>NC_065559.1:2657517-7657517 GCF_022605725.1 Anthonomus grandis grandis | reverse complement strand
ATATCAGCTTAAATTATTGATCTAAACCAGTTTAATCCTTAGCAATAGCTGTATTTTTGATAGCATATATAGAGCATGTCGTAATTTTGCAAGGTCATCACCAGTATGGAATTAATTGGTTTTAATTAATTTGGAATTTCAGTTAGTGGCGTACTAAGTTCTACACTTAGTACGCCATCAAAGCGTAGCGAAGCTTTAATGGATCAAATAATTTGACCAATTAAACTATTTAAGTTAGTATATGTGGGACGCTCCTTATCCAAATTTCAATAGATATGTTAAAAAGCGTCACTTTAAACCATGAATGCTGACTTAAAATGCTCCAAGGCTAAGTGTGTTGGTAAAATAGAATTATATTATTCTACCACTGCAGTTGATACTTAAAGAGGTATTGAATGTTTTACCATTATCAACTAATTGTCGGTCCATAAGTAAAAGAGCAAATCCTGAGCATCTAAATATCCTTGAAGTACAATAGATTAATCGGCTAACTTTCTTATCTAGCCAAGTACAATATCAACAATCTTCTTTCGCCTTTTTATATCATGAATACATCTTAAGGCTTCTACTCAAGGAGTTCTTTCTGAAGGTCATACTCAAAAAATCTCAATGTACAGTTTTAAAACCTCATTGGAGGTATTTACTTTCAATTGCTCACTGGCAACTATTATTTGACTGAAGTCTCTTATAATATTATGTATATTAGCCTTTGTGAAGTTGAAACCTAACCTGTTGATTTTGCACCGGTTCTTGACGGAATTTAGACTTATCCTTAAAACATTGAAAGGCTAGAAGTAGCATGCCGTGGAACTATGGACAGGTTTGTTTGCTTGCAACATCTCTGATGCAATGATGCCAAATGCTTATAGATAAATGGCAAAAATCACTTTATAATATCATAAAAAATTTCAGTTTTTTCCGAAGGCTCAAAACAATACTACTGCTCCCCTTTAATAAAATATCAAGCATTTTTTTAAAATAAATTTGATAAAATTCTCTATATCGAAGTCAATATTAACTTTAAATAAATGAAAATAAAGTACGAAAAAACGAGAAAACGGTAATGGCATCGCAACGCCGCTCGATCGCATTGTTGTTGCCACTGATACAAGCACTCTCTACCAGTGACGTCGTCAACAAATATTTACCTGATAAATTTTTATTAATTATTATAGAGTTTGAGTATAAGTAATATTACCATTTATAAGCTATTTATCTGTTTTTTTAACGGACTTTGTTAGAGGAAGGTCCTAATAAAAGGCACCATTTTTGTCAAAGCATTTTTCTGGAAATTAAATATTTTATTAATATTATAGATTTCTTAATAAATCAAGTTTTAAGACACAAATTATTAACATTTTGCAAAATTTTATTGTTATTATTATATTGGACAAAACTCAGTTTTACATCACTTACTTTATATCACATAATATATACTTCTATGGTGCTGACTTTTTCAAAGGGACGGTATTGATTCAGCGGAAAGAGTTAAAACTACAAGGATGTTCAAATTGTGAAGGAGTTGCAGGTTTTTTATAGGTTATAAGATTTTTATTATGAGTATTTAGCCTGTACAATGGTTTTGAGACATTTAACAGTGACCTATATAATACCTAATACCAAATATTATATCATATTAATTTATACTAAAAAACAAAGCTTACCTAAGAATAAAGACTATGTACAATAGATTAGATTAGTTTATTAGTAGTAATATATAAACAAGTACTTTTACAAGTCAAATAAAATATGTAGTATGTTGGGCTTTTTCGAAAATCATGTTATTATTTCTTAAGTATTTTAATAATGACTTGAGACATCTAATTCAATTTCTTTGGGGCAAATTTGTTTATTGCAATCTTCGAATTTTAATTTTTTGTTCTTAATTTTTTTTCCATAATTTGGTAACAAGTGATTTAGCTTTTGAAACGGTGGAATCATCAGTGCTTAGGTCCTCAGGATATCATTTTGATTTTACTCTAGAATAATATACATAAAAATATAGTATTACCAAAATTAAAAAGAAAAAATTAAAAAAATGTATTATAATAATCCAATTGATCAATAAAATGTATGTTATTATAAAGAATATTTGTAATATCAGACATTTGATTAATTGCATTTAGTTAAACTAATATAACACAATAAAATACTATATCACTTTTAAATAAGATATATAGAATAGGATGACACATGGCATAAAACTAGTAGTCTATTTTGAGTGTATTTTTACCTTTTCCTTGGCAGAGTCAGGGAATGTGTAGCAGTTAAACAAAAACGGCTTGGATGAGAAATAGTAATTGTTGACCTAGACCCCACGGTTACTGTAGAACTATTAATCTCAGATGCAGTTATTGTTGATGATGAATGATCAGATCTGTAATTATACAAAATTTGGTGTATCAAGAATATTAATCTATTTTAATTGTCCATACTTGTCTATATTAGCTTCACTGTTTGTACTATATACCATTTTGGAAGCTAAAGAAGTTTTTGCACTCTTCAGAAAAGCTACCCCTGCAGCTTTGAAGGGTAAATCACTTGGTAAATTAACTGAATTATTGGCTGCTGTATTTTTAACCAGTGCATCATAAATCCTAGTAAAAAAATAGTTTTACATACATACCTAATTTAATAAGTATTAGGTATAAATAAAGCTTATATGAGTAACACTAATCCTTTTTTTGACAATTTTTTTATACTAGAAAAATATATTTAAAAAAAAATTACCTTTGAGGTAGAGCTGATTTTTTTAATAAAGTCTGGCTACTGATAATATTTTCTTCCTTATATAAGAAATCACTTCTAAGGATGTGATCTGAACAAACAAATATGTTCTGTTTAATTGTGTTGATTTCCATTAATGAAATCCATTGTTCCCTTTGGGCATATATTAGGCAATCTATGATAAGTATTTGATATTTATTCAAAAAGCAAAAAAAATTACAGTAATGAATTAATATGTGGTGCCAATTACTATATATATTATTGTAAGTTGCAATGTGATAAAACAAAAAAAATTATCGACCAAATTTTAGGGAAAGACAAAATTAACTTTATACATAGATATCAATATCTAAATAAATTTCAAAATTCTTTAAAGGCAATAAAAAATTAATAATTTCATCTATCTACCTAATGTCTATATTAAAAAAACATAACTATACATAGATAGGTACATGGGTATTAGGTATGCCTTCTTTCTGCCAAAACAACAAAAAAAAAACATAAAATCCTGTAATAAAACCAGGGACAAAATTCTAGTTTTATATTTTTTATAGCCTATTGATAGATGAATATGTTCAAAAAAATATTTAGATTTAAAAATATAAATATTTTGGTATTTTACGCACACTTTCACATTCAAGTTTTTATTAGGTTTATCTATAGGATCCCCTATTCTACGTTTATGATGATGGTTACCCCATGATGTGATGTTATGAAAGTATCGGTACTTACTTGTGAAAAGATCGGCTTGAATCACCTTTTTATCATGATGCGGCACAAACGACGCAAGTTTTTCCCATCCTAGTAATTTAAAAAAACACTAAAATGTGGCCTTTTTCCTTTTGAAATCGAAAATTAAAGAAAATACACGAATCCCGAAAATAAACAAAAAGCTGTTTGACAGATGACACTACGCGTATGGCTCAGGCGCTTAAGCTTCGGTATTGTCGCTTCAAATTTTTTAGAAGCAGTTTTAGGGATAATAATGTTAATAATTTTGTTTTTTTTTTGCTTAAGGATATTATATTAATTCTTAAAATAGGTTAATTGTAGTATTTATACTTTTTATTTTAAATTTTCCTATAAAATACAACACAAATAAGTTAAATTAACGTTATAATGGTTGTTAAAATATAGCTAAAAATTTCCTCCATTGGAAATTTGCGTCGACTTGACAACAGACAATCGGCAAATATGTTTGTAAACAAAACACCCCTCTTGCCCCTGTGCACATGTTGGACTCAAACAAAGTTGTTGTTTACTAATTCTAGCCTTTCAATGTTCTAAGGAATTATCTGCATTTTTTTCAAGAGAGCTAATCCTTGATAGTGGTATCATCAGCGAATGAATAGATGTGCCCATTTGAGATAACAGGAAGAACACATATATAAAGAACATCAACTGTCAAACAATGTTTCATTGACTGCTCACTCTCAAAACGAACAACCTATTGTCTTTTAGTAACGAAAAGTTTAAGCCAATTCAGTATTGCTTCTCCAAATCAAGTCTACAAAGCTTTTTCTTCTTCTTCTTCTTCTTACTAGCGATGTTACATCAGTACCGGATATTGTGTGTCCAAGAGTGTTGTTTTCGTTCTGGTTCTCTTTTTCTCTCGATTTCTTTCATTGTCTATTAATATTTTAGTAAATTAAAGATGTCCTATGTAGGATGTCGTTCGTTGTTCTACAATATCTAGCAGTTGCGGGTCGGTGTTTGTTCTCTGTAGCATTTGCTCATTAGTTACATGTTCTATCCAGGGTTTTTGCATAGTGTATTTTATATTGTAGCGTTTTTACTGTTAGTTTCCGAGAGAATTAAAACACTTGATGCACAAAAAGGTCAACTGATTTATTACATACTTAACACGCGAGTATTTCACACACACACTCAACGCGATGTCTTAAGACTACTAGAGAAATTCATTTATTTCGATTTAAAAGTCGCGCCAATATTCAGACTTAGACTTGCCTCCTAGCAGCGAGGTCTTCTTATATATTATAGACCATTGTTCCGGAATATTCGCCGAGTATCCCAAGATGTCGCGAAGTGTGCGCGCCTTTCGTTACATCCTTGTCGCACATTTCGATCTAGGCTACGTACGACAAGATTTCGGAGAATAGGTGGTATATTCGCGGCTAGTAAGATTGTAGCAATTTTTACTTTACTACAGTATAAGAGTTATATTGGTTTTTTTAAGAAACACATCACATAAATATATCTAACGTCATATATACCATTTTTAATCGGCGTAGTCTGAAACTGCTTATTTCAAAGGATAAAAATTAATAAATTCTCTGTGATTTCTAAATTTTATTTTCTTATTTGCATTTTGTTGTTTAAGTAAATTTTATTATATTTTTTTTTAATTACAATTAATTTTTTTTTAAATATTGAATATGTTACACTATTTATTTAAGTTAGATAAATATTTATAAAAGAGATATACAACATTTTCCCTATATATTTTATGAACGTTGCACTTTTTATTTTCAGCTTAATTTGCATTTCACTTTATTTTTTATTGTATTCATTGCTTTTCGTATTAGTCACAGTAAGAGAGAGAGTACAGTCAGAGTGAAGCCATAAAGCTGTTCATTTAGATCTCTTTTAAGTTTATATTTTTTAGGAATTTTATATATTTTAATAAAAGTGTATTTTTTAAAAAGGGATTTTAGTGCTATCATATTCAGTTTATGTTAATGTATTTTTTATTAATAACGTTCAAAAACATCAAATGTTTTTAAAGAAAACTACACAAAAGGTACGCTGTATTATATGTATATTTATATTTCTGTATACCTTAAAATTTAGTTGGTCATGGTAACTAAAATAACATTACTTATATTGAAATTTATTTTTTAATTATATTAATTTTTTTTAATAAAGTTACTAAACTTTTGTAAATGGATGCTTATATAAATATTTTTTATCGTGAAAATGAGTTATTTGTGAATAAGCGTGTAAAATGATCTTTTTTTATGAATGGAAAATTCTCCTAAGCATTAAGCGACGATTCTCTTGAAAAAAAAAATGAAATTTAAAACGCGTGTAATATAAAAAAACTCCTCTAACAAAGGAAACAAAAAAATACCAATTTACTTTAAAGCTTTACTTTACGTAAAAAAAAAATGATTTTGAATACCCCAATAAGGCAGTTAATGGCAAGATACTACACACTTTTACTTTCTTATACGTTTGTAAATAACTTACTATAATTTCTATTAAATAAGCAGACGGAACTAGCGGAAACACAAATTTAGAATAATGACCTACAAAAAAACCGCCTATCGAGTCTCAACTAAAGCCTATTTTTAATTTATAAAAAAAGGTAAAGTAAGGTACATCTTGAGGTAGTTTCAGTATAGATATACCAGACTCGACTAGATGTCTTATATAATTTAAAATTTAATTGATTTCTTCATTTTTGCTTCCAGACCAAAACAAGTCGGCTTACTTAGCCAAATATTTCCAGCAACAAGTAATGCCCATATTTAAATAAAAGGTTAAATGCACTAAACATATTTAAATGTTAAAAATACGTGATTTACTTATTTATTTGAAAAATGGGCAATATCGAAAGTCTGCAAAATACCAGAAGCTTTGCTAATCTAAAATAATGGCATAAAAGAATTTATGCTATTTTGAAATCCTAGTACTAATAAACTGAAATATGATGACTTAAAATTGCGAGTTTTTTAGCTCATTTTCTAATATATCCCCTATTTCGTTGATATAACATAAAATTTTTCGAGATTTTTAAGTGATCTTTATCTTTGATAAAGTACACAGTACATGGTTGTCGGTCTGGTTTGGTCTTACCCTACTTAGACAATTTGCCAGATTGCTCTGGCTCTAAGCCCTGATGCAAATTCTAAAATACGTTTCCTTAATTTCTACCCACACCAATACCTCGAAAATATAAAAATAGAAAGTACCAATATCTCCTAAAGAAAAGGCCTGGTTTCATAATATTTAGGCCAAAGGTATTTAGTAGTGTATGGAAACGATAAAGAAATGACAAAATTAGTGAATTATATAAATTTTCATAATCATAATAAAGTTTTCCGTTTTAAATATAGCATGTAACATTTGAAAATAAAAGCTCAACATATATAGAACTACGAATATGTAGAGCTCTGCATCTATACCATTTATGAATTACTCTCCCTGAAAGAATTAGACACATAAACTGTTGCTTTTGTAGAAGTTTTTTATAACACTTTAATGATTACTGATTTATTTGGGCATTTGTTACTACATATACAATAGAATAAGATAAGTCAGGAGCAAGAAACTGATAATCCTAACTAACTTATTTACAGGAGCAAAACTATTATAAAAAAATCTTAATTACCTACATATAAAACTTAAAAACTATAATAACCACAAAAGTGCCAACAAACAGTACAAAGTACAGACACTGACTAGGCAGAAGTGACTTTCAGCATGTTGCTGAATTCATTGATATCATAGACGACAGAATGTATAATAAGCCCTTTTAGTCTATTTTTAAATATATTGAAGTTACGAGTATCTATTCGTTTCAACGAAGATGGCAATTGATTAAATAAGCAAAGTTAAATTTTGACAGATAAAGTGCATCCTTACATCTAACCTTATATTTATTAAAATCACTTACTTTGGAGAAATGTTCGTGATTTTTAAATATGTACAACAATAATTTAAATATATAGATTCGGGGCATTGTTAAAATATAGGGTCCAGCAAAATGATCTCCCACATTTGGCGCCGCCACTCAGCTCGAATCACTAAAGAGGGAGCCTGCTTAGCGTAGTCGGTTGGCTGCGCGCGCCTTCGTTATCGAAACATTTTTCAAAAGTAACGAATCTGTGATTACGACACAAAGAAATTTTCGTACTCACTTCGCGCTTGGTAGACATGATCCAGTTCCAGATCGCAAAACAATACTGTTGTGGGTTTCAAATTTTAGAGCTACAGGTTCAGCCTTAAAAAGAAAATCAACTGGTAGACCCAGAAGTGTTCGGATACCTGAAAACATTGTAGCTGTAAGAGAAGCAGTTGAATGATCTCCTAGACCTTCAGCTGTTAAATATGCCTCTGCTTTGCGTTTGTCAGATCGTTCTGTGAGGAGAATTTTGCACACCGATCTAAAGTTCCACCCATATAAAATGATGATCGTGCAAGAGCTTAGTGAACGGGACTGGGAAAATCGCCGAGAATGTTCCAATGATATTCTTCAAAACATCCCATAAAATTCGCTTTTAATAACGAGTGACGAGGCTCATTTCCATTTGTCTGGCTGTGTGAAGAAGCAGAATTTTCGCTACTGAGCACCAGAAAATCCGCGGCAGCTCCATGAAAGGCCACTTCACAGACAACGTGTTACCGTTTGGTGTGCTGTTGGTTCTTTTGGTGTTTAGGGTCCCTATTTTTTTGAAGAAGGAGGGGTAAAGGTTACCGTAACTGCTGATCAATATGTCGACATGCTACGTAATTTTTTGGAACTAAAACTTGAACATCCAGATGTGTGGTTTCAACAGGATGGGGCTACAGCTCATACGGCAAGAAGGACAATGGACCTGGTAAGAGAAATGTTTCCAGGACGCGTAATCTCGTTACGTGGAGACGTTGGGTGGCCAGCGCGTTCACCCGATCTTTCCCCATGCGACTTTTTCCTTTGGGGCTACCTGAAAGAGAAGGTTTTTCAACATCATCCCCAAACCATTAACGAATTTAAAGCAGTAATAATACGCAAAGAAACTACTACTATAGAAATTATGAACTATAGAATAGTAACGTACAGGCCTAATTTAATTTTTGGCCTCAGGCCTTTATATAGGAGGTAATGATTCAGGTATTGGACCAGATAGGGTTACAGTTTTCTGTAATAAGATCCATCCTGGCGCAAGACAGTTCCCAATAAGAAAATACCAAGTAAAGATATTGTCAAGCTCCGATACGCTTTCCAGGACATTTTACCTAGTATAGTAAATTTAGGCAATGGTCTAAGAAGAAGAAAAAGAAGAATTTTATTATTAGTTTTATTACCGGTAACTTTATATGCAATGTCAAAATGCAGATTTATCCATATTTCAGTCAATATCATTTAAAAAGACGAGAAATCAATGGTTTATCAACCTAATTTGCTTTTTGGGGTTCAGGCCTTTATATAAGAGGTACTTGTTAAGGTAATTGGTAGGCAAGTATTAATAGATAAATTCTGAGGTAGTTCTATTATAAATAGATTAAAGTTGACGACACAAACACAGGAGTACCTTGTTGGCAACAATATGGGGATATGGGTCTGAATTAAAATGAACGAATAAATTTTATTACCAATTTCATCACCTATAATAAAATATGCAAATGTAAAGATGCGGATGCGTACACACTTCAGCTACTATCATTCGAAAACGGTAGAAAACAATGGTTTATTGACATGTAGGATAATAGTAAAACTTTAAAAGGGTCATGAAACACTTAAAATATGAGAGTTTTTTCTGCATCTTTTAACTTGCATTCTAGTAACAAATTATCTGATTATATTACTTTAGCCATATATCGCTATATTTAAATCAAGGGCTGTTCCATCTTTATTAAATTCCGACAAAATTTCGAGATTTTGCCGTCGGGGGAAATCATTTTGCTCTCCTGTGGTTAAATTAAATTCCTAAAACAAGCATTCGTCGCAGCGGCGAACTTTTTGTTTTCCCTTATCTAACTGGGTTTCTTAAGTAACGAGAACTTTCTCGTTATTACATTTAAGTTTAATGTCTCTTCTTTTATTTTCTTTCTAAAGTGAAGTCATGGTTCTTTTGATTAATGACTAAATTAATTTAAATCCTCAAAAGTTTAAGGCTTTTCTTAAAAAAATATTTGTCAGGCTCAGGTTCCAAATTCATCTGTAAAATATTATTGACACAGAAGATAATTAGCTGAGAACTTTAATTGGCTTAATCAAAATTCCTTTATTTAGAGTAAACATAACCAAAATATGGGGTGCAAATTAGGCTAAAGAACGTCTTCAGTCGAAATTAAATTATACGCGAAAGGCGGTGAGCGAAAAGAGCGAAATTCAAATTCGTTGGGTTCATAATTGGGAAAGTTTTAAAGATCCTAACAAGGTTAGTCGGAAATAACAAGATTCCTTGTCAAGGGGTTTGTTAAGGTGTATCAATTTGCTTATTAATGTACTTATGAGAGTATATGTTTTCCATATAAACTGATAAAATATTGAAGTAAGAGGAATTTGGCTTCAGGGTCAAAAATGGTTACCGACATGTTTAATATATAGAACATTACTTTGGATTTTAGAAATCATATATTAGTGATTGCAATATTGGAATCCTTGTTTGAGTAATCTTTCCACTTTAGTGTCCAGAAGTAAATACAATTAAATAGTAATCATTAGGGAGTCAAGGAATCCGAGTGAGTTTTGGAACATACTATGTTTATAATTAGTCTTGCCTTGATTTATTGACTATAAGAGTATACCGCCATTTTAACTGATATATTGAGCAAATGTAAGCCTTAATATAGTTTTTTTTAGGTTGTATATTTTTTAGAGCGTCATGTAAAAAAAGTCTTAAAGAAATCCTATGTGATCGAGTTCATCTAATTCATTTCATTCATATTATTAATTATTAGCAACCATTCTCTTCTACCATATATTGATGTTTTACAAATTGCTTATTTTTGCCAGTGTACTGTATGACCAATTATTAAAAACATATTCACTAAAAATGTTTAATAACTTTTCTTACACACTGCAGAAAAATTTAACTCTGCTGGAAAATGAAAGTCTTAATACAGCAAATCTAAAGGAGAGCTTTGTCTCCCTTATATACTCTTTAACTCTATAAGATTATCCTAAGAGGAAGATATATCAAACTTTTGTTACACCATCCAAACATCTGCCCCTTATACCTGAGAGACATCCATTATTCCACTCCTGTTGCCTCTAGGTTATAAGAAATAAAACACTCCGATCCATAATTTATTTAACAACTATCTTTGTCTTTTTTCCTGACCTCCCACAAACCTTTAAGATTACTTATGAAAAATCAGCTATAGGTACCTAGCCACCGGTCTTAATCATCGCAAACCAAAATTCCTCCAGAATGCTCCTTGAGAATATTGTCCACTAAGACTTGACACACATTATGTCAACCTGCCAAGATTTCCTTCTAAGCCCTTCCAACCCTTACCACCTATGGTCTGACAGCCGCTGATCCATCCTGTGAAAGCCAATATTACCCGCAAGGGATTACTATTTAACAGGATTTGAGAGGTAAGCAATATACTTATATTTCTTTAACTTAAGATTAATGAAGGCAGTTTCTAAGTAGTAGTAAGAATAGAAGGCAAAAAACGGCAATATACCAAAAATAAGGTAATATATCAAAAGTTGGACTTTTAAAGTGTAATAATTATACTAATTCTAATTATTAGACTAATAAAATTTAATGCGACACTAAAAGATTTTTCTCTTAATGTGGATTTGGCTTTTTTTCTTTTGTCGTGTGTGTGTTTTTAGGAGATATTGTATGTGTAGTTTTGTTTAGTAATTCTGCCTCCAAGTCCCTGTATAAAAGGGTGTTTTTGATGAACCAGGGTGCTTCCGTGATGATACGGAAATCCATCTTTTCGACAGGTTTAAATCGTCTGTTCATTTCTGTCCAGAAAGAACAGGTATATGAACGGATTGTCCTTATATGTACCTTATATATCCTGAGTCTTAGTGAAACAACCGCGTAGAGTTAGCGAAGCTGCGGATCTGCTTACCGTTTAGGAGGTTGGGTCCAGATAAAGTATTGGTCGAGGAAAACTCCCAGATGCTAAACTTGAGTAGCCCAAGAAAGATACACAGAAAAATATACATCGTTTTACTTCAGGCTCTCAAGTGGAGGCTTCTTCAAATACATAATTACTTGAGCCTTCTGTGGATTGACGTATAGTCTTCATTGGTTTATCCATAGTATTAGCTGATCGAGATGGCTGAATCGCTGGCAAAGTGGTAGATCTTGGAATACTCCATTATGGGTAGGTCGGACATGTAGACTTTGAACAGGAGTGGTGAAAGCTATAAATATTGTAGAGCCTCTGCTAGGATTTGGCGAGGTATGGAAAGGCGTTTATCGTCATATATAAACGTCTTGTTCTGCAAAAAGGAGTAAACCAGTACCAGTAAAATTTTGCAAGTTGTAGTTTGCGTATCTTATTATATTAAAGATCTTAAGGAAGACTGCATCTCTGTTGCAAGCACAATTAGATTAAACCAACAAGTCATAGTGAAATCTCGTATTTGGTGTACTCTAAAATGCTTTCTCCAGAATCCCAACTGTCCGGCAAGAAGTCTTTTTATATCGGCTTCAGGATTCTTTAGGATAAGTCTTTCCATGACTTTTTCCATGGCTAATGGTTCTATAGCTTTCAGATCCGCTGCTGATTCTCTTTCTATGAATATGGAGAAAGATAATATTTGCGGTATTCCAATGAGATGGGACATCCCTAATACCTATGTTTAAAGACTGCATTAAAAATTTGAACTCTTCCAATTTAGAGTTCATCGAGCTCTTTGCCAAGTAGATCTTTAAATTCTTAAAGTTCATTTGTAAATGTTGTGGCACACTGAAACACATTCATATAATCAATTTTGCACGAAAGCGAAGACAAACAGAAAACGATAACTATTGTGTCATTAAGCGAAGTTATCCTAATCGGCACAAAGCAACTGACTTGAGGACTTTGAGATATTTTGATTTATGATCGTGATATACGTTATATAATATATTTCAATATAACATGGCTTAAGGATAATTTGGGAGACATTTATTCTTATCCTGTAATAATATCTGCCTTGATAATTAAATAATTTAGGTTTGGTCTAAGTTTACTATATTTTTCATTGTTTGGTATGTAAAACCTTTAAAAAGGCGAGTTACGTTCTATGATAAGAGAAAAATAATAAATAAAGTTTATGCATAATTTAAATGGACGTTTTACAAAATAATATCCAATAAAATATATATCCATAAAAAAATAAAAATTTTAAATCCCGAAAATAAATTAAATGTATCTACTATTTAGTTAGAATAAAATCCAATAAATGATTAATTACTTTTAAATTTAAAAGTGTTATCTGGGGAAATCGAAAAGCCCTAAAGCTTTCAAAGTTGAATGGGCACCGTTAAAGGACGAGCGATGCGAGCTATTAGATAGCTTTAAAAAGTGACACGTAATCTCTTTTAAAATGGGTAGATGTGCTATTTTGCCATTTGGCGTTTTAAAAATATGAAGGCAATCTTAAAAAAAATGAAATTAAAAAACATAATCTGTGAAAAATAGAAGCTAAATTCGTATGTATTTAAAGAAGTGTGAATGTCCGGTATCCTTTAATTATACTATTTTCGTAATATAACGTTATTTGTAAGAGGTGCATGATTATTTGACATTCGTATTCACCCTGACGACAAAGGTATGTAAGTATTTAAACAGACTTATACATATTATATAGAAGATACTATACTACTATAAATATTTAATTAATAACTTATTAACAGACTTATAGGAAACACCTGTGTCTCCCTCCTATGGAACTCTCACTTGAGCACCTACTTAGGTGGTACCTACTAGTCTGGTACGCATACTAGTGTCAGGTTATTAGACGCTTGTTTTTAACAGTTATTTTTCTTTGTAATTAAAACATTTAAGCTCATAAAAATTCATGTATTAACAACAAGCTGTTTTAAATAAATCTAAAATCTGTGTCTAATTAAATTTTGCCCTAAATTTTTCAAAAATTACATAATTAAAATCCTTAGAATAATTACATTTAAACTTGGCGAATCATGTCCATTTAAATTATGCAAATATTAAACTAAATTTGCAGGCAAAATTGTATATAATATATAAAGATATTATTTTGAAATTAACGATTTTAGCAATTCAATAAAATCACGATCCGTTCCACAATGGGAGTATTAGCCTACGCCGTATCGAAATAGCCGTTTCCATTTAGTTACCAATAAATGCTCGTCCGCTTAATGTTCGTATATTGTGCGCAATATTCGGGTCGTCGAATATATTAAATCCCTATTCAAGGCTGCCTGTAACAACTGTTGCTCGAGCTGAATTTATACTTTAATGATTATTGGCTCTATTGGAATTTAGAAATAAAAATACTATTAATATATTATACATTAAAAGTTTAAAAATTTAAAAAAAATTGCAGAATAATTTCACTTGTATTTGCAGGTTATCCTAGAGCCTTTTCCTATAAAGAATAACGTTATTTATTGAAATGTTATCAATTGTCAAAAAACCTCTTCTCCCCTGTCACCCCCATCCTGGTAGGAGGTGACTTAAATGCCAAACACCTTGACTGAGGTTGCAGGCGCCAAAATCCTAACGGTCTCCTCGTACAGGAAATGGCAGAAACCATTCCATTTAATATATGGCCCCCCCAGGAACCCACTCACGACTCGTCAAATGGTGCACCAGATATACTCGACATGTTCTTCTTTAAAAATATTCCCATGCCTACGCAAGTCCGCGTATTACAAGAACTCTCGTCCGATCACCTCCCCATCTACATGGAATTAATTCAATCGTCAAATAACCTCATCCCTCCCAGCCCCAGATTCTTCACAAATTGGGCAGCTTACAGGAATCACCTCCAATCTTGCCCCCCGGTCCCCCCTATCAACGACCCCCCTTCTCTCGAAGGCGCCATAAACAGGTTAACATAAAACATCTCTGAAGCTTTATCATCAGCTAAGAGAGAGCTCCCAAGGAATTTCAATAAAACACACATCCCAGACGATATAAGAGAGGAAATAAAACGTCGAAACCGTCTTAGAAAACTCGCTATAAGATCTGGCGATCCGTTCGTAAAACAACAGTATTACCGCGCAAATCGACGAGTACAATCACTTCTGGAAGACTTTAACTCTGAGAGATGGGATCAAAAACTCGACGATATTGAAAAAAATATTGAGTATCCTTCGGAGCTTTTCCGCCTCGCAAAAAATCTGGTTAAAGGGGGGAGGAAACCCCTCCGGTTCATTAACCACAATAACACCAAAATATCCGACCCGCAACAAAAGGTTGAGGTCTTCGAAAATTCACTTGAAGAGCAATTTTCCCCCAACCCCCCAAAAAACCCTGCAATAGCTCTCAGCATCTCAAATGCTGTCCAGACAGCCCTTCAAGCCCCTACCACAGCGTCGGTACCCCAGGTATCCCAAGTCGAAATCAGTGGAATAATTAAAGCCACTAAAAATAAAAAAGCACCCGGCGCGGATCGCATCATAAAACATCTTGTCGACACTCAGGTTAACGATCTTACCAGAATCATCAATGATATATTTCGATTCTCTTTTTTCCCCTCGCAATGGAAATCCGCTGATATCATCCTTCTCCCCAAAAAGGGAGAATCAGCAACAAACCCCTCGAGCTACAGGCCAATAAGTCTTCTCTCAGCAATGGAAACAATTGCCGAAAGAGCTATCCTTAACCAGCTCACCACATTCTGCAACAGGCACGAAATAATCCCGGATGGTCAATTTGGCTTCAGATCAAAGCACTCCACCACCCATCAAACGACCCGGCTTGCCTTCCACATTCTCTCAGGAGCAAATCGTGGATTGCACACCGGGGCTGTTTTTCTGGACATAAGCAAGGCTTTCGACAAGATGTGGCACGACGGTTTATTGCATAAACTAGTCGATGCCCGTTTTCCCGACTACCTTGTAAAACTTGTCCACTCCTTTCTGACCAACCGATCCTTTCGTGTTTGTGCTGACGGTTTTGTATCCACTCCCCATCCAATAAGAGCAGGTGTTCCCCAAGGTTCCCCTCTGTCCCCTCTGCTATTTAATGTTTTAATGCGCGATCTACCCCCGTCCCCACACAATACTATACTCCAATACGCTGACGACACCGCAATACTCACCACCTCTCCCAAAAAGAGCATATTAAAATCAGGATCCAGAGACACCTTAACTCACTCCACTCCTGGATGGACTGCTGGAGATTGGAGGTCAACCCCAGGAAGACCCAGCTGGTGTTCTTTTTCAAGAGGAAAAGAGCACCCGCTGGCCATCTGAAATGGGGAACCACTAATCTCGGCTGATCCGTCCAGGCCCGTTATCTAGGTATAATCTTCGATCGGAAGCTTACCTGGGAAAAACACGCCAAGGCCCAAGCTGGCAAGGCCAAAGGCCAGCTTTCGACCCTCTACTCCTTCCTCTATCCCAGAAACAAATTGTCACTTAAGACCAAGATCCGGATCTACCAAACATACATCCGTCCAATCGTAACCTACGCCTCCCCCACCTGGGAAGTCATCCAGCCCCGCCACATGCAGAGGCTCCAATCAGTGGAAAACAGGGCTTTCCGGATTATGTCAGGTACACCATGGTACGTGCGCAACACCACTATACTACGAGATCTCCAAGCTCAACCCTTGGCAGACCAGCTAACGAAGCTAAAGACAAGTACCTGACCACTGCTCTGAAGCACCACAACCCCCTGATCCGGATCACTCATTCCACCCGACCTCCTGCCCCGACCTACCCTCCGCCCCCGTCCAGGTCAGCAAACCCCCCCACACCAGGTCCGCCAGCCCAGGACCCACGAAATGCGGCAGCCAGTATTAATATTAGTATTGTGTTTTGTACATATTATTAGTATTAGTTTTAATCCGCCTAGTTTTTAAGATCTATGTTATATAAAATAAGATACACTATAGATACACTAGCAGATCAGGAAACAAATACTGTGCCTACTCCGGTTCTTGTGCAGGAATACACAACTTGGCTAAAAGATAGGCGAAACCAGTCTAAATCATTTATACCTCAGTGGGAAAAAGGAGCAGACTATGCAGTTGTACCGCCAAAATATTTTCCGCCACCAATTATTCCAGATTTGAGCAAATGTCCGTAATTCAAATTTTCGAAGAGTTTATAGATGATGAATTTATAAAACATTTGGTGGCGGAAACTCTTAGGAATGCATTGTTTGTGAACTGTCCAAACCCTAATATTACACCAGATGAAATTTGTTGCTTCATAGCAATATTATTTGTAAGCGGCTATAATAATTTGCCATGTAAAGGGGCAATATTGGAGCAGTGGCGAAGATCCTAAAAATTTAGCTGTGTCTCAAGCAATGCGTCGTGATCGATTTTTACAGATCACTCGGTTTCTTCATTGCTCTGATAATACAAAACTAGACATAAGTTCTACAAGATTCGGCCTGTCATAGAAATGTTAAAAAAAAACTGTTTGAAAAATTTCGTTCCGAAGCAAAATTTGGCTTATGATGAGAGTATGGTTCGATATTTCGGGCGACATAGCTGCAAGCAATTTATTCGTGGAAAACCCATTAGATTTGGGTATAAAGTTTGGAGCCTAAATACTACAATTGGTAACTATTTGGTAATTTTTGATGTTTATCAAGGTCAAAGTCCAAAATCTAATGCGAACTACGATTTACTATTTGGCAAAGCTGCAAGCCCTTTGGTAGTAATGTTAGATGAATTGCCGCCAGAAAAAAAGGATTGAATTTTATATGGATTATTTGTTTTCAAACCCAGCACGTTATTCTGCAACTGCAACAATTAGTGAAAACCGAATGCCCAAACAATGCCCCCTCACGAATAAAAAAATGTTTGTCAAAAAAAACCGTGGATATTTCGAAACAGCCATGGAGAAATCCGATGGCCATTTGTATGTGAGATGGATGGATAATTCAGTGGTAACTATGATGTCTACTTCGCATGGAGCTCAAGAAATTGGATAAGTTAAAAGGTACTCACAACAACAAAAGAAAAATATAATGGTTACACGACCAAAATTTATTGCTAAATATAATGCCCATATGGGAGGAACTGATCAGATTGACCAGAACCTTGGCTGCTATCGCATCGGTAATTGAGGTAAGAAACGGTATTGGCCTTAGCTAACCTGGATTTTCGATGTTGCTCTTTAAAACTCCTGGATACTATACAATCGATCTCGAAAATAAAATATTTCACAGTTAGAGTGTAATAGAGAGGTGGCGACCGTATACTTGAAAAAATTTCAAGTTTTGCCGAAAGGATCTGGGCGACGAGCTTCTGCATTGGAATCTTCAGATTCGCGAGTTTCGGATAATATCCAGTTTGATCGTTTTGACCATTTAGTTCAACAAACAACACAAAACAAACGACGACGATGTGCACTCAAAACACGCAACTCCACAGTAAGAACCATGTGTTCAAAATGTGATGTAGCTCTATGTATTTCTTGCTTTGCATCTTATCATTCCCGTTAACTTAAAACTGTTTACTTATTTTATATTACTTAGTATAACGTTTTATAATAAAATTTTAATATTTTCTAATTTAAAAGATTGTTTCAATTTTAGGTAGTGTAAGGTCCTAGCGTTGCCATATGGTAACGGTTAAAATCTCAAAATGTAAGTTGCTAAAATTAAAAAACTAAATTTTTACAGTTTCCTGAACGTATTTTTAGTAATCTTAAAAGAGCATAAAAAAGTAGCATAAAAAAAATAATTCCGGCGCTAATGGATTAAATTGTTATGGTTTTTATTTTTTTAAGAACATTTTTGGTCATAACTGGAGAACTACTGGAAATAATTTTAGAATTTTTTCACGAGAAATTAGTGCGATTTTTTACGATGAATCTGAGGGCAAAATAATGATTTTCAAATAATTAGTTTGGTAGTTAGCGCTATTTTGGTTGGAGCACTTTTATGGCGATTAAAAAAAATAATTTAAATTGATTTTTTTAGAAAACTAGTGATACTACCTTAATTAAGTCAACTACATTTGATGATAGATTAACTATTCTTAAAATGTTGCTTAAGGTCCCAAAGTGCCTTAGGTAAGATTTTTAAAGATGAAAGATATTAAGTAAATTTTTTTTAAAGTTTCTACACCCTGTATTTTGGACGCAACAGACATTTGAGCATCTCCTTAAATCATCCCTCTATGGTGCCTGTATAAACTCTAGTAATTATGGCCAGTTCAACAGGATACTTTGTATATCTAAAAATACACCGATAATGCTGCCTAGCACTTTTTGGATGTATGACAATATTGTTTCCGTCTTAACATTAACTATTGTTAACAATGTATACAATATTATTAATTAATTAAAAAATAAAATTTAATACTTGGTGTCTTCAGTCTGATCTTATAAAGACCAAAACGCGTGTCTGAATAGAGAATTCCTCTGTTAATTGAAACTTTCAACTTCGTACAGTATATATTTTTCACCTTTTCTTCGCGTACTTATTTAATATTAATGCACTAAATCCCTGCTTTCAAGCTAATTTAATAGACTTAAGCGAGTTAAGTAAATTGCGGATGTCTTGCTTAAGTTAAACTTTGCCGAGCGAGGCGTATATCTTTACAAAGTTAAACTTAGACTTTGAGTCATTTTGAAGCTACAAAACGGCATTTATAATGGAGGAACGTAAACACATTAAAATTAAGCAAACGGTATTAAATAATCATGTTTTAATTAAAATACTTTTAAGTGAAATTTCTGTAGCAAAAAAAAACGATTTAAAATCTGTTTTCATGTTATTCAAAAAGCATGTTGTAAACGTTTTAAATAAAAATAAAAAAAATGGCGAGTAAAAAAGTTCGAGCACGTGCAAAAATGGATTCGGTGTATTCTCCGAACCTGTTTTAATTAATGTTTGCACCGGGGTTGATGCTTTTGCTTCCTGAAATTCAGGTGCGCTCTTTTATTTTCGTTTCCGCTTCTCGCTAGGACAAGCCGGTTTGATGTACGCTGGTTTTTCTGTGGTCGTGTTTACCGCTAATATTTTTAAAAGGGAAGTATTACATCAGCAGTATAGAAAAAGGCTTATACTTGTAGGTATTTCAATAGCTTTTAGTGAAATAAAAATTAGGAAGTCGAAATTTAAATGTATTATATGCCGAATTATTTATCTCTGTAAATTTAAGGGACGGAGTTAGGCAAAACGAAGTAAAGGATGGATATTATATAACAAAACGGAACGAAATAATTAAATAATAATAAGGCTTGTTTCAAGTTCTTGATAATGAAATCAACAATTAAATTATATCCTTTTTTTTAAATCTTGACACAGATATATTTATAATAATAACAATAACAATTTTTTAATTTTTTAAATTAACAATTAATAAATACGATATAATCTAATAACATATTAACAGGCTATACCTCAAGAACGTTTGCTGAGAATTAAAAAGTATTTCTTATTTTTTTTTTTCGAAATGTAAAAATATATTTCAAACTAAAATGTTTCATATACTAAGATACTATATTATATGTAAAACAACGTTGAAAATTTGCCTTCTGATGATTCGCCATAGAAAGAGTATTAGATCTAATGGGTACTATATGAACATCTTGTCGAAACAATAATTAGGATCTTGAATACTGCGGAACAGATGTTTTAAGTAGTTTAAATGCATAAATCATTAAAAAGTAGTGATACAAAAAAGAAACATTAAGCCACTGAAGCTGATTAATGTTGTGAGAAATATGATCAAATTTTTTTAAGTTGTAAATAAATCTACCGCAATTATTTTGGATTATTTGCAATTGTTATCTGTCTACAAAACTTGGATAATATAAAATTAGGCAATAGTATACTTTTGACAAAACATAAGACTCGCAAAGCTTTTTCTGAACTTTAAAATTTAAAATATGTTTGTTCGCATACAGTACCTTTGGCGATAAGTAGCAGGCCTTGCATAAGTTAGATATATGTTATCATTAGGAAAATCTTAATTGAGAATCCAAACAAACACCCAAATTTCTGGAAGCGTTAGCGAACTTTAACACTTTGCCATTCATTTTAAAGTTAAGGTATTCCTTAAAACTCAGGATGTTGCATAAAGGAGAAAAGTAAAACTTTAGTCTTCCCGGCGTTTAAAAAAAATAGGTTATATAAGTATTTACTCCTTATGTTTTTAAATTATTTAAAAACCTGCCTTGCCCAGGGCTATATCTCAAAGCATTAGCCAGAGGTAAAACTGATTTTGATTCCGAAGCTAAGCAACCACTGATCCGAAATCATATCGACCAATTACCCTTACCAGTTTTCTGCTAAAAAAGAGACTAATTGATGAACTAAAAAGTTTTATTTTTAAAAGTTTTACTTATTTTATTTTTAAAAGTTTTACTAGGTGTAACAAAAAATTCGAAATAATCCTTTTTTTAACTAAATACACTAAAACATCAGGGCAAACCCTATGGTACTCAGAGGCATTTTCAGAAACAGAGGCAATTTTGGTATTAGAAGCATTTTTTTTTAAAAACCTCGTACAGATCGATTTTATTTTCGAGGAGAATAATTTTTAATGACAACGTACCTTCAGGTTAGTAACTCTCTAGGAGAGACTAGAATCATTCCTAAAATCTTAAATGGAAAGAAAGGTCGTAAGTAGGGTCGATATTATATTTTAAAGTTCTCCTAGTTCTGAATATAACTGCCAAGTTTAAACTGGATGCCATGATTTCTCTGGACATAAGAGCTTTTCAAAATTCTAAAAATAGCAATAAATTAAACACAGGCATTTTAAGTAATTTATCTATTTTAATCTAAACACGTTATTTTTTTTTTCACAGAACTGCCTATTTATAAAATAATCACCTTTAGCCCTACAGCCCTCTACGAGGGGTTGAAATAACCCTTAATGTGTATTAAATTATTATAGTTAATTTATTCTTAAAAGAAAAAATCCGTGCCACCTACTTCTAATATTTCTTTTTTCCTTATAATAACTATTTACTTTATTACTTTAAAGTGACTGAGGCCTTTTTTTTAATAAGTGCAGCTTGTCACAATTCTGAAAAGATTATTTGATCTTGATTCTTAATAAATTAAAAAAAGCAAAGGATAACTGCCTACTGCCAGTAAAAAGTAGATATTATGATCCCAAGGCGTAAGGCGTCTTCCAGGGTTTCTGGTTGGGTAGCGAAAACTTTAGTTTTTAAATTTAAAAAAAAATCAAGTGGCGTCAAATCAGGCGACCTAGCTGGCCATTCCATAAAGGGCGACTTTTTCCTTTCAATCCAATGATTATGAAATATCTCAGCAATATATTGCCTCATATTAGCAGCATAGTGTGAAGCTTCTCCATCTTCTTGGAAAACAACTTGATCTTCATCTTAATTATTTCCGCCTTCAATTATTTCTATTATTCTTGGATTTACCGTATTTTCCAAGAAACCTTTATATATTTCACTGCTTAAATTTCAGGGTAGAAAAAACAGCTTAACAGTGGAGTCCCCAAAGATTCCTGCCCAAACATTTAACTTCTTAGGGAACTGATATGACTGGTATGAACTTTGCGAAACTCTCCAGGATTGGCATCTGACCAATAGCGGCAGTTAGGATGATTTTTCATTAATTAAAAACATTTATTTATCTGAGTTGCAAATCTTAGAAATTAGACGTGGACGCGCATCATAACCTTCAAAATAGGCCTTATTCTTATGTAAAATACAGTTTGTTTTAGAGGTTTTAATGCCAGATCATTATATTCCTCGATAGCCAGTACTAGTAGCTAATATAGATCACCGATAGACTTGTGAGTTGTGTTTTTGAAAGTCGGTATCGATTTGTAGGTATCGATCGTCTGCTCCACTACTCTATTTCTCAAGGCAACAAAATTGACACCATTTGCAGGGCTTGCGTCTTGGTGTCATTTACAAAAACCAGCATTTTTTTTGCTAGCTGCCTTAATGCAACTTTTATCGAACCACGGTTTGCTGTCTGAAGAGCTTTTCATGACATGCCCCTGACACACGCTGAAGGATTATTAGTCCTAAAACGGATATCAATTCTATTTTAAATATCTCCAGTTAGCTGATCTACAATGCCAAACTTTACGAGGCAAGGATGGATCTTGAGGTTTCATTTCCATTGCAGATGTTGCAGTTATTAATTTGTGATCTGATGTTCTTAGTTAGAATCCTTCGAGAGAAACACAGCCAGGGGGCTAACAAAGTCTCAATCAGGGATTCTGATTCAGACTTTCTGATTCTGAGTCCTTTGCTTAGCACTTATCAGTCCTGCTAGAGTTGTGCTAGAATATGTCAACCAGTTGACATTGTGGACGTTAACGTCTCCCGCAATAACATATTCTGCACTTAGATAGTTTGCTTGCAGATCATCGACTTTATCAGCAAGTTTGGTAAAAAGTTCTGTAGTATGTATCGCTGAGTGGTCTGAAGAGAAAGCAGAAATACTTTGTGGATCTTTCGAATGTTATATTCAAATACATAACGTCGAACACTGGGGACTACTTCCCGCTACTTCCCGCTGGCAAGATATGTCGTTTTTTATGAGGACGTCGAATCGAAAGTTGTGGGTAAATCGGATATGTAGGTCGTATCCAGAATACGACACATGGATGCCATGATTATGTAAATATAAGGACCAAGGCTACTTGTGCAGTTTGATCCTGCAGTAAAGCTTTTAGTAGCACTATGGTCCGTCTCTCTAGAGTTTTTATTGGATTTACTTTTCCATTGTTAGGCTCCACAGGTCTTCTTCTTCTGATGAAGAATCACTAATAGCACCTGCAAGAGTCAATAAGATCTTCGTAACTCTGAATAAATAAATAAAAGGAATCTTATAGGCATGCATTAATAAATGGAGAAAACATCTGGTATATAGAAGAATACACTATCTTTAGAATGAATATTGAGGGTCTATGGAAAGTCCCTAAATACCAGCAGAGCCTACTTACTGAGAGAGTACTGTCACTGCCTTCCAAGTAGAACCATTCGCTGTGTTCAAATGTAAAGAGAACATTTTAAATTGCAGACACTGCAACACAGTTGCTCGGACAACATTAAGGCTAGTATTGTGACTCCAAGTCAGTACTAGAGTGTTTCAAGACCTCAAATGAATTAGTGAAAAAGAGCTGCAAGGTACAGGTTTTCTGGGCGTCTGACCATTCAGATAATACTGGAAATGAGAAAGCAGACTAGGATAGGAATAGGCAAATATGTAGCTATCGCGCCACTAAAGTGTTTGGTTAACAGAAGGAGCAGCTGGACTTTCCGGAAGTAGGTAAAAGTACCTAGCATATGACTGGTTTAGGATATAGCTGTAGACTTTGTCTATCTTACCAGATAATTACGACCTCTAAACAGAGGTAAATTTTGCCTACTGACTGGTTTTTTATCTGAATACTGACACTTAAGATGCTATTTCTAAAACTAGGATTTAAAGACAATCTGGGCAAAAAGGGCCGTTGGTGTGGAAAGAATAAAGAAACTTTAGACCACATCATTGAGAAGGGCTTGGTGCATATAAGTGCTAGGCTTAAATATCTACATAATATTTATATTCTATGTCTATGTGTATATGATCTTTACGTACATTATTATTCTTACTTTTAGAATAGCGAGTGCATCCGATTCATCGGTGTATCCGATGTGTAAGCCATATATACCCTTAAATAATATGCCGCCTGTTCGATCTTCAAAAGTTTTTTTCTCGTTCTGGTAAGTAATTACATTAACTGTATTATCCTATGACGTTCCCTTGTATTCTTCAAGTTCCACTAGATATTCCCATACAAGGTTTAAACCTATGCCTGAGTTTACCTAAGCCCTTACAGTTTACCCATTTGATTTATATTTCTTTATTTGTCAATTTGTTGTTTTTTATGTTTATATAATTTGACCTCACTTAGTACTTATTCATTTTTTCTACCAAAATTTACTATTTTTTAACTACCATTAATTTCTAATTTTTACCTTGTCTCGTTTGATTATTATTTATAGTATGCCATATATTCTAAATGTAATCTTTTTGTAAGAAATAAAGCCGTTGGTGAAAAACGTCATGAAAAATATAAAATAAGCCAAATAAAAGGTAGTTTTTCTAACTAGAATGAAAAATATAACAATATGCAAATAATCCCCATTAAAGTTATGCCGGTTATATAATATATTTTCAGGAAGTTTTTCTATTATGCCACAAACACTCCACGATTTCAATTCAACTCATATTGCGCTTTTTGCAATAAGGATTCTCTGATTTATTGTAAAGTTAAAATATAATTTACAAGGCACTTACAAGAAGAAACCATATGAGTTTGAAACAACAAAAAAAATGTTACATGTCAATAATTATAATTTGGACCACACAAAAAAAACTTGTAATAAAACCTAAACTTTGACAGCTATTAATGACTTAAGTAATTACTAATTTGAGAGGTATAAAAAGCCTACTAAACTAAAAAAAGTTTGGCAAAGAGTTTAAACCCCAAATGTTTAACGTTTGCTATGAGAAATAGAAATGGTTTAGTTCGTATTTAGATAAAAAAGAGTGCCCTTTAATTAATCTTAGGCAATTTTTTTTATTTAAATTTACTTAATTTTTGCACTACGTACATAGTATCCATTAATAACCTTAACTTTTTACTTTCGTATAACATGTTTTTCTTTTTGGCTTTTTTGGCAGTGTTTAATTGCCAAAAAGGCCGCAAAGCAATCACGAGTGCGAACAAAGAACTTAATCAAATTAGACCCTTACATTTTGAAAAGGGATGCGGGTTGCTTTTAACTTTGGGCCAAAGGACAGGGTTTCCTTTTTCTATTCTAACAACATTTCTCAAATAATGGCAAGTTTGTATATACGTAATTTATATTAAAGCAAAAATCATTAAGCAGGTCAAATGGACTGAGACATAGACGTGAAAGTCAAGTACATAAAAACAAATTTTCTTGTAATTACTCACAAAATAACAAACGAATTCTAAATTATTCATTTATCCTTATATATCCGCCGTAAATTACGATGAAAAACAACCCGATTAATAAATTATTTGCCCTTATTATCCGTTTCTCGAGTGGCGCTTTTCCTTAAGGACTTGCCACTGCATTATTTATAGCCGTTTAATAAACCATAAGGTTATAAATGGCTTTTAAAGGGTGAATTTAAAAGATAAAAGTATAAAGAGAACTTAAAGCTTTAAGGTACACTTACCACAACGAGATTCCACATTTTGGCAGCTTCGGCAACGGTGGTGCAAACGGTGCTACAGCCGGCTAGTAGCATTAGTTTTGTTGGTTCGTTGTAAAGCAGGTTGTACATTACGCTTGCTGCTAGGCCTGGTTCACACTACAAATATATGTAAGATGTTAAGGTTTGTATAAGCCTTAAAAAGGTTTTTTTTACAAGGATTTTAAGTTAATATCCATGAGTATATTGTCGTCTACAGTAGTAATTAATATTAAAATTCAAACCAATTATTTTGACAAAAAAGAATCATTGCTAAAAGACCCTTAAATATAGGTTATGTAGTTTTAAACTATTAAGGTAGTTTTAGTCTATGCTGCATGACCTACAACGAGTAATAATTGAAAAGTAGACTAAATAATTCTTGCAAAAAGAAATAATCTAATAAATATAACATAATAGCGTAAATGTAATAATAATTAATGTCTATTGGTTACTCTTTAAAACATGAGCAATTAAAAAAAGAAAGTTGCTAGTTATTATTGGTATAGTATGCAGCCATAGTCGAACATATTAAATATAAATAACATTGCAGAACACATGTTTAAATTTAAATTTGAATAAGAGAACCAAAGAAGTCTATTTTTTTCCAGTTTCAACTGACTGGAACAAAATCGAAATTTTCCAGCATTTAAAAGCTCAAACAACTCGACGTCTTTAGAATTTAGAAGCTAGAATATAATTGACAGCATTTCAGGCTTGTTTCCAACAATTAGTTTTTCTCATTTTCCCCAACTATTCTGATCAAGGAGTCATTCTGGTTAAACAGTTTCATTCAAAACTCATTTTTCCCTTTTATTGAACTGTAATATAAAAAAAAGTATATCGTATCCATTTAAGTTATGCACTTTATATTAAAAAAATTTTTTTTTTAATATTTATAACTAAAAATGGCTCATTCTTGAGACAAATGCCCTATTACGAATAGTTTGAAATTAATAAATTTTAATTATTTAGAATTAAAATTTAAATATAACTGCTGGAAAAAAAATATTTTTCTGTTAATATAAAATAATTAATTGCCTTCGAAGTTGAAAATATTTTTTAATTAAAATTTTTAGGGGTAAAATGCCCATATCTCTGAAACTATGAGTCTTAGAAACTTAAAAACTCAAACACACATTCGTTAATAATTCATGATCTTTAAGTTTGTTTTTAGCATTTAATCTCATTAAGCTACCTAAAATTATAATTATTTTGTATTTCTGCACTTAAAAGCATAGCATAAATGAATATGATACTCAGTTCTATAATTATAAGCAGAAAAAGAGTTTCACATCGTTTATTTGTTTTTATTACACGATGATTAAATAAAATTTCAAAATGCAAAACTTTTTTAATTGGCATTTAAAAAGATAAATCGTATCTCTGATAATTTAATAAATATAGGAAATACGTTAAAAATATTTTTTTTAAATCAATAAAATAATAAGAAAACATAAAAGCTTTTCCTTTAATATAGATAAAATTTAAAATTTACGATGTCATGTCCAATTAATTTGTAGCAAAATACGTAAATTTTTGCCTTTTAAACATGTTTCTGCGTATACATTTTACTTTCTTTAAGTTCTGCTTTTATAAGTTTCATTCACTTTCCTCAAAAAAAAAACACATTTTAAGTTACAAAATCAATAGCAATAAGAAAATTATAATATAACGAATTTTCATTTAGTCTAATAGAGTTATGTGCTCGAAGATATAAAAAAGTAGACACAGCTTTCATCAAAGTCTAGATATTTTAGTTTAGCCTACAGGAAATCATGGTCTATCAGATCAAAAGCCTTAAAATACTCCAGCAAGACTAGGAGAACTGCAATGTCTTTGTCTAATGCCCTTATTATGTTATCAGTTAAGTTTAGAAGAGCTGTAGTAGTAGTACTATGATCAGACCTAAAGCCTAACTGATGAACAGAAAGTAGGTTACCAAGATTCAGATAATTTAATACTTGTGTGTGCACCGTTCTTTTGAGAATTTGAGATAAGACAGCCAAGAGGCTTAAAGAAGGGACTTCATTCACAGCTGTTACTTCTCCGACCTTTGGAATAGGAAATATTATGGATTTTTTCCAGTACTCTTAAAAATACCCAGCTATACCCAGCTTCAAGGCAAGAATTAACTATATATGTCAAATAAAGTAGTATAGCACGAATGCGAAACTTATCGTGAAACTAACACGAAATTTATCATAAAAAATGTCAAATTGTCATGACCAGAAGCATTAGATTAAATGGAGTATATATATTTTTGCACTGAACTAAATTGTATTATATTAAATTGAATATGCAAATTATCCGTTTATTTGTCATATAGAAAGCTGTTTTTTAGTCACATTTATTTATTTGATGTTCTAAACTCCCCTTAAGAAGTAGTCGTTTACATGATTTGGACTAATAGAGCCAAGTGGAAACTCACTATTTACGGTTTTTGAACTTATATTTACTACGTTCATATTTTAAGATTTCTCCAGAGCAATTTGCTGCTTTTGTGCTATCCAAAAAAGTCAAGTAGTCAAAATAGCCCTTTTTCCCCTTCGAATAGAAGCAAATGCAAAGTGTTACACCTGCCTATAAGCTTTGAAATCAGTTAATGGTTTTGATTTTTTATATTTTAAGTTAGTTAAAGGCATAACCTAAATGGATATGATACTCAGTTCTATAATTATTAGCAGAGAAAGCGTTTCACATCTACGATGATTAAATAAATTATTAAAATGCAAAATTTAAATTGGTATGTAAAGATATACACTAAATATATCTTTTGTTAAATCAAAAAAACACAAAAACATGAAAACTTTTCGTTTATTGTATAAATAAAATAAAAAAATTAGTAAATTACTTTAATGGAATGTCCAATTAATTAATCTTATAGCATTAAACATTATAGAATATAGAGGAAATATTTTAATTATCAAACATATTTAATCAAAATATTTTGTTTGAGAGATTCTAATTTATATTTTAGTTTATAGTTCTATGGTGTTTTTAAAATGAGCGAAACATGAAAATAACAAAATATATGAATATTTATCTTCTAAACAGTTTTCTGTTTTAATAAATGTCATTTATCAAAAAACACTTTTTAAGTTACAAAATCAATAGCAACAAGAAAATATAAAGAATTTTCATTTAATCTAAGAGGACTTAATTCTGAAAGATATGAAATAGGAGACCAAGTTTTCATCAAAGCCCAGATATTTTAATTTAGCATACAGTAAATTATGTTCTACAAAATCAAAAGCCCTAGAGTAGTCCAGGGAGACTGGGAAAACTGCAATGTCTTTGTCTGTGACCCTTATTATTTTGTCAGTTAAGTTCAAAATAACAGTAGTAGTACTATGATCAGACCTAAAGCCTGACTAACGAACAGGAAGTAAGTTATTAGGATTTAAATAATTTAATACTTGTGTGTGCACACTTGTTTTAAGAGTTTTAGACAGGACAAGCAAGAGGCTTATAGGATTAAGTTTATTTACAGCAGTTACTTTTCTGGCCTTTAGAACAGAAAGAATTGTGGACTTTTTCCAGGGTCTCAACTACCCAGCTATAGTCAGCTTCAAGGCAAGAATTAACTATATATTATGTTAAATCAGGTAGGATATAACTAGTGCCAAGTTTTATCTGAAAAAAAATTATTTAAGTTTTAGATAATTACATACTTGCGTGTGCAAAGTTCTTTTAGGTAGAACGTCCAAGAGACTTATAGGAAGAAGTTCATTCACAGTTAGAAACAGAAAGAATTATGAACTTTTCCAATACTCTACAAAATACCCAGCCTCAAGACAAGAATTAACTATATGTGTCTAATGAAGTAGGGTAGCTCAAATGCTAAGTTTTATCATAAAAAGTATCAAATTTTCATAAATAGAAGCATTAGATTAAACGAAGTAAATATTTTTTTGTACTGAGCTAAAATGTGTCATATTAAATTGAAATTGGAAATTATTCTTAAGTGCATTTGTATTCTAGAAAGCTATTTTTTGCTAACATTTATTTAATAAAAAATCAATCAAATACACTCAAAAGTCATCATTTGCATGACCAAGGTTCATAGAGAAGTGCAAATTCACTATCAGAGGTTTCTGAACTTATATTTAGATTCATTTTCTTAAGATTTCTTCAAAGGAACTTGGTATTGTTTTGCTATTCCCAAAAAATTTAAATAGGCACTTTTTTTCTTTGAATTGGAGCAAAAACTAAATTTTGAGCCTGCTTTTAAGCTTTGAGATCAGCTAATAATTAGTTAGTTAAAAACATAACATAAATGGACATGATACTGAGTTCTATAATTATTAGAAAACGTTCCACAACATAAACGCTTTTTCGTTCATTGTAAATAAATAAAAAAAAATAGTAAAATTTTTTTAAACCTGCATATACATCTTACTTTCACTAACTTGCGTTTTGACATATTTCATTCAAGTTCATCAACAAACAGTTATATCTTTTAACTTTCAGAAGTAGTGGCAACAAAGCAACATAACGAGTTTTAATTTAGTCTGAGAGAATTAAATGTTATTACAAGTTCCGTAAACTCAATAACATCAAACCTACTCAACTATAAATTTACAGGGATATTAATTAACATCAGCAACCAGAAACGGTTATTCCTGCATGGTAACCTCAGAACGCATACAACGGCGGCACCCGTGCCAAAATCTTATAATCTTATGGCGAAATCCTTTCTCCGTTATTGCTTCGAAAGCTGCTCTTTGCCCTCGGGATTACCCGTAATAGGATACATTATGTCATGAAGCTACATGCAACTGGGATATCATTTAGAGTACGTTCATGTGTATACGGTGGTTTTCTTATTACCTTATACGTATGGGTGAATTAATTTGGAAGCTTAAGGTTAGGTACATAGTATGGTATTTAATAGGAAACGGAGAAAATGTTAAGTAAATAATAAACACTTTGATCTAGTAGTCTATCTTGAAAGTAATAATGTTAATATTCAACTTAATAATTAAATGAGTAGGTAGGTATGCATTTTTAGCAACTTGAATACACAGAAATAAAATGACATAAGTTTTTCATTTTAAACAGTATTTATACATAGATATACAATAAAGCAGATTAAAATACAAAATATATAAATTCATACAATGTACCACATTTTTTACAGAAATGGGAAGTGGCAGCTTTTCTTGTATTTAAAATTCGAGAAATTCTTGTACTGATATTCTAGAAGGAAATGTTTAGTAGTATGTTTGAGTTTTCATGGGTTTTTAACCAACCCCAGAATAGTTTTTATTTTATTTACACATTCAATGTACATATATAGGAAGTTCTAATCCACCGTCAGTCTGGAGTAAGGAAATCTGATTTCTAGTATTATACAGGGTGATTTTCAACCTATGCGCATAAACTTGGGAAATGGTAGATGAAGATCAATAATGAGTAATATAATAATGAGAAAAAAATGTATCAGACGAGCTTATTTTGTTTATTATTAACTGATAGTAAACAAGTCATAATGTTTGGAATTTGTTGTTTGGAATCTTTAGCAGTACTTAGTTTGTTGGTGGCTGTGAAATGGTCTAAAAATTGTGATATACTATATTTTAAACATTTTCCTTTACTGTAATCTTTGGCCTTGAGAAACCTAAATTTCTAATTTAGCGTTTTGTAAAAAATTAAGAGATTTTTGAGAAAAAAAAATTTTTAAGGTATAGATTTTTTTATTTCAAAAATTTACAAAATGTCCATAAGTCAAAAACTAGTACAAATAAATTTTAAACATTTCTATATACATTTCTGCATTAAATTAGCTATATAACTATTTCAAGTTTTTAAAAAAAATTAAAAAATTTTGAGAATAATTTTTTTAGAAAGGTAATTTTTTTTTATTTTATTTTATTGTATTGTTGTTTTAAGTGCCCATATAATAAAAACCAATAAAAATAAAATTTTGAAAATTTTGAAACGGACTCCTGGGATTATTTTTATAGACACATTATTCAGTATTTAAAAAAAAATTTTAAGGTTTTGAGAAAAAAATTAGTTTTTTCTCAAAGTTAATTTTTTTCGCAAAATTTTAAAAAACTCTTAAATCGCAAAAATTAGTAAAAATAATATTTTGAACATTTTTACACAATTTGACTACATACCTTTCAGCGCTTTTCAAAAATGTACAGGAATTTGAAAAAAAAAAATATTTTTTTCTAAAAATTTAAAAAAACTCTTAAATCGCAAAAACCAGTTAAATTTTTTTTTTGAAAATGTTTATACATATTGCTAGGATAATTTAACTGGATATCTGGTTTAGCGTTTTCAAAATATTCACAGAATTTTGAAAAAAAAAACATTTATTGGAGAGGTCGATTTTTTTTTTAATTTTCACAAGATGCTTATATAGCAAAAAACAGTAAGAATAAAATTTCTATACATATTTCCAGAATAATTGAACTGGGCACGTATTTCAACGTTTTTAAAAAAAGCGTACAGAATTTTGAACAAAACAATTTCTTGGAAAAGTCGATTTTTTTCCAAAAATTTCACAAAATATTGGTAACTCAAAAACCAGTAAAAAATTAAATCTGGAAATCTTTATACAGGGTAGCCATTTGAAAACGAAACAGAGCCTCAGAACATTTGCGAAAAAATCCTCGGACCCGTCAATTTTTGATTCAAGGGGGAACCATTTTTTTGCTAGTTTCAGGGCTTTGCCCTCAGGGGGGTGACAAGGGCCCCCAAAATTTTAAATGGAACGGGAGGTCGAGTGATACCTTATTTTGAAGGTATTTTTATGTGGTTTATAACCCTAAAGTTTTAAATCGTTACTATTTGCCTAGTCGATACAGGGGATAATAAAATTTACCAAAAAATTTTAAAAAGTATAATTTTAAATAAAGGGCTTAAAGATAAAGTTAATCAAGTAAATGTTCAAAATGTTGGCTTTCAACTTCCATACAATAATACAGGTTTTGTTCAAACCTTTCCCGTACATTTTGCAAAATTTCTGGGGTGATGTGACGACATTCATCAATTATTCTTTGTCGCAAATGATCTAGCGATGTCGGCTGACTAGCATAAATTTTGGTTTTTAAATGGCCCCATAAAAAAATGTAACGGGCTTAAGTCCGGGGAACGAGGAGGCCATTCAATAGCTCCTCTTCTTCCAATCCATTGTCCTGGAAACGTTTGGTCCAAATATTGACGAACCCTCGCAGCATAGTGGGGTGGCGCCCCATCTTGCTGAAATACTAGACGATTTTCCAAGTACTCGTTGTTATTTTCTAGTATCTCCACTAATGCTGGATGAATTGTATTTTCTAATAACTCCAGGTACATCTCTCCTGTTAAATTGCCAGGTAAAAAAAAAGACCTACGATATGTTTACCAAAAATGCCAGCCCAAACATTTAATTTTTCAGGATGTTGTGCACCTCACGAAATATTCTGTAATTTGAATCAGCCCAATAGCGACAGTTGTAACGATTCACAGTACCGTTTAGGAAAAAGGAGCATTCGTCAGAATAACATATATTAAATAGAAAGCGTGGATCATTAGCAGGATCTTGTTCAGATATAGTTTTACAAAATTGTACTCGCCTATCAAAATCGTCTTCATTTAGTTCTTGTACGAGATGCTTTTTGTACGGATGAAACTTGTTTTTTTTTTAACATCCGAATGCTGCTTCTCTTAATACCAGACACGGTTAATAACTTCCTTGTGCTTAGTGTAGCATCTTGCACAATATGGCCTAAAACAGCTACTTCTGAAGCTTCATTCACCACTAGATTATTCATTTCGCGCTTTTTATTAGCCACAGACCCAGTTTCCCTAGATTTTTGAACAAATTCCAAAATGTACTTGCGATGGACCTGTCGATTAGGGTGTTGTAATGTGTTAAAAAGCTGGGCAGTTCAATTAGCATTTTCATTGTTTGCATAGAAAAGAGAAATAATTTCAACTCTTTCAGCAAGTGAATAAACCATTATCACACTCAATGTTGTAATTAACTAACTTTAAAGAGCTATTTGTTTGACACACTATGATCTGACAGCAGTAATTGACAACCACTATTAAACCTCAAAATGTTGCTATAATAACAGTCTCAATAATAACCAAGAGTTCCCTTGCAGAATTGGCATAGATACCTACGGGTATTAAAAAAAAAACAACAGAAAGTACGGTTCACAATGTAGGAGAACAAAATTTTTTGTATTTATTTAACTGCTAAATTTACAAGCATTTTTTTTCATAAAAAATTTTAACATGTTTTTGTAACTTTTATTAGCCCCTGTATCGACTAGGCAAGTAGTAACGATTTAAAACATTAGGGTTATAATCCACATAAAAATACCTTTAAAATAAGGTATCACTCGACCCCCCGTTCCATTTAAAATTTTGGGGGCCCTTGTCACCCCCGCTAGGGCTTTGCCCTCAGGGGGGCGAAACTAGCAAAAAAATGATTCCCTTTTGAATGAAAAATTGACGGGTCCGAGGATTTTTTCGCACATGTTCTGAGGGACCCAAATTGGCTCTGTTTCGTTTTCAAAAGGCCACCCGTATATATGCCTAGTATAATTTGACAATTTGACTATATGCCTATTTCAGCTTTTTTCAAAAAATTAACAAGGTTTCCAGAAAAAAAGATCCTTTGAGATAAATCGAGTTTTTTTTTCAAAAATTTGAAACTTACAAAATGCCTATATATTAAAAACTAATTGAAATAGAATTAAAACAAATTTTTACACATATTTCTGGTATAATTTGACTGGATACCTATTCCACCGTTTTTCAAAAAATCAACAAGAATAAAAAAAAATATTTTTAGATAGGTCGTTTTTTTCTCAAAAACTAGTAAAAATAAAATTTTAAAAATTCCTATTCCTATAACTTATTCCTAAGATAATTTAACTAGGCATCCATTTTAGCATTTTTCAAAAAAGGGACAAGTTTTTAGAAAACTTTTTTTTTTAAAGGGTCCATTTTATTTTTAACATGGACCAAGTGGCAACAATATTCTGAAAATTTTTCACATATTTCTGGAATAATTTTACTAAATACTAAAAAAATTTTGGAGGGTAATTTTTTTTTCAAAAATCTTACAAAACGGCCACAACTCCAGTGGAAATAAAATTCCAAAACTGTCTAGACATATTCTTAAAGTAATTTAACTGAATACCTATTTTAGGGTCATTTCAAAATTTTCCTGTAATAATTTTGTTTTTTTCAATTTTTACGTATAACTAACGAAGTATTTTGTAGTATAAATACGCTTTCATTATCCGTTTGTAGTAAATGTAGATACAATGCATTTTGTATCTACATTTCAATCTTAAATTTTCTACATGTGCTTTTTTTTAATTAAGAATATGTTATAATAAATTACAGGTCTTTTAACTGCGTATTAGGAAATAAAATAAAATGTAGGGCGTTCCTTTTAAAAAAATTAACTTTGTTTCCATGTTAGTAAATGGAAAATTTTAATTTAATAGTCAACGATTCTATATAATGCTCATTAAATTAGGCTATAAAAAGTTACATAAAATGGTTTCAAAATCATGTTTAAAATGTTTGCTTTTTAGCAACTTAAATAGCTGAGAAATAAATAATTAGTTATTCCTTGGTTTTTAAGAAAAAACACACAATTTTTTTCTTTTCTCAAAACCGCCAGAGATAAATATAGTATGATTAAAAAAGATTCAAAACCATACAGGGAATGAAAATATTAAAAAATATATTTGTTGTGTTCCAAGTGACAACGCTGCAGTTCTGAAAATATTTTATACCTATAGAGCATCGTCTGTTACCAAATTATTAAATTTTTAGAAAAATGCTATGCTCTGTTTTCCATAATCAGCTAACGTACCATCGATCATCAATTACCCTGTATTTCTCTATAACATCGGTGTTTAAACACTACTGCCCTTCATACATTAATTACAATAAAATAAACGCCGGAAATAGAAATGAGCTCAGTGAAACAGAAAAATTAAAAACTTATTCGACGACAAATTCCAATTTCGAAACCAAGTGCTTATATGTAGTGTTTCACTCGCTTAACTGATTTGCCATTAAAGGGGATACAAAATGATCGGACAGCAAATAAACCAGGACAAAACCAATAAACAATTTATGAGCTGTTATGAGTAAAACGAATTTACTACCGGCGTTTAATTAATGTCTAAATGGGATATTTATTTATTTTTACCGTGTTAATATAATTCTACTGAAATTATTTAATTCTCTTAGGTGCCTCCGGTTAAAAATTCGGTTTTAAAAAGTCAAAGAGGAGCACTCAAAAATTATTTCACGACGAGCTTTTTGATGCAAATATTCTTTGATGCAATTTTCTTTACGCTTTTCACCGAGATTTTTGTGCGCTTTTTTTCATGTTAATAATTGCAACCGGTCTACTTATTTTCATTGAAGATGAATTTTAAAACGATATAACGATATAAAATGTTTTTTTCTACACATTGATTTATTCATAAAAACCATGAATTTCAAAAGAGAGATTTTGATTTTTACGAAGATTTGCAAGATGCTTGCTTGTGAATTTTAATAGTTATAGGACCTTAAAACGAACATGTTGTCTACCGTTTTATAATTGATTATATCGTTTGGTTTTAAATACTATTTCTGAGCCTTCTCTTGCGAACTTTCGAGAACCTTTTAATCTCATTATATTCCCAATAAAACCAAACTTTACATTTCTCCCTTCCTTAATAGAACACCATTAGTTTAATAGTTTAACACCCTAGTTGGTAAATTTCTAACTAAATTAAGCGTCGCAGTGTCAAACGGATCGGGGAATTCCCGGTGATTGAGTAATTCGCTTTGGGAATTCGGGATCGAAACAACCACTCGAATGCGGAACCGAAGACCTGTATCTGTATGCAAACGTTCATTTTAGTTACACCGTAAACAAACTTTGATCGCAAACAAAATGCGCAACAGTAAACATTGAGTAGAAAGCTGTGGTAATCTGAGATAAAGTGTAATTTATTCCTGAAATTAGGGAAGCTTATTATAGAGGAAATTTATTTATTATTTTGTATTTAAGCTATACAAATCAAAAGCCAAAAAACTACTTTGTAAACATTATTCTATTAATTCAACAATATTTTTTAAATGGTCTTTTTATTGCAATTAATTTTATGGCCTGTATCGAATCGGTTTGAGCTGTTTGGACTTCAACTCCCTCTAAAAGCGACACACTTCAATTTAGAAACAAGAGCTTTTATGTACCATTTTATTAGTACAACTGATTTGCCATTAAAGGGATATAAAGCTGAATAAACAATAAACCAGCAAATAAACCAGAATAAACCAATAGAAATTTTATGAGCCATTAATATTACATATAAAAAAAATTTAACGGCTGTGCTTTATTGTTTAATTAATTTATTTATTTTGAAAGTCAAAATATTATGTATATATAATATTGGGATGAACGTTTTAGTACCTTAATTTGGATTGTTAGTTATTGTAGTGTTTCTTATTGTTCATTTAGGTGTGAAATAGAACACTTGATAAACAAAAATTGTCAACTGTTTTATTACACACAGAATTTATTTTGTTAAATGCTCAACATGTTCTCCGTTATTCGCGAAACAATAATAAAGCCTGTTTTGAAATTCCTCACGAATATTGGCAAGTGTTTATTCGCGAGTAATGTGATCCTTTAAATCGTTAATTATTTCAGGTATAGATTTATAAAATTTGCTTTTTAAATAGTTTAGGAAAAAAGTCCAGTGGTGTTAGGTCTGGCGAGAGTGCGGGCCATTCAATTGCACCACGCCTGCCAAACCACGTCCCTGGAAACTATTCATTAGGCCACTCTCAAAGTGCCTAGTGTCAAAGCGTAGTGCGGCAGAGCTCTACCTTATTAGAAATACAAATTATTTTTTTTAGTATTTCAACACTAATTTCACACACTGTTTGTTACTATACATTAAGAGGTAAATTACTTTAACTTAAATCAAGTTTTTTGGCGATGTAAGATGGATAATTGTTCGCCATTAAAAATAATGTGTAACACTATGAAGCAACCAATTGACCTACCAATGTTGAAATTGATAAAATGACTTTTATTACCACACATTTTGGCTTACTATTGGCTTATGTCATTTGATTTTGTTTTTTTTTTTTTGTTTGATTAGATAGGAGAATAAAAAGAAAGGGTAATATAGGATAGGGAAAATAATATATCATGCATAGGGTAGCCATTTAAAATACAAAAGTTTGAGGTTGGTAATATTACCATTATTCCCAGATATTTTTGGTCACCATTGGCTGGTACGTCAACAGATCTATTTTTTTTTTGTCACTGTTAAATAGACATTTTATTTCTGCTGATAATGACATTAATAATAATAATAATAATAATAATAATTAAAAAATTGAATATATGGATATGCAATAAGAGCGAGGATAGGCAAGAGAAATTCAAATAGATATATAGAGACCTCTGGGGTACCAGAAGGAATTATTTTAGGTCCGCTCTTATTTACCCTATTTATTAATCTCCTTCTTGGTTGATCTTTAAAATAATAACCAAATTAAAAAACTGCTTTACTCTAGAAAGACATAGATAATATCAATTGATGGTTTCGCAATAAGAATATATCTATAATGTATCTAAATGCTCCGTTATGATTTTTACATGAAAGATAAACCTCACTTAATATGACTACAATATTAATGGCAATAACCCAGACCGTAAACCATTCAGAGCGATATAAGTACTAATGTATATTAACAAACATAGTTAATGAAGCTTAGAATTTTTTAGGGTTAATAGTTTTAATATCCATATCTAATCTCATATAGGGGCATGCTGGTCATTTTTCAGTTCACACACCCACAAGACAGAAAGAACAAATAGGCTGTCATATTCACATATGGTATACTAAATAATGTTAAATATAAAGTTTGTGGTTGAGTCCGGTACATACTGTAATGATATTGGCAACACTGTAAATACTAGCTGTCTTTGTCATTATGGAATGATGCTAGTAGGCACACCGCACGACATCTCTCGAGACCCGTGGAAAGTTAGCGAATCTTCTGGAACCATGGTCTCGCGAATATATAAGGAGCCGTCACCAGTGTTATCAAATCGGTGTGTTTTTCAACAAGACTGAAGAATTTTAGTCTTTTAAAGAAAATTATTGATAAAAAAGGGATTTTTTTGTAATATAGACCAGATCCTTCAGTATCACGAAAGCCCATCAGTTGATCCAATAAGTCTTCTTGGCATCCTAGTTGAAAACTCACTTTTCTTTCTTCCTACTAACAAAGATGAGGCCTATGGTAACTTTTCCAACATGTCTAAAATCAGAAAAGGCCATTCCTATCCAAAAGGCTGGAAGTGTTTATGATCGATCAAACTTTAGCTCATTGTTTTCAATCCTTTAAAAATCAATTGAGAAACTGGTGAATACTCGCTTAATATCTTTTTTCAAACACAAGTGAGGATATTTTAAATTTTCTTTGTGAGCTTTGTTTCTAGATAAATTGTGGTGGAGCTTCCTCAGCTATTATGTGTGACCTTTCAAAATCTTTTGACTACGTTAGCCATGAGATCTTGCTTCGGCTTTTACACTATTATATAAGAGGAGTAATTCTGCTCTTATTTTAAGAATCTTCGACAGAGGGTACTTCTGAGCTAGCTGCTTGGATTATAGAGATATGTTCAGGGTCCATCCTTGGCCCTATAATTTTCCTCCTATCTTATAATGACCTGATAAGCCTGGGTATATGGTTAAAATATAGCTTATTTGCCAATGACACCATGATTGTCAGGCATTGTTCTGACAGTAAGTTCCTTCTTACACCTTTAACTAAAAACTTTTTGCTGACTTAACATTGGCCCAGAGGACTAAGGTTTTGTACTTTGGGAAACACGAGTTGCATAATACATTGCAGAAAGGTTTCTTGGAGTCATCATTGATGGCAACCTAAAGTTTGATGCTCACATTACGGAGCTTACGAGGAAGCTCTCATCTGGATGTTATGCACTTAATATGAGGAGAACTGGAACCTGAGGTAAACAGGTACCATGCTCCTATAAAATCCCAACTTCGTTATGATATCCCTTTTTGGGGTATTGCAAGTGGTTACTCGCTACAATTAGTTTTTGTCAGATAGTAATACGCATTAAGATATATAAGGGTTAAGTCGCGTGATTCTTATAGCCTTTTTTTAAACAACAGACGATCCTCACGATGACTGGCCTATATTTCTTGAAAACATTTTGAATTATTTATAAAAGTTGTACCAACCTTACTACCATAATGTAAAACACAATCATTTTATACTTGTATCTACCGATGCCTAGATCCAGGTTTACCCAGTGGATAAATTTTGTTGAGAATCCATTGAACAATTTTCATAATAGTTGATGAACGTTAGTTTCCTGAAGGACCTTCCATAGTTTACTTCTAGGAACGGTGTCATAAGCTTTTTGTAAATCAATAAACATTAGATGGATCTCTTAATTGAGGGCTCTTGCTTAATTTTTTGCTCTATAAGTGGTGTTAAGGTACAACACATTGTTGTTGCAAGATCTTCCATCTCTAAATCCCGACTCCCAATTAGATCCCAAATAATTCTTCCGTAAGGTCGGCTTATTGTCCTGTTAACCGATATACCTATTTAGTTTGTGAAATCTAACTTACTTCCTTTTCGGTCAATGGATTACCACTATGATCACCATGTGGATCGTCCATTTTCAGTTGCCTTATTGACTTTTTTACTCCTTCGGTATTGATTACGTATCTCAAACCATCACTTCTGATAGTTGGAGATTCTATTGTATTTCTTCGTTCTTCTGTTAATTTTGCATATTGATTATTTTGGATTCTTTTACTGCTTTTCTTGTTGTCTTCTTAATCGTCTTAGATTAGATAGATTTCTTTATTCACTTATTATTCGATATTTAGCCATTTTAACTAGGCTTTCCTTTTATCATTTATAGGGCTACAACTTTTTCTGCTTGATCTTTGTTTTTATAATCCCAAGGCTTCCTCTGCGGCCTTTTAATACTGCTTATTACATTGTCATTCTTTTTAATAGTCATTATGTACTTACGTGCGTTAAACTGCCTTAAAGTTGTATTTTGTATTTGTGATTATTTCTGTGTATGCTTTAGTACTGTTTAGTTTAGTATGCTACATCATTGATCTCTGGCATGGTATTCAGTCTAACAATATTATAGATAATAATGGATCTTAATGTGTACACACTTATAACTGATTACATTATGTACCTATGTGTGAGTGTATATTGTGTCGGTAGAAGCTGTTTGTGTTTCTTTATTATTGATTTGAAATTATTTTTCATAAGAGCCTATCAATTTCTCGACTCTTTCAATTTTCGTTATTTCGTCATTCAGATAAAATGTGTAAAAAGTGTAATTAAATTACATCAATACCGCGATGTATTTTTCATTTAACGTGTTTGTTTTGATATTTTCACGAAAAAGCAATTTCGTAAAATATGAAAACAGACGGTAGATACTGTCAATATTTTGATTTGATTCCTAAAATCCAGCAACCAATTTATTTAAAGTGTTTTCAATAAATTCTAGATATATTAACCTGGCGTTTATTTTTTAACTCTACTTCACCCCTAATTAAAATTTGTTTTCCGTACAATATCTCTAAATACTGTCCAAAAATATAATTAAAAAAAAACCGACATGCCAAAAACTTTTTGTCCTAAATTGAAATTTTTATTAGACCAACATACAATATTATTTTCCTTATACTCCTACAGCACTAAACAGTCCATGATAACTTTCAGATTAGTTTAAATTCTCTATTCAAAACTTTGTTAATGTTATGTAATGGATCGTTTATCTGAACTATCGTAAACTATTAACGAAGTTATAAATGATGCACTACAATAATGGTTATTATATTGGAGGAATTTTGCAAAATAATAATAAAAGCGGATAATGTTCATTTATGTTATGCTTATTAAAATATACAACTTTATTTTTAACCCATAAATAAAGTATGGAGTTCAAGCAAAAGGTCTGCCTGAAGCATGTTAATGAAAATGTTTTATATTTAATTTGTTTTTTAGGTAGATGGAAGTATAAGTAAAAAAAAGGAAGAAAAAACGCGATTTTGCTGCATTTCAATCTACTAATCGCGTCACCATATAATTTGTCCATTAGCAGATTAAATTTTTTCCATATATCGGGCGAAAACTGGAAAATTGATAGTATTGCATGTCAAAAAAGCGCAAGGTAATATTTCACTTTACCATTTAGACGTAATGAAAAATGGCTTTTTTATTCAAAAAGCTGTACATGTATAGTTTGATATAGTGGAAGAAATGTATTGAAAATACCATAATTTTAAGAGTTAAAGTGAATTGTTAGAGAGCCTAACGTTTTGTTTAATTTGCATCCCGATGTACATACAATAATAGTTTATGTATTTATATTTTTCCAGCCTATGAAAAATTCAGCAGATTGCTAGAATGTACGTAATTATAGAGCTATCAGCAATTCATCTCAAACTGATTTATGACCAATTAAGTTGCTCTGGTACAGTCCTTACTAGACTGTCACAACTATGTTGATACGATACTTGCATTTATACTGTTTTTCGGGTTCTCTGATAGATAACTAAAAGCAATTATATTTAACGGCAAGTATAATGTATTGCCAGTGATAGCCAGTTCGGATTTTAAAGATGTTGTTTATTAAACTGATCTACTGGAGACCCTAGAAATTGAATGCTAGGTAAAATCTATCATTATCTAGTTTTCTAACAGGAAGGTTAATGTGACAAATTGCAACCAATTGCGACAGTTTCTTCGCCATGTATTTGAAGTAACTTCAAAAGTATCTCAATCCATACTAGCATACAATAAGACTTGCTTAGACCCTTGGGTTTTTTTGTAATTTACACTAATTCTAGAAAGTTTTGTTTTTCTGTAGTGGTCTATACAAAACTTTTAAACTAATAGATATTGTTGTTTTAGGTTCAGCCATTTTTAGCTCCTGATCTAAAAACCTTTTCTGTGAGCGTCAATTTTTGATGCTCGTTCGCTTTCGTTGATGGAGGGCGTTTGGTCTTGCCCATGACTCATCGATTACAAGGTTACACTAGTTTGGTAGTTGATATTCGTAGTATCCACAAGGGTAAGTATTCTTATTGACTCTTATGTTTAATTGTTGTTGTTTTCTCTCTGACTTTGTTTTTGGAACACCTACCAGGACAGATTTTCTCACTCGTTACCATCTATATTTCTGATTAAACTATTTAACAAAGACAGCGCAAATTATTTAACAGCCTTAATCTCCATAGTATTTATTAGCCTTTAGTTGTTAACGCAGTGCAGTAAGGACTGAAGTGTGTATTCTTTTCTATTCCACATGATGAAGGTAATATTTATACATATATGGAAGTCAAAGCTCAGGTTTATGTTGGGCGCCAATAATTTGCTTCTTCTCGGACCACTCTATGCTAATATGTGTTACCACTTAAAATAATGAGGAACGTACCTGAGCATAGAATTATTCTTTCACTTTTAAGTAGAAATTATAAAGATACACCCCTAAGAACTTTTCGATAATTGGGTTCGAGTTAAAAACACTTCGTCACTTTTATCTATCATCATCAACACAGAATTTCAAATGATAGACTAACTATTATTTCTTTGCAAACCTTTTATTATGTTGAAAATAAATTCAGGAATACAAAATTAGACCAACAGTCCCTTTTCTAATTTACCGTTTTCTTCCACTTTTAAAAATATTTACTTATAGGCCACATCAGCGGCTTTGTTTTTCAAATTTGTTTTTATTTAATTATATTGATTATTACTTTTTTGTATTAGTCGGAATAAGAGTAATAAAATACTCAATTTTTTTTGTGCCCCAGTGAACTTTTCGTATAAAATGCTTTTTATTTGTTATTATGTGATCGATAAACGTGTGGCTTTTGTGAACAATCCCAGAGTGTAATTTTGTTGTACCAAATATCTAAATTATCATAGTGGGATAATTGACAAAGGCCATAAGGGCCATATATAATGTTCTCTATTATATTTTTGTAAAATGAGCTTTTTAAAAGATCAAAGTTGAAATCATTAATGATAATATTTATGCTATTGAAACTGCTGACCTTAATACAGATAATCTTAAAAAACTTAATAAATCTAGCATAGGCAGTATGTACTAGAAAACGATATTTCAAAAGACAATTTAACCTTTAGTTTTTGGTGTTATATTTTCTTTTACTCAAAAGTGTTATTAATCCTCTAGTTCTGTTACCCTTTGTAGCACATTTTTTAAATGGATACCCGACGATGTATCTTAAATAACATACATCGATTGTGCATTCAAGTTCTTAAATTAACACTAATTTATTATTTAACTAATATCGACATTTTTGACAAAGATATCCGTGGCAGTTAAAATCTGCTTCTCAGTATTTTTATCCTCTGGAGGTTAAGTGATACTATTTTAGGTATGTGTTTATATTTGTTGTTCCCATGCAATCCTATCTTATGCTAGATGTATTGCATCGTGCATTGAGTGTCTCATCGTTTATTTTAATCTGCCAATCCACCTCATTAAAGACCATCCTCGAGGTCTTTTTTCCAAAATAGTTGTATGTTATATTTACAAATAGAATTAATAACATAATAATATATTAAAATTTTTAGAGTTATGAAATGTTGATTATTTTATAATTCTCAAGGCCAGTGTTATATGCACTATTTTGAGTTTTTATGTTAAATCGAATTGTGAATTTGTTTTTTAGAAATATATACTTGTTTCCAAAAAAAATGGTTTTTATAATACTTGGGTATATACCTTTCAATTTAGAAAAAGTTACTGCATTTTTACTATCTTGCAATACAGAAACAATAATTTCATATCAATTAACTAATTGATTTACGATGTAACTCTGATTCAATTTAATAACATTCCATCTAATAACAATTTAGTATTATGATTAATTTATTCAATAACTGAATTAAACTTTTTTAATAAACTTGAGAACATTTTTTTTTAATATTTGCCATTATATGAGAAGGAAAGAATTCAGGTGGCGAGTTCGTCCAACTCCAAGGTCCAACTCCTCGCAAAACTAATTAATACAGTCCTGGGTACACTACTCAGGTAAATTCACAATGTATTTAACTGAAAGTATACTCTCTTAAATTGTGTTCTATGTGAGTAGTCCAATACTCACTTAAATTCAATACTCACTCAAGTTGAATATTGATTTTTGACAATCCTACTAACGACTGCGCCAAGTAAAAATCGATAACAATAGAATTCCTTTTTAAAAACCCAACTTATTGATTAAAAATATAAAAGTTGTAAAATACATATAAACTTAAAGTGATCTAAAATGAACAACATTATGGCTTTGCTCTGATTGACAATGAAAAGCATAATGAAAGCAATAAAGAGTAAAATAATATGCAAACTTAGCTAAAAATAAAAATGCAACGTTAATATTATTTTATTAAGTGGTGTATAATTCATGTGTTGTCATGCATGTGATGAACGGCTTCGTAGTGTTTTCTTAATTCATCATTGGACGTAAACTAGTTTTTTAAACAGAAATAGGTATATAAATTTTAACAATTTCTATATTTTAATCAAAAAGCTATAAATCAAAGCCTGTTTTTTACTGCTCTTATTTAGACATATAATTTTCTTATATATTTATTTATTTAATGTGTTCTTGAATAAAAAAGCTTCTATTTCAGGTCCTAAACCTGCTATACTTTGTTTCTGTTTAATACATATGACGCTAAACTTTATATATAGAAATAATAATATATGTCAAGTGATTTATATAGAAAGGCAAGAGTCTATTTTCTTTCTTTTGTCCTCTATCCTACCCTTTTTCCTTCTGTCACTATCCTTTCATTTTCCTTAGCTAATTTATTAGACTTTTGATCAAGAAGCCGAAAATTACGCGCAAAGTTATTCGGATATTTAAATATATATAATTTAAAGCTTCATTTTAGAATCCCTTTTAAGGAACAAAGTCTTTTATATCATAATCGACCTCACATCCCACTAATGATGCTTTTAATTAACGTTTTGCAATTAAGTGTGCGCCGGATTGCTGGTTGGCTCAGTATAGCTTTAAACTTTGCTAATGCGGTGTTACGGATCGGCGTCTAAAGTACCATTAACTAGTTGTTGCATATAAAGTGGGTCATAATTATTTAAGACAGCAACCGGTTATGTATAATAATGCATAATTCATTTCAGCGTATTAATTTGTGAAATTTAACGTTTATTGAGAGGAGGAGAGGTTGATGACTTGATCGGTCAAAGCACATTTTTGGCGCCCACCGTATTTGGTGATCCGGTATTTGGGTTTGATAGTAATGGCACTATTAATTAAAAAAATTTTAAATTATTTAAAGTGTAGAAATTTGATAGTGATAGTTTATGTTGTAAATTTGATAGTGTCTTTTTTTAATAAAATGTTATGTTTAGTAGTGCAGGTAAGCTTAAAGGATAATTTCGCTATTTACAAAATTTTATAATACAAAGTCCCAATTTAGGACCTGTGTAAGTCAAGGCTGCTGTATTGCACCCATACTCTTGAAGATTCAACCTGGAAAAAAATGTGAACCTATACGTATTCCAATTAAAGATCATAAACTGATGACCAAGCAGAAGTTTAGGAGAATGTTCACTACATATTAAGAAAAATAGACGAAAAATACAGCAAGTGAGGTTTATCAATTAGGTCATCAATAACATCAACAGAGTATGATGTGGTGGGAGACGCTGAAAAAATATTTAGAATTTAGAAACACAAATATTGCTAATAAATAAGAAATACGTCTCCAACATAAAAGCAATGGAAATGAACTGCTTGCGTAGATATTGCCAACTAACCAGAAAAGACAGAATAAGAAATACTAAAATTCGAGAGCTTGTAGGCATAGACATCAACTTCCTGGAAACTATGCAAAACTATGCAAAAGCTGATAGTATGGCTATTTCGAAAGGATGAATGATGGTCAAAAAATGTTACAGTGGATCCAATCCAATCGTAGAAAAAAGGGTAAACAAAGAAGATCTCGGTGAGAAAAAGTAAACAGTGCAATAAAAGAAAGAAGTTTTGCAAGCTAAGATGCGAGACACATTGAGAACCGTAAGAAATTCGTTGTTATATAAGTTTAAATACTTTTTTCCTGAACTTCTTCCTAAGAAAAAGACGCCCATTTAGCGTTGGCACTGGTAAAGTGAGAGCAAAGCTTAGCATTTTGCAATTGGATAATTCAGAAGTGGGTAGAAAATTAAAACTATTTATCATCTAAACTGTTCATCGATGAATCAGAACTTATAGGAAATCGTATAATTAAACCATACCACAACATGCACTAGTCGCAAGTTGAAAATCTTTACGTCATTATTTCATCAAGACATCAGTTTTGGGAGGGATAATTAAGGATTTTATATTTGTTTAATTTTTTCAACCTTACCCATACTACAAAATGTATTGCGAATGAAGAGGAGATAAAACATGATGGTGAATCTACCCATTTTATTGACACTTTTTAAATGAAGACTCAATTATCGGAGACGAATCGGTGAACGAGGCCCAATACACTGGCCGGCTTGATCTCCCGACCTAAATCCGTTACACTTTTATTTGTCGGGTCGTTTAAGATAATTTGTTAACTCCACATTTGTTGACGATATGAATAACCTCTGTGGGCGAATTGAAAATGACTGGAAAGAAGATGTGCGGATAAGTGTATTGACGCAAGTGTAGTCACTTTTAGTATTTACTTTAATACACGCACTCAAGCCGCTGTTATTATAGACTATTTAACAGTAAAGTAAAAATTTGAAAAATCATAAAATATTTTTAAAAAAGTCTAATCTAAGAAGCAATTTAAGTCATTTATACATTTTGGAAGAAAATTATAACCATTTATTTTTGAACAAACCAACTTTTTAAATTTTCGGACATTAATCCAATGTTAAAACACGTCGATTTCTCTCGTTATCCTCTACTTCAAATTTCTTACTTAAAGATCTACTTAAAAAAAAAACATTTAAATATTTAAACTTTGGCGCCCTCTAACGGCAAAACAAAGTAATTTTGATATAAGCAAATTGGCCTTAATCGTTCTATTTTTTGTCAAGGAATCTATGGTTAAGGTTGTACTCATTTTGCAGACACCTTGTATATTTGATAACATTAGACTTTAGATAATTATAGAATAAAACAAGAATAAATAATTTATATTCAAAAGAAACCAATCATTGACTTTCCTAGATTGCCTTTAAAAACCTTATTCATGCCCACGAATATCAGCTCTAGTTAGAATTTCCTTCAAGGAGTTTAAATATTGTTTAAGAAAATTCTTGATTTAATTCAAAGACCGATGAGGTAAGCTCAAGCTCTTAAAACTTCTCCAACACGTTAAACCAAGATGACTTATTACTATTTCCAGGTGTTTTAGCCTCTGATAGCTCCAGAAATTCATCTGGATCCTGTGAAGTAAACTTCTGGTTCATGTCAGTACCTCAGAATTTATATACGCTGTCCAGCTTCTTTAAGGACATAAAATCCATGAAATAAGAATCCTCTATTAGCTTTACCGTAATTCGTTTTGACTTTTAGGAACTTTTAGTGAAATTCTAGTCATGAGTTTTATGTAAGACGTTTCGCATTTTGATCCTAAAAGTACATAACCTTTAATTTTATCTTTTTTTTACAAACGATTAAGGCATTTGAATAGAGATGAGGATTCCAACTCATCATTAATTCAGCTGGCTTCAGTAAAATTCAGTTAATAATCATTCGGATAATCAACCATTTTTGCTTTAGCGCAGTCTATTTGTCAGGATAAAAAACGACTTTACCAGCCACAACTTATAACTGTCAATAAAAATACAGTAAAGGGATACTATTATTGCAAATTAAAATGTTAACTGTTTTTGAAAATTTTAACTGTCAAGGGTATTTAGCTGTACAGCTAACATACTTCCAGACTTCCAAGCAACCTAAAACTATGCAGACTCCAAACTTTATTTATTATCCAAATTCCAGCTTGAGCAATATTCCAGAGGAGACTAGTTACACCATTAGACAAGTCAAAAACTAACGGTAAAGATCCGAAATGATTAGGCTAGGTTGCCTATCTACAAAACCAAAAATAGAAATTTTTTAGTGAGAACTCCTTTTTTTTTAAAGGAGGTATGCTGGGATACATGCAGATTCCCGCAAGATCCAAAAAAAAAATCTAAAAGAATTGAGAGCCTTCATTATTGCTTCATAGTGAAAAAATATACCAGTTGTTCCTTACCTCTATACCAGAGGATATAAATAAAACAAAAAAACAAATTTTAATAATTACTAAAAACGCCATTTTTCCCATGTAACCGAGCAAGTGCAAAGTTTTAAGAGTTAATCTTTATTATCTTAATCTTTATAAAAAGCTAGTAAAAGTATAAAAAACAAAATTACCGAGCAAACTTTTTAATAGATTTTGACTTAAAACCCTTTAGCCAATTACATCGCCTCAAAAATCGGTGAAATTTACTTAAAATTTCAGAGAACGAATAAAGCACCTCTTGATGACTGTCGTTAAAAAGGAGTGAGAGATAGGCAAGTCCTTTCCAAATCTTTACCAGATCAGATTTATCAGTCAACATCTAGGCTTATTCAAAAAAAAAACAGCATTTACACAGTTGGCTAGCCTGGTGAGGCTACGTGTTTCAATCTTCTCTATATAGTCTAACTCCAACTTAAAATCCCATAATAAGACTGACAAAGACAGCTAATCAATTAAAAAGTGACAAAGTTAATTTAAAATCTAAAACTGAAGATAGACACAAGGTACGAATCCTCCAACTAATTCCTAAGAAGATCCACCATAGATTTGAGGATAACACTAAAAATAGTACAATTTATTACAAAAATAGTACAAAATGAAAGAATGTTTTAAAAGAGAAGCAAAAATTAGTGCAATAGTACAATTTCATATTACCTTGAGATTTTTGTTAATGTTCAAAAGAGGGGCGGTACTACTACGAATTTACAAATTATTAATATTGTTCTGAGAAGTCTTTAAAATGAACCGCGTTTTAGAGCAATTTAATTAATTTTGTTGTTTATCTTGGAAACAATTAAGCAACAGTCAATGCGAATGTGGTAAAAAATTTAAGTTTCTGGCAGAAAAGAGTATTATAGAAAAAATGTGTATCAAAAAAAAGTGTGTTCCTAAATTTACTTTAACTATTTCAATGAAAATTAAAATTTAATTGTGTTCTATATTTATTGATTTTTTTGTATATAATTTATTAAAGTATTTTTCGCCATTATTAAACTGTAACAAGATCGTAAGAGAAAGCGTCACTATTATAAAGGCTTTCCACGTGGTTAATAAATTACCGAGATAAAAGTGAAAACTGAGGCATCAAATATCAACAGCGCTTTAAAGAGATGTATAATCTCTTGATGGGAGAACCGCATTAGCAGAGTTTGGTACAATGCAGAGGCCGCAGCGTGCAGGAAACTGCAATTTGCGGAACGGCAATTAAAGTCATATTGATCACCGGTTAGGGAGACTGAAATCGCGCGATATAGGGTAATTTGTTAATTAGCGAGATGAGGCAAAAATATACTTTATAGCTTGGGGAAATAGTAGGGGGATATAAAGGATGACTAGAGAAGTTTATATGCAAAAGGATATTTGTTTTAAGTACACAAATATCATACAAGTCGCTTTTAAAATTTAGACTTCTACGCAAAGACGAGAAGGTCCCTTGATTGATGTGACATCAAAATTTAGTTGGAGATCAGACAGCTGGTGTTTGTGTTAGTTGCTACTTTTTAGTGATTAAATAGTGTATTTTTTTTGTAATATATTTGATTCTAATTATATTGATTTTAGAGACTACCATGACAGAACGCAATTTTATATAGAACATAAAACTGTAAGAATAAATAGTGTATTCCAGGTGTCAGTAGCCATGTTTATGAATTCAACTATTATGTTGCTAAATTTTATAATTTTAAGCTTTGCTATAAATCAGTTTCCAGAGAACCCTATATAATTTAGAAGAAAAAATATTTTTAATTTTAACTATTCTATTATATCTGGTTTTTTGCTTAAAATGTAGTTCTAAATAATTGTAAATTTATTACATATATTATGTCTTATAAATCGAATTAATTAAGTGTGAATTATTAATTTTATTCTAAATTCATTGATCATATTTATTAATTTTACCTTACATTTCAAGAAATTAATTACGTAAGAAAAAGTCTATTACAATAGCAACATACGTAGTCCTTTCCGCATGTTATTAATAAGAAATTCAATAAAAATCCTGAACGTATCGAAATATTTTATAACTTTTTCTAACCTATGTTGAATCACATCAAAATATTCCCCGCACATAAAAAACTTACTTTTATTAAACAGTCCTTCGGTTCTTGACAATCAATTTTAAACCATAACTTTTAATTTTTTTTGTGTCCTTAGGAAATTAAATCAAAGTTTTCGCTGGCGTCCTTTTATCTATTAACTAACAAGTGACGTCACGGCCTCTACTATTTTCTGAGCAGTATTTTGACGTGATTATTACGAATTCAAAATTTAAAAGTAATCTAACGTATTTAAAAAAAAGGATTTAAAAAATTGTTTTTAATTTGATTTTTATTATTAGATGGGCTATTGAAAAAATGCGTTTTTGAATTTTTTATGTGATAATTTCACTATGTAAAAACATCACTGCACATAATTATCTGAGGTATGCACCTAGTAATGCATATAGGTAGGATAATAATAAGGAATAACTAAGCCTTAGCTCTATTAAAATAACAGATTGTAAATTATTTAGTTTAAAAGAAGCTGCCATAGATAGTGAAGAGGAAGTTGCTGCTCAGTTCTATTCAGCTGTTTTCAGTACTTAGTTTTGCTAATTCATTATTAAACATAAATAGCAGGTACAAGTATGAATACACGAGTATCCACTGCTCTGAAAATTCAGAAATATCTCCACAAATGATAGTCGTTAAATGTCTCAAATTTAGGGGTGCACATAATTGTCTTGGAACTGTAAAGGATATAGAAAGTAATTACCTTAGAGCGAAGTTGTCTTGTAAAATTTATTGATCATCTAGAAAAAACAGGATTTGTCATAAGATTGGGAAGCATATTGTATTAACAGTAAATAAAAAAAATTATCTTGATGACCATCGTCTCCGTCATCGTATTCCTAATAATAATCGGTCGTCGTATTCATAATCCTTAGCCAATATGTTTTAAAATACAGAATTTTTATTTTTCTTTTACTCTATTTCATGTCATAAGTTCTAAAAGACAGTTCTTTGTTACAAATTCTTAAGTATGAGGAATATTTTATAAGTATGAAGAAGCCGCTTTATACGTTTTAAATCTTTTATCCTTATCAATTTTTAAAATCTCAAGCTTTATAGAAAAAGGAGTTTTCTGACTAGAAAATCAAGAACCTAATAAGCTTATATGGTATATTCAATGCGTTCGCAAAAATCTGTATGTTTTAAAGATATTTCGACACAAAAATAGACTTACTGTAAATATTCAGATAAAAACTTTGGCAACTTTAAAACTTACATAGAATCCAAATTCCTCAAGCTCAAATCAAAATTATAAGTTTTGCAAAGTTTTACTAAAATTTATTGAGATTTTTTTTCAATTTTCGACAACATTAAAGTAATAAGTTCAAGAATTATTGGATTCTAAAAGGCGGTCTACCTGTTTGCCCATTTATGTAATTATCAAATTCTTGTGATCTTTGTATTTAGGATTTCTCAGAAGTAAATGCTGAGGTATTGAAACCCAAGACCAATAAATTTATATAATAAATCTTTTAGGAAAATTTGTTGATCATTTAAGTTCGTTTTGTCAATGATGCATAACTTAATTGGGCCTATGGTACTTTTTACGTTAACTCATTATTTAAATTAGATTTTTTTAACATTACAGGTTTTTTGAAATTAATTTTATTGTGTGTAACAAATTTTTCCAAATTTGTTTTTTTTATTAGGAAATCTCCACTTCTTTCATCACAAACATTATTTAATTAATTTCTGTTAGAAGAAAAAAATATGCTAATTGAGATTTTATGAAACTATTGAAACCAGCAATATGGCCCAGCAGAAGTAAAAATGAGATAACATATATTTGAGTAAAGAAAAAGTCAAAAATATTAATAAAATGTATGTAAATCGCTATGTATTTTTGAGCGAAACAAATGCAGGCTCCTTAAAGACTTTTGGCTATTGTCTCTAATATAAAACAGAACGGTTTTCAGGAGTTAAAATTGATATGGGAATTGTCATTCTCTGGGTGAGGCATAAACTGACCTGCAGAAGTTGGTGGCTAATGTCATCCTGGATACACTCGATTTGCATCTATGATATTGCATTGTTCTCAATTTAAGCCCTAGGTCCTTAAGTAAAACATGTCTTCCTAAGGGAATTTAGGGTAAAATATATAACAGGAAGTTTTTGTTGTGGCATAACAAATATCATAAATGTTCTTCTTTTTATCCTATTACGTAGCACTTGACTACAAAATGAAAGAGTGGATCTAGTTACTGCAGTCAAGACAATGGCCACTTAAACGCCAACTAATGTCATCTTCTGTACGTTGTCTATTTAATTAAATACTTTTGTCCCACATCAAGTTGTATAATGTATAACATTTAAATTTATATATCGAGTCAAAAGTTTTGCATCGCCTTTTTTATCGGCAAAAATAGATTAGAAATTGATTACTTGATTAAATTTAATTAAGAAAACAGCTAAAATGCTCATAAAAAAACTTTATTGCTCTTAAGAGTTTTTTTAATATAGGGTTATTTCTTCTTAGATATTGAAATTAACAAACTAATTGGCCAATGTTAATTGACCAAAACATAATGTAAAACAGAACACATTTTAGGAGTTAAAACTGATGCGAGAGTTATCAATTTCTGATTAAGGCAAAAGTTGTCCTGTCAATCTAAAAAGATCCCGTGCAACTTTTTACAATTTTATTTAGGTCATTATACAAAACAAAATAAATGTCTAAATCTGCTGAATTCCTTTAAATTCAGAATATCTTAATAATTATTTGATTAAAAATATTTTTTACTAATTTTTATCTCAATTATTTCCGAAAACCCAATTTAATTGATTTATTTAAAATATATATGAAAAAATACTATAAAGTTCCTAAATTTTATAAGTTAAAACACGTTTTTCTACTTAACACATATCAGCTTTTTCTCCCCAACTCTGTCTATCTCCCTGTCATGTTTCGTTAAAAGACAGCCATCAGCCTAATGTCCTTATCGATTAGAGTCGAGCGAACCATCTCTTCTGATTAAATTTGGTCCAAACACTTCTTGTCAATTCGAAAGACTTTTTCGATACTGGAAATAGCTATAAAAACGGTCGCAAATTTTGACACGTTTTCTTTTATATCATAAAAAATTGAACTAAGTAAATATCAATGTTGGGCAAGTTTAAGCAACTGTTTTTATGAAGTATCAGCTCGATTCTGGAGAAATGACTTTGTTTATAAAATATGGAATAAAATAAAAAATTGTCAATTCGGTTTTTATTGTCAGAGATAATCCTTTTGATTATAAATATTTATAAAACATGTATTTTATCTTATTTAAAATCAACCAAATAATCATTATTAATTTAAGGTTTTTTTTAAATATTATGTGCATAACTTAAATGAACCTGATGTACAAATTCTTATAGACTTAAGACTAACAGTTAAGAAATTATTTAGCAAAAATCATAAATTTATTAGTATATTGAAATAGTATGAAGAAAGTAAGAACGATACTTTCCCATATGTGATTTTACTTATTAGCAAAATTGCATAATAGGATTTAAATAAACTAGCAAAATAATCATAATTAAGTAATAATAATAAAAAAAATATTGTTTAAAATATTTGCTTTAAATATTTTTAAATATTATATAAAGATTTTAAATTTTAGCCATTTTAAATAAAAATTAAGAGAAATTTAAATTGGACTGAATTATAAAATGATGTTATGGATTTTAATCAAGAATTATTACTAATAATTAGTTCCATTTTCATTTAGCTTGATAAAAAAAACAGTGAAATTAATTTCATAAGATGATTTTATTGGTTTTTTTTTCATAGTTTAAATGCCTCTCTAACTAACAGTTATTTTTATACATTCCAATATAACGAAATATTCATTAGGTTAATTTTAAGATGATTTCATTGAAATAACGTATTTATTAAAAAACAACAGTTAGTAAACAAGGTACTTTGTAACATTTGTTTCTACTTATTAACATCTTCAGATCTTTCCAAAGATTTTGCTCTTTTTATGAAATGCTAAAAGAAATCACAAAAATTATGTTTAGGCCAAAGAAAATTAAGACAAGAGCCATTATGAAATTTAACATTATGAACAATTTTTCGTAAATTATTTTTTGCAAAGAATATAAATAGTGCCACCAATATTACATTTTCAAAGAAATTGTCTACCTCATTTAACAATAAGCCAGTTTTAGTAAAAAAAGGGAATGAATTTAATTAAGTTATTAAAAAAGTGAAATTGGACATTTATTAATCTATGACAGTACACCTAAATTAAATATTGTTATTGACAAAATGTTTATTGCAAAAAATATTTTATTTTAAATATGTTTAGCTTAGATTAAAATTGTATGCATAACTTTAATGAATCTGTTGCACATTTTCTTAAAAACTCAAATGACACCAAACCTACATTAAAGTAAATTGAAGTAAGGTTTTAAATAGGATTAATAAAAAATCGCGAAGTAGATGCATAACAATTTGAAAATATTTGACATGTATTAAAAAATCTTGTATCTTCTCACCATTACTTTTTAATATTTTCTCAACCAAAATACTGGAAGGTACCCTGAAAAACTATCCTGAAGAAATTTCTGTTAATGACGTAAACATAATAACTTTAAGTACTCTGCTGACACCGCCATAATCGCAAACTGGTTTCAGACGTTCAGGGATTTTCAAACCTTGCTAAGAGTAAGTATTCTGCAGGTACAGAACCAATAAATTGAACGTATTCAGACGTACGAATATCTTAGATGCTAGGTCAACGAAAACTGGGATGCCATGCAGTAGGTCCGTTCTATACTTAAAGTTAGAGCATTATTTGTGAAAATAAAGTCATTATTGTGTTACTGAAGTTTGTCGCCCTTTGTTCAAACTCAAGTTGTACATTTTTTATGTCTTTACAAGAAATTGAGGCGTGGACTTAAACAGACGCAATGTGTAACTAAATAGAGGCTTCCAAAATTGACGGATATTCAGAATATTCTGGATGGACAGAGTGCGAAATATGAATGTGCTTACCAGAATTTGAACGTCATGCTCACACATAAAAAACGAAAGTTGAAATACTTTGGACACATTTTTAGAAACGAAAACTACAGATTTTTTAAATTAATAATAAGTTCAATCAAAGGCAGAATAGGACCCGGGTATCAAAGAATATTGTATCTAAAGAATTAGAGACAATGGTAAGGTGAGACTATGACAAGTCTTTTTAGAAAAGCCGTCGACAGAGAAAAAGAACAAGGCAGTTAAAGAAGAAAAAGATGTGCATGTTTTTGTATGCACTAAAAGATTCACTTGGAGATTAGTCAAGATCTGTCCACAATTGTTTTTTTTTCACACTGACAATGGAACACACTTTATGGGAACTAAACCTGAACTTTTTAAGCTTGCTCATCTATGCATTTACTGGGCTCTGTAAAATCATTTGAATTGATAAGCTGAATGTAAAATGAAAAATATAAAAACCTTTTACGATGAGCAACAATTTTCATAGGGATAATTTATTACCTAATTATATCAGATTGAGACTGTAATATATAGCAGATAATTACGTGCAAAAATTGTCTGATCTCAAGGATATAGTTCATTTTACTCTGGTCAGTAGTTTCAATTATTTCCGAGGGTGACTTAAATATGCTTAATATAATTCATCTCTGTCGCTGGGATATTATTCAAAAGTTATACGAGAATTTCGGGAACAGATGTTCAGTGTAATAGATATTTAAATACTTTACAACAAAGATAACATTGGTTGAGTTCTAGTAATTAAATAGGCATCGATGACTCTACTTTCGATTACTATTACACTTGTGATAGTAATTAGTCTCCGTGAAAGTGACAATTCAGGCGAGCAGCAAATATTTTAAAGATTAATAATAAAATTGTATGCTACTACTATAAAGCTAATATCAATTTGACTGTTATTTCTATATTATTGGTATCTTTTTTTTTCAATATTTCTGTTCAAAATACAGATTTTGGTTTAAATTAAATTTTTGCGCATAATTTAAATGGTCTGGCGTACACTTTGTTTATTTATAAATTTCAATCCAATCCTCAATTTGTATTGAACTAATTTTTAAATAGAATTCTTCTTTTTTCTAATATTTAGTAATAACTATATATACCCACCTCGCTATCATTGCTATGTAGCTTTAAAATATATCCGGGCAGTAAATCTTTTCTTGCATTTACGTCTTCCATAGCCAAATGAGCGGCTGGCATACAAGCCTGTCCCCCCTGCCACCCCGCCTTCCCATCGATAGGGAAAATGGCGCCAATGTGCAGGACGTTTCCGTCGCTTTGGGCGCCATGGGTGCGCCCACCGCCCACCACGGCAAAATAACACGCTAGTAATAGCAACGGTATCCGGACCCTCCATAATAACGTTAATTGCTGAAACAAATAAAAAACGTTGAACATTCTAATGCATGAAAACCCATTGTAAAAATTAGATAACAGATAACCCTGACCAGGGCTTATACGAGCCCGCGATCAATAAATTAAAAGTGAGGAAAAGGTAAGCTGTTCTTGACACAGTTATTACTGCATGCATTAACCTAAAAACTGGAAGTTTTCACAGCAATAGCACCTGTGGAGTAAAATTTGGGTAAAAGCTTTTTAAGAATAATATCTGAGAAGTCCAATTTGTCATTTCTGTCAGCTATATTCATAATAATTCTTAAAAACAGTTGTTATTTTTAACACATATTTGCTTTGTTATTTATATCGAATAAATTGAATTTTTATGCATAACTTAAATGAACCTGATACAGATTTTTTATATACTCCAATAAAACCATACTTGCTTCTTCCTTGAGTATTAACTTGTTTTAATCCTGATTTCTGGCCACGACTTGTTGGCATGAAGAGGTATATTTTTGCCAGAGAGACTTTGTTAACGCTGCAAGAAATATTTGAATTTTTTAACACAATCTTTGAAACCAGAAACAAAGACATATTAATTCAATTAATGATTTAGGCCTAACCTGCTTATTTTAATATAGTATTTATCGAAAATAAGGTCAAAAGACTAGAAGCTTTTCGAAAGAACAACAAATTAAACTACAATGTTTTATGTTTTACTGCAAACATTATCTTCTGCCGGACGAGATTACACATCTAAGAATTATTTGTTTCGATTTTAAAGTTCTGCAGGATCCATAAACATGAAGGATCTGCCATATTAGCTGAGCATAATCTTAGGACTCTATATTCTTAAGATCTCTAAATAGTATTGAGAGCATCTCCAAAGAAACCCTTTGTGAAGTTTTGAAAGAAATTTGATAAGAGCTGAAAACTAACATTTTAAACTTATGCAATAAGATTATATGCACTTGGATACTGTGTGATGATTATACAATTGTTTTTCTGATCAAAATTAAGAAGTTTCGGAACTAGTTTTACTGCATATGTATTGTATATTCAAACACTAAAAAAATGATACGAATCTCTCGAAGCTAACATCTTGGGTAACTTCTCTAATAGGAACTCGACGGTTTTTCAAAATACCATTACTTTCTGCCTTAACGTTTTCGTTTACTATTAGTGCTATTGTTGAACATTTCGAAAGCCTTCGATACTATCAATAATAAGTTGTTATATTGCAGGTGAAACTATAAGGCTTTCGAGCGACAGCTTAAAATACTATCATTTTATTCTTGTCATATCATTTTTAATATTATTTTCTGATAACAATTTGTTTTCAAATATGCTGAGGGGTTCCATAAAGAAAACATAATAGTTCTTGTGGTATCCAAGGCGTCACTTTTGAAATGCTAATAACTCAAAAACAATTTAACGTTCACCAAAAAACTTTGAAAGTATACTTTGTCTTTGTCAGTTGTTTACACGCATTAACCTGAAACCCGGAAGTTTTCCCTATAATAGCACCTGTGGAGTAAAGCTTGGATAAAAGCTTTTTATGATGATTATTATTTTTATTCTCTAACGGAAAAAGTGGATAATGATAGAAATTTAAGCAAATAGGTACTCATTTGTAAGTGTAGTATTAGTACAAGAATATTATTAGTTGACATGCAAGATGTGAATGAATATTTGAGTCATGAAATAATTAATTTTAAAGAAAGATAAAGTCATTGAAATTATTTTGCTGTATAACACAGTCTCACATTAATAATTAAATAATAAGGAATGTGGAGGACATATACATCAGATTATTTTAAACTCGAATATACCAAGTGGAAGAATGGCCAAGAGTCTAAACTTCGCTAAACTTACATTTTGATATGTTTTTGCATTGTATGTACAAAGAAATACTTAAATAAAGGCTTTATTAACTTATATACTAGATATAAACGATAATTATTTAACTTTTAATAAAAAAATACTAATATCCAATTAGGTTATGCTAGATTTTGGTCGGACCTTGTAGGATTTAGTCGCAACGGTTGTATCTTGCTTAGACTGAAAAACTAGAAAACAACTTCAGCAGTTTTGTGAATCAACCTCGTTAAACGCTTTGGTGATGGAAGAATTAAAACCTATCGCATTTTACAGGGAAAATATAGATGGTAATAGTTTCAACTTGTTTTTAAATTTTTAACGTTGGAAAATTAGAGTCAAATTACCTTCCTATCTTAGTAAACGCTACAAAAAAATGTCATATTACTAGTCAGAGCATTATGTCCGGGTCAAATAAAAATGTATTATTTTTACATTGGTTTATTGCCCTAAGGTTCTAATAGGAGTTCGTACAAACATTACAAAGGTGAAAAGAAGCGTTAAGTAAATATTAATAAGCACTAATAAAAGTAGGAATAATAGTACAAAATTTCTCTTAAGAGTGACTGTCCTACTTCCAACTTAAACTACTGTATAAATTAGCATAACACGTGATGTGATATATACTGTGTGATCAGAGTTCATTCGTAAGCTGAACCATTAAGATATCTTAATGTTAAATATGTCATGTACCTTAAAGGTTTATCTCAGTTCAAACAACAATTTTTAGTAATTTGACTCCAGTAACATGATATGGTAACGACCCAACCGCTACTAAAATACTACTGTTCTACTGTTAAAATACTAATGTTCTCTCACATTCGGGAATCATCTCATCCGTTACTTAGACCCGAAAGTGCAACAGAGATAAGCCGAGCGGAATACCTCGCGGCATCTCGGAACATAATGGAAAAGTTGAAGAAGGTTCCGGATCAGTTTTCTACTTTGCATAAAAATTCTTCCAAATCTAAATATTAGCGCCACATATATGAATTTTTGTTCAAAATAGAACAGATCTAATAATAAATAAAAAGTCAGAACCGAATTTTCCGTAAGAAATTTTTTAATATCTTAAGAAGAAATATTTTAAGCGTCGTAAAACAATTATTTACAGTAAGTCTCCCGTTAAAATAATTATTAGAAGCAACCCAAAGGTACAACTATAAGTTAAATCTCTGCAAACAAATCTGCGATCATTAATATTCACCACACCCTTACCAATATTGTGTAAATACCTACCAAACCACTCATTTGATCGCATTTTATAGTCTCTCAATTAAATCAATGAAAGATTGGTATTTAGCCCTTTAAATGATCATATTTTATTAATTGGTACTGTGAGATAACAGTATCAAATGACATATAAGTTGTAATTTTTTATAAAGCAGTTGTACAATTATGATTTGGCTTAAAATCAGATTGACGTCTACGACTTTAACAATTTTTTTAACACTTTAGACAAAACCGTTAGCTATTGCGGTTTTTATGCACATGGTTCATCTGATAGACTTATCATGCCACACCGACTATTACCAAAGAACTAACTATTATAGTATTATCAAGATATTTAAACCTAGTGCACGTGAAAGCTCCGATGACTTGGTCTGCACTTTTTCCTCCCCCAATATTAAGGGCAATTCGAAATATCTACAATAGAGTATGGAGATGGTATCTTAACGGTCAGTGTCAGTCTAATTAAAAGTAAGGTCGGAATATGTGTACCTTAGCCTAACTCAGACTCTTCAGTGACTCCACAGCTAGCTATTTAACTACGCCGTTTATAAGTCCCAGTCTAGCAAATGGATCTAGTTTCTCAGTACTAGTATTACCTAAGTGGCCAAGCACCTGGGCAACCTGTACTCTACAGTCCTCCTTCACCAATATCCTTCATAGAGTCTACTACTAACTTAAAGCTCATCTCGACTTAATGGCTGGTCTGCTGACTTAGCAGTTTGGAATAATTTTTTTGCGGTATCTAGGATTTAGAATGTTTTCTACACATTCAAACATAGCAAATACCTCTTTAAGGCTTGGAAGACAATGTCCTGCTCTCCAGCCCTAGATCTTGCTAGTATTTGGGACCCTATAGATGCCAATTAAAGTTTACTATTTTAGGGTAAGTAGACCATGGATAGTAGGTCTGATATGTAGATAAAAGTTGTCCAGGTTTGTTTTTATTTTAAAATTTCTCTCGATCAGGGACGATAAATTGCAATAATTATAACTGGAATGAGTTGCACTGTATAGCGATAATTTATCTTTGTAGTTTACTGTACCTCTATCCGCATTTCGTGGTGCTTTGTTATCGCATTTCGCGTTTGAATGATATTTCACCGCTTTACCTCAATTCGATTATCTCTGTTGTATAGACCAAAGTATCGTAATAAATTATAAATTTACAATACTACTTTTTAGTTCACCTTTATTAGCCTAAAACTAAATCCGACGACCGAAATTTTACATTTACATGTCGACAATGTCACCTTAATAAGATCCGACTGCAGATCTCCCTAATACCATTTACATAGTAGTTCAATTCGAGATAAAGAGAGGGCTTCTGGTGCGACCTCGAGCCTCACTTTATCCTTTGTACTATGACATACTTAAATTTGGATCTCTTCTTGAGCTGTATAGGCCGCTTTGCCCTCCGTAATCCTTGTCTTATCTTGCTTTCTGTTTAGAGCACTAGCAACCCGGGTTTTGGATTTTCAGTTTGTTATAGGGAAAATAGAAAAATCCTTTAGGCGAAAGTAATTTGATTCGGGCTAAAGAATGACATAAATTTTTGTAATTATTTATTTTTTTTTGGAAAATATATAAACAATAAGTTACTTGTGCTTAAGTGCTGTGAAGCATTTTAAAACCAAGATTTAAATTTTAATATTGGATTAAATTAAAGGGCAAAGTTGATTAAAAGGATATTTTGCTTTTCTTTTAATATAATCAAATATTAACACGACTTCTATTAATCAATAATATTGCTCTAACGAGAGATAATCAGCCAGAGAAACTTATTCATTTCAATGGTTCAAATGGTTTCTTATTACACAATAAATTTTCTTTAAATTTCAGAGAGGGTTGAAAATATAATTTTCGTTTGCAAATTTGCAAACTAAATTATTCCTATATCTAAAGCCGGTAGAGATCTAAATAGTTGTTTTTACGGTCGCCTATTTTTTTTATTCAAATAAATGACATTAATATGCATACTGACAAAGGTAGAGAATTCCTTAGACGCCTATAAATGAATTTCTGCACAATGTTGCTTAATTTCAAAAAAGGGATGTGAGCACAGATAATACGTAAATCAGAAAGCAGCAAATATAAAATAAAACCTTAAACCATTTAATTCCACTCAGTTTACCTAGATTTTGAGTGATACATTTTATTTTAATTACTTTTAACTTCGTTGATAAATAATGATACTGAGCCGTTTATAAACGCCTGTTGTGTGTGTATAAGAGTTGCAATAATGATTAATCCTCAAGTGACCTTGATAGGAGTACATTTATATCGTCTAAGGTCCGTTCCAGAGATTTTTTGTCTATACACTTGTCTAGGCTTTTCGATGCGTGGATGTGATGCTGTCAAAGGTTGACATATGCGCTTCATGCATTCATAATTTTATAGTTAGGTCAAAGTCAGTTATATGTAAATTCTGTCTGGAAAAATATCATGTGCAGTGCGTTCTAATGAGAGATCTAATGGTAAAAGCAATAAAAGACTGTGCAAACTTGGTTTGGTATTATGATTTATGTATTTTACTAGTAAATGACATGGTATATATAGCGAAAATAATTCAGAAATTGAAAAAACAAACGGAATTATGTATTTAAAATTCGACACACTTTCTGATCAATTTAGATAGAGAACACAATATTAATGAAAGAATCCTGATCAAATGTTGGGAAGAAAAATAGCTTCCCACCCTTGTCAAGATTGTCAGATATTTTGGAATCCACCAACTGCACATTTGCTTGAGACGTTTTAATAATACCAAATGTAGTGTCTGTGTAGTGTATGTATATACACAATATTTTTGATAAAAACTGTATATGAGTCAGTATATAAGTCAAATCATCTATATTTCTAAAACACCAAAGAAAAACGTTTTGATTATGCATAATAATATACAAGATCTAGTAAGTAATTGGACTTAGTGAGTGAAACACATATCTCACAGAGAATATCAACGAAATTGGAATTTTAATTCCCAAATATAAAGCTATCATTTGATTTTTATTATTTTTTAATTTCAAAAAGTTTTTAAAATTAAAAAAAGTCCTAGGTAGAAAAATCTATTTTTTATTAAAAAACTTGGGTATATAAATTCAATATTCATTAAAATGTGCATAACCTTACTGGATACGAACAACGTTTTTTTTAGTAAAATATATTAAAAAAAATCTAGGATTTTATATAGATTATAGATAGAAAACTATCTTCCAATATTTTCAAAAATTATAGTTTGAAGTCGCAAAATGACTGATTAATAAGAATTTTCTAAAAGGCCTTAAAATTTTAATAAAATACAATTAAGACCCTTAATTTATCAGATTTATATAAATGTTTATGCATAACGAGACCTTAAAAAGTACAGTAGCACTTCCACCATTTTATCAGTAACATATATCTTATAATTCGCGTTTTAAGAAAAAAACTCAGTTGAAATTGTGCATATTTTAAAGGAATATGACGTTTCTTCAAAAAAAAAAAGGCACACAAGGCAAATTATAGATAAATAAATTTATTTTGAAAAAATCTTATTCTAATTTCAACGTCTTATTTCTTATAGAGAAAAGTAAAAAATATTCTCATATTTATTAAAAAACGATGTGTCACAGGAGCCCGGTTCAAACTCTGTAGCTCCAGCGGTGCCTTTACCATTTTGTTAACGTCATTAAAAAGATAAAAGTATATGAAGAGTCAGGGGGAAGAACGATGAAAGTCCACATTTAACGAAAAATAAAGTATTCAATGCAAAACGATGCTTGTAGTCTCTATTTTGTCGGCTTACAGTATAAGAAGAAACAAAGATGACAGTCCAAAGTTATAATCGAAATAAAATTAGATGTACTAGGAAAGAACGCTGAAAGTCCATGCGTCAGCGGAAAAAACGCTGAGAGTCCCATATAGATTGAATGGCGCCTTTAAAAATATTACTTCATAATATTATAAAAATATCACTTTTAAATCAGTGCGACTGTGTTTTTGTGAGTGATAACTGATAAATATTGTAAACACGTGCATTTTTAAGGTTATGGAGAATAGTTTGCCTAGCGCTCTGACGAAAAAACGAAGGAAATATGGACGTATTTCTGATGCTACAAAGAAACTTCGCTTGAAATCTCTTGAGACTGGCAGTGATTGTAACTGTAAGAGTTTGAAATGTTTTTCTGTTGTAAATGAAGAAACGCGTCGTATAATTTTGCGTGAATTTAATAATTCTTTAATATTTAATAACACGAATTATATTTAATAATTCGTGTGTAAAGCAGCACATCTTGTCTTTCAAATCCCGTAGCAGCCATTACAGCTTAAGTAAGTCCAAGAAAACGTATCTATCGGAGGACCTAAATGTTGCAAAAACGCATAAACTGTTTAAACAAAAACATCATGATATGAAATTATCTTACGACAGCTATCGAGAAATTTTTAACAAGAACTTCAACATTAGTTTTGGGTACCCTCGTTCAGATAGCTGCTCTTTCTGTGACGAGATAAACGTTAAAATACAAAATCTTCAATCAAAACTCTCATAGACGGAAAAAAGTACTGCTGAAATTCTCAGAGAATTAAAGAAACTGCAACTGAATAAAGATAGTTATTTGAGGAAAGCAGATACCTTTTACAAAAGGAAAACAGCTGCGAAGAATGAGAGTAAAAAGACAATGAAAATGGAATCAATATGCGTCGATTATGCCAAGAACTTACCAGTTCCAAACATTTCCACAAATGACGTGTATTATTGCCGTCAATTGTCAACTTACACATTTCTTATTCACATTTTATCGGATAATCAAGCTATTTTCTATACTTATCCAAAAGTAATAGGCAAAAAGGGTAGCTCGGATGTTTGTTCGTTATTGCTGTACAATCATCTAAATCAGCAAACGAGGAAACTAAATATTTTCTGTGACTCATGCCCAGGACAAACTGGACTATGTTTAGATACTTGCATTATGTTATACATTTTTAGAAACGTTTGGACTTTATTCAAATAACATTTCCGATTCGAGGCCATTCATATATGGAGTGCGACAAGGACTTCGCCGCAGTGAATCAAAAGCATAGAGCAGAAATACCGCAAGACTGGATAGAGGCTTTCGAGTCAAATCGGAATAAACCGTCGTCCTTTAAAACTGAAAATGTTCAACAACACTTTTTCCGGCAATGGGAAGTGCTTCTAAATACATTTTACAAAAAAAATGTCCCTTTCCAACTAGAGTTATTAGGGAAATAAAATTTTCAAAGGAAAATCTAAGGCTTGTGTATTTCCGGACAACATTCAACGGGGAGTGGCAGTCAGCTGATATTGTCGGAAAACCATTGGTGCCAAACAATAGGGGGGAGTTTGAATAACCTGGAATTTCTTACGAAGGTATAAATTTGTATGCATTTTCCGATGAGATTTTACCTTATCCAGTTTGTCTTGTTTCAGGTCTACTCCCTTTATCAGGTGCTAAGTTCAAAGATCTAACTAAGCTTGCAAGATTTTGTGGAGAATCGCCACAGGAGTACATTTGCAGTCTGCCACACAATTGAGAATTTCTATTTCATTTCGTAGTCTCCATTTTGTCACCAAACAATAAAGATTTATTTTGTAAAATTGAGCTTTTATTGAAAAATCGTATCAGTTCTTGATAAGAAGAGGAAATATCGATAAAAGTCACTGGACCCTCATCTTTCTTTCTCAGTTTTTTGCGATCTCTTTTAGAATTTTTTGTTTTTAATTATTCTAGAGCCTTACAATTTTTTTTCGGGTAGTAACGCCGTTCAGCTACCCAATAGTACATATTTATTCATTGAATAGTTTTTACGCTAAATATAGAATGGTTTCAAACTTAATTTTATCGATATTTCGATTTTATGTTTCATGAACTTTCATCCTTATTCCCCCTGGCTCTTCATATAATATAGATATTTTCATAAAGTGTTATACATCATTTTAAAGGAAAAAAAAATCTCTTTAATTTAGCAAAAAAACAAAATGGCTGCTATAAGAAAAAAAGAACTTGAGGATGGAATCTCAGAACCGAAACGTCGAAAATAAAAACTGAATTCAGGTATGTGTTGTCCTTAAAAAGTTTTCCTAATATTGTTTTTACAGATTTTAAAAATACGTTGAAATAAAAAAAAATACAGGCCTTTTTAAAAAATGCAACTTTTTAATTTTTTCCAAATATTGTAAAATCGGAAAAAGATAAAATCGTTCTAAAAGCGGCACTAAATTGGTAACTAAATGCCTTACAACTTCTCCTATTTAACCAATTTTATATCTCTTATAGCTTCCAAGATACCCATACATGTATACACAATTTGGGCCACACTGTATAGTAAAAAATAGCAACTCAATCAGCTATCTTGGCCCGATAAACTTATAATCAGTGGTAGGCAAAACCCTAGAAATTACGATTATAGTACGATTATTACGATATTGCGATTGTAAGTTTAGAGCAATGTTGTAACAGTTTAATACTGCTGCATTCAATTTTTTAGAAAAAAAAATTACCTCATAATGAAAACCGAGCTTAAGTCACAGTATTATATTCCAAACCTAATTCCATAAATGCTCAAGAACTCCCAGAACTTTCAGTCTGAATATGTACTAATATTCTTCAAAGGGTTCAAACATTCCATAATGTTTTCAAATTAATGATGAGGTAACAAAAAAGTTTTTTTATTCAAAGTTGCGTTCGTACGGGCACACAAATTCCATATCTAAAACTTTTTGAAAAAATGTTTGCACTTATCCAAATAAACTCAAAATTCCCCTCGAAAACACGTCATAAATAAAATCCCGTGTGATCCCGCAAACTGTAAAAAAGTCCCGTCGCGAATAAATCACGATGGTTTCGATATCGTCACGGACGTATAAATATCATTTGGGATATAAATAATGCTATATTCGTATTCCCATTTCACGGGAGACGCATATGGAATCAGATGTCAAGTGACGAAATTGGATGTTGACATGAGAGATTTGCTTTTAGGTCCTTCAAAGCCAAATAGAAAAAAATATGTTTTTTTTGACTAAAAACCTGCTATATTAGATGATTTTTTAGGTGTTTTATTAAAATCCTATAAATATAAGACCTTGCGGTGAAGGTCAAAACACGAGTAAGGTCTTCACTATTTAATTCACAGCAAAAATCAATATTTATTTTTAGCAAATTGAATAATTAAAATCTGAGGGACATCAAAACCTATCCATGTTAAATAATTTATTAGTTTGTGGTATTATTAGAGGTAAATTTAGCATGAACATCGATGTTTTTTGCTTAAAATTAGTTTTCATTTTTCAAAAGCTAATTGGACCTATTGTCTATAATTTCATAAAAGAAGATATTTATTTATAATCGGTCAAATAATGCCCATCTAAAGCATAACATAAACTTAACAATATGTAACAGTTTTTAGCGTTATATCTGGGATGCTCTACATCAGAACCCTTTTATGAATCCAATCCTTAAGGTGGTATAACGACTTTCGTGTATCTTGCCAGTGACTCGTATCATTTCGGTTTATTCGTATGCAATTTTCTATTTTATTCTTTACCATCTCATTTGACCATCATACAAATTACATTAACGTAGGATATACAATTGAGATAAAAAAAAATACTTAAAAGATCCATGCGGTTTGCCTGCAGCCGCTTTTTCTAGGCTAGAATATTGGTCATTCATGGGGTTTACTTGAGACCACTTTCTTGAAATTACAGAAATCGATTCATCTGGGTTAGACTAATTTGTGATACAATTGTATTTTATGGTTTTTTTGGGTGTACTTTAAAGAATTAAGTATACAATATAAATATAAAAGTTTATTTGGAGATTAAAAATAAAATTACATTGAGGGAGATCAAAGCCTAATAATATAATATACCCTACATAAACAAGTACATTCAAACAAAAGGGTTATCAAAGTTCTTTATATGCCCCTTGACTTCTCTTGATATCATTAGGGCAATAGATATCGATTGCGAAATAAAGAGTGTTGGTAAAATGGTAATGCCTTTTTTAATTCTACATCAAAGCATCCAGTCCGTTATATTTATAGTTAACTATTTCCTTACTTAAACAACTCATGATACTGATTATGGATATCATTAATAACATTAACACTTTTATAGCACAAATCTTTCGAGATCGTATTTTTAATGACCATAGCGTGATTGTGAAGATCGCTGCTGAGATAGAAAATATTCCCGGTAGTACAAATCCTGGATTTGCAGCGCTCAGTTTTTGTTCCGAAGTACTCCTTCCATCTCCACACTGTCCTATTACCATATTTTTTAAACGTCCTATATGGCTGATTGTCCAGAAACAATTTGGGGTTCTTGATGCAAGCTTCGAAATAGACTATAGAATTTATAACTAAAAAGGTGGTTGTTTATTGGGTTATAAAATGTTTGATGTTAAATAAACAAAATATAATGTTTCATTACTATGTCCTATTAAAAATTAAATTGTCATGTTCAGGTCAAAGCTTTAAATGCAAGAGATCAGCTCTCAAAAGTTTAATAGTCAAAGTGGTCCACCAGACCAACGGTAAAGGTTCTTTAGGTTTTATAGGGAATTGTTGCTCGTATCCATTTATGTTATGCTCGAGCATAGGCCCGAATAGGCTCCTGATCATTAAAAGAAAATTAAAGGGCATTGAGCTAATAAAGACTGAAAAGGGTTGTGTTGGGTTAAATCTGTGATAGAACAGGTTAATGATATAAATTTAAAAAATTATTGAAATACGATGGATTTTAAGTTGCTAAGAAAATTGAATAAACACGGTTTTAAAAAACTATTGAACGTTTACGATGAAAAAATACGTCGAGTTATCCTTCTTTTCATATTGAACCACAAACTAAAATAACAATTGCACAAGACAAGTTTTTGTCGATTGACAAAAAAAAAGTTGAATTAATAAAGAGGTTGTCTGCAGACTTTCAATTTGATGGATATTCGATCAAACAAATTTAGAGAAGACGCAGATGTTTTAATCGTTCACACAGCAATAGAAATAGCAGAAATTTATAAAAAAACTGTCATTATTATTGTTCAAGATATTAATTTATTAGTTTTATTACATCAATTAAATGTCAAAAATCTTGCAGTTTATTTTTTAAAAGCAGGATCACAAAATGTAAGTGACTGCTTATATTTATCAAATAGTTTCAAATTCTCAAATTACTGTTCAATTGTTGCATTCTTACACTGTTTCACCGGTTGCGATTCACCGCCTGCGTTTGCTGGAAAAGGAAAGAAGAAAACAGTCGAGTCGTTCATAAAAAATACAAATTTAGCTGAATTAGTACAGCCTTTTTATAAACAGAATTCTGATCCAAAGCTTATTGCTCGAAATGGTTGTGTATTGATTGCATCTATTTACAATTCAACTAAATCAACCTCATCTCTGGATGATTTGCGATTTCAGCAGTACCAGGTATTGACTGCAAAATCTAGGTTTCAATTGGAAAAGTTACCTCCAACTGTTGGAGCAGCTAGCCAGCACTGTTTTAGACGTATTATCAACTGCAAACCTGGCTGGAACATGAATTAAGCGCTACTAAATGGGGCTGGAAGGAAATAGTTGATACTTCTAAAATACTCGTGCCTCGCTTCACTGACATCGCAGTCATACCTGAAGAGCTCTTGAAAAAATCTCGTGTAATTGCAAAAACAAGCTGCTCAACAAATAGATGCGGATGCCGCAAACACGGATTAAAATGCACGGTATTATGTGTAAAATGTCAGAATTCAGATAGTTGTTGTAACACTGAAAAAATTGTGGAAGATCTAAGTGATTCCGAGGATATTTCCTATGAATTAGAGCCGCCAAGTATTAATTTGGATCCAGAATGTGAAGAACAATTCAGTGATATTGAAGAAGAGTATGAAGATGAAGGAAGCACGGAATTCAATGAAAGTACGGATCATAAGCAAGAAATTATGATTTTGTCTAAAAGAAAAAGATTGATATAATTTTGTAATATTCCACAATGTAAGCTGTGATACGCTACATATAATAAAAATCTAGTTTCGTATAAAAATAATACAATTTTCTTTTGTACTTTTTCCTGTAGAATTAAATTATGTAATTAGTTTTTTTAATTTTATAAAAATTCAAACAAATTAATAAGAATAATTGTAAAATTTACAATGTTAAAAACGATTTTTGACTTTTTTGCATGTTTTTTTGTTAAAACTGACAAACTAATGATTTTTGCGAATAATATTTTGAACAAAAGTTGTAGACAATTTGATTTTAAATAATTTTTGTCTCTTGTATTTTTTTCAAAAAACAATTATTTTCTATGAAAATCGAGAAAATATGTAAGAATGTGAATGAATTGCTCTTCCTCATTTACAGTTCTGTTCAACATTATTGTTTAACTTGCCACAGTATAGAATTGACCAACTAAAAAGAATTCAAAATAGGGCTATGAGATTGATTCTAAATTGTAATCGTTACACGCCTGTTGTCTCTATGTTGGGTGTCCTAGATATGTTGTCTGTACATCAAAGAATTTTGTATAACGTTTATTTGTTTATTTTTAAATTAAAACATCAGATGCTCCCCGATTATATTTGTAATAAATTAAGAGTTTTTGGAGATATACATAACTATAATACGAGAAATCGTATAGACTTCATACTAGTCGACAGATGTAACACAACCCAAATGCATAATTCAGTTCTATACAAAGGTTTAATCCTATTTAACAACTTGCCTGCTAACATCAAGAATTGTATTACTTTGAATCAGTTAAGAGGGCTCTTGAGAAAATTTATTATGAATAAGTAAAATTGTGTTTGTTATTTTATTATTTTATTTTAATTATGTAGTTTATTAAGTTTTACTATAGTATGCATTGTTTCCGCTCCAATCATCATCTTGATTGTTGGTTTATCTGTTGACTGGGTATTTTTGGGCCAACCGGTATACTGGTTAGAGCTTCTTGGAACTACCGAAGCATTTCTAAGTGTTACACGGGGGGACCAATGTGTCTAGTCAGCAAGGTCAACCAAGTTCCAAATGTGTGTCATCGGCTGATTGCAACCGAACCGACTCGATCAACCTGAGTCGACATTATTTTTATTATTATAAGGCAAACAACAATTAACTGTGCTTTTAATAAGTGGGCAAGGAAATAATGTTTAAAATAATGTTTAGGTTAAGTCTAGTTTTAATTTATGGTCTACCTCTGATAGGATATTTCTGGAACCGGGATGCTGTTTCTGGATTACCGAGACCATCCATGGACAAACCGGAGTGTCCTGATACAGTTATGGCCAACTTATACTTTTACTCTATTTTTTATTTATGTTTTTATTGAATGTAGCTTTTGCTAAATAAAGATATTATAATTTTATTTACACGGTGTACAAAGCCCAAATGTGCCCAATTAAGTTTCCGGTAAAATAATGATACATAGTTTCTTTTGAATTTTTTTCCGTAGAATCGAATGGTGTAATCTGTTTTTTTAATTTTTTAACTAATTTAAATAAATAATTAGCAATTTTTAAAAAATTTATTGCTGTAAAAATCATTTTTGATTTTTTGCATTTTTCGACGTTTTTTCAAATGAAAAGTATATAGTTTCTTTATTTTATAAGAAAGTACATGTGAAAACAAAAAAATGAGCCCCGGATGAACCCTGTACCATGATTTTCTGAAGTACAATTTTCATTTAAAAAAAAAAACGTTTTTTCCGAAAAAAAAACATATCTCTAAAAAATTGAGGTTATTTAAGACCTACAAAGGTATATTTTCACAAATTTTTGAAAAACCCCTCTACCAACTTCAACAGTCAGTTTCCGGATAGCAATTTGTGCACTATTAAAGTCTAATTCGCCTGGTCTATTCATAGGGATGCCAGTTGAGTTGGTTGAGTTGTATAACTAGAAAAAAATTAGAGTTGGAAATATCAGAGAAGAAATTGATAGTCTAAGAAAAACTTTAGTGTCACTGGAGGTTGTAAATCAAGAAATGAGATAAAAACCTTCTATACAATAAAAAAAACTTGGAAAAAAAGACTAATAATTTTTGAAATTATAGCAATCGATTCTGCATCTCTGAAAGAAAGTGTGTTAGATGAACCAAATAACAAACTACACCTTAAAACTGAAAAAAACGACTTGGGCATTTTTTTTAGAGTTGAAGAGAACAGAAATAGACAAACTAAAATTCCTTAAAGAATACAAAGTAAGAGATACTATTAAAAATGCCAAAAAAACTACAGGGCAATAATATTAGTATCGCCTAGGATTTTACTGAAGAAAAACGAACTGAGAACAAAACACTTTATAAGTATTTAAAAATTTCCGGCAAAAATAATAAACTGAAAACTTATTATTGGAAACGACGATTACACATTTAAGGAAATAAAAAACTGAACATTCTTAGAGCCAGTTGTTAATAAAAGTTCTCTATTTCTCAGCAAAACTGATCCTCTAACTCCAAATCCAAAGAGGTATCAAATTGAATTTTAGCCTTATTTCTGATTTTAATTTTTAGTCCTAATTTGATTTTGGTTTAATTTCTATTAATTATAAGAAATATTAATGGTTTTACTGAGTTTTGTTGCCTTTATCTTGCTGTGATTTAATTTTTTGTTAGGGTTTCTTTTGAAATTGTACTGTTATTATTTACTGATTAAGGATCTTGGGTGTGATGAATGAAATTGATTGCAAAATATTACATGATATTTTTTAAGTGAGAAACTAGATTAAGTCTTTGTGCAGGGATTTAGTAACAATTTTGCAGCAATTATACTTACAGAGTCTTTTATTATACAAAACTTAGAGTTATTGAGAATTCCAGATTGTAATTTAATTTTTAATGGAGGCAACCTCAATAATCATGACACTACCGTTATACAGTGCTTTCATTGCAAAACGAACCACCCTTAATATCTTCTTTAAAAAAAATTGAAATACCTATCATGTGACACATCATTCTAAGCAGCATTAAAGTGGAAAACATATTACATATTGCAAAAGCTCAGTAAACAGGATGGTTAGTAAGTCTTATTTCGGCAAGCTCTCAGAAGTTGAACCAAAGATAATTCAAAATTTAAATCTCGGTCTTTCGGTAATAGTTTTTGCAGTCGCTTTTTTAATACTATTCCTAACCAAATCCATTCTGCCTAATCTCACGTTGGTGATATTCATCTTAGTGGAACATTTTAGCCTCGGCTTAGATCTCGACCTCGGTGAGACTCCGGTAGCAAATCTCTTTATGGGACCTTTAGAGCCTTCGGTTACTAGTTGCGAATTAATTCTCAACATGGGGCTTTGGGAGCTGCTTTTTCTCCATTACAGGTAAACGTCGAGTCCAGAGAAATTTGGCTGTCTGTTTCGATTTTACGTTTCCGTCTGTTTTCGTCGCCGATGGCCGATTCTAGAAATAGAACATTGTTTAGACCTTCACTTGCCACAAAATTCCCAGCAACTTCTTCAAATTTAAAATTTTTTCTGCCATTTAAAGTGGCCACTAAGTTATCGTAGTCCTTTGTGACACTTTCGGGTGCATCGTGTATTTTCCACCAACTGATAGATACAAATGTTTAATAAATTTTGTCATGTATTCAATCGTCACGCATTTGTCCTTATGGTCATCTAGGAGTACTTCTGCTTCCTTTTGTTTTAATTCAGCCTTATATTTATGACTTAAAATTTCTAATTCGATAGTGGCTCGATTAATCTCTTGTTTCAGTGAAGGATGTTTTTTTAATAAAAATTGAATTTTTCCTTCTACGTTCTTTTTCTTTAGTTGAATGTCTGACAGTTCCTTTTTGGTGGTGTATTCTTTTTTCTCAAATCTTTCAACTTGTTCGTTGAGCTTTCGCCTCATCTCTTCTTTGTCCGGTGTATCTATGTATAAGTTGCTAAGTCGATCTTTGGCCTGAGTTTTTAATTCTCTCTTTAACGACATACCCAACTTACTACATTGTAGTCGATATTCACGCTCCAATAGGTCTTTCTGATCTTGAAGAAAAATCCTTAAAACTGTCAGCGTTTCACTGTCAACTTCTTTATTGCACGACGATTGACTTTGATTTGGCTGAGGGCGTCATGGATGATGTTGGCGAAGGAGATGTCTGGAATGAAGCTAGTGCCATGTCTCTTAATGATTACATAGAGGGTGGAGATAAAAGTTATGAAAGCCTTGATGATGTTGAGCCCGATTTGTACCAATCCCAAATTGCCGATGAAAGTTTTCCATTTTTAAATGTTTCAGATGAAACACCTTCCTTTGATTACTCTGGCGGTTGTCAATGTGAAGGTGAAGCAGACTCGTCTGATGCAAAAGCTGCAGAAATATCAGCACTAGCAGAAGCTCCTAGTAATATAAGTATTTATGACGCTGAAGAATTGAATTTAACTACTGCTCCAAGAAATGCCAACTGGGATATACCGAAAAATTGGGATATACCGAAGAATTTGGCAAAATCTCTCTAGTAGTTTAGATGAAACGGAAAAGCAGGAAGAGGATAGTTATGCTGACTTTGTGGCCGGCTTACAGACTGAAAGGTGGGATTTCATTGAAACACCATGAAGTATCAAAAATATTGTATTGTTAATTATATATCTTACTAAATAACAAAATATTAGTTGCGTCTATTAAAGTGTCTAGTCAACAGTGCCAAAAAAACGTCAAACCGATACTACACGAAAGGGGTTCCTATTTGACTTATTAAATTGAGGTGAGCTGAATGTGATTGATAGAACATTGTCAAATAATAAAATTAAACGTACCTTTGTATATCTAGATTAAGTTTTTTTTTTTTTTTTTTTTTTTTTAATGAAGTTTTGGTGTTTTTTTTTAATGAAACTGACTTACAATATGATTTTGAAATCGCAGATATAAATGAGTTTAAATTTATTAATCTAAAAATTTTAATGTCTAAAATAAAAATTAATATTCCCGCTAGATATCGCTCACCTCTCACTCTTATTAAAGACTTCAATCAAAAATTAAACACATTTTTCTCTAGTTACAGTCAAAGATATGACACGTATGTATGAACGGCTGATGTTAATATTATTCTTTTTAATGAAACTGATGAAACTGAAGGGTATAAAAGAAAATATAGGTGAACATGGCTTTGATCAGCCATAAATGAAGTAACGCGTACCGATAGTAATACTTGTATTAAGCACATCGTGGTAAAGATGAAAATATCTTTAAATCATATAATACTGACTATTTTTGCTTTATACTTGACGTTGTAGCAGATCCTCATTTGAATGTGCAAGAACAAGCCGGAAATTATTAAAAAATTGATTTAAATAAGGAATATTTAAACATATTAAAGAATATTTTTGAAAATAAAAATTAAAGCGTTGTGTATAGGGCTCCTAATCTTGACAAAGTAAATAAAAATTTTGTCTCATGTCTGAAGAAACACTTACCTAGGTGTTTTTTTATGGCAAAAGGTCAATAAAGAACCATGGATTACATCGGGAATATTACAGTGTATTAACAAAAAACACGAATTTCATCAAAATATGTTAAAATATCCCCATAGCTTCGATTCCAGATCCAGTAACCTCAAGTTTTTAATTATCACGAATCAAAAATTAATAGAAAATTTAAAGAAGTTGCTGAAATTAAAACATCATATAAAACCGTAGCCAATAAAAAAGAAAAAGCAGAGATTACTGCAACATATTTTAAAAATATATTGCTGTAAAAAAAATGGCAAATAAAATAAAGCCTTATCGGCATGTAATAATTAGAGCAAAAAATAATCCAAATACGCTATTTTGGGAGCCAGCCAATGAAACAGAAATAATTATTAAAATATTAATATTACTCACATAATATTAGATTTCAGTCAAGGTGGACTGAAATCTAATATCTCTAAACAATTTTAGAGTATTTCGCTAAACCCCTTATATTCTTAATGAATAAAAGCTTATCAGAGGGCTATTTTCCAAACATTTTAAAAATAAACCATTGTATAAGAGCGAATCACAGATAGATGTTGAAAACTATAAATCAACTTCTTTATTAAGTACAATTAGTAAAATATTTAAGAAAATGTTAAAGTGCCGTTTGGTCAAACTCTTAAATAAACCTGACATTTTATCCAAAAAACAATATGGATTTAAAGAGAGAATATCGACTGATGATGCTTTGGCAAATGTTGATGATGCTCTATATAATTTTCTAGACAAAGTTGAAAAAGTTCTTTCTGTATTTTCAGATTTGGCTAAGGCATTCGACATGGTTGATATACTTATTGGCCACTCTGTATAAGAGAAGTATTAGAGGAATTTCCTTGGCTCTGTTGAAAGGTACTTAACAAATAAAATGCAGTGCGTGGATATTGACGGGACCGTCAGCTCAGAAATATTAGTCACCGTTGGAATATTACAGGGGATAATTTTGAGGCCCATGTTGTTCAGTTTATATATTAGTTATGTTTTTAACCTTTAGTCTTCTGAAAAGACATTTTTTGCAGATGATTCTGCTATAATCTAAAAAAATACGTCTTGGGAAGCTTTAAAAAAAAATCTGGTACTGACTTGGTAATTATTTTTAAGTGGTTTAACTATTAGAATTTTACAATTCTTCAATTAATTCTGACAAAACATTCCTTAGTCCCTTTAGGTTTAAGGCGGATTTGTTGCCTCATTTTAATAGCTTGACAGTGCTTCTTCCCAATAAAGCTCTAGAAATCAACTGAACTAAAAAAATCACGGGTGTAATTCTAGATTCTAGTTTAAAATGAAATAATTACATTACATATGTAACAAATAAGCTAAGATCTTGGATAAATAGGTTTAAAGAACTAAAAAAATACTTTGACTACTATTATTTAAAAATACTATATTTGGCATTAATCCAATCATATTTAACTTAAAATGGGGTGGTGCGGTAAGAAGAAATCTAAAACCATTAAAAATAATGCAAAAATGGTTATTAAAAATATTCTTAAAGAAAAACAGGTATTACTCCTCCGATGCTCTCTTTCACAAGAGTGAGATCCTCGATTTCAGGCAGATATTATTTCAATGAATAATTGTAAGGCAATTTAAGAAACGCATTAATTACCATTTTCTAAGAACTATTTTTAATGACCAGGGAATAGGAACATATGGTTTCCCATCCAGTGGCCTCCCAGGTCTAACCCCACTTGATTACTTATCGTGGGGTTACTTAAGGAGCCAAATTTAAAAGCGAAGATATGATAACATCGATGCTTTAAGAACTGCAATAAGGGAAAAAAGAACCATACTTAAGACAGTTCGCGCAGTTGAAAAACGTGCCCAAATTGATGTATTGAAGAACAAGGTGGTGTTTTCGAGCATGTTCTTTAAAAAACTTTGTTATTTTATTTTGTAAGATTATAATTTGGTGGTAAAAATAAAGTTTGTAAATACAATTTAACTATTTCCGTTTGGGTCACATAACTTTATTAATTTGTAACCTAGAAGAAGAGTCATTATAAACTTTTTTTTAATATTTGAAATTTAAAAAGATAAAAATAGAATATCCCGGGGTTTCCATTTAAAAAAATGTAATTTTACTAAAAAGCTCAAAAATACGATTTTTCTCAATTTTTTTTCTTCTCATTATCATTAAAAATGCTAATAGTATGCTAAAGTCAGTTTTTAAAAATCAAATAGATCTTTTTATAAATAATAATAATTTTTTCTATGAAATAAGTCTTTTAGATCTTCGGATGGTGCTACGAATGGACATTGTCTTTGCTTTCTCTATCTATATCTCCATATTATGACTTTTATTAATTTGGCTTATCTAGTGCCTCTCACTAAAAATACCACCTTTTATCAGGACAGGTTTTATCTTTCTGTCAGTCAACTTGTTTGGGATAAACCTTACACAAAACTTTTCTGAGGCCAAAATATCGGTGAAAGATTCTTCATCTTCATCAGTCTGTATTAATATACTGCTGGACACAGGACCTTCCAATTCCTTCCATATTGGCCTGTTTTGCGCCGAGAGCATCCACTTCTTCTTGCTCTTCTCTGTATCTCATCCTAGCATCGTATCATTGCACGTTGACAAACCCGTAGCTGCATTTTTCTTTATTATGGTGACTGTTTCGAGCCACTACAAAATAACTGGTAGTACGTAGACACCATACATATATATATTTTTCGTTTTACATAAATTGATATCTTCGGTTCTTTGAGAATATATGCGAGTTTTCCAACTGCTGTCTATGCCAAACTCTTAAGCATTTCTTTTCCCCCCCAAGTTATTAACGACTTTCTTTTATCACTTTTTATTTGTTTTATGTTTAATGGTATTTTTTAAGATCCTATGTGTGAAAAAAAGAAATCGGATAATAAAATCCTAAGATCAAAAAATCTGACTTGAATGAGTTTTACATAAAAACGATATTATCGAAGCCAAAACCTATCGTTCGGAAATTGAAAAAGTATTGGCGTGCTTACATTTTTCTTTGAGCCGGCGATTTAAGCGGCGGAAAGTCAATTTTTCCAATTTAACTTTAATGAATTCGTTGGCGAAAAAATTTTAAAAGCTTTCGGTAACTTTGGGTAGAAGTTTTAGGAAGTTTTTGTAGGCAAAGTTATTTAAAATGTATATAAAATTCTTACTTACGTTTTGTTTATTTAAAAATAATAGGATTTCTATATAGCTATTGTTGAAATAAAATAAAAAAACTGATGACAACGATGAAGTTTTTAAATAATTTTTTATAATAGTAGCAATATTTGCAAAATCTGCAAGAGTGTATGGTAAATTTAATGAAACCGAGAAGGCTTCTAAAAAACAATAAAAATGGATTCATCTTAAAGTAGCAATTTCTTAAGGATTAAGCATATATTTTTTGCGACATAAAACTCTCTTTATTTGATTAAATTGTATGTTTTTCCACTAACAGTTTACTTAAAGAAAAAGTCAAGGCACTTTTTTTACATGAGCATAAATCAATAATTATAGGCTAAAGTAACTTTTATGCTCATCTGACATTCATTGCCTTTTTAGAAATATTGAGCCATAATTTAGCGAGTAAGATGCCGTAAGACGGTATAAGCGTCTTTATGTTATCGTTTGTGCTTTTTCCTATAGAATTACTAAATAGTGGCTAGATGAACTTTTTTTTATTACAGAAGATAGAAAGATAAGATTCTATCCTTAGGATAAATTATAAATAGGGTATAAGGCAAGAGTTGTTTGTTATTCAATTTTGCAGTGAATTCTGGTAGCTCGGGTCTATCAAGTTAATTTAATAAGAAAGTTACATTGAATCTATGATGTTAAATCTGTTTTTTGTAAGGAGCATTTGGTGCAACTATTAATTTATTTGGTCTATCAGAGAACCTTGAAATCGAGATATAAATGCGACATTTTTTTAACTAAGAAAAAGATTTAGAGTAGCTTGATGATCAAAGAAAAATATCGTATAGAACCACATAGTTATAAAAATTAACAAAAACTAATTTTTTATTGGTACTGAAGTAAAAGAGAAATAATAAACAAAAATTCTTGGATCTACAAGTTTATTATAAGAAAAATTTTAATTAGAAAAAAATAGGTCAAGGCAATATAGAGAAACTTCTTTGACGAACAAGTGAAGAGTGGAAAAATATATTAAGAGAAAAGAGCTATAAAACGTCATTATGAAATCATGGCATACTAAAAAACTGACTAAAAAAAGGAAAAGAAAAGACTCAACCAGTAGAGGCCAGATTGGTTCAGATTACCTTTAATAAAACCTAATAAAATTTTATTTTTATATAATTTTTTTTTGTACACTAAATAATTTAAATTTTTAAACTTTCTATATATTTAAGGTTGTTTTTGTAAAAGTCTCATTCTCTGTTAGCAATATTTGATATATAAATAAAATGTGAATCCTATTATTTTTATATATTAATTAAGGTAAGTATTATATTCCAAACAAGCTTTAATTTAAAAAAAAAACTTTGTTTAAAAATTATTTACTCCTAACAAATAAGTTGCAGATATGTTTCTTCTTCCTTATCCCAACAATCCATTGTCATTTTTCATCTCATTTATTCATTTCCAAAACTTCATAGCAAAACTTATGTGTTGCCTTTTAATATTCCAAATGTGTGTTCAACCTTTATTCTTAATTTAAATTTTGATAATTCTTTTTGATATCGATTACCACAAACCGTAAAAGATTAAAGATACAAATATTAATATCTGACAAAATTTGAAAGAAATTAAATATAGATTGTAATCAGTGCCTAGGGGCCAAATTTCATTTATGTTTGATTGCTTACTTGTTGGGTGTCAAAAACCATCTAAGATTGAGGTAAGCTTTATCATCTAATGGATGGTAGTAAGAAGAATGCGTAAAAGAAAATAATACATTCTTTTACTGCAGCAAATATTTGACTATTTTTGAAAGTCTAAAACTTTGCTTCAATAATAACACTACAGCTCATCAGTTAGTAATAGTAACATCATAATTTTAAATGATAGTCGTACAGGTTCGCCAATTAAAAACGCATATAAAAAACACTGCAGCACCAATTAACATAAACTCGTTAGAACAAAATAAATGACTGAACTAAACAACTGACAAACGATAGACAGCTCGATATGACGTAATTCGGATGACAAACACCAAACAAATATCCACGTAGTTAATACAAGATATATTTTTCAGAAATCCAGATTTTTAATTTGTTTATAAAGACCTTTCATGCTAACATCCTTTTTTGAAAGTTAGCAAAGTTGTATAGATTTTGTGGTTTTAAGGAATTCGTTACCCTGATCAGTATGCATATTGAATGGATTCATTCTTAGTCAACTTAACTAATCAACAAATCAAGTTAATGAACTTCTTCTGTAGTTAAGTTGGACGAACCCGCTGGTCATCCAACTATTTTTAGCTGCTGTAGTCAATAGACATAAAATTATGAAAGCAGGTAGCCGCTAGCTAAGTAGTTAAGAAAATTTGAGGTCTCATATATAATTACATTTGCTTGTGAGAAATTGCTCTCAACTTCCCAATAGCTTAAAAAAGTTCAGGATAATTTAACTACTTTTTTGTTGCTTCAGAACGGCAACTGTCAACTCCGGTAACAGCAGAGTTCGTTAGAGGACAGGTTTGATTTGACTCTCTTGGCTGACATTGACAGGCAATAATATGAATAAAATCTAGTGCTAGTGGAGTTGATAATGTATTTCTTTGGAGATGATTTAAGCTCCATTAGTGTCATTCCAGTTTTAACACATATTTTGTATTAAGAGTGCCAAACTTATCTGTATTGGGATCTAAAGCCCTATTATCTGTTTTAATCAAATATTTTAAAAACCTAATTTACAAACGAATAATTAACTATTTTGATAACAATAATTTGCTTTCTAAGACTCAATTGAGATTTCGACGTGGTTTCACTACAGCTTCAGGTTGGATGACATTGTAACTGTACGCTAGTGCTTTTGGATTAAAGCAAGGCTTGTGAGTGATACCCTCCACCATAAGTTAGTTCTCAAGAAACTTTGTCACTATGGATTTATACCAAACACTTTTGTGATCATTATCCTACAGAGAGATACATTAACTGAATTCCTAAATCGTTATTTAGGGATTTTAAAAGATGCTATACACCATTATAAAGGGTGTTTCAGAACTATGGGATCAAACTTCTAGGGGTTACTCAGTGCAACAGTAGAAAACATTTGAGTATCGGGACCTATGTTCGGCAAAGTGTCACTGCGGCCCTAAGACGCGTTCAAATTTAGAAAGGCGATGAATTACCTAAATAGGATTTAACGCATTTAATTTTTGCCTTTGTACATGATACCATTACAACAATTGTTCAAAAATATCAGTGTCAATGTTTAAAAATTTTATAGCTGATGATTTTCAACATCAGCAACGTTAGTCTGTCAACGGATGAGTAGGCATTATTGCTGATTTTCTGTACAAGTACATGAGAACTTGGCTCAGCGGTTTGGGCACCGTTGTATTGCCAGAGTTGGCGCAGTTACTTGGCCTTCTAGGTCACCTGATTAAAGTTGATAGATTTTTCATGTAGGGAAATAAAGTCTTTGCTCTACGAAACTCCAGTAGAAACAGAGCAAGACTTGGACATTGGACGAAGCATTTGGAATTATTCAAAACGAGTATAAAGCCATCCATAATCAGGTGCGACGTTTAAATCGGAGTATTCAGGGAAAAAATGAAAACTCTAAGTCTCAGTCTCAAAATGTCTTTTTAATTAATCAGGTGACATGTTTCGCTAATAAAGCATCATCAGACCTATAATAAACAGAAAAACACACGTAACTACAATAAAACCTTACACTAAAACAAAATCAAATATTAGAAATTAGATAAAATTATACATATTTATTATATAACATATTTTGTAATAAAAAACAATAACATGGCACAAAAATTCAACAAAAAATATAAAAAAGGAAAAACGTGACAATTCCCCTAATAATAATGGACTAGAACTTAAGCCAACAAATTTGCTATAATTTATAGATTTGCAATATTCTGAATGTATTGGTTGGCATTTTCAAAAATGATATTTTGTAAGATATTTCGTTATTCCTTAACGGGACTTAGAAAATAATACTAGAATAGAAAATATACTATAGGACCAAGAATTACCAAAAGAGTTGAAATTGACGTTAATTACAAAGAAAATGGCACTTATTTCCAACAATATGTGGCTCCAGGACAACCGCTATTAGGCATCCATTTTCCAAATCGGAGGATCGGTAGATCTATTGTGTGGCCGCCGAAATCATCGGACTTAAGTCCTTTAGATAACTTTTTTTTGGGGTATTTGAGAAGTAAAGTTCTTAGTACGAAGCCAGAGGGAGCGGACTAAAGCGAAATTTTCACTAATAACTGAGGACATGATTCAAATCTTTATTATTGCATAGAGTTAGATGAACACCATTCATCACATATTTCAGCAAGATCTTATAATATTGATTTACCTCTTTATAGGAAATAAACACTTTGTTCTTCATCTTTTTATTATTCGGAGAGTTGTTTAATTTTAAGGCAAAGTATCAGGGGAATTATATCGATTATTATCACTTTTCTAGAATTTTATTAAAAAATCAAATATTTCCACAATAATTGAAGATAGGTATATATTTTATAAAACAAATGTTACTTAAAACTGAAAATTAAAATGGAGCTCATCATTTAATCTAAAGTGTAACGCAATTTTTTAATTTTTGGGTCACACTGTATTGAACAAAGAATATTAAACCGCATGTGTCTAACTTTTAATGTTCGTGTAAAAACAGTCTAAAAAATTTTCAACATATTTAAAAAATCAAATTTTACTGAAAAAAAAATATAATGAAAAAGGTTTCATATCCATTTAAATTATGCCACTTTGCATTTATTATTTACAAAAATAAAGAAACATTGTAATGTCCTTTTATGTTCCCCTTAGTCCTAGAAGTCTTAACTAATTTAATTTATTGGTAACTTCAGTTAAATTTTAGTAATATCTTTGACTAAGGAGTTTAACACATACAATAATTCTACTTCCATTTCGTAACTTATCGCTTTCTAACCTAATAAATTAATTCACTTGTTAATGCAAACAATACCAATTTATAGCAATTATTATTCTCATGTATACACTAAACTGTCATTAACTCTTAAACTCCCTAAAATGGAACAGTGAAGTTCTTTCCATTCTAATTTACAGGAAACATTAGGAAACTTGGGCACTTACGATAATGCTTCGAGAAAATTAATAATCAATAACCAATTTATTTGGAAGCATCGCTTGCTGTAATTAATTTTCCCAGTTCTCGAGACTATCCGGAGAATTTCATAAAATAGGTTTTAAGGAAATATATTTAAATTGGACTATATCGAAATTAGAATCGTAATGCAATTTGAAACCTTAAAAGACTCATAGACCTAAAGACATAATAGAACTTTTAAAGAAAAATTTACGTTTTAGTCCTCAGTTGCTGTAAATAATTCAATATTTTTGACCCTATAAACCGAGGAAACATTAGTGTATTTTAAGGGAAGATAGTAAATAAAGAAGCTGCACCAATGCTAACAATTGGCCAAATTTAAATGGGTCTCTAAACTAAAAAGTCTGGTAATAATAAAAGCAGAAGTAAGAATATAACTGAAATACTTGGCTACAAGGTACAATTGAAACTTTTAGTCGAAAAAGCAATAGAAGTAGTGAACTTTGATTAATGCATGAAATCTTTGTCCAATAATCATGTAAGTTTAATTGTACTTGGCTAATGGTTAATTTTTAAATTTTTTATTAGCTAAGTAACGATACATCTTTAACTAGGAAAGAGTTTTTAGCAAAACGTTAACTAATTATTTAATATGATAGTCGTTAAAATGCTATCAACCTAAAATTGTAAACTAAATTTCAAGTAAATGTATAGTCTTTATAAGATATTCTAGGTATAAACAAGAAAAGATCTTTCTATCGACAAAGTAAACATTTCTAAAATATCGTTAAAAAAGTTGAATAAACCAGGTGTTATAAAATGCAGTATAAATATATTGTTGAAGTAAGAATAAAACTTTTGTCTTAAAATGCCCATATCCTTAGACTTACTTACAACTAGACTTACGTTCTCTAGGCTAATTTAATTTAGCATAACTCCTTGACTTTCTGATTGAATCTTAATATTGAATTTGAGCCACACCTTAAGCAACCCTAGCTTTAATTAATGAAGGCTCACAAATCAGGCAGAAAATTAAACCCATTCATGTGCACCGATCCTAATTTCGGTATGGTTAGTCGGCCAATTCTATCTAAATAGTATGCTTCAACTAATATTAACAATGCCACATTATGGCCTCTGGAATATGCTATATACGGACTAGTAATATATTATATATGCTTGGTATGTATTATTGTATTATATCTTATTTTTAAGAATTGTAGGATATGTTTGATAAAACTTTTAATGATTATTTAATGAATTGTGTTAAAATATTATTACTTGTAAACTATTAATGAGATTGCTTTTTTAATCCTAAAAAGTAGATTTATATTGTGAAAAACTTTTTTTACGTACTGCTTTTAATGTACTATTTATTTACTAATTTTTACAAAAGTTTACACTATCCATTACTAAAAGTTAAAGTAACTTCCAGTTCGAGGCTGCGTTTGCAAATAGGGCCAGAGAAAATGTGTAGTAAACTTTTGATCTACTCGTATTTTTATGCCTTTGCACGTAAACCTTTTTTAATTGGCACTAATACTAAAATATTTTTAAAATGATCAACTAAAACATAAAAAGGATTTATTAAATATCCATTAAAATTATGCGAAATTCATCTTTTAGGATGAGATATATAAATTAATCAAATTTTATACTCAAAAAGACACTGAAAAGTTTAGGTATTAAAAAAAGTAAATATATTATATTACGGCTTAACTTTTTCACGCAATAGTATTTAGAATGACTTTTTGCCTGCGTAGAAAAATATCAACTAATTAAGAAAGGCTCTAGTTATATTGGAAAAATAATGATCCTAGATAGGTATAATTTTTGTTTATTATTAAACCTAATTTGTATTCTTGTATTTTATTCTATTTTGTAATTTAATTTTGTAAATTGGATTCGGTTGTTACTTTAAAATTAAGATTTTTTCCGTTTAATGTATACTGAGGAAAAACTACGTTAAGAGTTTAAAAAATCACTTAGCCTAATCAAAAACTTAAAGTAAATATAAAATAAGACATTTTACAGATCCTATAATATTTCTTATTTATACAGCGGATTATTTTTTCATATAATTTTGTAGTATTTTATTCCATAGCACCTAAAAAGGTGAAATAAAGCAGCAAAAGGTCGCAGTAAAAAGGAGGTTGTGTTTTCTTTGGAAACATTTGCCTTTAGCCATGTAATTTATAATATTAGAAAAAATTTCTTAAAAATGCAACAGTTTAGCTATTGTTATTGCTGACCGTCCTTAAGAACCCTACCTAGGCGACCTATCCTCCAAATAAAGTAAAGTGAGACTTCCCACTTCAGGTTATAAATTTTTTTCTGGGGAAGGTATGGACGTTCCATACTTTTTTTTTAATTGATTTATTTCAATTGTCTAGTAAGATATTGGGTTTTGGGATTAGAGAAATAAAAGTGCGGTTTAACTTAAGATAACCGATGATTCGCAAGATATATTTGCTTTCTCAGGGCTCTAAAAATACAGGAGTTTTTGTTGAGAAACACATTTAAGTTAATAAAATTCAAACATAGAATTTATTTAGAAAATGCTTATAAATAACAACTATCCATTATCGCTAATTAGGAAAATTCATTACAAAAAAAATAACACCATCATACAATAATGAACAATTTCAAACAAAAACTTAAATTTAGATGAGAAAAAAAAACAAGTTTTACAAATTACCTTATTTCTTGATATCCAATCCATCTATTGTTTTACAAGAATTTTGTTGATCTCTACTTCATACGTTCATACATTAACAAAATATTGATTAAAATGATTGGCTATTCTTTTTTCTACCATGTAATTAGTTGCTACTCTCTTAATGTGATGTTTTATTATACAAATTTTTTTAAGTGCGATATTTATAGGAAAATAGTCAGTGATATCAGCTTTATATATAAAAGAATCAACCTGATTCCCTGTCAACTTTTTTAAATTAAATTGCTATTTCTAAAAACTCAAATACAAGTAAAAATCTATGGAAATGCATTCGAAGTGTATGTAATTTAACTATAAAGAAATTAGTCACTACTTCAGGCCAAGTATTGAAAAATAGTGACCGAATATCAGAATATTTAAAAAATTTCAGACTACTTTAACGAAACTCATAAATGTTTGGAAAGTTTCATTATTTTATTAAAACCAGATGCTAATTAGGTGGAAAAAATTATCAATAGTTTTAAGCCAAAAAAAGCACCTTCTCTGATTAAAATGCTTATTAGCTCTAAGGTTTCTATGTGCCTTCAATTTTATCCCAATTTGACTAATTTGTATTTTTTGCTTAATAAACGTTTATTATTAGATAATCCCTCTTTCAGTACGAAAGGTCTTCAATACTCCATATCCTCGTGAAGCCTTGCATAAGTTATAGCATATTTATGAATATTGCATGTCTTTTCAAGTAGCCTTTTGGTGGTGTGTATGTTGATGATGAAGTATATAATTTTGGAACAACTTCTGTTCAACTGACTAAGGAAACAAACACACATGTTTACTCCTATCCCACTTACAAACTAAAGATCAAAAGAAAAAAAGGTCAAACCATATAGAAACTAACTCAAAAAAAGGATAAAATATGATAATCAACATAAGCTTTACCTAATTATTATATCATACTATAAAGGCAATACAAACAACGTACTAATCTGTCATAACAACTAAGTTATCAACAAGCAATTTGACACATATCACATCGAAATTGGAAGTTTTCTTATAAAGCTCAAAGTTAAAGTAAATCCATATCGGCAGCCGAACTTAGCGAATACGGCCAGAGTAAACTTAATAAAGTTAGTTTTAAACTCACAATGGCGATCCATTAAACATAGTTCGCGGCAGTTTTGTAGCGTTCAAGGCTCCGGAATAAATTACGTCAAGTACGTGACCTGTGTGCCTCAAGTCGTACATACGTGGAAAGTTTTCCGGTCGGTTTATAAGAAAATCGGTCTGACAGTAAAAAAAACAATTATTTTAATTAAACATTTATTTTAGAGGTTACGATTATGTAAAGAAAATCACGAAACTAGGACATAAAAAAAATTTTACTTGTTTGTTTAGCAACGTTTTGGTTATATCTTTTTTTAAAATCAGATATTTCATAGACACATCGCTGAAATATGTCAGTAAGGCTTTCTTTGCTATATGCTACCCCTGAGGGCTGCTTTACTTTATTATGGATTTAAAATGGATCGTTAATACATAAGTAAAAAAATAGGTATCGTATCCATATAAGTTATGCAATAATTAAACTAAAAAATTAATATTTAGGCCCGTGTGAGATTGCTAGTGCTCCATCGGGTGCCTCCGATATAAGGAGGAAATTAAATACCCTGGTAAAAAAATAGGTATCGTTTCCATATAAGTTATGCAACAATTAAACTAAAAAAGTAATATTTAGGCCCGTGTGAGATTGCTAGTCCTCCATCGGGTGCCTCCGATATAGGAAGGAAATTAAATATCTGATCAAATCAATATCTGATAAAATTAAGATCTGGTCGGACTAAAAATAACCTACTCTTAATGAAAAATGATTTAAAGAAAAGAGTTATTAACAGATAGGGCACCTTATTACCCTTAGGATGAGAAATATTATTTCTTAAGATGAAGAAACCAAGAATGCCAGGAAGATACAGAAGGCAATTGGAAACCACTGCATTGAAGATCTTAATGGATAGCCCTAGTAGTAATGGACGACTTGATTCTAGTACTTGCAATACTGTATCCTAATGAAAACAACCCATATAACTAAACGGTTTTTAACAGAATGAGATGTTTCCTCACTATGCTGTGTCTGTTAGAAGCTTCCTAAATAATGTTTTCATAAAACAGTGCATAGACAAACAGTGGATTAATAGAGTAGTCACCTAGGTTACTCGACCTTAATCTGTTGGACCTATACTTTCTTTAGGATTGTGTCAAAAATAAATGTACAAACGTAAAGTAATTGAAAATATTTCTCTAGGCACAGTTGAAAATGTACAGCAAAAATGTTTTGATTGTCTAAGGTACTGAAGTGCTGCTAATGACGACTACTTCCAGCACTTTTTAGAAAATGGAATATAATTTATCAACTTGTGTTGTAATGAAGTATTCCGATCTACTGATTCTCTGGAAATAATAATAAAAATGTCCCGAATTACCGGGACGTTTGATTTTTTGTCTATCATCTTGTCTTTTGTTTAACTCATATGTTTGGTCTTTAAATACTATACCCCTAATTAAGTTTTTAGATTTGAAGGTAGTCCTGATGTTATATTTTCCAAAAATGCATGTTTTAAATATTTGCGGTGAGAATAATTTCTCCTGTACCTCTCCTTTTGTATAATGTTTTCAATGAGCTTCTTTAATAACTGTACGGTTATAAATCTCTGCTAATATTTTGAAGAACAGTCAAGATAAGTATCATTATTGTATGCAGTTAAAGCTGCTTGAAAAAAATTAATTTGGTAGATAAAGGACAAATGCTCTTATTTTTCTATTAACGTTTTTCGTGAAAAAATTAGAAAAGGCAGCCTTTAATCAGTTGCCTCTATCGTGAATTTGATGCTATGGCAATGTAAAAGTTGATTTAAGAATTATTCTCTACCATTTGTTAAACTTATGCTAACTAGTTCTGATTGTATATTCCTCAAACCAATCCATATAAATATTTGCTATAACTGTAGACCGAGATTAGCCAACTGGAAATGACTTGTCCCAAATATAAAATCTTTTACTATAAAATAAGTGGCAAAAGTAGTTTTCTTCCTAAGTTTGTCCCTAATGTTCTTTTACAAACACCATATAGACAAGTTAATACATAAACTTTTCACATTAAGCATGAAAATTCAAGACTTTCATGACTAGGGCTGATGTTTATTGTTCAAAGTAGATTCACCCCTAAATAAAGTAGATTTTCCATGAAATCCCACTGAGCTAAAAACTCACAAATTATCAAATTAATCTACAACTTTGGCACAATATAGAAGTAGCGTAAGTAGATAAATTATAATAGTAGTCGAAAAAATTATGTAACTAGAAAAAAGTAAATATATTATTTGTAATATATCAACAACCAGTGAGAAAATAAGGACATTATATACATTGATTTTAATGCGGTATTATAAATAAGATCAAAATGACCCAGTTTTTAATGATAATTAACAAAGTCCTTAGCAATCTCTCCTTCGCATTTTCCTGAATATTAAATCTGCACATGTTTACATGTTTTTATGATCCCAAACAGGCCGCAGCTTTTCATGATTTTTCCCTTTTATTGTTGAAAGAGAAAGTTCCCGGCTCAAAGGCAATTTATCATATTGCGAGTAAAAATAAACACAAAGAAATACGCCCCATAAATAACAGGTTTTTCTTTTAGAAAGTGTAAAACGTTGAGGTAAATGTGAATATATTATATAAACTCCTGTTTTTGGAATATTTTCTATGACCATAAATTACACAATCAGATGTAATATTTTTATTGTTATCGCTAGAAGAAATAAAAAAGTGTAGTTTTTATATGCATAACTTAAATGGACGTGGTATTAACTTTTTTTTATTAATAGTTCTTTAGCAGTTAAAACTTTTTGAGCACTAATACCATAAGACTAATAGTACTTATACCAGGTATTCTATAAAGAAAATTCCGTAATAGTAATAGGAAATACTAAATATTGCCCAGTATATTTAGGTTTGAGCAAAATGTTACCATAAACTGTGAATATATATTGAGACTTTAGAAATTGCCCAAGGCGCAATTAATAATTTACGGCTTCGATATTACGAAACTTAGTTTTATTATAGGTGTAATTACAAGTAAACTGTAAATTTAGGAGCAACAGAATATTGACCTCTCATAATTAATAATTTTATTTGGAAAATTTATAAAAATTTCGGTTTTCTGTATAACTAAATAAAATACAGTCATTAAGGCAGAGCTTAAATATGCGAATTGTGCGAACGATTACTAAGATAAGAAACTATAACTGCTAACTAGTCATGTTGATTACTATGTTCCTGCATTAAACACTTCCTCAGCAATTGATTTCCCATGCTAAAATTGCTCAAAATAGTACCTAGACTCTTCCAGAGAGTTCTCATTTAAATACTTTTTTTGTTTTGCTTAATAACTTATGCATTAATTCTGTCAAAAATAGAAACAAATTGTAAAAAGACTCATAGAAATTTTGTGCATAACTTAAATGGATACGATATTAATGTCATTGCCATAAAATCATAATAAAAATAATTATTCTAAAAGTTAAGCGATCCTAAATTCTAAGACCTCAAAATTTATGATGCAGCCATAATAACCAGATAAAATCCGGGATAAATAAATGGTTCAGGTGCGAGCTCCTCCATTTCCATTTCAATAAATTTCCTGTGCCCCAAATTAAATGGACCAGCATATATTCAACCTGTTCTACTTTACTATTGTCATAACTATATAAACCTAAATTTAAACGTATTATATTAAACTATTTTTATCTAAAGATAAGTTGGACCATAAATTACATTTTAATTTTCTTTGATTATTAAGTGAGCTATTAACTAGCTTCAAAGTGCAATTTAGCACCTATTGTTTAGGATTTATTCATAAATTAAGCTTTATTGAGTCAACGTAATAAAAGAAGAAATTTCTTCAGAAAAGTGGGACACATCGCCTCCTTGCTAAAATACGCATTTTTATCCTATGGGTAAAAAAATAGCATTGCATGAAAAATTAGAGTTTACTAGTGTCAAGAAAAGTCTTGTACTTTTTAGTGTAATAACGATGTGCTCAACTTTAAATACCATGCATGTGATGTTGCTTAGTTTTGCGGCATATATGTAATCTGGCTTTAACCTTTCGATTACATTTTCGATTACTAAAACCTTGTCTTAGAGTTTCCTTTATCGTAAACCTCTCTTATAACAAACATACCTTATAATGTAATTCGTGGGGTGGTACAAATCGATCTTGCTAAATTATGGGCCGCATTGGTACCTAATAAATAAATAAATACCAAAAAGTGTCCTTGAAAAGTCACATTTGAAATTTTTTTTGACGTTTTTATGATTATTTATTAGTAACACTAACCCAATAAATTAGCCTAAAAGTCATTTTTAAAAGACTTATGTTTCAATTTATCTTATAGGGTTTTAGGTACGTTGAACAGTTTCGGTGCGATTTATTTAAAATGTCTTTGACCAATAACTTTCCAGTTTTTCGGAATCTTGACATATTTATTATTCTTTTTTCTGGTGTTGTAGATATTTGCTAGAAGACTTGTTTGATTTGTATGTTACCGGTTTGTTAGTCACCGCACCTGAATCTACAAGGCCATTGCCTAATTAAGACTGAACTAGATAATACTACAACGCTTTAAGGTGGTTAATACTAAGGTACTATTTTAGATACTTACATTTCAAAACCAATCCTCTAATCTTTCTCGTAAGTTCTTTAATTTATTTATTTATTCCATTTTAGATACTAATTAATATGAATACCTAAATATTTTATGTTGACTATCTCTGGAGAGATAGGAAGACATATTTTCTACCTCTTGTGGGGTTGTGTCATAAAAAAATATTGAGTGCTCATTGCGTTTATTTTCTTTAAAAGTTGTATTTTTTTTGCTTTATTTTAGAAGCATGTTTTTTCCCTATTTCACTGAAAAAGTCGTTAAAGTATATTAAAGTTCTTCTTTTGTCTGTTATTATTTTACCTGCATTTGGTTTTAGTTGTTTTATTTTTTTAAGTTTTAATTTTCTGGTTGTCCAATATATTTTATGAAATAGATTTTTCTTTTGAGTAATTGACTTGTTTATGATCTTATTAATCCAGTTTTGTTTTCTGTATTTTTTCTGTTTTGAAACTTTTAAAGGAATTTCTCAAATATTCAAGGCATTTGGAATGGCTTTTGAACTAAATTTAAATTTTCTTCCAGAATGCTTATTGTATTTGGACGGCATACAGAGTCATTGGAGATTTATCACAGGTATTACAGAGTATATTACTTATTCCTTTTGGATCAAATAAAACCTTTATTGTATTCTGGAGCATTTAAAGTCATTTTTTATGCTTTCTCGGCATTTGGAACTATTTTTCAGTTTAATTAATTAATTATGAAACTTTATTAAAAATCTTTTTGGAAGATTGAAAACATTTAATTGGGGTTTTCTTAGCGGCAATAAAATTATTTATCGCATATATTTAAGGTATGCATCGCATTTCTGCTAATTGTGGTTTTCTTGGGTAACTTCCAAATACAATAAAAACACGTGTATCATGTTCCTTTAAGTTATGCACAGTTGATTGATTCATAAAATATTATTTATTCTTAAACTTCTTTTAATTTATAGGAATTTCTCTAAACCGAAAAAATGATTACATCTCAGAAACTTTGTGATAAAATTGCATTGGAATATGCTTCTTTAAACGTATTTAATTATCTTCCTATGCTATTATTTAAAATTAAATTTGTTTCTGTCTATATTTAGTTTTAATTTTTGAATAAAAATATTGGTTGCTATATTTATGTTTTTCTTATTATACAGAGAGGACTAGTTTTTGTTTATTAAATTGTTTATTAATTTGTAATTTTCTATAAATCTTTTAAATTTATAGATTATGACAGACAAAATTAGGGAACGTGCGATTCTTTAGGTTTGGAGGGTAAATAACATTCCGATAATATTATCTATTATGTTTTAAGTTATTGTTGAAATGTTGTCGTTTAGTTCGAATATTAAAGAAATAGAATATAGGTCTGTCAGATCATAATTATGTAAAAATCCGTGACCCTACATTTATGTAATGATCAAGGCAAGTTTTTGAAGCCAGTCTTTAAATGTCGTTAATATAAGATGTGAATTTAAAAAAATTATAATGTATTTTTTTATTGTACATACATGTTATGCATGTTGCTACGACAATATAATTCGTATAAGCAAAGTGTTTTATTTTAAAATGTAGGAAACTTTTTATCAAAACTACAACTCCATCGCATCTGTTAATATCTCCTTTATGGTAAAATGTTTTATAACCATGCATAGGATAAAACTCCAAGTTTCAATCGTGTGAGTTTCAGACAATACAATAAGATGAATTTTCACTAAATTTTTTCTTAGTAAGCATTGCTATAGGTCATTATTTTGGTGAATGCTCTTAATATTCTATTGTATTTTCTGCTCAGTTTTTCAAAAATGTCTGTTCTAAAAGCATATAAATTTTGCTGAATTATTACTCTTGTTTTTATAGGAAGATTTTGATAGTCCTAATGTTTGCATCAATTTTCTTTTAATGTTTTCTTGGGTAATTTCCAAATACAATAAAAAAACGTGTATTATATTGCTTTTAGTTATGCACAGTTTTTGATTAATTCATAAAATATTAAGCATTTTTCAATCAATTTTTTATACCGAAAAAATGATTTAATCTCAGAAACTTTGTGATAAAATTGCATTGGAACATGCTTCTTTAAACGTATTAAATTATCTTCCTATTCTATTACATAAAATTAAATTTGTTTCTGCCTATATTTACGTTTAATTTTTAAATAAAAATATTGGTTGCTTTATTTACGTTTTTCTTATTATACCCATTATTCACAGATGACCAGTTTTTGTGCATTAAATTGTTTGTTAATCTGTCATTATCTATAAATCTTTTAAATTTATAGATTATGAGAGATAAAATTAAGGAAAGTGCGATTCTTTAGAATCAGAGGGTAAATAACATTCCGATAATATTATCTAATATGTTTTAGGTTGTTGTTGAATTTTGTCGTTTAGTTCGAATATTAATAAGCAATAGAATATAGGTCTGTCAGATCATATGTAAAAATCCGCGACCCTACATTTATGTAATGATCAAGGCAAGTTTTTGAAGCCGGTCTTTAAATGTCGTTAATATAAGATGTGTATTATATTAACGACAAACCGCGTAAAACCTTTTTTACGCGGGTATTGTTAACCTTACTTGCCGAAGATATAAACAACGACTGCCAAACGACTAATTTATATACGCGCAACATAACGACAAAAGTGACTTAACACGTTTTTTCATTGTACCGCGTGGACTTAACACGTTCTTTCCTAGTACACCAATATTTATTCTTGTTAAAACTGGTGACTGGTCAAGTTATTCCCCTGTATGGTCGTGTATATAGATAATATACCTTTTAAACTATCATTTTTTCTGATTAGTTCGATTTTACAAATTTCTTGACTCCACACGTTTTTCCCCTGTGGTCTTCAAATAGATCACTTTAAAAGTAGCTAATTAATTTTTTTTTAAATATGTTTGTTTCTTTTTAAAAGTTTAAAATTGTAATTTTAAAAGTTTAAAGTCGTTAAACTCGAACGCCTCTGGTAAACTTAACGTAGATGGTTCGCTAACTGGCCTGGAAATTAGGATTGGGTTGCCTAGATTCATTTGACTCTTCTAACTATTTAACGTTAAAAGCCGCTCCTTTTATTAATAATTTGTTGTTTTTTATTTTTGGCAATAATATATTTCTTTTGAGGAAATTCCCCTTAATTAATCAAAATATATTGACAAAAATGACTCCTAAAAAGTACCTTTTTAATACAACCGTAGAAATATACAGTTTTAAACAACTTACAGTTTTCTTGGCGGCAATAAGTATTAGCGACTACACACACTCCTAGTTTTTAAAATCTAAGTTAGTTTTTATATACACTGACTGGGAAAATGAATTTTTAATTCTCTTATATAATGTTTTTTTTATATAGGTTCTTTTGTCTCTTTAATTTTATAGAAAATATGAATCTTAATACATACGATTAAGGTGCCGCCTGTATAAAAACGATAATAAAATATCTATGAAAGGGGAGTTTACTGCAGCCTAAAATCCTTTTATTAATTATAATCTATTGACAATAATGGCTCCTAGAAAGTACATTTTAAGTACTAAAAGTATCTTTTCACTTGAGGTGTAACATAAGATTTTAGTTCTTGAAGAAAATCGTTTAAAATATAGAGTACTTTGTACCTCTTAAATTAAGACACCCCTAATATGCCTTGTGACCGTTAAAAAACTCTATAAGGACCAGGCCTTATTTTGAATAAATCTTTATTTGTTTTTTGTTTTCTTGTGCTAATAATAAATACAATTTCTGACCGTGATTATTAATATACTAAGTACATCTCTCCGTACAGTTTAATTTTCTCGACCGTTTTCAGTGAGTTTTGCTATTTGATACGATTAAAAAAAAATCAAATATCAGTATATACTTAATGATAGCATACAATAATTGTAGTCTAAACGCAATAGAAAACCGAAATATATATAAGAGACCGAAGGATCCAAATCTGGATTGGAGTAACTACATTGGTAAAAATGTATTACTTATATGACAACAATATACAGAATGTCAACACGGTAATACCTAAAGCACATAAACGAAAATCAAAGGATTTGTTTATTCCTTAATAAGCAAATCACAAAAAACAGAAGTGTATCGAACAAACTAGGTTAGATGATCAAAAAAGGAAGATTATAACATAGTAAACTCTATTGATCAATTCAAAATCTTACATATAATTCATATACTGAGCATAAATTATTAGATATTTAATATTTTTCCTAAACCCTTTAACGGTTCGGCCAAATATCGTTAATATGCTGGCCGCAGACATTAAGGTTAACTAATGCATGCAAAATAGGTCAAGAGCATGTGAGTATGCCTCTAGATAGCATATGGCAAGTTGTATTGATTTTATATTGCGGTATTTTAAAAACGCTTAAAGAGTCAAATCGTTATCTACCTGGACCGATATCTCTTATTATGTGTGACACGTAGCCTGTAATGGCTTAGCTTCGTGTAAGTTTTATGACATAGAAGATAATAGAAATTGATTGAGTATCTTTTAGGTTGTAAAATATCTGCTATAAAGGTTATAGAGATTTGGAAGCATTTTATTTTTTATTAAAGCATAATTATAATGGGTGGGATATGCATTTTATTAGTAAAGTACACAGCAGATGCAGAAACTGTGTATTTCGATAGTTTTATCAGTTATTATCGTCTTCGTAGAGCAGGTGGTACCTTAATCCTATGTCTTGAAATGCCTATTTCCTATAAAGTTAAAGCTAACGTTGATTTAACAAATTAATGTAATTTTAATTAAAAAGACAAAAGTACTTAAATTATATAAAAAAATTCAAGATTCGTTTTCTCAGTCAGTGTGTATAAATACGAACTTAGCTTGTAAGAACTAGGAGTGTGTACAGTGGCTAATAATTATTGCTGTTAAGAAAACTGTAAGTTCTTTAGAACTGTATACATCTACAGTTGTATTAAAAAGGTACTTTCTAGGAGCCATTTTTGCCAATACATTATCAATTAATAAAGGGGTATTGGGCTGCAGTAAATTTCTTTTTTCATAGATATCTTGTTATCGTCTTTATGGAGCAGATGGAACCAACTATATAAAGGTAACTCTCGGTTAGACCACCTAACACTGATTTAACTGGATAATATAAATGACATTATAAGTCAGAAAAGGCAAAGCATAATTTCATCTTATTTAATGTAGCGAAAGCGAATTTTTAAATGTGTCTACCTATAAAATGACTTAAAAATGATGAATGACTTGAAACTAAAAAATGAAAATGAAATAAAAGCAACAAGCTTTTAAACAAAATTAATTATAATTTAGTAAATATAAGGTGAGCTGAACTTGGAAACGCGAAAGAGAAAAGAAAACGGTTAAGTGCTAATCTACTTTAAAATCCGCACAAGAGCTGCTAAAATTAATTTTTATTATAAGGAATAATCTTAATGACGCGAGACATAAATTAAAATTAAATGCAAAATTTCTTTACCACACAAGTTTAAAGGAATGATCTCAACGAAAGCAGAGCTGCGTGCTGCGTGCTGCGAGCTGCTTGGCGTGCCACTAATTAACTTCTACTTTATTTCAGGTATTACTCCCATTAGCTTTACTAATTAGTTTTGCATTTTTTTTTCGTAAATCAGCTTAAAAATGATTAAAGCAGATCCACTGAGGCATTTTTGTCCAAGTAGTAAACGTGATATTAAAAAGGATTTTACTGAATCCACAGTTTGGCTATAAGGGTTTTATAACAACAAGTTTACGATGCAATCTTATTTGGAGTTTTGCTTTTTGGCATAATTCTTTTTACTAGCCTTTCTTAGCAGTTTTATAGATCTTATAAAATTTATAACCGAAAAGAGTAAAAACTTTAATAATTTTGAAAAATGTGCCATTCTTCGCGAGCAGCATGAACTAGCTCCTGTATATTCCTAGGTGAATTTCTGCGTACTGCCACTGCCCTGGAAAGCATGTCCCAAACAAGTTCTATGGGAGTCATATCTGGCGATTGTGCGATCCAAACGATTGATGCCTTCTGATTCCTGATAGTCATTTACAGCATTGGTATGGTGAGGTCGGCCGTTATTATCCATAAAAATGAAAGCTTCACCAACAGCTTTTTGCTGACGTAAGGTTCTCATGTATCTGTCACTAGTCATTGTGCATTGAATATAAATTATTTCTGTGCGACCATTAGACATGAACATAGCACTTTCTTCTGCAAAGGGTGATACATAATGTATATGAGCAACTTCTACAGCTCTTGATGGTTCCCTTTATACCCGTATACAAGGACTATCTCATACCAAATTGAATCCTATAAAACAACCAAATTATTGTTTTATCAGAAAAAAACACCAATTTCCAAAATTCTGCAGATAAAGCCATGTGTTCTTATGCCTATTGCAGTCGATAAACTTTGTGCTCAGGTTCTTTTATTATACTTTTATTTACAGCGACACCTCAAACATGTTGCTAGTATTCGCTTCCGCAATATAGAGACCAATACTTGAATTCCTAAAGCATCACTCATATCTCTTTGGAATGCTAGTATTTCCATAGGTAGCTTACTTCGAATGGTTAAGTAAGTATAACGGTTCTCTTTTTGATTAGTTCCACGCCTGCTATTGCTTGTCGGTCTATCATGCAAAAAATTACTCTGGAGATAACGATTTCAAGTGCGAGATACATCCCTTAACTCTATTAGCCACAAACCTTCGAGAGTGGCCTCTTTCAGGTAAAGCCACTATTCTTGCACGGTCAACTTACTTCTGACTTGTCGAGGCATCTTTTCACGTGAACTCGTAAAATATAACTGTTTTGACCTTAATAATTGAACCAAAAATGTGCTTACAAAAGAAAAATTGTTAATATTTTTGTCGGGCTTTAAAGATACAGGAAATACGAAAGATATACATTGGTAAATCAGCTCGCGAAAAATTTCGGACTAGCTAAAACATAAAATGATTTAAAATTCGTTCTCTCAGTCAGTTTGTATATATACTAATTTTTGTTGTAAAAACTAGGAGTGTGTATAGCCCCGAAGTTATTATTTTAATTGTTTTACTTGAACAATAAACAAATTGTTAATAAAACAGAAATGCACAAAATAAAAAATGTACAGGTGATTCATTATGAAGATCAGACACAGATATAAATGGAAATTTCTCGTCTATTTAGTGATCAGTATGTTATTCGACAAAACTATCACTATTGGTTTAGGGAAGTTTATTACTTTTGCGAGAAGAACACACGGAATAATTATTTAGTATTGCTTTAAAATAATATCGTGTCAACTTGACTAGCAAACTTTCAAGTTCGAACGAGTATAATATTAGCAATAAGTCAACTGAATATTTTAAGATCCATGCATCTTAACCTGACGCTATAAAACTGCTTCTTATACGGATTGTATAGGTTGAAGTCGAAAAAACATATGCGAAACTCATTTCCTTAACAAAGCTAGCTCAAAAAACGAATTAGGCTTACTTTATTATTTTATTACTATGTTTACTTATGGTGAAGTAATTTTACTATTATTTTTTACATTGAAATTAATATTTTTTCATTAATTTATCAAGAAATATATAGTATTATTAGCAGCGCAGTATTAGAGGCAGGCGAGCTATCTTTGCATTATTCTGCCTCTAATTTTATCCATTTCCGAAGAGTCTTTTTATAAAGCAAACTCTTGAGTGGCTATGTGGCTATTTATGCAATTATTAAAGTTAAAGAGCTTAGCCTAGTCTAGCCAGGCATTATCAGTATAGAGTCCAAGGACTCATAAGTTGATCCCTATAGTTTTTGAAGCACTGTAAACAATGTAATTTACGCACAAAAGTTTAAGATGATAAGCTTAACGATAACAGACTATACGTTTGCTTTATCGCAATTTTTACTTTCTTTCTCTTAGCAATTAGCATTTTTTTTAAATTTAGGTTTTATCGGGGAGACCATTAAAACATTTTAAGATATTCTTTTATGTAGCTTCATAAAAACTTTATTACTTAAAAAGTAAATTACTGATAACCCAGTTTAACTGTAAAACTTTTATAGAAACAGATTTATGACGTTTTATTTTATCCAAATATATTTTAAGAATTATGCAAGATTATGCAAGAATAAAAGAAGTCAATATTATTTTTGTTTCTTTATTTCGTGAACTCGTGAACTTCAAATGCTAGTAATCTAAGGCATATCTCTTTTCACTTTATTAATATTTTTGGTAATATTGAATTTCTTTGCCGATAATGTTTATTTTGCTTGTACTAGCTTCTTCAATAAACAATAATATTAGCATTACTTCTATTTACCAATTTCGCTAAATCTTCTCGCATCACCCTCGAGTTTGAATTTATTTTCTCCCATCACTTAGTATACTAAGCTTCTTCATCAATCATAAATTAACCAAACCAAGCTCAACATGTTAAGATCTATTTCAAACAAAAGGCATTAACATTCATATCCTACTAAATATATTTGTTAATAGTCGAGTGAACTAGTTGCTCTCTATACTACCTATTGTATGCGCTTAAATTTAATGTATGTATATTCAATATGGAATACCACTCCCCTCTTATCAGCGTATTGATTTATCGTGTAAATACGGACATTTATATTCTGATACAAAAAGGATAGTTTGCGCGTGCTACATTCTATTAATGGTAAATATGTTTTTAATTAAATATAGAGAAAATAAACTATTGAATTCGTTCGCCCAATCATCACATTTGTATAATTTTATTTATTGTAACTAGGAGTGCGTGTTATTGTAACTGGGAGTGACTATTAAAATTTATTTTATAATTACAGTTAATACGAAAATTTTATCATCTGATTTATTACAGCAACATAGTGGGATATTATTTATCCCTAAGCTTGCAGCTGGTAATATCCTCTATCTCATGCTCTATTGATTTTAATTAAAAAGATTAATTTTAATAAACGCAGCAGTTTGCTTATTAATTTCGTCTATAAATTAGCTTTATGGATATTGGCGTGCCTAAATACCTTTAGTTTTTTTTTACCTTAGAGTTAGTATTAGATTTGAGAGGTTTCGCAGTTTGCTAATTACAATCAACACAAATAAAGTCCAGAGTATATATTATATTCTGTACATGACAAATTCCAATGTCATCTTTTTAATTTTCAAAGGACAAATAACACCAAAGAAGCGCAAAACGACTTAAAATTCTCTGCAAGTCGGTCCTTGGAGATACGCGAGGCACTTAAAAACTAATTAATAATCGAGTGGGAGGGAGAGGGAAGAGAATCGGGAGGTCCAATTTTTGCTTTTTAATCTTTGAAAGAAAACGCGTCCAAAATAAACCAGCAAAGACAAGCAGAACGTTTAGGGAGAAGATGAGGGGAGCGCGTCGATAAAACTCCATTAAAGGCCCTTAGAGTTAAGCAGTGGATCGAAGTTTGAAAAATCAGGGATATTTAGGGCTAATTTGAATTCTGAATTATTTATTAAGTAGTTTGCTTAAAAGTCTTATTTTCTTTATCCTGCACATGACAATAAATCGTATTGGCACCTAGAGACATAGGGGTCACTTTCATTTCCTGGTTTCAAGAAAATCAGATAGTTAATTTATTATTGGTCACAATATTAAATTCACTTAATTCCATTATAGGAAAATTAAGTGCCAAATATTTCTGGCGTTATTGTTATATCATTAAGCTGACATTCAAAAGGTCTCAGGTTCAAATCGGCTCAGTATTAAATTTTTTTTTAAATGTTAGTTGGACCAGCAAGGAAATTTTGCTTAATACAGATGGATATGTTGTTTTTATTTTCTTTTTAAAATATTGGAATGAGTGTAGAGCTTTTTCCAAATGTTTGGAAAAATAGACTCTCCAATAATAATTTTGCACCATTGGTAATTAATTGGTAGTTTTTTAAACTTTAACAAAAAAACTAAAGCAATCCTTGCTATTTTCTTTGCTGAACAACGTTACGCATCTTAGTAAAGGAAGTTGCAAAGGCACATTAAAAGTATTAACCAAGTAAATGGGTTATATAATAATCTAGTAGGAGTACTTAACATTAAATTTAAAAGTGTATCTATAAAAAAAACATCAAATTCATTGTGTGTGAAATTAGGTGCTACTACTTTTTTTACGTCAATTTCTATAAATATTGATTTTCCTTAATTCCTTAAATATAAGAATACATTGGTGGTTGTTCTTACAGATTTGGAACTAAATAATCAGATAGGCGCAGGCTCCTCATGCAAACCTTTGGACAAAGATATATTGACGGTTTTGGGGGAAGAAGAATTGGTAACAAAAGACCCGGTCGGAGAACCAATACAACCAGAAATAGCCGAAAGATGGTTATATGTGCAAAAGAGGCACTAAATGATGGTGTTAGACAGCAATTATTAAATAAATACCCCTCTCCCGAAAATATAACTAGTGGGTCCACTACAATTAAATATAATGGTAAAAGAGGCTATACATGAATCGGTTGCTCGTAGAGACGAACGATTAATGAAAGTTCAGACTCAACTAGTGGCTAGTCTTTCTGCCATTGGGCAGGTCGTGTCAAAAATATTGGAAAAATAAGGAGGGGGGGGGGGGAGGAAGTAAAGCGGTATGTGGAAGGACTAAATGATGCAGGGCGTTTAATTGCAGACATAATTAATGCCAAATCCATATCTAGAAGAAGCCTGGTATCTTTCGACCTTAATATTCAATTCTCGAAACAATTAACTTAAATTTTTTTAACTGAAAATTAATTAATTGAGGCACAATTCATCTAAAATCAATTCCTAGTATTAAAAAGAACCGAATTGTATGATTATCAATTTAATTTGAAAACAACTGTTTAGAGATTTTAAACTAGGAAAAACGTGAAAATTAAACACCATCGAAGCATTTGTGTATAGGCAGTTCAGGTTATTTTTTTTACAATTTCAAGTAGTTAAGTCATATTTTTTTTTGTATTATAGGAGTATAACTTCTATTTATCTCTATTATTTCATCTATACTATATCCTTGCAATTTCTGAAAAAAATCACAGCTATATTGGCTGGAATAATGCAATGAACAACTTGACTGCCTGCATCTAGTAATTGAACCGCTTGTAATTAATAAAAAATCAGCAGTTGATAGCAAAATAACTCAACTGCTTCGAATAAAAATTTAAATTTATGGCTTAACTGCTTCAATTTTAAATGAAAAACTGCCTCGAATAATAAAACCCCTTAACTCCCTGGACTTGACTCTGAAGTGGAATTAACATTTGAAATTTTAAATGCCTAACGACAAGCAAATTCGACGAGTACCTGAAATAATTTAAAAATTACTGTAAATAAATAACTGGAAGAAAGTTCTGAAAACCTCAAAAACCTTAATTGCCATATCCGGATTAAATAAAACATTCTTTAGTACTTTTGGCGCCCAACTGTGTGGATCTCAAAAAACTTTTTTTTATTTGAACATAATTAACGTATATATTTTATGCAAAATTATATAATGATAAATGTTAAGATTTTACTTAATTATGTAATAATAACGTCATTATTACTTATTAAAATGAGCCACAAAACGTAATTGTAATGCAACAAAAAATTTTCTCTAGCATTTTTGGCGCCCAACAGTGTAGATTTGAATCAATTAACTTCAAATTTTCAACTGGAATTTAATTAATTGATATAAATGAACAACTTGACTGCCTGTAACTAGTAATTAAACTGCTTGCAATTAATAAAAAATCAGTAGTTGACTACCGATAGCAATAATAACTCAACTGCCTGGAATAATGAAACTCCTTAACTTCCTGGACTTGACTTAGTGAAATTAAAAGATTAAATGCCTAAAAAGACAGACAAATTTGTCAAGTGCCTGGAATAATCTAAAAAATTACTTCAAATAAATAGCTGGAAATTCTTAAAATTTCAAAAACTTAAATGCCATGCCTGGATGATATACAATGGAGAAATGCCTGGAATAAAACTAAAAATTACCTGAAAACATGAAAAATTATTACAGAGGCCCGAGGAACAATAAGAAATATTTTTATTGCCTTAAATTTTTTTTTAAATGCCAGAGTGGGAAAAAGATTATGGCAGAATGCCCCATTAATAAATGGTTGTTTAAGGAAGGTTTAGAGGCGAGATTAAAATCAGCGAAGGAACTGCAGGCATCAGCTCGCCAATTAAAGTCTGTGCAGCCGGCTAAAAATATTTTAAGAACCACATTAAATAAACCCAGATCTCAATCGCTGCCGCATTTAAACTCTCGAAGTCTGCCTTACAATTATCAAGAAGCAACGCAGGGCAGACGCAGAATTTAAGCAGCTTCTCGCAGCGGAGAACGGCAGAGCCGCCCCAATGCTCAAAAACGATTCCACACCAAATTCAATTCAACAACTCAGCAGAAGGAGAGCAGGCCCAGATATTTGGATGATTTCTTTCTATTAGATGAAACTGTTGAAGGATGTACACGCAATGCATTAGAAACAGTTAAATTGTTAGAGTACTTGGGTTTTGTTATAAATCTAACTCCTCAAAAAATATGTATATTTTTGGCCTTTCAATTTAATTCTATAGATATGACTATTTCGATTCCACAAGAAAAAATTTACTAAATTACTTATTAAATTAAATTAGTTTTAATTTATGAAAAAATGTAGTATTAGAGAATTTGCTAAACTGACAGGTAAATTATTATCGGTATGTCCAGGAATTAAATATAGTTTTTTATATACCAAGCATTTTGAGCGAGAAAAGTACTTAACTCTTAAAAATAGTAGAGGAAATTATGATGCGCCCATGTTAATTGCCAACAATCTTCTTGAAGATGTACATTGGTGGATTCGAAATTTGTCAGTAAGCAAGAATTAAATTTTATATAATAATTTTGCATTGGAAATATTTTCAGATGCATCAAATTTGGGCTGGGGAGTTTATTGTAATCATAATAGTTCCTAGGGTTTTTGGTCTGATGCTGAAAGGAAATATCATATAAATTATAAAGAATTGTTGGCTGTATTTTTTGCTATAAAATGCTTTGCGGATAAATTGTCTAATGCCTGTATTTTATGTAGGGTCGACAATACTACTGCTATGGCATATATTAACCGTATGGGCAGTGCCCAATTTCCAAAATTAATTAATATTTATAGTGGCTTCATATATTAAATCTGAAGATAATAAAGATGATGATTTAGCTGCACGAAAATTTCAAATTGAGACGGAATGGAGTCTAGCAGATTGAGCTTCTGATACATTAGTTGTTCAATGGGGGTATCCAATTATTGATTTATTCACTTCTCGCATCAACAAGAAATGTAAATTTTTTTTATCATGGCAGAGAGACCCAGAAGCACAGGTAATAGATTCCTTTACAGTAAATTGGGAATAATTTAATTTTTATGCATTTCCCCCATTTTCAGTAATATGTAGAACCCTTCAAAAAATAATTTCTGATAAGGCGGAAGGTATATTGGTGGTACCGAATTAGGTCTCTCAACCCTGGTATCTAGTTTTTATTTCATTATTAGTAGATGATCCGATTATTTTTCCGGCTGATAAATGGTTATTTTACTTTAACAGAACCCCATATCCTATATCAGGCAGTCTTTCACTGATGGGAGGACGATTATCAGGCAAGCGCTGTTAATGGGAAATGTTCCGGAGAGATCTCTGGAAATTTGTATGTCCTCTATTACCGATAGTACGTTAGGACAATACAATTCGAAGCTTAGATTATGGTGGAAGTTTTGTGAGCTGAAAGAGCTAGATCCTTTCTAACCAAAATACGAAAGTTCTTGAGACCCTGCTACAGTTCTTAATTATTTAAAAGATTTAAAAAATACAGATTTTAGCCGAGAATTTCTTACACAAAAATTAGTTACTCTTATAGCGTTAGCTTCAGGACAGCGGTTACAAACGTTATCGCTGATCGATATAAAAAATTTTTCGAGAAAAGGATTACAAAAGAGTTTAGGTTTCCTCACGAATTAAAACATCAGGAAAAAATAGACTACAACCTATAATAAATCTGCCCTATTTTAAAGCTAATGCTAACTTAGAGAAAACGCGAACTTTTAGAGGGAATATAACTGATCTTTTTATAACTATCAAGAAACCTTTTAAAAAGGCGTCAACACAAACTTTAGGTCGCTAGATAAAAATCATTCTGGTTAAAAGTGGATTAGATACAAATAAGTAGATACAAATAAATAAGACATGCTGCAACGTCGGCAGCTGCTAGAAAAGGGTTAAATTTTGAAACCATTAGGCGGGATGGTCTAAAAATTCTCAAATGTTGGCCACGGTATATAATAGACCATTAGATCATAGCAGCAATTTTGCTGAAACTATTTTAAGATTAGAATAAGTGTAATGTAACAATTTTGTTTCTTTTTTCACTTGATCATTATTATTACATATTATAGTAAAAAATAGGGGAAATATGTATTACGTATAGTAGAAATTAAGCTAGGCTAATCAAAATTTATATCTACCATAGTTACTAAATAAAATTAATGTTGTTGCATATAGAGGCTTTAAAAATCTACAGTTTACTTATTTACGAGACGAGGCCTTCATATAATTACAATATTAAACGAACTTACCTAAAGTGAAGTTCAATCTTGATTATGTGAAGGCCTCGTCGAAGTAAATAAGGTCCCACTCATCCCAACCCTTTAATTCTTTAGCAATAACATTAGTCCTTTCAAGAGACTGAGGGACCTAATACAACGACGCCGCTTCCAGGCATGAGATTTTTGTCTTGGCTATGTTAAAAGTGTGATCGTAAGCACGTAGATAAAGGTACTACAGTTTATTTATTTACTTCGACGAGGTCTTTACATATTTAAGATTGAACTTCACTTCAGGTAAGTTCGTTTAATCTTGTAATTATATATTCTCCGATTGAGCAGATAATTTAAATGCGTTTGTCCATCAGCTTTTAAGGTATCAGATATTGTCCTGTATAATTGGATCAGAGATTCTTAAATGATTCTTCACTTTAGCTATAATTTACTTAACCAAAAAAAAGGTTTAACACAAAAGTTCAACTAAATTTAGCAGGTAAAATATAGATATAGCTGCTCAGTTAAATCTTTTATTGTTAACTTTAAAGTCCGTTAGTCTAAGGGTTCGATCACTTTAAACACTGACAATATTTGTTACTCACGAAGTAAACACTTTTCAATAAGGATGTATAGTCTTCCTTTTGCAATATTTGTTAGACGCTTCCTCTAATATTTGGTAAATATGATCAAACTTGTTAAAGTTGTTGGTTTTCGTCCTCTAGGCTAGCGTATGCATGTAATCCAGACTTTTGTTTAGTTTACTAGAGCCTCTATATAACACGCCTATAAAGGCTAATGCTATTAAACTTATCAGCATGGATCTTACAGTCGATAGTTAGTTAATAACTTGTTAGAATATAGTTATAGTATACTCTAGTTTATGGTATGCCAAGTTAATAAAATAGTTCATGTTAAAACACAATAAAATAATAAAAAAGTTACAAGCTCTAATTTTTTAATATTAGGATGCATAATTTATATGGATTCGATAAGCTTTTGGTAATCAATATTTTAATTTTTACAGAACTTGTTTTTTTTAAATATTTTTTCTATAAAAATTAAAAACAAAATAAAATAATGCTTCAACGCTTTACTTAAAAGCAAAACGGAGTAATCCCATTAGTAAAAGCCCCAAAAAGCTCTTATATTTAAGGATTGTAGCGTAATCCGCCATTTTCCTAATAATATTCTTTATAATCAAATTTTTTTGGCTATAAACCATTAAGCTCCTAAAAAGTATTTATTTAAGCCAACGTACAGTAGGCTTGACTTAAGTGAGGGATAGACAATAATAATTTTTTTAAATAATCATATATTTAAAATTAGTAATTATTAAGAGTCAGACATTTTCTATTCTGTAAGGCAACGTTTTTTTAATGAAAAAGGTTTTGGATATGTCAATGAAACTCCAATGTTAAAAGTATGTATTAACAAGTTTATCTTCTAATTTTATCAAAAAGGCTAATCATTAATTGAATCAATAAAGATAATGAGATTAAGGTTTCTTAATTTTATTCCAGTCCCTTACCAAAAGAGGCAATTAAAAAATTATTTATTTAACAACTGACCTGTGGGGGAAATCTGGATATTAATTCAAATTTCTCTCATCCAACTAGAGAGTTTGTTTACATTTATTTAGGAAATGCACGGAAAAAAGGCTATTCTGCCCTTAAATACCTCTGTTATTTAATGATTAATAACAAATAAGTGAAGTTTCATTGAATAATGGTGAGGTGTATTCACAATGAACACGCCTAAATAAAAAATAACTATTTTAATGATTGTTTCGTTCAATAGAATTAAATAAACATTAAAAATGATTTAAAACCGCCAAATCCTGGATAAAAACACCAGAAGACTCTTAGTCAAATCACGTTCATTTTTTGAGGACGGCACGGAGTGGTTTTATTGATTCTGCCAATCGAGCTCGTTGGAATATTTTAAAGATAAAACGTGAAATGGTCCGCTTTATCGCAGAACTGGTTTCCCAAATGAAGGCATATCAAATAATTTACATTTCATGAATCGTGAATGTTTCATAAAAATGCAAACTGGGAGAGAAAACAAACCAGATGAGAAACAATCAACATTTTGCTTTGTCGGTAAGCAGAAGGTAAATAGACGTAGCGCTCTCAGGAATAAAAAATTTAAATTGCGTTTTAATTGTTTAAAGTTTATTTTATATCAGTTTTAAAAATATAGTGCTTAGGTAGATGATTACTGATAAAAATTACAAACTTCTTTCGTTTACACTATAATGTCCAATTAAGTTATGCCTCACATTAATTAGGAGAAATTTTAATATCGTGTTTTTTAACTTGCTCGATTATTTACATTTAATTTAAAAACTAGTTTAGGTACTTTTTAAGCTTGATGAGCGAACAGTAGCTATGTTACTACTATTGTATTTATAAATTATATTACTAACAGATAAAATATAAAGTAAGAAATGCTTACTTGCACGAATGTCATCACACAATTTAAAGTTAATAATATTCAAATAAAAACGGATCATATTATATGGGACCTAGTGAGTAAACGTACGTTTTAGCAGCTTACCGCAGCTGATTTTGACTATTTTCTGAAGTTTATTAAGAAATGTATCTTATCTCAAAAATTGCAGGTTTTATGCTAGTTTTGAAAAGTTGTTTATTTCCTGCAGAATGCCTTAGTTCTTGTTGATTTATGGATCTTTTATATATATAAAATGTAATATTATTAGTTTCAAACAGTAGGGATTCTGATAAGAATAGGATAGAGGAAGAGAGCCCGATATAGTTGTTCGATGGCATTGTGTTATAAAGTGGACAATATTGTTACTTATTAAGATTGTGGAAGTACAGCTACCTTGATACTATTGGATTACTCCAAGGTATTTGATATTACGGAGCATAATTACGTGAATATGATATTTACGCTTTGAGGAAGCTTAATTACTTCATTTTTCTCAGACAAAAAACAGAGAGTGTGCACTGAGGAAAAAAAATTGAAATTTTTGATTGTCAAATCAGGAGTACCTCGTAAAGTATACTTTACTTATCATCTCTATGCCAATGATACTTAAACTTATGTATCAATATCGTTAAGCTGCAATATCAACGGAATAAATTAATAATTACTTAAGCGAATTACTGAATATCATTTACTAGAAATAAATGATAGCAAATCGGCAGCCATTTTATTCTGCAATAAACTTATAAAAGCCAGTTACAGAACTATAATATAAGACAAGTTATAAACTTAGAAACAATAAAATAGAATTTATGGACTTTAGGAATAGACTATACATAAAAATTTAAAGAACATAGTAGTCCTTATTTGAAAAAGCCATATTTAATATTGAAACTAATTTATCCTTAAAAATATTTGATATCGCAAGAAACTAAGGCTATGCTCTGTGAAACACTACTTTTATAATTTTTTAACAATTTTTCAAAAAATGCAAAATTGCTGTCTGAGACTTATATTTATTTATTATAGGCACAGGCAAAAAATATCTCACATATTGACCAAAATAGGGTGGTCCCTTTAAATTCGGCAGTTTTTTTTTATAATAATATTAAATTTGAATGTCCTCCGTATTTCTACTGTAAAATTAAATATCGCACTGACATTCATATCATTATTATCTGAAAATTAAACCTTTTTTACTTTACCACCTTATAAAACCAAATTAATAAGTCACTTATCTACCAAATCCCTTGTGTATGTAGTAAATACAAAACAATAGACTTCTTTTTATCGATACCTGTCTTCAAAAGAGACTTTACATATCTATCTATCAATTTAATTTAAGCTTTCGCCATTTTCCATGCAATCGCTGGGAACAAAGTGTGTCATGATTTTCTTTTTGACATACTGATATTAAGAGTGACTTTTGCTTACACCTCTTGCAGGTCTTACTACATCAATTTCTTTTAGATTCTTCGAGAATAGCACTATATCATCTGCAAAACACAAGTTGTTTAGGTTATTGCCAACTATGTTTATACCTCTCTAGTCCGATTGTTTGAATGCACTCTGCATGACTGTAATAAGTAGTTCTGGTTATATCGTGTCGCCTTGCCGAATACTACGTTCAATAGTCATGAAGTTGGTTTTTTCATGTAGTCTATATATTTTAATATAATATAATATTTTCACTGTCAATGTTGCATTTTTGTAGATATTGTGGATGAATTTAATATACCAGCATTCGACTCTATATTCCTGAAATGCATTTAGCTTTAGTATCCACGAATGTCATTACTAAAGCTCTGTCGTATTCAATTTTTTTTTCTATAAGTGTTTTGACGCTTTAACCCTTTCGCGTCGATTGGGACATATTTGTCCCATCAAAAATTTGGTTTTAAAAATGCGACTTTATTTATTTGTTAAACTTTAGTGTCTTTTAATTTATTTCTTTATTAGTACCTACCGCAATGACAAAAATTGCTTAAGTTTATTTTTTTAACGCAGTATAGTGTGGGCTATATATGTTCCAGCCGTATATTTGTTTGGGTTTTATATGTCCCAATAGTAAATTAAATCAAGATCAAGAAAATCATATTATTTATTTTTTTCAAAGAAATACAACATTAGGAGTGATAAGATGAGAAACATTCTTTACATAGTGGTACGTCACAGGCGGAGCATAACATGACCGTCCTTTTTTCTACTTTTTGCGGGGCAAAACGACAGCATTTTCTTCTGGTTTTTGAAAGGATAGGTAGATGGTCTCTAACATTAATCATATTTTGAGAGGATAGTGTGGTCCTACCAAATGATCTCTTGCGAATTAAAGCAGCATTTTCACGTCCAATTCCTATCAGTTGTTCTGCCAGATTTATCAAATATGTCAGAAATGGAGTATCTCTGTTACGAAGTTCCTTGAAGATTATCCAAGCATTAACTGATGTGGTTAACAATAGCTTGTAATAAACTTTTTTTCACCATTTTTATGACTTGCGGCCAATATCATATAGGCCTGTAAGTTGATCGGACAGGTCTACGCCCCCCATAAAGGAATTATATGTGTGTATTGCTTCGGGACAAATTAGCGTCATTTTTTTACCATCTTTTCCAGTCCCTGCAACCTCAACTACATGATCAGTATGACAGTTACTCAAGACCATTACTTCTTTAGTATCCATCCATTGCATGCTATTGTACCATAATTATTGCAAAGATACTGTATGTCTCCTTTTTTCACTGTCTTTTTATCAAATTGCTCAAATTTTGGCATATTCTTTCGAATGGCTATGCAAGTTTCAACTTAAGGGAAAGGCAAAGTGTTCATTAAATTTACAGAAGTAAAAAAACGGTCATAACTAAGTACCTAGTTATCTCTTAAAGTTTCTGTAAATTTTTTTACTACTCGTTCACCTAGGGTGCCATCAAAGGTACCTGGTTCTCTTCCAGAATAAATATTAAAATCATAAACATAACCCGTATTAGAGTTGCAGCGCTTCCAAATTTTTATGCCTCTTTTGATTGGTTTTAATGTTAAGTATTGTTTTAATGATGAACGACCTTTAAATTTTGTCATAGACTTATCTATGGATTGAAATTTGCTTTCGGTTCTTGCTTTTGGGAACGTCGATTTGAGGCACGTAACAATATCTTATAATATAATAAGTTTTACTGGCGTTAATTGGCTTTTGTGTATGGTTAAAATACAGTTTACTAGCCAGAAGTCTGGTTATTTATAGCCTGGTTGCCCAAAGTCTTATGGGAAGCCCAATAATGCTGCATTTGGGTCAATTTATTATAAGCCATTTTAAAGAAACACCTGTTATAATCATTATTTCGTGTGAATCAGTTAGAACTTGTTTCTTATTTCGAACCTCTTCAAGAATTTTTAGGCGCTCATTGGTACACTGGTCAATATAAATAAATAAAGAAGGTGGCATTAGTTTGAAAAAAATATCCAGCTCTGTACTTCCACGATTGACCTGAGCTATTATTGTACACTTGGCCATTTCTGGGACCTTATACTGGGGTGAAAAATTATCAATTTTTGTTCAGATCACAATTGAACGGTCAGCAGGAGAAGAGGCCGGAATATCATGTTCGATATTTTCCTCCGAACTGTTAGATGAATCAGGGGATTCATAGGCACCATCTGGATTGAAAGATGACGTTGATGGTTCATTAAAATCAATTTTCATTATCGCAATTTTTTTGTTCTTGCGTTTTTTACTAGGCTCAAGAAAATCTGAATCATCACTGGAATCCGTTTCTTCCTGCTCGTATTCGGATCCACCGCTCTTAAAGGGCTCTTCCTCTTTATTTGATGATAAACCTGCTTCTGCTAAAGCCTCTAGTTCTCTTTGTGTTAAGCGTCTCCTAGAAAAGAGTTTTATATAAAAAATGCTGATGGGACGATAATAAACCAAAGTAAAAGTCAGTGGGCCATATGTCCCATAAGAATTTCCTAATTTATATGTAAAACATAAACACTTAACTTTAAATTTTAAAAATACAAATATTTTTAAAAACTTACCTAGACATATTCGAAAAAATATCCGTAATTATTTTAAGCTGTATAACACGATGTTTGCTAAATTTGAAGCAAAAACAATAGCACGCTGTTGGTTAAATGACTGTACTACTACCTATTCTAAAACAATTGACTGCGCTGCTTGAATATTTTGTTGACAAGCATTGCTGAATGCGGATGGGACATCGGGCTATATAAAACTCATTGCATAATGTACCATCAGTATTTTTTGAAAGTTGGATGGGACATATATAACCCAACCGTAATTTCAGGCTATTAATTTACAAAATAAAGTTGACGCAAAAGGGTTAAAGGTGCTGATTTATTCAAAATTCCCGACGTAAGCCTATCTGTTCCACAGTTTGATAAAAATCTAATTTATTTTCAAGTAAATGAAACTTAATGCGCTTATTGGTCGCTAATTCTCTAGTTCTGCTATATCTCCTTATCGTGAAGCAGGATAACAATGGAATTATGCCAATTTGGGACTCTTTTATTTAATAAACAGAAACTTCTAGTCTTTAGCTTTAGCTTTTCTATTTTAAGCAGTAGAGCCTCGTAATTTTGCTGCGTCTTTATGTCTATAACTACGTTGTCTTGCCCTGGCGCTTTATTATTTTTTGTTTTGTTTTTGAATCAAAATTCTATTTCCTCCATGGCAATACTAGAAAGCTCTTCTAATTCTTAGTTAACAATGCCTCCCTTTGACGTCAGGATTTCGGATTTACGATTTTCTCCACCTCTATCATCATATTGACTTTTGTAAAAGAGTTAAGAGAATTCTTCTACTATATTTAATATTTCCTTTCTATTGGTCATAAATTCTCCATCTTTGTTTTCCATTTTACATATTTATTTCCTTTTATTCGTAGAAGTACCTTCATGCTCTTATTATTCTCTAATATTCGTTCAATTTATCTTAATTTAATACTTTCTTGTATTTCTTCTTATTGCTTTGAATAAATTGCTTTGGGCTATTTTGTTTATTTCTCTTAGTTCTCCCTCTATGGTTTCTTCTTTACTTCTTTTTTTTATTTCTTGCATTAGTTCCCTATGTCCTTCACTTATCTTTTCATATTTATTCATGTTCATATCTATTTCTGGTTCTTTTAATATATCGTAAATACATTATTGGAATTTAAAAGTATTAATTGACAGATACCAATTTTTTTTATTCGACGCTTGACCATTTTCTATTAATTTTTTTTAAATTAGGATTGACTTTTTCTCTAACCATAGAGTGGTCACTATCAGTGGTAAATTTATAAAAAGAAATTAAATAAGGTTCCATAACTACGTTAAATTTTCAATTTTTAATCTAGCAATAACGGAAGAATCGTTTTCATTGTATTTTATTACTTTAGTATTAAATTTTTAAATTACGTATTTTTGGCATTTATTTTATTTTTATAAGTAGCATGTTATTGAGAAGAGCCACTTTTAAAATACGGTTTTTTTCCCAATAATTTGATATGATTATTATTTAAATCGGATAATAAATAAACCCAAAACAAAGATAAAATCATGTTTGTAATCGCATTGAATAAATAGAAAATTTTAATAATTATATTATCAAAGGCGTTTGTTTCCTTGAATAGGATGCTGCGTTTTTACGCGGTTATCAATTAGTTTTCAATTGGTATCTTGTCAAGCGCAATTGTCATTTCTTATGTAAATAAATTTGCCGTAGACTTTTGAAAGAAATAAGTGTTTACTAATATTTTATATATTCACCTATTAGGAAAAAGATGATATGCTTTTAGCGTACGGCCATAACCAATAAAAATTCGTATGAGGTTGCAAATTGTAAGTAGTTTGCTATCCAGAATGTCATATTTACGACCATACGTGTTTTTGAAGATTAAAGAGAAAAATACGAAATCCAAAATAGCACCGGCAAAACAACTTTATTATAAATGAAGAGCAGGAGCTAAATGTTCTACTTTATTTTCGTATATTTTGGTAACATCATAAGTACGAGGTTACATTTTATGATATATTTGATATTTGTCCCTTTACCCCCCTAAGAGTCACTTTCTTATTTAAAATTACATGGTGAGTTTTTTAATTTAAAAATCGATTTTACGTCAAATGTGAAGTCCTGAAAGAATAAAAATTGCAGTCATCTTTAACACATCCCATTGTACCACTTTAAAAAACCTTACAATTTCCATAAAAGAACTGGCAATGGAACTAAATGCCAGTAAAGAGTTTGTACAAGGAGTAATAAGGAACACAGGTACCGATCTTTTTAAGTACAACCTTCATTAGCATTTTTATGAAAAGTATAAGTTTAATAATAGAAAATGTGTGTAATATTTATTAAATTATTTGTTGCATAAAAAACTTATGCATAATTTACTGGCTAGCCCATAAATTAATAGGTACCTAAATCATTGAGCATTTGAAGCGTAATTGTGTGCATCAAAGGCTAACAGATTTCAGCACCCTGATACCGTCGTATCATGTGTAAATATGCCTCCGGTGCTTGACCTGCAAGAAATACAACGGAGAATTTCGGAAGCTTTTCAAAATATAATTCCGGGGACATTAGAGAGGGTTGCAGCAAACATAATTTATGGAGCCATAGAGTGCGTTAGACAAGAAGGTGGTAATTCCGAATAATAAATGTAAAAGCTTTTATATCAGAATAATTGAAAATAAATCGTATTTTTAATTATTATAAGAACCTAATTTTTTTCATTTTCAGTATCTGGAAGACCCTACCGTCAAGACATTGCAAGATCCAATGCGCTTCTACCGTGACAATGAAAATTCGAAAGTTGGATTTTAATATTTTGTATTATATTTAAGCATAACTTAATCGAACTTTACTTCCATTTTCTTATTTAATTAGTGACCAGATTTTGAAATTACATTTGTTGTTTTTTAAATAATAAAACTTTCTCAAACCAATAAACCAGCCTCGGTCTCGACTCTAGACCCACTGAGGGTTTCCTTTGTAAAAAATTTAAATCCTTTTTTAAAACCCTCTTTAGATGTAAATTAAAGATTTTTAAAAAATATATTTTGCCATTATTAAAATTTGTTTGGATTATTTACAAAAGTTATTTTTTTATAAATTGGATGATGAAGATGAATTTAGTTATTAAGCCCTAATAGAAATGGTGAATTATTTTAAAAATGTTGGGAAGTTATTTTGAACTTACTGCAATAATTATAATTTTTTAAGATACAAAATAATATATTGTACTAATTTATCTACCTAATATTACAGATTTAAACGTTCAAAAGAACAATGCAAAGCATACCTGAACAAATAGCCCTTAACTGTGACAAATCGTCTTTAAACACTTAACTGTAATAATGGAAAGACACGTCTCTGATATTTGCCATGACTTTTCCATTTAAGAAGGCACGTCATGTCAAATAATCAAAACATATATATTATTTATCTAAGGTATATAGACGAGTGGAGTCGTGGGCAGTCAGCTGAAAAATTACGACGAAAATCGAAAAGACAAATACATTATTGGTTTGCTGGCTAGACTGGGGAATTCGGGATATTATTTTAGTAAAAATGACAATGTCAGAAAAAAGAACATTGCAGAGTAGTAGTTTTATTAAGTGTCTTTCAAATGAATTAATCCACTACTTTAAATAAACAGAGTTTTGAAGTCAGCTTGAAAAAAATTGCATGCATTTAATTTTTTTCACTTTGAGTCAGACTTTCAAATAGTCTTTATTTCCTTTTTAAGATACACAATATAATATAATAATAAATCTGATTCTTTATTTGTCTCTATTCTTTTAAAAAATACTTCCACAAAGACTGTTAATTTTTATTACTAGTATTAACGCGTATTAATTTGAGAAATTGTCATGATCTCATAGAAACAACTATAATATATATCTCGCAGTTAACTCTTCAAGTTTTCAACCATACACAAGCGAGAAAATAAATTCTTAGTGCTTGAAATAAGTAAATTACCCTCATAAATCCCGAAAATGAATAGATTTAAACATTAAAAGGACCGACTGCTCCTAGCGAGTAAGTTTCGCCTAAGAATTTGTTTGGCGTAAAATACGACTGTCCCGTAAATATAGAAATTTTGGAATAAATTTGTCATATTGGTAATTTATTGCTATCTAAGGAAACTATTTTAAAAGTGTTTACCACGATTTTATATAAAATATTGGATGGGACATTTATTGCGCGAATTTTATTCATTGGACTTTGTAATTTATTATTTTTGTATTTATAGCGAAACCAGAAATAATATAAATAGTATGAGATATTTAATTTAAATTTATAAAAATACATTTAATTAAATGCATTTATGTAGGGTTTGCTATATGCTGTAAAACAAATTTTAACAAATATTTTACATTATGGTTTAATTAAGTTGTAAGAGATTTAATCACAATTAGGGCCTTTACATTCAAATTCTAGATTCAATTTCAATGCAGCTCGTAATCAAGATTACAAATATACAATAATTTTAGTGCTCAGTGAATTTCGTAAATTTGTCAAAATAACTGATAATTATTTAATATTTAGTATTTATGTTTTCAGATATTTGTAATTAATTTATATTAACAGTAAATTTAAATCTATATGTTATAATTTATCTATACTTTTTTGTTATATAATTCAATTTCTCAATCTATTTGAATAATGACTATAAATCAACTGGAAACCAACATCAGAGGCGTACAACAAAAATATTATAATTGTTACAAGTCTATAAATTACAAATAAATTGGCGGATCTAAAAGTCGTATTGAATTCAGTAATACAGTAAAAATAATTTTGTCAAGGCAAGTTTTGAGTATATAGGATCGAGGCTTTTTGTTTAATTATTAGTTCATTCGTATATCTTATTATATCATGGACCATATTAGGATTATTATGTACGTATCTGCACATAGTCATTGTTGAAACTGAGAATGAAAGTCTGTTCTGGGGGGAGTACAAATTTTGAAAATGTGTTACGAAATTAGTTTCTATATGTAAAAAATATTCGACAATTACTAGCGAAACAGAAGTAATAAAGGCTGTTTTGCTACGAAAAATTACAGGTGTAAAAGTATTTTCACAATTTTGTAGCTTGTACTGAATGTGCTTCAGGGATTATGTTGAGTACGGATTACATTTTTACTATAACAGTTTTGCTATGTTGCTATTTAGAGCCTAATAGCTGTGACCTTACTGTAAAATTAATTTACTTGATCAGTTTTATTTATATTTAGAAACAATGCAAAAACATTTTAAATAAATAAACCGTGAATGAATTTTCCTTAAATAAAATGAAAATACATACGAAAGTAATACCCGTAGATGTTATTAAAACATCTTGCATTATTGCAAAATATTAAGATTTGTCTGTTAAATAAAATACTACAATAAGTGGTTCTTTATCGTCTTTGGTAGTCACTACTAGTCAACAACTTGCTTCTCATCATTTAACTACAAGGAATAGAACTCCAAGCATATTTTGATGATCTAATAATTCTAGGCAAAGGAGATAATAAGGATCAATTATCTTTAGCATGAGTACTTAACATCGTATTCAAATGGTACAAAAAGGAAATGTAAGGGAAAAAGTTGCCAAAATAGTAATTGTACTGCTTATAAAAAAAAGAAAATTAGGGCTCAGCACACGTTGACTCAAAGGTCAAACTATATCATTTGCGAGGTAAGTAAAATACCTTAAGATCATTTTCAAATATTGGAAATTGCATTTTGATAGAACTTCTATTGCATTTTGAGAATATAAAAATATGTCAAATGTAGCAATGTCAAATTATAGCAGAATACGTGGCAAATCAAAGGAATAAATCTAAAACCAATGCTCTGCATCTATACAACGGCCAAAAGATCCATAATAGCCTATAGTTCTTTTATGTAGGGAAGCAATAGGTTTTCTCATTAACTTGCTTAGACAAAACTAAACAGCAGACTCTACAATACTAACTACGAGTGTTTTTATAACAACACTGATAGCTAATGTCCAGTAGCAGCCATTAGTTCTCATTGTATAACTCTATTTCTTCATATATTTAAATAATGACTATAAATCAACTTGTTAACCAATATAAGGGGCCTATAGCACAAATAGTACAGTTGTTACAATATTCCAAATTATAAATTACTTAAAGCATCTTCAAGTAGGATTATTGAATTCAGTGATACAATAAAGATGACGACAATTCTATTTTTTACAACTGTGGGATGTATTCTTTACAATGTGGGGTGCTTTGATCATTTAAGCTCAAAGCTCATGGTTTGCTTATTAGTTTATCTATGTATTCATTTCGCTGATGCTATATTAATAAATTGTGTTTTTATTTAATGAAGGAAGAAATAAGTTAATCGACCACATAATAAAAACGATTGTTCACAGTTAGAAAATGAATATAATAGTGCGTACATACATATAAAAGGTATACCTGTACAAAAATATAAGTGAATGTAAAGGATGAACTTTATAAGTTAGAGCTATATTAAGATCAACTTGAATTCCAAATTTTTAGATACTAATTTATTGTTAATTTTATATTATTTAAGTAACGGCATTATTTAAAATAATATTTATAAAGGAAAAAGCTTAGCATCCCGTATAATTATAGGGAACATATTCATAATAGCATATTTGTATTATGAGTGATATTTTTAACTTTATTAATTAAGCCTTATGCATATTTAACAGTAAAACTACATGGAATACTTCAAGAAGAGGTTCTATATCCTCTTTTGTCTCACTATTAGTCGATATTAAAAGTAGTTTAAGCACATTTTATTGATCTGGTAATTTTAGTCAAAGGAGATGCCAAGGATTAAATTTTTTCGGTTATTAGGGAAGTCATACCACACTACCATGTGGTCTAAATAACTTGCCTCTCACATTTCAACTATAAGAGATAGAAGTCTAGGCATACACTTAAGACTGTTAATTCTAGTCAAGGGAAAAAATAAGGATTATATATTAATTCTCTTTATTTATCAGAAAAGTATTTAACATTGTATTCAAATAAGGTAAAGAGAAAGAACAAGGAAAAAGTTTTTAAGAAATTAAACTTTTACCCTTCGTTAGAAATGGAGTAAATAGTTTATCTTCCCTCAAAAGTAAAACTGTATCATTTGCGAGGAAAGTGAAATATCTTAAAGTCATTTTGAAAAATTGATTTTGAGAACCTAAAAAGAATGCAATTATAGCTCCTTTAAATTATAGCAAAATACGCAACAAATCAGAGAAATAAATCCAAAACCAATCCGTGTTTATTTACTGGCCAGAAGACCTATAAACGCCTATAGTTTATAATGTGATGAAGCAATATTTCACATTCACCTGCTTAGACAAAACTAAAGAGCAGACTCTAAATACTAACTACGAGTATGTTTAGAATAACACAGCTGACATCCAGCAGCAGCCAGAAGTTCTTGTTGTATAACTCTGTTGCTCCATCTCTTTAAATAATGACAATAAATCACCTAGTAACGAGCATCAGGGGCCTATAACAAACAATACAGTTATTGCAATTCTGCAAATTATAAATAACTTAACTAACTAACTAAGAGTAGCTTCAAGTAATATTAAATTTAGTAACACAATAAAATTCATTATATTTGTAATTTTTTTACAACTGTAGGACTATGCTTACATAATATATAAGTAAAGAATTGTAAAAGAATATTTTGAATAACTGGGATCGAGGTTTATCGTTGATTTATTAGTATATTCGTATAAACATTTCGCTGATGTTGTTAAATTTAAGTATTATTAGTATATTATTCACCGCATTAACAGTGTGATCTACGTATCTGCACACAGTCATATTTGAATTTTTTTTGCATCTACTAGGATACTGACTTTCATTTTCTAGCCAGTATAGAGCAACCTCTACTACAGAGTCAATCAACACCAACAAATTGTGTCAATATTTAAGGACGACCCAATATCTTAAAAAAGATGTTTACATTTCTGCCTGCTAAGACAGAACCTTGCCTTAAACTTGCCATTAGTAAGTAAATCAAAGTCTGTTTATAGATTCATTCAATATTTGCTGGGGGAGCAATTTTATTGTCACTTTCGGATTCGCTTGATCACAAAAATTAACGTTTCCTATTGAAATGAGAGTACGTGCAGACTCTCCACTTTGGAAAAAAATTTAAAATATTTCCCAATTTTGCTTGGGTATAGTATCCCATTTCGTAAATGTACAACCCTTTACTATATTTTTGACAAAGACATTCTGATATTTGAGTGGCCGTAGTTAAAATAGCTGGTTCAAATTCGAAACGCTATATGACCCACTCGTTATACAGCATTTTGAAAATCTAGAAATAAATTCAAAATTAATGCTTTTTTTTTATACACCAGCCAAAAAACCTATAATAGCTAGTTTGGTCACTAAATAGTAGACTTTACATACTAACTACGAGTGACTTTAGACTAATACTAATAGCTAATATCCAATAGCCGCCAGATGTATGCTGTACCATAGATCAAATTGCAACGTATATAGAACTAAGTTCATAATGGAACCAATAAAGCTGATGGATCAGTGTATTTTAGAGGTGATATTGTAGAGTTTTTCCCGTTCGTAGGGTATGATTAAAAGGAGCGAAGATAATCAATTTTATTATTTACACACATTACTACGAAAACGCGATAACTCGACAACGACAACCAGAGATATTTATTTTTACTAAATATTACAACTATTTAAATTTCGTGCTAATTCCAAAATTCACTGTACTGATAACTGAATACTGTCGACGGTGTGGCTCCTTATATACTCGGCAGAAAGCTGTTCCGGAAGGTTCTCGCTTAACCTTCGAGATGTCGTGCGGTGTATCACTTATATAATTACGGAATGACGGAGAATTAGCTGATTTCTTGGCTTTTAAAATATCGTAAAAATATCATATGCATACGATTGACATGGTAGACAATGCACTAATAAAGTTTCCAAATAGTGTCGGGAATTATTTTTAAGCCTCAAAAAAATGTCTGTGTGGAAGCTAAAAATTTCCATATAAGTGGACCTTAATAGATGTTAAGTAAATTTTTCGAGTAATAAATATAAATGCATGCAAAATTATTCACATTATTTTAAACGATTATTCGCTTATCACTATTAGGTATGATATCGAGATAAAATAACTTGCTCTAAGTATCTAAGAACTGCCATATATTAAATAAAGACTATGTAATTAAAAAACATCTAAATGAATAATAATAATAATAATAATAATCAGCTCTACTAAAAGTTCACATAAATGATACAATAGGAAACTTCTAATAATACCTACTACAAAGGCATCACAACTGCCAGCGCGTAGCTCTTTCAACTTTATAACGAAAAATTTTAATTAAACTGCTTTTACAATGTTTCTATTAGTTCTTAGAATGTTTTATTTATGTTCTCTAACAGATTTTTTTCCTAATAATTTAGATAATGCTTGTTTCTTCAACTTTGCCCTAAGATAAATTAAATATAATTTGAAACGATGGCAAGAAATATATAGCACTTATTTTTATATTTATATTACCACTATTTTTTTAGCACTTGACCAATTTCCCTAGAAAACACTATATTTAATTAAAAGCAAATGCTTTCAGTGGTTCTTTCAAATTTACATTACGTTTTGATAAAAATCAAACATTATTTTCTTTTTTAAATCTCATATGTGTTAATCGTATTTGCATTAAGGAGAAATTAAGTTGTTATCATAAATGCAATCGCCTTTATGTTATTCAAGTCAATAAAAATATCAAAATCATAAATGGGAGCAGAAATCCAGCTTATTTTAAAGGTCTTTTAATTCCAATGATAACAGCTAAAATGTTAAAATTTGAATCGGTTTTTTACTGTGCGTTGAAGTGTTAATTTAAATCGATAAACAAAAATAGTACACTGATTTATTACATGTGTACACACTAAACACAATGACCTAAGACTACTAAACATTATGTACACTGTATTTATTTTCTACTATTCATTTTGATTTAAAAGTCGCGCCAACTTTTAAACTTGAACTGGCCTCCTAGCGGCGAGCACTCACATTCGCCAACCTTCCATATGTGCTCCTAGATGTCACAAGGTATGCTTGCCGATCTAGATGCTTCTCAGTTGTTACTATAACGTTTATAAAAGCAATAGAGCAGAAATCTCGTGTTAAGCCAGATTTTTTGCTCAGAAATAAAGATATTGACTTAGATAGAGATCATATGAAAAATCATATCTTCCAGGATTACAGAAATAATTAACGGCCGAAATTATTGCGTGGAAGATCAAGTCATTTAACAGCATGAAGTTGTCAACGTTCTTCACCTCGATATTATATTTTGTTGATGTGGAAATATCTTGTAGTAATTTTCTTTCAATTAGTGAATTGTTTAGCCAGATGGATCACCGGATTTGTTGCACCTTAATTTTTTTATAGGTGCTCTTCAAAAAAATATACTAGAAGATTTATAATAGAAATAAAAATATTGATGTCACCTAAAATTTCTACAAAATGTCAGATATTATCGTAGAATTTAAATATTTGTTTTTAAATTAGCATGATTTTAATAAACTAAATGAGATAATTTTAATTAATTTTCATAGCTTAATAAATAAATGAGATAGTAAAACATCGTTATTTTTTACGTATTTTGTACAATTTATACTGTCTCTGTCTTTAAATAGAAAATAATAAATGTCCATAATTCTGATGTGTCCTTTTATCAAGGACACATATTAAAAAAATAAATTCCTTAACTAATTTGGTAACTCATTTGACCTAACATCAATTGGTAGAAACTGATTGATATCAATCAGATAATCTTTATTACTTTTTAATTTGTTTCATAAATTTCACAAGCACGCGATTATCTACTAATAATTTTCTTTTTTCGTGTTTTTATGCTGGAAAAACAAAATTAATACTTCGTAAAAAATACCTAAGTGATTGGTCTTTTATTATAAAAAATACTCATGTTTTACCATAGAATTACCTAAAACGCTACCAATTCCATAAAAAGGTAATTAGAGCCTTTATTATTTCACGGACGTTTTCCTTTTAATTAAATTTACCAGGCGACTATATGAAAACCGATAAGCCGATTAATGCTAAACAATAACAACCCTCCATAAAGTGCAAGAACACTATTGATTCCTCCCTATCGGTGTCGCCTGTATAGCATTAAAAAATATTACATTAACAACTGGCTCGTTAAATATAAATAAAGTTTAATTTTATGAGTGCAGGTGCCTATCATGTTTCCGCACGAGTTATAAAATTATTTATGTTGGAAATTGGTATTAAATTTTAATTGCGATTTTGCCAATCAAAATGAAACATGTGGCACTTATAAAAATACTTGTAGTTTTTAACTGATTTATGCCTTATGCGGCATCAAATTTAGGATTTTCAAGTTTGTCTTAACTACGTTTACTACCAGACTTAGTTAAGAGGTTTAGGTCAAGACATCTCTCTGGAAATAATCCTATTAAAGTAAATAGTTATAAAATCTTAAATCTTTTCCGAAAAAATGCTTCTGAATTCTGTTGCTGTTCTGCTATGAACTTCTGTTGCAGGTAAATGCATGCACTCAAGGAGGAAATTCGCCAGGTGTATATATTAGGTCAGTAAATTGTCTATGCAAGAAATCTTACAAAACCAAATATTTAAAAGTCTCAAGGATTAAATTGTCGGGTGCCTACTGTAACGTAAGTAGCAAGTTCATATAACGCCAATAATATATAGTGCAATTTTTACCTCTTCTTAGTAATTCCTTGTTGTATAAATCTGTTTTGCCATCAATTTAAACAATGAATATAAAAGATCTGTAAACTAACATTAGGGGCTTATAACAAGTTTAGCAATTACAAATAATTTTGGGTACCTATAAATCCTATTAAATTCAGTTACTATCAGTTTTACTTTGATGAATTTTAACATGATTTATGTTGGATTTTAATTTTAAATTTTAATTACCATTTTGCCAATCGAAATTAAACAAGTAGCACTCATAAAAATACACGTGGTTTTTAACTTACTTGTGCTTTACGAGGTATTAAGGATTCTCACGCCTATCCTAACTACGTTCAATGAGATTTAAATTGGAGCATTTTTTTCGCATATTTTTTATCAAATTAATGAGTTAAAAAGTTTTAAATCTTCTTTAAAAAAATTCTGAGAGTAAATTTTTACTTTTTTTTAGTAGTTTTAAATTGTTGTTGTATAAGTCTGTTTCTCTATCTATTTAAATAATGACTATAAATCAACATCAGGGGCTTATAACAAAAACATTACAGTTGTTACAAGTCTATTAATTATAAATAAGTTAGCGTACCTACAAATCCTATTAAATCTAGTAACCCAATAAAAATAACTACAATTGTAACTTATTTAAGGTTGTAGGACTACACGTATTTATCAAGGCGTGTTTGAACTCTTTAGGATCAAAGCTCATCGTTTCTATCTATTACGTTTGTAACTATATCGTTTATTCGTATAGCCATTTAGTTAAGGCTGCTAAATTTGATTACAAAATATGTTATATTTTTTACTATATCATTGATTGCATTAGCAGTGTGATACAGCATACAGTGAATGATACTGATTTCTATTTGCTAACCAGTGCAGAGTAATTAATTTATTTTGCTGCTAAGGCAATCTGTGCTAATTATATATATTATGCTTAACTATTTAACGAGAAGCCAATATTGCAAAAAAGATGTTTACAATGCAGTCTGCTATGATAGAACCTTTCCTTAAACTCGTCATCACTAAGAAAATTAATGTCTGTTTTTCTGTTTAATCGATCTTTCTGCCCTTCATTATTACTATCCCGAGTATGAAGATGATATGATCTATTTCTGATCGGTGGTTTGATTGGCCAGTAACATCACCGGACTTAACACATCTGCATTTTGATATAGATGGCTCCTTAAATGAACATACTAGAAGATTTACGTCACATTAATGAGAATATTAATATTACCTTAAATTCTACAAACTGTCAGATATTGTTTAGAATTGCCGCATTGAGAGGTTTTTGAATGCACCGCGTCAATGATGACTTCGACAGGTGCGCGTTTCCCCTCCATACGGAGGTTCTGTTCTGTCTGTGCTTCGAACCGACAAGCATCTCCAAAAAACGTGATTTAGAGACAGAGTAGCAGTGTGTAAAAGAATCTGACTGGCCCTGAATTAGCAACGAACACCAACAGGTAAGTCGTTATTGACGCCGTAAATGTGATAAAAATATAATTTATAATATTTACCTGATTCTTCAAAACCTAGCTACGCTAGCTTAATTTGTTTTAAACCTTTTAAACAGATATCGTCTTAGATAGACCTTAATCTGTCATGAAAATAGGTGGAGCTCAATTTTAATAAGAAAACATTAATTTATTTTAATATGAATATAATTAATCAGCTAGTTTAGTTATTAGGGTAAATGTTCATTATCTATAACTTATTCACTCTCAAATCATCTTACTTGCAATAAGTAAATTTTAAAATTTTAATTACTTAAATTTTTAGTAGTTGTGTTTTAGGATATTCTAAATCAATTTAAATTTACAGTGATTTAAAATTTACTAAAAATTATTTTTTTCTAGAACTTGTTGTAAAACTCTGTTTCTCCATCTATTTAAATAATTACTATAAATCAACTGTAAGGCAACATCAGCGGTCTATAATACAAACACTACAATTTTTACAAGTCTACCAAATATTTTTTTTTTTTATGGTAAACACAAGCACAAAAGGAAAGTCCTATGTCACTCTTGGAGTGGTGCTTGCGCGATATGTATAATATAAATGATTTAACGTATTAACAAGCCCTATTAAATACAACATCAGAATAACTCCAATTGTAGTTTTTTTACAATTGTGGGACTATCCGTACTTTTATGAACATGGACTCATCAAGGCGTGTTTTGACTATGTAGGATCAATTTCTAGTTGTATTATTTTTATTATTAGTCGCACGGCACCATAATGTATTATTACTGCATCAGTTTGTTACATAAGTTAATTGGTAGAACTTAATAAACAACAAAATTTGGCATTTGCATTGTTTTTTGAAAATATCCTCCTTCTTCTCTGTTCATGAGCCTCCAAAGGATGTAGCATGCTTGCCTATGTTGTGCAATCTTTTGACCCTCTAGCAGTCTAATATTTATTAAGGGTTTTCATTGTAGATCTACTTGGAGATCTGCCTCTTGGGCATTTGCTTTCTACTTTCTCTTTTACGATTGGTCGTTCTATTGTTCCTGATCTTCTAGCTATATACCCAAGGTACTGCAGATACATGCGGTTTATTCTGGTTAGCAGTACGTGGACCAATTTCTTGTAATACGGAGATATTGGTTCGGTTTTTTGTTTATGAGACTCAGAAGAGTCGTCTGTAAACATACATCATATTTCGAAATCCTCTATTCGGTATTTATCTGCTTTGTTCAAAGTCCATGTTTCTGCTGCATACGCTACAATAGAAGTATCAACTAGAAGGAGTTTTGTTGTTCTGGTAATAGTTTTTTCTTTCTATATATTAATTAGCTTGAAAGTCACTGATCTTACCGTAGTAAGACGACAGTGTGTATCGCTTTCACATTTCCCAGTGTTAGAACCTAAGATAGTTTTAATAAATGACCACTTCATAGTCTACAATTTCTGATATTTGTGGAGAATTTTTGTTTTGTCTATTTACTTTCATTATTTTAATTTTGGATTTGTTTATTTTTAGGTTAAATTTCGTTAATAACATACAGTCTGATCATAATTTCTGCTTGTTTAAGTATTGTTACTAGTGTATTGCCAGCGTAAATTGGGGTGTTGGTCCACTTTCTGCTAACTGCTCTAGAATCTCTCATAAGATATTGGCTATAAGTGTTAAATAAGGTACGTTAAAGAATGCAACCTTTTCTAACCCCTATGGTCATTTTAAACCTACGCAAGTAATTCTCATCGATTCTGACTTTACGCTATTTTACTTATAGAGCTTGTGCAGTTGAACCCGATGTTTTAGCGTTTACTCCAATATGATCCAAAGGTAGCTCCAGTTTACTTTATCAAATGCTTTTTGATAGTCTATAAAGTAGAGATACAGTGGGATATTAAATTCTCTAGCCTTTTAAATAAGTTGAAAGGGGTCGTTCATATTTTCAAAGAGACCTTGACATGAATAAATTAAAAGAGAACACCACTTTGACTCATAAAATAACCTTTTTGAGACCGAGACTTTGTGTTGTTCTCTTTTGATTTTTTTTAAATAAGTTGCCTGACATTTAATATTTATTCCTTAGTTCTTTTTTCTGGTACAAAACCTGCTTGCTCATGTGAAAGTGGTGAAAAAAAAATGGCTTAAAATGTTTGATATGCAGAACTCATTGATAAAGTTTATCTTGGAACCAATACTGCAAACCTAATTTGTCTAGTGAATTCCTGTTCTTAGACTAGCTCAAGAGTAGCTCCGATTCACAAGAAAGGTCTTGTAAATAATTCATTGAATTACCACCCTATTTCTATAAGACCAATAATATCTAATATAACTGAATCCGCAATTAAACGTTGACGATTATCATACTTTGAAAATTAATTTACTAGGGCACAATTTGGTTTTTGACCTAAGTCTTTCCCTATGTGACTTGAGCAAAGCTTCGATTGTTTCATTATTAATAAAGAAATTGGACTTCCATATGAATGGGGCGACTCTATCACTAATAAAATCATATATGTCTAATCGGATACAGCTGACTAATTCACACAATGAAAAATCAGACCTGTGCAATATAGTATTATCCCAGGGATCCATATTTAATATCTGATGATTTTAGGTCACTTTTATCCTGAAAACCTTTATTCTAACGTAATAAAGCAATGTTCTATTCCTAATAGATATAAAAAATCTAATATATTAAAGGAAATAAATCGTTGGTTTATCAAGATTAAAAACTTATTTCCTATTTAAAATTAGATACCTACAAAATTATACTCTTAAAAATATAAGCTGATTTATGGAAGACAATACTTTACTTACAAAGCGATTATTTAAATTAGTTCTACCATTGCAGATGCAAATAAAAATTCAATTTTACGAGGAAAATAATGGAGGGTCCTCCACAAAAGCGGTCGGTTCGAGTGCCGTTCAAATGGAAATCGCTTATAATCTTGATTTCTTTTTAATTTTACCAGCTTCTTCGAAGCCTATTATACGCAATCCAACCAAAAGTAATATAAATTTAAATATAATATTTTCTAACTTGAATTATAACTATGAAATATATTTAATTTGTATTTATTTACAATGTTTATGTGTATGTTACTAATTGCTTTTGGGAAATAATTTCAGTTATATTTCAAACTAACAAAAGAGCAAAAAACCATTTTGCGGGCTGCAATATTAATTAATTTCATGCGCATTATACCAAAATGTGGAATTTCAATAAAATTATTAATAATTTTCTTGATAAAAACGAGTTAGGAATAAAGGTCCGCGCATACACATGAAATTATTACTAAATTAACGCGGAATATTTGCCCATTATGTTGTAAATTTAATTAAATTAAATAGCCTTATAAAGGATCGCAAATATTTGTTAATAAATCTCGTTATTGTTTTAATAAATTATTTTGAAAAAAATCGTAAATGAAGCATAGAAAAAATCAATATATTTAAAAAGAGTAATTTATTGACTTACCAGTCTTTTCTAGTGTAACCTTTGTTTTGGGATATATTATTTAAATTCCAGCTGTTTTAGTTATTCTGAGCCTTATGATTAACTTAAGAAAACTACGGATAAATATTCAAATGTACAAGACAATGACAGATATTATTATTTAGACAGAAATACTAGAGACATATTACTCCTTTTTTTAAAAAGGGCAGTACGTTACTTAGTAATGTTTTCAGTGATGTACTGCAGTTTTCACGTGAAATGACCAGAAATGAGAAATGGTAACGTTTTACCTCGTTTAGTTGCAGAAATATTGCTATTTATATAATAACCATTCCGCAAAAGTTGTCTCAGTAAATGCTTTTACATAATCTCTAATTATCGGCAGATCCATCTTATTTTTCAGATAAATATAATTTTTTAATAATTTTTTTGAAAATTGATTCTTGCTATCAATGTGTACTGGAGTTACTGATATTTTAAAATAGAAATATTGCATGTCTAGACAAGTTAGTTTAGATTAATTCGAATGTCAGTAATCGAGTTACGAGTTTTGTCAGTAATCATTATTACTTGTAAGCATTTACATGTTTTGTGATAAAAAATTAAGAAGAGACTGAGACGTTAATAATTTAGGAGAGCCAAAAGCTGAATGACTAAGTGGAAACTTCTGAGTTGCACGGTCAGCAGGAAAATGAAAATGATGTAATAGATATGAATGAGGTCAAACGTTGGCTTTTAAAAAAGAAAGACAGATGGCTCTTTGGATGAGAACTTTTTCTTATTTTATAATGATGATGTGGTAGAAATCTTATGACAATAATACGAATCATCGCCACGAATTTCAATTGACCAAACATGAACTTCTAAATTTTATAGATATTCTTTTGTTTCTAGTATACCAATCTTTACCTAGAATTCAGCACTATTGGTCAACAGATGAAGAAATTGAGGGGCTTGATGAAATAAGGTACATAATCCACATTCTACTAAAAATCGAAATGTCTTTATCATTTAACAAGACTTTAAAGGCTACAAGCCATTTTTAAAGTAGTTTAATAAGAACCCAAATTATTCTCTTGTCTATGCATAAAACATTGGATAAATTCAGTCAACAGGAAAGCATTAAAACAATTTGTCTGAAAGCCATTTAACCCATTAGCGCCCAGCGTCATCAATTGGTGGGGATGAGAGCGCCCGAGTAGTTTGGCAATTGCCGACGGCTGTCTAACTCATTAGAGCAATGCCTACGCAATATTCTGCAGGTAGTATTTACTAGTGTTTGTGTTTACTTATCCGGCGAAAATCACGTTGTTTCTTAAAGATTTTGACTAGAAAGACCTGCTATAGGCCTATAGGTCATATTTCCTTTAGTAGTAGGGGTAAGATACTTTCTTTAGTGTGTTTTACAACCAAAGAGATGTAGAAATATTGTAAAAATATTATGATATTTTTAGTTGAATTTGTTTAGCCGAAAACCTAACCTAAATCTCTGTGTCCTCAAATGAGGACACTGGGTTATTACATATTTTTTTTATTATTTTTAGACTGGCAAAAAATGAATAGACATAGTTTTAAGAACTGAGACGATGCGGTGGAATATCTCTATTCTAACCAAATAGATGCTGATATTGCGCTATTACCCCCCGAGGTGGATGAATTGATGGACGTAGATAATATCGACGATGGTGACATAGGGGGGTTGATGTCCAGGACGTCCCAGGTGTTGTGGAGATATAGGTAAAAGAACAAAATGATTGGGAATCGGCAGATGATCTATTGCTGTCAAATTTTATAAAAAGGAAAAAGGTTGCAAGCAGCACTAAATCCTGGACACCAAAATCGACTAAGGAAGAACCCATGTATGAAAATATTAAAGAAGAAGGTTGTGCCGAAGCTTTTCACAAAATAAAAGAAGAATTACAGGAATTAACACCACTACAAATATTGAGACCATGAGATACGCCCAACAGAAAAATAAACATGATTTTTTTGTAACTTCGGAGGACCTCAAAATTTTTATCGGGTTTTTGGTTTTTTCTGGCTATCATGCTTTACCAAGTGAAAGAGACTATTGGTCTGAAAGAGAAGATTTGAGTGTTCCTCTAGTAAAAATGCATTTTCCAGAAATGCCTGCAAAGAAATAAAATCTTGTCTTCACTTTGCTGATAATTCCCTTGCAAATGATAACAAAGACGATAAGTAATTCAAAATAGGGCCATTCTTGGGGGCAATAAATACCAAATTTCAGCAATGGGGAGTTTTCCATACATTTCTATCGATTGATGAGATGATTGTAAAATATTTTGGACCCATGGCCTAAAGCAATTTATCTAAGAAAAGCCTATACGGTTTGGATACAAATTATGGGCGCTTTATAGTGATAATGGGTATTGCTACAACTTTGCTTTGTACTGTGGCAAGGATAATAAATCAACAGCAGAGCCCAAGATTCATCTAGGGACAAGAGTCGTAACAAGTATGCTGGAAACTGTAAAAAATCCTGAAAGGCACATTATTTTCTTTGACAATTTTTTTACGAGTTACAACCTCTTGTGTAGCCTAAATGAAAAAGGCTTCCAAGCCACAGCAACCATAAGGAAAAATCGATCATCCAAGTGTCCCACCAAGTCATCCAAAGAACTCAAGAAGGAACCGAGAGGGGCCTATGACTGGCACTTTGACAGTAGCCAAAAAATTCTTGTAGTCAAATGGAATGATAGCTGGTGCGTTTCGGTGGCAACCAACTTTGATACATTTTTAACAGCCACTATTGTACAAAGATGGAACAAAAAAGGTGGCCGGGTTCCAGTTGCACAACCTCTTTTGATTGCCAACTACAATAAGCATATGGGAGGGGTGGATCACCACGGGTTGCTTGAAAAACATCACATATCAGTACGGGGCAAAAAATGGTATTGGTGCCTTTTTACTCGAGTGATAGACATGTCGATCGTAAATAGCTCAATTCTCTATAACATGATCCATACCGAAAAAGAAAAAAAATCTTTAAAAGACTTCAGGATGAATGTGGCTTATTCATACCTAGAGTAGCCTTTGGTCGTCCGTTGAGTTTGTCAAATACGTCTCGGAGTAATAAACAGAAAACGTAAAATATGATGGCAAGAATCACTTGGTAGCCAAGAGAGAAAAGCAAAGAAGATGTCAATTTAACAAATGCCAAAGTAAACCCCGCACATTTTGTTCGAAATGTAATGTCACTCTTTGTGTACACCTCTAATTTTTTTATCAGTACATTAGTTTTATCTTGTAATATATGAAGTTTTTGTATTTACTTATTTGTTTTTTTTTTTACATTTTAATATGGGATTACATATATTATATAAGCCCAGCGTCCTCATATGAGGACGGTCTATTTTTTGACCCAATAATCAAAAAAATGAACCAAAAATTTAAAAAAAAAAATTATTTTTTTGAGCCAAAACAAACATGTTAACCAAAACTCAAATAGAAATTAAAAAAAAAAGTTGGGCCTTAATGGGTTAAGTTCAAATGAGTATAGCAAACAGAGATTACTATCTAACTGATAGTGACCTTAAATGACTACCTGAATCTAAAGTAAGGATTACCAAATAAAATTGTGGCTCTCAAAAAATCTCAAAAAGAAGTTTTTTGGGTGTCCAATAACCAATTTGTATAAAAACAGTAAAATTTAACTTAGAAGAGGCTAACAGTTACATACATTTTGGAAAGAAACTTGTTGCTATCTCAAAAAATTCAAGTATTGGATTGGCCTTCACGATCACCTGATTTAAACCAAATTAGAACCAAATTAGAAAGTAGTTTTTTTGTTTATATTTTAAAAATGGTTCCATATATTTGTTCGTTATGTTATGTATTTTTAAAGACTATTGATATTTAAAAATACGCTTAATGATATATTTAAACTTGAGTGTTTCTTATTTAACTAACAAATTTATAAAACTTCTATTGTACTAAGAGTTACCGATTACCATTTTTGAATGTATTTTATTAGTAACAGAAAGTGTAGTTTTATTTTGACATGAAAAAGACATACCACCTTTAAAGTCCTTTTTCTCAAAAGTTACTGAATGTGGCTTATGTACCTTGTTGCCCCGAGCGCTTCAATTGACATAATACAAAATGTATAAACAAATAATATTTTAATTTATCTGACAATTATTTGTTTAACAAAAATGAAAAATTTTTAAAGATTTTTTAGATCTACCCAATAAAAAAAGCAATTTGGTATATTTGCTTTCAGCTTCTCAATAGATGATGAAATGGTTTTATAATAATTTTATAACTATTGAAAAATGTTTATAAGGGGGAAGCTGGTGCGCTTTGACTTTAAATTATAGTACCTTTGCTCATTTAGTGGTTAACTTGCTATTTAAATATTGATAAGAAATTATTTATATTTTTGTTCATTTTGTACCTGCATTTTCAAAATAATTATCAGAAATTCCGCAAAAATTGTCTTAGTTAATGCTTTTACATAATCTCTGATTATTGGCAGATCCATTTTATTTTTCAGATAAAAATGATTTTTCATTAAATTTTTTGAAAATTGATTGTGAACGTGCATTGGAGTTATTAATATCTTAAAATAGCAATATTGCATGTTTACATAAGTTTATTTAGACAAATTCGTATGCTGAATCCGAAAATAAAAAGCCCTAGCTCTCGAAGGGGATATGTTCATGAGAGTATTATCTGTAAAAGAAAAGTAACAAAATCATCAAATCTTTTCTTTCGTCCTTCAAACTCTCTGATAATTTCAAACGAAACAGTTGATTTATGCTTCATTTGTGATTCAACAAGTCGTTGTTCTGGATTAGTCAATAAAACTATTGAAAAAGCTAATTGTAGTGCGGTTGATGTTGCTTAAATCAAAAATTTCCATAGTGCGTTCGAGTGGCATTTAAGTTGTCCGTTGAGGTTTCTTGGCAAGTAGTGTGGACCGATGAGGTGTCTCCCAATCACACCTGCCCATTCAGTAACACTGAATCTTGTTTAAAAAGACTTGGCTCTGGTCAAATGCGGATTTACGTTTTTGTTTTCCCAATAATGTAAATTATGTTGGTTAAATATCCATGCTCGTGTAAATGTTGATTCATCTGTCTATAAGATGCTGTCTAAAACGTGTCAATTTTCAACGTCTGAGTGAAGCAAAAAGCGGCAAAATTGTACCCGTCGCTCATAGTCGGCTTGTAGAAGACCTAGAATAGAGTATCACGATGCCAGTAAAAATTGCGGAATTAAGTTGTTGATGTAGTATGAAATTACCTTGCATTGGGGTGTAATGGAAAGGATGCCTTTCTTCTGCCTTGACAACTAACCATGCTTTCCATGTAGAAATGTTCAGATTTTTTTTGCGTCAAGTTAAAGTTACTTTTCATAACTTTTTGCTACTTGTATTAACTTTTTGAGCTCAAAACGAATTATTTCGTTATTATTTGTACTTGATATTGATTTTTTAGATTCAGGATACATTACAGACTAAATACAAATGTAAAAAAAAGCGAAAAATATGCTGAAAAAATTTAAAGATGTCAAAAGGCATAATTTTTTGAAAATCCCGAAAATAACACAAAATCAATGATATAAAAAAATCCGAGACTTTTAGAACATGAGTTTATTAAAAAAATATCTTCTATTTGAGCCTGTCTATATGCCCACTAAGTTTGGCTAACCCTCCGCCAAACACCCTGTATATATAATCGACAAAAAAACTTCTTCACAGTAAACAGTATTAAAAAAAACGTAAATAAACGTCAAAACGTCGGCACCTTTTCAAAAAAGGAAGTTTTTAATTTCTTGCCCAAACCTGCAAACTCCATCTAATAACGACCACCATATACGCTTATGTAATAGTCCAATATAACAAATTCATGGAGCCCATCCAGATGTACACGACAATGCCATTGCAAAATATAGGTACCAAATTTTGGGAAAGAAATACTAATGCCAGGTATTTTACAATGCACTATATAATTTCGTTTTCTAGAAACTAATATTAGTAGACTTCTACGAAATATTAGTACTGATATTCATGAATTGAAATTTGATAGCCAAGTTCACCAGGTTCACTTAGTTCTCCATACTCGCAAGTTTTAGCGTAGTGTAGACGTTTTAGCATATGTCATAATCATACAATAGACATCTGTATTATGTGTTTTATTCATTGACATACCGATTGTTTGTAGTAAGCTAATTATATCCGTGATTCTCATGGTTAGATTAGATTAAACATTTTAATATATTCATTAAACATTCCAAAATATGGTGAACTTTTAGGACTCTAAATAAAATTGATTTTATTTCAGAAGAATTGTTAATATTTCAGCCTTTATTTAGGCCATGTTTTGGGGCTATTTTTGGTTTAGATAATCAGCCTGTATCTAGTGATGAAATAAGCAAGTACATACATCTGAGTCATAAAATGTAATTTATTTTTTCTAAAAACAGCACAATTTAAGGGACAAAACAAAATACACTCATCGGCGACTGCCTTATTACTCGTCTGCAAAACACTTTTCGCCTCCACAGCTAAAGTCTCTCGTGTCAGTAAATCCGCCCTTTTATAAAGATTAAACTTAAGGTTTATGTTAAGTATGCTTTTTTACGCTTTTAAAATTTAATTTTTTATGTAACTGAAAATGACATTGGCCATATTTTTTTCTATATTTAAAGAGTTAAATTTCAAATGAATTAAAATAGAGTTTAGGCTATAATAGAGATACATTAGTAAAGAATTTAAAGTTCTATATTGGTACTTAACTTTTTCCTTTAACGAAATTGTTCTGGCGACGTCCACGTTATTTTTTTATACCTCAGGTTGTTGAATTTCAGGGTTAAACCGAAAAGTGAAATTATTTTTAGCAGCAGATTCTTGGATGCAAAAAGCTTCTTTCAGTAGTAATATATAAGCTTAGCTTCACTAGTATTTTCAAATATAAAAATCTTATCCATTCTTCGTAAAGAGGCAAATATAAAAAATTGACGAAAACAAAGAAAACACATAGTCACGGTCTCACAACATATAAAATGCTCGTATATGATAAAATAAAATATATTAATAAAATTTACAGGGCAAAAAAATCCACGGTACAATTGCTATTAATGTTAGTCCATAGGCGTAAAATCTACAGTTTTAATATTTCCTTTTTTTAGATTTCTACGTCAATAAAACAAAAGAGGTTTGGGATTTATATTCTCACTAAATAACTAATTCGCTATAAAAAGGTGCTCTTTATAAGACTCGGTTTGTCTAACCGTTTTCAAGAAATTTTCTTTATTTTTATTCTAAAAATTAAGTACTATTTTTAAAAGGTCTTTTCTAAAAACTTCTTTGGACTAAAATTAGCTTAGTTAAGGAAACTTATTTTAGTACAAAGTTGCTTGGTTTAGATACTAGAAGGTGCTGAATCTTTAAATAGTTTTCGATCTACTTGGTTTAAAAAGATCTTTTACAAGCACCCTATTTATAAATTAAACTTTTTTATAGTATGTCCAAAAAAATCAACACATAACTTGCCGTTATGAAGCCCTCTCAGATTATTTATTACATGGGAGTAAAAATTGAATTTTTTTGATTTATTATCTAAATGCAAGCTGTTACTTTTTAATTAAAAGTAACGAGATTGTCTTTTGTCGCTACTCCGCGCAAAGTACGGTATAAAGATGATATACAGTTTTTGCCGAGAATCTGAACTCGAAGCGGTGCATTATGAATTTTTCATTTGAATTCTTCTTTTTGGCACTGGTATTTTTCTAATAAAATTTATATTAACTAAAAATAATATTTATTAAGATTTACGAGGTTTTTTAAATAATTTATTGAGTCTTATTGGCCTGTAGGTTGTAACAGAAAACCAGAGATTTTCAATAAGAGCATTAGGTTTTTAAAGATATCAGATATGCTAACAATAATTAAATATATATTATTGTTATTCATCGCTCCGAATTTTGCGTATATTTGTTTTTAATGCAGATTTAGTTAATTTATTATATTTTCTTTAAGCAGACCTGGTCTTTGACATTCCGTTCTTAAGCCGTTCTGTTAAAAAACTCGAAATAATCTGGCTCTAGACATGTATATCGATAGCATCTGTGAGCACTTTTCCTTTCTATGATTAGATTCTAAAACTACCTGGAAAAATTGCCGCCAGTTTCCAAATAAAGTATATTATAAAAAACCTTAACAATATCTTCTATCAAATCCATGCAGTGTGTAGGAATTCAATGACGATCTAAGACATTTGGCTCTATGCCATTTAAGCCACACCACTCCTCATTACTATTACATTAGCGAATAAAAAAAATGTTGCAATTTTCTAAAAAGATATTAGTGCCCCTATTGTCTCTTGTAATGTAATGAGAGTGACATAAGTTTTGTCCTTTGTTATCTTTAATTTTTATTGAAAGTCAAAAATCAATTAATCTATGATAATCGGCTTAGCAGAAGTTCCTATAATGTCCTTTACTCATCAGGTTATTATCTTTAAATTTAGCAAGTATCTTAAGCTCAACTATCCGAAGCAGAATCGAATCTGTCTAATTTTTGTTTTTGTTACAGTAATATAAATTATAAAAGGAATATAAGTTGGACGAAAAGATCAGCAAATTAATTTTCCTATGATTGCATCTCGGTGAAACCAAAACTACTACTAAAAGTGACGTAAGTAGTAGTAGCTGTTAACTTTGAAGGACAATACAAAAGTTGCAAAGTGCGACAATGCAAAAGTTGCTTAATATCTGGCAAGGAGAACTAATGTTTACTCTTTCACCATAGGTGTGAATACTAGCGTTGAATAAACAGTTTCTTTTCTAAACATTAAAGCGCTCGAAGTGAAGTTTTGAGCCCTAGAACAAGTTTTTGCGGTGGATAATCAACAGTTTTTTATTTGAGTTTTTACCAAAGTATTTGTAAATCTACTTAGTCCTTACTAACCAACCAATAAACCACCTGATTGGTATAAACAAACTGTGATTGTGTGCTTTTTCAGAGCACTTCCTTTTGCTTCCTTCCTAGCCATGCTTTTAAATCATAAAGATTTACTAAATTAGTTATTAAATCTAATTATCATTTACTTGCTTAATTTTACTTAATTATCAATCGCTTGATGAAGACCACAATAAATACCTGTATAGAAAAACATTTTAAACATCGCTTGATTATACATTTTACCATTTAGTTATACCATGAACAATTAATATCAAATAATAACTAAATGTAATTCAAGCCCATTTAAGTTATGCATTTTTAGTTTTCTGTTAACCAGGATATAAATGCAAATAACTTATTTTTTTACTGCAAGTAGTTAATGTAATAAAATAAATACTTACATTAATTATCATTAGTGAATAATTATGATGACCAAATGAAAAAAAGTCGTGATTAGAAGTCAGAGATAACTCCACATTACATACCTGAAACAAATAAAATAGTATTAGCTTAAAAAAGTTGCGATAAATAAATATTTTTTTAGTATAAAAACTATATATGTGGTTTTTAATTAAATAGCGTTCTCCACATGGAAGTTTTCACTAAATTAATTCCAGAATGTAGCAGCTACAAAACTCATCAAAATTCGTTTATATAAATATGTACATATCCCAAGAGAGTTATAATTAAAGGATGCCGTTGCTATATAAAATATTCAACATTTTATATATCCACGACTCCTTATAGGTATTAGAAATACCCTTTTGGTGTCCACGAATAAATACTTTCATAAATATGCCCCAGTATTTACTTCTCCTTAATAACAATAAGTCCATTGCGCCCTATTCATTTAGTCGTAAATTCGTTATTTAGATGTTGGTCAATTTCTCATCAAAAATGTGGGAGAACTATTGTAAAGTAGAAACCAATTAGGCGGGTGAAAAAAAGTTGCGTTCAGTAGGTGCATGTATCTAATGCATGTTGTGCTGCAACACGCATTAGATACGTAAAAGTAACCATCCTCAGCAAAGTAACGAACCAGCGGAAAAATGACGGCAGACCAAAAACATATGACTAAATGAGAGCAAAGCCCGACATTATTAAAGAATACCTTAACGGAGATCTGTCAAAGAAAATCGACGAAGGATATATCGACGAAGGCTAAAATAGAGTTTAATTTTAAAAACCTGATAGACTACAAAGATTAACTCACAGAAAAATTAAAGCTAAGAGAGCAGGATTTGAAGAACTCATTAAACGGAAAGAGCAAAACAACAAGTTCAACTCTAGCAGGCAAAGGTTTTTCGTAGATTGCTTCTATAAATGGTAACAAGCTCGAAAAATACTGGAAGAGTATCTGATCTGAAGGAAGAGAACTCAAAAAAACTGCAACATGGTTGGATACCATTTTAAGGAAGCAATTGAATGTTAAAGTCATGGGATCTACAGAGTTTACCGCATTGTAGTTAGGTATATAAAGAGAACACAGGATTGGAAGACGTCAGGTTCAGATAAAATCCATAATTTTCTGTTTACCCATAAATATCCTTTACTACGAGTTTAGATTATTTTACGACAATTAGCAAATATTTTTTCGAAGCAAACAACTTACTGCTTTTCAAAAAGCATGACAGAGTAGACCCTAAGAACTATAGGCCTATCATCGCCTATTTATCGACGATCTACAAATTGTCTACAGCTCTAATAAAGGAAAAGATCTACAGCCATTGAATGGACAACAATATTTTTGCAAAAGAGCAAAAAAAAAAGAGTTTTCATTGTAAACAACATTTTATTATCAATGCAGTGGCTCTAAAGCAATTACAAAGTAGAAAACGAAATCTAAATGTTTGCTACATGAATTGCGCGAAGGTTTTGAAAACAAGATTGATATAAAGATAAGGGGAATCTTTAACCATCTTATGGCATTATAAAAGTCAGTTTATGGATGGATGGCCAGAAACGTCAGCATAAAGAGGAGAATCTTCCAAGGGGACTCGTTGAAACCATTTTGGTTTTGTCTAAGTTGGAATACGATGTTGATGCTTCCTAACCAGACTGATTGCGGCTCTGAGTTGCCAAGCGACAGAAGAGCTTTTCTCATTTACTTTATATGGATGACTTTAAACTGTATGGCGAGACAAAAGAGAAGCCTTTTGAACTGATGAATATCGTTAATGACTACAGCTAGAACATCAGACTAAACTTTGAGTTAGATAAGTGTGCAAGGATAACTACCAAGAAGGGAGTTGTGGAAGTGTCACCTTCGGAGCATCTTGATTTAAGCCAGCTACCACCTGGAGGAACTTACCGTTACCTAGGGATGCCACAAAATCCAGTGGCTATACACCGCAGTGCTGAGTGAGAGTGCAGTGATGAACACTTATTTTTCAGGTGGAATGCATCGGTGATACCTGATTTATGCATTTGCTTGAAAGCGTTAAATGGTCTCTCATAGACTAATTCGGAGACTCTTTACAAAATGTAGGAAGCTGCATCCTAATTCGTCAGCAGAAAGATAATCGTTACCAGGCAGGCCATGTTTTACTCCAAACAACAACGTTGAGGTACACAAGCCTGCTAAAAAGTCAAAAGCTCAGAATGTAGAATCAACAGATTATACAAGCCGTTCAATTAGTCCCACTTTTTTAGACTGTAGCAAAGAAAGCACTAGTACAGCCAACACCGTTTTCATTGAAGACGATTTCAATAACAGCGAATAATTTGTTAAGAAAACACCTAAAGTGAAGAATGAAGCTGCGAGATTAAAAGGAGCTGGTGGACAGCAACAAAAAAATGCTGAATCTTAAGGTACAGCATCTTATAAAAATATGGCTTATTTAATTTACGTAAAGACTCAAATCGCACCCAGACCGAGGATGGTACTAAAACACAACCAGACACCTAAAACATTATACAAATAGCATCTCTTGATGAATTAAAGGAGGAGGAAGACAATGGGTATACACCAGTCAGACTTTGTCAGCTTAATTACAGATTGGATATGCCAGCGAACGAAGAAAACTTGAGAAATTAGACAGAAGGGGCTCTACATGATAGGTACCCCTCACTTTTTTACAGTAAAGGAATAGATGTGGATACCTTACTAATTTGGCAAAAGGAAAATCACAGGTGATGGCAATTCAGGACAGGGTTACCGCAACTAACAACTACCAGCAGTACTGTTTAATAAATGTTGCGCTAGATAGACATCGGAAATGTGGTAACGTTGAAGAGGCAATAGAGGCTTTAATTTTTAAAAATTGTTTAAATTATCATGTTTTAAACATCCACATTATATTTAATCGTTATCGTTAGCCTTTAAGCTGGCTGACTATGAGTATATTCTTTCTGGTCCAGAACAAACGCGTTCAACTGACTTTTGAAAAGTGCAAATTTAAGAAAGCTTTGGTCGATTTTTTAATTTTACACTGGCAAAGTCAAGGAGTTATTCCCTGTCTTAAGAACAAATCTGTTTGCTCTTAATTAAATAGAGTGTTACTCATATCAAGTATATGCTGATGGTAATGTTATTTGCACTAAGAATACTCAATCTTGTTGCTCTCTACATGAAGAAGCTGATACATACAAAAATTATATACAATGCATTTAAACTCAATATAAATTTAAATATAGTTAATAAATGCTCCGACACAGATATTATCGTTATTTTGTTAGAAAGCTTATTGATATTAATGAGCTACATGAATCGCTCGGAGCAGACTTGTGCAGAGCACTACCAGGATTTTACGCTTTTGCGATTTATCCCGCATTTTACAGAAAAGGAAAACAACGTCCTTATAAAATGCCTTTTAAATCTATAGAACAATCAACCGCGTTCGCTAACTTAGGTAATACAGGTGCAAATAAAGAAAACACATTTCCGTCATTGAATTATTTGTCTGTAACATGTACGGTATTAAATCATGCGAGAAAATTAATCAAATCCGATATGAACTAATTTACTGAAATTATATGATTAAAAGTATAAATGGGACTTTAAAAAAAAACAATTAAAGAATTTCGATGCTTCTTGCTTACCACCTTGCTATATTGAATTACGTCAATATATGGAAAATTGGAAAACTTTGTTTAATACATATAAATTTGAGTTCAATGACGATATGAAAGGAACTAAGGAAATGAAACAAACTAATTATGCTTTCGATAAAAATATTAGTATTTGCATGATTTATTATTAATTGATTCATTGGTTTAATTATCCTGTTAGTGTTAAATGTATAAAAAAATGGTCATGTTATTATATACCAACGGTATATTTAAAATTACTAATGATATGAAGTTAGTCAAATTTTTTCATTTTTTGAATAATGAATTTATTACTAATTGGCAATCTCGCCAAATTTACTTCTGATAATTGAGCAATAGTAATATGTTCAAAGATTATAAATTATGTTTACAGAAGTGAACTTAATCAAAAAATAACTAAAAGAGATATAATATGATATATATATATATCTTCGTTATTCTTCTACCTACCCCTTCTACCTTCTAACGATTTGCAAGTAATTTCAATTTAAATTATAACAAAAGCATTTTATGCGGTTTCTGATGACCCTTTATCTTCGGCCTAGACTTCAGATAATTCTTTCTCAATTTAACCTCATACCCTCACATATTACATCCACGGCGACTTCTGACAGTCTGCCTATTGCTATGTTGGTAACAACCAACAACAACCATAGTATTTATAAAGTGACCCGTTTATCTACGTAGCTCTAGCTACTGGAATATGGTTTAAAGAACATGTAGAAATTGAAACAAGTGCCACCGCCATAGGAATATCAAACAACTTCTCTAAGAATCTGCAATTATTAGAATTACCAGTAACCATTGTCAATGTAGGACATTTTGCCATAGTGCTGAAAACCTACGACATAGTGAGAAAATTTTTAGGAGAGGACAAAGGAGTCTGGATGAAACTAGAGGATCGGCGAATATTCGGGTTTAAATATTAGAACTAAGGACTGGCATTTATGCCGAGAAGTGCACTTAACTCGATAATAATACTAATAATAATACATATGTTGAAAAGGAGTTCTGTGTAAAGAATTAGACTCTTACTTGATGATTGTGGAATATAAGTATGTACAAAATATATTTTTAAATATTTCTTCTAAAGCCGCTGACTAATTAAACTCTTGCTGATATTAATGTATAAAGTATTTTGTACATACTACTATCAATTTAATATAAAAATTTACATAAAATACTTCTGATATCACCCATCTAGGTACATTTTATACCGAAAATTTGAACGCAATATTTTGGGATAGATCTAACGTATGTTAGAATAAAAGCAAAAACAGAAAGCGTATTTATATCGAATATACAACAGGCAGATTGTACATTGTAACCGAAACAATTACAACGCAGCTCCGGCAACGGCAACAACAGTCAAAATGAGACCAACATGAAATTAAACACGGCCGAAAAAGTGCCGATCCCGCCGGAATAGAACACCAGCAACGTGTTAATAGCATTTGGCGGCACGAGCAGAAAATTACGACCATAACTGAAGCCAATATTGAAATAAAATACTCCGGGACCAGGCTTTGAAAATAGCGGGCTCGCAAAAATTTAATTGACGCCGTAGAAAATGTAAAAAGTGGAATGGAAATCTTCCTACTACAGAGCGTTTGTTCAATTTCAGTTTTAATTAAAGTTTTAAGAGACGGTTTTAACGTTTAAGTAATTTTTAGGATACGTAGGAGGATATAGAGTACTTCAATAATCAAGTACTTGTAAAAAGGCCACCTTGCCAAGAGATGCCAACTATTGCAATAACTTATATAAGATAGTTGGAATTAGTCCTAAGAAGTAAAATACTAGAAAAATGTAAAAAACTTTAAAGGAAACCAAGAATAATAAATATAAAAAGCAAGAGTTGGTTAATTATATCAGACAGACAACAAATAAAGTCAAAAATTCAAAGTTTCTACCAGGATCTATACACCTCCAGAACAGCAGATCATATCTTTTCGCCGACGCATATTCTCAATGTAAGATCATAAGACCAGCCAGAAATTGTGTCATTAAAACTTGAAAAATCTGAAAAGTCCTTGGGAAGATCTGATAATAATAGAAATGCTTAAGTTAGATGAAACTACTAGAATATAAATTAAAAATACTACAAATGTCATGTAAAACGTGGAAATAATCCGACTATTTAAGAAAGGTGACCTAAAAATCATTTAAAACTATGACCCTGTTAGCATGCTATCTCATTTATAAGAAAATCTCATCCATTTTTCACAAAGAGACCGACGTATACAACAGACGAAAAACAATGAAATACATAAAGTCACGGTCTCACAACATTTACTTAAAGCTACACATGTTTCGCTCTATTCAGAGCATCATCAGGCCTAAAACAATAATAATTAGTATTGAAAGAAAAAAAGAGGACATTAAAAAGACTAAAACCTTAAAAAGCCACTAACGTTGGCAAAACAGTAAATAAACATACATTTAAGATTAGGATGACTATACAGTTATTTAGAACCAAAAAATAAAAAATTGCAAAATAATATCACACCTATTGGGAATCGAACCCGCGACAACAAGCTTACAAGCCAGAGACTATAACCTATGGGCTACCGGAACACTGAGAAGAAGTTCAAAACATTTGTTGTTAAGCCAAGGCATTTTAACACAATATTAAACTTATTTCAGTTGAAAGAAAATATGTAAATATAAAATTGATTAAATAAGATTATTAAAAATAAGGTTGGGTTCAAAATTAAATACGTCGTTAACACAGACAAGAACAGGACTCTTCTTGGCTTTAGTAATTTCCATCCTCTCCAGAAGGTCAAGCTTTTTCCCTTTAGGGCATTCATGAAGTATTTCAGCTCCGACCTCTGGAGAAAAGTGATGTGTGGAAGCTAACAGGTGATTCGCAAACGCTGACTTTGTATCACGGACGTCTGTATTTTTAAATTTCTCAAACAACGCTACATGTTCTTTAACGCGTGTAGAAATTTTTCTTCCAGATTGACCAATATATACAGCGTCACAATCCCCACATTTCAAAGAGTAAACCCCTGATTTCGAAAAGACATTTGCCTTATCTATCACGCTCACTAACTGTTTTTTTAAATTATTCGCGGTTTTGAAAGCGATTTTGATATTAGAGGTCTTAAAAAATTTAGCTAAATTTAATGAAATTGAGCCGAAAAAGGACAAAGATCTAAAGGACTTTTTGTCGTCTTTCTCATGAAGAAGATTGTAAGTCAACCTGTATTTATTTAAGAACTTAAAGTATAATTTGTTAATTAAGTAAAGTGGGAATCCATTATTAAAAGCAATATGTTTTATAATATTAAGCTCTTTAGCAAACGCTTCCTTTGACAGGGCGATGTTAAAAAGTCTGTAAAAGAAAGAATTGAAGGAGGCAAACTTATATGGATAGGGAGAAATAGGCTGAGCAAGTCCAAGAGGTTATCAACTATAACTCGACTAAGGGAAGATTTTAATAATAGAGTTCTTACCAGATCAATACATTCTGTAGGGGGAATGCTAGGAAAAAGATTTTTTACATCCAAAGTAATAAATATAGATCCGTCAGGTATGTAAAGATTTTTCAGACTATTTGACAAATCCACTGAATTTTTAGTTGAATAAACACTCCTAAACTTAGTCACCTCCCTCAAAACTGTGTTTAACCAAGCTGATAAATGGTAGCAGGGGGAATTGATAAAAGAAACCACTGGTCTTATGGGAACATTGTTTTTGTGAATTTTTGGAAGACCGTAGAGAATTGGAGTTTTGCGATTCATAGGATACAGCTTTTCTTTCTTAGTGTTAAATAACTCAAGAGTTAAACTGCACTTGTCCAGCATTTGCTTAATTTTAGTAAAATACGAGTTAGTGGGGTCTCTATTGACTGTAACAAAGTCCTCTGAATCCAAGAAATCCAACACTTTCTGAATGTAATCATTCCTCTTTAGAATAACCAAACAATTACCCTTGTCTGCTTTTGATAATATTAAATCGTTACTTTTGATTTTATTTTTTAAAGAAGTTAAATGTTTTTTGTTAAAATTAGTATCATTAAGATTATCTGAGCCAAAACTAGAATTTAAGAAATTTATTATTTTTGCGCGTAAAATGTTCTTATTTTTTATATCAGTCGTTTGCAAAACACTCTCCGCCTCCACAGCCAAAGTTTCACGTGTATGTAAATCCACCTTCTTAGAAAGATTGAACTTAAGATTTAAGTTAAGCAAATTATCTTCCTCTGAAGTAAAAATAACATCTGATAAATTAAGAAATCTTTTATGAAATTGAAAGTGACATTGGCCCAACTTTATTCGGTATTCTGTAGAATTAAAAGACTTTAACTTATTATGGGCGGCTTTAAGACGACTTAACTTATTGCTTAATCTGCTAAAAGAGTCTCTAGAATAAACTGCTACCCTATCTCTGAACGAGCTATCTAAAACACTAAATTCATTTATATCACTCATTTATATCAACTTGTAACAAGAATTATTACTAACAGGGTAACGCACAAAAATTAGATGAAAGCTAATTTAAGGGATAAGCTAGATTTAGAAAAGGATATAATACAGTGGATCCAAACTTTGATTGAGAAGACCACAAAATATAATACTCCGCTCCATTTGACTCTTATCGATCATCGGAAGGCGTTTGAGAGTCGAGAAATAGGCCTTCATAACGGCAATGAATAATAAACTTTCGATACACTCCTATTATTAAAGACTTGCATGTAAAATTCATGAAAGAGTTAATAACAGATCAAGTAAACACAAAGAGGGGAAAAACAAGGAGATACTATCTCTCCCAAATTGTTTACCTTGATCTTGGAGGACATCTTTGAAAAGCTACCATGGGAACACTTTGGAATTAATATCGACGGGAATCACATAAGCACCTCCGTTTTGCTGACGCTATTGTATTCATTTCTAGCGATGTAGATCAGCTTCAAATTATGTTGTAACGACTAAAGAATGTATCGTGTCAAATTACACTGGAAATAAACTAAGAAAAAACAAAAGTAATGAGTATTGACGAAAATGAACAAAAAAATAGTAAAAGTTAGCGAGTACATATATCTGGAATATGAGGCCAGAATAGGAAAGGAAAATCAGACAACAGAAATTAAAAGAAGAATTGCACTAACGTGGGTGCATTTGGAAAGATATATGATAGGTATATCTTAGCAGCCACCACTTACGAAAATCACACAAAGAACTTCTGAAAAACGCAAAGTTTATCAGAAAGCCATAGAAGGAGCAAGGTTTCCTGTCGGCAAATTATATTGCAGAAATATTACATCTGCAATATTGCCTCTTGCAGCAACATTGCTGAAACATTATAGTAATATTTCATGGGGTATATTACTGTAATATTGCATTAATGTATGTGCTGTATTTGCGAGAACAATTTTCAATCAGGTTATGGAAAAAGATGGATATGTTGTTAGTATTATGGATGAGAAAAACAATTGTTTTCGTATATATGATAATACTATTGTAGATGTAATAAATTTTGCATATAAACAAGATAAAAATTTTGTAATTGGCAAAGAATTGGAAGTTTTACATAGTTTATACGAACTTTGCAGTTTTAAATCTTCTGATCTTGGTATGGACGTATGTAAAAAAAGTAGAGAAATACATTTATGGCCCTGCAAAAATGTACAATGTAAAATTTGAAAACTACCTTCTAGTAATACAACTTACGTTACTTTTCCCATTCTTCAAACAGTGAGTATGAATTAAGTTGTATGAGTGCCAATTAGAATATTATCAATTAGTTTAGGCATAAAGTTTGTAAATTGTGTAATATAAGTAATTGCGTTTTTTGTTGAATATATATGTATATTTACACACCTTTATAATAATAAATAATTGTACTATCTATATATTTCGATTATTAGTATTATATTTCATTGAAACCCACTTAATAAACATTTGTTTGCAAAATTTAGCAGATACCTATGAAATTAATCAGCTATTTAATTAATCATTAAATAACTTATATAAGCAATATGGCTACAATATTACACATCGAATTTCAGTTATATATATTGCATTTGTGATGGTATTTAAATACTGCAAAAGTATTGCAGATGCAACATAGGTGCAAATAAAGCTAACAGTATATACGCAATATTGCAGATGAAATATTAAAATATAAATTAAAATAAAATATTCCTAGAATTTTGTATAAACAATATTACAGCAATAGTGTGCTTGCAATACAGATGTAACATTACACTAGCATTTCACCGATATATTGCATTTTCAACAATAATGAAATATTGCAACAATATTACAATTACTACATATGTGCATTAATAACTTTGCAAAGTATGTGCAATATTGTAGCAATAAACATGTAATATTATATTTGTTATATTTTAAATGCGATGTTACTGTAATGTTGTAACAATATTGCAGAAGTAATATATCAAAAGAATTATTGCTGCAATATTTCTACAATATACCGAACGTAGCGGCAATATAACATGCCGACAGGGAAGCATTAGTTTAAGAGATAAAATAACAAATAAAGAAATAAGAGGAAGAATAAAGGTGACAGTTGTAGTGGAGGGAATAGCTAAACTTAAATAGAAATGGGCGGGGCATATAGCAAGAAGGAACACAGTTAGATGAACATCAAGAGTAAAAAGAAAGAGCTTTAGAAAAACAAATAAAAGCGTAGGCAGACCTCTAACGAGAGGGGGTGATTATCTAAAGAAATTGCGGGTAGAAACTAGTTACAGATAGCACAGGACAGAAAGACATAAAAGGAAGTTGGAGAGGCCTATGCTCAGGAGTGGACAAGCATTCGTAAAGAAGAAGAAGTTATTACAAAGTAAATGTTTCAGTAAATGAACTTAATAGAAACCTGCCTGTTGCTTCCATAGTTACCTAACATTTTTCTGAAATTCTCGATCATAATCAGGTTGAATAAGGAACATAAATGTTTTTTTTTATTAATCTTAAATTACAGTGTTTATTTTGATTGTCACTGTAAAGATATCAAGATATTCTTATCCAAAAATCCTAATAGAATCTTTAAGTTAACTACCACCGTGAAAGTTGCAGACAGAAAGTTCAAAAATAGCCAGCTGAGATAAGTTAAGATCTGGTATTAAAGAATTAAGAGATTCCATTGTTAAAAAGTATCCTGGAGTCAGAGTCTAAAGATAACTTAGATCAGAGGATTGAGAGGTAAGCGGACATAAGATTTTTCTTAACTAAAAGTTAATTTTAGAAATAAAAGTATAAATCTCTTTAATTCTCTAATATTTTTGTCTAACATCATTTTGAATCTTAAGTTTATTATTGAAGGTCATTACATTTGAGACCAGTAAATTTAATGATAGTATCAAAGAAATATATTATAAATAAAGATACAAACTTTTAAAATCACTTCTATGATAATAATGTTTCGGTTATCATTAAAGTTGTTGGTATATCGGTATTAACAGAAGAAAAAATAAGCCCTAATAAAATAAAAATTGCCAGTTTCTTATATTTCTAAGTCATTAATTCCTATTAAATCGATTTAAACTCGGAAGATTTTGCGTGTAAACCAGATGCCATAACTACTATACCAGTGATAACCAGTGTGTTCCAGAACGATTGCCATAGTAATTATTTTTATGTTAATAAGAGAAAAATTATTTACTGGTTATTTTATTAGTGAATTTTAAAATCGCCGTTAACGTAACTAAATTAACGCATTTGGGATTAATAGAAAAAAAGCCTTAGGTCAAAAAAATGCATCATTACCTAAATCCTGCTATTTCAAAATCGAGGTAAAACTGTCGGTATTTTGGGATAGAACGTGCAAATTAAAAAATGAACACGCTTTACTTCTAATATGGTGCATATTGGAAAAAAGTGCATATGAGTTTTGCAAGCTTTTTTAAGCTCTACATTTTGTAAATCCTGTTTAGAGTAGAATAATTAAAAAGCGTAATTAAGCAATTAAAAAAAAACTCGTCACATTTTATTTGCTTATCCCAATGCAAATATTGATCTATTATTATATTCAGATATTAAAGTTTTATGTTCTTGAGATGAGGTTTGCAGATGTCCGCAAAAATTAAAATTCCGGTAGGGCACTTGTACTTGCAGCAGAATTTGGTTTTAAACTAGTTTAAGGTTAACTTGTTCTCTCGAAATCATTCAAAAATTTTATTGATATCTGCATTTGTAATATTTTTAACATACGACAAAGTGTTTTCAGATTAAAAAATTTCGGTGTTATCAGCAAAATTCACAACATTGCCTCTCTAGTTTTTTTTGAGAAGATTATTTATAGAAATTATAAGTAATACAGGCCTCTGTGGGACATCGTCTGTATCTTCCCTAATAGCGATCTTTACTTTACCTAATTTTAGACACTGGATTCTATATTTTAAATAATTTTTACGAAAATTAGATGCACTGCCTCTAATGCGGACTTGATTTAATTTTTTTTTAATTCTAAGAAAGACCGTGTCAAATGCTTTTGCTAAGTCGACAAATATGCAAAGAACTAGTACCTTATGATCTAATGCATTATATCTTTCGTTAGTGACTTTGGTCGATTTTCCTTCTCTAAAACCAAATTGCTTATTTGGAAGCACTTTTACCCTCCTCAGAAATGCTAGTATTCTCTTGTTAATATTACTCTCAAATTGTTTGGAAATATTTGATATTAAAGATTTTGGCTTGTCTTTAATCTCTTGCTTTTTAATCCATTTTTGTATAATGGCCTTAACTCGCCTTCTTCTAAAATATTTGGAAAATTACTCGTGAAAAACTCATATTGATAAGATAGCAAAGAATTTCAAAATCAATCTAATCGACCTCGTATAAATTGAAACTGTGGCTAAATACGGGTATACTAGTTAAAGCGGATACGATTTCAAATATCAAGTGGTTTAATATTTGTAAATAACTTTTGGTATAATTATGATTTTATTAATTATATGATAATTAGGCAGAAACTCACTTAAAATGTATGCTCAGCATAAAGCCAATTGCTTAAACAACTATTTTGCTTAAAATAATTTTTAATTTAATGGTTTTCCGCTTTAAAACTATTACTTTTTTAGAGAGACACTTTATTACAGCTATTCTTTCTAACTCCAAAACCGGACCTTTAATAATTTAAATTTTCCAAGTTAGAAATTTTTTTTAACTTAATTTCCTTTTATAAAAATTTGCCACTAACTATACGATATATAAGGATTAATTAATTAAAAATGGTTTTAACAGTTTACCAGAATAATTCCTTTAACTCTGTACACGCGTTTTACTAATTTAGTTAGCAGCTCCTATCTAATTAACGTTTAAACTCAAGGTTTCAGATTAAGATTTACATAAATTAGTCATGAATTCTACTGTTCACTTAAGCCATAAAAAAATATTTAGTCAAAAATGTATTTCCTGATTTTGCAATCCTCATAACTTTCGTATAAAGCTTAAAGAATTTTCACCATGTCAACCTGTTGATTTACATAGATCATCGGAAAATTAAATTGACGGCATTTTATTTCTTATTTCCGCGCCAATAGGCCGCCAAAATAGAATCAGGAAATAAAATTAACGGGCTGGCGTGCAACTCGATAGACGAAGTCTCCGAGTCGCCCAACCTAAATCGGAAACAACTTAATAAATTACCAGATATCAGTTAGAAAGTGTTTATAGTTAGACACTTGAGTCCTGAGAGAACTACGAAAGATTAATTGTCTTGTTTGGGCTTTAAAAAGCGTTATTGTGTATTAAGTAAATTTGAGAAGTTTTGGAGTTATTGGTAATTTAGTTAGTAACACACTAAATAGTAAATTTATAATCAGCGTGTTCTTAAAAGGCACACGACTTTAATACATTATTAGTTATTTAAGTACTCACTGTCACATCAATCTGTATATCATTATTAACGTATTTCGTTCGACAAATTGTTTCGTTATATCAGCGCTAAAACTTAAGTTAAGCCTAGATACTCACGGATAAAGACATATATTTTGCAAGTAAGGGAAAGAAAAGAGTAAAGAAAAGTACACCAATCTTTCTGATGCATGTCCTCTTCAGTGTGATCGTTTGACATATAGGTAGTGTTCGGATACTAGAGCAAATGAGTAATACTATCTTACTTTCGATAAGAACTTAATATATTAGTAATAAACTTTCTTTTAATATACAAAAAACTAATATGTTAAATTTCAAATGTTCTCTAGCTAATATCTCTTTAAATCATAGTTAAATACTTTCCGCTACAAGTACTAAATTGTTAAGTCTCACAATTGATGATAAATTAAAATTTAAGGAACACATCAGGCTTCTTTTGGTGAAGCTGTCTTCTAGTTATTATGCCTTGAGAATGCTTCCCGATCACTTAGAGCCATTTATACTGAGATCTGTTTACTTCTCCCTAGTTGAATCTCACATTGCTTATATAATAGCATTCTAGGGTTGTTGTAGTACCACCAGTTTTTCTTCAACATTTATTATACAGAAACGGATTTCATGGTCATGTTTAAAATGTCTTTTAGGCAGTCTTGTAAACCACTTTTTATCTCACATAATATCTTAACTCTACCATACACGTAATTGCTTAAAAGTATTTGTGTAGTCTATAAGAAGCATTTCAATTCACTTCTTACTACTTGACCTTATGTTGCAAGGGAAGTAAATATTTTTCAATTAATGATCCCTAAGAAAGCTTTTAAACATCTTTCCTTTGGGCCTCCTTTTCCAGGCATATGTATAAGGGCTTTTTTTCTCCTTTTAAGTTATTGCAGAACTGTCGCTTTTATTTTTTATATCTCTCTAATGTGATTTTAATTTATTTATATATTTATTTTATTTATTTTTACTTATAATTATCAATTCAGGCATGTGAATTTGAAACTTTTGATTTTGTGCGATTTATATTATTTTGTACCACATTTATGTATATAATGCATATTTTTTGTAGCTTTTTTAAATAAGATTTGTTTATCTTTTTATAAAAAAGTATTTTTCGATTTGATTTGAGTTAGTCCCTGAAATATCCGTGCTAGTTTTTTACTTTAAGTATAAGTTTGTAAGTGGTTATCACAAATATGCTCCTCTTAATGCAAACTTCAATGCCCAATTTTGGCGCCCAACATAAATCGGAACCAGTTTAATAAATTACAAGATATCAATTGAAAAGTGCTTATAGTTCAGCACTTAAGTCTCTTGAGAACTAAGAATGGACTATTTTGTTAGGATTTTAAAAACTGTTATTATTTATTAAGTACATTTTATAAGTTTTGAATTATTTACTTATTACACTAAATAATAAATTTCCAATAAATTTTGAGCATTATTAGAGGCTTAGTAGTGTAATAAGATCAAATTTGAGTAACTCATAGGAAATATAATTTTGATTATCAGTAAATAGACTACTAATGGTGGCTGCTATGGTCAAGAGAGTAACCACCAATATACATTAAGTAAAAGATGGGATTAACAAAATTAATTATTTGTGTAAATTATTTATTTAGTATGGCTCCCTAGTGCAGTCAACGAGGTAATAGAGGTGGTCATATTAAGGATTGTGGAAAGTCCGATGGTAAAGATGGAGGCGATTATGGCAAAGGTAATGGAAATCTTATTGTTCAACAAAACACAGTATTTTAATTTGGTATCAACACAAATTTACCAAATATTATGAAATAGGGATAAACTTATCAGATATTCAATTATGCAATGGAGGTTTTGTTTAACTGTTGGGTATTGCTATTGATGTCAGATCATACTAATATCCATGCATTATTCAGCTTGTAATAAAACTGGCAACAAATATTTTTTATCTTAGAAGGCTGAAGTACCTTAATCAACGATGCCTATTCTGCACGACTACCATGCATTATTTTACTGTTATCTATCATTTCAGGGGATTTTCTTTTATAAAATAGCAGTTTTTAATTACAAGATATCCAATTTCCTTACTTATATTTTTGCAAAAATTGCGCAAAATTCCTTAACGAAATTTAGGTTATCTCCTGTTTTTAATCAGCAATGGACAATCCCCTGTGTGTTTGCCTCGAAACAAATTTCCTGAATCGGAGCAGACCGGATTTGACCTTTCGGTTCTCCGATTCGACGAGCCCGTAGGCGCTAATTCTCATTGATTGTCTATTGCACAAAATCCATCGGTAACAACGAAATAATTGTTTTTTCGATTAAAAGTTTGTATTTCAAAATTGCCTACAGTATGCCGGCATTAATGTCGAATCAACCATATAAACCATACTGAGTTTTTAGAATAAATAGTCGATTTACAGTCTATAATTACATAATTACTCTAATTATCACTCTATGTTTAAAAAAAAATATTACAAGAAAATTTGTGTGTTCATCAAGAAAGTTCATTTTTACATAAACAAAAGTTAAAAATGCTTTACATTGGGCTCACAGATGTGCAACAGGAAAAATAAATGCTCTTGTTAAACAAGGCATATCGTAAAGGCAAGAAGCAGTAATAATGAGTTTGACCCAAGGAGTTTCAAAAACCTATAATAGATATTTAGAACTAGGAAGTTCTTAAGAACAGGCCTAGACAAAGTCGCCAAGGGGTCACAACCGAACAACAGGAACGTTTTGTATGCCAAATTGCTAAAAGAAAGCCTAATATTTTGCATCTAGAGTTAGAAGAGGGTGATCGCTCATTTCTTCTGGAAGCTACCCATATAAGTGTTTCATACAAAAACGTCTATATAGCAGAAGATAGTTCTGAGCCATCCAGGCAAAATAAAATGCATCGGTCAAATTGGTATCCTCAACGTCAAAATATTACTCAAATGATTATCGAATTCGGTTTTTCGAAATCCAGGAAGACTGGTGGACTCCAAGCGAAATCCATTTCAAAATATAAAGCAGGAACTATAATGTTTTGATGGAATTTGACGGATCAGTTGTATGTAAATGTGGTTTCAAAATGAGTAGTCAGACTTTGAAGAGGTGCTATTGGAGATGATTTTATTTTCAGGCAAGATAATGCAGAGTGGCTTGAGGCTATCTTGACACCAAAGGAATTAACATTTTAAATTCTCGTGTATATTTACCGGACTTAAGTCCTATTGGAAATTTATGGGGTCAGATCAAAAGACGAGTAAGAGGTTGTCAGGATGATCCTGGAAACACCCAATAACTTATTCAAGCCGTAGTAGAAGAATGGGAAAATATACTCCAGGAGAATGTTGATAATTTAATTACAAACTTATCAGTACGTATTAAAGCTTGTAAGTATGATTTACATAGACTACTGATATTTATTACTTTTTTGACTTTTCCCGTTATTTAGAAATTTTTTTTTTGTCAAACCCAGAGTTGTTTTTGCTTGTTTACGTCGTATTTATATTTTTTTTGTCATTAAATAAAACTGTGTATAAGTAACGATCAGAATTTTTATTAAAATTTTTTAACAATTGAAATTACCACAAAATTTGAGGTGGTTCCATATAAGTTAGTCGTGTGTATATTTAACGCGACAGTCTAGCTGTTTAAAAACTCACTGTCGCATCAATCTGTATATTAATAATAACGTATTTAGTTTGACCAATTGCCTCGTCATATCTGCGCTGAAATTTAAGTTAAGCGCAGAGAATTACGAATAATAATGAATATTTCCAAGATTATTTGCAAGTAAGGAAAGAAAAAAGTAAGTAAAGCAATCTTGTCAACGCGTGTTTTCTTTAGTCATTTAAATATCTGTGGTGCTCTTTCACTTTAAGGATAAGTTTGAGATTGGGTCACACAGGTTATTTATGTCCTATCGATGATTACTAAAAGTCAATAGCCTTGGAAAGGCCAATGAGGTGCTTTGGTCTAAAAGCTATTGTTTGCCCAGATATTTAAGCCTAGCACGCCGGAGTTGCAGAGGTACTTAGCAGTAACCTGATCAGCAGTTTCTTCCTTCCAATACCAACCAATTCTTTGTACCTTGGTTCTGGAGTTACTAAGGCCTCTTAAGGAGCAGTACTGAACTGAAAGTCTCATAACTAGCCAGGTTTGGCATCTTTTTTGGGTGTAATAACTGTAATAAAAATAATAATAAAAAACAACGTTATTTGGGACATCACCTTCTCACAAGACACTAGTCTGAGGCTGTGCTTCTACCAGGTGACCCTTTCTGGAAACATAACTGCGAAAATAATATATGTTGTAGCATAATAATGCTATTGTCAGAAATGACTACATGTTGTCGTGAATATACAGATAGCTCCAGCTAGCAACCTTTTCTTTGCTATGTAAATATGCTCGAAAAAATAATGACACGAAAAAAACTGAGTAATAAATTAGTTAATTACACCATGTTACCTTTCCAATCTTGTTTGAATGGTCTTAACAAGCCTAAACGTCTAATGACCTCTTGATTCATCATCCTATTCGCATTACCCAGCCCTTAAAAGGGCGATCGCTCATTTCTTTGGCATCTACCTTTTTGCCAACTTTGATCCTTTGTCGTTAAATCGCCTATCTCTCCAAAACCAAAAGGATGGGAATAATCCCGGAAATATTAGCACGTTCCGAGATTTTGCGATAGGCAGACGGGATTATAGGTCGGCGTCGATATTGAACTCGTGAAAGCCGCTTTCGTTAAATGTTTTTCTGCACGTATGTGGGCCACAAATATCAAGTATAGACGTTGGTCTGTACTGTTGTAATTATCTCATACCAAGATGGCGTATAAAATACTTTAGCGTATCGAAGCCAACTTACTAAGATCTCCGATACCACATATTGAGCCTCAGGACAACATACTGAAATTCTAATGCATTTATTGTCAGCCCATCCAGTGTACGCTGGTTACAATCATCACTAAGGGATTCTCTCACGATATTTTACATATACCTCAAGTACTGTTACGCCTTAGGTGAAATATCAGTTTTGCCACTTGATCCAGGCGACATTGAGGCAATGGTGGCTAATGATATCTGCCGCTTTTATTGGAACTGCACTCTTTCTACTACATAAGGAATTCAGGCTAATGGTCTACCTCATTTTGCTTGATAAATTCAAATTCAAAAGAAATTTATTTATCAATAAAATTACAAACATAATTATCAATTTGGAATAAATAAACCATTATGATAAATAGGACCATGCTTCGATTATGAAACCGTTAGCACAGTTCGAAACCTGTGTAGCAAAACCCTTTTTTTTTTTTAAATAATAAATAAAAACAAGGTATGATAATAACTATTAACCTGGCCAATATAACTACTTTTCTTAATACAAATTTATTTTTTTTAGCAGTAAAAGAAATACCAGAGGGAGGTAAGTAGACGCGCAAGAAGTGCAAAGGAAAACGTGACATGTAACAAATGCTACTTGTAAATAAATTTCAGATAAAGGCAAGCGGATATCAAAGCCCTATAAAAAATGTATACAGCTATTTTTATCATTTTTAATACCTTAGGTTTATTACCTTAGTTTTTCAGGCGTATTTATGCAATTTTAAGTGTATTTTTGATGAGTTTGAGATGTAATACCACTGTAAAAATACACGCCCAGATTTTCGACCTCATTGACTACTGGTAGCTAAACATTTCGAATCTGTGCATGAAAATTGGGATAAATAAAACTAATAAATGAAAATGTATAATAGAGCTCTGAGCATCAGCGGAATATAACATCAATCTAAAAAAACGAAAAAAGTGAGCAAAATATCTAGATCTGACTTGTGAACTTCGCAGGCTTTGAATTTCAAAATTTCCCACAGTATACCTGCATTATTATCTAACTTACCATATTAAAGCGTTATGATTTATATATTTAACGTGAGTCTAGTTGTTTAAATACTCAGTTTTGTATCAATCTGTATATCAATAATAATGTATATCGTTCGACAAAATGTCTACGCTAAAACTTAAGTTAAGCAAAGATAGTCACAAATAAAGACGGATTTCGCAAGTTAGGGAAAAACGTAAAGTAATCTTGCCAACACGTGTCTTGTTTAGTCACTAAAATATTCGAGCCACCCTTTTACTTTAGGGATAAGTATAGGATTGTGTCGCACAGATAGTTTATGAATCCCTGTTTTATTTTTTTGTCTTAGGTCGATGCAAAAACTTTTGATTTTACACGGACAATAAAACAAGCTGAAAAAAAAATTATTGCATTTATATATGGAGTATACAGTGCGGGTATTAAATGTCCCTTTCGCCTCTTATCTTTTGAAGGCGGTTATATAAAAATTTAAAATTTGGCATACATCGTTAGCATCCTAAATACCACTTTTTGGTTCCTACCTCATTTTGTCAAACTTCAAAATAGCGGCGGGACGCGGACTATATGCTTTATGGTCCTAGAATATTAAATCATTTCTTCTACCCATCGCAAAATGGCAGGCTTAGCCGTGTTTATGTTGATAAATGATTATGTCATGCTAGGCTAGTATAGACAGTTCAGCTGCCAACCTTTCCTTTTTTATATAAATAGGCTCGAAAAAATCCATGACTCGAAAGAAACTGAGTGACCGAATAGTCAACAATACTCTGTTGCCCTTTGACCCTTGTTTGAATGCTTGTAATGAGTCTAAACGTCCAACGTCCTTAAGACTCATCATCTTTTATGGGTCGCGTCGACTATGAGTTGCCTTAATATTGAACTCGTAATAGCCACTATCGTTAAATACACTTTCTTACAAGTGTGTGTGCCTAAACCGCAGCTATGTACCATAGAACTGAATGTACAGCAGACTGCGTTTGCATAGTAGCGGTCCACCGACATTAGGCAAAGGCTTAACTTAAGCAAAATATGCCTTAGCGGTTTTTAATATGGCTAGGGACACGTCTTATACAGAAATATAGACACACCTTAAACTTTGGCTAGAACTCATTTTTGGGATTTTGAAATCTGCTGAGCTTAAGTCTGAGGCCGAAGGTTTCTTGGTCGCATGTCAGGGTCACCCATTAAATACCTTGATGTATCGGAGCGAATTTACATCACTAAAACCCTTATGCATGCTCTCAGAATACCTTACTTCTATCTCAAGCTCTATTACACCGTAGGTAAAACAACAGTTAAGGTTACTTGCTCCAGGCAACATTGAGGCATTGGTAGCAAACGACATCTGGCGATTTTATTGGAATTACGCTCTCCTACTAGACACCGAATTCAAGGCATTAAGCAAGACATCATTTTGTTTGATAAAGAAAGAAATTGTATGTTTGTAATAGACTTCTCTGCATCAGCGGAATGTAACATCAATCTGAAAGAACGGGAGAAGCGTAAGCTTTCGCAAGGCTTTATTTAGGAATTACAGTGGGATTATTTATCCTATTCGTCGGGGTTTTGGGCGGTATGAAACACAAGATAGAGGATTGGCAGACATTGGCAAACAGTTAGACCGACAAATTGCAATTCTGAGAAATTTCTTTCATGAAAAGGCTAGATCGTCCCCTCTGCACCGTGCTATGTGCGAGGTCGATGACTCTACACCTCTGAAGCTGAAGAATCGCGAAATCGAAAGTCACCACGTCACTGATGAGGAAAAACATCGATCATGGGCACAAAAACCACTGCACGGGAGACACGTCAACGAGGTTAGCCAGGGACATGTCGACACCAACGCGTTGAACTACTGGTTAGCTTCGGGACAACTGTTTCCCGAAACGGAAGGTTTCCTCTTGGCCATACAAGACCAAGTTATTCCAACTAGAAACTACTTGAAGTGCATTATTTCGGATCCTTCAGTACAGAGTGACAAATGTCGATATGGATGCCAAGTGACAGAATCCATCCAACACATAACGGGAGGATGTCAAACGTTTGCCCAAACTGAGTATAAGGCACGTCATAACTGCGTGGGAAAAATACTGCACCAAGAACTTGCAGTTAAACTGAACCTCTTGAGGATGGACAAAGTTCCATATTACAATTATACTCCAGAGCCAGTTCTTGAAAATGGCGAGTATAAATTGTACTGGGACCGAACTGTTCTCACCGACCAAAGAACTGTCAACAATAGACCAGATATTATCCTGGTGGATAAGCGACTAAGGAGAACCACGCTGATTGACGTTGCTATACCTAATAACAATAACCTCCAAGGAAAATACAACGAAAAGATCATCAAATATCGAGATCTTGAAGGGCGAATCAGACGGCAATGGGAGATGGAGCATGTTCAAACAATTCCGATAATAATCTCGTCAACTGGACTTATACCAAAAACCCTTGTAGAGAACCTCAAACAACTGGGACTAAGTGAGCACCACTACAAAAACATGCAAAAAGCGGTGCTACTGGGGACAGCACGGGTCGTCAGAAAGTTCCTGGGTACAAAAGACCGAACACCATCCAGGGCCCGACAACCTGGAAAGGGTCCCCTCAGAGCTTAATCCTTTTAATATCTTAGATATCTGGGATAAGTGAATGTTCCCCGTAAAACGGGAGTGTGATTGCCGCAAGGCAAAAATAATAATAATAATAATAATAATAATAATAATAATAATAATAATATAACTAACAGTAACGCTAATATATACATTGTAAAGATATATATTACGTAATCCACTAATATGACCTTTAAAAAAATTAAACATACATTGCTTATTCGCTTAAAAAGTGTACTGATATTTTTGAAAAAAATTTAAAATTTTAGCATCTTTCAAATGGAATATCAAGAAGAAGTTTAGTTACGGTTGATTCCGTTTTCTTTCATATTTTAAAGTTTTAAAGTGAAGATGTCATGAAACTTGATTTATTCCCATAAAAGTTTCTTTTTTACGATTAAATCTTACAAATTAAATTTGGATGTTTTAATTATAAAGTTTCGGAGATGCATGAAACTTTTAAAGTCGAAACTTTGTATCTTACTAAGTAGTAAAAAGTCACTAACAACTAAGTTTGTAGTCCCTTAACTCTCAGATTTGGCACAAAAAATGTAAATTATTTTTCCTCTTACAAGTAGGTAATTTATTTATTTTTTTATATAAAATTACCCGCTTAGTAGGATCAGCAGAACCTTCTTTCATAGTAAAACATTTAAATCTGCGGTTTCAATTTTCTTTTCATATTATCTATCGGCATTTTAAAACTATTTAAACATAACTGAGTCTTAGAAATTTTTTTGGTAATATATTAAAATGATAGTATTTGGATTTCTGAAGAAGACTGTTGCATAGCCAGTAATACTTTGATAACAAGTTATAGACCAATAAATCAAGATAAAACAACTGAAGAACCGATAGAAGCGAATTTCAACGCATTTTTGTGACAAAACACTCTTTTCTATTATTTCTTTTAAACTACCCTAAATGAGGAATCTAGAAAAATGTGACATGGCTTTTATGAATGTTAAACTAGTGATTATGAACGCTGCTGAGGAGTAATAGTAAAAAGAATAAGATAACAACAATAAGAATCAAGAGAATAAAAATTGCTCTAGGGAACATTTTCATTATATTTTAATTGACATATCCAGTAACTTTCGTCTTTTCCGAGTAAGAACGATATGTGAACGATAATGAGAACGAGAACGATGATGAGAACGATAGCTACGACAGATAAAAAAACGACTGCATAAATATTTCAAACTTACCGAACTTTTTAAATGCCTGTACTATAATTAAGCGGACGAAACAAAATTAGAAAAACAATCAAAATAAAATAAAGAAACCAATTGAGTCATATATGGTGTCCTAAAAACGAGCTTTATTATTGCTCTTTTAGAAGATAACCCTTATTTACAGTACAGGAATGTGATCCCATAATGGAAGGTAGCTCTAACCTTCATAGAAAATTGCATACTTTTTTTGTGGTATTTAATTTTAAATTACAAAAATTTTAATTACACTAAACACCAGATCTACACTGAATCTATTTGTTATTCCTTCAAATGGGTTAGGCACTTCTACTACCACAATTTTATAAGATATACGTTTTTTTATATCATAAGTTTAAACGTAAACCAGTAGCATTAAATTGCTTTGGAATAAAAAAGAAAAAAAAGTCTTAACATATATTATTTTCAGTCTAAGTTTAGACTTTATCTAAAGAGAAAACATAGCACACAGTAAAGGCAATTGAATTTTCCTATAAACTACAACAACTTACACATATAGGTGATCTGTATACCTTAAAAATAATATTACTACATAATGATTAGCTATATTATTATTATTACTATTTTATGTTATTATCTATATATCCTTTTTTTCTTGCTTTTTTAATAATTCCATTTTTTTAATAATTATTTTCTTTACAACAAACGTATACAACTCTTTTTATAGAGATATATTTTCTTACAATATTATGGTGCTACTATTTAAAAAAATTATAAACTGTTTTATTAAAAATGAATAATAATTTATTTATACTAAAGATTATTATCCACATTGCCACATAAAGATTTTCATCTTTAGTCCATGTTCATGTTAATTTCTTAGGTGAGAAATTATTAGAACAACATTTTTATTAGTTTTTTACAAGATTTTAAGAGTATGTATATCATGGATCTGCATTTCAAGAACTCAGGCCTAATTTATATAAGAGATAGTATCTTAACAATATACTATCTTACTTATCAGATAAGAAAGTCTATACAAACAGCCTTGGATAAGAAGCTTCTGTCAAAGTGTCCTATAGACAAAGAAGTGTCGATTCCGATGATGAAACTCAATGCACTGATGCTCATGTCAATTCCATCCACTCTCTCTATAAATCAATTGACGCTAGCCTAAGAAAGAAGACAGTCAGTTCAACCTTAACACAGGATAGGCAAGAGAAATGCGTGGCTTAGACAGGTAATTTGTCAGCAATGTATTAGGCAACCCTGGTGGATGATCTTCTAACGAAAATTTTAAAGCTTTTAGGAGTAAACGTATAATCTGCATTAGTCATATGAGTGAGAATAATATATAGCATCTAGTAACCAAGTTGCATACATATTGTCTATTAAACATTTGGTTTATTCATAAATTTTCCCTCGTTATAACTGTGAACCAGCATCACTTTTTGCCTAAGTAATTTCACGTCTACTATTGACAATACCACTACTCAATTCTGCATTGCTGTTATACCTTATGGCATTAATATTATTGTAACGATATTGGAAATGCTGAAAATATCAACCAAGAATGAGATGAATGAGATGGACGATTTATTTAGTTGAAAATTCGCGTTCCATATCTATCTGTATATGCTAATATTAGTTTTTAAATTATATAATAAGGTCAGCGAATCTGCCGGAATAATGGACAGCCGAGTATATAAGGAGCCGCGTGTCAGTTGGTAGGCGCGATATTTTAATTGGACATAAGAAGTAGTTAATATACGGTCAACCTACATATTTCTAAAAATAAATCAAAGGAGAACAATTCAACGCCAGTTTTGTATTATTTTGTGTTACTGGCACTTACTAATTTTTTTAATCCCCTCTCTCTTCTGAGTTATATAAAAAGTTTGTAGTTGGTTGTCCAACCATTATCTCGGGCGCCACCTTCAAGTTTAATGTGAATGAGGGACCACGGCCTATCGTGTAGCCTTTAAACAGTGGAAAAAGTAATCCACGTCTTCTGTGTGAGTAAAACAATAGGCAACATTGTAACAAATTCACATTTATTCATCCCCAAACCCAACATGTGATCTCTTTGCTAACACTTCTCAATAAGCCTTACATACGGCCAAATTCAATACGGTACGGTGCGCGAAGAGGAGGGGTGCAATGAAGAGAACCCATGTCGGTAAGTAAAATGTAAAAGCGGTGCGGTAATTTATGGCAGTGAATAAACAAATCAGATACAGCCCAAAGAAAATAAAGCATAAAACGGTATTAATCGGAATGGTAAGCGGTAAGTCACCCACAGGATATTTAGGCGATCTAATATGGAAAATAAATGCGGTCGCTCGTAATCTTGACCGACTCTGTTTAAAATGTCGGTAGACGCGATCTTAATTATGTAGGTAGAAGATGGCAATGTTGTTAGGTTGAGGTAATGGGATAACATCCAATGCAGGGTGCTATCTCGTAACGGTTCGATACGTAGCCCTCTGCACCTTATTAAGGAATACACAGTGTAAAATGGAATTAGAGTTTTTTTCTAAATCTAAACCTAAAATATACAGATACAAAATATAACGCAACTAACTAACTTATACACTAACTCCCTCAGTGGTAGTCTTTTGGAAGGCAGCGTGGATCGGGTTGGAGAAGTCCAATAGAGCAATGGTCTCTTCCTGGCATGAAGACCTCACCTCAGGTCTGGTCATCGGTCGATTTGTTCTTAAGGTCGGTGATGCTACGATGGTTGGTAGTACCTCAGCCGGTCTTGATGCTGGCATCCTCACCAACGTATTTACAAAGGGTTTGTCACTCCAAGAAATGGTATGAACGGTCTTATACTCGGTCATTAATAATGTCCAGGACATTCTTTGATCGGCAGTCAGCAGTCCGTTGAGTAGCATTCCGCTAAGAAGACCGACCGAAGCACCAGCAGTAACCGATCGAAGTAAGAGCCACAGTTGGCATCGCTCTGCCGCTGCCAGCTCCTTCACTCCGCCGCTGTTGCCAGCATGTTAGTATAGTAGGTAAGAAGGTAGGTAAATTCCTTTTTCCTATTCCTAGTATCCACAGGATACACGGGATTGCGTGCCGGACCGTTACGCTCTCATTTTTTTTTTTTTTTTGAGACCGAGACTTTGTGTTGTTCTCTTTTAATTTATTTATATCAGGGTCTCTTGGAGAATATGGACGACTTCTTTCAATTTAATAAATATTTCTAATAGTCATAAGTGAATGTGTTTAGTAATGTAAATGTGTAAATAAATCAGTTGACTATTCTTGTGCAATGATTGTTTTCATTCACACCTTAACGAATAGTAAAAACGCTTTATTATCTACTCGTTGTGTTGATACGGTGGTATTGTTCTCTGTGATTGTCGTGCACGAATGACCTTTCATATTAATTTCATGACCTTGACATTCAATTATCTATTTCATGTAGATAATTCAATATTAAACTACTATAGAATTTAGGGTAAGGAATCAGTCATTACTCGTCTTATAGGTATCAGCCACTACAGGATTAGATCGTATAAATCGAAGGTCAAAATCTAGGAAATAGTTGACGCACTGGTGACAATTCAAGGGAGTCCCGAATTCAACTTAATTATCAGGTATGTATGCTGTGTCCAAGAATGAAGTTTGGGATAAATACAAAACGTATCACTAAGGAATCTGACACAGTGAGTTTGATCTTAAATTAGCTTCTGAAGGTTGTTATAAAACTACCTTCCAGGTCATATTACGGTTTTTTAAATAAGAGTACAACTATACCAAAATTTCAAATGTAATTAAGCAACTCTTATCCCAAAAAATTCTAAATGCGGTCATAACTACAACTAGAGGTTGTAGTTATGACCGCAAACTAAGAACGATCTAGAATCTCCTTCCTCTAAAGAACATAAACTAGTGAAATCAAGAATACCGCAAATTCCGCATATAATGCTGAAGTAAATATGTGATAGAAATGCCACAACAAAATACTCCTAACGTGACATTTACAAGAGAAAAAGAAGGGAATGGCGTATAGGCAAATCCCACAATTGCCTTAAGATCAAAAGACTGCGGTCGACTGTCAGTTTGACTGTTAATTCAAAAGTAGTCAACAACAATGGCTGTAAGTGGATAAAAACTAAAAGAAAATATCCCAAAGAATAGTAAAGTCTATACTTCTCAAGGACTGAAGATAAACAACCATCAACAACGCTTAACAGAATCATTTCAAATATTTTTTCAGGCTTGTGTTCAAAGAGCAAGATGAGAGATCCAACAAACCAAAAAGTAAAGAAAATAAGCAATTATTAGCCCTACTCCAATTTAAACCTACTATTAGCAAAAACGTCTCAAAAATAAAATATATAGTGTTGGTTAGTGACAAAACTCTTAAATAATTTTAAACCTAACACTTTCTAAACACTGAGGAGAATAAAGTAAAAATTTTAGACTTTGATAACAACTTAAACCTAGAAAAACTAACAGTGCTCCACAGGAATGTAAGAAACATGTGTGAAAACTATAACTGAACCTAAAAAACTACTGAACAAAGGACAAGGAAAACTAAAATATAAGATACAATAATTAACAATGAGAATATAATATTATTAGGAGTTCAATAAATATATTGTACTGTAATTAACTACTCCACTTTTTTTATCTAATTATGATTTTATATACCAGACCATAAGACCACATTTAGACAGAAAATACGTCTTAAGGTTAAAGAAGTTATATTATGTTACAAGCTACAATTATTTGCTCATATATCTGACCTATATATCTTGAAATTAAAATTATTACATAAATTCCTGAAATATTAAATAAAACGTTAAATGTTTCTTTGTTTTTTTATATTATTTAATTTTTATTTACTTAAAAACAAGAAAAGACGTCGCATACTTTAGAAAGAATACACAAAGCTCAAAGTTTTTTTTATATAAAAAAATAAGGGCTTAAAATTAAAAAAAGCATCCTCAAAGGCCTAATATCGCCGTTAACGTACTTATGAAAGAACTTTTTCAAAACAACATTTTAAAGCAATAAGATCAGAACTTTGTCAAGCATTAATTTGAAAACCTTATTTTATTATGACTCCGAAGCGTTATTTCTTTTTTCGTAGGACGCGATTGATATTACAAAATATGAAATTATTTTATAAATGCGAAATTTTCGCGTATTTTCGTGACGTCGTTACCGCAAACGTCGCTTTGTCAGCAAATAAGCGCTTTCAAATCAGCTTCGGAACATTCTTGAAGTTTTAGGAAAATACCTCCTTTATCTGCTGCTGTTCCTCTGGAAAATGAAATGGGGCATTTCCAAGCATCCATAGTGAACAGGATGCTGCTGACGTTTCGAAGCTAAATAGACATATTACGGCTTTGTCGCTTAAAGGCTCGCTCGTTGCTGGTGAAGTTTGTTTTACAAAACAGTAGCTGTCAGCAGGTGTTTCAATTTCATTTTAAAAGATACTTTATATGCATTTTGGCAGGCGTTCTCCGCAGTGCAGTTTGGACGTCTGAGGTGAATGAGACGCATGAATTATTTAATTTAAAAATTCGTGTTCCTTGTCTATCTATATAATGCGGTTATAAGCTTTTATATTATAAAATTCTTCGTTTCTCTGAAAAACATAAATTTTCTAAATCGTGTAATAATTCCTTTTAAAAAAAATAAGAGGTGCCTTAAACGCCATATATTATGGAAGCTTTGAGAACAAAAGCAATAAACAAAGTTGAGTTTCTGAGCGGGCGGCGGAAGGGCGGTCATTAAAGACCGACGGTGTAATTCCATTTCGTCCGGACCTTCGAAATAACTTACCCGGAATACGTGACTGGCGAACTGATACTTTGAAATTTAAACATTTTCGGAATGTTATGATTCTTGGCAGCTTCGAAGTTTCTACGATCCTTTGCCAAAAAGTGTACTTGCTGAACTTACTTGGTCGTTAATCGGGCTTAAATTTATTTTCATGCTGGATATGATCTTTAAAATATCTATATACTTTTCAACGCTTTTTCAAATTTAATTTATTAAAATAGCAGCAATTTGTGTGTCAAAGATAGCCATAAAGACTAAAAATGTTACGTGTTAACGCCTTAAGAGGGCTCGTACATCGAGAAATTAAGATCATTTACTAGCTATAGCATAAAAGGTTTGTTTGGATTTTTATGTATGTAATCTAACAATTTGATGGTATATACAGGGTTTTTCAATAATATTGCTAAAAAATTCAGGAGGAGTTTCCTTGCTTAAAAATAATAATAAAAGTCCCTATAAACCTATGTCCGCAATTGCGTAACTTCTAAAGTACAGGGTGTTAAAGTTTTATTTTTGTTTTTCCTTAATAATTTTGGTAGTTATGCAGATATTTGATCGAAAATTGGCATCTGGGGGTTTTTTGATATGGTTAATTTAAATTTAATCTTACGAGGGTTCTTACTTATAGAGGACGCTACATACACGTTTTTTTTATAATTTAAAGCATGATAATTTTCTTATGGTTGCTTTGATTTTTTTTTACAAAAAAATTAATTTATTTATCATTTTCACGTTAGAAAATATTTTTGTCAATGTCGCTACGAGCCAGCGTTTTCGAGATTTTTAGAATTCAAATAATAAATGCATTACATTTAAACGTTTTAGATTTGAAAGATCATCAACTTTAAATATGGAATCTGGAGTTTTGATTCACTATTTAATGCTCTTTTTAAACTTCAAAATAAATGTGAATATTTTATTAAGTTTTATTTTATTTTTTTTTGCAATTTTTTTTTATTTAGTAAAAAAAAATTACTCTTTTAAAAAACTTCTTACGACAAATATCTACTTTTAAAAAAGCCACTTGATGGAACATAAGTTATAAAAGTTGTTCAAAATGTGAACCCCTAACTGCAATACAGGCCTCTATTGTACGACGCATCGATTCAACTCGTTTAAATATTCCGGGTGTGTGTTTAATTGTTTCACAGGATGCGAAAATGCGAAAATTCTTCCACAATATCTACTGGGGTTGTATAAACCAAATGTTTAAGGCGACCCCAAAGAAAAAAATCCAAGGAATTAAGGTCTGGAGATCTGCGAGGCCAAGGTTAAGTTCTTCCTCGACCTATCCAACGATTCGGATATACTGTGTTCAAATATTCACGTGCAACTAAACTGAAATAAGGTGGGGCTCAATTTCATATTTAACACATAGTACTCAACGAGTAAACTCACTCAGACACCTTTTAAGTTTTGAAGGCTTTAAATCCACTAAGTCAAAAGCCTGATTAAATCTATTTCCCAACATGTGGAGTCGATTAATTGGAGAAAATTTACCATAGTTTGTATGGTGATATTTAACCAGAAAAAGGGACGTCTCTCCAAAGACTTTGATATTGCACCTAAAGTTTATCCGCGATAACAATTCAGGGCAATCAATAGCATTATTAATCAACTAGCATTATTAATCAACGTCTTTTATTCAAGATGGTTCACATAACAGACGTTGTTCTATCAGCGGAATTAAAAAAGCTAAAAATCTAAAAAACCTTTCTGAGCTAAAATCGATTAGCCTAGCTTGAAAGTGCAATAATTGACTTAATTGTTCTTCAAAAATTACCATCAACTTTTGCTAAGTGCTTTGTGAATTAAAAGAAAGGCGGGTTGCATTTTTTTCTGTGCGAGAAAATTTATTTTCCGACAATAACAGTGGCTTTGAGGTTAACTCAGATCAAATCAATGTGTGTGACAAACAAGATTGCTCAAAAACAAGAATGGAGTTAAAATTTAAAAGCTCTAAGGTGAGTGATCTGTGTAAATTAATCTCTCACCTAGAAGATAGAATTTTGGAACAAAAACAATTTATTTTAATTACAAAACATTAACAAATCCACAGGTCAGTAACCATCAATGTCATCTACTAATAACTCCATGAACAACAAAACCTATAAACCTATTGACACTCCACAGTTTACTTCGCATAAAATTAATTCAACAGCAAAGCAAAAGGCGACATCTGACAGTAATGAATGGGAAATAGCAAGATCATCAAGGCGAAACCTACGTCCTCGCCTGAATAGCCAAGGAACCTTGTCGACGCCAATGCCAACAGGTGTCGTCCTGCCAGTACTGCTTCCAGCGAACCCAGCGTTAATCCCAGGCAACCAAAGGTCACGCTATCCCAAGTAAGCACCGCCGATGAAAATGTAGTCACGCATACGGTTGCGAAGCGTTGCATAGATCTAGGTAATACGGGTAAATCTATTTCACCGTCTACCATTCGACGACGCCGCAAGCCCGTCGTGGGAACTAATACGAGCTCCAATGTTTAATCAATGCCTAAACTTGGGTATTTACATGTATATCGGCTTCATCCAAGTACATCTGCAGAGGGACTAGCAAACCTACTAAAAGTTACAGCACCTGAGATAGCTTTTAAATTTAAAGTACTGAATAAAACGGAAAGGGGAATATCTTTTATTGCATCATTTTCATTACACCATGTTAATCAGGTTTACCAGCCATCAATTTGGCTTGCTGGAGCTTGTATTAATAGATATCGTTTTAGAAAAAGATTATTTCTGCTCGTAATGGGGAGGCACATTTTTCTAGGGAAGCCTCGCACCAAAGAAATACGTATATTCCCTTATTGATAAAAATAATGACGACAAAAATCGCCTATTGGTTTGTCATATTAACATTCGAAGTTTAAGGAATAAAGTATTAGAGCTTGAAAGTGTCCTAAATTCAGTAAATCTTCCTCACGCAGCTTGTATTTCTGAAATCTGGTGTGATTCAAATAAATCTCAAACTTTTTATGTAGATATAAATTTACTTTGTATTGAAGAATATTTTTTAGCCTCTTACTTTTCACGCTTTGATATGAAAGGTGGGGGCGTTGCAATTTATATCCGCAAGGATCTCAGTTTTAATGAATGTGAAGTTTCCTTGGATTGTGTAGAAAAGACTATTGAATTTACGTTTTGTAATTTAAAAATTAATAATCAGAAATATCTTCTTGGTTGTATATATCAATCACCCTCTGAGAGTATTGATAATTATGTAAATATTTTGGAGGGATTATTAAATGAAGTTATTAAGCCCACCACTTTGGCTATTATATGTGGCGACTTTAATGTACATTTTGATTTTTGGGTTGCATAAAACTATTACTGAACATACAAGAATTATAGAGAATCAATTGAAATCTACTCTTGACAATATATTTACATCTATTAATAACGATGACATTTGCGCTCGCGTTGTACACTGTGATATTTCTGATCACTTCATGCAGCTTATTTCAGTGTCCTTACTACCTATTAATATATCATCTTTTTATGAAAAAAGGTTCTTTACACGGGAATATAATATTAAAAAGTTTTATTCTATGGTGTCAAATCGTTGATTGAAAGAGTTCAGACTTCTCAAACTCTTTCAGTCAACGGTCAAATATAAATTGGAATTCATTTTTTTGTAATGAATCCTCCTTAGATTCTGAGTTCGACAGTTTTTTTAACACTTTTCAGTTTGCTGTATATGATTCCTTTCCTCTGGAAAGGTGCTATCCTAAAAGTCCAACCACCCGCAGGTCGTGGATGACAGAAGATTTGATTAAAGAAGGTCAATTTTTAGGAGATTTGTTTAATAAATTAAATTAAATTGTATAATAAAATTATTTTAAAGAAATATAATATTATAGAAAAACAACATTTTTTTAAAACGAAAATAGTCAAACGTACCCATTATAATGAACTTTTTGCTAAATCTAATAATATCTCGAAGACAGCATGGCAAGTGATTAAGAATAATTCCAACAATTCGAAATATTCCAAACAACCGGAATCTTTTATTAACGAAAACGGTTCTAATTTTAGTGATATGCAGGAAGCCACGGAACTTTTTAACCATTTTTTTATTGAGTCTGTAAACAAAATTGTAAATAATAGGAATTTAGCCTTAACAAATAAATCGTCAAAATCATTAAATAATAAAATAATTTTAAATTCATTATTTTTATTTTCGTATGATGAAAGTGAAATACGTGAAACTATCTTATCTGTCACTAACAAACACTGGCTGGTGATGATGGAATTCGCTGCTCTCTTATTAAACACGTCCTTGAATTTTTGGTGACACCGATTGCACATCTTGTTAATCTGTCATTTCGGAAAGGGTCATTTCCATCGGCTCTGAAGAACTCTCTTATTGTCCCTATCCATAAAGGAGGTGATAAGCATTTGATATCCAATTATCGAGGAATTTCACTCTTATCGGTGTTTTCGAAAGTTTTTGAAAACTGTTTCACTAAACGTTTGGAATCCTTTCTACTCAAAGAAATTTTTTTTAGTAAATATCAGTTTGGTTTCAGGACGGGTCGCTCTACGCAAGATGCAATTTTGTCCCTATATTCATATGTTTTGTCTAATTTGGAATTAAACAACAAATGTGTAAGCCTATTTTTTTATTTGAAAAGGGCGTTTGATGTAATAAATATTAACCTAATGTTAAATAGATTTAATGACTGTGGTATGCGTGGTCTTGCCCATAAATGGTTTAAATCCTACCTGACCGGTAGATATCAAAAAACGATATTAAAGAATGGAAATGTTTCAGTTGCGTCTGAGTCCCTAGCAGTTGTTAGTGGTGTCCCGCAGGGTAGCATTTTGGGACCACTGTTATTTGTTATATTTTTTGATAGCAACTTGGGCGACTTTCCTGGCAATCATATAGCTGCGTTTGCAGATGATGTTGTTATATCAACGTCGAGTGGTGACTTAGAAGAACTATCTAGAGGTTCAACCGGGGTAGTTGACCGAATGATAAGTATCAGTAGCAGGAACAGCCTAGTGCTTAATGAGTCAAAAAACTGAAATGATATTTTTTAGTCTTACCGATTTGAATAAAAGCTTACTTGTTAAAATGCATAAGAAAATCAAAGAACAAAATAAAGTTGTCAAGTACTTAGGAATATTAATCGATGAACATCCTAGTTGGTCTTATCATGTAGATATGGTTTTAAAGAAATTATCAATTTATGCCTATGTGATCTGGCAGTTACGTAATAAAATCGATATTGGCCTGATACTTCTTTACTACTATGGTTATGTCCAGTCATGTTTGTCATATGGCATAATGTGTTGGGGTAACTGTTCTAGAAGTGGTGAAGTTCTTACGGCCCAGAAAAAAATAATTAGAACTATTTTATTTAAGCCTTATACATCTTCTTGTAAAACACTCTTTCCAGACTTGAAAATTATGCCATTTCCTTGCCTATTTATTTTCAACTCGGTCATGCATATAAAGCATAACGTGTCTGACTATTCTTTATCTGGAGGTACCCACTATGAACTCAGGGTTAACTTAAATTTGGATATACCCAAACATAAATTAACCAAAGTGGCAAACAGCCCAGTAGTTTTGCCAATTAAATTATACAATAATCTTCCCATTGAAATAAAAAAAATTGAAAAGGTTAATAATTTCAAAGCTTCATTGAAAAGAATTTTAATTAAAAATTCCTTTTATACGGTAACAGAATATTTAAATTGCAGCGTCTCATCCTTACTCCCATAATTCGTATTTGTTTGTTTGTTTAAAGCTGTAGTTTTCTTATAGTCTTAGTCTTTAGTTAGTTGTAGATTTTTATTGTTTTTTCTTAAGGCCTTTTAAAAGTTGTATGTTTAGGTCGTATAGTTTTATTTTTTGACATTATCCGATACTTATTTGTATAAGTGCATGGAAATAAATATTTGAGTATTGAGTATTGAGTAACTTGTGAAGAAATATCATATCACACGTAGTTCGATAGTCCTCAAGAGAAGTCATATTTAGCCTTGACTTTCCGTAATTCGTGTTCTTATATCAAATTTCAGAAAAGTACATTTTAAAATTAATAAATTTGAATTTGCATTGTATCTAACAATCACATGGCCTTGTTCACTTCGAACTTACCGAATAGAAAAAACTTTTTTCTTTAAAACTACTTCAGAAGTCCCCATTTTCTATAAAGTATCTTCTCAATTCAAAAAAAGAATTGAATTTGAGTCCAATGGCCCGTGAAATTAGCACCGATGGACGGGACTCCCTCATTGGTTTTCTATCGGATACGCTTTGCAAAATCCTAAAAAATGATTATACGGGCAGCGCGTTATATAAAATTTTCAATGATCCTTCAAGGGAAACCAATTGAGTATGAAATCCGTAATTTATTGGTGGATCGGTCAAAGGCTGTTTATTTAATCGATCGATTTAGTTAAAAGGGTTATAGGCTCAGTGCGGATTATGGGCTTCGAACGCACGTAATGCGTGACAGATTTATGTATTATACAAAGTGAGAGGCGAATTTAAATAAACCTAAGAAAAAATGTGTACAAACCAAAATAAAATCAAAGTCACAGACACAGGGGTGTATTAAGTTTATGACACGTATTTTGCCCTGTATAAAGTTATGATCATATCTAAGAGTATGGTAAAAAATCACCAACATAAGAGAAATCAAATATATATCTTCTGGAACCTACCTTTTGATGAATCGACTGAATTGACCATTTAAATGATCCTTTTAAAAAATGTATACAATAACCAAATAATGAGTAGCCAAAAGCAGAATAAAAAAGGTGCAATAATTTGGTTAATCGCGATATAAAAAAGCCAATAAAGAATATATATCTTCACAAATAAATAAAAGTAAAAATAATAGTAAGCTCATATGGAAAAATGTTGATCGTTTTTATAGCAGAAAGAGCAAAGGCAGGTAACAAATTTAAAAAGCGAGAAAAGTGATATTATTTCTGAAAATAAGGATACTTTCAGAATATTTTAATAACTTCTTTAGTAACATAGGCCCAACATTAGCCTCAAAATTTAATTGTCAAGAGAGTTTAGTTGAGGGTACATTTGTGAAACAGTCTATGTTTCTGTTTTTGATCGATCAGCAAAAAGTTGAAAAAACTATACACCAACTAAAAAATAATAAGCCGCCAGGGCATGGCAACCTTCAATCAAAGATTTTGATAAAAATTTTAAATATATTTTAAAGCTTATATATCTAATAACAAATTTGTGCTTTAAAATTATTTTGTTCTCTATAAGAGGTATATTCTTCGAAATTCCTAAAATTTAAAAATGATGGTTTAATCGTTATTTTGTGAATATTAAAAAAAATGTTTGTTTAAACTTATTAACACTTATTATATAAGTGTTAATAAGTTTATATAACACTTATAACACTTATTAACTGTTATTAAAATAAGAAAATATCTAGGTATCTTTGCTACACATTGGACGTATAATGTGTTTCTTGTATTCCTGGTCAAAAAATTCTGGGTGAAACTTCCTAAGATGTCTGTTTCTTGTGGATGTGCTTGAAAATTTCTTCTCACGGACTTTGAAGATTGCATTTTGTTAGCTGGAAAATACATAATAATTTAAATTATATCTTACCTTAGTGTTGCCATAATTATCGTAAACAGATACTGTAGCAGCTAAAAAAGAAATTATAGAGGAAAGAAATCACTGGACAGTTTACTAGAAATTGAAAACCATAATCTTGGGAGACTACCAGAGCAAATGGATCAGCTGTAGACAATTAGGCAATTGCTAAAGAAGAGTTAGGAGTCCAGCAAATCAGATTTCCAGCAAATATACAACAGTGTAAGAAGGGTCAAAGTATGGCATACAATAGCTGAATTTGGCATCCCATCTAAGCCGATCAGAGTAACCAGAGCTTATGTGAATAAAGGATTGAAGTGTACATATTGACCACCAGCTTCATAAAAGTAAACGATTAATTTTACAAAACTAAAAATGAAGCGGTCAGAACAAAATATATGCATATTTTAAGATAGATAGAACTAGGATAGGATGAAATGTGCCCATGGACACATACATTTATAAAATTGTGGAACAATTTAAAGATTTAGGATCTACAATCATATATGACCACGTTAACTAGTTTTTAAGCATAACTTAATAGGATACGAGGCATATTCTGTAATTGTTCATAGGCTTGGACTTTTTGTATGGAAAATTATGATTTTTTGGGCCCAAATAATGTAAAATACTTATTGATAAAAAATCTATATTACAATAATTTATGGAATAAATAAATTACTTAACGAGTCAAAAATGATAACTCTAATCATACAGTTTTTAAGCTGCGTTATGGGTCTTTCGAGTCCATTAAATTAGAATTTTTTAAACGGCACAATATTGTGATTGGTTGCATCTTAGATGATGAGGAATTTATTATACAGGATCGCCTTAGAAGTTCATTTGAACGAGATTTTTGGTGCATTAAATCAACATATTTGGAATTTTTCGGTGAGCAACTTGGCTCCGAACCTTCCTCCTCATCTTCAGTTTCTCGTAATCAATCGCATGTAACTTTACCAAAAATTAAAATTTCCATCTTTTCCGGGAACGTCACACAATTTGCAACTTTTAAAGATATGTTTGATGCGCTGATACATAACAATGCCAGTTTGAGCAATATAGAGAAATTAACTTATCTTTAGAGTTTTTTGCGTGCCCAACCGTTAATATTAATTCAAGAGATACCCATGACCGACCTTAATTATTCAACCGCTTATGAAACACTGGTAAAACGTTACCAAAACACTCGTTTAGTTGCAGCTCTGCATTGGGCAGCTATCGAAAATGCTCCAAAGCTTACCACAGAAAAATCCAGTGATTTACGGCAGCTTTTGGATACATTTTCGGATAATCTTTCTGCTTTACGTAATTTTCATTTCCCTGTAGAATCTTGGGATTTCATTCTAGTTCAGATGTTACTTAAACGCATTCATATTTCTGTGGCTACTAAATTTGAACTTCAGTACGATCTAAGTGTTACCCCTTCCATTGCTCAACTCACTACTTATTTGCATAAGCACTGTGCGACTCTTGATAATGTTTGTTCTACGCAAGTTCATGTGGACAGTTTACTAGAAATTGAAAACCAAACACTAAAATGTTTGTTTTTGAACTCAAAATTAGTGTAGAACCGAATATTATAGACAACGGAGTCAACACACTATGATTGCTGTGAGCACTCAAATAGTGACAAAATCGATATAAATAATAATTATCCGCGATAATTAAATCAAGCAAATAAAATCCAAGCCAATGCAAATCGCACGCGAAATTTTACGGACGTAAACGAAGGGATCAATCAGTTTTTGGTCCCGTCTGCAATTCTCATTGGCTAGACATATTCGTCTTTTAACGTATGCTGATGTAAGAAGCTGCCTGGGAACAGATGCCTGGTCAAAAATAAATCAGAGTCAAAATATTTAGAGCAAAGGACAAGCAAACCCACTTCTTTCCTTCTTAGAGGTGTAATATCAGGAAGAACTAGAGCTACTTATCAGAGAAATTACTAATATTACATGCGCATTAAAAGTCTATATCTGGAACAATTACAGAGGCAGCTAAGAACTCGTAAGGAAACTAAAAGGAGGAAAAAGAAAGAATGATAAGGCTTAGTTCTATTAAAAGAAAAGGTAAAGAATAATTCAAGAACATTTTACCAAAATTTACGATCTACAAAGCAAGATTCAGACCCAGTACCGACAATATCTTAAAGAAGGAAAGTGACGATGTAATAACTGACAAAGTGAAAATATTGCAAAGATGGACTTGATGGAGGAACTGATTAAGAGAAGGAAACACTGGATCTACTGGCTACCAAATAACCCAATGAGACTTCTTCTAAAGAGGAAATCGTAAAAGCAATAAAAAAAGCTAGGAAATAATACAGCTCCTAGAAGAAGCCTAATCACAGCTGAACTTCTGAAGTATGGTGCTAGCAATATCAAAATAAAGCTGTAGAGCCTCAATAAAACTATATGGGAAAAACAAAATATGACTCTGATGACTGGAAGTAGAGTATTATGATATATTTCTATAACAAAAGGCGATAGAAAGGCCTGCAATGTAGCTTATGTGGTCCTATCAGACGTAATGCTTCTTAGACTAACCTCCTTTACCGAAGAAATCTTGGGAGACTATCAGAGCAAACGGATCAATGATAAAGCAGCTGTGAACCATTAGGCAATTGCTAAGGAAGAGTTAGGAATCCAGCAAATTAGATTTCCAGCAAATATACGACAGTGTAAGAAGGGTCAAAGTATGGCATACAATAGCTGAATTTGGCATCCCACCTAAGCTGATCAGAGTAACCAGTGCTTATGTAAATAAAGGATTAAAGTGCAATCAAACCTGTTGCTAGCATATGCCGACAATATGGACATATTGACCACCAGCTTTATAAAAGTAAACGATCTATTTTACAAAATCAAAAAGAAGCGGTCAAAACAGAATATATGCGTATTTTAAGACAGACAGAACTAGGATAGGACAAAATGTGCCCATGGACACATACATTTGTGAAATTGTGGAACAATTTAAAGATTTAGGGTCCACAATCATATATGACCACGGTAACTAGTTTTTAAGCATAACTTAATAGGATACGAGGCATATTCTGTAATTGTTCATAAGCTTGGACTTTTTTTCCAAAAAATTATGATTTTGGTTTTGGGCCTAAATAATGTAAAATACTTATTGATAAAAAATCTATATTACACCATATATGGAATAAATAAATTACTATGAGTCAATATTTGAACGAAAACTGCAAATATTTCAATGTATAAACCATTAAAATAATTTTTTTGCATAATCTAATTAGAAATGATTCACAAATTTGTAGGCATAACTTAAATGAACATTAGTACCATTTTTATACAACTTGATAGTATTTATTTACTAAATGTAATTTTAAAGGTTTGAAATGAACCATAAACTATTAAAGAAATCAGAGAACACCTATAATCAGCCAACAGATGGTTGTACTCCTTATACAATATTTTACAACTCTAATGTAATGTTGTAATGTAATCTGTGTAGGTCTAGGCCTGATGATGCTCCGATAGGAGCGAAACACGTGTAGCTTTAAAAAAATTATATGAATTTGATGAGACCGTGACTTTGTGTTTTTACCTTTGTTTTGTTTTCGTTTGGTCTCTTAGTGAAAAATGGATGATACGTTTCTATTCAATATTTTACAGTTATGTATTAGGCAAAATTGTACCGATGAATATAAAGAACATTTAAAGTCAAACAAGATCTAAATGGCTGATTACTAAAACTCCAAATTTCATTTAGTTCTCATTTAAAACCTTCCGTTTTTTATCTGAGATATTTCTCTAGAAAACGCATACTCTCGTTAATAGAGACGAGTCCGATAGTTATATAAATGTCATTAAACACAACTTGGATTAAGTATGAAATATGTCCAAATGCCCGTACACTCAAATACTAAATGCTCGAGAATATACATAGAGGAAGACCTGAATTTATCATTCAACATTGAATAATGTAGTTTTTTTATCTAAACATGAATTTTGCTGATAAATTTTAACCGCGTATATCTTAAACATAATTTCTCATTTTTTTTGTTAGATAAAGAAGTAGATCTTAAGAACGTCTGAGATTTATCTTGTAAAAGAAGTAATGAGACAATATTTATTATGACATGCTGGCAGTGTGCTTGGCTGGCTGCAAGCTGTACTAAGAAACGTCATTTATTCTAAGAAGACTTTGGAATATTTCCAAGCGCTGACTTTAAATAAGCGAACTTTTTGCTGTTTTTGCCAATGGCTTTATTGAGTTTGTTTAATGGGCAAGTTTAACTCCTATATACTCGTTTATATAGATTCTTCCAGGATGCAATGTTATACATACTCAATACGTAAGGTGTCTCCTATCTAGGTGTTAGTCTTTTAGTTTTTTTTATTTTGCTGAAATAATACTCGAGAGAAACATTTTAGGGAAAGTTCTTTAAAGTTAATGATTAAAAATGCATTTTTGGAAAAACGTGAATCCTATAACAGTTCTATGATGTTGATATTTTATTAAAAGCACGATTTTCAGAAGGATCGTTAAAAGGATTCACATCTTTAAACAATTTTAAAATTTTGACCCGTGATTGGCTTTAATCTGGTTAAATAGCGATATAGTTGATCGTGACTAAGGGATACCTACTGGTACCAAATTATAAGTTTGCCATAGTCAAACCTTAAATTAACATAACAGGTTCCGGCCCTAGTAATTAAAGAGCGGCAATCCTCGCTATGATTGTGTCCCTTGATCCCAGCTACCTTTTACCCTACTTTTGGGGGAAATACTTAGCACAGCATAATGGTTACATTATGATTTCTAAAAGAAGGATTAATAAGGAACAAGAAAACAAAAGATAGCGTCCGATCAGTTGCAAGCAATCAAAATTAAGAATGGAGCATATATTGGTCTTTTACACTAGTTTGTTATAATTACACTCTCTATCTAAATTTATAAGGTGAGTAGATTAACACTGTTCTTGAAATTCTTTACATGCAAAACTGTACTTTGCACTCACTTGTGTTAATGTAACACCTTGAAAATAGATAATCTCTTACTATTATCTTATTACCATAACTAAATCCATTTGCCCCATTTAAGACCCTTCTCCCACACAGTTCACAGTGAAGCAATGGAGAGTTTGACGAAAATTAATTCTATGAAACCGCAAAACGCGTCCGATTTTGGCACGCCACCGTGGTCGGCGGTTTTTGACTTGACAGCCCTCTGTGTGCAAACTTCTGTAGGATTAACTTTACCGTGATTTAATGTGTATTTCAGTTTTCTACTATTAATTAAAAGAATCTGTGAAAAGGTATTAAGATGCATGAATAAATAAAGAAAAATGTTTTTAGTTCGCTACATATGCATAACTTAAATGGACACAATGCAAGGTTTGTTTATTTATTATTTATATACAAATATATAAACTTGAGAGATTAGCTCGAAAATTATCGGCAACTAGATCATATATTGTTATTGAGCTTTGTAGTTAAAGAATGACTTTGGAGAGTAAGGCTACACAAAGACCAAGATAAATTCACATGTCCTTTAATGTAACCAAATTATCTGTACAGGTGTGATAATGACTAAGGGATTTAAAGATTACGTAAATATACTTTTTTTCCTTTTGTGCGTACTTAAGAAAAAATAAATGAAATTCTAGCCTTAAACTTTAACTATTTTAAGCACATGATTTTTAGATATTTAGATTATCGGTTTCTTAAAATTCTGAATCTTTTGAATTACCTAAATATACGTCTAGCATATACTGAACCTCACTATGATTTACAATTAGAGGGAGATTTATTTTTAAATGTCTTCATGGCTATTTGCACTTTAGTAAGAGACATTTGTAATAGTCCAGTATATGTGTTGAATAAAATTTTTGAATTAAATTGATTTGTTTGAGTAAATTATAATATTTAATAATTATTGGCCTTACATTGCATTAAATATAGTGAAAGCTATCGTTAAACATATAGATTCATACTAAAAACATAAAAATGTCTATTTTTTTCTTCTTTTCAATAATTGAGCGTATAAGTATAGTATTTTCTGGCATTATTTTTACTGAAAGTGACGTAACCTCCAATAAAATCAATAAATATTAAACCATTACTTAATAATATTATGTAACAAGTAATGTCACCATATCTTCTAGATTTATTATTAATTACTTGTAAATAACAATTTCAGTAATCTTGGGAAACTGGAATATGTTAATATTATCGGTATTAAGCAATATGTCACTGGTATAGAATTCAATTAAATTGGGATCAATAGGGGTAGGCAAGGCTAATATTTGTATTTGCTAGTTAATATTCTCTTTAATCCTTATCTCATAAATAATGGAAGTTTGTGCATGCATTACTTTAATAGAGTCGATAGTTACCTTGATATGTTATTTAATCGGGATTCTGCAGCAAATTAAACAAATAAAAAATGTGGTTCAAAGGTAAATATTTAAGTTCTTCTTAAAATAGACTATTGCCTTTGAAGCTTTCTCTAAATGAACATTTTTTGAAACTACACAAAACTTAATATTAAATTGTTCATTAGGAAATACTTCAAATCTGGATAGAAAGTATGTGAAAATACTGAAAATAAGTTATAAAATATTTGACAATTTTTTAAAATTTCATTGTTCATAAACAACAAATTAATATACCATTTCTGCTATGGAAAATTTATAAATTTTACCCTCTTTCTAATATAAAGAATTTTTCATAATAAAGAAACTCTTCGAATACATTTATTTCTACATTTTTTTCCTATAAGACTTGCGCCAACTATTGCATTTTTAGAGCTATGAAAAAGGTTAAAAACTATAAAAATGTCAAAAATAATTTAATTAAAAAGAATTAAGTAATAAATGTACAAAAATCTGTTTATTTTAAAAAAGTATAACATAACTGATTAAATAATTTAAAACTGCTATTTAAAAATACAATTAAGTATATATTCATATTTATATGGCAAATTAATTTTTATGTATATTTATTTATTTATTTATTTATTTATTTATTTATTTATTTATTTATTATGTATATTTATTTATTTATTTATAACGTTAATTTACCCTACCATATATGAGAATCTTGATAACTTTAATGTCTTTTATAACTTTTTTATATCAAAGCGAATAAATTATGGTAAATAAGGCTTATTTAATAGACTAAGTTATGCATAATATAAATGGATACGATTATAGATACTTAGATTTGGTGTTTCTGTTCAAGTCTAACGCGTCTAATAAATTTGTTTAGAAATTATCGCCTACATCATAAGAAATTTGTTTACACTCAAGAGAATCTTAAAAACTGTTTACTAAAAATGTTTACTATTTGTACTTTTATTTTTAAATGTATGTGTTTTTAATGTATTTTGTAATTTTTTGAAAATTTATAAATTAGTTTAATTTATCAATGACTGTAATATTTATTATTTGTTTGTATATTATTTCTATATCTAACTTAACAAATACTAAATTTCATTCAAGGTTAAACCCTTATTTATTTTTAGCTGTATTCCATAAAACTGGCTTTAACTAAGGCGTAGATATCAAATTGTTTATTAAAAAGTACGTAAAATTAAAGGAATAAAAATGGTCAAAATAAGTTTTAAGAAATTATCTTAAAACAAAAAATTAAAAGAGAAGTGAGTCAAAACTTCACTCTGGAAGGCTTCTAGGAAAGCAAATATTAACTATATTTGAATGTTTTCTGGTAGTTAGTTTATTATCAAAAATGGTTTATTTTATTTTCTATTTTTGTGTTTTCTTATAGGAAATACGTGCCTTTTTTCTAAAAAAGCGAGCAATTTCTGTATTGTAATTTACTTAACTTTTTTACTTTATGTATTCAGACTTAAAAAGCTTTAACTATTATATAACTAACTTTTACTTCGGTTTATAAATCTGATTTTAACTAAGAATCATTAAAGCTACCGAAAAACCTTGTATTAAGTTGAGTGTACGAAAATTCTTTTTTTTTAATAAGTAGTTTCATCTTAAAAAAAAGTGCAAAATAGTCTGATCGAAAACTGCTTCATAAAACGAAATATGAACTTTATTTTAATATTTATTTATCACAATGATTAATATGACAAATTTATAATAACTATTGTATTTTTTCTTTAATAAATTAGACTTTCCATCATTAGCTCATTCACTTATTAACCCGTTAAAAAGGAACAGAGCAAAACTGCCCTCAAAAAATAATTTTACCTTTATCTCTTATATGGCAAATTTATCATAGAAAATTTATTTACCACCCCTTATATCTAAATAATTTTGTAATTTTTTTATGAAAAAGTGTAAATATTAGACCAATTTATGCATAACTTAAATGAATACGATTATAAGTGTGATTTGGAGTTTCTGCCTAAGTCTATGGAGATTCTAACTATTGATTTCTGTCAAGTCCAAGATTTTTGTATTTTGCTTAAATTAGACTATATTATGGCAATTGTTAAAGCTAGCCTCCCATTTTTTTAGTTACTTATAATACAAGATATTAGTTTATATATGAGAGATGAATTTTCTTTAATATTTAAGAACAAATAATTAAGTAAAAATTATAATTTACTATTTGCATCATAGATCTAACAAATGAGACTCTTCAACAATATCTCATAAATTTATCATTATTATTATGTTTGTTCACAACAGAACCAAAACTACTCTAAAAATAATAAGAAACATTAATGCTACCTTGATTTTTATTTTTAAGGGCAAATTTAGCAAAATAATAATTATAATAATAAATCTACTTTTATTAATTCAAATAACAAAAAAATATAATAAATAATAAATAAGATCAAAGTTTAGCAAATCCATAAAGTACAGCAACATTCATCTAATCTTCCAGTAAACCTTTAGTTTGCAATTGTAAAAAATCAGCATTTTAAAACTATAAAATGAAATAATCGCTATTATCACATATATATCGTAGTAATAATTAGATAACCGTTTTAATATTAATTACTAAAACTAATTATACAGGGTGTCCGGAAGCTAGATGCAATCTTTAAGGGGGTGATAGCTGACTTAATTTCAAACATTTTAAGCCAAATGTGTATAATGTACCTAGTAGGTTTTGGGGTAGGGGTTACAAGTTAGGTACTCGCTTAATAAATAAAAACGTGTGATTTTAGCCTCTTGTTGCTTAGTTTCACTCTCGCCTCTAATTTTGTAAGATTATCAACTTCGTACTGACTGTATCCACTGTTTTTTTAAATCGAGTTTCTGCCCGTTTTATTAAACAGTATTGTAAAATGAAATTTATGAACCAAGAGTACGCTGACATTGTCTTCACATATGGACGCGCTGACGGTAATGGAGCTTTGGCACGACGCTTGTACCAGGAACGTTATCCAGATCGGAGGTTACCAAACTTCAGGGTGTTTCAAAACACCTTTCGCCGTGTTACTGAAGTTGGCATTGGAAATAATCCGGCACGTGGAGTCAACCATGGCCATAATAATGTAGAGATTGGGGAGCAAATACTGGAAGCTTTTACCGCAGACCCTACTGCAAACGTCAGAAAAGTAGCTGAAGACCTTGGCCTTTCTAGATGGAAGGTGTGGACGACCATGAAGAAAGATGGACAGTATCCCTTTTATGGTACGGGGGTGCAGGGCTTACAAGAAGAAGACCCTGCAAGACAAATTCAGTTCTGCCGCTTTTTAATGAACATGGACATCGAGGACCCGTTATTCTTATAAAGTATCTTGTGAACAGACGAGTCCAATTTTTCCAGGGAGTGTATTACCAACTTCCACAACCTCCACGAATGGGCTGCCAGAGATGCAAATCCGCACTGGAAAAAACAAAAATCACTTCAGAACAGATTTTCGGTCAATGTGTGGGCCGGAGTAATAGGCAGGACTATTATTGGGCCAAATTTTCTACCAGAGAATTTAAATGGTACCAACTATTTAGATTTTCTACAAAATGATATCCCCGTTCTTCTAGACGAAGCTGGATTATTGGAACGAGAAAGACCAATAATCTTTCAGCAAGATGGTTGTCCAGCGCATTGGTCCTTGGCTGTCAGGAATTACTTAAACGACTGTTTTCCGGACAGTTCGATCGATAGAAGCGGAACCTTTCTTTGGCCTCCTCGATCGCCTGACCTAACTCCGTTGGATTTTTTCATATGGGGCCGGGCAAAGGAGCTTGTATACACCACCGAAATAAGAACAAGAGTAGCGTTGATTCGCAAAATAAATGAAGCATTTGACAGGATGAAAGAAGATATTACCATAAGAGTAACCACCACCGAAGTAACAAAAAGGGCTCGTGCCTATATTAGAAATAATAGATTGCATTTTGAACATGAACAATAAATAGTTTAAACAAAATTGTGTTTTATTTAACATTAAAACCTAAAATAACCCTACAATCGGGGCTCTAATGCTTAGTAGGCTTATGAGAGGTCTCAGTCTAATAATTTTTGTTTACCTGACCTGCCGCATAAAAGAGGCCATAATTCTGAGAATTGGCCAGGCATCGGCATGAGTAATATCTAAAAATAAAGGGCGTTTCAATGTCTCTATTTTTTCAGTTTACACAGAAGCTTGGAATTGATCGTATTTTTATTAATACACATTAGACAAAACAAAATAAACTTTGAAACTCCGATACTAATTGTAACTTGCGCTCTATTACCGTTTAAGTGTGAAATTTTGGTATTTCTTGAGAAAAATGCAAAAATTGCCATAAAAAATTTAAAAACAAGTTTCAACCTACACATGTACAAGAACACAACAAATACAACAGCAAAAGCTTTTAATTAATATGCATCTACTGAATATTAGTTCTTTGAACATTTTTCAGTGTTATTTTAAATAAATTTAATTAAATTGATTAACAGCTTATGATATACTTTTTTATACAAAGCTAATCTATATAAAGCTGTCAAATACAGGTGGATCAGTGATCGTACTTCCGCAATCCACGTTTAAATTTATAACAATAGTTTTGTCGTTTTTCACGTTTTCTATCTAAAAAGCCCCAAATAATTAGAACAGAGCTCCGTAACTATATAATGAGAGGATCAGAGAATCACAGAGAAGAGTAGAGCACAGAGGAGCAACTTCAAAGCAAAATAATATGTAAAGTGACACTTGTTTGAGTTCAGCATTAAGTTATGCTAAAGAGAGTTAGTAACTATCATCTGTAAGTCAGCATTTAAATTTTCTGCTGCTGTTGAGGTACTAGTTGTCAAGAAATCAACAAACACCTGGGTATTATCAGCATATTATTTATTATTATTATTATTATTTATTATAGCATATATTTATTATATAAGTTATGCATATTAAGTTTGATATTAATATTTCGCACCCTAACAATATTATAGATCGGACAATTGTAAAGGGCATTAAGAAAGTCTAATTTTGATAAATAACAAACCTCTGTTCATATTTAAATTTTTCTTACATTTAATTCAGCAAATACCCAAGAGTGATCCGAAATATGATCTGTATTAATAACACTCCCCATACGAAAAAGCTATTTATTCGACACAAATATGGGACCTAATAAGGCTGCATTTATATCCAGTCTATTTTGTATTACAAGTAAACTAACATTTAAAGCTCAAAAGATTACGTTAAAAAAATAAGAAATTTTATTGATTCTCTACGAATAAATTCTGTAATACATGAATTTGAATTACTAATGCATAACTTAAATGGATACGATTAATACTATGATTTTGTATTTCTGTCCAAGTCTAGATCATTGGAAATCCTTATTCTGAGATTTTCATCTAATAATTTATAATAAATGAATAATATTTAGAACTGTAAACACGATAAACTTATAAAATTAATTTAAAAAAAAATGCTTTATTATAGAAAATATTACCACTATCTCGATGGTTTTTCTTGAAATAAATAATAAAAGAAATTCATTTACGTACAGGAGAATTAAAGGTTAGTATTTTTATTTCAAGCTACTAATTTATTTTGTTCAACTTTGTTTAGCATGGCTATTATTTTAGCGAAATCTTTCTGTATAATTAAAAATTGGTTGCCAAAGGGTTAAAAGCGTTTTGTGTGTTTAATAAATTAATTACTTGAAATACAAAAACCTTTTTTTAATTTCTTTATCTCATAATATATTTTACATAAACATTACCATTTTTGTTTTAAGTAAATAATATTTATTGTTTAATAATTACAGTTCTTTAGAAGCACTCATGATATAATTAAATGAAAAACAAATAGCCCCACATTTTATAAAATGCTACTATCCAGTTTATTTTTTTTTATCCAATCGAGTATATGTCCCGTGTCGCGTACGATATTTAAAAACTTTTATTGTTTTCTCTCTCTCTCTCTCGATATTTTTCAATTTCTTTGTTGACAGTAAACAACCACGATAAAGAACAAAACAGCGCTGAGTTTTTGGTGCCATGTGTCTTTTGGACAAATTTATGTGACATGTTGGACCGCGTATCGGGAGAATTGAAAACGGTACGTGAGGATCCAATTGTTTTAGCCGTACATGACTAAAGTTTCGGTTTTTATTAATATGATGCTAAAAGCATTGAAAGCATAGCATATATAAACAATATTTTATTCAACTTTGTTTAGCATGGCTATTATTTTAGCGAAATCTTTCTGTATAATTAAAAATTGGTTGCCAAAGGGTTAAAAGCGTTTTGTGTGTTTAATAAATTAATTACTTGAAATACAAAAACCTTTTTTTAATTTCTTTATCTCATAATATATTTTACATAAACATTACCATTTTTGTTTTAAGTAAATAATATTTATTGTTTAATAATTACAGTTCTTTAGAAGCACTCATGATATAATTAAATGAAAAACAAATAGCCCCACATTTTATAAAATGCTACTATCCAGTTTATTTTTTTTTATCCAATCGAGTATATGTCCCGTATCGCGTACGATATTTAAAAACTTTTATTGTTTTCTCTCTCTCTCTCTCGATATTTTTCAATTTCTTTGTTGACAGTAAACAACCACGATAAAGAACAAAACAGCGCTGAGTTTTTGGTGCCATGTGTCTTTTGGACAAATTTATGTGACATGTTGGACCGCGTATCGGGAGAATTGAAAACGGTACGTGAGGATCCAATTGTTTTAGCCGTACATGACTAAAGTTTCGGTTTTTATTAATATGATGCTAAAAGCATTGAAAGCATAGCATATATAAACAATATTTTATTATATGAATATACAGGGTATCCCACGTTTAGCTAGGGATATTTCTCAAATCTTATACCACAGTTATATTTTAAGAAAAAAAATTGTTCCAATAAACCGCAACGTATAAATACTTGCGTGCTATATTTTATGAAATACGTGACTTTTTCAGGAAAAAAGAAATCATTTAAATATATATCCCAGTCTCGAGTTTCATTTCGTAAGTTATTATCCATAAAGTCATAACAAGCCCTGCTATTCACCTCCTGTATCTTTCAAAACAAGGTGCTCTCGACGTTTCGAGGGGAGAAGACATTAACAATAAAGAGTAACTTGCAGACGCTTCGTCGTTATTTATCTGGCGTATTTTATCGACAAGATGGGGGAGCTGTATTGAAAATAATAATAAAAGCTTACTGAGGCTAATATAAGAAGAAATAATTTAATATGGATTTATCTAAATAAAAACTGATAAGAAAGCTATTCGAAAAAAAATATATAATTTATTCATTTATCGCTTATATGAGTCACAAAAAAAAATCATACAAATCAGAGCTATAGGATATAGATTTAAGGTTGGCTTTTTCCGATTAATGGTTATTACGAACATTGAATATTTTATCAGATAATTTATAAATAATGACTGTTTTGTTTTCGTGATATTGAGTGCCTTCTTTATCTTGAATTATTATTGAGGGAAATCAAATAATAATCACAATTTAACTGCACTTAACGAAAGTATTTGATTATATAATAAGTTATGGAATTTATTCGTGCATTATTCAGTAAGTGGTAATGGGTTCTATAAATTTTAAGGTACACATACAAGCAAACATTTAAAAATAGTCAGCGATAATAAAGTGAAAATTTTCAAATGAAATGGGGTGAAACAATAAGCACCGATTAGCACTCATACGTTTAAAATATAAATCAATAAAATGAAATAATAATTTAGCCATGGTGGTGACATGTTGGCCTGATAAGGACGGTGACAACACAAAAGTTAAAGCCTTGCCAATTTGATGATTTAAGGTCTATAGTAGTAATTGTTCATAAACGTTTGAACTTTGATAATGAAACAGTTAAATTATAGTCAACAATGATTTAAGGCATGTGTAATATGTCGTATAAAAACTATATGAGATTGGACGACATCCTCCGAGAAATTTTTATTGGCAGCTCTCAATATTTCAGTTTATTGATGTTTTTCAGATTGATTAAGAAACAGAAGTCCTAATTTTATCACAAAGTACTATAAGCTTGATGCAAAAATCCGATAAAAACGTGTATAGATTTTAAGAAATTTAATTGAATAGAGGATCAGTATTCTTGCTTAGAAAAAGCGGCTCCTTATAAGCCGATTAGAGCTTGCATAGGCTAAATAAATATATATGGGATGCTATGGTACCTAATATTAGTGTTTACGTAACAAATAAGGTCAAGACTTTCGCATTTGGGTTACGGTTTTTATTGTATTATTGTTATACATTTTATCTCTAAAACTTTAGCGATAGGTGATAGATTTAGGGATTTTGCACGTCGTCAATTCACTCTATCAAGTTGATCTATCATTGCTGATGGAGCGATGCTATTTTGTTCTACTTGATTGGTCCATTTAGGACTTCCTATTTTATCTAGAATATTCTCAGAATAAATAAGTCCCTTTAAATTATCTTCGTATCGGCGGGCTATATGACCAAAAACTGAGTAACTGATCTGGTTTTTATTTGGGGATAAGCTGTTCACGGTATTTGCTGCTTTTGCCTCCAACTCCACAGTTTAAAGTCTAAGAGTCTAAGTTTCCTGGTTTTAGAAGCACAAAGAGTCCAAGTATAAAAAAATAAAAAAAACGAGACGTTTAACTTAAGACGTCATTTTTCTATATTTTGAACTATCGAGCAGTCTTTCCATATTCTGCTAAGTCGCATTATAGCACCTTTTGCCATGATTATATGCATTTGTATCTTTGCCTCGCATTTTCCATTCCTTGCTATAGTAGGGCTTATGTAATTGAAATTGTCTACTAGGTTATACTGTAACGTAGTAGATCTACCGACTTATTATTTAAGTATTTTTTTAATAATTTTTAATGTTAATGTTCCACTCGTCGGAGAAGTTCTACCATTTCTTCTTCTGTCGCTGCTATGAGAATGGTATGGTCAGCAAATCTTAAGTTGGTAAGTTTTCCTGGCTATTTTTATACCTCCAGAGCATCCATCTAAGGATTTTCTCATCACAAGGAGGTTAAAAAGGTCGGGTTGAACCCAGTTGACACAAGCAAATGCCTTTTGATCAGCAAGGAAACATATTATCATAGGTACTTTATATTCTCTAGATTTATTTAATAACTACACCTACGTGCTCTTGGATATTTGGCGGTCTAAAGAAGCTTTCAGTCTAGTTTTTAAGATTTTTAAAATGCCTTTGCTGACGTGAGACATTAGTAACATTGTCCGGTATTTCTTGCACCTTTTTTGTGTAATGGAACGGATATTCAATTACACAAGTCTGTTGACCATTTTCCTATGTTCCATATAGCCAGTTCTCCTAGTATAGTATCGATTCCTAGGAGTTTATTTTGCTTTATTGATTGAATCGCTTCCTTTACATCGGAGAGTAGAATCGATGGTTTTCAGGGATAATTTATTGTCGATCTGTTCGTTCCTGTACAAATCTGCACGGCAGATCCTTCATGTTTTTGAGATTTTATCATTATCAGTTGCCTTTCTATCCAAAACAGACCAGTTCCGTAGCTTAAACTTTCTTGTTACCACTTTCTAAGCTCATTTCTATTTCTATCTTCTTCTATTTTATTATTTCTCTTTCCCTTTACATCATGGTCTTTGGACTTCTTTTGACAAACTTCTATAGGCATGGTCTATGTCTGCTTTCCGCTTAATATACTTCCTACTTTTCAAATCAAATCCTACGTGTGATGAGTAATTCATGGTTTATGCTTTTTCAACGTCAGCTACTTCACTAAACATTTCATTGCATAAAAAGTTGTAGGTTATTGATCTATTAATTATGGCAGTATAGTCAACTAATGCATTATGTAGTAAGAGACAATGAATCTTATAAACTTTAAATTTCAGATCCAAGCAAAAATTTTAAAATAGTCAGCGATGATAAAGGGCAAAATATTGAGTAAAGTGAGGTGAAACAATATGCAGCGATTAGTATTTACTATAATTCAGTCAAGGTAGTGATATATTGGCTTGATAAGAACGGTGGCAACACAAAAGTTAAAGGTTTGTCAAACCAAGCATGTACGCTGGATCAATACGATGATTTAAGATATATAGAATTAAGAGTTGATAAACTTGAGAAATGGAACAATTAAATTTTAGAAATTTACATTGGCAAATATCAACATTTATAGTTTCATTGATGTTCTTCACATTGATTAGGAAATTGAATTCTTCATTTTATCATAAATTACTAAGTCGATGCAAAAGTTCACCTCGTATGGATTTCTGTGGTCCGACAAAAGTAATTATAAATAAATTGCATGTATGACAACTATTGTGATCTAGCAAAAGTTACCGTAATAAGAAATAAGGTCGAAATTTTCGCATGTAGGTTACAGTTTTTTTTATTATAGGTTTTACCTCTAAGGTTAATGAAAGATATTTGATACGTCAACTGCCCTACTTAGTATTTAGTTATATAATAAGTTATAAGTAATTCATGCAATATTCAGTAAGTGGTAATTTTGAATGAAACGTGGTGAAACGATGTGCACCAATTAGTATTCATACGTTTATAATGATTTAAAGCATCCGTAACATGTCGTATAACAACAGTACGAGATTGGACGACTTCCTTCGAGAAAATTACATAAGCAGTTGTCAATATTTATAGTTTTATTGATGTTCTTCAGATTGAATAGCGTATTTATATTTACACATTGACAAGCGTATTTATTTATGTGCATATTTCGTATCCATCGCATATTTTTACCTATAAAAAATATTAACAATTTGTTTTATAAGTTTACGATTTTTGGCTCGATTATTAAGGTCAAGCCACTTACATTTTATAATACTAGTTACTTTACTCAAAAGTTCGTGGCTAATAGAGTTGGCGTTTGGCAAAGTAGTGTGTCTCCAGAATAATTAACTGTTATTCTGGAGACTAATAAATAACTGTTCATGATAGACAGAGAAGCGATAAAAGACGTGTAACCAATCAATAACAGAACCATTATATTCATTTAACCATCCGAAGAAACCCAACAATAATTGGTCATGCGCACCCCGTACCACCCTTTACATATTCTGGGCTGGTCATCATGTCTAGTAGTCGCAAAGAATTAATTTATATTTAAGGCATATTGACTGGTGGATACATAACAGAAATTCTAAATTCTCATATAAGATTATAATAATACCTACAAAAGATCTAAAACATAATCGAAACCCAACTTGTGATATACGGTTGTTAAGGAACATGGCAATTTTAGTTTCATCATCCTTTTTGTCAAACCCAGCAGCCTTCATATAAATGTTAAAGGAACTCAAAATTTTTTTAAAGTTTTGAGAAACCAATTGAACGAGATGTTCTTAGGTAGCTTAAAAATCGTTGCCATTTTTTTGATTTAATAAAGTAAATTTCACAAGTTGCAAGCTCTTAGCCTTTTATTGGTCATGTTGAGCATTCACTGACACCATGTTTTAGTTATATTAAAACTAATTTTATAATACTTTAAATACTTTTTATTTATCTTGAAAAGGAACGTAAATATTAAGTTCAACTCATTTCTTATTCTGCTGATCAACTAACCTAGAAGACTTCCAGGGCTGTCGTATACACCAGTCCGTACATACATAAGGGATGTTTAAACTCCCGATGAACATAAAGCATAATACATACTTATTTAATGCTATATGTTACAGTACTCATAAAAGATTATGTACGCTGCATGCAGTGGCGAATGGGTCGAACTATTTTATAATAATTTTTCTATTGATAAAATAACGTTTTTAAACAACCTGTACAAACTCTGTAGATCATCCTCAATAAAGGCATTTCCCATCTGAATACACAGCAGTTATATAGTCTAAGGTGCTAACGCGCACCTAAGACTATATAACTGCTTGTGCATGCTGCTCGGGAAAAATGGCACAATATACCTCAACAGTATATCTACAATCTGATAGACAGTATGGATAGGCGTCTCCAAGATTTCGAGTTTCTAAGTTTTTTAAAAGTAATACTTTTTTTTACAAGCATCTTAGTTGCTTTTCTAATTACAACCAATCAAGTAATAAATTTCTAATCTATTTCTTCCGATTAAAAAAATTAAGATTTAAGGTCTATTGAAGTAGTAAATGTCCATAAACGTTTGAACTTTGGTAATCAAACAGTTATATTAGGGTTAAAAATGATTAAAGGCATTTGTAATGTCTCGTATAATAAATAACACTATGAGATTGGACTGGACGACTTCCTCCAATAAAATTACATTGGCAGCAGTAAATATTTATAGTTTTACCGATATTATTCAGATTGATTAGGAAACATAATTATTCCTATTATTACAAATTACCATAAATCACATGTGAAAATAATCATATAGAAATTCCATAGATGATAAGTATTCTGCTCTAGAAAAAAAATTGCTACTTACTTAATATCATTTAATTACAACACTATTTAATTAAACGCAACTAATTTAAATTAGGTAAAGAACAAAATAGCTAATAGCATACGAATAAATCTATGCAAATGTAGACTAAAAATTATTGTACTTGAAATAACATCACGGGCTAAAAATTAATTGCTGTGGTACCTAAAAGTATTATGAACGTAACAAAGAATTGGGTCGAAATTTTTGCATCTGAGTTTTAGTTTCTTTTGTGTTTTTAATAGAGGTTTTGACTCCAAAAACTAAACCAAAGATATTTTGCTCATCAGCTCTCTAATGTCAGCTACTCAACCCGCTAGCTAACCTTATTTTTTCGATGTATGTGGTAATGATTACTTCGAAAATATATTTAAGGCAAATGAACATGAAAACCCTTCTTCGACTTGATTATTGGACGGTAGCTTTCGAGTTAGTAGTAGTCGAACTAGCGGTTGAAAACGCAAATATATTTTTTACTTGCCGAGGATATTCTGAGGCACTGAATAAAATACATTTTTAACTAAGAGTCTAGTTTACCATCGTCATCTGGTTTTTCTTGTATTTTATTCTTGTAAGTATCCAGGTCTATCACATAGACTCCAGCAATTGATTTATTCACTTTAGGTAATTTTGACTTTTAATAAGTGTTTAATTACCATCATTTCAATTTAAATGGTGTAACCTGACCCTAAATTATGCACCTTAACACAAGTTCTGATAAACTTTGACTTGTGTTAAAGAATGGTACATCAAATTAGGCAACGAATGCAGTAAACTCATGCCATCTACTCGACATTATTTTATCAGCTGATTTATCCATATTTAAAATCATCTCTTTTATTTCGCCCTAACTTATATAACAAATTTTATTTCGCCATTTTAATGAGCTTACTATTGGTGACAAAAGCCGACCAGATATGCCAATGAGCAGTCATATATATTTCTAAAAGTGAAGTCATGATAAATTTAACAGGGTTACGGTGATATCTCGGCTAGTTAATGATGGCGATAACATGAAACATAAATACGAATCTCGACGATTTAACTTCTATGGTTGCCCGGGATAATGTAAATAAATGTTTGGGCTTTAACAAATATATAATCATGATGAGCCCTAATTATGCTCTATGTTAACAGTATTTGATTGGACATTATTATACTGTAAAATTGCAATTCTTAATTTTATACTATAAATTATAAATTGTTTATATTTCGTTTTATAATTTAAATAATATTCTTCAGATTAATTGAGAAACTAAATTATGTACTTCTTTTTATAGCTTTTATACACAACCAGAGATTTTAAATAGGAGCAATAATTTCATGTTGCTGTGAATCTGACCAAATTTTGATGAAAACTCGTGTTTTATTAATAAAGTGAGAATATGGTCTAAAGATAGTTTTTCCTGAAATTTCAGTGTATATCTGATTTGGCTTTAGTGGTACCTCAATAGAGGTAACTGTATTTTTGCGATTGTTTGCACAAAATTTAAATTGTGCGGAAATTTGTTACAGAAACCTTTGGTTACCTACGAGAAATAGAATCTTAGACATGGCCTTAGATGACAAGTTTTATCTCTTTTAATTTTTGTTTCTGCCTCATCTAGAATTACCATTTTACTTTCTTTACTTTGGCATGATGGATTAATTTATACGAAGATGACCTTGAGTCTTTTCTTTTAAAGGATTCCTCGTCAAGAACGTGGCCGATTAAATGGCTACTCATTTTGTTTCTAAAGGGAAGTTCCTACTTTGGTTTCTAGTAAGCATGAATAAATCAATTTTAATAACTCATAATGAAGGAATAATAAACGTGAAATAAAATTTTTACTAGAAATGAGCATTAACTTGCGCAGTGACAAGAACTTCTACTTTTAATTCATTTTAACTGATCATCAATAAAAAAGACAAAAAATCCCCAAATTTAGACTACACAGCCCCGATATCCAGACAATAGATTCACTTGGATATCAAGTAGACTGGAAGATAAGCAAGCAAGGTTAAATATTTTAATATAACAGTGCGTGATGATTAAACGGGCGTATATACTTGCATGAGTCGTGTGACCCTAGGTTCAAGTCTCAAACTTGGTATGAGCGTTTGTGAGTGTTCGATTTAGTTCATTTATTATACTATATTCCTATATTGGAACGAGTGTACTAATGTACCAAACATATAAAAAAGAAAATGGGTGCCTGAATGTGGCTTTGAAGTTGTATGATAAAAATTTTGGGTTTAAAAATATGTGGTTCACCAAAAGGTTCTTAGCCATAAGCAACTTCTTAATATTGTCAACAATATCTTAATAATTGACAATGATTAATTTTAACTTCACCACACCATATAAATAAATCTTATTTATTCAGTGCACAATTATATTCAGTGTAAGCTATATTCTTCAAGCGACATAATTTCTTGATTTTAATAGCAAACATTTAAAGATCGGTATTAGTAATATAAGCCAAAGAAAGAGAACAATAGGCATCTGCGTATACTCATACATAATTCCAAAAAACATGTGTTAGACAAAGATGGCTAAAATACGAAACTTGAAGCTATGCTAGTAATTACGTTGCAATAATACCGCTCGGTGATTTAACATCTATTACTGGACGGGGTAAAGTCAATTTATGTTTGACCTTTGATAGTCATATATTCCTAATTAGGCCTAATGCTAACAATTTTAGATTGGACGATATAATACGATGCAATTTACACTCCGTTGCAAATTCTGGTTTAATAATCATAAATTGTTTACATTTTGTGTTCAAACTGATTGGGAAACGGAATTTCCCATACTTATTACTGTCAGATCCCTCTGACAAAGGCATTTGAAAACTTCAAATTAATTTTTTTTGTCTAGTTTAAAATGATATGGGTCAAATATAATAAAATAAAAAAAATTAAATACCTTCTGAGTAATTTCCAGGCACGTAGAGCACAGCTTTATCTATAAAATTTGTAAACATTTGTTTGACAATAAAGCAATAATTCAATTTTGTGCAACAAGCATTTACGCCTGTGAATTCAGCTTTTTTTTTTTTAAACTTATATCAATCAATTAATCACATATATAACAAATTATAAAATATAAAAACATACACAAATATTAAAATAATACTTGTGTATTTTGAAAATATATGCACATCATATGTGCATTTCGCTAATTCTAATAATTCTAATAATTAAATTATTTAAATTTGACATAAACTTTAAATAATTTACAAACAAATTGCTAAAAATCTGTAATTAAAAAATAGTCATAGACATCTTTTTGCTGATCTCTTCGTTTCAAACAAATCCTTTTCAACTTTAATTAGATTTTCGTTTTAAAACCAGATAAAACAAGTAGCTTCTATTTTATCAAATATTGCACAAATGCGCAGCCGGCCTCAGGCATGTAGTATCAAATAAATGGGGGCTCGCATTAAATTGTGAAAACCCCTTGGGCGCGACATTCTCCCGCGATGTTCTGTTTATTATGTTTCGAAAGTACTCTACCCGAAAACCTTGGAGCGTAGCAGAATATTGCTATGAAATAAAGTCGAGTGTTAAGAGGATAAACGCAGAAGAAAAGCGTTATTTGCATTTATTTAATGGTGCATTTGCCATGTAATTTATTCATTTTTACCGTGTAGCTTAAACGTCAGTATTAATGCATTAGTTAAAGTAAGACTAATATATCGACTAATTGCTAAAGGTTTTGAGAATTTGTAAAAAAAAAACACAAAAATAACATTGAGAAAATAAAAATAAATATTAAGACGAGTCGAGTTATGGTTTCACATACTCAAAAAGAACCAGTATTTAAATATTGCTAAATTTAAACATGTTTGATACTTTAAACATATTTAAATTAATGGGCTATATATGGTTGACTTAAAAAGAGCTTTCAATAGAAAGTTGCGATTGCCAAATATAAAGATCTTCAAAAGATGTGCAGAGATTTTTCTATTCTGATATGATTCATAATCTTTATAGGCAGATAAAAATATGAAAGACTATTTGTCTCTAAATTGTCCTAATACTTATATAGATTTAAATTTGCTTTTATAAACTACAAGATTTCTTTGTTGCCGTATAATTTCGAATGCGTAAATGTTTCTACCCTAATACTCGCAATATATCGTCACTTACCTATTCCTGGATTTCCTATTTTATAATCTATATTATACCTTATTTATTTAAATTTAATTATAGTTCTAAGTTATATATTATTCGTTTAAATAGTCGTTTTTCTCAATTGCATAAATATTCTTAGCTGTACTTCTAGAATCATTTAAATAATGATAGCTTATTATTATTATTATTATGAAAAATTTGTTTAACAAATTATTAATTAATAATATTGATGGTAATATTTAAATATATTTAATAGAGTATTTCAGTAATGCGAGGCCTTTGTCTATGCATAAGGCCTTTTTAGTACAATTTTAGTGAAAACTAGATAACAAATAATTATTAAAAAATCCCTTTGAAGTTTTTGCATTTAAGTTGAGACATTTTAAAAAGTTGAAAGCATTGTATTTTAGTCAAGATTTTATGGTGAAAAAAAAAAAAAGATATGGTGTTAGTTTTATTAATTAAGGTTTAAAATTATCAAATCATCTTTTTTATTAAAGTTTTGTAGAATAGCATAATCATGACAAGCGTTAAATGGAATGTAAAAGTTGACGACAATAAAGCTTAACACAAGATTTTTAATATTAAACAATAAAAATAAAATTCCGCAAAAAAAATAAATAACTGCTTAAACATGCAAATATTTCCAAGACTTTTGTACAAATTGATTTCGATTCAAAACAACCATCATCAACTAACATTTTTTAACCAGTTAATATAACGAAATAAGCAACGTAAGCTTTTAAGTTATGCATAAATTCTAGTTCGCCTTTCCAGGAGTTAGAATTATTATTAACTATTTATGGCAATTTAATGTACGTTAAATTGAAATTTATTAACTAAAAACCGTGTAGTCTTAATAGTCTCTTTTTGTTGATTGAATAGCTTGGGGAGCAATAGACAAGTTGACTCTCTATATTTAGACTTTTTAAAGATAATCGATAGATATTTAAGCTTTACTATAAAAGTAAATTGAACTATTAGTTGTTAGAGATCCAATCTTGCATTGGCTATCTAGTTTTATTGTAGGCCGAGTCAGTGAAGTAATGTGCAACAGTCTACAATTAAGCTACTATTAAAAATTAATGTTTTTTTCTAATATTTCGTCGGTCCAATGGCAAAACCGCGAATGTGCAAATTTACAGATTTTCGCCTATCTGCACTAACCATATCAACAAACTCCAAAGTTTCTAATGGCAAAAGTACGAATGTGACTGTGACGTCATACTCCCACCAAAGTTAAATAACCATTCAGCGAGAGCGGAGTGCTTAGTTTTGTTCCAACGCTTAAACAACGAATGTGCCATATTCGTGTTTTTACCATTGAGAATATTTCCACATTATAAGTTTATATTTACGAATGTGTCAATTTCGTGCTTTTACCATTGAAGGTATTTAAGAACATATCAATTTACATTCGCGAATGTACCAATTTCGTGCTATTAATAATTTGTATGAATAAGAGACTTAACTATATTAGTAAAGTGCTATATTTAGTTACATAAAAATGAGTTCTCGAGCAAAAAAAATTATGCAGCTTGGCCGTGAATTACATGGTAAGTTATACTTTTATATTTCGGATTATATTTTTAATATCATTTTTAATTTGTTGATATAGCTATGTAATTAATTGGCTTCAAGGGCTCATACCTGGAACAGGAGCATGAATCTAATTCAGAGTTCACATCAATTCATTTACCTTCTAGCGAAGAAGTATTACAAGAGTTACATTCAAATACTTGGCCACAGCCCTCTACCAGTAATGCTAGTGAATTAGATGATAAGTTTTCTGCTAATGCTCTAGGTACTTTTTAATTATTCAGCCTTACATAAAATATTAAACAAAATGTTTCCTAGGTTTGGTCTCTGCAAACACTTGTTATTACTTATTGGCACACAACAAGCGCGCCCATAATAGAACCAAATATTTGTATTAATCAACTTGATATTAAGTTAAGACCGCAAGTGGCAAACCTTGAGCCTTTCCCATCTGCGGCTAGAGATGAAGACTTCGACGACATTCAGAATTCCATCTCATCATCTGATAAGTATGAGCCCTCTTCAGAATCAGACTCGATCTTCTAAATCTGACCCAGTAGCAGAAAAGTATTATGATGAAAATAAACCACCAATCGTTAATGAGTTAAAAAAAAATACAGTTAATAAAAAAAGAAAACGAAATGAGTCAAAATGGAAACGGAATATTTCAAAATCCAAAAGAATTAAAGGCGAATCATACACAAAATTTATCGTATGTAGAGAATTTTTTATGGCAACGTTAAATGCTACTGATGCTCTAATGAGAAGCTCTCTTCAAAAGCAAACTAGTGGAGGAGTTTTGGAAAAAGACAGGCGGGGAAAGCATACGCCTTCACATAAATTATCTGCTGAGGTTGATGCGTTCAGAAGAGAACATATTTTGTCCTTTCCGTCCGTAGAATCACACTACTGCCGCAAGGGCAGACCTTGAAAGGGATTCCGCATTGAAAGGCTTCAATGACCGAAGATACTTGGATGCCTCTCTAAACATTTCTGTAATGTATAGAATGTACAAAAATGTCTGTAGAGCTAAAAATGTAAAGACTGTTACCCTAGAAAAATATCGGTCTATTTTTAGGGAATATAAATTAAGTTTCTTTGTTCATAAAAAAGATCAATGCAAAACATGTCTTGCACAAAAAAATATATCTGAAGAGGACAAAAATGAGAAAGAAGCAACTTTTAAAAGGCATTTGGAAAAAAAAGAAGCAGCTAGAAAGGTTCGAGATGATGATAAAGCTACAGCAAAAGAAAATCCCCACATTTTAGCATTTAATTTTAATCTTCAGGCCGTTTTGACTACTCCAAAAGGCTCTGCTGGACAAATATTCTACTTGAGAAAATTGGCGGTGTACAACCTAACTATTTACAACTTGGCCAATCAGGGTGTAAGATGTTACGTTTGGAACGAAACACAAGGGAAGAGGGGAGCTAATGAGATAGCATCATGTATTAACGATTTAATCATGTCCCATAATGGGATATCAGCTGTTCAAATGATGTCTGACAGCTGCGGAGGGCAACAAAAGAACAGTATTTTTGCAGCTATGTGTCTCCAACTTTGCGCTAACTACCCAACTTAGTGGATCATCAATTCTTCGAAACTGGTCACACAGAAATGTGCGACTCTATTCACTCTAAAATCGAGAGGAAGGCGAAACACGTTCCAGTCTATACACCTGACGGTTGGGCGCAAGTTATTCGTGACTCGCGCATATTTCCACAGCCATTTGTTGTCAAGAATTTTATGTTTGATGACTTTTTAGATTTCAAAACATTTTCTGTAGACTCTTATTGTTTTAGTAAGATTCCCTGGAGAAATGTATGCTCTCTTCACTATGAGAAAGGTGAGCCCTCAAAAATATCTTACAGGACCAACTTTGCTGAAGAGTGTAAACATGTAGATTCTTCTAAGCCGATAAGAAATCGAGAACGTCCGAAGCAAAGTTTATTGCACAGAGCCTACAAAGAGAGTCTACCCATAAGTGTGGCCAAATATAAAGACTTAGAAAAAATGTGTAAGGATTATACAATACCCAAAATACATCACTGTTTTTAGAACTCTTTAAAAACAAGTAAGGACGCGATAATTTACCAGCACCGGATCAAGGAGAAAGTGATGTTACGGATTCGGAATAAAACATAAAAGCGAGCTGAGGCTTTGAATTTTTAGTAGTATTATTATTTTTGTTTTTAAGTTACGTTGTTTTATAAAAAAACTACCTTTGGTTTCATATTTAAGATATTTTGTCAGTAAGTAGTAATTTAAATTCGTTAAATAAAGAATAATTTTGCATAATTTTCCAACGACAAAACAACGAATGTGCTGTAAACATCTAAAAAAAACAAAAATGTCAAAATTTAATGTAAACATAATTCAAACCTCTATTAGAAAAATGTAGTTGTCTAATATCAAACAAGAAAAGCAAAATATGAATTTTTGACGGCTTTGCAAAACTTCAAAAGCATTTTCTGCAAAACTATGATTTTGCACATTCGCGTTTTTGCCGTTTTATCGACGATTTGTCCTCTTAATTAGACACTGATACTTCCTATATGTAGATACTGTTTACAAATTTTTCGATATAATCCTTCTACCATGCATTGATATTAGAGATTAAATTAATCAAGTTAACCTTTAATACTCAAACTCTCATGATTTAAGCTACTTATTTCATCTGTAAACCGATTTTACCGAGGCATTTAATCGTATCGATCATTTTATCAAAGTTCTAAATCACAGTCTTTTGTACCTTTTAACTGTATTACTCGAAAAAGTAGACAAACTGAACACTTTGCTGTACCATTTCATCCCCTACTTTTTACCAGCAATTATCCTTTAACCTGTATATGGAGAGTTGCATATGCAAATCTCTATGATCATCCTGAGATACACATTCTGAACATTACTACCATGCGATTATTGTTAATAGATTTGTTTTAATAATTGATTGCTTTATTTGTTGCTAATTTTCTCTTGAATTATTTTATGTCAATTGAGTAAACTTATGGAAAAGCCTGTACCGTTTATGAATAAACAAATAAATAAACAAAAATTGTATGTTATGACTATTTTTCAAACGAGCCTCAACAAGTTTTCTCCGAAAGAAAGCTCAAAGAAACAAGAGCGTATTCTTTTCCTTTGTATTTACGGTCTGCTACGTGCCTTCCAAGCGGCTAAGATAAAATGGCAAATTGGGTACACATTGTGCCTTTTGTTCAGATAACTTCAACCTTCTGCTCAAAGTTTTTGAGTTACCTGCGAAAATACAATATATTTGGTCCGGGCTACCTTTCAAACTTTAAAAAGGTCTCCCGGTGGGAGCACGGGACGGAGAAAAGAACGTCTCTTATAAATACTTAAAAGAAAATGGGGGAAATATATGAGACGGTTTTATTCAGTGAGTTAATTGGATGCGAAGCTTCATGTTTTGTCTTAGCAGAAAATAAACGCAAAATATTAAATTGTAAAGAAGAACATTAACGGTGACAGAGCCGATATTTCACAGCGATGTGGGCACAGAATTCTCAATTTTGGTGAGTTTGGACCTAACTTTTACTTCATTTGTATTAACATGTAATGTTCATATTGAAATACGGGCAAGAATAGCAGATGATATAGTGAATAGGACGAAAAGTCTCTTTAGGGGTCTCGCCAGCAAATCCTGCATGTTCTAACCCATCTTATTTATTTTTAGTCCCACCATGTATTTTTAGTTCCATTCTGATATCCTGGCTTCGTATTCTATCCCTGAGGGAACCACCATTAATGTTTCTTAGTATTTTCGGTCGTTCTCACTATTCTTTCCACGCATGTTTTGTAAAATCTCAGATTGCTTTAAGTTCTCATCATTTTTCTTTGCTATATGATATATCTCAGGTATCCGCTGACTCTTGTTGCTTTCTCCAAAAGATTACTTTTGCGTGATACTTCCACTCATAGGTAGTTGAATCTTCTCACCTGCTATGATATCTTGTGTCGATCGGTTTATTAAAGATAGCTATTGATTTATGGTTTTTCTCTTGCAATGTTTGTGTTAAATGTATGTGCTGTTACTTTCGTCTTGTATAACAGGCATTGTGGGTTGTCTTTACTATCTGTTATGAGGATTGCATCGTCTGCAAAGTAAAATATTGTAATGGCCTTCAGTTTTTTAATATTTTCATTGATTTGGTCCATAATAATGTTGAATAGAGAAGGACTAACGCTTAATTTGCACTTTTTCAGATAGTCCATTGATGTTATTATGGCCTAGAATCCTGATTACGTCAGCTACTCGAATCCTGTCAAACTCCTTGGTTAAATCCATAAAACAGACAAATGAATATTGCCTCTACCGTAGATTCATTAAACCTAAATCCTTGCTGTGTTTTGGATATTGACATCTTTTTCATGAGCCTATTAGCGATGATTTTATTAAAAAGCTTAAGAAGCGAGCGTTATGTTTTTAAGATTATTGGAGTTTCTTCTCTCTCGTTTTGTATCTATTCGTCTGGTATGATTTCGACTCTTATTATCTTTTTAAACAGCTTAGCGAGTTCTTTCTATAGTTCCACTCTCCCTCGTCTTTAATGATTTCATTGTTGATATTATTATCACCGAATTTAGTTTTTCAACTCCTGTGCTTGATCTACTTCTATTGCTATTTCATTTTTAATGTTATCGTCTTTTGGTAGAGTCTCTATCCTTGATGTGTTTCCATCAGAATTTTTATATATATTTTTAAAGCGTTTTATCCATGTCTCCATTATATTCGTTCTTACTTCCACCTTTAATAATCAAATTTTTCTTATTTCGTAGCATGTTCCGCGCTTTTTTGAGTTTTATTATATCGTTGTTTGTTCCATTTCTAGTTATTTTGTATCTCTCGTACTCATTTGGTTTTCTGTTGTTAATGTATGTTAAGTAAACTACTTCCTTTTCCTCAGAAAGCTTTTACTTCGTTGATAAATATTTTTTTGTATACGTTACCATTACCTTCTTCGTTCGTATAATCCTCTTGTGCTGTCATGCTTAAGCAATTCTATTTTGAATTAAATGGTGTTACCGTTTCTTTCCTTTTCATAGGTTTATCAGTCAGTATTTGCATAAAACAAGTTTGGGTTATATTCCTATGTTTACTGCTGATATTGCTCTTATATCGAGAATATGCTAGAGGTCTTATATACTTTGCTGTTTGTGATTAATTACTCTTATGTTTTGAAAGGTGGATTTATGTTCGTTTTTGTGTTTAAAGTAAGTGTTATTGATCCTCAATATATGTATAGGTAACTATGAGCATGTTACCGTTCTCGTTTTTCACTTAATGTAGCATTGGCAAATTTTGTTATGTCTGGAGCATATCAGGTTGTTTTATCCGGTGTGTTTTAATTTTTTTGGAGCTTCATTGATATGCAAGTTTTGTTTTGGTTTAGATACTGTACGTATTTAACATAATGTTCTAGTATTTCGTAGTTGTATTTTCAACTCATGTCTGTGCCCTCATATCTTTATCAACTACACTACAGAATAAGAGGTAATCCCCGTATCCCATGCTGGCCGTTCCTTTATTTCGAAAAGAAGGTAAATATCAATCTTGGTTCCAAGAGAACTTTCTTATCTTTATTGGATAAGCAGGCCAGTATTTGTGAAAATTACGAGATAATATTATATGATTACTAAATAAAAAGAGCTATCCACATTTTATGGATCTGGACTTGTTGAATGGAAGGCTTTGGGCAAATCTGCTTTCCAGAAACCAATTCTTGGTTGAAACATATTTTGTAACAAACCTTTGCATTCTACATCAAAACCAACGTGTTATGAAGTTGGAAGGTCCAGTTTTAAAAAATCCAACCTCTTCTCTACCTTCTCTTATAAGCAAGAGAAGGACATAAGAGATTGAAAAGATGCAACTAAAAGAGAAGTCTTTTAATCAGAAAACCTGATCAAACATTAAAACTTCAAATATATCTATCTACACGCCAATTGGCAAAAGAACTAGAACCGTATCCTTTAGTATTATGCATTAAAAATTCAAAGTAAACAGGCTAAAAATAAAAATGTTCAAACAGTCAATTCTTCGTGGTGTTCTTTTATAATTTGATTTTATTTTAATGTATTTATCATTGTTGGTTATCACATTTTGTAGTTTCAATTCTTAAAAGTTTATTTTTATATTTTTTCTTTGACTGATTAGCTCATATACAAACTATGTGTATACACTATACCTAAAAGTTTATTCTCTCAGCATTAGGTCAATTATAGATTCAAAGATTTCATATAAATCATATTTGGTTATTCCTGAAAATTGTAAATATAATGTTAAAACTAGTAACGCTAGGCTCAAATTTCTCGCTAATTTCTTTCTAGTAAAACATATTTTTCTTTGATGTAGAAGTTAATTTTTCGACATTAAAGGCTTTTTCATATTTGCAGTACAAACTCTAGTTAAATAAAAGGGATTAGACCATATCTTCTTCAAGCAAATTCAGAAACCCGTGTAAATTTTAGAGAATTACGGCTCTTCTAGCTTCAATGTTAGTTTAGGATTTTCATCTGCCCTTAGAAACTGGCTATCTATTATAATTAGAATATTCTGTGGCTTAATTATTTTAAACTGCGCATTCGAAAATTGCAAAAACTACTTTGTACTAAAAAACACACATCATCGCCTGTTTTGATTTTTCTCAAAATATTTTAGCTAAAAGAATATACCTTTCGAACTCTCTCTATATCTAAAGCATCCTCCGACTGGAAAATGGGATGAGAAAAACCTTTTCTCTTGTAAATATTTAAGAGGAAATATTGAAAATGCATCAGTTGAGTTCATACAGGCAGTTACTTAGATATTGTATACCAAGTTTATTCTTGCATAAAATTTGATTTTTGCATAAAAGTTGTTGTAATTTGCATTATTTCAGATTAGACCTCAATAGATTACAGTAATGTTAGTTTATTTTTTAATTGACGTATTTATAAAAAATATGTCGTAAACCTTTTTATTAGGTTTATACGAGATTATGCATAGTGTCAAGTGTAGGTATATATTGTTAATCTAAGATATATAAGTAAATTATTGATTTTGTGTGTATGGAATAGATTAAAAAAATTACCACACATATAGAACATAATTTTTTTTATATTACACATTATAAAATACATTAATTTACACATTACACATTAATAAAACCTCACATTAAATTAAGACAAAAAATACTCGGTCTCAAAAATCTTATATTTTTTTTGATAATTAAGAATATTTCTACATGGATCACAAAAATACACAGATCGAAAAATACAATCTTAATCTTTTCCTCAAGATGCTAATATTTTTAGAAAAACACGTGTAAAAAACTAAATAAAGTGCAAAAACTATGTTTGTTTAATATTTATACATAACAATCTTAACAGCCGCGAATATACCATCTCTTCTCCAGCATTTGGGAATTATCTTAATGTAGCGAGCATCGGGCACTATTTGTGACATCTCGGGACACACGTGAAAAATAAGCGAATCTTCCGATCAAATGAACCGAGTATATAAGGAGCCCTTATCGCTAGGAGGGCAGTTCAAGTATGAATATTGGCGCGACTTTAAAATTGAAATAATTAGAAGCCAATAAATATATTATTGGTTATATACATTGGTTTCTAATGAATCGTCTAATTTCAAAAAGCAAATCACCACTGAAATGATAAATGTACTAAAATAACATATTTTTAATAAAATAAACAACGAGTTTTAGTTACTTATATCTATATGATTAAAATAGTTAGTAGATGGCCGGTTTTGAAACTAACTTATGGATTTGGCCGGTTTTGAAACTTATCTATATGGATATGGCTGTTTTGAAATTACCTATTGATTAACTGCTTTTGGCCCAAATTTATTATATTAATGAGCCACACATACTTTCGTCAGCATTTATAAAAAATAAAATGTTCCACTTTGTGATGTATTTTTACCGACTTTATAAAAAAAATCTTAACAAAACAAAAACAAAATTCTACAAAGTAATACTTATAAAAATTAAAAAAACAAAGTGAAACAAAAAACAAAACAGTGTATCAATATCTGTTTAGTCATTTTTTAAATCTTAAATGTTCTACTCGAGATTTAAATTTATACAATATTTTCTCTTTCTTCAATTTCTTCACACACCAGGTCATCTTCAGGAGGTTGACCTATGGATTGTTCAACAGTAGTGTTAAAGTTTAAATTTTCCAACTCTTGCCAGTTTTCCCCGTAGTGAGCTTGGAAAAGTGCGCTAACATCCTTGATCTTTTTGGCATTTGGAGCTATGCCAGTTGTTAGAAGACCAGGGACTAGATTATTAAGTGTCTTTCCCTTTTTACCACCAACTTATCACCTCCTAAATCCGAACGGTAAGACTCCTCTCCACGAATAGTTACATTACCTTTTATGGTCTTCTTCAATAAAAATCTTTTAGAAGGGTTGAATTTGAAGTGCTACTGTCCAGGTGGTTTCATAGTTTCTAATGTGGCACTTTTCCAGTCATTGATTTTAATATCTTTCATTTGCCAAACAGAGCCATGCCCTTTTAGAATATTTATGTATTCTTCGGATTTTATGATAATTTCGATATTTTTTATTTTTTTTTCGATTTGCGCAAATACCCTATCTGGTGGTATATACGAATGACCTACAATGGGAAAGATAACTTCAACAGTTTAACCGTTTTGTGGAGCTGATGTTACAAGCCATTTTGACAACATTCCCATCAAAGTTGTATTTTTGTTTTGTCCACCACAGCCATCAGCAAATAATCGAACAGTGTTATTATCTTGTAAGTCTGAGTGGCATAATCTGTGGAAAACGGCACTTGCAATTTGATTTGAGCTTTTCGGCCTTTCTATTTTATTCTAATAATAAATAGGAACATTGCTTGCAGTTAATGCAGCATGTGAGTTGCCTTCTACAATAGGGAAGTTATAGAAATTCCATTGACGACTGAAATAAGGTCGTTGGTCTGGTACCTTTGGTAAGCTCATATTCTTCTGGCAGTCAAAAGACATGGTCAGCAATCCATCTCTTTCCTGCTGCAACATTTGGAAAAATTGGCCTTTAATTTATGAATTCTTTTCTGTGTAATTAAATTTTGTTTTTTAGTTGGTTCCTTTTCTGTTTTGATTTTTTCGCCAAGTTCCAAGCATTTGGAGCACACATCTACTCTGGGACTGCTAAATCCCAAGTTATATTTTTTGTTAAAAATGTTGCGGAAAAAAGATTCTTTCACTTTAAGATTTAATTCAACATCTTTATTGTACATTTTCCACATAGATCTTATGCTTAGCTCGGACGGTAAGTGTAAGCTGACAGAAGTTTTCGAGCGACAGTAATGGGGTTCCTGGGTTGTAAAGGATTCAATAAATTTCATAGATGACAACTTTTTCGGTATATTTTTTGAACTTTTTCGATGTCCTCTTGTTTCCTTTCCTACGCTACCGCCGGATTTAAAAGAACGTGTTATAACTCCTTGAACATGATGTTTTTTAATAACTAAAATGTTAAGGAAAGCTGTCCTACAAACTGGAACTTTTTTGCCATCAGATTGCCTTCTTACAAAGTATTTAAATGTGTACGACTTTTCTGGACGATTAGATTGTGTTGGACGATGTCGTTCTGGTTTCTGTACGCTTGTATAATTTATTATGAAATTATCCTGAACAATTTTATCCTTGGAGATATAGAAATTTGAATGGAACTTCAAAATATCTTGCATTTTTAAAGATCTACATTAATAGGCATTAGTATTATGGTGACACTTCGGATATGCAGGGAGTTGTTTACTCGAATATCTAAAATAAAAACAAACTCATCAGGTACTTCTGATACTATCGTTCATTCTAATAATTTGATTAAAATTAGGTTTTGATATAAAAACCTAATTGTTTTCAAAAGGACCGATCGTAAACAAAACAAATCTAATACTAAATGAAACACGTGGAATCGACTCGTAAATAAAAACCGCGAAAATACAAAATCTGAGGCTTCCTATTGGTCAGCTGAAGATGGCCGGTTTTAAACGCAATGCGACATTGGAGATGGCCGATTTTGAAATTAACAACAAAGAACACACGACAATTTAGCTTGGATGTGGCCGTTTTTGTTAGGAAATGATTTCATAATATAATACGGTTTATGGTGTAGAATGTAACGTGATACTTAGCCTAAAAAATTAAAATTTTGGAGAACCGCTTTTGAAATTAGACGATTCTTTTACTTTGTGAGACATCTAGGAGCTTTTAGAAAAATCGGTTAATAAAAGTCGCCAAAAGACATTGCTAGAAATAATATTCCTAATTATTAGTACATGTTTTTTTACCTTTTAAAGGAAATTTTTCAAAAGAGTGTAATTTTTATTCTCTCTTTTTAATTTAATTTAAAATTCCAAGCAAGCTGATCTACTTTAAAATCTACGTCCTAATCCATATTTCTTTTGCAAACTATCGATACACAAGCAGGTTAACCCAAGGTGATACAACTTCAATTAATATACCTCATTTCACCTTTAAGTTATTTGATGAGTTTAATAAAGTACCTGTATTAAAGAACCAGTTCTTTTCAAAACAAAAAATTATTCAAAACTTGTAAATTCTTTAATTGGAGACTCAACTTTCGATTTTTTAGATCCGTTTGGTAAAGGAGAAAATTTAAGTGAGTTTAACATTTTTGTTCCTACGAGTCTCCTAAGAATAAAATCAACTACAGAAGGGTACTGATCTATGGTAGACTGTGGTTTGAGAATTTGTGAATAAATATAGGGTTTGAAAAAGATACCTTTAAGGTCTAAAATATGAGCGAGATCAATTAGCTAAATTTAATTACCTGGCATCTGGATTATATATTCGTAAATAATTGATTTAAAATATTATTTATTTTTATAACTCTCGATATTTTCATTCGGAATTTAAAAAAAAACTGTCTCTCTAATTGTTGCACTTTATTGCGGTAAAATAATTTTAACTAAAGGCTAATTAAAAACTGAAAGAAAACGTGCAATTATTGAACATCCAACTAAAATAATATCGACAATATTTTTTTGCCAAAATCCAAACAAGCATGATAAAAATTAGCAATTTAAATTGGAGCTGAATCAATTCCCTATGGCGCGGCTTTTTCGAAACCAAATGACATTTCGAGGTTTGTTCGTTCATCAATTCGGTATAGATTGTTTATTGGTAATTTGTTGGCACAACTGAAATTGCAATATTAGAATTAAACAAAAGTAACATTACATTTTTCGTAATTTATGGCAGCTGATGACAAATAAATATAAAGTGCAAATTGGATAAACGTAAACGTAAAAATACATGTGGAAAATAAATTGGCAGTAACTAAGGAATGGTTGATGAAATGTTGAATTTGTTATCATAATAAATATATAGGAGACAAAGTTGATTTAGTAAGCTCTGTTTCATGTCATAAAGGTCAAACAGTTTCTTAATGAAATATAATGCGAATATCCATATAAGAGTTTGGTTCAGTACTATAATCTGAAGATAAATGATATATATTAGATATATAAATAGATATATATATTTCGAACCAAAAAAAATGAAAACATTTAACGGAAATGCAAAATTACTGCAATATCAATATAAAACTTATAAATCAGATTTTCAAAAACTCTTCACAAATATTAAAAATACAAACATGACAAAAGGCAATAGGCTTAGGATTATTGACAAAAAACAAACAAAAAATCATTCCTGACAACGGAAAATTGAATCCGCAGGCAAAATGCTTGTTATTATTCTACTAATTTCCACAGGTAGCCTGTTGTAAAACATTGGATAATATTAGTTTATAAAAATTCTACTTCTTTAAATTCTTGTGTAGTTGATAGCTTTATTAACTCTTGTACGACACCCATTTATTACCCATTATTTATGTTGCAACGTGTAATTATCTAGGTTCTTCTTTAAACTTACTGAGCATTTAAGCATGTATACACAAGGTAGTGTCAAAATTCACAAATCTCTAAAGTATTCGTATCTCACTAGTCTTGGCTATAGACATTCTCTCTACAGCCAAGACTAGTGAGAACTCTAACAGCCCTACATTGAATAGCAAATAAAGTATCCATATGTGGTGAATGTCCATATGCCAGAATAGATTGGTACATTTTTACTTAGAAACAAGCTATCAAAAGCTATCAGAAGCACCTTCCGGTTCACAAGAGGTCACGGAGAGCAAAGATTATGCTTCAAAGCTTACCCGACATACTTCTAGTATGCTCTTTCTATACTAATAGTGGATTAAAACTTATACACAAGAATTTTACGAAAATAGATACTTTCATCTCAGAAACTTTGGGCTAGTGAATTAGCCAGAAATCAATCAAAAATCCTCGAATGCGCCATCATAAATATATCCATAGTATGTACCAATGGTTGTCTGCTACAACAGCCGTAGCATCGGCATAAAAAAAGAGTATTAGGCCCAGAATATATCCTTGGGGTGCACCAATACCAGAGGGAGCTTTTTGAGATGTTAAGAGTTTTAGGAAGAAGATGAAAAACAAAGGTAGATTGGATAAGAGGAAGAAAAAATATTCAATTAAACTTAACCTACTTAATCTATATTTTTATTTTTATAATTAATTTTTTGCTTGAAATAATTGGGATTTATTATTTTCATTTTGTTTTAAAAAATAAATATATATAGTCTTTGAATATTCTTCAACTTACTACAGACGCAAAAAAAAGACTTGCAATGGAAGCAAAAATGCCTACAACTAGCTTACCTAAAGTTGATATGGATTATGTAGAATCAAGTGGAGGAAGATAGCAGTGAAAAGGTTTGTATTAATTTTTACGTGTGGACTACTTCTAAAAGTTAAAGTTTTTGTTTATTAAAGTTTGTAAAAAAACGTGCTGCATACGCGCAACAAATTGCAAACAATAATAAAAAAGTTTAAAATTTTAGGTTAGGTTCATCCGTTCTTCCTCTTACTTCAGAATAACCAGGGATAACGACAACGGGTTTCTAGCAATAAAAAATATTTAGGACTAAAATAACATCTTTTTATAGTAAACTATGTTTCGTTTATAAATTAAGTGCTTGTAAATCCTTCAAAACGGCTATTTTACCAGTATAGTTTACTATATTAAACTACATACAAAAAATATTAATAAGGACTGTGCAAAATATGGATTAAAAAGGTTGTATTTTTGGAGTAGCTGCTTAACCTATTAGGTTATTATTAAAAAAGTAATTAATTTTTCTGTCGTTATGGCGTCTATCCGTCCAAAAATCAGTAACTCTTAAAATGTTACAAAAGCGTTTAAAAAGTTAACGGGTAGTCGCTGCGTAACGTTGAGACAACCAAAAAAATCTCTTTTAAATTGGTGTAAAACAGGGTTGTCTCTACGGTTAAGACAACGTAACAATGCAACGTCGTGTTTCAATTTGCAACGTTGTCGCGTCGAAAAATTGCTAATTGGGTATCTAGCTTGTACCATTCTTAGGACTTTATCCTTCGTAATTCTGTTTGTCCAAGGAATCTTCAGCATTCGTCTTTAGCACCCCAGTTCTAATGCCTTCAGTCTATTTGTCATGCTTGCTTTTAATGTCCATGGTTTCTATCTCTTTCAATTGAGAAACCCAGTTATTTAAAACGATTTACCATTTCTAGTACTTCGGCGTCGATTTGCAATGGAATTGGCTACTGTACCCAAGCAAATACGGTTAGCTTCATTGATCTTATAATATCTGATACCAAGTTTTCCATAAGAGATAGCAGCTGTATTACAGTTTCTAAGGAGGTATTAGACTACTGCTTGGTACATACAAAATTTTATTTAAATACTCAAAAATTAAAATATAAAACCCTTAAATTTAGGGACTACAAAAATATAAATTTTAATAATTTCCATTATGATGGTGAAAATTTGTCATGGGATCTTATATATAACACCGAGAACATAGATACAGAAGTTGACATTTTTAATAGAAATATATTATTTTTAACTAATAAGCATGCTCCAATTAAGACCAAAAAAAATTAGAAAAAGGCCATTTATGCCATGAATTACAGACAATATTAGATTTTTAATAGAATTAACGGATAAGCCACATAAAAAATATCTAAATAAAAGAAATGAAGCCAGTCTTCGCTACTATCGAACTCTTAGAAATTACACCAAACATGCAATTATTCGCGAAAAAGCTGCATTTTTAATATGGTAAACAGTTTTGGTGAAATATGAAAAAGCTAAATCTTACTAAAAACTAATCTATGAAAATACCTTCTGACTTAGCTAATCCATTTGACTTCATTACGTCGAGTGCAATAATATTACAGCCACTACATCCAATGAATAATTATTATTTTATCAAAATAATAAACACTATAGACAGACAAGCGAGTTAAAGTTTAATTGTATTAATGAAATAACAGTTATGAAAATAATAAATTCTATTAATACAAATGGACACGGAGAAGATAATATTTTAATTAAAGATCAAAATTTATATTGATAAAAATAGTATATTTATACTTTTAACGGGTAGCATCACGCAGATATATCGACATCTTTGTAGTGTTGCATGTATCTGTGTATTGGTTTTTTTTAGAATCGCGATGCTTTCCTTATTTGTCCTTTTTCGAACAATTGATAAGATTATTTCTGTATTACTTACTGTATTTTATGTGTATATTTTGAACAAATGAAAAGGATTTTTTTTAAATTTCTCTGGCTTAGAAATGCATGGATTAGCAAAACTCTCACAAATCTAGATTAAATAAATACTTACATAATGGCTAAGCATAGATAATAAAATAATATAAAACCCGCAATCGAAGGCTTTCGACAAATCACCAAAGAAAGACCCCACTGATAAGCCTCCCTCATAAATCTGATAGATAGCTTTAGTGAAAGTTGTGATTGCGCTCTTGCCAGACCCGCTTTTCCTATACCCAAATTAGCATTTTGTGAAACAATAATTATGATCGATATATATATGTTTATATAAAAAGTGAGATTTTTTTTAATTTTTTTTTTAATTTGCCATCAGGGGCATTATAAAAATTGATTTGTCATTTTCTAAAATAGTGGAAACATAAAATAGGGACTATACATTTAAAATATATGTATACAATTTTTTTCAAAAAATCTATTATTGATCATGAGGCATTGACATGTTCTGTAAAATAAGTTTGATAATGCGTAAGAATAAAGCTACTCGTCATAAAGTCGAGCGAATGAACTACTCGAAAAATCGAGCCAATGAACTAGCCTTCTAGCGGTAAGGGCACGTTATATATTAGGTAGACCATTGTTTTGGAACATTCGCTAAATTTCCACGTGTGTTCCGAGATGTCGCGAGGCTTGCCCCGGGTCTATACGACGAAAGAGTTTGTATTCGAATATCAGAATTCGGCTCGTATATTTGCAGCTGTAAAGATCGTTACATTACAATATAGGTAAATGGAAAATTAAAGACCAATATCCATTAAGAGAAACATCTAATCTAATAGCACATGTATTAAGACTTAATAAATTATCTAAATCATATTTTACTAAAAAAATTAACAAATCTGCCAAATCAGATGTAATTCTCTTTTCATTTAATTTTTGACAAATAAAGTTTTTTTAAAGTAAAATAATTAGTCAATCACTGACCAATGACTACCGTTGATTAAAATGTAAGGAGTTTCCAGGAATGATAGCTGGGTTGTTGACAATATTTTCTGAGCTATTTTTAATTTATCCAGGTTTACTTCATCGATAGTTCATTTTAAAGATTTAATGGTTCTTTGAATGTTCCAGGGCATACTGAAATTCTATCAATTTCAGTATGAAAAATATTAAAAATATAAATGTATAAAACTAACTAAAAATGTTTTTTTTTTACTTTACCATTTGTTTTCCATATTTCAGAAAATAATGTTAACGTAACAAGATCAACGTTTTATACGTCAGCCTTTGAACGCGAATATAAAATATTGACAATTTGGCCCTTCGCAAAAGCCCATTTACCTAAAGCGACTTGGCCACAGTGTTTTTACGTGCACCTCGAATGCCGAGTCCAAAGTAGAACATAAATTTTTTGAAAGGACACAATGTACCCAAACTTTGTGCCCGTTTCTTCGTTATCGCCGTTGTTTACTGTCAGCGGGGAATTGAAAAATACTGAAGGCGACGAAATGAAATAAGAAAAAAAGTTTGAAATTTCCTGACTTTTTTTACGTTAATGAAAAAAAAATCATTAATTTTTTTAAGTTTAGGTCTACGGTTTTTATGTTATCAAGAATGATATTTCGGATTTTCTGATCTTTTTGATAATTTTTTTATTATATTATAAACTGTATCCATTTACATCTTGCAGGCGAATACAAGCTACTAGAATGGATCTAGCATAACAAATAAGACAACTGTTTATAATAGTCCCAAAATTCTTTAATAAATCATGTAATTTAGTTTTTGTAATAATTACAGGGTTTTGGGCAAACATGCGATAAAGAGGTTATTTCTCAATGTATTTTTAAAGTACTTTATCCTACGATAATTTCTTAAAAACCTCTGCCAAACTCACTAAAGTTGTTTCTAATTAAGTTACATTCAGAAATTATCCATATTGCAAGCATATATGCAAGTCGTTCAAATGCTCTACTGAAGTAACGTAAACTAACGACTTCAGAGACCCCTATAAGAAATAATCCAGGATGTTTAAGTCTGGGTATCGAACAGGCCTTGTGTATGAACCACCTGCAATCCTGAAATCTCCATATGTTGCTGTTAAAAAATCACGAACAGTCAAACTGAAATATGGTAATGCAACTTATTGCAATTCTTCTTGCCAATGTAGTACATCCAGAAATTCGAGCAGTGGTTCTGCCTAAAAGTTACGATACATCTCACCAAAAAGCCTTGCTGGTAGAAATACTGGTCTAATTAGATAGTCACCCCAGCCTGAATACATGGAATTTGGTATGGATACAACAAATTGCTCCTACGAATTTTCCCAATAATCCATTGACTTACATTTAAAGTATTACTCGTTTCTATTTGATCCCTTACTGTTAATAATCTTTCTGGTCCTTCACTTCGTTTTATTGTGTCTATTTCTTAATCAAAGATTTTTCAGTCGAGGATATTACAGCTAGGAAATCGTTCATTCTAAAATCGTCGAGCCTCTAATGATTTGCCATCAGCAAGTCCATAAATGAATTGTAAGTCAGTTATCTCTTTCAGTAGAAGGCTTGAATAACTATCAAAGAGACGTGAGCAAAACAGTCTGCGACTATTATCGGTGATTATGACTGGTTTTAAGCACTTGAAGTCATTACACGTCACCTCCAGATAGTTGAGGCCAAAATGACTTTAAAAAATTAGTGCAACTGCTTGGTGGAAATAAAAACTGCCTGGAAAATAGAAAATGTTATCTAGATTAAAGGATCTAGATACTTTTAGTACCAGAAGAAAATAAGAAGTGTCTTATAGTCTATATTTATGTAATCCAACCATCAATATCTCTTAAATTGTAATTTCACTTTTCTTGCCAAAAAGCACGTCTCACGGGTCAAATGCACAATAAATTATATTTAATTCTTGCATCTTTATTTTGTATTTAATGTTTTTAATATTTCAGCAAATTTTACTCATATTATCTTAAACTATGAGAGAAAAAATTTAAAATGTAAAGATCCGAAATGCAATTCAAAGCTTGTTCATGAGGACCTGATAAGTATGAGGAATTTCATTTCCCGATCACTCTGAAAGCAAGATATTAACAATTTATGATTATTAAACCAGGATTTATGAGGGCGTGTAAATGCATCGTATTATAACATTCAATCTGAAATTGTTAGCATTACGCCTAATTAGAAATATATGACTATCAAAGGTCAAACATAAATTAACCTTAGTAACAGTTATTAAACCACCTAGCGGTATTATTGCTATCTAACTGCTAGCATAGCTTCAAGTTTCGAATTATGTAGACTATTCATGAATGCCTATTGTTGTATCTACTTGGCCTCTATACTAATACCTTTTAAATAGTAAAATAAAGCTTTTTGCTAAATATAGAACTCTAAGAAGATTACGTTAATTCCCTCAATACACAGCTGAATTCACTCCTCAAAGCTCTATATCATCCTCTCTCACTTATAGAAATGATATGGCTTGTGATACACCTACAATAATTGTTTTTTGTGTACTGAATAAATAAAGTTTTGTTGCAGGCTGTAAAATTGAAAATAATACATCGTATGTTATCAATACATCAATAATAACATTGATAATTGTACTGTAGCTAAAGTGATGAACCATATATTTCTTATGTAACCCTAAATTTATATCATAGAGCTTAAAACTACCTTAGACCAGAACTGAAAGCTTAAACTACTTTAAGTTCTGTTATTGGATAAAATTCTTCCTGGCCTTTTGCAAAATTATAGTTTTCCTAATTCATAACCCTTATAAACTATACAGTGTTGCACCTTGTACACGGTAAATTACTATTATATTCTCTAATTATTAAAAAACAATATTGACGTTCTTAACTAGTTTGTTTCTTCTAATGTATAGAATTTGATTAGGTTTCTCAGTAGAAAATCTTATGATATTACTCTGATTACCTTTGTGGACTTTATCTATATTATCTACTTCTCAAATTATATGCAGTATTCCTTACTTTATATCAAAATAGTCGTGGTATTATGTTTGAACATCCACTTATCTTTTTTAGAATTTATATCTTCGTTAATTCGTTCTTTTAATTTGTTGGTGTTATTTTGATCTCAATTATTGCATATGCATATTATCAAAGGATTCTTAAAGACTTGAATCGTTTTTATTAATTTTTGTACAAATTGCTATTGAGGTTCCAAAGGCACTCGTTATTTCTTTCTTAGGTTGTGCGTAAAAGCTATAAAGAATTCTGTTTCTCAATCAATCTGAAGAATATTAATCATATTATTAGACTTTTATATCTAAATAAAATGCAATGCAATATTAGCAAAATTTGAGCAATTTATGATTAATATCCTAAAATGTAGGATTGCAATTTTACAGTACAATGATGTCCAGAGACTGCTTTAGGTGTTCCTAATCAGCGTTTTTTTAGACTTATGAATTAACTAATTAGAATAGGAGAATAACTATTTAGAAATTAATTTATTGACTTTAGCCTTTTCACCTACATCTTAGTGTGTTTTTAAAGAATATTCTATACAAAAGTGTAAGGTTAGAGAGCTTAAAATTATTTTAGGAGCTCAAGCATGAATATCAGAGGGTTTGTTATTCAAGGTTACAGTTGTGTCCTGCATCAATTATTACTTACATCACTGATCAATGAGATCTATTCAGATAAAATCTACTTGTACTATAGTAGATAAAACAGACGTTCTAAGGGGTTTTTCAGTCATCATATAACAAAACATTTTTATAATGGGCTATTCTGGGCCTTTCTTATAAGTGTAGTAAAACCCTTAATTAATTAATGATTTAAGAAAAAATAAATCTAATAAAAATACCTTAGTTTTTTCAATTATAATGCTAAAATATTTACATAACTCGTAAATCCATCCTGGTTTAATGCATGGTTTGTTTTACGCGGCCATAATACCGCCAACGCTAAAACTCAGCTCGTTTTTGAGTTAATTTATTTTTAACGACCAAAATTATGCTTCGTTAAAGTTAGATGAAAGCGATTTTTCCATAGATATAGTACACAAAGCGAGTCTTGTTCATTAAAATTATTACATCTGGCACAATACCTCTGAAGATAATTGTAATCGGGTTAACAAACTTGGCTGTTTGGTATTTTCCAGGCAGCAAATTAGTCGGATTTTAATTACTCTCTGCACAGTTTATGATTTGTAATTTTCTAATAATACAAATTTATAATAGCTTTAAATACAATGTAAGTTTTGTTAAATTTTATCAACTAGAAATATAGAAATTTTCCAGATTAATAGACACACATGTACCGTTATTTTTTAAATTAATTTTACTGTAAATCAAAAGTTATACCGGTCTGGCAAACTTCTTTCTTGAATGTATAAATACTCATGCACTATTAGGCAACAGAAATTCACAGGCAAAGCATTAATTTAAAAGGAAAACGAGAATGATATCTGTAAAACATCGTATGATGAAATGTAAAACAACGCACGTTTCTGCTGGGGTCAATTGGACTGTAGCAAAAAATTACAAGAAAAGAAATTACGGGAGTAGGAAAAATCTCGCTATTTGATATTGCAAGCTTTACATTGATTTTTGCATCCAAGATCTTCACTGGTCAGGCCAGTATATACCTGATGTGTGCTTTTTATATTTTTAGTCGTAAAAATCACCCCTGAAGCTACTAAATTTGGACGTTTTATTTACGAAGAGTATATGAAAAAATGTAAAATAAGTAGGTCTTTAGATTTTTGATGATTAAAAATGTTCTAGTAGACGTTTCAATTCTTAAAATGTACCACTAACAATTTGCAAATAAATACGTTCATTCCGTTTCTTTTTATATAAAATCTTTTAATCACACTTTAATAAAATTCTATTTTTTGACACTTTAATTGCACCAAAGCAAAAAAAATTTAAAAAGACTCAGTAGATTGCAATAAAAAAGAAATTAAAATAGACAAATATTGAACGAAGATATACATACACCACACACCCTTAGGATCTGTACAACTTTTTTAGAAGATACACAAAAACAAATCAACACAATTGAATAAGGTTTTAGATAAATAAAAGATAAATATTTTTTTATTTAACATTCTCGACACACATTCTCGAATAAATTGAATAAAAATATCAAAAATTCTTGAGTTTCCTCTTATAATTGTAAAAATAGTACAGGCATTATTTTCAATTTAATTTAAAACCACCGAAGTGTTTGCAAGTTAATCGATTTTATCTACTGGACGTGGATCAGTCGACTGGAAACAGAAAGAGAAACTCAGTTACGAATGTGTCATAAGGCTTATCAAAGAAGTATCTGTAACTGAGAAAAATATCATAGTTTTTGGTTCATATAATTTTTTTTGTAAAAAATGCATAATTCTGTAATTTTTTTTTATCTATTAAGGGTTGCTTTTAGCTTGTGAGCAAAAGGACCTCGTAGTATTATATAACTTTTATTTTTTAACCTATTTTTTAGTAATAATATCTGCTTTAGCTTTATTTATATGGTATAATGTAGTTTTTTTTATGCATAACTTAAATGGATATGGTGTATTTTTTAACTATATCTGTTAAATCCAACTTATTTTCGTAAGAAAATCATATTTTGATCTCGAATAGCTCATAGAAGTTTTTAGTTTATGCTTAAATAAAACTTCTTGTTAGAATTCATCCCTATATCGATGTCTTCAGCTATTTTTAGAAGTATTTTTTTAATTCCCAGGGCTTATTTTCAACTAATTTGTTTTAGCACTATATAACCTTTTTGTAGACTAATTTTTACATTTTACCTTATTAACATAACGTAATCAGTATAAAGCTAGTGCAGGATGTGTTGGTATCTATTTCAGTTACTAGATATACCTTTAAGTACTTAGAATCCTGCTTTATTTGCAAAGATTTTTCGTAATCTGGTTATAAAAAGTCTGAGCTTTACTATAGTTGTTGCCAGACGTAATTATTGGTCACCTGTCAAATAAGCTGCTTGAACCTATTAAAAAATTTAACAAACAATATAAAGAGCCTGTATAAATGTAAATAGAAAAATGTACAATTTTTTATGAATAACTTAAATGGATATAGTACACTTTTTTAATAAAATGAACAAACCTTTTACTGTTATATACGATAACAGATGATTTTTGTTTTATATACTTGTACTTTTTTGTTTTGTTAATTTATTACCTGAGGTACATATGATACAACGTGTTTTTTATTGCAAATCTGGTTGGTCCGTAAAAAAATCATATATATAATCACAAATAATTGAGAAAAAACTGTTATATACTTAAATATGACTTTTTGCTTAGAATTCATCCCTTCATCGATTTCTGCAGTTATTTTTACAAGTATTTTTTTATCGGCTAGCGGTTGCTATTAACATGTAAGCGAAAGCACACTTTGGCACTAAATAAACTTCTTTTTTTACCCTAGCTTTTACATCTTGCCCAATATACCTATTTATAATATAGACATACGACTTACTCATTACAGAGCTAGTGCAGGAGATGCTGCTGCTGTATATATGATATACAGTTAATTTACTTCAAGTACATAAACTTCAGACCTCTTGTGCGAGCCCAGGAGTTTCATCGCCATGAAAAGCATAGATATTAAGTCAAATTCTTGATGAAATTAACGCCAGATAATATATTTTGATACTCTATAAAATTTTCAATAAATCGGCTCATAAAACTCTAAGCTTCTTCCATTATATATATGTGCCATAAAAATCTTTAAGCAGCCATATAACTCAAATGAAATCTCCCATCTGGCTCTATGCGCTAATTTATTTGCAACGGATCTAATGCTAGTGCTGGGGCCCATAATTAATTTTATAGGCTCAGGGACTGCTCTGGTAAGGTAGAATAATTTATGCGCCACCAGGACGAGATTAAAGTGCACATTTTACGCTGATAAAGCATAAAATGGTGCCGCGTAAAGCAAAAAATTTTGAGCTGGACTCATCCGAGCTTAAAAGTAGCGGCAATTAAATGTGAGGTAATTTTTTTTAAAGTTCGCCTACATATATAGAAAGCTGGCTGCAGTTTTAATATAATTTTTTTTTCTGTAGCGGTGAAGGTTATGAATTTGCTTTTTAAAATATTTAAATAAAGTTTTCTGACCATCATTACTATCTTAAGCAGCGAAATTTAATAAAGAAACTTTTAATTTTATTATATATTAACGAACCATTAATTTTTCTTTCAGTCTAAAAAATGCTTAAATAGACCGATTTTGCATTTCATTCTTACATTTTCTCGAGGTTTTTAACAGATATGATGTAATTATATTTTATTTATAAAAAAAATTAATTTTGTATTAAGCAGCTTAAAGAAAATAATACATTATCGACTCACTACTAAATAATTAGAAGAAATTCTAATTATTTAGGTAACTGTAAATATTAAGTAACTATCCAAATCTCCAGATAAATTCAGAAAATGCAGAGCCACAAATATATGGAGAAAACTCATCAAAATGTCACCAACAGCAAGATTCGTTTATTTTATTAAAAAAAGTACGATATCCATTTAAGTTATGCATAAAAAAGCCTAATTTTTTTAATGTACTTAAAGCTACAGCAGAGGTTAGCCTTAAAATCTTAAGGTTGGATTATTCCTATTTAGTTTTAGCTTTCACTCTTAGATTTAAAAAAAATATATTTCTACAGTCGAAAATAACAGATTTTGGTCTTAAAAGTTACAAATTCGTACTAGGAACAAAAGTTTGATCATTATTAAAATTAAAATACATATCCTGGCTTAGAAAGATACATAAGCGTAAGGATATATGAAAAAAGTATTTCTAATTCAACCAAATTTTAAGCTGTCCTTTTAAATCAGAATAGATATCTTATAAATATCATTCTTCTTCTTCTTCTTTTTCTTCCTTTTGATCCTATGCCTCCACTTAAATAAGTAATAAAATAAGTTGCAAATTGTAGCTAATCTCATCAGTTGATTATTTCAAATCTTCAGATCACTTCCATTATCCTTACTTAAAAGAGTCTGGTTATCTGTGCAGCTTCCTCTATTTCCAGCTTCTTCAAATAATTCAGAGATTCACGAAGGCTTGAGGAGACGATATAAGTGTCACCAGACTCTAAGTTGACTGCTTTTACCGAGTTTACACTTTGAAAAGAGTCAGTAGTACAAGGACTCTCCTTTAGGTTGTTCAAACTTTCAACCATTGGACTCTTTTTCACTTTCGTGAAGATTCTGGAGTTTTTGCATCGAAACTCTATCGTCAATGTTATAAGTTTTGACACTAGAACCGCTTTTGTTTGAACTATTTTTCCGAATATATCAGACCCTACATTATCCGAGGTTTTTTGATCCCCTGAACTAACGGACTTTTGTTCTTAATTTTTGAGGCATGAAGTCTTCGGTTAATTTTTTCATGGATCTCACTTTCCTTCTTCCGTTTAAGCTTAGAATTAGAAAAATCATTATCAGAAATCAGCTATTTCCGCACCACCTTGATCTTGCTCATCAAATTTATGTCTGCCATTAGTAATCAATATGTTGAACATTTCGACCAGAACGTGCCTTTCAAACGAGTTACTCTCGTTCGTATGCTGGGTATAAGAGTAATCATTAATATACAGATAAGTGCAATGGTAGTAGCTCAAGTGTTCCTAAGGCCTTTCAAAATTCTTCATCTAAGAAGTCTAGAAGGCTTGGTCATTTATTCACGAAGCTTAAAGCTTGCGCAAAAGGAACTATAGATGATCTTAAGGATAATAAGGAAATATCTGAAGTGACTAAATTATACTAATTTGTCTCTTTTAGAGTAAGCGAAACCACACGATTACTCCTATTACTAAAACTCCCTGGTCTGTCTTTAAAGTCTACATTGTCACGTTTTTTGTATGTGAGAGGTCGTTTAACCTTAAAAGACTTCTTAACCCAAGCAGTATGAGAATGGAAATGCCTGCATGAGGGTTGTAAGTTTTGCTTAACCAGTTCGAGTTTCAATTTGCTTGTTCCGTTGGTAAAATGACTTGGGGCTCTGGAAAGCAAAGCGATTAGAAAAACAAAAAGCGTAACTAAAAAAGCTGATACAACATTTTTTATACTCCTGATTTTCCTGTCATATGTTACTATTGGGCGAATTATTGCCCTGTACAAGGTTATTTTGAATTGTTTCTGTAGAACTTTAGATTTTAATAGTATTTTAAGAGAGTTTAATGTCCTATTTTCTGATTCTACTCGATTTTCATTCGTGATTAGCACTCCTAGATAGGTAAATCCCTTAAGCACTTCGAAGTTGAACTATTTAAAGGTTAGATTCTACTTGATTTGCGGAAAATTATAACTTTTTATACTGGTATAAAAATGTCCTAACTTTTATACTCATATATAGGAGTGTTAGCAAGACGAATACTACTTAATTTAATCCGTTGGAAATTAATGACAAACGGCAACCTCTACTCTAATCTTATAACTAAATCGAAAGCCTATAATAGCCTATTGCTTACAAATTAAAAAAAAAGATGTACCATAGCCATTTATGTTATGCATAAATAGCTAAAATAATAAATAATAAAAAAACTATTCATGTTACACATCATAAATGTGAAGTTCGGTAAAAAATAACGGTGCTCCAAACTCCAAACTCCAAAACCTGACTCTGAAGTGGAGTGGAGGTGGATTGATAGCTAAGTGTAGAGCTATCAATTAACCTTACCAAACATACGTCGAAATTTCCGGCGAATTATACTTAAAATAATAACTAAAAAGCAAAAATGTTGATATATTAACTAGAATAATCAGGTGGCACTGAAAACAACAAATGCACAAAATTGCCTGCAGATTATTAGCGAAGAAACAAAAATCCGTAGCGCCTATTTTATGTGACTAAAAAACTCTTAGCAGAACAACTTTGGAATTATCTGACTTTAAGATATAAATAAGACGTACAAATTTATATCCCGATAGATCTGTCAATATAATAGCTTTACATAGCTACTCTACTTATTTATTAACTAAGTCTAAGATCGAGAAATAAAAAGAGAAAAATTAAAAATAATATGCAAAGTAATAAATAGATAAGCAATATTCTTAGCTAAAAGTGATTGATATTAATGAGTCACATATTAAAATCAATTAATTAAAAAAAACAACATACATAGCAGGTAGTAACTATTTATTAAATATAGCAGAAAGGACTTAATCGATTTATTAAACTTTAACAGGCTCATATTTTTAAAGTTTTTATTTAGCGAGTTTTAGGTTGACAAAGCGATGTAGGTGAAACTATATTGAAAAAATGCGCGATGAAAATAAAGTATACTAAATCTCTGAATATATCTTAAAGCGACATTGTATGCATTATACATTAAACAATATAATACATTAATGTAATAGACCAGTGAGTTCCACAGAGTTATTTAATTCGCTTACTTACGTTTAATCTAACCCTACAGCAAAGCTTATCAGATTTGACTCTTCATTTTTGTGTTTTTTAAGATGGTTTAGTAAGGAGATAGCCAGATTTATTTCCTCTCAATTACTTCTTTTAAAGAATTGTCTACTTACCTAATATGTATATAACTAAAATAATAAATTGAATAAAGATTTTACAAAATTATTAATATTAATTATTTTTGTAACTTTTCTACGGGTTTTTCTTGATTCTGACATAACTGGGCTTTAACATACATACCCTGGGCAAAATTTTCTCTTACGTGCCAAAATGCCCATAACTTAACATGCAACATAATATCAAGAGCCAAGTCTTAAGTTAAAAAGGCAATCACAATGCTGCACCTATTCTACCATAAGTTCTAAGACAATACAGTGATTTGTGGGCAGAATATCTTGAAACTTATAGTTCAAAACAAATAATACCACGTAATTTTAGGTTAGTGCTTAGAGCCTTATTTAAAAAATTAACAAAACTAATAAAGACTAATGGTTACAACATAAAACTTATCAATGTCATTAAAATAATAAATATTATTCCAATAAATAACTATGATCCTAGAAATTTTTAATTTTGTTACACTCTTACAATTTATACATATATATGTGTAACTATTCTTGATCCTTTTGCAGTATATTTTACCTAAAAAAATATTATCCAAGACAAATACAAAGCTAAAATATTTAAATTGTCTAAAACAGTATTTACCTTGCGTTAAAGCCCGTTATATGGCTTACTCTTTGACAAATATATGAAAAGTATTTTCTACGTCAAATGTTTACATTGATGTAAAATTTTGGGATGAGTTTAGCCTTTTATATAGCAGTAAGAGTTTTGTTAATTAAAATATTTTAATAATTTAAAATATAAAATGCTAATCTACTTGTGTTGATTAATGTTTACGCAATTGCAGAAAAAATTACTTAAAAGCATACTTATGAAAAATTATTATAAAGTGGATAGTATATTAGATAATATTTACGAAATTTTAATTTCAAAAGCATGTTTTATTTTTACGGTCTGAAATGCAGCAACTGGTATGATTATAATTTGTCAGTCAAATGCTACTTTATACTTACACTTTTTACACTGACTATCATGCATAACTTTAATGGATACGATATTTTTTTAAAGAATATTATTTTGTCGATGTGGGTTTTTGCGCAGGTAACAATGTCATCAGCAAGTATCTTAAAACATTCCCTAAATAATCTTTAACTAATGCTAAGGCCTATTCAATAAAAGAACGGAAGTAATATATAGTTTACACATTTTTTTGATTATAATTGCTAATCTTTAGGCAAAGTAAGTATTAGAGTAAATACTTTTGACAGTGTATTAAAGTAAAATTAATAGGCATTTAGATCACGATCGATTTATGTTTAATTACACAACTCATAGTAATAAGAGGGTTTTTTAGCAACTTATGAATAACGAATTTAACAAATTTGGAAAACTATAATTCGCTATTTAAAAAAATTAAAAAGTTGCTGGTAATGCTTTATGTATTAATTTTTTTGATGTTTAACATTCAAATCAGAGGAATCTATAAGCCTTGACCTGAAAGTAATAAAATATTCTTAATACCATAATTTGCAAATAAACCCCAATAAGACCAAAATTGTTTTATGCTTTTGCTTCTTTTGATTAGAACGTCTCAGAATTGTAAATTTAATTATTTATTTATTTATTTATTTATTTATAGACTTCACAGGCATACAAGTAAGAAGAATACTCCTATTAAAAGTAAGAAATTAATCTAACAATGTTTACTCCTTATTTTTTTAAAACTATATATACTAACTGTCACAATGGTTACTTATTTTATTATACAATTTGCATATTGTTCTAATGATATTGTATTTATAATAAAGAATTTGTGGATAAAATTCTGGTTTTGTAATTTGTCGAAGTTGCATAACAAAAGTAACACCCATATCTTGCATTTCATTAACACAAAACAACACTGTTTTAGTTATTTGTTGAAATTGAAAAATGATCCATGGATATCTGATACTTTTTTCGTGTAATAAATCATTTTACAACTTGAATCAATACTGAATAACATGCTGTCCTTTGTAAATATTTAATTAAATCATCCTGCAGCTTTTGACACTATCCACCATTGATAATTCTTATATCCAATTACAAAATACGTCAGCCAAGAATAGTGCTTTGGACATATTAATCTCCTCTATCAAATCATTTACAAACAAAAGAAACAAAAGGAATTTCATTTGTCTATTAAACTGAATAACACTGTTGTTAATTCTTCAGACAGTATAAAGAATTTGGATTTAATATTGCTACTTGTCTCAGATTTAGAGATCACGTTAGCATGGTACTGTAAAAATGATATTTGCGTATGTGACTGATTTATGTAGCTAAATATATTTTAAAATGTTAGAGTCGTTAGTTAGGCTTTCTCTTTCTTATTGATATTGCATTCTAGAATAATAAATTGGTATTTGCACCTTTGTGATTTTGGTTATTTAATGTTTTTTTAATTTTATTAGTTTAGTCAGACTAATTTTTAGTTTCTATTTATGAATTGAAAATGTTTTTTATTTTTTAGGGCTACCTATTGGGTGTATGACTTTTCCAGTGATACTTAATATCCAGAAGGTTCAAAGTATTTCAAAAGCGTTTGCAAAAATTATTTTAAATTATTAGTTTTTCTAGAAAAACAATTAAAAATTGACCACTTTTAACCTATAGAAGTATAAAAGATCGAAAATATAAAAGGCCATATCTCAAAACTTCTTAAATGGGCAACTTTCCCAGTAGTGCCAAGTAAATCAGAAGGTTCCAAATATTTTTAAAATGCTAAAGCAACCGTTTGAAAGTTATTAGTTTTTCCAGGAAAAAAAAAGTTTTAAAGTTGGCCATTTTTGGACGGTAAAACAAAATGCATAATTCAATAAGATCCGACGCATGTTTTAATAAAACATTTATAAACGAAATATTTAACAATTTCGTCTTTGTATTTCTACTTTTAGTACTAATTTTTAATAAAAGGTTTAGTCGTACGAGTTTTCCAATGGTACCAAACAATACTAAAATGAAATCCAAATCCTACTAAAAAATTTAAAATTTTGAAGCCACAACTTTGAACGGCTATAGCTTGGAAACTATAAGACGAACGACTTTCCCAGTACTATCAAATGATTTGGAAGATTCCAGATATTCTATAAACTTTTAAAAATAAATAGTTTTTAAATAAGACTCTTTCCTAACCAGCGAGTCTTGTCTAGTCTTGATACTGATTTTCTGAAAAGAGATACAATATATTGAACTGAGATTAAAAGAAAGTCAATTATCTCCTCTCTCTTGGGTGCGACTTAACTATTTCCTCGGACTGATTTAATAAAACTAAATTAAAAATATTTTTTATTTTTTAGGGCTACCTATTAGGCGTATGATTTTTCCAGTGGTACCAAATATCCAGAAGATTCCAAGTATTTCAAGAGCGTTTATTCAAATCTGCTTATCATATATTTCAAACAGTTTATTTCAAATATGCTTTTAAATTATGTGTTTTGGTAGGAAAACAATTAAAAAATTAACAAGTTTTGACCTATAGGAATGTGAAAGATCGAAAATATAAAAGACCAAGTCTCAAAACTTCCTAAATGAGCAACTTTCCCAGTAGTACCAAGCAAATCAGAAGATTCCAAATATTTTAAAAATGTTAAAGCAAACGTTTGAAAGTTATTAGTTTTTCCAGGAAAAATTTTTAAAGTTTGTCACTTTCGGACGGTGAAACAAAATGCATAATTCAATAAGATATGACGCATCTTTTAATAAAACATTTATAAACGTAAAATTTAACAATTTTGTATTTTTATTCATACTTTTGGTATTAATTTTTCATAAAATGCTTAGTCGTACGAGTTTTTAAACGATACGGAACACTAATAAAATGAAATTCAAATCCTTTAAGAAAATTAAAATTTTTAAGATAAAATTTAAACGGCTATAGCTTGGAAACTAAAAGACGTACAACTTTCCCAGTGGTACCAGATGATTTGGAAAGTTCCAGATATTCCAAAAACGTTTAAAAATTATTAATTCTTGGGAAAGATTTTTTCTTAATCAGAGAGTGTCACACTCTGGTTGTGTAATCATAAGTTATTTACCAATTTGGGGAGTCTTACTAATACTAAGTTCGTCCAAAGAGATACGATATATTGAACTTGGACTAAAAGAAAGCCAATTATCTCCTATCTCTTAAGTGGTTTTTAAATATTCCTCGAAATCTCTTCCTGATCGAATAAAAAATTCCTTTTCTCTGAGATCACAGGACCATTCAAATACGTTTAAAATAACTGAAATTAGGCAGATTTTTGGAGTTTGATGCTGAGACTATAATGACCCTTTGAAGTGTTTATTGAAGTTGACCTCTACGTGGTCATTAGTATGTGTAGTTTTGAGTTTAAATTGATCTAAAAATTAGATAAGCCACTCCTTAGTTTTCCAGCTACTGCATCCATAAGTGCATGCGATTGAAGAAAAGGATTCAGGAAAACACCAACAAATTTTAGACATAGACTGAAAAATATTTTTTTTATTTTTGATAGCAGTAGGATCTGGTAGGCTCATAATAAATTAGTCCTGAATGCTACTTTGCAAATAGTGAATTTTAAGTTCAAAGGCCTTAAGAGGCCAAGCTACATACTACTGTTAAATGAGTGACTTTTTTGCTAGTCATACGGACGGCAGAAAGATAAATATGAGTGTAATGCATTGCGTGTTTCCTTAACTCATTACATAGTTTGTAATAAAAACTAGTTAAATTTATAAATATTCACAACAAATCATCGACTATTACTCCAACAATAATCGTTCAACTTATCTCAATTATCTTTAATATCTCAAATAAAACAATGTACCCGAATTGAGCATCAACCACCAAATTTCGGCAACAAATATTTAAGTTTTACGTAGTTTCTCAATAACATGCTTTTACCCAACTAAGAGAGGGAATTTGAAACCGCCGAACAAACATATTTGCCCCGCTTAAATTGGATTTCTTATGTATGCAAATATTTCCCCGCGAAATTGGATCTATGAAAAGGAGAACATTTTATGTTTCTGTTTACAAGGGAAAATGATACTTTTGTGTCATAAAATCTCGAACGGAGCTGCAATCGGAACGTTGTGATCTCGTTTCGTATTGCGAAACGTGGATGTAGAGGTGTGCAGCTTATGGGCCAGACGTGCTGTTCCCAATTTGAGGTTCTTAACAAGAAACTTTATAAGTGACGGAAATAAATATTTTGAATTTATTGTAGGCGCTAAGATTATGTCCATTTTATAAATCGTATATTGAAAATATTGAGAAAACCCAAAATAAATTCTTAAGAAATTGTTTTTATTGTTTTAAATTTAAAGTTTCATTAGCTAATAGTCACTAATTGCAATCGGTTATGTCAGTTCTCTCTTTGTACTCATTCATTTTGAATTAAGGCGTAATAATTCAGATCTGGCGTGACTATGATGATCTTTTAAATAGGCTGAATTTTCGGGCCTAAAAGTTCGCTTAACTTAAAAAACTCTTTTATGTAGATTTTGATATTAGTTCTAATGGACAGCACAATCCTATAACTAGAATGCAACATTCTTTGGATAGGTATAGTCTTGACTTACACGTTTCTTTTAACAGTTTTAGGACTTCTCTCAAATTCATTAGTGACTTTCACATGTTTCTATAAATTAATTTGTATCATGGATTTATGTCTTAGTATAATCTAGCTTAAGTTGCATTAACATTTTTTTGTAAAGTTGGTGGATACCGTTAATAAATAAATAAATAAACCTGTCACCAGTTTTACCATGTATATTTGGTTAAAAAAAATTAATTTATTTTTCTCCATAGTTCCGAGGGAGGATTTAAAAAACGATAAGTTTAATGTATTTAACCAAAATAACGGACATAAATTTGACGCTCCGTAGGTCCGTTAGTTTCGTTAATCTCGGGGAAGCCGGTCACATCGAGATACGAAACTTTCGAATTTAACGCCGCTGTTAATTAAAGAGCGGCTTTTGCTGCCTCGGCGAAATATGAGGCGGTCGGGCCATCTGGATTAATATTTTCGAAACTATTATACGGAAAACTCGGGACAACGAACGTAATTCAGGATAAAATAATGTGCTTTTTCAACGCGATATAGCTAAGGTTCCCTTTCCCTGTCAACTGTAATTTACATATAAAAATAACCTTGACACGCAACTCGTGCCAGCCCACATTACATTTTTACAATAACATATTTGTTTAGTATGCACACTTTGTCCCGAATAAGAAACGACCGGCTGAAATGAACAAGCTTACACCAAATTATATTTGCTACAATAACGCAATGGTGATTAACGACTTTTAGATGCTTGTTAAGCTTTTTTTTTGCAAATGTAATTTGCTTTGTTTTGAGAAGAGAAAAAGTAACTTAGCTTTACAATAACCATCTGGGTGATTTTAAAATATTTTTAATCAGACAAACCTTTAGTCCATATAACAAAAAGTTAACTAATTTGACTATCTTGATTATTGGAAATATTTCAATCCATCCATTTCTTAGAGCAATCGGGTCACATTGTCTAGTAACTTACCATAAGATATTTTTTACATGAATCTATTAATTTTTTAATGAATGAAACCGATTATTCAATGTTTCATAGTCCTAAACATTGCTCCCTAAGACATAAAAATGAACGACTAAGTCTTCTGTAGATTAATCTGTAGTCTCCATTGGTTCACCCATATAACTAGCTGGTTAATATTGCTCTGCAGTTTCTCTGTAGAGTCATGTTGAAATGGTTATGTCGTTGGCAAACCTGGTTGTCTCCTTCATGGAAGGGTGACAAATGCAGATTTTAAAAATATACATAGATGGTGAGAAGTACATAGAACTCCTATATGAACAGATGATCACAGAAAGTTCAACTTGACTAATAACGATGTTACAAAAACATCCATTGAAAAAAACAATCCGACGATCGGATATTGGGTTTTAATAGACGTCGCTTCCAATGTACAGACTTCTACATGGAAACCACAAAACTATAGAGAAGTGGTGGTTGCATACAAACTGAGAAATTCTTCTGACAAATCTGCTAGCGTCCTCTCGCTTGTCAACGGATACTGTTATAACTAACTCGTTTGACGTAACTAAACACTACCAATTGGTCCAATTAGAATCAAATTTCATTTAATAAGAAATCTCATAATTTTATAATTTAATCGCAATATCTAAGGCAAACGCGTAATCAAAAACGGTTACTGACATAGGGCCTTTTTGATTAGGTATTAGTATCAGATATTTATCAGGATAATGTAAGACTTTCGGCTTTGTTTGACATAAGGTAAATGTACCTATCTTCGGCACTACCCCAATTATCGGCACTTATTACAAATTATGCCCTTAAATAAGATTCCTACTACGAAATCGTTGAATAAAAATATTCTAAATATTTCTGTGAATCTTTATCTACGCCTCTGTAAAATCGAACGCTCCTCTGTCAAAATCTGAAAAGACAGCTCTCAAAACAATACTGGTCAGTTCGCGCAAAACTGTTGAATTGTGCGTTTGTTGTTACTTCCGTTAAGAAACAGGTAAGCTAAATCGTGTTATAATTTATGATTAAAAATTCGCATAAACATTCCATTACGTTTAATATGTTTCGAAACTATTGTTTTTGATATTCTTTCTGTTAAAAACTATTTTTCTCTTGCTTTTTCGAGAATTTTATGAGTGCCGATAATATTAACTTACCATGGGAAGTGATTGATCTTTAAATGCAGTATAAGACAAAGAAATTACACACCAATTTTCGGCACTCTATATTTTGTACTAGAATTAGCCTCATTTGACGCATGTTATATCTGCCGATAATACATACACTATAAGTGTCGATAATTAGATACGTTTATTTTTAGATCAGAATTACTTTAATAACAATGGAAAAGAAAAAACGAATTCAATATTCTACCGAAGCTATAAAGAATGCTGTTGGCGCCATTCAGGCAGGAATTCCTTTTAAAACAGCTAGCAAGTTATATCGGGTACCAAGATCGACCCTTCAGGACAAAGTAAAAGGTAGAACGAATTTAGATAAGAAATGTGGACCAGGAACTATACTAACAAGTGATGAAGAAAACTTACTGGTAGCATGGTTATTCCGGATAGCAGCTTCTGGATTTCCAGCAAAAAAAACGCAGTTGTAGATAGTGTTCAATTATTACTCAAAGAACTAAATAGGCCTAATAATTTCACAGACGGTAGGCCTGAACGGAAATGGTATGAACTATTTCTAAAGAGGCATCCAGAACTGGCAGCAAGAATTTCCTTAAACCTCACTTCTGCTAGAAACATTCTAACAGAAAATCGCATTCGTCAGTGGTTCATAGAAGTACGGGCCTACTTACAAGACACAAAAAACCTTAACATTACCTATGACCCCAGCCGTGTGTTCAATTGTGATGAAACAGCTTTCTTCCTCACTCCGAAGGGAGACAAGGTTTTAGTTCGAAAGGGGGTAGAATAACAAATAATGACAAAGAATGCTTGACGACTTTGGTGACATGTAGTGCCTCTGGTCAAATTTTACCGCTCATGATCGTTTACAACTACAAAAGAATTCCCAAATCAGTTGTCAAAAAAGTTCCAAAACACTGGGGTATCGGAAAGTCGGAAAATGGGTGGATGACTGGTGAAAGCTTTTTTGAGTACATCGCCAATATATTTCACCCTTGGTTAGTTGCTCAGAAAATCCAGACACACATCTCACCTGACGATGTCCCTTAGCGAATTTTGCAGTAAAAATAATATCATCCTAATAGCTCTTTGTCCCAACGCAACACATATTTTGCAGTCACTCGACGTGGCTGTGTTCCGACCGTTGAAACTTGAGTGGAAAAAGAGCGTACACCGATAGAGAATGGAAAACCAAGGCCAAAAGATTATTAAAGACTTATTTGCGCCTATCTTGGAATCCACTTTTCAAAAAATGACCAATATCCCAGATATAATTAAAAACGGAAACCGGAGCACAAAATCATCGAGAGAACCCTGAACAGCCTACAAAATCACAAGCAGCTTTAAGAAGCATGGAACAATATATTCCACCAGAGACCCTTAGATTATTTCAGCTTTATGGGCCAGTCTGGAAAGAACCAATAGAACATACTAGCCTGTTTTCACTCTGGATGAAAATGAAGACCGAAGGAGCCAATAAACATACCAATGCAATAGTAAAGTTTGTTGATGAAGCACAAGGTGAAAATGAACTCCAATAAGACTTAAATGAAAATGATCTCCAAGAAGACTTTGCCGCGGGTGATTCTTCTACAGAGGCAGAATTTTAAAACGAAATGGATGTCACAGGTGTCAATGAAAATGACAAATTAATGAATGACGAGTCACAAGTGGATATCAACTTCAAGAAGACACTGAAATTGATGTTACAGAAATGATTGACTGTACAAATTTATCTCTTCCAGTAGGTGTTGCTGAAGATATTCCCATCATAATTGCAAATACATTCGATAAATCTCAACATGACGTACATGTGGAAAACTCTTGGCATAATATTTCTTCTCCTGTAAAACAAAACTTTCAACAAATTGGCTCTGACCAAATTACGACAATGCCCAGCAATAAAACAGATTCTATAAGCGAGAAAAACTCGAATTTAGAAAAAAAAATGTCGCCTTTGCAACAAAATGTTACTTTAGATGAATCTGTTCCGACTCCATTCAAGAAAATTTTATTTTGACCTGCACCTAAGGAAAACAGTGCTAAGCCTAAACCAGTTAAAGATAGGGTACCTTCTGTAGCAACTTCATCTCAGTGGCAACAATATTATAAAAAAAAACAAGAAGAACAGCTAAAGCTAGAAAGAAAGATAAAGCGTAGCCAAAAGAAAGAAGTGGGAAACGAAAAGAAGAAGGTTAAGACTAAGACTGCTATTCCACAAAAGGTTTCAAGACGAATTTCTAACCGAAGAGTGACAAATAAAGTACAGAATGTTAAGAGGGACCTGTTTTCTACAAAAGAAAATATTGCAGTCACTGGGCATTTAACCACTGAAGCTTCAACATCTAAACCTTTAGAAGAATCTTGGTATTGTACATTGTGCGATACTGACGAACAGCTCGACATGCGTCTGTGTACTTTCTGTCTGAAATACTACCATGAGGCTTGTCTTGGTTTAACAGAGAGTGATAAAGATGAACTTCAGTGTCCCTTTTGTCAATGATCAGAAATTAATGGATACCTATATTTAATACATTTTTGGCAATTAAATAAATGGTGCTTTTATTTTAATTTTACCTTTAATATTTAATATCATTATTAATATAATATTTGAGAATGAACTCTTAACAAATTTCGTTTTCTAGGTACATAATATTATCTATTGACTACTTAGATACCTAAGTAGTAATATTCTATGCTGATAAAAGGATCTTATATATGCCGAAAACTAGAGCCTGTTTTTATTTAGGTGTGCCGATAATCTGGGCAGAGGAGGCTTTTATTTATTTCCTTTTGTGAGTAGCATATGTTTATTTTAGGTTAAAATAAACAGTCCGTCTAAAATATGACACATTTTACTAGCCAAATAAATACTCAGAATATAGGTTGGGCAAATATTTTATTTACTAAATGAATTAAAGTGATGCCCAAAGGCATTCTAACAAGCTAAAGGTGCCGATAATAGGAACGTTTACCTTATCTAAAGGAGTTAAATAGCAATAAATAGTTTTTAGTAGTGTACTACATAAGACCTATATCATGGACGCAGTTTAAAAATAAGTAAAGAATTATTAAAAAATGAGATTCTTCATATGTAATTGGTTAAATCACAATAGGAAAATACAATTTCAAAATGATACCGAACAAATTAAAAAACTGAGGCAGAGATATGTCCGAAAAAGTCGAGATTTTGGCTCTGGTCAGACCTATATCATAAGCGCAGTTTAAAAATTAAAAAAATTATCATAAAATTAGTGTCTTCGTAAATGATTTGATAAACCACAATAGAATAGCTTTTCCAAAAGTATGCTCTTAATTACTCTTAAAGTAACTTTATCTTTACTTGATCATTACTTACTAGAACACCATTGTTCTCAGACTATCCAAAGAACGTCTTCACAAAAACAAGAAAAAATCTAACAATTACAAGTACCACTCGCTAATTTTAGAAAGAAAACAATAACTCTCCGCCTTTTAGGTGAAGTTCTTTTAATGTACGGAATCGTTTAAAATCCTATAGGATCCTATAGCTGTGGCTCTTTTCTTGTTGTCTTAATTTACCCCTTTACCAAAGTTATGGAAAGAGCTTTTCTCATATTTATAAAAAAAAATTAAGGGACTAAGCTGTCATACTATCGTCTTGCCTCGGTTCTTCATAAACAATTTTTTCTGCAAATTTTATTCTCTAGGATAAGTTACTTCATAAGTTTTTTAAAAGACAATTTCTTTACATTACTTTATTTTCCTGCGACAAATAAAATGCAGACAAACATAAAATATATCTGTGATGATTTATGTGAAAACTCGCTACGGGAATATCGAAATCTAGGGGAAAGGTGGAAACGAAAGAAAAATGTTGATTCAATTTAAATAATGTAGTTTGAACAAGGTACCTAGTATGAAAAATGCATGTAGTAAAATATAAGAGAGCAAAAATTCTTTAAAATAAATTTAGTTTCAATAAAAGCAACTCACAACTTGTCAGATTCTCTTGGGTCATTAAGGCTTCGTCCATCTCATCACGTTATGAATATTTACTCATTCGTTTAACGTTGAGCCAACTGCTTTATAAATTTTATAGTTAGTGGGCAGTTAGTTGGACGCTTTGTTTTGAATATAATTAAGTGTTGGATTAGCCCGCCGAGAAGTTGACGAGATAACAAGTACAAACTAATTTAAAATTAACATGTGTTGACGATATATTATGTTAGTTATCTTATTCGTATTGTTTTATAAGGTACTTAAATAACACTAGAGAGAAATCTTAGTGTCACATTGCTTTGAATATTTAAAATTGTTTAAGTTTTAGTGGGGTTCAGTCTTGAAAGCGAAAACTTAGTTAATATAATTATGTTATGAAAAAATATGAGTTTCATGCAGATTTTGGCGAATTTTACCATATAATATTGCAAACACTCTCAATTCTTAAAATTAAATCTTGCTTTAATTGTTAATATGAGATTAGCATAGACGCATTGTTTAATAGTGCCCTAAACGTAAAAGTCTAGCGGAGTAAGATCAGGTAACCTGGGTGGCCAGACCACTGGCCACAAGGCCATTAACCACGTCAATAATTATGTCATCGCTAGCTGGCTAATCCATCGTAGAGGATACTTTGTATTAGGCCATTCTCTTATAGCTACTCCAAAATGCGAGAGAGCGACATCCAGTTGTACCCAACTTTCATGCCTTTTAGTTAAGACATGTTAAGTTATATAGTTAAGGCATAAGTTAATTTTTTAGGTAGTTGTACGAATTATTATTTAGAAGTCCATAAACCTGTCCGAAGTCAACCTTGGAGGTTGGAAATGTAGATCGCAAGTGCCAATAACCAAACATTAGGGAAAACTTTTTTTGAAATGATCTTGGCCGAATTTCTCGAGGATTCTGATGTGCCCAATTCTGAATGCCCTTGGAATGAATATTATAGACTTACATATTTGAAGGTGCTGAGCTGTTATGTGAGAGATCAGCCTTGGATTGTTGTTAAAAGTGCAAATCATAGGATTATTCTGATTATTACATCAACGGTTTCTGACGGAATAAGCGTCAGGTCAAAGCTACAAAATAGCGTCAACGATATTCACAAACTGTCGCTTCTATATTTCCATAAAAAATCTGCGTATTCATTGTTAAATAAATATATGAAGAGTTGATGTAATGATCTTAAAAATGTAAATAATTGTAACCCGTACTTAAGCTGATCTTCAAGGTGATCCCTCAATGTTTGAATTCTAGGTAAGCAAAAGGACAATTATTATAAAATAAAATAACATATTATTCAAATACTCTTTGTAAACGTACTTTAGGGTCCAACTCAATTTAAGCAAGGATTTCAGGGAGATTCGCCTTCTTAAGCAGTGCAGTCTTAGAATAACGTCTTCATTTAAAACTACCAACTGTGTTCAAAGCTCAATATGAACACAACGCAAAGAGATACGTTCATAAAACAAATAGCATGATATTAAGCAGAATGTTCTCTAAAAATGTTGCTTTGAGTAAAACATACCGCAAGTAAGAGCTTTAAAAATATCCAAGCTTTTAGGTAGTAAGGTCTAAATATCTGATCTCCAAGATAACCACTCACTTAAATGTTCAAACTCTAAGAACCTAAGAGGAATATCTTGAAATAAAAATGGTGTTATTCAGAAGAATATTAGCGTTAATAACACTGTTAACAATACTTCAACAGTAGTATTATTTTTTGTTTAACGGCAAAATTACGACAGATTGGATGTTTTTTAATATCAGTTGCTTAACAAATTTTAATTTTTTAATAGCAAAGACGTATCTAATGCAAAAAATTAGGAGTAATTATTTGTTGCAAATTAGGCTAGGAATCTAAAAATAATTTCCAAAATCAGTGGCCTGTCATTTTTCTTCATCACACACATTGTTAAACTTTATTTAAAAATACCCCGTTTCTTTAAAACAAAGCACGTTTTGAATATAGTTTATTATGAAAACTTGATTTTTTGATTCTCCGTTATCCTCTTAAGTTTCCGCTTTCGAAACTGACCAGCCTGTATAATTCTGTAATTCCCTCTAGTACATCCGTAAAGTTTTATGCTGGTCTTAAAGCTAAAATGACTATCACCAAAGCAAATGTACAACTTTCAGAGTAAAATATTCATAAATAAAAAAGAAAGCAGAGTGAAATATGATATCGTAAAAATTAACTATCTGAGAGAACCAGTTACATTTGAAAACTATTGTAAAGATATCAGTAGCTGCTAATATACCAGCAGTTCTCTCTAAATCATCTCGTCGGCTGCCTAGACTCGAAGGTGGGACAAGGATGGAGAGAGCGACAGGCACTTCTCGCGTCATTTCGCAACACATGTAGGAGGTTGGCGAATGTTCCGGAACAATGCTATTATACTGGGTGGTCCAGTTCAAACGTCATTAATTTTAATTATGTAATAGAGAATTGAAAAAGAAATAGACTTTCATTATAAAATTTTTCTCAGAAATGTTTACTAACAAAGATACAGGGTCTTAAGAATAATTATTTGTTTATTTATCATAACTTTTAAACTACCAGCTCAATTTTAATTAATTTTCTCATGCAAGTTATTGTAGTGAATTGTCAATTACTGATGAAGTCAATTTAAAAAAAAAACTCCAGTGGCGTCTTATACGAAGGGACTTGGTCCTTTTTTGTCTCAAATCTGCGAGGTATTTTTTTTATAAGAAGTCAACTGTTAGATTCTCTATTTAATTTGGAAAAAAAAGTTTCTCGTTTAAGTCAAGAGCAACGTATAGCTATCGTGAAAAGGTATTATGAAAATGCGCAATCGGTTAGAGCCTGTTATCGTGCTCTTAGAGAAGATTTTGGCCATCGTGGACGGCCTTCTGAGCTTGCAATGAGGCGCACAATTAATAAGTTGGAACGGGAGTACACTCTTCTGGATAATAGAGATAACAACCAATGCGACAAAAAAGTGCAAGGACCGCAAAATATCGCCGCTGCAAGAGAAAATGTTGACGCGAATAATAATGTGTCTGTTTTGCGCCGTTCTCAGCAATTAGGCATTTCACCAATGTCTCTGTGGCGCATTTTGAAGAAAGACTTAGGCCTACATCCATATAAGATGGTTCTAACTCAAGAATTGAAGCCTGCTGACCATGGTTTGCGAAGAACGTTTACCGACTGGGCCCTGTTGCAGTTGGAACAAAATGCCGATTTTGGGAAACAAATCATCTTTTCAGATGAAGCCCATTTTTGTCTTAGTGGCGTTGTCAATACGCAAAATTGCCGCTTCTGGTGTCAGAACAATCCCCAGAAATTAGTACAGGGCCATTACATCCGTTAAAAGTGACTGTGTGGTGTGGTTTGCATGTGGTGGAATTATCGGTCCATACTTTTTTGAGGATGCAGTGGGGCGTACTGTGACAGTCAACGAAGAGCGCTACCGCGACATGATAACAAACTGTCTTTGGCCTGCAATTGATGGTGGAGACTTCGAACAGAATTGGTTTCAACAGGACGGAGCAACATCACACACCGCCCGAACCACAATTAATTTATTAAGAGAGCGTTTTGAAGATCGAATAATTTCGCGACATGATACCAAGTCCTGTGATCTTACTCCTCTGGACTTTTTTCTTTGGGGATATGTGAAGTCGAAGGTGTATTCTAACAATCCTCAAACCATCAATGAGTTGAAAGTTAACATAACTAGGGTTATTCGCGAAATTCAGCCCAACTTGTTAGAAAAAGTGATTGAAAATTTGTTTAAAACATAATGTTACATAATAAACTACAAGAACATAATAAACTACAAAAACATCAATCATAGAAATTAACCAATTCGTTTATATTTTTTAGCAATTTAAACTTATATCATTCTTATTGGTAGACCCTATAGATAAAACCAGTGACAATAATAAAAATCATGCAAAAATACAAAAAAGAAAAAATATACATAATATAATAAAAAACAAAAAAATGGTTACAATTTAACAGATAGTAAAAGGTCAAAAAACAAAACAAAATGTGAACGTAGTCGGACGAGCACATATTGAAAACAGCTCCGTAAACATTTGCGTATTTAATAGTTTTTTGAGTTAATTAATATCGGAAAATTGTGTATGTGGATTATTTGGAACGTTGTTTTCATTGTGTGACTATTTTATTACACAGAAAGTATGTTTTTTGTCTAATATTTATTAATATATATCATCTTAATTGTTTACATCCTAGCGACACAGCTGAGTTCGCGTTTTACCAAGCTTCATAATTACTATAATCATTATTGACTCTGCAGAAAAATTAATATTGAGATGTTGCGCAACTAAAACGCAATTATTGTGTAGTTTGCTCTAGTATTATTCACACAAGTTGCTTGGAAAGAGACCTTAAATACCTCATAAAAATCAGTGAAAGCAAGATTTACTGTTTTGTAAAATGTCTTGATGAGGCAAACCCTAACAGAAACAGCAAACAACAGCTTGGTCTAAAAAGAATCGACATTTTAAAGCCATCCAAATACTTCGTTGAGTTTAATACCCATAAGGAAAAGCTTATTGATTCCTTCCGTGAAAAAATTGGCAAACTATTGCAGGATAATAACAGTGAATTATATCTGACTAAACAAATGCAAAACAACCAAGATTTCGCAGACCATGCTCTTGAACAGGAGAGAAAAATGGTAGAAACTTTAAACCGAAAGTATAATGAAATTGTTAGCTGAGAAGGTGAGATTTAGCAGCTAGTTTTCAACAATTCCACTTTACAAACTGGTGTTAATATTATCTGGTTCAAACCAACCGGTTTCAAAAAGAGCTGAATGATCTTAAATCTAGAAGCCAGAGTATAACCAGAGCTATTAAAGTACCAGAGGCAGATAATTATTTTCTTGTCTTAGACTGAAAAACTCTTAGGCTGAAAAACTTACCGAAAATATTTCTCAGACTGCTGATCCTCTCAATTTTTTCCAACTAATACAAGTGCCCGTTATTTATTTTATTTTTGCCCTATAATTTCTATAAAAATAGAGCAGATGATTTTGAGTGTTAAGAATAATAACAGCTTTGGTACTGATGAATTATTTATTAGATTATTTTTAAATTTACCCGATCAAAATGTCGAAGCTTTACTGAAAAAAGAATGTCTGGTACCTTCACTTCATGCATTAAATTGGCAAAAGTAATCCTTATCTACAAGAGGACTTCGACCAATATGTCTATTATTCAGTCTTTTTTTACTTGTCAAAAATTGAGTCACATCATTTTTGAGCAACAACCATATACTATATACCCTCACCAATTCGGTTTTCAAGAGGACCACAGTACTAGAGATGTCATTTTTCAGTTTTTGAGGAGACTTCACACTGGTATTACCAGTGGTGAATTAAGTATCGCAGCTTACTATATGTTCAACGTATTGGATTGCGTTGATTACCGAATTCTGCTACGGAAGCTTCACCACCATAGACTTTGACGCTTGATACTTTCATGTCTTTAGTAGAAATTATCGGGACGTCGCCAGAGAGTCTTTATAAGATCAACTCACTCTAATGCTATGGAGAATGACACAGATTTTAGGTGACCCTACAAAAAGAAGTCAAGAGGTGTTAGGTCCGGAGATCTAGCTGGCCATTTAATAGGACTTCTTCTTCCAATCCACTGGTTAGGATAATGATCATCCAACCATTGCTTAACGGGAACTACATAATGAGGAGGTGAGTGTTTTGTGTGAGTGAATTATAGTAAGCGTTCTTCTAAAGATACATTTCCATGTATCTCCCTTTGTTTTTCTAATTTTCGCACTATTAGTGGTTTGATAGACCTCTGCAGCATTTTAGCATACATGTTTCCATTTAAATTTCCTGGTATAAATATTGGGCCGATAATACCATCTCACAATATACCTGGCCAAACATTAATTTTCCCTGTTCCCCAAACGTCAGTTCTGGTTCCTGTTTTTATCAATGATCTTACGTTACCTGGAATTACTGGCAAAATTACCTTATTTGCTAACGATACTACTATTCTTTGGCACTGACCTTCTGCCTTTGAAAAAAGCTATTCTGGCTGATATTTAAATGCTTGGTATGATTCAAATCTCATTTAGTTAAGCTTTTCAAAGACAACTATTATATCTTCTAGAGGTGACTTTCTGACATCTCCATTGGAGCCAAATTTCTTAGTGTCATCATTGACTCTAAGCTAAGGCTCAAATCTCAAATTGTGGCTGTTTCTACTAATTTAACTGATTTGCAGATTAGTTTATTTTGCTCTTATCGACGCACGATCAAGGAATAGGATCTCTTTTTGAGGGAGGTCTAACCATACCTTATTGGACTCTATTTATTACCTTCAAAAGGATGCTGTAAGTAAAAGTATTGCAGATCACTTTTTAAAAAGGAAAACATGTTAACTCTTTATAGTCGATTTATCCTGAAAACTGTTACCCTAATTCATATAAATCCCGAAAAAATAAGGTCTCGTAATACTTACCACAATATTCGAAATATTTCGAACTTAATGGTTCCAATTTCTCATACACTGTTGGTTAGGAAGTCTATAATATACAAAAGCATTAAGAACTCAAAAGAGTTCTTGACCATTTAATTAACTTTATGAACAGTATAGGACCACACAAATAAAAAGTTTTAATATTTTGATCCTTTACAAAAGGTAACTTTATCGGTAGATCAACTCACTCATACAACATAAAGTCGAGCACGCTTTTATATACTACTGTTATAACGTATCAAATGTGACTGCGACATCACACATGGTTGCCGGTTTCTGTAGCGATAGCACTAGAGTGTAACATAAACAATAAAATGTTTAGTCCTTTTTCATATTTTATGTTTATGTATTGAGGCAAGTTCTATCCTAACATTTGTTTTTATTATTTTTCTAATTATTATCCTAAAAATCTAAGTAAGATAAAATATGGTCTAGTATACTATGCTGTATCAACTGTATTACCAATCTTTTAAAAATAAAGCTTGTTTTGACTTTATTTTTGAAAACAAGAAAGAATGAAAACATAGAAAATAAAAAAGACGAAGTAAGAAAGGAGAAAAAATATTGAAAAATACGTTTTGTTTTACAATTTAAAACTTCTTACTGTCAACTGACGTAATTATTAGGTTATTATTATAAACTCAAATAAATCCAACTCAATTGAAGTTAAACCCGTTGAGCCTTCACATATTAGAAAGAAAATATTTGCGAAATATACCTGATCCAAGCAATGCCTTACACATTGAAAATGCAACGAATTTACCTAAAGTAAACATGTGCCTATTTTAAAGTACGCCAAGATCCCCGCTGATTTATGCAGGATGTGGAATATCGGAAACCGACAAAATGTGGGAAGTGAATTTTCAAGGAAATGTTTAGTTAGTGGAAGTAATGCCGCATGAACGGAGGGTGGAATAGAAAATGCATGACTGCCTCGGGCATTTCGTTTATGCGAAAAAAATATCTTTCGACGAGCCTTTTAACTGTAAAAAAATATACGGGGTTTTATTATTTTGTTATCTCTCACATGAAAACCTCCTGAGGCATGAATATTAAGCAACTTAAGGCAGGACCTAAACCTTAATAAATATTTTAGGCGGCGAGTGTGTTCACCCTCGCTGCTATCTCGTTTTGGGTACATTTAATTACGAGAATCAACAAACTCGGGACAAAACAAATTTGATAGTCGCAGGGTCATTTGTTAGGGAGCTTTTCACTAAGTCGCTTTTCCTTTTCCGGTTTTTGTGTTGTTTGCTGCTCAGATTGTTTTGAAATTTTATTGTGATTTATCTGAAAAGATTGTTTTTTTATAAATTACTTTAAGCTAATATTCTTAGAGGTAAAAGTGTGTAAGTGTACTTCCCCTTTGATTTGATTTATAACCATTTGCGCCGTAATTTTGGAATTAGCTCATGGCATTCGTTTATGTTCAATTTAGAATTTTGTTATAAGTCGCATTCTCTATCTCTCTATCTTTTGGGCTTCTTTTGCTTGGATTTACCCACTTTTGAATATTCGCAACTTTTGCAAGCTTCATCCAATTTTCCTAAGATGTCTTCATTAATTTCTTTTGATGAGTACTTTATGACTGCTCCTATTAATTATCTTTATTTATGAAACATGAATTTAATTTTTTATTACAAGTTACTTTAAGTAACCTTTTTGGTATGTAAATGAGATCGACCCTGGCTAACATCATGGATTATCCAAGGGACTTACCATTATAAAATTTATTAGTTCACTTCTAGAATATTTTTACCTATCGTTCCTATATTAGTACCACTAGTAATCACTTTCTAAGACAATGAAGCTATCTTGATCACTAATCTTTTGACATAACCCAACGTACACGACTCAACAACTTCTGCTAGCAAACCATGAACATCGAAGGAATTCACCAATTAAATCCTTGAGCTTAAACTTGAAACTACTGATTTTGCAAACAAAATCATTTTTAGTAATACGGCCCCTTTTTACCTTGATGGTTGAGGTAATAGGCAAAACTATCGCATTTGGGGTTTGGAAAATCCACCAATGGTTCATCCGTAAGCAACGCATCTACAACATGTCACTCTATGGTCTGGAGGAATAATTGGATAGTTTTTCTTTGAAAACAAAGAAGGTAATGCAGTAACGATGAATGAATTTTATAATAGGCGGTATTAATGAGGAGCGTGATCGAATTTTAAAAGAAGTAGTCAAGAGAGCGGAGGAAAATTTTGTAAAATTTAATAGGTCCAAAGTACAATATAACGTTTCACACGTCAATTATGTTAGACAGGTATTTTCGTCTGAAAGCGTACTCTCTGATCTTCAGTACGTCAAAACAGTGCTTGCTCTTGAAGACCCTAAAAATAAAAAAGAATTGTTAAAGATACTGGGTATGGTAAATTATCTTTCTAAATACTTACCTAAACTGTCTGAATTGTTGTCTCCACTAAGAGGTCTGATAAAAAAAGATGTTGAATGGATTTGTACTAAAGATCATAAAGAGGTTTTTTTTTCTAAAATTAAAATTGTAATAACTAAAATACCAACTTAAAAAATATTTGATCCAAACTTACCAATAGAAGTACAAATTGATGCAAGTCAAAATGGCATTGGTGGGTGTCTTTTGCAAGCAGTAAGACCTGTGTCTTTTTGTTGCCGGAGTCTTACTGATACAGAACAGAAGTGGGCACAGATTGAAAAGGAGTATCTGGCTATTTCTTTCAGTTTGCAAACATTTACGATTTTATTTATGGCCGGAAAATATTAGTTAAAAGTGATCACAAGCCATTAGTGTCAATAAATAAAAAAGGCATTTGTAAAATAAGTTCTCGGTTACAATGTTTAAAATTAAAAATGTTGAAATATAATTTCAAAGTTGAATATTTACCAGGCTAATATATAATAATAATATTAATAATAAACGACTTTTTATTAAACTCGGCGAAGGGCAGCCAAAGCTGTTTGCTTAACCGAGCATACAGAAATCAGCAATACATAATATTATAAATTACATGGATTGAAGGACCCTTGCCAATTGGCTGCGAAATCGTAACTTAGAATCAATTATGATGCCGAGATTCTTACATTCTCTCACGATCGGGATTGGAGTTTGGGATACATGAATAGCCAAATTCTTCGTTGCCCACTCATGATCAGGACCAATGTATATTACGACTGACTTCGACGGATTCAGTCGCAACCCAATATTTTTAGAATATTCAGCTACTGACTCTAAACACTCATTCAATCGAAGAACAGCTTCGTCCGCATTTGCTTTAGAAAAACTGGTACGTATTTGGGTGTCATCCGCGTATCGTTAAATTATACAATTATTGACAATAGAAACCACGTCACACGTATAAATAACAAACAGCAAGGGTCCCAAAATCGATCCCTGTGGCACGCCTTTAGTCAAAGGCCTCAAAGATGATTTTCCATTCTCAAAACGCACTGACTGAGGTCTACCTAATAGGTAGCTCTCAAAAAAATAAATGAACGAAAGAGAAAATCCCAAAGAACTCAACTTAGCCCACAGAAGCTTGTGATCTATCGTATCAAAAGCCTTGCTTTAATCAAGCAGAACCAGTGCTGTAGTATTACCCTTATCAGCTGCTTCATATATGTCGTCTAGGACGCGGAATAAAATAGATGTTGTACTATAGCCTTTACGAAAGCCTGATTGATTAGGGCTAAGGAGAGAGTAGTGCTTTAGATAAGTAGTTTTCCAGGATCTTAGAGCACAGACATAACAAACTTATAGGTCGTCAGTCAGAAAACCTAACTAGTTTATTATTTTTGGGCAAAGGAAGAACCACAGATGATTTCCATAGATCAGGGAATTGGCCACACAGAAGGCATTCATTAAAAAGATGTGTAAGAAAAGGGACTATAACCGGGCAGCCAACGCAGCAAACAGCATTTAATACATCAATTTCTAAATACGGTGTAAACTGAAAACTGCGTATTGGATGTATTTATACAAACGTCAGTGATATCTATCGCTAAAGCATCAACTAATTCTATAAAAAAATTGTTTATATCTTCGGAATTCCTTAAATGATTTGGTATTGTTATATTGTGTTTTTGTTTACCATAAATATTAAGATCATCTAGAGCTTTCCATGTATCTGTACTACTATTATTTCGCGCTACAAATTGTAATTAGACCTTTTTCTCTTTTCGAACAGCATTTGTAAAATAGTTCCTGATTTCTTTATAAGCTTGCCAATCCTCTAGGTTTTTTGTTCGCTTATATTTAGATAATGTTTTATTTCGCTCCCTTTTCATAATTTTTAATATATCCGTAAACCATAGTGCCTATGGTTTTGTCACACATACTTTTTGAATAGGTGCATGACAATTAAATAACGCCAATATTTTGTCTATCATAAACTGTGCTTTTTCATTTATACAAGCAAGATCAAAAATGTGTCCCCAGCCAGTGTTTATCAAGTCAGAGTTAAACGCCTCAAAATCAAAATATTTAAAACTCCTAAATACAACAAATATAGGCTTCCTGCTAGGTATTCTACATAAGAGTTCACACGATATAAACTGATGGTCTGTTAACTCATGCATATTAAGATGTTTGATGTCACCGTGAATCATATTAACATTAGACAGAATAAAATAATCCAGCAAAGTACAATTAGTTTTAGAGAGTCGCGTTGGATCTTTTACGACCTGCGAGAGAGAAAAGGAATTAAAAAAGATATTAACTAGTTGAACTATTACAAGCCAAAAAATCGACGTTCATATCACCCATAAACACTAACTCATCACACAGAGGAATAACTGCAGCAATAGTCCGTTCAAATGCCGTATTACCATCAAATTAGTTTTAGGCGGACGGTAAAAATTACCAATAGCATCATTTATCCCTCCCACTCTGACCATCACCCAAAATTTCTCAAAGCTTTTTACAGATACAGTAACAATTGGTACCGCTGAAAGGTCGTCTCTTACGTATATGCCTACTCCCCCTTCCCGAGATCTGCGATCCTTCCTATAAAATTTAAAACCGTAAATAGCTAAAACCTCATCACTTATCGCGTCGCTCAACCAACTCTCCGAGACTCCGAGAATATAAAGTTTTAAATGATTTAATTTATCTTTTAAGGCATTTATGCAGGGCAAAAGTGAACGTATGTTAATATGACCTACATTTAAATTTTTTGAGTTATAAAATAACAGAAAAGAATTTCCAAAGTATATATAGAATAAAATATGTATCAGTATAAACTTACATCTAAAGAAAAAGGACAATTAATTATATAGAGATAAATAGAACAAAATATTCATGAGGTTAGTTCATTTAGAAAGGCCTTGCTTTTTATAAATATAGCATTTTCTCGGTCATTCTTCCTTGCCAAGACCTTGCCATTCCGATGCCAGACGTATTTGTATCCCAGTTCCTTTAAAGCCTTGGCCTTTTTGAATAGGCGATAGGTATCCTTAGTTAACTCTTCATCTATGTAGATTGCAGCATCAGATATTCCCAGACCACAAACTCTAGGCGTAATTTTCCCCTTTTGAGACCGAGCAGACAGGATGCGGTTTTTAAGTTCTGTGTCTTTTAAAGTTAAAGATATTTTGGTTCCAGCCTTTGTATTAAAAGAATGCACTCTAACAAAGTCTTCAAGTACCACCTTAACATTTAAAGTAGAACAAAGCTTAACAAGATCCCCCGTGATTACCCTTGTATCACTTTGACCATTAAGGCGAAATCCAGACAGGCAAATATTTAGTTGGATTTTTTTCGTATTTTCTAAATCGGCAGCTCTTTCTAGCCTCTCCACTTTTTCTTTTAGTATTTTATTTTCCTTTGATAATTCGGAAAACATTTCAGACATAATTCGATTACGCTCTCTTTCCTCTTCAAATTGCTCATTAATGAAATCCATGGATCTTTTCACGTCTCGTACCTCGCTCTGTAGTTCCTTTATCAGCGTCTTAAGTTCCATCATGTCACCTTCGGACTTAGAAGATAAAGCCGGTACCGCGAATAGTCGTCTACTGCTGCTGTCACAATCCTTGCAGTTTTGGAGTGTTTTTTGGGCTTGTATCAATCTAGCCTCCACCTCAGTAATGCCTCCACAGTCGAGATGAAACATCACAGAATAGCGCCCACATTGCAGCTTAAGACCGCTGCTCACACTTCGGCGACAAACCTTGCAGTTTTTATTAGACATGTCCTAAGGTATATGAAGAAAGAATACTTTTGGCAACAATGTCGCACGGGTAATTTATATGCGACTAACTAACAAACAGTCCAATATGCCGTGCTAAATCTCAGTAGTTTACAGGTTATTCATAAAAAACCTTACAAAACCAGGAATAGCTTACCAGTTACAGGTTATTTTAACCCAAGTAATAACCTTTTATAAATATAACTGGCCATCAAGTAACAAGGCAATTGTAAATCTTGAAATTAAATTGTATTTTAAAGTAAAAGAGAACTTACACGTCAAGAATGATTTGCTTCTCCATAATTTTAGATTAGTAATTCCGAAAGCTCTTAGATTAAAAATGCTGTCTAAATTACATGTTGGGCATTTCGGAATTGAGAAATCAAAGTCACGAGCCAGAAAAATATTTTACTGGCCTGACCTCTCAAGAGATGTTGAGGACTTCGTATCTAAATGTCAAACCTGTCTAAAATTTAGTAGAAATAATGTAAAGGAACCATTAATTCAGCATGACAGGCCCCAAGTTCCATTTCAAAGGGTAGCAGCGGACATTTTAACATATGCTGCTAAAGAATATCTTGCTTTAATGGATTATTTTAGTAATTGATTAAAATTGATTCCTTTATATTATAAGACTGCAGGAGAAATTAATTAACATCGAAAAATAATCTTTTCCACTCATGGAATTCCTAAAACTTTCATATCAGATAACATGCCATTTAATAGTAAAGAATTTCGAGAGTTCACTAAGAGTTGGGACTTTGAATTAGTAACATCTAGTCCAAAATACCCTAAATCAAATGGTCTAGCTGAAAAAGCTGTAGTCACGGCCAAGTCTATTTTAAAAAAGTGTCAATATGCTGGTGAATATAGGACTTCACCACTAACTGGACTTAATGTATCACCCTCAGAACTATTAAATAAAAGATTGTTAAGGACAAATTTACCGGTTACTGAAAATATTTTAAATGAAAAAGTAAACATTAATTATAAAGAGATTGAAAATATACGTTCCAAGTCGAAAGTTTATTATAACAAACAGGCTAAACCAAGAAAGGAATTCTCGGAGGGGCAAAACATATTGATTAAAAAAGACAGCTCTTGGGTACCAGGTAAAATCCTCAGAAAACATATTATTCCCTATTCTTATCTTAAAGAAGATAAGAACGGGGAAGTAATGAGATCGTTTTCAGACGTAATTCATCCTTTATACGTTCTAATCCAAACCCAGTATTCTTGAGTGCAAGATCTAATGATGATATTAGTAATAGCGATAATTTTAAGACATATCCGATAATTAAAAATGACGTTCCAGTGAAAGATAAAACTTTAACTTTGACAAACGATGATGTTCAGTGTGTGACGAACGACAATATCCCGACCAGTGACAATTTACCCAATTATGACAATGCTATGGTAATCCCTGATGGTGACACTAAAGTGAATGCTAATACTGAATATTACATAACTCGATCTGGCAGAAGTGTTAAAGTGCCTAGTATGTTGCTATGCTAGTATGCAAATGTAATTTTTAATTATGCACTTGTCACCCAAGAAATAGTTCCCATCACTTACTGAGTGATACTGTCTCCATCTTGTTGATAATGTTTGTTTATATAGACAAAATAAAAATATAGACGAAAGGATGGATGGAGGTACTAGTAGAACTATTGAAATTAAATTTGTCACTCAAGCAACGACTTGGACGGACACAATTTTCAAATAGCATAATCTTTATATTGGAGTTTCTTGGAGGTTTCCAAACATCATAAAAAATCCTACTCGCTATCTAATATAAACCTCGGAATTTAAAAGCAAATACTAATCTATTTATTACACTCAAAATCAGATTTGTATAGCAATTTGGGTAATTAATTACGCCGAATTAATTAAGGTGTTTAGCGACAGAGATGTAGAGCAAATGAACGAATTATTTGACAACTTCCATGTAAATGGAATTTATCCACTATAAATCATTTGAAAACAAAATCCAATTTGAGCAGATACGGTAACAGCGGCAATAAATCACTGAAATTCAGGATGATGCACATCAAGGTATTTTAAGCCAAGAGATAAGGCCGCAATCGTTTAGGGCACATTTAATTTTGATTAAAGTGTAGCATGAAAACGCTTGGGTTTTTTTCCGTCCTATTAACCACAATGAAATTCGCTGTCTAGAAAACGTGCCTCACAATATCCAGAAGTCTTGGTTCAAACTTTATAAAGTTTCATAAGGCACCCTATCAGGACAAATTGCTAAATATTCATGACCGGCAGAGGGTCAGACTTAAACCGGCGCCCCAGGGATTCCGATAATCAAACTGGAATTCCTTATAGTGCGAGAAAATGACAATTTAAAACCCCTGAAGCCCCATTGGGGTTTCAAAAGGCCCTTTATTACGAAATCTTATGTAAATTTTTTTTCTTGTCCTTTTTATCCGGGCTTTTTTTTTCTGATGCTCGTGAAGTAAATGTGGCTTTTAGCTGAATTTTATGTTTTTGGATCTGGGATTAGATCTTAGAATCCGTACATCAATTATTAAAAGGGTGTTTCCTTGTTGTTTTAGGATAATCTACTTGTAACCTTACTTTTTACTTGTTACAGTTTGATAGTCATGTAAATACTATATAGCCAATATTAAAAATACTTTAATGTCTTTACTATTTGTTTAGATCTAAATTAAATTATTCATTATTCAAATTTTACTCTTTTATCAACTGGATTTTCACAGCCCTACACACTAAACACAAGAATTTAAGACTAGAAACATTTATTTATACTGTATTTACTTCCAACTATTTATTTCGATTTAAAAGTCGCGCACAATTAACAGAACTGAGCTGGCCTCCTAGCGGCAGAGGCTCCTTATTAGATACACCAATGTTCCGAAAGATTCGCTAATCTGCCACGTATCTCCCGAGATGTCGCCAGATGATTGACACTAAAGACACTGAAAAAGCTTCTACTCCTCGACATATAGATGGCGGTAGGAAAGCGAAATTATCTCCTTGAAAATACACGGACTTTCAAAAATTTGATATGTAATACAAAGTGTGGCCATTTTTCATAGTTCTTTAGCTTGAACTGTGGGATAAAGAACAATTTCTAAAAAGCAGTGAATTATATTGTAATTATTGTTTAAAACTAATAAATAAATAGTAAAAACTTTGAATCGAATATAGACATTGGATTTGTATAAGTAGTTATTGCAAAAAATTGTTATAAGCTTTTTTGTGCAAATGAGAAATTGATTCTAAAAAAAAGAAGCTGCTGTGTTAAATCTGTGGACAGCAAAAGACACATATTTTCTGTTATTTTTAACAGGCTCAATATGTTTAATATTTGGGTTCCGATTCTTGGGTGATAAACAATTCTACCTAAAGTTCTATGTGAAGATTATTTTACTTCTGATTCATTTATGTCTATCATTAAATCATTAAACTAGATGTCATACCTTCGGTAAACCTGCCAGGATTTAATACAAGGTTGGTTAGAATAGTGTTCGTAACAAGTTGCCACATCAGAGGTTGTAAGCTTAAGCTTAGTTATTAGCTTGGATTAAACTAAGCTCTTTAATTGCTAATTTACCTTCGTCATAATAAAAAAATATTACATATATTTTAGTAATGTGTCTCTTAAACTGGCACAGCTGTTATGTGGCCAAACGATATTTAATATGATCGATTTTAAAAATGAATACTTCAAAATATGCTTTCAATTTCTAGACATTGGAGACCAAAATAAATTACACAGGAAAGCTCAATAAGTAGCAGAATTCATGTTGTTTCTCTATAGAATTTTTGACAGGCTCAGTGTTAAAATTTACTCTAAAGCCGATACCAAGAAGAGCAATTTCACCAGATTCAGTGCATGGGCAATTTTGGATTCTATACAAATCTTAGAGTCTTTTTCAAAAATTTTCAAAGGAAAATGGAAAAATAGTAACTCGTCTAAATTGTATATATAACATATTTACTAATTGCCTCTTTCATTCCTAATTTGTTAGTAGTTATTGAATTTATAATGTTTACTAAGGAGTATTGAACATAGAGACTTATGTGTCTAGTAGGAAATGTATGGGCTTTCAGAAACTATAGTATACGCAAATAGAAAAAATAATAAATGGAGAAGTTGATTTATGATGAAGACAAAAAACGCCCCAATTTAACACTCTTTGTATTTCTATACTTTACTTGCCGAAAAAAACATGCATTTTCCACTAATTTTAAGCGCACGCTATGGTAGAGCAAAATTCAAATTTGGCGCCATAATACCCATTACTATGACGTTACAAGCTCTTTTTTTTCGTTTTCGCTTAGAACTACTCCTGGACATTCAGAGGGCGCAACATTCAATTGATGGTTCAGTGTTGTATTGGCTCTTATGCGAGTTTCCTATTTAAGAAGTATTGATCTATGGACTACAACTGGGACTACTATGTAATGCTGATTAGTGTACCCCTAGTCAAAAAGGGTTCAGCATGCGTAACTTCATGTATTATATCGATGATTTCCATCTAAAAGATCGAATCAACTAAAACTTAATTTTACAGAATTTAATTAAAACGTTTTGAAAATGTATAATTATGAATAATTTGTAGGTATATGTTTTAAATACCATTTACTTGACGAATTTGGTCAAAACAAGCCCTAAAAATGTGTTTATAAAACTTTCTGGTTTGTTTATTATTAGTGGATAATTGGAAATTAAAAGGCTGATATGCAAAAAAAATAAGTTTATTTAACAAAAATCGAAAAACTAACATTATTTTGTAACTAAAACTAATTTGTATCAACAACTACAAAAATGGGTACTCAAGTTTTAATTTTCGTGGATTTGATAAAATTTTCTTTCTTATTTCTTGCAAACCGATCTCATCCTCGTCTTCTATATTGATGTTTCCACTTTCACTTTGAATGACAGGTAGATTTTTATAAAAATCGTGGTATTCTGGTATAATAGTATGGTCTTTGCACAATGCCATTAAATCTTCATACTTTTTTTAGATATTGAACTGTTTTCTCTGTAAGCTGTTGGAGGTTCAAAAATAATGAAAGAACATCTCTCTCCCTTTAAGTTTGTATGGATTTCCTTCCAACTGATCCCAGTATTAGCATTTAACGAACAATCGGAAAATAATTGCTAAAGTCGTTAAATCAGTAGGCATTTGCGAAGTTTCAAAGTTCATGAAACCCGGAATGTCAAACGATTTACTTTATACGGCAATTCTCGTTTCTTGGCTATTCTTACCTTATTTTTCCAATCAGTGAGCACATATATTTTTGCGTATTCTATGACAGAGAGTGAATAGAATCACACTCTATGTGCATAAAAGTCCTGACTCAAGAAAATTCATGTAAATTGTTTCCAATGTATTATGCTTCAAAAAGGAATATTGCAACCTACAAGCAATTATGGAGTTTCTATTTTGGCCTGGGAATGAGACCGAATATAATATTAGATGTTGTATAATTGTTGTTTGGTTTCTTAACGAAGTGAAAAAATAAATTTTAACAAGCAAGTTGCTATCTCACTGCTTTTTTTTGTCCATTTATTTCATCTCACAGAAACGCGTGTCCTTACTGGGAGGCAAGATAAAACAGCGTTTTTGCATTTATAATAAACAGGTTTCCCAAAAAATATAGGATATCTTCTAGGTTAAAATGTACGCAAAATATAGACTTATCTTCTTGCGCAAACTTTTTGTCAGCTTTTCGGTGTTCATGTACTGCATTCTTTTTTTTTTTAATGTAAAGTTCATAGTTTTCTTTTATCGTTTCCGTAACATTACTTTCGTCCGTGTCACAACTTTATATTAAACTTTGGATGTTAGAACCCAATGTTCTGCTTTCAACGGTTTCCTTGTATAATGTTTTTGTTACAGTTCTATTTCGCCTTTCTTGACAATTTTCTAGGTATACTTCATACATTATCTCTTTATTTAAGTTTGCTTATAAGTATTTTTTAATAATATATCGTCGACAGAAGTGAGAAGGTACTCTAGGAATTGAGTTAATGTGATTACTCATAGCCCTAAGGGCATCAATTGAAAGTTTATTGGACGCAATATGTCTGCCTCGTTTTTTATCTGGGCTTGGTACTTAAATAATTGATCTACTACTCTTAGTCAGAGCAACTCTTACTTTTTTATCTGAAATATTTAATATATTTAAATAATTACTATTATTTTCCATGCATATTCATTACCTGACTCTAATAGAAGTGTGTATTTTAATGTAAAGTTTTCTCCAGAACGTTCTGTTAAATATATAAAATCGTATAATATTTAATAATAACATAAAATCGTATTGCCTCTCAATATTTCCTAAACTCCCGAAATTTGAACCAATAGTATTTCTAGCAAAATCATTAAGTCTCTCATTGCATTTTAAAAAGCAGCGGCAAATTTCCTTTGAAACTTTTTTAACTTGAACTCACCTCTCACTCTTATACTCTTCACCAAGTGATCGTTTGATTTTTCGAATCGTCTTTTTTCAATTATAAGGATTTTTTTCTTCCCTCTTTTGTCACTTTTGATTGGTTCATCATTGCTGTTCTCTTGTTCATTTCCTACCTATTGATTTGCTTCAGTGTGCACACTGTCAGGTTGTATTCTGCTTTTTCAGTCTGTACATAATCAAGTTTAACATTAAAATCCTCAATAGGGTTAACGTTACACTCTCTGCAGATTTGAATATAATAAAATTCTGAATACGTGACTTTTTTAAGCCATTAGTCGAAACCGCACTTCAATATTTAACATCTTAACTATCGTATTGAATCTTGGGAACATATTTTAATAATTTAAATAACACAAACACAACTCTTGTAATAAAACTTTTTTAATCTTTTTAGCATGTCTACATTAAAAGAACACTAAAAAAATAACAGAAAATTGACCATGTGCACAGTGTCAATATACGGCTAGTGTAATTTTGACGCACCAAAAGGCCGGATTCATACGACCTTACAAATAATTTTGTCGTTTTGAAAAAAAAAGTACGAACGTACGACTTTCTAGCAAGTTTTACTTGGCGATAGTAATTGATATATCTAAATTATACTTAAAAGGCTTATAGCGTATTAAGGAGAATCAGGATCATTAATTACCAACTCATAATGAAGTGAACGCATACATAAGGAAACATTTCCAAATTCCTCTGGATATTAGTCAGCAGAATCAGAAACCCAAAGTGAGACTGAAGTAGAGGGATGTGGTCAATTGCAATCTATGCTGCTCGATACTAAGTGTCATGCAGTTTTATTCAAACAAAACCTTCTAAAAGTGCCACTATTTATTCAGCCTAAAAATGAATTACTAGCAACAGTTTACCACACCCCTTGAAAAACGTGTTCATCATTCGAAAACTCCCAACTTACAAACTAACTCATTTACACGAGCAGTTCGTTCCACATAACACGGTCAAATGAAAACAGTTAATGAAAATAAATTGATTGTCTGGCGTTTAACATAATTTTCATTAACGTTATAGGGAATTGCGGCGGAGTTTCCATTCTATTGAGAATTATAATGAATTATAATCTGATTATGTCGGAAAAATATGCGGTCAACGTCAATATCCGAGTAAAATTTGAAAACCGTATTTTCCATATTCTCGCCCGTGAAATTAAGCTGTCCGGAGCACTCACGTAAGAGAAACAGTTGTTGGGAGCAAATGAGTCAGTTGCTGCTGATGGGTTTTCATGAAGGTTTTGTTATATGCCCAAAATTAATTATTATTTAATCTATTTTTCATTATAAATTTATTGTTGACGTCAAATCCCGATAAAAAATTAAAACGAGTATACAAACTCGCTAGTTATACTGAAACTCGTGGACAAGGCAATACAATACACCACATGTCTCGGCCATCTGTGCGTTTAATTTGGGTTCGACTGTAGTTATTAGGGAAACTAGGTGAAACAATATTTTTTTTTAACTTGTGACTTCTCACTAGTAAACACGCTTCTGTACGCAAGATCTTTGTTGGCCTTGACGTGTGTATATACAGGGTGGTCCATTTAACTTGATAAACATGTATCCAGAAAATGTTTCATGTGAAGTTTGAATGGTTCTCAGGGGGCCATAAAATGACATCATTGATTTGACCCTGAGTGGACGTCTTCAAGGTCAAATGAAGGTCGTCTTTACTTTTTTGCATAGAAACCTCTATTTTTTTAATAGCATCTGATTTATCGTTAAAAAATAAGTAACTTTCATCTGACACTTTTTTACATGCGACCTCTCCTTTTCAAGATGTTAATTCTTGATTCTTTTACGAATTTATTTCTTGTCAACAAAAAAGCAAAAAAATTCTTTACTAATTTTAAATAAGAACAGAAATGCCCTTTTTAATGACCCCAAAGAACTAGCTAATTATTGCAATCAATATTTCATTAACGTAGAGTTAGATATGTACAGAAAATTAGGCCAACTCAAAATATGTTATTGGAGGATCCTGTTCGAGTAGTTGATTCATTATTTTTAAATCCTGTTAATGAAAACGAAGTAATCATACAAATAAACAGTCTTAAGAATGATAGTTCTCCTGGAATTGATAATTTTACATCTAGATTTATTAAGAAGGCACCTCAGTCTTTAACTTGTCCCCTGGTTCACATTATTAACCTAACTTTTGCCACAGGTAAAGTCGCTGAACAATTTAAAGTTTCAGTTGTTTCGCCTATTTTTAAATCCGGAGACAAGGCAAATATCAGCAATTATCGACCTATTAGCGTAATAAATAACTTTTCAAAAATATTTGAAAAGTGCCTTAAAGACAGATTATTAACATATTTATTATATATATTTTATCCTTTGATGCCGTGCCCCATGATCAGCTTCTTGATAGGTTGTCCAGGTCCTGGCATGAGGGGCACGGTCTTCAATTTATTGAGAAACTATTTAACCAGCAGACAACAATTTTTAAAAAAAGAAAATATTTTGAGTGATCCCCTGAAAGTGAAGATTGGGATTCCTCAAGGAACCGTACTGGGCCCATTACTCTTCATTTTGTATATTAATTCACTAACAGATCTAAAAATTGTGAACGAATTTGTAATATCTTATGCCGACAATAGAGCAATCATTTTTTCAGATAACACTTGGAATAAAGTAAGGAGAAGCACAATTATGGGCATTCGTAAAAATGGTTAGACACACTTAAGCTCTCACTCAACATAACTAAAACACATTATATTGCATTTTCTTTAGCTCAAGCAAACCGCCCAACATTCCATTCTTTAGATGTAGGTTACGATACTCAACATGAAGATGTAATTAAAGAGGTCTCTTTTACTAAATATTTCGGTGTTACAGTGGATAAGTATTTAAAATAGAGCGAACATATTTTAAATCTAACTAAGAATATTCGAAAGCTATTACGGATGTTTTATATCAAAAAAATATTAATATCCGTATATAAACCTACCATATCATCTGGACGTACGTATCATTTATTTGAGGGTACAATTACATTACTTAAATGATCACCTATACAAATTTTTATCTAAAATCTAGACTTACTTTTATTTAGAATATGGTTTGAATGTAGAAAAGCTTTAGAAGCTTCTATAAAGAAGAGAGATTAGTCTGAAATTAAATGAATCATCAGTATTTTCTTCCTTATACATATATTCTGTCATGTAATTGACGTTTTCTTGGAGTTTCTAAAAACTGAATATGATGTATGAGGCATAAGAGCGGTATTTATCCCAAAATGAAAGCAATAAATTCTTAATTGCTTTAGGAATAGAAGAAAGTAAACTGAAAAGAGATCTCTAAATTCTGTTTGATTAGATATGAATTAAAAAACTCGATGCACAAGAATAGTCAACTGATTACACACACAAATACACACTAAACACTTATTTAAGCTACATTTATTTCCTACTATTTCATTGGATTTAAAAATCCCGCCAACCAGAGTCAATCTGGCCTCCTAGTGGCTAAGGCTCTTTATACATTAAGTAGACTATTGTTCCGGAATATCCGAACCTTCTAAGTGTGTCTCAAGATGTCGCCAGGTAATGTCGCCGTTCGCTCCATTGAAACATATCGTCTTCAAAACATAGATTAACAAAAAAAATTTTATTGCATGAAAGAACAGGAACGTACTCAAGAAAAAACTCTGATGATGGACCTTTTTGTGCGAAACATTGGTAAAAAAATTTAAGTCGTATCTCATTTAAGAAGAAATCAAAGTTCTATGTTGGTGGTTAATAAATTAAAAGTGCTATCGATATATTAAAAACTGAAAATTTGATAAAATTCCTAAGCAGCCCATTTTGTATCGACAAGTTCCATTAGAGAAAAAAATACTGACAATTTTTTACGAACTTAAATAAATCGAAATATATAAAATTTTACATCCAAACAAATGTGGGTAGTTAGGTACAAAAATAAATAAATATTAAATACAAAATATAAATATGTAAATGCAATTACGAATCCGCAATAATAATTATAACATGCATATTCATGATTTGTAAACATATGGAATTTGAAAAACGTCATACACAAGACAATACTATATAAATAGTAATAATAATTACATGTATATAAAAACTAATAGGTTAATATATCTATAGCAAATAGACACTTTTAACTAAAAAATATCTTAATTTTATTTACTTCGTAGAAAATTTCTCAGAAATTATGTTATTTGCTATTTTTAAAATTATGCATATAGAGAGAGGATTGTGCTGATATTCCAAGACACTGAAGCCAAAAATCAATTAATTTGAAAACTTGACACAGAGATTCCTCTAGATTCATCCTTTATTCAAACATTTTTAGTGTAAATCTCGCTTTTCGTATCCTCGTTCCTCCCCTGCGTAATTTAAATAAATATTACAAGAGCCCTAAATATTGAAACTAAGAACCCCATAATCCCATTTGCACCCGCACACCCTAGCGTAAATAAATCTTTGTATCCACTTTAATTGCTGAAATGCTAATTTCACCCCTTCGGCCGCGGTCGCTTGTCCTCCCTTATACATTCGTTTTACGTTTCAAAGGGTCAAACCGACCTTTATCATTAATTATGTAGGCATCATTAGGAAAGTAAGGTCAGGGAAACTTAACAACGGGTAACAGCATATTCGGGTTTTACGTATTATTTAACTAAACGTTTGTTTAAGCCCTATATTCGCGGGCGTGTTTTTTTAAGGTAATTGGATATCTACAGGATGTTTTGTAAAAATAAAATTTAGTCTTCAAATTAATTTTATTGGGAAAATAGTCTGGAATTAAAAGCCTGCATAAGCTTGGAAGAATTATAGGAGAAAAGGTTGACTTAGGCACAAAATAACTAAAAATTAAAAGAAAATGACTGTTAGTTAGAGCCACAGTATAAAAGCGAAACCAAGACACATACAATTGTTTCATTGGCTTATCTTTTTAGAAATAGGAACCTTATTTATATTTTACAGCATGATTTTTAGAGGGCGCCGTAGGTAGTCTTTTCGAAATAAGTGAGGGAATCAATATTCTTGCACTGAAGCTTTTAATTTATATTGCGATGCCCACAAATAAGAGATTTTAAAAAAAATCCTCTTCGACCCTTGACGCTTTGAGCAACATATTTGTCCAAAAATCTGATATTATCATCAGCCTATGTTTTAGTTTGCCAAAAAAGAGTAAGGCACGGAACAGATCAGGGTAATTTATTAGACCAACCAACGTCAAACAAAATGGTCTCATTTTGTAAACGTTTAACTGACGTCGATTTCTTTCTCTGTAGATAAGTGTAATTTACCACTGAAATATGTCGACGAATAACTGAGGCAACGTCGTATGTTATTTTTAAGAGAAATTTGTTACGTTAGCTTAGTTCTAGTTAGTAGTAAAATAATTTACTGGAAGGTGTCAGCGACCAACCAACGTCGGTAAAAACGATCTAGATTTTAGAGAACGTTCTTAAGTTAAACTCACTCATTGCTTTAAAGATTAAGTGTAATTTACTGGAAGGTGCCAACGAGCATGGAAATAAATTCTAACATATTACGTCGATTTTTTCATAGCTTAGCTCCTTTTTACTGAGAAACCTTAATCAATGCAACACAATTTTTAGGATAAATTGTTACAATCCATCTTTATTTATATTAGTTTAAGATATACTAACGAATTGTGCAAAATAATACATTAATTGATTAATGCCTCGCTATATATTTCTGATGTAAGTCATCGACTCTCAACGAAACTTATTAAATTTTCTACAACAGCTTCATTATTCTCTAGACTAGAAAAATAAAAATATAAAAGGGATAACTAATGCATATTTATCGATTTAATTTATTTAGTGTGCAGGAATTTAGTTATTGCACTAAATAATCCATTACATAATCCAGATATTTAATGGGCTTCAGATGGAATGTTCAATAATTGATTACGCTGTTACATTGTACAACCGAAATTGAACAGTTGGATGTAGGTGTTAAATAAGTCAAGATTAATGGTCGCTAGCTAAAATGTATTGCGGTAAATCCTACAAAATATCGAATACCTTCCGCGTCATGAAATATTGGTGCCCAACGTGGGTCGAGAGCATTAGAGTTCAATTTTTACTCTATAAATAACAAAAACCTGGGAATTACTTGAACCTTAGGGGTTGTCTCGTATATTCTATATATGATTATTATTTAATAAGGCTTTATGTTTTTATGGATTGCGTGTAATAAACTGAAATTTCAGTGATATACATGGTGCCAAACTAAGAATATAAAAAGGATATTTTTTATTTATGAGATGTTACTTTTTTATAGCCATGATCTATTCTTTTAGATTGATTTTTCTATGAAGACGCCTCCTTTTGTGCAACATGTCAATGTTGATGTCATAATATCTTCCATAAGAATTTTTTGTTTGTATTTATTTTTTTTTTACTTTACTTATACAATGTTTTATTATTTTTTATATGCTCCGTGATCTTCCAGCTAATGTTTCTAGTTTTGTTACGACAATGGCAGGATTTATATGATAAGAGTAAATTCTTTAATAGCCACATCTCGCCTTATTATTTATCTAAGAATTTGTTCTAATACTATCTATCCATTTTTTATTTAGAATAAAATGTTTTACTTCCGAACCATTAGCTCTACTATCAAGTAAAATATATAGCAGTTTAGATGACTTGCGTGATCATATTTATGCTCTAGAATATCTAGATCAAAGTTTACTAATGATCAACTTTGATAAAACAAAATAGTTAATTTTTACAAATAGTGTCAATAGTTTATATTTTAATGAAAAAATGGAATTTATGTTGAACAACAGAGAAAATTATAATAAATGTACAAAAAGTGTACAAAATGCAACATATTTGAGCGTAGTATTTAACTGTCGCTTAAGGTGGGACAGCTGTTACAAAAAAATGCTCTTTTGAACTCTTTGTTATCCTATAGTTCTGTTGCATTGCAATAATGAATAGTTGAGCTTATGATAACTTAATAAAGCAATTGGACATAGTCCAGAAGAGAATAATTTGAATCATTTCGCAGTAACCAGCAGTCAGTAAAGCAGTACATTCTTTAAAATATATTTACTTCATACCTATTTAATAATTTAATAGTTTATTTAAAATTGCAAATTCCGTTACTCGTTATATAAATATAGATTGCTTGTTTGTACTTTTGTATCGGAACAATTATTGAGCCACGTCTATACACTTAAGACACTAAAATATTGTAACGAAATTCGGAAACACACTTTTATTGTCAACGCCAAAAACACTAACCTAACTCGCTTTGACTGTCGTTTAATTGTTTCCAAGGTAAAAGATGACTAAACAATTAAAACTGAATGAATTGTCACAAAGCGCGTCCTTTTTAAAACCCGATGGAACAGTTTCGAAATATTTAGAATTATCTTCATTGTTTTTGCCCAAAGAGACCAATAATTTTAGGAGAATACTGACAGTCAATGCAAGCAAGTATACAAATTCTAGAAAATTAAATCAACAGGGATTTACAATAATATAACCTAAATTGGGGCCAAAATGGGGCTCTCGAATAAGATGAACTACTTAAAAACTAAACACTATAGATAAAAATAATAAGCCAAACGTAAGTAGGACCCTTTAGAAACCCTACGAATCAACTTTAACTACAGAATACTAATAAAATTGTACAAAAACTAGGAGAATAATTAACGTATTTACATTTTTATAATACTGTTCTCCTCTCAAGTTTGATCGTCCGATCAAACATGGGACCACCTGAGTCATGATAGGGCGCTAGCCGGACGATGTTTACAATTTTCATCTTCGTTGTCGGATGTCGCTGGATACGGTACACCACGTCGTTAATTTTGGTGACTACATTGAATGGATCTTTCCAATCCTTCTGGAGCTTTGGTGACTTGCCCTTCGTCCTCCGTGAATTGTATAACCAGACTTTATCCCCAGGATTAAAACCGGTAGAATTTGCCTTTATATCATAACGTGATTTCATTCTGTTACTTTCTAGATGAAGTTTATCCCGTGCTTGTTCGTGAACAATTTGTAAACGCTCTTGTAAATGGTCAACGTACTCCTCAAGGCTTTCAGACTTATGAGGTCTTCCAGTAATAATGTCCAAAGGTAAACGAAGTTCATCACAGTAGACAACTTTTGCCGGGCTTTTTCCAGTTGACTTGTGGATAGAAGAACGATATGCCAATAGAAATGGTTGTATACAGGTATCCCAGTTGGTTTGCTTAGAGTTTACCACCATTCTCAAATAGGTTCCAAATGTGCAGTTAAATCTTTCAACCATTCCATCATACTGAGGGTGTAGAGTGGTTGTTCGGGTCTTATTGATTCCCAGCAACTGGCATACTTGTTGGAATATTTGTGACTCAAAGTTCCTTCCTTGATCTGAATATATCTCTCTGGGTACACCAAATCGACAAATCCAGTTCTGGAACAGCACTTCAGCTACTGTCGTTGCTTCTTGGTTTGGAATCGGATAAACCTCGGGCCACTTACTAAAGTAATTAATAGCAACAAGAGCATATCGGTTTTCGGAGCTACTAATAGGAAAGGGTCCTGCTACGTCTATGGCAATTCGCTCAAAGGGTGCAGCAACAAGATACTGCATCATCTTTCCTCTTGTCCGGGTTTTTGGGCCCTTGCTTGACGAACACTGCTCACCCTGTCGGCACCAGCGTTCAACATCTTGATGACTGTTCAGCCAGTAAAACCGTTCTCTAACTTTTGCCAAGGTCTTACTAACTCCAAAATGTCCCCCGCCGACACCGCCATGAACAGCTTCCGGAATCCGTTTTCGAGGAAGGACTGTCAGATATGTCTTTTATTTTCCATCTACGCTCTCCCAGACTCTTTTTAATAATCCATCTTTTATAACCAATGAATTCCATTGAGACCAATAAGCTTTTAGTTCTGGAGATTTGTCAGAAATATCTTTCCATTCTGGTTTTGAAATTTCTCGAGATTTCAGTTCGTAAATAAGACCAAATACTGGGTCATCACACTGATCTTGGATTAAACTAGCTACATCCCACTCTTTAGAACTGTGAAGGCCAATACGATTACAAGTAAATATCTCTGAATGCTGTTTTGATTCCTTTTTAAAACAATATTGACATGTTTCAATATAAGGTCTTATCGATAAAGCATCGACATTTTGGTGATATTCGCCTTTCCTATGTTCTATTGTAAAGTCATACTCTTGTAATCGTTGAAGCCACCTTGCTATTTGTCCTTCGGGGTTTTTAAACTGAAACAGCCATTTCAACAAAGCATGGTCAGTTCTAAGGATAAATCGTTGACCATACAAATATTTATGGAAATGTTCAATAGCTTTTACTGCTGCCAATAGCTCTCATCTAATGACACAATAGTTTCTTTCTGGTTTTGATAACGTTTTACTGAAATAACCTATCACTTGCTTGCCATCTTCATATTTTTGTGATAGAACGGCCCCAATTCCAACATTACTTGCATCGGTATCCAAAATAAAAGTTTTTCCAGGAATCGGATATGTTAAAATTGGAGATGTGCATAGTGCTCTTTTTAACCGTTGAAATGCTTCTTCATAGTCTGTTGACCAACTAAATACCATTTTGTCCTCCGTGAGCTTATGTAGAGGCTTTGCAAGATTAGCGAAATTTCTTACAAATCTTCTGTAATAGGTACAAAGGCCCAGAAAGCTTCTTAACTGGTGTTTATCAGTGGGTGGTGGCCAATTTTCGATTGCCTCTACTTTATCTGGATCAGTCTTGACACCTTTTCTTGATATTACATGGCCAAGGTATCGAACTTCTTTTTGAAATAAGCTACATTTTTTAGGACTTAGCTTCGGGTTGCCCTTTCGCAGTTTAACAAATACCTTTTGAATATTCTTTAAATGATCTTCAAATGTTTTTCCCAGTATGATGACGTCATCCAGATAAACTAAACATGATTCCCAAGTCATTCCACGTAAAACTGTTTCCATAAGTCTCTCAAAGGTAGCTGGAGCAGAGTCCAAAGGGCATTACTGTAAACTACCAAAGTCCTGTTCCAGTCGAGAATGCGGTCTTTTCTATATCTTCTGGGTGCATCTTTACCTGCCAGTATCCACTCTTTAGATCGAGTGTTGAGAACCATTGTGAACCTTATAGCGTGTCCAGCGTGTCGTCAATTCTTGGTAGGGGATAACTGTCTTTCTTGGTAATGTCATTCAGTCGCCGATAGTCTACACAAAATCTAGTGGATCCATCCTTTTTCCTCACTAGCACAACTGGAGATGTCCAAGGACTCTGAGAAGGTTCTATCACTCCTTGTGTCCTCATTTCTTGAAGCATTGAGGAAACTTCTCCTTGTTTAGCTATCGGAATTCTTTGAGGTGCTTGTTTAATCGGAGCATTGTCTCCAGTGTTAATTCGATGCTGCACCAAATCAGTTCTTCCCAGGTCATTATCGTGCAAGGAAAACACATCTTGATTTTCTCCAAGAAGACGTAGCAATTTACTACGCTGGTCTATGGTTAAATTGGCAGAAGATTCTTCAAATAGGTTTTGTAAACATACAGGAAAAGATTTGTTTGAATAACGACTTCTATAAGCATTTTTCATGACTGCCACTACTTCAGAGCATACGCCAATGCTCTCTCCTTGATTCAGGTGTTGATCATATCCTTTTAAATTTACCATTCGAACCAAAACAGTAGATTTCTTCTGTGTAGATAACGTCTTGGCTAGAAAAATTCCTTGACCATATAGTTTGCAGTTTTCCATGGGCTCAATCAAAACAGTTTCTCCCTCTTTTCCTCCAGTTGTAGCATTAACCACCACCTCTGAATTTCCTGGTATAGTAACATCCTTGAATAACTTAACGACTTTGGTATTTACTTTATCTTCATATAGGTGGTGCATAAAAATCTCTTAATTTCTCGTCGTCAATATCCGGTTATATACATCCATTTTTAACTGCTGAGCATTCATAACATCTAATCCTAATATGACATCATCCATGATTTCTGCTACTAGTACTGGCTATTGGAATGTTGTTAAGCCAATGGTGACTGTAGCTTCATGCAATCCAAGAATCGGAATGTTTTTTTCCATTTGCAGACTCCAGATTAAATTAGGTGGTGCTGAAAGCCTACAGTGTGCTACGATGTTCGGCTTCACAATAGTATGACTTGATCCTGTATCCACTACCATCTCACATTCACGGCCGCACGGCCAAGCTCTCTCCAGGATGTGGCAGCCGGTTTAGTCTTATACGTGGGGCTTGGTAGCACCCAGCCAGCGTGAAGTTGAAGTTTTTCTGGTTCCACTTTTTGCTCGTCAAACTTCCTTAATAGCAGCTCCATCAATTTCTCGGTCTCCATCTTGGCCTGACTTCTTGTTAAAGGCATCCACTAAAATGAGCTTCCAAATATCCTTTACTTATTGTGAAGGCAAAAACACTAACCTAACTCGCCTTGACTGTCGTTTAATTGTTTCCAAGGTAAAAACTGACTAAACAATTAAAACTGAATGATTTGTCAGGAAACGCGTCTTTTTTAAAACCCGATGGAACAGTTTCGAAATATTTAAAATTATCTTCATTGTTTTGGCCCAAAGAGACCAATAATTTTAGGAAAATACAGTCAAAGCAAGCAAGTATACAAATTCTAGAAAATTAGAACTACAGTGATTTACAATAATATAATCTAAATAACCAAAATTGGGGCTAAAATAGGGCTCTAAAACAAGATGAACTACTTAAAAACTAAACACTATAGATAAAAATAATAAACCAAACGTAAGTAGAACCCTAAAGAAACCCTACGAATCAACTTTAACTACAGAATACTAATAAAATTGTACAAAAACTAGGAAAATAATTGACGTATTTACATTTTCATAATAATATTGTATGTAAATTTTTAAATAAAACACTGCAGATTGCAGGCAACCGTCTAGATTTGTGGTCTGTGGAAGTTGCACCACATTTTCATTTACATTTGCTTTTTATACATTTATTGTAATAGAAATAGGTATTAGAAATGTGTCTAGATAAGCTATATAAAATAAATGTCTTTTTATATCTGGTATTCTTATATATAAGATTAATTAGTAGGATTAGAAGAGACAACTTTTTATAGTATTTATAATATTCTTTCTTCTGAAAGAAATTCGAATTTTTTAACTATTTTTTTAAATAGTCAGTTCCTTAAATAATTTTTTTCTCTCCTTTATTTTTAGTTTATTTCTTCTCATCCTTTACTCAAGATATTTTTTTATATTAAAGGCGTTATCCTAATTATCAGAGACTTAGGACAATTTTATGGACATTATGCGCAGTATATCAAAAACATGGAAAAAAATCCGATTTCACGTTATAAAGATCGATGTTTTATAGCCAAGATTGGATTTTGGAAAAAATGAATTATTAGTAAACTTCTTTGACTTTTTTGATAACCTAAAGGTTCTTATAAGATTGCAATAGATATTTTTTGGTTATTACGATAATGTCAAAATTTTCTTTATGGTCACCATGGTCTTTTGCTACATTACCTTTTACGGGCAATATAGCATTAACATGATAAGGTTTCAAGTTTCAAGTTCATTAAGATCGGTTCGAATGAAATAAAGAAAGGATTATGCCCATGACTTAGTTCTTTGATAAACGAGATTAATTTTTTTATAGTCACTTGAACAAAATTGCAATTTTTCTATAAACAAAACCTAAAGGTTTAAGTGATCTTGTTATCTTTTTATAGTTAATGGCACCTATATATTCCTTCTTCCTTGCCTTTACTACTGATACAGCCATATCACACTTGGATAGCAGGATGTGAACTATGAGATCGCAAAGGTGGTTAATTGGAGAACGATAATTCGACAATATTTAAATAAAAACAGCCTAACTAGTTGATATTAAAAGAAAAAAAACTATATAAGGCTGTTACTAGAGACTAGACTTAAAAACTAAAACAACAGATAAATGATCGGCAGTAGATAAGGGTAAGGTAATAAGAACTTCTCTATAGTAAAATCACAACTAATTTCAAGCAAACTAAAAGAAAATGAGTAATGGACAACTATGAAAAATCTTACGAGAATATTGAATTGGGCTGATTTTGGATTGATACCAGATCATAGCTCATTCTTCCATTCGTTAGAAAAAATTGTCTCTTACTTCCATGATTTAAGAAGTGAACTAGTACGATAAATCTCGTAAAACTCATTAAACATGAATACAATTTTTGATAAAATAATCTATTAAAAAGTCTCTGTCAACTAGAAAACCAGCTGGAAATTACAAAAAAAGTCTATTCAAAAAATGACCCTTTCTGCCCAACTCAGACAAGAAAGCCGCTAAGAGATACACATTCGGCCATAGTTGGTTAATGCTTCTTTCAATTTGATAAATAGTTCTCAAAAAAAGATTGACAGAAAACTATGCACAAAATGTTTAAACTGGCATTTCTTACAAGTTGTGTAATCACTGAGAATTGAAGTTCTTATGGAAACACTTCTTAAGTATATAAAACGGCAGTAATAATACGAGGTTACTATATATAAACTGAGTGGTATATACCCCCAGCATTCATTTAAAATTTATTTATGTCCACAGGTAATCTATTATAAAAATGTTTTTAAGTTCACCACCCTCACTTATATCATCTAACAATTATGAAATATGTGGATTTAATTTTAGGAGTTATAAAACATAATTTTACTGAAAAATAAATACTTTGTTGGAAAAAATAAGTGCGCATTATGCTTAACTTCTATTAATACATATATTACGGTCCTATATGTGTTGTCCGCTTTTTTATAAGATAATTGCACATATAATGCGAATGGTGAATTCGATAAACCTAATTCTTAATCTTGGTTTTTTTGGCGTTTAATAGTTGTATCAGTCTGAGGGCTTTTTCTTGTTTCGGAATTTCTAAAGTTTTCTAGAAGCTGTAAAAAGACATTGCTACAGCTCTGTTATATTATGGTCTTATAATTATATACTTACGTCATAAGACAGTTCTTGTTTCAAAATAGCGGTAGTGTGCTGGTTATTTACACAGCAAAGTTCCTTCTTCTAGTCACTTATATTTCTCTAATAGTAAGTAATAATTTTATAACCACAAACGTACGGCCTTTCCAAACATAAATTAATTTCCTCAAAATACTGTTGCCTGGTAAAGTCGAAATTATACCCATTTGTAATGACGTCATTTTTTGTTTATCTTTGTTTAGCATATTGCAAACAGCGGCGACAACAAACTTTTGAAAAAAATTGGTGTCTGATGATTATGTAAAATATCCGTTACTGTCAATCAAAAATATTGGTTTGTCAACTTGTTCTTAAAAGTTATTTCGAAAAGTGTTAGATAATGCCTAAAAAAAGATATAATAGGTATAATGAACAATCGCAGCTGATGATTTTAAATATATTGGCTTTTTTTCAACTGGAAAAGGAACAAGTCCGAAACGGAATTGCACTTCAAATTAAAAATGTGATACAGCGAGCCGCAGATGCAACAAAATTGAGCACAACAACGATCGCAAATTTAAAGAAGAATGGTATAAAATCAGATCAGGATTACGCAGCCCGTATATCTTCCAAGCAAAAGACAGCAAAAATTAAAATTACCACATATTTGAAACATAGAATTCGGGACACAATTTATTCTATGAACGCCAGAAAAGAATATGTAATATTGGCAACAATAAGAGAAAAGTATTTTGAGTTTTCCATTGACTCTTTAAGAAGATGGATTAATAGTATAGGCTTCAAGTGGAAAAAATTAAATAACAGAAAATATTTGATGAACTTGCCAAATATTGTTCATAAAAGAATCAATTTTTTAAGGGAGTATATCAAAAATAGAAATGTAGGTCCGGAAGGTTTTACTCCAGTTTTCATTGACGAGACGTGGATTTTTAGCAAGGCATCATTTCGTAGTAGCTGGCAAGATGACACCAAGCAGACGGATTCAAGAAAAAACAGTGAAGGTAAAAATTATCTGGTTATCTTTTTAGATTTTTTTTGAATAAAAATTACTGCCCTTGTAAGGGCTCTCTAACTTCATAATTTCATCTGTTTCATAGTTTTATATAATTTGTCTCTAAGACAATATGAGGGAATTTAACTCCATACACTACTCCTATGTTCATGGAACATTACTTATTAATTATATTAAATTTATGTTCTGGAAGAATGATTTCTAAAAGAAGAGAATTGAATTATCTATTATTTTTAAGGTCATCGCTATATCGTGGTCCACACCGGAACCAAAGATGGCTTCATCAAGGGTGCAAATTTAATATTCAAGAGTGGATTAAAGACGAGAGATTATCATGACAATATGAACAGGAAAAACTTCGAAAACTGGTTTAAAACTCAGCTGGTTCCAAATCTTCCCCCAAAGTCATTTATAATCATGGACAATGCAAGTTACCATTCTGGTTTGTTAGAAGAAATCTCGAGAAAAATTTGGACAAAGCAGAGACAGACCGAATGGTTGAAGAAAAAGAATATTGGCGTTCCAGAAAAAGCCATGAAAGATAAAATATGGAGTATTGCATGCAGAAACTGCTCTAGTGAAAAAAAGTACTTCCTTGATGAATATGTTAAACCTTTAGGACACAAAATTTTACGACTGCCACCATATCATTGCCAGTTTAATGCTATTGAAATGGTATGGTCGGAACGTAAACGAAAATATGATCAATATATTTCCAATTTGAAGGGGTCACCTTCAGAAGTTCTGACTACATGGGAAAGGGTAATAAACGAAATTTCTATAGATCATTGGCAAAAAAATGTTTTTCATACAGAAAAGGTAATTGAAAAGGCTTGGGAGGCAATACAAGTGTGTGATTCCTATGACATTCTGCCACTTGTGATTACGACTGACGAAGACGACGATGACGAAGACAATATCTCTGATTTCAGTTCTGACTCTGACAATACTGACGAGTTTGATTAAGCTTTTTTTGTTCTAGCAAATTTTATTTTATGATCGTCTTTTAAGTATTCAATCATATCGTTGCAATTTCATTAACTTGGTAATGTAATATGGCGTGTTTTTTTTGAGTTTGTATTTAAATTTTTCCCAGTGAGTGAAAATAATTTTATGCTGCTAAAATAAATCATTTGTTAATTTCTGAACGTATAAAAATACATAGCAGACTAGAAATTTCTGAAGGCGATGGTAAAGTTAAAAAGTTTCTAACCTAATATTGATTGTCAAAAATATCTACGCCATACGTTTCTTCTCACCTGGATGACGTAACTACAAATGGGTATAATTTCGTTTTACTTTATTCATATTTCATTTATGGTATTAGTTTTCGGATAATAGTTTTAAGTTCATACATGAAAAAAAAATTTCATCATAACCTCTTTTAAATTAATTTTTTTTTAATATTTACAGCCATGCTCTTCCTCGCATTGATAACATTGACTGGGAAAAATTTATTGTGGTTTTGATATTTCCTTACGAGATTCAAATTTTTTATGGTCATTGTTTCGTTACTTAGGCAAAAACTTATTTTATTTCATAGTTACAGCCTCATTTCATAGCCATGAAAACAGTTTAATATTTTATAGCCATCTTTCGAATAAAAATTTTTTTCAGGATTTTGTTACTTTAAAACAATATTTAAGTTTTATTTATGGACATTAGTTATTACTACATAATATTATGGCAATCTATATACACTTCTAACGAGATTAAATTTGTTATAACCATCAGTCAATTATTATATTTACCTTTTTTTAAATAATTTATAGTCATTTGTTTTTTAAATAATGGTGTTTTTATCGGCATTTTATTGCTTGGAGACAACATTTAAATTTTACTTATGATCACTATGTAGCTTTTTGGTAGTCATACTTGTAAAACTGCAATATTTCTATCGCCACAAACTTTTCTTTGTAACAAAATTTACATTTTTTAGGTGGTTTTAGGCGGTTACGACTCTCCAATAATTGGGTTTTAAGTTCACCATTTGGTCAAAAAATCTAAATTTTCTTCAAGGCCACCATAGCATTTAGCAAATAAGTCTATTATGGCTATGAGATATAAATTAAAATATTTTAAATATGATAATGTTGTTTTTGCATCCACCTAATTCTTCCTTTTTATAGTCAAGAGCTTCAAAAACATTTTAGGGTGAAAATTACATCTTTCGTATTAGAATTCGGCCTCAATATAATTGACCCGATACGACCTTAGCTTCAGTTTTAACATCGGCGAAAAAAGAGATCCTAATTTTCTGTAACCATTTTTAGTTATTCGGACAAATTTTCAGTTACCACCTTATTCAAACATAATCTTTTTTAGTACAATTTATTTTTCGAACTAAATTTCAATATTTTATGGCCATTACGTCATCTTCCGGACAAGAATCTAACTTTTATTTTACTACGACCATTATTTTCGTCCATTAACTCAGTTTTTATAGCCACTACCTTGTCTTTCAAGAATTCTTTTTATAGTTTGGATCTGGTTTTTCATTATAGGTTAAAATTGTTTACAGTCTCAGATAAGGACTATAAAAAATGTTCATTAAATGTTAAGTCTTTTTTTTTTAGCATAGTGAAGATTTCCATATTTTTAATATATTAATACAAGTTTATCCTTTGGATGATAATAACTTTTTTATGGTTACTACATAATCAAGATAAGGACAGGTGATCCCTTTTGGACATGATCAGGCTCTTGAATGAATCAAAATCTCAACTATTTTTTTTTAATACACTGAAGCCTATAAGCCCTATAAAAAGGTTCTTTATTCGATTAAGCTTCTATATTAGAATTCTTCAGGTTGTTTAAGTTAATATATGTAAAATATATTCAAATAAATAAAATTACCATATAACACAAAAAATAAGTAAATTCAACTCTCAGCTAAATAACTAATAATAATAATAATATATCATTTTTAATTTGCATAATATACATATAAACACGTACATATACAGGCATTGATAATAATACAGAAGAAAATGGCGAAGTTTAGCCTAAGTTGCTTAACCACAAAATACTCTCAGCAAGGATATAAATAAAAATAGAACTTTTAAGCCAAGAAAGAAAGGAAGAAAGATAAACGAATAATGATAGAGAACACTTTTTACACTAAGAATTTTGAACACCAAATAAATGCATTCTAAGTTCAGAGCGATGTAAAGCCAGAATTTTTAAATTTGTAATCAAAAGAATTATACAATATTAACAGAATTATAAGTACATCTTTGAAATAATGCTGCATAATGTTGAGGCATGGTAAGATGATCTCGACATCTTTTTTTCGTTTAATTTTGACTTAAACATGGTCGTACCTCTCTAGATCAAATATAAAGCGACAACAGTTAATCTGTACAATCTACAAGCGAGTCTTAGTAACCACATCTAAACAGAAATAAAAAAACATAATACCAAAATTAAGAATTTTTCTTAATTCAAAATGAATCCATTTGCATACAAAACTTTCCTTTTTGAAGTAATTTTTCATGTCACCATTAATTAGCTTAGTGTCAATAAAATCCCCAACATTTTTTGAGCTTGCGGAATTGCACTTTGAGCTTTATATGTAAGCCATACTCTAATGCACCACAGCTTTCTTCTGAGTAAAATAGATGCACCTCCGTCTTTATAAGACGTATCTTTAGATTGTGTTCCTTTGAAAAATCAGACATTAACTTAAGATCTTTATTAAGAAATTCGTCAGTTACTGCCAGATCATTAAGGTGAAGGCAATGCAGTAGCTTAGTGTCGTCAGCATAAGATTGAATATATAAATTTGCAGTCACTTCAGGGCAGTAAATAAAATATAGGAATAGTCCATATATGGATCTCTGTGGAATTCCGGTCAGTAATTTAATATCATTTCTGCGAAATGCATATAAGGCTATAAATTGCAAATATCAACTTGATGTAATCTACACAGTTTTTGCTAAGGCAAAACTAAACGAAGCAACCTTGCTTTATTTTTGTTTTTAATTTTTAACAATGACATTTTCACAAGTATCAGCAGTGAATTTTTACTAATTGCGAATGACATAAAGATTTTAAAACTTACTAAGAGTCTTTATGACCGCTTGCTGATCTTATAAGATTTATGAGTAACGTGAAGTTAGCAGACTCCCATTTAATCTTCAGAATTGTAAGAAGATGTCAATTTTCTTTGCTAAAAGATGAGATTGACTTTAATTACGTAATAAATGATATCACACTTCCAAATTGTGACTATGTTCGTGACCTGGAGGTCTGTGTTGACAAATTGTAGATAGTTGACAAAATATAGATAAATACCATCACAAGATCTTTTTTAAAGACGCTAGGCTTCATTATAAGATCAACAAAATTATTTTCTAATACTTCAAGCAGGACAATATTTTTAACAATCTACTGTTTGTGGGAGAGTGGTATTTTTATTAAAAATATGCAACAATCAAATTGATGCTTCCGATCTCGTATTAGCTTCACATTTTGCTATTCTCTACATCCATACAAGAAGACATAGTGTAATTCATCTTGACACTTATGGTACCAATTTAGTCCAAAAAGAGTCCATATATATAGAGCATGCAACTGGTTCAATGATGTTGAGTTACCTTGAATGACTTTGAATAATTTCAAATCTGTTATTTCAGATAAAGGTAATGTAGTACCTACTATTAGTTTGATATTACACTAGTTAATGAGTTTGATATTGTTATTTGTTACAATACCGAATTGATTACATTACATGTCGATATTTCAATAATTGTCTTCTTAGGATTTGTTTCCTGATGAATAATCAAATTTTCAATTTAAATTATGGTTAGCAGAAGAATAATTGTTCTCAATTCGAAGACACTGTCATCTAACTAACCAATAGGTTTTAAAAAGGGGAATAGAGGTGCCAGAAAAACCAACATGAATCATCTTCGACCAAAGTAAGTCATGGTCGATCATGTCAGAAACCTTAGAGCGACGATAAAGCTCTAATTATATTATCTGTCAGATTTAGTGGAGCTGTCGGGGTACTATGTCCGGATCTAAAGCCTGATGGATGAGTTGTAAACAAATTGTTGACTTTAAGGAAATCTGTAACCTGAGTGTGTGTGTACCACTCTTTCAAGAATTGACTTACTGATTTATTATCTGTTAAGCTTACCATTATGTCATTTCTTCCAAGAAGCGTAAACATAGGACTCGCAAACGAATTAAACAGCTCCCAAAACTAACTTTAAGTCATATCCAAAAAAAAAAAACACGAATTATGGCACACACACTACTACTTATTCTAAACGACCACAAGTTTATTAATTAAAATGCACACCGATCGAGAACAAGAGTTTCCAAATCGTCCAGTCCACGTTGGTTACACCACCGGGAGCACGTTCGAACGGCAGTTATAAGAATCGGGAGCAACAACGGGTCGACCACGACTGTCCCGAATCAGGAACAGGGAGGACGAAAGCGGGACAATTTTCGTGTCGAGCTTCGAAGTCGAGTCCTGCGCCTTGGCCTTACAGCACGTGTGCGTGATGCGAGCAGACAATGTCGAGGGAAGACCGAAGCCTTGGCCACTCGGAACCGATGAGGTGCACGAGAAGAGACCACGGACTCTTGGTTCGTTTTACTGGCGTCGAAAAACTGCTGAAGAACTACTCCTGCTGCCGAACGAAGGTTTTAGACATTTACGAGGATTATCGGTGTGAAAATGACTGGAGATTTATTTATGGGATGGTTAAAGGGGGAGTAAACGGATAAGAAGTGAAGTGATCCGAAGTAGGGAGACATTTTTAGTCGAAGTTTGAGTTAGGTTATGGGATGGATTTAGAGAAAACCTTAAGAGGATTTTTGTGTAGACTGTGATAACCTAAATTTTTGTATAATTTGTATTATTGAACTTTATACATTTTTTAAAAAGTCTGCAAGAATAACGGGGATTTTTAGTAAAAAAACCCTAAATAGTGGTGGTCCTTCAAGTCGTATTTTTTAGTATTAAATTACCTTTACCTATTTTTTCTTTAAAATAATATTTCTTTAATCTAAATCTTTAATATTTCTTATTTGAACTGAAGCTCTAAAAAAATGATTAACATAGTTGGTCCTTCTAGCCGGATTTTTCAAGTACATTTTTTGGAAGTAATTTTAAGAATATTTTGTATAATACCACTGTTGCATACCCACAATAATGTAAATATATGTTATTAAATAATGATATAGTTGCCGATATTACGTCAAATTTACATAATAGTATATCTAAATATGCTGATGGATTTAAGACAAAAGAAGGATTTGCTTATTTTGCTCCATTTAAAATAGTTTCAGACTTTTAAACTTAATAATAATGTTAGTATAATCACCGCTGAAATGTATGCAACATTAGAGTATGTTTTACAAAATCGGAGCTTCATTAGGTTCATAATTTAAGCAGACTCTATATCATCCCTTATGCTGATAAGTAATAGGAAAAATTTATATAAAAATCCGTTGGTTTTTGAGATTTGTAGGAAATTAAAAATTGTCCAAGGCGACAACATTGAAATCAGATTCGTCTGAACTGGGTGGCTATAGTACTAAAATGGTAGATAAAATCGCTAAAAATGCAGTTAGTTATGATAACATAAAAACTGAAGAAGAAATGTTTCAGCTCAGACGCTATTGAAGCATCTCGATTTGGCGAAGAGTGTGCACTCTCCCGATTATAGCCTGCAATATCTTTAGTCAGTCATGTATATCTTAAGAGTTTTAGATTCTACAGTAATTTTAAATATTTGGCAACCGACATATGCTGCGTGATCAATTTTCGTTGCTGGACACCGAGCCGTTCACACACATTTTTAATAGACACGTTCATACACTTTTTAATATGCTTCCTTCGAATAAGATCTTTTATTTTAATACTTCTTTCGGATCATAATTTTTATTTTTTGTTAATACAGCTCCTAATAGCAATAATCATCGTTCATTTTTACTCTCACAAGTATCATTCGGCTCCTTAATTTGACCGTTTGTCTTGGTTGCGTCGCCAAAAATACACTTGTCAGTCGTTTCAAAAAACTCCATCATCTTAATACTATCGATAACATCACTACAAGTGAAACTATCACGTAAGTTATGCTTCGATAGTTAAATACCTTACACTCGATAGTAAAGTAAATTGGAACGATCGTATCACACAAGGAGAATACAAAAAGCATACATCTCATATGAATAGTACAGGCGCACAATTGGCAGGACCTGAGATAGTCTACCCGACTATCACTAGACCATGTTTAAATAATGGCAAGCCTTAACATAAGTCATAGGAACCAAAGCTACTAGAGCCTTGGAAATAATGTTGTGTCTGTCGCCCCTTAACATTTATATCATGAAGCTCATTTCAGTCTTAACGACTCGCCTCTGTCCTGTTCTGATAAATGTAGGAATTAGCCTGCAAAGATCCGATGCCTACTGAAAATTAGCGTGGATTACCAATATCTGCATTTAAGAAACCTACCTACATGGCATTTATTACCGCTGGCCTTAAACCCCTAAGGTCGAGCTTTTTGTGGATCTGACTATAGCGATTCTCTGCTATCAAGACAAATCGAATGCAATTCGTAATGTTTTCTCTAACTAGATAGAAACTATGCCGGGTATCAGGTATCCTCACTGGTGACGTTAGACTATATTAAACTATTGTTTAGATAGGCATAGATTTTCCATTTTATTCCAGGCATTTCATGTGATTAGAGATTTAACCTATTTCTAATTTATTTTAGAATTTTAACGTCATTGTTTATGTCTTCTAGGGAGACAGTCTTTTTTATATAACAATTTAAAGTAATTTTGATTTTTCATCAGACATTTGATACAAATTTTATAATATCCAGGAATTTGAATATTTTTTCTCATATCTGCCGTTCTATAAATGGCGCGAATTTCTGGGAGTACCTCATCCAACCCTTAGAGAGACCAGCGGATCACCCCTCGAGGATGTCGTCGCAATCGTCGAGCTGGATGAAGAGTTGATAGTGACTTCCACACCTCATTCAACAGATGCGTACAATGCGCCTAAGTGCAGAATTGTTTGCACCACCCTCTGCACAGTACAGATGCAAACACAAATATATAAATGTCGCATTTTTTCAATGTCTCTTTGTTCAACAGCTCCTAATTTTTTAATCCAAAAAGAAATTATTGGATTGCTAGTCGTTTGTGCTGTAGCACCCCAGCAAACACTTCTGGCATAAAATTTTTAAATGGTTTATAGAGATATCAAGGTTGGTATTGAATTGTGAGACTCTAAAACTGACCTTTATGTCTTGATTCGTTCATTTTGGGAACTTTTTGATAGCTTTTGTTGAGTGGATTAAACATTGCAGGTTTCCTGTAAACCCAGGCATTTACGCACACCATTTCTATGCAATTTTTTCTTCTTGCTTTATCTTCAGCTATTAGAAATGTTTTCTTTTAGTGAGAAAAACTTTTGAAAATTATCATTGTCAGTAGTTTTCGTCTGGGTAACAAATTAAAACTACAGTGACTTGTTTTAACCACTATTGATTTGGTTCTTTTTGAATTCATAGTCTGCTTGAAAGAAAGATTAAAATTTTGAAAAAATATTAAATTGCTATCAGCTCGATAATCTTACATTGACATACAACCTATATTTTTTTGGCTGTATATGAATATATATTTTTTGGGCTAGTATGATCTCTTATACTTACGATTGTTGTTACCCCATTTTGCACTGCTGCCTCGGCTCAAAAATTTTTATCAGTACTTCGTAAAAAGTAAAATTAATTTTACTGGTTCTCCACCACCAATGATTGTTAATGCGATTATATTATTTTTATTACCTTTTCTTTTGGTAAAGTATAATTCGAATTACTGATTTGCCGTTTAAAAATCTTACTACTCTGTATATTATTATTCTTATGCCTTTTTTCATGATTTTTTTGACCATCGACAATAAATATCAACAACAGTTTGACACCGAATAACTCATAAAATCCAGAGCAACACCAAATCCGCCGACATTCGGAAATGATTCAGATCCCTCTATAATACTAAGGAATAGAGCAGGGTAGCTCAAGGCGATGTAGACAGTAAGAATGCGAAAGAAAAATACATCTTTTATAAGTCTTTTGTCAATGATGGGTTATGAAGCGGAAGCCAGGAGCAATGATGGCAAAAACTGCACCAGGGGGAAATAAAACACGTCGAACGAACAACGAGCGAATTGAATATTTTATGTTAGACATCCGCTAGATAGTCGGCGTAAGAAAGATTTGGTGTTTGGCGTCGGAATGCGTTAGATTTTATTATTTAGGATGTTTTTCGATTAATGCTTGAAGAATATACAGGTTGGGGAATTGAAGATTACGCGTTGTTCAAAATAATGGCAATACCGCTCCCTCTCGTCGATGTGCGGTTGTCTTCAATAGTCAATAGGTATTTTATGTTTTTAATATTTATAAAATAACAATGATAATTTCGGCATGCCTCATTTTGCTGTGACTGCAAGTTCTTTTTATGCAATTTTAAAACGCTATTATATTGTCTATTTCTCAAATTATTATAGTTTTTAAGATGCTCAAAAATACCTTGAGTTGCTGCAACATCAAGTTCTTCACGTCATTCAAATCCTCTCTGATTTAGACCTGCGAATTAAAAAATTTTTAACAAAGCAGCTGTCCTGCTCTTAATGCAGTAATAGAAGCAGAATTTTTAAATAAATACTTTTCGTAGCTGTCTTATTAGTTGAACTCATGGGGACTAGATCTCCATATTTGTATTCACTTGAAATTTCTTTCACTCCTTCCTGTTCACTCAAAATTTATATTGGTAGTTGTGATAGTGCTACACAAACTTCTGATAAACTATAAGCTATAAGCGCTGTAATGAAACGGCTTTTCAATATAGGCACAGCACTTTATACTGACCATTCCAATGTTGGTCTAGCTCATGAAGACCAACTAAGTTTCAACTATAGGAGATTATAATACAACTAAGGGCTTTATTTACAATTGGGATCTAAAAGCTTCTTCCCTAGTACTCCAAAATGATACCGAAAAATTGTTGTCAAATTATTGACAAATATTTTTTTTTATTAATTCGCTGGTCGCCTTTCGCATATTTAATACAATGTCTTATTAGATTCTGGCAATAAGAGGCATGATCTTTACCTTGAAGGTGACCATCAATCAGTGCGAACGAGCGCTATGTAAGTTTTAAATAGATTTACTACAAGGCTTCTGGGTCAACAATAATGTAGCTCTAAGTTAATTCATAAATACGTACCTCACTTGAGAGTATTGATTATTCCTCCTGGGGGAAAGTGACCACCTAAGAGAGACACACAGTTCAGGTTCTGACTGCCTACGGGAATACCGCAGTATGGGCGACTGTAAGTATACGCTAGAGTTTGTTACTACACTTAATCCCTACTAAGGATATTATAAAAGCGGTAGATACTAATAGGTGTTGATCTGTTTAACCGATCTGTTAACTGATACCTTGTCTAAATTTGGAACCTGTATGTTTACCCCTAAAATGCAAACGTTGTAGTTTTTTTTTTTTGAAAAATATAGATTTCGCGTCATCCTTCACCCAAACAATGCCTGGTTCTCTTTATCCTATGCTTTCCTTTGAATCACGTTCTGAGAAGATCGTTCTTACCGGTCATAACTAAACCTATTCGTGTCTGCAGTACTAATTCATATCTAGTGGCTTAAAAGTCATAGAATTGATATGATAAAGAGACATCAATTTAACGAAACGCAACTTCGTTAATGAAAAAGATGATTCCATTTCAGTTTTTATCTGTCGCTAATAATTGAATTCCATTGTAATATTTGCTATGGTCCTTCCGCGCGATGGATCTATGAGGTAGTAAGTAGAATTTCTTTCTATTCAAAAAACTAAGACAAGCACTTCATGTCTAAATTGCTTAAACATTGTGAATATGCTTCAGTTATTTAACCGAGAGCATCGTTTGAAGTTTGTAAATATTCGTCCCCAGATATATCGCGAAGCATGCTTCCAAAAAAAAATAAGCATTTCGTTAAGAGTTGTTCCAATAAGTGCCTTACTGAGTAAAACTTACCTGAGATAAAATTAAATTGGGTAAAATTAACCTTTAGCTTCGTGCATGGGGTATCTTGTCAAGTCCAACTATTTTGCCTTAAGCTGATTCTCAATGACTAGTACAAGAAAAACTTGGAATATATCTCTTTATTTATTTACACTATGACCCATTACTATACAAAGCATATATATGACAATTAAATTATTACAAACAAACATTCAGCAAATGTATATGTTCTATTGATCGCTAATAGTAAATCTTAAATCTGGTCTATCGTCATAAGCCATTTCTGTGCATTCATGTTTGACAGTTTGGTTTCCATCTGCCATGCTGCGTTCTGATGATTCTGTTTAGCATGAACCAGGTTTTCCTTGGTAAATGGAAGCCTGGTGGTGACTTGGTAATGCATGAAGTATCACTGTTTTTTTCGAGGTCCATTCCTGATACCCACTGTCGGTGATTGCTCCATTCGTCTTCTATTGCCTTTAGTGCGATCTTGGTTCATTGTTTTCTAAATCGGAGGAGGTTTTGGTTAGCGTCATCGATGTCTGTATGGATCAGTAGTTGTTTGTTATTCAGTATCTTGTTAAACACTTTTTATAAAGTATTTATGCGGCGCAGACTTATGGGTGGTATGTGACTCAATACTGGAAGCTATTATATAGGCGTCGACTTAATAACGGCAGCAATCATTCTCATTGTATTACTGTTCATCTATTTTGTGAACGTGTGGGCTGTTAAGCCATACCCGAGCACAGCATTCTATATCCGAGTAAACGAGGCCCAGGGCTGATGAGCATAGAGTAGAAGCTGAAGCCCCAAGACCTTCCGGATAATTTTGGTATTATATTATTTCTTATTTTCAGTTTATTTGCTGTTTTTGATAGCCCTTCTTATACTTAAGTGTTTTATGGAGTGACACACCTAGGTACTTTGGGTTTTTCTTAAATTTGGAAGTTGTATTTTCAAGCTGGACGCTGAGTTCCCTATTTACGCGTTTGTTATTCAGATGAAAGGGGGGTTACTTCTGTTTTGGTAGAGTTTCATTGAAGTCTCCATTTTCAGAAATATTTCTCTTACCCTCTCGACTTTAACATTTGTTTTGCTTCGTCGAATGAGCAGCATCTTATAGTAAGTCCCAAATCTTCTGCATATCAACGCCTTTTTGACCTAGTCTCGAGCATATCTGAGATATATAAGTTAAACAGAAGCGGCTTGAGGTAGACTGTTTAACAACAGCCTCCGGACTCACAGAGTTTCTTTGAAGAGCTTGTGTCAGATCCCATTCTTCATTATCAGTCAGCCTTTTGCATCCACTGCTAGATATATATAGGCCTCCTCTAATATTTTCCACTACCCCCATGTCTTGAGCTCTATGTTTTCTATGAGCTTTTGGTCATCATTCTACCATCTGTCATTAGAGTAACATGTCCCAGCCCAACTTTATTTAAGACTATAGCGATTCGTGATGTAACATCAGTAACGTTAGTTCTCCTGCCTAGATTTTTGTTTGGGATATGATACCGAAACGATACCCTAAGCATAGACTCTTGGCTTAAATTTAAACTCACCAGCACGTCTAACCTAACCAACGCGGTGATTTATAGCTAAATACGACTTGGAAAATTCTGTTGTTCAGCTCCGTCAAGTAGTCGGGCTGTTACTTTGCAAAAACTTATACCGTGCTACACCGTGTCGTAAGCTGATGACAGGTCGATAAAGGCGGCTGCTGTTATTATGTTTGGAACATTGGAACATAATAACGGCAACGCCTTTAGAACTGTGCTTCGATGTGTGTGGTGTCTGTATTTGAGCCAGTAATGGTAACATTATTAGAGGCATACATGTTACTTAGTCTTATATGATTTTAAACTAAGGCCCGGTTGTACAATGGGCGTTTACCGACCGTACATAAAGATATCCGGTTCAGTAGAAATAATCCGTTGAACTATGTTAGTTCAAATGATAATCTGCAGTTCATCTTGAACGTAATTCCAATTTCGAGCGTTCAAAGAGAGTTCAAGCAAATTTTTGAGGTTAGGTTAATATTTAGTTAGTTTTGACTTTAGAATATCATTTTGATATTTTCTAATTATCTAACTACACCCTAACATAAAATTTCTTAATAAATTTTATCTGTTACGGACAAGTATGATGATTTGTATTCCTTCAATTACACGGTTTATAGAACTTAAAAATACTTTTAGAAACCATGCATTGACTGCTACTGAAATGGTATGCGTTGTTCTACGCTGTTTGGCTACAGGAAATTTTCAGCAAGTTGTTGGAGACTTTGGAGACATACAGAAATCAACAGCAAGCCGAAAAATATATATGGTTTTAAAAACAATTGCTCGATTAATGCGAGAGTTTGTAAAAATGCCTAGAACTGAAGCAGAAATTAACAGCATAAGGCAATAGTTTTTCAATAATGCTAGGTTACCGAGATGCATTGGTACTTTGGACTGTACTCACATTAAAATCTAATCTCTTGAAGGGGAAGATGCAGAAAATTATAGAAATTAAATAGGATTTTTCTATAATGTCAAAGCTATTTGTAGTGCAGATATTAAATTCAAGGATATTGTCTGTAGGTGGCCAGGGTCTGCTCACGATTCTAATATATTTAGAAACAGTAGAGGCCGAAATAATTTTGAAAATAGGGTGTGTAATGGCAATTTTGTTGTAGCAGACACTGGTTATACCATCAAGTCATATGTTATAATATCTCTATTAAACCCTCAAACTCGAGCCGAACATGTTAATGAGTCTCAAATCTGAACAAGCATCTTTCTATAGGATTCCATAGAAAGATGCTTTGGAACTTTAAAAATAAGATTCCCTATATTCTCTTTAAGAATAAAAGTAAAACGGGAAAAAGTGGAGGCTATTGTTATTGCTGCAGTGGTTCTTCATAATATTGCTTTATCTATAGAAGATGCGAATCCTCCAAGTATCAATGAAGAACTTGCAGCTGCAATAGAGTTAACCAATAATGTTAATAACAATATTCAATTTGCCCCAGGAGGAATCAACAATAGTGTTCGTTATACATTCATAAATACATACTTTCAAAATTTGTTGAAAAAACAATATGTACATGCCATATGCCATATGTCTAGCGAAATAAAACAACAAAAATCAAAAACAAATTAGGCCCTATTTTGTCGAAACACCAAACAAATCGAAGGTAAGTACCTGCGGCAAAGGTAGGTGTAGTTATACAGGGTGGCCAGTTTATTATGGGCCCATGCCTTTTCTCGGAGCCTGTCAGAGATTAAAAAAAAGTTAAATGCGAAAGTTTTTTGGGGTCTTATTTCTAAAATATTATATTTTACATATACAGATATTTAAAATTTCGTAGGAAAACATCAACTTCCCTAAATAGAATACTAATTTTTGGATTCTTCCGAAAATTTTATATCTATTTTATGTATAATGTTCTATACTTATATTCAAATGTTGACAAGCTACAAACAAAACAATATTGTTTACACAACACTTTATCTACCTGCTGCGGTAAAATGATTAAAAGGAGAACAAAAACAATTCCATTTTTATTTTTTAAGAGTTATCGGATGCCAAAAAATTATCGGTACTAGTCTGGTACCCCTCACTATCCGATTAAGGACCCTTATACCCTTGAATTTAAGATACATAAAATATATCTAAGATTTTCCGAAAAATCCAAAAATTTCAAAATATATATGGTGTTCCATTTAAAATAAGGACGTAGACACTTCCCCAATAAGATCCAAATACCTTGTATATGTAAAAATCAAAGTAATAATATAATATCTTAAGAGCGTGACTCCAAAAAACTAACTTTTTTGTCATAACAGATTCCGAAAAAAAGCATAGGCCCTTAATAAACGGGCTACCCAGTACAAAGTAGTACATCGAGGACGTTACAAGTAAATTTTCTGACTTTATAATAAGCCAAAAAAAACATTTGTATTTAAACTTAAAGGGGTTAACTAGTGCATTTAAATAATGTAACATTTGACAACTAATACAACATATAGCAATGCAAAATATATTTTTAGAAAAATATTTTTGTGACATGCTCTTTTCTTATTCTTTTTTATTGCAGACTTTAAATAGAACCTAGGTTAACTAAACTTGTACTGGAACAACACACGAACCTCCGAACGACGTTCAACGAAGAACTGTAATTTAGTAGAACTTAAGTGGAACCACTGTTTGTACAACCGGGCCTAAGTGGGTTGTACTAACTGTTACTGACTAGTTCACTTACTAAAGGTTTTCCTTCATGGTGATGCGTAGAGAATAACTGAGGAGCGATCAAGCAAAACCAGATAAATCCAATTTATAACATTCCGAGATATTTGCAAAAAACGTGCCAATAGCGTGTCCGGGAACTTATCAAAATAATTTATGGTGTACGTGAAAGGTTTAATATTATAGATCTCGTAGACCATATTTTGGACCTTATTAATTAATTAACACAAGAATAATTGCTAATTAAAAAATTGATTTATCTGTTTTTGCTTGAGTTAAATATATATCGGATATTTTAAAACACCACAAAAAAAAAAGGGAAATTTTAAATATGCCTTCCTTCGTCATCCTCGAGGCAATCACAAGCTTCGCTTTCATCTTGTTTTGGTATTTCTCTTTCGATAGCATCAGCGACTGGTTCAAGCAATATTTTTTTGTACCACACTAGACTCTCATCATTTTCCCAGGTTGGTCCAAACTGTTGTGTCATCAGGTGAGCTAGGGATTTTTTCTTTTTTTCAGGTAGAGATCGCGATAAACGAATTTCTTCCAATACACTTGGAACTTCATGTTTTGCTATCAGAATCTGATGGGGCGTTTCATCAAAAAATGCCATTTTAAAATTCTTATGACATTGTACCTTTACAGTATTTTTTTCTTGTTTGTTTTGAGATTTCAGGATTAAAATTCGCTTGTAGTCGGAAATACCTGTGATCTTCTTTAGAGAATGTTGCAAATCTTTAATGTCGTACAGAAACCATTCAACGCCAAGTTGTTTCACTATTCCAAATTGAGAATAAATTTCTAAATATTCGTCTTTGCTTATTATTGTTGTGTTTCTTCATAAACGTTTTTCAACACGACCGAAAACTCTATCCGCAGGTAGAAAACTATGACCTCGAACTGGAAATGTAAGCTGGATTTCTTTTAGAGCAGCGGTGGACTTATTTTGGAGCCAAAAATAAAGAGCATGTACGACATGCGAGTTCTTGTTCTGTCCCCCGCAGCCATCACAAAATAATCTCACTACTTCAATATCTGCCAGTTCCAGTGAATCAAGATAATTTAGTAGAGCTGAACCTATTTGAATTGAGTCACGCCCAGCTTCTACCTCAGTCGAGGTGTAGAATGTCGGACTTTTTGAATCCATTTTGACGCAACAAAATACATAAAAACTCACTTGGTGGGAATAGAAAGCATCCGAAATTGGGGTGCGGGGCAATAATTGTACTTGCTGCATATCAAAGCAGAAAGTTATTGAATTTGCAGGATCCTCCTTTGCAAGTTTGTAGAAGGCATCTGCCCTTTTTCTATGTATTCGACGTTCGATCATAAGATCAGATTTTTTGTTAGGATCTTTTTCCTTTCTTATATTATCCTTAAGATGCATGCATAGAGCACAACAATCTGCCGCAGGTGATGAAAATCCAATATTAAACTCCACAAAAAATTCTAGAAAACATTGATAAACTTGATTTATATTGTTCACTTTGCTTCGAATTATAAATTTGGTGTAATTTTGCAATACTCAAGTTAGCTGGTAAGTATATCCTCACAGATTTTTTCCTATTATAATGACTTTCGGTACCTCTTAGTTCTCCAAAAAACTCTCTTAGTTTTTTTTTTATATTCCGTTTTTCTAGACACATGATCGCCACCACGAGTTTTCTTTGGCACGTCTCCTTCATTAATAGTTTTTGCCACTGTATTGATTCGATTTTTTGTTATTCCTAAAGTAGTAAAAAATTGTTGACATATATACTCTTATGGATTTTTTTTGACTTGTTTGAAGATGATAAGTAATATTCAGAAGGCGATTTTTTGGATTATCCTTATTCGACCGTTGTCTTTCTTTTGGACAAACACACAGCATATGACATAATTTAATATCCTGTGTAATTTTGTCTGGAACATTATAAAACTTTTTTCTAATAACTTTGATATCACGCAAGGCAATAGTATTATACTTATAACTGGTAGTATTATGATTACATGGTTTCGTAAATGTTAATAGTTCAGGATCCTTATCTGCATATTTTTTCTCTCTATGCAATCTTTGTTTCTTCGCGCCTTTGATATTTTGTTTCTTCTGCAATTAATGTGTATTTCACCGAATATAGAGTCTTTATAGCACACAAAATTTGGTTTTATAAACTAGCTGGCGATGAAAGAACCAAGATGAATACTGTCCAGAGGCATTGCGGTAATCCGATGCTGTTTTAGGTAACTGCCACAAAACAAAGATTCATGCCTTTGATAACTCATAAAGAACTAGTAATTTACTTTGCTTATAATAAGCTTAATAAGCTTATATTTTTCTTTAACATAAACTGAAACCCTCAATTGGAAATATGATATATTGTACGTGGTGGCGTATGTTGCAGCAAACAATTTCACACGATTTTTTTTTGATAAATTATCGTAATGCAACATTCTAATATTCTAAACACAAATTACTGAATTCATTAATTTGTTAGATGATTAAGGAAGACAATATTAGCCAATGTGTACGGGCCTTAAGTAGGAAACTTGGCGGCGTCGGCATCTTTAGCTACTGTCAGTGTAACTGACATGACTTCGGTCAATATTTGACGTTTCAGTTTTATTTACATTTCGTTTTTTTTTTTGCTTTGTTGTTTAAATTTGTATATCTTGTTCCGCTTAGTGTTACTCCTATAAATAAAATTTAAAAAATGACCGGCAGAGCTTTACCTCAGAGTAAAGAAGCCCTTTTAAAGTCCTACAGGACGAGATTGAAGGATGATGTGAAAAGTATGCTGGAAAACTTTGAAGGTAGGTTTATTATTTTATTTATTTAATTACAGCCATCAAGGGACTAAAATCAATTATTACATTTATCACGCATTATTTATTACTATTTTTAAATTTGTCCATTGTATAGTTTAATTCATTATCCTTGAAATTTTCTTAATTCAAATATTTTGATTCATTTAGTCAATTATACAACAATATAACATAGTAACAAGATATTGTCATAAAACCACACAGAAAAAGAGATCTAACATGTAATAAATATAATATTATATGTAAAAGAATTTGACATAATAGCTCATTATAGGTACTACACTAGGTACTAGCCATAAAATCATGTTCCTCTTCCAAAGGTTAGCCAGCCGATCTTTACCCAATTATACCCATCTTCAATCAACTCCGATTTTATTTTTAATGTTCAAAATCATGGAAAAAGTAATGACTTTTCAATTTTCCCCAAACAATAATATTTTAGCTGAAAAACAGTATTTTGTTGTGGTCATAGTTGTGCCACTACCTTCAGTCCTATTACTGCTGAAATAACAGGAGCCCTAGAAAAGGGCAAGGTAAGCGTTCTAATACAATGGACTAAACACATGATTTTGATTTGTTTAATTATGATTTTTTGTGAGGCATTTTATCTTATACTGGTTTTGGATCTAGCACTCAGGCCTAAGTCAAACCTTGGGTAAGTGATAGATCACAAGATAATAATTGAGGATAAATCATTAGAAGTCATGTCGATAGAGTCCGATGTACCACAGGGCAGTGTTGTATGACCTCTCCTTTTTACACTATAAGTTAGATTTTATAAATTCATTTCAATATTGCGATTATCATTTATATGTGCAATGTGCAACAAATCTCATATATTTTTTGAACCAGATGACGTTGTTGAGGGAAATTTTAGAATAAACTGAGATCTTGAATTAGCTTGTCTGACATCTCAGAGTCATCAAATGAACTGAGTCTAGTGTTGGTGGCTCAAAGTCAAAGTCAAAATATACTTGATTTGCCAAGTTTACAAACTTATGCTAAAAGCTTCCTAATCCTAGAATTTATAATACAAGTATTTATTTGGTTATACAGGACAAAAACAGAATACAGAATCGATTTTGATTGTACATAGAAGCATATTTTATATAAACAAGACAAAACCAAATAATTTTAAATATTAAAATTAATCGTTAAAATACTCTTCAATGCTGTAGTAAGCTTTTGGTAATATTAATTTCTTTAGTTCTCTCCTAAACTTTTTAAGGTCTGTAACAGTCCTAATCGAAAAAGGAACATGATTAAATATTTTACGACTAATAAATATAAGAGAATTTCTCGTAAGTGAGGAGGTGGGGATTGGAAGAGATAAGTTGCCCACTTGACGAGTATTATGACTGGTACAGGATGGTGGACTTACGGACTTATGTATGAGTGTTGCAGTTTCCAATATAAAGAGTGAGAAAACTGTTAAAATTCTTTCAGCTACAAAAAGAGGTTTACAAGAGACTCTCAGACCAACACCACACAGATACCTTAATGCTTTTTTCTGAATAGTAAAAATTATGTTAAGGAGTCCCTTGGAGCACAATCCCCAAAATGGCAACCCATAACGGATATGAGAGTCTATTAAGGCGAAATAAACTGAACGAGCAAACAACCCCCCCAGCTCATGCCTGGCAACCCTGACTGCAAAACAACCAGAAGAAAGTTTAGCAGCGAGGCCCAAAACGTGGTTGTCAAACCTTAAACTCTCATCAATGAAGAGGCCGAGAAATCGACAATAATCCCTACCATGTAGTGGGCTCTGCTCATCAAACAAAAAACCCTCTACATTACACTTAAAGCCCAGAACAAAAGTCTTATCAACATTGAATACAAGCTGATTGCAGATGCACCACTCTTTAATTTTGTGAAGGTCCTCTACTATGAGAGATCTGACTACTTTTTGATCTTTGTTATGCCACAGAATTGTAGTATCATCGGCAAACTGAACCATTAGTCCATGCAGTGATAGAGAGCTTAAGTCATTAACATATAATAAAAACAAAATAGGACCCAACACTGACCCTTGAGGTACACCACATTTAAGATGTGCTATCCCTGACGAAAATCCAGATGCAACCACCCTCTGTGTGCAGCCAGACAGGTATGACTTCAACCACCCCAAAGCCACTCCCCTAAATCCATAAAAATCAAGCTTTGACAGCAGTATTCCATGATCCACACAATCAAAGGCCTTGGACAGATCACAGAACACCGCTGCTGCAGCCTCCTTGGAGTTCATAGATAGATACACATTCTCCAAGAATCTGAAAATGGCATCCTGCGTGCCCCTAGATGACTGAAATCCATACTGATTAGGGGACAGCACATTGTATTTGGTCAAAAAAGAAACAATTCTCTTTTTTGCAAGCCGCTCAAGAACCTTGGAGAGGGTAGACAAAATTGATATGGGACGGAAGTTAGAGGGTCGGTCCAAGCTACCACCCTTATGAAGAGGGATAATCATAGCTTCCTTTAAACAGGATGGGAACTCGCCCTGAAGAAATGACTGATTGACTGCCCAAACCAAAGCACCCAAAGCGCTCGCAGGGTGCTTGATATTTCTTTCAAAACCTGCCCTAAAATCTTGGTTTGTTTATGGATGTTAAACTTAAATTTAGCCGACACATAAGGTCTTGCATAAAAAAATCTTACTTTGCAGTAAGGTCTTTTTCTTCCACATAGACACTACCTTGAAAAAAGAACCAAAATTTTAATATGTGAAGCACTAGTATTATCACATTTTAATTTTGCTTACATTATGTATTACTTAAATTCAGCAGAGACTCTTAGGGTGCAGAAAGTTCAGAACTCATGTACTCAGTTTATATGTGGTATTAGGAGGTGATAACATGTTTCTTATAAAGTAGAGGAACTTGACCAGTTGTCAATGTATAGCAGAAGGTCTTTGCATTCCACTTGATTTTTTTATAGCATTATTAATTTATGTATCACAAAGGTTACAGACTCAAAACACTACAAATAGTACTGTAAAAACAACAAAATCTTGTGTCCAATTGTGGCACAAGCCTTCTCTATAGTTGGTTCGATGCTGCTCATGGTAAAATAGTTGTTGTAGTGTGTGGCAGTAGGACTCATTCAACAGGTACTTGCATTCAATTTGCCTGTGTAACAGTTTGTAAAGCAAAATAACAAGAGACCTTTAAGACTTTCAAGTGCAGCCAATTGAGTTCTTGTCTGATAAGTAGTGTATGTATGAAAATTTGTTGAGAACTTATTTTGAACCTGCTGTAAAAGGTTGACATTATACAATGGACATTATATGATAGAACAATACTCCAAACCACTTCTGCCAACACAGTTGTACAGTGACTTAATAGATTAGCTAAGTATTGAGTATTGGTAAGAACCACTGTCCCACATGTCTCCTTAGGAAAATAGTTTACCACACTGATGTGCTTAATTTGAATATCTGGAGAAGGCATGTTCAGACAATCCGCAAGGACAGTAGGGAATTTTTTAAAAAGAGTACAATTAATAAGTTGAAATTTCTGAATTTAATATCACTTTGCCAATTTTTAAAAGCAAGATTAGACAGCAACTCTTTTAGCACAATTAAATACTAGTTTTATTAGATATAAGTTACTTTATTTGGTTTATCTAAATTCAATTTTTGAAATTACTGTATTTTAAAGCATACAGTAATGTGTATTACTAACGTGTCATGAATATTATATAAATTATAAAAATAAGGCTTCAACAGCACTTCTTTTGGGAGAAAACAGGAAAACAAAGCCTTTTGTTCCTAAATATTTTGTATTTTTTAAATCTGCAAATGTATTATTCTGTTGGATCAAAAAAATACTTTATTAATATTAAAATTATTATTTTATACATGTGTACTTAGATTGTATGTCAATCTTGAATAGCTTTGATCACATACATTGCGAATAAATGGGTCCCAGTTATTTTCATTTCATTCTTATATATTCACTGTATTCTGGTAAGAGGGAAATAGAAACTGTAATTGGCATGTTGGGAAGAAATCCTAAATAGAAATAAATCATGTTTTTGATGAGAGAAATTAAATTGAATAACATGTAAAATCGTTGGACATGAATACATTTAACAATTTTGTATAAGGATGTTACAGTAAGTCCTTCTCAAATATAAGGACTTAATATTGAAACAGCTGCTAACAAGATTAAAGTTAATGTGAAACCCATTGTATATATCAATATTTGCCCTCAATGTAACTAACCTCAGAATCCTGCTCCACATCCTTTCAACATCTTTTATATGACAAGCATAAAATGGTGACCAAATAACAGAAATTTATTCAAGAATGTGACATACAAGTGAACAGCAGAGTATTAAAAGAGTCAAAACAAAAATTAAGACTAATTAATTATTAAGGTAAAACAAAATTTAAGTTCCAAGGTCCTTGGTTAAGAATATTCTCTATGTGTGGGGTTAGTTTACCATCAAACAATACTCCCTAAAAGATCCCTCTCAGTAAGTAGTGATATAACTCTGATGTAAACTGTTTCTGCACTATTGAACCTCTCAAGAACATGCAAGAGACATACTTAGTCATTTAATAAAATTGAAATTTACACCATTAGTATTACATTACATTTTGTACATTTTTAAGTCATATTATTATTCAAATTATAAGTGCCATGTATCTAAAATAATATCACTTATGATATTATTTTAAATCTGAATTTGAAACCAAGTAGATTACATTAATTCAGACAAATTGTGCGCATCCAGATTAAACAACTGTAAGTCCCTTTTACAAGGTTGAAACCTGACCCCAAACTTCATCAGATGTGCATGACTGTCCATCTCAAATGCCGTCGAGAAATCTGTGTACATATTATTAATCTGACAATGCCATGAAAAACTTTTAGAAAATAAGCTACCCAATAGTTTTTTAATTTCCATCATAAATTACTTGAAAATATGAGAAGGGATACGAAGTCCTTGAATTACACTATTATTGCCTAGACTTTAAATGCCTGGAATAAAATCAAAAACTCCAAGACATTCCAAGCCTGAAAATGTATTTAAGATTCCAAATTCCTTAAGGCATAAATGACTCGAAATTCTTGAAAATATGAGAATAGTATCGCAAAATCCTGCAATATACTTCAAATGCCTGAATAATAGCTTCGAATTCCAGGAAGATCTCAAAAATGGCTCCGAAAGTTTGGAAAACATGAAATGTAATGTCAGAATTCTGGACAACAAACAAGAGGATTTCAAATACTTGAAATACATTAAAAAAATAATTTAAAATTCCAGGAAGGCAATAAAAATTACTCCGGTAGTCTCGAAACAGAATCCTAGAAGACAAATTAGTTTAATTACCTAGAATAACTTGAAAAGTTACTTGAAATATATAAAAATTATTTTTAATCCTAGGAAGATAAATAAAACATTCAACAATCTGGAAAATATGAGAATATTGAGGCAAAATGTTGGAATCTACTTTAAATGCCTGGAATAAAATAAGAAATTTCTTAAAATGCCTAAAATATATATTAAATTCTAGTAAAGTCACACTGGATACAAATACATCTTTAGATAGAAATATAATTTTTTTTTCCACTCTCCTATAAATCTGTCAGAAAACTGACATTCCTTCCAAGTCCCTGGTTAACAATATCAAACCGTCAATCAGTACTCCATGATCCTTCACAGTAGGCACTGATTTAAAATGAGTCTGATCTAACTGTAGAGTGTGTGAAAGGGAAATACTTAGACAGTTACCAACATTGAAATTCAAACCATTAATATTATGGCACTGGGTCATCACATCCAAATCCTCTTGCAGGAGCTGAGCATCAGTCTCTGATTTATTCTGTAGATTTTTAGGTCATATGCAAAAAAATGCTGGCAAATGTATTTTCTGAGACAGTGATGGTTGAAAAATATGTTAATGCATTTAACTGTTTTCTGCTGAAACTAGAAACACTATTTTTGGTTCTATTAAGCGAATTTTCTCAGGCTGGTGACACTTTTGTCATGCAGTCCTTAGTTTTCTATAGTTTTATCTATAGACATATCTATCTATATTAAATTTTTATCTAAGCTCTCATTAGTTTCTAATTTAAGTCAATTTGTACTGCTTCTACCTAATTGTGCAGTACAAGTTAAAAATTATGTATAGTTTTTAATTTGTATATAATTCTTTTTAGAAATAATAAAGTTAGCAAAAGGTGAACATGATACACAACTGTCCAGGTTAACACAATGTGAGCAGGACACTTACGAAATGCATGTAAGGGCGGCCAATATCGTTAGAGCCGGCGAATCCTTAATGAAATTAGTATCAGATATCAAACAGTATTTAATTTTAAACGATTTTCCGTCGGTGAATGAAGCTATAACGCAGAATTCGAAACTGTTTAGGTAAGCACCAATTATTTTTAAAATTAATTGTTTTTGTATAATAAACTGTTTTTTTTTTAGGACGAAACAAGCAGAATGTGACCAAAAACTGATGTCACTAAGGGACGACATGGCGGCAGATTTATACGATTTAGAAGAAGAATATTATAGTAGTATTAATAAGTAATTTTAGAAATAGATTATTTATATTTCTTGGATATTAAAAACTTGGGACTTATGTAAGGTTTATTTATTATTATAAAGCATTACAACAAACAATTTCTACTGAACTTTCTTCTGTCGTTCCCAAATGTTGAAAGCAAACGTGAGTTCTTGTATTAGGGCATGTTTGAATGCAATCTGTAAAATATTAAATATAAATAAAATACGATTTATTAAAAATTTTATTTCTTACGTGTTCCCTGACAGCAACTTTCTTAACCATCCAAGTGAATTCACATAAAGAGAATATGAGGCCCAGTCCGACTCCGACAGCTAGAACAACAAATACGCCTCCGACATTGTCGAGTCCTAGTTCGGCGGCAGCTTCATTTCCTGAAGTTACTTCTGCCTTAAAAGATATGAAAGAAAAAACATTAATTGCTTTTTCCTGAACTTAAGGTGAGAAATCTAGGTGTGGAGTGGTGTCTAAGGTTATTTAAACCCTTTCAAATTGGAAATATTTGCTCGTGTAATCTGTTTCTCGAAGCATACAGAAAGAAATTAAACGTTAAGTTTGTTAAATTGAAATGAAAGTATTTTTTATATTAAATATCTTACTTCACAAATTCCACCACCATGCATCTGTTTCCACCATTTCTTTTTTAGATGATCCAAAGCGCCGCTTTCTTGTAGTTTTAAAATGGCCGCATTCAAAGGTTTTCTATACTGGAAATCTAAAAAAAAGTTGTTAGTTTTGTTTTAATTTTAAATTAGTTTTTTACTCGATGCACAGATTTTCTATGCAGTTAACAATACAATAATAAAAAAAATAACTAGGGTGACTTACTAGCCGTCATAGCGATCCCATACCCCTTCGAATCAATCTCGCTCCCTACTTGGATCAAATCGCAATAACGTTCGGTAACGTATTGGATATTAGTACTTTCCATAAGGAAGGCGTATTTTCTTTTGCTAGTTTGAACCCGTTTGACCCCATCAGCGTTACTTAGCTCGAACACGGAGGGATCGGCCGATTCCATTTGTAGCCACATCTGATGGTATATTGAGAAGTTGGTGTCTTTGAAAAAGGAACATGTTGAACCACCTGACAAACAAATATAGTTTATGACCTATATCGAAATCTCAATTATTAATATATTATAAATAGGTAGAGTTGCTGTCGACATATAAATTGCATATACCACATAAGGCATCAAAGCTATTATGACTATGATGGTCCTTAAGACATTTAGAGGCAAGTTAAGAGAGTGGACATCTGTTCTAAAAGTATTTTGTTGTACAGGTATGGAGGCGTTTAAGTATTGATTGGAATAAGTACCCTCTATGCAATAGTACCTTTAATTTATAACTAAGGGGGCTACATTTTGTTATATCATACGTACCTAAGACAAGATTTGTACACCGTTTGTATACAGTTTCTTTTACTTTTTTAACTTAATTTTTTGATAGTATATTCCTGCGAGAATATATGTTTAAATTTCCATATGCTCTTTTCAGGCAATATGTAACGTGTTCGGAGAAGCATAGATCACTATCAAATTTCGATGTTGTTGATAGTTGTTTACCATTTATAAGATTTTCCAATTGTTTTGTATTTCTAGCAAAATAGTTGTGTTTTTGCTGAATTAATGGAAAGAATACGTTTTCTCGAAATATCTATTAGAGAATGCAGATCTTTATTTATAAAAGTACTAGCATCAAAGCTATATAAAAGTATATATACAAAAATTAATAAGGACTAGAATATTTTACCTTTTACCGAAACATTTGTTTTTACTTATTGAGCTCGGTGTTTTAAATATTCATAAGTTGAATATTTATTGTAAAAAAACTATTAACTAGTATAGAGTAATTGAGAGTATAGCAGTTTATGTTTTATTCTACCAAATAAATTAGGAGTAATCCAGCAGAGTAAAAATCTTATAATATTTTATTTTTAACCGATTTAATAGCAAAAGCTGACAAATTCAATAATTAAAAAAAAATCTTAATACGGACCTGCTTTTATTTTTTTTAATTATGAGTATTGACTTATTATTAATAAAAACTAATCCACTTCATGATTTAATTTTATAAAATACCATGAAATATCATCAATTATACATCAAATTTAATATTAAAAACTCACATTTTTTACAAAACAGTTAAAATTACTAATTATATAAATAACTAAATAAACTTTACTTTCAACATCTAGCATCTTTTAAAAAAACTAGTGTAACAAAAATCAAAGAAATATATTAGTAGGGGAAAATGACATACTTATTATAATATGTAACTTGCTAACGTCGTAACAATATACGCATGCGCTAAATTAGATCATAAATTATTTACCCAACAGGTTCCAACCATTTCAGTTTATCTCTGCTCACTAACGGAGGTGTACGCTTGATATTATTTCTAAATTTGTGGTGCAAAAATATTTTTCGCGCTTTGTTTAATTTGGTTATAATATTAGACAACATTTCGCTAGGTAAGTTGCTTTATTTTAGCTGATTATTTATTATGATTTACAAGAGGAATAACGCAAATATTAGAAAAAATATATTTTTTTGTTTTCTCTAGTCGTGTAAAATGACATAGTGCGTTTTCGGCTAAAATGACATAGTATGTCATTTTGCTCGACTTATAGAAATAATTTTTTTATTTGTTATTGCAGATTGTCATTCCCCGATTGTACGAAAGAAAGACAAATAGGCAGTCATGAAGTACAGATTCGATGTTAAAAGCCATAGAAGCGGTCAATAATGGTGAAATAGGCGGGCTAAAAACGCCTTGGTAGATTTAAGCCTACTTTTCCACCAGAAGTAGAACGGCAGTTAGTTGAACATCTAAAACTTCTAGAGTCAAGATTTTTTGGACTCACAAGGAAGGATGTGTTAAGCTTGGCCTACCAGTTAGCTTTTAAAAATGGCTTTCAATACAACTTTAACCGTGAGAAGAAAACAGCAGGAAAAGATTGGCTGCGAGAATTCTGAAGAAGAAATCCGGATATAGCATTACGTAAGCCAGAGGCGACATCTGCTGCTAGATCCCAGGCTTTCAACAAACCACAAGTTGCTCGTTTTTTTTGAGATTCTAGAAAAGGTGATTAAAAAAGAAAATATCAACCCACTTAACATATATAACGTCGATGAATCAGCACTCTCTACTGTGCAAAAGCCTCAAAAAATATTTGCAACAACAGGTTGTAAGCAAGTAGGAGCCATAACCAGTGCCGAAAGGGGATCCCATGTAACCGTTGTCTGCTGCATGAGTTCCAATGGTAATTTTATCCCACCAGCCTTAATATTTCCCAGAAAAAACATAAAGAACGAACTTACTGATAATGCTCCCCCAGGGACTCTTGGCATTGCTCAGGAGTCTGGTTGGATGACTGGACCAGTATTTTTGCAATGGTTAAAACATTTTCAAAAGTTTACGAAGGCCTCATCACACGAAAAGGTGCTTTTAATTGTTGATGGCCATTTCAGCCATAAGTACCTTGATAGTCTGATTTTCTCCAAAGAACATGGTATTGTTCTGCTCTGCTTGCCTTCTCACTGCACCCACCGACTGCAGCTCCTTGATGTTTCATTCTTCGGTCCCTTAAAAACCTATTTCGATCAAGCTATAACCAAGTGGCTTAAGGCACACCCAGGCAGAGTTGTAACGCAATTTCAAATAGGTGCCTTACCTACTAAAGCATATGGAAAAGCTGCCACCATTCAAAATGCAACCAACGACTTTTCTAAAACCGGAATATGGCCACTAAATCCTGATGTATTTCCAGAATACATGTTTCAAGCAGAGGAGACAACAAATATTCCAGAATCTGAAGGTAATATAAATATAAAAAACACTCTAGCTGGAGAACCTTCCGCAGCACTATCTCTACAAACTTCAAGCGGGATGGGCAATTTAAAGGACGTAACTTCAAAAAGTAATCCCCAGTACATCAGATCAACAAAATAAAAGATTACTTGCCGTTACTTTCTCCGATCTGAGTCCCATTCCAGTAGGACCATTTATCTCAGGCCAGGGAAAGAGGAAGCCGAGAAAGTGTCAGGGAACTACCGTGCTAAATTCTACTACAAATTTGGAGGAAACAAAATCAAGAACTACACCGACAGTCGAAAATAAAAAAAGAGCTGCAACTAAAAAGGTATTTGTTGACACTAACTCTGAATCGGAAAACAACCCATTAGAAGACGACGAAGATTGTACTTGCATTTACTGTGTGGAAGAATTTAAAAGGTCAAAGGCAAAGGAAATTTGGCTGCAATGTTGTTCTTGCTCGAAATGGGCACACGCTGAGTGTGCTGGAGTCGACAAAAAAACTAAAATGTTTGTGTTGCGATAATGAACTGTGTTGCGATAATTAATTTTCTACAGAAATCTTTGGCAATATTTAATAGGTATGTCATAGGTATGTAAATAGCTCCGCACGGAGCTATTTACTGTGGGTATGTCATTTTACCCATTTAGGAGGGTAAAACGAACTTTTACCTTTTTAGATTAAATACTTTAAAATGAGAATTTCTTGTTGAGTTTTTTTAGTAATTTTTATTTTGGAAAATAGAGTAGAGATGCCTGTATTTTTTTGTTACTTTTGTAGAATTAAAATATATTTTGTTCATAGACAATTTTGGTTTTTGAAAACCCTACGTCATTTTGTACACCCTTCCCCTACCTATTAGTAAATATATTAGAGATAAATATGACGTACTTTATGTCGAATCCTGCTACCCAAAAAGCCAAATAACAATTAAACTTGTAACACTAATTAAATTTTGATTATAATAAAAAAAATACATGAATTATCCTCTTTCAACTTCGATGCATTTTTGGCCATTTGAAAGGGGACACTCTGTATAATAAAACATTAAGAGAGACTGGAAAATGAACAGTTATACGCTGATTAATAACTAACGACTTCAAAACGACATTTTTGATTTAACATTTAACATAAATATGGTCAAGACAAGATTTACTTTCAGGTGAACATTTATAAAAAATAAATGTTTCTATCAGAATGATTACTGGAAATTCTCTATTAAAACCATGCAAAAATAATTGCTTTTAAGTGAAGTGACGCGATAAATTCTAATGTTATTTTGATAGACTAAGAAGTTTGTTTCATCCAACGTAACTTTGTTTAAATAATGCTTAACTTCATTTAATATTTTAAATTCAATTTTATCATGTTTAAAATTTCTTATGTAACTATCCATCCTTAAAATTAATGATAAGACGTATATATGTGAAATACAATAAATATATTATTAACAGTAGCCAATAAAATTCAATTAGTCTCAAAATATGTATATAACTAAAAGCCTATCATAACATAACTTTCGATATCTACATGTGATATCTAATATAAAGTGTATGGAAACTATTTCGCATGAATAATCCCAAGTTAAGTAACTGGCAGAGAAATGTTCCAGTACTTCCATATTCCAGGGTAGTTCGCTTATATTAGTTACAGCAGTTACTAGAATATTTTTCAGGCAAACCATATGCTAGTACATTGCATTTTCTCTATTTACCGTCAAGTTTTCCTAGTTTACGATCAAATTTATAAATGATAGTAAAACACTTTTTCTCGTAAGTTGTAGTGTATATAAATTGTAGTAACTTTTTTTTTACATTTTCACACTAATAAGGTGAAAAATCTATGTAAAAAAGAAAACGATTTAATTATTAAACTGTTTCCTTCCACCATATGCAGAAATATTTTTAACAGTAGAAGTCCATACTCTACAGATGAGTACAACAAAAAATATGATTTAAGCTGTCGATCTGTTCAAAAGGATTCTATATATTTTTACAATACATATAGTGAAATTTGTTCAGATTTTACTGCTTTATTGATATTTCTTAACATTTATTATTTATGAAATATAAATTTCGTATAAAATACGAATTATTTTCTTATTTTAAATGGTATGGCTCTAGGTGAAAATATTTGTTTTTGATTTTTTTTAATTAACTAGTTTTCATCATAAATCACTATTATATTTGAATGCTTTTATCGTATAAACAATAATTACATAATCAGTATATATTAATTTTATTTTCAGGTTATATAGAAAATAAAATTTTTTTAATCTTTTTTTAAACAACTATTTAGGGATTCGACATTTAGATTTATACACTTTATAGAAAACCCAAAATGGACATTTTTATTGCATTTGACGTACTTCTGACTTTAATCAGTTTTATTTAGTAGTTACGGTACATTTAGAACAAAAAAATAAATAAATCCCCATTATCGTGTTCATAAATGACCCATGAAAATTGATATTAATTTAACAATAGACAATAAAAAATATACTATGATTTTAAGCTAAAGGTTAAAAAATGTGTTCCGAATATATTTTTATAGTACAAAATATAAAGAAATCACAAAACTTAAAGATTGAGTTTTAATTTTCTTCCGAAGATGCAACATCATTAGCGAAACACATGTCGATAGTAAACATAAAGAGTTTTGGTTGCTGGTAAGTTGTAAATGCTTTATCAAGGTATTAAATTATGTTTATAATGCTCTAAAGTTCTTATAATTGAAGCAACATTGAATTTATTTGATATTAATTTTTTTTGATAATGATTCTTTAGTATTTACTTATTAGAACTTTGTTCTTTAAACATACCCCATATTTAACTTGCAAGAATTTGGCTGTTTCAACACTTAATTTTGAATCTGTCCATATCTTCTGTTCATAATAATAGCCTTTTTTAAAAAGACTTTTCCTTCATAAAAACTAACACAATTAAAGAATAATAATGTTTAAAACCTCTATAAGGAATTTCATTTTAATATGTTAAGAAAACTTTTTTTTGAATAGTGTCACTTTTGAAATGCCGAAGCGATATATGTATTACCTTGAAGACAACCATATTTTATCTTGTTCTGATTGGCTAAATCTTCAGCACTGTCGATTGTTAGTTCCATACGAGACATTGTCAGGAAGGCTGCCATATTTGCTGTGTACGATGACGTCATGATTAATGAAAAGAACCACCAAGATGCTGTTGCCATTCTAGTCGAAATGCCCCTGAAAACGAAAAAATTAAACAAACGTAAAGGACTAGGGATATATAAATTTACTTTGGTAACAGATCGCATCCTTGAGTCATGATCGATCCTAAAGTTAACCAAACGCAGTTTCTAATGGTCCAAATGTTTTCTAGCTCTTTGGGCTCGGGATCACATGGATGTGGGTTCTCCCAGTCATTAGGGTTTAACCTGAAATATATGTATTCAATAATAGGCGGAATGACAAATTTATTAATTTTTTCTATTTTATGAGAGTGACTGTTAAATGACCGGATTCTATAGAAGAATTAGAAAACTTGTTTAATGTGGTAACGGCAAATTTTTGTTGGGAATACAGATAAACTATTTGGTGATGTTTTAAAGTAGAAATAGATCATTTATTTTAGTAAACGGGCACCACTTGTATGATCTAATAGAACATCTTTTTAATGTTAACATTTTTCAAAATATCTTATTCGCATGAGATAAAATCGCAATATTTATTGAGTTCAATTCAGCCATTCACAAACCTCAAAGTTTTTGAAATCTTCCAACATGTGCGTGGCTTTGTTAATACTGCATATTTTAAACGATTCAGAACTTCGCCGTTTATGTTTACGTCCATGTTGTCACAATTTATGTATTCCTGGAAAGTCGAGAATAACTTTGGCGATATCGAGTAATCCTGACGGATACCGCATTTGATGTTAAATTTTTTTCATCCTCATAGAGTCTTGCACATGCAGTTGCTGTTTCGTAGATATTCTCAATTATTGCAATGTATCAATGGTCGACTCCACGAGGAGCATTCGGAAGTGTCAAACGCTTTCTCGTAGTATATCAATACATGTATAAATGGCTTTTTATGTTCCACACATTTCTCTATTAAACTTTAATGAGTTGCAAGTGTACCAAAACCTCAACGGAGGCCAGCCTGTTCACGCGGCTTATGGGGGTCTAGTTTATTTGTGAGTCTCTTTTGATTGTCATGAATAGCTTTTAAAGATGCGATAAAACACTAATAGGTCGATAGGTTCTTAAATCAGACGCTCTTCTCAAACATTTCTAATACATAGTCCGTATTTATCAATGAAGTTACGTAAATGGTTGTCGATATATGTCCTACCTATTTTGGCACTGATATCTCCCATCATTATCAGTATATCTTTTTTTTGGTGTTTTTGCAATGATTGTACTATAGTCTCTAATATCAGGAAACTGTACCATATTACTGCTTGCATAGTAGCACATAAATACAAAAAATGCTATCAGGAATTTAGTTCGATTATTTAATAGCTGTACCTCGTATAGCAAACTTACCTTGCCACTAAAAATATAATTATTGATATAATCAAATAGGAGGTGGCCATATACAACCAAACGTCCAAACTCAGCGGAAGGGCAAAAGACAATAGCTCTGGTGGTTCTTTTACAGCTTTCGCATATAAAATGCTTATACCTAAAATCGAACTTTTCAAAAGTGAAAAAAATTCAATTTAAAGTTTCTTTACCTAAATTCATAAAAGGATTCGTAAAGTCCACGGCGGTTTTTCGTTCGTAGGTTATTGTGAGATCGGCTACGGCTAAGTCAGCTTTCTGTAATTATAACATATAAATATTTAATAAATAGTCGGTGTACGCTTTTCATTCCTACCCTATCTAGTAAATGTCGAATCAATCCATTCCATTCCTTCTTCTCCAAATCGTAGTTTCCATATTTACCATCGGGGACCACTTCAAACGTGTAACTGCAATTCAGGAAATTGCAAATTTCCTTAATTAAATCTACTGCGTAGCCTTCGTATTGGTCGTTTCCATAAGTCTCTTTATTCACGTCTTCTCGTAACATAAAATAGGGCGCTCCTAACCTATAATTCAAAAAAGACATTACTTACATATACACTTTGATAGGCGTACAGATATCAATATTTGAATATTTGAACTCAATAACCACTCTACTATTCTATCATCTATTTTTCTAGTCTATTTCAATGGAATATCTCAATTTAAACCCTCTCTTCATGCCCCAATGGGCCTGTAAGGTGCATTTTGAAGTTTCTTGGACCAGATATGGTAAAACTCTCATTTTGACTATCTATAGACCTTTATTGCAAAATATTCATATTTTTCTAGATTATAATGAAAGTTTTCGTGTTGGATTACCAAGAAACTTGTCATAAATGTTGATATTTGAATTAGACTCGAATTAGTTTGAATTAGTTATGGACGGTTGACAATATATTTTGAAATGTCTCTAACTCTACTTTTAAAGCTAATATTTGCGATCCCTCATTGCCTGATCATCTGGGAATAGTAAGTACTTTAATTGGGACTTTTTCTGGATAATTGTTTTCCAATATGTTAGCGGATAGACTCCATTACGATCTTGGTAAATGATAACTCTACTTCAGGGATTTTTCTACCGATGCATGCCTTGATTATCTCCCAATCAATATTCTGAGAGAAAACCATTTCCTACTCAAAGTTTCCATCATTTCGCACTGTCCCATTAATTCCGTTCTATACCTATTCTCCAAGCCGTTTAGTCAACGTGGACAATTAAGGCTAAAGGGTGTATTTTGCATACTATGGCGAATATAAAAACAAATGGACCGAATACTGACCCACACCTTCATGAAGGTCAGCCTCGAGGATTTTGGGAGAGGCCAAAAATTCGCAATTCCAACACATATCAAAAAATAATGCAAAGATCAAACTTTGCATTAACGCTTCACATGTAATATACGAACAATGAGATTAAGTGAATATTTAGAAGAACTGGAAGTAGAATTAGCTCGTATCAAATGGAATATCCTAGGTTTAAGTAAAACAAGACTGCGTGAAGATAAATGTACTGAGCTAAAATCACAACACCTTTTATATCAAAATAACAAAGATGAGGACTTGATACATACAAATATAATGTCACCAAAATGAAGTTAGTATCGCATAGAGTTTTATATAAAATATCGAAAAGATATAGGGGAGAATGTCCCAAAATTAGACAAAGCATATGTAATTTTAAAATTACCGCCACAAGTTTGATGTGTTTCGTTCGGATAGTAAGGTTACATCATAGAGAAAGTAAAATAAGAGAGATGCCAAGTGATATTTCGAACACCTTATTTTTGACACTTGACGGTTAGTAGTTCGAATGGCTAGGAAGGATGGCTACACCGACAAGGTGTCTTGCTAATAATAGCTAATGTTCATATTGTCGAAATTGAAAGTCATACTTGTCAATGTTGTGGCTTCTTTATAAATTTAAATTATAATATAATCAGTCTAATATTATATTTTACTTGTTATTAACTCAAAGAGAGATTAAGATCTTTGAATCAGGATCCTTAAAAAAATACTGTTTCAGCAATTCGCCAATTGTGACCCCAAGATACAATTAGAAACTCTAGTTAGCTTACAGACTCTTTTAAGACTGTTTAGTAACACCACTATCCAACAGAAATTGTTAATTAGATGATGGCTCTATTTTAGACAACTTACAAGCCTCTTTGGACATATTAGGATGAAAACATCTTACCATATGTCACAGGCTTTCTGGTCAACATAATCAAAACTCTAAACCGTCATGATGTTTGAACAATGTTCAAAGAGTTTACTGAAGATAAAGATTGACATATGTTACTAGAGAAATGAGTGTGGAAATTGCTAGAGTCCATGATTATGTAAAATTTATACTACAAACATATCTTCATGGCCAGATCTCCCATATTTAACCCTCGCCGTACCGAATATGGGTCTTCGATGACCCGAAACTTAAAAATCCTGAAATATCTTTTACTTCTCTGATTTTTTTTCAGTAAGCGTCCATGAATTCTCAAATTTTATCATAACAATGCTTTATTTGGTAAAAATTGAAGAAAAAACGAATTTTTTCTTCAAAAAATGATGGATGGGTCACCGACGACCCGGTTTTGGGATAAATAGGTATATGCTAAAACTCCCTTTTTTACAGATCTAAACAAGATAAGTTGCGTATATTTCCAATTTATTGCTTTGTTGTTCAGTTTACTGTCGAACGTTACTATGAGAGGGTTTTGGGTATATGTATTTAAAATAAAAAGTTTTAGTTGTTTAATTTTGTAATAAACGTAAAGCAAAATATAGAAACATCTTTTATTATGATTTCCATATTTTTTTAAATAAAAATTTTACAAAAAAAATGGTCAATTTTGACCCGGTTTTGGGATCCAAAAAAATATTATTATTTTGGGACGGCTAGGGTTAAAAGAAAAATAAGTTTGAGTCGTTTACACGTAGCAAACATAGAGAAAAGCCAATATATTGCGTTCAGCCATAGAGTCGGTAATTAAAAAAATGTATAATGATTTATTTAGAATTTATCAAGCAAATAAGAAAATACCAAAGAGCAAACCTAAATAATTTACACGTTAGGGTTATATTAGCTACAAGTACATTGAATTTTTAAGAAAATTCTTTAAGTGGGATATACTTTTATATACCCAGTACCCTCAAAAAATTAATGTATGGGCAGGCATTTTAGGAAATAAAGTGATTGGGCCATTATTTATTAACGGAAATTTAAATAGAGACATTTATTTGGATATGTTGGAAAATACTATCAATCCGCTTATCACTGAATCCATTGTAAACGAAATCGATGATGATGGAAACCCTATACTTGATGAGGCTGAAATATATTTCCAGCAAGACGGCGCTACTCCTCACTATGTTCTTCCCGTTCGGCAATGGCTAGACGACGAGTTTCCAGATAAATGGATAGGGCTAAGGGGGCCTATAGAACGGCCTGATAGATCTCCTGATATAACGCCATTAGACTTTTCTCTATGGGGTCATTTGAAATCTATTGTGTTTACTCCCCAACCTAAAAGTTTGGATGAACTTGGTCAACGCATCATCGACAGCTCCCATAATATCCCACAACATGTTTTTGAAAATGTCCGTCAGGAATTTAAACATCGCCTATATCATTGTTTGGCCAAAAACGGGCAACATTTTGAACACTTATTGAAATAAATAATGATATTTTCATGTTTTTGTTTTCTATCTGAACAAATGAATATAAACAAAGATTTGTCTAATTTTCTCGAAAACGAATTGGCCGATTTAAAAAAATCAAACGTCAAAATAAAAGACTTTGAAAGACCTTTTAAACAAGCTATTACTCGATACCCCTTGCCATTTAAAATTTTTAAGGGGATAACCCTGGGAGGCAGAGGGTGAAAGGGGGTGAAGTAATTTTAGGTTGGAAAGTTGTCCCCTTTGCCAAACCTTTTGACGTATTTCGGCGTTTTTTTTAAACAGTGGTTTTCGATAAATCCGTGGTGGGAAGTTGTCAAATGAACACCCTGTATAATATATATAGATTATCTAAAAGGAAACATTCTTTGTTAATATTTTAATAAATTTTTCCAAATATATTCCGAATTATATACGAATCCAAGAAAATATAAATATTTATTTTTCAAGGTGTTTATTATTCCTAAAAACCTTTTTTATTAAGGTTGCTTCTTTTAGCACTTTTATCTTGCTGTTTGGTATGGTTTGGTATGGCTGTTAAATACATCCCATGTGTTTCATAAATAAAATTTGTTATTATATTCAGGTTATTATATTAGGCTTTTATGGAGATAATATCTTTGTGGCTCTGATCTTTAGGTTTATAGTATTTATCTCGCAAACTATAGAAACTATAGAAAGGGTTATAATTTAGACTAATCTGTGCCTTTGAGATCACATTTTAATCCTCTTGGTCAAAACCTTAACTGATTTTATTACCCATCTTTTTAAATAAATCCGACATTAAACGTCAAATTAGATATACAGGGGGACGTTTAATTATACATTTACTGAAGTTCTGTCAATCACCTCCTCACCTCCAGCTAACCTCACTTTAATATGTCAAATGGGAACCCCCATCGTGTGATACATCATAGTAAGCAGCGTAAAATTCTCTATTCAACGGTACCAAAAAAAAAATGAAATCGGTAAATGTGTAAGCAAATAGTTAGCGAAAATGTCTAGAAATAATGAAATGAAATGAAATGCTCACAGAACCACGAGCAGAGCATTTAATGAAAGGTATCAAGATAAAAACGTGAGCCATAAATACGTATTAGAATTGATACGAAAATTTGAAGAGACGGGATCGATTTGTAATAAGAAAAAATATGAAAATAGAGTTGTCGATGAAGCATGCCAAGTTGAAGTACTAGGACAATTTGCTATGGATCCAACTTTGTCTATACCAAAGGCCGCAAAACTAACAAATATTTCCACTGGTTCCGTACATAAAGTTAAAAAAAAAAAAGTTCTTTCCTTATAAAATTCATATTCTTCATGAACTCGGAGAAGATGATTTTGATAGGAGAATTCAATTTTGAAATCTCAAAGTGATGTGCCAGTGAATTGACGACGATCCCCATTTATTGAAGAACATTCAGCTTCAGTGACGAATCGACCTTTTTTTTAAATGGCCTGGTGAACAGTAGATACTAGGATAATGAAAATCCGCATGTTTTTCGGGAAGGCCATACCCAATATCCCCAAAAAATTAATGTTTGGGCAGGAATTTATGGGAATGGAATAATCGGGCCATTTTTTTTGGAAGAAAATTTGACTGGCGAAATTTATTTAAACCTTTTAAAAAATGTAATATACCCTTCAATTATCTAATCTATGGAAAATCAAGTAGATCAACATGGTGCTTTATTATTGAATGAAAATAATATACATTTTCAGCAGGATGGAGCTCCCGCGCACTACACTTTGGTAGTTCGAGAGTGGCTTGGAAAATTTTCGAGAAAAGTGGATTGGCAGACGTGGTATAATCGAATGGCCTGCGCGGTCTCCGGACCTAACCCCACTAGACTTTTTTCTTTGGGCTCTCTACTTAAAAAGCAAAGTTTATAAAACCCCACCCGAGAGTATAGAGAATTTAAAAAATAGAATATTTCAAGAATGCAGAGAAATTAGCGGGCAGACCCTTGCCAATGTTCGTAAGGAGTTTGAAAATAGGCTTTTTTATTGTCTTGCTAATAACGGCGCGCATTTTGAACATTTAATAAAATCAATTTGTTAAACTAATTAAATTTGTTTTTCTACACTACCGATTTACACTTTAATTGCTTTTTGGTCAATCAATTTTATTTTTTTTTACAACCATTGATAGCATAATGAATGCCCTTTAAAATAATGTATTACACCATGGGGTAGCCATTTGACATACCAAAATTTGGTGTAAATAAAATATTCATTATTTCTAGACATTTTCGCTAACTATTTGCTTACACATTTACCGATTTCATTTTTTTTGGTACCGTTGAATAGAGAATTTTACACTGCTTAGTATAATGTATCACACGATGGGGGTTCCCATTTGACATATTAAAGTGAGGTTAGCTGGAGGTGATTGACAGAACTTAAGTAAATGCATAATTAAACGTCCCCCTGTATATCTAATTTGACGTGTTGACAGAAACAAAAAAACAAAATCAGAGATAAATTGTACTTTTTTTAATGTGCTCGGAAAGATTTGAAAAATCGTTTTGTTCTAATATGCGCATGTGTAGTAAAAAGTCTTTAATTTAAATCTCCCGATGATTTCGAAAATACCGCTTTTTTTTTATCTGACTCAGTCGGTATTATGGCGTCCTGTAATATCATATTGATTTCTCAATTAAATTCAATGGGTCTTATTTTACTTCATTGGTTATACACGTGGTTTTAGTAAACAAAGTTGGTAAGCTATTCTTTTGGATTTGTTTAAAAAAAACCGCTTTCATAGGTTTTCCTATCTTCCTATCTTTCCATCCTTCATTTGATATTATAAACCTTAATATTTCTTTTGGAACTAATATTCCTTAATATTTGTTTTGTACTACACAAAAAGAATTTGTTGATCAGTTTTTGGGATTTTTTATTTAGGAGCGAAAACTTTTGTAGGTTTATGGAGTTTACAGTTGAATTTATTTTGTATTGCGCTTTAAGTGCCACCTACAGATACTGTCTGTTCCACAATCAGACGCTGTCTGATTATGCAACACAATTCGTGTTGTTAAATAAATAAATGCTGTAGAAGAATTCATAATTTATATAAAACTGGCACTACAATCGTCCAAAAACAGAAAAAGATTATTGCCCAAAAGGGGCCATGGGTTTTCCATGAAAAAATGTTAATTCCCGAATGAGTTATGGTGCACTGTAAAATTTTGAAAACTTTTAATTGTTTTAGCTATAAGCTGTAAATGTTAGATGCATTTATGTTTTCTCTATTAGGCCCTAATTCCTGTACACATATATGGCGCAATAAAATATGATTCTTAAAGTATTTGTTTTCACTTAAAACTAGTTTTAAATAGTGGACCATCACTCGCGATTGTGTGGCCCTTTTCACCCTGACACTTTGAGTGATATGAGCCATTGCATAAAAAAATTAAATAATCAATAACACAGAAGTTTATTTTTAATCAGATTAGCCGTTTTTAGGTGTTACTCTGGAGATTTGACGTGGCGAACTCATGTTGGGGAATTGTAGAGCCATTAAAATATATTTTACTTATCCGCAATGTGCTCTGTGCATGGCGTATCTACTGATGCATGCAACAGAAAGTCATTTGTAAAGCTTTAAGTTAAAGATAGAACAATGCTATACCGATCCTCCACTTGCTGGCCGCTGCGAGGAAATATTCTCCTGGCAAATATTGTTGAACGGTAGTTAGTAAATAAGAGATTGAATAGTAACAATATTGTCCCCTTTGTGTGACTTGAGATTTCTTATTTCATGTTATTTGCATAGATTTCCGCTCCCAAGAATTGAGTTGCCAGATATATGGCCATATTACTAATAAATCTATACTCTCTACTCCATACGAATCATTTTTAGGACACTTACTTTGAAACGACCCTAAAATTCCTCTTTTGAAGCTCCGTTTCGATTTCCTTCTCTCTTTCTGCCGAAGTGACCACATAACTAATCTTCTGAGGGTTTGCAGAGGTCCAACTACCAGTCACCCTAAAACCCGGTTCGGTCTTCTTCAGTTCAACAATTTGCAGGTTGACATTTTTTCTTACGCCGTGTCGGTCGAACTGCAGGGGACCAGATAGAAACCCGGAGAGAACGGGTGGTTTTGATTTTTTTGAAGGCTATTATAGTTTAATAAAAAAAATAATCAAAGCCTGATAATTACTTAACCACACTCACTTTACTAATAGCCGTACGTATAAGCTCTCCATGTGAAGCTACTTCAAATCCTAAACAGTCTAATTTTTCATTGGGAAGTTCATGGGGAAACTTGTCGCGGACTGCTGTAGCGAAGAGATTGAGGGCGTCGTAAATAAGGGCTGTCTCGGTCTAGATAAAGAAAGACAATATTAGTCCTTATTCAATAAAACTCTTAAAGCAAATGAGATTTAAGATAAAATCTTTCTGGATGACTCCCTTGTTGAGTCTCTATTAAATGTTATTGAGCATTCTCTGATTATTTTGACTTCTATAGATGATCATGTCTAACTACTGAAATCGGAGTAACAGTATGATCGTCATTATGAGCGCAGCAGTATGATCGTCACCAATATCTCATTTAAGATTCTTTACCTTGATTTCTTTTGGATTAACTCTCCACAGCTTGGCAACCTCTTGTACAGTGCTGCCCTCAGGATCGACCATCCGAAAAGTGGTGATGTTGGATGTAAATGGCTTTAAGCTGGACCATTTTAAAGTATGAGCATCCTATAATATAATATAAGCTTTATTAAAAATTCGCATAAATGGTACAATAGTAAACTCCTAATAATAACAATGCGAGAGAATTTTAACAAGCAAAGAAATCACTACTAAGGAACGCAACTCTTACACTGGAAAGCAACTCTAAGATGACTAAATTCAAGTGATTTTAAATGGGTTCTACAATTTTAATTTTTAATAAGTAACTCTCCTTATTTCGTATGGTAAGGTATTAAAAATTTTTGAAGCCGTGTATGTTATACACTTTTGTAAAACTCTCTTTTTTTTTGGTATTTCAGCGACTTTTCGTGATATTTGTCAAGTTTGGTACTGCTTTGAACTTATTTCATTGATGATTTTGGGGTGTTTACATATGTATAGTAATATTTTATAAGCATATAATTGGCGCAACCTCATTACTGGAAAATGCCGATAAAATTGTTCTGTTAGATAAAGTGGGTCCTTGTTCAAAATTATCTTAGTACATCGATTTTGCAGTATTTCCAGACCGTCTAATGATATATCATAGCTGCTACCCCAGGCGATTATTCCATACTGCATCATTATACATCCAAAAATCGCATGGTACATGGTTCTAAGATTTGCTAGGTTTAAAAGAGGTTTTATCTTATACAAATTAAAATTTTTGAAGTGAAAAGTTTAATAGATAGTTTATTGTTTGAACTTTAGTTGACTATCTAGAGGTATGCCTAAATATTTAACAGTTTTAACAACTTCAATCTTTAAAGAGCAGTTGCAATCTTCTATCAATCTATATATAAGATTTTTTAGCATTGAATTTCAACATTTAGATCAAGATATTAGGCTTACCATGTCAGTAAGTAGATAACTGTGATATTCCTCCAGAAGTTTCTGCTCCTTGGCTTGTCGTAAAAATTCCAGAATACGATCCGCTTTGCAGTCCACTATGAAGTTGTAGTTTTCTGAGTTTTTGATTTGTTTCAACACCGATCTAAAAGAAGGTGAAGTTTCATTACCTAGAAGTTTTTCATAGGAAATTTGCATGGTACTCTTATTAGCAAACGGTAGGAGGATTAAGTTCTACTCAGTAGATCAGATGTGCAATGAGGCTCAAACAGAGATTTTTCAAGAACATACACTAAGTATCCTAAAGCATCAAAAGACTTACTATCTTGGTTTAGTATAACTTTAATTCTAATCATACTTTTCTAGTTGGAGGACCACAAGTTCAACAAAATAAGAGGCGAATAATAAAATTACTTTAAAGTTCTTCTACAGGTCATCTTTGACAAAAAAACAAGCCTATAATATAAATTCAAACCTGTAATTATATCCAGGCTCCAACTTCCTAAATGTAACGGCAACGTCGCTCGGCATCCTCGGTTTGATCTCCTTAAGGCTCTCCTGTAAGCGAACCAATCCGTGCTCGTCCTCGTAAATGACCGTGAATGTTTGCCAATCATTATCACGCACCAGCGTTGCCAGAGCGTAAGATAAATCCCTGGCACTCGGATATAAATTGAAGATCGGCGCGTTATGGTTCCTCAACGGTCTCGGATTGAACATCATTTGAAAATGTGGAATTTCCAATGAGGTGGAGATGGATTGGACGATCTCGTTGATTTGATCGTGGGCGGGTCCGAAGAGTGCTGCGGTGCCTTGGTTGACTGATTCACATACTGTAGTTTAAAAAGTTTGAGTAAGTTGTATGTATAACAGAGTTTTAGTGAAAGAAACGAGTATTTACCCTTTTGTCCTGCTTCAAACAAGCCTCGTTTAGGTATAGGATCATGTTCAGCAATGTTAATAAAGTTGAATTTGGTCTTGGTTCTTATAACATTTAGGGCATGCTCGATGGCCACACTGGTTAAGCCGTCGTACTCAGCTTCATGGGATAAAATAGCTGGATTAAGAATAAGTAATTTGTTAGTGAAGCTGTAACATAATCTAGAAAATACAAATCTATTCTAACCACCACATATATTGAATGAAGGGAAGAATAGATGTCTACATCCTAATAAAAAAAAAGAGTTTGAATTTTGCTGAAGTGAAATCAAAATTAAAGAGAAAGTGAGTGCTGATTCGTTGTACTAGGAATTTCATAGGAAGTTTTTAAATGGATATTACAGTTAATAGCCCACATGTTCAAAATTCTCATCATTTATCACCATAGACACATATACAACAAAGCACCTTAGTCCGGTAGCACATAAACATCAGCAGCACAACCACGAGTGAGTCTATCTTTTCGAAATAAATTGTAGCCATATATGCTTACAAGGTGATCAGAATACTCTGAAGGCATCCATGTCTTAGTTGCGAATTCCAATATTACCAGACCTCAAATCCTTTAATTGCTATTTCAGTATATGTGACCTGAGCTCATCAAGCTTGTTTTGATAAGTCGGGCATTTGTAATCCAGGCTGCATGGTAACAAGAAAGCTACATAATATTCAATTTTGAGTTGTATCTACAGCAACTGACACATGGGAATGTAAAGAAACATTTGATGGATGTTTCTTTACATTCCTTGACATTTCAAGCATCTGCGGCCCATCAAACACTCTGCAATCATACGCAGCACATATCCAATAAAAACATGACCCGTATCCATCGTGCGTTTATGAGTATGACGATCAATCTCAATTAAACAGCTTCAAGCTGCAATCCTTAGTTGTCTTATTCTTCTGTCTCAGCAAATCTACTGGCATATATGTGTATCATGATTTTCAGTTATGACTTCCTGAGATTCTTGTTCTATGACTAACATAGTCAACTGCTTTAACATATTACACATATTTACCTGGTAATTTTCAAGTAACTACTTGAGAAACAGTATCTAGTTCCTTTTTAGTGGACCAGCTAACAACCATGCCACCCCTACTAATATCTTTAAGATATTACACAGAAATATTTTCCTTTACGAGATAAAGGTAACAAAACAAATCACTTCTGGTACTATTTAGGCTCTAAGATAAATATTGATTTTATCTGGTTGAGAAAAAGACCCGATTACATTTGAACCAGAGCAACTCTATTTACTGACCTTTTTACGCAGAGCAGACACTTATTTCAATGGTAACAAAATCCAAAGCCGCAGTTTGCTCTTCAATAATTTTCTTCAAGACAGTAGAGTTGATCTTAGGAATAATATTTTCCCTTATTTCCGACAGAAGTACTGCATAGTTGATATAAGACAGTTATAGTATCATCTGCTTTACAAATCCTGCATCTCAAAATCAAAACAATTATTAATAAAAAAAAAATAAAAAAATACGGTACAGGTAGGACGAACACCTACAACTGGAAACACAGTATTCCCTTACAGTGAAAGAGAGAAATGATTCTTGGAGAAATTAAAGATTTTCAGAGATTATATGCTGACATCACTTCTGGATGAAAACTTATCCAAGATATTTAAAGAATCTTAATTTAAATGAAATGCAACAATGTCCTTAGATATCAAATTAGGTTTTTCTTTTCACAAATTTTCCATTTAATCCAGGAATCTTTACTTCAAGTTATCTGTAACACTAGAAATAAGTATCAAACAGTGTTTTATTTTCTAATTTCCTTGCATAATATATTATTCTTAGTAGTGATTTTTAAGGGTTCATAAAACCCGAACTACGAAAAACCGAAGTAATGCAACCCATTTTACTTCCTTAGTTACTTGGAAATTATTAAATTCTGATCTTATTCCACTCTTGGTTTATAAACATTGGAATCTAAGCAGTGATTTAAAAGGATCTGTTTCAATGTTTCCTATTGAATGGGCAAGAGTAAAATATTAATCTTAGTAAGGATTTTTAAGGTCATATGATCCGCTAGAAAACGATGAAATATTTATCTCAACAGAGATTTTTAAGATTTTTTAATTCGAAAGAAGTACAGATTCAATTTCCTTATCTCAGTAGTGATTTTAGAGGTATGTTGACCTAGAACGAGTACAATTATTATAAAACACTATTTCGTTCTATTATTGGTTAAAAAATTATTAAACAGTTATCGCAGCAGTGATTTTAAAGGATCGCCAAGTAGAAATTTTTATTCCCTTTTATTGGATTTAGAAATGTCTTGCATTGGTATAAAATATCGATTACTGTCAGGATTTAGATGTAAACGAATAATACTCGCCAGCGTTTTAGGATTTGTCAAAAGCTTTTGACACAGGTTGAGATTCGTATAGGCAGTTGGAGTCATTTGTTTGAGAATTGCCTGGAATTCACAATTCTGTATTTTTTAAGATAATTATTGATCCATCTTAAGATCATCAACAATCATAAAATATTCAAATCGAGAAATTGATGAGATCATGAGTTTTCTTTCTTATTAAAAAAGAAATGCGGAAAAAATTGGAAATTGATAGGCAAGAAATGCTTGGAGTGTTTCTGGACTTGTTAAAAGCCTTTGACACAGACGGTTGAAATAATTTTCTTTCTCTTCCAGGCAGTTGGAATCGTTTGATTAGGATTCCAACTGCCTGGAATTGGAAATGTTTTTAAAGGCTAGATACTTCATACATCTCTTTATATTCACAGGAACCTCAACCATCAAATATATAATATGAGAGGCTAGTGAGACGTTGATTTTGAATTATTTTTATTGTGATTAAAAAATTAAAAAAGAAATTTAAAAAATACATAAAATTACATTTTTTCCAGGCAGTTGAATGTTAATTTTTTTAACTTTCAGACTTTTAATTAATTAAAAAACTACCGCCTGGAAAAATTTAACATTTGCTTAACTGCCTAGAAATTATTCTCAGCTGTTTGAAATTTTAGAAAAATTCTTAGGGAACATAACGAAATTGACATTTTATACAATTAATCCATTAAAGCCTAATTTTTTCAGGATATTTTTTAAACAGTTCCAAACAGTAAAGTAGTGTCAAATGTATCATTTAAGGATGGTCATCGGCTAGAAAAGATGAAATATTTATCTTAGCGGTGATTTTACAAGTCGGTCGAGCCAAATTGAATATTTTATTTATCATGCCACCACAAGTTTAAAAAACTGTTATTTGCTTATTGTTTTCTATATTTTTTATAAATGTTCTAAATTTTTATATGATTTATTGTCCACCCAACAATAAATTTAGAGAGTTCCTTGAATCTGTTAAACTTCTTTTGTCTTTATTTCAAGTTAGTAGTAGATAAATTGTTTGCGGTGATTTTCATGTTAATAATTTAATAAATTTTAATCAAGTGAGTTGTTTAAAAAACCTCCTTGCCTCTCTGAATTTACAAATGCTTGTTACACAACCCATAAGAATTAGATCTCACTCACAAGCCGTAATAGATTATTTTTGTATACGTGTGATTAACTCAGAACAGGTTTGTGATTTACTTGTAATTTCCGCAGGGTTATCTGATCACGAGGCAGTTTTAACCAGGATTAATCTTCCCAAAGCAAAACCACGCAGAAAATCTAAAGTTGGCAGATTTTATAGTAAGTTGAATATTAATTCTTTGCGTAATTTGGCCAATAATACAGACTGGACAATGATATACAGCTCTCTTGTTCCCCTCGACCTTTTTATTGATCTTGTTTTTAACATTTTTAATAAGAGTTTCCTACTTGAAGGCATAACAAAAAAACTATGGATTACTTATGGTCTAGATCCCTTGAAAAAATTTACAAATAATCCATGTTTCCACTATTATTAGTAGAGTCAAGAAAAATTACTAAATCGGAGTATTATTAACGAACTCAATGGAAACTAAAGAATATCCAATTGATACAAACGTGTTTACTCAGTATTATAACGTATATCTTAACTATACTTAACGTATTTTTATCAAAGACTCCTTTTACTTCACTCAGATAAATTAGGTTAAAAGTGTTCTTCATATAGTTAAGATCATACAACGTTATTGGATTGATGGATTATCTGTTAAGATTCTTCCAAGACTCTCTCTGTTGCATTTGCAATTAATGTTTCTTATGAAACGGCTACATTTCCGAATAACCTTAAAGTTTTTTTCTTGTAAAATCTCTATTTAAAGGTGATGAACTGACCCTGCTAGTTATAGACCCACCTCACTTTTACCATATCTATCTAAGATCATAAAAATGTTGGTTAAGCAAAGAATGATCACTAAGCACGAATGATGCAATATTTGCCTTTCTAGAAGACCATTATTTAGGTTTGAATATTGGTGACGAAGCCACAGGGGTTTTCTGTGATTCCAAAGCATTTGATTGTGTGAATCACAGATTATTACTGAGTAAGCTCTTTTGCTATGGTTTCAGAGGCATTGTTCTGGAAGGACTCGAATCATTCTTATCTGGCCTATAAGGTAAATACACAATGGATGCCTTATGTGCTATAAACCTAATTGATCATGGAGTTGGGGTTTTATTTAATTTATTCCTTCTCTATATTAATGACCTTGCATCTCTTAATATAAGATTCTATAGATCCATAAAGTCATTAATAGAAATTGTGAATTGAGGATTTAAAACTTTGTTATTGGCATATAAGTTTGTTTACACTGATCAGAAAACTATACAGGATAAAGAACTGGAAATAAATAAGTGTAATAAATTTCTTTGAATTTTCATCAATCATAGGATGCAATTTGATGACCATATTTTAACTCTGATAAACTTCACTTCAAAGAGAAAATTGAGTAGGAACTCTCTTATTTATTTAAGCATTAAGATTTTTAAATTTCCGAACTAATATAATATACAAATAAAGTATTTTATATTCTTAATGAATATTTCGATCACAACTGGGAATAAGCCGTGTGTGCCAGCCTTTTTATTGCAAAGATTGCCTTTTACTAGCTTAAGTACATTTTCCCTTTTTAATTTTATTCCTCTGTTCTACTTATTAATACTTTCTTGATTTGGTTAATGTTTAGTTACTATTTAGTTACTTTTCAAGTGTTGAATGTTTTAATTTAGTAGAAAGATCTTTCTACAAAGACTTTGTACTTTATGATTCTGATTTATTTTAACAGGGATTTTTATCTGTTACTCCCACTTATTCAGTAGATAATAATTTATCGTATTGGTAATAAACAACACCTAAAACCAGATCCTGCAGGTTACAAGTAGTAAAATGACTCTTGCGATTAGTTTATGAAAGCAAGGGCTGTTTATTACCAAATTCCGTTTTTAATATCAGAAGAAATCCAAACAAGAATTCTGGAAAGTACATTTTTTTATCTCCAAATAGATTTCAAATATAAAAAAGGTGACATTAGGAGCAAATTAGATTTGTTTCTCTGATTAAATCAAGTGGATATAAAACAATTTTTTAACACCAGTAAATTCCTAATTTTCAATAAATGATTTTATTGAACATTCCTATAAACTACGTATAATATACTCACAAATATTAACGTTAAATCTTTGCCTGGTAAAAATGGAAGATACCTGCCCAACCAAGAAAAGGAATACCACTATTTTCATGAACATGGTGTTTAAAATTCAAAAATTTTTGCTGATAAAAACTGAGAAAAACAAATAAAATAAACGTGTTGAAATAGACACACCACTACATCTTGATCGGGTAAACGTGTGTATATGAGGCTGTCGTATCAGCTGTGTTTTCAGTTTGTTCTAATTATAGCTGCCTTGAGGTTTAAAATTAGAACCTCCTTTAAGATGACATAAAAAGAAATTCAGACACTTCTCATCAGAATTGTTACGGTTGATAATACTAACTGTTTCTCTTAGTCTTTGCTTTGCAAAAAGTCATATCTAATAGCAGGAAAGTGAAAGTAAGAAGAAATTGATGACCGCAGAAATACTATTTAATTTTTAACTTTATATTTTTGTTAATTTTTATCAATTCGAAAATCAGGTGTCATGCCATCCGATTGAATCAACCGACCTTGATGATCTTACATAAAAAGACTAATGACTCAAATTGCGATGAATATCGATCGATGATCTTTTTGGGAATCTTCTTTTTTGTATTTTTAGAAAATGTGACACTTAAGTGGATATAGCCACCACATAGGTGGATATAGTCCACCTCAACTTTCTAGTTTAGCCTTTAAACAATTTCTGGATCTGTTTTCGCACATGGTAAATGACTGCAAAAATGTCCTAGTAATGGGAGATTTTAATGTACCATTCTATGAAACTGAACGGCCTGACAGTAAAGCTCATAACCTAAAATATTTTTCAGACCTAACAGGTCTTACGCAGCTCAATTCAATATTAAACATAAATAACCGTAAGTTGGATCTCATATTCACAAACATATCCGGGATTGTATCTCATGACACTGCACCTTTGTTGGTTGAGGATAATTATCATCCCGCACTTTCAATATCTTTTGATTGGCAAGTAGCTAAACTTTCCAATTTTACAACAAATAATTTATGTAAGTCATATAACTTTAAGAGAGCTGATTTTCCAGGTCTTTATACATCTTTGTATAATGTAGAGTGGTCGTTTCTAAATAATTTTTTAATTTGTTTATAAATAAAGTTTAATTATTAATTTGGCCTGTCAACTATTTTATGATAGTCTTTACCAACTGCTTGATTTGCATGTTCCTTTATTTAAAATTAATAAAAAGAAGAGGTGGTTTCCATCCTGGTATTCTACTGAACTTAAACACAATATAAAACTTAAAGCAAATATCACAAGGCATTTAAAAATTCGGGTAGTAACTACAACTTTACTGAATTTAAAAGATTTAGAACCGTTGTTAAATCACAGATAAATACTTGTAATGCATCTTATATAAATGAAATTCAAAATAGTATATCTACTAATCCTGCTTTATTCTGGTCATATAATTATACAGACAAAGAAGGGTTGTTCAAGAATACCAGGTAGAATGCATGACCATAACGGAGTGTATGAGGACCCGAATCACATAGTAAATGCATTTGCGTTTTATTTCCAAAGTGTTTATACCTCTACAAACAATGATGAAACTGACCATCTGTTATTCAATCCAAATGATAACCATGTAGTTTCAAATCTCTGTGTGCATATAGATGATATTTCTGAGTTGGAAATTGAGCAAACTTTGAAAAATATGAAGAGTAAGTCTAGTTCGGGCCATGATCTTAGTCCCTGTTTTCTACTAAAAGATTGTAGTGCTGTTTTCGCTGAGCCTCTTAAATATCTTTTTAATTTGGCCTTAAAGACATGCACATTTCCGTCATACTGGAAACTGGTTAGGGTATGTCCGATATTGAAAAAGGGGGATGCTTCTGATATTGCCAATTACAGACCAATTACGATTCTCAGTAGTTTTGGAAAGGTCTTTGAGAAAGTCATATACAGCCGTATGTTTCCAGCAGTTCATAGACTCATCGCCACTCAGCATCATGGAATTATGCCCTAACGTTCTACAATGTCTAATCTACTTCAATTTACTCAATTTTTAAGTGATGCTATTGATGACGTTTGCCAGACTGATGTAGTTTACACAGACTTCTCAAAGACCTTTGACTGCATTGATCATTTTACTTCAAGGCAATAATTTGTTTCTTATAACGGCTTCAAGTCTGAGTTGTATTTGGCTTCATCTGGGGTGCCTCTCGACCCGAATGAACGAACCACTAGAAATGCTGGTTAGAATTTAAGAAACTAAGATCAGATACATTGTAATGAGAGGTCAAGAATATGAGTTTGCTGATAATTGCTGAAAAGATACATGGTAAAAGGTCGATTGCAAAACAACAGAAATTTTGATTAAAGCCCGTATTCGGCTTCATATCTATTGATATTTTCCAAGCAGCGGCTTCTAGAATCATAATATCCAAATAGATTGCTAGCCTCGTTAAGGAAATGGCGTACTAAGAACAAGACTTTCTAACAAACGAGTCAAATAGACATTTTGCAGAATCGATTGGTCATTTTTAAGAAGTAGTTTACGATAGACGATCTAAATTTAATGGTACTTTGCGAATTTTCAAATTTGTGAATTACTCTTTGACAAACCGTTTTTTCTTTTTTGTTTTTTGTTCTTTGGGTTTCTGAATAACAATCTTTAATTTTTGGAGGAATTCTTCTATGACAGAAGGTTTCGAAAAGATCACTAGTGCAGTTGCAATTCTCATAGAAACTATAGATCTTGGATTTGCAAGACTGCAGATCAATTAAACAGCGAGCTCTAAATGTATTTCTTAATTTGATTGAAAACTCTGGGACTTTATAACCACTATATATACACGAACAATTTTAGCTTTTTTTTGAAAAAACTCAATGGCCGATGTGATAACTACGATAGTTCTCTTATTCTGTAAATAAGAGAACATCTTAAATTTCTAGGTGATATACAAAAACAATATAAATACATAAGAGCCCCTTTATTATAAAAATCGCGGATTTCAATTATTTTTTCCACAATTGTTGTAGATATTGTTTTCTCTTTTACCGAAGTTTCTTTTAAAGCGAGAGATATAGTAAATGATCTTAAAAATAAGCAGATCCGTGCTTCCGTAAAAACAGACAGTGATCATAGCTATTCTTCGAAAAGAATATCCTTATTGATCAGGATCCTCAGTTCTTTATATTCCACTCATTGTTTTCTTAGCAACAGTTTGAACTCAGGAAGCAAAGAGACACAATTTTTGGCAATATTAACCTAATTTCTAAAATATTTGAGCCATCTTTTGTGATTTGAACAAGGCCTTTGACTTTGTCAACCATGATATCCTTCTGCAAAACTTGCACCTTTATAAGTTCTTTGCCCATAGCGCTAAACTCGTTAAGTCATATCATGAGAACCATCGGAAGGTTGTTCGCTGATCTCTAGTGACATCGAAAAGAGTCTGTGCTTGGTCCTATTTTTTTTATATACATAAGCGATCTACTCAATAATGAGGCAAATGCTAAGTATACATTGTTTGCTGATGACACAGCAATCTTGCATTCTGCGGATAATTAATGCACAAAAGATACATCCCGTGTTCTTCACCCAGAGAAAGCTTCCTTGAGTATCGTACTTATGGAAATATCCACTGCCACAATACTCACAATTGTTCCTAGTTGGTTTTTACTGACGACTGGAGAATATCTGGATGCAAATTGCACTACAACTGAAGGTCTGACCTTAAAGAAAAACAAATATAATTTCTCACTTCATCCCTTTATTTTGATAAAAAACTATTGTTGTTTTATAAGTCGTCATACATCATCAAAAGACAATAGTAAAGTTGATCACGTTCTTTTTTTGTTTGCCAATCAAACTTTGTAAACTTGCCTTGGCCTAGTTACAAGATCCAAAACCTCCAATAATATTACATTTAATATTTACAAATTAATTTGAAACATCTTAGGTTCCCCATATTCGATAGACACTCCCTCGAGTTTTGTGATTGCTGTTTTTTTAGACGGATCAAATGTTGGTGCATGACTGTGATCTCCGGTGATAATGGTGACAGTCTTCCCTTGGGTATGAATCTTGCCTTTGCATTTGTCTGGTTTTCGTCTATTACAAACCCAGACTGATCTTTGGCTTGATTGTTGTTCCAGTGTGTACTCGAATCCGTGGATAACCATCATGGGTTTCTTACGCCCTGGGATTATAAAAATTTCTGAAAATTAATGGTTGGATTAACATTTGTAAAAGCGGTACCTGGAATAATTTAAATATGAGAATCTTATAGCCTAATAATTTCAATTTCAAGTATACAATCAATTGTGACTAGTTTAAGGAATTGATAGGAAGCAGTTGATGCAGCTCTTAAGTAACATCTTATATTAGGTTAGCAAATCAATATAAAGTTTATATATTGTAACGATATTGGCAACGCCGTAAATACCAGCTGTTCTCGGTCATTTCGTATTAACACAAGTGGGCACGACGTCTCGGAAGACGCGTGGAAGGTCAGCAAATCTTCCGGAATCATGGTCAGCCGAGTATATAATGAGCCATGTCGCCGCTGGGAGGACAGTTGACAGTTCAGTTCGGATTATTGGCGCGACATTTAAATTAAATAATAAATCGAAAGTAAATAAATTAGTTGATTATAATGGAAACCTTTTTTTGGTGAGAGTTTTTTTTTGCAATCTTAGTCTAAGACATTCCTACTTTTATACAATCTTTGTCTAAAATAAAAGCTTGTTTTTATAATAAGACTTATATAATATGATATTTTCCAAAGTATTCAAAATTTTAAAATATATATATAAATATACATATATATATTTTTTAACTTTCCATTAATACCTTCTTTAAATCGTTGTCAGGATCTCTGGGAAATTGCAAATAGACCTTCTTTACGTTAAATTTGAGCTGAACGTTAGTTAGTAGAAAAAGAATATGAGAACCGCAGACTTGTATCATTATCTTGTGATTTAAATTTGATAATTCAAGTTAATTACCGCACTTAAGAGTTGAGTTGAACAAACGTTAATTTTAATAAGACGCTAATAGCCGCAGTCCGTCTTTTTTTAACTTGTGATGTAGCTTATGGGAAGTTGCTAGTCCCCCATCGAGAAGAGATGCATGTCGACCCAGAGAAATTATTACTCCTTGATAGCGACTGAATTTATTAAATATTTGAAACTTAACAGATTTGTTTTCGACGTATTAAAACCAAGTCGATTTGCATTGCACCATTCGTTAATCATAAGCAAATTAGCATCCAGAAATATTTTCAGTTAGTCAATGTGTTTTCCATGCCAAATGATGGTGGTGTCATCTACAAACTTAGTAACCCTACCCTTTATGGGGAGCAAAGGAAGATCGTTAACATAAAGAAGAAATAATAACGTCCCCAGTACAGAACCTTGGGCAACCCCTGTAGTGGTCTGTGGTTTTTCAGAGCAATGACCACCAAAATTAACCCTTTGGACACAACGACCAGTTAGGAGCTGAACTAACCCAAATAAGACCCTCTAAAGACATATCTTTCCATCTTCCACAATAGTATTCAGTAATCCATCCAGGCAAAGGCCTTGGATATGTCACAGAACACTGCTGCAGCAACTTCACCGGAATTAAGTGTGTTATAAAGTAATTGAAGAAGATCAAAAATAGCATCACCCGTACTCTTGGCCTCTTGAAACCCAAACTGTGCCGCGCAAAAAATGTTAAATCTCTCCAAAAATCAGATCTCCAGATATCATTCTCACCTTCACCAATGTGTCAGGAATCTTAAATATGGTAGGGAGGAGAGCTATTGGTCGAAAATTAAGGACTGATGCAGCTTCCTCCCTTATGACAAAGAACAATAATTGCTTGTTTAAGGTAATCGTGAAGTGTATTTGAAGTGAAAGATTTATTTAATGAATCTACAAATGCCTGAAGGGCATTGGGTCATAATGCCGAGAATATCCTTGAATGTGTGTTTTTTTAATAACATCTCTGACCTGTAAATTATTAGTAGGGTTAAAGAAAAATGACTCCTTCACATTTACATGACGTCTCATATCAACAATCCTGAGCTGTATATCTACTAAAAAAATCCTTGCTGTGTTCAGAAGCAATGTTTCAGCAGTAAGAGTTTAGAGTATCTGCATGTCAATTGGATTCCAATTCAAGAGTTTGCGGCTTTTCCCCGTTGATCGATTCTTTTGATTTATTTAGTAACTCATCGATTCTCCTACGATAGTACAAAGCTTTAGAAATAGCAATAGTGTTCCTGTAAATCCTCCTATGATTATTGAAACAGACCAGAAATTAATCTAGAACCAGAAATAATTGTCCATGGCAAATTTACGTATGTGATGCAAGAAACTTTTACGCCTCTTGTATACCATGACTTGTTTCTTTTAATATTTTTATTAACAATTGCGAAGGCTTCATTGAATTTGTTTAAGATAGAAAAGTGAAAATTTTTTAGTCGATTATCCGCATCCAAAACTCTATTCCAATTGGTTCTCTGGCAAAGAAAATCAAACTTTGTAAAATTACTCTTAGTATAAAGTCTGCCAAGTTTGTTCTTTGTTTAATAAAATAAGACAGCTTCATGTTCAGATAGTCCTGCATTTGTACAGTAATAAATAATATTACACTGCCCAAATTTGAGCACACATAATCGAGTAGAGAGGATGAATGACTTTTAAGGCGTATTGGTTGATCAACATGCATGCTCAAACTAAAGGACTGCAAAAGATTGCACAATGTCATAGTGTGATTACTGTACTGATTCAGAAAGTCTATGTTAAAATCACCCGAAACAACAACATGAGCATTGACTAACAGATGTGACAATAATGATTCTAATTTTTTTTTTTAAATAACAACTTTTAGAGGGGGATCTATAAACCGCCAAAATAAACAAATTATTTTCTTTTAATAGACTATTGAAAATTCAAACACTTTTTCTTTAAGATCTAGAGCTAGATCTAATGAAAGAAATCAATGACACGGACAGGGAGAATTAACTAGAACAGCTTACGCACTTAAAAAGTATGCGATAGATTATAATCGGTATCGATGTATGTACCTTTAACGGAAGGACCCGAGGTCGATAGCACTCGTAAAGTCTAGGAGTCTGCTTTCTGAAAAATAAATATTAAAGTGGTCCTACACATTTGGAAATGGAAAGTGGGAAGAGCTAATAGCCATCAAGCACAAGATAGTTTGCAAATGAAGTAACCTGAAGATGTAAAGACGACTCAGAGCAATATTAAGGTAAAGGCTCCCAGACCAGCTTCTTTCAAAGTACAAAGAGCTGTTTGAGATAGACAAATAGAAAGCACCATGCGTCATGTGACTAGTGATAGTAACTGTTGGCATAGACTGGTAAGAAATCTATCAATTGGCACTAGTCAGTCTGTCGTCGAAAAGTAAATGTTCAAAATTTATTCTCGTGTCTGAGGTAGTAAAATCTTAAATATTAATCTCAAGTATTATTTGCTTACCAATATTCACAACAAACTATAAAACACGGCGCAGTCGGTAGGATAATCGAAGTGATACTAATAGCAACGCGGGTGATCTTTTTATGGGGCAGGTTAAGAATTCAAATGTAATAAAAAACAAAAAATCTAATGTTTGGGATGAAAATATTTTAATAGAAAACAAAATGATGAAAGTTAGATTAGATACAGGCGCAGATGTAAATAACATACCCGAAAATGTTTTCAAAATATTAGATAAGAAAATGAAAATAAGAAAATTTGAGTTTATTTTAAGGGGTTTTGAAGGTAGCGAAGCAAAACCTTTGGGTTTGTAAATTTGCATTGCGAGTACAAAAAGATGGAAATTCATGAAGATTTTGTGATTGTTACAGGGGAACATCAAAACCTTCGTAGTGGGCAAACTTGCTTAAAATTAACATTATTGAAAAGATAGATAGATAGGCTTGTTGAGAGAAATGTTATAATTAAGGTAAATGAAATTGACTCCAAGGCTAGTATAAATAGAATGGTAATTGATGAAAAAGCAAATGGCAAAATAATGTTATGCCTCGACCCTTCTGATCTCAATTCTCAAATTATAAGAAAGCCATATTTGGCAAACTCGATTGAAGAGATTTGTTCCAGCTTTATGGGTAAAAGATTTTTTTCAGTTTTTGATTTGGCTGAGGGCTACCACCATTTCCAGCTAAACGAAGAATCTTCATGGAAGTCTTGTTTTACTACACCTTTTGGTGTATACAGATTTTTGGTATTGCCCTATGCTCTTTCAGATTTCCAAGACTTATTCCAGGAAGAGGTGGCAAGGAATTTTGGTGACATAAAAAAATTACAAATATGTCATGATGATATGATCGTAGCAGGAGCCATTATAGAGGAGCATGATAAAGCGACACATGAAGTAATGAAACGAGGACAAGTTCCAATTTTGTAGGAGTAAGGTAAAGTTTATGAGTTAAAATATTTTCAGCTAAATTTATGAAAGTCAATCCAGCTAGAGTAGAAGCCCTTCGTAAACTTGAAAGTCCAAAGGACAAGGTAGAACTCCAATGAATTACTGGCTCTTTTAATTATGTGAGACGATACATTAAGAGCATGGCTGAATATATGCATCCGTTGTGTGAACTGTTAAAAAATAATATTGAGTGGCAGTGGTTACCCAAGCATGAGAAAACTTTTAATATTTTAAAACGATTGATAAGTGAAGCACCTGGTTTAGCACCTTTTAACCCTGAAAAGAAAATTGTTTTACAATGTGATGCCTCAAAAAATGGCTTAGGGTGTTGCATGTTTCAGCAGTATGAATGAAATGTGTTAGAACTCATTGGGTGTGCATCAAGAAGTATGAATAATCACGAGGTGAACTATAGCTAGACCGAGAAGGAATTATTAGCCATTTTTTATGGGACGCAAAAATTCTATGATTTTATTTATCGCGCAAATGTTCAATCTGATCAAAAACCAATCATTTCTATAATGAAAAAACCTATTCATAAGATTGGCTCAGTAAGGCTTCAGCGTTTAAGGCTTAAACTACTTAAATATTCGTTAAATGTAATCTATGTCCCTGGAAAAAACATCCAATTCGCTGATATGCTTTCTAGGGCTATTTTAAATATTACTGAGAAACTTGACCTGGAAATGCTCGAAATGGTACACAGTGTTTCCAGGCACCTCACAACAAACATGAGTAATCACAAAATTCATGAGTTTAGGGTTGAAACTTGTAATTGACTCGCAATGTAAACCCTTTTATACACTTAAAGATTCCATTTATGTAGAAGCGGGTATTATTTTTGTAAATGACAAAATTATTGTACCACTTGGTTTAAAATCTGAGATTATGAAAATTTTACATAAAGGCCATATTGGCATTTATAAAACTATACATAAAGCCCGTAAATTATTTTATTGGCCAGATTTACATTATGATATTGAAAAATTTATAAAACAGTGTAGAACTTGTGAAAAGTTTATGCTAACAAAGAACCTCTGCTGCCACATTCAGTACCAAAACTTAGGTACAGTAAAGTTGCTGCAGATATTTTGGAGTTTGGAGGTAAGGCTTACCTAGTAGTGATAGATCACTTTTCTCATTGGATCAAATTAAACATATTAAAGGACAAAACTTCGGTGAGTGTAAAAGACTCTTTTCTAAACATTTTCATTCGTTTTGGTTATCCTGAGTATATCATAACAGACAACTTATCTTTTGTATTCAGTACTTGTAAGAAATATTATAAATGTAGGCATATTTTAATTAAAACTTGTTCCCCATTTCATCACCAAAGCAATGGACTTGCTGAAAAAAGTGTCAGCATATGCAAACAGATTTTGAGGAAAAGTATTGAGGATAATTGTGATTTCAAGGAACTGGTAATGAAATACAATAATCAGTTTAGATGCATCTCCATCAGAGATACTAAATAGCCTTAGGTCACAATTACCAATTAACTTAAAAATGTTAGAACATAAAATCCAAAAAAATGTATACAAACGTTTATGCGAATAAAAAGATTAAATTAAACTATAATTTGACAAATTAGCACGTAGAAAACCTTCTGATTTTAAATAGGGAGACAGGGTTGTAATCAAAACAGATTATGATAAATGTTGGGACAAGGCTGTAATCTTAGAAAAGGCCAGGGAGTGTAGATCTTATTAAGTAAGGAAGGAAAAGAACAATAAAACTGTAAGGCGCAACACGCAGTAAATTAAACCCTCGTTTAGGAAAGATGAACATAAAATTTTATACGAACCTGAGTTGCTTCCTGACAATTTTGTTGTTACCTCTAATAATGATAAGTACCTAGCAAATGTTAGTCTTAGTAGTGTGTTTAGTGATGTTGTGGCACCAATCCCTTCACCCATTTTAAATGACAGTGTTAGTATTAATGATCCCCCTACACCACAAGTGCGTTCGCGGTTCGGCGATCCATAAGAGCCCCACGTAGACATTTTGTACTGTACGGCTGTTATGCAGGGTGGTAGAGAATAAGATGCTGATGCTTAAGAGAGTTAATCCTTAGGTGATTTTAAGAAGAAAAGTTCAAATACAACTATGTCCTAAACTCCTTAACTTTTGAGCTATAGAGTGTTCAATAAACTACAGAAAGTTATAGTGTTGTGGTGGCCTTTTTCAACACAACACATAAACTATTGTTGTCAAAAAATTGCATTCAAGCATCGCAAGAAGAAAATATTATTAATATACTTAAAAAAACTATTTTGCTATCATAAACTTCGGAAATAAATCAAAGCTTAACAACTCGGCTAAAGCAAGTTTATTGGCAATAAAAATGCACAACTTTCTTCCTATTTAATCTACGTCAAAGTTCTCAACGTTTGCGAGATAGCCATTGGTGATATCAACTTAATATCTTTTTCCGTCCATTTTTATTAATTTGTGCTAAAACACTTTGCACTTCTTTCCAGAAATTAAAATCTTAAATGAATCACCCTGAATATAAATAAAATGCCTTATTTATCCTACCAATAATTACTACATATATTTAACAAAGTCAACCTATTGATATTTTTCTCCTTCAGAGTCGGTTCATGATTATGCTCGCCTCCAGTCAAAGTAATCGTTCGATTTTTCGTAGCAATTCGTGCCTTACACTTGTTTTTCTTTTGATTGCAGCACCAAAAACTGCCCCCTAAAGTCTTATGCTCCAAGGTGTATTCGTAGTTGTTGAGCACCAATTGCGGGTGCTTACGTCCGGGCAGTATGTAAATATCTAAAAATATTAAGTAGTATTAACTCCTTAATACCACAACTTTAAGTGCCTTTCTTAATACCACAGCACAAGATAAAATGATTGATTAGGTATACGCTACAATTGCTACATATACAAAATATTTAGAATATACAGCCCTGGTGGTATAATATAATAAAAAACTAACATTTGCTAATAAGTCATTATTAACCAACAAGGTCATCAGTTCCAAGTTAATTTATCTTACTTACCTGGCCATGAGCTTACTTGACTAAAAAAACCACTGAATTGGGATACAGGGTTCAATCAATCATGCGCGTTGAATCCTACCTTATGCTTACAACTCTTCCAGTGATCCAGACAAATAACTTACTGGACAAACCTCTAAATATATCTGAAAAATCCCTCTCAATATTACTACAGCCCCCTTAGTCCAATCCTTTTTTGTCTTTTATTCTTGATAATAATATTAAACAAAAAATGAGCAATAGATATCGAGTAAAAAGACCAGTACCTTCGTACAATAAGCACTACGGTCTAACAAATATGACTAAGAGCTTGCAGAGTTCACTCAAGACGTTGACAATGAAACTGGCTGAGGTTTAGGAGATTGTCCAATAGATTAGAATCCAGAAGAGCTAGCTAAGATCTCTAAAGCTCCATTACTGTCTAACAAGTTTCCATCTTAGTGAAAGATGACATATATTTTCTTGATCCTTCAAAAAAGAGAACCAGCAGCGAAGTATCATAATATGGTTATAAGTTGTGATCTTATTTTTCAGAAGCTGAAATATACTACAAGAAGAACTCAAGTTATTTCATAATGACAAATTGGATTTAGGAATGTAACATTTTATAGTTCAGGAAACAACTTCTTTCAGAGAATTAGCTGTAGTATACTTAACGGCTCCAGTTTTCCTTGGTATTTTTAATAATCTAGGAGCTAGACCACGCCGAAAAGCTGTAGACCCAGCAGTCTCTTAGCTATAGGGAACATATACGGACAATTTGAATTCATAAACGAAACACTGTATGTTTTAAGAATTAACTTTTAGAGACAACTGCAGTATCACTGGATTGTATTTCCAGCACCTTTAACCACAGATTCATCAAAGCAACGTTTCAAGAAATCAGCAACAGTAATCCAGCCGAAATGCTAGGGATGGAGAAGTGTAAGCAGGAAAGTCAAGAGCTGAAAAGCCTTAAAAAGAGACCTCATCTGTTGTTCAGCCTTGATGAACCTTCCAGATCAAGTAGGAAGTTTTACTTCCACTCGGCTATTTCGCATCTTAATGAAATTTAGCAAAAATTGTTATGATCTACCAAAAAACAAAACTAGTAAGATAATTGAAAAGTCTCGATCTGTATCAGTATCTCAGCTATAAGAGACAACGAAAGTTAGTGATTATCAGTTTCACCATCAGTTGCAGGGTTCACTCGAGCAAGAAAACTTGACGAAGTTGCTTTCGATGTAATCGATTATGACTTGTTAGTCGCCAAGTTAGATTTTTATGGTTGCAATGAAGTTGTTCTTCCTCTTTTTAAGTCCTATCTCTGGAATCGTACTCAACGAGTACGTATCAACAACAATTACTCCGATTCGAAAGACATAATTTCTGGAGTTCCTCAAGGATCGATTCTAGGACCTCTTTTGTTCTTTCTATATACTTCGGATCTTCCTTTAGTCGTAAAGAGCTCTGAGATGTACCAGTACGCTGACGATACTCAATTAATTCATTATTTCGATCCAGTTGACATAGAACGGGCTGCTGAAAGTATAAATAGAGACCTAAGCTTAATCTTGCGCTACTCGAAAAAACACAATCTTAATAGTAATGCCAATAAAATTAATGTTTTACTTTTTGCCAATAAAAATTGTCGTGCTAACTTTGAAAAAAAATATATACATTTAATATGATTATAACCCCTTGGCTTTTGCTAAGAGCGTCAAGATTCTAGGTTTAACTATTGATTCTTCTTTAAGATTCCAAGGACATATTAGTGCTGTCTTGCAGAGGTGCTCTACGCTAACAAACATATTTTAAATTTTAAGACAAGGAAAAACTCTTAGTATCGTTAGTGTTATCCATTTTAAATTACTCTTTATCGTTTACTATCCTTGTCTTGATAAAATAACCCAGCAGAAACTGCAACGTGTACAAAATACGTGTTGTCGATTTGTGTATAATTTAAGAAAATTTGATCATGTATTTATATACATCTATCGATTGCAGTGGCTAAAAATATAATTTCTTTTTAAGTTTCATTTTCTTACATTTATGTATCGGCTCTATAAAAACCGAAAGCCAAAATATCTGTTAGAGAAATTAATTCCAAGAAATGCGATTTATGATAGAGATATAAGACATAAGACTCTGACATTGCCACACCATAGCACAGTTCTTTTCTCACGTAGTTATACTTACATTGCCGTAACAATTTATAATCGATTTATACCTAATTTTTCAATTCCAATATCTCTCTTAATAAAGACATATTTATTTATTTATTTAGTTAAGAAGATTATCCAGTATCCAATAAATCAGAACCTACAGCTAGGATCTCTAAGGCTTTATTCCTTCCTATCAATTTCTATACTTTTGATAGACTATTGACAGAGAAGCAGAAATATCATAAGGAAATCCAAGAAAAGCAAAGACTCAGGAATGGTAAAACTTATCCTTAATCAAGCCTTACTAACTGTGTTGGCATGGGCTTTTCCACGACCAGTTTTCTTGCTCTCCTCAGTAAAACACTGTTTTTTGATGCAGTTACAAATTTTAATTAAATTGTGATAGAAATTTATATTCTAAGATTCTAACCGAATCAACAAAGAGCAAGGATGCAACGTGCATATACGACTTGAGTAAAAACTAAAGTGACTGCCGACCAGAATGACAGACAGACCCAGTGGCGGGGTTATTAAAATTATAGTGTACGTATATATAGGCATTGGTGTACTAATTTGCTCTTCAAAAAGAATAAGTCTAAGCACTAACCTTATAGATCAGAAGCTGCAGGAAATAGCCACGATCTGTATAGTTCTATTTCTACCTACCTATTTTCCATCCGATTTTTTTGATCTTCTGCAAAGGAGAGCCACAATCATACGAAAAAAAAGACACAAGACTACTGTGTGAGAATTTGAATATTATTCACGTAGGTTGATCTACTAGTATAAACAAATAATGGTTTAATCATACTTTTTGATAATATATAGCCTGTAATGCAACGTGTTCAAGGGTAATTCGAAATATTAAGTTTTTTTTATGTTTGTCCAACCAATGTGAAAATTATTCTTTTTCTAAATAAATATTAATGAATTACTTCTAAAATTTCAACTTTTCTGCACTTTTTCTATTCTTGATCAATCTGAATATTGTCTTTTTTATATTTGCTGACATAAGCAATTTAATTCATGGACCATATTCTTAAGTGTATGCACTCGATCAAGGGATAACGAAAACAGAAGACAGGTGTCTGAATGAATAGAGTAGTGAAGAAAAATTAAATTTCCGAAAGACTGCCCACAAAATATGTGCACTTTAAGGTTTTTTTTTAATTAAATCTTACTAAATATACACTTAGTGTCTAGCACCTTTTATTTTTTGTATTTTTTGTTGGTTGGTTTTTATTGTGCGTAAATTTTGCATAACTAGAAGATAAATCTATATTAAAGAACTAAAAACAACTGCTCAGCCTTAGGAAACATCGGGATATAAGTGCTCAACAGTTTTGATTTTTCAGACTTGAAATATATGGTTACGAACACTTCAGTATTTTCAGAAGAACAATTTGCAAACACATCGTATATTACAGCGAGCCAAGTAAAGGGTGTTTTTTTTAGAGGCGGAGAACTTTAAATTGAAATTAAACACAAAATATTTTATTGAAATGAACGAATTTGCTTTTATATTAAAGAATTTTTTTTGGCATTATTATTTAAAAATGATTTTCGGCATGTGACCCCCACGGCTGGCGTGTACGTCGCGTAATCTAGAGGTCCAATTTTCACACACTCTTTCCAGTACTGCAGGCTGTGTTTCGGCAATCACGCGTCGTATGTTGACTTCCAAGTGCTCAAGTGTTTCGGGTTTATCAGCGTAGACATGTGACTTAACATAGCCCCAAAAAAATTATCTAATGGCGTCAAGTCGCACGAACGAGCTGGCCAGTTTACAGATCCATTCCTTGAAATTATTCGTTGCTCGAATGTCTCTTGCAGTAAATAATTGTTTGGCGCGCTGTATGGCACGTGGCACCGTCCTGCTGAAACCACATTTCAGCAACGCCTGCAACGGCTTCCAATTGAGGCACAAAAAAGTTGGTTATCATGTTTCTGTATCGCTCACCATTTACTGTAACGTTCTGACCATCAGCATTTCTGAAGACATAAGGACCAATGATTCCACTGGCCCATAAAGCGCACCAAACGGTTAATTTTTCTGGATGTAACGGTTTTTTTCCAGTAGCTCGTGGATTCTCATCCCCCTAAATTCGGCAATTCTGCTTGTTTACATAGCCATTTAATCAAAAGTGTGCTTCATCACTGAACAAAATTTTCATATGAAATCGTGGATCAACAGCAATCTTTCCTTCCGCCCATTCAGCTAATGTACGGCGCAAAAGATGATCCTGGGGTTTCAACTCCTGAACAAGTTGAATTTTATATGCTCGCAATCCGAGATCTTTGCGCAAAATTTTCCATAAAGTGAATGGACATAAGTTCACTTGTTGAGAACGACGACGGATTGACATATTTGGATCATTATCAACACTATGCTGCACAGCAGCTATCGCTTGTTGCGTGAGGCACTGTACGGCGTCTTACGGGATGCGTATTGTCGACTAGAGTAAAAGTATTGCAAAACGATCAACAGTTTCTCGAATTAATCTCTCTGAAGGACGATTATGAGCACCATAAAACTCACGTAATGCCCGATGTGTTTCTCGAATAGAACCATGTCTTTCAAAATAAATTTGAACAATTTGGAAACGTTGCTCCGGCGTGAGTCTGTTCATGATGAATTGCCAAACCAAACTAATCTAAAAATAACCCAGAACTGTCAGGTCGGCTGTCATAAAAAACAGTGTTGCCAAATGAAAGTTCTCCGCCTCTAAAAAAACACCCTTTATAATATACAAATGGGTGGAGTCTTCCACCCATTGGGGTGTGTTCGTCTTCTTAATATTTCGAGGAATAAATGTTTCATTTAGAAAACTTTGAGACGATCAGAACTAAGTGATTTACAGTCAACTCGTAAAAGGAATGTTCTGATGACCATATTTATATACGTGATTGAAGTAGAATGATCGTTGCCCCTTCAGGGGTTAAACCGTTAGAGCGCAGCATGAAATTAATTCAAAAGGATGTTGGCCTTGGTTTAATTATTTAACAAAAACAAATATCTTTTAACCATTTATTTTAATACAACAATAATTGTGGCTTATTTATAAAGTCTAAAACTACGGCTTTTCTGGTCTAGGATAGCACTTAATAATTTCATCAACATCATCACAGGTCTTCATTGGTTTGCTTATACCATCCAAGCATTCCTTGATTGAATCGGCTTTATCCGCAATCATAGATCCAAGATTTTCCTATAAATTAATATTATTATTATAAAACATATTTTAATCTTAAAAAATCCTTACCTTTACTACAGAAGTGTCAATACTACCATCGCTCTTTATGAGTTTGATTTTGGTACCCAGGCATTGTACCATACACTTTTTGGGCTCAGGGATTTCTGTACCTACTTCTGCTTTCATATCATCTTTAGTTAGACCAGTTTTTTTGGCACACTCGTCTATACTGTCTTCCGAAAGAGTTTTGAAATACAATTCAGAGGGGGGAGGAGGAGGTGGAGGAGGAGTGCTTAGAACCTAAAAAAGATGGTGATATAAAATAAGCGAGATTTTTGAAGACTTTTGATTGTGCTTCTCTAGTTATCAAAGAAAGCTTCTAACAAAAAGAGGGAATAACCTCAACTACGGACGGGCTTAGATCATTACCTTGAGTGAGTAAGGCAACAACTACATTAAATAAAATTACACTGATTTTAGAAAGTTCCCTTAAAGCGACCTAAATTCTAACGAATATTGTACTTGTGTAGGCTAATAAGAAACTTAAGAGAGAATATTTCATTACCATTTACCAGGGCTGGAGAACATAATGACAAAAGGGAATGAAGTACTGGAAAATGATACAGCACACAAATAATACGAGGATTGGAAGAGATAGTGTCGACGTCTTTTGTGTTCACATTGTTCAGTTAGTAAGAAAAAAAATAGATATTCGGCTGATGTTTCAAAGTTGATGTTCATCCACATCAAGGATCCTCCCAATATTCTTCATGGGATAATTAATCGGTATATGCAATTTAAATTCAATGAGTGTTAATAAGGCTAGACTGCCTCTATTCTATCCTAATAGACGTGGAAAAATGAAGACCAAAACCCTGATCTCTACTTAACAATTAATCTAGCACGTGAAGTCCTACACAACAATGTGCATTGATTGCAATACAGAAAGCTGTATTTAATGAAAAGCCTTGGGAATATAGTGGTTTTCATTTTCATTTCACTCAGGCTAATGTAATGTAATCCCAAAGCTAAACCTATCATCAAATAAAACCCGAAGAGGACCAAGGTCCTTGTAATAGAAGAGTGCAAGGGTATACGATCCAGAAAACAGGCATATGGATCGAAAAAAACAATAATAAATAATCAGGATTTGTTGGGTTAAGGTCTGTTTAAAGATTAAGACCATCATCCTTTCCAAATTTCCCTTTTGATAGTAATCTAAAACAAGGTAGTTTTTTCAATAGGGTTTTTTCAGACAAGGGTCTACAGAATTGTATTTTAAAAACCAGTGCTTAGTGACAAATGATTTTCGTACACTTCGGTGCACTCTCATAGCATAATGCCCATTCATAATTGTCCTACTGAATGCACTTGTTACAAAACAACCGCAAAGCTTCGGTTCAGTTTTACACTAAGCTGAGCTTAGTTCAACTGATATAATAATAGTATTGCTGCTATAGCTGAAATGTTTGGGACGAGCATGATCAATCGACTCGAGCTTTGGATTTCCCTTATGACATAATGCGGCGTATTTTAAAGCGACATTTTGGATTGAAGGCTTACCAATAACACCTCTTCCAACAATTAAAGCGTCCTATTTAGAATAGTGTTCCTCCAGGAAGTATCTCGGTTTTAATTTCTAGTGACCAGTTTTAATACGTTAGTTTTGATAATTTAATTAGTTGTTGTTATGATATCAGCCACTTTATCTCTCATATACTCAATCATCGGCTGAAAGATATGTCTCACAAATATGAGGTCTTAGAAAGTCGTTCTCTTTCGAAGACCGTACTTTGGTTCTATCCTGAGGCTAGAGTGCTTTAGTGGTTCCCTTTAATACTCGATTTCTTAGTTCTACTCGGATTCCCTTGTAACCTGGTATTTTCGTGATCTACTTGATGAGAACAATCCGCTAATATAGTTAGTTCGAATTCGAAAAAAAAAATTTCTGAAAAAAATTGATACGTGGGGGTATACCCGAAAAACGAAAAGACCCAAATTTTGAAAATTCATATCTCGGCTTCTATGGGAGCTATCGGGAAAATTTCAACGGTGTTGTCTTAGTTTCGTCATTTTGAATTCAACGAGACCATCCGCAAGGTCGTAGCTTTTATAGTAGCCGAGATCTGGCATTTTTGATGCCCATTTTTGGCCTCAAAAACGAGGTCGAAAAAATACTGGATTTCTTAGTTCTGCTCGGATTCCCTTATAACCCGCTATTTTCGTGATCTACTTGATGAGAACAATCCGTTGGTATAGTTAGTTCGAGTTCGAAAAAAAAAATATTTTTCTGAAAAAAATTTATCCGTGGGGGTATACCCGAAAAACGAAAAAACCCAAATTTTGAAACTTGATATCTCGGCTTCTATGTAAGAATACTAAAGAAATTTTCTCTGTCTCCACTCCTCTTGAAGCTCCTCATAAGCGTCCCAATTTGGTATCATTCATCATTTTACAGATGATGACTAACCTTTGATATCATCTGCAAAAAGAATAAATTTACTGATGTAAATTTTAAACAAAAGAGGTCCCGGAGGTCCCACCACAGGCCATTGAAGTACCCCTTGTTTAATTTGCTATTTTTGAGATTTCTGATTATTGTAGTCTACGTACTGGGTTCGGTCAGAAAGATAAGGTTCAGTTTAGAGTTAAACTTCTGTTGACAAAATTGTAATGAGCTAGTTTTTTAAGAAGAATTGGGTGTGAAACACAATCAAACGCTGTCGGTAGATCATAGAAAGAGGCATACATATCCAAGCCACCCTCAAGAATGCCAGCTATTAATGGCAGGAGGTAATTAGTTAAGAAAAAGAGTTATTTTTTATGATAATCCACATTTATCAAAGAAGCATGAGCTTAGCACTATAAAGGTCTTGCCTGTAAATTTTTTTACAGTTGCTACAAGTGTTTAGGGATCAAATTAGGATTTTCTTCAAGGAAATAGAGCCTCTCTCATAAATACGTGATTTTATCAAAAATGGTCCTCAGATAAGAAGCACGGGTCATTCACAAAATCCCAGTCCACACCCTCAACGACTGGATCGCTTTCCACCTCCAGTTCCATCTCCTTTTTCTTTAGTTATAGATGAACCAGATGAGGTTTAACAGTCAATTCAAAATCAGTTCTTCTTCAAGACAAAATGTAAATTTCCGGCAATTTTTAGGTAGAGATACACCAACCTTTCCTGGTCCATCTATGTCAAATACCTTGTTCTCATCTTTCACCTCTAATTATCCAGAACCCACCGTGTTAAGACCCAAGCCGAAAGAGCAAAGGCATGGCTCTTCAACATCTATGCCTTTTTTTCAGAAAATTTACCCTATCCTCATCCGCACATTATATGTGAAGCCAGTCTCACCTGGGGCCATCCTTTAGTAAGACTACTGAGAACAGCTGGTCGCCAGGCAAGCTAGTTGAGTGGTCCAGGTGGATTAACTCAACCCCTTGAACTACTCTGGATTGTCATTTTAATTGTGCAAATTATCTCGCTATCCGTCAATTGGCATCAAAGATCAAGTGATTTGACAACGTCAGACTACTTCTTGTGAAATCACAGATCTACGCCATCAAACCGCAATTAATTAATGTTTTAGAAGTGAAGCGAACATGCGTCATTATTGGAATTGCAGCAGTTGTTCAAAAGAGTTCAAAGAGTTCAAGTGTGATTGACAAAAAGCACAAAAGAAAGGCCTAGCAGTTTTCAATGATCACAATATCAGTCCTTGTTGCTAAAAAAAAGTCTTGAGTTTCGAACATTGAGAAGCTAGGATTAGCATTGCCGTAAAACTATGGAACTATGCTTGATGAACTATGCCAAATGCTTATGTAGAAATGGCAAAAAAACACTTTTGACAATACTACTGTTCCCCTTTAATAAAATATCAAGCATTTTTTCCAAATGAAATATGATAATGTACTCTATAAAGAAGTAAATATTCAACGTTAAATGAATGTAAATAACGGATATTAGAGAAAAGGGCAACAACATCGCCACGCCGCTGGATCACATTATTGATGTTGCCGATGCAAGGAATCTTTACCAGTGACGTCGTAAAAAATATTTACATGATAAAAATTTATTAATAATAGATTATGCGTTAAATATAAATAATATTACCATTTATAAACTCTTAATGTAAAAAAAGCATTTTTATGGAAATGAAAGATTTTATAATTATTATAGATTTCTGCCAAGGTAACAAAAAAATATATAATCAGGCATATTAATAGAACCATGGACAAAATTCGATTTTTTATTCTTTAAAGCCTAGTAATATACAGGGAGTTTCAGAACTATGGGATCAAACTTCTAGGGGTTGTTCAGTGCAACAGTAGAATCCATTTGAGTATAGGAACCTATGTCCGGAAATCTGTCACTACGCCACTACGGCCCTAAGACGCGTTTAAATTTAGAAAAAATATGAATTACCTAAATAGGATCTGGTGCATTTATTTTTACCTTTTGTATATGATACCATCACAATAATTGTTCAAAATATCTTCCTTCAACCTCAATACACCGACTACACTAAAAATTTGATCCTCGTTTTGAATGATTTCAAATGCTGCTGTTATTCGTCCAATTAAGTCTAGCTCTGATTCTAATGGAGTTTCGTAGACTAAAGACTTTACATGTTCCCACAAGAAAAAATCGCGCGACGTTAAATCGGGTGACCTAGGAGGCCAAGAAACTGCTCCACCTCTAGCAATCCAACGGTGCCCAAACCGCTGAGCCAAATATTCGCGTACTTGTACAGCAAAGTGAGCCGGCGCTCCATCATGCTGAAACCACATTTGCTTTCTAGCGTTTAGTGGAACATTTTCAAGGAGTTATGGGAGAACTTCCTCCAAGAAACGCAGATAAATAGGTCCTGTTAACCGAAAGAGGCTTCATCGGTCCTCAAAACATATCGTAAAAAATTTGGTTGTGCAATGATGTGATCCAGAAGCCATCAACAAAATTGAACTCTAGGATGATAATCGGCTGCAGTCATACCTTGAACTTTCTGGAAGTGGTAAGGATGGAGTTGTTGCTCGTGTAATACCCGCCAGACAGAAGCGTTACTCGTATTCATATTCTTAGCGACGTCACGTGTACTATTTGATGGTTCATCGGCAACTCGCTGAAGCACCTCTTCTTCAAATTCGACCGTTCTTGCGGTTCGAGCAACACTAGTATCGTGCATTTTGGTCTTAAACATGCCTGTCTCAGCGAGCCGCCGATGAACCGCAATAAACTTTTTGTATCCAGGATGCTCTCGTTCGGGATAACGTTCATGATACAACCGCGATGCTGCTCGTGCATTGCAGTTTGTTGCTCCGTATGCCAAATGCATATCCGCCAATTCTTGATTGGTAAAGTTTTCCATTAGCAATAAAAAATGTTTAAAAATTGTAAGCTATAAAATTTTTAAACATGACATTGAGAATTGACATTGATAAGCCTTGATTTTAAACAATTGTTGTTATGGTATCAAGTACAAAAGGTAAAAATAAATGCAGCAAATCCTATTTAGGTAATTAATGTTTTTTATAAATTTTAACGCGTCTTAGGGCCGTAGTGGCGTAGTGACGCATTTCCGGACATGGGTTCCTATACTCAAATGGATTCTTCTGTTACACTGAACAACCCCCAGAAGTTTAATCCCATAGTTCTGAAACACCCTGTATAAGTATTTTACCAATACAATTTACAATCAAGTATATTAGGTTTTTTTTATTTAGGTTTATTTCTATCATCCCCTATTCTACGTTTATGATGGCGGCTCTCCCTTGATGTTGATGATTTTATGAACGTATCGGTTTTTACTTGTGAAAAGATCGGCTTAAATAATCTTTTTTCCTTTTTCAGTCTTTTAATGTTCATGAGCCATCTCCTACTATAAGCAACACGATGATCTGATATCGTTTTGCCCTTATAATAATAAAAAATCCAAACTACCTTTACAAGACCTCATTGGTTATAGACAATACTTTGAAACAATTGTGATATGCCAACATTGTAATTTATTAAAAATTATGTATTTATTGTAAAGGATTTAATATAGTGAAAAATGCATTGTCTCATTGAATTGGTTTTAATTGGTATTTATGAGAGGTATTCTTGGTATTTTTTCTAATTAAATTGTTTTAACCCTCAGCTACTATCGATGGGTCCTGAGGACCCAACGAGTCTTTTACTTTGTCATATTTCTTAGGAATTTTATTTTTGCGGGTTGTCCGTCCCTGTACTCTCCTACTTTAAGAATTGTTTCGCAATGCAAGTAAACACGCGTCAGTCAGATTTAGCGGTGCTGAGCAGTAGGTCGACTGGGTCCTCAGGACCCGTCAGTAGTGAATTTGTGAACATAGTTTTAATAATTTATCTCCTAGTTTGTGTCAGAACAAGGTGTTATTTTTTCAGTGTTTGAATATTGTACAGGTAGGTGATTTTTTTGTTCTACATTATAGGGGTAAGGGTTAAAAAATTGGCTCAAAACTATTACACTAACCTACATAGTTATTTCAAGTTTTTCATATACAGGGTGTTCTGGACTCTCTAGGTTGTTTAGGTTTTTTTTTGTATAAAGCAATGAATGATGGATTTGATAATATTTATATGGATGGGCCATGTATTTTGTTGTTATTATAGGATCTATATACAGGGAGCGTAAATAGTAAAGGAATATGGTATAATAATATGAATTCGTAAGCATATGCTTTTTTTGCACCATACGTCTTACTTTCATAGAATCTTCATCCAGAATAAATTAGTATCACCTAAATTTTTTTTATTTTCAGTATAATGGCGTGCAGTTCACAAGGTTTGTCAAAGAAACAGTTGGAAGAAATTTTAAACGACGAGCAGTTTTGGGAAGAAGATGCTGTGGATGAAAATTCCGACCAGGAGGATGAATCGAATAATACGGTTTTGAACGAAGTTACTATATTGAAAGAACTAGAGACCTTTGCCGATCAGAGTGACCTGGATGATGACGAGGAAATTTTCAGCGACCACAACACTGCCAGTGAGCAAGAGATTTCAGACTCGGACGAAGAAGAGCTTCCAATTAGAAATGCTTGGTATGGGAAAGATTTCACCAAATGGTCAAAAACGCCAATTATAAGGAGGCGCACGGCAGCTCATAATTTAATTACTGTTTTACCAGGACTTAGAGGGACTGCTCGAAATGATCCTCCGTCAACACCCCACGAGGCTTGGCGTTTACTGCTAACTGATGATATGCTAAGAAAAGTAGTTACTTATATTAATATAAAAATAGGTATGTGTCGAGAAAAATATCGAAAGTTTCGAAGATACCCATATTTAAAAAAAAAATTTAGACCTGCATTTACGAACGATACCACCTTATCCGAAATGAGAGCATTTTTGGGCCTCTTATATTTACAAAGAATTTTTAAGTCTGGTCATGAGGACATTAGATCAATGTGGGCGACAGATGGAACTGGGAGCCCTATTTTTCGAGCCACAATGAGCCTTGCTCGGTTTTCATTTCTATTAAGTTGTGTCAGGTTTGATGACGTTACCTCTAGAAAAGAAAAGATTAAAACAAATAAATTGGCTGCAATATCGCGAGCTTTTTGATGAATTTGTAAGAAATTCTAAGTTATCCTTTAGCCCCGGATATTATCTAATAGTTGATGAGATGCTAATACCGTTTCGGGGTAGATGTTCGTTTCGAATGTTTATTCCCAACAAACCGGCCAAATATGGCATTAAAGTTCAAATTTTGGCAGACGCAAAGACTCATTATAAGGTGAATGCAGAAATATATTCCGGTGCTGAAATAAAAACCGTTGAACCGAAATCTAAGCTATCCAATCCAACAAGAGTTGTTTTACGACTAGCGCAGTGTATTGATAGCACTAAAAGAAATATAACTTTGGACAACTAGTATAGCTCAGTTGAACTTCTTGAAGCACTTAAAGACAAAAAATTTACATATGTTGGGACATTAAAGAAAAATAAAAGAGCCATACCTCCTGAATTTTTGCCTCATAAGAACAGACCTGTTCATTCTTCAATTTTTGGATTTTCTTTATCTAATACCATAGTCTCTCACGTACCAAAAAAAGGAAAAAGTGTCATTTTACTTTCCAGAATGCACCACAGCTCTTCAATAAACCAGGATACACTAAAGCCAGAAATCATTCATTTCTATAACGAAACAAAATCAGGAGTAGATGCTTTAGATGCAAAGTGTGCATTATACTCAACGAGAAGAACAAATCGGTGGCCAGTAGCCATTTTAAATATTGCCAGTGTCAATTCTCGGGTAATATACCAATTTTCAAAAGGTGGTGAAGAAATTCCACGATATAACTTCATCAAACAACTTGGAATGCTGTTAAACACTTGCGTTCTAGAATGGACAACCCTAAGGTGCCCTTGAAAATCCGCAATCTTATAGCTGATATTTTGCACATCGAAATTCCAGTTGAAGAGGTAGTCACAGAACCTACAATCAAGAGCAAACGGAAAAGATGTAGCATTTGTCCCGCCAAAAAGGACAGAAAGACAGCCATTAATTGTGATGCAAAACACCAATTTGTGATCAGTGTTGCAAAAAAATTTGTCCTAAATGTTTAGATAAGTAGATTTCTTATTTTTTTATGCTAGTAGGTTTGTTTTACTATTTTCGGTAATAAAAATTAAGATTTTTGCATTTTTTCATTTTTTTCATACGTCGATAGTACCAGTGTAATTACAATTGCTAGATAGTAGCTGAGGGTTAAAGGCCTTTAAGAGTATTTTTAACACAGTTTTTAAAAACCGCGTATTATAATAGTTTTCTGTTACTTAATTTTTGAAATAAATTTGAATTTGAATATATATTTTGGACATTTATTGGAGCGTTCTGTATCGATTTTACCTTAAAGAATGATGTCAAATCTATTAGTTCGAGATGATAATAGATACATGGTTAGAAAAACCTTTGAAACCAAACTATGGATTTAAAAATGAAAGAAAAACCCAATGCATGGTAAAAAATAAAAAATAAATAAATAGTGTTTAAAATGCCAAAAAAAATACAAAACTTGATTTATTGCTAATTTTTACGAAGTACTAAAGAGTGTCACACATACCAATCCTATAAAATGTTTTTATACTTACATTTAAAACGAAACACGAAAAGCAGGCAACAAACAGCAAAAATTCACACTTAATCAACATGTTGAAGCTGTTCAGAAATAAAATTTGAACAAACTAATAAATGCATCTAATTTTTCGGTATAACATCTCTCCTTTATATACCTGCAAGTGATTCATACGTTTCATCGAAATAATGATTTTGATATTGTTATATTATGTATTTAATTTCATAATCACACATCCTTCCGTTCAGGAGGTGTAAAAGGTTACTTTTCAAAGTCACCCGCTCATTATTGCTGCAAATGTGTTTTTTATCCATCATTTAATTTAATTAAAAAATAACAATTACTGGGATAAAAATATGCTTATCGAAGGTAATATCAAGGATATATTATTGTACATAACATAGATTTGGTTTTCTGTGAAAAACACTTTAAGTCTTTATTTAGAGAGTAACAAATTAGCAGAATAAATTAAAATTATTATGCAAATTTAAAGTATTTGTTAAGACGGTGCTCAGCCACAAGATAAAACAGAAAATAAACGTAACATGATATAGAAGAGAAAATGAAATTTTATCACATAAATAACTTAAAAGGGGATGTATAGAAGTGTATTATACGATATACAAAACACGTAACGTAGTCCCTTCTCTTTAGACATGCCAAATAACGCATACAAGAAATTTCTTGTAATAGCACCTGAATCCTATGCTCATGAAGTCTAAGCAAACATGGCTTATACACAATAACGCAATAGTCCAAAAGTGACAATATTATCGATTCAGTTAGCTTTAACTTAATGTTTACGTCTAATATGAATTTGAACCTGTAAGTACATTTTAGTCCACTATAACATAAATGTAAGACATTAGTTATATGATTTTAAGCCGATCCTGGTGGTAAAACGTAAAACGTCCAAGTTTTTAAAAATCAGATAATATCAGACTGATATGTGAGGTATGATGTATACATAAATGTTTTATATCTTCAAATGGTTTAATATAGACCGCACATTTAGGTAAGCGATTTTATAAGTTAGATCGGTCATCTACCACATCATATTCGAGCAAAGACACCTAAGATTAAAAATAAGTGGAAAGATTTCAGAATTTATCTACAAATTAAAAATATGAAAAATGTCTAGAAGAATTAAAAAAAATAAAAAAGAAAAAAAATCTTTATCACAGACACAAATCCCTATTTTATTACCTAGAAAATTAAACTAATAGCTGTGAGCAGTTAATAACGAGGAGTAAATATTAAAAAACAATATAAAAGAATGCAATACTTTAAGATTTCTTAGTTAAAACTCCAAACCTTCTGGAATAAGATATTTTCTAAAGTTTTCTTCAATAACTTCTTTCCTTAATATATTTCTAATCTAGTAAGTAGTCTTAGAAATTGTACCAAAACTGGGCGAATTTTTCCCGCTTGATAAGGCCCTATACTATACGGTGACACTTCTCAAAATCCCTTGTTGATAAAGATATTATTAATGGCAAATAAATTCAAAAGTTGTGTCAGAAGTATGATATTCAGTATTGTTGTGAAGCGGACGTAATATTTTTAAGTGTGAAGGTAGCTTTAGTGTTAGCTAACAATGTGAGGGTAACCTAAGGTGTCAATGTTGACAAATGTACTGCACATGTCTTTCATGATTTCCATGACTGGAATAAAGAAAATAATAATAATAATAATAATAATAATAATAATAATAATAATAATAATAATAATAATAATAATAATAATAATAATAATAATAATAATAATAATAATAATAATAATAATAATAATAATAATAATAATAATTCGTTTATTAGGACCAACAATATTAACCAAAAATACATAATGGCCAAAGCAAACACATAATTTAAAATCATAGAACCATAAAATACTTAGAATAAGTTTAAAATGTAAAACAGAAATACAGAGATAAAAATAGAAACACAAAGCAAAAACAGCAAACAAAAACACAAGAAATCAAAAAAAAAAAATACAATAACTCAACACGTAATTTAAAAACCGTGTTTTAAGAAATCACAGCTATTTAAGAGATCCAATTAGACAAGCTTACCCCTATAATTCAGTTAGAGCCTATTTGTTCAACAATCAGAATTTGTTTAAGTCATTTTTTAAAGTTCAACAGCGAAGTGTTTGAAAATGACGGTGAAAATAGGTTTATAGTTTTAGCCGCACAATATGAAAATGATCTTTTAAATATTTCTTTTCGATGTCTAGGTATGGACACTTTATCATTAAAACGCAAAGGTCGATTACAAGCATCAACTCTAAATTCAAGTTTCTCAAAAAGATATCCTGGTTTTTTTGTTTTAAGAATTTTAAAGCAAAATGTATTCATGTGTAGTTTTCTACGATTGTACATGTTAAGCCATTTTGATTTACGTAAAAACGGTGAAATGTGTTCGTGTCTACGGACGCCATAAATTAAACGTAAACATGAATTTTGTACTTTTTGAATCCTTCTAGATTCAAAACTATCAAGACAAGGCCCATAAATAACATCACAGTGATTGAAATGGCTTAGCACTAACGAATCACATAGCAATAATTTAATATCTTTTTGTAAAAAATGACGACTAGAATAAATAAGACGAAAAGTTGAATAAGCTTTTTTCAATTTTGAAGTTATATGTTCCCGAAACCGCAAATCACTATCTATTTCCAATCCCAAACTCTTGGCATGTTTTACACAAGGTATATTCACATTGTCAATTTTAAGACTTAGGCGCTCCTGGGCAACTTTTTTTGACACTTCATTAACAAAAATAATAAAATTTGATATGGCAGGATTAATTTTTAAATTATGATCAGCGGAGGTTTGACAAACTCTGGGTCAAAGTTTATAGGGTTTAAGGGGTTTAAGGGTTTTAGGGGTCAAGGTTTATATTCTCGTTAGCAATGTCGACTTCACGTATATTAAAAGAATAGTAGAGCTGAGTATCATCAGCGTAAAGATGGTAATTGCAAAACTAAAGACCGTCAATAAAATTACAAGTATAAATTGTATAAAGGAGAGGACCCAATATGCTTCCTTGTGGTACCCCAGCAATAACTTGAAGACAGTCATCAAAAAATAGAGATGAACCTTTGGGTTTGGCCTTGGGTGCAACCAAGTAGGAGCACGTTTTATTTCTTTTACGTAACCCATCACGTATTTAATCGTGCATTTAAATAAAATCAATAACAAGAATATCTCCAGAAGTTGTTCTTGGTTCTCCCTAGGAGCGTCGGTATAAATAAGATATAAATAGTTTTCTACGAACAATCTATAGTTAAATATAAAGGGTCTGCATAAAATCACGGCTTGATGTTACGGAAAGCTTTGATGCGGACGGTTTAGCTACACCTTTAGGCTTATAAAACCCTGAAAAGGGAGAATCCATTTTTTCTTGTTCCCTTTTGATTTAGGTGCTGTCTATTTTAGAGGATGATTCTGAGGATACATCTCTCAGCTTTTACCTCCGCATCTTCTCTCAAGTGGCAATCCAAAACACTGAATATTTAAGTAAAATTCATAAGCTAACACAGCTTTAGTAAAACACGAAACTTCATTAAAAAACTGTGGTCAGGACTCAATTGCAATAAAAATCAAACCAAAGAAGTAAAGCGTATATTTTTGTACAAGAACTGCCTAATAATAGTAACTGTTTTATTATCAGAAATAAAGAATATGTCAAATATAGGTACAACATAGCCAATTTTTTATATAGGTATTTACATTTACATTTAATGCAAACAGCATTATGGTCTACTAAAGTACGTTGCCACATAAACATCCTGCGATTTTAGCTTATCCAAACTTCCACGATACGGAGGTGGATGGGTATGTTCAATATCTTTTATATAAATGGTGTTTCCCAGCGAATATATTCTCGCCCTACAGGATTTCGTGGTCTCACTGGAGCATGCCCATAAAGTTTTATTTGAAACTCTGGATTTGTATCTATAGATGTAGTTTTTTCTTATCATCATGGGGTTTTTCACTTTTACGAAGAAATGAATTTTTTCTGAAAGAAAATATTTAGGCATTAGTTCGTTGCACTATCGGAAGTAGCATTGGTAAAAATCAAAATCATATTATTGTAAAAAACGGATAATTTATTGCTTACAATGTGACGATTTTTTATACTTGGGGTCTAGAAACATAAACGTAAGAAGCAGAGAGTATGCTGGGATCCCCTTTGAATGTAGGCTCGTGAGTGTGCTTGGTCTCTCGAAATTCCAACTTGTTTTGCTGCGTATAGAATTTGGCTCTACATTTATTTGAGTCTTCTTTAATGCAACACCATAAGGTTTTGGCTCCAAATCGTTTTTTCATGCGAAACTCATAGTTGTTAATTACTATGCCAGGGTTTTTTCTTCTGAGAGTGAAGTAGATTAATTCTAAAAAAAAAGAATGTTGAACACTTTTCTATATATAGTAAACTAGTTTTTTTCAAATTTAATTCAGATATTTAGAACTTACATCGAAGTATTGGAATAGCTGCTATATCAGTTTAAGCAGAATAAAATAGACATTAATCTATTTGGAATGCTTTATTTAAAAAAATAGCTTTTCTGAATAATTTCTCATCAGTTACGTTATTTATATAATCAGTACATGTTATTTATATAAAACAAAACTGTCGCCTACTACCTTGTGTGATTACTTTAATAAGTACATACATGGATTATGTGCATCTATATACGAAACATTAACAATATGAGACTGGAGACCTGCGTAGCTGTCTTTAAATGTAGGCGCATGAGTGTGTTCTTTTTTCAATATTATATGTCCTGTTTGAGTTATGGCTCGAGCATTACAATGGAAACGATCGATACCAGAGCACCTCCAAGCAGTTGTAGAGGTATTAGTGGAATTCCTTTTTCGGTGAATCTTGAATTCATAGCCGTTAACGATCATTTTTGGGAACTTTCGGCCGGGTGCAAAATATATCACTGAAATATATGTAAATAATTTTACTAGTAACAAGAGGTTGAAAAAGTTGATAATCGTCAAAACTACGAGACGATGTTTTTGAAAAAAATTTCTTATAAACGAATTAAATGAAATAACAAGACTTTCCTTGATATTTGCTATATTCGCACTATTATATTGGTTTCTTAAGTTAGTTAATTTTTGTGTAATTGTTGTGTTTAAAAACAACTTATTAATTATATAAAATCTATTTTATATTCAAATAATACAATATATATAAAGTATATTTATATTGCAATCGCTTATATACACATTAATATCCTTTACACTTAAAATAAGATATTAGGGAAAAGAGACATCACCTTAAAATACTAAACAGTTTGTCTATACTGAATTGAAATGTAAAATAAAACATATTTTCTTTAGATATTTGACAATTTTTCAAATCCTTATTAATTTCTATAGGTTAAAACATTATTTTTCGAAAGTCTTCCCTTTAAATACACAATATTAACATAATGTTCCTCGAGATCGTTGTAATCACCTTGGAAAGTTCGCTCGTGTGTATGCTGCATGTTTTTTAATAAAACCCTATGTCCCTCGGTTAACATTCTCACTTTACATCTATCGCTATTATTACGTTTACATCTCCATCTATTTCTTTCCGGTAACTGGGATGATCCCTCTAACTTAAACTCATATCCGTCCACTACTATCATTGGGAATTTTTTGCCTTTTGTGAAATAAATGACTAGAAATAAAACAAGTTGTTAATAAATTTATTATTTATGACTGTTTTTATTATAAACTATATACGTAAAATTTGACGTTCTTACTTCAGTTACATAGTCTGCTTTTCAAATATAATTGTATGCCTAAAATGTAGCCAGTTATAATAACAATTATTAAACGTACAAAATGTGTACCATATGCATTTAAGTTATGCCTGAAATGAAGCATTCAAAAGTCAATGTAGCCAATTTTGACTTGTTTGCACGTTTTAAAGGGTTCATTATCATTATTTACTTCGTATTACATATTTTTCGTAACTACATTTTGCCCCTCCCCCTGTAGTTAGATGGTTATCAGAGATCTGAAGTCACCAAATGACAATACTGTTGAGAGGCAAGTACATCAACTGAAATTCTCTGGTAGTTCAAATAAACTGCAAGTTAGTGACGTTCATGATATTGAAAGCATTGGCTTTGAAAATCGGTGAAAATCGCAACATAAACAAATTTAACTACAGAAGCAAATGACGATGTGCTGGAGTCCCGGAGTATTATGATCTCTGAGATCACACTTGACAACGAAAATGGTAAACGAAAAAAACCCTAATGAAAATGAATGAAAGGCAGTTACTCGTAAGAAGAAATCAAGAGCTGATCCGAATAACTACAATAAAGAAGAATAGAGAAACTGGCACAGGGTTGATAGTCGCAGATAAATCAAATCCAGTCTGGCTATTTATATCAGACTTATATGCACAAACAAATCCTGATAAAATAAAATCATATTTACATGAAAATGGAGTAACAGCGACTATATGTGATAATTTAAAAACTAAGATTGAGCACAAATAGATCGAAGCTTTTAGCCAACAGGTGTAGTGGCTACTGATTTTTAAAGTCTAAAGAACATAGGGCTTCAAATGAGGAGAACACAAGTTTGCACATAGGCAACAAATGTGCTCAATTTATCAGAACATATAATCTGTTAAGGAACAAGACAAGCGTGACTCAGGTTTTAGTTACAAGGTTTTAAACAAAGTCCGGTTCTTTAACGTAGAGAGAGTCGTAGAAATTTGTGGCAAAAATATACATGAACTAAATTTTTATATTTTCAATGTAAAGGTTACAGGAGAGATCATTGAACATAGTAATGGGTAATGGTTAGATATTAGTGAATGGTGATTTTAAAATACATTTCAACATCAACTTAGGAGAATGCACTCAGCTATGTGAAAAGTTCAGTTTGGTCTATCCCAGCTGATAGTGGATCCCAATCGTAATGGAAATTGTTTCGATAATATTTTCGTAAGCTCTATTCAACGTGGATTTCTCTTATCATCTTAGCCAACTTATGGAGTTTTTCATTTCATTCCAAGGTCAGCATTAGGCCTGATTAAGGTTGTGTGTAAGCCGATAACACAAAGACGAAAATCATTATTTTTTCAATATGTCAGTGAGATCAGTTGGAATTTTATCATGCAAGATCAAGTTTCAGCTGATGCCAAATTTTCCATGTTTCTGGATATTTTAATGCGGGCCTCAGTAAACTTTCCACAGAAATCTGACATCAAAGGTAAAGGTCAGAGTCGTATTATCAACTGGTTCAATGATGGTTTGAAATCTTAGAGTCAATTTCCAGTTAGAAAATAATTCAAAGTTAGAATCAATATCCATCAGAGGACACTAGGCAATAGTACATGTAATTTAGAAAGTCTTACTAGTAGTCCATAAGAGCAGCCAGAATAGAAGCTAATGATAACATCATCATGTATGTGGAATATTATCAATGAACAGCCAAATATACCAAGCAAGAAGTCTGAACCATTCAATATTTCACCAGATCAACTTAACGGTTTTTTCGTTAATGTATCTCCCGAACTGCAGGCATAGATTATTGACACAGAATGTGCTTGAAAACATATTCTCTTTTCAGGAGGCTATTTTTATTGAGATTAAAGACATAATAAAAAATCAGAAAAAAAATGGGTTGTACTGCTTTGGACTAACAGTTGGAAATAGAAGGTATTAAAGAGCTAATAAAAATTTCAGTAATAAAATTAATAAATTAGAGTTTTCGAGAAGATAACTTTTTAATAGTCCTGAAAAAAGCAATGGTGGGTCCCAGTGTATAAAAAGAATGATACTGATGATCCCTCACATTGTAAGAGAATATCTTTCCTACCAATGCTGTCGAAGATTTCTCATAAGTTTCCTGCTGTGGATCATGAGAACCCGGTTTTTGATACTCAGTTTGAATTCAGAAGCGGTCTTAACACAATATTGGCTATTCTCCACTTCGTCTCTCAAATACAAAAAGCCTTCCAAAAATTAAATGCATTTGTCCAGTACATTTTGCTTCTTCCCATGAACTTCTACAATAACTAAGGCTTTCTAGTTCATAAGGGATTTTATAGTTTTAGTGAATTTCTTGAATGTTTAATATAAAAAAAATATTTTATTAAAGGAAACTTTTGAAATGTTGATTTTATACTTTTTTTAAAATATTTTATTTAGGGCATTTTAAAACTATATTTATAATGCTAACAAACTATTGACGTATGTATGTTTCAAGAGCATGATTTGTCAGATCACACATTAAATTTATGACAGAGAAATGATCCACGATTTACGTGGTGGATATTGGAAGTAGTGTAATACTTATCACCTATTCAACAATAAGAATCCAATAAATTAATCTACTGATCAAGAAAATCCGTGAATTCAAATATACTATTTAACAGACAACTTTATTCCTTAATGCGAAAGCTTAAGGAAGAGAGTTGTGCTCTATTCCATTCCTAGTTCTTTGCTATTATTATTTCTAGACCTCTTTGTTTTCATAGTTCTAGTAGAATGGAACGAACGCCATACACATCAAGTGCGCTTCTGCTACAAGTTTGTGACATTGTTTTAGGCAAATTTAGAAGAGAAGATACATCTTGGCTTTGTTTCAATGCTGATTTGACTTTGATGGACTTTTTACTTAAATATTTCTCTCCAATTCAAATTCAATATCTCCTACTACTACCTTAAGATCATAATAATTCGCTAATATTTTTTGATACAGCTGTGTGATATGACTTTAAATTTTTTTTTAGAATCACACCATTTCTTGATTTAAATATTATCTCTGTTATCTGTGGTATTTAGATTTATTGCATTATCATGCCACAAAATTTTTGCATCATCTGCAAACTAAATAAATTTTCCCGAAATTCCTAGGATAACCATGTCATTAATACAAATGAGGCATAGAACTGAACCCTGTGGAACACCAGGAGTCAAAAGTTGCTCTTTTGAAGAGACACACTCAAATTTCCACAGCAGTATTTAATGACCCACACTCAAATGCCTTGATCAAATCACAAAACACGGCAGCAATAGCATCACAACTGTTTAAGATTAAAAATACGTATTCAAGGAACAAAAAGATTGAATCTGATGTTCCCTTTGCACTTACCACCCAAACTAATGATTTGCTTTTTGCTAAATATGGCGAAATTCACTTTTTAACCAGAAACCCTAAGACAATTGAGAATTTGGCTATTATTGAACTTCAACATTATTTTAGTGCAGCAACACGTAAATTGAAAAATAATGGTATATTAATAATCGTTCATCTTAGGCAGACGTAGGCAGACATCTTCCACAAAGTAGACTTAAGCTCAAGTAGATTAGCAGTCAAAAGGAAGAATGAATCTGGTTCAGCCCTATACTCGAGAAACTGTTCATAGTTCGAAAAGCCCTGAATTTGATTTGCTGTTTTACAGCCTATGATGGTACAGTAGATTTATTTAGTATTCATTTTCGCAATATTCCCTAGTTTACTTCTTAGTTCATTTACTATCTTCCAAGCCTCCACGTGAACATTGTTTAAATCATTTAAGCGACTGTTAAATTTTCACAAATAATTACATGAAATGACTCTAAAGGGTTTGTAGTAGACAAAATGAGATGCCAATCTTCTGATCTACCCAATTGCGAGATGTCACTATTGTTATTTTTGCTATAAATGCTATTTTCCTGACTCTCACTCGACATTTGTGACCTATGCAAAAATCACATGCAATGTCTTCATGGTCCGAGGGCCCTGAACCACTGTGCAGAATTTAGTTGAACCAGAGGATCAAATAGCAACTTAGACTAAAGGACCATGAATTAACGTTTTCGATGCTTCCGGGTGCATTGCCTGGGTACCTAAGGTAATTATTCTATTACTTATATTTTTTTTAACCAAATCCTTTGGAGTTATTTAGTCCATACGAGGAAACTCATTTAAAAACTGTACATGTATACACATTATTTTAAACTATTATTTAATAAACCACCTTTTCAAATTTTAATGCAAAAGAAATCATCATATCACACACACCAAGTCCTTTGAAGTTTTGCCGCTTTAAACCTATTTAATTTATTAGTTACTTTCTACACTGATTAAGGTAACGAATTTACAAACAAACACAGAATAAGCATTTACCTTTCAAAAAATTAATTTGGATTGCCAAAGCAAAAACATTTTTGTACCTCAATTACTAAAATATTTCTTCTTAATAGTGAAATAAAATCACAAAGTGTAAAGTATTCGGCTGGGTCTTTGAAACAAATAATACTACGTTAACAAAGTTAAATCTTTAACACACAAATATTTACAATACATTTTTGTGGTCGTTATGAAAATGTATCTTAATATAAATCGTATTATTACAGGATTGGCTTTTCGCTTTACATCAGAAAATGCCTAGCCCTCACTCGACATTTATGAGTTAAACAAAAATCACATGCAGTGGTTTCATGGTGGGAGGACCGGTAATTAATAACATTGCACTTAAAGTCACTTTCATCTACAATGGTCAATTTGAGTGGCAAAGTAGGAAGTTATTCTTGTTCAACCATTAACTGCAACATTCAATTAAATATTGAATATATATATCTTTGGCAAAAATATTGTTTTTTATTAACACAACCCTTACCCCCCGACCACCCCAAGCATTTGCCCAGTAAGAAATTCTTTTGAAAAATCAGCGTTTTTCGTCCATAATATCCAATTTACCAGCACTATTGTTTTTATATTATATATTTATTAATATACATACCGATAATTATATCAAATTCAAATAAACAAACTGTGTTATTAGATTAGATGTTAACGATGAAACCAGCGGTTATTTATGCATATTATTTTGGAAAACTGATTTTTGAAAACAATTTCTTACTAGTAAGTTGTGTGGGGTGGGCGGGGAGGGTTAAGAATAGGGTTAATAAAAAACATTTTTTTTGCAAATAATTGCCTCAGAGAAAAATGCTTTTTAAGCAACTTATAAGTCATAAAAAAATCTATAGTTTTTGCATCTATACCTTTCTCACATAACCTTCAGCCAAGGTTTTCGAGTTAAACTAAAAAAGTAAAGGTCCAAGACCTTTAAAGCTAAGTTACTTAATGTGTAGAATTATTGGAGAAATCTGACAATCTGTCTCGAGACAAAATTACTTTTGTTTACATTTTACAAGCGTTTACAAGTGTTTGTGAAAATTTATTTTAATTTTGTATTTTCCATAAATCAACTAGGTCTTATATTACTTACATTAACGTATATTATGAATTCTTAAACTTTAACGACACAAAATAACAAAGAGCATAATATATGTTTTACTGCTGTCATTTTCATTACTGAGTGAAAGCTTTATAATTTATAAAAACTTAGCTAAAATAGTTTTTTTCAATTCAAGATTTTCTCAATAGGTAATAAAAAAATACACATTTTTTTTATTATAGCATACTTTGTTATATTTTGATGTTTAATCTATCTGCGTAACTGATAAACACCCTATGGGATCTTAACCCATCAAGTCCTTGGATTAACCTGAGATGTGTATGTGCAACATTTTTAAAAGTAACTCGGTGCCCTGAAGTTATTAATCTAACTTTACACCTATGCTTCGTATGTTGAGTGCACTGCCAAACGCTATTCTCGGGATTACGAGCTTGCAGTTTAAATTCGTGTCCGTCTATTATTAGTTTTGGGTATTTTCTACCTTCCGTAAAATATACTATGCCTAAAATATGAGCATATATATTGTAACAGTAGTAAAAGGAATTTTATTGAACATTTTGTCAAAATATCTTAATGCCATAAGGAAAAATTCGTTTTGATTCAAAAAACCTGAAAACTGTGTACAGGGAGTGTGCCAAATTAAGATCTCATAAACCGTAAAATATAAAACATGCAGATGGTCTTTTTGCTATCATTTAAGGATTAAATTATTTTATATGAAACATTATGAAGCCGTCTTTCTCTCAATACGTCAATATACCTCTTATTAATGCTTAAGAAGGTAGACTTAATTTCGCCATAATATCGAAACTTAGTGAAGAAGCCTTTAAGTTACTCGGACCGAATTTGACAAACGTCAATATGCAATTGAAGGAACAATGTGTCAATCTCCAAAGAAGACCAGTTTAAGGCAAATTAAAACAGACAATAACATTAAAATTTTACTAAAAAATAAACTTATGAGAACAAGGTTAAGAAAGTATTAGTCAGCAATATAGTCAATAGCTATTATACCAAGGCTCAACAACCGCCGTAGAGGAAAAGATTAACAAAGCTTTTTTAAATGAGCTTTTGTTCCTGACTCTTTAATGTAAGACAGAAGCTAAATGAGCACACCATGCGAATAACAACAGTCTGATCACCAATACCGGAACTTTCCAACAGCCCAGTTGTCCCAATTTGTTTTTTTGATTTTGAAATTCTACCAAGTGCGATCTACTTCAGTCCATCAACATCAGCTTCACGATTTTTGATATCGAAAGTCTGTACACCAATGTTCTTTCAGGAAAAACATCATTCGAGACAATATCAACAACTTCCAACTCGGACTACATTACCACTGGAGAAGTTGATGAAGCTATTACGCCTTCAATTAAATTCACTCTAAAGACTAAGGAAAATTAAAACTTGCCAGTGCCGGATATCCTTGTGAAGAATTACAACGCAACCAAGAAGATCGATCTACATTACTCAATAAATTTAATTTTATTAATCGTTTTTTTCGAAAGGGTACAGCATTGTCAGAAATAAAATCCGTATCCAAAATAATATTTAAAAACTTATAGTCTTAAAAAACTTAGTTCTTATTGTAACGCCCGAGTCAAAATACTGATTGGTCAAGTTTACACTGGAAGCCTGAAAATTCGGAATAATACTACTTACTCTCAAAATCTCATTAACTTTTTTTATGCTTTACGCTGTGTCCATGTAGTTACTACAATTAACACAGTATATTCCGATCCTTCTACTTCCTTCTAAATCGGACACTCACAAACAACCATACTAAAATCCACCAGAGAATGATTATAATGAAAATTAGAGAACTCTGTTCCTACATCAATCTGAATAATGAATAATATACCAATTCTTGGAAGTATACTTTTACAGTACGTGACGTCCAATGTATCAAAAATTGTCCTCACATCATTTAGAACGCAAGGTAGTACCTGTAAAGCCTTACCTTATATTAAGCTTTTATCTATAACGATAACATATTTGTGACTTTTGTTTAAAAAAACACACAATATAACTTATGTTTTCGTTTTTATTCGATCAGTGTAACTTATCAACACTCTATAAGACCTTAATCCGTCAAGCCCTTCGCTGAGCCTTGGATGGGTATGTGCCACATTTTTAATCGTAACTCGATGCCCAGCAGTTATCAATCTAACTTTACATCTATGCTTCGTGTGTTGAGTGCATCGCCAAACGCTATTCTCAACATTTCGAATTTGCAATTTGAATTCATACCCGTCAATTATTAGCTTTGGGTATTTTCTGCCTTCTGCAAAATATATTGTTCCTAAAACAGACAATGCCAAGGTTAAGTAATGCTTTATTGGAGAAAGGTCCTGACAAGAAAGCATTAGAGTTAATAGAAATCTGTTAAGCATACATAAAAATGAGAACAGAGTACAAACGAGATGCTCCAAGGTGGTCCTGGTGGTTCCTGTCGTGTGCCTTCTTCTAAAAGTCTTCTGTCTAGAAGTGTTGGAATTTAGGCATCATGATCTGAGTCTGGGTCGGAGGGATAGATATTATAGTCTAGAAGTTCTTTTAGGAGAGGGTGACGTGTCGTGTTTTTATGACGATCTTCTAGGCGTTGCTCTTGAGATATTGGGTTTTTAGAAATCTGATTTTTATAAACATAACATGGTACGTTCGCTGCACTTATCAGAACCTGGTTTTCCCATTGTTCTATCCCAAGCAGGTGGGACCTAGCTGCGAACCTTTATACAAGTGATGCATAGTAGAACCTATTACAGGCAATTATGAGTTTAGTACTCAAGCTCATAATTGCTCTTTCCATTCATGACTATGTAGAGCTGGGTCATTGCGTTCCTTGTCTTCGGTAACGTCTTGGTGGTGTCCTTCCAGGAAAGTCCTCCTTATAGTAGGTTAGTCCGAGGTGCCTCTCCACTGGATATCCTTCAATTCGTTAGATACAGGATGTAGAAAAAGCGGTTTCTTTTGTTAAGGAAGACTTCAAAGTGTCTTCCCAGCGTTGATCTGTATCTTCTACGTGATATTCTAATCCTCGATTCTATGAACACAGTATTGCAGTATTCCAAGGATAGCTTTACTAGCTGCGGCAGCATAGATGATGGTGGCGTCATCGACGTTCCTTCCAGATTCTAATGCAATTCCCTCCTAATATTGTTTAAGGAAACAATTTGCAAAACTAGATATCAAGTGATATCCTATATTTTTACAGAGCAGAATGGCCAAGGAATATAATTGCTGAAATCTCAGCAGATAAAATGTATTTATCACTAATTTCGACGCTTCTATATGTGTTAGTATAACGTGTAGAACTAGATCCAAAAGGGAATCTAAGAGATTACGATGCGATGATTACTTCTGATGAAAGAAAAAAATCAGGGCAAAGCCACTCCTTCAACAACTATAACGGTTGATATACCAAAGTCACTATATAAAGTCTGATACAGTCAAAAGCCTTGGACAGGTCATAATAAATAGTGGCAGGACTCCATCGTCAATTATCTGAGAGAACAATTGTTGAGCTAGTTGTTAGAAGAATACTTTCTTTAGATATTGATTGTAATGTATAAGTGATAGTAGTGATCAAAGAGAAATAGGCCTGAAGCTAGATGGATCATCCAAATTTCATCTCTTACGAATTGAAATAATGTTTGCTGCAATTAAGTATTATAAGAAGGTTTCCAGTACTCATTGTTACACTTTTTTTTAAACTTTATTATTGGTAGAAAGGAGAACGGCTCTGAAAAGGTTAATTATGATGAGTAGATCATTGATTGTGAAGACTATCTAGCATTTAATCCATTGCAGGATAGAGCAATGGTTGGGATTCCCCTTGAGTAATAGAGAAGTAAATAAAATAACGAAGTGTTTGTTGTAAAAAGCCAATTTAATTAAAATCCATTTATTGAACAATAAATCAGCAAGTCTACATTAATCAAAATTATATAATGACCCACTTAAATTCACATAATATTGACAACTTTGGAAGTCATACAGTCACTTATTACAACATCGCTTTCGTGATTGTGCCAGATGTGTTTAAAAACTATGTTGGATCCCATCGAATGACACCTCGCTCGACACTTCCATTTCTCCTTATTTTTGCAGCACCATACAACCTTGTTTTCGAGTTTCTTTTCAATCTTAAACTCGTAGTTTCTTAGGATCAGGACCGGATACTTCAAACCTTTTTTGAAATGTACGAGCTCTAAAAATTTCAATATTTCAGACTTTTGACCGAAAGTAAAGAAAAAAACCGAGAGAGAAAAGCTTAAATCGACTAAAAAAATTAACTTCTTGTCACCCTTTTCACACTATCCTTCCAAAGGTGTTTCAATCGTTGAAAAAAATACAGAGTTCCTCCCATTTTAAGATAATGGGAATATTGAGACAAATGTTAATGAATAAGGGGATGGCCAAACAAATTATATCCTAAGCTATGCTACTTATTATTACTACTAAGTAAAATTAATATATTGTTTGGTCACGAAAAGCCGCCAGTATTCACAAATCCTTTGAAGTTTTACCGCTTTTGGCCGACTTAACTCACTAATTAATTCATTCGCTGATTGGGATGATGAATTTTCATATAACTATAAATTTTCCTACAGTGTGTTAGGCTAGACAGTTAGTCCATTTTGAGACTTTCACTTTTTGTCTCGGTCTTTAAGTACAGTCGGAGTTGAGCAATTGGAAATTATTTTTCGAACACCTCTTTATGGAATAGCATTTGCATCTCAAAATTCGTCACAATTTTTGATCGAAATTATATAATTGAATCCCAACACTTGCACATACACTGATGGCACATAAACTATGGCATCGATTAATTTTTGGATTAGTTTAGTTGGAGAGGACCCTCACCTTCCTAACATTAAAAGATAAATTATAATTTATTAAATTAAATAACAACTGAGAGTAAAAGGCCGTAAAATAACGTTTCCAATTCCTTGGAGAAATGTAGAACTAATTTATTTAGTCAAAGGCCCGTACGAGGAAACTTACTTTTACACGCGTATACATTATTTCAAACTTTCATTTAATATAAGGTTTAAATAAGTTATATATTAAACTTTAATAAAAATGCAATACAAGAGTAAGCATATCTCACAGAAGCCCCAGTACTTTAAAGTTTTGCCGCCTCAAGCCGATTTAATTTATTAGTTACTTTATTCACTGATCAAGGTAACGAATTCACAAGCAAATATAGCCGAGGAATTTTCCTATCAAAAATAAGTGCATTGCCAAACAAAGAATGTACCTTAATTACTAAATTAAATCCTCGTAATCATGAAATAAAATTACTAAGTATAAAGTCAACACTTTATTGGATCTGGACTTTGAAACAAGCAGTACTACGTTGACAAAGTTATATCTTTAACACACAAATATTTACAAATCATGTTAGAAGTTATCGAGACATCACTGCGATGATTATGAAAACTTTCCTTAATATAAATCGTATTATCAAAGGAGTGACATCTCGCCTTACATCTGGATTTCAATTTTCTTTTACAGCTCCATACAGTTTTATTTAGTCCTCGCTTCTCAATACAGAATTCATAGTTTCTAAGGATTAGTAATGGATGTTTTGCCCCTTTTGAAAAGTAAACTAGTTCTAAAAAAATTAGTTATTATTACCTAATTCCTATGTAAAGTTACCTATATACTAGATAATTAATTACTTTAAAAAATTTAATGGGTTTATTTCGTTTAATCAAAATTTTTTTTGATAAATTCTATATATTACATATGCTACTGCCAAATGGTTTTACTGAGCTTTAATTAAAACTTCCAACCTAATGTATCGGCATAAGAAATGCCCACCAAGCACGACTCTAGTTTACTATAGTCCCCACTAAAAGTTCTCTCGTGAGTATGAGTAATTCGTTTCATTTGAATTCTTCGTCCGGTAGTGATTAGTCGTACCTTACACTTGTGCTTCACTTGACGCACGCACATCCAAGAACTATATTTTTCCTTACGAATATGAAGCATATACTCGTATCCATCTATTATCATTTTCGGATGTTTTTTGCCTTGTGTGAAGAATACTTTCACTAAAATTTTAATGTGGTTAGTAATTAAATTAGTCCCAGATTTCCTTACACAAATATTTATATTACTATTGTTCACTAGTAAATGTGAAAATTCTCGCAATATCGTACAAATAAATTTTTGTTACGTGAATTCAGTTTAGAAAGATCAAAAGATACTAAGTACTAAGTTATAAACTTCTAATATCTATTACCAGTGGTCAAACATTTATAGCATAAAATCATCTACTTAAAAAATTCTCTCTGAAAAAAAAAAGTCGAATTTTATACGGTTGATAAAGATGTTGCTTGATGTCGCTCACATATTCTTTATAAACTTCAGATTTTCAAAGTCACGCAATTTTATTATTCTCTCTTTCCAGAAGTCTATCCGTAAAATTAATTTAGAAGCTATGACGATATCAATTGTTTGTAAGGCCCATGGTTTTACTCTTAATCAGACTAAAACCCAGTTAACGGTTTGTGAAAAAACGAAAACTCTACACTTTGGTCATTTAAATAAATAATTACTTAACCCTTTCACGACGGTAGATAAAAGTCGGTTTCGTGCCACACAGACGGAAGTTTTTACAGTGGCATATGGGCGGCTGACGAATATATTCGTCACTTCTAAAAAATGGCTTTTTATTACAAAAATTACGTAAAAGCTGACAATAAATTTCACTTATGATTTTATTTATTCCACAAATCAAAAGATATATTGACAGACTGAAACTTAAACTCTATACAAAAGAAAGAATAAAAATAAATTTAAAAAAATAATATTCTAAAAGTCGACTTGCTCGTGGTATATTCGGAAACATGGCGTAACACACAGTCTGACTCCACAATTGTTGCACATATATTTTGAATCCTTTCTCTTCTTAGGCCCTTTTGTTGTGTGAGAGCATACCCAACATCTTCTGAGTTGTAGCTTGCCATTTTTTCGAGGGACTTCGAGAGACTCGAAGCTCCAGGTTTAGGGGTATAATTTGTTGGATGCCTATAAATACTAATAAATATTAATCCATCAGAAAAAAAAAACATTCTTACTTTTGAAGTATCTGTCGGATAACTTGTAGATGAAATGAAAAAAATGATGTGTGGTTGGGGTTTTGAGTCTTCCATAAAGCGTGAGCATTCAGCATAGAAATATCTAATATGTGGAAAAATAATTTTTTATACCACTTAATGGTTTTTCTAGTACAATCCACACTGCTAATCATCATGTCAGCTCTATCTATGGCTTCCATGTTTTCGTTATATGCAAGTACACATAATGGTTTCTGCTTATTTTCCTTGGTAATCCTGTCTATTTTAGGAAGAATAATCATTTTATTCTCATGAAAGGTTGTGAGCATCTGTACGTCACGACAATCTTTCCACTTCAGAGCTAAAATATGGTTACTGCTCCTCCATTCAGTTTCTCCTTTTTTTAACTTTTTTTCAAATATCGGCATGTGCTTTCTGTTGGCACGTACGGTCCCACAACTATTAGTTTTATGCTCAAACAAATAGCTTGCCAAATATGGACTGGTGTAATAATTATCACTGTAAAATGAATGTCCTTTGTTGAGATAGGGCTCTAGAAGTTTTACAACTATATTTCCCGACAAACCTAGACCTGTGTCAATATCTGCATTTTTATTTTCCTCTTTGCCAACGTATACGATGAAATTCAATACATACCCAGTTACACAGTCGCACAAAACGTATAATTTTATTCCAAATCGATGCCTTTTGGATTTTATATATTGTTTGAATACTAGCCGACCTTTGAACAAAACCATGCTTTCATCTATTACGATGTTTTCGAAGGGGTAAAACTGGCTTTGAAATTTGTTTTGAAACATATTCACAATGGATTCAATCTCGTATAGTCGATTACCTTCCACTGCTGCTTCGTTGTTGCTAAAATGCAAGTATCTCAATATTTGCACATATCGATCACGAGACATCGCTTTCCGGAAGAATGGAGTTCCAATCAAATCATCTGTAGACCAGTGGTCTTTCAGGTCCGACTTTTTTACATATGGCATCAGCATTGTAAGTGCTATAAAAACTTAGAACTCTTTTAAGTCAATATTGTTCCATTTCTTAGCATTTTGTTGTTGTGCGAAAAGATTGGTTTCTTCAACAATAGCATTGGCTATTTCTTCGGAGAAAAAGTTCAGAAAATACTCCACCTCTCGGTTTTCGTTCAATAAGCTTTCGTTTTGGAGGCCACTATGAGTGCTGTCAAACTGGTGAACTGTGGGAACGAATTCATTTGAATCCCACTGTATAACAAAATCTTGTACATTTTGAAAAGTATCAGGGGTGTCTAAATTAGTATCAGTGTTCTGTTCTGGGATACTCTGGTTTTCCAAATCATTCTCATCTTCTCCGGAGCTAAAAATCGCCTCACTGTCACTCTCAGATTCAGGAACGTTTTCACTTCCACTGTCTTTAAATGGTTCATCCTCGCTTGCATATAAGTCACTTTCACTCATCTCATCTAGAATATTATTCACTTCTGACTCAGTAAGCCCACAATATGATTCATCACACTTCCTTTTTTTTGCCCTTTCAGAGCTCCTTGACGGACCCGCGTGGTCTTCAGAAGCCATTATAAATCAGACTGGCGCGTAACTCCAGTAACTCGGCGTAACTAGCACTAAATGTCTCGAAATATCACACATTGGGTTGATGTATCACCTGATTTTGCCACATTGCCGGATGCCGTCAATAATCGGCAGCGCCGAAAATTTTCGACAGTCGCCTATGTGACAAACCAAAACAAACGAAACGGTTCGGCAGTCGCTTGTACGCCAAGAAAAACTTTCATCAATGCCCTGACCGAGTGGGCAGCCGTTCAGAAATTGATCTAACACCTGACGAATATATTCGGCACTCGCCTGTGTGCCAAAAAGTCTAGTGACCAATATATCCGTCAGCCGTACTGAAAGGGTAAATTTACTTAAATAACGTTTTATTTAGCCTCAGCAAAGATTATAAAAGCCTTGGTCTGATTATTAATACTGATTTGTTTGGATCTGTCGAAACATAACATCCGGTTTTAACGATACCTTGAGAGGGTAAAACTACGATGAACTTCTACCATTTTTAACAAATTGGCGCCCAACGTGGGGCAGATATTGGAGCTATTAGTACTCTAAAAACTCTGGATTAAGGGAGACCCCGTATGCGTAAGTAAGGTAAAAATGCGACGAAATTAATTTGCTTTGGTACTAAAATCAACGTTTTCCAAATCCTAAGATAGGATGATCAATTTTCCTCGTATACTATTAATAAAGTAGCCACAAACAATATAATATAAATTAAAATAACTAATAAGAAAAAATACTATTTTAATTAATTTTAACAAATTGGCGCCCAACATTGGGTTTGCATTGGAGTTATTAGTACCCAGAATTTTCTGGTTAGTGGACTCAAGTTGATGATCAAGGTTTAAAGTATTGTAAGATGGCACAGGAATGTGGTTTCCTTCTTTTACAAGCATCAGACGATCAGAAAGTCCATTGCATTTGCTTTTGATGTTTATTTTTGCATCTCGTTTTTCGATCTTTCGATGTATAAAAACAGGTTAATGCAAGTCCTTATTCTTAGTTCCTCATTTCCGTTCTATCTCTACTGAGAGTCCATCCCAGTAGCGACATTTTTTCTTTGGAATGCTCTAAATTTGGTTACTATAATTTAGGTTATGGAGAAAGTTTTGGCATCGTAACTTATTAATGAGACCACGAATTTATCTAAGGTTTTATTTTTTAGGTGATTTGTTATATTGCTCTTGAACATACCTGATAGAGCTCTACATTCAGCCCATGCTAAGGTATGTTTATTTTCTGGTTTTTATATTTGTAGACTAGTATTATTTCGTTACCACTGAGCTTTCACTGGGTATCATATTTGTCATAAATTCCTTCCATATTTCATATTTAAACTGACTTTTTTACAAACGGCATCTATCTCAGTAATCATTTTTTTCAGTATTTATATAATCAAAGGTTTATATTAGTTACAGATCATAAGCCGTTATTAATCATTTTTGGTAAAAAAAAGGGCATTCCGGTTTTTGCAGCTAATAGGTTACAACGGTGGGCTCATATATCAGCTTTCAATTTTGAAATTCAGTATGTTTATTCAGAAAAACATACAGCGGACATTTTTTCTAGAGTTCCTTTAGAAAATAAAATTAAAGGGCCAGATGAAGATAAACTTTTATTTTTTTCAAATTTTCTCAAATTTAAACTTTTTACAAAATCAAAAAAATCCTTTGAGCTGCCCTGACAATGATTCTCAAATTGAGCTAACAGTAAAAAAGTGTCGGGCTTGTACTGTATTTTCCAAATCCCAGCAAAAAGTTCCTTTGCAAGTTTGGGAATGGCCACGCTGGCCCTTGGACACGCTTACATGCAGATTTTTTGGTCCATTTTTAAATTTTTTTGTCAGGGATGCCACATCAAAGTAAATTTAATCTTTCAAGGTATCCAGTTTGATGGCTACAGCAACAATTAAAATTCCACGCGATCTTTTTGCATGATTCGGACTTCCCGTGGAATTTTGTACTGATAATGCAAAAAATTTTACATGCGATGAAATACCATTTTTTGTTTTAAAGGAAAGCGGCATAAAACATGTAATGGGAGCTCCATACCATCCATCTACAATGGCTCCCAATCTCTCCCAAGTTGTCTATTATTAGAACGACGTCGTCGGCAAATCATAGGTGGCAGAGCATTTCGCCGTCAATACAAATTCCTTTGGTGCCTCACTCTACCTCCTTGAAAGCATATTTCAGAACGTAAAAAGTTTGGGAGATAACGTGTCCTCTTGTCTAATTCTTAATTCGACTTTTATACATTCTGTATCTTTATGCAATCTTATAGTCATGTTAGCATTGCTGTAAATGTCTTTAATCAGTTTAGACTACCGATAGTCTATAGGGTTTGCCTCAAGCGCGTTCATTACACTGTTTGTTTCGATTGTTCGATTTTTGCCTCTTATTTAATTATGTTTTGTCCCATTGTTTAATTTTCTCCTTACAACTTTGAGACTTTTACTATCTTCGATTATTTGTTGGATTTATTAATTTTTGTGTTTTTGGTTATCTCTTCGGATACATTTTTACATTCTCTTGTTTATTTCTCTAAGTTCTCAGTGTTATTTGTTCTTATGGATTTGCATTTTTCTCTTTTCCAATAATTCTTGTATTTGAGGACTTAGTCTTTTGCTATTTAATTTCTAAACCAAAACAAAACAGTAATAAATAAATAAATATATTACTTTTATGAGTTTTTAACAAATTGGCGCCCAACGTATGGCAGACATTGGAGTTATTAGTATCCAAAATACTTTGATTAACGGATTTAAGTTGATGTTTATTTAGGAATGCAGTTTCTCTCCTATAAAAGACTCAAGAAATCACAAAGTTCGTTGCCTTATTTCTCGATTTACTTTGGCATCTCTTGAAAATTTTTGACGCATAAAATAGGGTTTAAGCGAGATATGGGTAAGTATGGTAAAATTGCCATTAAGTTCGTTTAAATTAATTTTCCTTGTAAACAATTAATATAATCTCTATTAAAACAAACTAATAAATAAATGTATCATGTCTATCATTTTTAACAAATTGGCGCCCAACGTTGTGTTAGCATTTAGCATTGGATTAATACTTTGGTTAGCGGATTCAAGTTGATCAATAGGGATTAACGAACTATGGGTTTGTGCAGAGATACGGTTTCCCACTTTTACAAACACCCAGTCATCAAAAAGTTAATTGCATTACTATATGATTATAAAATTATATGTATTAAAGTTCATTGCATGTTTTCCCCAAAGAGTGGAGAACGATATGCCATCGATAATCCGTTTCCAGATCTTTATTTTTTTTTTAAACTACTAGAAAATAATGCACCTAAATTAAAAATGTCATGGGAAAGAAAAACAAGATTTCTGTACATTAAGTTTTTAATAAATAACTGCAGCTTAACTGCTTAATTTCTCAGAATAAATAACCGATACAACTTGGCTAGGTATTCCAGTCAAGGGGCCGATGTACACTTGTTCGTGGTTGTGCTGAATGTTCTTGATTAAAACTTGCCTCCCTTTGGTGACCACTCGAACTTTACATTTATGTTTGTTTTGTTGGGTACAAGACCAATAACTGCAAGATTGACGACGCCTATGTAAGTTATACTCGTATCCATGTACAACTAGTTTTGGATATTTAGACCCGGATTTAAAATAGCAAACATCTAAAACTGTTTTATATGTTAAAATTATATATATAATGCTTTATTGTGAAAAAATTTTACAATTTGTAGAGTATAAGAAAATACAGAACATAAAAAATACACATAGAATATATAAAAAAACATACAAAAGTTTATACAATTTAACACAATTGTTTGAGGTCAAAATACAAACAAAAAATGAATAAATAAATTAGTGAATAAATAAAAAAACAAAATACAATATACACTAAAATGTGTACAAAGTGAAGAGGTAAACAAATCAAGTATAAATAGCAACACAAGGGCGTACAATACAATATTTAAAGAAAAAGAGATTTTTATTTTAGTATTTCGTTTTAATTAAAAAGTATGTGGGAAATTAAATTTAAGAATGAATAAAAAAGTCGTTTACTGCATACAAGGCTCTCTCCAGTAGGTACGATTTTAACGCCTTACGAAATGAGGGAAAGAAAGGTATGGACTTTCTTTCTAATGGTAAGTAATTATGCATGTTTTTCGCATTATACAGAATCAATTTTTTCCTTAGAAATTGATCTAAGCGCAAAACAGGCAAAGCTTACTTTTTTTGATAAAGCGTCGATATGCAAATCCCATTTTAAGAAGTTCTTTACAATAAGTCCCAAGAATCTTGGATCTGAGTCAACGACGTCAATAGTGGTGTTATTTAGTATAAAAGATTGCAACGTACTTTTATATGATAAAGCCTTAGTTTTAGAAATGTTAAGGCACAGGAGATTAGAATCGCACCAATACTTTATAGTCAATAAGTGAATAGAAACGATACTATGGAGTGTTGTGTTGTCCGGATTGCTCCAAGTGAAACTGGGATCGTCCGCGAAGAGACAAATTTTCTCGCTAATATTCAGGTTAGCAATGTCGTTGATAAACAGCAGAAAACAGAAAAGAGTAAACATAGCATCATTTGTGTATTTGTAATTCAAAAATCCAAACTGATGAGGAGTGAGAATTTTATATTTGGATAGGAACGATAGGAGCCTTTTTTAACTAAACTCCTTTATGCAAGAGAATAATTATCGCAGTCTTAAGACAGTTCGGAAAAACTCAATTTTGGAATAACAGGCTAATACGAGTAATAAGATGATTTAAAGTGCATTCCGGCAGGTTGGCAAACATTTTTAGTGTTTTTAATGTCTTTAATTGTATTGCTAAGCTCTGCTATTACCACGGGTGCGAAGAAGAAACTATGCAAGTTTACATTAGAAATAAAAAGATATGACATTGGATCAATTGACGGGGTTATGGTACTCGTTAAATTTTTAGCTACATTTACAAAGTAATCGTTTAAAAGTAATCGTGAAAAGTGGCTAGATATAGGAGCCTTATTTCTTAAATCATTTACTATATACCACGTTTCTTAAGCAAGATTACCGGAATTAGCCAACCTCCTATTATAATAAATGTCCTTGGCTGCCTTTATAGTCTTATGGTAAACTTAGTTTAACGTAATTAAGAAAGAAAGTGCTGTCTGAAAAATTTTTTAGGTGGGATAATGAGTGCATATTTTTAGCTGATGTACGTAGGCCTATCCGTGGTTCAAGGTTTATGTTTTTTAAATTTGACAGGCTTAAGAGGCAAGGATTTAAATGCTAAACCAGGTAATGCTTTTATAAAAGAAGAGAATTCGATATCAATATCTCCAGAAAGAACATTCCAGTCAGTTGTTAGACAAAGGTTCTTAAAATTTAGAAAATTTCTGTTAGAAAAAATACGGCTCAATTTTCACGAGGAATTTTTGCCTGTGATTGACGACAACACAAAGTTTGTCAATACTGCTTCATGGTCAGAGAAACCTGAATTTAAAAAAGTACAGTCAAAAAAACACACCCATTGAAAAATATGTTTAATATTTAAAATAGCTTTGACAAAATTTCAAAATAAAAAGGATTAATAAATATCGGTATTCCTGATATATTAAATTATCCAAATATTAACATAGCTTACATATATGTTTTTAATATAATAAAAAATATCCTTTAACAAGCACCTTAGAGTATAAAAGTAGCAGAAAATGGAAAGTCATGAAAACCGCCATTAACCAATGTGCTAAAGAATCTTAATAACCACCAAGACCTCCAAACCAATAATAGACAAATATAATTTTGTTCTGAATTTGAAAAAAAAACTGGAAGAAATTAGCATTACCCATCATCACCTATTATACTCATTAACAACTATTAACAACAATCTCTTTCTAAAGTCCATTCATATGTGGATTAATAAAATGTGTTTTTGCAAGCGGATTTTTATATGCACTTTATAATTAGACGTAGTTATCATCGCGGTATCATCTGCATATTGCAGCAGAGTTTTAGTCTATAATTGTCATAAATAGTGCATGACTATATTTTAAAAAATGCGATAGCGGAGAACCTTGTAGAATTCCTGCTCCTTTTGAAATTATCGGTTGTTGAAGAATGTACGAGCTTAACAAGATAAAGAACAATTTTTCTCCTCTTCGTCACCCTAATATTACAAGGTTGTATGTAACAATTATGATAATTTAGGAAAAATCGATTTAAAAAAATGGACTTCCGTAAAACGCAAACTATTAAGTACTTTTCTTTTTTATTAAACAAGAAAATTAAATGAACAGTAAAAATAAATTATTTTGATATAAAATTCAAAAAAAAACATTTTCTTCAAAAAATTATTTATTGAAAAGAAATATAGGATTCCGTTTTATCAAAAATAAATTTTCTTTCTTCCAAATGTAACATAGAATTTTGTAACACAAAACTAGTATTTAATTTAACATATACAGCAAAGCATATAACTTTTATTTACGGCTAAAAATACTTTCATAGTATTGCCTGTCCATCTCGGGAATCCATTTATACATAGACTTTATTGCCTCCACTTTACTTGATGCAAGGGGAATAGCTTTATAGCATCTTTTTAATTCCAGTGGAATAATTAGTTGTTCTGTTTCAGCTGTAACATGCCCCTTTCTCAATTTTCTTTGATGTAAATTTAGAGATTTAAATTTTTCTGTGGGGTTAAAGATATCTTTATACTTGAGTTCGAAAAACGATCTAGAAAACTGCAAAGAAACTACTTTTGAAAATGGCACAGCATTGTAGTTGAGTTGGCTTGAAAAAGACTGAAAGTCTATAAAATCTTCTCCTTTCATTTGGATAATTGTATATGGATTATAGAGGTTTACTTTTAAAAGGTTTCGTAAAAGACATAAAAGAGAATAGTATTCTACCTTATTTAATGACCTTTCGATTGAGCTGTGGATTGCATCTACTTCTTGGATACAAGCATTACCACGAACAGAAAATTTCATTGTGATTTTTGATAGGTTGTTGTGTTTTTGAATTAGGTGACTAAGGCCTATGAGACTATTTCTATTTTGCGGAACGCAGCTGTCGCCCCACAAAATAATTTCTGTAAATTCTGGATTGTCCTGCATAACTTTATCAAGTATTTTGTAAACCGCACTTGTAATGTCATTTCCCTTTCTTCCATGTAAAGCTTCGCTCCACACAGCACAGTATACTTTTTTGCCTATGGAGAGGTGTCAAGTCATATTGTAAACATTTAGTTTACTTTTATAAAAAAAGTTTTTTATGTCAGCTTTTGGGCATGTTAAAACGTTTTATAGATCAAAACACAGTATTGGGATTTCACTATCCTTGTCTTTTTGTTTTTCGTTTCTCATGTACTCTTTTTCATTTAAATGATCAGCATATTTTTTTTCCCAACTGTCATCCATCTTATTTTCTATTTTTTTTAGTTTTATTTCCTCGCACGTATCACATCTGTCTTTGCGTGGCTTATGAAAAGCAATGTTAAAATTATTGCAGAATGTTTTCCTATAAACAGAAAATGAAACTGAAGCTTTTTCGCATTTTTTTGCCAAATCCACATAAAGTTCATATAATTTTTTAAAGCTTAATCCACTTTCGACATATTCTTTGTTACTATTCTTGCGACAATAACGTGATTCCATACGAGGAACGAAGTTTATGTGCTCTTTAATAAAATCTATAGCTTCAGGTGACGTTACCCTTTTCTGATGTTTTCCCTGTATACTTTTAGTCAATGTGTTAGTTACCGTTTTATTTTTGTGAGCTGTATAAATTGGTTTCTGACTTATACATAAAGTTCCTGTATAAAATTCTTTGCAAACTTGAGTTGGTTGACCATTTAACTCAAAATAATATCTAAAGGTTCTCTTTTTTCTTGAATTATCAGGATTTTTTTCCTTTCCTTCTCCGCCAGAGACTAACAACTTTAGTAGTGTTTAAAATATAGTTCTTTTTTTCAACAGCTGAAAGCAGATAATAATTTTTTAAAATCTCCTTTCGTTGTTCATCGCTTATTATTCGAGAGCATTTAAATAAGCATTTTTGTAAACAATCTTTTTTGTTTTTAATCTCCCTGGCGGGAACGACCTTTTTTCGCGAAGAAATATATTCAAGGCCCCGATCAAATTTAGTTTTTCTTATATTGCATGCCCATTCGGATATATATTTTTGTCTTTTCCGTGTTAACTTTTTGTTTGTCTCATTTATCAAATTATCTTCTTTAGAATCCGTAGTATCATGTGAGGTTGCTGCGTTATGTGAATTATAATATTCTGTTTCAGGGTCTTCAATATTATCATCTTCTACTGAGGGCACTTTTTGTTTTGAGGTGTTTAGCGTTAACGTAGTGGAACAACCGGGAACATTTCTAAAACAAGAATTTAAAACGTTTACAAGCTAATATCTTGTAAAAAAATCGTTTTAAAAAACCAAATAAAACAATAACAATTTACAGAAGACGGATGAGAAGATTTTTTAATCTCAAATTTTGCTGATGAAAATGCTGTTTACTTTAAATTGCATTGCAGAATTAGAAGCCTTATACGAGCTAGTAGAGCAGCCAGGATTGTTTCTAAAACAAAACATAAATCTACATTATTGCGTTTTCCTTGACTATGCAGAAAATTTAAAATGGTTAAAGTAATATACATATAACATAACAATAAGTTAAGAACCAAAAAGTAATATGATAACTTATATACCTAGTTAAATGGCTTTAAATGGCTAGTTAAAAGTCTGACTCTTCACATTCGCTTTCACTGCTACTGGATCGGGTTGGAATGTTAATATAACAACCAACGAATTTTAATTCAAAAATCAATAAAAATTGAAAAAGTAAAAAAAGTAGATTAAAAATTTAAAAACCTAAGCTTACATAGATAAAATAAAAATTTAAAAAATCTTAACTGCATTCTTTTTTCTTTTTTGATTTTTCAGGTAATGTATATTCCTTGCCTTGGTCAGAATCATAACCGTAGCCATCAATAATATCAGTCTCATTTAATGCCATATTTTTAAATAAACTGCAGGGTTCTATGTTAGTATATAGAACCCTGTAATATTTATTATTTTATTAAACATTTATATTCTAAGGTTCTATGTTTAACTTACAACTATGATATATCCTTTTGTCATAATTTTAGGTATACACCTTTGGTTTTCCTTATATTACTAGAGTTCTATGTGAGCTTTAAATTTATTTCCAAAATTATAGTGTAGGGCTCACCACATGGAACTTTGTGATATTACAAACTAAATTTCCCTGGAAATGTTACATACAACCTTGTAATATTAGGGTGACGTCTTGTTAACAATATCCAAGGCATCAATGACAATTTCTGATCGAGTAAACCAAAACCAAAATGGTATTATTAGCAAGAAAACCAATAGACATCATTAATAAGATTAAATATTTTGAAATCAAAAATCCCCTCAGAATCCCACTTCGAAAAGGAAAAGCATTAAAAAATTAAGCCTAAGCTCTGCATCTATCAAACTTCCTGCATTACCCCCTGATATAGTCGTATATTCGCCTTGTTTAGTAAAAAAAATAGCAAAATTTAACTATCTTACATCAAGCATCCAGAACAACAAAAACTGAAACTATTAATTTCTGAAGTAACTTTATTGATATCAATTCATTGAATTGGTGAGACAATTCTTCTTTAAGATAGACTTATTTTCATTCATTACATTATTGATACTAGCGTGCACATCTCCATGAATATTTGCTCAGCAAATTCTTCTGTTGCAGTTTTGTACCTTTAAGTCGGTCTTTTATAGTCAAGATAATTTTAATTTCGTTGGTTCTATTCTAAGCTCTTTTCAGCGTCTACCTTCTATGATTAATGTATTTCACTGAGCAGTAAGTTCTTAATTTAGGAAAGCATTGACATTTTTTGAGATGACCTGTCAAAAATAAAGCTACGATTCCAAATTATAATACTAGCAGCATCTCACTCCTTGTTGAATTTGATAGTAATTCTTTGACAGGCAAACATCTTGAGCCGTCCTTTTCATGCAGTGTTGGCATGTTTTACATAAGGTCTTCTGAACAAAACATTGTCACTTTTTTGCTTTAGGTAATTAAATATATTACAATTAATTCGCTCTCATAAAGTATATAAATAGACAGTTTTCTGAAAAAAAAAAACAATAAAAACTTAAACAATAAATTATTTGCTAAAAATCTAACTGTTTAACTTATCAGCATAAATAACCAAGACAGGATGGCAGGGTAATCCGTTCGTATTGATGTCGGTCTTCTTGTGGGTATGCTGAATATTCTTGATAAAGACTTGCTTCCCTTTGGTCACCACTCGAACCTTACATTTATGTTTAGCTTGTTGGGTACAAGACCAAAAGCTGCTCGTTTCATAGCGACGATGCAATTTGTATTCGAATCCCTGTATTATCAGTTTGGGATTTTTGAATCCCGATTTAAAATAGCAAATATCTAAAATAGTTACAAAATTATTGTTTGGAATATTATTGAGAATGACAAAGAACGACTTTGCTTATAGATGCATTGCAGTGCCTAATACACACAATCTGCAAGACACTATTACTTATAAGCTGGAAAACAATTAAGTATTGCTGTTGTTGTCCCGATTGTACTCTCAACCACAGGTATTATCCCTAATTAATCTCCACCTAGTCACCTTTCGTTGCTTGGTCTTTCGTCATATTTAATGATAAAACTACTGAAATCAACTTTATTAAACTTGATTAGGCCCGTACAACACCGCACAATAACTCAAACCAGAATAATTAACATATACTTTATTCAATATTTGGCACAGCTTGTCTGAAACAACTTTAGTAACTAAAAATACTAAATTAAGTAATAGAAATGTTATTAACACTAAAAACATCCTAACTTAATATACCCTTTATTAATTTTTCTTAGAAAGAGCATTTCTTAACTGTTCACAATAATATATCGAGACTTTTTGAGATGGTAAGTCAGCCAAACTTGCTGGATCTCTATGGGTCTTCTCATGGTTATGTTGAATGTCTTTTATATAAACATTAAGGCCACTAGTAAGGGCTCTCACTTTGCATTTTTGGCTTTGATGAGTGCAGTACCAGGAACTACTCGAGGGTGAGCGGGTGTGCAGTTTGTACTCGTATCCGTCTATGATCATTTTTGGGTATTTTAGTCCTTGGCTAAAATGTACGATGCCTAAAAGAATGTTTGTTAAGTAAAGCAAGTTTTTGTAGAGAAAAATAACAGTTTTGTTTTTGTATTACAGTTTGTATGGTTTTATCTAGTTGTGCGAGCATTAAAAAGCAAAGTAAATCAATTTTAGGAAAATAAGCTTCACGCCCATTTATGTTATGCATTTTTATAAGGAATATCCGCCTTATCGGTGTTGCAATAAGCACGTTAACAAAAGCTTCATCAAAATGGCTCGCATTAATTACATTATGTTGTGTCTCCTTAATATTATTATTCAGGGCTTTCATTATTCACGTAACCTGAGCAAGAGTATTTGCCTAATTACTAAAGTTATCATTGACTTCTATTTTCTTGGTCTTAATTTGAGCTCGATATTTGTAGTGATACATGCAATAGGTTAAGATACAAAAAATCAGGCCTGGCCAGTATCATTCTGGTCAGAAGTATTAGTACCACAATTTGAACTTTGAATTGTTCGTAAAAATATTATTATCAAGACAATTCAAACCCGCTTGTAGAATTTTAATACCATGATGAACTCCAAAGTTAGAAAAGAAATCAATGACTTTCTGGTTCAAACGTAACATTAAAATTACCAGTAATGATTTTTTTTTAGTTATTCTTAAACACTCAAGGCAGTTAGTATATAGAAATATATCATGATCTCCCAATAATGATATATAGAAAGTAGTAATAAGAGACACCAAAACTGACCCCAGTAAGTTCAAAATTTACGTCACATGCCTTGGGATAATGAAGGATCAAAACAAGCACTATTGAAGTTATGATCACTGAAGAATAAATACTTGAGATAAATTTGGTAAACAATATTTTAATTACCTATTTTACAAAAGTTGAACAATCTTATAAAGTATATTTAAACAATGTAGTAGATATTTCAAATACAAACCTAATAAAATAAATTGTTGTAAACCACTCAGCTCCTCTAGTGTACGACTCTTTTTTATAAAAAATAAATCCTTATTTCCACCACTACTTTCTTAATTAAATAATTAAAAAATGACTGAATCAGATACAATTAAGTTATGCATATTAAGTAGAAAATGACCGATGGGCTTATCAATTTTTAAATCAGAAACAACTATATTAATAAAAAAATATGCGATTAACATTAATAAAGAAGCCGAGGGTAGTACTTAGCTAGGTCAACAATCTAGGCTTACTTAAAAAATCTTACATTGTACAAGTCATGTTAATATTTAACAGTTTTTAAATTTTCACAATACTCATATTTAACTACTTGCGAATGCAACCCTTCGTAATTTCCCTTATAGGTACCATCGTGATTGTGATAAACGTTTTTAATCATAAGTACGTTTGCTGCAGTTAACACCCTCGCTTTACATTTCACTTTATCACTTTGTAAACATACCCAAGTGGTGCTGGTCATTGTTCTTCTGGCTATTCTGTATTCGTGCTGTCCTATGATGAGTATCGGATTTTTTCTTCCAGGTGTGAAATATACTGTAACTAAAAATATATTTTTAATAAAGATTTTAAGAAGTGTATTAATATTTAATGGTTTCGAGAATGAACAAAGGAAACATTATTGGAAAAATATATTTATTAGACTTAAGTACATTTTAACTGGGAACAGTATTCGACATTTAAAATTTGCGCAAATAAATTCGCTATTTTACTGTGTGGATCTAAGGTGGCTCCATGGTTGTGTCCTACAGTCTTGATTCTTAATAGTTGTCCTGTAGTCAATACTCTGGCTTTACATTTAGTTTTATGGTCATTGACACATACCCATACGGTGCTCGAGGGACCTCTTTTACCAATTTTATATTCGTAGTTATCGAATATAAGCATTGGGTGCTTTTTTCCTGGACTAAAACGCACTATTACTAAAATAAAAGTTAAGTTTAGCTGAGGGAAGTGATTAAATGTAATAAAATTATTTAAAAGTTGTCCACTTTTAGTATATAGTATTTTTAACATTTGGGTCCCACGAATGAAATTTTATTTATCTGGAAAAATCTGGCTTCATTTTTAATCCGAATTTAAAATGAATTTCATATCCTTAGTGTCATTTTTCCTTGACGATTTGATAGTTCCTTTATTTCCCGCTTCAATTATATATTATACACCCATTTACTGCAAGTAACTCAAATAGTTTTCACCTATTTATCATAAGAATAATATTGTGTAAGGCTTTTGAAATGAAATTCTATTCAATATTTACTAGATTCTAATAAGATAAAAACATTTGTTTATGTTATTAATAATTACATCCCACGTATTAGTAGTCTCTATTGTTATAAATGTAAACACATTAAACATTTTCATGGTTTTTGTTCTGTATATTGCCCTTACTTTCAAGTTTAAGTTGATAAGTTACGCTAATTCAGGTTATTTTATTGTAAATCTCGGTAGTTTCCAAATTCTTCCATGGGTCTTTAGAAATAACCGAGTTTTGTGGCATTTTATTACGTATCGTTTATCTTGAAAGCAATATTGAATGACCGTCAACGCGAGTGAGGTTAGTCTTTGACGTTGTCAATCAAAAGTGTGTTCCTGATATAAAAGAGAATTTCTAGAGTAAATGTGAATTTCAGAGTGTGTTCCTGAATTACTTTACAATATGGTTCACTCCACTGAGCTTTATGGTAAAGTAAATGCTCTATAAAGTAAGAGTTATGGGTACTGTCGGGAAATTCCGCGGCTTTGACTTAGTTTGGTCCTTCCGAATCCAACGCGGTAATCCGCAAGTTCGTAGCTCTCATATTAGCCGAGACGTCCTATTTTTATTTTTATGTTTATTTTTGTTTTCGTAATGTAGGTGATGGGAGCAAGTTGCTGGTATAGTTAGTTCGATTTTGACAAGAATAAATTTTTGGTGGAAAAATTCCATATTTTAGAGGTCAATATCTCGGCGTCTATGGGTACTATCCAAAAAGTTCCAACGGTTTTAACTTAATTTCGTCTTTCCAAATCCAATGAGACCATCCGCAACATCCTAGCTTTGATAGTAGCCGAGATATCGCATTTTAGGACCTATTTTTGAGCTCAAAAACGAGGTCGAAAAATGGCTTTTTTTGAATTTTCCTTCCAATCGTGTTCGTGACTTCAGGGTCTGCGTTAATAAAGAGCTTTTCATTATGCTTATAATAGATACTCTCATAAGCATAATGAAAATGAAAAGCATAATGCTAAAATCCCTAGGCTTTATTATAAGATCAATATAATAGCCCGTTTACACGCTCATGCAATTTGCGCCAATTGACTTGTACAAACAAATTTGCGCAAGTAAATCGTTGCATGTAAACGAAAGCATGGAGTTTGCGCAAGCCAAAAAATATGGCTTGAGTAAAATCTGTTCTGGCAGAAAATTTGCATGAAGTTGGTGTATTTGCATGAGCGTGTGAACGATAATCGCGCCTTCCGGTCAATTTGGTACATGCGGAGTAGTATCGTGACACTTGTGACATTTTCACCTTGGTACGTTTTGTGTGCTTGCAATAAAAAAGTACGAAGGTTTAGGCACAGCATAAAGAAACCAGCAGTCGCACTTCAATAAAAATACATTGGCTTGAATAAGCGAGTTCGGTGCATGTGTACTAACGCAGGCGAGGCATATTTGCTTATAGTAGGGATGCCGCTGACACTCGCTACGGTCCACGCGGCTTTTGCCTTGGCTAGAGCCGGACTTAAACATTTTTTTAGATGTTATTATCTTGTAAAATAAAAATACCTACATAGTACAAATAATGATTTTTTAATATAAATAGAGTTCATACATTAACAAAATATTTAAACAAAAATAAACATCGCATTTCTACATCTAACAACGACGATATAGAAGAATACGTGCAGGAAGTTAATTAGGTATGTACCATAAATTTAAGAGACCATTCTTTGAGTAATTTTAAAACAAAAAGTTCATATAAACATATGTCCAGAAATTCTTCGTTCTCAATATACAGGGTGTTAGAATTTAACAACAACTAAAATATATGCCACTGACTTTTGTGCAATTTTTATTATGTTCTGTGGATTATACAAATAAAACTTTTCTGTCTGTTGAATTTTTTTCGTATCTTGCTTAGTTAATAATAAATTCCAAATGAAACTTTTCCCCAAATTCCTTGTGTGATCCAGGGATATGCAATTAAGTGGACTTTTTTTTTTCTCGAAAAATAAGCGAGATACGAAAAAGTTGTATTTGTATTTGAGTAAATCAAATAAGATATTAAAAATTGCACAAAATTCAGGTGCCCCAATTTTTTTGCCACAAATATTTCTTCAGGTCCCGTTTGAGATTACACTGAATCTAATAAATTTAATCATGTTAGGGGTAAATTAGCTCCTTAATGTTATAAATAACACCGCCAGAGAATTTGCGGACCTATGTTCATATGAACTTTTTGTCTTAAAATTACTCAAATAATCGCCTGTTAAATAATTTATGGTACATACTTAATTAACACCCTGTATAGTAACGCTTTTAGATTAACATTACAACTTTAATTGATGCTTAATTATGTTATTTAAGCCATACAGCCAAATTTGCAGCTATTAAAAACTTTGGCAAAGTCAATTATTTTGCTTCATTAATAATTTTTGACATACCCCTCTTTTAATACAAAAGTTTTTATAAAAAACGCTACGCTTTGTAAAAACGCTATCAAAATAGTCACTAAGTACGGCGCTGAACTAGGCGATACACCTATGAACACAGTTCGATAAACAGTGAGCTCGGCATCCGGAGAACATGGCTGCGGCATGGCTAAGGATGCTATTAGTTCGCTTACATTTTCGAGCGGAGTGAGACTGCTGGTTTCTTTATGCTGTGGTTTAGGTGTTTTTATGTGGTAGTTTTGTTTTTATTGTTAAATGTTGCGGGCTTGTCTCAATTGTTGACACCCGAAATGTCGAAAGAAAAGGAATGTCTCCGTGAGTTTATCGAGCTATATAAATCGTTTGTGTGTCTATGGAAAGTAAAGAGTAAGGAATACAGTGATCGAAATGCAAAAAATCAAGCCTACGAAATTTTAATAAAAAAACTGCAGACCTTTAACCCAGAGGCTAACAGAGAGAGTGTTGTGAAAAAAATAATTCGCTACGTAGCACATACAGGAAGGAACTAAAAAAAGTGCTGGACTCCGAGCGATCAGGTGCAGGATAAGAAAACATTTACGTACCCCACTTATGGTACTATGATATGATGAATTTTATAAGGGATCAGGAAACTTCCAGAAATACAAAATCGAATATTGAAGATATGCAGGTAAGTACATTGAAAAAATGTTTAGCAGTATTAACTAAATATTTAGAAACTGTTATTAAAATTTGTATTAAATAGGCCTCAGACGTCTTGTTATTTTAACTAAAAAAAAATCTTGTTATATTGGCTACATTTTGACACATTAGACACTGTAGAATTAAACATTTCCAAATTTTAAACAAATACAACTCAATTTCAATTTAACAAGATTTTCTTAGTGGTCTTAAAAAGTCAATTTTAATTATTCTAACGATTTTAAACTTTAGTAATTTAATTTTTTCAGTGTAAAGTATAATAATCAAACGTATTTTTTAAATAATTTTTAATAAAGCATCGCTATAAATTATGTATCAATAACAATAATTAAGATTAATATCTAAATAGATACCATTGCATCCTGCCAGGATACTTTTCCAGAATTGTTAAAGTGTATTTTAAATTGTTCTCTCACTTCTTTTGCCTCGGCAGTGTGATTTCGTTGATGGCCTCTTTGAAGATCCAACAAGTTATCTGAGTCTGTTCGTAAACCAGGAATAATTGTACCGTTATTCTATCTTCAGTATCAAACACATCACTGGATGTATATGTGTGGAAACAATTCCTTCGCAGAAAATTGTGAAGTGCACAACAAGTTAAAATAACTTTGTCAATATTATGTACTTGCAAGTTGATTGTGGTATGAAAAATTCTAAAACGGTTAGCCAGTATTCCAAATGTATTCTCCATGATTCTTCTGGCCCTGGATAAACGATAATTAAAAATTATTTTGTCATAATCAAGTTCCTTTTGACTGTATGGCTTTAAAAAATCTGGCCTTAAAGCAAATGCCTCATCTCCGATAAATACGTAATTCAATGGTGTTTCACCCTCACCTAATGGTTCTGCTCCCGGTAAATTTAATTTATTTTCTATTAATTTTTTCATAAATATAGTATTACCGATTACTCCTCCGTCAGAAACTCGGCCGACATTTTACTTTTGACCATAAACAAGCATGTAACTTTAATATGCAAAACTTCAATAAAGATTCTCCATCCATATTGCCCGGTAAGCATATTACCATCCATATCTAAAGTATTTGGAAGGGTTATTTATCAAACAATTATGAATTATTTAACCCACCATCAAACAATAAATAAAACATAGATAAAGATCAACGGAAATGGCTCTTTACAGTGCAATACAATATATTATAGAAAATCTTTTAAAAAAAGCTACAGTAGCTGGACTATATATTCGATTTGCCTAAGGCGTTTGACATGGTTGACAATCCGGAATTATATTCTTTTTTTACAAAACTCAATTATCTGAACATAAATATCTTGTTCAAAAATTTAAGAAATCACAGGCAAAATCTGTGGGTTCTGTAGAAGTAGATGGTAGATATTTTGTTTAAAGGTATAATAATAATTATAAGCACTTGCTATGTCTTATCTGTAATAGCAGCAATTACAATCTTTATGCCAGAGTCAAATTTTCCCAAGTGGGCCACTCAAAAGTGAGTTTTGGATTTCCATGTACCTTTCGATTTCAAATGATAGTTCAAGGGACAAGTTAGTTTTGCAAAATATACATTTTTTTATTGGTTATAAGCAATTGAAATTTTTTAAGTTTTTTATTTTGACAATGGTTGATACTTGAAAAAAGTGAGTAATCTTACATTCTTCACGTTCTAAAATGTTTTGCGCATCAAGTGAATCATTTGTAAATTTAATTGTTTATGCATCACAAAAATTAATTTTACAATAAACAAATACAAAATTTTACATGTTCTCGTATGTTTACGGAAAAAATGAAAAAAGAACATTGTTCAGATATTCATAATGAAGATTTAAGCAGACGAAAATTTTTGCTAAGTATGAATAAGCAAATACGCCAAGCGTTTGTTTATTGACATTCGAGCGCTCGAATCCCCTTATCTACAGACGCATTACGTGTTGCGGTCTAGACTAACGCAAGTCACTTAATTCCAAGATTCTGCACAAAATCTGAATTTTTTTCGGTGTTTCATACTCGACTTTCGTACAAAAATCGAAGTTGATTTTCTTAAAATATCCCCGTGCCCAATCATAAAGTTCTTTGGTCGTCGTAATTGTTTTGGTGTTTTTTTTTCTGTAAACTAGCACGATATGCGCACCTTTTCACGGTGCCGCCAATACAAACGCACGCCCCTTTGCCGCGTGCAGTGGCGAACAAGTGCCACTCCGCCGGCATACCAAAATCGCTTTGATGATAACACAAATTGATAAAATTAGGGTATTGAAATCAATGCGGTTTTGCAAACACAGTAAGTTTACAAATACTAACAGATTTGGAAACCAGAGTGTTTAAGCTAGCGAGGTGTTGTAGTGGCTATAGGTATATGCACAGATACTAACGGAGACTTACACCAATTAAAAATACATACTTATGCGAAAAAATATTTATGTGATTGGGTATTATTACACAATTAAACGGTTTTGGAACATCAAAAAAAATATATATTAAACATAAAATAATATTAGGTTAATGAGCTGATCCATGCCCTTTAGTGTTAGGTTGGTTCTGTGCAATGTTTCTAATTAGATTTTTAGTTCTTTTTTATACTTTTGATGTCTCAGTTTTAGACAGATGTCCAAATTGAATCCTACGAGATCCGCAAGATAATTCTTCACGATGTTTTCTTCTGCTGACAGCAGTTGGTTGAATAATTTTTCTGCCTTTGAATAGGAGCTGCTTGTTGACTAATATGCAAAAATCAAAAAAATTTGAAGGATTTTTGATTTGGTTTAGCATATTATTAAATAGTTTCAGCATTTTCTTCATATGACTGTGTTATATTTTCTATGTTTTTCTCGAATGTGTTCAGTTCTTCTTCACAATTTTTGTCATCAGGGAGATGGGATCTTTTGGCAAATTTTTGACAGAAAAATCCATCGAAGAAGTTTTCATTGGATGTGATTTGTTGTTCAGGGGTATCTATATTGTTATCTGTGTTACTAAAATTGGTCACGGTTTTAAACAAGGACTCGTCAACGTGTCGCCCTTCAGTCCATATAAAGAAAATGCTGAAACTATTTAACAAAAAGCTAAACCAAATCGAAAATCCTTTAATTTCAATCTCAATTTCAATTTTTTTTCATTTTTGCATGTCAGTCAACAAGCAGTCCCTATTCCAAGGCAGAAAAATTGAGGTTCAACCAACTGCTGTCAGCAGAAGAAAACATCGTGAAGAATTGTCTTGCGGATCTCGTAGGATTCAATCTGAACGTCCGTCCAAAACTGAGACATCAAAAGTAAAAAAAAGAACTAGAAATCTAATTAGAAACATTGCACAGAATCAACCTATTAACGATAAAGGGCATGGATTAACCTAATATTAGTTTATGTTTAATATATATATTTTTTTAATATACCAAAACCGTTCAATTGTGTCACATAAATATTTTTTAGCACAGGTAGGTATTTTGAATTGGTGTCAGTTTCCATTAGTATATGTTCCTATATAGCCACCATAAAACCTCAGAACACTTAAACACCAGAGTGTCCAAATCTGTTAGTATCAGTAACTGTACTGTTTTTGCAAAATCTCACCGATTTCAACACCTTGGTGTCAACACGTGGTAGCATCTGTTAATATGCGACCCGGCGCCATCGGAAAAATAATAAATTTTCTTAACACCAATTCGGCCGAATTTCTCTTCCAAAAATGCGATAAACTTAGTGTTATATAAACGAACTGCAGTGGCGTCGTGGTCTGATTTTTCGGAAAAGACGACATAATTAGCATGTTGCAAATAACCATTTTCTTTGAAGTACACAACGTAAACATGTAGAGTTGCTTGGTTTTTTGACCAATATTGTGATTGTATGGCATTTTGGATTGATTTTTTGAGTTTCTCAAGATATGAAGCCGGGGATTTTGCCAGAAAATCACGTTTTGCAACCACAATAAGATCTGCAAAAAATTACGCACCAAAACAGCAATTTTCTCGGAAACAGTTACAATCTGGCATCTGTAAAATAAATACTTTAATCTTTGGAAAAAAAGATCAAAAATTGTTTATATACTGATCCGTGGTCAGGCATTGAGAAAATTCAATGTCTTTGATGTTTAAATCTTTCAAAATGGATTTTAATTCTTGAACTACATTTTTTGTGCCAGGACATTTTTTACAATCTGAACAATGTTCTTTTTTCATTTTTTCCGTAAACATATGAGAACATGTAAAATTTTGTATTTGTTTATTGTAAAATTAATTTTTGTGATGAATAAACAATTAAATTTACAAAGCCTATGATTCACTTGATGCGCAAAACATTTTAGAACATGAACAATGTAAGATTACTCACTTTTCTCAATCAACTAAGAAATTGTCAAAATAAAAAACCTTGTTAAAAAATTGTATATAAAAAAAAATTTATATTTTGCAAAACTACTTTAAGGCATCATTTTTCATCCCTTGAACTATCATTTGAAATCGAAAGGTACATGGAAATCCAAAACTCTCTTTTTTGAGTGGCCCACTTGGGAAAATTTGACTCTACAGTAAAACAATATTTTGTTAAAAGAGATGCAAAGAAGATTTTTTATAGAGATAACTAACTGATTAATCATTGATTATAAATAATACCATTTAACCCTAATAACGATTTTTGTTATAGAACATCAATGACAACAACGGTTTGTATGTAGTAGGTTGACAGGTTATGGGTTGGGTTGGGGAAATTTTTAACTTTTCCTGTCTTGAGTAGCAAATGGCTGATACGTTGGATTTGGCTAGTGCTTCTAATTTACCTTTTGTAGCTGGTTTGTTTGTGAGGTTTTTTTCGTTATAATAATACTGTAGCCATATAGGCAACGCCGCGTATACTAGCTGTTCTTCATTCCAGCATGACGGCAAGTAGGCACCCCGCGCGACATCTCTGAAGCCGTGTGGAAGGTTAGCGCATGTTCGAGAACAGGCTACCGAGTATATAGGGAGCCGCGTTGCCACTGGGAGGGTAGTTGACAGCAGAATTCCGTTCAGCTCCGAATATTGGCGCGCTCTTTAAATCGAACAGAATTAGTAAATAAATACGCCGACTATTTTTGTTTATCGAGTGTTTTAATTTATAGGTACCTTAAAGGACGGTAAAAACGCAATTATAGCATAACATTAAGTAATCGTTTAAGATGAGATTTTATATTGAGTAAAATATTCATGGTGATACCACAGAGACGATGAGCTATATTATAAATCTGAAAGTACCTATCTGATGGCCAAGAAAAAGAAAATCAATAACGGTGCGAAATTATATCTATAATCTGATTGAAAATAGAGCCAGGAATTTTCTTTTCAAATTTTTTTAACACTATTCTACTGCTTTTAAATGCAACTTTGCAACAATTCAAAATTTTTTATATCTCCTATAGCTATCAAGATCTCAATAAGGAACACTAAATTTATAAGTAACTAAATAATTTATTACAGATCTCATACAATTTGATAATTACATACTGAATACCACATTAAACCCTCTTTAAAATATTATAGTATTGAATCTTAAACTGTTTAGACGGTAAATTAACGTAATCATCTCCAGAAGTCTTGTCATGATTATGTAATTCCATATTCTTTTTTATAATATTTCCAGTGGTGACCACCCTGGATTTACATTTTAAGAATGCCTTTGTACAAATCCACAATGTGCTAGCAGATTCATGCCGATTAATCTTGAATTCGTATCCGTCGATTATGAGAATTGGGTTCTTTTTTCCTTGTCGAAAATATGCTGTAACTTTAAATAAGAAAAACATTAGTAGTTTTATAATAAATGTTCTCGACGATCAATGAAGACATAAATGAGAAGCCGATTTGTGGTTATTACCTATTTATTTTCAACTAAAAGTATTTGTAACCAAATTGATATTAGCCAATGCAGTATCAAAGAACTTAGAAAAGACCTAATTTTTGGTGATAACTTAAAATGTTCTTACATTGTTATAAAAATTCCTAATAAACTATACGCTATTCAAGCATCCTAATTATTGCGCGCCCCCTCATGGCGGTAGAGCAGAACATCTTCAGTCAGTTGTGTTAAAGCTCTCTTTTCTTATTATTGCATTTTTTATTAAGTTACGCGTGACCAAATTATTATTGAAGCACGGTTTGCTTTGCTTTTGATGTCAAATATCATGCATCAACTAAACATATTATCTCACTCTAATTAATTACAACACACCTTGTGTACTGGGAATAAAAGAGCTAGATCAAGGAAACACTCAATCACTTCTTTTTTTCTATTAAATGAGTTGTTAAAAAAAAAGTACAAGCAATTTGTGTATCATTAGTGCATAGAGTCCCTTAAAAGGGACGCCACTGGTTTCAAGCACATGCGCACTTCTAATGTTTTCATAACCTCGTGCATTTGTCTAGACGTTCGCTCTTTGTTGTAAAATCAGTTCATGTTCAGAAATCGGAGATAGCGTTTTGATTTTGTATTTTTATGTGACCATGGATCCGGAACTTTACTCGAAATGGAGGGTAAGTTTTAATTTTTTATATCGATAGGTTTTGAAACCAGGGTAAAGAAATTCAGTAAATATGTTGTGTTTGAGGTTAGAATCATCATACAATTTTGTCTGCAAAACAAAAATGTGTTATTGTTTTCTTAGACATAAATATTTGTTCTTTCCCTTATAAGGGACTCTATGCAAAATAGACAATCCTCAGTATAATTCGTAATTTGTATTTTGCAGATTATCTCTGCATGAATTGCAGACATTATTTGAAGAAAATGACGGTGAAGTTCAACGTCCAATGTAAACATCAAAAACTTGATGTTTACATTGGAATTCCTGATAACCTAGGCGAAGGTACAGAAGAAGACAGCGACAACTCTAATGAAGACATTTCGGAGATGTAAATCGCTTATGCCGTGGAATACTTCAGCAGAATTGTGAAGTAAGAGCCAGAAAACAAAATGATTTTGACGAAGAAGATCTAGTTCCTCTAGCCCAACTATTTCCAAAGTCTAAGGGTTTATCTCGTCAAACCTATGAAGTCCCACCTAATTAACAAGATGATTTTGATGAAGAAGATCTAATACCTTTAGTAGATCTGCTTTCTAAGCCTGGGTCAAGTATAAGTCAAGGCAATTTTTTAACCCCTAAACGTAGAAAGCTATACGATTGGATCTCCCCATTTTTTTTATGAATACAAACTGTGTGCCACGAGAGCCATCTCAAGAAGCAAAAGAAACCCAAAATCCATTAGATTTTTTGAAACTGTTTTTCGATGAAGATCTCACATCGAAAATTGTTGAAAAAGCCAATAAATACGGCCAACAAAAAAATAAGGAGCTAAATTTCGCAAAAGAAGAGTTACATCTACTATTTGGAGGAATGCTTCTTTTAGGTTATGCAAAAAAACCGAACAAGAGGATGTTTTGGAATCCAACAAAAGATATACCAAACATTTTAAAAAATAGCATGCGACTAAATAGATTTGAAGTGTTACTTCGCCACATCCATTGCAACGATAATGCTAATATTGATCGCAGTGACCGGCTTTACAAAATTCGCCCTCTACTGAACTCACTGAATCAGTTTTTCAAAAAACACGGAGGTTCAGATGAACATTTTTTAATTGATGAAAGCCTGAACCCCTTCTATGGAAAACACTATGCCAAACAGTAGACCAAGGGCAAGCCGATAAGATTCGGCTTCAAAAACTGGGCTCTATGCAGTAGTAATGGGTACATGTTTTCTTTTGAGATTTACACTGGCAAATCAGATGCAGAAAAACTGTTTGGTCTTGGTGGAGACGTGGTTATGTACTTACTACATAAATCGGAAGTGCCTTCTAACCAGGGATATAAAAATTTTTTTGATAATTATTTTACAAGCCTAAGTTTACTGAACCATCTCTCGGAAAATTGCAACAGTAAGAGAGATTCGAACGGAAAAGTGTCCATTTCCTGAAAGTACTTCATGGAAATCAAAACCAAGGGGAAGCCACAGTTTTGTTTCTTGTGATAACGTTACTTTTGTACAATGGAAGGACAACAAGGTTGTGACATTGGGTAATAACTTCGAAAGTTATGACATTGATACCATATCTAGATGGTGTAAGAAAACTAAAACTAAAAAACAAATTCCACAACCAAAAATTATAGCTGGATACAATAAACACATGGGAGGAGTTGATAAAATGGATGGGCTGATTGCTTTGTATAGGACAAGAATGCGACAGCAAAAATGGTATTGGCCAATAGTTTCATATTTTATTAGATGCAAGCATCTCAAATGGCTGGGTACTTATGAAAAAGCTAAAACCAAATGATGCAAATTGTGCCTCCTTACTAGAACTTCGGAGGTATATCGCCCTAAGTTTTTTACAGTCCTATGGTAAAAAGCCAAGTAGAGGAAAAACTACATAAATCCGCTTGATTTGATAATATAAAGACATTTAATTCGGTACAATGAATCTGATCGAAGGTGCCAAGTATGCAAGAAGAAAAGTAACTTTATATGTGTAAAATGTGACTGTGGACTTCATCCAAAAAATTATTTCGAAAATTACCATATAAACTAAATAATATTAATTTTATGTATTTTATGCACACTAATAAAAACTATTATTTGATTTTTGTATTTTTGTTTATATTTTATTTAAGCCAAAATTTAAAGACAAATTCATAAAGAAAAAATACATAAAAAACAATTTTTATAAGTTCATGCACTAATGGGTTAAATCAATCATTAACAACACAGCTGACTGAAGATGTTGCGTGCCAACACCGCGAGGGAGCGCTACTAACGATGATGCTTCACTAGCCTAATTTAAATAGCCTTTAAAGAGTTACAGTACTGCAGATTCAATTGCTTGGAATAAAATTTCTGGCAATCCCCCTTGAAAGTTCTCGGATGCAAATGTGGTTCTTTTTTCATTTGTAACTGATCGGTATTGGTGAGTAGCCTGGATTTACATTTCAGCTTGGTACTTTGGGTACATATCCAAAACGTACTTCCCTTGAACGTCTGCAATTTGCTGTATTCGTATCCGTCTAAGATTAAAGTTGGATTTTTCTTGCCCGGTGCAAAATATATCGTCACTAAAAATGTGATATAGTAAGGAAGGATATTATGGAGTAAAAGAGTTAAATCTGCTTCAATTGTATCATTGATGACAAAAAAACATTTTTAGATGCCCTGTAATTAACTGAAGCAGTCGTTTTAATCATCTCCAGTTACTAAATACATTTTTTTCACCTCAAGTGGTACAAAAGCCACGCTAACCCAATATGTAACTTTTTTCTGGTTAATGTCTTGAGGAATGTTTTAGATAAAGCATAATTTTTAATTTTAATTGTCTTGAATATAACGAGGTTTTATAGAAATTTTAAACCCACAAACTTTATAGTCCATTATCTACTCGTTTCGATCTTTTGCAAAGTTTGAAAATTAAATATATTTGTAAAGATGTTGGTCTGCTAGTTAACAAAAAAAAACACTCTATTAAGATACTGTACGATATTTTAAAGGCCGAGAAACCAGCTGATTTTACCTTATTCCAGAATGACAAGTAGCACACCGCACGACGTTTGGAAGGTTGGCAAGAATCGTCCGGAACAGCGTTCAGCCGAATATATAAGGAGCCGCATCGCCGATAGTTGGAGTTCAGTGAAGTAAATTTCGGAATATTGCGCGAGATTTAAATAGTTGTAAATAAATACACTAAAAATAAATATCTCTAGTAATCTTGGGTGATTTTCGATTGTTTTAATTCACACCTAACAAACGGGAAAAATGTTATATTGGTATCAGGTGTGGGGTGTGAATTGGACGTCAGTCAACTAGCCATTGGTAAAAAATAAACTTGAGAGATTTAAAATAAATCGGACTAAAGTGTGTGAAAATGCCAAAGCTGATGGCTTTAAAAGTTGCTGAGCTAAAATGGAAGCTGGAGGAATAAAACTGATACGACAGAAAATAAAGCGGTCTTTAGGCTAAATTGCTGGAAAATTTTGCCAACCTAGAACCTAAATTGTTGGAAAATTGTGTAAAATTAAAAGAAAACTTAGCCACACTTATGAAATTAAAATGTGAGCTTGGGGAAAAGCCAAGAGAAAAATTCTGCCAGGTTGAAAAAAAGTTTTTGTAGAACAAGAATAAATTAAAAGAAGATCTGAAAAAAAATTCTCTACTGAAAAAAGAAATTCTTTCATTAATGGCGAACGGGATCCAAGATGTTCAAAACAAAATTGCAACACTGAACGTCGATACTATCGATAAGCTGCCCTATATACGTTCAGCAATGGACAATAAGAACGAAGTTTGTACCCATACGGAATCTGTTGAACTGGTACACCTCAAACCACCTTAATTTGATGATACTACATCATGGAATATTTATCAGCGTCAGTTTGAGGCTGCAAAAGCAAACGGTTGGTCATCCAGGAAGAAAGCTACTGATCTTACTTTGCTGCCATCCTGCAAAGAATGTCCCCATAAAAACAAGAATCATTCAGAATTATCAACAGAAGTGTACGGCCACCTAATGAGGCATTTGGGGGGTCAGGGGAGTCCTTGCAAATGCAATTTGATGCTGATGTTGCACTTTTTGTTCCACTGGCATATCCATATAACCAGGAAATAATCATGTAACCTTTGGCAGACCAAGCATTCCTGGATAGGCTCTGCGGTGGTGAAATGAGGCAGACTTTAGTACTACTAGCACATCCACCTAAGCTAGTAGATGAAAACATGAACCCTTGAATTCGAGACTTCCAAGAACACGAATAAGGTTGTGTTCAGCAAGTGATTCCAGGACAGGAAAAATGTAAGGAACCAGTCAAATGATAAGGGAGGCGATTGGAGGACATAACCGCCAGGCCGGAAATGGCAGTGTTGGAAATGTTCGAGTTCTACTAAGCTTTGTTACTAGAACGGAGTGAGATCGTTCTAAAGGGCTCGCTTGCTGGCAAGACCAAGGACGGTGAAATAGTCATGTTCGAACCTGCAATGCATGACGAGGCTGTTGGTCGAGGGATAGCACTCAAAACGACCCTTGTACGTGCTAAAATAAGTATTCCTGTGTAAGTAATGAATGACAATCATTATCTGTGTATTGTTAAAGAAAGGCACAGCGTTAGAACACTATTTTGCAATTTCATCAGCACTGCGACAAGTTGTGGCTGTGAACCTTAATGGGGAAGCCATTCTGAAAGAATTAAAAAAGCTATGGTCATGGTCTATGGTCAGACCAAGAAAGGAGGCTAAGGCATTTGGTCCATAGGTATCGAGACCTTTTTGATACTGGGAAGATAAGAAGGACCAACATATAGTCTAATACGAAATCAATAAAGGAAATGACTGGCCAAGAAGAGGCTGATAAAATTATTGTGAGTATGGCCAATGAAAGCCTCATAGAACCATCCGGATTGACGTCATTGAGGAATGACAAGTGACACTGAAATGTAGAAAATAGATAATGAAATTGAATGAGTGAATATAAAGTAAGAAAAATTGGATTTAATCGGCGCGACGCGATACGCACAAGTCTCTTACCTGATAAGGCTTCTAAATCGGACTTGGGTACTGGAATGGCGATTACTCAATTCATCACCCATACACGATTAATCAAGTATTTGGGCTGAAACCAGCAATTAGTGGTTCCGGAATCTCAACGCAAGAAAAAACGCGGACGGTACCGTCACTTATCACACCGGAGTCCGTTCTCGTTCTTTTTTCCCACTCAAATTGGGCTTGCCAAATTTATCATTTATGGGCATGCTCAATGCGAAAAAAGACGATCTGTGCGTATATTTAAAAGAAATTATACAAAGCGATACTGTATATTAGATGGGAAAAAGTAAGATAGATATGTGCTGAAATTAATATTTATTATGAGGTTGAAATGCATTTATTTTCAATATTCTACCCATTCAATAGTCTCCAATCATTTACCAAGAAAAAATAAAATAAAGATTTCTAAACAGATACATCGTACGACGCTAGAAGGTTGGTGAAAATAGTCCGAAACAGCGTTCAGCCGAATATATAAGAAGCCGCAGCGCCGATAGTTAAAGTTCAGTGAAGTAAATTTCGGAATATTGGCGGGTGATTTAAAAAGTCAGTGATCATGTTTTCTTAGCGCACGTGTAAGTTATTGATTATATTCGATTGTTTAATTCACAGCTAACTAATTGGAAAACCGCTACAATAGAAAAATACAAAATCATATTCACCAGTAGGTCCCAAATAAACTCCAAAAGAAGAGCTCGTACTTATAAGAACTTTTGGTTGCAATCACCCAAACTACCAAAAACCACCAAAGTGTGAGTAAACTGAAGACTTTTACATATTTAAAGTATCAGAGTCTTTTTTAGTACGGATTTCTCTTGATCTCAATATTCTTAGAAATATCTAGTGATTCTAACATCAAAATGTTGGTCATTTGTCCAAGCCAAGAAGTGGTTGTTCGTGTTATTGTGTTTACATGAGCACCTTATATGCCAATCCAAAATAACCATATCACATGTTATTACATGTAAATTCAGTAATATTTTCTAAGCACTTAACCCTTGATATTAAGGGTTCTGAATTTCGAATACCATATTTTTAACTTGTTCATCGGATCTGGTGTATTTCCAGATTACTGGAAAGAAAGTTTGAACAACCTTGGATTAAGTAGTTTAGTATCAAGTAAATCTCCGTGAAGTTAAAATCTTTATTGTAGTGCTGCCTTGTCATACTTTAATTAATAACGTTTTAATTTTTAATAAGTCACATTAATTGCTGGAGACATTTTAAAATACAACCATGATCTAAATGTTGAATTTTTATAAGACTTAAGGCTAGGTTGAAATCTTAGTGACAAAATCGTCTCTACATTTAATTCGGCTTGACCTCTTGTTAGTAAAGTGGGCAGTAAGAAAAATGTTATCACACCCAAGACCTACGTGATCAAAAAGTTTTTGATTTTAGTCCATTTCCACTAGGATTCGACTCCCGTTTTTATTTTGTTCATTTGAGTTAACCTTGATGCTGCCTAACTATGAAGTATGTAAAGTGAATCATATAGCGGCATATTTAATCGGTGCTGAAATCTACATTCAGGGATGTCACATAATAATAATTGGTTATATTAGGTGCTAAATCTATTTTTGTTTCATTAAAATGTCCTAGATTTGAAAGATACTCTGGAATAATAAGGAAAAAAGCCAATCACGCTTAAAAAAACATTTTATTCCAAAATTCTGCGACTATGACAAGATCACACTACAAGAATAAAATACAGCTTTTTATACATTAACTGAAAATTAATGAAGAAAACTTTCAATATATTGAATATCCAGGATTTGGGAGCCTAAAGTCCTGTAGTCCCCCTTAAAACTTTTTTCATGGTTATGCGGAACGGTTTTCATTAATATTTGGCGTCCAGTGGTCACCATCCTGGAACGGCATTTCACACCCACTTTGTCGACTTGAGTGCACACCCAAACCGATTTGACTGCGGTACTTTTGCTTTGAATTAATTTGAACTCGTATCCGTCTAATATTAGTATCGGGTTTTTACGCCCAAGAGAAAAGTAAACCGTAACTAAAATAATAGAAAAAGTTAAAATATTGATTCGTGTCATTAAATGTTTAAATCCATCATGTAAGTGAATATTTGGCAATTATTTAAGAAGTGATTTTCAATAACTTGTCCCAGTTTTGTAATAATGGGGGTCAGGTTTTAATTAAAAAAATTTTAATGTTTGTTACTAAGGATTTTACTGTTGCGGAAACTTAAAGAGAAAAAATGTAACTGCACGTCATTGTTTGTGTAAAATTGATATTCGACAGTAAAATCTAATTTTCGAACTTCCATTGCCTTTATTTTAAATTTAGCCTGACGTTTTCGTTGGGAAATATGTCCAGTCGTTATCAAGTATTAACAAACAACAGGGAGTGATGGACCCTTTGGAGGTTTGTCTTTGTAACTCCTACTTTCAATTCAAAGATTGGCTTTTGGACAGGACGAAAACTAGCCAATGATCTCGTTATTATCTCCAGTGGTAGTCAACATGGAGTGATTCGGGGAGCACGCACACTCAATCAGAACAGCTCAATCATACCCCAAGGTGTGGCAACTGTTATCGGTGCCGCTTTTACTTCATGGCATATAGATGGCGGTAAGATAGAGAAATTACTTCCTAGAGGCTAACTGGACTGTCAAACATCTGATATGTCATATAAATTGCGGCCATTTTTTATAGCTCTTTAGCTTGCAGAGGCTTTCTTTTTCCTTTTACCGAAAAATTAACTTTTGCGAAAAATCTTAACAAAATTGATCTGTTCTCATATTTCGCACAAGATTGACAAGTGTAAAAGAATTAAGAAATAAACAGTAAATACTTTGAATCAAAGAATCGAATATCGAATTGGCGACACTGAATTTGTATAAATAGTTATTGCAATAATTTTGTTTGTGAATTTACTTATTTAAAAAGATTATAACATACACTTACATTTTCATATTTTATGTAATGTTTTAACAAGCGTGTACAACTGTAATTTTTATTGTATAACTTTTTGCAATTTTTTTAAATATTCTATAATCTTTTTTTGTGTATATTTCTTGTTTAATTTCTGGAACCCAGACCTGAATTTTTGAATATCTCCATTGTATATCACATAAAATGAACCTTGCAGAAATTCCGTAAATACAATAGTTTATGAATATGGATTCTCTTTTTTTATGGGTTGGTATATGAAGCCGAATAATTGTACAAATGCATAGAATAGTTGTACATTTTTCGTTCTGTGGGTGTGTATAATCGTACAATTATTGTGTAAATTAAATTTTAATTTCAGGGAAGTTGAAGTATCTGAGTATATTACACATATACAGACTAATAACTATAAACTAAATATAACATTTTTTTTTTTTTTTTTTTTTTCATTATTTATTACATGTGGATCTCGTATAATAGTGTGTTTAGAAGGATGAATGCAAGTGAAGGTTTTTCTTTTGTTCATTTTAATATACGATCGTTATGCGCAAGTTTTCATGATTTTCAGGAATTTGTGACAGAGGAGAGATTTCAGGTGGTGGGTCTGTCTGAGACCTGGCTCAATGATAATATACCCACTGAAAGTTTACATATTTCAAATTACAATCTTATTAGAAGGGATAGAGATGGACGGGGTGGTGGGGTAGCATTATATATACATAATACTCTGAAATTTAAAGTTTTAAAACCTCCAGAACAAAGCAGTCTTCTTGAACAGATTTGGGTAAGTGTTAAAATACAAGGTAAAACAATATATTTTGGTTCTCTATATAGACCCCTAGTTTAAATGTTAATGAGTGCCTTGAAGATTTGGAAAATACCCTGGTGAGTTTCATGCCATGTTGCAATCATATCTTTTTTGGTTCTGATTTTAATATAGATATTTCACAAACCGATAGTGCTGCTTGTAAACATTTATTTCGCTTGTTAAACAAATATAATTTGTCCCAACTTATACAATCTCCTACTCGCGTTAGTGAAAATAGTACCTCGACTCTAGATTTATTAGTTACGAATTCGCCGGAAATGTCATCTAAAGTGGAGGTTATTAAAATGGATGATATATCAGATCATCATTTGGTTTATTCAGTTTTGCGATTAGAAAAAACTCGTATACCAATTTCATTTCGAACCTATAGGGATTATTCTAATTTTAATTTAGACATTTTCCTGGCAGATCTCTATGCTATAAATTGGGATCTTATTTTCTCTTTCAATGATGTTAATCATATGGTTTCTTTTTTGAATGAAAACTTAATCAAAATTTTTGATGCTCATGCTCCAATGAAAAGCTCTAGATTTACTAAGGCACCAGCACCTTGGATAACTCCTAATATAAAGTTTATGATGAGGTTAAGACGTAAAGCCCTATCAAAATATAAAAAGTTAAAAACCGAAGCAGCATTTAATGAATACAAGCAAATCCGTAATTATGTAACGTCAGCTGTTCGAAATGAAAAAAAGCGTTTCTACAACATAAATTCAAAACTGACCCTAAGTCATTTTGGAAAACGTTAAAATCTTTAAACATCAGTGACTGCTCGAAGTCATCAGAAAATATTCTAGAATATTAACCTTCAGATTTTAATAACTTTTTTGTTAATAGTGTACCAAAAGTAACTTTAAACTCTGGCAATGATATATTTCAACAATATTCATCAAATGATCCCGCTTTGAATTTGGAAAATCAATTTAAATTTAATCAGGTAAACGAAGAGAGCGTAAATAAAGCCATATCCCAAATTAAAAGTACTGCTATGGGTTCTGACTGCATTACCATAAAAATGATTAATCTCGTAACACCTCATATTTCCCCGCATCTAACATTTATAATAAACTATTGTATTTCCATGGGTGTTTTCCCGGATGCTTGGAAAAAAGCTGATATAATCCCTGTCCCTAAGATTGGAAATCCAACGGAATTATCGCACTATCGTCCTATAAGCATACTCCCTGCCATGTCCAAAATTTTTGAAAGAATTGTTAATGATCAGCTTAATGAATTCTGCTTAACTAAAAATTTGCTTCCAGTAACACAGTCGGGTTTTCGTGCAAAGCATAGTACCAGTACAGCTCTTCTTCATATTTGTGATGATATATTTAAAGCTCTTGATCAGAAAAAAACAACAGTTTTAGTATTGCTGGACTTTAGTCGTGCATTTGACACACTGGATCATTTAATTTTATTGGCAAAGCTCCAATATTTTGGGCTACATACTTCTGCTCTTAAACTGCTAAAAAATTATCTTTTAAATAGACGTCAAAGGGTAAGAATTAATTCTATTCTATCTGAATATTTGCAGTTGGATCAGGGTGTCCCGCAGGGAAGTATTCTTGGCCCCTTGCTCTTTTTGTTATATCTATGTGACTTTCATAAATTCCTTCGAGTTTGTGAATCGCACCAGTACGCCGATGACACACAGATCTATCGTTCATTTAACTTTATGGAGGCCATAAAAGCTGTGAATGCTATTAATTTGGATCTTTTAGCCATATCTGACTTGTGTAAGAGTCACAGACTCGTATTGAATGCTGCAAAGTCCAAACTCCTTGTCTTTGGCAAGCCCCTTCCAGATACCGTGAAGATCAGCATAGATGGATCTCCTTGACCTCCTTCTAATAACCAGAAGAATTTGGGGATTGTCCTTGACACGGATCTCAGGTTTGAGGGGCATGTGTCGAATTTGTTGAGGGCATGTTTTTATAAATTAAAAATACTCTATATGAACAAACAGTTTTTGACAGCTAATATTAAACTACATCTTTGTGATACATTAATTTTGTCAATTGTTAGTTATGCTCAAGTTCTGTTTTGGCCTGCCTTGTATCAACGTGAAAAGAATAGCCTTCAGAAAATTCAAAACGCGTGCCTCAAGTTTAGTTTTGGTATGAGTAAATGCGACCATGTCACTCCCCTGTTGGTCAGATCAGGGTGGCTTTCTTTGGATGAACGCTTTGTACTGCAAATGGCTACACTAGTTTATAAAGTTGTGCTTTTCGGACAACCAGCTTATTTATCTAATAAATTAATTTCAAACTCCAAAATTCACGGCAGAACCACACGAAACGCGCATAATTTTGTTATTCCAGGGCATAAAACTGCAAAATTCCAGGGCTCATTTAGTTACAATGCTCCAAAAATCTATAATGCACTACCACCTAAAGTTGAGTCTCTTCTCTCTGTAACAACCTTTAAACAAAAAACTAAAAATAATATTTTTCAAAACCGACATAGGTAATCATCTCTGGTCCTTCATTGAAGTACCTACTATGATTTATTGCGCATAGCAGATTGTATTATATTTATTATTTTACATTTTTATTCTGCTATTATGTTCTATAAAATTTTGCATTTTTGCTTATTAATATGGTTAGATAGACTAGCTTTAAGCTAGATCTCGCCATTACTTATTTAGTAGTTAAGAAAACATGCATTTTTATGCTGAATTTTATTATTATTATTATTATGATTATTATTATTATTATTATTATATCCAGTAGGAAATGTATGGGCCTTTCACAAATTATAGTATGCAAACAGAAAAAGTGACGAATCGAGGACTTGAGTTCATATGGGGATAAAATAGGTTCACTTTTCCGATAGAACCACACATTTACCACTAATTTTAAACGCACGGTATAGTAGAGCGAAATTCAAATTTGGCACCATAATCATATTTTAAATTAGCCGGTATTATGACGTAACAAACTCATTTTCGTCTCCGCTTAGTACTACTCCTCAACATTTAGAGGGCGCAACAGTCAATTGACGTTCAGTGTTCTATTGGTTCCTATGGTAGTTTCCTATTTAAGAAGTAATAATCGATGGCCGAGAGTCGTCGAGTCGATCGATCCGCGTTTCATAAAATTGTATAATACAGTCCTCTTTTTATTGGTGATTTATGTGTCTTTAGTAAAAACAAAAAAAATGACGTAAACAGAAATCTCCTGTAAAGTCGATGACACATTTATTATTTGGGGCAAAAGAGATGCAGAGCAACAAACTTTCTGAAGCATATTAATGACATTAGGATAAGCATAAAGTACGTCGCAAATTAATATACACAGGACCTTTTACCTGCACTACAACTCCAATCATCTTGGTTTAAAAAAGGTGGTAATTATTAAGACCTTAAATAGGAAGGCAGTCATAACATGCAACAACAATGTTAACCTTAGAAGATAAACAGAAGAACATAACCAAAAACTTAACAGCAGAACGGGTGTCCAAGCAAACTAACAGATAACTATTAGGAAATCAGCAGAGATAACAAGGAAAGCAACTGGAGGATCTAACAATATTTCTTATCATCATTTTTAGGGTTACACTGATATTACTTAATAGTTACTATAATAGTTCTTCTAAATTACTGTATACTGCATTTTTCATCATAACTCAACTGTTTTTTATTATCATTTTCACGGTTACACTGACACTATTTTATCATGCACTAGTAGTTCTTCTAATGTACTGTATACTATTCATATGGCGCAGAAGGAACTGGTTTATAGCAGCTAAGAAATTCAATGGACCAGTGGCATTACCAATTATCGGAAACGCTTGGCTTTTTACGGGTAAAAATTAGGGTAAGTATGACATCAACTGATAGCGTCAAAAGAAATTTGGGAACTAAATTAAATCAGATCAAGGTAAATACAACCTCTTTTTACATGCCTTTGGATGATGCTTTCTGTTCTTGGTAAAACTAACTCTTATTGTTCTGTATAGGTCTTCCAGCTCCGTATAAAAGTCCCGTGCACCACGCACGCCGAAGTATTAATTGTAACTCTGGTGTTTACTGCTGAAAGTCATCACCTTCTTGTATTCCTAGTGACTCAGCAAAACGTAAGTATTTATATGTATCGCCATTGTCAAGTGATGATCTTCCGTTCATTCATCTTTTGTCACCGTTCATCATTGAATCAAAATTTACAGAATATACTACTATATATACTATATTATATTCTGTAAACTGTGACCGAATTATCTGTACTGCAACCGGCAAGGTAAGTTGCAAAGTTTCTTTTTATTTTTATTAATATTGCTATCATTAAGGTCTTGTTTTTGAGTAACACTGACTGTACTGCGTTCATCTATTCTAGGCTGTTACTTTTGTGGTGGTGATATTCTTTTGTGTTATAGTACTGTTCGCACTATATGTGCTGAGTCCTATCGCTCGTTGCATTTGTAGGAGGTTGTGTTTCCGGGACTTTTTTACTAGTTCTATAGCTATTAAGTTAACGTATCAAATTTTTGTTGTGGTGGATTTAAACCCTACCACCAGGGGACCATACTCTCTCACCTTACTCAATAAATTGCTCTGAAAAAGATTTTACACGATAAATACTTATTTTATTCCAGATTATTTAAACAATCACTGTTTAATTATGAATATCGTAATAGATGCTCGTAATATTCCAAATTCAACAATTTAAAACTTAACCCTGCGTAATCTCCTTTGAACGTTCTATCGTGATTATGAGGAACAGATTTCATTTTAATGTGGAGTCCAGTCGTGACCAGTCTGGATCGGCATTTTGATTTCTCTTGAGTGCACACCCAAACCGTTTTCGATGTAGAACTTTGATTTTTTATGCAAAAATATTCGTAGCCCTCTATTATCAGTTTCGGGTTTTTTCGGCCCAGGCTGAAGTAAACTTTCACTAAAAAAAACAAACGTTAGTTGTAAGTTTCAGATTTTTTAAAATAATATAGCTATAGAACAAAAAAAAAATAATTAGGGAGTTTTTATATTTCAGGCACTACAATATTCAATTCCGTGATATTTACTTACATGATTGGACTAGCGTTCGTCAAATTCGACTAGGCAGTGGAGTAGCAGATCAAGTTTACTTTTGACAGGAATAAGTTTTGACGTAGAAAACTACGTCTATGTCTCGAAGCTTGGCGAGAATCTTCCGGAACAGTGTTTTGTGCCGAGTATATTAGAAGCCGCGTCGCCGATGGAAGTCAGTTGTCACTTGTCAGTTTAGTGAAGTGAAGTTTGGAATATTGGCGCGAGATTCAAATCAGACATAAATCGTCGTAAATAAATAGTTTAAGTACTTAGTAGTAGTAAATCATCATGTTTCGTAGTGTAACTGTATAAATAAATTAGTTAATTTACATGGAAAAATACGGGAAAAAAGGCTACAATAGCAAAACCCTTAACGTTCTAAGTGTGGTTATGATCCTCCAATTTTTTTCGAAAGGTTTTGATGGTTAAAAGATCCCCCAATAAAAAGGACTTTCATATTAATAACATTAGGCTAAGCATTAAATTCACGATGGAGTTGGAAACTAAGTCAGTACTGGTTTTCTTAGATGGACGCCAGTATGTCACCAATCAATACACACAGGACAACACTTGCACTACAGCTCTAATCATCTTGGTTCAAAAAAGGTGGTAATCATTAAAACCTTGTATAGAAGGGCAGTCTCAACATGCAACAACAATGTTAACCTTAGAAGGTAAACAGAAAAACATTACCAAAAACTTCGGGAGAACAACAGAACGGGATCCAAGCAAACTAACAGATAACCATTAGGAAATCAGCAGAGTAGTAGATAATATTGGTAATAGTGGTAATCGGGATAGTGGTCCGCCAGGTGTCTTTTAGATCTTCGGAATCAGGTAAGTATTTTTTTATTTTTTCTCTGTGTTTCTTTTCTATGTTCGCAGGAGCTGGAACGGCTACATCAACAAGAAATATTTCCTTCTCTTATTAAAATTATTAATATTATTATTATTTTTAACTATTCTTATTATGTTACAGGTTCCCAGGATTACCGCTTTCTGCAGTTCAAGAAAGAGCTCAAGGCTTTTCGGCTAACTTTTCTGTTCTTTAGGAATTTCTCCAGTTGCTCTTTCTAAATATTTATCAGAAATATTTATTTGTCGGCTTTATTAAACAATTTCCAGTTTGTTGGATGTCGCAGAATCCACAGAGTATCTGTGGATCTTCAGTGGTGTGAGGTTTCGATAAAGGTTATAATTCCCCAATGTAGGATAGTGTGTGTAGCCTGGTCATGAAAACTTTACGCACATTTTTTCTTTTTTCGTTTTTTTATGCCTGATTTACATGTCTGCTATGCCCCTTCCATCTGTGCTTCGAGGTAAGTACGTACCTCTTTTTGCAAGCCCTTGGATGATGCTTTCAGTTCTTGGTAAAACTAACTCCTAGTGTTCTGTATAGGTCATCCAGCTCCGTATAAAAGTCCCGTGCACCACGCACGCCGAAGTATTGATTGTAACTGTGGTGTTTACTGCTGAATGTTTTTAGTAAACTAATAATTCGCTTTTTTAGTTTTTCTTTCATTCATCACCTTCTTGTATTCCTAGTGACTCAGCAAAACGTAAGTATTTATATCTATCGCCATTGTCAAGTGATGATCTTCCGTTGATTCATCTTTTGTCACCGTTCATCATTGAATCAAAATTTACAGAATATACTATATTATATTCTGTAAACTTTGACCGAATTAACCATACTGCAACCGGCAAGGTAAGTTGCAAAGTTTTTTTTTCTTATTATTAATATTGCTATTATTAAGCACGGTGCCCACTGAATCGGCATCGACCGTCTCGGCACGGTCGGTACAATCGGCCGGATTTGCTTCACATGTATTTAAATGGGGCCGCGCGCACTGAATCGGTTCGGTACGTTCGGTCGGTTCGGTTTTCTCCGGCGACGATCTCATATTGTGGGGAGAGCAACTTTTGCCGATTGCACCGAAAGCCTGCGACTATTTTAGCATTTTTTCGCATAGAGTGAGGAACTGTTTCAAAGAATTTTAAAAACCGTTGATTTGATAAATATGTCAAACGAAATTTTAATCGAAGCTGTTCGCAGTTTTAGAATATTGTATCATAAACAAATCACATATCATCATGATAATTTAAGGAAAGAAAACGTTTGGGAAGAGATATCCAAATTAACTGGATGTTCTAGTAAGTGTCATTTATTATATCTTAAATCGGTGTTTTCGTTACTTACTGTTTGTTAAGTTAGCATCATCAGAAGATTTTAAACCTCAGTTTTAATTATCTGAGGGTGCCAACTTGGTCGGCGTAATGTGCGAGTGTGAAAATTCTCGTTTTGGTGTTAAGTGGTGTACAACTTTTGAATATAATTTAAGTTTTTACAAAAATACACAAAAAAGACAGCTTATTATATAGTTTCAAATGCACGTTGAAATGTTACGTTATAATTTATTTAAACGGAGTATGGGGTGTCCTACAACGAATGCCGGCTATCTAGTATATCTCGTAAAGTAAAGTTCAGAAAATTTTAAAATTTGATAGTAAACCAACGTTGAGGCGCTATTCAGCTAAAATAATTTTGAGATGGCGTAAAAACCAGTTCTCTTAATGACACAACCATCCTTTTTAAAAAAATCCAAAATCTCCTACGCTTTTCTACCGCTTCTACTTCAGCGCAGGCTACTGCAATCATAACATCCTCTTCAGAATCTGAGGAACTACTAATTTTTTTTTTAAAAACGCTTAAACGGGAGTTTAATCATAATACATACCTCTATATGCTCGAATAGTCGAACCACTTTTAAACGTCGTCGTGTCTTCATTCTACCGATTGTATGAGTGCTAGTAGAACCGACCGAGCCGATTCGATTCAGTGGGCGCCGTCCTTTAAGGTCTTGTTTTTGAGTAACACCGACTGTACTGCGTCCATCTAGGCTGTTACTTTTGTGGTGGTGATATTCTTTTGTGTTATAGTACTGTTCGCACTGTATGTGCTGAGCCCTATAGCTCGTTGCATTTGTAGGAGGTTGTGTTTCCCGGACTTCTTTGCTAGTTCTATAACTATAAAGTTAACGTGTCAACTTACCACCACGAGACCATACTCTCTCACCTTACTCAATAAATTGCTTTGAAAAAGATTTTACACGATAAATCCTTATTTTATTCCAGATTATTTAAACAATCACTGTTTAATTAGTAATATTCCAAATTCGACAATTTAAAACTTAACCCTGCGTAATCTCCTTTGAAGGTTCTATCGTGATTATGAGGAACAGATTTCATTTTAATGTGGAGTCCAGTCGTGACCAGTCTGGATCGGCATTTTGATTTCTCCTGAGTGCACACCCAAATCGTTTTCGATGTAGAACTTTTATTTTTTATGCAAATATATTCGTAGCCCTCTATAATCAGTTTCAGGTTTTTTCGGCCCAGGATGAAGTAAACTTTCACTAAAAAAAAAACAAACTTTAGTTCTAAGTTTCAGATTTTTTTTTAATAATATAGCTATAAAGCAAAAAAAAATTATTAATTTAATAAGTTTTGACGTACAAAACTACGTCTACGTCTCGAAGCGTGGCGAGAATCTTCCGGAACAGTGTTCTGCCGAGTATATAAGAAGCTGCATCGCCGATGGAAGTCAGTTAGTATAGTCACTTGTCAGTTTAGTGAAGTGAAGTTTGGAATATTGGCCCGAGATTGTAATCAGGCATAAGTCGTTGTAAATAAATAGTTTAAGTAGTAGTAGTAAATGATCATGTTTCATAGTGTAACTGTATAAATAAATTAGGTAATTTACAGGGAAAAATACGGGAAAAAAGGCTACAATAGCAAAACCCTTAACGTTCTAAGTGTGGCTGTGATCCTCCAATTTTTTTCAAATGGTATTGATGGTTAAAAGATCCTCCAATAAAAAGGACTTTGATATAATTATGACTAAACGAGTTATTGATTTTACTTTGGTATTTAATATGTATTATTGGGATACGTATATTTTCTTCTTAAATGGTTTAGTGAAGCGTCAGAACTATCACAAGGATTTTTCACGAAGCACCCACACAACACCCTCCCAAGGTGAATGTATGGAAGGTATCTTTACAAATTCCATCGGAGGTCCTTTATTCCTTCCTGGAAATTTAATAAGCAATATGTACGCTAGTTTATTATAAGATGCCATTAACCAGGCTCTAATAGACAACGACCCTGCATACAATGAACAACAACTAATTTTCTAACAAGACGGAGCTCCTTCGCATTATTCATTAAATATACGCAATTATTTAAACCACACGTTTCCAGGGTGCTGAACTGGACGAAGTGGAGCAACTAAGTGGCCCTCTCGATCACCAGATTTAGGTCTCCTGGATTTTTTAATGGAGGCACGTCAATTAGCTAGATTAAGACTTTTTGTTTCTGCTTATTTTTATTTTTTTAATTGTGTGATGCAACCAAATATGCATGTTATGTATCTTAAGGTTTTGAATAAATGAAATGAAATGGAATGAAAAGCAAAGTTGACGATACTCCACCTGATACCCTGAACTTTTGCAAGCACAAATCGTTGACGCAAGCTGTTCCAAAAACTATGACAATGATTGAAGATTATATCAATTGATAATGTAACCGTATTGAAGACACCCAGAATACCAGCTGATTATTTAGTAAAACCACATGAATTGCTTTGTCAAAAGCCTTGTTGTAGATTGACTGCACCACACAAGTCACACAACGCTTCTTCAAGGCGGTCGACAGATAGTTAATGTAAGATAGTCAATGGATTTCTTACAAATAAAGTTAAATTGCTTATCAATATGAGGGACTAAGATCAAAACTTTTGTACTTGGTAACCAATTTATTATTTGGAGTAACGTAGCTCAGCTTTCAAAATTCCGGAAAAAGGGAGTTATTAAAAATATAATACAGATTTACCAGATCTTTGGAGCCTGGCAACTTTATAAGTTAACCTGCATACTCCTTTTGCTTTCTTAGCCATCACTATTTTTACAAGAAATTGTAATAATTCTTTGTTTGCATTGTTTATAACATAATCGGTCTTACTTAATAGCCCCCAATAAAGAATGACTCAAGACTAATTTTTTTTATTATTACAAGAGCATGAGTATAATATACTCACTAGAGTTTGCTCACTACTAAACCAATCCCAGTGGATAATGAGTAATACTGTTGATTTTGACTTTTCTCTGACGAATCACCTATTGTTCCACAGAAAGCCAGAAGTTAAAAGACCTTATTTTTTAGTCAACACTTCACTTCAACTGAAGTAGTATCTCAAGACCCCATATTCCATAACTGCTCTGCACAAATTCTTGACTAAATGGATTCTGGAGAAAAGGAAAGTTAAGAATTAAATACTATCCCCAATATTAGCCCAGGAAGTTAAAACTCAAACTGCTTATGATCCAACCAGAGATGATGCCTTGTATCCTTCATTTTTGTCAGCAATTGTACTACTGAATATAAAATTACTAGATTTATAAGGTAAAAAAGTTCTTTATCCTTACTATAGCATGGATAGGGTATCGGTATTCTTAAAGAGAAGCGAAGCCACTATATATTGTATTTTGTTACTGGTATCAACCTGCAACCCTTTACCAATTTTATCTTTAGAAACTAGATTGCCCCAGTTCATCATCTTTGTTTTTTTTTTGCAAATATGAAATACGTCCATAAAACTTAAAACAAAAAACTAGTTTTTTATGTAGATAATCTCCTGCATTCTGCAGTGAGTAATGACTAACATATATGAATAGGAAACGGATAAGAGGGGTTACTCTAAATAATTAAAGACATACGTTCTGTAAACGTAAAATTTATTTAAAATAATTTTACGAGTTAAACAAAAATACAAAATTTGTTTTAGATTATTTGGGCGTTAATATTAATCTTTAATATAAACGCCCACAAGTATATTAATCATAAAATTCAATATATAATATTTTAAAACTTAACCTCTCATAATCCCCTTTGAAAGTTCTACCATGATTATGAGGGACAGACTTCATTTTAATTCGTCGTCCAGTTGTTGCCAGTCTGGATCGGCATTTGTTCTTTTCCTGATTGCATACCCAATTCGTTCTGGTCTTAGAACTTTCATGCATTCGGCATTTATATTCGAAACCGTCTATTATTAATATCGGATTTTTTCGTCCGTATGAGAAGTAAACCTTAACTGAAAAAAAATATTTATAAAAAATGTTGAGTTCCAAGTTTTAAGTTATAAAAGAAGAAGAGCGAAAACTTAATAGGGAGTCTTTATTTTTTATACCAACAAATATAAATAGTTCTATAGATCTCTACACAGATTTTTGCACACAAGACCTGAGTTGGCCAGGCGTGTATATGTTAGCTATTGACAATATATTTTAAATGTACAAAGCTCTTGGTCGTAACGTATACTCTAAACGTAAAGTTTATTATAAATAATTTTACGAGCAAAATAAAAACACATATTTTGTTTTAGATTATTCAATTCTAAATACTAACGCCCTAAATTTTCATAATATTCAATATCCAGTATTTTAAAACTTAACCCCGTATAATCCCCTTTGAACGTTCTATCATGATTATGAGGGACAGATTTCATTTTAATTTGTCGTCCTGTTGTTGCCAGTCTGGATCGGCATTTCTTCTCTTCCTGATTGCACACCCAATACGTTTTGGTCGTGGAACTTTGATGAATTCGGCATTTGTATTCGAATCCATCTATTATTAGTTTTGGATTTTTTCGTCCGTATGAGAAGTAAACTTTAACTAAAAGAAATTTTATTTATAAAAAATTGTATATTATAATAAAATATTAGAAAAGAAAAGCTAAAGCTTTACAGTAACTCTTTACTTCTTGCGCTAACAAATATGGAAATAGTATCTTTGGTAATATTAAGGTTTTTCTTTAAAAAAGGCTGATTGATTTATGATGAACAGTAAGCAATATTTGTTAAAATAATAATTATATGACACGATAAGCTACTAATAACCCAATAAGGCATTTCTGAACTGGGAAATATACATCAACGTCCCAAAGCTAAACAGCACTCAGGTACTCCATACTATGACAAGCGTTCTACAAACTGAACTGATTGCTTTACTGCCACAAACATAAAGTCAGAAAAAACATTATTGACCAAAATCCTATAAATCCACTACATACAGTATCATACAAATTTAGTACCAGTGGTCTGATGACTGGTCCTCTGATGTGACCTAAACTAAGTTTACACTACTCTCCCACCATGCCAGTATAGAAAAATCTCATAAAAAAATCAATGGAAAGAGCTGGATTCAATGAAATATAAAAAGATTGAAGAATCAAACAAAGACAAATACTTTAAGCCACGGTCTCATTAAATATATATAATTTTATAAGCTACACGTGTTTCGCTCCGTGTCCGCTGCCGGTCTCATGAGAACTGAGTGACAGTATTATTCGTTTAGTGACTGGTTTGGAAATGGGTCGAATATATGAGGTTTAAATAGGAATATCTTGATGAGAATTCCAAAAAATACCTAGAGTATTTGGGGTTTGGGAATCACTAGGTCTGATATCGTTGCAATCTAGATTTTCAGGAGATGATATCGATTTAATTTCAGAGTTATTAGACTGAATTTAAGTTTTCTGAATTTAAGTCCGTACTTAGGTCTGTAAATTTATAAGTTTTGGTTTTAGATTAATAGGGTCGGTTTTAGTATTTGCTGAATATGTCATCAACGTACACTGAAAAAGAAAGGATACTTTGCTATTAATGCGCACGGCATTATCTCAAAGCCGGCGCGGACTTGATATATGCCAAATGAATGGCCGATTTGCGGCAAGGATGCACTTTCCTTGATATAATTCAGAAGCTTCTTTTACTCTAAATACATATGAACTTCATATAAAATATAAATCATTTCTTTTAAGATCTTCTGGTTTGGTGACGAAAATATATGATTTTTGTATAAATCTATAAATACTTGTCTTAAAACCTAATTATTTTATGCGATAGAAGTCGTTTCTTCTTATAAGAACTTGAATATATTATCGAAAATAATTAGAATCTTGCAGTAAGTTCCCGATACTTTTAGCAAAAGTATGAGAGCATTTCTTACAAACTCCAAGAGACTTGTTCCAAAGTTCAAGAATTTTATCTCAAAAGCCCCATTCTTTTCGCCCAGTAACTGTGAGTTTGATATAAGGCTTCTAATATTTTGAGTCAAAAGCACTAGAATCTTGTTTTAATACTATGGCATTTTGGCAATAGTTGCCAAAATAAGAAATAGGTATACAGGGTGTCTAGAAAGTATCGAGACACGTTTATAACTTTTTTTAGGTTAATTTGTCTTTAAGTTATGGTCATTTTCGTAGTAGCTTTTGGCATTGCATCTATTGGTGTCATGCGTTTGACCTTATCAATGACATTTAAGATTATTTCAAGGTCATATTCGATTTTTTAACTGGACATATTTTTTATTATTTTTTTAATTTAGCATAAAATTACAAGAATTTTAATGCTTCACATGCCATACTTTTATTTAAGTGTTTTTAAGATACAGGGAGTTGAAAATTGCACTTTTATTGACTTTAAGAGGCTCCAGAGCCAATTCTATTAAAGATAGAGAAAAACGAATTTCGCTTTCCTATCTTAACTTTCCAATATCTATCTTTTAATATACATGTCAAATATGACACCCGTCAAAAATATCTGTCAAAGATTTTGACAAGTGTCATGCATCTCAAAAGATGGGTGTTAAAAAGTTAAGATAGCAAAGTGAACTACGTTTTTTCTCATCATTAATAGTATTGGCTCTAGAGCCTCTTCAAGTCATTAAAAGTGCAACTGTCTGTATCTTAAAAACAGTTGAATAAAAGTATGGCATATGGTACATCCAAATTCTTGTAATTTTATGCTAAATTCAAAAAAAAATAAAAATTATGGTGTTCCACTTAAAAAATCGAATATGGCCTTGACATAACCTTAAATGTCATCAATAAGGTAAAACGCATGACACCATTAGATGCAACGCCAAAAGCTACTACGAAAATTACCTTAACCAAAAAAAAATTAACCTAAAAAAAGCTATAGACGCGTTTCGATATTCTTTCTGCGGACACCCTAATATAATATATTTTTAAGGGAGTCAATTTTTTAAATAATTCTGATTAATACGGATCAATTATGCTCCAAAAATATGTTATATTATAATAATATGTTTGGAGCAATAATAATTTATATCTACTCTTAAGAAAATGTTTAATTATTTATTATATTCTTAAGAGTAGATATAAATTTTTGTTGCTCCAAAAATATTATGTACTTTAAAACATGATGTAATAATAGCTGGTAATAAAATTTTTTCAAGAAAGTAGTTTTATAATTTTATTCTACAAATAATATAATAAAATAGGCCAGCTTCCGATTTTAATTTTTCTGTTAATTTGTAGCAATAAAATTATAAGTTTAAATTTTTGCAAACATTCGTTAAATATTATATACATTATTTTTGGGATAGGTAATATATTTTTGAAGCATAATAATTGATCCTTGTTGAACATTATTAATCAATAAAATAGCATCTTTAAAAATATATTATAGATACATACCTACATATTTTTTATAGGATATTTTATAAAAAACATACCTACCTATGTATTATAATATATGTATCTACACATACTTATAGTTATTTTCTTTTTAAATGGGCCTACATAAAAAATAATACAATTTTTTTCTATAAATCATTATTTAATTATGTTTAAACAAAGTTTTAACATAACAAATGTATGAAATATTATATTAAAAAAAATATTAAGGTTCAAACAAAAAATAAAAAATCAACAGTAAATAATTATAGGAACAACGTAATAACATAGTCCTACAAATTAATATAAGTTTGGCTTCAAAAACCTTTCTCGAAATCAATTCTTATAAAACATAAAAAATATTTACATAGAAGAAATATGTAACAAACGAAGAAAAATAACTTAACACAGGCACATTCCTGTAAATCCATCAGTCTTTAGGGATTCTTATATTATATTGAATTTAAAACTATAAAGAGCATTTTAAAAATATATCTACATAAAAAACATACAGTATCTCTCAAAAGTCTAGTCGTTCCCAGACTTCTAGACTAAAGAGTCAGTACAGTGTCTTTAGACAGTGTCTTTCTTCTTCTATTGGCGGGGGTGATAAATTGGGCATATATTCATCTTCAGTCAGTGCCACATCACTAGTAATTTTTTGTTTTTTTTTAAAGGAATGGTCTAAAAATAAAAAATAATTTTTGTTAATTAGTTTTTTTGGGAATTTTAAATCATAGATATTTTTCAAAGGCCATTTTAAAAATGTGACTTATTTATTATATTTAGTAGGTATGCAAGGTGTTTTGCAAATTGCTAGTTCACTTCCAAGTTCCAAGTGGCCCAAGTTCCATTTTTCTAGTAGCAGTTTAAAATTATTTCCATCAATATCACCCATTTTTCAAAGTTAATATCACAAAAGAAAGTAAATTACTAAATTAGTAGATTACTCGCACTATGCACTATACACGGTACTTTGTGTGATGTCGCACGTCGAACCCCAACTGAACACTGACTGAACCCCGAATCTCGAAACGATGGAATACAATAATACAAAGGAACAAGATAATCAATCATATTCGCGTATGACAAAAATCGATATTTTGTTTTAAAATCATAAGATCTTGCTAAAAGTCCCATGCTAGCGGCAAGAATACCGCCTTTGTCAATAAATAATAATATAGCAAATGAATCGGGGATTTGATTGAAAAACTTTGGATCTCTTGAGGAAAGAAAAATACTATTAGTTTAAACTCGGCGGTTTTGCTATAAGAAAAGAAAATCCAAGAAACCCATTACTTTGCCAGAATCCAGATATTTTTTTCAGTGTAGCAGTCGTTTAACAGTACTTGACTTGCAGAAAGATATTCTGGTTTAGCCTGGTTGGCAATTTCCTTTATACAGCGAATGGCTAAGTAGGAAGAACCATGTCTATGTCGTAGTGTTAATCATAAAATGTCAGAGTCGGTTAGAATTGTTATGCTATATAATGCGTTGAACGTGACACTGGCTAGGATCTAGTAGAAACTGTCGGTACATTTTTATATATCACCCGTTAAGACAGAGTTGTGTTTTCTGATACTTAAAAGGAGAGAAAATAAAGCATTTTGTAGATTAGGACCCACCTTTAGAGTATCATTGAGAGATACATCACCAGCAGTAGCACAGGAGGCATTAAAAACCAATCCTAGGCAAGTGGTACTAATCCCTAACTTTTCCACACATTGATATGACAGATAGTAAGTTGGATATAGGGAGGTCATAGTTTGAATAAGATTTATTTCAGTCATATGTCCTAGGCTTTTTGTAGAATTTTCGCTTCGAGGACAGAAAGTGTTCTAAGGTTGGTTTTAAAGAAGCACCTAAATCAAATACTAAGACTTACTGAGTAAGTGTCTTGTTGAAGTGTTCTTCACACTGTTCACTTCACAAGTTTTTTCTTGGATAGGGTGTGAGGATGTTTTCCATAGTTTTTTCAATACACCAAAATCTTTCCAGACTGGTTTAAAGAAATTGCGGCACAAAACAACGATTAAGAAGGCCTTGGGTTATCAGAAACGTAGACTAGTAAGGATATTGGACGTTCTATAAGCAAGCTAAAAAATGCATAAAGGAACTATAGTAAAAACATATGATATATGATGAAGTAACGTAAAATAAGAGTGATATTAACAAATCGTCATCATTTATAGTAAAGTCAAATACAGTGTATTGAAATCTGCACTTTAAACAGCGAGTGTGACGTAATTTTTTTGTGAAGATGATATGATAGTTTGTGAGTTGAGTAGCTATTAAGTTAATAATTTGACTTCACTGAAATCGATGTTCGCTATAAATTGTTCATAATAATTCATTGCAGAAATAAAAAAAATAACAATTCTTCTGAAAGTTTAATTTTTGTACGTTACATCGATTAAGAAACTTAGAACATACAAACTACTTTACGACACAAAATACATGCAACAATTTCTCACAAACTAATGACCTTTATAAGACAACTTTTCACAATAACTAATCGAAAGTCTTTGACTGAACAAATTATTATAATCTCCTTTAAAAGTTGGTTGATGTGAATGTGCTACCGCTTTGACTTGTATGGTGCGTCCAGTAGTGTGAAGTCTAACTTTGCACCGGTGCTTCACATTTTGTGTACACGCCCATATACTAACGGTGGGCATGCGTTGAAAGAGCTTGAATTCGTAACCGTCTAGGATGAGCACCGGGTGTTTTATGCCAGCGGTGAAAAATACTGTCACTAAAAATAAAATGTGTAAGATTATAAGAGCCTTAGCTCCATTAGCATTTTAACAACTTGTTTTAAGGTCTTAGATTATTTGCAGTCAGATGAAGTTGGATAACTATAACAGTCTACCCGTAAATCAATTAAGCTTTACATGACAACTTTGCTGTCGGTCCCGATGACATAATTAATCTCTGCTACTCAAAAGGGAATTCTAACTTAAATTATTGTTCAAATTCTCATTTAGTTTTAAGCCAATTTGATTTGTTAATGTTGTTGTTGTCTTGTTGTTATCTTTTGCAGGTAAGGTGCCAGTTTGTATGGAAATAAAGTTTTTTTTTGCAGAAGACCCGCACTACCTAAAAAACAATATTATTGCAGATATCCATGATCCTGAGACAGAAACTCATAATTCCCGTTCAAAAACAATCGATTCACTAGTGAATTCCCTCCATTGGAAGAGTGCACCAAAGCATAAACTTTTGAATGTTCGAATGATTTTTAGTATGATTTTACTAAATCCAGAACTATGAATTTCTAGATAACTAATCGTTATTATTATCTTAATAATTTCCTGCTCTTTTTGAGTCCACTACAAAAACAGGGGTTCCCACTTAAAAAAATTAATCTGACCTTGAAAAATGACACCAAGGTTAAAATAACCCACATATACAGTGTGTCCAAGATAAGAATGTCTATCATGGGGATCTCGGCAGCTATAGGAGATACGAGGTTGATTAAATTAGAGAAAATTTGCGCATTTTAGAGCCTAATAATACGCCGTTTCGAAAGTTTTAAAATTTTGAGTAGTCCTGGAGATATTCGAGAAAAACCGAAATTTGCCGATTTTGTTTTTATTTTTTTCTGGCGTTATTTAAAGAGATATGGAAAAACAAAGGGCACTTTCTCATGGCCACTTTTTGAGCTCTAAAAAATAACATTGCGAGATTTTTCGTACGACGTTTCGTTTCGAAGAAATCAATTTAATTTTTTATATGGCGCGTAAAAAAAGTACACCCTGTATGAAATAGCATCATTTATTATGATTAAAAAAACCTATAATTTCTTCTAAATCATGGGTGCTGTCCTGTTGTCAGATTTGACCGCTAAGATTTGTCGAATCTAAGAAAATTGTTACAATACCAAGAGATCATGTTTAATTTTAAAGTGTTTCTTAATGCTTCAAAGCTTCATCTAAAATTTCATAGAAATATTTCAAGCAGTTCTCTTGTACACACACACAGATATATATCTAGGTGTACAACTATTATTTATGTTATTTGTAAATGTATCACTTTTTTTGTAATATATTTAATTTAATTTGGAAAATAAAACAAGCTAACATATAATAAATGAAATATATATTTCTCAGGTATTTCTGCATTATAAATCAATTTGCTTTGAGACATATACTTATTGCCATTAAAAATCATAAATTACTCATTAGCTACTGTACTTGATAAGAAAACTTGTCACAATAAACAATCGAAAGTTTCTGACAAAATAAACGTTTATAGTCCCCATTAAATGTTTGTTCATGTGAATGTGACACCGCTTTCATTTGTATGGTACGTCCCGTGGTGCGAAGTCTCACTTTGCATCTGTGCTTTACATGCTGAGTGCATACCCATACGCTTATGGTAGATATGCGTTTTAAGAGCTTGAATTCGTACCCGTTTAGGATAAGTACTGGGTGTTTTTTTCCAGCGGTGAAAAATACCGCCACTAGAAAAAAAAAGAATTAAAAAAAACTTTTCTTTTACTTTGGATTCGTAGAGTTGAATAGCAAAACAAGTATCGTTTAAATATTCTTTATTTTTAGTCTAGACATTTTACAAATAATCATTTCTTAACGAGCTAAAAGTTATGTATTAGAGTTAACTAATGTCAATAATTTTTAAAGCCATATTTTTAATACTTACAATCCTCATCATTGCTCTACTAACACAAAAGTTATTGTATGGCCTGCAAATATAATTTTAAACATGCCCGAGAGGATTTCATTTCAACTTCTGGCATATACCTTTATTAATTCTTATTTACTTTAGAATATTACCAAGAGTTAGTATAGTTCTCCCAGAAAATCAACCTTCTTATAATGGCAAAAGGCCTTTATAGTTATTTGATAAAGCTAGAGAGGACTTCGTTATTTTTACTGAACACTATAGAAAAAAAAATTGATAAGCTCTTAGTGAAAACCAATACCTTTATCAAGCAGAGGTTTATGTGATGATCAAGAAAACTCTCTGGCAACTATTTTAGAGATAACGCTAATAACATAATTTATCAATGTACTTCAGCTACTATTCCTAACTGGACTAACTTATCAAAAGAATTTTTCAAATAAGTCAAAATGATGCTGGGAGCAGATCTCAACCAAGCAATTCTAAGGGTAGACGCAGATATGTAGTAAAATGGTAGAAACTAAAATATAAGTTCAAAAATTACCCGATGTCTATCCAAAATGGTAGTAAAAAGGTTACACTCATTACACTTATCAGGTTGTTCAAAAGCTAGCATGCCAGTACGTTATTAAAGTTATAATGATGAGTTTGATATGACCAATGAAGCTGTTTCTTCATTTACCGCTAATCATGATACAAGCAGTACTAAAGATCACCAGTATTCTCTCAAACAAAATCTTATAAACAGACCTTGAATCCTGGAAGATGTAAGCGGTTCAATTGAATAAAAAGATAACATAGTCTCCAAGCACTCCAATTCTGTACCAACATAACCAAAGCCTGAATTTACCGCAGACCTTTTGAGCTATAACCGGAAAACTCCAAGGATAATAGTAGGTCTTCTCACACTGTAAGCTAAGCAAATATTTGACAACAATAAAAATCCAGAACCAAGGTAATGAATCAAAGAGCAAGTGTCTGGAACAATTACAGAGATAGGATTACATTCTACTATAGATGGAGTGAATTAATTAGTTCAGAACAGAGCAGAAAGAAACTCAAACAAGATGAATGTGACCCCAGCATGTAAGAGAAAATCGAACGTAAGAAAGTGCAGAATAAATGAATTGTTTTTCTGAAGCCACAACAATTGAAGCAAACACGTGATAAAACATAAACCGTTAGAAGCAACACGACTTCATGTGATGATTTCAAATCAAGGCTGAAAGAAATAAAACAATTATCCATTGCATTCAAAGTAGTTTCTTGACTCTTTCAGGAAGTTGAGGCAATTTTTACTTACTACTGAGTTCGATAACTTAGCTCTTTTAAAATCATCACATTAACTGCCTGGAAGAATTAAATCAATTCCTAATTAAGTGTTCCAGGCAGTTAATGTTTTACAGACCACTGGAACCTTTTATAACTAAGCAATACGTTTATTATGTGCTGATCTGAAAGAAATCTATCTGACAACTGTTTTAATTATAAGATAATGTTTATAGAGTTATTAACCAAAAAATGATGTATGGATCAGATCTTAATTAAGCAATCCTTAAGACAAGGCTCTTGGTAGACGCAGATATTTGATAAAATTATAAAAACTGAAAGCTATGTCCAGAATTGAACAGATGACTATACAAAATGGTACTAAAAACATTATACTCGTTACAGCAATTACATACTTAAAGGCTAGCAAGTATATGTAGTACTAAAACCATAAGAACATAGCATCAATACCAGTAATGGAGCTGCTTCTGGATTCATTGCCAACCACATCTTGATACAAGCAGTAATAAGGCGGCCAATATTAACTCAAACAAAGTCAATCAATGAATAAAGTAACAATATTAGGCTCCAGACAAAGTTGTATAAGATCGGAGATTTTCAAAACTTAAGCCTGAATTTACCGCAGATCCTATGAACTACTACAGGATAGTTCTAAGGATAATGCTATAGTCCTCTTCTTGATCTTCCGCTCTCTGTATCCTCTGAGTATGTATGGTGTATCTATGAAACAGTTAAGATTAGCATTCAGAGGCTAGGGGACAGAAAGGTAATGAGTCAAGGATTAAGTATCATACCTCTGGAATAATAACAAAGACATGATTATGCAAGGAGCTTTAAATACAATTTAGAGAAGACATGCTTCAATTAACTAATTAAATCTAACCTGTCTGTACTTAAAGCCTTTTATGGATGGAGTGAATAGTCTAATTCATAATTAAGCAAATAATAAACGATAACCTGAACAGAGAAGAAAGAAACTTAAACAGGATGCATTTAAGCCCAGTGTGAAAGAGAAAAGCGGTAACTATAGAAAATATAGAAAATATAGAACTATAGAAAATGCAGAATAAATATACTTATCAAAAATAAGAAATGATGAATGTGAATTATGAAATTTTTCTATAATTTCTACCGTTAGTTAAAATGGGGCACTTGCCCATCCCGTGGATTTGTACACCACCGTCGTGTATTTGTATTTATTTTTGATTTTAGGTTATGTTTTTTGTGTTTTATCGCCGGCTTTCTGCTGTTAAATATTGAAAATAGTTCATATTTACAAAAAAACTCGGGGAACCAGAACTTTACAAAAAAACCGGGATTAATCAAGAAACACCTTGTACCAAGCGATAGGTGCAGTAAATATAGGCGAATAAAATATGACGAGAAAATTAACAACTGAAACTTTCAAAGTAGAACAGAGTAAGTTACGTCGAAGACTTCTTGGTGCACACTCGAAATAAGTTGGTCGTCAAAAGTTATCAAGAATGTGCTCTCATTTCACATTAGGGACTGTAAAAAATTGGGAATTTCGTCTCCCAAAGGTTGATATTCGTGACATAATAAAAAATTCTTTGACAAACAATATTCGAATATTCAAAAATATCTTCACAGGACCTAATTTCTTACAATCATTTATAAAAAGGAACAATTTAAGCGTCAGAATCACTTCAAGCATAAAGAGATCAAGAGCACCAATGCGTGACTGACCTGAACTGAAACGAATGTGACTGATGATCCTGACTCCAGGAAAATAGTAGTGCCAAGGAACACAAAGAGAAAGGAAATAGTTCAGGAGCATTTTCGTGCCAACATCAGTTACATGCTTTGCGAAAATTCCAACGCAGACCTTTTACCATCAATGGTTGCATATAAAGCTCTGAATGTTCATGACAATTGGACCCAAGGTGGACCACGAGGAACAAAATACGCAAGCAACGAATTTATTCGAAATGGGATTTTTTCAGCTTTTCTAGCCTCACGTTCAATCCACCAGAGAGAATAACCGGCCAAGTGGATCTCGTTGGTGACAACCAGGCAAATAACTTTTCATCAAGGGTAATGGAGGCATGTGATATAAATAATATCTAAATGACTCTTTTCCCATCCAACGCCACACATGCAACCCCTGGACGTGGCTGTATTCGCCCTAATGAAAAAAATTAAGAAAGATTCTGAATCAGTGGAGAAAGGAGCCTTGTTTCCAAGGCTTGTTAACAATTTCCGACCTACTGGACAAATTGTCGGAAAGAGGTAGCTCCAAAATATGGCAAAGATTTTTAAAATCAGGATTAAGAGCAATTTGTTTGCATCCTGCAAATCCTGATGAAGCAAGAAAAGCGCATTCAAAGCTGATGGACTAGAAGATGCAAACACTGAAAGAGTCTTAGACAACAGCTTGGAAGAGACAATCGAAACTATGGAAATTGCAGATTAAATGAACGTATCAAAAATAATAAATGTGATCTTTGATGAATTGAATGATCATCTTTCTTTATCAACCATTTTAATGCATAGATCTCTTCTAATCAGAATTCAGTAGTAACAACAACAATTAAAATTTCGAAGATTAAAATGTTTAATAGTTTTTCTATCAAGAAACACGAGGAATTACGATATATTGAATGATATGTGAAATATACTGAATGGAAAGTGATCAAAGGAATGATGTTAGGAATGCTGATACATGAAATGAAATAACTACAAGACGAGCGCACTGATACCACATGTCAGCAAGGTACAACTCAACATAATTAACAAACGTAAATTACTGATACTGATCGTATTGATCGTAGGGAAAACTGATTATACTGACAGTTACCGATTTCCTATCCGTTTGATTTTCATTCGTGTTTGAATTAAATTCTGTCGCGTTCACGTGCCTTTCGTGTGCAAAAAGTAAATATCAACAGGTAAGTTGAGACTTTTTTGTAAAATTAGGTTGAATATTTAGCAGTTTGTTAGTATTACCATAAAGTTATGTGTAGATTAGCTAACAGAATAAGGCAGTTTAATAGAGCAAAAGAAATTTGAAGTTAGGGTTATGATGTTTTTTTTTAGCTTTAGCGACAATGGGTAACAGTGAAATGGGGTACATTGAGACATGTCTCATTGTTACCCAGATATTATTAAAAAATATAGAACTCGCAATGCCTTATGCAGTAAATAAAGTATTTAATAACGAGCAAGAAAAAATGCTGGCTGATTAGATTATTAAATGCTCTCAGATGTTTTATGGGCTCCCTCTTCGTGATTGCCGTAAATTACCTTATGAGCTAGCATTCATAAACCATTTTAAGATGCCTCCGAAATGGTCCGTTAATAAAATGGCAGGAGAGGAGTGGATGAGAAATTTCATAAGAAATCCAAATGTTTCTTTAAGAACTCCAGAAGGATGTAATCTATCACGGGCCACATCCTTTAATAGGCATAACGTTAATATGTTTTTTAATAACTTATTCAAAGCAATGAAACGCAATGAAAGATTTAGCGATGGGACGCGTATTTTTAATCTTGATGAAACGGCTACAGTGACTGTTCAAAAATCGGCTAAAGTTTTACCCGAAAAACGAGCAAAACAACTCAATAAAGTTACAAGTGGAGAAAAGGGCGTTTTTGTAACAACATGTGCAATAGTAAATGCTGCAAGAAATCATCTCCCTCCTGCTATGGTTTTTCCACGGGTTCACTTTAAAGAACACATGATTGTTGGTGCTCCGCCTGGTACTTTAGGTCTGGCGTGTCCGTCTGCTTGGATGAATGCCGACTTGTTTTTAAAAGTAATAGAGCACTTTATTAAGCACACCTCTAGTTCGAAAGAAAATCCAAGTCTTTTACTTTATGACAGTCATAAAAGTCATCTATCCATCCAGGTTATCAATCTTGCCAAAGAAAATTGCGTCACTATTGTGACATTTCCACCACACTCGACCAATAAGATGCAACCTTTAGACGTTGGCATTTTTAAGCCTTTCAGTATTGCTTATAATGCTGCTATAGATAGCTGACTGATGCATCATCCTGGAAAGTCAGTTACCATTTATCAAGTTGTAGGTTGTGTGGGGGAAGCATATCAAAAAGCAATGACTTCAGCAAATATTACCTCCGCTTTTAAAAAATGCGGAGTATTTCCCTTTGACAGAGAAATATTTACTGATATTGACTTTTTGCCATGCTGAGTCACTGATAGACAATCAAACTCCTCCTCGGGAACCAATTGATGATCAAACTAAACTAAAGGCAAATAGATTTATAACCCCGGAAGAAATTCGCCAGTTTCCTAAAGCTGAACCGAGAAAAAAGACATCCAAAGGAAGACGAAAGGGAAAAAGCATGTTACCCACCGATACTCTCGAAAAACTTGAGCTAGAAGAAAGACAGGCTAAAAAAACAATACCTTCAAGCTCAATAGATGTACAGAAAAAGAAAAATGTAAAGCGAAAGATTCAGGACAGTGATGAAGATGATAAAGAATGGCATTCTGATGCATCATCTGAACATCTTGAACCTGAAGTGGATCCAAGAGTGGATCCCACAGCATTTAAAGATCTGTCAAAATTTCCAGAGGTTGAGGATTATGTTCTGGTTGAATTTATACCAGAAAACACAAAATCAAAGCCTGTTTACTACATAGGAAAGGTGCTTTCTTGTGTTACTGAGACAAATGAGGCGAATATTAGTTTTATGAGGAAAAGGCAAAAGACTGATTCAAAATTTTACTTTCCCATTATCCCAGACATTGCCACAATACCAGTTAAGGACGTTAAAATGATTTTACCAAGACCCCTTAATTACGGTCATACTAAGCGACAGTATGCGTTAATCTTCTTTTAAAACATGTTTTCTTACTTTAAAAATTAATGTAAGCTTGAAGTCACAATTTCCTTTGATGTTCTGTTTAAAATCAAAATTAAAATAAATTAAGTTAGAGTTTTTATTTTGTTTTACTCACTAATATTTGGGCAATTAAATATAGTGTCTTAGCATGGGTAACAGTCAGACAAATGACAATTTTATGTGTCAAATTCAGAGATCTTAAAACAGGTACTGCTATATAAATAAATAAATAAATAATATCTTTATTTAGCAAGAAGCTACATTCAATAAAAATATAGGTGATATATAAATAAACTAAAAGTGTAAATTGGCTATAACTGTATCAGGACACTCCGGTTTGTCCATGGATGGTCTCGGTAATCCAGAAACAGCATCCCGGTTCCAGAAATATCCTGTCAGAGGTAGACCATAAATTAAAACTAGACTTAACCTAAACATTATTTCCTTGCCCTACTAATTAAAAGCACAGTTAATTATTGTTTGCCTTATAGTAATAAAAATAATGTCGACTCAGGTTGATCGAGTCGGTTCGGTTGCAATCAGCCAATGACACACATTTGGTTGACCTTGCCGACTAGACACATTGGTCCCCCCGTGTAATACTTAGAAAGGCTTCGGTAGTTCCAAGAAGCTGTAACCAGTATCCCGGTTGGCCCAAAAATACCCAGTCAACAGATAAACCAACAATTAAGATGATGATTAGAGCGGAAACAATGCATACTATAGTAAAACTTAATAAATTACATAATTAAAATAAAATAATAAAATAACAAACACAATTTTACTTATTCATAATAAATTTTCTCAAGAGCCCTCTGAATTGATTTAAAGTAATACAATTTTTGATGTTAGCAGGCAAGTTGTTAAATAGTATTAAACCTTTGTATAGAACTGAATTATGCATTTGGGTTGTGTTACATCTGTCGACTAGTATGAAGTCTATACGATTTCTCGTATTATAGTTATGTATATCTCCAAAAACTCTTAATTTATTACAAATATAATCGGGGAGCATCTGATGTTTTAATTTAAAAATAAACAAATAAACGTTATACAAAATTCTTTGATGTACAGACAACATATCTAGGACACCCAACATAGAGATAACAGGCGTGTAACGGTTACAATTTAGAATCAGTCTCATAGCTCTATTTTGAATTCTTTCCAGTTGGTCAATTCTATACTGTGGTAAGTTAAACAATAATGTTGAACAGAACTGTAAATGAGGAAGAGCAATGGCGTTGTAAAGTTTTAGTTTGATGTACATTGACAAATTTTTTCCAATTCTTGTGATTATATATTGGATTATATCCAATTCTTGTGATATTCTATAAATATTTTGTTAATAAAAGGATGTTAAAATACAGTCAATAAAAAAATTTCTTTATACATTTAATAGTAATGATCTTATAGTAAAAAGAAAAAAAAAATCTGACTGTTACCCAGTTTCCCCTATCTGATTCATTAGATACCAATCGAACAAGCAGATTTTATGCCTGGAAAAGGCTCACACGCACATATATTAAACACACTACAACTCATTGGAAAAGGACGCGAATATACTTTATTGACTATCTCAAGGCCTTTGATTCGGTAAAATGGGATAGTCTCTGGAAAATTTTAAGCGAAAAGGTAGTTCCTCATCACTTAATTCAATTCATCCAAAATCTTCACAAGAACAACAGCACTAAAGTCAATAAGGTAGGCACAAAAGCCTTCACAACAAAGGGAGGGATGAGACAAGGTGTATCCTCTATCCTCTATCTGTCTTACTTTTTAACACATACAGAGAACATATAATGCGCATAGCAATGGATAAGTGGGAAGTCCGAATAATTATTGTGAACTGACGTATAAATAATCTCAGTTACGCGGATGAAATCCTCATTATACGATCAAATAAGAAAGAATTGGAAACTAGTAGACGTCAGTAAAAATTTGGGCCTAAAACCTAATAAAATCAAATCTAATATAAAAATGATGATTATAAACAGAACAAATCCTTAATAAGAGCCAAAGAATCGCAAGATAAGAAGTAATGGAGACACTCCAGTACCTCGGATCAACGATAACAAACACACGATAATGCAAACTGGAAAGTCGACTTGAGAAGAGACACAACCATAAGTAGGAACATGAAACAAAGAACAATAAAAATGCTAATCTTGCACATAAATATTTAAAAAAGCACACAAGAATAGAATCAATGCTTTTGAGATGTGGTCGTACCATAGACGGCACATTGCACAAACCGATCAATGGGAGAAGAAATCGCCATAAAGAAAAGACTGATCACGCCCATATCCTAGTCATACCTCAGACTGTTTTGAACATCTAACTAGGCGTGATATTGCTATGGAAGCCTCAGTAATTAAAGAGAAAATGGAGGGACTGGATGAAATTGGAACTAAAGGGAATGGAACCAAATGAAAAAGAAAACAGCACAAACATTACGAGCTTCTCACTCAGCTCAAGATAGACATCTCCAAAAGGCGACTATCAACTCATCTACTTAACTCATGATGCCACCATATTCCTACGAGGGATAAATAAACAGAGCAGAGAGAAAGAGTAGCAAAAATAAGGGTAAAGTAAACAATATTAAGGGATAAGAGACTTAAACATGGTGAAAGCTATAACGGGAGCATTCTTTCAACTGAAATATAGGGTGCATATATACAGTGATGAATGATGATTGAAGAATAAAGAGAGATTACCTAAATGAAACAGGGCGAATTAAACTGAAGGATGAAATATTTAATGCAATCGAATGATCCAAAAGTTGTTAGATCATAGATCTAGAGGGGATTGCGATAGAGCTTCTGAAGCCTTCAATCTCTTGATAATTTAAAAGGAAGAGCTGAAGCTACGATGACAATACAAAAGGCAAACAACTCAAATTAGTCGAATCAGTCTAAATGGGGCTGTAATAGAGTGATTAAGGTTAGAATGATGGAAGGATAGATATTGACAAAGTGTTGGACAAGCCACAAAAATCAAAGCAAACACACGATAAAACACAAACCGTTAGAGACAATACCGAAAGGTCTTAAGATGTGCATAAGATCAAGATCCTAAGTCACGTTCTCGCACGAGAAGAGAGATAACAGCTGTTTCTGGATGGATAATAGAAAAGGAGGAGAAAACCATTGGCTCCAATAAAAACTTAGCATTACTTAAAAAGTTCACACAATCTAATCTTGAATATGAAAGAGTGCATCATGAAAACGAAATGTTCACTTTTATTAAATAAAATTTAGATAAAGTGCTGGGAGATGAAAGAGCTACACGAAAATGAACACAGAACAAGTTGTTCTGAATAAAAAAATTTAATATCTATTTAAGTGTGCCCAGGAAGCTATAGAGAAAAATAGAAAGAGTGCTTAGGATTAGCTATAAGCATTGCTCAGTATTGATGCTTTCGGAAAACTTCACTTTGGAATACTTGAGCTTTGCAAAATCAAGACTTAAGATATACATATATAGCGCATATAATGTTTTGTCACAAGATAAAGATAGAGAGTAATAATTTTCTTTCCTCTTAAAACTATATCATTTGATGAGATCAAAAAATCTTTAAAACCAAATACATGCAACTCCTTAAGTAACTCTCCTAAACTTCTTGGTATACTCCAAAATGACTTCGTGACATCTGAGCTGCGTGTAGTCTCCCTTGAAAGTGGCCTTATGAGTGTGCTCACATAATTTAATCTGAATAATATTTCCTGTAGCATTTAGTCTCACTTTGCAACGATGTTTCATGTCTTGGGTGCAACACCACGCGCTCCTGGTGTCGTTTCTTAGTTGCAATTTGTATTCGAATCCGTTTATTATCATTATGGGATGCTTGCGACCAGCTGAGAAATATACGATACCTGGAACTAAAAGTGGATTTTAGTAAAAACATTAATTGTTTGAAGATTTATTTAAGTGTTTTGAAAAAAATGTTCTACAGAAAAAAGTACCAGGAAACTTTAACCCTTTTTGGTAATATCATTTCAAAAATGTTTAGTCTTAAGGAAAATTTATCAACTTTGATGGTCATGATCGTAGATAAGCATTTTGAAGAATTGAATACCAAGCCATAAATACTCAGGCATATGAATCTAGAGTCTATAGATATTATATTGGTGTTTCAATTTGAATAAGAATCCTTTTCATAATTCCCACCTTCTTCGTAACTGGTTCAGTAATTTTTGGATTTCTCGAATCTTGATTCCCAATATGAATCAGGAGTTAATACAAATTAATATTACTGCTTCAGTCTCAAAACCCATATCTCTTTTTGTGTAAGACTCCATTTCATAATTTTCACCTCAACTGCTATCATCGATCACAACAGACATAAGTACCTTAGTTTTTTTCCAATTGTTTCTTAGAACTATTTTTATTTTTAAATATCTTTAAATGAGAAATCGAAGCAGTATTCCAAAAATGTATTCTACAAGAATGTTCAGCAGGATCCTTCTAAGGAAATAAAATGGTAGAGAAAAGATGATAAGAATCCGAGAAAGTTTAGCTTGAATAAGAGAACATCAGGCTATTAGCACCCTAGCATCAGCTGATCTGTATGAATTCTCAGTTTAATTAATAAGGCACAAATGTTTTGATCAACTCTAATTTATTACACTCGTACATATACTTCAAGATTAATGATTAAAAAAAATATTTAGATCTACACTTACATTGGTGTATCAGTTTCAGAATCAACATCAATTTTTATATAAGACTCCGTTTCATAACTTCCACCTCCACTACTAGCATCCATCAGAACGTTAGCTGCTTCAGTACTTTGTGACTCCTCAACTTCTGCAGTCCTCTTCCAATTCTGCCCTACGTTATATTTTAACTTCTTAGGTCTATTTTTATGTTTGGAAATCCTCAATGCTCCTGATTGAGATCTTTTAACGCTATTTTTCATAACCCTTTTGAAAAAATCATCGCTCTCTGTTTCAGTAAATCGCGAATCAGCCAACGTAATAATTTTCCTAAAGCATTTGCGGAAATTCTCATAGAACTTCAAAGGAATTTTACCGACACCCTCGCGACTATTACCGGTCCATGAACATTGGGTGGCAAAAGATCTTGTGATGAAGTAATCTATTAATTTGTAACAGCAATCTAGTCCCATAGCATCACCGTGCTGACCGCAAATAAATGACATCGAATCGATGACTTTTGTCATAAAAGTGTCATCTTTAAGTCTTTCTTCTAGTTCGTTAAGTTGCTCTAGCGAATCTACTGGTTCAAATAAATTAACGTTACTTGAAAGATCTAGGTCTGTAGACGATCGATTATTAGTAGATTCGTAATGTTCTGATACAGGTTTATTCAAGTAGTTACGCAGCAAGTTGGTAATCAGGTCTAAGGATCTTTGAAAGTGGGACTGGCGATGCAACATCTTTTGTTGGCTTTTGAATATTATGTCGAGGGTGGCTGCTTGTGGTTTAACTTTAGCTAAAAATTGAATAAATGAGTATATCAGATCTACAAGTTTAAATCAAAAGAAGGTTGTCTATTGGGTGCTTAGTTGGCATCTCTTAAAAAAAGAAATAATATGTGATTAGTTCTATAGTTTCTGTAATGATTCAAGTTGGTACAGAGAGACACATCCATTACTTACCTAAGAGTAAAAAAATGCCCAGGATCTTATTTATGCTATTTATTAAATTAATTAGGTTGAGGTTTAAGTGAGCGGTTCAAGGATATTTCTTTATCCCTCGTGCACTCAGCATTTTCTGCGAATGATTTAAGGTTCCACAATTTGGATGGCTGGCTATACATTTCTATTAGAGCTTTTTGGTCTTGCCTACTTAATTTCCTTATGCTATATTACCTTCTTTCCTGTTACCTTCTTTGCTTAATTCAGTATGGTGAAGACCTGGTCAACTCTCTTAATCTGTTCCTATTATTTGCGATTTTTCATTATTCTGATGGTGACTGTAAACATTGCTGTGAAACTTCAATCAGAAGCAAAGCTGCCATTAAAAAATACCAATCACGGAAACCAAAATCAGATGATAAAACAATATTTATGTTCTGCCAGCAATCTTGTACTATTTCAATAATGTATTTCTAAGGCTGATTGATTGTTCTACCATTGGCTTTCAACTGTAGATCCCCAATTACTAAGTCAGTCTGGCTTTAAGCCGTAATGCCATGGCAATCAGACTGTGTGTATATTACAGTTCCAAATATTACTTTCAGGTATAAGAAATGAGTTTTAAAGGCCATTTGTAGCTTAATGTTGGCTGTAAGTTAAAGTGCTTCAATATCTCTCGGAAAGTCAAAGATAGTTAAGTTCGCACTACCAACAAAGACAACTTTAAACATAATGCTGCAGATTCATTGTTTCAACAGACTTCATAGTCATTGTGATTAGCAAATCAATAATATATTAAGGGTTGATGGTCTTAGAGAAAGAAACTTGTATTTTCACTTCCTAGGCCTCATCCAGTTGTCAGTCTCGAGTGCACCTCAATCTGTAATAAACTAACCGTGCTCACTCCATTATCTCCATCGAGTCTTGATAGAAACCAAGCCTAACACTTTGCTACCCTGGACAGGTCTTTTGCTGCTATGGTATTACGTTCTTCTGGCTCTAGTATATCTTTTCCAAATATTTATCAATACCTCACAAGCGGTTTAATTGCCACGTGTTCTGTTCTAAGCCCTATAATTGTTTTGAGTTTGTCTTTTCTGAACGTGGGTCTCTGGCGGGTTTCTTTTTATGGAATAATTTCATCAACACGCAGGATTCTTATCTTCGTTTTTTCCAAAAATTCATCCTTTCGAGTCTTCATCAGTCTTTGATAACTGTGCTTACCAGACCAGATCCTCTCGTATCCTACGTTTTCTGCCGTTCTACTCATCTCTGCTTGCATATGTAACTTCGAAGGATATTTGTATTGTATCCAGCTTCTGCCTTGCTGTGCTTTGCAGAATTGCAAAGTCTTTGGCTAGACTTTGTAGTTCAAAGATTGCTAGCACTGCCCTGGTGTAGATCTAGTGTACGATCTTGCTACATCAGGTCATATCTGTCCATTCGTTTTAACACCACAGGCGTGGTTTTCCAAATCCTTGATTAATTTATTCAAATGTTGCTTCCAGCTTAACTTTTAGAGTCCAGAGTTACCCCTAAGTAATTAGCTTCTTCCAACAGACGAATTTCTCTACTTTGCACAGATCTCGTACTTTCCCCTGTTAATGTCTTCAGCATTAACAGGGGAAAGTTAGTTATAAAGTTAGTTATCTAGTTAGTATCTTATCCTCTTAGTATCTTATCCTCTAGTACTATGTTCGACTCTCTTTAATACGAAGAGTAGCTTGTTCATCACCATACTCTATACAAGAGGAAACAGAGTGCCTTGGGGCATGCACGATTGCACGTTTTACCTGTGCTTCGTTTTTCATCAAGCAATCTCTGTTTATTAATTTGCTTTTAAGAATGGAGTCAGTCTACCTGTATGCTCTATGTCCAGAAAGGTGGCCATCGTCACCTAATTCGAAGTGTGTCCTCTACTTAGGACAACAGTTCAACGTGGACTGACGTATATGCTGTCTCTAGTGAACTACCTGCAGTTAAGCACATTGGCCTTGAGGGAGAGGACAAACAATTAAGGCTCCATTCTTAATGTGTTTGTAGCAGTTTCACGAATGTCTTTAAAACAAATGACACTAGGCTGATTGGTCTGAAGAATTTTGTCTAAGAGTCTTGGATATCAATGATTCCATGACTGACTACCATCTGACCGTAATATAACCATAAGTTGGCTGACCCTCATTGTCTCATTGATTTTCGGTAGTGTGGGACTCCATGCCCGGTTACTCACTAAAACTTTGTCGCTGGGAGTTACTTGGTTGGTCCCGTCTGCTTAGTCCAATTGTGCCCCATTGATTTACTTCCACATGTTTAGTTCTGTTACTTCAAGGAAGTCTAATATTTTATCCAAAGATGTAGTTTTTATCATCTCTGGTGAAGGTTTGGCTTTACCCAGGATTGTCACCTTGGTCTGGTTGAATGCTTCCCAGAAGCATAGAATGTGAAGAGTTGTTTCATTCTCTTCCTCACAACATTCACATAGCGGTGTATCCACTTTCACGAGTCTATGTAGGTGTTTCTTGCAAGGTGCATGGCCTGTGAGCAGCTCTGCATTGCGAAGTTGTTGCCTGGAATGGTCCAGAATGTTCTCACCCCTCCTAAAGAGAAGGCTGTCCCAAAGTTGCTTGGAGAGTTCCAGCGTTGGCAATTATTCTCAGTAGTTTTATGCTGATATTTCTTTTCCAGGTTTAATTACTGACAGCATGTTTGTTCTGGGCTTATGAGACTGTTGCTGGCTTCCTTCATTGTAAGTTGTGTTACCTGTCTTGTAGCGCCATGGTTGGCCATATTCTGTGATAGGATTTCTTCTGACCTGTTTTGCTCTTTGGCTAGGTTTGCGAAATCCTAGCAGTTTTGTACAGTCTTTGACTTAGTCTCAAACTGCCCTAAAGAGTTTGTTACTGGCTGGTCTCCTGTAATGATTGCGAAGGTTTGAGCTCCTTTTCTCTGGATTCCTATTATGTTTACTTGTTAGTCTGTTGCTTCCATGTCCAGGTTCAGCGCGAGTTATCTCTAACTAAGTAACTTCTTCCAACAGGCGAATTTCTTTACTTTGCAGAGGTCTCTATATATCCTCATGTACTATGTTTGACTCTCTTTAATTCGAAGAATAGCTTGTTCATCACCATGCTCTATACAAGAGGAAACAGAGTGCTTTGGGGCATGCACGTCTTACCCGGGCTTCGTTTTTCATCAAGCAATCTCTGTTTATAAATTTTCTTTTGAGAATGAGGCAGTCTACCTGTATGCTCTATGTCCGGAAAGGTGGCCATTATTACCTAATTCGAAGTGTGTCCTCTACTTGGGACGACAGTTCAACGTAGACTGAAGTATATGCTGTCTCTAGTGAACTACATGCAGTTAAGCACATTGGCCTTGAGGAAGAGGACAAACAATTAAGGCTCCATTCTTAATGTGTTTGTAGCAGTTTCACGAATGCATTTGGAAAAAATAACATTAGGCTAATTGGTCTGAAGGATTTTGTCTGAGAGTCTTGGATATCAATCACTCCTTGACTGACTACCATCTGACCGTAATATAACCATAAGTTGGCTGACCCTCATTGTCTCATTGATTTTCGGTAGTGTGGGACTCCATGCCCGGTTACTCACTAAAACTTAGCCGCTGGGTGCTACCCGGTTAAGTCCCTGGTCTGTTTAGTCCAATTGTGCCCCATTGATTTACTCCCACATATTTAGTTCTGTTCCTTGAAGGGAGTCCAGTTTATCCAAGGATGTAGTTCTTATCCTCTCTGGTGAAGGTTTGGCTTCACCCAGGATTATCGTCCTGGTCTAGTTGAATGATTCACAGAAGCATAGAATGTGAAGAGTTGTTTCTTCCTCTTCCTCAGAACCTCTACATAGCGGTGCATCTATTTTTGCGAGTCTTTGTAGGTATTTTACGTGTATTTTCTTGCAAAATGCCTGGTCTGTAAGCAGCCCTGCTACCTTTAGAAGTTGTTGTCTGGAGTCGACCAGTATGTTCGCACCTTGCCTGAAAGGTGCCTGAAAGGCTGTCTTAAAGTTGTTTGAAGAATTCCAGCTTTGGCAGTTATTCCCAGTAGTTTTTATGCTTAAGTTCTAACCAGTATCTAATATCGCTTTTCCAGGTTTAATCACTGACACAGCAAGTTGGTTCTGGACCCATGAGTCTGTTGCTGGCCCATTTTATTTCAAATTGTATTACCTGTCTTGTAGTGGTGTGCTCCCACCAGTTTTGGACAATCTTTGACCTAATTTCAAACTGTCCTAAAGCGTTTCCTACTGCCTGGTCTCCTGTAATGATTGCGAAGGTTTAACCTCCTTTTCTCATCATTTGGATGGACACGTCTGGATTTCTATTATGTTTGCTTGTAAGTCTGTTAATTCCTTGCTTTCAGCGCGAGTTGCCTGCCCTGTTGTCTATCCTCTAGTACGCCGACTGCTACCCCGATCTTCGATCATATGGCCGCAATGTACTATACTGTGTTGTTAGTAGAGCATGTCATTAGATTTTGTCTCAGTTATTAGAGCTTGTTTTCCTAGTTGCATCATTGATGAAATGATATCGTCAGGGCCAGTGGATTTGAGGAGCTTAAATGTGCCTATTGTCGATTTGACCTTCTCAAATGTCACCTTTTTAAAAAAATTAGTTTTCCCAATGATCTCTGTGATATATTAAGATAGTTCCAGGAAAGCGACAATTTCAAGGTTACCAACAGACGCTTAATAACCTTTGCTGTGAAATATTTGTTAACTCTTCATTACGAGTATGCAGTAAACGAATTTCACAGGTATACGAAGATTGGCCAGTGTTCAGTAATGGCATTAGCATTACTTGCATTAATTGTTTAAATACTTATATCAATCTCACTTCTCTAAGTAAATTTTAAATGACCCCTATATCTAAAAATATGTCTGCTCGCTAACACCAAAATTCCTCATTCCCCTCCTAAAAATGAACGAGAAACCAGACGTGAGAGGAGTGGACAATCCCGTAAAACCTTGTCAAAGTTATCAAAATACCGGCCAGTAACAGGAGTGACGGGCAGCTCAAGTATATCAAAGAAAGGAATCAACAGCCTATGGTATGTTCATTTTTATTTCATAAATTTTTTGCTCTCACCCCCACAGCCGGTATATCTAAGGACTGATCATCAACCACGTGGCCATGATGAAAAAAGCTTCAAATATTTTGGAATATTTATTCAAATGAAAGTTTAAAGTAGAAGATGCCTAAGACTTATCAGACTAAGGATCATCCAAAATATCAATCACATGTAATTATATTTACATCGTAACACTTTATTTCTAGTTTCATGATCAATTCCAAGTTTTGGAATACTCAATATTGACTATTTGGGACACCAGTTTCATATAATTTTCATTATAAGTTAGTTTATGCTCATGAAACGCCAAAGATTTATTTCTTAAGCTTTTGTTGATTTTTGATTCATCTCTGTACTAGTTCTGATCCTCGCTGATCCTACTATTACTGTCATTTCACTCATCTCTGCTTGGGTATGCAACTTTCAAGGGTGAATCAAATATATATCTGGAAATCATGTAATCCGACCATTATACCTACATATACAAGGTAGTCTTTGTGTTGTATATTATACCCAGCTTTTATCTTGATGTACTTTGCAGAGCCCTTGGTCATCACAGAGCTATGTACGTTATGGCTGCTAGCACTAACCTGGTGTAGAGTCACTGTACTATCTTTGGTTATAAGTTCCATATCTGTCCATGCATCTAACCACTACAGGCTTAACTTTCTTTTTTGATGTCTCTGGTATACCAAATAGTCAGCATCAGTTACCTCCAAGTATCTACCTCTTACTTACCTCCCAACAGACCAATTTCTACATTGTAGAGGTCCTAAGCCCTGTAAATTCCAGTTTCCACTTGCCACATATGGGTAAATAGCACTATTGCGAATTTAAAAGAAGGGTGACAAAGAGTGGAAGCTAACATCTTTAATAAAACGAGAAAGATTTATTTTCTTTGAAGAGTTCACGGTAAATAAATCAATAGATTCCACTCCAAATCCATGGAATTGTCAATAATGTCACAAGTGTGTCTGACGTGGTTGATGGTTACGGCGCCATCTAGTATTAAATGTTTTCCACTTTACCGATATTACTTGCGTAGTTCACACGTTCAACAACAAACAGGACTATGTATAATTTCACGTTATTTAGGGATGTTGTTTAGGAGTGATTCTCGGACACCGTATAGACTTATTTATTAGTTTATATTTCTTCTCTGTATCTCATATCATTTAGGACCGATTATTGTTATAGTAAATTTGCCTTGGAGTACTATAACTAAGTCATCTACATATTCTTTAGAGCATTGTTTGGCTCGCTCTAGTCCGAAAAATAGCCTGTTCACCACCATGTTTCGTAGAAGGGGAAAAGGGCTCGATTAAGGCATCCACGTGTTTCCTAGACTTCGATTTTAAGCAATTATCTGTTTACTAATTTGCTTTGGACAATTTAATAAATCTACCTGTATGTTGAAGCAGCAATTCCAATAGATTCAAATTATGTGTTATGAAACGTGGCTTCTATGCCATGTAAGATCACTTAAATTCCATAGTCTTCTCTACTTTGGATACTAGTCCAATTAACGCTCCATTTCTAATATGCGTGTCTAGGAGTTCCATGAGTATCTTTGGAGCAAATGACACTAGGCTAATTGGTCTAAAGGATTTTGTCTGAATATGGTCTGTTTTTCCAGGCTAAGCTGAATATCAAAGACTCTTTGTCTCACTATAACTTGGCTAACCCTCATTGTCTTATGAGAGTATGCATACGTATATCAAATCTGACCAGTTCATTTAAAAAACTGATCAACCATATGATCATGGTAAAGACAGATTCAAAGATTTTAAAATATTTATTCAAACGAAATTTGAAAGCAAACAAACCCTAAGTTAAATAAATCCTTAGTCACAATTAACAATTCATGCTTTATTAGTTTAAGATCATTCATAATTAATAAATCTTCTCGAAATAATCACGTATACTCATATTTACATAGTAACACTTTATTCCTAAGTTTCATGATCAATTCCAAGTTTTGGCATACTCGATATTGACCATTTGAGGCACCAGTTCGGTATAATTTCCATTATAAGTCAGTTCATGCTCGTGAATCACCGAAGATTTGACCCTGATGGTTCTTCCGAATGTCATACATCTCACTTTACATTTGGTTTTGATTTCGTTGACGCATACCCAATAAGTTAAGCGATCACGTTTGTATTTGAATTTGTAGATGTGATTGTCCATTATGATTATCGGGTGTTTTCGACCTTTTCCGAAGTGGATCAGTTTGAGACCTTAAAATTGTTTCTTTTTGTTATTACACGTTTTTTAAAGTAACCTAAGGAGCTATTTATTTCTATAGGAAAACTGCAACTGTTAACTGAATATTACGTTTATTATAATAGTCAGCAAATATTAATCAAAAGTGAATGCGTAACATTGGACAGCTCGGTTTCGCTTCTTCGCCAACTTGTCCAGATCTGGACCGTGATTATGACTCCAGGTTCGAACGACTAATCTCTTGTTAAAATAAATTTTAATGGTTCCTTTACACTTCTTGCAGGACAAGTAATCAATGCAACGCCACAACTCGTAGCTGAGCGTTTTATATTTTAAAGAGTAGACGAAATTTTCGTAAACCAACTGTTTATGGCCTTTCAATGAAATCACTATTTCTAGGCCTAAAAAATAATATTGAAAAGTACTAAATATTAATAATAGCAAAAAAAGCAACCACTCACTCAATTTATTACTTTTGCACCTTAAAGTCACCTGAAAGAGATCAGTTCTTTAAGTGTTGTATAAAAAGTAAAAAATAAAGATTGATTGAGTTAAAAAAGAGTCACAATAGTGTAATGATGAATAATGCAGATTAAGTGCTGCTAAATGTAGGACAAGTTTATAATTAAGTAATTGCAAGTATAAGCCAGTTCAGCTAACTTTAAAGATTAATATTAACGTACTAAAGACCTTTATGTTAATTTAATTAAATTAGGGAATTATTTGAAGTATTAGGGATTCTAAGTGATGCTTCAAAGCGTCCCAAAGTACCAAAATACTTAACTTTAGACATAAAAACATAAATAGTAGTATCAATCCCAAGGACTATAGTGAAAAATTCATAGCTCGTATCTTTTCCATCTTCCAAGATCAAAATAATTATTAAGCTGTAAATTGCTTTAAAGGAGCAGACACTATATAAAAAAACCATTTTTACAGGCTAACCATACACCTGATGTAATGACTAATATTAATACAATACAAAAGGCAGTTTCGCATATACACCTCTGGCCAACTCAGTTCTTGGGTGCGGAAATTAATGTATTATCTTGCAATAACAAATCTGAAGTCATAAGAGAGACCAACTCTCCTGATAACTAAATAAATCAAAAGTTCTAAGTCGTAGATGAAAGAAAAAACATAAGTGTTTCATGATAAAAAAAAGAGAGAATATCAGCTGTTCTCCATCATTCTGGAATGTCACAAGTAGCATACCGCACAACGTCTCTGGAGATGCATAGAATGTCAGCGAAATCATGGTCAGCTGAGCATATAAGGAGCCGCGTCGCGTTGCATCTAGGAGTCGGTTGAGAGTTCAGTACAGGGACGTTCGGAATATTGGCGCGATATTTAAATCGGACATAAATTTCGCCAACTTGGAGGCTAAATTGTTGAAAGATTGTGCAAAATTGAAAGAAGAAACTTAGCTACACTCACCAATTGAAAAAGTACACTTAAGAAAAAGCTAAGGGAGAATTATGCCAACTTGGAATAAAGAATGTTGAAGAACAAGAAAGAGTTAAATGAAAAATCTTCTTCACTAGGAAAAGCGGATTCTTTTCTTGGCAGAGGATAGATTTCAAGCAGTTTAAAGCAGAATTACAATATTGGAGGTCAATACTATCGATGAACTAGCCTGTAGATCTTCAGCAGTGGACAGCAAGAACGAAATTTTTTGGGACAAAATGGAATCTTTTGAGCTGATTCGCCTCAAACCACCTCAATTTGATGGTTCTATATCTTGGAATATTTATCAGCGCCAGGTTGACTGTAAAAGCAAAGGGTTAGTCATCCAGGGAAAAAGCCACTGCCCTTACATTGGCCTTGAGAGGAGATGCTGTTACCATCGTTAAACGAATGTCCCCTGAAGAACAAGTAGTCTACGACCGTGATCTAAAAAAAAGAAAGAAATAATATAAGTGACGCATTTAGAGATGCGTTATGGTCAATCCCATCTGGGACATGTCTACCATATGGAGTTGAAACATCGGTGCCAAAAGTCAGGAGAGTCTTTGCAAGAATTTAAAGCGATATAGCATGTTTGGTTCTACTGACATATCCAAATGTCCAGGAAGAAACGGAACATTTGGCAATTCAAGCATTCGTAGATGGACTCCGAGACAGTGAAATAAGGCAGGTCTTACTTCTTACTTACACATTCACCTAAGCTAGTAGATGCACTAACATGGTCTCTTGAATTCGAAGCTGCCAAATAAAAACAGTGATTCCAGAAAATTACGACTTTAAGGAATCTGTCAAGCGGATGATTAGTATCCGACAAGACCGGAAGTTGGAATATTGGAAACGTGATAAAGCAGGTCACGTAAAAAGACACCCTCCAGAAGGCGTAGTGTATTCCATTTCCATCAACCTAAGGAAGGTTGATGCGAAGAGATGTTCCTCGATCTGTCTTCAGCAAGCCCTAGCAAAATAATCCTGCCCTGAGGACTTCAAACATTAACTGGCAGAGAAGAAAAATGCTAAATCGTTAAGGACCACAATCGTCGATGATATTTGGAAAATGGAGATACTCACGTATCTCCATTTTCCGGTAGATCACGGTCGTAAACTTCTTGTTCTTCAGGGGACATTCGTTATACGATGGTAGCAGCATCTCCTCTCAAGGCCAATGTTAAGGCTGTGGCTTTTTCCCTGAATGACTAATCCCTTGCTTTTGCTGTCCTCTGCTGAAGATCTATAGGGTAGTTCATCGATAGTGTTGACCTCCAATATTGCAATTCTGCTTTGAACTGCTTGGAATTTGACCTCCGCCAAAGAGAGAATCCGCTTTTCCTAGTAAAGAAGATTTTCCAGAATTTCTTTGGAAGAAATTGGTGAGTGTGGCTAAGTTTTCTATCAATTTTGCACAATTTTTCAACAATTTAGCTTCTAGGTCGGCGGAATTTATGTCCGATTTAAATATTGCGCCAATATTCCGAACGTCACTATACTGAACTGTCAACCGACTTTCAGTGGCGGCGAGGCTCCTTATATACTCAGCTGACCATGATTCCGCTGACATTTTACGCATCTCCAGATACGTCATGCGGTATGCTACTTGTGACATTCCAGAATGATGGAGAACAGCTGATATTTTCTCTTTTTTGTCACTTATGTTTCTTTTTTCCATTTAGATGACGCCTTAATGCAGTAGGGCAATTTTTATATATTCCTCTTAATAAGCTCTTAGGTTTTCACAGTTTTTGTTATTGTCAGATTTGATAATATTTTAAAGAATGTTACTAATTTAATTTGTAGATCTTTGGCAAGTCGCCTTAATTCAATATTATAAGAGATCAAGAGAAAGATCTCTATATCTAAATAGTCATAACCTGGATAAAGCAAGGGAAGAAGCCAACTTGAAAAGAAGTTGCCAATTATTCTCCCGTTGTAAAATCAAATTGGGCACAATGTAATTCCCTAATTATGGAAGATGGAATCTTGAGGCGTAAAATGGTTGACCACGAGGGCAAAGAGAAAAGAATGCAAATCATTGTGTCTAAATGTTAGATTTCAGAGTTGCTAGAGGAAATCCATTCCAGTGTGACACCATAGAGTAACAAAGACCCTGGAATCAGTGAGAAAAAGATTTTACCGGGTCAATAGCAAGGCAGACGTTAGGGACTGGTGCAGAAGATGCGTTGTATGGGCGGCAAGTAACGCATCAGAAACAGCAATCGGATAAAGGACGCATATGCCACAACAACGGTGACTTGGTTTGGCTCTATAACACTAAGAGGGAGAAGGGTCTGTCACCGAAACTTCAAACATCCTGGGAGAGCCTACACAAAGTGCTGGAAGCCATTAACGATATTCTTTATAGAATACAAAAGCCAACGAGAGGTAGAGCTCGAGTCACTCACTTAACCAAACTGGCTGCTTATTATGGAAACCACGAAGACACTGACCTGCAAATCCAACTAGAGTCGGATTTGACATTCGGTGAATTCATGGCTCATAATTCTAATGGTTGAAAGAGTCGGTGCCCCGTAGCTTGTGAAATGCAGCAAGACCTGTTTACTGCTTACACATTGTGTGGCTAAGGATTTACAAATGTTTAGAGATATAGTCGAGGTCTTCCGTAGAAAGTTGGCAGAAATTCACAAGCTGAATCTCGGTCTAATCCCAGAATCGTATAAGCACTTAAGATAGCCGATGAAGGGACTGATATAAAGATCTTCCTAATTACTAAAGAGGCGTCACATTTAAAGCCAACCTATAAAGATGTTTGGGACGCTTTGTATTTTTTAAAGGAACTCGCATGCGAATTTGATGACCTGGATTAGAGGTTGATTCGAGAAGTGACATTCATGTCCACAGGCATGCATGCATGTGCTGTTAAACTCTCCAACATTCTCTGAAGAAAAGTGTTGCTTGTTATTTCTATAAGAAGTCCAGTTGCAGGTGAGGAACCTTCTGCCGATATCGACATCCACCATCTTTAGAATTATTTCGGGACGAAATAAGCTGAATGAGATGGTAGTGTAATGATACTGGCATCGAGAATATCAACCGCTTTCCATCATTCCAGAATGACACAAGTGGCACACCGCACAACGTCTCTAGAGACACGTGGAAGGTCAACAAATCTTCCGGAATCATGGTGAGCCGAGTATATAAGGAACCGCGTCGCCGCTGGCAGTCAGTTGACATTTTAGTGCAGTGCAGTTTGGAATATTGACGCGAAATTTAAATAGAACATAAATAGTAGTAAATAAATACGGTAAATAAATAAATATTTTTGGTAATCTTAAGTGATCGTCTTTAGTAGTAGTAATATTAGTAGACTGTTTTAATTCACACCCAATGTACGGTTAAAACGCTACAATATAAAATTCTTAAAGAAAAATTCGAATTTAAATAGAAAAGTTGAAAATATCAAATTAACATGGAAATGAATGAGATAATTATCAAAGGAACTGGTTTCCTTAAAAAACTAAGATTCATGAGGTAGTTTTGCATATACATCTTTGGCCAACTCAGGTCTGGAGTGCATAAATCAATGTATTAACTTGCAAAAATTAATCGAACGACGGTTTTTGTATTCCCCCTCACTTACTAGAATTGATCCAAATTAAATGTAGAGAAGGACGAGACATCTGGCGTATTGCCTCTAACTTAAGTATTTGCCTATGATTTTCTGTTGTAAATATTTCGGCACCCAAAAAATAACTTAGAGTTAGCTTACAACTTAGAGTTATCTACCGGATCTTACCAGCAACTCATCAATACCATCCACAACATGAAACTTTTGAATATAACCTACAAATACCCTCGTAGTTTGAGTGAACTCACTAGTGGCTACTTTTAAGTTGGTAAAGATCGAAGGGTCAAAGATACAACGGTTGTAGTTCAATTCAGAGATCTATTAGAATCTTTGATGTGCCGCGAATAGTCCGTGTGCCGTTGCTTGTATTGTCACATGATATGCATGTTTAAATCGCAAAATTTTATGTGGAAAGAGTCATGAAGTAGGTAATATTCGCAGCGATATTTAATAATTTCATTAAATAAAGAAATGTTTTTAGCATTTTTTTAAAGAATTTATACATTTGATTCGTAAAATTTGACTACATGCGCCCACGTACTATTTTGTTAGACGCCTGACCTCAGTCACGGCCACTCAAGCGTGAAAAGTTGCACAGGTCCGGCCTTAAAATTTATTTGTATTTAAAACTTTATTATTCGGAATTTTTGGGTTTAGTTTTATTAAGTTAGAAATGCAGGATAGTTGATAGAAAGATAATATTTAATTTAAATATAAGATTTAAGTACGTAAAATGAGTTTAACCAAAAATTTTAATTTAATAAGTTTAGTTTTTAGCGCCATCAGTGGGCTGTTTATAACAAGTGCTGAGAGAATAGGTGGCCACAATAATGTTACTCGTTTGTAATATTTTGCATAAAAATCAATAAGGACAGTCATCCTCTGAGGTGTAAGTTCATTATACAACATCGTCGCAATTTTATCTAGGTAACTGGAAACTGTGGTAACTCGTCTTGTAAAATATAATGAGTATTTGACTTTTATCTATACTAAAGAAACAAAATAGTGTTTAATTAAGATATGAGGATGCATGGACTAATAGTATAGAGCTTAGAACTCAGACAGATGTATTGTATCTTACTAATTCTAATAGGAAAACAACGAAAATTATCGTCGATCTGATCACATAAAATGTTGATTTTTATGACCTATAGCCATCTCTTATTATAGCTCCAGGTAAATGTAAAAAAAACGAAAGAAAGAGACGATACCAAATCGTAGGCTTCATTGAAGATCTAATAAAGAAAGAAGGAACAGGCCCTGAAATATTACTGGCCGGTTAAGGTTAAATAAGGATGAAAAAGGCTGCTCAAGCCTGACAAAGGCTATTAAATTAAATTTAAACTGGGTTAAATCAATGAAGTAGTACTTGAATTTCAATTATATTTTATTGACATTAAAAAAAAAAATTAGACTGTTCTCTTAGTAATATCTTTGTAAGTATGATTGTGCACGTTCACTTTTAATAATTCGTTTTTCCTTTCGTTTATGGCAATCTTGCACGGGCATCCTATCTGGGTTCTAGATTGATTACATTTCCAATAAGTGGTATCGTCTGTTCTTTTGTTACAGTAAAACACGTATTTCTGATAAATCATGTGTTTATAACCTCGGTTATTGTAAAAATACGAAATTTCACCTAAAAATATGATTAACTGAAGCTCTAAACTAGGTCTAACAATATTTATAAAAAAAATAGTTTTATACAAATAAATCACGATTTTATTGTATACATTTCTTTACACAAAACAGTAAATCTACTAATTGCCATCGAATTCAGTGGTCCATGGTTATGATTATTCGATATGATAATCGATTGGTCATGATAAATTGTACACCTTGCTCCACATCTTGGCAGAATATTCTTATCGTACAACTCGCACTTCCAGTATGTTGCAATTGAATTGCTAAAATGTTTTACGTAACGGTATCCGTCCATTAACAAACTGGGAATATGCCTTCGGCCTTTGAGGTACAAGCATTCAACTGAAAAAAATGTTTTAATGAATGCAAAATTACGTATGAATATTAAAACATAAGACTTATTCAACGTATGGGTTAATTTATTTCAAATAATCCTTCCTGATCCAAATCAGTCAACGATAATTCAAGTATACTAGATATACATCGCAATTTAGAGTTTCTGGATACAAGAGTAAACATAAATCCAACAAGTTCATTTTAACTTCTTTTAATGCTAATCATTGCCTGCCAATGAGTTTTTTCTTGCAGTTTGATTATCTTATTTCTACAATAGGTAGATCTCTTCTCATCTATGAGTGCTTAGTAACCAAACCTAATTATTAAAGAAACTATCTAGAATCCAGAGATCTTTCACTTTTTCACAAAATAAACAAGCAGTTTTAGTAAACATTGATTGAAAACATGACGTAAGGTCTCAATCTATGGTAGCATCGACCTAGACTCTAGGACATAAGTAATGATGAACACTTGATAGAAATTAAGAATTTCTGATTTTTTTCTAGATAGTGTCTTCAATAGATACTCAGTAAGATATATCAATTCAGTGATAGCATCATCGATGATCACAGTCTTCTCATTAATATTTTGTCTGCTTTTTGCCAAGTAAAAAATATTATTCAACTTACTTCTTCCCACATTTGATTCGTTGTCACAAGGGAAGTCCTCGATTTTTAACTTTAAATAATACATCAATATTTATTTAAAATGCCTACACTTACAGGGACCAAAAAATATCACTCCGTAAAAAAGCATTGGACATGGAGACCCTTATTTTCATCCCTTACCTTGGATCACATTTCTTTATGGTTTCGCTATCATTACAATATAACGGTATGGAAACGAAAGCACTGACTATAGGAAATTACGAATTGTCGCTCACCCTAAAAATATATCGGCAACTTTGACCAATTACTGTCCTTTGGATTAAAAAGCAAATTTTACTAATCAGTCGTAAGCTATACGTTCAGTGGCTTTCATTGTTTATCTATCTTTAACCAGTAACTGAAACTACTTCATCGATGATATTAGTTCTATCATCTGCTGGATATTGGTAGTAATGGAATAAATTGGCAATCAAGATAATTTAATAGTTCATGACAAAGTATTACGATTTTCAGATTCAGATTCTGAACAACTTCAATACTAGTGACACTTTTTTGGAGGAACCACAATGGTTTGGCGTTAAGTAATTTTGATCTGACTAAAGAATTAGACACAATTTTTCGGCTTGATATGTTAGTAAAGTCACAAGTCGATCTTAATCCAGATTCGACCACTTCGATAAAGTGTGTATTGCGAGACAACTACATATATATATGGTCATTCACTTCCGAATGTCCTTATCGAATGTGATTTCCAGATCTCTTAACGACTGACAATCAGTAAGAGGCACTTCACAAGTTGGGCTTTTTCCACTTCTGTAAGTTTATAGGTAATTTATCCATTGAACACCAATCAAAAATAGCATCAAGGTCATTCTGCAGAAACAAGCAGTCCACACCACTACCAATCATACGAAATATCTTCTTAAAATCCGCAAATAGGACACAGGACTCACTTGATATCTCGATGACTATATATGAATATTAAAGATAAAACAAAAGAAAACATAGAAAGAATGCAAGATACTACCGTGGGGCAAAATAAAACCACCATACTTAACAAATGTATTCCCATTTGACCAGATTATTATGAAAGCGTTTAAGAAATTGGTCCTTATTAATATTGGGCAGTTCTTGATTAAACTTTTATCCCGTGGCTTGAAAATGGGTCAAACTTTTGCTACCTTCCACTTTTCAGGAAATATATCTGCTTCAATGGATAAACTACATAAGGGTCTTAAAATTGCGAAGGCATAGCCTTCAACAACAAAGATGGCACATCTTCAAACCCACCAGCTTCAAAACCCAGCAAGTCTTATTGCAAAAACTCTAGTACTATTACCAACATAATGCGTTTCAATTCATATATTATATTTGTTTATATACTCTGCAAAAATAATGGAGAAATCTGGGGTTATATCTAAGTATTAAAATAAAAATCAAGCTAACATACAGACCTAAACTGAAGTCCTAGTGGCGAGGGCTCCATATATATTAGGTAGATTATTAATCCGGAACATTCGCCATTTTTCCACGTATGTCCCGAGATATCGCAAGTTGTGGCTATTTTAAATTTTTGGTACACCTACAAATGATTCACGGTATTGAAACCAATGTGTTTTTTTTGTAATATCTATCACATTTGACCTGAGGATTCTTGGTTAAGAGAAGAACTTTTTATGAATTATAAGTTATTTAGGTAATAACTTGAGTTGAAGGAACTTGAATGAAAATTATCATCTTTAACCCGTTTTTTCCCAGAGTTCCGATATTGGAAATGTCATTGTTGTCCCGGTGTTCCAAAATTGAAACGACCACGTTGTTCCCCTCTCTTTTCTGAGAAGCGTGCTCTTAACTATCTTTCCGTCGCGCGGTCGTGTTAGTATCGTTCTGGCTAGCATAGGAGAAGGTTTGATGTGCGTTTTTGCAAATTTTCCGTATTTAGTGTGCTAATTACTGATTTTTTTTTAAAGTTTACAATATGGCGTTAAAAAGTAAGTATAATTTTGATAGTTTTGATAATTAAATTGTTCTACTGCAAAGAATTTATTGTAAGTGATGTAATTCAAGATATTTTATATACCCAATACGAATACTATTAAAAGTTACTAAATAATTTGATCATTTTAGGTTGTTCCTATATTAGAAAATTGGGACATATTTTTTTATTTTTATTGTAGGTATTACACCACCCAAGAACTAATTGACTTAGTTGAAGATGAGCAGTTTTGGACTGCAGATGTTTTTATCACACCTCCAAACGATGGAAGGGATTCTGAAGAGGATTTTGATGACGATGAAGTTCCTTCAGCTAATGTAAATCACCTTAGTGGTCGTCAAATGCAGCCAGAAGCTTGTGCTAAAATAAAGAACATTGATGGAGTAGTTTATATTGGAGATAATGATCAGGATAAAAATATTGAGGACATCTTCGCAATCGCTTCGCAACCAGGAACCTCAGGCCATTCTATCGTAAACCATAACTCTCCTGAATTATCTGATGGTAATGCAAGCGACGATAGCGATAATATACCTTTAGCTCGCTTGGTAACCCAAGTCAATATAAACAGAACATATTTAGAAAGAAGCTAGAAAAAAGTAGAATTGAATAAGTCCTTCCCACAATTTGTTTCTCCGAAAGAGCCTGGCGCAAAGGTCGACATATTTCCAGATGCTGCGTGCTTTGAATCATTTTTTGATATGGAAATATGTAATTATTTAGTAGAAATGTTTAATTTGTATGCCAGACAAAAAGGCAATCATAATTTTAGTACTGATGCAGGAGAACTAAAATGCTTTATTGGTATTTTATATTTATCCGGGCATTTACATCAAGTTCCAAGATAGCATATGCTTTGGGAGGTAGATACTGATACATACAATCGGTTTGAATTGTTAAAAAAATTGCGCATTGTGCTGATAATAATGATTTAGAACAAGACAATAAATTTGCGAAGTTGCAACCACTTGTCAACATGTTGAATGACCGATTTTTGTCTTATGCTCCGCTAAACGAAAAACTGTCTATTGATGAAAGTATGGTACCATATTTCGGAAGGCATGGAGCGAAGCAGTACATAAAAGGTAAACCTATTAGGTACGGCTATAAAATATGGTCCTTGTGTGAAAAATCTGGGTACCTAATACAATTTAATCTCTATCAAGGTAAACAAGCAAATAGGCGCTACATGGACCTAGGATTGGGAGGATCTGTAGTGATGACCCTTTTGGAGAATCTCCCAAAAAATGTCCCATTTAAAATTTACGGCGACAGATAATTTTCCTTCCTAAAATTAGTCAATTCGCTCCAGAAGATCGAAGTAGGATATACAGGTAAATCAACGGGAATAGATTAGAGAATTGTCCTGTGCGCAATAAATAATTTTCAAATAACAGTTACCTTATGGAATGATAACCGTCTTGTTCTAATTGTAAGTAGTTACGATCCGGTGAATCCTGTTGGTCAAGTTAGTCGGTGGATTTCCAGTGAGAAAAAAAAATGCCTGGTTCAAGCCTTTTGTAGTCGGGCAATACAATAAATATATGGGTGGAGTGGACCGAATGGATCAAAATATACACAACTATAGAATTGAGGTTCGTTCCAAGAAATGGTGGTGGAGTCTTTTCGCATTTTGCTTGGACTCGTGCATGCATAACGCCTGGCAGTATTACAGACTTTAACCAAATGGCGGAAAAGTGGATTTTTTAAAGTTTCAAAGAGAAGTGGTGCAGCTATATTTAAGAAAATATGGAAGGCCTACTTCAACTGGAGGACGCCCTAAAACATCAAAACCGTTAGAGGCTCGGAACCATAATCAAATTAGGTACGATGGTTTGAATCATTGGATTATTCCAGCCACAAAACAGAATAGGTGCGCCCTATATCACAAAAACTCGACTAAGATGTGTGAGAAATGTAACCTCAATTTACATGAGGCTTGTTTTAAAGACTGTTTTAATCATGTGTCCACTTAATAATTATTTTATGATTTTTTAAATTAAACTTGACTTTTGTTCATAAAAATTAAAGTTGGTTTTAATGCACCCATGCGTTACTAGTGTTCCAAAAATGGAACATCGATTTAAAAAATAAAAAAAAAATATTTAGAAACAAAAAAACAAATTTTCACAGAAAAATATAATTAGTTAAGTACAATATAAATCAAATGGAGAAAAACAAGCAAAGTCACGGTCTCACAGTCATTTATTGTGGGAAAATGCTAGTCACGCAAAGCTCATCCGACACTACCAAAAGAATCATTTTAACGGGATGTTTTTGTATAGTTTTAGACCTGATGATGCTCTAATAGAGCGAAACACGTGTCGTCGATAATAAATGTTTGTAAGACCGTGACTTAGTTGTTTTCATCGTTTGTTTATGTTGTACCTGGTCTCTGGAAAATGAATAAAGCCTTTTTGCATTTCTTTTGACCTGAATATTGTGAAAAAGTGTAAATTATGAGCAAGAATTGAATGGTCCATCTTATCAAACTAACAACGTCAAAGCGTCTTCCTTTCGTCGGAAGGAATCCGTGAAATTTTCATACAATTGTTGTTTATACTTAACGAAATTGAAATGATATCAAATTGGTACTGGTTGGTTTGACCTGAGGAAAAAGCTGTCTCACCTTAAAAGCCCTTTGAGAAATTGGTCCCTATTGAGATTGGGCGGTAGTTTTCAATCAAACTTTTATACCCTGACTCGAAAGCTTCCCTTAGACTCAGACCTTTTTCAAATGCGGTAGTTTTCTTGCCTTTATTGCTTTCTACTCTGTAAGTAGTGAAATACTAATATTTTGTGGTGGGACTTTATGTGGATAAACTGGGTGCCCAATAAAATAACCAAAAATACTCTCAAAGAACAGAAAACACTCTGGAGGACATGAACGCATTTGATACAGTCAAGCTTGCCTTAATCTAAAGTTGTGACCTTATCTATCATCTAAAAATAAAACTCTGTTATATTTATTGCATCACGTATATACCTACTACAACTAAAAAAATATTTTTATATTTTTATAATTCTCCTAAATTCTACTGGTTGGCATACAGCTTCACTTAAATCAACAGTTTCGGCAGCATGGTTATGATAATTGATTAAATAGGCGGTACCGTCTTGGGTCACAACACCAGCTTTACAACCAGTTTTATATTGTGCGTAATGGTTGCAGCGCCATCTCGTTTTGTCAATCTGCTTACGCAACATAACAAACTTGTAGGAGTCTATTACAATTTTGGGGTGTTTTGCTCCTGGGATTATGTAGATGATCCCTAAAAATGGAAGTCAATGTTAGCTTTTGTCTATAAATAAATTTGCTAGAGTTAGGAAGAGGTAAGTTAAGTAAAGGTGAATATAGTGAATATTTAGCAATCAGGAAGAATAAATGAGAGGTTTAACTTTAGTTATGTGTTCTTTTGGCTTCAGATTTCTCCAAAGAAGACCGCAACAAATGCACATTGGTCTCTATTCTCAAAACTATTAAAGATACTTGATCAAGTCCAAAAAACATCTTAGGACTAAAATTCACCTTTTTAGCATTCAGTTTGATCAAGAAAAATTCCGACGTTTCTAATACCATTAAGTACCACTGACTCTTTAATAATTTTAGTATCGGAGCAATAGTTAGTCTTAACGAAGTGTGTTGCCTGGAAGGTGGTATGGAGCGTTGGAGAAAGCTTAGATAAAGATGGTTGAGATGGTTCAGAGTAGTAGCTAGGTACTATCCTTGATGTTCATCAGGTGTTATGGGTCTGATATCATGAGAAAAGCACTATTTTCCATTACCTGGAGTTGCTGCATGTGGCGGAAAGAGATGTCTGTTCAGATTAGAATAGAGGAGGAGGGAGTAGAGGGCGAATAGCTGGACTTTGGCCTTACCAGCTTAACGATCATCTCACTAAAGATAATGACTTGATTTTTATCTTATTGAAAAGTGTCTTTGGAATGTTTTTCAAGTGACATTGAAAACTTCATTAGATCCATGCATTTGTTTTTTTTTCTTTAACTTTTTGAAAATCATGTCCAAGAGGAAAGACAGTTTCAGGTAACTTAAGTCATAACTCCAATTCTAGTAAACGGATCGCCTTGATTTTTATCTTAAATTTTCTGTGGAACGATCTTCATACTCTACTAAAAAAATCATTAAAATCCATGCTTTACGAATTTTTCAATAAATTTTTTTGAAAATCATGTCCGAGAGGAGAGATACTTTCATATTATTTGAGTCCAAACTCCACTTCTAATGCTCGGATCGGTCTAATTTTGTTTCTATAGAATGTTCTTTAGGTTTCATTAAGAAAATCATTAAAATCAATGCATTGGAACTTGTTTTATCTAATTTTTTAAAGGTCATAAAGAGAGTATAATAATAAAGAGAGTTTCAGGTAACTTGACTCATAACTCCACTTCTAAGGCTCGGATCAGCTTGATTTTTGTATTAAAAGCTTCTTTGGAATGTTTTTTAAGTTACAATGAAAAAATCATCAAAACCCAAGAATCAGAAATTTTTTTAATAAATTTTTTGAAAATCATGTCCAAGAGGAGAGTTACTTTCAGGTAACTGGACTCATAAATCTACTTCTAGGACCCGGATCGGTTTGATTTTTATCTTTAAAGTTTATTTAGAATATTCTTTAAGAGAATCGTTAGCTTTCGTTAAGAGAATCACGAAATTCCATGCATTAAACTTTTTTTCATTCAATGGGCATTAATCCAGTACCTCAATTTCATGCATGTTTCTTAACAGCTGTTTGAATTCTTTTTGAATTTGTTCCAGTAAGGTCATCACGAATTATTTGTATATTAGTACAATTCTTCATTAGAGTCCAAGTCGTCTTAATAAAACGGATCTTCTATAGAGACAATTGGATAGCATTTAATAAAATCTTGGTACATTGTCAAAAGTCTTTTTCCTTTAATCGAGTTTCTATTATCACTTTTTGGATTTTTAAAGTCTACGTCAAATAATCTATATTTGAAAAATTCAGAGGCTCATCACATTGATAACATTAAGCGCTGTTACTGTAAATATCTATATTATAGTAGCTCTCGTTTAGCTGCTCCTGCTTTACAGACAGCTATGGCTACTCCTAATATAGCATTTGCCCCCACTTTAACTTGTTATCAGTATCATCAAGCATATCCATGAAATGATTGATTTCTTCTTGCTGAGTTACATAACTAGTTCTAGTCCAATATCGTTATTTATATGATCAGACCTTTATTACACCTTTATTACAGAATCTTATCACGAAATTCTAGAGCCTCGTCCTCTCTTCAGAAGATCCGGAAGTGAATAAAGATGAGAAATAAGTTCTACTTTTACAGTACGTAAAACAAAAGACAACAACACAAAGTTTCAGTCTCGAAAGTTTTATTTTATGAGTCAAAGTGGTTACACGTGTTTTGCTCCTAAGAGCATCATCAGACATTAAAAAGGTTAAATCATCCACGCTCAGTGGCTTTGAGACCGAGACTTTGCGTTGTTGTCTTTTGATTTATTTATGTCAAGGTCTCTTTGAAAATATCGACGATGATCGAAAGAATTACTGAAAGTATTTTATAAGCGTCTAAGTCTTGGAATAGAAATTGTCCTAACTCGGACGTATTCCAAAACTTCCTAGGTTAGCTTGTGAAAGGTGGTTCCTAGGTAGATGCCGTGTATACCGAGCTGTCTAAGGCCTTTGACCCAGTATTTACTAGGCACTTGCTTCCGAAATTTAAAAGTAAGTCTTTAAAGTAGTAAGTCTGTAAGTAAAATCTTTTTTGTGTAATAATCATTGCTTGAACCTTAGGTTGAAAAATGTGAATATAAGATGTTTAATAGAAGATGGATGAAAGTATACCAGAATTATATAATAAAAAGGTTTTGTTTAAATAAAATGAAAACTTTTAATGACTTAAGAGTAATTTTCCTTAATCATTTAACTTTAAATTTTATTTGGAAAATGTGGCTATAAGAGACTATTTGTCCATCTTAGAGGCATATTTACATATGGTCTTTTTTTACAATTGCTCTGTTGATCTTTTAAACAAACCGAAACACAATACAAGTTTAATTAAGAAACCAACAACTCTAGAACTACCATCAGGACCCCTTACATATAAGTTAGACAGGAATGTTCAGGAACATTCGCCAACTTTCTACGTGTCCCAAAATGTCACGAGGTGTGTCCGCCGCTCGTCTATCCTTGTCGCACCTTCTGGTCTAGGAAATGAACGAGATAATTGTCGGCGAACGGCTCATATATTCGCGCATGTTAAAATCGTTACAATACTTAATGCATTATTATTTACCTGAAATATATCCGTATGGTACTTTTTTAAATTGTTACTTAAACATAACAGTAAGTCATGATGTTCCTGAAGCCAAACTGGTGTTTTTTTTTAAATATTTATTGTATTCAAAAATTTAATCTGATGTACCTTGCTTAAGGAAGGTACTTACTTTTAGTGAATACTCTAACTTGAGATGAAAGAACTTAAGAAAATGATTATCTTTAAACATTATAACAATATTTTATTAGCAGAAGCTTCTGGACAACAATGTATAAAACTCTATATCCTTATAAGTCTCTTAAATTCTACAGTTTGGCATACAGCCTGACCTAAATCAACAGTTTCAGCAGCATGGTTATGATAATTGATTAAATAGGCGACACCGTTCTGAGTTACCACTCCAGCCCTACAGCCTGTTTTATATTGTGCGTAATGGTTACAGCGCCATCTCGTTTTGTGAATCTGCTTCCGGAACATGACAAATTTGTAAGAGTCTATTACAATTTTTGGATGTTTTGCTCCTGGGATTATATAGATCAGTCCTAAAAATATGGGTTATGTTAGAGTCGAGACTAAGTTGGATGATGGATTCTAAAATAAAAAAAAGTTGCTCGACTCTAAAACAATCGAACCGAACAATTTCTGACTTAAACACAGAAGAGTTTCTCATATCGTTATACTAATTCTTCATTAAAACAAAAAAATACAGTATTTTCTTTGCTCTAGTGGTCTCTAACTTTTCGCTCTTCGATCAAGTTCGATCAGACTTACGTATTTTACGACTTAACGATCAAACTTAACTTTTAACTTATAAACTGTTTATAAGGACATACGTAAATTTAGACGCAAATCACTCAACTGACAAGCAAAATATGCATATTTAACACATCAGATATTTCCAGGACAAAAAAGTAAGTAGTTATTGCAAATAACCTCTCTTTAACTCTCTAATAACCTTCTTTGTCTTGTAGTGAATTTTAGTTTATTAATCACATCTAAGATTATAATGTGATGCATGAGATCCAAAAGTACAAAAGAAATGTATGTCTAATATCTTAGGTCCTAATGTCTCGTCTCTAATTTGATCACGCCATAATATAGTGGTATCATCCGCAAACAGGATGAAGTTTAACGAAGTTTTAAGGGACCCAGGTCGTTCATATATGGCACTCCACATTCAAGGGTTTTTGTTTTTAACGATTATGTGAAAACCATAACTCTCTCAGTACGATCCGAAAAATAAGGTTTGGTCCATTCCAAGACAATACCCTATAAAGTTGAGACAGCAGTTTTTCTGATTTCCACAATCAAATTCTTTAGTAGAAACGAACCGTAAACTTTCTGGTTGAAACAATGAATGCTGTAATGAGCAAAGGCCTACACAATTCTCTTAACCAATAGCCTAAAGATAGCTACCAGTCTTTGTTGATCTCTAAACCACTTTTTTTAAGATAAGTCCTAATGCCATAAGCCGGACTCAATCAGACTAAGGTACAAGGACCGAGCCACAACACCATTGAGCTCATTGCTTGCAACCTTTACCTCAGAACAAACCGAAGGCAACTTTGATAAGTGATCTTCAAATATGAGGCGGTCATCAATAGTAATTCTAAGGAAATCAAACATTAGCCCCTTTAAAATACACCGTAAGCCAAATGCCAAGGTCTTCCACACGTCACTTATTTACAATATGTAGGTCTTTAATAATTTGAGTCCATACACATAAATGATCTGGATCATGCCTTATAAAGTCACGTCGTTTGCTAACAAGAGCACCTTTCTTTCGAGTTTAGAGGCACTCAGGTAGTTAATATAAAGTAAGCATAAACTTAAACCCCGACATTCTCATTTGATGGTGGTGGAGCTCATTTTCGAAGATGATGCGGAAATCATAACTCTCTGAACATCTGTAAAGGCTTAGGCAATATGCACACAATCGAATGCTTTAGATAGAGCACAGAACACCGCTACAATATCTATATATTAGTACTTATACGAGTATTCTTATCGTTTCTTTAAATTGTGCTATCTGATACACAATACAGCCTGACAACCTCAGTTAGTGAAATAATATAACAGTTTTATGAGTACAGTTATTATTTATTAAATAAGCATGTTGCCAGCTTTGCATTGTACATAATGGTTATAGCGCATTCTCGTTTTGTAAATGTAATAACTATTTTACACATGTAAATGCTAAATACATGTTTTTTAGTTCAAAACAGTTTATCTAAGGCAAACAAGTGGTTAAAAATGATAAGTTTCTTTTAAATATTATTAATTTAATTTTATTTTATTTACCTGATAACGGTAGTAAATTTAACTACCGAAAAATTGGTTCAAATTAGGTATTTTTATTTAATAAATAGGTTTTTTATTCTTTTTAATTTCAATATTCAAAATAAAGTTAGGTAGGATAGTGAAAAGAAGAAATGAGCTCAAATAAAGCCTTAGCTCCTGGGTATATAAAAAAAATCTAATATATCTCAAGTAAATTATTATATTTAGGATTTATTGAATTTAAATTAAATATAATGAAATGTTTTGTTAATGATTTAAGTTCATATTTCTTCTAAATACGTGAATAGGTCTAGTTTCTTTAATAATTACTAATTAATATACTTCTTTTCAATAATTGCGTATGAGGTAGTATTTTCGAATATGATTTTTACTATAAAAGTGACATAATATCCAACAAAATAAGTAACTCATTAATAATACTTACAACTGTCGCGCATGGCCACGCGAAAATCCACACGCAGCAGTCGAAACTGATTTTCAGTACAAGTTTTTCGTAAACGTGTGGGTGATCACACGTTTACAAGAAAATTATTATAAATATCATTTACATAAATATATTATAATATCATAAGAAAGATACGTAGATATATACAGGGTGTTCCTTACAGACGTGCTAATATTTAAGGAGGTGATTCCTGGACCCATTTTAAGAAAAAAAGTTCCTATGAACATATGTCCTAAACGTCTTAACTTTTGAGATACAGGGTATTAAAGTTTAAAAAATCAGTTTTTTAATAATAACTCAAACAATTTTGTAGACATTTTTATGAAATTTAGTACAGGTAGTCTATGTATCAAGACTCATTTTTTGATGTGCAAAAAAATATATTTTCTCTGCCATTGGCGTCCCTACAGGTCTTTTATTGAATATTTTTAGTGAAAAAAAATACTACGCCAATACTTGCTTTAAAACAAAATAAAAATTATTTTTAAAATCCCCAATCACTTTTTAGCAAATTTGATCTCTTGGTTTTTGTCGTCCAACGCATGGTTTTCGCTTAAAAAAATAAAAACAATTTTACTTCCCTAAAAATCTGATCCGGTGTGAAAATGTTTGTTCGTCGATTGCAAGCAAATTAAGGGATCAGATTTATTACAAGAAGTATGAAAAGTTAAAAAATTTAAATAGTTTAAGAAGTACTCATGTTTTTAACTTGTTTAAAAAGTAAATGCAACGAACTGTGATTTTAAATGTCAAATTTTTCTTTATCTAGCTGTGCATGAATAAATGACGTTTTTATACATAAACATCGATGATGGCAATAGCTGTTGTCTTAAAAAGTAAGTTGTTGGTGTCAAATACCATTAAATGTTTTTTTTAGCTATTGAGTATGATTAATATCAATTGGCAATTAGTTCAGAAATACCTACCTAATTTTACTTTGAACACAACAGGGCTTTAAGTGCAAATAACGAGTTTTATTAAATTTCATGAAACTAAGGTTAAATAACGGCTCAAATGTATTTTATCCTAATTACACTGATTACAAAAATTGTTGAAAATGGCCACCTTCACTAAGTAAGTAGGCATGCTTCTGCTCGTCTGCGCATGGAACTACGCACACGTTCAAATATTCCCGCCGTATTTGGTATAGTTTCACACGAGGCAACTATTCGGTCTCTTACGGGAGTTTTATAAACTAGAGTTTGCAGGTGCCCCCATAAAAAGAAATCTAAGCTATTGAGATCGGGGGATCTTGTTGGCCATTGTTGTGGTCCTCCGCGACCGATCCATCGATTCGGATAAACGGTATTAAAATGGTTTCGGATAATTAAACTAAAATGAACAGGGGCACCATCGTGCATGTACCATATTCGATTTCTTAACAGAAGTGGCACATCTTCAAGAAGCCTGTAAACATGATAGAGGCGCAGACATTTTTTTTTGAGGTATCATGCCTTAATTATGTCACATTTCAAGATAAAAAGCATAAGAAGGTTGTTATAAAACTTAACTTTAACACACCTGAAATAAAAATAATTTATTTCGAAACTATTTAACAAATCTTGACCAATTTTTCGAAGACAAAACGAATAGAAACAAATCAAAACGTAAAAAAATATTTTTAAAACTTAACAAAAAATATATTACATACAAAAAAAACAAATAAAATAAAATCTTTTTGGGGACATACTACATATGTATGTCCCCACATATGTTTATGTATGTAATGTAATAGCAAAAATAAAATATCAGTAAACGTTGTTAATATTTTTGGCTAAATTTTACCTTTTTTATAATATTTCTACAATATTTTTTTTTAAATTTAGCAAATTATATTTGACCATTAACTCGGCTTCTAATGTTTTTATGTCCAGTCTGTTTCTCCCTTTTCTCCACACCAAACCCATTAAATTAAAAATTCTTTCGCCTATAGCATTTGCATAGGGGAGAACACTAACCAGCAATTTTTTTAAAAATTGGGAGTATTATTATTTTTTAAATAGGCCACCCATTGCTGATCTTTAGTTGGCACATCAAAATTTCTCGAAAAGGGAAAAAGTAAGGTAACGATATATTCATCAAAAAGTAAATCTTCGTTACCTTCGATATGGAAATCTTTATAAATTTTCAAAAAAATATTCATATTTGGCTACTTTTACAAGTGATTTAAACTTATTATCATGATTTAATTTAAATATATTTTTAACATATATCTACTATAGTATATAAAAAAATAACTACTATTTAATTTATTTAAGTAGATATAATTCTTTCCAAAAATACATCTGCTTCTCCGAACTTTCGTGTTATCATCGCACTTTCTTAAAAGAGAAAGCACTATGGATCCACAAAATTGTTGTTTCTTTTTTAGTTTTAATGAGCCTCTTAATGATTGCATAATATTAACTAATTCTGTTAATATTGTTTTTTCAGATTCTAAGTTAGTTATTGTATTGTGCATCGAATTTCCGATATCAACTAATAAACCTATAAAAAAGCATGTAGTTTATAAAAACTAAACTAATTTTATAAAGATCTTTCGTTGAGATAGAACTAGAAAAAATCTTTAAATAACAAATTTTAAGACTTTGAAATAATTAATACATGCTTACCTAAATAGGCTTCAGCAACCTGTTTCTCATCTTCAAAAAGAATTTCCAGTAATGGAGGGAATCGTTTTTGTGATTGAAAATAAGATTTAACGTGAGTAAAATATTTCAGTGGCACTCTAAAGTTAGCAGTTCTTAACAAATTGGGCCTTTCTTTTTCGCAAAAAATGAAAAATTCGTTCACTTCTTTTGTGCTACTACTAAATTCATTGTAACACTTAATAACTAAAGATTCAACATGATACTTAAGCTTCCCAGCAATATGCATGATATGACAAACACATCCAACAGGAAGAATATTTTCATTAAATGTTTTTGCCGAAGTTTACGGAAACGTTATCGCGTCTAAATTAAAAGTTCTAAATTATTTTTTTAAATATATTATCAATTTTTTTTTGCGTGAACCTTTAGTCGAATTTTTCTTGTGTTTCTCCGTTTTCAGGTGTTTAATTATATCGTTTTCTCCGCCGTGATTTGTTGTAAAATCTGATTCACAAATCGTGCATTTAGCTTATGAAATACATTTTCCCCTAACAATCCAAGAATAAGTTTGGCTTCACCTATTATTAAACTTTACATTCCATTTAGTTTTTTTAATACAAGTTCCAGCCTCTTCTTGATTTGAATTATTTGTCACAAACAGCAGATTTTTTGTTATTGCTCATCATTATCTTCGTCAGCACGTTAACCCAATCAATCACATCACTTAAATCACTACTGTACACTAAAAACGTGGAAAAAAATCCCGTATGTATTTTTTACTTGCCGAAAAGCGGGAGATTTGTTTAAGGTCGCGGTAGTCGGGAGGTCATGTAAAAAAGCGGAAGCCTCCCGCCTAAATCGGGAGGGTTGGCAACCCTAGACCGACCATCAAGGTGCCATGGTAGAAAACATGGGCCTATTAGGTAATCACCAATAGTTCCTGCCCAAACATTAACCAAAAATTGGTGTTGAAAATGGGTTTCCGTTATGGTATGAGGGTTTTCTTCTGTCCACAAATGAATATTGTGAAAATTTTGAATAGCGTTCCGAAAAAAAATTTGCTTCGTCTGCTAATAAAATCGGTGACTCAAAGTGCGGATTTAGTATAATATGGAGATACCACTGACAGAAGTTCACTCGCTGCGGAAAATACCCGGGAAGTAATGCCTGTACTCTTAAAATATGGTATGGGTATAATAACAAATCAACCAAAATGCGCCAAACAATTTGATGATAGATATGCAGAGTTCTAGCGATCTTCTTCGTACTCGTCTCAGGGTGTTCTTCGATTGCTTGTAGCACCGCGTTCTCAATTTCAGGGGTTCTGATAGTACTTTCTGGAGTACCTTTCTTGAAACAACCAGTTGCCCAAGTCGACGATGAATATTTGAAAAGATACGGCTATCTGGTAGGACACGATTCGGATACCTTTTCTGATAAATACGTCTGGCTTCTGTTGCGTTACCATCGTCGAGGCCATATACGTAATGCATTGCTGCCATTTCTCCATTGGTATAATTTGCCATTACTGATGTTCAAAAAAATAACGTGGAAACGAAATAAGTTTAATAAATAGTTAAAAATCAAATAAATGACGCGCTGTTATGGTTTTTAACAATTTGACATTTAAAATCACAGCTCGTTGCATTTACTTTTTAAACGCTTAATTATTTAAATTTGTTAACTTTTCATACTTCTTGTAATAAATCTGATCCATTAATTTACTTGCAATCGACGAACAAACATTTTCACACCGCATCAGATTTTTAGAGAAGTAATATTGTCTTTATTTTTTTATGCGAAAACCATGCGTCGGACGAAAAAAAACCAAGAGATCAAATTTACTAAAAAGTGATTGAGGATTTTAAAAATAATTTTTACTTAAAAAAAACAGTGACGTAGTATTTTTTCACTAAAAGTGTTTAATAGAAAACCTGTAACCACTGGCAGAGAAAATATATTTTTTTGCACATCAAAAAATGCGTCTTGACGCATAGACTACGTGTACCAAATTTCATACGTTACATGTCTACAAAATTTTTTAGTTTTATGTTTAAGTTATTATTAAAAAACTGATTTTTTTGAAAACTTTAACACCCTGTATCTCAAAACTTAAGACGTTTAGGACATATGTTCATAGAAACTTTTTTTCTTAAAATGAGTCCAGGGATCACCCCCTTAAATATTGAGGAACACCCTGTATATACGTGGGTACGAAAAACACGTACACGTAGGTAGTTATTTAATTGGCCCGCACATTTTAGAAAATTTATTTGCGAAATGAGTTAATAGTATTATTAGAGAAAGTTCCTCTAAACATCAGAATGCAATTATATTATCAGCACGATGAAGCTGCTCCATATTTCGCTGGTCAGGTCAAGCAATATTTGGACTATTAATTGTCCTCCAAGATCCCCAGACCTCACACCACTGGACTATTATTTTGTTAAAGAAAGACATGAATTAGAAAAGCAACAAGGGTCATTCGCAGGCGAAGTCTAATATGTTTAAAGGTTAATGCCGGTATTTTGGAACATTTATTAAAATAGCGCTATAATTAAAATCGCGTAAAGGTAGGACATTTGTTGGGTTGTAATTACGCTATATCTTAAAAACAAATTATTATTTTAATTATTTTCGTGTACAATACTCACCTGCGTTCCTCCGAGTATATACCTCTGATATAGGGTCAGACGATTAAGAGGCTTTAAGGATTTTTTACCCACATTTAAGCTTCAAGGATCATTTGGAGTTCGTTTCAAATAAAACTATTAAGCTTCTTCAATTTTTAAAACATAGTCTCTTTAGATTTGATAATGTTTATTGGTATTACTCCTTAATAAAAATTTAATAAAGATCCGTTATATAGTAAAGCTAGTATGCTATACTTATTGAAAAAAAAATTAACAAAGAAAATAAAAATAAAACTCTAATATGGAGTCTAAAATAAAACTAAAGTATTTTTTCATAATAAAAATGTACCGTTCAAAACCTCTTTACATTATACAACTACTTCTTCATAAACTTATCTATTTTTTTTTAATTATGTATCGATTTTAACAATTCTAAATTTCGCGGGTGGCAAAGCTTCATAATTCATCATATTGACGCGAACGGGTTCGTGATTGTGTCCATCTGATTCCGAAACTGTGTTCTGGGAAGTGATTAAATACGCCTTACACCTGGTTTTCTGGTAACTCATACACCTCCAGCGGCTCTTTTTTATTCCTTGGGTCAGTACGCAATATTCGTTGTTGTTTAAGTAGATTTTTGGGTATTTTCTTCCTCTACTTACATAGACGATACCTAGAAGGTTTCAGTGTAAACAAAACCTATATAAATTTTATTATAACTATATGTTTATTTTAAAGTAAAAATTATATTATTATCATAAATCAGAATTTCCTTGAAATTGTGGGCAAATTTTGTTGTAACCCGAACTCGCTTTAAATATCAATGGTCTCTATAAAAGGTCTCTATGAAAACCCACCACGTATTCTTCAGACTTAAATAAAAAATTACCCTAGTATAACGTTGCTTAGTTTAATATTTAGAGATTTTCACGCCCTGTATATCATATTGACGTTGTCCATATAATAAATTACACCTCATTTTTTAGCAAAAACAATGTTGCTGCCTTAATTTTGCGAAGCTTTGACTCGTGTATTTGTCAAAAATATGACTTCTTATATAGGATAACGAAGAATAATTATAGGAACTCTCATACATAGTTACAGAAATAATCAGAAACATAGAAATAGTAACAAACTTTTCCATTCAATTTTTTTTTAAATTTAAGAAATCGAAAATATTAGAGGTGTCTTCTTTTTCACTTAATTTTATTGGAAAGCATTGATTCAAAAATAGAACTCAAGTCCGCAACGAACGAGAAACAACAATCAATATCGTTTTGGCTAGTAAAAATTGGCGAATGCGCTGGAAAAGGGGGTGGCAACCCTCGAGAAACAAGCCGATCAATAACAACAGATGCGCACTCTTACCGGCTTTACAGAATGCAAAAGACACTTTTAAATATTGTTGTATAAAAACGACAACTAATTACTAGACCCCGTTTAACTTTTGTCAATTTGGTTTCTGGATACCTTTTGCTCCATTTTTTGTAAAATGCCGTAGGCCAATGAGCCTTAAACCAAAATGATAGAGAATTCTCTAGACTTTTTAATGGTATTATCAAAAGTATAGGTAACTACATAAGTTTACAGAATAAAAGACGTTTTTCCTAATTAATGTTTAGTTATGCCCTCTATCGGTGAAATACCATGAGTGGCCTCATGGCCAATTTTACACTAGTAAAACAAATTCCATTATTGCCAGATGTACAGGTCCTGAGATACAGTCGCTAGCTTCGCTTATTTACCCACCCTATACATAAATGGCATGGCTAGATTGAGTATCCGTAGTAAATTAACGATTTTTGCGGACGACACCACAATCACATGACGTGCAACGTGGAACTTTCGGAGATGGTTTGTGAAGACTTGCCTGAGATCAGGAGATGGTGTGACTCCAACAGTTTGTTGTTGAATATTTCAAAAAATAATATGTTGCACTTTCATTGCTCCCTAAATAATATCTGGTTAGGCATTGATCTGATAAATAACCAGAGTAGCGGCAGGTTTTTGGGAGTAGGGGAACTAGGGGCAAGACGGGATCATGAGGTAAGATGGGGTACCCCGATTACATCAAAACCTAAAAGTGTGTAACCACCTTTATTGCCTAGAGTCACATGTCCAGGCAATACCAGCGCTCAGTGCATCCGAGACATTCGTTCGGTGCGCGTCTGCTCGAGTTACACCCAATTTACCATTTTGACCTTCGTTGATCTTAGTTTATGGCATATTGTATCGCTTGCCATAAAGTGTGCAGGAAGTTAAAGTGAAACTTATTATTCCTACTGCAGTGTCCCTGTATAGAAGCATCTTCACAAAAAAAATTGTTAGTTATATTCGCCTATAAAAGGCAAGAAAATACCTTTTGAAAAACACGTGATTTAAGGCAAGTTGGGATACCCTATTTGAGGCAAGATGGGGTATCCAAGTACCCTATCTTGCCCCAATATATTTTTTCATGAAAAATTCAACGGAAAAATTGATTTGTTAAATATTGGTCAATTAAAATATTATTTTATTTGCAGCAGAATGGTTCGCAATTATAAAAAAAAAACAACGAGAGGGTCCAAGGAAAGCATGAAACAAGCGATTGAAAAAGTTTTGACCAAAGAGATGGGTTATCGTCAAGCTGCGTCGCAATACTCTGTGCCACAAACAACGTTGGAGAGACATATCAACGCTATTAAAACCAAAGGTGAAATGAAATTAAATCTACCTTTAGGGCCAATTACAACTGTTTTCACTGAAAAGGAAGAAAATGAATTGGTCGGATATTTGAAAGAAATTGAAGCAAGATTATTTGGACTTAGCATAATGGAACTGAGAAGTTTAGCATACCAACTGGCCGTCAAAAATGGCAAGAAACATAGATTTAATGAAACAGTCAAACTCGCCGGTGTTGACTGGGTTCAAGGATTTTTAAAACGTCACAGTGATTTATCTATAAGAAAGCCTGAGGCAACCTCAGCTGCTAGGGCTATGGGCTTTAATAAAATTTCCGTCGCAAAATTTTATAAGCTTTTGGGTGATATTTTAGATAACTATAAACTAGGACCAGATAGGATTTATAACTGTGATGCAACGGGAGTCTCTTCGGTTTCAAAAACAAAGTCAAAGATAATTTCACGCAAGGGTAGGAAGCAAGTTGGGTCGCTATCCTCAGCTGAACGAGGACAAACAGTTACGGTCGAGATTTGTGTTAGCGCAGCAGGGAATTATAGGCCCCCTATGCTAATCTTTCCTCGGAAACGGATGAAAGCCGAATTAATGAATAACTCGGCACCAGGAACAACTTTTCATTGCAATGCCAATAGATGGATGACAACAGACATATTTGTCTCATGGTTCAAAACTTTCGTCCAATTCAGTGGAGCAACTAAAGACAACCCGGTGCTACTTTTACTCGACGGCCACTCTACGCACACAAAGAACATCGAACTTAAGACTTTGCTAGAGAAAACAGTGTGATTATAATCTGCTTCCCACCTCACTGCACTCATCGGCTTCAGCCGTTGGATGTTTCTTTTATGAAGCCTTTGAGTGTATATTGACTGTGACCAAGCTGCAACAGCATGGCTTAGATCTAATCCAGGTAGAGTTATTAGCATGTTCCAAATTAGCGAAATTTTTGGTAAAGCTTTCATACAAGCTGCCACTATATCTACAGCGATTAACGGATTTCGGAAATGCGGCATATGGTTATTCAACTCTGAGAACTTTACAGATGCCGATTTTCTTGCTGCAGAAACAACAAACATAAGCCTAACGGAGGATGAGCAAGTTCCTCAATCACAAGCAAATGCAAATAAAGATGGTCTTTTATGATTAATGAAAAAAATCAGCCAAACTTAACTAAGGAATAGTAATCACTCAACCATAGGTTCTAGTGATGATGTTCAGCCATCTACCAGCTATCAGGCTCATACAGATCATCATCTCACATCTCCCGGCTACCAAAGCTCAGATGATGAAGATAATTGGCCTTTGAGTAAGCTTGCCACATTATCTCATAGTCCGTTACATAAAACCCCAGAGGCAAGTGGGTCGCCACCTAAAAGAGTTTGTGCCAATTTTACAAAAAATGTTTGCCGTGACTTAAGTACCAGCTTTGAAAACTGTACTCCAGCTCAGATAATGCCTGTTCCTACTGTAGAAATAAAAGCCAGAAAAAATAATTGCCGTCGAGGCAAGACGGCCATCCTTACGTCAATGCCGTATAAAAGATCTAAAAACTTCGAAGGAAAAAAACACGAAAAGTGGTTAAAAATAAAACGCAGGTCAAAAATAAAACTAAAGGAACAAATGGTGCTTCAGAGAATACAGCCCAAGACGACACCGAATGTTTATACTGTGGTGATAGGTATGTGGGGTCCACTGGGATGGATAGCTTGTGAAATATGTCAAAAGTGGTCCCACAATTCTTGCGCCGGAGTAGAAGATGACTGTTTAGATATCTGCCATATATGTGATGTTTGTAAATAAACTCGTTACCCCCATCTTACCCCGAGGGCTGTCCCATCTTGCCCCGTGCCCGGGGCAAGATAGGATTTTTCCTATCTTGTAAAGAAAATTGTTTTTTCTTTGTTTTTTGGTGTAAGATATGATAAAGATAAGTTAATTGTTTTTATGCCAAGACAGTTACGGATGTTAATGAAAGAGATTTTAAAATAAACGTTATTTTTTTATTGTAATGTTACATTTTTATTGATATAAATGCTTAGCATCTCCGTCTTTCCCCATGTTCCCCTACACGTTGATAACAAACCAAAAGTTTAACACGCAGACTTAACCTAATTTTCTTTTCGTGTGGTTATAAATGACTTGTCCTATGAGGCTGCACGGATAGTTTACTTTGTTGGTATTATTTAAACAATTTATTGGTGACCTGATTAACGAAACAATTTACTCAGAAAACTTACAAGTAAAAAATACTAAAAATAAGGGTGACTTAACTTATGTTAATAAGTGTACCTAAATCGTGTAAGTTATGTCATTTAACGTAACATAATTTAGCCGTTTAATGTCGACAATCTTCGGAATCATTTGTTTAATCTCTCCGGAATTACGTTTGGCATAATGATTGTGATTTCGAATCAGTTCCACTACGGACCCAAACGTATAGAGACTACCTTTGCAGCAACCTCTTGGGTCTTTGTCACATCGCCATTTTGTTTTGAAGTCGTTTTGTTTATCCATCACGTACATATAACCGTTTACGATCATTTTCGGTGGGTCAAATCCTCCTCCTACGTATACCACTAAAATGTAAACAAAATATTTAGAATTACTTAATTAGAATGTGAGGTTATGTGATAACATTGCACATAAGTTAAATATTATCACACTTCTTACAAATCCACTTAGTAACTTAGTTTTTTTTAATTACCGTTTCCGCATGTTACATGATTTAGCTTTTTTGTAATAATTGTTTTAAAAATCAGTTCCTCTGTAAATTAACTCTCATCTGAATTAAGATTTTTGTTGCGACTCAGCACAACCAGTAAATATGTACCTTAAAAGTTGTTGCTACTGAGGCCAACCAGTGAAAATGTATCTTAAAAGACTTTGATTGACTGTTGGCTTTGAATCGTGTGAATGTGAAAAGTACAGCGTCAAGTTTGACATAAATGACATATAAGTGGTAAATCCCCAAAAAAAGGGGAAGATGATGTGCCTCACTGTTGTAAACTACCTTAAGTGTTATAAAATAAAGTATTTATAACACCTGGGCCAAGATATGCCGACAAAACAGTCGTGACTATCAGCAATCTACCTGAACTAGAGCAACTTGTAAAAGTTGTACGATCTACAGACAAACATCCCCAAAATCATACTTGGTTGGTGGTTGGTTTTCACGAAAGTGCAAATACCAGCTGTCCTCCGAGCATACAATAAAATTGTTCAACAAGTATCATCCTTCAGTTATTCAGGGGTACTAATGAGTAATAGTAATAACTTTTTTATCAGGCGTGACCTAGACCTAAGTCTTCGAATCCGAATACTATGCTGCTACGTACTGCCCATTATTCTATACGATTGCGAAAACTGGATACTCAACCCCTTGCTAGAAAAACGATCTTTATTGGAGAATAATACACATATCCTAGATCGAAAGGATAAGAAACTCCGAAGTTCTCAATAGAATGCAGAAAAACAAGTAGCTGATGCTAAAAATCAAAAAGCGAAAACTAAGATATATTGGACATATAAGAAGAGGAGGTAGATATGAAATACTTCGGTTGATTATCGATGGGAAAATCCATTTCCAGATAAGCTTCCAGGTCGCGAACCTTCGGAACGAGACGCCGCAATAAGAAAAAGTGAGCCAAATCTGGTGAATACAATGGATGTTCTAACAATTTAAACTCTCTTTAACTTAAGACTCTGTCTATGATATTCTGTTGCATTCTGTTGATTCATCGCTCAAAAAATCAAATTACGTCCGTCAGCTGTAAATTAAAACAATCGATGCACGAAAATAGTCAACTGATTTATTTATACACTTATACTACTTAACACTAGCACTTACGATTACGAGAAATATTTATTGTCACTGTATTTATTTACTACTATTTATGATTGATTCAAATTTCGCGCCAATATTACGAAATGCACTGCACTGAACTGTCAACTGACTGCCCAGCAGCGACGCGGCTCCTTATATACTCGGCAGATCACTGCCCAGAAGTTTCGCTAACCTGCCATGCTCCTCCAGAGATGTCGTGCGATGTGCTCGCCTATGTCATTCAGGAATGACAAAGAACAGGTGGTATCGGCGGCGTTGCCAATATCTTTACAATATTTAATATACTAATTGTATAAATAATAAATAAAATGAATGCGTTTAAAAAAAAAATGATTTAATGGAAATAAGTAGGGACATGCATATTAAGCATCAATAAATTATTTCTATATGCTAATCATCCATACTAGACCCTGGTAAATCGAGCTTAGTATAATATACGGATACTACATTCTATAAAAATGTCCCTACAACTTTGACTCGATAACAAAATAAATAAAAAATTCACAACACCGCGAATTTCTGTCATATCACACGTTGCCAATGTTTTAACAGAAAATCATTAATGAATATTCGACGTGAAACAAACGGTCTATGATAACATTTACATCATGCGATGTTGCCAACGTACAGAAAACCGAGAAAAAACACCAACTACTTTTATTTTATCTTTTAATATATTTTTTGACAATTTTTGCGAACTTGGTCTAAATAACATACAAAACATTTAAATGTGACCTATAAAGGTGATAATAAATAACAAAATTTGACACAATTTATTTCCTTACTAACCTAACTTTTATAATATCTATATCTAAAAATATATTAATCATAAGAATTACATCAATCGTCTTATCCAAAACATTCTGGGTATCATTTTATCCAAAATCTTCAAGTCCTTTAGAGGTGCGTGATTGTGTTGTCGCACTATATCAATGATTGTACCGTGGGTGTAAACGGTCGACTTACATCTAGTTTTATTACAGCTTACGCAGCGCCATCTCGTTTTAAGGCCTTGTCGCCTTTGGCTGGAATACATATAGTTGTCTACCACTAATTTTGGTAGAAACCCTTGTATTCCAGAACCCAAATATACTGTGGACATACCTAAAATTATTAAAAAGCATAAGTTTGGTGCATAGGCAAATAACTGGAACAAATTTGAGAGCAAGTTGTCACAATGTGTTTGTGAAGTAACGCATTAAACGTAAATACTATAATTGGCATATAACATAGGAAGTGATTTTTAGTCTCACTTCTACCTGTATTATCAGAGGCAGTAGCAAAATGTTGCCCATATCAAACGTTTGTTACCCGAACAACTTATTTACTGTCTTATGATCTGTTAATTTCTAGAGAGTGAAAGACCTACTACTCTTATAATATTTCATTTTATTTTAAGCCTAGTCAACTCTTCATAGCATGCAATATTATTCTGTCCTTTCCTGTGACTTCAATGAAGTATTTAATTGTGTCAACCATGGTATTCGGTCACAGAAAGTTTTTAAGTTTGTCTCAGTAAATAATCTAAAATTTAAAGCCCTACCTGCAAAATAGAACTCAGTAGTAGAGATGAATACAATGAAATGAGAATTGCAACACTCGGAATATTAGAAATAGGATATGTAATTATTTATATACTCTCCGCAGCATAACGTTGTTCTCTCCTGCAAAGAAAAACTCGACTGGTTATATGATGAGTTCGCTAAAGTATAATCTTGATTAATATACCACAAGCTTATATCTGTGCGTTTGCTAATGATACCACCGTCTGTTGTCAATTCGCCAATAGAAACTCATACAAATTTTTGAAAAACCTGGACAAGAGCTGTGATCCTCTACCAGTAAGCTTTTGGTTAATGTAAAGACCAAAGGATCAATGGGTGAATATCAAAAACAAAGTTTTCAGTTTTTGGGTGCAAATACGGCTTCTTAGCGGCACACATTAAGGCTCTCGGTAAGAAACTCGCAAGAATTCGTATATTTCATCTGTATTCTTGAATGACCCATATCTGCTAATATCACTGCACATAATACCCTGCTCAGATATACCATATGTTATAATAATAGTCTTTATTTCCAACAGGTTATAAATACCCAGTTATAGGAAAATTAATTAAATATATAAATGTACAAGTACAAATGCATAAACTGTATTAGATCCATGCAACTAAACTATAAAAGAATTACTATATAATAAAAGAAATAGTGAGTTTAAGAAAATAATAAAAAACTCAACACTAAATTAGGATAAGAATCAAGAATTAATTAAAATCAAAAGAGCAGAAAAAAAATGAATAAATAAATGTATTCAAACTTAAAACTAAACAACCTAGCCTCCCCCAATGACCATATGCAGGTGACTTAAAATAAGTGCCAGATTGTCATGGTGAATATCACAAGAATCAGCAATAGTGTTAAAGTTTTGACACATAAAGTGAATAGGACTCTGGTACAGAATGTTGGACCTGGTTGTGTTCAAGTTAAAAGCTGGACACTGTCTAGATCCTGGGCGTGGTATATGAAAGCAAATCCTTTGCGAAAAGGATGAACACTCAATTTTATGGTTAAGTAAATTGAACAAGAATTTCACCGAATGCATTTCTCTTTTTTTTTCGCAAGTGACCGTTCAGTATATCTAGAGAGCAGCAGGTTATGGTCAAAACCCCTTGGAGAATAGACTCCATCATTTATAAATGCCAAACATTTAAGGAATCGCCGTTGGACTGATTCTAATAGGTGAATGTGCTGGTTGTAAATGGGAGACCAAGTGAGGGAGCTGTAGTCCAGCCTGGATCTAACAAGTGCATAGTAGAGAGTTTTGGCACTGGCAGTGTTCGAAAAAAGTTTGCAATTTCTAATAATAAAGCCCAACATCCGAGTAGCTCTAGATACAGTATCTTCGATGTGAGCGATAAAAGAAAATTTTTTGGTCAAAGGTGACTCCAAGATCCTTAAAACAGGTAGACCTTGCCAGAAACTCTCCATTGACTGAGTAATTAAAGACAACTGGACATTTGATTCGAAAGTAGCTGGCCACATTACTCTTGGAAACATTAAGGTTAAGCCTGTTTAAAGTGCACCAATGGTGTACAGTATTGATGTTCTCTTGCAGTTGACCACAATCTGCTATAAAGTCAATCCTATGGAAAAGCTTTAGGTCATCAGCATATGCTAACCGAGAGCAACTGAGGGTGAAGTCATTAGCGAAAACGTTAAAGAGAAGGAGGCCCAAGTTAGAGCCCTGAGGAACTCCAGAGGTGGGTGAAAAACAAACAGACAAACTGAGAGCGGTCAACTAAATAGAAGTTAAGGAGCTTTATTAAGCGACCGGAGAATCCAAACTGGCGTTCAATCTTATTTAAAAGGATGAACTGGTCAATCTGGTCAAAAGCCTCTTGAAAGCCTGTGTAACATAACACCATCGATTTGACCTCTATCATTAAAAAAAATGTTAGGTTATTAAGCTAAAAATGCTAAAAAAATGCTGTTTGTAGTACATAATCGAACAGAAATGAAGCCATGTTGATCATTGGCCAGCATGGACTTAACCTTGGGAAAAATTAATTTATATAGAGCCAACTCGAATAACTTTGAGAAATTGCACAGAATGGAAATATGGCGGTAATTCTCTATCATCATCAAAAGCATCGCCCTTTTAAAGATAGGGCAAACTTTGGCTTGCTTCCAGATATTGGGAAAAATACCAGTCTTAAGGATCAGATTAAAAATGTGGAAAAGAGGGTCTGTAAGTGCAACAGAGCAGTCCTTAGCAAAAAAACTGGGAATTAGATCTAGGCCAGAGGTCATTTTGCTTTTGAGACACTTGCTCGCCGTTATAATGTCGGTAGCCGCGAGCGCGACGACGTCTATGCAAGTTAAGGGAGGTTCAGAGACGACAGGATGGTCGCTGGGAAGTGAGTTCGTATAATCCACTCCTGAAATAATCTCCGAAGGCTGACACAATGCTGTCAGGCCTATTGTATGATTGGTTAGGAAGCTTCATTGAGCCGAGAATTGAGATTGATTACGTTTGCTTCGAATAAAAGACCACAATTCACTAGGATCGAAGCTTATTTTATTCTCAATACTATGGATGTACATTTTGTAGGCTGGCGCAGTTAGAGTTTTAATGGCCTTGCGAAGAGATCTAAATATGTCTAGATGATGATTAGACTTGAAAATCTTAAAATTACGAAATGCTCTTTCCTTTTTATATATATTACGAATAATGTCTCCCGAAAATCAGGGAGGGAAACGTCTTTTACGTTTTACCTTGAAGGGTACCGCTTTAGAGAAAGTGTTGTTCAGTATATCATAAAAAACATCACATGCAGAGTTGACGTCCTGCCGCACCGTGACAGGCGACCAATCAGTATCTAGCAGCAGCTGATACAATAGCCGAAAGTTAGCCTTCCTAAAATTAAATTCTTTTTATTTAGCATTATTAAGGGGTAGGTTATTGAGAGAGGTAAGGCCTGCATGGAATTCAAATGACAGAGAAGGATGGTAGGTGTCCTCCGGGAGAGATGCACCGCTTTTAAGTACAGAGATATCAAAGCTTGCAAAGATTAAATCCAAACAGCGAAGATTGTTATTTACCACGTTATTGAATTGCTTATAGTTCAGGAAATCAAAAAAATTACTTAGAAGTTGACGTTTACTATTGGGAGATACCGACCGTTCAATATAACTGGGGACATTAAAGTCTCCCAGGATAATCACATGTTCAGAATAGATTGCATTAACCATGGAAAAGCCTTCGAGAAAGTATTCTAATCGCACGGAGTCGATTGAAGGAGGAATGTACAGTACAAAAATATACAGTATGAAATTATTAAATTCGACTTTACATCCTACCAGGTCAAATTCCGGTATTTCTTGACTGATCGCAGAGAGGTCGAGGGCAGAATCCCCAGCAGAACACCACCACCCCTTGATGCAGCAACAAGATCAGTTCTTCTGTCATTACATATGATTTGGGAAGGATTTCACCATCAAGTATATCATTTTGGAGCCAAGTTTCTGTGATGGAGATAATATCATAGCCAGAAGTAGACGCAGCACTAAAGAAGATATTGGTCTTAGAGCGCAGGCCGCGGGTGTTTTCGTAATAGCAAGTAACTTGATTCTTTAAGGAGTGGGCGGAGGGAGGGAGGTGGTTGCCCTTGGTTTTTTGCCATTACGGTTGGCTTTTCCAAATCTAGACGCCTTGGATATAGGAATATTACAGCCACACACATCGTTCAGCAGAGTAGAGATCTCTGCTGTGAAAGTCTGATCTTCAGACGACTCGGACTTTAGGTTAAAAAGCATTAAATTACAGTTACGTTTTTGCCTCTCCATAATTTCCTGCAACACAACATTACTAGCCTCGGCGTTTGATTGAGTAAGTGGTGGTTGTTGAGACTTGCCAGTGGAAGCCAATGGCATCTTAGAGGAGGTAACCTCTACCTGTAATGCATCCACCTTTGTCCTGACCCTTTCAAGTTCATCCAGTACAACAGGCAGTATAGATATTTCAGTCTTCACCACTCCAACATCCCTTTCAAGTACTCCCACACGATCGATCAGTCCCAGCTACTGCTTGACGCTGCCTAAGCAATCTTTACAGTAGAAGGGCATAGATCTCTTGCTTAACACTTTTGCCCTAATTTCGGTAGTACTTAAATCACTGCAGCTCTGACAGACCATGCTTTTACAATGGTCGCAAGGGTAACCAAAAACCTTGTTATCATTGTATAGAGGCATTCAGCTGTGATGAAAGGAAAAGTTTGTTTCTAGAGAAGAACAGTAAGAGTTATGGGAAATATTGGTTTTATATTTGGCCAATTCAACGTTCGAAATACTGCTTAAGTATATCTTATCAGTAGGACTCCAACAAAATTTAACTTTAATCATAATTTTGGAAAATTGACTTACACAACTGGTTTGATTTTTAGAGTGAACTGCGAGTGACATACAACTTGGAAAATTATTTGACTGATGATCATTTTTATCTAAAACCAAGTCCAGTTTTGTCCAAGTCCCTTTAGATGCTCTATTGATTTTACCCTCTCCAAGATCCGGTAATGAACATGAAAATCCTATAGAACATTTGTAACTACCCTAATTTCTAAAGATGTAATGATTTACAGATATAATTCTTTTGATAAACGTAATAGAGTTACTTCTAGAGTCATCACGTTGTTTGCCTAAATCAAACCTTTAACTATCACAAGTTTTTTTCACAGGTCTTCCAGACATCATGATTTGATGATCATAATGTGATGAGTTCTCTTAAATAGAATGTTTTTCCATCCATCCATTCTCCTTTTTTCCTTCGTGTCCTCTGAGTGCCGGGAGGAGGACGATTATGGTCTAAACTTTTATAACTATTCAAACCACTTTATGTGCCTTTGTCTGTATGTATATGCATACTGAGCGGAGACTGGTTCTTCTCAGATTCAAAGGACGATAGTTTACTTCTCCTACCATACATCCGGCCTCGTTACTGGCGTCAATAGGTTCGCATAACCAATGGTGTAGAAAGGAGTTTCGAAACGGATTTTAGAGAAAAGAAGGACAATAATAACCTAGTATTGATTGAATGAAAAGTGACGTGTAAGTCAACGAGAGCAAATCAATCAGTCTTTAGAAAATAAGAGCTGGCACTCGAAGCATCGCAAGTAATCTATTTTTAGTAAGAGTTACGCCTCACTAGGTGTCTGGTTGCCGACAATTCATAGAGTGGTTTCGTTTTCATCGTCTGTTAAAGTAAACGATTGCATTGGAATGCTTGTAGTATTCTCGTTATGACTACTTGCAAAAGAGGATCACTTGAAAAAATGGCTTAACGAACAACGGGTAGAAGACAAATAAGGTGGTTATCGCTGACACAAATTCTTAATTTGTTTAATTGCAATGTTACTTTCTCGATAAAATATTAAGAAATATGCAAAGTGGATCTATAGCACTTAATTAAATTCAATAAGTTCTAGTTGATAAGTTATATCTACAGATGTCATTGATCCATTATCTAACAGGAGCACACCTGGTACTTTCTCGCCCCTCGATTTTCACTGTGTTTAAGATCGATTATATCATCGCTTCACTGTGTTTAAGATCTCGGTCGTTGTAATTAGACGTAGCAAGAGTTGGACCCTCCGTACTCTATCAGTCCAGAAAATTCTGAGTATACCTTGTATTTTAAAGGCTTTAGTCATTTTGTAATTTCGATCCAACAGTGTCCATCCCTCTAGTTCATAATACAAGATGGGAAATATGTAGCATCTGACCAGGCGTAATCTTAAATCGCTAATTAGCTGTCTACACGTAAGTATTTTCTCTTCACTGTTTAGGTAACATCCAAGGTATCAAGGTAGCAGGGTGGTCCATTCTTTCTGTTACTTCTTGACGAACTGACAACTGTAATCCAGCACATCAATATAGTTTTTTAGGCATAAATTGACGGTGTTTTTCGAACAACCACCGTAACAACACGAGAGCAAAGGAATGGCAACGATAATCAGTGAAAACAGGTACATGCACAAAAATTATGTTTGATCCAGCAATGAGTCTAACAATAACTCAAGAGAATCAGGAAAATTGAAACAGAATCATATAAAAATCGTGAAAGCAGAGGACGAGGCTAATGACGAGGATCTCATTGTGAATACTGCAATTAAGTTGACAAATGAAAATCGAAATATAATTGCTGGAAATGGTGCAGATTTATTGGTTTTATTGACAGATCTTGGGCCTAAAAATAAAGATATTCAATTTAATAGACATCAAATAACAAATAGGTACATCACTGTTTAACCACAAATTTTATTTGTTTACGATTTGACTGGATAAGACACGACATCCGCTCTCTTCAATAAAATCAAGGTGAAAGTCATTAAAATGTTAAAAAAAGAAGTGACATCAATGATGTAGCTTAAGTATTTAATGAGGAACAATGCTCTTTACATAATATTATCACAAACGGTATTAGCCATATATGATGCTTAGTCGTGCAAAGAATCTTTTCACCATCACCAATTTAAATCCCTCGCGAAATCGATAAGATACGATAAAGCTGTTAAGCTTTCAATCCTACCACTAACATCGAGGGCAGCTTAAGCACATATTTTATGTCGTGTTTATTATTAAGTCCAGAAATGGTTTCGTAATAATTTGAATTTATTGGATTGAGGAAGAACTATGACTGGTGATTATTTACAGCTAATAAAAACGCTATTGCCACCTGCTCCTGATGTTTTATTAAACACAATCTTTTGTATTTGTCTATTGGATGGGGCCATAGTATAAAAGTGAAAAAAAAACATAATCTTTGTACCTTCTTTGTGACCTTAATGAATGTTTGGAAGCTTGACTTTTAGATGGCGCCGCAGGTACTCGTTACGAAAGAAGTGCTAATACTCTTACACTGATTACGAAATGAAGCAGCTTCTTTGGAATGGATATATGGCTACATCCAGAGGGAAAATCCAGCACATCAATATAGTTTTGTCGGCATACAACCGTGTCCAAACAATCGCCGTAACAATACGAAAGCAATGAAACAGCAACGATAATCGGTGAAAACAGGTACATGCACAAAAATAATGTTCGATCCATTGGATGAATTGAATTGAATGAATTGTCGAAACAGTGGGCTGCCAAGGCAGTTGTGCATGTAGGTCTCCTGATGGACTCGTCATGCCCCACCGGGGTTTACCAGAGCCCAACGGCCTTAGAGAAACCGATAAGGCTCTCTGGTCTGAAGGACTTAAAGTCACTCGGTACACTGAAAGTGTTACCCAAGTATTTGAACCTGGCGCGCGTGAGTGCTGGGCACTCCCCGACTACATGGTCAACGGTTTCATCCTCCTCATCACAGCACCATCGGCATTCCGGGTTGTCCGCAATACCGATAGTATGGAGATGGCTTCTTAAGTGCCAGTGACCGGTTAAAAGACCTGTTACTAGCCGAATTTCGCGTCTTTTTAGGCGTAGTAGATTTTTGGTGAAGCAGGCAGAGGGCCCACCTATGTGCGCTTTGTCCTGTATCATACCAGAGGACTCAGTCCATCTTCGGTGGGTCCACTTGTCCAGCGGACCCTTCATTGACGCGACCGCAACGCATTCGGTCGCGAATCCCAGTCTGGCAAGAAAGTCCGCTTCCTCATTACCTGCATGGCCAGGTATCCAGACGAGCTGGACCCTGCAGCCAACCTGTACCAGTTTTTTCAGGACTTTTATGCACTCTAGTACAAGCTTCGGGCTTACCTTTGCGGCCGTGATAGCCTTAATGGCAGCTCTGCTGTTCGAGCATATTGATACGACTGTATTGCGGTGTCCGCAGCTTAGGATTTTCTGTCCATGTCTGCATTTTAATACAGTGAATACTTCAGCCTCGAAGACAGTGGCGTGCTCCCCCAGCGAGTATGCCCTACTGGTATGTGGGATCCCAGCACAAAGCCCTGATCCAGCTCTGTTGTTCATTCTGGAGCCTGGGGTTAATCCTGAGACCCCCCGAGAGGCACCATATGTCCACCATACGCACGGCTCTCATCATAGGGCCCCGCATTGAGACGGCGTCTCTCCCTGGGCAAAGGATTACTAGATCATCAGCGTAGGCCTGTATCTATAGGCCAGCATTGTTTAAAAGATTTATCAGGCTCCACATCGACACAAGGCACCACAAGGTAGGGGACAATACTCCTCCCTGCGGGCAACCCCTAGCCGCCAACGTTTCGACAATCTCGTTGTTGAGCTGGGCAGATACATGACGTTTCGAGAACATGGCCTCTATCCAGCTCACCAAACAGGGTTCTGAGCCGTTCGATCCATTAATGACTCTGACATTAACTCAAGAGAAATGTCTCTCCAAGGTCAACAGAGGCTTTATTACAATGTAATCAGGAAAATTAAAACAGAATCATGTAAACAACGTGGAAGCCGAGGACGAGGATGATCGTCATATTATCAATACTGCAATTACGTTGACGAATGAAAATCGAAGTATAATTATTGGAAGTAGTGTAGATTTATTGGTTTTATTGATAGCTCTTTTACCTGAGAATACATATGTTAATTTTAATAAAAATCAAACAATAGATAGTGTTAATGCATGATTAATCACCGTTAAGAAGACCACAACTGTCTTATTCCGTAAGTGTCCATATGAGTAGTGTGGTACATTCGTTTTTTTACAATTTTCTTACTTGCATTAGCAATTACTTACAATTTTCAAATACAGTCCACAACCTTTTCAAATTTTCTATTTATGCGTTGACAAATAGATACATAGAATAGATAGCTAGATACTCGCATCAGTGTTAAACCACAAATTTTATTTGGGTACGTTTTGACTGGATAAGATACGACTGCCACTCTCTTCAATAAAGGCAAGGTAAAGGCCGTTAAGATTTTTGGATAGAGAAGGGACATCAAAGATACAGCTAAAGTATTTATTGAGAAAGAATGCTTCCTACATAATATTATTACAAACGGTATCAAAGAGATATTAGCATAATATGGTGTTTCACTGCGCGAAGAATCTTTTCACCATTATCGATATAATTTCTTCACGAAATCGACAAGATACGATAAAGCTGAAAACATCTTGTCGAACTTGCATTGTCTTGATTATTTAATGTAACACGACGTTTCGGTTGGTAAGTATCTCCAACCGTTATCAAGTGTAAAACTGTTTTACAATCTGTATCGACAAAGCGATACCAAGAACACTTTACGAAGGATAGAAACATTGATTTAAATGGAACCGTAGAAGTACTCAAAATTACAAAGCAGAATGGTTCTGTAACTGACTTCACTCCAGTTCAAAAAAGAAGTACAAAAAAGAAAAATCTAGGCTCAGGTGAAATGGATCCTAAATTTGAAGGTGGAGGGTTTGGCTCTACGTAAATAGGGTAAATATTTAAATGGTCAAGACAACCTGGGATGATTTTGAATGCTAACAAGAGCACATACTACTCATAGGTTCTAATACATTAAAAAACACAATTTCATCAATTTAATTTCACTACTTTGCATATAAATAACAGTGTCCTTCCTTGTTCAGCGTCAGCAAAACATCTTGGTGGTACAAACAACTTTCAGGTACATGTCAATAAAAAATTATCGTGCACGTATGCTTTACTTAAAAGTCTGTATCAATTTAAATATTATTTGCACAAAAATATCAAATTAATGCTTGTGGAGGCTCTTGTTTGGTCACAGCTAGATTACTTTAAAGTTATTTTTTACAATTACCTCACTCTTGAAATGAAAATCAAAATTCAGTTAGCTCAAAACGCCTCTTTGAGATTTGTTTTCAACATACAAAAATTTGATCACATAACACCAACATACGTTGACAATAAAACACTAAAACATGAAAGGAGAGCAGCTTTACATTTTGGTCACTTTGTTTATAGAATTTACAAGTCGAGGTACCCTAAATATTTTTCAGATTATTTCACAGCAAGACAAGATTTACATAGTCACCGCCTAAGAAACATAAGATTTCAAATATCAGTGCATAGAACTGAAGGTTTTTCAAAAACTCATTTGCCTACCAGGGTGTATTTTTGTTAAACTCTGAAGTACACAACTTAATAAGATCATGCTCACTTTTCACTTTCCAGAAGAAATACAATGCTTTTCTGCTAGATTTACATATTGTAATGTTAAGTAATTTTAAGAAACGAGCTTAGTATAAAGTAGTATTGTATTGAAACTGCCCACTGATACTATATTTTTTAGGTAGCATGGAAGAACACATTATGTGAAAGTTACCTTTTATGTAATATTTTGTTGTTGCATAATAAACGTTTATTTATTTATTTATTTACGGCTGCTGCTTACAATGAAGATTCCAAAATATTGAATTTGTTGAAAATTTAGATCCAATTGATTTTATGTGTTCAACGCTTGAGGCTAATGGAGATGACGCATCATGTCACACTAATAATAGTGTGACAAAAGACCCATTTTCTTAATTTTTTCATCGAAGCTTCATGGTTTAAGAGTATTAGGGAGACCACATGAAAAAAAAGCGTCTAATTATACTTTACCTCTTATTGTAACGTGGAAAAAAAGAACAATTTTTTTAATGTCCAATGCTAAAGGTAAAATTTCAAAAAATACATATATACGTATGAAAAAATACATAAGACCTGTTTATAGAGAATTTTATACTCAACAAAAAAGATAAGGGGGATGATTTCTAATGTCCAACAGAAGCTCTAGTAAATTGAGCCAGATGGGAATTTTTCAGCAGATTGGTCCTCTTTTCGTCTGATAGTCCTTCTGCAGTATTAAGTCGTATAAAGAAACATTAACAGATATTTGACGTTCCTGGATTTATGAGCTGTAGTTAAGGTTCAGTATTATGCGTGTTCCGAATATAAGAGTTTGAAAAAAACATCGGATGCCAGTCGACATTTACTGAAAAAAATTTGTTTTAATTCAGTTTAAAAGAATTTTGGATTTTTGCTTCTACAACATTTATTTAAAATCGAAGAATTTAGATAATTTTACAAAAGCAACACCACAATATCGTTACGAATATACTTCAATGACAAACATTTTTAAATTATAAAAACATATTAACAGTAATTTTACATTAATGAATACTGGATCATTCCTTATTTAGGAATTCCCGGATCGTCCAATAGCTTGATTAAAATCGGTTGTTCTTGTCCAGCCACATGGAACGACATCTCCCTTTCCGCTCGAACATTCACCTCCAAATTGTTTTCGTCCGGCGGTTGCTCTTTTTGCACCGATTTTCGTTTCTTTGGTAATTTGTCCAATTTCACCGGTCCCCTTTTACAGGCTTGAGTAGGCCGTTGTATCAAAAATCTTCTGGCGATCATTTTCATTTTGTCCCACTTGTCGATGTTAGCGTCGTGGTTGTGATCGTAGAGCACTTTAATGGCAGTACCCTCTTGTAGAGTCGTGTAGAGTACCGCTTTACATTTGGTTTTGAAGACGTTGAAGCAGCGCCATCTGATGGTGATTCCGGTTTTCGTCGCTTGCGTCCGGTGACGTAAGAACAAGTTATTGTCTACTATCAGTTTGGGATGCTTGCCAGGTTTTGGGTTTTCTATGTAAATTGTCTTTTGTTCTACAAAATAATCTAAGTTAGAATACTATTAAATTATTCACGAAGGTTTTTGATTTATTAAATTATTTCACTGTTAAATACTTTATAGATTTATTATAGTCTTTTTTCTGATAATTCATGTTTTTCTTATAATGTTAACACTTTGAGGATAGAGAATACCGGTACTTATTCTAGGACGCGCATGATTATGTCCATGGGTGACCTCCACAGTTTTTCCAAAAGTAAACAAGGTTGCTCCGCATTTGGTTTGAGGGGCATTCGGGCATCTCCACCTCGTTTTTCCAAATCCTCTGCTATGTACTAAGTAACAGTATCCTTCGAACATCATTTTTGGGTGCTTTCGCCCAGGCATAAAGTACACTGAACCTAAAAAATGCCTCTAGTATCATTTAGATCAGTAGAAATTAAATCCATTGAGAACCACGCGTCAAGCAAGCATAATATTAGTATAAACTGTATAGCTCTACTTCCATTATTTCCATTATTTCTACTCTATTAGCACTACCTGTTTCACCCTGGAATGCAAAGGACCTATAAACATGTCGATAGTGTCCATTTAGGTTATGCAAAAAAAAGCCTTTTAAATTTAATGAATATTTTTATTATTACAAACATAGTTAATAATTAATATATATTTTACAGGACCAAAGTACCGAGAAAAACCTGAAACGCATACCCCAAGGTCACATGGAACTTCGTCTAGGTGTGGAATTTGTTGGAAATGGTTCGGATTCTAAATTGACCGTTAATGATCTTAATACGTATGTACTATTGCAAAATAGCTGAACATTTGTCTAGGTACCTACAGTGTGGCACAAATTTTGAATTCTTCGTGTGTGCCTTAGATAATCTTCTTTTCCCTAAATAATTTATTTGACCTTACCCAAACCATTTCCGAATTAAGAAAAGGAAAATCCTCTGGTTGAGATTGATTTGTCTCAAGAATTAGTAAGCTGCTCTCAACTCTTCCAAGTTGCTCTAAGGTTGCTAACATAGTTCTACTATTTAAGAAAGGGGTTGAAAATATTCTTTATAAGTTTGTGGAAAATTTAGTCAAAAAAACGATTTTAAATTTTACATTACCACAGTTCAATTTTGAATCCTACAGAACAAATCTTCTAATATTGCTTTTTTTTATTTGTTGGTGAGGCTTTATCTGGGAATATATGATCATGCAACGTTCAATAACTTAACAAAAGCATTTGATTGTGTGAGTCACAGGATATTACTGGGCAAATTAGAGATTTGTGGATTCAGAGGCAGAGGAGTGGATTAGTTTCGGTCATATTTAAGTATTAGGGTACAGTCTGTCTCATACAATGACCAGAGAACCTTTTATATTGTTGTACCTCAAGCTTGCTAATTAAAGTTAGTTGCTGATATGACACTAATAAACTTAATTTCAATATATCGAAAACAAATATTATATGTCTCTTAAGTGCGCTCTAGGTCCAGTTTATCTAAAGAATCAAATTTTAGCCAGTAGGTACCGTTAAATGTAAATTTCTGGGTTTACAAATTGATAATAATTAAAAATTTTAACATCAAATTAAACTTCTTATAAAAAAATGTCATCCAATTGCTTCGCTTTAATAATAATTGCATTAGAAGAATTCCGTTTTTGGGGTTCTTATTCTAAATGGCTAATTCATACAGTAGTTGTGTTACAAAAAAGGTCCATTAGGTACATGAATAACGACAAAGTGATTCAAGTAAGCCAGTTTTTATTACAAATAAAATTCTAACACTACCTTCTCTGTATATACTTGACTCTGAAGTATGGTAATTGATTGAGGCAAGATTCCTCCAACTCAAAACCCATAGAAAAATATTTCAATAAAGTTCGCACTTCCTATTCCTGAAACTGCCCAGGTACATGATTCAATTATCTTTAATGGTCCGCTATTTTTTAATCATCAGCCTGTGCGTTTGAGATGAATTTCTTTACAACGAGCTTTAGAAGAAAAGTCAAGGGGTTGCCTGTCGCAAGATCCTATTACGGTGTGATTTAAAATACTCGATGCACAAAAATAGTCAACTGATTTATTCACGCACTTCCACTACTAAACATGATCGCTTACGACTACTAGAAATATTTATTTATCCCTTATTTTACTTTTATTTATGCCCGATTTAAATGTCGCAGCAATAATCGGAATTGAACTGTCAACTGACCTCCCAGCGGCGACGCGACGCGGCTCCTTATATACTCGGCGGACCATGGTTCCGGAACATTCGCTAACCTTTCACGCATCTCCAGAGATGTCGTGCGGTATGCCCGCTTATGTCATATGACGAAGAACAGCTGGTATTCGCGGCGTTGCCAAAATCATTACACTAGATTCTAAATTACTTGCTAACTAAAGCTTGTTAGGTTATATGTGGCATTATGTATTGTCCTATCTGGCACGTAATTCTTGATCACTTTTAACTACATAGGTCTTTCATTTTTAGTTTAGTCTAGATAAGAGCTTTGTTTCCAACATAGAAAGTGATAAAACAATACAGAATTTTCGATTTGATTTACTTCAGAATGCGTTCAGAGCTACGAATGATCGTCTCTGCTCTTTATTAAGATAATTAAAAATTGACGTATAGGTAGACGAAATCTGCTGAAAATATATTCAACCTTTTATTATTTATAAAATTTGATAAAGCAGCCACGCTTGCATGGGTCTTGAACCTTCGTGGACATGCGCGAATTTTTCGCACCTGTATCTAACGTCAGTTGATCTCAAGCAGTGTTTAAGCGAGCTCATATGTGGTACTCGCGTCTATTTTTCAGTTTAAGTAAAATGGCTACATCAATAATTTTGCCAAAAACTCGGTGACAGACCACAGACAGATAAAAACTATGGGTATAACACACAGTATGAGTTTTTAGTCCCTAAAATATGTTTCTGGATCAACAAAATTAAAAACGACCCTTTGTCCCTAGAATCTGGAAATGTCAAAGCAGTATATGCAATTTTCTATAAATTATCAAAAAATATAAATTTAATAAATTATTAAAATTTGCGGTTATCTGCAAATTCCCATTGATAACGACAAATTTCTAGTTAACAAGCTTAATAAATACACTAAAAATTAATATTAAAAAAATGCCTGCGAATTAGAGAAATTTAGTCCATGTGGTTGGTTTTTGAGGATCGTTAAAGAAAAATCCAGATTTGATCGCAAACAATTATCTGGATTAAAAAAATTATCGAATTGTTGTTATGCGGTACAAGAGACAGAAGTTGCGGTGTTTAAGAAATTACCGACTTCAGCATTACAACGCACACTCCTCGCACCTAGTTTAGACCTTTTTGGCAAAAAAACAGATTCTTCTGATTCAACACAAGCTTCCATACTCTCCTGGTATAATCTTCTGCGAGTTTTGACTGCTCCCTGAAGTCAAGAAGCCATTGAAAGAACCGCGACTTCAAACAAGAGGGGATGTTAAGGCTGCAACAACAGCCTAATAAAACTCCATTCCGAAAGAGACTTTCTTTAGATGCTTCCAACAATGGTGGCTTTGCTGAGAGAAGTGTGTCGAGTCCTATGGAGACTATTTTGAGGGTGACGAGGTTTCTAATGCATGCAGAGAGATAGTAAACTAATGTGAATGTAAATCACTGATAAAGAAAATCATTTCATCCTTGCTACTACCTTATCTCAAGCCGAAGATATCGATAACACTTCTCTCAGACAACTTGTCGAATTTCTAAGGAGGTCGGATTTGCTCACAGATCTAAATATCAATTGAGAGGATCGAATGATTAATGCCTTCAGTACTTCTTAAACCAATCGTGTGCTTTCCTCTTGGTAAAAAGAAATAAAGAAAACAGAACGGAAACCACTGACTCTCTCAGTCAGTAGGGTGTGGCTAGTTGATCCACGCACCATATGACAAAAACCTACCACTTTTTAAGGAATCCGAGTGAACACGAAGCTACGTAGACCGGCCGTATTTGTTTATCTCATGAATTTAGTTGATCGCCAATAGTTAAAGCGGAGGTATCGTCAATTTTCTATTTTTGCACGCGAAAGTAAAAAATGTGTGTGTTGTTATTTTAAAATTGTGAACTTCAAAGTAAGTACAATATTTGTTCATAACCGTATTATTTTAATAATATTTAGTTGAAAAATAACAGTTCTAAATACATTTTTTATTATGCGTTGAATTGTTCCAAAAACGTGTGTGGGGTTAGTTGAGCCAAAATTAACGGGGCAAGTTGAGATATGGCTCAACTAACCCCCTTTCATGTTATGTTTTATTTTATGTATAAAATAATATTTTTGCTATATTCCTGTGTATTTACAAGAGGACGACCGCACGTAGAGAGGCGACAAAAGATCAGCTATTTAATGCAGCAAAAGCGGTTGAAAATAAGGGAAAAAGTATTAGAACCGCAGCAACTTAATTTGGAATTGATACTGGGCCGATATATAGAAAAATTAAAGAGTGGAGATGAACCAGACGAAGTAACAATGGCATAGGTTGCATCTCGTCAACTTTTTTCTGTAGAGCAAGAAGAAATTCTTCAAGATTACTTGCTCAAATTGGCATCCATTTTTTATGCTCTATCGCCAATTGATTGACAGTTAGACGCCTAGCCTTCGAATGTGCAACAAAATATAACTTAAACGTTCCTGAACCTTGGAAGATAAATAAAATGGCAGGAAAGGACTGGTTGACGGCTTATTTAAAGTGAAACTCTCAGCTCTCAATAAGAAAACCAGAAACGACAAGCTTAGGTAGAGCAACCTCGTTCAATAAACATAATGTTAATATGTTTTTCGAAAAACTTGCCAACGTTTTGGACAAATATAATTTTTCGCCATCAGGAATTTGGAACACAGACGAAACGGGCGTGTCTACAGTAACAAAATCTTCAAAAATAGTTGCAGTGAAGGGAAAAAGAAACATAGGTGCTGTTACTTTAGGAGAGCGTGGAACTAATGTAACCCTAATTACCACCGTATCAGCAATAGGGAATACAATACCACCCATGTATGTCTTTCCCAGAAAAAAATTTAAACCCTATTTTATTCTAAACGGTCCTCCAGAATGCATTGGTGCAGGAAATGCAAGTGGTTGGGTGACTGATTTAGAATTTTTTTGATTTTATGAAGCATTTCGTTAAACATACAAGCCCTACTAAACAGTCTCCTGTTTTACTTTTACTGGACAATCATTCATCACATTTATCAATTATGACCGTAGAATATGCAAAGAACAACGAAGTGGTAATGCTTTCATTCCCACTACACTGCACCCACAAACTTCAGCCTCTGGACGTGTCAGTCTTCGGGCCTTTCAAGAAGTATTTGGCTTCTGCCCAGGATGCATGGCTTCGTAACAACCCCGGACAGACAATTAGCATATACGAAATACCAAAAATTGTTGCCACAGCTTTGCCATTAGGAGCTACAAGTTTCAATATAATAAATGGATTTTCAAATACGGGTATATATCCTTATAATCGTGATCAGATTTCGCGCCATCATATGTGACTGATCGTCCAGTTCCCGAATCTATATCTCAGCCGCCGTCGACAGAAAATAACAGCATTTCTGCCAGCACTTTCCAAACCATAGCTCTAGAAATACCTGATGACAACGCCATACCATCTACATCTACAGGAGTTTTTTCACCTGAATGCTTGCGGTCTTTGCCTAAGGCAGGACCAAGAAAAACACAAAACCAGAGAAAGAAGAGAGCTTGCGCAATTTTCACAGACACGTCAGAAAAAGAAGCACATGCTGAAGAACAAAGCAAAAGGAAAATAAAAAGTTCTGGTAAAGTAGACAAAAAGAAGAAAGAAGCTGCTAAAAAAGCTATTTTAACAGATGTGTCCTACTCAGGTAATACACTATTAAAAACTAAAGAACGACGGTCCAATATTACTTCTTTACATTCAGACGATGGAAAGACTCTAGGAGCCGTTGCTCGAGAAAAAGAAAACAAGTTTTCCAAGAACATAAAATAGCATAAAATAAATAAAAAATCTTTTTCCCCATTACCATCATCTGAGTCTGAAGATGATTAATGTTTATCTCTGATATGCCTAGCAGCATTTACAGATAGTGTTCCGGGTGAAGAATGGATACAGTGTTCCAATTGCAAAAAATTGGCTCATTTAAGGTGCACTCCGGGTACTAGTATATATTATATGTGTATAAACTGCGACAGCGATTAGTTTTTAATTTCCAAAATGTTTAATTTAGTTTTGGTAATAAATTTTTTGAGTATTTCTAAAATTAGATTTTTATTTTTCATCAGAAAACTGACTTAACCAGCCATTATGCTAGTTTAGTTTGTATGGTTCAACTGGCCCCATGTGTCGGTTCAAGTTGCCCTATATGTGGGGTAAGTTGAGTCAACTGTACCCAGCCATATTGCAGTCATTTTTACCTAAATAAAACAATATTTCATCAAACTTATTAATTTATTTTTAAAAACAAATAAATACATCAATAATTCCTAGAATGTTTAATTATTTATATTAAATAATAACAACATGACCCTTCATTTTTCCAAATCCTGCTCAATTAGCCCCTTCCCTACCCTACTTCTGATTAATATAAACTCGAGTATTTATATTAATCCCTCGAGTTAAAAGGTTTTTCGTCTAATTCTATGGAGCCCTTTTCGAAATAAATTGAAATGGCTTAATTTTGTATTGAAAAAATTGACAGTTTTCCAATATAAATAATTTTGTATAGGCTAAACTATTCACCTAGGAAAAAGATAGTATATGACTTTTTTGTTTGTATTTTAGTGCTTATAAAATATCTGTAAAGAAACTTTGAGAAATAAAAAAAAAATTAAAACTTTTGTTTAAAATTTATATCCACACCTTTCCGATATAAATAAATTTAGTATAGACTAAACCAATCACGTGGGAAAAAAGTGTTTTTTTTTTTTGTTTATTTTTATGGCGTTTTACAATATAAAGAATTTAGAAAAATATAAAAAAATTGAAGTTTTGTTAAAAAGTGGGAAAAAAGCATTTATTACATTTGCTTGATCTTCAAGAAGCTTTCAAATATCTATACAAACATTTTAGAAAATTAATACATATGAAAAGTTGGATTGAGTTAGGTTGATTTTCTTCAAAAGTGACAAAAACCGCATTACAAAATTGTGTATTCCCGTAAATACTTAAATGTCATTTTTGAATACCAATGTTTGTTAAGTTTACCAATTATGTATCACGCCGAAATTTACCAGCGTTCAAATGTCTGATACCAATATTTACCCGCGTCAACATTTCCTACGCCAATAATTACCTGCGTTAAAACATAGAGAAAACGTACAAAGCGTAATTTACTTAATAAACAGTGCTATAGACCATAAGAACGAGATGATTAAAGAAACGACAAAGATATCGGGAAATAAAATCCAATTTTATAAAGAAAAACAAAATACAGTATGGAAGATAATTTTATTTAAAGATAAGATAAATTATTAGATTATAAGATAAGATAAAGCCAAAATTATAAGACAAATACAAAACGGCATAGGGATAGACAATACAAATAATATACAAGACCCAGAAAACTAAACACAAAGAAACAGCAAACTTAATGTCAACAAACGAACAAATAAAACTAAAAACAAAATAAACGCAAAAGCAATAACGAGAACAGAAAAGAAAAATACACAACTAGTACAATCAAAGAGCCTGACAAAAAGACAAGACCAAACAAACAAGGAAAAAAACCATCATAACATGGATAGAGGGACACACAGATGCTATAGAAATGCTCAGAAAGTTTAAACAAGAGAAACAGTACAGGACCGGAATAGTAATTGCAAAGTGAAAACATTAAGAGGGGAAGATGAAAAATTACGAATAAATAATAAAACTACTACGAAAAAACGAAGACTACAAGCAAGAACAAAGAGACATAGGAAAACCAAAAATAAAAATAACGCGGGTTAAAAAACAGGGTTACACAGACGAAGAGATGATACAAATACTAAGAAAAGACAATGAATTACTGGACAACTTATTCTCTGGAAAGCACAAAGAATGGAGGGTAGGCCATCTGAGCTTCAAGGAGAATGTAATACTGGAAATTGACTCGGACTCAGTAAGACATTGAACTACAGGTGTCAGGACTAGGACACACGTCAAGACACCAAGGGAAACAGAGACATACTGCTACAAATGTGGCAAAGACAGACCTAACGCCAGAGACTACTAAACTGCACAAATTGCCAACTAGCTGGACAACACAGAGACAAATGATGACACACAACAAGAGATAAAGACTGCTCAGTCTAAAAGGAATAAGTAAGACTAAAAGAAAGAAGAAAGAACGATTCAGAAAAAAACGATTAACCCAAAAGGACAAACACAGGTGAACAAGGACGAGGAGTAGACATAGGTTGAAAATGAACTTTAACTACCTGGCAAGAGATTCACTTATCTAACATTTTCCAAAGAAGATTTTCACAGAAGTTTTTTTTTTTAATTAAAGGTTGATAAATGAGTGGTCAAATAATGTTTTCTACATATCTGTGTGGGATTTGATTTGAAAAAATAAAATAAATAGAATAGAGAGATATAGTCTATAAATTATTTATAACATAAAATCCACGCAAAATAAAGAACATCAAGAAGCGAGTAGTGCAGCTTCAAATCTGAAAGTATATATTTTACAGTACACGCCCCATAAATTCCTTTTCGAGACAGGTAATGTTGTCGTAGTTTACCTTAGGAGATCTCCGATCAATTAGTCTCCCGTCAATGTTGTCTAAAATTTTTACATATTTTGTCTTTTTTGAATGTTAATTGTTTAATTCCTATATGCCTAGTGGGGCTTTCGAAAACAACATGACAACGATGGCGTTGCCTGAAGTAATAGATGTCTTGGTAGTAGACATGACGAAAGAAAGACCACTTCAGCAAAACATTCAATGCTCTTGACCATTCTTTTATTTTGCCTAAGCTATCACATGGCTTAGTTTAGGATAGTTAGCTGGTAAAACACTGATGGCTGTGTTGGGTAATAATTTGTCGGATAAACTAGATGTGTTGTTTGGAGTTCCACATCGATTGATTTTAGGGCCTCTTCTATTTGACTTCTTCTAGAACGTGTAAGAAACCATAATATACACCAATATGCTGAAGATGGACAATTAAACCGTGAAATAGATAAGGGAAACTGTTTTAAAACTAAATGGGTGGTTTATGAATATTTTTGACTTTTCAGTAAATAATGGGTTAAAAATTAACGCAAATAAGTCAGCTATTGTGTATTGTGGACTAGATCGTGATTAAGCCAATTTTTTTATGTAAACATTGATGAAAGTAAAATCGTCTGGAAAGAATAATATTAAAAGCGAATTGATAAAGGATTGTTTTCTTTATACGTCAATGACCCGTTAAAATTAGTTAAAAAAAGTCGATTTTTTCACTTTCTACCGCATCTTACGTCTCAGAAATATTCTGGATCATTATGAACTTGTTCTTTTCTTACGTATTTATGAATTTTACACACGAGAGAAATAACTGCATAGCGATCGTTCAAGATTTATGAAACTCAGATTGGTTTATATGCCCAAAAGAGGGTAAAAAGTTCACTTTTTCACTTTCTACCGCATCTAACCTCTCAGAAACCTTCTAGATCATCATAAAATTCCTCTTTTCTTATGTATTTATGAATTTTACAGAGAAAAATAGTTTCATAGCGATCGTTGAAGATTCATAGAACTCAAATCGGTTTGTATGCCCAAAAGAGGGTAAAAAGTCCACTTTTTTATTTTCTACCGCATCTCATCTCTCAGAAACATTCTAGATCATTGTAAAATTCTTCTTTTCTTACGTATGTATGAATTTTACACACGAGAAAAATAGTTTCATAGCGATCGTTAAAGATTCATAGGACTCAAATCGGTTTGTATGCCCAAAAGAGGGTAAAAAGTCCACTTTTTTATTTTCTACCGCATCTCATCTCTCAGAAACATTCTAGATCATTGTAAAATTCTTCTTTTCTTATGTATTTGTAAATTTTACACACAAAAAAAATAATTTCATAGCGATCGTTGAAGATTCATGGGACTCAAATCGGTTTATATGCCTAAAAGAGGGTAAAAAGTCCACTTTTTCACTTTCTACCGCATCTCACCTCTCAGAAACATTCTAGATTATTATATAATTGTTCTTTTCTTATGTATTAATGAATTTTAGAAATGAAAGAAATAATTTTATAGCGATCGTTATTTTTGAATTTTACAGATGAAAGAAACAATTTTATAGCGATCGTTGAAGATTCATAGAATTCAGATTGGTTTATATGCCCAAAAGCGGGTCAAAAGTCCACTTTTTCATTTTCTACCGCATCTCACCTCTCAAAAATATTCTAGATCATTATAAAATTCTTCTTTTCCAACGTATTTGTGAATTTTACCGACGAGAGAAATAATTTCATAGCGATCGTTAATTAATGGAACTCAGCTATAACATATAACGATTAATGCAAGAACAAAAACAAAACAAAGACCTGAAACGCGCCAAATTGTTTCGTGCCAATATTGACCTGAGCCAAAATGTTTCTCGTCTATATTCGATCCAAAAAATCCCTCAGGTCGTACCTCAGGATGAGTTGGGTTGGGTTATACTAGAAATTAGGGGGAAACAAATTACCCAATTGACCCAGTGTTTCACAGTACATGGGACGTATGCGATATACCTCAAGAACATCAAGAAGAAAACTGTTCTTCTTCTGCTAGAAAGAAGACGATGCGCAGCACGCAATCCTCGAATAGGTAAAAAAGATGAAAAACCGAATAATTCACTAATGTATGTAATGCTATAAGGATGCTAGTCTGTAAAGAAGTCCAGGGACCTGTAGAGAACTTCCTTACGTAAGTAATTCAAAATAAAATCAGCTTGGATAAGGAAGATAGGTCTTAATGAAGGACATAGGCTCAATGTCAAGTACACACCAGGACAGTTTCAAATATCGTCACTAACAATGAGATCCAAAGACGACAGGGTTAAGTAGTTTGGGTGCATACTGAGATAAGCCTCTCCAACCCCACAAGCCCCCAGGTACTTTATCGACACCTACTAAACTTCTATTAAAAAAATAGGTACTGATTATTTATTCCATTCTTTCATTATATATAGTAGAATCAAGGTTTTATTAAACAGATAACTTTCTTATTGTAAATGATTGTTTTTTTCTTCTCAGAAAATAAATGCAAGTAAGCGTAAATAAGTAACAATCTTCATTTTTTTCCACTTCTTTTACTTTAGAAGAACTTCTCCTTTCACTACCAGAAGAATTGAAACACTAGATGACCAACTCAGCCTTCTTTATTTATTGATTAAACTTAAGTTAAATGAAAACAATCCAGTCAATTCTTATAGCATACAAAAAATCATACTAATGTTAGCCCTTAATAATCGATACAACTTGACCCGTACTTATAGTTTTTTCGATATTTCTGTGTGGGGCAGGATGGTTATGACCCTTAGTAATATTAACAACCTTATTATAAGTGAAGGCCACGGCACTGCAATTGCTGTTATAATTCGTGCAAGTCCATCTGGTTTTTAATCCGTCCTTCGTTTTTCGTCTACTCTGCACTTTAAATTTGAAACCTTCCACGATGATTTTCGGGTATTTGTAGCCTTTGGTAAAATATATGACACCTAAAAATGTCTGATTTGGAATAAAGAGATTTTGAATAAAAATAAATGCATAACTTAAATGGGAACGATTCTCATTTTATTAATATACTTTTTATTTAAAGGGGGTAATTAATTTTTAAACGAGATTAAATACAACCTGTTTATTATACACTAACAAAAAAAAATTAATAAATACGATATATATTTAAATAAATACTATAAAAAATTACAATTCAATTCAAACAAATAATATAAACTTTGCACAATTTTCCGAAATTACAAAAAATCTTTTGGTCGGCAAGAAGATATATTTGCGTCACTACTAACAAAAAATGCCTGTTTTAGAAGGTACTTTGTTACACAATACCTTTTACTATTTAGAGATTTGCTTTTTACACTTGGTGTATCAGATCCTGTTACTGCACCTCAGTACCTTTTGATAATAACTTGTTTTGTCGATATAGGGTCAACATTCGTAACCATTTTTGGTTCATGATTATGCATATTTTTTACCCACACGCTATTACCAGTGGTATAAAGGACCGCACTGCATTTTTTCGCTTGGTTTGTACATCTCCAGCGAGTACGGCCCTGGACTTTTATGTGCATGGTATAAGTGAACCCATCGAGTAGTAACCTAGGATATTTTCTGCCTTGAAAAATACTTATTGTACCTGAAAGTATGACAAATTTAGAAAAAAATCAATAGTAAAAAGATATCTTTATGGCATAGAAATCATAAGATATATATTGGAATAATGATTATAGTACGATAACCTGGAGTCAGCATTATACTGATTACTTATCGTTTGAAAAATTACTTAAAATATTCATAAAATCAGCGAAATTAAAGGTTTTTGCGATTCAGATTAAGCATAAAATCTGTTTTCTTCATTAAGAAAATTATGACTTAATATTCAAGGTATTATTTGATGCAATTTAATGCTGTGTCATATATATCCCAAAAAGAAACACACATATCCTCGGACAGCTAGGCGGCCATCAGCTCCCATAAGGTAAACTCCAAATTAGTAACACTGTACTAGTGGACAGTTTTTTCTGTCTACTTTCCAAATATAAAATTATCATATTTCATGGAATTTTGTTTTAATTTTTCAAACTTGAAGGCTGGATACTTGATGTTCTTCGATTGTTTCTTTTTTCAAAATTGTACATATATATACAAAGCTATAACTTATAGTTTTTACTCTTTTCAATATTTTACAAACAGTTGAAGATGAAACACAGATCATAAAAATAAGTGATAAAGGCATAACTTAATTGAGCACCAAGCACCTTTTACTAATAATACCTGTTTTAATGTAAAAACTTATTCAAAACGTGAACCGTCAAGAATGCTTCTTTACAAATACTCAAAAAACACCCATTACTAAAAATATTGCTTTCCCAGTAAGTTTTTCTCAGTAAATCCCTACACCGAATTAATTTTTTGCACCTTTTCCTTGAATACAAAACTGTTATTTAGTAATACAAATATTCTCACAAAAAACTCTCTAAAGAGCTAATCTAATCTTATGCTGTAAAGTCATTTATTACTCCAATAAACCTAGTTCTGAGTTAACAATAACTGAGATTTTTTAACAACTTTTGTTTAACAACAAGCTATAAAAAATAGTAATCAAACACTAGTCTACAAATATCACCAGGCCAACTATGAGGTCTTAAAGTCTTATTATATAAGCACAAGGTCAGTTCTAAACAACAGTGAGCAGTCTTGGAACTTACCAGTACAGACCTTCTATGACATACTGACTAAAGTAATAGAACAGTATGTAAACATGCCAAATAAATAAACTGGTACAACCTTCGACACGAAAACTTTTAACACAGAAAAATGTAGCCTATCTGGTTTAACTATTGATCATCTGATTTACTCAAATCTGCAGAAAGCATCCAAATATCATATGGACCAATCTTATGTGATGAATTTTTCTTAAACATAGAACACACAATTTCAACTAGTATCAAACAATTTTCGATATTCCTAAACTCTCTTAATAAGAACGATGGTCTATCTGCCAAAGATTGCACTTTGACATTTAATTGTGTGATTCTTACTCCATTGTTAATGCTTCTGCAACAAATTTTCAAGCATATTACTCGTTCAACATACCCTATACTAGCAGCCTCTTTACTCATTATTTAGAGGAAGAGATTCACCAACACCTAAGAAATTTCAATGTAAGTAAAAGTACTGGACCCAAAAAAGTTGAACCCTATGAATGTGTTGTGAACAGAACTTTCATCAATTAAAGATAAAGAATTCAATTTTTTGAACCCTTGAAAGCATTTTTCAAGGGAGTGTATTTTTTAACTGCCTGGAAGTAATTTTACATTTATTCCAGTCTTTATTTATTTAGGCTGCTTATACTTATTTCAATTTAAGCCAATTCCTTTAACATATACGCAGTCAAAAAAAATACTAACTTGCCAGGGATTTCTTATATCTTCCAGGCATTTGAGCTTGTCGTAACAATTGAAGGGACGAGGAAAGAATGTTACGAATTTTGAACAGTTGAACTATTAATCTTTAATTGATACAAGAAGATTAGAAAAGCCAACTAATGGTACTATTGAGAAAGAACCTTCTTAAGCCTTATTAACATCAGCCAATGACATTAATATAACTGCTTCAATAGACACCTTCGAGGTACTTATTTCTGGCAGGTGCGTGTTTTTTCAGTTCAGTCGTTAGAAAGAAAAGGGTTTGGTAGTTGTAGTCAGTTTCTATGAAGCAAAAAGAGGTTTATAGATTTTCCTGGAATTTTCTAGATACATGGAATTACTGTTTTCAGTAATAAGAAGCTATAGCAAAGGCAGTAGGTCTATAGAGAATATGTATCTACAGCAACCCATATATGAAAGAGTCCTTTCTCTTTAATTGCAGTATTCAATGCAAGGGATCATTTAATGACAGCTTATTTCTTACTTGTTGCAAAAAATCTACACTCTTCCTAGTTTTTAAATCGAGTAACAGGTCTGATGTAAGTATATGACCATGTCCAATTAACTATTTCTAGGTCATGAAGATCACAATGGAAATGAAGTCACAAGTTAATAGGCTCTGAGCAATTCTCCAGCATTGCAGGGGGACTCCGGTGGCTCTAAGTATCAGGACAAACGCAGGCAATAGATGGGCAAAGATAGAATTTTCTAGTATAAATACCAGCCCGAAATCTGTGGAAATCATTAGTTTTTCGATAACTACTTCGAGCTGATCTTCTACTCCTACGCATGCCCCTCTGCTAAAATAATCAATCTCCTTCTAACGATATTGGCAAAGCCGCCATCGTCATTATTCTAAAATGATACAAGCGAGCACACCGCACTACCTTTCTGGAGACGCATGGAAGGTCAGCGAATCTTCCCGAACTATAGTCAGCCGAGTATATAAGAAGCCGCGTCGCCGCTGGGAGGCAGTTGACGGTTCAGTTTAAGTTCAGTTCCGAATATTGATGCGAAAAGCATCATGGAACGTTTGGCAGTACAAAAATTCCTGAATGGACTCTGCGATAGTGTAGTGAGGCAAGCCTTGATACCAGCACATCCACTTAAGCTAGTAGATGCACTAATATGAGCTTTTCAATTCGAAGCTGCCTTCTCGTGTTTGGAAAATGATTCCAAGAGAGGACGACTTCGAGGAATCGGTTAAGCGGATCATGAGGGAAAATATTGGAGGCTGTCGCCACCAGGACCTGAAGTAGGAGTGTTTGAAATGTGACAAAGCAGTATCACATAAGAAGACACTGTCCAGAACGCGCCCGAACAACTAAACAAGGTAATCGAAATGTATTCAGTAAGCCTAAGTAAATATTGCCCAGGTCTCCTTCCGCACTGTGCTGCTGGATATAGGTGCGACAAAGACATATGACTCGACATTAGTAAAATCTGCAGCCAAGGATCGGCAATCAAAATAGCGTCTACCAGCAGCGACGAGAGATCGACCAAAAGTCCATGATAAAACAAATGTCACGTTCCCCATAGGAAAAAGCCACATTTGATCATCATATGATAGTGGCACAGATTGAGGATGAGGTGATCATGGAAATGGATACCAAGGGTTTTGAATTAAGCTTTGAGCAGAGAGTTCTAAAGTTGTTTTACATTGTGAAAAGGATTACAGTATTCGAGTCCTACTTTCGGAGGAAACTTTGATGCGTTTATAGCAAGTCCACCGATATTGAAATAGTTCATAGTTGGTCGACGAATAGTAGTCGGCAAAACCTTGTAAATGCGGGAAGGAGTTTGCATGTTAGTGTAATGAATATCAATAATTATCCGGTATTATTAAAGAAGGCAATGAAATTAGGATACTGCTCTGCCGTTTCAGTAATACTTCGACGAGTTGCGGCCGTGAAAATCAACTGGGAAACTAGTATAGTCCTCAGGCACCAGGCTAAGGCTAAAGTGATGCTAATTGGACTGTGTAATTCGGCTATGTGAAAGACTTACCCGGTTTACCTCGATGACATTATTATGGTAGGAAAATCATTTGAGGAGCCCATGAAAAATCTAGAAGTGTTCTTGAGGCTAAGGTTCTGGATTAAAGTTGAGCTCAAATATATATCATAGTGCAAAGAGCAGTGCAGTAACTGAGTCACGTCGGTTCCAGTCAAGCATATGCTGTTGAAAAGGCAAAGGTCCAGACTGTCAACGATTGGCCGGTTCCCACAAGCCTGAGATACGCAGCTTCTTGGAATTATACACTTATTCTCGACGCTATGTGAAGGGATTTTTTAACATTGCAAGACCATTGACCAAAGTAGAACGAAAAATCCAATGGTCTCAAGATTGTGAGAAAGCTTTCGATCACCTTAAAGAGACACATATCCTAAGTATCCTCTACCTTAAGGAAAATGTTTACTGGACACTGTCCACGATAGCTAAAAAAAAGTCATTGCCTATTTTATTAAAACGCTGTCCAAGCCAGAGGGTAACTATTGTGTCACTCGTCGAGAGTTGCTAGCTGTTGTGCAGATGAATACCTTTATGGGAGAAAGTTCCTGCTGCGAACTGACCATGTAGCTTTAAAATGGCTTCTTCAGTTTTAGGCAAGATGGATAGAGAGGCTACAGGACTTTGACACTGAACACCAGCAGGGAGAAGCATTGAAAATACAGATGCCCTATCAAGAAGACCCTGTCCAGAGATGATCAGATGTTATGAGCCACCCTCGTCGATGATACTTATCAAAACGGAGATCTTATAAGAGACCAAGAAGAAGATCTCAACATCCATATAGTCCTCACCTGGATAAAGGAAGAGAAGAAGCCAAGTTGGAAAGAAGTTGCCAAGTGTTCTCCCAATGTCAAGTCATATTGGGTACAATGAAACTGGCTAATTTTGGAAGATGGACTCTTGCAGTGGAAAATAGTTGGCCATGACGGCAAAGAGGAAAGAAGGCAAATCGTTGTGCCTAAATGTCGGATTTCATACTTGCTAAATAAAATCCATGCCGTTATGTTAGGAGGACATTTTGGAGTAGCAAACACTCTGAAAAAGTGAGGGAAAGATTTTACTGGGTCAATAGCGAGGACTACGTAGGAGACTGGTGCAGGAAATGCGTTGTATCTGTAGCAAGTAATGGGTCGCAGAGAAAGCAGAAGGCTTTGATGCGTCAGTACAATGTGAAACATTTCTTTGAAAAGATTGCTATTGAACTTGATGGTCCGTTTCCCGAATCAGCAGGGAATAACTACACCGTGGTCGTGATGACTTACTTCAGGTGTACCATCTAACAAAACAGGAAGCCTCTACTATCACCGACACCTAAATAAAAAAATGGATCAGCCTTTTTGGTGTAGTTTTTGAGCTATATTCACCAAGAACAAAATGCTAAATCTAGCTTGTTCCAGAACATCTGTAAGACGCTTAAAACCAATAAAACTGACTGAGACTACTGCGTGCTAGGGATTTAAAAATATCTGAAGGAATTTGATCATAAATTGATCAGACTGATGTCAGCATTAGATATTTTGCAACAGACAATTCCCATACAATAAAATCAGAAATTTTAATTCTAGAAGACCTACATATACCAAAAATATACATATACATATACCTACATCGAGCAAAAGGTATATTGCCTTTACTATTTTTGCTATTTACAAACTTTCAGATATTTTTATCTAGGTTTTTTTTTGTCACCTACAACATTGTCGAGATATTTTGCAATATCTCGATTTTCGGGTCAAAATACCTCTCTGGGTGGCCGGAACAGACATCAACACTCGGCACTTCAGTGGGAATTCAAGATGGACGAAGTAGAAGTTGCTTGAGTGTTTACTATGACTGCGTGGGGTATTATAATTATTATTGTTTAAACTATTTTCAACTAAGAGTTAAAGTGGATAACAAGAATAAAAAAGGAAGATACTGAATGACAAAATTACGTAAAAATAAAACACAGTAAGTAGTAATGGTGGGAGGAGAGTGTCCGGCGGATAAGCGTAAAAGTCCAGAAGGAGAGCAAGCCTTTCCAGTCCTTTAGTTCCTCTCGTAATCAGAAGGAAGAATCAATGGTATCTCTCTCAATTGATCTTCCGTATTCTTCTATAATACGATAGGCAGTTTACCTCCGCTACGCCACAACTAGGGCACAGCGAACCGGGCACCACGCTTAAGATATGCAAATATCGGTTGAGTCTACAGTGACCTCTGAGAACTCCAGTCAGAACGCAATAATCTCTCTAATACCAGACAGTAGCCATGCTATCCTAGCTTTAGTTGAATTTTATACCAGTTCTTTGGCCTGTCAGCAACCGCCGTTCCTACTTCAATTTTCTCTAGTTTTTTCCTATGTCCTGTTGTCTAGGATACGGGAAATGAGTCTCATACTTAGTCCAAAGTAAGGCACGGGGCTGAATGGTGGGAGAGATAATTTAAGTCTGACGAACTAGTCCATATGCTCATTACACTCCACTCCGCTGTGTTCCAGAACCGAACACACTCAATCTGTCTACTATTCAACGTGTTCATGGCATCCTTGCATCTTGAACCAGTTTGAAACTGGTCCTGGGTATTTGGATGACCTTTAAGACAGCCTGACAGTCGGGGGTAAATGATTATTTCAGTTTTCCCTCTTTCACTTCTTCGCTTATGGCAACCTCCAGAATGGCGACCACTTTCGCTTGAAAGCGAATATTTTCTAAGCAAAAGATCCAGCTTCAGGCAGCCCTGTGTGGGTCATTCTTGAACCGTCTGTATACCATATGTGCAAATCCTTTCGAGATCGAGTCTTTATGTTTTCTTTTTAGTCTTTCTTATGCCATTCACCTCTGCTTGCTATGTCAACAATAAGGAACCTGCTTGCCCAACAATGTACTCTGGCTTTGTATTGACAGGCTGCAGAATTGGCATTTTCTTCTACATGAATTTGATAATGGATGTATGCCCTACTATCAGGGTAAATTATGCCACGTGGCTATTATTAATTATGCTATGCTTGATACATAGGATGCAAGCGCCTCTGAATTTACAGTGGGAATTTCGGCAAACCTAGGAGAATGTTGCTGAGCGCAGCATTTGGGGTGGTTCTCATTGCACCTGTAATTACGAGACAGGCCAAGTAATTTTTAAGTACCACATAAATTATTTATATGTTGCATCTATGTTGTTGCTTGCTCAAAAACAAAATAAATGATAATGTATAAACAGGGTGTACGGTAGAAGGAGTGCTAAATAAAAAAGAGTAGCTTGGTGCAGTCGTTTGCCACTCATTGAACCTATTGACTCCTATTGAAACCTCGTTATTATTTTTTTTCTTTAAATGTTTGCGATACCTTTTAAATAACGAACAACAGAAAACAGAATGACGTCAAATACGACAGAAGATGATAGAGAAGAAAGTCTAAACGCTATGCTCGTGCCTCACATCCTCGTGCCTCGCGCCTCCTTAAGTAGACATGCCGAGGCAAGGCGAGGAAGATGGAGACAAGACGATCGCACATATAGTTGCCGTCAACGATAATTTATTTTATGGTTTCCTTTATTATAAGATATTTTGCTGGCGGAAAATTTGACAAATAAGCCGCAAAGTATAATTTTGGGGAAGGCAACTATAGGAACACTCTCGCTTGGTCTTGCAGACAAAAGAATAAAAAATAGCCAGGGGTGTAAAGGAAGTATTAGAGGTAATTAATATTCGGTAATATATAAAAGAGCAAAATACCAGACTCCTGAATGCGTCTCTCGAGAAAACCAGACTTTTACCAGCCAGTAGAACAGTCAAAATGGATTCCGCACAATCGATCATTTATAGATATAACGTATCCTAATAGAAAAAACTACCTGATACAATATCCCCATATGTCTGGCATTTGTGGACTTTCACGAAGCATGCGATTTAATAAGAACATTATTTTTTTTATTCAGATTGTTTTAGGTAATTATATTATTAATCATGTCACCGAATATATTTACCTCGGATAGGTTGTTAGGCTATGGAAGGAGAACCAGAAGCCTGAAACACCCAAGAGGCATGCATCTCCCTTAAGCTGCTTTCTGTAAACTGAAACACATTTTTAAAAATCTAGATATCCCAATAAGTTTTTTTTGCGTTTTACTTGTGCAAACATATGATAGCCAATACTGCGCTAGTCGGTTTAGAGAACAATGGAGTAAGTAATGATGAGAATCTCTTTAAGAGATAGGATAAGAAATCAAGACATAAGGAGGATAGGAGGGACTAATCTCTAGAGTCGTTGATATAATCAAAAGAATTGCCAAGGAGAGATGGATAAAGAGAGTGTTACAGTGACGGCCTAGAGAAATAAAGAGAAAAAGAGAAAGACCACAGATAAGATGGAAGAATGACATTAGAACGATAGTCGGTAAAGCTTAGCATTGCCTAAAACCGACACGAATAGAAAACTCACGGGGAAGCATATATCCAGAAGCGGGTTGGAGAAAGCTGATGAAGAAGAAGATATATTCTAGAAGTTTACATTAAGCTTTGAGCATTGTAATTACTAAGCAACCACACAAAATCTTCAAACTAATTCCAAGGATTACTTATTACAGCGGTGATTTTTATGTTTGGTAACTTGATGGCGCAGTTATTGACAGGCTTAAATATCAACGTACTTTTCAATAATAAATAATGAAATATATAATGTATCGGCTATAAAAACAAATTGGATGTACTCTTTCATAAAGGTTCCGTACCCCTTACTTTTGATGAACGCATAAATCTGATTGCAACGTTTCTTCCAAACATCAACATTATATTCAATTTTAACAATAGTTATAATACACCATGACTTGTTTGCTAGAGATATTATTGATGGGCTCTGTACAAGGAATGACGGGAGGATGAGTATGACCCCTCCTCACTTCCAAACAATTCCTCGCAGAGTACAGAACGCCTGAGCATCTGGCCTTATTTTCCAGAGTGCATCTCCATCTGGTCCTTGAGGGAGTTTTTTTGTGCATGGTATACTCGTAATCGTCCAATCTTATTCTTGGATACTTTCTTCCGGGAAGTATGTAAATAGTCTTTTCTAGAATTATCTAAGAATTATTTTAAATAGGTCATAGGGAAATAATTGAAGTTTGGAAGTAACTGATTTTATTAAACGAGTATTATACTGGTATAAAGTATATTGTTACATTTGAAATTTACACAAAATCAAAACTTCATTTCTCTAAGTGAAGCTCAGAGATCAATGATTACATTACACAGTTCATTTTCTTAAAATCTTGACATGCTGGATCGAACAGTTGGACAGATTACGCATAGTCTGCTCAAAATGGTTGTGCTGATTCAAAACTTGAACAATTTTGCCAAAAGTTACCAGCTTCGACTTGCATCTGGTCTTAAAATAAAAGCTGCAGCGCCATCTGGTCTTTTTTTCCTCCTTTAAGTAGACACTGTACTCGTGGTAGTCCAGAATGATTATTGGATTTCGCAGACCGCGTATCACGAAGATTTTATCTAAAATTTGACCAATAAAATAACAGGGATAATAAGTTGAATAAGCTACTTAATAACTAGATTTACGTGGTTTATTAGCTATTATATTAATAATAAATATTCTGATTTAGATTCTTATTAAGTTGCAAAGTAGTTCAATGATTTACAATCAAAGGACGCTTTAATTAAAAATGACAGATTTGTTTGAAGCCCTTCAGCTTAATTTGTTTAAAAACCCAGCCATCTGCGGTCATATTAAAATAGTTTCATCTTTTAAAGGATTACATTAACTATTCGTTTGATCTCCTTAATTTAAAATAGGATTACGCGATTATGATCAAATTAGTCCAAATTGTGTTCTATTTACTAAAACGCCTCTTAGCTTACTACATGCTGCAATCCATTCTGGTTGTAACTGCAGAGATTTCTCTTAACATGTTTCGTCACTTTTTAATATTTTAATTAATCTTGCCTGGACCCAAAGGTGCAACAAGGAAGGAGCGAGCGCACCTCGCGACATCTTAGGATGCACGAGGAAATTGGCGAATGTTCCGGAACAATGGTCTTTAAATACTTTTCAATTGCATAACAATTTCTTGAAACAGCAATTTAGACAACGTCAACTTCATAAGGGAATCTGCAGGAGTAGTCGACCTAATCTAGAGAATTCGAATAATGTCCATAATAGGCATATGCGTCATTCAAATTGTGTTTATTAATTTAGATAATTATATTAATTTAGATCAGGTTCTGTATTTGTGACATGCAAAGGATGGTGCAAACATCACTGCACTTATCTCAACATCTATTTCAACGAATCAGCGAGAGCGAGGACGTCGTCGATCTTCTGATCTCACTAATGAATGAATGAGAAGAGATAATGATACACTATGAGTAGTCAGAGCTACGAAAGTTCCAACCATAGTGGTCAGTGAAGAGGGAAGGTCCTCTTAACTAGAGAACCGGCAGCTCAATCACGCTTTTTTTTCTCGTTTGAGGTTCGTCCATCAGGATATTACATCTATACTACCCAGCCTAGCACCTCGCTGCTCTGTACCAGCTAGTACAGGTCATTTGCTGCTGTGGTACCTCTGGGTCCAGTGTGTCTTTCCCAAATATTTATTTCTTTTTGCGGCACAAGGCCTCGCAGTTGCAAATGACATGTCGGACTATTTCTGGTTCCTTCTCGCACAATCGACAATTCAGATCTCCATTATTCATTCCAATTCTGTTCAGGTGTCCTTTAACGACCATGTGCCGTTCTATTACCTATCGGTGTTCTAAGTTTGTTTTCTCTCTTCAGCTGTCTCATTTCGGTCCAGTGAGCTTGATATTATTTTTTCACCCAGTCCCTGATCTCACTTCAAATGGTCCTTCTTGGCACTCCCAGTGCAAGTTTCGGTCCGAAGTAAGAAGCCGTAGAACCTTTCCTTACTAGTTCATCGACTTTTTGATTTCCTGGAATACCTGTTTGACTCAGAACCTAATACGCCTAACTGAGTTGCAGTCTCCTAAGGTTTTCAGCTCTAGGGCCCTTAGGGCAGCTTGGCTATCTGTTATTATCAGGATCTGCTTATTAGTGTACGCTCTCCTAATGTTTTTCCTACCACACTCTAGTGTCGCAAATATTTCTGTCTGAAAAACTGTGGCATGTCTTCCAAGCGGATGAGACGTTTCATGCTTCTCAAAAAATTCCAGCTCCCGTTCCCTTGTCGGCCTGGATCCATCTGTATACCCAATAAGATCTCCGTCTGGTCTGCGATTGCTGTCATTCCATTCTTTTCTTGTTGGATATTCAACTTTGACAGGTGTGCGGAAGCAATACTTTGGAATTATGTGATCCGAAACCATTTCTGATTTGTTTGTCTCACACATTCTTGATGTCCTGTGTAATTAGCTTGACTGCTATGTCCCATTTACTCCAATCCAGCTTTGCTTCTCCTTGAATCACCAGATGTAATGGTGGGAGGTTAAGAAGAACTTCCATGTATGCGGTTGATGTTGATTTCATGGCTCCTGTTATGCCTTTGTATTTTGCTTAACTTAAGCCTTGCTCTTACTTGCAAGGTTTTTGGCCACCACGTTAAAGCAGTAAAGTTATATTGGGCACCACTACTCTGGTATAGATTCAGTGGGTCATTTTGGGCTGCAGTCCCCAAGTTTGCCCAGGCATGCGTTGGTCGTCAATAAAATCGATTCCGATCGTTTGGTTACTTTGTCAAGATGCTGATTCCAGCTTAAGTTGGAGTCCAAGATAAGCCCCAAGTATTTTATCTCTCTAAAGATAGTAATTTATTTATCATGCAAGAATAGTGGTTCCATGTCCTCAATTTTTCGTCGTTTGGTAAATGGTACAATTGCGGATTTAAGGGGACTGATCTTGAGACCTTCCCTCTCTGCCCAGCTTTTCACGATGTTTAGAGCAGTTTGCATAGGCTTGCTGTGGTTGTGTCCTTTAATCCAGCTAACTCCAGCCATGTTTTTGGAGGAAGCCTCTACAAGGATGCGGTAGCATTGCTACACTAACCTGAAGCCTGGTCTAAGCAGCACAAGAACTGCCTATTTGTAGGGTAAACTGTTGCACTTAGACCATAGTGTACCCTGGACCACTTCGGGTCGCTAGATAGTGCTGCTTCCTAGCAAGGCGATGATGAACCCAGTTCACAACCTTGATCTAAACAACTGCTCAGTTGAGTTATAGTAGTCCAAATGTTACAGTTTTGGTGAAAGAAAGTCTCAAGGCGGAAGCTAAAGATATTTTAGATTGAACACCTGGATAGACGACGTTTTGGTGAGTAAAATGCTTGCTGTTGTTTGTAAATTTGTATAGACAGTATTATATGAGCAGCCATGAGAGTCTAATCATCATCATGTACCTTGGGCCGGTGGATCTTGGTACAAGACGTTGTAACATATGGTAAAGCCAAATCGTGCACAGTGCGGCCATCATGCATTTCTCGCACTACTTGCCTAATATAGTATTATTTTGTTTTAGGTACTGACGTTACTTTTGGAACATGTCTAGAAGTAAGGAGAGCGGTAAAAGGAAGCCAGTGAACGAAAATTTGCTCACGAGGCTGTGAGTTCGAATGATTGGCAGGTGAACGCTTAGTAGGCCACTACCGAAATTTCGAAATACAGAAAACACTGAAGACCACTATTCCAGCCAATTATGCTGTGATTACAGATGAAGAGGAATTAGGCCTCGTTACTTACATTCAAACTATAGCCAAAACGCAGTATGATTTAACAAAGATGCAAGTACTTGTAACCGTACATTTTCTCCATGTACCTCACACTGGCTACAGCCTTTAGACCTCTCTGCCTAGGGACCTTGGAAGAACTATTACAACCAAAACCTAGATTTTCCCCAATAAAGGAAATACTTTTGCCAAATAAAACATTGCAGGGGCCTTGAGTACATATTCTGGTGCCTTTACTCCGGGTAACATCTTGTCCTGCTTTCGAAAATCAGTAATATTCCCGTTCAATGAAGACATCTTTACTGATTACGTGACCGATAGGACTGCAATCACTGAAGAGACTTATACTACTAACAAAGTTGGAACTGGCCCTCGTGCTGCTCTTTCAGCTGTAGGTGCATCATCCTCTTCGTTATTCTTATCTGTGCCATCTAGGTCTTCAGCCTTACATCCAGCTACAGATGTATCTTCAGATCCTGGGCCCTCAACTTCAACTTGCTGTGCTTTAGCTCCGCTTTCACCTGTCGTTCCTGATACGCCAAGATTGACTATAAAATCAGGATTATTAATTGTTAATGATCTTTGTCTTGGTTACAAACAAGACAAAGATACTTCTTACCCCAGAAAACGTTTTAAGGCTGAAGATCGCAAGAAGAATAAGAGGAAAGGAGCGAGACAATCGGGAAGAACCAGAATTGCTACTTAGACGCCAGAAAACACACAATTAAAGAGAAAAACTGAAAAAGGAAAAAGTCAAAAAAGTTGGTAAAAATTTAGAACAAACATACTAAAATAGAAGACAAAAAAGAAAAAAACCCAATCTCTTGTATCAACACTAATAAGAACACAGCAGATAAAGAATTCTGCTTGTACTGCTTTTCCTCGAAGTTTAGCGACAAAAGTGGAGACGAGTGGTGTAAGCACACCTCTTGTGGTAGATGGGTGCACTTTTTGTGCACAGGGGTTAAAGGTGAAGAGTGGAAAGACTACTAGAGTAGTCTTCGCTTTTTTCGCTTTTTTCGCAAAAATGATCCAAGGTACAACAGTATCTCCTAATCTGTATGGATATACAATATTTTGTCAGTAATGTTTCTGCTAATAAGTTGTTCTGCTGCCAAGGTTATGCCATCTAAAACACTTCATATTATGTCATAGTATCGTTATGTTTATTTGGAGGTCTCTAAAATATACGCCACAGCTACTGAGTATATGTTAGTAATACTTGACATATGATTGGTACCAATGGAAAGATTGGGGAAAGCAGAATTGACTCTAGCCTCCAGTTGAGCAAGGGAGCTCTTTGTAGGCTAACCTCTGAGTTCATATTGATTCCAACAGAGCGGAAGCAAGTCATTGTGGGTATCTTTTTGACATAGATATTCAGGGGCATCAGACAGCCTTACCGCCAAAGCTCTAGTTATGTGGTTTTATTATATTGTTATTGGCACAGCTAAAGACGGCTAAAAGATTAACTCGCTGTACGACCCTAAGCGGGAGATACGTTCTAGAATAAAGCAAGTCAGAATAAAGCAATTCATCATCAGTCTTGATTTAAGCTTGGTGCTCATGGTGAGGTGCTATATCTTTAATACTGTACGGTTCTGAAGGCTGGACTCTCGATCCAATAAGTGAGAGAAGGATCAAAGCTTTTGAGATGTATGTACATATCCGCATGCTTCGTATCTCATAGATTCACCAAGTTACAAATGAAGAGCCATTGAAAAGAATGAAAAAGGCAAAAGAGTTATTAAACTTCATAAAAGAGTGAAACACAAGATACATAGGCCATATCATGAGAGGTGAAAACTACCAATTACTGAGGCTGATAAGTGAAGGAAATATTCAGAGAAGATGTGTTGGAAAATGTCAGAACACGTGGTTGAAAGACATTAGAAGATGGCTCGGGTGTACTTTGATTGAGATTTTTAGAGCTACTGCATCTGGAACAGTGTTAACCATATGAATCGCCAACTTTCGTGAAGAGAGGCGTGATAAGAAGAAGAAAAGAGACTTGCAGTCTATCTTCACAGTATTCTCCCAATATTCCCACCATCGAGAGTTATTCAAACATCCTTTATTTCATTGATACTGTTTAAAATATCTGCCGGATTTAATTCTCTAATTCTAATTCATAATTCTTGCCAATACCCTATTTATAGCTCAACTAGAAAGAGCTATTAACTGCTGACTTCTTTCTTTGGTCCAAAGTGTAGTTCTGATATAACTAGTAAACTAGGAACAACTCTTCTTCCTGTTTCAATATCAATTTAGTTGCTTTCTATACCTGCATACATTGAAGACTACTTTTCTCTACCACCGGTATCTCAGCTCATTGATTACTCTTAGTAGTTTGTTAAATTTTAGGAAATTTCCTACTACTAGGCTTATTGCACAGTTAGTAGGAATAATTGTATCTGTCTTCTGTGCCTTTATGTTTGGATCTGAAGACTAAAGTTCAAATCAAGGATCTTCCGTAAAAAGACTTCTTCAGCAACGAGTTTCTGCACTTATAAGCTTCATCATGCTGGCTATAGTATCACTCTGAGGCATCCAATGTCTACAAGTCATGATTCTCATTGTGAAGGTTTGTTCCCATGTTAAACTAAGGATGTGAGGTCTCTAGTCTTCGTATCAATCTGTATACCATTTATAGAAGCGACAAATTTGGTATGGATGGAAGGAACACAGCAAGACTGAGAGAGTAAAATTGAAAGTACCTAACTGTAAGATGAAGTAAACATGAGGGTTTTAATCAGAGTCTTAATTGGTCATGAAGAAGGAGGAGTGGAAGCTATTCATTTAAAAAAAAAAGACTCACTGAATAAAAGGAATCAGGTAGTCGGTGAAGTAGAAGAATCTAATAGGAAGGAATATGAGAAGACATATTAATGAATGGCATTAGAGACGACAAGCAGACATTGCAGAGCACTGGGGAAAATGAGAAAGGGAAAGCAACTAGGGATAAAATGTAGTGGTTGAGTCAAGTGGCATATAAAAGACTCAGGACCGAAAGAAACCAAATAAATGTAGATGGGAATATATGGGAAGTAACAATGAAAGTTTATCTTATGCACAGAAGTAAAAAAGTGCATCTAAGAGTGCTGAGAAAATGAAGAGCTCATTCAACATTTGAAGACGAACTGTACCTCGGAACTAAGGGTGAATGGTAGGATAAAATGGTAGGCACAATGCATACTAAAAGGAAGGGAAGTTTCATTTTTCAGTAGAATTCCTTTTTATAACAAATAATAATATGAGATAAAAAAAGAGCCTCATACCTCAACATGACTAGTAAATTACAGCAGCAGGGCCATTGTATAAAAAAGTTTGGCTATATTGTAAATATACGGGGAATTTCATTATTTTTACTCTTTTTATTTTTCTTGGTCCTTTTCTTGTACTTTTTTTCATTTTGAAACCTAAAGGCTACTTGAGAACATGAGAACAATCACTTATATTTGTTTCCTATAAAACATTTAGTGATATCCTCAAGTTACACATGTATTCAGATTGAATTTTCGATCATCGTCTCTTAATATATTCAGATGATCTTTTTCCTCATGCTTTCTTACCTAGAGATCATCGTCTTTTATACATTGTACAGCAGTGATTCACTGCTAGTGATACCTAGACATGCGACTGATTTTACTTAAGATTTTAATTAGAGATGATCAGCTAATACTGTACATCTATCTTCAAACTAATAAGAAAATTTTAAGCTTAATGTGTATTATTGCATATTTCTACTCTCGCAAAAAAGAAGCATTATCAAAGGCCAAAAAACCTAAAGCTAGAGACAAACAAAGAAGGTTAACAAATAAAACAACCTCAGAAATAATAAATACCACAGATATCATAAAATTCATCACTTGAATGGTTAACACTGCATTATTCATTATTATCTCAAAATCTTAACATGCTGAATTAGAGAATTAGACAAATCACGCGCAGTCTTCTCGAAATGGTTATGCTGGTTCACAACTTGCACCATTTTCCCAAAAGTGACTAGCTTGGACTTGCATTTGGTCTTGAAATAAAAACTGCAGCGCCATCTGGTTCTATTTTCTTCTTTCGAATAGATAGTGTACTCGTTGTAGTCTAAGACAATGATAGGGTTCCTCACTCCGGGTATTACGTAAATTATATCTAAAACTAAATTTTATATTTATTAGATAAAATGAGTTTGTTTATATTCTATAGACTTTTGCGGTCATATTCACATTACATACATAGTAAAAATACAATTCAAGAGAACTAAAAAAAACAATATAGAGCAACTAGTGTTTAGTAAGCACTATTTTAGTCAATCTGGCACAGTAGCTAGACATATTTGAGTTCTCTATCAACCAACACCTTTTATACTAAACCTGCATTGGTCAACTCCAGGTAACACCACAAGAGTTCTAGAAAAAACTTACGAGTCCTGTAAACAGAAGCTTTTAAAACTATCAATAGAGACTATGGTCTCATACTCAGACTATGGCCTAGTTGGATCCAAATTGCCCTAAGGCTGCTAGACCTAAGGAACTTGCATTTAAATTGATAGGCTAAGGAACATGGAAAGCTATTAAAAAAAAACAATTTTTCTACTATCCAGAGACAAACAATTAAAATGCAATATAATGCTGATATATGATTCAATCTGCAAATATTCCTTGAAAGAGAATGAACTACAAGAGTAATAACGAATAAAATAGATTATCTTCAAAGGGTGTTATTACAAGAAAAATATTACATGCAATAAAAATTTTAAAAAGATTCATTGATTGGTATCCAAGGAGGTAAGTCTGAAAGACAAGCACTGCATAAAGAACTAAAAGGAATTTTTGGGCACCATTCGTACGACTTAAATAGTCTAATTTTAATTTTTGATAGATGCAAAATAAAAGACTTAATCATCTTTAAAATGTGTGAATAAAAATACTGTTTGAACGAGGTTTTGGTTATCAATGAGTTTTTAAGCAATAGTAGACTAAGTTAACCCTCACAGGACCGAATTCATACTTTTCAAAGAGAAAACATCAGATTGACAGACAGAAAAAAGGAGATTCTGAATGAAAAAGCCATTTGTCATTTTTTTATATAAGAATATAAATAATAGGAAATATTCGGAGGAAACGCCCAATTGCAATCAAAAAAGAATAAAAATCTTTTTATCTAGACAAAATCAGTTTAGAATTAATCTAGAAGAATCTGAATGGACATAATTTTTTCTCTCATTACAGACGTTCAAGTCTCTGACATGACTTCAACTTTCTGGAAGAAATTAGAAATATATTTAAAAAAAATGATCTCAACTACCTGCAAAAAATATGCCATTTTATGGGAATTCTCAACTGTTTCGAGAGAGACGACTTAACTGCTTTGAAGTAATAACGAATATAGTATCAAAGATGGTATATAGATAGATAGTATACAGGGTGTTTCAGAACTATGGGATCAAACTTCTGGGGGTTGTTCAGTGCAACAGAAGAATCCATTTGAGTATAGGAACCCATGTCCGGAAATGCGTCACTACGCCACTACGGCCCTAAGTTAAAATTTATAAAAAACATTAATTACCTAAATAAGATCTGCTGCATTTATTTTTACATTTTGTACATGATACCATAACAACAATTGTTTAAAATCAACGCTTATCAATGTCAATTCTCAACGTCATGTTTAAAAATTTTGTAGCTTACAATTTTTAAACATTTATTGCTAATGGAAAACTTTACCACCCAAGAATTGGCGGATATGCATTTGGCATACGGAGCAACAAACTGCAATGCACGAGCAGCATCGCGGTTGTATCATGAACGTTATCTCGAACGACAGCATCCTGGATACAAAAAGTTTATTGCGGTTTATCGGCGGCTCGCTGAGACAGGCATGTTTAAGACCAAGATGCATGATACTGGTGTTGCTCGAACCGTAAAAACGGTCGAATTTGAAGAAGAGGTGCTTCAGCGAGTTGCCGATGAACCATCAAATAGCACACGTGACGTCGCTAAGATATGAATACGAGTAACGCTTCTGTCTGGCGGGTACTACACGAGCAACAACTCCATCCTTACCACTTCCAGAAAGTTCAAGGTATGACTGCAGCCGATTATCATCCTAGAGTTCAATTTTGTCGATGGCTTCTGGATCACATCATTGCACGACCAAATTTTTTACGATATGTTTTGTGGACCGATGAAGCCTCTTTCGTAAGAGACGGTATTTTTAATAGTAGGAATAGCCATATTTGGGACGAAGAAAATCCTTATGCAATTTTTCCAAGAAAACATCAGAATCGTTGGTCTGTCAACGTATGGGCAGGCATTGTTGATGATTATCTAATTAGGCCATACCTTCTACCGGAACGGTTAACAGGACCTATTTATCTGCGTTTCTTGTAAGAAGTTCTCCCAGAACTCCTTGAAAATGTTCCACTAAACGTTAGACAGCAAATGTGGTTTCAGCATGATGGAGCGCCGGCTCACTTTGCTGTACAAGTACGCGAGTATTTGACTCAACGGTTTGGGCACCGTTGGATTGCCAGAGGTGGAGCAGTTTCTTGGCCTCCTATAGGTCATCCGATTTAACGTCGCTCGATTTTTTCTTGTGGAGACATGTAAAGTCTTTAGTCTACGAAACTCCAGTAGAATCAGAGCTAGACTTAATTGGACGAATAACAGCAGCATTTGAAATCATTCAAAACGAAGATCAAATTTTTAGTGTAGTCCGCCGAAATTATATACAAAAGGTAAAAATAAATGCATCAGATCCTATTTAGGTAATTAATATTTTTTCTAAATTTAAACGCGTCTTAGGGCGGTAGTGGCGTAGTGACACATTTCCGGACATGGGTTCCTATACTCAAATGGATTCTACTGTTGCACTGAACAACCCATAGAAGTTTGATCCCAAAGTTCGAAACACCCTGTATAGATAGTAATAGTATTAAAGGCTGGAAAAAAATTCTAAAAAAAAATTAAAGATTATTTTAACTGACTAGAGGAAATGAGAAAAGAGGTTTCAACTGTATAACAATATCCAGGAGCCTGGAAAATTCAGGTACTTTTTCAAGAGATCCTCTTCTTCTTTCCATATTGCAGGTTGTAAGTCTCTGGGATTAGATTCTAATTTATTTATTCCAGGCAAATGAAAAAAAATATATTTCAGGTCATTTTTGATTATGGATCTCCAGGGGATTGAAATAATACAGTTTTAACTGCTTGGACGACTTACATCATTTTCCATATTTTCTAGCAGAGACTTATTCTCTAAAATTAGATCATAATTTATTTCATCCAGACAGCTGAAAAATGAAACATTTAAGGTAATTTGGAATTGTAGAGGTCTAAAGAATTGAAAGAATGCAGTTTTACCTGCCTGGGCGAATTAAATAATTCTTTCTCTACTCCTTTTCAGTCCCTGGGCTTAGATCATAATTTATATCGTCCATGCAGTTGAAAAAGTTCACATTTTAGGTAATTTTGCATTGTGGAGCTCCAGATGATTAAAAGGACGCAGTTTCAATTGCAAGTTTGACTAAATTGAATCATTCTTGCTCTTCTCCTTTCCATATTTCATTTCAGGTTATAATTTTTATAATTTGTATATTAAGTCCCTGGTCTTAGATCATAATTGATTTCTTCCAGGCAGTTAACAAAGGAAATATTATTTATTATTATTATTAAATATTTTAGGTAATTTGGGATTATAGAGCTCCATGAGGATAATAGTAGTAATCGTAATATGCGGGGAGTATTAAGGTTTGATAACATTTATAAGTAAAAATATGGTAATACTAGTGGTAATACAAAACCATAATAATAATATTATTACTAAAATGCAATATATCAGTATCAAATTTAAATTAAAAAAAAAAATTAGAAAAAAAATTAATTTTACTTAAATATTTATTAATTGAACGCAAATACAAAATTTTCACGACAAATTCAATACTTATAATGAAATTCAAGTTCAAACAAAAACGAATCAAATTAAATTCAAAAATTTCAAAGAAGCAAAAATTTCAAATCTGATTAAAATTAAAACATTTCAACTCAAATTCAAATTAAAAGAGCCTTCCGACAAGGGTGTATATAGAAATCCTTTGCTGGTAGCTATTCATAATAAAATTTAAAATTTTAAATTTTTGTTAAATTAATATTCAAAACTTCAGATACAAGTTCAAATAAAAAAGAAATAAATTAAAATTTTAAAAAATCGATAATATAATTATTCAAAACATTAACAATTTTACAAATTCAAGGCAAATAAAGTTCATACGTAGATTTATACTTAAAATGAAATTAAACATTCAGATTAATTATTAAATTCAATTTCAAAAAAGTCACAGAACCAAAAGTTCAGGAATAAAAAAAATTTAAAATTCAAATTAAAATAAAAAAATTAAAAATTATCATAAAAAAAATTAATATTTATAATAATATTCAAAAGCGAAAAAAGGTTAGGAATTAAAAATATTTGAAAAAAAATAAATTTAAATTCAGATTGGACATAGGTTTGAATTTATTTAAAAAAAAATAAATTAATTTAAATTCAAAAATGGTAAAAAATTATTTTTATATTAATTTTTATTTATATTAAAAAATTTGAAAAACTATGAATGATTTTTATGAATATGAATTAAGTTACATTTAATTTAAGGAAGCAAAAAATCTTCTATTGAGAAAAAACAAAAAAATCAAATTCAAATTCAAAAATTCGTATACAAATTTAAATTAAAAAAAAAATTCTAACAAGATTGTATATAGATATCCTTTGCTCGCCTAATCACTACATCTTATAATCAAGACAGTTTATATAGGCAGAAAAACTAAAGTTTCCTGGAATAATATTCAAGACTCAAAATGACAAACAGCAAAAATTACCCATACGCCAAGGATCAACTTTTATTTAGCAAACAGGAGCTGCGTTGCATACATTAGAAACTGCTGATCAAATAGAACAATTCTTCACAGATACAACTTTTTTCTAGAAACACCTTTTCAACAGATCTGTAAAAGAAGCTTTTAAAGCAGGGAGATTAAAGAAATCTTTAGGTAGAACGACTTTCAAACTTATCAGTAAAAGAAGCTATTTAAGCTGGAAACTTAAGGAAATCCGGAATGATATTAAAGGAAAATGAATATTCAAAATGCTGCGCAAAAGTAAGAGAGATTCATTGCTGATGTTGGATAAGAAGGAATCAACTAAGGCTGCGATGTTCAGCATAAAACAAAAAAAAAATATATTATTAAATAAATGTTTTATTACTACCTGTAAACTATTACACAAGTTCCTCTTTTATAATTCCGTAAATTTAGGTACATAATTACAATCGTAATAGCCATAATCAACACTAGAACTGGGCTCATTATTATAAGCCTGTCCAACAAATCTCTGCGCCTTCCTAATTATTTCCACATACTGAGGTATGGCTTCGTTAACATTTACATTAGAAGATTCGTGGTTATGATCGGTGATAATGTTCACAGTTTTACCGTATGTGAGAAGTTTAGATTTACAGCCACATAAGGTGTATTTGGAACACCTCCAAGTGGTCCTATTATCAAACTTCTTATTAATTGTATACTCGTTGCCCTCCAAGATGATTTTTGGGTTCTTTTTGCCAGCTCGGATGTAGATTATACCTAAAAAAGTGATGCAGAAGGTGAAACTATCAACAAACATCCTCAAAAAATAAGATAAAGCTACTAAGTATAACGAGCCAGATTTATTTAGCAGATCTTATAAAAGCCTTAACCTAAAAAAAATATTTATAAAATGTGTTTAATTTTGTATGCTGCGTAGTATCGATACTTTCTTAAGTATAGCGTTAGTTTTATCTAGAAATGTTGGTGGGTGATTATGGATGGAAGTAACCTTAACAGTTTGCTGATAAGTAATGATTCTGCCTTTGCATTTTAACCTTTGATACTGGGAGCAAATCCACATGGTTCTTCCCTCCATTTTACGATTTATCGTGTACTCGTAGTCATCCAGAATTATTTTCGGGTTTTTTCTGGCCGGCATGACGTATATGATATCTAAAACAAACAAAATTAAAAATAGATTTTAAAAAATAATATCTTTTGCAATTAAGTTTTAACACCAATTTGCTTGAATATACTGTAAATACTTAAAGATATTAGAATTTTTGTTACAAAATATCATTTTTTGTCTTTATCGCTGGTGTAATTATTAATGCAAAATATTTTTAACTAAAAATTTCATAGACTAATCAGCTTTTGCAAAAATTTGCTAAGAGCTGCATACATTTCTCCTATTGCCTTCCTAAGTCTGCCTCTGTTAAAATATTTTCATATTGATACTTGGAGTTGAAACTTTCTAAGGTCCTAAAGTGTCTCACTTAGAGATGGTTGATAAATTACCTTCGGATAGATGACTCTTCCTATCTGGAGTGTCATTAAAAAAGAAGCGAGTTTTCGCAAACTGTAACGTAAATAAAAAAAGAGAAATATTGCTATAACATATACACGTGTATACTGTGTTCCATTTTAGTAGTAACTGCAGGGGATCTCGATCATCTTTAAAGATAGAACTTTTCGCTTTCATGAACTTGTGCCATTTTTTTGTGAAACTTATAATACTGAAGATAGAATAACGCAAGACTAACTCGTTTTGCCTCTGAAATTCAAAGTGAAAAAAACTTTATCTATTAAATCAATAGTGCCAGCTTTATTAAATGTATTCCAAAAAATTATTCTAACCTAGATGCTAAGAAAATTTCAGTCCCAAGATTTAATGCAATCCAATATAAGCGCAACCTAAATATAACTTGGATTGACTACCAAAAAAGCCTCTCAATCACCTCCTCACCTCCAGCTAACCTCACTTTGATAATCAAATTGGAACTCCCATCATGTGACACATCATTGTAAGCAGTATTATAATGTCAATTCAATTGTGCCAATAAATCGGTTGACGTATAAGCGAATAGTAAGCAAAAGGGTGTGGTAATAAAAGACATTTTATCAACTTAAACTTTGGTAGGTCAAATGGTTGTGTCACTTATTATTTTAAATGGCAAACCATTTTCCATTTTACTTTGCCAAAAAAATTGATGCAAGATAAAGCGATTTAACAGTAAAAATTTATGGCAATAACAGTTCATTTAGTCCAAAAAATACAACATAGCCTTCAATCGTCCACAATACCACAATAAGATGGAGCACCCCCGCATTACACTTCGACAATTCAAGAATGGCTTAATGAACAGTTTCCTGGGATGTGGATTGGCAAGCGTGGTACAATTCAATGGCCCGCACGGTCGCCAGACTTAACACCACAAGATTTTTTCCTTTAGTGGTATTTAAAAAGCAAAGTTTATAAAACCCCACTTGAAAATATTAATGATTTAAAGCAGGGCTTCTTAAACTATGGGTCTGCGGTCCCGAGAGATTTTACTGTCAACTATTTATATATACCATTTTATAACAACACCAGAGTTGTTGTTATAAAATAGTAACAACTTTTGTAAAAATAATAATATTACTTAAATAAATAATAAAAAATTAAATATTTTTTTATCACTTAAAAACTTGTATTTTAAATTAAAGATTGTAGAAGCAAAAGTTTTAAATCCTCAATTACAATTTGATTAAATTGGGCTGGCTTTTGTACTAAATTAATTAATAAAAATGTTATTATTTGTTATTAAAATTGCAATAAACTAAAAAAAACGAATAATTACTAGAATAAAGAAAGTCTAATTAAATCTGAACAACATGTCCATAGTTTTTAATTTTTTGTGCGAAAACCGTGCATCTAACGGACAAAGTCCAAGGGATCAAAAATGTTGCAAATAAAACGGGGAATTTAAAAATATTTTTTAATACAAGACAAACCAGTGGCGTATTATTTTTCTTTATAAAAGTATTCAGCGGAAAACCCGCACACACGCCACTGGAGAACATAAAAACGTTATAAGTATGTTGGTAAATGGCTATGGATACACAGACCCTGCATACCAATGTTTGGACAAATATCTACAGGGGTATTTAAGTTATCGAAAAAAAATCATTTTTTTGTTAAAACTTTACCACCCTGTAGCTCAAAATCTAAAAGGTTTAGGACCTATGTTTTTAACTGAATTTGTTAAGTAAATACAAGCAAAAATTTAAATAAAAATTATTAGAATAATAAAACGAATATTTTAAAGTGCATGCATCTATTCCAAGTTGATTGAAACTTTGTCTCATTTTACTAAAATTTGTCAGAGTGACCAACATCGAAAGAACACAATCACGCAAAATGGCGGCCCCCTAGTAGTGGTCATTTACTTTTCATTGAATTGGCAGCATTGTTAGTTCATTTGTCGGTATCATACATGTTGAATAAACCGCGCGCCGCTGACTTCCCACTCTGACCGTCACCTCTAAATATCACACACAATCAAAGGGAGATTAAACAATGATTCAATAACACTGACTGTAATGTGAATTAGTAAAGTGTTGACGCTCTTCTAGTGTGGTTAAATGTCAGTATTCCGCCGAAACAAGAGATTAGTTTTTTTTTAAATTTATTTGGTGTCCTCATTTTGTCCTCGTGATAAGCAAATAGCCAACTTGCAAAAGGATGCACATGAAATATCAAGTACTCCTCTACCTACATCAGCTCTTGGCAGCGTTACTCGTTCTATCGCTGATTTCAGATGCGTGGTTACTGAAAGGTCGTAAACCATTGAAATTTTCTTTTCTTTAATATTTGGTACATATATCCTAAGATGATAAACTGGGTTAACACTAAGTTACGTTATTCACAGCATTATGGCAGCTTTGAGCCTGGTTGTTGATGGTCGAAAATTTCAAGAATAGCGTAATTTCAAGTGAGTTCTAGACTTCTTCAAATAGTAGCAGAGAATTTTGTACATCCATTTGACTTCATCTCCTATATACAGGATATTCCAGGTAAGCTAATATAAATCCTAGTTCTTCCTTGGTATATTGAAATATTCGTTGCCACTACAACAAATAACGTCGTATCCATTTAGGTTATGCTACATAAATTACACAATTTAGGTGTCCGGTAATTTACTATATTTTTAATGTAAGGGCTATAACATATTTATTGTTTTTAGAAGTCTACAAAGTTTTTGTCCTATGTCAATATTGTTTCAGTATAATTATTTTCACTTTCCACTTAACTATTTCAAACGTGCATGTCAGCACTGGTATAGCATAAACGTTGATGGCTTTGACCATATTCTTACCAATTAGCCTTGATTTCAAGATATTGCTAAGACGGAGTAAGAAGGAGAAGAAAGAGATTTTGTTTAAAGATTCTATAATGGGTTCAAATAAATTGCGGAAAATCAAGGATTTGTATATCTCATCTTCTTCATGGGCACGACTAGTTGTGTGCTTTCAAGTTTAAATGCAGTGGTGCTGTGGACACCTTTAAACATTGTTTGTGTTCTACATTTGTCTAGTCCAGAACCCATGCATAGGTCATTGGAAAGATGCATATATTTAATGCAAGACTCGTGTTTACAGTGTCGCCGGTATATAGTTTTATGTCATCCGTATACATCAGATCAGATAATTTATACTATACTCCTCGATTTATCTTTAAAGAGCAACCGATCTGACTTTGGTTGAGCATCTCCTTGGAAAATAGCCTTTTTTATATCGATTAACGATGTCTTCAATATACCTTCGCTGTGTGTAAGGGACTCTGCGTAACCATGTATGGGGTAATGAGTCTGATGCTTTCCTGTAATCTATATATGCTGTGTAGAGATTTCCTTGTTTATCACTTGCTTGTTCAGAAATAAGGCAGTCGAGTAATAGTTGTTCTTTACATCCTTGAGAATTTCTCACGCAGCCTTTCTGCTCACTCGCAATTAGATCACATTAGCTATGCATAATGCAAGTGTTTCATATATGGTCGGTAGGCAATTTATAGGTCTATATTTAGCTGGGGTTTGAACTCTCTTTTTCTTTTGAAAAGGGGTACGTTAAATCTTGTGTGAGGAATGTTGAAACTAAACTAGGGTCTTGCTTTTGAATTCCATCTACGCCTTCCAGTTATCGGAGTTGGATATAGCCTTTGTAACTTATTCCAATGATAAAATAGAATGTTCCATTTGGGGAAGATGTATCAGCTCATCAGCCTCATATTGCATCCAGTTAGCTTCATCATTATGTGTTGTTAGAGTTGACGGGATATTTGACCAAAAGTCTTGGATTTGTAGATGGCCAAGTTTGTTATTCGTGCCAGAGTTTTGTTACATTTTACGGTAGCATTGTTTTTCATTTGTAATGAACAGTGTAATGCTTATTCTTCTGAGGTTAGGTAGTCTATATCGGCGAAGTATCTTTGATAGAGCTGTCAACTTTTATCAGTCTTTATGCAGCGGTTTTGTTGGGTAGGTTGTAACTAGCGTGTATTTGATTTCTTTGAAGAAAAATGTTTACTTGCCGATGTAGTTTTCTGCTTTTTTGCCCGTTTTCAAAAGCTGTTAGCTGTCCTATTTATTTTCTTAAACCGGTCAGGCAATCTTATTGACCAAACGTCTGTCTTATAGCCCTATTGATTTTTTTTCTTGTTGTTTCTAGTGAAGTTGTACCTTATCTTATTTAGTCGTAAAAAGATAACAAACGCACCCACCCCCATAAAAGGCATATAATATCAAAAAAACTTTTTGCCCGAGACTAAAACGAAAACATTTTTGTGTTAAAAGATATTTACCTGATGCTGAAGAACGAACCCCATATCATCATATATACAGATTATAATTGAAAAGGTTATTTAACGTCAGTCAAAGTTTGAGGTTTTTTTTGTTGTGTGGGCGCCAGAGGGCCCTCGAGAACATGTGAAAGGGCAATTATATATCGGTTATCTATGCAACCCCCCGGGAATAAGTATCTTGCTAAACATCCATCCACCGGTTCGCTTTTATATTGTGAAAAGCATCCGAACAAATGAGAGATGTAGTAAAAGAATTATAATTTGATTATACAACCTGGGTCTATTTTGGAAGATATCCTTGGAAAACACACTTGTTTCACAGATGTCTTAAAAGGAATATTTCTAAATATTCTTTCACTGCTGTATAAAGTGCATCAAAAGAGTTGTATTCTGTTTAGTAAACAGGAACAATTTTTGTATCCAGTATTATAATAGCAAGTTTCTTAGAGTTCTTTTATTTAGGTATCTGGGATAGTACTGTGGTATCTGTCTCTTCGAATTCTATTATTGCCCTGTTAAAAGAGGCGTCAAGCTTCTCGATCAGCATATCATTAGTCCCTGTTTTATTAGTTTCTGGAAGTGGTGGCAGTGCATTTTAAGATTGTTGCTGTTGGTGGTTTAATATTCTGCAGAAATTCCTCTCTAAGCATGCCTAATTGTTCTCTTAATGGACGTTTATTATTGATTCTGAAATAGATAGAACGAGTAACGCTGCCAAGAGCTGATGTAGGTAGAGGAGTACTTGATATTTCATGTCGTCGTGATAAGCAAATAGCCAACTTGCAAAAGGATGGACTTTTTCCAATCTACAAAGCGGCTACTTTGGCGGACGAGAGATATACCCAATTAAACCTAAAGGCAGCTAACGTGGAACCAATTGTAGAAAAAGTTAACCAAATTCAACAGCAAGTTAACACCTGGAAGCAAAAAACCCTGCTCATCATGAACTCAGTGCCGAAAACGTCCATATAGTTGCATCGAGTTACTAACCGACTCATAGGGATCTATTCCTGAAAACCGAGGGATTAATGGGCGCGATCCAAGATCAGGAAATAGGCGCTACAAATTACTAGTTGTACTACTATTAGGTTGTAGATCCCTTGCTTCACACAAAATCTTAGTTATCTCCATCGTCATAACTGTGTAAGTAAGATAATTCAGCAGAAACTTGTTCAGAGGTTTCAGCTCACGCACTCACGTTATAGGAAGCCAAATAATAAGGATAATAAGAACCTGTGGTTTTATGATAACACTTTTACCGGAAAGAGATATATTGACTTCATAATATCTGGAGCACTGGAAGATTATTTGAATAATGTTAGCATAGAGAGACGGCAACAATCTATTTCCAACAGGATATAGCACCTCTCCATTAACTTAATGATATTACTTAATAGACTGTTTAACGAGAAATGAATTGCAACATGTCGCCCGATTCGTTGGCCACCTAGATCACCAGACCTAACTCCTCTCGATTTTTATTTTTGAAGTTACATATTAGGCAAGTAATTGAATCAATAGATGGAAGATCAATTTTAACAGCTACAAGATGCGTGCCTAAATGTGCTCAGAAATGTATTGAAAAAGATGGCGATGTTTTTGCTCGTTTATTGTAATTTAAGTAGGTTCACGTGATGTTATTTTTATATTTCAAAGCCAAACTTCCTAAATTAGGTAAAATTATTATTATAGCTATTACTTTGTTATTTTAGGCTTAGGCTATTAGTGTAAATAAAATTTTTTAATAGGAAAATTATTATCTTTTGATTTATGTAAAAATATACACTGGATTCCATTTAACAGAAGTAACATTTTCAGTTTTTAATCTGTTTTTACCATTTTAATCAGCAAAGAATCCTACTAGTTTGCTACTTTAACCAACCCTGTATCTTAGTATCTTAAATATTAACAAAGATACCAATAGTGCCGACTTAATCGGAGGCACCCTGTATATAGTTGGAACAGTATTTAAAGGGACTGTTTAAATCTAGTATAAAAGTAACAGACAAGTAACAGACAAAAAGATATTAATGATAAACGCGCTAAAGGACGAAACGTTAAATTTTAAATCACCATCATACAGAAAGACAAAAGTGGGTATTTATGTTCCTCTACATCGTGAAATAACTTAAACAATTCTTACATACATTTTGATAAAATCAAACGAAAATAGCTTAAATAAAATGATAATTTTATATATTTATTAAATACAACTTATGTTTTAATTATGTCAAACTAAAACTACTGAAACAAATTTAATAATTTAAATTAGCGCTAATAATTGTGACACGTTGAGGAATGGCATGAGACATATCTGGACACAAAGGCGTATGGTTATGACTACCATGAGTTATTTTGACGAACGTTCCATAAGTAACAATTTTAGATTTGCAACGTGTTTTACCATATTGAGAACATAACCAAAACGTTCTGCCACCTTTTCGCTTATTAATCAGATATTCGTCTCTATATAGGATAATTTTTGGGTGTTTGTGGGCTATTATAGCATGAATTATTCCTAAAAAATAAATTTTCTTATTGTGATCATTGGTTGATTATCTCCGATAGTGGTCTTAATACAATTAATTCAAAAACAATTACATTAATCAAATAGATAGAATTATACTTCATAATGTCTAACAATATTAACAATTTGAACAGTAGCATTTGATAGGTCCGGATTAACTGGATAATGGTTGTGTTGGGCCTTATTGAATTGAACAGTTTTCCCATAACTCTTAATTCTGGATTTGCACTTTGTTTTATAATACTGAGAACATCGCCACCTCGTTTGTCCAGCAATATCCTTTCGGTTTATAAGGTATTCGTTATTGTTCACTATTAGTTTTGGGTTTTTTACGCCAGCAACTATGTAGACTTCTAAAAACGACAAATACATTAAAAATATAGTAAATTACCGGATACTTAAATTGTGTAATTCATGTAGCATAACCTAAATGGATACGACGCGACGTTATTTGTTAGAGCGACAACCAATATTTCAGCAGACCAAGAATTTTAGACAGTTATAGAAGAACTTATTGTTGAAGTGAAATAGAAGTAGGGAATTCTGCAACAGAACTCTTTTTCTTAAAATTGTTGATCACCAGCAACCAGGCTCAAGGCTGCCATAATGTTGTGAATAACGTAACTCAATGTATATACCCAGTTTTCAGTTTTAGCTTAGCTTATAGAAAAAAACGCTTTCAATGGTTTGCGAGGCCCATCAGTAACTACGCATCACTTGAATCAGTCTGGTAAGTAACATAATGTAGGCAATGTGAACGAAGGTTGTGTTAATATCCTAAAGCACTTTAAATTGCAAGGACATATATTGACAGATATGCGTTTTGAAAGATCGCATCACCCATAACCAAACTGACTCTGAAAATAGCATCTTAGACGTAAGAAGCCTCAGAGGTGTAGATGATAAGCACACAAGAACAAGCAACCAATGGAACATAGATGAGTGGCAGAATCCGACTAAACAACAACAATATAAAGAACTAGAGAATCTTGAAGCAGAATGCAACCTATGGAAGTAAAACCACAGAAGCGAGGAATAAAATGGCTAACGAGGTATGAGGATATTGAAGCAGACCACTACAAGCAAGGGCACAAAGAATTGTATAAAGTTATCTCTTAAGAGAAGAAACATATGGGACCAAATCAATCAAGTGTGAAAAAAAAATAGTCAAGGTCAAATGTTTAAGTAATGAAGAGGAACTAGCTGAGAAATAGAAAGCTGGGAATATAGTGGAAGAATATCAAGCTATCAAATTAAAGAAAACAAATCCATTACTTGACAGTTTCTAGAAAAAGGATACGAATACTACAGACACACAGAACCGATAGACTATTTATAGATTTTTAAGAAGCATATGACATCATAAAAAAAAAACAAATATGGGATAGCTGATCTCTCAATGGCATAAGCAGACGATACTTGGTACAGTAATACATTATGTTTATTGAAACTGATCAGATAAAACCTAAAAATATTACAAAGAGATCAAAAATCAAAATCTACCAATTTATTATCAGACCGGTATTAAGGGTTACGAAATATGGACAATGACAAAAACGAATAAAAAAGCTCAGTAAACAATAATACTAAACAAAAATAAAGTATTATATCAAACGTTAAAGTGACACACCGCACGCCATCTCTAGAGATGCGTAGAAGGTCAGAGAATCTCCCGGAATCATGGTCAGCCGAGTATATAAGGAACCTCGTCGCCGCTGGATGTCAGTTGTCAATTCAGTGCAGTGAAGTTCGAAATATTGGCGCGATATTTGAATCGGACATTAAAAGTAGTAAAAAAAGTGTGTGCAAAAGGCCAAAAGTTGTTCACCCAAAAAGTGAATACTGGCAAGTTGAGTTGAACCCTGAAGATCGGGAAAAGATGACTTTCATGGAGGGTGCTGAAATATGGTAAATCAACGTGATGCCATTTGGTTTGTGCGATGGAAACGATTTTAAAAGAATTGTCCTGGAAGACTTGCGTAGTTTACCTTGATGACATCGTTGTAGTAGGAAAATTGAGTTTGAGTGTTCCTGAGGCTACGAGGTTCTGTATAAAAGTTGAGCCCAAGGAAATGTCATATGCTTCAAAAAGCTGTGCAGTATCTTGGTCACGTCATTTCCAGCCCAGGAGTTGCGGTTGATAAGGCCAAACTGTCAAAGATTCGCCAGTTCCCAATAACAACCATAAGCTAGGCAGCTTCTTGAAATTATGCACTTACTTCCGACGTTACGTGGAGGGATTTGTCAAGATCGCAAGACCATTGACTAGGCTGACAGAAGTAGAACGAAAATTGTAATGATCTCAAAACTGTCAAGACCAGTAGTTTGGCTCTATGACCCTGAGAAAATTCACACATAATGGAATGGGCCATACAAAGTGCTGAAAGTGATCAATGATGTTCTGTACAGAATACAAGAGCTGCCGAGGAGTAAAGCTCAAGTCATTCAGTTTAACCGACTGGCTCCTTCTTAAATGGAAACCGCGAAGATGCTGAGTTACGGCAAATCCAAGCAGAGTCAGATTTTACATTCGATAAATCCATGGGTCATCATTCAAATCGCCGAAGATCTGTTTACTGCACCAGCTGAGTATGCTCTGGAACATTGTGTAGCTAAGGATTTACAAATGTCGGAAGGAACAAAATCAAGAGAAGTCCAGAGTCGGGCAAGCACTTAAGATAACCGATGGAAAGACTGAAAAGATCTTCGACCTGGTTACCAAGCAGGAGTTACATCAGAAGCCAACCTATAAGAAGTTTTGGGACGCTTTGTGTTCTCTGAAGAAGAGTTGCTTGCGGAGGATCTAACAAGTCTAGCAATTTCCGAACTAGCATGAGGACCCAATAACCTGGACTATAGAATGATTTGTAGCATGTTAGAAGTGGTCAGGTATATAGGCGTACAAGTTCTGGTGTTTTGTTATATTCTTCAATGTTGTTCATTAAAAAAAATCCTTAATTGTTATTTCCTCAAGAGTTCCAGTTGCAAGAGAAGAACCTTCTGTCGATATCGACATCCAGCTACTTTTGTATCATTTTGGGACGGCATAAGCTTAAGGAGGGGCCAGTGTAACGGTATTATAAACACCGAGAAACCAGCTGATTCTCCGTCACTTTGGAATGAGGCAACTGGCACATTATAAGACGTCTCGAAGGTTAGCGAGAACCTTCCGGAGAAGCGTTCTGCCGAGTATATAATGAGCCGTATCGCATATAAGTTCGGAATGTTGCGCAAAATTTCAATAAATACAGTAAAAATAAATATCTGTAGTAGTTGTGAGTGATCGTGTTTTCCTAGTGAATTGTATAAATAAATTTAGAACTCAACAATACTTACGGTCTTTTTGGACGTATTTCAAGAAAAACGAAAATTTCACCATACTCTCTCGAGAGTAAAAGAATAAGAGAAAGAGTCACGGCTGATCTCTCAATGGCAGAATATATGCAGATGATACTGATCTCATAGAAAATTAAAGACAATAATAACAAAGTTAAAGGAGCAACAAGCGACGTCTCAAATATTTTGGAGCAAATATTCACCGTGGATAAAGACGTCACAAAAAAATGTTAAGAATGAAATACATTATGTTTATTGGCACTGATCAGACAAAATTTAAAAATAATACAAGAAGATCAAAATCTACAAATCCATTATCAGATCGGTATTAACATATGGGCAGTGACAAAAACGAATGAAAAAAAAGTCAGTACACGATACCAGCAAAAATATAGAATCATAACAAACGTTGAAATCATATAAGAATAAAAGCCAGAAACAAGGATATGCAGAAAAATAGAGAGAAGAAAAGAGTTTATGACGAAAAACTGGAAAATTGATATGGGAGAAGTCTCCGACAGAAAAAGAATCATTTGGTCTTATATCAGATCTCTAGGAAGTTAACATCCCATTTGACTGATGAAGAATAGCACCTGCTAAATAGAACTTTTACAAATCAGCCAATACCTACCCAGGGTTGTACCCTAGATGATCATAATGGCATGAAATACAACGTTCGATACTAATTTACGTATTACTGAGGGGTTACATTAACTACCAACTCAATTATTTACTCCACCAACTTAGCGTATTAAATAATTTAAAAATGAATGTTATATTATAGGTGTTAAAATGTCGAAATACCAAATGGTTCCCTTGTTTGCCAATGAAGACCCTGCGGAGTCCTGCCACTGCTCTTTGCCTGCAATATATTTCAATTCACACTCTTTAAATGAGATAATAGTTGACCTCATTTGGAAAAGCTCAATGAAAAAGGTGAGGGGTTGCGTCTTAATTACTACCCTGTTGTACATAGTGAATTGAACAAAAAGTTAATATTCACAGTACGCGGTGATCAACCGACAAATCTCTAGAGTGTCTTTCCCAAAGGAACATCAAAATGTTTCAGTGGCGTAATGTAGGATTCCCAAAGGTATGCAATGCATATGATAGACCGATCATGACCCATTTACATTACATTTTTAGATTCAGAGTTAGTTTTCTTATTGACTTATACTGTACTCAGCATAAATCAATCCATATACATCGCAGTCCAGTTACCATTTTAAGTTTAAAAAATTGAGGATCCAGTTCTAGGGTACCATAAACTTGTAAAATTATTTGATATTTTGCAAGCATGTCTGAAGATTATATTATGGTGAGTTGCAATATAGTACAATAAAGATATCCGAAGTGGGTATTTAGAAGAGTACTCTCAAGAATGTGAGGCAATTTGTCATGACTTGTAAAGTGTCTTGTTCTTTTCATGTCATTTTCCATATCTGAGAGGCATTTCAAGTAATTTCTTATATTTTATCTACCAGGAGGTTAAAGTAATTTTTCATGTCTTATGACTCCTTTTCAAGAGAACATTTCTGCAGAACTGCATCAACTACTATACCATGTTAAATGTGTCTTATATATAATAAGAAGTGCTTACCTAAAATCCTAAAAGACCTCAAAAATTACTTTAATAGAAGTGCCCCGTTTCAGATTATTAAAACAAGGCTGGTATGTAATCTGCATGCAAAAATTGTAACCGTAAAAGCAATCGCTCGCAATCTGGATAAAAGACATCTTGTTCTTGGTAAATAAATTAGCATGATAAGTATATACACAAAACTAGCACTGATTCCGAGGTCCACACACTCAAACGCCTTACTAAACACAATAGTATTGAATAGTGTTTTATCAAAGCATATCAGGATATGCTTTTTTATTGAATGAGCATAGCAGGCACGAGGATTACTTCAACTGCCTGCAAAATGTTAAAAATAACTTAAAATGCGTGAAAGACACAAGAGGTGTCTATAAGAGTCTACAAGAAATGAATAAATGCTTAAACTGCCTGTAAGAAGTTGAAAGTACATTTCATGGTCCATATTGCATATTATGATGCGTTTCAGGATGTGTATCATTATTAAATGAGTTTTTAAGGACCCTGATGGTAATTCGAATAACTTATATATTTAGTGAAAATGTCAAACAATCAATAAAAAAAACTGCTTTTAATAGATTTGGATTATCTCATCAGCAAAAGTTAGTTATATAAGTAAGGTTAAATCTATCGTATGACAGTCCTAGAAGATGGAATATTAAAGAAAATTCTACAACAAAACACTAGTAAAATAAATAACATTTCTTAACATACAGTTGTTTATTTATTCTTACCATATAAAAGTAACCATATAAAAAAGTAAGACAAAGCAATACTAAACTAATTTTAATTAAGTACCAAATGGAATCCTTAAAATATGATGAGTATAAGAATTTAAATAAATCACAGACATGAATTTCGAAAAGTAAAAAATACTGGAGTTTTACCTAATGTTAACGTATTATTCGAGCAAATAGTTGTAATGGCACTTAAAATATAATTCCTTAACGCTAAACAAATTAATACTAATCTAACAGTAATGGAAAAAAGAGTAACTTAAAATATATAACAATTCAATGGATGCATTTATAATAATATAACAATTGTTAGCAATTACTAATTTATCCCTAAGTAATATGAGGCGTCATTTAAGTAATATTAGCTTGAAGTTCGTAATTACAAAAAGGTAATTATGCGTATAATTAGAAATAGTTTTATTATAAACTATGATCATGAATTAAATAGTTCAGTGTATCCGGAAACTCTACGAATTTAAATGCAAAGAACACTTTTAGTGAATGTAGTTTGTCTATAGATTATACTTTTTGATTAAAATACAGGCGACTATAATAATTAACACATTTATAAGGAATCAATCAGATCCTGCTGTGCCAAACCTAATTTATTTTTTTATTAAAAATACCTGTTACGGTTGTCGGTTTACAACTTCTAATTCTTTTTCTCAACTCAAAACATCCATACCCTCCTATCTATACCTGGCTAGCCCGTTTTTTATGGATCATTGCACTCCATGGTCCATTGAATACACCTCTATATAAATAGACTGGAAGCTCCACAACTCATTCTATTTTCAGCTACTGTGCTATCAACAATGATGTACCAACTGCTCCCCTTTATTAGTGCCTGCTCAGCTGTACTGCCCACTCTTCCAATTGAGGTTTGGTGCTTGATTTTGAGACAACTGGATCAGAAGTATCTACTATCAGCGGTAAGAAGTTCAATTTTTTTTAAATCAATTTCTAATGAAGATCCTGTTTTACGGAAGACCGTGAAAGAAGGGATCAAACAGGAACATGAAGAAATTCTTTCTGATCTAACAAGACCTGAAAGGAGTGCTGCTGTGACTAGAGAAGAACATGCCCAACTATTTGGAACTAACGGTCGAAAGAAGGTCTCAGTTCGTAAGACTCCGCATATTTTCCAAGTCACTTCAAAGGAGCTTACAATAAAGCCAGCAGGAAAGGTGATGAAAACTAGTAGCAAGTCAAATAGATTTAGGCCTTATAGAATTTAAATTGTATTCAATAAAACTTTAAATTATTTATGTATTTTTTTTTTATCTAGACACTTAAAGTATCACTCTCCTAACAGACACGATTTGATAGACCACCTACTTGAAATTACTGAGATATATCTAGTGGTTTAAAAAATTTTCTTAGGATATTTTAAGCAGTAAGGGTTCTATATGCTACTGGAAATACAGACACAATAAACTTCCTTGATCAGACAGTAATATTTCAAAATACGATTTTGCCTCTAAAATTTAACGACAACAAACTGCCTAAGTGTCTCATATGATTCACATATGAATTCGTTAATAATGTCCATTTCGACCACTTTCTATTGAGGCAATACTAGTTTCTTTTTCTAAATAATTGGGAATCAAACATATCAATTCAAACACCTGTGATCACGTCAGAAAACAAGTCTTATTGCTACCTCAAACACTCTCGAGGCCGAAGAAATTAGAGATAACAAGTCTTTAGTAGGCACTGAAGGAGAGCAGTTGGTATATTATGCTTGTTGCTGTCAAGGTAAATAAATACGATGCTCCCCTTCATTGACAAATATAGATAGAAGTATTTTTATTTACTTCTGCATCAAAGTTCTTTAAGAGAGCAATATATAATTCAAAATTCAATATTTTCCAAGCCAATATCATCTTGTATTATTTGACTATTCTACTCAGAGACATGTTATCTAAAAATATCACAGGCGTTGAACTTAATCTGATTAATTCCTATTTATTTAAACAAGACCGGAGTATAGCAGTACTGCCTCAAGAAGAGGTGGTTTGAATACACATTGCGGGTAAATTTAAAGTTAAATCAGGTAAGACACATGAACAGTTTGTTGTTATTGATTCAAAATAGAATACTTTCATATTTGGATCATATTCCCCATCAAAACCATATACTTACAAATATCAAGTGCAAAGTGTTGACCGTTCGTAAAAATATCTGTACAAATGTTGCTGGATATTTGAACTTGCCCAAGGTTATGCAAGCTTTGTAGATAGGCAAGACTTGGTTTTTGTACAGGATGCCTTATCTCCAACAATCACAGCAGCTGACAATGCTGCAGTACCTAGTAGAGAATAATCGCGAATAAGATTTTAAGGTTTTCGACCATAAAACTGAACAGTTACTTCCTTTTTCATGCTTTTTTATGGAATACTTTCTGGTAGTAATAAAATGAAACAGCATCCAATTATTAAAAGAAATGAGTAATATTTATACTATCTAGTATCAAAGTAGCATGTTTCAAAAGATTTAGTTGCATAGACTTAAAGATTCTTAAAATCGTGATTTGTGAACATGTTTATTGAATATTATTAAATAGAAGAACTTATTTAAACAGTAATTGCCACCAGTGATATATTTTGTCAGAAAAATGAACATTGAAAATTCTTCATATCTATTATTAATAAACAACAGGTAATCAAACAAAGCATTATAACATTCAATAAGTGAACTATATGAAAAGCGTAATTAAAGAAGAATTTTACTATGATTTTAATTGAGCAACTTCAAATTGTTTTATTTTTTTTTTCTATAAATGATAAGTTGAATACTTCTTATGGTGTTCTTTACTTAGCAACACTTTTTCCATTTTATGGTCAGAATGCTATACTCCTCGGAAAACTTCATAGTTCATGAGGAAACATAGCCTATGTGAGCAACTATAGGCCAGTTAGTAATTATGTAGTGTTCATTCAAGCAAGTCGACAGAGATTAACTTACTAACGTAGACAGAAAGAACCTAGAGAATACTGCCGTTTTCAAGGCTTTTGACAGAGTGAGTCAGAAGTATTTGTCAGACAGCTGGAGCTAATTAGTAGCTATTTATTGGAAAGATTCTTAAACGTAGGTCATATGAAATACAGATACCTTCTGGTGTGCTTTCGTAACTAACATATAAGTAGTCAGAGGTTTCCCGAGGATAGACATAAAATGGACTTATATCTAACTAAATGTTACAATATTTATTTTTCTAACAGAAAAACCTCAACTTTTAATTATTAGTCAATAAATTTCTCAACACAAAACATCCATCTCTTCCTGTCTAACCCACTTCACATTTTCTGGATCACTGCACTTTATGGTCTATTGAATACACCTCTATATAAATAGATAGCTTGAAGGCTCTACAAGTCATTCTATTTTTAACTACTGTGCTATCAACAACTCAAATATGATGTACCAACTGCTCCCCTTTATTAGTGGTTGCTCAGCTATGCTGCCCATTCTTTCAATAGAGGTTTGGTGCTTGATCTTGAGACAACTGGATCAGAGGTCTTTACTGTCAGCGGTAAGAAGTTCAATTTTTTTGAAATCAATTTCTAATGGTGATCCTGTTTTACGGAAGACCGTGCAACAAGGTATCAAGCAGGAACATGAAGAAATTCTTTCTGATCTAACAAGACCTGGAAGGAGTGCTGCTGTGACTAGAGAAGAACATGCTCAACTATTTGGAAGTAACGGTCGAAAGAAGGTCTCAGTTCGTAAGACTCCGCATATTTTCCAAGTCGCTTTAAAGGAGCTTACAATAAAACCAGGAGGAAAAGTTATGAAAGCTAGTAGTAAGTCAAATAGATTTAGGCCTTATAGAATTTAAATTGTATTTAATAAAATTTTAAATTATCCATATGCGTTCTTTTTTTGATATAGCTAAAGCTACCTAACCCTCTTATCAGAAAAAAGTTCTTTATTTTACTATTCAGCCTTACAAATAACTTCAAAACTACTAACACTACTTTCTTTTATAAAAACATCTGTCATTTAGCTTCCTTACATTATACTAATAAATATAATTCATAGAATATGTCGTAGAAGGTACGACTTGATAAACCATGTACTTGAGAATGACCGAAATATGCCTACTGATTTAAGAAATTGATTGATTTTGATGATTTCTTAAGATTTTTGAATATAGTTTAAGCCGTACTGGAAATTTAGAAACAACCAAGCTTTTAAATCAGCGAGTAGCATTTCAGAATACGACCTTCAGTTATAAAGTCGAAAGTAGCAACATTGCATGTAAAACCTAGATAAGTTTCTACTGTTCTTTATTGCTTGCTAACAAAAACTGTAGAAATTGATACAACAGAAGTGCCCTCTTCTCGACCTAAGTGGAAGCAATCTTGATCTGAGTATATATATCAGCAGCTTAAGTGTATCAACAAAACTGGTATGCCTTTAGTCATAAAATACTGTAAATAGTACTGAATTGTATTTTATAAAAGCATATCATAATCAATGACTTTTAAGGATTCTGAAAGACATAAAGAATCACATTGGCTGACTGTAAGCTGTTAAGTACGCCATTAAATGTCTAGAAAACACAAGAAGGAACCACTAAAAACCTTAGAAGACTTTAAAAATTGCTTTAAGAGAAGTGCCCTCTTTTAGAAGATTAAAACAAAAAGCCGTCTGCAGTAAAAAAGTTTTACAGTAAATCCATCGTTTTCGATATAAGAAGAAAACATTTTGATTTAGATAAATAAAAAGGATCTTAAATGTATCATTAAAACTGGCAGTACAGTAGTTAAGATAAAGAAATATGATGTAGCAATTGCTCCCTTTCCTTACCAACTATAGACTTGCACCTTTATTTTTTTCTCAAACGTCTTCGAAATACTAATACGTAATTCAATATTGAGTATTTTGAATTATATATAACTTGCAGACCACCTCAAAACTCAAGACTTGGTTCCTAGCAAATTTAAATTTAAAACAAGTAAGATACTTAAGCAGTTTGTTCTAGATCAAACACTTTTATGATTGGACCTGCATATATCCCACCAAAATCTTTGATCTCTGTTCCAAAATGTTGATCTCTGTTTCTAAAAATATTTGTTCCCTATCTGTTGTTGAGTATTTTATTATGCCTTAGGTTACATATAATTTGCATTAGTTTTGGTCACACAGCATCTGCATACCAGATATCTTACTACAGAAGTTAGTTTAAGCTTGCTCGCTTTTAATAATTTTTACTAAAATTGTACTTGGTTTTTACATAGGATGTCTTATCTACAACAATCACAGCAGTTGAAAAAGCTATAGGACCTGAAGATATTTATCATTCATCCTTGATATCGACTGAAAAAATAGCGAGTAGTCATAATAATATGAAAAGTGTAATTAAAGATGAATTTTATCAATTTTAATTGAGGTACTTCAATTTGTTTCAAAGTTTTAGTTGTTCTATAAAACATCGTTCCCTAAAAGAAAGCCCATGTCCCAAGGATACTTTCCAAGACATTTCTCTTTGGAAATTAAAACTATAATTATTTTAAAAACAGGAATACACGCATTTAAAGAGTCAGGGAATTAAAACGATTTTTCTCTTAATTTTTCCATTTTATGGTCAAAATACTAATTCTTGTAAAGTTTCTTTTATGATCAATTTGTATTCTCCTTGTAGGTAGAAGTCCATAATTTATCAAGCAACAGTTCCGATTCTATGAGCAAATTATTAATATAAGTGTAGTTTTCAGTCTAGCAAGTGACAGAGCTCAACTTATTAACCTGTAAAGAATTCTTGTCAGATGCCTTAGATAATGGTGAGCAAGTTTCCACTATCTATACTGACCTTTCCAAGGCTTTTGATAGGGTGAGTCAAAAGATTTTATTAGACAAGCTGGGGCTGATTAGTAGCTATGTATTAAAAAAATCCCAAATCGTAGGTCCTATAAGATACAGATACGTTCTGGTGTAACCCAATGTCTGCTTCTGATCTAATTCTTTTATCAACCACTGCATTAGTAGCCAGATATCTTAAGACTAGAGGGATTATATCCAACTAAATGTGACAATATTTATTTTTCTAAGAGAAAAACCTCAACTTTGAATTATCAGTCAATAAATTTCTCAACACAAAACGTGCATGCCTTCCTGTCTAACCCTGGCTAGCCCATCTTCATATTTTTTGGATCACTGCACTTTATGGTCTATTGAATACACCTCTATATAAATAGATTGCTTGAAGGCTCTACAAGTCATTCTATTTTCAACTACTGTGCTATCAACAATGATGTACCAACTGCTCCCCTTTATTAGTGCCTGCTCAGCTGTGCTGCCCACTCTTCCCATTGAGGTTTGGTGCTTGATTTTGAGACAATTAGATCAGAAGTCTCTACTATCAGCGGTAAGAAGCTCAATTTTTTTTAAATCGATTTCTAATGCAGATCCTGTTTTACGGAAGACCGTGAAAGAAGGGATCAAGCAGGAACATGAAGAAATTCTTTCTGATCTAACAAGACCTGGAAGGAGTGCCGCTGTAACTAGAGACGAACATGCTCGATTATTTGGAACTAATGCTTTCAAGAAGGTCTCAGTTCGTAAGACTCCACATGTTTTCCAAGTCGGTTTGAAAGAGCTTACAATAAAACCACTAGGAAAGGCTATGAAAACTAGTAGTAAGTCAAATAGATTTAGGCCTTATAGAATTTAAATTGAATTCAATAAAACTTTAAATTATTCATGTATGTTTTTTTTTTAAATTTAGACACTTAAAGTATAACCCTCTTATAGTTTTTTAACCCGGAATTTTACTTCACATATAACTTTCTTTTTCTAAATACTCCTATAAGAACATCAGTCATTCGACTTTCCAAATTTAAGGTCACAGAATATGTCCTGGAATGATGTACACGCTTTGATAGACCATCTATTTAAGAATGACTAAGATATACGTACTGATTTAAGAAATCTTCTTAAAATATTTTAAAGATAGCTTAAGCAGTAAGGGCTCAATATATTACTGAAAATACAGAAAAAATAAACCTTCTGGATTAGCGAGTAGCATTTCACAATACATTCATCTATTTTAAAATCAAAAATATTGACATTTGATACTAAGCTTCATTGTTTGCTTGCTTTTTATAAAGTCTAACGTATGTACAGGCGTTATCATCGCATATTAAGATATGATTGAAATTGCAGCCTAAAGAAACCTCAAGGAGTTGTCAGAAGAAACTGTGCGTATACGATTAGTAATACAATAAATGCCTAACAGACCACCACCTGCAGGATTTTTCTTATCACATCCTTGTTTATTCAGAATAGGAGGTTCTAGAAGTCGATTGTTCAAGGGGCACACTTGATTCACATTTAAATTTCTTAATAATCTTTATTCAAACCACTTCCACTTAGGGCAGTTCTAGTTGCTATACTCTGATCTCATCTAAATATGTAGGGATCAAACATATCAACCTTAACATCTGTGATGTCATTTGATCACATTTGTCGCTAATTTGTTCAATTTGATTACTACAACTCCAACATAATACACCAACTGCCCCTGATATACCTTCATTGGCAACCAATATCCAATTAGTAGAGGTGGTTTGAATAAAGATTCCGAGCAAATTTAAATTTGAATCAAATAAGATACTTGAGCAGTCTGTCTTTATTGGTTCTAGATCAAATACTTGTATAATTGGATGTGCATATTGCCCATTAAAACCATCTTCTAATTTATCTATTTGTCTAGTTTGTTTATCTAGTTGCTTCTCACTAAGACCTTAACGATTGATTTAATAGATGTGCTCTCTTCTAGATAATTAAGACAAGGCTGTTGAGCTCGGGTGGGAGAAATCTTGTCCTTGGTAAATAAATTACGATCTTGTATCACAAAAACTGTATAGTATATAAAAAGTGTAAAGATGAATTTTATTATAATTTTAATTGAGGAACTACAATTTGTTTTACAGTTTTAGTTGTTCTATAAAACATCGTTCCTTAAAAGAAAGTCCATGTCGTAAGGATACTTTTCATTAAGACATATCTCTCTGGAACTTAAAACTATAATTATTTTAAAAATAGAAATACAGGCATTTAAAGAGTCAGGGAATTAAAACGATTTTACTCTTAATTTTATGGTCAAAATGCTAAATCTTGTAAAGTTTCTGTTATGATTTGTATTCTCCGTGGAAAAGTCCATAATTCATGAAGTAGTTTTTAATCTAGCAAGTGACAGAGCTCAACTTATTAACCTGTAAAGAATTCTTGTCAGATGCCTTGGATAATGGTGAGCAAGTTTCCACTATCTATACTGACCTTTCCAAGGCTTTTGATAGAGAGAGTCAAAAGATTTTATTACACAAGCTGGGGCTGATTAGTAGTTATGTATTAAAAAAATCCCAAATCATAGGTCCAATAAGACACAGATACGTTCTGGTGTAACCCAATGTCTACTTCTGATCTAATTCTTTTATCAACCACTGCATTAGTAGTCAGATATCTTAAGACTAGAGGGATTATATCCAACTAAATGTGACAATATTTATTTTTCTAAGAGAAAAACCTCAACTTTGAATTATCAGTCAATAAATTTTTCAACACAAAACGTCCATGTCTTCCTGTCTAACCCTGGCTAGCCCATCTTCATATTTTTTGGATCACTGCACTTTATGGTCTATTTAATACACCTCTATATAAATAGATTGCTTGAAGGCTCTACAAGTCATTCTATTTTCAACTACTGTGCTATCAACAATGATGTACCAACTGCTCCCCTTTATTAGTGCCTGCTCAGCTGTGCTGCCCACTCTTCCAATTGAGGTTTGGTGCTTGATTTTGAGACAACTGGATCAGAAGTCTCTACTATCAGCGGTAAGAAGTTCAAATTTTTTTAAATCAATTTCTAATGGAGATCCTGTTTTACGGAAGACCGTGAAAGAAGGGATCAAACAGGAACATGAAGAAATTCTTTCTGATCTAACAAGACCTGGAAGGAGTGCTGCTGTGACTAGAGAAGAGCATGCCCAACTATTTGGAACTAATGGTCGAAAGAAGGTCTCAGTTCGTAAGACTCCGCATATTTTTCAAGTCACTTTAAAGGAGCTTAAATTAAAGCCAGCAGGAAAGGTGATGAAAACTAGTAATAAGTCAAATAGATTTAGGCCTTATAGAATTTAAACTGTGTTTAATAAAATTTTAGATTATTTACTCATGTTTTTTTTTTCAATATAAATACTAAATGTATAACCCTTTTATAAAAGTACTTGCAACCGTACATCAGCAGAGAGACTGCAGGTCGATATGAATAAATTCCTAACAAACCACCTGCAGTATTTTCCTTCTATTGAACACTAGTATTATGGTGCTCAGTCTAGCAGGCAGACAGAGCTCAATTTATTTCTCTAGGCAGAATTCTTCTCAGCTATAGTGGTGGTCAACTTCAGACAATCTATACTGACCTTTGCAAGGCGTTTGATAAAGTAAATCAGAAAATTTTGTTGGATAAGCTATGGCTACAGTGACTGGCAGATTGTTAAGGAGAATTTCTGGCTGCATGTTCAAAAGATCCCAAATCGGTAGTCCTAAAAGATACAAATGTGTGCTTTTGAGCTATTTCTTCTTTAACCTACTGCATTAATAGTCGGGTATCTCCATATTAAATGGATGATATTGACTTAAATCCAACTAGATGAAAACTCCCAATAGTTTTTGCCGAATTTGTTAATATCTCCTTGGTCAAATTGGAGGATTTTTAAGGATTTTAGTATATCAATTGGGACCACCATCTGGATTGCATATTTTGGATGTTACCTCCAAGGTTCTTAATATGTGAGATTTTGTAGAAAGATCTACAAGGGGCTGTACAAAGCTCACTGTAACCTTATTCAATATATTTTCCCTTCGTATGCTAGTGGTGGATTCCTACCTGTAAAGTCTACAGATAAAGCAATTTTTTAAACTGTAACAAGCTTGATGAAGTTACGGCCAGCATTTATTTTGACCACTCCAAAGCTTTTCACACCATAGAGCATTTCTCAGTAGGCTGGAATAAATGTAGCAGGAGAAATAGCTCTTTAATTGATTAAATCGTACTCAAAAGACATGTTTCAGTTAGCAAATATAAAAAAATTATTCAAAATTAAATATAGAATATAGATTGTTGATTGTGTTGTAAGATTCAGAAAAGTGGCTTCTACATTCGCTAAAGAAAATATTATAATTGACTTAATTGATAGGATACTTCATTTAAAACAAATGAATTTGTCATTTGCTTATGGTATAAGAGTTTCTGGATAGACAATATGCCCTAAATTAGATAATCTACGGTTCCTAAGTTTAAGAAATAAAAATTAATATAAAAAACACAATACAATTAATAATTTTTCTACAACTTGACGCATTTTAAGTCGTATTACGAAAATAATAATTATAATTATAAGCTCCTTGAGATTTCTGCTGCTTAACAAAAAACCTTCGGTATCTCAAGCCTTGTAAATTAATAGAAGGAGGATCGTGGTTATGGTGCTCCCTTATCCAGATTTCTTGTCCCTGGGATGTCAAAGCGGCTCTACAAAAGGTTCTACGGTCCGAGACGCAGCTCCAATAAGTTTTCCGATTCGATTTATTCTTCATTCCAAATATGTAATTTCTAACTATTAGTTGGGGCTGTCTTAGGCCGATTTTAAAATAAACCACCTCTAAAATTTAAATTGGATTAGTAAGTAGAATTTGATAACTATTACATTGGATTTGGAATATTGAAATGTGAAATCCTCAAATAAAATTACTCAAAATTGAATCATTACACTTTATTTTGAATGAACATGAGATATGGACTTTTATGAGATACTAGTAGAAAATGCATATTGAATTGTGCTTCGCTTCAACCTAAAAAAAAAATTTGATTTTAACAAGAGTCAATTATTCTCCAATTCAAAAAAACTCGAAATCACCCAGTTTACCCGTTTCTATATACTCTCTTATACGATCAAATTGCTCTCTGGATTAGTGCACTTGACGGTCTTTATGACATACCTCTATATACATAGATCCTTAGATGCTCTTATCTGTAACCGTTGCTCTGTTCAACAACTTCAATATCATGTATTAACTGCTCCTCTTATTTGTGCGTGTTCCTACTAAGGTTTGATGTTTGGTCAATTTTGAGACAACTGGATCAGAGGTTTTTACTATCAGCGGATATTAATTGTTTTCTGAACACAGCTAGTGTCGGTACCAATTTAATATTGTTTGATGGTTGGTGATTGAAAACCTTTATGCCTTCATAAAAGATAGAATTCCGCGATAGGGTGGAAGTAGGAATAGGCTGCTGCAAGTTGCATAGTTGGTGTGTCACATACCTAGGATTGTCTGCCAGGAACCTATGGAGATATTTGTATAAAAGGCTTGCAACTGCCAATATAAATAAACCAGTGACAGTAAGAAACCTCTCTTAAATAAATTGAGGCGTGCATATATTCATAGATTTTCCATTACAAATAGAACGAAGAGCACGTTTTTGTAATATGAAGAGCAATTGTAGAAGCTTTTCTCCATAAACAGATTCCATATCTAAGACGAGATTCAATGAATATACTAACCTACCAGCATGTGAACCTGGGTTATAACTCTTACTGCAAAACAACCAACAGCAGTCCTCTTGGCAAGATTTTCTATCTGTTCTTCAAACTTCAGTTCCTTATCTACGATTAAGCCAAGAAACTTATTAGTTATTTTCCCGTATAGTTGGAACAGCTCCAATCGAGATCTCAACCATAAGACCCTTGAAACACAAAACCTTCGTTTTATTTGAGTTTAACTATTTACAGGTCGGTAGACACAGAAGAGTAAAGAGACTTGTAGGAAGAGCTGGGCTACAAAATAGACGTATCGTCGGCAAACAACGTAAACTTTTCCTGTGTATCAAAGGCATATAAAGCAGAGATTGAATATAATAGAACAAGAAGACAAAGAGAAGAATATTTTGATATGTTGAATATCCAAGCAAAAAGATGATGTCAAATCGAAAAAATTAATCTTTAGAATGAATAAATAATAAATAATAGGAGATACACAAGAGATTTGCACAAAGAAAGCAGTAATTAAAATTAAAAATCACAGCTACTGAATTAACAATGAACTTATTAAAAAATTTAAGTAAACGGATAAACTGTATGAGAGACGGAGACGAATTCGATTTTGAATGAACAAACACAAAATTAATTTAAATGAATAAGTTAACTGACAAAACTACAAAAAACAATTTTTGACAAATACGAGGTGAGGGTAGGACTACTATACTTAATATACATGATCTAGGCAGTAAAAACATCCACAGAATTAAAGATCAAAATAGGAAAGTGTGTGACAGAAAAGCACGATATTACAGGTGAGAGGAATCAAAATTTTGCCACAATTGGAGACAAGTTAGCAGTTAAAATATTAAGAAATTGAATGAAATATCACGGTGCACCACTTAGAATAGGGGATCATAGAAATCACAATATTTTGTAATGTTTTCTATTTCCCAGTTGACGGCAACATTATTGCTGCACATGATGGCTGCCCTTCTGTACGGTGTTTTAATGATTCCTACTTTTGTTGAACCAAGATGATTCGAGTTTTAGTGTAGATGTTGTTTTGTGTGTATTTATTCGCGAATTTAGGGCAATAAATTAGAGAAATAAGCAGAATACTTTTTAGAAGCTCTGAAAATTCTTTCCTCCACTGTTTCCTGGTAGATGGACTGAATGACACCCCTTCATTCATCAGATAGTCCACGAAATTATCGTTTTTGACAGAATAGTGTAATACCGAGTTTGTTTGAACCAAGCCAGTGTTATTTGATGTCAAAAGTGAAAATCTAGAAGGTTAATTTAGCCTTCAACGACGTCAGACCAAGATAATGGAGACACTTACTGGAGTTGCTGTTGAAGATTAGGGAAATAGATAAGTAGTAATAGAAATATAATTGGAATCGGCAGAAAGAGGTATAATCTATATCAAGAAGGCCTTATTCAAGGCCATCAAATAAGACTTGAAGAAAAAAATGTAGATTTGATAGAGACCATGAAAGAAGATTTACGAACCTTCACTAGATCACTAAGGTCCCAACTATGGTGGCCATTTTGAGCAAGTAGGGTTCGTGTAGGGTTTTTGGTTAGTAGTTCATTCACGAATTCTTCAACCTTGTTTTTGTAGTTTTCTGCATTACCTTTTGTCTGCTGGTAGGATCTTAATATTGGTGTTTCTTTTTAGATCTTTGACTGCAGTCTATTCCTCTTGGAGATATTCGTTTTTGGTGGATTCCTTACCCGTTGGTCCAGAGTCTCTCTTATCTTATAGCAAAACTTGTCTGCTTCTGCCCAAGATGCGTGTAGTATTTGGAACCTTGATTGGTATTCTTAGTGGAGTTCTAATGCACTTCATACTTGACCGAATGTCATACACCTTTAGCTTATAAGCCCGCAGAACAGTTGTTGTTAGTCTGCACTTGTAACGATTGGAGTTACTTCCCAACCGAAGTCTAGTGCTAAATTTAAAATATAGACAATGGAAGTTCGATCGTTAGACTTTATTAGTTTCCCAATGTCTATCACATTTAAAAATAAACTTTTATATTTAAAAAAAGCTGCAAAAAAATACAGTAGTATCTGAAACGAACAGTAAATTAATAGGAATATATAACAACGGAAATAGATAAAACTAGAATGTTACTACTGTGTTTATTGTCTTACAAAAAGCTTTCTACATTGTAAACAGTTCTATACTTCCTAAAAAACTGCAAAAAATTTAATTTAATGGAAATGACACACACATATATAAAAACAAATTAAATACAAAGATAAGAAATCCTTTGCCCTCAATAAGTCACAATATAAAGATGGTGGTTTTGCTCCTTATTTAATTTAAATATAAAAAAAGATGCAGATTGTGCTACTGACAGGAAATTATATTACTATTTTTTTCTATATATATCTAACTAAAAACCATAATATGAATAATTCAGCACACAAAAAAGGCCTAGAACCTCACTAATACAGCCTATTAATAAAAATCGTACGATAAAATGATTTCTATGTCAAAAAAGTCACAATATTTAGGTTAGGTACTTAATACTATGATTATATCGGTAAACGTCAAAATGGTTAACTTTTTCTCAAGCATACTCAAAATTCACTCTGCACAGGAGTTTTCACCCAGATGGCTGTTTACCACTGTTACTACCCCTCTGGAGTTTTTTGCTGCTTAACAAAAAACTTTCTCTCCAACCCTTCTAAATCAATAGAAGGGGGATCGTGGTTATGATGCTCCTTTAACCGGATTTCCTGCCCTTGGGACGTCAGAACGGCTCTACAAAAGGTTCTACGTTCAGAGACGCAGCTCCAATAAGATTTCCGAAGGGACTTATTCTTTCTTCCAAATATGTAATTTCTGACTATTAGTCGGGGATGTTTTACGCCGATTTTAAAGTAAACGACCTCTAAAATTAATACTGGATTAGTATATTGAATAAAAAAGCTTTATAATGTGCAAATTTATATAAATTATCAAGTGACTCAAAGTATTTATTTTTTGTATATTTTTGTTGGTTCAACAGCTTTCGGTTCCAATTTTCAATGAGTACATCAAAAAACTGCTCTATTAATGTTATAATTATGAATCTGCTTCTATCTAAAAAAGTCAATTAATTCTGTAACTGAAGGTACTCACCATCGAAATCACCCATCCTTTCTACAAATGCTATATCATCAGATCAACTTTCTCTCTGGATCACTACAGTTTACGCTCTATATAACACACCTTTATATAAATAGAAGCTCCTTAGGCTATCTAAAGATAATTCTGTTATTATCAATAAACAGTCAAAGCATTTTGCCCACCACTGGATGCCCTATTTTCTTTGTTAAACACCTCAAAAAAAAACGTTTTTATTAATTTTAACAATATCAGTGATGCTCCATAAAGATAATTGATCAGAAAAAGTGCCTGCTACCTATTAATTGCTGAACTTTGCACTCCATTGTATACGACATAGAAATAAATCCCTCAGAGGCTCAAGAACTATTGTGCTGTAACTAGTTCCAATATAATCAACTGCTTCTCTTTATTAGTACCTGGATTAAAAGATCTGCCAACAGTAAGAACTTTGTGTTGTTTTTTAAAAGACTGTTCAACTACTTGAAACGAATGGTGCAATTCTTTGTTTGTTTGGTGAGTAAACGTCAGCCGTAAGTGGAAAGAAAATAGTATCCACTCCAAGAACTAATGCTAAATGTGCAACTAATTGTTGATAGAAAATTTGAGAACTAACCTATGAGCTATCTACTTTTTTAACAACTTCTTATATCTTTGCAAATTAATACAAGGAGATCATGATTCCATAATCATGGGCACTATTCTAATCCAGATTGTTTGTTGAAGTTCCTCCAGTAGATATTTTGATTTTTTTTTTATCAAACATATTATATGTCAACAGCATTGGACAAGCTTGAAAGATAGATGTGGTGAAGATATTGAGTTACGAGGCTAATATTATTCGTAACTGACTTTTACCAAATTATTTTCAATAAAAGTGTTGACTTATGCCAACTCCTGCATACCTCTGAATACTCCATTTTCTAAAGATTTATCTTTCCGGGTCACTGAACCCCATACTATATACATCTCCATATAAATAGATCTCACAGAAGCTCTGAAAGTCATTTCAATTTCAACTATTATGCTCAACTGTCACCAACTCCAATAAGATGTACATACTACTGCCCTTTATTAGTGCCTATAGTACTATGCTCTCAGTTTGATAAAAAGTCTTTACTGTCAGTGGTAAGCAGCCAATTTTTTTAACTCAATTGCTCACAAGGATCCTATTTTATGAAAGACCGTGAAACAGGACAAGAAGAAATTCTTTCTAAACTAACGAGATCTAGGAAACGTGCTGCTATGACCGTAGAAAAAAATGTTAAACTAATTGTAACTAATACTGGGAAGAGAGTATCAGTTCGTAAGAAGAATCATTAACCCATCCTGGATATAATGACTTTGTTAAATAAATAGTTCAGTAGTAGTTTTTAAGCCATGATATTCTGTAACTGGTGTTCTTCTCACGTCATTCACGAACTATCCTTTGGAGACTTCAAAAGGTGTAATTTGCTTTCGTTCCTCATAATATAGACGAGCTACTCAAGCTTTTTCTCCTAATAATATTCATTACCTCCAAGTCCTTCTTCATCCTCTCCATTAATGGTTGTCACTATTAACCCATAAGATTCTTAGCATTCTTCTGTAAAACCACATTTCGAAGGCTTCAAGTATTCTCTCTACTGCATCGGTTAATGTTCATGACTCCATCCCGTAAAAAAGAATCGAGAATATAGAGCATCTGAATGTAAAGTCTGATTTTGATTGAATTGATTTCAATTTAGCCATTCTACACCTAATCTCCTGTGAGTGGTCCCAATTATCATTGCTTGATCGTGGTTCCCAAGTAGGTGAATTGTTTTACTCTGTCTATTAGTTCATTGTGTTAAGTTGTTATCTTCAACCAATTCGTCTACTGTTGTACCATGAATTTGGTTTTACTTACTTTACTTGATAACGTTAATTTCTAAGCCCTATGTACTGCTGACATCTTTTATTTTGCTCATTTGTTCTTGCAAGTTGTTGATGTTATCAGTAAAAGCCACTGTATCATCTGCGTGCCGGATGTTTTTCATTAATTCACCATTTCACAAAATTCCGATCTCGGTATTTTCAAGGTCCTCTTTTCTCTATGTAGAGATTAAATTCCATGACAGGCGGGCAAATCCACGGACCTGGCCCTACACCACCTCGTGAGGAAGGTGGAGGGTGCTCTGGGTAGTGGCAAGGCCTGCCTGGGTGCGTTTCCAGATATTGAAGGGGCGTTAGACAACACCCCTTTCGCACTAATCTGCCAAGCACTCGAAAGTCGCGGCTCAGAACCCTGTTTGGTTAGCTGGATAGAGACCATGCTCTCGAAACGTCATGTATCTGCCCAGCTCAACAACGAGATTGTCAAAACGTTGGCGGCTAGGGGCTGTCCACAGGGAGGAGTATTGTCCCCTACCTTGTGGTCGACAGCCTGAAAATCTTTTAAACAATGCTGGCCTATACGCACAGGCCTACGCTGAGTAGGCCTGTGTAGCCTAGTAGAGGCTGGTGTATGGTGCTACGAGCCCTGCGTATGGTGGACATATAGTGCCTCTCGGAAGGTCTCAGGATTAACCCCAAAAAAGCAGAGCTCCTACTATTCACGAGGAGATGTAACTTTGGCACGCCCCCTGTTATATCTCTAGGTGGCGTGCAGCTGCATTACTCCAGGACAGTTCGATTTCTGGGAACCAAATTAGATTCAAAACTCTCCTGGTACGACCATGCAGACCCCAGAATTAAGAAGGCCACCTGCGTGCTATGCGTACAGGCTGGCGAGATCGGACACGCAAAAATTTGGAAATCCAGAGCTCAGAAAATCTTAGCTGAAAATCCTAAGCTGCGGACACCGCAATACAGTCGTATCAATAGGCTCGGACAGCAGAGCTGCCATTAAGGCTATCACGGCTGCAAAGGTAAGCTCCAAGCTTGTACTAGAGTGCATAAAAGTCCTGAAAAAACTGGTGCAGATTGGCTGCAGGGTCCAGCTCGTCTGGATACCTGGCCACGCAGGCCATGCAGGTAATGAGGAAGCGGACTCTCTTGCCAGACTGGGATCCGCGAATATGCCGATGGGGCCCGAACCCATAATTGGTATCGCTAAATGCGTAGCGGTCGCGTCAATGAAGGGTGTGCTGGATAAGTGGACCCACCGAAGATGCACTGAGTCCCCTGGTATGAGACAGGCCAAAGCGCACATAGGTAGGTTTTCTGCCTGTCTCACCAAAAATCCACCACGCCTAAAAAGACGCGAAATTCGGCTAGTGACAGTTTTTTTAACCGGTCACTGGCACTTAAGAAGCCAACTCCATCGGTATTGCGGACAACCCGGAATGCCGGTGGTGCTGTGACGAGGATGAAACCGTTGACCATGTAGTCAGGGAGTGCCCAGCACTCACGCGCGTCAGGTTCAAATACTTGGGTAACACTTTCAGTGCACCGAGTGACTTTAAGTCCTTCAGACCAAAGAGCCTTATTGGTTTTTCTAACGCCGTTGGGCTCTGGTAACCCCCGGTGGGGCATGACGGGTCCATTAGGAGACCTATATGCATAATTGCCTTGGCAGCCCACTGTTTCGACAGTTCAATTCACAATTCATTCCATGACTCCGTTGATCAGGAGTGCAGAGTTAAGAGTATCGGTGAAGTGATCAATACCATCCGCAATGCTGATGACACCGCAATCTTATGATGATCTCCAGGACCGCCAACGTCTTTTAGACTTGGTCAAAGTGACGGGTCTAAACATAAATACCACTAAAACCAAGTTTATGGTTCTCAGAATCATCAGAAAATGAGATCACTCTTCTGCAATAATAACCTAAATTTAGACCTCCATCAGACAATGATCAAATGCTACATATGGTTTATAGAGAGGTAGAGGGCAGAGATTTAGACCTTTAAATGCCGAAGGTTATGCTATCTAGGTCACATACTCAGAGATGATCGATACCGTATCGTTTAACTTGTAATGAGGACCTTATACGGCACCAGATGAAGAAGAAAAGAAGAAGAGATTAAATATCAGTGGTAACAGAATACAGCCCTGTGTAACTCCTCGAATGTTAACTATATGGGTTGTAGCTGCATACCCTTCATAAATCCAAGTTGTGTAAGTGATACTCTTTCCTCGCTATAGAATCTATAGATTCTTTGATGAATGAGGAACAGCTTAAGCATGTCACTTACTAACTAATTGTTTTGTAGTCACCACACTGTTTAGCTCCCCGTTTCTTTGGTAAAATCATAGATTCAAATTTAATTTGGAATGTTCCCAGTATCGTAAAAAATGTGATGGACTCATCGTCAAGAAGTCTAAGGAATTCTGAATGTTCTCCATCCGGCCCTGGAGCTCTTTTCGTGTCTTAAAGTATTATATTAATGGCAGTTTTAACTTAAACAGACTCAGCCTAAATGGAGAGTGGGTTTCCTGTTTCCTCAAAAAACAACTGCTCAATATACTTCTTTCAAGTTTCTTTAATATCTTCATTTATGAGTTTTCCAACAATTTTCTTTTTGAACCCTGTAACTTCTCTAATTTTCCTATGCAAAACTTCTATTTCTTAGCATTTGTTATCCAATTCTTTTTTGTTTGGCCTCTCGAATTTTCCTCTGTATGTCTCTTTGTATGCTTTTGTATGTTGAGGAACTGTACTTTTTCTTTTTCCCCTCTTCTATGAGTAACAAAACTTCTTCTGTCCTCCATGATTTATGTTTCACTTTATCATTCTTCAGGTATCTGCCTATCTTTGACATTTAGTTTTTGTTTGAGCAAGTATCATTATTTATTCTTATGTGTGCGTCCGCAATCCGTCTGTCGTTTTTTGTTGATGTCCTTCCTTACTAAGTCGTTCTTAAGGTTCCTAAGATTATACAGATATTAAGATTACTAAGATGTAATCTATCTGGTTTCGGATGGTATCGTCATCTCTGGCAGAAGTTTAGGTGTATAGTGGTATGTCTGGTAAAAGTAGGTAACAGGTTCGGATACAAATAGACTGAGAGTACGTTTCCAATGCCAACCGGTGTTTTCCTTCTGTTCCTTTGCCTATTTTGGCACTAAGATCAAGATTTTTTGTTTAGGAAGTCTCTTTATAAGGCCTTTAATATGAAAGTAAAATTCTTCTACTTCCTTCTTACTGCGATCAGTGGTAGGTGCCTATACCTGTATTATGTTGGTGTTTATTGATGACGAATTCAGTTGTAGGAGCGCGACTTTTTCGTTCATAGGCACAAAATTAGTGACATGTCTATCGACTAAAAAAATGATATTTAGTAAACAGAAATGGACATGTTTTGAAGATATGGGGATTATTAAAACAACATTCAATCTTAACACTTTATTCTTGATAAAAACTGTTGCGATATAGACTATTGATTAATAAATGATTATTGTGGATAAACTACTAGAAATTACACATTCATAATATGATAAAAATTAAGCTGCATAAACAAATGATAATATAACAGCAGGAGTACAATCTTATTTTACTATACAAGTATAACATTAACGTATAAAGCAATGGCAAGTAAATGACCTAAATAAAATAATCACATTAAATTCATTGGTTTTAATTTTGAATTAATTTCAGTCTCTTTTAATTGCCCTAAAGTGAAACAATTAAGCCTATTCTAAATTAAAATTTAAAGAACTTATTGTGAAACTTATAAATAGTAAACCGAATTAAAAGCGTTATCATGAACATACATTAGCTTAACCTAACTGGGAAAGTCCAAAAAAAGTGGTCTCAGATAAACTGCATGGATGGCGGATATTCTGGATTGAAAAAGCGGCTGCAGACAAACCGCATGTTAAGTATTGTTGTTTTTTTTTCATGGATTTAGAATAACTTACAATATTGTGATTCGTATGATAGTACAAAGCTATTTAATTAACTAATGCAATAAATCTAAACTATGTAATAAAAAAATGGAAATAACCATTAATATATCGTTCTTAGAGTTAAGTGGAGAGAAAGTGTAGCAGGTTTAGGACGACAGATTTTCCTCCAGAATGTCGACTTTTCGGCCTTAATTTAAGCCATCATCAAGGCTTCAACAGAGAATTGTCGTAAACCTGCTACACATTCTCTCCATAGTAAATAACATACAAATAGATCATTGTTAACACATCACATTGTTAACATGAGATGGCGTGTTAACAATGGGATGCTCTGGTACCTCTACCATGCCATTTCACGTGAACAATGTGAATACTATTACACAAAGAATCAAAATAATCCGTAAGTAAGAACAATTTACTCTAAAAAGATGACATCAATGCCTAGATATCCAGTTGCTTTTATGTACTTACCTTTATGTAAAATAACATACTGTATATAGTTATTTTGATCATTTTAGACTAACAATAATATTTTCTATAGCGTATAAGTATAGTCTTACAGTAAAGGTTTACATTTCATATACACTAATACAAGTGACATAAAATCATTTTTCAGTTGAAATAACATATTTCCAACGAGTAGGTAAATAAAAATAATTTTCACAACAAGCAGGGGTTTCTCAGAACATAACGATAACACGAGTAAGCTGTTCTGAAAATCATTTAAAAAAACACATGGTTAAAAAATAATGTACAAGAAGCTGATTCTGTGTCATTAAAGATCAATTACGCAAATGGATACATTCCAGTGAGATAGATCAGTTCAAATTTGGAAAAATTGTGAAAAATTGCGGCTTTAAGTCCATTAAACAAGAGAGTCCTGGTTTTTCCATGGCTATTGGCTTCTGATAACTCTCGGTGAGGTCCAATCGGTCCATAAGGAGACCTATGTGCATAACAGACTTCATACACCCACTGCACTACCGTAAACCGGAGTGACTTTTCCACCCCCGTGGGGACTTTGCTCCATTTAAAAAAAAAAATGTATTTTAATTCCCGCTCAAAAACGTGTAAATATAACGCACCCAAACCGCGAGTGTATCCAACATTACCAATTTGGCTATACGGAGCGCGCTGCGCACGTCGATACCTTCAGTACCGTTCAGTCAACTGCAGAGGGAAGATACGCTTAATATTTTGTTATAATTTAACCTCAAACAATTTTGTGTGTATTTTGGTTTTTATTCTAGGTGTAACAAGTAAGTATGGCAAAGTTGATATTGAATTACCTTGTGATTATTTTTTACCTAGTAGAACTATTTAATAGTCGTAACTAATTCTTGAAAAACGAATTTCGGTTTTACTGTCAACATTTCGCAGTTTTGGGGGTTACTTTTCACCGGAGCAAAGCCACCTCAAACTACAAGTCTGGGGTTACTTTGCTCCGGCTAAAGTATTTCAGATAAATAATGAAGAAAGCTTCTGTTTGTTTTTTATCAAAAAAAAAAACTAAAGGTCGGCGTCATGAATTATTTTTCTTATTTCAGCATGCCTAGGAAATACCAAAGAAAAGCTGGGGCCAGAAGGTATGCAGACTATACCAAAGAAACATTGGAAGAATGCTTGGCTGAAGTTAGATCAGGGGCACTATCACACAGAAAAGCAGAACAAAAGTACAATATACCTAGAAGAACGATTTTAAATAAACTTACATAATAGAAAACCAGGTGGTCAACCTGTTTTTTTCTTTACAAGAGAAAGAGGATTTTGTTGAGTGCATTATTGCTTTGGGAGACTTTGGTTTTCCAGACGATACTCAAGAGCTGCGTCATATTATTAAGGATTATCTGGACAGATGTGGGAGAAATGTGAAGATCTTCCAGAATAATTTAACCGGCATTGAATGGGCAAATTCGTTTATTGCAAGACATCACCATTTGTCTTTACGCTTTGCCAAGAATGTAAAGCGGGCAAGAGCGGCAGTAGATGAAACTGTTCTACGCAACTTTTTCAATAATTTGGCCAGTGAATTACGTGATGTTCCTTCAACCAATATATGGAATTTTGATGAGACAAACCTTACGGTCGTCCATCTTTTGTCAAGAAAGGTTTTAAATACCCTGTATCCAATATATTCGAAATGCTTCGAAGACATCAATATCTGTCATGTTTGCAGGAAATGCTGCTTGAGAACTGTTGCCACCATATGTGGTTTATCGAGCTACTAATATGTGGACTACATGGACAGAAAATGGGCCAAAAGGATGTCGCTATAATGCTAGTTCTTCGGGTTGGTTTGATAGCAACCTATTTACTGACTGGCTCGTATTTTAAATGATGCCGAGATTGAAAAAATTAGAAGGAAAGACAGTGCTAATATGTGACAACCTTTCTTCTCATTTGACAGTTCATTCCCTTAGATTCTGTCGTCAAAATCAAGTAAGTTTAGTTTGTTTGCCGGCAAATAGTACCCACCTAACACAGCCTTTGGATGTGGCATTTTTTCGTCCAATCAAAATAGCTTGGCGCAAAGTATTATCAGAATGGAAAGGCACTGAAGATGGTATTAGAAACACAAACATTTAGAAACAAAATTTTCCTCCACTCTTATCAAAAATGATGAATATGATTGAGCCAACCATCAAAGATAACTTGCTTTCCGGCTTTCGCAAATGGGGAATATTTCCTTTAAATATTGAGTAATAATCTTTAAAATAGTATTTCTTTAAGATGTTTCTTGTATGTAGAATGTAACTAGAGTAAAGAAATTTCGTAATAATTTTAGCAATTTGTAAATTTATCTTTAAAAAGAGGAGCAAAATCACTTCGTTTTATGGTACAAATCAATCATCAATGGATTTCTTGAGGAAACATACAAACTCATTTACGAGCAAAGAGACAGATGTAATGCAATGGAAAGAAGTGGAACAAGAATCCTTGAGTAACAGGCACTAGTCTGGAAGTTGAAAACATGGATAAACTGGTAAAATTAAAGTGGTAAGCTTAAGATTATTAAACTGATTAAAGACTGACTAACCATTACTTGGTATAAGAATCTAGAAAACTGACCACTCTGAGCCCTAAAAGGGTCTTCACATCAATAAGAAATTTTTCATTTAATCCAAAGACCTTCGAAAAACAATAGAGAGAATCAACAGAGTATATAGTGAAGCAGCTTGTAGGCAAAGTAGAAAAAAGGATAAGAGCATCTATAGTATAAACAAGCAGGTTCTAAATATATTGGATATCCAAGTAGTTCCAGAGGCATGTTGAATCGGTCGTACTGTAACAACAAAACTATCCAGATGCGAAATGAAACTAAAAACATTAGGATACTAGAACCTTTAAACCAAAACTTTCTGGACATGGTGGAATCACAATGAATGAGACAATTGATGAACTTATTAAAAGAAGTTACTTATACTTATGAGATAATACAGTGATTAACAAACCATTTTCTGTATTTTCTGTATCCCTTTACTTATTCTTCTTTGTTAACTGATAATAAATTGTGCAGTTATAAGACTGTATTCAATCAGCACTAGTCTACCAAATGTGATGACGCATGAAGATCGAATGGGCAATAAGAATAAGATCAAGAGCTTTAATTGAGAGCAACTACAAAAAAAATAATAGACACTGTAGAAGCTTGTAGACAAAGTAAAAAAGACCCTGAAAGAAAAAGAAATCAGGACTAATAAGTCCTAGATGTTCATTTCATAAATCCTTCAAAAATGTCCATTTCTAACTACAATCAGAACAAAGACGGAAGCTAGACCTTATTCCAGTGATTTGCATGAAATGAATATGCGTTATTGGAAATAGGTACTAAACTGAACAGAGAATAGAATAACCAGTTCTAGATTTTATGAGGATCTTATAGTACGCAGATAGTGCAGGAACTCTGGTGAGAAAATATAGAGAAAAACAAGATGAGAGAATATTTTCTACTACTTGAAAAACCTTTGTCATTTGTAGAAGAGAAATCAATATGAGATATCGAGGCAGTTCCAAGGGCATGATGAGTCAAAGAAAGGAAACATCAAAACTAACCAGATGTTAAATGAGACTACGAAAATTGAGGACATTAGAACTCAGGATTGAAGGATTGGGTGTCTGGGGATGATGGAGTGCCAGGAAATGAGAGAGCCGATACACCTATTAAAAGAGGATCAATTCACTTTCGTCACTCTGGGTGAAGGTCTTTTCTTTAAATTTTATCTGATTAGTTTTGATGATAACAAATAGAATGTATTAACTAAGAGGTAATACAGGGGTAAGCAAACCATTCTCTGCATGAGGATATATTTTACTACTTTAGGGATACCTTATCCTTTTACTCATATTTCTTTGTTAACTGATAATGTTTTATGTAATTATAAGTCAATGTTTAATAAGCACTAGCCTACCAAAGCTGGCAATAGCCAATAGCATTTCCAATGTGTCAAGTTGATCGAGTTGGATCTTGTGCTATTTCTTTGAAAGGTAAACCAGAATCCAAATCTTTTAATTTAATGATATCTTACAGGCTTAGACTAAAAGCTTATATTTCATAAACACTAACACAAGTAAAATAAAACCAGTTTTCGGAACAACCATAACCTGAACTAAATTTGCTAAAAAGGTCTGAAATAATTAAGCAGATCGAATGATAAGAATCAGATCGACAGCTTTTCTTAAGAGCAACTACGAGAAAATCAATAGACACTGCACTAAAGAAACTTAGACAAAATAGACCTTGAAAGAAAAAGAAGTTGTGAGGAATAATGAGTCCAAGATATCCGTTTTATAAACCCTTAAAATAATTCAATTTCTAACAACAATCAGAAGACATAGACGGAAATTGAGTCTTAGTCAAAGTGTGTAGAGTGGATATCGGATTTAGACTTCTTAAAAATCTTCTGGTACATAGACGGATTAGAAACACTGGTGAACTTGGATAATCTTGAGAAAAATAAGAGGAGACAATATTTTTCACTGCAATATTTGTAATTTATTCAAGAGAAATTAATTCAATGAATGTTTCTAAATGTATTGGATATCCAAGTAGTTCCAGAATGATGAATTAATCATAAGGAAACTTCAAAGCTATCCAGATTTCAAATGAAACTGGAAAAATGAGGATACGATGACGGACATGGTGCAATGCCAAGAAATGAAAGACCTGATGAACTTAAAGCAATATGATGCAATGTAAGCTCAATCAATTCCAACCCTTTCATTAGATTCTGAGTGATGATAAATTTTGATACTCCTTGGATGAGAACATTTCATGTAGTTAAGAGGACATTTATAAGTGTGTGCTCAATGAGCGTTAGCTTGAAAGATGTGACAAAACTGGCAATAATGAAACAAAGCTTGATAATAGCCAGTAGCAATAAGCAAAGCAGAGCAAAGCCCAGACCTTTCAATTCAATGATAACTTGTGCGCTGTAAAAAAAAATTTTACCTCCTAATCCTTCAACATCAAGCTTCAATGCATCTTCATTATTGTTTAATATAAGACTGAGCTAACAAAATCAAGAAGTGCTGCTCCAGTTTTTGGAGATTTAAGCTACCTACTAAATCATTTCGACTTATGTTATTCCAACGATTTCAGTTAATATACTAACATTGATTTAATTCTTCATATTATCAGAAACTACCTCCTTATTCTCCCCTTTTACCTTCTCCTGGTTACAAAGCATATTGTAATAAAAAGTGTGAAAATCCGGTCCGGCATTAGAGTCAGTCTTATTTCTATTCACTACATAAAAAATGCGAAATGGCAGGCCTGTGAAATTAACCCTGGGTGGTAAATGGTTGTGATCCTCTCCGAAAAATATCTTGTTTCCCTTTGACATGATCCTGGATTTGCATTTGGAGTCCTTCTTTGAGCGACACTCCCAATAAGTCCTGTCCGACGGTTTAGAATGTCGGGTGTACACGTAGTTGTTTAGTATTAGTTGGGGATTTTTGCGGCCGGCAAAAAAGTATACTTTGGTGGCTAAAAATATGTAGGATTAGTAAAAATAAACGCAAAGTCACTTAATGGGTTAGGTAGGATTGGTCTGACGTTTTAAAGGACAACAACAAAGTTCGCAAAAAGTTTTTCTGTTTTCGTTTATTAATTTTGTATTGCAGAGTGTGTCATAAACGGGAAAAACATTAACTTGATCTTTTTTTAATGATGAAATGTCACTACTTATAGTTCTTCTTAGGAGTTGAAAAGAAACGTGAACGGAAAATACAAATCTCTACTCTCTACTCTCTAGACTAGTTTAGGTCTTGTGTAGCATTGCAACATTATAGTACAGCATACATTTTAGGTCCAGCAGATCTTCTTAACTTCATTTAACGTAATTTACCAAAAGGTTGAGACCATCCTCGTAAAGTTTAGTTATCGCTTGTGTCTTTTTATAAGTCATTTGAAAAACGTCAAAAATCCAGAAGAATTCCATCATTTCGTTATACTTTCAAAAAAAATTAATAACTCTGAAGATCAAAGTAATAAATATTGAACTTTGATTAACTAAATATTAAACTTTAATAAACAAAAACTCATTAACAATAAACATTTTTATTAATTTTAAACAAAACTCCCAGCAACTAATAAAGATTCTGAATTTCTCCTGTAATTTTATCATCTGTATCTCTATTTACACCAATCTTCCATGTATTTCTTATAAACATCAGCAATCTCATCAACAATCTCATCTAGATTCATAAGGTCTTTCTTCAGCAACAGTTCATACATGAGTCTTCACCATGCTCTTAGATGTTTTCATGTAATAATATCTCATTGTCATTAGTATATCAATAAAAAAGAGATAGCAGGATGATCGAGGAAAACTTTAATAGTGTACGAGTAGCAATGGAACACCTCCAATATGTACCATCGAATAAGCTTTTTCTTTTGGTGAATACTTAGTGATGATAGCCATAAAGACTTTGACTGTTGTGCAGTAGATCTGAAGATTGAAGAAATAAATGAGTAATGGGGAAGGATTATTAAATGTATCGCAATGATGTACTACTAGAGGTGCATCTGACTTCATAATACTCCCTTACTTTACAGTACACCCAAATTGATCCGGATGATCAAAGATATTAAATTATATGCACACAGAACTGAAAACAACCAATCCAAACTATAACCTTTAATCTGTGACTCACACAATCAAATGCCTTTGACAGATCATAAATAACTTGCGGTCATACAATGTAAAATATGATAAATTGATAATCAGCACTAGCCCCCCAAAAAACCTGAATTAGCACTTGTTGAGGAAATTGTTTGATTGCAGTAAGGTGAGCATTCAAAAAAGAAGTTTATCGCAGTATAACGACGCTATTTGCCGACACGTATTTCTACTCATTAGCTTCTTCAGGTCAAAGCAACTAGAGAATCAAAGCAAAAGAAACAAGATAACGACCATTCATTTTGCCTACCACGATAGAATTTGAATTTCTCCTGTGATTTCCTCATCTCTTTTTCTCTATTCACCTAAATCTTCCATTTATCGCTTAAGAAAATCAGCAACACTCTTCTTGAAGAAACTGAGAGCTCATTCTTCATTCATTCTTGTATCAGGAGAAGACATTAGAGCTCATTACAATCATTAACAATCTTATCGAGATTCGTTAAGACACTGATCCCAAATTTTATTTTTCTCTAATGGAACAACCGGTACATGACTCTCCACAATGCTCTTCAAGGTTCCAATATAATAATGGCTCATTGTCATTAGTATCTCAATGGAAAGGAATAGTTCTATGAGTAGCATCGAACATCTCCAGTAAGTCTGACTGTTGGTTTTATAGTAGATCTTATCTTGGAAATAGTTTTGCATAGAAGATCATAGAGATTTTCAAGCTATTAGAAAACTGCTGGGCTCAAGGTGATATTACGTGGCTTTAAGGTTAAGGTTAAGGTATCTGGAGGCAGGATCTAGAACTGATGCCAAGAAAATGCTAAGGAACAGAAGAAGGCTGGTTTTGTCATAAGACTTAACTGAGGTAACATTGTTGTATTTTAACTAATGACCTCGTTCTATTTAATGAATAATGAAGATACCCAAAAGGACCTTGATCTTGTCCAGTAGATCTTATTATTGAAGAAATAAATAATAATGTGGAGAAGAATTATTAAATTTATCACAAGGATGTAAAAATAGAGATGCATGTAACTTAACAATATGTGATACTTTAAAAATAAGTTTATTAAGATATTCCGTCAGACGAAAAGCAGAAAAACAAGGACGGACTTGCCGACACGTGTTTCAGCCAATTGGCATTTTCAGAATTAGCCCTGCTACCTCCGACATGGAAGGAAAAATAAAGCATCTATAATGTGGGAAGCATATACTACCTGTGTGATATAATATCATGCCAATGTTCTAGATCCGACTACACTAATTCGTTATTCGCTCCTGTTGATGATTCATTTATATTTTTCTTTCTTCTTTTTTTTTGTTGCTTTGCCCTGAAGAAGCCAATAAGTAGAAACATGTGTGGGCAAAGACCATCCTCATTGCTTCCTGACCAGATATCCCGATAAACAAAGATTCTGAATTGCTCTTATAAGTTTCTCTATTTACCTAAATCTCCCATTTATCCCTTATTAACGTTAGCAAGATTCTTTGTGATGAAACTGAAAGCTTGACCTCAAATTAATTCTTCTATAGAAAAAAAAGGTGATCAAGAACTTACTGTATCTAAATGGAGTAATGTGGAATATTGTATTTTAAATTCACAGTGTTTATTGCTGGTCTCGGATGCCCAAATTATGAGACGCAAATGATTCCGTCGTGTCTATTCATTGGCCATACGTATGACCTTTTGAATGGAATCCTTGACTGAATAGAATACAGACGTTTTGTGGCCTGTTGTATATGCCGCGATTCTTAAACCAAAAAACGTATCAAATAATTGTTAAGCAAATACGCAACTATGTGAAAGTTGTGGCTGACAATATTTTTAAACGTGTTGTTATAGAAGAAATTGCGCAGACTTAGAAACAACTACCGAACTGAACGTTTCAGGTGATGGAACGTGGAAGAAACGTGGGTTCAACTACCTCTAGAGCGTCTCGTAGTTGATAGGGCACTGTATCGGTACATTTGTCGAATTTATAGTGAAAAGTGCTTACTGCAAACAGTGTGAATACTAGAAATAGAAGAAAAATGCCGAAGAGTGTTGCTGATCTGCTGGTAAAATGGAGATGGCTGTAATCATTGAAATGTTTCATTTTTCAGAAGACTTGTTAACTATATTGGCGATGGAAATTTAAAGACCTACAGTTGACAAAAGGCTGCTGATTTCAAGCCTCTCTATTTCATACAACAAACACTAGATTAATAAATATCACAATCTTTTTAAAATAAAATCTTGAAAACCCCCGATTTTCCCTGCCTGTCTGTAACTCCTTCCCGAGTAAGCAGTTTTGTATTTTAAGTAACTGGAAGGAAATAGAAACTACTGAAAGAAACAATTACGCCTCTAAATTATATTTATGAAATGGTTCACTCTTTAGTGTCACACTCGCACTAAATAGCAAGCTTTTTCCTTTTAGTGGATACTGATGATGATTTAGTGGATACTCTAAAAAACTTTGACTGTGGTCCAGTAGATCTTATTATTAAAGAAATAAATGAATAAAGTGGAGAAGAACTATTAATTTTATCACAAGGCCGTTATACTAGAGATGGATAACAGAGAGAAAGTTTATTAGGATATTCCATCAAACAGAAAGCAGAAAAACAATGACGAACTTGCCATGTTCCTGCTGGTTGGCTTCTTCAGATTCAGCTCTAGTACCTCCGGCTTGGGAAGAGATATAAAGCAACTATAATATAGTACGACCAAAAACGAGCAGTTATATGTAGCAGAATAAGTTACCTTATTTAGTGCAGGTTTTCATACGATAAAACATTTTATTAGAAACATAAACATGCTTTTTCCAATAACTTTTAAGCTCCACATACCGATGTTTCATCGCATGGGTTCGTGTTTTGTGAACAAGTTAGGCTTGTTTATGAACCTTCTGTCACATATTTACTGTACACTTTAGGTTGTTTCTCTTTTTGGAGTTTGTGGTGTTTTCAGTCCTATGCGACTATTACAAGTAAACCTTTACAAATGGCTTATATTTCTTGCGAATATGTGGAAATGCACTATGTTTATGGATTTTATGATGGAAACGCTCGAGTTGCTGTCCGAGAATATGAATGACATTTTCTTTGTGAAAATCGCTATCCTGGCCATAAAGTAGGAAGGCCTAGAATAATGAAATGAAAAAGAATAATGACGATGAAGAAGATATTGTGGATATTACAACAAAGAACCCAGCAGCAAGTGTTTCGCATATCAAGACTTTAAATCCATAGTTCATCAAATTTTACAAAGGAATCTGTAATATCCTTATGATGTTCAATGTGTTCAAAAAAGGATTCAGTTTTGTCAGGAAATGCTGCATCGTAATAGACAAGACCCTCTTTTTCAATTTGGTAGAGTGACGAAAGCAGTTTTAAAAGAACGGAAATATTTATTATACACAATTTACATTAGTGGGACTTTGTTTATTCTTATATGGTGAGAAATGATCGTTTTCAGTCAATCTATGGACGGGTGTATCATTGAAGCCAAATGAATCGGACCAACTTAAGGAAGAGAATTATTTACATTTCTTGCAACATAACTTGAACGGTTTACTTGAAGACGTATCTCTAGCGTCACGATGGAGATCCTCCTCACTCCGCTTTAATTCTAAGACAACATCTCGATACTACTTTTAATAATCGATTGATTGGAAGGGGAGGAACCATCCAATGGCTGCCGCGCTCACCTGACCTGAACCCTATAGACTTTTTTCGATGGAGATATTTTAAAGAACTTGTTTTCATCAATCAAAGCCAGGTTGAAGTAGAATTGCGAAGAAAAATAAGACAAACGGCCAACGTAATTACCAATACTAAGAGCGTATAAAAAGTAATTTCATCCGCCGTTGCCGAATGTTTAAGGGCAGATGGTTAGAATTAGTTGTTGGGTAAATAGGTTAATTAAAAAAATCTTGTATCACTTATCTGAAAGTATTTCACCGTATAAGAATATTCATTAAATAAGTAACTTTTCCTGATAATTAACATTTTGTAGTAAATTTGTTTCTGCCAGCATCACTTGCATTGAAACGCATATAACTTGTATGATAAAATTAAACATATTGATAAATTATTTTTTTCTTACTACTCAAAGAACAATTATGCATCCAACTCATATTTATGAAACGGTTTACTATTTAGGGGAGAATGTTCGACAATCAGACAAAGCATGTAATTTTGAAATTCCCGCCGCAAGTTTGACGTTTTTCGTTCGGATAGTGCGGTTATACACACCGATGTGGTAAACAAAGTTTGAACGCTGTTTTCTTGGTTTTGTGCATTTTTTAATAAAAAATCGTTTTCAAGGTAAGTTTTTTCTATCATTGATATGATATTATATGCTCGAATTTGTCTTCTGAAACTAGTATTACAAAAACAACCTTTACATCAAATTTTGGGCTATTTTGTCGACATTTTATAAGCAAGTTTACTTTTGTAGGTTATGTATGAAGGTCACAGTTAAATTTAATTTTGTATTGTAGGTTGTGCTCCACCTTCAGACAGCATGTTTGTGGAACACAACGCTTGTTTGGAGTGTTGTTGAAAAAGTAATTCTTTTTGTAAAAAATTAATTTATATTTCAGGAAAAATGGCTCGAGGACCTCAGCGAATAAGCGATAAAGGGCAATTTGATGAACAGTCTATGAGAGCTGCTATTGGAGCAGTCACCGAAGAGAAGATATCTTTAAGGCAAGCAGCTGAAAGATACAATTTAAAATTTTAAACGGTTTATTAACGGAATATGTAAAAAGGCAAAAACAGAATCCCACCAAAGAGATTAAAATGACTCCAAATTATGCTTGTAGAAAAGTTTTTTCTGAAAATCAAGAAATAGCCCTAGACGATTACGTATTAACTTGCTCAAAAATGTGTTACGGACAAACGGTCATTAATATCAGAAAACTGGCGTATGAAATGGCAACTATTAATAATTGTAAAATTCCGGAAAATTGGCAAACGAACAAGGAAGCTGGACGCGTTCCTTGGATTTATGTCCAGATATGCAGAATTAAGTCTTCGCCAGCCGGAAGGATGTAGCCTCTCCAGAACGACATCATTCAAGAAATACAATGTTGGACTTTTTTTCAAAAATTTGGAAAAAGTGTTTCAGAACCATGGAAATTTTTACAGCGGTACAAGAATTTATAATTTAGATGGAACTGCCACCACAACCGTCCAAAAACCGAAAAAGATTGTTGCTCAGAGAGGGATCAAGCAGGTCTCTTCCTGCACGAGCGCCGAACGAGGTTTACTGGTCACCACTTGTTGTATTATATCAGCATCCGGGAATACAATACCACCAGTCATGATTTTTCCACGAAAAAAGTTTAATCCTCGAATGACTTATGGAGCACCGCATGGTACTTTGGGATTGGTTTCTGATTCTGGATGGATGACTGGTGAATTGTTTCCAAGCGTTGCAAGGCACTTCATTAAACATAGGTCGAGCACAACAGAAAACCATTCTCTCCTAATTTTTGACAATCACGAGAGTCATCTAACGATAGAAGGAATAAATGTAGCCAAGGAAAATGGAGTGATCATTCTGACCTTACCGCCACATACTTCCAACAAGCTGCAACCATTAGATGTCTCGGTATTTTTTTCGTTTAAATCATTCTACAATACTGCCTTACAAACATGGCTTTTAGAGCACCTTGGGATACCTGTTTCTATTTTTGATATCGCTGGCTGTGTTGCTTATGCATTTGAAAAATCGATGACTCCCGCTAATATCAAATCTGGTTTTCGAAAAACTGGGATTTATGCCTTCGATAAATTCATATTTACAGATAACGACTTTGCAATTAGCAGCGTAACTGATAGGAATGTGGATCAAAACAATGAAGAAGCCAAACGACTTATGGATCCAAATCAACCATCAACATCAAAATGCATTGAAGAAAATATAATGTCAGACTCCTTAGTTTCAGTATCAGTTAGTTTAAACACAACACCTACACAAAATCACAAAGAAACTTTCGTAAGTCCACGACAATTTAAAGGATACCCAAAAGCTGAAGAACGAAAAAATCAGAGAAAGAAGAGAGAAAAAGCTAAAAGTATTATCGCCACGGACACTCCAGAAAAGATCGCCCTAGAAGCTAAACAAATGGAGCGAGAAAGAAAAAAAAGTGTTAAGAAGAATACGGTCGTGAAAAGAAAAGTAATCGATGAAGACTCAACAGACGAAGAAGAAAATGAAGATGCGGCGATGCTTGTAACCGAAAGTTCCGATGATGATATTGATTTTGTAGGAGAAATCGATCCACCACCACTTCTAGATAAGCTTAATAAAGAGCCAGAAGTTGGCGATTTTATTTTGATAGAATTTATGGACAAAAAGAAAAAAATTTATTACATAGCTGAAGTGTTCTGTAAAATGGATAAGAAATGCGAGATCAAATTTTTGAGAAAGTCCGTTAAGTATAATAACAGCTTCATTTACCCCGAAATAGAAGACGTTGCATTATGTTTGGAAAACATTAAGATGGTGTTACTAAAACCAGCACATGTGGGAACAACAAAGCGGCAACAATTTTATTTGATGTTTGAAGTAAATGTTTCAGCTTTAGAAGTTCGTTAAAACATTATTACCTTTTGTCTTATTGTGGAACATGCAGTGTGTGGATGTGAAACATGTGTGTTCCACTAACAGACAACTGTCCTTCGTTTGTTAAACAAACTGTTTTTAAATTAGTTTTTGATGTTTATGATGTTTGTTCTACCATAAAAACTTATGTTTAGTCTTAATTTATTTTAGTGATAATCATATTTTGGTTGGTTCAATAAACAAGGACAATACTTAGCAAAATCTATTTTGTATCTGATTGTGGAACACTCTCCCCTACTTGTTCACTCTTTCTTTGATATTCTTGCTATACATTTTCTACGTAATGCATGAAGCAATTTCTATAAAAATCGAAAGAACGACAAAAACTTTTAAACCATCAAAAATCGAATGATATTATATACGGTTGTTTTTATTGCAAATGAACTCTGTTTCTTTGAGATGTTCTTAGAAGGTCTAACACAATAATGTCTCATTGTTATCAGTATCTAAATAAAAAAGATTAGCAGGATAATCGAGGAATACTTAAAGTGTACCAGTAGCAATGGAACAACTCCAGTGAGTTCGACCGTTGGTTTTATAGTAGATCTTCCACGTCTTGGAATTAGTTTTGCATAGAAGATCATATATATAACATCGTGTTTCAAGCCAAAAGCTGTAATTAAATTTCTTCAGTCTGGGAGGAAACAAAAAGCATTTATAATGTTGAAAGCACATGCTCCCTGTGTAATGCAACCATAAGCAACAGTACTAGAGCTGTTCTAATTTTTTTCTGGTGCCTGACTGACATAATATTCCGATAAACAAAGATTCTAAATTCCTTCTGTGATTTTCTCATCCCCCTCTCTATTCACAAAAATCTCCCATTTATCCCTTATGAACATCAGCAAGACCCTTTTTGATACAACTGAAATCCTGACCTCAAATTAATTTTTCGAGTATCAAAAGAAAACACGAGAATCCATTAAGATCATTAACAATTTCATTGAGATTCATTAGGATGTTGGTTTCAGTTACCTTTTTTATAAGGGACCAGCTCTTACATGAGCCTTCACCATGCTCCTAGAAGTTCCAACATAATACTGTCTCAATGTCATCAGTATCTCAATGAAAAATGTCAACAGGCTGTGTACTAACTAACCATACAGTAAGAAGTAACAGTGCAACACAGGAGGAAATCAGAAGCTTCACTCCCAAAGATCTTATTTTCATTTAATCACTAATTCGGTTTTCTTATAATAGAAACTACTTGCGATGCCAATCCATAACAGTCGGGATATTGTTTTTCATGATTGTGTTGACTGGATGAATGTTTGATCATCATCATGCGACCTGTCGTAATAAATCTCGCTTTGCATTTGGTTTTTTCCCTGTAAGAACATCTCCAGTAAGTCCGACCGTTAGTTTTATAGTCGATTGAGTAGTATTGGTCGTCAAAAACTATTTTCGGATGCCTACGTCCTTGGGTAAAAAATAGCATCGCTAAAAAGGAAATTTAAATAAATCTGTAAGAGCATAAACGATATGAGAGATGTGGAAGAAGAAGGGAAAGGAAAATGAAAGGAAAAAGAGAAAAATATTTTTTTATTTTATTATTTCGTTATTTTTTGACTACAATATTAACGACTTGGGCCGTAAAATTTGAATAATCACAGGTCTCCTCTGGATGATTATGATAACTAGTCGACGAATTTTTCTCTAAGTTAGATCCTCTGGTAATAATCCTAGCTTTGCATTTATTTTTATCAGCTAGAATACACTTCCAATACGTACGATCGGGATATTTGTTTTGCAATTTATAGGAATAGTTTTCGAGTGCTATAACGGGGTTTTTGCGGCCAGGTCTAATGTATATTATAGCTACAATAAATAAATGAAAATATTTAAAACAATTTAGTGAAGGTTAAATCAAACTTCAATGAGGGTATTTAGGGCTTATATTAAAATATGCTTTTGATCCGTTGCACTTTATTGGATATGATTTAAAAATTTTAGTAGAGCAATTAAATTTTAACCAGTGGACCACAGTTACTGGTTAAATTGATCATATATAAAACTTTGATACAGTATCCTAAAATTAGAAGCAACTTCTTCGGGAAACGATATGTACATCATAGTCATTCTGTATACAAAAGCTAAGATATTATTTATTTACTCATAGATCATAAATCGACTCTATAGTCGGTGCTGCCATTTACCCTGAAACCCACTTTATATTCCTCATCTAGTAAACTTACCTATGAATTTCTTGCAACTCTTACAGTCACTGAAAGTATTAAAGAAATAACCGCCGATATCCTAATGTCCTGTGCCAAGCACTGAAGAGTTTACATTATCGCCCTGGATACATGCTTGAGGTTAATCAAACTGATGGGATGATTTTGGGTCATTATTGCACTGTGGATATGTGTAAAACACACAATGTTTTATTGACCTAGTTAAATGTGGTTTTTTTAATTGTCTAATAATGACAATTAAAAATCCCTTGCCTGGTAAACGTTGCTAGTTTTTTAGTTTCGTAGAAATGTGAGCATTTTATTTATTTGCATCAATGTGGAGATGGCGTTTATATTCTTGTGCTGCTTTCAGGATTCAAGCAGTCGCACTAAAACTTCTTTCTCTTTTGTCACTGATACCAGCTTTGGACAGTCAGCATTATCTAGAGTCAAAATTGTTACATTGCAGAAGTTTCTTTGGAAAATTTTAAGAGAAACTGATTATTTAATAAAAGATGGTTGCAGATATGTAAACTCTTGGATACCGGAAATTTCCTACTAGGAACCTAAAATGATACTAATTATAAAAGATGCAACTAGTCTCAAGAAAATCTGGCCGTCTGGCCAGGGATATAGAGGGCAGTGAAAAATGATGATACGGATTACCGGAGTTTGTGGAAAGGAATTTTTAAGGTTACCACCTGGACTTGGTCTCTTGAGTCTGTATGACCGTGAATATAATAACAAACATAGATATGATTTGCTGTCATGAGTGCTGATGCTCTTGATAGGTTTCTTATTAACATTTCTTAAAAGCATCCCAATCAAAATCAGCCTGGATGAATTGGCTCTATATTCGTAAGGAAACATTCAGATTCTGGATCTTCCTATTATTTATTAAGACTGAGACAATTTGTAATAAACTAATTTGCATCTTAGTTTGTAAATCTTCAACATCTGGAACATCTAACCCTCCCAGACGGTAGCACTACTCTGGTACCATCTGGTACTAGTACTGTATCTGCAAACAGTTATAATAAATGTTTATCTGTTCATGTGTGAAACAAAACATATTTTTATTGTAAAGATATTGGAAATATGACACAATTGTACACACTGCATGATGTCTTTGGGGACGTGTGGAAGGTCAGCGAATCTTCCGGAATCAGCCGAGTATATAAGGAGCCGCGTCGACGCTGGGAGTGCAGTGCAGTTCGGAATATTGGCGCGATATTTGAATTGGACATAAATAGTAGTAAGTAAATAGGGTGGAAATAAATATTTCTTGTAGCCGTAAGTGATCGTGTATAGTGTAAAGGTGTAAATAAATCATCTGACTATTTTTGTGCATCAAGACTTTAAATTTATACCTTGACAAACGGTAAAAACGATACATTGGTGTCAGGTGTGGAGTGTGAATAAGACGTGAGTCAACTGGACATTGATGAAAAATAAAAAAATAGTGAACTAACATTCTACCAACCTGGAAACTGTTGCAAAATTCTGCAAAGATGGAAGAATGTTTGAGCAAAGAATTACTAGAAAATTTCGCCAATCTGGAAGTTACATTAAAGGAAAATACTGGAAAACTGGAAGAAAACTGTGCCAGGTTGGAAGAAAAGCTTTTGAAAAACAGAAAGGAATAAAAAGAAGAAATTAAAAAAAATCTTCATTGGAAAAGCTGATTTTTTCCTTGATGGAGGACAAGATCAAGAAAGTTGAACAGTATTACAACGTTAGACGTCATCAACACTTTCGATGAACTGTCCTGTAGACCTTCAACAGTGGACAACAAGTACAAAGTTTGTGCCAATACGAAATCTGTTGAATCTGCCAAGTTCTATTAGGCCTAGTTCATATTCAGGCCTTAAATTGCCTCAATTTAATGGTACTACATCATGGAATATTTATCAGCGTCAGTTCGAAGCGGATGCAGAAGTAGATAATAAATAGGTCATCCACGCAGAAGGCCATTGCACTTACATTGGCCTTACATACAAAAAACGTCTCCCGAAGAACAAGAAGTCTACGACCCTCTAGTAAGGCATTTCGAAATGCGGTATAGCGACTCACACCTGGAACAGGTTTACCACACGCAGCTAAAAACTCGGTGCCAAAAGTCGCATGGTTGGTTCAACTAGGATATCCAGATTTTTCGAAAAGAATCATGGAACGTTTGGCAGTCCAAGCATTCCTAGATGGACTCCGCATTAGTGAAATAAGGCACTACGTACTACTAGCATATCCACCTAAACTAGTAGGTGCATTAAACGAGCCCTTGAATTCGAAGCTGCTAAAAACACGAAGAAGTTCGCGTTCGGGAAATAATTTCAGGAAACGACGACTTTGAGGAATAGCTTAAGCAGACTATTAGGAGGACGTATGCACCAGAACCGAAAGTTGAAGTGTTAAAAATGTGACAAAGCAGGACACCCTCCAAAAGGCGCTAGTTCCACTCTCGCCAACCTAAGGAAGGTCGATGCGAAGAGGCTATCATGATGGACTACTTCAGCAAATGGGCTGAAACGTACCCTCTGCCAAATCAAGCAGCCTCTACTGCCACCGACGCCTTAGTGAAAGAATGGATCTGCCGAGTTGATGTACCTTTGGAGCCTCATTCAGATCAAAAATTATATTTTGAATCCAGCTTGTTTCAGAACATCTGTAATCTGAGGACTACTGCATTGCACCCGCAATTAGATGTCATGGTGGTACAAATGAATAGAACCTGGAATGATACAAGTGGGCATACTGAGAGATGCGTGGAAGGTCAACGAATCTTCCGGAATCATAATCAGCCGAGTATATAAGAAGCCGCGTCGCCGCTGAGAGACTGTTGTCAGTTCAGTGCAGTGCAGTTCGAAATATTGGCGCGATATTTAAATCGGACATAAACAGTAGTAAATAAATAGGATAAAAATAAATATTTCTAGTAGCCGTAAGTGATCGTGTATAGTAGTGTAAGTGTGTAAATAACTCAGTTGATTATTTTTATGCATCGAGTGTTTTAAATCACACCTTAACGAACGGTAAAAATGGTATAGGAATAGTAGAGGTCCAATATAGATACAATAATTTATAGACACTCATAAGCATATAGACTCCTTTAGTACCCCATATTGCAAAGACTGTCGATTGGATAAATACCTACAGCAAAAAAGTAGAACAATAATTAGAACCGCACAAACGAAATACTGTCTTGCAAAGGATGAATTATGATAATTTTCTTTAAAAAATGTCAAAGGATACTGAGTGGAAGGCCTTTGTTAAATCAAGAAATGAAACCTATGTTGAATAGGCAACTCCCAGGCCTCAACAATATAGTGGATCTACTAATGTGGAAATGTCGCAAGTAGAAAAGGTCTTTGATCTTTTATAGGTAATTCCAGAACTTTTGTTCAATGATGGTCTTATGATGGTTTCTTCAATTTTTTAACTGGACTGTTATTTTTTGCAAAAATGCTAGAAAAACTTCTTCTTTTTAAGAATTAAACATTTTATTTTTTTAAATTTAAGTAGAAAATATGCTAAAATATTATAAACATGTTATCTTTCAGCTTAAAAATTAAAAAAGGGATAACTACTTTTAAGAAAAACCTAAACAATATCAGTACAGATACACAGGATATTTGCCAAATGATAATGCACTTCATACATGATAAATACTCTGATTCATTTAATCTAACGCTTTGGAGAAGTTACAAAGTATACACCGGATCGCAAACGTTTAGATCCAAGAATTCTGAGTTGAAATTGAAGCAAAGGTATGCAGCAAACGATTTAATATGAGATCAGCTTCAAAGAAATAGATTTAGTTGAATGATTAATAAATACCCTATGATCTAGTTAGTCAAACGCTTTAGAGAAATCATAAAATATCTTAACGACTAGATCTTCAACATTAAGATGCAAATATACTTGTTTGAGTTCTGATTTGATACTAAAGTGAACGTATTGCAGTAAATATTTTTTTTTCTAAATTATTATAACGTTTGGCAAACTATTTGGCAAATACCCCGGATACCAATCTAGGTACATTTCTAATATTTAGGTAGTTTATTCCTCAAACCAAAAAAAATTATTTAGACATGCTACACATATAGATTACGATCTAAATAGAGGTCTTTATGACCTAGAATGACGTTTAAAAGAACAATAAAAGACAACATAATCATTAATAATCGTTTTGACTATTCTTTAAGTTATCATTATTACTCAAAAGTTTGATGAAATCATTATAGGTTTGTAAGGCACCGTTTCAAATTAGTAAAAGAGATTTTGCGATTCATTTCTAAATGATAAAAAACTAGAACTCTTTCCCCGTTGGTTCCATAGCTTGGCCTTCAAACCTTCTAGCACCAAGCTACTTAGGATTAACTTTGAACTTCATTATTTAATTTGACAGGTTTGACGGTCAACATTTCAAGTTCCAGATTTTTCTATTTAGAGTTGATTCTAACTTCACTTTCCAAGAAAAAGATAATGTGCCTACTGCTACCATATCAACACTTGACTTACATGTACTGATACTGACTATAACACTCCTCTGACAGAACTAAGGGAAAAGTTAAAGAAGTGATCCAGGAAATGACGAAAACCTTTAAATCCACCCACAGAACTAATAATTTCATGTCAAATAATAAATATGTACTAGACATAATTCGCAGTAAGTCAGAGATTTATGGTATTATGGAGATATGAACCAATTATTACTGGTCCAACAAGCTTAAGCAAAACGATTAAAAAAATGTGCACTAGGCAAGGAACTAGTGAGAAATGAGCAGGAACTCATGATATAATCTCAATACTTCTATGCCAATCCATAGATAGGCCTTTTCTTCTGTAGAAGTAGAATCAGTGAACATGGTTTGAAGTTAAGATAAAAAAGCTCAAAGTACGTTCTTGTATCTTAATGGAATTCAGTATTCCAATCAAAGGAAGGAGGCTTATGAGAAATGTTCAGACTTTTTGGAAAAATCTAGTCCCAAGCTACTTAGGTTTAACTTTGGACTTTGGTTTCTTAGGTCCACAGGTTTGACTATCAAGTGCTAGATTTCTCTATCTACCAATGATGCACTTCGAAAAATGTCGCAGAGTTTTCTCAGCGTTACAGTCTTGAAGAAATTTAAAGTAATTGGACCAAATGATGTGACAACATACTAATAAGCAGCACATACTAAGATCGCCAGTGTTTCTTTCAATTTCGTACTTTATGATGTCCAAAATATTAGAACTGTCATATTTTGACTCTTTTCCTTCTTGATGTGTCTTCTTTGCAGCAACCTCCAATTAGTGACAGTCAAAAGTGAGAACAGAAAATGTAAAAAGTTAAAAATCTGGACAATAGAAATACTTGGTTAGCCAATAAAGTTCAAGGCTTTTGGACTATTTGTTACAGAATATAAAATGCCATTAGGGATCACATTTTAATCAGAGTCTTTTTATTCCCTCTATTGAAATTCCTAATCAGAATTTGGATTATTACTCAGGTTATTCTAGACACCTTAAGTATTTCAGCTGAATGTAAGAAATTTATGGCGCTATCAGATTTTTGGTTGCTTAAGGCAATATGTTTAGCACTCGTGTTGATGATGTACCTGACCAAGTCTTAGCTATTGGAATTGACATTGACTTTCAGTTACGTTTAAAGGATTTCAACTTAACTCTCAAAGAAAAAGATGAGGGGCCTATAATTACAAACCAGATCTTGCTTCAGATCGTGACACTGACTATAACACACGTCTGACAGAACTAATGGAAAAGTTAAAGAAGAGGTCCAGGAAATGAAACAAACCTTTGAAACCACCCAGACAGTAATTTGAAAAACTAATAGGAAATCAGTAACTATAATATTACTGTAGATAATTCATGTCAAATATCAAATGGAGCCTCTGAGAAGGTATTTGAGGATCAGTGGTGAAAAAATTAGCAGCATATGTTTACTCTAGGGACCACAATATTCAATGACAGATATTACATCTACGTTACCTTAGTAGATTATTTTTTATCAGACAACATCAGACAAACAACAGTTGGTTGCCAAAAATTCTCAAAAGTAAATTGATAAACTTAGTTAGATTACCAATTAGTAGATAGAGTATAGGATGGACAAGGACTGGTGACAATCGTGATGAAACCTTAATGAATGGTTACAAGGGCCTCTTCTGTAGGAGCAAAAGTGCAATTATTATAACTTGAACAAATATAATAATGCAATAGAATAAGCCAAGGTGAAGAGAAGGAGAGAGATATCTGAGATACATTAGGGTGATTCTACCAATACTGAGTAATTTTACATTTTATTACATTTAATCATTATTATCTAGATAAATATATTTATATTATTCATAATATATTATAACCTACTTGCTTTTGTATTGCAGGATATTTTTATTTACAAAAAAATTAAATCAAGTTTTTTTGCTAAGAATGCTATTAAAATATCATTCCCGTGTGTGTCCCTAAGAGCTAATTTTATTTTCAATTAGACTTTATTTGTTTAATTACAATAAAATGTTACTGCTTTTCTTAAATACTTAAACGACTTACACTTCTTTAAAAGATAATGTATTATTATATCCATCAATATCTAAAACAAAACAAAAATTACATACGTTTTAAATTTGTCACGTATAGACGTCATCATTCCCGTGTACATTTGTATATTCACGATTTAAACCTTAAACATATTTGCGCAAGTCCTTGAAACAAAACGTATATATTGCGGCGTTGGTCGGGGAGCCGGCAGTATCAAATTAGTTGCTCTAGTGATCACATCCCTTTTTTTTTTAATTTTGAACTTTTCTTTTTGTTTTGTAACGTGTGTCGTCATTACCATGGTAAGTCAATATAGGACAAAATCTGGTATTTTTAAAAATAAATTGCATTAACTACAATGATTTATTTTGTTTAAATATATTTTTTATAATTATTTTAGCCTTGTTAAAACCTTAATCGATTTTTTCTAAAAAATACAATTAAAATATCATTCCCGTGGCGTCATTCCCGTGTTATCTAAACGACACGGGAATGATAAGTTTGCCACGGGAATGATGAAAATAGAAAAAAGTACATAAAATAATATTTTAAATAGACCTCTTTTTTTAATTAACTGTTTTTACTTACTTTCAGGTACGACAACGGAACCAAAATAAAAAATCACGCGAAGAAATATTACGAGAAAAAGAACGTCGCAAAAGGATACGTGAAGATCCAGTAAAACAGGAAGAACAAAGAGAAAAAGAGAGGCAAAAATATATAAAGCAAAACAAGGTGAAAAAATCAATTAGTGAATTAACACCCAGACAAAAGCGACAGCAAAGCAAGAAATGGAAAGAAAACTCAAAAAAATATCGTTTAAGAAAACACAACCAACTAGAAGAACTTGCCAGGATTCAAGAAAACACCCCCCCGGTCTCCTCAGAAGATGAAAGTGACCATGAATATTTAGAAAACAGACGAAAAGAGGTGGGACGAATACTTGCGAATAGGAACAAAGTGAAAAGATTATGCAACAACTCAAGACCAAGGCTGATACATATAAGAAAAGGTACTACAGATTATTAGAACAAACCAGAACAAGCAACACATCAAAACCAAGTGTGCAGGCTGGATCCCTAATAGCAAAAGTAAATGAACTACTAGATAATGTTGTAGAAACACCCACAATTGAGAAGGTCAAGAAAAACTTTCTTTTTGGTGAAGTCATAAAGCAACAGCTAAAGGAATCATATTCGCAACTAAAATCTGATAAAGATAAGCAAATTATAAAGAAACTTTTAAATGGTAATGTAATAAAAAAGTACAAACTTAAAACGCATTTATCGAATATTATTAGATATAGAAAGACACCTAATTTAGTTTCCTCTGCACTCAGGAAATTTGATCGAAAATGCAGTCAGAAAAAGAAACAGCTTAGCAGGATAAAAAATCAAATTGAATTGTTTTTAGAATCCGATGATAATAGTAGAATGTGTCCGGGTAAGAGGGATTTCGTAACAAAAAATAAAGTATCAAAACAAAAACGCTTTCTTTCAAATACATTAAAGAATTTGTTTGTATCCGAAAAATAAAATTAGCTATGCATTCTTTTGTCGCGCTCGACCATTTTGGGTCAAGCAAATGAAGGTGGCAGACCGAGAAACGTGTAAATGTATTGCACATGCAAATATGGAACTCTTAATATCCAGTCTTCATAAAAACAGTTAAAAAAATTGCCAAACAACCACACGAATGCAAAACTGAGGAGTTAATAGTCATCCTTCACAAAAAATTGCCATTATTTATAGCTCATGAAGCTAGAATTACTCATCAATACAGAAGTATTTCTGAGCTTAAATCAAGCCTTACAGACACCGATATGTTACTGCACTGCGACTTTAGCGAAAACTACTGCCTTAAATATACAGAAGAAGTTCAATCTTTTCATTTTGGGAGAGCGAGACAGCAAGTTAGTCTTCATACAACAGTGGTTTACACAAAAGGAGAAACAAAAGCTGTTCCAAAGAGCTTCTGTACTGTTTCTGAAGATTTAGATCATGGCCCACCCGCCATTTGGGCGCATTTAAATCCAATTTTAAGTGATTACTGCAGTAAAGGTATAGAGACTGACATTTTTTAAGTGACAGTCCGGTCACACAGTACCGAATAAAAACATGTTTTCGTTTCTGGGAAGTCAGCTTTGCAAACACTACCCCCAAATAAAAATGGCAACTTGGAACTATCACGAGGCAGGACACGGAAAAGGTGCACCCGATGGGATTGGGGGAACTTGCAAAAGAAGTGCTGATAGGGCTGTTGCGCAGGGTCCAGATATCTCAACTTTTGATGAATTTGTTCAGGTATTAAAAGAGTTTTGTCCCGGAATAATATTCTATGTTATCTCCTCGGATGACATACAGCACTTTATAAAATAAAAGCTTGATCTTGCTTTTTAATGGAACCTTGAAAGTTCACCAGGTTGTATTAGGAAATTCGAAAGTTTTTTTAAGAAGTCTGTCTTGTTTTAATTGCAAAGAGTTTTGCAAACACTATGAACTAGGAAACCTTTCTTATGGACAAGTAGCGTCATCATCAGAATCTGATACCGATTGCTTACAATCTTCAACAAAGTTGCCAACACTGCAATATAATGAAATATATAGCGACAGTGAGGAAGAAATTCCCTCAACTTCAAATAATGCTGAAATAAAACTGGGAACATTTGTGTTAGTATCCTTACAAAGTATGCAAAAGCAAAGGGCTTGTTACAGGTATGTGGCAATATGTCAATCAAATTTGGAAGATGAAGAAATAAAAGTGGCTTTTCTGAAATTATGTGATTTAGAAAATGGGGAGAAATTTAAGTTAAGTAACGAAAACGATACAAGTTATATAAATAAACAAGAAATAATTGAAGTTCTTCCTCAGCCTAAGCTAGTTCTATGTGGTCGCAAGACCTATTATAAATTTCCAAATAGAGTTAATATATTAGAAAGTACATAGTAACTATTTGAAAAGTAAAGACTGAGTTGTGATTACTTGATCTCAAACTTGTTCTAGATTTTGTTAGTTTTTTATTACTTAGCGTATAACTTTTAGTGACATAAAGCACTTTTAATTTTCTTACGTGCACTTTTATTCGGATAATCTATATTTTGTTGTCGTTTTTAATAAATAAAATGCCTTATTTTAATAATGTGTGGAAATTTCTCATTCCCCTGTTGTATTCGTCATTCCCGCGGCAGTATAATTTATACTAAAATCTAATTGGTTCATTAATAGGAAATTTTTAAGTAAGCTCATAGCTAGCTTTATAATTTATTAGTTTACTTAAATTAAAAAAAAACTTAAGTCCAAAATTCTCAGAGGAAATTACTCAGTATTGGTATAATAACCCATTAATGTCATTCAGATCTGCATGAAATATTCGTGATAACCACTTCTTAGATCGTCCAGAAATTTTCTGGCAGGAAGACAAATCGTTGGAATGTAACACTTGTTGCAAAAATAAAAAGTCAGATAATGTCGGGGACTTTTTCTAGTAATAAAGAAAATAAATAAATCCGTTTTAGCTCCCAAATTATTGCTCTACCATCAAACGACTTATTCCAATATAAAGGATTGTTTTCTATGACTATAGAGAATTAAATGATTGATGATTGACTTATGCTATTGATTTGGATACAACAAAATTGGCCTTTTTAATAATTAAAATTAAATAATAAACCAGCTTCAAGTATAATTAATAACCATTTCTTTATATAACTTGATTCTATAGTGTGGTACGAACCTACTTTCAAGATTCAAGTTCCACAAGATTTCAATATTTTTAAGCCTAAATTCTTACTTGCAGCTGGTTTACGTTTCCACAACTAAACTGAAAAACTCTTAATGTCCTACATGGTCATTACAAAAAGCCACCTTAACCCGTCCCGACTTAAACCGCTGCACAATAATTTTAGCCGGACAAAATCCCAAACGGGTCTGAGTGCAGGCATATCGACAAATGCCACCATTTTCATTGCCGTACTCCTTATATCCGGCCGACGAAAACCGATTATTCGTTTCCTGTTCCAAGAAGCTCTTCCAAGATTTAAAATCATCCATCGAGTCAAATTCCAGGGTTTCTTCCGTAATCTGGATGCCATGGTCGTCGATGTAGTGGTTCGAGATGTTCCGCTTTGATATATCGCGATACTCGCAGTAACTGCAACGGTATTCCTGACGTTTTCTAATGCAGGACGCCCGATGAGATCTGAATTGTTTAAGGGTTTTAAAGGTGGTTTTGCAGGCTTTGCATCTGTATTTTTTTCCAGTGTTCAAACCTAAAAAGTACGATTGGTCAGAACATGTATATATTTTTATAAATAATTTATTACTAAACTGGGATATATTTTGGTATTTATATATATCAGGTATATATCATTGCAAAATAAATTGACCAACTATCAGAATACCTCTAAATTTATAAGCTTTTATTATTTTTTAACAGATAATTTGGCGATGACTGAAGTGATGGTTCCAATTTCTTCTTAACATTTTTTGAACATTAATCATTTCAACAAAAAATAAATTGAAAAATTATACAGTGCGTCCCAAAAGTTATGTCTCAATTTATTTAAAATTAGACTATAAGTTTTTGGCTTTTCAAGTTGCGCTTTTTTGTACGTGAAGTTTGTATATACAGTGTTGCTCAAAAATAAAGTTCGACCATCAACCTTATTTTTTCAAATGAAAGCACCTTTTTTTATTTAATTTTTGAATTTCGCATGGAATTCTACGTTTATTCCATACATCATGTGCTATACCTACCTAAAGTCAATAATCATCGACAAAACCCGATTAATTTAAAAAGAGCAAAAATTTACAATATCCAATAGGGCAATCAATAAATTCTCGTTGCACAGTTTCAATTATTTCCTGAGTTATATCACTTGTCTGCGAATCCTTTCTTTCAAGTCGTCTAAATTATTTGGCCTCTTAGCAAATACCTTTGACTTGAGGTATCACCACAAAAAAAAGATCCAGTGGCGTTAGGTCAGGCGACCTAGCAGGCCATTCGATGGGTGCTTACGTTCCTATTCATCGACTGAGAAAGGTTTCATCTAAAAATGTACGTATAGTAGCAGCATAGTGTGGTGGAGCACCATCTTGCTGGAAAATTAGTTCCTGGTTAGGAAAGTCTGGTTCCAATAATGCTGAACCAAATTCAAATTGGAGATGCACTTGTCCTGTTAAAGTCTGTTCAAAAAAAATGGACCTATTGCTCTTTTGCGCACTATTCCACATCAGACATATAGTTTTTGACGGTACTGGGTGTTCACCTCCATCATCCAATGCGGATTTTCTGTTCAACCAATCAAACAGAACGCGGCTTCACCGAAAAAAATAATATGTGTTGCTAAACTATTATTTAGATTCGGACCAGAGGATGAGCAGATTTCGGCAAGTCTCTAATATGACCAAATTCTCTAAATTTATCATCTATTCTACTCACCACCTTTTGACATATCGGAGGATTAACAGGATGGATCACATTAAATAATTGAGCAACTTGTATTTGAGTACGTGTTCTATCACCAAACCCAAGCATGCACGAAATTTCTATTTTTTCTTGTTCCGTTAACTTCACCATTGTGAAAACCGCAACTTTGCTCATACACTTGACTTAAAACACACTCACTACAACTCGTACATAATACGCGCTCATCAGACAACATTAAAAAAATACGAATGATCGCCCGTGTTTTTTTCGGTAACTGTTGACTTTAGATATAGCACATGATGCATGAAACACGTAGAATTCCACGTAAAATTCAAAAATGAAATAAAAAAGGGCTATATTTGAAAACTATATATTTGAAACAATGAAGTGGATGGTCGAAATTTATTTTTGAGCAACACTGTATATACAAACTTCACGTACATAAAGCGCAATTTAAAATAAAAATCCACTGTATGGACCATTTTCGTAAAAAACTCATTCCTTAATTTTAAATGAATTTAGACTTAACTTTTGGGATGCGCTGTATACCACGAGTAGTCAAGGCCTTCCTATTAATTCTTTATATTTCTAGTAATAGAACTCAAAACTCAAATGAATTGTTTTAGAAAGGGCTCAAAATCCATTAAGATCCATTCATCAACTCGTCTATAGTCTAAGAAACTGCTTAAGAGAGTCATTTCGAACAACATAGAAAATACTGAAAACAAAAAACTCGAAGCAAGAAGACTCAGATCCAGAATCTACTAGAACCTAAAATCTTGTACAGATATGTATCCAATTATTTAATAGAAGTATATTCTTGTTCTGCTGAAGATTCTAGGTACCCCTAAATATTATAATATGTCCACCATACTTGTTGAGTTCAACAAACTCTATGTGAACTTGGATATTTCAAAGATATCGCTTTAATCAATGATAGCACAGTTTTTCTGTCATATCCTTCTTGTAAGTACATATTACTAGTGAATGTTCTTCTGGAATCAGTAAAGTTAGAATTAGGTTTAAAGTAAGTTGAATTTTCGTCCTTCCACTACCAGTTATTGTTAAACGATATTTGATGAGCTTTTAGATAACGCTTTTTGAGTGTCTTGCCTGATATTAAGTAGCTCTAGATATATCTGACTGAATTGGGAATTTTCAAATAGTAGCTTAAATTCTATTTCGAGAGGTCTGATAAGAAAATTATTTTTTTTTCGTCTTGGGAATTCTGGAAATAATCATCATCATTCATGATCATCATGCAGTCTCTTTTACGTCCATCGTTGGATATAGACCTTCTCCAAACGTCTCTAGTTCTGTTTGTCCATGGCTGTTGCAATCCAATTTGTCACTATCATCTTCAGGTCATCCGTCCATCGAGTGGGATTCTGCCTCAGCTACGCTTGTCAGCTCTTTGTCTCAATTGCAACAGTTTTTTGGCCTATTACTCATCTTCCATTGTATCAATATGCCTAGCCCATTTCCATTTCCGTGTAGTGATTTAATGTATAAAATCAGCTACTCCAGTACGTCGGCGTTCTGCTTAATTCCTCATTTAATCCCTCAGGCCCAGCATCAATCTCTTAATTCACCTTTGTGTTACTCTTAGTTTTTCTGCGGTTTTCTTAAGGTTAAAGTTGGGGTATTTGCGTCATCGGTCAGAACCTGTAAAACGCACTGGTCAAATACTTTTCGTTTTATGTGAATTGAACTATTTTCTTCAAGGATGTCCTTCATTTTTCTGTATTAACCACAGCACGCCCCAGGGAATTGATCTGTTTAGTTAAAATTTATTGTTAGTTTCATCTTGTACGATATCGTTGAGTTTTTGGAGCATATCTCCCTCAGATTGTCTGACAAAATAACGATGTCATCCGCAAAACCTAGATGATTGAGTATCTTTTTAGAGTTGTTATATTTTCGTTTTTGTGGCATTGAGTCTTTTAGTCTCTCTAGAAATAATTTTGGTTTTTCCAGGCTTTCCTATGACAAATAAATACTTTTTTCATTAGATTTACAAAATATCTAATAAATTCTTATAAGATTTTTTTTTAGGTTACCCTAGGGAAAAAAAGACTTTTCTTGAAATTTCCCAAATTTCCATTACAGTTGTCAGTTTTAATTTCAAAGCTTTTCTAGGCGTGTTTCTGACATATGACGACTTTTATCACATGATTCCCAAAATTTCATATATAATTACACTCTTATAAGAATATTTTATTATACATGCATATGAAATCCTGGAAAATGTAAGAAATTGGAAAATACTTATTTGAAGAATGTTATGGAAATCTCGGAAATTTTATATTAAGTCTTTTTAAAGACACCTGGAAGAACTACGAAATAAAATACTTTTTTCAGAACGTAATGGAAATCTCGTAAGAACAGTCTTTTTTTGCCCAGTGAATCCGAACGAAAGGAGATATAAAATATTCTTATTAATTAAAAAATGCCATTCTAAAAATGTTAAAGCAGTTTTTCTATGAAATCCTTCTTAAAAGTGCATATTACCACTGATTTTTCTAAATTTAGTAATATTAGTTTAGGTTTAAATTAGCTAGCTCAAATTTTCGTCCTTTCACTGCAATTTATTGTTGAACGATATCGGATGAGTGATTTGATAATCTTTTGAGTATTCAGTCTACATTCAGAAAAAGTCTACATTTCCTGAAGTATCTGCATTTTTTCCTTTTGTCTGAGATTGTAGGAAGCACTAAATATTACAATATATCTCCTACACTTAATGAGTTCAATGAGCTTCAACTGACTGAATTGGGTATTTTCAAATAGTAAATTGGATTCTACTTCGAGGATATCGCCTTATCCAATGATACCACAATTTTTCTGTCATATTGTTCTTGAAAGTATATTTTTGGATTTAGTACAGTTAGAATTAGGTTTAAAATGAATGGCTAGTGATTTTCGTAAGCACTCTGTCATATCACAAGCTTCTCTTCCAGATAAGCTCACAATCATTTAATCACCTTTTTTTGCGAGAAACCGTCAAACGGACAATTTTGTTTTAAGTTGGCTCGACGATCTTAAAGAGTCTATAGATGGACATTTAATAATGTATACTAAAATAAGGAAGATAAAAACATTAAAATGTATTTTCAGGCAAAAAAAAAGGATAGCAATATAGCGTATAACGTAGAAATTAATCGTTTCGCTTAAATATTTAATTCGTATCCATTTAAGTTATGCATAAAAAAGCCTAATTCGTTAGAAATTTAATAACTAAAAGTTGATTTCAATAAAAAAAGATTAGATTCTTGCGTTATCATATTTTTTAAAAATAAAAAATAGTTTTCATCTAAGTCAAAGCATATCATATATTTTCCTTCGCTTTATTATTACCAGATAAAAATATAAACTAGGATGTAATAACACTAACAAGTTTGGTAGTGACGATCTCCGGAAGGTTATCCAAAGGCGCATGGTTATGACCTTCCTTAAATAAGATGGTGTAACCCTTTAAAACAATTTTTGCCCTGCAAAGAGTTTTCGAGACGCTCACGCACTCCCAGTTCGTTCTATCCGGATGCCTTGTCCTGATTCTATAGAGGTAATTGTTGACAATCATTAGAGGAAGTTTCCTCCCGGCACAAAAGTGAATAGTTGCTAAAATAAAAATAATTTTATGTAAAAGGAAACATCTGAATTATTAAATCTTCTTATTGATTTATTATACACACGTAAAAAAGGCAAACAAAATTGGATATTAGCAGTGTCTTTAAAAGTCCAAACGTCTAGAATCCAAGATCTATTAGACCGAGTCTCCTTATTAAGAAATTTATTTAAATTCTAAGGTTTATCTTAACTATGCAGAATAATAGTGAGATGGGCTAAAAGTTTTAAGAATATCTTACGACTGGTGCAATATTTTACCTATATACACAACTGGCAAATTTCTTTCTTAAGTGCCGATATCCATGCATTAACATGAAAATCATAAGCAAAGCCCCCCTACATTCCCTAGATAGGAATAGAACATTCCCACCATTTCTTTCTCACCTCTCAACCTTCTTTCACTACAATTGGAACAGAAATCTAGTATAAGACAAGTGTTTTCGTTTTTTCTATAACTTGTAGCTTAGATTTGTTATTACAAAGTAATACATTGATTTCCACACCCAAGACTGTCTAGAGCTGTCCAGACTTGTATATAAGGTACATCCGAAAATTTAAGTTCCTATCACCTCCTCCAGATGCCGAGTAATGCCTGTGAGGTATGGACGTAACCAGTCTTCTTCTAAGTCTTCATGAAGACTGTGAAAGCATTTGCTTTGAAAATGCTATGATCTAAGATTGAAAATCTGCTTAAAGAACACCAATATTCGTCAAATATTATAGAAACAAGCCATTTCATGGTGTAAATTCTTGGCAAGGTATCTGTAAGCTTGTAAATAGGTTACGACAGCGATTTCTTCTGAGACCCTCGAAAATCCTGTTAATGCTCCCCAAATACAATACCATATCCAATTCTTAGGCAAAACTAAGCATGATAAATTGTCAATACTCTTACTTGCTATCTACTTGATAGTCTGCTACCCATTTCATTAACATGAACTCTCCAATTAGGTGCGCCCACCAAAGCCAGAACGCTAGTGTGCACCACTTGTGCAATGGTCCGACTATCTGACTTAATTAAAAAGACTTCATTCATGTGGGAATTCTTAGGGGTAAACTTTATTCATCTATGTTGCATTTTCCAAGAATTGACATCAGAAAACACGGTAAGATCTTCTATGTGATCTACAGTAGATGGCGATTATTAGAAAGAACAACGGTCCAAGAATGGATCTTTGTAGAACCCCAAGATCCAAAGCCATTGCATCACATTGGACACCATTAATTTCAACAATCAAAGCAAGTTAAGATTTTAGCCATTCCTAGACTCGCTTTAATTTTAACTTTCAATTTTATTGATTAGTTATTTATTATTGATTAGCTGATGGTTATGGACTTCGTCCAGAAACTGCAACATATCCGACGTGCACTTCTGACTGAACGAAATCCATGCTGACAGGTTGTAAATAAATTGAATGAATTAAAAAACAGCTGCAATTTGATTGAATACAATTAGAATACACTCTCAATAGGGATCTTGGACCACAGAGGTTGTTTTGCAAAACTGTTATCTGCGTTTGCGTAATCAATTATTGTCTAATCATCTCTTAGTATATTATTTTGATAAAATGTCACAGCAAAGATTACAGCGAATACAAAATATATGTTGTCGACTTGTCGTTTTGTTCGCTGGTTAAGCAGGTTTGATCAGGTTTCTGGGCATTAATGTTCCTCAAGATATTTAAAAGACCTTAAGGTGACTGCAAATGAACTACGAAAAAAAAACAAAAGTAATGAGTATTGACGAAATTGAAGTGTTTATTGATAACAAAAAAATAGAAAGAGTCAACGATCAGAAAGGTGTATCTTACTAGTGATAACTTATATGCGGGAAACCATGAGTATTACAGAAAGAACTCCTGAAAAACTGAGAGTTTGTCAGAGAGCCATAGAGAGAGCAATTTTGGGCATCAGTCTAAGAGACAACATAACAAATAAAGAAATAAGAAGAAGAACCAAGGTGACAGATGTAGTGGAAAGAACAACTAAATTTTAATGCAATGAGCAGGCTATATAGCAAGAAGTGAAATAGATAGATGAACATCAAGACTCGCAAGCAGACCGAGACGAACAAAAAGAAGCGTAGGCAGACCTCATAAAAGATGGGCTGATGGTGTAAAGAAAATTGCGGGTAGAAGAAGTTGAAAAAGTCTATGTCCATAGGAGGAAGGATAAGAAGAACCTAATTAAAGTAATTCGTGTGATATTAAAAAATGGTTTAATTACCTATAAGCCACTGGAAGTACATGAATAGACGTAAATGGCAAAAGAAGAAATCAACTGCAAAAAGGAGTATAGCAGAAAATTAATAACAACTAAAAATATCTAATGCTTTATGTATGTTTCTTGGTCTAATATACTCTGTAAGATCAAATAAAAACTAAAAGTCAACATGTTCCTCATGTATATTTTTTATTTTCCATAATTTTGCATAATATTCAAAACTTTAACTTTCCTCGTCATCAAAATCTCCGGTAGAGTTTCCTCTGGGGGGTGATTATGATTTTGCCTGAACGAAACGGTGGAACCATCTAAAATTAGCCTGGCCCTACAGTCTTCTCTGGCACGTCGATTCGCTATGCATTCGTAATATATCCTCGTATAATTTTCCTTTTTAATTTTGTGTATGTAGTTATTTACTATTAGAAGAGGTTTTTTTCTTCCCGCACAAAAATGAATCAAAATATCTAAAAAAATGTTTAATATGTTAGTAGCTTGATCATTTTTTTGCCAAGTATGAAGAGATACACAAGAGTAATGCTGATCCATAGTAACCAGCTGCTGTTTTTAATAATTCAATAGTTTATTGATATCGCTCTTATTTTAGAGTCTTGCATTACACATAAGTCGAAAAGGCCTTAAAATCCAAGGAAATAGCCCTGTGTGCGTTCATGGATATTAAGGTCACTTTCTATAGCGCGGAGTTCCTTGTAAGTTCCTTTTTATAACCAAAAATTCATACCAGAAAAAACGACTCATGAAATGAATTTATGCAGGGTAGTTAGTAGTAAAGGGGGAAAATCATATAATTACGATTTACGCTTAGAGTTGACGTCGAATTGAAAAGAATTAAATTCAAAATTTGTCGAGAATAGCAAAGCCTGCAACTTTTGTAAAAGTCACTTTTCAACATAACCTCAAAATTGCCAAGGAAAGTACGAAAAACGAAGATATTTGTGAAACTTGGTTCAAATGTTTGTTTTAGTACCTTAAATAACTACGAATTTTCAAATTAAAATATTTAAAATTTTCCGAGGAATTTTCGTAAAATGATCATCGTACAGGGTTCGTGAACCACTTATTTTCTGGAATTTATTAGAAAAGTAAATTCCATTTATTGGAATCTACTTTTCAAAAAAATTAAAAAAAAACTTATTTTACTGTAGAAAATACAGGTGAAAACTGCAATAAATTCAAAAAATTAGTTTGCAAGACTAAAATATGCAATAATTGTTAATTATTTCTTTAAATTTTAATAAAATAAGAAAAGCGATTGCACTATTGAATTCTACGGGAAAAAAATACAAAAGAAGCTATATTTCATTGTTTATTACATATCGTGTACCTTGCACATTAAAATTATTAATTAACGAATGCTAATACTCTTATACTTACTATGGTAGACATGGTAGTTTTTAAATGGGCTATTCATAAGTACTTTTAACCACACATACTTCTCTTTTATATTTTTTCCCGTAGATCACGAACTTACACTCCATGAATATCCATTAACAAATTAAGTTGCAAAAATACAATTTTTTGCAAATAAATTGTAAATAATGCATTTTATAAAAAAAATAGGAACACTTTTTTGTAGATCTTTAAATTTTCTAAAAAAAGTACGTATACCTAAGAATACCTGAGTTTTTTCGTAAAATACGTTAAACAGTTAATAGTAATAATCGGAAATTATGCAGTAATTAAAAAGTACTTAATACATATTCATATCGAAACGTGTAATATCAAGCATAGAAATGAAGTTGTATTTTTTACCATAAAATTCAATAGTGCACATAATCACTTTTCTAATTTTATTAAAATTGAAATAAATCATTAACAATTTTTGCAAAATTTATTGTTGCAAAACTAATTTTTTGGGTTAATCGCATTTTTCAGTTGTCTTTTCCACAGTAAATATATATTTTATTTGTTTAGTCGAAAAATAGATACTATAACGAAGAAAATGAGTGGTTCCCGAACCCTCTACGATGAACAAAATCACTATAGGGATCCATTTTACGAAAAATTCAATTTTCTGGACTTGTACCAAGTTTCACAAAAACTCTAAAACTTTTCTAAAAATGGAAAATCGGTTTTCCGTGTTTTTTTTTTTGAAAATTTGAGGTTATGGTGAAAAGTGACTTCTATAAAAGTTGCAGATTTTTGTATTTTCTACAATCTTTGTATTTTTGTAAAAACTGTTTAATTTCGACGAACTGCTGTCTGCACACCTCCCCGAAATTTCGTTCCGATCTTTTATAAAAACCACTATTATGTACTCTGCATGTCCTGGGTTTCACCGAAACTGTAGTAAACGTATGCATCGTCGAAATATATCTAATGTATAACAACCCGCAACACGCCGGGTTAATTGGTGTTGCCTATCCATACGGCGGTGGACAGAAGCAACCGCTACGTAGACTCAAGTGGAACAGAGGAAGCCCAAAAGGTCAATAATGGTCGCAGAGCAAAAGGCCAACTTGGACCAGACCCCATTGCACTACATTACATTAAAATAGTTAATAAACCAGTGAGTTTTTTTTATTCTAATACATGTGGATTGAAACTGGAGCAGCTCCAACGATCCCAGAATTTTTTTTCTAAGCAAACTACAAGTGCGACAAACCGTATAGAAAATATATTTAAAACATAAATCTTTACATGTCAAACTTCACTTAAACAGCACTTTAACCATTTTCGTTATCAGAATCGGTGGTAGTGTCTCAGAGGGCGGATGATTGTGATGCGCTCTGAAAGCAATGCTGCTTCCTCTTAAAATAGTTCTGGCCTTGCAATTGGATTTTCTTGCAAATAAACATTCGAAGTACGTCCTATCTTGAACTTTTTGTTTTATTTTGTACGTGTAGTCGTGGCAAATCAGTAGAGGTTGTTTCCTTCCTGCGCAGAAATGAATGCTGATTTCTACAAGAAACGATTAAGAGGAGCAAGACTTAGTAATTGACTCTGAAATAGTAAATTATATCCACTTCAAAGTCCTAAAAACTTGCTGATTATTAAATAAATATTAGCTTACTAGCTTTAGGGTTTTGTACCCTTAGATTAAATTTAAAAAGCATTCTCATGAATCAAAATATTTATTAGTAAATAAGTTCATAAGAAATTGAATTGCCGACGTTTTTTGTCAAGTGGCTTTAAAGATCATACCATCTAAGGCCAAAGAGTCCAAACCATCTTGGTAACAGATTTGGAGAGATCAAACTTCTTGCCCTAGAGCCAGTATGCTAGAGTAAGCAGTTGCAAGATTTGTATACAGTGGAAGCAAAACAATTTTCCTAATAGCTCACAGCAACGTCCCCAATATTGCAAATGCTATTTGTATCATTCACACATACTTAAGATACGATTTGGATAAAATCCGAATTATTTCACTTTGTCTCCGTGTAACTTGACTCGCCTCTTATATAAACGATTTGACTTAAAAAGAGATTCCAGTTCTTTATTGCATTTACCGGAGAAAATAAAATCGTAAAATTACTCAACAAGACTACGTTTAATAAAAAATGGTTTGGCCGACAAATTGCTGCAGTCTCTTGGGTAAACTGCATGGTTATGCTGATGCGGTCCCAATTGAGCGACCCTTCCGAAAGTCGTCACTCTGGCTCTACATTTCGTTTTGTAGTAATAAACGCACATCCAATAGGTTCTGCCTGTTTTCGTTCGCTCGTGAAGTTTATAGGAGACATTATTTAAAACGATTTTTACGTTTCCTTTGCGGGTCGGTTCGAAATATATAAGACCTAAAAAAGAGTAATAACAATTATTCGGAAAAATAATGTGAGCAGCGTCCAGCAGAGTCGCTATGTTTACCTCAAAAGGTATACGCACTGTGAGAAGTCAATGTTTTAGTTATGTTTTAATTTTGTTCACATACCAGAAGTATTTTTCCTTTGGCCGAAATCTTCCAAGCTACTTGTAGATCTAATTCTAAAAGTCATTGATCATCAATTCCAATACCGAACTTAATAAGAGCACAGTCTCGTATCATTTCAAACAAGTAAAGGTTTTTATCTGAGAAGCTTTGTGGAGTGCCGAAATACACATGCATTGACATGAAACAGAAAGTCTAAGGTTCCAAGAGAACGAGGATAAAATACTACATGTAATGGAGCTCTGATCCATCGACAAAGTTTCAGTTCAAGACCAAGGCTTTCACACGCCAATGGTACAGAGGTGGTTCAACAAAGATAGACAACCGCTGCCGTTGGTTCTTGTCTTACTGCCGTAAAACGAGAAACACCTATTTGAACTTACAGATTTAGCCGAGGTCTGGATCAGGGTGGAAGCACAGACGTCTAGAAGCAATGGACACATCCAAACGAACTGCCAATCCCAGATGCGTCAAGTATGGGCAAGAGCACCTGACTAGGATATGCGAGAACTCTCGCGACTGATAAAAATTTCAGTGGAAAAAGCAAGGCAACCAAAAGTTGAAAGCCTCCATCTACAAACCTGCAGTCACACAGCTGAATCAGCCTTTGGCCTCAAGTTAACAGTTACCAATTATTATTACAGCAAACACTGTTTCAGTCTCAAACAACCTGATCAAACCAGGCTTTCTGAAATTAACATCCTTCAACGTGCCTTCACTTGGCCAGTTACAGAAATTCATCGAAGAAGACGATATCAACGTCCTTTTTCCTCAAGAAAATGTCCTAAAGCGACAACCCGCTTTACACTGGCTAACTATATCATCTTAATAACTGGCTCCATGAATGTGGCACACTGAGAGCAGTTAAAAAAGCTATTCCACATTCCCAACCTTGATACAAAGCTAGAAGTCATCCTTATGGACTCTGGCCCCAATAACATTGGCTCTCTTTACAATAAACTCAACCTGCCCATCAACCAATTATAAATCACTAACTCTTTCTCAATATCAGATGCGCTTGTGATCATAGGCGGTGATCTCAATGCAAATAACACACTATGGGGATGCCAGGAGCCCAACTCAATGGGACTACTGTTACAAGAGCTATCTAAGGAGGTGCCATTCAACATATTCAAGTGACGAGGCCACACACTTAAACCCAATTGGCAGAAATGATATCCTGGACGATCGATGTTTAATCCTTTTCACATGTGCAAGTAGTCCAAGACCTATCGTCGGACCATTCATGGAAATAGACAGCAACCACGGCCAAGGCCATTTACTCACTGGCTATTCTACAAGCAATTTCTGGGTCTCGTTCCACCGATAGGTCCAATTACCTCCATCCTAGAACTGGAAGATGTAGTAGAGGACTTGACTATAGAAATCCGTGTAGTACTAGACATGGCCAAAGTGCAGCTGCCCCCACAGGTTTAGAAATCCTAGCTTCTCCAGAACTATGTTGCAAGGAACCAACTGAGGAGGCGATCAATCTACACGGATGGTTCCTTCATACGAAGACAGGCATACAGGAAAGTCCGGTCATTACTGGAAGACCACAATTCGAAAGCATGGAAGGAAAAGCTGGGTTGAACTTAAATCTGGTTGACCTGTTCCTGCTAGCTAGAGCACTAACTAGAACGCTCACAAACCACTTTTATTCCTAGACATTAAAAATGTAAAAGAATCCAATCAGCAAGAACAAACAGAAAGTACTCAATAAGCTCTCCCCTCAACCCGAACCACCAACAGTACTACCAGGGATGGTTTTTGACATTATACGAATAACACACAATAGATAGACTCCAGGAGCGGACGGTAAAGTTCGTGTTTGCCGTTCCAAAGCTCTCTGTTCCCAAAGCCCTGAAACACACCCCATCATCGAAGCTATCAGACCTGACAACAGTAATTAAGGCGGTACTAAAACTGTGTCATTTCCTCTTCGTGTCATTTACTCTTCTTGAGTATTAGGATGCGAAGATCATCCTAATACTCAAGAAAAGAGAATCACCCACACTTCGCTCTACCGATCCATTAGCCTTCTTTTAGATATTTAAGGAGGACGCCCACTGAATCGGATCGGCTCGGTCGGTAGCGCTCGTACAATCGGCAGAACGAAAACACGACGACGTTTAAAAGTGGTTCGACTATTCGAGCATATAGAAGTATTGTGATTAAGCTCCCGTTTAGGCGTTTTAAAAAAATGAGCAGTTCCTCAGATTCTGAAGAGGATGTTATGGTTGCAGTAGCCTGTGCTGAAGTAGAAGCGGTAGAAAAGTGAAATAGATAGCTGGTATTCATTGTGGGACACCCTATATAGAGTCAAATAAAATAAATTATAACATAACATTCCAACGTGCATTTGAAACTATACGATACTATATAATAATAAGTCTGTCTTTTCTGTGTGTTTTTGTAAAAACATAAATTAAATTCAAAGCAAGAGTTGTACACTACTTAACACCATAACGAGAACTGCCACACTCGCACATTTCACCGACGAAGTGGTATCCTCAGATAATTAAAACTGAGTTTTAAAATCTCCTGATGATGCCAACTTAATAAACAGTAAATAACGAAAACACCGATTTAAGATATAATAAATGACACTTACCAGAACATGCAGTTAATTTGGAGACCTCCTCCCAAGCGTTTTCTTTCCAATTGTCATGATAATGTGTTTTGTTTATCATACAATATTCTAAACTGCGAACAGCTTCGATTAAAATTTCGTTTGACATATTTATCAAATCAACGGTTTTTAAAATTCTTTGAAACAGTTCCTCACTCTATGCGAAAAAATGCTAAAATAGTCTCAGGCTTTTGGTGCAATCGGCAAAAGTTGCCCTCCCCACAATATGAGATCGTCGCCGGAGAAAACCGAACCGACCGAACGTACCGAACCGATTCAGTGGGCGCCGTGCTTTAGACAAAAATTGTGGAACGGGCAATCCTTAGACAAGTACAGTAGGTGGACGACGAGAGACACATTATCGCAAACATGCGGAGCGGTTTCCGCCAGGATCACTCTACCACGAACCAAATCAATTTCACACTGGAGGTGTATTCTTAGACATCAAAATGTCCTTTGACTGTCTATGGCACTAGGGGCTTTTCGACATACTGATCACTACCCGGTTTTCCAACCAACTGGTGAAACTGATGCACAGCTTCCTTTCTGAGCGATCCTTCAGGATCAGGCCTGATATGCACCAGTCTACTATTCGTCCCATAAGATCCGGCGTCCCCCAAGGTTCACCGTTATCTCTGTTTCTCTTCAACACTTCCAACATCAGCCTGAATAAGCATTCTTAAGTATGCAGATGACATGATCTTTACAGCCACACGAGGAACGGTCGTCCCTTCAAGCGCATCTGAATAGAATGGTGTTGTAGATGAACCGCTGAAAACTGGCCATGAACCAGGCAAAAATAGAAATAATATAAAATAGCACCCAGGGAAAAATAAATAGTCAATAAAATAAACAATCACTCAAATAAAAGGACACAGCACTACAATGAAAGACATACGCCAAGTATATGGGGGGTAATGTTTGAGCCCAAGCCTCAATTGAAGAATGCAGGCCACCCTACATGCCAACAAAGCCAGGAGCAAAATGACAAAACCTGTATACCTTCCTCATACCAAAGAGGCTCTATACAATCCAAAGGAACGTTCAGACTACCACACTGTAAGATCAAGTGAGGAAGCTCACGAATAAATACTTGGCCGCAGTCCTTAATCACCCCAACAAAATGATAAGGGAGACCCACATCGACGGATTTCGGGAGACATCCTAGGAAATTACTAAGCAGCCCTTCATAAATTACAGTGGGAAGTCGTCTGAAAGCTAAAGGCAAACCCCATTACAGCGACAGGTAATCTGTTTCTGCTTCTTCTTTCCCCGTTTTCCACTTGCCTTATGAGAGGTAAATGTATATTAGATATAGTAGAAATGCTATCATTCCGTCTTAACTTGTGACTAAGATTTGTTTTTATTTCAATAATTTATGCACCCAAAACATGAGTTGCCTAGACCGGTATAAAGGTTGAACTTAATTGTGACCTCGGCGTTTATGGCTTACTCTACAGTAGGAATTATCCAGTGAGGTCTCTCGTTTAATTTGGATCGAATTCTAGTTACCAGAGAGAGAAGTAGTAGAGATGCTATTATTCTCTTAACTTTGTAACCTAGATTTGTTATTTCAAGTTTTTACATTTCTGCACTCAAATCATGAATTGACCAGACCGGTATAAAGGCTGAAGGTGGGCGAATCCTCGGCGCACTAAGTTCGACCCTAAGGTATGAGTATCCCAATGATACTTGGAATAGGATGTCTCGATTAAGATTGTTGACGTCTTATACAATATCAATTTTCTAATTTTTCTGAGGTAAAAAAAGTATTTGGTTATACGAGGTGTATTCCAAAGTAAACAGAACTTTTTTCGTTGATCAAGGTGAACCATCAGTTAAATGACGTTCATGCAGTAAAACGACGAATTTAACCGATGGAATAAATTATTTGTTGATAGTACTATTGAAATTGTAAACTCCAATCAACATTACCTTCACTTCTGACGTCTCCAAAATGTGATTTTTTAGGATTTGGTTCACCTGGTACCTTCCAGTCGGCACTTGGTTTCTGACTCATACTAAAAACATCACCACCATGACCATTACTATTAACAATTGGATTCCTTGAGCAATTTTTGGTCAACACACAAGTGAACTCAAATTTGTACACACAAGTTTCAGTTAACTTGACCTAACTCAGTTACTTCTCCTATTAAGTTCTTTCAATATACTTCGTATCAGAACTACAGGGACTACCATAGATACTGGAAGTTTCTATTAAATAATGTTACCTGTATAAGAAAGGAAAATATCAGAGCTTTTTAGATGTGTGATATTCTAAAGCTATAGACACTAAATCTCACACTTCCCACCAGCATAAGTGAAATCTTCAAACAAAATTGGAACGACCATTAGAGCAGTTAATAGTAAAAACATAATGAAATGGTACACTGAACACTTATTTCAATGTCACATGACTATAGTACAGCTGTTAGTCAGTCCATTGAACTCCTAAGGTTAGATATGCTGAAAAAATCTAAGTAGGAGAAAGGTGTAATGATGGCTGACTGATGTAACACCTGCCTTTTAAGTTAATCCTATTTTATCCTTAAAAGAAGCTGGAGATACTAACCGCCTCTCTGTATAGAAAATGATCAGTCGCGCTCAGCATTACAATAAGGAACCCAGCAATAACAACCAATAAGTAAGCTACCTACTGAATGTCTACGTAGGGAGAAAAATATTAAAAACAAAAACAAATTTTACCTAAAACCTGTTAGAGAAGTATGAGGAATAGCAGCGTTCATAAATGCGACATATTCAGTTATGTGAGGGTTTGAGAAGGATTATAAAAACGGGTGCAACTGAAATTGTTTTATTTCAATATAAGAGATATGTAAATGAAGTAAGTAATGTACTGACTCCTATTATTCTTACTAAACAAATTTAAGGTTGCACGCTAATAAAAAAGGGCTTCGCATACAAATATTCACAATTTCTCGGTTGAACAGTGTGATTGTGATCGGCTTTTCCCAACTGAGCCACTTTTCCGTATGTGGTTAATCTTGCTTTACATCTGGTTTTGTAATAATGGACGCATCTCCAACATGTTTTTCCAGTTTTCGTTGGTCTAACGATTTCGTAGGAGTAATCGTTTAAAATTATCTTCGCGTTGCCTTTACGTGTAGTTTCGAAGTATATCATACCTACAAAATTAGTTAGTTAAGAACTTTCTTAAATTTGTTTATATTTTGATATGTTACTACGGATTACTTGTTAGTCTTTGCAGCAGAAGGATATCGTCGTGGAAGGAGATAGAGTTGTAGGTTTAATTAGTAATATTTTGAGAGATTTAGTCTTACTTATTTATTCCTCATTGATTTAGTCCAATCTATTGTCAATACTTATCCATTTCCATCCTCAGCACTTGGGATATTGATATCCTTTTCTTTGACCAGATTGCTCGCTACAGAGGACGACAGGCATAGTCCAAGCCTAACAAAAATCCATTACTATTAAAAATACAAAAATAGTGATGAAGTGGGAGAATGTGGATACTTTTCCTCTGGATTCGGAAGGTTCCATCTTCAATAGTAAGATATATACCATAAAATTACAACTAAAATAGGATAAAGTGTACGTGATCGTCACACCAACCTGTGCAATGTGAAGGCATGGGTTGATCTATCCTTGAAGCTGGCTTGGTACACTATTGGGGTGGAAAAGTCCTTGGAGGAAGTTAGAGTTAATAAACATCCTAAAAGAACTGGTGAAAGAAGGTTGTAGAGCTTGACTTATCTGGCTGCCTGGCATCTTTGGTGATGCTGGTAGTGAGTAGACTCTGTTATTAGAATGACAACATCGTTGGATCCGAGAAACTACCCCATAACCGACGTAGCCAAGAGTGTAGCTGTTGAATCCCTAAAAAATTTGCTCGACAGCATGACACTCCGAGGATAGATCACCTGGCATTGGCACACAAAGCGAGTTTTCTATCTATCTCATCAATAAATTGCTTTAATTAGTGGCTGGTTTCTTAAGAGGGGCACTGGCACCCTAGGTATTAGGCAAACAACCCGGAATGCCGATGGCCTTGAAAGGAGAAAGAAATTACAGATCACATTATCGGAAAGTGCCTAATACACTGTTACCTCGATATACGAGTGCCCTTATATACAAGTGTAGAGATACGAGCAAGGGTATTGTGCATTAAGATGAAACCAACATTTGAGATACGAGGAATCATACACTGCACGGTCGTGTGCAGCGTCTAACAGTTTCTCCCTCTTTCATATTTTTGATATTTTTTTATATCCATGGGTCCGAAGAAGAAGAAGATGATGATGTCTATTAAATTAAAAGGTGAAATCATAGAAAAACAGGGGCACGGTATGCGGGTAATTGACTTGAGCGAGGATGTACGGGCGTATCACGTCAATGATATGTACTGTGCTTAAATAGAAGGAGTTGATAAAGGGAATGCCGCCAGCTAAGGATGTTGCAACAATTTATAAGCTCTGGGCCTCTCTCCATGAGAAGATAAGCACAAAGTATTTATGTGAGAAGTCACGAGCAATTACGGTGAGTTGCTAAAGAAGATCCCACTCACTTCCATAAACAAGGAATCGGAAGACAAGTATTTTGAAGAACTAAAGCCACTCGGGGCTGGTTGAACTTTAGAAAAGGACCTGCATTCAATTAGGTTTTAGGCATAGGAGGTAAAGGCAGCTAAGGTTTACGTTTTAATATTTCTAAGCTGATAAAAGTCAAAGGATAATTCAAAATAATAAATTCTCCTCATCTAAATACAAAAACTACACACTTACTCTCACTAACATAAATAAAAATATAAAATATAATATATCTACAACATCGTGTACCGTTATTGACTGAAATATGAACTTTAAAACGCCAAATATCACCGAAATAAAATGTACTGGATTACTAGGTAATACCAGGTAACAAAGCCATGAAGGATACTACTATATATATATTTTTTTAATAAACTGTGAGATAATCTTTAATAAAGTTATTCGGGGGAGAACTGCTGCTTGGCTTCTTCCCCAAATAGAGGGGGATATAATTGTTTAATTGTGCCACTGGAGAGTACTAGTAGACTGTACTTGTTTATTTTGTATGTTTATCGAAGGACCACAGCTTATATGGCGCTGAAAATATGCTCATTTATTAGATCCGAAGACAGGAAAATAGAACAGTTATTCATTAAAGTAGTTGTAAACTATGAATTTGTTCATATTGTGTTCATGTTCGTCTTTGCTGTCTTTTTGTATACTTAATTTTCCCTTATTTACACTCACTTTGCTTCTTAGCAGGTAACTTCACTCACTTCTTATACTCTAATTACAATGGGTTAATTACTTTAACCCATTGTATTAACACACGACGACCGAACTAATAACTAGCGACAATAATAGACAAGTTTTAACTGGGTATAAGGGTGTATAAGGGTGCTTACGGACCTTTCTAGGTCACTAAAGGTGTAAAGAGCGAGAGAGAGAGAGAGAGAGAGAGAGAGAGAGAGAGAAAAGAGAAAAACCCGTCTTGGGTATTAGGGATAATAGAGATAACTTCCGTGAGCAACTTCTCACTCCAATCGCGACTCGACTCACACACTACTTCTCGACGACAGTGCCTCAACTTGACTGTACACTGCAACTCTTGGACTAGTATTTAGCCATCAAGAGTCTGGAGAGAGAGAGACCCATATTAGGGTTTAAAGAGTAAAGGGTATACGGGTAACTCATGACCCAACCTGATTTCTACAACAACTGAGATCAACTGTATGACTTTTGACCGTGCGACCTTTTTACCAGCATGTTTTACTTAGTGGGTGTAAAGATGTTCAATAAGTGCATCTTTCATCAACAACCGGCTTAAGACCTAAGAGTCTGACAGATTTATGGCAATTTATGGGTTATTCTTCTGAGCTATGGGAACCTTCTACGAATCGATGATGTCCTTAAAATTATGAACATAGAGCAATTAAAAAATAAATACATCTCGATGACAGAAAAGGGTGTTGTTGGGTTATTTCCCAACAAAAGTCGATGTTCAACGTTTAATAAATGTAGATAATCTATTTTAAAGAAAAAGGTAATGCCATGGCAACGCCGCTCGATCCCACTGCTGATGCCACGAACACAAGGAATCACGACCAGTGACGTCGTCAAAAAATATTTACGTGATGAATATTCATTTTTAATAGAGTATGCTTTAAATATAAGTAATATTACCCTTTATGAATTATCTATTTGTTTTTTCACGCACTTCATTTCAACGAGTAAAGCTACATACCTAAGAAATATAAATTAAATATTTAATACAATTCTTAATTCATGTTTTAGGGACATAAATGTTTTATTGGAACCTAATCTACTTAATGTCTTAATTGAAAATACATAATAAATATCGATAAGTGTATGTACAGAGGTATTATGCCATTTTTTGGCCAATACAAGTACAAAAAATGAAATAAATCCTGTTAGTAAAACCATGGACAATACTCGAGTTTTCTTTTTTATTATAGTCTATTAATAGTTAAGTATTTTCAAAAAAATTCTTAGATTTAAAAATATATTCTTATTTCACTTAATCTCGTTTTTCACATACATTCACATTGAAGTTTTTATTCAGGCTGATTTCTAAGATCCCCTGTTCTACGTTTATGAAGACGGTTTCCCATGACGTGATGTGACAAAAGTATCGGTATTTACTTGTGAAAACATTGGCGTTAATTGCCTTTCAGGCACACCTTTTTTCCATCGTAACAGTTCACAAAAACACTCAAATGAGATTTTTTCTCTTTTTCAACCAGAAACTAAATAAAAAACACAGAACCTTACAAATACCGAGTGTAAACATAAATCCGTTTGAATTTGACAAGATGGCATTTCGTTTATGTTTACGGTGTTGCGTTGCTGATTATGTTAAAAAATACCTAAAGGAAAACCACCTACCTACGCAAGCCCTTCTCGTCCTCAACAATGCTTTTCTTTACCTACCAAATCTCGAAGATGATTTACTCGAAGAATTCAAGTTTATAGAGAATCTCGACCTACCACCTAACACTACTTCTATCCTGCAGCCTTCAGATCAGCAGGTGATCTAATTTTAAGAAGTTGTACACCAAGCACAATTTTTGTCATTGCTTTGAGGTTATTGAGGATAACAAACTTTAACAATCAGGCTGGGTAATACAATATCAGCATAGTGTGGTTCAATAAAAAACTGTATTTGAAGAGGAGAAGAATTGCTTTGAGATACGATCAAGTTTACAAACGAATTAAACTTGTATGTCGAAGTGCCACTGTACTTACAGTTTGGCCAGCAATTTTTCAGACCAATGATTCTTATTGACCCCTGATAACGCTTGGTTGCCCACTGTTCTGTCAGTTCAAATACTGAGGCTCTATAACAGGCTTATCTGCCTTATGTAGGTTTTTGATAGAGCTGGTACGTTATCTTATTATTCTCTGTATGACACGTATTACGTGGTTGTGCCAAAGGTATATTGAGATGCTGTTGCTTTTGGGCGAAGGAAATTTAATTTTTAATCTAAAACCATAGGTGCATTAAGTGCTGAAAAAAGAAAAAATTAAAGACACTCGTTTTGAGACTAAAAATTTATTTAAAATCTATAGGTGCTGTGACCCAATCAAAAATAATACAATATATAGATATTTACACTTCAAAATGTGAAATTGTGCCTTTTCTAAACTAAATAATAATAAAGTATATTTCATCTTCATTTAAACACATATGACACATTAACTTCCTGACCCGTAAGGGTGCTCAACTCCTCAAGAGACGTGTTGTGTTCATGGTTATGAATGTGCTTAGCGATGACACACTTTCCTGTAGTCACCAATTTAGCTTTGCATCGTGTTTTTCTATAAGATGTACAAATCCATACGGTTTTATTGCCATAATGGTTATTTACCGAGTACGAGTTGCCTTCGAAAATCAGATTTACTGATCTGATCGATTTTCGAAAGTGGATCATTGAGCGAACTGAAAATTAAGATAATGGTTAATAGGAATAAATGATAAAAATATTTTTATGCGGAAAAATAGTTGTTTGTGCAGAAAACTCAAGGTTTACTTTATAAATATTTATTAATATTAGTTTATTCGTAACCTACTGACGAATAGAGATTTTACCTGACTCATTTTTAGAAGTTCTTAGAGGATTTCAGATATAATTATTAATAATCGGCCATCTAGGAAATAATGATCTCTTTCTCTATTACCATTAGAGGTAAATTCATATTAAAATATCAAAACCTAAATGGGGAAAAACCTAAAGGGAAAGCAAAATAGCATAGGTGGTCAAAATTTATATTTTATATACAGATATATGTGATGTACAGATATTGTCAATTAATTCAAAAACAAGCAATTGATTCAAAACCTATACAGAAAAACATATTAATTACCAAACTCTCCAGACCTGTCTATACGATCTAAATAACAACTTTTTGTTACCGAGGTCTGCTGAAAACAACTATAATAACTTCGTTAAATGTTTTACAAAAAATACCTCAACTAAACAGAGAATCTATAAGGTAAGTAGCAATAATAATAAATGATGGTATATTGATAGAGATGGTGCGGAAACCTAACACAAAAACCTGGAGGGTTTTAAAAAATTCCAATGCAAGTAGCTGCAGGGATGGAGTAAAATTTCTAGTTACCGACAATGAAGAAAGAGGAAATCCAAAGGACATATGTGAATATTTCAATTTTTACTCTGTCAATATTAGGCAAAAACGTGCTATACTCCACATACTCCACTTCATCCTGCCACTGATTCATTTGTAGAAAAAATTTGTAACTTGATTGATAATTTTCATGCATCGAAGGGGTATTAACAGTATTGATCTGAGGACAATTAAAATGTGTAACCCCAATTCTCTACAAAATCATTAATCAATATTTATCAAGTGAGGAAGTTACTAAAAAAATTAGGATAGCTAAGATTTGAACAAGAAATTTAGGAGAGTGGTCAATAACAGACTTATTTCATATCTTAATAAGCATAAATTCTTTCGTAAGTGTCAGTATGGCTTCCGTGAGTCGAATGATAATGCTTCGGCAACAGTTGATGTAATAACAGAACTTCAAACTGAAATAGATCATGGTCGAAAGACTGCAGTGATGTCTCTTGACCTGCGAAAGGCATTTGACACTGTTGACCATGATATTGTGCTGGGTGAATGCCGGGTGAACCACATAGTTGGTTTTTAGAATATTTAAAGGATGGTAAATAAATCGTAGAGTGTCATAGCTCAACAAGCTTAGAGTCAATGGACAAATTAAAGTTATAAATTTAATTAATTAATAATATTTACAAGAATACGAATGGCTGAATGGCTAAGCTATACTAAAGTTCATACTAAAAATAAATCAAGAATAAGCATGTATCCTTAAACTCGTTATTATTAAAACGCGATGGGTCAAAAAATGAATAATTTTATCCCAAAGCAGTGGTAACTCTAACCCCTAGTTAAACTCTGAGGTCACAGGAATCCCGAGTTAATAACCTCCTTAACTTTCACCCATAAAACCTAGTCTTCACTATATCCATGCCCTTTACAGTTCAAAAATCGTACTTTAGAAAAAATATTAACAGATGATGACGTGAGAGAATATACAGATGATGATGATGGATTTGGACTAAAGCAGTGTTACCAACCACAACGACAGTGTGTCTCTAACATATCGTCCTAAGCAAATATAGGTTATAAGATCAGGATAACGGAAGAGTTTACCTGGAAATAAAAAGTGGATATTAAATCTACATCCATAGCAGAAGTATTTATTGATTCTACACTCGTTATCAGTTAAAGGAGAAACAGGACAACAAGAGTCAACACTGATGGTCAATCTGAGAAATTTCATAGAATTTTTCTTATTAAGTTGAATTCTCAAAAAGATAGTGGAACGGAAGGTATTGCAGAAGCAGCGCAAATAACCAAACAGTGCGTTAAAATAAAACATTTAAGATATCCTTGCTTATCAATATCTACTCACTTATACCCCCAAACCCTATGGAGTACTTTCACCAGTTTACATAACCAAAAGGTTTTACAAGCTTCGTATGAACTTCATCTGGAATCCCTCATAAATCTCATCTCTATTTGACATTTAAGAAACAAAATTCAAAAAGTTGAAAATATTTTTAAAAAACCATAGTGTCTTCTTTAAAATACCTTCATCACATTGTACTCCTCACCGTCAAATCGAAGCTATGTACGAAAGTTGTCCTGCCATATTTATATTATTCTAATGATAAACAAATAGATCATATATGAAGAATAGCTTACCTGGAAATAAGAAGGGCTATGAAATCTACATCCACAGCAAAACAGCTCTTTGATTCTCCTATTACTTTAGCCGTTTAAGAAGATGGCATGGAAGTTGATCAAAGACCAAGAGCTAACCTACATTTGAGAAGATTCATAGAAATGTTTCTGTTAAACTTAATTACTAATAAAATATAGAAATGAATGGCACCTCAGGCTGCGTGTGAGCCTCATAGACAGATGGAATAAAACAGAAGGTAACACTGAGGCAATGTTCCAGAGGTTGTAGAAAATTTGGATTCTTAAGAAAAAATGGAGAAGCAGAGCTAACAGCACCAAGCAGAGATTAAAACTAAAAAAAACCACAATAAGGTCCATCCAGTTTTACCAATAAACCATAGTTCTCATCATATTTATCCTTAGTATCTCTACGCTCTTCTACAGTTCTAAAATCGTACTTTAGCAAACATCAATGGGGACTGTATATAATAGATGTAAGTTGCCCTGTCATATTTGGCTTAATAATTATTAGAAAAATTGGGAAGAAAATATCGATATATCATATCCACATTTTTGTGACAAACCACAATTTTCGATCATCCAAGGATGCAGGTTTTACAATCAAAATAGCATACGAAGAAGGGTTAATCTGGGAATAAGGAAACTTTGATTCACTCACCATTTTACTCAGTAGATCAAGGAGAACCTAAAAAGGGATTAAATCGGATAGAAATCAACAGTCAACCAACGTTTAACATCAGTCTGAGAAGCTTCGTAGGCTATTCTTATGAAATCTAATTCCCAAGAAGGTTCTTATTTAATAGACCGATGAATTGAGAATGGGTGAATAGGTTAGGAGGGTTCGAATCTCTGAAGAAAACCACGAGATAGGTTTTTCACCTTAGAGTGAAACGTCAAGGGAAACGAGATACATAGAGTACAAGTAGATAAGTAATGAATACCAACTGGTTGCTGTTAGGCATTAGGCGTCTCATTTGAAATGGTTGCTGATCTACTATTATGCTTAACAACCTTAAACTTGAATTGAGCATTTCTTCTTGTTTAATAGCCAACTACAAACAATTCTACATACACATGGCCATTAAAACACTGTCACTAAACAGCTTTTAAAGGTGCAGCAGTAGAGCTAGAATCTTTATTTGAGCTAGTATCTCAATATTTAAAAAAATAGATTCACAAATCAACTGGAATAAAAACACATCTTTGCTTTGTATTTTATATTTCAGTATTTCTTACAAAGACTTATTATATATTAACCAAAGACACTTAGAATCTACTCAAATAAACGTAAAGAGTTTTATTCAGCAGGAAGTCGAACGATCTGCACCGAAGTAGACTGCATATTAAACCTGTCATGCCTCGGTTTAGCCTCGTGTACATGATGTCCATAGATGGTAACGATTCTACCGCTGGTAACGATTCTACATTTGCAACGTGTGGTGCGCATGTTAAAGTAATGGTTGCAGTACCACGTGGTGTTGTTTGGGCCTTTTTTGTACATTAAGAAATCGTAGCCGTCGACCACCAGTTTTGGTTTTTTGGTGCCCATTTCGAAGTAAACTACGTCTAAAAAAATGTGGATGTTAGATTAATCTTGACACTATACTTGTTTAGGGAGTAAAAGTTGTTGCAATAAACACGCATTTCTATTTTTCGGTTTATTGTTGATGAAATTAAAGTCAGCTTATAACGGTTTAGGTCAGTAGTCAAGATTTTACATAAGGTTATCCAGTATAATCTACGTGTAGACTTCATCGGTAAATAACACCAGAAGGAAACTTTTTTTAAATAAAATTGTTAAATGAAAAGATGATTTAATATTATAATAAAAGCAGCAGTCCAAGAGCTTAGTCTTCTAGTTACCAAAATTACTACTTGGAAACAAGTCTGCCACTCTTAAATCCCATCTTCTTGCTGATAGCATTGTTCTTCGGAGGTCCTGAGAAACGTATCAGTCCTAAATAAAATACCTTTGCTTCCTATACAATAATTTAACCTTTCGTAAGATTTACGAACGTAAATACTTTTTTCGGAATTAGCAACTCACTATTTGGTGTAAAGTCTGGACCGCTCATCTAGCTTGTTAGTCGTTATTAGTGTATCCTGTACAAGTGCAACAGAGGATGACTTTAATTCGCTGGCGAATATGTTATTGCCAATAATAAGTTTTTTATATTTTAAGAAAGAATTAGCTGAAAGCTTTATCTGAGAAGAAAATAGAAGTTCTATTACCCAATTCTGGTGATGAATCGAAGGTGTCTTAAATGCTGTCAAGCGGGTCAGAAAATAAAGATTGAAGGAATGTTATAGCCCTTCTGATTCAGAATTTTAACCTGACAATTCTGATGAAGGACTCTGGATAAAGGTAATAATAACTATATAAAGAGAACAAGATCTAAAAGAAGTTCATGAATGACACAAACAATTTCTACGGTAAATGGCAAGCAAGTTAACAAAGACCGAGCAGAACAACTCATTTGACAAAATTTAGAAGGTGAAAAATGTATATTAAATGACGGGCAGCAGGTTAGCACAGCAACCAAATCTAGGAAACGTTCGTGATGAACGTGAATCAGGTAAAGAAGGAAATATTGAGGAAGCTGAAGAATACGAAAATTTAGACTACCTATTTAAAAAACAACAGGGAGCTCAGTTCGAACCTGGAATTGTGGGAAAAAATGGTCACTGGTGTGTTTCTTAAATATCGGGCAATGTGATGCAAGGTCCATCTGTTGCAATACGAGCATTTCAGTGTTTACTCAACGAATCTATTTTTTGAAAAGATTTTAGAACACACAATGTGCTTATGTTGCAATGACAGAGAGTTATAGCAACGTGTTTTCAGATTATTGCAATCTAAAAACTAGAAGGTATCTGAATTCTCTATTTCTCGTATGACCATGAGATGAGCGCTCTAATTGGTCTGCTTGTACCAGGGTACAGGAAAGATGTTTGACTAAAAAAATCTTGCTCATATTATACGGCAAAGACGACTTGTGAGAGGTTTGGTTTTCTTCTCAATAATCTGCGTTTTTATGATAAAACGACACCTGTCGAAAGAAAGGAAGTGGATAGCTCTGCACCTATTTGGGATATATGGGTTGATTCATTGTAAATTGCAATAGATCATATAAGGCGGGCAGTTACATTACCATAGATGAGTAGTTGTAAGGTGCAGCTGTTCATTCAAAATGAATAGGTATACCAAGAAAATCATCGAAATATGGCATAAAAATTGTTATGACTTGATGAAAAGCACACCAACACTAACTCTCCCTCTGGGAGAATATTACGTTAAAAAGTTGATTAAAGGTGTACATGGAAGTCACTGCAATAAAACTATGAATAATTGGTTTACTTCTGTTAGCCTAACTGATCAGTTATTAAAAGAATCATAGGACCTAACAATTATTGAAGGCTTAAGATAAAATAAAAGAGATACTCCGTCCGAAATGCTCAATCTTAAAAACAGAGAAGCTCTTTAGTTTGTTTTGGTCAGCAAAAGACTTAGGTGTCGTACAAACTAAATTTTTTTGGGATATATCTTTTCGCAAACAACATGGATATTTAAAAAAATCAAACAGTTACTGGCAAAAATATAATTAATTAAAGATGTTTTGGGAAATAGAAGATGTTTCATACCAGCAACTATAAAAAGACATGAAAATGGAGGTAAGATCCCTAGCAAGAAATCTCAATGTTTTGCCGAAACTATAGCAGTTTAAGCTAGTGTATATTTGCAAGCAATGTAGGTCACTCTAACTTCTTAAAATAGCACCCATCTAGGATCTATCTAGTCTCAAGATAGTTCATCCAACAACCGAAGACTAGGCAGCCAAAACCGATAGGTTTCAGGATAAATTACGTGATAGAAGACATTAATAGCTAACTTACTCTTGAGCATAGCAGAACTACATCAAATCTTTAAATTACTCGGCAGTTGTACTATAAAAGCAAGTGGTGCTCTGAAGGGTTTGCAAAACCAGGCTAGCTATATAATAAAAATTAACCTATAAGTCAAGAAGATCCATGAAGAAAGTGTTTGGACAAAAACCAACTATTACCAATCATGCATCAGCAAAGAAAAAAAACTGGGTTACTCTTTCATTCTTGGCTGAAATTTGAATAATGTGCAGTGCAGAGAGAAGAGAGAACTTAAATAGAAACAAGAGGTGAACATCGTGAAACAGAACGAGATGCAGAAAAACTCACAAAACAAATGCAATAAATAAATGTAGGCAAGAGAAACAAACTCCAGAAAGATGTTCCTAGACTTCATTTAAACATAGTTAATGGACTTCAGTAAAAGCTTACCAATTTAGTGAAACATGAACTGTAACCTAAATAATGAAGTTAATGAAAATAAATAATATGAAGCATTTTAAGCACTTTCTTTAATAATAGTGACAGCCTGTGACAACATATTCTTATATCTATCGGGTTTATAAACAAATTGATGATTATGTGCATCAGCGCTTACAGTTACTACACGACCGGTTGTAGTCAGTCGAGATTTGCAGCGGTTCTCTTTAGATCGGAAATAGTGAGTGCACTTCCATATGGTTTTATTAGGATCCTTTTTGTATATCAAATATTCGTAGTCGTCCATGATGATTTTTGGGTTTTTGGTTGCCATGTCAAAGTAAATGAAGCCTAAAAAATACTAATATATTAAAATGAGAACATTTTTTAGTTAAAATAAAAAGTGAGATTGTTCATTGTAGTCCATAAGTTAAATGTATCATTTTAGAAATATCTAATTATTAAAGAATACAATGCAAAGTTTATCGATGAATACAGACAATGGTCAGCAACTAATTACTAAATTCACTAGATGCAGTAGGCTTGATAAACTTCTGAGTAAAGTCCAGTTCAGAGATCTATTAGAATCTTTGATGTGCCGCAAATAGTCCGTGTGCCGGTGTTGTCTGTATTGCCACATGGCATGCATGTTTAAATCACAAAATTTTATGTGGAAAGGGTCATAAAGTAATATTCTAAGCGATATTTAATCATTCAATTAAATAAATAAATGTTTTAAGCATTTTTTTAAAGAATTTAAAAAAAATCGTATATTTTGAATATACTGACTATAATTCGTAAAATTTGACTACATGCGCCCAGGTACTATTTTGTTAGACGTCGGACCTCCGTCCCGGCCACTTAAGCGTGAAAAGTTGCACAGGTCCGGCATTAAAATTTATTTGTGATTAAATTTTCATTATTCGGGATTTCTGGGTTTAGTTTTATAAAATTAGACATTTAGGATACATGATATTTAATTTAAAGAAAAGATTTAAGTACGTAAAATCAGTTTAACCAAAAATTTTTATTTAATAAGTTTAGTAAAATTTATCTGGGTACGGCCCCGTAATCCTCAAAATCAGTGGGATAGAGAGAGATACACAATCGCTTGCACAGCCTAAAGTAGGAATTGCCAGAACACAGGCATCTTTGTTTAATAGACTGGCTAAAAAAAGGTGAGAAGTCTGTGAGTGCTGGGAGTATTTAAAATGTTTTGTAAAATGCTTAGATTTTAGTTGTGACATTTTCGAAAGAAAAAAAATAGTGTAACACATAGGGTTTTACGTATATTTAAAATGATTTCATAGATAAATCATACATAATTTAGGCATTTAAACATGTATATTATGCGATAATAAATACGACATAGGCGCACGGACTATTTAGTGCGGCATGTGCGACACATCAAAGATTCTAATAGATCTTTAAACTGGACTTTAACTGCAAGGCTCAGCTTGTATAATATAAAGAAAAACATGGCAGAGAAATACCTGTAAAACTTGTGACAATACCATAAAACCAGACTTCTGACATAAATATAGAAAAACTGGGTTATATAGACAATAAAAGAACCACTAAGATAAAACTATCAATATTCAAATCTAGTTAGAAGAAAGCAAAGCATATTTAAGAAGTATATACGAACACTTCCACAGCTATTTATTAGATCTGTTGTATATAAACAGGAGATTTGCATAAGCCACATCAAATTATACGTTAGACGTTATATTTTCTGATCAGAGTCTTTCTGCACACTGCTGTTTCGAATGATCACCTCCTTCTTCAACGGATGTTTACCAACCTCTCAAAATATGATGCTTCTCTTTTCTAAGCTATTGGTACCCAGCCTTATAGGTGACTGCTGCTGCTTGATATGTGATGCCTACTCTAAATTCTCCTACTCTAAAGATTAACATATAATAAATATAGAAATGAGGCAACAAGGCGAAAGGTAACTTTATATTTTCCAACCTCAATCTAACTCTATACCTTCTGGTGGCTTAAAGTTACCCTGATTAGGGCCTTCTTAGCTGATCGCACTGGAATAAATAGAGAATCGTTATCGTAATTCTATACTCAGGAGGCATTTGGTCACCATAAGTAAAAATCATAAAACCATCCAGTTTAAAAAACAACGTTGTAATGTCTAATCACACGTTGGGCGCCAAATGTTAATTTCCAGCTCGGTTGGACTCAATATCAGTTGCTTCTTTGAATGGTCTTTTAGCCTCAATTGACACGAAAGGTGTTTCTCGAAATGACAATTAGACTTTGATAAATAGAAAAAGTCTCAGAGAGCCACATCTGGTGAATACGATGCTTGTACTATTAATTGTATTATCGTGTTGCAAGCTCTTTGGTGTGACGTGTCTCATCTCTAAAATGATGATACGAACTGATTTGTGTGAAATGTGCAGCTCTTGTACTAGCTTTCTATAGTGCTTTGTAACATTCATCAGAACATATTCTGGTTTTAGGTTAATAAAGTGAGATTGGAATAATAAATGTATCATTTCAGCAATACCTAATTAGTAAAGAATACAATGCAGAGTTTATCGATGCAAAGAACCTTAATTTTTGTTTATGCCTTATTTTATATTTCTGTGGGTTTAACTGTTTCTTATTCAGTCTGATTATCTTATTATTTGTTTTGATCTGACTTAAATTTACTTACTTTAAGTAGATTAAGAGACAGTAATGGTAAAATTATATTAAAAGGAATATTAGGGTTAGTCTTTTTGTTATTTTTAAGGGTAGAGTTCTTTCTTGGTTGTTATTTGAAAGTCCGAATTTTTTTGTTTTACCATTTTTAATGAAATTAGGTACGGTTTTTAAAATTTTAATTGGGGCTTTTTTTGGGTACGAAGTATCACAGATAAAATATTTTTATGCCTCTAAATCTATAAAATATACGTTAGTATCTCATCTTTGAGCTAATATGTAAAATTTGCCTATTTTGTCTACTTTTGTAGATTTTCTAAAAATAGGAAAATTACATTTTAAAACTTTTCATTCAGGTTGATTAGAGTATTATGGTAGAAAGCATTTATTTTCTAGATTGAACTCTTTAGCCAAAATTTCCCAATTGTTTTCTAAAAATCATTTGAAAATTCTTTTATTTATTTGTTTAGGAACTTTAGCCTTAGTAACCTTATTTTTCTATCTAAATAGCTTATATAGAGCTTGGCTTTAAAGCCGCCAGGTCTTTAGATATTTATAAGATTAAATCTAATTTTACAATTAAAATGTAACTTTTTTATAAACTATATAAGCAAAGCTAAAAACGAGAAAAATCTTAGCTTTTAATAGGAGTATAGGACTCAATTTAATCATTAACAGTGATTTACCTCTTGTTGGTTTCAATTAAAAACAAGGATTAATAAAAATCAAAAATTTAGGTCGAAACTAAATGCAAATAAAGTTTTTGCTTTTTGTTTAAGATAAATTGTACCCAATAATTTTTAAATGCAACTTAAACGTTATAATTAACTATTATCCTATTTTACTCAATTTAGAGATCCTTGGTTTTGTTCATGGAATAATCCGAGCAAATAGAATAATAATAAATAGGTTTAAGGTTAGAGAGAATCTGACTCAATTAGAGATTTTTATTGCTAAAATTATGGGAAGGAGAAGAGTTTATTCTACGTCAAAAATAACAAAAATGACAGCAACTAGAAAATATTGTAAAGAAAACGGTAAGCGTGCTAGATTTTTGGGGTCAAGTCCACATTCAAGTGGTCTATTTTTTTCTCGATCAATAAAAGTTTTCTTTGAGATTAAACTAAGGATAATTATTAAATTAGGATTAAAATTATATTTCTTTGGAAAAAAATTAATTTTATAATTTATACTATTAGTATAGATTTTTTGATTGGAAGTCAAATATAATAAATTATATTATATAAATAGGTTATCTCCCTCATCAGTAAATAGAAATATAAAAGAATAGTCATACTACATCGACAAAATGTAAGTATCAAGCAGCAGCCTCAAATCCAAAGTAATGGATTGAAGAAAAATGGTTTAGGTAAAGTCGGATAAGGCAAATTGTTAATAATGTTGAGTCGACGATTACATGTAAACCATGTAATCCAGTTGTTATAAAGAAAGTTGAGCCGTATACTCTATCTGGAATAGTAACTGGGGCTTCTATATACTCCAATCCTGAAAAATAAACCTGTAAAATTCACAGTGACTGCAAGGCTCGGCTCTATTTAATATAAAGAAAAAAAATGGCAGATACTCGTAAAAACTTTTGATAAAACCATCAGCATTCAAATCTAGCTAGAGGAAAGCGAAGCAGATCCAAAAAGTATATACGGACACTTTCACAGTTATTTATCAGATGGGTTGCATATAAACAGAACATTCGCATGAGCCACATCGAATTATAGGTTGGACGTTATATTTTTTGATAAGAGTCTTCCTGCATACTGCTGTTCAATTACGTCTTTCAATAGATCTTCGCCAATCTCTCAAAATATATTTCGTCTATACTGAGCCCACTTAATAACCAACAAAACATTTCCTTTTCTCGGGATATAGCAAATACAGAATTAATTCTATAACTTCTGATAGCTTTAAATCGCCCTCAGTCAGGTCTTCTTAACTGGTTGTACTGAAATAAATAGAGAATCATTATCGTAATTATATGATTTAGTCAAAAAGCTAAGACTAAAAATAATAAAACCATCCAATTTAAGACACAACGTTCTAATTTAAAATCACACGTTGGGCGCCAAATGTGGCGCCAAATGTTAATTTTCTGGATCTTTCTATCATTTTTTCTCTTTCAAGAAATACTTCTTAAGCTCCAGCATGTCGTGTAATAGATTCTCATACATTTTGTCAAATCTCTACTCGGAATTAGTTAATAAACCAACAAATTTTATTTATTCTTCAAAAATTATTTTATCCTTTTTAAAATAGTTCTTCTTGTGGTCATTACGATGTTTGTCCGATCAAATTAATTGACCTTTTGGGCAGAAACTCGCTAACAATGGTGGGATTGTGAAATTGTTCATTCTCGTATATCAAGTCTTGTCAGAACAAACTTTGTTGAGAGATAAGATACGTTGCATCTCATCTCTTAAATAGCGGCCAAAAGAGTAAAAACTAATTCGTGTGAAATGTTGCTCTTTGAAGCTATAGTGACGATTATCAAGCATAAACTATTTCACTTTAGCGAATTTTCCTCAGTCACAGTTTAGCTTTTGTAGCACTCATGCGAGGTTTATAATTATTCTCTTCACGACTTGTTTTGAGTGTTTTGTACCATTCATATACTTGTATTTTTCAATAGAACTGATTTGACGTAAGGCTTATTCAATAATTCATTCTGCATAAGAAAATCCGTAGGAAACCAAATTATTCATTATAAAAATCGAAAAACGTACTTAAAGTATACAATAAAATCAGCAGCTATACAGGGTGTTTTAGAACTATGGGATCATATTCTGGTGGTTGTTCAGTGCAACAGAAGAATCCATTTGAGTATAGGAACCCATGTCCGGAAATGCGTCACTACGCCACTACGGTCCTAAGACGCGTTAAAATTTATAAAAAACATTAATTACCTAAATAGGATCTGCTGCATTTATTTTTACCTTTTGTACATGATACAAATCAACGCTTATCAATGTCATATTTAAAAATTTTATAGCTTACAATTTTTAAACATTTATTGCTAATGGAAAACTTTACCAATCCAGAATTGGCGGATATGCATTTGGCATACGGAGCAACAAACTGCAATGCACGAGTAGCATCGCGGTTGTATCATGAACGTTATCCCGAACGACAGCATCCTGGATACAAAAAGTTTATTGCGGTTCATCGGCGGCTCGCTGAGACAGGCATGTTTAAGACCAAGATGCATGATACTGGTGTTGCTCGAACCGTAAGAACGGTCGAATTTGAAGAAGAGGTGCTTCAACGAGTTGCCGATGAACCATCAAATAGCATACGTGACGTCGCTAAGAATATGAATACGAGTAACGCTTCTGTCTGGCGGGTACTACACGAGCAACAAGTCCATCCTTACCACTTCCAGGAAGTTCAAGGTATGACTGCACCCTAGAGTTCAATTTTGTCGATGGCTTCTGGATCACATCATTGCACAACCAAATTTTTTACGATATGTTTTGTGGACCGATGAAGCCACTTTCACAAGAGACGGTATTTTTAATAGTAGTAATAGCCATGTTTGGGACGAAGAAAATCCTTATGCAATTTTTCCAAGAAAACATCAGAATCGTTGGTCTGTTAACGTATGGGCAGGCATTGTTGATTATTTAATTGGGCCATACCTTCTACCGGAACGGTTAACAGGACCTATTTATCTGCGTTTCTTGGAGGAAGTTCTCCCAGAATTACTTGAAAATGTTCCACTAAACGTTAGACAGCAAATGTGGTTTCAGCATGATGGAGCGCCGGCTCACTTTGCTGTACAAGTACGCGAGTATTTGGCTCAGCGGTTTGGGCACCGTTGGATTGCCAGAGGTGGAGCAGTTTCTTGGCCTCCTAGGTCACCCGATTTAACGTCGCTCGATTTTTTCTTGTGGGGACATGTAAAGTCTTTAGTCTACGAAACTCCAGTAGAATCAGAGCTAGACTTAATTGGACGAATAACAGCAGCATTTGAAATCATTCAAAACGAATTAATATTTTTTCTAAATTTAAACGCGTCTTAGGGCCGTAGTGGCGTAGTGACACATTTCCGGACATGGGTTCCTATACTCAAATGGATTCTACTGTTGCACTGAACAACCCCTAGAAGTTTGATCCCATAGTTCTGAAACACCCTGTACAATGGAACTAACTTAACGGTAATAAATTGTCACGAAAATTTTAAATGGAAAATTTCTGGTAGACATTTGACGGAGTGTACATCTTTCAAAATAAATAATTTCTGTTCCGTTAATTTCTGTTCCAATCCATATTATCTATAAGAGATTTTTCTTTTCTTCATGCAATTCCTTATTTATTGGATGTTCCTTCTCTATTTACTCATGGTTCAAAATCCAATTCAAAAATTAGTGTATTCTGATATAGCTTTTGATAAAGGAATAACTTCATTTCGCGCACTTAGAGAGAGTATTCACTGTCGCAGTTGTTCCGAAATGAGCACAAATGGCGCCATCTAAACGTTATGCTTTCAAGTATGAATTAAGGTCACTATATCTGAAAAGACACATTTTTCATACACTTGCCGCCAAACCCAATTTGTTTTAGACAGCTGTTAAACTCCAGCTTTTTATCTGTAACAACTATGTTGCCTCCTGCTACTTACATTGTTTGTTACGTGAGCAAAATAGATTCTACGGCGCCATCTAACAATCAAGCTTTAAAACATAGCTTAAGGTATCTGAAACCGAAATGGTAAACTATATAAAGAGATATGGATTAAGAGAACTAGTACAGCTGTTGTACTTACATAACGGCTCAGAATCGATTAAAATTTTGCTTTTTGACATTATATTTAGCTTGACTATTGTTTGCAAACTTAAGGAATGAACTGAGAGACTGGTTTAAATCATTTGTATGTTGTGTTGTATATTGGGAGTCATTGAGTCATTGCGTTAACTTATGATGTGGACGATATAACTGCTTGGGAAGAGAGATATAGATAATAGGACACTAGGTAGCTGCATCTGTTCTCCTTCACTAAGAGTGCAATCAACATATTTTCCAATAAATGTTTTAATAAGCTGAAATAAATTAAGCTCTTTTTTTCTTACAGTTCCAAATCCACAGTAAACAAAATTATGTATTCTTTCTTTGACCAAACTATGTTGTGTCATTAGCTCCTTATTAAAATGGGATCTTCACACTTATATAGCAATGGTTTTTGGATAGTGAACCATCCATAGGGCTCCTCTACAATATATCAATACTCCTCTATAAGTTCAATAGAGACTTTCATGTCATTTCAATCACCTGTTTCCTAGTGACGCTAATCAGACCTAATCAGTATTTGTCTGAGTAAAAATTACTTCGGTTTTGCATAATTTTTGTAAGTCCAGAGATATCTACTATTACGTTAGTCCCTGACGCTGCTTCTTAACTCAAATGCTAGTCCAATGTCTCCTGCAATGAGGCTGTAAGTGACTGGAAAGTTGTGACTACCAGTAGCTTGTATCAGACTTTCATCTTTGAACTGAAAGATATTTTGCCTATCTAATACATACATACAACTGAACCAGATACTTTTTGGTCATATTGCCGTTGTTTTCCAGTACCAGGAGATTAACCCGGTGATCCACCAGAGGTATCAACTTTAAGCTTTTTAAGTAAATCTCTTAATAGAAAATCATCTGAGGGTGTAATAATTGAGTGTGGGTTTTTAAATGAGTTTGTAATTCAAGGAGTTTGAATCCTTGTTACCGAGCAGCCAGACTTCTTACCACTCGGCTACACAGTTGACAAATGTAGATACATAAATATATATCTATAGATAAACATTACAAATGAGAAAACAAGTAAAGTTTCTGATATGTCACTGATAGAGCAAATCAATGGTTTTCTTCAGAAAAATGCATTGCTTAAAATTTTGGAACTATCTCACAATACAAGGTTTCTACTAAGTTATGGATACTATCCTGTTGAAAGAAGATATCCAACAAGATATTCAAGGCGAACCCTTATCGAAAATATTAAAGCCGTAATCAATACTGGTTATAAATAAAGGTGACGTGGTTGTCAATGCATAAGTCTTTCAGATACGGAGGCACCATTGGATAAAGCGGAGTAGAATCAATAAAGTAAAAATTAAAAAGGGTATTAATTTAATTGACACTTGCACTTGTTTTATAATATCGTAGGGTGCAAGGTGCCTGTTTCATTAATTGCTAATAAAGTTTAATACAGTGAAGTACTCTATCCAGCTCAGACAATTATTATAAACGTGCCTTTTTTAAAGATTCTTTATAGTCACAAATTAGTCTAACCCAGATGCATAAGTTCCGACCTACTACTCTTAGGCATTCCCACTACTCTTGGATACCAGAGCATCCAATTTCATGTTAAGTACGAGAATTATCAGTGTCTACGTTTACGTATAGCTTATGTTTTGGTTTATTCGTATGCAATATTTGTTACCATCATATTTGATCAAACAAATTACATTAAAGTAGGCCATACAAGTGAACTAAAAAGGATACTCAAAAACATCCATGCGGTTTGCCTGCAGCCGCTTTTTCTAGACTAGAATATTAGTCAGAAATCGATTCATCTGTGTTAGACTAATTTGTGATACAACTGTATTTTATGGGTATTTTAGGTGTACTGTTAAGAATTAAGTATACATTATAAATATAAAAGTTTATTTGAAGATTAAATAAATTAGCTAAAAAATAAAATTACATTGAGTGAGATCAAAGCCTAATAATACAATATACCTTTTTAGTTACATAAACAAGTATATCCAAACAAAAGGGTTACCAAAGTTCTTTATTGACTTCCCTTAATATCATTAGGCCAATAGAGTTCGATTCCGAAACAAAAAGTATTGGTGAAATGGTATAATGCCTTCTTTTAATTCTACATCAAAGCATCCAGTCCGTTATACTTATAGTTATCTATTTCCTTACTTAAACAACTCATGATACTGATTATGGACATCCCTAATAACATTAACCATTTTATAGCACAAATCTTTCGAGATCGTATTTTTAATGACGATGGCGTGATTATGAAGATCGCTGCTGAGATATAGAATGTTCCCGGTAGTACAAATCCTGGATTTGCAGCGCTCAGTTTTGGTTCCGAAGTACTCCTTGCATCTCCACACCGTCCTACTACTATATTTCTTAAACGTCCTGTATGGCTGATTGTCCAGAACCAGTTTGGGGTTTTTGGTGCCAGCTTCGAAATAGACCACAGAATTTGTAACTAAAAAAGTTGATGGTTATTAGGTTATAAAATGTCCAATATTAAATAAATAAAGTCTAATGTTTCATGGTCAGGACTCTAAATGCAAGAGATTAGCTTTCATAAATTTAATAGTCAAAATAGTCTAAGGTAACGATTCTTTAGGTTATATAGGGAATTGTTGCTCGTATCCATTTATGTTATGCCCAAACATAGGCCCGAATAGGATCCTGATCATTAAAAGAAAATTAAAAGTCATTGAGCTAATAGAGACTGAAAAGGGTTGTGTTGGGTTAAATGTGCGATAAAACAGGTTTATGTTATAAACTCAAAAAATTATTGAAATATGCTGGATTTTTCCTAGGTGTGATTGCTCAGAAAATTGAATTAACACAGTTTATAGGGGCGCCACTTGAGTTTGGGGTTGGATTACTGGAAAAAAATTAGAGACAATATAAATATAAAATAATAAAAATTCAGTATTCAGGGTTATAGTGGAAGATTTTGAGGGATACTTTTCATTTATAAGGACAGGTAAATTTAGTTTATTAGTGAAGTGAGTTGAACACTGAATGACCTAAATCAATGTCCCAGTGAAAGTATCATTAAGTTCAGAAAATTGGAGTCTACTGGTATGACTCGAATTAATGCATGACCTAAAACCAAATGACCTCAATTCGGAGTATCATCTTTAGGAGTTTCATCAATACTCTGTTTTTAAATAAATCCCATTTTCACTGAGTACGTCAATAAATACGAATATCCACTATTGGACCGTAGTAACCTTTCATTCCATTTCAGAATATCGAAACATCGTTGTCGTAAGTCAAATGTTTGTAAAGGAAACTCACATCGTACCGAGGAGACATTGTATGGCCGCCCAGATATCCGGATTTAATACCACCAGACTTTCTTATTGGAATATTTGAATAGTCGAATGTACTTCAATAATTCAGCCACTAAAGCCCAGTTGAAGATCAATATCCGACAAGAAACCGCTATGAGGACCACGATTGGGACGATAATGTTTTATGTAGAAAATTACCAGTGACTCCAAAAATTTATTTCCCTGAATTCAAGAAGTACCTGGATGTCGAAAATGACAAAAACACAGAAGTGTTAAGGTATGCATTTTTAGTAAAGATGCAAGATAAGTTTATTTAAATGTATACTCAAATAAAAAAAGGTTTTTTTTAATGTAAACTTATAGTTTATACTAATTTGCAACAAAATTTAAAATATAAAATAAAAAGCCTGAATAGGAAATAAAAACATGTAAGAAAATAACTATACAAAAATTTAATCCGGATCTGTACAGTTGAACACCTGCGTATTAGTCCGGTAAGGATCTTTAAATTTGGAATAAAGTGTTTTTGGTAAAAATGCAAAACAATTTTATGTATATTAAAACTTAATAAATGATCCTAAGAAGTCAATGTTTTATATTCGAAATGTCCAAAAAATGGGCTACGGAGAGTAAAACAAGGATAGATGCAGTACAACCAAAGAAACTTAGTATAGGTATTGCTAAAATGTTATTATAAAGAACAATAATTACAAACAGTTTAGATATTCTAGCAATTTTAGTTGGTCTTATCAATAAAAAATCTCCTATTTTGTGCCTGTATCCAATGTCCGTGGATCTGCTTAATATCATCGGACCATCTAGTTGCTGTTCTACTGCTTCTCTATGCACCCTGTCTAGCTTTTCACTCCATGATCCTTTTGGTCCATCTGTGAAACATCATCTCGCAATGCGCCTCGTCCAATTTCATTTTAAAATTCATATTCTTTCTACTCCCTCAATCACTCATTATACTGGTTCTTCTTCGTAGCTCACAATTTGTGATGTGATCTCCGAGGGTCAGTCCCAGCGTTGACTTTTCCATTGCACATTAAGCAATTTTGATTTTCTGTAAAGCCTTTTTTGTTAATGTAAAAATATCAGCACGATAAGTTAGAACACTTTGGTCAAAAACCTTTCTTTTCAAACAAAATTGTTAACCTGACTTTAATATGTGATGAATGATTGATTATCTCTGTTTATACGGATTTCATAGCTCCTTCACCAAGTACATGATTAGTCATTTTAATTTTTAGTCCGACGTTATAGGACGCAGAGTTTATCTATTGTGGCATGATCGAGTCGATCTGATATTAGGACTATGTCATCTGCAAATTTTTAACGGGTCAGGCTTTCACCATTTATGAGAAATCCTAGATTTCCAAATTTACAGATTTAAACATATATTCAAGCAGGTTCGTAAACAGTTTCGACAAAATGGTGTCCACCTGCCGAAGTCCTCTATTTATTTTGAATTTATTCACACTCTCCTGCAGTTGTACATATTTTTATATATAGACTATTATTAAGGTGTATCGATGATCTATTCTACAGTCGAAGAGTGACACTGGTCTATAGTGGCAAAGGCTTCTTCGTAGCCTCCGAATTTTAAGACAAGTGATTTATTCTATTTAATGGACTTATTTATAGGATTCGGGAGTGTCTTTAGACCTAAACTAAACCCAGGCTGTTCCCTTGGCCCATACAGGTCCAATTTAATCAGTCGACTTTGAATATATTTAAGATGATTCGATTGAATAGTTTCTACATGTGAGACAACATTGGTGTTTTGCCTTGTATAAGATACTCATTTAAGAGATCTCTGGAATAGGTTTTCACCATCCAGTTTAAGAGCTTCCATGACCACTTTATTTTCTCCAGAGGATTTCATTTCGAAAATCGCCTTGTGCCTATCATGAATCGTGATTTCTGGGATGACTTCTGATTTCTGATTTAGAATTTTGGTAATCGGATCCCGGATAATTTTCGTTTTATCTGCCTAGGTACTTTCAGACGCATATTTCCTTTGATTATTTTGGTAAACATTTCATTGTTGAATGTTTTGATTTTGGATTTAAAAAAATTATAATAGGTAATAAAACGCCAACAATTTATATCAAAATATTTATTTTAAAGTTTAAACTGATATACAGGGTGGTCCAGTTTAAACGTCATTCGATTTAATATGTGATAGAGAATTTAAAAAGAAATAGATTTTCATTATAAAATTTTTCTCAGAAATGTTTAATAACAAAGATAAAGGTTGTTTAATTTAAGAATAATTAATTGTTTATTTATCATAACTTTTAAACTCCTAGCTCAATTTTAATTAAATTTCGCATGCAGGTCATTGTAGTGAATTATCAGTTACCTGTGAAGCCAATTTAAAAAAAAATTGCCAGTGGCGTAACATACAATAACCTGTATGGGAAATTTAATTAAAATTAAGCTGGTACTTTAAAGGTGATAAATAAACAAATAATTGTTCTTAACTTTAACACCCTGTTTCTTTGTTATTAAACATTTCTGAGAAAAAACTTATAATGAAAGTCTATTTCTTTTTAAAATCATTATCACGTATTCAAATTATTGACGTTTAAACTGGACCACTATATACATACTAATTATATGTAATAATTTGTCGCAAAATCATAAATATAAAGTAAAAATTTTGAAGCACAAAAAAATTTAAGCTGGACTTGTACAGTTGAACACCTGCATATTAGTCCAGTAAGGATATTTAAATCTGGGTTATTAGATTTATTGAATTATGGTAAAAGGTTCTGTTCTTTTTAAAAAAAAAGCGACAATTTTTGTTCAAAATTAGTTTTATCCATAGTTTAAGTTGTATTATGAGTATTGATAAGTATATAAAGATTCCTATAAGCCTACAACTATCGAAGCATTAAAAGCCAAAATTAGACGCTTTATCAATAAACAACCACCACATATATACCATAACTATTATTATTGAAAATTTGATCTATGGAATGATAAACAATGATATAAACAATTTGGTCTTTGGTCGAAGGGTATATGCCAGCATGTGTCAGCAAAGCCGTGGCAGCCGTTTACAAGATATTTTGTTTCAGGCATTATTCCAAAATGTATAATTTCTAAATCAATAGATATTTCAATATTTTGCTACAGAAAATCATGTTTTATTGAACACTGAAATCTTGCGCTTTTATTGAAACACCCTTTAAAAAAACAAAAAAAAACATATCAGGCCTTAAAACTTATATGGTCTAGTATGCGGAAATAAGCAATATATTAAACCAGGAATTAAAGAAAAAACGATTGAGTTACTTCACTTCCCCTGTAGTAACTATCGTACAACCCAAATGGACCGAAAAAATATCGGAGAAGATTTGCCTATGTTGCATATTAAGGCTCCGCTACCTATCTTCTAGCCACACAGCTGAGGGGCAGCGGTGAGAGACGCGGTAATAATAAATGTCTATTTTAGAACGGTTGATAAAATTTCAGTCATCCTCTTATGCCGGGATCCGATGTAATTTCAGGGTTGGCCTACATAAATTTGGTGCAGGTTATGCAAGTATAATTATATACCTGCATTACTACCTAATATTGCTATTATATATGCATTTTGGGTTTTTTTTTGTTTAGTGCGTGATAGTTCCGGGATGTAGCCGTGTGGTTTCGTTGCGATCATTTTTTGCATTTTATTTTGGTGGTTAAAAAACTGAAAGTGTTCCTGTGTTTTTACTAGTATTTTTTTTTAAATACTTGTAAAATGTGGATGCTAAAAGAAAAGGATTTAAAGGCCGACTTAGGTTAAATGCAGTTAGAAAACGTCCAGGTCTGAAAAAAGGACAGATTGTAAGTATATATGTAATTACAATGTTTTTTGTTTGCATAATTATAATTTTTAATGTCCGTTTAAATTACCATTGCTCTTTGGTAAGAAATAAAAAAAAGTACGATCCGCACCAAAGCACTATGTTGGCAGAATCATGACGTGCGCATTGTTCATTTAGAGAAGAACCAATAAAAAAAGCAGGAAATATATTTCCGGAATTTTATTTAATTAAAATAGAGCGTGTGTTGTGTAATAGAGCTCTGGTTTCTTTTTAGACGATTATGAGGGACAAACTACCTAGATATTTTCAAATGATAGTTGGGTTGGGTCCTGGTTGGGTTTATCTGGTACTAATAAATAAAAAAAAACAAATTTATTTGATCAAATATTGTTTTGTTTATTTAGATCAACTCAACTAGGGAAAAATGTTTATACAGCTGTATTCCAAGCCAAAGAGAAGTCTGGACTTGATAGCAGTTATGGTGATCAATGTCAAAAGCCTGATCTAACACCTGAGGAGTTGCAAAAAGAAAAAGAAGATTTTCTAGCTAGTTTTAAAAAAATGCAGAAGAAATCAAATTTATTGAAAAGCTCACAAAGGAACAGAGCCAATCTGATTTGTGGCACTTAGAGCGAAGAAAGCGTCTTACGGCATCAAATTACTATGCAATTTGCCCTAAATTTAGTGCCAGAAGCAACGGCGATACAAAAAAGCTCGTGGAACAACTTCTGTACCCAAAAACAATTCATTCTGCTAGCATTGAGTGGGGCAAACAAAATGAAAAACGGGCAATCAATGTTTTAGAAACATTAATTGATGAGAAGATATTACCATGTGGCTTATTTGTAAGCGAAAATATTTCATTCTTGGCAGCGACTCCCGATGGCCTTATTGGGAAGAAGGGGATTGTTGAAATTAAATGCCCCTTTAGTGCTAAAAATCTCACCCCTGAAGATGCGATAATGCAAAGAAAAATATCATCTTGGAAGAAAAACGGAGAAATTAATAAAAACCACAAATGGTTTTACCAAATACAAGGCCAATTGTTGGTAACTGGGAGATCCTACTGCTGCTTTGCAGTTTGGACACCTTTGGGCATTAAGAAGGAAATTATTTTAAAAAACGATGTATTCTGCGAAAATATGAAAAAGAAATTAACTATATTCTATTCGATATGTTATTTACCTGAGCTTGTAGATCCTCGCAAAAATAGAAATATGCATGTTGGAAATATTTCCCTAAAAGAATATACGATTGTATAAGTTTTTTTTATATGTAGCCAACTTTGTATATTTTGTAATAAATGTCTTGTTTTGTTTGATTTATGTGTTATTGGTCTTTATTTTCATTATCATCACATTTTACAATTATACCAAATCGAAAAAATTTACCATAAAAACTCTTATTCAAAGTATCTATTTGAATTGGATATTAAAATAAGAAGAAGGTATAGGATGGAGTACAATGGAGTCAAGCAAGTAGGTAGGTAGGTATGAAAAAAAAATTGTGTATTTTTAGAAACAGTCAAAGAGAACATTGTATGCCAACTTATAGTTTTTATTCTTTTACCTAGATTAAAAGTCAAATATTTAAAAAAAGCATGATGTGGGTATTAAGTTTGTAAGAATATAGATATCAAAAACACGCAAGAATGTTGTTCTTCAAATGTTATTTTCTACCAAAATAAACAGAAAAGTATTGTTAGTGGTATCATTTAAAGCAATTTTCGAACCATTGTCACAAAAAAAGAAACAAAAAAATAAAAAATAAACAAGGGCGAACCACCTAATTGCGATACACAGTAGATCGACACAAACTATTAAATAGTGATTTTAACTAAAAAGCAAGTTCCCTTTCTCAATAAAATATAATAAAGTATCACATATTCAGGGTGACAATTTAAAAACTTGAAATGGCCATATATTAGGAACGAAAAACTGGAATAAAAAAACGCCCAAATGAGTTTCTATAAAACGAAAGAGAAACAAAACAAGCATATTATCCCACCCTTATCTGCAACCCCTTGGACAGGGTGACATACACCCCTAAAATCTAAAATAGAAAGGGGAGTCGAGTGACATCAATTTCCTGAAATGTGGCTTTCTATGGTATCATTGGAAAGCATTTTTCAAAAGCTTCAAGATGATCTATTACTAGACCCCCCTTTCTATTTAAGATTTTAGGGGTGTATCTCACCCTGTCCAAGGGGTGCAGATAAGGGTGGGATAATATGCTTCTTTTTGTTCCCCCTTCGTGTTATAGAAACCGTTTTGAGCGTTTTTTTATTCCAGTTTTTCGTTCCCAATATAAATGGTCATTTCAAGTTTTTAAATTGTCACCCCGTATATTATTCCATTCCTAAATATTCCTAATCACTACAATAAGTTCCTTTTTTTCAAATCACTTCCTTTTTAAGAATTGCCAAATAGAGAATAAAACCGTTAAATTCGTATAATTTTTACCATCCAAGAAATTTGGAATTTAAGAGAGATTGATAGAAAACTGGAATAATAACAATCCTGTATTTTGTAGGCTATTTTAATAATAGTGTTGATTTAATTTAATAGGCTTTAGTAATCTGAATTTTTATTCTCAGCGTAATTAATTAATTTAATACATTTATTAAATTAATTTACTGCCATTTTCATAAAGTCATAATGATTAATCAAAACACGAGCACAACTTTTTCCTTAAAAAATAGTGGGTACCTAGTTGATTCAAATATGCCTTTACTAACATATAGATCTGATTCCAATATGACTCTTATATTTAAATTTAAATAAAATATTTAGAATACGAACCTGAAAACCACCCATCTCATCAAGTATCAAGTACTCATATAATCAGCAGAGGCCGCCACGTCGCTGCTAGTAAAAATGCACTTGTAAGGCTCTCGAAATCCGCGAATATTTCAGCAATGGTTTAACTTTTTTTTTTAAAAATTTGACTAGCCTTTAGACAAAGGTTTGGTTGATGTCTATAATTATGTTTAAACTTAATTTAAAATTTATAATTACTCTTAAATGGCGTTTGAATATCAACAATGTTTGATTAACAAATTTATATATTTCTAGGCATATCCTCAGACTTTCATATAATTACAGACATGTGTTGATCCTTTATCCATAAAATAAAAAAAAAATTGAGTCAAAAAGTCTAACGGTTTTCAAATTATACCCGGATTTCTAAACCCTTAAAATGATATTTTCGCATGGCCGTGATGCGGAGCCTTAAAGCACCCACGAAAGAAACTTGTCCTGCCGATATGTATATGGCCCTACGTTAAATGTAAAATACTGCTAAAATAAGCTATTATGCATGTAAATGGTTCTATATGCGTTATTTTTCGGTCAATTAAGTTTGAGTAAAAAAACCTCGTCTTGAAGTATTTTGAGGGAAATATTTGGGCATTGTTTAGCGGAAAGCCTTAAATGCTGATACATGTGTGTTTTGGAAATAAAAAAAATATAAATAGTTTTAAATCATTGCAATAGATCTAATAGTAAGAAACCTCATATTTGGATTAGTAACTAACCTTCATAGAAGAACTTTGAGGAAAAATTTTCCAGAAGAAACAACAAATAACCCTATTTATGCCATAAAACATTAATTTTGTAAGACATTACCTATAAATACAGCTACAATGTTCCACTGGCCTAAAAATATACAAACGTCCAGAATAATCCGCTTATAGTATTGATAATAAAGGGTATCTAAGAAGATCGTATTTATCGAAAAAAATTTACCAAATCTGGACTGCAGATTCTAAGACGTTTGGGATATAGGCACTTTTTTGCTTTGGATTTTATTCAATGAACGTGTCCCTGAATTTTGCCGCAATATAAAAAATCCTTTATGTGTTAGTAGATTTTTCAGATTGGGTATGATTTATGTGGTTGATTTAGGTGTGGTCAAATGTATCCATGTATGCTGTCCGCTTAAAAAAATATTGGTAAATTGTTCAAATAATTACAACAGCACTGTTTCAAAATTCGCGATTTATTTTTAAAACCTCTACATGTTTTAATTTAAAATAAATAATATTAAATATTAAACCAATATTTTCTTCAACTTCACTCAATAAACACTTCTTACTATTACACACAGTAAGCAAATTACGCTACTTCGAAACCTTATCAGTCCTAATAATATTGACTTTCTGGGACAAACTGTTCTTCCCAATATGACTGATCATCGGTTCATGGTTATGAATCCCGCTGACATAAACGTCTCTTCCGCTGGTGATGATTTTCGCTTTGCATCTGTTGTTACGTTGACTAAAGTATCTGGCGCACATCCATACAGTCTTAGTCGGTTCCTTCCTTAGGACTATAAAACTGTTCTGGTCCAATAGGATTTTCGGGTTTTTAGTTCCTTGGTCAAAGTGAATTACACCTAAAAAGTTGGTCACTTAAACAGAGTACATACAAGCAAAATTCAAATTTTTTTATGACTTGAAACTTCTATTTGATATCAAATTTCAGTAGTAATTTAGTATAGTATAGGCTAGTTAATGAGGGTTTCATATCCGAGTTTTCTGACATAAATTTCATAAATTTGTAAATTAGGTAGGAGAAAGAAAGTCTTTGTAAACAAAAATTGTATGGTGTCAAGTGGTGCTTCTAGGCGAAGAAAAACAAAATTTTAAAAATATCTGCATCATTCACATACAAATCAAATAGATAGTCTTTCGAGTTGTTCGTAATCAAAAATATGTTTTCTTTTATATTGAATTGGGTCTGTAAGTAACCAGTCTGTATCGAATCTTCCGTAATGCTGGAAGTGTATATTGGCAGCAAATGTGCCATCCTCCCTATGTAGCTTGCCTATACCTTAATTGAAAGTGGCTCTTTATTGTCGGTGGCTCCAATAATGGTGCCAGTCCTCCGCTGTTCTGGTATTTTTTGCTTTATTGAAAGCTTTTCTTGACACTGCCCTGAGATTTTCCAGTTCCGAGCATCACCAAACCTAGGTTTTACCAGAGTTCTAGAAACGCGTCAATGAGCATGACTTTGTGTGACTTTATGATGGATGTTTGGATGCTAGTAGCGTGTTGTTCCAATTCGTGCTCATCATTGGAATTTAAAGGCTGAATATTAAAAGCGGATTCTTATAACCTGTTCCAAAAATGTGAAGCTGACACTTGACACAAAAAAAGTGAGGAACACTAAATTTGATGCTTCAGACTTCAGAATCTTTGGCGATGAGAAGCTAACCAAGGGGACAAATTATTTAATTAGAAACCTTAAGCAAGTTAAGAATGTTGGCGACAAATATGTGTGGCATCGATAGGAGAAAATTGTCGCTTGCAACAATGATGACTCGTATTTATCTAGCTTTTCCTGCTTGTTTCATTTATTTAATGTTTATAATTTAACATGGCTATTACGAATTTTCAAAATAATTTAAAGATAGGATATATTAACGAACGCTCACTGGGGACAAGTTTTTATGAAATTAAAGCTTTAATAGATAAATTAAAAATAGACATATTAGGTGCAACTGAATCATGGTTAACTCAAAGCGTTAGTGAATACGTTTTATTGTGGTGAACACAGTTTTATCGTGTTAATGGGGGATCTAGGAGAGGCGAAATAGAGGTTTAAATTTGATCTGATATTACAGTAGTCGAATTAGGTGTAATTGAAAACCCAAGTGGAATTTGAGTAGCTTATTCTTGAAATTAGCAAAATAAAATTGGAATTGTGCATCATTTATCGTCCTCCTCGTTTCATTGTAATCACTGCTTTATGCCAAGTGGAAGAATCTAGAGCTTATTTGATTTAATTGACTGATTTTAATTGGGGATATTAATATTAATTTATTACGACATTAATATTAATAATTTGCCTGATACTGTAACGATATTATAAACACCGAGAAACCAGCTGTTTCTCCGTCATTTCGAGATGACAGAAGTGGCACACCGCACGACGTCTCGAAAGTGGGCGAGAATCTTCCGAAACAGCGTTCTGCCGAGTATATAAGGAGTCGCATCGCCGATAGAAGCCAATCGTCAATTCAGTGAAGTAAAGTTCGCAATATTGGCGCGAGATTTAAATCACATATAAATAATTGTAAATAAATACAGTAAAAAATTAATATTTCTAGTAATTGTGATCGTATTTTCATAGTGTAAGTGTGTAAATAAATTAGTTGACTATTTCCGATTGTTTTAATTCACACCTAATGAACGGGAAAAACGCGATAATACTTTTGAGTTTAAGCAAGTTGTAATTAAATAAAATGTGGCAAATAAGGGTTGGGTTGGGTGGGCCTGGGTACAACAATTACAATTAAAAATACAAATATACAGTTATTTTATTTTTGATTTTTCACCCGCTAAAAGTGAAAAACACACACATGAGGCATATACAGGGTCCGGCAAAATGATCTCCCACATTTTGATTTTTAATAAAAACGCCAATGTAAATGCTATTTATATTTTATTTTTATTAATTAAAAATATATAGTATGCCATTTTGTTTTTATTAAGTTTTGAAAATTGCAAAGTCCAAGTGGCGACCATTTCTTTCGACACACATTCGAAGCTGATTTCTGAAAGCTTCCATTACTCGAGCAGTAATTTGAGGCGATATTCCTGTAATTTCTTGGCGTATTGCTGCTTTCAATTCGTCAATGGTTCGGGGATGATGTTGAAAAACCTTCTCTTTCAGGTAGCCCCAAAGGAAAAAGTCGCATGGGCAAGATCGGGTGAACGCGCAGGCCACCCAACGTCTCCACGTAACGAGATTACGCGTCCTGGAAACATTTCCCTTAACAGGTCCATTGTCCTTCTTGCCGTATGAGCTGTTGAAACCACACATCCGGATGTTCAAGTTCCCTAAGTTTTGGTTCCGAAAAATTACGTAGCATGTCGACATATCGATCAGCAGTTACGGTAACCGTTACCCCTCCTTCTTCAAAAAAATAGGGACCCGAAACACCAAAAGAACCAACAGCAGACCAAACGGTAACACGTTAGCTGTGAAGTGGCCTTTCATGGAGCTGCCGCGGATTTTCTGGTGCCCAGTAGCGAAAATTCTGCTTGTTCACACAGCCAGACAAATGGAAATGAGCCTCGTCACTCGTTATTAAAAGCGCATTTTATAGGACGTTTTGAAGAATATCATTGGAACATTCTCGGCGATTTTCCCTGTCTCGTTCACTAAGTTCTTGTACGATCATCATTTTGTATGGGTGGAACTTCAGATCGGTGTGCAAAATTCTTCTCACAGGACCATCTGACAAACGCAAAGCAGATGCAGAGCATGTTTAACAGCTGAACGTCTAGGAGATCGTTCAACTGCTTCTCTTACAGCTGCAATGTTTTCAGGTGTCCGAACACTTCTGGGTCTACCAGTTGATTTTTTTTTAAGGCTGAACCTGTAGCTCTAAAATTTGAAACCCACAACAGTATTGTTTTGTGATCTGGAACTGGATCATGTCTACCAAGCCCGAAGTAAGTACGAAAATGTGTTTGTGTCGTAATCACAGATTGTTACTTTTGAAAAATGTTTCGATAACGAAGGCACGATGCTCGCCCGTCCAGTTCATAGCGACAACAGAAATGGCAAGGCGCGCGCAGCCCACCGACTACGCTAAGCTGGCTCCCTCTTTAGTGATTCAGGCTCAGTGGCGGCGCAAAATGTGGGAGATCATTTTGCCGGACCCTGTATATTCTTTGTGATAAAATTAACTTCCAAATGTTGTAAAGATCACTTCAAGCAGCTTCATAAATTTAGTAGTAAGAGATCAGAAATATGACCTGACACCAACAGCCTCGGACAGTTTTTATATCTAAACAAAAAAAAAAACGAATATTTTGTAAATTAAACAATTTTTTAATATACATTGAATAACCTTGAAGTAAAGTGATTCAAACCTTTTTCATTTTTTCCTTAGAACTTTCGTCTCCTCTTCGTTTTCGCAACTGTCGTCGTCTACTCTTAAACAAACAACTAGGAACCGTAAAGGTGTCAAACGAGATCTTATAAGCAGAATAATATCTTTCTTGTAACAATAATGCCACTTCTTTAAATTTGCATCTTAAGATTCCCTTCTCGAGGCCCGAGTTCTTTTTTAAATGAATAGCCCAATGTTTCAGGATCTTGTCCAAATGTTCTTTGCTTTGCTTAGCATTTAAGGTGTAACCTTTTGATGAACAGAAACTATCGAACTCTTTCCACAAAAGGCTCTCAGTGTAACTGGTGCCTAGGATTTGGTTTGGAGCTTTGTCTTTTGTATCTAAAATTGAAAAACAATGTCGTGTAAAATCAGCAGATTCAAGTTAGTCGATGCAAGAAATGAACTTTTTTGAAAAAGTGATCTGTTACCAAAAATAAATTGAGTTCTTATGACTTGTGCATCAGCTGTGATCAATATCAATTTAAGTTTGAAGGTTATCCCTGATGGAAAAAAAAACAAAAAAATACAAAAAAATAGAAAATTCAGAATAATACTTAATTTCTTGCTTATCAAGTATTAACTACCAGCTAATCACTACTCTACAGGAAAGACAAGTCATGAAATGGAACTACGGAGGTCCTAAATATTAGCTAAAAACTCCTGGGTTTTGTATAATTACTCTTTTTCGAGTACTGCTCTTGGCTTTAGAAGAACGCATGTTGTAGCTTCTTTCTAGTGTAAACTTCTCCTATGAGCGCATATTTCTCAAACGAGCTTTTAAAGATAGAGTGCACCAAGAATTCAAATGACACTAATAAGAATTTTATCACTTGAAGAAGAAATGCGATGTATCAAGTTTCGATAAATATACTGAGTACTTACTACAGGTTGTTGAATTTATCTGTTTATGTTTTATGGAATTTAAAGTTGCAGCTCTACAGTTTCTTATTGTCTAGATGATATTCTATTATCACTGTTGTCCCTACGTTCCGGATTCTTTTCACACATTCAACACCAATTTTTAAAACATGATCGGCAGGATATAATGGTCTTTAGAGCAATATATCGACAATGCCAAGAAGCTGTTGATTCTTAGGTAGATGAAAAATTAACTACTACTACCAGAAAAATCAGTTAAATGGATTTCTATAAAGTATTTGATATAATAGAGCGCAGTCTTTCATAGGCAAATATGAAGGCCCTAGGATTAGCTTTCTAATGGAAATAACTCAATGTCTACATAATAGTACATCGCCCTTTCCGCTACCAAATTTTATGACTGTCTGATGTTTGCTTACCATCTAAAGGATTTCAAGCTTAAGCGGTGGTGAGTGTTAGAAACGTGTCATCCATTTTTCTCCAAGAGACCAAACAAAAACAAAACAAAGGTACGAACACAAAATCACAGTCTCATCAAATCCAATTATTTTTTTTTAAAGCTACACGTGTTTCGCTCCTATCGGAGCATTGCTGTAAGTTTACTCCGATAAAAAAAAAAAAAAATTACATGAATTTGATGAGACCGTGACTTTGTGTTGGTACCTTTGTTTTGGCTGGTGAGTGTGACATATGGCAATTTCAAAATAATAAACTGACTTAATGATCAGTATCTAATAGGGTTGATATCATGATATCAATGTTGGAATTACCTTTTATAAAATTGGTGACCTCACTTTTTTTGAATTATGAAATTAATAATGAATTACATTTGCGAACGTGTGTACTTTTGACAGCAAACTAGCTTTCGATAGTCAAGATTGTGTAAACTGCAAAGCATAAACTCTTTCAAACTGCAGACAATTTTTTTTTTCAATAAAGTAATATAAGTGAACCAAAAAGGCCTTTATATTTATCAATACCAATAACTTAAAAGCTTTGAAATTTAGCCGACGTCTTTACTATTCGTTATCACAGTTTTACAGTTTTACGCTATAAAAGCATGCAGCTGATCGAGATGATCTGCGAAACATCACCACCTGCAATTACAAGTAACAACCTAGCACAAAATGAATGGCAAACATCAGTTGCTCGTATTTGATATAGCTCAAGACGTCCCATTTTCGGTACTTTTGCAGGATATCTCCGTGATTTTTAAAGTTTTTGTAAAAGTCAAAATGGAACACCCTATACATTTATAGTTCATAATATTGGCCTTTTTTTACCTTTTTAAAAATATATAACAGTATGGACTTATTTTCAAAAATACGCAAATAAATAACAATTTTCTAAATTTAAATGATCAAATTCATAATTTAATGGGAGGCCCTGGCTATTTATAACAAGAAACAAAAAAAATGACAATTAAATTATTTTTTATTAAATTATGTCTTACTATTATCAAGCTTAAGTTGAATTAATATTAGTATCTTTTGTATTATTTTATTTTTGTAAAATTGGTGGATACCGTTAATAAATAAATAAATAAATAAATTAATTAATGTCAACTATCTTCGGGTTTTGATTGACATTTGTGATATTGTGAATTTTGCCAAAAAAATGGCAGCATTTGAAAATTATGAAAAATATGATATGCTTGTTTTATACAAAGCAATGAAAATGCTGAAGAAGCTTCTGAACTTTATTTCCATAGGTAAGTTAGAAGCCGTTATATGACTACCTACCAATTTCTAATGTTGTACTTTTATCCTTGTTAGATATCCAGAGAGAAGGCAACCGTTTTTTGGTATATTTGCTCGATTAAAGGACAAATTACTTGAGCACGGATCTTTTGCTCAGCCGTGTCCTAAAGCATACAATAAAGAAAATAGCAGTTGGAGTGTCTTGTTTTATTTTGGGAAAACAAATAGTATACCGAATTTTTGCACGTAGGTATCTAGACATACTTGAGGAAGTTATTCCAGAACTTCTGGAAAATATCCATGGATAGGTACCAACGGACCTGTTAGATGGTCCCCCGATCTCTCGATTTTAGATTTTTTTTATTGGGGTATATAGGGTAAAAGGATGGGAGATGGACCAGGACGGTAGACAGTTTGGCAACAGGGCAAGACTAACCTGTCCCGTTCTGTTTCTTAGCGTCAGTTGCCTTTGAGACGGCGACTGGAACGCATTATAACGCACCTTCGCGAATGTTATTTACAATAGTTAAAATCACCACGTGCAAAAATTTTATATCAGTTTTGAGAATCTTATTTATTTTTTAAATCAGGTAAGTTTAACCGATTTTTGTTGGATTAGTGTTTAGATACCATATACAAGGTGTACTAGAGAGCACCACCACGTAGCTCTAATCGGCATATTTTAGAAGCTAGACACTAGTCCATCTATCCTCCTATTTTAGGATAGATGGCCCACTTAAGTGGAGGAGAGTTGGACCAGCCTATTTTGTTTTAGGATTATGCCCAAAAAATATATCCGAAAACAAAACGCACCTAAAAGAGGTTCTTGGACGGCTAGAGCATTAGGTGATGCAGTTGATGCTGTGAAGAATGGCGGTATGGGCATTAAAGAAGCCGCGAAAGCATTTGGGATCCCAAAAACAACTTTTAAGCGCAGATTAAAAGCAAATAACATCGATAGCTGTAATCGCCTGGGGCCAGATTGTTCTTTGGGCTCGAACGTCGAAACAAAAATAGTCAGTCACATAAAAAAAACTGCAAAAGGCAGCCTTTGCACCCACCAGAACAGAAGTAGGGAATCATGGCGTTTAATTTAGCTGAACGATTGGGGATTCCAAATAAATTTAATAAAAAAGAAGGTATATTAAAAAAAAAACCACATTGCTAATTTATTATCGTCTTTTTTAGGTAAAGCTGGCCAAAAATGGTTAGAACTGTTTTGAAGACCTGAAATTTCAATCAGAAAATCCGAGAACACCTATTGCGGGAGCTTTGGGAATGTCAAGAGAAACCGTTAATAATTACTTTTCGAATTTAGAGAGAATTATGACTGAACACAATTTTTATGATAAACCCGGGCATATATTCAATACAGACGAAACAGGATTACAGCTGAACACTAGAGCTGGTCAGGTACTAGCCGAAAAAGGATCAAAATGTGTTCCAAGCGTAAGCCCTGGGGAAAAGGGTGAGACAATTAGTGTCATAGCATGTTGTAGCGCAGAAGGCACTTTTATTCCCCCATATTGTATTTTCAAAGGAAAAAATAAAAAAGAAGACTGGCATGAAGGTATGCCACCGAGTTCTAAAATTAGAATGTCGGAAAGATCCGCTTACGTTATGAGCGAGATTTTTTTAGAATGGTTACGAACACATTTTCCACCAAGAAAGCCCTCGGGTAAAACTTTACTAATAGTAGATAGCCACACGTTCTATACGACCAACCTAGACCTACTAGAATTTGCTAAGCAAAATGATATAATTTTGTTTTGTTTACCATGGCATACCACTCACTACCTGCAGCCTCTTGATCGCGCCTTCTTTAAATCTCTTAAAAGCAATTTCTACGCTGAATGCCGATTTATGGTTCAAAATAACCCAAACTGGGTCTTTAATCGTCTTCAATTTGGTAAGCTGTTAGGTCGAACATGGGGAAAGTCATCAACTGTTCAAAATGCGGCCTCTGCATTTAAATCTACTTGGATTTATCCATTTAATCCGTTAATTATCCCGGAATATGTTTTTTTAACACAGACACCCCTTGAAAGTCCTGAAACAGAAACATTACAGACGGTCCAGAACGGATAACTTATCAGTTAGAGCTGAGGTCTCAACCAGGCCCCTCCGGAATTCAAAATCTAAAAGCCTTACCCATCAACCCTAACAAGTTATCAGTACCTGATGAAGATGTAACTCCCGGAAAGGATCTTGATGAAGTAAAGCATGTACCTGTTTTATCTGCAGCAGTGAAAAGAGTTCGTAAAAAAATATCCGGAGAGATAACAGCTAAGGAATTTATAAAAAATAAGAAAGATGCACAACTCAAAAAGAACGCAAAACCTGTAAGAAAATTAAAAAGTAAGAGAAAGGTGAGTGAATCTTCAGTGTCTGAAGATGACGTTACTCTTGATGACAGTTCCAGTGGTGAAAAAAACTTTAGTGATTTAGAAAATGAATGTGTCGGTTGCAAGGAGGACTATAACCAAACGTCTAAAAAAGATGAATGGGTGCAATGTATCATTTGTAAACGTTGGTTACATGAAACTTGTGTGTGGAAAGTGTGGAAAGACTGTAGCCACCAAAAAAAAAGAAAGTATAGCATGGTCCGTCTATCCTACCCCTAGTGGTCCACCTCATCTCCACAGAGCAGGATAGATGAACCAATGGCATACCTGCAATTATGTATATTTTTTAGTGCCTAGAATTAATATTTCTAATTTCTAATTATACCAAAAGAAATACCAATTTTATGTTATGTTATATATATTTTTTTTAATTTTGTTATTTTTTTTATTAAAGAAGCACGTTTTAAAATGTGGTCCACCTCTCCTCCTTACTTGTTACTACTCTATTGTCTACTTACTTACTTACTCCTTTGTTACCCTACAAGATCAAGCGTATAAAAGACAATGCAATAATCTCATAGAACTTCAAGACGCAATTCATTTAGCATTTCAAAATCTGAGAAGGAGACAAATTATTATTTTGAATGCTGTTTAAAGGGTACAAAGATGTGCCAATTTTGTATCAAAGAAGATGATGGTCATTTTGAACATCTCTTGTAAAAATGTTGTTTAATTATATGGTTGTTTTCTTATAGTGTTTATTAAATTTAAATATTTGTTTTTTATGTTCCTTTATTACAAAAAAAATAAGAATGATGCAATTCCCCATTCGTCGTTATTAATTTGAGTTATAACTCAAAAACAATTAATCAAAAAAATATATATATGTATACCACTAGATTCTACGGAAAAAATCTATAAGAATGAGTTTTTACTTTTACAAAAACTTTAAAAATAACGGAGATACGACGGGGGTCCCAAAATGCAAAAATTTCAAAAATGCCCTGTATTTTAAAAAATAAAAGAGCTATGAAAATTTTGTTAACAGCATCTTTAGTTTTACGAAAAAGTAGCACAGTGTCGCGAAAACCGCAACCCTCGCGAAAACGGAGATATTCCGCAAAGGTACCCAAAATGGGACACCCTGTACATTAGGTTAATGATAGACCAAATGATCAACCACTGCATTTTTTTCTACTCTAAAGATTAAAGTGTGAGCATTCTGGGTTTGTTCGCAAACCGTCATTTATCATTGGCTTTAGTTAAGAGACCTTCGAGATTACGCTATTTTCAGTTGACTTTAGAAGAACTTGGTGCTGGCTCTCTGTGAGTTCGATTGTCTAATTTTATTTAATTCATTTTAGTATCCTGTAGGTCAGTTACTGTTCCCAATAGTGATGGTGTTCTACGGATACTGCTTCATATTTTAAAAGGATTAAGGAACAGTTCACTGTAATTGGATTTAGCTAGAGTGTGTACCAGCTCATTTAATCTACTTTAGGCGTCACGTGACAAAACGAGAAGAGAAAGAAAATTACCTATAAGTCAAAAATAGCTGCAAACTAGATCAAATCATCAAAACTAAGTAACTGTGAAAGAAAGAATTGTTAGAAATTACAAAGAAGGTGCATAAGGCTTGTGGTCGGATTAGGAAATACTCATTAATCATTGAATTACGTAAAGAGTTTTAAAAATGCTACTAGTGCTGCTTTTCCTTACTAGTTTTAAACATTTAAATGTCTGGATGCAGAATTTGCTATCCATCTGCTTTCTATAGAACTGTAAGATCATTTGGAAACGTGTTGAGGGATGAAAAGCATTATTTTGCAAAGACAAGAAATTATGTCTTTCAAAGACTTCTAACAAATCTTATGATTGCTTTCCTTCTGCACTTGACTTCTTCCGGAAACTTACTTAATTAATAGGATGTGCATTATCATCAGAGTTTAGATAAGAGCTTATACTGCTAATTGCTCTATATTATGAACTTTGAATATTAGTTGTGATCAGCAAAAAATGCATTAGCTTTGACTATAAAAGATAAATCAAAACAGACTTTGACTACTTTAGCATTGGAACATTTCTATTAAATATGAGAAGCTGGAAAGAACTTCCGAATTTAAACAGTTGTCTGGTGCTTGGTCAAATGTGAATTTTCATTGTTCCTTCAAGTTCTGAATGTTCCTATAGTAAAAAATCAATCGACTGAAACATGATTCCTCTGTTTAGTTAAACTAGGAAGCACTAAAAATGTCTTCTAAAAATTTTATTATCAAAAGTGCGAGAGCCTAAAAATACGAATACACAGAAAAATGCACACAGTCTATTTAACTTGCTTAAAACTTAAAGGTATACAATTTGAACTTTCTGAGATATAGCTTCAAATTCTGGATTCTGTTTTAGAATTCTGGGTTCGTGCAGGTGAGATCCGGTAATAAAAGCAGCTCTTTTAACAGTTCTCACCGTGACTTTACAGCGTTCTCCCTTGGGATGATAATATTGGGCACATATCCAAGAAGTAGAGTCCGCTCCTTTTTTTCTTAGCAAATAATCGTATCCATCAATTACTATTTTGGGGTTTTTTTGGCCTGGATGAAAGTAGATGATACCTAAAAAATATGGAATTTTTACCTCAAATTTAGATGACTTAAAAACACTTTTAAATTTTAAAGATGTCCATTTTATATCCACTCTACTTACCAGATGAACTAAGTAGTTTGATAATTTTTTTTTCTAATAGAGCAAACAAACCTTAACCAATTACGGACATCAATTAGTATCAAAAGATGTCTAACAATTTGTTAACTTAATTTCTAGTTTTCTTTTGTCCAGTTCTACTAATATTACTTTATTATAAAATTTAAAAAATCCCTAATGCCGATCCTGTTAAAATACTTGTCCATTGATAGCCAACAGCGTAGAAGAGTATGCGTACGCGTTGCATAAGAGTTGGGTAAATCAGGCAGGATCGTACTTCAAGAAAGTATTTTGTTAATAGGTCTTATGAAAATAGAAAACGTTATTTATTAGAATATTGCGTAACTCTTATTTTGTGGATAAGATTTACTATTGGCATATGTAAATATAGGCTTCTACTTTAATTTTCGCCTGGTTTACTTTAATTTTTGTCTAGTTTTCTACTGCCTCTTTCCATAGCAAGAGAAATTGGAAGGAAATTTTTCTTTCCTATAGGCGAGGATCTAACTCGCAATCAGACACTATCTGGCTAACATATAACTCGATGAGCTCGCTAAGGTCTAACTTCACAACCACTTTCCATCCCAACGGAAGTCACGCAATATCATCCGCAAAGTAAATCAGCAATGAAACCGATAAACTACAAGCCCATCAGCAGGACAATTCTAAATGTGACAAAACTAATGGACTTAAGGGACTTCAACTCCTCCTTGGAAACTTTAGATCAAAGAGAATCTGGCTTCAACCGCACCTGTAGAGTAATGATATGCATGGATCAATCGAGACTACTTACAGGTCCGTCCACGAAAGTTACAAAAGATCATGTTTAACGAAAGTCGCAAACGACCTCTACCTAAGAGACTGAAGCGGTACAGACACAATAGACTTTTACTGACGACTGGGATTCCCAGAGAGTATCTTAGTGATCACACACAAGACATACACTACCCTCACTTTACAAAATGTAAGGCTTCCAAAAACAGAGTTTTCCGTATCATTAACGAGAACACCCTCGTTCGTCAGGAGCAACGTTTTGTACAGACATAGAGATATACGACATGCAAACAGACAGTACCTTTAAGTGGTGGTAATATATGATAACCTTCTCACACACCCAGGGGCGAGACCTAACCTACTACCAGGAGACATTTAAGAGTTGCTAAGGCTAGCCATCTGAATACCCATTACCTGTTTTAGCACAATATGATAAAATTTAAGGGACTTCAGTTCCTCCCTGGACCGTTTTGGATTAAAGAGATTGACTTCAAGGAGAAACTGGCTTCAACCGCACCTGTAGAGGCCATCTTATGCAGTAAATGATATACCTGGACCAATCGGGACTATAGGTCCATACAGGGGTGTTACAAGGGAACGTATATATTTATTTTTACCTTTACTGGAGAGACTGATGCAAAAGAGCCATCTTAACCAGTTACTGGCATGCATGCACCGATGGAGACTACAGGTCCACCTATAGAAGTTGCAAGGGATTATGTTAAGTCGAAAAGAACTTCACCGCAGACTTCCGAAATGACTGAAGATTAAACACATACAACAGACTTACACTGACGATTAGGATTCACAAAAAGTAGTCTAGACTGCATACATAACCCAGCCTCTTCATAGGACTCAAGGCTGTCGAAACCAGGGTCTTCCGTATCATCACGGGAACACCCTTGCTTGTTCATCAGGAATACCGTTTTGTACAGATATAGAGACAGAAACTCTGTAAAGAGACAGTACTCTACAATGGCGGTAATAACCTTATCATGCTACACTTGGCGAGACCTAACCCTCTACCGAGAAAAATTCAAGAGTTGCCAAGGCTAACCTACTGGAGTAGCTACATCTAAGTCATGACTTGTCTCAGCTTAAAGAACACTTTACCTGTTACCAAAGCGACATTGCTTTTAACCGAGCAAGACATGACAAAGAACTTTTTAATTTAAATCCAGAGGCACAGTGGCTTTGGTAGTTCCTAAATTCTACTAGAAAAAGCCTGGCAAAAGTTGTCTTTGGGCTGATAAAGAGGAAACTCTGTCCACTACTTACAAGAGCGATTACAAATGGTCCATCTCCCGGACCATGTAAAAACAAATTTTACATGGAAACTAAAAGAATTAATTCGTCTCCCCTGATTAAATAATCAACTAGGTGATCCAATGATGAAGATTTTTAAGAGAACATAGATCTTGGAAGTGAAGTTGATTGGATATTGAATGTTTTTTTGGTGATAAAGGGTGTTTTTTAGAGGCGGAGAACTTTCATTTGGCAACACTGTTTTTTATGACAGCCGACCTGACAGTTCTGGGTTATTTTTAGATTAGTTTGGTTTGGCAATTCATCATGAACAGACTCACGCCGGAGCAAGGTTTCCAAATTGTTCAAATTTATTTTGAAAGACATTGTTCTATTCGAGAAACACATCGGGCATTACGTGAGTTTTATGGTGCTCATAATCGTCCTTCAGAGAGATTAATTCGAGAAACTGTTGATCGTTTTCGCAATACTTTTACTCTAGTCGACAATACACATCCCGTAAGACGTCGTACAGTGCGCACGCAACAAGCGATAGCTGCTGTGCAGCATAGTGTTGATAATGATCCAAATGTGTCAATTCGTCGTCGTTCTCAACAAGTGAACTTATGTCTATCCACTTTATGGAAAATTTTGCGCAAAGATCTCGGATTGCGAGCATATAAAATTCAACTTGTCCAGGAGTTGAAACCCCAGGATCATCTTTTGCGCCGTACATTAGCTGAATGGGCGGAAGGAAAGATTGCTGTTGATCCACGATTTCATATGAAAATTTTGTTCAGTGATGAAGCACACTTTTGATTAAATGGCTATGTAAACAAGCAGAATTGCCGAATTTGGGGGGATGAGAATCCACGAGCTATTGGCGAAAAACCGTTACATCCAGAAAACTAACCGTTTGGTGCGCTTTATGGGCCGGTGGAATCATTGGGTCCTTATGTCTTCAGAAATGCTGATGGTCAGAAAGTTACAGTAAACGGTGAGCGATACAGAAACATGATAACCAATTTTTTTGTGCCTCAATTGGAAGCCGTTGCAGGCGTTGCAGAAATGTGGTTTCAGCAGGACGCTGCCACGTGCCATACAGCGCGCCAAACAATTAATTTACTGCAAGAGACATTCGAGCAACGAATAATTTCATGGAATGGACCTGTAAACTGGCCAGCTCGTTCGTGCGACTTGATGCCATCAGATAATTTTCTTTGGGGCTATGTTAAGTCGCATGTCTACGCTGATAAACCCGAAACATTTGAGCACTTGGAAGCCAACATAAGACGCGTGATTTCCGAAATACAGCCTGCAGTACTGGAAAGAGTGTGTGAAAATTGGACCTCTAGATTACGCCACGTACGTGCCAGCCGTGGGAGTCACATGCCCGAAATCATTTTTAAATATTAATTCAAAAAAAATCTTTAATATAAAAGCAAATTCGTTTATATCAATAAAATATTTTGTGTTTAATTTCAATTTAAAGTTCTCCGCCTCTAAAAAAAACACCCTTTATTAGCAATTGGATCGAGTTTTCTACTTGTCAGTTCAAACGAGGTACAGTGCTCTTATGGGTTTTACTTGAAAAAGCTAGTTTAGCAGAAGATGTCGTTAACCTGGAAGAAAATGCCGACGTGACGTTTTAGGTGTAAGGCCTGGCTCTTGGTCGTTTATCTTGTCTGGCAAACTCAGTTAATTAATTTACAAATAAAAGCTTTTATTATATACGCAGTGTTTATGTGGTCTCGTTACAAAAAAAATGCTTACAAATAAAAAACTAACATTTAATACCTCGCTTAGGCATTTCTAAAAATTTTCACATATTTCGAAGTCAACTTGTGGCATTTCCCTTTATATTTTGGAGGGTGATTATGGACGCCGTTTACTACGATTGTTTCGCCAGTGGTGGACGCTCGACATTTGCATTTGGAAACGCAATACATGCCGCAAGCCCAGATCGTTTTTTGCGGACCATGTCTGGCTATATTAAAGTTATGCTCGTCAATTATTAGTTTTGGATGTTTGTGACCGTAATGGAAGTAGACCAGCTCTAAAATTTATGTAAAAAGTGAGTGATAACTTTTTTGACGTAGATTCTATATTAATAAGAAACACCTATAGAGATTTTATTATTTTTTATTTAGTTACTGATTTAAAAAAATATACCTAGAAGTTGACCCTTAATTTTGACATCAAATAAAATTAAGAGATTAACGTTTTTTCCAAATATATTTTTGAAATCATTTATTTAATAAAATGTTTCAAAATGTATTTACTTGTTTTCTGTTGTAACATTTTAACTTCGGATCGGTAAAAAAATAGTGCGCTATTCTGTCCTGGCGTGCTCTATCTCACAGATACAAATGTACTTATCTATGTAAAAAGCATAATCAAACTGAAAATTTTATATTGATACCTTATTGTAAACTGCTCCAAGAATATATTTAATAAATTCTCTAACATAAATACAAAAAGTATAATAAACAACCTAAACTATGTATACAATCAATAAAAATAAAATAACCAGAATCAAAACAGATGTTGTTCTTAAAGCAAATGTTCAAAATGTTCACCACCATCATCCCTACATATCTGTACCCTTAGTATTATTACTTTAATCAAATTTTCTAATTGTTGTTCTGAAATTTGACCTACTGCAGCTCTTATACGTCTTTCTATGAGTTGGAATCGTTTCAAAGACTTTTTCTTTAATATGTCCCCAAATAAAAAAATCTAATGGGGTAAGATCCGGCGATCTTGCTGGCCACCTTATTGGATCATTGGTAAATGAATTTTCTCCAAATCCTTCCCTTAAATAATTCGAGACTATCCTGGTGTTATGTGGGTGCTCCATCTTGTTGGAATATAATGCTATTTAAATTTTAGGGAAGTTTATCGAGAAAATTCTCATTTTTGTGTTGGAGAAATTGTAAATACCTTTTTCCATTCAATTGTCATCCTCAAGTATAATAGGGCCAGTTTTTTCTTATTTTAAGGACATCCAACCACACGTTAAACTCAAATCGTTCTTGAAAACCATTTTCTCTTCATTAAAATGACCAAGAAAAAAAATTACAATAATTTAACCGTCTTGAATGATCGTTTTCCTATAAATGTTGGTGTATTTGCTATTTGTAGGGTTTAAATTTATACTTTTTAAAATGCGGCGACCTTTGTTGGATCAATTTGAATAAGTGCCGAGACATTCACTTCTTGTTCTTCACTTCTTTGGAAGATTCTTTGGGGATATCTTTCTTATCATACGTTAATAACATGTCCACTTTTTTTCTTTATGAATACGTAATATAACCTCTTCAGTCCACACGTCCAGCCCGCTGTACATTTTTCAAAATATATTAGTACGGGCTCACGACGACTTAACGTGATTTAGAGCCCGCCGTGCAGCGGACTGGACGTGCATACATACGCCAAAAAATATTTGGCAACGTTGGATTTTTTTCAGTTTTGTTTTGACGGAACAGGTGTTGTGTTGTAAATCATGGCGTCGTATCAGAAACTAGGTAATATTTGCATTATTTTCGATTGTTTTGATAAAATACTGATTAAAATCAAATAAATTGACTGCTATTTAGTAAATCAACAAATATACGTACAGAAAATATAACGTCGCTCTACAGAGTGTTCGGCTTTTGATTTTGTGCAGTATTTTGGACGTCGGGACTCTGTATTTGGTTCAAGTTTTTACTTTTTACCCAAAAATTTTAAATTTTATTTTTGTTATTATTTCGTCTTTTTTTTAAGGTGGTATGCAACCACTGACGGATAAAGATCTTGAAGAGATTCTAAATGACAGTGACTTCTACTTGAGCGATGATGATGAGGAAATCACCGCCGAAAACAGTGAATCAATTGAGGCAAATGATAATGAAGACGACGAGCCGGTGCAGGCAGACGCAGATTCGGTTTTTGATACCATTGAAGAGGAGTCTGATGAAGATAATGTTCCCTTATCCAGAATAAGAGAGCAGGTTCTCCAGGAGCAAACAAAAAATAAAACCGCAGAAGTAAAATGGAAAAGAAATGTTTTTGAAAGTCGAGAAGATGTCTACCTTGATCCGGAATGGCAGTTACAAGATGATCATGAGTATTGGACACCCCTGGACTATTTTTATGATTACTTTCCAGATAATTTTTGGGAAAATTTATCAGAACAAAGTAATATGCCAGGGCATGTTATTGTTAAGGAAGGATCTAAAAATATCGCAAGTATCAGCTCCGGTGAAAAGGGAGAAACCATTACGGTTATAGCCTGTTGTAATGCAGAAGGCCTTTTTGCTTCCCCCAACCTGTGTCATGAAAGGAAAAAACAAAAACCAAGAGTTCGAGAATGGGATGCCTCCGGGATCCTTGGTTTATATGTCAGAAAGATCGGCTTATGTCAACAGTAACATATTTTTTCAGTGGCTCAAAGATCAGTTCGTTTCGAGAAAGCCAACAGGGACAGTTTTGTTACTGCTTGATGGTCATGCTTCACACTGCAATAACGTTGATATGCTAGAATACTGTATTGAGCACAACATCATACTGCTTTGCTTGCCAAGTCATACGACGCAATTTTTACAACCACTAGATAGATGTTTTTTTAGATCGTTAAAATTAAACTACTACTCAGCTTGCAGTTTATATATTAAAAATAATCTAGGGCGAAAACTCACTAGATTACAATTTGGAAAGTTACTTGTTGAAGGATAGAACAAGTCTGCAACTGTAAATAATGGAACTTCGGCATTCAAGGCTACGGGAATTATGCCATTTAATCCTTCTGCTATCCCAGATGACGCCTATTTGACTAAAAATAGTATCGTACTTGAGGCTTCCGATGCAGGTGAAAATAAAATTCCAGATGGTAGTTCTCAAAGTTTTACCAAAGCTTTATCTGATGATAATCAATAACCTTGCTGCAGTTGGCAGACTGACGATGATTCTGTACCAGAAAAACAAAATGAATCGGTTACAGAAACTCATGCAAATACTCCCGTCAAAAGTACCCCTGGAAAAATGCTAGATATAATCTCACCCGTTCCAGTTGCTTCCGCTAACATTAATTCGGTTCGCAAAAGGAGCAAGCAGCTGGCGGAAATTTTAACTACAGAGACAAGAATTGGCAAAAAAAAGAACAAAGCGTCCAAAAAAACACAGAAAGAAATAAAGACCAGTAAATTAAAATCAGTTTTGAAGAAGCCAAAAGTGACCAAAAAGAAAATTGAGAAAGCTGCCAAAAGACTCATCCTCAGACGAAGATCTAGAGCCACCGACATTGGATGACTCTTCAGATGATATGGACAACGATGACCAAGCTTGCACCGGTTGTGGCGAAATATATTCCCAAACCACAAAATCTGACGACTGGGTTAATTGCTTGCGTTGCTCCAAATGGTTTCACAAACTTTTGGTTTGGTTCTGCTCCAAGTTCGTGAACTTTTGCCACGACTGTGGTGTGGTTGTATGCAAAACAAAGTGACATTTTGGCCAAAAAATTTTTTTTTTCGTTGCGCTTTCTCACCTCAGCACCGTGGGGGAGATGGTTTTTGTAAACTATTTTTTTTTTTTTTTTGTGAATTATAAGTTTTATTTTTTAATGCATTTAATTGCTTAATACATGTTTCTAAACTCAATAAAGATTCGTTAAAAAAATTAACAGTAATTCTAATTCAACATATAGAAATGTTACCATGACATTTCAAAACCTGGGCTATCTATCCTCGAACTACCCTATAGATGTAGTAACTAGTTGCAACGTTTTCCCGTATCTTGTTGTGGAGTTTGACTCTTTTGGAAAAGACGATAGAGAAATTTGAAAAGAATAACACAGCTTAGAAGAATTTTAGGATGTCTTAATGGTGTACTATGGAGAAATGACATTGAGACAACATATATGAAACACTCATTAAAATCCTATGAAGCAGAGACATGAAAAATATGGGAACAAAATCAAAGAAATCTTGAAGCGACTGAAATGGATGTTTTAGGAAATCACTGTGTATATCAGGAAGAGATCCGAATAACGACGTACGACAACGAATGGGAATAGATGGTTCGATAATGATAGATATAGAGCAAAAACAGCTGATATGCTACGAACGTGTCCAAAGGATGGAAAAGATAAGACTGTCCACAGTTGCCTTGAAATGGATACCACCAAATCGCAGAGAACGAGGGAGACTGAAGAAAACTTGGACAGAAGACATAAAGAAAGCCATGAGGATCAGAGACCTGAGAGAGGAACAGTGGAACAAAGGAAGGGAGTGGAATAATAAAGTTTATTAATCCATATAAACTGTATATCGGTGAAAAAACGTAAGTAGAGTAAATATTATATTATACACCCAGGATAAATATATATTTTACCAACATCGTACAACAACAGTTCAATTAGATTAGTTCAAGTCCAATTAGATACATGATCTGCTTGTTCACTCTCCTCACAAATCATATCTAGCTCGTAGCTTAAATGTATTGTCAACTTTCAGCGCATTAAGGATACACCGGATAACATTGCCTGAATAAGTCAATCACATTTCAAGTTTTATTGAAAACCGCATTTTTCTTTTGACTGTTTCCAAGATTGAAGGTCAGGACTTGTGTGATCTGCAAACAATTGCAGTTTTGTATATTTACTCGAATATGGAATATTTATACGCGGATAAAATGTTCAAAAACATTTATATATTAAGCTGAAAAACCTCGTTTTTATTGATACAATAAACAAAGTTACATTTTTTTATGCATAACTTAATGAAGCATGAAACATATTTTTTATAAAATGAATAAAAAGCCATTTCTACTTAGTTTTCAGAAGTAAAAAAAATTATTTACATAAGTAATACTTTATCTGATCTGTCCTTAATTCTACAATAAGAAGCAAAAATGACAGCGAGATTTTTAGGTATCTACATGTTAACACTATTATAAAAATCTCTACCTATTTTTAATAAGGAAAAAAAGCCTACTATAGGGTAAGACAAATGACAGAATATTACATTAGATCTTATATTAGAATCTTCTTACAGCACTAAATTTTAAACAGAAACAAAAACGATTGTTCAGATTTTTCTGAAGCCCTCATTTTCCAAAACAAATAGATAGCATCCTTAACCCTTGAGCAACACTTTCTGTCTCTCAAGACATCTCAAACTGAACATAGATTTTCGCTCTTTAAATTCTTTAGCAGCAATCTATTAATTTTGCAATAATTTATGAGCAAAACTACTAAACCAACAAATAGCAACAGACCTATTTTCTTCTATTCGTATTTATAATTCCTACAAACCGACACGTTCTGAGACAACATATTGGCGAATTTACTTCTGAGTCCCTTCGGTTCGTGGTTATGCATCGGTCCCGTAATATAGACCATTCGACCACAAGTGGTGGCTCTGGTTTTACATTTGGTTTTAAAATAACTGGAGCATATCCAAGTGGTTTTGGTTTCGTACTTCCTTGCCATATTAAAGTCGAAGTTGTCGACGATGATTTTGGGTAGTTTGGTGCCCACGTGAAAGTAAATTACGTCTAAAAATGAAGAAGTAATTAAAAAAAATATATTCTAGTAGTAGTGAAGAGTAGAGATATTTTATAGCTTGAAAAGGGTACAGTACTTGAATTAATTTTATAGTGTAAATTAGTTTTTAAGCATCTTTCCTTGCGACCACATCCAAAAATTACATGAGTTGTCATTTAATGGCAACTCATGTAATTTGTGAATTATTTAAAATAAATGTTAGAATATATCCATGAACAAAAGGAGCCATATGAGTGGGAAACATCGAGTTTTTTACCTGGATAGGATATACTGTGTTACTTGAATATCAAGGATTTAAGGACATGGGTGTAGATTTACAAGTCACTCTTACATCCTACTCGCTACTGAACAAGTTATGAGCCTTTTTCAACCGTTTTCCCTTGAGGATTGTAGTGATAGGCAACAGACTCTGGATGAGGCTGTAACTCTCCTTGGTGTTACTCTGGATTCGACATTGACCTGAGGCTTGCATGTTGAAGAACTCTCGCCCAAGTTATCCATTCCTATACTAAATTTATGCATCTCAGTTTCAGCTTGTACATTCCGTGTTAACGTATTGTTTGTTTGATTAGGGTCACTCTGCCCATATGTTCAAGATAGTTGCCTTATAACGTAGATGTATAAGATTTATTATCTGCTAGTCTGGGCTATAGTGAATGATTTTACCCTGCCATGTTCCTATATTCATTTATTCCACTTATTTATCAGGGAGAATCTTCAGAAGTTTATTATTTACTCATACTGATATTCACTCATATTATATCAGGAACGGTGAATGACTTGGTTCAGATGCTTTCCAGATCCCGCAATAGCAGATTCTATTATGGCGTATAGTGCCTCGCTCTGTTAAGAATCTGCCTCTTACTGCATTTAAGGCCAAGATTAAGGAGTACAGTACAACTTCGATAGTCCAGGCAAATATAGTTTAAATTAGTTTGAACCTTTATTAATGTAGTAATATTGCATGCTTTTTTTAGCCTCTTTAGGATCAATACATCTTTAATGGGGACTACTATTCCTAAACCAGTTGAACTTTTTCCTTTCTACAGTAAATTTGGAGATACCGATACTAAATATATAAACAATCCCGTCTAACTAATCATTATCAGGTTTCAGTTCTTTAATTAAATAATCTAAATAGTTTAACTGATACAATTAATTATAATGTTACATTAACATAATAAAACAATTACTCTAAATTATTAATTCATTTTATGTTTATAGCAAGAGGATCAATATAACTAAAAAGGACATATATCATGCGCACTACACGTTAATAAACGCTTATTTAAAAATATAAATCAATGAAGCGGGAAGCCAGGTAAATACTCAAGAGTAAAATGGGTAGTAGTGAAAAATATCATGCTTAATTAAATAATTATTAAAATTAAATAAAAATAGGTAATTGCAGTACTGTTTGTTATCTAAACGATACTGAGACTGAATAGAGTTGAATAGAGTTATTTTATTTTATAAATATAATACATGGGCAAACCCCAAAGTAAAGTTATATTATAGAATCATGCGTATTTTATAAGTTAATTAATACACGAAACACAATAAGTTACATAACAGACACAAAATTAGTAAGTCTCGTTAAACCGTTTACCGTTTAATATATTTAGCTCAAAACAAGGTTATGGTTAGTGTAAGAACATGTCGAATTTCATAAATATACATAGATTTATTTCAATCGTCATATTTTAACCAAACGTGGGTAAGTAGGTTGTAATATTAATGGCCACAATTTAAAGAGGTGTGAACATTACAATACAATAATTATTGTTGTAATTCAAATTGTTACAAATATTCTCTGCAGATTGTAGGCCGCTGGTGTGTTGCAATCACAAGGTTTAATGAGATTTGTTGTAGAATTAGAAACAATGGCTGTATAGATATTTGACCTATATTATATTTCAATTAATTAGTTAAGTCAATAGTGTGATAGTCCTATATACCTATTTAATGGGTTGTGGATACCACAGAGTGTTCTGTGGAAAGGAATATTGAAAATACTGTCGCAGAATAATCATGATTTTCAATGTTAGTAGCAGCATGGTATGCAGAATACCTCAGAAATCTAAGTGGGTTCTCTCTCATCAAGTGTCAACATGATTCTAGACATAGGAAGACCGTACAACTGAACAGTATTTCAAGACAGTTCCTAACCAAACAACAATAAGCCATTCGTATGGAATCTATTGAAAAATATTTACCAAGAGGTTTGGATGTCTTTGTTGAAACAGTGTTTATATTTTCCAGAAAAGTGGGCTTCCTATCTTAAATGACACCCAAACCCCGAATAGAACAAACAGACATCAAAGGTTGGCAACCAATGCTACTGGCTTTGCAAGAAAAGCTTATAAAATAACATTTACTTGCATTTAAATAAAGTTCATTTTATACACACCAGTTGTGTAGTCTGATTAGATCACCCTGCAACAGTGTTTGGTCTTTTAAGCTATCTTCTTCTTCTTAGTGTGCCTTATCCTCTCAGCACGTATTAAATATTACTCTCGCCTTTTCTAATCTAGCGTTTATCTTAAGCCAATGATACCAACTACAATCTATCTTTGAGTACGCATTATATCATTTAATAAGCAGCCCAGATATGTAATTTTTATCACTCTTTCTAAGATGTTCTCGTTTATGGTTATTTCAGCGCTAGCATTTTAGTTTTTACTGACTACCATTGTTTTAGTTCTATTTGTATCAAGTTTTATGTCATATTCTTCGCAGATGGTAACTACTCGACTCATAAGCCGCTGCAATCCTTCTTTGATGTTGCTGATGATCACCGTATCATCCGCGTATCGCAGACTATTCAGACATTGATCATAGCACCATCTGTTGAATTGTCCAATGCTTTTTTAAATATTTCCTCCTATACATTAAACAGCAAAAGTGAAAGATGCACTCATGTCTTATTGCGTTTTTAATATTGGCAATGTCAGTTGTACTTTTAATTATTACTTTCGCAGTTTTACTCCAATATAACTTTAAGATGATATGAAGGTCAGCAGCCTTTACACTAGACGCAAACACTTTAATAAGTTTGTCATCTTTCATAGGGTCAAAGGCTTTGATAAAGTCTATCAAGAACATAGGTGTACATGTATGCATTTTTCAATAAGTACTTGTACAGGGTGTCCCAAATTCCATTCCACGAGGGTGACCATTGGAATCTCGGAAACTGTAAGAGTTACGGGGTCGGTTAAATGGAGGCAAAGTTGCGCAATTTGGAGCTTAATAAAATAACGTTTAAAAAATTCCAGATACTTCCGAAAAAAATCGAAAATTGTCAAAATCGTTTTTACCTTCTACCGATTTTATTTAAAGAGACATCGGAAAACTAAAAACAGTTTTTCATTGCCACTACAACATGACGCAAAAAAAATCAATCTGACGTTTCGTTTTTTTTTCAATCATCATCAATTTTATTTTTTCTTATAGGCGCCATATTGGATTTTCTCATTTTTAAAAAGTATTTTTAATTGCCTTTAAAATGAGGTAATGCACTTGCATATCCGATTACTCCTTCTAAAGGGTGTTTTTTTTAGAGGCGGAGAACTTTCATTTGGCAACACTGTTTTTTATGACAGCCGACCTGACAGTTCTGGGTTATTTTTAGTAGATTAGTTTGGTTTGGCAATTCATCATGAACAGATTTACACCGGAGCAACGTTTCCAAATTGTTCAAATTTATTTTGAAAGACATGGTTCTATTCGAGAAACACATCGGGCATTGAAACCCCAGGATCATCTTTTGCGCCGTACATCAGCTGAATGGGCGGAAGGAAAGATTGCTGTTGATCCACGATTTCATATAAAAATGTGGTTCAGTGATGAAGCACACTTTTGGTTAAATGGCTATGTAAACAAGCAGAATTTCCGAATTTAGGGGGATGAGAATCTACGAGCTATTGGCGAAAAACTGTTACATCCAAAAAAACTAACCGTTTGGTGCGCTTTATGGGCCGGTGGAATCATTGGTCCTTATGTCTTCAGAAATGCTGATGGTCAGAACGTTACAGTAAACGGTGAGCGGTACAGAAACATGATAACCAACTTTTTTGTGCCTCAATTGGAAGCCGTTGCAGGCGTTGCAGAAATGTGGTTTCAGCAGGACGGTGCCACGTGCCATACAGCGTGCCAAACAATTAATTTATTGCAAGAGACATTCGAGCAACGAACAATTTTAAGGAATGGACCTGTAAACTGGTCAGCTCGTTCGTGCGACTTGACGGCATTAGATAATTTTCTTTGGGGCTATGTTAAGTCGCATGTCTACGCTCATAAACCCGAAACACTTGAGCACTTGGAAGCCAACATACGACGCGTGATTGCCGAAATACAGCCTGCAGTACTGGAAAGAGTGTGTGAAAATTGGACCTCTAGATTACGCCACGTACGCTCCAACCGTGGGGCTCACATGCCCAAAATCATTTTTAAATATTAATGCCAAAAAAAATTCTCCGCCTCTAAAAAAACATCCTTTATATTAATGATACCAAATAGCTTGAAGTAACATTGCTTCTTAGATAGGAATAACTAAGTAAAGAGTAAGAACGCAAGATTTGAATTGCGCGCCATGTTTGACAGTCAAAATGTCAATAAAATATTTATTGACATTTTGATGCTATTTTACTATTTGCTTACACATTTACCGATTTCATTTTTTTTTTGGTACCGCTGAATAGAGAATTTTACGCTCCTTAATATGATGTATCACACGATGGGGGTTCCCATTTGACATATTAAAGTGAGGTTAGCTGGAGGTGAAGAGGTGATTGACAGAAATTCAGTAAATGCATAATTAAACGTCCCCCTGTAATCTAATTTGACGTGTTTTTTTTTTTTTTTTTTCTTTTTAAGAAAGTTATTAAGGATGGATCGTTTTGAAATGAAAGCACTGTATACTATTGCAAATATAACTGAAAACTTGATATCCTTTGGAAAAAAATATTGACGAGTGGTTTTGCTATAAATACTTACTAGTTTTTTGTTTTAAACATAAATCTATTATTTATAATATTAGTTTTTCTTCAACAAGATTTTCTTACCTGTCTATCTAATAAAATATTAAATAAGATCACTTTTCATTATCAATAAAAAAATATAATCTTGATATTTGTTTATTCAAAAATATTACATCGTTAAGTTTTTCTTAAAAAATACTAAAATAAATTTAGGATTTTATAACAATAAAAATTTAAAATTAAGTGAGTCAGAAAACTTAACTAGGCATAACTTTAACTAAAACTGTAATATATAAATTTTATTAATAAGGTTATAAGTTTTTATCATTTGTGTATAAAGTTTTTTTTATTAATATAATATAGAGCAATATATAAAAATTGCCAAATAAATAAAATTTCTTAAAATAATAACAGGAAAATTTGAGCTTAATAAAAAGTATATATACTTTTTTTAATAAATTATTTAAGAACTCAATTATAGAAAAAATATAAATTTACGAGTATATATTATATACTTTAGTATAAATTATAGAAAGTTTTTTTTTAGTTTTAATAAACAAATTAATAACAACAAAAAGCCACCTTACATTTCTATTTTTTTTTCATATACAGGGTTAGTTTTTATTAATTTATCTTGTTTAATAATTAAGTTTATGTTATTAAAAAATAATTAACTTTTTTTTTTCAATTAGTCATACAAGGGACACACTATAAAATAAAAACGTCTTGTGCTAGAAAAATAAAAAGAAAAAAGTTTTAAAGAAATTTTTTTGACTTTCACTTTGGACATGTGAAAGGACATGTTTTGCCATCTATTCCGAATAGGGAGATCACACATAATTTGATGAGCAATTTTAACTCCAAGGTTGAGATCACAGAACTGTTCAGGATGATTACGTAAGGCAAACAGTGGGCAGATTTGGGATCGATGAACGTCATCCTGGAGTATTTAAGGAAAGCGTTAGTTATAGTGCTTCTCCGTTATAATGCAAGTCCATCAGATAAGGCAATTAAAACTTGGATAAGCTAGAATGACATTAAAAAAAGTGTTTGTGAAAATACAGTTCGAACCCCTGAAAACATTGAACGTGTTTCTTCAAGCAATGGCAAGAAGTTCACGCCTTCCATCACCTTACAAGTTTTGGAATAATTTAAGGTTTGTTCATAAAGATCTTGGACATCATCCTTACAAAATACACCGTCGTGCAATCTCTTAATCCCGGCGTTTATCACGTTGTTAATATTGTGAAACTATAAAGTTAACAACTTATCGATGAGTGATGAAGGGCACTTCCACCTCTCTGCTTTTGTTAATAAACAAAAGTTTAGATACTAGGGTGGAGAAAACTCTCGATTTCTCACGAAACACCAATTACTTCTCAAAAAGTGACAGTATGGTGTGCGGTTTAAGGAAATCGAATCATCGGTCCCTATTTTTTTGAGGATGAAGGTGAAAATACCGTTACTTTTGAGTGATACCTTGCAATGAATCAGAACTTCCCCACAGCACAACTTGACCGTTTTCCAGTGATTGAAAGGAACGTTTTTAAACAGGAAGGCACCCTGCAAGAATTTCAATGAATGTTTCAAATGACTTGTTCCCAGGGTGTATCTGTCCTCGAAACAGAGATATCAGTTGGCCACCTCGGTTAACTATATGCGACTATTTTTTGTGGGGATACCTAAAGACAAAAGTGTTTGCATCAGATCCACCCATTACAGTCCCAGCCCTGAAACTACAAATTCGTAAAGAGATTGCAGCAATACCTGTCGATGTGCTGCAAAGAGTTATGCAAAACTTTCAGGATCATTTCCAAAAATGCATAAATATCAACAAAAGACATTTGGCAAATGTAGTTTTTCAAAAAATACAAATTTTTGGTAATAATAATCAAATGGCTTCTTTTTAATTTCCAATTATGTAACAAAAAATATTGCTTTGCCAATAAAATAATTTACCAATTATTTTTCAGACCTAGGACTTGGATATCAGCAAATGGTAAATATCGAAGCCAGATTGACTATATTAAGATGAGAAATCGTTGAAGATCATCTATAAGGTTCTATAAGACGTTGCCAGGCTCATATTGCGGCTCCGAGCACCAACTCCTCATGTGCACATTTCAACAGTCTTTTAAAAAAATGTTAGAGAACCATACATAACACCCTACCCAAAATCGCCGATGCAGCATCCTACCAGACCCAGGTTAGACTAGATATAAATCCCAATATTAAGTGGCAATAATTCAAAGGATGTATTAGAGATGCTATCATCATTCTAACTCAAAGTGAACGAGACCCTATTCTCTATTCAAAGACACTCATGGATGAAACCACAAACCCTTCGTGTGAGAGAACGACAAAGATCAATGAAAGCTTCGAATCTACATGCAGAAGACAAAATAACTAAATATTATGAAAAATACAAAGCTTGTGCTGAAGGAAGAAAAACATTTACAGCCAAGAAATATGTAGACAAATACAATATCATTTCAACTCTAATATTACCACAGACAAGTTTCAGAAAATCACACTTCCTACCTGAAGCAAAAAAATTGGACAGTTAGAGATAGTGAGGAAAACTTGGCCGATCTGGATCAGATGACTGTGGTCTGGCATCGGTCTTGTACGGATCTGTATGTTAACAGTGACTATCTTAAGAATCATGGAAACAACATCTCCAAATTTGAACAGGATATTCTGCTCTCGGAGGTTCAAACTTAAAAAAAAAGGAATTGATGCTACCACAGCCAAGGCACTAAGCAATCCGTGATAGGAGGTCTTGAGAATAATACATTAGTTATGTCAGGGGATTTAAAGGACTGGTTTAAGGCCAGATAACTGGAAGACACCATTCTTTGCTCCACTTCATAAAAAACGTATAGACACCAATAACTGTCATAACTATATAAATTACTTGTCTTGATATCTCATACCAACCAAGTTTTCCTGTATATCCTTCGATATTGTTTGAAACACTATCTTCTATAGCAGATATCCCCTCAACAAGCTGGATTCACAAGGGTAAGAGGGAGCAAATTCTAAATATTAGATAAATGATTGGGAAGTGGAGAGAGTCAATGGTTGTCCGAGTTCATCAAGTATATCTCACTCAACAATTATAAGATAACAATAATGCCGGGGTTAGTGTTGACAAATGCTTGTCTGATGCCACATGCAAGGGTTTGAGATAGAGGCGTGTTCTCTCACTGCTTCGTTTTAAGACTTATATTATATTTATCATGAGACAGGTTCTAGAGGACTTGGCTCAAGATTGTCTAACTTAAGATTTTCCGATGATACGACCTTGATAGCTCCCTCACAGAGAATAATTCTGGAACTCCTGTGTCAATCAATGGTCATTAATAGAGAACGTAACAATTATCCTGAACCTCAATGGCCACTGACTGTTGGTAGTGTAAGTTTAGAGCCCTAATAAAAAATACCGAAGGATGTGATGGCAAAATAAGACGGCGTATTCAGCTTGCTAGGTCAGCAATGTTAAATATGGAGGGATTGAAATGTCACAAAACAAACCAAAGTCAATCTAGTCAGTACCTGGGTCTTTTCGGTATTTCTATATGCTTCAGAAATTGTCAGAGAAGTAGATCGTTGTCGGAATTATGCGTTTGAGATGTGGATGTGTCGACGAATATTGAAAGCGTCCTGGACCACACAAATGCTTCGTTTCTACAAGAAATACGTCCTTCAAAATGTTTGTCCAGTATCGTGTACTCTCCACTAAAATTTTGGGATAGCTACCCAAAACATTGAACTTCGTTAATATGAATTGCACCACATTTGTTAATGTATTATAATTAGGAAAATGAAAAAGTTTTCAAAAATTCAGGCATTTTTCAAATATTTACATGTTTTGTCTTCCACGAAAATAAATTCGTAACGATGGCCAGTATTCTTATTAGAGCATACAGCGCACAGCGGCTCGGGTGCACTCGTAAGGATTCGTAACCAACCAGGATAGCGTTGTTGCCACATTATGCACGAAGTATTAAAACTCCGAAATTTCAGCACCTCAATAATAATTAATCAGAATTAAAGTAAGTTATTATGTCTTTCTTAAATTTGGAATAAAACAAAAAAAATAACAGTAGAAAAATATTCGACGTTGTTTGCTGCTTTTAGGCCAATTTACACATAAATAATTTATTTAAAAACGACATATTTTTAAGAAAAAATCTAAATATGTTAAATCTGGTGACCGGGATAGTCGCTGACTACCTGGATGATGAACCCAGAAAAAATTGGATCTATTAAACTGTCTCGGGAGCCACTCTCAAGGAATTTTATATTCAAAAAGGGCTATGAGCTTAAATTGTAATAATCTCTATAAAAAAATAATAATTAAAACTTATTCCAAAATATTCAAATGGAAGGCATTTGATTAATACTTGTCACGGCCAAGGACCCTTACACTTCCTTTAAACACGATTAATTTGTCCATCTTAAAATATATTATTTCGGTTTTCAGTAAATAAATTAAAACAATAATGGAAGTAAATTTTTATTTATTTATATTTTGCAGTATATGGCAACATCGCGATCAAACATGAGTCGTTACGACTGCGCTCAGTTCATAATCAAGCGCTTGCACCAATGAGAATGGCCTTGTGCGTTACCAAGCGTTATTGCCAACTTTTGACCAAAATATGGAAAGGAGAAATTAAAAAAAAAAAACTTCCTGGATTATACACTGAATTTTTTTTCGGTTTGGGGCTTAAGGATATAAGCATTACTAAAAAAACCTGAAATTAAGTGTTGAAAATGCTTATTAAGTATTTAGGGTTTTCCAATTAGGTATTCTGGAAAATATCATAATTACTAGTTCTCTTGAACTTAACATTCTATTATTCATGAATATTGAGGAAATAAAAAAAATCTTGAGTTTCCTGGTTTTACTACTTAGCACATAATATGGCAACAGCCCTCGCACGACTAGTCACGATCTTTGTAAATCAAAGCGTTGTTGCCATGTTACACCAAAACACGAAACAATGGAGGATAGAAAATGCTATCGAGTATTAAATCAGAATAAGATAACATAAAAGGTTTTATTAATTTGCCTTATTTTGCAAAATAAGCATTTGGGCTTCTAGTGTTCAGAGTTATAAACCGGAATTTAGGGAAACTTGTTACTCTTATTAAGGTCACAACTGACAGACACAGAAGTGATTGCCAATTATGTAAATTGCCTCTTTGTATCACTACAGGCATTCTCAAAAGTGATCATTGCACTAAAAACTAACCCTGTACTAAAAAAACTAATTTTTTCCAATAAAACCATCTCCTACTTAGACACATTACACTATCCCTTCGTATCTTTAAACTATTAAAAAAAAAAAAAACATTTTATCCAGATGGATCCAACATGGGATTAATACTACAAATAATATTCTCTGGCAAAGCGGTGGTACCACTCGTAGGCGGTATAAACCTCGGAAATCTAACCCATTTATCAGGGTGAACTTTAAGAGGTCGTATGACGGTCACTTTTTGAGGTTTCGTGTTCTCCATCGGTACCAAATCGGTCCTGGTTTGGTGGTTGTGCTCGTTATAAAGCCTGACAGTGTTGCCGCTGGTTGACAGCTTCGCTCTGCACTTGGTGCGGTAGTAATAGCTACACCTCCAGGAGGTTTTGTTTGCCGATTTGCAATCGATTCGATAGTCGACTCCTTCGAAGATGATCTTTGGATGTTTGTATGCGATATTGTAGTATATTATACCTGAAAATGTTTAGATTAGGTAGGAGTTGGCATATTATATAGACGACTTGACGCTTAAACAGCTTTAATTGTCTTTAAACGTTTGACATGATTAATAAGTTTTGATTTTGTCGATTAAGAACCAACAAACAATATTTAATAATATTCCATTAAATTGACGAAATGATGGTAAAGTAATAAGTTATGTATGGTCATTTGATAGATGAAACAATTAATTTAACATTACTGAAGAAGGCACGTATATGCTGGTTCTCTAACAAAATTAATTAAACATACATTTCGGCATTAATAAAGAAATTAGAACAATTCACCAATAACGAATCTGCAGTATGTGTTAAAATCTCAGATACACGTTCAGCCTATTTCTTTCTCGGGTGCCGAAACACCTATGCATTTACATGCAACAGAAAATCATATGCAAATCCTTAAGTTAAAGCGAGAACGCGTCGCTGGCCGCTGAGTGGAGAAATGTATTTTTGCCTAGTGAACACAAAAAGTCGAGGCGATTCTCTACGTTTATTTTGAACTAAACTCTGATTACTAGAAGCGTAGTAACATTATCATTCTCTTTTTAATTTCTCTCTTAGATATTACATTGCAAGTGCATGCATTGAGTTTCGCATCTAAGATCAGAGTTTGCCAGACCTGAATCTCCTTATCCTCTTTAATCTCTATATGATTCAAATTAGCAATCTCTTTGCCACGCACAGGTTAATAAAACTTATACCAAACAAGGAATAATGCGTATTGTAATATCTAAAGGTGTCAAAATGAGCAGTAATCGAGTATTCAGAACAGTGTATTAGCTGCATTTAATCTAAATTTTGCTTCTTCATTAAATTGTATTGCCGACCTAAATAACCAGAGTCTTTCATATCTAAGAAATCCAAAGATTTCATAACAGAATGCTCTTAGACACTTTTTAGAAAACGACGGGAGGAAACAATTTAATGCAAGTTCTTCAGAAGAATCCTGACTGCGACCTTCGAATCCTGCCATCACTGAGAATTAAAAAAGAGAGACCAGAAACGAGAAAAGAGAGACAGGGTCAGTTACGATCAGGTTCCAGATCAGGATGATGCTCTGTTCGCAAAGATTTTATGTCGCTAGAAACTGTAAGTACTATAAGTTGTATGCTTGGAAGTTACCGAACGACGTAGTCAGCTGCTTTTTCCTCCTCCCAAAAACAACGACACGGCAATACCAAGTGTTGAGATGGTGTGTTAAGTGCGAGTGTCCTGCAGTTGCCAAGATCACTAGTCGAATTATGTATCTTTTTAGATGCAATTGGCGTATTGCAAGAAAGTGCCATATCTAGACCGCATCGAAATCCGGGAACATCTTAGAGGCACAGTATTATGGACCAGACATAGGGTCAAGGAAAAACAAAACGTCCATGTGAGAACGAAATGGACTAGAACATGAATGGAAACTCTAAGAATATCATTACATTAATAGGCCAAAATATCCACTAGATTGCCAAGATTCTCTGCATAGAGCAACGCTAATGAAAGATGAAATTGTAGTTAAGATTAAAGCGATTCGAGGGTGCGCTTCGTTTAAAATGCGCATTGATCAACCAACGCATTATATCTTACTCATTGTGCATTGATCAACTTCGTTTTGACTGGGATCGATTGCGACCAAGATATTTGGCATCTTGTTATTTTTATTACTTGAAATTCTATAAACCTGGATGCGATCGTATTTCTTTCTCAAATATGAAAACGATAGTCGCTCGGTTCTGTTTTCCTTCTAAATACCGATATTACGGCAAAGCGCCGCGAATCCTGTCGGCATGATTTCTACTAAACAATAAATCCTGTAATACTTATTCCCTGCTTATGATTCAAGAAACGGACCGGCTACATCAATAGCAATCCTTTCAAAAGGGCTTCCTCTGTTAAACTGACGCATCAAGTCCTTCTGCTTTCTCTATGGCTCATTACTTGCCGCACATACAATGCGTTTTCTTCACTAATCCCTTACGTCTGCCTTGCTATTGACCCAGTCAAATATTTCCGTTCCTTTGTTACTCCAAGATGTCCTCTTGACACACCGGCATGGATTTCCTCTAGCAACTCCGAAATCTGACATTTAGGCACAGCGATTTGTCTATCTTTCAAAATTATAGAGCTCCCTTGTTCCCAATATAAAAGAAAATACTTGGCAACTTTTTTCCAAGTTGGCTTCTTTCCATCCTTTATTCGAGACCATCTGGATTTCGGGATCTTCCTATTAGTCTTTTATACGATTCTCAATAAGTCAAGTATTATCGACGAAGCTGGTTCTTAACAAATGAGCATCTTTCTCCTCTGCTCGCTGCAATGTTTGTAGTCTTCTGGACAGGGTATTCTGAATAAAGTATTTGCATTTCCATAGATTCTCCCTGGTCGATGTTCAGTGTCAAACTCCTGCAGCCTTTATCTTGCCACTTGACTCTCCGGATTTTTAAACTGAAGGAGCAGCAGGAAACCATTGAGCTACATGTAAAAGAGAGCCATCGCTTTGACAACAGCTAGCAACTTTCGACTAGTGATGCAATAATGACACTTGGACAGTATTTTACTAGTTTAGCCAATGACTTTTTCTTCTTGGCCATCCTCAATTTGAGATACATTGCTAGGGTTAGTGTTCAGTAAAAATGTTTCTTCAGGTAGTGGATAGCTCAGGATTGGTGCGCCTATCATACCCTCTTTTAGGTGATTGAGTATTGGGACCACTGGAATTTTTGTTCTCCTTCTGTCAGCCTTGTCAATGGTTTTGCGATGTTGGCAAAACAAGGGCATAATCCTTAGAAACTGGGTAGGAACTGACCCATCTTTGACAGTCTGGACCTGGAACCGCAACTCCTCGACCAGAAGGACCTGAACCAGATAGTGACCTTTCTTTGGGCTTAAGTAAAGTTTCCAGAACCTCGTAGCCTAAGAAACAATTCTTTCACAATTCGTAAGCAATCATTGCAACGCATTAACGAATAGTGTGTAGAGCACAACGCTGTCCCATGATCTTCACCATTGGATAATGTGAAATGTTACAACAAAACTGTTCAATAGAATAGATTGCATTTTTTTTCTTCAATTAAAATAACAATATTTTTAGGTTTTAATACGTTAACTGCCATGGGACATAAATGTGGTGTCTCATATTACTTTCAATCCATACTCATGTTACTTCCAATACCATTGGGTTCGTAGGCAAGCGCTAAACTTACGTGCTATCCAGGTCGTGATAAATATTGTTAAAAATTAAATGCGGTTCAAAGGTAAAAACATCATTCACACAAGACAGTACAGGACTCATTTTTGCCCTTGTGATCTCCATCTTCTCTAATAAGTCAAGTTTCTTTCCCTTGGGGCTCTTATGAAAGATTTTTACATTTTCCGGGATGGAAGGAAAAGAAGTGTTTTGAGGACAATAAATGACTTGCAAAAGCCGATTAAGTCTCGGTGATTTCGGTATCTTTGTGTTTATTATATTCTCTTAAGTGTTCCTGCACTCTCGTTTTTATTTTCCGTCCAGACTGACCAATGTAAACGGCATTACAGTCCCTGCAGTTAAGTGAGTAGACTCTCGATTTTGTTAAGGGTTCCCTTTTATCTTTAATGTTTGTAAACATAACAAGCTTGTAAGCTTTTTAAATAATGTGTTGGAACTTGAATGTTTGTGGTGTTAATCCAATAGCTTCACCGGTAAGTCATATCTCAACATTGTAATTTATGTCTATGCATTGTTGTTTTTATACTAGGGTTGCTTTCTATTTTCCTTTAGATCTGACGATGCCTTAGAGCGAAACGCGTGTAATCGTATTATTTTTTTTAATAAACATAATTTGAGACCATTGATGTTGTGTCCCTCCAATCTCTGAATTTTTTTGCGTTATATGGAACTGAAAGAGCGCGGCTGTAACTATCTGAAACTAGTTTTGGTTTTTAAATTTGAGACTCGAAAGATCCACTTTCATGGTTTCAAAAATAAGTCATTCATAAAATCAAAATGTATAGAAAATAAACATTTTTATTGATTAAAATACAGCATAAAAGCAAGAAAGCTTGAAAAATAAACGAAATACATCAAAATTCAAACAATTAAAAATTATTTGGTACAGTTATGTACCTAAAAAAAGCGTTTAGATTCTCTTTGCAGTTCTTGATAACAAAGAACGTATCTGTTACCAACATCTTCCAAAGAATGTTGACGCCTTAGAAAATTGAAAGGCTTTCAACGTTCTAAGGTTGACGCTCTTCCAAAGCAACATTTTGCCTGAGTTGCTCAATATCAAGACCTAAGAGACTGTTTACGATCTCCTGCTTGAACTTTGTGATGGACAGTTTTTCATTCGCTACTTCTTAATGCATTTACGAAAGAACGAAGGAATTTAAGAAGACTTCATTTGATCCGAAAGATCAATGTAGGCTTTATGTTTGTTTTAGTCAACAATCGTAGCAGGTTTTCGGAATTCTTTATCATGGTTACTAACACATCAGTGGTTTTATGGATAAGGTAAGCACATCTCTTTTGTCCTTCCACTTTTGGAGAATTATACCTGAGATGCTTTCAGATGCCTGGGTTTCTCCTTTCCTGGGCTTTTTGTTAACAATTTGCTTAGGATTCATTTTACGATTTGATAGAAGAGTGCCAACTAAATAAGTGTTCCTGGCAAGTAGAGCATGTGCCAAAACCACACTTGTATAATAATTATCTTGTAAAAATAATCCGTCCTTTGTCAAGTAAGTCATTTGTAAGAGTGAGTACTACTTTTGGTGATCCAGATCCCTTTTTGATGCACAGCTTATAAAGTTTTATTCAACGAACTTGTGCATTCGGAGGAAAAAGGATGCCTAATGCATACGGATGCTACGACTCTGCTTCACGAAATGACAGGCTCAGGTAGGTGTACGCAACATTTGTTGCACATCGCCATTGATTTAAATTTTATGTGTTGAGGCTGCGTGACCATACGAAGAGTCTCAAAAAAAATTACCAAAAAGTTTCTTATAATTTTTTTTTAAAACAAAATATTCATGAATGTTCTAGAACACCACAATTACCTTTTGAAAGAAAGAAAAAAGTTGGCCGGAGGGACTGATTTTTTTTCAGCATTACGGCAGTCAACGTGTTAAACGGAATTTTCTTAACAAACGTAAATTTTTTCCAGAATTTGGTTGTTTCATAAGACTTTTTCCTCGATCTTTAAAAAATATCCTTTGTTTTCGCTTTCTACCACTTCCTATATACACGATACCGTTAACATAAAATGATCGAACATTTGGATGTGTTTGAATGAAACGGTATGCGGCTGTGACATAATAAACGCCATACGTAATAAAGGAAGTATATATATAGAGATATGACATCCTCCGTTGGACTGTGAATACCTTCGCTCCACACATTCGATTTCGCTACGACAAACGTCGCGAGTTCTAATTTTTTATTTTATCACAAACGAGGCTAGCCTCCGGACATTTCGACTTTATTCATCGGGCAAATTTAAATACATATTTAATTTTTATTATTTTATTTTATAATGAATTAGCATAGAAAATATTAGTTTTTCGATTACTCTGTAAAATCGTCTTTTATTAATTCTAAGTATAGAAGGTATGAGAATGGCGAAGTTTACTTTGACTATTCTTACATTAAGCTGAAAATACAGGATTTATTTGTCTATTGTTATCCTTTTCCAATGCATATTTTTAGAAAAGACTATTGTATATATGACTTTCCTACACATTTACGTAAGGTTGGAGTCGGGTTGGATTGGATTAAATTGAATAGGGTTGGTTCAGTTTTTATTCGGATTTGTTCAGTTCTATGCTATTTAGTTTTTTTAAATAAAATAATAGAACACTATAGAACTCTCCAGCAATTAATTTAGTTTTCATTGCATTTTTAATGTACTCGTATATCGATATTTACATAAACATTATGGAATCTCTTCAACTACGACAAAATTGCAAAATATATTTGCCGAAAATTGACAGATTGCAAATTCACGTCGAGCTAACTTGTCTACATTATTGTTTGACCATGACTTACACCACTACAGCACTTACTGTGTTATTGTAAAATCAGTGCTGAATGAAAAAAAATTTCATCTAAATTCTTCGGTCAATTGATGGTACCATTCGCGACACAATTGCTGAACTTCACTTCAGTTTTTTTTAATACTGGACATCATTACATCAACTGGAATGCGTAGAGAGCATTTAGCTGACAACAGTGCTGCTGTAGCTGGTTTAGAATCTTACAAACTAAAGCTTGTCCAAGCCACTCGAAGTCGTTTTTTTTTGCTGAAACATAGTGTTCAGCAACGAGGCTCATTTCTGAATCAACGGTTATGTAAACAACTACTGGACACCTTTGAATCGACTTAAATGCGTCGATGCCATTTACCTGAGAATATTGCTGCTATAGTCGAAACTGTTCGGGAAGATCACGATCAAACGACTCGCTGACATTCTCAAGCTTTGGGTCTCGCTTGTGACCTATTGGGTCTAATTTAGAAGCCAGATCTTGGATTTGGATTGCTCACGAAATATAGCTCGTCCAAGAATTGAAGCCAATCGATCTTCGTTTACGACGGGACTGTAGCCAGTAGTCACTGAAACAGGTCAGCTCACGATTAACCGGTTTTTTTTTACTTTGACACATTGCTTAGCAACCAGGCTAATTTTTGGATTAACGGGTATGTAAACAACCAAAATTTTAGTATTTGAGCAAAATATTCAAGACGTTCAGTCTCATACTGACTTGTGGTTTCTTCAGAATGGCCCAATATGCCACCGTTTATTTAAGGAAGATTGTGATGAGCAAATAATCTAGACACAATGACCAGTCATGGTATTTGTCGTCTTTTTGTGGGGCTATATGAACTTACAGGTCTATATAGACGCTTCGTTAATGGGGTTCCAGCTGATATGCTTGAGAGGGTGCTTAAAAATTGGACACAATGGTTTCGAACATAAATGAGACAACAGTAATTATCTATATTGGAAAAAAAAGTGATTTTGAGTTAGAGTTTACCTAAAAAGAAGATATAAGCTTAATGGCTTTATGCAACATTAATTCCACATTTTTGTTTTAAAATAAAAACACAAAAGTCTTCAAAAACAACTTTACGTTCTATTTGGAGAAACTGTTTAAAGTATAACCAGAGGTACCTTAAGTAATATCAACAATTCTTATATATTTTAAACTAAAACAGATTTTCTTGAACTAATAACCCGTCAAATTGCCAACACTACCTAAAATTTATTTACTTTTTATTAAATTTGTTGTTCTTTCGGTCAAACGCCCTCCTCAGCCATAGTTGAATTGCAGTTTCTGCTTCCTTCCTTGTATTTGCCAATGATGTAGCACTTAATGCTTCTAAAAGAATATTAATTAACGTAATTAAAATTAGAAAAAAAACTTGAATAGTCACCGATAAGCAAATTAGCCACCCTGGTATCAGAAAAGATTCTTTTGCCCTTTCGGCCCAGCCAACTGTATTTTAAAGCTTGCTCGTTACTAATTAATAAAGTTGCCACCCTTGATATAAAATCATAAGGTCTTGAACCTCCTATTTTTGCAAGTTCTAACACCTAAAAAGCAAATTGTAGCGTATTGAGTGGAGAAACTTCAACCACAATACTTACTGCATTATGAAAATCTATAGATTCTGTTAAATATTCTTCCAAAATAGCCATATCTTCATCAGACGATATGGGAAAGCTCACTGGTATTGCATTAAATAAACTGTTGCGTGCCGTAGGTTCTTTTTTTATCAAAATCAGCTCTCGCCTTAGTTCCATCACTTCGGTTAATACATCGGTCATTAAGCCCCTTAAAATATGATTTTGATGTAAAATCGTTTTTAAGATTTCACCTAAAAATGATGCATTAAATAATAAGTAATTTTAATAGAATTTATAAAAATATATACTACATATTTTAATACCAAAGACCTGGCTTTCTCGTTAGGTTTTAGAAAGAATAAACAGACTCAATATTAAAAGCTGCTGACATTTCGCCAATCATGCTATCAGTTTTATAAGAGGTTCGTTTACAACAAGACAGATCAGATACTTGCAATAATTTTCTTTCTCGCATAACATAAGCATCAATCTTTACATCTTCAAATTAATCCTTACATAGAGCACACTTCTCCAGGATTCCATAATTAACAGATATTCCAAGACCAGTAATAGATTAAATCACCTTTGAAACCACAAGTCCTATTTAAATTTCTGTTGCAGCTACCATAAGAAATACTTTATTCACTATCGTCGAAGCTCCACCATTTAGACTTAGTTTCATAGGGTGATCTGTACTCTACTTTTCCAATCTCATAAGATCCTGTTACGATATGTCCGTGTTTTAGCCTGTAGTTAAGTTTTCTTAGAATAGAAAAATAATTTCTTCGATATTTTTTTCACTCTCAATGAATGTTAGTGTTATATATTTCATCTGAGTCTTGTCATCTCTGCTTAACCAAGTCATTGGGTCATCGGGTGGGTTAGAGTTGGCAATATAATTGAGTCATTTGATTATCTTAACATTATTGCAGTGCCCGAAAACTGTACTGAAAGCTCTTTATCAAAGCCGTTCAATTCCAGTCCAAAGGTATGACTTTTGCAGATATTTCCTTGATTCTGGCTTATTGATTGCTCAGCTCAGCCTGTATAAAACTTCATAGTTGCACCATACATGTTCAGATATTTCTTCTTATTATTTCCAATGCAACTTTCCGTTTATGGCTCATGGATATCTCCTATATGAGTTATAGGGTTTTACAACCTTTGATGATTGATCTTGATGGAAATGATCTCTCTCTGGAAATGACTTTTAATTAAGCCTTTGACGGTACTCTTCCCTTATTCCCTCATGATCTTGATGGCCTAGTATCAGTTTATCAAAGTAAGCCTTAGTTTCTAGGACATTTATTCAGTCTCTTACAAGCTTTGCTACTTGACGCTATTTGTATTTGTTTCTATAGTGTTTATTTCTTTGGTATATATGATAATTACGTCTGCCTGGAACACTGTAAATTAACCGTAAGGCATTGTCGGTCTTCACCAATGCTGGCATCGGTTTCATTAGTCATTAGTCAAGTCAACTTTAAGTGAATTTTCAAATCTGTATTTACTATGGAGAAGTATGCATTAAAATATTACTTTATCTCATAGTTTCTAATATTTCTGGCAATATCCCATATGCCAATTCTTCTCCTGATAATCTCTAAAATGTTTGTACTTAAACTTTATCATTTGTTATTCCTTCCTCCAATTTATTCAACTGAACATTCAATAATTATGAATATTCAACAGTTTTTTTTTTTTAATTTTTACTCGACTGATACAGTCGAATGCTTTGGTAAAGTCACAAAATACAGCAGCAAAAGACATTCCATCGTTAGTTTTTGCATAAGTGTCTTCCAGAAAACTGAGTAAAGCATCAACTGGCATATAAGATAGTGATAACCTGTAACCCTCGGGGGAACCTGTAACCCCTAGAGGACGCGTCCCCAGGTGGCGGATAGGGGAATGCCTTCCAGATATGGGTGGTAGGAGGGAAATCAAATACCTCCCGCGGACCAAACAGGTGTGGGTGTCTGACTCCAGAGGAGCGACCCAAAACAGCGTCTGACCCAAAATGGACGGCTGAAACCAAAACTGGCCAACCCGCTAGGCAAGCGTGGCCTTTTAATGCCAAAACCCTTCCAATGTTGAGTTCTAAAACAGATATACCCCAGGCAAGTAGAGTGAAAAACTCAGAATCTCGCACTGATAGGTCAGGCCGCCTCATGGATTCTGAGGGAGGCAAAAACTCAATAAACCCGAACATCTACCCTGCCTCAAAGATCGAAATCAAAATTGCTACGTATAACACCCGCACTATGAGATCAAAGGAACACCTTGAGATCCTGGAAAACGAACTAGAGCATATCAAATGGGATATAATTGGCCTAAGTGAAACTAGACGTCAAGGAGAGAGTGTGACCACCCTTACGTCTGGACACCTATTATATCAGAAGAACGCTGACACAAACTCACATATGGGTGGAGTGGCGATTATGATAAACAAAAAACTAAAACACCTAGTCACTAAAACGGAGGCTGCTTAATTCAAACAGAGTAATATACATTATATTAAAGATCAATAAAAGATGCTCCATGCAAGTAATCCAAGTATACGCCCCTACAAGCTCCTCTCCAGACCAAGAAGTCGAACAATTTTATGAAGACATCGAGACAGCTCAAAGGTCGGAAAACGCCAAGTTTCAAATCATTATGGGAGATTTTAACGCGAAAATCGGCCGGAAAAACGAAGACGATCCACCAAATATAGGATCATATAGTATAGGAAACCGAAACGACAGAGGAGAAATACTACTAGAATACCTCCAACATCAAAATCTATACTGTTTGAACACCTTTTACAAAAAACCCCCCCAGAGAAAGTGGACTTGGAGAAGCCCGGACGGACAAATAAAAAACGAAATAGACAATATAATTTCCTACAGACGAGACATATGCCAAGATGTGTCTGTCTTAAACTCTTTCGATACAGGCAGCGACCACCGATTGGTCCGAACAAGATTGCTAATCAACACTAAAGCTGAAAGGAAAAAGATGGTTCAAAAAGGAAACTATCCAACCACTGAAACATTGATGTCAAAGGTACACGAATACCAAACTATTCTAGAAAACAAACTGCACAACTTAAATTACCTGAAGAAAATAGAACTGGACGAGCTATCAACAACCATAACGAGCAGTATCCAGGTAGCAACAAAGAAAATTTGCTGTAAGTACAAAGAAAAAAAAACCATCCAAACTAAGCCCAAACACACTGAAGCTAATAGACCAAAGGAAAAGAACTGCCAGAGACTCAAATGAATACAGGGAGATATGTAAAACAATAAACAAAGAATGTCGAAAAGACCTAAGATCTCATAATAAACAGCTAACAGAAAGAGCTATTGAACTCAAACATAAAAGTATTCAGGTCAAATATGTCTGGAGGAAGGAAAACACTTTTTAAAATAAAAAATAAAAATGGGGAAACGGTTACAGATAGACAAGGTGTAATAAATGTCATTCAAGACTTCTACAAGGACTTGAATACATCAACCCTGCCTAAACCAAACATCGCCTGGCAAGAAATTCGGAACGTTGGATCCGAAGATATACCAGAAGTAAACAGAAGCGAACTAAGAAAGGCCCTGAAGCAAACGAAAAATAGGAAAGCACCTGGAGAAGACCGCGTTACCGCTGAGATGCTAAAAATGGGAGGAGCAGCGCTTGAGCATGCCCTTTGTCTCCTTTTGAACAAATGTATTAGCAAAGAGAAAATACCGGAATCCTAGCAAAATGCCGAGGTTGTTTTAATCTTCAAAAAAGGAGACAACACCAATATTGCAAACTATCGACCGATCAGTCTTCTTTTACACTTGTACAAGCTTCTCACAAAAGTTTTACCAACCGGCTGACAAAATAAACTTGACTTCTATCAACCAGTCGAGCAAACAGGATTCAGGAAGGAATTTAGTACAAATGACCATCTACAAACCGTCCCTACTCTAATAGAGAAATGCTCCGAGTATAACATAACTCTGCACATGGCGTTCGTCGATTACGAGAAGGCTTTCGATTCTGTCGAGACCTGGGCTGTCCTGAACGCAATGGACGAGGGGCAAGAATTGACACAAGATACTCCAAACTTATAAAACACATCTACGACAATGCAACACTACAAGTGACCATCAACGAAGAAGCATCAACAAATAAGATTAAGATAGAAAAGGGGGTCCGCCAAGGAGATACCATATACCCTAAGCTCTTCACGATGGCACTGGGAAGCTCGTTTAAAAAGCTGCCATGGGGAAATAAAGGTATCAACGTAGATGGAGCTCGACTAAGTCACCTTCGATTTGCTGATGATATTGTTGTCATTAGTGATGACATCAACGAGCTAAAAGATATGTAGGAAGAACTGCAAGAAACATCAAAACAAATCGGACTCAAGATGAATCTAAACAAAACCAAAATAATGACCAACGAACAAACAGTAATAACTATCGAAGGCCACGCTCTCGAAAACGTCGAGGAATACATGTAACTAGTCCACGCTGTGAGACTGGGAAAACAAAACCAAACAGCCGAAATCTCCCGGAGAACAAGACTTAGCTGGGCAGCATTCGGAAGACTAGGATACATTTAAAAATCCCAAAGCATCCCAATTAATCTTAAGCGGAAAGTCTACGAGGCTTACATATTACCCTTTACAACGTATGGACTCGAGACGATGACACTGACAAAGAGGAGCGCAGAAAGACTCAGAACAACCCAGAGAGCCATGGAGCGCGCCATGCTGGGAACTAGCTTAAGAGACCACATTAGAAACGATGAGATTCGAAGAAGGACAAAGGTAACGGATGTCACGTTGCAAGGCAAGACCCATCTAGATGAACTAACAAAATCATGCAATGGCGCCCAAGAGCCACAAAAAGAAATGCGGGAAGACCACCAACGCGGTGGCGGGACGACATCCAACGAATAGCAGGGAGAAACTGGCTCCAAACTGCCATAGATAGACAAACACGGAAAGCACTGGAAGAGGCCTACATTCAGGAGTGGATAGATACAGGTTAGAGAAGAAGAAGAAGAAGAAGAAGTTGTAAGTTTGATTGGAGCGATGACTATTTTTGATAAATTAATTATAGCTGACTTAAAATATATATAGGCATCAATGGAGAATATTCCTCTAATTGAATAAACTGGAGGAATATTTCGTGATTTATATAAAATATTTTTAGATGCTCCTTGTTTCTATCTCAATGAGTGCTACTTCACTATTTTTATTCTGTTATTGCTGCTTTTGGAATCACTGTTGATTTTTGTCTACTGACTTCTTAGTCCTTACCTAACTGTTAGTCCTTTGGTTCGTTGGTTATACATACATGTACTGGTTGTTCATCATCAAATACACTGATTGTCGGAGAAGTATGTAGTAATATATTATTTTATTAAATAGTTTCTAATATCTCTGGAAATATGGCAACAATTCTTCTCCTAATAATCTCTATTATTCTTCTTATAATTTTGTACCTAAAATTTATCATTTGTTACTCCAATTTATTCAATTGGACATTCAAAAATTATGAATATTCAGCAGTTTTTTTAATTTTTTTTTTAAATATTAAGTCTTTAGGAAATGTATCAAATAGTTCAGTCATGGTTTTCGGGCCAGCCAATAGTCGTATCGCCTGTAAAAATCTTGAATATTCAGCAGTTTTCTATTTTCACTCGAGTGATACAGTCGAATGCTTTGGTAAACTCATAAAATACAGCAGCAGAAGCCATTCCAGCGTTAATATTGGCATAAATGTCTTCCAGTAAGCATCAACTAGCATTTAAGATAGTGATAGATGTGAGTTCTTTTGTAGTGTTAGCAGAAGGCTTTGATATGGTCTAAGACTGTTAAGGGATTTAAATCAAACGTTATGACTATTTTTTTTTAATTGCAGATGACTTAAAATCTATATTGGACTCAATGTACTCTCCCAGGAGAGTACATTTAGTTGTTCTTGTTGAATTGCTCAAATTGAATAAATTGGAGGAAAATATCGTGATTTATCTAACATATTTTTAGATGCTTCTTATTTCTATCTCAATGATTGCTACTTCACTGTTTTTTTCTTATTTTGCACCTTTTGGATTGATTTTTGGTTTTTATCTACTGATTTCTTAGTCCTTGTCTAGTCGTTCTTTTGACATTCGTAATAGCTGTTTCTTGGTTTTGTTGCGTTAGGTAATCTATCCATTATAATCGAGTCCACTACATGAGCCAGACCCCTTTATTTTATCTTCAACTCTTCACTTATTGAAAATCATTTTCCCTATTATTAGAAATCGAGCTTAATATCTCCAATATTTAAATCTGGAGATCGATCACTCTTAAACTACAGACCAATAAGCATTATCAGTGCTATAACTAAGCTTTTAGTTAGTTTTATCTATGACTGTCTTGTCACATTGTTTGACAAGGGTATATATTGGATAACCAATTTGGTTTTTGTCCTGGGTTATCTGCAGAGCTGAATCTAGTTAGTTACAACTACCGGTACCTTGGAGAATGGGTTCACACCATATATACCGACGTTTTCAAGGCCTTTGATCGTATCAACCATGAGTGAACTTGAATTTTAATAATTTAAGTAAAAAATATACAAAATATTCAGATACTGATTTTATTGATAAATGTATACATACTGAAATGCTTTTGCAGATTGGTAATTAGGGATATATCCTATCAAGAACCGCTTAAGTCCTCACCTAAATATGCAGTTAATATATGAACATTTACCGACTTGTAAACGAAACTAAATCACATTTTTTCTCTTAAAATATAACCAAAGTATTGACTTCTTATTAAATTATCCAAATTATGGCACCTCATATTAAATATATAATAACTTAACAGTATTATAACTATCTTACGTCCGTCTAATAACAGTAACCTTCTGCGACAACATAGTGTCCATCTTCTTCAACAGTCTCAAATTCTTTTCGTGGTTATGGTACCCACGCACCAGCACCTCCCTTCCCGTACTAATAAGTCTTGAAGGACACTTAGTCTTGTAAAACGAACTGCACCTCCAGTCCGTCCTGTCCATGGTTCTTTCATAAAATACGAAATCGTATTGGTTTAGTATTAGTTTTGATTGTTTTTCGCCAACTTCGAAGTAGACCATGTCTAGAAAATTACTTCGGTTGGTTTTATTTATTATCTTTTTTTATATGGATATAATACAGGTTATTTAAGATTATTGGTTTGTGTTTTAATTGTTTAGGAACTGGATATACAAACAAGCGGTTGCCCAATGGAATTATTTATTAATATTTTTAAAAGTGATGTCATTTTTGTATCAGGTTGCCGCTAGTTACTTTGATTAAACACACATTATTAATTTGTTTTATCAAGTATGATCAGAAATCGAAAACTCCACAGTTAGGTTTTCTGGACGAGGTGAGACTTTCTGGATGCCGTCTCCTCTGATTGTTCTTCCGGCTGTTTCTTAATACATCCTTGACAATAAACTGAATTTTGGGTTTGATCCAGTCATCGACATGACGGATCTGTGGTATCTCGATATTGGTTTCAACTCTAATCATCGCAACTCCAATTGAAGTATCTCCTTCTCGTCTTCGGCCTAATGACAAGGTACAAACGTTTCTGCAAGTGAAAATGAAACCAAGCAAAACTTCTCCTTGTTCATATACAATTTAATTAAATTAGTGTGTTTACTTGATAAGCCAGCAGTATAGTTACAAAGGGGTGAAGATGAATCAAGATCAAAAAGATGAAACAATACAGGTTACTTCTAGTCATCTTCCTAATTTAATATCGGACAAATCTGAGAACTTGCGATGAAGGTAATGTTTATTCGTCGACAGCTACAGCTCATCAATTAGTTAAGATATTTTTTCTGGCTCACTGCACTTTACGGTCTACATACCACACCTCCATATAAATAGATCGCGTTGAGCCTCTAGAAGTCATTCCATGTTCAACTATTGTGCTATAAACAGCTCCAATATGATGTATCAACTGTTTCCATTTATTAGTGCGTGCTCAGCTGTGCTGCCCGTTCTTCCTACTGAGGTTTGGTCTTTAATTTTGAGACAACTGGATCAGAAATCTTTACTATCAGCGGTAAGAAGTTCTAACTTTTTTCACTCAATTGCTCAGGGGGATCCTGTTTTACGGAAGACGCTCAAACAAGGGATTGAGCAGGAACAAGAAGAAATTCTTTGTATTCTGACGAAACCTGGTAGGAGTGCTGCTGTAACTAGAGCAGAACGTGCCCAACTATTTGGAAGTAATGTTCAGAAGAAGGTCTCAATTCGTAAGAATTTACATATTTTCCAAGATGGTCTAAAGGAAAAGGGAGTAACATCAATAGGTAAAGCAATAAAAACTAGTAGTAAGATACATAGATTTAAGCCCTATAGATTGTAAATGCTAAACCCTTAAAATATAAAATAAAGAAAAATATATTTTTAGGAAACGAAACCATATTTGTTTTATTCCAATACGATATCCATACTAAGAGAAGGCAAATGAGTAAACGCCATGACAGGGTCTTTCTTAGTCCTAGCCCACATTTATTTCACTTGAGTTTGACCCATTCGTAGCCATGGGACAGGTGAGGAATATCGATCTTGTTTATTTGCATTGCAATTCTAATTCGTTCTTACAACTCCAATTGACATCCTTCTCTTTCGGCCGAATGACAGGTACTAGAGTAAGCCAATTATATTTGGTCACCATGCTATAATTCTTTTATTGATCTAATTCACGGTGTTCAACGGGAATTCCTGAGTCACATGGGCTGTTTACATTATCGAGTGTTAGGAGCTTGGAATAATGCAGAGTGAACGCAATGACCTCTATTTTCTCTGCTCTATAAGCTGTTTAAAGACATTGTTCATCATTGTAGGGTGCAGTCGGCATTGTTCCAAGTATCATAACATGGAATAAATTATGGACACCTCTATCCTCTTGTTGATATGCAATTTATTAGTGTATCTCCTAGATGGGTCTGTAATCTTTGACAAGGAAAAAATAAATGATTTACCTTTTAAGCCGTATCCAAATGACCTAGCCAACGTGAGCCATTCAGTAGTTTGCCATGTCATGTTGATGGATGACAAATGGCTAATCATCGCCAATGGTGGTGTTGGAACAAACTCTGCATGTCGAGTGATAAATTGGTGCGCATTGGCCATTTGTACTGCATCCACGCAGTATGGTAAACTTCCCAATGGTAAATGTTGGCTCACGTTGGAATTTTATTTTTGATATTAGATTTCTTTTGAAGGGTACTGGATTAGAAGTAGATGTATAAACATCACCAGATTACTGGCTTAAGTATTCAATCAAAGACTGCAACTTTATTTGTCAGAGAAGCCATTATAACCAACCTCTGCTTGTAGTAACAGTGATGGTTTAAATCAGGTGAGGCTTCTGGACATCGTTATGGATCATAATCTGTTATTTGGTAAGCACGCGAATAATCAAAAAGAACAGTTAGTAGAAATGTTTTGTTAATGGTTTACCATGCCTTAATACAATCTACCTACAACTGCTTGTTGTGGAAGATCTGAGTTTAAGGGATAATGATAGAGATTCTTTTAAAAGTCCCCATCTCCTTACACTGCCATCACATTATATCTTTGGATGTTTATTAGATGCAAAAAATAATCTAAATTATTAACCATAGGTCAGAAAATCGTAAGCGAGTAAGTCCTCTAGAGATTCAATTCCTAAGACTCAATAAGGCCTATATCTTCACTACATATTATGTCTGAAGCTTTTTTAATAAGCTTCCAAATAACCTTAAACTTTTAAACGAAATACATTTTTCTTCCTCTGTAAAAAAACTGCTTGCTAAATTTTATAACTTTGATGAGCATTTACGAGAAGAATTGTTAAATCCCAGTAATACCTTATGTATCTACTAGGATATATCATTTTAAAATTAATAAGGTCGCCAAAGTGTTTAATTTTCTTTTATTGAAAATTACTTACACTTCCACACCCTTTCAGTTATTCAGGATTTGTATAGATTTTTCCAGCAATGCCTTCCTGTGAAAAATACAGGTTTCTTTTAGCCATCTTGTGAGCATTTTCTCTCTGTGCCTACTAAGAAGTTTCTTTATCGCTGAAGATGATGTTTACTCATCTAAAGCTATAGCTAATCAAGTAAATACCTTGTTTCTTTCTGGATCATTGCACTTTACGGTCTACATACCACAGCTCCATATAAATATATCGCATAGAGCCTCTAGAAGTCATTCTATCTTCAACTATTGTGCTGTCAACAACTCTAATATGATGTACCAACTGTTTCCCTTTATCACTGCGTGCTCAGCTGTGCTGCCCGTTCTTCCTATTGAGGTTTGGTGTTTAATTTTGAGACAACTGGATCAGAAGTCTTTACTATCAGCGGTAAGAAGTTCTAATTTTTTTCACTCGATTGCTCAGGGGGATCCTGTTTTGCGGAAGACTGTCAAACAAGGGATTGAGCAGAAACAAAAAGAAATTCTTTGTATTCTGACGAAACCTGGTAGGAGTGCTGCTGTAACTAGAGCAGAACATGCCCAACTATTTGGAACTAATGTTCAGAAGAAGGTCTCAATTCGTAAGAATTTACATATTTTCCAAGATGGTCTAAAGGAAAAGGGAGTAACATCAATAGGTAAAGCAATAAAAACTAGTAGTAAGACACATATATTTAAGCCCTATAGATTGTAAATGCTAAACTTTTAAGATAAGATTAAAGAAAAAAATATTTTTAGGAAAAGAAACCATATTTGTTTTATTCCAATACGATATCCATACTAAGAGAAGGCAAATGAGTAAATGCCATGACATGGTTTTTCTTAGTCCTCGTCTACATTTATTTCACTTGGGTTTAACCCATTCGTAGCCTTGGGAGAGGTGCGGAATCTCGATCTTGGTTATATGCATTGCAATTCTAATTCATTCTTACAACTTCAATTGACATCCTTTTCTTTCGGCCGAATGACAGGTACTAGCTACAAACGCTTCTTCTGATGGAAAAAGATGCAGTATTCTTTGTTGCCGTGTTTGCGTAGTTGAGTGCAGCTGTGGCCAGAAAAGAACATGCCCAACTATTTGGAAGTAATGGTCAGAAGAAGGTCTCGATTCGGAAGAATTTACATATTTTTCAAGATAGTGTAAAGGAAAAGGAAGGAATATCAATAGGAAAAGCAATAAAAACTAGTAGTAAGACACATAGATTTAAGCCCTATAGATAGATTGTAAATGTTAAACTCTTAAGATATAGGTTAAAGAAAAATATATTTTGAGAAACAAGACAATATTTGTTTTATTTACGATCCATAGTCTGTTTATATTTGAGAGAAGGCAAATGACTATATAGTATTGAGAACTAAGGATGACCTTATATCTAAAATGCTTTGTCTCGGTCTTCGTCTACACTTATTGCACTTGGGTTTGATCCAGCTGTGGCCAGTATGTGAGAGCTATGGTATTACCAGACTTTATTCTTTGAGTTTTAACTCTAATCCATCTTTACAACTTAACTGAAATATCTCCTTCTTCTTGGCAGCCTGAATGGCAAGGAGTATTTTTTGTTGTCATCTACTCTGGGGTAGATCTATCCTGACAAAAAATACAGGTTACGTTTAGCCATTTTTATGGTATTTTCTCCCTGTGCATACTGATTTTACCTCTATTCTTACAACTCCAATTGAAACATCTCCTTATTCTCTTTCGGCCGAATGAGAGGTACTAGGTATACACGCTTTTCCTCAACGAAGAAGATGCAGTATTCTTTGTTGCCATCTAGTGTAGTGTAGATACAGTCTGGAGTAGGCCAATTATATTTCATCATCATACTATTATTCTTTTATTGGCCTAACTCAAGTTTATAATGAAGAGTACAAATAGACAATGCATTTTGATGTTCGAACATTTTCGCTTTGATAGCGGTTTTCCCGATGCACATCAAGGGGCAGTAAATTTTTTTAAAAGGTACTGGATTCAGCAGTGAATATATACAGCACCAGATTACTTGTTTGGGTATTCAATCAAAGACTGCAACTATATTTGTCAAAGAACCCATTAAAATCAACATCTCATTCCACACCCTCTTAGTTATTCAGTATGCTTATAAATTCTTCCAATAACAGCTAACTGTCAAAATATACCGGTTATATTTAACAATCTTGTGAGCACTTTCTCCCTGTGCATACTGAGAAGAACGCTGAAAGTGATGCTTACTCATCGAAAGCTACAGCTGATCAAGTAAAGATCTTTTTTCGTTGTGGATCATGTCTGCGTAACACACCTCCGTATAAATAGACCCCGCAGAGGCTCTAGAAGTCATTCTATTTTTAACTATTGAGCTGTAAACAGCTCCAATATGATGTACCAACTGCTTCCCTTTATTAGTGCGTGCTCAGCTGTGCTGCCTGTTCTTCCTATTGAGGTTTGGTGTTTAGTTTTGAGACAACTGGATCAGAAGTCTTTGCTATCGGCGGTAAGAAGTTTTAACTTTTTTTACCTAATTGCTCAAGGGGATCCTGTTTTTCGCAAGACCTTCAAACGAGAAATCAAGCAGGAACAAGAAGAAATTCTTCGTATTCTAACGAAACCTGGTAAGAGTGCAGCCGTGACCAGAAAAGAACATGCTCAACTATTTGGAACTAATGGTCAGAAGAAGGTCTCTTAATGTTGAAAGAACGAATTGTAAATATTTTTCCTTTTTTTTAACAAGAAAACTTGATGAAAAATTGATCTTAACTTTTGCAAAATTACAAAACAGTTACCACTAACCAAGTCTTTATTTTACTCTCGACACGGGTTTCGCTAACGATGTTAGCATAGCATTAGGACAGTAAAATCGTTGACAGTTCGGTAAAAAAATATTGAAAACTTCAGATATTGGTGCTAATGGATCTGTTTTACGTCTCTCGATTCTGTCGGCTGGATTATCAAAGCGCAAAGCTACTAATAAAGTTGCAAATCTATTTTTGCTCATTACACATCGAAATATTTCACGTCCTGTCCCATCTGTATTAAATATTCTCTCTAGTTTTTTATGCTTTGATTTGAAAGCTGCTGAATAAAATAATAATCAAATAAAAGCCTTAATTCAACTCTATCATATCTATTTCTTGCAACTCAGATCTTTCAGAATTTTTATATCTTGCTCTCATGCTTTCTAGTTTATTGTTTGTCCATTGAAGTATTGTTTGTAGAACATCGTCCGTAAACAAGAGATTCCAGCAAGTTACGGGATCAGCTTCATTTCCTAATGCAGCAGATGGTCGCAATCCTGGTATTTGCATTATAATGTTATGTTTCTCAGTTCTAAACCGAGAAACAAAGCTTTGGGACGACCACTTGTAGCGGTTTTTTCCGTAAAAAGACACTCCCTGGTTTTCATCAGGATTATCGTCGTATGGCAGCTCACCAATATCTTCCGCTTCAATTTCTGAATCTGTGTCATGTTCACTTTCTTCGCAATAATTTTCGTCTATACTGTCTTCGTCACTAAAGTCCTCCTCCTCGTACCAATTTAAAAGTGTCGACTCAAAATCTGGGTTTCCTAAACGTTTTCTGGATGTTGATGGAATATTACTCATATTTACCTGTTAGTGATAAAATCTCAATAAACAATCCAAAAAACATAAAAAGTCCGAAATATAAATACTTACGTAATTGTAAATATTTTTCCTTTTTTTTAACAAGAAAATTTGATGAAAAATTGATCTTAACTTTTGCAAAATTACAAAACAGTTACCACTAACCAAGTCTTTATTTTACTCTCGACACGGGTTTCGCTAACGATGTTAGCGTCTTCGGGAGAAAATTAAAACTATTTGTTAAGTTTCTGAAATTTCAATTTTTCAAATTTCTGAAACCTAGGATGTCGACATAAATGAGAATCTGCCTTAGTCGAACTTGTGTATGCACATTTTAAGGCATCTTTTCAAACTTTTTTGATGGAATCTCGGCGTTGAGAGGAGTCAGAATGGAAAAGGCTTTGCTTTTCTTGGGGTAGGTTTCAGGGAAGAGAAAAGAGTTGACTATGGTAGGTTCGAGACAGGACCAATTTTTCGACCCCGCCCCCAAACCGTTTAGTTCTCCGTCGGACCTACTTTATATACTCCTCCATGTGTTGCGGGACCAAATTAGATAAATGTTGACTTCTCGCCACGGCATATTTGGGTCCCTTTTTGCGAAAATTTTTAGTTTGAATTTATGATCTAATTTGAGCACTCTACCTTAACTTTGTGTGCAAATTTAAGTATGGTATTGATGTTCCGGTCATCATGCAGATTAACATTGCGCAGATGTTTATTTGTTCCAGAGAAAGCTTGCTTATCTTTAATTAAAAATGGATATAGAGAGTGAATAACCTCGTTATGCAAGTTAGCCTGTCTTTTTGTATCATGATTATAATTAATATATATATACGACTGTATTATACGTGCCTCCTCCGACCCGACATTTCGTTCAAATGATTGGATGGCGAAACGTAATTTGGTATATTACGTTGAGCTTGATGGGTCCATAAAAAAAATTTTGGTGCATGGTCAAATTCCTTTCTTGGGACACTAGAACTTAAATTCAAAACCCTTAAACGACTTCAAACTTTTACAATTCATAGGTTCCAGGAGGCTTAAGAACTGTTTATTTTTTAGACAAGATCGGTATACGGGGTGGGTTATTATGACCTAACAATGTTAAAAAAAATCAAACTGCTACAAGGGCTAAATGCTTTGCAGAAATTCTAATTCCTTTTCAGTCCATTATTTGGACTCTAAACGATAACTAATTCGAAAAATTTTCTTTTGGCAAAAAGCTTAATACCATATAACCGAACTTTTGTAATTTATACAGGACGGGCAATAATGAACTTGCAATGTCCCACTCCCACTACAGCATTCTGCTGACCCATAGATAAAGTCCAGTTCAGAGATCTATTAGAATCTTTGATGTGTCGCAGATGCCGCAGTAACTAGTCCGTGCGCCTATGTCGTATTTATTGTCGCATAATATACATGTTTAAATGGCAAAGTTTTATATTGTTTATCTATGAAATCATTTTAAATTTACGTAAAACACCATGTTATACATTATTTTTTATTTTTCTTTTGAAAATGTCCATTTTTAGAAAGAAAATAATATCACAAGGAAATAATATCAAAAAATTGACCGCGGACTAAAATCCAAGCATCTTACAAAATATTTTAAACACTTTCAGTACTCATAGACCTCTCAACTCTTTTTAACCAGTCTATTAAACAAAGATAAAACACCTCCTTTTTAGGTTTATTTACTTTCTGGATTAGTGCTATGGTATATAAGAAGGCTATTTCTAGGTAAAAACTAACTGTATCAACCACAAGATTGCGCAGCTTTTTGCTAGTTCAATCAACAACGTATATCTTACCCTTTTCAAAATAACCATAGTATCACACTGGCAAAATAAAAATCCCATTAGTATTTTAAGACACCCTGTATATTTAAACAAATCAATATTTCTGGACAATTACTTTTATAATAATCTCTAACACTTAAATTCTAAACATGTTCTTTTTCATATGTTTTTAAAGTTAAAACATAACGCAAGACATAAAATTAAAAGTGAAAACTATCGGTTTCGCTATTCTAAAAAAGCAAATTAAATTTGTGCTATTAAACCAGAGGCAGTCCTTAAAGTAATTAAACCGGCTAACGAAAAATGGCACCTTTACCCGTTATTTTTTAAAATAATAAAAGCAAATATTTAATAAGTGGTCGTACCGGAAATTGTCACTATTTTATCATTCAACACTTAACTATACTAATACATTATATGTAATATCATAGATTTTTTTTTCAAATTTATTTATATTTTTGCGTTTTATATAGTCTGTAGAATGAAATGATAATATATACAATAAAATCAAAACTATTGAAATAGCTAGCATTTATTATAATTAAACAAAAGGATGAAAGGTGAAGGATATTGTCGATTTTTATTGTTGCTTTACTGCCATACAGCGTAAACCTTCGGAATTCTATTTTATTTTAAATAAAAAGACCATCAGCCTATATGGACAAATAGAGATCTCATCTCAGTAAGAAGTGGGCCAGTATCGCCAGTAAAGACAATTAAAAATTCTGAAGGAATTAGAGCAAATAGTCAACTAGTTCAAGCAAATTTGGTATTAGAAGTGGTGACTAGTATCCTCACAAGTCTGGTTTCTATGATACCTACCCAAAAACTAGAAATATCTTATCAGGAATTTATTTAAAATAATGACTAAAGACCGAAGTTCATATAGCAGCAAGAAACTAGAGAAAATAACCATGTGCTATCCAATCTGGCAGCTATGATCTGCGTAAAACATATACATTCTTTAACTCATGAATTATGCATTATGGTGTCCAGTATCTTAAGATTGATGATCTTCAGCATGTTCATCATTCACTCAAAGGTAAAATCAATACGTGACAAGAATTCAATCTGTAGTTCATGATTATCGTTAGTTTTAATAAAACTTTAGAGACTACGTGAGTCCTGACTATGGTGCTGTTATTTATGATGACGATTTCTGACGTTGTTCATCTATACTTAAGTGAATTATAGGAAATTTTTCATAGAATTCAAGGAAAATTGAATATTCTCTCTTCAAGCCTTAAACTACTAAAAATTGACCAAAAGCCAAAAAGAAAAACTTGAGATCATATGATCGTAACATAGCAGGTATGATTTAAGTATAACATGAGCAACAATACATCCGCCATTGATGTATACTCAAGGTATAATAATTAAGATGTTTTAATTGCAGTAAATAGGAAAGCAAGGAACCATGGTGCTATGGATATTCATTTAATTTATTCATGTTACTACTAAGAAGAATAATTGTTAAATCAATTTTGTAATAACCATTTAACTTGCAGTTCATGATTTGTATTTTGATTTAGACGTTATATTGATACTGGCTGTTAGGATCAAGATTTCTAACATTATTCAACTGGATTTACATTCCGATGCGCATTTTTGAGCAAACTCTGATACACACATTGTGAAAATAGAATAGGACAATTTGGAAGGAACAATTGAAATATTGTACGAATTGCTACTTTTAAAGTTTGGAATTAGAGAAGACAGACCAGAATGAAGGAATGAATGAAAAAATGAATGAGAGGAATATTCCCAAGGATCAAGATTTGTGACGCCATTGAACTGGATTTACATTTCTATACTCATTTTTGAGCAAATTCTGATACATATATTGTGAAAATAGAACAGGACAATTTAGAAGAAAAAATTGAAATATTATACGAATTGCTATTTTGAAGGTTTGGAATTGGATATTTCGAGTGCAAGATTAGTAAGGAGAGACTAGAATAAAGGAATGAATGACAGGTACTAGAATATTCCCAAGGTACAGGATTTCTGACGTCATTAAACTGGAATTGCATTTTTGAGCAAACTCTGATACTCATATTGTGAAAGGAGAATGGGACAATTTGGAATAAACAATTAAAATATTGTACCAATTGCTATTTTAAAAGTTTGAAATTGGATATTTCAAGCGCAAGATTTGTAAGGAAACACTAGAATGAATGAATGAACAAAAGGCCCCATCAATCGATTTTGATAAATTAAAACGTTTTCTAAAGAAAGTAAGTATTTTTCTTAAAAAATCAGCAGACTGTGCTGCTGATATGAACAAGTTCGATCAATCTAATCGTGAAATATTAGTGAGCAGACAAAGAACTAATGGGTATTGATTATTTCAATTGACACAATATTTTATCTCTCTTAATACTGCTGATAAGCAACATAATCACTTCTTTGAGCAACTCTAGAGCTATTTATTTATAGGAAAGCAGATTAAGATAACTCAGCAAAGAAGCAACACTCTAACGAAAAGAAGTTATACGAGGTAATCAGTTTAAGATACATTAAATCATGTATCAAATACCTTAAAACCCAATGAATTGGCATCACCAAAATCTTAGTCAAGTGTATATTCCTAATTATGAAATCCATTGAGAATAGCTATTGCTAGCTAAACCAGTAAAGAAAGATCACTTTATTAGTTCGAAAGGTCCCAATAACATCTAATAACAGTTTCGATGTATATTTTTTGTGACAGGTCAATGTAACTTATCGCATTTATCTTTGAAGACAAGGATTAAACAAGAAATTTTGTACCATTAACCGAAGAACAACCATTGGAGCCTGAGAAACAGATGACGTTGAAGAATGCTTAAGAGACAGGACGAAACATCAGTATATTGATTAACAACATCAGTTTTGCCCTCACAGTTAATAACAACGTTTTAAATCATCATGGAACAGAAACTTCTTAGTGTATTGATTAGCAGTCTCGACAAGATTATTTAAAAAGTTACACTGTACCGAATGATTTAAGCATGTTAGGTGTTTTACAAAGCACAGTTCAAATCCTGAAACTTTTTCTTAATTCAGTCGATCACTTAACCAAAATCAGCAAAGGGTAGTTGGTTTATATATATCAGATAATCGCATCTCAGATTCCAAATTCGAATAGCAACTCGTCAAACTTTGTTAAGTGTGACACAAGACAATGAGATTTTGAATGTTAATGAATGTATCACCTAACAGTACTTGTGAACTTGTTAACAATATTTCTAAATAAAAGTCCAAGATCAGTTAAACTTAACATCCATATAGCAAGTGCTTTACCACCAATTTTTTGTGGAAACCCGGACTGTAGAAAATTGATAATGAGTAAATGGATGCTAGTGGTGCAATCGATCACCGAGGAGTCCTTGACAATAAATTTATTGTAGATAATCTTAAATTTAAGAAGGCAGACGATATCGATATTCAGTGGCTAAAGTCTTAGTAAACATCGATTTAGATCAGATAATAAATCAGAGCTCAGGATGAAGATGATAGCCTTATAATCAAAACCAGAATATCCACTCTTGTCAAATCACTGTATGGTTGATAGACTGATCTGACTGAGAACCTGTCGTCCAAATTTGAACGTTGAGGACAGGTTCTTACAGTAAACATCATAACTGAAAAATCGTTTGACTTTGGATAACAGGTCTTTCCGAAAAATGTACAGTTTTTTTAGCAAAAATAAAAACCGAGTTATCATAAACTCAACCTCTTTAAGACAAATTCTTATATTTAGCAAAATCCAAATTAAACGTATACTGTTGCCTATTATTAACACTCGGCTGGGTCAATATCTCAGCTATTTCATGCAGGTCAATGTTCGCGATGTCATCAACCAATGGAAAACTGAACTTATTTCCCAACGCTTTCCTCATAAACTTCGCGACGAATTCATCGTCTTCGGTCTTGGACATGATCACGGCGACGTAGTGTTTCACGCTTCTCTGAGTCAGCAACTTTACCACCACATAATCGTTGATCTCTGGAATCTTCGATCTTCCGTTTCTGGGTAGGAGTTCTGATCCAAAAGTTGGTAGTTCGGCGTGCCTTTTATAGGCAGAATATAAATCTAAAACTAATATTGCATTTGGTAGAATGGGAAATGAAGAGCCTATAAAAATGAGGGAAACCTTTAACTATAGAGCGATATATCGTGAAATGAAATACGTTTAATAGTTAGAATTTATTGGTACTTTTATATTTAAGATCAAATTAATTCAAATACATTACTTAAAATTGTACAGTATTGTTTATTATTATATTACAAGGTTAGTGTGTATGCCCAAAGTCTCAAGTGACTTGTGGGGACACAGTGTTTCAGAATACAATAATAATTTAACAATAAATTTGAGAGCATGTTATAAAAATCTAAATTAAATTTGTAAAAGTAATATTTTAATTAATTCATTATTTTATTCTATCAATAAATAATATTTGCAAATATACCTGTAATTATAACATTTGTTTACGTTAGAAAAGGTAGCTTTATAAAATATTTTCATAGTTACACCTGATCCATTCCATTGTTTATATAGATCAAAAATAAGAGTGGCCCCAGGACTGTACCCTGTGGCACACCACATTCACATGTACCCATCTCTCCAGCAAGAATATGAATTTTTACTTGTTGTGTTCCATCATAAGATATGATTTAAAGACTAAAACTCAGTACCTCTTAGTCCCATGTCACCCAGTATTTGCAAGAGAATGTGATGTGCCACAGTGTGAAAGGCTCTTGCGAAATCAATAAAAATGCCTAAGGTCTCATAACCCTCATTAAAACCATTCAATATTGGCTCTGTTAATTGTTGAATTGCATCTTCAGTGCTGCAAATTGAGAATCTGACAATAATTTATTATTTTCTAAATGTATTTCCAATTTAATTTTAATGCACTTTTCAAGTAATTTATTCAGGGCACTCGTTATTGCAATAGGCCGATAGTTTTCAACGCACTGGCTGTCACCAGATTTGATTATGGGAGTTTTTCAGATTATTTGGGTAAATCCCTGTTTTTAGTACTAGATTTGTAATGTGTAGTAAGGATTTCATTAACGCTATATGATTGTCCTTAATTATCAATGCAGAAATACCATCGTTGGTACATGAAACCTTGCTTTTAAGAGAATTTATTTGCATTATCAATTCATTTACCATGATTTCCGAGAAACTCGCTGGATTACAAGGAGTAGGCTTACTAAACACATATTTATTTTTAGGTATTTTTTCACTAAGGTTTTTCCCGATATTACAGTATAACAGTTCAGAAATTTTCGAGATATTTTGTCTTTTTCAGTTACTTCCTTGCCATTTTCAATTATTTTTAAGAGTTTAAAATTAAATTTTTATTTACGGTTTCGTTGGTTACTTCCCTGATGGTTTCCCATATTTTTTATGTATTTAATTTGTTTTTAAAAAATAAATATTTAGCTCTTTTAATTAATTTAGAGAGGACATTTCAAACAAGTTTTTTGTGTTTGGAAATTTAAAGGATGTTTCAGGGTCAGCCTCTTTAGTTTATAGCAATTTTTAATGGAATTAATGATCCCAGAGATAATCCATCCTTTTTTTACGAGCGTATTTTATAGTTTTCGAGGTGGTACAATTTGCAATTATAGTTCTCATGGTTTTAGCAAAATTATTCATGCAACTATTTAGGTCATTACATTGCAATATATCGCCCCAATCAAAATTTATTAGACTGCTATTTTTTGAAAGTTAACAATTTTTTTAGTATTAATTTGTACTTTTCCGGGTCATTACTTTTGCTTAAAAACTGCATGCTCAATAGTGTTGGGAAATGGTCCCTCAAATCACTCATAATAATATAAGAACTGACAATTATATCGTTGGCGGTAGTTTTTGAAAAGATGTGGTCTATGCAGGTTGTTGCATTTCCTGCTACCCGAGTAAAACCATTTATTTGATTAATGTATTCCATGAGATTTAGATAGTTGATATATTCTGTAGAGTTAAGGAAGGCACAGACTGGCGCGATCGCGGTCGTGATCACGATCACGATCACAGCCGCGATATCGTAAGCGATCATTTTAACACAAACTAAATGCGACTACGGTGGCGACCAGTTCATCTTTTTGCCATGAAAAAGTTTCATACCATGTGGTTGCTTCTGAGCATGTTTGAGAATTATCCGATTCCGGTGGTGAGGTGGCAGCATATGAATTAAGTGGTGAATTCGAAAACTGATTGACATGTCGAATTTTGCTGATAATTTACGCCAGAAGGTGTATGAAGTCTGGTACCTGTAGTTACTGAAAAGGATGAACCAGTTGTGGTTTCCTCTATATCACGTATTTTACTTCCATTATTACTTGCGCAACTCGATATTTTTCAACAGCTTGACGTTTTGAAGATAGTTTTTTAATCGCTTTAGCATGTCCCAAAAATAACAAATCAAGGTCGTCATAACTCGTACCCTGTGAATTGTTATCTTTATTTTTCAAATATGACATAACCTGAGAAACGGATGATTCATTGTTCTCTCGTACAAATTTTCGCTTAGGTGCAGTTTTTTTCAATAGATGAGGAGTAATGGTTGAATTTTCCGTAGTATTTGCGGATGACCTAGACCGATCTACATCAGAGCTATTTTCATATGTTTCGGTTAATTCATATGTTTCAGTTTCTCTTCTACTCAAGTGATTCTCCTCCTGACTACTTTGAGTATCTTCATTAACTGTTTCCTCAACATTACTTGACGTTTGAGCAAACTGCAAGAACGGCTTAAAAGCTGACATCTGAGCAGCCCAAGGCCAAGACTTCTATATCGATCAATATTTTTGGCTTTCTGACCTGTATGAGTCTTTTCAGATCGAAGATGCTTTGCGTAGCAGTCGCGAATATTTTTCCATCTTTTCTTTGCCTCTTCACCTAAAAAATAATTATAATAAATAATAAAAAATTCACAAATGCACCTGGCAAAGGTGAATTTGCGACAACTCTGCGTAATTTCATTGATTTATATTTGCAGGTTTCTTGCGACTGGAGATTCTTTAAAAACAATCGGCCACAGCTACAGAATGGGATTTTCAACTGTGAGTCAAATTATTAATGAAGTGTGTGATGCAATATGGAAACATCTACAGCCTATTTATATGCCCGAACCATCCACAGAGCTATGGGAAAGAACAATTTCCGGATTTGAGAATTCATGGCAGTTTCCCAACTGTATTGGGAGTATAGATGGCAAACATGTCGCAATCAAGTGCCCTCCTAATAGCGGTTCAAATTATTACTGTTATCTTAAAAAATTTTCAATTGTATTATTGGCTATTGTGGACCACGAATATAAATTTGTTTTGTGGATATCGGCGGCTATGGTAAAAACAGTGATGGTGGCATTTTTGAAGCATCCTCTTTTGGACAACGGATGTCCAGGGGATTATTGAACATTCCTCCCAATAGAGCCTTGCCAGGTCAAAATGAAGAAACTCCTTGTGTACTTATTGGCGATGAAGCATTTGCTTTAACATCCTTTCTAATGGGACCATTCCCTTACAGATTATCACGTCACGATGTTCGAAAAGAAAAATACAATAAGCGCCTATGTCGTGCACGGAGAGTAGTCGAAAATGCTTTTGGCATTTTAGCTCAAAAATGGAGGTTATTTTACAGACCCTTAGAACTCAAAGTAGAAACATCTATAAAAGTTATCAAAGCAACATGTGTTTTACATAACTATTTACGTACGGAAAAAAGAGATCTACTTTTTTCACATCTATTAGAAGATGCAGAGCCCATAATAGGAGCGTTAGATCCTCTTCCAGCTGACGGCCGAAGAGCGACAAACTATTCGTTTCAAATACGAGAAAATTTTGTAAATTTTTTTAATACTTAATATTTTTTCTATATTACTTTATCTTCTTAAAGCTGCATACAATATAACCTGATAATAAAATATTACTTGTTTCATTTAAAGAAAAAAAAATCAAATTAAATAATTTAAAAAAAACATTTTTACAAACAAGCTTTTATTAAAATGCCCTAAAAAGTGAAAAATAAATTTTAAATTAAATCAAACTATAGTCAATTTATTATATTACAAAATTTGTATGACATAAAAGCTTGTTGCAAGATTTTGGTAATGTCAAATATAATATGCAATTTTGATCTTGACTCAAGTAATTTTGTGATAATTTACAAAATAACAAAACGAACTTCTCGCGTCAAACTTTTATGTCATACAAATTTTGTAATATAATACCGAAAAATAATGAAAATACCGTTAAATTTTGTAATATAATATAATATATACATACCATCTATTTTCAGCAAAGCTCCTATTTCATCCCAAACTTTATTTTTGATTCTGGTATTCTTATATTCCAAATGTGATAAATCATAAAGAATTCTATGTTTTTTAATCAATTCAATTAATTGTTCTCTTGTAGTATCCATATTTATCAAAAAAGGTATGAAATGTACCCAAAATATAGTTGACGATCTGCGGCCAACCTCGACAAGTTCCAACTGATCGCTACCGCTGTCTGGAACGCTGTCAGGTCGCGTTTTTCGTGGAGTGGTATCGCGTCGATATGAATAAAGACGTTTATTTTCCCCAGCTGCGATCAGCCGCCACCGCGGTCATGATCGTGATCGCGAACGCGATCGCGCCAATCTGTGCCTTCCTTTACTTTATTCTCTATAATATCAATACTTATATCTCCACAAAAAGCCTCAACTGGACATCTCCGAAAGTTTAATTGCATACATAATCTATTAATATCGAACTCAGATCCAATGGAGATCTTTTCCTTTCTTCATCTTTAATCAACATTGGCGTAAACCTTAAACAATGTCTTGGATTCATTTCTTTAAGATTGTCTCTGTGGATGTCCGGTTGATCCAAAAGTCCAACTTCTAATTCTGCTGTAACACATTCACCCTTCCATGTTCCTTCATCAATTGAAAAAATGTCTGCACCTGTGTTTTCTCTTCTTCAGTTGCTTTTGTAAGAGGTGGTATTAAAGAGAATGAAAATGGTCAACATTTATTTTAGTTATATGATAACTCTAGAGAGTCTAACCTACATTCCTTCTTTGTTGAAGTACTTAAACTCTAGATAAAAGGTCTGTTGAACAAGGGATCGAATGAGCATTTCTTAATTCAACAAAATAGGTTGACATGATAAGTGTCTCTAATGAATACGAAGGTGAAGTTTTTTTTTAACTGCTGATGAATGAAAACCAATAATTAAGGCAATGGGAAACAAAATAGCAGTAGAGTGCAATAAGAGAGAATGAAAATGGTCAACATTTATTTTAGTTATATGATAACTCTAGAGAGTCTAACCTACATTCCTTCTTTGTTGAAGTACTTAAACTCTAGATAAAAGGTCTGTTGAACAAGGGATCAAATGAGCATTTCTTAATTCAACAAAATAGGTTTACATGATAAGTGTCTCTAATAAATACGAAGGTGAAGTTTTTTTTAACTGCGGATGAATAAAAACCAATATTTAAGGAAATGGGAAACAAAATATCAGTACAGTGTAATTAAATATTTTTAAAGACAATTCATCTCACGCAGTAGTCTCATTGGCCAATATTATTTATTACTATCTTAGAAAGGATTTGGAGCAAATATATAAAGGCAATATTAAGTGTGCTACTAGTTTTGATGTCAAGATCAGTAGGAAGAATGGATACTTCAGCTATAGATAAAGAACTTGCATCTAAGCTATTTATTGAACCAAATGAAATTCTAAAACCGAAAATATAGATGATGCACTATTTACTTAGTCTGAAAATTGTAGAACTAATAAAGTAGATAGAAAAATTAAAGTTATTTTACAGTCATATGAAAAATAACTACTATCTAGCATTAGGTAAGCCTTAAGGGAGATGAGAAGGATATCATACCAGGAGCAAATTTTCGCATAAGCGAGTTATATTTCTAGAAATAACATCTTGAGCTACTTTACCTCTATAGGATTGTTTGAAATAAGGTGTAGGAGAGTGACGTTTTCGGAAAATCACTGTGACAATATTTAGGAAATCAAGAAACGAAATACTCCTCGGGTGTTATTCTATCTAGCCATAGGAATGCAAAATCATTTCAAGAATAGACAAAATGCCTGACATAAGGCATAACACTACCTTCTGGTTATAACAAGCAGAGCTTAAACTAAATCAATTATAGAGGTACGCAAATTACCAGTCAGAAGTAGGTATGGAGTCATATAGCAACTAAAATTTGAAAAATGACGCCCATCCAACTAAGACTTAGGAAAGGTATGTATGATGAGATTGCTTTCATTCATTTAACAACAAAAGCTCGGATACTTTTATTCGACAAGACACAGATGATTGGCTTCTCTTTCATAAACTGAATTCTGATCTAAGCAAAACGATTATGATCGATTTAGTTTTCTGAAACCTGTCACTCGCATCGGAGTTTATCAATTAACATGACTTGTTAGACAAACTTTTGAGCTTTGACGTATCTTCTTGCTTGATCTGTTGAATATAATTTATTTAAGCTTTAAAGAAGTCATTTGGTCAACATACATATTTGATCTTCACGGAGAAGAAAAGTACCTGAAAAAATTACTAGTATTTATTTTTTTTTCAACTTAATATTGAAGAGGCCCGTAGAGACGAGCTGGGATATGTACCAAAAAGTTCATCGAAAAAATCGAAATTCTTAAGAGTTCACCAATTGATAAAGTTTATTTAAGCTGTTTCATGTTTCCTTCTAGATCCGTCTGATAATGTACTTAAGGAGTCTAATGGATCTACAATTTATAGGGCAGATTCGAAATTGAAAAGAATTTAAGTAATTAAACACATTTTTGCGGCTGCCAATAAATTAATAAAAATGATATTTATTTTCAAAGAAATACTAGTTGACATAGAAATCTCATTTAGGGCTTCTCAAACGACACCGGTAGCGTTTTAGAAACTAGGTCGTCGTGATCCAAAACGTCGCTCTCATGATTATGGTACCAGTGTTTCACTTGAATCTTTTTTCCAGCTGAAATGCACCTCGCTTTGCATTTGTATTTTTGTTTGCTTCTGCAATACCACACTGTCCTTTGTGCTTTTTTCTTTTCGATTTTGTATTCGAAGTTTCTGATTATCAGTATTATGTTTTTCTGGGGCTTTGCGAAAAACACGACCTCTGGAAGAGATATTTAGGTTAATGGCATATAAGAATAGGAGCTAATAAGCGATTGAGTATAATTTATAATTACCTTAAAAAGTTATGAGACTGAAGAATAGGAAATGTGATCTCTTCGTTGCCAGGCTGTTAGGTCTTTACTACAGCCTCTTGCTAAAATTTTTTCCAAAAATATCACTGCGTTGTCAATCATTTGCATGTTTATAGACAAACGTTTTTGAAACTATGTGAGCTACATGTATTTATACTAAGGTGGTCCTCTGTACAGATAAGTGATTGTTCATAGAACTTTAACTTCATTATAATCTTATCTATATTGGCTCCTTACCAGAGGTTCTCTCTATCTTGGAGTCTGGACATCACCTAAGGAATTGGATGCATCAGTAGAGGGCGTGCCAAATTCGAGGGTGACCATTGGAATCTCGGAAACTGTAAGATTTACGGGGTCTAAAATAAAATGACGTTTAAAAAATTTTAAAATTCCGGATACTTTTAGAGATATCCAAAAAAACCAAGATTTGTCAAAATTGTTTTTACCTTTTACTGATTTTATTTAAAGAGACATCGAAAAACTAAAAACAGTTTTTCATTGCCACTTTTTATGCTCTACAACATGACCCTATACAGAAAGGGCTTATCCGACACAGACGTCTGCAGATTCTAAGATGAGCAAGAAAAGTCGATGCAACACTTGATTGCAAATTGTGGAACACTAGGACACAAGAGATATAGGATGCTACACAGATATACACTGATGAAGAGGATCAGCATCAGCTCCCACTGAACGAGCTAATCCTGCTAGAGAACGTATTGAATAGATAGCAACAGGGGAAGCTCAATAGATCAACAATTGTCGCAGTACAAAAGGCTACCCTGGACCAGACAGAGCCCATTGCACTGCATTATATCTCAGAGTCTGTCTATTATTGCATAGTGAGTGATCTAGAGCATACTTTCTTCTATTAACATTTTTATTATCTTCATTTTCTGCTAATCAGAGACCCAATTACTTCCTTAGTCCTTGTCAGCTTTTTTTCAAGCCTTTCTTGGCAACTTCAATTCTGTGTAATGGTTCTGATTATAGTGTACTGGAGGCCGATGATGTCTATGGAGCAAAAGCTATTAACTGCCAAGGAGCATTCACTCTTTTTTGTCCCAATGGGGACATTACATCTCTATATAAAATATAGGAGATATGCGTGTCGTGAGTAGCACTCCTCACTTACGAGAATATGTTGGTGTTGTTTTAGTTTAAACTATTAGTAATAAATAGTAATATGAATCCCGCTACAATTTTTGATATAAAAAGTCACACTTCTAGACATGAAATAAGGTAACTGGATCTTAAAAGGTAAACCATTCAAACAAATTAACCACTATTAATTTAATAAAGAATAAAGTGCAGGTGCACAGAGATTGGAAAAAATACAAGCTACAGTCTGACTACGATATTTTCTCAAATTTACGTAAAACTGTAAAACTAAATATTAGTAAAGACTATAAAGTTTACATTACTAAAACAGAGGAAAATATTAAGCATGACACAAAGTACTTTTGGTCGTTTATTAACAATAAAAGGAATACAAAAAATTTGCCGTTAAAAATGACCTTTAATGATCAATATGCTACGAATAACTCTGACATTTGTGAACTTTTCTCAAAGTTTTTTAGCAGTGTTTTTGAACCATCTAATACTCCATCATTAGTTGATGTTGTCCAATCAAAAGAATGTTTTACTGTTGATCATGTTCGAGAAGACGATATTAGAGAAGCATTATGCTCTATGAATCCCAACGGATTTCCTTCAATATTTCTGAAATCATGTCCTAATCTTTGTGAGCCTCTATATTTATTGTATAATCAATGTATTTCAACTGGTAAATACCCTAAGCTTTGGAAAGTGGCCCAAATTGTGCCTATTTTTAAATCAGGAGATAAAAGCGCTATCAATAACTATAGACCGATTTCTCTCTTGAGCCATTTTGGGAAACTGTTTGAGTCTCTTATTTTGGATCAATTATTTTTTATTGTTAGGAGATCGATTGACTTAAACCAACACGGCTTTTTTAAAAAAAGATCGGCACTGACTAACCTTGTGCCTTACGTTCAACTCATATCTGAGAATATGGAGCGAGGTTCTGAGACTTGTACAGTGTACACCGATTTCTCTAAAGCTTTCGATAAGGTCCACCACCCAACTCTTTTAATAAAGCTTGAGAATTTCGGGGTACATGGGGCTTTGTTTGAAATTTTTAAAAGTTACTTAAGTGAAAGATCTCAGTATGTTGTTGTAAATGGCCAAAAATCGAAGAGTACAGCTGTGACTTCAGGTGTGCCTCAGGGGTCACACTTGGGTCCTCTGCTGTTTATCATTTTCCTATATGATATAGAGCAATGTTTTTCACATAGTAGCTATGCTTTATATGCAGATGATTTTAAAATCTCAAAAACTATTAATTCGGCTGCTGATTACTTTACTTTACAGTACGATTTATCTAATTTTATGAATTACTGTACTTTGAATAGACTTTTTGTCAATTTGGATAAATGTAATTATATTTTGTTCTCTAAAAGGCCTGTTCCTCTGCAAGTTAAATGTGATCTTTACCTAAATAATGTTAAGCTTAAATATTTGGATTATATTAAGGATCTTGGGGTGACATTGGATCCTAGGCTTTTGTTTGAAAAGCATCTTGAAAATATTGTACAAAAGGCTCTTAAAAATCTTGGATTTGTTTTTCGAGCAACAAAAGGATTTAGCAACATAAATTCCTTAACAATTTTATTTAATAGTATAGTAAGACCTGTACTGGAATACGCAACAACAGTTTGGAATCCAATGTACGCCAATTATATTGGCCGACTAGAGAGTGTGCAGCGCAAATTTGTTAACACTTTAAATTATAGGTTTAACAGACGACGGCATTTCTTTAGTTATGATGATAATTTAAAATTTTATAATATGCAATCGTTGGAGGTCCGAAGAAGAAATTTTGATTTAATATTTATATACAAGGCCGTAAACAACTTTATTGATTCTTCATCTGTTTTAGAAAAACTCAATTTTAACATCAATCCTTACATCCTTCGTAATAGACAAACTTTTGTAGTATCCAGGTAATTTTCCAATTACTTATCGAATTCTCCAATTATTAGATGTACCCGTATGTATAATAGTTTTGAGTTAAACCATCCTAATATTGACTTATTTTTTTTGAGCTTTGATGCCTTTAAACGACACCTAAGACGGCTTCCTGATTAAACTACATAAGTAATTCTTTCTAGATTGTGATGTAATTTTAAGAATTAATTCTCTGTAGTTGTAATTATTATTATATAGAACTTGTTTACTAATTTGTATTTGTGATATAACGTGCTTTCTTATTATTGGATAGCTGTGCCTGTCTGTTAGAAAGCCTTGACTGTAAAAAAATAAATAAATAAATAAATAAATGTACATCTCGTTTTCAGTTTTAAACCTGTGGCGACATCGAAGAGTTATATTCTGAAACCTGAATTAAGGTATCTGAGACTGAAAATTGTTGAAAAAAAAAGGCTACAAAATACGTTGAATTCAGAGACTTGAATTCTGTTTTACGGTGCCTGATGATAATTGGTCTGTTAATTGAACGATTTCTGGACTGTATATTCCTTCTCCGTTACATCCCTTACAAAACATACATGCTTTAAAACATGAATCATGAGCCGCCGTAAATTTGAGATTGTATAAAGATAAAGTCTAAAAAACGTAGAATTGAAAATTTTCCACACTTAGAGCCATTATACACGTGAAAACAAACATCTCTGCTAGTGTAGATTTTTTTTGTTTTCAAGGGATTAAGAAAAGACTAAATAATCTTGGCAAATATTTACTTTATTAGAAAAAAAAGAGGCTTTCTTAAATTCTATGTTTATATAAAATACAAACTATGTAAATGTTATATAAGCATAGTCAAAAAACAAACAGAAAAGTTTAACCTAATTCGGTGAGTAATTGTAATACAGCTTTATTGAATAAGTTGGTTGCATGTAGAGCACCATTATCGGTTCTTCTAATCTAAAAATGTTAGTTTTTAATATACGTATAATATTAATCTAAAATGGGAAACGAGCTGTGCACTAGAGAAACACGAGAGCTTAAAAGTGAGATGCAAAAAAGTACACGTTCTACAAGATCCCGAGTAAACAGGATGAGAATATCAGGTTTTTCTTGTTTGACTATTTTACTCCTTTTTTTATTCCTACTCCTCAATTCAATTGTCAATTGGCAATTTCACTATTCGCGAACTTCTTTCTTTTCGTTATAGTTGCTGTCAATGATAATATCTATAAAACCAATTGAATAACAAAAATCATCTTTCTAATGACTGTTTAACAATAATTCAAAAAATATAATAATCCACTCGTAAAAATCCTTACCGTACTAATATTCTGACTTCCACTATGTATTCAGCTGTACAGGTCCGGCTTTAAAATCTTTGATGTCGGTTTTTTAATGTATATATTTAAATTAGTTTCCAGATTTTTGCCTTATATTTAAGACTTTCTTACAATTTGGTTCATATTATAAATTTCAACTTAAAAAAGACACAGTTTACATACTCAGGCGATTGTTCCGTTTAGTTTCAATAGTTGCTGATTTAATTGACGGTACTTGCCTGGGTAGTTAAGGGTGCTTATGTTCAAATGAAAGCGTAAGAACTCATCCTAAACCTGACTTAGTTTCGGATCTAACTCCGTGCACGTCTGAATCGTATACAATTTAGGATCACTCGCCAGACTCTCAACTTGCCCTTTTCAATTCAAAGACTTCATAAAAACAGTCGATTAATGAAGGTTTTCAGCATTTAATTTAGAATATGCTCAATTGGTTTTAAATTTGAGATAAAGTTAATAATAATGGTAGGTTTTATTTTTTTTTTAGTAAAAGGGGCAAAAATGGGTAACAGTTTATTTATTCTAAGAAAGACATCAACGATCTTTTAAAATGACACCCAGCTATGCCCTGGAGGTTTATAACCAAGGCTAGAAATGATCGGTTCTACTAGGAAAGCTGTAGCTCCTGTAGACCTTTGCTATTGTCACCACTGTATTTTGTATACCAAATACTACCAAAAGGGTACTTAAGGATGCTAGCCTAGGCAATGGCAGAGGATCTGCTGACTTTTGAATGTTGCAAAGCCAAGCAACTTGTATTTTCAATGAGGAATGTAGATGGCGTAAGTGAAGGGTTGATTGAGGATGACGTAAAATTTAGAGGTTAACTTATAATATAAGCTCATATGGAGCCATATATAAATGTTTTATGCAAAAAACCTTAAGTACTTTTCTATATTCCACGCTTATTTATCTTATGCAGCAGCAGATTGTACATATGCCCTGGAGATCAATAATCAAGGTTTAAAAACTTCTTAAACACTTCTGTTCCACTAGGAAAAATGTACCTCCTCTAACATGAACTGACCCACAAACATAATTTTTATTATGATGAACCTTTTTAACAGTAATTATAATACTTCACTGGTAAAAATCCTTACCGGTCTAATATAATGACGTTGGCTGTGTATTCAGCTGTACAGGTACGGATTTAAAATCATTGATGTCGGTTTTTAAATGTATTCGTTTTCTAGATTGCCTTTTAGTTTCAATAGTTGTTAATTTAATTGACGGTATTTCTCTAGGTAGTTAGTAGATTGCTTATGATAGGTCACATTCAATAGTGTCGCCCTAGAGTATTCGGAAAAGCCTGGAAGATGGTTCGTTAATATCTTTAGCTGACAAATAGGTGAGTCCACGAAAGGCTCTGATCCCAAGTCTGCAGCCCCAAGTCAGCAATCTTAACGCCTGAGTAATGTTCGGTTGAGAGCGTAAGAACTCAACCTGAATCTGTCTTAGTTTAAGATCTTTTCACATAGATATTAATTATTTCATCTGCCATGTTGTTAGATCACATATCTGTTTATCTTGAACACTTAAGCTTTCAGTTTAAGTTTCCTTTTTAACTCAATCTACTTGTGAATCGTATAAAATTCACTTGAGTGGAGAATGAGTGACTGGAGATGACGTACATAATTTATATAGTTATTTGTAACGTAATTTATGGTTTAATTCAGACTTACAGTTCATTTTTGTTCTCCGGTTATTTCAGTTACTTTTTCTATATTTTTCTTTGATTTTTAGGGTAAAACACTGAGGATCTTGCAACACTTAGCTATAGGGAGGACTACATCAAAATGATCTTCCACAATCATACCCGAGTGTGTCATGGATGACTATAACCAAGGTTTAGAGCCTTCTTAAACGATTGGTTTTACTAGGAAAGCTGCAGCTCCGGCAGTTTTTTGCTATTAACACCATTGCGTTCTGATGTGTCCAAATTGTACCAAATGGGTACTTGACTGGTATAAATATTTTGTATAAAAGAACTCTCCAATTGTGTCTCCCTTTTAAGCAAGTGGGGAATAAGAGAAGCATTGTCGTTCTCTGTCCAACTAAATGCTTTCGCTAATAATTTAACGCTATAGTTTCTGTTGCATGAAATTGAACGTAGAGAAGATCGAGATGTTCGACGTATTGCACTTCCTCTCTCAGCAGCAAGCTCATGTCGAAAATTGAGGAAGGATTTTTACTGTCTTTACGGTTTCCCTATTAATAAAACGCTATAATGAAATGCATGGGTGTTTCAGCACCACACGAGCTGAAGCATTATTGTTCTCTCTTTAACTTTAAACCTAAGATCTTTAGTAAATTTACTAGATTTCCTCTGTAGCTCGGATACTTATCGGGTTTATGTAACTTTTACGCTAAAAGATCGGAATATTATTCTCGGCTGCATATACATACTATCTCCATAAGACATGAAAAAAAAAATCAGAAGGCCGAGAGACGCCGTAGATGACACGTCAAGGTCGACCTGTTTTTATTGCAACTCCCCAAATAGGACACGAATTAATGAAATTGTGTGCGGAAATCATTGTATGAGTATTCACATGATTGCTGAGACTGGAAATGTCAAAAAAGAAAGGATCAGTGGGACACGATGCATGCAATGGAAAACTCCTGTATTCTCAAAATTAGAAAAAGCAAAAATCCTTCATAGGAAGACAATTATTGTGAAACACTTTTATATGATCAGTACCCAGGTTCCTTTGTCTTGGTGAGAGACTACAACTTACCTAGGGCCAAATGGAATAATGATAGTATGGGGTTGATTGTGGAGTTTGCAGAAAATGACTTTGTTCATTATATAGCAAATAAATTTAGCTTTTATAACCTTTTCCAAATTAATTCTGTACTGAATAGTAAGTTTTTAGCAATTTTGAAAACCTTGAGGTTCACCCAGCTGTAGATCAAATCTTCGATAATATCTTAAGGCATTCAGTTATATGCTTGATACTGAAGTCTCTGGAATATGAGGAATACTTTTACGATTTTAAATATGGGGATTATATTTCGATCAATAATTATTTAGCCTCTGTCAACTGGTATGACGTATTTCTGGAAAGATCTGTTGAAGAGATGGTTGATCAGTTTAGTAAGATCCTTTATAAAACACATTTATTCCATTAAAGAGGTATCGCACATCTACGTTTCCAGTGTGGTCTAGTTCTGAATTGGGTAAATTAATTGTTAACAAAAAACTAGACCATGAGAAATTTAAGGAAAATATTAATCAAACTAAATATATTCATTTTTCAAACCTAAGAAAACAACATGAGGAGTTGCATAAAACCTGTCATCCACAACATATAAATAAAATTGAACATATAACATTAATCGTAAGAAGAAGGGTAGTGATTTTCCACAGAGAATATCTTATGCAGATAGAGCTGGTGACAGCCCAGAAATTGTAGCAAATTTAACTGCTGAGTATTTCTCTTCCGTTTATGTGCATGATATAGGGAATGAGTCTCCAACTTTCAATTTTGAAACTTCAGTAGGTTAGTTAATTGACATTGCGGAAGGTTTTTGAGTTCATTGAGGCCTGCATTTTTTATCAAGCAGTGTACCTATGTACTAACCCCACCCATCTCTCAAATATTCAACAAATGTCCGGACAAATGTTGTTTTCCAACCTTTTGAAAGAGAAGCTTTTTAAAACCCTTATTTAACTTCCGAGCAGTTTGTAATCAGTCAGAGATACCTAAATTACTGGACTTATTAGTGAGTAAAAGGCTTTCTAGGTCTTTTCGAAATCTTATTAGTCCAAAGCAGTTTGGCTTTATTAAGGATAGATCTACTGATCCGAACTTGTCCGAGCTTTTATTTGTTAATTTCTCAGGTTGATTCCGTCTATGCGGATTTTGCTACAGTATTTGACCGGATCAACCCTGGGGTGCTTCGTGGCAAACTTAATACTTTGGGGGTTTTGGATTCTTTTCTTTCCCGGTTGCGTAAATCCATTGTCCCGTACAGCACAGCCATAGACGCGAGTTGTATCGGTTAGGAGAATAGAGAAGGTAATTAGACATTGCGCCGAGACAAATCCCTGTGTGGTACAATACCAACCTCGGCGCGCGGCAACGTAGTCATAAATCACGCCATAGTTAGTTGACGAATGCGCTTGAAGAATGAAGAGTAGGGTAATCTGTGGAATGGAGTTGGTAGATGTTTGTTTTGTTTACTTAGTCAGCTATGTATTCATTACATCTTTAAAACGGCAGCGTGTATTCGTACATGCAAAACCATTGATTTTGTGTTGTCTAGTTAACCTTATTATTTTTCTACTGCGTTTTCGTGAGTTCTTTGGTAAGTAAATCGTAACAAAATTAATTTTTCACCTGTTATGTTTTCGTTATTTTATTTCAATTTAGAGTTTACCAAATGGCTGAAAAAAATACAACGGACATTCTAAAGAAATTATGCATAGACTTGCATATAAAAATGATAAAAGTTGTAACTAATGAGCAATTTACAGTCGCTTTGCAATGTAAACTAGTAGATGGAGAAAATTCTGAGGAGCAGTCTGACAATTGGGTATCAAAATTTTCTGATCTGACTCATAGCAACTGGATTACTAAAAGACTTTTTGCAAATCCTACACGATACATATTTCGAAAAATATATTCATGCCAGCATGCAGATGTAAGTAAGGTAGTTATGCGGCGAAGGGTAGATTCTAGAAACAGAAACAAGAAATGTGGCGCAACTATTGATCTTAAATGTAAAAAAATAAGTCGGGATACAATTAGAAACGATCCTTTATTAAAGGAAGGAAAAAATGTAATTATAAACATTAATTTCTGCCATTCTCATAAAGTTCACGTTGCAGAAGCTTATAGCGATTTAAGAATGAATAATAGTACCAGAGAGACATTTATATCATATTTTAAATCTGGAATGACGCCGTCTGCATCTAAGGCTTATCATGAGATAAAAATACTTGAAAACGAGGAAGGCGATATTTTTTCCATGTTAGCCAATACGCAAATGAATCCAATGCAAAGACAAGTAAGTTATCTTTACGATAAATGGCGAACATCTGAATATGGTAGTCGTGAAGAGACTAGTGTTATACAGGTACTGCATTCAAAATTTTCAGAATTTGAGAAAGCTGGTATTAAAGTAGTTTTACAAGAAAATCCTCTTTTAATAGTTATTGTTACCCCAATTAGGCAACGAACTGTGGCTGAAGAATTTTTCAATGAAATTGTTTTTATAGATTCCAGCGGGTCATGTGACCAAACAAATATTTGTGTCACATTTATCTTTACAGCCAGTAAAATTGGGGCATTACCTGTTGCCTGTATACTAGGCGTTTTGTCCCCAAGTTATCATGTCGGACGATAGCGCAGCAGAGCGAAATGCATTAAAAGCTACATTTCCAACTTCTAATCTATTACTTTGTACATTTCATATATGTCAAGCCCAGTGGAGAAGGCTATGGCAAAGTAATCATAATGTTCCCAAAGAAAACAGGCGGCATTATTATGCAGATGTTCAGAGAGGTATTATATTCTACTACACCGGAAGAAGCTGAAGACAATTTCTGTGCTTTAATGTCGAGTGAGAAAATAGCTAATAATAATTTGGTAAAAGAACACTTTACAAAGTTATGGGAAAGAAAATTAGAATGGTGTATTACCTGCAGAAGCAAATTACTTTACAGAGGAAATAATACGAACAATTATACGGAAGCGTCTATTCGTATCTTCAAGGACGTCATTTTAGAGCGTTGCAAGGCTTTCAATAGTTGTGCACTGGTCGATTTTATTGGTACCACGTTTGAAAACTACTATAAACGAAGATTACTAGAATTTGCAAACTCACGACGAACCAAACATCAAATAGATTACAAAAATTTTTGTGTGAAAGTAAAACACATTGAAAACATTTTAAAAATTGAAGAAAACTTATACCATGTAGCATCGGCGACAGACAAGTTATTACATTATACTGTTAATACAAGTATTGCATTTTGTGACTGCCCTCAGGGCAAAAGTGGAGCATTCTGTAAGCATCTTTGTGTTTTAGAGCAGCAATGTGGATTTCTTTTCAAAAATTCTCCAGCCTTATTTTATGAAGACAGAGTGAAGTTAGCTAAAATAGCTGTAGGGACTGACGCTCCAATAGATTTCTTCAAAAATATGGTTTGCTGATCATCCCTTGAGAACCCCTGATAAATCATCTGAAGAAACTGCCACGACATCACGCATCCAAGAAAGTATCACAATTCCTATTCACATTTTGGTGGATGATCCCTCTTACCACCAAAAAGTTGTCGAGGAACTTCGTGAAGAATTCAACAGAATTGGTAATATTTTTGAAGAAAATTGTTCACCAGATGCCACTGCTGTTTTAATAAAATTAAACGCATTATTAAAAATGTTCATACCCCAACTCAGGCATTAAATTTTGCAGTAAATGCATTTACTCGGTTCAGAAAGATTCGAGTTCAACCAACATCTATAGCCAGACGTAAGAACCGAGGTTTACCAAAGACTAGTAATAGAATTCAAGCAGGTCGATCGACAAATATGGAGAAGAAATCGAAAGAAGCCCGACAAACTAAAAGAACTCATAATTTATCCAAAAATATTAAGGAAAATAACCCAAACGCAAAAATCCATTAATTTGTTGCATGAGTTCTTAATTTTTCTGTATCTATATCTATACTTTAAACAAGGTGTCATACTTAATGTTATAGAACCAGTTATTTTAAAATAATAAATAAATCATTAATAAAACGTTATAAGTGTTTTTGTAACTATTTTTTTTTTTTCGTTTTTTTACTTATTCAATCAACAAATATCGACTTCAAAATAGTCATAAGTATTGACCAAACTTTTCGATATTTTTTTCCATTAGTTAAAAACATAATATTTATCAAAATAAACAAATTTTTTTTTAATTTCCCAAAAACTAGAGAAAATGGAACTGCCTCCTTCTTGCAGCAAAGTCCTCAATTATGTATTAAATTTATTTCATCACCTAAATACAATGAGTCGTATGCATAAAAATGTAGCAAATGCTTTTGTTTAAGATCCTCTTTACCACCTAATATTGTAAAAGTGTGCCCAGAAAATAGCCATTAGAAATTTGCAGTAATGCGTACTCGGGTTTGTCAGAAATAACGCAGCGTTTACTAGTCCACTGTCGATGCGAGTACAACCGTGTTATAATGCAAGTATGGTTGTACTGTGCGGGAGAATGGATTTAGGCTTCCCGGTTCTATGATTATATAATGATTATTTATGATTATATTATGATTATAATGATTATATATAATGATTATATTATGATTATATAATGATTATATTATGATTATATAAGAGGTAGAACCTAGGTGGTGAAAATGGGAGGTTGCTTCTGGGGTGCCCCAGAGTTTCAATTGCGCTCCTGTACTTTTTTATGTTTTGCTGATGATCTGAAGCTTTTCAGGGAGGTTAAGTGATGCGATTGGCTTCCACGAAGATGTTTTCAAATGATGGAGTGTGGAAAATAAAATTACTTTAAATGGTGGAAAGTGTCATAAAATCAGATTTTCAAGATAAAGAAATCCAATCTACTTTGTGTACTCTGTGGATGATACTCCACTCAATGTTAAAATGAGAGCTCTGAGCTTGACGTCCTGACGGATTCTAAGATTACTTTTTACTGAAGGTATTGGCATTTATCCAAAGATCTTTGACCGATTTTTTAATATTTACGTTTAAGAGGTTATACTGTTCTCTTGTACGTCCGATTTTAGAATACGGTTCGGTTGTATGAAGGAGTCCTCATATCACTGTTTTATCCATTAAATACAAAGAGTGCAGAATAATTTTTTAAGAGTTGTGGCTTTCAGGTCTGATTATCGGAGAGAGGAATATGGATATGAGTGGGTTAGATCAAGTCTGAATTTACATTCTTTGGAATTAAGGAGAGCCCTGATTGACATGTGTTTCTTACATAGGGTTGTCAATGCTATCATTGACTGTACCTTAGGACATTGAAAGGCTAGAATTAGCATTGCCTTGAATTTACCATTGTGGAACTATGGGCAGTTTGTTCGCTTGCAACACCTCTGATGCCAAATGCTTATGTAAAAATTGGAAAAAAAACACACTTTATATTATCATAAAAATGTGTCTTTTTTTTTTGTAACTTATTTTGACAGGCGCATATTATTCCTCTTTAATAAAATATTTAAATATTTTTTTTTAAATATGATAAGATACTCTATAAAGAAGTCAACATTGAAAGTTAAATGAGTGTATATGCGTGGAATAAATGTGTTTCACGTATATTAGAGAAAAAAGCAACAACATCGCAACGCCGGTCGATCGCACTGATGATTCCACCGACACAAGTAATCTTTAGCAGTGGCGTCGTCAAAAAATATATGCTATATATGTGTTGATATATAGCTGAAAATGTTTTTATTTGTATTGATTTTAATTAGTTTGGGAACTTGCTTTTTTTTTTTTAAGTTTTGGATTGTTATTAGCTACTTAAGCAACTTTTCCTAATATGTAGACTTATGGCTTGATGACATGTTTTATCTGCTGTTGATCTTGATTTATATTATTAATATACAGTATTTATTGCAAATGGTTTGCCGTAAATCAATTTAACAAAAAATCAGACAGTTGCAATTCTCTAGTGCTCAGCCTCTCCCAATAATTGACAACACTTACCAAGAATATATCTACTCGCTCTCACCCTCATAATAATACTTTTTTTTCTTCACTTTTGCTTTACCCGCCGCAAATCTAATTGTGACGTTTTGCTGGTCCAAGGGTACCTGGGTCCCTTTAAAGGTCGGACCGTGGTTGTGATCGATCCGTTTTACTACCACTTGAGTGCCACAAGTAACAACCCGTGCTCGGCATTTGTTCTTTTCCTTAGTGATGCAACACCAGCAAGTGTTTGTCGGGGTAGTTTGTCGTTCCACCTTATACTCGTAATTATCCATGACCATTATCGGACGTTTTTGTCCTCTTCTAAAATGTACTACACCTAAAAAGGGGTTAGGTTAGTGTCAAGAATTTGAATGATGTTTAAAATTAAACAGTTTTTTTAACGAAAACGTCTTGACTGAACTGAGGATAAAGATTGAACCAAAATCACAATTATCTCAGTAGATGTTGATTATATTTCAAGAATCATATGCTTTAATTAAGTTTACAAGTAGACTTATTGACAAGATTTAAATATCCAGGATACTCAGACCTGTACACACTACCATATAATTTCTCCTTATCTATCCACACTTTCTCTATCACCAACTTTTCACCTCTATTTGATTTGAAATTATTTCATTTTAATGACTTATTTCATTATTATTTTTTAATAAAGTAGACCATCTAACTAAATTTTTATTTGCTTTTCATTAAAATATATTTCTAACAAAAACCAGATGTAAAACAATGTAATAGATAAAAGAGAAAAGTCCTATTACTTAATTTAATATGGGCCTATTTGGGGGCGTACTTACAAAACAGACATAAAAAAACGCACCCTTAAAGTTCTGCAGAGATTCCTGTGTTCCAGAAAATCCTAGTCTGTGATATTCTACCAAGCCTCACAAAAAAAAAAGAAATATCTAACCTAATTATTGAAGAACGAAAATTATACATTTTCTTAGCTTAATGTGCGGCCGAAAACCTTATGTATTTATTTGTAATAGGGGAGACCGGGGTTGGTTGTTACAGGGGCTGGTTGTTACACTTAGTTTAAATCGCGCGCCAACATCGATGCAGCGCCATCACATCAATTGTCAATTCGTTGTGCGCCGGTAAACCGACCACTGTAGTTCTGCTGTTCCATTGCTCACATTTATTCGATAAATGCAGTGTAGGATGTGTTTTCTAACCTTAAAAGCAATTATTAGTTTACCGCGAATTTATTTTATAATTTTTCCTGTGTAAGTGGAAAAGATTTGCTATATCGTAAGGAAATACATCTAAATGTAAGTAGTATTAATGTCCGGTCATTTCTTCTGATTAATAATAAGGTTAGGCTTGAGATCCTTCGTTTGCTAAAATATACGAACGGGGTTGGTTGTTACATCGTCAACGGGGTAATTTGTTACATTGTAACAACAACGAATTTGTTTCGGCTACAATTCTTTGACGTTTTTATCTTGTTTGATAGGCGATAATATGAGAAACTTCAAAAGAAAAACCGAAAGGGGACGTATACCACTAGACACCTTTCGTAGTGCTGCAAAAGAAGTATTGGAAAATAAAAGATCTCTTAGGACGGTTGCTGAACAATATGGTGTAAATGTCATGACCCTGCCGAGATATTGCAAAAAAATTAAAAATAAAGGTAACTTTACTTTTACAGTTTGTTAATAGAGATTTTTTTTAATTTATAGAGCTAAATGATCCGGATCCTACGGTTGGCTATACAAGGAACCGTCAAATTTTATCTGATGCCATGGAAGCTGAGCTAGAGAAGTACTTAATAGAGTGTTCTAAAATGTATTTTGGTCTGTCAACCAAAGAAGTTCGAAGATTGGGATTTGAATTGGCTATTAAGAACAACGTAGAAGTTCGTCAAGCTTGGCATGAAAACTCAATGGCCTCAGGAGACTGGTTATCTGGATTTCTTAAGCGTCATCCAAAGCTATCTTTGCAGACTCCCGAAGCAACCAGTCTGAGCAGAGCAACGAGCTTCAATCGGTAAAATGTATACAGATTTTTTGATCTATTGGAGGAACTCATGGATAGGTACAAATTTGAATGCCAAGATATTTACAACGTAGATGAGACGGGGATTACTACGGTCCAAAAACCAGACAGCATAATAGCGAATAAGAATGTAACACAAGTGGGGAGTGTGACTTCTGCCGAAAGAGGTGCTAGAGTTACAATAGCCCTGGCTGTAAGTGCTAGTGGAAATACAGTTCCTCCAATATTTGTTTTCCCTAGAAAAAATTATAAGTTATTTTGTTGCAAATGGCCCAAGCGAATGTATTGGAACTGCAAACAAATCAGGCTGGATGATCCAAGAGGACTTCGTCAAATTTCTTGAACATTTCATAAAGGATACAAGGTGTTCAAAAGAACGACCAGTTTTGTTAATCCTAGACAATCACGACTCACATCTTTCAATTAGAGGAATAGATATTTGTAGGCATAATGGTGTTATAATTTTATCTCTACCTCCACACTGTTCCCATAAACTGCAGCCCTTAGACAGGTCCGTCTATGGCCCACTGAAGAAATCTGCTAATAGTTTGTGCGACTCCTGGTTAAGAAACAATTCCGGCAAAACCATGTCAATCTACGACATACCTGGTATTGTGCTTGATGCTCTACCATTAGCAGCGACACCAAAGAATATTCAGTCAGGTTTTCGAGTTGCAGGAATATATCCATTGAATAAGCACATCTTTAATGATGATGAATTCCTCTCTAGTTCTGTAACTGATCGCCCTGATCGAACTGATCGCCCTGTCATTATCCAAGAAAATGATAATAATCCTCCCGGAAATGAAGAAACTGTTATACAGAAGCCAATAAATAATATTGAAACCTCCAGAGATGGCTTAAAAACGCCTGACCCTAAGGAATTTGAAGTTGTTGCCGTTTTAAAATCCCCTAATACTTCAAATATCCCGCCGTTTTTTGCCCCTAATTCCAAACCTAACATCCTCCAAATACCAACTAGAGTTGAGTCGCCGAAGCCTGGTTCTTCACATGATATATCGCCGAAGCCTGGTTATTCACGTGATATATCGCCGAGGCCTGATTGTCCACAGGACCAAAAGTAATACGCTCTATTTTAGCCCTTCAGATATACGTTCATTTCCAAAAGCTGGAATTCGTAAAACTAATTTCAGAGGTCGTAAACGGCGCAAAGCCGCTATCCTAACCGATACTCCGAAGAAAACAGAACTTGAATTGGAACAAGAAAAACGAAATGCCAGAAAAAAGAAACAAGAGTTAAAAATTATCAGAGTTAAGAAGAATCTTACCGGAAACACAAAAGGAAAACAAATAAAAACGTGTAAAAAACCTGCTGAAGGCGAATCGAGTGGTGATGAAGATGACCCCTTTTGCTTGGTTTGCTTTGGACTTTATTCAAAATCAAAGCCGGCTGAAGAATGGATCAGATGTACCAAATGTCACCAATGGGCTCATAGTCTCTGTGTAGATGCCGATTTGTTCATTGTATGTATCAACTGTGACTCAGATGACGATGCTTAATAGTGTAACAACCAACCCGAAGGATATAACAGGGGTTGGTTGTTACATTTGTCATTACTTGTTATAACCATTGACAGTTTATTTTGTGTTTGATATATATTTATTTTGCATTATTTGTTAGTTACAGAAAAGTATAAGCTAAATAAAACTATTATAAGATGTTCATAAAGTTTTAATAAAATAAAATTACAAGTATTTTTCTTCAAAGTGTAACAACCAACCCCGGTCTCCCCTACTGATTGTTTTTATTATCACGTTCTGCTATTGAGCTTAACAGTTTTCTAGTATATTAATTTTTTTATAAGGTATGCGTTGTTGTGTGGGTTGACCTTAACAATTTGATTAATTTAAGAGAAAGGGGCGTTTGTCTTGCCATCCCTATATTTTACCAATTGCTTAATTGGCAAGAAAATAAAATTTACTTTCAGGTCCTTTTCGAAGAGTTCATAGGAGAAAATTTGAACTCGAAATTCATCAAGCGACTTTTCAAGTGCGTGTAATCGTTAATGGAAGCGGGTAAATGGTTATGTTCAAAATTCATAATAATGATGCTGTTCCCTTCGGACAATAAACGAGATTTGCATTTAAGTTTTTCTTTGTTGCGACAGGACCATCTGGTTTTCTTCTCCGTTCTGCTCTCTATCCTGTACTCATAGTTGCGGATGATTAGCATGGGGTATTTTACTGCTTTGGTAAAGTAGACGAGTTCTAAAAAGTAAGATTAGGGGTTGTTATGTTAAACCTGATTCTGCATTATTATAAATAATCATAATAAAATAGTAAGACGATGACTTGGTAATAGACGGGTCGGATATACACAACGAATAACAAAAGTTCCAGTTCTAAATCTAATACTATACCTCTATTTGTAAGTGTCCCTGAAGAAAATATATTAGGACCACTTCTTTATACAATTTATACTTGCCGATTTAAAGACTTTTTAAAATTTTGTAATTACCAGTTGTACGCCGACGATACTCAGCTTATCTAATTACAGGTTCCAAACAACATGATTTAAAAATAAACCCCACAAAATCGTCAGTTACCTTATTTGGAGAACATAAAAGCCACAGATCAAAAATAAGCGAGGAACTCAAAATAAAAATAAATGACACCCCTATTATAATAACTAATACTTCGAACTCCTTGGATCTTATTATTGATTCTGATCTTCGATTTCATAAGCATATAACTGATAAATTAAAGAAAGCATATAGTGCACTAAAACTTATCTATAACCAAAGAAAAATCTTGTCGAAAATTACATTATGCTTCTCTTAGTTACAAAGTTTTAAAATTAAAAACACCTTCATATTTATACAGTAAAGTCCAGTTTCGAATAAGTACTCACTACCGACGCTTTAGACAATTACAACTACTAACTATTTCGCGACATAGAAAAAAAGTTTTTCATTTAATCTCGCCAATACTGTTAACTCATTAAACATTTCAACATTTGTCTTATCCTGTGCTACCTTTAAAAAACAAATTAAACAATTATTATTCTCTCGTTAGAAAAAAAGAAAAAAATAAAAATAAATATATATACATTTTTTTTCATTCGTTATATATATGTATTTATTACATTAATCCTTTTTTCTCCCCTTTTCCGTTCCTTATCCCTTAATGCATTAAATATGTGTATATGTGCTTGCTTCTTGCTGCTTGAATTTTTAACTTATATTATCTAACTTTTTTTTAAATATAAAGCGTCATTGTTATATTTGTTAATAGGTATTTATTTAGGCCTAAACAGTTTCTGGCATCGCCTGAAGGCTGCATTGACATGGACTTTTTATTTTTCATGTTCTATTACTATTTTCCGTACATATTATTGTAAATATGTCATGAAAAATAATAAATTTTGTTTATTATTATTATTATTTATTAATGGTACCTAGGATCGCATTTTTCAAGCAAACATTTCAGAAAAAAGTTGTTCAGTTTCGACTTATGGAAACCCCTATTTTTTATTCCGCAATCAAAAAGAGCAGAAAATTTCATTCGGTTATGTATTTAATCTTGTGGTCGTAACTCGTTAACCTCGTAAGGTCATTTTAGGGTCAAATGGTTTTTGAACCGAGAATTGGCATTTTTTATTCAGAATTTTTTTAACCTTGGGGTCTCAAGGTCATTTACATCAAGTTACTTTGCTACAAATACCATCAATTACTTGCCATAAATCTCCGAGATTGTGACATTTTCGTGTAAATACATTAAAAATTGATTGCTTATATTTATTTTTATCTAAATATCGTGGTTAATGAGATGCAACGGAATAGGATTTTAAAAGTACACAGCTTTTAAAATCATATTAATTATAGGCACAATTTTGAATAAATAATAGAAACTATATAAAAGTAAATAATAGAAACTATAGACAATATAACTAATCTATACAAAAAATAAAAAATATATAAATATATAGTTTAATTGTACAGAAACGCCAGCTAAAATGCTGCAAAAACTAAAAAAAAAAGAAAATTAAAAGAATCTTAAATTAAACCTGTCAAATGAAATAATGACGTGAGATAACTTTTGATCATCTTTTATATTCATCTTTTTTACAAATCCAAGCTCGATTTCCTTTTTTTTTTATACATTTTTGCACCATTTTAGCAGGTATTTCTTAACAATCAAATTAATATATTTTAAAAACAGTGCCTTAAATCATAATTTTGCAAGAGTAACTTTTTTTTCCAAATTAAATGGAGAATCTAACAGTTGATTTCTTATAAAAAAATATTTTATCACCTCGCAGATTTGAGGCAAAAAATGACCCGCCGTATCAGTATTTGACAATTCACTATAATAACCTGCATGCCAAATTTAATTAACATTGAGCTGGTAGTTTAAAAGTTATGATAAATAAACACAAAATTATTTTTAACTTTAACACCCTGTATCTTTGTTATTAAACATTTTTGACAAAAATTTTATGATGAAAGTCTATTCCTTTTTAAATTCTCTATCACGTAATAAAATTAATGACTTTTAAACTGGACCACCCTGTATAGTTATCGAACCCAGAAAATCCCTTATTAATTATATCATAATGACAATTAAACTCGTTTCCCAGCATGTGAAACCTATTACTAGGAGAATATTTACCATAATTCGTATGGTGTCGTTTAATTAAAAATAGTGGCAGCTCTCTAAAACATCTGATATTGCATCTAAAATTTACAAGCAAATTATTTAAAAACAAAGTTCTATTAAATCGATTAGTTTCTCGTAGCTAGCTGTTATTATTATATATCTTTAAAAGCTCTTATAATAACCAAAAAGAAATTGCTTTATACCACATTTTAATTTTTACAATACTATAACCTTTGTTCATTTCAGTTAATGAGAATATCCGTTCTTACATGGGTAAGCTGATCATCAAAGATCTTATAGCAATGTAAAGGTAGACGTTCGATATTTGCGACCGCGACAAGAGACAGCGATAAGCGACCGAGGCAAGCGACAGCGACAACTTTTAAAGACACCGAATCAATAGAACTGAATAGGATTCAGTTCAAAGGAAGCGACAGTTTGCTCATTGTCGCGTGCGACTAGAGACATTACCTCCTTTGGAGCAGTCGTGTCGCAGTGTCTCGCGAGTGAAGTACCAGCATTTTTTGTAAAAAATGGTGTCTTCCTCCAATCTCTCTGTAGAAGACAACGAAAAATTGATAGAATTAGTTCATCAGAACCCACCAATTAATGATCCTGCATTAGAAAGTTACAAAGACGGGGTGCTACGGGAAAATATATGGAAAGATATTGGAAAGGCCTTAAATAAAAGCGGTATGTATCATGTAGTACATAAGTGTTCTGTGAAATAGAATGTACAGGGTGTCCCAAACTCGATGTCCCGGGGCATTTACGGGGGAACCAAAACCGATAATGATAAATTGACTTCGTGTATTTAAATGGATCAGACATATGTAACTTCTTTCAGGGCAATTAAATTTGACGTTTGCAATATCAGGATATATCGGAAATGTCTGTTTTGATTGTTGCGTATGTCAAAATTCATATTAGGCGTGATATTGAGTAATCACTTACCTTTTATAAAAACCCTGGGGCACATCCTGCACATACAATTAAACTATAGACCCTAAGTAATGAAATAATTTGCAATTTCTTTTCTGACACAAAATATATTGTTTTATTAGCATCGTCGATCTATAATACGTTCTTGCCAAAAAACTTCCCCTTCTTCACTTGAAAAATACTCTTTTAGTATGTCCCTGATTCTTATACCGCTACTGTTAGCAAATCCACCACCATGGGCCTAAGGTACCATAATCAATGTGGGGGTTTGTTGATTATCGTTATTATTATTACATTGAAGTAAAGCAGATGGTTGGGTTTCTAAATATCCATTTCGCAAAAGATTGTGTAAGCAGCAAGCAGGCATTATCAGATCATCGCATGTTTCGAGTAGTATGTCTATTGGAGTGTGAAAAACTCTAAAAATTTGACATAACAGTCCAAATGCATTCTCTGTAACCCTGCGAGCACGGCAAATACGATAATTAAATACCTCTTTTTTTTTTGTCAGATTTTGCAACTTTTCGAGGATAGGGCTTCATCGTATAGGAATCGATTGCAAATGCTTCGTAACCGATTAAAAAATGTGGTACTTCCAGTTCTTTGGTAGTTCCGGGTAAACATTTTTCTTTAGGAATATTGTAACTGTTCGTGGCTATTTTTCTTCCAATTGCAGATTTCTTAAAGATACTGCTGTCTCCCTCTTTGCCATATGCGCCGACATCTACTGCAATTAATTTGCAATTTGCATCTACAGTTGCTAAGAGGACTATCGAGAAATATTCTTTATATTTGAAATATAGGGAGCCACTGTTCTTGGGGGCTTTAACACGAACGTGCTTGCCATCAATCGCGCCTACACAATTTGGAACGTTCCATTTATTCCAAAATTCCTCAGCGATCCTTTTAAAATCATTTTCAGATTGTGGTGGCATACTTTGTGAGATAAGGTTTTTACTTAAACTTCTTAATACATTTTTCACTATCTGTGATATATAACAATCTGATATGCGATAAGCGAAAGATAAAGATGGGAAAGTTTCTCCCGTCGCCATCAAGCTGAAAAAAAACTTGGATTACGTTTCAGTATTTTTTTTTTATTTCAGGTGATGAATGCAGGAAAAGATGAAAACATGTGAAAGATAGATCGATTTAAACGCAAAAGAAAGGGGGGGGGGGGACAGGAGATGCAGCTAAACCTAAGAATAGCAAGTGGCAGTTTTATGAACGTTTGAACTTCCTGGAAGTGTCTTCTCAGAGGGATGGTATTTCCAATATACTAATTCCTCTGAATAAAGAAAGTGAGTCAGGTAGTACTTTACAGAACGATGTACCAGATCCCAAAATAGATTGCAAGGATGAGTTCAGTCAAGTCAGTAAACAAGACAATAATAGAAAGAAACAGGGTAACAACACAAAAAATAAACAATCACAAAAAAACAAAAGTCGCGCAACACATAATATAAAGATCGCGAAGAGAAAAAGGCAAGAAAACCAATTTTTACTATATATGAAACAAAGAGACACGCAAAAAGAAAACGTGATGAAAAGTTTATGTGGACAACAAGTTGGACAAAAAATTAACGAAGATGACATAGTTTCTTTTGGTGAACATTTGAAGTCTGTTTTATATAAATTGACACCAATTTTAAGAATTAGGGCAAAGTCTCACATGTCCAATGTATTCAGCGCCTAATATAACACTATCAAACAGTTCTTTGTCCAGCAATCCACAATATAGCGGATATTCTCCTATAAGTACAGATTCTACAGTATTTGAGCCTGCCAATTTGACTGTGGACCAGGACACCAATTACGAAGCTGATTATTTAAATCCTACTTTTCTAAACTTACCTTAATGTTAAAAACAGTTTTTCTTCGGGAGTGATTACCGACCTTGTACTTTTTGATGCTCTATCTTTCTCTATTAAACTTAAAACAAAATAAGACTGTTCTTTATTTAGTCTGCAGAACTTCCTGAACATGTCGTCATCACATTTCACATATTGAGATATTAACATCTTAAAATATCCCTCTTCCCTTCTTTTTTTAAACAAGGGATGCATGGGTCCTCTTTGGAGCTTGTATATGTAGTAGTATAAAATCAAATAATCTTCTTCCTCTTCCTCTAATAGATATAACAGAGCAATTTTATTGCACATTTTCGCCAATTTTAAATTAATAAAATGAAATCAACCACCACGGTAGTCAACGCCCGCTCCACGACTGACGACAGACTGTCATTGTCGCTTGTCTCGGTCGCAAACATCGAACGTCTACCTTAAGACATCTATTTAATGATTGTCAATAAAAGATAATGCGAAACAATAAAATGTGATCCCAGGAAGTTACAGTAAGAGTTACTTTTGTTACACCCTATATATCGAACATTCGAAATACAGGATTTTTTTGAAAGAAGGAAATTCATAATCTGGGGTGCTATTTTGCTTTAAGGGATGCAAAAATTAAGAATTTCTTCGGAATAAAATAGAAAGACAAAGGGAAGAAGATTAAATTTTCGGGCCATAGGGGTAATACGGTCAAAAATAACAACAGAACTAGTGTTGACAGCTCAATTTTCACATGATTGCTATTTGATACTGGATGACATATCACATCATGATAGATACACCGCAGTAGATGCATTTTTTCCGCATTCAAAGAACTAGCCGCCATTTTGAGTTTAGTCACTACATGAATAACCTTTTCAAGGCAAAAAAGCAAACTTTTTCAAGTAACTGTTACAAAGATGACCTCGATCATTAAATGACCTTAAAAATGAATAATTTCATTTAAAGTACCCTTTAAATGACCTCTAGGTCAGCACATCCATTCTCGCAGTTAATGTCGATCATTCCTACAAAAATATCTTCACTCAACGCTTACGTCATTAAAAAAACATATATTTGATTTTTTTTAAAGGAATTTTAGGATCATTTGACAATTTGAAATAAATGAAATAAAATGTTAAAATCCGTTTTGAATGTAAATTCTGTCGCTCTTTCTGAACCTTCAAACATATAATTGAACAAAAAACAAATATTGAAAGTTCAAAAAAAATTAATAAAAAAAGCAAAAAATAACAAGAAGTAGAAGAGCTAACTCTACAATTTTAAAGAAATACAATAAGTGAATTTTAAAGCATAAGCGAAGGCAAAAATTACCGCCTTTCATCCGTTGGTATGTAATATATTTACTATACTAAGGGGTGATTTAAATTAATTTTTCACTACAAATAAACACAGCTAGGTATGTTATATTTGTATATATTACTATACATACAGTTTTTTGTACATACATAAATATTTTTTGTATAACAAATAGTTTTTAAACAAATCAAAAAAAATGAGAAATAAATAATTAAATTTTTTCTAAAAACTAGGTTAAGAATATGACCAATAATCATAAAATTATATATAGCTCGTATCACTTAAAAGGTAAAGACCGGTAAAGTTTATGACAAAAAGTTAAAAAAAAAAACATTTTTTTTAATAATTAGGACTATTTAAAATTAATTTAAAACACAAAAAAAATAAAGCAAATCTAGTAACAGGAAGGCACAACCATAACATAAAAAGTTATAAAGAAACGAAGTTGTTAAAGGATTACAGTGAAATATGAATTATTTGCTTTTTATTTTCAAAATGCATTTAAATATGTAAGCAAATAGATATAAATATTAAAAATATATATAAATAAGAAAAACAATATAAAATAAAAAAAACATTCTTCTGCTAAAATATCTACTTGTATACAAAAGTGTCCTCATTCAACTGGTCAGAAATACTATAGTATACATAAACCATACAGAAACCATAGAGAAATAATTTAAAACAGAGGGTTAATTTTATTCATTTGAAATCCAATCTTTAGCAAAGTAATACAGAATAAGGCAAAACCCTTAAAACATTTAAATTTTGTAAAAATGTAGACAAAAATGCGTAGATCAGGACACCCTGTATACCGACTGATTTTACTTGAAAGTGTAATGAGCAGACTATAGAAAAACTGACTTTGAAACTGTACCCAAAGTCCCTTAAAAAATATTATTAAATTAAGACAATACTCATTAAGAACATTAGGGACGAGTGAAAAATTAAATGAAACTTAAAAAATAAACAGGAATAAATAGAAAAAAACCCAAAAAAATAATGAATAAACAACAATAAAAAAAAAATTGATAATCGGAATAACAAAATTATTTTTATTTGTAAAAAAAATAAATAAAGGCTCAAAATATTTGATTATATTTCTAGTTTATTGTGATTTTCTATCAATCATTATTTTACTTATTATTTCCTTTGTACATTTTCTATGTGTATCTTTTATTAATTGATTGAGAACCCATTTTATTTCAATTCAAGTATATTATAATTGTTAAAATAGTTTATAATAGAAAAAACAAAAAATACAGAAAATTATGCACAATTTTATTATTTAATGCAGAGTTTATATTTTATTTTAGGTTTTTTGTACGAAACTCAAGATCAGCCTTTTGGGTGGAAATATTGAATTCACTATAATGGAAAATCGACAATTCTTATAGACAGGAAATAAAGGAACAAAAAATTAAAGATTTTAAGAGTTGTGATTTGTCAGTTGATGGAAATGTAATAAACTAACGGAAATATTTATTTCTTTTATTTCACAGCATAACAATATTCAAATAAAACATGCCTAATACTTAATACTAATACTAAAAAAACAGGATAAAAATATAAGATATGTAAATTAAAATGAGATGTTAAAATAAAATATTCTTCATGAAACAAAAAATTAACACGAAATCCTGTAAGTATCTTATAAAATCTTCTAACTTACATTTCATTTGAAAAAAAGAGCGGCATTAAATTTGTGTCCAATAACTTTTTCGACTTAAAACAGTTGGCATTTCTAATTAGCTCCTTCCCTGGATCATTTACCCCAAGAGACTCTTTGGTAAAAGAGAAATTATCCAGAGTCAGATATTTGTTGTTCAAGTGACGGGATATCTCTCTAAATGACCGGACCTTCTTCCCGCTAGGGGTGTAGTAATAAATATCGCCTAATGGTTTTCCGGACGTTGTGGTGTTCCTCCAAACCAACTCCCTTCTCCAACCATAAAAGAAAGGTTTCAGAAGTTTTGAATTCTAAAAACAGAAAACGCCTTACACATTCTTGTCAGTTTTGCTTTAAAAAAAGTTCAAACCTTTAAGTTAGAAGGTTTTTTTTTAGATGTTGTAGGTTTCTTGTTCAGGCCAGCATTCAAGGGTTCATCTTTAACTACTATATCAATTTGAGGTTCTAATTTATTGGTTTTGGCTTTTGTGGTAGAGGAGAGTAGATATCGTTTGTTTGGTATTCTCGCCCTTTTTCCTTTACGCATTTTATTGTTGGATTTGGTGGAACTAATATCTGTAAAAAACGAGGCAATTATTTACAGCTCTTTATTAGTAATGTAGCTCTTAATTATGTTAGAAAAGTTTATAAAGAACCGGTGACATCAACAGACGCCAAAATCCGCGCATCTCGTTATTCTATCGATCGGGTCAGATGACTATGTCGAGGTCTGAAGACAGTGGAGGCGGCACACTTGTTGAAATTATTAATATTTATTTGTACTAGAGTTTAATACCAACTAACAATGCATATATTTGAATTTAATTGCTCCGAGATTCGTTTAAAAAATGTAGATAAATTAAAATTATATTTTTTAGCATTGTGATGTGCCCATAAAAAATCTAATAAAAAATAGTTTTACTTACAGGAGGATGCAGTTCGCTAATTATTTTTAAAACAGGACTTCAAATAGGTAACTGAAAATTATTCGTTATTCGCATTTTTTTTAAGGATTAGGTATTTTAAACGACTTGTGTAAAGAAACAAATTGGTATAAGCTTAAAGTTTTATTTCATTATTTTACATATTATATATTTTTATTCACTATCAGATAGTGTATTACAACCTAAATCAGATTCATCCAATGAAGACCATTCGATCTCTTCATCAGATGAGCCTGTATTTACTGTAAATTTTAAAGAATCCAATGCTTCATCAAAAAGGTGATGACTTTCGAAATATTGTTTTTCTATGTTGTCTATATGGCTGCAAATTTTTATCCATTCATTATTCGAAATTTCCGCCTTGTTAAAGTTTCGACATCCGCCAATTTAAAAGTGGAATTTCGGCTTGCCACCCAATTCTTAACAGTTTTTTCTACCAAATTTTTTCTATCGGATTAAGCTCTGGGTGGTATGGAGGCAAACGTAACACAATGTGTCCATGCTTTTCCATTAGGTCGTCCAACTTGGTTTTTACAGGATACTTTTTTTTTATTTTCAGACACTATTTCATATAACTCTGTCTTAGTGAGTTTTGCATCAAATGTAAAATTACGTTCCTTGAGCCAGTCAACTATTTCCTGCTTTTTACTTCCAGATGTAACATTCTTAACTACAGGCACATTGTGATAAGCTGCATTGTCTAATACTAGGACGGAATTAGGTAGTAAATTTGGAATTAACTGATTTTCCGTCTATTTCATGAAGTTGTGATGGATCATGTCATCATGATAGTCTCCGCCTTTTGACCCTAAAAAGAAAAGAATAAAAGATTTTAAAATAATCGTATAAAGTTGTCAGTGTGGTATTAATTATCAAAATATCATTATTGATAATGGTAAAAGGTTGACTAAATATTATAGGTGAACATATGGGTAGGGAACTGGGACTGAAAAGTATAAGTACCCGCTTATCCAATCAACGAACTAAGAGTATCATTTCTGCGTATTACATTTTAATATCATTTTTGGTATTACTTTATATAGAAATAACTAAAAAATTTTACCTGAGCGAAAAATCAGTAACCCATTATTTACGAAACCATTTCTTCCTCCACCATGAAGAATTATCAGTCTCTGTCCTTTGGAAATGGGTTTTCTAATTCCATGTCGACTTTCATCAAACCACCTTTTGTCCTTTGTATGACTCCTATGTATGTAATTGTCATCAGTATATACAATATTACGGCCTTCCTCTTTATATTTTAAAATTTGCTTTAAATATTTGATCCTTTTCAATCGTATGTCGTAAGATTCCATAAGAGTTTTACAATAAAAATCGGATAGTCTAACTTAAAAAACTATAGTCTATTTCACTATTATACTTTAAAAAAAAACACACACCAGATTTTAAATGCCTTATAACACGATTAACTCACTTCCCGTACGAGACGACACTGAGTAGGCCAGGTACAAAGAAACGAAGTACGGCGGCTGCTTTGTTCTTGCGGTTTATTTAATAAGAAGCGAGAGAAAATATATTGCGGTCGTCTTTTCTCTCTGCCACCGGATTTTCTATCGATTTTGTGTTGAAAAATGGGTTTGTGCGCATATTGAGCAGCCGGTTCTTTATAAACTTTTCTACCTATATCACAACAGAATAATTTAATTATAGATACTCTAAATAGACTGATTTACATACTTGCATAAAAAATTATTTTTTAATATCCTATCCGATAACTAAAACCAAACTGCAGACCATTTTTCAATATCTTCTTTTATAAATAAGTAATATTACTTAAAAGTTTGAATTCGAAAAACTCGCGCCAAAATGCTGCCCGCAGAGCTATACTAGGCGTGACGTCACTTGTTAGTTAACCGATATTTTTGTGTGACAATTCACGTGTTTTGACAATAAAATGATTTTTTTTTCTTATTGCTTTCTTGATGCTTTTGTAAGACGAGAGACGTGTCACCGTAATTAAAAAATTTAAGAAAGATATTAAGATATGGATAAATTTATGATTTATTAAGAATCTTACCAACAGAATCTACCTAATAAGTAAAAAAAATGCTTAATCATACTTCTTCTTAAAGTGCCATGCATATTGGGCTGCTATAGATTTTGCATTTTTACCTTTTATAAAAGTGTATGACCAGCATCTTTGGGATAATGGAAAAATTATTCGAGTTACACATTATCAGAACATAGGGTGTTATTCTTCATAAGCTTCACCCCGTGTCTGATTTCTCCTATTAATATTCTTGGTCCTGTAACCTCTCTTAATTGAATCGTTGAGTTGTTTGGTCGGTTGTCATTGAAAAGCTGAATTACATATTTCTTTCAGATTTTCGATATTCTGTCTGTATTCTTTTTTATATATCCCAGCTATTTCTTTCACTTTTTTATGTATGTTGAAAGCATTGTTAAGACGATTCAGATGTTTAGCTTCTTCACATCGTTTAGTAAGCCATTTTTTCCTTGCTCCTCTAATTTCCGTATACCAAGCATATACGATCACCATATATCAACATCCTTCAGCATCACTGACTGAAGTTTTGAGCATTATAAGCTTATAAAGAAAAAAATAAAGAAAAAGATTAATGAAAAGGTAAGGAAAGAAAGAATATTTAAGTAAGAAAAAAAAACGACTTTTAAAAACAAAAAGTAAAATTTTAATACAAGATTGCACAAGAGAATTACTGTAAAATTAAAATAGTACATATCACAGGGATAAAATAGTAGATATCACAATATCTAACGTAGATTTTAATTTCGCTCGAGAAAACAGACTTTGACGTTTTTGAAAGTTTTCCTCTTTTTGACACTCTGTTACATGCATTTATCATTTACATACATAAATGTTAACTAATATTATTTATCTATTTTTTAACAAGTATTTAAAGAAAAATGTTAAACACCATTTCTTTCTATCTATTGTAAACAAATAGTTTCTTTCGGCAATTTACCGACAAACGTATTTTGTCTCCATGCAATGCTACCCGCAGAGCGATGCGAGACGTGACGTCACTTGTTAGTTAACCGTAGTATTTTTCCGACAATTCACGTGTTTTGTCAATAAAATTATTACTTTTTTTTTATTGTTAGTGTTTTGTGCCGGTCGTATTGTATTATACGAATATTACTAATAAAATCTACTTAACACATTGACGGACGTGTCTGCAATTGCAGACGAGTATTGGGGTACTGAAAATCGCGCGTCTCCTTTCGCAGACGCAATTCGCGTAAAGAATACACGAAGGGTAAATATTAGTGTCCCTATATATTAAGATTGTTATCAAAGAAGTGTCCCATGAAGGCATTTTATTTGACCTTGAATTCACCGCATCTCCTACTCTTAGATACTGTACTCATTGCATCGCGTCTGCTAAAGCAGTCTGTCATTCCGTAACGTTTGCACAGTGAGGTCATTAAGTACGTTTATAATTGCGAATGTTTTGAGTATTATAGACTGAAACAGAGCTAAGTACATTAAGTCTGATACATTATATTTTACAGTATTTTATTATTTTATTTTTCGCCAACGTGCGTTTTGCCTTTTATTTTTTTTTGTTTTATTTTTTACGTTTGGCCTATTTTTGAAATATAATGAGTTTGGAGAGTAGCCATAATTTATAAAAAAAAATTTACTTGAAACAACTTTGTTGTAAGATAAAAGGCTGTCTGTTATATTAGATAATAATATAATTATGACTATAATACTTGTTCCAGGCTATAAAAAAATGGACCCCAAAGAAGAACGCAGGTTGCTCAGTCTTTATGATGAAGTTGAAACTGAGTCAGGGGATGAAAATTATGAATGGGAGATCGTACCAGCGAGGAAGATCCCTATGCTGGATCAGATGATAGAGACCTTGAGACTATTCACCCACAAATGATAGTTATTTCGCTGATTCATCTGACGATTCTAACCTCAATCCAACTCCACCACCTGTCGTGAATCAAACTGTAGCAAATGCGGAAGGTTCCAGTTCCGATGAAAGTAATGAATGGGAAGAAACGTATGACGACATACCAGACTTTCAGTTTGATCATGCTGCTGCAGGTGTACAGTTACATTTTAACCATGAACCCGCACCGCTTGAAGTTTTCAAGTCGGTTTGGACTGAAGAAATAATGGATCTCTTTGTAACTAGTACCAATGGATATGGTCAGAAACTGAAAGTCTCAAATCGTCCTAAAGCTAAACATTCTAGAACAACCAATTTTGTTGAAACTACCAAAGAAGAACTTTATAAATTTATTGAAATTTCTTTATTGCAAGGACGGATTCAATTCCCAATTCTGCGAAAATTTTTCTCTTATGATCCATTATACTATCATCCTGTGTTTTCCTTTGTCATGTCGGGACGCCGATATGAGCAGTTGCTTAGATGTTTCAACTGCACAACCGAAAAAGATAATACTGATAGGCTCAATAAAGTAAGTGAATTATTGAAGATTTTGCTTGGTAACTATCAGAATGCTTATGCTCCTGAGGAAGCCTTGTCTTTAGATAAGTCATTATTACTTCACAGGGGAAGACTAAGCTTCCGGCAATACATCAAGGGGAAAAAAGCAAAATATGGAATCAAATTCTACGAGCTGTACACGCCAAAAAAAGGTATACTTGTAACATCGACATTTATAAAGGAAAACAAGCTGAAGAAGCTAATATAACAAAATTACAGTCTCTAGTGTTTAGGCTTCTTTCAACTTTCCTTGACAAGGGACATTACGCTGTTATGGACAATTATTATAACAGCGTGCAACTGTCAAACATATTACTTGAACGTAAAACTCACACAACATGGGCCCTTAGGTCGAATCGCAGGAGAAATCCCAAAAATATTACTACCAAAAAGCTCAAGAAAGGTGAGCATAAATGGCAGCGAAAGCGGAAAGTATATGTTTCCAAATGGAAAGATAAGCTTGAGGTATTGATGCATACAACCAAATTTCATCCAGAAATAACAGAGACCACTAATTCTTATAATCAAATTAAATCTAAGCCAAAAGAAGTCTCAGAATATAACCTAAATATTGCAGGTATTAACAGAAGTGACCATAGCTGACTTCTTAATATAGCTGTCCAAAAAAATCTATACGATGGTACAAAAAAGTGATGTTCCATCTGGTTGAAATTACTGTTGTCAACAGTTTCCTTCTTTATTGGGAAATAACTAAATCAAAAACAAGCCTTCTAAAGTTTCGAGAAGATATCATAAAAATACTACTTGAAATTTCACCAAATATAAAGATGGCCGAAAACTAGTCAAACGTGGGTCGATAAATAATCCCATAGGATGTTCAAAATCAATCGTTCCTGAATATATACCTACTTTACAACATACTTTGGAAAAAATTCCTGTGCCTTCCAGTTACAAGAGAAAAAGTTACTTCTTGCGATGTCAACAATGTTCACAAAATGGAAAAAGAGGACAAACGTCATGGCGTTGCTCTGGATGCGAAGACAAGATCCCCAATATGTATGAAATTGTTTTGCAAATTTTCACTCATAGATAAATTTTTGCAGGAACCTTTGTAAAAAAAATAAGTTTTATTTTTGCGTTGATATTGTTTGTTTTTTTGGTTTTTCTAAGAATGTACCAGTTTTTTTAAATAATTTTATAATAAAAATTACATGAAAGTACGTTTTTATTTATTTTAGACAAAATTTAATTCTACTACTATACGTCTGCAGTAGCAGTCGTGTGTCCCTTTACATAAAATTTTTTGATATATAGGGACAAGTCTGTAATAGCAGACACCTATTTTTTTTCTATAAAAAAATATAAAATCATTTTTCTAGATACTGAACAGTACTTATGCTTACAATAAAAACTTAAGTGATGTTCTGAATAGATTAAAGAAATACCAGGTGTCCGTGAATTTGTTAATGAGTAAACAAATCTTTACATCCTTAGAAGGGTATTAAGAAAAAAACAAAGAAAAATGTGAATAATGACGTAAATAAAAAAAATTTAAATAATAAAAAAGCATATTTTAAAAATTTAAGAAATTGGCCTTAAAAATAAATTGTTCAATTTGTTTATACAGAAAACGCTAACATAAATTATAAAAACCACTTAAAAGAATAGAAATAAAAATCATATAAGAATTGAAGAAAAAAAAATTTTTTTAAGAAACATTAAATCAAATAAACATTTTTAGTATTAAAACAAATATACACTCATATATTAAACAAAATGTAATTTTACGTTAAATGATATTGATAAAATCAATAAATGATGTTTTTTTTTTAAATTTATATTTATTATATTTTTTTGATAAAAAAACAAAATCGATAAAGATAAATATAAACAGAAAAAGGTAAAAAAACAATAAGAAGCGAAAAAATAACTAAGTAGTTATGTAGATCTATTACGTAAACGAACACCCTTTGATGTATTCACTTATTTTCTGTAAATTGCGATTTAATAGGAAATCGCTATAATTTTTTAATTTTAAACGTAATGTATTTTTTACGTGTTTCGATAGAAAATGATATTCTTACCACAACGATACTTGTCACTCGTATTATTAAGGTCAATAATTTAAACGGACCCATGAATCCTACTATAAAAATTGTTAACAAGAAATAATGAATGTAGACTGTTAGGTGCAAGGGTTAAAATAAATAATCCGCCACTGCAAATATATCATTTATTTCAAAACTAAAAAACACAAAATTCAAACTCCTTAAAAACATAAATATAGTAACATTATAAAAATATACATATTGATTAACCTTTCGAAAGAACATCCCATAATAAAAATATATCGTAATTTAAAAGCACCGATAAACAATATAAGGCACGATCAATAAAGCATTAATATTACTTAAAAAAATAATTAATTTTATTCTTAATAATATATAATGATAAAACTGCATAACCTTAATGGATATGGCGTCAAAATTTTTATTACTAAAAAAAATTATAATAATCTTAGCCCTTGGTACATGACTTTAATATTAAATAAAAAAATAATAAAAAGAATCAAATTTAATTTAAAACATTGAGAATGGTTTATATTTTATAATACAGAAGGTATTTAAAGGTACTGGTACTGTTATTAAAAAAACGGCAAAAGTTAACAACATTTAACCAGGAGACAACCTTTAAGTGGTTTTTACTTTTTTTCTGTTTTTCCATCTGTTACGCTTAAAAATTGAAAATTTTGTTATTTATAGACGAAACATCAACCTTAGTTTTTATACAAAGCAAAATCTAAGGTTATACGAGATGTCTCGCCCCTAATCTACTTAATCTAAAATACCATTTTTTTCCATCAACCAAATTTCTAAAATAGACTTCCACCCGTCAACCATTGATCCTCATTTATTACATAAACGGTATAAATAGAATTAAAAAAAAATTTTTTAAATTCATTCATTAGCTGAGAGTTGCAGATTGCACCCTCCAAAGGATCAGCAGTTTGGTTCTTTTTCCCAGTTCCTTAAGAAATAAATATATTCTTGGTACTTGGAAATTATCCTAGATATATGAAATTTTAAATCAGCTACAATGGGCACTTTTCCCGAACTGGATATACTTCAATTAATAAGGTAATATAGGGAGTATCCAATTCAGTAGATTTAACTCTCATGTCATCCTCTCGAAGTGTGACCAAGAAAGTGTGACCGAAGTGTGACCCGTATCTTCGTTGGATTTCTATATTTTCAATAATAAAAAAGTCCGGCTATAGCGTCGTCGCTTATAGTGACGACGCCGCTTTTAACGACTTTTTTCGCTGAATTTGAATTTTTTAGACCGGTTACTGCGACAACCGACGAGCATCGACTCGCCGCGATGAAATACAGGAGTTGTTTTCGGGGAATACCCTATTTCTGAACATCTGCATGATAGACGTAAACGTATTGTGCGTAGTTTATTCCAGTCCAGCGTGGATTAACAGTTCCAACAAAGGGTTGATGTTGCTTTTTATTGTTGTATGTGCTTTGATTGTGTTTTTGTGATTACAAACATTGTACAATGGCTTCGGTGCCAAAGAAAAGAAAAGTTATTTCAATTGAAGAAAAAGGTCTTATTATCGCAAGACTTGAATCTGGTGAAAGTAATGCTACTGTAGCTACTGAATTTGATTTATCTCACTCAAGTGTATCCACAATTTTGAAGAACAAGGATAAATTTAAAGAAGCGTTCAACGAAAATTTATTAGGCAAGAAAAAACTCAACACCCAGATATCGATCAAGCATTACTCAAGTGGTTCAAAAGTCAGCGAAGTCGTGGAACTCCCATAAGCGGTCCAATATTACAGGCAAAAGCAAATGATTTTAGAAGAATTATGGGTAAAGTGGACTTTAAATGTTCTGAAAGTTGGATTAAGCGTTTTCGTCAAAGACATAAAATAGTGTTTGGGAAAATAAGTGGCAAAGCTGCCAGTGTGCCTCAAGGAGTACGTGAAAACTGGTTAACAACTGTCTGGCCTGAAATACGAAAAGGATATAAGGATGACGAAATATATAATGCCGACGAGATAGGACTTTTTTATAAACTGACCCCAGATAAGACATTAAAATTCAAGGGTGAAACTTGTACCGGCGGAGAATTATCAAAGGAACGATGTCTTAGTTGCTGCCAATATGACAGGGTCGGATAAACCTAAACTTATTGTGATCGGCAAGTCGAGAAATCCACGATGTTTCAAACATATTAAGACATTACCTGTCGTGTACAAGTCCAACAAAAGGGCCTGGATGACTTCTGATTTATTTGTCAGTATTCTTCGTGAATGGGATGCAAAGTTGGTGAAGACCAAGAAAAAATTTTTACTTTTAGTAGACAACTGTCCTGCTCATCCGAAAGTTGATAACTTAAAAAACATGAAACTCAAGTTTTTGCCAGCAAACGCTACCTCTACCACTACCAATCGACCAAGGGTTTATTCGATCATTAAAAGTGCCTTTTAAAAAGTTTCACTTAATGAAACTCATAGAAAATGCTGAACAAGGCAAAGAGTGTTGTATTAACCTTTTAGATGCAGTATCAATGATCGCTAAAGCATGGGATAGAATTTCATAAACAATTGCCAACTGTTTTAGACATGGAGGCTTCGTAGAAAGGGAGGATGTTAGAAATGATAGCTTTGATGAAGAAGATGACATTCCACTGGCTAAATTAATTAATGTTAATTTTGAAGAGGAAGATGAGGTTCCGCTGGCTGTAATAAAAAAGTCTGCTGCATTGTCAGATGACCAATGGACCAAGTTCTTACATGCAGAAAATAGTTTGGAAGTATGCAACAATCTAAGTGAAGAACAAATTGTAGACGACATCTTATCCTTCTCTCAGGACAAGGAGGAAAGCGAAGATGAGGGTTCAGAAGGGGAAGAATTTCAACCTCCATCTGCAGCAGAAGCTCTTCAAGCCACTAATACTAATAAAAAGTTTGTTTTGTATAACTTCATCGGACGAAATATTGGTAAACCATGTTAATTATTTAGAGAAAAAAATTGAATTCATCTATTATGATACTCGAACAAAGAAACAGAGTAAAATCACAGATTATTTCAAGTCTTGAAACTGGAGAAGGTGTAGGTACTACATACATATGTATCTGTTAAATGTTGTGAATTTCTAAATTAGTGGTTAATAAATTGTTTTAAACAAATTGGATAGCGAATTTTATTTCTTCTGGCTATCGTAAAGTCTATCTTTTATTAATTTACTAGAAAAAAAATAGGTCGTATGTAACGAAGGTCGGATATAGCGACGTAATTTTCGTGGTCCCTTCACCGTCGCTATAATCTGTTGACAGTTGCACAATGCACTTCTCCAAGGCATCAACAACTTGATTTAGCAATCGAATTGCCATAACGTAGGATCTCCTTTTACCAGTGCCTATGAAAATGGTCCTAGATATATGACATTCTAAATTAGTCCTGAGAGTTCCTTTTCCAGAACTAAATATACTTCAACTTATAAGGTAATATAGAGAATATCCAATTTGAAACAACACTCTGTTGAGATTGGATCTTCTGTGACCAAAGTAGGATCTTCGACTCTCAAAACATCCTCATTCAGAAACTCCAAGTGTGACCAAGAAACTTTCACTTTCCTCAGATTCATGTATCAAAACGGAATTTAATTAAGAGCACTTTATTTCGGACACCATTCTATGATCTTCAATCGGTAGCTCCAAATGCTAAGTTTTTGCTGATCACAAAACCATATTTCTTAGAGTTTCCATGTTTTAATCATGGGCATCTATCCATTAACCAAGCCCACCATTCCTTTATTACAAATATTCATCGCTTTTACCATCGTCTAACCAATGTTATATTTCGTTGTGATAAGGTTAGTAGTGCGTTAGGAGTAAACGTTCAAGAGTCTTGTGTCTATGTTGTGTTGAACCCTTTGGAAAAGAGCAATGAGACTTTTGTCTGAAGAACGTCTCTTGATCTTCTGTGTATAACTTTAAAATACTCTGCTAAGTCATTATACAAAAAAAAGTCAAACCTTAGAAAACGTTGAAGAGCAATCAGAAAGTCACAAACTGAAGCAGTCACTTTGAGTTCTCGTTTCAAATTTCAAAAATTTTAAGATGGCAATAGACTATGATAGCGCATACAACAACATAAACAAATTCATTAAAATAAAGGTCCGTCAAGACAAGGAAAGAGGCATTAAAGAAAAGTGTACTAAAATAGAAACACTGCAGGTACACAAGGCACGATAATTCCAACGTACTCGGAAGATTAAAGAATTAACTGGGATGTGACGACCCGCACCAACAACAAGGTCCAATGTATAACTAATGTTGAAAGACACATGGAAAACATACACAGAACAACTCTTTTATGACACAATACCCGAACCTCCCAAAGTAGATGATGATTCAGGTCAGAGCAGCAATAGAATCCATGAAGAAAAGAAAATCCCCGGAAGCAGTTAAAATAAATTGAGTAAAGTTCTTGGAACTTTTGGTGAAGAAGATAAGGTGGTTCACAAATGTGTTTGGTAAGATATACAGTTCTGGGAAGATTCAGCACGAGTGACTTACATCTGATTTTATCATTATCCCCTTGCCTCAAATATCTGTGAACTTTGGAGCAGTAAGTCTGATGAGTCATCTACTAAAGATATTTCAGTAATAGATGCAGTGGGACCACGAGAGTCCATATATATGAATCAAGATTGATTTCAGCGATGCAGAGGCATGAATTGTGACGTGTTCGCATATTTTGTTGACTACCAAAAGGCTTTTGATAGATTAAAGCATCGAAAAATTGTAGAAATTTTTAAAACTGTGGTCTTGGATGCAAAGGACATCAAGATAATAGTCAATCAGTACTGGAATCAATCAGCTTTTGTCAGAAGCGGAAATCAAGATACTTGAGGGGTAGAAGGCAGTTCTACATTCTCTCTCCATTATTGTTCGATATTTATTCAGAATTTATATTTAGAGAAGCCTTAAAACACCCATATCCAGGAATATCTAGTGAACTCTGGTGAACCAGCAATGGGATCACTCGCAGGAAATAAAAAGAAGAATTGAAGGGAGGACTGCATTCAGTAGGATGAGAAATCTGTTCACATGGCATCAAATGACATTGCCCACCAAGATAAAACTCATTCGCTGTTACGTGTTCTCTGACCTGTGTTTACTGGATAGAAGTATGGACACTTACTGGAGCCACAATGCATAAATTGGAAGTACTTGAGTTGTGGTTACATCGTAGAATATTGAAAATATGATGGACATAACAAATATCGAAGTTCTCAGAAGAATAGACAAGGAAGTGGTTAATACTGTGAAGGAATGACAGCTCCAATATTTGAGAGACGTAATGAGAAATGAAAATAAATCTCATCCTTAAAAAACGTTAGAACCTGGTTAGGTATGAGTCCAATTGACTTGTTCCGAGCTGCAGTGAACAAAATTATAGCATGTATGATAACGAACATCCCAAACAGATAGGAATTATATAGGAGAACTAGATAGGAGCTATATCTAACACTCTTCATATCCTATGTTTAAAGCAGTTAATTCTAACGAAAAAGAGATAGACAAACTTCGTATTGCCTCTGATAGCTAAGATAGGACTGGTCTTTATCTGAGCTGTATAGTTATTTTTGAAATTTAATCATAGATTTACGCCGAGTTCTCTCTTCAAAAACATAGTCATACTTTAGAGCTCTCTAAGAGTAATCATTCTATTTAAGTTTAAAGTCCATGGTATAATTTATCTTGAGATAAGAGGTTGTCAAATATAATCTTGGAGAATTTAAACAGATTTAAATATGATGGGGTCATATCCCACTTCTGAGACTCTTCATATCCTTTAGAGAGATATATTGTTTCTATCTAACTTTAACTGATTTAACGTACTTTTCAAAATCTGTAACATCTTGACATTTAACAATGACCTCTCGGCCTAATAATTAACCTTCACTTATGTGTTATGTGATCACATCCTTCACTAAAAAAAGTACTCTAAACTATTTTTCTTCTCAAAAATCAGAAGCAAACAACTCTGGTTACATCCAAGTTTAAAGTATCTAGTATCATTAGTGTTGCTTTGACACGTCTTAGGCCCGAAGGATCTTAAGGAAAACCTTGCAATTTATTAGAGCTCTTCTATACGTTTTACAAAATTTGTCACAGGTCGACACTTAGTGATGCCCTCGTTGTGATTCTCCCTCCCAAGACGTTATATCATAATTTCATTCACTGAGAAGTTACATGGAAAATCTGTTCATATTTCAGGTCGTCAAATTTATTCCAAGAGAAAACGTTTGGTTTTAGTTAAATGAATCGTACTTCGGATACAAAAAGAGCTAGAAGACGAAACAATGAAGAAGTCAACTGGTTTATTGAATTAAAGTTAACTTTAAAATAATGAGCTCTCCTATCTACTAATCTTAAATATCTTCTGTGAAAATTAATTTTCCTCTACTAAAGTTTTGACATTGTTCGTATTCAGTGAGTCCTCTGATCCTTTTCGATTTTAATTCTTAACACAATATCTCTTCCTTATTACATCCATATCTTTGATTAACGATTGCGGCTAAGCAGTAAAACAATTCAAGAAAACCAAAAATGCTTATTAAAGTTAAAATTACTAAGACCCTTAACCTAACCTAAAAAACATAAAAAGAAGACAAACCGAACTAGTTCAGTTTCTTCAACTTAATCCTGTTTTCCTTCCGACGCTGTTTAATTATAGAGACCGGCGCCGGATGGCTATGTAACCCCAAACGCATGGTGACTTTTCCATTTTGAGTGTTACACGAGGCGCTGCACTCGTTTTTGAAACAATGCCATAACTTGGTGTTTCCGTCACGTCTTAAAAACTTGTAGATCTGGTTCATCAGGAGTAAATGGTCGGGCTTCGGTCCGGGATTTTCGATGAATTCGTATAAGTTTTCTAAAATGTTCTGGTTTTAATCATTTATATTTTAATTCACTAAATAAAAGTACATCATAAAGAAGTTTATAGACCCAACTTTTGGTTGTGAATAAACTTTAGTTTAAAAAAAATAATCATACTTGTCCAAGGTGTCGAAGTATGCCCTTCCTATAAAGTGAGAATAGGCTAAAACATTTTTTTACCCACCTATGGAATGAATTTAAATTGGTTCGCTTAGAACATCGTCAAATCATTAAGGATTTAATATTTTTATATAACAAAGTTAATACAAATATCAATTGTATGCATTTATTGTCAATGATAAAACTAATACCTAATAGCTATTTCACAAAGACATTTAAGAAATCCCTCCCAATGGTTTTGGCAAATCCAACAATAAATAGGATGTTGAGATCTGCTAATGCTACTCTGAGGAAATATATTTTAATCATGTAATCATGTATATAAAAAGATAAAAAAATCGCGTTTACAAAGCTACAAAAAAAAACACATGAATAAATGTAATATAAATTTCACAAAATCAAAGAGTTTCAAATTCATGTGCCTGAAATGATAATTACAAGTAAAAAGATATAGAATAAATAATCATATCAGTGGGGATAAAAAGATAAAAGCGGCAGGTCTGCAATAACTTAAAAGGAGAAAACAAATAAACAATATTCATTAGAACGCTATAATCCGCTACACAGAGTATCATCATTAAGGAATTCAGCAACGTCATAATAAGCTTTGCCAAAATCAATATTTTTACCCTCCTAAGATGATTAAAGGCTTTCTTAGCAAAGTAAACAACAGACTTTTTCACCAAAGTCCTTTTAGAAATCATTAATCGAATATTATTAACTTGCCTTGTAACATATGGTCCAGTGAAATGGAATGCTTCTTATAGACCAGGTAAACACTTTCAAGCAAATATAAGCCTGGTGGAGTTAACATATTTTATGAGATAAAAATTGGTTAACAAGGCTGTAAGTTAAATATTGAAGAAAAATTGGTGACTACAACAACCCCAGAATACTATTCCATAAGCAATATGAGACTCAACTAACGAGAAGTAAACATACTTAAACGTAATCTCAGTACTTAAGTGGCTTTAACTGATCGGAGCACTCTCAAGGTATAACAACTAGCGGGAAGTATATGATTATGGTTTAAAGAGACGTTAGCTAGAGAACATTTGAAGTTTAACATCAAGTTCTTATAGAAAATAATAATTTGTTCTAGTACCACGACACTACTTTCAGGCCAAACCATAGAAGTATCATTAGCAAAAAGCATAATACCTTCTCCAATCTAAGTAGAGGCAAGATCGTTAATATACATCATACAAGAGGGGACCAATGATGAAGCCCTGAGGAACTCCACAACTGTTCTGCAGTGACACAGAGATTTTTCCTCCATATACTCACTGCCTAAGTTCATATAAATAAGACTTAAACCAATTGAATCCCTAAATCATAAACCTCAAGTTTTTGGAGCAACACATGATGATCGACACCTCACAGAAAATTACTGCTGAAAGGAGGGTTGTAATTGTACAAGAAATATCTCCCAGAAAAGAGAAAATAGCATCAGATGTTGCTGTACCACTTTGAAAGCCAAATTGAGAACTGCAAAAGATTTGCAGTGATGAATGTATGAACTCTCTTCGTGACAAGTCGCTCTATTAGCTTACTTAGGGAAGAAGGAAGTGAAATTGGACAAGTTTACTGGAGAATCAGAGTCACCCTCTTTATAAACAAAGCATAGAGACATTTATGGCGTACTTAAGTGTGAAAAAGGATCCTGATCGAGATGTCATCATAGCCAGAAGAATTTTTAGTTTTGAAGAGTTTAAGGGTTCCTTTAATTTCAGGAATATCTACTATCGCCAAGGAGAATAAATTAGGAACCGTCGTACCTATCAGAGAATCGAGAAATAAAAAATACTTTTATTTGTTTTCAGAAGCCTTTATTACATATTCTTTAATTTGTTTTCAAAAGCGTATAAATAAAACATATTTTATGATAACATACAGATTGACTATGATATATTAACGTGTGATTTAGTTTATAAAAAAATTATTTATAAAAAGTGGAGAAATGGATAAATGTATTGACATAATATAAATGTTTCCAATTTTAAAGTCCAAGTCATACAAATAACAAAACTATCTAATAAAAACAACAAACAAATAATTAGCCGGATAATTTTAGTATTTTATTTATATATTTTAGTTTGCAGTTGTACCTCTTTGAATTATTCTACAACTTTGACATATGCAATGCATTTAAAAATATAACTAGCATTACTAAATAAGTTAAATTTAACAAACTGGGCTATAACGGTTACACAAAAACTAGGTTTATAGAGGGATAAAAGACTACAGTATCTTATCAAGTCTGACATCATACTTGTAGTTTTCAAAATATTGACAATTGTATACAATAAATAAAAATCTTTGGAAATTTATCCTTAAATGCTAAACAGGAGAAGATAATAAATATAGTCAATTAACTAACACCGCTCTATTAGTGCATATTTTAAAAATTTGATTTAATTAATTTAAAAGTGCCATTTTACTTTTATTTTGTAAAAAGCAAACATAATAAAGCAATTTATTGCACTAACAATAAATATTAAATTTTAGAGCTTAGTTCATAATATATAAATAATTTAAAAAGCACCTATAAAATTTAAAATTATATAGAGGTTGTGTATTCAACGATTACGCACGCGGCGACTTTATTTAAAGGAAGTGTATAGTCTGCCGACCGTTCGGCTGTTTAGTGTATTCCGCTAGTCTACCGACCGCTTGGTCGGCATATTATGATACAACCAATACAACACACTATTCTTCCGACAACTGTTTTAATGTTATGTTTTTGTCAATAAAAACGGTTTTGTTTTTTGTTAATGTTCATGTTTTTATTGTTTTTGGTTTGCAATCAGCTTATGATGTAGTCTATACAATACATATCTATTTAAAATGTGTGATTTTAGTGTAGGTGATAAGTTTTGTACATTTGCCGATTTAAGTGATAAAATGAAAGCTTATGAAAAACATAATTATGTTCAATTGTACGTACTGGAAACTTTAGAGAATGCAAAGAAGAGTAAACCACAACGTGTGGCCAATGCCTAAACTACTTTAAAATACTACCATTTAGTATATGCCTGCAATAAAGGTGGAAGACAGTTTATTTCGGAAGCTAAAGGAAAGAGAAAATCTAGGTAAGTTCACACTTAAATAAGTAGGTATACAACACCTTTAAAAAAAAAGAATTTTTTTCAGTGATGGGAAAAAAATTTGGTTTCTAAAGGTGCTAAAATGTAACTTTATGAAGTTACTTATTACCCCGGGAAAAAAGTAACAAAAAAATTACACATTTTTTTCCCTTGTATAATAAATAACGATAGTTTGTGTTTCACATTTCAGTACTTTCAAAGAAGGGTGTCCAATGAAACTCCGATTTGCATTATCGGAATGTGGCCAATATCTTGTTGCAGCAGAGGTTTTCCTGCAGCATTCTCATGATGTAACAGAGGCTTTATTTAAGTCTTTTCCAAAACAAAGAAAACTTCAAAGTGATGATGTTGAAGAGGTCCAGAAATTGTTGCAAATGAAATGTAACAAAAAACTGTTAAAAGAATATGTTACCAATAAAACTGGAAAAATTGTTACTTTAAGAGATTTAACAAATGTAAATGCCACAAGGTTAAAAGACATAAAAAATGATGATTTAGCAGGATTTGCATAGTTAAACAAGAATAAAGACTCCACTGTAGAAATTGTAGTGAATGAAAATAATGAGTTAGTACGGTTATATTATGCTGAAAAGATACTTTGAATTTTACCCTGAATTTCTTTTTTATGATGCAACCTATAAGTTGAACAATCTAAGAATGCCTCTATATTTACTAATTATTATTGACGGAAATGGACATTGTGAAATAGGCCACTTTTTTGATGGCTTTTGAAACAGCTGAAGCAATTAGAAAAATGCTAGAAATTTTTAAAGCATCAAATCCAAATTGGCATATGACCCATACAATCATGACGGATAAAGACATGACTAAAAGAAAGGCATTTACCCAAGAATTTCCTAATGCCAAACTACTGCTCTGTCTTTTTCATACCCTGAAGGCATTCAGAACTAATATCACAACAGAGGCAATGAGTATATCTGCTGCACAAAGACAAGAATGTTTAAATATTTGTCAAAAAATGGCCTATTCATACACCGAATAGGAATCTTTTAAAAACTATGATCTCCTAATAGCATTAAATGTACCAAAGGATTTAAACTACTTCAATGAAAATTGGCATAACATACGGACAGAATGGGTTGAGGGGTTTAAGAAAAGTGCTGTTACCTTTAACAATTGTACAACTAATCACTTAGTCTTTGAATCAAAAAATCAAACAAGTTTGCTCGAAATTTAACAATATAAATGCATTTTATGAAGATTTTTTAACGTTCATTAAAATTCTTCGCAGTGAAAAGGATCACGGATCACTGTTCAAATAGTTCTAGCCAAAATTCCCGTGACGGATTTTCAAGCAAACTCTGTAGAGGGAAGGTATCTAAAACTGGTAACACCCTATGCCTTCCATTTTATTAAAGGCAACTTGAGTTAAGCATGAAAGTGGATGTTCTAAATTTAAATAAATTTAATAATCTAGAATATACAGTGAAAACACGTACATATGGAGAACTCTCTATAACACAAAGTGACTGTCCATGTGGATTTCGAAAGGATATGAATCTGCCTTGCAAACATATTTTTGCGGTAAGGCGAAAAATGGAGTTAAGTCTGTATTGTGAGAACTTAGTTGCCAGGCGATTTCAAAAGTCTCATTACATTAAGAGTCGCGCTAATGACTTTGGAGGTGATAAGGAAAATATGGAAGAAGACCATCCTATTGGGACTATAAAGATTAAAAATCATGTGAAGGTTTTATCTCAGCAACAAAAATACAAAATAGCCATGAATGCATGTCATAAATTAGCCAATGTTGTTTTAGAATGTGGTGCTAAGAAATTTGAGCACTACATTACAGTTATAAATAATCTATGTGACATGGCGAATCATTACAAAGACGTAATAGTATAATAGAACATATTGAAAATATGGGTTAGTTATTGTTTGGTTTCTTTCTATTCTACAATAATTCACTTATTTTCTATTTATATTTTAGATATTTTATCTCCACAATCAAATGCTGGCGAAACCGAGGGCGAAACGGTTCTATGTGATAGTAGTCCTTTAGACTTAACCGACGGCGATGTCCTGGTGAATCAACTGAAAGACGTAGTGAGAGAAGTTATTGAAAATATTGGTAATGTTACTATTTTATTTCCGTAATTCGTTTTAGTATCTATTGTTTTTTCAGAAACTTCAGATCCATAATCAAAGATTGTTGTCTTTTAGATTTAACCGAACAGAATAACGTAGTAGAAGTTATTAAAAATATAGGTATATGTTATTACTATTTTATTCCAGCAAGTCGTTTGACGGTCTATTGATTTTTTATAGAAACTTCATATCCAGGATCAAATGAGAAATCAGATTTATTGGAAATGGGGAATCAACATAACCCAGTAGTGGCAGAAGTTATGCATAATAAAGGTATATGTTATTATGTCATTTTGTCAGTTATTTTTATAAGTATTTATTTGCTAATCACTTTCCAGAAACTTCATACTCACAATTAGATGCTGACATGAACATGAATATGATTATTACAAATAATGAAATAAACTCATCAGAACTATCAGAAGGTAATAATCTTGAAAAGTGCAATCAATTGTGCAACGTAAAATTGCCTCTCAAAATGAAAAGAAGAGCCGTCCTGGGGGCATTAGTACCACCGCACCGTTGTGGGTCTGAGGAAGAAACGTGGAAAGTGACAAAAAAGTATTGAAAGTTTGTAATTATTGTTTTTATTACTTTCATGTTAAATAAATAATAATTTTTACATTATTACGTATTAATAGTTTTTTACTCAATAAAAATTGACATTTCCTATAAACTTTTTATAAGCAAGCATCTTTCGTTCTGTTTGTTTTTTTGTATGTTTCGAGTGCGGTCGGTAGACTAGAGGAATACACTAAACAGCCGAATGGTCGGCAGACTATACACTTCCTTATTTAAATGTTCAACAAGGGCAATAAGGGTTGATAAAATTTTACGCGAAACTCGACTTATAGGACACGATTTTTTTAAGTGCGTAATCATTAATAACAGAGCCTGTATTTATAGGGTGGTTAAAAAAAATGGAATTTTATTAAGGAGCTATAATTTGGAGCTGTCATTATCATGTCATGTCCTTTAGAAATGTACTAATTTTAGATTAAGTAAAATACATATGTAAAACATACACAAGCAGACTTGCAGCAGCACTGCTCTGTTCAATGGAAAAAACGAATAATGAAAAATTGAATTGCGAGCATTCAATTGTAACATAATTTTTAAAATATTTTTTTCCATAAACGGTCTCTTTGTTTAATAGCCAGACCTAGAAACCTGATATATAGCAATTAATATCCAGCGACTTCCAACTGGCTAAAGCTAATCTGGAGGAAAAATGGATGCCATTCATCTATTTGCAATGCTTAATTTTTTTCTATAAATCAACTAAAAATACATTATTTTGTTTTGTATTAAATGCCTATCTAGAGGAGTTGTCCATAAATTAATGTCTCCAACATTTTCCACATAATAAATTTCATATAATCTTGCGACGTATAGGCGTGTACGATCTGAACAAGCGTGCATAAAGTACAAACTTTACGCACTCCACATTTGATGACTTTAGAAATGTATACCATTTTTTAAAAAAGTAGATGGAAAGAAACAATTCATTGGTTCAAAGTTTAAACTGAATCACAAAACAGTTGTGACGTAATAAATTACAAAACTATCATAGGCAGCGATCCCTGTATTCTACATCAAGACTAAAAATAAATAAATTTTTTGTCCTAAAAAAATCTCAACTACCAAGTTTCGTTGGAAACGATTTTTACAAGCGTGCGTACCTTCTCTAAAGTAAAAAATACAGAAAAGGCATTTTCTTATTGAAAACCTAAACATACTGAGTCAGAAATACGTTGTGACCTAATAAATTACGAAAAAATCAAATTTTGTCCTGAAAAAAATACATTTTGCTGGAAACATTTTACGATTTATACAAGCGTGCGTAAACTGCACTCTTTGCGCACTCTACATTATGTGACAGCAATGGTGTTTACTTTTTTCCAAGTAAAAATTATTGAAAAGGTTTTTCTTTCTCATTTAAAACCTAAAAATGCTAAAGGGCAAAAAAATTTACCTTAATAAATTACAAAATATGCTACAGGTTGCGCCCTCTGCATTCTACATCACAACTAAAAAAATTCGATTTTTTGTCGTGAAAAAAGATCAAATACCAAATTTTGTTCGAAAAATTTACGATTTTACTCCATATTACATGACTTTTAAGTTGTATACTTACTGACATTATTTTTTGCCCTCAAAATGTCCTAAACACCAATTTTTGTTGGAATAACGTTACAATCTGTACAAGCGTGCGACCTAATTGCAAATCAACTACAAATTCTGAAAGCTTGACTTTTTAGCTTCTTTCAACGCAGTCCACATGACAATCGATGCAATTTTTGAATCACTTCGAAGCTTTTTCATACCTGCCAATCCGATTTTGGAACAATAAGGAATCACTGGAAGCCAAACCAGGTCTGTTTAGAGGAGAAGAGTCAATGATTTCCCACCCAAATTTGACGATAAGAAGCCCCTTTCCTGTGCCAAATATCGAAGCCACTACAACTAACGGCGTTTGTCTGAACTTCTTCAGACTTGTTTTGACATTGTTTTGGTGATTCTTTAATCTCTGTCGTGAAGTAATGACGTAAAGTCTCGTCCCCAGTTACTAGAATAAAAATTGGTGAAAATACTTTACCTCTTCCCCGTAAAGCCTAAGAAACTCGCGAACACTTTTAATGCATTTCTTCCCTCCATGTGCCCGATCAAAATATCCTTCAAAATCTTGTCCACGGTAATCCCCTAGCTATTCGACAATTGCTGCCAAACTCCTCCACTTTCTTCACTATCTGAGTCCGAAATTTGCGCTTTTAACTCCTTACACAACTTACCCATATTTTTGCCTGTACACGTCAGTCAACTAACGATAGGGATTGACTCTTTGAACCCCATAAATCAAATCACAAACCCCAATTGACCCGGGAGCATCGTGTCTCCCTTACATTGTTAACGACTGCTAAGGCAAGACTGAGTGTTGCAGATATGTACGGATTGGCAACAATGATGGTAAACGTAAACTCTGAAATAACGTAGATGGCTGTGTCGTAGCTGTCAGATTTGAAATAGCTCATCGAAACGCAACCGGAGCTCATGGAGACCTTAATTTACGAACAATGTTAAAAAATTAATATGCAACTAGAGTAGACTATAAAATACTTGACAACAAAGTTAAACAATGATTTATAATATTGCAGCAAAAGATAAAATGTAGACGATCTAAATCGGGGAACAAGGTGGCCGGTCAACCACGCTTAATCAATCCCTCAAAAAATACCAGCGTTATTCACAACTTGGTAACTTTTTTCATAAGTAACATTTTTCCATTTTCCGACCAAACAGTAAAAATTTTTTAACATAAATATAAAATTCCGTTTTTTTGGACCACCCTATACATCAGCATTTGGTAACACACTAGATACGAGCGTCTATAATTTTGTTTATTTTAAATAAGTATATTCTATTTTATGTATGATAGAACCGTCGTATTGCCCCGCAGGCTCAGTTTGCCTTTTCCATCTGTTCATTTTATTTCGTATCGATTCAAACGATATTTCTTGTGCAGCGACAGGATACCTAAAAGCACGACGAGAAACATTTAAATAATGGGACGATTTATGTATATTAAAAAAAATCATTTCTCCAATATACGGGGTGTTGGAAAAGTACATACGCAGATACTTTTATTGCTAGATCGTGTTATCGGAAAAATTTTTTGTTTAAGTATGTAGATATCAGAGAAATATTCGAAAACGTTCGTGCTGATATAACTCAAAGCACCACTCCTTTAACTCTGCTTACGTACTTAATTTACACCCTGTTTAAAACCAAATACGTTACCAAACCATGAATTTCTTACAAATTTTGCCAGACTTACAATTCTGCCAAACTCTGATACACCGTCCTACTGGATACGGTCGGATTCTTCTGTAAAACCTCCTTCATTTCCCGAAGAAAAATGATTTTCCCCTCGGCCCCATGGTCCGGTGCATGATTGTGAGGAGTATTGAGTTTAATATCTAATAAAGAGCCATCGTAAGGGATAATCGCACGAGCATGACAACCAAGTCTTTTGTATTCCATGCAGCGAAGATAGCTGAAATAAGATTATAGGTTATATAATAGGAAGGCAATTGAAATAATATTTACAATTTGTCTAAGTATAGAAACAAAGCTACGCTTACTACACTCGAGCAGGAAAATACAAAATTTTGCTCTATGGGAGGATTCAAGCCCAGGTCGCAAGCATTACAAACACAACGTCTCTCTATTGAGAAACGAACCACCTCCTCAAAGCATAAAATGTTTATATTGCAAACGATGAATCTCTTTCTTAACATGAAGATGCTAACTAAACTTTGTCAGAGGAAGCACCTTTAAATTGAATGAATTTGAGGGACTGTGGTCAATTAAGGAGGCGGCAGTGCATAAAGATCTTCTGATGGACTCGTTGTACCCCATGGAGCTTTGAAAAAGCCAATCAGAGACTTTATACCATTGGACCAACTGTAGTTATTGCCTAGATAGGCATTCCCTAATGATGTGTTCAACAGTGTTTTACTTCTCCCAACCAAAGGCACTCCTGGTTGTCTGCAATACCTAAAGTGTGGCGATCAAAAGAGCCGTCACTAGCCGGATTTTGTAGCTCTTTAGGCGCAGTATTTGTCTGATGAGACAGACAGAAGGTTAAAATGAGACAAAGGGTACGTGTCTTATCCTGGATGCTTTCGTGAGTGTCTTTCTATTGAGCAGACTCTCTCGTGATATAGTAGCTACACATGTGGCTATCTCGGTTACTAGTTTTGCGGATCCCAATCTGGCAAAGGCATTTGCTTCCTCCTTACCAGCATTACCCAGACAAGCTCAACCTTGTAATCCTCCTTCAATAGTTCCCCAAGCTTTATAGATGCCAGTACAAGCTTGGATCGCACCTTTTTAGACGTAATGGCTTTAATCAACTAGATGGTTTTAATATCCCAATTATTTCATGAAAATATTCTTGAGAATAGTAAACATAAGCAGGAAAAAAGGGCTCAACCAAAATTGCTCTAACCACTGAAATCCTTAATTCAGAACTTTAGTCTTATTCTCAAGTGCATCCTCAGGAACTCCATTATAAAGATCCACATGAATTATTAAAATATTTTAATTAGTTATGTCCAAAAATGCATGAAGATGAACAAATGTCCCAATATGCATTTTGAAAATTTTAAATTTGGGTAGGTCTTGGACCTTGATTGACAAAATTCTCTCTAACTCTAAAAATAATTCTCACATCATACTGTTGGATAAGAAATGCCCTTTCTTTTACTGAAACCCTTTCAAGAATATTCCAATTATTTTAAAATATTCTCAAGAACACTGACGTCGGTTTGTCTTTCTGATTTTCTTACTTAAAAAACACATTTAAGTTCCAGAACGTGTTTCCTCAAACAGTTTGCTTTAACAATGAACAAACAAAAACCTTGAACATCACTCTCTATTTTAATTCATCAAGGATAACTGACTCGTTCGATTTTTGCAATGTCTTTATAAGCACCATAGTGCCCCTTCCATTGTACCTAACTATATTTGCAGTTTTGGAAATAATAACTAATCACAATTTCACCATGACTGGGGCATAACTCGAATTTTACATGCTATCCTGGCCTTTTGATATCTACTTACGACTACGAATGTTGCATACATTAGTATCCAAAATGTGGATCTGTTAAAAAGCATGATCAGTTTTATCACACTTAGTCTATTACAGAATGACGCATTGAAGTTCTGCAAAACTTATATTTGTGAATTCCCTTTTTTTTCTTTTAGCCGTTATTCCCTGTCTTTCCCTGTTTCTGTATCTCTGTTGATTTTACCATCTCTTTTTATAAAATATGAATTTTCTCACCATCATCTACTTACTTTATCTTATTTTCTTTTTGTTTCGTTTTACTTTTTTCCTCGACTCATCAGTTTTTTTTATATGTCTGCCTTTACACTCTTATCGTTTTATCATAGCCTCCTCTTTATCTTTTCTGTCACTAAGTATTTTCTTTTACTTTCTTTTATTCTATCCTATCGATCATTCTTCTTAAGACCTGTTTAATTTTCTCTTCTTTTTTCTGCAACTTCATATCCTTTCATTCTGTCTCTCCTGGTCTCCATTCTCCTTTTTATCTCTTTATTAATTGTCATTGGGTTGAATTTAGTTGTTTCATTTCATTGGTTAAAATTTGTTGTAAATATACGCAAGCAATCTTACATATTTTTTGACTGTTACGCCAATCTCAAATCAATTGCTCGGCTGTCCTCTACCTGCCTGTATCTCTTTCCGTGTTTATTTTACATTAGCTTTGTCTAATATTTCATTGATCATTCATCATAGCTTCATTTTTATATGGATTTCCTTTTTATAAGATTTTTTCTTGGCAATTTTCTTCCCGTCTATTATTTTATCATTTTTTCCTTTACACTCACTCTAGCTCTTACGCTATGTCAATTTTTTTAGTATTTGCATTTGATCTTATCTAATATCTTGTGTTGGTCATCTCTTCCTTCTTCCTTTTTGTTCTGGCCTTTTAGCATCCCTCCACTTCCATGTTCTCTCTTGCTCTCATTATTTTTCCTCAGTTCAACATTGCTAACTTCTGCCTTTGCCCATTAGGCACTTCTTGGTGATGATCCTGGATAAACACAGTATGTGCCCAGGCTACGTGGCAGAGAGCTCCAAGTCCGCACATTAAGCGACTACTCGCTATAAATACGATGACCTTCAAGGAAATTAATTATTTTTTTATTTCTTCCGGGCAATTGAAGTTTAATAGTCTTAGGTTCTTCCAGGCAGTTGGTGCCATCGTTGACTTCTTTCAGATAGTTGAAGTAATTTCGGATTTCTTCCAGGATCAAACGAGTTCAACTACCCGGGAGAAAAACTCTTTTGAAGTGATTTGCGGCTTCTATAAGGCAGTGATTGTGGCTTCTAGATTAGAAGCATTCGAGATCATATCTTTTTTTCATGTTGGTACTTGATTTATGATGTGCTGATAAGTGGAAGCTCTTGGAGATGCTCCAGGCTAGTGAGCGGAAGCTCCAGGTTAGTGAGTTAGAGGTTTAGTCTGTCTTTGATTATTTCTTATATGAGGACTTTCTAAATTAGGACTAAATTATTGTCCTCAACGTTTGGAGAATCCACTCTGACTCAATTTTCCTCCATAATCTGTTTCCCATATTTTCATAGTGTGCCATATGAAATGAATATGTTGGCGCAGACCGGTGTGCAATATGTCCGATCCGACCGTTCACTCCTCCGTCCGACCTTTTGGCAAATTATATAAAAGCCGTTCAGTCCTCCGTTTGTTCAAAGAACACTTAGGCTAATATGGTATGACTTCTTTCAGGTAATTAAAGCCATATTTTGTAGGCACCTCTAGCAGGAAGTCTCCTTGACATTGATGATTTATTGGGTTTGTTTTAAATAGCAATTAATTGACATGCGAAATTGTGCATATAAAACTAGCAGGGTGCAAGGAAATTCGATTAAAAAGCAATTATTGGATAGAAAACACGTCTTATATGAGAATACGAAATATTTTAATCAGTACAACTTACATCATTTGAGGGCTGCCTTTCATGACATTCACATGAAACACAAATCCATCTACAATGTACCTGGGCATATTCGGTCTCTTTTTTATTTTCTGGATCAAATCTTGGACGCCAAACTCTAAAAATATTTGTATGAAGTCTCCGAATATTTACACTATTGGTGGATAATGTAATTTGAGGTATAAATAAAATAAAGAAAAGTAATAAGGCACTTTATTTCATTGTTTTTTTAATTCAACAATTTCGGATTTTCATCCTCCATCTTGTCATGGTGGTTCGGATTTTTGCAAATGGTCTTTGTTGGGCACCCTCTGGATATCTATTTATGAAATTTAAGTGAGTTCTATTGTAAGTTTATAAGTGAATGTGGAGATATATTAAAGGTGTGAAGCAAGTAGGCAAAATTGAATTATGATTAGAAGCAGCCATGTTGTGATCAAGAATATGTTCTACAGGCACTCTAGCGGAGCCACCTCAATCAATATTAAGAAATCCAAAAAACCCATGTAAAGAAATGAGAGAAATTTACGCAAGGAGGAATACTGTCAACCTCCCAAGAAAGCACAGAGTTACGATTTGCTACACATCTTATTCAACATTTTAACAGGGTAAGTAAGGTACCCTCAGATGTGGATTGGATCTGATCAGATACATTAAATTTTGAGTACTCTCCAGATTCTTACTCTTTAAATCCCCAAGGATTGACAGTATCTATCCAGTACTTCGTGAGGCACATTTATTTCCGAACCTGGTGAGGATGTTCAAAGCGTCTCTGGTGCTAAGATACATCCCCAAGACGTAAAGAGAAGTCACAGTTGTGTTCAAAACGAGAGAGGTTGATCTACAGCACCCCCAAAACCTAAAGCCCTATAAGTCCATCATCATTTTACCCGAAATCTATAAAAAGACTATGCCAAGGATACGTGCAGGATGTCAACAATTAAGAGCATGATGACCAGAGGCTGAGTGAGACGTTATTACCTCTTCACCTGTGAAACTTGGTTCGGGATAGTCTTCTTAAGCAAGTTCGACAATTTTCCGCCTAAATATTGATTGCCACTACATAGAAGCTTATGTAGATGATTTAGTTATTCTGCAAATAGGAAGGTACAGCACGTGTTATTCAGCTCGGTTGCGCAGTAAATTCGTTTACGCCGCTGCCAAAGCAACGGTATCGATCGCCGCAATTTGCATATAAACAGTGCCGTTGCGTTAATTCTTATTGTTGCGTTCTGTGCCTTTAAATTAAATTAAAAAAGGCGCGCTACTGTCGCTAATCGCGCGTTATTAGGGGACAAAACTTGGCGCAGCTTTGAAACATATGGTGTACCTTTCCTTAGCTAGACAAATTCTAAGACCACTTGCATGCAAGCAGCTATTAATATAATAGAGAAATGGAGCACATACTTCAGTATATCCCATCCCTTGAAGAGACCAGAGGATCAATATTCACGACGTTGTCGCTCTCGTTGATTCACTGTGCAGATTAAGGGTGAGTTCTCTCCTCTTTCAACAATCAGGGATGAACAAGAGATGTCATTACAAGCAAGTTACGTTTTAAATATGGTAGGTCTGATTTGTCGTAAATATACTATTACTATTAATATGGCTGCTCCACGAATACCCTATTTGCTTCACAGCTTGTTCACGATAATTAAATCCAAATACCTTTCAGCTACATCTTCGTAAATATCCTTCAAAGTCCGCTTCAAATCGATGCTTTTCTTCAATTCATTTAAAAAATTTAAAACTTTATCCTCAACCAAATTTAAACTGTGATTATGGGTGCCGAATAACTTTATCTCCTGAGTCTGGCAGTTTTGTACTGCCCGAGCTTTGCAGCGTAAACTAGAGTACCGGCTGCAACGAAGGTACCTGCAATTAAGAATCTAAATTATGCTCAATTAATTTAAATAAAATCCCAACCTTCTGCGAGGACTCTCGGTGAAATAACTGGTTATGTATGTGTACCCGCCATAGATTATTTTGCCTAATCGGTTACGTTTAATTTTAGTTTTTATCCCTAAAATGAAAAGAATTAATAGTAGCTGGACAGTGGAAATGTTTTAAATAATGGAGAGAGTTCCAGGCAATCAGCTGTTGCTAAAATACTTAAGATGTAGGTTAATTTTAGCTTTATTTATGCTTTTTTTATATTTTTTTGTCCTTAAGAAGTACCTGTTTGTGCATTTTTATGTTCATCCATATAAATTTTATTTTGTATTTTCTCATAAATTCTTTTGTCCTAAACGAGTTCTATTGTTTAATTTACTATATTTTTCCTTGCTTTTGATATTTATTTGTAATATTTATTTTTGCCTTTGGTCCTTTTACTTCATTTAAATTTTCTCGTCTTGTCTTTTCTTTGCCTTAATTTCTCTATTTCTAAAATTGATAATTATTTTCTTTTGGTCACTCTATTCCTATTCCCCTTTCTCTTTTAATTTTTTTAAGGCTTAATATCTCTCCAACTCTTTACTATCGCCTTTCCTTTTCATTAACAAGTTTTTTTACAATTCAAGGTTTAAACCTTTCACATAGTAAGTAAATATCGATACTTTCAAAACATCATGGGGGAACCGTCTTCATAAGGAGATCTTGGAAATAAGCCTAAATAAAAACTTGAGTGTGATAAAATAAAAAATCTTGTTTTGCCTTACGGTCTGTTGACATTGTCTCCTTAACTGATACTTTCAATAATCTCTTTTTGTAGTTTATCTGCTTCATAGTCCACTTTGCTTTATTGTCACGTTATTAATACTCATTCTAACGATCTAACGGATTAACAAATTAATTCATCTTATATTAGTGGTGTCCTTGTCTTTTTTACTTGTATTTTTCTTTTTTTTATTAACGTTCACCATTTCCAATACATGCACCCAAATTGCACCGAAAGTGAGATACAGAATAACTTGGTATCTGTGGAGGTCATTTTGACCTTGAGGTCGTTTTTCAAGGTCAATTTGAGGTCAGAATATTTTTTTTAAATGGGAACTTCCATTTTTTGTAGCGAATTCGAAAAGAGTGAGAAATTTTACGTTTCAAATTATATTTCAAACTGTGCCATAGTAACCTTGAAAACTGCGTTCTAGCGGTTAAAAAATGTTTCTGTTTGAACTAAATATATATCCTTGACTTAAAGTGATCTCGTTTGATCAGGACTCTGTTCAGGCTGGCATCCATCTTGGATAACACTTCAGTAAACCAGGTGTTGAGGATGACCAATAATAACAAAGCACAAAAACACATTCATAACATCTCTCATTCATATTAGTAAAATTAAATAAAGTCTCAAAATGGCTGATTACTCTCCTATTGAAATTGTGTGTGATGATTATGATTTTTTGGAGAATAATAATGCTGCAGCAAGGAAGTACGCTGAACATTTCCCTGATCGAACACATCCTTCTGATATTAATAATTACTTTGGTTCGAGCATTGAATTTTGCCAATGGATTTTACAGGAGATTGCAGATAATTCAGACTTCTTTAACTTTGTCTTGTTGGTGGGATAAGCAGATCATCAACATGGCTGGAGCCTGTATGATCTGTCATTTGATTGGTCCTTTCTTCTTTGAAGCTAATGTTGATCAACACAGCTACTTGGAATTTCTAATAGATAAGCTGCCAGAACTGTTGGCAGACATCGACTAAGAAACGAGGTGAAGAATGGTACTTCAGCAAGATGAAGTAGTTATTCGACATTTTTTGTACGAAAATTACGCTGGGCGGATTGGACGAGGGGATCCGGTTAACTGGCCCGCAAACTCACCTGATATAACCTCTCTAGATTTTATTTGTTTCGTTGTTTTACCTTTGCTTACTTCTAACTTTAATTAACCCTTATTTTTAAAATTATTAAAGCATGATACGATAGGACCTTATATGAGGGCTCTTGGAACTAAGAGATCGCGGGATGTTGCTGTAAAATGTAAATAAAACAAAAAAATTGTTGCTCTAGAAAATATATTTATTTTTATCGAAATTCTAATGTAAATATGTCAATTAAAACGAAATTATTTATTATACTAAACAAGTCACAATATATGGGTACAATACAACTTAAGTGACTAAAAAAACCTTTAAAAGCAAGCATTTTTAATAATTTTAAACTACTTATTTTGTTTGAAAGGAGACGGTCTCATAAATCCGGTTTTCTCTCGGATTTTGTTGATGCAACGGACAGCTCGGGAAAATGGCCAAATTTGTTGCACTTCTGGATAACTAAAATAAGAGGGAACAACTGGTCAAATATCGATTTTGGTTTATATATTAGGAGGTTAGAGGGTCAACATGAAGCAGCGAGATTCAGAAAGCTCTTTCTCAATCTGGTTTAATTTCTAATGAATATCTTAATTGATGTTATGGAAGGATAATGGTGAAAATCAGGATTTAAAAAGTTGTTTTATTTGAATGGATTAAAAAAAGGTTCAAGAAACAGGTTTGATACGAGTATATCAGAAATTCTAAGATTATATATTAATAAATTAAAGAAATAGAGACGGCTTCACAAGCGTGAAAACATACCTGGATATAGACAAATAGTAGGAACCCAATCCACTTGCCGGAGAATAAATGATAAAAAATTTAAGATTATGCATAAAAACAAAACAACCAAAATATAATCTTAAGGAACTTAAAACGGCACAGAAAGGGACCAAGTAAAGAAGGACATCAACGGCAAATGGAGACTGATTGCGACGAGACTGAAGAACAAATATTGATACTGAAACAACAACTGATATCAAAGATAGATGGAGCAAAACCTAAATCATGGATGACAGAAGAAATTCTGTTACTCATGGAAGAACGGAGAAAACAAAAGAACAGTTCCTCAACATACAAAAGCACACAAAGAGACATATTACGGAAAAATGGTAAGAAATAAAAGTTTTGCAAAGCAGATTCAAAGTTCCAAAAAAAAATGTGAGAAAACTTATAAATGATTCAAAAGAGATCGTGGATAGAGAAGATATTAAAGAAACTTGGAAGAAAAATTATAGAACAGTTGTTTTTTGATGAGAAAGGAGACCCACCTACCATTCAGGACCTGATATCATTAGAAAGGAAGTTAAAGCTTAAGAAAGGAAATGCTCTAGGGCTGGATGGAGTACATTTGCAATTCCTCAGGTTCCATTCCTGGGACCATTTCGAAAGAATGGCCTATATCTGAATTTGTTACCAAAGAAACAGAGAGCCAAAAAGTGTGGTGACTGCAGAACAATAAGTCACATACTAAAGCTGATCCTCAAAATCATTCATATAAAAATCTATAGGATCTGCGAGGAAAGAGTGTCACATACACAATTTGGATTTGTGAAAGGCCTGGGTACCAATGATACACTTATCTGTCTCCAAGTATTGTGATTCCAGCAATGTAGGGATAGAAGCTCTGATATTTTTGCCTGGTTTATAGAGTACCGGAAGGCGTTCGATAGAATAAAACACGAAAAGATGACAGACGTCTTGATGAATTTGGGATGGATGATAAGGATCATCGGAAATCTTTAGTGGTATCAATCAGCAACTGTTAAAATTAATATTAATACTGGGACGTCTTCATTTAAGAATATTGGAGATTCGTTATCTATTTTAGGTCTTTTATGTAGAAAATTGTTGCCATTGACATTGCTCACAGTGATACAAAGCCTTGCAGGTCTGGATTTTTGACATTTGCAGAAAATGTACAGAATTATTAGTAAAAAATTTAATTCGACTGTCAAAATGGTCAACCAGGTCATGTCTTTTTGAATAAACGGTTGATTGATAATCTTATCAAGTTGTTCGTAATACTGATTGAGACTGTGTTCCGTAATGTTCAGGTCATCAATGTAGATTTCATTGATGCATAAGTGCTTCAGTTTTAGCATTGGATGTTTGTCTGGTTGCACACAAACAATGGTACCAACGTTTGTAATTAATACTGGCATGGACGCAAACGTAACTAATTCATCGATAGGGATATGGTTCAGCTTAGATTCTCGTACATCCAACAAAGGCTGATTATATGATATGATAATTGGGATCAGACCAGAGAATGTAAATAATCATGAGTTTTGAATGTAAAATATGTTTCTATTTCTTCCAATTGGGTTATTTGATCCAGTTTGACGAAGAAAATGGATTATTACTAAAGCTGATACAGTAAAGGGTAAAAGGAAACGGAATGCAAAAAATCAAGTAAGAGTAGCATTATATAATCATTGTACAATTATTTTTCCTATATATGAAATAACTGATACCAGATGAGTAATAACTTTTTTTTTTTTAATAAATTACTTAATTACTTAATTAATTAAATTACTTTTGCTCCTCAGAATATTTGCCCCCATCGTACGACAATAGACAGTAGCCAACATAACTTCGGAAAAGCAGGCTGTCATTTCTGCATATTACTGGGTTATATGAGCGTGAGAGAGGCAGAGTGTATGAAAGAGCGAGTGGTGGGGAAACGTTCGTGCGCTCTGATTTTTTCCTAGCTGTATACACAGCACAGCATCGGCGTCGAACGTCCTGATTTGTATGGTTTATGATACTGAGTTACATGAGTGGGAGTGAGAAACAAACGTGTGAGAGAGACGTTCGAGCGCTCCGATTTTCGCCTCGCTGTATACACAGCTTATTTAAAATTTTAAAACTTCAAAAATAATTTAAATAAAGAAACATACAAAAATTAAATTAATTCAAAAGCATTAAACTCGAAGATGATTGCAAAAAAAAATTGAACTTATCGAAAAACGTCTGAGATATCAACTTTTACTAAAATTTTGTACGCCTCAAGTACAAAATCCCAAAAAATTCAATAATTTTAACAATATTGTAACTTAATTGCAACTCTATTTATAGTGGCCCATCTGGCATGAAAATTTCTACAAAGCTTGTCTCAAACACATGACTCATAAATTTAAAAACTCAGATATGGTAGATATAAAGTTTCTTTTGCACATTAATTGTTGTCTTGTCATCATTCCACCAATATACCGAATAATATGAAACTTATCCACGCATGCCCTAACGGTATTAAGCTTAATGTATTGGGAAAAATCAAAATTACTCAAATGCTTGCAGAAACCATAACAACAATCAAACTACTGTTGTTCCCTTTTTGCCTCAAGAACATAAAAAAGTAAGTTCCTTATAGATCATATGTAGATTTTTTTTAGAATTTCAACCCAAAAACCAGACGGGAGTGTTCGATGCGATCAATCTAAATCAGAACGCAGAATTGCTCTATCACGTTCAAATTTTGATGTCAAATAATAAACGTGCAAAACAAGTCGTTTTTCACACTTTCTTACACTTTGCATTTTTTCCACACAGAGCTCGTAAAAATACCTCTATCCTTGGGAGCTACCATTGACAAATCAAACAATGACTCTAGCTGCAATATTGATCATTCTTTAGAAACATGCGCACCAACATTACAAAAAAAAAATTGACAATTCAACCTTCCAAACCCGCGAAATTTAAAAATTGCCATAGTTTCGACAAATGATTTTCATTCGCTGAGATTCGCAATTTTAATTTTACCAATTCTCCCTATATCCGAAAAAATCATGGAAATAATATAATTATTATACAATGTAACGTTTGTTAATGTAGAAAGTTATTTTGCATTGTACCTATCCTATTTCCAAGATTCCCTGAAAATTGTTTATCTCAACAAATAAACAAGGTATTTGAGAAAAGTCAGCTCCATTGAATTGAAAGAGAACGACTAGTGCTTCACCTCAAAACTAGGCAAGAAATAAAGCAATTTTATGGCCATAAAACTGAGCTCAACACATCAGAGTAATTTTTGGGTAAGCAGATAGGTTTCATTCAGAAAATTAATAGTTTCAGCAACTCACATAGATGCTACACTCTTGTAGACCTCGATTGGCTTCCCAGGAATCGTAATGGCAAACTCCCTTAATATCTTCGATATTTCACTACGACGCTCTAGCAAATAATTGGGCGGATGACTGTGTTGCTCCGTCAACACGAAACTTTCCATTCCTTGACCTCGCATTATGAAACCTTTGCCTGTGCATCCAGTACTGCGAAACCCCGAGCATCTCAGGAAGCTAAAAACCGACCTCGGTTAGCTGAACATGCTATATAATTTTCAAGATTCTTACACTTTCTTGGAGTACACTCCACTGTAAGTTCCATAAGTGTATCCGTCATGATACGAAGATGTTCTTCTATTAATTCCAGTAGTGTTATCTAAAAAAATATTCGTTTTAGTATATTGCGTTCGGTGTTTTCTTGTTTTGATCGCTATTTATAGATTTAGGACATTAGTAAAACAACTTTTTATGTATAACGATTTATTTCGGTTACAAATTCAAGAAGTGCAACTTATGAACTCGCCAAGGTCCTTGGTGTGCCACGATTGCCTATACTAAACAATCACTTATTATTGCAACAAAATACGACAGCAAAGCGACGAAGATAAAAAATAGTCGCCTTGATTCACTGAGATCCTTATAACAGCATAAAAACTACTTTCAAATTGAGGTATGGTCAATATGCAACGACCTATTAACATATGTAAAACAATATATATTGATCGGTCCTTGTACATCCAAGTGGCCCACTAAGAACACTGATTGTTGTCAGACAAAGCGAGGAACGCGGATGACGGAGATAGACGAAGAGAAAGATAGTCAGTCTATGCGCTGGGTTTCCCCTAAGTCACTATTACATCCGAAATCATTTAGAACTGTATAAAAACCGCTTTTAACTTGAGGTATGGTCAATGTACAACCAACCATTAACACAAGTAGAACAATATATACTGATCGCTCCTTGTACCTTCAGGTGGCCTGTTATGCCCGGTTCAGACGCAGCTAGTAATTTAGTCGAGTGGTCAAGTAATTTAGAACTCGGCTCGTTAAACACATTCAGTTTAGTCGAGTTTAGTAAATAGAAGCCTAATCTATTTTTCTAGTCGAGTTGCAACTCCACCCCTGAGGACAACCCGCTAGCCGGTCAACTGAACACGTCTGGATACGAAGTTTAGTTGAGTACTACACCACGTCTTATTAAGTTTTAGTTTAGTACTGCACCATTGTACTAAGCTGCACACTCTCGACTTCCTATTAAAATACCAGCCACATATAAACGGTTGTGTCAACTCAAGAGAATGAAGCCAACTCGACTTGTGTGAACGGTAGTGTCAATCGACTAAATTACTTTACTCTACTAAATTACTGGCTGCGCCTAAACCCGGCTTTAGGAACACTAAATGTTGTCAGGCCAAGAAAGAGTAGAACAATACATACTGATCGCTCCTTGTACGTTGAGGTGGCTCACTAAGAACACTGATCGTTGTCAGACAAAGAGAAAGACGCGGATGAGAAGAGACGAAAATAAAAAATATACTCAACCCAACCCACGCACTGGGTCTCCCCTGTGTCACGGTTATATGCGATGTCACTTAAAACAATATAAGAATGGCATTTTAAGATATATGTAGGTTACAGTAATACATACAACCACCCATTAATCAACAAGAAAAAACTCTCAAAAAGTTTCGCAGTAGCACATATCCTAATTGGCTTTCTTCTGAATTGAGATGCTTCTCTTCCAAAAAGAGAATGTTCCATAAAAAATACATAAGATCAGGTCACAGTTAGATTATCTTCAGTTTTCTAAGTGGAGATCCGAGTGTAAAACAAAGAGAGAAGTTTGCAGGTACCAATTTATGTTCAATGTTGATTCAGAGAATCACCACTTCGAATCCTTCTCACTCCTTGTTTTATAATAAAGAATCTGCAGATGATGGACAATCCATCGTTAACTTGTTTAAAAGTTACTTTGAAACTGTCTATGTAAGGAGCAGAATTTTGGAATGAATGTCAATCCATCAACCAGTAATCTTTTTAAAATTTAAATCTGGCAGCAATTTCAGACATTTTTAATAAGATTTGCTGCTTGACTAATAGATACACATACTTTAAGATCCTGATGGCATATCAAATGTGCTTCTTAAAAAATGTATTTGCGCAATAGGTAAACCTCTTCACATTTTTTTCAATATGTCATTAAAAACTTCTGTATTTCCCCGACAGATGGAAGTATAGTTCTGTAATGTCTGTTTTTAAGAATGGGGAAAAGAGTGAGGTCAGAGACTACTGAGTTTCTGCGTTCAGTCCTCTATTCCCAAACTCTTCGATAGCTTGGTGAGTGATTAATTGAGCTGAATGTGCCGAAATTTGGTCAATATGCATCAGCATGGCTTTTTTTTGGTCGATTGCCAGTCACAAATTTGCTGTCATATCAAAATAGGCTAATCAGTGCCTTGGAGCAGGTTGACTCAATTTATACAGATTTTTCAAAGGCCTTCGATCGAGTTGATCATCATGGGGTTTCTTTGAGTAGGTTGTTTAATTTGAGTTTTGGTGCCGCTACTCTCGCTAGTTTTATTGTGGGTCATCTACAGAGGGTCACAACAGATTCTTTTTTGTCTGAATCAATTATTGTGACCTCAGGGGTACCTCATTGTTCTCCAATTTTCTTTAATTTATTTGCAAATACTAGCTTTAATTGCTTTTAAAACAGTTTTGCTTTGGCTTTCGCTGATGACTTTAAAAATAGGAAAGTAATTCACTATCAACGGGATCAGAGACTTTTGCAGGAAGACTTGGATAGACTTAATTTAGATTTGATTTAGAGGTCATTTTTCAAGAGAATGTATCTTTCAAGGAACGAAATTACAGTCAGATCATCAAAATGCTTGGATTTGTTCTCAGGCATTGTATGAATTTTTCATTGGATACTTTCATTGGAGTCTATGGCTCGCTGGTTCGTTCTAAGCTCGAATATGCCTCTATAGTTTGGTCACCTTATCAGGCAGTACACAACTTGACTGCGGAAAGAGTTCAGCATAAATTTTCAAGATTTTGCGTAATCAGCATGGGGTTTGCTAATTGCTGATCATGGTTATGCATTAATTATGAGTTGTTTATATCTGGTTACGTTAGAACGTAGGCGGAATATGTCAGATATGATGTTTGTACAGAAGCTAATTATTAGTTATATAGATTGTAGCAGCTTGTTGGAGTGCATAAACTTAGATTTACACCAACTAGGATTAGAAGGGGTGCCTTTCAATCTTTCCGTATTCCGCTTCACGTACTATGCTCAAAATCCCCCCATAAACTATTAGCGTAAACCCATAAATAGTTGCAACATTGTTGTGTTTGGCCTGTCAGTGAATTTATTTAAGAAGCAATAGCTCAATTCTGTTATTTCGCTTAAACGTTTGAACCTTTAAGTTTATATCTCGGCTTATATATTATATATTTTTATAATTTGTTTTGTTTTTGTTACAATACAGGTAGAACCATATATACTGATTGCTCCCTGTACGTCCAAATGGCCCTCTAAGAACACTGATTGTTGTCAGACAAAGAGCAAGAATGGGAAGAGACAAGGATGAATATAGTCATTCCATACGGTGAATTTCTCTTATACCCGACACTTGCTTTTTTTTGTGGAATATCAAAACAACTTTCAAATTAAAAAATGGTCACTATACTGCAACTTTAACGGATAAAAATTAATGGAAAAATATATATATTGATCGGTCCTTGTACATTTTTCATGTGGTTCATTAAGAACACTGACTGTTGTTGGACAAAGACAGGAGCGGATGACGGGGAAGAGACGAAGCTGAAAAATACTCATCCCATGCGTTGGGTTCGGTTGGGTTCCACCTGTGTCACTATTATATCGTAAACGAAGTCAATTGGCGCAGGAACAGTATAAAAACCGCTTTCAAATTGAGATATGGTCAATATATTGCAACTACGAAGTTAAAAAATACCAGGTCTGCTTGCCATGGGCTCTCTTTTGTCCATCTCGTTCTTAATTGTAGACAAGCTGATTCGATACAGTGGAAACCAAGAGTGCTGGGCACAAAATTTGGAAATAATTGTGGTAATTGAGCTTCATCTAAAGAATGTTGATTTAATTTTTTAGGTAAATATCTTAAGAAAATACTCGTGATAACATGGAGCTTGAGAAATTGTATAGAATATCAGACAATAATGGTGTCCCGACAAATCGTAAATAGAATTTGTGTCCTGGCAAAAATTTGCTGTTTCGGTTTTTATTTAGTGATTTATTTTATGAAAAACCCCATTTTACATTAGGATACAAAAAACAGATATCTGAGACTGAATCGTGCAATTCCATAGAAAACGGTATAATTTGATTAACGAAGAAACTATCAATTTCCCTCTCTCTCTGATGATTGCTGAGTAAGAAGTATGAGTTCAAGGTCAGTATTTCCGAGTTACCAAAGCGAGTTCAGGATCCTTTACCATTCTGGAATTCCACAGGTGATGCCAAATAAACTCCGCTTTGTTTCCTACCACAAAAGCAGGAAATATCCCACAATTATATTCCCTGCATTTATTGTCGTTTATTGAAACAAATATCTAGCATCCAACTCATTCTTCTATCAAAATCGAGAACATTCGACATCATCAATACGAGACTCGACTTATCTCATACTTATACGAAAACAGCTCGTCCGCGAGTCCTTATTGGCTAGCGCAGATGACACGCCCACAACAATTTCATATACAGGTCTGGCCAACTTAGGTCTTGAGTGCTAAAAGAGAACGATAGCGTTTCTGCTACTTTCACTTTTCTAACTACAATTTGACCTAAATTGAACGATCTTGTCTGATCAAGTTGCCGCCTGTGGTGTTCACTACGTAAAAATAAGCATAAGTGGCATATTGGGAATTCCATTGTCGTTCTCTCTTTAAATTAAGGCTACGCCTATGACTTCTATCTTGATGCATGAGTCCCTCCCCCCCAAGAAAGAAATTGACCAGTCTTATATGAGAGCGCCTCAGTGACACAATTATTTATTAAGACTAGGTCCTGAAAAAGCAAACCAAATAAACGCACATATATGATAATAGGTAATAAAACAACACTATGCTATAAAAAAAAGTTCTTTATTAAATATAGAATAATGGTCATTCCTGCTGTCGGGATTTATTTATAATCTTGACTGCTTTTGAATAGGGCCAGTATTTTTCCATGTCTGGACATCTAGAATAAATATTTCCTATAGAGTTGTGCATTTGTCACGGAACTTCACGGTCGGGAACGGTCTTGGAAACTTCAACCAAAGCAACACCAACCCATTAAGTCATCAATGAAAGCGCTCATTTCTCTGGACTTTGAAAGGTTGGTGGAATGATGGTTGAAGGTTTAAGAAGTGCGTCTTTGAAGAATAAATTGCAAAATGGTTCGTTTAAAGCTTAACGTGTAAAAACTGGAAAACAGTTAGTGAAGATACGGGGAGCTTTTAGAATCTATATTTTGAGCAACAGCAACATCGAGTAAATAAATATGCACCTTTGCACCAGGGAGTCCGTTCAGGAAGAAATATTAGAGGTATTGGAAAAGAGTATTAAGAAAGAAAAAAATCGATAAAGAACTTAGCTCTGGCTAATTGCAATTAATTGCAAAGAAAGTCTGCTGTATGCCAAAAAGAAATGATAAGACGTGCCTTAGAGTACGTTTCTATATTATTTTCTTCATAACGTTGAATATGATAACAGAGAACGATGAGCTAATTTGAAAAATGAGCAAAAAAGCTCTTTGAAATTTGTGGAAAAATTGAAACCTCCGTTACAAATATGATTTGAAATTATCAAGAAAACCTGCCACAAGAAGAATAAAAGATGATCATTCAAAAAGTCATCACCTCCGAGAATGTGAAAATAACTTGGATAGCATGGACTTACTGGATTACAACGCTAAACATTCTGTCACTCAACTACCATTTTTCGAAAACAGACAAATAATCAAAACACTAAAAACCAAAAAAATTTTGCTGAATATGGATCCTCTAAACAAAAACGACACAACTTGTGGATCTTCAACGCAAAAACCGAGAACAAGTTAATTAAACTGAATTGGTGTCAAAAAAGCAGAAGCTTACTAAAAAAGATATCTCAGAAAATAACCGGAATCAAAAAACCGTCTTCAAAGGATTGGGGATATCAATATCATTGAAAAATCTCCCTGGAATCTCACAGTTGATCTCTGCTAACTTAGATGAAAACAAACCTTCTGGATCAAACGAGGAATTCAGGCTTGAAGGAATTTTATATACTTGGTTACTACTTAGACCATCTTTGCTAGAAAGAGAAAAAAAGTACTCTAAGTGACACTCATGCTGCCACCATCATTAGGCGAGAGCTTACACTAGTGGAGGTGCAATTTAATGAGATGTAATGGCTTGTAAAGTAGCAAGCTGCTGCTCATTAAAATGTTTCCCGAAATAACTCTACTGTGAAAATCTACCTAATAAATAAAATGATAAAATATATTTACAAGCAACAAACTGCTCCGTAGATTTCGATTGGCTCTCCCGAAATTTGTTTGGAAAGTTGCCGCAAATTGTACAACATTCGAGCCTTTTCCTCTTTTTCGTAATCCGGTGGGTGGTCGTGTTCCTGCACCAAAACGAAGGATCGCTTCGTGCTTCGACCCACCAACTTGTAACCTTTACCCTGACATCCGGTTTTCCGGTAATTCGAACACCTTAAGAATCTAAAACCCTTTGTCCATTAATTCGAGCTTTTGACGAAGCCAATATTGTATCTCACATTTTTCCAGAGCCGTATCTATTATTGATTCCGTAACTGTAGCCTTCGTGGTATGTGGACGTTCTTGATGTAGTTCGGACTAAAATTTTAAGAAGCATTATGACAACGGTTGTATTTTAATGTTAGGAAGATTAAATAGCAAGAACTCGGAAAAGGGTATAAAAGTTTTTCTATTTTTTCTATAAAGCTTCACGCTTTCCCTCTGTCTCAAACAGTAGACACGCGCAAATTTGCTTCTAAATTTCTCATGTTTCTAATGGTTATTTCTGCATCAATAAGTTTTGTTTTATATGTTTGGGTGTTTGTGATCAGTGATTTCATATAATAAGAATGGGTCATTCTTCTAGATAAGATTATTGCTTTTTTGACTTTAACTTTTTTATCTCATTGCGTCATTCTCTGAGAATTGCTAGACTTGGGTGAACTGTGAAATCAAGCATAAAGTGTTTCTCATGTTATAGTGAATGCACTAAAGAAGAAAAAGGTAGCTCAACAGATGATTCTTATAAATGACCTATCTACCTGTTCGTCATCTTCTAACGACGCGTTCATGTCTTTTCGTTCCTTAAAGGTTTGAGTGCATTGAATATCGTCAAGATCAATAACAGTTTCATTTCCTTTAATTTGATTCATCATGATGAGATACTGGACGTTCTGAGTAAGTTTTTAAATTGATTTTATTAGGCCTTTTAATATGGCTGAAAGAAAGAGGGTTCTTATTGATTGGGCAAATGGAGTTGATAGGGTTTCGCTAAATACAACTTACTCTGTAAAAACTTCTTACTAAATCAGCTTAAAATTTAGTAGAGAAATTACTGCTCATTAAAATTATTCACATTTATTAATAATGATAGTGGAACGTACATAGAGTGTATATATGAAGAGGAAGAGCTTTTATACGTACAGAAGTTATCCTATATCATGATGAATGCTCTGAAAAGGGAATACATTATGCTATTAATGTTCTTTTCACATATATTTAGGTGTACAAATAAAAAAAGAGGTGAGTTACCTCTTTTCTATATTTGGTCCGTTCCTTAGCCTTGACAAGCCATAATTTGATTACGTTAATAATTTCAGTCTCAGTAGCCTCCTTATACTGTATCTTGACAGCATCTGAAACCGATTTAAATGCTTCATATGAGATAGAATGTATTAAATTAAGGGTCTTTACCCAATATGCCCTTGGCTACAAGTAAATGCTTAAAGGGTCGTTTTTGTTTCGCCCCATCCCAGGAATAGTTTTCCGCTAGTTCGTTGGTTAGTGTTCGATACAGGATGTTTCTTACTGAATGAGCTAGATTTGTTCCGCCGATGCGGTTTAGTTCTTCAACCTAAAAGTAAGGAACATGCGAGGTCATTTTTTTTAATTATAATGATAAACGTGCATAAAAGTGAGAAAAAAATTAACTTATGAATGAGAAAAATTGTTTTTTTTAATGTATTTTTTTTATTTTTATTCATCCGATAGTATTTCATTGATTAATCATTCAGTTATTTTTTCTGTTAATTTTATTATTAATGAACAAATTAATGTTTGTGTTATTGTGTTTTTTAATATTAAAAGGTATTATTTTTGCCCTTGTTTTGATCTTTATTCTTGGTTTAAAAAAAAGTGTTTTTCTTTTTTCTTTCTTAATTATGTTTGCTTTTTATGAAAGATTCTAAAGGCCAAGATTCATAAGGAAATTCCCAAATTTTATTAAACGATTAATTTCTTATTTTTTTAAGAACAGTTTATTTCAGACCTTAAAACAGTTATTTTGATAACTGGTTCCAACAGTAATTTTCCATCCTTAACCTAATAAAGACTGTAATCCATTGCTAATAAATTTACAACATTATAATTTTACGTATGAACACTATTATTTAGTCTAATTTATATTAAATTGATTTGTATATTATGATTTGTAATTGATCTATATGTATTGTAGCGCTTTTACCGTTCGTAATATAAATATGAATTAAAATAACCGATACACGAAAATAGTCAACTGATTAATTTACACTACTAAACACGATTACTTACGACTGCTAGAAACATTTATTTTCATCGTATTTATTTACTACAATTTATGTCCGATTTAAATATCGCGCCATTATTCGGAACCGCACTTCACTGAATTGTCAACTGACTTTCCAGTGGCGACGCAGCTCTTTATATACTCAGCAGAACACTGTCCGAAAGATTCGCTAACCTTCCATGCATCTCTATAGATGTCGTGCGGTGTGTGGTTGCTTGTGTCATTCCAAAATGACGAAGAACAGGTGGTACTGGCGGCGTTCTCATTACACTGCCCCCTCCCTTCTTTATCTTTGGAATCATATCTGGAAGCTAATTTCAAAGATAGTAGATGTCGATATCGGCAGAAGATTCTCCTCTTGCAACTGTCTCTCTTGGAGAAATAAGAATCAACGGTGTTCTTAGGTAGGCGAGTGTAACAGCACATCAGAATTTGCACGCCTGCACAGCTGAAATCCAGTCCAGGTTATAGAGCCGCAGGCGAGTTTCAGAATTGCTAGATCCTTGGCAAGTAACACCTTCTTTAGGGAACACAAAGCATCGCAAAAATCCTTATAGGTTGGCTTCTAGTCTGATGCATATTTGGTAACCAGGCAGAAAATCTGTCTGTCAGACTCTTGGGTTAGACCGACGCAGCTCTTGAGTTTTTCCGAAGTTTCTACAAAAAAACCTCAGCTATTCCTTCAGACATAAGTACAGGTTTTGCTGCACTACCGACTCTTTCGGCCACTAGAATGATTGGATGCATCCATCGCATTCGACTCTGGTTGGATTTGCCGCAGCTCAACGTCTTTGTGGTTTTCATAGTAAGGAGCCGGTTAGTTAAAATGAATGACTCGAGCTTTACCCCTCGGCGGTTTTTGTATTCTGTAAAGAACATCGTTGATGACTTCCAGCACTTTATGGCCAAATCCCAGGAAGTTTGAAGTTTCAATGACAGACCCTTCTGTCTCTTAGAGCCATAGAGCCAAAGTAAGTCACCGTTGTTGTACCTCTGGTCTTTGGCATTGACATCATATGCGTCCTTCATTTGATCACTGGCATCTTGAATGGTAATGCGCACTGGATAATGAATGACATCCATTCTTCTACGCAGCTCAATAGATATAAGATCAATAAGATAGCAGAAACAAATGAAGAAACCTATCCTAGTCTCTTTAAGGGCTAGAGACTACTTAAAGCTGGAGAGGGATTTTATTCTTTAAATTATTTAGATTTTTGTCTGCGATTCCCTAGATATTTACTTAATTATTGTAATGACTTTCAACTTCGTATATTTTTTTGCATCATTAAACTTCGTCAAGTTGAATTTGTAAGGCAGTGGGCCGCTAAAAAGTGGCCAATAATCTTTGAAAAACCAATGAGGCACTCTGGTTTGAGCGACTTAATGTCGCTGGGAAAACTGTATGTGTTACCTATATATTTAAACCTAGTGCCCTTAAACGCTGGACGCTCTCCGTTAACGCATCTGCAGTTTCATCCTCTTCCCAACACCATCCGCATTCCACAATACCTATGGCGTAGAGATGACCTTCTAAACTACAGTGTCTGGTTAAGAAAACTGTCACTAGCCATTTCGCGTTTTTTTAATCACAGTTGTTGTCTGGTGGGACAGGCAGAGGCCCATCTATGTGCGCCTTAGCCTCTCTCATGTCAGGTGCTTCCGTTTAGCAGTTTAGCAAGGTCATGAAAGTCTGGGTGGCCAAGCAACCAGATAAGCTGAAATCTGCAGCACACCTTCACCAATTCCTCCAGGACCTTTATGCACCTCAGTGCAAGCTTGGAGCTCGGCTGTAATAGCTTTAATGGCGACCCTGCTGTCCGAATAGATTGACACGACTGTATTGCAGCGTCCACAATTTAAGCTTTTCTGTAGGCGTTTTTAATACAGCGAAGTCTTCAGATGGTGATATATGCGGCCCGACCACAGAACCCTGCACCAGCTTTATTATTCAATCTGGACCCATCTGTAGACCAGATGGTCTCAAAGTTTAGCAATGTGGGCTCATTAGAGTCCTGCCACTTCTCTCTGCCTCTGACATGCGTCACGAAACTCTTGCAATCCACTGTCTCAGATGCCATATAGTCACTGGCCATATGTGTGAAGAAGAGACCAGATTTTTGATCAGTCTCACCAGCCCGTCGCAGAAATCGAACTGTCCTGGTCTATTCCAAGTGCATACCTATCACAGACACACCAGGTGGTGTGCCAAAGTTATATCCCCTAGTAATAGTAGGCGTCTCTGCTTTTTTTACGGTTGATCCTTAAGCCCTCCGAGAGGCACTATTTATCCATTTGGTCCTCACCATTAGGCCCTGTATTGTACCGACGTCCTTCCCCGGTTTACCAGGTACCACAAGGTTACAATACTCCTCCCTGTAGGCAATCTCGCTATTAAGCTGGATATACTAAACTTCCTTATTTTGTTGAATATTGTGTATGATCACTATATTTTTTATTACTATGGTGGATTCATTTACGCTTTCATTCTTTAACCTTTATTATTATTTATATACTCTGTCCTAATGTAATGCAGTTTTTTCATTAAAAAACGCTCTATTTGGTTAATACCAGTTTAATTTGCCCATAATAATGAATATTTTCAAAAAAGGCAGTTTTTAACATGTGAAATTTTTCGTAAAAGTTCAAATCTATTTTGTCATTTTTTGCTTTACGATTACCAAAAATTTAATTGTTACTACTTACCATTGTTCTATAATTTTCTTTGTTCTCAAGCCACTGCTCAACCATCACCAATTCCTCGACACATTTAATCGGGATCTTCTCGAAAAACTTCTCTGAACTCGACACGTCAAAGGAAGGCTTCATGAAATGAGTATACGATTTCAGAGTAACTATTTCCGTAAGGCAATCCAACTTCGAATTTATTAAATACAATTCCTCCATAACGGCTCTTTTGAACGCTACAATACAGAACAAATTACTTAGTAGAATTTAGCAAATTGTACAAGAGTGTAAGAAAGTGTCTTTCTTACGTGCTATGTACACGATATGTCCTTTATGAAACAAGCATGTGTTAAAACTAGCTTCCGCTCATGTATTGAAAAATGTGTAGTAGTTTATGGGTAGTCAGTAACTTTTAGTCACAGGAAATATGACCGCCGTAGCCTCTAATGTTCGCTTTCCATCATTTCCAGATATTTCCGTCCAACAAAGCATTTTCCCTATATTATATACATGTGTAGAACTCTTAACAAACTGAAAAATCAAGAATACAAACTGTGTTTGCTTATCAGAGTTGAAAGTGTCCTTTCCTGGGACAATTTACAAAAAATTAAGAAAAATTCCAACAAAAACGCGAACCGATGTCTATGACTTGAAAATGTGATCTCAGATAAACCCCATGGATAGCGAGTATTTCGCAGTACCTGCACACCATGCGCATGGATTTTGGGTATCTGTTATTTAAATGCATCTGCATTAATGTAATTTGTGTAATAGGACAAAGCTATTTAATTGGCTAAGCACTTAAACGCAATCAATCTGAACTACGCTAAGACCGCGTGCTAAAATATGTTGTGCTAGGATGATCTGGTACCTAATGGTAGTGTGGACGCGACCGAGAATCGAAACACTTATCGTCTCGACATTTTTTGACGAAATCCATATTAAGATTTCATTACACTACAAAATTTAAGGGTGGGTATCGCTTTTTCATTTAAATTGAGTAAGCATTATCTGCATTCATGTCATTTGCGTAATAGGACAAAACTATTTAATTAACTATGCCCTTAAACGCAATTAATCTAAACTAAGTAGGGAATAAATTAGTAGACAGCAAAGGAATAAATCAAAACACCGAATAATGATAATTGTTGTATTTCTAACATAAGAGCGCGTGCTAAAGTATGGGATGCTCTGGTACCTAGTAGTAGTGTGTACGATGTAGAGTCGAGCTACTTATCGTCTCGGCACTATCACAACTGGTTTAGATATAGAATAATTTGTGACGAAATCCTTATGAAAATTGCATTACACGACGAAATTTAAGCAATCACAAAGTGGTGTACCATGGGGTTTGTTTCAAAAATCACCTTCAAACAATACATTAAGTCGAATCCAGCTGTGCAAGATCAAGAATGACCTCAAAACTCTTTCAAGACGTCTAGTATTAACACTAAGAGAATAGAGCACCTCGCTTCCGGAAGCTACCAGCAATTACTCCCTAGGTTAGGATTATAGATTAGGTTCTTAGAAGATTATATGTATAAAACCAATCAAACTCCCTGTATAAATCTGTTGTATGTATCGAACGTACTCTTTCAGCATGCAAAATTATTAATAAAGATTGAGCTTACCACAAAAAATATAATTTGTCTTTGAATTGATGTCCACATTGCCGATCATACAAAAGAAACTTTGTCTAGATCTAAAGTGCTAATTTGGTTGAAGGTGACCAGCATTCAGCGAGTAGGTTTAAACCACCACCCTCTTTTACCCATACCAAGTGGGAGTCCTAATATAGGAAAGCAGAACCTCCTAGTCGATATCCCACTCATCTATGTTTGGCAGCTCTGCCTTTACTCTTTTTTTTTTAATAATGTTAGTAAGGCGTTTTGGCGATTTACAGCCATGGTATTTACATATTCGCACGAATTAATTGGGAATCATTTTCGTACTCAGAGATAATAGAAAATAACTTTGAGACTTGAAGATGGTCCGTTGTCCGTTAACGGATTAGAATCCGCCATTTACAGTTACAGCCTGTTCTTTTGACGTTTCACGGATCCTATCGACTGCACACATTGTTATTTCTTTAAAACCCTATTTCGCTTTTTAAAAAACCGTTTGTTTCTGCTATGTATTCGACGCTGTATTTCCTTTCTAACATCATTTGTATCGTTTCATCAGTCATGTAAGCCCAGGTACTTAAAGTCCTTCACTCTTTCAAAAGACCTATTATCTGTTGTTAGGTTTATTTATGTCTCGTGTATTTCCCTTCGATCTAATTTCATGTACTTCGTTTTCTTTTTATTTATCCTGAGTCCTATTCTCATTCCTCTCTTCCATTGACGTATAGAGCCTTTTAAGCAAATATAAAATCCAGAACAACCCTGTGGAGGAAACGTGCATATGGCGAAGTAAAGAAAATTACTAAACAATCATGGACAGCACGATAAGATCCAGAAGGCTTGCATGGACAGGTCACGCAGACAGAGCAGAGAATGTAGTGATGTTGGGACTGCTGCTGGAAAGATGATGTAGAGAGAGACGACGATATGGTGGAAATACGAAATTGGGAAGTAGCAAGAGATAGGCTAAATGGAGGGCAGTGGCCGAGGAGGCTAAGACGTTTGAAGTATTGTTTTGCCACGTTAAATTATTAAGTAATATGACCGATTTTAAACCGTTCATTAATGACGCTAAAGATACTTGTTGACGCAAATAATCTTTCTTTGGTAAGAGGTAGGTCTCCAGCGTTTAAAATCAGCCAACGTTCTCAAAAATGTTCGTACCATTTGTCTGCTGTTCACGTTGTCGACGTTAATTGAGAAGCTGATTAATATATGTCTCTTAAAGTCCAACAGTATCTGGACCCCATTCCTACTTGGTGACAGTACTAGTACAAATGATGCCATGTTCAATTTCTTGCATGGTGGTAGGTTTTTGCAACAGTTTTTTTGTGACTTATCAAAAGCATTTGACTGTGTCAGCTACGGAATTCTGCTGCTGCATCACCATGTCTTGCGGAGAATTGCATCTTCCTGGTATACGTCACGTCTACAAGAACAACAGCAATGGATGTTTATGGGGTTTGAGTATTTTGGGTGACATTACACTGTTCTGCTTTCAGCCATTACTGTTTCGCCTGTAAATAATTGATCTTACCAGTCTCTGGAGTAGTCTCAACGCGGGTTACAATAGCGACTGATCTGCAGGCATTAAGTTTTGGTTTGAGTCAAATTTGCTGTCACTAAATCCTCAAAAAACAAGATTGATGTGCTCTAAGTGTGTACTAGTAACTCATTAATGCAGCAATTTGATGACAATGTATTTAGGAAATAGGCATTGAAGGAAGCTCTGATTTGAGAATCATGTACTTGACTGTCTGCAGATTGTTACGCAGTCAAAACGGCTACTCATTAACTTGGTAAAGAGGGTCAGCTTAGGCTTCGTTGATTGAGTCTGTGTACTCCGATTCGATACTCTGTACACCTTCCACAAATGCTGCTTGTTTTTCAGAATCATGCTGTACGTTTTTGTAGGGCTAAACCAAGAGACTCCTGTCATCCGCTGTTTACTGATTTAGGCATCTCCTTCCTATCCACGGAGTTGCCTGCTTAATTTTTACGTATCGTTTTATATTTCTCACTTTAAATCGAAGGTACATTGCGCGCCAAAGGAATGATTTAAATTTTCCAATCCCTTCCTCCCCATTAACTCGAAAATAATGTTTTTTCGAGGGAACTAAAGTTTTTAGTCATCTGGCACGAAGCATTAGGAAGATGGCATCTATTAAGCTTTTTTAAATTTAAGAGACAGTTTTGGACGTTAACTGTCGTATCGTAAGTAGTTTAGGAACTTTAGGTTTGCTTATGACAAATATTGGTTAAATAACTTAATAAAGCATACTTTAATTTTATCTCATCATTGATTTTAAAGGTGTAAAGACCCGAAAGATGTATAAATATGTATTTTGGTCCTATATCCTCTCAAAAACATTAAAATATACACTTTGGCAGTCATGTAACGCAAGAAAGAAATTAATATTAATCGAAGAATCACCATTTTAGGCAAATGCAGGGTATTTTTTGTTTTTCCCTTAAAAATACCATATTTTAGCGTTGTGTAAAAACCCGGCCTTTTAAGGATCTAAATAAAACACAAATAAATATATAGAGATATAATATGAATAGCATAATCCTATAAATCTATTATTGTACCATACTTTTATAAAACTTACTACTATTAATTTGAGTGAAATAACACTTATAAATATAAATAAATATTAGGTGTGTAACAATCAATTCTTACATAAATAAATGTACATATATTTTAACAACTACTTATTCGGGGATTTTCTCCACCTGTGCATGGTGGATTTAATGGAGTTAAATGAAATTTCCTCGGCAATTTTAGGGTGGCTGAAACAGAAAATGTATGTCTTACGTTAACTGCTTCGAGACCCTGCAAGTCCAGAAAATTATAGAATTTTAATATTTTTGGATTTTCTTACTACTGGATATTATTTTGATATTTTTTCAAAGATGTTTTATGTATCGGTTAAACTGAAAACGTCACAGTGTGACGATGCAATATATCCGCACCTAATTGGTTGTTATGTCGTTTTTATGGAGAAATTCGACTCGCGATTGGACATAGATCCTGTGACCACACATATCATATTACCAGAAATAACAATATAATTATTACTACAAAAAAATGCAACGAAATCCAGACTCATGGAAAGCATACACAGAGCAAGTCAAGAATATGGCCCAAAACTAAATGCAACCTATTGGTTGTATAAATGCATGCGGAACAAAACAACCTCCAATTATGCAATTGACATTAAACAACCAAAAGATAGAACAAGTAGACACGTATTTTGGAATAACAGTCAACATAAAATGGCATTAGTCAACAGAAATAAGAACACGAATTTAAAAAACGCGTTCAGCATTATGAAAAAGTGGTTCACAAGCAAAATTTCAATGGAACTAAAATAAAGAATGGTCAAGTCATGTCTTCCCAGTCTTATTCAATGGAATAGCCTATTAACCCATAGGGCCATAATATAAAGTCATAAGAATCTTAACAAACTACATGAAATTCAACTTTGAATTGAATTGGTTTAACTGCTTTAAGTCAAAGAGCTACTGAAGAATTTGGTAATTAACTATATGATAATAAAGAAATATTCAGGGCTTAACTGCCTGGAATAATACATTTATTTAATCACCATGAATAATAAAATTAAAAATCTCTGTAATGAAACAATTAAATGACTTGACTGCCTGGAATTAAAAATTACATTTGTGCCTCAACTACAAATATTTATAGTACCTGCAATATAAAAAACCACTGCACAACTACCTGGAATTAAAATTAAATTGATTCAACCGCTTTAGGTCCTAATTAACTATTTGAAATCAATGGAAAATTCAGGGCTCAACTGCCTGGAATAATAAAATGATTTAATTATAATGGACCACAACGGAAGCCATCTTGAAGAAATTAGAATCCTTTGAGTATGTGGATATACCTGATCCTGGACAGACCACATCACCAACGTGGAAGTAAGCAGAAAATAGGCAAAAGCAAAGAAATAATCTTCACCATAAAGAAACTGAAGCTTGAATACGTCGGACATATCATGAGGCATGCTAAGTACAGCGTGATATAGTTAAAAGTCCAAGAAAGAGTTGAAAAAAGTTGACATCGCACGACATCTTTGGAGACACGTGGAAGGTTAGCGAATCTTCCGGAATCATGGTCAGCCGAGTATATAAGGAGCCCCTGGAGCAGTTGACAGTTCAGTGTAGAATATTGGCGCGATATTTAAATCGGACATAAGTAGTAGTAAATAAATATTTCTAGTGACCGTGTTTAGTGTGTAAATAAATCAGTTGACTTTTTTTACGCATCGACTGTTTTAATTCACATCTAACGAACGGTAAAAACGCTACATTATCAAGGATACACCAGTACTAAGTAAATTTACCACTGGCAATGACCACCGTATGGTAAAAGCAAAAGTCTATCTCAATTTAGGTTGAGAGGACCAGGAAGAAGACGACACTGATGGATGCAACGTCCGAAACGGATAAGGCAGCGTAAGAATAACTATCCAAGATGTTTTCGGCCTTCAGTGGCACCCAGTTGAGTAGTCTTTTTAACAATTGACAGACGTTTACAAGACGATGATCCTTCATCTTCTTGGTTCAAGAAACATAAGTAGTTTGCCTCTAGTTCTTCTTTTTTTTAATTTGTAGACATCCTATTAGGGTTGAATATATACATATACATGATCTTATTAGAAAAACTTTTGTTTCAATTTTCAGAACACTACCTTTTTTGGTTTAGGAAAACCAAGAACAAGAAATATATCCAAATGGATGACGTCAAATGTCTGGAATATATTATAGTAAGTAACGCTTATACCCGTTGATAATAATAAGGATAATACTGTTCTTATCATATTGTCTTCCACACTTTACTATGACAAACTTCAACTTGAGCTGCTATGGTTCAAGTACTCATTGTTGGGTCGTCTTCGACAGCAGTTAAAATAAATGGCTCAATTTTAAAAACACGTGTCTGAAATAGTCCCCTTATTTAAAATCTTAGACAATTAAACGAAAAATTGATAACTGTGATTGATCTATGTCTGTCTCTATATCTATCTGTTGTTGTCCAATTATCAAGTATTTTAAAGGCGTTTTAATAACTTCTGATCTTTGAATATCTTTTTCTTATGAATGTGTGATCTTTGGAGTATTAGGATAGATTATAAATTTTTTTAGGAAATAATGTTTTTGTTACTTGCCTATTGAAAAACGTACTTTTTTCTTGGTGGGATGAACAAACAAAATTTAAAACTGGTCGCTTTAATTTTGTACCATACTGGTTACAAATTCCAAAAAGCGACATACAGATTAGATTATTGCCTAGTCCAATAGGATTATCCTGGTAACTTTTACAAAGACAATCTTTTAGTAATTTTATCAAACCTTCAATTTTTTTACCTCCAGTAGTTCCGTCTTACATGATATTGATTGATACGATGTTTCGTCTTTTGCCTACCATTTTTTTTTTTTTAATTAAATTACGGTTGTTATATTAAATTGTACCAGATTTAAGACATAAATATTTGTAAAGCCTTTGGAAGCATCAAGATTTGGTCAATTAATTGCGAGACCAATTAAAGAGGCGTGACGTCACTTGTTAGTTAAGCCGTTGATTGATTGAAGAGGCGAGTTCCCTTTTCAATCAACGGTTAAGCGATATTTTTGTTGCAGACATCAAGCGTCAGCAGCGGATGATGTTGCGGTTTCGTAAATCTATCTAATAGTAAGGATTCAGGCTGGATGGTACAAATTACACGCGATATCTTTCTGAATATTCCTAATTATTTTAAAGAGCTGTACTATTATATTTTGAAGAGCTGACATTTTCAACAATTAATGAACAAATAAACGTAAGTACTATTCTAGGGCTACTTAATCCTTTCAAATGTTGTATCAACTTTTTTCCAACAAAAAAAAATTGATCCCAAGTTCGTCTTACTCCAAGGAAAACCGTAGTTTAAGAAAAGACGTATTACGTACTACGGAACGTCTTATGTACGTCCATAGTAATACACCTTTTGGATTACTTACGCTTAATACGTATTTAGTATGTGATTAATACAAAAAAGCCCGGACAGACCGTCGGATATATACTTACTTACAACTAACCATCTCGTAGACATGTTTCAACGTAGACGCCTCTAACGTCCTCACGCTGTTTTTCAAATCCAACAAAAAGGCCAACCTGCCCGCGGCTCCCAAATCCGGTTCGTGATTATGCGGTTTCGTAATTATAAGAGAACTGAAAGTGTCGTCCATCGGCGTTATTGCTCTAGCGAGACATCCGAGTTTCTTACGCTCCGCACAACATAAATAACTATTAAAAAAATGTGTCTGTTAACCATTTAATTATCCTTGTATTATAAAAAAGAGGGAACTTAGCAGCTTTTCCTTAACGTGCCTCAGATAGGATTTGTATCTTATTGAATTCACGACCGACTAAATTCTTTCTTAGGGGCCGAAATAACCATACATTCAACAAAAAAATCATAGGCAAAGCAAGTAAGTTAAAGAGGGAACGATTATGCTTTACGGGATCGTCGCTGAGTAAGGAAATGTATTCTTGCGTAGTCAACACCCACGCCACACAACGCAGGATTTCCGGATAGAACATTCCTTCCAGTTATCTGGCACCTCTTTAATTTGGTCCAAACTCTAGTTACTGGAGAAACAATACCGTTCTCTTGCTAACTTGTGCCTTAAGAGTTGTTAGTGCTAGTCCATTCATTGATTTCAGCACTTAAGACCTAAGTTTACCAAACTTCTAGAGTGTAAGTGGTACAGGATGAACACTTAGAAACAAGACAAACCCTTATAACACCGATTGTACCGCCAAAACTGTACTATTGTTTTAATATTCCGTATCTTAAGGATTGGAATGGCAATACGCCACTGCAAAAGAAGAAATAGACGATGGATAATATAAGAGAGTATCATCTACTACGACGGTCAAGCCTCTCTTAGAGCGATCCTAAATCCGGCCGCTTAGCTGGTTGAGGAGTGCAGAGAGTGAGATGTATCCCAAGTGTCAGTGAGTAATGGGCAAGTGTCGAGAGTAATGAGTGAAGTGTCGAGAATAATGGGCAAGCGAACAGAATTGACAAGGCTAGACTCTGCAACCTCTCTCGTTCTCCAGAATCTTCCTACCAAATTTCGAAGACTGAAATAAGTGCGCCTCGGAAGAAACGAGAAGAGATTGAAAGATCTACCCAAGTTACGGAAATTATACTATAGGGTAGTGGTTTAGAAATCGGTAATAGGTGTAGTCGCGTGAGAAACGATAAAGCCACGACACTCAGAATGATTCTAAAGATAGTACTCTGACGATATCCACACATTTAAGATTAAGGCCGAGTGGTAGATGGATCTGGTGGGCAAAAAAGGTCTTGTCGGACCACGGTTGTACTACTACACTAATAGTGTAATGATTTGAATGTCCCAAACCTTGATGGAATGAATATAAGATTAGAACTTGTCAAATTGTTTGGTATTGTTATTATCTAAAAAGACGTTCTAGAGAAAATGTCTTATAAGATGGAACACTTCTTTGGAATTTAGCAAATATTCATGAAAAGTTTGGCGTGAGTTTGTGGTGAATGTCCATGGAATATTTACTGACATAAGAAGTGTTATACCCAGAAGGAATAATTTCTTCAAGTTGATTTTTCGACAGCATAATGAGTATATTTAGAGCGTGTTATAGTACAGTAAATCTGTCAAATTTGTGACGAAAAATTACCTACACACTTTTTTTTGCGGAAATCGTTAAAAGAGCATACAAAAAGCTTAACTTGAAATTTGTGACCTCTTAAAACTGTGAAAGAATTCGATGAAAATTGTTTCTTTCATGATAATCTTCTTTTAAAATGTTTTGTACTTACACTAATCCTTGTTCTGTCAGCTTGTTGCGCTTATCACTATTATGTGGTTATAATTACAGTGAAATTAACTGTTGGTATGGTATCCGACTCAGGATATATAAACACAGACTGGTTTAGGCAGTGGCTGTATCACTTTAAGGATCATGCCTGTCCCCAAAAAGAAGCGCCAGTTTTATTAATATTGGATAACCATTCATCGCACATCAACCTAGAGGCATCCAATTATTGCAGACAATTGGGAATTTCTCTCACACACCAGCCATAAGATCCAACCCCTTGACAGAAGTTTTTTTGGTCCTCTAAAAGCTAAGTATTCTATAGAATGTGAGCGCTGGATGAATCAACATCCTGGAAGAGCAATAACGCAGTACCAGATAGCTGGCCTTTTTAACGAGGCCTACAAACAAGTAGCAACAGTTGGGAATGCTGCATCTGGTTTTTCTGTCACTGGGATATTTCCGTTTAATGACGGCAGAACATGACTTTCTGCCCGCTTCGGTAACTGATGTTGAAAATATTCGTCAGCAAGAGGAGATAACCACCAACGCTGAAAAATTAAATGAAACAACCGAACTTCCTGCGACCAATGAGGAGAAGGTAGATGCCCATGTAGCTCTGATCACTATTAGCCCTTTTCTGGAATTTTTGTGTGCGATTTGTGTCAATAAACTAGTGCGTACACTTATACCTAAAGCTGCGAACACTTACCCTTATTCGCGGACAAGTGTGCGCAAACTGCCTTAAAAACTTTTTTTTGTATTATCTGAGAAATGTTTAAGTTTAACTGTATATTATGTTTATGTATTTATTAGGCATACCTAAACGTAATAAATATTCTTTTTATACAATTTTGACTTTTACATATTTTATTTTATGCGATAAAAAACACAAAAGTGCGCACACTTCCCCCAATCGACTCTACTACTATAGTGACGACTACGCTTTATCTGTACCACTCTTAAAATGTCATCTCTTTGTTTTTCTGGAGAAGGCATTTTCTGAGAGCTGATTAGTACAGATATTTTTAAATATTGCTCGTCAGTTTAAAAAAATGCCTCGAGTTCGAAGATGTCAAAATTATCACCGACTTACAAGATTTTGACATAGGTAGAATTAATGCCTATCGAGACGCTGGCTTGTCCCATCGCCAAAATAGCTGCCGTGGTAATTTTACTGCAATAATGATAATGCGTGTGTCGAATATGGATAGAAGATAAAGGAACAAGTGTCAAGATAGACGTTCAGACAAATAGCCCTTCGAGACCGTTTTGCTACTATGCGTCAGATTGCTGACCAATGGTTTGGAGTAAGTAGACCTGTACTATGCATACACTCTATCGTCGAATTCGAACCTTTGGACTTTTACTGTCCATGGTTAGTGCTTCCTCTGCGGACCAGTCATCAACGTTTGAACTGGAGCAGAGAACGGCAACATTTGGAGGCAGAATGGCATGTCATATTTAGCGACAAATTGCGATTATGTCTTGGTATGCAGGATGGCCGTAGAAGGGTAAGACGTCACCATGGAGAACAGCATTACATTGGATTTACCTGTTGAGAGGCATGTACACCCGACTGTTCGCCTAATGGTTTGCAGGGCTATTGCCTATGGTAGCCGACCACCCCTTCTGTTTGTTCGAGGCAATATATTAATGATATCTTACAAAAAGATTTACTACCTTATCTAGAGGCCCGTTCATACTTTCGTTTTCAACAAGACAACGCACGTCCCCATATTGCTCGTCGAACTACGGACATTCTTCAAGAAGCAAGCCATCAACTTAATTTTTTCAAATGAAAGCACCTTTTTTTATTTCATTTTTGAATTTCGCGTGGAAATCAACGTATGTTTCATGCATCATGTCCTATACCTAAAATCAACGGTTATCGAAAAAAAGACGATCAAACATTAATATTGAAGTTCAACTTACGAGTCACCTTATCTCTGAGAATTTTTATACAGAGCAAAATTCCATTCATTTGTGTTTTTTTATTGATGGCTGGTGACCATGTATTTTCATAGAAACTGTATGACAGTTGTACGCCAAACAGATATTGTCAAGTGTGAAGTGTACGAGCAAAGTTGCGGTTTTCATAATGGTAAAGTTAACGGAACGAGAAAAAATAGAAAATCTGTGCATGGTTGGGTTTGGTGATAGAACACGTACTCAAAGAGAAGCTGCTCAATTATTCAATGAAACCCATCCTGATCGTCCTCCGAGATGTCAAAAGGCGGTGAGTAGAATAGAGGCTAAATTTAGAGAATGCGGTCGTGTTAGAGATCTGCCGAAATCTGGTCGTCCTGCTCGAGATGAAAATGAACAACTTCACGTTTTTCTTTCTTTGGAAGAAAATCCATGCACTCCGATGTAGCCACGTTCTGTTTGAATGGTAGTGTGAACAGACAAAATTGTCTATATTGGGCAACAGAAAATCCGTATTGGATGATGGAGGTAAAAACCCAGTACCCTCAAAAACTAAATGTGTGGTGTGGAATAGAGCGCAGAAGAGTAATAGGTCCCTTTTTCTTTGAAAAGACTTTAACGGGACAAGTGTATCTCGATTTTCTCCAATTTGAATTAGTTCCAGCATTACTAGCTTTATTTCCAAATCCATTGGACCCAGACTATTCTGACGAAGAACTAATTTTCCAGCAAGATGGCGCTCCTCCGCACTATGCTGCCACTGTGCGTACATTTTTGGATGAAACCTTTCCCAATCGGTGAATCGGAAGGAGAGGACCCATCGAATGACCTGCTAGGTCGCCTGACCTAACACCAATGGACTTTTTTTTGTGGGGATACCTCAAGTCGAAGGTATTTGTTAATAGGCCAAATAATCTGAAAGTTGATAGCTGACCGACTGATACTGATACTCTGACGTTTTGTTGTTTTCATCTTGAATTGCCACACACGATTGTCTCATTTTATTTTCAAATAACCACTATATATTCAGCGTATACACTTACTTTTATCCGACTTTGTAAGGGTGTCCGACTTAATCGCATCACCTACCAGCGACTTCAACGAACTAATGAATTGGTCTAGCTCCTTATAAGTTCCTTTTGAAACAGAACTGAATTTCTTAGTTTTGTTTTGTAAACTGAGAGATGTAGTTTCAACAGGATTTTGGTTTCAAGACTAATATCACAGCGTACACCCACTATGTTACTGTAATCTGTGACAAGTAGAGAAATTCTTACATCACCGGTATAGCAGGTCGGATGGGGGATTGAACGGTCCCGGTCTTCTGATTGATATTACGTAAAAAATTGAGCGGATGACGAACGAATATTAGATGTTCGAAAAATAGAATAATTCAAATTTCAAAATAAGAGTTATAATGAGTAGTGAAACCTTACGATTTCATATATATTTTATTTGTATAAGCAAGTAAAAGAAAAGCCGCCAAGTTTTTTTTTAATAAATTGTTGCCATTATTCAAAAGTGCAGCCCAATCATATTTAGAGACCATAATTCATTTTATACGAGCTCTTATTTAAACTAGTTATTAGATAAATCCTATTAGTAATATCCTTAATTCGTTCTATTTTAACGGATATTCTTCAAATATTTGATCTTTTCCTCAAAATAAACATGAATTTCTTGATTAATCTCGCTGAATTTAACTGCCACGAGTAGAACAACCTTTATTACCGTAAAGGTGGATCGCCGTAACAAACATTGTGATGGTACACATAACCGTCGGCTACAAATTGTACATGACTCGTTAACCTCTTCGTCTTACTGCGCTGCTTAACTTGCTCTTGTGCGACATCACTGCTAACCTCTTCCAGGTGAACGTAATCTACCAAAGTAAAATCCTTGTTAACAAATCGTCAATTGGATCCATTGGACAACTCAAATTACAATTTTTAGCCATCTAACCTTTTAACCAAAATTAACTATATTTATGAGAGGTAGTTCAAATTTAAACCGAACCATGTTAAATAAGTATACAAGCTTGACCTAAAGAGATCTTGGACATCTCCAGACATGAAATTCAAATTCTTGTGACATGTCTCAAAAGGTCATTTCTGCAGTCAGAAATTCATCTTAATAAAAATCGTGCCCAAAGGGAGAATAATAATTCATCATCATTGTAATGTGTTGAAAGTAGTCGTCCATTTTTTTATTTAAAAGACTTACTTTTTACAAACTACAAGTTTGGTCAAAGTCTCGATCTTCTAAAGCGCCAACTTAAGACGTGCACACTATGGAGAGATTACGAATACTATCTATATATCCATTAAAATGGACATTTTAGAAACTGTTGATCACGTCTGATGATGCCTTTCGAGGCGAAAGACGTATTGCCAATTAATCGTAATAGAAGTTCGACACTTTAACTAAACTTGTAGTTTATTGTAAATTGTGTTCATATTAGATTATTTCTCTGGACCTTATATTGGAAGTTTTGGATACTGCATATCTACGTCGGCAATAGGATTTCGAACTCCGTCGAAAATTGCTGTAGGAATCTTACGGTTATTCCAACCAGATAAGGAAATATTTTGTACATTTTTCATTGAATTTAGCACCAAAGATAGGGAAAAAAAGACACAAAATGTAAATTTTGTTTATAATTCATTGTTTATGACAATAAGTGCTCAGATGTTGGCCTGCTGCATCCATATAATTATAAGATTTTGTTTAAAACGTCCCCGGACATTATGAAGCATTCTGATATAATGGCTCAACATTCATTAATGATGCGCTGGCGTAAAATTAATTTATTGACGCTGGCTAAGTTTTATAAACTTTAAGTGACCCCATAAAAAAAAGGGGGTCAAGTCAGGTGATCTTGCGGGCCACTCTCTTCGGCCGAGCATCTATCAGGGATACGTTACGTCCGTTTTAAATATTCTCGATTTTAATTAATATTCTTTATATATAACAGCAAGGGTGAGGAGATGCACCATCTTATTGGGTCCTAGCTCTTTGCTAATGTAATTATTATTTTCTAACGTTTCTGTCAATGTAGGATCGATCGCGTCTTCTATGCGGTTCTCCTTTAAGATTCCATTGGATCAAAAAAAGACCAATAAAACAATCGCGATAAATTCCAACCCAGACGTGTAATTTCTCAGGATGTTGAGTGTGAACCTCATGGACTAGATGTGGATTTACGTCACAGTTAACAGTTCCGTTTAGAAAAAACGAATACGCATCGGAAAAACAAATGTTTAATACTAAATTTGGATTATTTATTATTTGGTTGGTCATAATCTCGCAAAATTCCAAACGTCCGTCGAAATCATTTTCATTCAATTGGTGCATAAGATGAATTATGTAGGGGTAAAATTTATGTATCTTTAAACTTCTGCGAATGCTTATACGATATATGCCACAAATAAAGGTAATTGCCTGTTGCTTAATGTAGGGCCCATATTGACGTGGCCCAAAACAGCAATTTACATAGGTTCGTTTACAACTATCCTTCAGTTTGCAACTGATCCTGTCACCCTAAACTTTGCCACCAGCTCAATTATGTATTTTCGGTGAACATGTTTATCTGGATTCATTTCATTAAATATATGAGCTACATTAGCACATCTACCATTTTGGTAATACAGTTCATTCGGCGATAATCTTTCTGCAGTTGAATAAACCATTTTAGAATTAAATAAAATTTAGTCAAAAACACTTCGAGACACTAAATTGAGATGAATAAAAAAAAAACAAAAATAAACAAAACAATATATAAAGTTTTGAAGGATACATCTAGAAAACATTAATTTTTATGTTGGGTTTCGTTGTTGGATATGTTGAAAAGAGAATTGATGACCATTAAATTAAAGTATCACCTTAAGTTTTACCCGATTTTCTTGTAAGGGATAAACTTTACCTCTGCGTAGGGTTAATGAAGAAGTTGAAAATAAAGCAAAAAAGACTTCTTCGATATAAAAATTCACATGTTTTCAAGAAGCAATAAATCGTTTCATAAAGAGAAGTGTTTTCATAATCGTGTTTTAATTATTCTTTCTTTCCTATTTTCTCAAAAATGGCTGCATACAACTAAAAAAAAATTAATTGAAAGGAGAATTATATTGACTTTAAATTAAGGTATCACTTGACCCCTAATCCCTTTTACTACTTGCTTTACACATGGCTCGAATTACTCCTTTCTCTAATAAAAAAAGCGAGTTGACGAGGAACCGAAAAACCCAAGATTTTAGGGATGACTCTCAGTGTAAGGCAACCAGAAGAAACCTTATTACACACCCTTTTAATATGTTCTTGATACCTATTGTCAGTATTAATTGTTATACCCAAAAACTTGTTTGACATCTGTCTCAGAACCCTCCCATCATTCATACCAAGATTATCTATCTGTCATTTAAAGCACAATAAGTTAGTTTCAGAAGTGTTGAAGCACATATTATTTGCATTACCAACCTCCAATCCTTAATCTTTACCAAGTCACCATACCTTAATCTTTATGATGCCATATAATGCAAGTCATCTGCAAACATAGTTACTTTTCCTTTCACAGATATTAGAGCCAGGTCATTGAGGTACAACAGAAATAATAGCGGTTTAAAGACGGAACCCTGTGGGACACCACAAGAAATCTGCTGTTCATCTGAGCAATATCTATTAAATTGCACCTTCTGAACACCATCTGATAGGTATGATCTAAACCAGCTCAAGGTAGAACCTCTAAACTCATATTTCTCCAACAGTATTCTGTGATCCACACAATCAAATGCGTTGCATATATCACAGGACAGTGCTGCCGCAATATCACTAGAGTTGAGTCTGCTATAGAGCCGCTCAAGCAAATTAAAAATAGCATCGCCTGTGCTTCTGTTGGCTTGGAATCCGAATTGTTCAGGATTCAGAATAATGAATTTATTTAAAAACAAATTGATTCTTCCCTTTACCGACTTCAATAATTTTAGACAGTGTGGGCAAAAGTGCTATGGGTCAAAAATAGGAGTGTTATTGTCTCCACCCTTCTGAAGAGGTACAATTATTGATCTCTTAAGACCACTAAGAAATATATTCGTCACAAATGAAACATCCAGCGAGTCTGCAAGTACCTTCAATGCGTTGGTCGGTAGAGCTGAGAACATTTTTAATGAAAGTTATTCCCATCTCGCTGAGGTTTTATTTTTATTTTCTTAATTATGTCTCTTTATCTCCAAAATGTTAGTTGGATTAAAGAAAAAAGAATTCCTTATAGCAATATTCTTCATAAAATCTTCAGCTTAAAATGCTGCTTGTTAGATCAGTTGCAATGCTACAGTAGAATGAATTGAGTTTATTTGCACTTAATTCTGAAGCCATTTGAAAAGCAGTGTTCTTTCCCCTAAGCTCATTCACAATCTAGTAGAACTCTCTTGATTTGTTTGAAGACTCATTAATTCTCTCAGTAAAATACAGTTTAAATTTTTTTAATTTTTTTTATAATATAGTTTAAAAATAGATCATTATTAAAAGAAAATGTACGAATGTAACGCAGAGATCGCATGTTCTTTCCTGAAATTCTTAAGACGTTTGTATACCAAGATTTTTTTGACCTGACCTTCGTTTTGAGCAATTTTTTGTCAGCACCACGCCTAAACTGCGCTACGGAATAATACAAAAATGAGCAGACTTAGGTGTTTTTTTATGGCCTTAATCCCGGATTCATCGTCGATTTTGCAATAACATTACGCGAATGTTGAACAATAGTCTTGCGGCGTCATTAGGTACTACTTCAAAGTCAATATTCATTCAACTTCCACGCAAGCGAATTCGCTGGTTTAGGCTAAAACTGCATAATAATAGAAGGAAAAATGGTTTGGTTTAAATTTGCACGCCCCTCGTATTGAATGATGACAATCTGCCGCCTTGATGAGATTTTATATTGAGAGTCGGAGTACACTGGGAAACTAAAACTAAATTTTACTATGACAAATTTATTCATAAATAATGTACAGTTCAAAGGGCTGTTGATGGCCTCCTGCTGGGCTGAATTGGTAAGGGCAGAATCTAGCTGATTGAAATTTTCTGCAAAATAGTGAGAGAAATATAAGGATTTATAACGAAAGGTCTGACAAAGTCTTGGAAAAGTAACGAGTAGTGTACTTTTAAATTATTTGTGTCATACGGGTGATAATATTTAAAAACGATGCTCCCTAGAAAAAAATGTAAGATAAAGGAAACTACACTAGACTAATATACCTTGGCAATAAACTGCTGAAATTAGATTTATTTAGATATTTCGAAATATATTCATTGCGATGGTTTTTGGTAAGAAATGGATTAATTTTTAAAAATGAACGAGTATCTGTGGCGCCATTTAAAAATCGCGTTTCAAAGCATTAACTAAAGTCACGAATATTTTATAACACGTGTGGAGTTCAATATTTTCTGACCGCAAAAATTAAAAAAAAAATTTAAGACTTTACGCGGTCAGAATCAATTTACTTATGCAGTTAATTGCATTTTTCTCCATGAAATAGAAGGCTCCTTTAGAAAAAGGTCTAAATCTCCACAATTTCAAAATAAATTTGTATTTACGTTATCAGTTGATCGTGTTTCGGGGTATCCCCATTATCAAGAACTGTTATAAATTTTAGTATATCTATAAAATCAACCATGTACAATTTTTTAGTCTGATAAAATACAACCCATTCTAAAACTTACGGAAACCTACTTATGATTAAATCAATTACAGCAATTAAATACGTACATAAACAAAAGCTTCTAACCCCGTTATTTATAAATATGCCAGTCAAAGTCAAAAAAGTTTATTACCACAAAAATAGTTATAAATATAATTAGCTACATGAGAAAATAAAATTGACAATTTTTGGTAAAAGGAACTGCTTCGCGATTATATAAAACCGATAGCGCAATTTGCGTGAAACAGGCCTTGAAAACATTATAAATAAACACAAAAAAAAATTCCTAATTAACCTAAAAAAGAACGAAATTAAAACTAAAAATGGCAGAAACAAAAAATGGCAAAGCAATTTGGCTGGCATGCGACGGAAGGTAACAAGAATAGACAAAAAAGAACCACAAAAGAAAGATTGCCAGTGTCTGCGGCCCAATCATATAGATCTAATGCGATTCAAAATCCTTAAGGATACGCGCAGCATCCAAAAAGTGATTAATGACAAAATCTAGAGTTGATGCATACAATGGCAGACACTACCAAAAACTTCAGAAAATGCTTAAGGCTTTCAATAAAGGATTTTAGGATAAAACCAACAATAAGAAAAAATATTCGGATCATGTTTTCCATCAGAGAATTTTGAATCTATCGGACTGCGAATTCACCGAACAAGAACCGACACTACTCAACAAGGATCTAAGTTCAGTCCTGGTGAATGCACTCCTCGCAGATATCGAGGTCACGTTGCAAACGACACAAAGTGATATTACCAACACAATCAGAGGAAGCTGCCGTTAAGAAGAAGTCCGTAACCTCAAATCCAATTCTTCCAGATCGAGATAAATAATCTCGACTACCAATCAGAAATTACTGAAGGCAATTAAAATTAAACAAAATTATTTGGTGATCAGGAAAATCAGACAAGGGTACTTGTATGTTCATTTGCAAACGGAGCGAATAAACAGAAAAAGTTGAAGATTTTATCAAAAACAACGATTCCATCACATCCCCCAACAGCGATCCCATAAACATATATCTGAGACCTTAGGGCCACAGTAAACTGAATGGAACACTTCTGCAAAACTACAATATGAGAAACCAAAAACTCCATTAAATCCTCACAAACCATGTTTTTACGGCATGATTAAAATTAATAAAAGCGGTTACCCTGTAAGACCCGTAGTAAGCTTTATAAATGCCACTACTTACTTTCTGTCTAAATGGTTGAACAGCTTTCTCAGAAGCTCACTCAAACGTTCAGAATAAATTCAGCATTAAAAACACAATGTTTGAATGGATTGAAACTTCTGAATCAGGTTCTCCTAGGGTCATTTGACATCCATATTCCACCAATTTCAAGTAAATAATAGAAGGATTGCTGGTCACAGGAACAGATCTAGATGGTAAAGAAAAATCACATATCATTTCATCACGTAACACCTTTGGAAAAGTGTCTAAATCTACATCTCTTCTTAATTAAATAAAATTAAAAGGATTACCGTGTCTTTCTCCACTCTTAGCAGAGATCCTGTCCCATTTCGAAAATAAACTGCTGTTTCAGAATAAAGACTTCTCTTCAAAACTTCTCTTAAACCATGGCATAGATATATGGCCGACACGTTTGAGATTTGGACAGGTTCGAGAGAGCAGTTAGATGATTTCTTGAACAGTTTGCACCAGAACATCAAGTTCACAATGGAGGTATAATAAAATAACCAACTCAATTTTTTGGATTTGTCAAAAACTAGAAACAATAACACCTTACAGTATTTATAGAAATCCATTTATAGAAAGCCAACCTAGACAGACCACACAATTTCATCAAATTCCAATAACTTGGCAGCATTTCATTCAATGATTCATCGTTTGGTTTCAATACCGTTGCTTCCTAATAATTTCATAACAGGAAGAAATAAAGTCTGCCAGATGGTCTTAAACAACGAATACACAACACAGCTTATAGACAGACACATAAACAGAAGATATGGAAAATTACCAAGAGATCTATCTAGTCGCATCCATAGACGAGTCTTGGCAACCACCTAGATATGTATCTTTGAGCTACATAGATCGTGTTTAATTAAAATAGGTAATATTCGCCCCTTAAAAAATAAAACCTATAAACGGTTTTATTGCTCTACACACTTCTGAAATAGAGTATAAATTACCCGTGCTTGCCGCGCCGATGTAGAATGACGCAATAGCATTAGTTGTTGATCGGTAGTACAGCTACTCGCGTGTGTGTTCCGTTTTTTAAAAGTTATCGAGTTATTTTGTTCTGAATCGTCATCGAAATTTTGCATGGTTTTTTTCTTTGAACAGTTACTTCACTTGAGGTAAGTTTTAATGGGATAGACATGTATTAGGCTAGTATGTATTTCGGCATGCACTTAACCTCAAAAATAGCGTGCACATGTTTATTTGCTCGAGGATTTACTGGTCCATCTATCCTTTTTTAGGACAGACGGACCAGCACGGGATAGGAGAGATGGACCTATATAATAAATGATTGTTTTTTCAGGATAATAATGCCCAATCAGTATACTCGCAAACGAAATGTGCCCGAAAGGGGTTCTTGGTCTGCAGAGGACTTATGTTCTGCCATTAATGCAGTAGTGTTTGGCGAAATGGGTGTTAACGAAGCAGCAAAAGCATTCCACATTCCAAAAACTACTTTTAAACGCAGACTTGCAGCTAGCAATCAATCTAAATAAAACCGATTGTTTAGGCCCTGTCAGCTTGCTTGGGAGAGAAGCAGAGGCCAAGCTCGCTACCCACATCCAAAAATACAGAAAAGAGGCTTTGCACCGACTAGACCAAGATAATTTAGCCGAACGTCTTGGAATTCAACATAAATTTAATCGGGAAGATGGTGAGTAGATGGATGATCTTCATACTTAAAGACTCGCTAATTATTGACTGAATTTTTAGGTAAAGCTGGTAACGTCTGGCTGCTTCAATTTTTAAGACGGAATTCAGACATTACTGTTCGCAAAGCTGAAAATACCTCAATAGCGCGAGCTTTGGGAATGTCTAAAAATGTGGTAGACAACTATTTTAAAGAACTCGATGCTGTACTTTCTGAGAATGGTTTGTTTGGCAGGCCTGGCAACATTTATAATACGGACGAGACAAGAAAAGTATACCTTCAATTAGCCCGGGTGAAAAGGGTGAAACGATTACAGTAGTTGCCTGTTGTAATGCAGAAGGAGTTTATTTGCCTCCTTACTGCGTGTTCAAGAGAAAAAATGCTAAAGCGGAATGGGCTGATGAAATGCCACCCGGCTCACGTGTACGCATGTCAGAAAAGTCAGCGTACGTGACATCAGAAATTTATCTGGATTGGCTACAGAATCATTTCTACCCTAGAAAAGCACCTGGAAAGGTTTTGCTAACGGTAGACGGACACACTTCCCACACGACTAATCTTGACACGTTGCAATTCGCTGAGGATAACGACATTAGTATATTTTGTTTGCCGAGTCATACTACGCATTACTTGCAGCCGCTTGATCGGGCCTTCTTCAAGAGCCTTAAAGGGCATTATTACGATTCATGCAGAAGGATGATCAAATGCAGCCCCACTAGGAAGTTAAATCGATTACAATTCGGCAAACTTTTAGGGGAAGTCTGGGGCAAATCGGCTACAGTCAGCAATGCCGTATCGGCCTTTCGGGCAACAGGAATCTAGCCTTACAATTCAGATGAAATACCCGATTACGCTTTTCTAACGGAGCCACCAAATGAGGCTGCATTACATTCAAGAAACACATTTAGGGAACAAGGTGTCCTCACAGAAGTGGCAACAGAAACTGTGTTGCAAGAAATTTGTTCTCAAACTTTTCCTCGCGAATGTGACTCACTTCAACCAGGCCCTTGTATGGAATGCAGCAGAAAAGTGTGGAAGAACCTACTGAAGAAGAATTAACACCTGGGAAACTACTTCAGGAGCTTTCTCCTGTGCCTCTTATAACACCAGCAATGAAAAAGGCTCGTGCTAATCTAGTCGGTAACTTAACATCACCAAGTTACATGGCTCGAATAAGCGAGAAGACGCAGAGACAAACACGACAGCTTAAAAGACAGAAGAAAGAAGAACCTTCCAAGAAGAAATCGCCAAAATCTACTAAAAAAGTGTTGCAAAAGAAACGGAGGCATGGGTCTACCTCTTCAGAATCTGATGAAGACGTACTTTTGGATGATTCGTCTAGCGAGGAAGAAACCTTCGATGACTTAGAGAATCAGTGCGTCGGGTGTCTTCAAGATTATCGCCTTACAAAGAAAAAAGAGGACTGGCTACAATGCATTATCTGTTCTAGATGGTTGCACGAAGGTTGCACATCCTACACCAACACATGCCAACTCTGCGGTGCCGCCCCCATTATGAAAAAGGGGAAGAAAAGACTAAATTAGTGTACACAAGATCTCTTTTAAGACTTTCTAGCAATGGGCCAATTTAAGTTTTCAATTTTTTATGTTTTACATTTATTTGTCGAGTTGCATTCATATTTAAACTGTGTCAAATAGATCACCAACATATATATTTACGTTGGACTTTTTTTTAGAGATTAATTCTTATAAATTAATAATTTTTGAAAAGTGGTCCATCTCTTCTCGATTTACCCTTCTTTCAAAACTTAAAGACAAGGCAGCAGTAGGATGTAAAAGTGGCGTTTCTCATTTTCAATTTAATGATTGTGAATCAACATATATTGGCAAGACGGAGCGCAATTTCAAGACTAGGTTCCAAGAACGTTTGAATTCACTAAACAATAAATCGTAATTTGGAGTTTACTTGAAGGAGAAAAACCGCTCATAATGATTTTCAGAAAAACTTCAAATCCTTCAAGAACTTTGGGATGGGAAGAAATTGGATGCCGTAAAAGTCGATTGAAATAGCAAAAGAAAAACTAAGAAAGGATGTGCGTAGTTTAAAATGATCCTGCCATTAATCACTTTTTGGAGCCTGCATGTATCGTAAAGGATTTTGAATCGCATTAGATCTATACGACTGTACCGTTGTTTAAGACGTTGCCAAATTTATAAATAAAGAGGTTGAAAGATTGTAAGTTTTAGAACGGGTTTTATTTCATGAGCCTAAAAAATTATATTTTGTTGATTTTATAGATATACTAAAACTTATACCAGTTTTTGATAATGAGGCTACCGCGAAACGGGTCGAACTGAGTAGATAAATATATTTTGAAATCGTGGAGATTTGAACCTTTTTCTAAAACAACCTCCTATTACTTATCCAAGCAGTTTGAAATTTACACATCTTATCATTGAGATTATTCATGGTAATTTTTTTTTATATTCCTCAAACTGCCATTCATTCAGTCATCCCTTATTCGTCTAATTTTTGAACCTCGACTTACATCTCAGTAAACTTCCCGTCGTATCCTACGATAATTTGCCTACATTTCTTTCTAGGATGCGTCGTTTATAAAATAATAAAATATGTAAATTTAAATCACATAACCTTTACTATACACTGTATTTCAGATCACTTGATCTTGACATATGGGTTTCTTTAACTTTTTTTTAATATAGTTTCGGTCCGATTTAGATGATTAAAAGAAAAACATCCCTCTTCACACAAAAATAAAATATTTGTAAGGCAACGGCCTATAAACCCACTAAATCTTTAGATTTTCATAGAAAATTCTCTATACTTCGGAGTATCAGTTGAAAATAAGTATACAACATGACACCTCAAGTATATTTTCTAGTCCAACCTTTTTCTTTAATCAACGGCCTAAGTAATTTTCAATGTTACTTTTCTTTCTTTTAAACCGATTTAATGCATGAGTTGAAAGGAAGTATACAACAAAACGCATTAAATCGTATTAAATATAATTACTAAAAAAATTGTTTGTTATTTAGGAGCTTCTTTTAATACTGTGAGAGCCAATATAAAGATTGCTTTTTACAAAAATGATTAGGCAAGTAAAATTTCATATGAACATATTCCTTTTGCCTACCCGATAGACTTGCATAACTTGACATATCTTAAACATATCTATAATGGACATTGTTAGGGTGTATTTTAATATGTTAAAGAAATCCATATATAAAAACGTATTCTAATTACTTAAACGATAATTAAAAACACTTACATGTACTGCATCAGGTGGCCCCTCAGGTGGTTCCTGGTTGTCATGCTCCAAAGGCTGTTTTCTTGCAGCTCTTCTACTTAAATATTAATTCCTTAAATTACATTATTTTATACAAATTTAAAGCTCTTATAGTCAATCACTGCTTTAATCTTATGAACTACAGTACATTGTACATTTTTTACTGTCTTACAGATAACATTGACTAGTTTCAGTATTTTCTATTTACATAAATATTGTCCAATCATTTACAACAGCCGGAAAACTTTGAGGCTTCAAATTCTAGTCGTAAAAATACTTTAGCAGATGTTTCTCTTCTTATTTCTTTGAGACATTTTGATTTATCACAACTTGAGATAATCATTTAAATTTTTCCCGGAAGTTGAAACAATATTCATTTCTCTCTTGTCTTTTGGTTAGTTTTCTTAAAGCTCTTCCAAGCTATTGAAATCGAAACGACAAATGACTTAAGTCACTTATTTAAACATAAATGATATCAAGAGCATGTTCTTAGAACACTGAATTCAGTAAAACCAGAACTGAAAGGTTTGTAGGGGACGATATGGAATAAAATATAGAAAAAGCACTTCTTTCAGAGATCTTGCACCTGAATAACTTGTTCAGTTTGGCAACCAGTAATTTAAAAAAAACCCATCCACTTTTCCAACCTTATACTTCATGAATGTTATTTAAAATGATACAGAACTTGAAGAACGTATAGCAAATGTCAGAAATATGTTGGCACAATACCTATAAAGCCGTGTCGTATTTGGATGATAGGGCTACCAGCCTCCATACATTTCAATTTTCGTATTCTGATGATTCTTTTCGGCCTGGGCATGCATAGTGGCCGAAGTCCGTCTATAGCAATGCCCAGTAAACAAATGTGCGTCCGGTTTGTTTAAATATTTCGCGATCCTCCTCGGTATTTCCCCAAAGGTGTTTCTACCCACCACATTGGTGGTGCACCTATTATTTTTAAAATATACGAAAAATCTGTTGTGTTCTGTATGGCCCGGTCTTAAGGCCAAATATTTCCGATATAACCCCAGAAAACTTGGCAAAGGTTCTTTGCCGTCTACGACGATAAACATGCGATCTATTTTAGTTTTGGACTCTTTAATAGAAATCAGCAATGAAGTGTCGAGGTCTTGGATATCGTTCGTTTCGAGTTTGGCCAACTCTTCGCGCCGACAAGCGCCGCATATCCCGAAAATTAAAGCGACTTTTAAGAATAAATAAATTTCATCCGGGGCCTTGATCAGGAACGTTTCGACCTCTTCTTTCGTTAAAAACTTCGATTTAGATGGAGCGTAACCCTCGCCTTTTTGCCTTAAAAGCTCGAGCAATCTCGGATATTGATTGATATCCACGTTATTGAGAAGATTTATCGTGGTTTTAAGCATCGAGTAATAACACCATAGTGAAGACGGTTTATGTCTCTTCGATTGATCTTCGAAATAATTGATTAAAGTGCTTTCGGTTAAACCCTCATTGAGGGATAACGATTTTTCTTGGCACCATTTTAAAAAGTCCTTATAAGTCCTCTCGTAGGTATGGCGGGATTTAGAGGGGAGTTGATTCAGTTTCGATTCGACGTCGAGCAGATTTGACGGTTCCGTTCCAAAAAAGTACGCATTATCTAAAATAGAGCGACTATTGAGAACTGAAGTTCAATTTGGTTAAGATCGCGTCAAATCAGAAGTGGGATTTTGTATTTGTATTCTTTTCAATGAGAGTTCATGATTAGTTAAGCGGAAGGAAGAGAAATCAGTAAAGTTTAAAGAAGGTTCGCGCCTAAGACTTAAGTTTTTTATAATGTAACTAATCCAATTAATTAAAAAAACTTGCATTATATTCAAGCCATCGGATACGAAAATATTAAAATGGCTTTAAACTGTCTATGGTAAAATTCCATAATAAAAGTAATAGGCTATTAAAAGTATTCATTAACGTTAAATCCGAGGTCGTGACAATATATAACAACTCTTACAGATCTTTTACGACTAGAAATTAAAGTGAATATAATTTAAAAATTAGATCATCAGAGCTAGCAACACCGCACATTTAAAAAATGCATTCTGACCTACATATCACAAGAAATCAACCTTGTTGCCTTATATTACATGAAATAGTAATATTTTTACAAATATAAACTACCAGATTTGTACCTTTACTTCACATGGCTTCAAATTTACCATTGAGAAACAATATTATCGGTATTCGTAAAATAATCTTGTAACCACTTAACAAAGTATAAAAAAATGTACACTAAACTATTAAGGATCCTTTAACTTACAACCTATACATTCATTTGAATATTTATAGTTACAAAACACTTTAAGAAAACACCAATGAGACTGATCTGTTCCCAAATAAGGTGACGCGTACGCAAAATTGAACAATAACTGAGTTCGCCAAGTTGCCACTTCGGCGCTGTTGGTCAGAGGTGTACACAAAAACACTATCAAATGTCTAACAGTGAGCCGAGCCAATTAGAGTGAGGTAAACTTCTGACCAACAGCGCCGATGCGGATACTTTCTGAAACTAGTTATCGTTCATTTTTAGGTACGCATGCTTATTATTAACACATAAAACATGAAACAAATTGCCGCACCTTTGTCGAAACGTTGTGTTAACACTTGTCACCTGTCTCGAACTGTCATCTGATTATCAGACAACAACTGCTAACACAATTGCGCAATCGCTCCTCGAAAGGCACGGCAATTTTATTTTTATTAAAAGTGCAAAGTTACATTTTATTATTAACCATTTTGATAGTGTAACCTTACATAGAGGGGATTTGTACCACTCCCCATGACACTTTTCATAAGAAACCGAGAAAGTTTTGTCACTTTCACATGTGGTGACAGTTGAAAAGTGTAATTTTTTATAAGCAAAAAATGTCATGTTAGTCATGGGTCAACAATGTGTCGTGTGTGTCAGTGTGAAGGTCCTCAGTTTGTCTAAACTTCACAGTTTTAGAAGAAGAAGACCTCAAAACTGTTGTTCTGTTTGAGGACTCCCTAAAACTGTAATTTCAAAAACAAAGGTAAGGACACAAAGTCACGGTTCTCATCCAATCTATATAATTTCTTAAAAAAACTTAAAAGCTACACGTGTTTCGCTCCTGTCGGAGCATCATCAGGCCTAGACCTACACAGATCACATTACAACTCATTGTTGTCATCACATTACAAATTGTTGTAATGTGATCTGTGTAGGTCTAGGCCTGATGATGCTCCGACAGGAGCGAAATACGTGTAGCTTTTAAGCTTTTTTAAGAAATTATATAGATTGGATGAGACCGTGACTTTGTGTCCTTACCTTTGTTTTTGAAATGTGATCTGTGTAGGTCTAGGCCTGATGATGCTCCGACAGGAGCGAAATACGTGTAGCTTTTAAGCTTTTTTAAGAAATTATATAGATTGGATGAGACCGTGACTTTGTGACCTTACCTTTGTTTTTGTTTTCGTTTGGTCTCTTAGAGAAAAATGGATGATACGTTTCTATCTGTAATTTCAAGGTGAGAATATGTAAAAATTGATGATTTGCATTCATCAAGGAGATTTGAATAATTATAAACTACTCACATTAACCCAGTTGGCTAAATGAATTAATGTGAGGTTTCAAGAAAGTGTTTTTTTTTTTAATGAAATATTATTACTCAACAAAAAGAACTCAAAAGTAGGTTTCTTTTTATTGATGCCTGACACTAAAAATTCAAAAGCCTTGAATTTATGAAGGGTTTTACAGTCAAAAGCCAAAATGACATCCTTGCTATAAAGGAATAGAAAAAATGTAATTTTGGCCAATTACCATAAAAACCTGTACTTCCTTTAGCAGTTATATAATTCTTGAGTTTTAAATTTTAAGTATCACAATTACCAACCTAAAATTAAGGTTACATACATTTTTAGTATTTAAATATATGTAATTAATATGCAGGGTTATCAGCTAGCTAGCCACTGTATATATAGGAGTATGAGAACTATAATTAGATAAAAAAGATAGTGAATTGGTAGAAATACCATTGAAAATTGATTAACTAAATACATTTTTTATTACTCTTTTTATATTCAACATTAAATAAGTCAGTGCCATCACAAATGTAAGAATGGCATTCACTTCACACACAAAATGTGAGGAAACAAAGTGTTGCCTAAATAAAACTACAGAAGACATGGAATCTAAAGACCATCCCTTAACCTCTATAAACCTCTCAAGAGATGTAGGAGTCACTCTAAAACAATTTAGAGTGATAAAATATCCCCTAAAAGGCTCACAGTGGCAAGGAGGATGCTAAAGAAACCATTACAAAATTATTCCAATCAAAATAGAGAAGCCAAAGCTTGTATGGTGTTTTTAGAAAATTCCAAAAACATAATGTACAAGCCCTGTTAATCACTGAATGCTAAATGTAGCACTCAAAACTGATCAATTTGGAAATATCAAAAAAGACACTTTCAAAGTAGAAGTCTACTAAAACAAAACTGCTTTAGTATAGGAAGTAAATAAATTGACTTATGCAAAATATGCATAAGTCGTAATGAAAAATGCATTTGTAAAAGAATACAAATACAAAAAAATGGATATGACAATATAAAATTAAAAAATGGATTTTTTTACACTTAACAAATTAAACATCACCTTACTTGACCAAATGAAATAGCAATAAGTTTTAAGTTAGGGTTTCAAAAATTTCAAAATTCAAATGGTTATTTCACCAAAACTAGTCTTGACAAAAACAATTTGATTCAAAATTCAAAAGTAAAAAATCCTAAACCTTTCCAAATTGTTATGATTATGATAACTTGGAAGTTTTTCTTGCTGTTCTATGATTTAGTCTTTCATATGTTGAGAGGGTCAAGTAAAATGATGTTACTTATGCAACATGTAACTGGATCAAAAAACAAAAATAAAATCAAACGAATTGAATGCAAAAGATTCTAGTAAACAAACCTAAATATATGGGAGCACATTTTAGGACAGCATGCAATAATATCCTAATAGTACCAACCTGAAAAAAAATTCTCAAGATTACTTAATAATTTAATAAAGCCAAAATACAAAAGGTGCTATTTGTAGGTACAATATAACAACTTAACTGATAAGGACAGTTAAGGCATCACTGTGAACATTTCGATTTACAGCACTTTAAAGTAAGTGCTGTAATTGAATGGGTTTTATTGCTATGATATAACACATTTAATTACTTGCACTTTATTAAACATCAAAAGTCATATGATACATCTTTTTATAAAGTACTAAAAAGATATGGCATAATGATTTTTGCATTAAGTAATCTTTTGAATATATTTAAAATGCAAAGAGATTTTAGTCATTAATAATAATATAAATAAGATTTTTATAACCTAGCATGATTATTCTCTATAAATTGTTGTGTTAAGCTATTAATGCTTCCTTTAATATAGAGAAATTTTTTTACAAAATGCGTCGCGATCATTAGAAATTGTTGTTAATCTTAAAGGCATGCCCATATAAAACTGAGACATACACAATTTTATTTATTAAAATAATATTTTCAGCAAAATATTATCTTTCCTAACCTTCAAAAGAGCATACTCTCTTTTATGCATTAATTACTTTCGGAAAGTAAGCAGCAAAATTCGAAATTCCTTCTGACCAGGATGACAATACTAACATAAAAATTATAGACATTTCTCTTATTGAAAAATCACTTTTATAAAACAAACAAAAGCAACACAAAATAAGTCCCTCCATGTGCTACCATACCAGTTACAATATGCACAAGTTTCCAAATAACGCAATAAAAAAAATCCACCTACCTTGGCCTTCTCCTGTGCCGTCAGCACTGGTACCTGCCTGTGGTTCCGTTTCCTCGCCTTCCATCATAGAATAATCCTCAGTGTCATCAACAGTGGTATCATCCAAAGTGTCATCGCCAAAATTATCGTCTCCGTCGTCTGGTATCGTTACCGATTGGTTTTGATCATACGGTTCGACTTTAAACTGTTGCATAGAGCCGCCGGTTGAGCTCGTGTTCGTTTCCGGTATAGCTGAGATCGGTTCGGTTTTGGCGGTAATCGAGGATACGGGCGGATTCGATTGAGAGTCGTTCGAGGAGACGCTCAATCGCGGTCGTTTTTGCGCCTTTGAGGAGATCGGCGCGGGAACCGAGATTGGAGACGGTGCCGGTTGTTTTTTCGGTCTCGGTTTGTAATCGGTATCGACGTGTTGTCGACTGCTGCTCGTGGTCGATTTTACGTCGTGTGTCGAGTCCGATTCGGCATCCGCGGAACCCTGAAATAAATATAAAAATGTTTGTAAAAACATGAAAGATTTAGTTTTTACTAGAATTGCAAACGCTAATAATAACTATAAGTTGTATCAAATAAAACTAAATTTCACTGATTGTGTTGTTACCAAATGACATATTGCTCTAAGATTGGTTCAAGTAAATTTTGGGTTCTTTTAAGCATTATACAGGGTGTCCAGAAGCTAGATGCAATCCTTTAAGGGGGTGATATTGAAACGTAAAAAATAAATATGGAGTTAAAATAAAAATGCTTTGTTTTATGTTTAAATAATTGTTATGAAAATGCTTTCGCCGTCTTACTGAAGTTGGCATTGGGAATAATCCGGCACGTGGAGTCAACCCTGGCCATAATAATGTAGAGATTGAGGAGCAAATACTGGAAGCTTTTACCGCAGACCCTACTGCAAGCGTCAGAAAAGTAGCTGAAGACCTTGGCCTTTCTAGATGAAAGGTGTGGACGACCATGAAGAAAGATGGACAGTATTTTTTTCATGGTACGGGGGTGCAGGGCTTACAAGAAGAAGACCCTGCAAGACGAATTCAGTTCTGCCGCTTTTTATTGAACATGGACATCGAGGACCCGTTATTCTTCAGAAGTATATTGTGGACAGACGAGTCCAATTTTTCCAGGGAGGGTTTTACCAACTTCCACAACCTCCACGAATGGACTGCCAAAGATGCAAATCTGCACTGGAAAAAACAAAAATCATTTCAAACAGATTTTCGGTCAATGTGTGGGCCGGAGTAATAGGCAAGACTATTATTGTGCCACATTTTCTGCCAGAGAATTTAAATGGTGCCAACTATTTAGATTTTCTACAAAATGATATCCCCGTTCTTCTAGACGAAGCTGGATTATTGGAACGAGAAAGACCAATAATCTTTCAGCAAGATGGTTGTCCAGCGCATTGGTCCTTGGCTGTCAGGAATTACTTAGACGACTGTTTTCCGGACGGTTGGATCGGTAGAGGCGGAACCTTTCCTTGGCCTCCTTGATCGCCTGACCTAACTCCGTTGGATTTTTTCATATGGGGCCGGGCAAAGGAGCTTGTATACACCACCGAAATAAGAACAAGAGAAGAGTTGATTCGCAAAATAAATGAAGCATTTGGCAGGATGAAAGAAGATATGACCATAAGAGTGATATCTAAAAATAAAGGGCGTTTCAATGTCTCTATTTTTTCTATAAGTTTACACAGAAGCTTGGAATTGATCGTATTTTTATTAATACACATTAGACAAAACAAAATAAACTTTGAAACACCGATACTAATTGTAATTTGGGCTCTATTACCGTTTAAGTGTAAAATTTTGGTATTTCTTGAGAAAAATGCAAAAATTGCCATAAAAAATTTATAAACAAATCCCTTAAAGGATTGCATCTGGCTTCCGGACACCCTGTATATCCATACAAAATATTATTCATCAGAGTAGTCAAAGTCAAGATAAGCTTTATTATCAAAAGACTCTACATCTTGTTGATAAAGCATAGTATACTAGTCAATATTTTGTATCCTATACTTACATAGGACCTAGGTTCAGATATATAAAAATAATATAAACAAATATTAAGGTAGAAATAGGGTCAATGCATCAACATAAATTACTCAATTAATTTACATGGGTAAGAAAATGTTCTTACACCACCTTCAATCACGAGAAATCACTTTCCTCTTCAAACAAGAAAACTTCACTCTAATATTACATATATTCAAAAAGACATATTATACTCTAGACAAGTTTTTTTAATGATGTTCTATCTTGATTACCGAATATGTATACATGATTTAAAAAAATAAACTATTATTATTTAAAGTTTTCCTGACTTAGATTAACCCTAGAACGCACGCGCTTGGGTAAAATATACCCACGCCTTTTTCTTTGGTCCGTATCTTTGTGAAACGCGCGAATATCCGCCCCCCACCTATAGTACCTTCCTAAAATAGATTATTCGTCAGTTTCGTTTCGGTGACCATCTCTGCCGAACGCTAAAAATTTTTTTGTCTGCTATTGTTTTTGGCTGGGTAAAATTTACCCATAGCGCGAGCGGTTACGTTCCAGTTTTTAAGTGTTTTGTTACCAACAGGTAAGTGTTATTTTTTTATTATTTAGGTGATGTCTGCATTGACATATTTTTTGCAGGCATAATATTATTCTAACAAATGGATAAAAAAACTAAAGATCAGTTGCTAAAATGGTACGACGAGTTAGAAAGTGACCAAGGCGAAGATATTCTAGGAGGTCATGAAACAGATGAAGAAGATAATCTACACATTAGTGATCACGACTCGGCTTCAGAGGAGGATCCTTTTGAAGAAAATGAAGCAATAATGAACATACCTGATGATATTCCCCTTTCCAATTTTGTGCGGAACTATGTCGGACGCCTAAACCCAATAAGGTAACTGATCGACACAAACCAGGAGTACGTCCTGAAGCGAAGCATACAAAGACGCCTCTAGAATCTCTTAGTCTTTTTTTATCTAATGATTTGCTTCAAAAAATTGTAGATTACTCCAACATTTACATTGATAAAATTAAACGCCAGTACTCACGTGAACGAGATGCTTTGCATACAAATTTACATGAAATAAAAGCCGTTATCGGGCTTTTGTACCTGGCTGGAGTTGCTAAGTCGTCACATGTCAACATATACAATTTATAGGCAACTGATGGTATGGGTTTGGATATATTTCCTGCTGTGATGTCGATATCTCGATTTAAATTTTTGATGAGATGTCTGCGTTTCGACAATATTTTGGATCGCCAAGGGCGAAAATTAGAAGACAAATTAGCTCCAGTTCGTGACATGTTTGAAGATTTTGTCCAAAAATGTCAAAACATGTACACCGTATCAGAGAATGTGACAACAGACGAAATGTTAGAAGCCTTCCGTGGGCGATGTGGGTTTCGGCAATATATAAAAAATAAACCGGCCCGTTACGGAATAAAAATGTTTGCCATGGTTGATTCAAAAAACTTTTATACATCTAATTTGGAAATATATGCAGGTAAACAGCCTCCGGACCATACTATCTTGATTACGATAATTGCATTTGAAGTAGTGAAGAGGTTGGTTTTTCCCATTTCAGGTACAGGACCGTAACGTGACCATGGATAATTGGATCACTAGCGTTCCTTTATCCGAAGAGTTGATGAAAAACCATAACCTTACCATGGTAGGTACAATAAGGAAAAATAAAAGAGAAATACCAGTTGAATTTTGCTCTAAAAAGAAGAAGTCTGAAATTCCTTGTAATACATTTGGTTTCAAAAATTATATAACTTTGGTTTCGCATACATCACCAAAAGGCAAAACCTTACTACTCTCGACAATGCACCACAATGATGCTATAGATCTCGAAACTAAGGAAAAATTAAAACCTGAAATTATTACTTACTACAACAAGACAAAAGGCGCTGTTGATGTTGTAGATAAATGTGGGCAATACTGTGGTAAGAAGAAAGTTTCTGAAGGAGTTGAGGCTTTCTTTTTGTCAAGAACACATGAAAAACAGAGCAGCAATCACTACATTGCCAACAGACTTACTCCAAAAAATAAGGAAATATGCTGGAATTGAAACCATCGATAACGTTCAAATAGCAACTGTTATCAGAGGGAAGATGTGCCATCTGTACAAACAAAAAAGTCAGAAAAACTACAATTTGTTTCTACAGTTGCAAAATTTATATTTGTCGAGAGCATTAATACTGTTTTTGTGAAAATTGTGCAAAAAAAAAAGTTTTTTGTGTATTTAGTTAGTTCTAGTTACTTGTATTACCTGAAGGTTTAATAAATATTTGAAAAACCTCTTTGTTTAAATATGATCGCGAGCGTTTGCGTCTGAAAACTAGCGCGACCTCTGTAGGGTTAAATAAGGCTTTGTCAATAACTTGTTTAGGGTAATGAAGCTACTTTTTGAGTTTTAATTGGAAAAAAAACTTAAATTGTAGACTTCTTAACCAATGCTGTGTAAGGAATTAGTAGAATATTAAGTCCGAAATATTTCAAGTATTGTAATTAGTACAGAGTAACAGTTTCCAGAATAAACAAACTATAAAGAGTTACAATTTTTTCAGTCTACAAAGTCAGTCTCCATTCTTTGTGGCACAAATATACCTTACAGCAGGCTTCTGAAAAACAGAAATAGAGTTCACTAAAGAATGATTGATAAGGGTAAAATAAACTAATCTGTATAAGGAGCATCCAAGTTCAATGACCACCATTTGAACTGCAAAGTAACCAGATAAAATTTTATTTCAAAGAGCTAAAATATGGGATTTAAACTAAACAGATCAGAATCAATGGTTGTTCCAAAAACCTTGATTTCAGGTCAGCACCCAATGAAGATGTCAAAAAGCCCCAAAGCAGGGATGAAAGGAAAAAATAGTTGTCTTTGAAAGGTTTACCAAAAGATTAGAATTACTATTAAAGATTAAAATAAACTATTTATTTAACAACAAAAAAAATGCCAATATGATGAATTTGACAGAGTATGCTTAAAGGAATGCCCAATAAATACTAAATACAATTTTAGAAACACAATTATTAGTCTAAAAATAAAAGGGCATATGGAGTTCTATTGACATTTATAATCGAGAATACTTTTTTGGGTCATATGTTGAAAGCTGTAATCCAGGTGCTATAGGAGGACTTAAAGTGATGGAATATCTAGAAGACACACAAGTACCATATTCTGAATTTCTTGACTATTTATCAGGATTATTTCATACTATATCTACGGGTAAATCCCACAACTGCTACAATTTTTCCAAAGAAATTACTCAATTCCTGTGTGGGGTAACCATCCCCAAATACACCTTAGAGTTACTTAATTTATTATTTATTTTACAAGTATCAACAGCTACAAGTCCAATTTATCTGAATGCCTTCAACCATTGCCACCCAGATACTGTACTGGAGAAACAAAATAATGGACCCATATTCCAAGATTGACAAAACCAGCTATTGAAAAGATAGAGTCTCACTTTAACACTTAGCTCCTTGGTGGTTCTAACAATAAATCCAGAAATTTTTTGGGCATTTTTTACTTTTGATTGAATGTGTTTAGAAAGTGAAAGAGTCGGGTCAAAAATCACTCCTAGATCCTTCTGCTGGGGTACTCTTTGAGGTTGTTCACCATTAAAGGTGTAATTAAAAATTATGGGACTACTATTAAGGGTGAATGACGTACAAGCACACTTACTGACATTTAATCTAAAGTTATTTAACTCCAGCATTTAATAAGCACCAGCTCAAAACATCTGAAGAATTTATGTTGCAAAGCCTGACAATCATACACAGATTGAATCTGAAGGAAACACTTCAAATCGTCGGCAAAAAATAATCCCTTTGCATTTTTAATATTGCAAGTCAGACCATTGACAACAGCCAAAAACAAGAGTGGTCCAAGATTGTAGCCCCGAAGTACTTTTCAAGATACATGACTTGGAACCTTTAATTTCAAGATATTAAAACCTATAACTGAATTAGGCATGTAATAGATGAGTCTCCTACACAAGTCTGACAAAGATTTCAGGATTGTACAGTATCTCACTGTATCAAAAGCTTTCTCCATATCTGCATAGATAACATCAACCTGGGAATTACCATTAATAGCCTCATGGACATATTGACAGAATGAGACAAGATTAGTGAAGGTTGATTGCAACCAGCTATTTCATTAAATACACACTCAAAAATAATCAATTCCAAGACTTTAGAAATAGAGCTCATAATAGTAATTGGGCAGTAGTTCTTAATTTCATCTCTAGCACCAGATTTGTATATAAGAATTATTTTGGTAATTTTCCTTAATGAGATTTTTAACGCGAATTTGGGTGGACGAATCACAATCCTTGTTAGTCAGTTAGGCATTAGCATCCACCCCTTGTAGGTGAAGTCATCTCAATCAACCTACAGGGAAAACTAACCTGATTTATCCAGGAAATCAAGGAGGCCAGATCAGATTTAAAAGAAAATAAGGGAAAAATTGTGTGCATAACAAATGCATTCATTTACTAACAAGTGAATAATGTTTGTTGTTTATCAAATATAATTATCTAATCTTTTATCATTTTTTGCAGTAGAATAAGCATGAATGGTATCATAATTAAGGTATTAAATCATTATAGTATTCAGCTAATATATTCCATGCATTTTCCTAATTGGCAACATTTCAATAGTTGTAAAATATATCTGTTCTTTAAGCATTGTAATCAAAAATACAAAAAATGATTACTACAAAAATAAAATTCAGGAAAATAGTAATAGCATAAAAAAAAATATAAAATTTTATAAATGAGGCTGTAAATGAAAATGGGAATGAGGGTAAGGGGGAAATAAAAATGATTAGGTCGCAAAATGGTGATCAAATAATAAATCCTATAGAGATCGCTAATCATTTTAACAAGCATTTCATGAAGGTTGGTTTAAACCTATCAAAAAGCATTAATACTCCCCCTCACCCCTTCACAATAAACAGGACATTCCCAAATTCCATGTCTTTGAAACCCGTTACTCAGAATGAGATAATTAAATATATAAATTCTTTAAAAAATAATGGCTCACCTGGTAAAGATGGAATTTCTGCAAAAATCTTAAAACTGCTCCATATGCACATTTTACCACCACTTGTACATATTATAAACTTAATTTTTAAAACTGGTGTAGTGCCAAGTCATTTTAAAGTATCTGTGGTGAGTCCAGTTTTTAAGTCCGGAAGTAAGGAATTGATGGATAATTATAGACCAATAAGTGTCATCTCTAACCTGGGAAAAGTCTTCGAAAAATGCTTTAAGGATAGACTGTTATGTTATTTTGACCAAAATAATGTACTATCAAAAAATCAATTTAATTTTACTCGAGGAGTCAGTACAATAGATGCTATATATGAGCTTGTTAGTGATATAACTAAAAGTATGGACAAAAATAAAAAGTGTCTTGCGGTGTTTCTCGACCTAACAAAAGCATTCGATACAGTGTCACACCAAATATTATTACAAACATTAGAAAAATATGGCATCAGAGGCAAAGTATTACAACTTTTACAGAGTTATCTATCAAACAGAATGCAATACACCAAGATAAAAAATAACCTTAGCGATCCTGATATCATTAAAATTGGAATACCGCAGGGCACTGTACTAGGACCCCTACTTTTCAATGTTTATATAAATGCAGTGAATGATATAAAAACTCCTGGCAAAGTAATATCCTATGCAGATGATACAGGAATTATATTTATTGGAGACACATGGCAAGAGGCAAAAGTTAAGTTTCAAGAAGGTCTATCATTAATCAAAAATTTTTTCGACACCTTTAAATTGTCACTAAATCCAAAAAAATCTAAATATATAGCATTTTCCATAAACAGTTCAAATAGACCAAACTTTCAAAATATTATCGTAAACAATATTAATGAACCAATTGCACAGGTAAACTCTATAAAATATTTGGGAGTCCATATAGACAAACATCTAAAATGGGATATACACATTGATTATTTAACAAAAAAGATAAAGGCACTCTTACATAAATTTTATTTAGTAAGGGAAATTTTGTGCAGAAAACTCATTGTGTTGATCTATAAAGCTCTCGTGGAACCCCTATTAAGGTATGGGATATTGATTTGGGGTGGGGCATATGAAAACAGTCTAAAAAATCTTAAAACAATACAAAACTCAATAGTAAAGATAATGTTAAAGAGACCTAGGTTATTTTCAACAAAGCAATTATATAATTCTGAAATACAAGATTTGAAAACTCTTTTTATAACAACCTGTTGCTCTTATGTTCATAAATTCTATGGTAAACAAAGTATAATAAACCATAGACACCAAACCCATATTGAAGTTGAATATATTGAATTGTTAAATACATCAGTTTATTGTGTAAAAAAAAAACCTCAAGGTTTGTTAGGGTATATTGCAATCATGAGTGATTTCCCAGATCAAAATTGTTGTCACTACTCAGGTGCAAAAATGTTTGTTTGGCAATATCTTAAAAACAAGACCTGAACCGAAGAAATAAATATCACCTCCAAAATCAGTGACACCAAAATATCCTAAAAACCATTCAGAACTTTGCACCCAACAGAGTTTTTTCTTATATACAGTTTATTAAAAAGGGCTGAAGTTTGGGATGCAAAGCTTGCCATTTGTAAAATTTTTGAAACCCTGCCAACTGCATAAATAACTACATAACTTTCAGATGGGGGATTTGCAGCTAGACAGCTGAAGTGTTTTTTTTTTAACAAATCGGGATAAGCTTATCAATTGAGAATTGATGTGCCCCAGATGACATGCGGTTTGTTATCTTGCTTTTTGAAAATATGTAGCAGAGTTCTAGATAGTTTTTAACAAGGCAGGTTAAAAACATGCTGGCCAATGCAAAATTATTTTGCACTGCTGCAAAAGTTTGTCAGTTATGGCTTAAACTGGAAACTGATCGGCAGTGCATTTATAACACTTTAGAATAATATTTTATGTGACTATTAGTTAATCACAATTATAAAAGTTAGTACTTTAACCTACACTCAAAGACTTTTTATCTATTGCCACCCCTATATCTCTTCAGATGATGGTACTAAAGCTGATTTGGACCCAGATTAAAATTGAAGACATCTCCATATGAATACTCCAGCACAATTTTAGAACCAAATCAGTAAGGACCATCTTCACTGAATAAAAATATGATTAAGTCAATTAACATGAATCAAATGAGCCAAGATTGATCCCTGTGATCCTACAGTTTTTTCTAATGGGAGAAAAACTTGTTTGAAAGCTACTATACTGTGATATTTTATACTGTGGCAACTTCATGACAAATCATGTACTTATTAAAAGCCATATTAAAAAATATTTACCATGCATATCTCTTTGCACGAATTCTTTGCACCCTAAGATTTCTTTTACCTTTGAGGCAGAACAAAATGGTAAACTGCCATTCCTAGACCTCCTTATAGAAAGACTCAATAATAAACTAATATTTGAAATATATCGTAAACCCACAACTACTGATAATGTCATTCAATATGCTTCTATTTCTCCCTATCCATACAAATTTGCCTCCTTCAATTCTTTCTTTTACAGACTTTTTAACATCGCCCTGTCAAAGGAAGCGTTTGCTAAAGAGCTTAATATTATAAAACATATTGCTTTTAATAATGGATTCCTACTTTACTTAATTAACAAATTATACTTTAAGTTCTACTAAAGGGAAAAAGCTTGACCTTCTGGAGAGGATGGAAATTACTAAAGCCAAGAAGAGTCCTCTTGTCTGTGTTAATGACGTATTTAATTTTGAACCCAACCTTATTTTTAATAACCTTATTTAATCAATTTTATATTTACATAATCTCTTCCAACTGAAATAAGTTTAATATTGTGTTAGAATGCCTTGGCTTAACAACAAATATTTTGAACTTCTCCTCAGTGTTCCGGTAACCCATAGGTTATAGTCTCTGGCTTGTAAGCTTGTTGTCGTGGGTTCGATTCATCTCTGAATCATTTTTGTTCAAATTTTTATTTTTAAGAAAATTGTACTGTCCTTTTATTATTTATTGTGGTGGTTATTAAAACATACCTAGCGAGCGGTACTTTCCACCTTTGTATGTATATAGAATAGATGTAATTAATTTTTTGCATACAATAAAGATTTTTTTTTAAGTTATATGGTCCTACTAAGGGAGCTAATCATAACATTTAAGAGCAGAATATTTTTTTAAATAATTTACAAGCGTAACATGAAATGAACAAAAAAAAAATGCTTTCAGAATTTATCAGTAACTACGTTAATAACATGTTTACCAAATATTTAATACTTGGATCAAATGACATCCTGACGACTAGATTTCAGTGTAAATGGAGGCACATGCATCCCAAGCAGGGTAGATTGAATTTCATTTTTTTCTGTGTAAACACCTATTTTGAAGTACCAAAATGACAAGTATGACATTTTATTGGATGTTAGGTTATGAGGTTTTTATTGTTGTACACAAAAATAAAGATGAAAATACAGAGGACAAGAGCCTTGAAAAATAAATTATTAGTTTATTTTTATTATCTTTAAACAATAACGCTTTTAAACAATTTAGAAGCTATGTCCTATAATTCTTTATCTAAACTCACTTTAACTGACATTTTGATCCTAATAATCCTGGACTAATTTGACCCTCAAAATCAATCCTTGTAAACAGTAGCTAATGGCAGCCCAGTAAAATTCGATAAGGGAATTTGATGCTTCCCAAACAGGGTAGATTACATTTTTTTAAAGGTTAAGCCTTAAAAAAAAAATTCTTAGTTTATTTTTATTATTTTAAATAACAAAATTTAAAGATTTAGAGGTTATGTGCTATAATTCTTCCTCTAAATATACTTCAACTGAAATTTGGATCCTAGAGATAATTCCACACTAATTTAACCCTAAAAAATCAAACCTTATAAATAGGGCTGTACTAAATAAAAATAGTCTATCATTTGATCCATGGACCTAATAGAGCCGGGTAGCTAGTCAAAAGGCCGCAAATTCTCACTGCATTCAAGAAAATGGCCGACTATATCCCAACAAACTGCATCCAAGGTCAAAACAATAACACTTGAAAAATCAATAATAAACTTGGGGGGAGGGGGATTTTCAACACTAGATAAATAAAAAAGAAACATCAGGAATACTTACATTACCGTCCCCAGTCAGGCCTTTGATTTGCAAGGCCTCTGCAGTCTTAATGAAGGTAGTTAAATTATCCTGACTAACTTGTACTTCTCCCTGATACATAAACTGTAACAAATCACTAATGGCTACGTAACTAACGTCTTTCATAAAAACGATCGGGTGCTGGCACGGGTTCGCTTTGAAAAGTTCTTTAAAATAGGGACTGCAAACCGAGAGGACCATTTTATGGGCTTTCAAGTATTTGCCCTCGACCGCTAAGGTAACGTCCACCAATTCCTCGGTTTCGAGCAGGGCGTTCAAGCCCGAGCTCATATTTTTGTGGAAATTGTCCCAACATAACGAGAATTGTTCCGACGCCATGGTCGGTGCCTGCAACAAAACGGGAAACTAATTAATTATTAAAAATACACAATTGCATACAATGAAGGGACGCCATGATGGCTTCCCTGCAAACGGCAACCCAAGCCCACCAAAACAATAAAACGGCCTTTGAGGCAATTGTATTGTAAATACGCACCTAGTTTTTAACTCCCTTATTGGCGAAACGAATTAAAGACACTTTAGGGAGAAATTTTGAATAAAATCGGCACTTTTTACCGGTTTTCGCCACAAAAGTAACGGTGACCACCGGTGGGAGAAGCTGAACCAGAGACAAACGAAAATGGAGAGAAGCTGCGCGACGCGACACTTTGCTTATGCTACGGGATTGCCGGCGCAATGCATTATGGGTGAAAGACCGGGTTAATAGGGGCGTAGTAGCCGGAAGTCGAGTGGTGCCCTCTTGTGGCGAAATTATCGTGTGGTGTTGCTACAACCGGAAGGCTAATGGTGGAAACAGACTGTTGGCACGTCGCGTGAGGTCACGTTGACGTGATCAACCGAGATATCATGCTTAGAAACACACTACTATCATGTTTTATATGTACACATGTTGCTAGGAGCACTCGGGCGGTTTTTCGTAGTTCCGATTTCCATTTTGTTTGTAATTTCCGATAATGGAAAGTGCCAGCTCGATAAGTTCTTCGGATTGGGAAGAAGAATTGGAAATTGTGGCTGCCTTTATTAGTCTTGACGAGGAAAATAAAAAAGAGGAAAGCATGGGTCCATGACATAAATGTGAGAAGAAGAGAATTGGGTGAATTCCATCGATTGGTTCAGGAATTAAAAAATGATCCACAGCGTTTCCACATGTATTTTCGTATGACTAAAGCAGAATTTGACTTCTTACACTAACTAATAAAAGCGCTATTAGCACTGAAGAAAGATTAGCAGTTTGTTTGAGGTAAGTAATAAATAACAATATAGGTAGGTAGGTACCTATTTGCGAATATTTGAGGAAAATAATTTTTATTTGAGAAATAACATTACTAACTACTTACATAAAACGAAAAATGCTTTATTTAAAAATATTATTAAATATTTGTAACTAAATGCGGAAAACAGAGTTAGAAAATATTTTTATTTTTTATATTATTGATATTCTGGAGTGGTATTATGATATTGTGTATGAGAAAGGGAAACTAGTTCAAGTAACGTTGGTCTGCGATCGTTCTCTGCTGAGTTAGCTGAATAATCGCTTGCTTGGCTGAAACTGTCTGAAGGTGACCTAAGTGGTTCAAAGATACTTGGAGCTGGCGATACAGGTGACAAATGCGATTTTTGTGACATGGGCATAGGATTGTATATGGGCGTGTGTCGATTTGAAGTTGAAGCAAACGATAATTCTTCATTGCACTTTATTTCTATCGAATACACCATATTACTCAATGCAAGCTTAAAATTCGCCTGTTCAACCTTTGACAATTGTTTTGTCATATTAGACATGCTTAGAAAAAACATATCGTAATCGTCTATAGTTTCCAAAGCGCTATTTATTTTTAAAACTTTATTTGCTTGTATCCACTGTTCTTCATAACGTTGTTTTCTTAAAGCAGCATTCTCCTTTAAAACATTAACCATTTCTTGTGCTGGAGTATTAGTTCGTTTTTGATTTCGTAAAAGTTTTACCTCTTTGTAACGTTGTTCAACAGTTTCTGCATCAGTTCCTGTGTCATCACCATAGTTGTTATCCAGATTATCTCTTCCGTTTTCTGCATTTAAATCTACATTTCGGTCCGAATGACCAGGTGGATCTACTTCTGCTCTCGACCCTTCGCGCAGAACTTTTGTCTCAGTCGCCAAATTTTCAGATGTTTGAGATTCATTTAAATTGCTGTGTGTCCTGAAATAGAAGAATATTGCATAAAATCCAATCCACCAAAATCCAGGTGTGGTATTCAAATCTATTCTAATCTCACTTTCTAAAAAAGGTATAATGAAGGACATTTGCTGCTCTTATTTCCAAAGTGTTTTTTTTTTGCAAGCTATTCCACTTCTTGTCTCATCTCGCCGCCTATTTCTTGCATTACAGAAGGATCTTCGTAGATTATCCCAACGTTCTTTAGCTCTATTCCCTGAAAAACCAAATGTAAATACTGCAATTATACAATATAATTTATATACAATGCTCTTTTAGTTTCAGATTTTTGGCGACACGCAATTCTTTTAGAAGTATTAGAAGTATTGGCTCTAGGTTAACTATAGGTTGAGATTTAGCACTGTAAGAGAAATTGTAAAAGAAGTCTGTGGTGCTATATGGAAAATGCTGGGACCAATGCTGCAACCCACAGAAGAATTGTGGAAAAATATCGCAGCTAAATTCAAGAAAATATGGCATTTTCCAAATTGCATTGGGGCTATTGACGGCAAGCACATTAATATCCAGTGCCCTATTAACGCCGGATCTACGTACTACAATTATAAAGGAAGTCATTCTATTGTGTTATTAGCATTAGTTGATGCCGATTATAAGTTTATAGCCATTGATATTGGTTCATATGGCAGGAACAGTGATGGTGGGATTTTTTCTAAGTCGACAATAGGCAAAAAATTACACAATAAAACATTTAATGTGCCAGAATCGACACCTCTCTTAGAAAACGGACAGCCAGAACCACATGTTGTTATCGAAGATGAAGAATTTCCCCTAAAAACTTATCTGCTTCGCCCATATAGCAGGTATTATTTAGGAGACAATGAGCCCAATAAAGTATTTAATAACAGATTGTCACGGGCGAGACGTGTAGTGGAAAATGCATTCGGTATTCTAGCTGCACGTTGGAGATGTTGTCGGAGGTACTTAGAAGTGCAACCAGATTTTGTAGATAAAAACGTCCTTGCACCTTGCTGCTTGCATAACATGTTATGTACAGACAATGCATTTGAAGCAGATATTGAATCACTTCGACTTCCTGAATCAGCTTTATTGAATATAGATCCACTAAGAAGAGATAGCACTCGCGAAGCGTTTCAAGTTCGAGAAAATTTTAATTCAGAAGCCGGTAGTGTAGTTTGGCAACTTAATAGTGTACGCAAGGGAACAATTCATACATAAAAACTGTTAAGTCTGTTTCCACCTTAAGGCCCACTGTCACGGAGGCGTAGTATTCGTCACTATACGCTTGTTAGTCCTATAGTTGGATCCTTTGGTGACACTCAAATTAGGAGACAGTTTTACCACTAATCAAAACTCCTTATTTTTACTCTCGACACGTGTTTCGCCAACGATGTTAGCATCTTCAGGAGAAGATTAAAACTCTTTTTTTTCTCTTGAACTTTTCTGAAGAGGAAACAAGGTTTTTGCAGTCATTAAATGCTGTATTAACCTGCAAAATCGTTTTTGATAAAGGGTTTCTAGAAACTTTTTTATATAGGCCATTTTCAAGATCATCAACTCGTTTAAAATATTTTGTTTTGTCTAAAATAACAATTTTATTTCCTTTGTCAGCTTTTAAATAAAACCAATCTTTTTCTCTCCGTCGTTTAATAATATTACAACCCGATGTGTTTTTTGATTTGGTAAGATTCCTTGTAATTTGGTTGCGAATCGTTTCTCTAGCAAAACCTTTCGACGACGATTCTGACAACTACTGAATTAATAATTTAACACTTACGATAATCTCCACTGCAATTTAAAACTGGTGCAAAGTTAAGACCCTTATTAAGAACATCAACTTCTTTTTCATTAAAAGACCGATGACTAATTTTCAACGATATTAATGGGTTTTTCCTTTTGTGGTTTATCCTTTGCTCACTAAATCAAGAACATTGTCTCATAACCTCAAACATGTTTCTACACTAACCAAAACTCTTTATTTTTACTTTCGACACGTATGTTGCTAACGATGTTAGCATCTTCGGGAGAAAATTAAAACTAAGTGTCGAGAATGAAAATAAAGAGTTTTGGTTAGTGGTAAAACTATCTCGTAAGTGTATACGCTTGTTGTAGGCAACACCAAAGGATTACGAAATATTTGATGCAACATGTGACTCGTGCAAGGAATGGATTTGTCGCCACTGTGCGAATATTAACACTACTTAAACCCTCACACATAGGGCGATTCTGTTTTTTGCCCTTAATGCAAAATTACACTAGAAAAAACAAATGACACACACTCAAAAAATTTAAAACAGAACTGAGAAATGAATATTAAGCCTTTATTTCCAACAGACGTATTGCCCTATTGTTAGGAAATAAATCTCCCAACAGTTTATTTATTTTCTCGGTCTGCTCGATGTTAGGTTATAATTATATTGCATCGAAAAATCTAGAATTATCGGGTGCCAGCAGTTCTTTGGTAGCTCGGGTCCACTGTTCTCGGTAACCGCTGACGCTAACACCGCAAGCGCAAAGCCCAATAAACTGGGGAAGGGGATCAGTCGAGTAGTGGTCGTTAGTGTTGTAAAAATCCGGATTAATTCAATGTCCGGACAGCATTGATTCGGATGAATTGAAAATTCGGTTTTTTCATCCGGATTAATTCATCCGCTCGATGTCTCGCCCGTTCGGCAAATTATGCCATGTTTCGGGCTCGATGCTCGACCGTCCGATAAACGTTTTTTATAGCTGTTTTTCGAATATAAGGTATGCATTATGCAACCCATTAGACATTTCGTTTTTACGCATTTTTACATGATGTTAAAACTAAAATAGCTAATTATGTATGTAATAAATCAAGTGTATTTTAAACGATGCAAAATATCCCTACAAAAATGCTTTGTTTACAAAAAAACTTCTGAAGGTCAGGCGACCCTTAAAAAGTTTGAGCGTTCTCATAATGTCTCTTATGTTTCTAAATGAGTACAATAAGGATAGATAAAGCAATAGGTTTAGACAAGGCGACGCGACTATATTGCCGATTGCCGGGTTATTTGTTCGGACGATTTAATTCGGATTCTCTTAGCCGGTGGAACGTGGAACTTCGTGTCACTTCGTGCAAGCTTTTATTTCATTGTGGGTCGAACGGGCGGCGTGTATCCGGACGCTTTAGATATCCGGATTGATTCGGACTAATTTGATATTCGGATTGAACGGACGATTAATCCGGACTCTTCGCATCACTAGTGGTCGTTGCCCTGAAACGTTTGTAGAGCTCCCGTTTCGCGTACGGCGAAAAGTTGAAAATGAGAAGTTGCTCATTGTCCTCTGTTTAACCCATAATGCCCAAAACGGGTCTCTCTCTCTCTAACTCCTTATTTTGCCCTACATTTATTGTCAATAATAGTGGTAACCTAGTGCGGGTTCATCACACTCTCTAAACTCTTTAAACATTTTACTAATTACATAAAAACGTTCCCGGTCGTCGTTAGTTGGTGTGAAGTTGACGTATGGTAACTGTTAACCTAGAATTATAGACATAAGTAAATTGTTGTTAGTTTTTTAAGGAATGAAATTAGTGAGTGTAATAAAATTAGTGAAAGTAGCAAGTGTAAATAAAGTAGAGTTAGTACAAGTGGTTAGAGACAGTTTATAGAGACTGCATAGACAGCGGAAAAAGTGGTAATTTAAGTCTACCCAATTACTGTTATTCCAAGTTCCAGTGACTACTAATAGATGTACATATTTAGAAAATAAATGTGTTTCATTTATTAGATTACAATTAATTCTTCAAGGGAAGAATTATACAGTGCACCGCTTCTTCATAGACACAATTATACAATTGTGTTCCCCTTGTGTTTGGGGAAGACGCCACAGAGCAAATCTCCCTCGATCACCTATAACAGGAAATTGATATACAGTATATAATCATATTATTCATAAAAAAAATAAAATAAAAATTAAAATGCCTAACAATTAAAACTTACTAACAATTTAAACTTGGCTAAGTAAATGTTGTTTATATTCTTTCTTAAATGTCAAAAATGGTAGGTCATACAGTTTGCGAAAAATATCAGTGTTGGCTAACTTAGGTATCAAATAGGAAAACGAACGTTGTAAAAGTTCTGTTCTATGCCTAGGAACATCAAATAAATCATTAAAGCGCGTGTCTCTGCTATGAAGTATTTCTTTTATTAAACTTATCAAACAGATAGCCTGGACAGGAACTATCAAGTAACTGTTTTGCTAGGCAACTCAGGTGAAGACTCTGACGATCAAATATTTTAAACCAACCAAGTTCCCAATATTTTGGAGTGATATGCTCTCTTACACTCACCCGAAAAATGAACCGTACACAAACATTTTGTATTTTTTGAAGCCGCTATTTTTAATTTGGTAATCCTACACCAGGGGTTGAGAACTAGCTCCAAAAAGGTGTCTACATAACTCAAATTTTCCTCGAGCCTGATAATAGCTATATAGCCGTATTATTCGACTGTCTATATGGAATCAAGTACCGATTGCAGGGACATGTAAGTACCACATACTATTATTTATATATATTTTTTCTTTGCGTATAACTTCATTTCTTGGCTTAATTACGTAATCGTTTTGGCAAACGTAAAAAAAACTAACTTTTTGAAACATATTTTGAATTATATTGAATTCACACTTGTAAACCCATTGTCATCACGTTCGGTAAAAGTCATAAGTAATCGGTGCATTTAAGTATTTAATTGTTCTTCCTTGTCCATTTTGCTCAATTTAATGAGATAGTAAATTACGGTTCATCAAAAAAAGGTAAGACATTGGCATAATGGTTTAGGAATGTTTCAAAGGTCTTAGTATTAAATTCTTGTAAGTTGGTGTTAATTAATAGTAAAGCTGATTAAATGCGATATTTGATATATTGAGTTCTTAACAACTTTCTAACGACATAGTTTTCTGGTTTCTAACAACCTTTATAAAGCAGTGGCGCAAACCCACGAGCCGGCATGTTGCTATCTACACAAGGGCAGGCCCAATACTGTGTTATTGGTTTAAATTCTTAATTAATTCTGATAAGCTAACAAATAAATGAAAAATCAATGGGTATAATTTCATAGTTAAATTATGTTTCTATTTTCTGTATTTGAAATTTGTATTGATCAATAATTAGGTAGTAGTTCTTTAATGAATTGACCAGGGATGATTCAACGTCGCTAGTTGATTGAATATATCAGTCGTCTAGCGACATGTGAAAGCACCCTTACTAAAACCAGCAATATCTTATTAGAACGAGGGATGCCGAAGTAGCAACTTTAAAAATGACATGGACATTTGACAAGTGACATTGACATTCTGAAGTAAACAAAAATGGATTTGGTTTGTGGTAAAAGGTTTTTCCCGCTAAATATAACAGGAACGACGTTACAGAATGAATATCCAATAAATTCTAAGTTATGGACAATGACAATAAATTGGACCGTTTCCTCAAATTGGGAAAAGCTGGCGAAGGCACGTACGGGGTCGTTTACAAGGCAAAGAACAAACTGACCGGCAAGAATGTTGCACTTAAGAAAATCAAGTTGCAAAAGTAAGTAAAAAACCCCCCAAATATTCGGTGTTTTGCTTCACATATTTAACTTAACGTTGCCTTATTAGTGTGTATGTGAGTTTTAAAAGCTTCATGTGGCCATAATATTTATACCCATGCAATAGACTGGTCAACAGAAAGCTCAAAAAATGCATGTTACCCTATCATATAAAATAACCTTTATGCCAACTTATATATTAAGTTCAATTGTGTATTAGTTTTTGGTTAATTGAATATTTAATGATGGATTTGGCAGCTTATTGCAGTAATTAACCGATAAGTAGCAGATTGCGCTGAATAACTGAGTTGCCACGTTAATTTGATCGTAGCACCATTTATTCAGCTCATACTGGTATTTTTAACTTCGCCTACCAGAAAGAGGGTGCTTTATGTGTTTATAATATAATTTATGTTTGTATGTATTTGTAAACTGCTTCACTTGATATTAAATTATAGACCTTTATTACAGTATTATATTTTAAGTTTTATATTTTATATTTTATAATTACAGACTGATGGGAGAACCAGCGATGTTGTTGAATACTTATACCACCTTACAATTTTTTTCCTTGCAAGACACAATTACAATATCAACACAAATTATGACCTAACTTTGTTGGGACATAGGTTATAAAAATATTATATAAAACTATTTTTGCTTTTATATTTTTTATACATAGATGTTTTTTTTAATGGAATAGAGAATTTATTTATTCAATTTAGAGTATTCAAGGGGTTAGTGGTATTTAGGAACTTATGCACACAAGTTCAGTGCTGGTAGTTATGTGATCACCAAAGTTATTTTAAACTCTATGTATACTTGCCTATTACTGCTTGCCGCTTCAACAATAAGAATGAATAAATTCCTTTTTTCTATCTTTTGTCTTTCTAAGGGTAACCAATAGATAATTTTTTTTCTTTTAAGAACTTTTTGATTTTGTTTTCTTTTGCTCTATATTGTAGACATATTTATAGCTGGTTAAGTAGAATAGCATTAGCATTGCTTTATGTCAAAAATTTCCCACAAATAATTATTGTCACATCCTCTTGGAGGGTACACACTAAATTTCCTATAGTACATACACTTTGAGAACCTCCTTTGTACTCATTTACCCAATGTTATTTAGATATTATATTAAAGAGAACAAATGGTATAGTCCTACTTTTAGATTGACAACATAAATAAATCAAAAAGATGAATATTGACCTCTAAACCACACTAAATTGCTGGGTAATAAATCCTAAAACTGTCTGGGCACCATTGATGGTATGTTTCCAGAAAATGAAAGTAGTGTAAAAACTAACTCCCTGTGTATTTATTCTTTATAAGGGTTCCTTATTTCATGTGTAATCAAAAGTATTGGTATTATCATTTAGGGTAAATGTTATACACACATGATCTGAAGGCATATAGACAATAGTACTCTACAGAAATGCCATGGTGCTTAATGTCTGGCACTATGAGATACTTCTTATTCAATTATCAATGTCATATTAAATTGAGGTTGAATTGGTGAAAGATTTAGGGATCTACTTAGCTCCTAAGGTTAACACATCACTTTAATCTTCATTTCTGTTTTTCTTGTTTTTGCTTTATAATCCTCATATAATTTCTTGGTTAAATTTAATCTTGAATTTTCTAACACAATCTGGTCAATCTGATTAGTCATAGTTATACATCAATTATACATTTCAAAAATTAGGTACATTTGCTTTTTAATTTCTTAGTGGTATTGTGAGGCTCTGTGAATGTTTAGTCAGCAACTAAAAATAACTATTTTCTGCATATTCCTTTCTGCACGACAACTTACTTATTTAATACAGTTAATACAATTTCCGCAACAGTTAATAAGAATCTTGATTTCTTGAAGCCATCAGGCCATGTCTTTCTTTTTGATGTTTCATATTATTTTTGAACATTGTGAACTTATGGAAGTAACCTGAACCTATCTGACTGATAGGAAACAAGTAACTGAAGTTGGTAGTTCTTGTAGTGAACCATCAGAACTACTTATCGTCATACCTGAATGCACTGTTCTAGGACTCCTATTTTTTACACTTAAATAAATTCTTTAACATATATAATGATTGAAGAAGGTATGGTGGTGACACAGTTATGCTCTTTGTACATGATACTTGGGAGGAAATTAAAAACAAACTTCTGTAGGTTTTGCAAAGATAAAAAATTGGCTTGATAAAAAATCCTTTATACATATTTCAAAGAGCAAAGATACATTTAGTTACTAATTAATTTCCTTATTACTTTTTTTTATAGCAATCCTAATTACCTAGTTATGAATTATTGCATTAGCTTTAATATGTAGCAGGTGTAGTTGGTTTTACAGACTAAGATAAACTGACTTTTTTTTTTACATGTAAAAATTTTGGCACTTACAGAAATTTAGTATTCTAGGTGCCAAACAAGAGAAAATTAGCCAGCATTGTAAACTTATTAATTAGTTTAGTATTGAGTATTTTATTAAATGTTGATAATAATATTGCTTATTTTCAGATTTTACAATAAAGGATGTTCAGAAGGTGTCCCATCAACAGCAATGCGAGAAATCACGTTATTAAAAGGGGTGCGTCACTCATCAATTGTAGAACTCCTAGATGTAATGTACACTACTGACAAACTATATCTAGTCTTTGAGTATTTAGATTTAGACTTAAAAAGGTACATGGACCATTCCAAACAGCCTTTAGAGGCCGAGTTAGTAAAGGTATTAGAAAGAAAAACAAGTCATTGCAACATATAAACTTTTTAATGTTATATAGAATTACATGAAACAACTGTTGGATGCTATTGCATATTTGCACTCCCACCGCATCTTGCATAGAGATCTCAAACCACAGAACCTTTTAGTTGATAAAGAAGGCCACATTAAAATGGCAGATTTTGGGCTGGCCAGGTCTTTTTCCTTACCTACTAGAACATATACTCATGAGGTCATCACTATGTGGTATAGGGCACCCGAGTTGTTATTAGGAGAAAAAATGTACTGTACAGGGGTGGATATATGGAGTTTAGGCTGTGTTATGGCAGAAATGGTAAGTGGAAAGACTAATAACTAATATTACAATTCTAATAGTACTAAAAAGGTAACTAAAGGTGAATACTATTGAAAGCAAGTCATATACCTACCCAGCCAAAATGATCCAATTATCTAGCAAAAAGATAAATAATGCAAACTATATCTCCAAAACAATTTGTCATTTACAAATTTTGTGAATCTGTCCAAGCTAATTAAAGCCAAATCTAGCATAAATATTAAAAAAGTTGTGCACTTTATAGATTGGTGAACCATTAAAAATATTTGTTCTGAGAAAGTCCAAGTTAAAAGTCTTTTTTTGTCTAGTGCTACCAGTATTTTCAAAGAATGAAAACATTATACAAGACAAATCTTGGTGTGACAATTTTCCAAATAAAGCCTATTAAACTCCTGCCATAATAATAAGTAATTGTAGCCTTGATTCAGATATTATAACCATGCTTTTTGGAAAAACATATATTTCAAGAATTGCACATGTTCCATAGTTCTAGTCCATATTTCATATTGTGGAGACTATACAATGCAAGCCATATTCCAGCACTGGCAACAGCTTAGACAACACTCAATGCTAAAACCCTTACTGGATCTGACAATGAATCTCATTTTTTATATGCCTTATAAACTAATTCAATAATGTTATCTGTAAATGCCAGTTTACAGTCTACTATGACACCCAAGTCTTTCTCATGCTTACATTCCTTTAATTATGTACCATTAATACTATATTTGATTTTATATGACATTATTAGCTTACAACTCTTTCTAAATTTCTTTGTAAACTATGACGATCCATAATTGAACTTATTTCCATGTACATTTTAAGGTTATCAGCAAAAAATAAGGTCTTTGAATTACTTAACTTAACACAGCATTTATAGCAATTAAAAAGTGCAGAGGACCCAAATTGCTGCCTTGGGGAACCCTAGTGGTGCTAGTATAAGCATTCGATTTAGCACCCTTGACTTCAACATATTTCTAGCTATCATTTAAACAGGAGATAAATAATTAAAATATTTGTCACTTTACTTTTATAGAGAGAATTTACTATAAGCATTATGTAGATATTGGCAAAATGGTATTAAGTTAGTTAATGTTGATTTTTCCGGTAAAAAGCCATGTTGATATTTGGATATACTATACTATACTTCATCAAATAATATAATTTCGAAGGTGGTACACTAGTGACAGGTCGATAGTTTATGGTCTGTCTCCTTTCTTTAAAGTCTTAGGATGGATTGAAATTTGTGAGCCAAGGTTAAAATGTGCAAAATAGGCTTTACTTAGAAATCACCGCGGTGATTTTATGTGCCTTTAATAATAGAATCATTAGGTTTATGTTTTAAAGATATATGTTAAATTGGAGTCTTTGTTTCGTTTTTCGTTTATTCAAATAAGGCCTGTAAAGTTATAAAACTCCTGACGGATTATTCCTTCATAATTACAGAGGGATACAAGTATGATTTATCGGTTTTACGAGGCGCTAAACACACTATTGTCCATATATAGAGCAAATTTTAAAGAACCTAATTTTTTCTCAATTTTTGAAAAATAAGTTTGCTACTCGAATATATTGTAATAATAAAACAACTTTATTGAGAACTCAGTTTTCAATATCCTATACAGATCGTGTTTTCGTTCGTTACTTATAGGAAACCGCATAGAGGCGAAATTTTGCAACGTCGCGCGTGTACGAATGCCTGCGACAGAGCACCGCCCAGGCCGGCCCGAGGACGGGTTTAGTAAACATCTTACTTTCGTGGGAGCTGCGTCGTTTGGCGACAAAATGTCCCAAAATATTACGCGAAAATCCAGGCATTTTTAAAACATTTATTCTAATGCGGGTTTTACAGACATGACAATGTGTAAAACCCACATAGAATTGTAATCTTAAAATGTTTAATATGCTATGTTTTACATAATGAAAATTAAAGCGTTATTCTAATAAAAAATAAAATATCAATTCTGACAAAAATATAATAAAAAATCAGAAATAAAACTCTAATAAACAAACTTAACAACATATCATTTTTTAAATAAAAGGCTCAAATAAACCGCCTTCTTTCGCTAAACAAAAACTTAACCTATCGTAAAAGCTATTTCGCACCTCCAAAAGAGTTTCAGGTAAAATGGAATTGGCACCTTCGACAATTTTATTTCGCAACTCCTCTAAATTTGTTGGCCTACTAAATTCATGCTTGTAAATGGTCTGCTTACTAGGTCTGCTACTTAGGTAACCCCACAGATAAAAGTCATTTGGAACAAATCTGGAGATCTAGGAGGCCATTTAATATCGCCAGTCCTACTAATAAGGCGGTTTGGAAAAGCTATTTCGCACCTCCAAAAGAGTTTCAGGTAAAATGGAATTGGCACCTTCGACAATTTTATTTCGCAACTCCTCTAAATTTGTTGGCCTACTAAATTCATGCTTGTAAATGGTCTGCTTACTAGGTCTGCTACTTAGGTAACCCCACAGATAAAAGTCATTTGGAACAAATCTGGAGATCTAGGAGGCCATTTAATATCGCCAGTCCTACTAATAAGGCGGTTTGGAAAAGTAATTGTTAAAAATTCTTTTACCCTAGCCGCGTTATGAGCAGGACAGCCATCTTGCTGAAAATAAACCGATCGCAGGTCTACATCAGGTAGGATTTGAATGGCAGGAAGAACTTGGTTTTGCAGCAACTCAAGGTACTTTTGGGCGTTTAAAGTTCCATCAATAAAAAATGGCCCTATAACATTGTCGCCCAAAATACCTGCCCAAACATTCAGTTTCTGAGGATACTGGGTACGAAACTGAAAACTTTTGTGCTCGTTTTCCTGAGACCAATAACGAACAATGGAAGGATTGTGTTTGCCATGTAATGGAAAAGAAGATTCATCAGAAAACAAAATATTTTTTAAAAAATATTCGTTTTCATTTGCCTTTTCCATTATGGTTTCACAAAATTCCATTCTTCGCCACTGGTCTTCAGGAAATATTTCCTGAGTTTTTGAATACTTGAAACATTTGTACCCATATATTTTTTTCCAGATACGAGCAACAATTTTATTGCTCATTCCCAGTTCCTCTCCAACACTTCTAGTGGACCGTGTCGAATCATGTTCTACGGTACTGAAAACCATTTCTTCCCGCCGTTCTATATCCTGGACCACTTCAACAGGTAATTAAAGTGGTCCAGGATAACAAAACTTGACGTTTTGTGTGGCATTTTTTACAATCTTGACAAAAAGATGTCTTAAAATTTGTAACCACATTTAAAACCGTTTTTGCACAGGGAATCGGTCTATTCTCAAATGTCACTGAAAATAAATCTCTACATTGTACTGCCGAATTGCCTCCATAAAACAATTTAATTAGTTGAACTCTTTCAGAAGGAGTATAAACAGCCATAGTGAAAAAAACACGAAAATAACGCCCAAAAATTATTAATGCAACGTGCAGTAATACAGCAAAGTGAGGTCTGCTGACTCCCGGTTCAAAAAATAAAAACGAAAAATTCCGCCGCCTGCAAGCCGCAACCAAGCGGTGTTATTTGGGGCCATTATTTTGGGTAATACGTAGCTCAAGATAACACGATCTGTATATATGTGGATTGATAAACTTTATTATTATTATTATTATTAATAAATCATCACTAATCTCCTAATCTAGCAAATGCCACCTCATCTACATAGTTTACAATAACTTTAATCTGCAAACACTACTGTTAACCATTTTCCATAAGACCAGTTGGCAAATCAAAGTCTGGTCGCTCTGTTCTTTATTAGGATGAAGTCTTCGTTTTTCCAACTCTCGTTTAACTCGAAAAGTACTAATGAATGGATCCCGGACAACCAATCTCTTGATATTTCTATCACTCACTCACAATTCATCACACTCTCAGTTTTTCTTTTTCTGCCACTTTTTGGAATTCCTTCCAAGATACCTCTTCTATTAAACTTCGAACTAGTTTTGGATACTACTTATTTATTTAAATTTGTCTTTTGCTATTTACATTGCTTTCCACTGTTTTTTTAGTTTCGCCAACGTTTTTTCTTTTTATTTTCACAGACACACCACTTAGCATGTTGTATCTTTATACTTTTAAATTCAGAGTACAAAAGATAAACTCAAGAGTACAAGCAAAACTTACCAAGAAATAAATATAACATTTAGTTGCTCTATACATCAACTGTTGATAAATGAAACAAATTATCAGCCAAGAATGTGGTCTCACAAAGGTAATGAAAAACCATTGGAATCAATGGGAATTTATTCCAATTAAGGCCTAATCTTATTTATGTCTAAGTTTCTAAATATTATGGTATTAAATATGTTTATTAAATGTCGCTTTTTTTTGCTATTTTAGCTAATGAAAAGGGCACTATTCCCGGGTGATTCCGAAATCGACCAACTATACAAAATCTTCCGGATAATGGGAACGCCACAAGAAGACGACTGGCCGGGAGTGCAACTGTTGCCCGATTTTAAGGCCGCTTTTCCCAAGTGGCTTCCCAAGAACTTAAGAGATATTGTGAAGTTTAATAATACGGAAGAAGAAATACTATTGAAGGTAATACATTAAGGTGTCTCAAAAGAAATTTTATATTTGTTTAGCTTACTGTGTAAGCGCAAAGCATCCGGGATGCCATTCTTTTTTAAGAAATACATTCCGAAAGAGTGTATTTTAATCATCATTAAACATTCACTTCGATAAACGGCTTAATTTAGTTATTATCGATTTTTATTAATACATTTCTCAAATCTTTTATGGTTTTCAGGAAATGTTGACTTATGACCCGGCAAAACGAAAAACCGCAAAAGAATTATTGAAGTACAATTATTTAAAGACTGCCAAACTGACCACTCCGGACTTGACCGCTTTTCCGGTTGAAGAAACGATCGACGAGGCCGGGCCGAGTTAGTGTTTCAAAAAATTTTACCTTTGTATTGTCTTATAAAATAGATTTTCGTGTCCAGTATGATAAAGTTAACTGTCAAATGAGTGTGCTTTTTAACGAAAATATATTTATTTTTTTAGGTGGTTTGCTTTTTTTTCCTATTTACCTAATTTAAAAAAAAAAAAAAAAACGAGCATTGAAATCTTAAGATTAAAGTGTGTCCACGTTTTTTTTTTAAATCAAGATTTCGAAAAAACCTGTAAGCTGATTGAATAATTTAATTAGAAGCAATTTTTGTGCTGCGCAATTTAATAATCATACGAAGGTCGTGTTCATCAAATTAAAAAAACCTTTGATACAAACTTTTGAGGCTTCTTCAAGTGCCATAGACGGTATACCTGGCGTTGCCAATTACTTGGGCAATCGATTGTTGTAATCCTCGACTCTGCATCAATCGGAATATTTCCGCTGCGTATACCGGTCCATTTATGCATGTTCCACTCCTCTAATGGTGGCTACACACACAACTGCAAGCTTGACAAGCATGCATGAACAATCTTTTTGTACAAGCATGCATAATTTTACTTCGCCGCCACACGGTACATGCATGCTTTAACAAGCTCAGTTTATGCCGCGAAAATGTCTGATTCAGACGATACCTTGCTTGCTTTGGCCGCTTATTACCTTATCCGTATAGGCAGAACATGCGAGAAAAGAAACGTGATGTGTGGTGTAAAGAGTGGTTACTGAAAAGAAGAACCTATTCCCATATTAATTTACTGTCTGAATTAAAGATATATCCGCGTGATTGGCATAATTATCTCAGAATGAGTGAAGAAACTTACCTGAAGCTTTTGCCACTTGTAACACCTTTAATTAAAAAGCAAGATACGATTATGAGACAAGCTATAACTCCCCCCGAAAGATTAACAGCAACATTACGATTTCTCGCAACCGGAAGGAGCTATGAAGATCTTAAATATTCAACTATAATTTCACCACAAGCTTTGAGTTGTATAATTCCTGAAACGTGCCAAGAGAAAAGAGATTTTTTTGTTGTTTTTAAGTAATTTATTGCAAAAGTTATAATTTCTAGTAGATACAAAACAGGAAAATAATTGTCAAAAACAAAATATTAAAAATTTAGTTTGCGAAATTTGAATAATACGAAGATAGGGACTGAAGGGAACTATCGCTTTCCTCACTTAAAGCAGATTGCAACTGAAAATATGTTGATCCAGACTGCTTGGAAAAACCATCGTTATTATTATTATTAATAATATGCTGACAAGATAAAGAAACATTCTTGTGCTCACTGTTACCAGATTGACAAATAGAATGTGTCTGAGTCAACTGACCCATTTCAGCCATAAATAATGTCTCATTAATTAATTTTTCTGCTACCAATCTTTGAGTGTTATCTGGTATATCTCTCATTTTTAGAGCCACGTTTTTTCCAAGAATGTCATATCTATGTTCTTTCGGCTTAGGTTTCTTAAAATGTTGTTCAATTGTTTCTAGCATAGCGCCACTTTTGTCTCCACCTCTCTTAATAGGTCTAGTAGAAGGCATTGTTTTCGGAGTTGATTGAACAGATGAAGTGGATGTGTCTTGTGCTGTTGAAGTAGTTGCTTCATTTCCTTGGCAAGATTCTTCTGAACCTTCTGTAAATGGAGTTGGTTGTTCTTCATTTTTTTTTCTGAAAATGATAATATGCCTATATTTCTTTTCAGTTTCCACAAAATGAAAATGACTGGATCACGATAGCGAGGGAGAGAAAAGAGGTGGAATTTTTCACATTGCCTTGGCAGCCTAGATGGGAAACATATCGAGATTGTTCCTCCAGCTGGAAGTGATTAATTTTTTTTGAATTATAAACATAGACATAGCATGGTGCTACTTGCTCTTGCAGATGCAAACTACAGAATTTTTTTTTCGATTTTGGTACGAATGGCAGAGTATCAGACGGGGGCGTTCTTCAGAAAACAGATTTTTTTAGGAGACTACTAAGTAATTCACTCAACATACCAAGGGAAGAGAAGTCATTCACAGTTCACGTATACTGCCCTATGTTTTCGTTGCAGATGATGGTTTTCCATTAAGTCCTGACATGTTAAAACCATTTGTACAGAGCGAACTGCATGGAAATTTTTTTTTTTAACTACCGATTATCTAGAGCACGACGAATTATAGAAAACGTATTTGGGATTTTGACAACGCGTTTCCAAATGTTTCATATAACCATCAATTTAGAATTAGAGCATATTGATGAAATAATTAAAGCAACTTGTTCTCTGCATAATTATTTAATGAAACCTACGCTCCTTCTGACTCCTTCCACTCTGAAAACATCGAAAATGGTACGGCACGTGTTGGATTAACACCAGAGTACCAGAGAATTCCAATATGATTCCTCTACAAAGATCCCATATCGCTGGAGATATACCCTTTGATGCTAAACAAGTAAGACAACAATTCATGGAATACCTACTTCAGCATTGAAGGACAAGTTCCATGGCAGCAAAACTTTGTACATTAAAAAAAAATATACGTGTAATTAGGTTATATATTTTACTTTTTGTGTAAATAAAAAAAATAATTAGCTAAAAATCGAAAAGTTGTTTTTTGGATTGAACCTTATAATTCCCAAGAAATTTGTGAATATATTATAAAAAAAAATTATATAATAAACTTACCTCTGTATCATTCAAATTGAACGTAGAAATTCTTGGAGTCTCTTGATCTGCCAAAAAGCTAAATAAGTGGTAGTGTAGGTTCATGTAAGTCATCTGTGCCACCGCCGGAGCGATGAGATGCGTCAACTTTTTTTTTTTTTCCTATAATTCGTTCTGAAGGCCTTTTTAATAAAGGCATCCTTATCGGCTTGGCTGTCAATTAATTTATACTTATTAAGTAAGATTTTGTATGCTGTATCCTTCTTCGTCCTATCATGATATTCTGGTGATTTAATTCGCCAAAAACACGGCAGATTTTCGTATGTACGAATAAAATCTTCCAATAATTTTCGATTGCTCCTTTTCAAATCGCTGGACATGATGATGACGACGCAGACCGACGTAGAGCCATTCACGGTCACGGACTGACTAAATTGTTTGTACAAGCCGAATATCTGCGGTACACACGTACCGTTTAGCTTGCGTACGCATGGCTTGTCCAAGCTTGCATGATTCAAATTCAATCAATCATCAAGCGGCTTGCGACTCAATTAAAATGCTTGCGCAAAAGTTCCCTACAGATGTTACAGTTTGCTTGTACAAAAAGATTGTTCATGCATGCTTGTCAAGCTCGCAGTTGTGTGTGTAGCCACCTTTAGTCCTTCCGCTTTTCCTATCATGATCAGCTGTAGGATTCCTGGTGAAACGGGATATAAGGTGAACGTCAGCAACATTTTATTTTAACTTAAATTTTTGTGGTGTTAATTTAGTAGTTTTATCAACCTGATGATGCCTTAGGGCGAAACCCGTGTAATGTTTTTAAAAAATAACTATACTCTGAGACCGTTGACTTTGTGTCCCTTCAATCTCTGAATATTCATTATTAGTAGATCTCATTGAGAAAAATGGACTAGTTTTTTAAATTTGTAATTGAACTGGGCTACTTATGTTACTGGAGAACTAAGACCATAAATTTTGTATTGATATTTATGCTGAGTCCTATTTCTTGCCCTACTGCGTTTTTACACAGTTTAGTAGATGTTGCGAGTCTTATCGTATCATGTTTATATATTGTCCCTTAATTTGTTGTTTCTTACTTGTCTCATTTCTTCTTCTTGAGTAGCCCATTTAAAGATTTTATCTGAATATATATTAAAAAGTAGTGTATATATTGAAAGTATTGCTGCTTTCTGTCTCGAGTATAAATTTTCGGTAATTCTAACGCCCCTGCTATCTACCTCCTTGTTCTTTAATAATCTTTAATTCTGTGTATAAATTGTACAAATTAAGTGGACTTATATGTTAAGTCCGTAAGGGAGAAAGTGGAGTTATTCATAGCTGACAAAGACATTGTCCTATGTTCAACACAGCTCTGGTTAACTAAAGATAAAATAAATGTGATAAATATTCACGGGTATAAACTGGCAGCATATTCAACTAGATCTCACTCTAGGTACTACAGGTATATTTTTGCTAAAATTGAGTTTGAAATTTGAATTTTCTATTTCAAATAGTCTTATTGTTAAAAAAATGCTCTGAATATTGTGGTATTTTTTTAAAATAATTTTAATATTACATAATATTTTAGCATTGTAACATAGCATATGTGGAAATTATAGCATTTTCTTGGAGTCTGTTGAGGGGCTTTTAGGTAGGATAAAGGTAAACAAGTGGGTGACTTTATTGTTCGCTTTAATACAAGTCAAAAAGTAAGAAATTTCTGCGTATGGCCTTTATCTATGTCTAAAATATATATGTTTAGGTCTCCACCTAAGGCAACTCGATCACATATTACTGAAAATTAAGTCAATTAATCTTCAGATGATTCGAAAAACAAAGAGTAGTTACCTTTTTATTGTAGTCTATAAATTGATCCTATGCAGTAGGCACATTTATTAACTTTAAAACTGATCCATATTTGTTCAATACTCTCAATTGATACCGAATCTAAGAGCTCAAAATGTATCCACTTTCGAAAGTACATACATCCAGACGCCTCGACTGAGAAATTTAATATTTTCAATGGAAATTCTCTTATAATGAATGTATAGGTAAGCTTCAATTTCCGAAGGAGTAAAAAATTGCCAGTCGTTATTGGATAATAGTTGCATGATGTCTGCCAAATGGACTGTAAGATATCTTATTAAAAAATATAGTTTTACATAAAATTTAACCTAAAAAAATTGCACACAGAGGGTAGAAATCACTTTAAAAAAACTACTCGAACATTTAAAAAAACAGACACTGGAAGCCTTTATTTTATGTGGGTGCCCTTTTCAGAGGTTATTATTTTTTATTAATTATTATCTAAATTCCCTCTTGATCTAGTTGACGTGGGCGTTTGTGCCTAACTGTGGGTGCGGGAGGGCCGCTGTTATTTGGGAATAACGTTGCTTTATTCACTACCGGTTCCAAAAAGGCTTGCTTGTTTTGCTAAGATTACCATAAATTTCTCCAGGGTGAAGTACCATTATGCAAAGCAAAATAATTTTAAGTTTAATAACAACCTTTTATATTCTACTTACATAGTTTTCCCTTGACAATGGTTTTAACAACAGAAACGCGTCGGGATTCTTGAAATAAAGATTATGAAGTAAACAGGATCCTTCGTCTATTATTTTGCTTTGTTTTGCTATTTTAAAGTTACAACTGTATACTCTTCCTTATCTACGATTTATGCATTGAAATGTTTTTTTCTTTATCCACCTCGCTAACATCTTTTTTCTTTTAGCTCTCTTTTCCTCTGACAAATCTTGACCAACGCTAATTCCACTACATTTTAATTTGTTGGAGTTTCTCAGGGTTTGCTGTGCCGATATTTCTGTATCAAACTTAATCAAGATCAGCCTAATTTTGTTTGTTGGTTTTTTGCCAATCGTCTAAACTATTGTCTGCAGTGCACAGATTTGCTTGTTTGTTACATTTCGTCTTTCCACTTGACCAAACCCATCAGCGGAATTCTCGTACTATTCTTTTTCAAAAGTATAGGGCATCATTGTTTAGAATGTAATTTTCTATCAGAATATGTAAAATCCCATTTAAAATTTTAAAATAAGCCATGGTTAAACCAGAGATGACAGAAAATACCTGAATACGTCAAGAACTGAGCATTTACCTACCAAATTTTATTTTTTTTCTTAAAAGACAACGAATATGTAAAGTGTTTTCTTTATCCTCCCGGTATGTTGAACAAGCTTCACTAGCAAATGGGAAAAATTACGGTGATATTTTTGGAGATTAAGCAGTTTCTGGTCTACTATTCATCTACTGAGTCTGTAGCCGGCAAAAGAATGTTAGGAATGCAATAGTTGGGGTTCAACCGAGTTGCCAATTTTAGCTATAGTATGCATACTTTTTAATTTATTCTATTTGAATCTTAAAAGAAGAAAAATAGGGCTGGCAACAGTGCATTTTTTAACGTAATATTCGGAGTAGCAGAAAACATTAGTTCGAATTGTCGCTACATTGCAGTACATGCCGGATACGAAAATGATTTTGTCAATGGTGCATCTTTAGTTTTTAAAGCTAGACTATCTACGGGGGATTATCACGAGCAAATGAACGAAACAAATTTTACGAAATAGAAGAAAAACTGTTGTCAAATATTCCAGAACAGACTATTGTTATTACAGACCACGCTCTCGATCTCTCTGTATTAGCAAGTAGTGTCCACAAAATCCTCGACAAATGGTGTCATAGTAAATTGGCTTAAAGAAAAAATTAATTTTGACGAATCAAAAAGAACAGTTTGAGCTTTACGATTAATTATGCGTGCATAAGCCTAATACGAGCACTAAAAATTTTAAAATAGACAACTTATTGAACATGGACATATTCCACTAAAAACGCCACCCTACATGTGCGAATTAAACCCTATAGAATTAGTGTGGGCCGAAGTAAAGCGATATATAAGAAATCATAATACTGGTGATTTAACAGCTATACCAAATTATTAGATTTATTATATAAGGGTATCGAGTCTGTCAGTTCCAATCATTGGAAAAATAACGTCAGTTATAGATATAGAGAATAGGTGTTGGAAAACTGATCAGATAATGGAGGACATCCCTGAAAAATTAATTATAAAAGAGGATGATGAGGAAAGTGATGAGTTAGACGATTTGGAAGATGAAAACATTGATCCTGATTCTGACTAAGAAATAATGAATTTTTTTTATGTTTATTGTTTATAAGTATAAATTTGAGTAAGATTACTACAGTGAAAGCTCTCCTTGCGGACAGCTCCTATAAGCGGACATCTCTTTTAACCGGACAGTTCTGTGACGGACAGACATAAAAGTTCCTGGAACCGAATTTCAGCATATCATTTTCAATGTTAAATGCATTCCAATAAGCGAACGCTCTTATAAACGGACGCGGACACTAGATTTGTCTGTATGTGATCAAAAAATCTCCCATAAGCGGACGCGAAACTCTAATACCTGGACGATTTTTAGTTCCGCTTATTGCAATGCACATATCTACATACATAAAATTCGATAATTCCCCGATAGCCAGTATGTAATCTTGTGGTTTATCTTCAGTTCAGGCAAATTCGTAGCTGATTGAGATATTTTATTATTGTAACTGTAAAATGGCACCAAAAAAAAGGATGCTCTCGTTAAAGGAAAAGATGGAAGTTGTTAACGTATTAGACAGAGAAAGTGTTTCAGTTCGTCATTTTGGCAAAGAGGTTTAATATTGGGAAAACGCAAGCAGCTGAAATTGCCAAAACTAAGGAAGATATCAGGAGTAAATGGCAATCAGGAACTAATTTAAATCAAAAGAAGGATTTTTTAAAAAAGGAAGGTTTTGCTGAAGACAAACACATGAGTGGTTTGTAAAAGCTAGAAGTCAAAACATTCCAATCTCAGGGCCGTTAGTGAAAATGAAAGCTAAAGAAATCGCCATTACTTTGGACTATAATAATTTCAGTGCGTCCGGCGGGTGGCTGCAAAAGTGGCGCATGAGACATAGTGTGAGTTTCAAATGCATATCTGGCGAAGCTGCTGCAGTAAATCAAGTTGATGTGTCACAATTTTTGGACAAACTTCCGGCCATGTTGTTTGGCTACAAACCAGAAGACGTGTACGGCGCATTGCCCGACAAAACTCTGTCCCTTAAAGGAGAAACATGTGTGGGTGGAAAGTTGTCTAAAGATAAACTAACCATTTTATTCTGTGCAAATATGGCCGGTGAAAAATGCGATTTGATTGTGATCGGGAAAGCGGCTCGTCCTCGTGCTTTAAAAAACGTTGCTATTAAGGATCTACCAGCGACTTGGAAATCCAACAAAAAGGCATGGATGACCCGAGAAATCACGTCTGAGTGGTTACTGGAATTCGACCGCAAAATGGGAATTCAAAAAAGGCAAGTTCTTTTATTTTTATACAATTCATGCTCTCATCCTTGTGATTTGAAAATGGAAAAATTATATTTTTACCGCCAAACACAACTTCAGTTTGTCAGCCCTTGGATCAAGGTATTATACAGAACTTTAAATTTTATTATCTTGTTGATTTTAAAACATATTTTTACCAAAAATCGACGATGTCCAAAGCTTATCTGAGCTTACACAGTCTATTAATGTGTTAGGAGCTTTGTATTTTATAAAAACAGCATGGGATAAAGTAAATTCCTCTACAATTAAGAACTGTTTTGGCAAAGCTGGATTCAGAAAAAGTGGATGTAGCTCAGAATTTGCTGAGCAAAATTATTGCGATGCTGAAGACGATCTGCCCTTAGCGACACTTGCTCAGTTACTGCGACATGCCAAACATTTAGGAGTAGCAGACCCCCAGAAAGTAGATGATTTCCTGGCCTTAGACAATAACATAACAACAGAAGAAAATGATTTCAACTTTTCGAATTTGGATGTAGAAAGCCCAGGCCAACTTGAATATGGTAGTCCAAACGACTTAGAAGAAGAAGTGCAACTGGTGGACTCACTAAGATCGAGGTTCAAAAACTATAAATTCATATGGGGAAGCTCTAAATCATATTTCTAAATTGAAAAAAATTGCTAAATATGATAAACTTTTTTCAAAAAGCTAAAGAATAATGTTTTTTTTTAATTCTCGTACCATGTCAAAGTTTACTGAATAAAATACAAGTTGCTTCACTCGGCGAAAAACCTTTTATCTTTCGATGTCAAAGGCAGGCCGCCGAGCTCCTCGCCGACGGGGAACTAGCAAAAAATGTAAAGGGGAATACTGGTAAAAGATACCTATTATTTTACGAGTTTCGTCTAATTCGAACTGTAGGGGAAGACGGAGCACGATTTATAATAACTTTATTATCTGGAATAAAATTATAATGTAATGGACCTACTTGGGAAAAATATGTAAATTGATAATACTATAAATTATTTGTTTTTATAACCACCAAACTAAATAAATTTTACATTATCAAAGTTTACCTAATTGAAGAACTAAATGGTTAAATTTTTTTTGTTAATAATTAGGTACTTAGGTATCTTATTAAAGGCTGTTTTGGTACGACTGGTTTCATTAGGATTTATTTTTAAATCAAAGTCAAAAGTTTGTGTGAAAAAATGCATATATTACTGTTACTAAACTTAATAACTAAAGATAGACATAACTATTAAGTAATGACATGTTTGAATTTTAAATGATTGATTACTACACTTTTTGACGTTTTTGTTATTTTTTCAGACTAATAATAGCATTACCAAAGACATTATAAGTAATAAACGTAATGTTTCATTCATAACCAGCCCAATAATGTGGAATTTTATTGTTTTAAAATTAGTAGTGAGAGAGAAAAGGATGGAGGAAGGATTGTGTAGTGTACAAATAATGTTCTATATCAATACGTGTTGTTTTCGTCGCTCTTGTGCAATTTTAAATAGAGGCGAAAAATGTCATTACATAAGTAATTAACCGTAATATTTTTCATGTGACGACGCTGGTGGTAAAAATACAAAAGTCTTCTACTGTATAAACATAAACAAATAAACTTACCGATGAAATTTGGATTTTAATGCTCTAATCTCCTTACTACACAAGAATGCACCATGATCGTTTATTTTGGCATTAATTTTCTCCAAGAAAGTTCGAAAACAACAAAAAACTGATAAAATACACTCTAAACACAAAATACACCCTAGACTCAATAATTTAAAGCGTTTTTGTTTTAATTCCTTGGTAACATCGCTCGAGATTCATTCATTCATAATTTTTGACAGAACTCGAAAAATAGTAAAACGTGCGTAAGACTGTAGCGCAACGTTGCCGAAGTGACTAAATTTTTTAATGCTCCAAGATATTTTTGTTTGGACTGCTGCTTTTATTAATATTTTTGCTTTTAAATTAAGTCGATTTTTCTATGAATTTTATTAATATTCGATTAGTTTTTTTTCATTATAAGCTCAGTTATGTTTCCGACTCAAATAACCTTTAAAAGGTATTACATTTTTTAATACTTAAAAAGCGGATAAATAGCTCTGGCAAAAGTGCAATATTGTAAAAGGACAAAAGATTGAGAGGAAAATATATTTTGCCATTTTAAAATGTAAACAATGCAGTCTCTTAAGCTGGATTTATACAGACAAATAAAGTAAAATAAGAAATAAAATAAAAATAAAATAAGAGTTAAATATACAAAAGTTCCATAACGCATTTACATAGCAAAATAATATAATAAAATAAGAAGTTGACCAAAATCCAACTTTCATATTTTATTTTATGTGAAAACGAAACTGCGCACGTTATTTTGGTCACAACACACCCTCTCAAGACATAGAGGTACTATAACCTGGCATATAATTGGTTACCCTTATTTCTTATTTGTTATTTTAATTGCCTGTTTTTGTGAAACGTTGAAGAGTGGACTTTGACGACAAAGGGATGACATTTTTTTATAGGCTTTTGGTCCAACAAGGTATAAACTCATAGCAAATTGTTTATATTCATTTGTGTGCCTGCTTCCCAGAGGAGACTTGTTCAGTAGAGATAGCTGACTCTTAAGGAATGCACAAGAATCTGCTGGGTAGTTGTCATCTTGGAATTTTTGAACATCGTCCAAAGTAACTCCTACTTCCAGGAATCTTTTTGCGTGAGAGCCTTCCTTTTCCAGAGTTTTAATTTCTTTTCTTAATTGAATTTTTCTTGGAGTTATTGCCGAAATCTTCATTGACGTTTGACAGAACTTATCTTGAAAGTAAAATTTATTTTAGATATACGATACCTGTTTTAATACAACATCAAAATTTAACTCAACAACAAGATCAAAATAATTTTAAAAAATTTAAGGTAATGTTTTTTGGAATTTATTGAACTTTACCCAAACTGAAATAATAAAATCTAACAAAAAATATAGATTTTTTTACTCAGGAGCTAAAAAACTATTATAGGGGTAGCGACGTATTCATTATTAAATTACTAGGTTTTTCTTAATTTTTATTGTACTTTAAGTAAAACATTTGAGTATAGTGCAAGTGTAATTATTTTGCATATTATAAAAAAGTTCACAGTGCCGATTCTTTCACTTACCTGTATTATTACATACATCCGTCTGGACAGAAACATTAACCTGCATCGGAGTGTCAGTTTTCACGGAAACGTCACTGAATTCCTTCCTTAATGTGTGACCTGCAATGATGTTAGAATTATCTGTGCCTGGAAAAATAGTACGTACATTTGTAAATAATTCTGATTTCCCTATATACCAAAAAATTGTAAATATTAAAAGGTACCTTCTATTATACATATTGCCATTATAAGTGCACAAATTAGAAGAAAAGATAAAACATACTTGTCGATGCTCTGGTCAGGAACAATGTAGGAATTGCGTCGGGTCTAAGACGTTGATTTGAAGGGGACATAAAACTGCTCTCCGCAAAATGCAAACTACAGATATTAACCCTTTTATAACATTGTTTCGGAGTAAGATCGGCATATCTATGTTCGCCAGTAAATCCAAAAATACCTTTCCAGAGTTGGCACCTATAATCCATTTTTTATATTAATTTAAAAAAAGAAACAGGAACCAGATCATAAAGTAACTAGGAATGCAATCATGAATTTAATAAACAACTAATTCCAACGTACTTACCTATTTTCATTTTTTGGACATCTAAAAAACATTAAATCACTTCCACGCTTTGTAAAACAACTGTCTACCGAACAATAAGTCGACATTTTAATATAATAGATTATAATAATTTGCAATTCCACTGAGTCCACCCGGTACAATTAGTAATAAAACGCTCGCACATCAAAACGATTTAAACTCTACTCACTGTGTAACCCAACAGATTCGATTGTAGGAGCGTCGCCCGGCAAATGAAGTGAGGGGCGATGAATAGGTAATTCGGCGCGTGGAGCCGAGTGAAGCAACTTGTATTTTATTCAGTAAACTTTGACCATGTATTGAAGCATTTATGTTTTTGTATGCGTATACATACATATAGATATATAGCATAAATACATACTTTAAAAATGTGGAGAGTTTCTGTTTAATTTTCCTCATGATTATATACCCCGTTATTTATACTCTATACTCACATACTCTCTTTTAAACGGACACCTCCCATAAGCGGACAAAAGTTACGGAACCGTGAGTGTCCGCTTATGGGAGCTTTCACTGTATATGTATAATTATACATATATATTATTTATTATGTATAAAGTCTTTTAAGTTAGATTTTAGTGTTTAATTTTACTTGTGTTTTGCTTCATTTTTTTGTTTTATGACTAAATCAAAACATTTAAAAAAATTCCCTTCAAACCCTGTTCGAAATGGGTTTTTGTACAGTATTTATGGCCTTCTTACCCCTTTCGTCGCGGTTACAGTTACGATGAATAGTAGTTTCTCAGTAATATAAAACAGTTACAGTTCATACATATTTACATTTAATTAAAACAACAAGGAAGACTAAACAACTAAGCAGTATTTATTTCTTCAATCCGCTTCTCCAGAGCTGCCGCAAGTCTTCTAAAAATCTCCAACGTTTCAACCGGACTACGACCGAACTCGTCTTTAGCGGCATTTTGCTCCGGTGTGTTTCTGCTTATGTGTAATTCCAACTCTTCAATGTACATCGAAATCACCGAATATCGAGCGGTCAAGTCTAAGTTTTCAAAGTTTTCTATCCTCATTAGTTTGGTCTTCTCTTCTTCTGTTAAAACTCTTGGGTGCGACTTAGATGGAGATAAAAGTCCCAAGGTAACACACCTGTCCAAGTTTATACAGTCCTCAAAATGTGTACTTTTTTTTGCATGTTTTAGATAAGAGAAGAGCGGAGGTTTTAGTATCTAAAACATCATTCTTTCATAAATTTTTTCGCAGCGGCAATAAAATTATACATACCTTACACTCGATACTTTTATAATCATACTCCTTTCGAAATTGTGGATCGCAAGGTGCTTCTTCAACTGGAATGGCTCTACGCACAGGAGTTCGTGCTAATAATTGTAGTTTCTCATATTCTCGTTTTAAATCGTCGGTCAACACCTGTTCTGGAACGTCTACTTTAGATAAATCCGATATATCCATGATACTTTCAATAGTTTCTTTTGGACAATCCTCTTCAGGCTTCTCTGCTTTATTTTCTTCATCAGGTTCGATTGTTTTATGTGCTACAAGCTTTTCTTCTCCCTGATCGTCTTTCTTGACCTAGATTGTAAACAACAATAGACTTAGTAACTTAAACAAAGATTGATCCTTACCAAATCGTTTAAATCCAAAGTTCCGTTTTCAAATTGTTTAAGTAACTCCTTATAATCATAACTCCAATTGTATTGAACGTTACTTTTAGCTATAAATAATTGTTCAATAGAAGTTGGAAGTTTCATTTCCTTAAGGTTTAATATTTTTGGGGTACATTCGGTCAACTTAAACTTAAAAGGGGCCTTTTCGGGAAATGGAAAATCGTCTTCTGCGGGTGGTTCGGTTGATTTTTCCAAAAACATGTTTGTGCCTAGACAGTAGTCATATGAACCTGTAATTTTCAAATAAAAATATTAATTATTAGACTTATTTTCCTTTAAATTTCTTAAGTGATAATATATATAATTAAGTGATAAAAATAAATAAACAATAAATTCAACAAGAAATAAGAGATTTAAATCCCACCAAATAATTTGATTGAGTTTGTGAAGCACTAGCAAAAACTATCATTCGTTGTAGTGCCCTGAAGAAGACAATTAATTTGTCAGTGAATTTAAATAGACTATTATTTAAATACTAATAGCAGGAGGAAAAATGATACTAAATTAATAGTTCCATGTAACCTATTTATTACTACACCAACATTTCCTTTCTTGACCACTATTTCATTATTGTCTAGCAATTACTTCTAGAAATAAATTACTTTTTAATTATCAGTTTTCACAGAACTAACTGTGGGATTGATGCTTCAATAATTAGAATGTGTAATTTGGGAAATTCTGTTATAAAAAATAATGATATTGACCTGTTCTGTGATTGAATTAATAGACATGGCATAATTCATTAGTTGCTTACAATCATCCACATTTCCAATTGCTTCAAGACTTACATCATGCCTTTATGTAAGAATAGTTGTTGGGATGTCCTAGATATAGCTGTATATGTATTTAGTCTTTAATACCTACACTTACTGACAGTGTACTAACTAAACATATACATTTCTGCAAGAAGATGGAATGGCTCATCTTGTCGAAAGCCTTGGAGGAATCAGAATAAATTGCATTAACCTCGCACCCCTATCCAAGAGTTATAAAAGTAGAACCACAAATATATAAAAAATATATAGTCATTAATAATTGATCAAGACAGTAGTTTAAATTGATCCAAGGATATATTGAATATATCTATATCTAATTTCTTTGCCATTCTATTTACAGGTGCACTTTGGCCACAGATGGTTCTGTGACACAAAGATCAGCTGATATCAAATTAAAAAGTATCCATGAATTTACTACTGTGGGTCGATCTTCAAGAGTATCAATTCCAAGTAACTTTTGTAGGAGACTATAATCTATTTACTATATGGGTATTTTTCACTTGAAATTTGTGACTCTCAAGGAACTGAAGTAGGAAGTGAGTTGACACCATTACAGTCATAGTCTGCTCAGGTTATTCCTAAAAACGGACAGTGAACTACTACATAAATCAATGTTATGAGCGTTTAAGACACTCAGAGATCTATCGATAGGAGAATGACGGCCATATTCAGTTCTGTGCATAGGAACATGATACAGGTAAAAATTGCGTAGAGTTCTATTTGGAATATTGAGACCCACCTTAGAAAGAAGGTCAGGAGCATTAATCATGCCATTAACCGGTTTAAAGATAAAACAAAGTTCAGCGTTCACACGCCTTTTGGCCAATGTATCCAGGTTAAGTCTTACTCTCATGTACTCACGATGGTACTCGTCAAAACTAATGCCCATTCTAAATGCAGCACACCGTAAAAATCCATCTTGCACTCTCTCAATCATATCTATTGAATTCTGATATAGAGGAGACCACACTACTGAAGAGAATTCAAGATTAGATCTAACCAGTGAGACATAAAGGAGTCTATAGGCTTGCAGAGAGAGATGTGAACTATACCTGTTTACAGCACCCAACACTCTTAGTCCCTTTAAAGTTAATTTAGAGATGTGACAAGGCATCAAGGTCTTTCTGAAGTTTGGCTATATCATTAACCTGTTTAATCTGCATGTAGAGCTTCAGGTCATCAGCAAACATACTTACAGAACCATGATTGATCACATTAACAATATCATTCATAAATAGATTAAAGAGCAGAGGGGCACAGTGAGATCCCTGAGGAACCCCTGAAACTACATTAGTAGGTGCAGAAGTACAGCCATGCACCTTCACACTCTAAGTTCTTCCTATCAGAAAACTCTTTGGCCATTTTAAGAGGGAGTCATGAAAACCAGCACTTTCCAACTTGGCCAGCAAGAGACCAAAGTTCACCCTGTCGAAGGCCTTGGAGAAGTCGGTATAGACCGTATCAGTCTGAACCCCCCCCCCCCTCCAAAGCCCCCAGCAGATTACACTTGAATTGAACCAAACTGCTGGTTGTGGATTTCCCAGAAGAGAATCCCGACTGTTTTTCACTAATGATTCCTTTGCATTGCCGTGTTAGCTGATCGCAAACCAAACTATCAAGCAATTTGGCCAATGAGTTCTGAATACATACTCCACAATAATTGGCAATATCCCCCCTATTGCCAGCCTTAAATATTGCCATGCTGAAACTGTGCTTCCAAGCTTCTGGGAATGTAGAATCCTGTAAAGACATATTATTAAAGATCAGCTGGAGAGGCCTACTAATTGTATAAATACAGCTCTTTAAAAAGACATTAGGTGTATTACCTGGCCCACAGATAAACTTGTTACGTAATTTCTGGATCTTAGAAAATACCTCCGCAATTTATATTATTAAACTAATTCAGTGATCAGCATATAAAGGTCTGAAAGTCTGGGATATATTGTTTATGTCTTCAATGTGGAGGTCAAAAGGTAACATGTGATCAACTGATCCCTATTGCAGACTGTGGTCAGCTCTAGTTACTGTCTCTTTGAGTATTCATAAATTGCAGAATATTTAATTCTATTACATAAACATATACTTCCTAATATTTAGAAAGAGTTTGTTATCAATACACCACACTCCAAACCTGTCCAAGTCTTTCTAAGTGCACCTGTCTTTGTGGTACCAGAAATGAAACCAGTTTCCTTGGTTTAGTAAACTGAGGCACTCTATCTCAGATTTCCATCATGATTTTTATAAGAATAAATCTACAGCTCCTAATTTGATCTGTCATCAATCTAATCTCATAAACAAGTAGGTGCCATGTCATATATGAGCCGCTCAGAGGAAAAGTAGTATATGTCAGTATTTTTTAATTTTTGAGTTATAGCATTAATTATGTTTCTACTGGTCTAATATATTCAGTCGAAAACTGGTATAAGTGAAAATTTTAACTTAGCTAAGATAAGAGCTTCCTAACGTTATTCCTCTCAACATAACGGATTTGTTCGCTGGAATAGTGGTATAAGTTAAGGCACCACACTGTTCTGATGTCGCGCCAAGTCTTATTAAACTCGCTTTTCTTGTTTAGTCAGGTTTTTTAAGTGTTATGGTACGTAGTGTGTAGGTCAGTTACTGTAGCTAAGAAAAAAGATATGATAGAACTTCTTCAGTGGATTCCCCCGATTCAGCATCAGTTCTTCCTGGACTTACTGACAAAAGAAGATGCTGTTGACAGTGGTCCATTATCCGATTCTGATGAAGATTAATTTGTTTAATAACTTGTTCTTACTCTCCTTACTGTAAGTTTAGTATGTAAGATAAGTAGTAGTAATGTTTTGCTCTTCAAGCTCTATATTTTTTTAACACTTTTATCAGTAATAGATATCATAGTAAACATACTACAGCTATTATTTTTCTTTGGTTCATCAGTTTTGTGAAATTTGGTTAACTTTTACGAGGAAAAGTGATATAACTCTCCAAGTTATACCACTTTTCCGCTATGTTTTTGAAAAAAACTTACTGGAAGAATGACATTGGGCGGCAAAAATGTAATTATTGGGCGCAATCAGTAAAAATGTTTACCATATGAAATTTTAGTACAGGGTTATTATAAATATGTACAAAAAAGTTAAGAATATGTTACTGTGATTTTTTAATTCATCCAGATGCAAAATATCAATTTTCTAAATTTCTACTTTAAGGGAGTTAGACCACTTTTCCGCTGAACGGCTCATATACAGACTTTACTAAGGCGTTTACTCCACAGGTAATAAGCCTCTTAACTATGTGGCCTCTATTAGGGATTTGGCAGTTATTTGATGAGAAGCTCTTATAAAGTCTTCAAAATTGCTGGAGTTTAAGTAAAGAAATTGTTCATATCTTTTACTTTATTTAACCAGAATGGTTTTTGCTGCCTAGTAAAGAGTATTGGATAATTGCTTAGAGATTTGGACTTCATGTTTTCCAGACTCTTATTGATGCTTCAGAAAAAATTCAGCATAAATTCTTGAGATATTAGACTGATAGTACCTATACTTTCATCGAAAATCGTGACTATTCTAATATTGAACAATAAGTATCCATACCTGCTTTGTGTAAACACCATAATATCTCTGGTTGTACCTTTATAAATAAAGTTTACAGATTGTCTTGTTCTTTTGAGTTTTATAAGGTCTAATATTCTTATCATGGCGTGACATCATAATATAATTATTTTCCTTCTTAGTGTTCTTAGCCCTAGATTTAAATTTACTTAGAACTTTATATAGTTGCAGAGGTGCCTTTCTGGGATTGTATTAAAATTAATATAAAATTAGTATTTTTTCTTTTCTTTTTGGGTATTTTTTTCTGGGACCACTCTTACATGCTTTCTTTGTATTGGGCTTAAGACAGCTTTATTAGGGCAGTATTATACCTTTGCGGATAATCCAGTGTTGGTTTACACAAGTAGTGATGTCGATAAGCTGACTAATTTATTAAATAGCAATTAGATAGATTCATACTATTAAATAATAAATTAAAATTAAATGCAGGCAAAACAAAATATATATTTAAACAAAAAAAAAAGAAAGTTATAAGTAATTTTAAAATAAGTATTAATAAAACTAGATTACAAAAAGTGGAAAGTATAAAATATTTAGGGTTTGTGCTTCACGAGAAGCTAACATGGCTAGGACAAATTGATCATATAAAAAATAAGTTAATTTCCTTTATTGGAGCCGTTTTCAGAATTTTTCCTAAATGTATACCCTTTGAGTAGTATCCTTAGCATAGAGAGGACAAAATTAGTGAATAAGATTATAAATAATAATTAAATTCAATCTCATAATTTAAGAAATTGTAGTGACATTCAGTAAGGTGAAGTTATGACTAATATTCATCTGCATAATCCTATAAGTGAGGCATTGAACTTTCAACAACCTCCCTAACTCTGAAAATTAAAATATGTGCACAATTTCTTTTAAATTCATTACACATTATGCTCTATCATTTTTAGTCGCAGTAGTTTTTATGTAAAATATCTTGAAGAATAAGTATTTTTTTAAATTGTCTGTTACAAGTACTACAGGTACTGTTCAGAATAATACTGGTAACTTAAGCTAGACCAAAATAAGAGATGTATTAATATCTAAAAATAATTTGTTGTAATTATAAAAGCTGGAATAAAGAATTGTTGTTAAAAAATATTGTGGAGTAAGATGGAAATAAGATGTGCATATGGTACACACACATCATTTAAAATGCTATAGTGTACTAAACTTAGCTGCATTAGGGAGAAGATATGAGGAGAAATATTGTTTTAGTATATATTTTTATCTGTAATTTATTACCTTTAGTTGGAATGGAGATATGTATATACAAGTATTGTTATTGTATTTTTGCTAAACATTATTATTATTAATTTAGTGACAACATTATAAAAGGTGTAACGTTAAAGTTATGAAGTATCAAGAAGGGTTGAGACACTTAGGCCTGTTGTATTTGCCCCAAGGTTTTGTGCCACCTTGCTGCTTGCCAAACAGTTTGGCTCTGCTTATCTGACAAGAAAAAAATTAGGGCAAGCAATTTCTCTGTGAGCGAAGGAAAGGTTCTTAATAATTTAGTAAAGAAATACAAGGAAAGCATAGAATGTAAGAAAACAGATCGCAACAATAATGAAATTAAAGCAGAGACCTTGGAGAAAATTTGTCAGGAATTTAACAGTGTTCTCAGAGTTCAAAAAAAAGGCCAAGCAAAAATTTATAACAATAACTGTAAGTGATAGTGATATCCATGAAATATTAGGAGGGATCAACTTACAGGGCTAACATCAAAATATGTCATTGATGCTACTGCAGGTTTTTTTAACTTGTTTTAAATCACTTTCAACCTTAAATACTGTAAAATTTTTAGAATCAATCTCTATTCAGATAGAAAGCAAAAATGCTGATGATATTTTATCTAAAATCTAAAAGTATTTTTAAAATCTATAAATAGTGTAATTGAACTAATACAAACCATCATACTTGTCCGTAACAGATGAAATTTGTTCAGAAATTCTATCTACTATGAATCTTACAGCTTGCTTTTCCAACCTAAATGTAGCCTTAAATTCTTTATCATCCCAAATGTTCAAATGATCCAGTCTATCCCTGTACACCTGTGATGATCTAGGGTGTATAATTTTATTTACTAATTCCAGAAAATTTTTGTCATCTGTAATATCTTCCTAAATAGGATCCATTTTTATATTTTGGTTTGTAAACTAAACCTGGGGTACCTAGTAACTAATAAATGACCACCTCACCAAACACAATAATTATTGAAAGGTGGCTGTATTTACATAAATAAAAAATATCAAAATGATATACTAAATATTAATTTAATCTAAAAAATTTGCTTAAACTCCCTTTGAACGCTACTAATTAGATGTTCAAGATGACCGCAGGTTATCGTCTGAATTAACATTGTACAACGGATTAATTCCGCTGAACCGAAGATCTTTATGAACTGTTGTTGAACGCCCATTGTACATTTGGGCCTAATAGAATTAAGCAATAAGAGAGTTTAATAATTAACTTACCTTCAAAAATCATGTCGTTTACTTGAACAACTGGGTGTTCATCATTTAAGTTGGCTAAACGAACAAAAATCTCATTTTTCAAAAGGTGCTTTGGTAATTTACTGTTGAAATCTAAGTAGAGCACCTTTTCTCTTATCGGGTCTGAATTTCCCTCAGGATCAGCTTCCATTTTATACTTGTTTTGTGATCACTATTGGCTATAGGATTGGAAGTTTGTATGTGAACTTATTAATATTATTTTTCCCATAAGTTTACTTTTTGTTTGATGTAGATTTAGTTTATTTACTAAAATCGGTTTTATTTACCAACAAAAATTAAAAAACTCAAGAGAGAAATGAGGTTATGTATGGTGTGGTCCGTTATTAGCTATTTAGACTTTGATAGTTCAAAACGGCTGATTTCTTTTGACACATAGGGTCAGAGAATGGATAAAAGTTTTTATTAATGATTTTTGTTAGTTGCTAATTTTTATTTGCTCGTTTTTGACTTCATGTTCAATTTTTTTACCGTATTAATTTAGTATAAAATTGTTCTTATTCTTGGTGCCATGTCATATAGTATATATATATACAGGTTGGCGAATAGAAGACTACACACAGGCATTATAAATGGCAACACCGTTTCTCGCTTTCTTTCCTGTTGATAAGGGGCGCGGTAGATTTTGATCGTCTGATCAAACTCTATATATCGATACCAATATTCTAATAGGATGTATCCCACAAAACACAAATTTTTCAGGAGGAGGAAAAAACCGTATATTTTTTTAAGTATTTAAGAAAAAAATGTTTTTTTTAATACCTTTTTTTTCTATTATTTGTTTTAGATTATGAGTTTTTTTTCACTTGTTTTTTAAATTGGCGGCAATAAGTGGGTTAGGTCTTATTATAATATTATGACTTTATTGGATACGACATATTTCTTTGTAGTTGTCACGTTAGCACGATAACTAAATTCTAAATATTGTGGGTTAAGACAAATTAAACAACGATTATATTTAAAACGAATTTACTTTATTCCTTATCAAAACTGTTTTAAAGGAAAAAAATTAGGAAACAGAAGTTTAATTCAAAACAAATATTGAAAAACTAATCCAAATCTTTACAAAATGGAACTCTAATATGACTATTTTGTTCCCTTACTTTTTTTTAAAGCCTTATCAGTCTTTCTTGTGGAACTTTTTTGTACTTCTGTATTGTTTACCTTCTTGTTTGATACTTCTGTTTTTTCGTAATATTTTATTAGGTCGTAAAAGTAGTGCGTGTCTTTTGGAATCACTTTTTTTAACTGTTGTAAATCCATCCATTTTTTCTTTGAAATTTTTAACCTTTTACTGTATAAGGGCCTGGGTACGTATTCATCCAAGGTAATTCCTTTTTGTCTTTGTGGTAAAATTGCATACGGGTCGTCGTATTTAGTTTTATACAAGATTTCCCCCGAAGGTAAATACTTTAGACATCTTAAGTCTGCCACCTTTAACGGACTGTTTAATTTTCCTGGGCGAATTGAGTTATATATTATAATAGACATCAAGTTCGGGTTGTCAAAATTAAGAAAGTACGAGTGGTCTAAATATTCAACTTCTAAAGGCATTGGGTTTTTTCTGGCATCTTTTATAATATTAATGTAGTCTGTAGGTAGAAAAATATATTTTCCCTTCAATCGTCTCTCAATAAGGCTATGAGAAGAGTCACACTCCATTTGAGTGTGACCCTTCTCAAAAAATTTTTGTTCAATCTCAATATTAAATTTTGTTGCAAGAAAGGACAATGCATTGGACAGAACGACATTTTTATTTTGATAACCGCAACTGTCCGAGTATAAAATAATAGGTTTTTTGTCTGCCTCCAAAGCTGATGTCAGATGTTTGATGATGCAGGTTACAAAAACTGAACAACATAGTTCCCTTTCTGTTTCATTCCACAGGAAATTTTTGCATGCATGGCTTGACAAGTTGTAGATGGTAAAATTGTGTATCTGCAATTTTGTTTTATAATACAAGGAGCTTGCTTGTAATTGAAGACATAATTTGACGGCCTGTACGTCCATTGTAAAGCAATAAATAGAGTGATCTTGTGCTTTCTTCTTGTCGAAGTCTTTTTCCTTTCGAGCATGATCTTTTGCTAAAATATGATTCTGATAAACATTTTCGTCAATCTGATTTATTTTGTATCCACAGCATAAATCGCACTGATCCTTTCTAGGCTTAAACAATGCAAGATTCATTTCGTCAAACTCTTTTAGAAAAGTACTCATTCACAAGGGCAGCACATCTTCGTTTAGACATTTGTTTTTATAAAGTTGAAATACGTCAGTTTTTGATTTAAAATCTTCCTCTAGATATAACTTGTTTCACTTTTTGCGGCAGTAGTGACTTTCAATTTTAGGCAAACTATCTAAAAATAGGTGCAACTGTTCTAGGTTTTATTTTGTTCTACTGAATGTACTGATGTATTTTTTTTATTAGTCTTATTTTTGTTCATGTCCTCCTGATTATTTTGTGTTCAAAACACTGATCCCTCATTAACCCAGTGCCTAACCATTCGTTCTTTTATACCTAGCGTACCAAGAAATGTTTGCTAGCACACTTGGTCTTTTCCGTCCTCAATTTTTAAATAGTACTGAAAGGAACCTTGTCTTCTGGATGGATTTTTTGTGCAACTTCTTTTTCTTTCAACGTAACTAGTCATGTGCTAAACGTAAAGCCTTTTTTGCTTCCAGGACATATTCCAAAATGTTTTAAAAATTGATTGTCGGATTTCTTCTGACATTAGGTGGCAGAAACGATTTGCTGCTTTTTTACAAAAACTCGACATACCGTTAAGTTCCAAGTATTCTGTTATTTCTCTTTGTATCGTGTTTAACTGTCCCGTATTTAGATCTTGTGTATCCAATGTACTATTCTCCCATCATTCTTTTTCTTTTGTTGACATTTTTATCCCATAATTCTTTATTAGCTTTTTTCTTCCTCCTTTTTTCAGCTATTTTTGTATCTATAAAAAAAAGAAATTGATTCTCAAATAGGTTTTGTAACCCAAAATCGAATAAGATGGAACAAGATTTTTGAATAGGGGTCCAATAAAAGTAAAGCTTCTTTATTTAAATATCGACGTTCGACTTTTATGAAGTTATCTTTAGGACACTACAATGGTAAACGGATTTAAAATGTTTATTTTTTTACATTTCAGAAAAAACTACTATGTTCTTTAAAGTCCTGAGGATGACTTTACTGAAGTCGAAATCTCAACATTTAAGTCAAGAAATTTTAGATTTATTGGGCCTCTACCCAACAATTTTCTCCCATCTTTAGTATTTTACTGATTAAATTTTACCTTCAGACTGTACTAAACCTGGGCTATCTTCATCTGGGTTATCTTCGTCTGAGTTATGTTCATGCGAGTTTTCTTTATCAGGGTTATCTTCATCTGGGTTATTTTGATTTTGTTCTTCATTTAAGTCGTCTTCTTGTGATAATCGTATAAATTCGGAATCAAAATTATCTTTGGGCTCTTGTTAATTTTTAGCTTGGCAAATCTTGCTTTTAAGTTCCAATAGAGAGAGTCATCTTCATTTATTTCATTCGTTTGGGGTGCTTCAATAGTATTATTTAAGTCGTTTAATTAAGTCGTTTAAATTATTATTTAAGTCGTTTTTATTATTATTGGCAGACTGTCATAGATTACGTCTGCGGAATGCAAAAAATCAACGTTCACGCTGTGATTATCAAAGGGGTGTTGAAAAAAGTTATTGTCATCTTCGTTAATTACTTCTCAATCGTAAGGCACATTGTACATCATATCGTTAATATTTACTTCGTCATTGATGAATTTGGGTTCATTAGTAATAGTTTCGGTTTGATTTAAAGCCATTGTCATTATCTTTGCTACTCTATTAGAGATCTAAAACAAATAGTTCGTTTAAGTAAAAGGCTTACAATATCTACCCATAACAAACTTTAAAGGTAAAATAAAAAAATAAATAGCTATAACCAGTTTTACTCTAAATAAAAAAGTTCTTTTTCGTTCAATTTCTATAGGTATCACAGTATTTTTTTAAATTTATAATTTGGCTTAAACGTCTAAATTATAAATTATTCTTATAGATTTTGCTCAGATAAACCCATCATACAAATACATTTATTTATAGCTCTAATACGACCTAAGCCACAAAATACATGGTATCGTTACGTCGTATTAAGCAGTAATTTTTATAAATATGTCGTATCCAACATGGTTATTCAGAATTACAATACGACGTATATGACCTAATTATTTAAAAAGCAAATATTGTTACTATAATTTTATAGTATAAATAAATTTAAATGCGTTAAGAAAATAATAAATATTACAATGTAACTTACCTTCGACATTTTGAAAATATAGACACTTAAGATATCCTTTTTAATTGTAGTAATGTAACAAAGTATAGACAATGTATATACTATCAACACTCACTTATTAAAACCATGGAGCATGAAACCATGAAAATAAAAAATCAGCTGTTTTATTTACGATATATTAGAATTCGAAGGAACACAGTGAATTGAAACCATTTTTGTAAAAAACGTAAAATCGGTAATTTGTGGGATACGTCTTATTAGAATAATGGTATCGATATTTCAACTGAAATATATAGACTTTGGTCTGATTTGCTATTTTTGGCACGGCACAATCAACAGACCTCATTTCGCTGAGTGATTGTATACTGCACTGTTGAGTCTTACAGCGCTATTTTATTTTTTTTAAATATTTATCATTATGGCTGCTTATACCCTTTGCGAAAAAGTTCAATTGATTAAATGGCTAGAGGCAAATCAATATTTTCCTGAAGACCAATGGCAAAGACTGGCATTTTATGAAACCATGACAAAAAAGGCAAATGAAAATAAAAATTTCTTAGAAAATATTTTGTTTTCAGATAAGTTCTCTTTTCCATTGCATGGTGAACACAAACCTTCATTGTTCGTTACTGATTTCAGGAAAACGAGCACAGAAGTTTTCAGTTTCGTACTCAGTACCCTCAAAAGTTGAATGTTTGGGCTGGTATTATGGGCAACCCTATTATGGTCATTTTTCATTGATAGTACTTTAAAAATACGTTGAGTTGCTACAAAATCAAGTTCTTCCTGACATTCCACTCCTCCCTGATATAGACAGTCATCAGTCTATTTTCAACAAGATGGCTGTCCTGCTCATAATGCGGTTAGAGTAAAAGAATTTAAAAAGAAATACTTTTCCTAACCGCCTTATTAGTGGGACTGGCAATATTAAATGTTCTCCAAGATGTCCCGGTTTGTTATCAAATGACTTTTATTTGTGGGGTTATCTTAAGTAGAAAAATATTATACCAATGCCGCGTAATATTTTTTTTTATTTTGCCGAATGTTGCAACACCTGTTAGGAACTTAATATGTGTAGTGATCAATTCGCCAATCTGTATACGGAAGAATTGTATCCTGTCCAGTGAAAATGAGGCTCTCAAATATCTTTAAAAGCATAATATATTCCAGCAATGAATATTCCACGAATATATTTGAATGATGTTAATTTTGCAGTGGTTGGTTTGGAGTTAAATTATCATTATTCAATTGGATAGAGGGATTTTGATTGTTGACCTAAAAAGTATTGTAACGATATTATATCTTCCTGGAACCTAGCGTCCATTTAAATGGAGATGCCAGTTTAATGTTTCCAGTTTCGTTAGTTTATTATTTAAGCAGCTTAGACCTCGCATCCACTACGTTGGACACTTCGGTGCTGCCTCCCAGTTCGATTCGGTCGACTTTAATTGTGTACATGTGCTGGGAATCAGTTGTTTGTTTTCTGTTGTGATGGCGGCTTCACGTGACTCGTGATAGATTTTTTGCTATAAGAAGTAACCTTAAAATCGTCATTGATGGCAGCATCGCTGAAGAGGTACGCAGGTCTGACAAATTTTGGAAAGTACGTCCTATTATAAAAGCAGTATGGCAGGGGTGTTTGCAGCTACCTAAAGAGAAAGTGGCTGCTGTAGATGAACAGATGATCCCATTTACAGGGACTTGTAAAATGAAGCAGTTCGTTAGAGGAAAGCCAAATCCAGAGGGCTTGAAAAATTTTGTTGTTGCTGCCCCTGATGGTCTTGTCGTAGACTTTGAATTATATCAAGAAAAAGATATTTTTCCAGCTGATTCTGTAAAACGACGCGACTTGGTGTTGGACCTTCTGCTGTTGTTCGCCTTGGAAGGACAATATTTCCTGGAAGTCATGTGTACTGCGATAGATATTTCACGACAATACCACTTCTCGAATATCTTCGTCAACAAGAGAAATATTGTACTGGAACCATTATGAAATCTCCAGCGGCAGCAAATTTAACTTCGGAAAAAATGATGGCCAATATAGGTAGAGGCAGCTCGGAACAAATTGTAAGACAAGATGGCGAAATAGTAGTTGTACAATGGTATGATCTGAAATCTGTACTTTTGACATCTACTGCTCTAGGAATTCAACCTAGCGATGAGTGTAAAAGGTGGTCTAAGAAAGACTCTAAATACGTTCAGGTTAAAAGACCTTATGTTGTTACTAAATACAACGATCGTATGGGAGACTTGATAGACCGAATAGCTATTATAGAATTCGAGCCAGATCAAAAAAATGGCCTGTAAGGGTCATTTTCCATTTCTTTGATCTAGCATGTATCTGTCAAAGTAAGAAAAAAAATAAAAAAAGCTATTAGTAAACAATGTTTATTTATGTATTTTTTATTATATTTAAAAGCCTCACAACCCTAACTTAACAAAAAAATGTCCGGGTCCCAGGAGGATATATACCGAGAAACCAACTGATTTTCCGATCATTCCGGTATGACACAAGTGGCACACAAAATTTTCTGGAATGGTCAGTTGAGTATATAAGGAGCCGCGTCGCCGCCGGGAGTCAGTTGTCAGTTCAGTTCAGTGAGATTCGGAATATTGGCGCGAAATTTAAATTAGACATAAATTGTTATAAATAAAGACGGTGAAAATATACATATTTTTGATTGTTTTAAGTCACACCTAACGAACGGGAAAACCACTATAGTACCGGGATCTTTTCCGCAGTTTGGCCATCGTATATGTCACTAATTCCTAAGATATCTATATTCATTTTGTCCATTTCTTGCACATTGTTTATTTTTCCTGCTTCATATAAGCTCCGCACGTTCCAGGGGCCTATTTTGATGGTCGAGTTTCTTGTGATGTTGATCATCTTTTTGTTTTGCTCTGCGTACAGTGGGTCTACTAAGGCCTAAGTGTAGTGGTGTTAAGCTACACAGACGTGACACAAAGTAGAAATATAAATCTTCAGCCCATGGAGAGAAAATCACTTTTGCCCTTACTAGATGATTTAAACTCGATTGGTAAGTCGAGGTAATTAAAGCTTGATTAGAGCTAATAATATGTTTATTTGAGGTTCAAGGTTATTTAATTAAGTAAGTACCTTTAATAGCAACAATTATCAGGCAAATAAATTCAGTGGCTTGTCCGTTATGACTCTTTTTTATGATATCATAAATGATGATTGATGAATGGGTTCTCGCTTGATTGGTATGATTTTTATTTTTGATTTATTGATTTAAATTGACAATCCTTGTCTAATTAAAATTTAAAACAAATAGCATTTACAGGCTGTCTATGTACACAGACTTCTTAAAGACTCTTATAGATATAATACTAAGCTCAATATATTACAAAGTTGAATGAAACAGATGCTTGTCTTTTCAAACACAGTCAATCAAACGTCAAAGACTACCTCCATTCTACAGGTTAATACGTATGGACTCCATTTATGTTGGGGATATCTACACTTCTGCGATATAGATTGCCCCTTTACCAGTGTCGCTCTTTGCAGAGAACATTGACTCCAATAGAGATTGTAGCACTTTGACTAAGCATGTTCTATTCTTATCCATTCTCCACACTCTATTATGTTTGGTCGGGGATACTACGTCCGTGAGTTTTGGTCCTCGATTTGAAGGCAGTTCTGACTTAATGAGTCGATAATTCCTATTTTGAAAAATGCAGTATGGTTAAACTTGTAGATGTATCTGTAAGTTTTTTTTAAATTAAAAACTGCGGAATTTGACTATTGGAAGGCGAGATATTCTTAATGATTTTGCTCATAATTTACTTAGTTAAGTATCATTAACAGTTTTGGTATACTTCAGGCTCGCGTTTACTTGTGTTTGCTGGTACAGAACGTTTAACTTTGCGTAAAAACCGTATATACAGAAGAAATCAGTTCCTGTAATTTCAGGTCGTCGGCAAACATTACATACTTTTGAGCGTAGCATGCGTTCAGTGATTTCATTAACAAAAAACGGGCACAAAAGGGGTGCGAATCAAGTTGCATCCGAAATAAACCCTCAAATCTGCACAATTACTCATACACACAAAAAACTATGTAAATATGAAAAGGGCTGATCACTTAAAGCAACAAGCTTGGCAATCAGGATACTGAAATTAACTTTATTATCAAGATAGCCTCTAACTAGATCACTGTTTTTCAGAGCTTCTAACGGAACAATCTGATACACAGAAAAATGTTCAGTGGTTGTTCCTCTTGAAAAGCCAAACTGGTGGTTATAGATGAGATTGTCAAACAATTCTGACTGAATGCATACACCTATAGCAGCTTACATCACCGGTGTCAACGATATCTTTTTAATGTCTGATTCATTCCCATTTAAATGGCACACTTACAAAAATAGTGCGCAACGTGTTAATTAGTTTATTCCAGAAATTAGTCATAACAGAATTTGTGTTCTTGTTTGCTGCCTTTTGGCCTTTAAGACGTACACCATGTTCATTTCTGCTTTCTCATGCCTGATTAGCCTCATTAGGGTTTAAAGCATATAAATAAGATTTACTTGAGTTAATTAAATGTTTATTTTACAACCTAAATACACGAACTTGAATCAATTCCTATTTAAATTCAAAAACTGTATTGTAACGATAAAATAGCTGGCGACAGCTCCGATATGCATCATAATTAAAGATTTATTTACTTCAATCTCTTTAAACATAACAAGTTTAATATCCCGAATTTTCATTTGTTCGACAAGATCTTGTAGCTCCTGGTGCTCTTCACTGGTTTTCTCCTCATGTTCCAAGACCTCCATACAGGTTTCCGTAAGTTTCTTAAATTGTTTCATCGATATGTCACATCTATATGCTACCCAGTATGGAAATAACTGTAAAAAAAGATATTTTATTAATATACGTTTCAATTGCAAGCCAATTAAAATTTACTGAGTTGACATTTCAAAAACAAATATAAATTTGTAGTTTTATTTAAATGACGTCTCAATGGGAAAAAAATTATGATTCGAATACTCTATGATAAAAGCAAAGCAAAGGATTTTTTTTTAAAAACCCTTAGAGAATAATCATAGACTGATGTTTCTCCGGCCATCCATCCGACTTCTTTAGAGGATAGTCTAAGACGATAAGATTTCAGAATGTTCTTTCTTTATCACCATGGGCTTTGTATACCAGACCAACTGAAACCTTTCATTCTGATAGATTCTATCATAGAGTATGTGGTTTCCACTTTTCAATTAGCGCTAACGGTATCTTTTGGAATGATTTAAATAAATTATTCAAAGCGAATAGTTAGACTGATAATTTCTATAGCAAGATATAGCTACATAATCTTTAAGCTATTGCAAAAAATTTAATGTACTATTTATGATCGTGTAGCAGATCTGAAAAATATTAAACTGTATTTCAGATCTACAACTTAAAAGTAAGCATCATTAGCAGATACCAGCAGGAATTGCTATTGATAAGACAATGGGGATGATGATGGAAAAAACAGATATAGAAATTGAACAATTTAAGAAAAATAAATATGGGGTGATACTTTCTTATAGCACTTATGCACACATACTATTTGCAATTGAGTTTCTTTTATTTAAGGCCTGTTGCTCCTGTCACTACTGGTATGCTCTCGATTATTGTATTTCTGTGAGCAGATTTTGGTATTTATTTAAACTAATTTACGTCAGAAGGGTTTCATTCATCTATAATTTGTAAAAGAGTATTTAAGAATTTAATAGCTAATAATTTAACTTAATAGCTGTGCACTCTTAAGGACCCTTGTATCAATACGATCCACTGTCTGAAAGCAAGCCTACAGTTTTTGTAATATTACTTGTTCTTCGGTATTTCGGAATTACAGAAGCGGGCACACGACACGACATCTCTGGAGACGTATGGAGGTCAGTGAATCTTTCGGAATCATGGTCAGCCGAGTATATAAGGAGCCGCGTCGCCGCTGGGAAGTCAGTTGACAGTTCAGTGGAGTGCAATTCGAAATATTGGGGCGATATTTAATTCGGACATAACAAGCAATAAATAAATAGGCTGAAAATAAATGTTTCTTGTAGTCGTAAGTGATAGTTTGTAAATAAATTAGTTTTGTGCAATCCAGTATTCAGTTAACGAACGGTAAAAAGGCTACAATAGAATCAAAGAGACAATGATAGGATGCAACTGATACTACCCTTTTTGAAAGCAACCTTTCATTCAGGATATATAGAGCCTTTTCAAGCTTAGTTGAAAGCTGGCTGATATGAGCATCTCAACTGAAAGAAGGATTAATGTACGCTTCAAAAAACCGTACAAAATTCTTTCCAATACTTATATTCTCCGTATCTCTGAGGGATAAAACCATTCCAACTATTTTTTCTTCGTTCGTTAGGAGCATATTGGCATCAAACCTTTCCTGCATGTCCACAAGCCTCCTTATTGCCTGGTAACCATCCTACTAACTGTGAGGCCGTGGTGTCATCGTATTGAAAAATAAGAGCAAAATTGGGGACAAAGTAGATCCTTGAGGCTCTTCTTTATGCAACAAAATTTCTGCTTCATCCACCCTGACAGTTTGGGGTCGTCCTATTAAATAGGAACCAATAAGTCCAATACTGTCATAGCTGAAGTTGTACTATAATGCCAATTTACTTAGCAGAAGATCATAAAAAAGTCGAATGCTTTGAGTGAGTCACAAAAAATAGTTGCATTATAGTTTGTGGTGATCGAAAGAAGAAAGAATATCAGAAGTAAGATTAAAAATACTTATACGAGAAATATCCCTTAAGTAGTACAGTTACCCGTACTAGTTCGTTTACCTATTTTTAAGCTTTTGTTTTAAATAATCTGAAATCAAAATAATACAAACAAAATACCTTTTCTTGCTTCCAAAACAAATACAGAAGTTAAACACTCAAGAAAAAGCTCAAAATTACATTTGGTGGTCTCTATGTTGTAATTATTATACAGTTCTGCTCTATTATCTCTATTGCTGCCAATTCGCAATGGAATTTTATGACTAAATCTACTATTTGCTCTACATTTTTAAAAACAAAGCTAGGGTGATCCGAAATTATGGAATCTCCATGTCTAGAGTCCTTTGAATAGAAGGATGAAATGATATAGTTTTTTATTTCCAATACTGAAACCTCGTCAGGATTAAGATGATGTTCGGTGAGGAACCATACCTATTTTTTTAGTCTAACCAGGCCTCCACATTTTTAATTTTATTCCAAATAGATAATATTATGATATAATACCTAGCCTTACTGCTGTGAGTCTCTACAAGAGAGTTTATTTGTGTAAACCTGGGAGACCTGCATGTGGCATGTGAGACTGACGGCGTTGCAGATTGACAAAATATCTCTTCATGGAGGCACCTGTTGCTGAAATTCTCCTTGATCCTCATTTTTTTGCATATAAATTTCTTAATGTCAAAGTTGTGTAATTTAAAAAAGTTAAGGATATTTTCATTTCCCATCACTCTTAAATACCCAGATAGGAAAACCCAATACTTTGAGCAACGATCACATGCTTTGGAGATGATGTCTTAATTGCCAGTGTGCGGTTAAAAGACCTATCACTAGCCGAATTTTGATGCTGGGTGAGACAGACAGAGAGCCCATCTATGTGTGCCTTAACCAGTGGTCCACTTGTCCAGCAGACTCTTCATTGATGCAACAGTTACACACTTGGTTATACCTATTATGGGTTCAATATCTCCCCTCCGTTTTGCAGATCCTAATCTAGCAACATAGCCGACTTCCTCATTTAAGCATGGCCTGAGTGGCCAGGCACCCAGATAAGCTGAACCCTGTAGCAAACCCTCACCAGGTTTTTCCAGGACTTTTATGAACTTCAATACTAGCTTGGAGCTCACCTTTTAATAGACTTAATAGCCGTAATAGACTTAATGGCAGCCCTTCTATCCGAGCAGATTGATATGACTATATTACGGTGTCCGCAGTTTAGGATTTCCTGTTCACATTTCTATAAAGTGAAGACTTTAGCCTGTAAGACAGTAGCTTGCTTCCTCAGCGAGTATACTCTGCGGGTATATGGGGTCCCACCACAGAACCCTGCAGCAGCTCTATTTTTCATTCTGGACCGATCTGTATACCCGATGGTCGCTCTGTTTAGCAATCTAGGCTCATTGGAGTCTTACTACTCTTCTCTGCCTCCGATATGGGTCACGAAACCCTTGCAATCCACTCTGTCAGCTGTCATATAGTAACCGCCCATCAGAATGAGAGAACTTTCTTGCAGTCTGTGACCAGATTTTTGCATGACCATTCTCAACAGCCTGTAGATCACCAAAGACACTTAGCATATGCGCATAGCATATGCAAGTACTCTAGTTGCGACTGTTCGCATGGAATCCGTTATGTATGCATGCAAATTGTTAGACTCTACTCAGTTTATCTCACAGCAGTATTTTTCATGCAATTGCGAAAACCGGAGATGTTTTTGAACCTGCTCAGCTGCTACCAATTATTAATTGGGTAAGACGCCAACACCTTCTGAAAGTTTTACTGATTGTATTTTATACTTGTCAAGAATTTGAGGGTTCATACGAAAAAGCGCATCAGGAAAAGCAGTAAACTGGACAATTATAATGGAAATTAAGGTAGATATTATGCATGCAAATAAAATCTTGTAACGATATTGGCAATACCGCGAATATCAGTCGTCCTTCATGTTAGGAATTCTTGAATTAGAATTGTGTAACCTCAATTTAAGAATACCCTAAAAAGGATGAGATTCAATAGAGGTGCGGGAATTAAGTCAAAGAAAATTAAATTCCCCAAATTAGTCGAAAAACCGCCGTTTGTTTCGTCATGTACTGAAATAATATAAATAGGTAGAGTGGTATTTTTAGGAAATATTCGCTTTAAGTTTCTTCAGCTGTGCACCTTTCTTTCGGATTTCATTTTTCATTACGTACAGCTCTTTTCTTTATTCATACTACCCCAGCACCTCCTAAGTTTATATAATGTATTGAGTATTACTAATTAATTGACTCAACTGCATTTTTGTTGAATAAAAAACAGTCCACCTAATTCACCTCTTATACACCAGCGTTTTATCTGCAAAATACGCAACACTTCGCCATGCCAGAATTATCCTGGTGTCGCAAGTTCGTCTTCAGAGATGTCGTGCAGTGTAAGACATCTCTGAAGATGCGTGGAAGATTATCGAATCTTCCGAAACCATGGTCTGCCGAGTATATAAGGAGCCATCGCCATCCATAGGAGGCCAGTTCAAGTCGGAATATTGGCGCCATTTTTAAATCGGACATAAATACAGTGTAAATAATAATTTCTAGTAGTCTTACGTGTTTAGTGTGTACGTGTAAAATAAATCAGTTCACTATTTGTGCCTCGAGTGTTTTTATTCGGACTGAAACGAACTATAAAAACGCTTCAATATTTTTTAAACTAGTCATCTAATTGACGTAATCCATAATTAAAGCGAGGTTTTACCAAAAATCGATTGAGATATCTAATTTTCCTGTGTGCAATGAAAAAACCCTTATAATTCGGTTGCACAAAGTTAAGGCATTTTATAAAAATCTTCTGCACGAAACTAGTTTTTTCTGTTTTTTTTATTTGATAGAAATTACAAGTTGTTTACTAGAAATTAATAACAATTTTTTATAACTTGAAGTATTATGTTTTTTATGAGCTTTTAAACAGGATATACATTATAATTATCAGCGTAGTGTCAATAAAAATGATTTAAAATATAGTTATTGCATACCTTATTTATTTAGCGTTGTATTGCTATTCAAGAATTATTGGGGAAACACGAATTAACGTAGGGGAACTATGGACAAAATGACATACAGTTTTCATATTGCTCCATAAAACTTTAATTTAAACAGTGAAGAAGGTCAAAATATGTAACAAATATCTTTGACAAATCAACTTTTTTTGTAACAAAATATTTTGCAAATGATTGAAAAGGTATAAAAAGTTAACAGCTAAACACTAAAATGTGACAGAAAACCATTTTGTCCATACTAAATGGACAAAGTTCTATGGATAAAATGACATACACCAAAACTACTTTGAATCAGGAACACATAGTTCGCAAATAAACATTTTTGTCTTTTGAGGCATGTCGGCGCAAAGAGCATGAGCCCACTGTGAACATACCTTACATCGTAACCAGTTCTCACCAGGTTTCGAACGCCAATACAGGTCGTTGCAATATATACAAGGGCAATCGTCTTCGTCAATTTGCGGATCACTTGTGAATGGATCTTCATCATCTTTGTCATTCTCATTGTAATCAAATACAGTTTTTGTAACCCTTCTCTTTTTTGTTTCGGAGACGACTTTAGTGTCATTTTTGGCTTTTACCTCCACCATATTTGGCGTAGAAGTGAGGACTAAATGAGTTTGTTGCTTCTTTGGTCTTGTCTTTCCTTGACCTCTGACTAGATTTCCTTGCGGTATAGGTGATAAAACTTCGAGCGGAACAAGCAAAGCATCTTTAGAGGGTCCAGGCTTCTCTTTATCACGGATTATTTTATCTGGTAGGGTCGAAGCAGTTTCATTATTATCAGATCTTCAGCTTGCTGATATCTCTATGGACATAGGTTCAAGAGTCATTATTGGAACAATTGTTGTCTCGGCAGGCTGAAATATGTATTCTGGAAATATATCGAAAGCAATAGGCAAGACCAGTGTTTTTAAATCCTTGGCAAGCATTTTGCACGGTAGCGGATTTGCCATATGCCTGATTAAATAAATTCTCTATTTGCAGATGAGTCATTACGCGGCCTGGATGAAGCTTTAACCACTTGATATTTCCTGATTTAAGTAGGTTTTTAAAGGTCCATAAAAGCATACATCCAAAGGTTGCATTCGATGGGTGCAATGTGGTGGCAGACATAATATGACTATACCATTGTCTTTAGCATATGTCAGTGATTCTAATCCTTTGTGTCTAGCATGACCATCGAGGATGAGGAGAACCTTTTCACTAAGATTAGCCTTTGCATAGGTTTAGCCCGATTATTGTGCAATTCCACGAGTGCCAGTTGGAGCTCCATCCAAAAGCTCATTTTAAAAATTTTTCCTCGGGAATATTAAACATGGTGTAATATAAGAGCATGTTGCATTCATGCAACAAACAACACTAACACGAGATCCACGCTCAGCACTTGTTAACCATCTGACTTGCTTCCGACCAGCTGTTGCTAAAATTTTCTGTGGTTTCTGAACCGTGGACAGACCGGTGAAAAGTTGTGTGTATCCAACAGTTCTTGATATGCCCTAAAGAATTTGTCAACCTGCGATTTATTAAACGCCTGAGCCCTAGCCGCTGAAGTCGGTTCTGGTTTGCGTAATGAAATATCTTTATTCCTATTTAAAAATCCGGTTAGCCATTCTTGTCCAGCTCTTTGTTTTTCTACATTAAAAATATGGGCAAATTAATTTTTTTCGGCCAACTGGAAAGTTAAGTCTTGAACGTCTTTACGAGTTAAACCAAAAAGTCGTGTTTCTAGTAGTTTTAAATGATTAACTAGCTGCCTTTCAATTTCAGGGGGAAAAGTAGGTTTGAATCTGCCTAATCCTTTATCAGTGGCATTTAATGATTTGTTCTTTCCTAATGCATGTCGTCTAAGGGTCGCCTGAGGAACACCAAACGTCTTGAAGACTAAAAGCCAACCCATTTTATTTTGCTGAACAGCCTCGATTGCATTTTTCATGGACAGGTCACTCCAAGATTGCCGATTGGTTTTTCTTTTATAGTCGCGCGGCATACTAGCACTGTTACCTGTAAGCGAATAAATATAATGATAATTTTTAGCGTGTTAAATTATAACGGACAAAATGACATACTATGTCATTTTGTCCATATTGAAAACTTAACAATTTAATATTGAAGTTGTACAATAAATGTTATGTATTTATCAAAGTAATGGATCCATGTCTTACAATACACAATAGAGCATTGATTTACACCAAAATCAATTGATTAAATAATGAACACTTCCAAAAAATCGAAAAACAAATTCACACGTGGAAAATTTTCGAACACCATGTACGTTCACTATACGACTGCCTTCGCTTAACTGAATTTTGAATATTGCCCGCTTCGCAGGTGATCGCCAATCGTTTGGAGCACGTGACATACTAGTCGGTAGGTGGTAAATGCCGCGAATTATGAAATAATGGTCATATGTCATTTTGTCCATATATGTTATTTTGTCCGTAGTTCCCCTATATATAACTTAAATATGATTTTTATTAAAAAATTATTGCGGTACATATATTGTGTGGTACTTAGTCCGCAAAGCTGAGATTCCATTAACTACTTCTGGTTTCGAGAAATTTGGAATCCAACAAACAAACTATTTTTATAGTTGGATACCTGTAATCTTCCAAATAAGAAAGTTCCAGGAACATTCCGATAATATAACACCAACTGGAAAATATATATACTGAAAGACCAAATTGGGCATATTTACCTGTTTAATAAAGTTGTAACAAAAAGCCATATAATGGCGCCAGTCTTGCCATACAGTTAAACCATCAAAATAAGAATTCGACATGGCATTCTCGAAAGTTACTATTGCCAAGATCACTGAGCGACTCCAAAAGTATCCGTAAACAAACAACATAGAAGTACCAAATAAATCATGGAAATGATTAAAAGTAATTTGTGTTTCTAGGAAAAAAGTTCTACATCTGCGAATTCTTTTTATAGACCTTAAATGATTCCTTTTAAGCAAGTCTAGTTCGGTTTTTAACTTGTTCCATTGCAAAGTCATTATGTCAAAGCAATCTTTGAAGAGCAACATGGCTGTGGTGTTATAAAAAAAGAAAATTTCGCGATAAATTAAGAGCCATGTAGGATCCACTTTTACCCAGTAACAAAACTCCATTGCTATGCCCAATAGCATTAGGGCATTTCTAATGACGAACCATAATAAGGTTCTTGATAGATTATTTTCACTTTCTGATGGTAATATTTGCCTCAAGAGGAAAAATTGCCGGAAAAATGCCTTCCATATATGTTTCTTCATTACTGATGTTAGTAGCATACTAGAAATTCCTAAAAAACCTGTGAGTGCCAACAAATATTCCCATATAATAAATACAAGACTATTTTGTTTTAATGAAAAATATTGGACGCGATAATGAATCCCTTTTAATGTACAGACAATAACTGCAATTAACTCAACTAATCCTATCAAATTCAAATATTTATTAATTTGTTGTCCCTTACGGTTCATAAAGGGCAACAATCCAAAGAAACCGTGATAAGTATTCAACAATTTAAAAAAAATATAAGTGTCTTTTGAACCTTTTGCCAAACGAAACGTCATATTGACAACTGATTTAGAACACTTGCAACAAGTACAATTTAGATGAAGGGGAGATAACAGGACTTTAATCATTTTATTAATTGAGGCATGTAAATTCTATTTGCTAAGCAAACGGGCAGAACGAAATGGGAATTTTTGATTAATTGGAAAGTATGTAACCTTGGATGCAAATGCAAACACAGATAAATCTATAGTAAAATTACTAAAACTTCATCAAGAACTAATTAAATACTACAATACGATTTGGAAGTTAGGTGTTTATTTTTCTTAAGTGGCCCAATGTGAGTTAATTCTCCTGTGGTCCTATTATTGTCCGACGTTTGATATTTTGGAGCCACGACTGCCTAAACCTTTATTTTTTCGTCTATTAATAGTTGGAGCAAATGGTACTTTTCATTGCGTCACACATGACCGAATTACGCGTATTCTCCTACGTTTTATCGTGCTTAGCAATTCGCCTTAACTTCCTATCGTCTTCAAAAGTTCCTCGTTGGTATTTTGCTGTCCATGAGACTTTCAAGAATCTTCTGACTTATTTCAAATACTTATAGCCTATTCATTGTGCTAACCTTCAATGTCCATATTATACAACAGTACGTGCCATACGTCACATTTTGTTAATTTTATTCTGAGATGAAGGTGAAAGTGAGAGTTCCTAAAGACGTTTTTGAATCTCATGATAAAGCTTCTCGCTTCTTCTATTAAAGCATTTGATTTTCACGTCTAAAGACCAGTACATAAAGGCAACCAAGTCCCCAGATATGTCTTTTACGTCCTCATTATCATATGAGGGTTTTGCATTCTGGAATTCATCCAATTTGCGGGAGAGTACTAGACATTTTATCTTTCTTATGTTGTAAAGTATCTGCGTAAGGTATATTATTGATCCATGTGCCATTTACTTTGACACCTAATTGTTTTTCCTTCGAGAGCTTTTTTGCGGGATGTTTTCAGAGTAAATGTTAAGCAGAAGTAGAGAGAGGACACATCTAAGGATCTTCTGTGCCTTTGTAACTTCGTCGTCAAATCTAACTGCAGCTGATTGGTTCCAGTACAAATTTCTAACACAGTATATGTTTTTGATCTATGTCAACTCGTCTCAGCATTTGAAGGAGTTTATGATGTTGCACTACATCAAATGCTTTTTCACGATCCATGAAGCACTTCGGTACATCTTTTGTCTGATGGTACCAGTTCTGAACTTTGGTTGCGACCAGTGCCTCTCTCGTACTGAGACCTCTTCAAAATTCGAGGATCCCACAGTACTTTCGAATTTTGTAGAAATTCTGTGGTGAATCAAAGAAAGCATCAAGCTGATCGATTAGTAATCTTCATATTTTGTTTTGAGAATGGGGTAAAAAGAGATATAAGTCATGTGGTTGGGAATTTCTCTGTCTTGTCAATTTGGTTGAAAAGCCTTTGTAGTTGTGATATATACTTTTTATTCAGTTATGTAAAAGTACCTTTAGTAGATACGTCAATACAGATTGACAAGTACTATATGTTATTGGCCATAAATATATAGAGCAGGAATTTTTATGAAACAGACCAGTTGCTATCCTATCGACTGCGCCATGTAGTGTGCTTTTAGAGGTTGGGAAGAGAAATAATAGATCTGTTGGAATGACCACTGATCTATGTCATGAAAATGGCTACTTTAACGATCAAGTTACCCTTAGCAATAAAATGTCAGTTTTATAAAGGTTCCATTTCTTCTTCTTCGCCTTTGAGACGTTATTAGGGTCATGTGCTACTGTCAAAAGATGAATTTTTCGTGTTTTTTAAAGAAAGCCTCTACCAGCTAAAGAACTATGAAAAATGGCGACATTTTATTTGACATGTCAGATGCTTGAGAGTCCGGTAGTCTCGAGTAGATAATTTAATTTTTTACCGCCATCTATATGTCGAGGAATAGAAGCTTTTTTAGTGTTAGGTTATATTCAAAATTATTGACAGAATATATGCCAAAAACCAATAATTTTTTATGAAGTTAACTTTAACTGATACCCCATTCACCCGATAAAGTTAACTTCTAGATTTTGAAGTTAACTGTGACAAGTGACGTTTTTCCACAAGTTAACTTCAAGTTATCTGTCAAAATAATTTTATAATACCGGCTCTTATATATTCAAATATCACAAATGACATATTATGCCACTTGTCAATCTGTATTGATATATCTACTAAAAGTGCCTTTACATGAGTGAATATAAAAGCATATATCACAGTAGCCTCTTAATACTTTCGTTGTCCAGTAATCTCATCTATTGCAATTGACAATTTATTGTAAAGGTAAACTTTTTGAACCTTGGATGAATTTTACGCCAGATACTTTTACTCAAAATTTGATTTATATTATTGTTATTTTGATCACTGACTAGTTTTAATATTTGTATTTTATAACCTTTCCCTGTTTCTGATGGGAAGTGACTAAATGGCACCTGCAACAATCAAGGGCTTCACGACCCATATAGCAGTAAGAGAGGAGTGGAAGATCTCTAATAGACCTGTGTTCAGAGACAGGGAGCCATCTGGAACACAGACGTCTCCAAAATTAACGACAGAGTTAGGGCTTCTGAGGTCTTCTGGAACCCGTATATGACCAGGGTCTATTCGCTGGGAGAACAAGCTACTGTTTTTTAATCTAAAGTATTGGTGGAGTTAAAATGCGGAGAGAAAATCCTAATTTGTGGACACCGCAACACATTCCGCTAGGATGGCAAAGCCGCCTTTGGGGCTATTACGGCCAAAAAAAAATCAGCTCCAAGCTTGTACTTAAGTGTATAAAGGACCTAGAGGAACTGATAAAGAACTGGGTTGCAGGGTTGAGGTTACCTGGGCAAAATAAGAAAAAAGTGAAAGAGAGACGTGTACCTACGCCAAGTATTCAAAAGCCGTATTTACAAAAGGCCGCCATTAAGGCGGAAACAGACTATGGTCACGTCACGTGAGCTCATGTGTTGTCACATTAGACGAAACCTCACATGCTGTCACCCCTATAATCACACTATTTAACATGTCATATCACTTGTAACCATACAATTTGATGTTTATATTTTTTGTGTGTCTTGCAAAATGGAAAGTGAGACCTCAACCAGTTCCTCAGATTTTGAAGAAGACTTAGAAAACGTGGCTGCAGTTTTAATAGTTGATGGAATAAAAAGGAAGTGGGTGCACGAAATAAATAAACAGAGGGAAGAATTAGGAGAATATCACAGATTAGTTAAAGAGCTGAATGAGCACCCAGATCGATATCATATGTATTTCGAGTTACCAAAGAAGAATTTGATTTTTTGCACGGACTGGTTAAAGAAGATATCAAAAAGCAAAATACCCAATTCCGAAGAGCGATAAGTACTGAAGAGAGATTAGCGGTGTGTTTAAGGTGAGTTCAAGTAAATAAATGCAGTTTCATCATTTCGAAACAATTATTTATTGAAGCATAGTATAGTTTATCTCAAATGAGGTCATTTCTAAAAGCGTCGGTTGTCGCTCTTGTCCTGTTTCCAAGCAGTCTGTGTTTCTAGAGTTTGATAAATGCCCATCATCGTGTTCCAGATAATTTTCTGGTGAAAAAAATGATTGCACTGTAGACGATGACTGTGTAGAACTTAAAGGTGTAGGAATGACTCTGGGTAAGTACCGCATTGCTAACCTGTATTTTAACAAATGTTTATTCAGGTTTAGATATTTTTTTTGTCATTTTTGCCATACTCAAAAAAAAATAAATCGATCTCGTCCATATTTTCCAACGAATATTTATTTTGTTCTTTCTTGGCTTCTACCCTTTTTTCTCTATCTTCGTATTTTCTTTTTCTAAGATTGCTATTCTCCTGCATAATTTGAACTACTTCTGCCGCAGTATTTTTTTTGCTAACCTGTTTATGTTGTTGTCTTTTTTGTTTAAGTTTTTGTAACGCGTCCGTATTTTCATTCATATGTATTTGTTCCGAGACTTGTTCTTGATATTGTTCGACATCTGATTCTCCATTATCGTTGTCAATTGTGGGATCATTTTGCGCCAGGATATTATCCGCATCATTAACATCGTTCTCCAGATTGCCGCACATCCTTGAAAAAAGAATAATTGCCGTCAGTATGATAATAAAGAATCATATTTACTCAAGGTATTATTATTATTATAAGAAATTTGAATTTTACCTTCGACCTTCAAGGTAAGGCAAAAGAAATGCCATTTGTTGTTCAAACTTCCAGGGGGTAATATTCTTAGTAGCCTGACCACTTTTGGTTGCAAGTCGCCGATTCCTGGCATTGTTAAAGCATCTTCTAAGTTTGTCCCACATTTGTTTGGCTTTATCCGCTAAAATAAAAATCACCTTCTTTGTTCACCTTTCTTTGGTACATTTAGAAGTATGGATTTCAGCTATAGACTAGGATTTAGCACAGTTCGAGAAATAGTCATTGAAGTTTGTGATGCCATCTGGAAGAACTTGAGACCCATTGTAATGCCTAAGCTAACGACAGAGATATGGAAAAAGAGATTACGTGTTATTTTTAATTGTCTGCCTATTTCTTCCCAGGATTCCTGTCGTACTCGCTGATCCCTATATTCGCGCGATGAGTGATTATATAAACAATCATGTTGTTTCACTGTTTCAATTAATATTTCTTCCATATTTTACACTTTATCCGAAAAACACTCCCACAAACCTTTAAATACGTGACCTCATGCGTGCCGAAAATGTAAATTTACAGATATGATTCCGTTCTATCACTTATAACTTGTCGTGACCTGCGTGAGGTGACAATAGTCTGTCTTTAACCTATTATTAAACATGCAAAAATTGACTGCAGAAATTTCGCGCCTGCCATGAGCTCACGTAACAACACGTGAGCTCACGTGACGTGATGATAGTTCGTAGGTTCGTCCTCACAGCAGTAAGAAACAAGTTTTTGACAAATAAACATGCACAACAGAGTAAAATGCGTTTGCACAGAAACTTCTGATCGGTTTCACATCAAAAGTTTTATGTTCTTACACAAATTTCTGATTGTCATCTGATAGTGAGACTTGTTTTCGGATTTATTTCAAGCAAAGTGTCCGAGTAATCGTGTAGCCCATATACTTATAAACCTAAGAGTTTAATTTGAAAGAACTCGTCCATTATCTCAAAGAGACTTATGTAACTAGAGAGAAAAATGAAAACTCCAAGTCTCAGTCTCAAAATGTATTTTTTTTTTTTTTTTTTTTTTTTTTTTTTTTATTATTCAGGTGACATGTTTCGCTAATGAAGCATCATCAGACCTATAATAAACAGAAAAACACACGTAACTACAATAAAACCTTACACTAAAACAAAATCAAATATTAAAAATTAGATAAAATTACCTTATAGCTAGGTGACCTGCTAAGTACTGACAAATAAAATTTAAATTTGAGAAACTTTAAATTATATTTGTCAGTACTGCTATTAAAACTGCTTCATTAGCGAAACATGTCACCTGAATAATAAAAAAAAAAAAAAAATACATTTTGAGACTGAGACTTGGAGTTTTCATTTTTCTCTCTAAGAGTTTAAGTAAAAAAAAATTATATATGGTGTAGCCAGTCAACACCGATCTTCGGAATATGAACATAAGCTCTAAATTGGTATTTGTGTTTCGTCGATTGGTATAATCCCTGATATTCGTTTTGAAATTGTTGTATTAGTCTAAAAATACACATTAAGAAAATGAGTGAATTTGAATCGCCGGCTGAATCTGAATTATCAGAATTTTGTTGATTCCGACACAGATTTTATTGAAGATTTACTTAAAGAAGGGATAAGGTGCAAAAATCAAAACTATTTTGATGAAACTGTGTCCTAATTTAATGGAATAGATTTTCTCGACTATTTTAGAGTAAGCCTTAAAGTAACAAATAAATACATAATTTTATAAATATACACCTATTTTAAGGTTGTATTGTAATTTTATGTTTTATTTATTTTCCCGTTTTTCACTGGCCTAACAAAGTGAGGATATTTTTCTTGCTCTTCTTTTTTTAATATGGACTCATTTTACTTAAGCCGCATTTGATGTTCGCACAGATGGTCTCAGATCAATGGTTTGGAAACAGTTTCAAACATGTAAGAAATTTGCAGTGATAACAAACCTAGTAAAGGCAAGCAAAAAATTCAAATTTTCACGGGCAACCCTTCAAATAAAGTTGAACCTACGAACGGCGCCCTGGTCACTCAACTGTGTTTACACTGGATATACGGCAAGTGTTGCATAAATATTTGGAAAAAAACGGTCGTGCTATAAATGAATTCAAAGATAATGTTTCAGGTAGTGATTTTCTAAAACACTTTCTTACCAGAATCAACCTTAGTGTTCGTTTAGCCGTGAATATCAAACGGCCATGTGCAGCGGTAGGGGCAAATGGTGATAATAAGTTCTTTGGGAACACTAAAGACCTTTTAATGGATGCAGATCCTACACCGGTCTTTCCCTATGATGAGACCAACGTTCTTCGAAGGTGAAAACGAGTCCAGGAACATTCGAAAGCATCGGTTAGCATTATGGCAGGTAAACTTTTGCCGCATATGGTTGTTTAAAAAGCTAGAAATTTGTACACCTATTGGAAGGGTTTATGCAAATACATCTAGTGGTTGGTTTAATATAATTCTATTAAATATTTAGATATCCTTTAGATGTCCTGAGAAGAAAGTCATAATCGAACATAACTTAGCCTGTTATTACTCTCTTTTAGTAATTCAAGCATTCGAGCAGAACAACATTTACATCTATACCCCCAAATAGCATGCATCTACTAGATGTTGCAGTCTTCGATGAATAAAAATGGCCGAAATCTTGGACAAATGGAGAAGTGAAACTTTGCAGAGAAGTCCAGCGCCTCAATTCCTAAAGAATATTTTCCTACATTGTTAACCGTACTATGGAATGCTGTGAGTGAAAATGTGAGCAACAATCTTAAATCGGATTTAAGAGCTACAGGGCTTTTCCAGAAAATACCGAAGAAGTCCAACAAACAATGAGCCAAGGCCTAATTGATGTTCTTCAGGACTTACGTGGTTCTAATAAATGTAATAACGCATTATTTGAGGAAGACGAAGACCCAGTCAACATTGATTTTTTTCATGCAAGCGGTATCAGTCAATTGTTGCAAGGTTTGAAAAATTTGCTGGAAAATCCACCAACCTTGAGGTGAAGTTGCAAGAGAATGTGACATAGTAAAATCTGCAGCTAAGGTTCGGAAATCAAAATGGCGTCCACGAACAGGGACGGGAATCGAGTAACTGTCCATAGTGAAACAAACGTCACGTTTACTATTGGAAGAGCAACTTTCGACATTAAAATTGAGGATCAGGTGATTATCGGAACGAACATAATAGACACTAAGTGCTTCGAGTTAAACAGAGACTCATTAATCGCTCTCTATCAAACCATGCCTAATATGACCAATTTTTTAAGAGTTCATAACGGTATTTTAAAGAAAAATGTTTTCGTTTAGTATTTAGTATATTAAGGATGAATTTTTCCACAACTTAGAAACAATGTTTTATCAGTAGTTTTTGAAATATTTAGATTTAAAATAAACCTAAAGACTTGCCAAGCAAATTATTATATAAATTTACTGATATTATACCTGTTTCAAAAGATTGTAACAAAACGCCATATAATAGCGCCAGTCTTGCCATACAGTTGATTCATCAAAATAGGAATTTGTCACAGCATTTTCGAAAGTTACGATAGCTAAGATCACTGAGCGACCCCAATAGTATCCATAAACGAACAACATAGAAGTACCAAATAAATTATGAAAAATATTCAAAGTGAATCGGATTTCCAAAAGAAATATTCTGCATCGTCTAATTCTCTTTGTTGTTTTTAAATGAGTCCTCTTAAGCAGCTCCAGTTCATCACGTATCTTTTTTCCTTGTAAAATTATCATGTCAAAGCAATATTTAAACAGTAGCATAATAGTAGTATTGTAAAAAAATATAATATCACGATAAATTAGGAACCATCCAGGGTCCACTCTTACCCAGTACCAAAATTCTACTGCTATAGCCAAATAAGTTATTATATTTCCAATAAAAAACCATATCAACGATTTTGTCCAATTGTCATCAAATAATGATGGCAATAATTGTTGCAAAGTAAAAAATTGTCGAAACAACTTCTCCCACTTATTTTTCTTGAGCATCGATGTTAGTATTATACAGCAAATTCCTAAAAGGCCTATAAGTCCCAACACACATTCCCAGATGATGAATATGACACCACTTTGTTTAAATGAAAAATAGTGAAAGCGGCAATAAATCCCTTTTGTGGCGCACGTAATCATCAGACATAGCTGAATAATTCCAAATAAATGTAAATATTTCAAATTATAAACTGGTCGCTCTTTAAGATGTATAAAGGGTAATATTCCAAAGAAGGCATGATAAAATATTACGACTTTTAAATATTTATAAGTGCCTTTTGAGGTTTGTACCGAATACGGCGTCATATTTACTCTACTAATCATTTAATATGACCAAAACTGTATGCATGGAAAAGAAGTTAATTAAAATAAATTAATGGTATTGAGTCAAGTAAATATTACTTCGTAAACAAATGGAATGGATGAGGTATAATTTATGCATGCCAATGTCATTCATTTAATGTTATTATTTTAGTTATTAATTAGATTAATCGTATTAATCAGCTTTACTAGAATTAAATTGAGGCACAATTTATTTATTGCATTTTTTTGTAGAGATTGTAGCGTTTTTACCCGTTCGTTAGGTGTGAACTAAAACACTCAATGCACAAAAATAGTCAACTGATTTATTTCGACCCTGAGACTACTAAATACGATCACATATTCATGTCGAGTTTAAAAGTCGCGCCAATATTTCAACAATAACTTGAACTGAACTGTCAACTGGCCTCCCAGCGGTGACGCGGCTCCCTATATACTCAGCAGACCATAGTTTCGGAAGGTTCGCCGATCTTCCACGCGTCCCCAGTGATGTCGTGCTGGTAATAGCTGGTATCGCGGGGTTGCCACTATTGTTACGATGTAGTTGTTTCTAATCCTAGATATTGTGTTGTACCTAAAGCCAGTCACTCTCTTCTGAATACGAGTTTTACTATGACTTAATTAGTGCATTATTTGGATTTAAATATTTATTTATATTCTATTAATTGGGTAGAATGTAAAAAAACACCTGTTTTTCTTACTAAGCTGACCCAACATACGAATAGCCTAGCCAGGTCTATGTTTAATGGTTATCAAGCTACTATGAGCGCTCAAGACAAGGCAAATTTGTGCCTTATTGTATTGATGACAAGAAATTATGAATATTCATTAGTAATTATATCACAAGTGCACAGAAGTATTAAAAATGTGATGTTGAAGGACATTGTTTAGTTTGCGAACGAGCCTATAAATAGTCCTAGCAGAGTCCAATTGTCTATGAGTAAAAGAATTGTGTTAGTGGGCAGCGAAGATGGCTGTTAGGCACATGGCTCTCTTAATGGACCCTTCGTCCATCAAGATCCGTCTATATCCGAGGGTCTGTCTATTCATCAGAATCTCCATTCATGCAGGAACTACGCATTTGGCTATGCCGATTATAGGTTTAGGGTCTACTTGCATTTTTGAGGATCCCAATATAGTGGGAGAATTAAGTCCAGCATTGCCTAAGTGACCAGATACCCAGACAAGCTGAACCGTGCAGCTATTCACCAGTTGCTTTAGACCCTTTATAGACTCTAGGACAGGAGCTTAGCTCTGCTGTTTGAGAAAATTGATACGACTGTTTTGCAGTATCTGCATTTTAAAATATTCTATCCGCATTTTAACACATCAAATACTACAGCCTGGAGACTATATATTTGTACGATGTGATACCGGACTCACTGTAAAGATAGCCCTCGGTAATAGAAGAGAGTTGCGTGCCCTTCAGAAGAAGGTTCAGAAATGGGAGAGCAAGGAATGGCGTGAAACACCCCAGCAGAGTCGTAGACTTGGTTAAGACTTAAGGTATTTTGAAAGGTCGCACAGTATTCCAGAGGAAACGCTTGCGACCATGCTATTCATCCCTAAGCATGTTGCCTTCATATCTTATAATGGGCTAATGGAGAGAAGAGGAAAATGGTACAAACACAAACACTCAGAAGAAAGAATGGTAAGGGAGGCGGCCGACAAAAAGTAGAAGCCTACCTAAGAAGAGTGGAATAAAGCTGTGATTCTAATCTGACAATCAGAAGCATCATTGCCTTGGAGCTAATCGACATCAAGCCTAGATCCGTAGGATTTAGGTTCAACAGCTGGAAACGAGGAAGGGGACTCCCTCGCTAGACTGCGATCTGCGAAACGGTCAGTAGTTTCCGAACCTATAGTCGGTTTATTGAAAGATCTTATGTGTATAACAGCCCCTTTGTCTGGGCACTGACTCACAATTCACCATGCTTATTAACAGGAATATCTTGCGATCTCTTCGTTTAGGTCCATTAAATTACCTCTTGTGTGCTGCGGTGCGTTTAGCCTTACGCCGATTAGAACCCAGACCAAATCAGAGCTACATTGTCTCAGTTTTTAAATCCTTCATTCGCTTGAAGATAGACATTGACTATTGCAGTATCTGTACTCAATCTGCAATTTCAGAATACACATAAAGATTTCTTGAATGTGTAGTAGTCTGATATATCAAAAGCAAATTTCTCCAAAAAAAACCACAAAAAAATTATCGACGGGGACTAGATTGATCTGCACAGATTTTTCTACGACTTGTGACCATATTGCGTTTCTTGGTGGAAAAGCTCTTTCACTGGTCGAATTAAAATAGGCTGTTATTTTTTTAAATTTTGGTCAATAATTTTAATTATGGTCACATCTAAAGTTCTTTAATATTTTTGTAAAATATGTAGTTACATGTTTCTTGTATAGCTGGTCTGAGCAATTTGCTGGTGATCCCAATTATTGGAAAACAATTAAAGGTATTTTAGATCAGGATTCAACTACTTCAGGATGACTTGGATCCTTAGTAGGATAGGTCCCAAAAAAAACGTTAATTAATAACAAAATTTAAATATTATCACACGCAGTTTTTTCAGAAAACCTACTAGGTTTGGATCCAATTACTTTTGATAAGCAGACACTAAAAAACATATTTACAGTAACAAATTGACGTGCTATTTTGATAACAAATTTGTGTGTTGCCAGAATATTGGTGATTCTTTCAGTATTGTAACGGTATTAGCAACGCCCGAATACCAGCTGTTCTACGTCATTCCGGAATGATGAATAACCGGAAACGTGACAGTTTAGCGAATCTTCCGGACCGATGGTCAGACGGGTATATAATGAGCCGCTACGAGGCCAGTTGACAGGTCAGTCCAAGTTCAGTTCGGAATATTGGCGCGATATTTAAAAAGAACATAATTGGTAGTAAATAAATATGGTATAAATAAATCAGTTGACTAGAATATGTTATAAGGTTACTTGGATAAATATTAAAAGCAAGGGATCTTGAAATCTTCTGAATTACCCTGTTAAAAGCATTATGGCATCTTCGGAAAAGCTGTTAAAACTTATGACTTCAAATATTTGCACACTTAATATTCTCTTAATAACCTTGGACATACTTGCGACATTAGGTCCTACATTGAAAAGCTCTTTGGAGTTCTGGATTAGTTGAGTTGTTGATTTAGGACTATATTATTTGGAAAAACTCTTTATTTCTCATGATAATTAAAGCATAGAGGAATCATCTGTTTTGAAATCTTTATTGACTTTTTTATTAATCTGTCATAATGATTGTATTGATTGTTTTAAATTATATTTTTTATTTACATAATTGCATTTTGTTTTGTGACAGCTGAATGAGCTGGAATCGCAGATACAGAATCACAACTTTTATATTAAGATGTGGTTTTATTACAAAAACAATTAAAGCTTGAAGATGAAAAATTATTTTTTAAATTATCATTAAAATTAAAAAATTGTATGGTGACAAAAAAATAACTCGTCACCGCTCCAATATGTAAACAAATAAACGCCTTATTTATCTCCAATGCACGAAATATTCGAAATTTAAAGTCTCCATCCTTAATTTGCATCACCAGATCTTGTAGTTCTAGTTGTTTTTCAGACAATGGACGTTCACTACCCATTAAATCCAAACAAGTTGTTGAAAGCATATTAAAATGTTTCAGTGATCTGGCACATTTACATGCAACACAATACGGGATAAACTACAAATAAAATAAAAATTATTCCAAATTTTTATTATATAATTTTTTTTTAAATCATACTTGCTTAGCGACGTTAAAAGGAAAACAAATTAAGTGATGCCAATCAATAATATGGTCAAAATACGTATGAGTGAGCACATTTTGGAAAATTTCTGACGCCTGCAACGCTGTTCGACTCCAATAATATCCATAAACGAAGAGCATAATGCTCCCAAATAACTCGTGAAACAACTTAAGAGAAATTTGCATTTCCAACAGAAAACTGCGACATTGTCGAATCTGTTCATCAGACCTCAAGTGGGAAGTTTTCAGACTTGTTAACTGAGCTTGCAACTTTTGCCACTGTAAAGTAAAAATATCGACAAAATCTCCAAATAAAAATGACGTTGTAGAACTGTAAAAGAATAACATATTTCGGTATATAAGAAACCATGCTGGATCAGCGTCTATCCAAAAAAGAAACTCTGCTGTACATGCCAAGTTAATACAGAAGCTTCTTACTATAAATTGCAGTATTGGCCAAAGAGTTTTCGGTTCTCTTTCAGATAATAACGCCTTGTGCCTAGTTATTTTGCTAAACAATGTTTGCCATTTGTTCTGTTTAACTACAGCAGTTAAAATGATAAAAAATATCCCCAAATAGCCTAGAGAAGCAATCGCACATTCCCAAATAATAAAGATGTGCCTGTTAAAGCTTCTGTGCCTCAAAATGTAGTCTATTCTTTGTGCAACTCCTGCACCTGTAGAAACGGTTATAATAATCAATTCAAACAGAGCTAAAATTTTGTAAAAACTTTGTTTCTGAAAGTTCTTGCACGGTAAAATCCCATACCAACTATGATAATTCCGCAACAAATTAAAATACGTATCGCTATCTTTTGAACATTTTTCTGAGTTAAACGGCATAATGACTGTCTTCTATCATTACTTTCATTAGTATCTAAACTCACTTCTGAATAATTATCCTAATTGGCGTGTTATCGAGTAGAAAAACACCAATCGAATTCAAATGTTTGTGTCTACTTTTGTGAACTTAAATTTTAATATTCATTAATTAATCGATCATGGCTTTTATCCAGTGGCGTAACGAAGAGGTAAAGGGTCTATATGTAAAATGTTAAAACAGGATTTTACTTTCATTTTAATTAAGAATCAACTTAGGAATCAAATGTTTTCCATGAGGTGTTACGACTGGCCTAGTATCCATGTTTTGCTCACCCTCATTATAAGCAATTTTGACATTGTGCAATGATCGTGTCTTTGGTTCACAACGTAAGATGATTGCAGATTGGCATAAAGGACTTTGGAAATTCTTAAAGATTAAGACTGAAATGCCTTTAATATTATTCTGAAATTTGCCTAGAGGCATATCTCTGATACCTTCCTGCAGATGATTAAAAAATGTCACACCCTGATATTCGGAAGCACTCTGACACTTCAAAGAGCCGGCAATATGTTGGAATTAGGTTGTTTTTATTTCTGGTATCATGGTTGTGAACATCATTATGCGTTGCAAATATGGCTTTTTTTAAAATAAGGTAGTCAAAGATGTTCTAAGAGGGTAGTATCATTATTCTTAAATCCGTAAAGTCTGTTTAAAGTCAGCCCTATAGTTCAATTCCCCTATTACTCAAATAGCCCTCCTTTGTGGCCCAAAGATGAGAGAAGTATTCGCCTCGTTTCTCCATATTTATAAATATTATAGAATGGAATGGACATGGAGAAGGGTGTTTCTAACACCAACAAGCACACGGAAAGTTTAACGTGTCAGTGCATAAATGCTATAATCAAGTTTTTAGCTACATAATCTATCCGAATATCCTATTTAAGCAGTGGGTCAACAGAGTCAGTTGCCTCATTAGTTGGTGCACAGATCATGTAAAGAGAAGACCAACCTTTGCGTTTTATCCTGATTAAGCAGCAGTTGATTTGCATCAAACCAAGCCGTGGTACCTGACTGTGTATCCTCTAGAACCAAGAGTGCTTCATTAAAGGATAATATCGTCTGAAAATAAAGTAAAAGCAGCTTCTACGTTAGAGAAGGGAGATCATTGCTGAATAATATAGGTCAGAAAAAATCCTTTCCGCACTTCCCTTTCGCGAGAGGTGCTGTGTCCTATTTTTACTACCTGTGACCTATATTCTAAATAAGATTTTAAAAGACAAGCAGCAACACGATTAAAATTCTAGTTTTTAAGTTTACTGATCAAGATTCACATAATCAAATGCTTTACTTAGATTACAAAAAAGCACTGCACAGTATTTTAACTGTTCAAATAAGTCCAATATTCTGAATGAGCAATGAAAATTTGGTGCAGCAATATAGCAGCTGAGAATTTCGTTAAAACTGCGGGAATTAAGTCATGGGTTTCAACATTTCTGGTTTTATTTATGATATTTCACATTTTTTTCGCTGGGTTATTTGCAGATTTTGTATCTTTGTTATGAATATTATGTTCGGAAGCAAAATCGTCAAAATCAGATCCCCGTGAATATTTTAGGCTTATGGATGTCCTGCTAAATTGCGTTGACTGTTGTTATATCCTATCCGTTTTAGTACCTACTCTGGCTTCACCTTGAACAATCAAATCAGTAGGCTTAGTCGGTAGGCTGGCTTTAGTAGGGGTCCTATGAGCTTATGTTCCATGCTTGATCAACCAAAATATTAGTTTCGGCTCCAATGCCGTTAGCCCAGAGTTACCCCCACGTATTTAACTTCTCTAAACTGAAAAACCTTACAGCATAAAAGCAGCTGTAACTTTCGACTGTTGGTGAATGGCACTACTGTAGGTTTAAGAGAACTATGATAAGGCCTTCCTTCTCTGTCCATTTTTTAAAGCATTTAGGCCCAATTGTACTTGACCTCTTATTGTTGTATTAAACTTGCCTTCATTCAAGTCATCTGCTTTTCCTATATGTGCTGTGTTTAGCTTCCTTTCGTTTTAAAAGCAGCCGGTTCACGATCTTGTTCCACAGAAGGGGGGCTAAGATCTCTACCTTAGGGCATTCACGTGGTATCCTCGATAGGTTCATTGAACAAATCGCTGTTTGCTAATAGTATATAGTACTCTCGAAGTTCTTACCGTAGTTTCGCTGTATAATTTTAAGAATCTTATTCTCTTAAGCCTGTTATAGTCTTATTGTACTTACTTGATGTGGACGTGTAGATTTATGTTATAGCCATTTAGTATCGTTCTTTACAACAAATAAAAGTACTTGATAACCTTTGAGGTTGCTGGATTGACTGAGCTATTTCTTCTTCGTCAAAAGAGTTGTTGTAACTGTGTTATGAATACTATATATGGAAGCACCATTCCTGCGAATGCTATGGTCGCTAATTATTTCTAATATTTTAACAGATTCTTTGGTGTCATGCCAAATCGAGCTGACTGTTGTTATATCCCATCTGCTTTAGTTCCAATTTGGCTTCGCCTTGAACAATCAAGTTTTATTGATACCGTGGGCACAGTTCTCCCTGTTATACCGAGACAAGCAGGTCTTTGTATTTTGCCTACCTTCAGTCTTGCTGTACTTTACAGTATCAATGGCTTCCATGCCAGAACTAAATATGTTATGGTTAAAACACCTGTGTACCATCTTAGGTTGTAAGTCCCATATTTGTCCATGCATTCGTCTAATTATCATAAAGATGGTGTCCGAACGCTTCATTGTTTTTATGTAACTTGGACAGAGGAACTCAGTTTTCAATACTTCAGCTACACCTTTAATTTTCGTTCTCTGTCTATTTTCTCGTACCATTATCTATCTCTTACTTTCGTTTTAAGAGATTCTCCGTCATTCCTGAGTATACCGTACGATGCCAACGTGTCAAAGGTTCACGGGAATATTCCGGAACAGCGTTTTGCCGAGTATATAAGTAATCGAATCGCCCATAGTTGTCAGTTGTCAGTTCGGTGAAGTAAAGTTCGGAATATTGGCGCGAAATTTAAATATCTCTAAGTAAATGCAGTTAAAATAAATATGCCTAGTAGGTAGTCGTGAGTGATCTTGTTTTCGTAGTGAAGTGTGTAAATAAATTAGTTGACCATTTTCGATTGTTTTAAATCACACTTAATGAACGAAAAAACGCTACAATTTTTTAATAATTCTTAGCGTATTATAATGTTAGTAGCTTTTACTTGACCTTTAGATAAGTTTTTAATTTTTAAACCATTTCTGTTGTCCTTTTATTTTGACATATGCAAACAAAACCTTTGTATTTACACGACTGAATGAGTAAGCGTCATTACAGCATTTCACTAAATAACATCGTCATTTACATAATGCATGTACTAAATTTATATAATATATGAATTAAAATTATTTTAAAAAGTATGTTTTTCTTAATATATATATTTTTTAAAGCCAACCTTGACATTGTAAACTAAAAGCGACATCATGATTTAATTTGTAACCATTGCCAATTTAAAAACTTGCTCGCAATTGGAAAATTAGTGTTTTTTCTACTAGGAAAACACCAATATTATAATGACATAATTGCCCCTCGCAGTCAATTAATTGCTGATTAAACATCGACCTTATAGAACGTCGAGGGCGGCCCTGTGTGTAATTTCAGAAAGAGCAAAAAAGCCTAATTTTCTTAATTTGCCAGGTTCAGGTTCTCCTTTTAATAGTTTTTGAGAAAATTATATATGAGTGCAACCTAGTATCTCGTTTACTTGTTTAAAGGTTGTGGTCTAGATAACATTTCAGACTCTTTGGTTTTTGGGGAAAACTGTATAATGAAACTAATACTGTTAGTTTTGTGTTTAGTGGAATATATTTTTGTTGTTAACAGTGCGGCAATACGTAAGTAATAAATAGTAGGAAAACTTCTTTCTGCATATTAGCCCTTATAAATAAGAAAATGGCGGCAGTTTAAAAATTCGGAAAAATGCCATTTTGACGAGTTCTTTGAGCATTAAATTACTCATAAACAAACCAACATATACTTCTGAAAATTCATATATAGTTTGTCCTGTTAAATTCTTTGACCACCTATATCAGCGTTTTTTCAAAACTTACAATTTATTAAAAAAAAAATTTTTTTTGGAATATTCAAAATTTGTTCATAGCTCAAAAACAAACCAACATATACTTTTGAAAATCTATATATAGTTTGTCCTATTAAATTCGTTAGACATCTATGTCAGAGTTTGTTCAAAAGTTTACGATTTAGTAAAAAAAAAATATATTTTTTGGAAATATCAAAAATTGTCCATAGCTCAAAATTCAGGTGAACTATACATTTTTGAAAATTTACAGTTATGTAGATTCTCCAATTAATTTGATTAGACACCTATTTCAGTGTTTTTTTCGAAAATTAAAAATTTATGGAGAATTTTTGTTGAAATGCTCATAATTCAATAATCAGATATAAAACAATTTTAAAAATTGACACGTATATTTTCCAATTAATGTAGTACGTAATTTCAGCGTTTTTTCGAAAATTTAACGATTTATTAAGAAAAAAAATATTTTTGGAAAATTCAAAAATTGTTCGTAGCACAAAAGCAAACCAACTTTTGAAAATTCATTTACAGTTTGTCATGTTAAATGTATTAAACACCCATATTCGCGTTTTTTCAAAAAATTACAATTTATTGAGAAAAAAAATATATATATTAATAATAATAATAATAATAATAATGTCTTATATTACCAAAAGTTACAAACATTATTTAAAAATCAATTTATTAACTAAGTATGCATAAGTGGCGCAGTCTAGCTGTATTAGCTACTCTACTGAACCACATACGCACACAGAAATGAGTTAAAGACAACTAGCATGATAAAAATAAAAGAAGTATCTTAATTAAAATTACAGAGAAGAGTTCAATAAAAAAAAATAAAAAAAATAGAAAACAACATTATTCAAAGCACAAAGAATGGAGATCCAATTAACAATTTGAATTTAAAAAGTCTAAGATTTGATACATTATAAAGTTTAAAAAAAAATACATTAATGACTATCTAGGCGGGAATATATACAACCACTATCTTGCAAGTCAAAAAGGTAGGTTTTTAACTTTAGTTTACACAACTGAACATTTTTTAAATTCATTGTCTTGAGAGGCACTGAAAGTGCGTTATAACATTTTACAAAATTATAAGTAAAAGAGCGGTGAAAAATTGCACTTTGATGATGTGGCATAGACAATCTATCTGAAAATCGCACGTTGACATTGTGGACATCATGACAAAAAACAACTCGTTCTTTAAGGGAATATAATTAATATAATTAACTATTTTTAGACAAAAAATGCAAAAATGTAAGACTCTCCTATAATCCATTTTAAGCCAGTTTAAAGCAGTATACAATGGAGAAAAGTGATCAAATTTGCGCATGCCACATATAAGTCGAACACAAGAATTTTGCACTTTTTGTAACCTATATTTACTACTAACATCTAAACAAAATCCGTATATATAATCACAATAATTAAAATTAGACAGAACAAGTAACTCGCATAACATTTTTCTTAAATTAAAATTTAAAATATGTCTATTACTATAAAGTATTTTTAATGCCATACAAGACTTTTGAATAAGTTTCTTGACATGTTCTCTAAATCTAAGTTCACTATCCAATATCAATCCCAAATTCTTAGCAGAGTCGACAAAACATAATTTATTATCGTCTATAAAAATATTTAGATTATTCTTTAAAGAAAATGCTTTACTTTTATTGCCAAATATCATAAGATGTGATTTAACAGGATTTATTTTTAAATTATGTTGTTTACAAAGATCACTCAAGGTATGTAAGTTTTCATTGACAAATTTTTCAAAAACCGCAGAATTATTAGCTTTAAAAGAACAATAAATTTGGGTATCATCTGCAAATGCCTGTATTTTACAATATTTAGTTGCTTTAAGAATATCAGATGTGTAAACCAAAAATAATAGTGGTCTTAAAATTGACCCTTGTGGAACACCTGATAAAATGTTTTCTTCTTCTAGTATTATCTGAATTAATTGTCTGAAACCTGTTATCCAAATATGATTTTATAATTGAGGATGAATGGAAATCAAACCCATAAAACTGTAATTTAAATACAAGAAGCCGATGATTGATTGTATCAAACGCCTTAGAAGAATCTAGAAGTACAAGCAGGCTATTCTTTTGCTTGTCTGAGGCGCGGAATAAGTCATCAGTGACATTGGCCAAAGCCACTGAGGTACTAAACCCCTTTCTAAACCCACATTGACTGCTGGGAATAATATTATTTGAAATAAAATAATTGTACATTTGGTTATAAAGAAACCTTTCAAATATCTTTGATAGAGTTGGCAACAAACTTATAAGTCGAAGGTCGTCAAAGTCAGTGGGGTTAAGAACTTTGGGCAAAGGCTTGGCAATAGATACCTTCCATTGATTAGGAAAATAATTTATTTTCAAGCAGCAATTTATTATGGGCGTGATATATTTATCAATGAAAGGACTATATGGAAAATTCAAAAATTGTTTATAGCTCAAAAACAAACCAATATATTCCTTTGAAAATTCATATGAAAGTTGGTTAATTAAATTAATTAAACACCTATTTCAGCGTTTTTTCAAAAATTTGAATTGAATCGTGAAAAGTTTTTGGTTGAAAAATTCAAAATGTGATCATAACTCAAAATCCAGGCAAAATACATTTTTGAAAACTTACACGTATGTAGATCCTCCAATTAATTTGATTTTAGACGCCTATTTAAGTGTTTTTTCGAAAATTACAAATTTATTGAGAATTTTTGTTTAAATTTAAAAAATGCTCATATTTCAAACATTAGATAAAAAACAATTTTGAAAATTTACACGTAGATTTTTAAATTAATGTAGTGCGTAATTTCAGCTTTTTTGAAAATTATTAATTTATTGTGAAAGAAATGTTTTGCATTTGCAAAGTCGAGAGGAATTTACAATGTATCAAAACCTTTCAAATATCGTTCCTAAATAAATCGAAAAGTAGAGTGCACTTTAACACCAATGATTTCAATGACTATGGATATAATATTCTCAAATTTAACCCTTTGGGCACAACAAAGTACCATGAATACCAAACCGTTAAAGTCTTTTTCCAATAATATTGTGTTCCACTATGTCAAATGCCTTGGAGAAGTCAATATAAATCATAAAGTCACGCTTTTGTGGTATGATGAGGTTTTTGAATAATGGTGTTAATTTATCTGTTATTATGGCCTCAATATTGCAATTTTTAAAACTGGCCTGGATCATTTATGTGTCCACCACTATGTGCAGACAGATAATGAAAGAAACAGAATCTTTTATCATGAACGTCCATTGGATCTATTTTAGATTTTCTAGTATGCATATTTATTAATTATCCAAACCGTATTAGAAAATAGTGAAATGTCTAAAACTTTATATGTTTCATATAAAATTTCTATCCATTCTATCCCATCATAACCTGGTGTTTTCATGATGCATGAGATGAGAACAAGACGTTGGTGTTGTCAGTTTAATATCGTAGAAAACAAAATTTTTGGTAAAAAAAATGCATGGAAGTACCCGAAGAATTAAAGTAAAATACTCAAACTTTGAAGTTCGATATCTAGTCTTCTCTAAGCTCTATCGTGATAATCCCAACGATTGTCACTTAGGTTCGGCTTTCCAAACCGAATGAGACCATCCACAAGGTCGTAGTTCTTTTATTAGCTGAGATTTGGCAGTTTTGGAAGCCAATTTTGGTCTCAAAAAATCGTAAAAATGGCACTTTTGCGAATTTTTCAAAGGGCTCCCACTCCCATATTTCTGTGCGTATTCCGTTATTATCTGGTATTTTCGTGATGTATGGGATAATAACCAGACGTTGGTGTTGTTAGCTCGATATCGTAGAAAAATTTTTTTTGTTGAAAAAAATGCGTGCTCCTTGAAATTCGATATCTTGGCTTCCATGGGCTTTATCCTAATAATTCCAAAAGTTTTCTTTTAGTTTCATCTTTCCAAGCCAAATAAGACCATTAACGAGGTCGTAGTTCTCTTATTACCTGAGATCTGGCATTTTTAGAGGCCAATTTTGGGCTCAAAAAAATTGACGGAAATGGAAATTTTTGCGAATTTTTAAAGTCCTCCAATTGCCTTATTTTTGCTCGTATATCGTCATAACCCGATGTTTTCGAGATATATAGGATGAGAAAAAGACGTTGGTGTTATTAGTTTAATATTGTTGAAAAAATTTTTTTGCTAAAAAATTATGCCAGAAACAAAAAATCAAAAGTTTCAAAATTCGATATCTCGGCTCCTATATAATCTATGGTGATTATTTCAATGGTTTTCTCTTAGGTTCATCTTTCCAAATCCAATGAGACCATTCCCAAGGTCGTAGCTCTCTTATTAGCTGATATTTCGCATTTTTGGAGGCCAATCTTGGGTTCAAAAAAATCTTCAAAAATTGCATTTTTGTGTATTTTCAAACTGCTCCCATTCCTTTAATTCTACTTATATCCCATGATAACCCCGTGTTTTCCTGATTAGATGAGAGCAAAATGTTGGTGCTATTAGTTCGATATCGTAGAAAATAAATTTGGCAAAAAATGCATTTCCAGAAGTACTCAAAAAAGAAAAATCCCAAATTTTGAAATTCGATATTTCGGTTCGCATGGGCTTTATAGGGATAAGTTCACTGGTTTTCTCTTTGTTTTGTCTTTCCAAACTCAATGAGACCATCTGCAAGGCAATAGCTCTCTTATTAGCGGAGATTTGGCATTTTTGGGAGCCAATTTTAAGCTTAAAAATGTCATCAAAAATGGAATTTTTGGGCCTTTATGAAATCTTCTTATTTCCTTATTTCTGCTGGTATCCCGTCATAATACGATGTTTTATGATGATTGAAATGAAAACAAGACATTGGTGTTATTAATTTAATATCGTAAAAAACACATTTTTAGAAAAAAAAATGCGTACCCGAAAAATAAAAAATCCGAAACTTTGAAATTCGATGCTTTGGCTTCTTTGTGTTCTATCATGATAACTCCAGTGGCTTTCTATTAGTTTTACCTTTTTCAAACCGAATGAGACTTTCTGAAAGGTCATAGTTCTCTTATTAGCTTAAATTTGGCATTTTTGAAGGCCAATTTTGGTCTCAAAAAATCGTCAAGACTGGAATGTTTGCAACTTTTCAAAGTGATGTAATTTCCCTAGATCGGTTTATATTCTGTCATAACCCTGTGTTTAGGTGATGTTTAAAATGAGCGTAAGACGCTGGCATAGTTAGTTCAAAATTGAGGAAAACAAATTTTAGGTGAAAACCAAATGAGCCCATCCGCAAGGTTCTGGCTCTCTTATTAGCCGAGATCTGGCAATTTTAGGAGCCAATTTTGGGTTTAAAAAAATCATCAAAAATTAGGTTTTTGCCAATTTCAGACTCTCTATTTTACTTTTTACGAAGAATTATTACTGTAGGTCTATAAAATGGCTTGTTTGTAAACGTAGACTTTCGAAATCCATCACATTAGCTTCCTAAAATTTATTTGACACTAATTGACTATAGAGAACGACAGAAACAGCCAGTTACATTGACCTACCATTCCGAAAACAAAAATTTCATTTTTATTATTAAATTACGTAAAAAATCAGTAATCTTAGATAGAGAGTACTATTAAATTAAAAATTATTATGCTTATTGTTTTTACCTTATATATTCCTCACATTATATATTTCTCGATTTGAGCAAGGCATTTGACTGTGTGTGCTTTTCCACTCTTGCAATGAAACTGAAGCATTGCAATGAAATATTATGAATTTTCAATTCATTACACTTTAAAAGTCTCACTTGTCAAACAGATTCCAAATAATTAATATTAATGCTTTACATTATATCAATGGTTTGATTTCTGTCAATTACAGTATAGTGTACCACGAGTATCAGTGTAAAATCCAGTGCAACGATATATTAGAATGGTCACCCGTCAAAACACCAGCATTTTACTTCTCAAACAATGTAAATAGAAGGAGGATAACATTGTTTGGCAGGTGGAATGCTGGTGTTTTGACAGGTGACCATTCTAATATATCGTTGCACTGGACTTTATCAGTCACGATAATAATTACATAAAGAACTGTTAATACTAATGGGTCTAAAATTGTTTGCCGCTTTAAAAAACTGTTAACAAATTTTTACTGTTTATATTTTCAGCTTCGTACATCACACCATGCCACAAATCAGATCCAAACTTCCGCAAATGCTGCATCGAAAATGGCAACAAGGCTCTTCCACATTTAATGAACGGAGATAAATCTATTAAATTACCAGTTTTATCTCCATTTAAATTGGACAAAGTAGAAGTTAATTCCGGACCAAACCTGAAAATTACTTTAACCGATATCTCTTTATACGGCTTTGACACTTCTACTTTAAAAGATCTCCTGTAAGAAATATCCAGACTACGTATTTTATATGTATATTGAGTGATTTGTGTTGGTTCTTTTTTAGATTTGATTTTGACAATAAAATAATTGAAATTACCATGCACAGTGATATGGTTCAGCTGATTGGCACCTACGACATTAAAGGTAAAATCTTGGTTTTGCCCATCACTGGAAATGGCCCAGCCAATATTACCATACGTAAGTGATTTTTTCTTAACTGAAGCAACAGTGACTAAAGTTTTCATCTTAGATGATGGCATATTCAAATATAAAGTCAGTTATAAAATGGAAAAGAGAGGTGGTTTTGACTATGTTAAACTGGATCAGAAAAATGACAAATTGGACTTTACTATTACCGAAGCCTACTTCCAATTGGACAATTTGTTTGAGGGCAATAAAGCCATGGGTTAGTACAATTTGTTAGGAGTAATACTGGAATATATTAATGATTATTTTAGGTGATAACGTAAATAAGTTTTTGAATGCGAACCAACAAGATGTACTTAAAGAGGTGGGAGGAGCGATCTCAGGAACAGTTCGAGCCATTGCTTACACTGTAGGAAATGCTGTGCTTAGTAATATTCCCTATGATCAGTTATTTTTAGACTAGAGTGTATACACATTGTGATAAATGTTGTATTTTGTCAGAATATAATAAATACTTTTTTTAATAAGTCAAATCTCTTAATTCAGAGTTGAAGTAGTCATTATTTTAATAACCCTCAAGATCATTGTCACAACAAGGACATAAGACATTCTATTCAGAAACGATTACCAAACGGACCAGATGATTGACACGATTTTTTTATCTTGCTTAGACAATGAGACTGATGGAAACTTAAGATTACTTTTAGGAGAGACGAAGAGAGGAGATAAAAGGTCCGAACTTGATTTGAGAAAAAGCGATCGGTGAGGCTTAAAAATATATACATCAAAGTCTCTTTGATGAAATCAAAATTTTAGCCACTAAATCATTCTTCTACTTACGGAAAATAAGGGAGTCTATCGTTGTCTTTAAGAACTCTGGGACCTGGACTTCAAAAATAGCCAATAGAAGAATAATAGACTCTTTTGAACTGTGGGTCTACATGAGAATGCTGCAATTATCATTTACAGAAAGAACATCGTACTAACATGTCAATTCTTAAGGAAATAAAAATCACCACAAGGCCATCAACCAGGATAAACCAATCATATCTACGGTATTTTGGACACAACAAAAAAGGAATGGACTGGAAAAGAAAATTGTAGAGGGGAAAATCGATGGTTAACGACCAAGAGGAAGAGACAAGACTCTCACAAGACTGCATTACAATTTTAAAATAACAAGTCTAAAGATAGCCAAGAGCACTTCTGGCTTTAATTTTATTTTTTTTAACAAAGAAAGAAGTGGACCCAAGTTACTGCCATAAGGCACTCCTAATGTTGCGTGAATATAATGAAACAGATTTCTGCAACTAGTACATTAATAGTTTTCATAGAAAACTCACCTAGGCCATTGAAGGTTTTGATAAAATACTGCTATGCCAGGACAACTTAGATTAGATTAAGAGAGGCTTTAGAGTCAGATCCTGTAAAAATTTAATCACCTTCTAACTGAGTTAGAGCTCTTTATCTAGGTCGGTTTTTTTGGTACAATAGCTTTTAAAAGCGTGACACTGGCTCCTGCATGTATCTATTTAGTTCCAGCTTGTTATTTCCTAATCCTTTTGACAGAGCGTAAAATGATCTGTGAAATTTAATGTTAAAAGATCTGTGGTACGCCTATTAATTTGTGACCTGAGCCTTTCCTGGTTAACTTGTCCGCTTCTTCATTTCATTGTGACCTTCATCATCTAGTACCCTACCTAGTAGAGTTTATTGGAAATAGCTATACTCTTCAGATCACTTCAATAGTCTTTGACTGGGCCGACCTTGTGGGTTACCTTTAAGGCTGCTTGGGTGTCTGAAGATATAACTCGATTTTTATGGCTCTTTTGGATATGCCTAGGACAGTATTGAATGGCTGCAAGTTCTGCCTGGAACACTGTGATATAATTTTTCAAACTAATTGCAATATTTGTCTTCGGCTTATCACTAGATATGCCTAAATACGACTCAATGACCAATCATCTGTACCTTGATTGGTTATTGAGTCGTTTTTGTACCACATTTCATCCTTGCACCTTATCAATTATTATGTTCAGTGCATCCTGTGTTCTTTCTAAAACCTAGTTCATGGATTTTCCTCTAACTACTATGACCAAGTCGTCTGTAAAGCTCAAACAATGTATTCTTTCATTTCTTATTAATCAGTATAATAGCGATAGAAAACCTCCTTGAGGACAGCCTCAGTTAAAGAATGTTCTAAGAAATTAAGTTCTAAAGATTTCGCATAGGGGTGGCAGTAGAGTTTTTTCACCGTTAAAAGGACAATGGCAACCACGTATTGACTGGACGAAGGACTATGCGGAAGTCCATTAAAGTCTAGGTTATTAGTGGTACTTACAATTGGTTTCGGAACATTTGTGTTTATTAGCGACGTCCACCTTTCCTGATTCACCCATGCCAAATTCTTTGATTGCCCAGATACATCAAACCTAACATCTCATCTAACATCTATGGTTTACTTTTTCCATCTAGCAAGCTCTCCAGCAGAACAAAACTTCGTTTGTTCGACACCTACGTCATCCCAGTCTTCACGTAGACCTCTTTCATCTGAGCAGGCATCCAGCCTCGCCTTTCTAAGGACTTCAGTCGCTTTCTCCCAAACCACTTTTTCCTTCCAAGCTTCTCGCAATTATTTGTTGGAGTCACTCGTATTTTTCATGCTTTTCATTTGATGATATGTAGTAGCTCTCGCTCACCACCTATTCTCTGAAGTACTTTATCATTCGGAATTTTTTTTGTCCAAGCAATTCTCAGTATTCGTCTGTAGCACAAGAGTTCAAACGCCTCCAGTCAACGTTCACGATTTAATGGCGTCTCAATGACCAGACGTAACACCCCAGTTCAACATAAGTCGCTCCCTTGGACGTCCAAGTGAAAGAAAAATGGGACATAGATTAAATCCTAGGGATGTCCCCTTACATTCCATGAAGTCTATGGGACGTTCCAGGGACATGCTTTTGGAACAGTACGGGTATCATTCACATAGATGTCCTTTGGATAGTACCATAAACTTATAGGGGATATATTGACTGTCCAGTGGATGTTGATGGGGTCACAATAATTACGTTTCTTAAATATTTATAGGATATAAAAGGGATGGAAGAAAAAATATATAAAGAGGTAAATTTTTGAAAAAATCACATTTATTTTAATATTAACAGTAATAATTTGTATTTTCCCAGTTTAGCCTCTCAGAGGCACACCACGACATAATTCAAGCTCAATATTTTTTTGAGTAACTTGTAATTTTAGGTTAAGCATTAATCTATCTAAAACAAAAAAATATTACGAAATTAAAAAATATATAAACGCCACGGTGTACCTATCACAACGCACTTGCAATGTAACAGATAGGAATACGGCTGACACCGTTATTTCTATAAACTTTAAGAGAATTTCTCCATTTTAAACTTACCACTTAGTGCGTCACAAACTTTTAAGCTTTCAAAGCCTTTCTTCTCTCGTTTTGTCCTTCCAGCTTTAACTGGAAGCAGCATTGTTGATAAATATTCTATATATGTATAGGCCTACTTGCAGCACTATACTGTGACACTGTAGAATCAAACTAAAGTTGAGGGAGTTCAGTCGAAAACCTTTAATTTAAAATCCGAGTTAAAATCACCTTTGCTTACCGTCGCACCACAAAACACCGAAATATCGACGAAAGCGAAAGTCTCAAATTAGTTATTACGAAAAAGGATAGAATCCATTAGGAATCAAACGTCCCAAATCAAAAAAAAAAAAGGAGGAAGGAAAACAACGCAATGAACTGAACGTTCCCAATGTGCAATAATAACAGAGAGAATTGTCGACAACAGCGACCTCTCCATGTCGTGGCGTAGAAACGACCGGAAACTGAGTTTGATGGTGACTCCACAATAAGGCGCCAAATTTGAATTTTACAGTATAATAGCGTGCACTTAAAATTAGTTGGGAATGTATGGCTCTTAGGGAAACTAAAGTAGAACCATGAACCATAGAAAAAATTTTACATGGAGCCCATTTTATGCATGCTTGGTGTCTATGTATTTATATACATGCAGGGTGGCTAAACGAAAATGAAACAGTGGCTATGTCGAGCTCATAAAGATTTAAAAAAGAAAACGCTCAGACACGTCATGTATATTACCAGGTGGAAACATTTTCAGAGTATAATACTACCCCCATCTGTCATCCCTTAGCCAGGGTGGAACTAACCTCAAAAATTTTAAACGGAATAGGTGGTCGAGTTATACCTTATTTGAAAGGTTTTTCGATTCTCTTTACGGTTATACCTAGTTTAAAGGATTTTACTTCGGCGGTTCTTAAACTATTGAGTATTCTAACACTTAATACAGTTTTTTGGAAAATAATCGCAATTCTTTGTGAAACTATTAATTTATAACAATCATACATAAGCACTAGTCCAACAAAGGCTGAAAAGAGCCACTGTTAACTTCCATGCAATAATACACATTTTGTTCAAATCAACGTCGCACATTTCATCGGATAACAGGAGTTATCTGTTGGCATTCAAATTTAATCCTTTCACGCAATTCTTCTATTGAAACTGGTTGGGTAACATAGATTTTACTCTGCAGGTGACCCCCACAGAAAAAAAATCCAGAGGTGAAAGATCAGGCAATCACGCGGGCCATTCAACAGAGCCGCTCCATAGTGTGAGCATGTTTTTTGAACGCTATCAGTATTGTTCTGAACGCCAACGTCTATGTCGGCCATTAGTACTGTATATACAACGATTTTTGCACTTACTTTGATTCCAACCGAAATATTCTGCAGTGCGGACTTAAACAGCTCTTTCGTGAAGGCATTAAAATGACCGGTGACAATATGTATCCCTGTCGCACTCCTTTACAAATCTCCATTTCCGCAAATGTAGTATTCTTCCTTTTTATTTTTGCTATTTGAAGACTTATATAATTGGATATCCCTTCCATCGATTCTCACGTTGACAAGGAAGTTTAGGAGACCTATATGTGGAACTTTGTCGAATGCCTTTTCGAAGTCAACAAAGCATATGTATAGGCTCTTTTGCTGGTCCATGTATTTCTGAGCCAGAATTTGTAGGCTAAACAGTACTTTACAAGTGCCCTGGCTCTCTTGGATTCAAACTCTTCTCTCTGTCAGACTAATCAACCTAAAGTCATTGCATTGACGAGGATTTGTTTTGGGAATGGGAATGAAATGACTAGAGTCTACAACTCATTCTTTTTAAATTTTACCAGAGTTATATATTTGGTTTATTGGCTTTGAGAAGTTTTCTTAATCAATTAACTTAATAACTTCTGGATAAATATTGTCTGGCCCTGGGCTCTTATTATTCTCCAGTTAGTTAATAGCACGTTCACATTTAATTATGGTAGGACTTTTGCTATAATTACTAGTAGATTGCACTTCTCGTAAGTCAGCAAATAAATCTTATGACTTTTTCCTTGGAGGTGTCTTTTGCTTGTTGTGGTTATTTTAAAAAGTGTATATTGTACTTGTATATTTCCTTTATTTTTTTGGTGCAGGTTGAAACCATTATGTTTTTACTATATATGTTCCAGTTCCTCACACCTTTCCCTCACCCAGTCTTCTTTTGCTTTTTTTCTTTTCTCAATCTCTGACTCAAGGTGTTTAGTTGTGCCTTCCTTAAGATATGTCAAATATTTAAGTCACGACGGTGTCATCTGCTTTCAGTTGACTTCGATTTATTTCGGTGGTGGTTGACGTTAAGGTCGATCTGTAGGGAGTTTTTTTTGCTCTTGTATTAATTGCTGCACCTCAGTTTGTGGTGGTTGGTTTCTTTTCTTCGTGAGCTTAAATAACATAGAAGAATCAATTATCATAGGATTATGATGACAACCCGTACATCTGTCAGTTTATTCAGGCAGTTAAATATGAGTGCCAAGAGTTTTTTCCGGCACTCTGTAGTTTGTCTGTAACATAGTCACGTAGAGTGATCTGAACTACTGGAATTGGAAGAATTTTTCTCTAAATGATGAGTTTCTGGTTTATCCACATCAGTCAGGTTCAGAGTACGATCTAAAAAAATAAGGGAACGAATAAGGGTCATTTTAATAAATAAAGTTGTGATTTTTTATATTACGTCAACAGTAATTTCTCGTAAGATGTTAACAAGTAAATTCATATATAGTAATTAAATATAGCACCTTCATTAAAATCATGTATACAAAAAAAAGTGTTTTTTTTTTGAATATCAACCTTGTTATTGCCAAATGAAAGCGACGTCATAAAAATTAAAGTTTTTTTGCTATCGGGCAAATAACAATATTTTAATGACATAATTGTCCCTTGTAGTCAATTAAATGCTGATTAAACCTCAACCTTACATATGTATTTTCGTTGTGGAGGGTCCTCTATTTAATTTGAAACCAAAATAATTTTGTCAAGTTGGTTTTTGACGAAATTATACACGAGGACGAATTATTATCTCGTATACTAAAGCCGGCCGCACACCTAAGTTACAAATGTGGCGCCACATTTGTCTTTCGGCATAATTTCGTTCAACATTTGGTACATTTCCACAAATGCGGTACAAGCAGGCACATCAGGGCTTAATTCTGTTCCGCATTTGTAGCGATGTCGTCGTCTTCTGATGACGATAATTTTATGATGTGGCAATTATTAAGTCAAAACCGAAGAAAACGTCAGTACTGGGTTTATAATGGTTGTTCCAAAAAGGGAAATTTTGAAGTATCAAAGAAATTATTAAATGATGATGAGAAATTTCAAGCTTACTATAGAATGTTACCTGCAAAGTGTGGTCATATAATATTTCTTTACTTCTTGAATAAATAAAATGGTTTGTGTAATATGGTCCTTCATTTTTATTTCAAAACGTGACACGACACGCCTCAACAGATATCGGACAGGCTGATTATCCGGGGAGTAAACATAAATGCGGTGTGGCTTCAAATGCCGCTGGTAGCAAATGCATCTTAAGCCGCGTATCCACTGGCATTAACATTTGTAGCAACATTTCTAAACGTTTGCGAATATTGATAAACGCTTGCAAAACGAAGTACCCACCGATCAGCACATGTTGTTTGAAATTGTTCACAAAGCAGTTTTGAGAGTGTTTGTCGCGTATCCAGGTCTTTTTTTATTTTGAGGAAAACCGAGAATAGAAAAATTGTAAAAATGGCCCCGTTAAGTAGAAAGAAACTTGCCGCCTGTGCTGCATTAGTATCTTGTGCACTAATAGAAAAAGAAAAGAAAAAAAAAGAAGGAAACATAGATCTTGTGTGTCTTATTTTTTAAAAACTAGAATTTCTATGCAGCTAATTTCTGATATCAAAACTGACAGGAGTAGCTTATTCAAAAATTTGACTCGAGTTTCGCCAAGAGATTTTGATTTTCTGCTCTCAAGAATTTCTCCAGAAATATCTAAAATTGACACGAACTATCGAGAGTGCGTCTCTGCCGAAAGTAGACTGGCCATCACCAGTGGCGAAGCGTAAACTTTTTTTTCGGGTAGACAAACAATAAAAATCGTTAATTAGAAAAAAATGTGTATTCAATATTTTTCATTTTAATGAAATAGAGAATGAAAGCGCATGAAATATTAACTCAAAGAGAAAAATTATGTAGTGATATAAAAAAGAAAAAAATAATTACTACTAGCATAAAAAGATAGATAAATAAAAATAAATACTACTTACAAAAAAATACAACATAGGTATAACTATAACTTATAAATCCATAATATCCATTATTTTAAAATTAATTAAAGACAAACAAAAACACAACTAAAATACAATTATTGCCAATATCGAACAGTCGTTCATAAATAACCACTAAAAAAATCTGTAAGATGTATTGCGGCCGTCCAGATCAAGTGTGTCCATAAACAATAACCCTCAACAGCATAATAAAATAGCTGGTCGACTTCGATAGACAAAAGCTCGAATGTCTTTCCCGCGAGTAAATTTTGCATACGTAATAGGCTGAATGTTGTCTGCCACCTGCTTGATGCGTATATGGTTCGATTAATTGCTCTAAATTTCGGAAGACAAGTATCAATGTGTCTTTCTGGGGCTCGTATACAATAATTGGGTGTCAGCCCTGCAGTTTTATTTTAATTTTTGCGTCAGGCGGGGCGTGCCTTAGATATTATAGATATTATAGCCGTTTAGATACCATATAATAAAAGTAAGGAGCGACTACGTTCTGTGTTAATTTTTTTTAATTGTAATTCAACAGTTACATGAAATAATAACGTAATAAATAACTGGATAATTTTGGGTAGACAGTGTCTACCTTGTCTACTCGTACGCTTCGCCACTGGCCATCACACTTTTCTTTCTAGCGACAGGAGATTCCTATGCCAGTCTTATGTACCTCTTCAGAGTTTCGAAGCAGCTCATTTCTAGAATAATTCCTGAAGTATGTGCCGCCATCATGAAAGCATTAGCGAGCTATGTAAATATCTCTTTATCTACAAACGTAGAATATCGCGTCTCCACTGAAATCAAGCAGAAATCCACAAACAAGTCAAATCATTTGAAGTTACCGACTTTTCGCGGAACAGTAACAAACGCCTGCAAACGTTTGCAAATGTGAGTGACCGACGTATCCACCGGAGAAACATCGTGTTTGTAAACGATTGCAAATATTTCTAAACGTTCCGTTTGTCAGGTGGATACGCGTCTTTAGGTGTGTGGATCGAAATTAAGTAACACGCGCGAGTTAAATACTGTCCGATAAATTCGTAGAAGAGCATTTGTGGCGCAACATTTGTATCGTAGGTGTGCGGCCTGCTTTATAGAGAGCTTGTCGTCTGGTTATTAGTATTATGCTTGGTGGAATATATTTTTATTGGTAATAGTACGGTAATACGTAACTATTAAAAAATAATAAAAATTATGATAATAATAATAATTGTCTTTTTATTTGTTTCTAAAATAAATACGATATAAATATTTATCAAAGTCATGTACTAATCTACTGCTCTTTTCTGTAAAGCTAATGTATTAAAATTAAATTAATTATATGTTAAAGCAGTAATTAGATACATATTAAGAGACAAATCATTTATAAGTTTTCCAACTTATACACAGGGCAAACTGTAATAAAGAAGCAGTAAAACTTGAAAAATGTCAAAAAAGTATTTTTTATATAGTGCCAAAAATATGTAGTATATAATGTTTCCATTTAATATACAAAATAAAAACTTTAATTAAATAATTGATACATGGCTACTTGTAAATAATATAGATTGGCATACTAAATGACTTTGTTCGTGCTTACTTGCTACTTAATTTTTTTGGTATAACTTATTCCTTTCATCATTTACATATTTGAGTACTAAGTGTAAAATTATATTTACCATTACTTATAATTAATTCTTTTTTGTATTTAATCAAGCCATGTGCACACACAGATTGTATTCCATTGTGAATTTTAAATAATATTTATATTAGATGTATATCACTTGTAATATTTACAACATATTTGAATTTGAACATGTACCTCACATCTATGGTCAATCATTAAATTTTTTTCATAATCACTAGAAGACATAAACTATCTTTAACTATTTTTGTCGTATCAGAAGGTGGTTGTCCAGATACCAGCAGCTTGGACTTTAAAACTAATTTGAGACTTACATATAGATTAAATACAGGGTGTTTCAGAACTATGGGATCAAACTTCTAGGGGTTGCTCAATGCAACAGTAGAATCCATTTGAGTATAGGAACCCATGTCCGGAAATGTGTCACTACGCCACTACGGCCCTAAGACGCGTTTAAATTTAGAAAAAATATTAATTACCTAAATAGGATCTGATGCATTTATTTTTACCTTTTGTATATGATACCATCACAACAATTCTTCAAAATGTCTTCCTCCAACCAGTAGCGAAGCGTGAACTTTTTTTTCGGGTAGACAAACAATCAAAATCGTTAATTATAAAAAAATGTGTACCTATTCAATATTATTCACTTTAAAGAAATAGAGAATGAAAGCGCATGAAATATTAACTCAAAGAGAAAAATTATGTAGAGATACAAAAAAGAAAAAAATAATTACTACTAGCATAAAAAGATAGATAGATAAAAATAAATACTACTTACTAAAAAACACAACTAAAATACAATTGCTAATATCGAACGGTCGTTCATAAATAACCACTAAAATATCCACTAAAAAACCTTTTCTATACACCCAAAAATAAAAATACTAATTATTAAATTAGTATAAATATATTGTTATATGTGTATATATTGTATTAGTAATTAAAATAATATAAATACTATAATACTATAGCACGCGCCCCCACCAAATGCAGATTCATCAAAACAAAACAAAAGTGAAGATGTATTGCGGCCGATCAGATCAAGCGTGTCCATAAACAATAACCCTCAATAGCATAATAAAATAGCTGGTCGACTTTGATAGACAAAAGCTTGAATGTCTTTTCCGCGAGTAAATTTTGCATACGTAATAGGCCAACCCCTGCGTAATAGGTTAACCCCTATAAACTGTTTATCTATGGTAATAGGCTGAATGCTGATGCGGCCGGACCTCTGTAGCCTGCTTGATGCGTATTTGGTTCGATTAGATGCTCCAAATTTCGGAAGACAGATATCAATGTGTCTTCCTGGGGCTTGTATACGTTAATAGGGTGTTAGCCCTGTATTTTTATCCAAATTTTAGGTGCGGCAGGCGGGGGCGCCTTCGGATTAATCATGTTTAGATATATAATAATAGTAAGGATAGCGACTACGTTCTGTGTTGATTTTTTTTTTAAATTTTAATTTAACAATTACATGAAATAATTACGTGACAAATTAACGACAAATAACTGGATAATTTTGGGTAGACAGTGTCTACCTTGTCTACTCGTACGCTTCGCCACTGCCTCCAACCTCAATACACCGATTTAAACGCCGCACATGATTTCGGCGGACTACACTAAAAATTTGATCCTCGTTTTGAATGATTTCAAATGCTGCTGTTATTCGTCCAATCAAGTCTAGCTCTGATTCTACTGGAGTTTCGTAGACTAAAGACTTTACATGTCCCCACAAGAAAAAATCGAGCGACGTTAAATCGGGTGACCTAGGAGGCCAAGAAACTGCTCCATCTCTGGCAATCCAACGGTGCCCAAACCGCTGAGCCAAATACTCGCGTATTTGTACAGCAAAGTGAGCCGGCGCTCCATCATGCTGAAACCACATTTGCTGCCTAACGTTTAGTGGAACATTTTCAAGGAGTTCTGGGAGAACTTGCTCCAAGAAACGCAGATAAATAGGTCCTATTAACCGTTCCGGTAGAAGGTATGGCCCAATTAAATAATCATCAACAATGCCTGCCCATACGTTGACAGACCAACGATTCTGATGTTTTCTTGGAAAAATTGCATAAGGATTTTCTTGGTCCCAAACATGGCTATTCCTACTAATAAAAATACCGTTTCTTGTGAAAGAGGCTTCATCGGTCCACAAAACATATCGTAAAATATTTGGTTGTGAATGATGACAAAATTGAACTCTAGGATGAAAATCGGCTGCAGTCATAGCTTGAACTTTCTGGAAGTGGTAAGGATGGAGTTGTTGCTCATGTAGTACCCGCCAGACAAAAGCGTTACTCGTATTCATATTCTTAGCGACGTCACGTGTGCTATTTGATGGTTCATCGGCAACTCACTGAAGCACCTCTTCTTCAAATTCGACCGTTCTTACGGTTTGAGCAACACCAGTATCATGCATCTTGGTCTTAAACATGTCTGTCTCAGCGAGCCGCAATAAACTTTTTGTATCCAGGATGCTGTCGTTCGGGATAACGTTCATGATACAACCGCGATGCTGCTCGTGCATTGCAGTTTGTTGCTCCGTATGCCAAATGCATATCCGCCAATTCTTGATTGGTAAAGTTTTCCATTGGCAATAAATATTTGAAAATTGTAAGCTATAAAACTTTTAAACATGACATTGAGAATTGACATTGATAAGCGTTGATTTTAAACAATTGTTATGGTATCATGTACAAAAAAGTAAAAATAAATGCAGCAGATCCTATTTAGGTAATTAATGTTTTTTATAAATTTTAACGCGTCTTATAATCCCTTATAATTCCTAAAAATGCAGAGATTAAATGTAGACTATCAACATCACCTTTAAACATTTTCTTTCCTCACTTATAATTTTCCATTAGTGCTGCAAATATCAGATAGTTGCTAAAGTTGCTTGTCATTTTTAATATAAATATACTGGATTGTTGAGAGAATAAAATTACTCATGTAACTTAATTTATAATATTAACTGATGATGATAACTGCTATCTTTTCTTAACGAATAATTTAAGCCAGTGATCTTCATTAAATCTTGTAATGAGTGATTCAGTTGATATTATATATATATCTACAACCTGAGAAATAGTTTCACGGAACTTTTACTCAAACAAAGCCATTATTATATTTATAAGGGGATATTTTCCACATCAAGATATCGACTCTTCGATCTATTTTTCTTCACGCCACTGGTAAATATTACTTGTGTCGGTGGAATCAACAATGCGATCGAGCGGCGTTGCGATGTTGTTGCCTTTTTCTACAATATAGGGACGTTATCTACATTTATTTAACTTTGAATGTTGACTTCTTTATACTTCTTATACAGTGCTTTTCTTTGAAGTCCCCCCCCCCCCCCCCATTTATTTTTTGAACGAGTCAAAAAAAATTTTTGAAACTTGGCATAAGTAAATTGGTCTATAGATACTATTTTTCACTGTAAGCTAGGTAGTTGTAAATTCCAAGATGGCGGCTGGGCGACATCTTCAGAAAAAATTTTAAATAGAAAGGGGGGTCGTGTGGTACCTCATTTTAAAGGTCTCAATGAGTACTTTATAACCCTGAAATATTAGACCCATATCTTAACTCGTTTCAAAATGGCGGCCTAATAAAAAAGTATTTTTTTTTATTTTAACGTTTTACATTTTTATGATTTTTGAATAGGTAAAAATCAGTGTACGAAAATAAATGCGTCACTATTTTATTTTGACATAAAAACGACAGTTCTAAATGTCAAAATAACACATAAGCGCCATCTTGAATAAATGCATTAAATAGAAATCTTGCGTTACCTCATTTAAAAGGTTTTATTGAATACTTTTAATATTTATTACATGGACAATTTTTAAATCCAAAATTCAAAAATTATAAATTATTTGTATATTATTATTAAAAACGTTAATAAAATCGCAACAGTGTATTTTTTTGGCTGTTACTTTTAGACAGGTCAAAACGGAGTCCACCGAGTCCATGTAATAAATATTAAAAGTACTCAATAAAACCTTTTAAATGAGGTAACACAAGATTTCTAGTTAATGCATTTATTCAAGATGGCGCTTATGTGTTATTTTGACATTTAGAACTGTCGTTTTTATGTCAAAATAAAATAGTGACGCATTTATTTTCGTACACTGATTTTTACCTATTCAAAAATCATAAAAATGTAAAACGTTAAAATAAAAAAAAATACTTTTTTATTAGGCCGCCATTTTGAAACGAGTTAAGATATGGGTCTAATATTTCAGGGTTATAAAGTACTCATTGAGACCTTTAAAATGAGGTACCACACGACCCCCCTTTATATTTAAAATTTTTTCTCAAGATGTCGCCCAGCCGCCATCTTGGAATTTACAACTACCTAGTTTACAGTGAAAAATAGTATCTATAGACCAATTTACTTATGCCAAGTTTCAAAAATTTTTTTTGACCCGTTCAAAAAATAAATGGGGGGGGGACTTCAAAGAAAAGCACTGTATAGTATCTTAGCATATTTTATAAAAAAAAATGCGTCATATTTTATTTAAGAGGATAAGTATTATTTTGTGCCTGTCAAAATAAGTGACAAATTTTTATGATATTATAAAGTGTGTTTTTTTTGCCATTTTTACATAAGCATTTGGCATTATTGCATCAAAGATGTGACTCAATAAGTAATACAGTCTCATATGATTGATATTGTACTGACTTAGACATAATAATATAATTAAAGCGATATCTCTGGCTTATTTATGTTTCTCTACCTGTTTGAATGCAGTAAATACTCAATACTCAATACTCAAATATTTATTTCCATAGACTCATATAAGTAAGTATCGGATAATGTCAAAAAATAAAATTATAAGACCTAAATATACAACTTTTAAAAGGCCTTAAGAAAAAACAATAAAAAATTTACAATTAACTAAAGACTTAGAATATAAGAAAACTACAGCTTTTAACAAACAAACAAATACGAATTATGGGAGTAAGGATTAGACTCTGCAATTTAAATATTCTGTTACCGTATAAAAGGAATTTTTAATTAAAATTCTTTTTAATGAAGCCTTGAAATTATTAACCTTCTGAATTTTTTTTATTTCAATGGGAAGATTATTGTATAATTTAATTGGTAAAACTACTGGGCTGTTTGCCACTTTGGTTAATTTAAGTAAATATGATTCCCATTTGTCCAGTTGCAGAATCTTTAAGCCAACCAACTTTTAGATTAATTATTTTGTTAGAAGAAGGATTCTATGAGTATAATAGAGCTAGCACGGTAAAGAGCTAGTAGTTCTATGTCTAATAAACTTTCATTAAATGTTACCCTAGAGTTCCTCTTGAGGTACTGTTATGTTTGCCTGTTCTTAATAGATCTTGCTGAACCTCTTTAAAATGATGAAATATTGAAGTTGCTGATGACATAAGTCCATTCATACCATTTGCCGTCAAAAAAATCTCTTTTAGTATTAATATCATAAACAGAGGATCGTTAATCTTAAAAAAAGAAAGTAAAAAGACGTAAACCTTTACGTTTAAGAATATCTCTTGCTCTGTGATACTGACGAGCAATTAATCCGGAATGAATAATTGATCTGTGGTTTACTTAAATGTACAATTGGTGTTCAACAAATAGAGAAGTTTAGAGCAAATTCTTAAAGGCTTTAGAGAGAGGTCTGTAAAAGAGTATATTAGCAGTATTTACATTAGAATTTGACGAATGAGAGATACTGCTCATAATTCTTTAAAATATATAACACCACTCCATTATAAATGACTCACATTTTCCAAAATATAACACCCGGTATATTATCTTCTATCCACTAGGTGCAATAAGTAAGGCAGTCTTAAAATAACACACTACACACCGCGAGCGTAATTTTATTTATAGAACAACCACATTATTACCGAACACAATCCGGTACGCGTATCCCAATTTTCCAGAGTTTCAGTTTCGGTAAAATGAAAACCAACATCACGGATTTTCAGAAGTATTGCGAAAAAGCCATCGGGAAATTATCGAATGACTGCATCGAGTCATTTAGGGAAGCCAAGGATGATATAACGCGAATTAAACTTATGTACGATGTCGCCCAACAGATTCCCTTAGGATCAGGATCGAGTGATAAGGATGTTAAATTGGCCGAGGAGAAGAAAAATGAAGGGAATCGGTTCTTTGCTAAAAAAGAGTATGGAGATGCTATCAAGTGTTATAATCACGGGATTATATATTGTCCACAAGAAACAAGTAAGCGTTTGTAAAATACTTTGACAGACATTATTAAACTTTAATATGTTTACTTACAGTTCAAGATAGAGAACTTCTAACGATTCTAGTATCAAACCGAAGCGCCACCAATTTCGAATTAGAAAAATACAGGCGGGTCCTGGACGATTTGGACTACATAAGTGAAATTGGTGATTATCCCAAGCACCTAAAGTACAAATTATGGCTGCGAAAAGCTAAATGCTATGACGCATTGGGCAACATCAACCTGGCGGCTGAAGCTTATGCAGAATCCCTTAAGACTTTAAGGCAAAGCAACTTAAAAGAAGACGCCCTACAGTCCAAAATTAAAGAAATTGAAAAAGCAAAAATAGATAATAAAAAGGGAAATCAGAAAAAGGCGAAGGAGTACCAGGAGCTGATACCGGCATTTACTGAAGAACGTTTTGTCGCTGGAAGCGAGTTTGTTGCTGCAAATCCGAAAATCACCGTGGCACAAGATAGTTATCAGGGCCGATATGCTAAAGCTGTCGAGGATATTGAAGCGGGTATGAATTTTCATAGTAAATCATTTTTAAAAGCTTAGAAGTAAATGAAAAGATAGCATTTAGTTATTTTTTGATAATGGCTTTGTTTAAGATTCTGTTAGTAAGGATAAGGACGATTATATATTTTTTTAAATTTACCTAAACTGCTCAGGTGTGCACACGCGCGTTTTCACGATGTAAGAGGAGCTTTTTCTCTTTAAATTTTACCATTTTTCTATGATTGCTTCGTTACTGCATTTTCTATAGCTATTTGTTTTCTTTTTTTTCCGCTCATCACTTTTTTTTATCTCTGGGTTTTACGAATTCTAACCAAATTTGAATTTGTGGACAGTTAACGTTAGCTATATAAGTTACTTATTTCATTGGGTATTAATGGATGGTAATTATTCTAAATTATCTAAAGATCTTACAGAAAAAATTGAAAGACAAATTTATAATTTATCTAAAAAGCATAAAAACCAATTTTCTGATATTGATAGATTTAAATTAACTCCACATAATATGTCGTTTAAAATTTTCACTATCCATTGGAAAGTAATAATTGAATTCATGGAAAGTCACAAAAACTTGTTGTGTTCATCCACTGTTGATTTTAATATGGCAACATGGGTGCAATCAATAGGACCTATAACACCAGGGAAATTGGATCTTTCCATAAATGTTAATTTTTTAATTTTTCTTTCATCTCTTATATTTGGAAAATTAATAAGTCGGTCAGCAAGGGGATTGTCAATAATTTCAGTAATTTTATGGATCCAACGACTTGCAGTAGTTTCGCTAATAGTGGAATAAAATCGCTCCTAAAAGTCGCTTATTTCTAAGGGTGCGTGATACAAAGGTATAACTAAATGAAACTTATACCATCATGTAGAGGACCATCTGGGGCATCGAAAATGATAAAGTACAACTTTTTTTAGTAGGCTAAACTTTGCAAATGGTCCTTAAGCGTGTCTAAGCGCAAATTAGAAAAACTGCGTTTTTCTAAACATAAACCGTTGTATTTACATAAATATGTGACATAGAAATCTGAATTTTTGCACAGATATAGCTTAAACATAAGCGCATCTGGTGACAATTAAGGAATTTTAAAAATATAAAAAGGTTTTTTGTTTTTAAATTAGGAATATCAAATTTTCAAAATGGGGCATCTAAAACTTCACCCTGCGGTGAGCTATGCGAAATATTGAAAATTTTTATACATATATATCGAATGAAATGAAGCCATAACATGTGGAAAGTTTAAAAAAAAAATTAAGTTGCTAACTTGAAGGGTTAGAGAAATATGATTTTTCTAATAGAATCCAAAAATGCGCTCTATAAATTCAAATGAACTGCAGGCGCGGCGCCGGCGTGCGTATACTATAAAAGGGCGCTCGTACATGGCGTGTGGAGTGTCGTGTAGAGTGGGCACTGCTAATCGATTAAAAGTAAGTCTAAAACTAAGTCTGAATTACTATCCAAATTTGAGCCATATGGAGCAATTAATTCAGCTGAAATTGTCAATTCACTTATAATAGATGGTATGGTACTTATTCGAGGACTTAATGAAAAATCATTTTCCACTTTTAATGAACTCGCATGTATTTTTCTGAAACAAATTCTTTCAATAAGCCGAAAGGATTGGAAAAATAAGAATAACAGTGGTTTTTGATAAATATGATAAATCCGTCACGTCATTGGAAAGACGTAGAAGAGGTGATTTTACAGATGCGCATGCATATGAAGTTTTTGGATGTAGGAAGGTGGTAAAATTTAGGGATTTTTGGAGATTGTCAGAAAATAAACGATCTCTACTAAAATTTCTGACCGCTTATCTTCTAAAAAATTCACCTGATCTTTTGCAAACAGAAGAAACTCTGATCATTGCTGGTGGTTTTGAGAATCCAGACTCATGTTTTTTAGTTGACAAAAATGCTGTTACCGAATTAAAAGATCTGACATCAAATCATAATGAGGCTGATACACGAATTATACTTCATGTTTCATATGAATACCAAATGCTTCAAGAAAAGGTGCTAGTAAAGTCTGTAGATACCGACGTTGTCATATTACTAATTTTTTACTATTCTGAATATATAAAAGCTAATTCGGAAAAAAAGACCTTTTGATCGAATTAGGACAAGGCAACAAAAAAAGGATTATTTCGATATCCGAAATAGTAAATAAACTAGGATATCAAATTTGCCAGTGTTTACCAGCCCTGCATGTGTTAACAGGGTGTGACACAACAAATGCAATGTTTAAAATTGGTAAAAAAACAGCCTATGACGTATTTTCAAAAAATATACAAACATGTAAAACCCTTTCAAATCTACACTCTGACTATAACTGAAGCAGTTGATATTGCCACAAATTTTGCACTGGCTTTATATAAAAATAAAAACAAGGACATTAATACACTTAATGCACTGAGCTACCAACTCACAACAACTTCGAATAAGTCCGCATCAGAACTTCCACCAACAGACGACGCATTTTATCAGCATGTACTAAGGTTAGTGTAGTTATAATTTAAATTTAGATACTATTACAAAACAAAACTTATAAACATTTTAGGTGCATATTGCAACTGCGTAGGATATGGACTTCCAGTCATATACCTATTATGCCTACCCTTGACTCCATTAATTTTGGTTGAACCAAAATTAACCATATTCTGGAGCCCGTTCTAATGACTGCTGATCCCATACCTGGGGATATAAGACAAATATTGGACTTCTTCTGCAAGGATAAACAGTGCTCTGATAATAAATGTGTATGCCTAAAAGAAGGGTTAAAATGCTGCAGCGATTGTTCCTGCAAAAATTGTCAGAACCATAACATCCCTGACGTATATGATGATGACGAAGAGGAAAATATTTAGGGTAAATCTCATACAAAACTTTCTTACATCTTACTCCTTATGTTTTTTTTTTTAATTTCTAGATGCAAAAAAAAGTTTGCACCGCAAACCTTGGTCATATTTAGACTGATATTGGGGTAGCCGCTGCCAGCATCAGCGCGCGTCCAATGGCCGTTATATAAAAATTCATATTTTTGTAACTGTTTAAGTTAGCAACTTAAACTGTTAATTTTTTTTAAACTTTCCACATGTTCTGGCTATATTGAATTCAATATATATGTATACAAATTTTCAATATTTCGCATAGCTCACCGCTGGTGAAGTTTTGGATGCCCCATTTTGAAAATTTCATATTCCTAACTTAAAAACAAAAAACCTTTTCACATTTTTAAAATTCCTTAATTGCCACCAGATGCGCTTATGCTTAAGCTATATCTGTGCAAAAGAATCAGATTTCTATGGCACATATTTATGTAAATACAACAGTTTATGTTTAGAAAAACGTAGTTTTTTTAATTTGCGCTTGGACACGTTTAAGGGCCATTTTCAAAGTTCGGCCCTACAAAAAAAAAGTTGTACTTTCCCATTTTCGATGCTCCAGAAGGTCCTCTACAATATGATGTGTTTCATTAAGTTATACTTTTTTTTATTATGAGTTTCATTAAGTTATACTTTTATATCACGAAAAGTCATAATTTTAAGGCGATTTTATTCCACTATAATTCCAAATTTAAAATCTTGTTCAACGCTTCTTTGGTAATAATCTGTGGCATAAAATCTTGACATACTAAAACTGCCCATTCAATGGTAACTCTACTTCCTCTGTCTCTATTATTAACAGATGGTTGTGGAAAATAGGATCGAATTAGATCTAATAGTTGTTATGTTTAAGAAAGCTTTTTGATATACTAATGAAAAATTGGTATGATAATTGGGAAACAATCAATGAAACAAATGTTTTAAAAAAGGATGCTGACACATTATGCACGCATTATATAAGGAAGAAGCTATATCGTCTGGTGCATACGATATACAGTAAGAGTTCTGGATTTACACTAGGGACAGTCGGGTCCAAGTCTGGGGCAAGTCCCCAGAGCGACAGAATTTTGAGGGGCGGCAAATCTCAAGGAAGAAAAAAAAATTTTCAACGGTTATACTTATAAATTACCATGGGGAATGTTTACATCTCAAATATTAAGAGTAAGATTTGCTTTAATGAAGTAATTGCTCACAACACAAAAAGTCAGACGCGTCTTTCGATGAAAACGACACGCTTATATACATCTTTAGATTTCTATAGCTGTCAGCTCGTTTTTCGAAACTGTTAATAATATTTTCATTGTCTACATGATCAAACAAGTCTGTAATTAAAAATTCGTCTCCATTTTGCAATTGTATTAAATGACAGAACATTTTACATCTTTCAATTCTTAATAAAAAGTATTTTTCTCCTATTATTTTATATATTTTTTGACTTAACCTCCATTCGTGATAAAAAAAAAGACGAAAGCAAATTATATTTAATTGGATACAAATTAATTTCTAAAATAAGGATTTTACTAGTGTTTCAATATGATAGTTTTAGATAATAAGCAATCTAATATTCAAATTGATCTAGCAACACCTTAAAAAAAAGAATGGTCAGCTAGGATATTGTATTACCATCGAGGTTAGATACAGAGTTTTCCTTCAACTACAGTATTACGGCACGTTATTATATAAGTAGTGTAAAACCATTTGGGTCAAACCATAGGGTTTTTAGGAAATAGAAATTTATTTTAGGAAAAAAAAATGGTACCGTAAAACGGGGTTACTTTGCACCATTTTTTTTAGTTTCATTTTATTAGTTAGGATATAACGTCACTCGAAAAAAGATCTGAACTTTTTATTATAAATATCAATTGAGTAGGTTGTAATATAACTCTGATTATAGCTATTTGTTACGTATATTGTCTAATCAAGAGAACAACCTAGTTTTATTAGTAGAGCAAAGTATACCCCAAAAAAGTCATACTTTGCACCACTCAATATTTTATTAATATTTGGCTACTAAATGCTTGCTGGTGCATAGAAAACCCTTATGATTTCAAACTTTGCATCAATTAAATGCGAAAAAATGTTCGTGGGCCAAGTTTTCGTGGATATAAATCTACCTACCTACATACATTTATGAAACAAGCATAAAAGTAAAGAAAATTGCTACAATTTAAATGAACAAACTTTATTATTACATTATAATAGTAAAAATACAACGTTTGAAACTAATCCCACCACAATTTGTCGCATTCTGGGACAATGTACAATCCTCGTTTGGACATTTTCTTGGGAGGGCTAATGGCGCCAATTACGTTGTCCCACGAATACCATATTTCATCAGGTCTTTCTGGTAATTTCCAAAACTTTATCGATCTGGCCATAGCATTGATCATCGCTCCATCGTTTTCTATTGCTGTTATCACTCCAGGATAAACATGATCTTCATAGGAAAATAAAACGTACTCACCAACAACTTTTTTAACATCATCTAATCCAGAGTTTTTGACTTTTTCGACAATATTTGTTCCATGAGAACCTGAGACGAGTTTTTCATTAAATTCTTTTTCTTCTTCCATCTCTTGCATCTCATTATTTCATCATCTGATGAATCCCTGCCTAGTGGAAAGTGGTCGTCCAAAACAATGTCCTCTTCTGAATCATCTACGATTTCTGGTTCAACAGCTTGAAGAGGTGTGGATGTAGATGCTCCAGTTAGATCTGTTAAACTAATTTCAGAATGGGCAATACTGTTTCCTGCTGAAACCGTTATTTTCTTCTTCCTACACTTCCCGGCTTAAACTGTGTGGCTTCCTGTCTTTTATCTTCTAAATACTTAATGAAAGTGTTTTCGATATCCGACGAACTTGATTTATTTGTGTCGCTAGCAGTTTTCATATTAGATTGCTTAGTTGTTGTTAACCGCTCCAAGAGCGGTGTTACATCGCAAGGGACGATACCGCATTTCCTAAATCCCGACTTTAATATCTCAGCGCTATTCTTTTAAATTTTTTCCATTAATGATCGTTAAAGCATTGGAAAATGCTGTTTCGCAAGTACATTCGATCTACTTACTCCCTACATAAGTTTTCTTATATTGAGATAAAATGTCTCTCCAGGCTCTTTTCATGGGGGCAAATAATGCACCATCTAGCGGTTGTGTAACGTGGGTGCTGTTCGGAGGCACATACGGAACATACAAAATCAATGTCGTGTCTTCGACGTAAATCGAGGACTTCATCATTAATATGAGAGGACAAATTGTCTCCTAAAACGACCTTCTTTCCCTGATTTTTTTTAAGCCTGGGCAATAGGAAAGTGCTGAACCAATTTGCAAATGTCTGTGATTCGAACCAACCAGATGCAGTATTTGCATTACGCGTACTAGGGGGACCATTCTCAGTCCAGGTGTCCCACAAATGCTTGGATTTGTACACCACATAAGGAGGTAGAAGCTCACCAGCTGCATTTCCACAAATCATAAGAAAATGCTACTCTTTGAGGAATTACAAATTCGTTCAGGATAGATAACACCACGTTTAGTTAATATCTTTTTTTGACCGGGGTCATCGGTTAAGTTTGTCTCGTCATAATTAAAAATAGCGGCTCTACATCAGTTAATGTTTGTTTTAGATTTTCTATGTATTCAGGCATTTGGTTTGCATTGAGTGCTGTTCCTCCCTACTTCTTTTTATGTTCGAGGCTATCCTTGCAGTAAGGTCCTTATTACGAGTTAAAAATGATTTGACCCAATCGATACCTGGAGTATTTTTTTTCCTTTGCGATTTAAATAGCTCTTGATTATTTGTCGCAATTCCATTCCAGTAACAGGAAAACCTGAATCACTAAGGCTATGATTGCATTGTACGAAACATCTTTCCTCTTCATAAGAGAATATTGATGGGTATCCAGGTTTTCAAGTGTGTGTTCCTTTTAATTTGTAAAAAATAGTTCTCCTTGGAATGTTAAAGGATTCAGCGGCAACTCTTGTGCTCATGCCACCTTGTATTGCTGACAAACATGCCTTCAAAAGTTCTTCTGAGTAGTCTGCATATCTGCGAGATCCCAGTTTCCTTTTATAACGTCTGGGCATTTTCTGAAAACCATTTACCTATTTAACTTTTACTCTTGCGAATGAAAATAGTTTGGACGTGACAAGTAGGGGATACTTTGCACCACTTGCAAGTTGGGGATACTTTACATCGCACTTGAGCGATGCAAAGTATACCCAATTCCACGTGATAAGTGCACATGTAAACAACGTTTATTTTTTATTGCTATCCTTGTTTAAACCCGTTATTTTAACAACTACAAATCGCAATCGGTTATAGTATAAGCCTTTAGACGTATAGTTACCAATTTTTGTACTCTGGGACTTTCTGCACAGTATGATTTTACAAAGCCAGAAAATCATAGAATTTCTAGGTTAATATTCGGACGGTTGCTGATAAACAACTGGCGACCAGAACCATATTCGCGCGCGTGTTGGTGACGTATTGCATGAATATGAAACATGAAATATATATAACATGAATTCTTATGGGACCTAATCTTTCTCTTTATATTGTGGCACTCGTATAAATCGTAAAAAATTTTGTCATGAAGCTTTTTTACTAGTTTTTGAATGGCCTTTAACAGTAATGTTTACCAGATTTGGGAGTTCTTCTTTTAAGTTCTTCAAAAGTTATGTTAGTTTTTCTCAAAGTTAACTTAGGTTAAAAAAGGAACGTTTGACTCTTAAAAGTGTAAAAAAAAGATGGAATAAAAAAATTATTAATTCAGCTTATTACAGATCGTATAAAGCAAGAGATAGATCGAACGATAAAATATAAGTTTATTTACATACAAGTAATTTTATCTGTAGAAACTTGAATAGAATTTGCTACTTCTAGATCGTTATTGATAAGGCACAGTTCACAGGCCACAAATATAATCTTGTCACTTTTTACTGTTTATTTTGCTATTCCTGTTTTGCAAAAAACACAATAATATGTACATCTGTGATGTAAACGTAAATGTACAAAATAAATCAGTTGACCAGCGACAAATAACAATCCTTAGCATACGATTTTACCTACCCTAACTTCGCAAGCTAAAATCACCTCAAAAAAAAAGGGCGGCATTTTTCACAGTGCTCAGGGCGGCAATTTCCACAGTGCCCAGGGCGGTATTTTTTGTAAATCCGGGCCTGGTGTCGAATCGTAATTTTAGAATCCCAGTGCAGGGAATTTTGCGGTTTTTTTAAAGCGTTTCTTGGGTTTTTCGAAAAACTAAAAAATATTGCGCTTTTGTGTCTAGTGAGTAAAAGAAAGAATTAATTTTATTTGTGGCAGAGCACTCGGAATTAAAGTCGGGGAATTTCACCCAAGATTTTTTAGCTAAAGCTGCACATGCCTTGTGGACAAAAGTAGCGGACAGATTACACAGTCTCCCTGGAGCACATCAATTCCATCGTAATAGGCTTGCTTAATCTATATAATTTAATAAATTGAGCATCTAAATACACTTCAAATGGGTCAAGAAATGAAGAGTACATTGCATTCTTTCGATCTGCCGCTGAGTTTCAGTCTCTTCCAATGCATCGACGTTTCTTTGCACAAGATTGATCAATCTTGCCGTTTGATTATAGTTGTTTTTATTCAATAAACCACAAAAAAAAACACTACGAAAATGCTTAACGAACTCACACAAATTAAAAAAAAAACAAAGCTAGCTTAAAATCAAAACAAGACAAGTGGCAGAATCAAATTGAAAATCGCACACGAACTTTAAAATTCGAATGGTACCTATATATACCCACACCGCATGCGAAAAAGTTCGCATACGATGCGGTGGAAAATACGAATATCGATTTTTCGTGCGAAATCCTCTAATTTCGTATGCAAATCAAATTCGAATGGTTTCAAAAATACGGCCCCCAGATCTTCTTTGTAAATTCCTGTATCTCCTGTAGCCCAGTACTCCACAATTTGAAATCAAGCATTCCATCGACGCCTTTTCCTCACCGTAGAATCTGCACGTGTCTATGTCAGAGAAGCCTATTCATTATAGGTGGTATACCTTACCAGCGTTCGTAGGTTCTTAAGCTCTGGTACTGTTTAGAGTGAACTAACCCATCGGTGACACTTCAATATCTCCTATAGGTGAACTTTTGTGAACTCTTTAGGTAGAGTGGATCCAATAAAGTTCTCCTTAGCCCTTTTATTTTGCGTAGATGTCCGCCATTTTATATCCGGCGTACCCCTCACGTCCTGGTATCCAGACTAGAGTGATCTGATTCCGAGCCGCCAGGTCATTAAGCCTGCTGTGACATACCAATAATAATCTGGACCTGTATGTATAGTCGCTCTAAGACCCGATTGGCTATCCGAGAATATCTTAACTCGTATTGCCATCTATCTTCTTCCGGATAGGATTTCCACAGTCATCAATATCGCGTGTAGTTCCGTTGTATCCTTGTTTAGTGCTATGGATTTGTGTGCTCTAGACCCTAATATTCCTGTCCCAAGTCCTTGGAGCGTTTTGATTTGCTTACTGTTCCCAGGTGAATTTTCTAATCAAGACGGAACCCAGATATTTCAACCTGGAAACAATCTTGATGCCACTTATCCAAAGACTAGGGACATTCATTACCCTTTTCCTGATAAATGGTACAATAGCCATCTTCGCCATGTTTATAAATATTAATCAGATATGGCGTCCCTGTGCTTTATTTTGTTTCCCAAACTTAAATTGCTACTTCGAATACTTTATTTCGAATCGATTGAAGCCACTTAAGACAATTCGAAGAACGAGCTGAAGTTCATCCAGAAAAAGGGCATGTATGATTGGATTAATCGTTAGCATAAGTACAATGCATGGAAATGGGAAGAACGTTTGATGACGAATAAATTCAAATTTGTTGTTTAATCATTTGTTGTTGTTGATAAAGTGTCTATGTGTAAGATCTAGTTTTATTACCACACTTTGCTTTTTAATCACAAACTTTTTTTGAAAGTCTAATAGTAACCAATCTTAATGGTATTGTTTAGATCTCGTGAATTACCTGGAAGAAGGAAGAAGCTAAGACTTCATATTTTTAATGTCTGAACCGTTTAATGATTTCAACAAATGTGTGGTGTGTGATTAGCCGTAGAAAATTAGTTTTTGCAGAAATGACTGAACACTCTTCATAATGATATGGACTGAACTCTCAGAGGCCTTTAATAAAACCACAAATTATATCACAGTTACTATTACTGAAAATAGCATTAAAAAAAGTTAACACCAGTCAGAGTAAACTTTTGATGGTCCCTGGAATGTATCATATTCTGTCTCTCTTGAGCTTATTTTAAATTGATCTCTTGTCAATGATCAAACCAGAGTATTTAAAACTTTTCTGTTTTGTAAAGAAAAAGAAGTACTTCATTTATGAGTTGTCAAAGGGAACAAATAAAAAAAAACCTCCTTTCCCTCTATTTTTATTTAATGAAATTCAAAGTTTCTTAAGTAGCCGACATGTTTCGAACATATAAATGGTCATCCTCAGTGATACGGTGAGAATCTGACGATAAAAATAATTTTTTTCGGAAAGAGTTTAAAAATATAACTACTAATGATCAAAATTATTTTATCTATTATCATTTTTTCTAGGTACTATTCTAGTAGAAGAACCTGCTTTTTCCTCAGTGGTAGACAAAGACCACGCCCTAGTCAACTGTCAAAACTGTTTGACCTCAGTGGAACTACCAATAGCTTGTCCAGGATGTGCAGATGTTATATTCTGTAGCACCCACTGTAGCAGAATGGCCACAAAATCCTTCCACGCGGTAGAATGTGGCTTTCAGAGAAACTTATTCGATTCAGGGGCTTCGGTGAATTGCTTGTTGGCTCTACGTATCATCAGCCAAAAACCTGTACAGTTTTTCCTCGATAAAAGAAACAAGTTGAAGGATTTCTTGAAGGATTCTTGCAAAAAGAACGTAGTCAGAAAAAAGATTTATCGGTATGTAAAACAAGCAAACATATTCAATAAAATTATTAAATTTATATTTTTTTCAGTTCAGATGATTATGACAACGTATTCTTCCTATGTCGGAACCAGGATCTCAGGAAAAAAGAGGAATTAATCCACTACTCTTGCATGTCCATATATCTCCTAAGAATTTTGAAGCATGGCTCCTATTTTGGAGACTATCAAGACGACATCCTAACTGAGGATGAGCTCTTTATCGGATCATTAATACTACGCCATTTGCAAATATTACAGTTTAATGCCCACGAAGTGTCCGAGCTACAAAACTCTACTGATCTCGCACAGAAATCTCCAATAATGTTTACAAATTATGAGAATGCCACAATAGGAGCCGCACTGTATCCTACATTAGCTTTGTTTAATCATTCTTGTGATCCTAGCATTGTGAGGTAAAGATGAAAGTATTCTAAATAAGTTTCTTGATATCCCCATATAAACGAAGTTCTAAACCTTTAGTCACTCTGATTCTTTACTCATTCATCTGGCTTTTTGTCTCTTTGAGGACTCGTCGTATATGATCTGTTCTTTGAGGAGGTCTGTACACCCTTCGTATTCTTACACTTAAGGTCAGTGTGGAAGTACCCTCACTGGGACATCTAGTGCAGTGCTTTTGGAGCTCAAAAAATGCAGATACTTTAAAGAATGGATCACAACCTACCCAGAACTGCACTGAAGATATTTAATCATATGTTATCTGGAATACTATGTGTTTAAGATACGACCGTTTAAGATTGACTAATCCTAATTATTTTTTCCAGATATAATATTAAAAACAAAATTATAGTTCGTGCAATCAAGCCAATTAAAGCAGATGATATTATTTATGAAAATTATGGTCCACTCTATATGACAGATACCTTGGAAAAACGTCAAGAGGAGCTGAAAAATAATTATTGGTATAATTTTACTCTTACAGAATTGATAAAGAATTCATCCTCTTTCTGTTAGGTTTGAGTGTCTTTGTCAGCCCTGCACGGATCTATGGCCGACCTTTCAAGAAATGAAAGAGAACGAACTTAGGATTCCATGTAAGACCGATAGATGTCCCTATATATTTACGGTTAAAGATCAAGATGATCCGTTTATTACGTGTCCATATTGTAATAATACCACGAGTTTGATACCATACCTCAGAGGATTGATGGTGAGTAAATAATATAGTACGCAAACAGATGATTTAAAATCCATTGCATTTCAGAAACTCGAAGAGATTTTACCAGAAGCAGAACACCAACTCAGCATGAAACACTTTGAAAATGCTTTGAAAAAGTTTGTGCAGGCTTTGGAGATTTTGTTTAAGTATTCGAGGCCTCCCCATCCAGAGATTATTAAGATACAGCAACGGATGAGGATATGTATGCTACATTTTGGAAATAAGGCCTTTGATTATAAACCAGAAACTCAGTGTTAGGAGGAGTTTGTTGAAGATTTTTTAATATATTATGGTATTTACCTTTTCAGGATTTATTACTTATTTCTTGGTTCTCTTTATTCTACACTTTTCTAAAGGAGATTACTCCTTGATACCTGACCTCCTTAAAAGTCCATGATCCTGATCCCGATTTATCATTTTGATCGCTCTTTCTTTTGTAACGTTGTGACCACTCAGGATTCTTTTGAATAACTTGATGCCTATGTGTACAGTTACAACAGTGACCTGTATGTATTGTTTGCAATCAGATCAAACATAACTTCTTTGTTAATGCTACAGGACAGATAACAGGTCTTTGGCTTGTCTTCACTGCTTGGCATGTCCATGGAAGGTCCAGGACCTGTAGGTTAAAGGGAAGATCTGAGCTTTGAGAGCTCATCCTCTTTCCTAATACTCTCTCAGCTAAGTTGGAACCTTTGGATCTTCAAGATCTCTTTGTGATGATATTTTGAATAATAAGTCAGCTTGATAAAGGAGCAAAATCAGCAGCAGGAGCAGGATCTAAATTGAATGGAGCTAATATGCTGTTAAGACTATTCGAATACTATTTTTTCACTTTTATACGTCAATATGCTCGTATCGCATTATTTCTATTTCTGGTTTTGTGTGTACGTCTCTGTCTGTGGCATAGGTAGCTGATTTGAACAAAATAGAGTATATAAGGTAAATGTTCGGAACTCTAGATATCAAGCTATGCAGTCAACCTTGAACAGAGGATCCTTCTCTATCCTAATGCTCATCCTCTGAAATAAAAAAAAGTGAGCATTTGGACCACCGCCTCACACAAGTATAGCACAGCATAGTTGTGAATGGAAAGTGGCAAAAGAACCAGCTGTAAATTCTTATGGAGATTATTTGAAGGATGATGAAGAAGATATATAGATGGTCTCATTAAGTTTCATAACTGCACTTTCCACCTGTATCTGTCAGTTAGCTGCAGAATCAATGTGCACCCCAAGAATCTTTGCTTGACCAACAGGGTCAGCTACAGATCCAAGGTCTATCATAGTAAAAATTACTTTTTTAGTTATACTATAGTTTCAAACGTCTATAGTTTTGGTTCGTACAGAACTGGTCGAGTCGTCAGCGATACTCTTTTTGAGTATAATTGGCCTCCTGATCTATCAAAGTCAGTTAGTTATGTAAGCAAGAGAATTGGACTCAGAAGGCATCAAAACCCTGATTATTCAAATAATTCATTATGTCGCAGATCAAATTCAGAAATCCACAAGATGCGCTTTGATTGCTGAAGAAATCAATTTGCTCATAGGTAAACTAATCAAAACCCTTCTTGAAGGAGCTTATAAAGGTCGTAGAAGAAGTGGTGAAGGAGCGCTGAAGGGTTCAGCTTATCTGAAGCCCCCGGACACTCAATTAATGCTGGTATAGAGGAAGAGGACTTTCTTATTATTCTCAGGAGAAAAAGGGGTAGCTGACACAAATCTGACACTCCGGAGGTAGACGAAAGTACCTAGGAGAGACAGGCTTACATAGTTGAGCCCTCTGACTGTCTCACCAGACAATTACTAGATCAAAAAATATGCAAAAATCGACTAGTGATGGATCTTGGAAAACTGGACTGACACTTAAGATGTTGTAGACACTTAAGTATTGTAGTGCGGTCGTTATTGGGAAGCGGAAGAAACTGCTGACCACGTCATTGGGTAAGTTCCAAGCACACATGAGCGCAAGGTTCGAATATCTATGCAATATTTACAGTGTCTCTAGCGACCTACAATCTTTGCGACCAGAGTACTATTCTGATCCTGAATCTGATCCAAAGTGATCGTTCTGATCTTTTTCTTTTTTTTTAATTCTCAGTGATCTCAGGTCACGGCCAGCATTCTTTTGGATAACTTTTATCAAATTATTTCCTCCCATGGCTTTCCAAAACGTGTCTTAACATTCATATTCTGTTATTGAACCTTTGGTTTTCTAAGATCTTTTAGACACGAAAGTCCACCAATACAATTTGATGAAGGAACAAGATTAGCGGTAGGAGCAGGACCTAGATTAAATGGAGCTAATACGTTGTTGCGCCAACTTGATTACTGCTCATTTTGAGCCCTTTTGATAAGTCTAAGAACACGTTGAGTATTGGGATCACGGCCTCCACTACGTCTAGCATAGGATAGTTGTGAATGGAACACAACTGAAGTGACAACAGAACCAGCTCTAAATGACTAAGGAGTTTCATAGCTGTACGTTTCAGTCAGCTCCAAAGTCAATGTGCTTCCCAAGGAAGTTTGCCTGACGAATAGGGTCAGCTATAGATCCAAGATCACTTAGTGAAAAAACCGCTCTCTAAGTTTTACTATGATTTCAAACCTCTTTAGTTTTGTCTCGTACAGATTTGGTCGTGTTATCGGCATAAAGGATATAATTGGTCTACTGATCTATCAAAGTCAAGTCATTTACTTATATAAGCAAGAGAATTGGGCCCAGAATGCATTCTAACCCTGATTATCGAAAGCATTCATGATGTTAAAGACTAAATTCAGAAATCCAGAAGTTGCGCTTTTGTTCTTGCAGAAACCAAATTGCCCGTATGGAAACAAATCAATATCCTCCTTGGCGGAGTCTATAAAGATCCTAGAGGACCTAGTAAAGAAAAACGAAAGGGTTTAGCTTGTTTGAATACCTTCACACTCACATAATACCGGTATCGTCTTAGACCTCGAACCTATAATCTGCATAGAGAAATGTGTAGCTGTCGCATTACTAAACAGTCTGCACGACAAAAAGGAGATGGAAGTAACTGGGAGAGACAGGCTAAAGCGTACATAGCTAGGCCCTTTGCCTATCTTACTAGACAATTACTGCGTCAAAAGAAACGCGAAATTTGACTCACTAAGGACTGACTGCTGACTATTTCATTGGGTGAGTTCCAAGCACACACGAGACCTAGATTTAATTATCTGGGCAATACTTACACTTTCCCTAGCGACATAAAATTTCTGCGAGCAAATCACCATCCTGATCTTGAACCTGATCCTGAGTGATCATTTTGATCTCACTCTCTTTTTTAAATCGCAGTAACCTCAATTCACAGTCAGGCTTATTTTGGATGCCTTGCAATCTTGCATCAAATCGTTTCCTCCCATCTCCTTCTGAAAAGTGTATGAGAGAATTCTGTTATTAAATCTTTGGGTCTTCAGGATCTCCTAGACCAAAGTCTCTGGTTATCTACGTTTGTTTCGATATCAAATGACTTGTTTCAGTCGGCAATACAATTTGATGAAGGCGCAAGAGGAGCAGCATCAGGAGTAGGATCTAGACTAAAGGGAGCTAATATGCTGTTGTGACTAGTCGATTACTACTCATTTTGATATATTGCGTTATTGTATTTCTGGTTTCGTAGGTCTCTATGTGTGTCAAATACATGGCTGATTTGCACAAAATAAATTATAAAGGGGATATGGTAAGTATTTCGATAGCAGTCATCTCTGAAGACTAGATCACGCTCTATTCTTACATCCTCTGGAAGTCCGTTGAGTATTGGCTTGATCGCATAGAATGGTTGTGAATTGAAACATGACAACAGAACTAACTCTAAATGTCTATAGAGATTATTTCAAGGATGACCAAGACAATATATAGAGGGTCTTATTAAATTTCGTAGCTGAACTTTTCATTTGTGAATTCCAAATAGGTCCAGAGTGAATGCACATCCTAAGGAACTTTGCCTGATAAATAAGGTCAGCTGCAGCTCCAACAGTGTAAAAACCACTTTCTCAGTTGAGGCTATGAGTGCAATATCGGACTAGCCCACAAAAATTCAAAATCGGCTTTATTGTAGAATATTATCCGTCAAGTTAAAATCTATTTACTGCACAGTGGACCAAACGACCTATTCCTGGCAGCACTAAACAGGTTATTGAACTTTATTATTGATAAAAGTTTAAAGAAGCAAAGTGGACTATCCTCAGTTAGTCCACTGTGCTGCTAAAAGTAAGATGTTTATGTGCTGTTTGTGATCGAAACTTTTTTCTGAATTATTTTCAGTTTCGGTTATTGTAAGCAAGCTATTTATATAGTATGAATATCCATTTGTATTTGCATTAAAAACCCATAAAAGTAGAACCCACTTTTTTTAGGTTAGGTTATGTTCTTATTTTAAATTAATTTTTAAACTGTTTTCGTGAGATACTTATTAGATAGTTTATCATTGCTTATTGGCTTTACTGTTATGCCTTGCAATATAGTATTAGTGATAAAAAGAAAATAATATAAGTAATCCACATTATTTCGTTGTAGTGGCTTAGTCCACTTTTGCTCAAAAATTTCAAATTTAAGTTGTTATTCTTAAAAAGAAGAATTTGTTTATTTTCTTTTTTTGCAGATGTCTCAACCTTTGAATCGGACCCTTTTGCGGATTCTGGGTCGGAGTACTTGCCCTCGGATGAAGATTTAGAGGCATCTAATAGGCATGGGGAAGAAGACGAAGGTGGTACAGAAACGTATTTTAATGAAGCCGAATCAGCGCCAGCAGAGGTATTACCCCATACTTCTAAACCAAAAAAGCGTGTACAGTCCTAAAAAATGAAAAAGAAACTTAAATAAAAAGAGAAGATGTGCTGGACGAGAGTACATAACCAAATCTGGCAAAATTGTTCCATCAAAACCTTTCAAACCTCTTGAATGCACGTGTAAAGCTAGATGCTCAGTTTTGATTTCAGTAGAACGACAAATGGAACTGCATAAAAATTTCTGCCACAGAAAATATTTATCTCCAGATTTCGGCATGGGTAAAATGTACCAGTTATACAAAGATGAAGTAGAGAATACTCTGTCCTATTTTGTTTTGCGAGAGACTTTTAATAAATAATTCAACCTACACTTTCATCCGCCGATAACTGCCTCTTGCAAAAAATGCGATTTATTTAAGATTAGAATTAAAGCAGCCGACGATAAAGTGAAGCAACAACTAGGAAGGCTCAATGTGCTAGAGACACCTTAAGAAAAGACACTGAACTGGCAAGAAGTGGAAACGCAGCGGTCATATGTTTTGACTCTTCCTTCACCTCTATTTATTACAGACATTTGTTACTATAAAAGGCAGTTATGGACTTACTGCTTTAATATACATGAAATGGCAACCAATATATTGTTCATGTTTGTATGGGATGAAAGTATTGCTTCCAGGGGGCTGCAAGAGGTGGGATCTTGTATTTTATATTACATTAAAAAACTTTGTTACATCAAAAAGACTTATTATGTGTTCTGACCAATGTGGTGGTCAGAATCGTAATATAAAAATGTCATTGATATTTAACTATATTACTGCATCTCCATTATTTAGTGTGGAAGAAATAGATCATAAATTCCTTGTAAGTGGTCATTCCTATTAACCATGTGACCAAGATTTCGGAACCATAGAAAAAGAAAAGAAATTCCATCCACATGATATACATAAGACATGCTAGAAAAAAAATCTCTTTACCATAATAGAAATGGATAAGTCAAGATTTTTTTCTACTAAGGAACTTGAAAGTAACACGGACTATACATCAATATGCGATTTCCAGTATGGTTTTCAAAACAAATTATTTCTAATATCTTTAAGAAGGAAAAAGCATATCGTGATTATAGATCCTCTCCAACTGAATTTAATCTTTCCAGATACAACAGGCTTCGTCAGACAGTAAAATCTCAAGCCCGTGAGGCCACACAAATCAAAAGGTCACAAATGAGTTATACTCATTTGTGACCCAAGCCGAGGAGAACATTGTCACTGATCCCTCATCGTTTTGGTCTTTTGTTAGAGCTAAGAAAGGTCACTCTTCACTTCCGTCTATCATGTGCGATGCCAATGATAATTCTTTTCAAGGAACAGAAAATATTGTGCCAGCTTTTGCCAAACTTTTTCAGAATGCCTATAAAGATCCAACCAACCTCGCAGAAACCTATCCTCCTTCTAATTCCTCAGACCTCATTGACATTCTTCCATCAATTACCATTGAGGAAATTATTGCTGCTAGTCGGAGGCTAAAAAACAAGTTGATAGCCGGTCCAGATGGTGTTCCAAGTTTTGTGGCTAAAGACTACATGTTTGTCCTTTGTCAGCCTTTATGTCATATTTTTAACCTTATTTTGAAAACTGGCAAATTTCCAGGCGTCTGGAAATGTGCTAAAGTAATACCAATTCACAAAAAAGACGATATAAACAGAATCGACAACTACCGACCTATCTCCATACTTTGCAATTTTTCCAAAACTTTTGAAACTATTGTCTATAATAGAATTCTTCCCCAAGTTCAATCACTACTCTCTATAGATCAGCACGGTTTTATTCCTAAAAGGTCGTGCATCACTAACCTCTGTAATGTGACTCATTTTATTTCTTCAGCCCTCGATAGAAAAAGTCAGGTTGATGTGGTGTATACTGATTTCAGTAAGGCTTTCGATCAGATAAATCATAGTAGCATTCTGCTGGAAAAATTGAACAAGCAATTCAACTTCTCAGAAAGGCTAATTTTGTTGCTTTCGTCATACCTTATTGACCGTCTACAGTTTGTTGAGGTGGAAGGTTGCAAATCTAATACCTTTGTTTCAACTTCTGGAGTCCCACAGGGATCAAATCTCGGCCCACTTCTTTTTATCTTTTATATTAATGATCTTATAGAATTGATTTCCTGCCTTAGACTAGCTTATGCTGATGATCTGAAAATATTCTGGTGTATCAATAGTATCTTGGACTGCTTGTTCTTACAGAGTAACTTGGACCTAATTAGGGGGTGGTGCAGTCGAAATCAGTTATGTCTTAACATCTCGAAATGCTGTGTGATCTACTTTCACCGAACCAAGGATCCTGTTTTGTTTAATTACAATATAGACAATCAAATCCTCTGTAGAAGTACTTCTATTAAAGATATAGGGGTTGTATTCGACGATAGGATGTTTCGTGAGGATGGAATATATCCTGTTAGGGGACATGGTCATGATCTGATGTTAGGTAGATTTAATCTGCAATCTCTGGCCATGAGGAGAACAATTCAGTTTGTAAAATTCTTATGGAAGTTGGTCAATAATCAAATAAATTCTCCTCCTCTCTTGAACGATATTATATTTCATGTACCACGATTTGCCTCTAGAGCAAATATCACTTTTGCTTTAGATCGCACCAGAACTAACATTAGGTTTCAGTATCCCGTATATCAAATGTGCAGAATTTTTAATTCAGTATCATCAACCTGTGACATATTTGTATGCTCCATAAAGGATCTAGTTTTGTCTCTGACAAACCAACAGTTACCATAATTCCTTTTCTCTTCCTTTTTTCCCTTGTCCCATGAATCTCTTTCTTTGTTCATTCTAATGTTAATATACATCTCCTTTAATTTTGATATATACATGATGTTACTATAGTAATTTAAGTTTTCCTTATTTTTCTTTCTTTTTGTTATTTAATTTATAGTAATTTAATACTTGTTTACACTTTCAAAACATTAATTGTAGAGTCTGTAACTGGGCTTTGTCTGTTGGAAATAAACTGCTAAATAAATGAATAAATAATAAACAGAAAAGTATCTAAAACAAAAACAAAGGTGGAGTGGCTCAAAATCCAATGGTTAAGGTTTAGAAAAGATTGTCCCAATACTATTCAAAATTGTTCACAGTACAAGTGTGTGGATCACTTCACGGATCACTTCACAGTACAAGTGTGTGGATGGCTTCTAAAGGCCTGATGATGCTCTAACTAGAGCGAAACACGTGTAGCCCGTTTGATTACATGTTGTGAGACCGTGACTTTGTGTTTTTATTTGTTTTTCGTCAATTTTGTATATTGGTCTCTTAGTGAAGAATAGATGAGATTTTTGGATTTTCTAATACTATTCAGTATAAGTACTCGAATAATGAAGGGTTAATTTTAATAAAGTAGATCTTAATAAAAAGAAATCTGTTTCCAAGGACATTAAGGATCTGCTCCTTTTATACCCAAATGGTAATGCCATTAATGAAGCTAAAAAAAATGATCTCCTTGAGTTAATGGAATTCATCCCTCCTATATACCAACAATTTTTATAAAAATCTGAGGTCATCCACTCAAGCAACTGAACGTGAAGTAATTGACCCAAGTTAAAATAACCCAATAAAAAACCCAATCTATTTTAAATGCAGAGTGGACTAACCCCCATAGAAAAATCGAATATTAGCCATATCCAAAAATTTAAAACAAATTCCGCAAATTTAAGTAACACTCAAGAACATTCAATTAGTTCGAACTACAAAAATGTCCTTTTAAAAGGGTTTTGCGCACTTACATTTTCGTATTTTTTTTCAACCTATTTTTTAGCACTTAATAATATTGGGGTTAGTCCGTTTTTGCACTCATATCCTCAGTTTTACTAAAGTTTCAAGCTTCTGTATTTTTGCCTTGTACAGTATTAGTCGTGTCATCGGCAAATTCTATTAAATAGATTGTTATTGAAAGCTTTCATGGTGTTGGAAGAGACCAAACAGCTGTGAAGAAGAACTGAAGAGTTCAACTTATCTTGCTGTCTAGCCATTCAGATAATACTGGTATCGAGGAACAGGACTTTTTGATTTTAACTTTTTACTTCTCGTATTTGAAATTGGAGCAATTAGAACCATTTAAGCCATGATCTTTTCAAGTATTTTTGCAATTATAACAGAGAGAGAGATGGTATAATAGAAGCCTATGTATATCTATGACTTTTTTATATCAGCCTTTTATTTGGAAAAACCGCCACAGCCTTCTTCAGGCATTTGTATCTTTCGCAATTCTTCCTTGAACTAGTGCAAAAATTAACAGGATAATGGAATGATATTCTTTAAGAATAGTTAATCTTTTATGCCTTAGAGTGGACATAAGTAAGAGTTACTACAAAGTATTTGATATAAAATTGGACAGATGCCGTTTAATCTTAGTAAGTTCGAGAATGAGAGAAGATCCGATAGGTAATTTGTTTCTTAAAGCAGTAATCGCCACTTCTTCCAATTTTTATATCCATGTTTTCTGTTTTACTTGCCCAAGATCAAAAGCATCCACTAACTTGAGTATACAGAATGAGTTTTTGATTCCTGACATTAGATGTAAAAGTGCTGTCAGTACATCACAATTTTATACATTTATTATCACCTTAGTGCAATATAATTATGAAGCTTGTAAAAATATGATGATCTTTGACTGCATCTAGAGAAAACTTGACTTGTTTGGCAACCCGTCTTAGTTCAACTACTTGAACTACTTCTTTCATTATCTTTCGCACAAAATTATCATGTTTCTTATCCATCATATCATCTCAGGAGTAGTGAAAATATAACATTTTATTTATAAATATAAAATATTAAGTCTGTGTATTAAATTGATTCCAGCTAAGTAAGCTCACACTGTTACCCAAAGAATCATCATCTTCGTCATAAAACTTATTAGCCATGCCATGTTTCCCATACTTCTTCAATTCGTAAGTGCCTTCAGTTATAGTTCTGCAAAGCCCGGGAGTTACTTTAAATGGTTCATAGTTATCACACTTTAAACACTGGCAATATTGATATAGTCGCTGCTTTAATATATCGTTTTCCGTTATCAAGAACTCGCGTTCTTCGTTTACTGCATATCTGGATGCGTCAGCTTTACCCACCCGTTGCCAAAACAGATCCAATACTTCTATATACCCGTCCACATCATTCAAACTGACTTTTGACATTTCAGTTAGAAAATTAACTGGAAACGGTAAGATTTTTTCTTCGAGAGTTTCCAGTTTTCGACATATACCGCAAACGTGTAAAATGTGCCTTCCCTTTACCTCGAGTTCTTCTAAATAAGTGATTATGTCGTTGTAGCTCGTGGTCAGGCAGTTGAGTTTTTCAAAATCGACTTTTCTGTCTTGATCTAACTTGGCTTTTAATAAATCAAATGCCATGGTGAAGAAATCAAATTCCGACTGTAAATCGGCAAACTTCCTGCCAAGGAACTTTTCTAACTCAGCTTTTTTTACTTTTAAGCTCCTAATGATATTATAAGATTTTCTTATGTGTTCCAGCTGCTTTTTAATGAGCTTTTGCAAGCGATCGTCTTCAGTTTTTAACTCATTATGCATCTTCTTCCTTTCCTTAATTTTATGTTTAAAATTTTCAAGAAAATCGACGGTATCAGTCCATAATTGTAGATGTACTTGTTCCAATATACCTTTCATAGTTTGAATCAGCTGATGTTGCTTAGAGTCTTGTTCTTCCAATTTGGAAAAGTATTCGGCGTGTCTGGTACGCTTTACGGTTTTCATCTCGATTTGTAAAATGTGTAAGATCGTTTTTATGTAGTTTTCTTCTTCCGCACTCGACTCCAGTTGCTTTTCCCTATATGCTTCATGTTCTTGTTGCAGGTCATGAGCCTGGAAAAAAACATAAAAAGATAAGTTTTAAATTTTTAGTCGTACAAGAAAAAAATTTAGTATACTCAGGGTCATCACTATCACAACAAGCTTGTATCAAAGCATAGTTACCAAACGAACCAGACAAAGGCAAATTTATTTAGAACGCAGACTGGATTTGGCAACGTCAAGTGAATTGTGAGGTACCGTTTGTTATGGTTTGGTATATTCAGTGTTATATTAAAAATTGATCATAAAACTAAACCAGGGTAGATTAAAAATGTAAAGTGATTTCTTGTAGTATAAAATAAGTAGTAGTTTAATATATAATTAAACTTTTGGTAATATTATAATTGTTTTCATTGGTAATTGTTTATTAATAATCAGAAATAGACCAAAAATGCTTCGTTCTGCTCTGGTGATTTTTTTGCATATATTTCTGAATGCCTTGTCCTTCGTTTTCTTTACTTTTTTAGGTCTGATTATTGTTGTTGATTGCTGCTTGATTTTCTCATCTTGCTCCTTGAAAATTCGTTGTCTGAGAGATGCATTGCAAGATCATCTTTAATATTGTGGATATCTGTTGATCTCTCGAATCCTTAAAAGCTAGCTAGAAATATGGTACTTTTGGAATAGATAGACTGATATACTAGACTTTGGAAGAGATAGACTTGTTATGTTAAAAGTTTTTCGAGAAAGATTTTCCATACAGTACACGAAATACTATTGAATGAATCCTTGATAGTGCACAAAGAATCATCATCCGAATCAAGACTGCAAATCAAAACTTAAAGACAATGGAATAGCATCTAGGAAGTCGAAAGCAAAAGAATAGGGATATACAAATTAAGACCTACATCCTGAATGGGGCTTTCTGCAAGGCTTTGAACCCTGAAGGTTTTATATCCAGGGTCGATATCCAAAATAAGACCCTAAAGAATTTCTTATATCTTGCAATTGCTGCATTTAAAGCAATCCATTGGCAAGCCTGATCCTCTGCTACCATTCATTATTCAAGTCATACCTAAACTGTATGTTTCTTTTGAGTGTCGATAATCCTACTTTTGTACTAGTACCAAGGCGTGCTCATTCAGATGATATTATTACCATCGAATAAAACCCTCTACAATTTCTGCTTTCTAATAATAACGACTGCTGAAAGGGAGATTGTAAGGTTAATCTCAAGAGCAACACTCAAATTACGACTTAATGAGAATCTGAAGTATGGCTGAAATCCGAGTATATAATCAACTAAACTACAAAATAACCGTGATCGATTATATAGCAGAGCCCTGTTCAAAGCATTCTATACTACTTGCAAGTTTGGTGGTGCTAAAAGAGATTCTAGTGCTATTATCGAAAAAGCACTACATTATTTAGTTGACCTAAGACTAGGACAGGTTCCTGAAGTTATAGAACTAAAACTTCTGAATTATTTCTATGTAGCACTCGTAAACAATGATATGAGTTTACTCTCATGATCTATGCCATCTGCAATTTCTAATTTAACCTACATTAAACAATCCGTTGACAAGCATGGATCCTTTAGTATCCTTTACCTTATGTACTTTCTGTATGTAAATAGATAACGGTATTCTTGTACTAGAATCAGAGCAGGTTCATTTAGGAGAAATGGTTGAGTCTTTCTACAATTACTCAGAACCTTGTTCTTTCCTATGGTAATCTGCGCGTCTGCGCTTCAAGAACTTCTAGGAAGATTTTAAGCTAAAGGTCATCGAAGACCAAGATTCAAGATAATGAAGACCTTAGCAGAATTCGCATTAAGGATCGAAGCCCGAACTTAACAGTTTTCAACCTGAAGGATGTGAATATAAATAAGATAAGTTATTTGTAAGTTTTTATTCAGAAAGGATTGTGGAATATAGTTTTTGAGAGAGAGAAAAAATTGATTTCAGATTCCATGAAATACTATTGAGTGAATCCTTGATAATACACAGAGAATCAGAATACGGATCAATACTGCAAATCCATACTTAAAGATGGAAGACTAGCATCTACTAAGTCAAAGCAGCAGAAGAGGGGCAAATGATAGCCTACATGCTGAATGCAATCTCCTATAAGGCTTTTATCCCTGAAAGCTTTTTACTAATATCTAATCCAGGGTGGATATTCGAAATAAGACCCTGTTGTGTCAAAAAGAATTTCTTATCATTCTAATATTCCGTAAATGCTGATACTAAATAATCCATTTGTCGACCTTATCTTCTGCTACCATTCAGCATTCGAGGGATACCTTAAGTGTATCTATCCATGTGTATGAATATTGTTACTTTTGTACTAGGACCAAGGCAGGCTTATTCAGAAGACGTTATTACCATCCAATGAAACACTCTACAGAAAGACTATGAATCTACTAAGATAAAAAAGAAGAGCTACGTTTTAGATACTATTGTATACTTAAAAAAAGAGCTCTTAAGCTGGTCTACCGTTATCCAATTTTTGCGTATTTGAACTCTAATTTTATTTACTCCACTGAAAGTGGGTTCTACACATCGCATGGTGAGAGAATATTTTAAAAGCTCTAGTATGACCATCTCGTAAATATTAGAGTTCTCTTTAGAGCTTTCTCCACTACTTGCAAGTTTAGGGGATTTTAGAGCTATTGTGAAAGAATCATTGTCTAGTACATTATTTAGCTGACGGAAATCCTCGATGATTGGTTTGTCAATTATTCTTCCAATTTATTATTATTTTATGATTTGCGCCATCAAACATCATGTTCATATTTAACAATTTCTAATTTAAAGTAATTTAGTAAAGAGATTATATTTTAAAATTCCGTTTTTAGTTTTATTCTTTCTTGTTCCGTAACATACATACGTATATTTTTTGATAGCCTAGACCGATGCCCGCATCTTGGGGTTTTGGAGTCTTTTTCAGGGGCTTTTTCATCCTTCCTTTCCATCCTTTTTTCCTTGTGCTTACTAGGGAAAACGGTTTTATAATTGAGAGAATAGTCCTATTTGTCAATGTAATTTTTTTTTCTTGTAATTTTTATTGACCTATAAAACTGTAAATTTTGACAAATAAATCATTTTGATTTGATTTGATTGATTAATGATTCATTGGCGAGCATTGATCTTTTGGTACCTTTCACTTTATGTATTTTATGTCTATATATATAATGCTACTTTTGTACTAGAATCACAGCAGGTTCATTGGAAAAAAATTGTTGAGTCTACAGTTACTCGGAACCTGCTTCTTTGTAGGCTATGGTTAATCTACGCGTCTGCCTACACAAGAACTGTGGATAGCTTAACGAACTTCTGGGAAGATTTTCAGCAATCAAGTCCCTCAAAGGCCATGATTCAAGATGATGAAGACATAAGCGGAATTTGAATTTAGGCTGACAACTCAAACTTAAAGAGGGCGGTATCTATTAGGGAAAGACAACAGTCCGCTGGTGTCCCTAGGTAAAAACTCCAAGTGATGTACAGTTGTATTCCATTATGAGTAGCGACCGTTATGGGAGCGACAAATATGGAATGTTTGAAAGATGACAGGAAGATGTGATGACATAAAAAGCAATAAATGAGTGGAAGTCAGAAAAGGAAAAACGGTTAGTCATTAAAGATCGAGTAGTAGAAGCTAAATGGGAAGGAATAAAAGGAGATGTACTCATTCAATGGCTTTAAAGAGACTACAAGCAGAGGACTTATTAAAGTGTCATTTGTGAAGAATGGAAGAAAAAAGTGGATATTACGATTGGATGGGAGAGAATGAACAGTAAAGAGAAAGGAAATCAGAGAAGATAGAGCAAATGGGAAAGAAGAAATACAATCAGGAATTAAGAAAGATAAAGGAAAGGAAACCTATAAGGAATGTACGGAAGTAGTAAGGGACTAGGTGGATCTCACAATAGAGGAATGCAGTTGGCAAATTATAATTTTGGCAGCCACTTTCATTTTGGCACATTTCATAGTAAAAGAGTGTGCTCGGTCTTTCCTTTTTCTTCTAACTCTTCGTTTTTATTTACACACTTCAAAGCTACGGATAGGAAAGGTTCTATCATTATTACATGTGATCTAGTGTTTCTTATCTTCTTTAAGTTGATGGAAAGCTTTCGACAGGTTACTGAAGTTCTAGAAATAAAACTTATGTATTCCTAATAAGTGGCATTGCTCCTCTTGCGTGCTCGCTTAGATCAGTCTGCCAATATCTTCAGAGTTTGGTCTGCAGCTTAGGAGCTGTATTGCTGAGGCGTTCTTTGTCAAAGTATTTAGCAAGGACTGATTCTTTAATATCCCATTAATTTCTGATTCTGTTGAAGTAAAGGGGATGATAAGATTTTTTTTTCTTACGTGTCATACTGTGGTGATGGTTGACCAAATGCTTCTCTAGAATACTGAAGCTTTAGAAATAAAACTTGTTTCTTGTTGCACTGTTTCTTCCTAAATGCTAATGGTTCGTAAATGCCAGTAGTCTTTAAAGTGCTCTCCTGAAACTGAAGTTCTGATAATGAGACTATTATAGAATCGTAATCTTAAATTAATAATCCTCTACCAAAGAGTAATAAGAGAGTAGCAATCAGGACCTAATATAAATAATTGTTTATCATATAGGAAGCGTGTAGCAATTGCAATTAAAAAAAATAATTTAAATGTATATACGAACGTTAGTACCTACTCGGGAATTAATGAACTTCCTTATGTCTTGGTCACTCGGTATCGGCAATAAAATTCCAATATAAACCAAGTATTAAAGAAGAAGAAGAAAATGAAAAAGATATTCACGATTGTAGCTTGCAAAGAAAGAAGGTGCATAAAGATTTTCAATTGCATCTGAAGGAAGAAGCACGATTTTCAGGTCAAACACCTCCCTTCGTTACGATGGACTTGCGCGACTTCACTGTTACTTTAACTATTAAGAAAACCGGCCCTTATTATATCGCTAGTTGTTGATACTATTGGTTGTAATATAAAGTTTTTAGTGCCCTGTTTTATATACTTATACTATGTATATTATAAGTTTAGAAATATGAATTGGTAAGTGATTAATTTAGGATTATAGAGAGTGCTGGTTTTAAGTGATTACATTGTGCTTATCTCGGAAACGATTGAAAATACAATGTCGGTTAAAAAAGAAAAAAGTTGCGCAAGGTGTACTTATTTAAAAACATGAAGTTGATGATGGTTTCTCCGAAACGAAACGTCGTACGGAAAGTCTCTCAATGCTGTTTTATACAGCTTAAAAAGTGGCACTAAGAAAGTGTCTTTTGTTTTTCCATATCTCTTTAAATAACGTTAGAAAAAAAATAAACGAAATTGGCAAATCTCGGTCTTATGGAATTTTAAAACTTTCTAAACGGCTTATTGTTAGTATAGAAAATGCGTAACTTTTCTCTAATTTAACATCGTTGTATCTCTTTTATTTTCTAATATACCGATGATAGACGACCTTATGTTAATCACACTCTATACTCCTAATAGTCGTATAAAAAAAATGTTTGCTATAAATGTTAAAATAATATGAACTCTTTACCAGGTTCATGTCATTTTTGATTAAACACATTACAGCCTCAGATATTAAATTAATATTCAAATAAATATACTAATTAGCATAGAATGTTACTGGAACACTCTTTTTTGAGCGTTACATTCAGGGTATACAAATGGTAGTGTACACAAGGGAAGTCCCTATGTTAAGTAAACAAATAAACACTTACTTGTTTGTTAAAATCCGCATAAAGCTCATACATCCTCTCCTCGAACATTTGTATCAGCATATCAATGTGCTCCGAATGACTCTTCAGATTTAACACGTATTGCTTATTCGCTTTATCCAATTCATCCATGAGCAGCGATATGGCAAAATCCTTGCAATCAATCACCCTCTCAAAGTTATGCCACGCGAATTCCAAATCTTTTCGCATCTCCGGCACGGTGATATCGATCAGCATTTTTCTCCAGTTTTTTTCTTGCCTCCTTAAAGTCACCGTGCCATATTTTATTTCTCTATCCAATTGGTCTCTCTTGAGCTGCTTCTTTTTTTCCACTTGTTTTCGTTTTTTTTCCGCTTTCTTTGCATTTTTCAGCGCCTTTTTTTCTTCGGGGGTTAACACTGGTTTTGGAGGCATATTTAAGTTGGAAAAAATATATTAAATATATAGTTATTAAAAATTGAATGTTGGTGACAGTGTCAATTATTGGAAGTATTATCATTTTTCTGGGATGTATTCAGTAGCTGCTACAGCTTAACGGATATGTTCAAGTTTTGTCTAATCTGTGTCATTCCCTTGCAACTTTTTTTTTTAGTAAAATCATCATTAAATTTTTTATAATTATTGGGAAATAACCCAACAAAACTCTTTTTTCAGACGTATTTATTTTTATTAGATTTATGCCCACATTTGTTAAGGACATTATCGATCCCTAGATCGACCTCATTAGAGGTCATAAAGTAATTAGTTTTAATTATTAAACGCTAATAAATAAGTATAACCCATACATTCCCATGAAACTGTCTGGCTCTGCCTCATACCCCTTTTTAATGAAATCAGCAGAAAATTAGTATTTTTGAAGTAAATAAACTGATAAAAACTCATGCAGTCAAGGTTTAATTCCAACAGTTGATCTTAGTTGTTGACAGTCAAGTTGGATCACTGTCGCCGAGATGTAGTATGTAAGTCGAAGTAAAAAGTTGCTCACGAGTTACCCGTGTTCTCTATAATAAATCTCTAACTATAGATCTAAAAGCTTCAGTACACAGTCGATCTGAATTACTGTTAGAGAGAGTGACTGACTGAGTTGAGTCCTTTTCGGATAAAGTGTGTAAGTCGAGTCGCCAGTAGTAGTAGCGATTGCAGTTAAAAGTTGCTTACGAAATTTTCCCTATTTCTCTCTCCTTCGTGTTTTTCTCTCTCTCTCTAAACCCAGTTAAAGCCTAGCTTTATGAGTATAACTCTTTCTAGTTATGAGTTCGGTCGGCATATTAAATAATACATTATTTAATAATTGTGATTAGAGTATAAGCACCATAGTTCCTAGTCCGTAAGGAGAGAGTGAAGTTACTTACTAACTAAAAACAGCAAAGACATCCTATAGCTTACACCTGCCATACTGAACAACGGTTTCATTTTTGTATCTTTGGATATTAAATGGCCATATTACGTATTGTACACCTTTTTTCATTTATTACGTTAATTGGTTCAGCACATAAGCTCTGGTTCTTCGATAAAGCTAAAAAAACAATAAATACAGTCTCTAGTATCATAATTAAACATTGTGTCCTTCTCTTATTGGAGCAAAAACAGAAGTTCTCCCCAAAATAACAATCTCTTCTAACTACATAACATTTGTTAGGCTTAATCCTAATTTGATCAACCTCCGATAATTTTCTTCTTTTAACTAATTTGTTTGCACTAGTCTCAATATTCCCATCTATAGATTATGTTCTCTTTCTGTTAGCCCTTCGATTTCTTTTAATTTTTTGTTTTTACTTTACTTCTATCCTTTTTGTTCTTATAATTTTAAGACAATGTCTTGTTCTTTTAAAGTTGTGACTTCGATGTCCAGCATTCGTACCAACGTTTTGAAAGTCTTCCTGGTGGTCTGCGGTTGGTTGGTTTCTTTTTGTTTCTTTTTTGGTTGAAAAAAAGTTTTTTTTTAAACTTCTATTCTATTGTTCATAATTTTCTCTAGTTTCTACTTCTTTTAAGATGTCCAGTATACCGTTACAACATATTGAACTGGACTATTCTATTCTTCCATACAGTTGAATTAATTTTTTTTTAATTTTCAACTGCCTGAAATAAGTAGTTAAAATTTTTTTCCAGGCAGTTGAGCCCTACCATATACTTTAATTAACTGTATATATATTCGATTACTATTAGATTTAATCAATTTAATGTTTTTTTTTATTTAATTCCAGCAGTTGTGACGCATTGTTTCTTTTTTTTCAGGCAGTTGAGACCTACAATATTCTTTGATTCAATTAATGTTAAACTTATATTAGGTATCGTCAAATTAAAGTTTTATTTCTTCCAGGCAGTTAACGTACCTTATTTCGTTCTTCCAGGTAATTTTTTTCTAGTTTTAACTGCCTGGAATAAGTCGTTCACAATTATTATCAAGCAGTTGAGTCCTATTATATACCTTTATATAGGATTACTATTAGATGTAATCAAATTAATGTTTTTTATTTAATTTTAGCAGTTGTAAAGCATCGTTCCTTTTTTCCAGGTAGTTGAGTTAATTTCTTTTTAATTTTGAGCTGTCTGAGAAAAATTATATAAAATTTTTCCTAAGCAGAATTCATCTCAATATTCCTTAATTAACTTTATGTTGACGTATTATTGGAGACCATCGTATTAATTTTTTTTTCCAGGCAGTTGATGCGGCTTATTCCTTTTTTCTAGGCAGTTGAGCTAATTTTCTTTTATTTTCAACTGCTTGGAATAAATATTGCACAATTTTTTTCACGCAGTTGAGACCTACAATTTTTTTCAAATCACTATATGCTGTGCTACTTTCAAATGTCATCAAATTATTTTCTTATCTTTTCCAGGCAGCTAAGGTGTTTTATTTCTTTGTTTTAGGCAGTTAAGTTAATTTTTATCTATTTTTTACTGCCTGGAATAAATAACTCATAATTTTTTCCAGGCATTTGAGCCCAGAATATTCTTTAATTCAATTAATGTTGAACTACTATTAGGTATAATTAAATTAATGTTTTATTTCTTCCAGGTAGTTGACGTGCCTTATTTCGTTCTTCCAGGCAGTTCAGTAAATTTTTCTTCTATTTTCAACTGCCTAGAGAAAAATTATAAAATGTTTATCAGGCAGTTGAGACCTACAATTTTTTTCAACTCATCTTATGTTAGGCTACTTTCAAATATCATCAAATTATTTTTTTATTTTTTTTAAGCAGTTGACGTTCATTATTGCATTCTTTCAGGCAGTTGAGTTAATTTAGTTCTATTTTCAATTGCCTGGAATAAATAATTCATAATTTTTTCCAGGCATTTGAGCCCTATGATATTCTTTAATTCAATTAGTGTTGAACTATTATTAGGTATCATCAACTTAATGTTTTATTTCTTCCAGGCAGTTCAGTTAATTTTTCTTCTATTTTCAACTGCCTGAAGAAAAAATATAATTTTTTTTTCCAGGCAGTTGAGACCTAAAATTTTTTTTTATTCACTTTATGTTGTGCTACGTTCAAATATCATATAATAATTTTTTTTTATTTTTTCCAAGCAGTTGACGTTTTTTATTTTTTAGTTTTGGGCAGTTGAGTTAATCTTTATCTATTTTTAACTGCCTGGAATAAATAATTTATATTTTTTTCCAGAAAGTTGAGCCCTTCAATATTCTGTAACTAGCTTTATGTTGGACTAGTATTAGGTTTTATGAAATTATGTTTTAATTTTTCCAGGCAGTTGAGTTAGTTTTTCTTCTATTTTTAACTGCCTGGAAAAAAATATACAATTTTTTCCAGGCAGTTGAGACCTACAATTTTTTTTAATTCATCTTATGTTGTGCTAAATTCAAATATCATCAACTAATTTTTTTTTTTCCAAGCAGTTGACGTACTTTATTTCTTAGTTTTAGGCAGTTGAGTTAATTTTTATCTATTTTCAACTGCCTGGAATAAATAATTCACCATTTTTTCCAGGCAGTTAAGCCCTACAATATTCTGTTATTAACTTCATGTTGGACTACTATTAGGTATAATCAAATTATTGTTTTATTTCTTCCAGGCAGTTGACTTACCTTATTTCGTTCTTCCAGGCAGTTAAGATAAGTTTTCTTCTATTTTCAACTACCTGGAATAAAATATACAATTTTTATTAAGCAGTTGAGACCTAGAATTTTTTTCAATTCATCCTATGTTGTGCTACTTTTAAATATCATCAAATTATTTTCTTAGTTCTTCCAGGCAGTTGAGTTAATTTTTATCTATTTTCAACTGCCTGAAATAAATAATTCACAATTTTTTTCCAGGCAGTTGGGTTCTACAATATTCTGTAATTAACTTCATGTTGGACTACTATTAGGTATAATCAAATTATTGTTTTATTTCTTCCAGGCAGTTGACGTGCCTTATTTCGTTCTTCCAGGCAGTTGAGTTGATTTTGCTTCTATTTTCAACTACCTGGAAAAAAGTATACAATTTTTATTAAGCAGTTGAGACCTACAATTTTTTTCAATTTATCTTATGTTGTGCTACTTTCAAATATCATCAAATAATTTTCTTATTCCTTCCAGGCAGTTGAGGTGCTTTGTTTCTTTGTTTTAGGCAATTGACTTTTTTTATTTTTATCTATTTTCAACTGACTGGAATAAATATTTTTATAATTTTTTCCAAACAGTTAAATAACTATAAATAACCTATAAATTTTTTCAATATACTTTATATTGTGCTACTTTCAAATATCATCAAATTATTTTCTTATTTTTTTCAGGCAGTTGAGGTGCTTTATTCCTTTGTTTTAGGCAGTTGAGTTAATTTTTATCTATTTTCAACTGCCTGGAATAAGTAATATATAATTTTTTCCAAGCAGTTACGATCTACAATTTTTTTCAAAACACTTTATATTGTGCTACTTTCAGCCACCTGGAGAAAAATTATACAATTTTTCCAGGCAGTTGAGACCTACATTTTTTTTCAATTCATTATGTTGTGCTACTTTATTTCTTTGTTTTAGGTAGTTGTAGGTAAAATAAATTAATCAATTAACGTGCATCGTGTCCATTTAAGTTTTGCACCGTTTCACAAAAAAAAAAATATATAGCTCTGGGACATCAAATATCATTTTAAAAATATAGGTCTTATATCTCTTTAAAATATGCATATTAATTATTTACTCCAGAGAGGTCAAGCATGACTTTTTTTTCATTAAATTAAAATAATTTTAACTATGTCAGCTGCGTATCCATTTAAGTTATGTCTAGTTCGGAGGGATCAAAATTAAACCTCAAAGTCTAGCAATATTTAACGTAGAAACGGAGAAGTATTACGAAAACTGTCAAAGAAGAACAGAATTAGTTTACTAACATATTGAACTGGACTCAGAAACACGCACCTACCAGGAATACACTTTTGTGTCAGGAACACCTTTTTTTTATTCTGAGTGTCAGATTACAGAACTTTCACCTGACTCGCGTTGTCTGTCCACTTTTGACAATGACCACACTGAACCCAATACTGCCTATGTCCAGAAGCTAGATCTCTGGAAGTATTTAGAAATGCTTGGAATATTTTACATTATTGTGACTGATAGGCTCCAATAAATTAAATCTTTTCAAATCTTTTAACAATTCCATCAGAATGAGTGTAGTAATGTTAAGCGGGTCAGATTGGCCTCCCCTCGAACATTTAAAACGTTTTTTAAATGTTCTTCAAATGTTTTTCCCAGAATAATTATGTCATCCGATAATGTTTCCCAAGTCATTCGACCTAACGCAATTTTCCTAAATTTTTCAAAGGAAGTTGAAGCACTAGGGTAGCCAAATATGAAACAACAATGTTGACCCCAATAGGGAAATAGAAAACGTCACCAAATACTACAAAATGGGTATCTAAGCAAACTAATACAAATTATAAGATAACTATTAGGAAAGTAGCAGAGAAAACAAGGAAAGAGCCTCAGTAACTGGAGGACTTTACAAGATTTTTAACAATTTTATACATTAAGGGAACTTTGCAAAAAATTAGGAGAATTGTCAGAAAATTCAACATCAAGACTACCTTGACTTCGAAGACAGCCATACGAGGTTTAGTATCGAAGACCAATTCCAAGAACCAAGACCAAGAACTGCGCATAGTTAATACTATGTGAATATGAAGAGTAATAGCTAGGAAGCCTAGATAAAAAAACATCAAAAGTAGATCCGAGCAAGAGAGGTTTCCAGATCAAGACTAGTAGAACACGGCCAAAACATACATTGGATGGAAGGCAAGTTTTTGTGCAGGAAGCAACATTCGAAGAAAACAAGATTCCTGGAAGCCACTTATACATCACGTAAAATCAAGGAATCTTCAGCCAGACCAATGCTGATATTCCCAACATCTTGAAACCTCTACTGACAGGACAGTGCAAGATCTAATGCACTTCACCCATGACCAGACGTCACACAACTCTTTACACCTCTAATATATAAGTTTGTAGAATAGTTGTTGTGAGTTTACACTTGATAATAGTTGAATTTCCAGCCGAAACATCATGCATGGAAGGTAATGCCAGTTCGAAAATTAAACGTTCATTTGTTGGTTATTCCAAAGGGCATAACTGTAAACTGTTAAAGTCCTGCTCCAGTTGACATTGAATTTTTTCTTTCCTCTTGGTGTATCCATGGATCCTGCCAGTATCCATTTTTTACATCCAGCGTTGGAAACCATTATGAACCTGCTAGTGTCTCAAGAGTATCGTCAATTCAATCATACAATCTTTGATGGTCCACACAAAATCGGGATTCATCCTTATTATTTACAACTGTAGATGTTGTCTTCTGACCCTGTGTCTACTTTTCTTGGAGCAATAAAGAAATAACACCTTGCTTAGCTATTCGAGTTCTTCGGGGTATTTCTTTATCAGACCATGGTCAGATCAGTTTTAATTCTTGGTCTTTATTTCTTGAAGCATTAAAGAAACTTGAGCTTGTTTAGCTATTTGAGTTTTTTAATGCAGCATAGTCTTTAGTGTTAATTCAGTGCTGCAGCTTATCAGTACTTCCAACTTAAGCCACATATTAAAGTCAGAGGTTTTCAACCAAAGTGTTCCTAAAGCCTATCCTAACTTATGGTGCTGAAATGTTAACAAAAAAGGATATAGAGGAAATCAAAATAGCACAAGGTGCAATGGAAAGGTCAATGCTAGGACTGACCCTTAGAGATCACATCACAAACGCTGAGCTACGTAGAATAACCAGAGCGATTGACGCAGTAGAAAGAAAAGCAATTCAAAAGTGGAATTGGGTGTGACACATTGATCATAGAGTGGAGGCCTAGAGAGGATGCATTTAGAAGCAGGCGACCACCAATAAGATGGTTCGATGCTATTAAACAGGTGTACACAAATTGGAAACAGGAAGCATAAAATAGAACAATGTGGAAGAAATCAATTACTGGAGTCTCCTCAGTAATGGACTAATATGTTGATGGTGGTCAATGAAATCAAAGGTTTGAATATACAAAGGAGCTAACTTATCTGTAGCGTTCACATATTTTTTTTTAACTTCAAATCTAGGTCCTATATTGTTACTACCGTCTCAGATGCAATGGTTAGTGAACTTCTTTGCCAAAATATAATTAACATTTGAGGTGTCAAATTAAAGGGATTTGTTTAGATCATGATTTAGCAGAGACTATGCTATAAAAGGATAAGGGGTGAACTATGGTTCCAAAAGAAATCCATTTAGTAGCAGCTCTGTTTAAAGGGTTAAGAGAGAGTTAACGGAGAAACCTGTTGGGCTTATTAGATATTCACCAGTTATTTCTCTCGAAACGTTTAGCGCAATTAATTGCTAAGAATTACTTTGTCTCATACAGTAGGGATTTTCGTCAGTTCAAAATCTATAAAAGTTAAAACTAATATGCAATTATAAAAACGTATTATCTTGTGCCATCGTATGAATCAACCACCTGCAAAACAATAATCTTGTCCTCAGGTAGTACAGAACTCCTTTCAAACAAAGATTGTTTTTAGAATGTTCCAAACGCTTTGAGAACTGACTCCAAATTACAATGGTTCTATATGAAAGATATCACATCAAGTATAGCTTCTTCTGGATTAGGCGTTGGTGCAGTTTTTGCTCTTCCACCACCCGTAGGTTGAGTAAAACTCCCAGTTTCGAATAATTTTGTATGAGGCGTTCTAAATGTTTTGTCAAGAGGAATCATTTATTAACTCTAGTTAGTAACAATATACGATTTAGTTACCATCTCACGTTAATTTGTGTCATATCATATCATAAGTGTTATTTGATGTGTCTTATTATACTGAAAATAAGGTCTGATGATACCGTAAGGCGAAACACGTACCCTAAGTTATAGATGCTACATTTGTGAGACTTTGACTTTCAGTGTATTTTCCTTCTTGTTACACGTGGATAAATTTTTTGGAAGACAAATTATTCTAAAAGAATATCTATCCTCTATACTTCTTCTGCATTTCTACCTTCTAATTCATAAATAACGTGCATGTAAGCGATTTAACATAACTTCAAATAACTGTACGTCTGCAGTAGTGTTCGTAGGTTTTTTTAAGGATATAATGGCTCTACACTTTGATAGAGATTGATGCAGCTTAACTACTTCTGATATTGCTTTATCAAATGGATCTTAATTTTTCAAGATGTAGGTCAATAAAACTGAAAAAGAGAATTTCATAAATAAATGGATAAAACTGTTTCTTTTTTAATGAAATCGTTAATTTTGTGAACATAATTCTTAAAAATTTCCACTTTTCCAGAAATTCATCGTTCAGATTCATTGAATTTATACTACAAGGACATTTATTCACCTATTAATCTATAGAACATATAAGGACTATTATTTTAGCAATTGGTTAATCTTTGCTTTAATAAAATTATTTATTACAACACTTTCGTCAACGTGTGTGTGGTGGCCTTATACGTGGATAACTTGACCGCTTCGATTCAGTCTAGATTCGGGCAGCTTCTTTTTATTAAGGAATTAACGTCGATTTCGGCCCCTTGATCTAGTATTTTAATTTTCGTTCTATCGGTGCGTGTTTCTTTCATATCAAAAATGACGGAAGTGTAAAGCAGTTATAGCTAAACCAAGTTTATCGTAATTTGTGGCTAGTTGGAAAATTGTTAAAGTATGCGGAAAAGTGATAATGGGAAATATAGTAGCGAAACGACAAAAAGTTTTAAAGGTACAATTAATTATTTTTTACCAATGTTTACGTTGTTATTCTTGTTATATCATATCGGTTTTAAGTGAAAATACCCACGTTTGAGTAATCAAATAAATTGACCTTAAATGACTTCAGGTACGGCTATACTTCATAAGTGCAAGTCCGCAAACATTTTCCGATACTCTAGAAGAACTAGCTGAAAAGTACCCATCTGCAAAACTTTATTTCGCTATAGTATCTTCACACGAACTAAATTCTACACCACTAGCTTTGCAGTCAACAACTGAGATCGAGGCATTGCAGATTCTGTCCGGCATATGTTCACATGACAATTTCTTTCAATGCAATTGGATATTGAATGCAACAAGCAATGCCTAACGTGTTTGCCAGCAGCTCAAATGTGATAGTGAACTGAGTTAATGAAGCTCTTGTGAGAGAGGGTAATCGGAATATTACGCATAAAAAAGTCCAATTATTTTTAAACAATTTCATATATAAACGTTTTTTGTGCCTCAAAAACTCTTAGAATTAGAGGCGATTGCGTCATCCAAGGTTCAAGGGGTATCAAATTTGAAAAATTTAAAACCAAATTGTAATTTTATGATTTTTATTTTTTAACGAACACTTTTGGTCATAACTTGAGAACTTCCGAAAGTATTTTTATAATTTTTTCACGACAAAATAGGGGGATTCCTGAGGATGAATTCTAGGGTAAAAAAACGATTTTGTGATAATAACTCTGGTAGTTAGAGTTATTTTACTTAGAGCACAAAAAAAAACTAAAATTTAAATTATTTTTTTTTTGGAAAACTAGTGATACTACCTCAATAAAATCAAGTACATTTAATGATTAACGATTTTTTAAATAATATTTAAGGTCTCAAAGTACTTATTCAATAAAACTGATGACAGCTTAATTAAGCACTTAACTTGTACTTTTTCTTTACAAATACGTAACTCTTGTCAAAAAATAAAAAAAAGCTCAAGATTCCACTTTATAGAAGTTGTCTAGAGACTTTTCTAGACTAAACCTATAACAACAAGTAGATTGGTAGAGGTGGTACGGTCCTTTGGCCAGCGAGATCGCCTGATTTGACACCTCTAGACTTTCAAGAAAGGGCTCATATACGCAACTCCTGTGCAGAAAATGCATGGAGACAGAAATGTATAAGGTGTCCTATTTAAAAGGGACCAAGTTTTGCCTCCTCTAGTTTTATTCTCTCAGTACTCCAGTAGATTTTTTTCTTGTAATTAACTTACCATATGTCCGTATTTCTCTGAGTCCGAAATACATCCTCTAAGGATTGGTTCGGTTGTTTCGTGACCAAAGCGCTGACGACATTACCGTCGTTATGAATCGCGTCCCTAATCTGGGCTCATAACATGCCCCTTTGGGACTTCATTTCGTCCACTTTTGCATTAAGTTTGTCTAGTTCTTGAAGGGCGGCTTCGTCGATGCTTGCTAAAAATAATAATGTTAAAATTATCAAAAATGTGACTTATCTAAGTACCGAACTATATGGAAAAAAGTAGCTCAAATTAAGTACTATGTTGATGGATTTGAAGAGTAGAAATGGCTAGTTTGCCATTCTGTCATTGAATTCGACACTCTTTTTTTTAAATTGTACCAAGTTATATTCATACACTATCCTACTGAGTGATTTTACTTGGCTGGAACTCACTCTCTTATTATATCCAGGAGTTAAGGTTAGAAATTTTCAACTACCTAAAAGATTTATTCTTTTTTCCGGGTAGTTGCATATATTAAGTCCAATACTTTAAAAATATGTTACACATTTCTTTGCAAAGCAGTTGAAGCATCGAATATTTATTATTTAAGGTAGTTGGACATTTCTGATGAGAATCATTTCACAAGTTCTTCAGAAATGTTATTATTCTATGTAGTTTATAAATTAATAAGTAATTTATAAGTAGTATACCTAAATATATACAAAAAAATGTGTATAGTGATTTTGGGCGGTGAGTATATGTGTATGCTTGACCAATCTGCCATTACATTCGGCACTCTTCGAAAAATCTAAAATTGTAACTAGAACTAATTATTACTTTAATGATATTTAATCGGTATTAAACGTTGTCAAACAATTTATTTTTAAATAAACTACATTTGTCGTTTGAAGGTGTTAAAATCAATGACAAAATTCAACTGCAAGTCGAATTAAAAATTACTGTAGTTTACTGGCTGAGGATTTTTATACAGGCTCTAGATCTGTAATAATGTACACATTTATCACTATTTCATAGGTATAAATCAGTACTATTAACTAAGCGTAAGTTTCCCACCTGTTTCTTCTCAGAGATTTTTTTCGTTAAACTAATTTAATTCAGAACTATGACACTTTCTCATTGCTGAGATCTAATTTTATGGTGGTGTTGAATCTACTAATGGTTTATACATTGTAAACCTCTTTGCGGAGTACGTTTCTACTGTTTACTATACGATATGATTAAAGACTCCCTTTCTATTGGTCAGACTTACAATGCTATTCAGCATTTCATTCCTTTAATTCAATCAATTAATTGAATCGAACCATAAATAAGGAAATAGACAGAAAGAAAAATATGCACTTAAACAATTTTTAATTACAGAGTTTTTTATATAACAAGAATTAAAAAATAAATTAAAACTAATTGATACTTGTCCACTATTTTAGCAATAATGATTCATGTAAAAATAACTAACTTGTCTATAATTCTGTTTTAGATTTTAAATGGAGATAAATAGTGTAAAATGCACTTTCAAACGTGACTTTCAAAATGAGGCAAACACAAGCGAAGGCTGTCGCGGGAGTTACCAGTGTGGTAAGTATTACTTTATTATTTAATGTCATTGTTGGTAATATACAGTGTATACTAAATTGATGGTGAATATATGAGGATTTCAAGTGTTAGCAGATATATGGAAAAACCGCCCAATAGGGATATTGTTGTTATACATTTATTAGTATAGTATGTAGAAACGTATCATCCATTTTTATCTAAGAGACCAAACGAAAACAAAAACAAAAGTAAGGACACAAAGTCACGGTCTCATCCAATCTATATAATTTCTCAAAAAAGCTTAAAAGCTACACGTGTTTCGCTCCTGTCGGAGCATCATCAGGCCTAAAAAATACATTAAGATATTTTTCAAAAAGAACGCTTATAAAACTCATTACCTAGACCTACATAGATCACATTACAACTAACAACAAAAGAAAAGCTAGGTTAAGTTAACAATTCCCACCATAGTTAAAAATGTATGCTTAAAAAATAAAAAAGTAAAAATTTAAAATGTCACCAGTGGGGAACGATCCCGCAACCTTTAGATTCACAGGCGCGCGTCTAACCCATAGGCCACCAAGTAACATGATAAAACATGGGGAACACTCCGAACTATACTATTAAGTGTGAATATAAGTAAACATCATAACATTAACAATAAAAACTAAAAATATCTAAAATCGAAAAAGAAAAGACTTTTTTTTTTTTTTTTTTTTTTTTTTTAGACAGGTTGTTATAAATGAGGTGAGGTTCAAACGTGAAAATATCGTTCACACACACAAGGACAGGGCTCTTCTTAGCTTTAGTTATTTCCATCTTTTCTAACAAGTCCAGTTTTTTGCCTTTGGAGCACTCAGGCAAAATATCCGCTCCCTGAGTTAAAGAAAAACCATGTGAGGAGGCCAATAAATGATTCGCAAACGCCGATTTAGTTTCGATCATGTCAGTATCCCTATACCTGTCCACCAAACTTGTATGTTCCTTTATTCTGGTGGAAATTTTTCTCCCCGATTGCCCTATGTAAATGGCATTACAGTCACTACATCTTAATGAATATACCCCTGATTTTGAAAAGAAATCTGCCTTATCTATTGTACTAACTAGCTGACTTTTTAAACTGTTTGTAGTTTTAAAAGCAATTGTAAGATTTGTAGACTTAAAAAACTTTGCAAGCTGCAAAGAAATATTACCAAAAAAGGACATTGATCTAAAAAGGTGACTATTTTCATTATTAAGATGGATTAAGTTGTAAGTAAGTTTGTATTTATTAAAGAATTTAGAATAAAGGCGATTAATTATATCAAGTGGAAAACCATTGTTAAAAGCAATATATTTAATTATATTTAGTTCATCAAGAAAAGCTTCTCTAGAAAGGGGGATGTTGAAAAGGCGATAGAAAAGGGAATTAAAAGAGGCAAATTTGTAGGAATAAGGGGAGTTTGAGGAGTATTGGATGACATTATCCGTAGTGGTGGGTTTGCGGTAGATCTGAAATTCAAGTTTGTTGGTATTTTTTGAAATAAGAACATCAAGAAAAGGTAACTTTCCATCTCTTTTTTCTTCAATGGTAAACGAGATATTTGCGTGAAGAGAGTTTATAGAAATGAGGAAATCCGCCAATTCCAGATCATTTCCATTCCATACCACAAAAATATCATCCACGTATCTCCTATATACAGTGAGAAAAGCACCAAACTTTCCATTGACAATCTTATTATAAGCGTTCTTTTGAAAAATATCTTAATGTATTTTTTAGGCCTGATGATGCTCCGACAGGAGCGAAACACGTGTAGCTTTTAAGCTTTTTTGAGAAATTATATAGATTGGATGAGACCGTGACTTTGTGTCCTTACTTTTGTTTTTAGTATAGTATGTATTTTAACATATACCAATATAACCACAATGTATGAAAAAAACAATACACTTATAAACCAAATTTTGATGTCGATTTTTTAATGTATATATTTATTTGGGTTTATTCGGGTTTTCTTCTATTATATGTAAAATATATACCATTGAATGTTGCGGATTGGCTTACAGCAAATTACTTGAGTATGAATCAAATAAATAATCAAAATCTGTACTTATCTACTCGTAATATAGACTTGCATTGTCCTAATAAACTAGTGATGTAAGGCTACTATGGAGTACTCACATACATTTCATATGTTCAGAAATTGCTTCTGGAGTCTTTGCACTTCGAAATTTATTTACAGTTTCTCCAGTTCTGGCATTCTAGGATATCTTATTTTATCTTAATTTACGAACCTGCCACTGACGCAAGCCAAGTTTTCTTCATTTAGAAATGTACAGACTGAATTCTTCAAAGGTTACCGAATAGATCAGATTGTAGCATGTGTTTTACCAGGTTGAATATCTTGACAGTTTATTCCCTCTTTATCTGTGCCATGTTTCCTATATGTAAACATCTTGATAATCATAAAGTCTTGCAAGATATTTATGATCATTTAACAAACAACATTCTTAAAATATATTTTATCAAATTTTGAAAGTGGCCGCCATTAATAGCATTTCAAACCAGTAATCATTTATAACCCGTCATTTTGATTAGGTACACCGTTGTTTATAAATATTTAACATAATCTTCAAATAAGTGTCAATTATTTAAAGAAAATATTTACAATGTATTTAACTTCAGAGATTCAGAGCACCAAAATGTTAATTATGCTTGGCTGTGATGAGAAAACTGGAACACACAACGAAGTTCGAATAAACTTCAACAATAAATATCAGCACAGAGAACCTGTAAGTCAGTTAAGAATCAGTAGAATTGTGACTAAGTGGAAAGAGGCAGGAACTATTAAGGATCTTGGTAGATCAGGAAGTACTGGCATTCCTAAGCTAGATATTCTGGTTTCATTGCACGAAAATCCGAACCTCTCAAGTAATGATGAACCTCTCAAGTAATAATGTAAATGTAATGTAACTCCCAATTACAAATACACTGCAAAAATCTAATGACCCTGTACAATTTACAGCAAAATATGTACATAACAATTTAACATTTCTTTCACCTGTTACCGAAATAGAGGTCATTGATCTTTTAAAAAGTTTAAGTGATAGTTCTGCTCAAGACATCTTTGGTTTGAGCAACAAAATATTGAAACAACTTGCAAATGGTTTGGCCCTACCACTATCTCTAATAATAAACAAATGTTTTTCATCTGGTACATTTCCACAAAAGCTTAAAATAAGTAAAGTTGTTCCCATATTTAAAAAGGGTAATATGGATGATCTAGGAAATCACCAACCCATATCAATAATACCGATATTATCCAAGCCCATTGAGCTCTGTCTAAACCAACGTCTCATATCTTTTTTTTTGATAAACATAATTTACTTTCACCAGCGCAGTTTGGCTTTCGAAAAGGAAGTTCCACTGCGGATGCACTCAGGGTCATGGTAGACTACCTGGTTGATGCATTTGAGGAGGGCAAGACAGTGGGTGCAATTTTCTGCGACCTCTCAAAAGCGTTCGACTGTGTCTCGCATAATATTTTGATGAGCAAGTTGGATTTTTATGGTATCCGGGGTATTTGCCTGGAACTTATCCAGTCCTACCTTTGTGAGCGTCAGCAGATGGTGACTTGTGGAGGAAGAACATCCTCCATACTTCAAATACCAACAGGGGTGCCTCAGGGATCAATCTTGGGTCCTCTTCTGTTTTTACTTTATGTAAATGAATTACCCGCCCACTTCTCAGAGGTGATATCTGTACAATATGCGGATGACACAATTCTTCTCAGTCGGCATTCAGATCTGATTTCCCTACAGAATAGAACTAGTGCAACTCTTTACAAGTTAAAAGTATGGTTTGCTGACAATAATCTATGCTTGAATCTAAATAAAACAGAGGTGGTTAATTTCTCTTTAAGGGAAAGACATCAGAGAATAGACGCGATCAAATTTCTGGGTGTTTATCTAGATAATAAATTATCATGGAAGAGCCATATAATAGATCTGGCAAAAAAACTCTCGTCAGTTCTTTTTCTGTTGCGCAGAATTGTTCAATTGGCGCCTCCAGTAGTATGTAGAACGGCGTATATGGGACTTTTTCAATCAAAGTTGTCATATGGACTGTTATTTTGGGGTAACTCGGCTGACTGGCAGAGAGCATTTAAGTTGCAAAAATCGGCACTCCAATAGACAGTTGTAGACCTTTATTCAAAAATTTAAAAATCATGACAATGCCTGGCCTATACATTCACCAATGTCTGATGTTTGCTAGAACACACTAGTAAATAGTAGGCACTTATACACCAGACATGGGGGAAATCTCTTACTTCCACAACACCGGCTTAGTCTGACCCATAAGGGCTATAATATGACTAATGCCATAAAACTTTTTAATGCAATACCCGAAACCACAAAACAACTACATTTAAATAGATTTAAGCAAGTAACGAAAAACCTGATGTTGGAGATCTGTCCATACTCATTGGACGAATTCTACAATAGTCTTTAACCTAGTCTTACAAAATTTATCGAATATTATACTTTCATACCTGTATAACAAATGTTTCATACATACTTGTGAGCATTTCTGATGCGAACCAAAATTGTATTTTGTTTTATATTGTGAACAAAATGTAAGTTTTTTTTTATTTGCTATGTTATGTAGGTAAAACTCTGATAGGTTAATGTCTCCCTTTATGCACTGTATTATTGGCGTTTGACAGTCTATACTTTTTGACGATACTAAGCTGTTGGATGTATATGAGCAAATAAAGAAGTATTATTATTATTATTATTATTATTATTATTATTAATCAGCTCGCTTTACGACCGACTGTAACAAACTCATTAAAGAAAAAAAAAGGCACCCTTATAAAATTTAATTACTTCAAGAGCTCTTAGAAGGTGACCTAGATCGTAAAACTGAGTTTTGCCAAGCCATGATTAAAAGAACTGATAATAACTTTAGACTAGTAAAACATATTTTTTACTATTTGTTTGAATGGATAAGTAAATATAGATACTGGGCACCTGAAAATCCTCACTGTTTTAGGGAAAATCATTCTCAGAATTATGAAAAAATGAATGTATGAGTAGGGATTATTAATAACAGAGTAATAGAACCATAATTCTTTAAAGGAACTTTGACGGGATAGCGTTATGATGACTTTTTACTAGACGACTTGATTTTACTGACGACAGCACTGGCGATATTGTCATTATCAGCACCATCATTCCATGATCTGTGTCGAATGTTGAAGATAGGCCTCTCCAATCATTTTCCATTCCAATCGATTTTATGCTGTTTGTATCCAGTTGCTGCGGATTCTCTTAATCTAGTGCGACCTATTATTATGGTTATTAGTGTTAGGGCTTCTGTCCACTGGTAGCACGCACTAATCGAAAACTCTTCTTTTTAGATTGACGGCAATATCACTCTTGAAGACGTCTTTAAGTCTTCTAATAAGCTGTGCATGAGAGGGTGAGTCTTCTCTTTAGTTCGCATGTCTGGTTATTCCTTGAGATGCTGACCTCATGGCAAAGGTATCTATCTGTCATTTGAAATTCAACTCTGTCAATCTTCAGGTCCCAGCCAGGAACAAGGCCTATCATCATGAATCTTGTTTTTGTCATATTAAGACCGATTTTTCCACACACCTCTTGCAGGTCCTGCAACATCAGTCGCATTTCTTCTATATTGTCCGAGAATAGCACTATATCGTCAGCAAAACGTAAGTTGCGTAGATTCTTGCCATGCTTATATTTTTCTAACTCCAGTATAATGGTTTAAATGCACTATCCATGACCGTAGTTTTACCGTCAATATGGCATTTTCGTAGATATTGTGGATCAGTTTGGTATATCGATAGTATTCCATAATGGATTTAGCTCTATTGTATCGAAGGCTTTGTGGAAGTCCACAAATATCATTACTAAAGCTCTGTTTTGTTTAATTGTCTTTTCTTTAAGTCTTTTGATGCTTTATGCATTACAAATCCACGACGAAAGCCTGCCTGTTCTACAACTTGACAGAAATCTAATTTATTTTCCAGTCAGGTAGTTATAATTTAAGGAAAAGGTTTGTAAGGTGACTTAAGAAGCTTATTGCTTGGTAGTTCTGTAGTTCTATATCTCCTTTTTTGCGAAGCAGGAATACAATGATATTATAGCATATATTTCCTCTATGGTAATATCTGGGATGTCTCCTGTTTCTTCGTTAACAATTCACGCCTTCGATGTTAGGATTTCGGGTTCAGGATTTTCTTCATCACTATCATCATATTGACTTTTGTAAAGATGATTTAGAGAATTCCTCCATTATATTTGGTTTCTATTGGTCGTTCTAAGTTCTTCCGGCGATATTGATGAAAATAGCTCAGATGTGCCAAACTAAGCGCTATGCTTTCAACAGAATGGAGCGCCTCTTTACTATGCTGGGGTTGTTAGAAGATTTCTAGATAATGTTTTTTCAAACCAGTGGATAGGCAGACGTGGATTAATAGAGCGGCCACCTAGATTACCTGACCTTAATCCATTGAAGTACTTACTTTGGGATTAGGCCAAAAATGAAGTGTACATAGATAGACCACAGATGCTTGATATCCTGAAAGATTGCATTCGTAATGTAATTCGGAATATTCCTCCAAACAGAGTTGAAAATTTATAGCAAGAATTTGCAGAGCTATTTATGCCAGTCGCTTTCAGTATTTGATAGAATTAATTTTTAGAATGTGGACTTTAATTTATCAATTTATGTTTCAATTAAGTGTTTTAACGTAATTATTTCGTCAACAGTTGAAGATAGGTATAGGACATACTACATAAATTAAGTCTTAAGAATATAGTATACACATAAATAGCTTTAACCCATATCCGAAAAATGTATTTCGATTTCCGTCGTGTCCTCACTACAATGAAGTTTCAGAGCGAGAATAAAGCTATGAGGAAACTTGGCCTCCTTTGCCTCGTTTGACGGCCACCACTGTTCAAATCTTAAAGATTTGGACCAATCCTAAGCCAGAATAAAGTATGAACGAAAAAACAAAACAGCCAATAAAAAAAAATAAATGAAAAGTAAAAAACTATGTAACTGCTTATAAAAACGTAATCATTTGACCTTTTCCATTTAAGTACCGCAGAGATTACTTCCTTTTAACCAATCAACCTTCACAGCTAAAATGAGACCAAGTTTATCAAATTCGTGTGAGGTAAACCCTAATTTAAAAAGTACTGGATTATTCGTTGCTGATATATGGTACCTCGCGATCGTTCCAACTCTACATATATCCAACTCTACATACTCGTTTAGAAAATCATATAATAGCTCCATACATTTGATACTTAACTGTAAACAAGTTTAAATAATTTTTTTATTATATAGAATTGAAAACGAAATTAAATTAAAATGCATTTTTTATGTAAATGGCCTCGCACCAAAGTGGTTATCACCGCACGATGCATGTTTTATTCTGTAGAAGGTACGATGAGATATTCAAGAACATGAGCCAAGGAACGAAAATATATTACATACCGGATAATTTTATGAAATGTCAGTGACACTTAGTAAGACATCTGTACTTATCCTTGTAGACAGTGGCGGATGTACGGTAAAAAGGACAAGAGCGTAGAATAAAATTTTAATCAATTTAAACTCAATTTATTTTGTTTTTTTGATAAATTTAAAGCAAGGCTGTGAACTAAACACTTACAAATTACAATTTTTTTTTGCTTTAATTGTTGCCGTTTTATATTGATGTAATTTCTAGATTTCTTTATGTAGGCAAATAAACGTGTATTTATTTAAAAAAAAAGGGAGTTAATAATTTAATAAATTGAATTAATTAAATATATTTAATAAATATTAAAAGTGTTAATTCAGAAAATGTTACACAAACTTATAAAAGTGTCTTCTAATATTGATAATTTTCTTATAGGTCGTTGGCATTATTAATAAATTCTGTTTTCTAGGTAAAACTTCTTTTCTATAGTGAGTCATGTATAAGAAAATACAGAATTACTCACCTAATGCAGCCGTTTTAGGCCGAATAATTTTTCATATTTATCATCTTTATTACTTTACTCACTTACTCTATGTTTACAAAGTGCAACTTCATTAAATACTCTGTGATTAATTTATTCCACTATTTTCGAAAGAGAAGGGTTATTTTATTATTATTATTATTATTCTGCCTTAGTCGAAATATATCTTCCTTAAAAATTTATAAGGTGAAACACTCTTCCATTCATTAATATGATTCAAGTCCAAACTATTTGGCAAGATGTTAAGTTTGTCAACTATGATAAACTAATAACGTTTCCCAATAGAGAACGAGGAGAAGTTGATTTAAAACCGTTGTACCAAAGAGAAATTGTAACCTAAATAATATTTTGTCAGGTTATTACACAAAACGACGTCCTATTTACCGATACTGAATGATGGTTACACTGGATAAAGTAATTAACAGAAAAAGAAATTGTCCAGATTGACATCAGGATGATAATCAATTTTATTTCCTTATGAACAAAATGATATAATCGGAACATTAAATATGAACTTTTTGTCAGCTGGGCCTATAACATGTTACTTTGAATTGTAAGGCACTGGGTAGTCAAAAGAGCTCTAATACAAAAAGCTTCATCGAATTTTAAGTATAGCTGAAAATTATTTTATTACATTTCTTGGCATTTTGCGTCTGTATCACCTCGTAATATCGTCCATATGAACCATATTTGAGAAACAAATAGTCCAATTAAAATAATCTCCTCTTTAGAGAGAAGTGCATGGACTTCTTGTAGGTGTTACGAACTCTCAACTTAAAAAAATGTCTGACAACCTCCTTTAATATGCTGGATAGAGTCCGCTAGTCCATATAGTTCCTCATTGGAATAACTTTGTCTTGTATAGCCACCAAAAATCTTTCAGTTTTAAAGGAAAATTGCTTCGAGGTCAACCTGTACTTCTGCCGAATCTCGTTGACATCCTCCCATTTACTAATTTTCCAATTCAACTTCCTATATGCACCAGTCTGGATTTTTAAAATCTAGAAATTCAAGTGATGCTATGTTTGGCTCTCTTGGGGAGCTGTATCTTAGACTTAGTACAGGCAATATTGGAGTTTCGGCATTCTGTGATATAGACCAACCATGTTTAAGAGAGCTGTAAATTTATGGATTTCGAGAAGTCGCATTGATTTGGTTTTGCTCTTACTTATCACATCGTAAGCAGAGGACTAGAGAGCTTTCTTTAATAATTCATGTTTCTTTGAACAACCTATTTCTTTTGGTGTCCCACAGGGATCAGTCTTGGGTCGCCTGCTATTCTTAATGTACATTAACAACTTGCCTCGATTGAACATTAATAGATACTTTACAGTTTTTGCAAATGATACAACGATACTCTGGCATGACAGGCATCCCGCAAATATATCACACCACCCCACCTCACCCTCCCCTTACTTATCAATATTGACAATTTAATTATGGAAAATCGTCTCCTTTTGGGTTGTGCAAAACTGCTCCTGATGCATTTAACTTTCGTAAGGCAAATTTTCCTCTTCTATATGAATTAATCTTGAATATCGATTGGAAGCAATTGTTTGAATGCACAGACGTTAACAAAGCCTGTGACATTTAGTATAACTTAATTAATAATGTTTTAAAACCACTGTACCATTAAAAATAAATCGGAAACGAAGATATCCCCCTTGGTACACTTCTGAGATCATTCGCTTAATTGAAAATAAAGAATAGCTAGACTAAGTCTTAAAACACTACTTGATAGTACATTTCTAATTTATTTACGTCAATTACAAAATAATATCCACGCTGACAGTTCTCAGTTTTGGATATACATACAGATGAAGAAGGGCGACTCCAGAATACCAGGTGTGGTGAAAGATGGCACTAATGAGTTCTCGGATCCCAAGTCAATGGTCGAGGCTTTTGCTAATTTCTTTCAGAGCGTTTTCATTGATTCAGATGCAAGCAACTTTGTTCCTCATACTTTACTGCATAATCAAAACACAGTCTTAATTAATCCTGTTCAAGAGTCCGATATAATCGAAGCATCCAAAAAACTCAAATACAGATTAAGATGTGGTACCGATTCTATTCCAAGCTTTTTAGTTAAAGACTGCGTTACACCTTTAGCGAAACCATTAGCTCACATTTTTAACTTATCCATTCAAACAGGTTCGTTTTCGTCTTGTTGGAAGATCGCGCGAGTTATTCCAGTTTTTAAAAAGGGCGACAAGTCAGAACTTAGAAACTATAGACCGATATCAATTCTATTCAATTTTTCTAAGCTTTTTGAAAATTGTATAAACAAACAATTACACGCACAAGTAGATACACTAATATCGCCCGATCAACATGGTTTTATGGAACGAAGATCATGTATCACTAATTTATGTTGTCTTTCTAATACATATATCAAGCCCTAAACAACAGAAGTCAAGTGGATGTTGTGTACATGGATTTTCAGAAGGTTTTCAATCAAGTAGATATCACTATTTTATTGATAAAACTTTATTATCTGGGTTGCTGTGACAATGTATTAAAATTATTTTCTTCGTACCTTCTAGACCGAAGCCAATTTGTCGAAATCGTGGGTTTTCGCTCCAATCATACATCGTAAGATCTGGTGTCCCGCAGGGTGCAAACTTGGGACCGCTTCTTTTTTTGTTGTTTATCAATGACCTTGCACTGACTATTTTATGTCTTAAGCTGCTTTTTGCAGACGATTTAAAAATTTATAGAAAAATGGAAACCATATCTGATTGCCAACTGCTTCAATCTGAACTAAATAATATATATGAGTGGTGTCAGAATAACAGACTTTTTCTTAATGTGTCAAAGTGTTTTCAGGTAACTCTTTGTAGAAACAAAAATTTTATTCAGCATAATTATGAAATACAAAATTTTCCTTTGACTAGGTGTCTTGAAATTAAAGATTTAGGTGTTGATTTGACCAAAATTTCAACTTTAAAAATCTTTTTATATAAGTTAGTTAATTATAAAATCGACTGTAGCTCATTGTTAAATCAAATTTACTTTGTTGTTCCCAGATTAAACTCTAGAAACTCTCGAACATTTCAGTGTAATAGAGCAATAAATAACATTTTTAGAAGGTCGCCGATTTATTATACCTGTAACTTATTTAATACCCTTTGTAACCACACCTTGGATCTCTTTGTTGCTTTAATGTCTTTCTTAGTAGGATTTTTTAATCAATAGTCTTAAATCTTGAATTTCTCTTAGAGATTTTGTAGGTAGGTAATGCTTTAAATAAATGTATGTTTTCTAAAATTTTTATTAGCCTATAAAGCCTCTTCCATAATTTTTCCTTTAGCTTAATATTATATTGTATTATTTAATTTTAAACCTTAAACCTGTTGTTTACAATTCTTTCTGTATTTCCTGTAAGTGAGTGACTGTTGGAAATAAAAGCCTTATTATTATTAAAGCCTTATTATAATTGTTCGCGATATGCAGGGATGGTGTAGTTGTAATAGTCTCGTGCTCAATATTTTCAAAACCAATATTCTGAACTTTAAGTGCTACTTAGGTGACATATCTTTGAACAATAAAACATTGTTCTGTTCTATTCATATACTGCATAGTTCCTCTTGCTACAAATTTGAAACCCACATAATTCATTTAAACAGGAATCTGTCTTCTGGTTGCTATGCTCGTCATAGTCAACTTGGGATTGGCAGTGGCACGTATGTCATATTTCTCTCATCATTTCTCGAATCACACCTTCGTTATTCGTATTGTATTCTGGAGGTCCTGTTCAGTATTCCTATAACAAAAACGGACACTGCGTGGGATATGTTAAGCAAAAATGCGTCAGACATCTAGACCACTGTTCCTTAGTCACTCTGTCCTAACATTGTACTGGATTTTAATTCTGGAGACTGTGTGTCTTATTTACAGAAAGTTCATAGAGGAACTGTATTTTACTGAGCCATATAACACAAGTCCTACATTAGTTTTAATTAATATTACCCTCTATTCATTTCTATGCAACTTAAAAGAATAGTGAATGTGCTTTGTATATTGACCAACTTAGAAATTAAAATTTAAGGCTTTGTACACAATATTGTTTCGTACAAATAAAGCTACTTCTTGACTTTGACTTTATCCTAGTTTGAACCTTAAGCTCCAGAAGTATAAGCAGCATTGAATCGTCTGCTTAACATACCGCTCTATGTATTGCGGATATTAAAGCTTTTCCAAAAAGAATGATCGCGAGTTAGACATTTGTTGACTAAGTTGCTTGCCATTGCTATTCCCTCTTAGGGGGTAATATTGTTTAGCCTCTGTTAATAGCGTTATGGATTTCTTTGCAAGTTTTGATGTCAGAATTAGTCCATTCTACAATACCAAAGAAATAAGTTATTGCAGGAATACAATACGTGTGTATGACTTTAAATAAGTTACTGCTCGTAAGATTTATTTTTAGAAGCCGTCCCTGTTTCGTTCTTTGAATTTAAACTTTCTTGAGGGACTTTTGAAGGTATGAAAAAACTTTTTGTAGGGAAATGACAATTATTATGAGTTTTAGATTGTTTTCATTGTGTTGTCGGGTATATGTTTTACAAAGAAACTTTTTAAAAGTGTATTTGTATTTCAAAATTTTGGAAATTTAAAAAAAAATGATTGTTTGTCATCTCCTAACCATAATATATGCGACAATTTTCGTTTTAACTAAAGTAAGTACCTTAGAGACCCTTTTTCACCTTTACCTTATAAACAAAACCCCAGAATGTGGACATCATTCTACAAAAAATAAAAATTGTTTTTTAATTCAGCTGCTAATGGATCGTCAATGATATTTTCAGTTGTTTCTGGATCATTTTGCAACGTTTGTACCACTTTATGACTATCTGGCTGGATGTTTTCGATTTCTTTTCGTCATCTTTTATCTGATTAAGAGTGGCAATGGGGACTGAATTTTTATTTATAATGACTCTTATGTGGTTTGCTAGTCTCTGTTTCAAGGCGCCATATTCTGGATGTAAGACACTCAATTGGGCAAGCACACTATTTCTATATAACATCATATCTGATTCTGACTTCGTAAATCTGTAGTATCGTATGAGTGCTTCGTTAACTTCGATTATCCATTCATTGCGCCGCACTACAGACTTCTTCTTCTTCTGTCTCTATTTTTGGCTTCCTGTTGCTGCTCAGTAAAAATAACGTTTAAAGGTTCAGCCAGAATTTGGGTGTGATACTCTTTCATCTTCTTCTTGTGGTCGCTATACTCAGGGTAGCACAACTTGCTCCTCTACTACCTGCGGGAGACTCTAACCTGGGATCCTGGGACTCTCTACTTAAATCCCGTTGAATGAATATCCGAAGCTATTATTTCTTCTCTTATTTCCGTAGTACGGGTTGTCTTTATACGATTAGCAATGCTTACTTTAAAACTACTTGGTGCTGGTATCATATTTTTTGATAGCATCTTGAACGAATTTCCTGGCAACCATATAGCTGCGTTTGCGGATGATGTTATTATATCGACGTCGAGTGGTGACTTAGAAGAACTATCTAGAGGTTCAACCGGGGTAGTTGATTGAATGATAAGTATTAGTAGCAGGAACAGCCTAGTGCTTAATGTGTCAAAAACTGAAATGATATTTTTTATTCTTACCGATTTAAATAGAAGCTTGCTCGTTAAATTGCATAACAAAACTATAGAAAAAAATAAGGTTGTCAAGTACTTAGGAATATTAATCGATGAACATTTTAGTTGGTCTTATCCTGTAAATATGGTTTTAAAGAAATTATCAATTTATGCCTATGTGATCTGGCAGTTAATACGTAATAAAATCGATATTGGCCTGATACTTCTTTATTACTATGGTTATGTCCAGTCATGTTTATCATAATGGCATATTGTGTTGGGGTAACTGTTCTAGAAGTGGTGAAGTTCTTACGGCCTAGAAAAAAATAATTAGAACTATTTTATTTAAGCCTTATGCATTTTCTGGTAGAACACTCTTTCCAGACTTGAAAATTATGCCATTTCCTTGCCTATTTATTTTCAACTCGGTCATGCATATAGAGCGTAACCTATCTGACTATTCTTTGTCTAGAGGTACCCACTATGAACTCAGAGTTAACTTAAATTTGGATTTATCCAAACATAAATTAACTAAAGTGGCAAACAGCCAATAATACATGATACAATAATCTTCCCATTGAAATAAAAAAAAATTGAGAAGGTTAATAATTTCAAAGCTTCATTGAAAAGAATTTTAATTAAAATTTCCTTTTATATGGTAACAGAATATTTAAATTGCAGCGTCTCACTCTTACTTCCATAATTCGTATTTTTTTGTTTGTTAAAAGCTGTAGTTTTCTTATATTCTTAGTCTTTAGTTAATTGTAGTTTTTTTATTGTTTTTTCTTAAGGCCTTTTAAAAGTTGTATGTTTGGGTCTTATAGTTTTATTTTTTGACATTATCCGATACTTATTTGTATAAGTCTAGGGAAATAAATGTTTGAGTATTGAGTATTGAGTATCAGAGGGAAGACGGAAAGGTCACAAGATAAATAGGGACTAAATAGGTATTAGCAAGTTTAGTTTTTATTTATTGATTACACTATAGATTAAGACAGAGGACAGCTGCTATAAGTAGTCGCCTCTGGCGACAGGTAAGAGTGTACCATAAGGGTATTATGAGCTATTAAGGGTAATATTAAATAAGAATGTTAATAAACAGTTTTTTTTTAATTTTTTATAACGGGTAGTCTTTGATAAGTTTGGTAGTCTTTGATTTGTTGAACGTATATATTTTTTGTGATGTTCTGTATCTGATAATGGATCTTTACACAGCCGAAATACATAATACATTTAACTAAATTAAAGGCATATTATGGCCTGTTGATCCCCCTGCATTATTAGCTTTTTTATTTAGTTACAAATTCTTCGATTTTTTTTTTGTTATTGGTAAATGGTAAATTATTATTATTATTCTGTTTTAGCTCGCTGATAGCGGTGTTGTCAATTTCATCGGCCTAAAGGCAAGATGAATTTTGCTATGGTAGATTTAGGAACTTTCAAATAATGTTGCATGTATTCAGTATAACAAATTTCTGTATAGTGACAATCGTCCAGGAGGAAAGACCCAATGCGTTAAGGTTTTTGGATAGTGTTAAAGGGACAATTCCAGTGGATGAAATAAATAGAGGGAGTATATATATATATTATCTTGCCTCCATTGTTGTTTTATCTCGTGAGCTAGATCTGCGTATTTAGCAAGTTTAGTTTATGTCGTTTCTAGCACATTATTGGTATTTGGCACTGCTATGTCAATTAGAAAGGTATTCTTTTGGGCTCTGTTTATTAAGATTATATCTGGTCTGTTTGAAGTCAGCGTCCTATCGGTCAAAACAGTTCTGTCCCAGTAGAGGCGAAAGTCGTCATTTTCAAGTACGGCTTCTGGTTTGTACTGGTAATAGGGGCAAGTTTCGCCAATTAGATGATAAAGTTTTGCCAGTTCTTGATGAATAATTTTTGCCACACTGTTATGTCGGTGCAGATATTCGGCAGCTGATAGAGATGTGCATCCTGATGTTATATGTTGAATTGTCTCCGGTACGCGCAGGCATTTTCTACATCGATCGTCGATTACTTTCTCATCTTTAGTAATGTACTTAAGGTAATTTCTTATAGCAATCAATTGGTCTTGTATAGCCAACATAAAGCCTTTAGTTTCAGGAAATAGATCTCCACGAGTCAACCAGCAGTTCGACGTTTCATAATCGACATGTTCGGCATTAAGTTCGTGTATTTTTCGTTTCCGTGTATTGCCTTCTGCTCCCAACTTTAATGGCTGTGTGCTCTGATCTTGTTACAGTAATGTGTTCTGCTATACCTTCACGCAGATTCAAGGGTGTGTATCCGTTATCCGCTAGCACCACTGCTCTATGAAGAGAAGAGTGAGGAAGTATTTCAGAAGATCTACTACTTGTTTTTTGAAGAGAAAAGAAATATCAGTTAGTCCTCTGCCACCCTGGGATCTGGAAAGAGTAAGTCTTTCGATGGCTGACTGAGGGTGGTATGCTCGAAACATCGTGAGGGTTGTTCTGGTCTTCCTCTCAATCTCCTCTATATCAGTCTTTGTCACCTAATGACTCCAAAACAATACGTTAAGACAGGGATAGCGTAGGTATTAACCGCTTTAATAATGTTCTTACCATTCAGTTTAGTTTTATTATTATTATTATTAATATTATTACTATTAAATGATCTACATGCATTTCTTCTTGGAGATAAAGGCTTCCCTATATAGAAATCTATATATATATATATATATATTCTCTTACAAAATATGGACTTCCATTCAAATGTTAACAAACTACTATCAGGTACCTGTAAAAAAACATACTTATATATTGATAATCATTGTCTACCCTGTGGCTCTCTAAATTTAACCTTGCCAATTTTTTTCATAACAGATCCAATCCACGCCTTTCGCAATTTTTTTTCAGCTTTACGTCAATCGAAATTATTAGACAAAAACCAATTACTGCATACCATAGGATAATGCTACCGGCATAAATTCACACCGATTAAAAAAAATAGCATCATCGAGAGTTATCTAACAATAATTTGGACGATGGTGGGGTGCGAACAATGATGGTAGGTCTTGGAAAACGGTCCGATAATACGTAAAATTCAAGTGGGGTTTCGTCGAAACGATCTCCGCGCTCACAGATTTCGAATTCAATCGAATTTATTAAGTAATTCGTAGGGTCCACCTTTTACGGCTTGTTGGTGCATTCGAAGCGAAAGTGCGCTTTTCTGTGTGGTTGAGTCGGTTGGTTTGGTACCTTAATAATAAATGCGCCGGGTTCGTTCTACTTTGTAGGTAAGTCGACGCCACTTGTTTTATAATGAAGAACTTCGCTATGCACTTTCGTTAGATCCGTTGTCACTCTTATTTTCTTTTGACGATTAGGTGTTTGTTTTGATAGTGAATCTGATAGTTGAATCTCTCTCTTTTATAACCACTTAAAGAAATATGAAGTATAATTATAATTTTAATTTAATTTAATAATTAGCATTTTTACAGAGTCTGGTCTGATAAAAAAGTAATTGTTTACATTTTGTGTTCCAATTTACCAATAAAGATAGGAATGCACAAAATCAAGAAAAATCAATACTGATATCAAAAGATGTATCGAAAGCAAAAGTATCGGAACTTTGATCACATCGATGTATTGCAAATCATGTGAGATAAATTTTGTTGCTGAATAATAAATAGACTATGCCAATAACTTGATTATATTAGATAAATGAACAAAATACAATATATTGGAATGGTACTGAGAAGAAGTTTTTTTTTTTTTAATTGGTATTGAAATGGTATTAACTGGAACATTTTGTAGACAATTTTGTTTGACAGTATTAGTAAATATACAGAGTGTCTTTAAAATAAAGTTTTCATTATTAAGTAATAATTTAAAAAAACTTATAGTAAATGTTCAAACTGCTGACCGTTCTCGGTTTGACAGAGTTCGTACCTTTTATTAGTTCAGTGGTACATGGGCTTCTTATTACTTTTTCCAAGATTGCTCTACAAGCACGTGTAATTTTGTTGTTTAAATCCACCAAATTTCTTCACTGTAAACTTGTCCCCACAAGAAAAAATCTAGCGCTGTTAAGTCAGGTGATCGAGCTGGCCACCCCTATTTCCAAAGATACTAAACCTTCCAAATTATTGAATAATATAATAAAAAAAAATTGTAAATTGAAAATATTGTAAGTCATAAATTTTAGTTATTTTATTTATATAGATGTTTATTTACAAGCTTAGCTCAAAAACCATCAATATTTGACGTACACTGTATTATACATTTCTGATGTAGAATTAAATAAAGAGTGAAAAATTGGTAAAACTTACTTGACAAAGAAAACCTTGTTGTTGAGCCACTCTGTATATTTACCCATACTGTCAACAAAACTTACTATTTCCAAACAAAAAATCTTTAGCTTTTTTTATATCATATACAGGAGCGAAAAAATAGTGTGTAAATAGAGTTGAAACACCCTGTATAAAAATAATCATTTTGACAGCTTCTTTCTACAGTTAAATGACTAATTAAGCAATTTAGTCATCAAAAAGTAGGAAATTGTGACTTTAGAAAATGTTACCACTAATGATAGTAAATTGAATCTTCTCTTTAGGAGTTTTATTCAAAATTAAAATTATACTATTTTAATTAATTTAGATGCTATTTATTGACTACGTCAGCAAATATATTCCTGTTTGTTTACCTTTACTATCACTTTTTATTATAATTAGGCAAAATTTATATGGTAACTTCTTCGTCCAATTGATTTAATGCTTCGTAGGATGGCTGCCAAACCGCGACTTTATGCTTTAGTGAAGCAAATAATTAATGTTTATTAATTTTTTGTAAAAATTTTGCAATAATATTAATTTAGTAAGTCTATGTTACTTAGCAAGTTAATCTTATACATTAACTCTCCATTATTATTTTGCACACACGATTGTTCAAGAAAAAACATTCTACTAAATAATTTACTACGATAGAAAAGTGATATAACATATGATAGTAACAATCAGAAACTTTAAATTTCACATTTTAAAACATTACCGATTTTACGCAAACCAGACAAAGAAGTCCATATAGAAATAACAAATTTTTTAAATATTTTTATTTTAGTCATATATGCGGAAATATTTTGCCTTTATCTATAAAATATAAATTAACTAACAAATAAATTTAAATTTTCTTTAGTTATTTCTAATAATTTTTATATTTAATTTGTTGATTAAAATAATTTTTCAAATGTTGATGGTTTTGGAAGGAAACTTTTCAGCTTAAACATAAGTTACGTTGTAGAAAAAATAACGTGAAAATATTTGAAATATTTTTGAAAACATTATAAATTGAAATGAACACACTTTTATATTAACGATGCGTTTACTATGTATGTTCAGTTATGCATAACAAAAATGAACACGATTCCTTCGCAACTTTTTAATGATTTATTGAAAATGTTTGTGTATTTTATTTAAATGTTGACTTTTTTTTCTTAAAAAACACTCAAGTAGAGTAGCTTAAATTACCCAACAGTAATACTTACTAAATTATTTGAAAAGTGAGTGCGTAATCGTAACCATTTACATTATTACAAAAGTTCTCAAATTAAATAACGTACCTGATAGATTTTACCATCAAGTTTATTAATTAAAATTTATGACAAATGTGCTATCAAATAAATTTCTTTATTCTAGAAGTGAAATAGAAATGCATCTTAATTAAAAAAATTTTCGACTAGTGATAAGCAAAAAATAACATAGTTTGTTCTATGCATTACAATATATTTTGTTTTCTATAAAAACTTTATTAGTAACAGCATTTCAGAGTGCAATGAAGGTTGACTCTGCCTCCTAGGACTTTTTAAGAGCCTTTGATAAGGCAACCATTTCTTGTTTTGTATTAAATAATAACTAGAGGTTTCTCTTCACCTAGTCAACACGTGGTGGTTCTATTCCTTTCCTATCCTTCAGATTCCTTTCCTACCCCTTGCCGTATAACGTGCCTTTAAGAAGTAGATTTAGTGAAAGTATCAAGCCCACTTCCGCGTCATCCTGCACCCAGTCAACACGTGGTCGTTCTTTCCTTTCCTATCGTTTAGAACCCTTCCTAGACCCTTTCCTGTCCTTGCCCTTTGCCAGTGGTAGCTGAACCTATTCACGGTAGCCATCGTAGGGGAGGCGTCACCATGCATTTCAGTACTAAAAATTGTGAAAATATCAATTCGGGGAATAGGGTAAGTACATAACCGACAGTTTTCCCGAATCTCCAAATCGTGCTGGCAGATTGCCTCGTAGCAGAAGCCATTAAAACCACAAACCAACTAGAGGTTTACTTTGGCGTTGGCTTCATTTGCAAATCAAGTTTAATCAGTAGCAATATTTAAGTCTCATCAGGGTTAGGATTCGCATTGCAATCCAACCTTTTTCTCTATATTTTCAATGGACTTAGTACCCTGCATTAAAAATTATAAATGCCAACAGTCTTTAAAAGATCTAAACAGAAGATTGTATATATAGACACTAGTCTACTAGGTCAGGTTCACCATTTAATTTTTACTATACAGGGTGATTTTTAAGTTGATACTTTTTTTTAACTGTGTATAGAACTCGGTAAAATATACATTTTTTTCAAATCTTCAAAACTTTTTTCGATACACTTAAAAACAAGGGACATACAGAATAAAAAAAGTGAATATGGATTTGTTTTTCATCGTCTGTTTATGTTTAGTTGTTGCTTGAATTTTTGTATTATCGATCACGCATTGTACCGATCAGTTAGTCTTAGACACTTTTGGTTTATTTTAAATTTGCAAATCCTAAAAATGGCACATCGTTATGAAAACAATGAACTTGTGGATATGTTGCTTATTTATGAAGAGTGTCTTCAAAGTGCTGCTGCTGCTTCGGTATTATACGCAGACCGCTTTCCTTCGGAATCATCCTACACCCAGAAGTTTCATAATCCTTATTCAACGGGCTAGGAATACTGGCGATTTACGAGAACATCGTGGAGGGCATGCAGAAAGAGGAAGGAAACCTGAAAATGTTCAAAGGGAAGAACAAATTTTAAATCTCATCGAAGAAGATCCAACAACAAGTACTCGAGTTGTTGTAGGGCAGGTCGGATTAAGTCAAACAAAAGTATGGACAACATTGCGCGAGAATCAATTTAATCCCTTTCACGTTCAACGTGTCCAAGCGCTACTGCCTGAAGACTTCCCCCGCAGAGTTCAGTTTTGTGAATGGTTCCTACAACAACATGAAAATGATCAACATTTTTCGAACAAAATTTTAGCCATGGACGAGGCAACATTCACCCGAAACGGAATTAACAATTTTCGAAATACGCATGTTTGGTCTGTTGATAATCCCCATGCAATTTTCAACGCCGCTTTTCTGCTAATGTGTGGGCAGGAATAGTGAATGGGATACTTATTGGACCATTTATCTTACCAGACCGTTTGAATTTGCGATGTTTATTTAGACTTTTTGCAAAATAATCTGCCTGTTCTGTTAGAAGACGTGCCACTGAATATCAGGCAAGCTATGTGGCTCCAGCAGGATGGAGCACCTGCCCATTTTAGACGAGAAGTGAGCAAATTTTTGGATATAAGTTACCCAAATCGGTGGATTGGCCGAAATGGACCAGTTACATGGCCACCAAGGTCGCCAGACCTAAATCCATGTGACTTTTTTTTGTCGGGGTATATGAAAAGTTTAGTTTTCAAGACGCCTATCGACACACAAGAAGAACTAATAGCACGTATTGAGCAGGCTGCGGCAACAGTTAGACAAAAACCGATTTCTCTATTGCGTGCCGTTACAGTGGTTACGTCGAGCAAATCTTTGTGTTGAAGTTAAAGGTGACAACTTTGAACAACTTATTTACATTAGAGAGGATTGTATTGGACTCATTTTATAACATTTTGGCAATGCAATGTTTTTATTTTTCGGTTTTTGAATAAAGTTATTTGAAAAAAAATGTTTATTTTACCGAGTTCTATACACAGTTAAAAAAAAAGTATCAACTTAAAAATCACCCTGTATATTAGATGCTGCAATTCTTCCATTATGTAATGAAGTCAAGCTTGGACTGGCATATCATACAGGGTAAATCTTCAAGAAAGTTTTGGTTCAGTGTTCATATGTGAAGACTTAACAAAATTACGGCTCTCATTATTCAATCGGGCTAAGCTAACTTTTGGTGAAAAAAATACCTGGGTATGGAGTGGAAATGTGTTAGTGAGGTGCGCAGATAACTCTGTGACTAGAATTATGTCTGAGGCAGATTTAGCAAGGCTCCAACGCTCAGAAAGCAGCTAGAATTCATGAGGTATATTATTCTATTCATTATTTTTCCAAATGGTGACAATACATTTTAAAGTTAAAATTTACCGTAGCTTTTGTGGGTGTGTGATGGGGCTAATTTAAGTATAATGTTTAGGGTAATTAAACTGAAACTGCTAAAACTTTTTTTATTGTTGATACTTAATAAGTAAGTTTACAAAATCCCAGTAAAGAGAGTAATAAGCTAGTTATCTCCAATATTATTTTGTTAATGAATATTTAAACATATGTATATTTTGTTATACTAAATGTTTTTTTTAAGATAATTCTATTGTAGGTAGATTAACTACAGAGCGGCTATAGTATAATGCCTTGTTTTCCAGATTTTTTCATATTCTAGTTTTTCTTTTTGCTTGTTATTTGGTTATAGACTTAAGTAGTAATAATAATATTTTTATAATATGTTAAAGGTTGGACACTTAAATGTTAGATCGTTGCTGAACTCATTCGATGATATAAAAAACCACATATCTAATTACAGTTATGATATTTTTGCCATTACTGAGACCTGGTTGTCTAATAATATTGCTAATAATTCCATAAATATTGATGGTTATCTGCTAATCTGACAAGACAGACCTTCGCGAGGGGGAGGAGTGGCTGTTTATATGAAAAGTTTCCTAAAATATAAATTATGTATAAATCAAACATTACATTTTCTGGAGCATATCTGGATTAAGGTTCTTGTTAATGGCTCGAGTCTTTTGATAGGGGTAATATACAGGCCACCCAATACCAATTGTAATGAGTTCTTTGCTTGCTTTGAGGATACTCTTTTACAGTTTTTTAGGACTACCGATAAAATATTGTGCTTGGGAGATTTTAATATTGATTTCTTGGATGACAATTCTGAAAACACCAGTACCTTAAATAATATTTTACACACTTTTAATCTAAGTCAATATGTTTCTGAGCCAACTAGATTGACTAAAAAAACCCAAAGTGTTATAGATTTAATCTGTTTTGATAGTGATTTTAAAATTAATACTGAGGTAGAAGATCTTAATATTTCGGATCATCTTCTCACAAGATGTAACATTCCTTTTCAAAATGAGGCTCCACCGAGCTCGACAGTGGTTTATAGAAATTTTAAAAAAATTAATTTGGCTGAATTTCAAATGGATTTAGAAATGATCGCTTGGAATGAAATTTATAACTTAGATACAATTGATAAAAAAGATAATTTTATTACCTCAAAATTAACAACCCTACTTAATGCACATGCTCCTCTTAAAACTAGAAAAACAAACAATAAAAAACCATACTGCCCGTGGTTCACGGATAATTTGAAATTATTAAAAAAGTTAAGGACTAATGCACTTAATCGCTTTCGTCATTCACGTTTGCCAGAACATTGGGAATACTATAAACAGCTTCGGAATACATTTACATCAGCATTTCGAGCTGAAAAAAAAAACATATCTAAATATTAAGCTTCCAAACTGTAATGCAAAAGAAAAATGGGCGGAATTAAAAAAAGTTGGCATCATAAATAAAAAAATAAATACAATACCAGATCAGCTAAGAAATCTTAATGAAATCAACATGCAATTTGTCAATGCAGCTAACTCTACTATTTCTCCAAAACCTGAACTCTTGGATTTTTATAAAAAAAACAAAAAAACAAATAAGGAATTTAATTTTACTCAGGTTACTGAGGAAACTATTTCTAATATTATACTTAACATGAAGTCAACTGCATCTGGAAGTGACAATATTAAAAGCACTTTTTTAATATTATGCTGCCCCTTTGTTATATCTTACCTGACCCACTTAATAAATTGTTGTTTAGGAGATTCAGTTTTTCCAAGTGATTGGAAATCTGCTATAGTGGTTCCGCTTCCTAAAGTGAGTAATCCTGAGACCTATAGTCAACTGAAATCCATTTCTATTTTACCATCTATGTCTAAAATTCTGGAAAAGGTTATGGCGTCCCAAATTTCAGGCTTCGTGTGGTCCAACAACCTTTTGCCAGAAAAACAATCAGGATTTCGCCGTGGTCACAGCTGTACGACAGCACTTGCGGATGTTACGGATCAACTTACTGGTGCACAAGACGAGAGTAAGGCAAGCGTATTGGTGCTCCTGGATTATTCTCGTGCTTTTGATATGCTAAATTATGATATTTTACTAGCCATATTATCTTATTGTGGTTTTGGTGTTAATGCCCAAGCTTTGGTTAAGTCGTTTTTAAGTAAAAGGACGCAAAGAGTAACGCTTGATAGTACATTTTCCAAAGTTATGTGTCTTGGGCCCTCTTTTTTTTACCATTTATACGTCTAATTTTATAGCATCCTTAAAGTTTTGTAAATATCATTTCTACGCCGATGACACACAATTAATATACTCGTTTAAGCCGGAGGATGCTGTAGAGGCAAATTTTAGACTAAACATAGATCTTAAAACTCTTAACGCACTATCGGAAGATCATTTATTTAAATTAAATCCACAAAAGTCAGTGGCTTTACTTTTCTGCAGTGAAAGACTTCGAGAAATAATTTATAATAAATTAAGACTCACTATTGGGCAGTGTAATATCTCTTTTAGAAACTCTTCAAAGAACCTAGGTTTGATAATTGATAATAAACTTAAATTCGATGAACATATAACTTCATGTATTAAAAAATCTTACTCAGCCCTGAAATCCCTTTTTCCCCACCGACATTCTTTAGAAAGGAAAACAAAAATAGAATTGTGTGAAGCACTTGTGTTGTCACATTTTAATTTTGCTGATAGCGTTTATGGGCCCTATTTGGACACAACTCAAGCTGAAAGAGTGCAGAAAGTACAAAACTCTTGTATACGATTTATATGCGGCATTAAACGAAGGCAGCGTGTATCACATAAGCTCAGGGAACTTAATTGGCTTTCTATGTACAATAGAAGAATATTGCACTCGGCTTGCTTTTTTTATAACATTGTTAAATATAAATGTCCTATTTATCTTAATAAGAAAGTAGTATACCGTACGGATATCCATAATCTTAATATACGAAGAAAACATATTTTTACAATCCCAAGACACAATAAAGAGTCTTTCAAAAAGAGATTTTCATATAACATAGCCTCCACCCTTAATAAATTCAAAATTAATACATTTAATTTTTCTGTTGTGTATTTAAAAAATAAAATCAGGCAGCAACTCCTTTAGCAAATTTAGATTTTTATCATTGAGTTTAGCAGATCTAGGGTAGATGTAGATAATAATATTATTATTCGTCCACATTGTTAGTTTGGTTTAATATAAGTCTTTTTGCCTACTTTATATATAATTGGGTTACTGGCAAGAATTGAGGAATTATTGTGAAGGTTATTTGAGTGCTATAATGAAAAGTGTATAGCAATGCATGGGCTTTAACAGCCCCTTCCTTGGGAGGGATGCTGAATAAAAAGCCTTTTGTTCCAGTATTATATGTATGTAAATATTATAAACTATGTAAATGTTATGGAACAATAAAATAATTTATTATTATTATTATTATTATTATTATTATTATTATATTGTTTCTCAGGGATACACATATGCAGGGTGGTCCAGTTTAAACGTCATTAATTTTAATACGTGATAGAGAATTTAAAAAGAAATAGACTTTCATTATAAAATTTTTCTCAGAAATGTTTAATAAGAAAGATACATTTGTTTATTTATTATCAGCTTTGAAACTACCAGCTCAATTTTAATTAAATTTCGCATGGAGATTATTGTAGTGAATTGTCAATTACCGATGAAGCCAATTTTTTAAAAAATTGCCAGTGGCATAACATATGAAGAGACTTGGTCTTTTTTTGCACCAAATCTGCGAGGTGATAAAATATTTTTTTATAAGAAGTCAACTGTTAAGATTTAGCGATTGCCTTTTACCAAAACGAGATGAATCCACATGATACCCCGAAAACTGAATTTCCCAGACACTTCGAATTTTGTATCTTCCACTTTAAGAGTAATGGATAACATTCTTCGAGGACTTTAAACTGAAATCTGTGTTGTTTAACTTGATGATATAATCATTTTCAGTACATTTCAAGGAATAATACATTTTTTGATTGAGAAGTCTCTTCATGGCTTCGTAAATCTAATTTCAAGGTACAAATGCGAATTTCTTTATGAAAAGGTTTAATAGCTTGGACATGTTTTGGAGTAAAACTCAATCCATACAAAATTTCCGATATACCAAAATGCTAATGTTATATCAAAGACATCTTTAAGGTAAAATTGAAAAAAGTGTCTATGTAAATGTAAAATATTTAATTTGTTGTATGCAATTTTTAAGACTAGTTCAAAGGCTGTTCACTTTTGTCGACGCGAACCTTTCGCTTAAGTTTATGCATTGGTCTGTCTAAATCTTCTGCTTGCACCTCCTTTTCAAAGTTTAGATGTGACAGTTTACTTGTTCAGTTCTCTTGTAGATATTCAAAAGGCCTTGAATACGATAGAGCTGAATGAGGTTCTAAGTGCATTACAGGAATGTCAGAGTGATTATAGATCTTCATAAAAATACTAAATGAAATCAAATCGGCAGAGGTGTCAGACAGAGAGAGACAATGTTGCCCAAACTCTTTATGACATTTGGGAGTATACTTTTAGAGTACTCATTAGGAAAACAAAGCCCTAATGGTCGAAACTTGACAATTCTACGTTTTGCGGATGATATAGTTTCGCAATCACATAACCTCATTTAAGATGTGCTACAAAAGTTAAAAAATACATGATTTGATGTAGGTAACGGTTCAAAATATATGACAAATTTAGTTCCTAGTGAGCAAATTTTCATGGCTAATAAGAAAGTACCTAAAACGAGTGGTCATGAAATCCAATTCTCAAGAAACATTTAAACCAAAAGATTTTAAAATTAACTCCTTCTTCTTAGTTTTATCGTCAAGTTTTGACGCTTGATAAGTTTTTTTTTTCTATTTCTAGGTTGATAAATTTAATTAATCGCTTTAATTCGTTATCGTATTTCTAAGGAGCCTTGCGATAGAATTTTAGGAATGTCATTTTGTTATTAGAACTTTCCCGAAATCCGAGGCATTGATAATTGGACCCATTGTTATTTGAATGGTTAATGAACAATAGCAAATAAACTGGTTGAACTTTAGAAGTGGATAATTTAATCAACAATTATCGAAAAAATCTTAAATACAGGAACAATAATTATAAGTGAGTCAATTTTTCAAAAGGCCTATGTTATTTATTATTCCATTTGGCTGATACACACTATATATATCTACTATTGAAAGTGTCAAAAATAACACGTATCGTATGCTTATTGAATCATCACTATACTTTTTGTATAGACCGTACCAATTTACCACATTTTTTAATCTAATTGCCACCTTCTTAAATATCATGTGCCATTACCATTTATTAAATAAAATAATATTGCATTCATGTTCCGGAAAAAAAAAGAAAATCCCGTATAATTTTACATTAAGATAACGACCGATCTTGAGAATCTTCTATAATTGCAACATTTATTTGAGTCAAGGCAACGCAAAAATATGTAATTATATTCGCTATAGAACTTTTAAAAAGTTATTTCCTTTATTTAACAACCAACCTTAATCATAATGGATTGTTTTTAGAGGTTATATTTAACCTTTTGTATTTTAACGGCTTTTGCAATCTTATTTCTTTCTTAATTTTATAGTTATTAAACTGCAGGTTTAATTGCAGAGTCAAATGTAGGAAGCAGAAAAAGTATATTTTGCTACAAATACCATTGGAATGTTTGTTGTTGAATTTCGAGCTACTATAATTTCTAAAACGAGATTTTCAACTATTTTTTAAGAATATCTCAATGAAACCAGAAAGGGTCGATGACCACATTTAGAAATCAACTTCTGCACAAAACTGGTTTTTTTCTTTCTTTTCTCTCATGGACTTACAAGGTAAAGGAACCTACCTCATTGTGTTTATTATTCTATTCATGACTTATAAATATGCTGAGTTCATATTTAAAAGTATCTGCAAAATTACTTTGCAATTTATTAACCCTTTATATTTAGGTGATCTAAAAAGTTAAACATGTTTGCTTGTTGTCAGTGGACTTTGTAAATAATTCCTCTCAAGACTACCGGACATTTTCAAATTCAAATATTTATTAAATTTTTTTATATGGTCTTTAAACTATGTAAAGGCTTTACTAAGCAGTAATATTAGTTCGGTAGACTCAACCTGTACTACTAAATAGCTCCTTTAATCTGCTGCAATTACCCTAAAACTATCTGAGCTTCAAATTGTAAAATTGTGGTAGCTAAACCTCCTTACCATGCCATTTGTAGTCTTGTGTTTACCTAGACCAATACAGTCGCTATATTAATTAAATTGGCAATGTAAGTAACACACCACCCTGGGTGACGTCCCTTAGAACTTCTCTTTAAATGTAAGTCTTACCCGTTGTAATCGCCCAGTCAAATATAAGATATACCTCTGATATCTTAGCTGACTGACTTGCTAATCAAAATCTTGTGATCAACCAAATCGAAAGCTTGATTAAAATCTGAAAACAGACCTGCAAAAAATGATACTATAAGATGTGCATCCCTTATAAGTCGTTGACAGAATCAGCTAATTAGTTGTCAAAAGGAAAAAACATACCAAGATCAAAAGCTTCAAAGATCAAGATATTCAGTAAGACTATAAAATGCTTCACTTTTAAAGAGTGATGCAACAGATGTTTTGAAGCAAATCATAGTTTCTGCAGATTTTATATTACATGGAAGATGATTAAAAATATTAAACTTGGCTAAATAAGAGAGTCCCTAGTCAGTTTACTCTTTGGTACAGGTATTGGAATATTGAATTTTTGTCTGATATTATAGATCTTTCTAGATGTGTCGCTGATAAGATGCAGTTTGTATTTCTTTTTTAAATTAGGCATGATGTTTCTAATTCAACAGAAAGCACAACGCCATTAGCTTTAAGACCCTAAATAAAAGCCTACAGGTCGCTCCAAATGATTTGTGACAAACCTCTCTAACTGCTCTTTTCTGTAGAACAAAATCAAAATTGTAAAAAAAATTGGCTGCAGCAATCCTTTAAGAAAGCGCAAGTAGCTTTCCATAAGCGAATTGATACACTGATTTAGCAACTTAAGATCCAAGGTCATATGCGATAATTCCAATAGAATAACACCTACTAGCCAGTTTCTGTATGCCGATATATATATATATATATATATATATATATATATATATATATATATATATATATTATTTTGAAAAGGAGAAATCGCATGTAAAAAAGTGACAGATGAAAGTTACTTATTTTTTAACGCTAAATCAGATACTATTAAAAAAAATAGAGGTTTCTATGTAAAAAAGTGAAGTTGATCTTCATTTGACCTTGAAGACGTCCACTCAAGGTCAAACCAATAACGTCATTTTATGGCCTTCTGGAAACCATTCAAACTTCACATGAAACATTTTCTGGATACATGTTTAGTTTTCGAGATATTGCGATGTCTCAAGTTAAATGGACCACCCTGTATATATATATATATATATGTTTTATTAATTTGTAAGTAGAAGTCCATTCTTGAAGTGGAGTGGCTCTATTAATAAATTAATTTGAGAAAGAGAAAAATATGTTTGGAGACAGATTATAAGAATCACACCATTGCTTAACCCTATACGTAAGTTCTCCGCTACAATTTACGTTAATGTCTTATTGGGTCCATATAAAGGTGGTGTCATCTGCAAAGATTGCGAAACGACTTTTTTATAAAGAGAGAAGAAAATATATTGTAGAGAAGAAATAAAATAGGGCCAAGCAGGGAACCCTGGGGAACTCCATGATCTATTGGACTTACAGGAGATAAGTCATCCATTGGCTTGATAATTTGCCTTCTGCCAGACAGGAATGATTTGAATTATTCTAGAATAATACCTCTAAAACCATAGCAAAAGAGCTTACCGAGTAATACTCTGTGATTAACGTAATAAAATGCTTTGAAGAAATCAAAGAAGACCGCTGCGGATATTCACCAATATTTAAGCTTAAATAAAAATCTTCCCCAAATCTAAGCTAACATTTGCTTAAAATGCTGTGCTTAGTGAGGAAACTCATCACTGTTTGCTTAACCAACATTTCTATAATCTTAGATAGACGTGATGAAAGTAAGATGCGTCTATAACTATCAGGATCATTTAGTTCATCACCTTTAAATAGATGTTTTACAATAATTTTGAAGTTATTCGGAATTGTAGTCGTTTCATAAGAAACATTAATTGCAAATGCAAGAGAGGAGAGAGCTTCATCTGGCAGACTATGAAGAATCTTAAGTGTATTATCAACCTCATAAGGGTTTCCCAATGATTATAAATATAGTTAAATTTTCATCAGCATTTGATTGTCTATTGAAATATCATGGACAGCTTTTACTGTAAATTAAATTTATAAATATTTGTATTGATAAATTGCATGTTCTGGTCTTACTTACTTATATTGAGCAGTTTCAAATATTGTATAATCTCGACCTACTAAATAAAGGTCGAGAGAAGTATTAATGGTTATGTCTGGTTTTTTTGGACACGTGAATGATTATTTAGACATGAGGACAAAGCAAAATATAACAAATGACTTGTTTTTTTACCAAATTGGCAAAACCTATCTATTGAAATAACCAAGATATAAATCAATCAAGCTGCCAATCAATGAATGTTGGCTAATATATGTGGAATTGATTTTTCTCTCGTGATATGGTGACTAGCTCTTTATTTGTCCTTCGGCTGGTACACTGCCTAATGTTTCTTGCACATAACAACTGTTTTCTACCAATTTTCCTTCTTCCTTTTATCTTTCCTTCCAGAATCAGTTAGTAAAGATAACTTAGTAGCTAAGGTAGATAGTAATCAGCAACTAGTATCTGTGGTGTCTAAACATTTAATGTTTATTAGTAATTCTCTGTTCTGTTCCTAATATTTCTTCATTTGTTACCCTATCGGTCTAAACCTTAGTTTTAGAGATATGAGCAATTTATCCTTCGAAATTCCAATATTTTTTTTCAAATTTTAAAGCTAAAACCTTCAGAGTAAGAAGATCTTGAAAGAAATGCTAAAAGAGGAGCATAAGAGAGAGATTCATTAGAAGAATCTATATGCCAGTTTTCAAGTCTCTATCTTTTTTTAGTTTCAAAGATAGGTGCATTTTCACAGATTAGTAAAGCCAGAAGCTTACTTGGGCGTATGGCCGCGGGGGCGGTGTGGCTCTTTATTTTAGAAATCAATTTAAAACTGAAACTCTCTTTTCTGAGAGTCATGAACTTTTAGAATGTATCTGGGTAAAAATTACAATAAAGAAAGAACATTTTGTTATTGGAATAATTTATAGACCACCTAGATCGAATATTCAGCAGTTTTTAAATAAAATGGAGGACATTGTTTCTAACTTGTTTTCTTTGTATAACAACATATTTTGTATAGGAGACTTTAATATTGATATGTTACAATGCGATAATCTTGTTACAAAAAAGTTAGTTTCGATGTTTGAGCCCTTCAATTTAAAACAAATTATAATGGAGCCAATCAGAATCAGGAAATCTTCTAGTTCCCTAATTAAATTAATAGTCACTAATTATGACCAAATTGAATGCACTGCTGTTATCTGTTCTGATTTTTTCGACCACTTCGTAGTCTATTGTGAGATACAAATGGCCAAATTAAATTATAAACCAAAAACTATCATTTCTAGAAATAGAAAATTCTAGAAAAAATATAAACTATAACCTGTTTAAAAATGACCTTCAATCGATACCGTTTAATAATGTTTACAATATCGTTGATGTTAATCAAAAAGTCGTATTTCTTAACAACGTTATAACTAGCCTATTTGGTATTCACGCTCCTCTTAAAACAATTACATTGCCTAAAAAACCCTTCCTACTGTGGATTACAGAGAATATTAAGAAAATGCAGAAATTAAGAGATGCAGCTCTCCAGCAGTTTAAACGCACTAAACGTCCAGAAAAATAGGAATATTATAAATCATTAAGAAACTTAACAACAGCTTCAATAAGAATGGAATGCAAAGCCTATTATAGGCATACATTTAAAAATGGCAGTACTCGAGAAAAATGGGAGGAACTTAATAAACTAACTCCGTCTAAGAAAAAAGATATTCCGGTGCAGTTTAATGATGTTGATCAATTTAACAATTTTTTTATTAACTCTACTATCTCAAACCAGCCTTTAGATCAGGAACTTTTCAATTTTTATTCATCCAATAAAAAAAGTGACATAGATTTCTCTTTGCAGTTCAGAGCAGTGAAAAATTGTGAGGTATTTAACATAATTAAAAAAATAAAAAGTAAAGCCTTTGGATCAGACGGTCTTAACATAACTCTTCTTGAGCTTTGCTGTACTCATATTTGCGAATATATTACACACATAATAAATAAATGCTTAGAAACTAACTATTTTCCCAATTGTTGGAAGGAAGCCATCGTCTTACCACTTCCAAAAATAAGTAATCCTACTGACTATACACATTTTCTATCTATTAGTGTACTACCAACTATGTCTAAAATATTGGAACGCGTATTGGATGTTACTCATTAATCAATCTGGATTTCGCAGTGCATATAGTTGCGCAACAGCAATGGCAGATATTACCGATGACATTTTTCGTGCCCGAGATAATAACAAAGTCACTGCTCTGGTATTGCTAGATTTTACTAAAGCTTTCGATTTTTTAAATCATCAAACATTAGTAGCCTTATTGCACTACATAGGATTCTCAAATCATGCTATAGCTTTAATAAATTCATTTCTAAGTAATAGGTCTCAAATGGTAAAAATTGATGCAACCTTTTCAAGTCGTCTTTCAGTTCTTAATGGGGTGCCCCAAGGTAGTATATTCGGGGCACTACTATTTAGTATTTATACAACATGCTTTCTTCAATATCTTGAATACTGTAAGTATCACTTTTATGCAGATGATACGCAGTTGTGTCACTCCTTTTCACCTTCTGATTATTTAACTGCTTTGAACCATATAAATGCTGATCTTGTTAAAGTCTTTAGTAAACATATGTTAAAATTAAACCCTAAAAAATGTATAGTTATTCTCTTTGGAAGTAAAGTTCAAATAAGGACTATTTATGAAAAATTTTCTTTGTTTATTGGACATCAAAAACTTCAAGTAGTTGAGAGCACCAAGAATTTGGGTTTAACACTCGATTCACGGCTTTTTTTAGTGGTCACATATCAAATAATCTTAAAAAGTCGCATTGTGCTCTAAAAACCATGTACCCTCATCGACATTACTTAGATCTGAATATTAAACGTGAGCTATGCGACTCTCTTGTGTAGTCAAATTTTAATCATTGTGACGTGGTTTATGGACCTTGTCTAGATGGTCAAGACTCCTATAGAGTTAAAAAAATTCAAAACTAGAAGAAGTAAATCTTTAACTATTCCTAAACAAAAAAATAAATTTTTTAAAAATCATTCTCTTATAATATTTTTCATATCATTAATGCGCTATCACCCGATATAACTGTTATTTCGAATTCCATTTATAGATTCAAAACAAAAGTAAGGCAAATCTTATTAGATAATTAGTAACATGTATATTAGAGCTAGAAGATTTATTTTTCATTTGTCTTGTTTATAAAGTGTAATTGAATGACTAGTATTAGATATATTCTTCCGTATTTAATTGTTGTATTGTTGTAATCTGTACCAAATCATCAACTACCTAGATGTAATGTATGTACATTATATCTAGTAGTTAGTTTAGTTTAATTCGTTAGTTTTATTTAAAAAGTAGTTTAGTTTAAAAAGTTTTTTATGTTGTAGCTATGTAGGTAGAACAGAACCTGCATTTTCCATGCAGGAGTCTGATACATTAGCTTTTATTTACCTCAATTATTGAATACACCTGTAAGTTTATATTCTATGTAAATTCCATGGTAAATAATAAACGTTATTATTATTATTATTATTATTATTAATATATAACTTAAAAATCATCGTAGTATTCGATATATATATGCTGAAATCAGGAAATGCTGAAAAAAGAAAAAAGAGATCAGGAAATAAAGGAAAAGCCTACAAAGAACTCTTTGACTTAAAAAATGGGAACGCTTCAAGTAAGTCTTTCACCTGAAGTAATAGAGAGAGTATTTGCCAAACAATACAAACTCTAGTAAGGTTGTCTATAATTAAAGAGAAGAGTGCAATGTGATCAGACAACGACTAATCTAAAATAAGCTTGCATTGGTTATGTTGGTAAACGGAAAAGAAAGCTTAGAGATTTCTTAATAGTTGTATGAGGAAAAATCATCTTTCGTCATCAAATTCATCTTACGATCCACGGTGTATAAATCCCATTATTTTTAAATGAATCAAAAGTGCCAATTTGTTTTTGAGCCACCCGAGTTGGCCTTGAAATGTGTGGAAAATATTAATTTTAGTTTTATGTTATAAGTTTTATAACATTTTTTGGAGACGTCAAACACTTTGTCGAATTTTCCTGGCCGCAATATGCAATTTCCCCAAATCATATGCACATATTCGGAAAGCTCAGAGTTTTTCTGATTAGATGGTACCTTTAATTTTTTTATTTTCATTGAAAATTTAACGAAACTGTGACACCCTTTCGAAAAATAACATGACGAGATACCTGCTGTTGGCGGCCATATTGGATCATTTCACCCTTGTGGTGACGTTTAACGAAAAAATCAGAGAAAATTAACTTGTTTGAGAAAAACAATTTTTTTCGATACTTCTAATATAACTGGGATACTGAAATTTTAGTATGTGTTGTAAAACAGAATTTGGGATCTTATAGATGAGGTTTCATTTTCTAATAATGTACAGGGCTGCCGCAAATGAATAAAGCGCAAAAATGCAAATAACTCAAAAACTATTAATGCTAGACAAATTTTAATTACACGTAAATAATCGGCTTATTATATTGTTTAATACCTGAAAATATGAATGGTCCAGGTGGCGTCACTAGAAAGTTATTAAAGAAAATATGATTTTTTCAATTTTTTGGTCGGACCTTCATGGGAAACATTGATTATTGCTCGCCCTATATAGTTCACAAAAATTTCCCTTATATAACATTTCAAGGAGAAATAATAAGGGTTTTTTTCATAAAAACTATTTTTTCAAAATAAGTACCGTTTAGCGAAAAATTTCAAAAAACTGAAAATGCCAGAACTCGTTAAAATTTTTTTTTTCAAAAAAAAAGTCCCAATATGTCATTTTTTATATGAGACTAAGCATTTTCACTGAAACACTTTTTTTATTTAAATTATAGTTTAGCTTCTGAAACAGTTTGAAGTTTTTTTACTCGCTTATATTTACTTACCCTGTATACGGATCTTGCCCAAAAAGTATACAGTTCTTGATTTTCACCACTCTTATTATTAAGGAAAATTGATGCTGCTTTTTATCGTTTAATTAAAGACGTAGACAGCAACATTTTCAATTCAAAATTTATCAAAAAAAAAAGATAATATAACCGGGATTGACATTATTCAATGGGCCATAAAGAGATTTAGATATGCGAATGGGTTTTCTAAGAAAAGTAATTGAATTGATTGAGAATGAGTTGAAGGCTCGTATTTTTCTATCTGCGTTTATGTTTTTCAATTTATTTTTAGATATGAATTTCTTGTAACTATTAAACTTTTTGTATCAATTCAATAGTCTTCATGCTCTAATCGTACTCTGGAAATATCGATAATTTTCAAATTAATAAGCTGCTATAAAATATTAAGTGAGATATCTATAGAGAGGAAATTAAAAACATTATTTCATCTTATTTTCAGGTACTCAATCAGAAAAAGATGGTGAAAGCGTCAACCGAAAAATCGTCCTCACTAAAACCACGCAAAGGAAAAGCGTCTGACAAAGATGACCCGCCAATTACCACCATGTCATTTAGGGATAAATACAATTTCCTTAAAGAAAACATTACGGTAGAACCGATGTTGGCCTGCTACATTATACCGAGCGTGTTGGCCAGTTTGGCCACCCAAAACTTAAATTTAGAAAAGGCTTGCCGGGTCAACTTAGGATATTCGACTGAAGTCTGTGATGCACTTAGAGATAGAAGAACTGGTAAATCTTTTCATTTAAATATCTTCTATTTATAGTATTTCTATATGTCAATAACCTATGGTTTGAAGGTTAAACGTTTTACCTTAATTATTAAGTAATTGTAAGCCATTATCTGCATGTACAAACCGTAAATTGATTATTCATTTTATTACTTAAGAACCATTAAAATTTACATTTTCTTAAGAAAAAACGTGCGCCTGATTGAATCTAGTAAACTAAGGAAATTTCTTATAAATATGAGTTATGATGTATGGTTTATTAATTTAAATGAGAAGCAATTAATTAGTATTTTATTACCAAACTTATCAATGGATATAGTAAAAGTTGTGTAAGGCTATAAATTATTAATAAGTTATGTATATTTAAATTGAATTCACTATATTTAGCCAAATCAGAGAGTACTAAAGAAATTGAGGATTGAACTGAACTTTCTTAAGTTATTAAGACCATAATATCCTACTATTAAGTAGTGTGTATATTAATGTGGCTTTGGAAAAAAAAATAATTTCAAGAAAATTAATAGATATGTTCAATAAATTTTCCATATTCTATTTATTATTTTACTACGATCTACCATTCGAACTCTTAGAAAAAACATGCAATCTTTTTTTAGGCTGGTATCAGATAATTTATTTATTTATTTACTTATCTTTCAACGTGCCTATGGTCCAATACAAAATTAACTTCAAAAGGACAAAAGTTTTTGGTCAGAAACAAGTTTTGTCCATAGTAAGTTCGATGAAAGGAAACTTGAAAACGTGATGTTGGCCTGGTTCATGTAGGTAATGTACAAGACCGATATTTATACCGAATGAGTTGACAGGGAGTCAAGACGAATTCACATAATCTATTACATTAAAATGATATCAGCCCGGGAAATTTTCTGTGCACACTTTCAATGATAGTCGCGTAAACATTATAACAGAAATATCAGACTGCTGATGGATATTCCACATGGGGAGTAACAAGAGCACAATAAAGAGCCTTAATCTCTTAATCTCCAAGTATCTGAAGTGATTTAGGTGCTATAGCGGTAATGTGAGGTACAAATGAAAGTTGAGTATCAGGTCACGAATCTGTCGTAGGAACTGTGATACTGTCACTCTGATAAACTGGACACTTTAAGATATTCAGCTCCAGTCCAGGTCAGACTATAATTGCCATCATCATCTTACTGTTACAACAAATTTAAGGTCATTAGCGAATAATAAAAAGGTGCTATTTTGGGAAGCATTTAATAAAAAAAAATTAAGATCAGGGACCCCACATGTGACCCCTGAGGAACACTGACATTTACATTAACTATCCTAGATGTATACTTTCTAAAGCTGCAGGATTTTTCTGACTTTCTAAGACGTAAGGGAAATAGTAAAAAAATTATAAAATTCATGTTATTCCAGGCTCTTGGAACGCGTTTGTTGTTGACTTTCTTAGATAAATAATTTATTGTTCAGTTGCCTCGGCTACCTAATATAATATAATGAGTATTTATTTAGCATCATTGCTACAAAAGATACACAACAATTATAAAAAGTAAAAAGAGCACTTAAATACAGGGTGTCCCTGTTCAAATGGTCAAAAATGCTACAGTATGTACAGAAATTATAAAAATGTAGTTTGAGATAGGACATCGATGGTCGGAAGTGTCCGGTTTCCAAAATACAGGGTGTGGAAAATTTTCAAAATAGTCGCTTTTTTCCTCTGTATTAAAAACACTTTAAGCGGTTTGAATGAATGAACTCGCTGGAAAATCACATATGACCCTAACAAAGTAAAAAAACTTGCTTAAAAGTTCCTATTTCAAGAAACTTTGATAATACTGAAGAAGGGTTTAATTAACCAACTAGAAATCTTGTATTCTTAGATCGTTCGGATAATAAATCAAAAGATTCCTTAGATTCACGATTTTTATTCACCAAAAATTAACGATTTAAAGTTCCGTCTTATAACAAAAACTGATTACAAGACTAAACATGTAATAAAAAAATCAGAATAATCGACTCGTCGTGACGTACTTAAAGTTACCAAAAGTCAATAACCTTCAAAATGCCAGTGAGGCTGAGAGGCTCATTACATATTATAGAGGCTCATACTAGACTTACGTAAGATCATTGAAAGCATCTTCCACAAAACAAATCAACACCATTACAAGATCTGAAAATACCAATTGAACAAAATACAACAGGTAAGGCATACCCGAGATGGAAAAGTCATATTAGCGCCAAGCAACGATGCAAACGCCGCACGACAAATACAATATGCAGTCTATCGAATCTGAAAAAGGAGACGAGCAAGATCTTCTTAGAGACAATGAGCGAGTACCTACTTTATCCATTAGAGACATCGAAGTAACGATTAAGAAGACAGATATCATAACAGCTATTCAGAACCATGTAGGGAGCTGTCTTAGAGTGGAGGAGGTTCAAATAGGAAATATTTGACCAAACGCAAATGCTGATGTGCTGAAGGCCACAATGCGAGTAACAAGGATAATCAGCCAAAAAATAACTTTCATTTCCAAATTTAAAATAAGGATATGTGTGTGTAGAGTAGCCGAAAGACGTAGTTTGCAGTTTCTTTCTCTATTCCCTAGTTTTCTTCTCTCAATAAAGGTATTTTGAACTTTGAACCAATGCAATCTGTTCTATCTTTAGGGTGTAAAAAAGGCGGATGTGAAAAAGACAAAGGCGAAAAAATGGGATACTATCCCGCTAAAGATCTGTCACTAGCTAAATTTCACATCTCTTCAAAAGTAGTAATTGTCTTTTGAGACAGACAAAGGGACCAACTATGTGTGCCTTAGTTTTGTCACGCCTCAGGTGCTTTCTTTCATCTGAGGAGGATCTTTTTGTCGAGCAGCTGTACATTTGGATATGCCGATGCTCTGCAGCCCTTCTTCACCATTCTAACTTTCAACTTTTCTGCGAATCTGCTGTATAAGCAGACTAATGCTACTGGATTGCTGTATCCACATTTTAAAATCATCCGCATCTTACCACAGTGAATATTTTAGTTTGGATGGCGTGTTCCCCCAGAGACGTAAGACATACTGGTATATCGGATCCTACTAAAGAAGCCTGTCATTTATTCTACGGTGTGTGTACCAAATGATCCCTCTGTTTACTAAAGTAAACCCCACTAGATGCCTGTCCCATGGGTCACGAAGCCTTTATAGCCTACTGTCGCAAGTCCCATATAGTTACTCGCCATTAGAGGAAGAAAATATTTCTGTCGGCCCATAGTTCGTCAAGGACATTTTGAAAAGCTCCTCAGACAGCAATTCATGGTTCAATGGTTTCAACTTTGTTGCCTTGAGAAATGCCCGTAAGTAGACGATCAATTCCCGCAAAAAAAACTATAATAAGGAAGTGAAGAAAAATGGGTCAAGATCGTTCTGGTCTATAGCAAAAGCAGTTAGTCAAGGCTGTAGGTCAAAACTTTTACTATTGACTAGGAAAAATAGTTCCATTTCAATAATCGCTATGGAAAAGGCAGACTTGCTGGTTTCAGATGTTAGCCTCAAATTCTACTGTAGAGCCACAAGACAACACACCATCGACTTTGCCAAGAAAGGTTACAAGCTGTTACAGAGAGATCTGGAAAAAGTTCTTAAAGGCTTAAACACTAACAAAGCCACCAAACCTGGTGAAACATCACCTCTGGGATTAAAAAAGTGTCTGGTCTTTTTATGGAGGAGTGTAAGTCAGTGGAATTAACTTCCCAAGCACGTATTTCCTGAACATTATAACTTGGAAAAGCTTAAGAAAACTATCCACAGACACCTTTGTACTACTTATGATAGTCGTTGCCTTTGTGCTAGTTCTAGAGGCCTTGAACTAGTAGGTAGTCCGTGTATTTAGATCATTAACTAGGCCATTGACTTGACTAATGTAATAACTTAGTAATAACTTATAGTGCAAATTACCTATTATTTATTAGTTCTTAAAAATATGTTGAACTTAGTACTAAAGATCTATATTTGGAATGTTTTTAAATTCATTTGGTAATGCGTTATATGAACGAAAACCTTTACAAAAAATACTTTTCTGCAATGCAGTTGTAACTATACCCTGTAGATATAGTCCTTCGGGTCTCGAGTCCGGGGGAAAAAAAGTCGATATGCTCTATAGAAATAAAAACGATTTTTAAAAAAATCATCGATAAACATTATAATATGGACTTCAATTTCAGACACAGTGTATATTAATTTCTACCTAAAGCGTTAAAAATATTCAAAACGATTTTCAAGTACGTTTAGGATAATATTAACTAGTAAATGGACTACATTTTAAACATTTGTTTATCAACTTTTGGAGTAAAATAAAAAAAAACTTATTATAATTATCTTGAAACGGTAAATCACATAAACTTGAAATATTGAATAAAAAATTAGAGTTGCATGGTTGCATTATTCCAAATTTTCTTCCAGAGAACTTCACGTTTCAAGAAAAAGAAGTCCAGCAACTGGTCGCCTCCATGGGCGTCTGGAAAACGATCCTCCAAAGCGCGTTGCCAGCGTTCCTCATTATGTTCGTCGGTTCTTGGAGTGATCGTTGGGGCAAAAGGAAACCTTGCATGTTACTCCCTATAGTTGGAGAGCTTCTTACTGCCTTAGGCTTACTTATATGTACATACTTTTTCGATGAACTTCCTATGGAAGTTGCCGGGTTTGTTGAAGGACTCTTTCCTGGTAAGTACACAGTTTTAGATTGAGAAATATCTAAATAAGATAAAGGTGTACTAATTCTCTTACAGCAATGACGGGTGGCTGGTTCACAATGTTCATGGGAGTGTTTAGCTATATAGCGGACGTTACTACGGTGGACACCAGAACGCTACGCATAGGAATAGTAAATTTGTTCTGTTCATTGGGAATACCAATCGGGTTGGCTCTTAGCGGAGTACTTTACAAAAAAATCGGGTTCTACGGTGTGTTCTCGATATCGTCGTGTATGTATGTGATGGCCATTTATTATGGTTATAAGAAAATTGAGGAACCCAAAAAGATCGACATACCGGTGCTTAAGGATGTGCCCTGTGCTTTCTTGAGGGATTTTTTCGATGTGAAGCATTTGGTGAACACCTTCAAGGTGGCGTTTAAGTCGGGGCCGAATAATCGTAAAATGAAGGTCATGTTGCTGATGTTGGTTGTTATGGTTGTTATTGGACCCATGCATGGTAAGTGTTTTTTTTTATACGTGAATAAAATATAGAGAAAACGGTCCGTAAATATCAGGTTACTTGCAAGAAGTTTGTTTACAATTTATTTATTCATATATTTTTAGTGGTTAAATGATTGAAATTAAGTTGTTAATTAAGATGTTTTTAATACTTTAAATTAAATCAAATAGTTCCAACTTAACTACTTACTACATAATGATATGTGTAGATCCTTACATGTATGACGGATCTGGAGAGTTGTAAAATTAAGAGAATCCTCTACTTGCAGCTTAATGTTCCCTAAATTATTAGATAGTAAAAACATATTCTGCGCTCTTTTGATTGGTTAAATATGAATATTGTAATAAGGGTTCCAAACACATGAACAATAATTAAGGTGTGGGTGTACAAGAAAGCAATACAATAATTTTATTAGTGAAGAAATAGTCCATACTTGCAGTGAGTCGACGATTAAGGTAAAAGAAAATCCTGCAGTCTCCCTCGACTTATTTATTAAACATTCAATTTTTTTAAATTCTGAAAAAAAAAAATTAAAAATAATATAAGGGACACTTACAAAGGTTTAAAATTGGTATAAGTTATTTGAGTTTAGTATGTTTTTTAGCACACTAATAAAATATATAAACAAATGAAATTAAAAATAATAAAATAAAAAAACAATAATAATAAATAGAGGATTTTTGACATGACATTAAACCCTAGAGCATATAACTGACACCAATTTTAAACCTTTGTAAGTGTGCCTAATATCAATTTTAAGTTTTTTTTTCTGTGTCTGTTTGTCTTTTTTTTCTTCGATCAGAATTATTTCCTTGTAGTATCCCCTGATGATGGACACCACTGTGACCAAAACATATCGGGAATTTTAAAAAACTGAATGTTAATTAAATAAGTGGAGGGAGACTACAGGATTTTCATTTTACCTTAATTCACGGCTCCACTGCAAGTATGGACTATTTCTTCACTAACAAATTTATTGTATTGCTTTCTTATGCACCCACACCTTGATTATTGTTCTTATATTGATTATTAATCTTGGGGCTTATAAAACATTTTATAAGTCTAAGATTTGGGAAGACCTTATGATAGTGGAGGATATGTGGGGTACATATGGCAACTGACCATAAAGTCTTTAATTTGGGATAAGGATGTGCGATACGATACGATTTTCTCGAGTACCGGTATTTTTTCTTCCGATACTCGATATTTTGTACCGGTACTTTAACGTACGATACGGTCCGATCCGTTTGAGTTTTATGCAGTACCTATCGTATCGTATAATATGAATGAAGCAGTGAAGCACGGATTTACTCCTGTTTCCTACTGTCTTTCTGTTTATGTTTATCCATAGTGTTGGCAGATGCAACCCATTTTCTGAACGCCTATTTTCAAAGGCTGATGCGTAACAGACTTCTTGGAGATAGCTTTCAAGGCTATTATTTTTAAATTCGTTAGAATTAAGTTACTGGAATTTGTAATTATTTTTCAATTTCTAGAATAATTATTTTTGTCTTACGTTTTAATGTTTTCTGTTGTTCGGTTTTAATTTAAGTGACGACAGATGTCAAATTTTCACTTGTAGTTATTTCGAAATAAATGCTGTTATTAAATAATATTTTAATAAATAATACTAAAAATATGAGTATTGGCCATACTAGTCCGCGCTAATTTAACATTAAAAAAAATATATATATTTAGTTAAATCGTACCGGTACTTGGAATATCGGTACTGAACTTGTCGATATTGTAACTAACCGGTACTTTTAAAACGATACGATACGATCCGAAATACCGGTACTTTCCTCAGTATCGCACATCCCTAATTTGGGACACACTAACCAAACGACATTCATTTATCGACTAAAAACCATGAAATGACACTTCTTGAAGTTTAAAGCTGCGTCCACACCGAGTCGACACTGTCGACTTAGTGTGTACGTTGCAATCGACGATGTCGATCGACATGTCGATTTGTTTTCCATCGCTTGTCGGTAAACATGAAAGAGCAAACGATCGACTTTAGTGTGTGGACGTGTGTTCGACGTTCGACAAAGTGTTAAAGTAGGAGTAGGTACTCAGTGACGTCTTGCCGTGTTGACATCGTGGCCGTGGGTTTTCGTTGGACAAATGGAATGGGAACAAGCTAAAATCATAGCCTTTATTGAGGCATACAAACTGAAAGACAAATCTATGGGATTCTAAAACCAAAAACTATAAGAACAGGAACTTGAGACACAATGTTCTTATGGAAATTGGTAAAGAATTTAACATCGAGAGGCAAGCGGTAGAACAAAAAATTAAAAATCTTCAGTCAATTTGCAAGAGAAGTAAAAAAATAAAGGACAGCAAGAAATCTGGCTCTGGTACAGAGGATGTGTATAAAAGTAAATGGTTTGCTTTTGAAAGTATGAAATTTTTACTAGACAAAAATAAGCCCAGGGAGATGTTGGATTCACAGGTACGTAGACTTTGAGAGCTTATCTATGTATTTTTATTTTAAAACGACAGGTTGTTTAGAGCACTGTTACGCCTTTAACATATTTTGTATTGCCAAGGAACGTCATAAAATAGTCTCTTAATATGTTTCTCACTTGTTGGGCCTGCACTGCTTTTCTTCTGGGTATTCTGTGTAAATCTGCTAAGCCAGGCTCCTGGAATAACGACAGTTGAATCAGAGCAGTCAGAATCGAATGTTCCAGGGGGATTATAAATGTTCTTAGATGCACTTTTTCTAAGAAAGTCGTGCAAGTAACATCCTGCTAACGTTACCTTGCAAGCGGTTTGAGGTTCCAATAGTAATGGTTTGCGAAATATTCTAAATACATTAGATATTAAGCCAAACACATTTTCTGATATTCTTCGAGCTCTGCTGAGGCGGTAATTAAATACTCTTTCACTAGAACCTTTAGTGTGACTTCCTGCATATGGTTTCATTATGTTTGTTGACAAAGGAAATGCGTCGTCTGCAACAAAAACATATGGGTTTTTTAGATCACTATTTGGGAGTTGACTTTCTCCAGGTAAATGCATTGTATTGTCCTTTAGAAGCTTAATAAACGTAGTACTACTAAACACGCCTCCATCGGAAATGCTCCCTTGGCATCCAACATTAGCATAAATAAAATTGTAGTTTGCGTCGACTACAGCGAACAAAACAATACTAAAAAATCCTTTGTAATTGAAGAATTCACTGCCGCTGTTTATTGGAGCCTGCAACGATCTGTGTTTTCCATCCATAGCTCCGGCGCAGTTTGGAAAGTTTCAGCGATTGTAATAGTCCTCGGCATCGGCTTTCCATTCTGCTTCGTTTTTATGCATCTGAAATAAAAAAAATATATATTTGTTATTTAAACTTCAAACTAGCAATAGTACCAACAGAAGTAAAATAAAAAATCTTTTTATTACAGGTTTCATTAGGGGTGGGTGCAGTGGAAGATGCCAACGATGTGGATAATACTGCTGATGAGCATGAGAATACTCAAGATGCCATTTTAAATACTGGAGAAGGCAACTCTGAAGACTCTACAAGGAGTAATGAAAATGCCGATAATGTTGAAAAAGCAAAGGAAACTTTAACTACAAAAAAACAGTTTAAGTCGCCAGCTCTTGGCCACGTACCTTCAAGAAAAAGGAAATGCGATAACCCAATGGTCAATGAAGCCTACGAGATAATGACGCAAACATTAGCGACAAAACAATCAAAGGATGTTTTTACCATATTTGGCGAAGAAGTGGCTGTGACATTGCGAAATTTGCCCACTACTTATGCTCAAGCTACAGTGCAACACAAAATAAGCACACTTCTGTTTGAAGCAAAATTGGGAAATTACAATTATCCCGTAGCACAACAACCACGGCAGCAGTATTTTTCTCAGGCTCAGCAACAACACTATTATCCTCAATATCAGCATTCTCGGCAACAGCAATATTTTCCCAGTAAAGCAAATTCAGGTGGCTTACTGACGACCTCACCGATGGATTCCCCGGAATCATATTCCTCCTTTTAGCAATCCCCCTACTTCGGCACAATCAACTACTGCCCTTACAACTGATGAAGATGAAGCTGTAGATCGTTTTATCACCCAACTGCAATCTCCAGGAAGTCATACCTCATAAGCTCGGTCATAAGTATAGATATGCGCACAACTAGTCTTATTTAGGGTTTAAATATTTAGTTTTGTTTTGGTTATAGTTTATTTTTACTACTGTTGTGCTTATTTATTCTTTATTATGGTTATGGAAATTTGATTTAAGAAGTAGCTATAACTATATTTTTATATTTATATAAATCTCGTTAAATCTTAATAAATAAAGTGCTTACCTTAATATAGTCTTGTAATACATCAATAAGGGCATCGCACACCTCCAGAACAATTTTGGAAATTGCCTGTTTTGAAATTTTTAAAAGATACATTAGTGAGTGGTACGAATCTCCAGTTGATAAAAATCGTAACGTTACAGCAAGACGCTCCTTTATGGGAATGGCAGGTCTACAATTGGTGTCTTCTTTACATATTTTTGGCCCGATTTTTAGTAATAAATATTCAAATTCACCTTCTGACGTTCGAAAAAAATTTCTAAAACTACCATTGCATCTGTATTCAAGGCTCAATATGTTTATGTCATCTCTTTTTAAATCGTCTATCAAATTACTAGCATTGATCTAGTTCTACTTTGAAGACTTGGTCGAACCCAAAATCTTTTTTTGCGCGCAATTTTTCTTTTTTTAGTCGCGATAGTAATATACGCGGCACAAGCAAGAATTACGTCTTCTTCGTCGGACATGTTGATTTGACTGATCGACAAACATTTGTGTCAACTCTGGTGTGGACAGATGCAGTTTTTGTCGCTTTTTGATCAACAATGTCGATCGACAGTGTCGACTCGGTGTGGACGCAGCATACCTCCTTAACATTTTGATCACACCATTCAACCGAGCCGACTGTAATCCAAATCTGACTGTAATTTAACTGTAACTTAATCATACATTCTGTAAATCTTCATATACAACTTTAGATCATCATAGAAAACTATAAAAAGGGGCCAAGCAAGTACAAAACCATAGTGTTTGATAAGAATAGAAGAAATACGAGGGCTGTTCAATAAAGACTCAGAATCTCGCCACGAGCAGCTATGTAATACTGGTGGCGCGATCTCGTGGTCATTGTATGAAACAATATAGTAATACCTATTTACAGTACAAATTTGGTAGCGATCTGATCATTAGTGCTCAAGTAGTGACATTGCGAAGAAGACGTGTATGAAAGTCACCTTTAATATTTACAATGTCTGGATTTTGGTGAAATCGAACAATAAACCACTCGAAACATATCGTGAGTTAAAGAATGTGTACGGTGAAGCTTGCATGAAAAAATCTACGTATTTACAGTGGCACGCTGCCTTCCGAAAAGGTAGAGAGAGCTGTGAATTGGAAGGCAGTCCGCAGTAAAGTCCGCCAAAAAGAGTATGGTGATTACGTTTTTCGACTACCGCGGCCTGGTCTACACTCATCAGTGTCGGTTGCCACCCAAGAAGTATATTGATGCGACGTATTACATATCCGTATTGAAGCAGCTCATTAAGGATCACACCCCCAAAAAGCGACCCGACCTTGTTGGCAGATGGAAACTTCATCATGATAATGCCGGGCCTCACGTCGCATACGTGACCGAATTTCTTGTCAAGAAAAACATTCCCGTGGTGCCGCACCCTCCGTATAGCCCTGATTTAGCACCGAACGACTTTTTTCTTTATCCCACTGCAAAAAAGGACCTGAAACGAAGGCGTTTTCTCTCCGGAGATGCTGCTGTTAAAGCTTTAGAGGCGATTTTTAAGCGCATGACTAAGAGGAGCTTCGAGGACGCGTTTTTGGAGTGGCAGCGGCGCTGGAATAAATGTATCGCCTTGAATGGTGACTACTTTAAACGTGACAGAAGCGTTGATGTGTAATTCTTTGTAATAAAATTTTCATAGCCTGAGTCTGAGTCTTTATTGAACAGCCCTCGTACTATCAGAGTCTTTTATTTACGTCCAAGGATAAGAGTTTCTCATAAATCAAGCATACAGAGATGAGATTCTATATCAGGATAAGTGAATCGTACTCTATAGAAAAGTTTGATCAGAGGGGGTCATAGACTTCAGCTAGAGCGAGATACAGCGAGTTCAACTATAGGATGCGGATATTTTTTCGCAGACTGGAAAGAGAAGACGAATATCAGGAGGATGTTGCTAGTGGTAACAAGCTTGAGGAATACTAGAAAAGTATCTGGTTTACAGCACCTGAAGTAGCTGGATATATAAAGAGAACACATAATTGGAAGACTTTTCTATCCACTCACGAATATCTCGCTGACTCCTTTATTAGGAGTTCAGAAGATCCTACGACAATGCCCAAAGGAAACACTTTCCTGCTTTTCAAAAAGAATAACAAAACAGATCCTAAGAATTATAGTCTTGTTAGTTGACGATCTACAAATTGTTTACAACTCTAATAAATGTGAAGTTCTACAGCCACTGTATCAACAACGACATCTTTAAGAGAGAGCAAAAAGGCTTTGAAAGAGATTTTCTTGATTGCGCACAACAGCTTACCAAGGATGCAGTGGTTCTTAAGCAAGTTACATAGATTATGCAAAGGCCTCAGTTTCTCATGATTGGCTCATAAAAGTTTTGGATATATAAAAATTGAGCCAAAGATAAGAGGAATCCTTAAGCCTTGGCAAGCTTAAGCTTATGGCATCATGGAAAACCAGTTTGTGGATAGATGGACTGTTGGAAACATCAACATAAAAAGTGGACCAATAATGAAAAGGTGGATAATAACAGTGGATCTTCCAAGGGTACTCGCTGTTGCAGGTTTGGTTTTCCCTAGTTTTGAATCCGATGTCGATTTTCCCTAACCGGGCAGATTGCAGCTTTGACAGCAAATGACAGAAGAGATTGTCTCATTTACTTTATATGGATGACCTTATATTGTATGGTGAGATAGAGGACAAGCTTTTTGAACTTATGAATGTTTTCAAGGACTACAATCAGGACATCAAAATGAACTTGGGGTTCGACAAGTATGCAACGATAACGATCACGAAGGTGACTCACCTTCGGAATATATTATTTACCAGAAGAAGCTTACCGTTAACTGGAGATGCCACAAAATCAACTACTAGATCATCAAATGCTGAAGAGAGAGTTCTAGGATAAATATCAAGAGCGCATGACTAATTGATCTTAGGCAAAAACCTTATTACTGCCCCCTATAGGAAGGAATACCTGAGATGACTGTAATTCGATCAGAAAGGCAGTTGGCTGTCTTAACTCTCTGAACACGGCCCTCAACCAAATTTTTTAAACCAATTGAGTACGAAAACCAGAGCACAGACAACAACTTGTCAAACAAAACTTTATGATCAACCCGATTGAATGCTTTAGAGAAGTCAGTATAAATGACATCTACCTAGCTTACGTTCCTCCATTAGGAGCAAGGAATCAGATTGATAAGGTAACAAATTTGTTGCCGTGGATCTTCTATGGCAAAAGCTATGCTGAGAATCATACAAGTAGTTTCTGCAGAGCCAGGCTAACTGTTTTGTAACCAACCGGTCAAATAACTTAGGAATAGCTGATGGGAGGCATACGATTCTGTAATTTTCAATTTTATGCTTTTGGCCATTTTTAATTATTGGGACACTAATACTTTGTTTCTATAGTGATGGAAAATTAGAAGTCCGTAGAGAACTACTGAATAGTATGAATAGGGGCAGTACAATGAGACACGCGCATTTTTTAAATAAGTCTTATAAGGCTCTCTGGTAAGTTTATTAGGCAATTGAACTTTACTTTCATAAACATCACTGCAAATCAGTACATTAAAATTAACACCAGGAGAAACATTGGTATCAATGTTGGAGGAAGGCCTGTTATCATTATCATCACTATTAGTATAAAATGTTTGAAAATACTGTTTAAGATTGGTCTCCATAATGAAAAGAGTTACTATGGCTAGAATGTTTGTCAACTATAAAGTTCCAAAAGGAGTTTGGATTATTATTTTACTGCATCATTAATGGTTATTATAAGAAAGTTGTGAAAGATGTTTGCATTCAGCTCTTAGGCGAGAGAAATGTATATAGTAACTTCTTAAAGTCTGAGTAAAACAATTTAGCAAAAAACTCTATGTTATTTATATATTTTCTCGATAGAACATGGTAAGCTATGCCTATAGATAAAGTTTCATAGAAGATCCCAGTAGACACATTGATGTCATTATCAACCAAACAATCCTGAAGCAAGGAAATCATTAAGTTCTATTTAATTAGCGTTTCTAAAATCATAGAACAACTCATCATATCCAAGATCTTTAGACTTTAGTGTGGTGAATGCATAAGTTCCTATGAATGCACAATACACATCATTAAACCAAGGAGTTGAGTAAAGTTGTTGGGTAAGTTGTAGTCACCAAAAACATAAATGTTGCATTGTGTGATGTGATACAATGGATTCAACAGTTTTATAGTGATTCGTGTCCTGAGAACTGCAAATGCTCCTCTTGATCATCTGTAGATTTTTGCCAATTGAGTTAATGTTAATTGGAGAGAAAAGTATAATGAAAAAAAAAAGATTAAAAACGTGATTATAGATAATAATTATTGAGCTTATTGAGCCTAATTATATTATAAGAAGCAAAAGAATAAAAAAAGGCGAAGAAGGAAATAAATGCTTTCAGTTGAACTAGTTACTCAAAATTGTATCAGTTTATGTATTAATTCGAGGATTAAGTTTATGCATTAAACTTGCAATTGATATATACGAGTATATAAGAAAAATTCGAAAACAATCACGAACTTGATTACTTGCATAATTGGCTAAATGATTATTAAACCGCAATATTTTAATCGAATCGCATTATTCTACTGTGACAATATGACATTGATCGGAGTTTAGATTACGATCTTTCTAATTTTTATATTGTGGTTTATAGATATTATGGTTAAAAACCTAGACCGTTGTTTACAAGGAAAATTTTTTAGTTTATTAATTAATATCTTGAATAGACAACTTTAATATGCCAAAGATTTATTTTAGTGAGAGATTTTTTTGAATAAAATTAAGGGCACTTGATCCAAATGAAATTCTGTCTTTTTTCATGTAAATATATGGCAGAGTGTTCCTTTATTTAAACATGGTTCGACAACAACAGACTTTTTAACAAAGGTAAGCTTTAAGGGAGCTTACCAAAAAAAATACAGTACATTTTTTGTATGTGATCCAGCTTATATTGCAAATTAGTAATCATCAGGATGATGGGAGTTTATACACTTGACTAGAATTTTGGTACCAAATATTGATAGACAATAAGATATATTTTCTTTCCCTTTTTATTCAGACAAGTCATGCTTTTCTAGTATTCTATTTTTATTTAAATCTCTCATCTCTTTCTTTAATTTCAACGATAGAATTGATATTAAAATGGGCAGCCCATGTACCCATAGCCGCTAGAGGCTAATGCCTTAAGGAAAGCCACTGAGATATATAACTACATATTAAGTAATACCAAATATAAGCTAACAATTCTAATTTAGTAAATAAATAACTACCAGTCCATCATCCATCATATTCAACATACCAGAAATATTTTCTTAATCTTTAATTATCTTAGAATACATAAACCAAGATAAAAAATCCTAATGTGGCAAGTAAATAAGAGACCATGATCATCCAAGGATATTATAAGAGTAATTAAATACACAGACCTTGTTACAACCAGTTGAGACATTATGGATTTGATAGGGACTTTGCCATAGGAGAAAATAACTTTATTCCTGATAGAGTTACATTTTATTTCAATGAATGGATCTAGTTATATTAGGAGATCATCAAAAAACTTCATTCCTATTTTGTATCACCGGCTTGGGGTCTTAATTTTACCATTTTTTTTATTAATAGAAACTGTTAATAAAAAAAAAATTAAACACAGTATAAAACTTAAAGCAAAATATCACAAGGCATTTAAAAATTCAGGTAGTAACTACCACTTTACTGAATTTAAAAGATTTAGAACTGCTGTTAAATCACAGATAAATACTTGTTATGCATCTTATATAAATGAATATCAAGATAGTATATCTACTAATCCTGCTTTTTTCTGGTCATATATACAGACAAAGAAGGGTTGTTCAAGAATACCAGGTAGAATGCATGACCATAACGGAGTGTATGAGAAACCGAATCACATAGTAAATGCATTTGCGTCCTTTTTCCAAAGTGTTTATACCTCTACAAACAATGATGAAACTGACCATCTGTTATTCAATCCAAATGATAACCATGTAGTTTCAAATCTCTGTGTGCATATAGATGATATTTCTGAGTTGGAAATTGAGCAAACTTTGAAAAATATGAAGAGTAAGTCTAGTTCCGGCCATAATCTTATTCCCTGTTTTCTACTAAAAGATTGTAGTGCTGTTTTCGCTGAGCCTCTTAAATATCTTTTTAATTTGGCCTTAAAGACATGCACATTTCCGTCATGCTGGAAACTGGCTAGGGTATGTCCGATATTAAAAAAGGGGGATGCTTCTGATATTGCCAATTACAGACCAATTGCGATTCTCAGTAGTTTTGGAAAGGCCTTTGAGAAAGTCATATACAACCGTATGTTTCCAGCAGTTCATAGACTCATCGCCACTCAGCAACATGGATTTATGCCCCAACGTTCTACAATCTGCTTCAATTTACTCAATTATTAAGTGATGCTATTGATGACGTCGGCCAGACTGATGTAGTTTACACAGACTTTTCAAAGGCCTTTGACTGCATTGCTCATTTTACTGTACTTAAAAAACTATGCTCTTTTGGATTTAGTCCATCAAGGCAACAATTTGTTTCTTATAACGGCTTCAAGTCTGAGTTGTATTTGGCTTCATCTGGGGTGCCTCAAGGATCGAATTTGGGGCCTTTACTGTTCTTACTTTTCATCAATGACCTTTCCCGCGTCTTAACTTGTGAAAACTTACTGTTTGCCGACGATTTGAAAATATATAGCAGAATCAATAGTATTGACGACTGTGTGAACATCAACTTAATATTTTACACACCTGGTGTATAAAGAATAAACTTAAAGTAAATATATCTAAATGTAAAGTAGTGACATTCACTCGGAAACGTAAACCATTAAATTACGTATATAGTATCAGTTCTGAAGAATTAAAGCATTGTGAAAATATACATGATTTGGGGGTTATAATAACATAATTACGAAACTAGGATCTTATGTGATTTTAATGTTTGTATAGACCCTGTTTAGTCCCTTCTCATGCATCTTAATATGCCCTTTTATTTATTGTTGAGATTTTAACTTTTGACCTTGCCAGTGGCACGATAGCTTGTTATATGTTGTGACGAAAACCCTCATTGTATATCCCTGATGATGGACATCTTATATGTCCGAAACATGTAGGATAGATGATTTTTCAAATAAATTTAGTGGAGGATGATAGAAACAATTTTAGTTATCCTTTGACTTATTAACTCCACTGCAAGTATGAACTACTTCTTCAACTATAAAAATTAATGTTTTTTAGGTGAAATGAACGTTGCTTACTTATTTACGAGGTACCGATTCAACTGGGACGAAGTGGATTTTAGCATCTTCTCCACATATAGTATGATTACTAATCTAATAGGTAAGTACTATAAAAAAAATTGTATTTGTATATTAATTATACCTTAAATTGTCATCATATTATTTAAAAAAGTCAGTAATTGTATTAACATAATACATGACCGTTCCGCTATAAGGATATAATTTAAGCTTTATTAGATTATGTTACAGCCTTGTATAAAATTATGTAACCACACTGGTAATCTAACTATAAAGTATATTTTTTGCAATTTTGTGTTTTGATCGATATGGACCATTGGCGTTGGCTCTTTTATGCATGAAATTGATTTTGTTAATGAAATTATGGTTTTGGGGAGAACGCACCTTTACTCACAAATTAATAATGTAGATTGATAATAAAATCAGGAAAGCTGAACATTATTGCAAATGGCAACCCCCTCGTATTATTAAAAAGTATTTCTAATTCTGGATCATTGTTCTTCTGCTTTAGCATTAAATAATTGCATGGAATTGAAGACACTTCCAACAAAATTAATGGCTCTAATCAAGCTTTAACAAAGGTTATTAGCTTGCCTTACACATCCCAAGTCTACTAAGCAGCTTGTTGAGAATCAAATTTACTATACTCTAGACTACTGACATTACAAATTAAAACTAGAAAATATAGTCAAAAGTATAAAGGTCAGGTTATAGAAGCAGTATCTAACATCTACCTTTGATTGTGTTGATTGCTGCTGCTGAAGTTTAAGATCCACGGCACTCCTGGAATTAGTTCTACAGCACTTAAGACTCACGTAGTATTGGGTCAGGCCTTCAGCTTTAAAAGAAACCGTAACAGAAACTACGGTTTTTTCTGATAAATTTCTTGGGAGTGTGATTTAAGCTTAGAGGCCTAGGGTCAGGGTCAATGCTACAGATCCCCACTACAACTTCAAGATTGTGTTTTTATCTGGTAATACAATCTGCGGCTAAAGGATGCAGGTGTAAAAAAATACTAAACATAGGAATTTAAAAGGACACTGTACGAAGCGCCGCCACTGAATAATTCAATATTAATCAATACTTTGTGATACAACCAATACCATGCGAAGGCACAAAACGTATGTCCAATTGCGAGTCAAATTTTGCCATAGCAACGGGTATAGCGACCAATGAGGTCCGATTAGACCACATGGACATTCACGCGAGGTTGCCAGTTTAATCCAGTTTGGATGCTGAGGATTCTTAATCATAAAACCTGATTAATGCTTATAAATAATTAGGCAAGCAGGGTCCAGAATGTACAAACAAGGGAGAATTAAGATCTTCTCTTCTGCACGAATGTAACAAACATGTAACGAATAGCCTGTTTTTGTAAAATAAACAGCATCTGCAAGAAGTAATTGCTTGCATTCCTCGAGAAAACAATGCCATACCCAAGGTGAGACTCAAATATTGAGTACTCTATCAGTTTTTCGGTTCTACAGCCCTTAGACTCACGTAATTATGTCTTTAGCATTAATTATTCGATTAAGTCTCCCTCAGAAGACCCTCTTCTGACCATCATTGTTTCTAATTGACGTTAATGAATGGCTTAACCACAATCGCTTCTAAAGTTTCACAGTATTTGCTCATCATACCAAGATATAAGACTTCTTTCTGATAGATTCCTCGGCAGTGTGACTCATTGAGACTCAGATACCCAAGGTCAGTAGATGTAAGTAAAATATGGCTGATTTCATTGATAAAATGCCCAGTGACGTGTGCAATTTTATACAATCATCATCATAGAACGGTAAATATACAAAGTTAAAAGCCCGAAATGAAAACGGCCGCCACTGAATACTTTTCGACATGACCAATACCATGTGGATTCTTTCCTAGAAAAGGTTTGAGCCTAAGTGTGTTGAAATTGCTAAGATTTTAGTTGCAAATAATCCATAAAAATTAAAGTAAGAATTAGAAGCTGCAGAAGAAGAAAAAAAATTAGACATGCAAGTAAAAACGCAAAGAAAGCAATTGAACATGCTGGTTCTTTATAGTATTGAAAGATTAGCTCTGGTTACAGGTGAAAAAATTGTGTTGACTTTTGATAATCCAGAAGCTGTCCGACTAGGAACATTGAGCGAATTATAATTGGTGAAGACATCTTGCTTAGATTTAGTGGTGTAGCATTGGAAGAGGCTTGTTCAATAGAAATTTTCCGGCCTCTAGAATCTCTAAAAACTTTTTCCTTTGACTTTTGTATGCTCATAACAGCCCTCCCTTTAAACTGAACTTTTGCAAAAACCATACATCTCTTACACCCCCTTTGGGCTATCACTCCTGAAAATTTCAAGCCGTTTGAAAATTTTAAATTTCAATTATTGCGTTTCAAAGAATATGACATTATACCCCATGATTTGAGCAATGTGCAGATTCTTTTGTTCCAGAGACTTCAAATGCCTGAAAGAGGTTTATGAGTACTTTGAAGACCTTACAGGGATTAAAGTGCCTCAGATTCTTGAAATAGGCTCAGTTTGTGAGTACTTACAAGACCTTTACAGGCAGTCAAAATCTCTTTGAAGACTCTCAGATATCTTCGTGTGCCTGGAAGCAGCTTATGAGAACTTAGAAGATTCTTACAGGGAGTTAAAGTGTCTAAGATTCATTAAATAGTTTCTGATTACCTTTACGTTCCTAGATGAGCCTTAGGAATACCTAAAAAATACTTGCAGACTATTAAAGTGCCCCAAATTTCTGGAATAGACTCCCATATAGATGCCTGGAAGAAATTTATGAGTATTTAGAAAACTCTCGAGCATTTGCCCCAGTTCTTGAACACTAATCTTGACAGCAAAGTATAAAGCCAGTTTATTGGAAAGAATATTAAGCTCTTCTTTTATAAAAATTCCAAGAAGGATTATTGTCTAAATATATCACACTTAAAGCAAACCAGTATAGTCTTTGCAGGATTCAACGTTAATCGATTAAAATCATACCGTATTTAGACAGTCTGAAGATCTTTCGAGATGATCCCTTGATCTAGTGCCTGTAATTTTGTAGTATTAAATATAAAATGAATTATTTATAGAAAAAATGTATATAAGGTTAGAATACAATTGGATCGAAAATGGTGCCTTGTGAGGAACTTGAAATATGAATGAATAATTGATAATGAGAGTAATTCGACTCTACGAAGACACGTTGACATCGACTAAGCAGAAATATAAAAACCAGAACAACACAATTTACTCAAAACCATATTGATAAAGTTTCTGCCACAGAATCCCATGATTTACATAATCGAAAGCTTTTGACAGGTCCCAAAAGACTGGTTCAGAAACTCCTCCACTATTTATGTGCGAGTACAAATTTGGAAGCAGATTGTTTACATAATTTGTACTAGTGCTTTTCGAATTTCTCTATGATTTTGGACAAAGTTGATAGAAGTTAAATATATGCAAGATGTAAAATTCTACACTCGTTCGCTTGACATGAAAACACTTACATGCATAGACGAAATACTTGAGATGTGCAAGTGATATTACAATAATCAGTGCTTCACTAGAACAACCCGAATAACACTAATGTATGATACAAGAACGTCATCATACATCTTCAAATGAAGTTAAAGTAATAAAAAACATGAAGGAGTACAAATATTGGAAGAAACTCAAGCAGCCGGAATTCCTAGAAGGTATAGCTTAATCTAATTTGGTAAAGTTTGGTATGGAGATAACCTTTTTAACATCTAAAGCTACTAATTATCTTCGAGTTCCAAATTAAGAAATTAGGAAAAAGAACGAAACTAAGAGCCATAAGAGATCAGCCCAAATAGGTTGGAAACATTGCAAGACATTTAATTGCCATAAGATGGAATTTCTATGAATTGGCAAAAGGAAAATATGGAAGAGTTCTACATTTAAGATGACAAAATGGTAAAAAAATAAGAGAGTTATCTTCCTCGCTGCTCGGGTAACAGAGTTCTCTACTTCTGTAAAATTTGTATTACTTTATCCTATTAATTTTATCCTATTTTCCCTAATAAAACACTAATTATTGATTAATCTTTCAACTAAAAAAATTATTTTTTTTTCTCATTTTTAGGTACAGCAGTTTCCGTAGGAGTGTTCAGCCATCTAATGAAGATCGACGATGGGATCATAGGCATCTACTCATCTATGAGCAAGATTCTATCTAGTTTTGTATATGGATTTGCCATGACATCTCTCGTGTTTTATTTGGGTAAATACATACTTAAATATAAACGAAACGATTGCTTTAAAAACCCTTGTATTAAAAGCACATTAATTCGTACTTGGATTTAAAAAATGGTCATTGAAAATTGAATACTTCCTTAAAACTGCAAGGCCACGGTCATGCATTATTACGTAGGAACATTAACGAAATTAAGTAATTTGCACTATTTAAGCGGACGCATTTTAAAACATTCCATTTGTGAAATTGTGGTGCTTACCTGATTTATTTTTTTTTAATTTATATAATTAAAAAATTGCTTTTTGATTATATATATAATACGACCATAAACACACATAATGATAGAAAAAAATTTATTCGCAATGTTTGGTATGTTAAAACAACGTCATAAATATATTTAAATTGGGTACAATGTCGGATTTATAGCAATGGTGATTTTATCGACTATTTTTTTTTGCATATGGTAATTATAAGATGAATAATTTTTACTTTTAGTTCCACTTTTCGCCCATTTTGATGCTTGTCTTTTTTCACTTATTTTCAGGGCAACTTGTACTTACTTCTTCTTTTTAAACCAGTAGTATTGTCCTCAATTTATATCTCTGTTCTAAACATGGGGTAAATTGAACTAATAAACTAGTTAACCTTCTTGACATAAATTTAAAAAAACTGTCTGACTTTCCAATATTTGTTTTTAATCTTACTGGAAAAGATTGGACCCAAAATAAAAAAAAACTCTAAGCCCTAGTTACTGGATTAAATTTATTTCAATTTTGGGTCTTTTAAAGATCCCACTAAACCAAATATCTGCCTATCGATTTCTCATTTGAGCTTCATCAGATTTTCCGCTTTCATACGCTTTTCTACTTTACTGCGAATTTAATGTGAAAAGTATAATTTCAATAATCTCCTACTTGTGACCTAAATGACCCAATCAAGGCGTATTCTTTACTTCTGAAAATAATAATAATAATAATAATAATCTTTATTTAGCATAAATAGCTATATACAAAAAGAAAACATTTCCCCAAAAATTAATAAAAATAAAAATACATATAATGTTAATAATAATGTTCATAAAACTAATTCAAAAACATATTTAGTCAGCAAGAGTACCTACCATAAATTTCATTTCTGTGACTTTTTCCAGCCAGTAACATATGTGTCGCACAAGGATCGCCCATTAATCCAATTTCATATGTAAACGAATTCATCTCATGTTACATAGTTAAAGACCTGAATACTAGTGACATTTTAGTCAGATTTAACCTTTCACGAGCATATTGACTATATCACTGTAACAATTTTAAGAACACACGGACTCGTTAAAAGATCAATACCAAATTCAAGATACTATAACGATCTTAAGAGCCGCGAATATACGAACTATATTCCGGCATCTCCTAGTACCAAAAGTACGGCAAGGATATGGCGAGCGTCATCTCAGGACACACGTAGAAAGTTGGCGAATGATCCGGAATAGTGGTAATATATAAGGAGCCCTCGCCGCTAGGAGGCCAGTTTAAGTCTAAATATGGGCACGACATTTAATTCAAAATAAATAGTAGGAAATAAATACAGTAATGTATGGATAGTCCGAACCCCGTATAATCCGAACGCCCCAATTGCGTAAAATTGATTCCATAATCTAAACACCATGAATTCCGTAATCCGAACTGTGGGCGTCTAGTGCGAAAAGATGATGCAACGTTTAATTTATGTGAGTAGTACATAATTGAAAGTTTGTTCTTGCAGCAAGACGTTGCGTGGTTTTATAGTTGTTTTGACGTGTTTTATGGAAAGAGTAGAGTTCTTTAGTTAAGTTTTGAGTTGCACGCTGCATATATGTAAATGTATCGCATATTTCATTTAAACCATGGATTCTAAACGTAAGTATGACACAATAAGTCTTAAACAAAAGGCTCAAATTTTACGTCTGCTGGAGTCTGGATGTTCATTGCCTTAATGTCGGGAAACCAACAATATCCGATATCAAGAAAAAAAAAAGAGCGAAATTAATCGTTATGTGTCGCGTACTGGAAAAGGGCCGGGAACAAGAAAAATGATGCGTATACATGGTTTTTGCAATAGACAGCATGACATGCACCAATTTCCGAAGCAATCATACTTCAAAAGGCTCGCCAATTTTTTACAGAAATGAGTAATGATGAAGGAGTCAAGTTCGAAACAAGCAGAGGATGGTTTCAAGGCTTCAAACACAGATTTGGGATCCGCTCGTTAAAAGTTACAGGGGAAAAGCTGTCGAGTGACGAAAATGCTGTGAAACCCTTTCGAATAGAACTCAAACAAAAAATTGAGCAATTCGGTCTTTCTTCAGAGCAAATCTATAACGCGGACGAATCTGGATTATACTGGCGCTGCCTTCCTGAAAAGACACGCAGACGAAAAGGGTGTCCCGGGTCGTAAAATCAGTAAAGACCGAATTACATTTATGCCTTGTGCAAATGCAAGTGGCCGATATAAGTTGAGGTTGCTTGTGATCGGTAAACTAAAAAATCCAACACCATTCAAAAACAACAACCTACCTGTCTGTTACCGAAACCAAAAAAGTGTTTGGATTGTGAATTCGTACCAAGCGTAAAAAAGTATCTTCGAATCAATAATTTTGAAGAGAAAGCCCTTTTAATACTGGATAATGCTTCAGCTCACAGACCAGCCATGATGGTAATATTCAAGTCATGTTTTTTCCACCTAACTGCACTGCCCTGGTTCAGCCGATGGACCAGAATGTGATTCAAGGTATAAAAGTCATATATCGAAAAAGGCTGCTGCAAGAGGTACTTGCAAGATGATGAAAACATTGCGCAATGTTTAAAGAATGTGTCGCTAAAGGATGCTGCGCTTGCATTAGCCGAATCTTGAAGGCAAGTGCCTAAAAAACTGGTGTCAACTTTTTTCCGCCAAGGACATGGATGAATGAGATGAAGAAGATTTGATACCCCTGCATGCTTTACGAGGAGAAATGTGATTCTATTTTATCAGATGAAGGATCTGATCTAGTGGAGTTAGTGAACAAAGTGAATTGTGCTGATAATCCGATAGATAAAACAGAAGTTGAAAAATGAGGTGATCACAAGGAAACTTTGGATATAGAGATATTAGAGAAAATCAGAAACCTGATGACGAGGATGAACCTATACAGAAAATGTCCAGCAAAGAAGCGGTGATATCATTTGATAAGTGTCTACATCGGGCGGAAGAAAATTAATTGCTACTGCATGAAATGATCCTTCTAAGAAGAATTCGACAGAAGGCTGTTGACCTAAGCATCAAAAAATCTGTTCAAAGAACTCTGGACAATTTTATTCAAAGAAAATATTAAGAGGCAATGAAGTATGTTTATATTATGTATGCAGTTAACTGGTTTCTTTAAAAATCGTAATTATTTTTCTTGTTAGATAAATTTTTACTGAATCTTTTGTTTGATTTCCTGTTAAGTTTATTTTTATTTTGAAATATGCATTTATGTCTGCACTTAAATAAAGGTTTTTACATCCATTATATACAAATATGTTTTATGGTGAGAGTGCATTTATATGGTGAAGGAAGTTATCTATAAACCGAACGTGTTCGGATTATCCATACATTACTGTATAGTGTAAGTAAATGTCACTAGTTGTTAATTAGTCTTAATTCAATTAATATGAATAAATAATCAGAATATAGAAAAAGTAACACTGCGCAAATATCAAGGCTGGAACAAGAAGGAATATACATATATTCCTTCGAGTCCAATATACGAATTGCTATATCTGGTCGGTAATTTCAAAGTAGTGATCAGTAAATCTTGGATTATGAAGGCAAAGATGGTCAATAAAATAGAGGCCTTTGAGATTTGGACTTACCGACTCCCACTGAGAAAATCTTCTACCGACAGGGTAACAAATGAAGAAATATAGAAAAGAGTTCATAGGAACAAAGAATTATTTGCAAGTATTTAACAAAGAAAAACGGCTTATCTTGTTCACATCTTCAGACACGACAAATACCAGTTGCTACAACTGGAGAGGAACATAAAAGGAAGAAAGGAAATTCGGAGAAAACAGTTCAGTGAGCAAAGAACATCAGAAACAGTGTACCGGACTAAGGACGATAGAAGAGATTGTCAGCATGGCAAGAGAGAGAAATCAAACCAAAAATTTAGTCGCCAATATCCATTGAGTGGATTGATTGAATAATCTTAAGTCATTGTGTTTGTGTGAATGTGTGTAATAAATAATTATGTTATAAGTGAGAGAAAGAGAATTTAGGTTTTTTCATATTTTATTATATAGACTCGCACTTGCTTTAAGAATTCTATTATATTCTTTTCAAAAATATGTTTTATGGTGAGATTGTAGTCATTGCAAAAACGGCATATTGGTTGATTTTCTTTCTTTAAGATATATTCATGAGTGGTTTTCGTGTGGCTTATCAGAATTCTAAAAATAATTGATTGGTCTTTTCTGTTTAAATTTACATCTAGGTAAGGCGAAGGTTGTATTTTGATTATCTCAAGAAGCTTATGATGTGTCGGTTTCGTCTAAATCTAGTTTGAGTTGAGTTAAATTTTGTATTTTATTATTTATTTTCAGTAGTATCATCAGTAGTTTCATCTGTAGTAAAAGGTTTTTGATAATCTAGAGCAAATACCAGTTGGATTTTTTGCCATGTTATCAGCTGTTTTATTCCCGTCTATACCTATGTGACTGGGAATCCAGATAAAACTAATATTTCTATTGCATTTGATTATGTCATTTTGAATATTTATGAATGCTGGTTGTTAATACAACATGTAATGAGCTAAGAGAGTCTGTAGCAATTAAGAATTCATTGAAAGATGATGTATTTATGAAAGTAATTGCTTCTTCAATAGCATGTAATTCTGCTGTAAGTATAATGCTATTTAAATTTATTTCACAACTTTGTGAAAAATGTTTTGGGGAAAAAGCTGAGCTGGTATGTGAATTTGTCTTTGATCCGTCTGTGAAAATTATGATGTGGTCAGAGTAATTATTCTTATAATAATGGTGTAAAACTAATTTCTTATAATTTAGTTAGATATAAGTTTATACCTATATATAGAGATATCCAGGGTGGAAAGTTATAGTTGGTATGATGGCTTACTTCAGGGAGTTTTATATTATACATTTTGAGTGATTTCGTTAGTATTATGTTAGGTGGAATAGTTTGATTGCTTCAAATGTATAAGTCTTCTGGTATTTATGTTTGAAAACATTTTTTATTTAATGAATGATTTGGTTGACACCATAGTTTAATTGAATATTTTAGGAGTGGTTGTGTGACTAGTTGGGAAGGTTCCAGTACACACTCCAAGGCATAGATTTTGTATTGGATTTATTGTATTACCATATGATTTCCTTGCAAATGTATAAACTATACTTCCATAGTCTATTTTTGGTCTAATAATGGTAGTGTATATTTTTAGGACGGTTTTGTAATCACCCTCCCATTTTGAGTTTCCTAAAATCTTTAATCCATTTATATCAGTAGTGCACTTAATTTTTATGTGTTTAAAATGGTCTTTCCAGGACGTTTTATTGTCTAAACTTAATCCTAGTGATATTACATTTGTTACAATTTGTTTAATATTACATTTGGAATTTCGGAATTTTGTATTTCAATAATGTTTGTCTTAGGGCAGTTTCTTTCTTTACAGAAATGCACTAGTCCATATTTATAAAAAAAGCGAAGGAAAAGGTCTCGCTTCTGCAAAGTCCCGGCATCTTAGAGCCTGCATCTTAAAATTTGTGCATTTCATTTAATAAAATCTATTTGTAAGGGCTTCTTTATGTGATCTTTGGCTGATTAGTCGCAGTATTGTGTTAGTTATGGCTAATGTGGTGCATTTATGTACAAGAAAATACTACAAACCAAGACGCACACCTTGCGAGTCAGATTTCAAGACGTTGTTTAGATTTGAGGAGGAAAATGTGGTGTGGTTGGCAAATTACTTTCTTGGCATGGATTTCGAATCTCGTGGAGCAGCCCAGTCACCTGTGCAAAAAATGAAAATATTTCTGCGGTATTGTGCGAACCCTGGATTTCAGAGCGGAATAGCTGAAGAATTGGGATGTTCGCAACCCACAGTGTCCAGAATATTTCATGACGTGCTAGAGCGAATTGTAAAACAAGCCGGCAAATTTATCAGGTTCCCAAATACAGAAAATCGAATTATGCAGGCCAAAGAGAAATGGTTGACCAGGTTCCGTTTTCCCACAGCTATTGGAGTTATCGCTGCACTCATATTCATCTTGATGGAAAACTAGCCCAATTTGAAGACGAATATGTAAATCGAAAAGGTTTTGCCAGTATTAATGTACAGGTTACATGCGATCAGAATTCTGTTATAACTAGTATAGATGCAAGTTGGCCTGGATCAGTCCATGATGCTCGTATATGCAAAAATTCGGCAGTGTGTGAAATCATGAAAAAGACAAGAAACACTATTCTTCTAGGAGACAGTGGGTATGGTATAATGTCCATGTCTTATGACTCCTTACACCGACCCCCACGAGGAATATCAGAGAGTCTTTAACAGGCTGCTTACATCAGAGCGAGTTGTGATTGAGCATGGATGCAGATTAAAACTGACCAGTATTCCAAAAGGTATAATTGCGTGTGCTGTGTTGCATAATATAGATAAGCAATTAAGAGATGAAGATTTTCAAGAAAATGACGAAGAAGAAGAACAGGACTTGCCATTTATAGAGAATGAAATTGTAGATGCTATTCGCGCACAAGGACAAAGGCGGCGAGAGGAATTAGCTCGTCTTATTACCAATAACAATATAGCTGTATAATTAGGATTAAAACTATCATGTAATGTATATATGTCGTTTACTTCAAACGTACAAAGATGTATTTACTTACACGTTTGAACTGGAAAAAAACGTTTAATTATTTTTTTTGTTATAAATGATACATATTGCATATACGTCTATTTTTACAAGTTTTGGTAAATATTATCTCCAACAACAACATACTCTTGCGGGGCTTTTTCGTTTCATGCCTCGTTTAAATTTTTTAGCTTGGCAGAGTAATATTGTTGTTGGAGACGAGCAACTTTCAGTTGTTCAACTAAAACTAATCGTTGAAGCTGGATTGTCGTTAACTGCCTCGTCTCGTCAGACTCTTGTTTGCCCGAAGCAAAGGTAGGCTTCGGAGGAATTTTTTTTGCAGCAACCTCTTCAACCGATGTGTAGGATCGCTTTTTGTTAGCTACTACTTGAGGCATAATCATCTGATAAGCATCATTTTCCATAATGTCATCCTTTGAAGTAGGTAAAGAAGGTTGACTTGCCACGCCAATTGCAAGAGCCCCTAATAAAAATATACATGCATGATAAGTACCTACAAGGTAATAATAAAGACCTGAATCTATTTCTCACCTGATACCCGACTTAGTACAGGATTTATGTCCGCATCTATAGCATTTAACATAACTTTATCCCAGGACAAAAGACGAATGGGCTTGTTCCCTATTTTATTTTTGTCAGTTTTATTTTTCAGTCGCGTTTTCATATTGTTCACTTTCCTATCGTTAAGTATTCCTTAACGATACCAGTTAATGCAGCAGTTTTCTTTTTTTTCATCGCTGGAACTTGAGATTTCTCGAGAATCTCCGGAAATGCTTGGACTTTTTCAGCGATAAACATCATCCCGTTAGGGGCATCTTCGGTAACTTCCTGTTCACTATCGGTGTCAGACATTTTAAATATTGTATTCACTTTAAAATAGCTGCACAAATAAGTTAGATGGATCTTCTTTACATCAATTTGACGTGCGAACTGCTTTTGATTATGAAACAAATAAGATCAACCCCATCAGTTACAGACCACATACGCGTTGACTGCACGCTGCAAGTCATGTCTTGTCGAAATCGCTAATCTCTGTACCTTTTACTTTATTTTCCCGAAGCATTTGCTTGCAAGGAAGAGGTAGAGATTATGAATACGAATTAGAGCAAAACCTTTTACTTCTACCTTTTGCTTGTACCTTTTACTTCAAAGTAAATGCTTCAGTTTTATAAATACGGGCTTTTTTGAAATTTTCGTTGACATATTTGGCTATCTGAAGATGAGTGATATATTACTATGTCATCAGCAAATAGTCTGCAATTTATTTATGGAGCAATAGCTGATCTTATAGTGTTTATAGCTATTATAAATAAGGTTGGGCTGAGTACAGATCCTTGAGGATTTTCTAGTATAAATTTTGAAGAGAGGGTATTTTCAATTCTTACGCAGCAGGTTCTGTTTGTCAATGATTTTTTTAGTTGAAGTTTGGTAGATGACCTCTTATTCCCCAAGAAAATAGAGCTTTAATAATATTGTATTTCCACGTGGTGTCGAACGCCCGAGTTAGGTCAAGAAAAGTAGCAAGAAGGTGATTTTTCTTAGCAAAGTTTCCATATAAATCTACAGTAAACCCCAATTGTAGATTTTCCCTTGCGAAAACTAAATTGACATTACAAGTACCACATCAATCTAAAATTTACTATTCTTTCCAAAATTTTACTTAAATGGTGTATGGGTTATAGGTCGGTAGCTTTCTATATTGGTATGTGGTTTCGCGGGTTTCACAATTGGAATTAGAGTCGAATGTTTCCATGGATCAGGGAAGAAATCTGTGGACCAGTTGTAATTGTAGTGCTTCTTAGTTGTTTTTGTTCTTCATGTCTTGCTTATGTTATAAGTGCCTAATAAATTAACTGACTATGTTTGCATATCGAGTCTTTATAAACCCTACAATACTGAAGCACAGTTCTGTAAAACTCTTGTGCAAAGCATACTAGTTATTTGAGTTCCAAATTATTTACTCTAACAAAACAGGTTTTTATAGAGCATAATAGTCAGTCACAAATTCTAGACATATAGACTAGTTTCATTAATGTAAATAACTTACAGCATTTCAGACCTCTATTAACTCTTACAGATTTAACCTTCATCAAACTGTCAACACTTAAACACTGCTACACTAGTGAATATAGATTTTTATTGCTTCAAATTTCAAATTTTTAGGAGCTATTGTGGAAATTCTCAACGGAACATCCTTCATTGCAATGAGATCTATAGCATCAAAGTTGGTACCCTCAGATGAATTAGGTACACCTCCATGTACAATTATTAATGGTTAGAAATCAATTGCGTTTATTTTAGGGAAACTTAATTCGCTGTTTGGTGCTTGTGAAGCTCTGATGCCCCTTCTGTATGGACCAATGTATAGTGCCACCTACGCGGCCACCATAAACACTATGCCTGGCGCCTTCTTTATTCTTGGTGGTATTTTAACAATACCTGCTGTTATTATATTTGGGTAAGAATAAGTATTAAGAAAATCTGGTATATATAAGGTAAAATTTTCTTCCTATTTTGATTTACCTGATTGGTTCTTAAGACAAATCAATATTGATGCAAAAATTGTTCCCTGAGTTCCAAAAATCAAAGATTTACCTTACTTTGGTTTGAACTCAGCAGATTTTATGAAAAACGTTCAAAAAAAGGTGGAATAACTGACTATGAGCAACTAAAAAATATGTAATCTCTTCTAATTGCTGGATTAATTTAAGAAATCTTGCTACTGGAATCTACTCAATTAGTTTTAATATATCTTTCATTGATTCTGATGTAATTCTAAATATCATTTAGGTGGTTCTACTTAGAACACAAAAAAGACGCCAAATCAGCCAGCAACGAAGCAGACAAAGAAATCGGCCCTGTCGAAGAGCCACCGATTCCAGAAGCGGCAGTTTTCGCCATTGCTCCCAAACAAGTTCAAATGGGCACCCCGGTATTAAGCAGCTTTCGAAAGAATATTGAAAACGGTGGCGGAATTATTAATAAAGCCTTTATAAATGATATCAAGGAAAGCGAAAAAAGGTACTGACATGTACCTACGATAACTTAAACAAGAGAGATTTTATTTTAATTTATTTTTTTATATATATATTATAAGATAATTTGTCAACCGATCAGAAAGCTCGTGGGGTTAACTTGTATCCATCAAGGTTATAACATATTGGATTTTATCTGTTCACACGAATGCGTTGTAATAACGTAACTGAGATCAACCAATCGACTAGTGATGAGGTTAAGGTACATACATCTTGGAAGGTTATCATGAAGAGAGGGTGCGTATTCATCGATACGTTGAAAGCACGTGACTAAGATTAATCAGTTGGTGGAATTAGCTAATGCCGGTGAAAGTTATATCTTTTGAGCTCTCACTCTATCCACAAGGGTTTGTGATCATCAATACCTTGTAAGCACATAACAAAGATGAACCAAAAGGAGTTTATTAGTTTTAAATTCTTTATATACATTTCTATTCTTCTACAAAAGTCCAGGACCACGGTCAATTGGATTACAGCCAATTAATGGCTGAGGATCAATTTATATCTATTAAGAATATCACGTAAAGAAGTTGTTTATTGTATTATAATTTAGATCACCTTATCATACTGATAAGATTAACTGAAATCTTTAAAGTGAAGCGTGATCATCAATGCATCGATTAACCAGTCAAACTGCTCGTATGATTAACTAATGTACCTCTAAGTTATTCTACTTTTAGTTCACTCCTTCTATCATTTGATCCATTTACAGGGGTTAATGATCACGAGTACCTTTTAAGCACGTGACTAAGATAAGGCAATCAGATTGCTGGTGCGATTAACTTGCATCCGTTTAAGTTATCAAAGTTATATTAAGAGGAGTTGATAAGTTGTAAATTCTTTCTATACATTTCTATCAGTCGACAAAAGGCCATGATAACGGTTAGGTTATAGTGGGCCAATCAATGGCTGGTGGGGTAAGCTTGCATCAATCAAAATTATTACTTATAGAAGTTAGTTAATCTGTTAACGCATCTGTAATAATGATGGATACGTTATAATCACATACCTAAGATCAACCAATCAGCCTACTGGTGAGAATAACTTAAATCTTTAAAGGTTATCATGAAGAGTGATCATCAATGCTGGTAGGATTAACTAATGCCCGTCAAAGTTATCATGATGAGAAGTAAGTTAATATTAACTTCTCTCCATCTTTTCTATCTTTTGATCAATCCACAAGGGTTTGTAATCACAAATACCTTGATGAACCAAGATGAAGCAATCAAATTTTTCTTGCATCCATCAATTCATGACCATGAATTTCTTATAATCTCATGACTAAATTCGTCCAATCAGAGTGTTCCTAGAATTGACGTATATCCGATATGCTTATCGTGGAATAAAGTTAGGCAAACCTAAATTCTTTCCATTGTTTCTATCTTTGTCTATCCGTCTATCAGGATACGTGATCACGGATAAGCACGTGGTTAAGATCAACTGACCCTATAGCAGACTTATGGGAGTCTTCCTTAGTGCTTCAATGGCTTACGAAGTGGACTTCTACGAGGTATGACAATTAAGTAATGAGACTGATTCCATAAAAATCGTTTATTCAAAAAATATTCTACAACTTTGCCATTTCCTTCAAAGTAGTCCCCTTGGGCAGCTATACAACGATTCCAGCGCATTTTCCACGCTTCGTAACAGTTCTGGAACGCTTCGACGGGGATGCCCGCCAGTACTCACACGGCCGCTTGGATGTCCGTAATCGATTCAAAATGGATACCTTTGACCACCGATTTTGTTCTAGGGAACAAAAAAAAAGTCATAGGGTGACATATCGGGCGAATAAGGTGGTTGCTGCAACACGGCGATCCCTTTCGAGGCCAAATACTGGGACACGCTGAGGGCGATATGGCACGGCGCGTTGTCATCCCAAAATCGTCGGTTAAAATTTGTCTTACTGTCTCACGGTTCATACCTAGTTCGGAGGCTAACATTCGGGCTGTTAACCGCCGATTTTCAAGGATTACTCGACCGGTCTCCCTCGTCTTCCACGCTTTCTCGCCCCTCCATAAACTCTTTATGTCATCGAAACACCTGGGCACGACTAAGAGCACTATCACCTTTGCACCTTATGCACTTTTACAATTTTAGTGTACGTTTCCGAAGCTATTTCGACCAATCTGGCGCAAAATTTTATTGCGACGCGTTGCTCTAGATTTCGTTTTTGCATTTTCGTGACAAGCACCACCAACACACGTCCACTCAACACGACACAGAAGGCGAACTAAACAAGCTAGAGCGATAGTCATTGTATCAATGGAGAGGGAAGGGATGCCGGGGAAGGGGAATGGAATGTTAAGGTCGCAGGTTTACCACAAGCGTGGCAACAAAATCAGTCTCATTACTTAATTGTCACCTCGTATTATGTTGTGTTTATTAAAATTTCAATAATCAATTAGTCTTAATTTTTGTAGCTGTGGGAAAATTAAAAATTAATGAAAAATTTATACTATCACCTTCTGGAACTGAGTATTGAAGTAACTTCCAGTACCTTGGTGAAGCACTTGGTTACTAGCAGTTAGTGTACTAAAAGATTCAAGTCCAAGGCTTTTCAGGACATATATTATGTCGTGGCTAATAAAAAATTCTCATTGAACACTCTAATTAAAGTAAATTTAGTATTAATTAAGTGCCACTAATTTACAAGTGCGTCTTCCAAGTAATCCTCTTCTAAATCCAAATTGCAATCAACTGGTACAGCTTTTATCGTAACAATTGAGTATATAATTTTCCAGAATCCTACGTCTTTATATCAACTGCATATTTTAATTTACTTTATTGCATTCGATGCAAAACTCTCAAGCTATGTTGATGAGCTATAGTTCTCTCTGTTTTTTCTTTCTTTCTTTGGTGTGATTACGATAAGCCAATCAAATTGCTTGAGCAATTAGCATCCATCAAAGTATCACTAGGAAACTTTCAACCTATTTATTCGGTTTCTATGCATTTGGTCTTGTGATCATGAATGCCTTGTACGCTCATTCAATCAGTCAGATTGCTCGTAGGGTTGACCTGTATGCATCAAGGTTATTATGTAGAAAAATTTGGTAAATTTAGATTCTTTCTATCTTCTTCTGTCCATCTACAAGGGTATACATATCACAGATACGTTGTAAGCACTTGATGAAAATCAACTCACTATACAGCAGAATAGTGGGGGTCTTCCTTAAGAAGTGAAAGTCTAAAATGTCGTGATCATTACAATTAGTACAACAGTGAACTGGCCTTAATTATGGTAGTTGTGAAAAAAATTAACATTTGAATGAGAAATTTGCTTTGGAGCTGAATATTGCACTGAAACCCAATCTCTTGGTGAAGCAGTTATTGTTAATAGGGTACTAAAAAGTTCAAGTTCGAAGCTTTCCCTAATGAAAGATTCAGGATGAATATTGTGTTATGAATGATTCCAAAAATTGTCATAGAATAACCCATTTAAGATAAATTAAGCATTAATTAAGTGCCACTAATTTGCAAATGACCAGTCCAACTTATCCTCTTCTAAATCTAAATTTCAATCAATGTAGTTGAGTTTCCATCGTAACAATTATGTAAATCGTTTGTATAATCGTAAGCTGCATCTAAATCCATGAAGTCTTGATCTGTTATATTGTACCGGATAGAAAATTCTAAAGAAGTGTTGTTGAGCTGTAGCATTAGTACGAGGTACAGGAGTCATGTTTAATCTGACACCAGGTGTTGGAAATCAGAAGTGGAAACCATAGTAGTGTGTTCTTGTGGCTAATTCAAGATTTGAATATATGAAAACTATCTTGAACAAATGTATTTTATTGCTTAGCACAATAATTTACTGGGTAATATCTTGAGTGGCAGGTACTAAATAGATCCACTTCTTCTGAATCAGAGGATTTACAACTGCTCTTCTCTTCATCTGGTAGATGGTTCTTTGAATAAGTTGTATTGAATTAGGCACTTAAATAAAACTAAGAAACTGTGACTACGTCATGTGACATGCTTTTCTTGACTCTTTTTGAGTTGTAGGTACTTTTAAAGCTGCTACTACCGGTGGATGCTTAAAAACTTTAAAAAAGCCGATTTAGGGATACAACTAGATTTGCAAAGATGAACAGGAAACGGTTAAAAAAATGCATTATTTGTTATAAATCAAAATACAATGAAATAGAATATAGTTTGAAACCTTATGCTTTGGTCAAAATTTTAGTTCCTTATATAACAAACCGTACTGCTCCCCGAAAAATATGCCCATAAATTTATCCGGGATGTCTAAAATGGTCGTTGGTACGTAAATGTAAATATAGTTTTAAAAAATAGCGAATATTAGTAATATATTAATTGCTTATTGTTAAGATTGATATTACTTTTATAAGTATGTTTTGGCGCCTATGGTGTTCATCTTTTGTGATAGTAGACGAGATTTTAGAATTATTAACTATTATATGTATTGAAAATTAGAAGTTAGGTAATAAAATAGCATAAATTTTATTGTGAAAGCGTTCTTTTTTGTTTTATTTCCTCTATATTTCAACACAGTCTCACATTGAAGGATCCTTAACTGAGTGTCACCTGACGGTTTTTTTTTACCCCTAACCCCCTTTTTTTATCGGCAGTTAAATCATGTCATGTTACATTTTTAAAGACTACCCCGTTGTACCATATACTGACATTTCGCCGGACCCCTTTCTTCCCACGAAGTTTTAAGGTAATCCATATAACGTATAAACTCTCTCTAACTATACCTTACTACTGATTCATTCCTGTTCCATGATATTGTAACGTAACTCATGAACACACCCTTTAGAACACACTCTTTTGTCATTTGACGTACAAGAGTGTGTTCTCGGAGTAAATATGTTACAGAAAGGAGTGTGTTCCTGAGTTACGTTACAGTTGGTACCATAAGTGACGTGAGTAGACGCCTTTAACCAGAAGTCACTCCAAGGGGAAGACCGGGAAATTAATGAAGCTTCTATTAAAGAAGTTTGTCAAACAGAGAGAAGAGCAAGAAGAACGAAATAGAAAACAAAAAGAAAAAGAGACACCTAAAGAAGATCTGAAGATGAAACAGAAACAACTAATAACCAAAGCAATATTTGTCGAAAAATTGAGGCAAGTACAAAATAAGATGCAAGAACTAGAGATGAGGGGCACCTCCCTCTTTATCTTGATCCTAGAATGCAAACAGTGATAAAAGTAAAGACACCACAATTCGACGGTAAAACAGCATAAAGTACCTAGAATTCTACGTCAATCAAGTCGAGGCTGCTGCCAGGAAAAATGCTAGAAAAGAGGCTTCAGAAATATTAAAAATGGTTCTATCTGAGGATCAACTTAATTTTGAAGAACTGTTGCCTACTTTAATATGGCAAGGTCTATCTACAACAAGTGCAATTGAAACAACCTGATGAAGGTCGATGTTGCTCGATTAGTAAATCAGGCTTATCCGTCCGCCCTAACGGAGTATTGACGGAGTTTGAGATCAATATACTAACCAGGTCCTATGGATAGCTACCCATAAAAGTATTTCAGAAGCTTTAGCTTATTGACTGGAGTGTAAGACAGCTTTTCAAGCAATTAGAAAGCTGACCTGGATAAGACGCATCAGAACTTCGGAGAATGATCTAGAAGAGGCTTGAGTCATTTTTGGCTAGAAAACCTGAGAGATCATTCTGATGTTGGAATTGTAATGTAGGAAGAGCATCTTAAACGTCAATGCCTTAAGCCTTTGGCAGACCCAAAGAACCAGTTAAACTTTCACTAGTCATCTTTATGAGGCGCAAGCTGGCTGTTAAGCTCGATGTGTAAGAATAAACTAGCTTCTACATCCTTGAAAGAGCTTCGTAGTACTGCAAAACATATGTGGCCATAGTGTATACAGGATTAAGTTATACCATCGTCAAGCAAGTATTAATCACCAGCATCAAATTTAATCCTTGAGTCAGCTAATGGAAAAAGGATCCCGATTATTGGAGAACAGATAGCTAAAGTAACTATTGACTTTAGATGCCAGCAATTTATATAAAGCTAAAAAAAATGTAAAGTACTAGGAGTTTCAGTAAAAGTTGTGATCCAAATGAGGCCCTCAGCAAAGATGAATTACTAGAAACTAGACATTATAGGTCAAAATATTAAACTGAACATAAGTATGTTCGTCGTCTATAAGCCTCTTGGAGGAGTGTGGTGGCATCATGTAGTAAGTCCTTTAATCGTTTGCCTCCAGGATTCTCTATCTTCGGCGTAGTGGCTCTCTCCTTTTTTTCATTTGGTCTACTCATCACGACGGTGAACGTCCTCTTGGTCTTTATCCATTTGGTTTTCCTTCTATGATCAATAGCTCCATTGTTTCATCCTCTAATCTCTTGGTACTATGTCCAAAGTATTTTTAATACTGCTGGTTGACATAAGTAGATAGTCTGATTTTGATTCGCAGTTGTCTCAGAATTGACTCGTTGATGCGGTATGCTATCCATGGAATTCGGAGCATTCTTCTATAGCATCACATTTCTAGATCGTCAATTCTGCAAAGGTCTGCCATTGTCATTACCTTACTATAAAAAAAATGACAGTTTGCATAGGCTTGATTTTGGTGTTAATTGTGATGGAAGTGTCTTCCTAGATACGAGTGAGTTTCGTTGTTGAGTTTTCGTTCACTTGCTACGCAACGACACGACTACAGCGACTTACAAATGTCGCTGGTTGTCTTTGAATTTATAGTCCATATCATCTGCTGTGTTTATCTTGCTTCTGCATTATAATGAGTTCATGCTCGTCTTTTGCTGTTATTAGGGTATCACCCGCGTACCGTAGATTGGTAATTTTTTTACAGCCAACAGCAATGCCACCCTTCCACTCTTCATGAATCTCCCTAATAATGCATTCACTATATAGAGGGTGATTCATTAAGAATGGGCAATCTCTGAAATAGAGATACTACACACCAAAATATGGCGATTGAGCTTAACATGTCTTATACAAATGTTGCAGGTTTACGAGATACGGAGTATTTAAAGTTGGAATTTTCGTTTGAAATTTATAATTTAATAAATTTGTGATAATAATTTTGTGATTTTAAGCAGTATCGTCTTGAACTTGATTTTATGTGTTTTGACATGAAAATTACGAATTTTGTGGTGAATTACAACATATCTTTTTTGCCTAATCAGTTATGGAATACGTATTTCGGAAAATCCAGATCTCAGTACTCGTCAGTTTAGTACGGCAACAAGAATAAGCCAATTATCTATCTGGAGAATTTTAAAAAAAGAGAATATCACTATACTCCTGTCCAAAATTTGTTACTTTAAGATGTACCAGTTCGCCTACAGTTTGCTCAATGTATGCTAGATAAACCATCCAAAAACCAGAAATTCCTTAATGACCTTCTTTTCACTGATGAGGCGACGTTTACTAGACGAGGTGCTTTTAACTGGAAAAGCAATCATTTGTGACTCCGAAAATCCACATGCTTTTAAGGAACGACATTTTCAGCACGAATTCAAGGTAAATATTTGATGTGGTGTTATATCTGGTTGTTTTATTGGTCCTTTTGAACTTCCTTCTAATATGAACGGCCCCTCTATTTAAACTTCCATGAACAACAGTTAAACCCACTACTAGAAGATGTACCACTAGCAATAAGGCGAAATATGTGGTTTATGCAAGGCGGTCTGCCAGTACGGCGATACCTGAATGAACATTTTCCTCACCGGTGGATTGGGCGTGGCAGTGAATTTCTTTGGCCCCCTAGAAGTCCAGACTTAAACCCTCTAGACTTCTCAATATGGTCACATATGAAGGACATGGTTTACAAAGATACAATTAATTCCATCGAAGAATTACGACAGAAAATTCAAGAAGCTGCTAATATTATCAAAAATAATCGACAAATATGATTTAATATTTAAAGATCTTTAAGGAGACGCCTTACAAATTGTATTGAAGTAGAAGGCGGGGCATTTTGAGCATTTACTTTGAAGTTTTCTTTTAATATTGTTAATGATTGTTATTTGTTGTCTGTACTGTTGTTACCCAGCATTGTACTAATTAAAAAAAATAAATTTCTATTAAGCCAATGTAATAGAGGTGGCTTAAGATTTTTTACGTTGAATGTTTAAAATGCAAATAACTTAAAAACTGATCGAGTTACATGAAATAAACGAGAATACCTTTTTTTATTTAAAATTGAACTGCCTTTTAGATTTTCCAGTCGTTTTAGCCATAACTGATTAGGCAAAAAAAATATGTTGTAATAATGCTTAATAAACGTTTAAATAATGCTAAATTCACCATAAAATTCATAATTTTTATGTTAAAACACATAAAATTGCCAATTTGCAAGACGATACTACTTAAGATACACAAAATTTTTAAGAAATTTCAAATGAAAATTCCAACTTTAAATATCCTGTATCTCGTAAACTTGCAACATTTGTATAAGACATGTTAAGCTCAATCGCCATATTTTGGTGTGTTCTAGTATCTCCAGTTCAGAGATTGCCCATTCTTAATTGATCACCCTGTATATTGAAAAGAAGGAAGGACAAAATGCAGCCTTGTCTCAAGTCTGTTGCACTCGTCTCTGTCAGAGAGAGTATCATTGCCTCGTACCGTCGCCGTCTTTAATCTGTGTAGCACTTTTATTAAAGTAGCTTGGGTAGCTATCAAAAGTGTCAAACGTTCAAGATCTGTTGCTCCTCTGCTATTTGTATGACGAGGAAGTTCTTTAGCCTGTCTTTCAGCATCCCGAGCATGATTTTTATTAGCATGACAGTTATAAATCATATGACACTCGCATAATGTCATCACTGTCATTTTTCGTCGGATGCATCATGACAGACTACCGTGTTCCGAAATTGACCGTGTTCTAAATTTGATTATAGAGACGAGGGCATAGAAGGTCGTTTGAATAGAAATAGTATAATGGTCTTCAATCGAAAATATACAATTTCTTAAGATTCATAGAGAGTGTGCACCGTATTATTAAATTTTTCTCAGTGAATGATCAAGAAGATTCGTGCTTAAGAAAGCTCGAGAATAATTACACAACAATTACATAATCTAAATATGAACCATAATAAATGGTCAATGAAAATAAAGAAAAGAATCTAATTGGAAGTCCTTTTGAAGCTTTACCATGGGCGTTTTAATAGCGTTATATCATATAAAATCCGTGATTTTTTAATTACTTACTTCATCTAAACAAGTTAATTGACTACTACTGTTACTCTTACGTAAAACTATAATTAAATATTAGTAAGCAATAGGACTATTATAAAAGAAAACATCAAATATCAAAGATATTATCCTTATATAAATGGTAATTTTATTGCTGGTTTAACATGCCGGTAAAACGAAAAGTATAAGAACTGCTTTCTGCTTAAGTAATCAAAAATATTTCCACAACAGATGCCACTTATCGTTAGTAAGTTGTAAATTATAGAGGCCAATATCATTCCACCCATATAAGAACTGGTTAGTTCTCTGTTCGATATATATTGAATCTGGTTATCGTATCAATCTCAAAGGATGAAAAGGAAATGACGTATCATATGAACTGCTATTGGAAAGGAAATATTTTTTCTTTTAAACAGACCTCCTTCCTTTTCACATTCTTTTTATAATGGAGTATAACAAGTGGAGAAGTCTAGTTTGCACTATACTGATTGTAACTCTTACGCGTGTGCCCTTATAATCAATAAATTTATTAATGGTCCAGGATCACTTAGTGAATGTCTTTTAGAATCTGGAAGATTTTAATCAGGTTTCGTAGTCTCCACTCAATAAAAGATCCACAAACTCTCGTATATTAAGATACGAAGCGAAAGCCATTTCTATCTTAAACTTAGTGTCATTCAGAATTCGTTTTCTATAGATATCAGAGTTGCACTTAATAACTCCTCATCAGTAACTCACTCCTACATGTTGCTGGTATTCCATAATGACTAAAGGATAAATCTGAATCTTCTTCAGAGATCAGAGGGAAGAAGGAATATTGACTTTATTGGTTTTGTTCTGAAGCTGTCCTTGAGACTCTTCATTGTGATAAGAAGGATCAACAAATAGCTGTCACAGATAAGACAGTAATTAAATAGTGCGTCATGTTATGTCGGTGTTTACATTTATATGAGTTATTCAATTAATTCCTTCGGTATCTAATGCTTTCACTTAGTCCAAAAATATGACACAGTAGAATTTCTGCACGCTTTCAATGAATGGAATTTTGAGAATGTTCAGTAACTTTTAAGACTCATCCAAGTTTTTCATTTTTTCTGGTTAGAAAACGTCTTTGAATGAGCCTCCCTTTTCCCCAATAATTCTCTTTCTTCAGTACTTAGACTACATTTTTCAATTATATTGGTGTAAGAGGTTTCATTAATGCCTAAATTATTCAGATCTACACAGAGTTCAAATACGATAGCAGATAAGAATCCTGCAAACAAACGGTGCAAATTAGTAATTAGGATTCAGCAAGGAAAATCAATGCTCAGCCAACAAAGCTGTACAGGTACAATCATTGAAACCAGAGATCTTTTTGATCCTTTTATTATCAACAAATTATTAGTAAATTATAGACTTTTCACAATTGAGACCATACTATTGATTGTCATTTATCAAAATTAATCAGGATAAGATGCTGACTATAACTGTCTGATAAAGAGTCTGCCATTATAAGCGTGTATGCTTGCCATAAGTATATTCCGGACTAAAGTATCCAATGATCTTGACATTTGTTACATTATTTATATTTATTAGTTAAATTATTAGGCCCAGTTTTCCTTATATTTAATTTTCTATAAAAATAAATACAAGTACCTACTCATCTGTGCAAGTTATTCTATTTAAGAGAGAAAATAGCATATTTTTTCAATTTTCTTCGAGTTTTTCAAGAAATTCAAGATCTCAAATCGATGTACTTTGAATCGGGGAGCCTTAAAAAGACTTACTAGATTACTAAAAATTTTTTAAATAAAATACTCTTTAATTCTATTTAATTTTTAATTTTAAAATATGGTGGTCAATTGTAAGTATTTTTTTAATAATACAGAGTTCAATTAATATATATATATATATATATAAGATAAAGATAAAGCTACAGTCTTTGGTGAGTTTTACTATGGCTAAACAATCCTATGCGAGATTTGCAAATCCGGCCACAAACATCACACGGAAATTCACTGCAGAGCCGGTCTTTGGGTTCTTCTAGTCGGATAATAGCGTTGGTACAATTATTGCTCTATATACTGCCGTTTTCGTTTTAAGACTCAGATTATGATTGTAAAACACTCGATCCTTAAGACTTCAATACGCTTTTGATGCAGAGCTAATTCTGTTTGCTATTTCGTCGTCTATGTTTAGTTTTGTACTAAATACGCTACCTAGGTAGTTAAAGCGTTCAACTTGCTCCAAAGTCTCGCCATTGACCTGTATGAGCTGAGGATTATCTGATGCAGGAGTTATAAGAAGCTTGGTTTTTGACGCGTTTAGTTTTAGACCTAAGGCTTGGTATGCCCAGGCATAAGAAGCAATAATTTCCTGAAGAGTTTCTGCTGTGTACGCAATCAGCGCACAGTCATCCGCATATTGAAGATCCGTGATAAAACGCACTCTTGTTCTAGCTCTAAGACGTTTTAAATTGAAAAGCCCTCCATCATATCTATATCTGATTCCAATCTCTCTAGAAGTTAGATTTCTGTCAACAATGATCAATAGCGCCGCAAGGAAAACATTGAACAAGATAGGAGCCAGGACGCAGCCCTGCCTAACTACCCTCTCAGTGGAGAACGGTTCGGAAAGCTCACCGTTTACTAGCACTTGTGCTTGATTACTTATATGTAAATTTTCGAGCACTGAGACGAATTTATTTGGGATTCCGAAACGTTTTAAAATGCACCAGAGGACATTTCTGTTAACCGAATCAAAGGCCTTCGTCAGATCTATGAATGCGACATGTAATTGAGTCTGATGTTCTCTCGCCTTTTCTTGAAGTTGGCGAAGTGCAAAGATCAGATCGTTGGTTCCTCTGTTTGGCCGAAAGCCGCTCTGGGTTTCTGGAATAAGTTTTTCCACTACTGGTTGTAGTCTATCCGCTAAGATCTTTGATAGAATCTTTCCCGCTATCGACAGTAATGAAATGCCGCGATAGTTGTTAAAGTCATACGCGGAGCCTTTATTCTTGTAAATGTTTATGATATTGGCGTTTTTAAAGTTTTGCGGGGTTTTTTCGCTGAGCCAGATTTTGTCTAAGATAGATTTCAACAGTACAATAATATCGTCACCGGCCCACACAGGCGAAAATCGGGGAAAAGCCGGCCATAAATAGTAGTAGTGCTGATATGAACCACAAACATATTTAATCATAAGAAAATGTTAAAACTAAGATAACACGTTCATTTTAAAAAAATTTTAAATCCCCCTTGCCCCCCTTGGGTTCATTTATTGCATTACATAGGCGCTGCGTAAGTACGCATTTCCTTAAAAAAATTTCAGAATGTTATTATTTCAACAATTTTTCAGTTAAGAGTTTAAAATTCATAATACGGAAAATTTTTGAAATGAAATTCAAAATGTTGAGATTTTTGATAATATAAGTACCTGAGTTTAATAAAATTTCTTATTATAAATTACTAAATAAAGTTGTGATTTGTTTGTTTTTGTGCTATTTAATTTTATAAGTAACCTTTGCTTTGTGTGTAAAAATAAGCAATTAAAATACATGTTAAGAGTAATATATTTAAGTATGTAAAGTATATACAGAGCTTACTTAACAATAACTTTGTAATAATAGTAAAGCCTAACCTATCTTAATAATAATTAAAATCAATCAATATCTTCACTATCACTTTCATCAGCAGAAATTGTTGGTTCATCAAAAAATGCCAAAACTTCCCAAGGGTACTGTTTAAGCTTTTTAGCAGATGATTTTTTCATATTGGAGATTAAAGGATCAGAAGATATTAAGAGATTACAAAATATATCTTCCATGTTTTGTTTTCTTGAAAACTTCCGTGCATGAAATTCTCTGAATCTTTTAATATCTTTATTTCTTGATTCCTGGGCTTCTTCGCCAAGTTGCCCAATTGGAACCAAAAAATATGATATTATATCGGAACTGTGCATTAAAATTTTATGCATGGAAGTTGGCATATTGTACCACGGATACAATTCTACAAATTTTCTGGCCGTATCATGACAGTAATCCTTAAAACTATCGATTTTAATATGAAAACCACTAGAAATTGTTAATAAAATTACTCTGAATCTAAATATCAAATCTTGATTAATGCCTGTAATTTCCGAAGCTTTAGCAGCATTCTAAAAAAAATGGCGAGCAGTGTTGGCGTCATTAGTACTTCCAAAACCAGGTTTTGGTCGGTCAACCAATAGTCCCATTTCTTTAAAAAATAAGTCTTGGATTCGTTTTTTGGCATTTGCAAGTTTTTCTTTGTTTTCCTGGCCTCGCGCTTGCCATTGTTTAAATTCCATCTTATAAGATAGATGCAGCAAACACTCAAAAAAACGAATCAAAGCATGTAAAGATGACAAACCAAATTGAAATCTAGATTCGTCAGCAATTTTTTGTTTTAAAACTTTATCGATATTGTTTAAATCTTTGGATGTTAGATTACACAAATAGCATCTCTGAGTTGAAGTATTTTCAGTAACAGCATTACACAATTTGCCATCTATCATTGTCAAATATAAAATGTGTTTTAAAAATTCGTTGTTTCCTTGAATATCAAGCTTTGTTGGTTGCAAATCTGAAATTTGTTGGTCAAAATATTGCTTTTCTCTCACTGATAACTCTGTTGTTTCATGCCTAAACTGGACTCTAAGAGGTCTACAGAATCGTGTGGAGGAAGTTCTGGGATCTTCCCAGATTACAAACTTATCTTTTGATTTCGGATCACCGTTAATGAGCTGAATTGGTACCATTGATGTTAAAAAGATATTAGCATCTGAAATATTGGACTCAACTTGCAAACTGCTATTTGTATTGACTCATCCCAGAACTCCCGTCACACCCCCATTTGCAAATTAAATTTAAATTATTATATTTTTCTTGGTTTAAAGAATTTAAAACTTCTTTTAGGGATTCAAATAACCTTAAATATGTATGATCCAGCAAACTTTGAAGAGACACTTCAGCAACATCCTCAGAAATGTTTAGGTTTTCTGGGTAGCACCTTTTTTTTGCGGCAGTTATTGACTCATAATTAGGATAAAGAGTTGACCTGTGGCTTTTTGCCGAATTTCTTATAAGATTGTATTGAAATTTTGTCAATTTAGCCTCTACAAAAAGCGATAAGGCTTCGTCCGCTGAAAATGGTATTTCACATTCTTTTTCAAGAGATTTTTTATATTTTGATTCACGGGTTGGTGATGAGAATGCAACATTTTTTAAGACATCTGCTTCATCCACTTTACCTTCGGACCTAAACTTCATTTGAGCAGCAAATGTTAGTTCTTCAGGGCTTCGATCTGCTCGCATCTGTTCAGTTCTTCTTCTTTTTGATCGGTCACTTAAATCTAAAAATCCAGTGAATGGCCTCCCTCTACTCGATAGAGTTATATCCTGCATTTCGTCTGGTTGAGCTTCATTCATTGCAGAAGAAAATTCCAACTCAATATTTAACCAATCTCGATTTTTATTTTCAAATGCAGTTTTATTTCTTGATGCTGATGACCATTTTGTGTCATATTTCTCGATGAATTTATATATGACTTTTGAAGACTCTTCTGACAAGCGTTCAACTCGCATGGTAGAGGTCACTTTTTCTGCCAAATAATGGCACTGCTCCATTCTTTTCTTGGACTGACAAATTCCTAACCAACTGACAAGTTGGCTTCTTTTAAATCAAGCAGATTTTGTTGCTGTCCCTGAAATAATAAGTAATTTTGTAAATTATTTTTTCATAAGATTTTGCCATTTAAAATTGGTTGCCATATTGAATTTTAAACCCATATGGCAATTTTTTTATTTCTATATTAAATTTTCTATTAAATGATGTTTTATTTTATAAAAATTAATTTATTCTTCAAGTTACTAGCAGAAAATTATTTCTTGCGTTTTGGACCTATAATAGCATTTTATACGAATTTGGACCCGGACTACAAATCTTTAAAAATATTTTTTCATCAAGATCGCAAATTATCGCAGCAACTTAAGATTGGATCCTTCAAAGGACTTATTAAGCAATAATTTAAAACTAATTTAAATTCGGGAAATTACGCGAAATCATACTTTTAATTTAACAGAAGATCAGAAATTTAATTTTTTTTTTAAATTAACTGTTAACTTTTTAAAAAATCAGTAATAAAAAAAAGTAAAGAAATATTTTTAATAATTATAATTTTTAATATTCTACTTACCACTAGCAATAGGCTCCATTGCTGCTTTACAAAATTTTCACCCACACTTTGCCGAAAAACTAAATTTAAATTACTACTTTTTACAGGCGCTTTTGAATCACAATAAAATAGTCTCCACGAACATCAACTTTCAACTAAAATATTTCTGCAAGTGACAAGACGAAAAACAAAAGGGTAATTGTTTATTATACCCAGGTAACTAGATAATTGAATTATACTCAGAATAGGCCTTAATTGGGAAGTTGGTATTTCCGATTTATGGCCGGCTTTTCCCCGAATTTCGCCTGTGTGCGGCCGCCTTGTAGATCTCAGCTGGTAAGCCGTCGGGCCCCGCAGCTTTATTATTTTTTAATTTTTTGATAGCTGATCGAATTTCTTCCACAGATATTGGACCATCCAGTTCGTGTGCCCTTTCATATTGTGGAATCATGTCTATCACTTTGAGGTCAACTTCGTTTGATTGATTAAGTACTGTGCAATAGTGTTCTCTCCATCTTAGCATATCTTTTATGTCCTTAAGAGTATTGCCGTGCATGTCTTTTACTGGGCATATATTTCGGCGGGAAGGACCGTACACTTCTTTTAGAGCTGGAAAACACTTTTTGTAGTCTCGGTCATCTGCGAACTGTTGTATATCGCGCGCCTTGTTTGCCCACCAGTTGTTCTTTCTTCAATTAATATAGCTGCCCTCTGTCAGTCAATTTAAATTATTAATCGGTAACCTCAACTTTAAGAAACGCTAACGATATTAAAGGATTTTACTTTTGTTGCCAATCGTCAAGTGTTATGGATATCAGTCCTTTACATCTTCTTTCTTTCATTGTTTAGGCCGTAAATCATAACTGTCAAACGTTATTTGCTCATCCTTTTTAGGCAACCTCTCTGTCATTCTTTAAAATTGAAGTCAGACTTGTCATAACTGTCAAATTTACAGATGGCATCTGGCCTTCATTAGTTGTGTTTAAAAATTATATTTCAACGAAATAAACCTTGATTTCAAGAAATACACATGACATTACAGGTCCCCTCTGTTATATAAAACGTAAAACCTATTAAACGTCACAGCTGTCATAGTCGTCATCTAACAATTTTTCACAACCATCCTCTTTGTTAATGTTGAAGATGTACGTCAAACTGTCAAACGTCATAGCTGTCAAATATCATATCGAAGCCAATCAAGTCAATCAATTAATATGGAAAATTATTGACCTCAATTTTTAATAGCGCCTATGAAAATACAGGCTTTCTCTTTAGTTGCTAATTGTCAAATGTCACAATTGTCAAGTGTCATGGCTCTCATCTGTCAGTATTTTAAAGGTTTTTTTTTTCTTTACGATGAAGTATGATTAATCCAATAAAGAGATTTTACCGAATGAGTTTGAACTTATCTTCAACATTGTGGTAAAGGCTCCAGTAGACATTATGAATATTTTTAAAGACCAGTTTGATTTGTCAACCAATTGAAATATCAAAAATTATAATAGAAATTCTCATACAGTAGAGCCCATTGATAAAACCGAGTTTTCCCAATTATTATCTCACTTCCCAGTGCCTACTACTGTGCTGATATGGATGAGGTCCTCATTTTCACTCCACTTATAAATAAACAATTTAGAAATAACTGTATCACTTTGAGTATTTTTCCAAATTTTTTTCAAATAAAAAAAATCAATACCAATTCCAAAGAACTACAATTATTTATCAGACTCCACAGTCATATGTAGAGGTGTCTCACAGGGCTCTATATTGGCTTTAATATTATTCCTGTTCTATATGAATGATCTGCCTGATTCTCTGGAGACTGGTCTTGCAAAAGTTTATCCTGGGTTTAAATATCTGGGCAATACTAACAATTTGCCCAGTGACATAAATTCCCTTATACAAGAACGCTTCATTAGCTTTTGTAAAGACTATTTCAAACCATCTGATAAGTTGTATCCTGGTTCGTCACCTTCAATTAAATTAACTTCGCTTTAAAACGAAATAGCACTTCAATTTGAAGGACTTGTAATTACGAATACATCTTTTTGTAAAAAGGCTTTGTCCTGCCAGATCATCTCTACACCTACTTGAAGAGATCCCCATTCAGGAAGATCAGATGTATTTCTTTTGAGGTTATAAGCCTAGTTGAATTAATAGGCTAGATGACCAGCTCCTTACAGAAGTGTGCAATGAACTTACTGCATCTTAACTGTTCTGCTACCACCACTCCTCTCACTTATGATGAGGGAATGAGCATCGTTCTAGTTATTAAAGACATAATTGTTGATTTTGACTATTGAGAAATTGATATGTACTGCATCTTTGAAACAATTTTACAGAGTACTTATTAAATATTAATTGGGTGGCTTGCATAATAATCATACATATAAGTATTATTATTGATCTGATTCTTAGATTTATTAATATAGCTTGAATCTTAAGGTAATTAAGCTTTAAAGATATGAGCTCTTAGTTGTAAAACTAAGTTTATATAAGATATGGATCTCGGCATACCTTGTTTCAATATAATCTCCTTCTTTCGAATTACCTTCTTTAAAAGATTCGATGAGATTTTTTAGAGAAAAAGTGGCTAGTATTGTCCTGGTCAGATTTGCCGACTTCTGAGTTCTTTCTTATTTTTCTGTTTAAAACCTTCATAGAATGAGTGTCTTTTCTACAAGTACTGATTAAGAATATCCAGTATTCCAATGCTCCTTTCACCTATTCATGACACAATTAAAAATTGATCTTCTATTTAACAGTTTGTGCGAACTAACTGCAACTAGTCAAACTCACCTAAAAAACCAAAATCTTACTTTTCAATTATAATATAAAATAACTCGGCCATTATCTCTTTAAAAGGAAAAATATCGTAACATTCCATACACTAATAAATCGAAACAAATCCAAAATAATCAATAATAGCACCTGGTGTCGATGTTGTTGCCCCCAGGTGTCTAATAAATAATCTAATATATAAATCTCATAATCGAAGATTTATCTCGACCTTGCTAGTGAATCTGAAAATTATGCAATAGGCGCACGCAATAAATAATAATAGCCATTTATGATTGTAGAATCTAGGGTACAGAACTATTTGCTCACACCTCCATATTTGAAGTGGTTAATATATTAATGATGGATGTACAGTCACCGCTGAGGGACATCGATGGTGTCAGTTTAAATTAAAAAGTCCTCATTAAATTGTCTACAAGGTAAGAGGTTTTTCTCTTCTTATCTATGTAATAGACTTATTATGCTCACTTCAATATATTTTTTTTAGACGTCTTTTGCTGTTGGGGTAGTTAGTTCTTCTTGGTCTAGTGTGTCATGCATTCTGTGACACAGTGCCTCATAAGCGCCGATTATGTGTCGGATAGCTTATGATTCTTTTTGTAAATAAAGTGACGGTAAGTCCATTAGGACCTCCATGGATCCTGTGGGCGTACTTTCCATTACTCCTTTTATATTCAGAAAAGCTATTCTTTGGATTTTACTTAGCTTCTGTCTTCCTATAATTTGCAGTGTCTTAAGACTAAACTTCAGAGCTGCATACATAGTGGTTGATAGCACCACTTTGGTGTAGATCGTAGTAAACAACTATAGTTTCCACAACAGAGGAACTTATACGTCCTACCCTAACACAGAAACGTCGAGGAAACTAGAGGTCCCTCTAATGTGCGCCTGTTGGTAAATGCTTTGAGCTATTATAAGCAAGTCATCTATATATATCCTATAATGCTATGTTAGGCTAAGAAGATACAAAAAGTCAAAATATTTCGATTCAAATTTGCCTTATTCTAAAATTTATAATAACCGAGTTACAGGGTGTCAACGTGTTTTTTATGGTTTGTTCCTACGCATATCTGATGACGTATGATAACGTCGAATTTTTGTGATCAACTGAAGAAACCAGTTTATACTCCAATTTATGCAAAAGTTACAAAATGCCAACAACTTTTTATAATTTATACTTACATTTATGATAACTTAACCCAAATAACTTATTAAAAATGACATTTAAATTATCGACTGCCAATTAAAGTTAATTTGCCTTATGGAATATTAAGATGATGGATATAAAAACTATCAGGAATTTAGATTTGAATTGTGGCCTTGTCAAGGTAAAGAAGTTTTTATCGAAGGAAGGAAATTTAATAGTTTTGACTAGGCCATATAAAAAAATTTAGCTGTAGGGATTAGTGTTCTTCTGATCAACAACTTGGAAAATGAACTGAATGAGATGGTGCTATCTAGTATATGATTAAGAAAAAAGAAAGTATAGGACCAACAAATTATAAGAATCAAACATGAGACTAAAAAGAAGCAGATCCTATTAGAATGAAACAAGTAAGGATAAATAGCTGCTAATATATTGTGCTACAGGTTCCATTTACTTATATTCATTACTTTAATGAGACTGCTACCTACCACAAAATTATTACTAAGAAGAAGATAGAACTAATCTTAATAATCTAAGAAAAGAATATGTTATATAGCTTATTTTAAAGATAAGATATGACAAAGACGAGAAAAGTTTTTCGATGTTTTTCAAGATCAGACTCAGATGCTGGGGATACATCTCCATAAAAATGTCCTTAGGTCCATTAGTAGATTGTTTTTCAATTAGAGGTTCAGCTGAAAGTTTATGAAAATTAAATTTTCCTAAAGTATTCTATAAGATGCTTGAAAAGCATTAAGCAATTTATTTCTTTTTTAGATGAAAACCCTAGAAAATCTGTTGGAAAATTAGAAAATTCTGTTAGATTCTATTGATATTTATGGTAACAAATCTTAGTAGAATAAATTGGCAAGAAAAACTGAAATTTTTCTTTTGTAATTCATACAAAGCTGTTACTTATCGTCAAGTGTAGTAGGACTTATTCCCTAACTTATCCAGGGCTATGTCCTAAAGTAATGATGAGAGGTAAAAGTGATCTTTATTCTGATACCAAGAACAAATGGCTGCACAGATCTGGACTATTTTACCAGTTTTCTGCTAAAGAAAATAGAAGAGCTAACTGATTGATACTGAAAGAAATACATCTTAATTGAAATACCATTGCACGTATAAGAATTTTCATACTAGATTGACTACACCAAGGATCCGATCCTATACCACTTCGTAAGAAATATGAAAAGCGCTTTGTTAAATGGAAAGGATTAACTTGTGTACATTTCTAGATATCGAAACGGCATTTGATAATATTTCCTTCGCAGTAACTTTGCCTAGCACTTGAGAGATGTGACTCAGAACCCGATGTTGTCAAATGGATTGAGGCCATACTTTCGAAGCTCTATGTATCTGCCGAATTACTCTATTAGTTTGTTCTTGTAAGAGGGCAGACCTGGACATGCAGATTTACGCTGGCGACCTGTTAGTCCTTGGACTGAGAGAGAACGGCCCCATAATACAGGCTCCATGGTAAGACCTTTGCATATCGGGGAGAACCACCTCTAAGAGAATACCAACCATTGTATACAGGGTGTTTCAGAACTATGGGATCAAACTTCTAGGGGTTGTTTAGTGCAACAGTAGAATCCATTTGAGTATAAGAACCCATGTCCGGAAATGTGTCACTACGGCCCTAAAACGCGTTTAAATTTAAAAAAAAAATTAATTACCTAAATAGGATTTGATGCATTTATTTTTACCTTTTGTATATGATACCATCACAACAATTGTTCAAAATGTCTTCCTCCAACCTCAATACACCGATTTAACACATGATTTCGGCGGACTACACTAAAAATTTGATCCTCGTTTTGAATGATTTCAAATGATGCTGTTATTCGTCCAATTAAGTCTAGCTCTGATTCTACTGGAGTTTCGTAGACTAAAGATTTTACATGTCCCCACAAGAAAAAATCGAGCGACGTTAAATCGGGTGACCTAGGAGGCCAAGAAACTGCTCCACCTCTGGCAATCCAACGGTGCCCAAACCGCTGAGCCAAATACTCGCGTACTTGTACAGGAAAGTGAGCCGGCGCTCCATCATGCTGAAACCACATTTGCTGTCTAACGTTTAGTGGAACATTTTCAAGGAGTTCTGGGAGAACTTCCTCCAAGAAACGCAGATAAATAGGTCCTGTTGCAGTCATACCTTGAACCTTCTGGAAGTGGTAAGGATGGAGTTGTTGCTCGTGTAGTACCGGCCAGACAGAAGCGTTGCTCGTATTCATATTCTTAGTGACGTCACGTGTGCTATTTGATGGTTCATCGGCAACTCGCTAAAGCACCTCTTCTTCAAATTCGTCCGTTCTTACGGTTCGAGCAACACCAGTATCATGCATCTTAGTCTTAAACATGCCTGTCTCAGCGAGCCGCCGATGAACCGCAATAAACTTTTTGTATCCAGGATGCTGTCGTTCGGGATAACGTTCATAATACAACCGCGATGTTGCTCGTGCATTGCAGTTTGTTGCTTCGTATGTCAAACGCATATCCGCCAATTCTTGATTGTTAAAGTTTTCGATTAGCAATAAATGTTTAAGAATTGTAGGCTATACAATTTTTAAACATGACATTGAGAATTGACATTGATAAGCGTTGATTTTAAACAATTGTTGTTATGGTATCATGTACAAAAGGTAAAAATAAATGCAGCAGATCCCATAGTTTGATTCCATAGTTCTGAACCACCCTGTATATGAGAGACCTGGAGCTGATTCTGGATTTTAAACTCTCCTGAAACGATGATGCAGATAATACAATCAAAAAGACCACCTGTGGCTTTGGGCCCGTAAGAGAAATTTCAGAATCATTTGGAGTCTCTTCCCTCAGATCCTACACTACTGAATCTACTTACTCATCAATCGTTTAACCTCTTTTCATATTCAACCTTCTGCCCTTGGACCTTGTTATAGAATTCGATGCCATGAAGACTTCGTACAGGCTCCAGGTCCTTGGAAAACTACAAGACGGAGAGACTGCCCATGCTAAAATCTGGTAGCAGACCAGAAATGTCCTCCATCCTTCTGATCAGGAGTCTTGCAACATGGAATCTGAGAGGTCTTCTTTTAAAGTCGGGCATGTTGGAAACTATTGAGAGATATTTCTGCGCTTCTAAAATTACTGGATATTTTACATCTTCTGGAAAAAACATTACGTGTTATTCGGGTAACGTTAGTTTCTGGTATCTAAAGAATTTTTCGAACACTATACGTGGGCGTTGCCTAGGCCTTCATTTAGTACAGATCTATGCACTTACATGTATCACATCAGATGATACTGAACAAACATTCTATAGGAATCTGGAAGATGCTTTGCAAGCCATTCCGAATAGGAAGATCACTATTTTGATGGGCGATTTTAATTACAAAGTTGGTAGCACAATACTGAAGGATTATATAAGCGGGCAGATTGGGAACTGGTGAACGTTTAATTTAGTGTTGTTTAGATAATTGGCAGCTTCAACTATCAACTCTTTATGTGCATCTTTCAAAAATCTTTTAAAAAATATCAGAGAACCATACACACTACTCAAGATCACTGATATAGCATCCTACCAGATTCAGGTTAGACAAAATAGAGCAGATGATGCTACTGAATCGAGCTCCCATAAATCCAGATATTGCGTGACAATCATTTAGAAGATGTATTACAGATGTGATATAGCAACGAAAATCATTGAAAGCTTCGAATCTACATGCAAAAGCCAAAATAACTAAATATAAAGAGTATACAAAGCAAATTTATTGATTGTGCCGAAGAGACCTATAGGAAAGATGTAGAAACATATAATCTCATTTTAACTCTAATGCTACCATAAACTTGTTCCAGAAAAACAAACTTCTTATCCAAAATTAAAGAGATTGAGGAGAAGTCTAGTTCAGGTGATTGTGGTCTGGCATCGATATTGTATGAATCTGTACACTGAAAATGACTATTTTAAAAATCGTAAAAACAGCACCATCCAATTTTAACCGGATATTAGAACCTGGAACTGATGCTATAATAGTCCAGGCACTAAGATCTATAGACAGAAAGGCTTGAGAACAATACATTAGTTATTTCAAGGAATATAGAGGACTGGTTAATGGTCAGTTGACTGGAGAACATTCGTTTTGGTTCTACTTCATAAAACCAATAACTGTGATAACTATAGACTACTTGCCTTGATATCTCATACCAGCAAAGTCTTCCTGTATATTCTTCGATCTTATTTGGAACACGATATCTATCTATAGCAGATATCCCTTGAACAAGCTGGATTCAAAAGAGGAAGAGGCACTAGGGAGCGAATTTTGAATATTAGACAAATCATTGAGAAGTGGAAAGAGATCCCATTGAATTGATTATTTATGTTTATCAATTATGGCAAAGCTTTTGATAACGTAGAATGGGTAAAGCTCTGATCTATTCTATTGTTAATGAGTGTCTTAGACCATCTGGTATATCTTATATAACAATTATATAATAACAATTTTGCATGGGTTAGAGTTGATAAATGTCTGTCTGATGCAAGCAGGGTGTGACTGGCCTTTTTTTTAACTATCTATAGTGAATTCATTATAATTAAGACAGGTTCTAGAGGACTGACAAGATTAAGTAAATATTGGCGGCTCAAAATTGTCTAACTTAAGGTTTGCCGATGATACGACCTTGATGGCTTTTTACGAGAGAGAGAGAGAAATTCTGGAACTCCTGAGAAGACTTGAAGAAGTTAGTACTCTTTACGGCCTAACCATACATTATAATAAAATCAAACTTTTGATCATTGATAGAAAACATAATATCATCCTGAAACTCGGACTGTTGTCATTAATTGTGCTACACTTTAAGTTTATTTAGTCTAAAATAGTAAAATATGATATTTGATCATGAATGTAGCTTGAGGTCTTATTTATTAAAATTCAGCTATAATCTATAAACTCTATGGAATGGAGTAGTACTTATAATGAATAAAACATCACAAAGTAGAAACTTGCAAGTCAATTGACTTTCATCCAATTGAAGGTCCTGATGAAGAAAGGTTGATTGAGTGACTTAAGAAGGATAGGAATAGCAGTAGTCAAAGGAGAATGAAGACAGTTAGGTTGAAGAAGAAGAACAAGAAAAAGAAAAGGAAATTTAAAAGCAGTAGGGCTTACAATGAAAGAGAATACTAAGTAAAAACTCCCAATTCATTTGATTTTGCTTTAATTGAAGGTCTAGATAGAATAAAGCTAATGGAAGGAGCTAAGAAATGATTTGGACATTGTGAAGTTGGCAACGGTTAATTCTGTCTTGGACCCATAATCCCTGGGGATGTGATGACGAAATAAGATGGCGATCAAAAAATTGATAGTCCTTGTTTCTAGAGTGTAGTGCTCTGGCTCACAAATAGAACAAATCTTTCGGTTCTATAAGAAATACGTCCCTCAAAACGTTAGTCTTAGTATCGTGTACTCTCGAATTCTTTAATTTTTGGACATATCAGTCGAAGTAGGCAAATAGATGGGCTTATTGTACAGAGGAAACCTGAAGGAATCTGAAGACGTGGCTGATCACCAAATGGATGAATATTCCCAAAAAATTATTGGATGCTATTCTCCCACAACTGGTTCACATGTCATCTAGTCAAGTTAAATGGCGAGATTCAACAACTTTATGCAAAAATCTTATGTTATTCACTTTCACTCATTTGACTGTCTGATCTTAGGCACATAACTTGACCTCTTGATAATAATCCTGTAAAAGTAAAACCACCAGTTCAATATGCAATCCCATCATCGTCTACCGTTTGATCATCATGAACAACAATCTTCGTCTCATTTACATTACATAACGGCTCCATTGAATACCGTCTTACATAAATCATCAGATATACGAGAGAGAGAAGGTTTATTAAACAAATAAATGACTACCGAACCAACCCAAAAAAAAACTGGACCAAATTTAAAATAACATTTAGATCACGTAGTTAAATTTTCGCAACCCATTGAAAGGAACAACAAGACCATGATCGATATTTTGTCCCCCCTTTTTTCAGAGGGGTTTCTTCTGCTTCTGCTGGTTGTTTCTTTAATTTCTTCGGCGGGTGGTTTAACAGTCGACTGTTAAACGCATACCAGTTATCAACTATTTTATTTTTTGGCGGTGAATTTAAAAAGAAAACTGTTACGGTCGTGCTTTGAATGACTAATCTTTATTGAATGGCCGATTTCGATACGTGATTACGGTAAATTGTGTAATTGAAGAGGTTCCAAGATGGTTTGTTGGAGGTAAGTTGGGCAATTTTTTATATTGAATAAAGGAAGTATTTATTATAGAAGTCAATGGTTTAAAGTATATTTTAGAAAGACTTATGTTGTTGCCAAAATACTTATAAGGAAAAATTGCCAAAAAATATTCATTTCATGTTTCGCGGCTATTTTTAGCCTTTATGATCAAACTTTAATTTTTTTTAGTGAAAAACCCTCGATTTTTTTATTCGGAGAGTAATATTATTTGTATTTAATAAAATTTCCCAAAAAAATTTTCCCCATTATGATTTTTTCAATTTTTTCCTTTCTTATGCAAGATTATTTAAAAAGAAAAAAGAAAGGCATTTTGAGAGTAACGAAAAATGACAGATTATTTATTTAATTATTTATTTCCTAACCAGGATTTTTAACTATAAATCAGTCTTAAGAAAAAACGCTGCCTTACCATGCTAAGAAAAAAGGTTTCCTTGGAAGTTTCATAATATAATTGATACAGACAATTGACAGAAAATTAATTTCGTATTGGCATTTAATTAAAAATCGAATTCGTGAAAAAATAAATAAATTTAAAAAATATACTCACTGGCACAAAATTCCGCCACCCTGAAATATTGGCCAAGTTTGTTGTTTAATAAATTTTTTATTTTTTATCAGATTCTCACGATTTTGCCATCAGTTTATAGATACATTTGTTTTGATTTTTTAAAATCATTTTGCAAAGTAGCATTTTTCGATTAGGCTATATTATACAGGAGTTAAACAAACTGTTGTTTTTTCTCGTAATTTCAAAAGACCCCGTAGGAAAATTAAGGTGGATAATTCTGTTTACATACTATTCCTTGTAATCTTTGATGTATTCTAAACATTTCGATTTTTGATTCATTCCATTATCTCATTTCTGCTGCAAGCTGCAAATTTGTTATTAAAACGCTGATTTGAAGCGTATTTTTATTAGAAGAAACAAACACTAGGTATATCAAAAAGTTAATTAAAAAAAAACAATTTTAATAGCGTGTATTTCCTCCTCTCGCAGCAATAACAGCTTGCAGTCTTCGCCGCATCGAATGACACAAATTATTTGTGATGCTGTAGATTTCGTGTTTTTTACCTTTTATAAAAGTGTATGACCAGCATCTTTGGGATAATGGATGAATTTTTCGAATTAAATAATGCTAATCAAGCTTCACTCATCCGCCTCTACCAGAAAAATCCTTATCTCAAGGAAGAATTACCTACTGAAGATATGGTTTATTCAACAATGCTTGCTTTTTCACCTTACGCCAAATTTCGTTTCTTTGCGATGCAAAACAAGGACTCACGCAGGTAGAAAAACCTTAGACCGGGCTAGAAAATCATGGTTGAAAGAAGAAATCAAAGACCACTACAGGGACTTAAACAATGTCAATCTAAAATTAAGTAAAGTTTTTATTTTTCAAACTTAACAACGTATTACATTATGCGGAATTTATTTATTTGGATTGTAAATTCAGAGATGAAGTAACAACTTTCGGCTCTACTACTTTTAATAGATTTCACAAAGAACTTAGTAACCTTAAAAACAAATATATAACTTCACTTAGACTCAATGATTTCCACGAATATCGCAAAAGTAATTTTAGTCATGTTTTTCACGATAGATTTATGAACTTTAGTGGTGTTTCTTTTTCTAAAGTCGAATTAAAATTTCTTAACAACAATTTAAAATTTAATCATCCTACTAGAACCGACCGATGTGTTAGGGAAACATTGGCTGTAGAGGCTGAAAATGCTGTACAGTCAACGGATATATCAAATAAGAACATTTGAAGAGCAAGAATAATTTCCTTTTTAAATCAAAATTGTTTCCTTAACAATAAACATAGATTAAATCAAAACAACAACAAAATATTAAGATCTATAAAAAAGAAAATGAGGGACAACGATATAGTTTTCACAAAAGCCGATAAGGGATCATGCTTACTTGCCTTAAAAAGAGACGATTACATAAATAAAGTAACGGAAAAAAAATATTTGTGATGCTGTAGATTTCGTGTTTTTTACCTTTTATAAAAGTCATATTTTTCGATCAGCGCTAGTCGTAAGTCTTGCAAGGTTTGTGATTGTGATACAGGACGACGACGAACGGCCCTTTTAAGTTGATCCCAAAGATGTTCTATTGGGTTGAGATCCGGGCTACATGCGGGCCATTCCAATCTTGGAAGTCCAACTTCATCCAGATATTCGCTCACTACATGTGCAACGTGAGGTCTAACATTATCATGCATTAATGTAAATTGGTTCCCAATGAATGGAGCAAATAGGACAACAACTTCTTGAAGGATTTCCTCAATGTAACGGTGGGCGGTTAGAGCTCCACTTTCAATAAATACAAGATTGGTGCGTGCTTCGGAAAAATACCTGCCCAAATCATGACTGAACCGCCACGATATGAGATTTGTTCTGAAATGGTGCAGTCAGCATATCTTTTATTTCTACGTCTGTATACCCGCTCACGACCATCCGGCATCCTTAAACAAACCCTGGATTCATCTGTGAATAGTACGTTTGCCCGCTGTTCTAGAGTCCACTCAAAATGCGATCTTGCAAACCTTAGTCGGTGTTGTCGATGCCAAGGAAGTAATTGTGGACATCTTGTTGGCCTTCGTAATTAAAGTCCAGCTTTTGCTAATCTTCTACGTATCATTCTTTCACTTACACTTACTCCATGAAGTATTCGCAAGTCATTTTTTAGACACACAGCAGTAGATCTTCGATCTCTTAAAGAACTAATGGTGACAAAGTGATCATCAGCTGCAGTGGTCATTCTTCTTCTGCCAGAGCCTTGTTGTCTAGTAAAAATTCCCGTCTGTAAATACCTATTCCAGGCATCTCGAACTGTAGATCGCGGAAATCTCAGAGTACGGGCGACATAACTTTTGCTACGGCCATCCTCTATTAACGCAACAATTCTACCCACGTTTGCTGGAGTTAATACCATATTGACACACAACAAATTATAAAAGTGACACTGTCAAACTTTATGTGACATTAATTGCGTCCTTAGCCAACGTCGATAATTTTTAACCGAAAACTTGACATTAATTATCTAAAAATAGGCTTCAAATCAGCGTTTTAATAAAAAATTTGCAGCTCGCAGCAGAAATGAGATAATGGAATGAATCAAAAATCGAAATGTTTAGAATACATCAAAGATTACAAGGAACAGTATGAAAACAGAATAATCCGCCTTAATTTTCCTACAGTGTCTTTTGAAATTACGAGAAAAAACAACAGTTTGTTTTACTCCTGTATAATATAGCCTAATCGAAAAATGCTACTTTGCAAAATAATTTAAAAAAATCACAACAAATGTATCTAAAAACTGATGGCAAAATCGTGAAAATCTGATAAAAAATAAAAAATTTATAAAATATCAAACATGGCCAATATTTCAGGGTGGCGGAATTTTGTGCCGGCGAGTATAGTTATTTTGGAATAGTTCTTATTATAACGAACCCTAAAAAAAATTATTGCTGCCTTGACATGATTTAATGACAGATAAGAGTTAACGAAAACAATAATACAAAATCAATAAAAAACTTGCATTTTTCATAATTAATTTTTATTAATAACCAATCATAAGCAATAACCAATTTGATGCTTCTTTGACAGTCTTAGAATAATGACAGATGACAGTGAAATTAGACCAAAATCAATGTGTTTCTTAACCAATAGCAATTCAGGACTTTTTATTATAGTACCAGTATAAAAAATAAAATTTCCAATTTTGTTTGTATTTCCCTACAATTGAATGTTAGTTGAAAATAATTTAATTTCTTGACTAATAAGAAACTAGAATTTTTAATATTAATATGAAGACTCTTATGTAGAGAAGACAAAGTGATAATAATAGAATTTAGTTTATTTTAATATTGAAATAAGCTTCAAGGCATTTAATCATTCAAGATATCTTGCAAATGTCGGTTTTCTTCATATTATATTCATTTTGAAGCCAACGTAATGGCTTCACAGTGTCGCAGATATTTTGGTTTTCATAAAAACTTGGTATATAATCCTTTCTGGACAAACCTAAATTAGTGAAAAACTGCTTCTTCTTTAAGTCTCCTCTTAGAAAATTGGTTATCGTCATTGCTATTGCGACTTTTGATTCTGCAGCTCTTAACAACTTAACGAAACTGATAACAGATGTACTATTTTCTAAAGTTATTTAACCAGGAAATGCGTCTTCTTCCTCTGCTTCTTTTTTCTTGCAGAATATTTTGCAACAATACATATTTCTCGTACATATTGCAGCTTCTTAATTTTAATTATGTCCAATATTTCCTTTCCCTTTCTCATTCCTCACAGTACCTCCTCATTTGTTACCACGTCCATCCAACTTATTCTTAAGATGCTTTTATATGACGTCCAGGATGTATGGAATACCCGAAAATCGAGAAAATGTAATACCTCAATATATTGACTTTTCCTTGTAAGTCAAGATCTCTACACTACACATTTGTCATTCTGTTAAATGCGGTTCTGGCTTGTCCAGTTCTTTATTTAATTTCTTCATTGCACTCATTCCGTTCATTGACTGTTGTTCCTAAGTTGATCTATAGATTTTCCTGTTGCTTACCTGACTTTGTAATGGTCATAAATTTGCCCTTTTTCATATTTAAGGTAAGTCCACCTTGATCGCTGCTTGTCAGTAATTGATTCACCAAGCTCTGTAATTCTTCTATTGTTTGGGCAATAAGTATGGTATCATCTGTATACTGGATATTGTTAATGGGTATTCCATTAACCTTTACTGCCATTGTTTCCTCCAGGGCTCTCTGAATGATTTGTTTCGAATAAAGAAAAATGTCTGTACCTTTAAAACTCTTTTTGCTTTCATTTAATTATCTTACATACTTTTCGAGATATATTCGATGTTTGTGGAAATGGGTTCATAAACATACATTTTCTATAAAAACTGGATAGCTTTATCCTTTACACAATACGATTTGTAGAGTGACTATTGATTGATAAATTGATTTTGGAGTCTAATATTTTTGGAAAGTCGTATATATTTTGGCATTTATAAAAACAACGTACTAACCTGGATTACTTAAGGATTTCTGATAAAATGGGGGTAAGATAACGATTTGTAGAGTAAATATTGGTGAAAAAAATATTTTAGTTTTATCCTTGACAATGTTGCGAATAGGTATTTTGGTTTGTATTAAAATAACTTATAACGTTTAAGAGAGTTATTTGCTGTTACGTCGTTCCGCTCTTTTGACCTGCGAAACTGTCACTTCCGACAGATGACAATTGAAAAACTCGGATCAGAATGGATTCCTAACTCAATCCAAATGAATCGCCAAATATTATATTTGCCAAATTTGACATTGATACGAACATATCCGAGTGCAAACCCCATAAATTGTGCTTCTATTGACACGTAAAAATACAATTTAAATCAATTTACCATAAAATTATAAAGTAATAAAATAAATTATATACATTTCATTTTCTTTGGTGTTACGTCGTTCCGCTCGTCACTTTAGACAAATAAATCGGCAAAATGTCATAAATGCGCCTTGCCAAATTTCATTGATTCGCGTCACTCCTAAAGCTAAGTCATGCTTTACAAATCAATTCTGCACCAGGCCACGACAATATCTACATACTTCAACATACTCCATGATCTAACTAAGGCCAAAAATACTCTAGTAGTAGTGTTCAGTTAAAGCCTCGAGAAAAGGGAAGTGCCAATGCAATGGCAAAAAACCTTACTCTACCTTATGCTGAAGCCAGGGAAAAATTCACTAATTGCAAATGGTTTTAGAGCAATAAGCCTCAAACTTCGGAAAACTTGATCAGGAAGAGAAAAAGACTTAAAAACGGCATGTCATGAAATGGGCTCCATGAAATGTTTCTAGACATATCAGCTATCTATGATAACTTCTGATTGACACGGGCATCAAACAGGACCTTGCAAATCTCATATTTGAACTACACCACAACCGAGAGTCATTCGTATTAGACAGCAGTAGAACATTACATGGACCAACATTTATTATTAAGTATAGTATAGGTACAATGAACAAAGCACTGGAAAAACTTGCAGAAGCTCTAAGAAATCTGAATCTCAAACTAGCCAAAGCAAAGTCAAAGAAATCTGAAATCTTTGAAAAATGTCCCTCTTGAATCTACAAATATTAACCCTAGCCTGTATCAGCAATTAGCAACTAACGAAAATTTAGCCACACTGATTTCAGCACATTCACTCCTTTGCGAACCTACCAGTCAAATGATAACTATACTGAATCTATTCACAAATAACTTGAAACTGTATGTTGCCTAAATAGTGGTCTAAGCTAAGCAAAGACAGATTCAAGGAATATCTGCTACACAGCAGTGCGAGCCCTGACCGAGGAGAGACAAAACAGTGGACAAAGAACTTTTCCGACGCGATTTAATTTGCTGTCTCAAAAGACCTTAATATAAGAATGGCTAATTTTATACAAAGGAAGGCCAAAAGCCAATAGAGAGAGAGAGAGAGACGAATCGTCAAATTTCACAAGTATATATAACAAACAGAATGTTATGGCTGTCGCCAATCTTTCCACTCATGTGGTTGTTGTATTATTATCTATCTATCTTCCATGGCAAAGTTTACTTCTTCTCTTCATGATCTTCTTGGTCTACCCCTCTTTTTGCAGTTGCTGGTAATTCATTGTAGCATTCACCATTTGGACATCGTTGATCATTCATCCTTTTGACATAGCCAGATCATTTCAGTCTTTTGCATTCTATACTTTCCATTATGGCTCTCTGATTACAGTATTCTTTATTCTGTCTTTTCTGATTCGTTGGCAACATCTAGCCAGCAGCTGATTTCCATTGCTTTTATTTTAAAAGCGTCTTTCCTATTTATTATCCAAAGCTCTTAACCATATGTAGCAATACCCTCTATAATACTTTTCTATATTATTATTTCATATACTATTTCATACACTATTTCATACTTTGTTACTTGACGTATTGCTGAATTTCCTTGTCCAATTCTAGCTTGCTTTTCCTTTGTGTTCCAACTATCATGTTTTAATGCTTACACCGCGATATTTATAGCTGTCAGTATTACCGATTTATGTGTCTCTTAGTTCTAAATACCTTCCTTCTCGTCCCAGCACTGCATACTCTGTTTTTGATGGGTTCATTGATAAGCCGCACTTGGTGTATTATTCGTCTATTTTTCGTTTAACATTGAACATCACCTAGATTTTCTGCAAATATTACTTGATCATTCTCAAAATTCATGCTGTACAGCTTATGTTCTCCAATTGGTTCATATAGGTTCACATTTTTTCCCCTCCAAATAAATCTTAAAGAGGGCAAGGTCCTTTGGTCACTTTTATCTCCTCTGTCACTTTTTGTCCAATCTTTATTGAACTAGTCATCTTCGTATAATGCCCTCACGGCATTAACGCACATCGGTGGAATTCTCTTATCTTGTAGCACTTGCTACTACTTGGCTAATGGTACACTATCATAGGCTATTTGAAGGTCAATAAATACCAATTAAATCTCCATATTGTGTTTTAAACGCTTTTCTATTATTGGTTTTAGACAGAACACCAGTACGAAAGCAACTCTGATCTTCACCGTCTTCAATTCGGCTTTTAACCAACAAATTGAGTCAGTTATACTTCGTACATCCTTTCTATCGCCTTTGTTCTTGTATAGATTACTGATATATACAGTTTTCCGTTCTGGGGGTAAACCTTAGCCTCCCAAGGATAAATTAAAGGTAAGCAAGGTAAGCAAATAGCTGAAATAGTTTGTCAGGGTCACTTTTAATTAGTTCTATGGGCACTACCCTCCGTTCTGGAGTCTTCGTATTTTTCATTCTGTTAGCATCTTTTTTGATCTCGTCTGGTGTTATTTCAGTTTCTTCTTACTGCATTCTTTACCATCTATTCTATTACCTTTAATTGTTTTCCCATCTTCTTTACTTCTAGCGTTACCTAAAAAATATTCTACGTTAAGACAGACTTTATTCTACATCTCATTGTTTAAACCGTTGTACTGTTAACAAACGTTAATGCCCTTTGTTGCTAACCCTTTATTGTACATATCTTTCTTCTTTCTCACAAGGGCTTCCATTGCTACTTCGTCAAGAGCTTTAATGATTTCGTTATACATATGTATTAATTAGTAAGGAGCAACAAACGCTGTTTGATTTTAAGTTTAGCGTTATTCGATTTAGAAACTGCGTAGACTCATTTTCAAGGCTTTATAGATTATACCTCCCTGTCATTAAACTTTCATCTTCATTTCATGGTTGACTGATCTTTAAATGTAACTAGTAGTGACTCTTTAAGTAAATTGTGATCAGATCCACACTATGCTTTTCGATTAACTCTAACGAGCTTAGTTTTTATTTTGAAGTCTAGGAGTTATCTCATAAGTTGTGCCTTGCCAAATTTGACATTAATACGCGTTTACCTAGGTAAATTTTGAGTTAGAGGTATTTTGAATTTTGTAAAAATAGCGTAGTAAGGCGTCATTTCTAAAACAAGTGATGGATAACTTGAATACTTGATACTACTGAATAATACTTATACTACTGAATGGATTAACTGGAAATAAAGAGATAATTTTGAGAGTGAATATTGATTATTAAAATGATTTTTTTTGATCTTGAAAATATTTTGGCTGTTCTAGAAATACATATCATAGTAACGCATCAGTTTCAACCTAAATAACTTAGACACTTCGGAATGACAAAAGTAAGAACAAAGATTACAAGCTGTAGAATGGTTGTTAATTAATAAAATGGTTAGTGTTTCATTGGATTACCTATGGATAATCAAGGATTTCAATAGTTATGAAATTAAGGTGGCACGTTACCATGTCCACAAAATCCTGGACTAGTTTTCAAACTTCTGGATGAATAGGTTTAAGACCAAAACAACTATTATATAATGATTAGAATTAATAAACCACCAGAGACCACGTGGTCTCCGTTTAATTAAAACCACCTGCCGCCAATAATGTAATTTCGCAAAACCCATAAAATAAGTTCAAATAATAATATTCAAAATATGCGACTGCATTACGTAATTAAATGGAAATAATGGCACTTAAATCTCGGTAAGTTATAGCAACAAAATAGGTATCAAGTCGTTTAATGTAGAAAAAAAAAAAACAAGAACTGTCGGTGAGCACGACCTGTGCTGTTGGGTTAATTTTATAATTGCAGTGATACGGCAGAATGTGCAATATAATAATATCGGTTACAAGGTCTTGGAATATCGGGATTATTGGGTAATTTATGTTGCCATCTTAGTACCTTCATTAAAACGTCTTATAAGCTTTAGGAGGCTATATTAAAGAAGATTAAATAATGTTTAAATAGTAAAATTTTACGTAAATTCGAACTATAAAATAAAAAATCCTGATTTGTTTCATATCAATTTTGAATATTATATATAATAACGTGTAAGTAAATATAGTCATTAATACAAATCTTGTTGTTTTTGTAATTTTTTATGTTTACTAAATTTTAACTTTTGGGTCTAATATTTGTCTGATTATTTTAATAATTTAAAGAAATTATTCTTTCATTATAACCAGACACACAATATGAAAAATCCGTATCTGTTCAGTTTTCCACATCACAGAACATCAAGCTATAAAAAATTAATTCAATATGTAGGAATTCATATGTGAAATAAGTTGCCGGACTAAATTGTTCACGAAAAAAAAATTATTGCAATATATTAAGAAATTTCCTTACAATTCTCAATTATTAATTTAGGCATGTTAACCATAATTAGCAACCATAACGAAGTTCTATTAAAATGTAATTTAATTATTCTTATTCGTCAACGAAGAGCATCTTGACTCTTATGTAACTTTAAAAAAAAAGTCAATTATGATAAACGTCCATACCGCAACAAATTACAGAGTGCATTAAAAAATCAAGTTTAGCTAAATAATTAATTATAAAAAATTGATGAAATATTTTAGTCAATTATTTATAATTTTTTTTTGGCTTTTATTTAAAGAGGTTTAATATACTTAATGTGTATTTAATTTAAATTAAAAATTTCTGTATTTAGTATGTAATTAGTTATATTAGTTTAAAAACGTTAAATTTTTAGTTATAGGACACAAGTATAAAACCTTTATTTTAATCGTTAAGCGGTAAATAAGGCCCAGTTAAGGAAAAAATGCTTTATTGTGTTATCAAAAAATTAAACAAAAACAGGACACTCCAAATATTGAAAATATGAAGCCTTTTTAACAAAATACTACATTAATTAAAAAGTTTATTATTTTGATTAGGCTTTTGACAAGCTTCGTAAAAAAATATGAAAGTGGGCCTTATTATCCGACTTTTCGGTAAATAAGGCCCCATTAAATTAATGATGTCGGTTAAAAAGGCTTATCAAATAATAAAAATATAAACGTAAAAAATACAGTTCTAACCAAGAAACAAATTTGACCATTAAAGCCTAGGAGCAGTTTGGGTCGTCATCATCATCTTGTGAGAAGCCAACACACGCCTCGTGACACCAAGTCCCGCACGCTATGCACTGAGTCCGAGAGCGTCCGAGAGCATGCACTGAGTCCAAGAGTCCGTAATTGAAGGATTTACTTATAAAGTCCTTCTTCCAATACCTTTTGAAGATGACGGTATCGCCTCCTTAGAAGCAGATATTTTGGATGGCTTCGTGGTGGGTTTGGTAACTGATGCAAAAAGATCTTTAGTCACTGCTTGTGCCCTGTAGTTAAGTGATTTCTTCCTTGCTATCTTAGTTCAGGGGTTGGTAGTAATTTTTTAAAAGTTTTATTATGATGATCATTATTAATGTTTTGAGTAGAAGTAGTGTTAGTAGTAGCTTGTGGGTTTTTGTTTGTTTTGGAATTTCTCATCATCTCCTTTAGAGTAGTTAAAGGCATGTGATCTTCAGAGTCATATGAGTCATAGTCACGTGACAGATTATTGATAGTGCTCACAACGGTAACATTTGTTGGTTCCGGAATTATGTTAATTTCCTGCTGAGGCTGTTCAATATTTTCTGGAGGACGTTGAGGTGCTAACGATGGGGCAAACGCTGATTCAGGTATGACACTTGGATCCAGTGGCCCTAAATTTATTGACTATATTTTCGAGAGTCATACATTTGCTCCAGACTTGGAGAAAATATAACCAAAGCGGCTTTTATTAAGACGTCGGTCTGGATGCGTATCCCAATATCAAAGAAGCTCCTGATCCCAATGATACTCGAACGAGCGATAAACAACCTTGTCCAACGGTTGGAGCTCATGGGTGGTATTTGACGGCAAACAAAACAGTCCAAGTCCCACTTGATCTGCAGCATCAACGATTGAAATATCTAGGTGGCTAGAAGCTCCGTCAAAGATAAGTACAGCCGGTCCGTTGTTCTTGTAGCGAGATAGATGGTGTAGAAATGCAATAAAAAGTTCTGTCGTCATACTACCCTTCTCCGCCATTTTCACAAGGGAACCCGGTGGCAGACCATCTTGCCATTCAGGCTTCAATCTTTTGCCCTTAAATACGATCATAGGAGGTATGGAATTCCCCAAAGCATTGCAGCATGTTCAGGTGCCACGAGATGGATGCGCTTAGCACCTCTTTTCCCAATAATTTGTTGCTGGTGGTAGATGGTCAACCTGCAACCCTTTTGATCCATATTTAAGAGATTTTGGGGCTTCTGTTGAATATTTCTCTGTAAATATCAGAGAGCTTGGGAAAATAATAAACTTATTGAGCTTTTGAGCTCTCCCAGGATTCATAAGTTGAGCTTTCCGTCTAGCAAGATGTGGGTTACGCTTTAAGAACCCGTAAAACCAATCTTTTCCAGCTACACCTTTAGACGTGCGAAACGGGTGTTTAATGTTATTGTCGACACAGAATTTAAAAGCCGATCGTCTCACTAACAGAGGAGTTAACCCTTAACCCACCATGTGAGAATTTCTGGCATAAACAGCCATGTGTCGTCTGACAGACTACTTATCAAAAATAAACAAAATGACGCTCGTTTGTTTTTTTGCTTTATTTTTGGAATTTTGTAGTGACAAATGAGTTTACTTCTACTAAAAATAATTATATTTAATGCAATTATAGTAATAGTAATAAACTTAAACACAATATTTACTCTAAAGAAAATTTAAATTCGGCTTATACAAAAAAAGTGAAAATATTGTAATATTTTTGGACAACTTTGTTGAAAAAGTAGTATATTATATAATCCAACTTAAAAATCAATTAAACCTAACCAAGTTGCCTTGTAGCAAGAGCTAAATATTTCGTTTGTTTATAATACACATATCACATAATGGTTTCGAACATTGTAAGCAAATTGCACGTTTACACTGCACACATAAATATTTTGTCATACGATGTTTTGCTCGTGGACATAAGTAACATCCCTTGTGTTTTTGAAGCATTAGATCCTCTTCTGCTTGTAGTTGATCTACTTTCGGTATTCCCAAAATTCTAATAATAGTGCTGCGTATATCGCGAGGTACTCGAGGATTTTTCTGGCGCCTCTCCATGTTTTCCCGAACTAAGTCAGCTGCTAGTTCTTTTGCAAAGACTGATTTTTTCCGAACTGCTACGTTGTGCTTAAAACATTTATGTAAAATATACGAATTTATTACAGAAATGCCAAGTATACGGAAGAATATCGCAAGCGGCTATCTACGGATGCGTTGACTTGAAGAACTTTTAGAACACTTCTCGTCAATTGTATCTACACCTCCCTTGTTCCGATTATAATAGGCAATTATTTTTGGCTTTTGTGTTTCCGGATCAGTAAATTCTTTGTCATGCATAGAAGAAACTAAGACTACCGATTTTCCAGGCTTACTCACATGGAAAACCGTGGTGACCTCTTCTCGAAATCCGTATAATGATGATCTTAATTTTTTCTTTTTGTTCGGCAAGAACTCCGTTGGAATTTCTCTTTTATTTTTCTGTTCCGACGTAGGTAAGTTTATTTTTGAGCAAAACATCTACAAGCTCCATGGAGGTAAACCAATTATCAGCTGTTATATTCCGATTGCTCCCAAAAAAAGGTTTAGCGAGGCGTATAGCAGCCTGGGTCGGTTTAGAAAACTTCTGTTCTGCTGCACTTAGTCCAAATGCATCGGATCCTTTCCCACAGTAAATATAAGCATTACAAAGATAACTCGTCCTAGCATCAGTGGGACACATAAGCTTTATGCCATATTTACAGGGTTTGGCAGGCATGTACATTTTGTAATAAGTTCTCCCCCTAAAACTAACGAGCATCTCATCAATTGTCATTGATTCTCCCATACCATAAAAGTCTTAACAGTTTTTAATGAACTTCGTAAAAATTTCAGAAATTGCTGCTGTTGGGTCTTCTTCCTTACGATAAATTCTTGTCTCAGGGTTATCAAATCTCAGAGCAGCTAATAGAATTTCAAATCGATTTTGGCTCATTACTGCCCGGAATATCTCTCTGCCCGATCCATCGGTAGGAAAAATTGTTTTTATATTTTCATGGTTCGATTTGAATACCGATGTGTAAATCAACAAACCTAGGAAAGCTTTCAATTCGATTTTATCTAAATCTCTTACATGGCTGATACTGTTTTTATCTTTGTAGTTTGAACGTATTTGGAAGAGTTTTTAATTTGTCCATATAATTATCTGTTCTAAAATATCGTCGGAGAAAAATAGGTTCCATACCGAAGTAGAACTTGCGCTGTTACCTAGGTCGGGGGTCTTCCTTTTACAGTTGGAACCTTCATGACTATGTTGTGTTTTCTTACGCATGACGAAGAAATTATCTCACTAGTGCACCACCAGAAACGGTTTTTTCCGTAAAAATATTTCTATTCTCTTTCCATAACTTCAGAATCAGCAGTATTTTTGTCTTCATCACTATCTTTACAGTCTTCTTCAGAAAAGCCAGAAGCCGTGTGGTGTTCAGATTCAATAACTTCATCTTCTGGCGCACTGTCAACATCACTCGCATCACTATCAACTTCATTATACCACTGTAGAACAGTTTCTTCAAACTTATTATTCTCAAAACGAATTCTTTTAGACGGACCGGCCATATCAGATCACACGATGTTTCTAAGACAAACGAACATGTGGCGTCTAGGAGACTACGCAGAAACTGAGACTGACCGAAATAGTTTATTTGCACAAGGGCATAAAACAATGTCAGTCAGGCGATATATAATGGACCAATAGTAGAAGGATTAGGTGGGGTGACAAGTTTTGGGGGCGCTTCGTTTTAAGAAATACAGTCAATTAAATTTATTGAGTAGTCTGTCAGACGCCACATGGCGGGTTAAGGGTTAAAGGCATGCCAATGTCACACAAACGAATGATTCTTTCCGAAAATTGATTTTCCTGATTTGCTGTTAAAATGCTAGATCTACCCTATCTTTTTTATAGCGTTTCCAGATTGTATGTGGTTCCGTAGGGTTCTTCTCGGAATTTTGTAATGTTCTGCGGCTTGTCTTTGGGACATGGTTTGAGTGTGTATGGCAGACTGAAGTTGCTCTAACGTCCATATTGCACGTTTTGTTCTTTCTCTTGGCATTTTAGGTATCCTTCTGGAGAGAAATTAAAGATAGAAACCTTATCATTTAATAAGGCCAACCATTTATTCGGTGGGCCTTAATATCCGAATTGGCAATTTTTATTGAAAATCTAAATAATTAAAAACTTAATTACCTTTTTGACTAGATTTTTACATCAAAAGATGCTCTGTGAAACAGAGAATGTAAGAAACTCAAACAGTAGAACCAAAAAGTTCGTTAAGTCAAAAAAATTTACGAAAATGTGGCACACGAGAATTATAAAATGGACAATTGCGACACATCAACTCCGAAGATAATTTAATACTGTTCCCGCATGCTGCTTCCTTTGAGTTCGTTAAAGTAATATGTGGTATATCTAAGGCGGGGAGTAATTTGACGTTGTCAGATTTGGGTTATAGTTTTAAATATTAAAGATATGGTCAGTGGGCCTTATTGACCGCCGGGCTTTATTTGCCGCAGGTACCTTAATTGTTGATTTGGCATTTATAATAAAGGCATCTATTTAAGCTTAAATTATGATATATTTTACTGGGTGTATCTGGGTATGTCCAGGGAGTCTACCAACAAACCACATTTATCGTAAATATTTTTTAATAAAAAAAGTACACCACTGCATTTTTCTCAAATAAATTTTATTTTTTAATCCTTTGGTTTTAAGCTAATTTGTATTGGTGAATTTTTTTTTCTCTTTCATTTTATGTGATATGGGGCTCATTTTATCACATATTTGAAATGCAGTAATCGAATTTAAATTAAATCAAATCATCGAATAATCTAATATAAATCGAATTTTCTGGAAAAAAAATTGTTTTTCATAAAGCCTACCCTTACCCCCCCCACCCACCCCACACAACTTCCCAGTAAGAAATTGTTTTCAAAAATCATTGTTTTCCAAAATAATGCGCATGAATAACACCTGATTTCGTCGTTAATATTCAATCTAATAACACGGTTTGTTTATTTACATTTTATATAATTATATATATGTTTATTAATTAATATTTAATACAAAAACAGTGTTATTAGATTGGATATTATGTAAGGAAAACAGCGATTTTTGAAAGGAATTTCTTACTGGGTAAATGTTTGGGGTGGGTGGGGGGTAAGGGTTGTTTTAATAAAAAAACAATGCTTTTGCGGAAAATATATATGCAATATTTAATTTAATAACACTGTTTATTCAACTTTGATATAGTTGTATATATAAATATTTAGTATAAGAATAGCGTTATTAGATTGGATAATATGAACGAAAAACAGTGATTTTTCAGGCAAATTTCATCAAGTATTTGAGGTGTAATATACGAGTTTAAAAACTAGATATGTAAATCCTGTGTCAATTTTTTAAATGCGGAAATTTTCTCGAATTGTATATAATATACGTATGTTCTACAGTTTAATAAATATATATTTAATATTGTTTTTCATATTAATTTAATTTCGCATTTGTTTATCAAATACAACAATAGAGCATCAAAAATTAGGATTTTTATCAGAATTCAATTATTAACATCAGAAGACTGTTATCACTTGATCCCCTAATAAGTTATTCAATTCAAGTTAGTTAACTTTATTAAATGATTCATTTACCCAATAGAAAAATTTATCAAGACTGTACAATACTATCGCCTTTCTCTACAATAATTTCTAATTTCATTCTTAACATGTCATCTACTGTGAGATAGTATGTTAACCAAAAAGCCTACTAATAATTGGTATGCTACCGTCACCTCCTTCAACAAAAGTTTCTCTACATAATTATAAATATTACATAAATTCATGACTTGAAACAGCACAAATCTCTAAAATTTGGTAAATTGCAAAACGTACGTTCACGTTTCATTCAAATTCCATTCAGGATTTCGTTACGTAATAAGCGGTTGACTGATGATCTTTTTGTTTTGTTTCATCCGTATTATAATTTATTTCATACATTATAAAATGGTTTCGTTATTGCTCGATCGTGAAAGTACCAATTTCGACGAAAGGTATCATTATTCGCTTTTTATATTGCCTTCGTTTGGTTAAAAATGATGAGGTGAGATTTTACATGGTAGATTACCAAATTCGACATATGTTTTTTTTATATTAGGTTGTTCATACAACGGTTGGGTTCGATTCGTGATGTAGTAATATTAATTCGTTTGGGTTTTTTACCTTTTTATTGATGTCATTGTTGATGACAAAGATATAGAGCTAGTTTAAGCTGCAGTGCAAATTGCCTTAATTTTTTGTAACAACAAGGTAACTCAAGCAACACACCATAGTTAAATAAACGTTTATTTTTGGTTTACACCAGGTGTACATTTTTGGTTGAACTCCAACTATAAATATCGGATAAAATTTCGGCGTTATGTACTTTGAGAAATGTGATATTATGTTTATATTATTCACGTTTAACAAGAAGATTTGTTAAATGTTATTATTATAAAATTATTATGTCATATAAATTAAACGTTGAAGCGTGATACATTGTCTACTATTTAAAGATGTTTAGAAAATGGAATAGACTTCTAAACAAATACCATCAACAAAACGTTGAATTTTTAGTTATAGAAGAAAAATATAAAACCTTTATTTTGATCGTTAAAAAATCGTTGATAAGGAATTTATAATAAAGGCATCTACTTAAGCTTAAATTGTGATATATTTCACTTAGTGTCCAGGAAGCCTACCTATAACCTACATTTGTCGTAAATATTTTTTAATAAAAAAAAAGTACACCACTGCACTTTTCTAAAATAAATTTTATTTTTAAATCCTTGAATAGTTTCAAGCTAATTTGTATTTGTGAGTTTATTTATAATTGTATATCTTATTTCGTATAATTATTGTGTTTCACACACCTTAATTTCTAGATTTTTCTGTGTTTGATATTCCATTATTACTTTAAGATATATGAAGAGTATGTAGATTTCTACATATCTATGCATATGTATTTCTAGTAGTAAAAATGAACCATAAGCAACATCTTAGTTCGCAGACTGTGGTTATAACTTACCTTTAATATGTACTGCAAGCCTTAAACGCATTTTGTTAATAGGGAATCAACTTCTCATGCTGACTTTGACTACAACTTGCAACTCGATTTTCATACTCTATCTCGGCAACGACTTAACTCGACTTACGACTCGACTCATACATTACATTTCGAAAATAACGACTGAACTCGACTGTATGCGGCAACTCTTGTACGAGCAATTGGCCATTAAAGATAGAGAAGATTCATCTTAGGGTATAAGGGGTAAAAGTGATAGTTCGTGAGCAATTTCTCACGCTGACCGTGATTACGACGTGTGACTTTACTCACACACTAAATCTCGAAAACAACGACTGAACTTGACTGTATAGTGCAACTCTTGGTTTTGCAGTTGGTCACTTGGCACCTGGAATTAGTCATTGAAGAGAGAGAGAGAGAGAGAGAGGAAAATTCATATTAGGGTATAGTTCGTGAGCAACTGCTCATGCCTAGTATGAGTAGGACTTGCTACTTGACTTAGTCACTACATCTCGACAAGAACTTATATTAAGACTGTATACTGCGATTCTTGGACCTGCAACTGGTCACTTGGAACCTGCGATTAGTTATTGGGTAAAAAGAGAAAGATCCATCTTAGGTTATAAAAGCTGAGAGGGTAAGGTTACTTCTCACGACTACGACTTGCAACTCGATTCACTCATTTCTCGGCAGCAATAATGACTAAACTCGACTGATTGTATACTGCGACCCTTGGACTCTTGAATCTGCAATTAGTCAACAATATGAGTTTGGAGAGAGACAGAGGAAGATTTAGCTTAGGGTATAAAGGGTAATAGAGATAGTTGGGTGGTTGGTGAGCAACTTCTCACGTCTACTGCAAATATGACTCGTCTCACACAGTACATCTCGGCAACAACGGTTCAACTCGACTGTGCTAGTCTTGGATCTTGCAATTGGTCACCAAGAGTCTAGAGAGAGAGAGAGAGAGAGAAAAAAAAGACAGAAAAAGAGGACCCCGTCTTGGGTTTTAAGAAATAAAGATCGTTCATGAGCAACTTCTTACAGCAACTATGACACCGTAGTTGCGAGTCGATTCACACATTACATCTCGGAACTTAACGATGGCGATAAAGACAAATCAAAATTCTGGAAGGTTTCAAAAATATTGAGAGGGAGAATACAAACAGAGTTTCCGCCCATAGAAAACCAAGACGGTCTTTTGGTATACTCGGACTGGGATAAGGCGGAAACTTTTAACAGAACAATTTGACGTAAACCATATACCAGATAATCCCGAATTACGTGAAGAAATAGAGCTTTCAAAAGTACAAATCGAAAACCTACCACCAAACGCATTAGAAAAGTATAAGTCTCTTATTTCTTGTAGGCAAATAAGAGACGTAATTAAAGACCAAATGAATAAGGAAGCACCAGGTCATGATGAAATAAACAACAAAATGCTGAAAACACTACCTGATAATACACTCTTGGACATAAAAACCATTTATAACAAATGTATTAGCCTGTGTTATTTTCCGGTCGAATGGAAAAAAGCAATTGTGGTAGTAATACCTAAACAGGGTAAAAACATAAGAAAACCGGAAAGTTACAGACCCATTAGTCTGCTGCCATCACTGGGAGATCACCTGAAATCATTTGAAAAGACGGTACTAAGCAGATTATGGGAGGAGCTAGATGAACTCAAAATAATCCCGGAAGAGCAGTGCGGATTTACAAGAGGATTATCAACTGAGTTGCAGCTTGCACGGATACACCAGAGTCTGGTGGATTCATTTAATGCGAAGGGATCTACCGCCATGATCACACTCGACATCGAAAAGGCCTTCGATAGAGTGTGGCTTGATGGTTTGATCTATAAGTTGCAGAAATTTAGAGTGTCCGCAAGGTTTACGTAATTTATTAAACATTTCCTGAAAGAAAGGGAATTTACTGTTAAAATAAATGAAACTATCATCTCCTTTAACAGGATGCGAGCTGGAGTTCCCCACTCGCACCAATTTTATTCAATATATACCAAGCGGACATTCCAAAAAGCACACACTATTCGCGAGTCGCATTATTTGCGGACGACACTCGTGTCTTTGCGAGCTGTAAAAATTTAGTCCAGATATCAGCGTACATGCAGAGTCATCTAGATAAAATTATAGAGGGGGCAAACAACCGGAAAATCAAAATGAATAGTAAGAAAACAGAGGCCAAACAGAGCAAAACGTCCATTATAATGCAAATTAATTCATGCAATGGAATCGTGCGCTCTGCTCCTTTCTCTGCAGGAGCAGTAGGCTCTCTTTGACTAATAAATGAATGGTCTATAAACAGGTTCTACGTCCTAAACTGCTTTACGTCTCAAACATTTTCTGGAATACCACGACGACGAACATTAGAAAGCTTTAGGTCTTTCAGAATAAGTGTTTGAGGATATTCACTAATGTACCCTTGTTCGTAAGGAATGTTGATATGCGCTCTGACTGCAAACTTGATACAATACAAGAATACATAGCTGAAAAACATTCCAAGTTCAAGGAAAAAGTCAGAAGTGTGGACAACTCCCTGATAGGAGAATTTCTACTGAGACCAAGAGAAAACCGGCCATGGAAAGGCGTAATGTTATATAATAGTTCTTTTAGTTAAAACCAAAGGACTGAGATCACTCAGTCCTCCGCCCGACTCACTCAGGCTTTGTTTTCTCTGCGAGGAGTGGGGCTCGGGCTCTGGCTCCGCCCAAAGATAACTGGCAACATTTCCCCGATGCCTAATTACTATTTCTTATCCTGAAATAAGTTAAAAATCCTTTAATCCAACCTCAGCACCCAGATGCTATAGAGAAAAGTAGTATAGGAGCTCAAAGTACCATAGCACGCAGTTGCAACTGAGAAGACCGGCAAGAGCAATAATAGCTAGTCCGTAAGAAACCAGTGTAACAAAGGAGGAGTCGCGAATTAACTCATACACTATATCTCGATAACAACGACTCAACTCGACTGTATACTGCGACTTTTGGACTTGCAATTGGTCAGTTGGCACCTGCAATAGGTAATTGGTCATTGGAGGGAAAGAGAAGATTCATCTTAGAATATAAAAGGTTATAGAAATAGTTCGTGAGCAACTTCTCACGTCCACCGTGACTACGACTTGCTACTCGACTAACACACTACATCTGGACATCAAGAATTCCACTCGATTGACGATATACTGCGACTAGAATTAGATGATCTGCATAGCAGTAGATCACCAAGCTCAAGAGATGTGGTCTCCTTATCTAATTGACGCATTTATTCCTTTAGTCTATTTTCTATCCTTATTCTTGTTTTGTGGTGATTGTTCTTTTATGAAATGTACGTTCTTTTCAATAAGGTTTATTAGCAGCAAAATTATGTCACCAGACTTGGTCAAATACGTTCTTGGACTCTTGAGTCTGCAATTGGTCACTTGGCTTCTGGAGTAGTCAATTGATCATTGAAAAGAGAGAAAGGATGATTCATCTTAGGAGGTGAAAGGTAATAGGAATAGTTCCTATGCAACTTCTTACGTCCGCCGTCACTACGACTTGCGACTCGACTCAGATACTATATCTAGGCAATAACAACTCCACTTTGCACTGCAACTTTTGGACCTGCAGTTGTTCACTAAGAGTCTAAGGAAAGATAGAGAGAGTGAGTGGCCTGTTTTGGCGTAGAAAATAGGCGCAAAATTTTAAAAGGATTGAGACAAGAAGATTTAATTTAGGGTAAAAAGGCTAATAGGAATGGTTTATGAACAACTTCTCATGTTCTTTGTTTGGTGATTTTCCAATAGGAACCTTATGAAAAGCTTAGGATAACAGACACCATTAGTAAGAATCTTTTAACGTATTAGCATATACCCATTAATTACAAATTACGTTTGAAAAAGGATGAGTCAATGTCTGTTACATATTTCCTAGGTTACTTTTATTTGAGGAATTGCCTCGCCAAATAAAAGATACAGGAAACGTTTGCTTCAATTAACTTCCTCAGGATATTATTACAAGATGGAGTAAATGTGACCACAACGAAACAATAACACTATCACAATTACCTAAACTTGATAAATTACTGAAACTGTGCATAACACATTAATGTTAACAAATAGTACTTAAAATTATAAATACTTTGATAATAGCCAGTTAGTAGCTATAAACTGTACTATTAACCATTAAAAAATTACAAAATACCTGATGTGATGCAAAAATATATTACGAATAATTTTTATACATATTTCAGTTACCTGGCAAAATTATAACCCACCTTCGCAATACCCAGTGCAGATGTAAATCACTTAAAACCAACCGAAAATAAAATAAAAAATCAGGCCAAGTTGTTACCCTTTTTACGTTCAAAGCCGACAAGTGGTATTTAGAATGCGGTGCATTTGAGCTTTCTTTTTTTTTAACATTGTTATCTCATACAATCAGTGGCGTATCCAAGGGGTAGGAAGTCCATTGTTTCTCACCCAATGTCCACTTTAAAACAGGATTCTGGACTTTGTATCTACTATTATATGTTTCTCACTGTATAGAGTATATTTATTCTATTTGCAAAAAATTATCATTTTAAGTGATTTGGTCCCAAATTGCTTGAGCTAATGATAAATTTGGATTAAGTGTACAACAGTTGAAATGTTGCTTTAATTCTTTTATTGTAGTATCCTATGTGGCATTTTTACAAATAGAATCATTAATGTTCTTGTTCCTAACAGCATACTTCATGAAGCTCTATTATTTGAATTACACTTAAAACTAGGATGGAGGTTGTCAACTAACTATAAAGAGTTGCTTCACTGAGTCAATGATTGTATTGATAATAATGGTTGAGTTCAATTATTAGAAGACCTGAGTATAGATGAAGCATTGATATATTTTTATTACACCATATACATATGTTTGTAGCTGTCAAAACGTATATGGTAGCCAGTTTTCTTAGATAGATGGGTGGTGAGTTATGAGGTTTTTTTTTATCCAGAAAAGGGCACCACATATGCAAAATATCGTAGGACTGGTAATATATATTTCTATCATTCCCTTATTGTTCAGAGAAACCAGTGTAAAGCTTTATGCTATGAAAACTACATCAATATTATTGAGAAATATATGTTGAACCTAAATGTTGTTAAGCAAAGGATCAACAGAATAACCATATTACCATAGTGTTAATAATGCTACTGAAATATTAAGTCTGTTTGCATTATTTTTCTTCACAATCAATGCGGTAACTATACTTACTGTGTTTCTCTCTCTGAGATATTAAATATCATGGGTTCTTATTGCTCGCTTTTATATTTTTGTCATATCGTCTTTCTTCTGGCTCTGATGGTATCTCTCCTCTTTTGTTTTAATATAAAATGGCCGTTCCATTTACTTACTAGGTTTACACGTGACATTAATGCGAATTAGAGCAAAAACGCTTTGGCATGTGTTTCCATAAGGGTTTTAAGAAGAGGTTCTAACGTTGACGTTAATAATTAGAAACTAGGTTAGGATGTTGGACATGTAATAAAGAACAACATATGTTAGACTTTATTTATTTAAACTTTACAAAGGCTTTCAATAGGGTAAATCAAGAACTATAAAATAAATTAAAAAATAAGGGTTTTGAAACAGTTTCTGAAATTATTGAGGTTCCTTCCGGAGTATCACAAGGCTCTCATGGTGGACCTGTACTTATCACTTTACTTCTCTGTATTAGGCCTTATACATTCCTGGCTTTTGCAGATAACCTATTCTTTATTCTGATTATAAACAGTTTCCAAGATTAATACATCAGAAAGATTTAAAAAGATATTTACTAGATCTAATGCAGCACTTGCACATGAGCTTTGTGCAAGGAAATTATTGTTACCAGAGAGGTTTATTCGAGGTGCAATTACTGCTAGTTGAACACTTTAACCAAAGCTTTGTTGACTTTGTTACGTAGATGACTGTACCTTTATTAACAACAATATTGGTCTCATAGGTGTTATTCATATGACTTTTAAAATCATTACCCAAATTGATGCTTCATTGACAAGTTGTGTTACATATGTCACCTCTGGGAATCCTTGCGATGTTTGTAAGTAAACTAAGTAAATGATTATGTAAAAAATGCTGAATGATAAATTTTATACATCTAAGGACTATTGAGATAAGCAGCCGAGTAATACTTGTTTCTCATAAAGTTATGAATAAAATAGATTATGTTCTTAATGCTAATCAACTTTCTGAAAACGAGATTATTGCTGAGTGACCAAATATGCAAAAAAATTTTAAAAAACTTCATGCTCCTGAAAAAGAAGACAGATGATAGGCGGAAGGAATATTTGCATAGGCAAACCTTTTACAAATGAAAATTTGAATGTAGAGAGTTGAGAGTATCCTTAGTCCAACAAATGAAATTTATTGCAAAAGCAGAAATACTTATATATTATTTTCAATCATTTTTTGTGAGCAATTATAGGTCAGGTTACACTGGTCTTAGGTCTAACAATAGTTTCCCAATAAAATTTGGTTTTCACGCTCATTGATTGATAGAGCTCAATTTGAAAATACTGAATTCAGATGCTTTGGATAGTGCTGTGGAAGTTTACATCATCTATACTAATTCTTCTAAGGCGTTTGACAAAGTAAATTACAAGATTCTGCGATAAGATTCTATTAGAATAGCTGCGACAGTTTGTGAAGGTTGTTTGGCAGCTATCTATTATTCCAAATCAGAAGGATTAAAAGATTTAGATTCAGTGAGATACAGGTATCTTCTAGCTGAGGACCTCCCAAATTTTGTGATTTGCAAATTATCTGACGGGCTTCAGAGCTGTTTCTTCTATTGACGACTGTCGCAGCTTTCAGGTTTATCTATCCAGACTTGAGAGATGGTGTGGAAGAAATGGTATTAGTAAACCCAAAGCCACTTATTTTTTCCATGAAATGTTTGCCTGTTTGATAAACAATTACAATTACATTTATTAACTTAGATAACACATAAAGTTTTACTCATTTTTTTAAAAGTATTTTTCGACTTTCAGGAGGAATCAATATTGCAATTTCTATTTGTAAGACACCCTTTTCTGACTGCGCCCCTGAATGCAATAGTCTGAAATCGTTACAAAATTCGAGTACAGAGGGTCGTGCATAAAAAAAATCTCCAAACCCATTCTCATACAAAAAGTATGTAGATCACCTTGCAAAATACGGCTAATTAAAACATCTATATTTCACAGGCTTCATCCGGTTCCCAACGTGCTTATTATACTTAACAAAATAATATAATAAGTTACATGGCATTTTTATATTTTCCGGTGAATGTTGCTCGCATTAACCAAGCATATAAAAAAATAGGTTTAAACAGGAAGCCAAAATCAAACGTGTTCACTTACTGATGACCTTTAAGACGTTATGAAAACTGGTTATTAAAAAATTTGGTGGTGATGAATGATGACGATTCATACTACTGCTGATCTTAAGTGTTGTCCCAGAAAACACAGGACATGCCAGAAACATACCATTTAAGTACCATTTATGGCCCAATGTTTCGGACATTTATCGTACATTCTAGCAATGATTTTTGTAAAATATTGCTGGTATTTACATCTGGAAACATTTTAGTAATTTATTTGTGCACGCGTGTGAAAGTTTTAGCTGTCATAAAATAAAAAATCAAAATCTTTGACATCAAAGGTTTTCGAGGTATATAAGAAAATAGGAAAATCCGCCAGCGCGAATAATAATTATATACCTATATAAATTTTATGTATATAATATGAAATATACAAATAAATAATCATAAATATCTAGTTTTTAACTAAGTGTCGTCTAAAATATATAAATAAGAATATACTACCAGTTCACCACAACATTTCGTTTATAGATTTCTACAGATAGTTTGCAAAACTATCCCAATATTATCTATATTATGTATTTCAATTAACCGCCATAGAAATGACATAATTATCTTTTAATTATTGGTTAGAAACTGAAAGACACCAGATTTACGTTGGTAGCACTAGCTGCAGTGACACTACAAACGGATCGCAATGGGCGCTTTTTGTTAATGGCCACTTGTAGAATTTTGTTAATGTGACGCGACAACGTAGTGCACATGTTCTAATAGCTTTTATACGATCTAATATCAGAAAAATATAGAACAGAAGTAATAATCTGTGGTTTAATATTTCAGATTTGAAAGGTGTAATTTCGGAAGGATTATAATGATAACGATGAAGATATCCTAGAGGCGTAATGCAGCTCACTAAGACTCATGGAAGACTATTAAATTGAGCTCTTAATACTGCAAAATTTCTTTCATAAAAAAAAAAGATCTAAAGAAAATTTGTCCTGGAAGTCTGAAGGTAAAACCCAAATATGACTTATAGATCAACAGTCTGGTGCCCAAATACTGACTTGTCTGTTCCATTACTGGCATGATAAATAGCATACGAATTATATTTATTGGAATCGAATTAGAAGATTTTTTAGATTCGCTCATAGCCGAGATTGTGAGAAACGAACTCCATTTATGATGCTGCTTGAGACTGCTGTATGAGACTGCTATGACTAATAGCCATTAGACAAAGAAACCATAATTATTTGGGGTTTCGAATCCTCTGTCAAGCAGATGAACTGATTCTTTTATGGCAAAAAATGAAGATCATCTTCAACAATTGCTGAAGATTAACCAAAATAGCACAGAAGTTTAGTAGTGTAATGATGATTGAGAAAAATATTATCTGTTGCGAACTAGAGGTTAATAAACACATAATCGAAATAAATTAAGTCATAAACTGTAGTTATCTGGAAATAGTTGCAAGATGCATTCGAAGAAATAGGCAGGAAATGCAGTCAGAATATCGAAACAATATACATATAGGAACAAGGAGCATGGAGAGTTAAATCAAACAGACAGTAGAAACGGAGATGTTGTGAAAAACTATTAGGTAAATCTCACTCAGAGATAAAATAACAAATGAAGATACAGTGAAAGTAACAGGGATTTAAGTAGTCGTGAGAGAGACGGGAACACAATGCCTCAAGCACCCAGAGAGTTCAAAATAAGCAAAACTAAATAGTTAAATTCTTTTGAAGTTAACTTGAACTATGATTATAACTGAAATGTAAGTGGTCATCTCTAAAAACCTGAACTTCTTAGCCTTCTTGTGTTAATCGATTATGAGTAATGATTATCTGAATTTTGCTTTACTGCAGCAGGTACTTGATGGCTTCAATTCAGCCTTGGACTGATTACTTTTGATCTATTGAAGCTAGGTTAATAACATAAACCTTAACTGGCTTTCATTGATAACTTTCGATTTACTGATACTGGATTCAAAAAATAATTTTTATTTGGTAAATTGACTTACTTCGGCTGCAACTTAAGATGTATCAACTATGTCACATTAAGATTATAACCAATAAGATTATAACCAAAGTTAAAAACCAGTTAATCAGAAGCAACTGATTATAAGCTTAAATCTGCATGTCTTACTCTTTTTTGATCAGTTATTTATGAGTCATGATAATTTCAATATTGCTTTGCATGAGCAGATTCGTGATGGAACTCTGAGTCTTTGGTAGATAACTTTTATTCTGCTGTAGGTAGAATTTTAAAATGAACTTTATTTGGTTAAATATGATCTACTCTGAGTTTCTCGTAGGCTTCTTTTTTCAGTTAACTTAGTTATCATAGCTATAACCAAAGTTGAAGAGCATAATCTGCAATTTCTCTTCTTTTTTGATCAGTCGTATAAAAGTTATAATAATTAAAATTTTGACAGCAGACAAAAACTGACAGATTGATTACTCGCGTTTTATTCCTCCTTCTCTTTATTTTAAGTTGCTTTTAATTTAATTTAAGGCTCTAAATTTAAAATAACATAATGAATATAATATTATATTTTAATATATTATTTTAATTACCCAGGTAGTTGTTTTTAGATCTAATTGGATATGAGTTGACATATAGTCATAGATGTCTAGATGTCTATTTTATATATACAATAGAATAGACATCTATGCAGAAATCCTGACTACTGATGGATAGCAAATCCCAAAGCTTCCAATAAGTTGACTAGCTTTAGTACCAGGTGAAAGAGAACATTTGCTTTATAATCTATATTAACTCTTGCATTTAAAATGCTAGGGAATGTAATATAAATTTTATAACAGGATACTATACTATTCTAGAGCTATATTAATTAAATTACATATGCAGCTACGGTGACTCTTATATTCGTAAAAAAATTAACCCAAAAACGAACTGAGTCGGAACAAATCGGTAATTGTGAATAATGGCACCGTAGCAAATATTTATTAACACTGAGCCTTACATGCTCGAATACTTATCAGTCCAAACATTGACCATAAAACAAAATTGCAACACGTTATGTAGCCCTGTCGCTGGAGGCTTTATTAATGTTCCATATTCGTTTACTAAAGCCTAACCTTGCCACACCTTATGATGATAATATTATGAAAATATATTGTATGTTTTGCCATTATGATTTGCGAGTATTAGGTTTGTTAAACATTTTATTTACATGATTGTTTCATTAATATTCACTTTATTTTAAATTGTATAATTCAGGTTTATTGGGTAGGTGGTCATTTCTTTCAAATATTGTTTTTGATATATTGGAATGGTGTACAGATACAGTATCTACAAGGCCCTCTTATAGCAATATACCAGGGAGTCAAGGGGGACTAAGAACAACAGGTTCATTAAGATATGAATATCAATGGAGTATTTATTTTGCATTCAGGCTAGAATGGAATGGGTGATAGATAAAAAAACTGTTGAAATGGAGACCAAGAGCTGAGAAGCGAGATTCAGGTCATTTACTCGATGGATGAATGGTCTGAAGAGGATAGCAACAATAAAGTGAATTGCACCAGCCAGGAACAGAGGAAACTGGAGACATTTGGAAGAGGCTTAGGTTCAGTAATGGACATGAAAAGTGCTGCATGATAATGAATGATGATGATGATGAATAAGTCTTAGTTACTATAGAGTCGAACATCTAAGTTTGTTATAAAACGTTTAGCTTGAGATCAAAAGTTATTAACCAGTTTGCTGAAGAAAAATTAAAATAATTTTGACCATAATTCATAAGCCACTGATCCTTCAATGAGAGCTGCTGGATCAGTAACCACGATATCCCAACACTCTATAGATGATGAGCAAATGATTAATCTGAGGAATTCACAGAAACTGAATCTGCATTTGACATTTCTGAAATCTTAGTATCTTGATATCTAAATCATCAGAGTCAAAGCAATAAGACAGAATGGTTTGCGGCCTATTCATTTGTGACTTAAGTCTTTCTTGGTTGACTTGTCTGCTTCTACATTTCCTTGGTGACCCCCGTAGCCTGGTACCTAGTTTATTGGGCATGGATATACTCTTCAGAGTACTAACACAGTTATTTACTAGCATGGATTTATTGGAGGATCACTCTACAAAAAATGTCTGTTGAAGTAGTATTGAGAAGTCATCTTGTCAGATGCTATATCCATAGATTGATAGCTTTTTATAATCCTGAAGATGAGAATTGGCAGTAGAGTTAGCAGTTGTTCTTATAGTTTTGGTAAAGCACTAGCTTTTGGACCCTCTGAAGTTTTCTAGTTGCCTTCCTTAGAGAAGTTGTCTTCCTTCCCTAGGCGATTGAGCCATATGACGTTATCTTTGCCTCTGACTGCTATGACTAAGTTGTCTGCAAAGCCAAAAAGCTAAAAGTTGATCTAAAATAACCACCGATATCAGAGAGAACTATAAGTGGAAATCTGTTCTCTAGTCTCAACAAAACTGGCTTGATGTACTGCTTAGTAAATGACGTATGCCTCAACACCAGATTGAAAGAAACTATTGACTGGCCCTCAGAATGCTTATGGAAATTGTTGCATGATGAATGGTCAGTCATTTACATTGAACACTGTGTTTGTTTTGTCAAAAACGTGTAAAAAAATTAATTAAGGTCTTCCAGAGTATAGAGATAATAACAGATGCGATTTATTATTGATGTATTAACCTGTTTCAGATTCTTTGATCAAGTCTAAATTTTTGATTTTGGTATATTTATCAACCATATATGGTCAAGATATGTATATTTATTAAAGTGTAGAATATACGTATATCATATACTATTCTGTTTAAAAAAGAAAGAAAATTTTGGCATTTAAAAGAATTGATACGGGATTTATTTTAAATATTTAGATATAAAATAAGATTAAATGTTATTAAATTAATTATTGCATAAATATTTTCTGCAGAAATGCAGCAATGACATCAATAAATTGTATGTCATTAAAACAACCCTTACTTAGGGTTAATGAAAAACGTGTTTTGTTCCAGAAAATAATTGCCTGGGAGAAAAAAGCTTTTTAAGAAAATTATAGGTGAGAATATACGTATATAATATATGATTCTGTTTATAAATCGGAGAAAATATCGGGATTTAAAAAAATTAACAAGGGATTTATATATCTAGTCTTTAAACTCGATCATTACACTTGAAATATGTGATAAAATTAAACCCGATATCACCTATATGCCACTGTGTATCATATGGTATACCCTTCATACACGTATCATTCTACTACTGTAAGAGGGTTCTACTACTACTACTACTCTCTCTTTACTTCAATTCTTTTTAATAACCAATTACAAATCCATAACCCCTAATACCTCATGGTATGCTCTTTATAATTTTAGTGACCTAGTAAACGTTCATAAATGGCCTTATTCTTTGAAACCTAGTTAAAAACCTACCTTGCAAATATAAATTTCTCTAATTACGAGTACTGTCATCATAAGTTAATTCAGTTGGTTGATTTACTTAACTTATTATTATGAGACAATAAGAATTATTCTTACTAGTTACAAGAAGTGAGTAAAACTATCTGTTCAAAAAAGAAAATTAGTGGAAGTAAGATTAGAAAAGAAGCAGTCTTAATATAGTCCACTACGTCATGAACACTTTCGCATTTTTAATACCTTGTAATCTGTCCCAGTATTTGTTTAGACTATTCTCCTGTTTTGATAGAGATTGTCAGTTTTGTCACCTTTCATGCCTAAGCCTGGTTCTGCACCTACGAGTTCTTTTTTGATGCCAGACTTCGCTAGTTTATCTGCTTCCTTCTTCATCTTAAGTTCAATAATAGTAGAATCACTATTTGTTACTGATTGATAAATACTACTTCCTCCTAGAACATTACTTTTCTCTTCTTATAGCTTTTCTTATCATTATAATCCTTGACTAGGATTATCAGATGATCATCATATGATTAAACGTCATACGTCTTTTAGTTGTATAAAGGCAACTATTAAATAGTAGTGAACACAGAAGAGTAAATAGAACTCCCTCGAAGTTTTCTTCTTCTCTTGCATGGATGAAGCTATTCCTCTCTCTCCTAATCTTGATCCAGTTACAGATATGTTGGTTAATACAAATTTATAGAGAAAATGTGGGAGAAGATTGATGATTGCTGCTTCTATGTCCAAGAACGCTGCGACAGCTACTTTCTTCAGCGATTCACTGATGATGACAACAAGTTTGTTGAGAACTAACTCTGTTGATTTTCCTGCTTAAAATACTGACGTAATTTCTGTTCTAACAAATTTTCTTAAACAATGGTATCACTATTAGTACACACCCTCACTCTTACAATAAATAATGCACATATTAATTAAACACACGTATTGTGCCCACGTAATTGACTTGATTCTTAAAATTCCCACATGTCATTAAGCAATAACGGTTAGTATAGTAAAACGTAGACACCCATTAAGAATTCGTTTGTTACTATACATATAATAAATAAGCGTAACAAATGTGCTATTGACATTACCACACTTGTCGCATGTTCTAAACCTAATATTTAATTTTGCCAGGCCATCTAAGGTATTTCGGCCACGTACTTTACCGATCTAATTGATTATAAAGCTTAATTCGGTTTGGGAGTGCCATTATGTCCCATGGAGCATTTAATTGCGGCACTTTTAAAATCTGTGTAATTACTTTAAGTAGATTAATGGGCCGTTTAGACATGGCTATTATCGACACGCGTGCTAAAAAATGGTTTGGAATTTCTACAAATCAAATTCTTAGAGTAATTAATTTAAACGTTTTTTTTTGATGAAGTAATGCCTGAGCTTGAGCCAACAAACTTTTTTTTAATCTCTAAACTGAATCAAATTGCGTAAGTAATAATAATAGTAATAAGAATAATAGGAAAGTCCAGTAGTTTTAAATTAGGGTGTGTAAAAATTCAATAGCGCATGCAAGTTTATTGCCAGTGGTTCGATGCCTATCTAATTAGAACAATGGTTGTATTATGTAGATAATTTAAAAAGTTTAATAAGAGAAACAAAAATTACGACACATTAGATTGCTTCAGTTTAGACTGTGTAGTTTTATTTAAATTTTTAACTGGTTACCGGTAAATCTTTGAAAGTGTGAATTCTTCATTGTGTCTCATTTTGGTTTTAATTCCAGGGTGTTTGGATAGGGATAAAAGGTCCAAATATATACAAAATGCATTCAAATTGCTAATAAAGATTGATTCTCACCATACGTTCCGTCTCTGTTCCACTATAAATCCGTTACGTTTATAAAAATGAAATAACCAGATGAAGTGACGCTAACAGATAAACGTAAACGTACGACGTAAAACATGTAAATATGATCTTATCATTGTGTTTTAAAAACTAAATTATCAATGCAGCCGTTATTGGAGATCAGATTTTAGCGACGATGTTATATAAGATGCTCGCCTTTGGAACTTCAAACCGCTCCTTCAAAAACTTAGCTTAAGGTGATTTTCCATGCATCCGTCATGCGATGGTTCGATGATCCGACCAAACTCTGATTGGTTAGAGAATTTTCACACCAAATTCTATACGTAAATTTTAACCAAGTTTCTGTCATCCGATGAAGTTGAAATATTTAGGTCTTTATACGATTGTTCCTATTTTTTTTGCCTTGGTTCCTTAGGGTTCACCTTAAATCCCACAATAATGGTCTTGCTGTAAAAAAAAAAAGATGTAGTAAAGGGCAGAGGCAAGGTCAAGGTGTTCTGGAAGATTGGCAGCGATCTTTATAAAGATTCCGCTAATTATAAGGAACCAGTAAATGAATAAGAAAATAAAATCGTACATAAAGCGCAAAAAGTGTGAAACCTTGAAACATGTAGGAGAAACACAATTCGAACAGCATACTGGAAGATTATGTCCTGGAACACCAAAGACAGCGAAATATTGTTAGAAATAGAACAAGACATTAGCAAAAGTAAATAAGAGATAGGAACATTTTACAAAAATCTGGAGAGGAAATGAAGAACCTTAACGAAGAGCACATCAATGAAATCTTAAAATCGCTAATAGACCTGTGTGCACGCTACAAAATGAGAATAAATGCACACTTTTTTTAACCATAATTTGCAGTACAAAATTACTTGGCAGAACACCAGAGGCAAAACTCAATTATAGATTATATAATTTCAAATAGAGCCATATACCCGACCCACATATATTAGGCGTAAGAAGCTTAACCTCAGCCAATATGGGATCCAACCATTCAGCTGTGAATACACAGTCAAAAGAATACAATACCAATCAACATAAATAAAAAAAACCTAAACATAGAGGCCAATAGAGACCCCACAAGAAAAGCACTATACGAAGCTCGTTTAAATAAAGAAATGAAGAGCATCATAAGGATGTTGGGAAAAGATAAAAACGAATATCACCAACGCAGCTATCGACGCTCTAGGTCTTAGGAAAGTGGGAGTTAATAAAACTTCCAGTAACATACAATGGTATACACCGGAAGTGAAAGCTCTAGGCAAGGAGAAACGTAAAGCGTATCTAAGATCTAGAAGGAACGAAACCCGGTAAAAAAGAAATAGTACATCTAAACAAGAAACAGGGTCAACACTAATGAAAAACCTTCTTTGAACTTAACTTTTGAATAACCTAACGAAATTACCGAACAAATGACGATAGAACAGCCAAAGAAGATTAAAGTCGGGAAAGCATCCGCACTAGAGAAGATACCAAACAAGTTATTGAAATATGGGGGACGCCAACTAATGACAGAACTTACAAAGTTATTTATTAACTAAAAAAGTCCCAAATGATTGGAAGAGGAGCATGACCATTCCCATATTTAAAAAAGAGAACCAAAAATCTCCGGAGAATTATAGAGACATAAACTTACTAAGCTCAGTCATGAAACTGTCCACGAAAATCATAAAAACAATAATTAGCGAACATGTGAAATTATTGGAAGAAAAATGAGGGTTCAAGAAAAATTGATCAAGCATAGGGGCTATCTTCATAGATAGTTAATCAAGTAGTGTAAAAGGTTTTAGAATATTGAAAGCCTGTATATACATATGTATGTGCATTATAGATCTCAACAATGCAGAGTGAAATTGAATGACGTGACAGATATTCTTAAGAAAAAAACCTACCAAGAACTGTATTAGACGTCATAGAACAACTAAACCACCACAATATATCTACTTATATATTGGTTTATTGAAACATGATAGAAGAACTAAAAACCCCAACGAAAATCCGACAAGGAGACTCCTTAAGCTTACAACATTTTAATCTAATAATGGATATTTCAAGTTTAAAGCACAGAGAAAGGATATACGCTGACAATAGGTCAAATAAAAATCGTACGTTATACCGATACCGCCCTATCTTTAGCGGAGAATGAGAACGACTTACAACGACTGCTATCATTATCCTGTGGTAAAAGCAAAATCCCTCAACATGCAGGTATCGATCAGAAAAATCAAAACCCTTGTCATCTCCGAAGAATCAATGCGATGTAAACTTGCCCTGGAAAATAAAACTATAGAGCAAATCATGTCGTTCGAATACTTAGACATAAAAATTACCTGAAGCCAAAATAGAACAGATAAAGTACTTAAGAGAACAAGCCAACAAAGTCAACCGAATTTTAGGACAAATTACCTGGAATAACACCAACATGAGCAAAATAGAACAACAGAATTGAAAATAAGGGACTAAGGAACTAAGGGATAAAAAAAAAACACAGACATAAGATACGAATGTGAAGTGGATGACATCATCAGATGCAAACGTAGAAGGGACTGGAACAATCACATGGACAGAAATACTGCCAAAAATCGCTTGAGATGGAAGTCCATGAACAAGACGCCCCTCCGGAAGACCTCCAAAAAGGTGGATGCAGTCATGGACCTCAACATCTTAAGAGAATTAAGTGAGAAAATACAGGCCTAAGGCCTACAATATGAGAAACAAGAAGATCTATTTAAAGATTCTTTTCCTACTTCTAGTAATATTTCATCCAACGCTGATCTAGAGGGCTCTATGCTATTTTGATTCACAACGCAGCAAATAGGTTTAACTTGTCAGAAATAAATCAGATGTTAATGTTCCAGTCTTAAGCTCTTGAATTAAAGAACAGCCCGCATAACACATATTATACAAGTGAAAAAATAATTATTATTTTTAAAAAGTCGAATCTTTAAAAGTTTTGATTGAAAATTCGAACACTGGAGATATAAATATTAGACAAGCTAGAAGCCAATTCTGAGCTGGACAGTACATAAGACAAAATATCGACTGACGACAAATAATTTCGTACTGGCGTCCATTGGATGTTAGATGCATAAAAGCCAACTAAATTTAAAGATAATGTAATATTCTGACAAATAAGAGTCCAGTATTTCCACCAATAAAAACAATTTCATACCGCCGTATGATCGTATGACGGATGCATGGGAAATCACCTTTATTCGGTTATTATCGCTGCTGTTCACAAGTAATCGCACCTAAGCGTATAACATTAGGGTCGTCTGTGAAGACCATTATGCCTAAGTATCACGTAAAGGTAATGATGTAGAATATGCTCTCCTTTTGGGATTTGAGAACGAGCCCTTGGGTAATAGAGCTGATTTTTGTATGAGCGATTTAGCATAGACCAAATTAGAAATACTGCAAAATTTATGTTTACAGTTGGCAATTAATTAGCTGAACTTGGTTATAAACGCAGCTAAGCGTGCAACATTAGAATCGTTCGTGAAGACTGTCAATTTACACGAATACGTATACATTCTTGGCATCACTACATCTTTCTATTATTTGGTGCATCCCATTTCCATAGAGTTTCGTCTGTGGTTCCGTTTTAAATGAATGCTTACCATAATATATATATCTTATAAATCTTGTTGGTCTATAAAAATAGAGCAATAGGCATAATAAGACAAGATTATTATGAAAAACTGGAGCAACTCATCACACAAACTATTAACAAAATAACAAATACTAAATAAAGAACAGAAAAATTGATGGAATAGATGAAATAATAATAAATGTTTCAAATTCAAATTTACAATGTCACTGCTGATGGTTTTAATACCCATTATTCCAAACTTTCCGAAAAAATACGCAAGAAAAACAGTTTCACCACAAAATATACCACTGAAGGGAGGGCGGAATCTAGACACTCTATGTTTTAATTTATCCACTTCGTACTGTATATCTTTGATGACTTTGCAAAGACATTTGATATTGTTTGCCACTTCAGGTTAATAAGAAAGCTGAAGCGTCAGGAGGATTGTACCTTGAGTTAATCAAAATGTACTTAATGAATAGAAAACAAGCAGTAAAGACAAATAAAGTCACAAGCTTCATGTGAAAATTAGCTATGAAGTGCCTCAGTCTTATTATTTACATAAATAGCATATATAGGGTACATTTGACTTAAATGTACCTAGCATTCAAGCGAGATAACTTTATCAATTACATAGATAACTCTGTGTAAGTGATGTTATAATCGTTTCGACACTTCGTTTTTAACCACTTGCAGTTGATGAAAAAACCTGATGGTTCTGAATTGAATTAGATCAAAAATTAAACTCTTTGTAGACTGTTTTTTGTTACTATTAGATCCTCTAACTCTTATGAAAAACCAAATGAGAAACGTAGGCTTGGACTTTTTTTCATTGCAATAAATCATTGGATCGCTAAGTGAACAAGGTTTTGAAAGATATTCAGCAGTTGTTGGTAAGTACCTTAATGTAAAAGTCGATAAATTCTGATAACCGACTAAAGTGTGCCACCTAAGTGAGGGTTTTCTAATGAACTTGAACTATTGTCAGCAATTCCCTTGAAGTATTATAACGGGCGATTCAAACATCAACTTTGTTAGTGACTCCAACGCAACAATCAATCATTCTTTCAAAACGTTTAAAACCATTCAATCTTTTTATACACACAAATTTGTTCACTCGTACTATTGAGCATTCTGCAATAATAATTACAATATTTTCAATTTAAATATAAGGATAGTGAGTGATTTCATTACTGTCAGCAATATTTATCAGGAAGTCAATAGATAAAATTGAGATACAATTTATTTGAACAATCATTTTTATGTATTTCAGTAAATAAATGCTCTAGGAATATAAAAATAATGAAGCCATATCAGTAAATCATAAATAAATGTTATTCAAACATCCTCAAAAAATTGAATATCTTCAATATCGAAGACTAAAAGACTACCCAGACTAAAAGAGAAACTTTTAATCTAATTAAAGGTGATACTCTGAAGATGGAGTCGTTTTCGTTTACTGAAGTTGAGTTGTATATAGTTGGTTTGTTTCTGCATATCTTCCAGATTCGAGATCTTAAGCACCCTTCTCCTTTATGTTTGTTTCCGACTGTTCAGTTAGTTAGAATATGTCGTAATATGTTGGTCCTGCTTTTGAGTCTCAACCCTGACTCTCACACTACCGAGCAAAACAGAACGAAATATTAGAAAATCTGCTTTTCCTCCCTGGTAATGATGAGCAGGATCATCGGCAAAGACTGGTTCAAAAGACAATACCATAGAGTTCCAAATAAGATTTACTGTCTTGTGATTTAGTGCTTTTCGCCAGTGCTTCAGGCAAGAATGTAGTGTGTGTTCTAGAAGTATTGTCAATTCTCTTGACACTTAAGTTTTAAGACTTTTTTTCCAATAGAGCAATCATCTTTTCCCTACCCCTCATTATATGTTTGTTGTTTATTTAAGACGAAGAGTCTCAAATGAGGTGTCATATATAAAAGGCATCTTGGACTATAAAGTACATACTAGTATTTATTATGTAAATCAAACAAAAAAAACAAAACTTTATAATAACAAAAAGCAATAATCTAGCGAACAAAAATAATGTCCATATAAACATAAAATTAAAAAGAAAAACTGATCCAATTAGAATTATCATCATCACTTAATGATCCACCGCATTTCTGCACGCGCATCGTATAATTTAATTTCTTTAGTGTGTCACTGATACACATTACGTTCACTTTTAAGGAGAATGAAGAAAAATGGCCTGTCGTCTCGTGATTCTTTTGTCACAAGGTCATCGCAGCTGGTTGTGTATGGAGAGTACTCCCTTGAAGATGAAATATTAGTAGGTTATGTAACCACTGGAACGTTCATAAATGCCTATGTAAGTTGGAGAGGCATTTAAGTAATTTACCCAACAGTTGGTTAATGTCTTAATTAATAGGGTTATATAAGAAGAATATGATAAATTGTATATAAGAAGTTGCAGTAAATAAATCGGTACTGTTTTAGTTACTGATGTATGTTTTACTGGAGAACCTAATCATGCTTATTTGGAGGAAAAGCTGTGCGAAATCTAGGGCTCTCTTATATAAAAACATCACAAGTTTTATCAAAATTTCCAAAAAAAAGCAAAAACTTGAATAACGGGTCCAGAAAGGTTACAGGAATATATACTAAATATTTAGACCATGATGCTAAAACGATGCTGTGAAAAATCAGAAATTATTTTTTTTATTTTTTTTCGACAACACACTTAATTATAATTAAAAATCAGATATAAATATAACTATTAAGCTGTTGATAATAAGCACAAGATAATAAATGTTTTAAAAACAAGAAAGCTTAAAGCATATTCTCTAAATTTAATTTATAAGCGTATGTATAATCGTATCACAAAATTAACATTAAATTTTATTTAAATATCCCAGAAATATTGAATTAAAATACTCTCAATGCAACGCATATTTCAATTCTTAGGAAAAATATATAAGAGATATTTAAAATACTTGATTTCCCAATGGTATACAGGTAGGCGAATAAATCATTACATATAGAGAGGCACTTAAAGGAGAAATATGGCAACGCGCACGCATGCATTTCGTGCTCACCTGCTACGTCATAGTTTTTTAGTGCAACGTTAGTAAGCTGTTTATGAAAAATGTTTCAGGACATAATCTTCCAGTACGCTGTTCGAATTGTGTTTCTCCTACATTTTTCACGCTTTCACACTTTTCGCGCTTTATGTCCGATTTGATTTTCTTATTCATTCACTGGTTGCTTATAATTAGCGGAATCTTTAGAAAGATAAGCTGCCAATATTCCAGAACTCTTTGACCTTGCCTCTGCCCTTTACTACAGCATTTACATTTTACAGCTCTGCTTGCATTTTAATGTTGGGTGACAGCAGATTTATAATATATCACCACCAAGTATCCAAAAGTCATCTTAGGCTATTGAATACTTGGTAAAGAATCTTCTCATTTTATGCGTTTAGGCAAGATCATTATTGTGGGATTCAAGGTGGGCTCTAAGGAACCGAGGCGAAAAAATTAGGAACAATCGTATAAAGATTTGAAATTTATGAAAATATAAGCCAGATTTCCTATAATACAATGAAATAAATATTCATCAATATCCCGCCCATTTAATACATTTGAACATCAATCCCAGCAATTTTCCTGTACAAAATCGAAAACTGGACAAACTGTCATAAAGCGCTACAATACAGCCAAATAGTGAACTTTATATTCACCTTATGTTAAACTGTGCATTTAAACGTCTAAACATGAAAATATCGAGGTTGGGACTTACACTACGTGAATTACCCGAGCGTATCTAAATTATAGAAATGCAACAATTACATTTATTAGCGCCGATAAACTTATCGAGAAACTAATAGCAGTGAAATATCAAGTCAGTAGTACGTTATGATTATGCAATAAACTTTACGATCTTACAATTGACGTAAAATATCAAAATCTGAATAATTACTACTCTGTTGATCAATATGGTTATGCTAATAATATGTGGCTGCCTTTTTCCTTTAATCGTAATTGTATATCTCTATTTTATTCCTCTTGTAATTGGTATACAATTTGTTTTCATCAAGTTGTACTATCATCTAAATAGATATTATATAGTAGGTTTTTATACCACCAGTCTATTCTGCTATAAACGAGAACATCTTCATTAGACCATAGTTCTACGCTATCGAATGCCTTCTTGAAGTCAATGAAGGCTTCAAATACAGGTGTAGATTATACTCATTGGCTTTTTTTATTAATATTTTTACACGCTTTTTGAATCCTGCTTGTTCAACAGGTTCGTTTGGGTCAAATTTGTTCGTTGGTTAATCGGTTAATCATAATTTTTATAAAGGTTTTGTATAACTGCGATAGGAGAGATATAGGTCTATAATTGTCTAGATTTCTTATATATCCATATTGATCTTTAGATATTCCTTAACTTTTCTTCTTCCTTATTTGAGAAGCTTTATTAAGATACCATCATCTTCAGCTGCCCTATTTCTTTTCATATTTTGTAGCAAGTTGTTTACTGAAGCTCCAGTTAATAGGATTTCGTTAGACCGTCTTTAGAAGCTCAGCGACTTCTCTTCTTATCTGTAATACAACTTTTTATTACGTTTTCTTCAGTTCTCTCATGCTCTTCTTAATTATTTCTATTAGCTCTACTACATTTATTATTTACTTTTTCTGCATCGTCTTAATCTTCTTCTTGTCTTTGGTTTTGTTTCCTGTAGCACCTATTCTGCATTATGATTTCTGTCCTCTAATTCTTCCTTTCAATGTTATTTTTCTTGTTCGTTCTGTTTCTAGACCTTCCTTAATAAAAACTGCATCTCTTACAGCAAAAACATAATATAAGGCCCCAAGAATAAATTCACTAATTAATACTTGAATATAAAAAATTAGCTGCCAAACTAAAACTGATCAAAAATGGTATTCGACACTGACATTATCTTCATCCATATAAGCGCTGCGACCGTTCCACTTTAACCATTAATCATTTTTTCCATGTTATTATCTTTATGGGTAATTATGTCGCTGAAATTTCAGACGTGTTTCAATTTAGCTCAATACCAATTCGATTTTATTATTCCACTTTTAATAAGTAATGTATATCGACAGACCCACATCAAAGCAACTAAACGCGAAACCAGTTATTATTTTATTTCTTTTTGCTCGGAGGCGTTTGAATGATTGAGATGCTTGTCAATAGCGGCGTTATGAAATACATTTATCCAGTTAGGCGTAAGAATAAAAAGTACTTTGTACGACTTTTTGCACCATAGTAACTGACTATTTTGATTTCTTTTCTTCTAGGGGTGCTATATTGCATCTATGTATCGCGCTATGCAGCTTTCAAGGAGCTGTTTCAGTAGTTCATTACCAGCCGTTGGAACTAACCGGAAATGGAGATAGCGAGTGTGCTTTATTACTAAATGGCCCAAGCAGAAGCAGCCAGTTCGATTATACGTTTAACTTACTCAGAGGAAGCACTTTGTAAGTATAATTTACCATATTCTCAGTTAATTAATTTATAAATTTTTAAAGTAAGTTGATTTGATATGACTTAGATCTGAATACAGTATTAGTAGCCATCTTCGTACCATATCTTGAAATTTGATCTTTAAATCATACTTCTCAGTTGGCTGTACTCAGACAGTCAATAAACAGTCTTGAACACGTCATCGTCAGTATCTTAAGATGGAATCATTAGAAAAAGATGAAATAAAAAAGAGTCTACGGTATCATACTAATTTTAATAAAGAGGAAGCGATTCATTGTGAGTAAAATGACCTTCTTGACTTAAATGTCTAGCCATTACCTCCAAAGCTTTAGTTGGTGTGATGTCAGTTTCTGAACTTACTTAGATATCATGACTCGTGAAATAATGACCTAATCTACTTTCTGTACTTAAATCTACTGAACTATTTAAATCTTATCAGGCGATCTGGTATGGAAAATTCATATTATTAAGCAAATCTGCCAATGATTCATTTATAAGAAGGAAATGAGATGTAAAAGAGTCTGAGGTATCATAATGATTTTAACAGTCTGGAAGTGAGTCATTGACAGTGAGTAAAATGACCTTCTTGATATAAATATTCAACCATTACCCAAGCAGCAAGGGACAGTTAAAACAACATTGAAGAAAGGTCGATTGGCAACGTAGACGTTGCTGTAGCAAAAATGAACGTTGAATAGACAGCAAAATGATGATCAACGTAATTTTACAGAGGTTTTTACAACGTTAAACAACAAAGATTTCAATTTTTAAAACAAACGTTAAGCTTTAAAAAACATATTTCATATAGTTACCCTATAAATAGGAATGGTTTAATTAATTAGAGTGGAGTGACTTAATTACTTGCTCAATTTTCTATACTCAAACTGAGACTTACTATAGTGCAGGCGTAACATTGCTTTAATTTGACAACTTTATTATATTTACCGAGAACAGAATGGTGATATATCAAAATTAAAACATTCTATATGTACACAGCAGTAAGAAGCAGTTGACTCAACGTTGAAAAAAGGTCAATTAGTAACGTAGACGTTGATGTATTAAAAATCAACGTTCAATAGACATTTTAAAAGCAACATGACGATCAACATAATTTCTCGGAGGTTTATACAACGTTAAATAACTCTTGCATGCAGACTTCAGTTTTTAAAACAAACATTAACTTATTTTCTGATACTAAGTGATATTTTAAGAATATAATTTCATATGGTCATATAAATTAGAATGCTTTAATTGGAGTGCAGTGACTTAATTATTTGCTCAATTTTCTATACTCAAACTGAGACTTACTGTAGCGCAGGTGTAACTTTGGTTCCTTTTAATCACTTAACTATATTTACCAAGGACACATTGATTCAAAATTGAAATATTCTTTATAAGTAGATCTGACATCAATAATATATCTATTTAACGTTGAATTGAATATTGAGACCAACGTAAAATACGACGTTGACTCAATAAACACAAACAACGTTGTCTCAATTATGACATTGTGCTGTCTTATCAACGTTGATTCAAATAGACTTTGATGCCTGGGTAGTGTGGTGTTATTTCCTGAATATGGTCTAGATTTCAACAAATTTCTGCACCTAAATCTAGTGAAGTATTTTAATCTTCCCAGGTGGTCTGATATAGAAAGACTCATTCAATCATCACTAACCAAGAAAGTAGTAAACAGGAATTATTTAGAGCCCATCCTGCTAATGGATTACTTTAAGGTTCATTTGTAAGAAAAAAAATGAAAAAACAGAGTGTCAGCGAGTCGTTGTGAGTAAAAAGAGCTTCTTGATATAAACGTCTAACCACTACTACCAAAGCTTCAGTTGGTAGGGTGTCATTTTTTGAACATGATGTTGTTTTGAAAAAAATAATGACTCGACCAATTTTCTATATCTGAATATACTGTGCTATCTTAATCTGGTATGGGAAATTCATATTATCAACGAAGAAAGCGGTAAAAAGGAACCATCCTGCCACTGGATTACTTAGATTTCTCTATACTATTTGACAAAAAGAACATTGTGACTCTCACCTCTGATTTTAAATCTGATTAACATGCTCTAGTACAAATTAGAGTATCCTTCAGAGATTCAGATTTTAAGTTTAAACTTGGTGTTGAAATTGTCAATATTATTCAGGGACTTAGTCTAGTTCTTTGGTTTTGTGGGGCATTTTAATCATTCATGCAGCATGCTTGACGTTAAATGATGGAGCCATGCTGAGGAATATAATAAAAAAACAAGTCTAAACGAAGCTTTTATACTTGAACTTCTGCCAAGGATAGTAATATTTAAAAAATACCTATTGAAAGATATTAAGATTTTTTTTTCGACGTTGGCATAATGAACCGTGTTCCTTTTCAGCAAGTCTCTAAGAGCATTAATGATTTTTTCTGAAAATATGATTTAAGATTTAGGTTTGTTTTTTTATGATGAATATGAGCCTCAGGCTATAAGCATAAGGACAGAAACAGTGTACGTATTACGCAACGCAAAGTACCATTAGCTCCAAGTACTATTAGAAGGAAAAACAAAGGGAAGAAGGGGTTTATCAAATATTGATCAGGAACAGATAACACAGGAGAATTAATTCACACCACTAGAAATAATAAAAAAATGGTTAGAAGTGATCTGAAAGAAGAACAAGAAGAAGGTCAAGAAGAAGTAGAGCATCAGGTGACTCGGTGGATGTTTATGACAGTCAAAAATGGACGAAGTATGTTCGGGAAATATAAATGATTCAAGTGAAGAAAAAGAAACATGATAAAGTAACTTATAGTAATAAAACTTCAATAAAAGTGTTACTAGTTCTGTAAATAGAATTATTAATAAAAGGAGTAATAAAAATGACAATTAATATAAATATAAAATATTCTTTTAGGTTGACTTTCCAAGCAATTGAGAGGAATATTTTATTGCTAAACTTTTAACTTAAGAATTTGTCCTTCTGCGTTTCAAAATTTTGTGTTTTATTTTTAGTGATTATACTGGACCTCATACTTGCATTACATACGATGCCATCAACGCTGCCTATTTGGATGCCAGGAAAAGGATAGGTAAGTCATTAAATATAATAATAAAAAGAAGGAAAAGAAGAATTGTTTTAACATTCTTGAATTATTAATAAATTATTAAGAATTAACGATTTTAAGTAATAAAATCATTTCTCTCTATAGATGTACAGATCTGCATCTTTTATTAATCAGTTTATGCAAAAAGGCTAATTTATGGATTCTTCTCCTTCTCTCCACTCTCCAGTTACATCTTTAAAGATATTTGACCGGTAACATTGGTAACAAATTCTGGTGAGGCCAAATTTAACCAAATTCATTTTTAATAAGAACGCTATAGCTGCAACTAAGTATGAGAAAATTTAAAATTTGCTCAAAAAAGTAAAAGGGACGATGGTGGACTTTTTATGAACCCGATAATGTCATCTGATGTGGCAAGTACTTGTTGCCTAGACCAAGGGATGGTTCCATATTAAGATCTCTTAGGCTTTTCGTTTCTTTCCTCCATAGAGAATCTGGAAAAGCTTATTCTGAAGGGCACAAAAACACCACATTATTAGGATCAGAGGAACTTCCTAGCGACCAAAAATTACAATATGGCTTCCGTAATGCCTATGGTGTTGAATCAGATAAAGGATTACTGAATCAACACCATTAGAGGAGGACTATTATTTCGTTGCATATTAAGGTCTAATCCAGTTATCGTCTACTTGCACTCCTTCCCATACTATCCAAGACTATTGAAAGATGGATGAAAAAAAATATTTTTTTCCTGTTTTAATATAAAATATCCCATCAATTTGGATTCTTGAATAACAAATGCATCAACGATACTATGTTTTCTCTTTTTAATTGACTGTAATCCTGTCTAAAAAGCTCACTCGATAGAAACAATTTTCTACGATTTTTCTAAAGCTTTCGACTGTGTAAGTCATAAAATCTTAATTAATGGGTTGCAGCACTACGGGTTGGGTTGGGTTAGGTAGGTATTGGTACATATCCCAATCTGTACATAAACCTCATCCAACTTTAAAGTTTAAAATTTTATCTTGTAATCTTTCAATTAGCAGGTATTTTTGATATGTATAAAACTATATAAGTAATACATATTCTAACATTTAGACTTTATCCACATTTTCTTAGCATCTAAAACAATTCCAAACAATGAGCTAAATAAGCTTGTATGGATCACCCTACTTAAATCTAAGTACATTATTTATTTTATACTGAAAGTTATTGACAAAATAAAAGACTCACTAGAATTCATAACCAATTTATTTAAATTACTCCACATGTCTAGTAAATATACTATTTTGTAATCTTATGATTCAATCCCTAACATAGTTAACTGAGATAAACAGTTTAAGATGATCGGTAAACAACTGTTGGTTTGATATCGTAATTAAAATTAATAACGAACACAAGACATAGAAAATGTCATAAATTGAATCCCTGGAAAAAATCTCCAGAACAAATAAAAATGTCTGAAGTGAAAACCGTTATATAAAATCCAGAGAAAAAACCCAGTAGCTGCTTAATCCTTTAATTTCTTAGTAAAAATTCCTGGAATAAATTTAAATTGGAGAAATATAAACAAATATTGTTATTTTCATTAAAAATAGAAAAAACCAAAAGATGTCAAAATCACCGCAGAGAACAATGATAAATATAAAGATATACAAGCCAGGCATCTACAAAATTTAGAAAGCGATCTAAGGGAGATAATATCAATATGTCATAATATCAAAGAATTCCTAAATAAAAGAAGACAGGTCACCGAAAAATACGACTCTAATTACAAAACACTAAAGGAATTAAATAAAGACATCCACCGATGGACCCGAAGAGACACTAGAGAAACCAATACAACAAAATCTGAAAGTTGTGAGAGGAAATATGAATAACACAGGCAACAAAAACATGTACAGGATAAAAAAGCAAGGGAGTAAACACAAGGAAGTAAAAACCTATCCAGGAAACATTACTACCAACCTATATCTACCCAAAACGAGTAAGATTCGAAGAAAAAAGGGCACTTTCAAATATGAAAAATAACAAATTCTACCAAAGTGGCTTATTTTTCTAGGCATTGGAGTGAAACTAAAAAAAATATATATTAAAGAACTGGTTTGGTTCAACTGCCTTAAATAGATATTTTAATTTATGTTTTCTTTCAGGCAGTTCAAATTCTTGTTTTCAATTGCCTCACTTGCCTGGAAGTAAAACAAAATTGAAACATTTTTTTCAGGCAATTGTATAATTAATGAAAAAAAAATCATCCATTATTTTACTGCCTGAAACAAATATTCTAATTTTCATTTTTTTCCAGGCAGTTGAATTTTTTTTCCAATTTCCTCATTTGCCTGGAAGTAAAACAAAATTGAAACATTTTTTTCAGGCAATTGTATAATTAAAGAGAAAAATTTCATTAATTATTTAACTGCCCGGAACAAATATTCCAATATTTATTTTCTTCCAGGCAGTTCAATTTTTTTTCTAATTTCCCCATTTGCCTGGAAGTAAAACAAATTTTAAACATTTTTTCCAGGCAATTCCTCTAGTTAAAGGAAAAAGTTCATCCATTATTTTACTGCCCGGAACAAATATTCTAATTTTTATTTTCTTCCAGGCAGTTCAATTTTTTTTTCACTTGTCTGGAAGTAAAATAATCATAATCCATTTTTCTAGGAAATTGTATAATTAGAGAAAAAATATATTTATTCATTATTCAATTGCCTGGAAGAAAATTTCGTTTTATTTTCGACAGAATAACTTATTTTCCAATTTCCTTATTGGCTTGGAAGTAAAACACAATTGAGTCACTTTTACAAGCAACTGTATATTTAAAAAATGAAAATTTTCCATTCAAATTCCAAATAATGTAATTTTATTTATCAATAAAATTACAAACATAATTATCAATTTACAATAAATAAACCATTATGATAAATAGGACCATGCCTTGATTATGAAACCGTTAGCACAGGTGCAAATCTATGTAGCAAGTTCCAGAAAAAGTTTCTAAAGCCTTTAAAAAAGCTTATTACATATATTAGACCAAAATCAGCCCAGTTGACTTATCTTAGTACAAAGTTGCTTAGTTTTAATCAATGCAATATCGTGAATTATCATGCAAAGTGAAAGGCAGTTATGGTAGTGCAATACCTCAATGCAGAATATAGCATTGTTTGAGTTTGAGTCTACACTTTGTTAGAGTTTACTCCGAAAGTTTTCCAAGTCATAGTATACGAAATATCAATGTTTGCTGCTCTTGAAAGACTCCTACGACAAGTGATGGAGAAGATTTAGAAATAGGCACCGGAAGGGTTGGTAAGGAGTAGAGTAACAGTTGTTCACGATGTACTATTGTAATATATGAGTTCCGTAGCATAAAATATCAGTTCAAGATGTTTTTACTTAATTTTGATAAATATATGCTCATTAATAATGATCAAGCAGGAAGGAGCAAGGAAGACGAATTTTCATAACGAACTTATCTTTATGCTATCAAAGTTGAATTTTCTAAATTATTTTAAAATTAATGTATGAACTGGAATAACTAAAATCATGCTGTTGGTCCTGTCATTTATCCACATAGTAACCAGGCAAATTTAACATCTACAAAATACGCTGCCAGATTTACAAGAAGATTTACCCTTACAACTTCGGAGAGATATATGAGAGATAGAACTCTATTATATTTTGCATTAAATGTTAGTCAGCAGTACTCAAATAAATAGAGACGTAATGCTCCTGTAAATTGACCACCATGATCTCTGGACTGAAGTCCATTGCATTATTTCTTATAGGAGTTTAGGAGAACATTGTTGAACAACTTTCTTCTGTGCAATAAATGCATCATTCATTCTTGAGCAGTTAGTTACTTCATGTCACTAAGTAATTCGGCAAATAATAAAGATGCTATGAATAACACAAATTTTCTGTCAGCTATAGCTCTTAACTTGCAAATGACAGTAAGTAATGAGTAACAAGTTCTTTAAGGATAAAGTTTATATAGGCTAACCAGCATAAGATTAGTAGCAATACTAACCTCGGTTACATTAATTCCGGAAATATCCATAGTCTAGTCTTACTTTTGCGCTTACCAAATAAAAGAACGAAATATTTAAGTACTTGCTTATTGTATAATTCACGTTGTTTTAAGTTTTTTTACTTTAATTAGCAAACTATTGATTATAAGTCAAGGCTTATCATCTGCATATAAAATAAGAAAGCTGAATGGTACTGTGTGAGGACTATCAGCAACAAAAGCCAAAAATTGCAGATCAGAGTGACAATAGCTATGTACTTATCTGCATTTCAGTAACATACCCGTCACACTAAATCTCTTAAGCTTTCAGGAAAATGTCATGTTTTACCAAGTCAAATTCTCGGGGTAAATCAAAGAAAACATTCACGAGTAAATTCTTGCGGTCTGCATCTGCAGTTGACTAGCCTCTTTGGAAGCCTAGTATGTCTTTTCATTGACTATGTAAAACTAATACTCTTGAAGACTTTTTGAAAGACACCTTATCTGAAAGAATCTTATTTCCATAAATCCTCTGAAAGTATTTAGAGAAATCTACCTTGATAATGCTTTGAGGATCAGAATAATTGTTCTGATCTTGTTCTGTTTATTTTCTGCTTTACATGCCTACATCCACAATGCCTGGGAGTCATTTTGGGTATTATATTTGATTGAATATCAGATAGTAATTAAAAAATTTACTTTCAGCTGTGGCCCAGCCACATGGAGACTGGAAACCAGAAGATGTCGCCACAGTTGGAGAGCTACTCTTAGATATTTCAATAAATTTAGCTAAAACGTAAGTAAATAACTCAATACAAGTAACTTTTTTACATAACCCTCTCCCATAGTTATGGCTTGAGCTACGAAAATATTGAAAGAAATTTACCCTTGATTGACACAAGTAAGACCTTGATTCGTGAAGTGTGTCCTCCATATTTATCGAACGTTGAATGTCGAGCTGGAAAGTATAGGAGGTATGATGGGTTGTGTACCAACTTGGATCATCCCACTTGGGGAGCTACCAATACGCCATTTACCAGGTAAAAATCCATTAATAGTTAAATAAATGCAATACTTAGATAACTCAACATTTAGATTAATGGGACCACTCTTTGCTGACGGTATGTCTGAACCTCGTATCAGTATATCCGGAAGACAGTTACCGCCCTCTCGTGTCGTATCCAGAACAATGCATCCGGACTCCGGTTTTCATGATCATGCCGGAACTGTTATGATCATCGCTTGGGGTCAGTTCATGGATCACGATTATACTTTAACAGCAACTCCTTTAGGTAAGTGTTTGATTTAAATAGTATGTAAGGTGGTTACTCTTATTGATGATGTTACACTTACTTTGATATATTGTAAATACCTTGAGGATAAAAACTAATTTATAAGTGAAAATTCTCTATCCTACCCATCTCTCTCTCGTTCTCACGGAGGTTGCATGAAAAGTACAAAAATTATTGTGAAATAGATTGTAGAATGTAGAATTTTAGTTAACATACCCATCACCTTTTCTATAAAGCTACAATCAGTATTATCGTTAAATGAAATCTTAAAATAATTAGATTTTTGTAAATCCTTTGACAGTATCAAGGTCTTTTCAATAATTGAAAAATTACCCAATATCTCCAAAACGGTTGAATTTATAAGAAGACGTGTAAGAACCTTTTTGATAAAGAACTTCATCAGCTTTCAGCTTAAGATTTTTTGTAAGGCATTTGACAGCATCAAGATTTTTCCAATCCATTGAAAATTACTCAATATCTCTAAAATGGTTGAATTTTTACAAGAAAACCTATAAGAACCTTTTTGATAAACAAGCTCATTAGCTTTCATCTAAAACTAAAATCAATAAAATCATAAAGAATTTTTTAAATGTTCGAATTTTTTGTAAAGCTTTTGACAGCATCAAGATTTTTTTAATCCATTGAAATATTATTCTATATCTCCAAAATCGTTAAATTTACGTGGAAACGTATAAGGATTTTTGATATGGAAGCCCATTAGCTTTCATACTAAACTAAAATCAATAAAACCATTACACGAATTTTCAAATTACTATGATTTTTGTAAAGCCTTTGACAGCATCAAGTTTTTTTTTTTGAATTCATTGAAAAATTGGTCAATATCTCTAGAACGATTTCATTTGCAAGGAATCTTGTAAGGACCTTTTTGATAAAGAATCTCATTAACTATCATATGAAAGTAAAATCGGTTCGTTGAAGTTTCAAAATATTTACATTTTTGTAAAGCTTTTGACAGCATCAAGATTTTTTTCAATTCATTGAAATATTACTCAATATCTCCAGAAGGATTGAATTTACAGGGAAACTTGTAGGAAAAACCAAGATACCCTCAGCTTTCATATTAAACTACGGGGAGGTATACCCGAAAAATGAAAAATCCCAAACTTTGGAGGTCGATATCTCGGCTTCTATGGGGACTTTCGAGAAAATTTCGACGGTTCTGTCTTAGTTTCGTCCTTTTAAATGTAACGAGACCATCCGCAAGGTCGTAGCTCTTCTAGTAGCTGAGATATTGCATTTTTGGAGTCTATTTTTGGCCTCAAAAACGAGGTCAAAAAACGACTTTTTCCGAATTTTCAAAGTGCTCTCATTCCCTTAGTTCTGCTCGAATCCTATTATAACCCAGTATTTTCGTAATCTAAGTGACCTAAATAAGACGCTGGTATAGTTAGTTCTATTTCGAAAAAAAAAATTTTTTGTTAAAAAATTCGATACGGGGGGGTATACCCGAAAAATGAAAAATTCTAAATTTTCGAGGTCGATATCTCGGCTTCTATGGGGACTATCGAGAAAATTTCGACAGTTCTGTCTTAGTTTCGTCTTTTTGAATCCAACGAGGCCATCCGCCAGGTCGTAGCTCTTCTAGTAGCTGAGATATCGCATTTTTGGAGCCCATTTTTGGCCTCAAAAACGAGGTCGAAAAACGACTTTTTCCGAATTTTCAAAGTGCTCTCATTCCCTTAGTTTTACTCGAATCCTGTTATATCCCGGTATTTTCGTGATCTAGGTGACCTAAATAAGACGCTGATATAGTTAGTTCCAATTCGAAAAAAAAATGTTGGTGAAAAAATTCGATACGGGGGGGTATACCCGAAAAATGAAAAATCCCAAACTTTGGAGGTCGATATCTCGGCTTCTATGGGGACTATTGAGAAAACTTCGACGGTTCTGTCTTGGTTTCATGCTTTTGAATCCAACGAGACCATCCGCAAGGTTGTAGCTCGTCTAGTAGCTGAGATATCGCATTTTTGGAGCCCATTTTTGGCCTCAAAAACGAGGTCGAAAAACGACTTTTTCCGAATTTTTAAAGTGCTCTCATTCCCTTAGTTCTGCTTGAATCCTGTTATAACCCGGTATTTTCGTGATCTAGGTGACCTAAATAAGACGCTGATATAGTTAATTCGAATTCGAAAAAAAATTTTTTTGGTGGAAAAATTCGATACGGAGGGGTATACCCTAAAAATGAAAAATCCCAAACTTTCGAGGTCGATATTTTGGCTTCTATGGGGACTATCGCGAAAATTTCAACGGTTCTGTCTTAGTTTCCTCCTTTTGAATCTAACGATACTATCTGCAAGGTCGTAGCTCTTCTAGTAGCTGAGATATCGCTTTTTTGGAGACCATTTTTGGCCCAAAAAACGAGGTCGAAAAACGACTTTTTCCGAATTTTCAAAGTGCTCTCATTGCCCTAGTTCTGCTCGAATCCTGTTATAACCCGGTATTTTCGTAATCTAGGTGACCTAAATAAGACGCTGGTATAGTTAGTTCAATTTCAAAAAAAAATAATTTTTTGTGAAAAAATTCGATACGGGGGTATACCCGTAAAATGAAAAATCTCAAATTTTGGAGGTCGATATCTCGGCTTCTATGGGGACTATCAAGAAAATTTCAACAGTTCTGTCTTAGTTTCGTCCTTTGGAATCCAACGAGACCATCCGCAAGGTCGTAGCTCTTCTAGTAGCTGAGATATCGCATTTTTGGAGCCCATTTTTGGCGTCAAAAACGAGGTCGAAAAACGACTTTTTTCGAATTTTCAAAGTGCTCTCATTCCCCTAGTTATGCTTAAATCCTGTTATAACCCGGTATTTTCGTGATCTAGGTGACCTAAATAAGACTCTGCTATAATTAGTTCGATTTCGAAAAAAAAAAATTTTTGGTGAAAAAATTCGATACGGGGGGTATACCCGAAAAATGAAAAATCCCAAACTCTCGACTATCAAGAAAATTTCAACAGTTCTGTCTTAGTTTCGTCTTTTTGAATTCAACGAGACCATCCGCAAGGTCGTAGCTCTTCTAGTAGCTGAGATATCGCATTTTTGGAGCCCATTTTTGGCCTTAAAAACGAGGTCGAAAAACGACTTTTTCCGAATTTTCAAAGTGCTTTCATTCCCTTAGTTCTGCTCGAATCCTGTTATAACCTGGTATTTTCGTAATCTAGGTAACCTAAATAAGACGCTGGTATAGTGAGTTCGATTTCGAAAAAAAAAAATTCAATCAAAGTGGATTGTCGAAATATTTAGTTTCTTGTAAATCCTTTCACAGCATAAAAATTTTTTCAGTCCTTTGAAAATTGCTCAATATCTCCAAAACGGTTGAATTTACAAGGAAACGTGTAAGAACCTTCTAGGTCAAGAGGCTCATTGAATTTTCACAGAAAAATAAAACCAATGAAATCGTTATATAAATTTTCAAAATATTAAAATTTTTTGTAAAGCCATCAAGATTCTTTCAATGCATTGAAAAATTACTCACTATCTGGAAAACTTTCTGGTAAAGAAACTCATCAGCTTTCATAGAAAATCACAATCGTTACGTGGATTTAGACTTGTGTAAAGCCTTTGACTACTAGGTATAAATACTCTTTCAATCCATTGTAAAACTATTCAATAATATTAAATAGGTAATGAAATAAGCTTTCAAAAATATTGATGATGATCCCCTAACAATGAAACGTTGCGTAATCAATCATTATTATGTAGAGTTACAAGTTTCTATAGAGTAAGAACATTTAATTTGTCTTTTCAGATCCGTTTAACCGAAACGATCCGGAAGATTGCTGCAACCTACCGCCCCACCTAAAACATCCCTACTGTAACGAGATTTTAATTCCTGAAGATGACTATTTTTACAACATATTTAACGTTAAATGTCTGAATTTCGTCAGGTCGTTCCCTGCTGCTCGTCCCGGATGTCGTTTGGGTTCCAAAGTTCCTTACAACACACTCACCGGTGTTTTGGATGGGAACACTGTTTATGGTGTTACCGAACAATTCGCCAGGTATAAATATAATATTTATGCAAAAGACATTTATTTTAAAGGGAATTAATTATTGCAGGAAACTTCGTGAAGGTCAGGGAGGTCTTTTGAGGATGAATCCTGCGTTTGCCGACTACGGACTGAAGGATTTGTTACCGTTGAAATTAGATATTCCGGATGAAGGTTGTACGCGTCCTAACTCGACCATGTTTTGCTTTGAAGGAGGTAACTATTTGATTCAAAAGAATATATTTATACAACATTTTAGTTATTACAGTAATTAGTAACAACATTTGACAAGTTCAAAATCATTTCACAAGTGATAGTTAAGGAGAAGCGAGATACGTAGGTCAAATCACTGATTGAAAGGAAATGCAAAATAAATACCAAGTTTAGTTTAGCAACAATTCAGTATAAAACTTGTCTATTAAGTGAATCATAAAATAGATCAATATCATTACTTTTTATCACAGAATTTACTAAATTATAAATTCTAAAAATTGGATCATTAATTCCATAGTTATTTCCGTAAAAATTAACATTAAAACGTCATGTATTTCTAGAATTAATGGAAGATACATGATAACTAAGCAGATCAGGGGTATGTAATATATTATTAATGATTTTTATAAAAGTTACATATTGGAATTCATTTCTGCTTTCCAAGGAAGATAAGTTTAAAAGTGATGTAATTTTAGACCACTTTATAATATTCATTAAATCTAGCAATAAATATCAATCATATCATTAAAATAATGTAACCAATAGGCTAAGAAAAGGTAAATTTATGATCAAACCACATCCCCTATAAATATAATACTGTCGTTTAAGCTGAAAATCATGCAATTAGTAATAATGTATAATCTTTCTTTATTAAGCAAAATCTGCTACATAAAAATAAAATACATAGTATGGCATTTAATATAATATTAAAAACTAATAAACTAAAATGAAAAACCAAAAAAAAAATTAAAAAATAAGGATAATATTACAATAATAGTGCTGGTATAAGGTACGAGTATTGTTGGCAAATAAATATGTTTAATATTATGCATTCACATATGAGTGGGAATATGAAAAAAGGTAATAAAAACAAACATATACAAGGTAAAAATAACTCATACAAATAAAATATTAAGCTAAACGTAAATAAATAACAAAACATAAGTTGAAATAAAATATGACAAATACTAAATATCTAGAACAAATGTTCTCAAGAGCCTTTTAAACACGTTAAAACTATCACAGGATTTAAGAGTAGCCGGTAACCTATTGAATTCTATTAAGCCCCTATATAATATTGACTTGAGCAACTGAGTTGTATTACATCTGTCAACTAGGAAATCTGTTCGGTTGCGAGTAAGATAATTGTGAACATCACTAAAAATTGTCAATTTATTACAGATATAATCTGGTAGCAGACGATGTTTTAATTTAAAAATTAACAGATAAATATTAAACATAATTTTTTGGTTCACAGACAACATACCTAGGACGTTTAACATAGACACAACTGGGGTATAACGATTACATTTAAGAATCAGTCTTATAGCTCTATTTTGTATTATTGCCAACTGGTTTATTATATATTGGGGTAAAGGCATTATAAAGCATTAGTTTTGTGTGCATCGGTAGATTTTTTCCTATGCGTGATACAAATCTAACTTTCTTTGAAAACTTCCTCTTGAGCATGCGCATGAAAGTTTATGCTTGCGTCCAAAATAGTCCTTAAGCATTTTTTTTCCTTTTCAAAAAGAATTTTTTCTCCATCTACAATAATGTCCATAGCGTCAATGTCTACCTGGCTTAATCTTGGTTTTCTGTTAAGCACACAGAATTTTGATTTATTGGTATTTAAACCCAGTTTATTATGGCAGAGCAGGCCAAATAAGTTAGTAAGATCAGTGTTTATATTAGATACCGGTTCACTAAGATTTTTATTAACTGTGTAAATCATGGAATCGTCTGCAAATAATACGATTTTTTATTTTTTGACTACTTTTATCATATCATTTATATGTAGTGTAAACAATAATGGACCTAACACTGTGCGTTGCGGTACACCAAACATAACATCAAGAACACCAGACAGACAACTAACATACTTAACACGTTGGACTCTGCTTACATAGATAAGACTTAACCCAGTTTAAGACTGCAACCTTAATTCCTAATATTTCTAATTTTTGAATTAAAATATTCCAATCAATAATTTCAAAAGCTCTTCTAAATGATGATCAATAATGAAGGATATTACTCTACATTTATTACTATTGAAAATAAATCTATTTTCTATGGATCATTTTACCATCCGACAATCTGAAGGTAACTTTATGACCCTAGATATTTTTAAATCATTCGCAAAATGAGATATGATGTGAAACAAAAGATAGATCCAATACCATTGATTAAATAATCAAAAAGAAATGCAGAGAGATGCCCACCTTGAGGAACACCTGATATTATCACAACTTCTGCAGATACAGTTTTTTATTTCTTAGTTGTTTATCTTTGACCCTTAAGGAACTTACCAAACCACCCCAACAGATTACCAAAAATTCTATACGTCGAGTATTTCCCGAGCAAGTACAAGTCAGTCTAGTTAAAGGCCTTGGAAAAATTGGTATAACCGGGATCAAACTACCACGTACTCTTTAATTCGTTAACTGCCATGTGTACCGTATATGGACACAGTCAATTTTTATTCAGCGCCATGTGTACCATCAGTGGACACAGAACTTCTTACCTTTTAAGCCATGTGTACATGGGGCCGCCACATTAAGCGTTGATTGAAATGTATGTATAGATTGGTCTGGCGTAGGAAATAGTTTGTTTGAGAATGGCTCGGGAATATTTTTGTTTTTCGAAATAATATGACACAAAATACTGACGTTTTTAAATGATACGTTTATTTTTTCAATGGGCAGTAATTTAACATGTAAAATTGTTATTTATAATTATAAAATAAACAAACTAATTTTAAAAACAAAATACTTCAAAATGAAAAGATTATTTTATATTTTTAAAAACATGTTTTTGGAAAAAACAGTCCATACAAATAAAAATATTTTCGTCATAACCTAGACATACGAGGGAAACTCTTTTGGTATTTTTTACAGCATAATTACGCCCCTGTTCTTTTTTGCCCCTTTTCCTGTGAGTTTTTTTCGTAGCAATATCTGCACCTGCCTCTTTTTAGCTTTTTCTCGTTATCTGTCTTTTCGGAAACTTTGTGCTCTTTTGAGGGATTCATTGGGATTGGCGGTACTGCCGTTTCCAAAAGTTGCATGGCAAGATTTTCTTTGAAAATCGTTAATGAAATTTTTTTCTCGTTAATTTTATTGTTCAGAATTAAGGCATTTACGACTGAGGTACCTGTGATAAATTCAAAGGCCAATTTTCTGTATCATTTAATTGACTTTCTGAGAGAATTTGAATAAGTTGACATTTGGTCTGACATATCAACAAATGATTTGGCATTATTGCAGAAGGTTTGAGCCTAGGACCCTCTATATGGTGTACTTCCTTTAGTTCATCTGTATGTTTTGTGGATAAGAAGAGCACGTCCCTCTTGTCATGTACTTCATAACAACAACTTTATTTTTATTTTGTTTTGCAACAATTTCCCCTTTTTTAATTTTGCATCAACTACAGACTTTGGTAGGTTTCTTCTGTTTTTACGAGTCGTTCCAACTAGATGAGTTGATCTATTTTGCAAGTTTCCCGCAAGAGGAATAGCGGTGTACCAATTGTCTGCAAAAAGGGTCCGGCCACTATCAAGCAATGGTTGCAAGATTTCCATAACAATAGATTCCGCAACCGATTGTCCATTTATTTTCTCTTTACCATAATATGCTTTCAGGCTGTAAGTAAATCCTCCATCTAGACATAATTTATAAACTTTAATGCCGAACTTATGCCGTTTTCCTTTTATATACTGTCGAAAGGATAATTTACCTCGGAAAGGTATCATGGTTTCATCGATGCAAAGAGACTCTTCTGGAATAATGCAGAAAGAAGCATTCTTGTTCAGCATATCAACAAGGCATTGAGTTTTATGAAGCCGGAAGCATTGGGAGGACAATCTTCATTATTTGCCAAATGAAACATACGTAAAAGCAGCTCAAATCTATTCCGCGGCAAATATTTTGATATTTCGTTTTTATATAATGGATGTTTGCGCCAATAATCTTTTAGTGATGGTTTTTTATCCAATCCCATCCAAATTAAAATAGCAATAAATGTTCGTATTTCGTTATAATTAGTATCCACCCATGCATTTAGGCGAGAATATTTGCCAATATTTTCATTCGTTATGGCAAGAATAATTTGCTGTTCCGCGTATCGATTTGTTTCGAAAACAATCTTATTAATAACATCGTCGGATACAAGTAATTCAAAAAAATGAAGTTCATCCTTACCGCGCATTTGGGTCTGCAAGGCTAGTGAAATTCTAATATTCATTGGTAGAGTGAATGTCGAAAAATTTCCTGAAGCTGGTCTCCACTCCGGTCTTTGATCATTGCCTGAAGAATCTATGTCTATATCTAACTGGGCAGATGTTGAAGGCTCGGAAGTATCTAAAAAAATGGAGGGTAGTGTATAAGAAGATAATCATTACTATGAAGAGAAAATATGAATTTTAGACGTTAAATTTGATATACATAAGTATTTCACTTAGTTTCGTACGCGAGTTAGTATATTGAAACTTTGTACAACACTGTTTTTTTTTTAATAACATTTTAGAAAATAAACTATGTATAAAAAATGGAATTGCCAAACCTCCTACGTACCTAACTGACGTACATACTTCATCTTTTTCTTTTTAGGGCGGTCTTCTTCAGAACTGCTTGAAGATATCTCGCCTGCCAAATATGTCGGATCCAAATCAGAATCTGAGATATTTGAAAACTCGTCACTCATGTCGAGGTCTCTATAAATCTCTATTTCTTCTGCTGCAGCCTCCACTGCTTGTTGCATCTCAGTATCAGAAATAATTCTTTTCTTTGCCGCCATTGCTCCTCCAAATTATAGCTCACAAAACAACATGTTTTTACACCGATTTTTATAGAAAGAATGACTGAAGAAGGCAACAAACATAAAATGCACGTGGTATTTGCGCTTCTAGTGAAAACCGTACAACTGCTGCCATCTCTCCAGGCGAATCAACATTGACCTTGTACATGTCCAGATAAGGTACCCATGGTTTACGACATAAAAAAATAAAACCTGTACAATCAGGTACCATGTGTACCATATTTGGACACAGCTTTTTTAAACTAAAAAAAGCAAAAATTACATAAATTTTTACACATGCGTTCGTTTTGATGCACACAGACACTGTTTTTAATAAAAAATGGGGACAAGGTAATTTTTTTTTTCTAATTGGGACTGGCAGTTAACGTGTTAAGGCCTCCAACAAAGCCTGTTTTTGATATAAAAGGTTGGTAATGGTGGATCCCTCATGAAGGCATGATGTTCACCCCCCAATGCCACCAATGCCTCAAACAATTTCGAAATCAAAGTTTTTTTTCTAAAATTGTGAAAAAATGCCCCTATTTATTGACAGATTAAAAATATTACGTAAAACTTGGGCAAGCATAAATCTACATGACTAAAAAGAAACCACAGGGATGCCGTCTGAGTTAGGACCAAGAGTAAGTTTTAACTCACTTAACCCATTAAAGTCATCAGTAACAGGAACCTGGAGTACACCCAGACTTTTCACAAGAAATATCCAGGGAAAATATTGAACAAGTTTTAAATTGGAACAAGGATCACTCAATTCAATATTGTTATAGACCATAGTTTAAGGATACTCGGCATCTCTCGGTTTTGAATTGACATGTCTCTAAAATGATGCATTATGACTGCTTAAAGTTTTCATATTCTTCTTTCTTTTTCAAAATTATATCCTTTAAAGTTAAATCCTACGATATCTATTTAGGCAATCTAGGGGTTCTGTAAAAGACAACGGCTGTATAGAGTTCAATTATACTCGTAGAATGCAAAGTGTCATAAAATTTAGACACAACCAGATTGACAATATGACAGTCGCACACAAAATTCCAATTTACAATTGTCAAACAATAGATCTGTTTAAAATTAAAATAAAAGTGATCACTGACAATAACCTCCGGTACATTTGGAATATTAAAAATAGCCTCAAAGACTGAATGTGGAGCATCCCACTTTGAGGAGTGGACTAACACTTACTGGAATAATTATATCATTATGATTTAAAATCGATAAATCTCATTAATTTCTAAACCTGATAAGGATACCAATATTATGAAACAACCCCAAATAAGAGCACAATCAGAAATGTCTGAAAAGTTTGTTTGTTGTTTATATATATGAGGCAATACCAAATATACAGTTGGAAAAACTTACAAGTTAGATTCATAAAATAATAGTATAAAACATACTTGCTATACATATAGTAAAGCCTAAATTTAATGTACAGGGTGTCCCAAATTCGACGGTGACCATTGGGATCTTGGAAACCGTGGGAGTTACGGGGTCGGTTAAATAGAGGCAAAGTTGCGCATTTTGGAGCTTAATTAAATGACGTTTAAATAATTTTAAAATTTCGGATACTTCCGGAGATATCCAAAAAAAACTGAAATTTGTCAAAATCGTTTTTACCTTCTACCGAAAGAGACATCGAAAAACTAAAAACAGTTTTTCATTGCCACTTTTTATGCTCTACAACATGACGCAAAAAAAAAATCCGATATGGGAAGTACTAAAAGGAGTAATCGGAATTAAAAATAAGAAAATCCAATATGGTGCCCATAAGAAAAAATAAAGTTGATGATGATCAAAAAAAACGAAATGTCAGATTATTTTTTTTTTGCGTCATGTTTATGGACATAAAAAATAGCAATGAAAAACTGTTTTTAGTTTTTCAATGTCTCTTTCGGTAGAAGGTAAAAAACGATTTTGAAAACTATCCATTTTTTTCGGATAACTCCGGAAGTATCCAGAATTTTAAATTTTTGTAAATGTCATTTTATTAAGCTCCAAATTGCGCAACTTTGCCTCCATTTAACCGACCCCGTAACTCTGACGGTTTCCGAGATTCCAATGGTCACCCTCGAATTTCGGACACCCTGTACTCGTCTAATGAATAAAAATAATTACTTATTAAAATGGACCTAACCTTGGTATAAATTATAAGTACTACAGTATTTACAGGTTGATCTAAGTAGCTAAATCCTTGATTTTCTAGGTGAAATCAGAGTAAACGAACAACTAGTGTTAACAGTCATGCACACCCTAATGGCCAGAGAACACAACAGAATAGCGAGAGAGTTAGCGGCAGTAAACCCCCATTGGGACGACGAGACCCTTTATCAAGAAGCCAGAAGGATCAATATCGCCATTATCCAGCATATTACTTATAACGAATTCTTGCCGATTTTGTTGGGAAAAGATATGATGGAGAAGTTTGGACTTCTCGTACAGAAACAGGTAATACTAATATCGTGATAAGTGATATACAATTAATCAAAATTGAAATCATAGGGCTATTGGGACGGTTACGATAGCAAAGTCAATCCGAATGTCATCGATGCTTTTGCTGCAGCTGCTTACAGGTTCGGACACTCACTTCTACCAACTGCTGTAGAGAGGTGGAGTAAGGCACATAAGTTTATTGGTGAGTCAACTACATAAATATGAAAACTATATTCTATAATAAGTGTGGAAGAAGTATGAAAATGATATCAAGTACAACCTTGTATGACTATATATAAAAAAGTGAAAGCTGGACACCCAGTAACCTAAATTCATGTTTTGAGGCATGACCTTTAGACCTTTATTCACTTTTTCACCAATTATGGAATAAAGCGATTTCTTAATTAAAAACTTTATTGGAATTTTCAGCTTCCAAACGTCTCTCCGACCTGATCAGACGTCCGTACGACTTATACAGACCAGGCGTGTTAGACGAATACATAATGGGTCTTATGAATCAAGTTGCTCAAGCTATGGACGACGCTATTACTCAAGAGGTGACCAACAATTTATTCAAAAAGGTCGGGGCCAAGTTCGGTATGGATTTGGTCAGTTTCAACATGCAAAGAGGCAGGGAATTCGGTTTGCCCGGTTACATGGAGTTTAGGAAATTCTGTGGATTGCCCGTTAGCGAGACGTTTGAGGAAATGTTCGGTTCTATGGCTAATGAGACGATTTCGAAATATGCTTCGATTTTCGAGTAAGTATAAATGAAAAAAATCTTAATTTTTATTTATGTTAATAGTCAGGAAAAACTACTGTTCATGTAATAAAACCAAAACGTCAAAACATTTACAGGTTTGTTTTGCCAAACACCCAGATCCAGACAGGTATTACTCAAGCTCACCCACTTTGTGTCTCCACTAGTGTGTTATATCCTGAAACTCAGTATAATAGAACTGATTTTCTTCTGCAAAATCGTCCAACGCATCCAAAGGAGTCCAACTGCGGCCAGCTTTAATGTGGTGCTTGCTATGCCAGACGTCAGTAATCTTGACAATAACCTGTAATTCGAGCCATTTTTTACTTCAAAAGAGCCACCCAATAAAATGGTGTTGCTGTCTTGCCCTTTAACCAATTCGGAAGCATTAGGGAGAACTCCTTTTCCACTAAATTGCCTTTAGAAAAGCCTGTGCTCCCATAGTCAATGCTGTCAGACCTCACCGACTTTCATTCTTACATAAACGACCTGAATCTCCTTCTGAATTCACAGGGCAAGCTCCGAAATATACAGCAGATCACATTGCTCCTGTTATGCAAAGACAAAGCAGCTTTTTTAGTCTAGCTTCTAAGCATTTGTTACTTTCCGCCCTCCGGCATTTGACAATCAGTAGTATAGGTTTTCTAGTTCCCTTTTGTCTGAAAAGTAAAAGCTCCATCTGATCAGAATTGACTAAAAGCTCCATTCCCATGTACCATATTTCTATAGTCATGCATGCAATTGAAATCTATCAAGTAGAATAGCAAAATTTACTAGACTTTTAGATTATTTACTTATTAATTATGTTTGAGGTGCTTCTAAAGAGCTTCCTTGTCTTGACACCACGGTTTTGGTGACAGCACTCATCACTCACTCTGATCTACGTCTGACGATCTCCTAGAGTTGAGCCAAAGTCTCCTCTCTGGTAAGGGAAATCTGACCCAACTGACTAATAAAGGAACGACGGAGGATTCCAATTCTGTAGATCCCAGAGGCCAAGTCGGCTCTTGCTTTGTATACCGCCCCCTCAATATTGAAAAAGAGAGCCAAGTTCAAGCAATTTCTGTGACCTCGAAAAAGTGGTCTCAGATAATTCGCATGGACAAGTATTCTGGTCTGAGAATAAAGGCTACAAACAAGCTGCATATTTCGTAACATAATAGTGTTAAGAACAACTTCCATGAGGTTCTGTAATCTAGCCAATGTGTCAGAATTTATGACTTTTTTCCGCTATCCAGCATATCACCGTAAGAATAATGATAATAATATAGAGTGCAAGATGGTAGGTTTGCTATCCCACTTTCTGCCGACCTTATACCACACTTCCATCCTTTATAACTGCGATATACGGATAGTGGCCTTTCAGTTCGTTGATGTGTTCACACTCTCGCTGATGCGTTTGCTCTATGTCAGTTGACTGACTATATAAAACCCCAAGTACTTGTTTTATTTGTGGAGGTTTTTGGTACATTGATGAAAAACTAGATTCCTCGTGTTTGAAAAGTATTAGCTCCATCTGGCTAGAACTAACCTAACTGACCACGGAAATGGTGATTTCTGAGCTTGTAGATCACTGCAGATAATGCTCTCTCATGTAATAACAGAAAGCCAAGTTCAAGCAATTTCTATGACCTTCTATCTAAAGTGGTCTCAGATATCCCGCATGGATGATGAGTGTTCTGGTTTGAGACTGTTGTACACTTCAGAAAGATACGTTTTACGAAACACACCTTAAGTAAATTTCGAGAAACTTAACGACACAGAATTTCAAACAAGAGTAGGCCTAAGACTTAAGAGGGACTTAGGAGAAATTGTCACACCGGAACAACTAGGCACAGAGGATACGTGGGATGAAATAAAGATATATCATAGAGAAAGTTCAGAAATAGGACATTGGGTTTAAGAAAACGTTTACTGTGAGGAGAAAGTATACAAAAGCAAGGAAAAAAGCAGGTAGGAGTCCTTAGAAATGCGAGTATTGACATCATAAATAGGATCGAAGAAAAATTAAAAAGATAGAAGAACTACGTAGAGGAACTGTTCGATGCTGACCGACCGGAGTCTCCCACAGAGGTGGATGATGACTGATAAAGTAGAAGTAAAGGTACTTAACATTATCGCAAACCAAACTACTTTAATTATTTAACACTATCTAGAGTGTAGGATAAATCTCTTCCGAATGGCTCAAGACTACCTTCGTGGCGATTCCAAAAAAGCCAAACTCCTCTCAGTGTCATAACTACCGCATAATTAGTCTGATATCCCATATCCTCGGCAGTAAATGGAGTCCGCATCACTAATATAAAATTCACAGACGACACCGTGATTCTAGCAGATAAAAAATCATACTTGAACAACTATACTTGAACACTTCCAAGACCAAATTAATCGTTGTTTCCAAGGTACATATCACCAAAACGCTTCCGATCAATGGCAGAAACATCGAACAGGTATCATCCTTCAAATATCTTGACCCTAAGCGGGAGATACGTTCTAAAATAGAGCAAGTCAGAAAAATGTTCACTAGAGTCAACCAGTTCTTCACCAGTCTTAATTTGAGCTTGGAACTTATGTATATTGCCGCATGCTTCGTCTCTTATGGATTCATCGAGTTGCAAACGAAGAGGTATTAAGAAAAATGAAGAAAAGAAAAGAGTTATTTAATATCGTTAGAAACGAAAAAAGAGAGAAACAAGTTACAAGAGAGAAAAATACCTAGTATAGAAGACGTGGAAGCGAACGTAGAAGAAATAAAGATCATTCTCGTACTTAAGATAAGATCGGGTGCTAAAATATGGGATGCTCTGGTACCTAACAATGGAGAACTTTTGCATCTAGGTTAAAGTATTTTGTGACAGTTGTATATCTTGATGCCTTGTTCAGCCCATATACTATACCACATGACCATGCTCATCTAATATAATTTAGTTATATATAAAAGACATTTTCACTTTTTCTAGGCATCCATCAGACATTGATTTGTGGTCGGGCGGTGTATGTGAGAAACCATTGCCAGGAAGTATGTTGGGACCCACTTTCGCATGTATCATAGCCACACAGTTCAGTTATTCAAGAAGAGGTGATAGATTCTGGTAAGTTTTGTTCCAGGTTGACCATCGTTAGACCCATATCATTGGTATTGGCAAATTTCTATTTTGAAAAATAATGATTTTTAGGTACGAATTACCAAACCAGCCATCCTCGTTCACTTTACCACAATTAGAGGAAGTACGTAAAGCACGTTTAGCACGGATCATCTGCGATAATACCGATTTGATTGATACTGTACAGCTATACCCTATGGTGTTACCGGATCACGAAATGTAAGTGAATTGAATACAGCAGGCATTCTTAGAACAGAATTTCACTTACTAGCACAAGATTCTGCCATCTCAAAAATTCGATTTTGTTTATTGAGTTCTATCGTAAGCTACTTGGCAGTCCTTCCTGAAACTTACGATTTTGATATATTTCCTCTGAGTAGCTCCACAAGAATTCCATAAGTCAGCATATCATGAATAGCTGCATGGTATGATTTTTTTAGCACATGCCATGCAGTTATTTATTAGTAGACCGCACCAGTATCGATTTAGCCAAGAGAACTCAACTCAACAAACCATCTTAATACAATTAATTTTATCATAACGGAATTGCATTAATGTGAGAAGGTCGAGGCATTGTAATATGATCCTTCAAAGGCTTTTCCTATTTTGTTTTATAATAACATCATACTTGTTGACAATCAGTCTTACTATATGACCTGCTTCAGAAAAAGTTTGCTCTGAAAATACCTGGTATAGCTAGATAGAGCAATTCGAATTTTCTAAAAGTGTTCATTGCTTCCCTGGAGTTTCCATAATCGTTTAGGCGCTGACCTGAGCGGACGTGTGTTTTTGCGCTGACCAGTAAAGTGTTAAGGTTTGGCTGTATTTATGGTTCGAAAATTCTGAAATTTTCACAGAAGCTTCTCTGGTGACCACTACAGATTGTCTATAGAGATAAAAAATGTCCTTGTGTGGGCTTTGCAACACGTCGGCGGGATCCTCTCGCAGCAAGCCGCATCTCACCTGCGCAGGATCTTGTAAGAAGCGATTCCATGCTGAATGCATGCGTATACCCAGTGATGCAGTAAATGTTATTACAGCGATTCCTGGACTGACTTGGCGTTGTCTTTCCTGTCGTAATCTACCTTTGGATGAAATTAAAAGTACCATTCGGGAAGCTTTGCAGAACGACATTTCTTCTGTCAAAAAATCAATATTGCAGACCATAGATGAGAAACTCTCTGTTCTACAACCTACTGAGATCCAGCAACCTAGAGTTAGTTATGCAGATGCGTTGAGCGGTCAAAAAACAAGGCTTATTATAAAACCGAAGAATACGGCACAAGATAACAGTCACACTAAGGCTGACATCTTAAACCGTATCAAGCCAGCGGATGAAAGCATATCCTTCAACCATGTTAAACACATTGCAAATGGCGGTGTTCTTGTCACAGTTGAACCTAATAGCGCAGAAAAAATGAAGGATCTGGCCAATGAGAAACTTAGGGAAGACTACGAGATTCGAGAACTTCAGTCGACAATGCCGTTGATCCGAATAGTTGGTTTATCAGAAGATTACTCTAACGAAGCACTAGAATTTCATTTGCGGTCTCAAAATAAATTGTTGTTTGGTGGTGCATCTAGGATGAGTGTACTTAAGGTCTGGCCTACAAAAAAAAATGAAACTATATTTCAGGCTACTTTACGTTTAGATACTTTTACTTTTAAAAAGCTAATTGATCAAAAAAGAATTGTTGTGGGTCTTGACAATTGCAACATTTATGACTCCACATCAATAACACGCTGTTTTAGATGCAATGTTCTTGGTCATTCAGTGAAGTTTTGCCAAGGTAACGTCGTTTGTCCTCTTTGCGCAGGCGCACATGAAGTTAGAATGTGCACATTAAAAGCAGCAGATAAAAAAAATTATAAGTGTGCTAATTGCGAGTCTTTAAAAAATAAATATAAATTGAATATTGAAATCAATCACGCTGCTTGGGACCATTTTGCTTGCTATGCATACAAACAATCTAATAGCAAATTCAAGTCCGATATTTTTGGGTCCACTCTGTAGCAACCAACTTTATTGGTTTCCCCCAACCTGCAAGGTGAAACCGCCTGCCCTCTCTCTCGTGGTTCCTGCGGCTCGCATTCAGTCGAGTCTCGGCAGCATGGTCGTTGCAATGACCTTCGCATCTGTTATCAAAACGTTAGAGGACTTCGCTCGAAAACAAAAGTACTTTACAATTCTCTTTTAACATGCAATTTTGACGTTATTGCTTTGGCCGAGACTTGGCTGAATGATGGGATTTATAGCTCGGAACTTTTTCCGAATGCGTACTCTGTCTACCGCTGCGATAGAAACTATGCAGAGATGTCCGAGAAGAGGGGCGGGGGGGTGGCATTAGCAGTAAAGCAGTCATTTTCGGTGGTAAAGTTAAACTTGGCGCTTTCTTATAACCTTAAAAATATTATTGAAATCATAGGTATAAAAATTATATTTGAGCACTCTTATGTATATGTTATTTTAATATACATACCACCCGGACTTAATGCTGATATATATGAAAATATTTTTGAATACTTATCTTCTTTAACCTATCTTTTCAACTCAAAAATAATTTTGCTAGGAGACTTTAATATACCTGAGTATATTAATTATTCGGAAAATTCATTATCATCCAACAGATTAAACCAGATTATTTATACTTTAAACTTTTTTGACTGGAATCAGGTAAATTTTATTAAAAATTCTCAAGGTAAATTATTGGATCTGGTCATTACATCAGAGCCTCAATTCTGTACTGTGGAGCGATGCTACGACTTCTTGGTTGACGAGGAAGCTATCCATCCTTCGTTATTTATAAGGTTCAATTATACCCCTGACAAAAAGTTTAATAACTGTAAAATAGATAATATTTTTTATAACTTTAAAAAAGCTGACCTCAGATTGTTATATGACAGTTTTCTTAGAGTTGATTGGAGTGATTTGGAAGCGGTTAAAAATGTTAATACTGCTATGAACATTTTCTATCTGAAGATTTATTCTTGTCTTGATATGTATGTTCCGAAAACTGCAAAAAGAGCTCGTACCTACCCGCCCTGGTTTTCTTTTGAAATAGTAAGAGACATAAAACAAAAACATAAATTTTGGATAAAATTTAGACGCTTTCATTTTCAACAAGATTTAATAAATTTTCGAGAATTGCGTTCTAAAATAAAAAGAAATGTTGAGCTGTCATACAAACAATACTGTGCGAGACTTGAGAATGATTTAAACTCGCAGCCTAATAACTTTTGGAAGTTAATTCGGAGTTCACAAAAAAATAACTCCCTGCCCCAAAATATGTTTGATCAACAAGGAACTTTGTTATCGGATCCGCAGAGTATTACTGATGCATTTGCAGCTTTCTTTCGGAGCTCATACACGACTTTTAGTTCACCTCAAGCCTCTAACTCTAATAATATTCAGACACCGTACCCGGAGTGCATAACCATAACTAGATTTACTGAAAACGAGGTATTAAGTGCTTTAAAAACTATAAAACCCACACCGATAGTTGGACCTGACAAAATACCCGCATTTCTTTTATCAGACTGTAGACATGTTTTTGCAAAACCATTAACAATTCTTTTTAACTTGGCCCTTAAACAAGAATGTTTTCCTGATCTTTGGAAGTCGTCTAAAATTGTTCCCATACATAAAAAGAATGACAAAAACATGGTTGAAAATTACCGGCCTATCACAATAATAAATAACTTCTCCAAATGTTTTGAGCGCGCACTTCATTCTGCTTTATATCCTAAAGTGGGGAGTCTTATAAATACTCGACAACATGGATTCATGAAAGGTAGATCTACCACTACAAATTTGATTTCTCTTACAGAATATATCACCGAATCAATAAATGCAAACTCTCAAGTCGATGTTATTTATACAGACTTTTCAAAAGCATTTGACCGACTAGACCACAACATTCTCATTAATAATTTCGACCTATATTATGGATTTTCTTCTTCTTTGTCAAATCTTTTACAGTCCTATCTTACCGAGCGACCACAACACGTGGAATGTTTTGGTCGTAGTTCGGTGCAGATAGTTGCCACTTCCGGAGTCCCACAGGGCTCAATTCTGGGACCACTTCTTTTCAATTCATTCATTAATACAATATCTGACCAACTTGATGTTAATAGCCTGCTGTACGCAGATGACAATAAACTATATATTAGAATTGACTCTATTTTGGATTGTGAGCGGCTACAAAATAATTTAAGTCTTTTGAATACATGGTGTAAAAATAATAATCTACCCCTTAATGCGGCTAAATGTAATGTTGTCTCATTTGGCTTAAAGAAAAACTTCATTACTTACAACTATACCATAGATGATGTTATTCTGCCTAGATCAACTGAATTTAGAGATTTAGGGGTGATCTTTGACAGCTCTTTCTCTTTTCAACCGCATATTTTAGATATTGTCAAGCGCAGTTATAGAATGTTGGGATATATCATCAGGAACTCGCAAAATTTTAATAATGTTCTTAGTCTAAAAATTCTGTACTTTTCTTATGTCAGATCAATATTGGAATATGCATCCCAAGTTTGGTCACCATATTATACAAATCATATTCATGAACTTGAAAATATTCAACGAAAATTTCTCAAATATCTTTGGTACAAGAGTGACGGAGTGTACCCAGAAATTGGTTTCCCACATCAGCGTTTATTGGAAAGATTTTCGTTTGCTTTGCTGGAGGATCGGCGAAAATCCGCTGATTTGCAATTTTTATTTAAGTTGGTAAATAATATTATTGATTCACCAGATCTATTGCAGCAACTAAATTTTCATGTGCCTCGCATATCAGCAAGGAATACATCAACTTTTTACCTATCAAGACCTAGAACCAACATTTGTAAATTTTCTCCTCTGCGCAGAGCATGTAACATACATGACTCTGTTCTGGATCAGTGTGACATCTTTAATTGCAGTTTGTCGGAAATTAAAAGGGTACACTTTTCCTAGATGTTTTACCTTTAATTTACTTTGTCTATATTTCTTTTAATACCATTTGCTTGTAATTATTGATAATATTGTATTCTTTTTGATTTTCTTAAGATACCTATGTTTTGTAATTTATTGTTGTAATTTTCCCACTCATTAATTGGAATTTATTCTGTGAAGTGGTGTAAATAAATAAATAAATAATAGCTAGGAGATAGTGTTAGGATAGCTTAATTTCTTTTTCTATATGACCTGCTTCAGAAAAGACTGGCTCTAAAAAAACTGGTCATGCTGGTATAGCTAGATAGAGCAGTTCCAGTTTTTCGGAAATTCTTATTCCTTCACTGGGGTTTCTATAATAGCCAAAAAAAAGTGTAAGTACAGTTTAATTTCTTTTTCCAAATATCTGACCGAGTATTTGATTTCAAATATTTTTGTGTTCGAATTTTGCGGTACTGCTATTGAGTCGTCTGGCATATATAAGAATGCCAGTTTTTTGAAAATTTTCAATCATTTACTGGATCAGTTTCTATGATGGCTAGAGGAGAGGCTCGTGTAAGTGCAGCTTAACTTCTTTTTCCTAATGACTGAACAAAGAAATATATGATTGCGGTATTAGAAACTATGATGCTGATGTCTACCCAACTCTAGTCAGGAGATTGTATTTTGATCTTTCAAAGGCTTTCGACACCATCAATCATAAGATCCTACTGAGTCATCTGGCGCATATAAGAATGCCAGTTTTTTGGAATTTTTTAATCCTTACTGGATCAGTTTCTATGATGGCTAGAGAAGAGGCTCGTGTAAGTGCAGCTTAATTTCTTTTTCCTAATGACTGACCAAAGAAATATATGATTGCAGTATCAGAAACTATGATGCTGACATCTACCCAACTCTGTTCAGGAGATTGTATTTTGATCTTTCAAAGGCTTTCGACACCATCAGTCATAAGATTCTATTGAGTCGTCTGGCGCATATAAGAATGCCAGTTTTTTGGAAATTTTTAATCTTTTATTGGATCAGTTTCTATGATGGCTAGAGGAGAGGCTCGTGTAAGAGCAGCTTAATTTCTTTTTCCTAATGACTGATCAAACAAATATATGATTTCAGCATCAGAAACTACGATGCTGATATCTGCTTAACTCTACTCAGGATATTGTATTTTGATCTTTCAAAGGCTTTTGACTCCATGACTTAGCAAATAAAATCTTAGGCTCTTTTATGGAGACTAGTTTCGCTGACGGTTCGATAAAATATATTGATGACTAACTCAACTATAAGTGGTATTTGTGGCTGCTCAGAAGCAGCAGAGCAGATAAGATCATGGTGAAGGAATGAATAATAATGAGCTAAAGTTCTATGTTGATAGAACTGACCTTTTAATAATTTCTTAGCTGAAAACTCAAATAAAGTCATGTATGTTGGTTTTGATCAAAAGTCAGAAAGTATACAATTTGCTAAGTTTTTATTTGTATAGTTCTCTAAATTTGGAAAACCACATTAACGTAATAAAGTTGCTTGAACAGCGTCTGTAGTTTAGTGAATTGTTAAGTAAAGGATCAGTTTAGCTGAACAGGCAAAAGTCAAAAAATGTTCTTAGGTCACTAAAGAGCGTCCAATCACATATTTATCATTAATATTAGTTGCAAACTACAGCAACTTGTACCCGCAATATAAATATTCTAAGTATACCATTGCAAAGGTCTGATTTCTTTAACAGTAGTCTTTTGTATATCTTTTTAGGATGGTGAAATTTGGTGCTCGTAAGTGTAAAAAAAGAAAATGTTAACAATTGACAGTTTTCCCGAAAATTTAGATTAAGTTCTCAATGTAATTTGATAAATTTTTTCTAGTAATCCTCGAGTACCGTGCAAGAGCCAGATAATTCCCAGCATGGACTTTTCGAAATGGGCCGAGTTCCCGCATTCGACGTTTTATGAACATATAGGAAAAAAGTAACCTCAATTAGTTTTAAAATGCCATGGTATTATTTATTTTCTAGGTAAAAAAAAAGAGAAAACGCTTTTTTGAGGATGAAAAATTGCATGAGTGAGAGCAAATATTCCTATGAATTTAAGTTAAATATCATTTTATATATCAAGATACTGCACAGAAAATGGAAGAATATGTTCACCAAATTATAACATACACTTTAGAAGCGACAACAATTTATTGATATAAATGTCATAAAAAGGTTACTGTTTTCTCAACTGGGTTTTCTAGACAGAAAATTGCAAAAAGACTTAAATAGTCCTAATTATTTATTAAACTGCTGCCAATATGTTTGAAGCCTTTAAAACTTATTCTATTTATGGTTTTCCATGTTTAAAAAAACTATTAAAAATCATTATCCAAAAAGTTAGGGTGAAATAATAGGGTGTAATCAAAAAAAATAATAGTGGCACTTTAAAATTTCATAACAAAAAAACCAAAAGAGAAATCGGGTTCATTTTTAGTAGGCACAAAGCTTATTTCTTTGTTAAATCAAAAATTCTGGGTTAAAAAAAATAGCTTGATACCTATCTTAATTTATAAGGAAGTTATGAACTTTTTTCGTGGAGCAATGATAGGGAATAAAACTCAAAGATTTTCTGAAAAGTATATTACGTAGGTAAGTTGAGCAAAACAGGCTGTGACATGTTTTTTTTTTAATTTATTAAACGTTATATGAGGTAAGCGATACTGGAAAAGTTAGTTCTCCTCTTCGCCCTAAAGTGGGTTCTGGTAAAACTCGCTCTATATCTGATGCAGCCACTAAGTGATGATCCTCTTGTTTAGGCCAGTGAAACACTGAACTATACGCGTTTCGGTTTGATTTTTTTAAAACTTAATGGTAGGTTGCGATTCTTTATCAACGTTGTTATTTGACCAGTATAGAAAAGTATACTTTTCTTTCCTTTAAATGAGACCAAACCCAGTTTCCAATGTTAAAGTTTTCTACCTCTTTGAGAAACAATTCGTCTTGTTTTAATGCTTCTTCATCTTCCTCTAACCTTTTTGCATAAGTCTCAAAGGTGACGTCGTCGGATTCACTGTCACTTAAAATTTGCGGTTCGTCTTCATCTGAAGAGCTCTCATTAATATATTTTGCTGTAATTTTTTTTGATTTCTTCTTTGTTTTCTTTGCTAATTCTTTCGCTTTCTTTGCTTTATCTTTCGCTATTCTTTCATCTTCTTTTTTTTGCTCAGCCTTTTTCTTTTTTTCTATGTTTTCTTTTGCTGTTATAATTTCAGCTCCCGGAGCTACCCTTTGTCTTCTTTCTTTTTCGTAGGGCGGGGCGATTGCCTCACTGTTTCCAGCAACAATTCTTCAAATGATACAGAACCGCTACTTGGTGCTGCTATTGGTATTGGTCTACTTGGCCCTGCTATTGATTCTGGTCGCGGTTCTGATGCTGGCTGCTGCGTGGTTGGTTTCTCTCTCGATGGCTTTTCAAGGTTGCTTGTGCTGGGTTCATTAAGAGGTTGTTCTGTGGCAGGTTGGGGATTTCTCAAACGTTCTTCATATCTTCGTAGAGCTTCTGGATCATATTTAAAGCGGTCGATAACAGATCTATTAAATGGGCATATTCCTCCTCTACGAAAGCCCGATGTCAGTAAAGCTTGATCTGTCTCTTTCCAAATTGTGCTCACAAGTACCGAAAAATCTTTCTTTGGTATTTTAACACCCACATGTCTTCTTTGGTACTCCGCTAATTTGGAATCCCACCGTGACTTAAGGCTCTTAAAGACCGCTAGGTCCATGGGTTGCAATAGGTGGCTGGAGTGTGGAGGTAATTTAAGTACAATTATTTATCATTTTCGACAGCCGCCCCGATAAGTTTTGGGTCTAAGTGCGTTGAATGTCCATCATACAAAAGCAGGATTTTGTATGATGTGGAAGTTTACAAAGATTTTGGTTTCCATCCAACCATTAGGTGACGCAGCATAAGAAGTACCAGGAAAGGTAGATTCCTTGGGAGCCAGCCAGGTACTCCATAGATTTTTTCCCTTAAAAACAATTAATGGAGGCAGTTTATCCCCATTTGCGTTGCCACCCATGAGAACTGTAGTACTCTCTCTTCCAGGCCCGGTGGCTATTCTTATCATTGGCTTTTTTTCTGGCATACTCCAGTCCTTGTGGTTTTTTTAAAGGTAGCCTGTGCCTTTTTTAAAGGATAAGAACCAATCCTCGCCAGGTATTCCATCTTTAAATGGCGTTTTTATATTATTTTTCGTGACATACTTTCCCACCAATTCTAAGATTTTCTTTCTGCTGAGCCCCCAACCCCACTTCTCCATGATTTTTTATGGCATTCACTAATTTTTCTTCATCAGCTGCAGGTATTGCGGTGGGTCTTCCTTTGGACGTGCTTTTTGATCCTCGGGTTCTTCTTAGGTGTTTTTGAAGAGTGGAAAATGGCATTTGATACCTCTGGGCACCACCACAAATACTGATATGATTTTCTTGGATGTTTCTGATCGCATCTTTTAAGTTCAGTACTGTGAGAAAGGTCTTGTTTCTTTATTTTATACACTCTCACCATTTTGAAGGAACTCACTAGGAACCGTATAAACTAGTCTTAGATCGGTCCTATTTTAAAGATTTCCACACTGTCTTTACAATTAATTAAAGTCTTTGGTAAGTATTTACACTATTTCTTCGATATTAGTTTTAGCCTGTAACAATAGAGAAAATGATAGGTTAAAGCCTAAACACTCAAGAAGGAGGAGACTGGGGCAAATGTAGTCAGTGATTACACTTACCCCATATGCGTATTTCGGTGGGGTAAATGTAATCGCTGGCATACATTTTTTGTTAAGTATCGAAAATCAAATCTGATAGCAGAATCAACATTCTTGTCGAAAATTACCTAAGGGAGAAAAATATTACAACTAAATACTAATATTAGCAGTAGTAATAGGAAATTAAAATTCCTAAAAGGCACTCACAAAATTATTATAAATGTCAAAGTACAAAAAAGAAAAAGGGAAATCTTTGAAACTGGAACTAAGAGGTTAATAAAAAGTAATATTTTCGAATTGAATCCGAAGAAAATATGTTCCAAAACGTTATAAAAAAAATCATAGGGCTTGATTATATTTGCCCCATGATTACATTTACCCTACTTCACCCTATATATAAGTTATTACTCGTATATTGACTATTTTAATATTAACTATATTGAACTATAAAAACCCAACTTTTTCAAAATTTAACAACGATTATTCAGTTTCAATTTTAAGTTTAGTGTTTGTGATAAGATTATGTAATAACTTCTGTTCTTTTTTTTAACATTTTCCATTATTATTTTTCTTTTCATTTTGGCTCCTATGCTAGAGGAAGATGCGTAAAGGAACTTTGCCTGTTGTTTGAAATATACCTATAATAGAAATATTGATAAATATGAATAATACAGAAGGTTGAATCTTTCTTTTTTTTGCCTTTTAACTCTGAAAACCTGCGTCAATTTTACATATTCCTGGCAGAAGTATCACGACGAAATTAATTTCTTGAAAGTATGGCAACGTATTTGCTATTTTTAATGGCAATTCCTGTTTTTTTAAACATTATAAATAACTATAATTTATAAATAACTTATTATTTCTCATTTCATGTGAAAAACTAAGTTTGCAAGCCGATAGGTAATATTAATACAAAGTAAAGTTAGGTATAAGTAAAATCTATATTGTTTTGACGAATTCATACTCACCTATTTTATTGGGTATAAAATTTCAAAAAAAACTTTATTTGTTACTTCTAAGTGATTAAAGAGTTTTATCATTTTTTCTAATCGTTCCTTATTCTAAGCCTCAACTACTGCCTCAAAGAAATAAGAAATTACTTTAGATATGGAGGAATGACGTAAAAAACTTTCATTTCATTTACTTTCCTTGTCTCTTCCGGTCGTTTTTAGACCTTAACTGCCTCAAAGAATTAGACGAATCAAAATTTCGTCGAATTTAAAATTATGACAAAAATAGAAATTGGAAAACCACTTTTCTATAATTTTATTTAACCCACATCATCTTTTCGTAAGTTTTGACGTCTCAGTTGACCAAAACTCTAAATATTATTAAAAGTAAATTACAGTATGATGATAATTTGGCAAAACGCATAACACTAAATGTTACAATTGTACAACTCTTAACCTATTGTATAAAAGCTGCTTAATTTCAATATAATAATGAATTTTATCAACAAACTTTGGAATGGCTCTCGGTTCTCCTCTTTCACCAATTTTAACTAATATATTCATGAAAAATTTTGAATCTAAAACTTTTAATATATTTCATTAAAACACTTTTAATATTTTAGCGATATATTGTTGATTTTTCCAATATATCACCATAATAAAAAGACCTTCATAATATTTTAAATTATATTAACTCCAAAGAGTCTACTAAAAAAAATTACTGTTAAAAAAGAAGCTGATAGGCAGCATCCTTTTCTTAATATTTAAATATAAAAAACTTCACAAAATTTTCAAACTAGAACTTACCGTAAACCAACTCATACTACTTCCTGTTTTCTGTGCGTTAGTTATAGATACCATAAATGTGCCATAAACAGATAGATACTACGTTTTTATAAAGTATTTAAATCGATTTGAAACCAATCCTGTTTTTATGCAGAGACAATAATAATATTTATGCAATAATAATTTATATAAATTAATTATTCATCCTATAAATGATGAATATGGCCACAATACAATTTCGAGGTCTTTTTTATTCGGCAATATAATACAATCTTATATGATTCCCAAATGGAATTCAAAACCCCTTTTTCAAGGTATTTTCAATACCCAAACAAGATTCCAACCGATTATTGAATTCTTCGTGAAAACGTATTAAATTTATCTGAGGTCCATAAACTTAAACTTAGGACCCTAAAACCTCTGATTTTAAGTTTTTTTTGCAGGTAGTAAGTATTTTGCTTTCTTTAGTATTTATTTTCAACTTTTTCACTTAGTAATCAACTTATGCAATTTTTCATAGTAATATACGAGGTTAGTTCAATAAAGTCCTTAGAAAAAAAGTTGAGAAAACCGTTTTATTTGAAATAAATCTTCTTTCGCCAAGCCATTTTTTCAAATTCGGAGATAGAAAAAAGTCAGTGAAAGCCAAATCTGGTGAATACGATGGATAATGTAAGGATCCGTCGAACCCTTTCGTCAAATCTTACGTAAGATGAAAATTTTTGTTTTCTTTTTGCTGTTAAGTAATGTGATAAAGATAAATTTCGTTTTTGTGATGAATGCAGAAAAATTATTTATTGACACAATGCAGCGAGAGAGTTGTACACATTTAAAATTATAATCCTCATATTTGCACGAACGTTCGTGCGTGCTGTAGCTACACATGTTGGTAAAAAAATTGCAGTCAACAGTGAAAACAATTAAAGCCTTAATAATATAACATAATTCGGTGTAATACGAAGATTGTTTCAATGACAGAAATTAATTTATCTTTAACTTTCAATGAATTGAACAAAATAAAGCGTTCTTGGTTTAAACACTTTCCATCCATTGAACAACGGACACAATCATAGGTACTTCTGACTCACAGAATCTTTCTGCTTGTTCATATTCCCCAAAAGATTCAACATCTATATCTTCATCATTAAACCAACAGAGCCAGATGAGTGAGTGATTTTTACCATGTTTACGATGCCTTATTGTCAAAGATTGAATTTTTTGTATTCGAACACATTTGTTAACATTACATTAATAGATTTTTCTTTGATGCAATATGGCAACTGGTTCAATATGCAATGCATATGTCGCAAGTAGGTTTCACGATGCTGCAAACATGCATAGGACACTAAGATCATATTGCATTAACCCTCCATTAGTCGCGTGGATATTTGTAACGCTAAGAGTCGCGCGGATGACAGTTGTCATCCAGTTATTATTTTTCAAAAAATGATTTATAAACGAAAAGTTTAGTGGAAAAATGTTTTATTTTATAATAATGTTGCTAATATTATGATATTCAGCAACAACTGGATTACCGTCTATATCAAGAGAATTCCAAATGTGAGCAAGAATATTTCTGAATTTTCTTACTCTCTCAAAATTAATTTTTCTCTAACTGCCAAATTTGGCGAGATTTTTTAAGATAACCTTCCACCACTGTAAAGAGACGTATGTAAGTTGTTTGACATTTTATCAATTTTGATATTCACTGAAATTCCGATAAAGAATTTCATAACTTTGTTATTTGATGTAACCTCTAGACATCGCACAAATTGCAAATGACGCCCAACATGTGCTCTGTTTAACAGGTAGTAGACAACACTACTATTTATGCGATATGCGCTATTGATCTATTCGATAGTATCGTATTGATGAATTGTATTGATTAGTTTTGAATACTAATTGAATTCTTACTCTTAAAAAAATTAAACTTTTTTTGTGCTTGATTATTCTCCTATAGATATTGGATTTTACTAACCACACAGACTCTCTTGAAATTACCTATATCTTATATAAACTCTACTCGAATAATTAGAGTGAAAATTTGTGCTCAATATTAAAGTTGTCGTTAGTCTCAATGGCTTCCATATTTTTTCCAAAAATAATCATTTTAATTTTTGAAGTATTTAAATTGAGGCCATGGGCTCTTGAAATTAAAAAAATATTATTTAAGTCATGATTTATAAGTTGAGAAGCGTGAGCAATATTACCAATCTTAAACGAATGGTAAATCTGCAGGTCATCCGCGTACTGATGCGACTTACAATTTGTGATACGAGTAGGAAAGTCAGAAGTATATACTAAGAATAATAAAGGTCCCAAGATTTCGAACCCCCATGTACTACTTGCTGACTTCTGTCACCCAGATAGCTGCTTATAAAGGCAATCGCATCATTACCCAGACCATAATGGCACAGTTTTTTTAAGAGTATCGTGCTGTAAAATGCTTTACTATAGTTATGCTATAACCAGTACGACAGTCTGACTGAGTGAAAGGTGACAACTGAATCAGATAAATGTTGACTAAGTTGGTCATATACAATTCTTTCTAGAATTTCGGACAGGGTGCACAAAATACTAATGGGTCGAAACTGTGATTTGACTGTTTAGGAACCGGCATTATAATTGATTTTTTCCAAAGTGAAGGATATTGATTATAAAATAAACATTTATTAATAATGTAAGTAATATGAGGTAGGAGGCAACAAAACTGCACAGGTTAGCACACGCGCATTGTCACGATTTAAAAGGAATTTTCTTCTCTTTAAATGTGGTTGTTCTTTTATTTCCTCGTTCAAACCGGTGCAATAACCACGCATAATACGCCCCTGATATCGCCCCCTTTCCTTTTTTCAAGTAATCGATGAGAATGATGCCATCTCCATCCCAAAAGACTGATTTTGCCACTGTTTTCGCCTTCTTCGAAAACCGTTTATCCTAAAAAACCACTGCTGCGACCTGTCTCTCCATCTTTGGAGTATAATAGTGAATCCTAAAAGAAACTGGATTGTCACGGAAACGCGTCTTAACAGCATCAAGAGTCGATCACACTATTACGCTTATTCTCCGTTGTCAGCAATCGCGGCACTCATTTTGCCGCAATTTTTTGATCAAAAATGAAGCGACGGTACCTTAGGTTTTAACGGTATCTTCAACTATTTTCCCGCACTTTAATTCTACGATCACTTAAAATCAAAATTGTCTTAATATTTTCGGGAGTAGTCACTTCCACAGGGCATTCTGAACAATATTGACCTTTTGTGGATGAACGGCCAGGTTTAAAATCATTTATCCAACTGTAAACAATTGCAAGCACAGTAGCAGATGTGCCATAAACTGCACCCAACTCAGCTTCTATCTCTTTTAAAATGAAAACGTTTAATCACTGCTCGAAACTGACTTACTCGAAAACAAAAGTTTAATCAACAATAGAAGTGGCACTACGTAACAGATGAAGCTGAAACTTTTACAGCTTTCTAGTTAATAGTGCTGCAAACTAAGAAAAATTAATCTTTTCTTGGTTTTTTTATAAGGACTTATTGAACGACCCTCCTAACGAACGCATTTGTATATATTAGATTTAAGGTATGTATATGTTAAACCTGTATCATCAACATCCTTCATATGACATAACAACATTCTACATAATAATAAATAAACATTAATTTTATTTAAAAAAATGTACGTTTATTTAGTTAATTGTTTTTATAAAAAACGTTATTTTATATAAAAAAATAAACTGTATAAATTAACTTACGGTGGTATCATTTAATAAATTTAACAAAGAAATGTATACAATTGTAACATGTGATGCCGAAAAAGTCATCAGCCTGCAACATTGAGTAATTTGATGTGATTTGATGAATGGGAAAATAAATCTTGTTCTAATCTTCGGCCATTAGTTCTGGAACAGTATGGATTATTACCTTTCTTTTTGCATCGTACACAAAGTGGTTGCTTTCGAACACTTTGCTTTGGTAAAATGGCTTTAGGTCATGGATGTCGATTTGTTTCGCCTGTAAAATGTATATTTAAATTATTTATTTATTTGACGGGTTATGAAACATACATATTTAGGGTGTCCGCTAATTATTGAAAATAGTTAAAGCAGAATAAAAAAACAGGTATTAACAGAATAGCAAACAACCTTAATAGTTCATTCGCTGAAAGCAAAAGGTACAAACTTAGCGGCTAAAAAGCATTTTAATGTATGTGTTTGGAGATGCTGAACTCGATATTAATAATTATTGTTTAATTAGACAGGCACCAAAAAGTTATAAACAGTTTAATTGTTTAAATTGAAATAACTCGAAAGGTGTGGGTCGTACGAAAAAATAACAGTGGTGTACCATATTTTTCATCAAAAATATTTACTTTAAACCTTGCACGAACGTCACTGATAACAAAAATTAGGGAGCCTCAGAAAATACCTTTTGTTGCATAGAAAATGCATAACAAATATTACTAAAATATCTACAGCGGTTTCGCAGGTATTGTAAAAAAACATATCGCTCCATTTATAGAAGAACGTTATAACCCAAAAATTAATATTTGTCAAAATAGCGCTTTAAAGATTAATGATTTTTTTACTTTTGTGTAACAATTTAACCTTGCAGACAAATTAAATGCTGGTCTAAATGATTTTAGACCTCAAAGTATAGTGGTTAACAAGTGACATGAGATTTACACTTGAATTGAGAAATTTATGATTTATGAACACTTGTGTCTTTCTTCTCAAAAAAAAAATGCATTATTTAATTTTTTTTTAACTTTATCGTCATATGTCATATTGTGAATTTGTTTAAGAAAAATATTTCAACTTTTTTAATATTGTGACGCTGAAATAAATTTGAAATAAAAAACAATCTTTGTCTTTTTTGTATTAAGGAAATACAAAACTTGTAATAAGGAATAAGGATACAAACAGTAAATAGCACTTATTATAGGTTATTGTAAAAATCTACATAACATGATGAAATGCCTGCATCATTTACTAAATCTTGAATATCTGACCGCTTACGTTCACTAATTTTTATTTTAGACTTGTATGCGGGTTCAAGAGTCTGTGATATTATGTTACTCTTACCTCGAACTGCTTTGATCATCATTTCCGAAAATTCTTCCTGAGAATACGACGTTTTATAAAAAACTATACTGCCCTGCTTAACGTAAAGGGCGTATCTGGCATTTTATCGAAAATTGGGTTAAAGGCTTGTTGGATAGCCCATAATATATATCACCTTATTTGTAATGCTAAAAGGCGTATCTGCTGTCCATCTAACTTAAAAATCCTAATAAAATATTAGCTATCTGCAATACATACACATACTACTATGCCAAATGGTCGTATCCAACGATTTTTACGCTAAAAGGGCATATTCATTTTGTCACATTCGCCCTTTTAGCGTAGCATTTAGCAACCCTTTTGTAGTTACGAAAATGCAAATACTTTAAATGTGGCATAAATGCTCCGCCTCTGATACTATAAAGTATTAAATGTGTTACTATTAACGGCTGTCAGTAAGGCTGTTGTTTACGTCTGTCACAGTCAAATCATTTTGGTGGCGTTAATTGAGTTGGTTCTTGGCTGATGCAAAGTATTATTGAATTATAATATATTATTACTCGATACAAGTAATATACTGGTAAGTGGAATATTCTTTATTGCTCGAAATAATTCAGTTTCTTTTTCTAAGAGGGATTTTAGTATTTATTATAGTACAAAAATATAAATGTAATTTTATGATTTTAAAGTTGTGCCCAGTGCCGTCGGTAGTTTTTTTTTTTAATTTTAAATTGATTGTAAAATTTTTTTTATAATGGCAGAATTATTATTAGTATAATAATAATAATAACATTTAATCGAATGGAATTGAATTATAATACTAGGAGAGGCATCTGCCTTGTTTCTTAAAATACATTTTTGGTTGTAGGTATATTATTTATTAAGATGAACGAACCAAGTTTCAGAACAAAAAAAATTTTGGCTTTAACAACCAAATTAAACAAACAGCTTAAAGAGCAAAAGGAAGTTTATCGATCTTTAGCAAGTTGCTCAAAAACAAATCGTAGTGAGACTGAGGCAAATGATCCGGATTATCATGTTTCTAGTTCAGATATTGAATCAAGTGAATCGGACGAAAATGTTGGAAAGCCCAACAAATAAAATTTTTGCAGAGAAAGATGATGGTAGTGAGACGATTGAGGGATCACTAAAATTTATCATGGAAAAGCTACTAACTCACGTCGATGAACATGTTACGACACGCGGGACAAAAAGGAAGAGAAGAAAATATAAGATCCCACTTAGAGAAAGGAATCTTCTTAAATTGGAAAATTTTAAAAATAAGCATCGCGTCAAACAACCTTGTTCTGCTTTATGCAAAAAAAATGTATTAGTAAAATTTCAGATGAAAGGCGAGTACAAATTAACTAAGAGTTTTGGGCAATGACACCACAAGAACGAAAAAACTATATGTACTCTAAAACAAAAAAAGTACCTGTAAAAAGACGTACTGCTGGTTTAAATTCACGCAGAAACTTTACTGTGATTTACGTTTGTCCAGATGATGGGGGTATTGACCAAGAAGTTTGCAAAACTTTCTTTTTAGCAACTATGGGTTTCAACAACAAAGTGGATAAATGTTTACGTACTGTGCTTAAAAATACTCCTTATGGTTCTTTGCAAGCAACTTCGGATCGTCATGGCAGTCATTCTCCTACAAACAAAATAGACAGAACGTCCATAATAAATCATATTAATTCCTTTGAGCCTTCCATATCACACTATCGCAGGGTGCATGCTCCCAACCGAAAATATTTACCTACAGATCTCAATATTCAGATGATGTACAATGATTTTAAAATAAAAGAACCAAATATTGTATGTTCCTACGAGTTATATAGAAAAATACTACAATCAATGAATATATCTTTTGTGAAGTTGGGACACGAAGAATGTTTTGTTTGTGAGAAGTATTTCTTGCATGAAAAAGACTCACAATATAAGAGGGATGAACCTGAACCTAATTGTTCTGTTTGCAAAGAATATACGATTCATAAGAAAAAAGCTACAGAGTCACGAAAATGCTACGAAAGATACTAGTGGAACAGCCATATATTCTGCTGATTTGCAAAAGGTATAAAGTTTGATACCTAAAAAATTTGTTAATTAAGTTAACTTTTGTATTTTAGGTAATCATGCTTCCAAGATATGAATCCTTGAAGGAAGTTATAGTTACGGGGAGTATCACAGCATTCAATTAATCTTTTGAAATCTGAAAAGAACAGGATATTTGGCATAGCAGTTATTTGGCATGAAGGTGTGGCCGGACGCTCAAAAAGTGATATCATTAGCACATTTTATTCATTTTTTTTACGGCATAGGGATAACAAACATATAATTCTGTGGCTTGATAATTGCTCAGCACAAAATAAAAATTGGGCACTTTTATCATTTTTTGTCAGCCTAGTAAATTCAGATGAAATTAGCCTTGAAAAACTGGAAATTAAATATTTTGAGCCCGGCTACACTTTCATGTCGGCGGATTCATTCCACCACCAGGTTGAGATCCCTTAAAAAAAAAGGAAAAGTTTATGATTTTCCGGATTTTGAAGACTGTGTACAGCAATGCAAACAGTGTTAAAGTTTTGGTAATAAATATGCAACATAATAATTTCTACAATTGGTTAGACCACAGCTCTCAATATAAAATTAAAAATATTAAACCAAGTCGACCATACCTAAATAAAATGGTGCACATCCAGTTTTCACGAGGGGAGTTTACTTTGACTTACAAATATAGCTTTTGTGACGATTTTGTCGAGTTAAATTTTCTAAACGCCAAAGTGCAAAAAAAAGGATTTCCAGAGATTTTGCCTAGGAATACAAACAGGGGCACACCAGCTGAAAAAAAAAGTTCTATTTTGACTAAACTTGGGCCTGTACTTCCAAAAAATAGGCTTGCGTTTTGGGAAAAGTTACCAGTTCTTTCTGAAGAATCTGAAATGGTGGAAGAAGACGAAGACACGAGTTTTTTTGTTGAATCATTTGGAATCATTTGGAAGATTTTTTTGAATTTGAGGCAATAAAACTGTATTTTAACGAATGTATTTTTATTATTATTATTATAGGTATTTGCTAGCAAAAACAGTAGAAAATAAAGGTCTTATTTCACCCGAAATTCCTTTTATTATGATGACCGGTTTCGCGATTACAATATCATCGCATCATCAGGTCGAGGACTAAAAGTAAAAGACACAATTTACATAGATACTACGCTTATCAAAAATTGGTAAAATGCTGAATAAAATCGAATTTTGAAGCGTACTTACATTGTTAAAAACGAGATTTGTCAAAACAAAACAAAAGCACATATAGAACGGTACAGTTAAAATTAAGCGAGTAAATCTTATCGTAAGATAACAAATAATACACTTAGGTTCAAAACAATAACATCTAAAAAGCACCGTTACAACACAATAGACAAAACGATCTAAAAACTATGATAACCGCCATTTAAACTAATCTGACCAACAGAGTCATCTATATCTAGTTTTCATAATTAAGAACGTTACAAAGAAATCTATATTTTATATCATATAACCGAATGGGTACTAGATAGCGGTACCCACAGTAACTTTAAAATATTTTTTTAAAAACTGTTAAACATATCTCTCTACCAGTTTATATTAAGAAAACAACGGGGTTTTTATTAAAATAAATTAACCGGAAAGGGAGGGAAGAGTTATTCAAATAAAATATTAATTAAATTAGTTTCAGGAATGTTAATCTGAATATTAAGAGATTTATCATATTCTTTTTTGAGAGATCTTTTTACCTCGAGTAATTCAAGATTATTTAGATTTATGTTGTCCTGAACTCTATGTAAGATCTTGTAATTATTTAGTAGATTCGATGGGTGACCGGTCTCCATAATATGCTTAGCAAATAATGACTCAGGATTGTTTTGTCTAATGCATCGGTCATGTTCGCTAAACCGAGCTTTAAAACTACGCTTCGTTCTACCTACATAAAAATAAACACACTCACAATAAAGCTTATAAATTCCTTTACAAGATAACGGATCCGTTTTGTTTTTATTATTAATCAATAAGTTACCTAATGAATTGCTCGATTTAAAGGCAACCTTAACATTTAAAGAAGTTAGAACTCGTTGGATTTTATAAGAAACTGCTCCATTGTATGTAAGTGAAATGAACTTATTTACTGGCTGATTACTTAATATTGTTTGATGTAGTATAGGAATTTCGGGTGAAATCAGACCTTTATTTTCTACTGTGTTTGCTAGCAAATACCTATAAAAATACATCCCAGAACATGGACACCATTCTCCAAAGTATTTTTATTACTTAATCACTTTTTATAAGTTGATAAAAATATTTAAACATTATTCTATATGTATTAAATTTCATAGTTCAGACATCTTTTAATTTAATCAGCAAATGGCAAAACGATACTAAGGAAAATAGGCGTATCTGCCATAATTCAAAATCTAAAAACAAGTTGCAATTTTTATTAATGCCACTGATTTTTTAAGAAAAAATTACTATTAACTCCATATCTTTCATTTTAGTGAAGTTTATCGTAATAGGTGGCACGTTAAAAAATACAAAACCTTCATTATCTTAAAATACTGTTTTTGCAGATACGCCCATTAGCTTATGGAAGGCAGTATAAGTGGATAATTTTTTTTCAATTTTGAGAATTCTGATGTCGCTTAATTTATTCTGTCCAACGAAATTTCCAATCCTTCCATTTAAATGTTTTAAATCAAAAAAATCCTTAGAACTTAGGTCCTTTACTTGAAGAGGCTTACCACTTTTTTTTGCAGTTCGAATTAAAGTTATGTACTCGTTAGGTGAATATATTGGGCTTGATTTTAAGTAGTGCTTTACTTGCCGTTCTATTACGGAATGTGCACAATTCTCCTCATTTTGCGTATGTCCCATTACAAGGAATTTATGGCATATGGATCTAATATTAGGATACTTTCTCAGAGCATACATATACATAGAAATTATGTGCTTGTTTTTTTGCTGGCCAGCGCAATTATCCGAATAAAAAACCAATTCAAGATCGTCACATTCGGATCTAGTCTTTGATGTATGTTCTATATAGCTTAGCAAGCAAGATCCTATTTAATTTGCTCCTCGATTGCCAGTCGTTTCATCCCAGACATAGCAGAAATATTTATCTAAATTTGCTCTTCCTTTCATTTCATAGATGGTAAAATGGACATTTAATTTAGACCTATAGTAGATGTTTCGTTCTCTCTTCTTTTATTACTTTTTGCTAATTTTACTTATTTTTAGTTAACATAAGTTTTCTTTAAAGTTTAAGATATTTAATAATTAGTTCGGTAATACTTTGTTTATTTTGGTTTATTTACCATGATTTTGCATATAAAAGTTCACCCGGTATAACACACGCGTTTCTTAGTAAATTGTTAATATTTAAACTCGACCTATCTTACATTTCCTTACTCTCTTACTCCAATGTTCCTTCCATAAAGCCTTGCTCTTTTATCCTACTTTACCTTATGGACCCCTCGGGGCGAGAGGAGTAAGCTATTTGACCGAGGTCATCCGCCAAAATACGGAACAGGTGTGCGATACCGGAAAGCAGTAGTACTACGGCAATTATTGAATCGGTACCTAAATCTCATGCGAGATAATACCGAAGTGCATCACGTCTTTGTCGATTTAATGAAAGCTGATTGGGGTGTTCCTTATATCAACATCCTTTACTTCATCTATTACTAGGGTAAGTCGAGTCATTCTTTTTCCTTTTACGTCAAATTGTGTCTCTTCTTATTTGTTTCTATTTTATTTCGCTCATTACATAATCACTAAGGGTGTGCGTCGAAAACAGAAGGATCACCTTATTTCAGTGTGACTGGAGCAGCGTCCCTATTTCTTTACAGTCTGGCCTTGATAACTTGATAAATAATTAAGATCGAAATAACCTTGATTTAAGTAATTAAACATATAAACAGGCCCGAAACATTTGGTCCTTCGAGCCGGATTCTGCAAAAGCACAACTGATTTGGGGAGATTTTTTTTGTGAAAGATTCACATTTTTAGTGATTTTTTACTTTTATATGCAAAATTTATGATTGCGATTTTAGGTTGAAATTGCTTACTCATTTTACTACTTAATTCATCTTTCTACTATACTTACTGCTACTTTACTATATTTACTTATTACTACTTACTTTGCTACTAATTTTAGTCAATTGCTGACTTATTTAGTCAATTTAATTTACTGCTATTGCCGAAATAATATTTAATATATCTTGCTTTTTTTGTATTTTTTATTTTAAAGTTTAATCGAGTGGATTTTACCTAATTTATTACTTTGTTGAAATGGCTCCGATTAATTCAGATACAAAAATTGCCAGAGCCAAAGCTCTTAGACAAACCTCTTTAAATCAATTAAATCATATACATCAAATTGCTCTGGAAGCTAAGGCTGACGCTTCATTCCAAAATCAATTTAAAGTTAGTTTTCGTAATATAAAAAAAATCAATAAAGATTTTGAAAGGCACCACAATTCTCTTCTAGCCTTGATAGCTGAAGACGAACGTCAATTATCTATTGAAAATCAGATTCAAACTAATTTTTTTGTAAAATCTCAAGAGGTTGAAACTATGTTTTTCGACATTTTTGAAGCCCCATTAGAAGACTCGATGTCACCTTTTAATAGCACTTTTGCTCCTGCTGCTATAACTAATATTGCGTCAGATCATTCATTAATTCCTAAAATGAAATTACCTACCTTTTCCGGAGATATATCAGGTTTTCCTACCTTTCAACAAAGTTTTAATACTATGGTACATAATAATAGAGCCGTATCTACTATCGAGAAATTTAATTTACTTCTCTCTTGTCTAAGCGGCCCACCACATGATTTAATTTCAGATATACCTATACTTCATGAAAATTATCTTAATGCCTACACTACTATAATAGAGCGATATCAAAATCCTCGATTAAGAGCTTATAACCACTGGAAGGCTATTGAAAATTCTCCTAAAGTTACCACAGAAAATGCAGAAACTCTGCGTAATCTGGTTGATACATTTACCAAACATATAGCTGCATTAAAGGTTATGAAATTGCCAACTAATGAGTGGGATTTCATTTTGTGTTATATGATGCTTGATAGATTGGATTCTAACACTAGGCGTGCATATGAGCAGTCTCAGGGCACTAATGAAATTCCCAAGTATGAGTCGGTTAAAACTTTTGTCTTAAAACAATGCACAGCACTAGAATGTGCTACTAATGCTTTCTCTTCTGTTCCTGCTAGAAAGGGATTACCAAATATTTTGCCTGCTACCAAATCTAATTTTTCGAATAACCCTCGTAATGTAAATACCAATACCAGAAATAAAACATTTCATGTGCATAGTCAGTCTTCACCTACTTGTTTTTTATGCAAAGGCAAGCATATTATTTATCAATGTTCGACATTTTTAAGTAAAATTCCTGGTGAACGATATGATATTATTAAGAAGCAGCGTGCTTGCATAAATTGCTTAGCAACCGCACACACTGTGACACAGTGTACTTCTAAAAGACGATGTCGCTATTGTAACCATGGTCATCACAGTCTCTTACATTTTCAAGATAATAATCAAATTGAAGAAAATCAAATACCTTCTACTTCTGACATCCTTGCCTCTACGTCCTCAGATTCACAAGTCAGTAAAGTCGGGATGATGATTAATAATCAAGAAATTTTACTGGGTACAGTAATAGTAAAAATAAAAGATATTTTCCAAAATTGGCAATCTTTCAGAGCTATTCTAGACACTGGTGCTCAAAATACTTTTATTTCTAAAGCATGCGTTAACAAACTTGGTTTACATACATTTAATATTGCTATGACTCTCGAGGGGCTAGATAAAATGTGTACCTCTGCGAAATCAGGAGTCTCCCTTACTATTGGATCTCATTGTAATTCTACTGAAACTTTCGACGTAAATGCTATTATCATGGATAAAATCTGCGATCAAATCCCTACTACCACTATTTCTTTGACTAAATGTCCTCAAATAGGAAATCTTACTCTTTCTGATCCAGATTTTAATAAGCCTGGACCAATTCATTTACTCTTAGGTAACGACGTTGTTCCTTATATTTTGCGGGATGGTAAAATTTGCATGGGTTTCGATAATCCTGTTTGTTTAAATACGTTGTTTGGTTGGACAATTGTTGGGAAAACTTCTAATAATTCTCCAATTTTGCAGAAGCAAAAAACATTTTTTACAAAAACGTCTGGTTCTAATCTTGATTTAACTTTGGAAAAATTCTGGGAAATTGAAAAGGTTCCAGAAGTTGTCTGTATTAGCCCGGAGGAAGAATATTGCCATAAATATTTTGAAGAAACAACTACACTTTCGCATCAAGGTCGCTATATAGTTTCGTTGCCATTTCGAGTTGTTTCACCTGATTTTGGAGACACACGAACGATGGCTTTAAAGCGTTTTTATGCGCTCGAACGTCGTTTGCTACAAAATAAACATTTCTGCAGTGCGTACTCGGAAATAATGCGTGATTATTTAGATTGTGGACATATGAACGCCGTTTCCCAGCCTGCATTTACTGAAATTAATAATTTCTTCTACATTCCACATCATGCTATATTTAAGGAATCTTCTACTACGCCTGTAAGAATTGTTTACGATGCTAGTGCATGCGCACCTAACAAGATTTCCTTAAATAAAGCGCTCTATACGGGGCCTAAATTGCAAAAGGATTTGATAGCGATACTATTGAATTTTCGTTTTAGTAAATACGTCTTCACTTGCGACATTAAAGCAATGTATAGGATGATACAAGTAAATCCTTTGGACCGAAAATTCCAAAGAATTTTATGGCGTTTTTCACCGGACCAACCAATCTCGGATTATGAGATTAATGTTGTTGTTTTTGGGGTAACTTGCTCACCCTTTCTTGCAATACGTACCTTGCTAAAATTAGCTAATGATCATTCTGATTTGCCATTAGCTAGTGATTTAATTATTCATTCATCTTATATTGATGATATACATGGGTCCCATGACTCTTTGGACACTTTGCTACTTATGAAAGATCAACTTATTACTCTTTTGATGCGAGCAGGTTTTTTAGTTCGAAAATGGGCTACCAATAACCCTAAAGTATTGGAGGGCATACCAGAAGATCACATTCAGACAGAATCACTTTCTTTTGACCCTGAAAACCGTAATTTTTTAAAAATCCTTGGCTTAAAATGGAGCCCGGTTTCAGATGCATTTCTTTATCACTTTGATTGCTCTGTAATAGAGCCTCTTACTAAAAGAAAATTACTTTCTGATTTGTGTAAGATTTTTGACCCAATGGGTTATTTAACCCCACTTACTACATTTGCAAAACTATTGATTCAACATTTGTGGCAGCTAAAACTTACCTGGGATCAAGAAATACCCAAAGAAGTTACCCTCAAATGGATAAAATATAAATCTGAATTAAAATTGCTACATGATTTTAAAATTTTACGTCACATTGATATACGAGACTCTCGTTCAATCCAATTGATAGGATTTTGTGATGCTTCTGAGAAGGCCTATTGTGCCGTACTTTACGTTCGTGTCTTATATAAAAATAATAATATTCAAAACTATTTGCTTTGCGGTAAAAGTAAGGTTGCTCCTTTACAAACTATTGGTATACCTAGACTAGAGTTATTGTCTATGGTACTTCTTACAAAACTAATCCAATTTACTACTCATAGTCTCTCTCAAAGGTATTCTTTTGATCAAATATTTTGCTTTTCTGACAGTACCGTCGCATTACATTGGATCAAAGGTTCTGCTCATTCTTGGAAACAGTTTGTAGCTAATCGTGTTTCATATATACAAAAAAGAATTTCCCCCGATTGTTGGTATCACATCCCCGGCATAAATAATCCTAGTGATTGCGGCACTCGAGGAATGTTCCCATTCGATCTTCTAAATTGCAATTTGTGGTGGAATGGACCTGAATTTTTAAAATACTCGTTCGAAACATTGAATCTTTTTAATGCCTCTCTTCCAGAATGTGACATAGCTTTTTCAGAAGCGAAAAGTAAAACTTTTTTGGCGGTAGAGACAATCGGTATATTTCAATCGTTGCTGGAAAAATTTAACTCTTTAGCTAAAATACAAAGAATTGTTGCTTATGTTGTTCGAATATGTCACCGATTTCAGAAAAAGGAAATTGTGCCATTTGAATATATCACTATTCCTGAATTACAAAATGCTCTACTTTGCCTTACTAAATGTATCCAACTGGAACATTTTGCTGCCGAAATAGCTAAACTGAAAAGTGAAGTTGCATTACCAAAATCTTTAAGAAAATTAAACCCTTTCTTAGATAGTCAGGGATTTCTTAGAGTGGGAGGTCGCATTTGTCATGCTGAGCTAGCATTTGATGTAAAATTTCCCCTGTTGATACCAAGAAAAAGTAAATTCACCGATTTACTTATTAAGCATATACATGTGTCAAATTTACATTGTGGTATACATACTACTCATTACTTGCTTTTACAAAATTTTTGGATTCTTAATGCTCGAAAAGCCATTCATAGCGTACTTTCAAAATGCCTTACTTGCTGGAAAACCAAACCTATTCCTTATCAACCCCCTATGGGCGACTTGCCAAAATACCGCGTGAGCCAACATCGTGTGTTTTCGCATATTGGTATAGATTTTTGTGGTCCGTTTTCTGTAATCATGGGTAAACTTCGTGGTGCAAAGACCACCAAAGCATACATAGCCTTATTCATATGTTGTGCGGTTAAAGCTGTGCATATTGAACTAGTATCTGAATTGAGTACAGAAGCATTTTTGGCGGCTCTCAGACGATTTATCGCGCGGCGAGGAAAAGTCACTGATATTTACTCGGACAACGGTACAAACTTTGTGGGCGGTTCTAATTATTTGAAAGATATTTTTAAAGATTGTGCTGCGAAGGAAGGTATTGTTTGGCATTTTTTACCTAGTGCAAGTCCTCATTTTGGAGGCATATACGAATCCAATATCAAATCCGTTAAATCGCATTTAACTCGAATCGTCGGTAACCAAATTCTTACCTACGAAGAATTAAATACTTTTGTGGTACAAATAGAAAGTGTGCTTAATTCACGCCCTCTATGTCCTGTTACTACAGATCCTAATGATCTATCTGTACTCACCCCCGGGCATTTCCTGAATATGCAGCCCCCGACTTGTTTACCTGATCCCGACTACACAGAGGTTCCTGCTAATAGATTATCGCGTTGGAATCTTCTATTGCAATTACATTCCCATTTTTGGAAACGATGGAGCCGCGAGTATCTCCATACATTGCAACAACGGTCTAAATGGACTCAACCGCTGTCGGGTCCAGTTGATTGTGGTACTTTGGTGCTTATACGAGATGAAAATCGCCGACCATTAGATTGGTTAATGGGACGCATAGAAAAGGTTATTTATGGCAAGGATCAGGTTCCAAGGGTGGCTGTAGTTAAAACTCCTACGGGTTTGCTTAAACGCCCTCTCGTCAAATTATGCCCTTTACCAATATCTTCTTAAAATACCTTTAACTGGGTATTTTCAGGGTTGGGGAGAATGTTTCGTTCTCTCTTCTTTTATTACTTTTTGCTAATTTTACTTATTTTTAGTTAACATAAGTTTTCTTTAAAGTTTAAGATATTTAATAATTAGTTCGGTAATACTTTGTTTATTTTGGTTTATTTACCATGATTTTGCATATAAAAGTTCACCCGGTATAACACACGCGTTTCTTAGTAAATTGTTAATATTTAAACTCGACCTATCTTACATTTCCTTACTCTCTTACTCCAATGTTCCTTCCATAAAGCCTTGCTCTTTTATCCTACTTTACCTTATGGACCCCTCGGGGCGAGAGGAGTAAGCTATTTGACCGAGGTCATCCGCCAAAATACGGAACAGGTGTGCGATACCGGAAAGCAGTAGTACTACGGCAATTATTGAATCGGTACCTAAATCTCATGCGAGATAATACCGAAGTGCATCACGTCTTTGTCGATTTAATGAAAGCTGATTGGGGTGTTCCTTATATCAACATCCTTTACTTCATCTATTACTAGGGTAAGTCGAGTCATTCTTTTTCCTTTTACGTCAAATTGTGTCTCTTCTTATTTGTTTCTATTTTATTTCGCTCATTACATAATCACTAAGGGTGTGCGTCGAAAACAGAAGGATCACCTTATTTCAGTGTGACTGGAGCAGCGTCCCTATTTCTTTACAGTCTGGCCTTGATAACTTGATAAATAATTAAGATCGAAATAACCTTGATTTAAGTAATTAAACATATAAACAGGCCCGAAACAGTAGAAAAGAGACACATTACCCTTGAGGCATGGCAGGACAGCTTGTAAATCAAAAACAGCTACTACATAGTGGTCGTTAATTCTTGTTTTGTCGTTATCTTTTTCTAATCGCGATAAATCCTTTTCTATGATATGGTTTTCGTAAAAATTAGGTCAAAATTAGGACCAAACGAACAGTCTCTCTTGCGAATTAAGTAAGAACTGTCTTTCTTCGGCATAACCGATCAGCTAATCTGATGAAGTGTAAAACGACACTTGTGCCGGTCTTTCACATAAATAATAGATTAGATTATGAATTGTTTTTATAATTTATCTACAATTGTAGGGGTCGATATATGTATATTTGTTGCATATTTGCATTTGCATTTTGTCGATACATATATTTCGCCCACAGGTAAGTGCATATAAAGATCAGGCGGAGGACTGAACTGCTTTTGAGGGACCATATGCTGGTCTCGTCTCGGACCTACCACATTTTTTCTTCCTACACCTGAACCTTTCTCAAGAAAGAAGGCACCAAAAAGTTGTAACCTAATAAATTACGAAAAAAAGACAGAAAGCAACAAAACAGCGCCCTCTGCACTTTACACCAAAAGTTAATAAAAAAACTGATTTTTGTTTGTGTTTGATCTTTACTGAGTTATCAGAAGGAACAAAAAATTTTAAACGTTACCACCCGTATCTCAACTTATGGATATAGGTAAGTCTGGTTAAACTATATATATAATTTTCCATATACTATTGATTAAACACCCTATATAGGTAATTTTGTAATAAATTCGAACAAATAACCAAGATTCCAGCTGGTTCTGCTACTTACCTTATCCATAAGATCCTTTTCATCGATTTCGATTGTCATAGCTTCCATTTCGTTAGTCGCCTTCTGGAATGTGAGCTGATCCTGAGCGAGTTGCCTCAGTATGTAGAACAGCAGCTCACTGTGATCCTTTTTGAACGACAAGTACTTCCTAAACACCTAAATAAATTCAATAAATTAGTAACTACGTATTTTGGGAAAAAGTAATAACAATTTACTTGTTTCATAGATTTCATAACGCTATATTTCTGCGTTTCCACGAAGCTTTCCAGCATCATCCTAACGGCCATATTGACGTCTTCTTCTTGCACGTACTCTCTTAAGTGCATCCGAGCATGGGCCTCGCTCATACGAATTAAACTTTCGATGTGACGAACTGTGATTGGTAAACTGCCAGTTGCCTAACAATTAAAAGTTGAACGTTTTAATTTGGGAGCTAAATATTTCAATTGAAAAGGCCCTACCAAAGATTCTTGCCTCAATTGGCTGTATATTTTGGCCACTTTATCCTGATCCATGTTTTGCAACTTAGGATGTATATTTTCTCGGGCGTAGACCAAATATTTCTTTAACATTTCTTGGGGGACTTGCATGTCGTTTTGCGGTTCGGCCACTTCTTCCGCCGAGTCTTTTTTGGACGGATGGTGTCGTATATGAGAGTTTACAACGAACCTAGAACACATAATTTTCGTAGTCCTATAGTTGGAACCTTTGGTCAGACACTCAGATCACAAAATAGTTTTAACACTAACTAAACTCTTTATTTTGTTCTCGACTCACGTTTCGCTAAATATGTTATCATCTTTGAGAGAAAACTAAACTAAAACTACTTACAAGTGGGTGAGTAACAGCAAAGGTTCCAATAATAGAATTCCAATTAACGAATGCAGATATTTGGTTTCTAAAATCCTGCAAACGCCTCTCAGTCTTCCCAAAGTTTATGCAAAGTTCACTAATGTCTTCTTTAAAAGTTAATTTCATTTTGCCAAGGTTTAAGTTTTTGCTAAGCAAAAATTGACTGTTTAATAGGATTTTCTATTTATCGAGAAACTTTATCATTTGAAAAATGACTTTTTCAAAAATTTTTGAGATAGGTAATTTTGAAATTGTATCAGTAAAGTCATCAATGAATTTTTCCTCATTGGTACATGAAAACCTATATATATGGAATAAATATATAGATCTATATGCATGTAAGTAAAAATATCTGTTGACCCACGTCCACTTCTAATTCTACACATTTGATATCTGCTATAAATCTAAATGATGGTTTAACTATTACATCCATTATAAAAATAAAATTACCATCACATTTACCTTCGTTGTAAATAGATTTATAGCCGGGCAGGTTGTATATGAGGAGATTAAGTACCTGATGCGTTTCTGTTAATATGACAATATCAATTTCTTGTAACTCATCAAAATGTGTGCCTATTACACAGATTTTGGTCACTACACCATATCTATATATGAGGCACATAGAATAATAATGGTCTAACTCCGAATACGTTAAATTCGGAGAACTAACATAATTGTTAAAATTAGAATAAAAAATTCAGCAAAATATTTCAACATAACACAAATGTTTATTCATTAATAATACAGTGTAACATAAGTGGGCTTAATGACAAATTTAGATTTTTTACAAAGAAAATGCGTTAAAACTATGAGGTAAACAAAAAAATATGGACTTAGATATCACACTATAAATCTGAATGATTTTGTTTAAATTTATCTAATCATATATCAGTTCATCGTCAGAAGATCTGTCTTCGAGGTTTTCTTGACCAGATGCTCGGGTGGGTAATGGAGTGGGCAAGTTTTTATAAAACTGATGATGTACTGGTGGTATATATGGCAGCAAGTCCATCATATCTTTCTTCTTTGCAGCTGTAGCAGTCCTTCTTGCTGGATAGAGTGGTTCTTGTATTATGTTCAAACTGCTAATGGGCCTACCAATATTTTTCTTTTTTGAAAGATCGACAATATAAAATTCACTTTCACGACTTAGAGTTTCTTTAAATTGAAATTGAAGGGGTCGATCTCTCTGAAATCGAAGCCATCTTATTTTAAGCCAGTTAAAGTTGTATCCATTAGTAGTTACTTTCCGATTGGTAATCATATTCTCTAAACCTGTTGTATTCAAAAACTGTTGATGTTGCATTTCAGTCACCACAAACTTGGGTTCTTTTCGTTTGGAATTCTTAATAATATTAATCCACTCATCTGGATGGTAGATTACACTGTGACGTCTGCTTTCACCTTCGATTGTACCGAATTGGCCATCATTTGGAAGAAAAGAGTGCCCAGAAACCAAAAATTTAAGATCTATGATGTTGATATCAAATTCTGAGTCTTGTACTAGTTTCAACAAAGATAAACTCATCTTTATATTCCAATTTTGACCTGTACATGAGTCTGAATAAGCAATAATATGTTTATGATTCGTAGCATAGTGCCTTAAATGCTTTACTAAACAAGTTGCAATGTCTTGTGATCCGCGCCCACCCTCTGTTTCGTTCCATACATACATATAACCAGTATTGCTGTTAAAGGAATGTATTCCTAGATTAAATAGATACAGATTTCTTTTATAATACGCCACAGATGTTGTCAGCTAAGGGCAAAGCCTTTTGTAAATGAAATGTTACAATATATACGTCTGTAATTTTTTTTGAGTCACTCCTTAAACTCTCCCTTGCTGAGTCTGCTTTTCGTAAATGCAACTCCTTTTCAACTGAAATATTGTTTTTTAAGTCATCATTGTTGGCACTTTTTAGTTTTAACTCTAGATCATCACACAACTTGTAGGTGTCTTGATGAGAAATGTTGAAATGCAAATTAAATTTTGTATTAAATACCTGATAATAATATTTTAATTTTTTTGGTTCTGTATTCTGGGTTCGACATTCTTCTACATACAGATCATACATCTTTTTTACAGTTAGATTACTGTCCAAGTACTTTCGAATAATGGCTTTGATAAGCCGGAAAAGTTTTTATATGCCTGACAATATCAGAATCATCCAACTTTATAGAGCTTGTAGTACCTCTTAGCTCTTTGCAATTAGAGGAATCTGGTTTCGAAATGCATCTATGCTGACGGCCGTTACTTATCTTAAATGTATCAAGAAAATATTTCTTGCAAACTATATGTGTTTTATTATTACTTTTCAATACGTATTGAAAATGTGTATGCTTTCCTAAGCGAGATCCAGTTTTAGGGCGTTTTCTATTTACGGGTGAAGCTTTTACTAAGCTATTTTGACACATAACAGCTCCCGAAATGAGTCAAACGCATTTTCTCTCTCAGTAAATGAAAATAAATTAATACACTTCTTTCTGCACTTACAGTCCAAATTGTCAAAAAGCTTGGCGTTAATTTTTACGCCACTGTTAGAAATGTACTCTTTGCCAGTATTCCTTAGTTTTTTGTTTTTATTAATTTTCCAATCCTTTTCATTTCTCGATCGTTTTCTGCTTCTAATTTTTGCAAGGCCACCTGAAAATTGTGATTTTTTACTATTATTAGTATAAAAAAAATACCATACTTGTGTATGGCTGTGGATGGTGTACAACATCGTCAAGTACTTCTTCATTTGAAGTTTCTGCATCTAAGATAAAAATTAAACTATCTAAAAATGTATTTATTTAAAAAAATAGTTCGCAGTTTTGTTAGGTTACGTCGGTATAATAAAATCATAATACCTAATTAATGCTGCTAAAATTATAAATATAGATTTACCAGAAGAATCGACACTATCACTAGGTGTATATTCAGACCCAGAATCACTAAAATCACTGAATTGATCCATTATAAAACTCTACTGTAAACACAAAAAATGTTGAACATTGAATGATTGAGAGTAAAAATGGTCCAACTCCTCAGATGTACCAGTATTATTCTGAATGCATGATTATACCGTTGTTACAGTGACCTATATTGAATTTAAATCAGAATAAGAGTAAGATGGCGTCATCTATTGACTGAAAACTGAAACAAGGAGTTAGACCAGCTTGATACTGATAGATCTATGTAGATTGATACCTTCTACGTAAATGGCGCGAATTTTGAAAAGAATGGATTTAGACCATTGTTAATCTATGTGCGTCATATGTTAAACGCTATTGATGCGACTCCACATCTTATTATAAGAAACGAAGGTCAGTTTACAAAAATTGACTATAATACTAAATCTGCTTTGGCTATAACAATAATTTCTATTCTGCGTAATAAGTAACTTAGTACCTACTTATTACGCGGCTTTTCGTATTCCTAGAGATCTACATACCGTTCTACGAGACGGACGATGATACAAACTTATTAACAGATATTTCATCATCTGAATGGATAACTTTATTTACCAGACATAAAAAATCAAAATATCGTAACATTAGGTTTGTATGATATTCCATGGAGACATGAATTGATCAAATAAATTCCATTGTGGCCAAGGCTGAAAAACGCCTTAACCTGTTAAAAGTTACAACCAAACGACATTGGGGCGCTGACTCTAAAATAGCCTTAATATTTTACAGGATATATACCACATCATTAATTGATTTTTCTTCAATATTTTACGGTAGTGTTACCAAAACCGGTTTAAATAAAATTAATCGAATACAATATAAGGCATTACGTATAGTAGTAGCTGAAACATTCTGCTCCCTATCGGTGCCGGCTTTTCTCGCAGAAATAGGAGATGATCCATTACATTTAAGAAGAGCATATTTAGCTCAAAAATTTTTAATTAAAAATATGAATACATCTAATGCCTTTCTTATAAACAAATTTAGTAGTTGGCGACCGAGAACACAACTGGTTCATTTTGGATTCACAAAAATTCACCTCCATTAGCTGAGTTATTTACTGAAGTACAAACACTACAAGACGATATTATTTTTAGAGATAATTAAAACAAAAATTTTGTGTAATTGTGTAAAATATGGTGAATATTCGAAAATAAATAATTATATACCTAATTGTCAATATTACGTCAAATTTACTTTACAGTATATCTATATATGCCGATATATCTGAGACACCAGAGTTGCATATGCTTATTTTATTTCCTTATGCTTACTTATAGTATAATTACCGCTGAAATGTATGTAATAGTGCGAGCATTAGAGTATATTTTGTCTATATTTATAGTCATTTGGGATTTGCTTCTGTCGTCTGGGCTTCGCAATATGCAGTGCATGCTAACATATTGAAAACAATCTAAAATAAATTTTTAATATTTTTAGACTATACAAATACTGGTACATTTAACTTGCGTGCTAATTTAATAGTTACTAGAGTTAAATCTGCTTGTGACACACTTTTCGGTTAGCACGTATACGGTCGATTTCACGGCAGTGAACACTCACCTGGCAAGATGCTGATCTTGAATTGGATCGATTTCATCCCGCACCACGCATAAAATATCGAATCTGGATAAAATCGGATCTGATAAATTAACATTTTCCGTAAACGTCATACTGGCATCGTATCTTCCTCCAATAGGATTGGCCGCGGCCACAACGGAACACCTGGCTTGAAGACTCGTGACGATGCCCGCCTTCGATATGGAAATCGATTGTTGTTCCATGGCTTCGTGGATCGAGGTTCTATCTTGGTCGTTCATCTAAGGGTTATTTGTTTAAAATTCTCTTCAATATCTAGAATAGTTATTTACTAACTTTATCAAACTCGTCAATCAGACACACTCCTTGATCGGCTAACACCAAAGCACCCGCTTCTAGGGTCCATTCTTTGGACACGGGGTTTCTTCGAACGTAAGCAGTTAAACCGACAGCACTCGCCCCTTGACCGGTCGTGAAAACGGCCCGGGGAGCGATTTTTTCAACGAACTTTAAAAATTGCGATTTGGCCGTGCCCGGGTCGCCGCATATCAGAACGTTTATGTCGCCTCTTACTTTGTGTTTGTGTCCTAAAAATAATAGACACGTTGAAAAAGCGAAATGATTTAAAATGTGTAACATCATAGAAGAGAATAAAGTTTCTGACAAATTTAAATCTTTAAAATTGGGGTATCTAACAAATTTGATGATTTATTACTATTGGTTATAAGTCATGAAATTTGCACATTTAGTTGCCAGTGAACTTTTTTGTATTTCTGTTATTTGACTTATTGATAATTATATTGACTTATTAAAATCATTGTTACATATAATAAATCTTGTTCTTAAAAAAAGAGGTTACAACATATGGATACTGCTGCTGTAGAAAATTGATAAAAATTTATTTTGAAAGATATTCTATACACTCACAATAATTTTATTCCTATATGCAATATTTATATCAAATCACTATATTTAAAACTAATGGAGAACTAACATATGGTTATCCTTTAAATACTTAAGATATTCTTTTGTTAAACATTAAAGGCTTTAATAATTTTAATTCTGATTGTATTCATATCAATTATGCAAATAAATTTATAAAATTTTTATGTCTTACGGAAATGTGGGCAAATCTAGAGAATAATTAATCATCAGTTATTGAAGGCTATCGTTATGGACTATTGTCGTACTATTCTTACACATGGTGGTGCTGCTAAAAATTATGTGAAGATGTTATAGACATACATAATTTTTATTCACAGAAAAATTATGTAAAATTTCATAGCATTATGCTTTAAATAAAAATGTATATATTTTTGTGTGTTATTGACCACCGCATGGAGATTTCGATATTTTTTATAAATAATATTGTAATATTAAAAAATATTGTAAGGTTCGTAGCGAAGCATTTCATATGAGCGATTTGAACACGCCTTTCCTTAGTTCTACAAATAATCAATGTTGTCTTAATATATTGTCCATCTTTAATTTTAAAAAAAGTTTGTTTGCCCACTCGGATTGTGCTACTATTTCTACCATTCTGAATTCAATTTTTACCAATATATCTGAATGTGAGGATGCTATGGTGGAAAGCAATGCTATACCATGAAATATAGACCATGAAACTGTATTTGTAATTCTGGAGTTTTTACCAAATTTACTGAAGAAGTCAATCAGAGTGGGCAGCTTAAATGTTGGTTTTACTACTACATATAAGTAATTTTAAATATGTCCTCAAGTATCAAAAATAGGTAGAAGGCTATAAGAAAAACCACTTTAATGTCCAATTTGACTTATTTCATTAGACACATTTATGGTATTTTAATTTAAGCTAGACGATGTCTTTGCAATAACGAACGATTTTTCCAGTTCAAATTACTATACGTACCAGGATTCTTAGGTTCTCCCCCAAACAAACTCAACGCCAGCGCCCTCTTTATATAATCATGTGCGTAAATTGAGGGCGCGATAGACGCGATAATCCTATCGGCGATCCTGTAATCCTTACTCATCTTGATGATGGCGCTGATATCGTCATCGGTCAGGGATTGCACGATCTGTTTGCAATCCTTCACCACCAGATGGTTGGCGAATATGACCGTCGAGAAGACGGGGAAACCGTTGTCGACGTTCAACGAGCCGTCGTAGCTGTTGGTGTAGATGCCGGTGATGTCGACCTCGTCGCCCGGTTTGCATCTGTCGCACAGGTCGGCCAATAGGACGCAGTCTTTTGAGCGGGGTACCCGACCGGCGGGGATACGTCCCGGAGATTCTTGTAGGGTGATTTTTTGGTAGTTACGGTATACTGTTTGTTCCATGTTGATCTAGATAACAATTTCATATAAATTCAATTACTAGCAGGAGAACAAATCTTAAGTATTAAAATAGGTACATATATCAACTAACAATAATTCACTTATTTACTAAAACTAACAATATTTATGGATGTCTAACAAGGTAATGCAGGGTGTCCCAAAAGTGGACGTCCAAATGAAAGAAGGCGATAGAGAAGGTCATTTGCAGTCTAAACAACCGTATATTATGATCCGATTGTTGATGGTTTAGAAGTGATTACTATTTTTCTGATTTTTATAAAAAATCACTTCACTTACTCCACAACTAATTCTAGATAATGTAAAAACGGGATTTTATTGCTGCTAAACATCGCTATAAATGTTCAAAATGTGAATTTGAAAAATGATAAAATGTGAACCAATCGCCCTAATACAAATTCGACAACCAGAAAAGAAATCATTGGTCAAAACAAGTTCTTTAAATATTCCCCAGAAAAAAGTCTAAAAGGTTCAGGTCAGGTGAGCGCGACGGCCAATGGATGGTTCCTCTCCTTCCAATCCATCGATTATAAAAAGTAGTATCGAGAATTTGCCTTACGATTCGGACAAAGTAAGGATTCTTCATCGAGTTGCAGCTACATGTTTTGGCGTGATATGTCTTCAAGTTATTATTTCTTTTAAAACTGCTTTCGTCACTCCACAATTTTTTTTTAATTGAGGGTCTTGTCTCTTACGGTGCAGCATTTCTCAACAAAAACTGAATTCTTTTTTCATAGTCAGTGGTCATAAGTGCTTGAACACGTTGCACATGATAAAGGTAGGGGAGACCGAGGACAATTGAGTCGCCATTTTTTTTAGACGCGAAGGTAAAAACTCGTGTACACAGCCTCACAACGCTTGACTAATTCCACATTTCTGCTCGACAGTGTGAAACTAGCAGTTGAGCAAAGTGGGTGTGTTTGCGCTCGGCTCTCTTATTTTATGTCAACAAAGTAATCTTTACATTTCATCTAAAAAGTGTGGAAACAAGAAATTTAAGTGTAAGTACACCACTTTTTTGTTTTTAATCAATTTTTTTATGTTTTTGCTTAGGTTTAGCAGCCTAAACTTGTTAGTTTTAGTTAAAGAGTTCAAAGAAAAATAATATTTTGCTAAAAAAAACCTGAAGGGGACAATTCAAACAAGATGTAAATAATTTTACGGGGACGGTTGAAACATAATTTATAGAAGGCTTTTGGTATTATTTAAGCGTAAACTGATTAACTGATTGTAACAAACTCTCTGAGGGCTATTATTTTGTTATAGAATGCGACGTGAAAGGGTCAGGAAAACAAATAGAGGTACCAAATCCAACTTGGTTTACGAAAATGCGTATAGGGAGGTTATTGAAAATGGAGCATCCGTAAGGTCTGCGGCAGATTTGTTTGAACTGAATCATGTTACATTAGGCAGATTTATTAAGAAAAAGAAAGAAACTATTGAACAAGGGTCTACTGAAACTGTAACAATGGGATATAGGTGCGTACGACGAGTATTTAACGTTGAGCAGGAAAAATCCATTGTTAAATACATAATAAAGGCATCTCAAATATTTTACGGCCTATCGCCAAAAGAAATACGTAAACTGGCCTGCCAAATAGCCGTAAAATATGCATTGAATATGCCGAATACATGGACTAAAAACTCATTGGCAGGAGAAGATTGGTTTTTCGGGTTTATGAAACGTAATCCTGAACTATCAATCCGTTGTCCCCAGGCTACAAGCCTTTCAAGAGCGACCAGTTTTAACCCAACAAATGTACAACTTTTCTTTGACAATCGTGCCACGGTAATAGACAGATATAAATTCTAAGCGAAGGACATTTATAATATAGACGAAACCGGTGTTACGACGGTACAAAAACCTGCTAAAATCGTAGCAGAAAAGGGACGCAAACAGGTAGGGGCACTTACATCAGGAGAACGTGGCACTTTGGTTATAGTGGCAATAGCGGTAAATGCAAATGGAAATAGCATCCCACCAATCTTTATCTTTCCAAGATTAAGATATCAGGATCATTTCGTTCGTGACGGTCCACCTGGGTGCATTGTAGCAGAAAATGCTAGTGGATGGATGCAAGAAGATGAATTCTTGCTATACCCAAGACACTTTCAAAAACATACCGACAGTTCAATTGAAAATAAAGTTTTGGTTTTAATAGATAACCATCAATCTCATGTAGAACAAATATGAAACGATAAGTTGATATATCTAAAATAATATTATTTGCAAGTTTACATGATTTATCATCAAAAAACCTAAAAAATTGTCACAAAGTAGCCCCACTTTACGGTATCAAATCTAGGATGAAACAATTTATGTTATAGGCTTCAGTAGACATGAGTTCAAAAGCTGTAGGTTATTGTCTTATTAATAGGTTTGTAACAAAACACTTTAATATTGCTTTTTTATAATTGTGTATATTGTTTAATTCTTTTAGATCGACCTCTGAGTATGTAACCAATTGTATCAACTCAAATCAAATCAAGATAAGTTTTATGGTTATGAACAAATATTTGTTCATGAGAAAAAAAGAGAAAAAAAACAGAATAAAAACAGTAAAAAAGAGAAATGTATACATAAAAAGGACGAAAATCAAAATCTATACATACAAAAACTTACACTGTAGACTCTACAAAACATTAAGCATAAAACTCTTCAAGGTAGGCTTTTTCTGTCAGATACTTTTAAGAGCTATGTCTGTTGCAAGGTCTATCCAGGGTCAAGGGGATATTTAGGTAAATTTACAGCCAATTTATGTTAAATTTTGGTTCTTCTCGACCGTTTAATTAAAATAGCGATAAGCAGTTTATTTATAAGAAAAACGAATTAATATGTTTAATTTTCGTATAAGGTCTAGTTTCGAAAACTTTTCCGCAAATCGGACCTAAAATTATGGGCAGAACACCTAAGATGTGTGTAATTTGACCGGAAATAATATACCAATGGCGAAGTAGCGAATTGTCAAGTAGATTTTTTCCAAAAAAAAGAAGAACAAAGAAACTAATTTCGACATTTATACATTTTAATGGTATCTGGAATTATAAACCCAACCTAGCCCAACTTTTCTGAAAACCGCACTTAAAATTATGGAAAAAGAGAGTCTAGTTGCAACACTATGATGTGACAGAAAGCATTCCTATAATGCTGTTTTGCGATAATGAGTACATTTTTTGAAATAATATAAGTTATCAAAAATTAATATTGGTTGGAAATACACACATTTTACGCCTTTTCCTATAATTTTAGGTGCAATTAAGTCAAAATATATTTATATATATTTAGTTTTTGAACAACATCAACATCCAAATAGCCAATTACAGATACCGAAATTACCTATAACTAATAAATTCAAAATAATCAGAGGGACTAAGTAAACAATACAAAATCCTACATAGCTCTTTATTAGAAAATTATCTAAATACCTACTACCACAGGAACTCACGTTATAAACTATTTAAATCCTGCATCTGAGAAGCATACAATATTTATAATTCTAGTAAAACTTCCTAAGCTTATCAAATCTATGTCAAAGTCACTAGCATTAATATTAAAAGAATTGCACATTTTATATATTGGTGAGCGTTCAAAAATATTTGTCCTTGGAAAATCTAACTTAAAAGCCTTTCTTTGTCTAGTGTTCCCAGCATTGACAAAAAATGCAAGCATTGAAAATATGTCTGGAGAGTTAATTTTATTTGTTAAGATTTTATACATATACACAAGGCAAATTTTTTGGTGTCTATTTTCCAAGGAGAGCCTATTAAATTCCTGCAATAACAAAAAATGGTTATAGCCCTGACTTGGATAATATACATACTTTTTAAAAAACATGTATTTCAGAAATTTACGTTGTACACATTCTAGTTTTAGTCCACACCTCATATTGTGGTGGCCATAAAATGCTACCGTACTCCAATAGCTGTATTCGATTCAACGCCGGTTCTGGTTGACAGCTATTTGACGCTATTAACAGAATATTTGACGTATTTGGTTACAAATAATGACGTCAACGCATAACCAATACCAAACCACCCGAATGCAATGGTTCTGCTGTTTTTTTTTATTGGTTATGGTTCTTGCTATATTTGTGTTCTGTGGGTTCTTGTTTATTTTTTTGCTTCGGTTTGGTGGTGTTTGCTTTACACTTTTCTACTTTTCCCCCCAGAAAAAAAATTAAAATTGCTGGTCAGATTGGGGTACCTTCCTCTATAACGCTATATATTTTAGACTCTAGAAGATTGTAGCAGATATTACTGTTCAATTAATATAGGTACTTAGGTAAGTCTACATCTATTAATGTTCTCTGAGTATTACTAATCCTCTTTTATATTATAGTAGGTATGGAGTGAGATTTTACCAGCCCTGCAAGTGTAAAAGACATAGCTATAGCCACCTGTCTTAAATAGTCAAGTGTATAATCATCATCTAAAAATTAAAAACAAAATACCTAATAATTTAAAGGGCTATTAAATAAATGATTAAGTAATAAAGGCCCTGCATTTATTTCTGCAGTGTAGTAACCGAAAGTAATATGATGCATGTAGTTTTTATTTACATTAGTAGAAAAGAAATACCAAAAAACCTACTAGTAAGAAGTAAATGGCAAGTAGAAATATCAGCCTCTATATATATGGACTTATCGTTAATTAAAAAGTGTACATTTTCCATTTTATCTCATTTAATATAAATACTGCTTAATTATTACTACCCTCTAGGATCTTATTATTGTATATTCAAGTTCAAATAAAAAAATGTTATCAATAAAAACAATTTTGTTTTTTATCTCGTGTTTACAAACAAATCCAAACCAAATCGGATAACTACCTCGCCGGTCTGGTTCGAGATATGACAGACCAAAAGTAAACAATGACGTCATTAAATGTAAAACGAATGCGGTTGGTATCACTTCGGTTAACCGAAACCAGAACCAGCGTTCACTCGAATATAGCTAATACTGGCAACACCAGACTGTCAAAACATTTCAGACAACACTCAACACTAAAACCCTTGGTAGACCTGACGATAAATCCCATTGTCTATGTTCTTTATTTACAAACTCACAATTACAGTCCACAATAATACCCAAGTCTTTCTCATGCTTACAGTCTTGTACTGGTGTACCATTAATGCTATACTCATATTTAAACACATTTTTATTATACATTAATATTAAAATCATTTAAGTTACACCAGTCTACAACACTTTGTAAATTTCTTTGCAAAACATGACAATCCTCTAGTGTACTAATTTCCATATACATTTTAAAGTCATCAGCAAAACATAAGGCCCTCGAATTACCTATAGCATACAATATGGCATTTATAGCAATTAAAAACAAAAGGGGTCCCAAATTGGATCCTTGGGGAACCCCAGAGGTACTAGTATAAATATTAGACTTTGCACCTCGGACTTCAACATATTGCTGCCTATCGGTTAAATAAGAAATTATTAATTTTATTAAAAATAATACATTTTTTGTAGTTTTCCATCTAAAATGTCGCAATGGTTAAACTCACTTTAAGACTAAAGAATCTGATAGTCTTATTTTTTTTATACTGATGTGGAGCAAGGATCTTTAAGGAAATATATGCCCCTCGCTACATTTGTAAGCATAATGTGTCACCAAATGTGCTTTTTCTATTTCCCAAGGTAACTTTCGATAGGAAAATTCACTATCTTCAACTGTAGAAAAATGCATATTTTAGTAAAACTGAACGTGGACATATTAAACATAATCTTACAAGCGCAGCCAGGAATTTAATAGAACTTTGTGATTTATCTATTTTCAGAGATTATAAAAGACATATTGGAATACCTGAGTCAGTCTCACGTTAGTTTAAAATATACTTCAAAGTTTAACATCAAAACTTTTCATTTTTTCTAATAGTTTCTTAAACATATTAGAGTTTAAAAAAATATATAAAGTTAGTAAATGATTTAAACTTACCGAAAATGGTCCGCCACTTTGACACTCGGGACACGTCTTAGGTTGAACTTCCATATCTTGAGTCTGTTGGAAAGGTCCCAAAACAAAACCACAAGACATACAATCGAATTTAACCAGAGATAATTGCGGTAAAACCCCCGTGGTTGCCGTTACCACTCCCAGAGTCCTTACTAATTGATTCACATGCAATTTTCTGAAAATTACCAATGAAATTTAATAAAGAAATAATATTTTTACATAATTATTACCTAAAAGTTCTAAGCTCTTCAATAAGGGGCAAATCTGATATCCTTATGTGAATCTCATTGGTTACCCTGTCATAACTGGGGTACATAGACAAAACAATATCTTTGGCCACCTCATCAAAGATTTCCAACATTTGAAAGGGTGCTTCTGGTAAAAAATAGGCCAATACATGCTCTTTATTGGCTAAATTTGGAAATTCAACTGTGAAACTTGACTGAAAGAATATAGATTATAGATTAAAAAAAAAATCTAGTCTAGTTCAAACAAACCTGATTGTGCTCACACATTCTCCTAATTTTTTCTTTATAAATATATTGGCCTTTACTATTAACGTAAGTTCTTAAAAAGTTTTTAAAACGATTAGCGATTTCTGTCCTAGGACCCATCATGACAACCCAGTCTTTTATGGAGTAGCCTTTTGTATCTTCAAGGTTTTCAATAGATTCAATCATTTCCTAAAAATAAGTTTCAGAGAAAATCATTGAAAATATTCATAATAAAGAAACCTTGTATTTCATACCTGATCATCCATTTCACCAGCAGCAGCTTTTTCAGCCCTGCGTCTTTTGTTCCTCGGATCCTCCTCGTCCTCCCTATCATATAATAACTCTCGATCGTCCCTCCTGAGGATCCCCATCTCTCTATCTCTTTGCCTAAGTTCCGCTTCTGCTGCCAATCTGTCCTCAATGGACATTGCATCGTAATCGTCTTCATCCAAAAGACGTTCATCATATCTGTCTAAGTGAGGCATAGCACGGTAGTCGCTGGAGTTGTAAATGAGTTAGTAAAGGTTTGGTAAGATTCAATATTTATTCTATAAAATTATATTTAAGAAATTTATTTTCAAAATAAGTAGGTTACAGACCCTACAGAAAAATTTAGAGATAAAGATGTGACAAACTCCTGTATAAAATATTGGCATAAAACTTTAATTAATACTTACCAATTAGTAAAAAACAGACTTAGTAAGTCTATAATGACTTTTTTTGAAAATATGCTATATTTTCTGTGACCTAATTGTGTTGGGAATTATATTGAAAAATTTTATACATGAATAGAGGTATAGACGCTAGGAATAGAGGAAACTTATAATAAATAAATAATAAGCTTTCATTTCAAGAAATCATGTAAGTTTTATGTAGATAGGTGCACAATTAACTATAAAAAATGTGCCTATGCACCTATAAATATACACATTTTATAATTATAGAGAGAACAATTTAGTAAAATTAATGCTTTTATCATTTTTAAATTAACACTCTTAATATATTATTATGTTGGCCAAGTACCAACAACCAAACATTCATGTCTTTGAAGACAGACAAAATGTGTTATTATGTTGTTAGAAACTGCGTCGTCAATATTTGATTAAGTGCTTTTTAGAGAGCGAATGATATTAAAAGGTTTAGATAATAATAAAGATGTTAAAAATAAGATATCCGAGGTATTTTGCACTGTAAGGTTATTTTGTACTTTTGTTATTTTTCCAGACAACTATTGTGCCTGAATATATCTATTAAGCTCTTCAGCGATATCACCCTCTACAAGTAGGGGAGATCTGATTTTTACAACTCTACACATTTTCGGTTTACTAGTTATTTCATTTATGGCATGTTTTATTGTGGTCCATGTTTCTTTTGGACTTTTATAGCTTTGATTAAAGAGCCTTTTCAAATACATAGCTTTTGATGTTAAGAGTAGTTTAGAAAATAGTTTTCTGTAAACTATATGAAGTTTTGTTTAGCTATTAAGTCATTAAGGTGGCTGGAGATTGTATATCATTCTCTTGTTAGATGACAAATATACTGGTGCACCTCAAGGATCAGTTCTGGGATCTATTTAATTTTTATTGTATGTGAATAACATTATGGACCTGAATAGTTCTGGTTTTAAGTAGTAAATTTTAAACCAGGAATATTTATACCTTTTTTATCTAGAAAATCAAATTTTAGTCAGTATAATTGAAAGTAAATTTCTAGGTTTACAAATCATATTGAACTTTTCAATACAGTCATTCAGCTGGTTTAACATAACAATCATATTTATAGATTTATAACATTTATAGACTCCCATTTATGTTATGGTATACATTTTTATGGTTCTTGTGCTAAACAGCTAATGTATACAGTACTTGTGGTTAAATTAAGTACATGATTAAAGCCAAAGTGAGAGATTCAAGAAAGACAATTAAAAAAAAATTCTAACCCCACCTTGCCTGTATATACTTGAAACAGTAACTTTAGTTCATAAAAAGTATAGTAATTGCTTAAGGAGATTCCTCCATCTATTCCATAAGACAAACACTTAGGGTGGCACTTCCTATTCCCAAAACTTAATGGTTGACTAGTTTTCAATCATCTGCCTGTAAATGGAGATGGAATTCTCAATTAAAGAATTTTAGAACAAAAGTCAAAAATTCTTTAATTGGGGTTTGTTGTTGCGAGTCTATTAGGATATTCAGGAATAATTAAATCACAGATTTTGAATTACTTGTTAACAAAAGCTTGTTAGTAGATGTTCTAGATGTGGTATGTACTGTGTGGTAACTACCACTTTTTCTTTCAAACTATTTAGGTCTTTAATTTTTAGTTAGATCTAGGTATGAGCTTTGTTAACTTAAATGTTATAGAACAATAAAGCATACTTTAATTGAAAAATATATAACTGATGAGCAGAACTGTAATCTCTTATTCTACAATAGTGTTTTCCAGAAACTCTTAGGAGGATGTGAGAAACTCAGCTATAGTAGAGGTATTCCAAGAATCAAAAATTGGCTGGACTAAGACTAAATATTTCAAAAACAAAAAATACAGATATGTTTACAAATTGAGAAAATTAGATCATGTACCCGAAAATATAAAAAAATTGGCTGAATTGTAATAATTTGTATAAATTTAATTTGACTCTATACAGAGAATTGCATAATTGCTCGACAACTTCTTTTTCTCAAAAAAGCTTATAATTGTTTTTAATTGTAACTTATATAATAAGTTACCTCAAGCACTCTTATTGATCCTATATTTATCAATAATTTTGACATAGTAAAACAATGTGGAACGATATCTTCAAATGCAATTTCTTACCATAATTTAGTATATCTTAATATGTCTCTTAATATTAAAAAGGCACCTTCTAGAATATTCTCTTTTAGATCATTTAGAAATTTTAATCAACTAAATTTTAAAATGACCTTTAAAATATGTAAACTAGAACTTTTCAACCATTTCATTATAGAACTTTCTGATAAACATGCTCCCATAATAGAGGTCCGAGCAACAAAACCAAAAGCTCCTTGGTTAAATGATAAAATTCGTCACCTAAAAGTATTGAGAGATAAAAGTTGGCAAAAGTATAGAAAAACTAGATCGGACGCTGACCATTTACTCTATAAAAATATTCGTAACCAGACATTATCTGCCACTAGAGCTGCAAAAAAGAGATATATTATAAATACTTCTCAATTAAACAATACAGCTAAACTCTGGAAAACTCTTCAAGCTTTAAATGTTCGCTCACAAAAAAAAACACATTATATCAAGTAACCACTCAAATCCTAATGAAATTAATAGTTATTTTACATCCTTTTTGCAATCCATATCAAATCCCTCAAATAATCAAATTTTATATTATAACACCCATATATTCAACCCAGAAATAAACTTCAAATTTTCTTTAGCTACAATAGATGAAATACACTCCGCTCTACATAACATCCGAACTAACGCTGTTGGTACAGATCAAATAAATGCAAAAATGCTAAAAATATGTAGCCCTTTAATAGATCACATAATTTTACGCATTGTTAACACGTCCATAGAGAAAAAACAAGTCTCAACAATCTGGAAAACTGCTCTGGGAATCCCACTACCAAAGAACAGTCAGCCCTCCCATTTTTCTGAGTTGAGGATCATAAGTATTCTTCCCACCCTGTCAAAAATTGTTGAGTGAATCCTTTATAACCAAATATTCACTTATTTTACTGTTAATAAAATCCTGCCTGATAATCAATGTGGATTTCGAGAGAATTTTAGCACAGTATCTGCTTTAGCATTTGTGCTTGATGATATATTCAGGGCCTGCGATGAAGGCTACATATTTTGGTACTCCTAGACTTCTCCAAGGCCTTTGATACTCTGGATCACCGTCTCCTATTAGCTAAGCTAAAATATTATGGGTTCGACGCGGACTCTGTTCAATTAATTAATTCATTTCTAAGCAAACGGTCGCAAAAGGTGGTCTATAACAATATTACGTCGAATGCATTTAATGTTCTGTCGGGTGTGCCCATCACCCCTTCTATTTATTATTTACACCATTGATATAAATCTCGCACCTAAATACTGTAAAACACAAGCATACGCGGATAACACACAAATCTATGTCTCTTTTGATTATAACAAATCGCAAGAAATGGTCGATAAAATAAACGTTGATCTTAAGGTAATTAAAGAATTATCTGCTGAACATAACCTAAACTTACATTCTGACTAAACTTACATTGGCAGCAAAATGAAAAGAAACTCTATTAAAAACAACTTAAAATTAAAAATAAATGATACTACATTAAAATTTGTATCCAGCGCAAAAAATCTTGGCTTAACTATCGACGAAGATCTCAGATTTAGTGCACACATTCAGAATATAACAAGAAAAAGCTTCTGTGTGCTGAAATTATTATATAATAATCAGCACATTCTTAACTACTCATTGAAAAAAAGTTTATGTGACACATTAGTACTCTCACATTTTAACTATGGTGACTTTATATACGGTCCATGTCTTACAGCTCTCAATAAACAAAAAATACAAAGGGTACAGAATGCATGCTGTTGATTGATATATGGAATCAGGAAGCATGACCATATTACTCATAAAATTGTAGAATCTAACTGGCTAAATATGGAAAGCTGTAGAAACCTACATCTTTCAAATTTTGTGCATAAGCTTCTCAATACCATTAACACCTCAAATACTCTTAAAAATAAATTTCTGCCAAGGACAAGCATGCATGGACAAAATATTAGAAACAAAAACAAATTCTCCATCCCGTTACATAAAACATCTATGTATAAAAGATCCTTTTCATATATAAAGACAAAAAGACACTTAAAATAAGCATGTTGAGGCAATACTTAATAAAAAAATTAAAAAAATGGGAGAGTAACCAGGAAAAGTGTATCTGACTTGTGTAATAAACAAACCTTATAATATATTTGAAGAATTTATAAACAGGTATTGGCATTGTATTGCTGAACTGGACTAGGCTTTGAAATTATTTCAAAATATAACTATCTACTTTTTAAAGAAAATCTCTACCTGCTACTGGATAAAGCTTTATTATGGTCTTTTGTATTGCACAGTTTGTCGTTGTGTATAATAATTCTTTAAGTAACTTTTTTTTTCTTCTACAATGTGTGCGTACATTTAAAGAGCTATTCACTAATAAGTTGCATGATATTGTTTTATTTTCACTTCAGAGGGATTAGGTAGGTTAAGTAAGAGTAGCCACATGGCTAGACTTCGCCTCTCTTATATCCCTATAGAAATGTATGTATGATAATCTTAAAATTATTTGTTTGTTAAATAAAAGATGTTTATTATTATTATTATTATTATATAACGTATACAAATTTTGGTTATTTAAGTTTTAGGTACAAACAACAAATTTGCTTTGGAGTTTATATAGTAATGGATGAATATAACATGCATAAAGTATTGTATCAGAATATTTTGGAAAACTTATGTATATCTATTACCACTTGCTGTAGGATATTCTTTTTTACTGGCAAGAATTTTGCTTTTTGGAATTATAGGGACGAGTTGGTTGAGTGGAAGAATGGCATGCATATGATGTAATTGTATATATTATATGTTTTTGCATTATGTGTATATAGAAATACTTGAATAAAGATGTTATTTATTTATTTAAAATTTAATGTGTTTTTCTACTAGTTATTTTTTTAGTAAAAATCTTTTATTGCTTGGATCTCAACTGGGCTTTACATTTCTACAGCTATGTACTCATAACATGTACAGTAGACAGTAAATCCTTGCATAAACCTCAACCTTATGAAGCTTATATTCATGTACTCAAATAGTTTATTATAGTTAAACATACTTTTCCATATTGTCTCCAAACAGCTCCTCTCCTTCTTCGTCTTCTTCCATATTACCATCAATATCACCCAGGAGCCCCTCATCTTCGAAAGGCTCCAAATCTTGAGCAGGAGATGACATATTAGAGCGTGGAGTTGGGGCGGGAGATTCATCATCAAGCTTTATAAACAACACATAGAATAATGAAATTTTCATTTGTATTGAGGGATTGTTTACATACTGGCTAGTAAGTACTTACCCGTCGAGACATTGCTAATTAAATGTGTTGTGTTGTGTGGGTTAAAAAGTTAAAGAAAGATTAGAAATTGTTAACAAAAGACATAAATTAACAGTAAAAATAGAAATCAGTGAGAACTTCGAAAGAGTAAAAAGTTTATTAACCGAACTACAACAACCTTTTGGCGGTAAAATTGACGTTAAAATTGAGGTTATGTTATGTTAATTGTTAAATGTCATGCAGCAAGCAGCAACGAACTGTTCCAATAGTGCCAACGTTGTCACATGTACAGCAAGTACCTACCTGCATACTTTGATTAATAGCGGGTTATTCAAAATGTTATTTATATTCAAATTTGTGTTGAAATTGCGGGAAATTCTTTTAACCTTCTACTATAAATGCATAAGGTATTGTGTATAATAAAGAATTCAAATATGAAATGTAAAAATCGAACAGGTAGAGCAAGCAGGTGGGGTTGGAGTGTTTCTGCGTGATATTTTTGACTGTTATTTCAATAAATTTTGACGAGCACTTCGATAACTCGCTTTCCTATTTTACTGCTTAAGATGAGAAAACTTTATTTCCAGGGGATGTAAGTGAACGTCATTCTCAAAATAACTTATTAGTTATGTTTTGCTGGTTCTGATTTTACTTACGTATTTATATTCATATATTTCTGTGAAAAAAAGTTATACTATAATATTGTAATTAACGTCAACTGCTGTAAATTGTTCAACATTAGATGCTTACCTTATATCAGATCATAGAGCTGTAATGTGTGAAATTATAATTGAGATTGTAAAACTCTCATCAAAAAATAATTTTTTATAGAGATTTTTGTAATATCAATAACCTGTAATATCAATTGTAATGTTTATAATATCAATGACCTATCAATGTTTAATAGGGATATTAAAGCTACAAATTGGGATTCTATTTATTACATTAATAATATAAAAACCATTTGCACCCCAAATATTAAACTACTTATGAAGGAAAGGGATAAAGCGCTAACTAGAGTATCTAAAAGTGAGGCAAAATGAAGTTTTTACAAATAAATGAGAAGTACTGTTGTAAATGCTAAAAAACTATGAAAAGCTATACATAATTTGCATTTATAATTCAATACTAAATAATTGCAAATGATTCAATATTGTCCCTATTATATTTCAAGTCATATTACTCATATTTATATATATTGCTATTTAGGAATTAGATATTTTCAAGGCATATGGAAATGTTCTTTAATAAGATCCCTACTCAAATTTACTTAACCTGAAAATTAATCAGAGCATAGACCTATCTCAATTATTCCACTTTATCAAAAATTTTAGAAAATTATTTACATCGGAAGCTCTATGACAACTTTAAAAAAAAAAACGAAATAATGTGCATTTGCCAATCTGGTTTTCACAAGAATCATAATACAACTTCAGTGAAAAAAATGAAAACTCCAAGTCTCAGTCTCAAAATGTCTTTTTAATTATTCAGGTGACATGTTTCGCTAATGAAGCATCATCAGACCTTATAGCTAGATGACCTGCTAAGTACTCTAACTAAGAGAGTTTGGAGTTTTCATTTTTTTCTCTAGTTACGTAGGTCTCTTGGAGATAATGGACGAGTTCTTTCAATACTACTTCAGTGTTAGCTAATGTAACAGATAAAATTATAGCTTCTATTGACAATATGTTTGATGTGGTAAAGAAAACTTGTAAAATACAAGGCTTTGCGGAGGATACATAATTACTGCATTCATTTAAAATAAATCAGCTGCAAGAAGCTGCAATGGAAATTAACAATGATTTGAAAGCGGCTGCCTTATGTTCAGGAAAATCTTAAATTACATATTAGTTTAACAGAACTATATAATTTACAGAAAAAGCAACAAATTTAGGCCTCATTTTTGAAAAACACTTTTAAGTTTCATATTGCTTCAAAGATGTAAAAAACGCATTAAGACCTCTTTATATGAGCAAAAGCATAATAAATTTTAATCTGAGAAACAAGCTTTGCAAATCCTTAATATTGCCTATTCTCAATTATTGTGACGTACTTTATTATCCTTGCATCGATGAATTTACGGCTTATATAGCTTATAGATTGCAAACATTTCAAAATAGCTGTTGCAGATTTATATTTAAATTTAACGCGTTAGGTTGGTCTCGTATGAAAAATTTTTATTTGTTTCATTTGTTTAACAAATTGGTATGTAGAAATAAAGTACGTAATGTCAACGTAAGATTTTTATGCATTATTTCAGGTATTATTTAACATATTTCAAGCATAGTTTGTACAATGCTGTCATTATTTATAACAAGATTCCTGCAAGTATAAAGCTTTTGTCAGAAAGTTGATCTCGTAGAAAATTTAAATAATTTTATTTCAATAATCAATTAACTCTATACGGGTAAGCTGGTAGTGTTTTTACATTTTTTTTATTGTTTTTATATTATATCGCCTGTTTCCAAGAAAACCGGCACAACTCAAAGAATAGTGAATTTTAAGTTGCTATGGTCATTATACTTAAAACAGCAAGAGTTATTTCCAGAAAAATCGGCATACGTGTATTTCGAATATTTTCCGCGGAGCGCGACTAGCGTGATCGACGCATCAAGCATTTTCGCGGAAGACCGTCATTAATCGAAAAGAAACGTTTTATTAAAAGTATTATTCGTGAAAGACCATCCTAATTAGTGTTAAGCTAGTGTGTTTTCAAAAAAGAAATAATTATTGTGAAATTATTTAAGAGAAAACCGTCACAATTAGAGTTGTGTCAGCTTGTCCCCAAAAGTAAGTAATTTTTTTATTCACGATATTCAGGAAAACCGTCTTGTGCCGGTCTGTCGCACAAATAGCTTATATTTTATATAGTATTTTAAAGAAAACCGTCATAAATTATAATTGTGACAGTCTTTCCCCATAAATAAGTAAACTTTGGTACCAATCATAACAGGTTTATAGTCAAAAATAACGAAAAATATTTAGTTTTCGTGACAAAATATAGAAATTTATATAAATTTATTTGACCTAATGATTCCTAAAACTTTGTAATACTTATAACGTTAAATTTTTAGAAACAAGATGCAGAAACAAAATAGGTCTTCTTTAATTTTGAAATTAACCAAAAATAATGTCGAGGTACATAACATAGATCAGCCTATGTGGAAAATAGAGCAGTTCATGAAAGAGGATAAAAATGAAAATGAAAAAGAGATTGAAATAAGGCAAGGTAAGTTTAAAACTAAATACAGATTGTATAATAATATTTAATATTAAATTTAATCTTTTATATTTTAGACATTTGCCGTTTATCGGAAAATTCTTCAGCTCCATTGAATGATAAGTGTGATTTAGGTACTTTACAAAATCTGGAAAAAGAACCGAACGGAGATGAACTCTATAATAATCAAAGTAACTGTAAATGTTAATTTATTTGCTATTTTCAAATTAACTGTTTTTGTGTGTGTGCAAATTACTTTTATGCGCGTCATAAACGATATAAACAAAAATTTTAAAAATATATAAATTATTATCACATTAATCGTGCATAAAGTTTTGTTTGAATTTCTGGATAATTCAAACAAAACTTTCAATCGGAAAATGATTTGGGTCATCTAAATGATAACAATGATTCAAGTAAAAATATTCAAAATCTAGAAGAAAAAGGGGAAGAGGTTTTTGATATTAATCAGGGTGAGCTATGTTTTTAATTAACTGTGTTTTGTTTAAATTAATGTCTGGCTTACAAATCATGATAATTACAAATAATAAAATTCTAGATATTTGCTATCTAGCGCAAAATTCTGCATCTCATTTTAATGACGATTAATAAGGAAAATCCAGAAAATGGAAAAACAAGAAGAGAACTTTATAAGAATCAAGATGAGTTGAAGAGTGAGTTGGCACCTAGCTATGACATTTTGATTTGAGTGTGAATAGTATGTGGTGTATTGTGTAATACGTGTGGTAAATAAATACCTAGATTGTTAGTATACTAGGTAGACATGACATTTTTTATATTAAAAGTTTTCACTTCCAACGAGGTGAAGGTAACTAATAGAATTGTTTTATTTTGTAGATGATGTACCTAGTACTTCCGGAATAAATACTGCTAGAAACATTTTAACTGAAATAATTCACAATTCAGATACTTCGTCACAAAGTTCCTCCAGCGGTAGTGAACCATTTGGTTCTTCACACTCAAATGATCCTGATTATGACGCGTCTTCAACTTCAGAATCATCATCAGAATCAGACACAGAAAATACCCCTACAACATTAACTGACAATATGGATTCTCCTAAGAAAAGAGGCTGAAAAAGAACTAGAAACTCTGCTGATTGGAAAAAAAAACGTTGCTAAGCGATTGCGAAATAGTGGTCGGAGTTATCATTCAATAAGGTAACTAACAAAAATGGAGACAAACAAAGAACCTTGGTAGAACGAGCGGAAAAGAAAATGTTACCTCCTTGTACTGACAAGTGCAGATTAAATGCAAAGAGAAAATCTCTGAAGAATCTCGAAAGAACATTTTTAAAGAATATTGGAACCTTAATGACTTACACCGACAAAGGGGATTTATTGCATTTTCACTATAAATCCCAAATACTCAAATTCTAACAGACGACGAGATTTAAATTACGCTTGTTATTTCCGCTTTGAGGAAACAAAAAGTAGAGTTTGCAAGCATTTTTTTATGTCTACTTAAGGGATTACTACAAGGACTATTAGAACTGTGCTTGAAAAACAAAAATCCTGTAAAACTGGTGGTACTATAGCAGAAGAATTTAGAGGCAAGACTAGCCACCCAAAAGTTAATCCTCAGATTATACAAGGAATTAAAAACCACTTAAACACAATTCCTAGAGTCCCGAGTCACTATACAAGAGCTAACACTGACAAGGAGTATATTGAAGGTTCTAAAACTATTGCCGATCTTTATAGGGACTATGTAAGGACTATCTACAGGATCTGTGTAAGAGCAAACAGTTAAAATATGGCTCTTATCGAACTTACTATGACGTGTTTACCCGAAATTTCAATCTTGCATTTTTCTTCCCTAGAAAGGATCAATGCGATCAATGCGTTGAATATGCTAACTCGCCAGAGGAAGGCAAGATCTTAATTCAGGAAAAATATGAGACTCACTTGACAGAAAAAAATTTAAGTCGTTTAGAAAGTGAGAAGGATAAAGAAACCGGAACTCATGTTATTACTTATGACTTACAAGCTACTTTACCTTGTCCATCTGGAAAAGCGTCTTCTTTTTAGTATATTTCTAAATTAAATCTCTATAATTTGACTTTTGGTAATTCAATTACAAATGATGTTTCTTGCTATGTCTGGCATGAGGGTGCTGCTAAAAGGGGAGCCAATGAAATAGGTCAAGAAAATAAATTAATTGATGTCATATTTTACACAGATTATTGTTCTGGACAAAATAAAAACAGGTTCCTTTTTGAATTGTTACTAAATTAAAAAGTATCAATAAAATAACTCATAAATATTTGTTTCAGGGCCATACACAAAATGACGCAGATAGAACTTGCATTCTGTAATTGAGCAGAAAATCACCAGCTATAAGAAAAGCACTGCTATATACGTACCCGATCAATATATTACCCTTATAAGAGAACCAAAAAAGGGCAGCTCTACAAAGTTATTGAGAGAAGTCACAATGATTTTTTTGACCTAAAAGACTTAGCCCAAAAAACTGGATTTAAAGATGCGTTTAAAACTATTGATGGTGAGAGCGTAAAAACTGCCGAAATTAAAGTCTTTGAGGTGAGAAAGGATGAGCCTGGAAGCTTTTTTTTTTTAAATATTTTATGAGCAAGAATCTTTTTCAAAGGCAAACTTTACTTCGCGCAGGAATTTAACAGAGAACATAAATAAAGTAGTTCTTATCAAGGCTTACTGATAAGATAGGAATTCCCGAGTCGAAAAAAAAAGGAATACTATCACTAGTGGAAAAAAATATAGTTCCCAGTTACTACGGAGAATTTTATAAGAATCTATAAGAATTTAGTTTGTGAGTTCTAGAGAAATGCTGTTATGTTTTATTAAGTTTTGTTTGTAAAAGATTATCTTTAATTTGTGCTAAATATAAGTTTCTTTTTTGTTACAAAAGAATCAATAAACAGAACGTATTTTTGAAAAATAGGTCATTTTGAACTTGATAAACTATAGTTGTTCTACATAAATCGATACATTAATAATCTTATTTTCCCTGGAAGACATCCCTGTCACAATTTTTTTTTTTAATTTTTTTTTAAAATCATATTTAAAAAAAAATAAAACTGAAGATTACTTTCTTACAAGTAAAACTATGTCATATAAAAAAATAAGAATTGTATCTTTAAACCACAGGTCACAACAAAACTTTCAATACGTGTTAAAACTTTAATAGCGGATATCACAAAACAGATGATTTAAGAGTTGTGCCTGTCTTATATTGTTGTGCCTGGCGATATATAGTTATATATACTGAATATTTTAAACTAGAATTAACCATTCATTCGTCACATTCACAAAATCAACATACTTTCCTAGCTCAAAATGTCTGGAACATGTTTTAAGTGCAAAGTACTTAAAAGTAGTAAGTAACTTTAAAGGACCAGCAAGAAACCCTACTGAAGCCTTTGGATTTCCTTGTGACTTCTGTAAAAATGTATTGTGTATAAAATAATGCTCCGAGATTACCTGAACTGAGATACAAACATTAACCCTATTAAATCGAGTTTAAGGAATGATAGACCTACCTGTGTCAGGTATGTGTTCCTAAACTAAGAAGTTTTCTACCTTATTACTGCTCGAGTTGAGTCCTTGGAAAGTGAAATTTCTGAAATTATTAAAATCTTACATTAATTTGATCTTGGAACTGGTCAATGAGTTCAGGGATTTGCAAAATAAGCTAAACAATATGAAAATAGGCTTTTTAATAATTATTCACTTGACTATATTAAAACCGAACAAATCAAACCCTGGAAATGTGTACATGCACACTGATACTCCTCCACAAATTTCCTCTGGTGATGATGTCTAATAAAAATGTCAGAACGCAAGAAAAGAGTGTGTAATTTAGTGATATTCAACTTTCCAAAAAAAATACGCAATTGAAGATGAAAATGCTGTAAAATGGGCAGGCACCCACATCTTAATGAAGAGTGTTACTCGCATTGGACATGAAAATTGATGATAGATTAATGTTTCTTAATCTGAGTATAGTCATATTGTATTAAATGAGACTTGATTAACAAGCGACTTCTTCGATAGCGAATTACATCTATACGACTATAATGTTTATAGGAAGGACATACCTGAGGAAACTAATATAAACTCTAGAGGTGGTGATAAACTTATTGGTGTCCATATAAAGGCTATAAGCTCGTTACTTGTGTCGGATCCTCATATGAAGCACCTTTTTGTTTTTGTTGGATCAGACAACCAACAATTTATCATTAAAACTGGATATTTTCTACGGGATCTACAGCTATCCCTAGAAAGATTTTGCAATGATTTTCTTCGCATTCTCTTGTGTATACTTGGCAATTTTAATTTGTCCCATTGTTCTTGATCGTATGAAAAATACAGTTTATTGTTTAAATGAGTTTAATTACTAACAATTAGAGTCATCCTTAAATTTAAAAGTCTGGAAACGTGTCACATAAATAAAGACTTAAAGGTGATTGATGATTTTTTTCATTCTATAAACTTTTGCCCTTTACTTTTACATAAAATAGGTCTTTATGTTCAACCTAGACAAACTAGGCAGGCAATTTCATTCTACTGTTCTACAATACTGGCCAATCAGCATTCTCATGGAGTGAACTGCTTTGGTTAGGGTTCAGGAGAGGTTTAAATTATCTTATTACCTAAAATACTCATTACTCATTTTCACTGCTTAACTTTATAAATCTTATCTACAAATACCTGTAATATTGTGATACCTATGTTTCCTTGTAAAGATTTAACAGTAAAGATTAAATGGTAATCTGATGTATAAGTTATGGGTTAGGCTAAGTGCATCTTGTATTTTTTTAACTTTTATACAATTCTTTTCGTAATATTGGGTTAAGCTCCTTGATAAATAAATTATGTTTTGATATCGTAACGATATTGTAAAAACCGAAAACGTAGCTGATTCTCCGTCATTCCAGAATGAGACAATCGGCACACTACACGACATCTCGAAGGTTATCGAGTGTCTTCCGGAACAGCCGAGTATATCAGGAGACGCATCGACGATGGAAGTCAGTTGTCAGTTCAGTGATTTAAATTTCGGGATATTGGCGCGAGGTTTAAATATTTTTACATAAATAGAGTAAAAATAAATATCTCCTAATTTAAAATTTCATAAGCTATAAAAGTTGTATTTTATGCCTTATGTTTTCAGTGTTTTGTAATATTATTAATGTAGGTAGTTACTTTGTCTGGTGTTGGCTCCAAATTTGTAATTCACTTTATTATTGCAAATTACTGGGCAAGTCCCGTAAATAAATAAATAAATAAATCTTAAGTAGTCGTGATTGAACTAGTAGACCTGCCTTTTCGTAGTGCAAGGGTGTACATAAATTAGTACATAGGTACCATTGTTTACTTTTAAATATTTTCCTTTTCTTTCTTTTTTAGGTCATAAATTGATATAAACTAATAACGTAAGAGTTTATAGATATTTGATCATATACATACAGGTTGACCTACTCATTTACGGCTTGTATGTGAACATTTCAAAAGAACATTTCAAATAGGAGGCAAATCGGGTGATTTCGCGGCCCATTCGATAACACCCCTTTTTCCCATCTATCTGTCGATAAAACGTTAATTGAGTTACATTGCAAATTAACGTGTAGCTCAAATTTAAACAAAACGAAGAAAAGCTCACAGATTCATTTGTTAAGTTTTTTCGAGTTTTTTCTTTGTCATTTCTTTTCAGTTTAAAATATCCATTAAATTTTTAAAGTTTTTCTGAAAAAAATAGAGCATAATTCATATACAGTCATAATATAGATTGCAAATGTTTCACAGTGAAAAGCCTTAAAAACCGGCCTAACAACAACAACAAAAGAACGTGTCATAAAAATGGAAATATCACCTGCTACTGCGGAAAATCATGATGTGCCCTTGCGGAGGAAAATGTCGCATATAATTCGAGTGGAACCGAAGTAAGCCGAGACGAGGCGGGATTTTCAAGTCGGCTCGAGAGTGAATTTCCACCACCAGTTGTAGGGTAACTAGTTTAGTTAGTTTAGTTATAGGGTGCGATAGCTGTTATGGCATCGTAAGGGAATACGGTGAAATATTCGTGGGTCACACCTGTTGTTCTTGTTATCGTCGTCGTTTCACGTGTGCCGATAAAGATGCAAACGAATGTGCATATCGACACGAAGAATTTAGGGGGCTCCCCGGAGCGTAGGATCAAAGGGCCCGGGGGACAGACGAAACGAACCCTCGAAGTAAGTTTATATTTTATCGTCCATTGTTTTCGTTGGATGTTTATGTGACGGAAAGGGGTTGATATTTAACATTCGCAAACACGCGCAACGACGAGGCTGTTACGCATCGGGAATGTCGCGTTTGCTTCATTTGTAAGGAAATGTCGAGGAGTGCGAAAATTCCTATAAAATAAAATTCGATTTCGAAAATTAAATAAGAACAATAAGTCAATAATTTTTTAATATTTTGATACAAATCGTACTTCAGGAATAGTGAGTATTGTTGAGGGCATTCTCCGCCTTAGAACATATAACCTGAATACTATTGAGCAGCGTAATTATTTGTCAGCTAATTTATGCCACTTAAGCAAAGCCTTTGACTGCGTGCCTCACTAGATTCTTGTGCATTGCAAATGCAAAGGAAGAACATTTTTAACTAGCTCATTAAATATATATTGCGTTTAATCTCTCTTTTTATCATATATCTACCCTTCAAGGATTTGTATTACCATATAATCACTTTTATACGATTACTTTTCTGGCTTATTAAATAGCATCCGGAGTATCTGAATGCTAACCTTTTCAATGTACTGTCAGGGCTATAATAAGTGTGTAGCGTCTTTACCGTTCGATAAATTTGAATTAAAATAATCAAAAAATAGTCAACCAATTTATTTACTGACTAACACTATGAAAGACGATTACTTACTACTACTTAAATTACTTATTTTCGCCGTATTTATTTAAAACTGTTTATGTCTGATTTAAATCTCGCGCCAATACTCCGACCTTTACTGCACTGAATTGACAAATGACTCGGATACTTATATACTCGGTTGACCAACATCGTTATATTTTTTGCATTTTTTGTTATTTTCTTTTCTATACGGAGAATGGACATGTAGACTATGAATACTGTGAATTCAGATACTGACACTCCTGATTTTATACATTTTAACGTGGATTCATTATGTTATCAATTTGATGCTTTTTCTAATATTCTTGATGTGAAAGGTTTTGATGCAATAGGCTTGTCTAATACATGGCCTACATGAAAGTATTTCTGACAGTTCTTTGGTTATAACCAATTGTAATATCGTAAGAAAGGATAGAGAGGGTAGATGAGGCGGAGTGTTATTTATTATTAACCCTAATTTAAAATTCTTTTTTCAGTTCATTTTAAAATTTAATATTCAATTAACTTCAAATCGGGGCAGTTCTTTAAAGACAAATTTTTAACCTTACGAATCAAACTGCACGTACATTTCGAATTTTTAAAGAAAAAGTATACATTTTGTAGTGAAATACTTTAAAATATCTGTATCTTATTAAACATGTAGAGATTATCCAAATTTAATTTTCAAGAATTTTTACTTACTACTAAGATTTATTTAATATTGTAGCGTTTTTACCGTTCATTAAGTGTAAATTAAAACACTCGATGAACAAATATAGCCAATTGATTTATTTACGTACTAACGCTACTAAACACGATCACTTGAGACTACTAGACATATTTATTTCCACCGTATTTATTTACTGCTATTCATGTCCGATTTAAATATCGCGCCAATATTCCGAACTGACCTGTCAACTGGCCTCCCAATATATAAGGAGCGGCAACGCGGCGACGCAGCTCCTTATATACTCGGCAGACCACTGTTTCGGTGTGCCCACTTGCGTCATTCGCGACAGCTGGTATTCGCGATGTTGTCAATATCGTTACAATATTTACTTGTAAATTATGGAATTTATGTTCAATGTAGGTGAATAAGGTGGTATTTTTTAAAAGTAAATTAACGAAATTTTTGAAAATCTTGAAAATCTCGTGGAATTTAAATAATTTGTTTTTACAAAGTATTCCCAATATAACTTATCCTTCTAATAAAAGTTTAATTAATAATTATATTTATAATAAACATTCAAATGTTCTTGATTCGTTTAAATTTTCGAACTAGTACTCATATTGATAAAATAATTTCTAAAATGAAAAATTGCAGACCTGGAGATGGATAATTGATTTTGAAATGCTCTCCTTAGTAACTCCATAATACATAACATTGATAATCAATACCTCATTAAACTACTGTAAATTCCAAAACTGTTGGAAGTTGGCTTGTTATTCTTATACCAACCATAAATAATCCTAGTGAGTCTTGCCATTATCGACCAGTGAGTTTTCTTCCATCATTATCCAAGATTTTTAAGAATGGTATATCTCATCAGATAAAGCTTTATATTGAGCAAATAAAATTATTACCACCTATCCAATCAGGATCCCGTAGCTGGACATAGCACCACCACTGTTGTTCTACATGTGTGCTATGATATTTTGAGGGGTATGGATCAATGTCGTCTAACAACCTTAGTGCTGTTAGATTACACTAAGGCTTTCTGATTGGGCTATTCTCTGCAAGAAAATGAAATATTTGGTTTTGATGACAATATCACTAAACTTATTAGGCATTATTTAACGAATAGAAAACAAAGTGTTTGTATTGGATCAAAGGTGTCTAACTAGCCAAGGATCAATGTTCGGTTTACTTTTATTTTCTCTGTACACATGCGATTTTTATAGCTCTTTAGAAAATGTCGTACCGATCAGTGTGCGGATGATACCCACATTTATTTCTCGTTTGGATTGACTAAGCTTTGGATTGACTAACTAAGCTTTGATAATTACGTATCTCATTTACTTGCGAAGGGTGATTGTGCAAAACTAAAACTTCTTTATATGCATAAAGATATTTTTTGAACTTACGTTATATTAAGGTTATTTGACTCATTAGTTTTATCAAGATTTTTATATTGTAATGTACTTTGATGTCCGTCACTTAATCGAAAAGAAAAACCGAGTTTACAGAAACGTGTGAAATTGATAATGTAACACCTTTGTTTAAAGCGTTCATATTTTTAAGTATAAATTTATACTCAATTATATACTTAACAAGGGTTTACCTGTCAGATCTCTACCAAAGGGTAAGACTTGCAGGTGCTGATTAAGGTAGGAATTTACTTTACTGACTGAAGATACAACAATTACATCTTGTAGCAAAGTCTGGTGACAGCTATGGGAAATTTATTGCTTATGGGGTCGAAGCAATAGGTTCCGCATAAACAGGTTGTTCTTTAGTACAACAAAATCACAGTCAGACAAATCAGAACTGAGAAAATCAAAATTTCTACAAGGAAAAATTATGCATAACTAGACAATCTCAGATATGTCAAGTAGCATCTGGAGAAATTTCGAGCCCATGAAGGGGCAAGAATTTTGTTTAAAATTTTATTGAATATGTATGCTTAATTATATATTCAATCAGCTAATAGAAAAATAGTTAAGGTCATTTTACAAGCAAGAACTGATAAAGACGATCTAATGGAGTGATGTCCTCGATCTAAATCGACTCCCAAGAATTTCATTATTCAGTGATAAATGTTATCCGGTATTTTCCGAGTTGAAAATACCACAATCTGTAGTTTATAATAGCAAACTCGCTGGACTCCATCTCGACCCAATGATCCCACCAATAATACGGCTCTCTCGTAAATCTGACATGGAAAATGATCGTTACTTGTTGGCTAGACCGAGAGATCCTTTACTCCTTAAATCTCTCAGACTTTACCTGGCACATCTACATGATCAACCGACGGGTACATGTTTTGATGGATAAACCAACACCAGCATTAAACTAATGCTTGCTGCTGAGGGACTGCCGACCGATCTGGTCTCGCTACGAAAGCTGTACATCCGGTTCACGAGGCCTATGGTATTGGATCCACGGAAGTTGAAGAGGACCTTTCTGCCTTTAGGACCTATCTTTCGTCGAAGAAGCTTTTGCGGCTCCAAAAAATTAGGGAAAGCCAAAATAATTATTTTTCTAGTGGTTCGTCATCTAGAAAAAAATTTTAGAATACCTGACGCGACCAGAGGATCAAGCACCCTCTTTAAAATTGGTTGATAATAAGCTTAGTATTTTTCTTTTAAATATTCAGTCCATAAGACACAACACTAACGAGCTATTTTTACTGCTAGAAGAACTAAATTTCCCTGAAATAGTTGCTATCACTGAACATTGGCATTACTGATGAACCCATATATATTGAAAATTACAACATCATAGCTAGATACAATAGAACAAACATAAGAGTATGTGCATGAGGCACATCGATAATGTCCACTAATAACGACTTTTCAGTAGTGAGAAAGTTTGATAACTTATTATCTGAAAAATTGTTTTAGCCAGAAAAGTTTTGCCAGAAACTACTAAGCTTGCTAGAATCCATGCCCTTAAAAAGCAAACTAATTTTATGTGGCGACCTTAATATTGACTATTCCAGTGTGTGTGCTGCCCAAGTCTATATTCGAGTCTATATTCGAGTCAATGGGCTTGATAATGCACATAGATTCACCCACCAGAATAACTAAAAATAGCTCCACCACCATCTATTACGTAGTATCATCGTTTGCTCCAGAACTCCTAAATTGTACTGTTTTCAGTTCGGGCTTTTCAGATCATGAAGCTATATTAACCAGCTTCTCTTTGGATTCAATTAACAATAGCACTTTGGATAAATAAGGCCGTGTTTATAACAAAAATAATTTTCTAAATTTTAAGAATCATTGTCTAACGAAAAACTGGAACTTTCTTTCAAATGATGTCGATAATGAGTTCTCCAGATTCTTAAATTCGCTATCAGATATTGCAAATATATCTTTTCCTGCAAGGCCAATTAAAACTAAAAAACAAAAGCCCTGGTCCTCCAAAGGTCTTCGTGTATCGGCAAAAGACATGCGCTCACTTTCCTACCTAAAAAAGTTCTCAGAATCTATTGCTTTTCATAATTACGTCAAGCAGTATAGGAAAACTTATCTTAAAACAATTAAAGCTGCAAAGGAAATCTATTACAGTGGGAGGCTGGCAAAATCTGGCAATGTAGCTAAAGAAACATGGTCTATTGTTAACGAACTAAGAAATAAGTCTACTTCAACTAGCACTATCTCTACATCACCCGAGGACCTAAACAATTACTTTGTAAACGTGGCAAAAAATCTAATGGCCACCATAACACCTTCTGATGATGCTCTGTCATATCTCTCTAATGAATATTTGCACAATTTCTTTTTTACGCCAGTATCATTTACAGAACTTCAAAGTACAATTAACGAAATAAAAAACAAATCATCAGCTGGTACAGATGGGTTTACTCTTAAAATGTTTTCAAATATGCCTGATTGTACTCTAATCCATTTAGTAGACCTAATCAACATGTCATTTCAAAATGGGGTCTTTCCAAACTGCGTTAAAACTGCAATTATCATTCCATTACATAAAGGAGGAGATAAAGATCAAGCCTCAAACTATTGTCCAATTGCACTTCTTCCAACCCTCTCAAAGATCAAGGTTTTTGTCATTTTTGTTTAAATATAATATCTTAACCCCTTATCAGTTTGGATTTCTGAGCAAAAAATGCACCAACGATGCTATGCTCTCCCTATTTAACAGCGTTTATTCAAATATCAACAAAAATTACTTAACAGCAACAATTTTCTGTGACTTTTCAAAGGCTTTCGATTGCGTAAACCACATTATTTTAATTAACAAATTGCAGCACTATGGATTCAGAGGTATATCCCTTCAATGGTTTAAGTCATATTTGTGCAACAGAAGTCAACTTGTAAAGGTCGATACGTCAAGATCTTCTTGTAAACCAATTGAATGTGAGGTACCTCAAGGTTCCGTTTTCGGTCCTATGCTCTTTCTGCTGTTTATAAATGACCTGGCCAGCCTGAACATAAGCGGAAAAATCTGTCTTTTTGCTGATGATACTAGCTTCACTTGGAGCAATCCGAATGCGATGGCACTACATACAACAATTTCCAACGACTTGGTCTTCATTAAATCGTGGTGCGATTCCAACATTTTATGCCTAAATCTCTCAAAAACTAAAGTCTTATCATATAAAACGACCATTCCTCCATTTATTCTAAACAATACCAGTTTGGAAGTTGTTGAGTCTATCAAGTTCTTGGGTCTTGTTGTGGACGGCTCTTTGAAATGGGATTTGCACATAGATACGTTATCTAAAAAACTAAGCTCGGCATGTTTTGCCATAAGATCAATCTCAAAAGAATTAGGCTTTTTCACGGCCAAAACGTATTTATTCGTTACACCCTTCCATTCTGGGGTACATGCTGCAAGACCCAATTTGAGCGTATATTTAAACTTCAAAAGACAGCGCTTCGCTACTTATTAGGACTTGATAGTAGAGCTCACTGCCAAGTAAATTTTACAAAATATAAGATCCTTGCTCTTCCCTCGTTATTTATATTTGAATCTATCTGCCTTATCCGCAAACATGTGTCGCAGATTCCAGATAGACCATCCCACGGCTATTCACTAAGGAACGTTGATCATAATCTTCATCTGCCAATTCCACGGTCGGAATTAGTAAAGAACTCTATACTTTCTGCAGCAATAAAAATGCACAACCATCTGCCTTCCGTAATAAAATCGATGACTACTTTTAGTTGTTTTCGCAATGCCCTAAAATCTTTACTACTGCAAAAAGCCCTATATACAGTAGAAGACTTTTTTAATATTTCCTTTTAAAGCACACACACTGGCGTTATTTAGCTACCTATTATTTGCAAAATGTTTGCCTGCTTTTTATTGTATGTTTTTTTTTTGAGACTAAGGCTTTTGACAATTTTATACATATAATTGTGTGTATATTTCTATATAAAAATTATTTTATTTATGTATTTCGACCAAATTGTACAATTTGATAAATTGTACAGTTTTTTTTTTATGTTTATTTGTTTATATTTGTATTTTTTTTCCTTTAGCTTTATCGATAAAATGTAAAGTTTCTAACAATAAAACATTTTGATTGATTGATTGATTGCTGCAAAACATTATTCCCACTATTTTGCTGATTCTGATATCTTCAGCAAAAAGAGTAAATTAACGTCACTTTTAACTAAAGGCAAATAATCGTAAAAAAATAATGAGTTCCTAAACCGATGCCTGAGACCTTTAAAGGAGTTATACTATTCTCACCTAACTGATGCGTTATTTTTTAAGGAGGATGTAATGTGATACACAGTCAAAGGCATATAGGTACTGGCCAATAATCTCTTTGCTCAAATGCCCTATGTATAGTGGACACTAAATCGAATATTTCAAAAGAAATGCTCCGATATTTCCAAAAACCTCAACTATTGATCAATAATTAGATGATGGTTGAGGTATGAAAACAGACTTATAATTAGAGATATCATTGAATAACCTATGCCATACTTTTCAGATAGGTAACCCTTAACTGTGAGTAAGAACCCTTCTACAGTTGAGAATTGATCCTTAAGGAATGACCTTCGTCATGAATTTAAATATTTCTGGAACATTTAAATGGAACTGTGTGTAAATTATAACACGTTCTACCCGCACTATTGCATGTTCAGATCTGGTATTTAACGAGGTGTCAAACCGCGTCTACGCTTTCATTCTATGTGAATTTTTCATTGATTAATACAAATCTTTTTATTATCTAGAAAAAATTAAAATTAGTTAAGGGTTTATACAGATCGCCGTCAAGAGCAGGAGACCCATCATGGTTAAATTGCAAATGAGGCTAGAATTTAGGAACTCCTGATACTATGAATATGCATTTCGTTTACTTCATTAGAAAATTGATTTTCAACCAATTAGCGTAAGCAGAGCATTAAAATATTTAAAACCCTAATGACTTGAGGAAACTCATGACTATTTCAGTCTTAGTAGCTTAACCTCATTTGATTTCCCTATCTGGTTGAATAATAATAGAGTTGTTTTACTAATTTCTTTGACTATATGAAAGTTGCTTAAAGTTAAATTTACTTATATAAAGTTATTTACTACCTAGTTCTTCGGAACTTTCTTCTATTTTTTTTCATTTTCTCCATTATTTTCTGCTCACTTTTCTTGGTGTTTAAACAACCAATGTCAATCATGTTCTAGAATCCTGGTTTGCTAGATCTACCCATGTGTGCCGCTATTCTATTTATCCTGGTGAAAAAGATCCCAGCTTAGTGCAGTCTGTACAACTCTAAACTTTTATTAACCACCATGGACGAAAGCTTTTAAGTTGGTTCAATATATTCAGATTGTCCTAACGCCTTTGACAACCATCAACTGCTTATGAAGAAACTAGGTTATTTAGATATAACGAATGAAGTGCTTGGTTGGTTTTGCTTATTTTTTCGGTCAGTATTGGATTGCCTATAAGTTGTCTGGACCTTTCAAATTTGCAAAATATTATTGATGAAGGGCTTTTTATAATTTAGTTCTTTGAAAAATAACATAAATTAAATGTAAACACCCTACTATAAAACTTGATATCTAAGTACTAAGAATCTAATTTAAATGTAAATAACTGTTTTATTTTTGCTCTAAAATAACGATTCTACATAACTGATTCAGTGCACGTTCTTTTAGACTGCATTTTTCTAGTGCCTCACATCATTTGTTTCAAAAATCTTGATATAACTTACACGATAAATGTACCGCTTTTCTAAGATTGTAAACCATTCAAGTAAACAGAGCACGGGCATTTTTATATATCAAAGGCAGAACATGATGGATGATGATGGAAAAGGACGTTGTCGAGAACAAGAAATCATACAAGTGTATACTGGCTTTTTCACGAATTATTTACACTATTGTTTCTAGGAGTTATATTAGTCTATCAGTATAAACTATAATTAGATATTGAAATTTGAGAGTAAACAAATTTGAAATAAATTAGCCTGTCGGTAAATTATATTGCAGAAATATTGCAGGATTATTACATCTGCAATATTGTGTCTTGCAGCAATATTGCACATATATTACTAGTTCATTACAGTCATATTGCAGCGATGTTTTAATGTCCGCTTTTTTCATTGCGTCCGCAACATTGCTGAAACATTATAGCAATATTTCATGGGGCATGCTACTGTAATATTGCATTAATGTATATGCTATATTGTAGTAATACTCACGTAATATTACTTATATGTTTTATTTATATTGCTGCTATATTTTATATTAAATTTACAATATTGATAAAATATAACAAAATTATTATTCCATTCTTATTTATAATATTATTGATGAAAGGTAATGAATGAATGAGTTTAAGGATATATTATATAGAAAACTACTCGGAAACTAATTTTTCAAAAATTTTGAAAATGTAGCAACAAGCACAGTTGATAGGGGCCACACAACTAAAATATTTTGACAGTTGTCACGTTTCCGGTTATACCGGAAGTAGGTGTCAACTTCGTTATTTTCACTAAAATACCCTATATATTTTTAAATTTTTGGCTTCCACATGAAATTCTAGGTATATTTTATGTATTATGTCTTATACCTAAGTGTAACTGTTTTTGACATATTTTTAATTTCATGTGAAAAACTATGTTTATAAGCCGTAACATAATTACCGATTACTTTACTGAAACTTACTTAATAAACATTTGTTTGCAAAATTTAGCAGATAGCTGTGAAATTAAGCAGCTATTTAATCAATCATTAAATATCTTACATAAGCCATATGGCTGCAATATTACACATCGAATTTCCGTGATATATATCGCATTTGTGATGGTTATTAAATATTGCAAAAGTATTGCAGGTGCAACATAGGTGCAAATAAAGTTAACAGCATATATGCAATATTGCAGATAAAATATTGAAAGATAAACTAGAATGAAATATTGCAGGAATTTTATATAAACAATATTACAGCAATAGTGTGCTTGCAATACAGATGCAACATTACACTAGCATTTCACTGATATATTGCATTTTCAACAATGTGCAACATATGTGCATTATTAACTTTGCGATGTATGTGCAATATTGTAGCAATAAACATGTAATATTATATTTGTTATATTTTAAATATTACTGTAATGTAATAATATTGCAGAAGTAATATATCAAAAGAATTATTGCTGCAATATTTCTGCAATATAACGAATGTTGCCGACAAGGTATTGTCAAAGAGTTTTACTTATCTTCCCGAGAATATTTGCCAAATTTCAACAATACCAATGCTTTGATCTCCTTGCATATAGTTTCTTCTAAGTATTTACTCAAACAGAAATCCGTTGGAGTTAAGTTGGGTGAACGAGCTGACCATTCTATTGTCTAATTGTCTTTACTAGTCATCTTTATGGACCAAGTTTTACGTATAAGAGCTTGGTAGTACTGGAAAATACCGTGACTGTTAGATAATGGTTGCTACAGGATTAAGCCATACCATCGTAAAGATTGAACATTGTAGCTCTTTACTGTATTTCATCACCACCACAAGTTTAATCCTATAATCAGTGAATGAAAAAAGGACCTCGATTATTAGACTACTATTATGTAACTAAAGTCACCATTGGCTTAACAACATCCCAGCAGCCAGTTCTAGGGGCATAAATTATGGATAAATAGTCAAGAATTTAAAATGCATATGTATAACTGGATATTGACAATGAAGACTGAAGAGGTCGTCAGTTAACACCTAGATGAAGATAATAGTAATGACAAACAACTAATTTAGAGGTTGTGGTAAATTCTACAATTAGAAAAAAATATGAAGTAACTGTCTTGGTTAAGCCCACGAAAATTGTAGACTATACGGTCAAGGCATTGTTCTAGCAAACACCTTATCTACTTAGAACGAATCTACTATTTTTTTTGAGTATAAAACTCAAAAGAGGGACTAAAGAGATACTATATGCCCTGATTGGTATATGCTCAGAAGCAGTAGCAATTATAAAGAATACAGACCGTTATCTGCCAATGTTCTATATTATATTATTCCTGATCATATATTTAGTAATTTTGATAATTCAATTATTCTGGTTAAGGTATCCTCGGCTTGTCACTTTTTGCTTTTTTCAATTAATTTAGTTTTTATGGTTACCAAAATTTCTATACTTTGCTACGAGTTTATGCTAAAATTATTGTAATATCAGTTATGTTGTTTGAGAGTCACTCATGTATAATTTCCTTGTTAAAACATGAATATCCAACGGATTTCGATGAAATCGATTCGTGTTAGCTGGACGTGATTGTCGGTATTGCCTATTAGTGTCAGGGCATGTACATCTAAATTGCTGTTTTGCTTATAACAACACATTTTGCATTTGGTCTTTGCCAAAGGTTAATTAAATATGAATTTTTTATTTTAATGCTTTCAAGTCGAATGAGGTGATATACATATACGGTATTTCTATCGTACAATCAAATTACATTTTAATAGAGTGTTTTCGTAAGTTACTTTTCTACTGATCAGCTCAGCTTGAGGTTAATGTAATTATTGTCATTTCAAGTTTCTAATTGCCGTTATCCTGCTGCATTTTAATCCGATTCACTTCCGTCCCATTTGAGCTCAATCTAAATATCTTTCTAGAGACATTAATGGAGTTTTTTTAAATAGTATAGAGTTTAGCGTGTAATCCAATCGATTGTTTTTCACTTTCTCGTGGAATCACGGATATTTATGAAAAAACTGAAAATCTTCGCAGATACGAATATTGTAGATAAATAGATCCTTTTGAATGACATCTGCAAGCTGTGTTGAGAAAAACACTATAAACCCGCCTGCTGTATAATTTAATAAAGACTAACTTGTCATAGGCTACGATCTGGTGACTTTGACCAATTTATGATTATCCTTAAAATGTACAAATTTTCATGAATTTTGTTATAAAAAAAATGGAGTTCTAATATCTCCGTTAATTTTAGTGTTTTTTTAAGTCTACTTTTTCTATGTTTGAAGTCCTTTTTAAAGTTTTTCTTGTCTTTTTTGTTCCATCTTTCATTTAGTCATTTAAATTGTGTGTGTTTCAGAATATATTGTTTGCACCCCAATAAAGTAATCTGTGGAGAGTGAATTTTGATTTTTGTACTGCAGTGGCGGCTCCTGAGTTTTAAATAGGGGCCACTTATATATATTTTAAATCATAAAAAATATCATCGATGGGTACATTTTTAAAATATGAGTATCCTATCTTAGAATCCGTTTTTTTCTGTTTTCGCAGACTTTTGGACTAAAAAGATTTATTCGATTATTTGGTTCCTATAATCAGCCAGTTTTGCTGCAATGCAGAACAAACCCATGTCCTGAGGATGACTTTAAAAATCTCGAAACGTCCAATAATCTTCTCTTTTTATTTAATTTTTATGCATGCATTGAAAGTATTTCCTATTGTTTTTCTACCATTACATATTTCAAACATTTTAAGTGGTTTCTCCATAGACTTATAATCAAGTATAGACCAAACTACTCATTCATAAATAGAATTTTAAGTCGATCAGTCACTGAAATCTGATTTCGCTTATGATGGCAACATCCCACAAAGGGTTCACATTTGTTGACCTTTATATTTCCTTAATGTCACAAGATATACATAGACAATTTTACGTTTATGGCTTATAGTAAATCTAATTAGATATCGCTATTTTTAATTGTTGAAGTAAAGCTTAAATAATTGGGAATTAAATATTTATTAAATATGCATTTAAAATTAAGATATAGTTTCTGAAAAAGGGTGGAATCAATTTAATAATGATCAGAATTAAAATAGAAATATTTCGAGATTCGAAGGGGAATATTTGTAAAATGAGTAACAAAACTGACTAAACTAAAGCATAACTCAAAATATACTGTGTTATTGTAAACAAACAAAATTTGTCATGAACAACTGAAAATGGGCAATACATGTTTGTTAAATATATGCTATAAAAAAAACAACATTTTCAAAATACGCACAAATCTATTAGTAGAACAGTCAAGAACATACTGTGAATAAATAGATAAAAAACACGACAAAAATAATAGATTACACAATACAGATTACGTAATATTTAATTCAAGATTTCAAAATATTCATCTAAGGAATAAGATAATTAACATGAGCTCTTTGAACATGCGGTTAAAGATATATTGGGAAGAGGATTTACGGAGCTTTACTAGTGATTTTCTTGTTAACGCCTTGGGTATTGTAATGATATTGTAAACACCCAGAAACCAGCTGAAAAGTGGCACATCGCACGACGTCTACTAGAAGGTTGGCGAGAATCGTCCAGAACATCGGCATCCGAGTATATAAGGAGCCACTTCACTGACAGTTGTCAGTTCAGTGAAGTAACGTTCGAAATATTGTCGCGAGATTTACATAAATATAGTAAAAATAAATATCTCTGGTAGTAGTGAGTGATCGTGTTTTTGTAGTGAAGTGTATATTTAAATTAGTTGACCATTTCGATTATTTACACCTAACGAACGGGAAGAACGCTACCAATTTAGCGTCAGGTAAGGGGTGTGAATTGAACGTCAGTCAACTGCACATTGGTAAAAAAATTGGAAAAATAGTAGTGTATTGAAATAAATCGGACTAAAATATGTAAATATGCCAAAGCTAGTGGATCTCAAAGGTACTGAACTGAAAAGGTAGCTGGAAGAACGTGGTGTCATTTGGACTGTGCAATACCTTTGTCACTTTTGAACGGCTGATGAAAACGATTTTACGAGGACTGTCCTGAAAGACTTGCTTGAATTACCTTTATGACTTTATTGTGGTAGGAAAATCATTTGAGGACCATATGAAAAATCTATGGCTGGCTAACAGAAGAAGAACAAAAATTCCAATAGTCCCAAGACTGTCAGGAAGACTTCGATCATCTAAAAGAGGCTATGACAAGTGCACCATCCTGAGATATCCTCTACCTAAAGGAATATTTGTACTGATTGTACGGAAAGAAGTTCCTGCTGCGAACTGACCATGCAGCTTTAAAATAGCTCCTTCAATTTAAAAATCCGAAGTGTCAAGTAACGAGATAGATAGAGAGCCTACAGGACTTTGCTTTGACACTGAACATTGAGCAAGGAGAATCCATAAAAATGCAGAATGCACATTGTCAGCGAGTAGAGGAGAGAGATCCTCAGTTATTAAGAACCACCATCGTCGATAATACTTGGCCAAATTGGGATTTTTTAAGAGACCAAGAGGAAGATCCCGATATCCAGATAGTCCTAATCTGGATAAGAGAAGGAAAGAAGCCAACTTGGAAAGAAGTATTCTCCCAATGTCATATTAGGCACAATGGAATTCTCCTATTATGGAAGATGGACTCTTGCGGTGGAAAATAGTTAAATATCGAATTTCAGAATTGTTAGAGGAAATCTATCCCGCGGTGTATCAGGACGACACCTTGGAGTAACAAAGACCCTGGGAAAAGTGAGGAAATGATTTTATTGGATCAATAACAAGGCAGACGTGCAGGAAATGCGTTGTATGTGCGACATGTAATTAACCCCAGAGAAAGCAGAAGGCCTTGATGCATCAATTCTCCAAATCAGAAGTACATTGTGGTCGTGATGCTTCAGCAAATGGATTGAGGCATACCCTCTACTATCGCTGACTTCTTAATAAAGGGCTGGATCTGCCGATTTGCTGTACCCTTGGAACTACATTCAAACCAAGGACCAAATTTTGAATCCAGCTTGTTCCAGATCATCCGTGCAATGTTTGAGAATGACTACAGACGCAAACTGCATTACACTTGCAGTCAGAAGGCATGCTGGGACGAATAAATTGGACCATTAATCAATGTTTGACCAAAGTAGTCTTCAGCCCCCAAAGATACTGGGATAGATTTCTTCATGTGTTTCTTTGCCGAGATATGACATTTTTGATGCCCATTTTAGGCCTCAAAAACGGACGTCGAAAACGACTTTTTCAAGATTTTCAAAGTGCTCTTATTCCCTTAGTTCTGCTCGGATCCTGCTATAACCCGGTGTTTTCGTAATCTAGGTGATCAGAATAAGACGCTGGTATACTTAGTTTGATTTCGAAAAAAATCAATTTTTGGTGAAAAAATTCGATACGGGGGGGTATACCCGAAAAATGAAAAAACCCAAACTTTGAAGTTCGATATCTCGGCTTCTATGAGAGCTATCGGGAAAATTCCAACGGTTTTGTCTTAGTTTCGTCATTCTAAATCCAACGAGACCATTTGCAAGATCGTCGCTTTTACGATAGCCGAGATATGATATTTTAAAAGCCCATTTTTGGCCTCAAAAACGAACGTCGAAAACGACTTTTTCAAGATTTTCAAAGTGCTCTCATTCCCTTAGTTCTGCTCGGATCCTGTTATAACCCGGTGTTTTCGTAATCTAGGTGATCAGAATAAGACGCTGGTATACTTAGTTTGATATCGAAAAAAATCAATTTTTGGTGAAAAAATTCGATACGGGGGGGTATACCCGAAAAATGAAAAAACTCAAACTTTGAAGTTCGATATCTCGGCTTCTATGAGAGCTATCGGGAAAATTCCAACGGTTTTGTCTTAGTTTCGTCCTTCTAAATCCAATGAGACCATTTGCAAGATCGTCGCTTTTACGATAGCCGAGATATGACATTTTTGAAGCCCATTTTTGGCCTCAAAAACGGACGTCGAAAACGACTTTTTCAAGATTTTCAAAGTGCTCTCATTCCCTTAGTTCTGCTCGGATCCTGTTATAACCCGGTGTTTTCGTAATCTAGGTGATCAGAATAAGACGCTGGTATACTTAGTTTGATTTCGAAAAAAATCAATTTTTGGTGAAAAAATTCGATACGGATATACCCGAAAAATGAAAAAACCCAAACTTTGAAGTTCGATATCTCGGCTTCTATGAGAGCTATCGGGAAAATTCCAACGGTTTTGTCTTAGTTTCGTCCTTCTAAATCCAATGAGACCATTTGCAAGATCGTCGCTTTTACGATAGCCGAGATATGACATTTTTGAAGCCCATTTTTGGCCTCAAAAACGAGCGTCGAAAACGACTTTTTCAAGATTTTTAAAGTGCTCTCATTCCCTTAGTTCTGCTCGGATCCTGTTATAACCCGGTGTTTTCGTAATCTAGGTGATCAGAATAAGACGCTGGTATACTTAGTTTGATATCGAAAAAAATCAATTTTTGGTGAAAAAATTCGATACGGGGGGGTATACCCGAAAAATGAAAAAACCCAAACTTTGAAGTTCGATATCTCGGCTTCTATCAGAGCTATCGGGAAAATTCCAACGGTTTTGTCTTAGTTTCGTCATTCTAAATCCAGCGAGACCATTTGCAAGATCGTCGCTTTTACGATAGCCGAGATATGACATTTTTGAAGCCCATTTTTGGCCATAAAAACGAACGTCGAAAACGACTTTTTCAAGATTTTCAAAGTGCTCTCATTCCCTTAGTTCTGCTCGGATCCTGTTATAACCCGGTGTTTTCGTAATCTAGGTGATCAGAATAAGACGCTGGTATACTTAGTTTGATTTCGAAAAAAATCAATTTTTGGTGAAAAAATTCGATACGGGGGGGTATACCCGAAAAATGAAAAAACCCAAACTTTGAAGTTCGATATCTCGGCTTCTACGAGAGCTATCGGGAAAATTCCAACGGTTTTGTCTTAGTTTCATCATTCTAAATCCAACGAGACCATTTGCAAGATCGTCGCTTTTACGATAGCCGAGATATGACATTTTTGAAGCCCATTTTTGGCCTCAAAAACGAACGTCGAAAACGACTTTTTCAAGATTTTCAAAGTGCTCTTATTCCCTCTGTTCTGCTCGGATTCTGTTATAACCCGGTGTTTTCGTAATCTAGGTGATCGGAATAAGACGCTGATATACTTAGTTTGATTTCGAAAAAAATCAATTTTTGGTGGAAAAATTCGATACGGGGGGGGTATACCCGAAAAATGAAAAAACCCAAATTTTGAAGGTCGATATCTCGGCTTCTACGAGAGCTATCGGGAAAATTCCAACGGTTTTGTCTTAGTTTCGTCATTCTAAATCCAACGAGACCATTTGCAAGATCGTCGCTTTTACGATAGCCGAGATATGACATTTTTGAAGCCCATTTTTGGCCTCAAAAACGAACGTCGAAAACGACTTTTTCAAGATTTTCAAAGTGCTCTCATTCCCTTAGTTCTGCTCGGATCCTGTTATAACCCGGTGTTTTCGTAATCTAGGTGATCAGAATAAGACGCTGGTATACTTAGTTTGATTTCGAAAAAAATCAATTTTTGGTGGAAAAATTCGATACGGGGGGGTATACCCGAAAAATGAAAAAACCCAAACTTTGAAGTTCGATATCTCGGCTTCTACGAGAGCTATCGGGAAAATTCCAACGGTTTTGTCTTAGTTTCGTCATTCTAAATCCAACGAGACCATTTGCAAGATCGTCGCTTTTACGATAGCCGAGATATGACATTTTTGAAGCCCATTTTTGGCCTCAAAAACGAACGTCGAAAACGACTTTTTCAAGATTTTCAAAGTGCTCTTATTCCCTCTGTTCTGCTCGGATTCTGTTATAACCCGGTGTTTTCGTAATCTAGGTGATCGGAATAAGACGCTGATATACTTAGTTTGATTTCGAAAAAAATCAATTTTTGGTGAAAAAATTCGATACGGGGGGGTATACCCGAAAAATGAAAAAACCCAAATTTTGAAGGTCGATATCTCGGCTTCTACGAGAGCTATCGGGAAAATTCCAACGGTTTTGTCTTAGTTTCGTCATTCTAAATCCAACGAGACCATTTGCAAGATCGTAGCTTTTACTATAGCCGAGATATGACATTTTTGATGCCCATTTTTGGCCTCAAAAACGGACGTCGAAAACGACTTTTTCAAGATTTTCAAAGTGCTCTCATTCCCTCTGTTCTGCTCGGATCCTGTTATAACCCGGTGTTTTCGTAATCTAGGTGATCAGAATAAGACGCTGGTATACATAGTTTGATATCGAAAAAAATCAATTTTTGGTGAAAAAATTCGATACGGGGGGGTATACCCGAAAAATGAAAAAACTCAAACTTTGAAGTTCGATATCTCGGCTTGTATGAGAGCTATCGGGAAAATTCCAACGGTTTTGTCTTAGTTTCGTCATTCATAATTCCAACGAGACCATTTGCAAGATCATCGCTTTTACGATAGCCGAGATATGACATTTTTGATGCCCATTTTTGGCCTCAAAAACGGACGTCGAAAACGACTTTTTCAAGATTTTCAAAGTGCTCTCATTCCCTTAGTTCTGCTCGGATCTTGTTATAACCCGGTGTTTTCGTAATCTAGGTGATCAGAATAAGACGCTGGTATACTTGGTTTGATTTCGAAAAAAATCAATTTTTGGTGAAAAAATTCGATACGGGGTGGTATACCCGAAAAATGAAAAAACCCAAACTTTAAAGGTCGATATCTCGGCTTCTATGGGAGCTATCGGGAACATTCTAACGGTTTTGTCTTAGTTTCGTCATTCTGAATCCAACGAGACCATCCGCAATATCGTAGCTTTTACGATAGCCGAGATATGATATTTTTAATGCCCATTTTTGGCCTCAAAAACGAACGTCGAAAACGACTTTTTCAAGATTTTCAAAGTGCTCTCATTCCCTTAGTTTTGCTCGGATCCTGTTATAACCCGGTGTTTTCGTAATCTAGGTGATCAGAATAAGACGCTGGTATACTTAGTTTGATTTCGAAAAAAATTAATTTTTGGTGAAAAAATTCGATACGGGGGGTATACCCGAAGAATGAAAAAACCCAAACTTTGAAGGTCGATATCTCGGCTTCTATGGGAGCTATCGGGAAAATTTCAATGGTTTTCTCTTAGTTTCGTCATTCATAATTTCAACGAGACCATCTGCAAGGCCGTAGCTTTTACGATAGCCGAGATATGACATTTTTAATGCCCATTTTTGGCCTCAAAAACGAACGTCGAAAACGACTTTTTCAAGATTTTCAAAGTGCTCTCATTCCCTTAGTTTTGCTCGGATCCTGTTATAACCCGGTGTTTTCTTAATCTAGGTGATCAGAATAAGACGCTGGTATACTTAATTTAAGAGTTTATATACTTAGTATAAGAGATTTTTTTAAACACATAAGACTATGCTGTTGCAAGCTTAGACTATGATTTAGAGGCCTGATATGTGTATATAGAGATTGTCCGAGACAAACTAGTTCCTAAAAATCTTGAAACATAAATTGTTTAGCCAAAAATTGCCGAACACGTTAAATTTAATATTGAAGGAGACATATATTTGCGGAAATTGCGTTTCTCTAATGTCATCTCCTTACGCCTTAGAGCTCTATGTAAATTTTTTTATATAGGAATAGGGTCGAGTGATACCTTGAATTAAAAAACAACATCTTGTAATTTTGTCGCCTGCAGCCTGCATAAATTTCCTTTTTTTTTTTAACCAGATGTTATGTCTAATAAAAAAAAACACATTCGGAAAAATCGAGTTATTTTTACACAGAAACGTCAACAGTAAATATCTGCATATATTTTGATGCTTTTGTTGGTTTAGTTACTTCTATTTTGGTATATATGTTTTGTTGAAATAAGCAATAGCAACAGCAGCAGGAAGTATTTGTTTAATCTAGTGAATTTTTTCCCACATTTAAGTAAGCCAATTTAGCACCTGAAATTGTAAGGTCCAGCGTCTCACGAATATATAACGCACCTCTATCCTTTCTAGCCAATTGATAGCCAAAAATACCGATTGCTCTACTCAAAATCCTACCATTCAACTAAGTCTCTGATGACCCCAATAAACACAGCTCCTCTGTATTCAAAAATTCAATAAAAGAATAAAAAATTGAACACAAGAGCCTCACATTATAATAAAAATTAATTTTTGTTTTGGAACTTCACTCTCGCAGTTAGAAGCAATTTTAGCAAAACCTGATTTTATTTGCAAAAGAAAGTAGAGTGTCATAAATTAATTCCATAAAAGAGAAAAAAATTGTTAATAAATGTGTCTTAAAATAAATTACATAGCATATTACAGTTCCAGTTTAAATTCCCACTTTCATTACTATCCAGTACAACCGCTAAAGACCAGTCCAGGCTAAAAAAGTACCTACCTATTTTATTTATTTTTTCTTCTTGTTTTGACTTATTATTTATATAGTAAAAAAACGGATTACTACATATTATTAAAAAAAAATATATTTATATTATATGATAATTTTTTTAACCATCCCAGTATAAGGAAGTTTTTTAAACAATTTGTTTTGCAGGATAATATATAATAGAGTAAAACGTTCTAATGCTGTGCAGCTATTTTGAATACAAATTTGAAGTTGCTCCCCGAATCTAAATACTCAAAATATTTTAGTATTTTCCCGCTCAGTTAACTTTGCCATATTTCGGTTTTTAAGAGAAATAAAAATTACAATATTATGTATACTAGTAATTGACTTTATTTACCGTCAATGCAAATTTTTCATTAACTCCGTACCTGTTAAAAAGATTTTTTTTCCAATGCCTGCAATGACAAGCGAAAAAATTAGTATGTCAAGAGCCCATCCTCATTATCCATTCAAACACTTAATAAACCGGATAAAGATCAAAAAGAAACACCCACATCATCATCATTACCATCCCATCATTTATTATAATGTCAGGAATCAATAAGGGATGTAGTTGTAAGACCGGCCGCGAGGTGCGTGTTATCGTCTGTATAAGACCATCCCTTCTCGTTTGACATTGAGTGAAACCAGCTGCAAGAAAAATGTGCCCATTTTCCATGTTTAAGTGCAATTTACGTTTCGAAAAATTTAAAAAACCATTTTAACTTTATCACCGCACAGTGATCATGTAAAGTTACAGAAATTTCATTCAATTCTCAACGTTACACACAACATATCAACATGGTCATCACGATTTACAAATAAGGGAGAGTATATTAGTTTATTTTTGATACGATACATACCACCCTACCTACTATTAGAGTTAATAAATGTTTTAGAGCTTGAGTTAATGCTCAATTAGATTTAAATATATAAATACATACATACATAGATCTATTTTGGTGTTTTACTAGAGTTAAATATTAGAAATATATCTATACGGGGCCACAACTATAAATGAATCTATTTATGATAATATTGAATGTTGCACAACCAAGTGACCAAATGATTAAAGAAAATTAAGGAAATAAGTATGGCAAATGCTGTTCCTCAAATTAAACCTGTGATTTCAACTGTGAGCACAATAAATCCACTACCGGAGAGTGAAATGGACGCGTTACTACTGGGCAGGACTAGGGTAAGTTTGGTAAATTGTATTTTTATTTTGCCTGGAGTTTTTTAAAATTTTAATGGTCCCTTAGGCTCTTCTAGTGTCTTGCAAGTATTAATTAATATAAAAAAGAAATATACCCTTTTCCTCGCATTTCTTGAAATAATTGAACGGAAAATTAAAGTAATTAAAATAGATAAGGAAGTATTTTTATTAAAACGAGAATTAGATTAGAAAAACGTATAAATATACCAGGTGGTTGGCATGCGATTTATCAAGGAGTAGATAGAATTGACTATTTAAGATTTATGCCTTTCAAATATCAGTTCAAAGTCTTACTAATTTTTGAGATATTGACAGTTTTTGAATACGTGACAAAAAAAGGAAAAAGACCCGTAAATTAATAACAATTTAGAATATCATTAGCTATATACTGTTTATTTTTTAATTAAGACAACTTATTTATTAATAATTATACCGATAAAACGTAAATTCTAAGATAATAAATTTTTTTAATACTTCTTAAAAATCAAATATACTGACAAATTTTAATGAATTGTAAATCTTTATTGTTTATTATCTATTACGACAGGCTGATTTTTTTGAAGTGTGTGTGTGGGTGGTGCAAACTGGAATTTTTTGAATTTTTTTATTAATGGTACAAAAATTAGCGTCCCTCCAATAGATGTAGAAGTGAAGTATAGCGGGTTAAGGACAGAAATCAAACCTCAAGATTTGAAATTAGCCGACGTTTCGACGTTTATTTACGTCTTTTTCAAGGCTGAAAAAGATACAATTGGTACAAAATGGTGAAAGCAATAGTTATTAATATAATAGTTAAGAAACCACCAAACAAAAACACAAATAAAACGGAGAACAAAGCATAAAAGTTAAAATTAAGATGACTTACCAAATTTACATTAGAGGTTTACGTAACAATTAAAACCTAATAACATCTCCATCATACATACACCACAGATACGATTGTTATACATTAAAATATGCGGCACAAACATTAAGTAAAACAAAAAAAAAAAAAAAAAGAACACACAGTATACATAAAATAAAATTGGCTTATATCACAGATTGATTCACAGTGAATAAGTAGTACGTATAATAATTATAGTAAAAAAAAAAAAAAGCACCTTCTAAGTCAGTGTTAGGCCCTGAGTATCGGTTCGGTGATTAACAGAATTATGTAGTTGGATGTGTATCATTTCACTGATATTGCGTTTAAGTGTTTTTTATTAATATTAGGTTAAATTGCTTATAATCATATATGGAAAAGTCGAACAATAGCGTTCTTTTCTTTCCTTAAATAGTAGTTAAGCAAATTAAAATTTAGACTTGGTAGACTAATTATTTTGTTTGTTTTATATTGTTTTATTGCGTGGTAATAGTAATCATTTCTTATTTACTAAAAGCAACTATTTTATATCACGGTATTGTCGTCCCTTGATTAATAAAATGAATAATATTAAAAAAACAAATTTATTTGATACCTAGTTGATACATTAAAATACATACAAACTTAACATAACTAAAAAATAAACTTTAGTCTTAACTAATAGAAAAACTTATGTTAAAGAAATAGTTCCTCCATCTTGCAGTAAATAATACATTTTATGTCATCCTTCACTTGTCAAATAAATATCATACAAGTTTCACAATTTTTTTTGGAGAAAACACTTATCGACCTGACCTTTTTCCTAATTTAAATAATATATTCATTTCAGTTTGTTGATGTCAATATAAAAAGTATTTACTAAATCAAATCAGGTAAAATACATAGATAAACTTTACTCTACGTTTGACATAATAATAATTAAAATGTATAAACTTAAAATATTATAGTAAAAGAACAAATATTTATATTTAAGACTTGGTCCTATCTATAAAATTAGATGACCTTTCAAAATATACTAAATCATAAAACAGAACACTAATAATATATAACAGACCATAACAACAAAGATATTTAGAGAATATTTTCCAAATTGAGGTCTCTTGACCTTAATATTCGTGTGCATGGACTCAAAACGTTGCCCACTATACTGTTGCATAATTTACTTGAATGCACTCTGTCATATAATGAAGCAAACTACTGATCTGAAAACATTTAATTCTACTGACTGCGCCAGCCTATTTCGAAAGTCTAGACTGTCTAGAGTGTTCCTTCTTAAATATATAATAAAAAATATTACTAACTTTTTGAACACTTTGTATATGTATTTTGATTTACTATGTAAGTAAAACTCCAGTCCAACTCCACCAAACCAGACATATAACATGTTGTTATAATGTTGGTTTATATACTTCAAATACACCCTAATCTGGTTCAGTGGAGTAGCTATATAAAGCTAGACTGCGCCAGGTTCAGGTACTTTGTTTTTTTTTTTGTATCAAGTTTGTAGTGAATTTGAATAATAAAAGACATTTATTATTATTATTATTATTATTATTATTATTTTCCTTTTAATAAATTTTTTATAATTCAATAATTATAGTAGTTCACTTTTTAAATTACTTACCGGACTAATATTGAGACCTTGAGGCAAATTTGCAGTCTCGGATTTAATATCTTTTATATCTATATCTATAAATTTTTAGTCTACATTTAGGATCTTGTTATAAATGGGTTTTGTAAACTTTTATTTTTTATTAATATTTTTACAATACGTCATCAATTTGATGAATGAAAGAAATACTTAGAACTAGGGTCTTTGTAATTACTATATCAATAAATGTAAGTATCTTTTAAGTTGAAAAATCTGGGCCATCAAAAAATATCTTTATAGGTAAGTCCTTACTCTTTTCTTTTTCTCTAATTTTTCTGTTTTTTTCGTCACAACGTTAAAACATACCAAAAAGTTCAAAGAAGGAGGAACTTCTATTATTATTATTATTATTAGTACATCTCAGAGATATCCTGTAAACTCCAAAGATATTCCCGGGATATCATACATGCCATTTTATTTCAAAAAATTACATAATTTAGTTGCTGGTGCAGTTACCTTTACTTGGGTTAATGATCAGATGTAGTGGTCACGTGATCGTTCTGCGCCGGAGGTGTGGCCTAGAGCCTCAATAGGGTTCATGACTTGGGGTTTTATTTAATTTTATTAGTCGAACGGCTTTAGATCGTTTTGATTGAATTTTCTGCTATTCGAACATTTGAATCTTCGCAATATTGAAAAGTTGAGATTGTGTTTATTTTTAGTTTACAATAAACGCAGCCCCTAACTTGTTATTCCTTCATTCATTTTAAAACACATATTTAAAAAAAAGATAAAAGCTACTTAAGTAATTCTTAACACCAGATTATGATCATAAAATTATATTTTATAATGGCCAGCTTCATCAGAAAAAAGCGGTCGATTGTTGCTTAGGTATGACAATTTTTATTGGTCCTTACTATTATAGGCAAAACTTCCAGCGCTCAGGTAGTGCTCGGTTCTGATGAACCTGGCCAATTACACCCTAAATGTTTGACCTGTCACGATTACTTAAAAGGTTTACCTTTTCTTTTTCGGTAAACCCCAATATATTAACATAACTTTGCGTAACAAAATACTTAAAAGGGATTATTATATCATTACCTGGCACAACCTCAAAATCGGTTTGGACCCATTTTACAGGCGACCGTATTATATTTAAAAAAAAGCTGCTTACAAAGCAAAGCTGTACGGTAAAATAATTTAAAATAAGTAGGCATAATTCTCCTCGTCTAAATCTGCCAAGGTTGCATCGATGGGCGGGCCTATATTTCGCGCACATCATTTACTCCAACTGTTCGGTAATCCGACTATAGGATTAGGGTAGGTCAAATAAATTAAATCCTTTAATAGTTTTATTTTGTGTGGGGCTTTATTTAATTGAAGGTAAACAATCTCCGAGGTTATACTTTCATTATTTGGCAAACATTTACCTAGTATAAAAATACCTAATATTGCCCACATACTCTGGTATACTCTATATTTGTCTAACGAAATACGCAGAGTATAGCTACCGTCAACGATAATATTTATTTCCTTTGATCTGAGCAGCATAGTCTAGACGTTTAAGAATTTTTATGTAATATGTATTTAAAATGTTACATAAAAATTCTAAAAGATTAATACTGGTAGTATTTTTTTCTAATGGATCTACAAAACAAACGTTGAACAACAAACATATTGTTTTCTTTAAAAAAATAGGACTTTTTATGTATTTTAAATAAATACAATTTTTGTAATCAAATATATGCAAGCCTGAGTTATTTACTAACTTCAAACTGGTAAACGAGCATCATTTTGGCATTCAACATCAGCAGCATAGCAGAGGTTGTCGTTATTATGAATTTATTTAACTATTAATCTGTCAAAGGCGTTTAATTACGTCATGGAAAAGTCCAAAAAGTATTGGCTTCATGGAGCGATCTTTAAGGGAAAATCTCTTTAAATTTAAGTTATATCTCCTTGAAATACCTCTGGAAGTCTCTATAAAGGGCAAATTATTAGTTAAGCAAATAATTTCTAATGCGCCAAAATTCCAATCTATTTTACTTAAACTACCTAATTTTGCCCTAACTTTTTGCTTTGACTCAAACGTAATCAAACGTAGTCAAGTTTTCTGAGGTGGTGTTCTGCACTTGCAAATACTCTTTATTCCTCTTTCACTTCAGGGCGTCTTCCTATTTACTTTAAGTTGCATAAAGCAGGTGGTTTTATTTTCTATTAAGAATAATTTTATTTCTTTCTGCTCTATCTAAGGTAGTAAACATTTTAGTAAATATACGCATCTCTGAGTTATTCACTTACTCCAAAATGGTAAAGGAACACTTTGGTTTTCAACGTCAGCATAGCAGATGCTCTCATTATAATGAATCCAATTAAATTAAACCCAAATTGATGTCTTCTGCGGCATTCGATTATGGCACGCGATATTGCCGTTGAAAAATCACTTCAGGATAAGCAAATATTTTGCACTAATTTAACAGATCTTTTACGCATATACCTTTTTAAAATTGATAAATTAATACAAACAAGTATGCTTAGAAATGAAATGATTGTAAGTAATATAAGGTATTTAATTTAAAAAAAATATTATGGAGAAGATTTTCTTTGAAACTTTTATGCATTCTCAGTGGATTATTGAAAGTATCCAAAAGGCAAACTTTTTTGTCCGTAAATATTGCTAATATTAAAGTTTTCCGAGCGCAATAAGGCCATCAGATATGAAAACTCGAGCCAAAGCCAAATATCAAATAACAGAGATTCGCAATACCATTGCGCTCCCATTTCTCAATAATATCAGATGACGGATTTTAAAAATTTATTACCTTGTTTAATATCAGACAAACTCTAATGCAGCTTCTTGGAAAAGTTTTTACTTAGAAGAAGTTCGCTTAGAAAATGTACTTTATTAAAGTCATTTGATACTTTTAATTTTGTTACCAAAGTTCGAGGCTAGAGGAGGTGAATCACAACAAATTAAAAATGATAATAAAGGCAATGATCAAGAGAGAAGGAAAATGGAAGAAAAAACTTGTAGAAACATCAAATTTGACAAAATAGATTTAAACAGAAGAAATCAGTGATAAAGATTCATTAAATGTGGTACAGTAGATGTTTTTTTTTAATACTAGACCCGGCAATAAAAACAGATTTTAAGGAACCTTATAACTAATTTATTGAAATAGTTCGTTTTGGTGTAAATTAAAATGCTTGATAGGCAGAAAGAGTTAAACTATTTTTTACACACCTACACGTTAAACCGAATGACTAAAGACTACTAAAAACATTAATTTACACAGTAATTATTTCCTACTATTTATTTCGATTTAAATGTCGCGCCAAAATTAACTTAAGTGGCCTCCTAGCGGCGAGGGCGCCTGGTATATTAGCTAAAACATTCGCTAAATTTTCCCGCGTGTCACTAGGTGGCGCAAGTTATACCCGCCGCTTTCTACATCGAGATAATTCCCAAATGTGGTGTATTCACGGTTTTTATGATCGTTACAATAAATTTAGTTATTATTTTTTTATTGTAAATTTCGTTGAATTAAAAAAATGTGGTGGGTGAACAACAAATGCAATAAACCTATTTATTTGTGTCCCATCATGGTAAAATTTGATAGACAAATCAATATGCAAATGCAAGAAATCTGAAGCACTAATAAATTACAGTCGAAAAACTTCATTCATTTTAATCAGATTAGATTCATATCAAATCCAGATACATTTTAATTTATTCAAATCCAGGACACGTTCTACAAATAAAGAGGCTGCAGTACCAAATTATCCAATTACCAAGTTTAAATAATAAACCAATTTTAACTACTGCGATCGATTGGACTGCCGAAAATGTGAAAATGGCGAGTCGTCTGGCACACAATGAAAGGAAAGAATAAATTTGCATGTGTAATTAACCGGTCCTGGGAAACGGAAGACTTTAAATATTTGGCCATGTTAAAATTCATGTTCCACGTCAGTCCGAGAACTGTTAAAGTAACGAACATGTATTATTAATGTTTACTTTTAAATTGAGAATTTACTCGGTAATACGTAAAATAGTACATAAATTTTACATAATGCGATAGTTATTGTTTTAAAGTATGTATACAGTGTGTCATACTTGTACACCCAATTTGGGCCACACTGTATATCTATAGTATTAGTCAAATGCAGCTGATTGTATTCTTTTACTGACTGACTGTTTTTTTCTCGTAATATTGTTGTGTTTGAATGTGTTTTGCAAGGGGATTACTTAAATACAGATGGCAGGAGTGACATTTGACTCCATTATGACAACATAGGCAGTTTAAGTTCGTTGTTTTTCCTTAAAATGAGCAGAATCCACTTGAATTTGTCCTAAAACAGTTTGATGAATGTTCAGAAAGCGAAAAAGAAGTTATGCTTAGCACCCACTTTCCATGGTACTTAACAAACCATAGGCAGTAAGTTGTATACCGTTTTTTTCGAATAGTGTCGTTGCTTTTATAATGTCTTAAGTCCTGATAATGGCCTATGGCCGAAAGTCCTAGGCAGCAATTTTTAATTTATTATATATGCTAAATACAAATAGTGTGTTTTATTTGTTAATCAAAAACAGCGTTCAACTGATACACTCATTATCCACTTTCGAGCTCTAAGTTGTATATAGCATAAGGTTGCTAGGAGGGCAAATCCCCTTTTAGATTCGAAGAAACAAAGCAAGTTGGGCTACGTCCCTAAGCAATGGCGAGAGGTGAAAGTCCAAAATAAGGAAGAAGTGACTTCATGGACCTTCGATCTAAATGATAAATCAGCTTTCTACTAAAGACAATAGAGAGGCTTAATACCTAATGCTTTTATCTTGTGTGAAAACCACTATATATGCAACTGAGCAGTGAGTCTCCTCACTGCAGCACTATAGCAATAGTGTTTTCGTTTACGCGTTTGTGGATGGAACCCTCCGCATTGTACTGCTAGATACAGGTGCGACAAAGACAATTATAAGACCCGGCATAGTCCAATTTCCAGCTAAGGTTCGGAAATGAAAATAGCATATACGAACTACGACAGGAGATCGATCAAATCCACGGTGAAACAAACGTGACGTTCACCATAGGAAAAGCCACTTTGAAACATCCTGTGATAGTGGCTAAGATTTAGGATGAGGTGATCATTGGGACGGACGTAATAGACACCAAGGGCTTCGAGTCAAGCTTTAAGCAGGGAGTCCTGAAAATAACGATGATGAGGTTGTTTTGCATCATGAGGGAGATTACAGTTTTCGAGTTCTACTTCTGGAGAAACCTTTGATACTAGAACGTACATTCAATTACAGTCATGTCCGAACCAGCAATGCATGATGTGGCTGTTGGTCGAGAGATAGCAGTCGGAAAAACCCTTGTACGTCCTGAAAGAAGTATTTCTGTGAAGGTAATAAATGTCAATCATTATTTTGTGTTTATTAAAGAAAGCCATGGAGTTTGTTCAATGCCCTGCAGTTTCAGCAATACTTCGACAAGTTGCGGTTGTGGATGAAGAATTAGAGCTGGTATCGTGGTTGAGCACCGGTCTAAGGCCAGACCAAAGAAGGAGGCTAAGGCATTTGCTACATAGATATCGAGACGTTTTTGATACACGGAGAAAAGGGAGGAGGAATATAATTGAGCACAAAACCAATACAGAAAATGATCATCCTATCCGGCAGACAACTCGAAGACTACCACTGGCCCTAGAAGAAGCTAATAAAATTATTGGGAGTGTGGCAAAGGAAAACATCCAGTCAGCATTTCATGGTCTTACTGCTAAAGAACGAAACTGGCTCGACTATGTTCTGCTTAGATTACCGGCAGCTTAATAACGCGACTAAAAAGGACAGCTATCCTCTTCCTCGCAATGAAGATACTTTGGACATCCTTGATGGATCGAAGATCTTTTCCACGTTAGACTTGAAAAGTGGATACTAGCAAGTTGAGTTGGCCCCTGAGGATCGGAAAAAACGGATTTTACGGTGGGTGCTAGATTATGGCAATTTAACTTGATGTCTTTTGAACTGTGCAATGCACCTGCCACTTTTGAACGGATGATGGAAACGGTTTTAAAAGTTTCAATGGTTCCAAGACTGTCAGGAAACCTTCGATTACCTAAACGAGACTCTGACAAGCGCACCTACCTTGAGCTATCTATATAGAAAATTTGTATTGAATACCGACGCTAGTGTCTGTACAATGTGAGCATAGAAGCTGTGTTGTTCCAAATTCAGGATGGCCAAAATCAAATAGTTATTGGCTATTTTAGTAATACACTGTCCAAACCAGAGCTTTGAGAGTTACTAGCTGTTGTAATAGCGATAAAGCAATCGCTATTACAACTCGGTTCTGCAAGTACCTCTATGGGAGGAAGTTTCTGCTGCGAACTTACTATGCAGCTTTAAAATGGCTCCTTCAGTTATCCGAAGGGTCAAGTGACAAGATAGAGAATCTACAGGAGTTTGACTTTGGCACTGAACATCGAGCAGGGAGAATCCATGAAAATGCAGCTGCTCTGTCAAGACGACCCTGTCCAGAGGAGTGCAAACATTGTCAGCGCTCAAAGTGCGTTGTATGTACGGCAAGTAAGGCAAGTATAATCAGTACAATGTGGAAAGTCCCTTTGAAAGAATTTTTATTGACGTTGCTGGTTCATTTCCCGAATCAAAATCGTGGTCGTGATGGACTACTTTAGCAAATGGGTTGAGGCATGCCCTTTACCAAACCAGGAAGTCTCTCTACGATCGCCAACGTCTTAATGAAAGGATGGATCTGCCAATTTGGTGCACTTTTGGAGCTACATTCAGATCAAGGACGAAATTTTGAATCCAGCTTGTTCCAGAACATCTGTAAGATGCTTGGAATCAAGCAAACGATAACTAGTGCATTACACCCGCAGTCAGATGGCATGGTGGAACGAATGATTAGGATCATTAATCGGTATTTGGCCACAGTAGTCTGTAGCCATCAAAGAGACTGGGATCATTTAGAGATCACTATATTTTGGTGATCCGCCAGGAACCGATGTTGCCTGAGGTGAGCTGCATAGGGGAATGGATCTCACTCATAATCATGTGCGTATTTCTATTTAAGACGCCAGTGATTGAATAAAGGACGCACATGATATCCATGCCAAAGACCAGAGGTACGACAACAGTGACAACGAAGAGGTGGAAGGATTTGTCACCGAAATTTCAAACATCTTGGGATGGATCATACAAAATTCTACAAGCGGATTTTCTTTCCAGAATAATTCACTTCATCCGACTGGCTTCTTATTATGGAAACGATGAAGGCGCTGAGCTGCGTCGTATCCAATCAGAATCGTATTTGACATTCGATAAATCACTCTAATGGCCGAAAGAGTCGCTACAGCGTGACCTGTGAAGTGCAGCAAGACATATTGTGTAGCTAAGCATTTAGAAATATCTGGAGTAAAAGTTAAGTTATCTGGTTTAACCTGAGGTTTTCCGTAGAAAGTTCGGAAAAATTCAAGAGCTGCATCGGTCTAACCTCAGAATTGGACAAGCACTCAAGATAACCGGTGAAGAGACTGGTAGAAAGATCTTCTACCTGGTTATCCTTACCTCTAGAGGAGGAGTTGCTTGCCGATGATCTGAGGAGCCTAGCTATACCCAAACTCGCATGCAGCTTTGATAATCTGGACTGGAGGATGATTCGCAGCATGTTAGAAGGTCTTTAGGTCTACCGACGTGCTTTTATACCTTAACTTTGTTCTCTGTTTCGGGACAAAATGAGCTTAGCAAGGTGGTAATGGAAGGGTATTATAAACACCGAGAAACTTTCTTCGTCATTTCGGAATGACAAAAGTTGTACACCGCACATATTCTTGGACCCTTATAATTCCACAGAGAGGAAACTTTTAAATGTTCTTTTGGACATTCAAATTTGTGCTGTCTGTGTAGTTTGCCCACTCACATAAAGATGAGATCTTATTTGAAAACTTTAGGACTTTTGTTGGAATTATAAAGATACGACTTTAAGGATTATTTGATTTGTCTAGACTAAAAACGATATTTCCTTGCTTTTCAAATAATATCAATATTTCCAGCATACTTTCGGAACTCCAAACAGACGCTTTCACATAACCTCAATCCCAAAGAACAAAGCCTTTAAAGCGATTAGGTTTTCCAGATACTATGTATATGCATTCATAGACTTAAGAGAAACCTCTCACCATTAAGACAAAGCCTTTTCAATTCCCAGTCTAATCCTATCGGAACAGAATAGAATACCGGCGGGCGTTAACCTAAATAGAATAGATAGTAAAACCTAATTAAGAGTAGCATACATTTTAAGGAGTGTGAGAAGGAGTAACCGCAATTTGTGTTCAATTCTTCTTTGCGTTCAATTCTCCGGGGGTCTGTTCCGTAAAGTCGCGCCACGCCTCTTCAGCGGTTGCAATCGGCGACGACGTTGTTCCGCCGACGCCGCAGTCGAAGTTGCACCGCGACGCCGACGACGACATTTTTCGCCACCGGTTTCCGTTCCGGTGATTGCGCGTTCGACGTGCCGCATCGCGATTTCGAGTGCGGGTTTTTTTTTGTTTTGATGAAATTACTTACTAATTGATAAATCAGGAGGTTTGGAAAAAAATTGTGAAAATAGTACTTATAAGATTTAATTAAATAAGACTTATTGCTTTTTTAGAAATAGATTACTTTTTAAGGTTTGAAATTTAATTTGGTGGCTTAAACACCCTATATGTGATTACATTTTTTTGATTCTACACAAAATTATAAACATTTTTGATGTATCATGACGTTTATTTAACTGTTTCTATAATACGCGGTTTTGAAAATTGCTGTTTTTATTAATTTAAAAGCCTCTAAAACCTATTCTACTAATAATAAAAAAAAAATTTATATAATTTTTCTATTCTTACTTTTAAATTCCTTTTTTTTTCTGACAACATACAAAATACATCAATGGTCAAAAATTACAATACATGCACTTAAAATTGTTTAAGTATATAATAAAAAAACAAGTATTCGTTAGGGTATAAAAAGTATATTGTCATAGTAAGTAAATCGTCAAATATGACTTGTGTCAGTGCGTATTTAAAGTAAATGTGGCTCTTTTAAATGAAACTTAACAAATTGAATTTTTAATTTTTATTGGATACGGAGATAAACAAAGAACTCAAAAGGAAGTTTGTAATCTGTTTAATACAAAATTTTCGGAAAGGCTTATTACAAGAAGTACAGTAACTAAAATTAGAAGAAAATTTAGAGAAATAGGGACAGTAAAAAATTATATACGGGCTATGCCGCCCAAAAATTAATCAAAATATAAGATGGAATATTCTATTAAAAGTGCAAAATTATCATATTTCGTCATCTGAAAAAGCCTCAATTAATATTGGTTGAATAGAAGTCCACATTTTGTAGGAGAATGTGTATATAAAGATTACAACATGGGGAAGTCTTTATATCCCAGAAAAATGCATGTAGGTCATTGAGTTAAATGTATTGTGCATTTCGGCTGTGTAAACAGCCATCATCAGATACTAAAATAAAATACAGGTAATTCAAGATAATTTCAAAAAAAGGAGCTTATTATTTTTAGAACTTAAAAAACATTACAAAAGACATATACGTTTAATAAATAAAACTCAAAAAACAAAAATTACCCGTTATCGCGAATAAAAACAACAATAAATAAAATATTTAAAATTAAAGATATTGTGCAATAAGGACATCTACGATTCAAAATATAAAATTTAAACTTAGGACAAGATAGATTTATACATATTAAAAGAAGGTACTATAAGGAACTAGTGTGTATTAACTTTGCAATAATTTTTTCGAGCAAAAAAGTGGATTAGCAATTTGTCACTTTTTTTAGCCGAACTGTTTATGTATAAACTAGAACGAGAAATTTCTAAAAAACACCATTTATTTAAAAAACATATAAAAACATGGGTTTGCTATGTAGACGACATTTTAACTATTTTTAATAGGACCAAAGACGACCTAGAAAACTTTGATTTCATTAATTCTGTTCATCCCAACATACAGTTTACCTATGAGTTAAAGAAATAATGAAGCTTACCATTTTTAGATTTTTTAATCACTAATCATAATAATCATTTTGAATTCAAATATATCGTAAACCTGCAGCCACAGATACAGTAATACCCTTTATTACCCTTTTTCGTCATCTGAAATAGCCTCAAATAATATTGCTAGCCAACGAACAACTTTGCGTGTATTGAAGAATGAAAAGTATCATCCATACAAACCTAAATTGTTGCATGAGCTATAGGATGATGATGCTGATCGCAGACTAGAAAAACTTCATTAGTTTCAGAGATATGGGCATTTTGTGCCTAGGATATTTAATGTCATTGAAACTAACTTCCAAGGCGAATTTCTTCGTTGCACAATTTTTTTGTGAAAAACACTGAAGTAGGCGTCTAATGATTTTACTACAGGAAGATATGTTTCAATTTTCAACTCTCTAACTTCATTAGTTTTAGAGATATGGGCATTTTGTGCCTAGGATATTTAATTTCTTTGAAACTAAATTTTTGTAACTTCCAAGGCAAATTTCTTCGTTGCACAATTTTTTTGTGAAAAACACTGAAGTAGGCGTCTAATGATCTTACTACAGGAAGATATTTTTTAATTTTCAACCCTCTAACTTCATTAGTTTTAGAGATATGCGCATTTTGTGCCTAAGATATTCAATTTTTTTGAAAATATATTTTTTTAATCCAATCCAATGGCGTTTATTAGAAGAAATGGTGTTCTAATTTCCAACTCTCTAACTTCATTAGTTTCTGGAAATTGTATGGAAATATGTAACTTAAATCAAGTGTTGTTCCATTAAAAGATACTATTTAGTTATGAAGCTTTTGTTTAAATGGTATGGTAAATTAGCAAAATTTTAGGTATTTGAACACGAATAATTCCTATTGGATCAGAAAAAATCATACGCAGCATCCGCAAAAATTAAATGTTTGGGCAGGGATTTTAAATAATAAAATTATTGGACGTTCTTTTTCCAATCACACTCTTACCGGAGACCGATACTTAGAATTTCTTCAAAATGACTTAATTCCAACAAAATCTAAATCAGCTTAATATGCCAAATAGATCCAGTTGATTTCAACAGGATGGTGCCCCATTTTGCTCGTCAGTTACGCGGATATGTGAATGCGGTATTTCTCGGATAGTGGATTAGTAGGAGGGGTCCTGCAAGATCTCCAGACCTAACACCGCTGAATTTTTTTCTTTATGGGTATTTAAAATCAAAAGTTTATAAAGAGAAACCGCGCAGTTTAAATGAATACTAAAATTTAAAATTGGGTATGAAAGTAGTCTAATAATTAGTACTAATTTCCAAATTTTCACGCAAGCAATATACACATGGTGGTACTCTTATTATGTTAGAGAAAGCTTTTTTAACTAAATTTGTGTTTATTACTATTGACAGATTTGATCATCTATTGATTGAAAAGATGTGCAAGTTTTCTATTGTATTTAGCAGTAAGTTAAATTTGTATATTTTAGGATTGTATCGATCTCCATGTGGTAATTTAGATTTGTTTTTAGAAAAGTTGGAGATCCTCTTAACTGAAATTTCGGTTATTGCGATGTTGATTCTGACTGGCGATCTTAATGTAAATTTTTTAGACAAATCTAATGGATCAAATCGAATGCTTTTTAATCTGTTAAACTCGTTTAATTTTAAGATGCACGTGGATCAGCCAACCCGGATTTCAGCATTTTCTTCCTCACTGATAGATTACTTCTGTACGAATTTTAACCAACACGAAAATCAGTGTACAACAATCAATGTCGGTTTGTCTGACCATGAGGCAATAGTAGAATTAGTAGTGCAGAATAGTGCAGCTAATGAGAATGATTTTGGACGCGATAGACTTTATACTAGAGCTAACTTCCGCAAATTCTCTTTGCTTTGCAATATGTCAAGTTGGAATAATGTATTGACTACTGTTAACCCACTGCATAGCTTTCATCAAATAGTATTAAACAATTTTAACACTGCTTTTCCTGTTGTCAATATTAAGAAACGAAATAGAAAACCTTGTTATACTCGTAAACCCTTACGAGTATCTGGGAAAAAATATGCGCTCCTTTTTTACATTAGGAAATACGCTATGAACAATGCAACTTTTTTAAATTATTATAACAGATATCGCAAGACTTACAGAAACTCAATCAAAATGGCTAAGTGGACCTACTTTCAAAGGAGGATAAAGAATTCCTCCAACAAAGCAAAAGAGTCTTGGAAGATTTTAAATGAGCTAAGGGGCAAAAATAATGTCTTGGTTATTTCAAGTACCTTAGATTCCAATGTCCTCAATTCCTTCTACTGTGATATTGCTAGTAACCTTGCAGCCAATCTCTCACAAAAAATAGATCCCAGGAGCTATCTCAGCAATGTGGTAGTAACCGAATTTTTCTTTTTTGCTCCCACAAGTGTAGAAGAGCTTAAACAGTTAATGGTTAATATTAAGAATAAGAGTTCATGAGGCTGGGATGGGCTTTGTCTCAAAATATTTTCTGCTTTACCTCTTGTTGCTTTGCAAGTCTTGGCCGAGTCAATTAACTTTTCATTTATGTCTGGAGTTTTCTTAGAGTGCTTAAAAAGAGCAATGATTGTTCCTCTTTACAAGGGTGGCGATCGCGACTGTCCTTCTAACTTTAGACCTATAGCGTTATTGCCTACTTTAGCCAAGATAGTGAAACGGCTCGTTAAGGTGAGGATGGTTTCATTTTTAAATAGGTTTGGCCTATTGAGTCTTCAGCAGTTTGGCTTTCGTGAGTGTGTGAGCACAAATGATGCTATCTTTAGCTTTCTAGAGCACCTGTACAACCGACTGAATGTTGGTGAAGTTGCAGCAAGGGTATTCTGTGACTTGTCCAAGGCATTTGACTGCGTGAGTCACAGAGTGCTGCTGATGAAACCGGAGCTCTATGGTTTCAGAGGAACTGCCCTTGAGTGGTTTCGTTCCTACTTATCAAATCGTGTCCAGGCTGTCAAATTTAATGATGGTATCTCTAAGGAACTTAATATAAATGTGGGTATTCCGCAAGGATCAGTACTTGGTCCTTTACTTTTTCTCATTTTCTCGCCACAACTGCAGGTAACTGCGCAAATTTACATTGTTTGCCGATGATACCCCATCCTCTGGCACGACTCTGATATTTCTCAAATGGAGGCCAATTTACGTGCAGATTTGTTAAAAATAAAAGACTGGTGTGATGCAAATTTTTTGACATTTAATGTTTCCAAAACAAATATCCTTAATTTTAAATGTAATACAAATGATATATGTTTAAATAATGATGCCATTACCATGCCACCGTTCAGTAAATTTTTGGGTCTTTCCATAGACAAGTTGCTTAAATTTGAAGACCATATTGTGAATGTATGTAGAAAAGTCTCATCAGGCTGCTACGCCCTAAGGGTTATTGCCACCAGTCTTAATTTCTCCATCGCCAGATCTGCATACTTCGCGATTATCGAGTCGCACCTTCGATATGGAATTTGCTTTTGGGGTTCATATTCAAATTCACTTTTTAGTTCAGTGTTTGTACTCCAGAAAAGAAAAGGGCCATTAGATATCTATGTGGGGCCAAGCACCCATTCCTCATGTTGAACTTGTCGGTAACCCAATCATATATGGAGGTAGAAAGCTGTTTAATAAACTTCCACTAGAAATAAGACAACTTAAGACTGAAAAAAGCCCACGCACAAGGACGAAAATATTTCTTGCTAGTAAAGCGTACTATAGTTTAGGTGAATTTTTTAATGATTAGCATTTAAGTATTTTTCAAAGTTTTATATAATTTTATTTTATTTTAAATTAGTTTTTTGTTTTTATTCCTTTAATGTACAGTCTATTGGCTTTGTCTACAACTTCTATGTTTATATTGACAATCAAGCATTTTTGAGTTGAGTTGAGTTGAGTCAAATTAATCAAAATACTCTTAGCAATGTTTTGGATGAGTTCTGAAGTAGACTAGGATTTTGCCAATGAAGTAAATGGTGAGCATGTTGAACATTGAAAATATTTAATTCGTTGAGTTTCATTTATAATTTTACGTATTAATTAAAAAATAAAAATAGAAAAATTAAATTCGTTTTTTTCTATTTTTAGTAGAATAAGTTTTAGAGGTTTTTAAATTCATAAAAACAGCAATTTTTAAAGCCGCGTATCTTAGAAACAGTTGAATAAAAGTGTGGCATGTGATACCTCGAAATGTTTATAATTTCGTGTAGAATCCAAAAATGTAATCACATACAGAGGTAAGTATTGACCACGGCTACATGAGACACCCTGTATACAAATTTTTTGATTAAAAAATGAGCAACCAAAAATATTAATTGATGTGTGCGAGCGTTTTTTCGAATAGGCCGTCGTTTATTTTTTATTGAATTAGTTCCATATTTTTGCCGTTCACTGTATAATAATTTAATATTTGTGGTTTAAATTATTTTTAGACTAGACTAATTTTCATTTAAAATACTTTCATTTTCTTATTTTCAATATTAAAGTATAGTCAGCCATAAAAGTGTAGTGACTTGTTTTTAAAAAAATTAAAAATTAAAAATGCCATATTAATTACACAGCTATTTCAAGCCTAAAAGATTTACGTACCTCAATTCTGATATTGAATTTTATCAAAAAAATTAACCTTGGTGGAGCTACAATCTATCTAAATTGAATAGAACCGATGTCACTCCAATAATGAATTAATAGTTTCAACAATATTTTTAATCGTTAAATAATTTTTCTTTGGTGCATAATTTAATTATATCTGATTCGCAAATTCTGTAAAATACGTTCAATCATTTGATTAATGATTAGGAAAAATAGTGGAGAACTTTATTGCAAGTTTGTTTTTAAACTTCCAGAAATTGTTTATTAAAACTAATTAAATCCTATGCATGCATAATTTAAATGTACTTGATATTCACATTGCTTAAGCCATTTTAATATTATTGAAGTGAAACGTTAGGGTGACGCCAAATTAACTACACGCTCTAAAATGTATGTTCCTTAATTTTTAATTTCAAATATTAAATTTATGGGAAAAAATCAGCAATTATGCATAGGTGGAGCTATAGTGTAAATTGCACAGAACCAATGACACTGCAAAAATTAATTATTTCTTCCAATAATACTATAGGGTCTACAGTCTCTCAACTTGCAAAATGGTAGAAACAAACTTTAAAGTTATTCCAATCCTTTAATGAACTCACCTTCATCTATGATTTCTGCGTAGACTATTACTAACATAGATATTCTTACACAATATTTAAATAATAGTTTAGTCCTAGTCTTTTCTAGAACCCTATTTCTAGAAAACTTACCCCATTCTAAATTCTATGCCTTTTCATGCCCTAATTCTTCAAAAAAAATTAAACTTGACAGTAAATAGAAAGTCATTAATTTCAACAAACTTGACCCACGAAGCGACGCCTTCCCAAAACTAACAATAAAAAAAGTCAATGCCAAATCTGTTAAAAGTGTCAATAACATCACTACTGTCAAATTTTCCTAATGTCAAATCCTAAAATGGCCGCCATCCGAAATTTGTTTTGAAACGTGTTTTGCTTATAATCTTAGCATCTTCGGGAGAATAATTGAATCGGTGAGTTCGAAAACCATACATGTCCAAAATCCGCGTTTCGAGAACATCGATAAAAACCATTTAAAGCTAAAACTACTTAGCATAGACTATCGCATAGAAAAGTTGTAGATCTCATGGTTGGCAATGTGTTTTTAAGGGTAGTTTTTCAGAAAAAAAAAATGAACTACCAATGACAGATCAAAAGTGGGAACGGACTTGCACGGTTTTTGAACTCAATTCTGTATATAAAAAGATATAGATAAACATTTATTGATTTTTTATATATTTATTCAATACAGAGGAAAAATACAACTTGAAAACTAATATCTCAATCATTTTAATCATCATTTTCAGCGTTTGTAGTTTTCCATGAAGTGATGTGGTAATTAAATTCCAATGCTTCACCTTGGGTATAAGTCATTACCTTCTTGATGTCCAGAATTTATTTTTCATTAATCGGAACAGGTTCTTTATATGCTTTATTATTGGGCAGAGGTGGCTGTTCTTATGTTCTTTGAGCAATTTAAAAGTTTGAGAGTGTAAACCATCTATATATTCCCACGTTTTAACATATCCTGGATTTGAACTTTCATACAGGAACTGCCTATAGTTTGACACAGCAAACGTTTCCTTTTTAGCACCGGTACCGAGTACTACATGTTTTTTTATAGTAATCAGGCCACCAGTTCTTAAAATTAGTAATATCAGTGTATCGGATCTGCTTCACAGTAAATGGCTACTTGTTCCTGGAGGTCAATATTAAGTCCTCATATTCTTCTAGAGTGTAAATTCGATCATGTTTTTTAAAATTCCGTTTTGCACAGCCAAAATCCCGGTCACACGGCAAAAACGAATGGCCTCTTACTGGAAAATAATAATAAATTTTGTTAAATCTCTTGGTTGCCTGTAATGCTAAGAGGAAACGAACCATTGTTTGGTTTCGGTTCTGCCCTGCACATTCATCGGAAAATAAATGCAGTTCAGTGATTTCAGGGGGTATATGTTTCATTATGTAATCATTAAGAAATGTACACACTTCATTAGGTCTCTTTTGACCTTGACCTTCATGGTAAGTATAAAAATGGCCAGTATTATCCTTAAGGTTGTGTATTTAGAATGCGAATACCCAGAGCTGCCTAAAATTAAATATTTCCTGGACTGGAATATGCGGGAGTGGCATGTTTTGCATATAATCAAAGGCTAGTCCTATCACTTCTGGTCGTTCAGTACAAAGGGTTTGCACTTCTTTAGTTTTGTTATAAAACTTTTTCGCCCGCCTTTTATGAACTATTAGTTCAGCTGCAACCACTCTTTGCGTTATCGTTAAGGGTACCATCTTTAAGCCTCGTTCCATGTCTGTCGCATTCCGAATATACATCAATCTGGGGTCTTCCGAACTTCAAATTGAAGTTTTCGTTGAAATACATTAAATAGAATTCGTATTTAACTAAGTGTTCCAACTCTGGATATTTTTCGACAAAAACGCTATGCATTTTCTTTACAGTCAAAGATGCATCTAAATAACGTACGGTTTTGGAGGAATAATGTGAAACTTTGACCGGAACGCCTGATTGTGCTCTTTAATTTTTTGAGTCCATTCATTGCATATTGTACGAGGTATATTATTATGCCTACCTCTAAAATCGTTTGGTGATTTACCTGCCAAAAGTAGGGTGTTCAGGCGCTGAACTGCCAGTGCGATATGGCATGAAGACTTATAAATGCCTGTTTGCATAGGGAAATTCTATTTGAGCCTTTTAAGACAAAGTATGAAAAGTTTGATCTTCTCTCTTGTTTGTTTTCCGCACTTCTCACGCGATTTCTCTCGATTTGTTTAGCTTGCATTAGTCCTTGTAAATAAGTATATTGTTTATTTTTTGTCATACGACTGATTTTCTTTCTTCCTCAGTAAACTGTTTCATGCATTTCTTTGTACAACTAAAAAATAAAACAACTATTTTGATTTAAACCCAACTTGTTGCTAAAATGTACTAGCCTGACTTATCCCTGACTAGCAGTACTTCGGGTGTAAGCGCATTATAAGTACATTGAGCGTACTTATTATGCGCTAAAAAAACTAACCATACTAACCCAAATTCCTATAAAAAATATTTATTTGTTCAAAAAAAAAAATAAAAAAATAAAAATAAATAAATAAATTAAGATAAAAAAAATTAAGTCCCCTAGGTTCTCAAACAATATACGTATAATGCGTTCTTCCGAATTGCTGCTAGTCAAAGTGTGTCAAACGCAGAGCCTATAGTCTTTACATTGACATGTTTACCCGTCTTAGAAACATATGCCTGACCTTGCAAACGTGCTGTTTTCATTGCATTATATTTCCAACTATCCTTTTTCTGCTGGCACTACTAGTTTCACTAACTTCTTTATTATCACTGGATGACATAATTTTACTTTAAATTGTTAATAAAACGCTGCTACTAAGCTATTTTTATGATAAACATACACAGGAAGTGAACGCTGTGCGTGCAAATAAGCAACTGGCTACTATTTTGTTGTTGAGATGAAAAACCGTACGACGTGGACATGTACGGTTTTTCTCCTCACTAGCAGCCGTGCTACGTTAACGACTAAGTATCTAGTACGGTTTTTAAGCTCAATCGATGAAAAGACAACTTTTAAACAAAATGGCCAATCATACTTATCATACTTTAATAAACAATCTTACTTAAAAATGTCAAATTTTGGACTTGTACGGTTTTCGAACTCACCGAGTCAATTAAATTTAGTTTTAATCTTTAATCGATGATTCATTCTACAGTCGGAATGCGATTTTAATATCAGCTAATACTGGTTAATAGAGTCAAAGCAGCCTGTCTGACTTGAATTCCTTGGTTGATAAAGGTCCAGTTTCACTTTTTTTAATTAATTGCAATAATTTGAGTGAATAGCTTGTTCATGTGATACAGCAGACTGAAAAGATGGTAATTTACAAGAATGTTATTTTTTTTATGTAGGGTAATGGTTGCACTGTTCCATTATTATCCCACTCATTAAATAAAATATATTCTAGAAACATTTAATAAACACATTCAATTTCAAGAAAATGACAAGCTTTATTCCCATTAGACTAGGCTATAACCTAAGGCAATTTCCACACACTCAATAAAGTATCAAATTAAACGACATATTCGTGCGTAATAAAGTTCCCGTTGTGAAACTGCCGCAAATAAGATAATCAATCGATTCCGGGTTTTAGTTTATAATAAAGAGCGAATATCAAAGCCGGGAACGGGAACAAGATCCCCGATCTGCTTTTGACATTGAATTGAATTAATAATCCGCTCTAGTATTTTACCAATTATACTGTGATGACATTTTTGAAACTGATGGAATTTGCCAGTTGTACGTTTTAAATTAGAGGCACTCTAAAAGTAAATAAGCCTTGTTTTGGGAAAGTACATTGTAAGCAAAACTCCGAAAACATTGCAAACATGGTTTTATTAAGCCTGTTTAATTGGCTACTAAAAAGCTTTTAATAAGACGAGACAAGCGAATAATAGAAGCACTGGAATTGTAATTAAACTAGACTGCGTCGGTTCGAGACCATTTCGAAATTTGATTTATTCTTTCATCACTCTTTTTTAACATTCAAATAAAACGTCCACCTTAAAGAATGATCCCTATTTGCTCTGAAGAGTGCTTTGAATTCATTAAGAGAAAGTTCCAATAAAGGAAAAACCATCGTTTATATGATGAAAAAAATTGACTACTTTACAATGTCAAACCTTTTTTTAAATGGCGAATTTAGCAAAATACTAGCTAATGATACTATTTACTAAAACCAAAATCGTTGTAATCGATTACTTGACAATTAGTGATAAATAGGTAAAAATGTATTTTCAACAATAGGTTGTATTTTTTACCTAAGATCTATAAACCAGTTACGTTAGCTGTAGCACTCTACCAAAATGCTACAGCTAAGGAAAAACTGTAGAGGACAATAAATAAATTAAAGAGGATATAATACAGGGGATACTAATTTGCTGAAACTGTTTACGAACCTTCTTAAGTATGTTTAAATCTGTAAAATCTACGGTTGAACATAACCGGTAAGAGCCTAGCAGATTTAAGATTTGCAGATGACATACTCCTAATATCAAATATCAAAATGCTATAACAGATAAACTCTGGGAGTAATAATCATCGGCAAAAACTACACACGAGCGACACTTTAATATATCGGGTAACAATTACATAGAGGAGAAACAAAAGATGAAGCAACACGGATGCTGAGAAATGCCAGAACTAATATCCAAGTAACCAGATGTGGAGTTTTGAAATTTACATGATCCATGTTGAAACCATGTTAAAACTTATATGATTTTTAAGAAAGGCCATCATTCCAGTTTTAAGGTTTTTTTCCACAATTTAAGTTAAGGAAGGCAGAAGGGAAATAAACCTGTAATGAACTGGAAATACCCGAAAATAAAAAAGAAGCTTTAATTGGACTCCAATTGCCTCGAAAAAATAAAATAATTTAAATGAATGAAGTTGAAAAATTAAGTTAAATGCTCAGAATTCTCGGAAAAAAAATACACATTACTCCTAAAATAGAAAACCTTAAAAAAATATAGTTTTTAATATCTAGAAGACGTTTTAAATGCCTTGAATTAAATGGAAAATTATATTCAATTTATAAAAGACTAATAAATATAATTCAACTTAAAATTACTTCAATAATCTGAAACGTTTAATAACATATTATATTTAAATAGTTCAAATAAGTATTAGAAATTAATAAAATATTTAATTAAATAATACATTTATGATCCTTAACAACAAAACAAGAAGTGATTCTCATATTTTCCTATAGCGTGATAATAAGTAGTCTAAGATCGCGTGCGTAAAATTAGCATTTTCCGCATTGCCTAGGTGAGATATAAATAACTCCTTAAGCTCTATTGTGACAGAGACAAATCTATTTTAATTAAATTTACTAAATAATCCGAACAGTTTAAAATGTGGTGTAGCAACTGACAATAGAATAAAATTAATAAAAATGTCGTAAAGGACACAAAAAGTCGAGTGAGTTGATAATATTACAGTACAATGAACACGGTCCAGAGTACAGGAACTGGAGGGCATGCCACTACAAAGAAATCTCGACGAGACGAGGTAATTATATTTTCTACGAAGAAAAGTGTATAGCACTCATTTTTTTTTTGGCTTATTGTAGGTAAAAGAGTCACTGGCATGTTATATGGAATGGCTTTTTTAGCGTTTCATACTGACTTTTTGTTTAAAAATAAAACAAATAATAAAAAAACCGGGACGAACAAAAAATGGGTTTAGCTAAATTTTGAATATAAGCACAGCAGAGGCCAATTCATATAATTAGTTAGTGGTTTTCAGACGTAGACTTCATTGAGAGTTAATGTAGCTCCTTAATGATCTTGATTTCGTATAGTACAGATTTTGTACAGTGAAATATGAAGTTAGACTTTATTAGTATCAGTATACGTAATTTTACCTATATTTCCTATAATAACAAAAAGCTTACAGCTGATTATCTAAGAAGATAACACTAAAAACCTTATTTTTTAGGCATAACTCAAATGGCTATTATCCCCACATTAATAATACTCTTATAAAAGTACCTAATACATATTAATTTACTGACTTCTTTGAGAACATTGTATTTATTGTACCATTTGGCATAACACCAAAACTACTTTCACGGGAGTATTATGTTTATGGTATTCACTGGCTTAATAATAAAACTAGTTAATAGTTAAACTAGTTGATAATTTTAAAGTATTAAAAATTTCTAACTGGAGACTAATTAAATAAAATCACGTTCAGTGACATTTGAAATCAATAAGTTAAATAAGTACAATATCAACAATTTAATGAATTCAAAATGAAGTCTTATTGTAAAAATCAACTCAATAATAAACAGTTTTACTTCTTGTTTAACCTAAAAATCTACCACCTGTTAAGGTGTACTAACTAACATCATTTAGGCCTTATTGGGTCATTGTGCATTTCTGTTGCAAGACTCTGACACCCTCAGTTTAAATTCCAGTCCCACAAATCGACAATTTTAAAGTATGTGCTCTATTTTCTCGTCTTCATAGTGGGTTCGTGAGAAAGAGTTAGTGGAAAGTTATGTTGGAAGAGTAAATAATTCATTAAGCTGCAGATGACTTTATTCATATTTTAAATGGTTTAGATAACATGGATGGTCCATGTGTGAGTCAACTCGCAGTACAAGACTCAAATGAGAAAAAGCAGATCCTCTGTTGCAGTGTTTGCTGATTTGCTTCCTGAGGAATTCCAACATTGTAACTGTAACGAGAAACTTTTTGATGAAAATTGTAATTCCACTTTCCTTAAGATGTCTTAGATAATTTTCCTTCTCTTCATGGAGCCTGTCGTCTTGCCATCTTTCAAGCTTTTTATTTAAGCTCGTCATTGACGTCTTTTTTCTCTTTGTCAGTACTCCTCATCTTCATTACCTTTGTCATCTTTATTTTTCTCGCCGTGTTAAATAATTCTATCATCTTTACAGTGCTCGTCATTTTGACACCTTCATGAGCATTGAGGATATACGGTTCCAAGATGACAAGCAATGTGGAGGCGAAGCAAATGTCTAACACAGCGAGGACAATGGAGATTACGATGATGATGAAGACAAGAACGCTGATAAATAAAAAGAGATGAAAAGGAGACAAATAAGGAAGGTGTAGAAGATGGTTCTGGTCATGTTAAGCTTTATGGAGTCTCTATATCGTGCTTATGAGCATTCATGCTTTGCTTTTCCAAGGAGAAGGTTTTCCTTCTTTTATGTTCCTCAGTGTGCTTACCTTTGTGTTTAGCACCTTGCGGTCTTCATGGTAGTTTTTATTATTTTTACTGGTTTATGCAACTTTCCTTATACCATCACCATAAGGAAATTTAGAATCTTCTTACAGATCAGGATGAGAGTATTGAGATTTATTTAGCGATCGCTACTGGTTACTTTAAAAGACTTACTGACTCCATTTCCGAGGAGACTAAGCTTAAAATTTTACTTTGAAACCTTGCATCTTTCTATCAGAGTCTGCTGGCATTAGTTGATGTAACTTCTATAAGCTAATTACGTTTTATGTGTCGTAGCTGTCACTCCTAACCAAATAGGGCCGAATTTAACTTATCTTCATCGAAATCCTCAAGGAAGGAGACAGAGGTATTAAGTACTGGTAAGGAATTTGTGTATTTCCGTTGTAAGAAGCCTAATTATCGAGCTTTAAGGTGTTCTTTTTCAGAGCCTAAATTTTACTTCTATTGTAAAAAGAATAGCTTTTGCCAAAATTTTTGTTCCTAAATTGTAAGTAAAAAATGCGATAAGGTGCTCCTAAGTCTGATTAAGGACCAGGATTGCACTGATAATCGCCTGGAGCTCATACTCAATTTTGTCCTTGACCATGTCAAGAATTATGAATGTCTTTATTTGCATGTAGTTATTTTAGGTAAAAAGGTTTTAGATCAGTTTGGTTCCAGTGCTTGGCGGTCCTGGTTGAAAGTTGATTCAGTCCCTCTCTTTACGCCTTGACATTAGTGAGTCTCCGATTTGTGGTGTGTGCAACATCTTTCAACCCTTAAAATACCAAAAATTTAAGAGAAATTACATATTTAGCATAAAAAAGAATTTACTAATATCGCTCTAAGGCTTTAGACTGTAAACGACATTGAAAGAAACATAGAAAAACCGTAGACTAAGCTTAAAATAAGGATGTACTTCCCCTACTAAGTATTAATATATGAACAAAATCTTAATACTCATGAACTACAGAATACTCACAAAATCTATTAAAAATTTACAGTTGATGGATGTAAAAAGATAATATGAAATCCTTATTTTTTATGCATAACATAAATGGGTATGATCCCTATTTTAATAATACTCCTATAAAAGTACCTAATACAAATTAATTTACTGACTTTGAGAAAATTGTATTTATTGTCCCAAGCTACTTTCACGGCGGACTCTGATATTCGGCCAATTGGTATTTCTTAACACTTATACCTGTAGAAATATCAACCCATTGAATCATTTCGTCATGCTTAATTTCAATAATTAATTTAACTTTAAAATGGTTTTGTTGTAGAGCAAATTAAACAATAAATTTCAATTTTCTAAAAAAGTAAGTAGACATGAATGATTTCTGTTGGAATACGAAGAATACCCATTCAAGTTATGCATAAAAAAGAAGCCGTTTTTCAAACTTTTAATTTATTATTCTGATTTTAATTATACTTTTAGTTCTACCAACTCTCAGTTTTTCATTACTTCGTGTTAATTAAAGTAAACTCTGTCGGTGATAAACGAAAAGGTTTCATTACATTGATTAAAAACTAAACTGTTCCACGATATTTTGTATATTCACAATATTATTTTTCAATTACATTTTTTCATTCACTTTTGAAATAATAAATTCAAAAATATTTAGTTTATGACTCAGGTGTAGACTTTATTTTAATAAATCATAGATACAGAAATGGTCTACAAGGAGTAAGAGTATACACGGACATAAACAGCGATCACAATTCAGTAGTACATAACTTAGAGTACCTTAGACCTTAATCTCTTTCGATATTCAGAATCTGAAGAATCCAGCCATGCTTGAAAGAGTCAGACTACGTGTAAACGAGGAATTATTTTAAATAACTAATTAATGATGCACATACACAATGGAATGAAATAAACGGTATACTGAGCAACATAGAAAGACAAGAACATAGAACCAAGAACAGAAGAAGAACTGAAGAACCAATCATTATGCTAATAGTTCATAAGAAAATAAAGGAAGTGGTAGGGAAAAACAGAAAATATAACACATGTTCCTTACTTGACGATAATACCAGGGCAGTTGTTGATAGCAAGTATGTGAAGACACACTGAAAATCATACATAGAGCATGTCTTGAAGAAATTTATAATTATTGACCAATTTCAGGCAGTTGATAAAGTAATTCTTCTGATCCTGTGATGCTCTCAACTGTGACGACACAGTTGTCCCTGTCTCGGTTTCGCTTTCTTTCTCTCTCAAATGCCTGGAAGAAATATATAATTATTGACCAATGTCATTTCGCTAATACTGTGACACTCTCTCTTTGTCTGTTTCAATTCCCTGTAAGGGATAGCAATATTTTACAAATTACAGGCAGTTGATCAAGTCATTCTCTTATTCCTATTTGATATTTCTGGGGAAATAAAAAAGTTTTATGCTTTTGGACACAGTTGTCTATGTCTTTTCCTCGCTCTCTCTTAAGTGCCTAGAAGAAATACCTAATTATTGACCAATGCCATTTATCTGATAGAATAATTCCTCTAATCGTGTTACACTCTCTCTCTGTCTATTTCAATTCCCTGTAAGGGATAGCAATATTTTACGAATTGCAAGCAGTTAAATCAAGTCATGCTTTTAATCCTCTTTGATATTTCTTGAAAAAAATAGAAAGACAGCAGGGTTTTATGCTTTTGGGCACAGTTCTCTTTGTCTCTCTTTCAAGCGCCTGGAAGAAAATTATTGACCAATTCCAGGCAGTTTATAGAGCCATTTGTCTAATAATGTGACACACTCTCTCTCTATCTGTTTTAATTCCCTGTATGGGATAGAAATATTTTACTAATTCCAGGCAGTTGATCAAGTCATTCTTTTAATGCTCTTTGATATTTTCAGGGCAAAATAGAAAGACAAAATGGCTTTATGCTTTTTTTTGAAGTTTTTTCCGTATCTCTCTCTCTCTCAAGCGCCTGAAAGAAATATACAATTATTGACCAATTCCAGGCATTCTTCTAATCCTGTGACGCTCTCTTTCTCTCTGTGTTTTAATTCCCTGAAAGGAATAGAAATATTTTATTAATTCTAGGTAGTTGGTCAAGTCATTCTTTTAATCTTTTTTAGTTTTACCATTACAAAATATATTATATAAAAATTTAAAAAAAAGGATAAATGCTTATACAACATATAATATAATCTATAAAAATATTTAAAAAAACAGTGCATGTGAAATGCTTTTTCAATTAAAGCTTTTAATTAATTAAAGTTAAATAAAGTTTATTATTTTATATTATGCCATCATGGTATAATGTAATGTAATGTAATTAAAAAAACATTTATATTTTAATTATTATATTAAATTAAAAACAAACTTTTTAGCTTTAAAAATATTTAATTTTATTAACTTTTTCATTATCCTGTTCCATAACAAGATTTATGTTTTTTTAAACTCAACAGGGAAACTTAAAAAGTTCTGCACCCTACGTGTCTAACTTTATATAAACCGTATTATAACTTTTGTACGAATAATTGTGCTAACACTGTCTTGTTAGAAGTTTAATACAACTGCTTATTATTATATTTTGGGATGCTGGTAAATTATTGTTAGGTCACTGGGTACTAATTAAAAGTTTTAAATTTATTAAAATACAAATATTATAATCCAACATGATTGAATAAGGCATTCAAATATTGGATCAACTTTAGCTGCAACTGCTAATGAAATTTGGGGTAAATAACAGAGTATTTATAATTTTAAAGCGAGAATTTAAAAAAAAATGTATTGGAAGTTTGTGAAAAGAAAAGAGTTTAAGAAAAGCTTAGAAGTGCTGTATTTCAAATGAAAAAAAATCAAAAGGCTCATCAAATTATGCTTTCAAGAACAAAGATAAAAATAAATGTAGGACGGGTATCTACAAAAATAGTTTAAGAACCAAAGAATCAAATTCTATATTCTAAGACTTGCTTTTTGCATACGTCTAGTAATATCGCATCATTTATAACCTTAATTAGAGAAGTAACGCCATATAATCCTGGGCTTTGAAAACCGTAATAATTCGACAAAGTCGAACGCCTTCTGGTAATCCAAAAAATCCAAACGTACACTATATTCCATGGTTTTATAATAAGCGTGTGCTCCACAATAAAAAAAAGTGCAATAATATAATAATCACATGTAAAATTCACGCCCTCAACGCGTAAACGAATTGACCTATGGTTTGCTTTGTTATTTCCCTCCATATTACTCACATTATTGGTCCATATCTTCCATTTTTTGCTATGACGTGTATGACTTTTCTTTATTTAAGCATATTTCTTTTGTTACTGCTCGTATGCGATTATTTATCTTTTGCGATAATTCATTAATTCCCATTTCTTTTTCAATTTCTTTGTGACATGTCATTTGTTTGTATATTGGTTCAGTTTTCGTCACACATTTTGGGCTTTTTAATTTCCAAAAATTATGAATATTTGCCAGTAAATGATCGATCGGACCTCCATTTATCTCAATACATTTTAATATTCTTTTACCGAAAGGTCGTCGAATTTTAAGAAATAACTGCTCATTTCGAAATAATTCAGCAGCCGTTAATATTTTTACCAATAAATTGATCTGCTGTGATTATTGTATTTTCGTAAACAATTAATTGAATGTATCCCCATATGCAAAAATCTAATGGGTTAAAATCTGGACTTTGTGCGAACCAATGTCTTCGACTTTCACGTTATACGCAATTAGTAATACTAAATAACAATAAAAATGCCATAAAAGGTAATAAGTACTCATCAAAGTAATTGACAAGAACATAAGCCCTAACAGTGACAATTACTAAGTTTGCACGTGACATTAATGCGAATTAGAGCAAAAACGTGTTGGAATGTGTTTACACAACGGTTTTAAGAACTTTGACGTTAACGAGCTCTTTAAAAATCACAAACCTTACTAACATGTAACTGTCAGTATTTCTTTATTTAATAAAATCTCTACGGCTTCTGTCATTTTATTATTCAAACAATGATTTATTTGTTTTGCTCTCAAAAAGTTTAATTTTTTTCTGTTTTCACCATTTTAATCAACAGAAAAAATCCTACTAGTTTGCTAATTTAATCGACCCTGTATCTTAAATATTAACAAAAATACCAATAGTGCCAACTTAATCGGAGGAACCCTGTATAATATTAACCTGTTCCTTAATCATCTTTATAATTTCTGTCATTATTTAGTAATTATGTCTATACTGTAGTCTTGAGTAGCACAAAGCATTTCCATGATGACTGTATTGTTTTTCTTTCGAAATACGTTTCAATTATATCTAATTGCATACTTTTTGGTAATCAACATTGCGGTCGGCAGTTTTCTGACTAAACAATTTAAGCCCATCTTCCTCCAATCATCTTTGGATCCACAATAAATAATTAATTATTATTCGAGATAATATCAATTATGTGATGAGAACTGTGCTATATAGATTTTATATCTCTGCTTTATGTACATTAAAAAGATATATAAAAAAATCACATTTTGTCTGGATTTGCTTAATATTTAGTCCGGAGCCTAAGTGACGATTTCTGCATTTAACCAAATTTTTAGCAAACCAAAAAAAATTATACATATTTTCTGAAGATGTTCATTAGCCTACTAAATACAAAAAACAGAATATTTAACATTCAAGTTTTACTAAAGCCAAAAGATTCTAGCTGCGATATACCCCAGCAATTCTTTCGCCTTTATGCAAAATGTCTAGAACGCTCACCCTGTAATTTAATGACATAATATATATTCATATAAAAGGGAAATAAGCAAAAAATTACGCATAATGCCTGCCCTACATCCGAAACGACCCTCTTTATCAGTTTACCTCTCATGAGCATTTTACTGACGATGTACTACGCTCGCTTTTGATCGAGCTTCGAATTGGATTATCGTTTTGAATAAGTTCTCCATTTGGAATAAAAAGAAGGTAATTAGCGTTAAAATAAAGGCAAAAGGCTGTAAAGTGAACCAGGAATTAATGAAGCGGGCTTGACGTTAGTTTTAGTACTTTCCTTTGGCTGCTATAGACCAGATAATGATTTTATGGCACTTAAATATCTATGCAGCAACGATCTTTGAAATGGTTGTAAAATAAAATCAAATCTTGTTAATATTATTATTGCACTTAGGTTAAAGAGCTTTTATTCTTTTATTAAACAAATTAATGTAGTTAGACCGAGCATATTGACATGCATGCGCATAGTGATCGTCAATTGATCCACTGTACAATTTACGTTGGCAAAGCTCATATATGTGGAGAAAGTACGATATGAAGTTTTAGGAACTTTAATTTAACATCTCTTTAAAACGCCTTGCAGAATACAGTAGGAACAAGATTTGTTAATCAAACTTACATAAAAAGTACAAATATAATTAATTGTTTTAATGCTCATGTTCCACTTCGCTTAATAGGGTAATTAAGCCTAAGTATGCTCCACCAATCTAAGTACCTAAGTCAGAAACTTCACTATTTTTGCTTCGAAAGTCAAGTAGGCATAAGTTTACTTGACTTCCATGTGTGTGCTACACACTCGATAGAAAGGTAAATAGGAACTCTTGTATCATAAATACAGAGATCTTACATAAAATGATCCATTACCTACCCCAACATAACAGGAACCACACCAGCTATAGCTTTAAAGGTAATATTGTATATGATACCCTTGGACATGTAGATCAAGGATGTAGTCTTATTTACAATCAATCGCTTCCGCTACGTTGCAATTATTATGAATGCAGGAATTCGCCTGCAGAGGGTTCACTTCTGACAGGAAGCAATAAACACAGTAGGAATAAATACATATACAGCCAGGTAGTTTCGTCAGCTTAGAGGACTACCGCTCTTTAACTACTAAAACCAGAGCACTTCGTGAGTCTGTGAGATGATATTCAAGTGTGTGGATGATTTGTCTAAGGAACTTTTTAGCTTCCGGACGTATGGTAACAGATATTTTTAGTCATTATTAAGTGAATGGCCGTTTGTTCAAATTGAAAGTAAGCATGACTCCTTTATGCAGGACATACAACTACGATGACGAGATAGTGGATACTTTGTGATTGTGCTCTTCTCTTAGCGACGTCGTTGTTATCATTGATTCATTGTACTGGATGACAAGCCCAGGGGTTACTCCTCCATTCTTTTAATAGAAGAGTCACCCTTAGTTGAAATAGTTTACTTAGACCTAACTACATTACAAACACGCAACTTTCTATATAGATGTTTTGAGAAGAGAAAAAACGCAAAAAAAAATTATGGAGCTCATTGAATATTCTCAATGTCTATAATTTTGAATGTAAATTAAATAATGTTAAGGACGCAATACCAATACTGAAATGTAATATATTCTTTATTCTGATCAGACCTTACTGAATAATCTCGAATTTCTCATATTCGAATTTTTCAATCACGAATAAAATTTGTTTCTATTGTTGATCATAATTTTAAGTCTAATTTTATTATAGCACAGTCAGATTTATTAAAAGTATTAGCATGGTAATTTTACAGGACTTAAGTAAAGCGCTCGACACGTCAAACCACCAACTTTTGTGTAAGCTGTCAGTAAACTTTTAAGGGTAGGGTAGGGTAAAATGCAGAGGGTTGAATTTTGATTGGAAAATATCCAGAATTCTGTCTCTCGATAGGGATATACTACAGGTCTTGATCTTAATTTTTACCATGGATATGCCAAGTTCTGTACAAAATTCTCAATTTTATCAATAAACAGCCAAGATGCAGCTTTATACCCGTTTTTAGCAATATCATAACAAAATCACGCGACCTATAATGTATTTCCCAACTTATGTATCAGTTTAAATATCCTTTTGGCAATATTTTGGTTAAAATTGCATTTTGGTAATTTCCGAGGTCGTGTAGTTAGTTGGATTGGAAAATTACAGCCAGATTGAATTTAAATTGCATATCGAACTAGATACTGAGTTATAAAATTAAATTAAAACCAAAAAAATATAAAACATTTTTACATGATTCATGAAATATAGATCTCGATATGAGATAAAAGAAGGTCCCATGTTCTCGGCATATTCCAGACATTTTATGCTTTAACATAAATTGAATATACTTTGCTAAATTCGCGATTATCTTTCTATAGTCTAGCCTCTCGAGATTTTTATTTGAAATTCGAAATATGTTTTATTGCAGCCACTGCTACTGTCGTTTAAAGAGTGGATCGGATAAGTAATGCATTAGGGAATATTTCATATTGAAAGAAATATGCAACGGAAACTTAATGCGAGCCTTATTATTCGATAATTTATTTCTAATGTTTCGGAACTTTGTGGAAAATAAGTAGTAGACTATAGTGTAAATACACTGATATTGTCATTTACTTTCTTGCATATACTTCAGATACATGGATGGTAACAGTAACCGTTCACAAAAGTTCTAATTCCAGATATCTTCAAGTATTTGCGGGAATATGGATCAGATCTATTATGCCCAATCTAAAAATTTCACTGTGTAAAACAAATATGCTAATAGATTGTTTTTTTTCTTTTTATATATCTAAAGTATTTGCAGAAGTTCTTTATGGAAGAACTTTACGGATTTTTTGAAAAGAAATTGATAACTTTAATTTTCCCTGATATTGATTAAATTTAAATTAGGTGGATAAAGGGCTGTAGTAGATACAATTTTCCTGTTCGACCTGTTATGCCACATCGAACGTTTCCAAAAGACAATAGCCTTGGATTTTTTTGTCTTGGAGATTTTATATCTTTTTTCCAGGATATGAAGAGACCATAAAAGACTTATCACTTGTCGAATTTCCCGTCTCTTTAGACACAGTAATTACCTGATGAGACAGGCAGGAGATACAGTAATTCTGTGTGCCTTAGCCTATCTCATGCCATTTGCTTCCGTCCATCTACAGAATGTAATGGTAATGAGCAGACCCTTTAGAAACACGACAGCTACACATTTGGGTATATCTATGATAGGTACAGCGCCTACCGAGTGGGTTTCACGAATCCTAGTCTAGCAAGGCAGTCTCCTTTCGTATTACCAGCATTACCTGAGTGGTCAAGCACCCAGACAACTGAAAACCTCAACTCTTTTTCACTAGTTCTTCTCTTAGGCAATTACGTACTTCCTCTGGGATATTTATACGCCAGTACAAACTTAGTGTTATCCAAGCAAATTGATACGACTTTGTTGAGTTATCGTAACATAATACAGCAAAGACTTTAGCCTGGAAGACAGTGGCATGCTCTCCCAGAGAATGGCCCTTCTAGTATCTTACCTGCTAGTACCCTCACTTGAGATCAGATTTAGCCTAAGTCAACCTGGTTCTTTATTTTGAGCCTGTCTGCGTACTAGATGTCTTCCTGTTTACTAATGCAGGCCTATTAGACTCCTGTCACACTTTTTTGCCTGCACTAGAGGGCACGAAACCTTCATTTAATGAGAGGACATTGCTGTAGAGTCTATGTTTGGCAAATTTTCTATGACCAGTCTTACCGATCCGTACTTCATTAAGGAGTATCACACAGTCTTCATCGCCTCGAATTGCACCAGATCCAGGGAGTTTTATTTACCGATCATTAAACCCGACTCATCAATAACGTGACTGGAAAAATTATCAGTGAATTAAATGAACGAAAACATAATTACTATAAAAGCAATTTTACATACCTCCGACTAGATGATGCGACCTCATCATCTATTTCCCATTTGCTTTAATAATTATGGCACCCTAGTTGCATTAATTTTGGTCATTTACAGACTGATATAGTTGTCGAGTTGGCAAATTAAAACCTGATTAAAGCGAAATTGCATGCCGGCAATTTCCAGACTATGAATGAACAAACTAAATTAAATCCCGGAATAACTTGACGAAATGTTTGTTTCTTTCATTATCACATGGCTCATCCACAGATCTTTATATAAGATAAAAAAGTCAACGACCCAATCTGCCAACCTCTTCCGACATTTTATGTTAAAATATAAATTGAATACACTCTGCTAAATCAGCGTTTTCTTACTATACAGTCTAGACTCTCGGGATTTTATTTGGGAGTCAAAATATGTTCTATTGAAGTCGTTGCCATTGTCGTTTAAAAAGGGAATCGGATAAATAATGCATTTGAGAATACTTTGGATCCGAGTCAATATGCTGAGAGATTTAGATGGAAATCATTTTATTTATTTCATAGAAAAAAAGCACTTTATTATGTCAATCCCATTTGAATTTTAAAACAGGAAATACTCTTTCATTTCTTTCTGATTAAGCCGATAATTGCTCAATCAGAAAGAGCGACCTGCAGTTTCAGGAAGGTGTATCAGAGTTGTTGGCGGTCTCTGCCTCGTGAAATTACAGTAATGATGGAATGAAATTAGTGTAAGTCTCAAAGAGCTCTTCTTTGGAGTACATATTGTCAGAATTTGAATATTCGGCAACAAAGTACCTACCAGATTGGCAAATGCAGTAACCTGATTCTACACCATATCGAGAAGAAGGCGAATATCGAAAAGTTGTCAGAACCCTGTCTAGTCTGATAAATTGAGGTTAAAGCAATAGTGGCTAGAGTCTGCCGACAGGACATAGTACTATCTCTAACTCTATGGCACCTAGTAGGCGATGGTCTAATCAATGATCTAAATAATGCAAGCCTATGGTTACGACCTGGTAAAGAACTTATCTTAAAAAGCAGAGTACCTACTTTTCGCATAGAGAGGCAACTTTGGCACAGCATCCATTGTATCTCTGGGAGAAGTGCAGCTAAAATACTTTGAGACACTAGTATGTTAAAGTTTAATCGCATGAATTTCCTCTCTTTTCCTCTGGTACTTATGACAGCTGACTATAGGGTCTTAAACTTAATAATATTACTTTAATAAAATTCGTTATATGTCGGTGCCCCTTTTCATATCCAAGTACCACCTCAAAAGTTTCTTTTTAATTAAAATGTTTCCTATTTAATACATTATTGCACTAACTTTTGACATTTAGATTCCGGAAAGTTATAAAAAAGTTTTTTTAGGCACGGGTCATAAAATGTTTGGTTTTACTACCTTAGCAGCACCTCTACTTTTTGGTCGCATTCGCTTTATGGCTGTAGGTTAACTTTATGATCGTAAGTTAATTTTACTTTACGGATGCACAATTTTATTTTACTATCGCAGGTTTTATATTGCGAACAACCAAACGTGACACAGCTAAGGAGTGTTCCAGATAATATATATTCCTAACTAATTTTAGTTTTAGTATTATCTATTAGTTTCTATTTTGTTTGAAGTTTCACTGTATTCTTCAGTAAAAAAATGAGAATTTAATATTTTCTTCTTAAAATATCTTCTCCAAAAGCAGGGCAGTTGATTTTTCGCCCCTGGGTAGGCTCTTGTCATGTTGAGTGGGTTGACTGTGAGTGGGTTGTGGCCCTAAGGAGATATGGTCTAATCAGTTTCATTATGTAGTCTTGAAATAACTCCCCTGTACAGAATCGCATTCCTGAGTAGTCAGGGTGCTCCCGAGATGATGCGCAAGACCCTGTTTTCAACAGCTTTAAGTCATCCGAAGTGTCTGTTCTTCATGTCTATCTAAGAAAAATAGACATAAGTACGAATTAGTCTAACATACACCTTGTGAATTCTAAATCTAAGTAAAAATCTGTCGTTTGAGTATAGTATCATGTACAGTTAGCAAAGTTGCGCATTTGCCTTCGCTGCTTATAGGTGTGCATGTTGTGTCCAAGTGACATGTTGGTCAAGGAAAATACCCAGACATTTAACGGGTAAAGCCCAAGGCAGTTTCAGATCTTTCCACTTCAGTCTCTCATGCAAAGATTTCCTACGCCTTTTGGAAAACGCCTTTATTGGTCCATCTATGCCATTAGCTAGTTGAGAAGGCCTTAAAGGCGTTTTCTAAAAGTCGTGGGAAATCTTTGCATGAGAGACTAAAATGGAAAGATCTGAATCTCCCTTAGGGTATACCCGTTAAATATCTGAGCGTTTTGCTTGACCAACATGTCACCTGGATACAACATGCCGGCATGCAACTTCACTTTAATCCGGTTTTAATTTGACAACTCGACAACTATATCAGTCTGTAAATGACCAAAATTATTGCAACTAGGGTGCCATAATAATTAAAGCAAATGGGAAATAGATGATAGGTCGCATCATCTAGTCAGCGATATGTAAAATTGCTTCTAACGTAATTATGTTTTTGTTTAACCATTTGGTAATATTTCCAGTCAAGTAGTCAATTCGTCGAGCTTAGGAATCGACAAATAACACTCCAAATTCCAAAATCCTTGCATCTTGCAGTACAATTTGAGGCGATGAAGATTGTGTGCAGCTTCTTGATGAACTACAAACTGGCCATATTAAAATTGGGTTACAGGTTGTCCAGCAATGTCTTCTCCTCTTCTTCAGCCTCTCATGCAAAGATTTCTCACGCCTTTTAGAAAACGTTTTTATTGCTCCAATTATGCTATTTGGTTGAGAAGGTGTTAAAGGCATGGCTGCAGTCAGCTTTTCTGTCCATCTGATATTATTAAGGCTATAACATCAAAAAACTAATAAATTTTGGTAGACTCTATTGTGGGTAAGGCAGACATGTAAATGTTAAACAGGAATAGGGAGTGAACGGAGTGCCTACTCCATGAGTTGTGAGTGAGTTGTCAGCGGTAGAAGATGTTGTCTCTTCAATTTTGTTACATGGTCTTAACGGACTCTGCGTCCAAGTCCCTGTGCATAATGGTGTGTATATCCAGTTCATTTCCATCCGTGATAATAGTGAAGGTTTTGTTTTCGTCAGCCATAAGTAGCTTCATGCCTATTCAGAAAGAACAGATATGGGAAAGGAGTAGCCTTGTAAATAAAAGGCCTCAGTAGAAGTCTGTTGTTTGAATGTAGTTGCATGTACAGTTGGCGAAGATGCGGAATTGCCTTCGCTGGCTAAAAATGTGTATTTGGTGTCCAGATCTTTCCACTAAACTCTCTTGCGCAGAGGTTTCTTACGTCTTTTCAAAAACATAATCGTTTGAGTACTCCATGGATAGTTCTCTAACCTTCATTAGTCTACCGATGCCATTAGCAGGTTGAGGTACATCCTATATTATTAGGATTGTATCGTCGGCAAACTAGTAAATCTATATAGACATGCACATATTAAACAAAAATTATTAAAGGGGTGAACCATCTAAGACTCATGCTTAGATTTTGCGGGATGTGGAACAGTGTGTGTTAGTGAAGACATAGAAAGACTTGGTCTGAAAGAAGTAGTAGACCTGTTTTATCTGGTATCTGGGAAAGTTTGCTTAAATCTTGTCAAATGTCTTAGAGATGCTAAGGAAAACTGCACCTATGTTACGACCAGCCACGGTTTGCTCCATCTAACATATTTAAACTTAGGCTCCTGATTTAATGCACCGTAAAGTACTCCTTATAGTATCCAAATTGTTTGGGAGGGAGAACCTGAAGTCTTTCTAGGGTGGCTTCTGGGTTCTATATTTAAGTCTTTCTATAACTTTTCCTATATGACTAATAAGAGGCTAATAGGCCTGTAACTTTTCGAGACCATTGCTTATTCACCCTGGATGATATTTGCAGATTTCCATTGAAACGATAGGTGTCTTCGTTGGAAGACTGACTTAGAAACTCTAGCAAGTTCATCCAGCTCTTTGTCAGGCAGGTTTTTAAGCATCGGATTGTCCATATCAACCCCTGGGTGTTTTTTATAGATTGTGGCTTTATAACCTGCTTGATATGGTCACGCGTGATGTATGAACTTGGCTGCATTTCTCGCTGAAGGGTTCTAGTACGTTTTAAAATGACCTGATTGTTCAGCTATAGAAAGAGGTTTAGGAAGCCTTAAGATACATCAGGTTTTCCTTGCTTCCTTTAATAGGATTTTAAGCAAGCTTAAAAAGCTGCAAGGCATATTTTGTTGGTGGTAATAGTAATCATGGGATTCTTCGGACTTGAAGAGAATTAGAAAAGTTACCGGTTAGCCTTGCCTCATCTATTTAGAGTAGGACTCTAAGGTAGTAAGTAGGGAGGAGATTGGGTAATGATAGGTACTAGTGATGAGTTTTCCAATAATTTTCTGTTACTAGACCCTTCAGTGCATTGCATTAATTTTTAGTGCAGTGGCTGGCAGGTGATCAAAAGTAAGGCCATAAGCCTGAATAGCCAAAGTGACTGTTTTTGATAAGATAAAGATCTGATTTACCTTAGAGATAAGAAAATGGGTTCGCCAAGTACCAAGATGTCAAAGGGAATCGCTTTAACCTTCACTTAATTAACCGGGTTGATGAGATACCATCTTTACTCTTTACTCTCTATGATTTGTGGCAATAAGGCAACCTTGTATAGGATACCATGGAGGGCAGGTAGAGATGCTGGAAAGGTGGAGACGCAGACATATTATGCAATATCGTGAGGGTTTGTAATTCTCTACTATTATTCAGTATGCTTTTTCTTTATTTTACACTCTTCTTTGATATTGATATGCTGCGCTTATCTAGGCTGAAGGTTACATTAGGGGTATGCGAATTGTATAAAGAAGAAAAGTGTAAGTAGTATGCCTTTTAATAGTCAATTTAGAAACAAAAATCTACTTCTTTACCTTATTTAGTATTATTAAATCGTTGAAGGCCTGTTCTGCCTTTAACTTCATTAAGGCATCATTTTTCCTCTTCTTCATCAGTCTGTATTATCACTAAAAAGTTCTTATATGGGAAACTGTTGTAGGTGGACAGTAGAGATGCTGGAGACTTGCGCAGAGGTGTAAAGATCTCTTAAAGACGTAGACACAGTTTGTTTCTTTTAATATATCTTACTTTTCTTCCATCAGGTAACTTGGAAATTGACTTAAATGCAAGTCTTAACTACGTGACATAAATAACTCCTCAGGATTAATAATTCTGATTTCAGCCATGGTTTGTTTGTAATTTTTTTGATTTATGGATTAATGGTATTGAACTTAATCTAAATACTTATTAAAAAATACTTTAGTAGAATAAAAGTATACACTACTCAGTGTTATTTTTCTGTTCATTCATTTTCTCAAAGAATGAAGGTGCCAGAATAATATAAATAGTTCAACATTCCCATAAATAACAAATACTTCTACAACAAAACCTTCCCTGTATATCAGGGAAACGTAAGAAAATCGACGAAACACAGTAAGACAATCAATTTATGCCACATGGGGGATCCAAGAGGGAGGAAGAGAGAGAAAGAGAAAACAAGGAATCCCGAAGGAGCCGGTTGTAATGATCATCTCGTCATCCCGTAAATAAATTCGGCTGCGTAGAACGGGCTTCTATCGGTTTTTCGGGAAAGCTTTAGTTAGGGTGTTTCTGCTCAATCGGAAAACCGTTTCTGTAAGTTATCGAGGATTTATTTTTAGTATTAATATAGTTCTATTGTGCGTGTCATATTTATAATAAACTTTTCAAGATAATTAAATTGCATAAGTGTAATTTAACAGTGAAGTTCCTATCAAATCTGTGTTTATTTACGCAAACGTTGTAATGTGTTTACGTGTCGTAGTTTACATAAGACTGAACTGACAATATTACCGTGCAAATAATTCATAATGGGCGACGACAAGAAGGTGCCGGAACGAAACAATAAATTCGAGCTTAGTTTCTTTAGGAAAATCTCGAGTAAAAACTTTGGCAAAAGTCCAGAGAGGAAAAAATCAATTAAAAGTCCTTTAAAAAGGGTTAAAATTACTACTGGCCCTTATGCTTATGTTGAGGTAAGTCTTGAGATAAAGAAGGATCCTTGAAAATAGTGCAAATAAGGTATATCAGAGATAAAGAGGCCCTGTGCTCGTTACAAGTGGGTCAAGGATCTGACACAAATACATATGGTTTAAGTTTTTACGTACGTATTTGTGGTTTTATTTTAAATGACAATTATGGCCATGCTGCCAAGCTTTAGCTTATGTGAGCTTATGTACTGGTTAAAAATTTTATTTGAATAGTGGGCAATTCATTCATTCATTCATTACTGATAAACTGCGCATTAATGCATGTTTATGCTCCATGTTAGTTATACCAATTCAAGAAAAATTTGTCGAGACTAAAACTGATATTTTTCTACTAGTTTTTTGGATTTAAGTTAAGATATCTACTTAGTTGAAGAAGCACAGATCTATAGTTAATTTAGTATTTTGGTCACACTGCTTTTAGTCTTTTAAAAATAGAAACTCAAAAATCTCATTTAAATGATAATTGTAAAATTCACTTTCCTAATCAGTCTAAATAATATATAATAAGAATATTCGAGAAATCTGGTACACGAGCTCAGTTTAGGATGTATAATTTAGTTATAAAGTGAATATTTAAAATATCAATTTATTTTATTTTGAAACCCACATTAATTAATGCATTGCACTTTTATTTATTCAATGTTTATTAATTCTTTGCCAAATTTGCCTTATCAGAGTAAATAAAAGATTGTTTGCTTTGCATGCATCCAATTTATTGAATATATCAAAACAATGCAACCGGGAAATCATATCATATAATCGGGCAATTTTTCGGCGTATCTAACTTAAAAATAAAAGCAGTGGGACCCATATTTTTTGAAATTATTTTTTTTGTCTATGTACCATTTTTTCCAATGCAGGCAATTCCCAATTCTTTAATTCGACAATAACACGTTACTTTTTATTAAATAATAGTCACAATCTTAAGGTTATTAACATAGATGTGTAAATCTCAGATGTAAGATAAGTTCAGACCTACAAAATGGGCTTAATAGTTCAATATGGCAAAGCAGTCATAAGCCTTTTCTTTATAATAAGATGAAATGTCCGGTACATGTTTATTTACACATGTTGCGCCATTATAAATAAAACTGCATTTAAAAATGTCTTTGCGTCCAACGGACTTATATGTCTTATATTAACTCCTTTAAGTACCAACTCTGCACTTGACTCTGTCATTTACGTACAAAACACCACAGTGTAATAGATACATATTTAGCCAGTGTAAATCTCTTAATATGTAAAGCGCAGAGCATCTTTTATTTCTATATTCAATACAAGTCTCTGAGAATAAAAAGATTTAAGCATTGAATAATCTTTTGGTAATTTTTTATTACATGAAAAAAATGATCATTAATATCCATACATACTCCAAGATTTCTTTCAAGTGGTTAAATAAAATGGTTCATTATTGATGTAAAAATCATCGTGATTAAGGTTTTTTTCTTAAAATTTATTTAGTAAATAACATAGCGACAGACTTATTCGGATGTAGCTATAAACGATGGCTTAAGAATTAGTTATACAGCAGTTTAAGGTCTTCTGTTAAAGAATCGTTGACATACTCAACAATAGAGGGATCAACGGAAAAAATTAACTGAATATAAATAAAATGTTTTGAATTTTTAAAATACAAGTTGCCACGTATAAATGGAATAACGACGAGAATCCAATCCACTCTTTATGGTACACTAGTTGAAAGACTCTCATTTTGTGAATACTTACCAAGCAAACCCTCTGTTTCCTCTTCGTGGCACATAGTTTTAGTCACAATGCTTTTATACTTTTATGACCAGAAACAAAACATCTCAGATTATCGTTGTAAAATTCCCTTTCTCGGTCAGACTAAATAATAGATACTACGAATGTTTGAGAAATCTCTCACAGAAGCTCTCAAGCTTTCAATGCTTTTTATGAGATTCACTGCTTTATTAAAAAATCTTACAAAACCAAAAATTGACAATATGATCTCATGTCGAGAGCCTTGCTGTATATAATCCAACATAACCAGCACTGTTAACGTGTTTTCATCCAAAGATCTGAAAACATCATCGATTACATCACAATTAAGGATGTGAAATTGATATTTGACTCTTCAAGAAACTTAGACAAAACTGGCAAAATTGATATTGAGAGAGCCTATAACCTTAAGGATTTTTTACTTTATTTAACGACAGCTATCCAGCTTGTTTCCAGAAGGTGAGAAATTGGCGAGTGTACAAGTGTTAATTATGCTGGTAAAATAAATGGACAACAAAAAGTTTAAATAAAAAGTTTGAGATTTAAATTATCGAGACCAAAATGATAATCTGTCACGCCGGATCCAAGCTAATAAACTTTCTGTTAACCTATTGCATCGATAATAATTTATATATGCAAGATGAGTGTTAATGGAGATTCTGAAGTTCTGATTTTCCAGAGTTTAAATGAGATTTCCTTATGATATTCCAGAGTTTAAATGATACTTTTTTCAGCTTTAATAGGTCTAGTGGTATAGTTGCACAGTTGTTTGTAATATATTCAGTGATCCAAATTTTTAGTTTGTCGAAATCCTTTTAGACCTTTATTACGAAATTTAATCAAAAGGCGAATATATATATACCCTTTATAATTCTTACTAATGCATGACGATCAAAGAGCTGAAGCTAAATGGAATATTACAATATTAAAAATATAATATGCTCTAAATCATATCTCACTGTTAATATATTAACGGCAGCTGAAATACGGACATTTTATCTAATATATCAAAATGTAAAGAGCAATAAATTACAATGTGGTCAAATACATTTGGGTCTTTAATCCCACCTGTGTAACGTTTCCATTATACTTTAAAAAAATTAGATCTATTATAGTAGAGCTACTTGAATTGACTCATGCAGGTTCAGTATTGAACTGGGAAAAATTAAAACTCGTTGTCTCATTTATAAATGCTGCAATTAACGTACCGGATGAGTTATTAATAAAACAATATGTAAAATTCGCCAAAGCACAAAATATTATCGTACGAGGAATAAAGATGCAACACAGTATTTTTTAAATGTATTAAAAATTGCTCTACTTGTTACTAATTACCTTGTCGTCAAGGGTAAATATTACCCACGACTAAAAAAAATCTGATTAGGCAGGTAAATCTTTACCTAAAAATAGTCTGTACAATTTTTTATTTCGTGAATTACAACTTTAAAACTAAAAGAGTCTCTCAAGTAAAGCACCCCCTCCTCGATCATCTCTATCTTGACAGGCTAGAGTCTAAGTAAGGATACTGACAGATACAGTATCAATTTCTTCGCTTAACCTCTGACACTCGTCTAAATTGTGTATGCTTCAGTTACACACGATTTGACGTATCGTCACACAGATTCCCCTACAAAAAGTAGGTCACACGATCTAGAGGAAAGCAGATCATTTTTTCAGATAATTTACTAGTCAAATTTGAGAAAAAAATTATGAATTATGGCTATGGCGTGAAAGACAATCTAAATAAGAATTATTTCCGTTCAAATTCGAGTTTCGAGAGTCAGATTGAGAACTCCAGGTTGGAACGGCGCCAAACCATTTTATGGTAAAAATGTATGTTATATAATTATGTAAAAAATTTATGTAGATAAATTATCAATGTGTTTACCATACGTGGGTGTAGATCCAGAATTTTGAGAAAAAAAAATTGAGTATATACAGAGCGATACGGGATAAGAATTTTACAATTTTGGGACAAACATTTATTTTAAGCGACGATATTCCAGAAATTTTTTAATTTAAAGACAAATATAATTCTTCCATTTAAAAAACTTGACATTTTGCCAAAAGGTATGATTTATACCTATTGATAAAAATACCAGGCCTCATGTTATTTCGCATAGTCACTTCCCAACCTATTACTTAATGAAAATGGATTGACGAAAAAAATTACGGCCAAAAATAGCCAACACTAGTAATAAAATATTATATATTCAAAAAATCCTGCTGTTAAAACAAAGTTTGAGTGCTACGTAGCACATGGATAAAAAATTCCAGTACGGAATTTTTTACAATATTCCCAATAAGTTTCAATTGAATCCTTATTGCCATTAAAACGGTATAATCTGTTTTGATCTATTTGTTAGATGAATCCATGAAACTATTATCTGTAAATTGTCAATAAGAAGCGATTTTGTCAGATTACTAAGGTCGAACTACACCGAAAGCCTCATGTTACACCAATGTCTTCAAATCATAAGTCAGGAATAAGGGATCTACAGAAATAAGCTCTAATGACAAAATCACTCATCAATCTTGCTTGAGTTTACTATGTTCTCAGATCTCAGGATACGAAATAACCTTTTTTGATACTGATCCTTGCATCTAGAGTATAGATGACAAGCGAAATTTGCTCAAAGAAATTTTTTGGGCTATGTCTTCTCAAGGAAAAATAGGCAACAAACTAAATTAGAATCCCAAGTGGCTTCTGGATTTGATTTACTCATAATTACTGGTATTATTGAAAATCAACATACAACAATCCTTCTATTTTGTCTTATCCGGTCTGGATGTTGGCTATCATAGTTTTGTTGATGGTTTTCCGAAACAGCTCTGCGAATGTTACTCCAAACCATTGTCGGAGGTTCTTCAGTCACGAAATACGATGGCGTCCTGTTAAATTGTTGTTGTTGAAGAGTTGCACCGAGGTACTCAAGCTTACGCTGCTTCACTATGTTAAGCATGCCTGTCTTTTTTCTCTTGTGCCTTAGGACTTCGACGTTGATGACATATACCCCCTTCAATATTCTTTTGTAAATCCACATCTCGAAGGCCTCGGTCTTTTTTTAAGTAGCCTACGTCAAAGTCCAGGCCTCGACGACGTATAATAGCACCGGGAGAACGTAGCATCTTACTATCCGCATCTAGGTGTCTATTTGAGCACAGTGTAAGGGTCTTATCCTCGTAAATGTAGATAGTGCAAATAGATGCAAATCAAAATTAGTGCAAAATGTCAAATTCAATTGAATTAAATAATTCCTCAGCTGGATCCCATGGCGAGTTGAGGGATGATTCTGAGATATACGAATCTATCGACTCTCTTGATCTCCTCAATCCCTGCCAGTAGCGACCCCTGGGTTCGAATTAGTGCAGTTACTCGTCATAAGTTTCTTTTTCCTGATGTTCAGATCTAGAGCGTACTTCTCGCTCGCATTTCTCACACGGTCCAGTAATAACTGTAGTTTTCTGCATTGTTCTACATTCGTGAAGGCTACAGTATAGATTTTTTCAGAGTATACGTTAAAGAGAGTCATCGAGAGCACGTAGCCGTGCCTCACTCCTCGCATGATCTTTATCTGGTCGGTCAGTTGATCTTTGATTTGTGGACGAAGATTCCAATACAAATTGATGATTATTTCAATGTCCACATCATCTATACCTATTCTTTGTAGGGCGATGATCAACTATACTACATACTAGTGTTGACAATGGTCAAACGCCTTGGTATAGTCAAGAATGCAATTACAGACGTCACAACGGACATCACGGCATGTCTGTATCAGACATTGTAGAGTGAAAAGGGCTTCACGTGTACTTAGGGGAAATTTTCATTGCATAAGGCTAATAGTCCGGAACTACTCGCACGCCATGCTATTCATTTCTGGACGGTAACCTCGGTAGTCCCGGAAAACTTCATTAATGTTCAGTTTTCTTATGGTTATCTTCTTCTCAACAGTCGTCGCTGGGTTCCCGTCTTTATCCATAAGAAGCAGGCCTCTGCTTGGATTGACCAGTAGCTTCTCGGATTTTCCAGTGGATATTGAAATGGTCGTGTTTGACTTGCAGCTGATCAATTATCTTACATTTTTTCTGCATCCACTTCTTCTTTCCTCATTTCCTTTTTGATTTATTTGTGTTTTTTTTGTGTCCTTATTCTTCATCAATCTTCTTTGGTCCATCATCTGCAGAATGTCATTAGTCATCCACTCTTTACTCTTTGTTCCTATTCCCTTCCTCAGATAAGTCTTTGTTGTCACTCCATTTCATTTCTGCACTCCGTTCTTGTTGTGTAAAAGTTTTCTTCAGCTTCTCTCTCATTAATTCTCTGAGTCTCTGTCAAATTATGCGGTCTTTTAGGCTACCGTAATCAAGGTTCTTGATGAGTTTGCTGAAGTTCAAGAAGATTTTCCTGGTCCTTCGCGAGGTTTTTGGGCGAGGAAGTTGTTTTTAAACCTCTTGTTAATGAGAATAAAGTCGATTCGGTTTCGAACGCAGGTGATGTGTAAAGTCGTCTGGGTGGAAACTTAAACCAGGTGTTCGTAATGATGCAATCTTTCTCCTGACTGGATGGCGAGCTATCAATTAAGGATACAATTGAAGAGTAATCCACTCAAATCATTTTATGGTAAGAATAAACCTAGTATAGTCGATCTCCAGCCAAGCTATAGAACGTACGATTAAAAATATGAATCATTGGAATAAGTTTACCATAGGTGGGTGTAGGTCCAAATTTCCGAAAAAATCTTTAACATGAACACATTAATAGAGTCTATACAGAGCGATGGGGGATCAGAATTGTCAAATTTTGGTAGAAACAATATTTATTTTAAGCGATACTCTTTTTAAAGACCAATAGGCATTATTCGATTCAGATCAGGATGAGGTCAAGCTATTTTTTGTTAATGAGGATGAAGTCGATTTGGTTTTTAATGCAAGTGATCTATATGTGTAAGCCCAGGTGTTGGTACTAATAAAATCTTCTTCCTCACTGAAGCTTCCGTATGCTTAAAGCGGAAATCTTTGGAATATTAGAAGTAACATTAAGCAGAAAGCCTGCAGAAGGAAAAGACTAAGGTCAGATTTTATGTGTCCCTAGTCACAGTTGAATGGAGAAGTCAGTCATTAGTCTCAAGTTAGTAGTTTGCACCTGCGATAAAACAAGAAAAAACTGGAAAAGAGTTGAACGGTGTATACTGATTACTGGGTTAAAGTCGATGAAATATCAAAAACCTAACTACTATATAGGATTATTCTAGAGCGTCCTAGTAGATATAACTTAAGGGTAGGTGGATAAGGATTGACAAAAAGGTGGGGCCTCCAGTCCTCCATATTAGGCTTCACCCTTAGTCCTTAAGCTCAAGTAGATCTTACTACTTAAGTAAAAAGGTATTTTTTTATTTGTTTCAGGAATTGGTTGTAAACTCACCCAACGAACGAAACTGGCGGGGTATCTTCATCGCATTACTAGTGATAGCCGCCGTACTAGGACTGATTGTATTTAGCATAATTCTAGTTTCGCCACCAGAAGAGTCCCCGAGGATAAAGGGGATCAAGCCCAGTTTAGAAGATATTTTTGTAAAATTACCTCCACCGGCTAGGTTTAATGGAACGTGGATGTCAGGTAGTACCACCCATGAGACAAAGAAATTTCAAAATACTGTTTTATGTCATTTTTAGATAACGAATTTATTTTCAAAGATATATTTGGTGGCATTTCCTTATACAATGCAGATAACTTAAATACGAGCGTTATTATGACGAATATTACATTGGTAAGTATCCGCCCTTGATCTTTTATTATTGATCTCTTCATCTCTAATTAGCATTAGAATTATTCTTCACCATCTCTATTTCTCACATCTCTATTTCTCACATCACCATCACCATCTCTATTTCTCACTCTTAACAAAGCAGTGCCTCTGGACACTAAGAACTACAATCATCATCTTCTTTAATTTCTACATTTTCATTACAGAAAATTATTTTTTCAGAGACAATACGAGGTTGCCGACTTCATCGTTTCAAGCGACCTAAAATTCGTCCTACTCATAAGCCACATCATCAAAGTCTACAAATATTCGACGCTGGCCAAATATCACATTTACGAGATTGCTACCAGGTACAACTTCTATCATTGTTCCTAACTTACACACTGTAGCAACTTAATTCCAGAGAACGGAGACCATTATCACCAAATGAACTTGACGAGAGTGCGCCTTATTTACAATACGCCACCTGGTCACCAGACGGTGCTGCTGTAGCTTTTGTATATGAAAACGACATCTACTACAAACCGAAGGTGGAAAAAGATTTGGTGTGCAGGATCACCAAGACCGGAATACCTCGACTCATATTCAATGGGGTGCCTGATTGGTTATATGAAAATGAAATCCTGCGCACCTCTCATGCCCTCTGGTTCTCTCCCGATAGTTATTATTTACTTTATATTAGTTTCAATAATAGTAAAGTGGGCGAGTATTCGTATACGTGGTATGATAGCCAGAACATGGGAGGGATTTATCCGGAGGTGAGGAGTTTTCGATATCCCCGGGTGAGTTCAGTTTTGTAAATCAGCATCGATTAGTTTGGAATAGTTTTCTTTTATAGGTGGAAACGCCAAATCCGGTCATAAACGTGTGGATCGTTAATTTAACTACGCCGAAATATCTGTTTCCATTCGAACTGAAGCCCACCAACAGTGTCAGTGTAGACAGTTACGTAACCAGTGCCAAATTTAATGGAGAGAATAGCGTGGATATTGTGTGGCTTAACAGAGCGCACAATACTTTTGTTATCGCTACATGCGGTCATCAGAGTAATTACAATTGTACTGATGTGAGTATCTATTGTGTTTATTTTACAATTCCGAATATAAATTAAATAACGTTATTCATTTGACTTGCTTTTACAATTATTATCTTAAAAGGCATAGAAAGAATATTAATGGAAGTAGGAATTTAGCACGATAATCTAAAAGTTATGATCTTAATAAGATTTTATTAAAAGCTTCTGATATATTAAACAACATTGATCTAAACTTCCTATTCTTGGGCTGACTTATGCCTCTTGCAATATTAACGTCATTTACGTCAAATATTTGAAGATCACTTAATTAATTTGAACACTCCTCTGATTTTAATTTTTTAATCAACTTATTTATTAAATCTTGAAGAATAAGTGAAAACTAATACGTCGAATGTAAACTTTCCACTTTTTATTAGAGGGATTTTTCCCTCTTTATTCTCAACTTTACAAGTCTTGACTTTCGCTTTATTTAATTCAAATTTAGTGTAGACTGAAGAATGTCACCTGGTATCAACACCTCCGTTTTGTTACCATTAGTAATGCTCCGAAGAGAACCTTTTGAGTTCCATATAATCTTAAGTGCTTATTTTCTCTGGACAATTACTTAGCATACAAAAGAAAAGCAAATAATTTGGAAAAGTGGCAATTTATTTCTTAACAGTGTAGGGGAGACTGGAGAAATCCAATTGAACCATTTTGTACAAATATTTTTTTCCTGGTTAGATAAATACTATAATATGATCAAAAAATAGGTAACATATAGCTGGGAACTTGACATACTTGACCTAGTAGTTAAATTTGACTATAGTTAAGCGAAAAAAAAATATGCAAATAAAAATAAGTGGTGGAGCATAATGTTTCAAACGACCCCGATCTAGGGTCAATTGAAACACATTATGGGGATAGTTGTAACAAAAGCAATATAGATTAAATAAAACACACATTTCTTTTTATTTTCTTTTATTATTCAAAAAAGACTCAAAATCATATAGAAACTGTAAAAAATGCCTCATACCAACAAAAAAAATAACAGAAGCTAATATTCTGCTTATGAGGAGGAACATTAAACAGAAACGTAGGAACATAAAATAAAACTTAGGAAAATGTTTAAAAACAAAAAACAATAACTGGTGGTTCTTATAATATAAATGTGTAACACTTAACTTTCAATTTTTGGTCAGTCACTTTGGCAATTATGGCAAACATAATATGTGAGCTCTTGTGGCGTGCATGCTTCATGCGACCACATTTTGCAGTTACTACATCGGATCCACTGTTCACCTGGCTTACTTTTATTAAATGGTTCAACACACACCAAACAAAAGCATTCACTTTCGTCGTCGGTAGAATTTTCAGATGACTTCTTTCTTGTTCTCACGGGTGCTTTTTTTGGGATTTTCTTTGGACCCTTCTTTTCGGTTTCCAGATTCCGTTTGACCTTTTATGTTTTCTTATTAGCTTCTCTCTCTATTTCCTCCTTTTCCGGTGTATCGGTGTACACGGTTGACTTCCTCTTTTTCTTTCCTCTTGTGTTTATTTTCCGAAAGGCCTAACACCTTCTGGTGAAAACGTGTTATTTTGGGTGTTTTCGGAAATTTCACAATTTTTTAGGCCCCGAGAAGTTGATGGCATTGGGGTTTGAAACTCATCTTCTAAGGTTGGTACAGTCAAATTGTTTGCTGGATTTGAACTAGGATGATCATTTGGAGGTTCGGTTAAAGGCAACCTATTGGTAACAGACGTAGATGAGGTAGGATTATCAAATGTATATTCCAAAGTAGGATCTGTCAGATTCAGATTGTTGCCTGGATCTAAAGCAGGTGAAACTGAAGGTTCGATTGGAGGCAACCTATCTGTGACAAAAGATGGCGAGAAATCTGTCTCCGTAAAAATATCTCTGTTAAAAGGATATATCCCTGTACACTTAAATCCGGCTTGGATATTGCTTTGTGTAAGAGCTAAGGGCGATGATGTTGCGACAATTCCGGGTAAATCATATAAAGACATCGTATATTCACAACCTTATGAGCTTGTGAAAAATTTGTGTGCTTTTGAAAGTGTTTTAAGAACAAGACGAACTCTTTTTCTTGCATCCATCCTGACCCGTTTCCAGCCCCAATACAGCCTGGTGGATCATCACGAATAAAATGATCCTGAAACCGCAGTCGAGGAAAAATAAACATGGGCGGAATCGAATTGCCTAGTGCGTTTATTGCCACCCTAACTATTACGAGTGTATCACGTTCTTGTGAAGTAATTGCACCCACTTGTTTCATGCCTCTTTTTGCTACAATTCGATTTGGTTTCAGGACTGTTGTCACACCAGTTTCGTCTACGTTGTAAATATCCTTTGCTTCAAATTTGTCTCGATCCAAAACTTTGGCAATATTATTAAAAAATATAGAAACATTTGCACAATTGAAGCTGGTTGCTCTGGCTAAGCTGGTTGCTTGTGGTGCTCTTATTGATAAGTCACGGTGTCTTGACATAAAACCGGAAAACCAGTCTTCTCCTGCCATGCCGTTTTTAATCCAAGTGTCCGGTTTATCTATATAATATTTAATGGTTAATTCTAACGCAAGTCTCCGAATATCTTTGGTTGACAGACCTTGATAAATGTCTGCAGCTTTTTTTATGTACTTTACCATTTCGGTTTCTTGAAGTTCATTAAGAACTTTATTTGCAGGTTTATAGCCCATTGTAACAGGTGGTTGACCTTCAGTATTTCCCGCAGCTTCTTTCTTTCGCTTGTATCGCAACAAAGACACATGAGAGATCCCAAATTGGTCGGCAGCTAAGCGTAGAGAACTTCCATTTCTGAGCTCTGCATATGCAGATTCATATAAAGATATATCTCGACTTGAACGATCAGTTTTCGGGACTGATCTTAAATTAAATAAACTAATTAATTTACTAGATTAATGTCCTAACTAATGAAAGCTGACAAACAAACTAAATACACATACAGACTCATTTACACATGCATAAGAAATATAGTAAATACTTACTTTGGATACGTGAAAACACAAAATCTCGCACTAGGTACGTATACTTTGTTTAATGGCCCGCGGCGTACTGCCAGAAAATGGTTGTCGATACTCGATATTATGGTCTATATTACGCGAGCAATTTGTTTCTATCTTGTAGCGGAAGAAAGTTTTGATTACTGTTTCAATTGACCCGTGTTACAATTGACCCCAGTCTCCTCTACCTTTTTTGCCGTTTGTTCGGTTCCAATTAAAATAATCGATACACGAAAATAGAAATGTTTATTTATTACTATTTGTATCCGATTCAGATATTGCGCCAATATTTTAAAATTTACTGCACTGACTGACTCCCAGCGGTGACGCGGCTCCTTATATACTCAGCTGACCATGATTCCGGAAAACTCGCTGACCTTCCACGCGTCTCCCGAGACGTCGTGCGGTGTACCAGTTATGTCATTCCGAAATAACGGAGAATCAGCTGGTATTCTCGGCTTTTTACAATATCGTTACAATAACTCGTCTAAGAAATATGAAGTCTTCGAAGTAGATCTCTGTGGCAGCGGAAACCTCCTCAGTATTTCTATTTCTTAGACTTTTTTAAGTTTTGAAACATTCAGAAGTCGCACAAGGCCAAATCTGGAGAATACGGTAGAAAATGATGCGGCTCTTCATATACTCGGCTGACCATGATTCCGGAAGATTCGCTGACCTTTTACGCCTATTTAATTTAAATTTAGAATACACTGAAGAGTTTCATCTGTTATCAACACACCGATTTTGTTTCCGTCAGTATTGTTCCTATACGAAAAGAGCCTTTTAAGTTTCATATAATCTTAAGTGCCCTTTTTCTCTAGATCATAATTTAGTCTATAAAATAAAAGCAAATATTTTAGAAAAGTGGAAATTTATTTCTCAACATAGTTTAGCAAATTAAACTAAAATAGCCGATACACGAAAATAGTCAACTGATTTATTTACACACATACACCTCTAAATACGATACCTTACGACTAGTAGAAATATTTATTTACTACTATTCATGTCCGATTTAAATATCGCGCCAATATTCCAAACTTTATTGCACCAAATTATCTACTGACTCCCAGCGGTGACGCGGCTCCTTATATACTCAGCTGACCATGATTCCGGAAGATTCGCTGACCTTCCACGCGTCTCCCGAGACGTCGTGCGGTGTACCAGTTATGTCATTTTGAAATAACGGAGAATCAGCTGGTATTCTCGACTTTTTACAATATCGTTACAATAACTCGTCTAAGAAATATGAAGTCTTCGAAGTAGATCTCTGTAGCACCGAAAACGTCCTCAGTATTTCTATTTCTCAGACTTCTCCAAGTTTTGAAACATTCAGAAGTTGCACGAGGGCAAATCTGGAGAATACGGTGGATGAAGCAACAGTTTGTAACCCACTTCGACTAACTCAGACCAACTGGCCTGGAGGTGGCAATTCTAGAGTTACATCAGCATTTCTGAGTTACACCAGTCTTTTAATCTTCCATATTGTCAGAGCACGTTCGCTGGGTAAAGTACATAATTTCAATTAAACCTTGTTCTTTGGTGTGTATAAGTTGATCCGTTTCGGTAATGTTCGGATTGGACTTCAACAGTATCAGATACTGAAGTGTTCTCACGGTTGTTGCAGTGATTGTCCGGAGTGAGAGCAAACGTGGTACCCATGCGCTGAAAATTCTTATATGTCAAACATTTCACGCAGGATATGACCCACATAATCTTTTCAGATGCCTACTGAGTCACCTGTCTCGTTTCAACTTTCTTCAATCAGAAGTCTGCCAATACGAATCGTGAATTTATATCACGTGATCGTTTTTGACAGTCGACATCGAAGGATACTACATAATTATCAATTCCTTTGCGATAGTAGCGCCATCGGGCGGTTAGCCTAAGTATTTGTATAAATATTCATTTCGTTCTGAAATATTGACGATTGCTTATAAAAATTGGTTGGTAGTAGACTTCTTGATTAACTAGGAGCCAAACCATATTATATGCAGCTATTAGCCACATCTAGTGTTTTGTCACTTATTAATTTCGTCAGGTAGGTACTTAGACGAAGTAGAATTTCACATTATAGTAATGTTATTCTTGGAGAATACACCTCAAATCATTGGTGTGGGATTTGAGAAGGTCAATAATAGTTTTAGTAAATCCATTTGCTAATTTAGATTCTACTTATGTTTCCTTTAGACAGACACTTGCCAATCCACTTACTGCTGTCTACTCCAGCCAGTCTAAGCTTTTCCAACAAAATCTTGTAATTTACTTTGTCAATTGCAAAGTCAGTATAGATAGTTCATCCATCAAGAAAAAGTTCACCATTATTCAAAGCATCTGATCTAACAATAATTTGTAACTTACTAAGTCAAATACCTTTGAAAAAAAGTTCATCCTTATTCAACACATCTGATAAAAATTCAGTAACTTCATATGTTGAACTAAGAATACTCTCGAATATATCTATCTCGCCATACTTTGGTACGGCTGTGCAAATTTTTCTTCCACTTGTCACCTGTTCATATTGCTAGACCTTCTTTTTAAGGCTTTTTTAAAAGTCTTCATTCACTTTTTACAAGACATTTCGTTTTTGTTCATTTTTTAGGTTATGATTTTCAAAAAGAGATTAATTATAGGTCGATGTTGCTGCTAATGAAGATAAAGCTTATCCACGCACTCAATGGTTACGATAATGCCACTATGCAAAGATTGATATCCAGAACGTTTCAGGTCTAAGTTTCAATATCCTTAGCTAATTCTTGATTAGTTACCTCCCTAAATAAAGGTGGCTTTGTAAGAGTTCTGCGACTACATATCGCTTTGTATACGCCACATATACGATATTGTGGCACCGAGAAACCGGCTGATTCTCTGTAAATCCCGAATGACGTAGGTGGCACTGCGGATGACGTCTCAAAAGCTGACGGAAATGTTCCGAAACAGCGTTCTGCCGAGTATATAGGAAGCCGCATCGCCGACAGTAGCCAGTTGTCAGTACAGTAAAGTAAATTTCGGAATATTGGCGCGAGATTTAAATAGTTGTAAGTAAATACAGGAAAAATAAATATCTTTAGCAGTCGTGAGTGATCGTATTTTCGTAGTTAAGTGTGTAAATAAATAAGTTGACTAATGACTATTTTCGGTTGATTTAATTCACACCTAACGTACGGGAATAACGGTACAGTTTAAAAGTAAACGTTAACATGCTTTTGTCTGGAACTGGTATCAAGATTCATGAGCACTTTTACATCCCATCTTGAGCACCACTTGTTTTCGTTAGCTCATATGAGAATTTTGAAGGAAAAGTCTATTATTCCTAAAAAGACCCACGCCATACTCGGTGTTTAAATTATGTTTTGAGCTTATAACCTTGTTGATATACATTTAAGTAATTTTTTAGTTTCACGTGGAGAAAGAACACGAGAACATCGGCTGGACAGAGCCAGTCTACCATCCGGTCTTTAATGAAAACGGTACAAAGGCCTTGGTAAGGCTTCCAGTTAAAGATGGCGATAACGGTCATTACATGCACGTCTGCGAAATTTATAAGGGGAGAGTGAGACCCTTGACACATGGTCCATTTGAGGTTACCAAAATCTTGGCCTGGGACGAAGAAAATTCTTTCATGTAATTATCAGCTCTACTATTCCTAAAGTTTTTCAAATTATGTAAACTAAAAAATTCTACTTAGAAGAATGTTTTCGGAGTAAAAGTAAACTGAAAAATTAAAAAGTTTGGTCCTGGGTGGGATTTGAACTCTTTAACTACCTACCTAGTCCTGGTAGATTAAGAAGCCCTGCTTTATACCAAACATACGAATTGAAATCTCGTTCATTGCCAAGCTTTTTAATTTGTTAGTTTACCTTAATTTAAAAAATGTTCTTCTAAGAACATGCATGCTTAGATTTACTTATCTGCTTATTTCAGTTCAATTCTACTTCAAATTATTTCAGTAATAATTTCTTCTATAATTCCTCTCTTCTTTCTTCTACTTAGTTATGCACTGGCCACGATCGATCATCCGGGATTCCGTCACCTAATCCGCATCATTGACAGATCCGCCCTTCCCGACTGGGAATGTCTCACCTGCATCCGCGAGTTTCAAACCAACTGCACCGACGACGAATCCTATTTCAACGAGACCATTTTAAACGAAAACATGTGGATGAGTTACAGGTGCAACTACAACCATATCTTTTTCAGCAAGAACCTCAGCTACTTCATACAGGAATGTTTGGGACCAGAAATTCCTATAGTGATCTTAGCGAAAACTCATCCGTACAGCCGTCTAGCGGTACTAGACACCAGTTCGAAGTTACGAAGGCGAATCAAAAAGTTCTCGCCGCCACAGGAGAAACACATCTCGGTGGAGATCGAGTTTGGGTATAGGGCGCAGGTGAAATTGTATCTGCCTGCGAGTTTGAGGGAGTATGAAGATTGCACGTTTCCGTTAGTTTTATTAGTGTAAGTATTTTTCATGAACTTGTAAGGAAAAAGTCTAGTATTATTCCTTTACTAGTGACGCAGCACCATCTTCTCAAGCCGTATCATCGAAGTGGGAAGTGTCGTGGTCATGGTACCTTGCCAGTACTCGTAGCTACATCGTAGCCAAAATTGATGCTAGAGGCTCAGGTTATCAAGGTAAAGAACTGAAAAAGGTTACTTTAGCTGCTCTTCATATCAAAACGTTTTTCAGGTATAAAAATGCGACGGGAAATCCAACGAAGAATTGGGCTGATCGAGGTCCAAGACCAACTCGCGGTACTAACGTACTTACGAGACACCTTCAAGTACATTGATAACGAGAAGATATGCGTGGTGGGAAAAGGTTATGGTGGCTACGTTTCGGCCATGATGCTTCTTCAAGACATACATCAAGTGATAAATTGCTCAGTTAGCATTTCTCCAATTACCAATTGGAGATATTATAGTGAGTATTGCTGGGGCATTATTTCTGAGTTAACGCTTTTGCTTTCAACTTTCTTATGTGGTTTTATTTTTATAGTAAATATCGATTGAAAATGATAATTGCAGTAGGGTAGGTGTTTTAAAAATAATATTGTGAAATGTCACCCAACTTAAAGCTTAGGGTCATCTCGATTAGATTACACAAATTATAGGTCAGGTGGAAAAAAAATAATTCAAATGATTTAACAATCCGTTAGTACAGACCAGAGGTAAACGAGGACACCAAATAAAAAGTAAAGAGTTTACTTCCAGCTTAGGTTTGATAAAGAATCTCATATAGTAACTTAGTCAGTGCAGACTATTCAAAATTTCAGAACGCCTCTAGCAGAGCTCGAAATTTTTCTTATTAAATGGTCTTTTAATATGATTTCTTCTGTATAAACCAGCTCTGTAGTCCGCCCCCCACGCATAGAAATCTGATGGTGTCAAGTCCGAAGATCTAGCAGGTCACAGAATTAGTCCACCTTTGCCTATTTAGAAAAGCGTCATTTAAATAAAGTTTTACACCTCGATGGACATGAGCTGGCTAATGGTATTGGAACTAAACTTGCATGTCATCTGGAACTCCTTCAAATAATTCCGGAAGAACATTTTGTAATTAATGTGTAGGTAACTGTCGCCGTCTAACCTTTTAGGCAAAAAAGGAGCTAATAAAGTTATTAAGTTAAATCTAACAGATACTGTACAGTATCTAGCATATGCACGAAAGGAGTATAAAAATGAGGATCACTCGAAAATGGTATCTGGCTCTGAATGATGGCATTTAAACATGTAATGACCATTTTTCTTGCATCTAAAACAAGTAACATTAGTTATTTCTTTTTTGTTTATCTTTACATTATTATTGGAACTTGAACCACTGTCCGCCGTAGAACTACTTGTGCCATCTTTCGCTGCCCTCCTGTAACTATGCTTATTTCCTTTACTGACCATGAAAGCATCGCCATATGTTCCACTGCCATATTCAAGGAACCGTAATTCTCAGGCAGGCCTGCGAACAAAAGTGAGCCTATTAATTCCTCATCAATCTTGAAACCAGTCCGCCTTAAATTCTGTGACGTCTCAACTACCTGATTTATGTAGACCTCCATGGAATTCTCCATTCAATACTTTATTTTACGGCAAATGCACATCCAACGATGGGGTATACCCGAAAAATAAAAAATCCCAAGCTTTGAAAGCTGATACATCAGCTTCTATGGGAACTATCGGAAAAATTCCAACGGTTGTGTCTTAGAAAAATTCCAAGTACCTATGTATACCCGAAAAATGAAAATTTTCTAATTTTGGAGGTCGATATATCGGCTTCTGTAAGCATTATCGGGAAAATTCCAACAGTTTTGTCTTAGCTGGTTCCTTCCAAATCCAATGGAATTATCCGCAAGGTTGTATTTCTTACAATAGCTGAGATATCGTATTTTTAGGGCCCATTTTTGGGTTCAAAAACGAAGTCGAAAAATGACTTTATTACGAGTTTTCAAAGTGCTCTCATTCCCTTAGTTCTGCTCGAATCCCGTTTTAACTCAGTGTTTTCATGATGTAGGTGATGGGAAAAAGCCGCTTCCCTCCCCTCAACGACCTGGGCCTATAACCTGTCTTAATATTCGGTTAATGTCACTTGTCTGTCAAACGTCAATCAAGAAATACAAAGCATATAAAGATAATCTTCTAAGGAAGTATACAGATGGTGCTACTAGGTTGCTACAAATAGTGAATTTTTGATTTATTATACCAACATAATCCTGACATAAATTATTTTAAAGATTCAGTTGTTTTTTCTGCTCTCTAAAGATATTTTTTTAAATTTATTTCAGATTCATTTTATACAGAAAAGTACTTAGGATTGCCGTCCAAACATCCCTTAGAATACGAGAACGCCGATCTGGCTTTAAAGGCCGCGAACATGAACAACCGGAATTTCTTCCTGATTTATGGTACTGCCGACACGAGGGTCACCTCGCAGCATTCGATCATGTTAGCGAAAACCCTGATCGAGCAGAACGTTTTGTTTCGTCACCTGGTAAGTTTTTTCCCACTACCGCATCTACTTTTGTACACTAGATCTCATTTTGATTATAATTGCGGGATATTTCCCTTACCTTTTTCATTTTTTCATTAAACTTTTAATGTTTCATGAAAAAATCTGAGACACAGGGTAAAAATGTTGCTTTCAAGGGTGATATCGATTACACCCAGTAAGAATCATAAAAGAAGTAAAAGCTATTATGGGTGTTCGGTTAAATGATCCGTTACTAGCTGAGTTTCACGTTTCTTTAAGCACAGTTTATCTCATGCTGGATGCTTCCATTGATCTCCAAAGGGTCTTTCTGGACCAGGCTATAGTGACTCAATAGCTGCATATTATAGGTTTGAAGAGAAAGGATGCGTGTTACCGGTGATGATCTATGAACCTAAAACCTTAACACTAACTTGTGGTAACACAGCGCAAGATGGAAAGGTGCTTGGAACCATGCTTGAGGTGTCATTGTGGGATCATATAAGAAATAAAGATTTACAAAGAAGAACCGGCGTCACAGATGCAGTTATCTAAATTGGCAAACTCTATTGGAAGTGGACTGGATGTGTGACACGATCAGTCTTTATGTGTTGGTCGCTACCCGTGATGATCGTCCATCGCTGGATTATAGAGTAAAGTTTTAAAGCATTGAGCACATGAGCTCATGGGCATTACAGATTCGTGTTTAATCTGAAAACGTTCTGGAATTATTGAGTAGTGGTTTAAAAATTAAGTGGACTAAAAAATCTTGATACTGTTAAAGGCTTTACAAAAATCAAAATATTTTGAACATTAATGTAACGATTTTATTATAACAATGAAATGATAAGTGGGAAAAAAAGTTTAATCTTATCATATGGACGGTAACAATTTGCTGCTGACTGCAATTAAATTCCTTCGAATTAGTTTCTACGAAACTTCATAATCTGAATTTTGGCTAGGGCAGAGGCCATCCTCATTTTTAGGATAATTGTCTCCTAAGAACTGTGTATAAACCTAGGTATAGATTAATCTACCCTTGTCACTCGAAACGCCTGCCTTTCTTACTTTACTCTTACTCTTAGATTTATTAATACCTCTCTCTCTTGTCCTTTTACTCTCAAGAAAGTATGCTGACATCATATCTTAATTCCTCGGATCGTAGTTCTCCATACTTGTCTGTCTTGAGCTGCAAGAGAAGCTTCCTGCAGACTGAGACCAATGTTTTCTTTAGTTTGATCCACCCAGTGCGTCTTTTGGTTTTTACCATTGATTTTCCCCTCCACAATAAGTTTTTCCAGCCCATTTGTTTGTCTTGAAAGGTGTCCAAAATATCGTACGTATAAATGGTTTATCCTGGTTGATAGCCTTAGTTGCGGCAGTTTTCAGTTTCTTAGGAATTGACACGTGTTAGTACGATGTTCTATATATGATACTCGCAGCATTCTTCTGTAGGCTCACACTTCAAAAGGATACTATTTTTCGATTGACCAGGCCATTTTAAAGTCCAGTAATCACAGGCATCTGTGGCAATAGAAAAGATCAATAAGTTTAATAATTTCAGTTTGTTGCGTTGAGATATTGCCAAGTCTTCATATTTGAGTTAGTTTTATTGTTGAGTAAGGTGCCATGGCCATTCTGCGTTTGATTTCTCCGTCACAGCCGGCTTTGTTTGTAATAAGTGATTCTAAATAGTTAAATTTCTCAGTCAAAACCAATAATCTGTCTAACCTTGGTAGAATTGCTCTATTATCATAATTTTTGCCTTCTTTTTGTTTAACGTAAGACCATGTAAGAATGATCATGATGGTAATTGAACAGGAAGATTGTGATTAATGCGTGTTGCCGGTCATGATCTATGGAGCTGAAATCTAAGTAGCAACCGTAGAAAGTGCTAAGAAACCTATCGTAACACAGCGCAAGATTCAAAGGCGTCATTGTGGGATCATATAAAAAATGAAGAAGAACCGGCGTCACAGATGCAGTTATTCAATTTCTCATACTCAGGTGGAAGTGCGCTGGACACGTGACACGAATGATGGATGGAAGACGGGCGAAATGAATAAAAGAAGTAAGGAAAGAGCTCCTACACGTTGGATGGATGATCTTAAGATAATGAGGCAACAGCTCAAAATCTGAAGAAATGGGGATGGCCTATGTCCAGTAGCAGACACAGAGAACTGAATGATGATGATAGGTTCGGGCCCTACCGACAGTACGACTGTATTTCGATATCCACAATTTTAAATTTTGCAATATATTCAAGCTGGCATGAGCGGGAGCGGAGCCCTGCATCAGCTCTATCGATCATTCTGGAGCAGTGAGTGTACCAGATGACCCGCCTGTTTACTAGTACAAACCTAATGAGTCCTGCTATTCCTCTCGACCCGATATGGTAAAGAAGGCTTGTCGCAGGTGCCCTATGGTCATTCTCTATCAGACGGAGAGGTCATATCCAACCTGCGATCGATTCTCACCGACCTGTTTCATTAAGGACATGTCTGTACGTAGTCTTCATGGCCCCAAATTATATCACAAGGTCTAGGGGCGAAAGGTTCAACATAGTCGTAAGGGCCCTAACTCTGTCCAGTCTCCAAGTAAAAATGTTTATTTAACTAAACGATTTAACCTATTCATGATTACTAACTATTTTGGATTCATTCCATGGAGGCCAAGAGGTACATACATGGCATCACTGACGCGTTGTTATCTAGATTAAATTATATTTAAGTACTCGTGAGCAGCACGTTAAAATTGTAGGTTGATTGTCTCGATGATTTAAGGGTGTTTCAAGAGTTCTATAAAGTTTTGGGTCCTCTCCTGTTTTTTTTTTATTTATAAACGAACTTGTTCGTCTCCTGAAGTTAAAATATCTTCTATTTGCTGATGATTTAAAATCGTAAATGCAAGTCTGATTTCCTCTACATATTGAAATTCACCATCAACTTCATTTTTTTCAAATGAAAGCACCTTTTTTATTTCATCTTTGAATTTCGCGTGGAATTCTACGTATGTTTCATGCATCATGTCCTATACCTAAAGTCGCAAAAAAGACGATTCATATAACAAATAAAAAAAGAACAAAAATTAAGTTAAATGTTCAAAATGGTTGCCATTGACGGCTTGACAATATCCAAGGCGATCAATAAAGTCTCGTTTCAATCATTTCCGGAGTTATTGCGCGCACTTCTCTGCGAATTCTCTCTTTCAAGTCGTCTAGATTATTTGGCCTATTAACAAATACCTTCGACTTGAGGTATCCCCACAAAAAAAAGTCCATTGGTGTTAGGTCAGGCGACCTAGCAGGCCATTCGATAAGTCCTCTCCGTTCTATCCACCGATTGAGAAAGGTTTCATCCAAAAATGTTCGCACAGTGGCAGCATAGTGCGGAGGAGCGCCATCATGCTGGAAAATTAGTTCTTCGTCAGGATAGTCTGGGTCCAATGGATTTGGAAATAAAGCTAGTAATGCTGGAACTAATTCAAATTGAAGAAAATCAAAATACGCTTGTCCCGTTAAAGTCTGTTCAAGCAAAAAGGCATTTGTTACTAAATTATTCTTCCTTAGACACCACTACATAAAATGCTCCATATTTATAAAATTTTTCATTGGATTAGTTTAAACCTCAAACGAGATTCATATAGAATATTCCTTTGAACATCCTACTTTTTATATTACAAGAATATTTCTAAGGAGTTTTTGAGGTTTGGGACTTTAAAATGGGTGGTCCTTTTACACCTCACACCTTGGATTTGTTTGAACCTCGAATGAGATTTATATAGAATATTATTGTGAAGATAATACTTGTTATTTCACGAGAATATTCCCAGTAGTTTTTAAGAATTTGGACTTTTAATATGAATAGTCACTTTGAAGGTCAGTCTTCGTTCTTAGACACCACTACATGAAATAGTCCATATTTCTTAAGTTATTTCTCGGATTGTTTTGAACCTTAAACAGGATTAATACAGAATATTCCCGTTAATAGCATAATTTTTTTTTATGAGAATATCCCTAGTAGTTTTTAAGATTTCGGACTTTGTATTTTAAAAATGTTGTATTCATTGATAAAAATAATATAAAAGTATTAACTAACAAGTGACGTCACGCCTCATGGCCTTGAATTGTATCAAAAGGTCCAAGGGCGGAAGATTCAACGGAGTCTCAGAGGCTCTAGTTAAGACAGATACGCTTGTGATATTTTGTCAGGGTGATATTTTAATATCATAAAAAAAATCTAAAAAATTAATTGAACATTTTGAAAATAATGTAATTTTTAGGTTGTTATTTCAAAGAGAAGGTCTTATTTCACAGTGACCATTCGGTTTTAACGAAGGCCCAAAATCTCACAAACTAGAATGAATATCTTCATGAAATACAACCAAAATATGATGACAGGTTTGGTATTTTTTGGAAAGCGGATGTAACCTTTCTTCATTTAACTAGAATACCCTATATCACATGACTCATTGTATTTCAAATTTTCTAATAATCGTCTTTTCCCAACATATTTTTCATGACTTACATCAATACGATCCTCACATATAAAAACATTATCTGTGTTAAAACACACCTTCGGTTGTCGGCGAGCTATGTAAAACTATAACTTTCTTCTTTTTGAATCCTTAGATATTTCAGTCCTTATAGATGGACCAGTTATACTTAAAATTTTTTTTTTTTTTGATTGCGTATCCATCGCAAAGTTTAAATAGGAAATAATTTGAATATTTATTGAAATAAAAGACGTGAATTGTCATAAAAACGCCACGATTACCAAGCGTTCACGCTTGATGCTTGCGGAATGAATATAGGTTAACTAACAAGTGACGTCACGCTCCGTATGGTGGTACGGGCGGCGTTTTGGCGCGGATTATACGAATTCAAACTTAGATTAGAGAGAATTACAATCAAAGTGGGATAGATTTTTTTAGTACGTGATAAAAAAAACATCTAATTAGTAATACAGTCAAAGGAAAATAATAAAATATTACCGGAATAAATGAATTTCTTCTATTGATTATCCGAATCACTTTCTATTCTTAACGATTAACTTTTACTGAAAATTTCCAGGCATATCCGGACGAATCCTACGACTTTAAACAGAAGGCCAAACTGCACATGTTCAAACAGATCGATCTATTTTTTAACGACTCTTTTGGTCCGGTCATCGAGGACTGGATAGAAGACACCGCATTCTTTATTTAGTTTGTATAATTCATGTGCCTAATTAAATATTTACATTAGGAACGTTCATCGTTTTGTATACTAAAAACTAACAAGACTGAGTAGCGAAAAAACCCAATAAACGCTTAAATCGAACAGAAGTCTATGCCAATATGAACACAAATATGAGAGTTTCTAAGCATGTGTAATATCGCATAAGCAAAACAATTTAATCATCAATATAAGAAGACTAACGAAGGGTTCAATGAGAAAATGAGATAAAAGTTGCAAAGTAATATAAGGGAGTGAGGCAAGAGAATAACTCTTTATCATATTTTCATTAATAACCTTTAAAACAAGGTATCACTCAACCCCCTTTCATTATTAAGATTAAGACTTCAGTACCCAAGGGCTAGGAGAGTTTTTTAATAGACTCAATTTTTTTCTAAATAAATGGCATAGTTAGTATGTATCGTATACGTCACAAAACGATGAATGTACCAAACAAAAAATCCATTTAAAAAAATATCTTGTAAGCATGTTCCCCGTATCGGAACAGGGCCTTGATGTATAAAACTTATTTGTTGATGTTGCATATTATAACACATTGTATTTAGCTCTTCCAAGTAAAAGAAAAATACCAAAAAAAAAAAACAAATTAAGTTTTAATTAAATGTATATTTGCAATGCAATTTATTGATGAAATATTTTTGATATAAGAAATATGATGAACGTAATATAGATATTCGATGTTTAATTAGTGTAAAGTTAGTTTAATTCCATAAATGTGATATTAATTTTTATGTTTTTAATGGGACCTTCCCTTTCAACGAAACGACTCGGCAATTGCTTATTGATGCCTAATTATAATTTTTTTAACATGAGTAATTATTAATTGTTAATTATTTCCTAATAATATATGGTATTTAAGTCCTTACTGATATTGTATAAGGCACTTAAAATATAATGAAGTTGCTTCATCTCCTTTTTTTAGAAAATCAGATGTTTGTTAGGTATAATTAATATTAATCCTTTTATATGTTTTTCAGAAGATAAATGGTGTTAAATATATAAATGTTTTAGATTTATGTATGTGTGTTTTATTATATTTTGTCTATTCTGACAACTCTTAAAAATATGTTTTTATTGCGGTTGTAGTTTCTGAAATATAGTTTCCACCATCAGCTTCAGTTTATATAAAATCAATTTATTTGGAAATTCAATTGATAAATCTTTCTCTCTTGCACTCATGGAGTTTCTATAGGAAGTACTAGAAAGAGTAATCGGACATGCAAGTGTGATACCTCATTTTAAAGGCAATTAAATATACGTAAAAAAGAGAAAATCCATTATCGCGCCAATTAGAAAAAATAAAGTTGATGATGATCGAAAAAAAAACGAAACATCGGATTAATATTTTTTTGCATCCTGTTATAGGACATAAAAATTGGCAATTAAAAACTGTTTTTAGTTTTCCGATATCTCTTTAAATAAAGTCGATATAGAAGTAATCTCTGGAAGTATCCAGAATTTTAAATCTTTTTAAACGTCATTTTATTAAGCTCCAAATTGCGCAACTTTGCCTCCATTTAACCGACCCTGTAACCCTTACGGTTTCCGAGATCCCAATGGTCACCCCCGAATTTGGGATACCCTGTACACTACAGTATCCCATTTTCGCGATGCCAGATATCAACAATGAAATTATGGTGCAGCCATGCTAGAATTATTGAATTTTAGAAAAAATAGTTTAAAGGATATTTTGATATACAGGGTTTACACTAATAAAATACTTATATTTATAATAAGGTTATAAACTGATTATTTATCATTTAGGTTATTAACAAAAAATTTCTTCAGTTTCAATTTGGAGAAACATAAACAAGTTTTATGTTCGGGATCTTGTGATCTTGTGACTTTTCAGTTATCTTAATAATCTAAGGCTCTTGATCAGGTGTGATTAGATTTTTTGTCAATATTTTAAGCACATGTTCATCATTTATTAGAATAGTGAGTCCTTTTAAAAAAAGAATAATTTTCGCGGTTCTTATTTAGGCAATCTCCAATCTAATTTTTTTTGTCAGGTAAAACAACGACAGAAAAGCTCTTAATTTTATAGCATAACTTCATGCAGCATATCTTCGCTAAATAGTAAATCTCATACTTGCAGAAGGCTTATTTTTTCGTCCAATGCTTTTGCAGGTCCTCGGAATCAAGGTAAACTCATCACTGAATTATGACTTATTATTCTAGAATTACCTGATGCTTTAACCAGAAACTAAACTATAGAGACTTGAAATAAAAGGTAATATTTACTATATTAATGATATTTAGTTGCGTTTTTCTGCTCGTAAGTATTAATACCTATTTACTCAGAAAATCCGGAATATAATAGTAATGTAGTTAGAGGGTTCCTGTACCAGCACCTAGTAGCTGTCAGGGTTTACAGAGATGCATCCAAAAATCCAAAAAAGCAGCTTTATTTTTCAAGGAAAATAAAATTGCTGACCATCGTCCTAAAATAGCTCTAGAGACGTTAAATCAGATAAGTGCAATGACACATTTTCTTCCCTTAAAGAAACCAATAAACAAAAATGGTAAGGCCAAAAAATGTAATTTATATACAAACACCAATAAGCAACTTACCATAAAGCCATTTCAGTTACAACTTTTTAAATACCAACTTTAGTTGGAGTAATTATACCACTTTTATCAAACTTGGTAAAATCTGTGGTCGTGGCAATATGAGATAATTCTTACACAAGATAAATGTAGTAAAAATTCCGTATTCTGTAATATGTTGATCTAACCCATTGGCTCTTTGAATGTCAGTAAATAAATACATACATTTTTTGAATTAACCTGTATTTTTTGTCAATTAAACACTTGTTCATTAAACCCAGATTATCTTTAAGTGTCAATGTTTATCGTTAGAGATAATGTTTTTAACATTATATTATTAGGAATTATAAGTTCTGTACACCTGCATTTTCTATAGATAATTATTAAACAGGTGTCTGTTGTTGAATTATTACGAACAATGTAATTATTTGTTAGTTAAATGAATGAAAGTGGGAATATTTTGTATTAAAAAGAGTGTGGAATTATATGAATTTTTGTTTACAGAACAATAAATAAGGCATCGTTTTATCCGGTAAGGTACTATAGTATATAATTTTATTTGTAAATTTTACAATTAAAATTGATTTTGTAAAAATTTTAATTTATTTGTTAGTTTATTATATTTTATTAACTGTCTTAAAACACGGGATAAATTATTATATGTAATATTTTGAGCAGATTTTACAAATAAGACAATAATATTCCCAGAATGTTCCGAAGTCAGTGATATGTCACATATGATGGATATATTCTTACCAAAACTTTACTGTAACATATTAACCCTACTATTCTGGAATGTGCTAAAAGTTACAGATTGTGTTTATCTTAAAAACAATTAAATTATTATATATTTTTTTAAATATAAACAAATATATTTTCCACTTTATTCATAATTAAAGAATTTTTTAAAATTTAAGAAGATGTTCAAAAATTTTCCTTTTTGCCTTTTATTTGCTTATTTTTGGAAAAAGTATATAAATTAATTTTTCCATATGAAAGTACACTCAAAAAGTACATAAAGACATTTTGAAAAAAAAACTTTCAAGGCTTGATATGGAAGTTATACTGTTTATTGTTTTTTTAATGGTAAATTGAGACTTTATTGCATCTTAATACTCAATAAAGGACAGTTCTCCAGAAACTGCATCTATACATTTTACAAAAATTATAAAGAGTAAAATTATACAGCCATTAGGGTAAACACAACTGAAAATATCAGTGCACCTCTATTTTTACTACCGAGGCTTATGCAATTGTTGATAGCTTAGAATATATGTATAATTCAGCATCCAGTATCTAGGCAGTATCTCATATTCGTAACTAATAATTTTATCAATTTCGGTAAAATCGGAAGTAATTGTCAACTTAATTTAAATTACAAGTCATTCATTTAACTGAAATACTCGATACGCAAAAATAGTCAACTGATTTATTACACATTTATAATACAATTATTACCTACACCACTCGCTTTATCTTTCGCGCACCTTTAGGTCTAAGTGACGGACGAGATGATTCTCGAATGCCGGAAAGCAGTTGTATATTGGTGGCTGTTAAGATCATTTCAATATTGTGACTTTATAATAATGTTTACAGGTCGGCAAAAAATTAGACTACTGAAGTAAAAAAATCTTATCTAATAAAAATCTTCGTATATAAATAAATTATGAATTTTTGACGACCTGCAACACCTAAACCAACAACACCAAAAATAACTCTTTAACTTTCATAATCAGTGTGAGAAAATTTTGAAACCAAAAAAGAGAAAATGCTATTAAAATAGCTGATCCTAATGCTGACTTTACGTTTTTTGCTGATGACACTTGTCAGTGCAAACTCTTGGAGATCCTCTAAAGAATTTAGGTCAAGAGCTCAACAGAGGTCAGAAGCCTGATTTAACTCGAATAATCTATTTCAGAAAAAAAATTAAGTTAAAAGGGTAGTTTTTTCAACCAGAGTACTGGAAACTTAGACAATGAAACTTCAAACTGGACAATGTCTCATTGGGTATTCTGAGAGCAGCTTTGCTTTTTTATAGACACATCTGTCAATGTCCCTGGGTATGAAGTGACTGATATGGTATTCAGTAGACGACTGTCAGCATGATGAGTGGTTTAGGGTATAGGAAAGATTACATTAGAACATTTACATTCTTTGTGAATTTGAGGAGATTTCTATATCCCTGTTATAAGGATTTGGTGGTTTTCAAAGAACACGAGGATTTTCAAAACTTTTAGGATGCCAATTTATATAATATTATAATTAAATTGCAGATCAGAACGATTATAAACTACAACCACATAATTTTTATTAAAATCGCCATGATTTTATAACATACTTTAGTTCTTTAATTGTGCGTGTTTTTAAAATTGAATCGATGTAAGCAGAAAGGGCACCTGTCAAAAAAACACATTTTTGGGAAATCGATAAAAACTGTTTTTTCATCAAATTAAGTAAAATTATTAACATTTATTGTTATAATTGATTTGTAGTTTGAATAGCACGATTTGTCTACTTATATTTTAAATTTAAAAATTGATTTTAGCTCCCCCAGAAGACTTTGAAAGAATTGACATGTGCCCTTTTATTATGATTTAGTAAATTTGAAAAATGTTTATTTCTTTTAATACAGCTCTAGTTATGTAAAGTACAAGTCAAAAATAAACAGCTAATTTTAATAGAAAAGTACAATGTTTTGGAAAAACTAATCTTCGGATCACTTATTGATTATTGATTGTAGGCCACTGAAGAATAGCATCAAAATATGGTTTGTGATCTTCTGCAACAAAAGCATTTCCTTATATGCTCCATTTTGTTGGCCTTAATAGGAACTTTTCCTAAGGGATGCGCAAGGCTCGTTGGCAAAGTTGGGCAGGCCATTCCAGGTTGTGATAAATTAAATGTATGTGACACCAAACCGTCAGTAAAAGGATAGGCTTGAACAGTGCCTTTTTGTTGGGATGTGTATTTAAAACATGAAAAGGTGCTTATTTAAAAGTTGACCTTTTCGTTACGAGGAAAATGTTTTGTTTCTTCAGAGACACAGGTTTTTTTATAAAATTTTCCCTACCAGTTTTTGAAATCTAATACGTCACTTGTTGCAACCTCTTTGACTGAAAATTTTGTATTATTTTTTGTACTGGTAATAATAATCATGGAGATCTCGTGAATGGTGCATATTCTATCATGTTTACGTAATTTTTTTTTCACCAACGCGAAGTCCCTGTCACACGGGAGAAATGAGTGCCCCCTAACTGGGAAAAAGTGCCAAATCATGCTAAATTTACCAGAATCTGTAAGAGCCAAAAGCATCCTGACCATAGTATGAGTCTTGTTTTGACCCCAGCAGTTATTACTGTAAAGATAAAGCTCCGATTGATTTTCCTTGAATTCATTAAGATATTCGAGAACAAACGTACAAATTTCGTCAGCTGTTTTCTTTGCCTGTCCCTCGTGGTAAACGTACATCCTGGATTTATTTGTCTTAAGATTGTGAATACAAAATACGGATACAGTAAGCTGCTGGTAGTAAAATACCTCACCCACAGGCGTAGTGGGTAACTGGATATTTTGTATAAGATCGAAGGCCAATGACAGAACTTGGTCTTTATTTTCCTTGTCTTCAATATCTTTGGTTATTTTTGAATAAAATTTTTTAGCCCTTCGTTTGTCAATTCTGCGACGGCAGTACGCTTGGCAGTGTCATTCAAATTTTGGTCTTTTATTTTCAAATATTGTATTCAAATAATGTTTTTCACGTCCTGAATAGCGGCTGATTTTTGTTGGAGAAAGTATTAGCACTTGTCATTTTTCCGCGTAAGTCATTTGGTGACTTGCCTTGTGAGGATAAGGTGTTAATTCTCCTGATGCATTTGTACGTGATAGCATATAAATTCAAAAATGCTTTTACACAAATCTCTACTTTGGAACTTCCTTTAAATGAGTAGTACTTGAAACTTTTTGATTTGGGTTTATTTTTGTCACCTGGTCGAGGACGCCGCTGCTTTACTTCCATCATATCCTTAAGACCCTGTAGAAAAATGTCTTGTTCGTTTTTAGAGCTTAAAGTATAAAATCGTTGAAAAATCGCCAATTTATCTGCATCAGAGAACTTTTCAGAGCATTTCATTTTACAACTAAATAATGAAATTACCCGATGTGCCAAAAATACTATAAAAGAACCTACCTGCAAAGGACTCTATTATTAATTTTTTTCTCACAAACGTCTCTTCCTTTACTGTTTTTATAAGACTTTCCTTTCAATCTTGCCTTTTTTTGTATGTTGCGAGCATACTTAGAAGGCTCTGCTTTTTGTCTTTTATTAGGTGTTAATTCAGAATTGTCATCCATGTCAAATGAAACTAAAACCACGTGCAACTATCCCCGAAGCAACCAACAGATTAACTGAAGTCAAATTTTTGCTGATGACGTAAAACGCACGACAAACACATGTTGACCCCACCATTTGAAACACTAACATTTCGCATAAACGGCACATGTCACTGACGTGTGCGTTTTATGCATAACGCTAACATTATTACCCGACATTTTTAAGACATCGGGAATGCGGACTTGTGTCCCTTATGCATAATCCATTGCGTCTACCATAGGAGAACACATTTTAGGTATAATGGCAATTTGTCAAAATATTGACTTGTGCCCTTTCTGCTTACACCGGTTCAATTATCATGTTTAAATGTTTCTATTAAGATAATCATATCAAGATTTAAGCTAATAAGAAATATACAAATTTGGTCATAGTGTTGGCTGATTTATTACGGTGGAAGACTTTCAAATTTTTAGTTTGATTTGGATATTCCATATTAAAAATATTAACGCTTCAAAGGCTTCATGTATTTCATTTCGAAAATTTTTAATTAATTTGGCCATAACAGATACTATTATTTAACCAAGGCTGCTGTATCAACTGTATGTACAACAACTATCTAAATCTAATTAAAATTTGGGTTTTAAAATTGTAACTCATATAAGCCCAAAATATATATTTATATAAATATCAAAAGATGTTAAAAGACCACAGTTAAAATGGGTTAAATATAAAATGCAAAGATACTTAAACAATAGGAACGTATCAACATTTATATCTGATTTTTTCTTAAATAATAAGATAGCTTACTTTTTTTTGTTATATGTTTCGCTTTTTAGCATCCATCATAATTTTTTTCATCAGGTTTGTATACTATATTAAACTACATTTCAATAGTCCTTTTAATTACGTTGTCAACAATATCACATATCCATCAATTATTTCATGTACTTTGCGTGATACCTCTATGAGAAAGAGAGTTTTACACAAAAATTTATTTTTACCCTTAAAATAATGTTAATGTGATACCTCGCTGAAGCAAAAATAAGAAGGACTGATGATGGTGGTCCAAAGACGAGACGTCGTATTTAAAATCCCATCAGGTAGGTCGGAAAATGCCACAATTACTTTGCTCTACAATTTTAAATAACGTCGAAATAAGGATTTTTAGAATATTTGGAGTTTGGGCTATCTGGTATATTAAACAATTAATAATTTAACAAAAATATATGTTTTGATTAAAATTTTTACGTTTCCTGTTTCTTTATTTAATGAATAAATATTGTATGGAAAGATGATTTATGGTTTTCTTCTTGGTGTAAAATATTCCATTTTCATGTTGAATTTAAAATATATTTTTTTCATAAATACTCAACAAAAAATCCAGTTAATTTCAATTTAAAATCAGTAAATTGTTGACATGCGAAAATATCAAAAAATGTCTATAAGCACATCACTTATAAATCAAATTCAATTCAGATGTTATCTTTAAATAGGTTGGGACAAAAACCAGTCTACATACAGTCCTTAAGCATCTTATCTTAAATATTTAAAAATCGTTTAATTTAAGAACTAAATATAAATAAACTGAGTTCTAAATAAGATAATTTTGAATTATTTCAATAAGAAGTAATTTGCTTGTAATTGTACGACCTTGAAATTTAAAAATATAATAAGATCAACAACCAAAGTGGTTTAAATAATTATTTTGTGGGTTTTCAGGTATGACAAGCCTACGACTATTATTGCTCTCCCTATTTACCACGTCTGCATTTTCTCTGCAGCCAAATTGCAGTTTATTACACATTTGTAATTACGACTCGAAAGGTCATGGACAAAATTGCATTCAGCCTAACGGTACAGCACCAGTAGCTTTAGATCTGAATAACACGAAGGACTATGAAGCAAATACTTTGTTAAGGCAGTACTGTCCGCATTTCTATGAAAACTCTGAGAGTAAGTAACTAAAATACCATCTTAGGTTTTAGGAGAGTGTAAACTATAGCACGTAATTCATTAGTTTTATGCTAAATTTAAGAAAATTCTAAACTAATAACCAAATCTTACTTCGGTCCTGTCTCCATTGCGCTCGATACGGAGCTGCGCATATTCATAACTCCTTCTACTCCTCGCGTTATAAAGCAACTAATTTCTTTTGGATTAAGATATACCAGGACCGTAATTAACTCTTGCGAACGATATTAAAGCAAAGTTTTATAACTAATTTTTTTTGTTAGATCCTGAACTTTGCTGTGACGCAGACCAAATAGCCGCCACAATAGATGGATTTCAAAATGGCGTTCCATTTGCCCGGTGTCCCACCTGTATAAAGAATATGCAGAAATTATTTTGCTTATTTTCATGCTCTCCGTATCAGTATTATATGACTTCGGATTATACCACCAAAAACTCTACAAATGGAACTGGTAAGTTATTCTTTTTTTTTAATGTTTAATCACCTTTTTTGCTCCCTGTTCTTCTTAGTTTACGACAACATTTTCTTAATACATCTAGTGTTGGAGCTATCCCAAGTAGTCTTGATACTTTAGACTTTTCAACCCTTACACCTTTTACACCCTGTGGTTTCTCCAGTCTCTGCTCCATCTTACGATATCTTGGACGACTTATTTATTCATGCCTTTCTTGGTCCCTAAGCGAATAAGCTCTTATAGCTTTAAGAGTTCTCATTTTCGTTGTTCTTAAGAACTAAAAAGGTCTTAAGAATTGATGACTGAAATAACGACAGCAACTAAAATGTTGCAGCTATATTCATCATTATTGGTCCTATGCAAATTTTATATATTTTCAATTTATTCTCTGTACTGATGTTCATATTTCACATATATCATCATTGTGCTTTAATTTTCGCTTGGAGGTTTGCAGTGCTGGTTTCAATGTCTTCAATGGTCTGCAATGTTTGCTCCATGTTATGATATCTTGGACGACTTATATGTTCGTATTTTCCTTGGTCTCAAAACGAATAAGCTGCAATAGACCTCAGATCTACGATCTAAGAGTTCTCATTTCTATTGTCATTTTTGCTCTGCTTTCAAGAGTATTTATTATTATTGGTCTTATGCAGCCTTAATATATTATCAATTTATTCTCTGTTCATGTCCTTCTTTCTTAAATATCATTGTTGATTTCCTCAGGGAAGTTCGCACCACTGGTGATTGTGTTTGACTCTAATTTAAAACTGATACTCATTTATTTCTAGTTTATATCTCAGGCTCTCCGATATTCCAGGTGATTGTTAAAAGGGTCATGTTACATTTCTCTGCGCTGTTTTAAAATCTGGATAATAATCTGTGAATATCCCTAACCTCTGATATGAAAACGAAAAGTTTTATTTCTCATTTGAATCATCTTCTTTTACTAACTCATCCATCATCAAATTGGGCTCAAGTTGTATTGATATTTTCTTACTTAGCTGGTTCTCTGATCTTAGTTCCCTCCAGCAGTAGTTGGTGTGTAGTATTGTGATAATTACATGATCTAGAGTACATCCCAGTCAACTTGTGACATAAAAATGGGTCATAGATTAACTCCTAGGGACGTCCCGTTACAATCCATAAAGTCTATAGACCGTTCCAAGAAAGTGCTTTTGGAACAGGACGGGCCATAAATGAGATCATCTCAACTTGATCACATAGACGTCCTTTGGATAGTTATATAAACGTACCAAGGAATTATTGAATAATTAGAAGACCTCGCTTACAATACTTCATCTGAAAGGCTTTTTTGTCGTTTCCATATCAGATTTAAACTCTAACTCATATGAATTTTGATTTTTTGCTTAGAGGAGGGTTTTTTTTTTACTACGTCGATTGTTATTTGCCATTTATTGGTAGTAATATTTTCATTATCTTCCAGTTGACCTTTCTCTTGGTTTAGTAATTGATCTTCAAGCAATTGTTCAGAAATTTCATTATGACTTGACAGATTGTATTGCAGATGACACCGCCCTGTTAGCACTTAAGATGTAAGATATCTATATTTTCCAACTGTTCCTCTTTAGAGAATTCGCCCTTTTAAAGAGGGGCGAATTTCTCTTGGGTCTTGAGAAAACCATATTGGTATAAACATGAAAGTTTTAATTATTTAGATACCTAAGTCATTAACTATTTTGCATGCATATTACCGGAAATACTGAATCATAATGACATTTTCGTAGACCAAACATCTACAATATCTCTCTCAGTTCTGAGTGGATTTTTTAGATCAAAACTCTTAAATTTTTCATTTTTAAGTGGTTTATAAGGGAAGTTTGCGTGCTATTATCTATGATAATCACAAAATTCATTCATGCCTGTACTGGCTTTGTTGCTCTTGTCACTCGTTATTTTCAACATAAAGCAAGATGACTTATTTTTTTATGAATCTTGTAGTCGACTAGTCATTGAAATGATATAGATAAGAATATCCTTTAGTCATGACTCTTGACTCTCAAGTCACTTGAACGCTAGCACTGTGAAACCTAAGTGTAGTATACCAAGTGCCTGGCACAGTCTGATTAAATTGAAAAAAGAATCTTTTGGAGGTTTCCAGTCATTGCTGACTGGAGATGTTAGATCTCTAGTCTTAGAAGTAGAGAATATTGAATAAGAATATCGAGAAGTCTTTTCAGTGAATATTGCATTGATTTTAAGTATTTTGATTAATATTACAGCAATCACCTCAAACTGATTGGTCGAGGAACAGATAGAAAAAAATATATGCTTTAGTTTTTTTGATGCCACCTATTTGCCGGCTTAATCATATGCTTCGTCTTCAATTATTTCCAGTATACGCAGATACAGTCTCCTTACTAATAGACAACAAGACCCTCAGCGGAATCTATCAATCCTGTAAGGACGTTTCTCTTCCAAGTACCGGAGAACCAGTGATGCAAAGCGCTTGTGGTAATTATGGTTCCATTTGGTGCTCACCCACCAGGTAAACTTACTCTTTCTTAATAATTAACTTAATAAGCAGCTTATATGAATTTCAGATGGTTCCAATACATGTCAGATCCCGACCAAAATCCTTTTGCACCATTTCTCATACACTATATAGTGGATAATGAAGAATCTGAAAGTAGTCCGCTTAACTTCGACGTGTTGGCTTGTGAGGAGGCTTATGTAAGTATTTGCAATTTAGTGTTTCAGATGATTAATAATAATAATTGTTAATTTAGGAGAACTCCTCGGCGTGTACTTGCTCCGATTGTCCGGTAAATTGTCCTTTAAATACTTATGCACAACTCGGTGTAGATCACTTAATTTTTGGAGTTTTAAACATATTTGCTTTCTACGTATCTATTGGGCTGATCTCATTTATTATAGCAATTTTCATTGGATTTATTGTAGGCGCAAGACTATCAAAATTTAAATTTACAGGTATGACTAATGTTATTGAAATATTTACCAAGTAGAGTGTACAATTTTGAATTTTAGGTATACATCATTTTCAAAAATGGAGAAACGCTCAAACACGATTACAGGATTATCTGTTTAAGTTTTTCAAAGCTTGGGGTTATGGTAAGTAGCAAAACTAATGTAGATAAATTAAAGTTTGGTTAGAGTAAGCGTTACGCTGGATTTAGGTTTGGTTGGAGTTCTTTTAAGGAGAGAGTAATAAACTCCACCAAATGACTGCAATGGATTGCTTTAGCAAATTAAACTTAATTATCCAATTTAAGTTTGCCGAGTATCAAGAAGTAAAGGACAACACTGTACCTTATAGAGTAGTTTACTTATAGTCCAGGACGATTAGATTTTCTCTGCTGAAAAAATCCTAACTGGCTGAATTTTTTACCAGAGCTTCTTTTTGACATTACAAATCATCCCTCAAAAATCCCCATGAATCCAAGCGGAGCTTTTTTTTGATGGGGGGTCAAAGGTCACAAAAAACACTTTTTTACAAATAACATCGAAAATATCAATCCTACGATAAAATGAGCTATTACCTTTTTTGTTCAGTATGAAATTCTCCACAAAAAAGGTCTTATGCATTTTTTATGTAGAGGTAATTTTTTTATAGAAATTTTACATTAATGTTGGACATTGAAAAAATTGTAAAATATTGTATTTTTTTCCACGTCACTATAGAGGTAAAGTATCAGACGCTTTTTTTTTCATGCGGTCTCCCCAATAGGCCTAATCCACGAAGCTATAACGAAAATATGAAGTAAATAGGATTTTTTATTTAGTCATCAGTGTAAAATGATGCGGCACCTTCCAAGTCTTCCCCAACTTCAAGTGTTAAGCACAAAAAAATCATTGGATCTAAATTTTCATCAAATTCAATATTTTTGGACTCTTCATTGTCCGATTTTATGTTTAAACAGGATTGGCCATGGCAGTAGCCGCAAATCGGAGAGCAGTGTAGTCCAAGTTTCCTACATCCGCAATTAGCTCCACAACCTTTCGTATAATTAAACACATCAGGAGCAGGTGGCAATAATGTTTGTATTGGCTGTAAATAATTATCAACCATGGTCCATCCCCAATCCAATAGATTCAAAGTCTTACCAAGTCATTTCTGGACTTGATAATAAACACGACATAAATGTGATTGAGCTGCACTCGATATCGGTGGTAGCATTGAAAGTTTTATCGTATCTTATTATGTGAATGGTATTATGACCATCGATTGTATAAACCTTGATATCAGCATTATCAGCAGCGAATTGAATAAATGTTTCAGTTTCAGGTGGTAATATGAATATGTTCAGGATGGTGAATAGCAGCAAATTCAGAGAGAGGTGTATCTTTATATGATGATGATAATTCCAACTTGATAATATGTCAAGAATACGCCTAGACCCGAATCTTCTATGTAGAAAAACTGATAAGCTAATTTGTAAACGCGATATGAAGGATCGTGGCCGCACTGCTAACATAATGCAATGACTCAAAGCGGTACACTTTAATTTCAGTGGCTCCAGCTTTTCTTCTTTATTTTTAATGATAATTTGTTCCAATAAATATTGCAAACTTTCAGGAATTTCTTCATTAATATTGTCGAACATTTGATTTGTAGGAAGATAGTAATCGCTATTAATAGTTGTGATTGAATATCTTCGCGAATGATTGCTGCAGCGGCTTTTAAAATTCTAAAACGTTCTTCTTTTTTATCGTATTTTCGATTTTCATACCAGGTTTTGTTCAAGGTATCATGACCAACATCGGAGAAGCAAATTATAGTCGAACTTCGACTCTTCGTGGTAATGGCGATTTTTTTACTGTACTTTTTAACGAGTTTTGATTTCACGGCAACATCAATTGACAGTCATTATTATTTTCGATGTAATGAAAAATTTCTTCCATTGCTGAAGAGATCCTCGTATCTTGGGGTCTTCCATGCTTTTGAAATGATAAAGGTCGCGCGAAAGAGACGTAGCACTCACTATGATATTTCGCATTTACTGCTACTAAATCTTCTTCATAAATAATACTATTCTCAATTAGCCTACCAAGAGAATCATTACGCTTTTGAGCTGTAGCAAGCACTGTCTTAAATGTCGATGTGGAGACCTGCTTGATTTTTCGCCGACGACTCATAGGAACTCGTCTTTCATGTTCTTCAGGACACTCCAATCCACAAAATAAACAATTTTTGTCGAACACAAACAGTCGCTCCGTCTGACAGCGATTTGTCGCAAATTATGCAATTTTCGGCCATTTCTCGATAACTATGTGAATAATATCACGAAAAAACTGTGGGAAATTATTCTACACATCTGTCTACAACTGAGAATAACAGAATACTGGCCTGAAGACTGGTCAAATGTCTCACAGCCAGGTATACAGTGACGCACATACGACCATAGAAAAAAAGGGCCAGCTGTGCTCTAGGTCACAAGGGGGAATACCTATAGAGCCCCTACCATAAATATTCAACGAGAAAACGATTTCAAAACACGTTTTGACTCGAATTTTATGATTTTTGACAGCTACGACACTTTGACCGCAATTTTCTGCAAATCGAAGGTCTCCACGAAAAAAATGCATAAGACCTTTTTTCTGGAGAATTTCATACTGAACAAAAAAGGCAATAACTTATTTTATCATAGGATTGATAGTTTCGACGATATTTGTAAAAAAGTGTTTTTTTTGACCCCCCATAAAAAAAAGCTCCACTTGGATTCATGGGGACTTTTAAGGGATGATTTATAATGTCGAAAAGAAGTTCTGGTAAAAAATTTAGCCAATTGGAATTTTTTCAGCAGATTGATCTTCTTTTCGTCTAATAGTCCTGGACTATTAAGCGTTACATATGTTTCAGGTTCAACTACTGAATAATAAACTGCAGGTCCGAAGTAATCTGGGCGTCTTAAGGTTTCACGATTACGTAAGCAGCGTGGTTCAATAACAATTGTTTTTCACTTTTTGGATCCCACTTTTTCCTAAACTGAGACGGAATAGGCGCACATAGGCTACAGATCCAAAAATTTGCATATGTTTGAGGGCCTGTTCTCTTTTAAACCATTTTTCATAAGCACTTTCAGAATTTCCTCCACTTAAAACTCTGTTTAATACATAGGTTGCTGTATTTATAGCTTCTGTGCACAACTCTCTTGGAACATTTTTGTTAAAAGGCATAGAGCGGGCACATTCCACCAGTGACCGCACTTCTCGCTCAGAAGTGCCATTTTGCTGAGGTGAGTATGGGGCGGATTTTGCATGAAGTATTCCCTTCTCTTCTAAAAATGCTTTGAATTCATTGCTTAAATATTCCTTTTTTATGATCACTTCTTAAACTCAATGTTCATAGGTCCACACACGTCAGAGTGAATCATATCCCCAGGTTTTTCAGCTTTTGGTCTCAGTGTTGAATGGAATGGTTTTCTTGGTTGTTTGCCAAACTGGCATGCCTCACACAAAAAATCTTTTTCATTTGTACAAGGAAGATTTGCATTTTTCTTTAAATCTTTTATTACTTGCAGGTTGACGTGTCCAAAACGTTCATGCCACATTTGAAGTGAATTACTCGTAGCAAGATTACATTCATCTCGGTTGGTTTGCTTCATACAGAAACTCATTTTCCATAAGTTGTTCTTTCGTGTCCCCATGCATGAAACTCTACCATTTTTATCACGAAATTCGCATTTGTCTTTGTATGCAAAATGTGTAAAATTTCTATCAGTCATTGCTCCCACTGAAAATAAACTTCTTTGCAGCTCAGGAATAAACAAAACATTGTTTATTGTGCGATCTTGCCAGACATTATTCACAAGAGCCTGAATTTCTATGGTTCCTATCCCAGTTGCCTGAATTACTCTGTGATCTGCCACTTTTACAGCAATTGGCTTACTAATTGGCTCGATTTTAGAAAACCACTTTTTCTGGTTGGTCATAGGCATGCTTGCACCAGAATCACATATCCAGTTAAATTGATCTTGTTCTGTACTAGATGAATAAAATACTGAAATATCACATATGTAAGCAGATTCTCTATCGGGGAGGTGACCATTCTTTTTCTTTGGCTAGTCGCTTTTTGCATTCACGCGCCAAGTGTCCTTTCTCATAACAAAAATTGCACTTGGTTCTTTTTTTTAGATGGACAATACTTTCGTCTCTGCTTGTAGTACTCTTTTTTTTACTTGTATAATTGGCAAGTTCCATTTGAAGAGCTTCAGCTTTCAGTGCCAAACTCGTAGTCTCATCTTCACTTAAGGTCATTTGAGTCTCCTCTTTGAGTAGCCGTGCTACTAGATTGTTAAAAGTTTGCATAGACGGTGTCACAGAATCCCAAGCAGTACGAAAAGCATTGTATTTTGCTGGCAAGCTACTAATTACTTTCGAACTAATCGCACTTTGGCTTACACTTTCGCCCATATCTGATAAATGCTTAACATTCGTTTCAATATTTGCAATATGAGTAGATATTTTTGCATTAACAGGCATGCGATATTCATAGAAACGTTGCCAACCAACCGTTGTTACCAACCGTTCCAAATTAATTCTTTTGAAGCTTCCGTCTTCTGCTCATGTATATTAATTAATTTTGACCACATTTCCGCAGCAGTTTTACAATTAACTAAATATTATTGCAATTGATCAGGCATAATGGAAGAAAGAAAAACTACTTGTGCTTTTGAATTTTTCTTGTCCCAGTGTTTCCATTCCCAGTCGTTTTATCTTCTGGTTCACCAGATGTTCCTTGAACGCCTTCATCTAAGCCTTCAGCCTTCAAAACTATGGACACGCTAAATTTCCACAGCTGGAAATTGCTCCCGTCAAACTCGACAATGTGTCCTGCAGAGCCTTCTTTTGCAGTTGCCATTTTCACACAACAACTTCACTAAACTCGCGTAATCCCTGTACTGTAACTGTAACGCACTACTGTACCGGCTAGAGTGTTCGGCGGCGCGACGCACTCAAGAACTCGCGAACTTAGACACACTAAGATCCTACTCGTTTAATATTAATCTTTGCTTATGCCTTTAATATTTAAATATACCTTAATACTACTAATAATAATCAAGCAAATAATATCCTAAATATATCTTTTTGTGCATTATTTAACAAACCTTTCTTCAAATATAAAGGTGATATACCTAGTATCACCTTGAAATATCAATAAATAATAGGATAAGAACATAGGTGCATGAAACAAACTGTTCATGAAATAGCAAGCGATATTTTACATCACGCGTTGAACGAAAATCACCATTTTTAAGACTGAGGAGATAGATGCAAACAGTAGCTCTTGCAAAAGGGTCTATCGAAATATCAACCTCGAAATAGATACTTACAGCAAAAGCATAAATTGCTACTATCCAAAATCAAGGATTACAAACAAAAACACGCCATCCTTCAATAGCTCAATTAAAACAGCTTCTGCATCTGTTCCTCCACTTGGATCGTTGACGAGAACCTCTGAATTAGCTAGTATGGTATTGGCTTCATATAACTTACCAACTTGATCATTTCTCTTAAATTGTTGAATATTTACAACGTCCAATTCTAATATAACCTTGTCGTAATTTATGCCACCAGTACTCACTGCTAAAATATTGTTAGGGATTATGACTGATTTAATCAAATGTGTGCTTCATACAGTGGAAACTTTCCTGGTTCATAGACTTTGCCAAAAGCTTGAGGTATTGTCGTCTCATCTTCATTACAATTTACATAGCGGAAGGGTGTTTAACGTTTTCTATTCAGAAATGATATGACGGACGCAGTCGGAGTCATCTTTGAGTTACTCCATTTTCAGGGCATGTGCAGTGGTGCAGTGCATCTGGATCTCTGTTAATAAAGCAAATAACTAGCTAATCAGATTGTTGTTTCCCAAATTGTAATTGGACCTACTATAGTTGCTGTAAATCGACTTCATAGGAGCGCAGTTCATTATTACTCTTAATATGTTGATAGCTTCTTCTTCCAGGTTTTCCTTGGGAGTGGTCGCGAATTGATTTAAAGTAGTCTAGGAGAAGAGAACCGAACTCCATCCTTCATATTTCACTACTAGAAAGAAAAGAAACACTGGATGGTGCAAGCATTATAAAAAACTATGATAAGATCAATAAAGGGCTTGAAAGAGATGAAACTAAAAAGTAATATGCAATATTATCACACTAGATGCAATAAATGCCATAGCTTGCCGTCCGGATTATGACAGCCAACTCCCTTCAATATCATCTTAAAATATGAATAAATAATTGTAGCAGATAAGCAAATAGTGCATGAAACAGCAAAAAAAAACGATATTTTATACCACCAGTTGTACTGAAACCACCATTTGTAGGAATGACGAGATAAATGCAAATATAGAAGAAGAAGTATAGAATAGCTCTTGCAAATTATTATTACAAACAAAAACAGGCCGATATTTTAACCGAAGAATTTAGAAAATCTAAAGTTGTATAGATATAAATGTTTACTTTGTAATTAAAAATTAACCTACCTGTAATAGATATGATAGTTTTAAGGAAATTCAGTATTCTTGGATATCGTACTTCTGATGCCAAATGTAATAGACCATTTACTTTACTAATAAATCATTATTTTATTTTAGGCATGGCTTCCTATCCCTTCATAGTCCTTATAGTGAGTATGGTCCTAGCAGCAGGTGCAACATATGGATTTGCTTTTATTAAAATAACCACTGATCCCATTGAACTATGGGCATCTCCAACGAGTCGAAGCAGAACCGAAAAAGATTTCTATGATACGTACTTCACCCCATTTTATAGAACGAATCAGGTTTTTATTAAAACTGTGGGAATGAGTTCAGTAAGTTTCTTTTAGGTGTGATAACTTTCAATATTCTGTTTCATGATTTCTAGTTTTACTTTGAGTCAAACTATGGGGGAAACATCATTCTTGGACCGGCTTATGACAGTACTTTTCTGGTCGAAGTATTCACTTTACAAAAACAAATTGAAAATGTACGAAAATTCATTGTGCAACATGGTAAAGGTCAGCATATGCAAGACCTCTGGTATGCTGCATGATCTTGTTCCATATCAAGCGTATTACAAATAAACTTGAATTAGATCAGCCTCTATATTTGTAGATTACTGTAGAAGTAGATGGTAAAACGATTGGCTTACAAGATATTTGTTATTCACCCCTTAGGACTCCATTCTATGGTAACAAAACTGTGGATGAATGCACAGTAATGTCGTTGTTGGGGTTGTTTGGCAATAGCATTGCAACTTATAATAAAAGTATTCATGATAGTACTGAAAAAATTATTAGTTGCTTGCAGTAAGTAGACTTCAGACATCTATCAGTTTCCTTTGAACATATTTGTATGTTTTAGAGCTCCTTCAACAATAAACTGTTTAGCACCATATGGTGGTCCAATAGTTCCTGGAGTGGCAATGGGAGGAGCAAAGGAAGAAGACTACTCAGATGCAGTAGGAGTTACTCTGACTTTTTTGGTCAATAACTATAATGATGAGAGTAAGCTAAAGAATGCATTAGCTTGGGAGGAAAAGTAAGAATATTTCAAGACTCTTTCTCTTTTATAGTTACTAATCTTGAAAGTTTGTTTTCTGTCTTCGTGTTATTTTCATTCCACTTCTTCTTATTATTTTTGTCTTTCTCCTTCTTCTTTAATGACTTTTTTTGCGAAGGTTTATAGAATTTATGAAAAAATGGGACGAAAACAGACCAAGTATAATGAACGTAGCTTATAGCGCCGAAAGATCTATTCAAGACGAAATCGAAAGATTGTCCAATTCAGAGATGTCGACTGTCATCATCAGTTATCTAGTCATGTTCATTTATATTGCCGTGTCGTTAGGAAAAGTGGTGAAGCCCAGACAGATTTTGGTAAGTAATCATTGGGCCTCAAATGCTCTTATTATATTTTAGAATATTTTTAGTTAGAAAGTAAACTACTGGTTGCCACTGGTGGAATATTAATAGTGCTAAGCTCAGTTAGTTCAGCGATAGGTATATGCTCATATTTGCAAATAACCACCACCATGTTAACTTTGGAAGTTATTCCCTTTTTGGTACTGGCTGTTGGCGTTGATAATATTTTTATTATCGTGCAAACCTATCAAAGAAAAAAGAGGTTAGTAAGGAAGTTGCTTTAAAAAGATTTAGTTTTCTATAATTTAATTGTCAGGAAACCAGAGCAATCAATTGCAGAATCTATAGGAGAAACGATGGGTAAAATCGGACCTAGTATGCTTTTGACTAGCACATCTGAAATTCTCTGTTTTGCAATAGGTAAGTCAGATTTAATTAGCAAATCTTAGGTGCATAAGGTGTATCAGAATGTCTTCTCATTTGGTACTATTCTATAGTTGAAGTTTTTCTTACAGAAGGCTTGTAATTGATTGATTTTTCTTTCTAATTACACTCCGTAGGTGTCATGTCATACTTTAGTCTTTAACTAAATAAAACACTAGTAATTAACTAAGACACTTTATTAACTGAAAGCCCCTCATTTTAACATAATTCGTAATAATCTTAACACATGTGAATTCCACCTAACCTCCCATAATAATTGACACTTGTCATTACATATAATCGAGTATTGAGCGTACGATACTAAAGGTGAATTCACATGACTTGGCAACGGAATAACTAACTCATCACATCTCCTCTTTCACCAAAAGAGGAGAAAATAAAAAAATAAAATAAAGCAAACATAATAACTTAAAAAACATAAAGTTTTTAAAGTGCGACCAAATCTTGAAATAGGATTTGTAATAAGATTTTTTTTCAGGTAACTTATTATTACTTGGAATTTTGTATTTGTAGATGGATTTACTCAGTTGGTTCTGCCATTTTTTGATGATACATATGGTCTCCATACTCCATCCTCTTTAAGTTTAATTTTATAAACATGATCGAGCTCTTCTATCCCATGGAATAAATCATTATAACTTTTAAATAAGTTATTCAAATCACCTTAATAGTCAACAGGATGCTTTCTTTAAAATCTGCAATTTTTCAATAATTGGGAACCCTAGCACACAGGGAACATTAAAATCTATAACTTGAAAGTCAATATACCGAGTAGCTAACTGCGCACCCTCATTTAAAATACATTTAAAATTAGTGTGACGAATTAAAAGAATACTGCCATTATAATTTCTTAGCGTCATTAGACTTGGTTTTAATTCTGTCTTTAACCTTTGCAGAACACTCTTATTAATAATATTTACCTGTGCTCCCCTGTCTTGTTTAAACTTTACTTTTTGACCATTTAAATTACCTATTTCATTTCTTTAACATCTTCTTGATTGTAGCTCTCCTGATCGTTAACTTGTATGTACTCTGTTGTATGTTCCACACATTTTTGCCAAGTGCCCATAACACCGACATACTGTGCATTGCTTCCTATAAGCTGAACACCTATTTGGTACATGGAAGTTACATCTGGTACATGGTTATCGCTGGCCACTTTGGCCAACTGTACTAGGTGAGGAACCAAACCGTTTTGTACGAAAACAAGAAAAATTCCATCCCCTCAGTTGTGACTTGTACGGTTGTTAGGTGTTTATTGCCCACTTCATTCTTTCTGCTATAAAGACGGTTCTTTCAATTTTCTAGCCAGAGGGCTAGAAGATTGGGCTAATCCCCAAAAGAGTTTGGGGATTAGTGTAATTATTTGGGACCTTTTCTATAGGTTCGCACCTGAAAAGTGTGTTTGAAGTCCTAGGATGGCTTGCTCCTCTTATTTCTTCGTGTAGCTACCATCTGGCTTTCTAAGGGCCCAATATTGGTTATGTGCCTCCCTTAGCCATTGCTTTCTGCAGTCTACCAGCAGTTGCAGTGTCAGCGATTTCTTCACAGAAAGTTCTGAAGTGCTGTATTTTGGTTTTTCTTATCTCTTGGTTATATAGAGTAAGCACTTCGCTGTATACCTGCCAGTTGCCGTCTCTTTTCACTGCATTAAAAAATTGACGCACTTTTGATCCGAGTTTTGCCAGGTGTATATTCCACCATGGTGCATCTTGTCTTTCACTAGTCACTGGGCAGTGTGAGAGTTTAAGCTTAGATGGTTTAATTTATTTTCCAGATTGGTGTTGTACAGTTTCCAGTCTGTTTTTTTTGGAACCCTCCTCACAGGTTCACTTTATTCAATGCTATCAAGCTGGAATTCATTGGATCATGATAGTTCAGCTAATACTCTCCACTCCTTGAACTGGTCCCTAATATTAGAGCTTACTAAAGTAATACGACTATCTAATAATGCCGACCTTGATTCAGTTACAAATTCCCAGATTTAGAATCTCAAAGTCGGTTGTCGTTTGGCCTTCAAGTAGATAGTCACCTCTAAATTTTATATCTGTGCTTCCCCATGTGATAGAAGAAGGGGTAGACGCAATCTGCTATAGTATTGCATGTGTCCTCAATCTCGACAATGTCTCGACTGACAATGATTGTTAAGTCTGGTGTCATGAATTCTGAAATACAAATACAATTAATGTTATTTCTTATAATAGTGCAGGCTCCGGGAATTCCTGCCTGGTATCGTATATTACTTTTGATATTTTACTTGACAAACATTTGATTTACCCTCAATTATTCCAAGGTTCTTGAATCAAGACTATTCCTAGATCTTGCTTAGCAAACATCCGTACAGTTACATCGGAGGATTTGTGGTAGTTTGCTAAATTGAAAGACTTCTGGTCTATCAGGGTGAAGTCCTCTTGGGGTTGCATTGGGCCATCAGGTTGATCATCCTGCTGGTCTCCACTAGGTGCCAAAAGCCGATCTGGACATTTTCGTCAGCCGAGGTGGACGGGTCGTCATTAAAATCTAGGTCCATTCCGTCGATTTCTTATGCTTCAGTCATCATAGATATAATCTTATTGGTGATTGGCACAGAGAAAAAAGAGGCTGAAGTACATGGAGCTTGATCCATCCTCGTTTCTTTTGTCTCGTGTTTTCTGAGGTCAGGTACGGGCCCAAACCTGTAGTGGATGGTATATCCCTTTGCCTTGAGGCTTTCTGCAGACTTGGTGTCAATCTCAATAGTGAGCACCTGGCCAGGTGAATATTTTCTTTGGTTCTTAATACTTACAGGTTTTCGTAGAGATTTCTGGATACTGAATCGGTATTAGTTTCAAGCAAATTGTGGTGTCTTGCCTTTGCTCCTTGGAAGAAAGGTAATGATGGTGCTTTTGCTGCCAACGATAGCCCTTTCCGTTCCTTTACCTTGGGTGCCATCTGATCACGCCATTCTGTTGTCCGTTAGTTCTTCGGAACTTAAAGTTGCCCTAGGGTAATCCTTGGGCTGTACTTCGATTCTGATGAGCTTTGCCGCATTCGCATAGCTGGTGGCTTGCTCTGTTATGTTTGCCGACTTGCTTATTTTTGTTTCTTCATCGGTTCCTGGTTTCTTTTTTCCCTTACTTCGTTGGAGGTTTTTTCTTAGGCGATGCCTTAGAAGTTTAAGGAGGCTGTTTTTTCCTCGCTTCTTCGGGTAATATGCCTTCGTGAAGAAAGCGAGTGAGTCCCCTCCTCAGTGGATTATGTCTTCCGCCAGGCTCAGTTCTGAAAGAGGAAAGGAAAATCTTCGTTTAGATTTTGAAGTAGTTTAACTTGCTTTGAGGTGAAGGGTGTTGCTCCTACCTTGCTAGTTTTAAACGGTTGTCTCCGTTCTATACTTTTTTTTATTTGTTTCGTGCTTCCGTCCATAATGTTCCCACGAGTAGCAAGGAAATATAAATCCATCCCAGCAGAGCTCCGCACACTGGGATAAGAGGTTTATACAATGGGCTGCTTGGAATTTTATTTTCTGCGGAAGTCGTCATAGTTATCCAAGGAATGGCTACTTCTTCTTTTTTCCTAGCAAGAATCATAGCAGCTTCTCTACTGCCGCTAATATCCTAACAAGCTTTTGTATAATATAGGTCTTATAAGTCGCACCCAGTGTAGTTAATTTCATGTGAAAAAAGACATTTACTAGGGCCCTATTTATCCGATAAAGGTGCATTGAACACTACCTGATCCATACCTCAGAAGAGCTCGTACGCCTAAGAGGCGAAACGAAACTCGATTAGTGGCTGTCGTAGCCCTTATTTCTCACTATGCTACTTGTTGTAACGACTTACCACTTCATTGGACAAGAAAAGACAGTATTTGTCTTCATTGCTTGAGTTCTGGATCTTCAGACCTCCACCTTCCAGTCATGGCTTCGGTATTAAATCTCGATGAAGCAAACTGAGTTGGCCATACCCAATGGGGACTCTGTGTTGCCCAAACCGATCAACTAAACGCACTGAATTTGCTGAATAATAAGAACCCCAATCATTTTGAGGTTACATGAAATAGGAGACCTCCGAGAAGTGACATTTTGGGAATGAACATCCTTCTTCTATCTCCAAGATAGTCGACTTTTCCATGATGGTGATTGTCAGTCAACTTGAATTGCGATCCGATGACCAAAAAAGGATGTAACAATTTCAGCATCTCCTAAAGAGTTACACATAGTAGTCTTAGTTACTTGACTTCGCCTAACTCAAATATTATCGCTAAGTTGGCACAGTGTCCTATCGTCTTACATATGGTGTTATCAGAAGAGCGACAAGGTGGATGTCGAATTCTGGAATCCTTACAAGATTTCAGTCAATGCAATTAAAATCTCTTACTTCAGTTAGGAAATTGGTAAACTTAAGGAACTTTTAGAACATAATCAACAGAAAGGACATTCTTCTTTAAACTTTTCGTAATAGTATTTTGTGATAACTGACCAATCAAATGTTATATCTTAACCATTTTTATTTTTCAGGTTCATTATCTTCAATGCCAGCAGTAAAAACGTTTGCAATATATTCAACAGTAGCGATTGTGATCGATTTTCTTTTACAAATTACCGCATTTGTGGCTCTCCTTGCGATTGATCAAAAACGTTATGAGGTAAGAACCCAATAATTAATATTCACAACAGAACAATAAACGCTGGTGCTGATTTCATATCATCTGCATAAAAATTTGACATGCATTCTTCAGTGCATTCTCCAAGGTCTTTGAATGCTGGTAAATTTTACTTATAAGAAGCTCAATCTTAATCATATTGTTGTAGTCGCTCTTTTCTTCGACCTCTCCCAGGATTTTGAGACACTTAAATTACCAATTACAGATGTCTTTTTCATAGTTATGACATTTATGTAGGTGCAGCACAAGGCTCACTCCTAGCATCGGTTCTTATTTTATTGCTTATAAATTGTCTAGCTTTTCTTGGTATGACAGTTTGCAGATAAGAAAGCAGTTCTGATTCAACTATATCATGTTTGAAAGACTGAGAGTGGTGTGAAAGAGAAAGCAGACCAAGGACTTTTTCAGTTAGCAATTAGAGGAGCTGCTGCTCTTCCATGGTTGCAATATTTCTAAAATTTCAAGAAAATATTGAATCAATCCAATAGGGCAAGATCAATACTAATACCTTGCTTTTTTTGATGTTTGTAAATGATTAAGCATTTCTTGATATGACAGTGTTGAATGAAAGCGTGCAAATGATATTAAAATTTCGGGTCTTGATGGAAAAGCATTTTTGATCAATCAAAATAGATTGTGGAAGACAGTGGTGTGCACGAGTGTTCGTTGTTTAATTGGACCAGAGGATGAACTGGAATTTTCAAATCTATTACATCTGCTCCTCTGTATTATCCAAAGTCTATTAAATGAAATATTTACTTTCGAAGGTTGCATTAAAATTATGATTCATGAACATAGATCTACTTAGTATGAGCATCATCACATTCTATCTGTTTCATACCTATGATTTAAGGATTTATTGATAAATATGCTTCAATATAGGCAAACAGACTGGACCTTTTGTTTTGCATCAAACTCGACGTCCAGAAAACAGAGAAGCCTGGCATAATTCACACCTTCTGGAAGGAGAAGTTTACGCCAATTATAATGAAGTAAGTTAACTTTTTACTTATATAAAAATTTCACTCTCTGATCATGTTCTTCCAGATTGCCAGTACGTATATTGGTGGTCATAATTTTTATCATAACTACTATAACGTGCATCTTGGTGGCACCGAATATTGACGTTGGCCTGGAACAGAAATTATCTATGCCCACTGACAGTCACGTCCTTAAATACTTTGAAGTAAGTTACTGCTAAAATGACTTTGCTGCCTACAATTCAATTAATGTTTTGTTATATTTTATAGTATTTAGAAAAATACTTAGGTACAGGCCCTCCAGTCTACTGGGTGGTAAAAGGAAACGTGGACTTTTCAAATGAAACAATTCGAAACAGAGTGTGTAGCGGTGTAGGTTGCATTGACAAATCTGTTATAACGCAGCTCTACCTGGCGTCAAAAGCTGAAAATATGTAAACATTTCCAAATTTTTAATCATTTTAAAAAACATGATAATTTAATTTTTTTTAGAACGTATATTTCCACCCAATCCAACTCTTGGTTAGACGACTTTTATGAATGGGCGGATACGTCAAAATGTTGTAAATATTTTGAGACCAACTCATCGTTTTGTCCTCACACATACACGACATGTCTATCGTGTGCCTATGATTCTTTACAAAAAACTGAAAATATTACTAGAAAAGAGTATTATGACAAATATTTGCCTTATTTCTTGATGGATAATCCGGATGCTACTTGTGCTAAAGGCGGTCATCCAGCGTATTATCAGGTATGGGATTATTTTTAAAAAATTTTGTTTCATTACCTACCGTGAAGAAATGTTTCTTTTTTTTTTTAATTATAGAGTATTTATCTCAACCGGGATTTTTAACAGTTATGTAAAATAATATTCCTCTATTAACAGTTCGAAATAATCAGTATTCTTTATTAAAAAGTGTTTCAGTAAGAACGCAAGATTTGAATTGCCCGCCATGTTTGACAGTTATAGTGACAGTTATAGACGTGATAGATTGAAAGTTGACAGGTGCTAGTAAACATGGAGCATTACACGGTAGAATAACTAAAGCTAAATCCACATTGGTGCGTAATTACCGATACGTAAGGCTGTCAAGCCTATCCGTCACTTTTATCCTATTCTCTAGAGACAAGCGTATCCGTAAAATGACGTTATAATTTTACTCGAGTTTTTGGTGCTTACAGTTTTGAGGTCCCACAATTGCTTCAACCTATTTTTATGCCTTGATTGTAAAGGGGTTCTTGGATCCCATAGAGCATTAAAGTTAAAATATTGTCCTCATTGGCATAAAGCTCGAAGGTAAAACCCTGGTTCTCCTCTACATATACTAGGAAACCTTGGTGACTAAATAATTTTGGTACTCATCTAACACCACTACATCTAATCACCAATCAATCAATCAATCAAATATGCTTTAATGTCAAAAAATTTAAAAAATTTTGTAGACAAAGCTATACATAAAAAGCAAAACAAAATATATAAATCAAAATACAAGTACGAAATAAATATATACAAAACTGGGTACAAAAGACATAAATGTACCTGGTCAAATTTCCTATACTAAAAGTAAGAAAATAGGAAACTAAATAAAAATAGTAATAAGAAAGTAAAAATAAAAAAGGAAAAAAAGTAACAAAAACATTCAAAAACATTAGTACAATGACAATGTTTAAAAAGTCATAAAAAATTTTATAGAAATTTAGCAATACAAAATATTGCTATTCTACATCTTAAAAAATTTAATAATTAGCCAGTGCATGCATGATACTCAAAAATTAATATTAAAAAAAATCATCTACTGCATATAAGGCTCTCTCCAGTAAATATGATTTCAAAGCATTGCGAAATCGAGGAAAAGATGTCATGATTGTGCATTTTTTTAGCTCCGCAAAGAATAGAGCTTTTTATTAATTCAGAGCTTGGGATTGGCACATAAAGATCATGCTCTGCGTTTCGAGGTGGATAACTGTGAGATGGTCTATTAGTAATTTCTGATATATGCTTGCGAACCAAGCAAATAGATTCAAGAATGAATAAAGATGGCAGAGTTAATATTTTAAACATTTCTTGGCAGTGAGCTCGACTATCAAGTCCTAGTAATGCGCTCAAACTGAGTCGCACAGCATGTGCCCCAGAAGGGAAGGGCGTAACGAAGATGGGACTCAAAAAGGGCATAATACACTGTTCTTGGTGACGAAAGATTTAATTCTCTGGAAACTGATCTTATGGCAAAACAAGCTGAACTTAAAATTTTTTAGAAAAAACATCAATATGTAATTCCCACTTCAAAGAGCTGTCAACAAAAAGTCCCAAATATTCCACAGATTCAACAACGTCCAAGCTGGTGTTGCTAAGTACAAAGGGTTGGATAGCACCTTTATAAGATAAGACTTTAGTTTTTGAGATGTTTAAACAGAGAAGATTCGAATCGCACCACGATTTAATGTTGGTAAGGTCTTTAGCAATAGTTGCATGAAGTGCCGCAACATCCGGATTGCTCCATGTAAAGCTAGTATCATCGGCAAAGAGACAGATTTTGCCGCTAATGTTAAGATGTGCCATATCATTAATAATCAGCAGAAACAGAATTGGGCCCAGAACTGAACCTTGAGGTTCCCCACATTCTATTGGTCTGCTAGAAGACATGGTCGTACAAGCTGACTTCTGTAGCTAAGATAGGACTTAAACCATTCGAGAGGCGTTCCTCTGAACCCATAGTGCTGTAATTTGTTGATCAAGATAGTATGGTTTACACAATCATAAGCCTTGGAGAAATCACAGAAAATAGTTGCTGTTGAATGATGATTGTTTATACTGGAGTAAACACTGTTAAAAAGGGAGAACATAGCATCATTAGTGCATTTATTACTCAAGAAGCCAAATTGATGGGGAGTTAGTATTTTATATTTAAACAGGAATGATAATAGTGTTTCTTTAACCAACCTTTCTATGATCTTCGATAATGTTGGAAGGAGAGCGATTGGACGATAATTTGAAGCTCCTTTATGCAAGGGAATAATGTGTGTGTCGTGGTCACAACGGATCCGTAATTACGCATCAATGTGGATTCAAGCTCAGGCTGATTGTCAAAAATTATTATCAAAATGGTAAAAGTTTAATTGCCATTATTCATAAAGCGCGTCCAATGGTGGATCGAAATAATGTTCCTAATTCATCTAATGTGAAAAAAATAATTAGAAAATTCGAATATTGATTATTGATAAAAAAAATATTTTTTTTAAAAAATTAACCAGATGCAATTTTGATAATTTGTACAGATATTCTCTGGATAATTTGACTAAACACTTATTTTAGTATTTTTCCAAATTTGTACAAGATTTTTAAAAAAATATATTTTTTGAAAAAATTTATTTTTTTTTCTAAATATTTGACACAATGTTTATAACTCACAAAATTGACCAGATGTATTTTTGAAAATTTGTACACATATTCTTTGAACAATTTGATCAGACACTTATTTCAGTGTTTTCAAAAATTCGTACAAGATTTTGAGAAAAAAAAAATTTGAAAAATTGTTTTTTTTTTCCTAAATATTCGACATTATGTTCATAACTCAAAGAATTGACCAGATGCAATGTGGAAAATTTGTACAGATATTCTTTGGACAATTTAATTGCACACCTATGTCAGTGTTTTTCAAAATTCATACAAGATTTTGAGACAAAAAATATTTTTTGAAAATATTGTTTTTTTTCCTTTAATTATTCGGCACTACCTTCATAACTCAAAAAATTGACTAGATACAATTTTGAAAATTTGTACACACATTCTTTGGACAATTTGGTTAGATACTTATTTCAGTGTTTTACCAAATTGGTACAAAATTTTTTGAGAAAAAAAATATTTTTTGAAAATATTGATTTTTTCCTTTAATTATTCGACACTATGTTCATAACTAAAAAAATTGACTAGATACAATTTTGAAAATTTTTACACACATTCTTTGGACAATTTGGTTAGACACTTATTTCAGTGTTTTACCAAATTGGTACAAAATTTTTTGAGAAAAAAAATATTTTTTGAAAATATTGATTTTTTCCTTTAATTATTCGACACTATGTTCATAACTCAAAAAATTGACTAGATACAATTTTGAAAATTTGTACACACATTCTTTGGATAATTTGGTTAGACAACTATTTCATAGTTTTTCAAAATTCGTACCAGATTTTGGAAAAAAATATTTTTGAAAAAATTGATTTTTTTTTCTAATTATTCGACACAATGTTCATAACTCAAGGAATTGAGTATCGAATTGAGTATTCGAGTATCCCCAATGTTGTTGTTCATTATGGCCTGCAGGAGTAATTGAACCGTTTTTCTTCGAAAACGAAGAAGAAATAAGTAGGGGTGAACGGTGAACGTTATTATGCTGCGATAACATAGTTTCTTATTCCTCATTTGGAAGCTATTTATCCTGACGACCTGACTGAAAACTGACAAATTATATAAATTACTTTATTAAATACCCAGAGAAGACACAAAGACTTTCAAGGGAGGAATCAGTGAAGAGACAGCCTACTTAGCAAAGCAAGGAACCATCCAACCGGTTATATCTCTTCAATATTTAAATCAGGGTCAAGAAATAAGTTTAGAAATTATCGATATTATTATTCAATCATCTATCACAAAGAGATTTGATAAATAGTCTAATACTTAGCTATTTGAACTAACACTGTAAAGATCATCTGTCAGATTCACACAAACTAATTTGATTGTTTACCAGAGCAAGATGTCTGATGCCTTTAAGAGGGCGTGTTAGGTTGATGCTGTTTATACTGACTTCTCCAAGACGTTTGATAAAGTCAATTACCTATTTTTATTGAAAATGAAAGGTTTTTCGGATTACTAAATTAGTTTCATAGTTTATCTTACTGATAGAAAGTGAGTCATTAAAATTGATAACTTTATATCTAAAGTGGTGCAGGTATGCTCTGCTGGTTCCCCAAGGGGGACATAGCTTTCTTTTGCTGTTTTTTTATTAATTTTGCATGTTTGTCGAGGATCTCAAATTGTTCTTTATTATTACTAATAAACTAGATGGCATTAGTCTATATAAAAATCATATAGACTAATTAGCAGTAAAAGCTGCTAGGATGTTAGGCTTAACTCCTAGGAATTGTAAGGCGTTTTCTTTGGAAGCAGTTAAATCAGTATATGTTTGATTGTGGTGGTCATCATTGATAATCAAAATTAGTTCAAAAGTATTTGGGCACCCAGTACGGTGTCTACAAGTCATTATTGGATACTATTCAAAACAAATTCTTGAGATACTTTAATCGTATATAAAATTGCTTTCTTTAGATTGATAAAAGAAAAACCATGTTAATGTTTTATATCAAATCTAAAAGACCGATTCTTTTAAAATAATTTGAACAAATTACATTTTGTACGGCTTACATTCATTTTATTAATTAAACATCTCACATAATGGAACAATAATATTTCTAAACCTATCCTTAACAAATTCATCCCTTTCCATCTCTGGAAAGATATATTTACTTCTATCTACAAAGTCGAATTCATGAATGACATCTTTTTGCTGCCTTAAAGTATTATTAAACTCGTTGGACATAAAGATATAGGTACAACAAATGCACACCTCTAAGAAAACAGGTTTTTTGTAAAGTTCTACAGTTTCTAAAAATTCTTTTTTACTAAATGATTTAATTTTATTTTCAGTTAACACTAAATCGAAAGTATCAAAGTAAAGGTTAATAAATTCACTAAGATGTGGCTGCAACCAGTTATACTCAGTATTAAAATACAAGACCTTCAAGAAATCCCATGCAGGTGGTCCATATTTGGCCAGTTGAAAATCCACAAAGCGACACTGGTGATTTTCATTAAACATTAAATTGTTTCCCCACAAATCGTTATGGCAAAACACATTTACCCCATCCTCGTAAATATGATCAAACTTTGTCATTTCATTCGCGGAATATTCCAAAACTCTTTTTTCAATATCACTTCTTCCAGTAAAGTAACTGCACAGCTTTGCAACACATCTTATTCCATTATTTCTCCATTCACACCTTATATGTCCTTCAACATAATCCAATCTATTTTGGGTCAAGTCCTCTTGAAACTCGTGCAACATTGACCTGGAATCTTCAAAAATTATGCTTGCCGCATGCATATTTGCCTGATTTATTATTACTGATTTTAACTTATCTTTACTTAAATATATCTCGTCACTGACGTGGAAATTTTTAGTATGTAAATTTTCCAGAACAAGCACATCATCGTCTTTACCAAAGTAAAACTCTGGTGAAAATTTAACGGGTACAAGGGATTGAAGCTTAGACACTATTTCTTTGTAAAAAGTTACCTCTCTTCTGATTAATCCCAGATCCAAGCACTCCTCCTGATTTTCGTTAACCTGAGGGTGGCATTTAACGAAGAACGTTTCTTCGCGAGTCTCACCCTGGATACGGTAAAATATCTTCAAAAGTAAATGGTCTCCCAAGAATCCCAGTGTATCACTATTAATATTTTCTAAAGTAAAATCAACTAGGACAAACTCGTGTTTTAAGTTTTTTTTCAAGATTTCGATGCATGTGGCTTTGCTTAGTAAATTTGACATGTTGATAGCATACTGATACTGAGAACTGTAAATAAATAAAATTTTTAACGTGGCGTTTTATAAATTATTTTAATCTCAGTTTACTTATTACGAGTTTATTTATCTTGGATGTAATTGTTCAAAATGATAATATTATTTATTTTTGATAACAATTATGTTGACTGCATTTACAGGGCTCCTTAAAGACATGTTCGATTATGTTGTCTATATTAAATGCAGATTTTTGATTCACAAATTAGATTAATTTATTAAGAATTCTCGTGTTTCTGATTTATTTACACATGTACATTACTATCACTTACGATCACTTATAACTACTAGAAATATTTATTTTCTTCGTATTTATTTACTACTAATTATGTCCGATTTAAATATCGCACCAATATTTCGAATTTACTGCACTGAACTGTCAACTAACCTTCAGAGGCAAAGTGGCTCCTTATATACTCGGCTGAATAGAGTTGGGCGATACGGATCGTAACTTAATGATTCGTATTATTCGTACTAAAATTAAATCGTAGATATGTACAATTATGCCGTGACATACGTATTGTATAAATGTATAATATTCGATAAAAATTAGATACATGATTTTTTGAGAAAACGCTCGGACCCATCGATTTTTATTTTAAGTTGCGCATTATTTTACATACATTTTTGTATATAGGGTGGAACAAAAAAAAAGATATGACGTCATCGATAATTTTTTTAAATGAAATGCTATATTTTTTACTGCATTTATGAAATATAGGCGAAATTCCACGCAAGTTTTGTATAACACACCTTATCTCAAAACTCAACTGTTTCCGAAATATTTACATTTAAATAACAAGAAAACAAATAAGTACGTCTATTTACAAATTAAGGTAAAATCGAGGGTAAAAATAATGTTATAAACACTGCACTAACGAATGTCACTGTCAGTTCGAAAATTAATAGATTTTATAAGAATAAATTATGGCTAATTTAACGGAAACCCAATTAATTGAAATTTGGATGATGCTAGGGTACGGGGATCGAGTGCGCACGCAAAAAGAAGTAAGTGAACTGTTTAATGCCAAATATCCAAACCATCCTATTTCTCAGTCAACAGTTAGTAAAATAGAGCACAAATTCATAACTTCAGATCATGTTAGGGATTTGCCAAGATCAGGTCGTCCAAAAATTTCTGAAGAAACTAAATTAAACGTTCTGCTCTTCATCGAAGAAAACCCAAACAATGCAACTACACAAATTTCAGTTGATAATAATATAGCTGGAACGTCAGTAAGATGCATCTTAAAAGCAAATGAATACCACCCTTATAAAATTAGACTAATGCGGCCTATAGATGATTAATATTATTGCGCAAAATATTGCACAATAATATTGCTAGTCGTTCCCAAACAGTGCAATATATTTGTGCAATAACTATATTCAATATATGGCGCAATAATTAGTTTTGTTTTCCACTTTGTTGGTAAGATATGTAAGAAAAATGAATAAGAAAAAAGTAGCTGCTATTGCCATTGTTTTGGCAACATGTTTGAAAAGGAAAAAAAAGACTAGAAGTAAATGGATGAAAGAATGGCTTAAGAAAAGGAACCAGTATAGTCATGAATGTCTATTAAGGGAATTAAAAGTTAGTGAACCTGCTGATTTTAAAAACTTTCTACGAATGAATTATACAACATTTAGTGAATTATTAAAAATGGTTACACCTGAAATTGAAAAAATGAATACCACTATGAGAGATGCTATTCCTGCTAGTCAGCGAGTGTCAATCACACTACGATATTTAGCTACAGGCAACAGTTTTCAAGATTTAAAATTTACCAGTGCCATATCTCCACAATCCATAGGTGAAATTGTTATGGAAACTTGTGTCGCTATAATTTACAAGTTAAAGGATTTTATAAAGGTAAGTCAAAACAATTAAAACCAACATGCGAATAGAACTTCTCATAATTAAATTTACATTATTAAATATCTGCAAAGTTAGAAAAAAAATTACTAGCAGTATCAGTTGACTGATTACCAGACTGCATTTGGTTATTGTACCCGGGTGATGAGTGTTGCAATGATTCGTACGATGAAGCGTTGCTTGCCGGGCCTGGTGGGACATAGGTAAAGGGAGTAGATGTACGACTTACGTTAATTTGTATGGAATCTCTGTGAAGAGTTCCTAACTGGCCTTCAAATAAAATGTCATTGATATCTTTCTTGGCAAATAACTGTTGGTCTGGTTTCATTTTTGCTAGTTCTATTGCCCAGGCAGCAGCAATTTTCTCGAAGTCACTCTCTGGTTTCTCCAATTCTTTGCGATCTAAAGCTAGTAACCCAGTCGTATTATCTTTTTTCTTTTTTTTCTTGAGAGGACCATCTGCTTTCTATAAACAATAATGTTTTGAAAACCTATTATACTATTTGAAACAACTAGTCTAATTCTCTTCTTTTCATTTTTCATTTCAGATTCCAGAGACAGAAGAAGAATGGAAGGCTGTTGCTAGAGGATTTGAAAATCAATGGAATTTTCCGAATTGTTTGGGGGCAGTAGATGGGAAACACGTGTTTATTAAGCAACCACCCCACAGCGGTTCATACTATTATAACTATAAGAAATTTTTTAGTATCGTGTTGTTGGCCGTTGTTAATTCAAATTATGAATTTTTAATGGTCGATGCTGGAATTAATGGACGAATATCTGATGGAGGTGTTTTGAGTGCCACTGCATTTAGCAGAGCCTTATCGGATAACAAACTTAAAATTCCAGAACCTACTGTATTAGAAAATAGTGATAAAACACTGCCCTTTGTTTTCAAAGGTAATAATGCTTTCGCATTAACAAAAAATTTTATGAAACCTTATGCACAAACTGGATTAACTGCAGAACAACGGATATTTAATTACCGCCTAAGTCGTGCTCGATGTATTGTAGAGAACACTTTTGGCATTTTAGTTTCTGTATTTGGCGTGTTTCAACGACCTAATGCGCTAAGCCCTGAAAAAGCTCGGATAATTACTTTAGCGTGTTGCTATTTACATAATTATTTAAGAAGGAAACAATCGAATACATACATTGATAAAACTACCTTCGATATTGAAGATCAGGAGTCGGGTAAAATTATTCAAGGCGCATGGAGAGTCACTGCACCAACAACATTATTGCAGACATCCCATTGCCACAATGTGGGTTCCACTACGTCATTGTTAGTTAGTAGTGAATTTAGTTTACTGATTAATTGTTTTTTATCAGCTTCTGGGTATTTCTCTTTATATTTCTGCAACAATTCATCATATTGTTCATTTTTCTTAATCCTGTTGCTGTACTCTTTGCTTTTTGTATGCCACAAAGCTGGCAAAGAGTGGTAAACCTCGATGAGTTCTAAAATAAACGTTCTTCCTTCTTCTTTTGCTTTTGAGCCCATCGTTGTGTACAGACCAGCACGAAAGAAAATTTAAACTGAAATATTGTAATATTGTGCAATATTATCCACAAACGACATAATAAATCTCTATTGCACAATAAAAATCAAACGGATGAAGCAACTTTTTGTTTAAACGGTGTCGTAAATCGGCAAAATTGTCAATTCTGGTCAGTGTCAAATCCACACTGGGCAACTGAGGCTCATACACAGTACCGTAAATCTATTAATGTTTGGGCTAGTATCGTGGAAAATAAAGTAATAGGGCCATACTTTTTCGAAGAAAACCTAACAGGACAACGCTATTTGATTTTTCTTCAAGAAGATCTTATCCCTGCTTTGGCTGCCCTATACCCAGACGAACAAGACCTTGCTGTCCCGACAGATAATTTGTGGTTTCAGCAAGATGGCGCACCGCCACATTTCTTTCGAGATATCCGTAATTACTCGGATACAGTGTTCCCAGGAAGGTGGATATGACGAAGAGGGCCAATAAAGTGGCCAGCCAGGTCACCAGACCTAAATCCCTGCGACTGTTTTCTATGGGGGTACCTAAAAAGTAAAGTTTATATTGAGAACCCAAACAACGTAGAAGATTTGAAAAATAGAATTAGATATGAAATTAGATGTATATCACCCGAAATAATTGATAGTGTTTTACATGAGTTTGTAAACTGTCTTGCTTTCTTGTTGTTTAAATGTAAATAGTTCTGAAACAGTTGAGTTTTGAGATAAGGTGTGTTATACGAAACTTGCTTGGAATTTCGCCTATATTTCATAAATGTAATAAAAAATATAGCATTCTATTAAAAAAAATTACCGATGACGTCATATCTTTTTTTTTTTGTTCTACCCTGTATACAAAAATTTATGTGAAATAATTCGCAACTTAAAATAAAAATCGACGGGTCCGAGCGTTTTCTCAAAAAATCATGTCTCTAATTTTTATTAAATTTATGCGGAACTTTAGGCGGTCACTGTATAACATGATGCCAATAGTACGAATACAATTAATATGATAGATACGAATTGCGATTGCCAATACAACCTAAACGTAGTCGGTAGAACTAGAACTAAAAAAATTCAGAGATTGGAGGGACACAAAGTCAATGGTCTCAGTATTATTGTTATCTTTATAATTTTTATTATTAAGGGTTATTTTTGAGAAAAATGGACTACTTTTTTGAATTTGAGAACTAGGACTGTTCGGTGCGATACAAATTTATATGAATACGAAGAGGTTTTAACGATTCGTATGAGTCGACAGTACAATGAGATTCGTATCATTAGTACGAATCATAGAAATGCGACCATCTCTACGGCAGAATACAGTCCAGAAGATTTGCTAACTTTCCATGAGTCTATAAATATAAATCCGCAGATGAGCTTAAGAGTGAGCAAGAAGAAAAATAGTTGAAAATTTGAAAAGATCTGGGAAGGCTATTAAAAGTTGAAGAATATTAAGACTTGTGCTAAAAGAAACATATCTTCTAAATTCTAATATCTCTCATAACCATATTGACTTTGTACCTGCCTAGCAGTCGTATGGCCTTAGCTTCCAGTCCCAGGCTTGGCATGGTCATTTGTGAGTGTCCGACTTTTTAATTTATTATAATGTGTTCCGATGGAACAAATGGCTAAATGTGCTAAGCACGAGGCTCAAAAAGTCAAAAAAAGAATATGACGCTCTACTTTATAGTCTAAATATTATAGGCATGCCCTAGATATTAAAATTATTAAACTATTAAACTTTGATCAGAAGGAAGTCCTCATCGTTGACATGCAAGTAGAGTCAAATCATTACACGAACTAATATTAAGGTAGTGTCTGCATATCTGAGGTTAGTAATTCTTTTTCCTCTTATCAGCCTTGCAGAACTTTTCTCATTTTATACTCTCCGTATTCTAAGAGTATCGATGATACAATACAGCCCTCTCTTACACCGTACTCTTTGGACTAAAAGACTAATAGGGTGTTGTTGACTTTGACCTTTCCGCAACTGTTGTCGAAGAGATTTGTAAGCAAAATAATTGTTATCCATTTTACACAGTCGAATGCCTTGCTGTAGTCGTAAACCACAAATAAGCTTTTAGTAATATTCCTACATTCTAATTAAATAATTTCTTTTAGGGTATGTCATTTTATCAAGATGCCAATGGAAAAACGACAGTGGAAGCCTCAAGTGTAATGAGTTATCATTCAGTGCTAAAAAACTCTTCCGAATATACGGCGGCTTTGAAGTACGCTAGGTATATCGCAGAAAACTTAACGAAAACTTTAGATGTTAAAGGAGTAGAAATATTTCCGTACAGGTATTTTCCTTAAAATCTATTAAAAATATTTACTAATTTTTTATATTTATTTTTAAGCATCTTTTACGTATATTACGAACAATACCTCACAATTTGGTACGACTTATTGGAAAGCTTGGCATACTCCTTACTGATAGTCTTCGTGGTTGCATTTGTAATATCTGGCCTGGATCTTTTTGCTGCTGTTATAATTCTGGTTACAGTTACAATGACTATAGTACATATGCTGGGATACATGTATGCCTGGAATATATCACTTAATGCAATTTCCTTAGTGAATCTCATCGTGGTAAGAAAAATGTATTATTTAAGTCATGTTTTGAACTATTTATATATATTATACTAATTATCACTTTTTGGCGCAATAATTTTAATCATTATTACCACTTTTCGATTTTATCCATGAAAATAGTGGCGCTTGCCTATTGGACAAAAAAAATTTCAAACTTCTGAAAAAAAAAATTGTTTCACAATTGATTTTTTTGGCATTAAACTTATTGAATAATTGATATTTTTTCTCTTTCAAGAATTTTGGACTTTTCTTAATCATCTCTTTCTAATAATAGTATAATATATCTAATACTACTTTACGTACAAGTACAAGGAAGAAATAAACGATTGTATCGAAGCTGCTCTATTTAGAAGCTTGCTGGTACTCTAAAAGATAAATCTGCCCATATGTCTGCCTTTATGTAAATAAAGGAAACTAATTAAAAGATGCCATTTATTGTACTGTAGGGTACATACTGAACACAATGAGTTAAGGTTGTTAGAAACACTGTATTTATTTCCTACTATTTAAAAGTCGCGCCAATTTTCAGACTCCTAGCGGCGAAATTCTCCAACTTTTCAACGTGTTTGCTGTGGTATCGCGAGGCGTGCTCGCTGGTCGCTCCATCCCTGTCGCACCTATTCAATCTAGGCGACGGACGAGACGATTCCAGAACGTCGGAGAGCAGCTAGTCTATTCACGGTTGTTAAGATTGTTACAATACAAAGATATTAGAATAACTTACTTTTTCAACATAAAAATCTAGTTGTATAAGTACTCGGACAGTCAAGAGACAATTAGCTTCCCTATGGTCAAATCCAGACTGGTAAAATACTGGTCTTTCAATCTCCAAGGAGTATAGCCTTTATCCAATCAACTAACCCTAGCAGATCATTCATGCAGATCACTTTAAAGACTCTTTAAGGCTAAGGTCAACAGTTGGGTCGTAAATTAATCCTACAGCTGATGCCTTTAAACACCACGACCAAGGTAGGCTGAAAAACCTACACTTTTGAACCACAACCGAAAGGTAGAACTTGGGTAGAGTGGGAGATGCAGATCAGCGGATTTCAAAGAACTTATCGTTCATTTTCATTGATCTGCCATTGATACGCACGTCCCTTGGTGCACCGGTACGTGCAAAATCCGGATCTTCGTTCTTCTTGCGAGCTTTTTCTTATGTTAGAAGAAGGAGTAGAGAGCGGACAGCTGGCCTTTAGTTTTGTCAGCTTAAGCCTTGGCTTGTTTGGTCAAAAATGATTCAGTCATTGTCAAGTCTGTCAAGATGGCTTTCCATTTCAGATGGTCGTATGGAGGAGCTCTATTTTTTCTGAAAAAGAACACCACCTGAGTCTTCCTATAGTTGTCTGCCAGTTTTCATCAGACCATCCAAAAGTAAATTTATAGAATGTCTCGTTGTAAAGCGGTTTTTATATGCACTTGGTTGTAATTATCATTATCATCCTGGTATCATCTAGCAACACTTAACTAGATCATAGATAATAGCCTCTGCAGGCTCTGTCAGGAGGAGGAAAGAACATCAAGCTCTAAAGGCAACTCCAACCTTCTCTCTATTCCTCCTAAAGACAGCATTTGAACCATATTTAGTCTAAAGTCGCTTTTTATAACTATGGTACCAATAGTTATGAAGGTATTTACAGATCAAAAGCCCCGCCCGTGAATTGCGCAAAGTTACGAAAGTCTTACCAATCAATTTTCATGTCAATGTTGTTGCAATCTGCCAGTGACAGTGGATAAGACAACATTAACAAAATAGTTAAACTTCCATTTGACAATACGCTTAATGCTCACCAAACGTATAAAAAATTATGAACAGTAAAACTTATCATTGGATTGCAACAAATCTAAAAAGGTTGACAATTGACGTACTAATCGTCCATGTGAATGCACTTAAAAACCATTTAAGTCTAATACGCGCGACAGTTTTTCTTTGAGTTATCGACAATCAATGCGCGTTTACACGTGACGCAAACGCATTCCACTTGTCGACTAGCAACGTGGTGTGCTATGTTATTTTTACGGCATAGTGTGAAGCGTTGCACATAATCAAGGCGCAGCAATGCTCACTAAGATCAATTTTTGCATTTTTAAATTGCCAAATTTCTTATTTGAAGACTTAACTCAGTCATAATAATGACCTTATTTTAGTGCGTTGGGATCGCTGTGGAATTCTGTGGTCATCTGGTCCATTCCTTTATTGTATCCACCGAAAAAACTTCTCTTGATAAAGCTACTGATGCTTTAGGAAATATAGGAAGCTCCGTAAGTATATCACATACTAACATTTAAGCAAACCAACTTTAAGAGTCTTTTTTAGGTTCTCTGCGGCATAACACTGACGAAATTCTCTGGAATCCTGGTGCTGGCCTTCTCCAAGTCGAAAATCTTCCAAATATTTTACTTTAGAATGTATTTGGGTATAGTACTATTAGGAGCTGTCCATGGTCTGATATTTTTGCCAGTGTTCCTTAGTTTTATCGGTAAAATTAAAATGAATAGTACCGATGTTAGTAAGGAAGAATATTTCGAACATAATGCAAAAGTAAGGAAAAGTAGTGACATTAAAATAAACGGTAATGATGCTGAGATAATGGAGGATATATAAATACTCATATGTAATTTTTTATAATAAAAGTTTTGTATGTGGTACATTAGTTATTTGAATTATAGTATCCCTTTTCTTTCGTAGATAAGCTTGAACAATTTTTCCTTTGAAAGATGGAGCCAGTACAGTTTAAGTACATAGGATAAGTACAGTTTATCAATTAGATGTTGGTTTGGCTCAAGTGACCAAAGACAAGACATAAAATCCAATACCGAATATTTAACTTTTAATTCAATATCTAAAGATCTATCCTCAAAATTACATTTAATATTCAACCTTCATTAAACTAATTATTATGATTATTCTAATTTAAGGTTTTTACATTGAGATTCAATATTATAAATATACCAAATGCAACCAAAATTAATTGAGTAAACAAATTAAGGTTGCTAATGTTCAATAGAGAAATATTTTCTCAAGAAATTCACACCCAATTAGGATTTAATCAAAATATGTTTGCCGCAAATTCGGAATAAAAAGATTTACGCAAATGCGAGACTAAAATAGAAATTTTATTGTTTGTTTAGTATACAGGGTACCCCAAATTTGAGGGTAATCCATGGCATAGTTGCATAATTTAATTTGTATTAAATAAATTAAAAAAAAAACTTGTTATTCAAGTCCGTAAAGCAAAATAAAATAAACTGTTTCATGGCCACTTATTCCTCCTTAAATAATACTGAGTTCAAATTGACGATGAGGACATTTCGTTATTGAATAATTTCACCTTTTCGGAGCCAGATACCTTAATTCTTTAATAATTCTTTCAATGCTTGGCTGTTAGATGGTGCCACTGTTTGAAAGGAAGTAAAGACTTGTTTTAATAGTTTACCTTAATGAATGATTACCCCACTGATTAGGAAATGAGGATCTTCCTTTTTCAAAAACTATAGCAAAATGTTCCCCGTAAATTATCAGAAAGAAGCTGCAGGTCTTTACTTTGACCTGTCAAAAGCATTTGACATATTAAATCATCCAGTTGCTTGATAATTTCAGCCTATCCTTTATAGATCATTGTATGACAGTTACCATACTAAATGTGAATCAGTTGAGTAACGCTATCCTATCTAAAATGTCATCTGTCATAAATTACAATGGACCAGCTTATAATCGATTAATTAGTACAAGATTAAGAACAGTTGGTGTAGTAGTAACTTTCTGAAACCTAGTACTGACAAGATGGATATTATACTTACAGTTTAGTAGAAGTAGATCCAATGAACTTTATATGTTAATAGAGGGAGTAAAGCCCTACCAACAGAAAAATCCGTTAAAATTGATGTATTCAAATCAGCAATCTTATTTCCAGACTTACCAGTAACAGGGTGTTCATATGGAGACTTAAATATATTTTGTTCTCTTATATAGTATTTTTAGGAATGATTTTTTAAATATTATTATGCAACATTTAATTTGGTCTATTATTTGGTATTGCTCGATTAGATAAAATGGATCTCTCCTAATATATGTTATTGATGCAAAATTGTCTGGATGGTTCATATTTCTAATGGTGGGTGTTGGTGAGGTTAAGTGCTTTTTCGTCTGTAAACTTTATATTTAAACATAGATTTTAATGAAAAGGATCAACTTTGACTAGCACTGCAATAGCGTTTTGACTTAGACTGCTTTAGCTGATATAAACCGTAGAATTGCTTCTGGCTTATCACTGCATCTCCTTCATTTGGGTCTTTAATAATGTGCTTCATGTAGTTTCTTGTACTAACTACCTGGTCATGACAAGCTTCCATAAATCATTTTAACCATTAGTGCAATGCAATTGGTTTATCTCATTGGGTCTTCCATATTCTACTTCACCATTTAATATGTTTTTCCTACTAATTGTCAAAAACCCGTTCCTTGGTTGATCTCGCGTTAAATATATTAAGGGACTTAACGTTTTAACGTCAGAACACATACGTGTAAGATTCTGTGTCTCTAGTAAAGGCTTTTGTATAAAAAATGCATGTAAGAGGTTGCCTGATAGAGATTAAAACTTGTGGTGACCAGATGAATCGAAATCTGGTCCTAGAGCCACATAGTTAAAGAAAGACACAAAGAAACTCTTAAAGGAGTGCGTATCTCATATGATCTAAGAAGCTTTTGCTAACTAGGTTGGATATACATAACTTTTAGAAACTAATAACTTTAAATTACATTTTGAGATACCCAACCAAAACGAGAACCTACTTTGACCGATCTGATAAAAATCTTCTATATCTCTCGAACCTGTAATAAATTGGCGGTTTTGCTTCTTTCGTGATCCTGTCGTGTCTTCTTCTTTTCCTAAGGGTTTTCCATTGTCTTACCTTGAAGAAACCAGTAAGCAAAAAGACGTGCCGACAATACTATCCCTACTTTTTCTGCATATTTCATTCCACCATAGACCACATCACGTTACTTATTATTGACAAATCGCTCCGTTAGTCACGTGATAAATTCAAACATTGATGAACGATCCTGTAATAAATTGGCTGTTTTGCATCTTTTGTGATCCTCTGTGTATGTGTATCATTTGTCTTCTTCTTTTCGACAGGGTTTTCAATTGTCTTACCCTGAAGAAACCAGTAAACAAAAACACTTGCCGACAATACCATCTGTACTTTTTCTGCATATTTCATTTCACCATAGACCACATCACGTTACTTACTATTGACAAATCGCTCCGTTAGTCACGTGATAAAGTCAAACATTGATGAACGAACCTGTAATAAATTTGATCTTGTGTGTATGTGTTCTTTTGTCTCCTTCTTTTCCTCTGGATTTTCCATTGTTTTACCCTGAAGAAACCAGTAAGCAAAAACACGTGCCGGCAATACCATCTCTACTTTTTCTGCACATTTCATTCCACCATAGACCACATCACGTTACTTACTATTGACAAATCGCTCCGTTAGTCATGTGATGAAGTCAAACATCGATGAACGAACCTGTAATAAATTGGCTGTTTTGCATCTTTTTTGATCCTGTGTGTATGTGTTCTTTTGTCTTCTTCTTTTCCTCAGGATTTCCCATTGTCTTACCCTGAAGAAACCAGTAAGCAAAAACACATGCCGGCAATACCATCTCTACTTTTTCTGCATATTTCATTCCAATATAGACCACATCACGTTACTTACTATTGACAAATCGCTCCGTTAGTCACGTAATAAATTCAAACATTGATGAACGAACCTGTAATAAATTGGCTGTTTTGCATCTTTTTTGATCCTGTGTGTATGTGTTCTTTTGTCTCCTTCTTTTCCTCAGGATTTCCCATTGTCTTACCCTGAAGAAACCAGTAAGCAAAAACACGCGCCGGCAATACCATCCCTACTTTTTCTGCATATTTCATTCCACCATAGACCACATCACGTTACTTACTATTGACAAATCGCTCCGTTAGTCACGTGATAAAGTCAAATATTGATGAACGAACCTGTAATAAATTGGATGTTTTGCATCTTTTTTGATCCTGTGTGTATGTGTTCTTTTGTCTCCTTCTTTTCCTCAGGATTTCCCATTGTCTTACCCTGAAGAAACCAGTAAGCAAAAACACATGCCGGCAATACCATCTGTACTTTTTCTGCATATTTCATTCCACCATAGACCACATCACGTTACTTACTATTGACAAATCGCTCCGTTAGTCACGTGACAAAGTCAAACATTGATAAACGAACCGCTCGGGGCGTAAAAAAAGCATACGCCCCCGTCGTTCGAATTATGAGGACGAATTCACGCCCGAACGTTTTATTATTTTCAAATGTAAAGGGAATCCGATGGGAGGAAAAAGGAGAGGTGAGGGCGAGGAATTAATAATGATTATTGTATTACAGCTTCGCGCTTTGATGTTCGATGCATTTAAGATGCGTATTGTTAAACTTGTCATTATGTTACGTAATTAATTTCCAGTTGCCGGTATAATACGGCAGGCAGCTAAATGGAAATACTCAGTGTTCGTTGAACTGAGCAATTTTATAGAATAGCTGAGGTATGCGTGTGATGGAGTATTCATTAACTTACTGATGTTTGCTGTTGCCTTTTAACAGGGTCTTTATTGTTTCCATTTATTGTATCAGTGTTCTAACTGTATTTTCGCTTTAATGACTCTATTTGTCATTTATCTTTTATTAGATGAAAAGTAGAAACGAATATACTTTGAATGAATTAAATAATTTATCGAACTAATTTAAAAAAGTTTAATTGAGGTGATACAAAAAAATCGGGTCTATTTTTACATTTTTTCACTAAAACGTGTCATAGTTTACTCGACGAAGAAAATTTACAAAAAATTCAAAGTGCTCAACTTCATTAAGACTTTTCAACGGAAGATCATCTCGAGGAACTGCAGCAAGAGATGCAGAACAGAAGAACCTATTAATTCAAGTCAGGTCACTTCCTATATGAGAAAAATCAATGTGGTGGTGACGAGATGTCGCACTCCTCGTTAATAGAAGAATGAAACACAGAATGACTAAGTTCTGTGCTATATCCAACGGAGTTATATACCCAATGCTGAAACTGAACAAATGTTTTGCAATTACATATACGCGCATACTAGCTCCGCCGAAGATAAAGAAGTAGAGCAACTGTATGAAGACATAGACATTGCAAGGCAACAGAAAAAAGCGTTTTTCTCCAATTATGACTTTATAGTCCTTAACGCCAAGATCGGAAGGAGAAAGGGGATTCTGAGTTTATTGGTCACTAGGGACTAGGAGACAGGAACAACAGAGGAGATATGCTAGCAACGAGAACTTTCTAAACAACAAAAATCTCTACTGTTTAAACAGATTTTTCTGGAGGCCACATCAACGGAAACAGACTTGAAAAAGCTCAGACAACTCAACAAAAAACCAAATTGACTATCTATATCCTCTGTAACAATCGGAAATACTATAAGATGATTCAGTTTTAAATAGAGGCGACCACAGAATGGATTGAGCATGATTTCTGTTATAACATTAAGTTAGGAGAAAAAAACTTTTTAACAAACACATATTTGATGATAGCAAGTCAAATGATAGCAAGTTATCTCCTAATTTAACAGATCCAAACTTAATAAGCCAACATTTTTCTCAAATTTTTAACAACAGATCTAATGACTGTGATGAAACTGTAGAATTTTACGAAAACGACAATTTCAGCGCATCGAAAAAAAAATTAATTTTTCCATGTGTTCTATAGAAGATGTTCATCAAATCATTTAAAACATGAAAACTAATGCTTGTGGCATAGATAAAATCACGTCATCTATGTTAAAATATTGCAGTCCATTTATTGATCCTTACATAACTAATATCATTAACAGTTGCATAGAACAAAATTATTTTCCTCAAAGTTGGTAAAGTGCAATAGGAATACCTTTACCAAAATCAAAAAAAACAAAGACCTTTAATGACTTACGCATTATAGCAATTTTACCTGATATTTCGAAAGTAATGGAGAAAATTTTATACAGCCAGATATACTTTTATTTAAATAATAATGATATGATCTCAGAATTGCAAAACGGGTTTCGTAAGAGGTATTCCACATCCTTCGCCTTGGCTGTGGTAACTGATGATATAATAGAGGCACTGGATCATGAACTTGAAAGTATTCTTATACTATTAGATTAGTCCAAGGTATTTGACACTCTACATCATCGACTCTTGTTGGCAAAGCTATGATATTACGGTTTTGACGTCCAGCCACTGTCACTCATCGCATCATACTTCTCTAACAGGTCACAAAAAGTGTTTGTTAAATTACAGTTCAGAAATCTGTTAGAATCTTTGATGTGTCGCAGATGCCGCACTAAATAGTCCGTGCGCCTATGTCGTATTTATTGTCGCATGATATACAAGTTTAAATGGCAAAATTTTATATAATTTATTTATGAAATCATTTTAAATATACGTAAAACCCCATGTTTTACATTATTTTTTATTTTTCATTCGAAAATGTCCATTTTTAGAAAGAAAATAATATTATAATAAAAATTGACCACGGACTAAAATCCAAGCATCTTACAAAACTTTTTAAACACTCACAGCACTCACAGACTTCTCACCTCTTTTTAGCCAGTCTATTAAACAAAGATAAAATACCTGCGTTCTGGCGATTCCTACTTTAGGCTGTGCAATTGATTGTGTATCTCTCTCTATCCCACTGATTTTGAGGATTACGGGGCCGAGTGTGTTTTTTTTTATTTGTGTTATTAAATTATTTGTATAATTTTTTTGTATCTCGTGTAATTGGGTGTCCTATCTGTTTATTATTAATTTACTTGCTTGAAATTTAATTCGAGGCTGGATTGTCTTGCAAAAAATAGATATATAAATTGCCTAAAATCTAGAGTTCAAAAAAAAAATAATAAAATATAAAAATAACTCCATCTACTAAATTAAAAAAAAAACAACTTTTAGAAAATAATCAAATTTTTATACTACAATATGTTAATTCATTAAATTTAAAATAGACCCATGATGATTTTACTGCCCAAAATCAACAAAAATATGCGTGAAATCCACTCAATCACTTGTTATTGAAAATAAAATATTATGGAAATACTATACACTGCCAAAACAAACAAACAAAATTTTACAATTGACAAATAATGAAAGATATATTTACTTCTAAGTTTTGCCATGTATTGCTTTAAAATTAAAAAAAAAATGCCCAAATTATAGGCATAGTATTTGGTTTTTAAATTTAAAAGATAGCTATTTTTATTTCAAGTTAGAATCTTCAATAAATTAAATTGTTTAATTTTTTACACACTCTCACTGTTTATATGACAAATGTAGAGTCAAAAGTTCATTATATCAAAAAATCTTAGTTATTAAAGCTGTGTTATTAAAATTAGACTAACAAATAACAATTATAACATAAAAACGTACATTTTCTATTTTATTTGTGGTTTCACCCTACTGCCTGAAATTTAACAAAATGTAACAGTAAAATCACAAAGTAAGGAAATTTAAGGATTGATGGTATGGATTGTTCACTGTAAAATTAGTACTATGTTTCTAATAATGTTGTGTTTGTCATTTAATAATATTTTCTCTGACGCTAAATGTATTGAACGTATTGATATGCCACAAGGGTCAATCCTAGATCCTTTACTTCTCCTAATATACACTGTTGATTTACCAAATATGAGGAATTCTGAATATACTGATGACACCTAAGCTATAACCATAACTACACTTAATAAGTCAATACTCAAAAGAACATAATTTAATTATCAATTCTTACCCTGAGTTTATTTTGGTATTATACCTAAAGACGTTAAAATGTTTCGACCCTGGGAAAATAAATAAATCTCAATACCCAAAAAAAAGGAAATTTATATAGTTTGAAGACAAACAGATGTGCTATCACTTCTCTTCAAAAGACTTTGAAGAGAAGTGATAACGAAAAAGACGAAAAGACGATAACGAAATTATTAATCATGAACTAAACAACCTAAAAGATCTCTCTAAAAAACACGGTTTGATTGTCAGCCTAATTTTTCCGATCATGTTAAGCAACTTCTACAAAGGTCATATATATCACTTATGGCCCTTGTCTTCGTCAAGCAAAACAATATCGTATTGAAAAGGTGCAGAATACATGTATTCGTTTACCTTTTAATTTAAGAAAATCAGATCACGTATCACATAAAATTAATTATTTGAACTGGTTAAATATGTCAAATCGTAGAACTCAAGATTTGGGTGTTTTTATGAATGGTTTAATTACCAATTCAAAATACATATCTAAATATTTCATCTTTATATTATTTTTCTTATTATTATTATATATGATTACCGAAATTTATTTAATAATTATTAGAGTTAAGTTTGAGTAGCCTTAGGCTAGACTTCGCCTTTTTTTTATTTGTAATGTTTGTTAATCTGAGTGTTTTTTTTTTTGAATAAAAGACGATTATTATTATTATTATTATTATATTATTATAATTATTTGTAACAAATGATGAACTCAAGACAAGTCAAGATAAATATCAGAGAAGTAACAAGATATTTACCACCAGAAGAAGCTCTAGAGAAGATAAACATCAACCAGTTGATTGAGAGATTTACATCATCTGTACATGCAGCAACAAAAAAGGTATGCTTTAAATTAAAGAATGACATTAGACTTAATGAATCAACAATTTAACAGGACAGAAATTGAAAAAGAGACTGAAGAGCTACCGTATGCTCTTCAGTAAACTCAATAAACGTGTAAAAATGATATTTGCAAGGATCTGAGAACAAGAACAGTAATACGAGAGTCCTTCAGTCTCAATTGTCCAATGAAAAAGGACGATCCAACAGTTTAAGAAACAAACACGGTGTGACTGCATTAAACACCCTCAACAGATTACCCAACTTATTAAGTGATTCAACTGTGAACTATGCTCGTCTGTGATGTCTAATATGGAGACTGTACATCAACTTATTCTAGTGTTCAAAATCGCATCACAGTAGAAATGCCTAACTTGGAAGAAATAGACTGGTAAAAAAAATTCAAATGCTTACAAGACAGCAAAATAGCAGACTCCTGGTGTACTGCTACTTAAAAAGGGAAATACTATTAACATCCAGAACTACTCTTGGTAATAACCTTTTTACCAAAGTTATTACCAAGAGTAGCTCAGAGGGCAATGCAGCGAACAATGTTGAGAATCTCCTTATGAGGTAGCATGAGAAGTCAGGAGATGAGGAGGAGGACTAGAGTCATTAATATAGTTCAAGAGATTGATATTGTTCATTGATATAGTTGCCGAGTTAAAATGGACCTGGGCGACAAACATAGTGATACTATGACAACTTAGAGAAATAAAGAGAACTAAAGAAAGACAGAGAAGATGGACGGATGATGTTTAGGAGATAAAAATTGGCTTAGAATTCCCCAAAACTGACACGAATAGCAAACTCACTCAGACGCCTGTGTCCAGAAGGCCGATGAAAAAGAAGTTTTTTTACATTACGAGTCATTTTCAATTAATCGTAGTCATCTGAGAGTTCCATTAAATGGAAGTTCAATAAATTATAATTCTTCACTATTTTGCATTGAAACTCATTTCATATTGAAGCTATCGAAAGACACACGTTGCAAGAATTGACACAAACGCTGAGACGCCATGTAACGAAATGACAATGTTGCAAATATTGGCAATAAACAGCTTTTAAGACAACGATAATATACACGCCCGACCAACAAAGGTCTTGGGTGTGGAAATCAATGTGTTAACTTGCAATAACAAGTTCTGGTTGCATATTAAAAAGAGAAAGATAACTTTTTTTCTGATTGCTCCATCCTGGATCCTTTGTTATGATCCTCTTCTTAAAAAGTTTTTAATAAGCTTCTATTATATATATATCAGCTTCTTCAGTCATGTAATAGAAAAAGGTTTTCCTAGATTACGAGTAATTTTCTACTAATCATCGTCCTCTGGAAACTACCTTGGCTCCGTAAGTTTGTTTTAAAAGTGATATATGCATGATAAACTGCATGATAAAGGGAGATATCAAATAGCGGTAGAATACAGCTTATAGGATAATATATATACACGTTTGGTCAAAAAAGGGGTGCGGAAATCAATATGTTAACTTGAAATAGCAACTTCCAGTCACGAGTGCAAAAGAGAACGATAACGTTTCTTCGGCTTGCTCGAATGTGGATCCTTCGTTATGATCCCCTACTTGAAAATGTTGATCTATAAAAGACGTTATCAATATTTTCCTTCTACAGTTCGGTCATTATACAAGTAGATTCGACGTCAAAGGTATTTCTAGATTAAGAGTCATTGTCAACTATTCCTCGTCATCTTGAAATGCCATTATCAAGCATTGTCTACATAAGTTTGTTTTTAAAGTTGAAAAGTCTTATTTCATGGTGAAACTTTCGAAACTCGCACACTGCAAGAATTGACACAAACGCTAAAAGGCCATGTATTGAAATAACGAGCATGCATGAGAAAAGCGAGATGTCAAATATCGGTAGTAAACATATGCTTATAGGACGATGATATTATACACTCTCGATCAACAAAGATCTTTGGTGCGCAAATAAATACGTTAGTTGTAATAAAAAGTTCATGTCACAAGTTAAAAAGTGAAAAATAGAGTTTCTTCTGCTTTCTCTCTCCTAACTGCAATTTAGGATCCTAATTGAATGTAGAAATGGCCGAAATATGTGATGTATGGCATTTCCCTTTTCAGTAGCAAGCCCAAGTGGAGAATTGATGAAGCATCGTCGTTCTCTCTTTAACTTAAGCTTTTGCCTATTTTAGCACCCAACTAAGAATTTTGCTAGGCGTGACCAATAATTGATCTCTATAAAATAACCTGGCATTCAAATTAAATACATTTTCTGAAATAAGTCACTCACTCACTTTAGATTTTTAAAGACCAAACAACTGTAACTGCTTGGCAGAAGAGAGTATTTGGAAGATTATTCCAGGAACTTAAAGTAACTGAGACTTCTTGTTATTTGATTGAAAGTATTTCAGATTCCTAAATTCTTAGACTCAGTCAGATTAAGTTTAACTGTCCAAGGTAACTGAATCCAGGACTCATTGATACCTAGAATGGCTAATAATTTTTAAATGAGAGTCTTGCTTAACTTCGAAATTTAGATAGTAAATAATTTGTTATCTAATGTCAAAATATAGTGGCGGTAAACTAAAGAATAACCAGTAGTGTTTATGCACATTAGTTGGCTACTCTCCTGATAAGTAACCAATTAGATAAATCGGATAGACAATGGCTTCGCGTAATGATGAAGATGCAACATTTTGAAGGATTTCTAGGTTTGTGATTCTTGACGAATGTGTTAGCTTGCAACAACAAGTCCGGGCCACAAGTTAAAAAGATAACGATAGCGTTTCTTCTGCTCCCGCTTTCCTAACAGCAGTCTCACTCAAATTCAGCGTACAGATGGCTAAAATGTGTGACGTTTTGCATTTCTTCTTTCACCAGCAAGCACAAGTCATGAATTAGTGAAGCATTGTCGATATCTTTCTCTAACTTAAGCTTTTGCCTTTTTTAGTAGCTAAGTAAGAATTTTGCCAGACGTGTACATACTTCTTTCTAGGAAACTCAAGTCAGAGCCTATAAGCCTCCAAGCATTCAAGGTATCTTAGTACTCGGAAATATAGACACTCCCTCACTTTGAATTGTTAAAATCTAAGGCTCAGTCAGATTAATTTTTACTGTTCAACATAACTTTAGTGAATCAGGGTTCATTATACTCCTCTGATCAGTCATCAAACAAGCCTTGGAGTTTACTAAAGCTCTGCTCGAGACCTTAGCTGCATCAGTTTCTTCTCTTTACTGTAGTGGTAAGGATCTGGGTATTGGACAAGAGCAGCAAAAGAAAAAAAGGAAATGCTAAGCAGGGAAGCAAAAGTCAGATATCCTGAAAGATTCTGATCGATTCAGTTGATCACTTCTAAAGAAAAGTCATCCAAGAATACATCTTTCGAGTCAAGAGGTCTCTTATTCCTGAAATTGTGTGTAATTTATAGTTTACTATTTGTACAAAATCCAGATCAGTAGGTTGGCCTGCTATAATCATGCTATATTTAGAAGGGAGCGCAGTACAAAAAATGGTAGAGTTATTATTTGGCCTCACTTAGTCCTAAATAGTGTATCTGATGAAGATGCAATGCTAAGATGGATTTTTTAGGTGTGTTGTTGTCGACGACTATTCTGAATGAACAGTTAAAGTGAAGAAGTTCGAGGAGTCAAGTAATAATGAATGATGAAAAGGTGCAACTTAAAGGTTTGTAAAGTGGCCCTCACACGATCAGTATTACTGCCAGTATTTTGATTTTTTTTTATGGTAAACACAAGCACAAGAGGAAAGTCCTATGTCACTCTTGGAGTGGTGCTTGCGCGAAGATATTTGTGGGCATTTATCTTGAATATGGTAACGCTATAGGTTGTATGCGTCGGGAAATATGTGAGGTGGAAGCCCGTTCCACAAAGAAGATGTTCTCCAGATGAATGAGTCCCGATACAGCGACGTCCTTGGGGTAGGCAGGTGGACTCGATGTTGATGAACCGCAACTGCTAGACGCGTCCTTCTTGCCGGAAGAGCCCTGGGTGAAATCAGGCCTGCCAGCTCAGAGGAGCACTTACCGTGATAATAACGGTAGAATACTGACAATAGTACTGATCGTGTTAGGGCAAATACTGATGGACTTTCAGTATACTGATAATACTTTCGGGGTCCTGAAAGTATTTAGGCGGAGCCAAAATACTGATGAAAATATTGATCGTCCGAGCGCAGTAAAGTAAAGTAATTCAGTATTTCAAGTGAAGTCATTGAGGCATCATGGAATCGATGCAGTCTCCAGTAGAGTGACCTTCATCCAGCATATCTTCTGAAGAAGAAGAAACAAAAAATCAATATTAAAGAGATTTATTGCAGCTTATAAGTCAATGCCAGAGTTGTGGAATATCACATTGAGAGAGTATTCCGATCGAGATAAAAAAGACGCGGATACGAAGCTTTGCTTCAAATTTATATACGTTTAAAGGCACAAGCCACTATTGAAGATGTAAAAAAGCAAATTAATACACTACGTAGTAATTACAGGAAGGAATTGAAGAAAATAAAAGACTTTATGCGCACTGGAGGAGTGCTGAAAGTGTGTATGAACCCAGTTCGTGGATATTTTATGAACTTCAGTTTTTAGCAAATGTTGAAATTCCGGAGAAAGGAAGAAGCTCAATAAAGCGGAAAACACATATACGCGATCACGACCACGATCGCGATCCTTGCGTTCAGAAGGGGTGGATACATATCCGCGATCGCGATTAGGCTCAGTCGAAGTGCACGCATACATAAACAGCTTATTTTAAATCTGAGGGCGGGTTAAAAGTGTCAATGGAGGATTTTGAGGAAGAGGCACTACTTCTTGCAATATTATTGGATGAAGATGAAAATTGCAATAATGATAGGCGAAGGTAATCTCAGATTATCTAATTACTTCTCGTCCATTAGACAAGAATCCACTTAGGTTATTCTGTTTTTTTAGGATAAAAAGACGGAACGTTTGGGTACACGAGATTAATAAAAAACGCAAGGACGAAGGCGAATTTCATAGGTTATATCCTGAGCTCCGTAGAGACGAAAATCGATTCTATACTTACTTTAGAATGAATTTTGAATGTTTTGATGAAATAATAAATCTTATCAAGGACGATATTACAAAACAAGAAACTACATTTAGAGAACCGATTGGCGCAACAGAACGATTAGCCGTCACATTAAGGTAAGTCATAAACATATTGTAAGCAAGTTTATTATTCCAAAGTAATATAAAGAAATTAAAGAAAAAAACACATTTTATGGAGTTAGATGGTGGTTTTACACAGATCCTCATACCAAGTTGCACCGGAAGAATTCAGGTCATTAGAACTTCCAGGTAGATTGCTTGGGTTTGATAATTCGTGATAAGAAGATTCATTGTCAAATGGAGATCGCAAATCCATTTCGTAAGATGAAGAAGCGGAAGCCCTTGAATAACTTGTCCCTGGCCGGCTTTGCTCCTGAGCTTCCGCCTCCTGTGCGAGTTCTTCTTCCATAATTAATTTAGCAATTTTAAATTTAATTACAGTCTGCCGTCGATTCGATAGTCTCTTCACGCTTGCAGCATATCCTTGAAATGTTGCAGCTGTTGCAGTTACTTTTAATGTCAGAGTGCCTTTCATTTAAGTACTTAATAATTTTATCAGCAGATGATGAATTGTTGGGTGCTGGAAGTTCCATCGATTTTCTTTTTTTCTCTGGTCTTCGATTATGACATGAAATTTGCTTCGATGTTTCTTGGTCAGTACTTGCTTCGCTTAGTATGTTTTCAGTCATTTGTGTAGCTTCATTTTGAACGTCAGATGCTTCAATTTCTTCACTTACTCCTATGTTGGTATCAGCAATATTAGAATCTGTTACAGCAAATTGTAAGAAAGGTCGAAAACTTTCCATATGCTGTGCCCAAGGCCAGGCTTTATAGCGAGAGATCGACTTAGCTGCTTGTCCAGTTCGGGTTTTCTCGGAACGTAAGTGTTTTGAGAAAGAATCCTTCAAATTTTTCCAGCGCTTCTTTAAATCGTCGCCTGCAAATAAAAATAGTACACCATTAAAACATGCCCGTTTAAATAAATCTAAATTAACAATGAAATATTTTTTGCTAATACCTTTTGCTGAAATATTTTTTATGTCCTACTCGTATAATATTATTTCATAACATCATAGTTACCAGACATATTAAATGCTATATAATACCCTAGGGCATTAACAGAAATAACTAATTAATAAATCATTCTAAAACCTCTTAAATTCTTTATTGTATAGGTCTTTTGACTGCTTGGGAATGAGATTTGCCACAGCTTTGGCAGCATTTAGGGAGGTTTTATTCGATATTTATGAAAAATTTATGATTTTATATGAAATTAATTAAGTTTTGACTTTGACACTTAACAATAATGAACACACTTTATTTATTTAGCAACTATGTAGGTAAAAATTTCGTGATTTTAATTTTATTGGTATCAGAAAGAGAGATTTAAGACACCATATTTTTTCTAGATTTTTGGCAACCGGCGACTCTTACAAAACAATCGGTCACAGTTTTCGATTGGGATTTTCAACAGTTGCTATAATTGTTGAAGAGGTTTGCACTGTTATATGGAGTAAACTGCAGCCAATTTATATGCCAGAGCCCACACAAGAGCTATGGGAAAAATCAGTTTTGGGCTATGAAAACTTATGGCAGTTTCCTAACTGTTTAGGAAGCATAGACGGGAAGCACGTGACAATCAGGTGTCCCCAAAATAGTGGATCAAATTATTTTTCCTACTTAAAAAAATTTTCAATTGTTCTCATGGCGATTGTTGACCCTGAATATAAATTTATTTGTGTAGATGTTGGTGCCTATGGTAAAAATAGTGATGGAGGTATCTTCGAGCAATCTGCTATGGGAAGAAGATTTGAAAATGGAACATTTAATATTCCTCCTAACAGGCCATTTGCCGGTAAAGATGATGAGGTTCCATGTGTTTTGATAGGCGATGAAGCTTTTACCTTAAGTACTTACTTAATGAGACCATTTCCCTACAGACAAGCGAGATATGACCGTAGTAAAGAAAAATTCAATTACCATCTATGTAAAGCTCGTCGCGTTGTGGAAAACGCTTTTGGCATACTGGCACACAAATGGAGATTTTTTTTTAGACCCTTAGAAGTAAAAGTTAGCACGGCTACAAAGCTTGTAAAAACAGCCTGTGTATTACACAACTTTTTACGGGAAAAAAATATTGACCAAAAATATCTTAATCTACAAGAACACAATGATATGCCAGTACAGGTATTCCATCCCTTGCCAGTTGATAGAAGAAGAGCGGTAAACCTAGCGTTTGGGATACGTGAAAAATTTGTTTCCCATTTCAGTAATTTGTAAAAGTATGTTACTCATAATAAACTTACACATATTATGTCCAAAAGTATGGAATTGTTAAGTATTTTTCTTGATATTTAAGATTTTACTTCTTGGTTTATTTAAACATACTTTAATTACTTTACAACACGACTTGAAGAGTGTACAGGGTGTCTCCAATTCGTGCCTCAACATGGGGAACTCCGTAACTATGGGTGATCTCCATAACAGGGTTGGTTAAATTAGACAAAAGTTACGCATTTTTAGGCCTAACTATCGTTAGGCATATTGCCAGTGCCGGCATATTTGCCATTTAAAAGATTAATAAAACCCGAACGGTCCCGAAGATAAAAAGAAAAAAAAACAAAATGTTCAAAATTTGATTTAATGTTTTTCTAAGCTTCTTTGTGATCTAATTTTAAAATACGACGATAGTTTTTTCAATTATCTTCGGAACCGTTCGGGTTTTATTAATTTTTTAAATGTCATATTATTAGGCTCAAAATTTCGCAACTTTTCTATAATTTAACCAACCTCCCATAGTTACGGAGTTCCCCATGTTGAGCCACGAATTTGAGACACCCTGTACAATAAATTAATTTATTTATTTATATGTGTAGCTATATGTAGTTATATGTATAAATTAACAAATATATTATGTGTATACAAAACAATAGTTTATTACTTACCAGTATGATGATTTCCCATATCCTTGGCAATGTCGTCCCATACTTTACTTTTAATACGAACATTCTTATAATCACGATGTGCCATATCGAATAAAACATCATGTTTCTTTACATGTTCAATAAATTCTTCCGTGAAATCGGCCATTTTTTAACTTACGATCCGCGATCAACGTAACCTGCTGCGTTTGATCGCCGCTGCTCGCTTTCTGGCGAGGAACGCGGGATCGAACGCTGCAGAACGCCACCGTATCGCTAACAGGTCGCGACAAGTATGTGCGGCTACATTTCTTTACTTTTGACGCGTCTGATCGCCATCGTGATCCTGATCGCGATCGTGGTCGTGATCGCGTATATGTGTTCTCCGCTTAAAACAAAATGAGGTAAGTAAATAGTGTTTTATTGGAACAGGAAAGTTACATTTTACATTTTTTAAACAAACCAAAATACCTATTTCGATTAAGTTAAATTCAATATTTTTCTTTGCCAATCCACTTGCCCCTCTTTATTTAAGTAATTCCTAAAGCGTTCCCTAACTTGCTTAGCGTTTTTTGATGCATTTCGATATGATCCTAAACGAAGCCCATTCAATGTATGTTCGGATCTGTCTGTGCCAATAACGACGTCCCCTGTTTCCTTGTTTTCTACATTTAATATGTTATTATAATAATTATTTGTATTTGCTGTTTTCATTAAAAAATTGTGTAGATAACAGCAGGCTAAAACAACAACGGTGGCCTTTTCAGGTGATAAATTTATAGCTTTTTGAAATATATATATATAGCTATAAATGTTCGCTCAGCGTAATATTTAAAAATGCTGCCAAATACCGACGAAATTTTTCGTCGGTATTTGGCAGTTTTGAGGCATCAGGAATATTCAGCCGATTGTTTTGGAGCATTTCCCAAAAATCGGTATTGTAAAGAACTCCTCCATCCGATACCCGTCCGTAGAATTAGCATCTACCTACAATCACCATCAAAACGATGCTGTGGGTGCCCTTGTAATTATAGTACCTTGATCCGGAATTCGCTGGTTTAATAATGTGAACGTGTTTTCCGTCTATTGCCCCAAGGCAGTTCCAAAATTGCCACTTTGCCCCAAAGTCCTTTGCTATTTTCTCCCATTCGTCTCCGGTTAATGGTATCTAAAAAAACAACGCATTTAATTCATTGATCTGTTTCCTATTGTTTCAGCATTCTGAAGACATGCAACAAAAAGACGGCACTGATAGAACTGAGAAAGCAACAAAAAGAAAAGCTACTGGAAACCAGGATAACCAAGATCGTCAGCAGCTATTATCCGTGGCGCGTGAATATCTAACTAAAGACGATAATTATCCCATTGGAAAAATTTGGGAAGCAAAGTTGAAAAGTCTTATTGACCCACAACAACGAAGGTTGGGGAAGAAATACATAAATGATGTTCTTTTCGAGGCGGAACAGGGCACCTTAACCAAAAGCTCCGTCAAAATAAATTGTGACGAAGCAAATTTTGTCGATGTATATTCAAGAGCACCATCAGTTCAAAGTTTATCATCTGCAAGTTGCAACTATAGTTACACTTCAACGCCCATGTTCTCTCCACCAATGCCATTGGATGAAGCACACAACGATAGTCAAAATCGACAATATTTAGAGCTGCAAAATGTATCCTAAAATCTTCAAACAGAACACACACCACAATCACCAACAGATCCTTCTACTATACAGACATATTTAAGTTCATTTAAATAAATTGTAATAACTTCTAATGTAAAATAAAATAATAAAAAAACATATTAGTTTTATGTAAAAATAATGTTTACTTACTTTGATGTAGTCTGCCAATAATTCAATTATGTCATCGCAAACCTCCATCACAATTTCACTTATGGTTGTAGGAGAAATGATAGTGGAAAATTTTAGATCCTCAAACGATCTCCCAGTAGCTAAAAATCGTAACGTCAACGTCCTTTCGTTTGCTGATATTGCTTGCCTCATGTTTGTGTCCTGTTTGGTAATAGAAGGCCTTAGGAGATTGAGGAGTTCATTGTACACATCACTACTTATTCGGAAATAGTTTCGATAATCATCTGGATCCGTCTTATTTATAAAATTTAACAAATTTAAATGAGTGTATTTTTGACGCTGACCTATCCATTGTTTCATCCAACGTCTCTTTTGCTTCTTGCGTATAAAACTTGTACAGTACAATATAATGGCAACACAAGCTTTTTGTTTATTGCTCATTTTTTTGAAGAAGAGGAATACGAGAAAGAACGATCACAACAAAACTAAATATTGTATAGATTACTGATAGAAATATTGATAGTGTGAGGTGAATTTCAAAATATTGATGAAATACTGACAATATCTACTGATCGTGCTTAACGGTATATCAGATCCATAAATAAATAAAATTCCACAGTAGAAACAACTCTATAAGATAAGATTATGCCATGGGTTAGAATAGAGGAAATTGGTCTATTAGACTGGTTTCCACGAAGTCATTCGTATTTACAAAAAGTCAATTGCCCTTGATCTCTTGATCTCAAAGACAACTTGTACTTCCTTAGTTTGCTGTACAATGTCTTTTCCCCTCAATTGAAGATTAGCTAATTATTCAACTATAGTTCTATTTGTTTAGGCACTAGAAACTGTATCTTCTTTTAAATTCCTGTTTTTGGAATATGTTAAACTTCATCTTTTCTTGGCATTAATTTCATCATATTTTCCTCCTTTGCTGGATAATAAAGTCTCTAAGGCTCTTGCAACATTTTAAGTGACATTAGTAGGATATGTGATAGATTTATGATAAATTAATAAATGTCTCTATAAATTAAAGGACGCTTTGAGATTATGGAGCTACTGATCTAATCTAATTCAAGGAGAAAAGTCAACAAAGAGTACCTTCTCAAATTAGGTTCTAATATGGAGGATACACAAGCCAAATGCGTTATTATTAGATCCCTTTTTATGACATTTTTCCAACGAAAAAATAATTAAAATCGATCAGCGGTTTTCCAGAATTGATACTGCTCCATTTATTAACCCTCTAATTAATTGAAATAATAATATAACGTCATCTGTGCTTACCTATATTTATATAATTAAAAGTTAGTACAAAGGACAGGATGCACAAAGAGGCGAAACAGGGGACGTCAGTCTGTTAATGATAGGGTTATTAAGCATCAGATGTCATCGTCAGGTTTATCACATAAAAAAATATTATTTGATGGGTGGTTTATTAGATATTTAAAGGGTTAATCGACTTTAGCCGGTCGCTCATGCTATGATCACTTCATTATTTATTTATTGGGATTAATTGCCCACTTTTACAGTAAATGAATCAATAATTTTAATTTAATAGTTTTTATTTAATTATAAAGTTAATAACTATTTTATAGCTTTTCACATGAATCCTGTATCAAAATGCGTTATCCTTGAACTAAGTTGCAATTAACTGGGTTTTTAAGTACTGCATATATAAAAGTATTTGCAATTTATGGTTCTACAAATCTGACAGTCAAAACATTTAAACGACAACGTTTATGTTCTGACAGTGGCAGTTCTTACATCCTGAAAATTGCCTTGTCCTAAGTGAACATTGCGTTAGGCCATATTTCCTTTGGAAAACGTTAGCAACCAACCTACGTTCAGAAGATAATTTTTAGACTATTGAAAAACATCAAGGATAAGTTTTAATATTAAGCTTCAGCGTTCTTTCATTTTAAGAAGAATTATTTTCGGGAAAACTTTTATCGAAAGAAATGACGTAAGTGTCCTAGTCTATAAAACCAAAAACTTTTAACTGCATAGCATTTCTCATTATTTTAAAATTCTCCAAGGAAATCATAATATTTAAACAACCAAATATCACCACTTAAACACCTTTTAACCCTCAATACGGTAGTAATCTAAATTTCTTAATCCAACATACTGACAAATTGCCATAATAAGACAAATTACCATACATGTGCGTCAAACATTATAATGGCAATTAGCACCCCGATGCTAATCGAACCATCGGACCATATAAATACGAAAGAAAATTCGATAAAATTTAAATTCGAATTATTTGAGTGCAAAGAGAGAAACGTTCGACAATAAAAAATGAAAACCGCATTTGCGGTGTTCTTGTTGGTGGCCCTGGTGGCCTTAGCAGCAGGAAAACCTGGAAAGAAGCTGGAAAAACGCTCCTTGTATACCGAGAAGAATTTTGGCTTAACTGGTATGGAAAGAATATCTAAACGTTCAGCGGACCAAGCAGAGGACATGGACAATGCTGAGAGTGGTGTGTATTTCCTTCCATCGTTTGCAAGAAGAGGTAAGAGATCCATCCAGAAAGTAGATGAGGACATGGATAATGCTGAAAGTGGCGTCTACTTCTTACCATCATTTGCCAGAAGAGGCAAGAGGTCAGTAGATGATCTGGATAATGCTGAGAGTGGCGTTTATTTCCTACCATCGTTCGCGAGAAGAGGCAAGAGGTCCGTGCAAAACGTTGATGAAGATATGGACAATGCTGAAAGTGGAGTTTACTTTTTACCATCATTCGCTAGAAGAGGCTAGAAGTGAGTTTTAAGATTTATGTTGATCAGACTATGATTTAAAGGATTATTCTTAGATTTAGTTTATTTTTAACATCAGAAGGCATGAAGTCAAAAAAATGTTAAGTTTTCCTAGAGCTGTAGGCTTATGTAGATAGATTATTGCAAAATTGATTTACTGTGTTTTTTTTTTATAAATAAAAGTATATTTTGGAATAATATTTATGATGTGTTAAAGATCCAGATAAATTTTACTAACATAATGATAACATTAGGTGCTTAAACAACAACAAATCATGAACCAAATAATATACAAATCATTAGTACAAACTTCTCTCAATTGAAGTTTTGAAACCTCGATCAAAGATTAACTTAATAAGGTTTTACTCCTGGTTAATATATTCTATCTTGATTTAAGAAGTGCTTCCAAACACCTTTGATGTATATGTTCCGAGAAGAAAATACAAGCAATTCTTTTCCATAAAGAGAACCAATTCCTCTTTATATTTCTGGAAAATTAAGACATTTTTACTCAATAATGTTGTTATCTACATTTCCTCTCAGACAAATCAATCTACAAGTTAGTATCTTATTCAAAATACTATTAAATTAATTAGTGTAGTGGTTATAGTAGCAACTACGTTCCAATATACTATTATAACTTACTCAATAACTTTAATGATAGAGTGTACAGAGACACATGTCCGGCCGGCAGGACTTCTTTCCGCTCATAAGATTAGCCTGCAAGCAGAACAAAACGTCCTTCTGGCAGTACAGGTGTAAAATAAAAAAATAAAACATGCAGCCTCATCGTCTTAATCAGTGCATGTCCTGCTGGCAGGACTCTAAATATTTAGGAAATACAAATATTTGGGCATATTTGTATTTCCAGAAGTTCAATGTTTAAAAACGATTATTTTTATTAACTTTATCTTGATATGTAAGTACAAAATAAAATATAAAACATTTTAAATGAAACGGTAATATTTTAATCAACTTAACATATAAGGATTTTATATAAAAAATGAAATAAATTTATGTTGATAAAAAATTAGGCTGGTATACCATGCTGAATGTGATATGTGAAAAAAATTCTTCCAGTAGTTGGAGCACACATTACTGCTCGGATTCCACAAGCGCTACATCTGCAACTAGACTTCTGCTGCACATTTCTTATTCTACTGCAAATAATACACTTTCTTTGCACTCTTTGCCGTTCATCTTCCTTACTCAGGATAATGAGAGTGTGTTCTCCAGGAAGCCAATCTTGTCTCGGGGGTAGCCGTGCTTTATTATGTACTTGCCGCGGAGTTTCTACTACAGCACCTGTCCATTGGTTATTAATAAGTTGTAATGCCAAAGCTGCAGTAAAATCAGAATGCTTTTTATTAAAATCTTTTTAAAAATATTTATACGCTAGAAAGGCATTTGTCTCTATAATTCCAAAGATTCTATGCTGTCATCTCTGAGTATTCCATGTAGTTTCTAGAGCTAAGCCGTTTTGACGAATATGGTTATGAATATCGACTGCGGGGGCTTCATCAAAATAATCCTCCACTAGCTTGATTCGCTCCACTTCTTTGATAATGGTTTTCTTGTTGGCATTTTTTTATCGCAGGTTCACCTGGCAGAGTTGTACTGCAAGAACCTATGAATGTGTGAACCTTCTTGTCACGCCAAGCAACACATGTTAGTTTGATGTATGGATCTGCGATCACACAGGTGGCAGCAATAGACTTGCCTTTTTCTTCTGGGCAACGTATTTTTGCCTCCTGTATTGGATAATTTCGGGTTGCTCTTTTTACGACTCTTAAAAAATACAGGCCCCTTTTATTGAGCTCTACAGACGTCTTGACAGAAGCAAACCACGAGTCGCCTACTACAATACGTCCAGATCCATGCCACGGACGGGTAAGTCCCAGAGTTGTCGCAGTTTCTGCGCCCAGTTCTCGTTCCCATTTCTTTTTCTGCATTGCCTCTTTTCCTTCGTTTATTTTAAGCACTGTCATGATTCCAGACTGAATATCAGCAATGGTTTTGCATTTGCAACCGACACCTTTTGGCTTTCTTTGTATTTTTATTACAGCTGGCATACCATCGCGTTCATTATGAAGTCCTTTTCCGTACCACGCAAACATCGATTCGTCGACGGTTACCTTATAGCCCGGACTGAAAATATCATACCATTTAGATGTTGTCATATCGAAGAACGTTCTGACTTGGTACTAGTTATCCATATTTTCTTCATTGTTAAGTTCTTCAGCAGTAGGGATTGCAAATGCCAGGCAATTGATGATTTCTTCGAATCGATGTAATCCTATCCCAAACCTTTGACCAAAAGCAGGAGCCGGAAACAAACCAGATTCGGTACTCCGATACTCTCGCTTTGTATGCAGTGAATTCAGAGTCATCGCATACATAATTCCTAAAGCCTTGTACAGGTCGCTACAGCTCTTCGGCGCTCCTTCAGTCTTGCATTGGTACTTTGGATAATAAGATCTATATCTTCAGACGGAAAAAATGCTAGCCAAAAATCTAACTCAGTCATGTTTGGTATGTTATTAACATGTAATTGGGGCTTATATTGCGCATCTTTGAAAGCATTGATGGTCCCGGTTTCTCCAAAAGTCCAGGTACAGTCATGAACTGTTACTGTGAATAACTGGCATATAACTCTCAGATTCAGTCTCCATGGTGGATACTGCATCGTCGTCAGCTGAATCGGAATCAGATGATGCAGAGGAAGACGAAGATGACGTTTGGTGAGGCTCATCATTACAGCTGGATATCATGGCATCAGTAATTTTGCGTTTGAGTGGTGGGGCTTTTGTTTCTAATAAGCCTTAAAAGAAAAATACAATTAAAAAGAATGGCAATAACGGGCAGTTAGCTTTTTTAGAAAACGCTCGGATGCGTTGATTCTATTTACGAGTGGGACACCTAATATTTACAAAATCACCTTCATACCAACCAACAAAGTTTTTTTCAACACTAAAATCTTACCCATTCCCAAAAATTAAATTTGTATTTCATAAAAAGAGTATTTTAGCCTTCATTAAATTTTCCTAATTTTGAAAAAACATGTACCTGTAATCCTTACCAAACTAATATTGGCTAGCTCCCTGAATAAATAAAAAACGGGAATGTAAAAATACGCCGAGATAAAATACAAATAAAATCCTGTATTTGCTCTAAATTACAAACATATGCCACTAAAACCATTATTAGCAAGTCGCAGATGTTTGCAACTAATTTTTGTTTGGTTTCCATCTAATTCCCACTCTACTAATGCCATATTTGTTGTTTTAAACATTTTTTTCACAACGCCATAACACACTGAAGTTTGCCATTTATCCGCAAACTGTGATTTACTCCACGAATTATCATTTTTTGAATCAAAAACCGTAGCGGGTGTAAAAATACGACTGCCGATATCCATTTTTCACGCGTAACTAATTGACAAGTTTAAACCCTTATAAAATCGGACTCAATACAGATATTGGCGTCATTTAAAAATGCGCTTGTAGGACAATCATTTACAAATCAGAATATATGTACATTTGTCCTGCTGGTACGACCTAAAGTCCGAATATTTAGCGATTTCTTACGTACTCAAATGTGCCTCATACGTCCTGCCGGAAGGCCGCTGTACATTCTATCATTAAAATGGTTAAAAAATAGTCCATTTTTTCTCAAGGAGGCCGACTTGAATTAAGTAGTAATAACTCAAACTCCAAGTCACAGGCTTCAAATATATTGAATACAAAGTCAAAGGATTACACGTGTTTCGCCTGTACTAGGCATCATCAGATCTTCTTGTGATGTATTCACTAATAAAAAGAAAAACCGATAGAAACACTACATGTTACAAGTCCGGGGTAAAAATTAAATGTTAATAAAATAAGACGCAGACTAATACTCACATATTAAAAATATAAACAAAACAAGAAGAAAAAAAAAAGAATTTTTTTTAAAGGACCTCATCAGCTTTCTTATGAACCTAAGATCAATAAAATTGTGAGTTGAGTTTCCAAGAGATTGAGATTTTTTGAAAGGCTTTGACAGTATCAGAGTTTTTTCAGTTCATTGAAGTTCAGTTATTGAGTAGCCTCAATAACTTCAAAAGCAAAACCACGTGAAATAAAATGTTACCCCTAAATTTATTTTAAGTGCATGTCTAGAAACTGAATGAGTTACAATTGGGGACCTCCAGAGTTTTTTCTTTCTAATTTTCCACAAGATTCTACATCTGATCAACCAAACATCAATTTTTGATAAGCATATAGAGGCTTGGTATTAATGATCTTGATATTTTATGGTACTTAGTCACCAATAGTCCACACAAACCGAAAGATATCGGGTTTAAAATAACAAAATGTAGAAGCAACTGGATATGCCACAGTCCTTAGTATGGTTTTATCACTCTTTGATCCACTGCCTTCTAAAAACTACATTCTACTTATTTATTTAGGAGATAGTCCTTTCCAAGGTATTAGGGGGGAGCCGTGGTAATGGAAGTCTCTAACCATGGGTGGTACTTTTCGTCATCCAGAGATATTTTTTAGCTGAATAGTTTTGAAATCGACGAACCATGGAGCATTGACGATGATTCTTAGGAACTTATTTAGAAATGCCTGGATGGTTTGGAAATGCAGAGGTCTACATGAGGATTGAGTGGACATAATTGTTAAAGAAACTCAGTTTCCTTCAGATGGAAAGCTTGCTGCGAGAATGAAAAAAGGCATAGATGTTGAAGAGCCATGCCTTTGCAGTTTCGGCTTGGGTCTTGAAAATTGGAGGTGAAAGATGAGAACAAGGTATTTGAAATAGATGAACCAGGCGAGGTTGGTGTATCTCTACCTAAAATTGCCGGAGATGCACATTTTGTCTTGGAGAAGAACTGATTTTGAATTGACTGTTAAACCTCATCTGGTCCATCCATTACTAAACAAAAAGGAGATGGAACTGGAGGCGGAAGGCGATCCAAGTTGTCTTAAGTTAAGTTAAACAAAAGTAAAAATATCTGTGGTACTGTTCATAAAAACAGCTAGAAGTGCGCGTTTTATCTTGGAGGAAAACATGACTTGCGTCTTTTTAGGATTGACTATCAAACTCTACTAGCTGAGAACTCTATGGAAAGCGTGAAGCGATCCAGTTTCTTCTAAAGGCATTAATTTACAGCGTAGCCAGCAGATGATAGAAATGAAGCCATGATCTCCACTGCTTCATCTATTAGGGAAAGAGGAGAAGATGCAACTAGGCACGTAAAGCGATTCAGTTTTTCTCATGTTAAGCAGGACTATTAGTCCTTCTAGAACTGCAACTTAAAAAAGCCAGAGAGGCAAGTTTTAGAGAGGCATTGATCCAATGGGTGAATTGTTGAGTCAGTTAGATTTTGCAGCTGTAAATCTTTAGTGAGAATTCACTGAAAAGTCCTGTTAAAATGTCTAATTTTCTAACGTAATTCTCTATCGAATGTTTCACATCACTAATCAAACCAGTATTTTCAAAGTTCTTGATTATTCTTTTCATCTTATATGAATTCGGAACATTATTTCAACCGAACATTGGACGCACTTAGTGGCAGTAAACTTTCAATATTTTGCTAATAATTCTTGACAATCAGGGCGTATTGTTCCACTCCATACTCCATATTTGCTTTCTGCCATCTGTCAAGTTTCGATCTGTCACGTCATAAACATGTTACATTATGACTGTCAAATATGGCGCGTAATTCAAATCTTGCGTGCTTATTGAAACACCCTTTATAATGCAATTGGAGGTGCCAGAGACTGCTTCTTGAAAAACCTTTTTTTCTGGGTAAATTAATAAAACAGTTTCTATTATTAATACCTTAATACGAACAGATAAATCAACAAACATAAATTATGTTTGCCAAATTAACCCTCGTCATATTTGTTATTAGGTTTCATCATTATAATAAAAAAAAGGATAATTTATTAATACGATAATAAATTACGACTCCTCTTGATTAAAACATCATTACAATCCTGATCAGGGCGTTATCTAGTTAATTAAATGCCCCTCAATAAACTAACGATACGATCATTATTGACAAAGTAACTTTCAGGCTGCAATAAAATTTATGCGTTATTTAGGGTGGCACATCGAAGTTATGATTTTAGGAGACGTTTGTGTCAAAAAAATTGTTTTTTGCTTTTAACCTTTTTTTACAAATTGCCCTCTAAGCCTGAATACAATAAAGATTCCAACACTGTAAAAAAAAATTGAAATAAACATGAAAATTGCTAACTCTTAAAATGGAATTTTTTTATACTTATAGAATAGAGTTTAAAAATGCCTAAATTTGATAATATAAATTTCTGTTAAATTGTTTTCAAATAGTTCAAAGTTTTATATTTAAAAAGTCACAATTAAGTTTTAAATAAATTAAAATTTATATATTACACGATTTATACGTGTTTAATTTAAACTAATTTAAAGCAACTATTCGAAGAGTTGTTTCCATTATTTTCGATACAGACTTGAGCTCGTCGAATCCATGAAGACGTACATACATGCACGGGCCAAACCAGGCTGTAGGCGAATTGCGTCACTGGCAGCGATTATGCGATGTCGTAGCTCTTCCTCAGTATCAACTTCGTTTACATACACCATTGTTTTCATATGACCCCACAAATAAAAGTCTAATGGATTAACGTCAGGCGAGCGAGGGGGCCACCCAACTGGACCATCATGGCCTATCCAACACAAGATCTAAATGTTGTCGCACTGGTCGTGAAAAATGTGGTGGAGCACCATCATGAAGAAACCACATGTTCTTCCTAACGTTGAGATTCTCATTTTCAAGGAGCACTGGTAAATTGTTGCACAAAAATTCTAAATACCGAGCACCAGAAGCGGCAAATCTCTTGGAAGTAGGGCTTGTACCCTCTGCACATGAAACGGGTACAGCAACTCGTGCCTTAAAATTTGCCAACTTGTAGATTGCGATATTCCAAATCGCGCTGCAATTGTTCTAGTGCTAATTCCAGGTTATTCTTCGATAACTTTTAAAATATCCTCCTCCAGATTTAGAATGTGCCTAGGTCTAATAGCTCCTCCATCTTGTCCAGGCCGCGGCCGCAAATTGCCAGTTTCTCTACCCCGCTGAATAACACGTTAGAAAGCCCCACGTCTCGGGTGATATCTTCGGGGAAATCTTTGGGCATACAGATCAGCTGCTGCCACGGCATTCTGATGCGTTTCTCCGTAAACCAAAACCATGTCGATAAGTTCTTCGTTTGTAAAAATATGCGCCATTACATTTGACGCTTTTATTTTGTTCGTGTAAAAATAACGATCGAAGACGATCATAGCCACCAACAAACTAAGTACTGCTAAAGATTCCAAGCAACAAATTCCAAACATTATGACTTGTTTACTATCAGTTATTAATAAACAAAATAAGTTCGTCTGATACACGTTCTGTTGACATTTGTTTAACTTTATTTCGGAAACCAAAAATATTTTACTACATTTTTTTCTCATTATTGATCTTCATCTACCATTTCCCAAGTTTTTTTTTGAAGGAAAATTTAGTATAATTTTCCTTCACTTATTCCACCTTTCCACAATATTTATTTCATTCATTACTGAAAATTCGCCAGTCTTGTTTAATTATACATAATTATGCTGTTAAATACGATCACGCATTACTTATTTTAATAAATTATTATAATATAGAGTCGATGTAGTTTTTATAAAGGATTTTTTTAATAAATGTATTTTAGGTATCACTTATATATAGTCAAATTAAAAACCTGATATAACTTTAAATATTGATAAAAGCAATAATTCCTAATTTATCGAGTCTATCAAATCAAAGAAAAAAACATAAATAAACCTTACATGCTTCACAATTCATATTTTTGAAATGCTTTTCTTTAATTTTATTAGTCAAAGTTTTCTTTCATTTAAATGTACATATAGTTTTTCATTTGGAGGTCTTTTAAAACGCGAAATAGTTTAAGTCAAAATCATAGTTTAAAAATTTGAAATTGGCTATTATATATTTTGCAAAAATATTTATATCTATGATAAAAACAAACACAAATAAATTTTTTTATTTATTAAAAAAAAAGCTTTAGATTATTAATTATTATGTGAAAATGAATAATTTAAATTATTCAAAATATAATGAAGATATGGCTTTAATTCTCAGAATATTTATTAATAGGTATTGGTTTTGCACATCCTTGTTAATGAGTGTATTAAATTAAGTTTAAATCAAATATTAATTTATTTCTTTCCACTTCTTATTAACTGTGATTTTTTTAGGTTTCTTATTTTTATTTAAATAGTTGTTTTTAAGTAATTTCGATACATTTTTTTAAGTAAATTTTAATTGGAATTAACAAATATTTTTTTAAAATTCTAAGTAGAGTGAAAAATTCCAAAAGAAAAATTATAATTAAGCAGAAAGTTCATTTTTAATATAAATCTAAAAAAATCTGTTATATAATTGATGGTAAAAAAAATACTATTAAGACTTTTTAGAAATTTTAATAAAATAATAAATCTGATAATTCAATTATACAAGTATTAATAAAAAATAAATTGTAAATAATAATGAATTTATTTAGCCTATAAGTGCTTCAAGGGTAGCACATATTAATCACTTAATTCTATCTATAAAAAAAACTTAAAAATGTAAGATTATGAGAAATAAGCGTCGAAGGCTAGACACATACAAAGGTTTAAAACAAATAATTATTGTTGGTTTTCAAGACAAAAAATTAAAAAAAAAACATAAAACTATAGAAATTATTACAAGCATAAAATATACTAGAATAAAATCTATATGAAAAGAAAAATATATAGACAAACTCACTATTCTCCATTTAAAATAAATTTTCTCAGTAACCTTTTGACCTGATTTAAATTATCACAGTTTTATATGTTAGCCGGAAAATTGTTAAACTCCAATAAGTCTCTATGAATAAGAATCAAATTGAGCAATTGGGAAGCATTATATCTATCTGTTAAGATAAAATCATTGCGATTTTTAATGCTCTTCGAAAACCCTCAGGCTACTACAGATGTAATCAGGTAGCATTTGATGTTTTAATTTAAAATGAATAAATAGGCTCTTAAGATTATCTTTTGATAGACAGAATATATAGTTAGGATAATACCGACACTACTGAAGTATAACTTTGAAAGTGTTTGTGTCACTCTTGCTAAAACCTTTTTTTTTTTAATTTCCTTTGTCACATAATCTATACTATACAGGGTGTTCCGTTGATCATGTTACAAACTTCTAGGGCAGATAGAAAACGTCAAAAGAAAAACAAAAATTCATATAAACATGGGTCCGGAAAAGCTTCCTCAGGGAGCTAGAGCTCTTTGAAAGTAACCTTTAAAAACTAGTTTTTTTTTAATAGCTTCGGAGCTACTTTAGCTACCGCAACCAATTTTGGGAGGTAAAATATTGTTAGTACGTTTATTCTTTTGAACCTACTAAATAAAAAAAATATTTACCAGGGGCTTCAGAATCAGGGGGGTATTTGGTAAATTTAGGCTCATTTCTTTAAGACTTTAATTTCTGCCCGTTTGGGCATTTGATTATGATGTTCCTATGCTTTTTACATAAAAAAGATGCTCTTAGTAAAAGTCGGTAAATATCACCGTTTTTGTGGAAATTGACTAAAACCAAACTAAGATACAGCACCTGAATTAATTATTTTAATAATAATAATAATGCTAATTCATTGCCACTGTCAGTATTTTTTAAATTTGTCACTGTCAGTATTTTTTCCATGATATTAATTCCCTTTTTATTACGGTTAAGTCATCAGTCTGTATTATTGCCTCTTCTTTCAATCAATATATCAACACGTCTCGGCATTCCACGAATCAAGTTATTGATAAAATTCTCTGGCATATTTCATTCTTCTCTTTGAAAGCTACTCTCAAATAATGTAGCGTTAAAAGAGGATTGGATATTGCTCTACCAAGATAATTCCATACATGTTCAATGGGGTTTATGTCTGGAAAGTTCGCTGGCCAGTTCATTATCTGGATATTGCCTTTCCGTAACAAGTTTTCTAGCCTTTACGTGCGATGTGGTAAGATTCAATGATTGCTGCTGTATGCTTATGAAACCTAACATTGTTTCTTCTATGATAGTATGTAGAGTACGACGACCCTCCCCCAAAACATTAGTGATCCGCCTTGATAAGGGACAATTTCCCTGGCAAGTCCTTCCAATCTACCTGGATCCCTCTAGACTCTATCCTGTCGACTATCATTGTCTCGAGAAGCCAATGCTGGTACTCAAAAGCCTATTGGTGATGTCTTGCGCTATGTTCAGGTGTAAGTGTAGGCACCCCTAAAGGCCTTTTTGCCTTTAGAGTTGAAAAATGCAACTTTCTTTCCTATGGTAATCGTCGAAGCTACCCTCCAGTATATACGCAAAAAATGACTTTGAACAGATCTTATCGTTTTCGTTCGATTTCTCCAGGTGTAACCCTCTCTGAAATCACTTTAGGTCGACCAGTGACCAGCTTTCGTGGCATGCTGCCAGTTTCCTCGAAAAGGGTCACTATGAGTCTTTTCGAAGTCCGTAGAATATATAAACTACGCTCAATCTGGTGATTTGATAAACCTTTTTGACATAAAGCCTGATTGATCATACTGAAAAATCAGATTGCGTGGCATTTTAGCAAAAATTTAATCTATACTTTATCACTAAAAATCAGTGCACGTACATCATTGTCCCAAAACAATTTTTTGCCACATAATATTGTTTATTTTTATGTTTAAATAAGAAGGTATTTACATACAAAACATCCCACCACTTTAAATGAAACTAGGCAAAATTTAGGAAGGGGGGTCGAGACTTTTGGAGATGTGTGCTTAAAAAAAATAGCAAGGGACCCAAAACTGTACCTTGAGGTCACCGTATTTAACAATAACACATTCAGACACACAACTCTATCGAAATCTAACTCTCGTTACTCCTAACATTTTTTAGGTTTCTAAGTATTTCTTCCATTTCTCTCATATATAGTTTTAAATATTACAAATTTACTGACAGATTCAGGTATCCTGGTATAAGTATAAGATTTTGTCTATGTTGCCAATAAAATAATTATTATATCCATGTGCAATGTCAGTCTTCCTTGTGATTGTCCTAGTCTCAAAAACTATTTGATTAGGTACAGTATTATACTACTTGATTTTTTATGGGTAAAAGGATCTTCAAAAAATAAATATAAGACTAAATATAAGTTATTTTCGTATTGGTTCATGTTACTTTTTTTATAATAAAGTTTTTTTTTAATTAAAAGCTTGTAATTGATTTGTTTTTCTTCTTTTGTACGTAACTTCCATTTTTTATTTATTTTTTTTGGTTCTTCCTTAAATCCAAAAAATCTTCAACTAAAAATAATTTTTTTCACAAATAAATTAATAAAGAAATAATTTTTAAATTTTTTTTTCGATTTTTGTAGTGTTTGTATTTTTTGGTTTTGTGTATTTTTTTAATTTTTTTTATAATTCAAATTAAAAAACAAATCATTTATTTCAGAAAAAGAGAGTAGGACATATTTTGGAATATATTAATGCCAATTCAGTTATGCCAGAAATGAGCCTGTAACTAATGGTAAAATCGTTTAAAGAAAAGCTAAAAAAAGAATTCTAGAGAACCAAGAGCAAATGATTAACTAAAAACTTGAACGATAAATAATAACAAAAGTTAAAAAAAAACACATTATTATTACTAAAATAGCTTACTAATGCAAATTTAAAAGCAAAGGCAGAACCATTAATAACAGGATATCAAGACAAGCAATAGCAGCTAACACCATGAGGGGCTACAATTATGAAAACCGGCATTGACCCTAGATGTACACTTTGCCGTGAATACAATGGAACTATCCATTATGTAGTATCAGGATGCTCTATTCTTGCAAAAAAGCTACCCCAGCTGCGGTAGTAATAACTTATTTCCTAATAGATGTATCGATCTAATCTGATAACAATATAAACTACTTAAATACAAAGACTTGCAAATTGAGATTCAGAGGTATATGCAGACTACAGTGATTTCAGTTGTGATCGGTGCAACAGGACTGCATGATTTCTAAAAATATTTGCGAGGTCATTAGAAATATCCCTGGCAATCTCTAAGCACTACAAGAATCCGTTGTGTCGAGCACTGAACGTATAGTGCGTAAAGTACTCTGAACGTACCATGGAATTTCCAACAAAAATTTTTACCAACATGGAATTTCCCTACTTGCACGGTGTGCACTCGGTGGTTTCAACGAAGAACAGCAAATGGGAATGGGCTTAGTTAAAATGCACGGTCCTAAAAATTGACAACTAGGAAAGTAATAGAAACCGAGAATATGGTACTTACGGCCACAATTATTCCTGCACTATCACCACAAGCAAATATATTATGAGTATTTAGGATTCCAACAAAGTTTTACAAAGCTTTACTTAAAGCTTAACAAGCAGAGCTGTATTTCAAGTTCTGTTAACAGAGAAAGATTAAAACATTTTTGAGTCATTTTGGCGACTAACAAAAATTCTAAAAACTTACCTTCATTCAAAAAATAAAATACGTGGACATACCCGGTGATAACATATACTTTTAGAGTTCTTGATTGAGCTATCGCGGAGCTTGAACTATTGGATCGCTAACTAAGGACAACCTTGACAAAGCATAAAATATTGCACCCGAAATCAGCAATTGAACGGCTCTAGCTGCATAGGCACGATGAACCTGAAAATGAAAAACAAACGTAAATTAATTAGACAATGGCAATCCAAGCAACACAGTCGTTTTTATTAATAGTCTACATGGTGAGTATGTCTATAAAGCGGCTAGCAATACTTACTTTACATCTTTTACCTGACACTGAAATTATCACGATTCAGGACCAGGTGGTCCCGACGAGATACTACCGGAATCACATTCTAAAACAACATGTAGAATCTTCAAAGTGTCGGTTATGTAACAAAAAGGAAAAATCTATTCAACATCTATTTTTCACGTGCATTAAACTTGCTCCAACTTCATACTTGTCAAGATATAACAACATGGGTAAAGCAGTTCATCAAGCAGTGCTCAAAACGTGGGCCTCTTAACCAATGACTTAACTCCTGAATAACATAAGTCTGAACCCCAACCTATTCATGCACACGAAAATTTATTGGGATATCGAAATCGTTACAGATCGAATCGTGCAGCACAACAGACTACCTAATAAAGATACAAGAACTTGCCAGGTCATAGATTTCTCAGTACCTTTGGATGACGATATTAACAGAGACATACATAGAAAAGCTTACTAAAATCTAGGATCTGTGTTACAATTTAGAGGATCAGTATGATTACAAACAGAGGAAAACTTTTTATGCTTCTTGCTTAGTCAATTGGATGGGGGGTCAAACAAAACTCACGTTTTAAGTTTTAATGTTGCCGACGCATGATTTCCAAACCCTCATCACGTCAAAGCTTTGAGAATTCCTCCGATTAATGAAATGCATACCCTCCCACCCCTTTCTTTGTTAGTAATGAAAAAAAACGCATTATCACTTGTATCAACCAAAAGATAGAATTATAGTATTATTGCAAAATATAGAAGTTCACTTTAGTAATACTCTGTTTTCACTAAAGTGTTCTTCCACTCACTCTTCGATTCTTAATTAAAGGATCACCTCGTATATTAATAATATAAACCACCTGACTATGATGTTTTAATAAAGCGGTGTAATAATTTCAATTAGGGAAAATATACGCTGATAATAGCAATCATCACATAACAATCGTATTATTCAAACAGATTAAGGAGAGCCTAGATAGAGCTGCCGGTCGTCGGCGTGGTTAATTTTCGAGAAAGCACATGCGTAAATAACGGAATTATTTTCATTGGTCTAATCGGCGAAGGCGGAGAAATTGCGAGGGTAGAGAGAAGGTTTTACTTCCCCTTTGATGACGAGGAGGCCCGACACTAAAACATTTATTAGTTCAGTGAGTTAAAGGGAAGCCCTCGGGAGCAGGATCCATCCATCCACCACCACCACCACCACCACCACCGCCGCCGAGAATTTCATTTAATTAATTTGAAAGACTCTATTAATTATTATCGTCATGTTGTTGGGTTAAAGGGTTCAGTTTAGTGTCGATTATGATGATGTCGAAAACGGTTAGGGAGCAAAAAACGCGAACCGTGTATAGTATCGATCAAATCTTGGGATTCACTACGTCGTCTACGGAAAATTGTGGTAAGTGTTTGATTTTTTTGATTAGTAAAACCTTTTTATTCTTGATTAACTATATAGTCGTAATTTTTCTAAATATCTTTTTTCTTTCCTCAAACACATTCTCAGGAATCTCTCTATTTTGGTGCAAAGAACTTACATGTCAAAGTTTCCAATTTGACTGTTCATATTAAACATGTTTTAAGATATAATTAAAGTTTTTATATTTACGAAAGAGTCTTCTTAAGATTACTGATATTGTATCTTAAAAATTATTTTCAAGAAAAGTGAAAATTTATGATAAAAATTAGCAAAATAATTCCCCAACCAAAACTGGCTTAGTTGCTCATATTCTTAACTCAGAACCACATTTTCTACCCTCAAATTTAACATCAGGACATCCCTCACAATTAAAATAAAAAAAAATTAAAATATTTTTTTGGCTCATAAGTTATGCCTAAAATTATCCACTAATGAATAGAAATCCTAGTGTTATAAAGAACGTTTTATTTAATACGAATATATATTCAGTTTGCTTATTATTTTTTAACTGTTGCAATATTTATGTAAAATTATTTTTTTCAAGTTATACACGACTTTTTTTGATGTTTGTATATTTTAATTCCCAATATTTTTAGATTTTGTATTTTTTTCATTTAAAACTTTACTGAAAATTTCCAACAAAAAATAATTTTTTTAATTTTAATATTAAATACATTTTAAGCTTAACTGTGATTTTTAAATAAATTTAATCAAGGTTTTTAAATAATATTTATTTTTAATTATTTGGCTCAAATATTTTTATGTTTCTTGCACGCAGTTGTTTAAATGTAGGATCCAACAATTCTTACGTTTGTCTCAAGTTTCAATACTGCCGACGATGGATATTAATTTTGCTAATTAAAATTATAAAATCATTCATACTTTTTACCTTTCAAATAATTTAAACTAAAATTTATTAGTTTTAAATAGAATACATACAATTTTATGAAAATAAACCTAAAGGAGTTTACACGCTTTTAAAAAAATATATACATATTAATTTGTACAATAATATTTGAAAACCTAGAAAAAAAAATTGCTGGAACTCTGTCTCATAGGATATGAACCGGAATGAGCCTTTGCACTTAACAAACCTTAAGATCTTCTCGAAGTATAAGTAGAAATAGAAAAAACCTTAAAAATACTAAAATGTAATTAATTATAAGTTGAAAGGAATAAATTAATATTATTAAAAGGTTACATAATAAGAAAAAAAAAACTTGACACTTTCCTATAAAATCCTATCTTTAAAAAACATTTTTAATTTAATAAAATTAAAAAAAAACTGAAAAACAAAGAATGTTTTAAAAATATGTAATTTTTGAGCCATTTTAACTTTAAATGTAAATAGTTATATAATTTAAAATTTTGCTGCAATCAACATTTAAGTATAGGAAACTCTTATGATTTTTCTCTTTATTTTAGAGCTTTTGAGTTGCCCTCTTTTTTATTGAAACCCTTCTATTCTGATTATTTCTTAAAAAATATTTTATATTAATTTGGTGTTATTGGTCTCTCAGAAACTTGATTGTTTTCTCTTCAAGATGCTAGTGCGTTTAATAATAGCAGTTTTAATTTTGTTAAGAAAGATAGTGGAACTAGAGGAAGGGGTTTACCAATTTATATAAGAATGCTACTTAAATTTAAGTTCAGTTTTACCTCTAGTTCCCTTGTATAAATACTAAAGAAAATAATAACAATATATTATTTAAAATCATTTATTGATCGCCTTCATTTAACGTGCATGACTTTATTAACTCTGAAGACCTTTTATCCTTGCCAGTCTCCTTTTAGGACCTTGGCAGAAACAAAAAAATAATTTTTAATATTTCTCTTAATATAGGAAAGTTTTAAGTATTTCGATTTTTCAAAATTATTTGATTATTTAACAAAAATTTTCATATTTTAATTTTAATTTTTTAGTCTTTTTTTGACCGCCAGAGGGTGCCAAAGTTTTAAGATTAAAATGGTTAATTTGATTATTCTGATTATTTCTTAAAAATATTTTATATTAGGTTATAAAAATAAAATATTAATACACTCGCCGGCACAAAATTCCGCCACCCTGAAATATTGGCCAAGTTTGATGTTTTATAAATTTTTTATTTTTTATCAGATTCTTACGATTTTGCCATCAGTTTTTAGATACATTTGTTGTGATTTTTTAAAATCATTTTGTAAAGTAGTAATTTTCGATTAGGCTATATTATACAGGAGTAAATCAACTGTGGTTTTTTCTCGTAATTTCAAAAGACCCTATAGGTAAATTAAGGTGAATAATTCTGTTTACATACTGTTTCTTGTAATCTTTGATGTATTCTAAACATTTCGATTTTTGATTCATTCCATGATATCATTTCTGCTGCGAGCTGCAAATTTTTTATTAAAACGCTGATTTGAAGCGTATTTTTATTAGGAGAAACAAACGCTAGGTATATCATAAAGTCAATTAAAAAAAAAAACAATTTTAATAGCGTGTATTTCCTCCTCTCGCAGCAATAACAGCTTGCAGTCTTCGCGGCATCGAATGAATAAGGTTCCTTATTCTTTCTTGAGGAATAGCCTCATATTCTTCGATCAGCGCTAGTCGTAAGTCTTGCAAGGTTTGTGGTTGTACAGGACGACGACGAACGGCCCTTTTAAGTTGATCCCAAAGATGTTCTATTGGGTTGAGATCCGGGCTACATGCGGGCCATTCCAATATTGGGAGTCCAACTTCATCCAGATATTCGCTCACTACATGTGCAACGTGACGTCTAGCATTATCATGCATTAATGTAAATGGGTTCCCAATGAATGGAGCAAATGGGACAACAACTTCTTGAAGGACTTCCTCAATGTAACGGTGGGCGGTTAGAGCTCCATTTTCAATAAATACAAGATTGGTGCGTGCTTCGGTAGAAATACCCGCCCAAATCGTGACTGAACCGCCACGATATGAGATTTGTTCTAAAATGGTGTAGTCAGCATATCTTTCATTTCTACGTCTGTATACCCGCTCACGACCATCCGGCGTCCTTAAACAAACCCCGGATTCATCTGTAAATAGTACGTTTGCCCACTATTCTAGAGTCCACTCAAAATGCGATCTTGCAAACTTCAGTCGATGTTGTCGATGCCGAGGAAGTAATTGTGGACATCCTGCTGGCCTTCGTGAATAAAGTCCAGCTTCTGCTAATCATCTACGTATCGTTCTTTCATTTACACTTACTCCATGAAGTATTCCCATGAAGTCATTTTTTAGACACACAGCAGTAGATCTTCGATCTCTTAAAGAACTAATCGTGACAAAGTGATCATCAGCTGCAGTGGTCATTCTCCTTCTGCCAGAGCCTTGTCGTCTAGTAAAAATTCCCGTCTGTAAATACCTATTCCAGGCATCTCGAACTGTAGACCGCGGACATCTCAGAGGACGGGCGACATAACTTTTGCTACGGCCATCCTCTATTAACGTAACGATTCTACCCACGTCTGCTGGAGTTAATACCATATTAACACACAAGTGCTGCGAGAGGAGGAAATACACGCTATTAAAATTGTTCTTTTTTTAATTAACTTTATGATATACCTAGTGTTTGTTTCTCCTAATAAAAATACGCTTCAAATCAGCGTTTTAATAAAAAATTTGCCGCTCGCAGCAGAAGTGAGATAATGGAATGAATCAAAAATCGAAATGTTTAGAATACATCAAAGATTACAAGCAACAGTATGTAAACAAAATTATCCACCTTAATTTTCCTACAGGGTCTTTTGAAATTACGAGAAAAAACAACAGTTTGTTTTACTCCTGTATAATATAGCCTCATCGAAAAATGCTATTTTACAAAATGATTTTAAAAAATCACAACAAATGTATCTAAATCTGATAGCAAAATCGTGACAATCTGATAAAAAATAAAAAATTTATAAATCATCAAACTTGGCCAATATTTCAGGGTGGCGGAATTTTGTGCCGGCGAGTATATATATGGAAATGAATTATATAGAGTTTCTTGATTATTTCTAAATTATTACATATTTTTAATTAAATATTCTGAAATTTTCTCATTTCTCTGAATTGCTTATAATTTTTCTAATTTAATAGTCTGTTATCTGAAAAAATTAGTTTATTTTTGTTTACTTTGTAAATCTAATATATTTTTTACTAAAATTAACAAAAAAAAATACATCAACCTTAAACCGTTCTAAGTAATATAAATTTACACACAACCATGTTTTCTCCTTCAAACACATAATTTTCTTAATGATAACTTCTAAGATATGAAAGCCTTGGCGTGAAAACGATGTATGCCACATGCAGTAGGTTTTGAGAAATCGCCTCTGGAAAATCATTTTAAATCCACAAAATCAAAATTAAATTCTTTTTATTTGAATTCGGTTGTAAAAGATAAAACACCTTACCTAGTCTTATACCGACAAAAAGGTTTAAAAAAAAATCACTAGATTTACTTTTTTGGAATTTAATTTGCAAAAAAATGTGGCTTGTATCCTTTTACATGAAAAAATCAAGGTTAACTGAAAAAACATAAAAGTTAAATGAAAAATAAATTAATTATCATCACTTAATGGGTAGTCTTCATCCAAATGCTCTATATCCATTGGTAATGCCCCTTCTTGACTAACCAGTTTTTTTGCGCCAATATCCAAAAAAAAATGATGGCTTACTTCAGGCATATACGGTAGCAAAAGTGATAAATTATCAAGTTTTTTGGGGTTTATTTTTATTGGCTCCATATATTTTTGTTTTAAACATTCTGTTAAACATTGCCTTCTAATACCTTTTTTTCCAATATTTACATTTTTAAAATTTTCATTTAAGTAATGTTTTATCTTTAAAAGGTTGGGATTTACGCTGTCAAACTTAAAGATACAAATTTTGCTAAAGACAACTTTTTCTTTTTCATCGGTAAGCTTTTTTTTAGCAATATTTCCTTCTAAAGATTTGAATGAAATAAAGTCTTCTCTCTTCATTACAGTAACTTTAAACGGATTGGTTCTCTTACACTTACTTACTGCCTCATACCAATCTGCTGGTTCATATACTGTCTTTATCTTCTTTTTATATTTCTCTATCATAGCAAAGACCCTATCGGTCAGAAGATGAGTATGCCCCACTACTAAGAATCTATGGATTCAAATACACCTTCTGTAACCAACTGCTTCCACAAGCTCATTAAGACCCAGTTCTTATTTTGACCTCCGCAATTATCTGTATATACAATAAGGTTTTTGGGAAGGTGTTCTTGTTCTTTGAAATGTTTAAAGATTATACTGGAAATCTCATCGCTACCTCTTTTACCCGTATTCTCAGACCACATGTACATATAGCCCTTATCATTCACACAGTCATGGACTCCAAGATTATATACCCATACCTTCCTTAAGTAAAAATCAGGACCAGTTGTTAAAGAGGGTACAGGGAGTGCTTGCTGAAGGTCAAATGATAATACGTATGTATCCTTTAAAGCAGCCATTTTTATTTTATCCTTTAAAGTATTTTGCATTGCTTCAACGCGCCTTAAATGCAACTTCTTTTCTGTCTTTAACTTCTTTAGAGATTCTTCATCTTCTTTAGAATTTTCAATGTTTACATCTAGTTCATCGCATATCTTGCAGGTATCGCTTCTTGGTAGCTTAAATCCTATATTAAGCTCAGAACAAAATATCCTTCTGTATTTATCCTGACTTATAGGTATTATATTTTCTTCAACACACCAAGGCTTATAATAATCATAGTATAAAGAAGATATATTGAGGTCATGATTAATGTAAGTTTTATGAGGATTTTTTTTCCTACTGTAATGGCTTGTGTATTTTGGAATAATATTAATATGGTCTCGAGCTGACTGGCAGGCCTCCTCCGGTATTTTATTATGGCGCACTAGAAACTTCCCTCGTTGATCTGGTTTAGGTGTGGTTAGGCCTTCAAGCATTTGTTTGTGCAGAAGCTGTAATCGCCTCTGAGACGTCAGACCATGAATGGAAATAAATTCTCTTTTAGATATTTTTACATCAAAGCCATTGAGCCTTACAAAATAGTGAAAACCAAACTTCCGAGAAGAGACAGCTCTCTTTGTTTTCTTAGGGTATGAACGTTTTTTTGGCAACTGCTTTATGTTATGAAATAAATACGCATTTTGCTTGTCATAATCGCCAATATTCCAAAAATAGTCAAAAATTTTATTTTCTGTACCTTGAAGCAACATCCTACAGTTTTTGTTGCAACCACATGGTGGACCTAAGACTCTGGCTTCAATATTTTTGCCTCTTTTATTTATATAGGGCGAACCAAGATTTCGACATATTTTTCTTAATTCAGATCTTTCGACGTTTTTTTTTCTCTATCTAGTTTTGTTCCTTTTTTCAGGGGTAGGAAGTTCAGCACGGCGTTTTTTTCTGGATTCCTGTAAACAAAAAATTCGCTATATATAGTTATTTTAGTACTCTGACAAACATATTGGGATGATGATAGCAAACAAAGTGAATGTTATGTCAAAAAAAATTATATTATACCTGTGAAAAATGTCATACTCCCGTAAGGGAATTGCCATAAACATTATTACAGATATTTTAAGAAAATACACAAAAATAATGGCAAAAATACATAGCTACAATTTTTAGTAAAAGGGTTTAAGCCACATAACCTCAAATACATACCTGTTGCTCTTCACAGGATGATGCACTGGATTCATTTTCACTCTCTACGTAGTCTCTGTCTTTTACACTATCGTCAGAATTCCATCCACCGCTATTTTTTTTCACTAGAATTACTTGAAAACTCTTTAAACTCTCGAGAATATCCGGCACGTGGGCTACTCATGATGGCGGCTTGTAACCGAAAATTTTCATCACACAGCAGATTTTGTGAAAACGACACTTTAGCACAGTAGCGCCATCTATTGACCGATCATAAGAATATGCTGTATGTAGCTAGTACCTTTATTTCCGAGTAATTTCAAATAAAAAAGACGGATTTTGTGGCTTGCATCCTTTTCACGCCAAGGGCTTCATATATTAAACCTTTTCATATATACGAGTATTGATGAAAAAATTACTCTAATACTCTTAAGGATGTCGGTACTACATCTAAAATATATTTTCAAGATTAGTGAACATTTGTGATGAAAATTAGTGAAAAAGTTCGCTAACGAATAATTTTTTGATTACTCAGAACCGCACGTTTTTTACCTTTAAATTCACCCTCAGGAAATCCTTTAAATGAAAAATGGAAAAAAATTAACATATTTTTGTTGAGTCCTAAGTTATGTCTAAAACTGTTTGTTATTAAATAAAAACCATAATGTTGCAATTGAGTTTTAGCGCTTAGACGTTAGCGCTTATTTAAAAAAAAATGACATAAGCAGAAAGAAAGTACATATGTATATGAATAACATATTTAATATTTTACGGCTAAACCATAAAAGAAATTTTACAGGATAAAAAAAGCTACAAAAATTTGTCAGCTAATATTTGAGAAGCAATTTAAGTTAACTTGATTTTAACTTTTGGGCATTAACATAGGTAAGCGCCTATGTCAAAGTACGTCAATTTATATAGTTATAAACGCTGCAGGTAAATAATAAAGGCTACTTAGAAAAAAAAACATCTTAATTTTAAAACTTTGGCACCCTCTAACGGCTAAACGAAGCAATTTTGGTAAAGGCAAGTTGGCATAAATTAGGCAAGTTCTATTTTAAGCCAAGGAATTTGTGGTTAAGCATTGTACACTCAGTTCACAGACACCCTGTATGAATAAAATATTATTATATAAAAAAATAAGTTATACTTACTCTGTTAATTATTTCGAAATGGTCGCAATTTACATTTCTATAAAATTATTTTTTTTAATTTATAAACGATTTATTTTTTAATGATGTTTGCATATTTTAATTTTCATTATGAGTTATTTTGTATTTTTTAATATAAAATTTAAAAAAATTATCTTCTCATATATATAAGTCCTCCAAATATCGTAGTAATAAATCGTGCCTGACATTGTCACATGCTTTCGCGTAATCAATATAACATATAAATAATTCTTGCATATTTGCATACATTGTAGACAGTACTAGATTAGCATTTGCAGAATGAACATAAGCCTCTCTAAAAAAGTAATAATATTATAATTGCCATTATCTTTGATAATATTTTTATAAATGAATCGATTATTTCTGAAAGGGCCTAAGTGCCGTTTCGGACATTTTGTTTTTAATATGCTACAATAAATTTTGAGCCAAATCCTAGCGTTTGGTGCAGAAAAGAACTAAATTCAATTATTCCTTATGTAAGAGTAAAAGTTAAACACTCATCATTGCCCAAAATAACATTTATATTCCCGTAATATTAATTATAACGTATATATTTATTATAATAACGAAATATTCGTAGCAAACAAAATATTCGACAAACTTCAGCCGATATCTTTTTTTCACTGCCTCCTGCCTCGCTGCGATTCTCCACCGTCCTGGCTTATGGCTGACGCATCATTTTTAGAATTCCTTAACATTCGGCCATCCTCTTCTGATCTGACCTCAGATCCTAGTAGTTCCCCATCTGAAATAGATAAAGAATATGACATACTTCTGATAATCTTACCCTGTTCGAATAATAATTTTCTTTGCACCCCAGAAACATTTAACATAAAATCATGATCAATGGATATATCGAACCTTACGACTCTTAATCTTGTGCATAATGTTTGATCTTAGTACCTCTTAGTATGTACCTTTTTCATCAAACACCTCACATTTTATTAACCATAATTTGATGTTGTGCTTAGTATTTGGTGCTAGTACCTCATAGAATGTACTTATTTTACATAACTCACATTTAATTTTGCCCCTTCGGCCTTATCATTTTGTTAACCAAGTGAATTCTTACCCTTTAGTATAATCCACGGTTTCATCTTATCTACCGAGACCACTGTCTTTATCCCTCGAAAATTCTCTCTCATATCCTGGACTTCGTACCTGTCATTTAAAAGGACGTTAGTAACCTTGAACGGTCCTTTAAACTTAGCTAACAACTTGGCCAAAGGTGTTGTACCAATGGCTGTATTAAAAGTCATGTTTAATGGAACTTTGGACCTTCTTGACAACGGTATCCCAACGATCTTCAGCAACACCAGCAGCACTGCACGAAAGTGCGTTTAATATCGTGCGGTTATACCTTTCGCATTGCTCGTTTACCCTTGGAGTTGCTACCGCATTTAGGATATGTTTCAAGCCATAGTCCTCACAAAACTTCTTGAACGTCGCTGAGGTGAATGCGGTGCCTCTGTCTGACACAACTCTTGTTGGTGCTCCAAAAATATACATAATGTTACTTAAAGCATTGACTACGGGTTTTGTAGTTACGTCCTTTACAGCCTCAATAAAACAGAATTTTGTAAAGCCATCCACTACAACTAGCAGATACTTTTGTTCTTTTTACTTTTTATAAACGGCCCAAGATGATCAATATGGATTGTGTGGAAGGGGGTAGCAACTTTTTCTAATGGGTGGAGATACCCCTCCTTTTTACCACTAGGGTTTTTATAATAAAGACAGGAAAGGCATGAAGGCACATACTTCTTTACATATTTTCGAAGTTGTGAAAACCACTAATTCTCTTTTTCTTCAACAGTCTTTTCAAATCCGAAGTGACCTCCATTATCTTGACACAGCTGACATATTTGCCATCTACAGTCCTTGGGAAGCACCCATAGTGGCTTGCCTTCTTTCATCTTTTTATATACCTTATCATCGTGTAATTCATATTTGTCAAAGTACTGTTTAGTTGATCTATTAATAATTCCTCTCTTTAGTATGGTATAGATAATTCGAAGTTGTTCATCTTGCATTTGAGCCACTACTATCCAATCGGCTTCTGTAACATCAATCGTGGCTACTTCTAGATATTCGGAAACAGGGTTCCGACTAAGGGCGCCTACATGTCCCATTGCCGATCCAGGTCGGTGAATAATTGAAAAGTTGTAATTTTGTACTGGGAGCCACCACCGAGCGACTCGCGGGATCATATCTTGTTTCGCAAATGAAGCACGTAACGCACTGCAGTCCGAAACAATATCAAACTTAATACCTAATAGATAAACTCTAAAATATTGTAATGCTAAAGCTACCGCTAAAGTCTTTAATTCGTAAGAATGATACATTCTTTGTTCAGGGCTCGTTTGCTTACTGAAGTATGCTACCACTTGTTGGTTTTTATTATTAATTTGAATTAATATAGCGCCAAATCCCAAACCACTAGCGTCCGTGTGTAATTCTGTCTTTAATTCTGGATTAAATATCGCTAACAGCGGACGAGATACTAATATTGATTTAACCTTGGTAAATGCATCTTGTTGCTCACCTGACCAAGCAAATACAACATCCTTTCTCAGTAATCTTGTAATTGGCTCCACCAATACACCATAGTTACGAACATACCGACGAAAGTATCCGGAAAGACCTAAAAACTGCCTAACTTCTTTTATATTAGTGGGCTCTTTCATATCTATAACGGCTCTAATTTTTTCCTTACAGGATCTTACCATAGAAATACTAATTTCCCGCCTTAAATAGTTAATCTGAGATTTGAAAAAGTAGCATTTGCTTAGTTTAAGTGTTAATTTTCCCTACCTTAAAGCATCTAATATTATCCTTAGTCTCGATAAAGCTTGTTCTATATTGTGCGCCGGAATTATAAGATCATCCAAATAGGCAAAAACAATTTTATTTAAATAATCTTTAAGCACCATATTTATTAATCTCTGAAAAACTGCTGGCGCGTTTGTTAGCCCGAACGGCATCCTTGTAAACTCATAATGAGATGACGGTGTGATAAATGCAGTCTTTTCAATCGAGTCTTTATTTACTGGTATTTGATAGTAACCAGACGCTAAGTCCAGGGTTATAAAATATTTATGACTTCCTAACATATCAATTTGATCTTTGATTAAAGGAAGTGGATATTTTTCTTTGACCGTGATTGCATTTAACCGGCGATAATCAAAACATAGACGATTATCGCCATTTTTTTTTTACCAATAGGACCGGACTAGCATAAGCCGACTTTGATTCCCTTATAATTCCGTTACACAAAAGTTCTTGTATTAATTCGTTAACTATGGTTTTTTCATAAACAGACATACGATATGGATTATAAACTATAGGTTCGCTAGACTTACATGTTATTGTCAACTCAACTAATTCGGTTTTGCCTAATTCTTTTAGATTAAATGATATCCTATCTCGATATTCCTTTAAAAGTACAAGTACTTGATTTTTTTCCGAATCCGTGATATTGCCAAAATTCAATAAATCTAACGTTATTTGGTTTTGCAAAATAGTATCAATTTCTACGGAGCAAATATTTTTAAGCCAAAAAGTATCATTACATTTAAACATAGCTATTTGAGGTTGATTCAAATAGTCAGAACCAATAATAACATTATATGAAAGACAACTATCATCATTGATGATGAAGGCACTAACATTCCCTACTGAATCATCAATTTTAATATGAACATCACTAACAGTGTTGCACGATATGTAGTCACCCATAAAACTCTTTAGAAATACGGCATTATCAAGTGCAATATTTTCTATTTTTAGTTTTTCAGCTGCTGACTTTTTAATAAGAGTACAAGAGCTTCCTGTATCTATTAAACAATTATAAATTAATTCGCCATTAATATTAATATTAATATTTTTCGTATAAATATTTTTTTTTAAAACAATCTACCAAATTTACATTTTGCACTTTATTTTTATTACGAAAACACTGATTTTTACTATGACCTAATTTATTACACAATTCACACTTAACTATAATTTTTAGACAATCTTTAACAATATGTGGTCTCTTGCAATTATAACATATTTTGTGGTTAGAATATGAAGGTTTAACAAATTTACCTTTGTTGGCATTTGCCGATTTTTCTCGAACATTCGTATAATTAGAAACATTTAATTTTTTTGAAAGAAAATCCTGATTAACACTATCTAAATAACTTACTAATAACCCAACTGACTTAAAATTTGCCGCCTAAGCTGCTAGTTTAATATTCTCATTGCTTATTCTCTCGATAATACAATCTATTAAATTTACATCACTAATATTTAAATTTAATTTTTGTAACCTAGCTAGTTTTTCAAAACAATAGTCGCTTAATTTTTGATTAGGCATATGCACATAATTCGCGGCCTCAACAAATAATTTACCAAACTTAATCTTGCATGAAAATATTTCCATTAATAATACCTTCATTTCGGCCCATTGTTCACATTGTTTTTTTTGTGAGTCATACCATTTCCTAACATTACCCCTTATTCTAGATGTCGCAAGTTTTATGATTAAATTGTTGTCCCAATTATAAATGTTGCTAAGTTCATCAACTTTGGTTATCCATTCTTTCGCCGTCATGCTTTCATTGGAGGCATCAAATATAGGTATTAAAGACTCATTGACACTTACACTAGCATAAGTACTTACAGTTTTCTCCTTACGTAATTTTTCACTTCATTTTAATTGCCTTTTTAATTTTTTTATTTGTTTCTCTGCACTGTCCGAATCACTAGATGATGAACTAGAGGATCGTGTTCTACTTCTTTTCTTATGTTTTCCCATAGTAGACGTGAATAATTCCACTTCTGAAATTGTAAGAGTAAAAGTTAAACACTCATCATTTCCCAAAATAACATTTATATTCCCGTAATATTAATTATAACTTATATATTTATTATAATAACGAAATATTCGTAGCCAACGAAATATTCGACAAACTTCAGCCGATATCTTTTTTTCACTGCCTCCTGCCTCGCTGCGATTCTCCACCGTCCTGGCTTATCGCTGACGCATCATTTTTAGACGCAACACTTACTTGCATTTCTGGGTGAGAAAATAATGGTGTAGTGCAGAAAGGACCTAAGTAAACTAATTTAGCCCCTTTAAGAAATAAATATTAAAATGTGTGTCGTGCTGTATTTGACCTTGCACTGCGCTCTGTTTTGTTTTGAAATGCAAGCCTCGTGTGTCGAAATATTTTTAGTGATTTACTGGCTTGGATACTGTGTGCATGGTTGCTGCCAGGCAAATCAGAGGTGCTTGCAAGTAAGTTTAATAAAAGTTATATATTGAATAGTCTAGGTATATAGTACCACTCCAGTACCACTTTGTGAGTTTTCTTTAAAATTTCTGGAGTCGTCAGCTCATTTGGTCGACCACTGCGATGCTCGTCTTGGCAGCTCATACGGCCTCGTCTAAACTCTGCTACCCAATATTTTACTGTTGTTAACGAAGGAGCAGACTCACCCAGAGTAGAATTCAGTTCAGCTTTTATATTGGTTGGGCTGAGGCCTTTCAAATAAAAGTATTGTATCACATAACGATGACCAATTTTCTCCATTTTCATAAATTCACTGAAAATTATTGATGGCTGCCAAACAAATACTAAACAACGTGGCGTCTTCAAACTTGAAACATATGCTTTATAGATTGTATACCTACTTTCTAATACACTGATATTTTTCAAACTACTGCCGACATCTCTAGGTCAGGCCGGGTACTTCTGGGACCACCCTCGTATAAAAAGACAAGCCTGTCTACTGAATCTCAACAAAGAAATGTTCCTCGATCTCAAAAAACTTCTTTTCTATAATAATTTCGACCTTTAGTTATTATGTATATAGGTCTGAAACTTCAGGTTATGTATTAATAGCATTCTTGGTGTTAATCACTTCCATTTGGCTTTACCGAAACACAAAGCCAATTTAGTATTGAATGGCCCAAAATACCAGCATATCCTGAAGACATGGTGCCAATTTTGGAAACAAAAATAGCCCACTTGCAAAGCCTTAATCAATGGGTATAACCAGAAGATAAGCAGAAATTTTACGTCCACATAATAAATTCCTGGAAAACCAAGAAATCCAAAGCTAAATAACCTGAACCATCTTAATAGAACTGAAAACCATGGTTTTTTCGATTTTGTTTTAAACTTTGTGAGAATAATGTTGGCTGTTTTTCACAATAAAATTACCATATTAGGGGATTGTATAAAAACCTAAAAAAGTAAATTTATAAGTAAAGTATATTTCTAAAAGGACCTAAGTTAATTTTTTTGAAAAATCTGTCTAATAAAGAAAATCCAAAATTCTACATTGATTTCAATAATTTACACCTTTAACCGAACCATACTAATAAAAAAAACGAATAATCAATTTAAAATATCAAGAGGTTAAAAAATAAACAAAATTTTTCTGTTTTTCTCAAAACTTCTTATAATATCACTTAGTCCCTTTAAGAAATAATTGATTCAAATACAGAAATCACGTTAAAACAAACTTTAATAAATTAAATTTAATCTGCTCATACTTGTTAATCATTTACAAATCAAATAAATCTCATGTCGATATTAGTTTAAATCGACGATATGTTTCAATTGGTTAGTACTGCAGAGTGGCATATAAATATGCAAAATAATTACCTCCCTAATTCCATATTAAAATCCTATTTCCCATTATGTTGTAAAGTCGGATCCTACATACGTACATCACATCATCAAAACTCTGGCCTTTTATTCGGATCGTAAATAATCCGCTTAAATTTTATGGGAGCCGAATTATTACCGGGAAAATTCTTTATGCGCCTTTGATTATTGACCAAATTAATTTAAAACAAAAGTGGTATTTTCCGATGATGCATAAATCCGAATTAAAAAAGGTGGGTGGGACTTGAAAATGGCAGATTTTAATTGAGGGCGTAGATATTTAAGCTTTTTTTTTTAGTTCATTCTTTTGCACAGATTACAGACATCGAAAGCAGACATAGAGGCAACACATGAACGCTGTAAAATTGGAATAAAGAAGTCAATTTGAACAGAAATAATTACAATAAAGGGAAATTGGAAGAAACGTGATTATGAGTAAGAAAATGATTGCATTGCATACATACATACTTTTATTAATATGAAACACGTTTATACAAAAAACTGAGAAAATAAGAGACTGAAACATATACAAAGAACAATCTAACGCAGCTACATCAGTGGATATGGACTAGCGTATATTAGAATACAACCATACTAAATTCTCCAATTTACTAGAAAAAGACTAAGGACTATATGTATCCGGACTGAAATGTGGATGAACATTATATTTTAACAAGAGAAAACTATTAGGGATATCAATACGCGCTAGACCATTATTTGGAATAAACTTCGTTTCACCTATAAATTAGCCATTCTCAGAGACCAAAGAAGTCACAGCTGTATATTATTATATGAATGAACACGAAATACTTAATGGAGATATGACTTTGAACATGGCAAATTATGCAGAATTGCGGAATCTATAGGGATTGTGTATCCATGGTCTTTTTCTCGAATATAGGCAAAACTAATTTATGTTATTTTGAAATGAGAAAGATATGTATTGGGAATGCCCTCTGATGATCGGAGAATACATTATAATTCATTCGGTTACCCCACAACAATGAAAGTTCATTTTGAAAATCAAAGATCAAAAGCTTTACTGACAGCAATGAAAAATCATTGAAAGGCAATTTCAGCCATTCATATGAAGAGAATAAAGCTATTAACCACAGCTATTTACTTTTAGCTTGCCATTTAAATCATCGTTGCACCTTCTCACTTATTGAAGATTACTAACAAGACCTTGTGAATACTGAAAGGATGCTAGAGGAAATAATATAATACCAAAGAAGCTCCATATTCGTCCATGCATTCGTCTTTCATGAAGCTTCCGAACACTTGATTGTTTTATCCTAATGTTGACTTCTGCTTAACTTAGAGTCCAGTGTTGTGTTACTGTTAAGGACTAATCGTTCCACGGATATATATAAAAGCTTTGTTTTGGTTCCTGTTAGAATCGTCCTAGAATTGTTTTGCACATGCGCAGATTGTTTTATGCGTTTTGGTTAAATTAGAATTGATTCCGAATTGAAAGTTTGGTGTTTTGGTTTTTTTTTGGACCGGTTCAGAATTGTTCTAGAATCGTCCAAAAATCCCTGCTCGAGAGTAGGGATCAATTCAGAATCAGGCAGTTCGCACATGCGCAAAAAATATATCCTTACACTTTTACCCGACTTCACCAAATTTGAGAAGAAGAAGAAGTAAATAAGTAATTTTTTATGCTTTGTTTATTGTTTTTCTTGTAGATAGATTTCACTTAACCTAAGAATTATCTATTGATTTTTTTTAAGTTTTAGTTTTTTAAAATAAAACGTTGGAATATGTATTCTCAAATGGATCAAGATAGTAAGTAATTTTAATTTCACAAGATTATAAAGAGTAACTCTTTAACGGATTGTTTTTTTTTCAATTTTAGTGATCCATCAAGAAATAATTGAATATTCTTCAATGCAAGGAAGTGAATGTACTGAAGCAGATCAATTTTTAAATTCACGGCCGAAAACATTGGCATTAATTGAAATATATAGAAAATATAAGGCAAGACTAGGTTCCTTTGAAGTAAAGTCTATGAAACGCCTTTGGGAAATTGTTGCAAGAGAACTTTCCAACACATTTAAAATGACCATAAGTGCTTCAAAATGTGAGAACCGATGGAAGACACTTGAAAGAAATTATAAAAAAGTTATTGATAACAATAACAAAACTGGCAGGTCACGCAAAATTTTTGAATATGAAGAAGAGTTTGACCAGATCTATGGAAAAAAGAAGAACATTACTCCTACTATTTTACTTTTTAGTAGTTCTGAAATTCACTCAGAAATTCATGTAAATAAAGAAAATCAAGGAGGTGATTCTTTCAGCAGTCAGAGAAAGCAGCTTAGTATTATAACTCCAAGTAATACACCTCGTAGTACACGTTCGAATACCCCTAACATGGAACAACCTGTTGAAATACCAGTATTGCAGATCCCGGAAAATATTTCAGCGACTGTATCTACTCCATCTGTAAAACAAGTGCGAAAACAATCGGTAAGACGCAGTACCTCTAGCTACAAAAAAAGAAATGACATTTTATTAGAAATGAAGAATGACCTAAAAAAATTTTACAATGAGAAGTCAGCTAGAGATGAACGAAGGTTACAGTTGGAAGCAGCAAAACATGAAGACAGGGTTCGTAGAACAAATATTCTGCAGTTATTGGTACAATCAACTAATACCCTGGCCTGGGAAGCAAGGCAAGACACTGAAGATACCCAGTAATAGGTGCCATAAAATAGGGTTCCTTTGCATATAGGGTAAAAAGCATAATTTCCATCATAACACCCTTTTCAAACAATAACAATCTTAAAATACCTACAGTAAGTGTTGTCATCAAGAATAATATCAATATAGTGTAAATAAAGCAGTCATGAAATGTATTCTCTGAACCCTAGGTGCTTAGTAACCCCATTATATGAGACCTGCATTTGTTTTGAACCTAATAATATACATTTATGTTATTACCTCTATAATCTTAAGGCGGAACGCTTTGTGATTTAATTTAAAAAACTGTGATCCTTATGTAAGGCAAAAAGGCTGTTTAAAATTCTTAAGATTATTTTCCAGAATGAGTTTAAGTTTTTTTTTAATTATAAGGTAGCTATAATTGCCTCAATCAATAATTTGGTCACCTGTCAAAAAACATCAGCATTCCACATGTCAAACAATGCCTTAGACAATACTATGCACATGGAATTTAAATTTTCATGCAGGTGGGAAGCTAGTTTTTATACAGTTGACCATATCAATGCGGCAGCTATACTTATAAGAATCTATATTTTTTGTGAGAAATTTATTAGTTTTAAGTACACATTTGTATTTTCCATAGTCTTAAGATTAGCAAAGTGTGTTTCCTTTTTTGTTAAAAATATTACTTAGGATATGTAAATTTTTGTTAATTATTTCTTTTGCTTATTTCATAATACTTATATGTATGTATATACATATAAGTATTATGATTATTATTGTATAATAGTGTGACCCATTTGTTTGTGAGACAACTCAAAAATACACTTATTGACAAAAATAAAAGGCATATTAAAGTATAAACAGTTTTTTATTTATTTTACTGATTAAATAATAGGGCAGCTACGTAATTCCTATAAGCGTTGCCAGCCATGTTTTCCTCAATATTTTCTCCAACATATGGAGGTGGAATATTATCAGCTCCTTGAGGCTCTTCAATCAACTCCTGCTCTAGATTTAAAGTTAAGTTGTGCAAAACACAACAGGCTCTTATAAAATGACATATCAATGTCTCATCTCTAAGTTTTAGATGGTATAGCTGCCTAAATTTTTGTTTTAGAATTCCAAAGACATGTTCGATGACAATGCGACAATGGCTTAATTTGATATTAAAATTTTTTTCAATTTCACTCAAATTACCATTGTCCTTATATGGTGTCAAAACATTGCGTAGACAAGGATAGGCACTATCTGCTAGGATAACTTTTTCTCCACATCTTTCGGGTAAACTATGAAATAGTGGAGAATTATTAACACCCTTGCATCGTGCACCGATGAACACATCTCTAATTTTACGGCTTGAATCACAGACTACTTGAAACTGAAAAAAGGAAACATTTAAGTTAATTGTCAAATAAAACCTTGTTGTCGCCAAAAAGGAATGGGACAGTCAAAATTATTTTGGGTTTACTCAATCATCATTTTAACCCAAAATGACATTCTCAAAGTCAAAAAATACATGCACAAATTTTTGACTGTCATTTTAGGTTGAAATGATGGTCGAGTGGATGAAAAATAATTTTAACTGTCTAATGCCTTGTATAAATTCAACCATAAAACTTACCTGAATGGAATAAAACTTCTTTCTATTCAAATAGCTCTCTGGATCATTTTTAGGTTGGTCAATCCTAACATGTGACCCATCCATAGCCCCAAGCACACCAGAAAAACCCATTTCCAAAAATTGTTGTTTAATTACAACTTTTTCGTTCTCTGTTGGCCAGCATATTACCTCTTTCGACTTATTACTTAAGAAGTAAGTTACATTGTGTATTAAAACATGTAACGTACTTATAGCAATATTAAATCTGTCACTAACATCTCTAAATGAGGCAGCTTCATGACTTGCGTACCAAATAAAAATACATATTGACTTTTCAGCACCAATTCTTAAAAATCCGGTGTCTTTTTTAGGATAATATTCAGACTCCTGGAAGTCTCTAGCTAGCTCTATGACCACAAGTCTCGGAACTTTAAAATGCTCTAAGAATTCTTGTTCTGTATACATGGGCATTATGCTCTCGGCATAGTTTTCATTTTTCTGTCTATGTTGCAACACTTCTGGTATAACAACTTCCAAAACACCCTCTAAATCGTCAGAAGAAGCTGATGTATCGCTAGATGTTAAAAGCTCCTCCTAATAAGCCAAAATACATTGTGTAAAAAAAATCTTTGAAAAATTAACTAGGTACCTACTATTAATGCAGTTACATTCATTTTTATTCCAGTCCTAATGTTTAAAATAAATATAAAGGTCCAAAACCATAGCAATTAGCAATATTCAAAATTTCAAAAAGTTGTGTGTAGTAAATAAACAATCAGAATCAGCTGTTTACTGTCAGTGCGTCAAGCGTTCGGGTTCCATACCATGCAGAATTGAAACGGGAGCGATTCCGGATTTTACTTTACGGCGCAACGAGTTCTGCGCAGTTCTAGAATAATCCCAAAATCGGAACCAAAACAAAGCTAAACACAACGCCGGCGTCAGTAGCATCGCGCATCTCACCGCGCTTGCGTTTATAGGAATATAAGTAAAACGACCAGTCGACGGTCGAGTCAGTCCCCGTACGATCGATGAAAGGTGAGGTTTTCGCGCGTCACCAAGATCAAACAAGTGACGTCATTTTGTACTTCACCTAATTAATAACGTTTTTGTACGTTTTGTTAAAATGTCATGTTTCTTTCGATGTGTAATAAAAATACAGTCCATATCTTTAAATTGTGTTATTAAATAAAGTCCACTATTATCAAAGGTGATAACATATTCTGCTCCCTCGAGTCGAATGTGTGAAAATAGCCAGTTTTTTATCGGACTTTAAAACTTGGACCTTATTTGAACGTTTTTTGTGACTACTCTAGGACAATTTGGTGGCAATAGTTTTGTGCTTATTGCGGACTATCAAGGACCTTTGTTAAATTGTACTGTTTTTATTGAAAGCTTTAGGCTTTTTTAGTAGCAATTTTGTGAACCACAGTGATTTTTTAATTTTTTTTGGATCCTGAAGTGATTCTTAGAGTGCCTATAAGCTCTAAATACATATGAACCGTAATTAATAAGAATTTTGTGTTGTGGAAAGGCTGATGTCAAAAGTGGGCAAGTCCTATTTTGCCTAAATCCCTTCTTGAATAGCAGTTTATTTGGCGTTAATAGGGTTGTTATTTTGATTTGTTTGACACTTATAAATATAACTCATTATGGCTGAGGAAGCATTTAAAAAGTTAAATATTAGTCGTGGCGCTTGTAAAGTTCAAAAAACACATTTTGAAAAAAAAATAGAGGAGTTTGAAATGCAAACCGCTTTAGGTGATGTTGAGATGTGTGAGCTTACGAATCGGGTAGAAAAAATAGATGAAATTTATAACAAATTTCAGAGTATTCAAGAAGAAATCGAATACATCTCCGATAACTTAGAGAAAGAGTTAGAAGAGAGAGCTTTATTTGAAAACTCTTTCTTTAGCTTATTAGCTAGGGCACGCGCTCTGTTGAAAAAACATAGTGTGGTAAATGATGACGTTTGCAGTAATGTTAGCAGCGATAAAATAAGTCAAAATGGTGGAGATTTGAGTGGAATTAGGTTACCTCAAATTCCTTTACCTAGAGTTTAGGAATTTATTTTTAAGTTTAATACACACGAGTACTAGCTTAGTGCCAATTCAAAAGTTTCACTACCTCCGCGGTTGTTTAGAAGGATCAGCTGCAGAAGTTATAAAATCTTTAAATTTTTACGCTGCAAATTATGAAAATGCTTGGACGACTTTATGCGAAAGATACAATAATAATCGTCTGTTGGTACATACGCATTTAAAATCATTATTTGAATTAGAAACTATAGACCGTGAGGCGGCAGACAAAATTAGAAGTTTAGTTGATAGTGTGTCAAAGGGTTTAAATGCATTAAAAACTTTAAATCAGAACACTGATCATTGGGGTGTTTTGATTGCATATTTGGTTAGCACTAAACTCGATAGAAATACAAAGCGTGAGTGGGAAAAATTTAAAGGTACTCGTTTGACAATATTGGAATGGGACGATTTAAAGCAGTTTTTAAAATCCAGAGCTGACTTTTTAGAGACAGTTGAACGGAAAAATACTGTACCAAACTCGGTGCAAAAGGAAAGGTTTTACTCTTAAAGTCGCTATGACAAAAATAAACAGAAATCTAGCAGTTTTGTATCAAATGAAATAAAATGTATTATCTGTCAAAAGGATCATGTCATATCTACTTGTGAGTCATTTTTTAAATTATCAGTCTATGATCGCGTCGAAAAGGCTAAATCATTGAGGCTTTGTTTGTCATGTTTAAGACCAGGTCATTTTAGCAAATTTTGTAGGTTTGGTGGTTGTACAAAGCCAGCCTGTAAGGGTAAACATAACGTTTTATTGCATCTTGATTATGGCATTAAAAACAGGGAGTCTTTAAAAAGAACCCGCAGAACTCCGAACCTCCACTGAAGAAATTGTATTCTTATCGACGGCTATAGTAAAGGTGCAAGCCAAGAATGGTGCTTAGTCATCTTATATAACTTCTGAGTTGTGTAATAAGCTTAATTTAGACATGCAGCAATGTAGGCTTCTAATTAGTGGCATAGATCAAAATGCTTCTGAAGTAAAGTTTAAATGCGAATTAAATATTAGATCTTTACATGGTATTTTCAAGACTACTTTGAATTGTTTAGTTATGCCACATATCACTAGTAGCATTCCAGCTGTTTATGTAAACACAAACAGACTTGTGATTCCTAATAATGTAACTTTGGCTGACCCTTCCTTTAATAAGCCAAATAAAATCGACTTAATGATTGGCAATGATTTATTCTATTCACTTTTATGTATAGGTCAGATACGTTTGGGACCTCAAAATTCTATTTTGCAAAAAACTAAAGTTGGATGGGTAGTTTGTGGGCCTATGGCAGTTCCACCTTCTATAGGTACTTACGTTTGCAATCTTAGCGTAAATGAATCAAAAGGTATTGCATTTTAAGAAAGTTTTGGGAAGTAGAGCAAGAATTTTCTAGCAATAATAAAATATTCTCTAGTGAGGAGAATGAATGTGAGGCTCATTTTCAGAGAACTTTTCGTAGAGATGCAGACGGCAGATTTATTGTGTCTATGCCGCTTAAAGAACCGCTAGAAAGTTTAGGTGAATCAAAAGATAAGGCTTTTAAGACATTTTTGAACCTAGAGAGAAAGTTTGAATCTAATCCATCTTTTAGGGAAAAATATATCCAGTTTATGAAAGAGTATGAGTCACTTCAACATATAACTGAAGCTAGTGAAAAAGAGTGTGATTTCGCGTATTATATGCCACATCATGGGGTAATAAAAGAAGAGAGTATCACTACGAATCTTAGAGTCGTGTTCGATTGTAGTATGCTAACAACATCTGGTAAGTCGCTTAATGATCTACAAATGGTAGGGCCTGTGTTGCAACCTGATTTATTGAGTATTTTGTTCAGATGTCGCGAGTATCAGTTTGTGGTGTCTTCTGATGTTACTAAGATGTATAGGGCCGTACTTATTGAGCCAACACAGCGACCGTTGCAACGAATCTTCTGGCGCGAATCACCCCATGAGAAGGTTAAGATTTTTGATTTAAATACCGTGACATACGGTCAGTCTGCTGCTAGCTTCTTAGCAGTCAGATGTTTAGTGCAATTAGCCCAAGATTGTAAGGACAGTTTTCCTGATATTTCTAAAATCATTGAGACATACTTTTACGTGGATGATTTTTTGTGCTCAGTTGACTCTATAGAACACGGGCAATATGTGTGTCAGAAAGTGTCTGACGTTTTAAAAACTGGTTGCTTTGTATTGAGAAAGTGGCTTTCAAATGAGCCTGAAATTTTGAGATCTGTGAGTAATGTGGACGAAAGTTTTGGAATTTGGTCAAGGCGAAAATACCAAAACTCTCGGGTTGACGTGGTCGTGTAAATCTGATTATTTGACATACAGGATAAAGATACAAGAAAAGTCAAGTAGAAGTACAAAACGTGGTGTTTCGAGTGAAATAGCTTCGATATTTGATCCTTTAGGACTTCTTGCACCATGTGTTGTTGTTGCTAAAGTTTTGCTCCAAAAATTGTGGCTTCAGAAAGTATCCTGGGATGACAGTTTGCCAGCTGAAATCCACAGCACCTGGACTAAGTTTTGTGAAGAGTTACCTTACATAAATGACCTTAAAATTCCACGTCATGTTACTTGTGTAAAGCCTGAAAAAATCGAGTTGCATGGGTTCTCAGATGCGTGCGATTATAGTTATGGTGCTTGTATATATCTAAGATCAATTGATGCACAGGGTATTATTACAGTTAGATTGTTGTGTGTTAAATCAAAGCTTAGTCCTTCAAAGCCTTTGACTACCCCTAGATTAGAGTTGTGTGCTGCATTGGTTTTAGCTCGCTTAGCTGAAAAGGTTCTTAGGTCTTTAACATGTAATATTGAGAGGTGTATCTTTTGGACGGATTCGTCAATAGTGCTGGGATGGTTAAAGACTGCTCCTAATTTGCTCAAAACTTTCGTAAGTTGCAGGGTGAATGAAATTCAAACTTTAACCGGAAATCACGAATGGAGACATGTTACTTTTGAAAACAAGATAGCTAATGTTTTATCAAGAGGCGTATTTCCTCATCAGATTTCAAAATTAGATACATGGTGGAATGGTCCATCGTTTTTATACCAACCTGAAGAAAATTGGCCCACTTCCATTGTTACCATTCAAAACCTTTCTGAGCTGCGTCCAAATAGAAAAATTTTTAGCTTTGTTTCAGTTAATTTTCAAGAGCAGGTATTTAGTCAGTTTTCCGAATTTTGGAAACTGGTAAAGTTTTTTGCTATTTGGTTAAGATATTTCCACAACTTGCGTTGTAAAGTTTCAAAGAAACCAAATGAACATAGAAAGGGTCGTATTAATTTCTTTGAGCTGATTGAGTCTAGGAATACTTTAGTTAAAATTTCTCAACAAACTAGTTTTCCCAATGAGTATTTTTTATTGTTGACCGAAAAAGAACTGCATTCCAAAAGTATTAAGCTTAAATCCATTCATGGATAAGGATGGGATAATGCGCGTAGGAGGCAGATTAAATCAATCTAATTATGATTTTAATAAGAAGCATCCTATGTTAATTTCATCAAAGCATCGTTTGGCTAGGCTTATTTTTGAGTTCGAACATAAACGTTTAATGCACGCGGGACCACAGTTGTTACTCTCATCTGTGAGAGAAGTATATTGGCCTATTGCTGGCAGAAATTTAGCCAAGGCTGTCGTAAGAAAATGCTTGACATGTTTTCATTTTAAGCCGCAGCAAACTAAGCCTATTATGGGTGATCTACCAAGAAACAGATTGATTCCTGGTAAAGTTTTCGATGTAGTTGGTGTTGACTACATGGGACCCCTAAATTTTAAAGATAAAAAGGGACGCGGAGCAAGGTTGCTAAAATGTTATGTGAGTGTTTTCGTGTGTTTTATAACGAAAGATATTCACCTTGAAATCGTGTCTGATTTGAGTAGTAAAGCTTCGCAGATTTGTTTCACGTCATGGAAAACCTAGTCATATTTATAGCGATAATGGCACTAATTTTAAGGGAGCTAACCGGGAATTAAATGCTCATGGTGAATATTTAATAAATGAGAAATGTCATCTTGAACAGTTGTATTTAAACGAACAGACCCAGTGGCACTTCATTCCAGTCAATTCTCCACATTTCGGTGGGTTATGGGAAGCGGGTGTCAAATCTTCAAAACATCACCTAAAGAGGATAGCAAGTAACGCACATTTTACTTTTGAAGAGTTGACAACTTTATTGGCCCAAAAAGAGGCTATTTTGAACTCCTGGCCACTTACTCCCCTTTCAACTGATCCCAACGATTATAATCCCCTTACTCCGGCCCACTTTTTAATTGGAAAAAGCCTGACCGGAATACCCGATCCTAATGTGACACTAATGTCCGAAAATAGACTTTCCACATATCATACTACCGTGGACATCAGTCTATCTAGAGTCTGGAGAATTTCCTGCCGTGTAAGCACATTGGTCTTAAATGAGAGAACGACTTGGTAAATATAGTCATATAGGAATTGTAAATTTCAAATCTCAGGCACAAATCAAGTTTAGATTTATGAGACTTGTATATGAACCACAAAATATGTTTCAATAAGAATGCAAGATTTAAATTGCGCGCCATGTTTGACAGTCATAATGTCACATGATTATGATGTGACAGGTCGAAAGTAGATAGATGCCACATTACACAGTAGAACAACGCGTCCTGGTTGTCAAAAACTACTACTACAAGTATACCAAGGAACCTCCATATCTATCCATGCATGCGTCTAACTATCATAAGGCATGTTTCCGAACATTTGATTGTTTGGATTGTGAGGACCAGAGCTATCTCTAAATATTTAACTTTTTTTAACTTGCAGGGTTAGGTAGCCTTGTAATTTCCGCCTGTTGATGAATTACACTATTGAGAATGGATAATTAAACCTTCCTTATTTGTCAGTTTTTTCTCTTTTTGCGGAGCTTATATTAGATTCAAATGATGTATTATCAAACACGCCTTCTATGTCCATTAAAGTCAATAGCATCAATTCTTGATTTTCCAGATTTTTTTTCTACCGTGGACACCAGCCTATGTAGCACTGTCTCTGGTGAATTTCCTGCAGCCTGTATATTGCATATTGGGCTTAAACGATCTGGTCAATATAATCATCTGGGATTTGGAAAAGAGTTTTTAAGTCTCAGACTAAGCTGGACTCTCTGGTGTTTAGAGGTGTATACAGATATCGACAACAGCTTTAATTTCAAAGCCAGACAATATTATGAGGCATGGTAATAAGACATTCTAAAAACTCACTAGAAAGTAATGCAAGATAAGCATTGGAAGAATTGATATCTTTTTTTTTTTTGGTAAGTTTTGGTGACGTACTGATACAAAGAGTCTAAGAGTTTTATTTAAAAGAAGCTTCTTTTGTCTTGTAAATATGATCGAAGAGGAGTTGTAGATTACTGGCTGTCTTGAGATCATTGGAATTTCCGTTCTTCTTCTGTCAGCCTGGTTAATGGTTTTACGATGTGGGCAAATGTCTCCATATAGCGTCCGTAATAATTGCATAATCCCAAGAAGCTGCGTAGCTCATGCTTGTTTTTGGGAACTGGTCAATCTTTGACTGTCTGGGCCTTTGCCTTGTCAATTATTACAAGTTTTTGACTGGAAACCACATGACCCAGATAATGCGCACTCCTTTGAAAGGGATGCCATTTCATTGGGATCAACTTTAGTCCAAAACCTTGTAGCCTCAGAAAGATTTCTTTTAGATTCTTCATGTGGTCTTTTCTAATTACTGAAACTGTAGAGCATTATCCTAATTCCGTCCCCCCACTTTAATATTACAAAATATTGAATGAGAATGAATCAAAATATTGAGAGTAATGAATAACTCTCATAGGAATGCTTCTTTTATCATGCATAAGAATCTTTTAATTCTTTTGATTATTAACTCTCAGGCTAAGCTAGACTCTTTGATGTTTAGGGCATACTCATTTGGAATAAGACTATTCCAGAAGCTAAGTTCAACTCTTTATGAGATTTGTGTATAAACAACAGCTTTAATTTCAAAGTTTTATTATTTATTAAACTTCTGTTATCTTGTACATTAGATCGAAGAGGTCACAGTTGTAGATTTTGCAGATGAGGTAGTAGTGTGGATGAATTATTTATGATTTAGCCAGAAAAAGACTAAAGACTGCAATGGTATTGAAGACGATATTTGACCTAAAAGAAACTATGCAGGATTTAAACAAAAGGATAAGATTTGAAAAGAAGTCACAGTTGTAGAGTAAGGATATGGACGAGCATATACGAGGTTCTGGAGGTTACCAGAAAAAGACCAAGAACTGTAAGTATCCAGACTGGAATGTGGATGGAGATTATATTTGATCAAGAGAAAACTGGTCAGGATTTCAATAGAATGACAACGTTTGATCATGCTACATGACGAGGATACATAAATGATTCATCATATATTCATGTTGTCTACGTATAAAAGAAAAAGATAGTCAAGGTTAATTTAGTAAGTGTAGGAGTTGATGAAAGTTAAGAAGTTAATCTAGAGATATATCCAGCCTATTAGACAAAGGCGGAAGAAAAATTATTACTCATCACAAGAAGCTTGGTCAGTTAAAGATATTATGTCATAGCGACATATGCAAAATTTCACTAGTAAATACGGAAAGTCCAGGAATAGGAGAATAAGGTCTGAGGGATGAATGTAAAAGATAATAAGATCGAAAACCGACGGTAGAAAAACGTTTATAGTAAATTAATAGGTTGTTTCTATATAAATATGCGACCACTTAGAAAAAATTGATAATGAATGCGCTTCTTTAAAACGTCTTTTTTTTTTAAATTTAAGAGCACTTCATTTTCTATTTGTATTAATTATTGATAACAATCACTAGCATTATTGTCTCAAATTTAGCGTACAGTTTACTCTTATCAGATTTATTTCAAATATGGTTGATTATTATATTTTGTGATTAAATAAAGAAGATCTAAATTCAGTACTTGATTAGACTATTTATTTCACTTTTATCAATTAATACTGATCTGGTCTTCTTAGAAGAGTACTTTTAAGAAGATGAAGATGATTAAAACTGTGTCTTTTTCCACATTATGTTTTCTATAGTTTGATAACTGCATCAGTCACCATGACTCAAGGTTTGTTAAAATTCGCTTATTAGCTCAAAAATAGTGCATTTAATGTCGATAGCAACAAAGGCTATTTTTTGACAATTTTTTTCTTTCCAGATAGTAACCCGGAAGATGACAAGCACCACATAAGTTCGAATAGCAACGAAAATTCCGACGAATTAGAAGAAAACAGACCGAGAAAAGTGAGAAGATCGAGGACGACCTTCACCACATATCAGTTGCATATTTTAGAGTCTGCTTTTGAGAAAACTCAATATCCGGACGTTTTCACCAGAGAAGAGTTGGCAATGAGGCTCGATTTAACAGAAGCGAGAGTCCAAGTAAGTGTCTTACTACAATAATTTAATTTTTTTATTATTTTACCTTTACGTATTTATTTAAAAAACAATGAGCTAAAACGATTATTATGAAGTCATTATTTTCTTTGGATGCGACAGTAAATAGGGTTTTGAAAATCTAAGTTTTGTGACTAGTAGGTACTGAAAATCTTGATGTAATTTTTAGCAGTAACATCTTTAAGGCAACTGAGTCATGAACTAAATATACTACAGAAAAAGAACAAGAAGTAACATTTTTATAACCTATTTTTATCCCGAAGCATAGCTCTTAATTAATTTGAGCTGCACCTTGACAGCGATTGACTTAATAGGAATTAATGGTTTGACTTATAAAGAGCAATTTTGCAAAAATTTGCTCTTTCATCTTTAGTTTATTATTGTGTTTTTACACCTGGTAATTCTGCCTAGTTTCTATTACCTCTTGGGTTTAAGAACCTTATTTCTGGGTGTTACAACACCTAATATTCGTTTCTAAAGAAATATTATTAATCAAATGATTAGGTTCTCGCAAGGGATTTTCTTTGCCATTCCTGATGGTTCTTCTCCTTGATTCTTTCTTAATTTTGTTATGTTGGGTGGTTCTCTGAGACCTATACAGGGTGTCCCGTAATTAATTGGACATACGTTAATGTAGGATACCTGACATGAAAATAAACCGTTTGAGCTCAATATCGCTTAGCAAAATGTTATTGGTTTTCGTTCTACAGGGTGTTAAAACTAGTTTTTTACCAAACATTTATTGAAATATTTTGGAATCCACTGGACAGATTAACCTAAAATTTGGCGTACTCTTATTATTTGGGATGAGGAACACGAATATGATATCTATTTTGCCATTACCGCTAGATGGCGCCACATACAACAACATTGAGTGATTAAAATGGTCATAATTTTTTTGACCTGAAGTAGACCGTTTTCGAAATAAACGCATTTTTGTATTAGGTTGCGTATGAACAAATTATTATCGGAGTTTTACAAAGTAGGCTTTGCCTAGGATGAACACATCATAACTACGACCTGTCAAGGTGAAGTATTAATAAGTAAGTCTTTAATCTAAAGCTCGTGTTCTTGTTGTGTTATTTTCGCTTAAAAATGCCGCGTCACAATGATTTTTCTAATGCTCAGATGCGGAATATAATATGTGTATATGCTCAAGAAAATTTTCGTAGTCGAAGAGCAGCGCAGCGTTATTTACATCTGTATCCGGATAGAAGGCAGCCAAATCATCAAACATTTAAAGCGTTGTACGATAGATTAGGCGAAACAGGCTCATTTCGTTCAAAAAACGTAAATGCGGGAAGACCAAGGATAATTGGAGCAGATATGGAAAATGGAATTTTGGTTCGTGTTAGCGAAAATCCTGAAACCAGCACAAGGTGTATTGAGGCAGCCCGCTGGTGTAAGGAAATCTTCGGTATCCAAAATTATACGCCAAGAAAAACTTTATCCGTATACACACAACCAAACTTATATGGAATCACCCAGTAATTTCGCAAAATGGAATTTATTTAAAAAAATAGTCATTGAGGATTAAAGGGCACTTTTTCAAAACCAAGTTTATAAAAAAAAATAGTAAAACTGATTACAATTTTCACAATAATAGAACAAAAAACAAAAAGTGTAGATTTCTATAAAAATGATTTTTCTGAATATGACAATTTAACAAGAAAGTTAGCATCTCTAGCATCGATGCAAGCACGAATTCGACGAGGCATGCTATTTATCAAATTGTCAATGTTTTCTTGGAGAACATTTCTCCATTCCTCTAAAACCGCTTGAATAAGTTGCTCAGTGTTACCAGGAGCATTCTGGCGAGCTCTAATCTTTCTTTTTATCTTATCCCATAAGTGCTCTATAGGATTAAGATCCGGTGAGCAAGAAGGCCACTCTAAAACGGCAATACCTTCCGTTTCTAAGAAACATTTTGCAACTCTGCTGGTATGTGGAGGGGCATTATCTTGCATAAATAAAAAAAAATTGCCAAAACCACCTCGCCAGAGCCTAACTACAGGTTGCAATACCAAATCTACATACCTTTGACTTATTAGGGTTTGTCGAATTGGAATTAAAGGAGTTCTTTCACCAATCATAATTCCACCCCAAAACATTACAGTACCTCCTTTGTATTTCGGGATAGGTTTGGCAGCACGAAGTCTAGCTTGTCTCCCTCTACCTCTTAAAATGCGAATCCGCCGGTCATCGGATCGTAGTCCTATTCTGGTTTCATCCGAACATAAGACATTTTTCCAATTTTCAATATCCCAATTTTCATGCTCCAAACACCAATTTAAACGGTCAATTTTATGTTGCCTTGAAAGTTCTAGAACCCTTAACTGTCTTCTGCTAAATAATTCCCGAGCGCGAAGTCTTCTTCTAATAGTTTCGACAGAAACACTCACACCCGTAGCTTGTAAAAGTTGCCTTTGAAGCTCTGGATGAGATGTTGTGGGATTTCTTCTTGCTATTTGAGCTAAAAAGCGATCCTGCCATTCAGTAGTTGCTCTTTCACGACTTCTCCTTGGTCTGTTTTTTAAGGTTCCCAATTCCAGAAATCTTGAATATGTATTTGAAACAACACCTTGTGTAACCTCCACCGTTCTAGCTATCTGCCTTTGTGACATGCCTTGTTCTGCCAGAGCAATAATTCTTCCCCTCTGAACTTCCGATAGCCCAATGTATGGCATTCTTGTTTAGTTTTCAAAAATGAATAAATTATAAATTTGATGCGACTTGCAAGTGAAACAGTAAAATCGACACTGCTAGGTAAAACATTATTATTTATTATTAATCTGCCTGTCCTTGAGAGTAAATACTTGTACTTTTTTATTGCTTGCAACAAAAAATATCTTACTAAAATATTTCGTATTAATACAAGGTGATTCCCTATAAGTTTGGTTGTGTGTATATGTATTTGATTATGAATTCTTCGGAAATATAAAAGGTTGAATTTAATATCCGATGTAGAATAGAGTGAGAAAGCGATAAAACATAATACTTTCACATCACAGAGCAAATCGTCGCAATAAAGGCTTTATTAAAGGATTATCGCATAAAATCTCGGTCGACACTGACCCCTTAGCGGGGAAATAAAATGCAATTAACTCTGTAAAGTATCGATTTTTATGCTGCAAACAGAAAGGGAGAAAGAGAGAACGATAGTCCTAATACATCATCGTAGAAATAAAAAAGAGGGCCTTGGCAATATCACTTAATACCCTTTTTAAAATTTCGAATATAATAGTCTTATATGATTAGGCGTTTTATTCGGTAATGCCCGACTAATGATGGATATTAACTCGAACTTAATTGGTAACAATTTAGATAATTAATCTGCCTTGTAGCTGTTGAAGTGGGAGCGCAATTGCCCATTGTTCGCTACAATGGAGGTAATCGGAACTGGATCCGGCACTAGATTTTCTCTGATGTCTCATTTAAAGTGCCTCCCTGCCTACGTATATAATGATGGAGGGCTGTCTCTTTTCATAATTGCCTTTTCAGCTGCGATTTAAGGATGGATGGATGAACGGGTCGCACAAAGGACATTTCCACATTTTATTTTCGAGAGCCTTTTTTAATATAAGTAGCAAACGCTATCAAATGCTAACAATCTCTTGCAAATCGCGCCTCTGATGCCTATGTGTATGTGTCTGTTGTGTGTAAGTCTCTCCATATAACAACTGGCAATATTTTCTCCGTATTGCGGTTTATTGGATTTTTTTCCAGTTCTGAAAGAAGCTTTTTAACGTTCTTTGCAAGTTCATAGTATTTGTCGTATTTAACCTTCAATTAGTTTTATTGCTATTAAGAAATAAATTCGAACAGCACAACCGATAATTCTGAGTAAGAATTGTTGAGGTCATTAGTGCAAGAAAAATGAAAATACGAACGTCAGAAAAAATCAAAACAAGATTATTTCCAAAAAATATTCTCAAACATAAAAAAATAATTTGGCATAGAAATGCATTAAGTAATGCATTCAGTTATTTTATATTACTTTCTGTCCTTATTACCTTTGTATTATCTATATCTGTATTACCTTTGTATCTTGAAAACTGTGCATTTCCGGACCCATGTTTATAGAAACTTTTTCTCATATTTTTTTACAAGGAATCACCCATTGAAATATCTTCGTCTATTATTCGGACACCCTGTATATCGATAGGAAATTGCATTCTAAATTTAATAATATATTGCATGTTAATTTTTGACATTGACACGATTTGATATAAGTTTTTTGGACGTTTTAGTGAAAAGAAGTGGTGGTCTGAACTAGGGTAAACCAAAATCGTACCTGGACAGATATGTTTATTTCTGGACAAAATGGTAGAGCTCCCTATAAGTAATTTGTTAATACTGTTTGATATATATGCTCCACTTAAAACTAATTGTTAGTTTCCGAAATATTCAATGAATAAAATTTTCAATTTTTTTAAGTACTGCGTAGTGGACGCTGATTAATCTTTGACAACTAGGGAAGGCAGACGCAAATAAGTAGATTAAACTAGTTTATGTATTTTTTATTTATATATGAGACTAAAAATATAGCTTAGCACTATAACAGCCCAAAGAACTAGACTAGCAACGTTCAACTTCATCAGCTTGCATCTAAGATATATTGCTAGTCTTTCAAATCATCTCAAACATTTGAAAAAGTAACTAAATAAAAATATAAGGCGTCAAAATTCCTGCTTATTACCTGTCGTAAATGTACGCGGTACCAACTACTAATTACATTGTTTCTCTTGCTGTTTGACAAGTTTAAAGTGTTTTGACAAATTTATTGACAGCTGCTCGGGAAAGTCGGACTATAGACTTCCCATACCACAAGTTCTTTAACCACGATGTTTTCCTTCTTTCTGCACTACGCTTGCCTAAGATTTTTTCCTCAATAATAAGTTTGAAGGATATTTATCCGGGTGTCTTATGATGTGACCAAAATTTTCCAATTTGAATCGTTTGATTGTTTTAACTACTTTCAAATCTTTGGCCATGCGGTCGAGAACTTGTTGTTACTAATTATGTCTATCCAACTGGCTTTAAGTAATCGCCAGTACACCCACATCTCGAATGATTGATACCCATGAACTCTCCCATGATACTTATTCCCAATATTAGGTTCTTAGGCTTCTATGGGAGCTATCGGGAAAATTCCAACGGTTTTATCTTAGTTTCGTCGTTCTGAATCCAACGAGACCATCCGCAAGGTCGTAGCTTCCATATTAGCTGAGATCTCGCATTTTTGTAGCCCATTTTTGGGCTCAAAAACGGGGTAAAAAATTGACTTTTTTCCGAATTTTCAAAGAGCTGTAATTCCACTTGTTCTGGTCGAATTCCGTTATAACCCGGTGTTTTCGTAATGTAGGTGATGGGAATAAGCCGCTGATAGGGGTTTCTAAAGCAATTTTTGGGTTTAAAGAAAATCGATTTTTCGCATTTTCAAAGTGCTATAATTCCCTTAGTTTTTATCGAAACTCATTATAACCCGGTGTTTTCGTGTTGTAGGTGATGGGAACAAGCCGCTGGTATAATTAATTCAAATTCGAAAAAAATCAATTTTTGGTGAAAAATTCGATACGGGGGGGTATACCCGAAAAATGAAGAAACCCAAACTTTGAAGGCCTATAACTTGGCTTCTATGCGAGTTATTGGGAAAATTCCAACGGTTTTGTCTTAGTTTCGTCCTTCTGAATCCAACGAGACCATCCGCAAGGTCGTAGCTTCCACATTAGCTGAGATCTCGCATTTTTGTAGCCCATTTTTGGGCTCAAAAACGGGGTAAAAAATTGACTTTTTTCCGAATTATCAAAGAGCTATAATTCCACTTGTTCTGGTCGAATTCCGTTATAACCCGGTGTTTTCGTAATGTAGGTGATAGGAATAAGCCGCTGATAGGGGTTTCTAAAGCAATTTTTGGGTTTAAAGAAAATCGATTTTTCGCATTTTCAAAGTGCTATAATTCCCTTAGTTTTTATCGAAACTCATTATAACCCGGTGTTTTCGTGTTGTAGGTGATGGGAACAAGCCGCTGGTGTAGTTAATTCAAATTCGAAAAAAATCAATTTTTGGTGAAAAATTCGATACGGGGGGGTATACCCGAAAAATGAAGAAACCCAAACTTTGAAGGCCTATATCTTGGCTTCTATGGGAGCTATCGGGAAAATTCCAACGGTTTTGTCTTAGTTTTGTCCTTCTGAATCCAACGAGACCATCCGCAAGGTCGTAGCTTCCATATTAGCTGAGATCTCGCATTTTTGTAGCCCATTTTTGGGATCAAAAACGGGGTAAAAAATTGACTTTTTTCCGAATTTTCAAAGAGCTATAATTCCACTTGTTCTGGTCGAATTCCGTTATAACCCGGTGTTTTCGTAACGTGGTGATGGGAATAAGCCGCTGATAGGGGTTTCTAAAGCAATTTTTGGGTTTAAAGAAAATCGATTTTTCGCATTTTCAAAGTGCTATAATTCCCTTAGTTTTTATCGAAACTCATTATAACCCGGTGTTTTCGTGTTGTAGGTGATGGGAACAAGCCGCTGGTATAGTTAATTCAAATTCGAAAAAAATCAATTTTTGGTGAAAAATTCGATACGGGGGGGTATACCCGAAAAATGAAGAAACCCAAACTTTGAAGGCCTATATCTTGGCTTCTATGGGAGCTATCGGGAAAATTCCAACGGTTTTGTCTTAGTTTCGTCCTTCTGAATCCAACGAGACCATCCGCAAGGTCGTAGCTTCCATATTAGCTGAGATCTCGCATTTTTGTAGCCCATTTTTGGGCTCAAAAACGGGGTAAAAAATTGACTTTTTTCCAAATTTTCAAAGAGCTGTAATTCCACTTGTTCTGGTCGAATTCCGTTATAACCCGGTGTTTTCGTAATGTAGGTGATGGGAATAAGCCGCTGATAGGGGTTTCTAAAGCAATTTTTGGGTTTAAAGAAAATCGATTTTTCGCATTTTCAAAGTGCTATAATTCCCTTAGTTTTTATCGAAACTCATTATAACCCGGTGTTTTCGTGTTGTAGGTGATGGGAACAAGCCGCTGGTGTAGTTAATTCAAATTCGAAAAAAATCAATTTTTGGTGAAAAATTCGATACGGGGGGGTATACCCGAAAAATGAAGAAACCCAAACTTTGAAGGCCTATATCTTGGCTTCTATGGGAGCTATCGGGAAAATTCCAACGGTTTTGTCTTAGTTTTGTCCTTCTGAATCCAACGAGACCATCCGCAAGGTCGTAGCTTCCATATTAGCTGAGATCTCGCATTTTTGTAGCCCATTTTTGGGATCAAAAACGGGGTAAAAAATTGACTTTTTTCCGAATTTTCAAAGAGCTATAATTCCACTTGTTCTGGTCGAATTCCGTTATAACCCGGTGTTTTCGTAACGTGGTGATGGGAATAAGCCGCTGATAGGGGTTTCTAAAGCAATTTTTGGGTTTAAAGAAAATCGATTTTTCGCATTTTCAAAGTGCTATAATTCCCTTAGTTTTTATCGAAACTCATTATAACCCGGTGTTTTCGTGTTGTAGGTGATGGGAACAAGCCGCTGGTGTAGTTAATTCAAATTCGAAAAAAAATCAATTTTTGGTGAAAAATTCGATACGGGGGGGTATACCCGAAAAATGAAGAAACCCAAACTTTGAAGGCCTATATCTTGGCTTCTATGGGAGCTATCGGGAAAATTCCAACGGTTTTGTCTTAGTTTTGTCCTTCTGAATCCAACGAGACCATCCGCAAGGTCGTAGCTTCCATATTAGCTGAGATCTCGCATTTTTGTAGCCCATTTTTGGGCTCAAAAACGGGGTAAAAAATTGACTTTTTTCCGAATTTTCAAAGAGCTATAATTCCACTTGTTCTGGTCGAATTCCGTTATAACCCGGTGTTTTCGTAACGTGGTGATGGGAATAAGCCTCTGATAGGGGTTTCTAAAGCAATTTTTGGGTTTAAAGAAAATCGATTTTTCGCATTTTCAAAGTGCTATAATTCCCTTAGTTTTTATCGAAACTCATTATAACCCGGTGTTTTCGTGTTGTAGGTGATGGGAACAAGCCACTGGTATAGTTAATTCAAATTCAAAAAAAATCAATTTTTGGTGAAAAATTCGATACGGGGGGGTATACCCGAAAAATGAAGAAACCCAAACTTTGAAGGCCTATATCTTGGCTTCTATGGGAGCTATCGGGAAAATTCCAACGGTTTTGTCTTAGTTTCGTCCTTCTGAATCCAACGAGACCATTCGCAAGGTCGTAGCTTCCATATTAGCTGAGATCTCGCATTTTTGTAGCCCATTTTTGGGCACAAAAACGGGGTAAAAAATTGACTTTTTTCCGAATTTTCAAAGAGCTATAATTCCACTTGTTCTGGTCGAATTTCGTTATAACCCGGTGTTTTCGTGATGTAGGTGATGGGAATAAGCCGCTGATAGGGGTTTCTAAAGCAATTTTTGGGTTTAAAGAAAATCGATTTTTCGCATTTTCAAAGTGCTATAATTCCCTTAGTTTTTATCGAAACTCATTATAACCCGGTGTTTTCGTGTTGTAGGTGATGGGAACAAGCCGCTGGTGTAGTTAATTCAAATTCGAAAAAAATCAATTTTTGGTGAAAAATTCGATACGGGGGGGTATACCCGAAAAATGAAGAAACCCAAACTTTGAAGGCCTATATCTTGGCTTCTATGGGAGCTATCGGGAAAATTCCAACGGTTTTGTCTTAGTTTTGTCCTTCTGAATCCAACGAGACCATCCGCAAGGTCGTAGCTTCCATATTAGCTGAGATCTCGCATTTTTGTAGCCCATTTTTGGGATCAAAAACGGGGTAAAAAATTGACTTTTTTCCGAATTTTCAAAGAGCTATAATTCCACTTGTTCTGGTCGAATTCCGTTATAACCCGGTGTTTTCGTAACGTGGTGATGGGAATAAGCCGCTGATAGGGGTTTCTAAAGCAATTTTTGGGTTTAAAGAAAATCGATTTTTCGCATTTTCAAAGTGCTATAATTCCCTTAGTTTTTATCGAAACTCATTATAACCCGGTGTTTTCGTGTTGTAGGTGATGGGAACAAGCCGCTGGTGTAGTTAATTCAAATTCGAAAAAAATCAATTTTTGGTGAAAAATTCGATACGGGGGGGTATACCCGAAAAATGAAGAAACCCAAACTTTGAAGGCCTATATCTTGGCTTCTATGGGAGCTATCGGGAAAATTCCAACGGTTTTGTCTTAGTTTTGTCCTTCTGAATCCAACGAGACCATCCGCAAGGTCGTAGCTTCCATATTAGCTGAGATCTCGCATTTTTGTAGCCCATTTTTGGGCTCAAAAACGGGGTAAAAAATTGACTTTTTTCCGAATTTTCAAAGAGCTATAATTCCACTTGTTCTGGTCGAATTCCGTTATAACCCGGTGTTTTCGTAACGTGGTGATGGGAATAAGCCTCTGATAGGGGTTTCTAAAGCAATTTTTGGGTTTAAAGAAAATCGATTTTTCGCATTTTCAAAGTGCTATAATTCCCTTAGTTTTTATCGAAACTCATTATAACCCGGTGTTTTCGTGTTGTAGGTGATGGGAACAAGCCACTGGTATAGTTAATTCAAATTCAAAAAAAATCAATTTTTGGTGAAAAATTCGATACGGGGGGGTATACCCGAAAAATGAAGAAACCCAAACTTTGAAGGCCTATATCTTGGCTTCTATGGGAGCTATCGGGAAAATTCCAACGGTTTTGTCTTAGTTTCGTCCTTCTGAATCCAACGAGACCATTCGCAAGGTCGTAGCTTCCATATTAGCTGAGATCTCGCATTTTTGTAGCCCATTTTTGGGCACAAAAACGGGGTAAAAAATTGACTTTTTTCCGAATTTTCAAAGAGCTATAATTCCACTTGTTCTGGTCGAATTTCGTTATAACCCGGTGTTTTCGTGATGTAGGTGATGGGAATAAGCCGCTGATAGGGGTTTCTAAAGCAATTTTTGGGTTTAAAGAAAATCGATTTTTCGCATTTTCAAAGTGCTATAATTCCCTTAGTTTTTATCGAAACTCATTATAACCCGGTGTTTTCGTGTTGTAGGTGATGGGAACAAGCCGCTGGTGTAGTTAATTCAAATTCGAAAAAAATCAATTTTTGGTGAAAAATTCGATACGGGGGGGTATACCCGAAAAATGAAGAAACCCAAACTTTGAAGGCCTATATCTTGGCTTCTATGGGAGCTATCGGGAAAATTCCAACGGTTTTGTCTTAGTTTTGTCCTTCTGAATCCAACGAGACCATCCGCAAGGTCGTAGCTTCCATATTAGCTGAGATCTCGCATTTTTGTAGCCCATTTTTGGGATCAAAAACGGGGTAAAAAATTGACTTTTTTCCGAATTTTCAAAGAGCTATAATTCCACTTGTTCTGGTCGAATTCCGTTATAACCCGGTGTTTTCGTAACGTGGTGATGGGAATAAGCCGCTGATAGGGGTTTCTAAAGCAATTTTTGGGTTTAAAGAAAATCGATTTTTCGCATTTTCAAAGTGCTATAATTCCCTTAGTTTTTATCGAAACTCATTATAACCCGGTGTTTTCGTGTTGTAGGTGATGGGAACAAGCCACTGGTATAGTTAATTCAAATTCAAAAAAAATCAATTTTTGGTGAAAAATTCGATACGGGGGGGTATACCCGAAAAATGAAGAAACCCAAACTTTGAAGGCCTATATCTTGGCTTCTATGGGAGCTATCGGGAAAATTCCAACGGTTTTGTCTTAGTTTCGTCCTTCTGAATCCAACGAGACTATCCGCAAGGTCGTAGCTTCCATATTAGCTAAGATCTCGCATTTTTGTAGCCCATTTTTGGGCTCAAAAACGGGGTAAAAAATTGACTTTTTTCCGAATTATGAAAGAGCTATAATTCCACTTGTTCTGGTCGAATTCCGTTATAACCCGGTGTTTTCGTAATGTAGGTGATGGGAATAAGCCGCTGATAGGGGTTTCTAAAGCAATTTTTGGGTTTAAAGAAAATCGATTTTTCGCATTTTCAAAGTGCTATAATTCCCTTAGTTTTTATCGAAACTCATTATAACCCGGTGTTTTCGTGTTGTAGGTGATAGGAACAAGCCGCTGGTATAGTTAATTCAAATTCGAAAAAAATCAATTTTTGGTGAAAAATTCGATACGGGGGGGTATACCCGAAAAATGAAGAAACCCAAACTTTGAAGGCCTATATCTTGGCTTCTATGGGAGCTATCGGGAAAATTCCAACGGTTTTGTCTTAGTTTCGTCCTTCTGAATCCAACGAGACCATCCGCAAGGTCGTAGCTTCCATATTAGCTGAGATCTCGCATTTTTGTAGCCCATTTTTGGGCTCAAAAACGGGGTAAAAAATTGACTTTTTTCCGAATTTTCAAAGAGATATAATTCCACTTGTTCTGGTCGAATTCTGTTATAACCCGGTGTTTTTGTAATGTAGGTGATAAGAATAAGCCGCTGATAGGGGTTTCTGTAGCTATTTTTGGGTTTAAAGAAAATCGATTTTTCGCATTTTCAAAGTGCTATAATTCCCTTAGTTTTTATCGAAACTCATTATAACCCGGTGTTTTCGTGTTGTAGGTGATGGGAACAAGCCACTGGTATAGTTAATTCAAATTCAAAAAAAATCAATTTTTGGTGAAAAATTCGATACGGGGGGGGTATACCCGAAAAATGAAGAAACCCAAACTTTAAAGGCCTATATCTTGGCTTCTATGGGAGCTATCGGGAAAATTCCAACGGTTTTGTCTTAGTTTCGTCCTTCTGAATCCAACGAGACCATCCGCAAGGTCGTAGCTTCCATAATAGCTGAGATCTCGCATTTTTGTAGCCCATTTTTGGGCTCAAAAACGGGGTAAAAAATTGACTTTTTTCCGAATTTTCAAAGAGCTATAATTCCACTTGTTCTGGTCGAATTCCGTTATAACCCGGTGTTTTCGTAATGTAGGTGATGGGAATAAGCCGCTGATAGGGGTTTCTAAAGCAATTTTTGGGTTTAAAGAAAATCGATTTTTCGCATTTTCAAAGTGCTATAATTCCCTTAGTTTTTATCGAAACTCATTATAACCCGGTGTTTTCGTGTTGTAGGTGATGGGAACAAGCCCCTGGTATAGTTAATTCAAATTCAATAAAAATCAATTTTTGGTGAAAAATTCGATACGGGGGGGTATACCCGAAAAATGAAGAAACCCAAACTTTGAAGGCCTATATCTTGGCTTCTATGGGAGCTATCGGGAAAATTCCAACGGTTTTGTCTTAGTTTCGTCCTTCTGAATCCAACGAGACCATCCGCAAGGTCGTAGCTTCCATATTAGCTGAGATCTCGCATTTTTGTAGCCCATTTTTGGGCTCAAAAACGGGGTAAAAAATTGACTTTTTTCCGAATTTTCAAAGAGCTATAATTCCACTTGTTCTGGTCGAATTCCGTTATAACCCGGTGTTTTCGTAATGTAGGTGATGGGAATAAGCCGCTGATAGGGGTTTCTAAAGCAATTTTTGGGTTTAAAGAAAATCGATTTTTCGCATTTTCAAAGTGCTATAATTCCCTTAGTTTTTATCGAAACTCATTATAACCCGGTGTTTTCGTGTTGTAGGTGATGGGAACAAGCCACTGGTATAGTTAATTCAAATTCAAAAAAAATCAATTTTTGGTGAACAATTCGATACGGGGGGGTATACCCGAAAAATGAAGAAACCCAAACTTTGAAGGCCTATATCTTGGCTTCTATGGGAGCTATCGGGAAAATTCCAACGGTTTTGTCTTAGTTTCGTCCTTCTGAATCCAACGAGACCATCCGCAAGGTCGTAGCTTCCATATTAGCTGAGATCTCGCATTTTTGTAGCCCATTTTTGGGCTCAAAAACGGGGTAAAAAATTGACTTTTTTCCGAATTTTCAAAGAGCTATAATTCCACTTGTTCTAGTCGACACATCTCGTGAGAGTGTGTTTTCGTGTTGTAGGTGATGGGAACAAGCCACTGGTATAGTTAATTCAAATTCGAAAAAAATCAATTTTTGGTGAAAAATTCGATACGGGGGGGTATACCCGAAAAATGAAGAAACCCAAACTTTGAAGGCCTATATCTTGGCTTCTATGGGAGCTATTGGGAAAATTCCAACGGTTTTGTCTTAGTTTCGTCCTTCTGAATCCAACGAGACCATCCGCAAGGTCGTAGCTTCCATATTTGCTGAGATCTCGTATTTTTGTAGCCCATTTTTGGGCTCAAAAACGGGGTAAAAAATTGACTTTTTTCCGAATTTTCAAAGAGCTATAATTCCACTTGTTCTGGTCGAATTCCGTTATAACCCGGTGTTTTCGTAATGTAGGTGATGGGAATAAGCCGCTGATAGGGGTTTCTGTAGCTATTTTTGGGTTAAAAAAAAATCGATTTTTCGCATTTTCAAAGTGCTATAATTCCCTTAGTTTTTATCGAAACTCATTATAACCCGGTGTTTTCGTGTTGTAGGTGATGGGAACAAGCCGCTGGTGTAGTTAATTCAAATTCGAAAAAAATCAATTTTTGGTGAAAAATTCGATACGGGGGGGTATACCCGAAAAATGAAGAAACCCAAACTTTGAAGGCCTATATCTTGGCTTCTATGGGAGCTATCGGGAAAATTCCAACGGTTTTGTCTTAGTTTCGTCCTTCTAAATCCAACGAGACCATCCGCAAGGTCGTAGCTTCCATATTAGCTGAGATCTCGCATTTTTGTAGCCCATTTTTGGGCTCAAAAACGGGGTAAAAAATTGACTTTTTTCCGAATTTTCAAAGAGCTATAATTCCACTTGTTCTGGTCGAATTCCGTTATAACCCGATGTTTTCGTAATGTAGGTGATGGGAATAAGCCGCTGATAGGGGTTTCTAAAGCAATTTTTGGGTTTAAAGAAAATCGATTTTTCGCATTTTCAAAGTGCTATAATTCCCTTAGTTTTTATCGAAACTCATTATAACCCGGTGTTTTCGTGTTGTAGGTGATGGGAACAAGCCGCTGGTGTAGTTAATTCAAATTCGAAAAAAATCAATTTTTGATGAAAAATTCGATACGGGGGGGTATACCCGAAAAATGAAGAAACCTAAACTTTGAAGGCCTATATCTTGGCTTCTATGGGAGCTATCGGGAAAATTCCAACGGTTTTGTCTTAGTTTAGTCCTTCTGAATCCAACGAGACCATCCGCAAGGTCGTAGCTTTCACATTAGCTGAGATCTCGCATTTTTGTAGCCCATTTTTGGGCTCAAAAACGGGGTAAAAAATTGACTTTTTTCCGAATTATGAAAGAGCTATAATTCCACTTGTTCTGGTCGAATTCCGTTATAACCCGGTGTTTTCGTAATGTAGGTGATGGGAATAAGCCGCTGATAGGGGTTTCTAAAGCAATTTTTGGGTTTAAAGAAAATCGATTTTTCGCATTTTCAAAGTGCTATAATTCCCTTAGTTTTTATCGAAACTCATTATAACCCGGTGTTTTCGTGTTGTAGGTGATGGGAACAAGCCACTGGTATAGTTAATTTAAATTCAAAAAAAATCAATTTTTGGTGAAAAATTCGATACGGGGGGGTATACCCGAAAAATGAAGAAACCCAAACTTTGAAGGCCTATATCTTGGCTTCTATGGGAGCTATCGGGAAAATTCCAACGGTTTTGTCTTAGTTTCGTCCTTCTAAATCCAACGAGACCATCCGCAAGGTCGTAGCTTTCATATTAGCTGAGATCTCGCATTTTTGTAGCCCATTTTTGGGCTCAAAAACGGGGTAAAAAATTGACTTTTTTCCGAATTTTCAAAGAGCTATAATTCCACTTGTTCTGGTCGAATTCCGTTATAACCCGGTGTTTTCGTAATGTAGGTGATGGGAATAAGCCGCTGATAGGGGTTTCTGTAGCTATTTTTGGGTTTAAAAAAAATCGATTTTTCGCATTTTCAAAGTGCTATAATTCCCTTAGTTTTTATCGAAACTCATTATAACCCGGTGTTTTCGTGTTCTAGGTGATGGGAACAAGCCACTGGTATAGTTAATTCAAATTCAAAAAAAATCAATTTTTGGTGAAAAAATCGATACGGGGGGGTATACCCGAAAAATGAAGAAACCCAAACTTTGAAGGCCTATATCTTGGCTTCTATGGGAGCTATCGGGAAAATTCCAACGGTTTTGTCTTAGTTTCGTCCTTCTGAATCCAACGAGACCATCCGCAAGGTCGTAGCTTTCATATTAGCTGAGATCTCGCATTTTTGTAGCCCATTTTTGGGCTCAAAAACGGGGTAAAAAATTGACTTTTTTCCGAATTTTCAAAGAGCTATAATTCCACTTGTTCTGGTCGAATTCCGTTATAACCCGGTGTTTTCGTAATGTAGGTGATGGGAATAAGCCGCTGATAGGGGTTTCTGTAGCTGTTTTTGGGTTTAAAGAAAATCGATTTTTCGCATTTTCAAAGTGCTATAATTCCCTTAGTTTTTATCGAAACTCATTATAACCCGGTGTTTTCGTGTTGTAGGTGATGGGAACAAGCCGCTGGTGTAGTTAATTCAAATTCGAAAAAAATCAATTTTTGGTGAAAAATTCGATACGGGGGGGTATACCCGAAAAATGAAGAAACCCAAACTTTGAAGGCCTATATCTTGGCTTCTATGGGAGCTATCGGGAAAATTCCAACGGTTTTGTCTTAGTTTCGTCCTTCTAATTTTAACGAGACCATCCGCAAGGTCGTAGCTTCCCTATTAGCTGAGATCTCGCATTTTTGAAGCCCATTTTTGGGCTCAAAAACGGGGTAAAAAATTGACTTTTTTCCGAATTTTCAAAGAGCTATAATTCCACTTGTTCTGGTCGAATTCCGTTATAACCCGGTGTTTTCGTGTTGTAGGTGATGGGAACAAGCCGCTGGTGTAGTTAATTCAAATTCGAAAAAAATCAATTTTTGGTGAAAAATTCGATACGGGGAGGTATACCCGAAAAATGAAGAAACCCAAATTTTGAAGGCCTATATCTTGGCTTCTATGGGAGCTATCGGGAAAATTCCAACGGTTTTGTCTTAGTTTCGTCCTTCTGAATCCAACGAGACCATCCGCAAGGTCGTAGCTTTCATATTAGCTGAGATCTCGCATTTTTGTAGCCCATTTTTGGGCTCAAAAACGGGTTAAAAAATTGACTTTTTTCCGAATTTTCAAAGAGCTATAATTCCACTTGTTCTGGTCGAATTCCGTTATAACCCGGTGTTTTCGTAATGTAGGTGATGGGAATAAGCCGCTGATAGGGGTTTCTGTAGCTATTTTTGGGTTTAAAAAAAATCGATTTTTCGCATTTTCAAAGTGCTATAATTCCCTTAGTTTTTATCGAAACTCATTATAACCCGGTGTTTTCGTGTTCTAGATGATGGGAACAAGCCACTGGTATAGTTAATTCAAATTCAAAAAAAATCAATTTTTGGTGAAAAATTCGATACGGGGGGGTATACCCGAAAAATGAAGAAACCCAAACTTTGAAGGCCTATATCTTGGCTTCTATGGGAGCTATCGGGAAAATTCCAACGGTTTTGTCTTAGTTTCGTCCTTCTGAATCCAACGAGACCATCCGCAAGGTCGTAGCTTCCATATTAGCTGAGATCTCGCATTTTTGTAGCCCATTTTTGGGCTCAAAAACGGGGTAAAAAATTGACTTTTTTCCGAATTTTCAAAGAGCTATAATTCCACTTATTCTGGCCGAATTGCGTTATAACCCGGTGTTTTTGTAATGTAGGTGATGGGAATAAGCCGCTGATAGGGGTTTCTGTAGCAATTTTTGGGTTTAAAGAAAATCGATTTTTCGCATTTTCAAAGTGCTATAATTCCCTTAGTTTTTATCGAAACTCATTATAACCCGGTGTTTTCGTGTTGTAGGTGATGGGAACAAGCCGCTGGTGTAGTTAATTCAAATTCGAAAAAAATCAATTTTTGGTGAAAAATTCGATACGGGGGGGTATACCCGAAAAATGAAGAAACCCAAACTTTGAAGGCCTATATCTTGGCTTCTATGGGAGCTATCGGGAAAATTCCAACGGTTTTGTCTTAGTTTCGTCCTTCTGAATCCAACGAGACCATCCGCAAGATCGTAGCTTTCATATTAGCTGAGATCTCGCATTTTTGTAGCCCATTTTTGGGCTCAAAAACGGGGTAAAAAATTGACTTTTTTCCGAATTTTCAAAGAGCTATAATTCCACTTGTTCTGGTCGAATTCCGTTATAACCCGGTGTTTTCGTAATGTAGGTGATGGGAATAAGCCGCTGATAGGGGTTTCTGTAGCTATTTTTGGGTTAAAAAAAAATCGATTTTTCGCATTTTCAAAGTGCTATAATTCCCTTAGTTTTTATCGAAACTCATTATAACCCGGTGTTTTCGTGTTGTAGGTGATGGGAACAAGCCGCTGGTGTAGTTAATTCAAATTCGAAAAAAATCAATTTTTGGTGAAAAATTCGATACGGGGGGGTATACCCGAAAAATGAAGAAACCCAAACTTTGAAGGCCTACATCTTGGCTTCTATGGGAGCTATCGGGAAAATTCCAACGGTTTTGTCTTAGTTTCGTCCTTCTGAATCCAACGAGACCATCCGCAAGGTCGTAGCTTTCATATTAGCTGAGATCTCGCATTTTTGTAGCCCATTTTTGGGCTCAAAAACGGGGTAAAAAATTGACTTTTTTCCGAATTTTCAAAGAGCTATAATTCCACTTGTTCTGGTCGAATTCCGTTATAACCCGGTGTTTTCGTAATGTAGGTGATGGGAATAAGCCGCTGATAGGGGTTTCTTAAGCAATTTTTGGGTTTAAAGAAAATCGATTTTTCGCATTTTCAAAGTGCTATAATTCCCTTAGTTTTTATCGAAACTCATTATAACCCGGTGTTTTCGTGTTGTAGGTGATGGGAACAAGCCGCTGGTGTAGTTAATTCAAATTCGAAAAAAATCAATTTTTGGTGAAAAATTCGATACGGGGGGGTATACCCGAAAAATGAAGAAACCCAAACTTTGAAGGCCTATATCTTGGCTTCTATGGGAGCTATCGGGAAAATTCCAACGGTTTTGTCTTAGTTTCGTCCTTCTAATTTTAACGAGACCATCCGCAAGGTCGTAGCTTCCCTATTAGCTGAGATCTCGCATTTTTGTAGCCCATTTTTGGGCTCAAAAACGGGGTAAAAAATTGACTTTTTTCCGAATTTTCAAAGAGCTATAATTCCACTTGTTCTGGTCGAATTCCGTTATAACCCGGTGTTTTCGTGTTGTAGGTGATGGGAACAAGCCGCTGGTGTAGTTAATTCAAATTCGAAAAAAATCAATTTTTGGTGAAAAATTCGATACGGGGGGGTATACCCGAAAAATGAAGAAACCCAAATTTTGAAGGCCTATATCTTGGCTTCTATGGGAGCTATCGGGAAAATTCCAACGGTTTTGTCTTAGTTTCGTCCTTCTGAATCCAACGAGACCATCCGCAAGGTCGTAGCTTTCATATTAGCTGAGATCTCGTATTTTTGTAGCCCATTTTTGGGCTCAAAAACGGGGTAAAAAATTGACTTTTTTCCGAATTTTCAAAGAGCTATAATTCCACTTGTTCTGGTCGAATTCCGTTATAACCCGGTGTTTTCGTAATGTAGGTGATGGGAATAAGCCGCTGATAGGGGTTTCTGTAGCTATTTTTGGGTTTAAAGAAAATCGATTTTTCGCATTTTCAAAGTGCTATAATTCCCTTAGTTTTTATCGAAACTCATTATAACCCGGTGTTTTCGTGTTGTAGGTGATGGGAACAAGCCGCTGGTGTAGTTAATTCAAATTCGAAAAAAATCAGTTTTTGGTGAAAATTTCGATACGGGGGGGTATACCCGAAAAATGAAGAAACCCAAACTTTGAAGGCCTATATCTTGGCTTCTATGGGAGCTATCGGGAAAATTCCAACGGTTTTGTCTTAGTTTCGTCCTTCTGAATCCAACGAGAATATCCGCAAGGTCGTAGCTTCTATATTAGCTGAGATCTCGCATTTTTGTAGCCCATTTTTGGGCTCAAAAACGGGGTAAAAAATTGACTTTTTTCCGAATTTTCAAAGAGCTATAATTCCACTTATTCTGGTCGAATTCCGTTATAACCCGGTGTTTTTGTAATGTAGGTGATGGGAATAAGCCGCTGATAGGGGTTTCTGTAGCCATTTTTGGGTTTAAAGAAAATCGATTTTTCGCATTTTCAAAGTGCTATAATTCCCTTAGTTTTTATCGAAACTCATTATAACCCGGTGTTTTCGTGTTGTAGGTGATGGGAACAAGCCGCTGGTGTAGTTAATTCAAATTCGAAAAAAATCAATTTTTGGTGAAAAATTCGATACGGGGGGGTATACCCGAAAAATGAAGAAACCCAAACTTTGAAGGCCTATATCTTGGCTTCTATGGGAGCTATCGGGAAAATTCCAACGGTTTTGTCTTAGTTTCGTCCTTCTAATTTTAACGAGACCATCCGCAAGGTCGTAGCTTCCCTATTAGCTGAGATCTCGCATTTTTGTAGCCCATTTTTGGGCTCAAAAACGGGGTAAAAAATTGACTTTTTTCCGAATTTTCAAAGAGCTATAATTCCACTTGTTCTGGTCGAATTCCGTTATAACCCGGTGTTTTCGTGTTGTAGGTGATGGGAACAAGCCGCTGGTGTAGTTAATTCAAATTCGAAAAAAATCAATTTTTGGTGAAAAATTCGATACGGGGGGGTATACCCGAAAAATGAAGAAACCCAAACTTTGAAGGCCTATATCTTGGCTTCTATGGGAGCTGTCGGGAAAATTCCAACGGTTTTGTCTTAGTTTCGTCCTTCTGAATCCAACGAGACCATCCGCAAGGTCGTAGCTTCCATATTAGCTGAGATCTCTCATTTTTGTAGCCCATTTTTGGGCTCAAAAACGGGGTAAAAAATTGACTTTTTTCCGAATTTTCAAAGAGCTATAATTCCACTTGTTCTGGTCGAATTCCGTTATAACCCGGTGTTTTCGTAATGTAGGTGATGGGAATAAGCCGCTGATAGGGGTTTCTGTAGCTATTTTTGGGTTTAAAAAAAATCGATTTTTCGCATTTTCAAAGTGCTATAATTCCCTTAGTTTTTATCGAAACTCATTATAACCCGGTGTTTTCGTGTTCTAGGTGATGGGAACAAGCCACTGGTATAGTTAATTCAAATTCAAAAAAAATCAATTTTTGGTGAAAAATTCGATACGGGGGGGTATACCCGAAAAATGAAGAAACCCAAACTTTGAAGGCCTATATCTTGGCTTCTATGGGAGCTATCGGGAAAATTCCAACGGTTTTGTCTTAGTTTCGTCCTTCTGAATCGAACGAGACCATCCGCAAGGTCGTAGCTTCCATATTAGCTGAGATCTCTCATTTTTGTAGCCCATTTTTGGGCTCAAAAACGGGGTAAAAAATTGACTTTTTTCCGAATTTTCAAAGAGCTATAATTCCACTTGTTCTGGTCGAATTCCGTTATAACCCGGTGTTTTCGTAATGTAGGTGATGGGAATAAGCCGCTGATAGGGGTTTCTGTAGCTATTTTTGGGTTTAAAAAAAATCGATTTTTCGCATTTTCAAAGTGCTATAATTCCCTTAGTTTTTATCGAAACTCATTATAACCCGGTGTTTTCGTGTTCTAGGTGATGGGAACAAGCCACTGGTATAGTTAATTCAAATTCAAAAAAAATCAATTTTTGGTGAAAAATTCGATACGGGGGGGTATACCCGAAAAATGAAGAAACCCAAACTTTGAAGGCCTATATCTTGGCTTCTATGGGAGCTGTCGGGAAAATTCCAACGGTTTTGTCTTAGTTTCGTCCTTCTGAATCCAACGAGACCATCCGCAAGGTCGTAGCTTCCATATTAGCTGAGATCTCTCATTTTTGTAGCCCATTTTTGGGCTCAAAAACGGGGTAAAAAATTGACTTTTTTCCGAATTTTCAAAGAGCTATAATTCCACTTGTTCTGGTCGAATTCCGTTATAATCCGGTGTTTTCGTAATGTAGGTGATGGGAATAAGCCGCTGATAGGGGTTTCTGTAGCTATTTTTGGGTTTAAAAAAAATCGATTTTTCGCATTTTCAAAGTGCTATAATTCCCTTAGTTTTTATCGAAACTCATTATAACCCGGTGTTTTCGTGTTCTAGGTGATGGGAACAAGCCACTGGTATAGTTAATTCAAATTCAAAAAAAATCAATTTTTGGTGAAAAATTCGATACGGGGGGGTATACCCGAAAAATGAAGAAACCCAAACTTTGAAGGCCTATATCTTGGCTTCTATGGGAGCTATTGGGAAAATTCCAACGGTTTTGTCTTAGTTTCGTCCTTCTGAATCCAACGAGACTATCCGCAAGGTCGTAGCTTCCATATAAGCTAAGATCTCGCATTTTTGTAGCCCATTTTTGGGCTCAAAAACGGGGTAAAAAATTGACTTTTTTCCGAATTTTCAAAGAGCTATAATTCCACTTGTTCTGGTCGAATTCTGTTATAACCCGGTGTTTTCGTAATGTAGGTGATAAGAATAAGCCGCTGATAGGGGTTTCTGTAGCTATTTTTGGGTTTAAAGAAAATCGATTTTTCGCATTTTCAAAGTGCTATAATTCCCTTGGTTTTTATCGAAACTCATTATAACCCGGTGTTTTCGTGTTGTAGGTGATGGAAACAAGCCGCTGGTGTAGTTAATTCAAATTCGAAAAAAATCAATTTTTGGTGAAAAATTCGATACGGGGGGGTATACCCGAAAAATGAAGAAACCCAAACTTTGAAGGCCTATATCTTGGCTTCTATGGGAGCTATCGGGAAAATTCCAACGGTTTTGTCTTAGTTTCGTCCTTCTGAATCCAACGAGACCATCCGCAAGGTCGTAGCTTCCATATTAGCTGAGATCTCGCATTTTTGTAGCCCATTTTTGGGCTCAAAAACGGGGTAAAAAATTGACTTTTTTCCGAATTTTCAAAGAGCTATAATTCCACTTGTTCTGGTCGAATTCCGTTATAACCCGGTGTTTTCGTAATGTAGGTGATGGGAATAAGCCGCTGATAGGGGTTTCTGTAGCTATTTTTGGGTTTAAAAAAAATTGATTTTTCGCATTTTCAAAGTGCTATAATTCCCTTAGTTTTTATCGAAACTCATTATAACCCGGTGTTTTCGTGTTCTAGGTGATGGGAACAAGCCACTGGTATAGTTAATTCAAATTCAAAAAAAATCAATTTTTGGTGAAAAATTCGATACGGGGGGGTATACCCGAAAAATGAAGAAACCCAAACTTTGAAGGCCTATATCTTGGCTTCTATGGGAGCTATCGGGAAAATTCCAACGGTTTTGTCTTAGTTTCGTCCTTCTGAATCCAACGAGACTATCCGCAAGGTCGTAGCTTCCATATAAGCTAAGATCTCTCATTTTTGTAGCCCATTTTTGGGCTCAAAAACGGGGTAAAAAATTGACTTTTTTCCGAATTTTCAAAGAGCTATAATTCCACTTGTTCTGGTCGAATTCTGTTATAACCCGGTGTTTTCGTAATGTAGGTGATAAGAATAAGCCGCTGATAGGGGTTTCTGTAGCTATTTTTGGGTTTAAAGAAAATCGATTTTTCGCATTTTCAAAGTGCTATAATTCCCTTGGTTTTTATCGAAACTCATTATAACCCGGTGTTTTCGTGTTGTAGGTGATGGGAACAAGCCGCTGGTGTAGTTAATTCAAATTCGAAAAAAATCAATTTTTGGTGAAAAATTCGATACGGGGGGGTATACCCGAAAAATGAAGAAACCCAAACTTTGAAGGCCTATATCTTGGCTTCTATGGGAGCTATCGGGAAAATTCCAACGGTTTTGTCTTAGTTTCGTCCTTCTGAATCCAACGAGACCATCCGCAAGGTCGTAGCTTCCATATTAGCTGAGATCTCGCATTTTTGTAGCCCATTTTTGGGCTCAAAAACGGGGTAAAAAATTGACTTTTTTCCGAATTTTCAAAGAGCTATAATTCCACTTGTTCTGGTCGAATTCCGTTATAACCCGGTGTTTTCGTAATGTAGGTGATGGGAATAAGCCGCTGATAGGGGTTTCTAAAGCAATTTTTGGGTTTAAAGAAAATCGATTTTTCGCATTTTCAAAGTGCTATAATTCCCTTAGTTTTTATCGAAACTCATTATAACCCGGTGTTTTCGTGTTGTAGGTGATGGGAACAAGCCGCTGGTGTAGTTAATTCAAATTCGAAAAAAATCAATTTTTGGTGAAAAATTCGATACGGGGGGGTATACCCGAAAAATGAAGAAACCCAAACTTTGAAGGCCTATATCTTGGCTTCTATGGGAGCTATCGGGAAAATTCCAACGGTTTTGTCTTAGTTTCGTCCTTCTGAATCCAACGAGACTATCCGCAAGGTCGTAGCTTCCATATAAGCTAAGATCTCGCATTTTTGTAGCCCATTTTTGGGCTCAAAAACGGGGTAAAAAATTGACTTTTTTCCGAATTTTCAAAGAGCTATAATTCCACTTGTTCTGGTCGAATTCTGTTATAACCCGGTGTTTTCGTAATGTAGGTGATAAGAATAAGCTGCTGATAGGGGTTTCTGTAGCTATTTTTGGGTTTAAAGAAAATCGATTTTTCGCATTTTCAAAGTGCTATAATTCCCTTGGTTTTTATCGAAACTCATTATAACCCGGTGTTTTCGTGTTGTAGGTGATGGGAACAAGCCGCTGGTGTAGTTAATTCAAATTCGAAAAAAATCAATTTTTGGTGAAAAATTCGATACGGGGGGGTATACCCGAAAAATGAAGAAACCCAAACTTTGAAGGCCTATATCTTGGCTTCTATGGGAGCTATCGGGAAAATTCCAACGGTTTTGTCTTAGTTTCGTCCTTCTAATTTTAACGAGACCATCCGCAAGGTCGTAGCTTCCCTATTAGCTGAGATCTCGCATTTTTGTAGCCCATTTTTGGGCTCAAAAACGGGGTAAAAAATTGACTTTTTTCCGAATTTTCAAAGAGCTATAATTCCACTTGTTCTGGTCGAATTCCGTTATAACCCGGTGTTTTCGTAATGTAGGTGATGGGAATAAGCCGCTGATAGGGGTTTCTGTAGCTATTTTTGGGTTTAAAAAAAATCGATTTTTCGCATTTTCAAAGTGCTATAATTCCCTTAGTTTTTATCGAAACTCATTATAACCCGGTGTTTTCGTGTTGTAGGTGATGGGAACAAGCCACTGGTATAGTTAATTCAAATTCAAAAAAAATCAATTTTTGGTGAAAAATTCGATACGGGGGGGTATACCCGAAAAATGAAGAAACCCAAACTTTGAAGGCCTATATCTTGGCTTTTATGGGAGCTATCGGGAAAATTCCAACGGTTTTGTCTTAGTTTCGTCCTTCTGAATCCAACGGGACCATCCGCAAGGTCGTAGCTTCCCTATTAGCTGAGATCTCGCATTTTTGTAGCCCATTTTTGGGCTCAAAAACGGGGTAAAAAATTGACTTTTTTCCGAATTTTCAAAGAGCTATAATTCCACTTGTTCTGGTCGAATTCCGTTATAACCCGGTGTTTTCGTGTTGTAGGTGATGGGAACAAGCCGCTGGTGTAGTTAATTCAAATTCGAAAAAAATCAATTTTTGGTGAAAAATTCGATACGGGGGGGTATACCCGAAAAATGAAGAAACCCAAACTTTGAAGGCCTATATCTTGGCTTCTATGGGAGCTATCGGGAAAATTCCAACGGTTTTGTCTTAGTTTCGTCCTTCTGAATCCAACGAGACCATCCGCAAGGTCGTAGCTTCTCTATTAGCTGAGATCTCGCATTTTTGTAGCCCATTTTTGGGCTCAAAAACGGGGTAAAAAATTGACTTTTTTCCGAATTTTCAAAGAGCTATAATTCCACTTGTTCTGGTCGAATTCTGTTATAACCCGGTGTTTTTGTAATGTAGGTGATAAGAATAAGTCGCTGATAGGGGTTTCTGTAGCTATTTTTGGGTTTAAAGAAAATCGATTTTTCGCATTTTCAAAGTGCTATAATTCCCTTAGTTTTTATCGAAACTCATTATAACCCGGTGTTTTCGTGTTGTAGGTGATGGGAACAAGCCGCTGGTGTAGTTAATTCAAATTCGAAAAAAATCAATTTTTGGTGAAAAATTCGATACGGGGGGGGTATACCCGAAAAATGAAGAAACCCAAACTTTGAAGGCCTATATCTTGGCTTCTATGGGAGCTATCGGGAAAATTCCAACGATTTTGTCTTAGTTTCGTCCTTCTGAATCCAACGAGACCATCCGCAAGGTCGTAGCTTCCTTATTAGCTGAGATCTTGCATTTTTGTAGCCCATTTTTGGGCTCAAAAACGGGGTAAAAAATTAACTTTTTTCCGAATTTTCAAAGAGCTATAATTCCACTTGTTCTGGTCGAATTCCGTTATAACCCGGTGTTTTCGTAATGTAGGTGATGGGAATAAGCCGCTGATAGGGGTTTCTAAAGCAATTTTTGGGTTTAAAGAAAATCGATTTTTCGCATTTTCAAAGTGCTATAATTCCCTTAGTTTTTATCGAAACTCATTATAACCCGGTGTTTTCGTGTTGTAAGTGATGGGAACAAGCCGCTGGTGTAGTTAATTCAAATTCGAAAAAAATCAATTTTTGGTGAAAAATTCGATACGGGGGGGTATACCCGAAAAATGAAGAAACCCAAACTTTGAAGGCCTATATCTTGGCTTCTATGGGAGCTATCGGGAAAATTCCAACGGTTTTGTCTTAGTTTCGTCCTTCTAATTTTAACGAGACCATCCGCAAGGTCGTAGCTTCCCTATTAGCTGAGATCTCGCATTTTTGTAGCCCATTTTTGGGCTCAAAAACGGGGTAAAAAATTGACTTTTTTCCGAATTTTCAAAGAGCTATAATTCCACTTATTCTGGTCGAATTCCGTTATAACCCGGTGTTTTCGTGTTGTAGGTGATGGGAACAAGCCGCTGGTGTAGTTAATTCAAATTCGAAAAAAATCAATTTTTGGTGAAAAATTCGATACGGGGGGGTATACCCGAAAAATGAAGAAACCCAAACTTTGAAGGCCTATATCTTGGCTTCTCTGGGAGCTATCGGGAAAATTCCAACGGTTTTGTCTTAGTTTCGTCCTTCTGAATCCAACGAGACCATCCGCAAGGTCGTAGCTTCCATATTAGCTGAGATCTCGCATTTTTGTAGCCCATTTTTGGGCTCAAAAACGGGGGTAAAAAATTGACTTTTTTCCGAATTTTCAAAGAGCTATAATTCCACTTGTTCTGGTCGAATTCCGTTATAACCCGGTGTTTTCGTAATGTAGGTGATGGGAATAAGCCGCTGATAGGGGTTTCTGTAGCTATTTTTGGGTTTAAAAAAAATCGATTTTTCGCATTTTCAAAGTGCTATAATTCCCTTAGTTTTTATCGAAACTCATTATAACCCGGTGTTTTCGTGTTGTAGGTGATGGGAACAAGCCACTGGTATAGTTAATTCAAATTCAAAAAAAAAACAATTTTTTGGTGAAAAATTCGATACGGGGGGGTATACCCGAAAAATGAAGAAACCCAAACTTTGAAGGCCTATATCTTGGCTTTTATGGGAGCTATCGGGAAAATTCCAACGGTTTTTGTCTTAGTTTCGTCCTTCTGAATCCAACGAGACCATCCGCAAGGTCGTAGCTTCCCTATTAGCTGAGATCTCGCATTTTTGTAGCCCATTTTTGGGCTCAAAAACGGGGTAAAAAATTGACTTTTTTCCGAATTTTCAAAGAGCTATAATTCCACTTGTTCTGGTCGAATTCCGTTATAACCCGGTGTTTTCGTAATGTAGGTGATGGGAATAAGCCGCTGATAGGGGTTTCTGTAGCTATTTTTGGGTTTAAAAAAAAATCGATTTTTCGCATTTTCAAAGTGCTATAATTCCCTTAGTTTTTATCGAAACTCATTATAACCCGGTGTTTTCGTGTTGTAGGTGATGGGAACAAGCCACTGGTATAGTTAATTCAAATTCGAAAAAATCAATTTTTGGTGAAAAATTCGATACGGGGGGGTATACCCGAAAAATGAAGAAACCCAAACTTTGAAGGCCTATATCTTGGCTTCTATGGGAGCTATCGGGAAAATTCCAACGGTTTTGTCTTAGTTTCGTCCTTCTGAATCCAACGAGACCATCCGCAAGGTCGTAGCTTCTCTATTAGCTGAGATCTCGCATTTTTGTAGCCCATTTTTGGGAACAAAAACGGGGTAAAAAATTGACTTTTTTCCGAATTTTCAAAGAGCTATAATTCCACTTGTTCTGGTCGAATTCCGTTATAACCCGGTGTTTTCGTAATGTAGGTGATGGGAATAAGCCGCTGATAGGGGTTTCTAAAGCAATTTTTGGGTTTAAAGAAAATCGATTTTTCGCATTTTCAAAGTGCTATAATTCCCTTAGTTTTTATCGAAACTCATTATAACCCGGTGTTTTCGTGTTGTAGGTGATGGGAACAAGCCGCTGGTATAGTTAATTCAAATTCGAAAAAAATCAATTTTTGGTGAAAAATTCGATACGGGGGGGTATACCCGAAAAATGAAGAAACCCAAACTTTGAAGGCCTATATCTTGGCTTCTATGGGAGCTATCGGGAAAATTCCAACGGTTTTGTCTTAGTTTCGTCCTTCTGAATCCAACGAGACTATCCGCAAGGTCGTAGCTTCCATATTAGCTGAGATCTCGCATTTTTGTAGCCCATTTTTGGGCTCAAAAACGGGGTAAAAAATTGACTTTTTTCCGAATTTTCAAAGAGCTATAATTCCACTTGTTCTGGTCGAATTCTGTTATAACCCGGTGTTTTTGTAATGTAGGTGATAAGAATAAGTCGCTGATAGGGGTTTCTGTAGCTATTTTTGGGTTTAAAGAAAATCGATTTTTCGCATTTTCAGTGCTATAATTCCCTTAGTTTTTATCGAAACTCATTATAACCCGGTGTTTTCGTGTTGTAGGTGATGGGAACAAGCCGCTGGTGTAGTTAATTCAAATTCGAAAAAAATCAATTTTTGGTGAAAAATTCGATACGGGGGGGTATACCCGAAAAATGAAGGAACCCAAACTTTGAAGGCCTATATCTTGGCTTCTATGGGAGCTATCGGGAAAATTCCAACGATTTTGTCTTAGTTTCGTCCTTCTGAATCCAACGAGACCATCCGCAAGGTCGTAGCTTCCTTATTAGCTGAGATCTTGCATTTTTGTAGCCCATTTTTGGGCTCAAAAACGGGGGTAAAAAATTAACTTTTTTCCGAATTTTCAAAGAGCTATAATTCCACTTGTTCTGGTCGAATTCCGTTATAACCCGGTGTTTACACATCTCGTGAGAGTTGGGAATAAGCCGCTGATAGGGGTTTCTAAAGCAATTTTTGGGTTTAAAGAAAATCGATTTTTCGCATTTTCAAAGTGCTATAATTTCCTTAGTTTTTATCGAAACTCATTATAACCCGGTGTTTTTGTGTTGTAGGTGATGGGAACAAGCCACTGGTATAGTTAATTCAAATTCAAAAAAAATCAATTTTTGGTGAAAAATTCGATACGGGGGGGTATACCCGAAAAATGAAGAAACCCAAACTTTGAAGGCCTATATCTTGGCTTCTATGGGAGCTATCGGGAAAATTCCAACGGTTTTGTCTTAGTTTCGTCCTTTTGAATCCAACGAGACCATCCGCAAGGGTCGTAGCTTCCACATTAGCTGAGATCTCGCATTTTTGTAGCCCATTTTTGGGCTCAAAAACGGGGTAAAAAATTGACTTTTTTCCGAATTTTCAAAGAGCTATAATTCCACTTGTTCTGGTCGAATTTTGTTATAACCCGGTGTTTTCGTAATGTAGGTGATGGGAATAAGCCGCTGATAGGGGTTTCTAAAGCAATTTTTGGGTTTAAAGAAAATCGATTTTTCGCATTTTCAAAGTGCTATAATTCCCTTAGTTTTTATCGAAACTCATTATAACCCGGTGTTTTCGTGTTGTAGGTGATGGGAACAAGCCACTGGTATAGTTAATCCAAATTCAAAAAAAATCAATTTTTGGTGAAAAATTCGATACGGGGGGGTATACCCGAAAATGAAGAAACCCAAACTTTGAAGGCCTATATCTTGGCTTCTCTGGGAGCTATCGGGAAAATTCCAACGGTTTTGTCTTAGTTTCGTCCTTCTGAATCCAACGAGACCATCCGCAAGGTCGTAGCTTCCATATTAGCCGAGATCTCGCATTTTTGTAGCCCATTTTTGGGCTCAAAAACGGGGTAAAAAATTGACTTTTTTCCGAATTTTCAAAGAGCTATAATTCCACTTGTTCTGGTCGAATTCCGTTATAACCCGGTGTTTTCGTAATGTAGGTGATGGGAATAAGCCGCTGATAGGGGTTTCTGTAGCTATTTTTGGGTTTAAAAAAAATCGATTTTTCGCATTTTCAAAGTGCTATAATTCCCTTAGTTTTTATCGAAACTCATTATAACCCGGTGTTTTCGTGTTGTAGGTGATGGGAACAAGCCGCTGGTGTAGTTAATTCAAATTCGAAAAAAATCAATTTTTGGTGAAAAATTCGATACGGGGGGGTATACCCGAAAAATGAAGAAACCCAAACTTTGAAGGCCTATATCTTGGCTTCTATGGGAGCTATCGGGAATATTCCAACGGTTTTGTCTTAGTTTCGTCCTTCTGAATCCAACGAGACTATCCGCAAGGTCGTAGCTTCCATATTAGCTGAGATCTCGCATTTTTGTAGCCCATTTTTGGGCTCAAAAACGGGGTAAAAAATTGACTTTTTTCCGAATTTTCAAAGAGCTATAATTCCACTTGTTCTGGTCGAATTCTGTTATAACCCGGTGTTTTTGTAATGTAGGTGATAAGAATAAGTCGCTGATAGGGGTTTCTGTAGCTATTTTTGGGTTTAAAGAAAATCGATTTTTCGCATTTTCAGTGCTATAATTCCCTTAGTTTTTATCGAAACTCATTATAACCCGGTGTTTTCGTGTTGTAGGTGATGGGAACAAGCCGCTGGTGTAGTTAATTCAAATTCGAAAAAAATCAATTTTTGGTGAAAAATTCGATACGGGGGGGTATACCCGAAAAATGAAGGAACCCAAACTTTGAAGGCCTATATCTTGGCTTCTATGGGAGCTATCGGGAAAATTCCAACGATTTTGTCTTAGTTTCGTCCTTCTGAATCCAACGAGACCATCCGCAAGGTCGTAGCTTCCTTATTAGCTGAGATCTTGCATTTTTGTAGCCCATTTTTGGGCTCAAAAACGGGGTAAAAAATTAACTTTTTTCCGAATTTTCAAAGAGCTATAATTCCACTTGTTCTGGTCGAATTCCGTTATAACCCGGTGTTTTCGTAATGTAGGTGATGGGAATAAGCCGCTGATAGGGGTTTCTAAAGCAATTTTTGGGTTTAAAGAAAATCGATTTTTCGCATTTTCAAAGTGCTATAATTTCCTTAGTTTTTATCGAAACTCATTATAACCCGGTGTTTTTGTGTTGTAGGTGATGGGAACAAGCCACTGGTATAGTTAATTCAAATTCAAAAAAAATCAATTTTTGGTGAAAAATTCGATACGGGGGGGTATACCCGAAAAATGAAGAAACCCAAACTTTGAAGGCCTATATCTTGGCTTCTATGGGAGCTATCGGGAAAATTCCAACGGTTTTGTCTTAGTTTCGTCCTTTTGAATCCAACGAGACCATCCGCAAGGTCGTAGCTTCCACATTAGCTGAGATCTCGCATTTTTGTAGCCCATTTTTGGGCTCAAAAACGGGGTAAAAAATTGACTTTTTTCCGAATTTTCAAAGAGCTATAATTCCACTTGTTCTGGTCGAATTTTGTTATAACCCGGTGTTTTCGTAATGTAGGTGATGGGAATAAGCCGCTGATAGGGGTTTCTAAAGCAATTTTTGGGTTTAAAGAAAATCGATTTTTCGCATTTCAAAGTGCTATAATTCCCTTAGTTTTTATCGAAACTCATTATAACCCGGTGTTTTCGTGTTGTAGGTGATGGGAACAAGCCACTGGTATAGTTAATCCAAATTCAAAAAAAATCAATTTTTGGTGAAAAATTCGATACGGGGGGGTATACCCGAAAAATGAAGAAACCCAAACTTTGAAGGCCTATATCTTGGCTTCTCTGGGAGCTATCGGGAAAATTCCAACGGTTTTGTCTTAGTTTCGTCCTTCTGAATCCAACGAGACCATCCGCAAGGTCGTAGCTTCCATATTAGCCGAGATCTCGCATTTTTGTAGCCCATTTTTGGGCTCAAAAACGGGGTAAAAAATTGACTTTTTTCCGAATTTTCAAAGAGCTATAATTCCACTTGTTCTGGTCGAATTCCGTTATAACCCGGTGTTTTCGTAATGTAGGTGATGGGAATAAGCCGCTGATAGGGGTTTCTGTAGCTATTTTTGGGTTTAAAAAAAATCGATTTTTCGCATTTTCAAAGTGCTATAATTCCCTTAGTTTTTATCGAAACTCATTATAACCCGGTGTTTTCGTGTTGTAGGTGATGGGAACAAGCCGCTGGTGTAGTTAATTCAAATTCGAAAAAAATCAATTTTTGGTGAAAAATTCGATACGGGGGGACATACCCGAAAAATGAAGAAACCCAAACTTTGAAGGCCTATATCTTGGCTTCTATGGGAGCTATCGGGAAAATTCCAACGGTTTTGTCTTAGTTTCGTCCTTTTGAATCCAACGAGACCATCCGCAAGGTCGTAGCTTCCACATTAGCTGAGATCTCGCATTTTTGTAGCCCATTTTTGGGCTCAAAAACGGGGTAAAAAATTGACTTTTTTCCGAATTTTCAAAGAGCTATAATTCCACTTGTTCTGGTCGAATTTTGTTATAACCCGGTGTTTTCGTAATGTAGGTGATGGGAATAAGCCGCTGATAGGGGTTTCTAAAGCAATTTTTGGGTTTAAAGAAAATCGATTTTTCGCATTTTCAAAGTGCTATAATTCCCTTAGTTTTTATCGAAACTCATTATAACCCGGTGTTTTCGTGTTGTAGGTGATGGGAACAAGCCACTGGTATAGTTAATCCAAATTCAAAAAAAATCAATTTTTGGTGAAAAATTCGATACGGGGGGGTATACCCGAAAAATGAAGAAACCCAAACTTTGAAGGCCTATATCTTGGCTTCTCTGGGAGCTATCGGGAAAATTCCAACGGTTTTGTCTTAGTTTCGTCCTTCTGAATCCAACGAGACCATCCGCAAGGTCGTAGCTTCCATATTAGCCGAGATCTCGCATTTTTGTAGCCCATTTTTGGGCTCAAAAACGGGGTAAAAAATTGACTTTTTTCCGAATTTTCAAAGAGCTATAATTCCACTTGTTCTGGTCGAATTCCGTTATAACCCGGTGTTTTAGTAATGTAGGTGATGGGAATAAGCCACTGATAGGGGTTTCTGTAGCTATTTTTGGGTTTAAAAAAAATCGATTTTTCGCATTTTCAAAGTGCTATAATTCCCTTAGTTTTTATCGAAACTCATTATAACCCGGTGTTTTCGTGTTGTAGGTGATGGGAACAAGCCGCTGGTGTAGTTAATTCAAATTCGAAAAAAATCAATTTTTGGTGAAAAATTCGATACGGGGGGACATACCCGAAAAATGAAGAAACCCAAACTTTGAAGGCCTATATCTTGGCTTCTATGGGAGCTATCGGGAAAATTCCAACGGTTTTGTCTTAGTTTCGTCCTTCTGAATCCAACGAGACCATCCGCAAGGTCGTAGCTTCTATATTAGCTGAGATCTCGCATTTTTGTAGCCCATTTTTGGGCTCAAAAACGGGGTAAAAAATTGACTTTTTTCCGAATTTTCAAAGAGCTATAATTCCACTTGTTCTGGTCGAAGTCCGTTATAACCCGGTGTTTTCGTAATGTAGGTGATGGGAATAAGCCGCTGATATGGGTTTCTAAAGCAATTTTTCGGTTTAAAGAAAATCGATTTTTCGCATTTTCAAAGTGCTATAATTTCCTTAGTTTTTATCGAAACTCATTATAACCCGGTGTTTTCGTGTTGTAGGTGATGGGAACAAGCCGCTGGTATAGTTAATTCAAATTCGAAAAAAATCAATTTTTGGTGAAAAATTCGATACGGGGGGGTATACCCGAAAAATGAAGAAACCCAAACTTTGAGGGCCTATATCTTGGCTTCTATGGGAGCTATCGGGAAAATTCCAACGGTTTTGTCTTAGTTTCGTCCTTCTGAATCCAACGAGACCATCCGCAAGGTCGTAGCTTATACGATAGCCGAGATATTGCATTTTTGATGCCCATTTTTGGCCTCAAAAACGAGGTCAAAAAGTGACAATTTCCAAATTTTCAAAGTGCTCTCAGTCCTTTATTTCTGATCGAATCCTGTTATAACCCGGTATTTTCGTGATCTACTTGATGAAAGCAATCCGCTGGTATAGTTAGTTCGAATTCGAAAAAAAATATTTTTCTGATAAAAATCCAAACGGGGGGGTATACCCGAATAATGAAAAAACCCAAACTTTGAAGGCCGATATCTCGACTTCTATGGGAGCTATCGGGAAAATTCCAACGGTAACGAGGTCGAAAAAATACTCGATTTCTTAGTTCTGCTCGGATTTCCTTATAACCCGGTATTTTCGTGATCTACTTGATGAGAACAATCCGCTGGTATAGTTAGTCCGAATTCGAAAAAAAAAATTCTGAAAAAAATCCAAACGGGGAGGTATACCCGAAAAATGAAAAAACCCAAAGTTTAAAGGCCGACATCTCGGCTTCAATGGGAGCTATCGGGAAAATTTCAACGGTTTTGTCTTAATTTCGTCCTTCTGAATCCAACGAGACCATCCGTTAAGTCGTAGCGTTTACGATAGCCGAGATATGGCATTTTTGATGCCAATTTGTGGAGATATCCCGCAAAAGTACCCAAAATGGGACACCCTGTACTTGTAAAATAAATCAGTTAAAAATTTTTGTGCATCAATTGTTAAATATAAAGTCTCTGCACTAGCCTTTTGAGAAAGAAATCCAATGGTGGGAAAAGGGCAACTTAACTGACCTGTTAATTAACATTATTTGAATCGTATCTGTTCACCTGCTAATTTTTCCCTTTAACTTAAAAATAACACGATACGAAGTTAGTGAGATTCCTTTATAAAAATATATTTAAATGTGTTTCGTTTGTTTCAGGTATGGTTTCAAAACAGACGAGCGAAATGGCGCAAACGGGAAAAATCCCTGGGTCACGAAACCAGCGTACTGATTCATCCCGATCATCAACTTACGGAGTACCAAGTGCCATCCATGATGCCATCGATCAACGATCCATTCTGGCCCCGGGTCCAGATTCCCTCGAGCTACGCGAATTCTTCCCTGACATTCCCGTGGGTGCACAACCAAATGGCCGCCGCGGTCCCGAACATCCAGGCGTATCTGATGACGAGGTTCGCGTTGGCGGAAAGTGCCGCCAAATTCGGGATTGCGAGCGAAAAACTGAAGGCGGAACCGGACGCGAGCTCGAGGGATTGCAGTCCGCCGCCGCCCCCGTAGTTTTAGAGGTTATTTTGTTGGGATTGTGTTAATTATTAATATTTATAATATAGAAATTAATTTTTAGTACTTCTAGATTGTTAGGCATGTTCACTTTTAGTATATAAATTTTACATATTTGGCTATTTGTTTTATTTGATTTTAAGGACGGATCTAGATATTATTTTTTGAAAGGGGGTCTATTTGAAGAGTCCAGGACAATCCCCTCTGGAAAGACTTTTTTATATCGCAAAGCACAATTTTCAATAAGAGAATATGAGTAGGTTGAATACTCTATATGAGTATTTGGACTGGTCATCTCTTACTTTACCTTTTTATTTTTACAGTAACATAGAGAATAGTGAAATGTGTTGAGTATTTTAAAGCTTTCTGTGGAGTCATTGCTACTGTTTAAGCCCGATTGCCTTAATAATGAAAATTCAGAATGGATGTAATAGAGCTCATTTTGGTCCTCAAACTGTCAAAATATTCTCTAGATCGTGGTCTTCTCAAAAGTACAGGGTGTCTCAAAAGTGGACGTCCAAACAAAAGAAGGCGATGGAGAAAGTCATTTACAATCAAAATAACTATATACAGGGTGGTCCAGTTCAAACGTCATTAACTTTAATACGTGACAGAGAATTTAAAAAGAAATAGACTTTTATTATAAAATGTTTCTCAGAAATGTTTAATAACAAAGATACAGGGTGTTAAAGTTAAGAATAATTAATCGTTTATTTATCATAACTTTTAAACTACCAGCTTAATTTTAATTAAATTTCGCATGCAGGTTATTGTAGTAAATTATCAATTACTGATGAAGCCAATTTTTAAAAAAATTGCCAGTGGCATAACATACGGAGGGACTTGGTCCTTTTTTGTCTCAAATCTGCGAGGTGATAAAATATTTTTTTATAGCTCCGTGCGGAGCTATTTACATCTGTGGTAATAGTTGAAAAAAAAAATATAATCTGAAACCATTGACTTTGTATCCCTCCAATCTCTGAATTTCTATTATTAAGAGGTCCCTTTGAGAAAATGGACTACTTTTTTGAATTCTAATTTATTTGCTTGCTATTTGGTGCGACTGTGGCTCTAACGAGTGCACTGTTTCATAATTTTGATTTGGATGCGTAATTGTTTGTTTCAGTAATCTTAATATGTTTAATTTTATCGCACAAATCACTTGCTAAAATTTACTACAGAAAGCTAACAACTATCAAGAAAATTAAATTAATTATAAATAATGTAAAAAGTGATTTCATTGCTGCTAAATATTACAATAATAGTTCATAGTTCATTCGTGCCAGTGGAGTCGAAGTTTAAGAAAAAATGAAAATCCTACCGTGTCCCTCCACTTGTTTATTAAACGCAATTCTGTTTTACAATTCCTGATCTGTTCTTCTACTTCAGACTGACTTTCATTGTTGAAAACAACTTCTTTGAAATATCCCCTTAGCACAAAGTCTATGAGGCTTAGGTCAGGTGAGCGCGGCGGCCATTGGATGGTTCCTCCCATTTCAATCCATCAATTATTATTAAAAATAGTTTTAGAATGCGTTATTATTCAGGAAGAGTGAGGAGGAGCTCCATCGTGTTTTAGAGATATGTCTTCAAGTAAATCGTTTAAGTTATGTGGAAAGAAAGGTAAGTAATCCTCACCATTAAGTCTTCCTGGTAGCTTGAGTGGTCCAATTCAATTGCCTTTAATGATCCCCGCACATAGATTGACTAAAATATGATGCTGAACCGATAATTTCTTACAATTTTAGAATTAGCATAGTCAAAGTCAAATATTGCTTTATTGTTATAACATTAAAATGTTTTTAACAAAGCTAGAAAAATTAAAACTTACAAACTACAAGTATAAAATTTAAAATAAAAAAAAAAAATATTTAAGACACAAATATAAAATACGAACATACATACAAAAACATAACCATTGATCGTATATATATAATCGGTCACTTAAAGTATATCATTTAAAAATTCTTCAACAGAGTAATAGGTCTTAGCAGCAAGCAATCTCTTTAAATGTTTTTTGAATATCCTAGGCGAAGTTAAGTTTTTAATAATGATAGGCAGATGATTAAAGATAGAAATGCTGTCAAAAAAAATTATTTTTTTTGTTAAAGCTGAAGTAGTTCGAGGAAGGTGCAAAATCATCTGATTCCTGCTTGGGTACCGAGCACTCCTGAGCAAGAATCTTTCTCTGTACTTATAGATTATGCAAGCAGTCTCAAGAATATACAGACATGGGAGAGTTAGTATTTTATTTTGGTGAAATAGAGGACGACATGAATCGCGGGGGGTTAGCTCCACATATATATCGAATGGCCCGTTTTTGAATAACAAACAACATTTGAATAATGTAACTGCTTGCACTGCCCCAGAAAGCGATACCATAGCGAAGGTGGGATTCAGAGAGGGAACAATAAATGGATTTGCCAATTTTTGGACCAAGTTCCTGTACACTGATCCTGACAGCATAACAACCAGATGTTAGCTTTTTGGCAAAAAGATTTATATGTGTGTCAAATTTGAGATCTTTGTCTATGAAAATTCCAAGAAATTTGCTGTCAGGGTTAATCTGAATTGGATCACCATCTATCGAAACATCTTTAAGATTACATTTAAAACATAGCAAATTAGTTTTTGTTGGATTTAATGTAAGTAAATTAGAGTCACACCATCTTTTTACCATCTTAAGATCCTCCAGGATGATCTTATGGAGAGAATCTGAGTCCAGAGCCTGCCACAATATTGTGGAATCATCTGCAAATATAGTGAAGACACCGCGAATAGAGAGACCAGCCAGATCATTTATGTAAAGCAAAAATAGAACTGGGCCTAAGACTGAGGCCTGAGGCACTCCCCGTCTAATAAAGCTATATTCTGAGTATTTACACATAGTCCCAAGATAAAGCAGTTCCTGACAAAACTGAATCTTATTCCATAGTCAGTAGCCGAAAGTGCTTGAACAAGTTGCGCATGATAAGGAAATAACTGATTCCTTGTGAAATTCGATAAATGAGGACTGAGGGAAGTCCCGAACGAATGATGCTATATGCGACGAAATAAAATTCAATATTCTTTTTATTGCAATTCATAATTTTCAGTACCAATTAGTTCTTCTGACAAATAAGTCATGGGCTTCATGGCAGAAGGGTAGATGTCTTAAGTGTACTTCAAAATCAAGATATAAACCTACGCCAACTCAATAGCCACAATACAATTCATTGATCATCTGGATAAACCTGTCGTCAATCAATGATCACTAAAAATGTATAGTTAAAGCAGTTGAGCAGCATTTCCAAAGTAATGTTTAGTCTTTTTTTCTTTTTTTTCAAGAATATCTGGTATTTGCGATAATAGCGTTACAAGGGACCACTGAAATTTTTTTTAATCACCCTGTAGCACAAAAACTAAGAAAGCTATGGCAAATTTGATTAGTGCATCTTTGGAGTCATTAAAAAGTAGCACGGTGTTGCAAAAACTGTCTCTCACATACTGTATTTATTTAGTACTGCTATTTATATCCAATTTGCGTCATATTCCGACTTGAATTGACCTCCTAAAGGCAACCGTTTCTTATATACTCGGGCAGACCATGGTTCTAGAATCTAGAAGATTCGATAACCTTCCAGGCATCCCCAGAGATATCGTGCGGTGTGCCGGGCAGCTGATATTCACGACGTTGCCAACATCATTACAATATAGACTTTGGTTTTAACTCCCAATGCCTTCCTCTGAAGACTGTACTTCAGTGGTGCCCTTTTTTTCCCAGTCCCTGTTCCAATATATAACTTTGCCGCATGCTAGAATTAAAATTTAAATCGTGCTGAGATAATAAAGCACTTGGCTATGTGGGTCTTCAGTAAGGTTATAGTGTGTTCGACATTAAAAAATATACAGTGAGAGCCAAAAGTCCGGAATAAATTCATTTAAAATTCAGGGGTATGTTAAAAAAAAAACGCTCGGACACATCGATTTTTATTTTTAACTGCGGGTTTTCTTACTATAATTGTATGTATACAGGGTGGTACAAAAATAAGTTACGACCATCAACTTCAATTTTTGAAATGGAAATACCTATTTTTTATTCTGTATTCTTAAAGAACAGAAAATTCTAGACATATTTCATGTACAATGTCCTATACCTATCTTTATTTGTTTTTGAGTTATTGACAGTTGAAGATCGGCATATTTGCACTTTTGACATGTTATAAAATCCAAACGGTTAGGCATAGACAAATGCGGTTTGCACTTTTAATCGAAGCTTTTTTAAAACCATCTGTTGATACTAGCTAGTAAGTGTCAACAGGTACTGAGAAATTTACGGTTGAATTTCTAAAAAAACTTTCAAAATATTAATGTATTTAATCAAAAGTATTGTATAAACGTTGAACAAAAAGAAACTATTCTAATCTAGACCGAATTAAATGTTCAAATTAAGCCCCATTAACTTCTTGACAGTAACCGAGTCTTGATTCGAATTCTCTCAGAACGTTGCGTATCATTTCTTGAGGTATTTCTTTGAATCTCATTTCTTATATTATTTCTCAAATCTTCTAAATTGTTGGATTTATTTACATACACTCTATGCTTTAAATAACCCCACAAAAAGAAGTCCAAAGGAGTCAAGTCGGGGGACCTAGCAGGCCACTCCAATTGACCCCTTCGCCTAATCCATCGACCCGGAAATACCTCACTTAAATATTGGCTCACGGCTCTGCTGAAGTGTGGCGGCGCGCCATCTTGCTGGAACCAAATTGAAGCTTCTGGAATATTGGGATTATTTGCATTTGGAAACATCAAACATAAAGCGGGAATCAGTTCGTTCCTTAAGAATTCCAAATAACGTTGATCTGTTAAGGTACCTTCGAAGAAAAATGGACCTATGACTCTGTCATTGATAATGCCGGCCCAAACATTCACAGATTGAGGATATTGGGTATGAGCTTCAATCACCCAATTTGGATTGCAGGAAGACCAGTAACGGCAGTTCTGTCTGTGCACTGTACCATTGAGGCAAAAGGTCGACTCGTCAGAAAAAATTATTCTACGAGTAAAAAGACGGTCGTTATGGCAGACATTCATTATAGTTTCGCAAAAATCTAATCGACGATCTGTATCATCTTCGTTAAGTTCGTGGATTAATTTTAATTTATAGGGATGATATTTTGCCTTTTTCAAAATCCTTCTTAAAGATGTTTTTGCAACATCGTTATCTAGTGCTGCCTGTCTAGTCGGTGTATGAGGATTTTCTTCAATAGACAAAACAACATTTAACTTCTTTTCCTCGGAGATTAAGGGACGACCCAATCTGGGTCGATCTCTGACGTAACCTAATTCCCTACATTTTCTTTCTAGTTTGCTAACGGTAGACTGAGATATTGTCTTATCAGGATATTTGGTATTAAACATTTCACAAACCTGGTGTTGGGTCCTAATGCAATCACCACATTCTATCATAATTAGTATTTCTGTTCCCTCAGTTTCACTAAACTTATTCATCTTTTCAGGCAATATTAAATTTTACAATAAACAAGGATAAGACTAATTGATACCTGTCACTTCAAAAAATGATGACAACATCATTGCAATAATGGATGAAAAAAACACAAAAAAAAAGGTTATCTTAGTAAGGGTGTTACATAGTTGCATGAATTATTGTATGTTCAGAAATTCAACCGTAAATTTCTCAGCACCTGTTGACACTAACTAGCTAGTGTCAACAGATGGTTTTAAAAAAGCTTCAATAAAAAGTGCAAACCGCATTTATCTATGTCTAACCGTTTGGATTTTATAACATGTCAAAAGTGCAAATATGCCGATCTTCAACTGTCAATAAGTCAAAAACAAAAGAAAATCGGATATCTACAAATGAAGATCGGCATAGGACATTGTACATGAAATATGTCTAGAATTGTCTGTTCTTTAAGAATACAGAATAAAAAATAGGTATTTCTATTTCAAAAATTGAAGTTGATGGTCGTAACTTATTTTTGGACCACCCTGTATACATAAAAATATAGTAAGAAAACCCGCAGTTAAAAATAAAAATCGATATGTCCAAGCGTTTTTTTTTTGAACATACCCCTGAATTTTAAATGAATTTATTCCGGACTTTTGGCTCTCACTGTATACCTTCTCTATGCAAGAGCGCAGGTCATCTTTAGTAGCGATTGGATCTAATTTTATTTGCTGTTGCTGTTTACATCAGTTTACGTGAGCCATAGTTCCTTGAGAAGATTGCCTAGCACCCTGGACAAGTTCTATATCCTTAACCTTCCTGTTATCTTGGAATTGTTCTGACCATATTATCCAGATCATGTTGTAGATAAGGCAATAGACACGTGATTTGAGTATCAGATGAGGCGGTTCTTATTCGTAAACATTTATATATTTTAGGTCCGTCAGTACGTAAAACAAGAGAAAATAGACGATATATGGTGCATCCAGTATAAATTTCTCAGAATATTTCCAAAGCTCTTCCCAAGCCTTAAACCTTACATTTCTACTTGCAAAGCATGACGTTTCAATGTTTTAAATTGCGACCCTCTTGTTCTAATAATAGAGACGACTATTTTTTTTTTTAAATCCAAACATCAAATTGACTTAAGCTACCTATTATATATTTCCTCTACCGAACAAATGCTACCTGCAAACATAAAATACTTCTGGTCCTATGTTAACTCATCAAAGAAAGCGGTTGGTTTTTTAAAAATGATGGTCTTGGACACCATTGAAAGGACTACTCCTCACTACATTGCTGAGGCGTTCACTGACTATTTTCAGGACTGTTACAGGGACTATACTGGACTTGTACTTCAAAGTGCCACAGCAACAGAAAGCGTCAACCTATTCACCATACAATTTTTTACTCACAACTCAATACACTGCAAGACTATAAGAGCACTGGTTCCCATGGAGTCACGTCTGTCCTCTTAAGAAAATGCTTCAGTTCTCTTGCCAACTTTCTGCTTTTCTGTATGGAAGTAATCGTGGATATTGTGCCACTTTTTAAGTCTGGATAACGTAGAGACGCAACGAATTATTGTGGAGTTTCTTTCTTGCCGGTGTTGTCAAAGGTATTTGAATCCATTTTCATAGATGAGCTCTCTGCTACATTCAAACAGAGTATAGCACAGAAACAAGACGGGCTTACTAAGGACAGATCAGCGGTTACCAATCTTGGAGTTTTTCAGGACTTCTTGATGAATGAAGTGGAGCAAGGATATCAAATCGATATAGTTTATAATGACTTAAGGATGGCCTTCGACCGAGTGTGACACCAGATTCTCATCCATAAGCTCGCCAGAGCTGATGTTTCGGAGACCTATATCAAGTGGATTCAGTGATACAAAGACACTACTTATCAGACTAGTATTCAATTTGTTGAACTCAAAAGCCTCAAGGTTCGAAGAAAAGAATCCCTTAGTATTTTTCTTTAGAAACTGTTACACAGGCAAATTGAATGTAATTACTTGCTGAGTAGAGAGAGATATTTATTATAGACGCACCGGTAACTTAGACCTTTTGACGTCTATCAGAATTTTTAATTGTTATGTAAATAAGCAAATGAAAACATCTATAAATTGTCTATGTACAATGCTTGGATATATATCAATGATCTGAATAATAAAAAAAATTCACTAATTTGTTTTCAGATCTTTGAGTATATTTTTGCTTCTTTTAGAAAGAAGATAATTCATTTATTGTATTTAGGGCCGAGTAAGGTTTTGATGTAGTTATATTTAAGCCTAGAGTCTTTATATTTAATACAATCAATTAATATATGCTGGACTGACAGAGGTAGATTGCATGCTTCACACATTGGCTGGTAACCTTTTTGTACTAGATATTCATGGGTGATTTTTGTGTGGCCTATTCTAAGTCTGGTTATTACTACTCTGTCTTTTCTTGCGAGGTTTGATATTTTATTTCCGAAGCAAAATTTGTCTTTGATTCTATATTTGATTCTATGAAGATCCCAATCAAGTTGTATTAGATTTTTAATAATATTAAGGGAGAAATTATTTATATTTTTTGCATAAAGATGTTTATATATGGAAGTTGCATTTAGTTGTTCTTTACCGAGTAAGTCGGCTTTTTCGTTTCCCTTTACTCCAATGTGACTGGGGACCCAGGTGAACATGATCTTATAACGAAATTTGGGAACACACTTTTATTGTCAACGTCAAAAACACTAACCTAACTCGCCTTGACTGTCGTTTAATTTTTTTCAAGGTAAAAACTGACTAAACAATTAAAACTGAATGAATTGTCACGAAGCGCGTCCTTTTTAAAACCCGATGGAACAGTTTCGAAATATTAAGAATTATCTCCATTGTTTTTGCCGAAAGAGACCAATACTTTTAGGAGAATACTGTAAATGCGCCCAACTTGGAACGGGGATCTGACTTGGAACAATTTTCCCCTCCCCAAATACGACCTTGAGCATACGCGACGTGATGCGACGGGTAATTTTCTCCGATTAACAGTGTTAAAAAGGAATTTCTTAATGATTAAAAATGTGGGGTGAGTGGGGGGCAAGGGTATTTTTTTAAAAATGTGTTTATTTGTAAATGACAAAAACCATTTTTTTTTTAAATTAGCCTTGGCCCCCCCGCCCAGCCCACATTTTTAACCAATAAGAAACTCCTATGAAAAATCACTGTTTTTCATTATAATATCATTCATATATCATTCATAACTCAATATACATATTATTTATATTTGATAATATGTATATTATTTATATTTGATAAAAATTTTATATACATATAAATATTTAATACAAAAACAGTGTTAATAAATTAAGGATTACAAATGAAAAACAGTGATTTTTTAGGAAAATTTCTTACTGGATAAATGTGTGGGGTGGGTGGGGGGGTAAGGGTAGTTTTATTAAATAATTATTTTTATCTTTTGCAAAAAAAAACATTTTCCAAAAATAATACCCTTGCCCCACCACCCACCCCCCACATTTATCCAGTGAGAAATTCTTCTGCAAAATCCATATTTTTCATTTGTAATCCTTAATTGATTAACACTGTTTTTGTATTAAATATTTATATATAAAATTATTATCAAATATAATGTAAGGGTAGTGTTTTGTAAAAACTGTGTTATTTTATAAAAAAAAACCGTTTTGTTAAAAAACAAAAGTTTTGTTTTTTGTTTTTGTTTTTAACAACTCTTGTTTTAGTTGATAGTTCAAGTGAGGTGCTACTTGTTGCGTTACGCAGGTAAATGTCGTTTTGAATTTTTTGGGACGCTTTAAAAAATATGATTTTTTTGTCAAATAAAAACACGTGAAAAACTCTTGTCGTGTAAGAAATATTATTTATGATAATTACGTTCTATATGTCATTATGTATGTGTAAATGTGTTTTCTAAGTAACCATAAAGTAGATAGTGGCGTGGTGAAATTTTTTTTTTAGATAAATTCCTAGGGGTTCGTGACTCGGAATGTACACTTTACACTGCCGTAACAAAAATGTATTTTTCCAGATTTATTTACTGGGATATTACGCAAACACATGGCTCGAAAATCCAGAAGAGTTCTAGGTTCTCGCACTTATTACAATTAGAGTGATGATACGCTACGAAGGGTATTGGAGGCAATGGAACAAGGCCAAACACTAAGATCAGCCTCAAAGCAATTTGTTATTTCACTAGGGACCTTATCACGTAAAAGAAGAGGTCTATCCACTCGCAAATACGGAGGCTAGAAGGTTCTGTCAGATGCAGAGGAGAATCAATTGGTTCATGGGATAAAAATGGCAGGTAGTTGGGGGTTTCCTTTCACCCTTTACGATATAAAAATTCTTGTTCAAAATTACTTAGACAAAAAAGGAGTCAAAGAAAAGAGATTTAAAAATAACATGCCTGATCGCAGATGGATGGAAAGATTTCTATTTAAACATCGAAAGGTGTTAACAGAAAGAAATGCAGAAAATGTCAAAAGATCTCGTTCTGAAGTATCTGAAAAGATAATCAATGATTATTTTTCGGAATTATTAAAATCTTTGGAAGGGGTAGAACCAAGTCATATCTTTAATTATGATGAGACTAATTTTACAGACGACCCCGGAAAAAAACAAGTCATAGTTAAACGGGGTTCAAAACATCCGGAGCGCTGCATTGATAGTAGTAAAGCTTCTGTCTCTGTTATGATGGTCGGGATTGCTGACTGGACCATATTTCCTCCTTACCTAGTTTACAAGAGTGCGCACCTGTATGATACTTGGACTCATCATGGACCTAAAGACTCTAGATACAATCGGTTGAAATCCGGATGGTTTGACACAAGAATCTTCGAAGATTGGTTTTATTCTATTGTGATTCCATTTGTAAAAAAATTAGATGACAAGCCCAAAGTTATGATCGGAGATAATTTGTCAAGTCACCTCCCCCTTTCTGTAATACATAAATGTGAAAAATACAACATTAGGTTCGTGTTGTTACCGCCAAACAGCACGCATCTTTGTCAACCATCAGATGTTTCGTTTTTTCACCCTCTAAAAGTCTCTTAGAGAAAGCAACTAGATTTTTGGAAAATTAAAAACCGGGGATGTGTCCCCAAGGACCAGTTTCCATCTATACTAAGGTTAACACTAGAGGGTTTGAAAGATTCTTCTCAGAATCTGATCAATGGTTTTAGAGCTTGTGGGATTTGTCCATGTGATCCCAATCCTGTACTTAAGCGTTTACCTACATGGGTTAAGAAAATTCCTACACAAGAACAATCCGACAAAATGAACTCTTCTTTTATGGAATTATTGGAAAATATGCAATATCCGAACAAAGCTAAAGACAGCACTCATAAGAAAAAACGCCTTGACGTAGCTCCCGGCAAAAGTATTACTGCTAGTGATATTGAAAATCAAGAAAATACAGCACCTAACTCAGTAGACAGCGTCATTGAAAGCGTGATTCATAGAACTTCGCAGAATTTCGAGGAGGATGCGATTCAACCAAGCACCAGCGACTTGAAACAAAAGAATAAGAAGAGACATGAAACCAGTAGTAGCTCAGATTCAAATATCTCAGATTTTTCGGTTCATGACTCATTTGAAAACTACGAAACCTTAGAAGATGTTGTCAGGCATGAGAATTCTTCGACACCTAATGAGTCTCACCTTGCCCCTGGTAATTTCAAAACAGAAATAATAATGGCCATTAAATGTTCTCACTATGTGGGAAAAATTGAAGAAAAGTTTAGCTCTGATTAGTTTTATTGTAAATTCATAAGAAAGTTTGTTGGTAAAGAATGTCCGGAAAATACATTTGTTTTTCCAGACATAGATGATTTTTCCATAGTGGATATTGGTATGATAAAGTTGAAACTCAATTCCCCTGTTGTAGTAAGAGGTCACTATAGTTTTATTATCCCAAATAAGGAGATTTACGACCTGAAATAAATAGGTATATTTTTAGAAGTTTATATTTCAGAATACCTATGTGATTTTTCTGTTTTTTTTTCAGAATGTTTCCTAAGTTGATCTCGTTATTTTTAAGTTAATATTTTTTGTTTTAAGAAATTCAAATAGGTACTCCATGCTTCTTTGCCGTCGAATTTTGGTGGCTTTACTTTCATCATCGTTTGCATTCCAGGATCGGGATGAAGAGAAGTCCGTTTTACTTTCATCTCTAGTTCTTGGTCTTTTTTTGTACTTGCCCCAATTCTTCTTCTACCGTTGCTTCAAAGTTAGTCATTAATTGTTTCTGATTCTTCTCCAGATCTTCTTTAAATTGTAAAACTCGTTCCTCTTGTTTTCTGTCTCATTCCTCTTGCTCTTTTTTAAGATTATCTTTTAAATTAAGTAAGTCATTTTTCATGGTTCGAATCAGGTCTTCATTTTCCTTCTTCAGGTCAGATTTAATTGTCTTTAGTAAATCTTCCTGTTTCTTGTCTCGCTGTTCTTGTTCTTCCCTCTGTTTGCGGTCTCGTTCTTCTTGTTCTAGTTTTTGCTCGTCAAACTTCCTTAATAGCAGCTCCATCAATTTCTCGGTCTCCATCTTGGCCTGACTTCTTGTTAAAGGCATCCACTAAAATGAGCTTCCAAATATCCTTTACTTCTGACACTAATTGTAACGAAATTCGGGAACACACTATTAACCAATTTGGTTTTTTTAAAGTACATAGATGTTCAATTGCTTTATGTATTGCGAATAGTTCTGCTGTAAGAATCTCTGTCAATTTAGTCAGTGAGAAGCTTTTTTTTAAAATGAGTACTGTAATAAGCTGATCCTACCCTGTTTTTCGCTTTAGACTAATCTGTATATATGATATGATGATGTTTGAATTTAGTTGAGAGAGTTTTACTTACAGGGCCTCAAAGAAACACACATCTGCAACAACTATTTTACAGCAGAATCGAATTAAGTATGGATAACAAGGCTTTCGCCACAATTTGACCAAAAAGTTCATGCCTAAGGAGCTTAAAAGAACGGTTTTAAAGCTCATTTACAAACCTCTTTTATGTTGCAGTTTCAAAAACCACAATTGCTAAAAGATAAGGCACTAAGAAGAAGAAGAAGAACACAATTCATGTTTCTCTTCAAATGCTTAGTGATAAAATTCGTTATAAAAGCCCAGTAATATGTACATATTTAATTAAACATGACATAATATTATGCCTTTAAAATATTAATTAAAACTAATCCCGTCTAAAAGGGTGAAATTAAAACGGAGCAGTGAAAACAGCGAAAACAGATGCAAATAGAAAAGAAGAGAAAATTTGATTTTTCCTTCATCAAATAACATTATTATCCGATGGAAGTAGTTGAGCAAACAAGTGACGGAGGCAATAAAACCCGAACACATTTTAATTTTGCGGATGCAATAAACGTGCTGCTGCTACTGCTGGTGATGTGATGGACTTGTCGTAAATAGAATATAAAGATCGGCAAATTAATTTGACGAATTTCTCCTCTCCCCAGGGTGCGATCTAAGCTAAGTCAAGTAAAGTGTTGTTGATCTTGTCCGATCTCGGGAATGAATCAGAGCAGCAGTAGAAACCAATATCAAATCGAGAGGGGGCTGAGGATGAATAGACCGAACTGGCTTTAGGGTTCGGTGTCGCTCTTCTCCCATTCATCATATGGTAATCGCCTGAAGGAATCCGTGCCACAATGGCAGCATTACGGCCAACTTATTACGTTTACATTGATCTCGAGGTTTATATTTTTTTCGTTGTTTGCCTTCGGATTTAGTTTTGCACGAGAGATTAGGGAACTTTGTGAAAAGTTCTCCCTTCTCTATCTCTCTTTCTCTCTCTCTCTCTCTCTCGCTCTCCTCTCGTTTCAAATGCACTGTCAATAAGACGGAATCGAATATACGCGTATTTTGCTCATTTCGTTTCGTTATTAAGTTCATGCTTTGGGTCGGAATAAGTGGAAGGGCCATGATGGGGGTTAAACAGTTATTTATTCTAATGTATATATTTTTTAATTGTAAAATTTAGAGTGGTGAGAGGCTGAAGTAATTGATAAATTTTCTAGGAAAGAAAAGAAACTAGATCTCCACTAAGAGCAAATACAAAGGCTCCTCAACACTATCCTTATCAACTAAGTGGGATCATCCCAAAGACCCAGAAGCATCAGACCAACTGCGGCTCACCTCAAGGAGGGATAGGTGTTGTGGTGTCTGGTAATAAGCTGATCATATTGTAATCAAAGTTTAAGGACACACTAGATAGCCTCATGCAAAGAAGCCTAAGTATCTCAGAAAAATGATAAACTTGTAAGAAACTCATCAAGGACATTTGGTAGAACCAGTAACCTGCAAACCAAATAAGTGAAATGAAATATCTGAAGGTGATACTGAATAGCAAAATTAGGTGAAAAAGTCAGCTGCGATTAGCAAAGCCATGTGTGTATTACAGGATCCATGGAACTATGTCCAGTAGCAGCAATAGAGATTACTGGATTTTGAACTTCTGCATCTGTCGATAGAGGAAGCTGCATTCTATTTAGACATGATGCATCCAATTCGATCTTTCTTGAGATGATATAACAAAGCAATCTTCTTCAAAAAATGACGTAAAGGGGATTGGGTTAATGGAAAAACTAACCAATCCGAGAAAATATCATTAGGTGCTACACAGATGAAACAGCTAAAAGCAACCAGAAAGGTGGAGCAAGCATATTTTGATAGTACAACAAATACTTGGTTATTGAATGAACACACTAGTGTCTTTCAAAAGACATGCGACTGAAAGAAGAGCTTAACTAATCCTCGAGAAATAACAAACTAATAAAGTTTAACTAGTTGAGTGCCGCCATTAAAAAAAAAATGGTCCCGGAGGTCGTTACATTTTTTATATGTAACATAATAGTTAAAATATAATTTTAAAAATAATGTTTTTTTATTTAAAAGTTTGTACTTTTTGGATTTATTTTCATGGTGACACATTGGTCTCACGAGGCCTGGAAATAATTCAAAGGTTCAGGTGGCCGCATAAATCCTCCAATGTGTCACCACGGTCGGTTATGTCCGTATCCCCACCGCACGCCAACAAGGAACGCGACATGCAGTAGCCCAAACAATATTGAGTGGAATGTAATCAAAAGATATGCGTAAAACGTGTTTGGTCCGCTATACTGGCCTTTACAAGCGTGCGACGGATCGTTAGGAAATCCAATAATTCAGTTCAATTTAGTATTTGTAGTGGATAGCGGTTTTTGTTTCACGTGTAGTAACGTCGTACGAAGAAGAGCAAAAGCGCCTAGATGCCCTATGGCGGGAAATTTTGTCAGATGAAGAAGATGATGCCATTTCAAAATTATGCGTCTTCCGACGAATATCAACTATCAAGTTCCTCAGAGGAATCAGATGATAGTGAAATGGATTCGCCTCCCAGAAAAATAAAGCGCCAAACGAAAAAAATACAAGTTGATTCCCTTCGTGGGGCCACGACAACACAAGTTGATCCCTGTACATCTCGTGAGGGTACAAGCACACAAATTGACTCAATTAGTGAGGCCATAGAAAATGTTATACGATCATTGCCTCCAATTGACTCCGATGAAGAAGAAAATGATTCACCTGGAAGTGGCCAAATTACAGATATAAATTGGGTACCAGCGACTGGCCAGTTTTTGAAACCAATCAAGTTTACAGAAAATAACTCGGGATTTGTTCCAGACATGTACGATAACTATGGAAAAACGCCGTATGAATTTTATAAAATGTTTGTTACTGGTGACATTTTGGAACTTATTGTAAGTATTTTTGAATTTAGTTTTTATTTGTATTATGTTACGCAATATTTCCATGTAGGCACGTGTGCATACATGGAAACCAACAAATCACGAAGAAATTGAAAAGTTTCTTGGTGTAGTGATGTGGATGGGTTTGTGTCTATTTGCAACACAACAGTCAGAAGAAAATCTACAAAAACCTTTTGCCAGAAATAATTTCAAGGAATAGGTTTCAACTTCTTCTGAAAATGCTACATTTTAGCAACAATGAGGTTATAACCGAAGATAGGTTGCGAAAGCTAAATCCCTTACTAAAAGAAATCCGTGAAATTTTTTAGCGAGTCATTGTGCCTTCCGAATATGTCTGCATCGATGAAACCTTTGTGCCATTCCGAGGGCGATTGTCTTTTTTACAATATATTAGCAACAAAAAACACAAGTTTGGTATCAAACTTTTCAAACTATGCCTTAGTGGTGGTTATACTTACGATTTCAAAGTATATTGTGGAAAATCAAAAGATGAAAATGTTAGTGTACCAACCAAAATTGTTCTAGATTTAATGGATAATCTCTTAGATAAAGGAAGAACTTTATGCACCGATAACTATTATACGTCAGTAAGCTTGGCTTTGGCTCTTTTGAATCGCAAAACTCATCTTTTAGGAACATTGAGGGCAAATCGAAAATTCAACCCAAAAAATGTCACCCAAAAGAAGTTACAGGTAGGAGAAACCGTGGCTGAAGAATGTAGACAAGGAGTGATAATTCAAAGGTGGAGAGATCGGCGAGATGTACTTGCACTGAGCACTAGACACGGTGGAAATGGTGGACGTCAAAAGAAGAGGAAAAGATGTGAAGAAGCCTAAAATTATTGTCGAGTATAATAAATATAAAGCGGACATTGATATCTCCGACCAGATGAAATCCTACAACTGCAGCCTAAGAAAGAGTCTGAAATGGTATAGAAAGCTAGCTAATGAAATTTTAACTGGTACAGCATTAGTAAATGCGTTTGTTTCTTACCAAGAAATTACTCAAAATAAAATGTTAATAACAACGTTTAGAGAAGAAGTTGTCGAAGGTTTGTTAAAATTAGATTCGCAAAACCCAACACTAGAATGTAATAAAGGTAGTAAAGAACAACACCGCCTTGAAGATGTAGGACGAAGTAAGAGACGTCGATGTGTAGTTTGCTACAGTAAAATGACCCAAGAGCTTGGAAGAAAAGTCGCTGCTTCAAAAACTCCACAAGTTGCTTCAGATGTACGTCAGGCCAGAAATGTTACTGCCTAAATTGTTTTTTTGAAGTTCATGAAGTTAAAAAATCCATTATAAGGATGCCCTTTTATTTTAATTGCACAAACTTTGGTTTGTGATACCTTTGGGTAATATGATCCAACCAAGGAAGAGGTTATATGGCCCGCGGACCATATAACTCTACGTTGGGCCATATTACACCGCCATGAGTTTATTTATTAGTTAAAAAATAATTGTTTTTTATTTTAGGTCCACAATGGGCAAAATTTGTAAAAAATTGAGAAAACAGTGGTCACAAGACCAACTTGACGATGCTGTTCACGCGGCCAAAAATCGAAAATCCCAGAGAAATGTTTGCGCTAGTTTTAAGATACCCAGGCGTACTTTACGCAGATATTTGGACCATGGCTTATCAGTAAAGCGATTAGGGCAACCAAGTATTCTAAGTGAAGAGCAGGAGAGAGACTTTGTTCAGAGGATTAAACGCTATTCACAAATTGGATTGCCACTTACTCCCAAATTATTTTGATTTTGTGAGAGAAATAATATCCTTAACAACCTTAATAAACAAAAACAGGTTGCGGGAAAAGACTGGCTATCTTTATTTCTTAAAAGAAATCCAGATTTATCAGTGCAAAAGTCACAGCTCATGAATCCTGCTCGTGCTCAGAAATTAAACAAAAAAATTGTATCTGACTATTTTACAAAACTTATGACTACATTAAACATAAAAGATAAGCCTCAGAACGTATACAATATGGATGAAAAGGGTTGTCGACTAACTATTCATCACCAGCAACGTGTCTTGTCTGAAAAGGGTATAAAACGTGTTCATATGGTTGCTCCTGAGTACGCAGAGAATGTTAATGTTGTTGCCTGCTGTAATGCTATAGACAACTCTATTCCACCGATGATTTTGTTTAAAGGGAAACGGTTAAAACCTAAATTTACAGACCATTTACCATTAGGATCTCTGGTAAAAATTGCACCCAAGGGGAGTATGAAAACTGAGCTTTTCGATGATTATATTGAGACATTTTGCCAAGTATATGTCAGCAAGATCTAATATTCTGGTTTTTGATGGAGCTTTCAGTTATTTGGATTATAGTATTGCGGACACAGCTGACTCTCTGCAAATTAATATCTTTTGTCTACCATCAAATACGACACACGAGCTACAGCCTCTGGATAAAGCCGTTTTCCGGTCTTTTGAAGCAAATTGAGACCAGGAGCTACTGAGATATTGGGATACACAACCTCAAAGAACATTAAACAAAGCAAGGTTTAATATAATTGTTTCACGTATTTGGCCAAAATGTATGGCGCCAGAAAATATTATGAATGAATTTCGGGCTACAGGTATATTTCCCCTAAGCCCAGAAGCAATACCCGATTCAGCTTTTGCTGCATCTTTACAAACAGAAAGAGAAATGCCACTGGCATAACAACAACTACAACAAGAAGAGACAGGAGAATGAATCCATCTTCATCGTTAGACTCTTCGGAGTCATCTGATGATGAAAATATACCATTGACTACTTTTAGATCTAGAACCAAAGCAACTGCTTCAGAATCTTCATCCGTGGACCTAAATCAGTCTTTTACCCACGCCTGTCGACAAAAACAAGGTCAAAACAGTACGACGTAAAGCTATTAATTATAAAGCCCAACATGTCACAAACGACCTCTTTCGCAAAGATAATAAAGATGGTGAGGCTTTTACTTCAAACTTGGTGGCCGTTCCTTTAACGCCTCGACAGCCGCCAAGACCTTTTCCAGTAAAGGCTCCGGATTCATGGTTTTGTGTAGCTTGTAAGACAAATGAGCAATTGGATATGAAAATGTGTGTAAGATGTCAGACTTGGTATCAGGAGCAGTGTGTTGGTCTTGAACCTGATGATGATGATGATTTTAAGTGTTGTTGATAAAGATAGATATTATAAGTCACATTTTTGTAACACTAATATGTTTCTAAATACACCCATTTTTATTTTTGTGTGTAAAAATTGATGTTTTAATGTAGTTTTTGGTATGGGCAATATAATCCGAATGATCGGATAATATGGCCCATTTGCAAGAATATCTAGTATTGCTTTTATCTATAGGAAGAAATATTATTACTAATAATTATACAACATATTTATGGGAAAATAGTTGACCTAAATATCAAATTCAAATTTTTAATGACATTTTAACCTTGGCTGGGCCATATTTGCCTCTACTACCTTTCTATATCCTCATGTAAAAAAGCCGAAGTACCACAGAATAATGGTAAACTTCAATGGGCATAATCTCATCATTAACCACCATCATACCATTTACTTCTAAAAAACTTAGGTCTTTTACCTTGGTGTACTGAATAACCTGTAAATCAAACAAATTAAATGAAATATCTGGGGGTGATACTGAGCAGCAAACTTCGGTGAAAAAATAACTTGCGGTCAATAAAGGCATGAATGCCATTATAGTATTTAGAAACCTAAACACCTGTAGGAAGATGAATGTCCAAGATAGTAAAACCCATGAGACAGCAGTTTTGCAAGGCATTACAAAACGAAAATTAAATAAAGCATAAATATTAGTGATTATGTGTATTATAGGAGCTACAAAACTATGACCAGTGGCATTGGAGATGACACTTGGTCTTACATTTCTACATCTGTCAATAGAGGAAGCTGCATTCCATTTAGACATTATGGATTCCATTCGATCTTCCTTGAGATGACATAACAAAGGAACTTTCTTCAAAAAGGGACTCTAGAGAGGATTAGGTTAGGTAAATGGAAAAGCTAACCAATCCGAGCAAACACCCTTAAATGCTACACAGATTAAACAACTCAAAGCAACAAAGAAAGTGGAGCAAAAGTATTTGGCTAGTACCATAAACATTCAGTCACTAAGTGAACACACTAGTGCCTTTCAAACGGAATGACATGCGACTGAAAGAAGAGCTTAACTAATACTCGAGAAATAATGAACTAAGGCTAGCCATATTTTTTTCAGGCTATTATACTGAGCTCATATGCTAAGATGGCACGGAAATGGAAAACTCAATGACGTACATTACCTACTCTACTAAATTTTTGGGTTTGTCTAGTTAGTACGTCTCTCCTTCATTTTTCGCTATTAACTTAATTCTGTTTTTTTTTGTCTTTTATTTCTGCAACTGATGGATCCTATATTATGTATATTATTGAGGACAAAGCTGAGTGGAAACAAGGACATAAAGGAGAGATAAATGCGAATCTTTGTGGTACATGCTGTTCTTGATTTATCGTTTACTGTGATCCTTAAACACACCAGTATCTTTCAAACGCAAACATACACAACTTAAAGAAAATCGCAAATTATCCTTATATGTATATATATTTATTCCTATGGGAATGTCTTGATCTCAGTGAGGTAGGCAAAAAACAATAATACATTGATACTGAAGTTTCATTTCGTGGAACCAGAATCTTTCCGTGGCATAGGTACTAATATATGTAGATATAACCTAGATAAAGAAAAGATCTAAGAGAATAGCTCTTGAAAGACTTTCTTTAAGTACCCAGTAAATTCCTTGATACTGAAAATTTTCTACAGGGTTTCTGATAGGAAAGAATGTAATCTATCCTTCATATGTCTATACGTTTAAAGGAATAAAATAACTAGGGTTTCATAAAACATATCTTACAACATTACTATTGAACATCTAGAACGATGAAATCACCATTTAATATAGGAATAATAAATTATTGTAGAGCTGATAAAAGTCCAATCATGTGAATAGAATATGTCGTTGGTGGTTTAATTATCTTTGAAGGTGATTAAGAGTTTCGCCTTCAAAGAACTGCACTGGGAAGAGAAGGGTATAAAAATAGATGGTCAATACCTAACAAATCTGCGCTTTGTAGACGATATAACACTACTATCACACAATCTGAAAGATATTAGGAAAATGCTACAAGAACTACTGGAAGTATGCTTAAAATAAACTTTTTGAAACGAAATACATGACAAACGTGGTTCCTAGTCAAAGTTTGGCTGTTGGTGGACAAAAGGTAGAAATTGTAAATAACTAAGTATAGTTATTATCCTCAGTCATGAAATAATAACTAGTGACAACCAAATGCGGGGACTGAAGAGAAGGATAGCACTTTCCTGAGCTGCCTACGGAAGACTGAATAGTGTATTATATATATATTTAGAGCAAAAATACTATTATCACTAAAAAGTTATCAGTCAGTGAGTTTTGTCGATGTTGACCTACTGTGTGGAAACCTTAGTCCTAACTCCCCTGTCTGCCAGAAAGCTGAGAATAACGCAACGAAAAATGGAGACGTCTATGCATGGGGTCATCATATCCGAAACGAAAATTTGCGAAGGAGTACTGGTGTTACTGATGTTATATCACGAACCACTAGTCTTAAATGGAATTGGGTCAAGCATGAGGCTCGAACGACAGATGGTTTGAGAAGGATAAAGCTCGAGTGGCAATTGAGAGCCGATAGAAGAAGTTGAGGAAAACCACCCACAAGATGAACCGATGACATCAAAATAATGAAAAGCAATTTGGATGTAGTCTTCGAGAGAGAAAGCAGTGGAAAATATTGAGGAAGGCTTATATCCAGCAGTGGATTCAAAGGACTGAGTGATAATGATGCTGATGATGATTTAATTATTTAATTATTCAAGTTTTCCAGTCTTCTGTATTTGCTATCTTTAATTCTTTCTTGCAAAACCACTGTCTTATGAAATTTTTGTGCTATCTGTTCTTCGGTTTTAATTTTTGTCTATCTTTCTTGAGTTCCTGAATAAGCTTTTTTGCATATTATTTACTTTATTCCTCATATAGTGCTTATCCAGGACCAATATACTATAAGCCGAAATCTTTCTTAGGCTAGAAATAAGCTATACCAGACTATGACCTAATCCATTACACCGATGTCAGTATATAACCTGACGACATTGGAATCCTTCCTAAGGCATATAAAATCCTCTTGTCTTTTAACTCCTGCCGATAATGATTAGGTAAATAAAGTAAAACCCCTCAAGGCAGAAAATATTTCCATAAACTGATTTCAATTGGAAGCGCCATCTAGTAAACCTTAAACTACTTCGACATTATTGATTAGAGCTGCGCTTGAGCAGACTTCTCTTAGAACTTAATCAATATGACCTATTAGTAAGGAACAAATAAAACAGAACGAGCCACCAATGTTACTGGACCGAATAATCCAGGGATAAATTAATTATTTTTGTTTAATAAAATTAAGATCAATCATCTCAGTGATTTAGAATTCAGATCTGAGAAAAGCCCTAAATTAATTGATAATATGAAATCAAAAATAAAAGACAAAATAGCAAATCATCCAGTAAATATTATGTTAGATACCATAATATATAGATAAAGGTTGATACCAAAAAAACTGGTATCGAATAATTTGCATACAGTATGTCTCCTCTCTTTTCCATAAGAATTTATAATGTTCATCCCATCTTTTGTAGTCTAAATAGCTTTGACTTGTTAATATAATTGATGCCACAGGATGGATATAGTTTATATATCGCTACCGCAACTGGATATAGTTTAAGCATCTGTCAAGCCCTTGAGACTCGTTGTTGAATCTTTTCAACAATAAGTCCAAAAACTGGACCTTGTGGTGCAGTTCGAGACGACGAGGACCTGTAGCCTGCACTTGCTACAAGGCAGTGAGACTGGCTATACTATCTACTATCGTTGATTGAAGAGGCGAGATTCCCTTTTCAATCAACGCTACTATCTATACTAAAATTTGCTCAAGGCCATGCAGAAATGTCTTCTCTTTCTGATGGTACGTGTGCCATTAGGTTATAAGTGTCTCGTGATCCATATTGCAGGAAAAGAGAAGTGGGACTTCAATAGGGCTGCAATAGTAAGAAAGACTATCTAATACTCACTGGGGGAGCCTCACTTCTTTTAAATTGGAAACAGAATATTTTTAATTTAAGGGTAGGACACCACAACTCTCAGTTTAAGAAATACCCTCCAAAAATGAACGGAAGCATGGTAAAATACATACAAATAAGTTATTTGATGGATGTCTCAAAAGAGACCAACTTTAACTAGTGTCAGGTCTTTTAACTGACACTAATGACGGGTGAATGACATAAAATTTATCGGACCAGAGCGCTTCATTAGCTTTTCCAAGATTACTGGCACAATGTATACTTCCTTGACTACCCACTGTTCAATTAAATTTAAAAGGTAATTCCATAGAAATAAATAGAAGTAACTAAATGCACAGTTGTCTTCCAGAAGTTGTTTTATAAGAAAAATACTTGAAGACAGCCTCTTGTATAAGCGAACCAAAACTCTTAAGTTCAAGATTCACAAAGTTTCTTTGCTAGCCAGAATCAGAGTTGTGTCATCTGCAAATAAAAAGTCTGTCAATTTAGAATTTATATATAGTCATTCATAGTTTTGTGATTCTGTTATATTTTTGGTGTCGTCTGCTTTAACCAATCGTAAAAAGCAAAGCAAAAAGTACTACCCCAAGGTAGTACTCTTGGACCATTTTTCTGTATTTTATATATACGTCACAACTATCAAAAAAACACCATTGCTATGCAAATGATATCCAGTTGTATATTTCATTATTTGTATATTTCATGAGGACCTTCTTAGGCTATACCAAGAAACTGAGAACCTTCTGTTAAAAATTAATTAAATTAAATTACTAGCCATTTTATTCTGCATCAGCAATTTTCATAGATCAAAAATTTTAGACCGCCTAAATTCAAAATTAAATAGTAACACAATATAGGTCTCCAAAAATTCAGCAAAGAATCTGGAATTTATAATTGATTACAAGCTTAAATATAAAGAGCACATTGTCCTAAGTTGAAACCTGGATATCTTGCGCTAAGAAAAATATTCTCCGAGAGGCACTTTTTTACTGAAACATTAAGAAATAGATCTGCGACAGCATAGTGTTATCACCTTTAAGTTATGGTGATTCACACAGGATTCAAAATCTCCAAAATTCCTGTTTGAGACATATATTTGGCTTAAGAAGGAGACAACATATATCTCATAAGAAGAGGCAGGTTGATAATTGCACAAAAGGAGAGTCCTACGTTCCCTTTCTTTTTTACAACTTTCTTAAATATTATAAGTGTCCACCATAATGTAATGATATTGTAAACATCGAGAAACCAGCTTATTCTCGGAATGACACAAGTGGCACACCCCACAACGTCTCGAAGGTTGGCGAGAATCTTCTGCCGTTCTGCCGAGTATATAAGGAGCCGCATTGTCTATGGAAATCAGTTGCCGGTTCAGTGAAGTAAAGTTCGGAATATTGGCGCGCAATTTAAATAGTTGTAAATAGATACAGTAAAAGTATCCATAGTAGTCGTGAGTTCGTCGTAGTCTATTTTCGATTGTTTTAATTCACACATAACGAAACAAGAAAAACCGTACAATACTTTATTAATTCTATAAAATGAACATTAAATTTATCCTAAAGCAAATCTCCATCTTTTAAACTTTTATGGTTTCCAATAAAATCCCAAAATCTCATAAACTTCTAAGAAACGAATTCGGCGATCATTCATTGACGAATAACCAAGAAAGAACGAAGTGTATTAGCGAGGCCGATCCTCAAGAAGGCCGTCGGTCGTCTTCTTACGCTATGGTGAACTTGGAATCAATTTGTGCCACTAACACGGTTGATTTCCTTTAACAAACATATATTTGCATTTTATTGCTTTAGCCGGGTCTTTAAACGCCCTCTAGATAAAATGAAATTAAAACTGAAGGGCCCTTTGATCTTTCGCTATCTCCCTCTCTCTCGCTCGCTCGCTCCTCGTTATTGACTAAACTTGATTATTACATTTTGGGTCTCCACTCTTATTCCCCGCATCCCTCGAATCCATCAGTATTATACGAATGAGGGCCGACCAACCGGTAATGATGACTTTTCTCAATTAGAGCCTTAGTTTATACCCCTAATTGATTTTATAATATGTTATAAAACGTTATTGGGATGATATCAAGACATATTTTAGAATTTGTTACAGGATTATTTGATAGGACACCATGGACAAATATTCTTAGAGATTTTATCTATGAAATACTATATTTATCACCAATCAGTATAACTAAGTCTACAGTATTCTAACAACAACCAAGTTCTCTAGAGTTCATTTCATTTATTTATTAGTATTAGTACTCTAAAGTGTTTATACAAGTCACCGAAATAAAATAATTAAAAGAAACATTAAAATACAGTTCTTGTGGATGAAATAGTCCTAAAACAATGCATATGTCTTAAATATTGTACTAATTTATTTAGACACTTCACGACCAAAACACAAACACTCAGGACTACTGGAGATATTTATTTTTACTGTATTTATTTAAATCTCGCGCCAATATTCCGAAGTTTACTTCGCTAAACTGACTATTATCGGTAATGCGGCTCCTTATATACTCGGCAGAACGCTGTTTCGGTAGATTCTCGCTTAACCTTCGAAATGTCGTGCAGTGTACCACTTGTTTTATTCCGGAATGACGGAGAACCAGCTGGTTTCTCGGAATTTACAATATCATTACAATATTCTATAAATTTATGAGAAGTCATCCTTAAGACAGTCTTGTAGGGAGTAGAATAATTTATCAAGTAAGCAATTCCTGGCAGTTTTGATAAATATGTTTTTATTCTTCAATTTTATATAGATATATAGTGCTTCTCCTGATCCGCGTCAGTTTGTGGAAGGAGAGTTGTCTTTTTTGTTGTCGTTGTCTACATTGTCTTGTGTATTGATTGGATAAATTTGATATTAGATTAATCAGACATTGGAGCATCTGGGTACTGAGAAAACTACCCATAGGTCCGAAAAATTGTGGAGACAGCAATCCGGATACCTAAGGCCACTTATAACACGTATATATTTTCTTTGCAATTAAACCATGTTAGATGTAAAAATAGCCATAATATGCTGTCATGACTGTGGGTAGGGATACAAATAACTCTGAAAGAATATTTGCTTATCCGGAATCATTCTAATGATCTTGGCTTATTACTTCTATAATAGAGTACTTACCTAAGACTCCTGCTTCTGTCAGGCAGCACTATAGCAACAATGCTAAAACCATTAAAGCAGATCTGCTAATCATGGTTTACCTTCTAGTTCATGGAGTTCAAGGTCTGGCTTATATGTTACTGTTCCTGTTGAATATCCCTAAAATCTTTTGTAGTTAGTTGTTCTTTAGGTTAAAGTAGTGCGCGGAAACAGTGAGTGTAAGCGACATTAGTGTAAACGAAGCTTAAGCCGGGTTGACACGATCCAAGTATACTTGATTATAGTCTACTTGGATTGTCCGCGAGCAGCACTTGGACGTTCCTTTAATCGTGTCACCAGTTCATCCAAGTGCGCTTGGATCAGTAGGTTACATCCAAGTTGAGTAGGACAGTACCCAACATACTTGGATCCAAGTGGTGTTTGTTTGTGAAATAAAATGGCGTGGGTGCCTGAAAAAAGAAAACTGGAAATAACCAAAAGAAGAAAATAGTCCGAAAGGGAGAATATTAGATTCATGGAGTTATACGAAGCTCAGGAAAGTTTATGGAATGTGCGTTTAGCGGAATATAAAAACAAAGATGCTAGGAATTCGGCTCTTAAACGAATAAGAATAAATATGAATATTCCTGGTCTTAGTGAAAACATGGTATTGAAAAAAATCAATGCCATGCGAACCACCTATAAACAGGAAGCAGAAAAAATTAAAGCATCAAGTACAACAGGCACGTCAACTGAAGACATTTATGCACCTAGTATTGAGTGGTTTGAAATCGCAGATAGATTTCTACGTGATGTAATGAAGATCAGAAATAAATACACTAATCTGGTAAATTGTTTTATTAATAATTATTTATGCTGTATAATTGTTTATACTGTAACTAATTGCACACCTTCCAATAAATACAGTTCCACCATCTTTGTATGTTTAATTTGACATCCAAGTCATTTTGTCGTGGAAACCAACTTGGTCCAAGTCTACGTGTCCAAGCACACTTGGTCCAAATTGGTATCCAAGTGTACTTAGACCGTGTCAACCCGGCTTTAATAAACGTGCAGTGGCTAAATATATGGGCGCGTTTTTAAATTTAGCAGTCGATCCACCGCTTAAGCAAAATTTGCTATTTGCTTTTCTAAGTTATCTGCTTCCCATCACATCACGTTCCTTTATTATATGATGGGTCCATCAATGATTGGCTGATGGCAATCACTGGTCCATCGTATTTTCGTTTTGGTGGAATTGTGTGATGGAAATGTTGACGTTGACTTTGACATTTTATAATTTTTCTTTAATAATTCTTGATTTGACCAAAACAAACAAGATAATAAACTTCTAAGTGAATTTATTCAATTTAGGATTTTTTTTACAAAGTGCAAGATGCAAGGGCATAGGCGTAATATTTTTTCGCACCCTGGCACGTTACGTAAAGTCCTATTAAAACATAACAACAAAGAGGAAATCTAAGGAGGAATAATAAATTTGGAAATCAACTGAAAAGTCAAATCAAAACAGAACAATACAAAAAAGCGTTTCTTTTTTCATCGGTCGATGTTCCACTACAAATCAGCTGTTTTACGTCATTAGTCAAGCAGCTGTCAATCTGTCAACCATTTGATGGGATTCATCAAAAAATCCTGCTGAATTTAAAAACGCGCCCTATGTAAGAACAAGTGACAATCTACACCTTTAGTTTTGTAGAGTTAATGGGGAGCGGGGGGGAATAGGAGCCAGCGGGTAATGGGCCACCACAGCGGGTAATGGGTAATGGGCACATAACGAGCCACCTCGTTATTTACGCCATGATGTGCGTAATGTAATCTTGGAACGCAGCTAACATTTAACCTTGATGCTTTCAAACTACTTTGAACGGTTACATCTAAATCAGTTCACTTTCGGCAGTCTTCCGACGCGTTTGTCGGTATTCGCAAATTCTACTCTAAAGACACCCAATACGAAATTTGAAGGTAAGTTTTGAATTATGAGTTTTTATGCTTTCTCCTTTGGTTGTATTACTTAGAGATACATTTAGATTCAAGAAATGTATTTGTTTTGCTGTTAGCATTAACTGTTTTTAAATTAGGAAACTAAAATCAAGATGGCGTTAGTTGGGGTAATTGGAGCCACGATATGGCCACGATATGGCTCCAATTACCCCCATAGCTCTAATTACCCCAATTTTTTTGAAATTAAAAATTTATTGTAGGAAATGCCTCGAAATTGAAAAAGGGAAACTGAGAAGGCGGCTTGGACCCTGGAAGACCTACAAAAAGCGGCGCAATTGGTCGGCGAAGGATTAGCTATCAGAAAAGCAGCCGTGTGTTGTGGAATTCCATACCAAACATTGCAGAAACGATTGAAAAAAGGACAACTGCAAAGTTCAAGAAAACTTGGTAGATACCCCATTTTTACCCTTCAGCAAGAAACGGAAATGGCACAACATTTAGTTATCCTTGCAAATATATTTTATGGGCTAACTAGGTGGCAATTTTGTCGCTTAGCTTACAGATGTGCCTTAAATTTAAGAATTAATCACGCCTTTAATAAACAGAAGCAGTTAGCTGAAAGAGACTGGCTAGATGGATTCTTAAGACGGAATTCCACGATCAGCATTCGTAAACCTGAGGCCACGAGTTTAAACCGCATCAAGGGTTTTAACAAGGACGAGGTAACTCGCTTTTTTGACAATCTTCACACGGTTTTGTCTAAACAGAATTTCAAGAAGTCCAATATTTTTAATATGGATGAAACGGGAATAACGACGGTTCAAGAACCTGGAACTATATTGGCTGGAAAAGGTCAAAAAAGGGTAACTAGTTGAGAGCGTGGCAAAAACATTACTGTAATTTGTTGCATGAGCGCTGCCGGATCGTTTGTGCCCCCATTTCTTATATTCCTCAGAAGACGATTTTCTCCACTACTTGCTAAGGATGGGCCTCCAGATGCGGAATATCAGGTTACTTTTAACGGCTGGACTAATGAGGAAATGTTCGAATTGTGGCTTAGGCATTTTGTAAAATTTGTTAAGACCAATCGTGATGAACCAGTATTACTTATTCTAGATAATCATTCTAGTCATGCAACGCTTGAAAGTTACAATTACTGCAAAGAAAATTTCATTACGATACTGTCCCTCCCAACACATTTATCACATCTGATGCAGCCGTTAGATGTAACATTTTATGGTCCACTAAAGAAGTCCTACTATAAAGAATGTGACAATTACACGAAGTCAAATAACCTCACACAAATCACTCCATATGATGTTGCAAGTCTTTTTAACAAAGCTTATTCCAAAGTTGCTTCTTTGGAAAAGGGAATATCAGGGTTCAGATGCACAGGTATTTTTCCATACCAACCAGATATCTTTACTGATGCTAATTTTGTCTATAATTGTGTGCCACCAGCTTGCGTGGATACTAATGAGAAGACAACGGGATCACCGGCAAGTAGCTCTAAAATAACAGAAGCAAACAGCAAAGACAATGCCCAAAATCAGACACGGTGTCCTGTGATTCATAAAACACCAACAAAAGATAAAAGTAGTCGATCATGCGATCCCGTACCAGGTTGTTCGACATGGCAAGATGAATCTGATCAGTCCATTAATACGTCGTCCATCTCTGATCTCCTTTCTATAATATCCCCATTGCCTCAAAAAGACGATAATAAAAGCAAGAACTTAAGACAAACACAAAACAGCATTCCGAAATTTTTACCCAGACACCTATTTCCTATAAGATATTTTTTAAAGAAAAAAAGTGAAAGAAACAAGAACGTGATGAAAAAAATAACATGTAAAGGCATGAAAGCAAAGAACATAAACAAAACTAAAAATAACAGCAAAATAAAAAGTGCTAAACGACAAGTAGGAGCAGACGAATTGTGTTTATCAGAAGATGAAGAACCTTTGAAGAAAACAGTTATTAGCAAATATGTGTCCAAAACGGAGTCAAAACCAGTTAATAAATATATTAAATATGCAAAAGGAAAAGTTGTTTACAAAAAAGGCACGAACAAAAGACAAGTTGACGAAGAATCGTCATTTTCAGAAGACGAAGAGATAAGTGACGACGACGAGTGCGATGATCTTAGCGACAGCGCCGCTCATGTTAGATGCATTATTTGTGACGACTTTGGAAAAAATAATGAACTGTGGTACCGTTGTACGAATTGTGGCAGTTAGGCACACTCTGAATGTTCAGGCGTAGAAGATGCAGAGGGCTATATTTGTGATTTTTGTTTACGACGGTAGTTATATTTTAGCATGTGGGTATTTTTGCTTAAGAATTTATGTTAAGTTTGTTACATTTTCAAATAAAGTCCATTTTTTATGAGAACTAGCATAATACTTATTAAAAAGATCTTAAAAATTACAATAATAAATCTGGCTCCCATTACCCAATCGTTGTGGGAAATGAGAGCCAAACGCACTTTTTTAAAAAGTTTTTTTATAAAAAGAAATAAAATCATTTTTTCCACAAGTGTTATTAAAATGTACCGTTAAAAATCCTTTTAAACGCTGGTGTGTTTAAAAGAACTTGAAAGTTTTTTTTAATATTTCTATTGACAATAATACATTAAATGGCTCCAATTCCCCCCTGCTCCCCAGCATGTTATACTACACTACTGTTCAAAATAAACATATGTAAACGTCAATTAAGAAATATATGCATTTCGATATAGTTTTTGCCTACATGTACAAGAATATTCATTTTCACCCTCATTTTCGAGTAAGTACATGTGACGCCATCTGAGAATCATCCGTTTCTATAAAGTCGCGACATCTAGCAGTCGTGCTTTAAAGCATAAATAGAAACAAAATATTGATGGTTGGATAAAATGAAATGAAGCTTTCTAGATTGACCAAACAAAGCACGACTAACTAATTAATGCGTGTATGCGTTCTAGGACTGACACGTGGCAGATGCAGACATTGCGCATATGCAAACGCAAATACAACCGATAATCCTCGAACGTTCACGAAGGATTATAAATGTCAAATTAGTTGTTGCATGTAATGTAATGTTATGTTCATTTGTACTCTTAATGTATCCTAGACACCGCAAAATTTCCACCAGTGTACTCTAGAAAGTTATATCGAAGGTACGTCGACATAAGATAGTAATGTCATATTAGGCCCCCATATTTTGTAGGTAAATTACAACTGTATATGACCAGTCAATTAGAGCAATCTATTCAATTAACAAGATGATCCTTCGGTCACTTAACCAAATGTAACTTGCGGTACTGCGCTACTAGAAGTAGAACTATTAGAGGTCATATCAAAATTTCGAAACGTTAAGGGTCTTCACGAACCGGCAATACACTCAATGATGAAAAAAATAGAGTTTTGTTGTTAGCAGGTCCCTGTCAACCGAAAGATCCTGCTAATCCAAGTAAAGAATTTATTAAATAGAATGATAATCGCCATTTAAGCTTTACAGAATAAACCCTTTAAGAACGGAATTAATTAAATTACGAAGAAAACAGTTACTACAAGAAAATCTTTATTTAAATGGGTATTTGAACATAAAATAGTATAACAAAAATAAGGGTCTATTTTTGAAAAAAAAAAACAAACGGCGGTTATCTGGACTAACCACTAATCACTCACTATGGTTTGTGGAAATCGTAAAAACAGTTTCTTACATCTTTCAGGCATAATCCGACGTTACATGTTGAGCACTTCCATACGGTTTGATGTGGTTCCTTGCGGCTACTGCATTGGGCACATCTAAGAGAAGTAGTGTGAATGAGCATATGAGCATTTTTATCGTATTTTACTTCTTGAGATACAAGAGGTTTGAATTCATTTGGGGGTTTCTCTGCACTTTTCCGACCACGTTTCGCTTGTTCTAGATTTGAACCAACTAAGCCACTCACTACAGAAAGTCGAAACTGTTTTAACGTCATAGTATTTAGCATTCTTTGTTTGAAGATGATGTAGGAATTAATGACTGTAGCATCCACAAAGTACCAAAAAATTCGGTGCCGCCATTTTTGTGACTTCCTATCTATTTCATACAGTGACTTTAATATGTCAAACTTGTCGACATACCCCATGTGCCGGTTATAATCGTTAACAAGTGATGGGCATTCTACATCTTCTTTAGAGCCATCTTTTTTTCTTCTAGAAGCAGTTTCCAGGTTGGCAGGATCGTGAAAATTTGAAATAAAAAGAACGCCTTTTCTATCCATTCACTTCAAGGCTACAATTCCTCCTGTAGATACCCGATAGTCCGATTCTCCTCTTTTCAAGTGCTTATCGCCACGCAAGTCGTTTGGCATATTTTTTCTGGCGGTTCCACATACAAATGCCTTCCAACAGTAAACTGTTTTGAAGTTACCGAGTTAAAAAAATTATCAGAGTAGAATTTATGCTTCTTACCAACTAATTCTCTAGATAAGTCCTTTATAACCCTGGCACCTAAGGATTTTTCAGTAAGATTTGAAACTTTACCCGTATAAATTTGAAATTGCGACATAAATCCTGTTTCGTCACTTCTTACCCACACCTTGTATCCGCTCTTGATCGGTTTCATTGGCATGTATTGTCGAATGCTTTTTGAATCGTATCATAGATTTGTCTATGGCTTGGTACTCACTTGGCATAAATGAATTTTGATAAGGCATCAAGGAGTGGGCAAATTTTGTAAAGCTTGTCATAATTGTCATTTTGCTTTTTGGGTTCAGTTGCGTTGTTATTCAAATGTAAGTTGCTCAACAACCAGCCAAAGCGATCCCTGGACATGGCAGTACTTATATAATCATCTCTAAGTTCAATTCTGGACGACCAATAATCACGATAGCTGGGTATAGGTTTTAAGGAACACTTTTATTTCAGCTGAAGTTGTTGGCAAAAATGAACTACAATTGCCACCTTGTTTTTGAACGGCATAAAGGTTAGTTTCGATTACAATTTTTTCGATCAGATCCAACGTAAACAAATGCAAAAAAATATCAGTAGGACTTTCTAGATCTTGTGGTATAACGGGTCTAGTATTTTCAGTATATGGGTCAACCTGTGTACAAAATGTTGTCTGTTTTATCCACTGTATTGTAGTATTTCTAAGCTGTAACTGTAATTGCGCCAAAGGAACCTCATCTTCAGATTCCCATTCATAGTTCGGTATAACTACAGCTGCAGGTATATTTTGCTGTTCCTCGACATCTTCTAATATATCAACGTCCATTGCTATAATATCCAAATTGTCCTCACCGTCACAAATATCATCTTCGGTAACGGAAGACACCTCTGATTCGTTATCAGATGGTATGCTACTGATTAAATTTTCAAAATCGCCAGGAGGTAGATTTTCTAATTCTTCCCACCTCCAAGTAATTTTGGACGGACCTGAAAAAAAAGAAATAAACTCTCTGTGAAATAAATCACTAGTAATAGAAAATATACATAGAAAATGTATATTTCAACTCTTATTAGATTTGGAAATCATCAAGAACCGCCTGAGACTATTATAGTTAAAGTCTTTATTTCAAACCATTCGTAAATTTCATATAAACGTAATAAAAGTAATGGGCATAACAAATTGATGATAACTATCAAAACAATTAATTTCTAACAAATAATTATAAAGAAAATATGTTTTTACCTGCTATTTTTTATCAAAACCACTTCAAAACGTGAAGCAAATGCACTTGTTTACACCAAAACAAAACAATCCTTTCACACTAACCAAATATCGAAATAAAAACCGAATATGAACGATAATCGCAGTCTCTGGTTATCATATTCTCTAACTAAGAATTATGCATACTGTCAATGTCAAATATAATTATGCATATTTTGGTTTATTATGTCGAGAGGAAGCCATCCAGAGAAGTGTATGGTGCACTGGTGTTACTGATTGGACAGCTTCGATATTTCTAAGCAAGTTAGATACTGATCATCAGAGCAAACATACAAGATCAAAATCCGTAGATTTATTTGAGTATTATTGAGACCCTATCAAATTGCTAGAGACAATACACAATTCTAAATTAATTACATTAAACGAACCAAAAACGCACACATTGAACCTCCGGAGCGTATAAAATATCCAAGTAAGTCAACTACTTTTCAATTGCTAAGTATATTAGCTAATGAAACTTATCAAGCAATCGTTAATAAATTTGAAGATGCAATTTTTTATTTATTATAAAATTTATATATATTATATATATTAGCCGATATTTTGATATGTTGTGATCTAACTCCCTCAAAATGTTGTAATTTAGGAAAGTTTTCTGTGTTTCGTTAAACTGAGGAAAAGATCGATACTTTTCTAATAAAATCACTGTCATTTTATTCGACAAATACAAATTTGAAAAACAAAGTATGAAAGCTACGACGGTGCTCCTGTCATGTCATGAATCTATTGGAGATGTTGGATGTATTTGTACAGGGGCTACGAAAGGGAGCCACACACATGTAGCGTATGGCTCTTTTTTGCAAAATGAATAGAGAGCTGAACAAATACTAAGAGCACACACCCCAAAACACAATACCATATCTCAGATGAGACTCAATAAGAGCATGGTAGGCAATTTTAGCCACATCAAGTCCCAGAGAATGTGTTATTAGTCTAATAGCATAACAGTTTGATGATAACTTCCATATTAAAGAGGAGATATGATTTTTAAATTTTAATTGCTTATTAATCGTCAGACCTAAAAATTTGCATATTTCACAAGGACTTATTGTTTCATTTTGCAAAATGACAGTTCCAAGATTACATTTAAAAGTTAATCTATTAGATTCACACCATGACTTTACAAGAATTAAATCTTCATCGACAATATTCTTCAACGTCTTGGTGTCAGTGTCATGCCAAAGTAATGTTGTATCATCCGCAAAGATAGTAAATTTGCCCCTAATTGGAATTTGAGAGATATCATTGACATATAGCAGGAACAATATTGGTCCAAGAACAGAACCCTGGGGTACCCCCGCATCCATATCCAGACGGGATGACATATCATTGTCAAAGTATACCCTTTGTGTATTTCCAGATAGGTAAGAACGAAACCAATCGAGAGCAACTCCTCTGAATCCGTAGGTTTCTAGCTTCTGCAGTAGTATTCTGTGACTTACACAATCAAACGCCTTAGATAAGTCACAGAACACCGCCGCCGCGCTCTCCTCAGCGTTCAATCCTAAGTACAGACTCTCCAAAAAATTGAAAATATTATCAGATGTACCCAGTTTCATCCGGAATCCAAATTGCTGATGGTTAAGAACATTATGTCGTTTCAGAAATTCCATCATCCCAGTTTTTACCAATCTCTCGTGGGAAACATGGCTATGGATCTAAAATTTGATGGGTCATCATAGTTTCCACCCTTAAATAATGGTATAATCAAGCCATCTTTAAGTAAATGTGGAAAGGACCCACTTGAAAGTAAAACATTTATCGCCTCAGCCAAAGAATTAAGGGTTGGTAGCGGTAGCGCTATTAGGACCTTTAGTGACAGCCCGTCCCATCCACAAGAGTTCTTATTTTTCATTGAGGATAGAGCTTCCATTATTTTACTAGAATCTATTGGTCTAAAGAAAAATGTTTCAGGCACCTTAATGTTGTGTAAGTATGACCGCGGATCTCTAACAGACTGAGGCAATAATATTGATAGACTCAAAGCAACATCCTGGAAAAAATGATTGAGTGTTTCGGCCGACACCGTGCTATTAGAAACAGAAGGGTTCCCACGTTCACCTCGTAAGTCATTAACAATTTTCCAAGACTCTCTAGACTTATTTCTTGATTGGTTTATTTTACATGAGTAGTATAAGTTTTTGCCAGTTTCACTGTATCGCGGTAAATTTTGCGATTTCTATTAAAGTAGGATATGAATCTGGAGTTGTCTAGGGCAAACTTTCTTATGGAGTGCAAGTCTTCTCCTTTTTTCCCTAATTGTCATCATGGGGAAAGTTGACTCAAAAACATCCAATAAAGTTGAATGGAAATTCTCAATAGGATCACCGTTGTCAAGTATGATACCATTCCAGTCTATTGAATTACAACATTCTTTAAATTTACAGAAATTTTTTCTACAACCTTCAACAACCTTCTCCACTATTTTTTTCTTGAGGTACACTTTTGTCACTTAGAAGAAAGGAACATAATACGGCCTCATGATCAGACAACCCACCATTTACAATTCTACATGCAATCTGCGCTTCACAGAGCGTAGAGCAAACATAATCTAAAACTGATGATGAATTAGCGGCATCACTTTTAGATTATGTTTGCTATGCTAGTGATAGAAAATAGCAAAAGTCCACTTCGTAACTCGAGTAATTTTCGTATTCAACTTCTGAAAGAACTATTTGGCCTGAACCTTGAACCAACTAAGTACAATGAGTATGTACAACGAGTTAGCCTTAACGATTGAAAGCTGTGGAAGCTATAATAAAGAATTTTTTCTCTTAATTTGTTATGGTGACTTGTTGTTTTCAGTGTCATAAATACTGTGCATGTTCTAATGCAATAAAAAGAAATAAACTTGATTATGGCTCAAGGATGAATTTTAGCGGTATAAGAGAAACCTAAAGATTTGAGAAACGAATGAGACTTTCGTTGTTAGAGAAAGAAAAAAGAATATTTTACGAAAAAGCTGTCGTCTCCCTACTAGAAACACACGAAAAATGTCCAATGAATTAATATGAAGTTATGAATTTTATTAACTAACCACTTACAAGAACCATAGATAAGATCTAAAAGAAGACGAATTAGAAACCAGCGCCACTAATTTACTAGAACCAGTCAGTTTCTCAGGAATGAAGTTTTCACAGAATCATGATTTCACGAATAACAATTCGCTATAATATGTAGAGTTTCTATTAGAAAACAATGTAATGGTGTGTTTTCTCCGAGAGCTGCAGTTTGATTAGATTGTTTTTTACTTTGCCTATAGGTTGAACTAGAACTTAAAGAATGTGGTCGTGTATCTCCTTTGGCTGAAAACAAACTCTATGATTTTTATATTTTCTATGTACAAAGATCAGTTGCTAACACACTTAAAATTTACATTCTGCGATAGAAGTTTTTGCTGAACAAAAAGCGTGGATTCAAATTAGCATGATCCTGATAACCTGTGTTCAATAAAAGATGATCAACTCTATAGCTAATAATGAACTAAAGCACTGGGCCATAAAAACTGCTGACCAGTTACTGGCGATATGCCAACATCTAATGACTTATCATCGGTAGTCATAAACGAGATATTTGCAGGGAAATTCTCCTCGCGTCGTCTAGAAGTCCGGATTTGACACCACCAGACTTTTTTCCCCTGATAGATACCTGATCTACTAGGATAGCTGAAGAGTCAAATATACTGCAATAAACCATCCGCTATATTGCTTAATTGAAGACCAATATCCGAGAAGAAATTATCGCATGATGTTATTTAAAAAAAAAGCGTACCCTTAATTTAGCAATATAGTAATTAAATGAGTAATATAGTTGACGGTAACGATAATCTATTTTGCTGTTGATTTTATTCCAAAATACCGCAAAATAGAATATTGGTGAAGGCAACTATATTTACTATAGCAATTGTCGAAGAAAATTTAAAATACCAATCTATCGAACCTCAACTTTTACCTACATTAGACTTTATCAGATTATCTGGTACAGACCAGAGAGTGACAGGTATTCCAATTCAAAAAATAAAAAAATATAGGCACAGAAGTAGAAAATATGCAAGAAATTGGTCTGTTCATGTAAACAGACTCAACTGAACCAGCAGAACAAGAACAGAGAATGACTATAAGCATTACCATGTACCTGGAGCAAATAGTCATTTCGTAAAATATTTCATCTCTTTAATTAGAGAGTTAGTAGAGTAACACGGACTTTTCCACCAGCAGATCTAACAACTGTCAGAATGCCACGATATAAGTTAAGTATAATGTTAGTCAAAGTCAATTTTTTGTACTTGAAAGTGAGGCTTTGCAAAAAATTTGCTATGGAAAGCTTATTAAGAAAAATGGTATCAAGTTCATGGACAATCCGAAGAATCTTCGTTAAAGCCTCTTTTACAATGGCAAGATTGCCGAGATTTCAAAGACTGCCACTAATCTATAAATAATGTTCCAAAACCTAAACAGGTTCAAGCTGGGGCTAAACACATGGTACTAGGCCAAGTGTCTCTCAGACCGTAATATATGGCATTCAACATTAGTAATAAGATGGATAATTATCCACTGCAGACAGTTAGCTCTCGCGTTGTCAAGAGTCATTAAATCCTTGTAGACGCTTCTTACAAAAACAGGGTAAGACTCAAGTGGATTTCCTTGCCAAGATGACCTCCGCTTTCAACCAGTAGGGCCGGAGCCCTTCGTGGATCTGACCGTGGCGAACATCAAAGAACTAACAAACTAAAACGGAGAGGTACCGTAGAATGGCCTGCTAGATCTCCCGATCTTACCTCTTTAGATTTTTTTATGGAGTCATCTGAAAACCGAAGTCTTTGCCACAAGGTCTGATTCCCTTAAAGATCTCCGAAATAAAATTATTGACGAATGTCAGTTAATAACTCCCGAAATGTTTGCTAATGTGCGCTGCACAGTTTAGCATCCCCCAAAATTAGAGACTAACTTCGCCAATAGAAATTGCATCAATGATGATGTGCTTTTTTTTAATGGTGACTTCAGATAACATGCAAATATTGGAAATTGTTTACTACAAAAAGACATTAGTGATTTCCTTGGGTTTTGTTAGTAGTGCATTGATAATTTTTATTTATTTACCTAATAATACAATGAAAGGGTCAAATATAAAAAAAACAACGATAATAAGTAAAAAAAGATTTACACAAGTACTTTATTTTCTTTTAAATTGATAATTCTCACCACTGTACAATCCGCCCAGCTGGAACATATACCTCCTAAAGTCTTACTTGTGACACCACCATATCGAAAAACAATACACAAACAATTACTGAGATAAATATAATTTAAAAAGAAAAGGAACATAAGTACTTAACTACCAGTTACTCAGACACTCTTAGTCGCTCCCACTCTAATCTTTATATATACATCAAAGCGACTCATAAACTTAATTAAAACCCCAATTAATACAATTATTTACAAGAGCATCATCATCATTATCATCCTCGTCAGATTGTCACACCTAAACCGTCTGTAATCCTTTCGTAATACTTTCCACGTGTTCCTTCGCTTTTAATCGGAGGGCGGCTATCGAGTTAGTTCGGAGATCGGGTGGGGGAGCCGCCCCTCCGCCGGATGAGGGCGAGTGGGCGTGGGCCATGGGAGGCGGCGGCGGATGCGAGCGGGAGGCCGGATCGGCGGCAATCGGAGAGGTCAAGTAGCTCGGGTACCCGGTTTGCGGATGACTCAGGAACCCGGGGAGGGCCGAGAGTAAGGGTGGCGAGAGCCAAGGGTCGATCGGGAGGGTGAGGCTGGTGCTTCCCGCTCTCGAGAGGGTCGCCGCCGCATGGTAATCGCTCAAACCCAGTCTGGCCGCCTCCATTTTTTCTTGTCTACGCCATTTTGCACGACGGTTTTGGAACCAGACCTAGTAAAATTTAAATTAAGCATAAGTCAATGTTGTTTTAGTTAAGTTTCCTATTTTAGTTTAGATTCAGACGATGGTAAAAGTAAAAAATACCGTAATAAGGGTCAAAGGTTATCAAATAAATGCTGTATGTAGTACTCTTTATACCTAAGATACCATGCACACTTTATTTGAAAATTCGCGTTCTCGATCGGTTTAAGTAATAACTAGAGGGTGTCAATTTGAAAACTTTTAATGCATATATATCGAAAACTAAAAAAGTTAGAAAAGCGCAATTTGGTACAAATGTTATACAGATAAGAAGAACTATAACTACCATAATTTGGTTATGGGATAAGTCACCCCTTGGGCCCGACGCACCCCAACCTCGAAAAATGTGTCAGATTGTACTACACACTCAAAAAAGTCAAAAGTAACAATCATTTTATTATTCTGATAAAAAACTTTATTTACTAAGATGAAATGCAGTATGTTGGAATACAGATATTAGGTCGTACCAGAAAATAGGTGTTTTGCGGACTGTGGCGTGTTATGGACCTAGTTTTAAAATATATTTTACATTATATATCGTCTTGTGACTTTTCACCGACTCACCCAAATACTTCACACAATGGTTTACAGTATAGCTGAAATATAGTTTATATTTATGTTTCTTAAAATCGTTGTACTTTAAGGACTGCTGCAATATATAACGACAGAAATCTTTTTAAAAAATGCCAATAAGTCATACTGACGCGAGGCAACTAATCCTTAAATTTTAAGAAACAGGTTCGGTGGAAAACAAAAAAAAGTGTTGCCGTGGAGTAGGAAATGAAGCGGCACAAGTAGAACTATTAGTCACTATAATTTGTCATTCGATAATTTGAGCTTGAGTATGAGCTATCATCTCGAGGTGCTATCACTGCTGGTACTCTTATGGAAAAGCGTCAACGTTTAAGGTTATATTTGAAATTAGAGAAACTTTATACCTTGCCGATGTTTGAGGTAATAGAATTGTACCCTGATAACGAAGTTGATATTTGTACAGGAAAGTGTAATTTATTGGAAAGTACTATATCAGGTCTTAGTAAATTAAATATTAATAAAAAGTATAGTAGGTTGCGGTCTAAGGCCTTACATATCCAGGGTCGTTTCAAGAAGTTATTAGAATTTCACCCTGATTTTTCTGAAGATGTAATGAATTTGTCTACTCAGTTAAATTATAGAGGAAATTTTGTAGGTGCCGGTTATTATTGAGGCTTCTCCTAGAGAGAACTCCCTTCTGGATCATCCTCTTCCTGTTTCTCAAGCTCAGACAGAAGTATCACAGCATCTTTCACCCAATGTGATTCCTTTGACGGTATCTGAAATCCAGGTCCCTCTTGTTCGTTTCGGCATGCTTCAATTCAGTTCACTCGAACAGCACCAACTTTTTGTGACCACACTTCGACACATTTAGTTCAGTCACTTCACACCATTCCTTCTACGAAAGTTATTTCACAGGATCCAGTTAACCCAATAACGTGTTCTCATTATTCCCTATCGAGGAACTATTCCTTTCCTCCCCAATCTAATTCCACCTTGAAGCGGAATGTACCCGTGTTTACTTCTGCTAATGCTAATGATGTCACGAATCCGTTAGGTTCCGATGAGCTGGCGAAGAGTTTTTCAACAATTTCAAAATGGCAGTTACACTTTGAAGGTTCTGGCAGTGTTACCAATTTTATTGAGCGTGTAGAGGAGTTGGGTTTTGCTTGTGGAATATCTTGGAATCAGCTGCTGCATTGTGCAGTAATTTTATTTTCGGACACAGCCTTGTCTTGGTATAGATCAATACGCAGTAATATCAGGTCATGGGAAGAATTGAAATGTAAACTTAGGTTTGCCTATTTATCGTCAGAATATGAGGAGGATATTTGGTGTGATAGGTGGAAGGAATAGAACACAAGGTCCAGTGGAGAAGTCGGTAATCTTTATTGCACAAATGCGAAACTTGTTTCGAAAGTTACGTGAACCTCCATCCGAGGAAATGCAACTTCGCATTATACGCCGAAATTTGCTCCCCTCATTGCAAAATCAACTTGCACTTCACAATTTCACCAACATCACAGAGCTGGAACTTGCAGCACAAGAGATTGAGAACATCCAATTGCGAACTCAACGCATAAATTAAGTCATTTCCGTACAAACAAAATGCAAATTCTTTAGGAATTACGTGAAGACGACCCTGACTAAAAAATAGAATTTTGCGAGGAAATGACAGAAAAATTACGTATTACTCCCGAGTTGCTAAAAAATATTTAACTAACTTACTTGAAAATGTTAGAAACCACCATTCAACCTAAAATTATTGATAAAATAGAAAATCTGTTAGATATTCATGGGGACAGGAACATAAACGAAAATTTACGCCATCTGATTACGTTCTTTCTGTGAGGCAATTTTTACATGATGGGTTTTCAGATCAGTGGATTGCGAGAAGAGATCCAATGGGATGGCCGGCAAAATCACCAGATCTAACACCCCTCGACTTTTTTCTCTCTGGGGTGACTTAAAAACTGTTGTGTTTAAAACGCAACCAGCTTCACTCGATGATCTTCGGCAACAGATATTATAGAATGTGGATCTTCTATAATATCATTCCATGTGTTTTAGAATGTGAAAAATGAGTTTAAAAATAGATTATACCTTTCTTTAGCCCAAAATGTATTACGTTTTGAGCATCTAATTAAAAAAAGTTACACACAACAGAGTTTATTTCATTTAACTTATACTTTTCTTTGACCTTGTATAAAATTTAGGAAGAATGCTTGTGCAAGTGAATACTATTCCAAAAGATTTTTAATTTAAGGTACCACAAAAGGGGTGGTACTATTTAAAAATTTGGGGTTGGGTGCTTCGCGCCCAAGGGGTGACTCACTCTGTAATCAAAGTATGGTGGTTGTAGTTCCCCCTACCTGTATAACATTTGTACCAAGCTGCGCTTTTGTAACTTTATTAGTTTCAGAGATATTTGCATTGAAAGTTTTCAAATTGACACCCTGTATATCTTTTAAATATATTGGATACATAATTATTTTAATGTATATAAATATAATAAGACCAAATTAATTTTCTGTATAACTTCTTTTTCGATTTAAGAGGGAATCACTTATTTTGGACCAATATTGTTCTACGACCTCTTCAATTGAAATCATTGCGATCTCATTATTAATATCGTATTTTAATTTGACGTCTGGATCTTTGAGTGCTTCAATTTTTGACAGTTTTTTATCAGGTTTCTTTTTAATTTTTGCTAACTTTATTCGCATTGTTGAATTTTTTTTCGATGCTGCTTCTAAATCATCTATTGATCATTATATAGTCAATCTAGTTGCGTACAATGTGCTGGTTAGTATCTTGTGATGATCGCCAAGTGTAAAAGCACCGAGGTGGTAGGTACCAAGTGTTCGTTATAACGAATTCGTTCTCTTGGCAGTAGGTACTCAATTAATATATCATCTCTATTTCTTTCTCCCAATTCGTATGACTTGACTATGTTTTCTACACCCATAAGGATATTTATTTTTCTGTGTCTTATTACTTTCAGCGCCTTATCTATGGGTTGGTAGAATAGTTCCAGGTCTTCATCAGGTTTATCGGCAATTCTTCTTTATATTTAGATTATGTTTGTGTCAATTGGTTGGCCATCCAGTTGGATGAGAATAACACGATCGGAAATTGGGACAACAGCTTTGATTGATGCTTGTAACCTTCCATCCAATAAATTTCCTTTTCCATCTCTATGACTCTCTGTTCTCACTTGATTGACTCATTTTTACACCAGTTCAGCGTATCTCGCTCATTCAATGTTTTCAACCTGTGGATTAGATTTTGTAATTTTCTCTTCGGACCCCCTGACCACTAAAGGTATGCCCGGCATTGGGAACCATTTATTCTCATTGCTTCAACATGACAGATATATAAAACAGGAGATATTAAAAAAAAATCATGTAACATTTTGCATGCAAATCAGTTACCATACTACGACAGGATGGTAATAAAAGGGTGTGGATTAATGACGTTTGGTAAGACCGCTATCGAGTGTAATTTTTCTTCGTTTATATTAAAACTAAATTTTATCTAAATGAGTAAAGTGAGCGGTTTAAGTACGGTAGTAAAAAAATATACATAATTATAAGTTTTCTAGAAAACAGAAACATAAAACCATAAACCAGACCTTAATTAAATTACAAACAAAAGGAACGGAAAATAGTGGGCGATGAAAGAGGCGATAAATCCGAGCAAATTTCCTTTTGCAACTAACGACTCTATATAGTTGCCAGCATGCATTGGGGAGAGGGGGGTCAGCTAGCTTAATAAAGCTTAATGTTTGCTCTCGACACAATTAGCCTGCGACCAGTTAGTTAATATCGTGGTAATAACTGAGCGGAATGCCTTCTGGTAACTGTCGCATAACAAACAGTGTAACTAGTTTTAAACAATCGTGACCGTCGTTTGGGGTCACGTGACGCGTCACGTGGCGACGCAAATTACATATTATAGGGCTGATTACTTGGTTACAACAAAGCGAGACGCAGTGACGTTGATATGTGTAGCTGCCAATTTATTTTAACATGGCTTAGCGTTAAATACGAGCGAGCACGGCCCGCACACTACCCTCATTTTATTGTTCGAACATGCTTATTAATTAAATCGAATGCGGATTCGGAAATACAAATACGGGTGTTTGGTTACATTATTAAAAGTTCTGTTTGAAAGAAAAGGCAGTTCATTGATAAGAGATTTACTAAGTAGACAGTATTTTTCTTATCTCCGACTGTATGTCACCTACCCACGTGGTTATATTTATAAGACTTTTTTTTTTAATTTGGATAAAGCTTTGACTCAGTATAGCACGATATATTAGTGGATAATATAGGAAATAACACTTTACTGAAAGTAAGCAATGTGTAAAAATAGAAGATCATTATAGTACTTTTAAAAATATAAATTGTAATGTTGGTATTTCTGAGATTATTCAAAGATATCTTTTAAGAGTGATTTTTCAAAACCGCATAAATTTTCTACAGACTTTCTTCATTAAGAATCACGAGTTTTTACAGTAAAATAATCATAAAACATGTAATGTAACAATCAACACATCCCTACTGTTATAGAACATTTATTTAATATTTTGACAGTAGTCGCGTGTCAGTAAGTGAAAAATGAAATTATTCCCCATTACTCTTCTAGCATATAAGGTATAAGCCCGAACTTAATAAATATACTTAGACTGCTAATGCATATGGCCACAATACCAAAAAATAACCGCTGCCTGGTGACCGCCATTTTTATAGTGATTGTGTCTTTTTGGTGTTGGTCACTCTAAACATTTTCAGTGTTGCCAACAAGAAATATATTAAATAACGGTAATGAAGTTGACGATGCTGACGTTTGACGTGTGACCTGTTACGAACTAAATTAATTTTTTTCATTGACATTGTTTTTAAACCATCATTGGGACTCTAAAATCACGACTCGACATAATTATATCATCGATATGACTGATTCTAAATAACATTTCTAATTGTGAATAAAGCGGATTTGCAAACGACACGCTTGGATATATGGTCTGTATCAGGAGATAGCTTTCGCCTTATTTAATACGTAGCTTATTTAAACGTAATCTGTCTGTGTTGTTTATCATAGAATAATTTATAGAGTTTATTTCTACTATATAAACCTTCACTAATAATTACAAACCCTCATAAAATCATCTATATTTAGATTTTTATAGATGTTTGTACCTATTAATGTCGAAGCTTTGTTTATAGAAAGTAAAAGTAAAAATAGAAAGAAAATAAAAGTGTTCTTAACTAAATATAACTTTTTATTTTGGTTTTTTAAACATAACCTCCCAAAAACTTTAATTGTTTTATTTCCTTACAATTGGCACACCTGAAATTTATCAGAGTGACCAACATCAAAAGGACACACTTATGGAACATGGCGCGGCCACCTAGGAGCCTGGAGAGACATTTTATTTCAATATAAGGAAACTCATGTAGGGAGTAGATCAAATGTACTTGAGAAACAGCATTTTCAAATGCTTTTACGATCACTAATGGAAAAAATTCAAAAGAATAGGGCTGAGATATTAAAGTCGAGATTTCGGAAATGCGGTATCGTCCCTTGCGATGTAACACCGCTCTTGGAGCGGTTAACAACAACTAAGCAATCTAATTTGACAACTGCTAGCGACACAAATAAATCAAGTTCGTCGGATATCGAAAACACTTTCATTAAGTATTTAGAAGATAAAAGACAGGAAGCCACACAGCTTAAGCCACGTAGGAAGAAGAAAATAACGGGTTCAGCAGGATACAGTATTGCCCATTCTGAAATTAGTTTAACAGATCTAACTGGAGAATCTACATCCACACCTCTTCAAGCTGTTGAACCAGAAATCGTAGATGATTCAGAGGAGGACATTGTTTTGGACGACCACTTTCCACTAGGCAGGGATTCATCAGATGATGAAATAAATGAGATGCAAGAGATGGAAGAAGAAAAAGAATTTAATGAAAGACTCGTCTCAGGTTCTCTTGGAACAAATATTGTCGAAAAAGTCAAAAACTCTGGATTAGATGATGTTAAAAAAGTTGTTGGTGAGTACGTTTTATTTTTTTATGAAGATCATATTTATCCTGGAGTGATAACAGCAATAGAAAACGATGGAGCGATGATCAATGCTATGGTCAGATCGATAAAGTTTTGGAAATGGCCAGAAAGACGTGACGATTAGGTGCCAAACAATAAGATAGTATTCCATCTTTGATCTTACAGAAGAATTAAATAAAATTTTTAAAATCTTTACATTTTCAAAGGCTTTGCGGTTTCTTATTATAAATCCAAGTGACCTTAAACTAATTTAATTGATCAAAAATCTTTGAGAGTTCATTTGGTATGAATGATTTATTATATCCTGCTTTCTAGAGTACGAAACTATAAAACACTTGAAAGTATTTAAATTTAAGTTAGCTTGTTTGGCACAACTCATTCAGAAAGCCTAACTGACCCTGTAGTTGTTGACAATCGGAAATAATAGAAACTCGACAGTAGATTTTTAGGTCGTCAGCAAGCAGTAACGTTTGGCATTCAAGGCATTGTGCTGGGTCATTTATAAATTGCAAAAATAATAAAAAACGTAAATTTGAGCCTTGAGGAATCCCAGACTCACTTTATAAACTTAAATGCCTCTACTTCAACAAATGGATGAATGGTAGATCCAGTAGATCCAAGAAGTTTTATTAATATTTCTTTGAAAATCGTAACTTTTGCAACTTCTGTAATAAAATAAAAAATTAATATAGGTCGATCTGAACAAATGCCTTTTGAAAATCGGTATAAATTACATCGGCTTGTTCCTCATTATTAAGGGTGGAACCGAAAAACCGAGAAAGATACCCCAAATTAGTGACGTATGAGCTATTCTCCATATGTTTGTCAGGGAAAATAAATAGTTCAAATAATTTAGAGAAATTACACGAAATAGATATCGCTGTGTAATTAAGTAAATTATATTTATCTGCCTTTTTAAAAATTGTTGTGACGCGGGAAGTTTTCGACAAGTTGGAAAACTCCCAGAGGTGATAGAAACATTAAAAGCAAAAGTATACAGGTTCCATAAGAGCCTGAAAGCAAACTGCCTTACGATAAAGCTGGGCATAAGTCCACTTCGGGAGTTAATTTATTTTTAAGTTTTTTTAAGGCAATGACCAGATCCACTTTTTCAATTTACGAATCTTAATGGCTACTTAAATTAAAGCTCTGGTGAAAACTCCTATTTTGCCTGTAAAAAAACCAAAATTCGATGCTTTCTCTACATATTGTAACGATATAGATCACGCTGGATGCTGATTATCCGTCATTCTGGAGTGACACAAGTGGCACACCGTACGACGTCTCTAAAGATGCGTAAAAGATCAGCGAATCTTCCGGAATCATGGTCAGCCGAGTATATAAGGAGCCGCGTCGCCGCTGGGAGTTAATTGACAGTCCAGTGCAGTGCAGTTCGGAATATTGGAGCGATGTTTAAATGGGACAAAAATAGTAGTAAATAAATAGTAATTTAATTTACACATAATGAATGGTAGAAGAGCTAGAATATGATAAATTTATTGAATATCATTTTTAATTTATCTGTTGATTAATTTCCTTAAGTTTTTTCTAATGTTATTAAAAATCTCTTCAAAACTATGTCTATTTATTCTCTCTCTTTGACTAGAATCTCCATATTGTACCTGAAAGGATACTTTCCTCTTCGGCTCATCTTGCTTGGTACAGTTCCCCGGATAATATTATTTAGAATTTTGCAAACTTTATTTATTTCTAAAAAGTTGACGTTCTGAGAATTAAAAGATTTTGATATCTCTTGGCACACCTCATGGTGTCCAGACTGCTCAATACTAATCGTCATTGTCACTTGTAAGGGAGAATGATATTAACCTTAGGTATAGCCTTCCTTCTTATTATATTGGCTATTACGCAAAAGTCAAACTCTTCTCAATGTGATGACGACCGCATAATTAGTCTAATGTCACACGACCTCAAAGTATTCCTAAGAATAATGCATACACTGATTTTTATAGGAAATGTGAAAAACAAATAGGTTACACTCAATTTGAATGTAAAAGGAGAATCAGTGGTCAAAAAGGTCTTTTTTCACTGAACGTTCTACCACAGAGATGTAAAGATATGAATATAGATGCTGAATATCCGTCATTCTGGAGTGACACAAGTGGCACACCGTACGACGTCTCTGAAAATGCGTGGAAGGTCAGCGAATCTTCCGGAATTATGGTCAGCCGAGTATATAAGGAGCCGCGTCGCTGCTGGGAGTTAATTGACAGTCCAATGCAGTACAGTTCGGAATATGGGCGTGAGATTTAAACGGGACAAAATCTCTTGGTACACTTCATGGTGCCCAGACTGCTCAATAATACTCGTCATTGTCACTTGTAAGGGGGAATGATATTAAACTTAGCTAAAGCCACTTCCTCCTTATTATATTGGCTATTACGCAGAAGCCAAACTCTTCTCAATGCGATGACTACCGCATAATAGTCTGATGTTCCACGACTTCAAAATATTCCTAAGAATAATCCATACACGGATTTATCAGAAATGTGAAAAACAAATAAGTAACACTCAATTCGAATGTAACAGTAGAATCAGTGGTCAAAAAGCTCTCTTTTTCCTGATGCATATGCTTGTGTCATTAACTATTGTAAAGTATTTGGTTTCATTAAGCATCAGAAGATGCTAGATATAAAGAATAATGAAGATGGCGAAAGATTTATTAAACATCATTAAAAGGAGAAAATATATCGCTAGCCATGAGAAGCGAAAAATACGAATTACTGAGGCTGTTAATTGATAGAAAGAATAAGGAAAGAAGATCTGTGGGAAGACGTCAGAACTCTTGGCTTAAAGATATTAGAAGATGGTTTGGGTGCACTTTAACTGAGACTTTTAGGGCTGCTGTATCCAGGACAATGTTAGATATATGGAACGCCAAACTTCGTCAGAAGACGGAGTGATAAGAAGGATTACGCATGTAGGTCTTCTGATGAACCTGTTATGCTCTGACAAGGCCAATACCCCTGGAAAATCGAGTGAACGATAAGCTGAACACCGCAGCTCTCCTTCACGAGTTCCTCTAGGATCTTACACACTCCAGCTTCAAGTTCATATTTTCAGTCATTAAAAGCTGCTCAATAACCCTGACCCTAACGGTTGTATTTACAAGTAACCTTCAAAGAGAACTCAAACATTAAAAATGAAATAGAATGATTAAATAAAAAGATAAACTAATAATTTATCTTTTTTAGTGGGCCATCAAACTATCAATTATTTCAATATAATACAAAGCAGTAAAAAAAATCAATCAATACGCAAACATCATTAAGCCTATAGGGCAACTTTTAAGTGACAATACTCTTTACCGAAAATCAATATTTAACAAACAATAAACGAAGAATAGACCTAATAATAATAAAATAGGCTACTTCCATTAACAAATAAACCAGGTGTTTATCTAGTAAATGGATATAAAATTGGAGTTATACATTTAGAATTAAATATAGCTTTTTGACATGCTGACACGTTAAGTAAATATAATTTATAACCACCTGTTTGTCTGTCTATCTATCTATCTATACGGATCTAGTCCCCGTATTTCACTAATTTCTTTTCAATTTGGAAAATTACATGTCATTTTCGATCCAACTCCGTTTATTACACGGCAAAATGACAAATTATTTTTAAAATAAATAATGGAGTTACCAACTTAGTAAATTGTTACCGACTGAATTATTTATCGGTCGGGGATATTAGGTGCTTATAACTATAATAAAAAATAAAGTGCCTTGTGATGTTAATATGGAATATTAGATGTAATTAATTATACTTAGGAAAAATTCATTTATACGAGTGCTTTAAGAGGATAATAGCATTTAAATGGATTTTATTAAAAGTGTAAAACCTAACGCATTTTAAATACCCATTTTTTTTAGAAAAAATTGCTACTTACTAAATTAGGTTTGTAAATGAGTATTATATAATCATATTCGACTGCAATAGCTCAGCTTTATTTCTTTTAGTAGGTAGGCGTAAATTAAAATATTCAATACACGAAAATAGCCAACTGATTTATTTACACACTTGCACTACTAAACACGACTACTTAAGATTACTAGAAACACTTATTTTCACCGTATCTATTTATGTCCAATTTAAATATCGCGCCAATATGCCGAACTCGGCGACGCGGCTCCTTATATACTCGGCTGACCACGATTCCAGAAGATTCTCTAACTTTCGACGCGTCTACAGAGATGTCGTGCGGTATGCCCTAGCGAGAATACCACAATCGACTGGTATTCTCGGCATTTGCAATATCGTAACAATATAAATATACTCTTTTTAATTTGATTTTGTTGTAGTTATTTCTCATACCTTGTAAACATATTTTGAGTAAATTTAAATTCAGCTCAATACTAAAAAAATACAAATGAAGCATATGCTACCTCTGTAATACTCCGTTAAACCGAGTCAATATAGTGTTATACAAATCGCTCATGTTTTATAGAATCTTTCCCTCTTTTCCATTGCTTTACCTTGAAGAAGCTTATAAGCCGAAACACATTACGTCGTGAATTACCACCTTTATTACCTTCTTTTTTTTTCTTTTTAAGGTTTAACATATTTAAGAATTCTACAATGTTTTGTTTCGTTAAATTTTATTTGTTTTTTATATTTTTATAATTTCCTTTGTTTTAGGTCTAGTTGCAAACTGTTTCATCTGAAAGTTTGCCAGTTTTGTAAAAAACAAAAAAAATTTATTGATTTAATTTAATGGATTATTTTAAAAACTGAAATATTTATTTGTGATGTGGTACTTATCTAAGAATCTTTTATTAGTTTTTAGAAAAATAATTTGGGGATTAAACGTTATGAAATTTATTGTTGGAGATTATTCACTAGAAAGAAAATAATGCTTTTATGTTCAAAAATAAATGTTTATTTTTAAGCATTACTTAAAGTAGTCATAACTTAATAATGTATGTTGCGAAAATACAAAATTAAACTCTAAGGCTGCATTCTTCTTCTCCTATTTCACGTAAAGAGTCTTAAGTTCTTTCTTTATAACTTGCAGCTTCCAAAGCAACTTTAGAGTAGCTTAATCTATAATCACTCTGTTCTTCTTTATAGTGTAGTATTTTTACGGTTCGTTTAGGTGTAAATTAAAATACTTAATGCATAAAACTTATAGATATAAGACTTATTACGCACTTATTTACTAAACACGACTAGAAACATTTATTTTCTACTGGTTATTCGATTTAAAATTCGCGCCAATGTTGGGACTTCAACTGGCCTCTTAGTGGCGAGTGTTAAGTTTCCACGTATCTCCAGAGATGTCGCGATGGGCATACCGCTTGTTCAACCGAGAAAACTCTCGAATGTCATAGGATTATTAAGTAGAATAGGCCAGAAAGAAGACAATTGATTGCTGGTATTCCGCAGGGCTCGGTACTTCGATCAAAGCTTTGGAACTTCTTGTATGAGCAGGGTAAAAACAATCGCATTTGGAGATGATCTTGGTCTTGTCGTTAGTGCTGGGATAAGAGGGGAGCTTATTAGTGATATAAATCTTTTCTTCAGGAAAATTAATATCTGGATACGAAAACACCACCTTGTGCTAAGCCCTGAAAAAACCGAAACGGTCATTCTATGCGGAAAGAGAAAACGAGAAAATATTATAATAGTGAATTGTACAGCGAATTTGTTTGCAAACTTTCACACATCGGTTATAACAACTGCCCATCAAAATGTTGAATTAACAGGTCATCCGAAGAAAAAACAAAACAATACTAATAAAAATATGATAAACATGAAATTATAAAATCTCATCTAAATTAGTCAAAAGGGTAAATTAAGGAAAAACTTTCCCCATCATTAACTCCGGGTAAAAGCAGTAAAGAGCAGTTAATTGTTTACGAGTTGTCTGCGTTTACCCTCGGTGATTCGACGCCTGCGAAAATTGCACCGAGGGCACAGGGGGAAAACAGGGGCGGCAGAGGGAGGATGGGTTCAGGTTATTTTACTATGGTTTTCTCTCCCCCCTCGGTTCACATCATTTGTCTTATATACAAAAACCGACGTTGGCTTGACTGGGGTCGCTTTTCTCCCGACAAACGAATTTTCTGGACGGTTGCCTCCGTTCCATATGTCTCCGTTCTCACACTCCTCCTCCTCCACTATATATATATACATGTTTAGTGGTGTTCATTTGGTAATGCGATCCGTGTCAAAATTTACCATTTATATTGAATGTGTTGATCCCCGTAATCGTTTCGCATTAGAGGGTGTGTTGTTCTTTTCGTTGGGTTTTCTTTCGGATTATCATGATTTCGCAGCTAAAAAATTTAACGAACTGTGTTTTTAATGATTAGGTACTCGTCATCTTATTTTCAGTTTTAAAATGAACCCGATGTAACGATGTTTTTATGAGACTGGGCTAATTCTGTCCATGATACATGCACCACAAAGTTGGCAAGATCAAAAGTGTTAAACATCAACAGAGTAATATGCTACTAGCAATCCAAAAAGAAGGTGTTTCAATAAGAGGTTTTTCATGTTATTTGAATTGCCCGCCACGTTTGACAGTCATAATGTCACATGATTATGACGTGGTCGAAAGTTGACAAATGATAGTTAGTAAACATTAAGCTTTCACGGTAGAACAATGCGTTTTGATTGTCAAAATTGTTTATCAAAATGGTTAAAGTTTTCTTACCACTATTCGTATATTGCGTCCAATGTTTGGTAGAAATAATGTTCCTAATTCAGCTAATGTGAAAAGAATAATCAAAAAATTGGAAATTACTGGTTCAATAAGTGAAACACACAATATGAGCTCGTAGAGGTCGTTCAGAACAAAACAGAAAGGACAGAGACGTCAATTCGTTATCGGGTACAAGAATCGGACACTTTAACAAACACTCTTTAGCGAATTCTCAATAAAGATTTATGGCTGCATGTCCACAAAATTCAAATGACTCAACAACTTCTGCAAGCAGACCATAAACAGCGAAGAAGATTCACCAATTCGATCCTTGAGCAACCTGCTGATTTTGCCATCAAAATCATTTTCAGTAATGAGGCCCATTTTCACCTCGATGGCTTCGTTAATAGACAAAACGGTGACACTGGGGCTTAGAAAATCGTGAAAATAAATAACGTGTCATTGTAGGATGTGTATTAAGGCCTGGAGGAAAAATTGAACCGTTTTTCATCGAAAACGAAGAAGGCAATTCAATACAGGTGAATGATGTTTCTTGTTTCTTATTTGGAAGCTATTGATCTTGACGACATGCGGTTTTAGCAAGACGATGCCATATGTCATGCAGTCCTTGAAATATGAACGATCTTATACGATTTTACTCGGGTCGTTTCATTTCCCAATTTGATGACCAGAATTGGCCTCCACGCTCTTCTGATTTAACGCCTTTAGACTTTTGGCTGTGGGGTTACCCGAAGTCACAGGTTTATGCCAATAAGCTTGCAACCATCAAAACACTGAAAGCCGAAATTAGCTGCTGTATCAATGTAATGTATTTAATTTATAAAAAAAAACTAAGTGGCGCCCTCTTATTTAATAGTTATAATCGAGTTTATATTCTTTAATAGCCAGTCATAAGTGAACCTTCGAACAATCCCAAGCCTCCAATAATTCTGAGCTACCGTCTGCAAACTCTTGGCAAAATAGTAACACTGTAAAGTTAATGCCACAGAAAATGCTTCACCGCTTTCAGCAATTTCCCGGGGAAACCAAAAGCCTGCAGCCATCAACAATTGAAGAAGAATAAAGAGGAAAACGGAAAAGTAAAACCTGTTAATAACGAAACAACGGTTGCCATTGTATTCACTGTCGATAAAAATGAATGGCGTTCAAAATGTGACATACTCACCTTGCTAAGTTTTATTATCTATCCAAATCTTGGGCATCCTGCACCAAAATTATGAAATAAACAGTTCTCTAAAGGAACAAGATTAAGGACTATAAATTATAAACCATATTGGCCACTTCCTGCTTCACAAACTTCGGAAATAAAAAACTGGCCTTTTACGTGCGCTTCTACCTGCGACACGGGAACAAGTCCTCGAAAAATGGATGCAGTACCGACTAAATAAGTAATGACCCCACCTCTCGCCTGAGCTGTCAATGTCAATCCAATCAGAGAAAACATTAATTAAGACCAACCAGAAGAGTGACGGACCGTCAACAGAAAGCATGAATAATTAAACCAGGACAGTAGTAATATGTCATTGACAGTGTGAATTTAAAGAAATATGAATAAAAGAAGTTGACTGAAATTATTAATATAATTATTGAAATCACTGAAATTTCAATGGAGCGTTAGTGAAAATACAGAATAGAAAAATAAAACGCTACAATACCGCTACATGAATACAATAACGTTATTGAAAATTTCGCCAAAAGGGTACGCATATGCCAGCAAAGCCATGGTCAAGATATCTTAATTCATAAATAATTCCCAAATGTATACTTTACTCTTATAGAAACACCTTTTATAAAGATCCAAGGATCCAAGATTAATACCAGGACATAACGGAGTGAAGGATAATTAGTATGCAGATGAATTGGTAAGATTAGACCAGTTCCCTCATCTCCAGGCTTAGAACCAAGTCTTGGTATCAGCAACAGAAATTGAAGAATGCCAAATATTAGACTGTAATGTCTTTAAAGCAATGATTGCTACAAGACGTACAAAGAGTTTAGAAAAAATCATTGACATCAAAATGGACGTCTACGCCCCATCAGCACGAGGAGTCTACTTCATTTGTCCAAATTGCAGAAAAGAGAGAAGGGAATTGACATCTCTGATTCTATGCATACATAACCTGTAAGAAAAACAAAATTTTAATTTAACTTGAAAGACCTTAATGCACCATATTTCTTAAGCATTCATAAGTTTTATAATCTATTAGGTTCTTTGAATCATCCGTAAGTTCAAACTGAAAAAGAGTAGGTATGAAAAACAAAAATTTCTTTCAGGCATTGGCTGTCGAAGACCTGGCACAGCTTTTTCAAAGGTCCAAGTGATGCAACCATTTTTATTTTCAATTTTTTGGTATTTATTAGTTGACTAAATGCTTTATCTCTTCAATCGTATATGCAAAGAAATGTAATTTCAATAAGTCGTGTTTGTTATTTCTTTTACACATTAAGTGTAAAGGACAGGTTCTGAATACGTTCACAAGGTTTTTCAATTAACTGTGGATAACCAAGTTTATTTCTTAGTATTTTCCATAAAAATATTGATGCATGACAGTCACTTCGTGCTTGCCATGAATTTATGTCATATTTGTTTAAAGGTTTTAATTGTGGAAAATCTTATGGGAGATAGACAGCTGCCCGTCTAACTTCTAGTTAGTTACTTATTATATTGGGTATTACGTCACTTATAGCAAAAATCAATTTAGAAATTTTTATCTCACATATTTATTTTCATATTTCTTTTAAATACGTGAATAAGTCTATTTTCTTCTTCTTTTCAATTGTTGAGCGTGTGAGATAAAAATTTCTAAATTGATTTTTGCAATAAGTGACGTAATACCCAATATAATAAGTAACTCATTATGAATTCGTCACAACAATACAAATTTTACTTAACTTCTACTTGTTTTGCAAATGTTCGTTAAACATACTTAACAGCCTAGGGACCAGACAATTGCACAATATTCAATCGTTGACCTGACTAGGACATAATAGAGCCTTTTTAATATTTCTAAGTCATGAAAATCTTATGCTGATCGCATTATTCAACTATACTTACATTAATAACTATAAGTTCTTGAACTTTTGGCAATTACATCCTCGATATGTGGAATAAATTAAAACTTAGATGTCAAACCAAGATCCCGGATTGTGTCGGATCTATTGAGGATTAAAGGATATATCTTATTATCTATTAAGGAGATATTACTTTTGCAGATGAAAAAAAATAAAATATAAACAGCCAGTCTTTCGAGGTTCCTATAGAGCTTTTTATAGTCTTGCAGCATTTTAATCGCATAGTTAACTTTAAAGTCATCTACATCTAGGATAGATCCGAGCGATAGATAAAACTGACCCTTGTGAGATGCCCGACCTTGCTAAATATTCGACATACATGTCTCCAAATACAGACACATTTAATTTCCAGTCTGAAATATATGACTGAAAAAACTGCAATAAATTTCCTGAAACACCAAAAGTAGAAAGCTTTGTGCTAAGAACAGAGTGGTCAAGTCAATCGCTTCAGGATAAACTCATGTTGTGATGGTGGTATTTAAGAAAAGAGAATAACCTAGGCATAACTTAAATGGATATGGCACCTTACTTACTTCTACTATGACTACTGGCCAAACGATTCTATCAAAATCCGATTCCACGAAAACTCTTTAATACCCAAAATTTCTTAGACAATCATAAAGTAAGATTTAATAATATAAACGGACTTTCAATGGCCTGTAAGTTTAAACTAAAAAAAAGAATACGAACAAAAAGAAACGAAGCATCAGGCATTCTGGCTCTCGAAGAGCTGGCACCTTTTTAAAATCGAATAAGCGGCTCCTCCAAGGTCCAAATCACCCTATTAAGGGCTTTTATCGATACAATGGGCCCTCTTTGTTAAGGTCTATTATGCAACAATCGAGCAAATGAGTTTGTATCAAGCCGTCGTCGTTGAATATTTCGGTCGGGGAGTGCGCTCAGTCGAGCACGAAAGAAGGGGTTGCTCGTATATGAGCCATATAACCTCCGCTTTATCTTCTCCTTTTTCGGTTTTGCGACTGTTTATTGGAAATCGCCCCCTCGTTCATTCAAATATGCGTGTGTTTGTTTATTACTTTTATTTGGGGTTATTAAATTTTCAGATAATAGACTGACGGATCTTTGAACCTTATACACGTCAATTACTTTTTTTTCTCTCTTTCTTTCTAATCTGAAATACATAATTTAAAAAATCGTGTTCTACTGACGTGGATTTTACATCGCTTTTTCATGCTAGTATATACCAAATTATCCAAATCGTCTTGTAGAAATGCCCAGCACTGATGAACAGTCTGAGATAATTGACTTTGGTTCCAAAGAATGTTTCATTAAAGCATATCCCAGGCAAGCTCAATAGGGTTTAAATCGGGAAATTGAGCGGACCAGTAAAACACGAATTTTTTACATCGATTTTCCATAAGCAATAGCAAATTATCCAAATCGTCTTGTGTCAATATCCAGCACTGATGAACAGTCTGAGATAATTGACTTTGGTTCCAAAGAAAGTTTCATTGAGGCATATCCCAGGCAAGCTCAATAGGGTTCCAGCAATGTCCAGCACTGGTAAACAACTTGAGATAATTGACTTCACAAAATTTCGTTGAATCATATCCCAGGCATGCTCGATAGGGTTCAAATCGGGAAATCAACAATAAAAAAACGAGATCCCAATGGTCACCCTCGAATTTGGGACAATGGAATTCGATATGTTGCAAATACTTTCAGTTAGAATTAAGAGTAAAAATTATCATTGATTTGACTGGATATTTATCTCATCTTTTTCCTTCTTTCTTACATATGAGCACAGCTCCTGGGGATGGGATGAGATGAAAAAGAGTGAAGAACTTTTTGATTATAATGCCAAATATCTGATAGCGAAAAGTGCCACCGATGGTAGTTATTTAGGATTTTCCCACTTCCGATTTGATACTGATGAAGGCATTGAAGTATTGTATTGCTATATGAAGTCGAGTTGGAAAACCACATCCAGAGGAAAAGCCTTAGTAAATTCATGATGCAAGTATTGGAGTTGATGGCTTTTAAAAACAACGTGAGGAAAGTGTATGCAATACCAAACTATGTAAATCGTCTTCTACAAATGCCCAGCATTTATGGATAGCTTGGGATAATTAACTTTGGTTCCGAAGAATTGTTCGTTGGAACATAACCCAGGCATGCTCAATAAGGTTTAAATCAGGAGGTTGAGCGGGCCATTACGAATCTGCTCTCTTCAATATCAATGTAAAAAAATAAGAGTTTTCGGTAAAAATTAACTCGAACTTCAAATATGATACTAAGGTCAAAATGTTAAAGGTTGCACTTGACACTCTGACGATTGATCGATCAAGGCATGCAGCACTTGCTCAGCGTAGCATATCTCTAAAATTTGAAATAATAGACTGTAAACAGGGTTTATTTATTTGACCTTGTCAAGGTCCCACTATTTTTTTAAATAATCATGTTAAATGTAAAATAAGGGTTCAAATTTAAAAACCGAACTTAACGTGTAAAATTTATCTCAAGATAATATCCAATGGTACCAAATGGTGTCCCTCGTCAAGTCGTCAAGAATATCTTAGGTGTTAACTATTTTTTTGCAGATTAAATATTTTGACAAAAATTAGGTTCTATAGATTAAAATGGGTTATCGTGTATGATATTCGACAGATACCCGATGGATATTCGTTTTCCGTATCTGTTACTTCATCCGCTGGATTTCCATTACATTGAACATCAACTTCCTTATCAATAAGAATTACGATCTTGCTTTCTATTATTCGTTACACACTTTTAAAACTCCCAAATATATACTTTAGCATAACATATTTACGAAAGAAAAATAAGGGAAAGTGGCTGGTGCCAAGACGCCTTTCCATAATAATACCAATAAGCTCGAGTCACTACTCTCTCTGCTCGAGGTTTAGAGGACGTCAAGCTGCGTCTCAACTAAGCCACCCTCAATGGCATGTCAGAAACAGATTTTTCTATTCTTCGGCAAATCTTTAATACTGGAGCCAATTTAACTGCCACTGCGACGTCATTATAAAATATAAAATAATCTCGGCGGATGACTTTGAGGTAATGGTTTTCTCGTTTTTATTTTATTTTAATTAATAACGGTCGTCCTGTTTATTTACCCTTTTTTTCAGTTTCTAACTTGTAACAATTTGTTTTTTACTAATACATCAAAGGCACCATCAAAGAAATATTTTATTCAGATCCAGAAAAGGATTTCCTGATATAATCTTATTGTAGACAAGCTCGCTACATTATATTTACGTATTCTTAGCGTATAAATAGTGTCGTTCACGCATCCTCGTGGCGTTTGCGTGCAACATCTTCAGTAAGTTGTATTATCAATGCTACTTTTGACACAGAAATTGCTGCTTTTTTTTTTTAATTGAAATGCGTTGTGACAATGAAAAAACCACTGTCAAGCCGCGAAACTTCATCGAAGCCTATTTTAAAATTTTGTGCAGCTATGGCCTTCGATTCGTTATCAACAATGAATTCGAGAACGCAGCATATGTCATGTATTAATACAGCACGAGTGACTAAAGGTATTGCGCGCTAGTACCGTGAGAGCTGCGAGCGATGATTTAATCCCGTATTACTTATAGTACTAAGAAAGAATCAGAATATCAGAATATAAAGGGTGTCCCAATAGGAACGCACGTTTTGAATTGCGCAGCATTCTTTTTTTATCGCAGTATGTCAAAAAAAATACTGAAAAGAATAATGTAAACAGTTTGCGATTAGTAGCCATGGAACGATAAACGGTCGAACAACGAATTATTATTGTTAAAACACACTACAAATATGGAGAATGTTTTGCGGAAACAGTTCGTAAATTGCGGGGCATTTTTGGTCGACACGATGCACCAAATCACACGACCGTCCAAAGACTAATTGATAAATTTAACAAAATGGTTCTGTCGTGGATGTAAAAACACCAGTGCGTCACCGTACTAGCCGTTTTGTTGAAAATATTGCCGCAGTGCGTGAAAGGGTTGGCGAGAATCCGGGAACATCTATCCGTCATCGTGCACAGCAGTTGCACATTTCGAAGAGCACTACCCACTGAATTCTAACAAAAGATCTTCATTTACATGCCTATAAGATTCAATTGACCCAAGAATTAAAGCCAGTGGACCATGCGACGCGCCCTACATTTTCTTCTTGGGTATTGCAAAAACAACAAATGGATGCCGATTTTTCGAAAACAATTTTGTTTACCGATAAGGCACACTTTCACCTTAATGGCTTTGTTAATAAACAAAATTGCCGAATTTGGAGTGAAGAAAATAGAGTCATTTATGAGAAGAAAATGCATCCATTAAGAGTCACTGTTTGGTGCGGGCTTTGGACAGGTGGAGTAATTGGACTGTACTTCTTCGAGGACGAGGCTGAAAATGCAGTTACCGTGAACAGCGAACGCTATCGTAATATGCTCTGAGTTTTTATGGCCTCAATTGGATGGTATGGATACGGGCGGTATGTGGTACCAACAGATGGTGCGACATGTCACACTACACGTGAAGCAATTCAATTGTTGCAAAGAACGTTTCCCGGTCGTGTCATTTCACGGAATGGAGACCAGAACTGGCCCGCAAGATCATGCGATTTAACGCCTTGTGACTTTTTTCTTTGAGGTTTTTTAAAATCCCTCGTATACGCTAATAACCCAACAACAATTCCACAGTTGAAAAACGAAATTAGACGTATTATTAGCGAAATTGAGCCGCAATTATGTGAAAATGTAATTGAAAATTTCTCAAAACGAATAAGAGTCTGTCACGAAAGTCGAGGAGGCCATTTGCCAGATATTATTTTTCACGTTTAATTGCAGTGTATTAGCTTTACATTAAAATATAAATAACACTCAGTTTAAAATAAATTATGACTTTTATTTACCAATTAAAACGTGCGCTCTTATTGGGACACCCTTTATAGATAGAATTGTAAATATATAGATATTACGCGGTCCCCTGAGTAGCTCTCTTGATCTAAGAGTGTGATCTTGAGGGTTTACTTTTAAACGGCGAGATATTCTAGCAGCGTCTAATACTATTCTGACAGTTTCTTGACATTTTACATTATTAAACGTATAAGTAGATTAGTTTTACATAACCTCTTTACAAAGAATAGACGTCTCTTGGATCCAAGAATTAATAAATGTACTTGGACTGCCAATCTATTGAAAAATAAGTGTCCACTACTAGGTGTCCGCCATTTTGCGTGATTGTGTCCTTTCGGCGTTGGTCACTCTGACAAATTTCAGTGACGCCAATCGTAGGGAAACAATTCTTTGGGAGGTTATGTTTACAAAAACGAAATAGAAAGATATATCTAGTTGAGAATTTAAGATGATTGCATTAGTTCTGAGATTTTTCTAGTACTTGTTTAAGGATCTCTTTAAAATTTATGAAGTTTTAATTAACTTACAGGGATAGATGTCTGCACTTTAAAATATGTGCTTTTATTGTTAACTCATAAGCTTATATCTTACAAATACTGTATGAAAAAAATAGGGTAAAAATGAGGTATGAAAAAATGATATAGATGTTTCAAAATTTCTATTTTCTGGCAACTAGTTTCGTGACCTAATGAATACTATACTCGCTTAGAGGAAAGCTTTCCAGAACATGGACAATATCCTGCAAAGTCATGCTTTAAAGATATAAATTGAAGGCATTTTAAAAATAAGATAACTTTGTTAATATTTGAACTTTAATTTTTATAGAATATATAATGTGATTTTATTATTTATGAGTGAAGTAAGAGCATGACACTGTACGAGTCACGACTTTTTATATTCAAGTTCATAGATCTGATGACGTTTGACAGATCACATGTCAAACGTCAGCGTCGTCAATTTCATTACTTTTATTTAGCACCTTTTGTTGGCAACACTGAAAATGTTCAGAGTGACCAACATCAAAAGGACACAACCACTATAAAAATGGCGGCCACCCTGCAGCGATTATTTTTGATTGCCATTTGCATTAGCAATCCGGGTATATTTAATATGGGTAAATTAATTAACCGGGTATATTATAAGTTCGTGCTTGGATCCCATCCCAGGACTTCGAAAAATTACAATATAATTTGGATAACTTATTTGACTGGTATTTGAGAAATGGAATGTCACTGAATCCCTCTAAATTTAACCACTATTAGCTTTTTTTGAATCCAATTACAAGATTAGTCTCTAGAGTCTCTGTTATTAGACACCTTGGTGTTGCACTAGATAAGAACTCTCAGTTTAATGTTCGTTTAGATAATGATGTTGCTAGGGCACCCAAGAATTTATGAATATAAAGTCTTTAAAAATCCTCTACTGTGCTCTTGAGCTTCCTCGTCTTGAGTACGGATCTTGTATCTGGTCCCCATACTATGGAATTCATATTAATACCATCAAATTAGTTAAGCACAAGTTCTTAAAACCTGTAGCATATAAGTTGATTATTTTAGATAATTATGAAAATTTCCGAATACTTGAATTACAGTACGTCAGCAAATAAGAGGCCTAACCTTTATAAAATTCTTCATAGTAGGATGTCAGCACCTGAATTATTTAAAAAAATTTATTTGCATTTTCCATCAGGACCTACAAGGGCAATATTATTTTTCACTATCTAATTCACCGTACTAATTATGCCTTGAATAAATTTACAAATTAATTAAACTAGATGTATTCAGCCCTCTCGGCGTATGAGCTAACTGAAAATGAGTTGGGTGTTATATATGCGTAAACAAAAAAATTATAGTTAAAGGTTACAGAATGGAATGTACTCACAGTGTGTCAGTTAAGCCAGAAGTTTTCCATAGTGGGAACACATTTGATAATATGAAAATTATTATAAGGAACGATAGTACATTTAGAAACACTTAAGACTATACAGAACACTAAACAGGACGAACACTATTTAAAAAGGGGAGCACGTTAGTGTCCTTTGTGTTTTGTTTACATTTTATTGTGGTTCTTAGATAGCGGGAAATATTATGTCAAAATAGGTTAACCTACAGTCAACTTCAAAAAATCAATATTATACGAACCTATCAGAGTGGTAGTAGCGACAGATCGATTGAATAAATTTATCTTAAGAATCACCCTACTGAGTAATCAACATTCTAAAATTAACTTATTTGCCTCATTCCTGAGGAAGGTACAGGAGACCATTTAATATTTATGTAATTGCTATTGCACTGTTATGATGCATTTATTTTGGCCGTTGATAAATAAAATAAATAAATATATAATATAAAAACTTGATCTCCAGTTCCATATAAACACTCATACTGTACTGTTCAACTCAGCGCAATATAGTTGATTATGTAGATTAGGCTGGTTGTACTTCTGTCTACTAGATCTCATAAAAGAACACTTAGCAGGCACTAGGAAAATATTTGGTTGTCAGTATCGTGTTGAGATAAGATCTGTTTATATAGCTTTATGCCATTAGTAAAGAGAAGATCAATGACAAATCATAGAACATTTGTAAATATACTAAAAAATTAACCTTGTGTTTTAGAAGAGTTGTTCATAGCTTGGTTAAGTTCTATTTTACATATCACACTGAAGGACTACCAGTATCAAACATTAAAGTGCAAAAACCAAAATTCTATGGCTAGCCTTGTCAAATGACTTAATAAAATCAGTATAAATAGCATAAATTTCGTCTTTTTCCAAAGAAGTATAAGTAAAGTGGCTAAACAGAAAAAGATGGGTATCGATTGAGTGTTCTTTGACAAAACCCTGTTACAACAATCTCTTGACAACTCCTATACATTTTTCGAATAGAAACATGAAAGACACATGGACTCATATATTAATGGATTTTGTATATTAGTACGTAAATCGTAACGGTAAAACTTATATCCTCAGAATGTTCAAATAATGAAACAGACTATTGTAGATGTATATTTAGGCACACTCCAACGTCAGAACGTTCTAGGAACAATCCAGTGCATATCCAAATATCAAGAGCAAGCATCCACTGAATTTCTCACGATTTGATGTCATATTCCACACATACCTAAAAACTGTATAAATTTACATTAATATGGCTATTTTTTCTAGATTCTAAAATTATAGTTTATGTTTTAACCAATCAACCCAAATGAAAAATTAAATCAGGACTTGGATGGGTGTTCAGGCACCAAAGACAAAAATATTTCTCAGCAATTATTTTGGGACATTCATTCCTAAATTGGACGTTCCGGGCACGTGTGATCGGAAGATCGGAAATTGCAAGTGGTTGACGTCAAACCGTCAATTTACACTTTCCCAGACACGTTCATTGCTCGAAATCGTTGATTAATCCCGTTTAAATTAATCGATTTTTTGATTAGACTATCCATTATTTCAATTAATTGGCAAAGACAGTTTTAGGCATGTCTCTAATTTAATCTTTTAATCTGGCCTTTGAATTTAATCTTCCTAAAACACGCCAAGAGGATTAAATAAAGTGTTTTGGTGAAGTGAAAAGATTTACTGATATTGTTTTTTTCTTTTTTTAATTAGGTAGTCGACCATTGTTATTGTTTAAACTCATCGATTATTTCGAGTAGTATACACCTCATAGCCTCAATAATTTTTTTTTATTACTTAATGGTTTTGCTAAGTTATATATTATTTTAATGAATCAATATTAATCACTATTTTATTTTTTGATAAAATAATCAATTTTAGATTATTTTAAATAATCGATTATTTTGAGCAACCAATTAAATTAATTCAGTGAATTTTTGATTAGTATACGATTTCTCGAATATTTTAATTATTTTTTTTAATTTAATAATTAATTACAAATGAAATTTAATTAGATAGTTTTTATATTAATCGATTTTTCTAATTAGGTATTTATTTACTTACATTTACCTTATATTTACTTTTTAATTAGGTATAAATTTTTTTTTGTAATTAAATAACATTAAAAGTGTGATTCGATTATTCGACTAATAATTAGTTAACTAGTATTTACTTTTAATTTTTAATAGTGAACTTGTACTTCCACAAGCATGTGTATCGGATAACAGCCTAGACGTATTAAATTTAATTAAATCCTCTTTGTGATAATAGAATACATACTTTGACATACCAATATTTAATTTTTTGATGAAATAAATCAGATTAAAAATGAGACTTGATTATTTCACTAATAGTCACTTAATTATAATTTTCACAGTATTTCTAATAGTGAATTGATATCTCAATGAAATTCGATTAACTGCTGTTCCTAATAATCGAGATTTTCTTATTTTCTAGTCGAATATTTTAATTATTCGATTTATTCGATCACCTGTATTATTAATTCCTTGAGTTTTTGATTTTTTGAATATCGATAAAATTTCTTTTATATTACTCGATTTTCTGATTTTGACGAAAGTTGATCCATCATTTTGTTTATTTTGATAAATCGACTATTTCAGGTAACCGGTACTAATAATTAAGTAACTTTTTAATTAAAGATACGATTCTTGGATATTTTAACTGATTTTGTTAATTAAATAATTAGTTTAAAAGTTATATTCGATTATTCGACTAAGAATGGACCAATAATTAATTAACTGGTATTTACTTTTGATTTCTAATAGTGAATTTGTACTTCCTTAAGCATGTAAATCGCATGCAGTCTAATAAATTTGATTTAATTCTCTTTGTGATAATCGATTATTAGGTTAAATTATTGATAGATTTAGTTAATCGATTAATTTAACTTACTCATAATAATCTTTATTAAAAATTAATTTTTTATTCTATAAATAGTTAAAATATTTATTTTAGATTATTTTAACAAATCGATTATTTTGAGCAATCAATAAAATTAATTAGGCATATGATTTAATTAAATAATTAATTAAAAAATGAGAATTCAACTTAATCACTTCACTCAATCAATTATTTAAGATTTTCACTTTATTTCTAGTGGTGAATTAATAAATCCACAAATTCGATTAAGTTGTTGTTCGTAATAATCGTGTTTTCTTATTTTAATTATTTAAATAATTCGATCAATTTTATTATTAATTCATTGTGTTTTTGATTAAGCGTACGACTAAATAATGAAATATGAATGAAATTTATTAAAATCTCTTTTATAATAATCGATTTTTTTAACTAGGTAATTGATTATTTTGATTTTAATAAATCGATTATTTCGACCGATAATATTAATTCAATAATTTTTTATTAAGTATATTTTAACAGATTTCCTTAATTAAATAATTAGTTTAAAAGTGAAATTCATTTGTTTGACTAAGAATAGACTAATAATTAAAAAACTGATATTCACTTCTGATTTCTAATACTTAATATGCTGTGGCGTACAGACTAAATGCATTAAATTTAATTAAATCCTTTAATTTGTCATGTATTATTTTTAATCGATTATTTTATTAAATTATTGATGCGTTTACCTAATCGATTATTTCGAGTAAGCGATAATGGGACCCTCCACAAGACGTTTTAAAATTAAGACTTGATTATTCGACTGATCATCAATTCACTGGTACTAGTGGTACTTAGGGGAGACCGGGGACAATTTCCAAATATTTATTTTTGTCCCGGAGACAAGGACAGTTTAAACACATACCAGGGACAGTTGAGACACCATTAAGAATAAACGAAATATTTAATACTGAAATAACATTCAATTTAGAAATACGAAGAAAAAAACATTGATACATGTAATTTTTACACTTAAATAAAACCAAATTTTTTATTCAAAAATTTTAAACAACATAATAATTATCCTAATGCTGAAGCAAAAGTAGAATATTTATTCTGACATGCAGTTATGACAGATATACAAATCTTCTTGACGAGTGCATTCTACATGTGACCATTGGTGGCAATCAATGCATTGCACCCATTTTTCCCCTGAACGGCTATTTCTATACGATTCCCAACATACTAGACAAAAACAGTCTTCATTGTCACTGCTGCTATCGTCCTGACTATTCTGTTGACGAGTTTTTTTGGACACTGGTGTTTTTGATGTATTTTTTGGATCACCATTTTTTTTTTCACTTTCTTCTTTTTTTTGTTGCTTCATATTCTTGTTGAATAGCATCTTTTTCTGGTGGGTCCGTATAAATGGTGGATTTTCTACTTTTGCGTTTCCCTGTAGTTTTCTGAGGAAGAGCTCAGGTGAAAACACATCCAAAGAGAGGTTAAAGGCTAACTGGACACTTGTAGATGCAACTGGAGGCGGGGTGCTTGGTGGCTCTAACGAAACAGTTCCGCTCGTTGACGCTCTTGCAGAGTTAGAATTTACTAATTTTGAAAAAGAATCAGTGCTGCTTAAATCTTTATTCTCTCTTAAACCTACTGCCTGGACTTCTTGGGGGATATTTAACTGCAAATTTTCGGGAGCAGGTCTGTCAGTTACATATGATGGAGCAAAATCTAAAACCGTAAAAATATCTCGAATAAACGGCCATATACCAGTGCACTGGAATCCAGCAACAATATTAGATTGTGTTAAAACCGTAGGGAGACTCTTTTTAACGATGCTGGGGATGTCATAAATTGTTATCGTTGTGCCTGGGTTGTTTCTCATCCAAGAATCGCAAGTTGAATTTACAGCTTTTTTAAATGGACCATAAATCGATCGATCCAAAGGTTGTAGTTTATGTGAACAGTGTGGGGGAAATGAGAGGACAACAATGCCGTTTTCTTTCCAAAAGTCCAAGCATGGTATGCTTACATGAGATTGATAGTTATCTATTAAAAGCAAAACTTTACTTTCAATTGAACTGTTGGTACCGTAAAACGGGGTTACTTCGACAGGTTTTAGCTATAAGTCGTGCTGTGTGAAAAAAACATTCATCTTAAAAACTTGACCTATGTGCTATCGTAACAATTGAACCTTTGGCTCTTTATAGCCAAAAAAATTTTTTCCCCCACCACCCCCATCTACTTTTTTTGTGGTTTTTTTAAGTGTCGAAGTTACCCCATGTAGTGGGGTAACTTAGTGGCGTAACCCACTACACGGGGTAACTTCGACACCACACTTAATTCTACAGAATGTCGAAGATGTGTTTTTTGAGGGCAACCAAAATAGTAAGCCATTATTAATTAGAAGCATTGGAAAATGGTTTAAAGAGCTTCAATTAGGTAAATAAAACACAAAAAAACGAAAATACAGTTTATTCTTCTTAAAAAATTTGGTATGAAGCTGTTGGATATAAAAATGAAAAACTAAAATAAAATTCTCCAAACTAAACGAAAACTCCTTAAATACAGTAACAACAGCAATATATAAAAATATATAGAACATGAAAACAACGGATTTAGTCTTCGTCGAAACAAATGGGACACTCGTATCTCGCTTGTTTGGATCCCTTGTTGCAGTGTCCACAAACCCACTTTCCACAGTTCACACACTTGATCCAAGACTTTTTATTTGTACTCGGAATATGGAACCAAACAAATGCAACAGCAATTGCATGAAGGACATTCATATTGCGGGTCCTTGGAGCCATCATTGCAAATACCGCACACCCACTTTAAACAAGAAACGCAACAAATCCACTCATTGCTGTCAGTGTAGGTTGCGTAAGAACATTTGCATATAGAGCAGGAAAAAACAGAGTCAGTGTCGACAATGTTTGTCTTGTTTCGGCGAGCTCTGGACGGTCCAGGTTTATCAGGATCAACGGTCTTTGATTTTTTTGGTTTGATGGGGAGTCTTGTCTTTGGTTCCTTCGTAGTTGGAGTTGCATCAACAAAAATTTCTGGTAAATCCATTGGTGAGTCTGAACGGGTTGGAGTGCTTGTTTCAACTGGTCTTTGCATCTGCTGGCCTGGTCTTGCGGACATTTTTTTTCCCCTTTTGAGAGAATTTGTCGGTTCCTTGGAATATCCTCTAGCCTCCTGTAAAAATTCTAACAAACTGGCATCTAGCACTCTCTCGAAATCTGGCTTTTCGCCAGGAATTTTTGCCAAAACTCTTTCTGAATTAAAGGGGCTCAGCCCTGTTGCTCTAAAGCCAGATTGAAGATTTGTGGCAGAAGTGTTTTCAATATGGGACCACAATCGATTTAGCAACCTTGGGAAAGTTTTTTCGGGATGCTTCCTTTTTAACGACATTCCTTTCTCCATGAATCCAGAATTTTCGCTTCATGGGAGCAAAAAAACTGACGTCCAAAGGTTGCATCAAATGCGTTGAGTTTGCTGGTAGGGGCGTCATATAAATATTATTTTCTTCAGCTGCCTTGACAACGCGAGGGGAAAAGTGTGACGCAAGATTATCTCCAATCACAACTTTTGTTTGTTCAGGGGTGCTCTTAGCATTGATGTGAGGAATCAAAACATCAAAAAACCATTGTTCGAATGTATTCATATCGAACCATCCACTTGGCGTCACCTGATAAATTGTGCCTGCAGGACCTCCCTTACTCCAATTTTCGTACAGGTGTTGTGCCTTATACACGACCATGGGAGGAAGCAAGTCCCCATTAGCTGATCCGCAAACCATGATGCTGATCGAGGTTCTCCAGTGCTCTTGAACTCGTTCGACTCTCTTAGTTCCTCTGGGCACCAACACTTTCTTCGAACCAGGGTCATCAGTGATATTCGTCTCATCATAATTGTAAACATTTTTTGATGACGCATATTCTAAGATGTCTTTTATGTTCTCAGAAAATTCTTGAAGTTGCTCCTGACCTACGGCAGCTCGGTGACGTTTGATATTGAAAGCCAGTCGAGTTGTCAGTTTTTTATAAAATCCAGATCTGGCTTGTTGTTCTTCCATTCCGGAACATTCTTACCTTGCTTCGTCACAAATTTTGTCGCAACTTGACGAATGTCCTCGTGAGTCATGGGAAAGCCCCAGTCGTTTACGACATCAAGAGTTTTTGCCAACAGCTGTTCTTCTTCGCGAGTCAACATGCATGGACGACCCGGTGCTGCAGGATGAGTTTTCCTGAAGTTTATCAATTAACGTTGTTCTCAGCACCCTGAACTTCTGGCTAGCTTGTAGTTTGGACATGCCCTTTTTCACAGCATCAATAGCCTTATCCATGTTCTCCTTTCTGTAGTTGAGGTAAGGTCTACCTCCCACCTTTTTGACGTAAGTGCGCGGCATCTTTAATAAACGTGTCGAAGATACCCCCGCTGTCGAAGTAACCCCGTTTTACGGTATGTTCTTGAAAGTGTCTTAAGTATAGCAAGAATTTCATCTTCTTGCATCCATCCGCTAGCATTTCTTGCTCCAATGCACCCAGGTGGACCGTCACGAACGAAATGATCCTGATATCTTAATCTTGGAAAGATAAAGATTGGTGGGATGCTATTTCCAATTGCATTTACCGCTATTGTCACTGTAACCAAAGTGCCACGTTCTCCTGATGTAAGTGCCTCTACCTGTTTGCGTCCCTTTTCTGCTACGATTTTAGCAGGTTTTTGTACCGTCGTAACACCGGTTTCGTCTATATTATAAATGTCCTTCGCTTGGAATTTATATCTGTCCATTACCGTGGCAAGATTGTCAAAGAAAAGTTTTACATTTGTTGGGTTAAAACTGATCGCTCTTGAAAGATTTGTAGCCTGGGGACAACGGATTGATAGTTCAGGATTACGTTTCATAAACCCGGAAAACCAATCTTCTCCTGCCAATGAGTTTTTAGTCCATGTATTCGGCATATTCAATGAATATTTTACGGCTATTGGTAGGCCTATTTCTTTTGGCGATAGACCGTAAAATATTTGATATGCCTTTATTATGTATTTAACAATGGATTTTTCCTGCTCAACGTTAAATACTCGTCGTACGCACCTATATCCCATTGTTATAGTTTCAGTGGACCCTTGTTCAACAGATTCTTTTTCTTAATAAATCTGCCTAATGATTCAGTTCAAACAAATCTGCCGCAGACCTTACGGATGCTCCATTTTTAATAACCTCCCTATAAGCATTTTCGTAAACCAAGATGGATTTGGTACCTCTATTTGTTTTCCTGACCCTTTCACGTGGCATTCTATAACAAAATATAGCCCTCAGAGAGTTTGTTACAATCAGTTAATCAGTTTACGCAAAAATAATACCAAAAGCCTTCTATAAATTATGTTTCAACCGTCCCCGTAAAGTTATTTACATCTTGTTTCAATTGTCCCCTTCAGGTTTTTTTTGGCAAAATATTTTTTTCTTTAAACTCTTTAATTAGGACTAACAAGTTTAGGCTGCTAAACCTAAGCAAAAACATAAAAAAATTGATTAAAAACAAAAAAGTGGTGTACTTACACTTAAATTTCTTGTTTCCACACTTTTTAGATGAAACGTAAAAATTACGAGGGCGGGTCAATAAGTCCGTGACTTTTTCAATTTCCCGCCCTTTAATGAAAATGGCAACTCTGCTCCTGTCAACAGAGAACTGTCAGTTGACGCCTGTCAAAATTTGAACAAGCTGCGTCATTTAATTCGGGTTTGACAGCTGTTGATAGCAGACTACCACTCGTTTTGAGAAGAAAATGGAAAAAAGTGAATTTCGTGTGCTCATTAAGCATTATTTTTTACGGAAAAAAACCATCACTGAAACCAAGGCTAAGCTTGATAAATATTATGGGGACTCTGCACCATCCATTTGCATGGTAAAGAAGTGGTTTACTGAATTTCGATGTAGCCGTACAAGCACGGAAGATGCCGAACGTTCTGGACGCCCAGTCGAGGTCTCTACATCCAAAACAATCGAAAAAATTCACGATATGGTTTTAGCCGATCGGAGATTGAAAGCGAGAAAGATTGTGGAAGCCATAGACATCTCACATGGTTCAGTAGTTTCATTTTTGAATGATCATTTGGGTATGAGAAAGCTTTCCGCAAGATGGGTGCCGCGTTTGCTCACAATCGACCACAAACGCAACCGTGTGACAATTTCCCAGGAGTGTTTGGCGTTATTCAACCGCAATATGGACGAATTTTTGCGTGGATCCACCACAACCCGCCGGAGACCAAACAGCAGTCAAAATAGTGGATTTCTCGGGGTGAATTGGCGCCCAAGAAGGCAAAGGTGGGTTTGTCAGCCAACAAAGTCATGGCGACAGTTTTTTGGGATGCACGCTGTATAATCCACATTGACTATCTTCAAAAGGGGAAAACAATCAATGGAGAATATTATACCAACTTATTGGATAGATTCAATGAGGAACTGAAAGAAAAAAGACCACATTTGGCCGAAAAAAAGTTCTTTTCCACCAGGACAATGCAAGGGTCCGCACATGTGCAGTTTCCATGGCAAAAATCCGTGAATTAGGTTACGAATTACTTCCTCATCCGCCCTATTCTCCAGATTTAGCCCCCAGTGACTATTTCCTATTCCCAAACTTAAAGAAATGGCTCGGCGGAAAGAGAGATCAAATCTCTCTCTCAAATCATCTCTCAAACAAATGCCTATTTTGATGACCTCGACAAATCATATTTTTCCAAAGGGATAAAAATTCATATTTTTCCGAAGGGATAAAAAAATTGGGGAAACGTTGGACTAAGTGTATAGAACTCAAAGGAGACTATGTTGAAAAATAAAATAACTTGTTATATAAAAACCTGTGTTTTATCCAAAAAGTCACGGACTTATTGACCCGCCCTCGTACTTTGTTGACATAAAATAAGAGAGTCGAGCGCAAACACACTCACTTTGCTCAACTGCTAGTTTCACACTGTCGAGCAGAAATGTGGAATTAGTCAAACGTTGTGAGGCTGCGTACACGAGTTTTTACCTTCGCGTCTAAAAAAAAAATGGCGACTGTTTCAACCGTCCCCTGTTTCAAATGTCCCCGGTCTCCCCTATATTTAATTTCTAATAGTGAGTTTTCACTTCTACAATTCGTTTAACTTTTTTTAATATTAATCACTTTTTTTTGTTAAACTATCGATCATTTTACCTAATTGTTAATTTTCATTTAATTAATTCTTTATATTAATCGATTAAAAAAAAAATTAAATTAGTGAATGTCGGTTACTTTGGACAATCTTAAGAACGAAAATTAGAAACTAATAATTGATTAAAGGAATCGATATAAGAATCGATTTAAGCCTAAATCCATGCATTTTTTGCAAATTTTTATTTTATTCGATTAGTTGAATATTGATATTTTAAAAATGCGATTGTTGAATATTGATCGTAACAAAAAAATCAAAAATTGGTTAATTACAATCCTTTAACTGGTGCTGATATAGGGTAAGCAGTATAGTTATTGGGTCTTTTTTTACTTCTAAGTCAAATAACTAATATCTGTCAGAGTATATCAATAATTATAAGCATTTATAATTTAAAAATAAAGTTTTTTTTCTTATTTTACATTTTTTTAGCATAGTTATGTAAATGGGATAGATAAAACGTATAATCGTATAAACGTATAATAATTGGCCTTTCGAACATAGTCACTGGCCACCTACGAATTAATTTTAGCATTTGCTTAGCTTTTGTTTAATATTTGTATTTTTTGTTTAATGATTGTAAATGAATAAACATACCTACATACCTAAGTTAGGACCTAGGTCCTACTGCAGTTGTTGTATTTATCACCTGCAATGTTTGTTAAATCAATAATTTCTCTAAGTCTGCTAAAGCTTATAGTGTTTTTGTCATTATTTTGAGTATTTAAATCAACATTCTTTTTCCTTGGACATATGCTAAAGTCTTTAGCTTAAAAGCCATTAATTATATTTTTTGCACGGACAGACTTTGAAATGACAATGCCTAATAATCCTGCAAACTTCGTTTTTATCAATTCTTTCGTTGAATTATTTCTACGCCACTTTATAATACCTATTTCGAACTTCCAATTAGAAAAATATTTAACTTTGAAAAACTTTTAGGAGAATTAATTCAAATATTACAAATGAACCCTTCATCCTCAGAGCGATTCTTAAAGCTATCGTTTATAAGCCTAAACCAAGAAAACCCGGAACCTCTCGTTCATAAAAAAAATTGCCAAGAAATTAAGAACCTGAAAGATTCTAATTAGTAGAACATAGAAAATAATGACAAGCCCGTAATCCGCTCAAACTCCTTCCATTATAAACGCTAAAGCCCGAAAATAAATTGTGTGCCCGTAACAGTCTTATTAAAATCTTGATTAATAACCACTAAATTGAGTGTTAAATTCATTATACAAAGTGAATAAATTGAAGATTAATTAACCATTGATAATTTAAACTCGCTAGTCCGTGGCTTAACGAGGTTAAAATTTGCATTTGAGGACGGAAAGCACTTTAGCAAGCACAAACACAATTAGGAGGGGCGACGTAATCAGCGTCGGCGGCGGCTACGGCATCGGCAACGTCGGGACGCTTAGAAACATTTTCTTTTTTTTTAGTTGCTTAAAAAGCAAAACAGCGTTTTTTATTAATTTCGCTTGTGCTCCAACGGCCCTCCTCAATGACGACGACGATGATGATGATTAGTAATTAAAAAATGCGACGCCCTCGTAACTCACAAGCAATTTTTAAGCTTCGCGGACATTTTAATAGACTTTTAACGAGGACGCCTTTTCATGAAGACAAAACAATTAAGTAACGGGGGCTGAAAATACCCTTTATTTTCTTCGTTTTTTTTCGGAATATTAGATTTTATGTAATTAGGCATCGAGTGCATTTAAGTTATGCATAATTTATGAAAAAATTTATAATAATTAAAGTGGTTTTATATATATTGTTAAATTTCTTACTCCTCTTCTTTTTTTAGATCATTATTGATGTGCCAAAAATCATCTTCTCAAGTTCCTAAGCTAAGATATTCTGTTTTTGTTCCTAAGATTCTACTTCGTTTAAGATCTCTACGCCATTCTCCATTCTTCTCAGAACCTCTAGTTCCTATGAACCTCTTTGTCATTTGTTCTCAATATGAAAGTCTCAATATCCTACAGTTGGTTCAGGAGTAAGCTCACAACATACGTTAAGGGTTCAACTCTCTACACTAAACAAAATAAGGATGCATGTGCAATATGCTTCAGCGTGTGCGAGCGAGGTTTCAGAGGTGATTTTGGCAAGTATGGGGGCATATATTTTTTAAATCTCTTGAGACAGCGAATCGGGGCGTAATAAGTTGCACTAAGGCAGTCAACAACAAAAATGCTGGTTATCGCAAAAGTCCTAAGCCCTACAAATCATGTCTTTATTTCCTTAAGAAATGCGTGCAGCAGATGATCGATGCAAAAAACATAATGAGCAAGTGAAGAAAAAACTTTTCAATTGCCCAAATAGATCAAGATCGCTCCAGTCTGTAGCAAAAGCAGTTGGTCAAAGTTTCTGTAGGTCAAAAATTCCACCATTGACTAGGAAAGATGGATCAGATGTTCGCATCAAATTCTACCGTAGATCCACAAAGCAAAACACGATCGATTTCAAAAAGGCTTTTTCGATACTAGAGATAGTATCGAAACTTCTATTTCCATCACCGAGAGCTTGAATAAGTTCTTAAAGGCTTCAACACTAACAAACCCATCAGCCTTAATGGAATAGTATTAAGAAAGTGTGCGGTCTTGAGAAATTTGCATGGATAAAACCGATACCCAAAAGAAGAAAAAAAGGCGGTGCTCAATAATTACGGTAGATCGCTTTACTCCTAGCAATCGATAATAGGAAAACTTGTCAACCAGCAAATTTTGAAAGTATGGTTTTCGAAAACACAGGTCTACTGGCGATCTGTTAGCCAATGTCACGCATGTTTGGACTAAGGCTATCGAGAAATATGGTGAATCCTGTGGAATAACTCTAACTGAATATTTCAAAGGCATTTGTTAGGATCTGCCATAAAAACCTCTTAAACAAATTATATTTTTGTGATTTGACACCAACTCTCGTTGCTTGACTTGGAAACTTCCTCAACAATCGTCGATGTTGATATATTGATGGATATACCTTGTAAAGATTTGAAATTAACACTGATGTCCTCAGAGATGCCTCTTGTTTGTTACCCTCTTCCTGTTAAATATAAACGACCCTCTCGACAAGACTTCGAATCCAAATTAAAGCCTTGCTAATAATAGTACATTGGTGTCTTTCTTCAAGTCGGTAACAACTATTAATGCTGGTATTAACATTATTTTAGAGTAGGGTGAGTGCAATTTGATTAAGTTTAACGCAGCTAAGACTCAGGCTGCTGCATTTACAAAGAAAGCTGTCTCTGCTTCCTCAAGCCTTATTATACCCGAGCTTACTTTGCCGCGGTTTTCGTCAGTTCGTTTGTTAAGTGTAGAGGTTTGAAGGAATATGTCTTCTCACGATCGTATAGCGGGAATAGCTAACGCGACTTAGGTCTTTCTTTAAAATAAAAAGGCTGTATACCAGAATAGCTTACAACGCTTCACAAGGCTCAGATTAGCACTCAAAAGCACTCAAAGCCCGCATACACACTTTAAAGCTGCTTGATTCCACACAGAAGAGATCCATACTTCTAATAGGAGATTCAGAGATAACTAGAATCATAGACAGTATAGAAAGAATAATGATTTACCTTATGAATGCCATCAGGTAAATCTTCAATTCTAGAGCTATATACGCAATATCTGCTTGATAGGCAGATGCGATTCATGAATATTGACTACATCTGCAGATAGAACTGCAATCTAGAACGTCGCTATACCGGGACTTCTTTTTATGGAGAAATGCAACTCTGTGGAATCCACTTTCAAAGCCCGTTTTTCCCTAATATCGTACCATTGGAGCTACTCGTGATACTCGAGAGTACCATAGGGCTTGCCCCTTTGTAAGAGATTTTTGACTGTAGATTCTTAAATGAGCAGACTTTCTCAATGCCAAGCTTTGTTTATCACTGATCACCTCTCAGATCTCAGTCCCTAATTATTTTCGTCGCGAGCTAAGAAATTGATGGTTCTACGGTAATAGCCTATGACTTACTTTAGAGGACTTCTCTATTGCCACTTTCGTTCAATCTTTTTATTTGCAGCTTCTCAACCCAGGCAACAGCCACAGCCATCACAGCCACCTCTTCTAGGAAAAATTGGATTGCTATACGCCTCCAAACCCATTTTCTCTTGCTCCAGCAATGGATGAACCAGTAGAGGTTGACAGTCCATGGCAGAATCAGGTCTTTCAGCACCTTCGGCTTTTTTGAGGTGAAGAGACTCCAATATCTTGAGGCTTCTACTTTTTGCTGTTCTTCTTAGTCTCTAACCTAACACAGGTATCCTAATATCATCAATTCATTTTGCCTTCATTTTTTCCGGTTTTGTGTTAATCTTGCACATCCTGATAGTAGAACTCCAATTGTTGCGACAATGTGGTCGGGGTATTTTGTAGGAGATCTGCCTCGGCTTCTTGTACCTTCCACGCCTTCCTCTATCGCAAGCTTTTCAAGACAGCACCTTCTCCTCCCTTTTTTCGAAAGACGTGTCTAAAATAGCCTCTTATTTGCTCTGTTACATGGGTTCTCAGTCATTTTTTAATATTCAATTGTTCCGATTTTGACACATTTGTTCTGCGAGCGGTCTAAGCAATTCTAAGATAAGTCTCCAGCAAAATATCTCGAATGCACCTATAGTCTTTTTGACAGTTTCCTTAAGATTTCAACACTCCGCCTCATAGAGGAAAATTGAAAAGACTAGGCCTCTGACCAGTCTCATTTTGGTCGCCACTGTGATTTCGTGACTTTTCCAGATTTAAGTTAGTTGCATTTTTTGCAATAGCTGATCTACGTTTAATATCCTCAGTGGATCCGCCAGTATTGGTTATTGCAGATCCCAGGTACATAAGCTGACTTACAACGACGACATTATTTATTTCCGTTAGTTGGTTTTGGTTGTTGTCTCTACTACCATGATCCTTGTCTTTGTTTTATTTACTTTAAGACCTGTCTCTATGCTGATCGTTTCTATTTTATCTAATAGTTGGCACAATTCCTCTTTAAACTTAGCGAAGACGGTTCTGGGAAAACTTTTTGTTCGCCTATAGTGAGTGATTCCATCAATTCCACCCATCAAAGGCCTTTCGTATAATCCATTCGCCATATACATTGGATAGAATTGGACTCCAATTAGTTTCCAATTAGTTCCCCGTTCATTCTGACCCGAACGCAGCCATCGTTTAATAGATTTTATAAAAACTAGAATTAGGTGGAATGACACTTTCGGAGCGAAGTTGCCACAACTTCCTCCAATTCATCAGATCAAATTATTTGCTATCATATTTTAAAGATTTTTCTATAATCTGCCTTTTGTTCAATATTCGCTTTTCAGTGCCACGTCCTGGGACGAATGCTGCCTATTTTTCTGGAATTTTAGCTAGCAGAAAGGGTTTTATCCCTGCTAATATTATTTGTAACATGATTTTACTGCAATATGATTAGTGCTATTGTGCGGTAGCTACTATAGCAGTGATTTTAGGGCTCCTTAGTCAGTCAGAAGACAGACTTTTATGCCTATATAGACAATATTGCAGCTACAATGAAAGAGGAGATGAAATATTGTTATATAACAAACCAATAGAGTGTTTATCTTCGTTTTGATTTATTTAGAAAAAACGTCCTTAACAGTTATAATTTAATCTACGCAATAATTGCTTCGATTAGATTTCCTATCCGGGATTGGATTTTTATTAGCTCAATTAGCGGAACGCGGCGGCCTCGATATTAAGTGTCGCGTTTAAAGGTTGGTAGTTTAACTCGCGTGCACCGGAGGGCGCACCGACACACCGTTATTAGGCACGACATTTCAAATTATTTTATCAGCAACCAAGATGCACGAGCCGATTCCTCACCCCCCTTATCACCTCCTCCTCCTCCTTCTCCATTTCCTACCATTTATTAGCAATCACGTGCGTAAGCCTTTTCTTATATAGTCCCGTGCCAGTCTTCGTGATCGCATTAATTATGCTCGAACCACCCTTGCATGATGATAATGATAATAATAGTTCCATTTAATGCCGCTAGTTTTATAGTGTGCCGACCCACTGTTTGGTTTGTTACTTAGTAGATTGAATAAACTGGAATCGGCAAATAAAATCAGAGTTTAAGATTTAAGGAGTTGCCAAGTAAGTACAGGCAGTCCTAGCGTTCCATGAGCATAAAAGATTTTTCTTATAATAAGGCATAACTTAAATGGATACGGTTACTTTTTCACTTTTTTAACGAATTATTGAAAGTATGCTTACAAATTGTATGCAAAATGGACTTTTACGAAGCTGGATAATATAGCTGAGCGTTGTACGCTTTTTAAACCTTTCTAATAAAAGAAAGATACGTTGGAAACGACAATGAGCTTACATCGTGCAGAAGTGTTCAAAAAATTTTGAAAATGGAAACTTATTCTACGTTATTCAATGTTCAAAGGTTTACCTAGCTATTACCGAAATCGCTAGCTCGTTCGTTCAGTTTCGTTAAAGCTGTGTAATGTAAGATAAATTAATTTTATTGCCAACTAAGCAGCTCGAGATTGTTGTCTGACACACGCGACGTCACATGAACGGCGGCGGCTCGACGATTATTTTATTCATTCGTGAAAACTTTTCCTTAACTCGGTTACTGTTGTTAATAATGATATTTCTAGTCACCCAGGACCCCGCCACGTTCGCGTTGTCGTTTATTTTAACCGAATTAATTTTGTTTCGTGGCGCTGCCATATGGTTACAGTTTGTTCGATTAACTGCCTTGAAATTAAAGGGCTTGTAATCGTGCTATGACGTGTTTATGGCAGATTTTTTTATTCGTTAATAGTTTTTATAGCTCCTTATAATATTGATCAAACTTAGAAAGAATAAAGTTAATGTCACTTGGTTCAGTTAAATTTAACTAAAATATTTCTACTGAAATATTCAGGATTGCTTGCGCAGGAGGAGACGAATACACGACTCTTGTATAAAATTTTAGTCCCTTCCCTGAGACTAATTTAATTAGAACATTTGAACCAAATATAAGCCCATGTTTATCCACTCCTGAATGCAGGCTTTTTTCAAATCTTTCCATGCTCTCATATCTCTAGCAGTCCTGATCCAATTCCTTCTTGCAACGGTTTGGATACTGAGGCTCCGTCCGATATCTGATCATCTGGGCCCATATTTGATCTTTTTGCCTTGCAATATGACCAGTGCATCTCTATTATGTCACTAGCCTTAGTACATCTATCCGTTTAGTTTTTCTACAAATTTCCTAGTTGCAAATTTCATCTCTTGAAGTGATTCCTATCATAGCCCTCTCCATTGCAGTTGAGTGGTTTGCATTGTCTCAAGTCCATGTAAGTACCAGCATCACAAAGGAGTTATACTTTCCTTTTTTAATTTTATAGAAAATTCACGAGACTTAAGGATAAATGCTAGTTTGTCAAAAGCTGCCCAGGAAAGGCATATTCTTCTTCTTCGTCACCTGGGTTGGCAATGACCATAATGCCGTTGGCAAATTGTAAATATTTATCAATATTAATCCCTTGTCCTTGCCAGTCAAGTTTTTTGAAAACATTTTCCAAGACATGGGTACAAAGATTTGGTAAGATGTGTTCTCCCTGCTTTTTCTCTCTTTTGATTAGAATCTTGTCTGTTTTTAAATCATCATCTATTTTAACATCAATGGAAGCGTAAATGGATGAATGGAAGTATAGGAACGAATGCACCAAACGAAAGAACAATCGTATTCATTTAAGACAACCTAAGAAGGTTTATATACAATGTTTGTTACTTATCTGAGCTAAATGTGATTAGAACACTTCTACCGAACAGTTCGAGAGATGCCTGCAAATATATGAAGGAATACACCAACCCAAAGAACATTTGTATTGATCTATGGGAACCAGAGCTAGGTTACATAAAATATTAGTCAAGTCTCTAAGGTAAATTTAATGAAAAGATTCACATCGAACGTTTGAGAGGTGCCTGCAGAAATGGGAACGTGTACATAAATCCGACCGGTAGACAAATCTACTAAGCAACTACTTGTAGTATCTATATTAATAGTTCGAATGAATATACGAACTGAACGAACATTTGTTTTGGACAAAACTGGCTAGTACTATGCAGATCAGGATCTGCTGACGAACTGCTCCTGACTCGCTCCATAGTTGCCTTTGGCATTAATATATCGAAGCCTGAAAGCTCACTTAACTTGCCTAATTATCAATCAATTATTTGTCACTCGCCTGAACTAAATTTGACTAGAACACTCGGACCGAACAGTTCGAGAGATGCTTGCAGAAGTGGGAACAAATACACAAATTCAATTGGTAGACGAATATAATGAGCAACTGCTTGTATTCGCTAGAAGTGGCTATATAAACATTCTATATTAATAGTCCAAAGCTTAATAAATCGTTGTATAAACAGTTCGCGAACTGCTTGGTCCAGGAACGAATACGCGAACTTAACGAACATTTGTATTTGGAAAAGAACTGACTACTAGTATGCAGGTCATGATATGCGGACGAACTCCCCATGACTATCGAAGCCTAAAAGTTCATTCAACTTGTCCAACTGCCAATCAAATATTTCAACCAAAAAGACAAATGAGTATTTTAATATTATAAATATTGTCTAGATCTGTCATTAGTTTCTACTACACAAGCGGCTCACTATTTGCTCATGAAGCATATTTGTAAGTGTAGTTTGTATGTCGCAATAAACTTTCGCGAATATTTGCATATATTTGTGTGAACTACAGGCCGATGACTAAAGCAACTGTCCAGGCTGAAATTTTCGCTGTGTTTAAATGCGAACAGGAAATTTTAAACTATGGACGCTGCAATACAGCAATTTTAATCTGGTCGGACAGCATAGCATTCACCATTAGGGCTATTATGGGAAGGTTAGCTTCAAGGTTATAGCGGAATGTGTAAGGATTTTAAAAAAGAGCTGTAGGGTTCTTGTCTTGGATCCATTCAGGTAATAAAGGATCATAAGACTTATTATATTAATGGCAAGATTTGCGAACATTTGTTGATGTTTGTTAAGCAGAAAAACTTTATGTCACAAGTACACTGGAGCTATGGAGACTGATCTCCTGACTGACTAACTACTTTCTTATAGGTTCTGCACCCAGGCGATATCTCCAGCTTCTTGACGAGTTCTCGTCGAGTTAATACCTTGTCCCTCAAATCGGATTCTGGTTTGTTCATGTATTTCCCGTTTAATTATTCTTTAAAGCACGATGACGCCTCTTTCACGACGCATCCGGCATCATCCGACCTGGCTACCGGCGTGAGTAGGTTCAGCTACTACCGGAAAGGGGTAGGGAGGGTCTAAAAAAAAGGTTTGAAGGATAGAAAAGGACAAAGAACAACCACATGTTGACTGGATGAGGTGACACGTATGTGATAACCCGCTTCGTAAATTAACCATCTCAGCGTTGTTGGTCAGATTGGCTACCTTGCATGTGGCAATATTCTATCCTTGTAATTATATTATTGTTTCCCAAACAGTAACACTATCAACTATCAAAAAGTGGGTCAAGCCAATCAGAGTGAGGTACACATTTGAGCAACAGCGCCGATGCGGCTACTGTAACCAGTTATCGTTTATTTTTGGTTTAGTATACAGATCAGTTTTCTTAGCTGTAGCCACCCTTGGTACGTTCGTAAATATTTGCAAATAGTTGCACCTATTGCAAATCATTGCTCCAATTACCAAAAACAACTAGCCTCTGCTTGTTTAACGAAAAAATTTCAAAGCTTAAAGAACCACACTAAAATTTAATTAAGAGTTTTGTAAAAGGCAAATTAAATGGAGTTATATACAACATGACCGTCTAACTTTCGAGAGTCAAACAGCTGTTTCGTTTGAATTGGCCGCTGATTCATACGTCACACTACTAACATCAATCATTGGTAAATGCTTGCGAACGTTTGCTCTCGCGTTAATTAGTTTCGCAAGAAAGACGGACTTAATGTACCTGCTCAAGGGTTTTTTAAAGATGGCGAACGTTTGTTTGAATTTGACAAATGTTTAAAAAAAAATCATTTTCTCCTAACTTGATATAGAACATGATCTAAAAGTGTTTAATTTTGACATACTTAGTATTTAAATAGGCTCCTGATGACAAGCTTGTTTTGTTTTTCACTGCACTAAACTCAATGTGCGAGAAAAAGTAGTAGAAGCTATCTGTTCTTAACTTGTGAGTATGAATTACTGCAAATTACTATATTGAATTCAGCACTGAACAACTAAATCAACCATACCTTTATATAAGAAGTGCCTCTGTCAAAAAGTCCTTCTTTCTCAGACGATGGTGTCGAAACCAAAAGGATGAACAGCAAAATGTCAATATCTTAAAAGTGATTCAACATGAAGTACATAAGAAGAAATAGGTTCTCTTTGAACCGAAAAAGCAATTTTTTCAAAGTAGTTCTAGCATGAAGATAACTTTAAGGAAGTAAACGGATTTCCTGTATATCCAGGTGAGCTTTAACAAAATGTAGCATGATTTGGTACACAGTATACTGACCATTAACTTCACAAGTGTCCGGGCATGGATCTTTGCATTTGGTATTAATACATACTCTATCTCTGGATGAAATCTTTGTTAATAACAAACTCTAGTCTACACCCGGTTTAAGGATTTCCAAGGTATTCTCGTAAACACATACGCATGATCCATTTTGCTTTTCAGATTTACCATTTACTCCGCAAGGAGATGAGTTATACGGATTGTATTCTTGTTTAACTAATTAAACAGATAATATGTTGATATTTCTTATGCTACTTTCAAACCTTTTCATAGGATCTGATCTTACTTGGAATAACATTACATCCCGAATAAGGATCACCAGTAAAACCAATTCTAAAACTACACACCGGTTGATGTAATATAGTTGGGTACGGCCCACCAAGACCCTGAACAGGGGGTCTCTACACATTTATTATTTTGCCAAAGCAAATTTGCGGTATATTCTGAGTTAACGGTACATTATGATCTACAGTTCGATGGTCTACCAACGAAATATTCCACGCAAGAACAGGCTGGGGTATTTCTAATTACTCTACAGACAGAATTTTGTCCACAAGAGTGAGAGTGGCTCAGATGCCTCTATATCGGTTTTCTTAATAAGAGCTTTCACTTTACTATTGATAACTGACATTCTTCTTGTAAACATCTGACAAATGGATCCGCAGTAAATACACCAGAGCAACCACATTTAGACTGCATGCTCCAAATTTTAATTCCGTTTTGTAACAGACATGTTCATATTTTGGCAGATATAGAGCACGATACAGACTAATAATTAAACCTGCAATGCAAAATTACTTTTAAAGTCAATAAGTCAAAAGTCAATATCTGCAAAGTTAATATTGATGGGAAGGCTTAGAAAATAGTATTATTGAATATTAAATTATAAATATTGAACCTGATAGGGTAAATAACTTCTACTATACCATAGCTTAAATAAAAAAGTAAAATAATAGATCAAGTTCAAGGCTTTTCAAACTATGAACTGTTTTTTGAGTACTGATTTACTTAAGCTTAACACTGAGGGTCCTAGTATTAGCAATTAATCATTTTTTCAAAACTGGCGAGTTTCCCAGTTGCCTTAAGGTGACCAGAATCATGTCTTCATGAGGGAAGCTTCAACATTACCATCTTCATACAGACCAATAAATAGTACTACTTTCAACCCTCTCAAGAATCATCGAGAAATAAAAAGCGACTTATGTTATATTTAACCGAAAGGCAAATTATTAATAATTTTAATAATAGTAATAATAATAAGACGTTTATTAGCCACCAATACAAAAAAAGCATAATTACAGAAGGTAATATGATTATATACATGGGATTGAATATTAGAATATTAAACAAAAAGAGCATATTAAAAACAATAGGTTATATAAAGAATTTAGTTAACACAAGTAAGGCAACTAATAAGCCATGCATTCAGACTTCCAGAAAAGAAGGAAACAACTTCCTGGTTTCTGTTAAGGCTTATAATAGAAGAAGTGAGAGAAAAAAAACAATTCTTATAGACAACTAAAAGAAAAATAAATAGGTAGGCATATACTTACGAGGGGTAAAAGCAGTGGGGGGAAAAATGGATGAAACGGAATGAAAACATTCTTTTTTTTTTAACAGTTAATTTTTGAATAATAAATGTTAATAGAATATTTTACGTTGTATTCAGTTAGTTAGCATGTGCGTAGTATTTTAATAAAGAAAGGCGTTCAAGAAAAATTAAGTTTGATTTAAAAGAAGAAGCTTGGTTTTTAATTTAAAAGTTTTTTCAGTGACAGTAAAATTAATTACTTTGAATTTATTAATCAAATTTGGTACGACATAAGGATCGCTTAAAGAGTTCTTTGCTATGGCAAGGAATTGTTAAAAGATTTTTACGTCTTATATTAAGATTATGCACATCAGTACGATAGGTAAGCTTTTCAAGTAAGTAAGGCGGAGTTTTTGATTTAGGAATTTTGTAAGAAAAACATAAAATATGTAATATTCGTCTATTGTGCATATTTAGCCAACCTGCTTCTTTTAATTTATAAGAAATATGTTGCCGTCTTCTTATACCAAATATAAGTCTTAAGCAAGAGTTTTGAAGTTTTTGAATTCTACCTGAGTCGGAGTTATCGAGACATGGTCCATAAATTGTGTCGCAAAAATTTAACGGTGATAGTACTAAAGCATCACAGATCAGTTTTTTGATACTTGAGCTTAAAAAATGTCTTTGACGATATATTGTTTTTAAGGCAGAATATCCATTTTTTAGTTTAAGGGTAACATATTCTTTGAATCTAAGTTTATAGTCCATTACTAGTCCAAGATTTTTTGCAAAGTTTTTAAAACTTATTATATTATTATTAAGGTGTACATTTAAATTATTTAAAATATTAGTTCGATGATTGTCACTACAAAAAAGAATAGCTGCTGATTTAGTGGGGTTAATCTTTAGAAGTAATTTTTGAGTTTCTATATTTAAGGTATTTAAATCCTCATTTATATATTGATTAGCTTGGACAACATTAGTGTGATGAAATGAATAAAATAGCTGGGTGTCATCTGCATAGCAATGGTGCTTACAGTGTAAAATTTTTTTAGTAATTTGTGAAGTATAAAGAGTATAAAACAAAGGACCAAGAATGCTACCTTGGGGCACCCCAGAGGTAACATCCAGTGCATTTGATTTATTGTTATTAAGCACTACTCTTTGTTTTCGGTTAAACAAGGAAGAAGATACCAATGCGAACGCAGACTCAGCAAAACCCATATATTCTAATATAGCCAGTAATATTCTGTGATTTACCATGTCAAAGGCTTTAGAAAAATCTAAGAGAACCAACACTGTAGCTTTATTTTTATCAAGTTCCTTAAAAATATCATCTGTCACTTTAGATAAAGCGGTTGCACAACTATACCCCTTACGAAACCCAGACTGGTATTTAGGAATTAAATTATTTACATTATTAATTATTAGGTCGGAGCAATATGGATTTCAAAAGACCAATCTTTTTATTTCTTGAATTATTATTTTTAACCTTGAACCGTGGTGATGAACCAGTGTTTTGTGACTCAACCAAGGCATTTGACTGTGTTAGTCACGAAATACTATTGTGAAAACTTAAGCGGTATGGGTTCAGGGGTTTGGCTCTTCAGTAGTTTAGGTATTATTTGCATTATAGTGTGCAAAGTGTTTCTGTGGATAGTGTCTCTTCAAGGGATCAGCTTGTGATTTATGGTGTTCCAGAAAGTTCAGTTCTTGGACCAGTTCTATTCCCCGTTTGTATTAATGATATGACTAATCTTGGAATCTCAAGGAAATTTATTCACAAATACGAACTGATACAAATACAATTAATCTAAATACCACAGTTAACATAGATATTGTTAAAATCAAGAAAGGGTCTGATTCTAACAAACTGTGTTTAAATACTTCAAAAACTAGTGTTATGAATATTAAATGCAATTTAGATGATGTAAAAATCAATTCTTAGATTTATTTATTAACAATAAACTAAAATTCGAAAGTAAATAACAGTTCTTTCAGAAAATGTCATCAATTGTTAGGTTCTTAAGGTGGTGGCAGGAGAGATTGATTTTGAATTGAATTTGATATTGTAAACACCGAGAAATCAGCTGATTCTCCGTCATTCCGGAATGACACAAGTGGCACACCGCACGACGTCTCGAAGGTTAGCGAGAATCTTGCGGAACAGCGTTCCGTCGAGTATATAAGGAGCCGCATCGCCAATAGTTGTCAGTTAACAGTGAAGTAAAGTTCGGAGTATTGGCGCGAGATTTAAATAGTTATAAATACATTATGACAGTTCATTACTTATTTATAAGTATTTTCGTATTTGCAAGAATATAGTATAGAACTGTTTATTTATCTCTCATTAATCTTTCATTTCTTATATATATTGGAATCTGTTTGCCTGGTTCATAAAAAAAATTAGAAATATGAACACAATAAATAGGCATGAATAAAGCCGTTGACATGCTATAATGATGCACTCTTTCCTAAGCAACAGGTTCATTCATTAAAAGAACACTTATATTAGATGGTAAAAAATCCTTTAATAATGTGTTTAGCGAAAGGCTATTATCAAATAACAATTTTAGTTCCGATTTTTGCCTTTCTTCTTTTGCATCATGTTATTTGACCTAATTCATTTTATTTCAGTTTTATATTGAATAGAATTGTTCAAATGTATTTGTGTATATATATTTTCCCTTTTTATAACTTTGTCAATAGATTTACTTTTATCACCCAGTCACCAATCTCCTTGTTCTTGTACCAAATAAAATCTGAAGAACATTCAAGTGAAAATTTAAACGAACCTTGAATCGAAGGCACGAAAACGAGAAAATGAAATTTACGCAACTATAAAAGAAAAATAAAGAGAGAATGGAAAAGTGTTTCGTCACCTACCTGCACCCTGACTTCGGGCAAATTGACTTTCATCGCGAGCTCTTCTCTACTGTACACGTCGGGGTAGTGGCTCTTCTCGAACGCTCTCTCCAGCTCGTGCAGCTGATAGGTGGTGAATGTCGTCCTGTTACGACGATGTTTCTTTTTGCATGAATCGTTGCCCCCCTCGTCGCTGCCCCCCCGGGATCCGCCCCTGCCGCCTCCTTCGCCGTTGGCACCCTCCGTGCCCCCGACCGCGTCTTCTTCGCCCTCGGACCCTTCGCTTCCTCCCATCTTTCCGTAACGTAAATCCGATACGCCGTCGTTTGAGTTACAGCTTCCTTCACCTGAACGAAATAAGAAAAATCATGTTTTTTGTTTTTTTTTATTTTGCTTTAAAGTCACACGAGTAGAGGTAACAAGATTTTCTAAATCTCAAGATATTTGTAATCAATGTGGTTTAAAAGTCAGGAGTATAGATTTTATATAAAATTAATAATTATTTGGCGCTAAGAGCTTATAAATCTTTATAATGCGTTTAAGGGTTTTAATGGTCATATTAATGACTTTTACTGTGTACGCTGTAAAATAGGCACACATTAATCTTACTCCAGACATTGTCCGTGTTTATATAAGTAGAATAAAAAAACTTTCAAAAATAATGATTAACAACAAAATAACATTGAGAGAAGCCGAATAATTTTATAAAAATACCCTTTAATAATAGTTTTAATTTACGAAATTATTCCAAACGTTTTAACACCCATTCTCCTCCCCTTTCCTAAAATTGTTTAAAAACCAGTATAGTAACAAAAAACGCCCCTGTACATAATTCCTCTACTAAGCCTCTACCTAGCATGAATCCCAATTCAAAAAAAAGGAAATTCAACTTTTCTCTGCCTAAACCTATGTTTTCATTTGCAATTGGTCTCTCCTCTCCCGTACCTCCCAATGAAAATGGCAACAACACATATCTGAAGTTAACTATGAAGTAAATGATATAAGTCGCCAATGAATTAACATTTTTGCAGACTATTTTATTAATTTTATAGAAAAATTGCAACTCTTTGGATCATGTTAAAAAGATAAATTCTGAAAACATTAAAAGCAAAATAGCAAACATTACCACTAATAAAGATGAGAATTCACAATCTGCTGTCACTAAAAAAAAAATTTAGAACTACATCTGTATTAACACAATATTAATTTAAATCTTATTAATAATGACACCTAGTTCTAAGCAAGAAAACATATTTTTTGGCTACAATATAGTACGTCTGAATAGAGCTGATGGCAATTTATTCCAACCTATAACCCTGATATAAGATGCGCAGTATCAATAAATATTTATAATATGAAAATTATGTTTCCTTTAATTTACAAACCACTAAATATTAAGATTAGTTAGAATGATATAGAGTAATATAGTTCAACAATCTGCATCACCATATAGTTTATATTAGAAGATTTTACTGCACACAGTAATGTATGAGGTTCACAAACAAATTATTTGGTAGGAGATCAAATAGTTAACTACGTTTAATAGGTGAATCTAATATGGTTATTTTAAATTATGGATCATCTACTGGGAAAATACTGCCAACTAGACTCTGCCGTTGATCTACGTCTAATTTCAATAAGATTAGCAGCTAAAGTATAATGGGAAGTTTATTTATTTATTTATTTACGGAATCCATTTACGAAAGTGTTACATAGCATAGCAATACAAACATATATATTCAGATACAAAACCATCTATAAATCAATGAAAGGTGTAGATGAGTTAATTAATTAAAGCCCCTATGAAATAATATTCTTTAACTGCCCATTAAAAGATGTAATCCTAGAGTCAAAAAAGCTTAAAATAACTCGGAACAATCTATAGTAGCATTTAAAACTTTATGCATAAAACATAAGTCGAGTAATGTTCTTCGTGACTCTATTGTGGGTAAGTTCAGGTTATCCCTGACCCACTGATAGTAATACTCCTGTCTCCTGTAACCACATCTAAAACCAGCCACCCTTAAAAATTTTGAGTTTTTTCAATCTGCTTAATGTAGCAGTTATATGACGGGGACCACACAATTGAGCCATACTCCAAGATGGGCCTAACAAGAGAGCAATAAAGTAATCTAAAAGTAAACAAAGACAAATCAGTTGTAGACCGTTGGATAAAACCCAGCATTTTCATTGCCCTACCAGTCACCTGATTGATGTGACTATTAAAAGACAACCTGGAGTCAATAAATATTCCTAAGTCAGAAACCTCTGTTTTGACACCAATTTTATAAAGAAAAGCAATAGGGATTCTTTGCTTAGAAAAAGTAATCTTATGGCACTTATTGATATTAAGGGACATTCTATTCAAGTGGCACCAATCAAAGAACGAATTAAGGTCTTTTTGCAGGAGCACAGCATCGGAAAGAAATGTGATAGACCTAAATAGCTTCACATCATCAGCAAACATTAGCCCACGACAATTTTCAAGTTTCCAAACTAAATCAATCAAAAAGAGGTAAAACAAAACAGGGTCTGAGTGAGAGCCCTGTGGCACCCCCATATACAGATTTTTCCAAGGCTTTTGATGGTGCACCCTGTGGCACCATCAAAAGCCTTGGAAAAATCTGTATATATTGAGTCAACCTGAAGTAGAGGTAGTTGACATACAGCACCAAATTAGCATCAGTAGATCTGCCTTTTATAAATCCAAATTGCTCAGGATTAAAAAATAAAGATTTAAAACTCCTTAAACTGTATACAATGTATAAATAGCTTAGGCAAAATATATAGGGAAATATCAAATTGGTCATTAGCAAATGGTTTTGAGATTACTGTAGATAAATCAAATACATGCATTTTTACAATACGTAATACATAATTTTTTTTTTTTTAATTAATACCCTTAAAATTATCCATGTTTATGTAACACAAACAATTAGGGTACCTTATACCAATAACATCAAATATACTTGGAAAGTGCATATTAACACCATATCTTCTAATTGTGAAAAAGGACCTCACTTTCTAAGATACGTCACAAATTTTTTAAATTTCAAAACTTTGAATTTTTTATTCATTATGGTTATTATTTTTATAGATCTGCCTCTAATAGCTTATTACCAAAGTTGATAGTACTTATGACTTAACCAATAAATATTGTAATTGTAAACCCTATAAAGAGTTTTACCCAATGTAAGAGCTAATCACTCCTTTTGATTTTTTATCAATTTGATTATTTAAGCTCCTGAGAAAGCACAATAGTCAAATACCCTTTATTTAGTGACTATTCAATGATTAATGAAAACCTGCTATTATTAAATCACAATTAAGAAATCACTCCAATAGCATAGAGATATATATAGTCGCTGTCAAAAATGCTGAAGGTAATAAAGCAGAAATCAAAATTTTTAATTTGTTATTCAAGTAAGTATTTAAGTCTTACATAAGTTTCATATTAAATGAATATGGTTATTATTTCTATAGATCTGCCTCTAATAGCTTATTACCAAAGTTGATAGTACTTATGACTTAACCAATAAATATTGTAATTGTAAAGCCTATAAAGAGTTTTACCCAAAGTCAGAGTTAATCACTCCTTTTGATTTTTTATCAATTTGATTATTTAAGCTCATTAGAAAGCACAATACTCAAATACCCTTTATTTAGTGACTATCCGATAATTAATGAAATCCTGCTTAAATCCGAATTAAGAAATCACTCCAATAGCATACAAATATATAGATGCTTCCAAAAATGCTGAAGGTAATAAGGCAGAAATTTATATTCCTCCCTTAGCTATTAGATACCAATTTCAAATTATTCAACATTGCAACTCATTTACATCTGGAGCAATTGCTATTAGGGAAGCACTTAATTTTTGTTTAAAATACAAATCTACTAATTTCGTCATTTTGTCAGACTCCATGTCAAGCAATTAAAAATAGATACACATGGTCAAATAAAGTAAATCTTATAATATGGGAAAGAAATTGATTAGACATTAAACTTACCAGAATAAAAATTTAACATTTATATGGATTAAGGGACTTATAGGGTTAAGAGCCAACGAGATCGTAGATACGCAAGCCAAGAATTCAGTAAATCAAGGAAAAATCTCCTTGTGCTAGTGATATTACTATGGCATTAAAAATGTTATATCTATTAAAAAATCACCAACAAATTACTGTAAGTTAATTACTAAGATAACACCGAACTACTGTTTTGTAACAATAATTTATAGAATAAAATTTAGATAAGTTAGTTTCTAAGTTCTGATCTGATAAATGTATCGTCTGTACAGGAGATACCATCAATCACCTGACACGACAATTCTTGATTTTTATACTTATATATAACACAATATCAAATTTAAATAAACAGCAAAAACTAAAATGCAAAAACATTGTTTTTCCTCAACACAACTCTTAACCCCCCCACCCACCTCAAACATTTTTTCAGTATGAAATTCCTTTGAAAAATCACTGTTTTTCATCTATATAATCTAATCTAATAACGCTGTTTTTATACTAAATATTTATATATAAAATAATATCAAATTTAAATAAACAGCGTTATTAAATTAAATATTGAATATATATTTAAAAAAAAAACATTGTTTTTCATCAACGCAACCCTTAACCCCCCCACCCACCCCAAACATTTTTTCCAGTATGAAATTCCTTTGAAAAATCAATGTTTTTGGTCCATATTATCTAATATAATAACGCTGTTTTTATACTAAATATTTATATATAAAATAATATCAAATTTAACTAAACAGCGTTATTAAATGAAATATTGAACATATATTTTTTAAAAAAACATGGTTTTTCATCAACACAACCCTTAACCTCCCCACCCACCTTAAACATTTTCTCAATAAAAAATTTCTTTGTTTTTCGTCCATAATATCCAATCTAATAGCCACTGTTTTTGCATTAAATATTTAGTATAAATCAACCAACTGTGCTATTAGATTGGATATTAACGACGAAATAAGCTGTTATTCATGCGTATTATTTTGGAAAACAATGATTTTTGCAAACAATTTTGTACTGGTAAGTTCTGTGGGGTGGGTGGAGGGGTAAGGAAAGGGTTTATCAAAAACGTTTTTTTTTCCAGAAAAGGAGTCCCTGAGAAAAAATTGCTTTTTAAGAAAATAATAGGTAAGAATATACGTATATAATAAACGATTTTCAATTTCAACAAATGAGCACACTACTATGGTAGTGCTACCCAAAAATCAACATCTTTACCGAGAGCAAAAGGGGAGCAGGAAGAGGACAAAATTATACAAGAAGAAAAAACTGAGTGACTATATATATATATAAATAGAATTAGTAGAGAAACTACCGAGATTGTTGAGAAATCCATTAGATGACAGCATATTAATAGCGTATCAATAAAGCCAGGAGCGGAGTATATATCTTTATAAATGTGCTGAGCTACTGATTGGTATCTGAATAGTTATCTATCTCTAGAGACAAAAGCATTCATGGTAGTAATTCAATCAGTTGTCAGATCAAGTTATCCCAATGAGAAACTAAGTGAAATAAATTTTAAAGGATCCAAGATTGGGATGTCGTGTTAGAAGAGATAGTAGGAGTGGCAGACATAAGACAGGCAGCTACAGAATTTTTAAACTAGCCTGGCTATGTTGGTAAAATTGTTCCACAGGAGCTATCAAAGAAGCTTAACCTAGCACCAGTGGAAAAGTTTCATACTATAATCATTGCCTGGAAAGTCAAGATTAATTGGGATAGGACTATTCTTACAGATTATGCACTTCTGGATGAAAAATAAGTCAATGATGTCGCTAGTCCTGATAATACAATGCTAAAATTATGAAATACAGGTCGATTTGAGTCACAGGCATAAGTACCAAGAAGTTTTTTAATAAAGAAAATTAGGAAACATGAGGAAATTCGTAGGAGGTGCAGAATCAAGGAGACTCATTACCGCCACTGCTCTGTGTACCTGCTTTAGTTTCACTTAACTTGTTAAAGGGAAAAAAATCAAAATTAGTGATCTACTGTACGGTTGACGATTTGAAGCTGATAGCCAAAGATGACAGCGAGCTTCAAACTCAATTGGGTATATTAAAATAATTCAGCAATGACATGTATGGAGGTTGGAATTGAAAACTGTGCCAAAATAGCAATTTCAAACAGAAAAACATTAAAAAGGACAAATATAAAAGTTGACGAAAGCACTCAAAATCACAAGTAGATGAACAAGAGACTTAACCAGCAATACTCAAGAAGAATTAGAGGAATCCTCACGACTTAGCTCACCGCGGGTAACAGGAAGGTACCTGACCATCCATGGCGTGCTACACTCAAAATCTGATGTAGAATGTCCCAAAGAAGAGATAAATAAAGAGGACTCACTAACATCAGCGAAGGGGTTGCAACTTGGAGACTAGCATGACATCTAGAACTAAAAAAATATGACAAATATTTCGGAATGGATTACTGACGAAAAGCGAGAAAACAACGTGAACAAGCTCCAATAGCCACATCAAAAACCACAAATATAACTGAAACAAAAAAAGTGATAAAGATCAAGGCTCAAATAAAAGTAAGAGGAAAAGGATCAAAAAACAATTAACGTATGGAAAGTAAAGAGAATGAACACAGATACTTGGATGTGACTCAAGCATGGAGAACTGAAAATAGAGACGGACTACAAGCAAGTGATCGCAACTAAATATTTTAAGACAAAAATCCTAAAAACCAGCACAGACCAAAAATATAGACTGTACCGGACAGCATGTGACTAACTATTCATTCACCATGTTGTCTCAGCTGGCAAAATTGTCGGCTCACGCAGCTACTGCCGACCTCCAATGGAATATATGTAAAGAGAATGGCATTACAATAATCGAAAAATGGTATGACCATATACATGACCCTGTAGAAGACACCTCACACCCATATGGGACCAGTACATACTGGTCGATCTATGAAGGCCATAAAATCAGATCTTTTGCTGAAAGACAAAGTGAAGAAATTAATAATGTTTCCATCACATCTGCGATAGGGAGAGAGGCAAGTGGATGAAATATAACAATCTAGAGATAGATGTTTTTGAATAGTACTTACAAAACTGCTAATGTTTGTCCATTTCACCTTTTTACATCATATACCGGTACTAAACATCTGAAAATATCTTGTATATTAATGAATAAAGTGGCCACCTGACTCTGCATTTTTTTAAATAAACCTTTCATGTTTTCTGATTCACTTAACAAGCTTAGTTGCCAATTCAGTATTTTTTCCAAAACCCTGGAAATATCGAATGGCTTTATTATTTAAATATTAAGTTGGCCCCCTTTGTCTCCACTCGGACAAACAGCTAGTTGTATTTAAGCGGTAATTATAAATAAATGAGCGCATGCAAAGGAGCTATTAACAATTACTAAAATCCTTATCTGAAATCTGCTCCGTTTATTATTAATGCAAAGCAATTAGGACTCACGAATATGCTCACCGGCGTTTACGTCGCTCGGTGACACGCTCGATAAAATTATTTTTAATTTATTAACGACTTTTCGTCTTATTAATAATTTAAGTCTTTGGGGAAATATTAATAAAATTCGGGAGATTTTATCTAGTGCTTAACCAATTCGACATAAACTTTAACCTGGTAAGATCCATTTATATCGGTCCAAGCTAACTTCCTCTTAATACACAATACATCAAGCATTTATCATTATTACTTTAATTCTGTATAACATCAAATTAAATAAAGCTTTATTAACCGCAGTGCGACAAGGATGGAGTGAGGAGCTGATCGACACGACATAAGCGACATCTTGGGACACGCGTAAAAAATTGGCGAATGTTCTGAACAGTGGTCTACCTAATTATAAAGCCTTGTCCACACCAATAGGTACATTTTGTTGCTGGTTGCTGCAGTTGTGACACCCAATATTTTATGGAGGATTTTATTTTATCATCTTAACATTAATACTGACAAGTTTTTTCCCATAGATTTAAAATATATTTTGTAACTGTTTATAAAAAAATCAGAAAGAATTTAATAAACATCTTGTTTAAAACCACCATATAATACCCTCGAAACCGACCCCCAAAACATATATTAAAAAGAATCTTTTTTAGATTAATACGGTGACTAAACATGATTGAATAAAACGAGACACGTTGACACATTGAACATAGAGAGCGAGACTATTAACATTAACAAAGAGCTTATCCGTTCCGTAACAAAGAAACAAAACACACTGTAGAATTAAGTGGAGAAGAGAAGTGAGATAGAGAGAGAGAGGAGAGGAGAGGGCTTATATACACGGTAGAGAAAACATGAATCGGAAAACAACAAAAGCGACCCCGAGTTAATGGACTGATTCGTGCAGGGTTTTATTTAGTAAGTAGTAAGTGATATAATCTAGATTAGGAGAGCGATAAACAAGGCAGTTTTATTTCGAATTACTTAAGGGTCTCGCTGGCTCACTCGCTCGCTTGTTGGTATAATAGGGATTTAAAAACCGGCGTATAATGGAAATGTTTATTAGCTCAATACGTTTTTTTTTGATATAGTATATTAGGGTAGTTTTGAGTTATCGTTTGCTTATTTAAAAATATTTTATATTAGAACAAAATTTTTGCTCGAGCAATAAATAAATTTTAAGTTTCAAATTCACAACTTTTTTATTTGTCCTTAAAATACAGAGTTATAGTTATAAAACAATATTAATAGTAAAAATATGACAAATAGGATCACCTACCGATTATATAACCGATCCACAAGACTCGTTTTAATACAAGCTTACGCGAAGTAGCTCTCTTAATACTCTTTGTACAAGAAATATAGAGGTATAGTTCAAATATAAAATATTAAAACCAAGTTAACAAATAAAATAAAATTAAATATAATTTTGAGATACATAAGTTTACTGTAAGTTAGAAAGAAGACTTACCCTTAAGGTAAAAGGCGGAAGGTGGAGCAAGAAATGCGGCAAAAAAGTGTGCAAAGAGGTTTTAAAAAATATACAACACAACGTACAAAGTAAAGGCAAAAAAAAATTAAAAAGGCATTAAAACTAATTAGCTTTTTGTCATAGAATAATGAAATAAAATTATCCTAATTTCACAAAAAATTATAGGAAATAAATTGTCTATTAATTGCCTTAATTATGTAAAAGAACGATTATACAGGATGTTCCGTATAACCGTATAACTGGGTTAACAGCATTTTTTTCTAGGTTAACGTACATTTTTCTAGTAGAAAGTCAAAGACAAGTAAGATACAAGGTGATTGAACTCTTTTTTTAAATTTGACCATTAATTAAAATTCTTCTTTTCTTAATTTTTAACAAAATTTGGAATATATTTGAAATCTCAAAATTAACCCTTTTTTTTAAATTACGTCATAAAGCCCCGTCAGCAACATTTAGATTTTTTTTTAAATCTGCATTGTTCCAACAGTTTTGCCTAAAAAATTTATACTTTAAAAATCTCGCTACGGTTTACCCTTTTCGAGATATTTACATTTAAATTCCCCAATGCGCTTAAGATACGACTTAATTTTCTTATGTTTAATAATTTAAATTAATAATAAATTATTTATTAATTGAAATAAAAGTCAAACTGATTCTATTAAAGATAATTTTATTATAAATTTTAACAATTTAAATTGTTCTTTGAATGTATTCGTAAAATATGTTGCAATCATTTATAAAATTCATTTACATTTTTTTAAGAAATTGCATATCGAGTACGTTTCAATTATGCATGGACCGATCATAAACAGGAACAAAAACCAATGCGTTTGATGTTTTACATATTTTTAATAATTTTGCAAGGAATTTAAGTGGTACCTAGTTATAGGTTTTAAATTATTTATTAATTAGTAATAAAATAATTTAATTATATACAGGGTGTCCATTTATAAACTGACACATTTTAACTGCTTATAAGTCGAGAACGAAAAATAACAACAATGTGCGGTTTTCACAGAACTTCATCAATATTTTTAAAATCTTTTTTGACATTGTTGCCAAGTTTCAAAATTTACCTAAAAAAGAAGGAAAAAATTGACGATTTTTAAAGGCCGATTTCTCAAAAATTTTAAATATAACACCCTGTACTTTTTAATTTCACATAAAAGCCTGTTAAATCCCCTTTCCGAAAATGTATAAATTGTCTTAAATTAATAATTTTTCATTACAGAGCCAATTTTAGTAAATTAAAAGACACCTTTTTGAAAATTTTCTTAGAATACATGTTCGGTGATTGATGAACATTTTCTGGTAATTGCCTATGTATCACTTTAGCATGATCATAATTAAATAATTTGCGCTATTGCCATGTCTATAAAAAGTATTTATTCTATGTATTAAATTACCACTATTTACAATAATTTTAACAACAAACAATTAAAGAAATTAATTTTAATTTATAACTAATAAATTAGCTGCGGAATATGACCCCCATTGTGTTTGGAACACAAATGTAGATGGAGAAATAAGTTGCCGAAGGCGTTTGCTACAAAACGCGGTGTAATTTGGTTGAAAACGTTTACTATGTTGCTGCGCAGTTCATCAAAATTTCTTGGGGTTGGATTGTAGCAACGGTCTTTTACATATACCCATATACAAAACTCTGGAATGGTTAGATCGGGAGAATAAAGTGCCCACTCCAAAAGGAAAATTTTTTAAAAAGTGTCATTTACTAAAATTGGCTCTGTAAAATAAAATAATGAATTTAAGAAAATTTATACATTTTCGGAAAGGATATTTAACAGGCTTTCATGTGAAATTAAAAAGTACAGGGTGTTACAATTAAAATTTTTGAGAAATCGGCCTTTGAAAATCATCAATTTTTTTCCTCCTATTTCAGGTGAATTTTGAAACTTGGTAACACTGTCAAAAAAAACTTTAAAAATATTGATGAAGTTCTGTGAAAACCGCACATTGTTGTCATTTTTCGTTCGCGACTTATAAGTAGTTAAAATGTGTCAGTTTATAAATGGACACCCTGTATAATAAGAGACTTTTCAACAGGTCTTTTTAGAAAAATGTATTCAACTGTATTGCTATATATTATAAAGCCAACATTTCTGCACACTTTGTTCCATCCATAACTAGAACTACATGAATGTTTTCAATACATATTTATAACAACTACATAACTAAATGTAGTAAAATATTGCGTATACTAAATTTAAGTTTGGGATGGGAATTCCTTTATATTTTTAAACCCTTTTTATGATAAAAACAAGAAATATATTTTTAAATAAAATGACAGAATAGAATAATAGAATTTGCTTAAGATAATATTACAAAAACATGTTTATACGAAAAATAATAAAATAAATTTGCAGTAAGTTTTACTTTTGCATCATCGAGAAAATTAAGTTTAAGTTTAAAATTAATTAATTAACTAAAGTTTCTTAATGCAATTATACTTGTTTCAAAAAATCAGCATATTTAATTCTTTAATGCTTCTTGATAATCAATCATACTCTTTTATAATATTTTAAAGAATATATATATAAGATACATTTAAATTATGCATTGATTTAAGATAATGTATTAATAATGTAATACTTTAAATTATTATTTCAAATACCTACATATTTTTTTTTGTTTAATGATATTATTGGCTTTTTATGGATATATTTCCTCTTACTTGCCTTGGACCCTAACTACCATTAGATCTAAAATTAAATATAAGAATCCACTATTTATTTGAACCTTAACCTGTTTAATAAAATTTATTTTAAAAGGAACACTTAAATTATGCACTGCATTAGCTGAAAATCAAGCTCACAATGGGTGGATGCATAAAAAGTAGTAGATGCTAATGCTTCGCTAAAAAGTATTTACTTTGTAGCATTTGCTTTTATATATCACTTATGAAGTAAATACTACACTGTACGGCCCAACAGAAGTACCTTCTACTTAAGAAAAAAGTATCTAAGGTAAAAAAGTCAAACTTCTCAAAATGGACAAGACACTTGTCAAAACTTGTTTTTCTATCAGTGCGTCTATTAGTATTAAGTGTGTTCGTGTAATTCGGTTCGGATTCAAACTTTTTAAAAGTTCAGTGATTATAATACTGGTTTAACTATGAGTAATTCTTCAGATTCCGATGCAACAAAAGAGCTAGGACAAGATAAAAATGAGCAAGTATTATTATTTGTTACTCTACTTGAAAGTTATCAAATTTTATTTGATAAAAAGATGACACCAAAAATTAAAAACGAAAAAGAAGATGCACTAAAAAAATTAACAACTGGTTTTAATAAAATAATGGGAAAAAACCTAGACACAAAACAAATTTTGAAAAAGTTTAATAACATGAATTCTACGACTTATGGAATGTAGGAGAAAAGCCAGTTCTACCCAGAGTACCAGGTGCATGTCAGGCCGGTGTAAGCAATGAGATTGATGTTTCCTTCCAAAACAGTGAAGATGACTTCCTCAGTTCTAAATCTGGCACCAAACAAGTTAAAGTCATGACACCTAAAGGTTTTAAAGCAGCTGATAAGAACACTTATTCAACTACAAACGACCTGTCTACGAAAACAAATTGAAGCAGCCGAAGCCCAAATTTCTGCTTCTCGAGCTCAACAGTCTTCAGCCGAAGCTCAGGAACGGGCCGCGATTGCATTGCTAAATTTTGCCAAAGCTGGTGGGCAGTTAGTTGACCATTTAATTAGTTTTTTACCCATAATTTAAATATAATATGAGGTGTAGTATCCATTTATTTCTTTTATAATTTGATATTTTGTCACAAACTTAAAATTGAAATAATTAGTTTATTTAGTTGTTACTTTTTTATATTTCAGTTTGTTATTGAACATTTCATAAATTACCTATTTAGTATATAATTATCATAATAATAATAATAGTAACTTAAATTATTAGGTATGTTAGTTATCATTACGAAATAAAAACTCAGCAACTTCATTTCTGCGCTGTGTACCTTGATTTCGAATTTGTGCTTGATTACCCTCTGGCATTAGTTCATTGGGATGCTGAACTTCCATCTCAATTCGATCAAAATCATGGTATGGATCTTGTAGATATTTAGCTATATTGTGAAGTACAAATGCACTCTCAACAATATGTTCCGGAATGTTTTCAGTTTTTAGGCGAAAAGTATACTGGAGCATTGGAAAACGCCGTTTTAACTGACCAAAGCAGCGCTCTATGACACATCGTTCCTTTGCATGGATTAAATTATAATTTTCTTGCATTGGTGTAGTTGGATTTTTATATGGTGTCAATAACCACGGAGCAACACCATATCCTTTATCACCTAATAAAGCTGCTTCGTGCACATTATTATACATAATGCCATGCACTATGGAGTTTCGCCAAATTCGACTGTCGTGCACGGAGCTTGGCCGAGATGCATCCACACTTGTAAACATTTCTCGGGCATTACAAGTAGCTTGAATATTTATTGAGCATACCCCTTTTCTGTTCATGTATTCATCACCGTGAATAGATGGTTTTGTTATGTTTACATGGGTACAGTCAATAACACCTATAACCCTGGGCATTCGCTCACCACGTGTTCCCTCATTAATAGCAACTCTAAGCAATTCGTTAGTGTTGGGGAACTTTATCTAATTGTTTCTTTTTGAATAAATTGCTTTAGATACCGTGGCTAAGGTTCTGGAAACAGTGCTTTGATTGACATCTAGATCAACACCAACTCCTTGCTGAAATCCAGGATCTCCTGTAAGAAAAGTTGTTTACATTTTTCAAATTACAAAGTTAATTTACTAGAAACACATAAACTTCTCAAAAAAACCTCCATTTTTTGAGTCGGTGACAGGGCTCCACCCCTTGTTTCCACCGGTTCATTATCATCTTGGAGAAAATAATGTCCAAGCCACTCTACATTTTCTCTGTTAAATCTAAAATACCAAAGCGTGATTAGATGATTGGGATAGAAAAATTTATTAAATTTATGGTAATTACCTGAATAATTTTTTATATAAATCGTCATTATTGTATTCTCTTCTTTGTTTGTATACCTTTTGACGATGCACATACATAAAAACTGCAATTTTTTACTAAAACACTTAAATAAAAGGCATGGACCGAAAGGCAAAGGCGCTGGGGCCGAAGTTTGTCAAACACCAACTTTATTTAAACTGTAGTAAATACTACTACTTCCAAAGCATAGCACCTTCTTCTGTGTATCGCGTACATAGTAGTATATGCTTCATTAGTGTAGTCTAAACTTTAGAAATGTAGTACATACTTGAAGCATTAGCATATACTACTTTTTATGCATTCCACCCAATATCTGCATTTATTTGTAGTAAATTGATAATCCAAAATGATATTTACAATATTGTGAAATGTGGAATCGCAATATGTGATGATAATACTCATTGACTAAGTAATGATCATATAAGAGTTTTATGGCAATTTTAATAGTAAACAGAGGAATATGTAGAAAGGTGATGAACGAAAAAAACACGAACAAAACACATCATTACTAGATACCCATTTCAGCGCTCAATGTTCTAAAAGCTAAGCTATAATTTAGTTTCGACAGCAGTAATCTATAATCGATCAAATCTTGTTGACTTATGCGGATTTAAGAGATTAAGAAAATTCCTTAAAAGAAAAACAGTCTCTATGCTTTTTTGATGATGAAGTCAAACTGTTTTTGTGTGAACTGACTAATATTATTATTATTATTATTATTATTATAGGAAAAAATCAGCAAATAGGCATAGGTGGAGCTGTATTCTAACTAAATTACATTACAAGGATTAATTTTTTTTTGTAACATTATTATAATCATTTCTATTTTAGTTGATTAAGAATGTTTGATTGATGTATTTGATTCGTAAATCCTTGAAAGCTTATTTATATAGTTTTTTAAACCATTACATTTTCATTGTAAAATTACATTGAATTTTATAAATATCTAAAGATAAAACTATCTCTCTTATAAGCTATTTAGGTAGAAAAATTAAATTACTGAGACTAGGAGGCCTTAACAAACAAATAAAAGAATCTTTAAATGATTTTTAGAAAATAATGGAGAAACTTGGGCTAAAGATTTCAACCTACAAAATAAATGTTCTCTTTTGTAATATTATAATTACCCTGAACTAAAAGTCTTTAACATAATTTTCCTATACTTAATAAATAGGAAGATTCAATATATTAGCAAAATAATAGGATACTAAAGTAAATTGTAAAGATTTAGTGGTATAAAAATGTCTTATCTGGGATAACTCGTACCTTAAAAAAATACCAATTAAAATCATAAAAACTATGCTTAACTTGATGAAAAATGGTCAAATAAAAAAATTAGTTTCAAATTTCAAACTTAGAAAAAAGACTAAACCATCTCTTTCTTTTAATATATTTTTTCCATTATTATCTCTGAGATTACTCAAACAAAGTACATTTAAATCAGATCAAAATAAATAAAAGAACTGGGTGAGAAATGTTAACCCTACAGAAATAAAAAATAAGGTATATATAAAAATCCCAGAAAACCTAACAGATAAAAATTCAGCAATTAAGTTCTTAGAATAAAATCTAGATAAAAATGGAAGACAAAAATAAAATCTAAATAAATATGAAATTGAATTAAATAATATCCATGCATAATTTAAATGTACGTGATATGCAAACTGTTCAAACAATTTTATTGTTATTAAAGCGAAAAAGAAGAACAGGCCAGATAAATTACATACCTATTTCAATGCTAATGTACGTACTTCAATTCTAATATTAAATTTTATCGTAAAAAGTCAATATAATATTATAATTATTTTTTAGTCCAATCGATAAATAATTTTGTGAAAGACATAAAATATAGTAAATAAATAAAATTAGTAATAAATAAAATATAGTACTAGCTGTAGGTCAAAAAAAAAAAATTGTTGTTATATTGTCATATAGAAGAACCTTAGGATCCTCTGATGTAACATAATGGCCTATGTATACAAAAGATATTTTAATTTCAAAATAATAGTTCCTGAGGATTTTAATTCAAATTTGTATGAAGAAAATAACCAAACCAAATTATTTTAAGATCTAATAACTAGCTTTAACTGATCACTTACCATATTCGAGGGAACAAGAATAACTGTTAGAGGCTCATCTCAATTTATAGATAATATATTTTGTAATTTAAATTCGGATTTTAAGCCAAAGGGCTATGTTTTGAATACTGCACTTAGTGATCATTATGCCTAAGTTTTGTGTGTTGAAGATGATAAAAAAAAATAATTTTATTCTAAAGAGGGTATTATCCAAAAATAAAATTATTGAGATTAAGCGGGAACCGCAGGAAAATTCCTACGGTGCTTTTTTGAATGTTTTTAATGGCCATTTTGACAGAATATTAATTTGTAAAAAAATTAATACTATTAAAATAGGTACAAGAATTCTTGTAGGAAACAAATTATTGAAAAAAATTGTTGCAATAAACATTTAGAATATTTAAGGGATCCCAAGTTTTACGAGAATTGTTTTAAGCTGAAATAAAACTTAAAATATTGCTGTTTTTTCTCCTAATAGCCTAAACAGTTAGATTGTATATTTGTATATTTCAAACATGTTAAAACTGGCTTGAGTATAAAAAAAAAATCAATGTTAAAATCTCCACTTCAGATAATATAGTCAAAGGTACTAGGGATGTAAAAAGAAGATATTATCCATATCCTTCAAAAATCAGGTATTCAAGAGTTTGATGGTCTGTAATACGTGGCAATACAATAACCCTTATTACAAAATTTAAACTTAATAAAAATCTATTAACGTATAATTATAGTTTCCTATTCATGCATAATTTAAATGTACTTACTATGCAAATTGTTTATACAAAAATTAATGGTATTAAAATAGAAAAGAAGAAGGGGCCAATATTATTACATTTATCAAATGCATCAAAACAGGAATGAACATTCAATTTTTTTAACCAGTTACTAAAACAGAAATCATTAAAGTTATGAAAAATTCTAAAAACAAATAATCTATCTGTCACAATAAAGTGCATGTATCTGTTTTGAAGGGAGTGACTATAGGAGTATCTGGTCCTCTTTGTCATGCTCTAAACTTGTCAGTTACTACAGACAAAAAGAAAAATTATCGACCGATTTCCCTTTTGTCAAATATTAAAAATATATATAAAAATGTTGTATCAAAGACTTATATCTTTTTGGTAAGTATTCATTAATAAATGATAGACAGAATGGCTTTCGAAAGGACAAATCTACGATTAGAACTATTTATCAAATAATAGAAAAAGTTATAAATTCATTAACTAACAAAATACAATGCTGATGATAGATATACTTTTCGAAAGCCTTCGATTTTGTAAATCACGACATTCTGTGTGAAAAGTTGGAGGCATATGGTAAGGCATTAATAAAATCTTACTTGAGCGATATAGCGAGTATTAGAGTGCTTGCACTATAAAGATTTTTAACTAATTGTCAGAGAGTATTAGATGTTTGTCGAGAAGTAAATTTAAATTTATTTTGTATAAACACCTACTTAATGAAGTACTTACCTATTTTATAGGGTCAATGAATTTTACAATGATCTGAATAGGACAATTATTCAATAATCAATAATGTTTAAATAAATTTAATAAGCATTCAAGTGCACAAATATCTAGTTTCTTTTTCTATTCTTTTTTCTGTATGTAAAATCGGCTAAGAAAATAATACCAAAATTGTTTGTTATTCAAGACTGTTAAAATATATGTAAAAATATTTTGACATATTTTATAATATTTGTGATGTAATGATTATAACTTAATAACCGGAACTATAGATTGTATAAGTACGTATATAATATATCTATGAAATTTCTTTAAATAATATAGTTTCACATTGTGACATTGTCCTACAATGTTTTTTGTAAACATTGGAACAAATAAAGCTGAAGTAAAGTAAAGATTAGTGAACTTTTTAAAAATTCTCAAATAATTCTTTAAAAAAATTGCATTAATTTGATTGAAGACTAAGGAAAAATAGTGGCTAACTTTATTGCAAATTTATTTTGAAAGCTCCAGAAATTGTTTATGGAAATAAATTAAGGCCTTTACATGCATAATTTATATGTATTTAATACGCAAATTGTTTATATAATTTTAATGTTGTTAAAGCGGAAGAGAAGCCAAAGTAATTTTACACCTATTTCAAGGCTAAAAGATTTCCGTGTCTCAATTCTAATATTAAATTTTATCAGAAAAATTAGCAAATATGCATAGATGGAGCTGTAATCTATGTTAATTGAATAGAACCGATGACACTCCAATAATGAATTATTTCTTTTAACAATATTTTTTATTGTTAAATAATTTTTTTTGGTGCATAACTTAAATGTATCTGATTCGCAAATTCTTTAAAATATGCTCAATAATTGGATTTAAGATTAAGAAAAATAGTGGAGAAGTTTATTTTTAAAGCTCTAGAAATTGCTTATGAAAATTAATTAAATCCTATCTATGCATACTTTAAATGTACTTGATATTCAAATTGTTTAAACCATTTTAATGTTGTTAAAGTGAAAGGTTAAGTAGAGTCTAAATTATTTACACACCTATTTCAAGGCAAAAAAATGTATGTACTTTAATTCAAATATTTAATTTTATCGGACCAAATAAGCAAATACACATGGGTGGAGCTATAGTCTAAATTGCACAGAACCAATGACATTGCAAGAATGAATTGTTTCTTCTGACAATACTATGATTGTTTTTATACCAATAAATATATACTTTCTGATTGGTGCACAATTTCAATGCATATAATGCGTAAATTCTTGAAAATATTTTCAATAATTTAATTGAAGATTAAGAAAAGTAGAGGCAATAAAGTTTCAATTTAATCAATGCCTATGGATGTCACTGCGTAAAATCTTCGATATTTTCCGGGATACTCTGGCCTAGTTTAGACCTTAATGAAAGTTTAACCAGAATCCTTTTGTCAACGTTATGCTTTTTGATTTATGGGTATATTCTCATTAGTTCTTAAAATATTAGACCTTAGAAATGATTTGTACTCGGTAAATGTCACTCGTTAATATCTCTGATAATTCCTTTTAACTTTCAATAAATTTAATAGAGAACACTAAGAAATATTGTCGTTTTCAATAAAAGGGAATATTCTCATAAGATTTCCCATTTAGGAGGTTGCTTTGAAAATCAACCCCAAAAAATTGTTCATGGAAGATTTGGAACTAGTAAATAAAATAGTTTTCTATGAGTACAAGGAAAAGAAGTCCTAAGGAAAAGTTATTATACAGAGTTTGCCTTTAAATGACTTCATATTTTATGAAAATAAATGAAATCGTATTTATGCATAATTTAAATGGAATTGATATGCAAATTGTTGTTGTTGCAATTGTTGTAAACAATTTTAATGTTATAAAGCGGAAGAGCAGGAGAGGCCAAAATAATTAAACAGCTACTTCAAGATAAATTTCAATTGATAAATAATTTCTAATTAGTGCATAATTTTAAAAAAATAATTTGAAAATTCCTTTAAATATGCTCAATAATTTAATTTACGCGCTTACATTAATTTAAAATATAAAAATTACGAATTCAATTGTCAGGAAAAAATAATAAATTTAATGCAATGCCCTGACAAAAATCAAATTGTAATTAAAATTTAAAAAAATTAAAAAATAATTAAAAAAACAAAAAGTAATTAAAAAATTCTGAATATTAATTAACGAATATTTTGGCTGCAAGATTCTCTTTGAAAAAGTGAGAAAAATCGTTCCAACTGCCGAAATATTTAATTAATTTTAAAAAAAATTAAAAATTCAGTTGCGAGGAAAAAGTTAAAAAATTGGCCATCTGCCTGGAAGAAAAAATTAATTAATTAAGAAAAAATAGACATCAAGAAGTAATTCATCCGAAAAGTATCAAATGACAAATTTTATTGCTAATTTAGTTTTAAAGGTTTAGAAATTGTATATGAAAATGAATTGAATTCTATCCATGCATAATTTAAATGTACTTGATACATAAATTGCTTAAACAATTTTAATGTTATTGACGCGAAAGAGACCTATTTTAATGAGAATACTTTTTTAACATTAAATCTCTCATAATTACAAAACTATTGCTTAAATTGGGTTTAACTTTAAATAAAATTAATAGAGAACACCCTAAGTAATATTGTCATTTTCAATTAAAGGAAATATTCCCATTAATTTTTCTTATAAAGGACTTAGAAATCGAGGGCTTGCTTTGAAAATCAAGCCAAAAAATTATTCCTGGAGGATCTGAACCTGTAAGTATTTCATAGTGCTACTATAAATGACTGAAACCCTATCCATGCATAATTTAAATGTACCTGATATACAATGTGTTTGGAAAATTTCAATGTTAATAAAGTGAAACAAAAAGAGGTTCCAAAATAATTACACATCTATTTTAATGCTAACAAGTGTACATACTTCAATTTGGTTATTGAAAAAAAATCACCAATATGCATAGGTGGAGCTGTAATCTAGCTAAATCGCACACAAACCATGAGACACTACAAGAATGAATTATTTCTTCAATATTATTACAACCGTTTTTATTTCAATTGATGAATAATTTTTAATTGCCGCATGCATAACTTTAATGTATATGATAAGCAAATATTTTAAAATATGTTCATTAATTTGAAGATTGAGAAAAATAGTGGCGAACTCTATCTTAAATTTATGAGAATGAATGGCATAATTTAATTGTACTTGATATGCAAACCGTTCAAATTGTAAAAAAGGAGTAGCCAAACAAATTACACACCTATTTCAATGCTAAAAAATGTACGTACTTTAATTTTAATATTGAATTTTATCGGAAAAAATCAGCAAATACGCATAGGTGGAGCTGTAGTCTAACTAAATTGAAACTGCTCCGAACCGATGACAATTTTTAGGGTTACAAAGGTGCGTGCACTTTTTTAGGGGCGTCATATTTCCAAAATGGCGGCCGGAGCATTTTAACACTCGACAAACGCGTTTTTTCTTTTAAATAAAAAAATCATTTTAAACACTGTGGGATATTTGGAGAACATATTCACTCACCAGCACTTTCATCATTAAAAGAACTCCTATCCCGTTGGTGTAGCATCAACGCGGTAGCATCGTGATGGTGATGATGCAGATCCTTCCTAGGTGGCAATCCTAATATGTTATCGATGGTATGTCTGGGACCGATGGTACTACTACCCACGACCATTTTTAACGTAGCCGGTTTATTTAAATTGTCCAACCCGTAATTATTAAGTAAACTAGCGGTGTCGTCTGGTTCGCAACGATCCGAATCCATCGCCCGTTTTCCACAAACTAATTTAATAGGCCGTCCGGGTTTGGGGCGAGCATGGGCGTAAATGGGGGCGGAGCCTTGCGCCCTTTATCCAATAAACTGAGCGCATTTATCCAACATGGACTCCGGTGAAAAGAACGAGGACGACGGCGACGATGATGTTGATGTTGCTGATGAGGGTAATGAGAAATCAACGCAACGGGGAGAAGGAGGCCCGCCAACTGTAATAAGCCCGGCAGAGAGTCGAAAATTTCGCGCTGTAAAAATGGTTTAAATTGGTGTCAACACTAAAGAAATTACCGTGAATAAACTGTTATTGCTACCCACTTCTTGGATTATACTTTACAATGGAATTAGAAAAATATTACGTTTATTAAACGGTGCATGATGAAGCGAAATAGGATTTATTACGCAGTCATTAAAAGAGATGATGACTCTTTAATTATATTACCGTTTATAATTAAATCAGTAAATATATAGTGATTATTTTTTAAATCAAACATTTGTCAAAGAAACATTGATTTTAAAGCTATTGGGTAAAGCTTTTTCTCTAATCGGTAAACATCAAAAGACCGTTTTTCGGATTTTATTGAAAAGGTGCTGGGAATAAACAAATTTTTATTTTTTATGAGTGTTTTTTTTTGAGTGTCTTAAAAATATTAATATTTCTTTAATGGTATTTGAAAATTTGTTGACATATGTACAACAAAAGATCGAATATCATATTACTTCCAATTATTAAATAGTTTTTAATTAGTGCATAACTTAAATGTATTCGATATGCTTTTAAAGATATTTTAATTAAATAGACAAATTTGTGTATAAGCTAAATTTTTTGAATAAAGTTTTAGTATCTATTTAACACTAAAAAAATAAAATTTTGAATTTAATTGACCACTTTTGAGATTCGTTGGTTTAACAGACTTCATCTAGTTGCTATTAAAAAATGTTAAAAATAGTTTTCGGGAGAAAGAAATTAAAAATCTATAATTTTTGAATATTAGACCTCAAATAGATTTTTTATTTTAATTAATGAATTATTTTCGATTGAGACATGCACACTGTTAAATATAAATTAAAGTTAATATAACTATAAAGGATGTTTGGTTTTCCAAGTTGAGTCATTTATTTTTACCGCTTGTAGAATTCGTCGAAAGGAGTTCATATCCCAAAAATCATCTATATATAAGAAAGTTGCATAATAAAAGAGAGTTATACTATATAGTTTTTTGATGTTCTCGGCGAATTCTGTGTAAATTCTTCCCATTTTTTGTTTACTGCTCTTACAGTTTATCAAAATGTGTGCTATTATATGGTTTTCAGTACGAATCTTTGGTTCGGTCAGTTGTATTAGACTTTCTGCGTGCATATTTCATTTGTCTGCTTATTACATTTTTACGAAAACAATGAACTAGTGTACTAACATCCAGGTTGACTGTGTAAAGGTTTTCTTTAAGAAATCATCCGGCTAGTTATTAGTTTATTAGACTTCGTGGCGCAGCTTTATTTAAAGAAATAACGGGGAGGCCACGCTGGAAAAGCTGCTCAACCTGAAATGTTACATATTGAGGTAGACATTTTAGAAATGGTCAACAAATATTACTAGAGCCTTAGCAGCTGAAATTAAAGCGTAGAAGAAACTACGACACAGTAGTATATTTACCATTATCAAGTATAAGCGTTAATTAGAACTTAAAAATCATCCTAGAAAAGTTGTATTTGGTCAGTGGCATTTAGAACAGTTCCGCAGAAATACAGATTTTATGAAATGAATTTTGAGTAAAGATGAGGTTACATTTACACGAGATGGAGTGCAAAATATCTACAATAATCATGTTTGTGCAGTAAAAAGCTGCACAGCTATATAAGTCCGCATGCTGTAAGAACATCTAATTTTCAATATAAATTTATATTAAATGCTTCAGCTGGCCTGATTAATGCTCCTTGGATCCTACTGTTTTTCCACTTCGACTGACCGGTAAAATTTATTTAGATTTTCTATCTGCCACAATTATTAGAAAGTGTTCCTCAGAAAATGTGAACAGAATAAGGGTTCCAATATAAAGCGGCTTCACCACATTTTAAACGAGAAGTTTATGGAAACTTAAATAATGAATTTCTGAATAGATGGATAGGGCGCGATGGATCCATTTCTTGGCCTCCTCACTTCTTAGATTTAACGCCTTGCGATATTTTTCTGTGGGGCTATTTAAAAGAGTTGGTGTCTCATGATGGAGCAGTAAATACTCCGAAAGAACTTCAAGAGCGCACTGGTGGACACCAGGATTTCATTTACGAAGCTTGTAAGAAGTCGTGGATTTGCCGAACAAGATTGTGTGTAAATTGAACAAATGAGGACAATTTTGAACATTTTTTGTAAAAACGGTAACAATCTTATTTAATAAAGATTTTTTTTAAATCATTTTCAATAAGGTGAAGTAACTCTCTTATTATACAACTTTTAAATAGGTGATTTTTGTTATATTAAGTTCTTTTGACGAGTTCTACAAGTTTTTAAAATAATTGACTCAACTTTGAAAACACTCCTCTATATGCCAATATTAAAAAAAAAATTTCAACAATAGTTGAAGTTTTCAATTTTTTTTCTGGTATTGATATTTTTAAAGGCATTTTCATATATTGAGAGTTACTATTCCACTTTATGATTTTATTGTTAGTTTTCCAAGTTTTCCATACAACAATTTGCGAAACCTATAAATAAGTATTTCAATTTGAGTGTTTTTTAAATAAGAATTATAATGTCCAAAATCAACATTATAAATACAAGAAACATGTAAACCATCAAAACGGAAATACAAAAAGTTGATTGGCAGAATTTATGTAAAGAATAGGCGCTAGTTATGAAAAGTAATTTTGTAGAGGAGAGTAAAAAAGCTGTTAACTGTTGTAAACAAACTGAGAAATTAAAACACAATGAAAACAAATGGATAACAGACTCGCTTATTAAATCGGTAAATCATAAGAACAAGCTTTATGAAAGAATTAAAAATACTAGAAATGTTAAAATAGAATATTTCCAAATACATATAGAGAAAAAATTACCGTGTAATTTAAAAAATAATAAAAATTTCGAATGTAAAGATAGACGAGAAATTAACAAATGATAACAAAACAATTGCTAACGGCTTTAATAATTATTTTGATAGTGTTGCTGCTTATTTAGCAAAAAACATTAAACTGGTAAAACAATCACTTTTAAAGAAACTAAAGTTGAAAATAAACTTATTTTTTTAAAGAAGCTACAGAAGAAAATAAAATCGCCTGGAAAGGATCTTCTTGCATCAGAGATATTAATAACTATAAGTCAATATGTTATAAGACCCATGACATATCTTAATAAATAAATCTACACAGGAAGTTATTTACCCTGATATTTTAAGGAGGCAGTAGTAAAACCATTATTTAAGGCAGCTGATAGTTGTAACGTAGCTAACTACACGCCAATAGCATTGATTAGCAATATCTCAAAAGTAGCTTTTTGTAGCTATTCTAGCGGTCTACCTAACTTCACTACTTTAGAATTTTCTGATTATTACCAAAAAATTAAAATAAGTCGATACACAAATTTTAAATACTTTGGGGAGTTTTTATTGATAGTCATCTTAAATGGTGTCATCATATCAGAGTATGTAAATGGAAAGCTTAGGTCTTTATTATCCTTATTTAAATTCTATATTTTTCTATCTAGTATCTCTATTTTAGCCAGGGTCGGATTTAACTTTTTGCCGCCTATAGACTAATATATTTTTGCCGCCCCAATTTAATATTTTAAAGACAATATTTTTTGTATATCGGAGGCATTATATTATTAATGTAAACTACATTAGAACTGCTTATAAACATTTAATAAACACATTTAACAAAAGTAAACTGTAACACACAAACACAAAATTTGACAAAAGTAAAACGCAAAATTAAACAACAATTATTCTTTAAAACAAACACATTTCATAGAATATACAAAAAAATAAAAATTAAAAATTAAATATTAAAAAAAGAAGTCTTACATTTTTTTTCGAACTTTCTTTTCTGCAAAATCATTAATGATATCAATAAAATTTATGTTATTTGTCACATCTGGTTCAATATTTAATATTGCCAAAGCTTCTAGTCTTTCTTGTTCGAGGGTTAATCTTAAATATGTCTTAATGCGTTTTAAACAAGAGAAACTTCGTTCAGCAGAACAGTTTGAGACCGGTAAACAAATGCACAATCTAAATACAATGTCAATATTAAATTTGGATATATACTTTTTAAGTTCATTTTGTTGGTGTGAACCACTCATATAGTTCTAAAATGGAGCACTGGGTGTCTTTTTTAGAATGTAACACATGCTCCAGAAAATGTGATGCTTCACCTTCAAAGTTTATGTCTAGGTCGTTGGGATAGGTCTGCTATAGGAACAGAACAGTTTTTTTTAATTCACCAGAACTCATATTCCTCAGTTGAGTAATATCTAGGACAGAAATTTTTTTATTAAATTCTTCGTAACATGCTCGCCGTTTGAGAATCAAGAAGGGAATCAATTATAGGTAAAAAGGTTGAAACTCTAAATTCATCTCTTCCAGTCAAAACTACCTCGTTATCTCTAGTTTCACCATGTCATAGCTTAGCTATTTTTCTCCGTTTGTGGTCTTTTTCCTACGTTACTTCAGTTATAAATAATATAAATAATATATAATACTTAAAAAATATAGTACACAAATTTTCTTCGCATCGTTTTCATATACGTCAAATTTGTCTCGGACTGATTTGAACAACGCAATTAGAGAATCATATAATGTAATGGTTTGAATTATATTTGTCTCTACTTTTTGTAATGATGTATTTACTACATTTATCCTTTCCAAAAAAAAACCCCAGAATACTATCATAAAAGTGGTTTCAAAGCGCTCAAGTTTTTGTCAAAGCGATTTTGCATCATTACAAGTTATTGGTTTTTGTGCAGTATCTTCCTCAAACCAACATAAAGTTTCATAGATTTCCTTTAAACACATGTTTAAAGTTTTACAGGCGTCTTCTCTAGCAGACCATTTAGTTGTAGATAAGCTTTTTAAAGTCTTGTTGCACTTTGATTGTAAGTGACTCCATCTCACAGTCGACGCACCAAAAAAATTATACAATTCTTGTCAAACTAAAAAAAAGGCTGTTGTTTCTAAGCAATATGTTGCCGCTACATTTCCAACTAAATTGAGGGAGTGTGCAGAACAAGCAACATAATAAGCTTCTGGACATACATCCTTGATTTTCGCTTGCAGGCCATTATATATTCCTGACATGTTTGCGGCATTGTCATAAGACTGTCCCCGACAGTCGATTATTTGAATATTTAGGTTTTTAAAACTTTCCATCAAAGTATTAAACATATCTGCTGCTTTATATCCAACATTTGGAAGAAATGTTAAAAACCGCTCCACTGGAACACCGTATTGGCGTACATATCTAACAATTAATGCAAGTTGGTCTATATGGGCTATATCTGGGGTGGAATCTACAACAATAGAAAAATATTTAGCCTGTTTTAATTCTTCTACTATAACATCTTGCACTCTCTTCGCAATAATTTTATTAAACTCCTCATATGTTGTTTTTGAGAGGTAATTTGTGGTACCCGAACCTTTTCCACCATAACGAGCAATATGGTCAGCTAAAAAGGGGTCGAACTCGGCCAAAAGTTCTATGCACATAAGGAAATGTATCCATTATTAGTCGTTCCAAGTTCTCCTCTTTGCCTCTTAAACCTAAACCTCGCGAAGATAAAGACTTTACAACTGCTACTACTCGCTCCAGGATACTTCTCCAATAGGCAATTTTATTTTGTGTCCCTTTACCAAGTAACAAATCAATCCTTTCGAGTTTATTTTGCCGGCATAAGAAATTGTAAGCACATGTTTTATGGCTGGTTGAATTTTCATGTTCCTGAAACCTTTTAACCACATTTTTCCAGTCATAAAAGCCACCCGAGCCAAACTGAGAATCAATATTTTTTAAAAGCAAGCAAGCAGCACAAAACACTCGACCTAATTTTTCCGAATAAACGATCCAGTTTCGGCTAGTTTTTTCACCACTGCGTAATTTTCTTCGGAATACTGATATTGGGCAATATCGTGTCTGATCTGAATAGGCATGTTTGCTATTTGAAAAATTTAATTTTTTGATATCCTGATTGAAATTCTGATTGGCTATATAGTTACATGTATATTCGTTTATTATCCAATTACTAGGATCTTCTGATATGTTGACAGAAGGTTCGCTATTTTCTTTTTGTGCTGAAGTTGGTCCAGGACTACACGCATCTTCTGGCGTAGAAAATGTAGTCGGTGGTTTTAGATGGACTCTAGGTAAATCTACAGAATTAGAGCAAGAATCTTCCTGTACTGTCTGGTCGTCCTGCTCCTGTGTATCCGAGTTGGTTAGTTTCTTAAACATATCTTTTAATATAGGAGTCTTTTTAAGAACTTCTTCCGTTTTCTTTTTTTTTCTCTCTTAAATATTTGTATTGGTTTCCAGACAGTCGTTTGCGTCCATCACTCATCTTTGCTGTTTATTGGACCTAATATAATATGAAGCTATTATATACCTATTTATCACTAGGATTTTAAAAGCATTTAATTTAATTTAAAACTATTAAGCCAAAGCATATCTGCACCTGTGGCGCATCGAAAACAAAAAGAGAGGCAATTTCGGGCAGTCCATTAGCCTTTTTTAAAAACTCTGAAACCCGTCGATTTTATTTACAACCTCCTAAGGGGGAGTGGCACCAATCCTAATGTCTCTGTTTAAAAAAAAAATATTTTTTTTTAATTTATAATTTGTTTATAACTAATAGATAAATGAATAATTTGAAATAGAAAGGTACAAACAGTTCTTTCCTAACTAAATTGTTTGGTTTTTACCACATGTCAAAAATGCTAAATGAACTTTTTCTAACTCACTTATAAAATAAAGTCCAGAACTTAAAACTAACGTATGCCCAAAATTGCCTCTGTTCCGATTTCCATGCGCCACTTTGTATTTAAACAAATTTGTCAAAATTTTACCTAAATCGCTATACCTCTTAATAAAAGTATGCACAAAAAACAACTTAAAAACTTTTATTAAAAATAAAATGATTTGCACTCAGTCCCTGAATTCACCCTCTGTTCTATTTGTTGACAATATGATATGAATTTCCTTTTTAAACTTGAAAACGAAGAATCAAAAAAAGAAACCTACCTTTTTATTGTTTACAATTTACAATTCAGCTCCAGTCTGCTCTAGAGCTCTAGTCCCAACCCCAACCTCTTCTAACTTGTAAACATCGAGTAAGTAAAATCCGCAATTCGCAAACCAAAACTGTCAACAATTAACAATTTAATAAAAATAATACAAGTTTGTAGAAAAAACACCGCCACTTATCTAACGAATGTAAAAAATGTAATTCGAAAAACGTTTTCGAAAAACCTGTTCCTGAAATCTTTAGGAACGAGAGGACTTGATTGGAAATAGCCCTTAAAGGGCACTTTTTCGAAATTAGTGAGGACTTAAATCACTAGTAATAACCTTATTCCTTCAGGTACTAAATCACGACCTGTGTCTCATCTTTTAACAGATTATTGTCTTATGTAGATATTTTTTTTAACATAACCTTCAAAATTATTTTAAAATCTTCGAATATCATATGAGTTTTTGTTCCAATTATTAAATACTTTTAATCAGTCTATATCACGTAAACATATTTGATACGTAAATTCGTTTATAAATTATTTATTTTTAGCAACCTCAATGTATTGCACCAATTTAACTATTTTCGTATATTTTATAGTATTACAAAAAATACGTAAATTAATTTTTACCTGTTCTATAAAAAATAAAAATATAAGATTCAATTAATCCTCTCTGTGATACTGTAAATTTTTTGTAAAGCTATATAAAAGATATTTTAAATATTCTCTCCGTTGTTTCCACGCTTGTGATAAGCTTATGCATTAACATTTAATAACTCCTTTAATAAAAAACGAAAAGTTATTCAACAAAAACTCATAAAAACGAATAAAAACCAGTTAAAGAATACTTTTACCTGGTTAAAAGTTTAATTCTGATACTTGATGTATTTCTATGATAAATGAAAAATCTAGTTTACCCAGTATTTCATGAATTTTAAATATATTTTTAAATAGTTTATAATAGATTATACAGGGTTTTTCATATTTATTTTTACCACGCAACCCAACCCAACCTAACTCAGTACAAATCAGGCATTTCAAAAATTTACCTCTAGAAAAGTTGAAAAATACAATGGAGGAAAAACAACGGTGAACCTAGTGTTCATTTTTGAGGTGATTTCAAAGTGAAGGTTATTTTCTTTAATGATTTTTTTTTTATGTGAAAAGTAACAATTGTTACAATAAGCAAGATACAGATAATCCATGTTCGACAACACATGATTTTATTGTTCTGCTACTAGTTATAATAATATTATAATAACGCACAAATAGCTTTATATATTATCTACTATTCCTTAAAACTTCTTACTTAACACCCAAAACATCTTTCGAGCATAATATTGTTAAGAAAGAACCTATTATTGAAAACTACTCGAGTTCATAATGGTGATAATCCAAAAATCCGTTTTGAATTTCTCGAAAGGCATAATGGTAATAAGCTGGTGTTTAGTAAACACGCGCATTCTTAAAACTTCGATTCTCTGTTCTGGTGAGGAGGTGGATTATAAATAAAACTCTCGAGTAAACAATAGAGCGGACTCACCTTTGTAACGCTGCTTTAACATTAAAAGAGCAAATTCGGGGATTATGGCGGTCGGTGCAACTGGCTACTAAAATAAATCCATTATGTTTCGGATAGGGCGGCGGTGGATTGCATTACAACGATCTTTATTTCGGATTTTTCGAGAAATATACTTTTATCGCACCTTAAGATCTTTTTAGGGATGAGTACTTATAATAGGCAGTACCTTCAATGGTATAAAGTAGACTTTTTATTTATAATTAATCTGTTGAATATCAAGGAAAGAAATCGTAAATAAAAGACGGTTTCTTGCTATTAATATTTATTAATTGATACATAAAATAGTATATTCTATAAGAAGTGCGAAAGAAGTAAAATTCTACACGAGTAGAGAGGTTTGTTGAACGGCTCTACGAGTGTAGAATTGTCTATTTCGCACATGTTATAGACTATACTTTTTCTACGACTATCAAATAAAACAACAGGGTATCCCAAATTTAAGTGTAAAAAATTCAAAGATAAAAGGTCAGTAAAATTGGGGTAAAATAGCGTAATTTAATACTTTTTAAAATGTTTTGTATAAATTTAAAACTTTATTTCTGGAGATATCCGAATAAATTTTTTAAATTATTTTCTGTCATGTAGAGTCGTAGAACAAAGTAAAAATAAACTTTTTCATAGCCACTTGTTTCGCCCTTCATGATGGTAATTTAAAATTAATGATACGACGTTTTGTCTTTTAGAGTTCATCATCAACTTTTTTTCTTAGGGTCACTATAGTCAATTACATCAGATCCAAATACTTCTATTTTTACCTTTTCAAAAAAAAGTTCCACTATTGTATATTATTATATATTATTATTAAAAAGAGTTTGTAAAAGCAAATAGAAACTTAAAATCCAAAAAAAAAAATTAAAAATGTAAATTAAATTTATATTACTCGATAAATAAAAAACTATTTTTTTATATCAAATGTTTATTCCTCATTCTTAAACAAACAAAAACTATCAAGAAACAACAAAGATTACAAATAATATGTTTGTTTTAATTTTTCATGGTTTTTGTTATATATATTTATTGTAATTCCAGTACAATATTTTTAGTGGAATCCGATATGTTTTTAGTCGTTAATGAGGCAAATATGTTTTGCTGTTGGGAGCGAGCACTTGCACAAGGAAGCTCTACTTGTAGTTCCTGCAGTTTTTTTTTTGCTGAAATTTGGGTTTTTTGGGTGCTGGTTCCTCATTTTCATTAATTTGGGACATTATTTGACTGGAAACATTTAGGCGGTTTTGTAATGAGTTATCTATATACTCTTCAGCAATTTCTGTAGACTTTCACCCTCCGTGTCTTTTTAATGTTTCTATATTCGCCCCAGAATCCACAAGTATTCATTTCGTAACAAGTGCGAGAATGAACTCTCCCGCACTTGTTGCGAAATGAAGCCATTTCTTTAGCAAAAACTATATCGAAATGTACCTATTTCGTATAATAATAGTCGTAGAAAAACATGTTTTTGGTACAAATAATTCTTATTTTAGGAAAATCCACCTTCGTGAATAAACCATTGGGTGCAAATCATAAAACTTTTTTTTTTTAATTTAACGTAATTCTTTATTTTGGTCTAGTCTAACGCTAATATAACGTTTACTAGATGTGTTACCATAAAAAACCGAAATAATTGTTATACCCCAAAACTTACGTTCGTTATTATAGTTCGTTCATTATTTTTAGTGATATTAGACAAAAGAACCAGTATGCAAATGAACATTATATTTAGTATAGATATCTATTACATAACTATGATATGTTCTACATCTGCACCGCAACTTTTGAGTATAAAGAACTATTAGGTGGTCTTGGTCATCAAATCTTTATTCATCGAAATCTGTATACAAATATTTCTACTATAATCAGTATTTAGAAGTCGTAGAGCTATGTGATTTCAAATCTACTCGATTTACTTAATCTTTATTTAATAAATTATAAATTTTGCATGCATTTACCTCCAAACTATCCAATGCATTGGAAAATATGGGTAATCGCCATTTCTTTCCCAAAACTTGACACCTATAGTTTATAGTGCAATTTTCAATTTTTTTTTCTCAAGAATTTGTCAGGAAATGCTGTTGAACGAATGTATCTTCTTTTTCTTTTATGTTGTACCGTTGTTTTGCTTAGAGGTGCTACATTATCTCATTTATCATTATTTACTATCAATGTGAAATATTGTAAAAAAATGCTGCATACATGCATATGTGTATGCATGCATACACATTATCAGAAAATTTCCAATATAATTATAAAATCAGCAGGGTATATTAAACTTAAGAAATAAATCAATGGACTCTTGCAGAATCAGCAAACTATTAAGTAAAACGAAATCGTCACCCCATTCTACACTTCTTGATGCGAACAAGATAAATTACTTATCGTCCGTGAGCCTGCAATAGCTCCTAACTAGCATTTTCAGCAAAAATGACTTTTAGGCAACCCAACAGTTTTTACGTTACTGCGCATGAACTCACAATTTCTCTCGACTGTCAAAAATTTTTTCGCGCGTAAAATTGCCTTGTGGCAATATCTCCTAATGAATTGGCACGTTTTTTGGACGCAATTTCTCCTAACTGCAGTGTTTATCCACGCTTTCGAGCAAGAACTTGCTGTCGGCAGATTTGAGCTTCATTTTTCTAGTTTGTGATAATAGTTACTTGTGCAAAAGTGTTTTTTTAATAAAAATAGGCAGTATTAGTTGTATAGGTAAGTTTTTCCTTTCAATATTAGGAAAATTTAAATACAAAAGTAATTAAAATATTTTTTGATGTAGATAGGAGGTTTTGCGTTAGTGATGGGCATAGCCTTTGTGTGTAGTTAGTAGGAGTAATTTTATGTTTTATTTTTTAGGAAAAAATGAGTCGTTCTAAGAAAATTCTGGATTTGGCAAGAAATATAAATTTAATTAGAGATGCACCCAGGGAAGTTGAAGGAATAAATATAGTGGAAAACTCACACAGTAGTGTCGTTGTGCTTGGTAAGTAGTACAGTTGTCGGCAAAAAAATCGGAACAATCTAAGAAAAATATTTGAAAATAATTAAAATTACTATAAACTCTTTAATAAATACTTCATGACTTTTTAGATACCGATGAAATGCTTTTAAATAGTTCCGGGCCTTATTATGAAGATTTCGCACAAATAACTGATGATGTGCTGCAAAACAGTTATTCCGACATATTCATAGATCCGGTTCTGCAATAGTTAAAATGTTCTTTTGCTTTGAGCTTTAATCTTTGTTACAGAGACACTGCCCCCTGATAACAGTCGTGATTTCTCTAAAGCCACAAATTGCAGTTCTGACAATGCAGGTGACGATTACGTACCTTCAGATATATCATCAACATCTGATTAAAGTGTTTCTGCTGCGAGTTTACTATCAGATAAACATGAAGTCTCAGAAATACAAATCTGCCAAGAAGTTGAGACTGTTGGGAGACATAATGAAGGTAAGTTAGACAAAATAAAATAAGTTTATTTACGTTGACGTTGAGAACGTTTTACTCTTAGGCGTCCAGACAGACGTTGACTCGGACGTTGATATGGTAGAGAATAATCAGAACTTCGAAATAGAGAATGCTGATGCACTGGAAAATCCAGATGGTCAAGAAATCTTCGATGCACCAGGAGAAAGGAAAAGAAGAATAACAGCTCATCAAAGTCAATGGATAAGAGAAAGAAACAAAAATGTACGTGTGCGAGATAAAAAATACGTCGGATTTTCAAGAGAGAATGGAAAATATCAGCAAAATATAACCAGAGGAGAAAGAAAACTAAAAGGTGGATGTAATTTAAATGTCTGTAGAAAGTCAAAAGTAAGAAAATGTTTTCAAATTACGGAAGCTCAGAGAGAAGTAATTTTTAATTACTTTTGGAGCGAAATGTCGTAGGATCAGAAAAAGGTTTACGTAGCTTCAACTGTCGAAAAAATTTCCGTGAAACGTAAAACGCAAGAAAACTCAAGACGACGACAGGGGACTTTTGTGTATTACCTAAATGTTGACAATAAAAAGCTCCAGGTATGTCGCACAATGTTTCTAAACACCCTTGCTCTTGAATACAAAACAGTCCAAGACTGGGTGAACAGTAGTGAATCAGGCATGCACCAGGATGAAGGCCGTATAATAACTAAAAATTGCTTTATGCAATACTTCAAGTACAGTTACAGCACGTTGATACGTTTTTAAATTCCTTACCTAAGCTACCCTCTCACTATAATAGAAAAAATTCAAAAAAGCTGTTTTTGGAGCCAGTATTTAAAACAAAACTTGAACTTTTTAAGGTTTATCAAGAGTTTTGGTCAGAAAAAAATGTACCATCACTCACCAGGAAATACTTTACGAGGAGAATTAAATTTATCTATATATACTTTAAAAAAAGATAAATGTAACGTTTGTACCTCTTATGAGAAAGGAAATCTAGCAGAAGGTGACTATCAAGAGCATATTCGCAGGAAAGATCATGCACGGGAGGAAAAACTGAAAGATAAAAGCGAGGCACTTTTAGATAATTGTATCTTAATTTCAATGGATCTGCAAGCAGTCAAATTATCTCGATACTTGCAGGCCAATGCTCTTTACTATAAGACAAAATTATGTTGCCATAATTTTACTATTTATAACATGAAAACGCATGGTGCGTGTTGCTATTGGTTTTCTGAAGACCAAAACAGCGAGTTGAAAGCGTCTACTTTTGTTTCATGCTTGTTGGACTGTTTAGAAAAAAAATGTGTTTTAACAAACGTTCCCATCATTATTTATTCGGACGGATGTACGTATCAAAATAGAAACAACATAATGGCGAGTGCTCTTTTAAACTTTTCCATTAAATTTAGAGTGACCATTTACCAAAAATTTTTAGAGTCTGGACATACCTACATGGAGTGTGACTCACTCTACAATAGAACGAAAACTGCAAAATCGAGAAATTCATCTTCTTAGCGATTATTTGTCGGTTACTAGAGAAGCACGACGTAATCCTAGACTCTACGAAGCGGTCGAGTTGGATTTTAGTTTTTTTTGAAACTATTCGCTAGCAGGCCATTTAAGGTATTCTTCCATATGCCCAGGAAAATCTGCAGATGATCCTAAAGTTACTGACATAAAGTGCATAAAATACGATAATCTAATTCAGATTAAAACAGATTTTGATGGTGAGAATGGAAAACTTTGCCGGTGAGGCCGAAAAATCTTGAAGTAATTATGGAATATCCCAAGATGCATACTCAACAATGTAAAATTCCTGCAAGTAAATTTAAACACTTGCAAGAGTTAAAAAGTGTTTTGCCACGAGATGTCCATCACTTTTATGATAGTCAAATGCCATCCAATATTTTTTGGTTCACTTAGTTATTTTGGAAATAAAACTTTTGATTTTTTAGAGAGTAATTTTATTTTATCGCCTTTATTCTTTCGTTTCAAATTATCCTATCTGTCTGTTTTTTCATATCAATAAATCCTATCTTAAAATAAAAACTTACAAAAAATTTTTTATCAAAGTTAAAATAAATTACTCAAGAAACCCTTTTATAAAAACAATGTGAGCAGCAAAAATTTGGAGAATTTTAAGAAACTAACACAATATCAGTTTTTTGGCTCTTGTGAAAAATCGGGTAAAATTTAGTTAGGAGAAATTGCAGGCTCACAGACGTTATATTGAAATATTGCATATAACTTCAATTAATCATGTAAGTTTTTGAGGTTGTTGCAAATACATTATTATTTACCCCAGTTTAACTTTAACCTTATGATTGGTAAGCAGTTAGAAGATTGGTAAACACATAATAATCATCGATTTGTTTCGATTTTTAATAAAACGAAATATTTTTCTTGCACTTGGATCAGTCTTTCGTGGATTCACGTGAACTCAGATCGTTGTTCCAAACTATGAGAATTTTAAAACGCTCATCTTACTGGACTTAGATCGTTTTGCACGTTTTTCTGTCAAAACAGAACTTTCAAAAAAATAAATACTAATATTTAGGCTACTTATTCCAAAAAAACCCAATTTGACCACTTAGAAAGTTCTTGCAGGGTGTGAAACCGGATTAATTCACCCAGCACTATATAGTCGTCGGCAAATAAACCGTAAACCCATAAAACCCATAACGTTCAAAGGATTTGTTTTGTATATTTTTTAAAAGTGTCACCTTTGTATAAAAATTCATTCATCGTGAAGTACCCCGATAGATACCATTAAATTTTTTTTTGGTCCCCACACATGTACCCCCCGTAGTGCCGAGGATGTGTTAGTTCTGTACAAGAGGCGTTCGGTTGTTAATAACGCTCCCTTTTATAAACCCGGCAATCTGAATGAATTAAATCTTTTAATGTTGGACCATTGGCGGAGGTTAAAGTGATTTAATTATTAGCGAACGTATTACATAGGCTGTCCAGGAAATCGATAAACACAGTTTAAGGGCTGATTCTTAAAACAACTTCGTGTTAAATATAGGTTCAAATAAATAAATCTTTTTAGGATTTTGTGGATTATCGTCACTTAAATTTCCTCAAAGAGAACCCTAAATTCTCTGTAAACTTCATAATATTGAATAAAATTGAATAAAAAACAGGTTTGGATTTTCTTTCCCCTAAATACAGGTAAATAAATGAGGCAAAATAGAAATGAGGCTGGTATTTAATGTGTACACCATGCATATAATTTTATTGCTCAAAAAGACGATAAGCATGCTTAACTTAAATAAACATGGCACATCATATGATTTTGACTAAAAAAAAACTGGCATAAGAGTTCCTTATTACAATTCAATTTCAATGTTCTTTCGACTTTTTTCTAATACATAAGGTCCACTAATCACCATAAGAGATGCAGATAATCTTATTGTGTCTTACTTTATATTTTTGTCTCTTTCTTCTACACATTTTGTAATTTGGGAGACAAATTGCATGCATAACTTAAATGGTCATGGTGCACAATATAATTTGAATGAAAAAAAGGTATTAGATTTCCTTATTATTATTTGTAAATGTTAATGTTTCGAGTAAGCAAGACAATCTTGACATACATGTCCAGAAGACTTATACAGCATTACCTCCAAAGCTCTATAAGTAAAGTAGGAACGCGATAATTTTTGATAGAGCCCGGATGTTTTTTTGAGAAATTGAGGCACAGCAGCACTCTCTCATGACTATGTTTCTCCCCTCCCTTTCTCTCCCGAAAAATTTCTGTTTTTTAATTTTAATTATATATTCGAAAATGTTGATAGGGCAGAACAAGATAATTAAAAGGATTATTACCCTAGTTTTAAGAGCGTAACTCTTAAGTTAGCATTTAAAAACTCGATTTATTGAAGTATATTGTATTTGATGTAAAAAAAACACAAAAATGGTGAAAGTGTATGCCCATAAAGGTACCCTTAGCATAGGGTTCGATTATAACAAAAATTTCTAACATAGAATTTTGAAATTAATGACAGTAAAATAACGTTAATACTTTTCAACAATAGTTTTTATTTACAAACTAAGAAAAGGTTTGCTTTCTGAGTATTTTAATGAATTCATCTTTGTCCAAAATGAGATTCATAATTACCTTACAAGGAACAGAAATCTTTATCATATTAGAACAAGATACGCATCTACAATAAAAACATTATTTTTTAAAGGCTTACACCAATTTAATAAATTGCCTATTAACATTAAAAATTCTCAAACAGTTGCAAACTTTAAAAAATTACTAAAAAAAAGGAATCTTAATTAAACTGTGACAATTACCTATGTAAGTATAAATCCTAACAAAACACTTAAAGTCTTATAGGTATGTAGGTATATAGGTATCTTATAGGTATGTAGTTTTTTGTGTGATTTTTGTTGGAACTTGGGTCTTGTATTTGCTTTTGTATTGATACTGTGTATATACTTTTGTATTATCTTTAGGGGATTTAAAGCACTGCTTTTAAATATGTTTTCTAACATTAAATTTCTAAATATAATAGATTTAATTATTTCCTTTTATATTAAAGTTTTCTGTCTTAAATTAGACTTTTCGGACTAAAGTGCTTATAATGTTGTTTCTGTCGGGTTCTAACTTCCGAATAATTCACAATTTACATTTGGCCATTTTTCCTTAACGAAATATGCGTGGGATAAATTCGATACAGGTCGCCACATTAGTTTGATTCTAACAAAATTTATGACGTGGTTTGGGGATCAGATGAAGCAGGTCTGAAAAAGTTTTAGTCTCTATCAGCAAGGCTTTAAAAACAAATATGAGGGTTTTTTTTAGGAGGTGATGTGAAGATGTGAATATTGGTCAGTTTGCCCATACTTTGCTTCAAATAGGTGATAGAATATACCCTTCAATCGATGGTAAGATTGCTATAGCATCACTGGCTGTGCTCAAGAGGAATCTGTATTCATACCACGAATTCCTTTAATATCATCAGACTATCCATTTGATTTTAAAAGGCTGCAGTTTCCGCTTAAAGCCTGCTTTGCTATGACTATAAACAAAGCTCAGGGACAGACACTTAAGACAGTTGAAGTAGATCTTGTGGAGGTGGAGGACTGTTTTTTAGCACCTGAAAGCAGCACCACAAATGTAGTGTACAAGGAAGTTCTAAATTAACTTTTACTTTTGAAATGTAGGTTTTTAGCGTTTGGTGTAATATTTACGTTTTTTATTATGTTAAAGCCAGTAATTCATGTTTAAGAATAAACAAAAAATAAATTTTGATACTGATTATTATTTAAATAAATAAAAAAACCTGTCCATCTCAACTTTCCGCGGACGAAGTCGCGGGTACCAGGCTTGTATTGATATAAATGATATTAAATACGCACTTATATCTATGTATCCTAAAAAAGGACCTGGCTCTGACGGATTTCCTTCATTTTCTTTGAAGTCCTGTCCTAGCTTGTGCGAGCCTTTGCATTTTTTGTAGAATCAATGTTTATCCAGCGGCATTTTTCCCAATATTTGGAAAACAGCTCAAATTGTGCCAGTATTTAAGTCTGGGGAAAAAACTTCTGTACGAATTATAGGCCTATACTATTTGAATTTTTGCTGTTAAAACAATTATTCTTTAAGGCCAAAGAAGCTATTGATGTTAACCAACATGGCTTTTTCCAATAACTTTTACATTACTCACAGTATACACGAAAGTATGGATAGGGGTCTGGAAACTTGTGCCGTGTACACCGGCTTTTCCAAGACTTTTGATAAGGTATATCATCCTACACATCACTCAGTACGTTGTCATAAATAAGAAGTCTTCTTGTACAACCGTAACTTCAGGAGTACCGCAAGGTTCTCATTTGGGACCGATTTTGTTCTCAATCTTTTTAAACGAGATTGGTCAAAGTTTCTCCTTCTGTAAAAATCTTGCATATGCAGACCTAAAAATATTTACAACAATTAAGAAGGTATCAGGTTTTCGTTCCCTGCAATCTGATCTTGCAAATTTTGAAAAGTACTGTGATACTTTAAATAAATTATTTATTAATCCAGAAAAATGTCATTCTATACTAACGATTCAGAATAACGATGTATTTTTCTCCAGTATGGCTTCATTTAAGCGATACTTAAGAAATTCTACCTAATTTCGCAAGGAACGATAAATATTGTCCTATTTTTCCTATTATCATTATTTATATTTATATATACTTCTTTAATGTTTATAAGAGATTAGTTAGCTTTATGTTACTTGGTATATTTGTTAGGTTTGATGAAAATGTAATGTTTGGCAAAGCGCTTACTTGTATTTAAATTCATAAGATATTTTGTACTGTCCTGCTATTGGATTGCTTAGTCTATCTGTAGGAGAGCCTTGTATTTAAATAAATAAATAGAGCAACTTTGACTGACTTAGAAATGCTGCTGTTCAACTTATGAGATGAACATCAATATGAACATAAACATGACGATCGAGCAGCGTTTGTGGCCTTCTTTTCACGATCACCTTACATTATGATACATGTATCAGTACCTTTTTTTATGGAGGATTAGAAAACTGTTACTAGACACTCCAGGCATTGGTGAACGGGCGCCTGGAGTAGTGTGGGGTTAGCATGAGCCTACCCACTAAAACCCTTTCCTCCGCAGTTACGCCAACTACTCGGAACCACAGATTACATGTATCAGTTCATATCTTAACGCATTTTTCAATATCGAGCCCTATGTGTGTTATTTCTTTTAAGAAACTGCCCTAATGCACTTCCCGTGAGTGAAATCTCCTCGTTTTCGTCTCCTCCACGATCAAGTAACTCTTTCACCTCACTGTTCTCACTTGGGTTTGATTCTTCGTCAACGCCGTCAACGGAATCACGATACATGCAGTTCTTCTTCCCAATACGCCAAATTTCCAGAGATTTTTCTTCCGGAAACGCTTTGGATGGAGGGGAAAGGGGATCCACTGCATTATTGGCTGCATATTTTATAAAACCTAAATAAGGTTACCGATTAATCTGTCAGTTGCCGCCGCCTCTGTGTCCGTTTGCAATCTTGTTTAGAAAGACAGATCATTAGTCGGATTAAGTCGGTTTGCGGTTATTCGACGTTGTCACATGCACAACGCCGAGAAGGGCCAAAAAAGGTTTTGTTATACTTACTATACTACCTAACAATGATAATAATGCCGGTTTTAAGAGCGCCGGTACAACGCGTAAACAATCGTTTGTTGACTGCGGGGGGGCCCCGTTTAAAAATCTCCACCATAATATCTACGAGGACCTGGTATAATAAGTAACAGAAGGAAATCTGTCTCCTTTTCTTTCTTTTTTTGGGATCACCGCCTTGTTTATACAATAATGTAGTTTCAGTTGCGAAGTTGGATAGGAGAAAGTTTTTTGAAGTGTCTTATTACTGGGTATAATTGGTCGGATCAGATTTATCAAAAGCGGATACAAGAAGAACTAACAACTGGCTTTTTTCTTGTGCTTTGAATGAAGGAGATATAGAATGTTCTCTCTTTTTTGTGAAGAAACCGATTTGCCTCTTAGTACCAGGCACGAACTGAATAAATATACCAGGACTGCTAATGCTGTCACGATACCCAAAAATGACCACTGCCTGGTGACCGCCATTTTTATAGTGGTTGATGTTGGTCACTCTGAACATTTGTAGTGTTACCAATAAAGGTAATGAAGTTGACGACGCTGACGTTTGACGTGTGAGTATAGCGCATTGCTTAGTTTTTGGCGATTTGAGAACGACGCTTAGGTATATTGTCTGCTACAGGCGATATAGGTTCCTCCTTATTTAATACGTGGATAATGTGTCGCCATCCTTATTTAAACATATTTGGTTCACTGCTTCTCAAAACCGAATTATTGTGAATTATCTGTGTTTATGATAGAATAATATATGGAGTTTATTTTTACTATATAAACCCTTGCTTTACAATTACAAACCCTCATAAAATCATCTATATTTTGATTTTTATAGATGGTTGTACCTATTAATGTGGAAACACTGTACATAGAAGGAATATTTTAAAGTGCATGCATCTATCCCAAGTTTATTAAACATTTGTCTCATTTTAGGTGATGATTACTTTCTTTTATAAATTTTAACGAAATTCTTAAAGAAGTACAAGAAAAATCACAGATCTAACGCAACTATCTCAAATTCTTAACTAAATAGTAAATGGAACTTTCTATTTTGTATTTATAAACATAACCCTTAAAAAACTTTAATTGTCAACTGAAATTTGTCAGAGTAACCAACATCGAAAGCACACAATCACGCAAAATGGCGGCCCCCTAGTAGTGGTCATTTACTTTTCATTGAATTGGCAGTCCAGGTATATTTATTAATTTCGTGGTACCAGAGCAATTTACGGAACACTGAAAAAGCTTTTACTCCTCCACATATAGATGGCGGTAAGAGAGCGAAATTAGCTCCTCGAGACTACGAGGACTGTCAAGCATTCGATATGTCATATAAAATGCGGCCATTTTTCATAGTTCTTTAGCTTGCAAAGGCTTTCTTTTCCACTTTTCTCGAAAAATTAAGTTTCATTAATGAAATTTTTCGAAAAAATCTTAACAAAATTGTTGATCTGTTCTTTTATTTCGTACAACATTTTTCCAGGTTCTAAAAGAAGTTCACTGTATTGTGTTTCAGCTGTGATTAATTTTTATTAAGGAATGCTGACACTTTGAGTGGAATATAGGCATTGGCGACATTGCATTTGCATAAGTAGTTATTGCAATAAACTATTTTTGTGAAAATGACAGGTGCAAATGTAAACAACATAGTCTGTAGATAGCAAAAGACACAGATTGCCTGGTTCTTTAACAGGCCAAATATATTTAATACTTGAGTTCAAATTCTTAGTCCTTGACGCCATGAAAATCTAATAAACAATTCTATGTATGTAAAAATACTTATATTTTTACATACATTAAATTTTATTCGTCATTTTTTAATGCCCAATTCAAGGAGGGCCTTTAAACCAGATGACATACCTTCTATTAACTTCCCAGGCTTAATATAAGGTAAGTTAGAATAGTCTTTGTAAAAAGTGACCCCACCAGAGGTGTAGGCTTAAGCTCAATTTAATGATAGACTGCTTGGGTTAAACTAAGCTCTTTATTTAATAAGTTACCTTTATTATAGTACAAAAATGTTATACTTTGTTACCACGATTATAAAGGACTGACCACTTTTGATCACATAGAGCAGCAGCTAACAATAGAATATGCTGATGGATTGAAAGCTGAAAACTGCACCCAGGTCTTTAGTGATACCATAGGATCCTAGAGAGGCAATATGACAAAATGGGGTAAGATTTAATTTTTTTGAATGATTTTAAATATTAGTTTTTCAAAATGTGCTTTCTATGTCTAGACATTGGAATCTAAAATAAATTTCCTAATGAAGCTCAATACTCTAAATCCGAGCCAAACCTGGGAGAACCGCAATTTCAGCAGTTTCAATGCTTGAGCAATTTTGGATTCTATGATAACCTTGAGTCTATGAAATTTTTAAAGACAAATGGTAACTCCTGTAAGATTTACTTTTAACATATTTACTTATTACCTCATTCCTTACTAATTTCTTGATAGTTATTTAGTTGATAATATTTACTAAGGAACACTATACTAGTGAATTGAGTAGGGGTAGTTCTTTGATGATTTTCTAAAATTTATATTGTGTTTGTACATTTACTATAGCCTTTTGCTACACCCTGTATAAATTCTACTTTACAAACTTTGTTTTTTATACAACAACGTTCCTAATTAAATAAAGTGGTAAGTTTATACATCATGATATTAGGAAGAATTTTTATATTTTATTTAATATGTTAACAAACATGTACAACCGTTAATTTTTTTGCTATAGCCTTTATAATATAGTAATACATTTTGTGAATATTTCCTGTTTAGATGCTGAAACCCAGACCTACGTATCTAGTAGGAAATATCTGGATCTTTCAGAAATTATAGTATGGAAATAGAAAAAGTAACAAATCAAGAACTTTATTTAATATAAATACAAAAAAATCCCAATTTAACACTTTTTTAATATGCCTACTATAATTTCTGAAAGAACCACATATTACCCACTAATTTTAAGCGCACGGTATAGTATAGCAAAATTCAAATTTGGCACCACAATCAAATTTTAAATTACCCGCTATTGTGACGTCACAACCCCAAATTCACTTCCAATTAGTACTACTCCTCGACATTCAGAGGGCGCATCAGACAATAGACGTTCAGTGTTCTATTGGCTCGTATGGGAGTATCCTATCTAAGAAGTATTAATCTATGCTTAGTACTTTTTCTACCTTATATGGGTGTTTTTTTAGAGGTTTGGATTTTACGTTGTCAAAACTGTTTCTGGTGATTGTCAATTTGACAGTTGGTGGTGTATTCGTGGTCAGTACAGTTTGCCATTTCACAATGAATAGACTTACTCCAGAACAACGCTTTCAAATTGTGCAAATATATTTTGAAAATCATAGTTCAATTCGCGAAACTTACCGTGCGCTGCGTACATTTTACGGTCGACATAATCGGCCATCCGAGCAAGTTATTCGAAAAACCGTGGATCGTTTTCGTACCACGCATACTCTAGTTGATAATACGCATCCACAAAGACGCCATACAGTGCGCACAGAAGAAGTTATTGCTGCTGTGGAGCATAGTGTTGAAAAGGACCCGAATGAGTCGATTCGCCATCGTGCACAACAATTGGGGCTGTGCCCGTCCACTTTGTGGAAGATTTTGCGGCAAGATCTTGGCTTGCGAGCTTACAAGATCCAACTTGTGCAAGAACCGAAACCGCGTGACCATTATGCGCGCCGTACGTTCGGTGAATGGGCGGAAAACAGTATTCAGCTTGACCCATTTTTTCAATCCAACATTTTGTTCAGCGATGAGGCTCATTTTTGGTTGAACGGCTTCGTCAATAAGCAAAATTGCCGAATTTGGAGTGGAGAAAATCCAGAAGCTTTTGTTGAGACGCCCTTACATCCATTAAAAGTCACAGTTTGGTGCGCTTTATGGTCAGGAGGAATCATTGGCCCATATTTTTTTAAAGACGATAACGACCAGAATGTTACAGTTAATGGAGAACGTTATAGAGCCATGATTGCCGACTTTTTTGTTCCTCAGTTGAACCGACTTGATGTGGCAGAGCTTTGATTTTAACAAGATGGTGCAACATACCACACAGCGCGTGACACTATCAATTTATTGCGGGAAACATTGCATGAACGCATAATTTCACGCAATGGACCTGTGAACTGGCCTCCACGATCGTGTGATCTCACACCCATGGATTACTTTCTTTGGGGATATGTGAAGTCACATCTCTTCAAAGATAAACGACAGACGTTGGATCACTTGGAAGCAAACATTCGCCGCGTTATTGCCGAGATACGGCCTGAGATGCTTGAAAAAGTGGTCGAAAATTGGACTTCCCGATTACGCTACATTCGAACCAGCCGTGACGCTCATATGCCGGAAATCATTTTTAAGCACTTTTTAGTTTTATTTCACTTCAAATTTGTATACCTCTCAAAAAAACACCCTTTATCTGAGCTTCCAGTTTAATATCGGGAAAATATATTTTCTTACAGGAGTGAGTGATCCAGACGACCTCCAGAGATACTCTGCTTAAAACTGTATGTATTTACTTACACCCTATCAACTCTAGAAGAAAAACGCAGAAACAAGGCTACTAAGATTTTTTGCCGAAAGAAATTGACGTTATACTTTTCTTTTTAAAGGAAATCAACCTAGAAAATCGCACAGATAAACAGGTTTTTATGAGATAAAAAACTCATATTAAAGAAACCGTAGGCGAACTCAAAGTTGTAGCGCTATTTCGCAAAGCTCATCCTGATTTGCCCCCGCTGAGTCATAGTACTGTGAGTAAAATTGATGAGCAATTCCGAACTCATGGACATGTAAAAAATATCCCTAGACAAAAACAATCATCGGTAAGCGAAGATACAAAACTGATCTAACCTGAGCTATGAAGAATTCTCTATAACTTCAGCAAGACAAGTAGCTTGTGATTACGGTGTATGTCACAAAACAGTTTCAAAAGTCAGCAGGAACAAGAGCCTTTAAAATGAAATTCGGGAGCTGCTAGAGGACGATCCTAATCATAGATTAAAATTTTGCGAAACCATGATGAATTTGGTTGATAATGGGGAAATACTTTTAGACTAGATATTATTTTCAGATAAAGCAACTTTTACTAATGGAGAGGTCCGTAGGTAGAAGGTAGATGCTGATAACTTTTTAAAATTTAAGCCAAAAATTTATCATGTGGTCTTTGCAAATATCGGACAATTCAAAGCGGGTGGTCGAGAAGCATGCATCAAGCAAAAACTAATGTGAGCTGGAATCGTTGGAGATCGAATTATTGGCTTCATATTTTTTGACAATAAATTAATTGGTGATAGATATTTTAAATTTTTACAAAATACATTGGTATCAGAATTACCCCGACTATTTTCTACGGAAAACTAAAATTTTGACGAAAAAATACAATATCAGCAAGATGGTGCACCTCCTCATTACTTCTTTAATCATTTCTTCCGTAATAGATGAATTGGACGGAGAGGGACAACCGAATATCCAACAAGATCACCGGACCTTACTCCATTAGATTTTTACCTTTGGGGTAACCTACTTTAAAGGTAATTTTCTAAAAAATCAACTGATGTTTCAACAAGATGGGGCACCACCACATTATGCTGCTGCCGTTCGTAATTTTTTGAACGACGTATTTCCTGGACGGAGAGATACCGTAGAATGGCCTGCTTCAAATTATGCCTTCAAATTTTTTTCATGGAGTCATCTAAAAACCAAAGTCTTTGCCAGAAAGCCTGACTCCCTTCCAGGTATCACTCTACCACTATTCCTATTTAAAAAAATTGACATGGGGGCTCTGGAGGTGAGGGGATGTCGTCAGAGAAACGCAATTCCCTTAATATTAAATTTGACTGTTTTTGGTTAAACATTTTATTTTTCAAGATCTTCGTTATAAGTAGAATACCATTAAAGTTAACTTAAGTGCCTTAATTACTGAATTAGTTAATTACTGAAGCCGTTATTTTTTAATGTCTTACTTGCCATTAATGTTCTTTAGTTCTTGTTAATATTTTTCCACCAGTTTCTCGAATTAATGTTTCAAAACAGACAAGTCGCATAACAATTATCAAGCTACAAAGTCATCATATTATATTTTAATTAATTTATTCTTCAAAGCTAATTAACATTACGGATGTTTTCTCGTTCTCTTGCCTCCATTATTGCTTAATTACTTAATATGTTTCATTATTAAATTAATTACATTTAGACAAAATGGAATGGGCAGAGAGAGCCATCGGATCATCTGATCTCGATCATCTCGTTATACTCGCCGCCGCCCACCGTTTTTACAACTTACTTAAAAATCTATTTAAATAATCGGAGACGTTTTGACACTAATGCGTAACAAAAGAGTGACTTGGATCTGATAACGCGTCCACCATAAACCCATTAACATTATCTCTGTTTGAAATCTTAAAAGGGGTTCGATTCCTCTTCTTCTTCTATATAGTTTAATAGGCTACCATTAAAGCTGGTAGGTAAACTCCTACATGATTTTCGGACGAACATCGTGTTTTCGTTAATTTTTAATTCTTGATAAGCAGGTGATGGTGGTGGAGATGATTTGTGGAATTTTCTTTTAAAGAGAGAAGAATTGGTAGGTTGAGTTTTAGGGAAAATGTAGCATCACCATATATGTGTTAGAAAATGATATATTAATCATACTCATAATTAAGGTAAGATATACATGTCTATACTATGTCTATGCGTGAAGTTAGGTCACGGAAAACAAAAGTAATTTGATAATCGTACTATAAGAGACATGTGTCAAGAGCAATTCAAAGGCGGCAAAAGGAAATAAAACAAAAAACTCTAATGGCAGAAAGCTGGATGAACAAAAAGTGTAAGGATCTGGAGAATAAATATGACACTTTCAACTTTTATAAAAAGGTTGTAGAAATGACAGGCTATACAATCAAAATACCACTAATATGCTAGTAGACACTTTGGAATATGGTTCAAATACATAAATGAGCTGTTTAATGATAACAGACCAATTCAATTTAAGTTTGATGACCACGCTAATATAGACGGAGAACCAGAAATCTCAAGAGTGAGGTTCTATTTACAGTAATATTTGCAAAACCAAAAAAGCTACCGAACCTGATGACATCCCAACGGAGCTGTTCAAAATGATCAAAGAGGAATACATTGGAATCTTGGTCGAACTGTTTAACGCGGTGTACATGACTGAAGACATACTGGAAGATTGGTTAAAATTCGTAAATATTCCAATAACAAAGAAACAAGGAGCCAAACTATGCAGTGAGTATAGACTAATAAACCTTAAGAACCACACATGTGATTCACAATCGTGAAAATAAGATAAAACCTAACATGGACTTAGAAACGCTTTGGGAACTCGTGTGAATCGTGATTAGCGAAAAAACGTTTTTGTGTGATTCGTTGAGTACGAGAAGGTCATTAACAGAGTACAACAAATAAGAACCTGAATGTACTCATTCAATTGGACTTTTTTTGTTTCTCAGCAGAGATTTTTCACAAACATCATTATCTTCGTCAATCAGCCCTCTGTGTTCATTATTCAACATAGCCCTCTCCAATTATTTTATATTCCATTTGATTTTGTGGTGTTTTTATCAAGTTGCTATCGTCCCACCAATCCGTTTCAATCCAAATTGGAAAGCAAGGAATATAGTACTAAACGTACATGATGCACTTGTTTATTAAGCATCTTTAAGTTCTGTTAGAAGAATAATTTTTAGGTATGTCAATATGACAGCAATCAGCGAATCGACAATTTACAGACTTCACTTAAGCTTTGCAATAGCTCCAAGCACATCGCTGATATCGATTCTTCTGCAGGTCCTGCAACATCAGTCGCATTTGTTCTAGATTTTCCGAGAATAGCACTATATCATCTGCAAAAAGTTGTTAAGGTTCTTGTCATCTATGTTAATACATCTCTGACTGCAGTTCATTTGTTTGTTTGCTCTCTCCATGACTGTAATAGACAGTTTAAGTGACATCGTGTCAAGAGTTATAAGATTGGTATTTTCATGTAGTTTTACTATTAATGTTGCAGTTTTATAGATATTGTGGATAAGCTTAAGGTATATCGGTAATCGACTTTACATTCTCCATAACGCATTTAGCTCTATTGTATCGAAGGCTTTGTGGAAGTCGACGAATGTCATTACTAAATCTCTGTTGTCTTCGATTGTCTTTTATAATTGTTTTGACGCTTTGGAGGAGGTACTACGTTCCAAATCCACAATGAAATCTTGCCTGTTCCACAGGTTAATAGAAATATAATTTATTTTTCATTCGGGTGGTTATAATTTGAGTAAAAAGCTTGTAAAGGTCAGTAGTTTTGATCGGTAGTTCTTTATATATCTTCTTTTTTTAGGATTACAGTGAAATTATGCCATTTTTCGGGTTATAGCTACGGCTGTAACTACGTTGTCTGCCTCTGGCGCTTTATTATTTTTTATGGTTTTTATTACTAATTCTATATCCTCTCTGGTAATATCAGCAAGTTCTTCTAATCCTTGGTTGACAACGCCTTCCTTCGATGTCAGGATTTCGAATTCAGAATTTTTTCAAATTGCCTTTTGTAAAGAAGCTTATAGAATTCCTCCACTATATTCATTCTTTTCTATTGGTCGTAAGTTCTCCATTTTTGTTTCTCTTTTTAGATATTTCTTTCCTCTTATTGGAAAGTTTTCTTTAAAGTGCCTTCATGCTTTTGTTCTCTATGGTTCATCTAATTTCTATCACTTTGTACCTCCATGTGTCTCTTCTTATTGGAGATTTGTCTGTTTATGTGCCTTAGCTCTTCCTCTGTGGTTTCTTCCTTCTTGCCTTGGTTGTCTAGTTTCTTCGCTTATCCTTTCGTCCTTTTTAGTTGCTGGGGAGTGTTTATCTTGGTTTGTCACCGTTGTTTAATTTATGGATTTATGCAATGAGTCGGTTTCTGACATCCCTTTAAGATTAATACTTACACTAATTATACTTATATTAATTAATATAATTATAGTAATAATAAGTAATGCACACATCTGATAGATTAATACTGCATCGATATTGTAAACACTGAGAAACCAGCTGATTCTCCGTTATTTCGGAATGCCACAAGTGTCATACCGTACGACGTCTCGAAGATTAGCGAGAATCTTCCAAATAGCGATCTGCCGAGTATATAAGGAGCCGCATCGCCGATGAGTTATCACTTATCAGTTCAGTGAGCTAAAGTTTGGAGTATTGGCGCGAAATTTAAACAGTTATAGGTAAATACACTAAAAGTAAATTATCCCTAGTAATCGTGAGTGGTTGTGTGTTCGTAGTGAAGTATGTAAATAAATTAGTTGACTATTTTCGATTGTTTTAATTCACACCTAATGAACAGGAAAAACGATAGAATACTGATTATTGTGTTAATGTGAGAAGGTGAGATGGTGAGAAGTTGATATTCTTTTGAAAACGTATGAAATGAAAACATCCAATAAGTAAGTTGGTCAAGTTGGTATTTCTGATATCATTCAAAAAAAATAAAACATAATCCGTATACACACGCAATAACCGTCACAATAAAGCCAGAGATACAGCAATCAAGTTTCAATCAAACATCAAAAAGGAAAATTATTTGTGTACGAAGTAACTTAATTACTTAAAATGAGTTCCTGATGCCCCGGTAAAAAAGGGCTTTTTAAACGATGTGTCGCTTGAATGGACGTGCTTCCCTCTTGTTATTTGGGTGAGGAGGAGGGCGCGGGAGAGTTGAGGTAGAGGGACCCTAATAGTGGTGCTTGCATTACGTATTATATTGTACATAATAGACGTTCGAAACATTTGTGCCCCCGGCGGCGGCGGCAACTTCGTAATGACTTTTTGAACACAATTAGGTTTGTTTTATGCTCTCTTTATTGAATTCGACATGGCAACATTTGTTGTGGGACGCAAAATGATTTTTATTAAGTTATCTGCGACGACGACGACGACAACGACGAATTTTAGGGGTTCGTAATTTAACGTTCATATAGTATATTAAATTGCGATAAACGGTTAAATTTAGTTGTTTGTTGCACTTGCTCGGTGATGATGATAATGGGGGGGGAGTAGACGTTTAGCGTCTACTTCACGCAGAGATTTTTTAATTCAGTTTTTATTTAATGGGACAGATGTGAGGTTTGAATGATGAATACGAAACAACTGTTAATAGTTTAGAATGATAACGAATATATGACTTATTGTAGTAATATAAGGCGGAGCACCTGATGTTACAGCAAAATGTTCATAGCTAGTTGGTTTATATATCCGAAGTGTGAAATAATAAAAATCTCTCGAAGAAAAAACAGGAAAAAATAGTTCGGGATAAAATAGATGCACTCTCGTGCACTCAATGCCCAAAAATAATAAACTGATGTATTTTACACGTACACATTCTTGTAAAATAAATCACATTTTATATACACGGCGTTGTCAATATCGTTACACTACTCCCTCACTAAACTCATTTTGTGCCGAAACGATTCCAAATATGGTGGATGTCGATATTAACGGAAAGTTTCCTCTCTTGCAACTGGGCCTAGTGTAGAAATAACAATCAATACTTTTCTCCAGAGAACGACGTTGCCAGCACACCAAATCATGCAGGACCTGAAGACCACCTCTAACATGCTGCAAATCTTGAACATGCTGTATCAAGTCTCTATAAGCTGACTTCTAATGTGACATCTAATCGACAATCTTTCTACCAGCTCTTCATCGGTTATCTTGAGTGCTTGTCCGATTCTGGGGTTATATTCAGCTAGAGTAGTATACAGGTCTTGCTGTACTTCAGAGGTCACGCCGTGTCGACTCATTCGGCCATTAGAATGATGGGCCATAAATTAATCGAATGTCAAATCCGACTCTGGTTGGATTGTCTGCAGCTCAGTCTCTTCCTGGTTTCCATAATAAGGAGCCAGTCGCTTTAAGTGAATGACTCGAGCTTAAGACTGCAAAGACTGCGGCTTTTGTATTCTGCAACGAACATCGTTAATGGATTCCAGAATTTTGTATGACCCATTCCACAATGTTTAAAGTTTTGGTGACAGATCCTTCTGCCTCTTAGGTTTGGCTCATAGAGCCAAACCAAGTCACAGTTGGTGTACCTTGGGTCTTTCGCATTGACATCATATGCGTCCTTCATCCGATCGCTAGTATCCTAAATCGAAATGCGCACTTGTATATGAATGACATCTATTCTTCTACGTAGCTCACTAACGTAGTCTTCTTCAGCAACAAAACTTTAGATCGCATGGGAGACAGAGTTCTCTTCCCATCAATATTCGAGCCGGAGACTCGCTTGTGTTTTTATGGATAGGATTATCAATAAGCCAGTAGAACCAAATGAAGAAACCTATCCCAGTCTTTTTGGTCTAGAGCCTACTTTGACCAAAAACCGATAAATAGTACTACTCATTCGTTTTACCATGTTACCTGACTGAGGGTGTAATGCAGTAGTTCTGGTTTTCTTGATTCCAAGCATCTTACAGATGTTCTTTAACAAGCTGGATTCAAAATTTTGTCCTTGGTCTGAAGGTAGCTCCAAAGATACACCAAATCGGCAGATTAATTCTTTTATTAAGGCGTCGGCGATAGTAGAGGCTTCCTGACCACGGTAGCGGGTACGCCTCAACCTCAACCAATCATTTGCTGAAGTAGTTCATCACGACCTCGATGCACTTACACTTTGCCTCTGATTCGGAAGGATCTCGCCACATTGTATTGGCGCATCAAAGCCTCTTGCTTTCTCTGCGGCTCATTACTAGTACTTACCGCACATAAAACGCATTTTCTGCACCAGTCCCTTACGGCTACCTCGCTATTAACCCAGTAAAATCTTTCCCTCACTTTTCCCAAGGGTCTTTGTTAGTCCAAGGTATCCTCCTGACACACCGCCATGCATTTCCTCAAGCAACTTCGTAATCCGATATTTAGGCACAATGATTTGCCTTATTTCCTCTTTGCCATCGCGGTCAACCATTTTTCGCCCTAAGAGACCATCTTGCAAAATGAGTTCCATTATTGATATTGGGAGACTACTTAGCAAGTTAGCTTCTTTTCCTTCTTTATCCAGGTTAGGACTATCTGAATATCGGGCTCTTTTTGTTGGTCTCTTATAAGATCCTCATTTTGCCACGTATCATCGACGATGGTGGTTCTTAGCAATTGAGCATCTTTCTCCTCTAACCGCTGACAATGTTTCAATTGCTCTGGACATCAGAGTCTTTTTGATAGAGCATCTGCATTTCTATGGATTCTCCCTGCTTGGTGTTAAAGTCAAACTCCTGTAGCGTCTCTATCTAACTTGCCACTTGCCCCTCCGAATTTTTAAACTAAAGGATCTATTTTAAAGGTGCAAGGAACTTTTCGAACTTTCATCAGGAACTTTCTCCCATATAGGTACTTGTAAAAGTGCTCCATCGCTTTGACAATAGCTAGCGACCTTTGGCGAGGGACGCAATAGTTGCGCTCTGGCTTAAACAGTGTTTTACTAAAATAGCAAATAACTTTTACTTCTTGGCCATCCTGGATTGGGGACAACACAGCTCTTATGCCCACATTGGTAGCGTCGGTATCTAGTACAAATTTTCTTTAGGTAAGGGATGCCTTAGAATAGGTAAACTTGTTAAAGCCTCTTTTAGGTGAGCGAAGGCTTCGGATCATTGGGATTTTCTTTCTCCTTTCGTCAGCCTTGTCAATGGTTTTGCGATGTTGGCAAATCTCTCCACATAGCGTCGGTAGTAATCGCAAGAAGCTCATTTTGGGAATCCACAAATCTTTGACAGTCTGGACTATGACTTATCAACAGTACTCCTCGACTGGAAAGGACGTGACCCTAATATTGCACAGCTTTTTAAAACAGATAACACTTCTTTGGGCTCATCTTTAGTCGAGAACCTCGTAGCTTCAGAAATACTTTTTTTCACAAGATTTTTCATATGGTCCTCCACAATATATGTCATCAAGGTAAATCAGGAAAGTCTTTCAGAACAGTCCTCTTAAAATTGGTTCCATCAGCTATTCAGAAGCGGCAGGGACATTACACAGTCCAAATGGTATCACGTTAAATTTCCATAGTCCAGAACCCATCGAGTAAGCCGTCTTCTCTTATTCTACAGGAGCTTACTCAACGCAGAATCTGGCCGAGTCGTCCTTCTTCTTTACTAGGGCCATCGGTGAAGACCATGGACTGTCAGAGGGTTCTATGACGCTTTCCTTGGCCATATTCTCAATAAGTTTATAAGCCCCTTCTCTCTTGCCTAGTGTTCGAGCTGTCTTCCAGATAAGACGAGTATTTCCTGTATTGATTTTGTGCTCGACTATGCTGGTCCTCCCTTTCTTCCCAGTATTAAAAACATCTCGATATCTATGGACCAAATGCCTCAGCCTCCTTCTTTGGTCTGGGCTTAGACCGGTGCCCGACGACAATACGAGCTCTTCTAATTCTTTCGGAATGGCTTTCCGGTTGGTGTTCACAACCGCAATTTGTCGAAGTATTGTTGTAACTGCAAAGCAGTGCCTTACTTCGTGTCCTTTAACGACATAGGATAAAGATTGACATTTATTATCCACACAGGAATACTCTTTTCAGCACGTACAAGGGTCTTTCTGACAGCTGTCCCTCGACCAACAGCCTTGTCATGCATTGCAATTTTGAACATGACTAATTCACCGTCTGTGGTTTTGCTATCGACACAGCCCTCCAAAACAATATCGCTCCAAAAGTCCTCCAGAAGTAGGACTAAAACACTGTAATCTCTCTCATGATGCAAAACAACTTCCTCATCGTCTATCTTCAGGACAGTCTCTCTTTGCTTAAAGCTTAACTCAAAGATTGATGTCTATTATATTCTCCTCAATCTCAGCCACTACCACAGGATGTTCAAATGTAGTTTTTCCTATGTTGAACATGACGTTTGTTTCACCATGGACCTTTGTTCGATCATCCGTCGCTGTTTGTAGATGCCATTTTGACTGTCGAACTTTAGCTGCAGATTTTACTATGTCGGGCCTTATGACTCTCTTTGTCACACCTGCATATAGCAGCACAATGCTAGACGATTCTATAGCCGTATACGCGTTGCGATTCACTTTTACTGAGGGTTGCTGACTACAGGTCGATGATTACTCCTTAATATTGACCTTTTTTATTTTTCCGAATTGGGCGGAGTGGGACTAGTATCCTCTGGACAGTGTCTTCTTATGTGACCTGCCTTGCCATATTTCCAAACACTCTCAATTCCTCAAAGTCGTTTTCTTCTGGAATCACTTGCCGCACACGACCCTAGCTTTATTCGTGTTTTTGGCAGCCTCGAATCCAAGGGCCCGTGTTAATTCAAGTTAGGTGGATGCGGTAGTAGTAAGACCTGCCTCATTTTACTATCGCTGAGTCTATTCAGAAATGCTTGGACTGCCGAACGTTTCATGATTCTTTCCTAGACATCTGGATATGCCAGTCGAACCAAACGTGCAATATCGACTTTAGATTCTGGCAAGGACTTCTCTGATTTTTGGAACCAATTTTTTAAACATATTTATTTACAAGGATTTAAGTCTGATTTAAATCTCGCGCCAATTTTCTGAACTTTACTTCACTGAACTGACTTCTATTGGCGATTCGGTTCCTTATATACTTGGCAGAACGCTATTCCGGAAGATTCTCGCCAACGTTCAAGACATCGTGCAGGGTCTCGATGTTTGTAACATCGTGTCAATATGTTTAATGATGTTTGTCGCATTGCTTAGAGCATTCAAAACTTTGCTACCCAGAGAGTTATGTTGTACTCATTTACCTTTTCCATTAATGTTTATTGCGTTGTCTAAAACCCGCTTGCTCCCTCAACTGATATGTACCTAATTTGTTGGTGAGTTTTTGTGTAATAATCCTCATGAACAATTTGCACTTTACATAAATTAACCAACCGCCATTGCGATCGATATACACCTGCGTACAGGTTTATCACGCATCACCATTGGTTTTATTACATCTTATAATGCGACAGGACTGTCCTTAAATGTTGCCTTTAAACCCAAATTAAAATAAAACGTCGCATTTTAAAGAACTTGGTAGTGAGACACGTCTTTTCCCAATAAACCTATTACAAATCTGTCATTGTACATTACAGAAATTGATCAACGGCTATTGCGATCAATATACAGCTGCGCGCATTGTTACCATGTATAACTGTTGGTTTTATTACGCGTCATAATGCAACAAGATCATCCTTACAACTTAAAAAAAAATTAAAATAAAACACATCTATTTAAAAAACTTGCCATTTTATTTATATAAATCAGTATCGAGCCTCGTAAAGGCCCGTCAGGAGTTTTACAAAAAACATTCGGTTCTGTTTTTAACATACAAAATTCTATCGGTGAAAAGTATTTACAAACATGATCTATTGCAATAATAAATATTAAGTAATCAGCCATTTTAATATACCATCTCAAATCGACCTCTTAAATTGCCTCAACATCATCATACACATAATATACTTGTGGTGACCTATAAACCATATGTAAATAAAATATTCCCCAGTGTGTGTTGGAAACGACCAACGTTCCAACTTATTACGAGTAGTTTCAAGTCAAAATAAATAAAATGTTACTATCTAAGGATGTTATTTTCTAACCCATCCAATTTCCTGCGTAACAACAAATGCTCCTCCCTGATCAATTCTCCTAGCAGCTGCATAGCTTTATCAATCTGCTTCAAAGAAGCCTTACTGAACGACGCCCTTATGTACTGGCAAGCCTCAGTAGGATCAGCCATGAAAGCATGTCCTGGCACGAAGGTTATGTTCTTTTTTAAACCTCTGGTCATCAGCATATCGTAGACGTCTGCTACTCCACGCACTTTGATCCAGACGAACATCCCTCCAGTTGGTACGCTCCACTCGCAGATTCCTTTAAGGTGTTTGTCCATGGAGGCAACGGTAAAGTCCCTTCTGGCTTGGTAATATCTACGAACGTAGTTGAAGTGGGACAAGAGACCGTTGAAGCCCCATAGTTCGATTAGGTTGTCGAGCATCACCTGGAATAGAAGCGTTTAATTAAAAAAAGACTTGTCATCTGTCTTATTCAATATTATTTGAATCCAAGTTATTTCCTGAAGTGGGTGAGTTTAGAAAGGAAGAGAGAGAAATGTCCATGAATTCTAGAGCAAACTATACAGTGCATCAGATCAATACAGAGTTTCAGCATTCATTACCAAAGTTTCAAAAAGTTTTACCCAAGCTCTTATCATAGTCATCAGCATCTTACGATCTTCATAAATAGCCATCATTTAAATAAATACACTTCAAGTTAAAATAGTATGGAGTTTGCTTCAACTCTACACTTCAATAGACCTCTCTTATGTTTGATATTCGAAAAGTGGATTGAAGAGATAGCTGGAATAAATATTGGAATTGGAATCAAATATTGAAAAAACGCCACAGTAAAAGAATATTGCCCTATCTGGATATTATTGGTGAACAGAAATTAAGTTCGAACTCGGAAAGTAAGTCTTCAAGTTCCTTGCACTTGCCGCAGAATATGCTGAAAACAGACAACATATGAGGCTAAGCCACAACATCATAATAAGTAGACTTCCTTGAGTGAATTGGCAACTTTCTCATATATATTTGCAATGATTCAGTTCTGAGATAACACTGAGGAAATAAGAGCCAAATTCCACTGGTGATTATCATTTGAGTGAATAGATTTGTCTCTACACTTCCATCCACCAAAGTATCTTCAGTATGCCTCACAGATCCTTTTCTGATTGCCACATATTAATTGTTTATCTAACTTATTATTGAAATATGTGATTATTATTCTTTTCCTCGGGTTCTGATGAATCTTAAATAATTTGTGATAAAAAACTCGTATCGTTCACAATGGGCACTGAACTAATCAATCAATCAGATGTTTTGTTCTATTTCAGTGTCATTATCAAAAACAATAAGCTGACATTCGACCATTCGATTATTGAACTGACGTAAAACGGATGTTTTTTTGATATTTATAATCGCGTTGCATCATATTTAGAGGCTCGCTAAACATTTTGCAACTTATTTTCATTGTTACAATAAGAAATCTCGGTTTTGTTTAAACAAAATAAATCAGGAGATCGGCGTTTGGTGGTTATTTCTTTTTATCAAAAATGACTTGGCTTTTTAGGATATTTTTTTTTTATCAACTGACCCTATTTTGTCAAAAAGAAAAAAGAAGATAATTAGCCGGAAGCTTGTGTAACGTACACGTCTTGTACACGATCTAATTAAAGAACCGTTAAGGAATTTGTCAATTTGCCTTATCGCTTATTAAATATTAATTAAAAATCCCATAAACATTATTAGAAAATCCAGTTAAATCCGCTTTAAGTTACTGGTTATTGTTGCTCGGTTTTTAAAAAGGCGATTAGATAAAGAGTATTGGGTCAACATGCCTGCATCTTATTCTTTTTTCATGACTTAGCAAAAATATGCTTTGGATCATCGATTTTTTTTTAATAAAATAATTTAGATTGATGAAATCTCGAGGTCATCCGCATGACGTCAATTATATTGGAATTATTTATCAATAAGGCTCCACCTTTTGCAATATTTTATGAGAAAGTCAAACATGCCGCTACTTTTTGAATCCTATGGCAACAGCACCAAGGCGGTGAACGACGAACTTATTTGATCTCTAACCACGCCTATCGCATGCATAGCAACAAAGCTGTGTTGCCATACAAAAAGTTTTCAGGAAGTTGAACAAAAATTAAAAGGAATGTGTGGATAAGAAGTATTCTTCTTATATTGAATTCTATATTTCATATATTAGTAAACTGGTATTGCTGTATTCTGGGATTATTTCAATAGAAATAGTCCTGCCATATCCGAATAAAACTTGCCTAGATCCATTGATATTACTGTCTCTTCGACTGTGTATTGATCGTAACATCTTGAATTGATTTCAAAAAATAGACAAGTTCTGATCACTAATGAGTTATTGAGAGAATGTTAAGGTAGAATATTCTAAGAGGGTTAATTTAAATAACCCAAGGTTTGCCTGGACGATTCCATAGGAAATACCTATTAGAATTTTCTGTATGAATTTTTGGTTATAGAAATTTTACTCTCAATTTTGAGCCCCTACTCAGATTGGAACATTGAACTGCCATGTCAAACGAATTAATGTTTACGAAGGGTGCAGATTATGCCTCCTTTTGAGAAAATATTCCAGGATCTGACACACCGGTTATACCTTCAGTTGTAATTCCCAAATAATGACAAAGTCAATATCGAGTCTAGTGATCATATAAATATATTCACATCCTTACGACCCTTCACTAATTTCTAACGTTTCTTACCTGTGACAAAGTACTGGAATGTAATATGGCACTCTGAATGTGAAGCTCCACATTATGCACGAGCTGCTTAGGTCCAGTTAACCAGGCCAACCTCAATCCTGAAGACAACACCTTGGACATGGAATCGAACCTGATCACTCGACCCTCCACATCCAGAGACAAGAACGAGACCGGCTGCTCCTCCAGGAAATGCAAGAAGTAATACGCGTCATCCTCCAAGATGAGAATGTTGTACTTGCAACAGATGTCGTAAACTTCCCGACGACGTTCCAGGGACATTGTTACTCCGGTGGGATTTGACCCTGTCGGGTTTAAATAGATGACTTTTGGCATTCTCCCTCCGCCTTCTTCTGTGTAGGCCTTACAACTTTCCAGTGCCTTGATTAGTTTACTGGGAATGATGCCCAGTTCGTCTTGTTCGATGCCAATCAGGTTAGGTTTGAATGGTTTCAACTAAAATGTAAATTAATGTTATGTTTTGCTTAAGCGATCAAAATTTAATATACTTACAATAATTTCTGTACCGGCATACAAAGGATTCTGCACCAAGACAGGATCTCCTTCCTCCACGACCATTTCCAACGTCTTACTAATGCCTTCCTGAGAGCCGTTGGTCATAATCACTTCCCGGTCCTGCCAATTGGGTGGACTGTGGATCTGCTGAGTGAACTCCTTGATTTTCTTCAACAGTGGTGGGTAGCCTTGGGTAGGAATGTATTGTAGAGCAGAATGTAATTGTGATCCTTGGAGAGTCATCGATGATCCGTCCTTCATGAGAATATTGATCGCTTGGAAAGGGAAGGTCACCTCGTTGGGCATGCCCTCGGCGAGAGAGATGCTTTCTTTGGGAGCACCATATTGACGTTTGGCTGAAAAAAGAAATTTGATTGGTTAAAGGAAATTGTTTAGGTGAGCCATAAATGTATCTAGATCGACCAAAGAATTGAAAAGAGAGATAGTAGGGGTTTTCTAGACTAAACAAGGAAGAAAAGTCCAGGAATGTTTATTATTTCAAAAGCCTTTGATAATCTCAACCATGTTCTTCTTCTTGAATTCAGTCTTAACCAGACTATTCTCTAAGGTCAACTGTACTATCATAATAAAATTTTCAAACGGATTTCGATGTTGAGAAGAGGGAGATTATAATTTTTTTGTTCTTACAGTAATTGAAAGGTTATTCCAAGCTCTCTTCTTTCGCTCTAGTGGTATCAGTATTCGTAGCACAGGATTTTTATCACCTTTATCTAATGACACTTTACTAATTACTAAGCTATATGTATTTTCCTGGATTTGATATATACTTACTCCTAAGAGAACAGATTGAAATTAAACTAATTAACAAGGATATTATCCTGGTTCTAGGAAAAGGAATAGTTGACAATGGCCTCATCCACAGAATTGAGAATGGACCAAAAATAACAAAAAAGGGAAGTAAAGAAGAAGATGGAAACAGGGAAAAAGAAAGTGATTTTTTATGCTACTGTTAGTGATCTATTGCTTCCATAAATATTTTCTACATTAATTGGAAAAAAAATATGAGCAGGAAGAAGCAGCAAAAAAGAATCTAGATTATTATCTTAGGGTCTGGGAACTTCGGAGTTTATTTAATATGTCTTAACTGCCTGGAATAATATTTGTAAAAAAATGGATTTGAATTTCTTGGATTTATGATTTCGGAATCCGAAAATGAAAAATTCAAATTTAAAATCGGTATTTGCCATTTTGGGTCTTAGAACTTGAGTTCTTAAGATTTCTGATATCTACGACGGAAGAATCATGAAAAACAGAAATCCAGTCAAAATTAATATTTTACTATCTGAAGATTTCGGATTTTTTGGGTCTATGATTTTTTAGAATTGAAAATGCAAAATGGTGAGTCAAAATCAATATTTTAAAATTAAGAATTGTGAGACTTGAAATTGGAATTTCTGAAAAATAGAAATCCAAAATCAAAATTTGATGTTTTAGGATTTGAAATTTAAAATTAAGGTTTTGGAGATGGACTTAGGATCTGAAGAATTCGGATCTGGATTTTTTGAGTTTGTGATTAAAGAATCCAAAAATGAATATTCCAAAGTGAGAATGGACATTTTTAGTCTTAGAACTTGGATTCCTGAAATTCCTGATATTTATGAAATAACAATAAATGAACAATAGCTATCCACAGTGAAAATTCATATTTTATGATTTAGAATTGAAAATTTTATGATCTGATGTCGAATTTAATTTTTTTTAATTTATGATTTCTTAGAATTTAAAAATCCAAATGGAAATTCAACATTGATATTTTAAGATTTTGAAGTGAAAATATGAAAATGTAAATTCTAAAGTTAAAGAATTAAAATTTAGGATTTCGGGTCTTAAGATTTGAATTATTAAGATTTTCGATATTATCATTCAAGAATCGAAAAATGGAAGTACAAAGTCAAAGTTGATATTTTAGAATTTAAAATTGGGATTTTGGATTGAGTTAGGTTGGATTTGGATTTTTAAAAATTAAGAATCATGAAAAATAGAAAGTAAGATTTGATATTTTGAGATTTAAAATTGAAAATTTTATGATCTGGAGACTTTGGATCTGGATTTTTTAAATTTATGATTAAGGAATCCAAAAAATTCAAAGCCAAAATTGACATTTTAGGATTTGAAATTTAACACGTGGCAATGGAATTTTAAAATTGGCATCTTGAATGTTAAAATTTTGGAATTGAAAATTTTAAAATTTTAGGATCTTGAGGCTCTTAATTTGGATTGTCAAGATTTTTCGTATTTATGATTGAAGAATTTAAAAATAAAAATCCAAAGTCAAAATCGATATTTTCGAATTTTGTTTCTTTTGTTTAGGAAGTTTGATTTTTTTCTGGATTATTTAGTCAAAATTTCTCAATAAGCATCCATCACATATGTCTTCTATGGGAGAATGTATCAAGTACTTGAAAATTGAAAAAAGATCTTCTAAGAAGTACACCCAACCAAAATCACATTTTAGTTCTTGACAATATTAGTCAAAATTTACTATTTTATCAATGATAAGAAATCTATGTGAAAGTATAATTAAGAATTAAAAATATCCATTAATCAAAGAAACGAAAATTAATTATGGAAGGAATGGAAATAAAAAAAAGCATGGAAATGCCTGAAAGAGAATTTTCTCATTTCTTGGTCTTCAGATCATCTGGAAAAAGGGCGGTAATAAAATAAATGTAGCAATAAAAAAAATTAATGTTTACAAAGCCGAAACAATTCATCTGATGGTATCAAAGTCTTGATAGCACTAAACCAAAAAGAACCCTCTAGCGGGAAATGCTTTTACATCAAAACCTTAAACCTGTATAAAAATTCACTTACTCAATTCTCTTGTTAGAGCCGGTCTCCTTCTTCCCGCCCTCACACTGATAAACTCACTGTAATCGATAGCAAAACCCATTCTAGACATTTTGTTAGCGTTTAAGAGCACGACAAATCTGAACGAAAGTCGATGAATAAATGAATGAGTTCAACTACGAGCCGGCAAGTTTATATATGTAAATCCGAGCGGCTGATGAAATATCGCTTTAAAAATCGGTATCTTTTTCGGTTTAGATGATGTAACATCGGGCTTACCGAAAATCAGGATAAATTTTGTTGATGTTTTGGGTCGTCCACGAGGTCTATTACACACGGAATTTGGTTTATGGTGATTATGTTATTTTGGTGATTTGTTAACCTTAGGGTGATGAAACTTTAACAAAAAATGAAAATACAAAAAAGAAATTATGAAATTGTTATTTCAAAGTGGTGACAAAAGATGTAAATCGGGTAAGATTTAGACCATTTTAGAAAAAGGTAATGCATTGTCGCAAATATTTACTTTCATGTTTATGTCAGGCACATTCTCAAAGACATTCCATAAATATGTTCTTTTAATTCTTCCATGCAGTAAGAAGATGGAAAATGACTGTAATGGTGTAAAACCATTTTTTTCCTTTCAATTGCCTGGAAAAATCAGTGTATTAGAAAATATACCTAAAAGTTAACAATTCATTAAGACAAGTTGGAAGAGACAAGTGTACACATAGATTTGATAAAATGCGAGAAAACATTCGTATATCGAGTCTATATGTTTCATAAACTAATATCAAAACGCTTTCGGTTAACAGTGTCATCTAAAAGATGTGAAGAATATAATTTAAGAAATTCACTAAATTTATTAAATCTACGAGTCAAAATTTAATAAAAAACCCTCGCCCTAAAGAGCACAAAACGTAAAAGATTAGGACTACTACCACTATTTAAACAAACGTCACAATTTAAAATAAATAAACTTATATAATTTAAAAATAAAAACCATAACGGTTGATAACTGTGTTGTTATCGATAATCTGATGAATAGTATTCATTTTAAGGAATTTTTTTATCAATCTATTGTGTATTTAAGCATTTGTCACTAGAAAACATCTCCTTAATGATTTCTATGTCTTCCAAAATATCCAAACGAAAAATTAAATTTTTACTTTGACATTGAACAACATATCTTGATATTTTTCTCTCTATGTGTATTTTGTATGCTTTGTCTTGTTTTATTTTTATATAAGCTTTGTCTTCAAATTGTAAAAGACTTTTTGACAATAAAGCATTAAATCATTATTATTGAATCCGTTGTCTAAATGGAAAGATATTAGGATTTTTCAGGTGTTCATCAATCCTAATATTTCATGATCTACAAGTTTTACCAGTTTAACTTGTATACATCACTTTTATTTAATTTATAAACTTTATCCTTAGAATTTATTAAAATTTTGCTTAAATTAATATTTATTTAAGAGAGAATTTCATATAAGGGACATGCTCTTTACACGCTTGAGAAATATTTTTAGTGCTAATTAACGGTAAAGTATCAACTTACTAAGTTCTCTCGTTAAAGCCGGTTTCCTTCTACCAGCCTGGACACTTAAAAACTCAATGTAATTGATCTTAAACATTTTAATGGTAAAAACAAATGACACCACTTTGATAACAGGTATTCGAACGAAAAAATGAACACAAATAAAATAAAAGTGGCTTATTTATATACCTGAGTGCAGCTGGGATGATGCAACGCAACGAAGAACGTTATTTTCGGAGAATGATGCAACTTTAGGGAAGAATTGAAGGGAAAAAAATCAAGCTGAATATTCTGTTCTTAATTTATTATTACAGCATTAGCTTTTAAAAGAGTGACTAGAAACATTTTAATTAAGAAATTAGGGAGACTATCTTACTTTCACTTATCTGATAGGGGTTCATTGACTCACAACAACTCTAAGTCCTTTATTATCTTTATAATATATTGTGTTATTTGCATACGACACAATGTTGATGTAGCCAGCAAAGATATTTATCAAATGCAATAACACATGAACATTAAAGTCAACTCAATAAATGATTTTGCTAATTAGGTTAAAAAATGCAAACAATATGACATTTGGTATATTTGGGAAAAAGTCTAGAGGGAATCCTGTAAATAATGCAGTGGTATGTGGATTACTGTGAGTGAAATTAAATTGTTGAACATGATTTGGGATGATTGTCAAAAAAGTCTCTTAAGAACAATAGCTTTAAGAGATTTTTTTATTTCTGTGGTTTTATTTTCTCATTTTATATGCCTGTCTAATTTTAAATTTTATTAATTGATTTGAATGCATCTGGTTTATTGCTTTTTACTGTTTTTATATAATGATAATAAAATATTACTTCTATCGTTTTTATGCTACATTTTTATACACAGGGGGTGACCAAACAAGAATTTTAACTACATTTTTAAGTTTTTAATTGGAAAATATTTTCTTTAAAAAAGAATATTATAAACTGCCTCTGAATCTGTGTATTGATTAATTTTTTTTTTATATTTTTTTTTTATTTTTTGATAAACTCCTAATTGTTTTTTATTGCCATTTTTTTAATACAAAATTAATTAAAGGCTTTATTGTAATATAAGATTTTTTTTAGAATTCTTGGCAATTTTCTTTTATTTAATTTGTTTTTTAAACGAATGTTCTAGCTTTTTTCAAATGAATTTACCATTTTATTTTTTAATTCTATGATTAAAAAAAATTTCAAAAAAAAACGAATGATTGATAAACATTTTATACTGCCTTTAATTATGCCTGTTTTAACAGCCTCTTTCAGCCTTTAACTTATTTCTTATCTTTTCAATAAGTCAATTACTAGTGAGGTCCCAAATGTCTGTTTAAGAGAGGTGATAAAAGCCAAGTTTGAAATTATAGACTAATAAGTATTTCAAATTCCTTAACCAAAATTTTGGAATCAACAATACATTTAACCAATTTCAATTAGAATTTGCCCAACTGCATGGCTTTTTATCAGATAGATCGACAATTACAGCTTGACAATCATTTGATAAAGTAAGTCACAAAATATTACTTGACAGGTTAAGTATGCTTAGATTCTCGGATCAATTCAATTTATGACGTCTTACCTTACAGTAAAAGGTTAAACTGGAACAATTTGTATCTTATAAAATATCGGTAACATCTGGGGTACCCCAAGGCAGTAACCTACGACCTGTTTAAAGTAAATTGTCTTTAAATATTGATAAGGCTTCTTTGATAACTTTTACTAAAAAAGTAAACTACAATAATGCCTCCTATAATATTGCTCACAAAAAACTTGTCCGAAAATCTAATTGCAAGGACCTTAGTGTTTATTTTGAGAGTGGTCTTAAATCTAATGTTAATTATGAATATACTGTAAATAAAGCTCGTCAAATACTTGGCTTTGTTATAAAAGACACAAGGTTCTTTAGGGAAATTAATAGTATTATAAAATTGAATAATGCTCTTGTAAGACCCCATCTTGAGTATACTTCTGTTGTATGGTCACCACAAGCAGAAATCGTTGATAAATCACATAGAAAAGATACAACAAGTATTTTTTAGGTGTCTATACAACAAAAAGCATATTGATAAAGTTGATCCATACGTGTTTTCACACAGGAGCAAGCTTAAAGATTTTATAGTTGTGTCTTTGAAAAGCCGACAAGGGTCTACAGTTAAAATAAATTTACTAATATATGACATAATAATCTCGCAAATTTTAAAGGTTTATCAGTTTTAACCCTATTATTACCAAAGAGTTTAAGGTTGACTTCCTGTGGGTTATGCTCCGAGAATAACATTTTGCATTTGGCTATTGCAGAAGTGGATAGAAAATCAGAACTTTCCATCAGTTATATCAACCGAGTTATATCACCGATGTTTCAGGATTTTCAGAAAATCATATAATTAACTTCTACAAAATGCATCACTAGCAAATTGAGTGTTTTTTTCGACAGATATATTAAATAAAAGCATCTTTGGATCTTGGGATTATTTTCACTGACATTCATTTGAATGAATTCGTCTTTGTTCTTTCAGAGTCATTTAATTTCTAGAAGAAGGTCTGAATGATCATCCCATGAGATAATTCGAAAACAAAATGTTTGTCTGGATGCAGCAAAACCAGTATATGAACACTATTTGAAAATCATTGAAACTTTGGTCTTATTTAAGGAACAGTTAAGTGAAGATGCGACTACGTGACAAGAAGCTAGAGAACTTCAAATTGAATTAGATCTATTTGAAACAGCATTCATGCAGGTTCTTGGTTCAGGCATTTCTCACTTTTAAGTTTCTATGCTGTTATTAAATGATTGCAAGAATAGTTGATATTAGCATAGCTGATATGCTAAACGACTATCGTCGACTGATAACGCATGGAGTTTGAAGTTTATGAAAAGAAAGCGTTGAACATCCCACAGAATCAAGACGACTGTTTTAAGAAGAAGAAAAGGAAAGTTACTAGTCTGACAAATCACGAGTTGGGAAAGTTCAGTTGTCAGGTAGGGATAATTTTAAAATGAAAACTTTTATTGTAATCCTTGACAACGTCTTTCTTTCTTTGGGTACTGAATTTGGCAACATCGATTCAAATGAAATTCGTAAAAGATCATTTGAGGAAAACTTATATTTCGGACTTTGAGTTCTTAGTCGATGATGAAATTATTTACTTTTACACGTACTGTACTTAATACTAAACAAAAGTTGGAACGTAACGTTGATTATGTTATTATTTTTGTACGATTCTTCAAAAAATACAATTACGTGTAATGCTTTTAAGACCCCTTAAATTTATGTAGTCAATGATTTTTCAACACTAGTAACACACATAGAAACACAGACAAATTTGAAAAATTAGGCTATAGACAGGGCGGCCTTTTAGTAAATCTGGTACTGTCAGCAACGGGTTTCTCTTAACCTTTGGAGAGGGATAATTGGAGACTTTATAATTGGTTTGTTTTTTTATCTCGAAGATTGACAGTTTCTCCTGTCAAGCAGACATTTCTTAAAAACAAACTTACCCATATTACTTCAAAATGTTCCATTGATGACGAGATCGGTAATGTCGATAATGTATCTGCACATTTTACCACAACTGATGGCAATTTTTAAATGGAAACTATTACCGGCGATGGTGAGGTCGAAAAGATTTGGTACTCTGGCCAGCTAGATCACTCGACCTTAATCAGTTGGATGTTTATTTGTAGGGTCATTTAAAACAAATTGTTTACTCATCAACTGAGACGATATGAATGATCTTCGTCGGTGAATTAAAAATTAATTCAATCAAATTCGCAACATACGAGGTATTTCCGGAAAAGTAAAGAGATGGTATACACGATCCGGTTTTAACGGATTTAATAGAAGACCTTCGGATTATTCAGCAGAAGTATATTCAGCAGTCACTTTGAGAATTTGCTTTGAGGTACGCGCTATTATTAATGAAAGAGAGTATTTAATACGAAATCAAAAAATAATGTTAATGTAAATAAAGAGTTTCATTAAATTAACTATCGAATTTTGAACTAAATGCGTTTTGATGATACAGAATTGGGATTTTGGAAACATTAGATTTTTCACAAATATATTCGTAATCTACGATAAGCATTATAGATAACACGTCTGTTAAGCTCCTCAAGTAGCAGTCTTGACTTTTGTAACACCCTTTATAGCATATTTTAATATTATATACATAAATACACTTATATCTTTAAAATATTTAATATAGGGTAAAATCAATTTAAAAAGTATGAAGTGTATGCTCCTATGGTTATTTTTTCTGAAAAAAAAAACTATAAAACCAATAAAAGAATCAGTAATATTAGACGTTTAATAAACTTCTGTTGTGTCAATAGACCTTTTTTTATATTTTTAAACCCAAATTTTGAAATTTTTTTTTTATTCAATTATTTTTTTGGCAAAGATCATCGACATTCAAAGCCAATATCTTTGGCTCATATTTTATATCGTTAAAAAATATTTTATGCATTTCATGAGAATCCTTAACTTATATACATATCCTCAGAATATACCAGCAATGTACCTGGTGGCTCAAATTCTAGACCTATTCAGAATTGTTATTATTTGGATTCACGAATATCTATGGTTATGAAACAAAAAAAGAAATTGCAGAGAAATTATTTATTATAAAAAAAACCTTATAAATCAATAAATCAATTATTTTTTGTGAATACAGTGATAATTTTTGAAAAAAATTAATAAATACTTACTCAATTCTCTCGTTAAGGCAGGTCGTCTTCTACCGGCCCGTACACTTATAAACTGACTATAATCAATTTTAGACATAGTGGATAATAAATAATAAAATAGTTTAATAACAATGCAAAGTGAAGTACAAACAATAAATGAATCTTGCCTCCAATGCGGCTATTTTATATTCGAGCCCCTTCTGTAATGATGATGATGATGATGATGATGTTAATGATGTAACGTAATTTTTACGATAAAATGATGAAACAAACATATGAGAAAAATCATATCACTAACTCGATTTATTTTAAAGTTTGTTTGCAAATATGTTATTGATTAGGCAGCTTGTTATTATTTATGATGTGCTAGTTGTATGATGTTATGGTAATTTTTTCGTAAATTTACATCAGCTTCGATAACATTAATAATCACCCTATTATTCATTGATGTACCTACGAAATTGTTCTATGAATGGAAAATTAAAAATGAAAATTTCAGTTTTGTTTTTGAACCTATAAATGGTGCTTTCTCAATACGAGATAAGCGGCAAACGTCATGTAGTAAATATTTTTCTTTTTGTTCGGTTGGTGATTGTTTAAAAATAAGAAAAAATGATGTATGATGGAAAGGTTATATAAATAGTCAATATTATTGTAAAATAATAAATCAAAAAATTGGCCTAAATCGGTGCTTTACTAACAAAATATTTTGTTATAATTGTATTATTTATTATCCTTTGTTCTTTATTGGCCTACGTTTGATTATCAGTGTAAAACCTTATATTAATTTAGTACTTGTTATATGAAATACTATTAACTAAGTAATCTTCATAGATTTTGCAAAGCTCTTTGATATGACGAGCGTTATTCTTAGAAATAAAATATTTACACCTTACTTTTAGATTTAGACCTTTTTTGTTGTGCCATAGATTCGACAAATAAAAATATAACAACTACAACTAAAAAAAATAAAAAAGTCATATATACTTCATAGAAATATCTATAAAAAAGTAGAAAAAGTAGAAATAAACCTTCATACAGAAACATACAGCTTAATTCAGCAAATAAATGCAGGCAATCTAAAAATGTATATTTGGATACAGTTACAGTATCATTTAAAATCATCAGTCAAAAAAAATGAAACTACTTGCCAAGTATTCATCAAAAGAATAAAAAGCACAATTTGCCAAATATAACTAATAACTAATGCCATTTTGAAATTCTTCCCAACATTTTTTGCAGTAAAATATTTATTTTATTAGTATTTTTTGCAGTACCTAATAGGTACACAAGTAACATTGCAGTAACTAGCATTTTTAATCTGTTTAAAAACCAGTTTATTATTGTTAAAATTGTCAGTCTGATGCATGGTACAGTTGAAGGGCCCGCACGATCGCCAGACTTAACACATCTAGATTTTTCCTTTGAGAGTATATAAAAAGCAAAGTTTATAAAAAGTTTGAAGCTATCAAAAAGGATATTGAAGAACTAAAATCAATGAAGGTGGCAGCCTACCCAAATAATCTTGAAAAACAATATTCAGAGATTCTAAAAGCAAATTCAAAGGTTCAAATTATAGGCTATGCCGGAACTAAATCAGCAAATGAAATTGAAAAAACGAATCAAAACAAATGGATTGATAAGAAAGATAACTTGAATGTTACCTATATCAAAAAAACTAGGGATGGAAGTAATAAATCTACAGTATTCATGGAATGTTCTCCAAAGTTATTCAAACAATTAATGGAAGAAAAAAAGATTTATCTAGAGTGGGAAAGATATCCAGTGTATGAAGATTTTATTGTGACACATTGTTTTAACTGTCAAGGCTTTTATCACAAAAGTAATAAATGTGATAAGAATAAGGGATGTGCTAAGTGTTCTGGTTCACATGACATCGCACAGTGTAATATTCAATTGTTGAAGTGCAATAACTGTCATTTAGCAAACATGACATATAAAAAAAATTTAAAAACTGATCATTCAGCATTAGATCCTGCATGCCCATCAACTCAGTATCATCTAGGAATCATAAGAAGTAAAATTAATTATTCCTGTTAATTTAATGGTTTCAGTAATTCAAGATGAAATTTTGGAAGACTCGTCCTTAGACCCGCATATTGCCCAAATGATTGATAAAATTGAACTTAATGAACACATTTCTAGGGACAGTAAGTTGTTAAACATAAGAAGCATTAAAAAAAATTTCATTGAGTTGTTAATACTCTTTATTTTTATTATTATCTTGAGTGAATGTTTTCAAATCTCAAATATAAATAACTACAATATACCCGGTTTTAATACCTATTATAATAATGCAGACTTTAACAGAAATGATGGTGTTATATTATTTGTGAAAGCTTGTATCAATGTATGCTTTTCTTTTATTCGGTTGCCAAACTCATTAGTAACAATTGGAAGATTAACATTTAATAAAAATAACATTTCCTTTGGTGTTACTTCTGTCTACAAACCCCCACCGATATTAAAAAAGGTATTTATAGATGATATATATGAGTTCCTTCAAACAAATGCACAACTAAATAGTTATGAATTTTTTATAGGTGATGTAAATATAAACCTCTTAGATGTGGAAGACAATGATGTTGCTTACTATGTCGCATGTATGGCTGAATTGGGATTTCAATCTCTTATAAATTCTATAACCCGATTTGAAACCAAAACGTGTCTTGACCATATATTCGTTAAGTGGAAAAATAAATTTAAACATAATCTTGATTCATTCATACTAAGCACATATATTACTGATCATAGTCCTGTAATGGTTAATTTAAGTCCTACTAACAATTCCTCAATAGATACCAGACAATCACCAAAACAAAACTTAATATAGATAAAATGAAATTGTTGCTACAAAATTGGGATTGGTTAGATGTTGTAAGTGTAAATGACTCAGGAATTGCTATGAATAATTTTTTAGTAAGATATCTACAAATAATGAAAGACTCTCAAACGAAATATTTTGTTCTCAAAAATAATCTAAAAAAGGTTAAAAAATGCATCACAATAGGCTTAATAACTTCCATTAGGCATAGGGATAAATTAAAAAGCCAGTTATTCAGAAACTACAATGCTGAACTTGAATCACAATATAAGATTTATAGAAATAATTGAAATAAATTAATAAAAAAGACAAAAAATAAATATTATCAATATCAAGTAGATATAAATAAAAATAACTTAAAGAGTATATATAACATAATTAAAGACGCGACAAATAAAAAAGATAATAAGGCCAATAATATTCAGCTAGTAGGGGATAATAGGGAAACAATTCACTCGGATAAAGATATATCAAACTACTTTAACAAATACTTCATAAATGTAGGTATAGAAATGGAAAAAAAGATTCCTCCTTCAACACAAACATATGCAGTAGATTTTAATAATCCTCACTCAATGTTTCTTTGCCCTATAACAAAAAACCAACTTATTGAACATATATCTTCTCTAAAAAATAATTGTGCATCTGGTCATGATGGGGTTTTAACAAGGGTCATTAAACAAACATGTACTGAAATTCTTGATCCTCTTTTACATATAATGAATGTTTGTCTAGAAACCGGAAAAGTACCAAATTGCTTTAAAATGTCGATTGTGACTCCTATATTAAAATCCAGCAATGCCACTGCTGTAAAAAATTACAGGCCATTGAGCTTAATCACAAATTTTCCTAAAATATTAGAAAAGTGTATTAGGAAAAGGTTGGTTGAGTTTCTGGCTGCTAACCATGTCCTTTCACCACAACAATATGGTTTTCTTGAGGGTTCTAGTACCAATGATGCAATGATGACTTTGACATCTGAAATTGTTAAAAATTTAAATCTGGGCAAAAAAAGTATTGCAGTATTTCTTGACTTGGCTGTTTCTCATGAAAGACTTCTTAATGTGCTTGATTATTATGGAGTTAGAGGAACAGCGCTACAACTTTTAAAAAGCTATCTTACAGACAGATATCAGAGGGTTCGAATCAATAACACACTAAGTAGTGAATTGAGAATAGAAATGGGTGTGCCACAAGTCACTGTTCTGGGCCCCATTCTTTTCTTAGTTTACATTAATTCCATGTTAAAAATAAATATAGATGTAATATCAATTTCATATGCCGATGATACTGCATTAATTTTCAGTGGAAATACTTGGCCAGAGACTCAACAAAAAGCAATTAATGGGTTCAGGGTAATTAAAAGCTGGCTCTGTGTGAATAAATTGTCATTAAATCTTACTAAGACTAATTATATAGCCTTTTCATTAACTGAAGATAATAGACCTCCATTCTCAACTATATTAGTAGATAATGATAAAATTAATGAAGTTTCAAAAACCAAATATCTTGGGATAGTAATTGATAAGTACCTAAAATGGGGTCCTCATATTGATTATGTGACGAATAGGTTCAGAAATCTGCTACATACATTTTTTCTTCTCAGAGATATATTTGACAAAAACCTTTTACAAACAATTTATAAAAATTTGATAGAAGCTGTGATTCGTTATGGCATATTAGTATGGCGTGGGTTGTACAACATTTATTTAAATAAGCTTAACATAATCCAAAAATCGATTCTAAAAATAATGTATAAAAAGCCTAGGAGATACCCATCCCACTTACTTTTCACTGAAGAAATTCAAAATGTAAGATGTATTTATATTCACACAGTTGCCATGTATATCCACAAAAATCAAAATAAATTAACATATATCAATCATATGCATAATACACGTGGTAGAGCAGATCAATTAATTGAAATACCTTTAAGTCGAAACAACATCAATTTCAAATTTATTACTTGGCTTGGGCCAAAAATTTACAACATTTTACCCAAGCAAAGTAAAGACATAACACATATAACCTTATTTAAGAGAAAAGTAAAATCATACATCTATCAGTATTATGAAGAAAAATTTAAAAGTATGCTAAATTAAATTAAGATGCAATGAATGTATAATGTAAATTGATATTATGTGAACTAATTTAAAATTTATATATATTTTTTTTAATCTTGTTAACTATAATAAATTATTTATTTTATTTTTAGTACACACAGGTGTTTATACACCTACTAAGAAATTTGTTATTTTTTTACCATAGCATTTATATTATAAAACAAATTATGTATTAATTAAATGATAATTAAATAAAATCTCACCTGAAAATATCAATGATTTGAACTATCGAATTACTCGGGAATGTAGAGATATTAGCGGACAAACTACTTGCCAAGTACTCATCAAAAGAATAAAAAGCACCATTTGCTAAATATAATTTAATTTTCTTAAAAAATATCTTCGTTACAAGATTTCTTATATGGAATAACATTAAAGGACACTAAGTAGTCAGAGCCTTGTCTGATTCTATAAAGTATGCGATAATGTTGCTACTATACCTGGTATTGTAATGGTGTATATCTAAAAAATTTCTAAACTGGAAGATGTCTTTTAACAATATAAGGTAAATATTGATAAATGTAAGCGCAAAGTACCTACTGCCTACTATAATCTCTATACCCTAAGTCAACCATGGTCTTGATTCATCTCCATTAAAGCTTAAAGATTGCCTGTGCATGCCAAGAATAAGCCCAATTTAAAATTAGACAAGGATGCAGTAGCCCTTAAGTATCTTATCATGAAAATCACTGTACTCAGTTTGCCTAAAAGGTGATTTACATGTTCTTTTCATATATCGTAATCTATTTTCTTTTTTATATTTTCTTAGTTCTGTTTAATGTCTGTATAATTTTCTTATTTTGTTAATACGATATAGGGTAGTATCTCCGCCTTTCTCTTTGAGTAAGGTGGCATCGCTTTTCATAATCGTGATTCGATTCTTTTTGTCTCAAATCTATATCTAATCCTACTTGGACCCAGTTAGATTCTGCAAACTGCATAGATCATGTGGATGTATTAAAATCACAAGAGATGAGCACATAAATAGTACAATTCTAATATACTGATTTAAAACATGCTTAGATAAATATGAATAATTATGTCTTCCAGGCAGTCGATCACCTGAATTCCCTTATATTCACACTTAAATAACACATGAACTAACGTGATATCACGTTTGCTAAACGTGATAAGAATTTTATTTTTTATAGGCAAATAAAATATTTTGAATTGAATTAAATTTAGCATCTAAGGTAATTTCTAGAAATTTTGTGTGTGAGACCACACCTGGTATATTAAGTGAATTTCTTTTTAAACTACTTGTTGGTCTTCGATGCATTTAGGGAAAGTCTATTTGCCAAAACCATTCATGACTATTTTTATTCCTATCAGAAGCGAAATATCTACTGAATAACATTACTAGTATCATTTGCAAAAAAGACAGATTTTAAATGTTGAATATTTGGAAGATCATTAAGCAGAGGACCAAGGTCAGAGTCCTGTGGGACAACATGATTTGTACTTCTGTCAGTTGACATATTGTTCATAAAACAGACATATTGACTGCGACCTTGAAGGTATGACCTAATTAGTCTCACACCATCAACATCCAGAGGGTATTATTTTAATTCGTGGATAAGGATCCCATGAACGACCCAATCAAATGCTTTAGTGAGGTCACAAAAAGACGCATATGAATCGACTCCCAATTCCCATCTTTCCGTGATATTTTATGTGAGTCTATCTATTTCCCATGTTAAAGATTTGTTAATTCTTAAACCAAATTGGGGTCTGCAAATAGATTATTTTTTCAAATTAAATGCTTAATTGATCCTTTAACATTAGTTAGAAATCGGATGGGAATTTGGTCAATGGAACAACTATTTATGAAAAGACAATATCAGAATTTAATGATTTTTTTTAGTAATAGTGTGCCGAAAACAAATTTCAACACTAATAATGACATTTTTGAATAAACCTTAATCCTACTGCTTTTAATCCAGTGACTCTGACAGTGACAGTGAGGGCTTTGACATAATAAATATAAATAATATTAATCTTGCATCTCCTGCAAATTAGTCCATATACAGTGCTTTAATTTAAAAAAACAAACAACCCTTGAAAATTGGAACGCCCATTGTGTGACACATTTCATTTTAAGCAGTCTTAAGGTCGGTTAACGTATATAAGCAAATAGTAAGCAAAAATGTGTGGTAATAAAAGATATTTTTATCAACTTAGACTTTGGTAGGTCAAATGGTTGCCTCATAGTGTCACACATTATTTTAAATGGCAAACATCTTAGTTTGCCAAAAAAACTGATGCAAGTTGAAGCGTTTTACCAGTAAAAATGTAAGGTAATAAACAGTTCATTGGGTCCAAATACTTTTCTTTAAATATGCATTTATTATTTGCGAGAAAATATTTATTTTATTAGTATTTTTTGCAGTGCATTTTTAATCTGTTTAAAAACCAGTTGAATATTATTGTTAAAATTGTCAGTCTGACGCATGGTACAATTGAAGGGCCCGCACGAACGCCAGACTTAACACATCTAGATTTTTCCTTTGAAAATATTTAAAAAGCAAAGTTTATAAAACCTCACCTGAAAATATTAATGATTTGAAGTATCGAATTACTCGCGAATGTAGAGATATTAGCGGACAAACACTTGCAATGTTCGTGAGGAATTTCAAAACAGACTTTACTATTATTTCGCGAATAACAGGGACAGATTTTGAGTACTTAAGGAAATAAATTTTGTGAACTGATTAAATTGTTTGTTTTAAACACCTTTTTACACTGTTTGTAAGTCTATAAACTTTAATTTTTATACACCGTTGAGTGATAGATTGTATATGCCCTTTAAAACGATATATTATACTATAGGATAGCCATTTGACATACGAAAATATGACGTCGATAAAATATTCATTATTCCCAGGCATTTTAGCCACGAACTTAATAAATATAAAATGAAATAATAAAAATGACCACTGCCTGGTGGCCGCCATTTTAAAAGCGGTTGTGTCTTTATGTTGGTCACTCTGAATATTTTTAGTGTTGCCAACAAAAATATATTTACAAATATGGTATTAAAGTTGACGACGCTGACATTTAACGTGTGAGTATTGCGGATTGCTTAGTTTTTGGTGATTGGTTGTATCATCTGCAAAAGGCGATATAGGTTCGTCCTTATTTAATACGTGGATAATGTATCATCATCCTTATTTAAACGCATTTGGTTCAGTTAACTTTTTAGTTTAACAACTCTTTATTTTTACTCTCGACACGTGTTTCGCTAACAATGTTAGCACCTTCGGGAGAAGATTTAAACTCCCGTTAGTTTTAATTGTTCATTTCCCTGTACACAATAATAAAGTACTTATGTTTTCGAACTTCTACCCAAACATTTCGGAAAACTTTTTGACTGGCATTCTGCTGTAATTCGTCTAAAATCAGCAATATCAGTATATAAACGAAAAATAAAGAAAGAAGTCTAAGAGGGTTAAATCTGGTAATTTTAGAGGCCATTCAATTGGTCCCTTTATGCTAATCCATTTATCGGGAAATCTCTCATTCAACCACTGTCTGCTGAAATGTTAACAAATCCTCCTGTAAAATTTAATTACCCTCTGTACCAATTTGAGATTTGACCTCATGGGTGATAAGAGAATCAATAGTCTCTTTAAGCATATTAAGGTACAGATCACCTGTCAAGTTTTCTTGAATAAATAAAGGATTAGCGTAACGGCATTTCCAAGAATACCAGCTCAAACATGAACTTTTTGAGAATATTGTGTATGTTTTCTTCGAAAAATTCTTTATTAAAAGTCATTAATAAATTTTTAATGGGCTTTAGAGCTAACAAACTGGTACTAAGCCAACCATGCATTGCACTAAGACCAACTGCTGCCAATATCTTCAACTTTGTTAAAACTAACGAATATTTAAGGTTATGTTTTTTTTTTTGAGGCTCTACTCTTGAATCAATATTTTTATAAGACCAACCTCGGAGCTAATAATTCTTAGCTGTTAGGACTTAATTATAGTTGATCACTGAAGATGATATAAGAAATGATAAACGTTTCAGAAACTTTATGAATAAAATTATAACGGCAAAAAATAATTATTATAAGTCAAAGATAAACAAATCAAAAAGCGATCATAAACAAATTTGAAAAGAATGCATATCGATTAGAAATAAACAATTCGTTTATTACTGATGATAATGGGGTGGTGAAACATTTAATGATCTTTTCATTAATATAGGAAAATCCATTTAAGACAACATTGACGCATATCTAAATATCAGGTATGTAAATAACTTAAATGCAGACTCTTAAATTCATTGAAAAGCCATTTGGCGTAGGGAAAGGATTAACGTACCACATTTTTTAATAACAAACATATTTTAAAATTACACTTTATTACAATTAATTAATCTATCATTTACAACTTCTGTTGTTTCATCTAAGTGGAAAATATCAATAGTCACACCTATCTATAATTCTGGTAAAAAAGATATGAATAATTATGGGCAAATATCTGTTATAAATAAATTTGCGAAAATCTTAAACACGTTTAAAAAAAAAATTATGACATTCTTAGCATCCAAGAGTTTACTCTAATCAATTTGGGTTAACTGAAAACAAAAACACCGAGGATGCAATTTTTAACCTTAGGAAAGCAAAAAGGAAAATTGGAATGTGTTTATGGACTTGACAAAGGCTTTCGACACAGTTTCTCGCAAAATACTTTAACGATTTTAACCGCCGCGAATAGACAAGCTATTCTTCGTCATTCGAGAATCATCGCTACAGTGAAAACACTTCGCGCGACATCTCTGGAGACACGTGGAAGTAGGTATATAAGGTGCCCTTGCCGCTAGGAGTCGGGATATTTGCGCAAATTTTAAATCGAAATAAATGTTTCTGTCAAGTCTTAAGGGATTGTGTCTAGTGCTTACGTGTGTAATAAACTAGTTGACTATTTATGGGCATCTAAGTGTTTTAATTCACATCTTAATAAATGGTAAAAATAATCAAATACTTTTTAATACAGTTGAAGATATTGGCAGCAGAGAAGGTCCCTTACATTTGCTAGAAACTTATTATCTCTCCAGTCGAGTTCTATGCAACAAAATAAATGACCCTTTTAATGGAGCATAATGTGTTGATACAGAGGTGCCCCAAGGTACTGTGGTGGGACTCATTTCCTTCGTAATATACGTAAGTAATACTGGAAATATTTTTCAGGAGGCAATGTTATATATAATAATATGGAGATAATAGTGTTTTCTGGATTGAAGTATGCCAAAGGGTGAAGATAGTCTCAGTTCAATGCATGGTGGGCTTAGTACCAGCTAAATAAAGATCTCATGTGTTTTATTGTAGAATTTTCTCTTTCCCAAATAAAAATCTTTGTCGAAGTAAAATAATCAATAAATAGAAAATCAATTCTTTAAATTCGATTTTCTTCATATCAATAAACAATTTTAATGGTGTAACCTACTCTTCTAATCATTTTTACTGCAAGGAGGCCCAATGTAATAATTTTGGTGTAAACACTATCTCGAAAATCAAAATCTCAATGCAGGCAAGTTTAATTGTTTCTGCAAATTTGAAATGCAATCTCTAGATCGAAGATCAACGAAATCATCGGATGAGATATCGACCAAGTCAAACTAATTTAAAAATCTATAATTTTAACTGCCTCACTTTAAATAATACTCAATATGTTAGTTTTTAAGTGGGAATCATATAGCTTTCTTAAATAAAAAAATTAGCTGCATCTCCAAACGTCTTAGGCCCATTACACTCTTAGGATAATTATGGTTTAACTTTGTCGTTTAGTATTAAGAATAAGTAACTTACTTACAGTTATTATTTGTCTTACGCTAACTATAATTAGAGAAATGGCTTTTTATACAAAACTTTTGAAATAAAAGTAATGAGTAGTATAAATATACTAATTCATAATTTTATTTAATTATCAGTGACAATGGTTCTCCATTTTAGGTCCTTAAGTGTAATTAATTGAATAATAAGAAAAAGTGAAATTATAGAAAAACTTACAGAAAGCTTTCGAATGAAAATATTTCTTTCATAAGTTTTAAGTTCGAATATACAACTACAATCGAAATGTTTTGTTGCAATTTCATTAGCAATATTATATAGTTTCTACTACGTATGAAAGTATTCTAAATTACCAATGGAGATATTCCAAGAACATTTAGATAAGACAATACAAAAATTTAAATTTTTCTCTTTATCATCCAGGAAAATAGTTGTTTTATTCTCGGGTCTATAATGTTTTTCCCAAAAATGGGGAGAAATTATGACGTCAATGTCGTTTAGATAATCAATATTATAAAAAAATTAATTAAAAATTTGGCCTAATTCGGTACGATTTTATCTAAATATGTTGTTATAATGAGTATTACTCTCTATGCGTCATTGGCGTACGTTTTGCTATGATTGTGAAATTAAACAGGAATATTTACACAGAAAGTTTCAAAACTTGATATAGTTATTATTAGTAATATGTTTATTACTTGTATTTGTTATTATGAGTAATATAATTATTAGTTTTGATTCTTCATTTTACACTATTTCAGTTAAGACATAATTTTTTGATCGTAATTTTGGCATCATATTGTCCAATAATCGGGATTCATTTTCCATTTGCTGACATTAGGGCGCTTCATACTGTTGAATTTTGCAGTGATCTTCGGTACTATCGAGCTTTCACAAGGTCGTGACAGTTGGTTTAATCTTATATGTGGGGCTAGATAGCATCCAGTTAACTTGCGTCCCCAAAAATTTTTCTGGTTCTTCATAAAATATATTTATCATATCACTAAGAGCCTTGTTCATAAAAAAATTATCCCAAACAGAACCTGACATAAACATTGAAACAGCATTATAGGCAATTGACTTAAAGTCTCTGTAATAACCGTTACTTACAAGTTCAGTTTTTTTTTGTATAAGAAAATGAAGTAAAGATAAAAGTTAGGTTAAAGGTTCATTAATGCCCATCAGTTTTAGCTTATGCAATAAAATATTGTGTCAAACGCCTTGGAGAAATCTGTATATATTGTGTCCAACTGATATCCTTTCTGAAAGCTTCCAACAAGAAGTCCACCTGAGTAAGAAGGTTTCATTTCGTAGATTTGCGGGGTCTAAAGTCAATAAAACTGCTGATAATTTCTTGAGTGGGGACATTAACATTATGGTGTGAATAAACTGCAGAAACATAATCAGCAAGCATGTTACCAATCTACTCTCCAGCACAACTTGTCTTGTCTGAAGATTTTAGTGTATTTGAAAACGATCTATTTTTCCTTTTATGGTCAACAGATGATCAAAATTTCTTTATTATGTTAGAGTCAACAGCTGCTTCAGTGCAGTGAACACTTAAAACATTGAAAGTGTTTCAATGTTCTAAGACCGAACATATTGTCTGTAGCATTCCAATGTCAGATCCTTGCACAGCTGTCTCAACCTGGAAAGCTCCCGATAGTCGGTAGCTGATCGTCTTTGCTTATATTTTTTATGCATTTTTTCTTATCGATAATAAAATTTTCAAGTTCAATTAAAACCCATACTAGGAATAAATCAATTGCAATAAAGATAATTTCGTATAAGAATTGGGTGGGAAAATACAGCTCCTATGGGTAACATGCAAGTTTACAGATCTAAGTGAAACAAAAACGTGTTTATTAATATCAGGCACTTGAAGGCGTTTACTAGGTATAGATATGAGTATGGCAATTAAGTTACTTAAGCGGTCCTAGCGATAGATATTAAAATCAGTGAAGTTCTGCATCATAAGTGCTGCCATGCAACCAAGTTTGTGCAAATAAAATTATGTCTTACTGACAGACTGGTGAGTTATTTTGTAGCACATCGAACTTAGTTCTTAAGTCTTGAGTGTTCTGGTAATATACCAACAAACTTTCATTGGAATTTGGCCGACTTAGTTTTGTTAGATAATTTCAGGAACTCCTTGAAAATATCTATTCATATGAATTCGGCCTTAGTCGCACTATTTGTGAAACCCCATGACCCCTTTTGTTGGACATGACATTTGACCTATGCTTAATGTCATGTGTCAACTGTCACCATGCGCGCCAAACAAACGTTTTTCGCGCCTTTTTCTTTCATTCTGTGTGTGCAGCTGAACTCTGCTGAACTGGGGTTAAACCTCTTTGCAATTTATTAACGGTTTCGTTTCTTATTTTCTGCATTTTTACTTAACCTTCTACGTTAAGCTTTTATCAAATATTGTCACAAACCAAAATGTTCGAGGCCAGACTAGTGAAAAGCTCCGTATTCAAGAAAGTCTTGGACGCCATCAAAGACCTTCTCACCGATGGGTCGTTCGACTGCTCGGAATCGGGTATCCAGCTCCAGGCCATGGATAACTCTCACGTTTCCTTGGTCTCATTAAATCTGAAATCCGATGGATTCGATAAATTCCGTTGTGACAGGAATTTAACCATGGGCATGAATATGCAGAGGTAAGTCTCGGGAAGGGTCTACTCAGATTAGTTTAAATGTAGCTTTAAAGATTTAAAAGAATATAGTCCTTTTAAAGCAATTACTCTGCTCACAACCCAATTGTAATTATCTTAACCCTTTGCACTCGAGGGCTCTGTAGTGGAGTATATATATATTGTATTCATATGTACATTCTAAAACTAATGTAATGCTTCATAGAGGAGCCCTCGAGTGCAAAGGGCTAATATTGACTAGAGGCATTCAAAGCATACATGGAACAGAATAGGGGCACCAATTTACAATATTGGGTTAGGTAACAATAATAATAGTAATAAACAAATTTATTTCAAGATAAATTGTCAAATATACAACCACCAACAAGTGTAACAGTCATCGTCATCTTATAGTCAGGCAAAAATTTGAACATGATCACAACTTGAGCCCTCTCCTGTTCCTGGCTTACACATGTGATTTACCTTCAGAACTAAAATGTTGGGTATCAATGTTTGCTGACGACACAAAAATATATGCAGTTCTTCTAACTTCTCATCAACAATTGCACACTGAACTTGACACTATTTGGAAGTGGTGCAGTAAATAGTACCTTCCTCTTAACATAGACAAGTGTGTGGTGTTACATTTAGAAAAAAATAATCCCCAGCTACCCTACCAAATAAATAACATTGGACTTAAAAAAGTCAAATCATATTGTGATCTTGGAATAATAGTAACTAAGGATCTTTCTTGGTCCCAGCATATTGCCTCCATTGTGAAACATGCAATTGATTGATTGATTGGTTAAATAAATAAATATGCAAACTTGCTAACTTTTGATAAACAAAAGCTTTGTGGATTTAATTTTCACATTCAGAATCCTTTATAATTATTTGGGCAGTGATCTAAATGAACTATTTCAAAGAAATCAGGATATTAGACTTCATGGTCACACTTAAAAAAACAGATGTATAAAACAAAAACATGTCAACTGTTTTTGCCTAATAGAGTGTTTGATGTTTGGAATTCAATACCCGTAGATGTCATAACTGCTCCTTCTGTAAACTGTTTTAAGAATCGTCCGGATAAATTGGACATGTTTAGTGTTTAAATTTGGAAGCTGATATTTGAAGATTTATTGAAATATATTGTAATGCCTACTTAGTTCATGTCGCTATACAGAATGTAAATTCTTGGCTTTTATCTAATAAGATAATAATAATAATAAATAATGATATAAAAATAACAAACAATTACTGTTTTGTCAACTTTTGTAATATTAAAATATACTCACTGGGGAACCTTAGTCTTCTTGCAGTAACTCAGTTTACATCAACTAACACAATGTTACATTCCAATATTTGGTTGTATATGGTAATAGGATTTCTCTTGATAGTAAGGGCTTCCCCAGACTCTCCGCTGTCACTAAACAGTAAGCATCTCAACATATTTCATTCATTTAAATAATGGTGTTATATGAGAAGACCAGTTTAAAAATTCATCAAGATATAGTCCCAAAAACTTAAAATTCACTGGAATTTTTTTTTTATAAGTTTAGCTTTAGGCCATTTTCTATAAACCATTGTGTCACTCTTTGTAAAAGATCTTTATTTGCTTCTTTTAGATCATCAATATCTTTTGTGTCTATTATTAGATTTGTATCATCATCAAAACTAATATATAGAGAAAACTAAGAGATTTCTGTCCTGGCAGTCATAGGCTTTCGATAGGTCATTTGTATATGGCAACTACTATTTCATCCCTTTCAAAGTATTGAAGCACTGACATTATATACATTGTAACACTAATCTCTTTTGAGAGGGCCACTATCCATTGCTAAGTTATTCTTATACTATGCTTATGTTATGCTTTATATTAATCTTCACGAGAAGATTAAAGATTTTTTTTCATTTTAATGCACCTTTTGCAAACTGCAATAGGGTAATTTAAGAGAGAACTTATGGATAGTAGTATGGAAGAGGATATATGCATTTTAAGACAGCCTCTAAGTTTCCAATTTCAAATATCCTTTATTTGCCAAAAAAAAACAATTATTTCTCAATAGTACGAACAGCATTGCTGATCATATGGAAAGCTTCTGCAAAATGAGGAAGTTATGGTAAATAAGTTTCCTCAAGGCAACATCATGAACATCGACATACCTGACATTGGATCTTATTTTGAATACTATCATTACTGTTTTGGTAAAAGAATAAAGCTAACTAAGGATGAAGTTAGAAGTTTCAAGATTAATGCTCTTTACTATTTTACAATTAACTCCTTTAGTTGCAAGGGATCTGAGATTATCCAAACTGCTAAAAATCAATAACCATAACTGATTTTATTAATTTCTGACTATATACATTGAAAAACATTACCACTAAATTGAGTAGGGAGTGATACAGATCACCTAGTCGGAAGGCCAGATATTAGAGTTCTTTTTAGCAAAAAGAGAAGTTATTCATAGTATCATTTCAAAGAACTGAAATGCCTTCCAACTCATTAAAACTGTGTATATGGTTTAAAAAAAATATATTGAAAAATATAACATTAATCTGAAGATGCATAATACTGAGATAACCAGAAGTAGTGCCAAAAGATATTTAAAACATATAAACTTGCATGGAAACCTTTAAATGAATTACAAAACTAGTCTCAACACAAATAAATTTATTTTGTTATTTTGAAATAACATTTTAAAATCTAATGAAGAACTAACATTGAACACTAAGAATAGGTATAATGCAAGAAAAAGAATCAATATTTATTTGAAACCAGCCATGCTAACAAAGCAGCTATCCAATTTGACAATTATTATAATTTAACCTGTAACTGATATGTTGTTTGTTCTGAAACCAACAGATTGCTGAATAGGAACATTACTTACTTTATATTCATTTGACAATAATTATTAAGATGTTGCACATCAAGAAAACATGTATTACATACATCTATTTTAAATGCTGTACATTGTAACTGATTTTGTTTCCAATACATACAGTGTCTAAAATCATTGACGAGCATTTAAAAGAAAGAATGGTGATCCTAAATTCATTCAAACATTTCATGTTTGATGATTTAAGTAAACTTACTATTTCAAATTCCTTTAAAAGAAGATAGATACTTGGGTAAAAACTTTTTAAAACTACATAGGTAGATGTTTCATCCAAAAATGTTCACCATGTTTTTTTTTTTTTGTTCAATTTCAGTCTTGGCAAAGTCTTCAGATGTTGCGGACCAGATGACACAGTGACCATCAAAGCTCAAGACGATGCTGACACAGTAACATTCATGTTCGAATCAGAAAAAAAAGACAAAACATCCGACTATGAAATGAAACTGATGAACTTGGACCAGGAACACTTGGGAATCCCTGAAACTGAATTTTCTTGCATCATCAAAATGCCTTCGGCTGAATTCGCTCGCATTATCAGAGATCTGTCCCAGTTTGGTGAGTCTATTGTCATTTCTTGCACCAAAGAGGGAGTCAAGTTCTCTACTCAAGGTGACATTGGTACTGGAAATGTTAAAATTGCACAGACAAATAATTTTGATAAAGAGGAGGAGTCTGTTATTATTGACCTGCAGGAACCAGTCACTTTAACATTTGCTTGCCGATATTTGAACTCTTTTACAAAAGCGACTCCTCTGAGTGAACAGGTTTCCTTATCAATGTGTGAAAATGTACCACTTGTTGTGGAGTATCAGATACCAGAACTGGGTTATTTGCGTTACTATTTAGCCCCAAAGATTGAAGAGGATGAGAACTAAGTTATTATGGCAATGCTGTTAAACTTTACAGAATATTTTAGATTTTAAGTTTGCACCAGTCTTTTAAGTTATACACAATAAGGAATTTGTTTTTAATACTATTATAAAGTATTTTTTTATGTAATTTGTTTTTTTTTTTTTGTTCAAAGTCCTATATGAGCCTATCAAAACACAATGACACCTTATTTAATAACATACCTGAAGTGCAAAAAAATATTTTTGCAAGTACTAATATTAACTCCTTGATTGTACATTGTTATTTGTTTCTAAAGAAGTTTCTTGGTAGTTTACCAGGCAGCTTATATTAAAAACATTAATATACAAAGGATCTGCTTCAAAAAAAGTGGACTTGCATTTTATATTTGTATTTCTGCTTTGAATTGTCATAGTCGATGGTTTTGGGGGAATAGTGCTTGCACAATATATTTATATGCAGACTAAAAAAAATGCCCTAGAAACATTGGTATATGGAATGGCATATTTCTCATGCAAGAAGGCAAAATATGCCTGCTTTCCAAAAAAAAAAACTATTCAGCATTTATCTGCGTTATCCCCAATTTTGATAATAGTCTAAATGAACACCTAAGTATTTGTAGCAAAGCTAACATACAATTAGAAAAAATCGTTTATTAGGTGCTATACACAATTTTATTGGTTATTTTTGTGGTAAAAGATATTGAACAATGCAGATATATGCAACAGTCAAAGCACGAAGTTCAAAGAAACAGTGGCAGCAACAGTCCTAATATGAACTTCATACATATTAAGACTTCCTTTGAAACGAATCGAGTTTCACAGCTTGGAAGTGGTTTTTGACGCGTCTTTAGTGTTTTTAATTTAAGTTAATTTGCGTGTCATTACAACACAACTGACTGAAGATATTGCGCCCCACTACCGAGTGCGGGAATAATCCACCGTTTTTCAGCTCGATTTATGTACACGATAATAATGCTCAGATACCTGATTATGAAATTACCAAAATCTATCGTGATATTGCAATAAGATGTATTGCGGTTTAAAAAAAGAAAAGTTTGCGATTATCTAGAAGGAGAGCCATATTCTAATTTTTAAGGCGAGAGGTAGAGGAGACATTGCAATTGACAGAGGGATTGGTGGATGACCAACATGGTTTTGTCAAGGAGAGATCTATGTCCATGAATCTGGTAGTTTATGAGACTGCTCTTTTGAGCGCCTGCGAGAGTAAATATCCTAGGCAGACACTATCTACACGGATTTCTTCAAGGCGTCTGATAAAAAGAGTAAATCAACGACTTCTTTGAGCTAAGTTAAAAGCCATGGGCTTTAGTGAATTGTCTTTGAAATGGTTGGGCAGCATGCTGGTGCGTCGTAGACAAAACGTTAAAGTCAGTGTGCACCTCTCTTCTTTTCAGTTTGTTTGTTAATGACATATACAGCAGTGCATGATGCAGGAAGTTTGCAGATGACTGGCATATATTTATTCTGTATCTGATGCAGCTGTTTAGCAGCAATGCTTGGATAATTTCTTTTATTGGTGTAGTATAAACCTCCTCTTTCTTAATTTATTTATTTAGCGTTACAAATACCAAAGGATAGTAATTTGTTGTAAAGTGGCAGGAAGAATAATAATTAGGAATTTACTTAATCTAATAAGAATATAGAATTAGAAACACTTAAAGACACCTCATGTCTGTAAGCGATATGCCTCAGCTTTAGTAAATGTTCTTACATTCGTTTTTTTTAGAAATCAATGCGATTGACACAGTCTATACTATTAAATAGTGACAACTTAAAAAGGTTAACTCTGGTAAGGGATGACACCAAAATCACTTTTCAAGATCATTATTATAATGCAATGAAAACTTTGGGTTTTAATCTAAGGTCAATGCGTAATTTGTCTCCATGTTTAATAATTTAATACTGCCCTTTGGTAAGATCTTAATTAGACTAATTGGAGTACTCATTTGCGTTTTGGTCTCCATTCTATGCTGTTACATTACTACTACTATAATTACTATGCTGTACACATTAATAAGCTAGGACGGGTTCAAAGGAAATTCATAAACTTTTGCATTTTTCAATTTGGTAATCAACATCAATATACCAAAGTATGTTACAGTCTTTATCTCAGAGAAGAAAAGTTAATAATGTATGTTTTATTTATGAGATTATTAATAGTTTAATTGACTGCTCAGTCTTGTTGGGGCAAGTGGCTCTTAAATTAGGCCAGTTCCTCTATTGAGAAGTAGCGAATCATTTAAAGTTGGGTACCATAGAACAAATTATGGAATGCACAGTCCACTGGATCGATCAATAAGTCTTCTCAATCGGCATCTATCTCTTGATGCATTTGAAAGCTCACTTAGCAAATTTAAAAGCAATGTTATGCATATGTTGAAGCAGGATGTAGCTTAGATTATAATATTTGTTGTTATGTGAATTTTGTATTTAACCGTATCTGTCATTTTCCCGTCTGTTGATCATTGATTAAATAAAAAAGTAACATTTTATGCTGAACTAGTTATAAATATAAAACAATATTATAATTGTATATTTGGTAACATTAATATCGTGTCAAAGCTCATCGCTGTAATTAATAAATGGATTTGGATTCCAATAAAATTGAGATAACAGATACGAAAAAATGCTAATGAATTTTACAATTAGTTTGCAAATATTGAGTAACACTAATGCCAAGTAATTTGATTAGAGATGATGCCTTTCAGCTTGAAAATTCAATTAAAAACAGAAAGTTTTAAGGAGAAACATCAAATACAGATTATGTCCTATTTGAAAACCCGTACCTTCACACGTTTTAGTAAAATTTAAACCAATTGCTGCAGGTTGCGTTTTATCACCTGTAGTTTTCAAAATGTAGCTTTTTCTGCTATCTAAATAAAAAAACCATCTCCTATACCAGGTTCTATATGAGTTTACATGGAAATGATAATCTTGCATAAGATAGGCACTCTCCATCTCCTGAGACAGAAACTTCTAATTCACTGTCAAAAACGATGGATTTATTGATGAATTCCATCCTTTAGAAGAGTACACCAAAGCAAAAACGGTTAAATATCACTAAAACGGCTAATTATTAGTATAATTTTACTGAAGCCAGCTGAATTGCGAAGAATTCCTGGATAGGTTGGAATCTTCAGCTCTATTCAAAGGCCTAAATCATTTGTGAGAAAAAGAAAATTAAAAACTACATAAGATTCATAATGGATCACTGGAATTTCACTGAAAGTTCCCAGGGGTCAAGGAGTTACAAGTTAATCTAGGAAACTCGAGTTCGCTTTTGAAAAACGAGTGATAATGAATGAATTCCCTCCATTGGAGGTACTGACAGGAATCAAAAGTTCATATAAGAATCCTAATGGGTGTCCAAGAGTTATCAGAGGTCAAAGAGATTGAAAATGCTAATGAATCATCTTGGTATCAGATCTTGGAGCTAGTCCAAGTGGTAAAGAGCTTAAGGTTTTCTCACCCTTATGTGAATTGAATAAGAATTTTCCTCTCGAACATCTCGAGTTCAAGAATTCGCTATCAAAAAACACGAATGATTAAGGAATGAATTCTGTTCATTGGATGTACTGATATGAACCAAAAGTTTACGTAAGGATCCTGATGGATTTTTGGAGCTTCATCAAAGGTCAAAGAACTTGGAAATGTTATAATGAGAGGTGGTATGTAAAGCGCTTGACCTTGTTTTCTCATGTGAAGAAAATTAAGAATTGCCTTGCAGAACAATGATTTTTAATTTTTTACTCGAAAACCTTACATCGTACGAACAAAAGTCAGAGAATTAATTTGGCTCCAAACTGAAAGGGGATTTTTGAAATAATTTTTGTTATAAGTACAAGCACGTGCGTCCCATTTTTCCTTCAAGAATGTTCAATTAAAAATCCCGTACGGATATCAAATTTTAAAAATCTTCGAGATCAAAAAATGCCTTTTGTTGATCCAAAGCCGTACATTAATTAAGAGTTCACTTTCAATTTTCGTCACATCTAGGGTCCAAAGCCTGTTTCTTTTTGGTGAAAATCGGGAATGTTTCTTTAAAATAGAAAAGTAATTTTGTTTTTTGTATGGTCGAAATAATGGAGAAGCCAAGCAACATTTATTTTAATACCATTGGCAATTTTTTTTTTATTTTAATACATACAACGGTTTTAACCCTTTAATCCAATGTTACCGACAGATAAATACACACATCGGAAAAGTTTAGGGATATTTTTATAAATTGACCTTATTTTTTTTTTTGAATTGTTCTAGATAAATAATAGCCGAATTATAGTAATTAAGACTCTTTTACTATACTAAAAAAATTACAAAAATAAAGAACTGCCTATAACTAAAATTAAAAAAAAAGTCTACAATTTCTTTAAAAATGTATTGTTTTGTATAATGAAAAAAAAATGTTTTTTAAATTAGATACAAAAAAAATCTTTATAAAAAACGCAAATTAGTACAAAGTATGACCTCCACGCTGGTTTATGACGGCTCGACATCTATTGTTCATGGACAAAATAACGTTGTCGATGTTTTGTTGGGGCAAGTTTGCCCATTCCGCTATCAGTCGCTGCGGGAAACGAAAGGTAGTGTAAATGTCATCCATCTGTGGAGTCATTCTTCGTTGGAGCATATCCCATACATGCTCAATTGGATTAAGGTCAGGAGATTGTGCTGGCCATGGCAATACATCAATCCCCTCGTTCTCCAACCAGTCTCTCTCACTACGCGTGCGACATATGGACGCGCATTATCATGCATTAGGTGGAAGTTTTGGCCAACAGCGCCAGCAAACGGACGAACAACAGGTTGAAGAATGGTATCGATGTTCTGCTGAGCTGTAAGGAAGCGATCTGGAAAAACGAGGTCGGTTCTACCGCCCATCATTATTCCAGCCCATACCATAATTGTACCCCCTCTGTATGTATACACTTCCTGGACATGTCTTAACCGTTCTGCATTTCCAGATCGTCTCCATACCCTCACTCGATGTGAATCTGGATGAAATCCAAATCTGGATTCGTCGGTGAATAAAACTGTAGCCCAATCATGTTCATTCCAGTTTTGATATTCTTGGCACCATTCTAATCTCGCAGCGCAATTGCCTCTGGAAAGAGGTGGACATCTAAGTGGACTTCGATTGTGGAGGTTGGATTCATGGAGACGATTTCTTATAGTATCACGGCCTACGGTAATATTGTGTGCTCCCTGCAAGTTGATAACCAATTCAGGAGCTGTAATGTTAGGTTGCCTTCTAGCAGTTAAAACTAAAAATCTATCTTGAGCAGCTGTCGTAGCGCGGTCACGTCCTGAATGTTGTTCAGCTGGATTTCCAGTTTCACGAAAACGCCGCCACAATCGACTTATAACGCTCTGAGAGACTTCTAGACGCTCTCTTTATCTCGTCCAAAGTTAAATGACGTCGTTCCATGATAAAACACAATTTTTTTATTCACTTTGCAAAGCAGTAATTCTGTACCATGGACGAAATCGAGACTACCAGAATATTTATTGCAATATAAAAACCATGGTTTTTTCTGTTTTGTGAAAAAATTCCTAAAATATTTGTTGTCAGTGTTAAGATTCTGTTTGTCTCACAGAAATCTACAGGATGAGCCAATCTTCAAATTTGATTTAAATTGATCACCAAAAAAAAATTTTATTATTTTATTATTTTAGAAAAATATCCTTAGAATCTTCCCATGTGTGTATATTACATGGACAATGAATGATAATCCCCAGAATGCCAATAAATAATGACTGGTTTAGTGCACTAAATTATATTAGAGTAATAAAACAACGAAAAGTACTCAGGCCACGGTACAATTTTTAAATTGACTCAACTACTACATGAAACGTGAAAAAAAATAGCTTTTAAAAGACGTTTGACCATAATCAATCAGTATTAGGTATATTTCTTAATACTATACAACAAATATCTAAATTAGTGAAATGGGAAGTGATTATAAGGGATCTTTGTGCACCAAGGTGAACCAATGTCCGCATTCGCATCTCTTCGGCTCGCCCTTGTGTAACCACATCCAGTTAACGCTGGTGGCGTCCTCTTCGCAGATGCACCCGATGATTCTCGCATCGAATGCCGACGGAATTTTACAGGGTTGGGCTTTGGTGGCCGGTCCACGTTTGATCGCGCGCATGTCATACGGATCGTCGTTACCGGCCAGTTTGGCGAGCAGTTCACGTTTTTCGAGACCGGTGGCGTGTTCTAGCGGGTCGCCCATTGTTACTGAAATTAAATTATATTTTAAGACCATAATTTTTTTTTCAGAATCATGGAACAGAGCATACCTAAATAACATAACTAATACTTAATTTATTTAGCAATGAACCAGGTCACATATTGTCATTCAGACACTCTTCAATATATTACATTATTGAAGAGTGTCTGAGCCTTAGGCAGCAATCTTTTTTTAGTTTTCTTTTAAATGATTTTCGGTCAAGAATATTTCTTATAGAGAGAGGAACATGGTTATAGATTTTCCAGCTCAGATAAATCAATGAATGCCTTATAAGAGCAGTAGTGGATATGGGGAGGGAAAAGTCATTCAACATGTGGGATTTTTGGAGACCTAACACACTTGTGAATCCGCGCCAATATTTCCACGATAAATAATGAACAGAGTGTCAGGACTGTTTTTGAAATAAATAGAAGTCTACATGAAGCCCTTAGGTCAGAGGAACAGAGATGCCTAAATGCCTTCTTTTGTAATAAAAATATTATATTTAATAGACCCTTGCCGGCCAAACGCCAGATCTGATGTGCGATTCTATCAAGAATGAAAATTCTATGAAAACTGGTTTTGCGCAAACAGACTGCTTTTAAATAGTGATAACACACATCAGGTGACATTCTCTATAAAAGATCTATCAAATGTAGAAAATGCATCAGAGGTGAGTTTTCTTGAAATAATTTTTTACCCAAAGCTGCAATGGCGTAAGCATATAATAGGTCTTGTGGGGAAACTCAACAGAGGCCTGTATATGCTCAGAAACATCTGCAATTGTATCTCTGCTGATATGTTAAGAACAGCATACTTTGCCATTTTTCATTCTCGTCTTTCATATGCAATTCTTGCCCAGGGCCATGTAGCAAAGGTAAGCAAGGTTTTTGGCTTACAAAGAAAGGTGGTAAGACTGATATCTGGTTTAGGTTACAGAGATGATTGCAAAAATGTTTATGTTAGTCTTGGTCTCTTGACTCTGGCTTGTTTGTATGTGCTATACAGTGTCTGCTGTATATTAAGTAGTGTGAGTTCAAGCTCACAGGGATGTCCATGAGTACAACACTCGAGCAAGGAACAATTTGGTACCTGCCTATTGGCGTCTGGGGGGTGTCAGGATAATCAAGGGTACTGGGCTATTAAGTTTTTTAATGTATTACCAAATATGACTAAGGTTTTACCAATTAAAGATTTTAAGCAAAAGGTGAAGCATTATCTAATAATGTATTCTATTTTTTTGGTGAGTATCTTAATTCAGATTTTAACATGTTGTAAGTGATGCCATTATTTTTAGTCCTTTTGTTTTAGTATGTATCCTACTTGAAAAGAATTGTTTGTAATTGTTTCAACAAACCCTTTTAAGTAATGTCTTTTTAATTTATCTTTTTTGACATATGTAAACTGTATATGTGATAGCATGAATAAATTATTGAGTATTGAGTATGACAAAGAACACCAAACAGACAACATCTTTCCCAAGCTCATGTTTCACAACCCTGAGAGCAAAGCAGCCAGAAGACAACTTGTATGCGAGGTTCAGAATATGATCCTTAAATTTCAGTTGACCATTGATGGTGATACCCAAGAACCTGCAACTCTCTTTATTCTGTAGTGGTGTCTGCTTATCAAACATAAGATTCCTCACGTCATACTTAAAACCAAAAACGAACGATTTTTTGCATTAACACAAGTCTGTTTGCAGCACACCATTTGCCTACAACAGATTTGTAACACTGTAATACTATCACTAGAGCCTTATGGGAAATTATTAACTCCATCATCAACTTCTCAAGTTGAGGAACAAAGTATGTTCCTAATTTGGCTACTGATAATGGAAAGATGGTTACTTGGTTACCTCAATATTGCTAATACTTTTAATTATTTTTTTATAGAGCCAGTGTAAAGGATCACAGATAATTTTCAGGTGCCCATACAAACACATGCATTTCAACAGTTTATTCCAAGGTATTTTTTTTATTCCTTTTACTGGAGGTGAAATACCTAAGATTATAAAATCTTCCTCTAGGAAAAAGTCATCTGTTGTAGACAAGATACCTTGTTACTCATTGCTAGCATGTGCTGATCATATAACCTCTCCACTTACCTATCTTCTGCATTTATCATTTCAGCTTGGATATTTTAGTCCTAAAGAGCTAAAAGCAGCTGTTATCATACCTCTATCATAAAAAGGGGGAGACAGCAGAAGTGAGTTACTATAGGCCTATTGCTCTCCTGTCAGTATTTTTAAAGATCTTCGAAGAATTATTTTAAAGAAAGACTCATTGCATTTTTAGATTCTTTTGGTATACTGACATGTCATCATTTTGGATTCTGAGCTGGACTCTGTATGAGATGCTATAATATCTCTTTATACAAGTATTTCGAATAATTTTGAATTAAAGTTAAAATCTGTTGGTATCCTGTTTGATTTTACTAAAGCATTAATGATGCTTTACTACTAAATAAGGTCTTTGGTTTTAATTAAGGTCCAGCTCAGAAATAGCACAAATCATATTTGACAGGTAAAACCCAGGCTATTAGATTGATGGTTAGTGGTTAGGTAACCATATTTGATTGTGCAAGTGTTGTCACTGGGGTTCTACATGGAAGTGTTCTTGGGTCCATTTTATTTTTATTTTTTATTAACGACTTGCTTAATGCCAGCTATAAAACACTTTGCCTTACACCCTCATACAACAAGACTGCCAAGTTCTTGGGAATTGTATTTGATAGGCATCTCTTAACATGCAATCTTTATAACAGAAGTCAATATAACGTAGCAAATGCATGGGAATTGGTGGAAGAAAGGGCAAAGGGACACTATGAAAATCCTTTGAGAGTTTAAAAGGTGCTGAGATATAATATCACAACTTATTTAATTGCAGCTTTGGTATAAGAAACTACTAAATTATTGTTATTTTATAGTGGGTTAGGAACAGTGGGAAGACTTTTCTCTACAAATGAAAATACCAATCTTTTTGTTAACAGTTATGCATTTTCAATGAGTTCACTCCTCATTTACATGAAAAATAATGATTAATCATCTATTGCTAAAAATAAAAGAGCTTTTTGATCTCTGTCTATTAAATAGTAAAGTCCCCAAAAATTGGCCTAATTTCATTGTGATCCTGTTTCACAAAAAAGGAGATAGAGCAGTACTAGAGTCATGTGTCACCTTTACAATTTGTTTACTCAAATTATATCCACCCAACTGGAAAATAAATCTGGATAGATTTTTATTAACCTGTAAAATTGGCAGGCTTTTGTTGTGGATTTAGAAAAAATGGCCACCTGCACACCCTTATAGAAAAAACAATTGAATACAACAGAGCTTTAGTAATTACATTTGTGGACTTGCAAAATTACATGAAAAGCAATAATAATTAATCATTGTTTTTCATGCAAACATCACAGCTATGTAGTGTCTGATGATGATGAGTGAACTCATTGAAATGCATAACTCTCTACAAAAAAATTGGCATTTTTGTTTGTGGAGCAAAATCTTCCTGCTCTTCCTAACTTGCTATATTATAGCCACTCCACTTGAAGAATGAACTTCTGCTTACAAATATTGTTATTTTTGTAAATTGTTGTTTATGGTAGGACTATCACCAGGACCCCATCTAATTTACCACCTGATTGTACATAAGTATTAAACCTAGCTTTATCATGACTAAAACTACTGTATTTTGAAATAACAGTGTATAATAAACTTGAGGCGTCCGGTTTCTAAACTCTCTAAATCCATTTTATACAAAAAATGAGGTAAGGGCCCTGCTGCCATCTATAATTGCTTTTTTATCTTTCTCTAAATAATATCTGCACTAAAACTTCTTCAATCCAATAAAAATTATATGTAATATTCCAGCCACCGTAGCAGAACTCTCTCACTCCTTTGTAGATACTATTTCAAAACTCTTTAGGTCCTTTCATTTATTCTGTTATCAAAACTGCTTACATCCCATAATAAAATATTATATTATTGTCGTACGGTTTCAAAACTGTCTTAATTCTGCAAGTTGTTTTGATTTTGTTTGCCCGCGTTTAGTAAACATCCGACTGCAATACAATAACGATTTCATTTTCGTTTTGTTATTTTCCACGTTTTTTTTAATAACACAACTTATAACAATTATTAATTTACTGTGAGTAAAGCCTTATGGAGAATTATTCTATTATGGTTTGGTAAAGGTAGAAAAAAAAAGCAGATCCCTCAAAATGGAAATCTACACAAGCAAAAAGTTCAAGGTCAGTACTTATGTATTTATGTAATTAGTTAGGTACATAAAAGTACGTTTTTTGTAGATACAGACCCAAATCGCTTCCAAGTCTACCAAAATGCAGCCACAAGAAGACCTTTGCTTGTGCTGATTTGACTATGCAGGAAATTAGGAAATTTCATGCATGCTTTTATCAAAATAAAACAAAGATTGAACAGGACAATTTTATTCTGAAGCATACTTCCCAAAATATTCCGAAGAGACGCCGTCCAGTTAAAGGTACACGCAGCAATTCAATTTCTTTATCTTATTTTATTAAAACAGAAAAAGGAACGCTGTCGGTTTGCAGCAATGCATTTTTATCAATTCTTGGAACCTCAAGATTTAGAGTTCAGAATTTGAGCAAAAAATTCTTGTCAGATGGTTGTCCTCCCAAAGAAAATCGGGGTGGCGACCGAAAAAGCAGGCATTATGTTCAAAAAAAGCAATGGGTCACAAATTTTATTAAAAGATTAAACTGTGTAGAGTCTCATTACATGAGAAATAAGTCCGAACGTCAATATATGGCATGTGATCTGAGTATTAGGAAACTTTGGAAAATATACTGTAGTGAAAATAAAGATCTAATAGTGAAATATAATTACTTCAGGGACATTTTTACAAAAGATTTTAATATAAGCTTTCAAACCCCAGCTACAGATGCATGTTCTGAATGCATTAGCTTAAAATGTCAAATTACAGCTGCTTCGAATCCTGAAACCAAGGCAGAATTAATGTGCAAATCACGAGTTCACAAACTTAAGGCCAAAGCATTTTATGAGCTTCTTAAACAGCCAGAAGATAATACTATTAAACTTAGTTTTAATTTTTAAAAAAACTTGCTGCTGCCGCGCGTTCCAGACCAGTCAGCCTATTATTCAAGACAATTTTATTGGTATAACTTTACCATATGTGAAGGTCATTCTAAGGCAACACACAAAAGATACTGTAACTTCTTACACTTGGACCAAGAACATAGGAGGAAAGGGATCTAATGAAATAGTTTCAATAGTTAATCACAAATTGTCCACACTTAATCTGGCAGAAACTAAGTGGATTAAGCTATTTTGCAATGGTTGTCCTGGGTAAAATAAAAACTCCATCATGATTGGCATGCTTATGCATTGGCTTTACTTTACAGAAACTTCAGTTCAAGAGATTCATGTAATATTTCCCATTGTAGGACATTTGTTTTTGCCACCTGATAGAGTCTTTGGAAGAGCTGAAAAAAAAGTTAAAAAGAAGGAAGTTATCCTTCATCCATGAGAATATTGAGAAATATTATATAAAAAGATTTTGATATCTTTGACTGGAAAAGAGCAATTGAGGTCTGTATTAAGCCACCTAATCAATGGCATTTCCAATTTTCAACTGCAAAGAGAATATCTATAAAGAAACAAAACCAACAAACAGGTAAAAGTATTGTTATTAAAGGAGAAGTAAACTTTAGATTGGATCTTGGTACCTATAAATCAGTGCTAAAAAAAGGGAAAAGCCTTACTTTAATAAAGCCTGAGCCGTTGCCAAAAGTTCATTCTATTAAAGAAGCTAAAATTAAAGATGTTGATGCTCTTTTGAAAAAACATTTTGGATTGGACTGGAGATATACACCAAACGAAGATTTGACTTTCTATAAGAATATTATTGACAATAATAGTGCGATAGAACAGGAAGACAATGCGAATACTGAAGATGTCATCTATAATATTGAAGAAGACAATGGGCGTAGAATTTAATTTTATTTTGTACATTAATGAAAATATAACTTTGTAGGTTACACTTTCAAAATATTTTGCATTATTTCATAACTCTTTAAATCCACTGTTTGTCAAAACTCATTACATCCAAACTTTTTTATCAAATTGTTTCTCTAGTTACACCTAAAAATATGTTTTTTGTCAAAAAACCTTATTAGAAGGGTCCTATTTTTACATATAATAAATGTTATAAATGTATTTTAAATAGTTTTGATACTACAGGTTTTTTACATTTTCTGTAAAACTGCTTATCTTGGATCTAGAGACTTTTGAAACCGGACGCCTCACTTGCATATTGCAATATTTCAAAGCCCTCTTCTAGCATTCTAGGCTAGCTATGGTAGGATTGGTGGTAGGTAACCCTGCCTACTTGATTCCCATCCCATTCCATAACCTAATATTTCCTAACTATAAAAGATAAGAAGGGCGTGTAAAATCCAAAGGGGAACTTAAGGTAATAAATTTGATTTTAATACAGGGTGCATCAAAAGTAGACCCACTCAAAGATGAACTTGGCCATTTCGAAAAACAAATTCGTGAGTTACGTAATGGAAATTAAAAGGAAAAATTATGTGTGGGGCGATTACCTTTGGTTCCGGCACATCGGATGCTCGACGAAAGAACGTATTTACGGCCCGACGAGACCACCAGTCTTCCCAGCGAAGCCATTTCTATTTAATCACGAGTAATTTATTGCCCACTTTTCTTGGATGCTTAGAAAATCTAGTCGTCTTCGATTAGCCCAGATCGACCAAATTGTTTTTTACTTTACGCGTAGTCCCTAATGTCATCAATGTCAAACGTGCAATGACACAAATGACAGGCTTACGTAGAGAAAAAAACCAGAAGAAGTACTTAGGCTGGGGCGCAAGCTGCGCATTTTTACGCAGACGTATTTTTGTTTTTTGACTGTGACGTACTAGTGTAGGTTTATTTTATTATAGGCAAATAAAAAACCTGACGGCAATTCCACTCCATAAGAACCAACATGTGTACAACAAAGGGCGGTACAGTACTGCTCTGCACGCCGCAGTTAAGTCAAAATATGCTTTATTATTACAACTTTGAATAAAGGCGAATATGACTATCAAAGAAAATGAAAGCAAAACATCTAAGATAGGATCAAAGAAGGATAATCGAGCTATAAAGGTCGTGAGTCTATGAAACGAAGGTCTTGAGAAAAATGAAGAAGAATTTAAGCAACGCAGCAGGATACCTACAAAGAAAGGAGTCTACAAACTTAGCAATAGCATATGGGGAATTAGATTTCTTTGAAGAAAACAAAACACTCCAACTTACTTTGTTTTAAATTTTACTTTAAATGCCAAATGATGAAAATTCCAGTTATCCATTTAGTTATTGCCTAAATAAAAAAGGGGAGGAGATAATTCCTGGAAATTGCGAAAAATCAAAAAAACACAAAGTTAGTAGGATAACACATAATGCCTACACAGAAATGGTTCAATAGACAAAAAAACACAAAAGAGCACAATTGGCGAATTATTTTACGACATTTTATTTCAGGATATTCAGCATTTTGTACCTTTTAAAAAATTTAAAACCTCATCCTTTCCAAAGTGGTTTAGCGCTGAACTACGTAGAATGGTCATAGAAAAAAAGAAAACCCATAAATTGTACATGGAGTCAGGTAAAATTCATGATTATGAAACATTTGTAACACTTAGAAGAAAGTGCAAAGAACTTACAAAAAATTACTATGATGCTTTTATAAATAATATAGAGCACAATATTAATGATAATCCTCAATCTTTTTGGTCATTCATTAATGAAAAATGAAAGCATTTTATGTTGCCTCAAACAGTTGAATTTAATGGCATTAATAGTCATAATAATCAGGAACTTGTAAATCTATTTTCTGACTTTTTTTCTAGTGTATATAAAATGCCGGTAAAAGATCATACCAATAATTATGTTTTTCAAAATTGTATAAATGTAAATTATTATCATTTTAGTTTAATTGATATAATAGATGGAATAAATTCAATGCCATTTAAACTAAGTATTGGGCCAGATGGAATACCATGTTGCTTTTTAAAGAAATGTGTTTACACTTTGGCTATTCCTCTAGCAATGATTTTTAACAAATCAATGGAATCAGGAATTTTTCCAGATTTCTGGAAGGTGAGCAATATAAGACCCATATTTAAATCAGGGAATAGATCGGCTGTTGATAATTATAGGGGAGTCTGCATTCAGAGTAAAATACCTAAACTGTTTGACTCCCTTGTTGCTAAAAAACTGTACAGTGATTGTCGTGGTATACTTAATAGTGAGCAACATGGTTTAATAAAAAATAGATCTACCAATACAAACCTTTTAATGTACATAAATTTTATTTTAAGCAATATGGAGCAAGGGTGTCAAGTCGACTCTGTTTATACTGACTTTTCCAAGGCCTTTGATAGAGTGGACCATAATTTCTTGGTTGCAAAGTTAAGGGCCTTGGGAATTAGCGGTAGGGTAGCTGATTGGTTAAATAGTTTTCTAACTGATAGAATGCAGAGAGTCAAATATGGTAGTTCGGTGTCTACACCTATAATTGTTTCATCAGGGGTACCTCAAGGGTCACACTGCGGTCCCCTTCTGTTCAATTTGTTCCTATTAGATTTACCTCAAAATATAAAAAATAGCTCGGTACTACTGTTTGCAGATGATGTAAAGATATTTCGGCCTATTAGAACAATGACTGATGTTAAGCTTCTTCAGGAAGACATTGATAATTTTTATGGCTGGTGTCAAGCAAATCATATGAACCTTAACGTAAAAAAATGCTATCAAATATCATTTTCAAGAGTAAAAAGTTCTATTTCTTACAATTATTCCTGTTGGTTTGCTGTTTTCCTACACTTCAATAATCTTCTGAGACCTAATACTCTCACTGTTTTGCGCCATCATCAGCCAACATAGCCAGTAAGAGATTTTCGGGATGACCAAAATAGCCGTTCCTTTGAATTACTGGGTCTATGATTTTTATTAAATCTTCTGGTAAAAATCTTGATTTTTCAATCATACCAAATAGATGCTTGCTCCCATGACGACATGATGGTTGGATTTTGATTGCAAACCATGTGGTCGCATACACTTTCATGACATATTCTGTTAGAATACTTAGATTTTGTGATGGTTTCTCTGTGGAGACATATAATCGTAAAATCCGGTTTGTGGTCGTAAGCCATCTGGAATGAGCCATTTTACCTGGATTCCTTTTCGACAAGTTCAAAGAGATGTTACCTTTTGAAATGGCATTACAAATTTCATATAGGTATTGTTGGTCGGTGCTAAGTTGATTAGCACTAATTTCAGGCAAAGTAATTTGTATCCTTTTAAAATTTGTAGGTTGTAAGGTTTCACATTTTTCTAATTGCTTTCCTATCTCGCCACGAAATCCTTTTGAGCCAGTGGTTTTTCCGTCCAAATGTTGCAGCAAATGTCTTAAAGGTAGTTCGTTTGCGTGCAATAGGCAAACAAACCATTCTAGGGATCGATTCAGAGAGAGCTCAAGCTGTCTAATAATTCCATTCTTATTACCAGTATTTACAGCTGTACCATCACAACCTATAGCCCACAAATTAGAAACGTCAAAATTATGCTCCAAAAATTCTAGAATGCTTCTCTTTATACTTTGCGAATTGCCAGATGCAGGTGTCAAATGACCAATGTATTTGGATCCTGTTTCTGAAACTAGGACTATATGCTCCTCAATCTTCGTTTTCTTGGACGAAATTCCTTCTTCATTAGTTTGAACTAACGTCTTAAGACAACTTTTCTACACATAGGCTTTAGGGAATTATGAAAAAAAAAATTTCGCTCCAGCCTATTCAGCATTTCAGCGACGGTGTTGTCAGATCCAGGTAAATCTCCAGTACTGATTTCAAGTAATTCTAAAGTACCGTTATTTCAATATTATATTCATTAGGAAATCAAGCCAATGTTACGGAAAATCTTTGGAATTACAGTAGATGAAAGGTCCACATCGAAAAAGAACAAATGAGGACCTTAAGACCGAGTTTAGTAAACAAAATAAAAGCACAAAGGGTCCCGAGCCTATACGTGTCTACAGATCGCCAAATGAACGTCTTATTAAGAGGATATGGAACAAAAACCCAGTGGCTCAGGCGGAGGAACAGTATTGGACAGGACATTAGAATCAGGACTGGAAGGATCTTTTGTTGGACAGGAAATAGGTGGAGACGAGTCCCGCAGATGCAACTAAAACTCACGAAGGGTTTATATACCTAGAATAATCAAAATACAAATGGAATAGAAATAAAACTGCATATTAGTAAATAAAAACTATAATTTACTTAAATAAAGTCTTTTTTAAAGTAATTAAATTTCAAGTACGAGTAGAACATATGTATTATCGGATAATTATTAAGGATTTTTTTACGTCAAACGCACATATATTAAACTGCTTCTTAAAGCGGCTATATTGCGATTACAATTTTTGATTTAATCAAATTTGTAAGAACAAAAAAAAACGTTAATCTCAAATAACCAAACCCAGATTGCCTCGATTAAATTTCACAACATTTTATGTTGAAATATTTAGTATTATCCAAAATTAGTTTTACACAATAATATACTAAAAAATGTATAAAAAGCACCCTGATTTAACACAATAAAACAGAAATATACATGTATGACTAAATTAAAACATTTTAGATCTAATATATTTAAAGGATATTAAAGTGTCTCTTAGGTGAATTTATTATAACAAGTGAATTAAGGGAAAAATCTTTATGAGCATATGAAAACACATTAGAACTATAATAAAAAATAACCTAATTAAATGCATATGTAAGTTTTTAATTTTGGAAACCCAGAAACTTTAGTGTTTAGATTCATACTATAAGAAACACAAAAAATTAATTTATTATCAAGGTATAATCTAAAAGTCCCATAATCGAGTAAGAGCGATTTGGGATATCTGATATGAGAAACTGTATTAAAAAAATCTGCACCTCTGAAAACGCTATTCAAGCCAGCAGCCAAGCTTAGATGGCATATATTAGTTCATATCTTCAATTCCCCCTTTATCGAATAATTTTCAATCAGTCATATATTATTCCTGTATGTAACTATAACGCTGTACGTTTGATTTTAAAATATTTCTTTAAAACGTAATAATCCTACCAACTAACACCTATTAAGTATTAGTGGAACTTGTTTAAAAATAAAGATAGTTCATAATTAAACGTATTGCGTTATAGTTACAAGCAAGAATAATATATAGAGAATGTATAAGGAAAACCATGTTAATATGTGTTACGCACAGATTCTCTGATTCAAACTCCTGCCGAATGATGGCCCTCTCAATTTTTAAAAATACATTTACAAATTTCAGTGAAATAAAATATATAATTCAATGACCTTGATCATATAATGGGTACAACCCAACAAGTGTAGAATATTTAGACAAAACGGAAAGTTTCGGTTTCAACTATAAAAAATAAATGCCTCGAACTCAATCAGATCTAAAAATGTTTTAACTTCTCTATCATAATAAGCGCTTTATCCTATAAAGCATTAGCGAGTACCACATGTCTTTGTCAGCTTAATTAATATTTGGTATCTAAAAACTAGTAATATCACACGAAAAATCATAACCCTCCATCCACTACGACGTTTTTAACAAGTGTTTTCGTAGCAATTGCCCTCTTCTACTGCAGAACTATTTGCTGATAATACTGTCGGTTTATCGTTTAATAAATCGGGATTTTGGATCGGTACGTTTGGCGGTGCCTGACCGTGTTGCATTCGGAGGTTATCAATCACGTCCAGGAGGTTTTTCGAGTCCATTGCGAGGATGTGGGCCGTACTTAGCATCCCTCTGAAAAATCGTTGGGTAAATACATATACATATTTTTTATTTAAAAAATTACTAGAATAAGACCTAGATTTTTGTATCTTTAATTCCTACTAGTTCATATGATTCTACAATTATTTGAAGCGGTTTATCGGTGAGAGCTGCACTTTTGTTATATAAATCTCGAGTTCAACTCAGGCAATCAAACCCACCAGCATGGAAGCAGAAAAAAGACAATTCGACTTAGTTGAAGTCAATTTTGTACTTAAAGCCAATGTATAATGTACAATGTATAAATATGAAAAAATGTGTAAGATTAATAAGACTCCCAAGTAGAAAAACAGGATTAATTCCCTCAATTTCCCACCGATTTTTATAAAAGTTGGATTTCTTGACAGGGTTTTTAATTTATAACAAAAAGTGTATTTATAAAAAATTTGAAAAACTTAATATTTTTAGAGTAAGAAATTAAATATAAAAAAAATTGTAATATAAATAAGACTGCCAAGTAAAAAAATAGGCATAATTCCCTCAATTTCCCAACGATTTTCATGAAAGTTGGATTTCTTGACAGGGCTTTTAATTTAGAACAAAAAGTGTATTTATAAAAAAAATACACTTTTGAAAAACTGAATATTATAGGGTTGAAAAACTGAATATTACAGGGTAAAAAATAAAAAACAAGTTGTTTGATTAAAATAATATTTTATTCAATTACTTATGAAATTAACCGACTTACACATTGTTTTTGTTGTTCTTATTGTTTACTTAAATTACACAACATTTCAAATAATAAGATACTGGAACTTAGTACAATTATTATAATAAAGATCTGTGTTATGTATAATATGTAAATATTAATGCCTGGTGAACCTAAACTATTTGTCTCCAAATAAGTAATAGTATTTTGACGTATAACTGATGTACCTACATTTTCTTGATTCAATTCTCCATGAAAAATAGTTGTCCATTCCTTAGTCTCCAGTAGGGTACCATTGCCGAAACGTAGTTTTAGCTTATAATGAAAATACGATGTATTAGTAATCGTTGGAATCCATTTAAAGAACACTTGGACTGATCCATTATGAATGCGTTTATATAATAGGGGTATCCAAGAACCATTAGTTGAAACATTTTCACCTTTTAATTAAACAAGTGCAGACACTATTTCTGGAGGTTTGCTGCAACTAGCGTTATAAATGTAGGACTTAAACAAATCATGTTTACCTCTTAAATAGGATTTACCGTAACATTCAGTTCCTCTGTCGGTATGAAGGTTCCTCGGTGGTGCTTTAACATTACCAAGAATATTTGCACAACTTGGCTAAAAGATAGGCGAAACCAGTCTAAATCATTTATACCTCAGTGGGAAAAAGGAGCAGACTATGCAGTTGTACCGCCAAAATATTTTCCGCCACCAGATTTGAGGAAATGTCCGTAATTCAAATTTTCGAAGAGTTTATAGATGATGAATTTATAAAACATTTGGTGGCGGAAACTCGCACGTATGCATTATTTTTGAACTGTCCAGACCCTAATATTACACCAGATGAAATTCGTTGCTTCATAGCAATATTATTTGTAAACGGCTATAATAATTCGCCATCTAAAAGGCAATATTGGAGCAGTGGCGAAGATCTTAAAAATTTAGCTGTGTCTCAACCAATGCGCCGTGATCGATTTTTATAGATCACTCGGTTTCTTCATTGCTCTGATAATACAAAACTAGAATATGGTTCGATATTTCGGGCGACATAGCTGCAAGCAATTTATTCGTGGAAAACCCATTAGATTTGGGTATAAAATTTGGAGCCTAAATACTACAGACGGCTATTTAGTTGCAGTTGATTCTGCAGTTGGCAGTTGGCAGTTGCAGTTGCAGCAGCAGTCAACGAAGATTTAGAAGCAACTGAGCAATAAAAAGAAGAAAAAACCCCTCCAAAACGGCGGATAACAGCGTCAACTCGCCCCCCATAGTCAGTGGGGGGCTAAACCACCGAAGACAGAGACGTCAACCCACCCAAAATGAGCCCTCAAACACCGAACAAACGGAGAAAAGAGGAAAACAAGAAAACCTAGAGCGGGGTAAGTCTCTAGCAGGCAGTCCTTACCCCTCCCAAAAACCCCTTCTGGAAAGAAGATACTCCAAAACCCTATCACCATCCCACAATCCCGATCAAAATACAGAAACAGAAAAACACCAAAACCCAGAAAATTATAAAACAATCTGTGATGGCCTCCAGTCGGAGAACAGGGCGTTGCGGTTGGTAATTGAAGACTTAAAAAAATACGAAGCAGAAAACTTACAACTTAAAATAAAGCTCAAAAGCACTGAAGAAGAAATAGAAATTCTAAAAGAACAAAACCGTGTCTTCAATTCCCAACTGCAACTAATGAATGATAATATGGATAAAATTCTCAAAATAAACGAGGAATTGGAAGAGGAAAATAAAAACTTTGCCGAGCAGCTGGGAGTGTTGAGGGACCAGCAAATCGACAACAAAACTGAGGATGAAAACCCTAGTAAAAGATTCAAAAAAGATACACGCGTCTCCTCCCCGCAAGAGGAGGAGATGTCACAAGAAGAATCAGAATCAGACACAGACTCAGACGATGAACCTGGTCCCTCAGCACTCCCGGATGACACGGCGGATGTAAATCTGGGAAAGCGGGGCGAGAAACCTGAAAAGAATCCTCTATACATGCCTTTGAATAATCTTTCAATTGCAGGAAGGGGGACTAGTGCTAAACCTAGCAGCTCAAAAATCCCTAAAGTAGTCATCAGAGACACAACCAACTGGGCAAAAAAGTACCAATTAATCATGGAAAATAAAATAAATTTATTAAAGGTACAAAAAGAGAGGCTAGGTTTGGCACTCTTTCCTAAGACGGCTCAGGATCACAAAAAACTGACTGCTCTCCTCAGGGAAAGGGAGATGGAGTTCCACTCCTTCTTCCTGGAGGAGGACAGGAAGTTGAACCTGATCCTGAGAGGATTTGACAGGAATTTCGACCTAAGAGAAATAGAAGAGGCACTAAACCGGATGGGATTTGAACCTGAAGAAATGGGCTGGTTTAACACCGGCCCAGGCCGAAAAAGGAAAACAGATCTCATCCGGTTCTTAATCAGTAAAGATCAGGAAGAAATTTACAAAATCGATAACCTCCTGAACATAAGGGTCCGTGTGGAGCACCTAAGAACTTTCAAAGTCAATAATATAAGACAGGTGGGGCAGTGCCATCGCTGTCAAGAATTTGGTCACGCCGCAAGCAATTGCAACGCGGGGCCGAGATGTCACAAGTGCAAAGGCAATCATTTATATACAGAATGCAAAAAAGAACGTGCAGCACCGGCCCAGTGTTGCAATTGCGGCGGCGACCATCCGGCTAGCTATTGGCGCTGCCCCAAAAATCCTAATTACATAAACAGCAAGAAAAACTTCGCTGAAGCATTGAAAAGAGCGCCCACACCGGGCCCAGTGTCCGGGAGGTCAGAAACAGCAAAAAAACCCGACCTGGGGGCCAAACAGATTGAAATTTCAGCACAACAAAACACTCTTATTTCTCTTTTATCCTTGCCGGAGGACGAAATTAATCTTAAAATAAATAATCTAATCTCTAAACTTAATAAAATAACGTCAAATCCAGCATTAAAATTATTACTTTCATAATCTAACTTTTACTTCTCCATAAAATATAAAAAAAAAAACATATATAAAAAACAACACATAAATAAATAAAGCACAACACCGGTCCAAAACCTACAACCTGGGTGGGCGTGTCCTAAACCAACGTATCCAACCAATCCCAGCCGCCCACCCAGTGTATAAATATAACCTACGCTTCCTCATCCTAGTCAGTCCGTCCCCGCTTTCCGAGCCATCAAAAGCTAGAGCACCTCGATGCGACCCAGAAAAGAAAAGATAGGCGCCAAAAAAGACATCAACAACAAACCAAGTCAGGAAACCGGCAAGAGCCCAGTTGCTAGCCCGGACGAATTCAGTGCAGTACAAGCAGACGGCTATTTGGTAAATTTTGATGTTTATCAAGGTAAAAGTCCCAAATCTAATGCGGACTACGATTTATTGTTTGGCAAAGCTGCAAGCCCTTTGGTAGTAATGTTAGATGAATTGCCGCCAGAAAAAAAGAATTTGCGATATGAACTTTATATGGATAATTTGTTTTCAAACCCAGCGCTTTACTCATATTTGCAATTTCGTGGTTATTCTGCAACTGGAACAATTCGTGAAAACCGAATGCCCAAACAATGCCCCCTCACGAATAAAAAAATGTTTGTCAAAAAAGACCGTGGATATTTCGAAACAGCCATGGAGAAATCCGATGGCCATTTGTATGTGAGATGGATGGATAATTCAGTGGTAACTATGGTGTCTACTTCGCATGGAGCTCAAGAAATTGTACAAGTTAAAAGGTACTCACAACAACAAAAGAAAAATATAATGGTTACACGACCAAAAGTTATTGCGAAATATAATGCCCACATGGGAGGAACTGATCAGATGAACCAGAACCTTGGCTGCTATCGCATCGGTATTCGAGGTAAGAAATGGTATTGGCCTTTGCTAACCTCGATTTTCGATGTTGCTCTTCAAAACTCCTGGAAACTATACAATCGATCTCGAAAACAAGGTTTCATAGTTAGAGTGTAAAAGAGAGGTGGCGACCGTATACTTGAAAAAATTTCAACTTTTGCCGAAAGGATCTGAGCGACGAGCTTCTGCATTGGAATCTTCAGATTCGCGAGTTTCGGATAATATCCGGTTTGATCGTTTTGACCATTTAGTTCAACAAACAACACAAAACAAACGAAGATGATGTGCACTCAAAACATGCAACTCCACATTAAGAACCATGTGTTCAAAATGTGATGTAGCTCTATGTATTTCTTGCTTTGCACCTACTCATTCCCGTTAACTTAAACCTGTTTACTTATTTTATATTACTTAGTATAACGTTCTATAATAAAATTTTAATATTTTCTAATTAAAAAGATTGTTTCAATTGTAGGTAGTGTAAAGTCCTAACGTTGCCATATGCTAACGACTAATATCTCAAAATGTAAGTAGCTAAAATTAAAAAACTAAATTTTTACAGCTTCCTGAACGTATTTTTAGTAATCTTAAAAAAGCATAAGCAAAATGATTTTTGCTTTTTCGACAATACTTATGAACGTTTATTACGGTAAAAAAAAATAAAAAAGTAGCATAAAAAAAATAATTCCGGCGCTAATGGGTTAAAATGGGACATTTTATTATTAATTCTCCATAAAATTGTTGTATCGTAGATTTTGGAGCCCGTCGAAAAGCGATTAAATCACCTGTCTTTATTTCTCTTCCCTCCACTGCACTGTGTTTACCATTTATTAATAAATTTACTTCCTTTTTTGGAAATTCGCCGGCTTTAATAACACCAAAGTCAAATGGAAACCGATAGGAAACTCGTTTATCTTGTGTTAAAACAAAGTTTTTTTCGCTTGGGTCATAGTTACCAATAAATAGTAATGTTATATGGTAAAATAATTTTAAATTTGTAATATTTACTACATTTACTCATTATCATTTACTGAGTAAAAAATTAAATATGAAAAAATGCGTAATATTAATAAGACTCCCAAGTAGAAAAACAGGAATTATTCCCTCAATTTCCCACCGATTTTCATAAAAGTTGGATTAATGGCCAGATTTTTAATTTATTTTTATGCATACAATGATGCAAATAAGCTATTTTAACATTTAAATCAGGTATCTTAACTGTATTTTTGAGGTGAAAATATACAAGAACATTGTATCATATACACTATGCTGCGTCATTTTCATCAGATATAATATTGTTACCAAAAGTAAATATAGCAGGATTTTCGTTATTATGTTTTTTAGAATTTACATAACTTCAAAATGGTAATAAAAAATATATTTTTTGTACAAAGCATTTGCTAGTGTCGTACAAAGTGCTCTCAAGAAACAGAAGTTTTTATAGCCTTCAAGTCTCAATAAATCTAGACAGCAAGAAATGAAATAAAGCTGTTTTTCAAATAGCGTATTATTATTTAAAAAAATGCAAGTTTAGGTATTTTAGCTTTTTTTCTGTCACAATTGAAATTTGGTTACTAATTTTTTTATAGATATTTTTTAGTTATTAATAAAATACATTTTAGGCATTTCTTACGTTCACCCTTTGATATCAAAACTTGCTTTGATCCTAAAATTCTTTTAAAATGAAAAAATTGATTTTTCCTATGACCTCTGCTAAATTTAAACCCCATAAATCTGAAAACTCATTAAAAAATGCTTATGCAAAAAGAAAACAAGCGAATAACTTACTTCCTATACTCAGCATCCAAAGTGGTCCGACTATATTGCTGTGCCAGCCTCATAGCGTTAACCAAATCGCTCATATCCTTGGATAAGACCTTGTGCGCCATCTCCACCTCCCTGATCATGCTCGACGAAAATTCCGGCACGATTTCATCGACACTCGTCAACAATAACCTCAGCTCCGCCCCGACATTCTTCACCAAATCCAAATACTGTTCAGATCTCGAATTTTGCACCCCCTGAGAGAGTAACATGATCGCTTTCACCACCTCGGTGGTACATTTGTAAACTTTATCGTTTTCGCGGTCTAAGTGGTTTTCGCCGTTCATTGTCGCCCTCGCGGAGGAATGCAGACGTCGCTCTAAACTGCCACCGGTGTTCACCGGTGAACAGTTTTTACTGCGAGTGAGGGAGTTCGTGTTACTTCTCACGCTACAATTAGATATCGCGTCCGAGTGGGTTTCTTGACTGGTCGATAACGAATCGATCTCTGAACCATGTGCCGTTGTAGTTTTATTCATGATGTTCAGGGCCTCGGTGCTATTTGAATCGGAACAGGCTCTACTTAATCTCTTTTCCTGCAATTTAGAAACATTATACAAGGTGAGTTTAAAAACAGTGTTAGAGTGCGATATGTCACAAGATGCACATTAGAGTCATTAGAACACGTATGCGGACTGCCAATTCAATGAAAAGTAAATAACCACTACTAGAGGGCCGCCATTTTTCGTGATTGTCCTTTCGATGTTGGTCACTCTGACAAATTTCAGTTGTGCCAATTGTAGGGAAACAAGACAATTAAAGTTTTTGAGAGGTTATGTTTACAAAAAAACAAAATAGAAAGTTACATTTAGTTAAGAATTTAAGATAGTTGCGTTAGATCCCTGATTTTTCTTGTACTTCTTTAAGAATTTCGTTAAAATTTATAAAAGAAAGTAGTCCTCACCTAAAATGAGACAAAGTTTCAACTAACCCCATTAAGATAGATGCATGCACTTTAAAATATTTGTTTTATTATTCTGATGATCTTGAATCTTATAAATCTAAACTTAAATATATTGAATCTTATAAACCCTAATACCATGAAAATGATCTTCATTTAAATTTTTCCTTGTATTTACTTAATAATTTCAGTGAAAAGCACTATTAATTTCGTTCTATTTTTACTATTACGACTTTTACTTTTCTTTTATGTGCAGTGTTTCCAAATTAATAGCTACAACCATCAAAATATAGATGATTTTATGAGGATTTGTAATTAGCAAGGGTTTATATAGGTTGGTTGCAAATGTCAACCGAAACGACCAATCATTTTATTCGGTACCTTCAGTTTTTCCTACGGATGTCGTGGATTAAACCTATTTATATTCTGAGTTTAATCTACGACATCCAGAAATCCTGTGTTTATAGATTATGTTTTTTGGTTTGATTTTTTCGTGGTTTATGAAATTTGATTGTTTCAATTCATTGCATTCAATACACTTGATTGCAGTTTAAATCCAGGACTTGATCTTAATATAATGGAGGTATGTATTTATATATTTTTTTCATCATTGCTTAGGAGCAGGAGCTCAAATATACCAACAGCATTTGCGTTAATTAGGGGTATTATAAATAATAATAGGTACCTATAACACAAAAATGGAATTTATAACCTAATATCAACAAACGAAAACAAGACCAACGACCCACAAGAAACCAGAGCGTTCTATTTAAAACCGATATTCCAAGGAACACTGAAAATGTTCAGAGTGACCAACATCAAAAGGACACAACTACTATAAAAATGGCGGCCACCAGGAGTGATCATTTTTGGGTATCGTGCACTAGCAGGGAGAGGGATATTCTATGACATTTTTCACATTAACTGATTTAATCTTTGCCTTTTAACTCCCATGATAATAAATCCATAGGTGTTAAATCCAAAGATCTGTCTGGTCATTAAACTAGTCCAGGGCAAAAGATCAAAGTAGCCAAATTCATAATTAGCTCTTTCTCCAAGAATTGTACATCTTTGATATATAAATCTGAAAACCCCTACTGATAAAACAAAAACTACCGGCAGAACAAAGACACATGGAATGTCTCAAAAAATAAAATGACAGACAAAAGTGAAATATTTAGGTGTTGCTTTAGATGACAATGTAAAGTTAGTGTAAAGCAATGTAAAATTACATATATTGAATATTTTTATTTCTTTAATTATTACCTCAAATTTGTTGACTTTTACTGTAATATTAGACTGTAATATGTTTCGTCACACTAGTGCGTAAAATAACTCGGTAGTCGTAAAATTCGTTTTTTTTATTCAGAGGATTTGTCCCATTAGATTCTTATGGGACAAGTTATGCATACAAAAAGGATCATTTTGCAAAGTTGTTACATAAATAACTATGCTACTGTTCTATAAGGTTCTATACTGTTCTTATTATAAGGGATAGTAATAAAAGTAATTACCAAATTAATTTCAGATTCGGCCAGCCATCGCGAATCCTCGGTAGATTCCGCCCGTTGCTGCCTTAGCCGTGTTTCTAACGTCCTCTCGTTAACCATATGGGGTACGTCCATGGTACTTTTTTCGTACATTTGGCACGCCAACTAAGAAAAAAACTATCTTGGAAAAAATATTTGTTGAAATTTTAAAAAGTAAATTTAAAACGTATTAAAAGGTGCATTTCATTCTAAAAACACAAACAATCGGCTAAAATAAATGGATTATATACCGGGATAAGATCATCTGCATAAGTTACAACCAACTTTTCAATCCTCTCCGTATTTCAGTCGAGGATGGTACAGAGAGTATGGAAATGTTGGCACTAGATTTTTAAATTCAAAAAAGCTGAGGGTGTTTTTGTTGTACTTGATGTTCGTGGACGAGAGCTCCGAATAACAATTATTTTCAACGAACGTTTATTTTGCTCTATGAAAGGACTTATAACCAAGAATAGAATCAACGAAAACCATATTTGCATATTCTAATACTGGAAAATGAACGCGGTAAACATACTAACGCATGTTATTTGAAAGAAAATGCCAACATTTCGGAGAATGCTGAACCTGTCATTAGAATGAGAATTCTTTAGTTATATACTATTAAATTTTGGTTTAGTAGAACATTAGAGAATCTTGTTATTCAAAATAAGATTGCTCACGCAAAGTTCAAAAATAGTGAGGATTTGATGGATTATGTTAATTTTTCAACTTTGAGGAATCAATGTAAAACTATTCGTAGGATTAAATAATGCAATTTCTGGTGATGATCATCTGGTTACGAAGTTTGGAAGTTTGTTGCCTTTGGTCGAATTCTGTCATAGTTAGTCATTTAATTTTCTGTCATTTTTAGCTTTGTTAATGATTGTTTGTTCTGAATAGATCTTCTAGTATTATTTTTGTAAATTGACTTATCGTATATTGAAATAAATAAATTACTATTAACACAAATATTTGTTTGACATCTGAGATGTATTTTATATTTGTATGTAAAGAGAAATGTTTAAGAATGCAAAAAAATGTTAATTAGTTTTCTTACTAAAAAAAACTTAAAAAAATTAATTAAAAACTGGGGTATTTTGCGCCTTCCACATATTACTTTTGTTATGTTTCTTATCTATTTATTCACCGTATTTCTTGGCTGTTCTACTAATAGATTTGTGGGTATTTTGAAAATGTTTTTATATGGATTAATTTAAATCTTTATTGTTCTGTCAAATATATAATCAATGTTAAAAATATATAGCGTTAGTATTTATTATTAATAATTTGTACTAAAAAAACGTAGATATACAGTATTGGCCATAAAAGTTAGATCTTTTAAAAATTTAAAATTTTTCCAATGTTTTAAATTTATATTTTATTTTTGTACATCCAAGCAATATAAACAAAAAAGCATACCAGAATTTCAACCTTATCTTGTTTCAGACAATAAGAAATACTTTAAATTTTTGTGCTGGACAAAATGCTTGGAACTTTTTATAAAAGATGTATTTTACAGGCAGTCTTTGACACACCAGTGGGTTCTTTTTATTTATTTTATTTTGTGTTACCATGGGAAAAGGCAAGGCCTATTCCAGCGACATTCGCCAACGAATTTTAGATTTTTACAATCAGGGTGTTAGGCAGCGTAATATTACTCAAAGACTAAACGTTCCTAAGAACACCGTGTCACGGATAATTAAGAAATATCGTACATTTGGAAATGTGGTACCAGGTAAAAGCACTGGAAGACCTAAAGCCACGACTGCCCGTGTAGATAGGCGAATTTTAAATATTTCCCAGAATGGCCCATTTTTGTCATCCTCTAAAATTTTACAAAAATTAAATGAAGATGAGCCTTCCAATATCTCTGCAAGAACGGTAAGAAGGCGATTGTGTTCTGGTGAACTTAACAGCTACAGACCTGCTAAAAAACCTTTGCTGTGGAAGAAAAATGTGAAGTTACGCCTACAATTTGCAATGGATCATCTTAACTGGACTGTACAAGATTGGAAAAAAGTGCTATTCAGTGACGAATCTAAGTTCAATCTGTTTTCCAGTGATGGAATACTTCATGTAAGACGACCGAGAGGTGAAAGACTCAAGAAAAAGTTTATCCGACCTACGGTTAAACATGGAGGTGGTAACGTGATAGTATGGGGATGCTTTTCTTAATACGGTACTGGGCCAATACATAAAATTGTGGGGAAAATGGATCGATTTATGTATCGGGATATTTTGCGAAATATAATGGAGCCTTACACATTTGAGTCTATGCCAGTAAATTTTGTATTCCAGCATGATAATGAACCAAAAACATTCGTCAAAATTGGTAAAAGAATGGTTGGACCAAGAAAAGATCACAGTTTTAAAGTGGCCGGCCCAGATTGAAAATATATGGGAACATCTGGATCGCAAAATTCGGGCATCTGGAACAATCAAAAATGCTGATGAACTATTTCATAATCTTGTTGAAGCCTGGACTCACATTGACAGACAAATGATTGAAAATTTGATTGAATCAATGCCCAGAAGAATGCAGGCAGTAATTAATGCTAAGGGTTACCATACCAAATATTAATTTTAATATTATGGTTTCAATAAGTTATGTTTTATGTCGTTTTTGAATAACAATCATTTAGTTCCAAGTATTTTGTCCAGCTTTTTTTAAATTTTTATTCCGAACTGCTACTGGTGCTGAATTTTTGTCAACATTTAAATTAATTAACACTAGTTTTTCGTGTACAACTACTTTATAAAAGAAAATAAAATGCTAAATAAAAGGCACACAAAATATAATAAATTTTCAAAAGTTCCAACTATTATGACCAATACTGTATATCCAATTTTGTTTCCTTAATTCATAAATATTCCCTTCTAATCTGAGACATTTTCTATTTTAACTCTGATGACTATCAAAATGGTTGCAATCTCTATCAGAAACTTAATCTCATATCTTAATTTAAAATGCATATTTAATAAATATTGATTTCCGAATTATCCAAGCTTTACTTTAACAAATAAAAATAGCCCTAGCAACACATAATGGTTAAATAAAGGTTTATTTTTGGTGTACACTAGATGTACATTTTTGGTCAACTATAAACATCGGATAAAATGTCCTCATGATTACGTTGAGGATACGATAGTTTTAATTTAAAAACTATGTTGTTGAACCTAGATAATTAAAAGTTGTCTACAACTTTTTTTTTCTGTGAAAAACTGAATTTTCACTTATTGGCGATAAAAAATGGCACAACTATTGCAATTTTCATGGCAATACGCCTTGCTTTCGAGAAATAAAATAAAATTCACGTTTTATTCGAAAACCTTAAGGTTATATGAGAAAAGTATAGATACAAAAACTATAGATTTTCTTAACACCTATAATTTTCTTAAAAAGTATTTTTTTCTCAGGCAATTATTTTCTGCAAAAAAGTCGTTTTTCATTCACCCTACTCTTTTTCTTTTTCTCCCTACAAAAAATTGTTTTCAAAAATCATTGTTTTCCAAAATAAGACGCACGAATAACATCTGGTTTCATCGTTAATATCTAATCTAATATCACAGTTTGTTTATTTAAATTTCATATAATTAAATATACGTATATTAATAAATATTGAATACAAAAACAGTGCTATTAGATTGGATATGATGGACGAAAAACGGTGATTTTTCAAAAGAATTTCTTACTGGGTAAATGTTTGGGGTGGGTGGGGGGGGTAAGGGTTGTGTTGATGAAAAATAATATTTTTGCAGAAAATATATATTCAATCTTTAATTTAATAGCACTGTTAATTTAAATTTAATCTAATTTTATATATAAATATTTAGCATAAAAACAGCGTTATTAGATTGGATAATCAAGACGAAAAACAGTGATTTTTCAGAAGAATTTCATCAAATATTTGAGGTGTAGTAATCGAGTTTAAAAACTAGATAGGCAAATCCAGTGTCCAATTTTTTAAATGCCGAAATTTACTCCCTTTTGTAAACAGAATCGCATATGATATACGTATATTCTACAGTTTAATAAATAAAATAAAGAGATCAGAGGTCTTGAGTCAGATCTAATTAGATTTACTAAAAATGTAAAAATTTCTAATTTTTAGTTTCAAAAATAAATAGATTAGGAAAAAGTAAATACAAAAGTCACCTACGCCTATGTCTATAAACGAAATATAAAGGTCAAGAAATTTGAACCATGTGTACGATGTTGTCATTACAGGTGCAATCAAACTTGCTAAATTTCAATGATTGATTGGCTTAAAGTTCTATTTACAAATGAGTAGTTTGATCTATACTTGGTTATAAGTCAGTGGCTTTATGGCTTAAAAAAATCGCAAGGAAGAAAAGATTTCCATGAATTTTCGGTCGAATTTGATTTTCAATTTGAGGTCAAAAAAATAATTGAATGTGCTTTTTGATGGCCAAATTTCATATTTACAGCGCCTTAAAAAAAAAAACACTTAAAGGTAAGCGCCTAACATTCCGATGTACGTGCAGAACTAAAAAAAAAGGCAACAGCGATGATTTTCTAAAAAATACGACAAAGTATTTAAAAAAACAACGTGCGCAAACAGAAAACCACAACGGAACATGCCGTGTCGCATGCAGCATCAAACCTGCTGCTGAGGCGGCGTCGCCACTTGATATTTATTCATCAGCATCGGTGGCTGTTTGTGGGCGCAACTTTTCACGTTTTCCCCCCCGAAATCGTACAGAGACTCCTCGACGAAATTTAATTTATTTTCGTACATCATCGGGTTCGCGTGGTAATTCGGCAACACCGTGTCAATAGTGTTGGATGAACTAGATGCCCCAACTAGCAAGGGGACACTTTTCGAGTAATTACCGTACTCTTTTTTATTAACGCGTTCCAACGAGTTATTTTTCGAATAATTACTGGAAACGCTCTTCGCGTCCGACGAATCGAACGATTCCTTCTCCCCGGACACTTCCGGATCTAATTTTTTCAAACTATCGATCGGAATCGGTTGCGTTTTAAGTATCGGACCGTCGAGATCGGGGGCGAGATCGTCGACGTCCTTTTCCGCCTTATCTTTTTTATTATCTGAGTCGAAATCTACAGCTACTGTATTAAATACCGATGCGGGGACTGTGTACATTGCGGGAGTGACGCCACGGTGGTCGTTTTCGCGCATCAGGTGCGCCAACACCTGCGGGTTCTGCGCCACGATGTACGTCTGCGGGATCGGGTCTTCCTCTTCTGATACTGGAATGGTACCATCCAAACCTGAAAATGGATTGTGAAAATGTAATTCCGCAGTTAATTTTAAAAGGTTACTTTCGTTAACATTTTATACGTTTGTTTGTGAAAATGTTTTTGATGTTATTACTATAGTGGAGATTTGGATTGAACATAATGTATTTAAAAACAAATACGTTTTATTTACCGCATATTAAATTAAACAATAATTTTTATTTTGATAGTATTTACTATGGCAAATATAGAAGTATCCTTCGAGTATGAACCAGACCGATATCTATACCCGTAAACACATGGTACAGAATAGGGCTCGGAATTCTGGAAAATTATGTATTCGAATACTCACTTCGTTTTTTTTTTGAATATTTGAATTATTCACTATTCGAATAATCATAGAAATATTCGAATTTGAATATTCAAATATTTGAATACTTGAGTAATTAATAGATATATTTAAATAAAGGAAACCTCTCATACAAAATATCTTGGGATATACCTTAACGAAATTTTAATTCGCATATACATACTTAATTTCTATTTTATAAATTTTAGATAAAAGTGACATCATATATTAACTCAGTCAATTCAAAGATACAGAATTTTAGTATGGGGAGAATTATACAGGGTGTCCGGAAGCTAGATGCAATCCTTTAAGGGGTTGATAGCTGACTTAATTTCAAACATTTTCAGTTAAGTATGTGTAGGTCGAAATTTGTTTATAAATTTTTTATGGCAATTTTTGCATTTTTCTCAAGAAATACCAAAATTTCACACTTAAACGGTAATAGAGCGCAAGTTACAATTAGTATCGGAGTTTCAAAGTTTATTTTGTTTTGTCTAATGTGTATTAATAAAAATACGATCAATTCCAAGCTTCTGTGTAAACTTATAGAAAAAATAGAGACATTGAAACTTTTTAGTGCGGTGCGAATCGATTTTTTCCAGTCGCCTTCCGTCCAGCTTTTTTAATATACTAATTACAGTAATACTAATTACTAATACATTTTAGTGGCAAACCACTCAAATCGAGCAAGAGATACTTACACAATGATTTGTAAATGATGCTTATTTCTTAAGTGATTCCATAAATTGCTTGTTCCTGTCTTGTTCTTGACATTATACAAACAAAATTTGCATTCAACGCGATCATCCGTTCTATTAAAATATTGCCAAATTTTGCTTTTCGAACTCATATTGACTTTACTAGACATACTGTTAATTAAGTCAATTAATTTAAAGTTAACCCTTATACAGTACTTAATCGTTCGCTTTTATACACAACCAGAGTCAAATACCACTAGTACAACTACGCCGTGCCGTGTGACAATGAATAAATTTTTTTGCAAAAACTCGATATTTGAATATTCGAATATTTGAATATTCGAATAAACCGAGTTTGATTCCGAGCCTTAGTACAGATACCATACAGACAACCCTGGTACAATTTAAAAAATATAAATAAGAAAAAATATTATATCTCAGAAATAAAACAATAATTTATTCAGTAGTATAACTATGTATACAAAAACTATTGTTACAGAATAATTAACTCTCAAAATGATGCAGAAGAAAGAGTCGACGCAAGGTAAAAAGCAAAAACCCCACAGGGTACCACGAGGAAAAGATGGAGACAACAGTATAACATATTATTACTAGAAATACAGTAATTACGTATGTCTATATTTGGCTAAAGCTCAAAGTGTTAAGGTGTTCTTTTTTGAGAACCAATACTAATAATTCATCTATATATATAAAAGAAAGTCGTGTTAGTTACACTATTTATAACTCAAGAAAGGCTGAACCGATTTGGCTGAAAATTAGTGAAGAGGTAGCTTAGAACCAGGAGACGGACATAGGATACTTTTTATCTCGTTTGAAGTATGGTTAAAATTTGAAAATTATAAAAACGACTATTAAATGTAATTTTAAGTATGGTTAAGTAGAGAATGTTCCTGATTATCCGGATGTGCGTTCTACCGATGCACTTATGTATACAGTTCATTCAAAGAATAATGAATGTTTCTATTTGCGATTGTTCCTGGTAAATGGCGTGGGCTAACGTCATTTGAGCCACTACGGACTGTTAATGGTACAATATTTCCAACATATCGTGCTGCATGTGAAGAACTCTATATACTAAAAAGCCATACCCATTGGGATACGACATTCGGTGAAGCCATTATCATATTACCATTTACCGTTATCACGATTAGCACAGGAAACATAATCAGCTTACAATGGGTGAGGTAGCACAAATTAGAGACGTATATGAATTCATACAAACGTGTACTATAACATACTGAAAGTCCCATTTGGTAAAAGTATGGCAAGTATGAAAAAAATGGCCGCCATCTTGTTTTTTATCGTTTTTTGTTAATATCTCAGTAAATTGAATTTTTATGAAAATTTCTGAAGAGTACTTTTTTTTAGGAAATGAAAAATGGATAATATACCATTAAAATTTTTTCCATTATTTTAATATATAGTATGAAAATATATATTTTTACTATAAAAAAAATTAAAATATATGATTTAATAGCCATTACTAATGAATATAACAGGTATATATTCAATTTAGGTGCAAAGCTCTATTTGCCCATCTAAAACATAACAAAAAGAATTCGCTACGCCACTGGATAATCAAGCAGCTGCGAGACAAGTGCGCGTACCAAGGTCATTACTATGCACAATTTTCAGTCTATAATATCACGTATAAGTTAAAAGACGCGTGCAATTTTGGTTGTAGCGTTATTTTGTTATTTTGTATTAGTGACTTACTAAAATGGAGAAAAGCAAATGTGCAATATGCAGTGAAAAAGGTACTTCCAAGACTCTAGTAGTGGTAGGGAAAAGAGGCTTTCCAAAACTTATAAACGCCAGCAAACTTCACGGTGACTGCAAGTGGCAAACATTTGAATCTGTGGATTCTTTAGAAGTTCATAAGGATTGCAGAACAAAAAATCCCAACAAATTTGTGATAATGCCACTGATACCCCACAATGCTCAAAATCAATGCTGCGATCCTCGTTAACCAGTGTTTTGAGTTTAAAACTTGCTGTTTTTTTTGTGCCGAGGTGTTAAACGTTAAGCAAGATAGTTTCCGCGTAGTGTCTACGATTAACTTTAAAACGTCTGTAGCAGTGGATTGCTAGTATGGCCCCATGTAGTTCTGTATCAAATATGGTTGAAGAATTTTCAGGTGTCAAGTCTTGTTCATCAGAACAGCATGTTGAACTCCGACATTCCCGACAACAACGCGATGAAAAGGACCACAACAAAATTTTAGAACGGTTGGAAACGTACAATCCTTTTGAATCTGATCAGTTCATATCACTGTATTCTCAAGTTCTGGCACATGATACCGTCAACTGTGATGAGGCACAGACTGTGGGCGACAAAATTTTAAATGAAAATGATGGAAAGAAGTATACAGAAATTAAGTGTGTGAAGAAAAAACAGGTTGTTACTTTTGCACAAATAAACAACACAGTTACTGTTAATAAACGTGAAGTCGTTATAAACCCTATGCAACTTTTTAACCGAATTGTATGTTCCAACAAGTCTCCCGAAGAACTCAAAAAAAAATGTTTCGTTTTTGAGTTGGCTCCATATCCTCCCTCAATTTTTAAGGGTGGTGAGGTGAAGTGGTACAAAATCACAGCTATTAAAAGAATTTGATTCTATTTCTCCAGAACAGCACGCGCCCAAGAACACTCTTTATGTTTTAGATAGTGGTTTTCTTTTACATAAGTTAGTCTGGCAAAAGCCCGCCACCTATAAAGACATATGTGGACAATATGTAAATTATGTAATACATTGTTATGGTGCAAACTGCGTTATCGTTTTTGATGGATATGACGAAACACGTATTTCGACTAAAGGTCTGCTACAAAAATCACGATCAAAACAAAGCCGTGTCGTTGATCTTATTATTCCAGATACCACAATTCCTTGCACGCAAGATGAGTTTTTAAGAAACAGTGAAAAAAAAAAGTTCATTGCTCTGCTTACTAACTGCTTTCATGAAAAAGGAATAAACTGTTTATCAGGCTGAAAGAGATGTAGATGTTTTAATTTGCTTAACGGCTGTAAAGCTGTGCTATCAACATGAATTTGTAACACTTGTTTCGGAAGATACTGATATCATGGTTTTGGCTCTACACCACTCCAACAAAAACAACTTGTATTTGCTTCGTCCTGGCAAAGCTGGAACTCACGATAGGTTTACGAACATATCAAAATTACAAAATTGCCTTTGTCCAGTAAAAGACAAGATTTTGTTTTTGCATGCAGTTTCGGGATACGACACAACAATGTTTAACAAAAGCAAGAAAACATGCTTGTCTATTTTAAGGAAGAATCCTCAATTGTATGAAGAGCTTTTTTCGTTTTATACCAAAGGCACTTTAAATCAGACCTTTTCAAAGCAGGCTTCGAGTTTCTATTTAAATTATATAATGCCAAAAAAGCCAAAAGTTTAAACGAACTTCGGTACTACATGTACCATAAAATATCTTCAAGGCAGGGCCTGTCAGGTCATTTTAATCTAGCAGCGTTGCCTCCCACTGAAAAATCCGCTGAACAACATTTACTAAGAGTATATTATCAGGTAAATTAATTAAATCCATTTAAAAATTATTAAGATTAATAATTTTAATCCTGGATTTTTTAGGTTCAAGAATGGCTCAGTAATAACATGGACCCTACCAATTGGGGTTGGATAAAAACGCATAATGGTGACCTCATTCCGGACAAAACAAAACAAGATGTTGCACCCTCAGATCTGCTCAAGCAAGTTTTTTGCAATTGCAAACAAAGTACTTGTGGGCGGAATTGTTCTTGCAAAAAGTTAGGGTTAAGTGTTCCCCAAAATGTGGCCAATCTTGTGGAATAAATTGTACTAATGCTATTTTTGAACTGGAGGATAAAGACATAACAGAGTTTTTATAATCAGCAAGTAAAATCTTTACTTAACTTACTTTTCATTCAAAATTTTCATTTTTTTGCTCGTACCATTATTTAGAAAATCTCTAACTTTTTTATTTTTTGAGCTAAAATATATTTTAATACATCAAAAGATGCGTCTCGAATGGGACTTTTAGTATGTTATTCTAGAGGCCTTTACCTACACATTAAAAAAAAATTAGCTGGTCTCTAATTTGTTCTACCTCGACACCTATATTGCCTGTACTATTAGGTTAAATCGGTCGGTCGTTTCCAAAACTATAAAGTTGCACCGCAGCAGAAAGTCGTTAGTAAGTCCATTTAAAAGCGGTAGACTAAAATTGACCAGCTTTTGGAAATCCATTCAAGATAGTAGTGGACATAAAATTTCAACTGGATGAAGTAGATGTTAGTGTACATACAGTTCGAAAACGCTTAAAAGACAGTGGCTTGCCGGCAAGAAAATCATCCAAGAAAGCCTTCATTTCGAAGAAGAATCGAATCGCCCAACGTCAACTTGCATACGAAGATTTGAACTGGTCGGAAACAATATGGAATACAGTGTTATTTTCCAATGAAAGTAAAATTAATTTATTTTCTTCGTTTATGGGCTTGTTTTATGGGTCAGGCGTCCTAAAAATAAAAGATTTGATGCAAACTATACGTTGGGCACTATTAAGCATAGAGGTGGAAACGTACAAGTTTGAGGTTGCTTCTCTAATATTGAAATGGGCCTTACTATCAAAACTGACGGCATTATGGATCGATATAAATATCTAAAAATATTAAGCGAGCATATGTTACCATATGTAGATGAAAACATGCCCTTGCAAAGGCGGTTTAAACACGAAAAAGATCCAAGACTTACGACTAAAATCATTTTAAAAATTTGAGTACCAAAAAATTACTGTTCTTAAGTGGCCAGCCCAGAGTCCTGACTGATAGAGAATCTTTGAGATTGAATTAGTTGATAAAAAAATCGTAGTAAACATCTCCAAATTTTTTAAAATGGTTATGAGAGACCTTAAAGAATCTAATTGAATTTATAAAGAGGAGATGCCTCGCATTTATCAAAAACTGAGATTCCATAAAGACTTCATCGCATTCTTTGCATCCTACCTTAGTAACAGATAACAGAACTAAATACGTTGAAATTAGGGGATGTAATTTTATATATTCTAAATATATAGCTTTGGAGCCCCTCAATGAAAAAAACCTCACTTTTTTATTAATTAATTACATAGGCGACGATTTAAACTGTAAACGTCTTTATTAAAATGAATCTAAATATTTCTTTTATAGAGTACTTGAATCTGTTTTAATTTCATACCTCAGTAATTTGTAGTCATTTAGACTATCGATTTCTTGGCCAGCTTAAAGTTCAGATCTTAGTGCGCCAGATTTCCTCTTATATAATCTCTACTTATAAAAAAAACCTCTACTATGGTAAACGATGTGCAAATTTACGAATTAGGGCAGCTTTGACATACTTAAATGCAATCAATTTTCTGCTAATCCTATAAAACATTTAGTGCATTATTGAAAAGGGAAAATTTTGAAAACTTACTTTAGTCTGTTAAATAGATTCAATTTATATATTTTTTTATAGTAATTCAATAAAATGATAGCCCTAAAGCAGTTTTTTAATTAATTAACTCATTTAGTGGCAAAGGCTCAATATTTAATGATTAGCTTACCTGGATGTCTCGAAGGTTTCGGAGGCGGACTAACATCGTCAGCGGAGCTCCACGACATGGCCGCCAATCGGCGCGTTTCCCTTCTGATCGTATTTTGCTGGCTGCTGCGTTCTTCGATTAAAATCTCTTGTAAAATTTCCCTGATGTCTTTGAAACTCGGCCGTTTACTCGGTTCGTAAGACCAACATTGCGACATCAAAGAGTAGAGCCGCGGCGGACAGTTTTCCGGTAAAGGTAGACGCTCTCCGTTGTCGATTTTCCCTATTACGTCATTGTTTTTTACCCCTTGAAACGGTTTTACTCCCAGCATTAGGATTTCCCAAATGCACACTCCTGAAATAATAATAATAAAGCATATAGAAATATTTCTAGCAGTGTAAAAGTTAAAAATAATTTTTTTTTTTATAGCAGGAAGCATTTCTCGACATATGTTTATCCACGTTTATCACACCGTAATGGGGACTTTTAACTATGGGTTAAATTTTGTCCCACCATGCAAGTAAGGTTTTTTTTTAGGTAGGAGCAAAATATGGCAAATGACCGATTTCCAGAACCATTACCTTTTAAGCTTATTGGTTTGACCGAAAAGGATCTTTATAATGAAATTGAGAATATTGGACAGTGAATATGTAGGCATTCCATCAGACATCGACTCGGATAATGATAGTTGTAATGGAAATGATGTAGATGAGCCAGAAATCACAAATAATTTATCAGAACTGGATAATATGGTAATATCATCATCTGATCAAGAACCGGAGGAATGGGACCCCGAAGACCTTATTCCACTGAGCGAATTAAAAACATTATTCAAAATACAGTGGAGTAGGAATAATAAAACGGTTCCACCTGTCCAATTTATGGAATATTCAGGACTAGCCGAAGTCATAAAGGAACTAGATAGGGTGACACCATATAATATTTTTAAACTTCTGATTTCAGACAAAATTGTCGAACATATGGTGTTTCAAACAAACTTCTACGCAGAGCAAACTTTTCACAATTCCGGCAAAAGTTATAAGCCCACCGATAGTGTAGAAATCCGAACATTTATTGGTATAAACTTACTAGTGGGTATCAAAAAGTGACAAAGAACATCTTACTAGTGAGTACAGATCCAATTTTACATGATCCCTATATTAGTAGACTAATAACTGTCCATCGCTTTGGTTGGCTCCTAAGTAATGTACATCTTAATGACAACAACTTCATGCCCAACCGAAATTCCGATAATTTTGATAAATTATATAGAGAAGAGAGATATTTAGAAATGTTGAAATCCAATTTTCAAGCCTGTCTGCATCCAGAGGAAAATCTTCTCATGCCTATGGCGACTACTTAATATTATATGCCGAAATTTTAAGGGATTTTTTGAGGTATTTTTTACAAATTTTATGTACTTAAAAATATTTAATTTGTAAAATGGAGTTTTCTGGAAAATTCATAAATCAAAATGAAAAATGTAATCAGTCTTAAAATAAACATTATCCTACTTATATTCAACCCTATACATCGATTTGTAACATATGTGTTTCAGACTAAGAACTTCATTTCAAATTTTAATTTGGATACGCCGTTTAATGCCTCACAGTTGGTGGCACTTAGAATGATGTCCGAGCAGTTCCCCTTATTCCATATAAGAGGTAGTACGATAGTCTGCCTCCTGGGAGAATGACGACTCTGGGGTGGTAGGTGCTTGTCCGCTGAATTAAGCAAGATTAATTTTGGGTGAAAGTTATGCCTATTTAAACTTCTATCAGAGTATTGCTATTCCTAAAGATAGACTTGTTTACCTAGATCTTATTTTTACTAACATAAGCAGTCTCTCAGTAACACTGGCTGACGACAGTCTTTTTCCAGAGTCACAACATCATAAGTCATATAACTTTGTTATAGATATTGGAAGGGAGCATGTCCATATGATCGAATATGAAGATTTTTTATATGATTTTAAAGGGGGTGATTACATTGGTATTAATAACTACTTATGTGAGGTCAACTGGGATTTGGTATTAAACTCATCCGATATAAATGTCGCAGTATCAGAGTTCTATCACATTTTGGGTAGGGCCATGGCTCTTTTTGTTCCTCTTAAAAAATATAATACCTCCAAGTTTCCTATATGGTTCTCAGCTGAATTAAGATCTCTGGTGAGGCAAAACAAAATTGCTCACAGGAGTTATTATAGGGCCAGTAATGGTGTGGCTGACTATACCAATTTTTCAAATCTTAGAGCAAGATGTCAAGCCGTATCAAATATTTGTAACAATAGCTGTATCTCAAACTTAGATCAGCTGCTCTATACTGACCCCTGACGGTTTTGGTATAACTTAAATAGTAAAAGAGCATTAAACAGATTACCAAATTCAATGTATTATAGGGAGAGTGAATTGATAGGTTGCGATCAAATAGCTGAAGGTTTTGCTCAATTCTTTTCGACCGTTTATAGTCAAAGTAATAATGGTTTGGTTAAAATGAGAATCATCAGTCGAGCGGGAGTATGTCTATATCCATCCCTAACCCTGTTTTATCTATTGAATTAATTTTCGACAAAATTTCCAAACTACCACCTAAACTTAGTTTGGGTCCTGATGATGTGCCCAATTATTTTCTGATAAAAATGGTATGCAGTGGTTCTTGTCCTCTTATTATAATTTTTAAAAAATCCTTGAATACTGGAGTATTTCCATCACTGTGGAAACATAGTTGCACTGTACCTATTTTTAAGTCTGGAGACCGTGAAAATATTGAGAATTACAGAAGTGTTTGCCTGCAATCTGCCATTCCGAAACTCCTGGATAGCCTTATTTATGACCAATTGTATTTTTATAGTAAGGAGCAATTGATCAGTGAGCAGCATGGCTTTAGGACCGGTATATCTACTCTGGCGAACTTGTTGGTTTTCCAGCGGAATTGTTCGAGTGTCTTGGAGGGGAGGGGTCAGGTTGATGCCGTATACACCGACTTCTCCAAGGCATTCGACAGGGTCGATCATACTCAGGAAGCTGAAACATTTTGGTTTTTCGAATCTTATGGTTTAGGGACTTTTTGTCAGGCAGGACTCAAAAGACGAAAATCGGAAATGCCAGATCAAGTGGTGTGAGTGTAACCTCTGGAGTTCCCCAAGAGGGGCATTCTTCTCCTTTACTATTTATCATTTTCATAAATGATATAGGTAAGTGCTTTAGGAACAGTTTCTTTTTGGTTTTTGCCGACGATGTCAAGTTTTATAGGGAAGTAGGTTTTTCTTCTGATCAAATTTTATTACAGAGTGACTTAGATATGCTCAATCAATGGTGTATTGCCAATGAACTGTTTCTGAATGTGAGTGAATGTAAGTTTATTAGTTCCTACAAGAAAAATAAAAGGTTTCACTCATTTTACAATATTAATTATTAAGGATCTTGGTGTTTGGTTTGATGAGCATTTAAACTTTAACACATATATAACTAATCTGGTTCTTAACTCCTTAAAAGTCTGAAGCTTTGTTTTGCGTAATTGCAGGGAATTTTCTATTGAGACCTGTAAAAGGATGCCGTTCTTGTTGTGTCACAGTTGGAATATGCATCAATGATATGGTCCCCTTTTAACACAAATTGTTGTACTGACCGAGAAAGGGTCCAAAATAAATTTATTCGATTTTGTTTATCTAAGCTTGGTATGAGGATTCCCAACGATCACATTTATGATGATGCTCGGAGGTTGTTGGACTTATCAACGCTGAGGCAAAAGAGAGTTTACGCTGATTTGGTGGTCTTGTATAAATTGGTGAATGGTCAGTTAAACTCTCCTGAACTCCTTGGTGTAATATCTTTCAATATACCATCTAGGAATTTAAGACACAATAGATTATTCTCACTACCATTTCAAAGCACTAATTATGCATCATAATTATTGAACGGACACTTAAATTTATTAATTCTAATGAAGTTGAAATATTGGGCATTGCTTTACCTAGTTTTAAAAGGCAAATTAAAAGTTTTATCTAAATCTAATTTCAGTATTCATTATTATTACTATTTTTTTGTTATTTCCATAACCTGGTTGTTATAATGTGGATTAGTGAATTGCTATTGATTAATGTTGGGTCTTAATTAATAGTAAATGATTTGATATATTTTTATTTATTGTTAATTTTATTCAAATATTGAGCTAATATAGATTGTTATTTGTTATTGTTTTAATAGTTTATATTACTTGTTGGAATGTAAAAACACGACTGTATTATTTTTGTTATGCAGTGTTAAATTGGGTGTTAGGCTAAAATATTGTTTTGTATTTGAATTTCTTTGTTTTGTAATGGGGTTGATCCCGTAAATAAAGAATAATAAAGATGTCGTTGTAGCTACGAGTCGCATCTCAATTAACACACATGGTTTGTATTCCGACCGGAAAATATAGGAAGCAAAGTCCTAAGATAAAAGTTGCTACCTGTGAATGTTAAATTATTTCCAATTTATAGAATAATACAGTCCCAGCCAGATATGCTAAAAAGTCTTATGAAAGAGTCATTAAATAATAAAATAAATTAAAATGTTGTTGTATTTTTTCGATTCTTTCCTACAGTAAAAACGGCCAACGTTGCTATTTTCGGGCATTGCAAAAAACCGTTTGCAGGGTAAGGGTGTTAATTTAATATTGTAGTTTATTGAAACACCGCCTCATAGAGCAATGTATGGCAGTTTACTTGTTCTTATTTTAGTTTTAATAAGTTTCTTTCTGGTAATATAGCTGATGGTATTAAATTAGTATTGTCAACTTAGACTTTTTCAACTTAATTTAATTAATTTTTTTGTTTATTTCAGTCTAGTTTTTTCAGTTTCTACTTTTTTAAATTATTATCAGTTTTTTTGTATGTAGGAAATAATTTGGTGAAAAAAATTTTTACTTTTGGTAATGCTTAATTCCAATCATTTCACATGATTGGAATTAAGGATTTCATTTAAATTTTGAATTAGTTTAAATAAAGTAATAAAATACCGAGACTTACCAAACATCCATACATCACTAGCAGTGGTAAACCTCCGAAAATTAATACTCTCCGGACTCATCCATTTGATTGGTAACTTGCCCTTTGACGCTCTATAGTAGCTCTGATCCGATCCCATCCACCTGGACAATCCAAAATCCGCTAATTTAACGCAGGTCTCGGAACTGACCAACACATTTCTGGCAGCGATGTCTCTGTGCACGTATTTCTTCGATTCGAGGTAACTTAGAGCGGTGGATAATTGAAAAGCGAACGTTAATAAAGTTTCCAGTTCCAGGGTGGACTTGTTGCTTTGTAAGTAGGCCCGCAGTTCACCTAGTTTCGCTAATTCCATGATAATCCACACGGGGGAATCGGAACAGACGCCGATCAGCTTGATTATATGAGGGTGTTCGAATTTTTGCATTGTATCTAAAAAAAATCAAATCATAAGATCAAGTCCAATAATCACTATTTTAGTGTATTTCAAAAAATGATAACTAAAATACACAAGGTGGCCCTTGGTAGCGAGAAGTTTTGAATACTTCAAGATTTCAACTATTGTTGAAATGGCGAAATTAGAAAAATAACAGTGGGACAAGATACTATACTTGGTTCCATTTTATTTATAATTTTCCTTCTCTTCTTCACCTTAAACTAACAAATGAAACCATTATTTCATATGCAATCAAATACTGGTTGGAAACTTATAAATTAAGCCTGAATGTAGCAAAAAAAAATTAAATTGCTTTTTCTCTCGCATATTGGATTATTCATATCTTTCAATTGAAAATAATTATCAAATAAAGGAAGTTTCATAGACTAAATACCTTGGAATATTTATTGATCAAAACTTTAAATGGCATATACATACTGAATATCTAGCAAATATGACTTAAAAGTTAATTTTCAAATTTCATATTATCAGAACATTTTTAAATTCACAAGAACTTGAAAAGAACTATGGCATGGATTGGTTTGGGGAGGCTTTTATAAATGAAATATTCTACATAAGTATATTTTAAAAACTATATACAACAAGCCAAAACTTTGCCCTACAGAACATCTATTTACTGAACAAACCACCAACATAGGAACTTTATATATTACATCAATTTGTTCACACATTCACAACCATGATATTATTAAAAACTAAGTAAATCACAATTATAATACAAGAGCAAGAGCTAGAGGTAACTTAAGAATACCAAGTAATTTCAAAAGTATTAACCTAAAATTTCTAGTTTATCTTGCACCAAAAATGTATAATGTTCTACCACCTGATTTTAATTTAAATATATATTTTCTCTCAATTTTTCTAGGAATTTAAGTAGGTAATATGCTTGTTTTTCATAGATTGTTAAGTGTTAATAGGTTAGGTATTGCAGTATTTAAGGTTATTAAATTTATCTGTTTGTTTGATATTAACAATCATAAGTGATAACTACCGCACACAGGTGTATATTTTACATCTAGGCGTTACAGCAATTTAAGTTTGTAATAGTAATCGGGCAAAAATCTTCGCAGTTTCTAGTAAATTAGCTAAAATTAATAAATGTGGTAGGGTGTCAGAGTTTACCTCCAAATAAATAAAATATAATATAAAATGTAATTTATCGATGTATGTTGCTATAATTATTATTTTAAACGTAATTATTTCGTGAACACTTGAAGATAGCTATAGCATAGTAAACATAAAACAGGTCTAGGATTTTCTGGAAAATATAAAAATGCAAAAATATACAGGTTTCTAGTGATGTAAATGAAGGAACGTTCCCTTTATGCTATGGCGAATATTCGCGCACGTTCGCGCCCGATAAATCGTTCGTGCGCGCAAGATAGATCGTTCTCTCGTGCGCGAACGTTCGCCAGGAATTTTCAGCACGATTCCGTATTCGACGCGCTTTATTTACAAAAACTACCGTCGGCGTCGGCAACAGCATCAATCACAAAGACAAAGCGGCGCCGACAGCGGCGGTTCCCCGAATATTACGGCCGGTCTCTTTTGTAGCAATGTCGACTGTAGTTTTTGCATGTTATTTATGCATTTTTTGTTCATTTTGTGTTGCGTTTAACAAAACGAGAGTTCAGAGACTAATGAGTCCGATGACAAAGAGAGCGGGGCCTACAGTGTTCACGATTTCGATTCCAATAGTAGCATTGGGCCAGAAAGTTTCGATGGGCTTGACTACTCTTGATCTTGATCCACAATTAGAGTACCGAGTTAGGTTAAAACTGTATTTTTGGTTTATTGCAGATTGCAGTTTATTTTTTTATATAAAGCTTTTTTTCGAGTTACTTTTTACTTCTTACATCATAAAACGTTTCTCATGTTATTTTCATGTTACTTTACCTACTTTGTACTTATATACACATATACTTTTATACACACAAACTATGCTCAGTTTTTAAGAATATAATATCAAACCTGATCGGTAACATAAATTCTTGTATATATTTTTTTAAAACCCCTTTAGATATAATATTTGGTTATTTATGATGAATATTCTTATTCTATCTGGATTTATGAATATTATGATGTTAAGGTTTTTATAAAGTTAGAACAATAATTCAGTGTCGGTATTTTACAAAGCATTAGGAGAATATTGAGCATTTTTCTAGGCATTTTGAGAAAAAATCTTGAAAAATAAGTTTTTGAATACTTTACCACATCCCAAACATAAATTCTCAGGTTTTTTTCGTTTATGCTTGTTTATTCTCGTTCATCCTCGTTCGTGCTCAGGGAACATTCTTTTAAATTACGTGCTCGAGAATTTTACATCACTACAGGTTTCTTTAAAAAGAAAATTCTCTTACAGTTTTTTGAGACATCCTGTATTTCCTTTACATTTAGTTACCTTTCATGTCAAAATAGGCCCAATCCCAAAATAAGTGCGTCCGAGGAAAATACCACCCCTTTCTTTAAATTTATCCGTTATTAAATCACAACCCTGTATATTTATTTATTTAAAATGCAAATAACGAAGTTTATTATTATGTTTAGATCTTGCTTTACTTACGAAGCTGTGACTTTTTACAATAATTTCATGCGTAACTTGAATATATCTATAACAAGAACATAACAAGAATTTGTTATTTAATTTTGGCCATTTTTACCATGTTTTTTTCACTTTTACAGAAATATATAAATTTTTTACCTTTATATAAGGTTCGTTAATTTGGATAACGACAGCGGATTTTAATCTTCATTTATTTTTAGCGAAGTGTTCCATAAAGATCATTTAACCAAAAAGACTTCTCTGATTTTTTTGTGAATCGTAAGTATGTAGTATAATTTTGATTAAAATTTAAAGATGCAAAATCGCATTTAGTAATAATGATATTAATGGTAAAAGTATCTTTGAATAAACACTTTTATTTCTGTTATAGGTATATATGCTACACCAATTTGTAATTTAAATTCGAAAAATTGTATGACTTTATAGAGGAGCAATATTATCTTTATGACTAATTTTTTGCGGCTTAAATATGATAATCTAAGATTCGATTCCCTGGCTCAAAAGTTTATTGAATTGACAATGCATTGATCTAGAGATGATTTTAGTTTCTTAGGGCTATTATTATCAATACTTACATGCTTCTTCTAAGAACTTTTCGGTAGTAGAAGTATCGGCGTCCCCTTTGCAAGTTTTAATGGCCACCGGTATTATCGTTCCTTCTTTGGTCATCACTGTACCTTTATGGACGTCTCCAAATTGACCCTTTCCTAATATTATCCCTAATTCTATATGGTTACGATTTAGTTCATAGTCACGTACTAAAACGAAATGTATATATAAATATAAGAGGTAGGCATATTTTAATTAGTTTTACCAGCAGGTACAGAATAATCTCCTTCTTCAATAATCTCTGCATAGTCCTCGGCTAACAGTACTCCTTCGTTATTCAACAGCTTATTTTTGATATTACATTTTTTTCCTTTAAGTCCTGATATTTCTACAAATATATACATCAATGAAACAAAAACTCTCTCGTAAAAATCCCAAAATCGAACCTCCTTCTGCCCATACGGGTTCTCCATCGTCCGAATGTAGCCGACAGTAACCGTCAATTAAATCCGCCAGACTTTCTGCCACAGCAAAATCAGCGCACGTGAAACATAAAACCTCTGTGCTGCCCACTATCCTCAATAACAATGCCACCTTGGAGGAATCCTCGCATTCTTCCAATTGTAGTCGTTTGATTTGCTTGAAATCGATTCTTCTAGCGGATGATGCTTGTAACCCGATATCCGGACCGATAATAAGTTCGATTGGTACGGCGAAACTTGTACCATAGTCGACCTAAAGAAAATATTTAATTTGTTAATTTAAAATTATTAATTCATTTATTCGTGTCGAAACATCCCATTTTATCAAAAATACATAAATAAATAACTATTAATTACATTAATAAATCAATCTTGTCATAGAAAGTTAATTCTTTCATGGTTGGTGTAAATCGTGAATCAAAGGATGTTGTTTATGGGGAGTCATTTTGGCCTGCAGGAGTATGTTTTTAATGCTTTAATTTTTCTCTAGGGTGCAAGTTTTTGGAAAAAACAAAGTCTGGGTCAACAAAGAGTGACTCCTTAGTGGCGAGCGCAAGTAATAAAAATAGCAGAGTTTATTTACAAAGAGACACATCATGCTAATATGGAATCCAACCATTAATAAAATAAGGAGAGGGCTACAATTCTCCATAACGACCAGAACAACAGACTTGCAGCAACTTATAATTTTGAATAAGAATATTGCGAAGGATGTTTGGTGAGATTTACTTGGTAAAGCAAGAGATCTGAAAACATGAGGCTATAAGTATGTATGGTGTAAGAACTCATTAGAGTTCTTTAGAAGATGACACCATGAAGATTATGAAGATTTGTAATCTCTTTTAGAGATTAAAAATCTTTATAACACCTCTCTGAAATAATGGCCTCTACATCAAATGATAATGACATTTTGGATATTTCATCCTAAATATTGCAAACAAGTTAATAGTGCTATAAGAACATAGTAAATACTTATTCCCTCTGTCCATAACGCCTCAAATTTATAAGGATGTCTGCCTGTGTATTTAAACGTAATATGTGCGTAGAAAAGAAAAATGGATTAAACATTCTCTACATGCACTTTAGGTCACTAAGAAATAAACTTACGGAAGTTGAGATCTTATTATGGGAGTTTAGTGTGGATATATCTATGATAATGGTGACAGAAACCTGGCTACAGGAAGCTGAGTAACAGTATTATGGTTTACCGGGGTTCAATGCTTTTGTAAGTAGAGAACAAAGGGGTAGAGGATGTGCAATTTATGTAAAAGAGACCCTATAAATCCTTTTAACAGGCATGGAATTTCGTATTTAAGCATTTATGTGCCCAGTTTCCAAAAATATTTTTCTGCAATCTACAATCCTTCTGGAACTAGAGAACTGCGAAATCTAAAATCCAAGGAAATATTCTTATTTGGTGACCTAAACATAGACCTTTTAACCAGTAGTTATAAGGCAGACATTTATAAGGAAGTTTGTTTGGCTAATGGCCTTCATTTTGCTAATGAAACTCTAACTGCGCAGAACTCTAACACTTATAGGTCATGTGATAAATTCCTTGACGCATAAGCCATTGTCTTTAATTGGAAGTTCTATTAGTAATCACGATTTACAAGTTTTAAATCTTATGCATAATACTCAGTTTAATAAATAATAATTTTATAGAGCATATGACAAAAAATCTTTTACCTATAAAGCCGTCATTCGCGACCTAAATTTAATAAATGCAAATTTTACAAGAACTGCAAGTTGTAGTGGGTATAATTCAGTGTTTCACTGCTAATACAACCTATTCCAAAAAAGCTGTAAAGCTTTTGTAGAAAGAATAGAGTGTGGTTTAATGATCCAGGGAATATAATTGGTAATGCAATGAAGAAAAAGGAATATGTTTATTTTAAAAAAAATCAATATCCAGAAAGTATAGTCCTACAAAATAAACAGAAAGTTGAACCGGCAAGTCAAAGAGGTCATAAAACAAGCTAAATACTCATGTTTTACGAGAGAATTTGGAAAAGCACATGATAACTCTAGGAAAACATGGCAATTTATTAACACCAAAGTAACAAATAAAAAGAGAGGCAACGACGCAATAAGATCGATTCACTTTCCATCAAAACGAGCACTATAAGGGGCAACACTGAGATTGAAGAATACATGAATAAATACTTTGTAAACACTGAATCTGAAACATTGGTTGGAGATGAAGAAGCATGGTTAACATGGGAAAATTTTTGGCCGAAAAAATCCAGAACAAAAAACATACATACAAAATTTTAATGCAAAATATAGAATACGAGCATAAAAGAGAATGCAAATTCATCAGAATTTACACTATTACCTTTAAATGTTAAAAGCCTTAATAAAGTCCTACCATTATCTATTATGTTATCTGTAAAACCTCATATTTTTTTAGTGTCTGAGCATTGGATGCAGAATTCTGATGTGACTAAGGTGCACTTTGAGGGCCTTAACTTTATAAGCCATTTTTCTATAAATGGGGTGGGAAAACAGCTATTTTTTTAAAAAACATAATTAACACGAACATTATTTCTAAAAAAAACAACCCCTATCAAGAGATATTGTAAATTTTGTATTTTTGAAATAAACCATTATAATTTCCATGTAGCAATTATTCTTTATAGGGCGCCTAATGGGGATTTTAATCTGTTCTTTTGTTCAATTACTGTTTTGCTAGAGGTACTTTATAGGATAAATAGATATTTTATCATAGGAGGTGACTTGAACATAAACTTTGTTATATAGATAGGAAAGTATATAAATAGTAAACGCAAACTGTATCTAAAATTTTATGTCGGGCTATGGCCTGTTACGGCTGTTTCGGGTACCACAAGATCTGGGCTGGGGTCAAATACCCAGATTGATTATTTACAAATGTTCCTAAAAATATACCTAAAATTATATCTACTAAGTTTGTAAAAAAAAAATATTTACTTTTAATATCAATTAGTTTAAATATTTCTTACAGGTACAGGAAAGGTACATTGTATTTGAACCATTTCTTATTATTTTTTTATTGCTTTTCCTGATTTGGTCAAGCAGAATAAAATCTAAAAATTGAGTGAATAAAGAAATAAAAAAAAACATGATACTTTTATAAGGATTTGTATGTAAACTACAAGATCACAGGTTAAGAAGTTGATTTAAATAGGTATAAGAATAAGAACAAAATAAGTCGCTTTTACTATTTTACTGTATTATTTTATCTATATAATTTTATTCTAAGCATAACTTTTTATCGGCTTAGAGCTAAGGTAGAAAAAGTCATTTATCTTATTGTATTTTTTATTGGTATGTTTGTGAGGTATGTAATTTTACGATTTCTTTTTTCTGCATAATTAAGGGCCATATGTATTAATTTTATTTTTGTACTACCTGCTTTTGTGATTATTTATTTTGGTATACATTTTCATTTGGCCACTTGCTATGCTATGTCAAGTTATGTGATTTTGTTGGCAAATAAAGGAACTTATTAGTATTATTAAATAAATACAGCCACACATGTTTTGCCTCAAAAAAAGCATTATCAAAAATAGATTAAACAACTACATTTTTAATCAAATGAAATGCAACCAATAATATTTTAAAAATTCTTATGCATTATGTAACAGTTCCTAAAATCCAATTAGTAATAAAAAAGTGCGGGAATTCTCTTTATAAAACTTTTTTTTTTAATAAACTTTATTACTGAACTTAAAACAGTTTACAAAACTGATAAAAAGTCCTTCATTAGGAATATTTTAACATTTAAATTAAATAGTCAGTTAAGTATACATGATAATATAAGCTTAGATAAACTATAAAAAAAATGAACACTTTCAATATTTATCCCTTTAACCCACAAATCAACCCCAAAACAAAAAATACCAAAACTATATAAATTTGCTCCAATATAAAACTTTAGTTTCAACAAAATAGGTCATTCAGACACAGCATTTAATTCCGCCAAATGTTTTTTTATAAACACACTAGTTTTTTTTATATTCACAATAAATGGTGGAAGTTCGTTATAGCACCTTATTGACTGGCTAATTACACCGTTTCTCCGCTTGTCAGTCCTTGATCTTGTTAGATAAACACATTGTCTTGCCCTCGTTAAATAATTGTGAAAGTCACTACTCTTATTTAAAGTTCCCTTAGTTTTTAAGTTGATTATTTATAATTTTTTTTAATAACTTACATCGCTCCAAACTTATTATCTGTTCAACTTTTAAAAATTGGTATGTTTTATATAATTGAGCAGTAAGAAATAACCTAGGTAAATTATAAAGGTATTTTATGTCCCGATTTTGTAGTCTTTGAAGCTTCTTTACCAGAGTTTTCATTGTTGATCCCCAAATAGTACCCATGTATTGCAGATGTGATTTAAGCAACGCATTATACACCGCTCTTTTCATTTCATCAGACAAATAACTCGCACATCTTTTGATAGCACCACAAGCACTGGACAGTTTCTTCTGTACATGACAGATGTGATTTTTGTAATTTAATTCTTCAACAATATACAGTCCAAGGTATTTGTAGCAGTCAACTTTTTTAATTAGATTATTGTTTATTTTAATGTCTGTTTCACTTATTTTTTTATTTTTATTCCTAAACACCATATATACAGTTTTGTTTACATTTATTTTTAAATTATTTCTTAATAACCATTTGTGATATCTGGCTAGACACTCATTTGTTTCCTTGACTAATGTTTTGAGACACTCACCGACAAACAGCAAAACGGTATCATCAGCAAAAATTATGTATCTAATTTTGACAGACTGTGCACGTAAATAAGGTAGACCAGCGGACCTAGTACAGATCCCTGTGGTACACCCATGATAGTCTCTTTGGTTTTACTTTCTTTGTTGTTCACACTTGTATACTGTTTACGTTTCACCAGATAAGATTTTATTAATTTATAGGCAACGCCTCTAAAGCCCATTGACAAAAGTTTCTTAAGCAGTATCTTAATATTAACCGTGTCGAAAGCTTTTTGAAGATCAATGAACACTGCTAACACATGACATTTCTCATCCAGAGCTTTTGTTATATGATCCTGTAGTTCAATCACTGCCGCCTCCGTATTGCTAGATTTCTGGAATCCATATTGTTGTGGATCAAATTAAAAAGTTTTTTCTATAAATTTTATTATCCTTCTTTTGATTAGTTTCTCAGCAATTTTAGATAGTGTTGAAATAAGAGCTATTGGCCTTTTATTTGTTGGTTCATATTGATTTCCTGCTTTATGAATGGGTATGATTTTTGTTACCTTTAACTAAATCCTAGGTCTCATAAAAATAACTAAAAATGTCCAATTAGACAACAAAATAGTATCAGCAATGACCGGTGTGAAACCCCCCTGAAAGTTTTATAAACAAATTTCCGTAACAGTTATTTAACCTAGTTATATGGTTAAAGATTCTGTAAAAAAGGTAATGAACCATATTCCTTAATCATGTTATCAAATTTTTAGCATTAGGTGATATGACTACTTTAAAACCTATACTATGTTAATTAATTTTTACTGCTATTATAAATCTTTGACATAAAGAACACAAGGTAATTAAAATTGTTACTTGGGATAATTGTGAATTAATTTTGTTAAAATTGCATTTCCTAAAATGAAGATTCTATAAATATTGTACATATTGATTGAAAATCTTTTACTTTCAAGTGGCTATTTTAGTATCTTTATCAGAATAATTTTTAATATGGTGGCGAAATCCATTGGACTTTCGAATATTGTATATTGTATTCCCATTATTAAATAGGGTGAGAGGGTGTTATACGGTATATGTAATGTCGATGATCTGTTGTAACTCCATAATATTGTAACAAGATAATTTGCTATAGATTAGTATCTCTGTGGTATTAAGCGAGTCTCAACAAGTTACTTGTCAAGACTCACTGGAATTTGAAAAAGTTTACAATCCCCCCATGATGAAAAAAAATATCATTAATTAAAATTTATGAGAAAATGTTGATATTATTTTATTGATGTAAAGTTGCAGCTTTAAATTTTAGTTTGGTTAAAAATAATCTTTTAGTTTATCTAAACCATTTTGAATTTAATAGCTTGCACATCATTTTTTATATCATTAAACATTTTTTACATTACATGACTTTCCTGTAAGTTTTATGGTAATACGATTATCTTAATTGGTTTGATAATATGAATCAATTTAGTACATTTTATTATACGACATTCCTAAGCCTGGAATTATTATGCATTTATAGCCTTTTTTCCCGGATTAAGTTTTTAAATTAAAGTGACAAACAAGGAAACACAAAAGAATTAATTATTTATTATTATTTAACTACGATTAATAAATTAACTACAAGCAAGAAATTAAAAAAGTAACTAAAAAATTCCTTAAGATTCATGTATAAATTGTTACAACTTTAAAGAGATTGAGATCTTCAACCAGGTGAGTTTCTCAGATTGTGAAGGATTTTCCTTCAGACCAATAAATTTTCAGTAAAAAAATATATTAAAAACCGTAATAAGTTACAAAATTGATTAATTATAAAAAAAGTCCCAATAAAAACATACCTCAAACCGTTCTTGATCATTATTAGTGTACTTCTTCACTATATTCAAAAACTGCAACATGCACTCCCACTCGCTAATGTTCCCGTTTTTCTTCAACTGTGACTGAATGTGCTTTTTCAACACTTTCGGTTTTAATTTCTCGAACATCCCGTGAGGTATAAACTTTTGAAGGCCCACCTCCCTGTCCAGATACTCCAGCGTGGATTTCTTGTCTAATTCCGTCGAAGACATGTCTTTCAGGTACTTGCGGATTTCCAGACAGCAAAGCTGCAGAACCACATCTTGTTCGATTTTTGTATGAAGGTCGGTGTAATAATCGCTCCTGACCTAATTGTGTTACGTCAAAGAAAAAATAAATCCAACAAAAAAAAACTTTTAAGCAGTATCAAGGATGACTAACCTGATCATAATAAAAATTAAAAGTGACACTATCCTTAGTTAAAAGATCTCGTAAACTGGCCGGCAAATATCTCACTCTCAAATCGTAACGCCACTCGGCATTTGGATATTTTTGCAGATATTTATCGTATACTTGTTGCATGGTGTAGTTTCGGTGGAGCCAATATACCTAAAATATTGAATATAATATATAAAGGACAATCCAAGGTTTTCATATTTGTGTAAATGAATTCCCAAATGTACCTGTTTTGATTTAGAGCTCGTGAGCCGTAAAGCGTAAATTCCACTGTAGTAACCATTATGGGCGGATAGTCTTTCTGTTACCGTCGAAATAATTCCTTTTATATCAATACTGTCTCCATAACGGACCACGTTGAAACCCCCGTTTGGAAGATGGACCTGGAAGTTTATTTTTGTAAACTCTTTTGTTTGATTTTGGTGATTAAAGCAAGAAAATTGGAATATGTGAAAGCCCATTGAAAATACAATGAAAGCCATCGTAATTTAATGTTTCTCACTAAGAAATACAATATTAAAAAAAATTTTATAAATAATGAGAGGGGATTGTGAACTATAAAAAAAGTGTTTATTTAATACATACATGTAATGTACAAAATGTATGTGTGTACAGGAGTCACAAAAATATAATCAAGATCAGAGATCATTCTGAATGCACTAGAAATAAATGTATATAGTAAATGTAAATGGAAATAAATTTATCAGTTATCTGAAATTGCCAATAAAATGTAAATTACTATTAAATTTATGCATTGCCATAAAATGAATCTGTTGCCTTAAGCATTATAGGTATTGAGGAGTTACAGTTAAAATTTTGTAATTGGTAATTTTTGAAGGGTTGTTCATGACCGGCAATACATGTACATTTAAGCAGCAATTAGTAAGAAATCTTTGTTTAGAATATTATTGTATAGTATGGTCTCTTGATTATGATTACATTTGGATATTTCCGAGTTGACCTAGAACCAGTGGTGTATTTTATTAGAAATCCCTTCATTAGCATCATGAGGAAGTTAGCAAGATTTTTTGTTTCTGTATAAATTAATTAATGGTCAATAAGAATTGATCGATAAGAAGTCATTTAAGTGTGGTTTCCATAGAACTATTTATAGGTCCCATACTCCAATTACCAGAATGCAAACAAGTTTTAAATCCTTATGTAACAATTATGAAGTTTTTTAGCACTTTTAAAAATAAATTTAGGTATTTGTGATTTTTATTCTTATTAAGTAATTACCAATGTATAGTATTCTATTTTGAATTAGTCAAAGTCAAAGTCAAATATTGCTTTATTGTTATAACATTAAAATGTTTTTAACAAAGCTAGAAAAATTAAAACTTACAAACTACAAGTATAAAATTTAAAATTAAAAAAGAAATATTTAAGACACAAATATAAAATACGAACAACATACAAAAACATAACCATTGATCTTATATATATAATCAGTCACTTAAAGTATATCATTAAAAAATTCTTCAACAGAGTAATAGGTCTTAACTGCAAGCAATCTCTTTAAATGTTTTTTGAAAATCCTAGACGAAGTTAAGTTTTTAATAATGATAGGCAGATGATTAAAAATAGAAACACTGTCGTAAAAAATTGATTTTTTTGTTAAGGCTAAGTAGGTCGAGGAAGGTGCAAAATCATCTGATTCCTGCTTGGGTACCGAGCACTCCTGACCATGAACCTTTCTCTGTACTTATAGATTATGCAAGCAGTCTCAAGAATATACAGACATGGGAGAGTTAGTATTTTATTTTGGTGAAATAGAGGACGACATGAATCCCGGGGGTTAGCCCCACATATATATCGAATGGCCCGTTTTTGAATAACGAACAACATTTGAATAATGTAACTGCTTGCACTGCCCCAGAAAGCAATACCGTAGTGAAGGTGGGATTCAAAGAGGGAACAATAAACGGACTTGCCAATTTTTGGACCAAGTTCCCGTACACTGATCCTGACAGCATAACAACCAGATGTTAGCTTTTTGGCCAGAAGATTTATATGTGTGTCAAATTTGAGATCTTTGTCTATGAAAATTCCAAGAAATTTGCTGTCAGGGTTAATCTGAATTGGATCACCATCTATCGAAACATCTTTAAGATTACATTTAAAACATAGCAAATTAGTTTTTGTTGGATTTAATGTAAGTAAATTAGAGTCACACCACCTTTTTACCATCTTAAGATCCTCCAGGATGATCTTATGAAGAGAAGCTAAGTCCAGAGCCTGCCACAATATTGTGGAATCAACTGCAAATATAGTGAAGACACCGCAAATAGAGAGACCAGCCAGATCATTTATGTAAAGCAAAAATAGAATTGGGTCTAAGACTGAGCCCTGAGGCACTCCCCATCTAATAAAGCTATATTCTGGGTATTTTGACCCAACCAAAACCTGTTGCCGTCAACCTCGCAGGAATGAAGAAAACCATGATAGAGGAAAGCCTCTAAAACCATAGCGGTGGAGCTTCAGCAGCAGAATGTCATGACTAACACAGTCAAAAGCTTTTGACAGGTCACAAAAAATAGCTGCCGAAACTCCTCCGCCATTGATATGAGAGTACAAGTCCTGAAGAAGATGGTATACAGCATCATTTGTATTGGTATTCTCGCGAAAACCGAACTGACACTTACTAAGGATGTTATTTGCATTAATAAAAGACAGCATACGAGTTTTCACCAGTTTTTCTATGATTTTTGACAAAGGGATATTGGCCGGAAATTAGAAGGATTCTCCATGTCTCCTTCTTTGTGGATTGGAATGACTTTGGCTGTTTTTAGACAAGAGGGAAATGTTCCTGTTTCCCATGACTGGTTAACTGCTTTTACCAGGACCATTAAGGATGAATCAGGAATATTGAGAAGAATGTTTGCAGATATGCCATCCTCACCTGAACTGTTTTTGTTTTTTATCGATTTTAAGACGCCTTTTAATTCTGTCAGATCAGTTGGGAAAAACAGAAAGGAGTCTGAAACGTTGACAACTGACAAGTAAGTCATTGGATCTACTGATGGAGTCAAGCGTTGTTGAAGATTATCTGCCAATTAAGACTTTACATGTATTAAACTATCTTAATGGATGAAGTGGAATATGTTGTGGAATTAATTACAAACTCACATGTTACACTTTTCAATATTTACTGAACAAAAACTTCTTTAATATAAATATTATCTTATTTAGGGCCAGTACATAGATTAAATACTAACTATTAATATTTTGCCTTAAACTAAATTACCTTAACAGTGGCCTTATCAACAAATTCATGTTGTGGAAGTTTCCTGGATTGATCCATGTCATTAATTATTTACAAGTTTACCAAATGACTAGTTGATCTCATTTGCTCCACATAGGATTTTTTCTAAAAGTAATACATACATCAGATACATCAAACTGAGTATTACAGGAATACAAATTTACAACAAAGATTTTAAATATATAAATAGATATATAGATAGATCAAACTTTCAAATTATTTTATTTATTTAAAGAGTAATGTGCCTACCTATCTATTGTAATTAATGACTAAGTAGGATTTTATGTGTAGGCAGAAATATTTTATCTTAACATCAATATTTTATTATAGGTGTGAAAGGTTTCTATGTATAAAAAAATCTTGACCCTCATATAGTAAAATTTAAATTAAGTCAGGGCCAGTCAATCTCAAGATCAAGAACCATCTGTAGTGGCTCTACCACAATACTTTATTAAAATCACTTTTTTACTTAAAGAATATGACGGTAGGACATGTGAATTAGGCCAACAACCTGCCACATAGGGCATTATGTTAATAAATTTATTATAAACAATATTCAGTGAGCACCTTATTTTCCTAATTAAATAAATGACAAGTAGCCGCAAACCTTTGAATAACGGGTTCCATTTTCAGTTTACAATTTTCACAACGTTTACTCAATTTCTTGAATTTTAAATACACAATTGTTAGTCAAAATTCGTCAAAATCCAAAATAATATCAAAGTTTTCGGTATTGATTTTGGGATGTGTTTTGGATGTTTGACAGTAGTAGTAAAACTGTCAACCTGTAAACTGTCAAATATGACGTCTTTGGGAGTGCCTAAGGCTACTGCAGGGATAGTGGTGAGAGATGAGTATGAAATATATTAGTAATGCTAATGAAACATTGTTTGATAATTTATATTACTAAGTAGAAATGTTAATATTTTTCATATGACGATTATTTGAATATTTTTTTGGTAATTTTAACTAAAAGGCCTATTTTGTGTTATCTTTTTTATAGTCTGTAAAAGGATGTTAGGATTTTATGCTGACATAATACTAAAGTCATATCTGTCAAAACAGAATTCTAACCCAACTTGTTTGTTTACATTTTTTATATTACTTTTTCAAATTTCAAATATTTTCCGTTTTACATTAAAAAAAAACATTCTTTTTAAACCACGTGCTAATGCTGGATTAAGCATTTCAGCTAATACCTTAATTTACTGTGATCAATCAGAATCATGGAGGTTGTTCCCTCTTGTTCTTCAGATGTATTCTCAGCAGCACCATCTGAAACTCTGTTAAATAGGTAAGGCTTTCCTAGCGTTACTAGTCTCACATGAAATATCTTTAAAAGAACTAAAAAATAAGTAGACTGCAAGGTTTGACAGTGTTCCTTCTTTTCTTTCTATTTCATTCTGCATCTATTTTTACTGAACATCTGTGTATACTTTTACAATTTGTCACTATGCACAAACACTTATCCCAACATCTGGAAACAAGCAAAAAATTTCCCTTTGCCTATAAGTCATGAGAAAGAAATATGATTGAAAACAATAGCCCAATCTCCATTTTGTCCAACTTTTCTAAGGCCTTTGAGACCTGCATTTTTAGCAATGGGTAATCAATTAAATAGTTGTGAAGAAATAGTCCATACTTGCAGTGGAGTCCTAGGTTAAGGTAAAATGAAAATCCTTTAGTCTCCCTCCACTTATTTATTAAACATTTAGTTAGCTTAAAATTCTATACATGTTTCGGACACAGTGGTGTTCATCATCAGGGGGTAAGAGGTTTAAAATTGGTAACAGGCACACGCCCCAGGGTTTGATTACATATCAAAAACCCTCTATTTATTATTATTGTTTTTAATAAAAAATAGATTTTGCCTCTCTCCATAGAATTCTTTTCCAAAAACTTGGGGTTACTTATTAGATGTACTGTAATTTGTGGAGTTCAATGGGTTCAGATCATCCACTTATAAGTGGTACCTTCCAGGGAAGAGGTCCTGCTCCATTTGTTTGTTTAATTAATGAAAGTTTTTCATCTTGTTAAGAATTATCATGACTACAAGCAGGTCTTCATAGGGTCTATAAATGGTTTGAAGTTAACCGACTCCCACTTTAGAATATAAGATGTCAATTTCCTTGCACAGAAATGAGATTGACCTTGGTTACATAATATTAAAGTTTATTCATGCTCATGAAAAAAAAAATTTCTTACAATTGTCACAAGTAGATAAATACATACAAGTTTTACATTGCAAATTAAAATCCTTATCTAAAATATTAAAAAAATAACACCCAAGATACAAATTCACAAATACTAAATAAAAATAATCACAATTTACAAACAGTTAAAATTTTGGAGACCCCAATATCAATTTCAATTTCCCAAAACCTATTTTTGTTTCATTTTCACCAATTCTCACAGTTGAGCTTGTAGATACTCATCAAAGCTATAGAAGGCTCTATCAGCAAGTAATTTTTTTACTGAGGCAGTAAAAAGTTTTTCATTCAGAGCTTTAATATTATTAGGAAGTTTATTAAAAAAGCTTGGGGCATAATAAGTAGTTGAGATACGAGATTTATTGAGTCTTAGAAAGCGCATTTCCAGGAAATCTACTTGTCGAGTGCTGTGAGTATGAATTTCTGATCTCTGGGTATATTTATGTAAATTATTTTTTGTATATATTAGACATTCAAAGATATACCGTGATGGAAGTGTAAGAATTTTAAGTTTTTTGAAAGAGTCTCTCACATCGTCCCTGAAACCCAGACCCTCAACAACCCTCAGAGCAGCTTCTTTGCAGTTTAAAGATTCTCCTAGCTTGAGGTGCATGACCAGCATGACCCCAAGTCAAGAGACCATAATTGCAGGTGGACTGTATTAGCGCATGGTAAACCATTAACAAAACATCCTTATTTACTGTGCCTTTTAAGTGTTTTAAAAGAAATATTTGTTTTGCCAATTTATTTGCAATGAACTCCACATGCTTATCAAATATCATAGTAGGATCTAAGTGAACACCCAAGAATCTCACCCCATCCGAAATCTCAACATTGGTACCCTCTATATTTCTCAAAGAGAATAGGACTTCCTCCATTTTGTTGACATTTAGGCTAAGTCTATTTGCACTGAACCACTTGCCCAAATCTGACTTCACCTCCACCAGCATTGAGCAGTAGTGTCGTCAGCAAACAGCAGCAGCCTAGACTCAATTGACCTGTCGATATCATTGACATAAATAATAAAGAGGAGTGGCCCCAAAAGAGAACCCTGTGGCACACCATGAGTTATTTTACATTCTTCTGATAAAGCTCCACCCAAACAGGTTTTCTGTACACGTCCAACAAGATAAGTTTCAAGAAGTGATAAACTGGGCGGGATCAGACCATAAAGTTTAAGCTTGCTCAAAAGGATCCTATGGGATATGCAATCGAAGTAATAAATGATACCACACTTCCAAATTGTGACTCTGTTCATATATTTTAGTTTTAGAATGGATGGTGTATGCCTTGAGAGAGGATTCACTCAGCAGATATTGCTTTCAATGTTTAACACACTGTCTTCATCAATCTGCTGTTTGTGGGAGTAAAATATGCAATCATCAATTGTTGCTTCAGATCTATTATCAGCTTTAAATACCAAAAGATACAATGTATGTTATGTTAATACTTATGTCACCAATTTGATCAAGAAAGACCCCATCTGTTTGGCATGATTTTGAATAATTTCACATTGAACCATTATTGTACCAGTTAGTGAGTTTGATCTTGTTGTTCATATTTCAATAATAGTTATATTATTAGGATTTGTTTCCTGTTGGACAATAGAAGTTCTCTAGTCTTTTATAGTTGGGCTTTAATTTATTCTGTTTATTTTTATACACCTACAATTAACAAATATTATATGAAACTTACCACCTCTTCGCTACAGATTAGGTAAATGTGAAGTATGTGACTTCCACAATGCAAAATACACATGTCCAAAATGTGAGGTGAAAACATGCTCACTCAGGTGCAACAAAATCCATAAACTAGAGGTTGAATGTGATGGAAATAGGGACAAAACCAAATATTTGGCCATCAATAAGTTTTCAAATATGGACTTGGAGAGTGACTATAGACTTTTGGAAAATATCTCGGAGAGTATGCAAACTATTAAGAAGAAGTTCGGAAAGAGGAATGAACAAAATGTTATACCACCAGTAAGTTAAATTTTTATCAATTAGAGCACAGTTTTTACATAAAAGTAAAGACAATAACAATTATTAGCTTTTTACGGTGTCTAGTATGACATGAGTATATATGTTCAAAATTGGAAATCTGTGCTACTCAGATTACTTATTATAATGCTAATAACTAATTTATTGCAAAATATAGTTCAACCAAATTATTTCCCTCATTTAATTTAAACCAAGTGTCAAAAATTAGTTGTCAAAATCTAATGATCTACCACAGTCCTTAGATTTTGTCATAGCTTGATATTACCGTCATTAAGCATAGTGTTAATGGCTTTTTCTGTAAGTATGATTGATGTTTTTAAAATATCAATTAGTTCATGATTATTCTTTAACCTTAATTTTTGGTATGATTGAGCCTATTTGACAAAATTTACTTCTTATGCAACTTAAAAACCTTGGCATTAAAGTATGCGCATTTTCAGATATTTTTAAAAAATTGATTAATTTCTTTTACATCTATTCTTAAATGTTGTTTAAATTCAAGAAGATTCACTTATTCAAAATTAAAATAGGTGAGAATAGAGGCAACTTTAAAGTACTTTATTTAAATTTTATTTTAATTAATTTATTTATTATTTAATTCTTTTTAATTATGGCACTGATATAAGCCGCACTAAAGGAAAGTGTTACCTCTCTAGTGCAAATTATATTATATATAATTATATACTATTTGACTTCTAACATCTAAACAAACAACTGGGTATGTAATGTTTATAGAACAAATGTTTCATACTTCTAGCACCTATTTAAACTGCGCAACGCAGCTAAACAAAGAACAACAACCCTCAAATTCCTCCCATACAAATTTGTCAGACACAGAACCAACACCACACAATTAAACTTCAAAACCAACATAATCTCTTGGCACATCGAGTGGGTATTTGTAAATGCTGACAATCTGCGCATATGCGATTCCCGAGTACCGGAAACCGAAAAACTGGGCACAACTTTAACTAAACATTTATTGAAACAAGAAGATCCGCTCATGCAAGAAAAAATGCAATTTTATCAATCGGCCGATTTGTCCGGGTTACAGCTGTTTTTAAAGGCGGAACAGAAGAGCGGAAAGAAGTTCTTCGAGCTCGATTACAATTTGAGTATTAAGGAGAATTTAGCTAAAAAGTTGATCATCGAATATCCAACTATTCACGTGCTTCTGAAGGATCATGGGTGTGGTTATGAGATTATTGATTCAGGTATGTTACTTATATTAAATTACTTCCTTAATCTAATACTCGCATATTTGTAGATGATGAAGATGGAGACATACTAGATGATATAAGAACAGGGAATGAAGTAGTGGAACAAATTTTAAATAGGGCAGAGAGTGATGATAGTCTTTACAATTCTCTTAAGAATCTGCTTTTTATAAGCGAGTATTCTGATGAAGAGAAAAATTAATATATATTTTTTTTTTGGAAATGTTTATCAAAAGGTTTTTGTGTTGATTTAATATGTTAAGTTTAAAAATTACAAAAGAGTTTGGGCGAATTATATTAAGCATAGTTTGGGAGTTTTTAAGAAGAGTTTGATTAATTTTTAAATAAAATTATGTTATTTTGTTTCTAAATCATGTTTTATTTTACGTCCTAACCGGTGGTATGCTATAACCCACATAGCAAACATATATTATATGTAAATGCTATGTATATTCATAATATCCTGACGTACATACAATGTCTATTTTTAATGCTCTGTTTATTTTATGGGTATGAAATAAATATACATTTGTCACACATTAGGTAATACATGGAATATACTATTAGTACGTACTGTGAATATCCTGAATATACTAGATATTTAAACTATATTCAAGAGTTATATTCTATGGATGTCTCATAAACATCTATTATATTCTATGTATCTGTTACATAGAATATAATAGATGATGATAGAATATAATAGATAAATAATATAATAGATAGATGATAATGATCTTTATAGAATATACAAATACAATTTTTAATATTCCAGGATATATAATATATAATAAATATTTAATATATATAAAAAATAGCATAAGTAACTTTAAGGTCTTAAACTAGTTTGTGAGGAATTGAATATTGAGAAAACATATTTTTACTTAAATTCCAAATATATATTTATTTATTCATTTGTAAGTATGACAAAATAAAGCAGATATTCGTTGGTCAAGAAAACTCTAAAAAAGGAGGACGGCAAATAGGAGGAAACATTCAGCACAAAAATACTGCATTACATTCACTACAACTTTTAATTTTAATAAAAGGAAGTTCGCGCAGATGTTTGCCATATTTTTCTGTATTTTTTTAATTTATAAACAAAATTAGATCAAGATGTAAACGCTGTATAAAATAAAACTTTTTTGTATATAAACGGTATATTTCGGGCGGCAGAACATTACAAATAGAAGTAAATATTACAATTACATTAGAACCAATGTAGTTTTTTACATACCTACACTTATAAAACAAATATTTAAAATTATCTATTGTTCTTAAGGCATTCTAAAAGAAATTAATGATTTTATTGTTTAACTTAAAATTAAATCAAATAACAAAATGTGAAAAGGATGATTCCCTTTGCCAAACGGAGTTTGGAGAGTGTCAACATAGACTGCAACTGAAAAAGGCTATAAAAAAAATTGTTTTGTTGCACAATATGGCCGCCCACTTTGTCCATGAATACATGGCAGATGCAAGTGAAAATATTCATTAAAAAAAAATTCTTGTCTATATTTTAACTCTTAAAATATGAAATAATATACCTCATCTAATCCAATATGGAATTTTCTTAAGATGATAAGTAGGTTTAACACCCAAAATGTGAAACAAACATTACACAATACGCCTTTGCCCGGGATCACCTGCACCGTATTTACTGTACAGCAAATTGTTGTTGTTGTAACAAAACAAAAGTTGTTGTACAGCAAATACTGTGCAGGTGATCTTCGGTTGAATTCTCGACATTGTCTGTTCCTTTTTATTAAAGACATCAAAGTGACTTTCCTAAAATGACGCCAAGAGACGTCATTGTCGATGTATGTATCAAAGGTATAGGCGACGTTAATGTTCACAAAATATATACATTTATTATTTATACTTGAACATAAAAAAATTAAGTTAATCTCAATGTGTAATATATATACATAGAACATACACGATATTTTTTGCACTTTCTGGACTTTATAGGTATATACAGTGGATATCACATGCTATGTGGGAAATTATCGGCAAATAATAAGAAAGGCTAAACAGCTGTATTATAAGTCTAGACTGGAGAAGGTACAAAATAAAACCAGAGAAAATTGGATCAACGTTAATGAACTGAGAGGCAATGGATCTAAATCAAACAAATATATAATTGAAGTAAATGATTTTAGTCAATATGTTGCCCAAAAAATAACGAATTTTCTCAAATTCTTAATGTTATAGGTAAATAAAAGCCAATGTATTAGATTCTTGCATAAGGTACAAGTTCTATTCTACCTACCCTGCAAAACTGTTTTTTGTTTTATTAAACTGTTTTTAAAGGACATAGTAATAGATATTTAAAAATAATTCATATGCTTAAGAAAAGTATTTCTAAAAATAGTATCTGTTGACACATATCTCCAAATTTCAAGATAAGTCCACAGTAACAAATCTTACAGTACTTTCAGAACATATAGCTGAAGCCATATTAAATAAGAACCAATTAGATGTTATTTATACAGACTGTGAGAAGGCATTCGATAAGGTTAAACATGATCTGCTGCTGAATGAATTGGTTAAATTAGGCATATCTGAGGATGCCTATTGCTTTTTGCGATCTTATCTGTCGGACAGGGTACAGCTGGTGAGAGTGCGAGGATGTGTGTCTGAGAGCTTTGTCCCCACCTCGGGAGTGCCCCAGGGTAGCAATCTAGGGCCTTTATTTTTTATAAGCTTCATTAACTCATTACCCGACTGCCTCTCCTGCTCGGCTGGCTTATTGTTCGCGGATGATTTTAAATTCTTTAAAATTGTTCCTCCAGTTGGATATTGACAGTATTAGTAACTGGTTCAAAACCTATGGAATGTCATTGTGAATGTTCTGTAGTATCATATACAAGAAAAATAAATCCAGTAGAGTATAACTACCATATTAGCGGCATTTAATTAGACCCATCCATTGAAACCAGAGACTTGGGTGTTGTTTTTAATTCGAATCTCAAGTTTAATAATAATTTCATGTACATTATACAAAAGGCTATTAAATCTTTGGGTTTTATAATTAGAAACAGCAAGAATTTTGAAATACCAACTATAATAAGATTATATAATGGCTTGGTGAGACCGCACCTGGAATATGCGTCACATATCTGGATGCCTATGACAATAACACATATTGATCAAATTGAAAAAGTTCAAAAAAGATTTGCCAGGTATCTCTGTGTTAGAAAGCACAATGAATATCCTTATATGATCTCATATACGAGTATGCTTAAGACTTTTATGATGGAATCTCTTTTGGATAGGAGAAAACAACACAGCGGTGATATATCTGTTCTTTATTATAAATAACATTAAATATTGTAAGTGTGATCTTATAAACTTCATCAAAATAAATGTACCAAAAGTCAATTTTATTTTGTGTTATTTCTGATAGTGTGTCTCTAATGAATAATGTGATACCAATTACGAACCAGTTCCTTAATCAAGTTCATGTGGATTTATTTAATATGTCTTCTGCAGATCTAAGGCTGACCCTTAAAAATAGATATATGTAGGTATAATATAGATTTATAGATACCGTGGTATCCTCCTATATATTTTTTTATTACAAACCATGTTATATTTTTATTTATTTTAATTTTGTTTTTTGTAGTATTTTAAGGTTTTAATTTAGTTTTTGTTGCTGCCTTTACATGTAATTACTGTCTGCTCAGTAAATTGTACCTTATATAAGGAAGCACAGGAACAAAGTAGAGATTTAAAAAAAAAAAACGAAAAAGTAGCAGGGCAATAGAGCAAACTATAATTTAACAATAATGTATATGTATAATAATTATTTGTTAAAATAAAAATAAATTCTGAAAACCAATACGTTATTGATGTTTTAATAAATTTTGCTTTAAAAGTTTGGTATTGGTACGAAAATTGGTAAAGGTATTGAGTTCAACATATCAGTTATATCATGAGGTATTAATGTATGTTGTGTGTTTCTTGAAAAATTGATGGTTATGTTTGGATGGTTAAGAAATTTTGTCATTATTATCACGTAATTTTTTGTGTCAGTAAGGAGTCTTCTATTTAATAATTTTATAAAATAGTAAACTGGCATGTAATTCTCGTCTATTAAACATATAAACCATTCAAGATCTTTGAGCTGATATGATACATGACTACCTTATTAATACCTGCATTAAAACGAATACAAGTTTGCATTCTGTACGAGTCCACTCAGAATAGATCAAATACGCCACATCACAATTTTGTGTACTGTGAACCCCTTGAATAAATTAAATTTTTATTTTTACTTTTACATAATTTTTTATCCTTTTTAACTAAAAAAGTGAATAGATAAACTAACCTTTATCTACCAATACTATGTGTTTATGATAATAAAGCATGTTTGGCTGTTGACACAATGGCACATTTGAAACAAGTTTAAATGGAATCAAATTCTACCAGAATTAGAGAAAAAAATTTTTTATTAAAAAAAAGGTTGGAATGTTGATGGTGCTGCGGGTAAGTTAAATTATATTTTACAGGATTGCCTTGATTTGTATGTTCCTAAAAAGAAACTAAGATCTTCATCTTTTCCTAAATGGTGTAGTCCTTTACTTAAAGACTTAATTTGTAAAACGAAGGCTGCACACAGGAAATATACGTCTACTCCCTCACCTGACTCTTATGCTCGTTTTTCGACCCTTAGATCTCGATGTAAAGTAGAACACGATCGTTGCTTTAGTGAATATATTGGTAAAGTGGAGAGGTCAGTGGTGGATGATAGTCGTTACTTTTGGAGGTTTGTCAATGACACAAGAAAGAGCAATGCATTTCCAAATTCGATGTTTTTGGGCCAGGAAATGGCAGAGTCTAGGGAAGCAATTACTGATTTGTTTGCAAAGTTTTTTGCTACAGTTTACGACAACTCTACTTATCCCATTCCTGATTCCTTTGAATTTGGTTCCCAGAATATTATTGTTGGACACTTCACTCTCTAGGAGGTATTTTCTAAGATCCAGAAATTACCTAACAAGTTTATCTGTGGGCCAGGTAATATACGAGGATCTTTAATATGTCTTTACAGGACTCTACCTTCCCAGAAGCTTGGAAGCACAGTTTCATCATGCCGATATTTAAGGCTGGCAATAGGGGGAATATTGCCAATTATCGTGGAGTATGTATTCAAAACTCATTGGCCAAATTGTTTGATAGTTTGGTTTGCGGTCAGCTTTACAGTCAGGATTCTCTTCTGGGAAATCCACAACCAGCAGTTTGGTTCAATACGAGTGTGATCTGTTGGAGGCTTTGGAGAGGGGGGTTCATTGATGCGGTCTATACCGACTTCTCCAAGGCCTTCAGGGTAAACTTTGGTCTCTTGCTGGCCAAGTTGGAAAGTGCTGATTTCCATGACTCCCTCTTGAAATGGCTAAAGAGTTTTTTGACAGGAAGAACTCAGAGTGTGAAGGTGCATGGCTGTACTTCTGCACGTACTAATGTAGTCTCAGGGGTTCCTCAGGGATCTCACTGTGCCCCTCTGCTCTTCAATCTATTTGTGAATGATATTGTTAATGTGATCAATCATAGTTCTGTAAGTATGTTTGCTGCAGCAGTTGAATGAAGCAGGTGAATGATATAGCCAAACTTCAGGAAGACCTTGATGCTTTGTGTGAGTGGTCAGTGATGAACGGATTGAGGCTCAATATTTCCAAGTGTTGCTACATATCATTTCATAGAGGTTCGAAGAGATTCAATTCTACATATAGTATCCTTGGTAAGTCCTTGCAGTATGTGAATGTAGTCAAGGATTTGGGCGTGTGGTTCGATAAGCATCTGAGACTTGTTCATCACGTCTCTAAAATAACTTTAAAGGGACTAAGAGTGTTGGGTGCTGTAAACAGGTATAGTTCACATCTCTCTCTGCAAGCCCATAGACTCCTTTATGTCTCTCTGGTTAGATCTAATCTTGAATTCTCTTCAGTAGTGTGGTCTCCTCTATATCAGAATTCAATAGATATGATTGAGAGAGTGCAAGATGGATTTTTACGGTGTGCTGCATTTAGAATGGGCATTAGCTTTGACGAGTACCATCGTGTGGACATGAGAGTAAGACTTAAGCTGGATACATTGGCCAAAAGGCGTGTGAACGCTGATCTTTGTTTTGTCTTTAAGCTGGTTAATGACATGATTAATGCTCCTAACCTTCTTTCTAAAGTGGGTCTCAATGTTCCAAATAGAACTCTGCGCAATTTTGACCTTTATCATGTTCTTATGCACAGAACTGAATATGGCCGTCATTCTCGTATCGATAGATCTCTGAGTATCTTAACGCTCATACCATTGATTTATGTAGTAGTTCACTGTCCGTTTTTAAGAATAGCCTGAGCAGACTATGGCTGTAATGGTGTCAACTCAGTTCTTAGATATATATAGGTATATATTTATTTACATTGTATCAACTCACTAGGTTAAGTTATCTATTATGTAATAATCTATTTTGTACATTTATTTTGTAAAATGGGGATTCCCGTAAATTTAATTAAAAAAAAAGAAAAATGTGAATTTATCTCATTTTTTTATTAAGAACCCTCTTGTCTGATAGATAGAAGATATTTGTCTGCAAAGTTATGTCATATGATAATTAAAACTCCTTTGATGAACTGAATGATTTATTTTTTAAGAAAAATTACAATATATATATTATAATGTATCCAGTCACCCATAGAAACAGACAAACTACCTGATTGAACTCTAGTTTTAGAGCCCTTAATAAAGAACAAGAAAATTGATTCAAGTTATGATTGAAAAAATCAATTTTGCTATGAATGTATCTTAATTAGTATGAACATTAATACAATTTGTAAAAAAGCTCTTGGTTGAAAAAATACAAATGCAATTAATTTAAAAATGTACACAAAATATATTACTATTCAATAAAATGAACTAACAGTTGAAAATTTACATGCAACTTGAAAAATAATCAAGAAGACACTTTTAAATTCAATATTTTCATTTACACTTCCTAAAGTTGATGAAGGTCGCAAAAACGGCCGAAACGTACGTAATAAGAACCAGAAGAAAAATAAATAATTAATAAAGATGATGGTGATTATAATTTACTTAAACAATCTTGCAACTGTGGCCTCCCGATTTTGCGTTCTCAATACATCAAAAATATCTTTAACACTATATAATATGTAAATCATTTCTTATTCTTATCAGAAACAGTATATTTATCATAAACTTTGGTAGGATCATAAGACTCCCATCGGCTCGCTGGAAAAATGTGTTTGTTCCTCTCATACCAACTCCTCAACAGAACTTTTCCCGCGTGACTTTCCTCTTTTTCGACTGAAGCGTCGCTCACGAGTCTAACGTCGTCGTGTACATCAAAACTAAACAAAGGACCGCTCTTTCCTCTCGCCTTCGTTACGATAAAATCGTAAAAGGTGTAATGGTGCGGTAAAATTAAGTCCTCTTTAACATACATCAGTTGGTCCGCCATCACCGTTTTCAATTCCGAAAACTCTCTTCGTAACATTTCCAAGACTTTTTGTAAAAACTGATAGATCGAGTTTCCTTTTCTCACTTTTATTGTCTTTCTGTGTCCTGATCCGTCCCAGTAGCTGAACGTTATGCTGATTTCTTCCTCTTTTAGTTTTGCTTGTTGTTCTGCCCACTGCTGTCTCAATTCTTCTCTTAATCGGTTTTCTTCCTCTTCCCTTTCTCTGTCTGGTAAGAAACTTGTGTCGGCGAACGGGTCTTTTTTTATCTTCTTTAAATTGCTTGATGTAACTTCTTCAACTGATCTCTTGAAAGTATCTTTAGAATCTGACGAGTTATCGTCGTCATCGTCTATAAAATAAAAAAGACAATAGAAAATATCATAAACTTGCGTGCATAGAAATTGGCCCACTGTAAACTTTTGACTTTAAATATATATTTTTTTTTAAATTTTCCATCAGACCAAAAAAATAAATATGCTGTTTGAAAGATAATTTAATATCCTTTAATGTGAGTAGAAATTTATTAAGAAGGCTTATCGTTTATATGCGTAGCAACCGGTAAATAAATGAACCGTGTTTATGTGGTGATTGTAACGAATATAACAAATTTGTCAAATAATAAAATTGTTGCGTTTGCAACTGAAATTTGCATATTATTCGTTTTTCATAACCTCAATAGTGTTCAAGTGTGTTAATTTAATGCATACTACACCACAAAAAGCCGCCCAAGTTATTGCTAGACAATTGGATATGACTCGCTCAGCGGTTCGAAGACTGAAGAGTGTGCCAACGTTATGAGGAGACTGGATTCTTTCATAGGCGACCAGGAACAGGTAGGAAGCGATTTACAACCGCTCGTGATGACCGCTTTATTGTGTCAACAATATTAAGAAATCGTCACCTTAATGCCGTTTAAGTGCAACGACAGCTCCGTGAGGTGCGAGGAGTGCCTATTAGTCAGTGGACAGTGAGACGAAGACTGCAGGAAAATAACCTGACCCCTAAAACACCTGCGATTGGTCCAAAACTTACTCCAGCTCATCGGCAAGCACGCCTGCGTTTTGCAAGGGATCATCTGAATTGGACGTTGGAACAATGGGGATCTGTTCTGTTCTCGGATGAGTCCAGAATATGCCTCCATGGTAGCGACCGAAGAAGGAAAGTGTACCAAAGACCAAGAGAGCGATTTGCAGATTGCTGCTTTGAAGGTGGTTCCTGCATGATCTGGGGTGCGACCTTCATTCGTAGGGGCGACCGTGTTCACAGAAGAAGAGATTTAACGGCTGCTAGGTATATCGAGGAGATTTTAGCAATTCATGTGGTACCTTACGTCGACTACATTGGAGATGAATTTACCTTTATGCATGACAACGCAAGGCCGCACACCGCAAGAATCGTGCAAGATTACACTGCAGAAGTCGGTTTTCGGGTTATGGAGTGACCAGCATAAAGTCCTGACCTAAATCCGATTGAACATTTATGGGATGAGGTAAAACGAAGAATTCGAGCTAGGCTTCGTACCCCAAACTCGATCCCAGAGCTTATTGTTGCAGTAGAAGAAGAGTGGCTAAACATCCCACAAGAAACAATAGCAAACTTGATTAGATCTATGATGCCTAATCGTATGAGAGATATTAGGGCAAGAGGAGGTCATACCCATTATTAAAAAATTAAGTGTTAAGTCTGCGGGTTGTTTTGCTGTTAGGGTGGCCTGTCGGGAGCTTGGCATGGGGATTGGGAGAGCCGTGTACTTTTCCCTGATTGAGTCCCATCTCAGGTATGGTGTCTGCTTTTGGGGTAGTGCAAGCAACTATCTTCTACAGATGTTGTTTGTTCTACAGAAACGTGCTGTGCGTTATATATGCGGGATATCACCTAGGGAATCATGCCTACCATATTTTATCAGGGAGGGCATTCTTACAATCTACTGCCTATACATACAGGAGGTGGCATGCCTTATTTTCTCCCATAAATACAGGTTTGTCCTACAGAATCCACGATATGTCACCCGCCAGCGGAATAATTTGCGGCTTCCCATTCCAACATCTGCCTTGGTAAAGAGATCAATTTTTTATGAAGGTATAAAAATCTTTAACCACTTGCCAAAGGACATTAGAGGGGCAAAATCTCTCATCAAATTTAAGTTTCTCTTGAGGAAATTTCTGAGTGGTCGAGCTTATTACTCTGTGGCTGAATATTTCAACGACAATCAGATTTTAATTAATTAAGGGAGACCTAGCTCTTTTCCTAACCTGTTTGTTTTAAATGTTTTTCTTTTTTTTTTTTATCCCTAAATGTTGAACTGTACTTAATTAAGAAAAGTTAGATATAGTTGATTTTATTGATTCAAGAAAAGAAAAAAAAGAAAGAACAAAAAAAGGAAGGAAAGGGGGGAGAAAAAAAAAAAAGAAAAAAGAAATGTAAATTTTAACTGTTTAACTTTGATTCGTCATTGTAACTTGTATTTTTAGATATAATTTTAACCCTGTAACTCTGTCTCTTTAGGATTAGGTAAAGCTTTGTTTATAACAATATTTTGTTCAAACAATAAAGCATATTTGAATTTGAATTTGAAGTTTTAAATTGTCAATAACCCTATTTCTGTTAATAATAAAAAAGCCTAATTTTCTTAATGCATTAATTTCACTATGTTAAAGATAGGAATTTCAAATAGGTTTTCATAAATTTATACTCATATTAAAGGATATTAAATTGTCTTTCAAACAGCATATTTCTTTTTTTGATCTGATGTATAATTTAAAAGAATATATATTTAAAGTCAAAAGTTTACAGTGGGCCGATTTCTATGCACGCAAGTGTATGATGAAGGATACTTAATCTATACAGGGTGACCCACCGAGATATGGGGCTCTTTTTAAAAAAATGGTCGGACCCATTGATTTTTGATTTTAGGGGGACAATTTTTTTTAATACTTTCAACCCCTTAACATCAACCCCTTGGCGGGGGTTGCAACCGCCCTCAAAATCTTAAATAGGAGCGGGGGTCAAGCTTTATTTTAAAGGTCTTTTTATTCTAGTTACAACTGCCAAGTTTGAAATTGCTAACTTGAGTTTTCGCAGTATAACAGTGTGTCAAAGATTTTGAAACAATACCATTATTTAATACTTTTAGCACTAGTTTTTAGAGGTTCTTGATTAACAAAACAAAAACGCTTGCACCCATGTTTAAATTTTTTACCCCACCACTTCAACACCTTAGCAGGGGCGACATTCACCCTTATTTTTTAAATGGGAAGGGGTGTGTTGTGATACATCTTTTGAAAGGGCATTTCATTTTCTTTACAATAGCGCATTCATTTTTAATTTTCAGCTGAGCATCGCCAAGCAATGGAATTCTAAACATTTTACTGGATATTTTAAGTGTGTGAGTAAAAAATTCTTTTTAAACTATTAAACATTAAATCCATATATTAAATTCTTTGGAAATTTAATATATGGATAACAATTTAATTTAATGAATAAATTGAACCGGTAATATTTAATATATACTAGCAAAAAAGCAGAAAATATACTTCAATTACCTTCTGCTTCATCCTCATCTAAGTTAAATGACAAAGCCTGAATCTGTTTCTTTTGTTTATTTTTCTCAGCTTGTTTGGCCTCAAGTTGCCTCAACCTCTCTCGCTCCTTCTCAGCTTGTTTTTGGGCCAACTTCATCTCCCTCTCTTTCACGATGTTCTCTTGCTTAGCTTTCATCTCATCCAAAGTAACCAAACCGATGGTGGAACTTTTAAGTTGTTGCTCCACAGCATCGTAATGAGTTGCAAATTTGCTCTCGATATTGTTAATTTTTAGGTCTTCTTCGATTTTTTTCTTGCGGATTTCCAAGTCTTGCATTTCTTTTTCGCGTTTTTTCATTAGTTGCATAGCCCTGCCGGCCTCACTGGCGGCCCCTTTGTAGTGTGCCATTATTAGAATGGGAATTTAAAAAGTTAATACTTAGCCTCTCTTAGGATAATTGGGCGAACTTGCTTATGTTTTGTAGCTGAATTTTAAACAAAATATTACGGTCTTCTTTAATACAGTTGTATCTACAGAAACACAATATAAAGAATAAAAGAAAATACCCTTTAAAAAGTAAAACATTTGTTTACATACAAATCACATATGATATGTCAACGTCAAAATAAAAAGTGAGGTTAGAACCATGGAGTTAATGAAAGGAGTTGAAGTTCGAAGACAACATGGTAATGTGGGGGAGCTGACGACAATTACGTCACAAGACAGATTACGTCTCATTACCAATACGTCGCACCTTAAAAATCATATTCGGGCTCTAACTAACTAAGGACTGAATCAAAGTCTAAATCAAATCAAATATTTAATGACACATGATACAGTACATCTTTTCACAAGTCATAATGTAAGTGTAGTGGCTAGAGATATCTATAAAAAAGTAGAAAATTAATATATTAAGTGCCTTTAATTCATTAAAGGAATAAAAGGCACTGAATTATTTACCCAGAGCCCGCAAAAGCCTGTGATAATGAATCACTGTGCCAGTTGTTGTTGTATTGGTGTACATCTGAATAAGTTTTAAACTGGAAGAGGTTATTAGGAATAAAAATTAAATATTGATAGACGTAAGCGCAAGGATATATTAGTATGAGAAGGTTTCTAAAGTCTACAACAATCTCTATACCCCGGTATAGAGATTAGAGGTAAAACATGGTCCTGATCTTAGCCTGCCTGCCTGCCTTTCAATGTTTAAGGTCCTGATAAATCTCCGTTTAAGCCTAAGTTTTCCTGGCTAATGGCTAGAGTGGCTCCAGTTCAGAATGGCATAGCACATATTTGCAGAAAAGTAACCATGGTATGCAGACAAAATAGCGAACATGAAACATATTCTACTCAGTTTGTCTAACAGGTGATTTACATGTTCTTTACATGTTAATTTAGAGTTTAAAGTACTATAAAACAGAAACTACTACTATTTATATATAACAACCACTACAATTATTATATCTGCATCTTAATAACAACTTCAGTATTATAACTGCCTCTTAATAACGTTTTAGAAGAGTCTCGACTTGTTGGCCGGTTTTTCGGATAGATCGCTGTCTCAGTTTTTTAATATCTTAGGTATCATTATAAAATTGTGTTTTTTTATTGCAGTTTATTTAAATGCCGATGAAAACAATCATTTTATAATAATTCTTCGCTTGTTTTTAAGCTGCGCCCCAGACCAATCCAATCCTCCAATAGGAGGATTGGTCTGAGGAAAGAAAATCTCGACTTTTTGGCCAATTATTCGTACATATCTCTGTCTCTGATCTTTAATATCCTCCGTATCATTCTAAACTTCATTTGTTTAATGTCAGCTTCGTTGATTTGATGGAGATGATAAGTAGCAATACACCAACCAGATTGCCTTGTGGAATTGTAAATTCATTAGATAGATAAATTATTTATAAAAATAAAAATAGTAACAATAAATCCATAAAAATAGTTAAATTTTTTCTTATATTTCGTTTATTTATTCACAAGTTAACTCTCACTCACTTTTTTTTCTTTATCATATTTTTGCCTAAAGTTCATTGGAAGTTCAAACATCCTGAATATATCTGTTTTAAGATTATTCTTGTACCTGCAATTATGTAGATGTATTCCTTTTAGAATTTTAAAAAAATATTTTATTGTCAAGTATAAAAGAAGTACATTCATAAACATAAATACAGTAAAAGGTTAAGATGTTATGTTAAGTGAGGAATGGTTTGCAGGATTCCTGATAGAATAAATTGAGTATAGTCCATTAACACCTTTTTTTCAAAACAAATGGTTTACGAGTCCTTTGAATTTCTCCAAAGTATAATCTCATATTTGACTCTAGACTATACATAGGTATGATATGCTGAAAGGACAGTCTTTAGACCCATCTCGTGTATTATTACTCTCAAGGCACGTGGGCACACAAATCCAATATTTCATCCATTATTACAAGTAAGATAGCTGACTGCTGCGTTCTTACCTTTGTTCTCCCCATTTGCACTAACGAGTTTTGATTTAAGTAAAGTTCAATATTTGCATTTTATTGACATCCGATAAAAGATTATTCATGCCAAGCCAGTGTTTCAGCGATTTTGCCGTTTGAGTCACTTGGTTTGCACACTCCTATTCAGTGTTTTGGCTGCATATCAGACTTGTGTAATCGGCAAAAATGACCATGTCATAATAGACATTGGTGACATCATGTGTGTAGATTATCTATAGAAACGTTTTTTTTGGATCCCCAAGGCACGCTTTTTTAAATTTCTTTGTGGCCAACTACACACTGCCTACGATTTGATAAGTCTGACTCCAAAAGTTTGAGGGAAACTCCACTGGATTCACATTTTTCTAGCTTTTTAAGCAGTATAGAATCGTCAACACTGTCAAAGGCCTCGGATAGGTCCAGAAACAATTAACATCTCCAAAGATTACCCTGACCTACTTTTACATGCTCTTGTCTCAGTAGTCAAAGTCAAGTCAAAAGTCAAAATATACTTTATTTGCTAAGTTTACAAACTTGTGCTAAAAGCTTTCTAATCCTAGAATTTATAATACAAGTATTTATTTGGTTATATAGGACAAAACAGAATACAGCATCGATTTTGATGTAGCATATTTTATATAAACAAAGAAAAAACCAAAAAAGAAGAAAAGAAAAGGCGAGAACCAACATAAAACAAGAATAATAAAAAAAATAAAATAAATCTGATCAACAGATACATAATTAATTTTAAATATTAAAATGAGTCGTTAAAATACTCTTCAATGCTGTAGTAAGCTTTTGGAAAGATTAATTTCTTTAGTTCTCTCCTAAGCTTTTTAAGGTCTGTAACAGTCCTAATCGAAAAAGGAACATGATTAAATATTTTACGACTAATAAATATAAGAGAGTTTCTCGTAAGTGAGGAGGTGGGGATTGGAAGAGATAAGTTGCCCACTTGACGAGTATTATGACTGGTGCAGGATGGTGGACTTACGGACTTATGTATGAGTGTTGCAGTTTCCAATATAAAGAGTGAGAAAACTGTTAAAATTCTTTCAGCTACAAATAGAGGTTTACAAGAGACTCTCAGACCAATACCACACAGATACCTTAATGCTTTTTTCTGAATAGTAAAAATCATGTTAAGGAGTCCCTTGGAGCATAAACCCCAAAATGGCAACCCATAACGGATATGAGAGTCAATTAAGGCGAAATAAACTGAACGAGCAAACAACTCCCCCAATTCATGCCTGGCAACCCTGACTGCAAAACAACCAGAAGAAAGTTTAGCAGCGAGGCCCAAAACGTGGTCGTCAAACCTTAAACTCTCATCAATGAAGAGGCCGAGAAATCGACAATAATCCCTACCATGTAGTGGGCTCTGCTCATCAAACAAAAAACCACTCTCTCATCATCAATGACTTATCAACATTGAATACAAGCTGATTGCAGATGCACCACTCTTTAATTTTGTAAAGGTCCTCTACTATGAGAGATCTGACTACTTTTTGATCTTTGTTATGCCACAGAATTGTAGTATCATCGGCAAACTGAACCACTAGTCCATGCAGTGATAGAGAGCTTAAGTCATTAACGTATAATAAAAATAAAATAAGGTACACCACATTTAAGATGTGCTATCCCTGACGAAAATCCAGATGCAACCACCCTCTGGGTGCGGCCAGACAGGTATGACTTCAACCACCCCAAAGCCATGATCCACACAATCGAAGGCCTTGGACAGATCACAGAACACCGCTCTGCAGCCTCCTTGGAGTTCATAGATAGATACACACTCTTCAAGAATCTCAAAATGACATCCTGCGTGCCCTTAGATGACTGAAATCCATACTGATTAGGGGACAGCACATTGCATTTGGTCAAAAAAGAGAAAATTCTCTTTTTTGCAAGCCGCTCAAGAACCTTGGAGAGGGTAGATAAAATTGATATGGGACGGAAGTTAGAGGGTCGATCCAAGCTACCACCCTTATGAAGAGGGATAATCATAGCTTTCTTTAAAAAGGATGGGAACTCGCCCTGAAGAAATGACTGATTGATTGCCCAAACCAAAGCACCTAAAGCACTCGCAGGCAGAAGTGACAGCAGACGTGAAGACATACCATCGGAACCCGAAGACCTATGATTCTTCAAGCACTGAATTGTTTCAAGGACCTCGGTGGCATCTACAGGGTGGAAAAAGAATGATTTGTTGATAGCATTCCGATTAAGATACTGCAATGGATCGCCGTCACTGGGAACTGCTTCCAGTAACTTCTCAGCAATATTAGAAAAATAGTTATTGAAATCCTCGGGCCCCAAGTCCGATTCAACTAACCGCCGACGAGAAGACTGCCTATATTCGTTAATGATTAACCAACTTTCCTTCTGTCTGTTACCGAACGAATCTAAGCGCTCATTGTAATACAGTTCCTTTCTGACTTTTATCAGATGCCTATAAAGTTTCCGATAATCCTGAAAATAAGACCTGATGAATTGATTGTCAATAGATTTGTGAAGTCTTGCTAAGCATCGCAAATTTTGGGCAGATGTTTTTAGTCCCGCGGTGATCCATGGTTTTCGTCTCTTGGATTTAAGTCTAACCAAGGGAAAGCAGATATTTATTTTATCACGTAATGTATATTAAAAGGAAGAAAATGGTTGTGAAGCAGCCCGAATTGCATTCCAGTTAACAGACGAAATGGATTGAGAAAATAAATTCAAATTGTTCCCACTAAACAATCTCCCAATGCGGCGGACAGATTTGTTTTTTAAGTCACCAGGGAACTGGACATACACCCCCTCGTGATCCGATATACCCACTGAGTGCACTGAACAGGTAACACCGTCCAAATTACTGCAGAAATAATCAATAGTAGTCGATGAAAAGGACGAAATACGAGTGGGTGCATTAACATGCTTGGTGAGTGCAAATAATTTGAAAATTCCATTAAGAGAAATTCTTTGCGGTAAGGAAACCTCTGAATAATTATTATTAAAATCTCCAGCCAAGATAACACGCGAGTAAATAGGGAGCTGGGACAGAAAACAATATAACCTGTCAAGAAACACACTGATATCCCCAGAGGGCGGGCGGTATATACAAATAACGTACATATTAAACAATTTACAAAAACACACAGAACACTCAAAAACCCGTTTAACTGAGGCATCACCAAAGTTATCAACAGTACTGAAAAAGTTTTGAAAATGTCTCCTAATTAGAACAGCATTCCCTCCATGCAGAGAGTTTTGTCTATAATAAACTGACAGTGGTACATACTCATCAATACAAAAACATTCATTAGGTCTAAGCCAATGTTCTGTTAATATAACAATGTCAGGAAAATTAAAATTAGCAAGCAGAAGTTGAAGCTCATCCACCTTATTCCGAAGGGATTGAATATATAATAAAACTGCACTACAATGCTTTAATTTTGATATTGCAGTTGAATGAAAGGGAGCTTCAACCTCTACGGTCTCATCTATAAAAAAGAGTGAGAACCAGTCACACGCTCAGACGCAGTTCCCACGCTTTCGACAAAATTAGGTGATCTATTTAGTTTTAGATGCTTAGAATTATATAGTGGGTTTAGAAAATAGTCTTTTGTGTGGCCATGTAATATACAAGCCAAATCAGCAAAATGATTAGCATAATTGCATTCAAGTATTCGACTTAGGTCCATGTTGTTTTTATGGAAAGCTTTATATAATGACAGATTACTATTACATAGTAAACCACTATATAGCCCTTTTTTTCAGACCATAATATTTCAGTTTCTTTAGTAATTTTGCCAGTACTTGGCGATGTTATCAGCGCCCTCACGGCCTTCGCACATTGCTTTAAATCAGTTGCTATTTGCACCTGTCACAGTTTCATCTCGTTTCATCTCCTTTGACTCACCTGCCTGATTCTTAATTGTCAAATTTCATTTACTGGAAACACATTTTGACATTTGACAGCTTTATAAATAAACAAATTGAAAATAAAAACAAGATAATTATTTATTTTTAGTTTTCGTACCTTCTAACTAAAAGGAAGTGATATTAGTTGTAAAATTAATAAAATAACCTTCAGTGTGCAATAACATTAATTGATAAATAATATATTCATAAAATAATTAGTGAGAAAATTGTTATCATTTTAGTAAAATACATACCTTCAGGACCTAGTGCTTAAAAAAGTAATATTTGCCTTCTATAGATAAAGTGATAACAGTCATACTATTTACCTTACGTACAGTTTTAGATGTGTTGTTGAACTACTAATGTTCATAAATCCTTAACAAATATTAATTATGGACATAGGGACCCCAACTGTTAACAGTTCAATTACCATTGAAGATGTTCTTAATAATGAGGAAGAAGCAAGTACTCCTAATAAGGCTTCCATGGTTGTTCCTGTTAGCTTAGAAGGGAGCACAGAGGTTACATCTGAGATTATACAAAGTCCTGTATCCAAAGAATGCGACAACAAAAAAATTAAAGAGTTAGATGCAGAAGATTGGAAAAAAAGGTAAATACTTGGTATAGATGTATAATTAGGCCAATGTCTTTTAAACATATAAAATATAAATGTGTCATAGATTTATTTATTTATTGAATATGTTACCAACACCTGAAGGAAGTACTTCCTTCAAATGGTGTACTTCATGATCTTCTGCAACAGATTAGTACAGAATGCGCATTTATTCCAAGAGAAGTGTTTCAAAATGTGAAAAATGAGTTTGAAAATAGATTTTTATTTTGTTTGGCTCAAAATAGAATGCATTTTGAGCATCTAACTAAATGAAATAACACTTTAGAAAAACAGAATTAATTTTATTTAACTTATACCTTTCTTTATATAAAATTTAGGAAAAATTTTATTTTTATACAACCAAAATATGATGGTTGTAGTTCTTCTTAGCTGTATAATATTGTACCAAATTGAACTTTTCTAACTTTTTTAGTTTCAGAGATATTTGCATTGAAAGTTTTCAAAATGACACCCTGTATAATACTAATAAACTATTCTTGGCTAAGCTTAATCTAAAGCCACCCTTTAGATTTTAGGCTAAGATATTATCCCAAAATAGTTGCCCTAATATAGCTGAATAATTAAATTTATTTAAAGAAGTACCAAAAAAATCAAAATGTTTTACAAATGTATTCTCTGTAGTAGCTATTGCGTTCATAGGACTATTTAGTAAATAGGTTGTTGTGTAAAAGAAAGTATGGACAAACATTTGACATTGTCTTGTATAAGAGGATATATTATTATGTAAAGAAAAAAGGTGCAAATGCAAAGCAAACATCAAAGAACTGCGATCATTATAGAGTTTATCAATTATAGAGTATTAACTAGTTAGTTAATACTCAAATGTTCTTAGAGCAGGTAAGATCCAGGCCTGACTTCATAAGGGCATATCTGGCAAATGTGATAAATTTGTGCTGAACAAGTAATGATACATAAGTATTATAGGAAAATACAGTAGTGGCAAACAGTAGAGTAACTTTTAAAATATTAAAATATATTTTCTATTTATGATTGACTTAAAGTAAATGGTATCATATTATATTTAAGAGTAGCTCACCATTTAAAATTTAAGGTTAAAATAGGTTTCTCTTTTATTATTTTTTTTTGGTATAAAGAAAAATTAATTTTATTGGTGGAAAAAAGTAGAGCAACTTTGATTTCTTTTTTAATTTATTTTAATATCCAATGGGATATAGCTTAAATCTAATATTTTGTAAAATATCCATTATTTTTTATTATGTCCCTGCACCAATTTCAGCATTGATTTGGTTAACTTATTTATTTATTTGCCAACAATATACATGTATGATGTATATATGTATAAATAGGTATTCAAAAAAATATAAATAAAATAATCAAAACCCTACCAGACGTTTACCATAATTTTGTAATTACGGTAAATGTTTGGAATCACTTGCAGCCCCTGGAAAATATAAAAACTAGTACTAAAAGCCTGGAATAAAATAAAACATTATTTTAAATGCCTGGAATAATTAAACAATTACTTGTTAAACCTGGGAAGGTTGTCAAAAAATTCTAAAAACATGGAAATTTCTCAAATTAAAAAAAAATAAAAACGCCAATGATTTACTGTAAAAACCAAAAATTAAATACAAAATAATTTCAAACGCCTGAAAGGCGTGAAAAATAACTCCGAAATCCTGCAATAAAAGGAGGCCTTATTCCAAATACTTGGAATAATAAAAAAATGTTTGATAAACTTGGAAAATTAAAAAAAATGTTCCAAAAAATTTCAAATTAAAAAAAAACAAAGCTACCAAAACTTAAAACCATAAATTTAACTACCTTCAAAAACTGAAAAGAATAACTTAATTTAAAACAAAAAAAAAATTAAAAGAAGAATTTTAGAAATGATAATAATTTTCCAAAATTTTCTGGGATTATTTTGGTTACAAATGCTTTTATGATTTATATTAAAAATGCCACAGTTTGTAAATGTACTTTCATCAGTTTATATCACATTCTCAAGAAAATCGGGGTAATCAGTAATTTTTTGCGCTAGTCAGTTACAAAAAAAAAGCACATGTCTTTCAGTATTACCAGGATGCAGCTTTTAACCTAAATGAAATTTTAAATGGCTTAATTAGACTTTTTTTTAAGTTATCTCCAAAAACACTTGTATGAGAGGCAATAATATTTTAAGAACCTTGATGTGTATGTACATTTCTCTGGGTTCATAGTTATCTACAAAGTATTTTTTTCTGTAGTGCAATAAGAACAAAAATCGCTAATCCATATTTTTCTAAGTAAGTTTTCTTCATCCATTCTATCTGCATATTTACCTTATAGGCTTATTAAAAGAAGCAAACATACCAAGATTTTTACTCAAAGTTTTATATAAAATATGGTGTGAATGCGATAATGGCATTTCTATCGTATTAATATTAAATTTTAATCATATCTCGCTTTTTTCATTCGTAAAAACCGTAATTGCTTAAATTATTAGTAAAATACATGTCACTTTGTACTACAATACTAAGAAAACATATAGATATTTATGACAGTTTAAATTTTGTGTTGTCTACTGTGGCACATTTGGTTTTTCCAAAAATTTAGGTTTTTAAAAATCAAAAATATTACTTGTGATACATTATTAAAAACGGAATTTCGCAAGGATTTTCAAAATGTAAAAACCAATTATGCCGCCCATAAGAAAAAACAAAGTTATTGATGGTTGCCAAAAGACGAAACGTCGTATCAAAAATCTAAAAACACCATCATGTAGCACGAAGAAAGTGACAATGCAAAAGTGCAAATTATTTTAAGATCGGATAAGAAATAAGCTCAGACGAAAATAAAATTGATTGTTGAAAATTTTCGAATATCTTCGAAACCTTTCGGAATTTTTAATTTTTTTAAGCGACATATTGTTAAGCTCAAAAATTCTCAGCTTTGCCTAAATTTAACGATCTTCGTATCTTTTATAGATTCTGAGAGATCCATGTTGAGCTATCCAAGCTAAGCAACCTTAAATCTTAAGCAGTTTAGTTATTTATTTACTTATCAAAAGCAAACAGGAAAACTCCACTGAAAAGTTTACATAAACAATCTAAATACAATTTATAAAATACAAAATTCACATATTTAATAGATAACATTGTTTTTAAATTTGTTAAATGAACCTCTGAGTTTTTTTTTAGTTCTGAGCTTAATAGTAATAACATACTATCGAGACGTACAAGATGCAGGCCCAACAAATCGATAATTGAAAGTGCTATTGCTAGAAAAGAACAGTATTTTGAACCATATGAAAAACCGAGAGTCAAAAGGGGACCAAGAACCAAACCAAAGCTTAATCCCGATGGTAGGTAATTACTTAATAGTAATATAGTATTAATAGTTTCAATATATATTATGTGATTTTTAGAGTTAGATAATAACATTTCTCCCGCCAAAATAATGTGTATTACCGAAAGCAAATCTGATTCTGTGGCTGCAGAATCGGTCAAGACTGATTCTACAAGTTCGGTGAGAAAATCCCCAAGAAAACTTGCCAGGTAATTATAATTAGGGTTTATAGCAGCTTACAAATTAAGGGATTAGAAAGGACTCTTTATTTCTTCTTAGCTTAAAGTAAATAGTGCCTTTCTCATTCTTATTAGAAATACTTACGAGGTCTGAAATTTTGTGTTGTGCCCCTCAGAAACAAACTTGATGATACATTTTCGACCCCATAAAGTACTTTTATAACTTAAATTTAATTTAAAAAAAATGGGTTTGTTTAGAAACAAAAAAACAAATTAATATTGACCTGAAGAAGTGTTAAAAGTAGGTTTTATTTGATCATTTTATTTTGTTAAGTTATGAATGCAAAACTTATGGTTTATAACGTTTTGTTTAGTGATTGTAAAAAGAACATCGGAGGAGAACGTGACAATGATGAAACAATAAAAGAAAAACTGGCTTCTCGTATGTGTAAATGTACCGAAGATAAAGAACTTTATATGAAGCAACCCAGTGCAGGTAGGATAGAATTTGAACAATTTAACGTATTTTGTTAATTATTTTATAAATTCACATTTATTACATCTTGAAAATCTGTTTTCAGGTCCACATTTCTGTAGTGCAATAGATAGCATCGATAATAAATTATTTGGGTGTAGTAAAGAAGTAGATGTAAACAATGAGACTATGTTGCGACCATCCACTAGAGTTTCTTTCGGATTATTTTGCGAATCACACAAAAAAAGACTGATTAAACATAATTGCTGTTCCATATGCGGTACTTTTTGCACCCAGGTCTAATATATTTGATTTGCCTGCATTTATATATAAATATATATTGGGGTTTTCAGGGTGATTTTTTAGAATGCGCCTCCAAACATCACTATCACGACAGTTGTAAATTGTCCCTGAATGGAAAATGTTATTGTCCACATTGCGGTTCGGATTCTGTATTAAGTACCACTACTCATATCAAAATGTCTTCCGCAATAACGCCTGTTTTTATGCCGGTGCAAAGATCTCACTCGTAAGTAACTAACGTTTAATTTTGCATGTCGGGCTAAAGGTTATTTTGTTCAAATCTTTAATTTTAATTGTTTTAGTTTGTAAATTTTTCTTTGTTTGAAATATATTTTTTTTATGTTGATTTTGTTTTATTTTTAAGTTCTAATGAGGGTTTGGGCATTTTATAGACATTGCTTTAGAAAATAATGTGTATATCTATCGTTGGAATTTATATAGTTGGCCTACTTTAGTGAACAATAGGAATTAATAGATCTGCAGTAAAATATACTCACTGACATGAGGGAAAAAAAGGCATTATTTCCATCAGGTTTGTTACCAAATTACAGGAAAGAATTTGATTTGAGAAACAATAAAAATATGTTAAAGTTGGCACCTCTGCACAAGCAAAGCAGGAAAGAAAAAAGAAAATAACAAAATACCTATGTATAAAAATGGGAAGTAAAATTCTATGTACTTAAACATACTATCTATACATATTAGAAAGACTGCATCACCTATCTACTTGATACTTTTTATAATGGACCTTAAACAGTCAACAAAAATATCGCACCGTTCATGTAAATTATTATTAATATAATTCTGACATATCGTATTAATAGGGGATTTAAACAAAATATTAGTCCTGGCGGGATTTACATAAAATAATTAAAATGTCTAGAGTTTATTCTTGGTACCCGAAAATTTAATCCAGCCAAAAGGGCGGGACAGTCAATCTTGTTATGAATAAGGTTATATAAGAATTTTATGGAAGGAATTTCTCTTACTTTTGCTGAGGGTATAATAATAAATTTATTTAAGTATAATTTACTATCCAAACCTCTTTCCAGAAAGACACCTTACTCTCTAAACCAGAGACAATTCATAAACTTACGCTGAATGCGCTTAATATCATCTATCAGCTAGAAATTGGGTACCAAATTATAGATCGTAGAGTATATAAGAGAAAAAACGTAGTTTTAAAGTAATAATAATAACGTTTATTAATTCCCCATAGAATTAACAATTCAATATTTGCATTGCTGTAGAAAGAACTAATAATAATATAATTGTGCGGGATTAAATGGCCTAATTTTCAGCATCCTAACAATTACGTAGGGGCTGTTGAAGCCACGAGCCGCATTTTATTAATTTTTTATAATTATATATATAAGAATATATTTACAAAATAAAAAGAGAGAGAATAGTAAGAGAGATCGAAAGAAAAGGAAGCGTGAAGAGATGACACTATAAATGCAGCGTTACGTCACATATTGTATAATTAAATATAAGATGTCTTGAAATGTAAACAACTTGTCTTTGTCTTATGGCAGCCACACACATACAGTTTTTCCTTAAGGCAAAACTGTGCAGTTTGGTCTTAAGGATTGCCATTAAATGCGGATGCCCCACACACACGGACTGAAATTTTGCGTCGGTTCATTTCGGCAACTATGGCATCTACCGACGATGATGCTCTGGCGTTAATTGGTTGGCTTATGGTGAAAAAGTGGGCCAAAACTCGTGAAAAAAAGCATAATCAAAGAAGTGTCTGGGCAAAAGGATGGCTAATGAAGAGAAACAAATACTCCCATATAAATCTCCTTTCCGAGTTAAAGGTTTGTCCTAAAGATTGGCACAATTATTTGAGAATGGACGAGCAAAGCTATTTCAATTTATTATCATTGGTTACCCCTTTGATTAAAAAGCCAAAACCTTGAGGTTTTTGGCTACTGGCAGAACGTACGAAGACCTCAAGTATTCAACAATAATTTCCCTCTTGGTAACATAATACCAGAAACGTGCAGAGCTATATATCAAGCCCTCCACAGGGATTTCTTAAAGGTAAGAAAGAACAATATATTACATATTATGAAGCTTTAATTTTTCAACATTAAACTTATTTAATAGCTATTTTTTTTTACAATCGTTTCAATTATTAATGTTCTCCGCAAAATTCGAGAAAAATGATCCTACGCTTTGATGGTCTTCTGATAAATTATTATTTATGCCTGATGATTGACGCTGGTTATTTTGTACACGTCCTAGGTCGGGGCTGGGCGAACTCGAATAACTTAACGGACTTTCTTGACATACTGATAAGGGTTGCAGATTAGTGTCTGGACGATAGTAGCAGTCAAATTGACGTCGAATTGGCATATTTGTAGCCTCATCAACAAGTTTATGCGTCATAGTTAACTGACCCATTTCGGCTTGAAACAAAGTATCATTCACTATTTTTTCAGCTATGAGCATTTGCTGTTTTGGAAGCCCTCGTAATTTTATAGCAATGGCCTTTGCAATAACGTCAAACCGGTCTTCTTCAAGTCGTGGCCTTTTGAAGTGATCTTTTACCGATTGCAATACCTCATTTTCCAAAACTTGTTGTTGTGATGTTTGAACCCTTCCTCAGTTACGAATACTGAGAGCGAGGTGTCGGTGCAGAACTTCCTGCGACTGGTTCAGATGAAGTTTCTTCATAATTAGCAGAAGTACTTTGGGTTTCACTGTTTTGGGATGATTCGTTTTACGATAATTCGTCTAAATGTTCCTGAAACAATTAAGGAAACACGTTTAACAATCGTACACTGTTTTTGGTCAGTTTAATGGAAACACGCATGCATATCTCCTCAATTATTGGGACCTTACACAATTGCCGTTATTTTTGTCTCAAAAGGTGCCACCTCGCAACTATGGTTAACATATAGTTGCGAGGTATGGAGGAGACATATTATAAAGATAATACTGTTCCATATATTATTATAGTTTGTTTTTATTGTTTCAGTTCCCTCAGACTGAAGAAGAGTGGAAAAATATTGCAAATGATTTCGAAATAAAATGAAATTTTCCACACTGCGTTGGAGCTATGGATGGGAAACATATAACTATTATACCGCCTGCTGGCAGTAGCTCCGAATTCTATAACTACAAAGGAAGGCATAGCATGGTTCTACTAGCCATAGCTGACGCTAATTATCGATTCATATTGTGTGACTTTGGGACTAACGGTAGGATTTCAGATGGCGGTGTTTTGAAGAATACCAAATTTTTCGAAAAACTTTCCAATAATCGTCTTCCTATACCTCCAGCAGGTACAATTAGGAACTCAAATACAACTACGCCATATGTGTTTATAGCGGATGATGCTTTTCCTTTGAGAAAGGATATGATGAAACCTTTGAGGCAAGCTGACCTTATTTCACAGGCTCGGAGAATATATAACTATCGCTTGTCGCGAATTTATTTGGAATTTTGGTTGCAAGATTCTGAATATTTCACACGGCAATCAATGTGAAACCCAAAAACATTGAAGATGTGGTAATGGCCTGCTGTGTCCTGCACAATTATTTAATGAAAACTCGACCCAGCTGTTATACGCCCCTTCGGAATGTTTCGACAGCGACAATGCACATGAAGGTACAACTACTTCAGGATATGAGGCAAATAATGTATATGTATATGGCTTAAACCTAAACAATCCAGGAGGCATGGCTCGTGCGGCAAAAAAAGTGAGAGAAGATTTTATGAACTTTGCTAATGAAGGCCAAGTACCGTGGCAACTGAATTTCATTTAAAACTCTATAGGCATGTGTTGTGTTTTATTTAGTTAGATGCAATTATTATTAATTGCATTGTGGTGTATAAAGTAGGGTGATGTACACAATATCGAAATACCTACTTACCTATAAGTATTCTATCGAAAGACATATGGATATTTTTGATAGAATGTAGGTATATAAGTATTTCGATATTGTGAACATCACACCTTAAAGTCAGTAATTAGCGTAATATATGATTCTCAAAATATGACTGTGTATGATTTATGAACCCTTTTTTTGAAAAACTTACCTGGGTGTTAATATCATCGTTGATATCATCATTATCGCTGTCTAAGTTTGAGCGGTTAGTTCGAGCAATATCTTGATAAAAATACAATTTAGTAAGCATTTAACCATTTAATACTAATGCAGAAAAAGCACAGTAAGTAGCAGCACGCAGCTTGGGTTGTATACGTCGTCACTTGACGCTTCTGACTTCAAAGAGTCTCAAGTTTTTTATTTTCCTTTCTAAAGGCACTTCTCAGGTTATTTATTTTTTTGATCACAGCATCTTTTGTAGCATTCGGCTCAATCTCTTTTAATTTCTCTGCCAATCTTGCATATCCCGCATTTTTTTTATTTCTGTCGTGGTATTCCTTGCACTTTGTTTGCCAAAGACAAGACTCGCTTTCATATATTTTAATAAAACAAATTGACGGCTCATAGTTTTGTAATCACCCACGGTATTAATCTAGCAAAAACTAATCATATACTGATAAATTACCCTACGATACTACCACACATGCCGAGTTTGGCCTGTTCAGACAAGTCTGCGCAGTTATTCACGATGGTTTTTCGATTAGGATTTTGTGGACTGTACAGTCCGTCGGCAGCCTCAAGGTTTTCACCACAAACGTTGAGGAAAAACTCAAGGCTTGAACTGCGCAGTCCAAACCTTGAGGAAAAACTGTATGTGTGTGGCTGCCTTTAGTTTTACATGATGTGCTGAAGTTCTTGGTTTAATTTTATGAAAGAGGTAGTGGGGGTGCGATTTTTTAAAATTTTATAATAAAAAGAAACTGAATGTAGCTCTCTACGTGTTGCCATATCTAACCATTTTACATCTTTAAGCTTTTAAGTAATGCTGTTGCGTCTTCGTATACCAAAAATAAATCTTAGACAGGAATTTTGAACAACTTGAATTCGACGTTTTGTTTCATTATCAAGGCATGGGCAAAAGTCGCAAAAGTTAAAGTGAGATAAGACTAAGGATTCGCATAAGGTTTTTGTTGTTTGATTTAAATAATGTCTGTGTGGATAAAGCATTTTTAGGGTTGAATAGGCTATTTTAAGTTTTGTAGTAATGTGTTCTTTAAATCGTAATTTATGATCTATAATTAGACCCAACAATCTTTAATTGTTATCTTTTCATTTCCTATTTTTAAGTGTAGATCATTAACTATATTCGTTCGGCGAATGTCACTGGCAAAGACAATTGCTACGGATTTGGCTGGATTAAGTTTACGCTGCTTATTTGTCGATTTTTCGTTTAAATACTGAAGGTCACTATTTATTTTTAAATTGGCTTTCTCAGTACCAGTGAAGCTGTAAATTAATTGGGTATCATCAGCATACATATGGTGATCACATTGAAGACATTTGTAGGTGTTACAAGTGTAAATAGAATATAAGAGAGGGCCCAGAATGCTTCCTCGAGGAACACCAGCTGTTATTTTTACACTACTTGAATCAGAGTCACCGATGCAACCCCTTTGAAACCTATCTGTTAAATATGATTTAACTAGCCTTAATGCCATGTCAGACAACCCAATATACTGCAGTACTGCCAACAACAGTTCATGGTTTAAAGTGTCAAATGCTTTAGAGTAGTCTAGCACAATAAGAACAGATTCCAGAGCATTTTTAAAATTTAATGATTTAAATATTGAATCAGTGACCTCAGCAAGAGTTGTCTCACAACTATGTCCCTGTCTAAAACCGAACTGAGTCCCCATTACTTTTTCTAAAATCTTGGATAAGCAAGGAAGGATTGAGATTGATCGAAGGTCGCTAAATTCCTTAGGGTTGTTGCACATTTGCACAATGAACTGACTTTGGCTTGCTTCCATGAATCAGGAAATGTACCTGATATCAAGCAAAAGTTTACAAGATGTCTAATATGAGGAATTAAAAATGGACAACAGTATAAAATAAGATTTAAATTTCATTTATCTTGGCCAATTGCATTTGATTTTAGGTTATAAACTACTTTTAATATATCGCTATCTACCACAGAAATAAAAGAAAATGAAGTATTAATATTTTCAAAACGCCAACAGTTTCGATAAATAAAACCCAACAATTTGGCAAGATCAGAAACCATTTTTGCTACATGCTTGGCGAAACTTAATTTCGCATCTTAAGTAATTGCCAGATCGATTGCCTCATCCGCTTTGGTTAACACAACAATATTTGCTCTATAGTTAAAATTGATCGGCAACAGTTGTTTAGAAAATGAGAGAATACTGAATAGAGCACATGCAGAAGGTTATAGTTACCCAGAAGGAATAACTTCGGCAACGTAATCACTATATTTAAAGCATGATGCTATGCTAACAACTGAACATTTTGTCTCTTAGTTTTTGTAAAGAAAGCACTTTCTGAGAGCTGATTATTGCTCGTCCCTTTACACAGTGTTAAGCATAACAAAATGCCAGGAGTTCTAAGACATCAAAAATATCACTATGGTAGCGATTTTGACGGGAGAATGAATAGAATGAATCACTATAGAGATGTTGGTTTGTCCCATTGCGAAATTGGCCGCCGTGTTGTATTGCAATGACGGTGTATATAGGATATGGATAGAGGGTCAAATAATCAACCGAGACGTACCAGAGAGCGTCAGGATAGCCACTTCAGACAACTAGCCCTACGAGGCAGTTTTGTTACTTATTACTAGTACTAATTACTACTAGTAGTTACTAATTACTAGTACTATGCGTCATATCGCTGACCAATGGTTTGTAGAAGAAGACCTGTTACGATGCGTTCACTGTATCGTCCCATTCGAGCCTTAGTAGCGCAGTACCGAGTAGACCACGGCAACATTAGGAGAATGTCATGTTCAGTGACGAACCGCGATCCTGTCTAGGTATGCACGAGGTCTGTAAAAGAGTACGACGCCACTGGATATGCTGTTGAGAGACATGCACAGGTCTGTTGGAGTAATGGTCAGTGGAGCCAGGTCAGGAAAATCAAAAACATGAAATGTGTTCATAAAAATGCATGAGATGGCGCAATTTTCATTTACAATTGCCTTGATCTGAGTTGATTAACTGGATAAGCAATAGGATAATAGATGTCTGCTTTAGGCTCTAGTGCATACACTACTGTACTTGTACAAAATATTAATATTGAATATAATGACTAAAAGTATCGTCCTTAGTAAGTAGTGTAGATGGAGTTCGCAGGTTTAGGACCAAGAAATCCAAAACTTCCTTTTTTGAAAAGGTTCTGACAATTCGACGTTTATTTACGTCTTTTTCAAGGCTGTAATTACGAAACAGAACAAACCTCTTGTAATATTTAGGCAATAATGAATGGACAAAAATAATAAATAAATTTATTTATCTGTTTTATTTATTCATAAATATATTTAGTATATTTTCTTGTATCCTACTAACCAATGAATTTTTTATACCAACTATATTACTAGCCCCATCCGACGCAGCCAATAATATTTGTTTTATATGGTATTTCGTGTTTCCTGAAAAAGCTTATTATTTCATACAGGGCAGCTCCATTAGTTTCGACAGGAACAGGAATTTAGACTAAAAAATTATCTTTTATGTGACTTTTTACACACATTTTCAAAACTAAATGTGGATTCATCGACAATAATGCAAAACTTGTTCTTTTTCATTAATTGAATTAAATGGCTTTCTTGTGTTACTTTACTGTACTCTAGTAATTTTGGTTCCTTTGCCTTTCATTTTTTTTTAAACTCCTGAGTGCTTGTAATCAATTAAATGTTCTGTCAACTTAATGGAAAGATTGTGGTCTGCTAAAAAACCTGCGGTTCTGTCTTATAGCTGGAACTCCTAGAAGACTGATAAATTTGTTGTGTTTTTCCGAAGCAGAGTGTTTAGAAAGATGTACTTTTCAAGAACTTATAACTATATTACACTTCCATATAATGCATCTAAAGGAATATTTTCACTAGGACCAGGAACATCTCTTTCAGTTGCACTATCACTACTCGTAAGCTCCATTTTAATAACGTCTAATTTAATCATAAAATAAAAAAGAACTTTCTGATAAAAGGTTAAGCGATTTGTGGGGGAAATCGCGGGAATCACATACAAGATTTCTTCCAATAGTTCAACTTTTAGATATCATAGACAAGCATTTTTTAAGTAGGGACCTTTGATTTAAGTTTAATACAGATTCCTGTATACAATACGCAGTTTTCTCTTGTTTTGTGGATTTGCTAGGAGTCAATTACCCGAAGTAATTATTACGAAGGGAAAATTATTCTATATGTAAATTTCAAAATGCATGAGATTTAAAGGGTAAAATATGAGAACATAAGACTTGGCAGCATTGGTAATGGTTCCGGGGGCTATCGCCTATGCTAGTCTTTGCTAGTCGCCCTTCTCTTTGTCCGAGACTAGATGACTCCTGCGCGTTATGTTGATGTTGTCCTACAAACCACTTTACTGCCTTATCTAGAGGGTCGTCCACTCGTCCTTTGTCAGCAAGACAACGCACAACCCATATTGCTCGTCATACTATGTACTTTCTTCCAGAAATCCGGATTTAAATCCGATCGACCACGTATGGGATATGATGCAGAGGGTACTAACCACTTCGCACCATCCGCCACAGACTCTGGCACAGCTAATCCACGAAGTTTAAGGTGCTACAGTCAGACATCGAGCATCTCATTTGTGGATGCCTAGACGTACAGTTCGGAGTGTATTCACACAGAAGTGTTTCATTCTTGATGTAAGGCTACCTCATTTCCAGTAAATTAAGTTGAAGAAATTATTCCTTCTCGCATCGTAGTCTGAGGTGTCAAAACATTGTATTACAATGATGCTTTTTCATTGTAATTGAATAAACACCAGAAAAATACAGCTTCTAGAGGATTCAGACAGTAATGGAACTGTTGGAAAAGGCCTATTTTCATTTCTAGGATTCACAATTAGGGTGTGGTCTACATACACAATTTCGGGAAATGTGTGTATTGCTGATACACTGTCATTGGACGGGAGCAACTTCGAGTTATTATTGCCGGATATTATTGATTGCCTTTTTATTATATCTAGTATTTTAGGCGGTAATATTGTAGATCCATTTGTTATGCAACTTAAATAGGGAAAGATATTAAATTTGCAGGTGCAGAGGGAATTATAAAATTAAGATACGTATAATCTAGGTTATTTATTGCTACTCACTTAAAACCGTTTGGTTTTTCAGGTTTACAATTATCTTCTTTATATTAGTTTCAGTTTGTTTTTTTAGAAAAAATGCTAAAATAAGTTGCTCTGAATTAAAAAACATAAAAAAACCAATGATTTCTGATCTCTTCCCAAATCTTATTGAAAAAATTAGAAAACTTAGAACAGTCCAGTATGGAAACCTAAATAACGTTAAAACAGATGATCTGATTGAATCAATTATAAATCACGATGCAGAAAAGGTATTTATGATTTTAGGTGAGGTTAAATCCGTATTACTCAGTCTATTTAGTCTTAGATTGATAATTGATTTTCGTTCTAGAGCGGAATTGTGTCGATCTAAAAATAAAACTAAAAGATCATAATCAGGGAACTTTTTTACATTTAGCCGCATCAAAAGGAAATCAATTAATAACTCATCTCCTGGCCACCAATCCAGGTATTAATGGAAATTGCCTGGATGCAGAACAGTATAGTGCTTTAATGGTGGCAATATTGGAACAAAATAACGAAACTGTCGAATATTTGGTTAGGATTGGTGGTGCAGATGTCACTTTAAAGGTAAGAAATTTGATTCAACGTATTAAACGAAGTATGTATGGATCACCTCTTGTGAAATATATGAAACTTTACAAATTGGATAAAACCATTTCTTCAAGACAACTGAAATTATGATGATTTTCTTCAGGGTATTGTAGCGTTTTTACCATTCGTTAAGGTATGAATTAAAATACTCGATCCACAAAAATAGTCAACTGATTTATTTACACACTTACACTATTAAACACGATCCCTTACAACTACTAGAAATATTTATCTACACCGTATTTATTTACTACTAGTTAAATCCGATTCAAATGTCGCGCCAATATTCCGAGCTGAACTGTCACCTTCTCCCAGGGGTGACGCAGCTCCTTATATACTCGGTAGGTCATTGCGCGGAAGATTCGCTAACCTTCCATACGTCTCCAGAGATGTCGTGAGATGTGCCCGCTTGTGTCATTCTACAATAAGAGTCTTTTCCTGGTTTGGTAGAGGGTACGACTCAACCCATTTCCTGAAATAGTTCATCACGACCACGATGTACTTATTCTCTGCTTCTGATTCGGGAAATCGACCAGCAACATTAATGGCAATCCTTAAAAGAACTTCCCACGTTGTACTGACGCGTCAAAGCCTTCTGCGGTCCATTACTTGACCCAGTTAAATCTTTCCCTCACTTTTCTCACTTCCCCATAGCGTCGGAAGTAAGTGCATAATCCCAAGAAGCTGACTAGCTCATGCTTGTGTTTGGGAACTGACTATTCTTTGACACTCTGGACCTTTGCCTTGTCAAGGGCAACTCCTTGAATGGAAATGACGTGACCCAGATACTGCCATCTACTGATGTTATTAAATATGATTAGCCAAACTCTACCAAAACCTAGCTGAAAAGACTTGTAAGAGAGACAGCTAAGAGAAAACTTTGATGACTTCGATGACGACATTAATAAATTTTCCTTTTTTTAAATACTCTTCTGTACCTGACTATTTATGCATTTATAGTGTATCTTTTATTCATACATTTTTATTCCTTCCATTACATATTTATATTTGGTATATAAGAAATGTACATTCGTTTTAAAGATCTTTATTCGCTTTACATTCAATTTAATGTTTATTCAAATTATAAATATTAAACAGTTTCGATACCTAGCAGTGTCATACGATAATTTGGAACAATGCATGCAATAATTCTCCTTAACATCTAGCAACGCTGCTCCTTATATACTCGCTAGACCATGGTTCCGGAAGATTCGCTAACTTTCCACGTGTCTCCAGAGATGTCGAGCGGTTTGCACGCTTGCGTTACATCGATGATTCCGATATGATGAAAAACAGCGACGTTGCCAATATCGTTTTTTATTAGGTTAGATACTCTTACCATTATTAACTCTGGGTTCTTCTACATCATCTAAAAACTCCTTGGGAAGGGAATATATCTTTTATTGATGAACAACTCTTGATTTACCATGTAGAGCAACTGATAAATTATCCAGCCACACAACATTACAACTGTCATGGTCAAGATACTCTATACCTTCGGGGGCATAATTGGAGAAATAATCTAAAATATCCTCGGGAGTCGTACTGCCCAACCGCAATAAATGTATTCTTTATCATTTCTTATATAATCCAGATATTTGTATTTAAATTCTATTTTCTTGAAGATACTTGAGGATATTTTTATTGGACTTGGAATATGCATTTCTTCCACATATTTAAAGTTAGTTATTGTATGTTCCAGGCATTGGATTAATTTTCAATTTGATCCACTTTAAGTTCTTTCACTTTTTTTTTAACTAAATGTGCTCTTGGTTTTACAGGGTATTGATGGAATGACCGCGTTACATTTAGCAGCTAAAGTGGGAAACGAACCGGCTTGTAAATACATTTTAGAAACTGCCATTGATCCCTTAATTTTAATCAACGTTCAAGACGATGGAGGATGGACTCCGTTGGTGTGGGCTTGCGAACATGGCCACGGTCATCTGGTTAAATACTTAATATCTAGAGGAGCCGATATCAATATTAGGTTGGTAATCTATAGTTAAATCATTACAAAATATATATAATATTAATTTAAGGGACGTTGAACAAAATGTAGCATTACACTGGGCAGCATTTAAAGGGGGCACGCAGGTTGTACAATTGCTTTTAGGTTACAAAGCTGATATTAATGTTGTTAATGCTCATGGTGATACACCACTGTAAGTACACACAAAATTATTAGCATACAGGTTGTGGCAGCAACGCCATGTTTATTTTTATTTTGTTTTAGTCACATTTGTGCCAGAGTAAATCACTACGGCTGTGTAATTTACTTACTGACACAAAAAGCCGATTTTTCCATAATAAATAAAAATAATGAGATTCCGTATGATTGTGCCCCACATGGAAGTGCCTGTAGTGTTTTATTAGCCAATCGTCTAAAAAATGAATCCTCCGATTTCCTTAAAAGCAGCCTCGTGGCGAAGTAAGTGGACTAAAAGAGAAGTAGATTTCAAGACTCAATTTCTCATCTTTCTTCCCGATCTCTCTTTCGAATGTAGAGTCGCTAAGTATAAAATGTAATATTTCAGTGACATATCACGTGGTAGAGAATTAAACCCGATTCAAAGTTACAATGACATAGACGATAAACCTGAACCCGAAGATTACTCTTATATTACCAAAAATTGTATCACTTCCGACCTTCATGTAAATATGAACATAAAAGCAATGAAACCATGTATTTGTGTTGACCGATGTAACAGTTTGAGTTGTACATGCGCGAAACTCTCTTTAAGATGTTGGTACGGTGCTGACGGGAAATTAGTACCTGAATTTAACTTCTCTGGTAAGTTTACATTGTTTAGTAAAAAACATTACTTTTTACCAAAATGCTTTGCTTATCTAATAGTCGTTTTAAACTCGAGATGATAGTGAACAATCTATTACTTCCTATTCTCTCGATCTTCTTGGCCTAAATTAACATCTTGATCCATTAAAGCATTTTGCTAAAATATTAAACCTCTATTTTGCTCATTTAATACACTTATTTTCCAGATCCTCCCTTAATCTTCGAATGCAACGACTTATGTAACTGCAACAAAATCTTGTGCAATAACCGTTTGATACAAAAGCCACTTTCGCAAAGGTTTCAATTATTTCGCACCGAGAGTAAAGGCTGGGGCATTAAATGTTTAAATTTCATCCCTATGGGCAGTTATGTGTGCGAATATATTGGGGAATTAATGACTGATGTCGAGGCGGAACTCAGGGAAGACGACAGTTATTTGTTTGATCTTGATAATAAGGTAAAATTTTACATATTAATTTCGGTTGCGTTTTATGTATCCTACGACTATACTATAAGTATATGAGGACTTTGATTTTTTTCTACGCATGTGTAAAATAGACGCCACCTATTAATAGATTAACAACAACATAGCAAGCATGGCTATAAATATTAAATAAAGTAGTACTTTTCAACCATGGGCTGAAAACTTTCAGTAATGTTCGGAGGTGGTCGTAGGAAAATAACATCGTAATTTTAAAACTGAGTTTTTAGGAAACAGATTCGTATGCAATAGACGCAAAATTCTACGGTAACTTTGCCAGGTTCATTAATCATTCTTGCGATCCAAATTTGCACCCGGTAAAAGTGTTTGTTGACCATCACGATCTGAGGTTCCCTCGGATTGCACTGTTTGCCAAAAAGGATATTAAAGCTGATGAAGAATTGAGGTAATATAAAACTTTTTCATTTACATTTGTTCTTAATATTTTATTCTAGTTTTGACTATGGTGAAAAATTTTGGCTTGTGAAGTACAAATCGTTTACATGCGACTGTCGTGCTAGCACTTGCAAGTATTCCAAAGAAGCAATTGGGAAAATTCTAGAAAAATACCATATGTAATATAAGTGGTTACCATATTTGTGTTCTTCCTAGTACAAAAAGTATGTGATCTTTGTTTTGTTCTATTGTTTGTTAAAATCATTGTGAGAAGTATATAATTTTATTAATTTTGTTGTTGTTAAATAAAGTACTTACTTTTGGACACTGCCGTTGTCAATGAATTTAGAAGAAATTTCATATTGACGTAGAAGAAAAGTGGTAGTGCTATTTTTTTCATCTAAATCCCAGTTCAACGGTCGGATTCCCGAAGCAAAATACCCTTAAACCTCTTTCAGGCGTCAAAAATTAATAGAAGCAGTGGTGCAATGTATATATGTATTGTAACGATATTGGCAACGCGCGAATAATAAGAACGAAAATCAAAACCAACTGGACAGGATTCAGAGAAGTGCTTAAAAACGCTTTTCCAATCCTAAGAATTAAAACAAAAGGAGAACTTGATAATGCTGCAGCTATCTTTGAGGAATCCATCATGCAGGCCTACAGCGCGAACTCAGTGGAGAAATCAGTCCGACAGGGCTCGATTGAAACACTGCCCATCGGGCTGCAGGAATGCATAAGGGAGAACCGAAGACTGCGAAGGCAATATACAAGAACGAGAACACACCAGCACAAACAAGAGTTAAACCACCACTCTACTGTACTGCGCCAAATGTTCATGTACTTCGCCAAACAATCACAGAGACAGCGAATGGAACAGGAAACTGAGGAGTTTAAACACTCAGGATCACTCAGCCTGGAAAATCCAAAAAAACCTACGAAGACCAACACAATAAATACCTCCTCTGCACGGTAGGAATGGAATGGCCTACAGTGATGAAGACAAAGCCGAAGCCTTTGCTGACACACTTGAGGAGGTATTTAGAGAAAACGAAACAGACTTGGACCTGGATGATGAAGACAGAATAGAGAGAGAAGTTAGAGCCATTTTAAGAACAACAACCCCGGAAACAAACTTAGATTTTGTCACTCCAGCGGAAATAAAGGCGATAATCAAGCACTCCAAGACCAAAAAAGCGCCCGGGAACGACAAGGTTAAGAACAAGATGCTGAAGGAGCTCCCACCGAGGGCGATCACTGCACTTGCAAATATTGCAAATGCAGTGATTAAGTTGGATTATTTTCCAAAACCCTGGAAGAGGTCCAGCATCATCTTGTTCAGAAAACCCAACAAAGACGCTACCTTCCCGATAAACTACAGACCTATTAGCTTGCTGTCGTCCACCAGCAAGATAGTAGAGAAGGCCATAAAACAAAGACTTACCAACACAATCAACAATCTAAATGTAATACCAGATTTTCAATTTGGCTTTGTTAAATCCCATTCGGCGGAACAACAAGCCTTAAGAATCACTGAATATATAACAGAGGGATTCAACATTAAATCAGCAACTGGAGCCGTTTTTCTGGACATAGAACGCGCTTTCGATAAACTCTGGCATATAGGATTATTACATAAGATGAAGAGACTAAATTTCCCAATTAAGACAATTAAACTTATTCACAGCTACCTACATGGCAGATCCTTCCACGTTAGAGTACGCAACGTCCCAAATCAAGACGATAGAAGCGGGAGTACCGCAAGGCTCAGTCCTCGGCCCCATTCTATATAATATATATACAAGTGATTTACCAACTTCACCAAATATCAAGACAGCCCTCTTTGCAGATGACACTGCTATTTTGGCCAGGAGTCGCAACTTAGCGGTTGTTGGCAGAGCGCTACAGGGCAACTTGAACCAAATTGCCAAGTGGTGCTCTGACAACAAAATCAAGATCAACCCTGCCAAAACTCAAGCGATCATTTTCCAAAAGAGACGCATCCCATATCAAGGCAACTTGACACTTGAAGACACCGAATTAGAATGGCAGGACAATGTGAAATACCTCGGAATAAACCTCCACAAGAGGTTGAACTGGGGAGATCACATTGCTGCCAACATAGCAAAGTGCAAGAAAGCAATGACACAACTCTATCCTATCCTAGGAAGCGCGAGATGCGACAAGAAACAAAGCTGCTTATAATAAAAGCAGTTATGAGAGCTCAGCTGACGTATGCCTCAACGGTGTGGGGGTATGCGTCCAAAACCAACATCAAGAGACTTTTATCCGCAGAAAACCAGTGCATTAGGACCACCCTAAATGCACCTTGGTTTATTAGGAACATTGATATACATCGAGACATAAATTGGACTTCGATCCCCCAATTTATACTCAACAAGGCCCAAAAATTCTATGAAAAACTAAGAAATCATCCATGCCAAGATCTGCAACACCTAACAAACTACGATCCAGCAGTAGAAAGACAAAGACGGGTCTATTATAAAAGACCCAGGGATTGCTTACAAGCATCCCAGAAATGATTGAAGAACTACGAGCCCTGCCGTAGAAATACGGAGATACAGGGAAGAGACAGCACTCCGAAAAGAGGCGCTCTTCTAGAAAAGAGCAAGAGGCAACCGAACATAGAGGTTCCGGTTAAGCAGGTTTTCCAACCCGTAACCGGGCAGTGGAGGTGAGAGGTCAAACCTTGCTTGGTGAGTGGTTTAGTGGGTATTCCTATCTAGGAGAGTCCCACACTACCCAGCTCAAGCTGGGTGTGCGTAAAAGAGCATTCTCTCACCTTACCAAAAAAAAAATAAAAAAAAAACGCGCGAATACCAGCTGTTCTTTGTCATTTGCGTGACGCAAGTGGGCACACAGTGCGACATCTGTGGAGACGCATGGAAGATCAACGAATCCTCCTCCGGAACCGTGACCGAGTATATAGGTTGCCACATCGCCGTTGGGAGGCCAGTTAAAGTTTAGTTCAGAATATTGGCGCAATATTTAAATCGCGACATAGATAGTAGGAAATAAATACTGTCTAAATCAATAAATATTTCGAGGAGCCTTAAGTGATCGTATTAAGTAGTGTAAGTGTGTAAATAAATTAGTTGACTACTTTTGTGCATGGAGTGTTTTAATTCACACTTGTCTAACGGTAAAAACACTACATTGAGTCAGGTGTGTGGTGTGAATTGGAGGTCAGTCAAGTGGACATTGATAAAAAATGAATAATAGTGAACTGAAACAAATTGGACAAAGGTGTGTGAAAAATCAAGTGGATTTAAAAGTTGCTAAGCTGAAAAAGGAGTTGAAGGAAAGGGACAGCGATACAACAGGAAATAAAGCGGATTTGCAAGAGCGGCTTCGTAACGCATCACTTGAGAAAGCCGATGACCCGGATTTTTTGCTGTTGCAAGCGATAGCAGTCAATTGTTGCAAATTGCCAAAAGTCTAATTAAATTAAATAACATAATATGAAAATTGTGATTCCTTTTATCAAATGGAGTTTATGAAGATATACTGCTGCTAGCGTCACCTATATCACTAATTGCATATCTTATTTTAGACATTTTCAGGTGATAGATTACTTAAAGTTAATTGGCTTTGGTTTTTAATAAACCAAGCCGTTTTATCACGGGTTCAGTTCTCGGCTCAACTTCTTTATATTTTTTTACTTTAAAATTTTGAGTTTTCTTTTGTTAAATGAAATAGATTTATAGAATTAGGTAATAAAACATACTCAAAAGGCAACATGGGGATCTTATAAGAGAGCAAGAGATAGATCTCCATCCACATAGTCATAACCTGGATAAAGGAAGGAAGGAAAAAAGGAGGAATTGCTAGAGGAAATCCATGACAGTGTGTCAGGAGGGCATCTTGGAGTAACAAAGACTCTGGAAAAGTGCGGGAAATATTTTACTGGGTCAGTAACAAGATAGACGTATGTGCGCCAAGTAATGGGTCGCAGAAAAAGCAGAAGGCTTTGATGCATTTAAAATTTGCTATTGATATTACCGGCCCGTTAGGTTATAAGTACGTCGTGGTCGTGATGGACTACCTTACCAAATGAGTTGAGGCATACCCTCCACCAAACCAGGAAGCCTTTACTTTCGCCGACGCTTTAATAAAAAAATGGATCTGCCGATTTGGTGTACCTTTGGAACTACATTCAGACCAAGGACAAAATTTTTAACCCAGCTTGTTCCAGAATATCTGTGTCTAGCTAGCTTAAGAAAAAGGTGCATTAACCCATTAGTTCATAATATCGGATGATGCAATACATCACGTTGTTTGACGTTTAAGGTTATATTTCACATATTAAACCGTTTTGTTCAGTCCGAGGAGTGCCGGTATAAACATATTTAAGTGGTATTTGTGAGCATTTGCTTTTACTAGGATACTATGAATCCGTCGATCTTTAATTTCAAACGAGGAGGGTAAGTATAACTAATTAATTTTAAATGTATTCCAACTGTGAGTGTGAAAACTATTACGATTAGTAAAATATACCCTATATATAGACTATATTCTGACCTAATTCTGACCTATTTTTATAATGATCGGCTTTCAAAATATTGATTAGTTTTGTGAACATCCATTATACCGGATGCTATGCAATATGACACTACTTATGTTTTTTTCTTATTTTCAGTTTGGCCTTGAACGAACTTCTTGAATTCCTAAATGAAGATTATGGAGTAGAGGATAATAGTCCCAATATTAGTATACATATATCTAATCCCCCTCGTTGATGGTGCCGAGACCGAAGAAGACATGATGAACATGAAGGAATCTTAGACCATCTTGGTCGTAATATACTTGGAAGAACATCTGAAATAGTTGGAATTTTTTCAATAACTGACGATAGCGAATCAGAAATGAATGTCCCTTTTTCAACTTGCCAAAATCAAAGACACCTATCGGAAGCGTGATAGTTCAAATAAGTAATCAAAAATCGAATGCAGTGATCCGGAGATGAATATTCCTAATATCAAATTTTGTAAAGCGAAAACTGCACATAGATACAACATGAAATAAAGCAAGTTACAACTAGTAGCTAAAGCAAGTTACTTGTATGGTGTAAACAACTTGATTTAGTACTTGCGCAAGTACCTAATTTAGTAAGATGTTTAGTCAAGAACTTCGGAACCACCATCGGATTGTCTTCCAGGACCTCCAACATTTATATAGGAAAAACAATAGTTGTCATTTACCAGAGCTAACAAAATAATGCTGTTAGTACCCTTATAATTAAATAATTCACTGCCACAATTTGCCGGTGCATGAATTCCACTTCAAACGAAATCCCTTCTTAATAACGTTCCATTCTTCTTGGGACTCCGGCACCTAAAATAATATGAAATTTACGATGAAAAATAAGTATTTGAGTTTGGCTAATACAGTACAAATATTTTTTTTATTTCAGATACAACGCGAAGAAGAAGTTAATGAACAAAAACGAGAAAATGAAGAAGAAATAATAGCTGCAAGAAACGAAACGTCTCAGGAAGTACCGCAGAAAATAAGTAGAACTACGTCAAAATTAACCTAAAAAAATAAGCGAAACTATGACACATGAACCTGCCAATGAGCATGAATACATAGCTTTTGGTCGCAGTGTTGCTGCACAATTAATGACGTTAACTCCTCTTTCCGCCATACAAGCACAGGAACGCATTCAGTCTGTTCTGACAAGTTTTAAACTACAAGACCTCCAGGCCCAGAGTAACTAGTACGACACATATGCAGATACCAGTAGTGCTCACGCCTCATCTTCCATCTATACACCACTGCAGTCCCCTACATATTCCGACATGCATTCTTCACATAACGATGGATCTACAAATATAACTCGTGCAGAATCAGTTGCCGGTGATATTGTGTTTTATTAATCAACAATTTTTTCGTAATAAAAATATTTAAAAATAATACCTTTATATATTCTTTCAGACTTTCATAAATAGCATCACACACCTCGGGTATAAATTTGGACATTGCAGGTGTTGACACACGAAATAACCTCTGCAAAGTTCTCTAACTATTTCCTGTGGCTAAATAAGACAATATGATTTCCAATTTTATTCTAGTTGGAATAGCTGATCTCATAACAGTGGACAATTTGAGGAGCAATTTGAGCCAACAATATATCAAAATATTCTTTAGACATCCTCAGCCAATTTGTATATTCTGGTACGTCTTCAGCTGCTATTTCTCTTAATAAAGTAGATGATGCACCATAGATTCCTCTTCGACTCGGCCATTTTCTCACCCAGCAACGTTTCTTTTTGGTTTTGTTCATTTCTTCTGCAAGTATTTCGAATAACTCGCCACATACTTTTATAATACAATTCCGCACTGTTGCACGCTTATCTTTTCCGGCCATGTTTTATCAACACTAAACAACAAATCATGTAAACGCTCACAAAAACAAAAGGACTAAATTTTAGCTACTTGATTTAGTAACTTGCTTTAGCTACTTGACACGTGTAAATTCGGCTTAAAACACCAGTTGATTTCCTTCATTTATTTTTCACTAAAGATTTATTGTATGAAATTGTTCAGCAATAAAATGAATATACATTGCAAAAAAACAAAACTCTAAATTTAACTCTTGATGAATTGTATATAGTACTGGGGGCATTTTTGCTATCCAGATACAGAAAATATCCGAAGAAGCATTTGTATTGGTCCAGAGAAAATGGTCTGCTCACTGTTTCATCTGAAAGCAAATGCTTAAATAGATTTGAGCAGTTTATATAAACGATAAAAAATATCGTTTATATAAACTGTCTCCCATTATTACAAAACTGAATAGAATATTTCAAATGAGTGGTGTTCTGGAGGAAAATTTGTCCATAGATGAGAGCATGATCCCATATTATGGGAAACACTATGCCACTCAATTTCTAAAAGGGATGGTTCAGTTTCAAACATTGGGCCTTATGCAATAGTACGGGATACAATTATTCGTCGATAACTATTTATCATCGCAAAATTTATTTAAATATTTGACAACACAGAATTCCAAACAAAAGTAGATCTAAAACTGGATTGCCGTACATTGCCGCACCAGAACAGCTAGACACAGAGGATACGTAGGATGAAATAAAGAATATCACAGTGAAGGTTCAGGAACAAGACATTAGATTTAAGGAAAACAAAAAGAGAACGATATGGATAACTGAAGAAATTCTGGATTTCATGACGAAGAGAAGAGAATACTATATTACCAGCTTTCATTGGTCGTCACACAGGCACCGCCCATGGTTGAAGTGCGCATCTTCAAAAACTTCTTATCGTTGATTGGCCATTTATACTTAAGACTAAATTAAAAACCTGTTGAGTCATTTAACACCATGTTATATTTTTTCTTTCATTAACATCTCTGATTTATTATTGCACTTTTGTATTATCCCGACCGTTTAATTTATCCTGTTTTTCAGATTTGGCATGCTTCCCTCTCATTGGGGAAGGTAACATGAATTTCTTCAGGTAGTTCATAGGCACTACGAACAATATCGTTGTCACTAGTCCAACGATGAAACACAATATAACATCTTGGAGAGAAATAAAGGCCTGAAATAAAATTACTTTTAGACGTTATCAAGTGATTTTCGGCTGTAGACTTACAGTTCTCACTACACTGATCTCGTTTAACACAGTCGACGTGTAACCTTTAACGAACACGAAATAGAAATGGAAAATGTAAGTACAAAAAGTGTAGTCTCCTAGCTTTATGAGATACTTATTCTCAAGGATCTTCTGCGGCCACCCTAAAGGCAAGAAGTGTTAATTATGTGGTATTAGATTACATAATAAGTACTCAAACTGATATGTTGAGTAAACATGGCTACCCTCTAGTGTATGAATGTTTTCCCATATGTAAAAAACTTTATAACCGTTGCGTTGGTAGAATTCAGTATGCAAAATATGCAAAGCAGCGTCAGAGATATTTCAATGTCTATACCTTGGATAACTCCCCTGGATAGTCCATATATTCCCACAGCAATGGCTGTATTAAATGCAATTCTTAATAGAGGAACTACAAATGCCGATTGGATACGAGAGTAGGTCCCAAGCGCAGAGTAAATTACTATTGGGGGAATCGAGTAGAACATGATCTTGTAATATTTTTCGTAAGGCTAGAAATTAAAAAATGTGGTAATTATTAAAGAAAAATGCAATAAATATACTTGCTTCTTGCTTCACGGCTTCGTCGTTCGATTTAAAGTAGAAATAACCGAAAATCATGCCAATCAAGTTTGAGGGTAAATTAACCCAAAAACTAAAATAGATGTAATGCAGTCTTGGATCTTCGAAGAAGTTCAGGTCTACTACTTGCCTAAAAATTAGATTTATGTTTTAACAATGACAATGTTAATACAGTTTTCGATAGTTTTAGTCAGTTCAGTTTGAAAGTGATGAGTAAAGTGTGTTTCTCACAGCAGTGAAGTTGGCCAGAAGCAAAGAAGTCCAAGCTAGTAAATACCTTTCTGAAATATCTTTCCTGAGATTGACATCAACGTGGCCAGGAAAGCTTTGGCTTGAGAAGTGATAAAAAGCTTACGACGAATCCTAAATGATTTTCCTCTTTTGAAAATATGATTAGATGAAACCGTTCGGAGCTATCAAACTCTCTTTGTTCTGGAGAGAGTCTGCAATAATATGGACAATTTTGAATGTGATGGTTTGAACGTAGGATTTAAACATACTACTTGAATTGCTTCATAATTTTTCAAGAAGTCTTGGATTTTTGTCATGGGACAACACGATACTCAAAATGGTTCTACTAATGGTTCCAAAGGATAGATATTGGTGACACCGAATATCCGACGGCAGTTTACAATCATGACCTTTAGAGCGTATATACACCACTGGTCAATTTTTTTCTTGCATGCAGAGTACTTCTGTGTTAAGATACAATAGAAACCCATAGGCAAAGCCTTAAATTAGACTTGCGCTGAGTGCTAAAACAAGAAATCTCACTGAACACAAGTCTTGTCTTCTTTTGCTTATTGGCTTACGCTTCATTCGGGTCAAGCACCAAGTAGTAGATGGGGAACAGGAGAAACGCTCCTTTTCATTTTAACTTAGAGTTAATATTTCAAGACACTAATTTGGGCACTCAAGATTTCAGTTGGTCAGATATACAGATCTAATTTATTTAAATGTCAAAAGTCTGATACTAACGAAACCTCTGAAAGCCTTCGAGAAAGTCTCAATGTCAAAAAGTCCCAACTTGACGGTTCATCCTTGAAAAGACGTGTGACAGTTGTAACGACATTGAAAACATCAAGAATACCAGCTGACACACCGCACGACGTTTCTGGAGACGCGTGGAAAGTCAGCGAATCTTCCGGAATCATGGTCAGCCGAGCAGCCGGAATTAGCAGCCGAGTATATAAAGAGCCGCATCGTCGCTGGGAGACATAAATAGGGCGTCCGGTGAAAATAAATATTTTTAATAGTCGTAAGTGATCGAGCTTAGTAGTGCAAATGTAAATAAATAAGTTAACTATTTTGATGTAACTGAGCATTTAAATCACACCCAATAGCTTCCAAGCCCAGAAGGCTTACCCAATTCCAAAACAAGAGGAAACAACATAATTTGGGTGCTTCCAGATAAATAAATTCTGAAGCTCAAGGTTTGCTAGGTTCTCAAAATCACTACCTCACTTACCCACACTACCTCTCTATACTTTTTGGCTTTTCAGTTAAAACTGAAAAAAAAGAATACTTACTTTAAACTTATCCAGTGCTCTAATCGTGTGTCGAAATGGTAAGCGATAAAAGCGCTTACTCCAACAGAAAAAGCAAACAGTCCAAAAATCGATTTTTTGATGTTCAATTTATATTTTAAAACAATGTACCAGAAAATAATAGTGGCGAGGAAGAATTGGGTATCTAGAGAAAGAGACCACATGCCTATATGACACTAAAATACGTATAAATTATTCGTTATAAAATATATAACATTATAAGTTAACTTACACTTTCGTCGTTTTTCACAAAATTCGTGGCGAGCAAAAAGGTTACCCACCAATTCTTATCACAACCGTCTTTAACTATATTGGCCACGGGAAAAGAGCCTGGGCCATATCCAATATGGAAAAATATTGGCGTTATTATGAATATCATTATATACAAAAATGGCCAAGTTCTGCAAAATAGGAAATTATTTAGTTGATGTAATAATTCGCCGTACTAGTGAGGATCAAGATGTTTCTGGACGTTTAGATAGATTCCCGTCAGGGGAGTTGGATTACGCCGACTTCTAGATGTTCTTTTCTTGCTTCAGTTATCCTTGGTAGATTGTTAGGTGATGCGCGATGAAAATCTGGTTTTGGTCGCCCGTTCTTTGGGTGGCAATCCTAGCCCTCACTCTTCCAGGTCAAATAGGCATCTCTCACCCAAAAACCGTGTTAATATAGAGTGTAAGTTGGGTGAATAATGATACAAATGATTCGAGAGTTCAGGCATGGAAGTTGGATTCCAGATGTTCTTTTCTTGCTTGAGATATCCTTGGTGGGTTGTTGCAAAAAAACTAATGGTCCAACGAGTACTCCCAAGGGGTGGAATCAATTATCCTCTACTTCTCAGGAATTAAAATTAAAAAAAAAATCTAATATCTTAAATCCCTGGTTAAAAAGCTTCGTCTAGCTTGTAAGAGCCATCCAGAAACATCTTATCTACGACATAATTGTTATAGGGAAAGCTTACCTAAGTATTCGAGTGAAAAATAGAGTGGCTGCATCCCGAAATGAAAACTCACCATTGCGCTTGTGCATTTGTAAAATAAAGTTAGTCAAGAGCCAATTGGAGTACATAAAAAACGTTGATAGAACGACGAGCAAGAGAAACACTAGGTACTCGAGAATATTATACGTGAAAACCTACAATATATTCCGTCTGGTTAAAGACTTATCATATATATATAGTGCGCGGGTCAAAATTATTGTTTTAAATATTTGGGCGTATTTTATAGGTAAACTGTCAACTTTACATCAAAATGGACTTGATCTGAAGAGCCCATGATTTGTAAATCCCTAGTCGGTATAATTGAAACTTACGTGTTCCAGGAATTCTGGATTCGAAAACGGTTTCATGGCCTGATTAAGCAGCACGTGTCCAGATATTACGAAAACTGCCTGAATACTTCGTAACCCATGCATACTTTTTAACCTCTGAAAATCCGGCTTGTTTTTTACTGACGTTTCCTCGTAATTCGTTAATGAAAAACATTTTAAAAATTGTTGCACTAAAATATTGACAAATGAACTTATTAATGCAAACCACAATTTTGTTATACTTACATTTCGTATAATTTTTTCGCTTATGCAAGACGGTTCGATCGTATATAGTTGCGAACGCTATTAGGCTGACGTACGATACCATGAAAACCCTATAAAAATTGATCGTATTAATTCAAAAATTTAATAACCAAACAACAATCAAATAAAAGTGCCAATAAAAACTATTGATTATTTGAAGCCCTAAGTCAGAATGGCAAGAACTTCCAGAATCACTCCTTTTCCTTGTTCATCTTCTGCTCTTTCTTTTCTTCTTCTCCTTTTTTATTTATGGTAAATGTAAAAAAGTAGTGGTCTAGTATAGCCAGATTACATTTATAGACTCCACAAAATTGATATCTAAATTAGGCTATAGGCTAGCGTTTTTAAGCTTTTTTGCGAAATAGAGCGAATAGATCGATAGGGTTTAAAGTGTACATTATATGCTGATAACATTTGCGAAATTGGAGAATTTAAACCATAATTAGTGCTGTAGCAGTGTAAGGAAAGAAAAGTGTCAGAAAAGTAAATTGTTGCGACTTCTGAAGCTTTTGACGTTAAATGGTAACCGACTGATTAATCGTGAACAATCTATGTGGTTGTTGACTAATTTGCTTAAAAATATTGCTTGAGACACATCGCCTCCCTCTTTTTCTCCTTATTAGCTTTGCCATTTTTTCTAAAGCTCCTCATGTCCCAGGCTGTTTTTTACTGTACTGTATTCGAAAATAGTCAACTAATTTATTTACATACTTTATTACGATCACTCACGACGACTAGAGAGATTTATTTTTACTGTATTTACTTACAACTATTTAAATTTCGCGCTAATATCCCGAACTTTATTTCACCGAACTGACTACTATTGGCGTTGAGGTTCTTTATATACTCAGCAGAACTTTTATTGCGACTCAGCACAACCAGTAAATATGTACCTTAAAACGTGTTGCTACTCAGCACAACTAGTGAATATATACCTTAAAGGACTTTGATGGATTGTTGACTTTTAATCGCGTGGATGTGAAAAGCACAGCGTCAGTTTGACGTAAATGACGTATAAGTGGTGAATCCCCAAAAAAGGTGGAGACGTGTTTGCCGAGTTACTAGTTTAGTCTCTGTAGGCTTTCTCTCTTAGAGTTTTTGTTATATTTTATGTATAATTAACTAAAAATCCATTCTGGAAGTGGGCTCTGAACCTGCATCAAATAATCTACTAAAGGTATTTGAAACAACCGGAATATGCCCAATAAATAGACGCAAAGTCCTTTCGAAATTACCATTATAAGCTTAACTCAGTGCTCAACTGGACAGAGTCCAACGTCTTGCATGTCTCAGCATAACGGGTTCCATGCGGACGGCGCCAACGAGAGCGCTTGAGACTCTGCTGAGCCTTTCGCCTCTGGACCTCGTTGTGCAATTCGAGGCAATGAGACTGCGTACAGGCTCTACGTCCTCGGCGAACTACGTGCTGGCGAGACCGGTCACGTAAAAATTTGGTCACGAGCCATACAGGAATGTCCTCTCCTTCTGATGGGCAGTGACTGCATGGCTCCAGTGACTGTGGACTGCGAGGGATTCGTGACGCACATTGCAGGCAGAGAGGAGTGGCAGCATTCCAACAGACCTGCATTGCTAAATAGGGGAACCATCTGCTACACAGATGGCTCCAGAATAAACAACAGAGCTGGATCAGGGCTTTGTGGTGGGATCCCACATACCAGTAGGGCATACTTCCTGGGAGAGCATACCACTGTCTTCCAGGCCGAAGTATTCGCTGTATTAAAATGCGGACAGAAAATCCTAAGCTGCGGACACCGCAATACAGTCGTATCAATATGCTCGGACAGCAGAGCTACCATTAAGGCTATCATGGCCACAAAGGTAAGCTCCAAGCTTGTAATAGAGTGCATAAAAGTCCTGAAAAAACTGGTGCAGGTTGGCTGCAGGGTCCAGCTCGTCTGGATACCTGGCCACGCAGGCCATGCAGGTAATGAGGAAGCGGACTCTCTTGCCAGACTGAGTTGGTATCGCCGAATGCGTTGCGGTCACGTCAATGAAGGGTCTGCCGGACAAGTGGACCCATTAAAGATGAACTGAGTCCCCTGGTATGAGACAGGCCAAAGCGCACATAGGTGGGCCCTCTGCCTGTCTTACCAAAAATCTACTACGCCTAAAAAGACGCGAAATTCGGCTAATGACAGGTCTTTTAACCGGTCACTGGCACTTAAGAAGCCATCTCCATACTATCGATATTGCGGACAACCCGGAATGCCGATGGTGCTGTGAGGAGGATGAAACCGTTGACCATGTAGCCGGGGACCAGGGAGTGCCCAGCACTTACGCGCGCCAGGTTCAAATACTTGGGTAACACTTTCAGTGTACCGAGTGACTTTAAGTCCTTAAGACCAGAGAGCCTTATCGGTTTCTCTAAGGCCGTTGGGCTCTGGTAAACCTTGGTGGGGCCTGACGGGTCCATCAGGAGACCTATATGCACAACTGCCTTGGCAGCCCACTGTTTTGACAATTCAATTCAAGCTTAACTCAGAACCAGATAGAATTGGTGAGGTGTTTAAGACTTATGTTGATGAAATTCGGAAAAATGATTTTGATGTAGTTCACAAAACCAAGAAATTCTGTCTGCCTATTACACCAAGAGTATTTCCCTCGAAAAAGTTGAAAGTTTTTATGAAAACAGAGAAGGTGCAAGAGATGGGGCCAAAAGTAGAAAGGGAAAAGCCAGAACTAGAGGTGATAAACCAAATTTATTTGAGGTGCAAGATTCAGGGAAAGAAAATTAAATAAACCTAGTGATCACTGAAAAAGTTAAACAAGAAATAAGTAAAGAAATTAAAGGTCAACTAGAAGAAGGAATAGAAAAAAAGATGGCTTAAGTACCACAAAACTATCTGCATAGGAATTAGATTTAAATGGCATCTTCAGTGCGCAAGAAAATCCAGAAAGTGAGGATAGAGAATTCTCTCCAGAGCTGTCATGTACAGATCTTCCTGTTCATACATTTAATGTACAGACTGCAATCAGCAGGAAACTCTGGAACAAATTGAAATTATAGATTTGAGTTCTCAGGAGTTCCAAGTTGAAGATTATATCATTATTCCATATTGTGGTGATTATTAAAGGACAAATACTAGAAGTGAAAGGCGAAACATTTTTTATAAGATATATGGAACGATCAGTTAAGCTTTGGAAATGGCCTGATTACAATGACGGTCTATGGTACTCAAAAAATGAGGTTCTAAAGAAAATTGATGGAAATTTAATTGTTCCATCAATGATTGAATCAATGAGTGATTGAAGATCTTCTCTAAGGTGCCGCAGTTTTCTCTCTTTTTCACATCTTAAAGCGTAACATCAAAGAAAATTAAGTTTTTCATAACAGTGTATTTTTTCAGCTACATGATTTGTAAACACAAATATAATATAAGCTCTAATATAGTATAAGCTCAACAATTACATCTCTTTGCAGTTGGTCTAGCTAATAACATAATGCTATATAGGAATTGCCAGCAGATAACTTTGAACCACACATGTCCGCTTTTTCATTAAAGAAGATTTTTTCTAGAATTTCTTCTTTTAATTTTTTCTTGTTCCCCAAAAGTTTTTCTTCTAGCCTGGCATAATTCCCTTTTAGCTTTTCTCCAAGTTCATTTTTCAAATTGGTGACTGTGACAGAATTTTCTTGCAACTTTACTTCCTATTGGCAGACTTTTCTAGTAACTTAACAGCTTTGGCTTTTTCACACACTTTAGTCACATTATTATTTATTTTTAGCCAACGTCCAGTCAACTAACGTACGTCCAATTTACGCCCCACACCTGACACCAATGTAGCGTTTTTCCAGTTTGTTAGGTATGAATTAAAACAATCGACTAATTTTACACACTTCACTACGAAAACACGATCACTCGCGACGACTAGAGATATTTATTTTTACTGTATTTATTTACAACTATTTAAATCTCGCGCCAAATATTGCGAAGTTTACTTCACTGAAGTGACAACTGATAATTATCGGCGATGCGGTTGTTTATATACTCGGCAGACCGCTGTTCCGGAAGATTCCCACTAACCTTCGAGACATCTTGCGGTGTACATGCAAATAACATGTTAATAAATGAAGCATATTATAGCGTGTATAAGTTCTTGGAAAATCATCATCTTTTTCAAAATCATCAGATTTTTCTTGGTATTAACTCATTTAAATGTGTGCTTTGATTTATAACATGTATTTATTGTTTAATGTATTTTATATAATTAAATATTTTATACTTGAAAATAAAAAAGAATTACAAAATTATTTGTGTCGTTCTTTTACGTCTTTTATGTTTTGTTAGACTTTCTTTCTTCTTTGTCTGCAGTGGGAGCATATATTTGGATCGAAGTAGCATTGCTCTGTCGCATATCAGCCAATATGTCTTGCAACTACTATTCCAACTTCATGTTCCAGCTTTCCATTTGATGTTCCCCAATGAAATACTGTAACTTCTTTGTCTATACCTCCTACTACTGGCCATCTCGCTTATTCCCATTATGTCGATATTCATTCTCTTCATTTCTTGGATGGAGTAACCTATTTTTCCTGCTTTTGCCATGGTTTTAACATTCCAAGTGCATCTTTAAATATGCACGTTCGTTCGATTCGATCGTTTGGTCTTATTTTGGATGCAATTAATATTTGCTTAGCATAACCTACATTAATGTAATTCGCGTGATCGCACAACATATAAAATAACATATAATAAAGCTATTCATTCTCCTTAAATGCGATAATAATGAATTACATGGTTTCTGATAACATGCGATCGCATGCTAATATGGTATGCTGAGGTACCTACTGCTGTCACCCTTGCTTAAAGGGTTGAAAATGATTTATCTAGCTAATATTATAAATATACTTGTATATACTTACACCTGCCAAAATATGTTGCTATCCGGCGGTTTAGCCCTATAACATCTAATCCTGTACATTGCAGTTGTAAGATTGTACGGTTTCACTTCTTCGTTTCCCCGGTTTTCAATGTACCTTTTCTTTTCGTCGTAGGTGTTGTACTGCGGTGGTATACATACTATTCTGATCATTATGGTGTGGTTTAACTTAAAATTGGTTTGACTTGATTCCTAAAAATATTTTGAATAAATTCACCAATTTTTGGTGGTAATTATTGCAACTTGGTGATAGAGTTCGGCCTGTATACCTACTAATTAAATTTAAAAAGTGTTCATATAGAACTGCAAATTTCACGTTACTTACAAATAATGATCTGTGGCAATTTGAGTATGCCTGAACCATTTTAATAAATATTAATGTCATACAAGTCCATGCTCTTTTTCTTTAAACTTATGATAAAATTGAAAGTTGAAAAATGAGAATTAAATTAGAGGGAATCTATATAATAATAATACTTTCGCCTTCTGGTTAACGCTTAAGGAATTTGTGATAGAATATCGTCCTTTAAGAAGTTTATGAATGACACATATGTCAGCCATAGATTGCCCAACTCTTTTCATTATGAAGGCCAATCTGCTTTCTGTGCTCAAGACATAGTAAACTTGCTTAAGCAGTATTTTCGGCTATTAACTGATTATGCTAAGACTTCTGTTAACTCTTTATGTTCTTAGTGATAATAATGATAATGGCATCATGCCACTTTTATAGAACATTGCATTCATTTCATAGAACATGTATGGAATTCATTCCTATCTAACGTTATATGAGTTTTCTAAATAAGCATCCTCAGTTGACATTTATCAATCACGTAAAAATCTCTTGCTATGAGATAAGTTGTTGGCTTGGTAATTGTGTTCTTATATTATTATTTTATATGTTTTCTGATTATTAACTAATAAATAAATAGATTTCCAAGAGTAAAAGAAAATTTTGAATTGTTAGAGGGGACACCGCCTGATACAAAACTTGTATGCCATCCTTCAGGATGGATGAACACAGATATATTTTGCCCAACATGGTTCGATCACTTTTTACGACATGTCAAACTAACTGCTGATCAACCAATCTTATTAATTCTTGATGGTCACGCAAGCCATACAAAAAATATTGCTTTACTTGAAACAGCTAGAAAAAATCATGTTCATATTATTTGCCTACCTCCACATACCAGCCATCGCATTCAGCCACTTGACGTTTCGTTCATGTTTCCTCTCAGCACCTTTTACACGCAGGAATGTGAACTTTGGTTACGAAATCATCCTGGAAGACCAATAACAATACGACAAGTTGGATAATTGTTTGGGAAAGCGTTCCTAAGAGCCTCAACTGCGCACAATGCCATTAGCGGGTTTGCAGGAATAGGCATTTGGCCTGTTAATCCACATATTTTCCCTGACGAAGCCTTTGCAGCAAGTAAAACAACTAATAGGTAGGTATCAATTTTGACAGTGTATTTTATACCTAACATAAATTTGTTATTTTACAGACCTGCTCCGGAAAACGAAGACTCGTCATCCGATGATAATATTCCTCTCATATTGTTAAAAGGAACTGCTAAGCAAGGTGATAAAAAAGCGTAATAAAGATTTTGCGTTAAAAATAACTGAAAAAGATAAAAAAGCTCTTCCTTCTTGCGTGTACGCAAAATAATGCCCCCATGTCTCCCAAAAGTAGTAGTGGAACCTGTCCCTTTGTTATCAATTCATTCTTGTTCTTCAAATGTCTCTCCTTCCTGTTCTCCAGAAGTTCTAGAGGAGACAGGTCTTTTGACTGAAAACCAAATTTGCAGTCCCTGTGACATTATACAGGTACCCCAGGTGCAGCAGACTACTAAACAGAAACCAACAACACATAACAGGAAAAACTGCAGTGTTAACCGCAAGTCCGTATTATCATGAACTGCTAGAAAAAAACAGTCCAACTCCCATGAAGTTAGTTACTGTAAAAAAAAAGTTTTTGAAAGCAAAAAGAAAGACCCGAAACATCGTCAAAGTAAATGCAAAAGGGTAGAACACGTTTCTGCACAAGGTGTTCAAAATGACGATGATACAAGATGTATTTTTTGCGATGGTGAATTCCTTAAATCCAGTTCTGGAGAAAGCTGGATATCCTGCAGTCGCTGCGAAAGATGGGCTCATGAACAATGTACCGCCTATGATATACACTCTAAAAATGCTTTTATATGCGACTTTTGTGAATAAAATATGTTGTTAACTTTTTTAACGCCTAAAAATGCTTTTATATGCGACTTTTATTGATAAAATTTTCCATTTCACTTTACCCCGTATAGTGTTCCACTTTACCCCACCGAAGGGGCAAAGTGGAATGATTTTCTCTTTTTTTTTAATTTTTTTTTACAAAAACAGTTCACCTTAGATCTATTTTATCACTGTCCTTTTCAAAGAAGAGTCTAAACTTTTGATTGACAGCATTTTTACACCTTCTTTTTAAATATTAAGATCGCCAACTAAAAAAAAAGAAATATCATTGGTTACTAGAACCATACCAACAATGATTACTAGAACCATAGCAGCTCAAGTTGAAGTTTCTCATAGTGAAGTATGGAAGGCAATACGACAAGAATAGTATTATCCTTATCATTATCAACACGAGATGGAGTGTAAAATTTCAAAAACCATCAACGTTTGGGCAGTAGAAAATCCGCATGCTGTAAAAAAATCAAATCAAAGGCTGACTTGGAAAATGGCACCCTTATTAGATCCTATTTTCTTCCACCTTGACAGACCGGTGAAATTTATTTAGTTTTTCTTTGACATAATCTGCCACAATTATTAGAATATGTTCCTCTAAATGTGACAGAGAATATACGGTTCCTACATGATGGGGCTTCACCACATTTTAGACGAGAAGTTCATGAACATTTAAACAGTGACTAATAGATGGATAGGGCGCATTTATTGGCCTCCTCGCTCCCCAGATTTAACGGCTTGCGATTTTTTTCTTTGTGGCTATTTGAAAGAGTTGCTGTATCATGATGCACCAGTAAGTACTCGGGAAGAACTTCAAGAGCGCATGGGGATAATTTTGATCAATTTTCAATAATGTGGAGTAACTCTCTTATTATGCAACTTTTGTATAAGTGATTTTTGGTATAAATATTAAGTTTTTTTAACGAGTTTTAAAATGTGTTAAAATAAATGGCTTCGAAAATGCCCTGTAAGCATAAAAAAACCTTCTGCAGTAATGAATAAAAAATTTAACTTTTTTTAAATATGCCCAAAAATCTCCGAAAACAAATACGAATTTTCTGACAAAAAAATTTCAAAGCCTTACAGTTGATTGCTCTATTCAGATAAAAATTTCCGGTGTCTTTAAGAAATATTAGTTCCAAACCAAAACTTACAGAATAAAATACTTATAATATTTTATTCTGTAAATTTTGGCCAAACACTCCATTGAATCATGGGTAGAACTTTGATAAATATAATATAATTATAGATAAAATATTAATTGTTTGAATACATTAAAAATTGGCAAAAAAGTACCTCGAGAAATTTATAGTAGTCATCGTAAGGTAATATTGGTGATAGCCTTAGTGAAGCCCAACAAAAGTTCTCTGGCTTTGAACAGTTGTAAAAGTCATCCATCTTGTACAAACCCGGAAGTATCTTTCCATTTTGAGCTAAAACAGTAAGCTAAGCTAATAGAGAAAATAACAAATAAAACAGTTGTTATCTACTTACTTTGGTTATGTTTGCAGTGAATGATCGAAATGGTTGTAGCAGTGAGCACAATAAAGATCCAAGGCACGTGTGAGATCATCATTTTAATTTATTGGATCTATACAAAAAAACGGGTGTAATATAAAAAACAGTAGAACCAGTATTTTTAAATTCGAACATATTCAGTAATAAATGGAGGCTTATTTCTTTGATGTGTATGAATTTATTAGTAACGTATATTCCTTATTCATCCAATATAATATTTGTATTGCAAGTTCCATAAAAGACCTAAATAAATAAAACAACGAGCAAAAGAGCATTTTTTGTAGGATGAAAATTTTAAAAAAAGTTTGTCTACTGGAACCGATTTTCTGTCCTGTTTTGTTCCTTTAATTTAAAAAAAGATGAAACTGATTCTAGATTTTTTCTATTCATTTCTTTGGAAAAATCTATCACTTTATTATAAAAAAAAATCTAAGCGAAAATCTTATCAAGAAGTTCAAGGGCAAAATGAAAAGTATTTAAAATTTATATTAAATATATTCGACTTTAAAAATTCTATATAATATTCTGTATTTTTTTAATACGAGTTCCTTTACTGTTTATTCTGCAAAAATTGAACCAACAATTATTTTTGACCAGAAAACTAATAAAAAAATTTTCATAGTATATATAAAAATAAAAATAGTTAAATATAAAAACTAAGACCCAAATATAAATAAAAATTTCTAATAAATTACCTTAACACTTAATTGTTATTAAACGACTATTATTACTTACCAGTAAATTAAAGAAAAAACCCAAACTAATAACTGTGTCGTCTCTCCACTTACTGAAACGCCACCATTACTTCATTAGACACGTTAATTTCGAACTAAACACAAAAAGTGAATTAAATGTCACTTTTAGGTATGGTAATATATCTACCAATAATATGGGTACATTGTGACGTAGATGATGATCGGAATTATCTTACTTGTGAACATTAATTAACATAAATTCTTGTTTTTCATATTTACATTGTCCTTAAATTAGTGCAATTCGATGACATGTGCAACACCTTTTTGTGTTTGGAACAGAAACTTTTTATTGATAAGGTGTTTGAATTTTTAATTCTTTTACTCACGGTGTTTCTTCTCCAAAAATATTACGTCTAAAAGTTGATTACAATCTGTTCCGAAGGCTTAATACAGACTCAGGTTGCTTAAATCTTAGTATCACCTGCAAAAAGTATCAGCCGATTGTAGTTCTAGAGAAGAATTCCAACCTTTACTAGAATTCCATATTAAGGTTCATATGATCTAACCAACCTTTCTTAAGCCCCACCACGAGTTGTTTTCAGCCAACTATGCAAGGATTGAGAGGTGGAACTGTACTCGCCAATAAGCGATCCATGGAATGCGAAACACTACATCACCCAGCCCTGGGTTGAACTTCAGAAGGATGGCAGCAGCTATTTCCTTCAACATCCTGGTTCTTCATGAGTCAGCTCAAGTGGTAGACACAAAATCTTATTGTTTCCATAAAAAACTTTCCACTCATTTCAACTTATTTATGGCCTCTGGCAAGCAAGAACACCCAAAAGGTTTTTTCTGAACCCTACCCTATTTACACCGAATAGCATAATAACAAATGCAATTTTTGAGGGGAACTTAGATCTCTGTTGTTCTCCAATTCTATCAAATAAGGCGTCTCTGCCTAACGAGATAACAAAGGTCATTAGAGTCCGGAATCCTGGATTCTATCTAGGTGCAAAACACTCTAGATTCCAAGGCCAGCAAACTGAACCACTGCAGGGTAGGAGCAATGGAATAGCTGCAAATAAGTTATGACCGGCTTTGGCAGAATTTGAAATGAATACACCAAGCAACAAGAAAGAATGCAAGCCAAGTCATTCACTAATCTTTGTGACACATCACTTGTTTCAAAACAAATTTTCTTGCCAACAGTTTCTTTCCTAGGATTCTTATTCGCCTGAATCTTTACCTGGTCTTGTCTGTAGCATTTTGAGTCTAGCAGGATTTCTTTTCTCTATAGCATCCTTACGACCTTTATCATATCAGTGGGTTTTGTATTGCATCTTACGTTTCTCCTCTACCACCTTTCTAGCTGCCTCTATAATTGTTGCAGATATAAACCTCCAACGCGCATCCATATCAGCCTTGTATGTGGTGCTAGATTGGTTCTCATGTTCTCTGCTCTAGATATTCTGACTCTGATTTTGGCTTTGACCAGAAAATGATCTTAATCGTACGTAGTACATTACGTCCGTGCCTTGCTTCAATTACAACGTGATCCATTTGGTTCCTGGTTACACCTCTTATTATCATTAGATACTTCCATCTGTATCCTGTCTGTAGTGCCTCTTTTTCTCCAATTTTATCATTTAAATATCCCAGGATGAGTGTCATGTCTTGTTTGGGAAGTACAAAACTTGTTCCGAAAGCGTGGGCGTTTTCGCCATTGCCACAATAGAAAAGTACTGAATTGCCAACGTCAGCCTGACCAATCCAAGGCCTCCGCAGAGCGGTGACATCCATAATCATTCTTTCCATTACTTTAATCGCTTTTATTGCTGCACCTGGTTGATATAAGCTGAGCACGTTCCATGTTCCAATATGCATGTGTTCTTTGGGTTATTCGTCTTTGTGTATCTATCTTAATCCGAGGTTTCTATTGCTTCTTCATAACCTATACTTTTTCCACGTAGCCAGCCCACCTCGCTTCTTCTGCTTTTAGCCCCATGCTCAACTCATCATCTCACAGCTTCTCTTTTCCCAAACTGGCGTCTACGGCAGAGTTTTGAGACGTTTTAAAACGTTTTATCTGAACCTTACTCTACTCGTACTTACACCGAATGGCATAGTAACAAGGAATTTTTGAGCAGAACTAGTGAGAAATCTCATCCAACAAGGCATCTCTGTATAAGGTACTCACAGAAGTCATTAAAGACTCGAATGGTCTGATGCGGAACGCCTTTAGGACAACCAAATACTGGATGAGTTCACCACCGAGATGTGCAAGTGAAATTCTATGAAATCCAGGATTCTATTTATGAGTATCCGGAGGTGAGACATTCTGGATTTTCCAAGATAAATTTGGTAAAGATAAGGCTGTAGAGGTTGAAAAATCTATCGATGATTTATCCTTTAAGGTCCAAGAAGAAATAAGTAATGATTTACTAAAATTGAAAAACAGCTTTGAAGAAACAGCCAGGCATGCTGCAAAATCTATTAATGACGCAGAATTTGCTTTAAAAGTGAGAGCAACCAACCAGATTTTTTCAGTTAAAGGGGCTTTTGGAGAAGTCACAGACACACAATCCGTAGGTGAGATTTTAAGGTCTCTTGAGAAGAGGAAGCAGTTTTGCAAAAGTCTGTTAAGGAAGTACAGGAAAAGGTTATTGAACGAACTGGGGTAAAAAACTAAAATATACTTTAAGAAGTTTAGAAGGTAACAAGGACCTGAAGGAGGAAACAAAGAAAACTGGTAGTAATACGTTTGGGAAATTAGGAGGGAAGCTGTCACGGAAATCGAAGGAAACAGCAAATGATGAATTTAACCAATTATAAGAGAAAATCCATAAATTATTTGAAGTTGAAAAAGACTCATCTGAAACGGAACCAAAATCAGAAGGTTTTTTTAGCAAGTTAGGTAAATTGAGAAAATCGAAAGATTCAAGAAAATTGCCTGAAGCAGATATCATTTCTAAAATAGAAGAACAAATAAACAGAGACATTGGAGGTGCCATGGCAGAAATACAAACTCAGGGATCTAAGTCCACTGAACCTACAAGGAAAACTTTGAAAGAACCATCTGGAATATCTGTGAAGAAACTGTCTAGTGGAGATCCTACCTTACTGACGATTATTTGAGAGAAGCCGCAACACCGGTTCCTCTTAAATATTTAGAGGTAGGAACATAGGAGAAATTGTAGATTGTAGATTGAGAAGGGAGTCGTTTCGGCTGATCCGCCGCTTAGCACTGCTACCTGTGAGATATTTTGTGCATAACTCTACTTGTCTTAGTTTGTCTCAAAAAGTCTTAGACTTCTGCCGTACAAAGCTATATTTTTGGGAGGTAGTTGTCCCACTTCTTGAGGTGTTGGTTGTACCCCTTCCAGGTACTTGAGCCTCTTGCAGAGTTGGGTCGGGCATTCACAGGGCAGGTGTTCTGCTGTTTCTGTGGCATTGCTGCAGAATCTACATTGGTCGTCCTCTATTATACCTATTGCCTTTAGCTGATATTTCACTGAGCAATGACCGGTTAGGAGTCCGACTGCTGTTCTGATGTCTGATCTGTTCATGTCTAGGAGCTGTTCAGCTCTTTTTCTAGAAGTGGTTATAAACTTTTTTGCCTGTCTTAGTCCTGGTGCTCTTCTCCAGTGCGACAGCAATTGTTCTTTTTCCCACCTGTTTAAGTCTTCGGTGATGTGGGTCTTCATTAAACCACAGTATGGCTCTGGACCATAATATGGTGTTTGAGCCCCTTTTTTTGCAAGGCGATCGGCTTCTTCGTTCCCCTAGGAGAAATTAAACAAAGAACCACGGAATTCTTGGAGGCTGAAGGCCCATCCCATTTAGCCAAATTCCTCGTAGAGTGAGTGACTATGGATCACAAAAAAGATCGACAGAGAAGTAGATGAAGCATATCAGAAGCCAACTTGGATTTATCAAATCTAGCATCAGATATAGAAAAAGAAACTTTTGAAAGTTCTGCGTATGGGTCATCACCTATTTACCAATGGGCCGTCTCCCAAAAGTACCCCTAAAGGAGACCGTTCTGATATTATTGAATGACATTAAATACGATGTAGGGGATATTACCAAATATACTGTGGTCGAAACAGAAGAGACGACCAAGAAAGCTTTGTTTCACATAGAGTCTAAAGATGATGACTCCTTATCCCAAACAAGAGTTACAAAGATCAATGTCCAACGAATCTTTAACAGAAATAGATATGGATAATCTTATATGGGACGAAAAACTTTAGGGGAGACAATATCCAATTTAACCAGCATCGTTCAGATAAAGAAGGACGTAGAAAAAATTAAAGAGCACATCAGAGAGTCTGAAGCCGATGTCATTCTCTTATATTTTGCTCTTATTAGAGCAAAATACTATGACAAGGCATTACACTATGATGAATGATTGTACTGATGGAGGAAAAAAGGTGTCGATAAATGCTTTGGTAATAGGTCAAACTGTTTTAAGTCATCCTTGGAAGATATTTGCTTTTAACTTCAAAGCTTCTTCGGTTGTTAGACTCTTGGTATTCTTGACCCTTAACTTGAAACTGGACTGATGGACTGCTATGCAATATATTTAGAGAAATGCACAAACCGACCGAAAAACCCGAAAGGCGTTAAATCTTATTCGATGAAGATGTGTGGTACGCTCTATGGATCGAAAATATGGATCGTACAGACCTCAATTACGATCGATTAATCGATCTTCAATTACTATTATCCAAGAAACCTTAGAAAGAGAAAGTATGTATTTGCTTCTTGGTAACGTTGCATATCAAATAACATTATTTGATGAGGATACCAGTGACGTAGAGTTTCAAAATATGGCATAACTATAATATATTATTTCGTTTATTTTGTAAATAGGAGTAAACACTGCATGCAAGCAGAGAAATTGCAGTGGCAATAAAAAATGGTTTGTTGTTTGTTGTCAAAACAAACTAGTAGAGAGAAAGTACGAAGGATGTAAATTTACTTCTTGGCAACGTTGCAAAATACTTATTTATTTGCTTCTTGGCAACACTGGATATATTCGTTTGACATGAAGAGTTGCCTTGTCTAGAGTTGCAATGAATACAGCAATATGTTTTTATAAAAAAAACTTGTAAGTAATACAATTAATTTTATACTTATAGATAAACATCAGGATTTATTTACAAGGAGCGAAGATGAAGAAAAAAACAACTTTTCATTCTTTCAAAACACATAAGTACCACCGAGAATGATTTGCTTCTTGGCAACATTGCAATTTGTTCATTCCATTATTGTGATATTTAGTTTGATATAATTACAAGAGGCATACAAGCACTTATATCTATATCAACTTACGTGATAATTTTTCCGGTTACTTTAACGTGTTTAACATAATATAGAGCAGACGTTTTTCAAGCTGAGGTCTATTTATTACCTAAAATAAACGCCAAGGCAGGTACTTGGGATTTATATAAAAAATAATAGTTTGTAATGAATAAAATCACACATTTCTTTAGTATATCGTTAAATATCAAGTTTAAATTTTTCTTTTTTTCTATAATTTAGTAGGTCACAAATGCATAATAACAAACTCATTTTTACATAAAATTCTAATTAATTTTAGATCATACGCCATTAAGGAAAGCATTAAAACCCATTTTTTTGGTGTTTATTAATAGTTTTATTGTTGACAAAGCTACATTTTGTTTTCAACTTAATGCAAAAAAACGCCTACGATTGTGAAATTCCGTAATGTTTTTAATAATTAATTTTTATAATAGATGATTGTAAATTATAATGCGTTGAATGTGACGCGTTTTCTGGCAATGGTAGAAACTAATGAATAAAAAAAGGTAACCGTAGTATGCATACAAATATAAATACAATAAAGTATAAAAGACCTGACATTTCACCAACATTTATTATAATTGATGGTTGTTACTCGTAATTGCAGTTGTAAAGTAAAATAACAAAAACAAGCAAAACGCGCTAGATAATCTAAATTTGTCATTGAAATACTCACGTAAATAGTAAAAGGCATGAAAACAATCAATATATTGACATTTTTTCTGAAACGCACTTCCTCATTTATGTCTGTGAGGAGCTAAATCAATAAACTCCACTTCAAACTCTCTTGCCCTCATACATAAAAGAAAATGTCACGTGTTCATTTCTTGGAATGGAAAGTGAAAGAGTATGTTCTCATGGAAAATTAAATTACAAGTCGGATTCAGTATAAATAGAGAAACCAGTCATGGAGTTACAGAATGTAACTGTTCTATTGTCATCTAACAAAACAAAATCTAAGTCGACAACGCAGAGTAATTATAGAGATAGAAAAATCATTTACCAGTAGAAAACGTAAATAGGATTAAACAGGAAGTAACGTCAAACGAACCCATGACGCACAATAACCATATGAACAGGATCTTACTGGATACTTGTATTGGAAAGCCTCTCCTTTAGTAAAAAATAAAGTCCCGGAATATTTATATTACCCTGGACGATCATCAAATAGTATAGCTTCTTCTAGACTTCTGAATGCAGAGTTATTTAACAAAAGCGATTTAGAAGCTTCTCATTCAACCACCCTTTTAAATCGGCCTTGTCCATCTATTCTATTTTCAATTTCCGGATCACTACACTTTATGGTCTATTGCACACATCTCCATATAAATAGATCCCTTAGAGGCTCTAGAAGCCATTCTATTTTCAACTATTGTGCTGTCAACAACTCCAATATGATGTACCAACTGCTTCCCTTCATAAGTGCTTGTACTGTTGTGCTGCCCACGCTTCCCGTTGAGGTTTGGTGTTTGATTTTGAGACAATTGGATCAGAAGTCTCTACTATCAGCGGTAAGAAGCTCAGATTTTTTTAAGTCAATTGCTCACGAGGATCCTCTTTTACGGAATAGCGTGAACCAGGAGATTAAAATGGAACGAGAGGAAATTCTTTCTAATCTAACAAAACCTGGCAAGAGTGTCGCCGTGACTAGAGAAGAACATGCCCAATTATTTGGAACCAATGGTCGAAAGAAGGTCTCAGTTCGTAAAAGCCCACAGCTATTACAAGTTGCTCTCAAGGAAAAGACAATATCAGGATCAACAGGAAAAGTGATGAAAACTAGTAGTAAGTCACATAGATTTAAGCCTTATAGAATTTAAATATTATAATAAAATTTTAAAATATTTAAATGTGTTTCCTTAATTAAAACCTACTCTTAGCTTAACATAAAGACTTTCTGTTATAGAAGTGAGTCTTTAAACCTGTAACTTTCTATTCCTCTTTAGACATAGTTTTAGTTTTCTAAATAAATTAATTAAATAAATTAAACGCGACTAAAGTTAAAATTTAGTGAAAAAACTAAAGCAAGTAGGCAACAGTATTTGCAAGAAACAAAATAAGAGATATAGTCAACTTGATATATGGAATGAATGTAGGCTTCATGAATGGGGGCTTCTTAATGATGAAAGATCTGGATGTGAGGTGACTGATGCTACATAAGAACCCCCAATTATTAAAGACGAAGCAGAACAAGGGATAAAACTCGCGAAAAATGGGAAAGCAACTGGGCCACATCAAGTGAGCACTCATTTTAAAACTGTTAGGCGGTGAAGAAATAACAACCTTATGTCACCTACTAGATCGAAATAATACCGACGGATTGGTATATATGTCCTGATCCTGAAAAAGGATAAAACAACCAAATGTAAACACCATATCTTAAAGATAATAAACTCAAGAAAAGAATGGGATAGTAAGTTCGGTTTTTGGAGTGCCCTAAGAACTACAGAGCCGTTGTTTGTTGTTCCAAAGATGTCGTGATGCTGCTAATCATGGTGGAATCGTTTCTTCAATCGATTTCGAAAAGGTTTTTGTTAAAGTATGCTAGGACAAGATGCTATAAATTCTAAAAGAACTTGCGAATGAAGAAGGTATGCTGCTATATGTCTTAAGACACCCGCAGAAATATAAGATCTTGTATGTTATAATAGAGGGAAAAATCCCTCTGACTATGAAAGACCTATCTGTAATTAAATAATCTGTGCCTACAAATGAATACAATTTGCGATCTAGCAAGAACATTTACCACTTGAGCCGGTAATCCAGTAGTGAGACTTGATTCAGTAATCTAAAATATAAAGTAGTAACAAGGAACTGATTTAAGTCCATAACATTTCTGTATCTAGTTTTCTATTCGCATGAATCTATTAATCATTTCACAACGTGGTGAGAACAAGTACCTATTGACTATAAGTTAAACAGTGTCAACGTGAAGATGCAAACCATAATACAGCTTGACAGTAAAGGCCGATTCTAAGTTTGGTTTCTGTCGAAATAATGACAAGGAAATTTAGGCAAAAGTTTCACAGAAATATGTCAATGAAGAAATTGTGCAGAATTAGGTATTTGGTTAAAATCTAAACTCTTTAGTAGATGATCTTTATGTAAAGCTCTACATTCGAAACACTCAACTCTCTCATCAATTGGACAGCGGGGCTGTCTCACTGGCCAGTTGATGTACATCAAGCAATAACAGCTCCTTAGTTCTAAATAAAGAGAAGACAGGCAAACTGAACTATACCTCTTTATCTATAAACCTATAAACCTGAATTGATGAATCTATGAACTATATCTAATTATCATCTTGATACTTCGTCAACTCTCTTGCCACATCAAACCTATCTCTCAGCTCTTGCTCTATCATGAGTAAAGCAGCAATAGAATTCTCACAGTAGGGTGTATACATAAACTAGAAACGAAGACACAAAAATAACTTTGTAAACGCATAACATCTTAAACTATTCGGCTCAAGATTCACAAGGCTATTTAAGAATTAGTAAGTGCATTTAGTTACAACTTAAACTATTGAATTCAATATTGCGCTATTTTTTCCTCCAAGATTAGATGCTCGTGTTTCTGATCTCTTTAATATATTTTCTCCTTTTTGGTTTCTTGGTCACTTTGCCCTGAAGAAGCAAAAAGCAGAAACGCGTATGGGCAATAGTGGCTCCCTTACTTTCTGTTCTTTTTCATCTACTTGTCCTTTAGTAAAAAACAAATTGCTGGAATATTCATATCAGCCTAGACCATCATCAAAATGAAGCAGATGACAAGAAGCTATTACCCTTAAATCTCAATCCTTGTGAATTAAAAGAAGAATCATGGCTATGCAACTCTCTAATCCAGATCTATTGAACCAAAGTTATTTGGTTCAATAGATAAGAGAATAGGTTATTTGGTTCTCAGTCAATCACCCTTTCATATTCATCTTGCCCATCTCTAACTATCCTATTTTCTATTTGTTTTCTTTCCGGATCACTACACTTTATGGTCTATTGCACACATCTCCATATAAATAGATCCCTTAGAGGCTCCGGAAGCCATTCTATTTTCAACTATTTTGCTGTCAACAACTCCAATATGATGTACCAACTGCTTCCCTTCATAAGTGCTTGTACTGTTGTGCTGCCCACGCTTCCCGTTGAGGTTTGGTGTTTTATTTTAAGACAATTGGATCAGAAGTCTCTACTATCAGCGGTAAGAAGCTCAGATTTTTTTAAGTCAATTGCTCACGAGGATCCTCTTTTACGGAATAGCGTGAACCAGGGGATTAAAATGGAACGAGAGGAAATTCTTTCTAATCTAACAAAACCTGGCAAGAGTGTCGCCGTGACTAGAGAAGAACATGCCCAATTATTTGGAACCAATGGGCGAAAGAAGGTCTCAGTTCGTAAAAGCCCACAGCTATTCCAAGTTGCTCTCAAGGAAAAGACAATATCAGGATCAACAGGAAAAGTGATGAAAACTAGTAGTAAGTCACATAGATTTAAGCCTTATAGAATTTAAATATTATAATAAAATATTTAAATGTGTTTCTGTAATTAAATCTATTCCTAGTTAAATACTAAAGAATTTTTATGGAAGAAGGTCTTAAAATCGTGCAATTTCCTACTTTAATTTTGGCAATATCGGCACTGGTAAGAAAGACCTTGTTCGTATATCAGAATCACCAATTACGAGAAACTGTTAAGCGGTGAAGGATTAAAAGAGTGTAAGACCAATAAATGTAAACACTATCGAACAATTAGTACAATGAACCTCGCCCTAAAGAAATTTTTAGAAGAGTTCGTTTTTCGGAGCAGCCTAGGAACTAGAGAGGCGTTGTTTGCTATTCATGTGCTGATCTAAAGATGTGAAGTTAATAGTGTGTTCCTTTATTCAATTGATTTCAAAAAGGCTTTTGATAGAGTAGCCCGTTACAAGTTGTTAATAATAAATTTAAAGAACAGGAAGAGTTGACTAATATATTCGTATAACTGGGTCAGAGTGTGACCTTCATTCAGAGGAAATATTCAGTTAGTCTCTACTGATGCCACTGAAGGAAGTGATATTAACGGGATCAACTCAAATTATATCAAATACTCTAATGCTACACTTATTGTTGGTGATAACGAAGATCTACAAAATCTAATGCATAGATAACCGATGCTTGTACACAATTTAGCTTAAGACTCAATACCAACAAAACAAAATATATGATTATCAGCAAATAATTTATAGGTATTATAATATCACGGTTAAAAGCACAAAGCTGGAGAGAGTTCATATAGGTTAGTGTATCTCAGAAGGAACATCAATGATTAGTGGGACCCAATTGTGGAGATCAAAAGGAGAATAGAAAAAGCTCGAGTCACTTTGTGAAGATGAAAAGAGAGATGTTAACTAGTAACGATTTGACACTGAAGTTGCGAATGAAGACGGTACGCTGTTATGTCTTTCTAGTTCTAATATACGGCATGGAAGCATGGACACTCAACGAGATAATGCTTAAACGTCTAGAATCATTCGAAAGGTGGGTGTTCGGGTGATTACTAAAAATCAGTTAGGAATACAGAATTAGTAACAACACAGTTCTCAATCGCATGGCCAACAATTAGAACATTTTAGTCATATCATAAGACACACAAAAAATGAGATGATAAATGAGATCTTGCATGTTATTATAGAGGGACAAATCCTAGGCAAGAGTAGTCCAGGAAGAAGGAGAACATCATGGTTAAAGAATTTGGGACAATGGTACGGGAAATCTACGGTTCAAATTTGCTGACCGGAATATTCATATCAGCCTAGACCATCATCAAAGAATCATGGGTATGGAACTTTCTAATCCAGATTTATTGAACCTAAGTGATTTGGCACCTGTACAACCAGTGGCGTTGGTTGGGACATTTCACTTTCTGCGTGTACATCTTTCATTTCTCCGTCGTTTTTCGTAAAGACTACGCATTAATGCATTAATAGAGGCTCATGAATTGAGTTTACTGGATGTGGTAAGAAACAAACAAACTTTCTGAAATTTTATGAGTTATATTGCGTTTTTTAGATATTTGTGCTTATAGATGATATGGCTAAATCATGGGGTCTGGCCATACTCGTCACCTTTTTTATAAAACAGCCTGGAATCGCTTTGAAGAATTTACTTTTGTCCTCCCTAAGACCACCACGATTAGAAGCCACGGAAGATAAATCCGTTGCTAATGGCGATAAAAAATCAAATTGACAACTTTTTTTAACATTTTTTTGTGAGAATAATAGTTTTATCCTAATGTACGCAGATATTAAATAATCCGTAATACACTTTTTTAAATTGTTTTTTCTGTGCTAAGGACTATGTTCTATTTCTACCTAATTACCAACTAGGTACTTCGTCCACTCTCTTTTCATAAAACCAGTTTCCCAGTTGGAGTCACTGTAGATGCTCATCTTTGTGATCTCTTTAATATCTTTTCTCCTTTTTGGTTTCTTGGTTACTTTCTGCTAAAATAGCATATACGGGCTAGTGGCATCCTTACTTTTCGTAATTCTTCACTTACTAGTATTGGAAAGCTTCTCCTTTAGTAAAAAAGAAAGTCCCGGATTATTTATATCAGCTTTGACAATCATCAAAGTAAAGCTTCTTCTTTTCTGCTTTACTTTGATGATCTTGTGAACTAAAAGAAGAATAATCATGTTTATGGGACTTCTGAATGCAGAGTTATTTAAAAAAAGCGATTTAGAAGCTTCTCATTCAACCACCCTTTTAAATCGGCCTTGTCCATCTATTCTATTTTCAATTTCCGGATCACTACACTTTATGGTCTATTGCACACATCTCCATATAAATAGATCCCTTAGAGGCTCCGGAAGCCATTCTATTTTCAACCATTGTGCTGTCAACAAGTCCAATATGATGTACCAACTGCTTCCCTTTATAAGTGCTTGTACTGTTGTGCTGCCCACGCTTCCCGTTGAGGTTTGGTGTTTGATTTTGAGACAATTGGATCAGAAGTCTCTACTATTAGCGGTAAGAAGCTCAGATTTTTTTAAATCAACTGCTCACGAGGATCCTCTTTTACGGAATAGCGTGAACCAGGGAATTAAAATGGAACGAGAGGAAATTCTTTCTAATCTAACAAAGCCAGGCAAGAGTGTCGCCGTGACTAGAGAAGAACATGCCCAATTATTTGGAACCAATGGGCGAAAGAAGGTCTCAGTTCGTAAAAGCCCACAGCTATTCCAAGTTGCTCTCAAGGAAAAGACAATATCAGGATCAACAGGAAAAGTGATGAAAACTAGTAGTAAGTCACATAGATTCAAGCCTTATAGAATTTAAATAATATAATAAAATTTTAAAATATTTAAATGTGTTTCCTTAATTAAAACCCACTCCTAGCTTAACATGAAGACTTTCTCTTATAGAAGTAAGTCTTTGAACCTGCAATTTTCTATTCAACTTTAGACATAGTTCCAAAGATGTGATGCTAATCATGGTGGAATCGATTTCGAAAATGTTTCTGGTAAAGTATGCCAGGACAAAATGCTATAAATTCTAAAAACAACTTGCGAATAAAGATGGTATGCTGCTTTATGTCTTTTCAGCTCTGTTGTAAGGCAAATGCGACAAAAAACGACGCAAATTAGAATAATTTGGTCATACCATAAAACACCCGTAGAAATATAAGATCTTGTATCTTATAATAGAGGGAAAAATCATAGGCAGGCGTGGTCCAGGAAAAAGAACATCCTTGTTAAAGAATTTGAGGCAATGATATAGATCTACAGTCTAACTTTTCCGAGCAGGTGTCAATAAAACAATAGTTGTCAACATGATGTGATAGGCAATGATCGTTAAACGGTCAGGGTACTAGAAGAAAAAGGAGTATATAGGAGAAACTTGTAGAAGAATATTTAACAGATCTTAAATCAACGTTAAGTTAACCTCAAGAAAATCACAAAAACATTCAGTGGAATTTAAATTTTTAGAATCAAGTTTTCTCTTTTTGGCGTAATACTTTTACGATTTTAGTTTGTTCGCAATGATTTTTTTTGGATTTTCATCGGATATTAGTATTTAGTTTGGTGCAAAAGTAATTTCACCACTCTGCTTGTCTATTCACTGTTCTTGAATGCTTTCAAGTTCATTAATTCTCGCATTTCCTCATTAGCTGTCCTTTTTCTAGCTCTAGTCAGTTTTCTTTGTGAATATTCTGCCTTAGCCTCAGTGATCTCTTGATATTATCACTAAACAGTTGGAAATTAACATTCTATTGACCTATCTGCAATTGAATAATCTGTGCCTACAATTGAATATAATTTGCGATCTAGCAAGAACATTTACCTCTTGAGACGGTAATCCAGCAGTGAGACTTAAAAGATTCGGTAATCTGAAATATAAAGTAGTAACAAGGAGCTGATTTAAGTCCATAACATTTCTGTATCTAGTTTTCTATTCGCATGAATCTATTAATCATTTCACAACGTGGTGAGAACAAGTACCTATTGACTATAAGTTAAACAGTGTCAACGTGAAGATGCAAACCATAATACAGCTTGACAGTAAAGGCCGATTCTAAGTTTGGTTTCTGTCGAAATAATGACAAGGAAATTTAGGCAAAAATTTCACAGAAATATGTCAATGAAGAAATTGTGCAGAATTAGGTATTTGGTTAAAATCTAAACTCTTTAGTAGATGATCTTTATGTAAAGCTCTACATTCGAAACACTCAACTCTCTCATCAATTGGACAGCGGGGCTGTCTCACTGACCAGTTGATGTACATGAAGCAATAACAGCTCCTTAGTTCTAAATAAAGAGAAGACAGGCAAACTGAACTATACCTCTTTATCTATAAACCTATAAACCTGAATTGATGAATCTATGAACTATATCTAATTATCAACTTGATACTTCGTCAACTCTCTTGCCACATCAAACCTATCTCTCAGCTCTTGCTCTATCATGAGTAAAGCAGCAATAGAATTCTCACAGTAGGGTGTATACATAAACTAGAAACGAAGACACAAAAATAACTTTGTAAACGCATAACATCTTAAACTATTCGGCTCAAGATTCACGAGGCTATTTAAGAATTAGTAAGTGCATTTAGTTACAACTTAAACTATTGAATTCAATATTGCGCTATTTTTTCCTCCAAGATTAGATGCTCGTGTTTCTGATCTCTTTAATATATTTTCTCCTTTTTGGTTTCTTGGTCACTTTGCCCTGAAGAAGCAAAAAGCAGAAACACGTATGGGCAATAGTGGCACCCTTACTTTCTGTTCTTTTTCATCTACTTGTCCTTTAGTAAAAAACAAATTGCTGGAATATTCATATCAGCCTAGACCATCATCAAAATGAAGCAGATGACAAGAAGCTATTACCCTTAAATCTCAATCCTTGTGAATTAAAAGAAGAATCATGGCTATGCAACTCTCTAATCCAGATCTATTGAACCATATTGATAAGAGAATAGGTTATTTGGTTCTCAGTCAATCACCCTTTCATATTCATCTTGCCCATCTCTAACTATCCTATTTTCTATTTATTTTCTTTCCGGATCACTACACTTTATGGTCTATTGCACACATCTCCATATAAATAGATCCCTTAGAGGCTCCGGAAGCCATTCTATTTTCAACTATTGTGCTGTCAACAACTCCAATATGATGTACCAACTGCTTCCCTTCATAAGTGCTTGTACTGTTGTGCTGCCCACGCTTCCCGTTGAGGTTTGGTGTTTGATTTTAAGACAATTGGATCAGAAGTCTCTACTATCAGCGGTAAGAAGCTCAAATTTTTTTAAGTCAATTGCTCACGAGGATCCTCTTTTACGGAATAGCGTGAACCAGGGGATTAAAATGGAACGAGAGGAAATTCTTTCTAATCTAACAAAACCTGGCAAGAGTGTCGCCGTGACTAGAGAAGAACATGCCCAATTATTTGGAACCAATGGGCGAAAGAAGGTCTCAGTTCGTAAAAGCCCACAGCTATTCCAAGTTGCTCTCAAGGAAAAGACAATATCAGGATCAACAGGAAAAGTGATGAAAACTAGTAGTAAGTCACATAGATTTAAGCCTTATAGAATTTAAATTATATAATAACATTTTAAATTATCTGGATGGCTTTTCATAACTAAAACCTACCTTTTTTTATTTAGAAGTAATTGCAATTTCCTAATCCGATTTTAGCATTATCTGCTACTAGTATTTGAGAAAAGTAGTTTTCCCTAAAAGATAACTTAAAAAAAAATAACAAGAAGCATGGAAAATAATATTTTAATGTAGCTATCATATTTCTCTTAAACAAAATAAATAACCATACCAATCAAGATGACAAATAATTCATCTAAAATCACATTACCAGTCACCTCAGATATTTATTTACACTTACAGATTCTATAGACACAGTAATAAAACAAAATAACAGCATATTTTTTTTACAACACCCAAAAGTAGAGGAAAAACACAAACACAACCAGTCCTCCAATTGCTGCCTTAACATACATAGATTTTGTGTTTAGATAAGTGGCGTCTTTTTTGTATTTTTGAGTAAGCAGCGATAGATTTTGGGTTTTCGTATCCAATTCTGAAATAAAGAAATCAATTCAGTTTCACTTATTGACATATTACTACCAAACTAATTTTATACACCAATTTGAAATGTGGTCATTATTTTTGCAGAGAGCAATAGAATACTAAATTCAGCACAATATGGTTTCTTAAAACTTGGATCTACAAATGATGCTATTTTTAATTTTTAAAAGGAGAGAAGAGGTATTTAAGCATTAATGAATAGAGATTTTAGTGTGTTTTGTAATTTGGCAAAAGCTTTTGATTGTTTGTATCAAAGATCTATGGAATTAGGGTTCTATGCTTCAGCTGGCTTGAGTCCTACTTAGGCAATAGAATTTAATCAGTTCAAGTCTGATCAGAGGGTCATACATTGTGGAAAATCCCAGGGCTTAGTGTTGGATCCAGTTTTCTTATTACTGTACATTAATGATATTGCAAGTTTGAATCTTTTTGGTAGATTTGCATTGTTCTCTGATCATACCAAATTTTGTGTAAATGCAAGGATTTAAACAGAATTGTGCGATTCAAACAAGTTATCCTTATATGTTTCAAACTGATATTATGACCTTTAAAAATAGTCAATGTTCACTTTCCTTAAATGAACATTTAGGTGCATGGCTCCATTATTTTCAAAGGATTAAGGCTTTTCAATCATTTGCCAGTTAGCTTAAGAAGGATTTCTGATAAAAATATGTTTAGGCAGGCAAGTAAAGAATGTGCTACTAACAAGAGCTTATTATGCCGTTCGGGAGTTTTTCAATGAGCAGTTTTAACTTTGTTTGTTTTTAGAGTTTCATTTTCAATGGTCAAGTTTAGTGTTACTGTATTGTACTCTTGTTACATTTTTCTTCAGCTTTGTCATCAAGTTACTCTACTTTGGACAGTAAAGCATATTTTATAAATTGGTTAGTTTTTTTAAATTATGTTGTTTTAAAGGTGCCACAATTGTTGTAATAGCATAATTGTTCTTTACGAGATAAAAATTATTTAACAATGCCACAACATAGACCTTTTTTTTTAAGTTTTAGTTATAATTAGGTTAACTTATACAATAATTTACCTCTTCAATTTAAGGTATGCAATACTGGTTATTTAAGGTCTAAGTACAAGAGGTATTTATTAGATGTGCAGTAGATTTTTAGGACTTTATATTGTATGTATATAGTGACAGATATAGTGTGACAGATATACTTTAGTGACAGATATATTGTATGTATATATATGTACTGCATTGTTATATTGTTACGGTTGGTTAAAACTGTTTTATCCTCAGTGTCATCTCTTAAAAGCATTCTATTGAACTTTTTCTGTTAACATTTAAAGATGGTGAACTTAATATGTGGAAAATTAGTTGAGTGGCCAGGAGGCTAAACTTCACCAGTTGCGCTATTCTTGTGCATGTGATGTGAGTGTACATTTTCATGTTTTTGCATTGTATGTATAAAGAAATAGTTGAATAAAGGCATTATTTATTTATATTAAAAATTATTATAAATATATAAAACTTATTAGATCTTTTATATAATATCCGCCAAACTCTAATTATAAATTCACAATTGCTGTTCGGGATTACAAAACTGCAATTTTTTATCATTTAAATGTTTTCTTATAGTTCTGTATAACTAAATGTTCACTAAAAAAATATTAAAATTATAAAATTAGTAAAATTAATAACAACTTTATGTCTAAAATTAATGGACTAATGAAAAACTAACAGGAATGCAACTGTTGCTTCTTATAATTTCTTACCGTTATAACTTACCTGAAAGAACTGTGCCCCTTTGCAAAACATCATCAATATTTTGCACCATTATCCTCTGTACATCCTGCAGTTGATTATTAATAACATTTAAATTCCTTCTTGATCTTGAATCACTAAATTGCTTCTTTGCTTTTTGAATGTAAGTATCGAACTCAATGAAGCTATAGGGCCTAGTGACTGTATTCACTTTTCTGCCATATTGCGAGTGAAATTCTTGTGCTATATCCTCCAAATAAGAGTAGGCCAACCTTTTAGAGAAGGTTTTCTCACATAATACCAAATAACACACTTCATACTCTATTAAATAGCTGAAATATTGAAAACATATTGTAAGGAATTTAATGGAAGTAAAATAACTTACTGGAATAAATAGGGACCTGTTTCAATGGTGCATCTGGGCGGGGACTGAGGCCCCAGTTTTCTAAACAACATTTTCGCCTGGTTTTGGTAATCTAAAATGTTTCGCCCAGTCTGGAAAAGGGCGAGTTAAAAAGATAAACAAATGTAGTGTTTTTAATTTTTTTGTTGCAATTTTGTACCTGTTCGTCTTCTTGCATTGTAGCTGCTAACGGAAGTCCGTCCGCTATGCGGGCTATCATTGTCATAAGAGCCATTATTTGTTATTTAATTTTTTAATAAATAATTTCACAAAATTCACCCAAAAACATAAATTTATTGTTTAATTTTTAAATACACGTCATCTTCGTCTTGTTGTCATTTGTTGTGACAACTGACATTTAAAATTTTTTAGGTTAGCAAAGCATTAGAGGTTAGAAATGTAGCAGAGGAGAGGACACTTCGTGTGCGTGAAAAACTGTTGCACGCGGTATTTTGTAGAGGGCGCTAAAACATAAGATTCTTTAATATCACGCAAATAGAAATTTAGAAAATTCAAATTCGAACAACACAAGAGAGGTTACATAAGTCAAGGAGGGTTAATATATGATCCATCTTAAATATTTATACAATTGACATTTCTGAGTAAATATATCCCTTTATTAACTTTATTTAAGAGTGTATTTTCAGTCAATATTCTACCGACGTATAGAGTCAAGTTCCACCCACAAAAACCGCACCAGTTGATCAAGTTCATAATTGCTTTAGAAAATTGGGACACTCTCTTAAGGTAAATAGCATGAAATTTGTTTTTCTTGCATTTATCAAAAGCCGATACGGGCAAAACCACCCTTGTGTCCTACTCTGTGCCTCCATGTTGTGTGATCAGCCCTGGTTTCATTTAAGGGCAGGTCATTTTAATAAATGAGCAATAAGATAGGACCAAGACCGATCCTTGTGGGACTCCAATACTCATAAATATCACTGTTGGCTGATGTAACCCCAGGTCAGCTAACAACGTGCTAGCGGTATTGATGCAATGAGTTTAAATATCAGGGTCAACATAGTCAAAGGCCTTGCTCAGATCGCAGAACAGGGCAGAGGTCTATTTCATGTTATGAAACCTCTCAATTATGGCTGAGGCTATAGTTTGAAAATGCCCAAGGTCGTGTTTCTTTGCTTTCTGAACTGTTATTGGGAGAAAAGTGAATTAGTTTAAAAAAATTGTTTAAACAAAAAAGTAAAGTGAGTCATTAGTGGATTGTGGACTATTGGAAGAGAAGCTGGTGATTTCAGTTGATATATTTACATTTGTACTGATTTTTTGAGAAATAAAAAAAAATTGTTTGCCTGTATTTTAGCTGGCATTATGGCTTATTTGTATACGTTTTTAAATTTTTGTGTATTAGCATTGTTTGCGATCATTACGAATGGCCAAAAGGCATTATCAACCAGACCAAAAAGGACATTTAAGCCTTGTTGGGTAATTGGTTTGCAAGTTTTATAATTATGATTTGACCAATTTGCTTATACAGGTTTAACTCATATGCATTTAATCATTTGACACTTATGATCAGACACATTAATCTCATTCAAAATGATAAGAAAAATATGCACATCCTGACTCACAAAGATATTATCATCTGAACATGTTTCCTGTCATGTAGGTTCAAATATAGTTTGCTTAGGGCTAAAATTTACCATTAAGTTTACTGTATCAGGATTTCCTGTAATACATTTGATGTTAAAATTACCTGAGACTATAAGCCTTGTATTGGGCTTTCACTTTGACAGGCCCTCCTCAACTCTTGACAAGAAGATGTCAAAACCATCAAATGGTGAGCTAAAACATACAGATTTGAACAGGTTATATGAACTGAGCAATATTTAAAAGGTTTCTCAACATTTATAGGAGAATGTATTGTTTCCTTTATTATCCGAATACAGTCCCTCACAAAAATCAAAGTACCACCACCAGAATCTTATGTTCTGGTGGGGGGTAATGCTGCCCAACCTGAATCGTAGGACAAGTGTAGATGATTTCTTCTATTTTTTACCAGTGTTACAGAGTATAATAAAATGTATGTCTCTTCTTCTGTAACATCTGAAGCAAATCCAGAAACAAACAAGAATAACATCCTGGTTACAATTTTTAAGGCTGTTTTTTCTTTATTTGCATCCCTTATAGAAGTATTGAGAGAAATTATTGAATAACTCGTATATTTTTATAATATTTTGATTTAAAATAACTCGTTTTAACGAAAAATACAACTAAACTATGTTGACATTCCACCGTTGCTGTACTGAGACTGTGTAAGTTTTTTTTTTAATGGTAAACACAAGCACAAGAGGAAAGTCCTAAAAGAGATTGGCATATATGATAAAGATCTGAGAATCATCAACAATATTTACTATAACCAAAATCCTAACATAAGAGTACACAACCAGTTGATAGAAGCAATTTCAATAAAGTGTGGTGGAAGGATGTGTTCTATCCCACTGTTGTTTAATGTTTACTCCGAAGATATCTTCAAACAAGCCTTGGAAGCTTACAGACACTGATGGCAAGTATAATGAAATTAGCCAATAGTACGGATTAGACCTAAACAAGGAAACAATATATATGGTCATTAGCAAACGTCCAGTCTTCAATGCACAGCTGGCTATTAACTAAAGCCAATTAAAAAAGTTGAAAGCTACACATATCTTGGCACGAAGGTAAACAGTCAATGTGTTCTTACAGACGCATCCTAAGAATCCCCTGTATCGACCGAGTCATAAATAACGGAGTCATACGCAGAATAGGAAAGGAATGTGATTACCACAATTAAAAAACGTTGGAAAAATTGGAATACCTAGGCCATATTATGAGGAACAAATAACTAAATTCTACAAGGACAAGTGTAGGGTAAGAGGGGATTGGAACGAAAAAGAATCTTTGGGCTTCAAAAGACAATGTACTTGACTGGACTGCTCCGTTAACAAAGTCAGAATTGCCAGGTTAGTCGCCAACAGTTGGAATTAATAGACCCCATAAGAAGAAGAGAGGATCTTGTTTGGTCTGTAGACTTACAAAACCATAGAGAACTTAACGAATCACCTTCGTCTTGTTAGTTAAATCTCTGAGAGATACAAGGTGATCACCAACTATCAGATGTGGTAAAGAAAGAACAGGATATTTCTTAGTTTTCCTTCTTGGCATCCTTTCCTTCCATCCAATTCTTATATTTGCTTAAGATCTTTAGATGCAGGGTGATTTAAACACTTTATATACTAGAAATATATAAGAAAACTCAACAACATTTCAATACAACTATACATTTCCCTTATCAGCAGATTTTTATTAGCTCTTAATAGTAGGTTCGTTTTGCCCATCCCTAAACAAATCAAGTTTATACAATATTGGTGTTACTATTATTATACACGCGACCCTCTCGATTTAATTATTAACGACTCTGGGAATTTTAAAAGTAAATTTTACCCTCGCTAAGGGTGGTGTCGTTTAGAGGCCAGCATTTACCCGCATATCGTCACTTATGACAATAGTATTGGGGGGGTTGTTCGAGCGGGTGACCCCTATACATGTAATTTTAACAGCACACGTTTTCAGTCACGCTTGTTGACGAGATATAGGTAGATTTTTTAATGGGGATGGCTTTTTGTGAGAATTACTGTGTGGGGTATTAAGATTCGGTAAAAAAATTTAGCAAACAAGAAACTTCGAGTCAAAATATGCTTTATTGTTTATTATTCTTCTCTAATTGCCAGAATTGTTGCTAACTCTTTAATATAATGAATAGAAAAGTTACATGCTTTAGGGCCCGTATTATAAATATTTTCCAAAAGTTAACTTTAACTATCAAGTTACCGTTAGCAATAAAATGTCAGTTTTATAAACGCCCCATACTTCTTTTTCTTCGTCTTTGAGACGTTATTAGGGCCACGTGCTACTGTCAAAAGATGAATTTTTCATGTTTTTATTTTGGCTTGGCTTGGCCGTAGATATACTACTAGAAAGAAAGCATCTACAAGCTAAAGAACTTTGAAAAATGGCGGCATTTTGTATGACATATCATATGCTTGACAGTCCGGTAGTCTCGAGGAGATAATTTCGTTTTTTACCGGTTTTTCAGTGTTAGGTTATATTCAAAATTATTGACAGAATATATGTCAAAAACCAGGATTTTTTTAGAAAGTTAACTTTAACTGATACCCCATCCATCCGATAAAGTGTACTTCTATATTTTAACGTGAACTGTGACATGTGACGTTATTGCACAAGTTCACTTTAAGTTATCTGTCAAAATGGTCTTATAATACCGGCCCTGTTTGCGTTTTTATGAAACATACTGTAGATATTATTTAACTGAAGAATATTGTCAAATTACAAGATAGCTCTACTAAATGAATAAATTATTTGGGATATATTTAATATAATTAAATTTTCGTAATGTAACCCCAAAAAAAAAGCATCTTGCTGGCGCGAAAGAACAATTTATTACACGACTTAACAGCATGTCTCCTTTTTAACTAATTCGACTAGATTGACCAGCTGTTAGACCAATTGCCTCAGATTAACATTGGCCAAGGCACAAGGGTCAACACAGTCACAAATCAGACGTAATCTTTTTTTAGAAGAGTACAATATTTTACAATTGGCAAGGGGATTTCTGGATCTTATACTAATTATAATAAAAATTAGGCAACTATATTGAAATATATGTAAGCACTACACCGTCAAAGTGAAAGATAAGTGGTATGAACACGAACCAGATCCAGTATAGTCGACAGCCCAGACTTATATGGGATGAAAAAAATATATGCAGACAGAGAAATGAAAGCCATTGAATCCGACGTGGTACTGAAATATCGAATACAAAAAAAATCAGAGAAACATCTTAAATACAAAGATCTACAAAGCGAAATGCAAAGAATGTGGAACGGACACACTGAAGTCATCCCAATCGTCATCGGAGCAACATGCATGGACAATGTTATAAAGAAAGACCTTGGAAAACACAATCTCGTGAGTATGCGCAAAGCAGGAGTACTGCGTAGAGTACACATATATTACGAAAAATATTATAACACTGGTTAAAATCTCAATATCAAACATATATGGAACATCATAGGTGCATAGTTTGCACCCGGTGTTACTAACATATAAAATATCTTAGCCTAAAAAAAGAAAACGCAGACGAAGACTTCTTAACCTTGAAGATACTTATAAAAAGGAAAAACCTAAACCATCTAAATACATACGAACAAAAAACTTACCTGTTTACCGAAGCCTCTCGAACGCCCATGCCAAATACTCCGCCTTGAACCTGGTAGGGTACCTCCTCCTGAAGAAAACTACTACGAAACACTTAAAACGAAATGGAAAAGCAAACCTATTCATGGATGGTATTTTGTAAGTTTGCATCAAGACGTCGTCGCAATAAATACAACCTGACAAGTGGATACATTTTTCTTTAAACGATATTCGGTGAACTGATGGCGATCCAGGACCAAGTGATACTACAAAAACACATTCTGAAGTAACCAGTTGAATCCATATTATATCGTTTGTGCAATCGAGAACAAAAGTCTATCCTATGTGCTGCACTACTCTAGCACCTACCACAGGCCTGCTAAGCAAAGCATACCTAGTAAGCAATGAAATCCTGACGCAAAAGGACGAACCGCAATCCATACTGGAAAACACCAGTAAATCCTGAGTCTAGTCCTCAAGGGTAGTCTGTTGTTTGAAAGTAATAGTGCGTACAGTTGCATAAATATTACTTTATTGAAAGGCAGATGCGATAGCATGAAATGAGTGTGAGTAGCATGAAAAAAGTGAATGAAAAACTTTGGTTTGATGCTAATGGCCTGACCTTGGTAATTAGCGACTTTACTTATTTCATTCAGATTTTTTGTCGAAGCTACTCGTTTCAGCGTAACACCTAATTTTGCAAGTCTCTGGACCACTAAGCAAGATCAGTCAGGCACAAGTGGTAAGTGAAATGTTTTAGTAAAAGGATAATTAGTATGTTGAATTACTATACGATTTATGTGTTAAATCAATAGGTACTTTCTAAGAAAAACTCCACTATTGTACTTTCAAATTATTATTAAAAATGGTTAAGTACTAGTAGTATCAATAGCTACGTTTACAACGCAGGGATCTATTAGATCCATGGATCAAATGATGGACTATTTTTATTTAGTAGAGCCCTGTTTACAAGGATTGATTTTGAGGGTTAAATTAGCGCAGGATTATCTCTAGAATCAAAATATCAGTTGAAGGGAGTTTATCAGTTTAGACGAAGAATTATAGGACATAATCTCTAAATCTTTAAAAGTGTTATTGTTTAAATATAATAAAACTAAACTAATAATTTTTTAAGGCTTAAGCTTGTCCTCTATTCTTCTTTTTTGTGTACAAATTACAACAACAACATTTTTGGTACACGCGTTGTAAACGTAGCTATTAAGTCCAAAAGTCTTGGAAATATAGGCACTTATTCCTCTTATGTTTTTAATTGAAAAACTTAAAAATGACGTCAAATGCCTGGAAGTCATCTTTTCTTTTCATATTTCTGGCATACTTAAAAACATATTTGAAATTATTAAATATTATGAAAAAATATAAAAAATAATATGAATAAAATATATACAATTATGTTAAATTCCTGAAATAAATAGTAAAATGACGTCAAATGCCTGGAAATCATTTATAAAATACGCCAATTTTATGGGATACATAAAAATTACTCCACTGCCTGGAAAACATTTTTTTTTCTCGGATTTTTTTTTTCATAAAAAAGTTACATCGGATCCTTAGAATAAAATTAAAAATTATTTAAAATTTGGAAATACATAGAAAATTACTCAAATTGCTTAGAGAAACGAAAAATTATGTAAAATCATTGGAAGATTGACTTCAAAAGCAAGGAAAAAAAATATATAATCAGCGGTCTAAAACTTTAGAAGAACAAACTGGAAATTACTTTAAATGCAAAATTAAATATAAATTTCAAAGCCAATTGCCCGACAAAATAAAAACTAGTTTCCATACTAAATACAATACAAAATACTTCACAAGCATTTTAAGTATTTCGGAATTCACGAGAAAATTTCAAAAAGAAGGAACCTATAAAATTAACCAGTTTTACACAACCAACTGCTGAACATTTAAAAATTAACCAACCAAAAACCACCTTTTCAGCAAAAAGGAACCTTTCTGAACTTTCACTAGAGGCTGCTAACACGACTTACTAGATGGCGATAGTAACATACCAACTTAAAATCACCTTGAACCATGGAAAATATATTGATGTAGGATGAACGAAATGAACGCAGTACCCTCAGTACTTCGAAGACCGTTGCTGTGATAAGCAGGGGAGAGGTTGTACGTAAGTTTGATCTTACGTGTACGTACAGTATATGCATATATTTCATATTTTAGTTTATTTCCATAACAATTAAAAAAATAACATTTTTGGCGCCCAACGAAATAATTTTGATCTCTTAATAAAATATTATTTTATTGGCATTTTTTGTAAATAAATTATCTAAAAAATAGACACATTTACATTAGAAATTTACTTTCCTTTCGACTTTTATAGGCTTTAAAGTAAGTAAGGCTTTAAATGTAGTCAGAGTATGGTTGATTAAGTAGTTGTTCTCAGGTTTGAGAGCTAGCTGTAAAATCATGCCAGATGTTTATTACTAAAACTATATTTTAAATTTAGCTCACTTATTATATACTGACCCTAAAAGCTTCTGGTTTAAGATTAACAACAAAGAAGCAATCAATAAAACTCCTGATAGAATAATTAGGAATTTATTGAAAAGTCTTAATAAACTTCGTTACGTATATAATGATACTTTAAATGTATTACATATGAAAACTTTACATCAGAGAGGTATTAACCTTCAGATGGTTTGTGCTGAACTCCTAAGCAGGATACCATTCAATGTTCCCTAGTTACAGTGAAATTCCTCTTAGCGGACAGCTCTCAATACTGGACATGTCCTATTAATGGACAGTATTTTTTGTCACGAGATTTTAAAGAACAATTTCCTATAAAATAAATTCTCATTAGCGGACGCTCTGTCGGACGGACAAGGACAAACATTTTCAACCCCATAACGCGCAAAATTCCTCAACAACGGACACGGATCTCCGAAAGCGGACAAAAATGACCGTTACGTTACTCCAGGAAAAAAATCACGCCACTTTAGTATCCACGTATGTATTGTTTTAGTACCGTCTTGTAATTGAAGCAGATGACATGGCGCCCGTTAGAAACTTTTTAACGCTGAGGCAAAAAATGGAGGTTGTAAATATTGCAGAACAGGAAAGTTTAAATGTCCGTAAACTGGGAGAAAGGTATGGGTGTAGGATTTTAATTTTTGTATTTTGTGATCACAATGGCAATCGGAAGAAAATTTAGATCATAGAGAAATCAGCAAAATTGAAAGGTGAAGCTGCCCAAATACTACTCCTAACACAACTTCTGTATGTCAGCCCATGGACCAAGGTATAATACAAAATTTTAAATTATTTCATAGAAGCCAGATTTTAAAGCACATCCTATCAAAAATGGATGATGTATCGTCTGCTTCAGATTTATCAAAATCGATTAATATTTTGGAGGCATTATATTTTATTAAGAACCCCTGGAATAAGGTTCTCCCTCGCACTATACAAAATTGTTTTGTCAAAGCTGGTTTCCAAAAATCACCTCAAGGAGATACTCGAGCAGAAGACTACGATCCAGAAGATGACTTACCTTTGGCAACTTTAGCGGAATTCTGGAAAAACTGTCAGGAAGTTGGCCAAATTTCCAAGGCATTAGATAATGACTTTATTATATTGGACCAAGAACTCTATACGGAGGAAACATTTGAAGGAGGTCTAGAAACCATTGCTGATGAGGTACAAAATACAATTTTGCTGGAAAGTGATAGTGAAGAAAAGGAAGAAAAAGAAGAAGCTTCTTATGCCGATGCATTAAAATGTGTTGATGATCTAAAAAAATTTACAAAAAATGGTTTTGTCGCTTTTGAACACCTTAACACCTTAAAAATATCGAATCGCATTTTCAAACCTGCCTTTTTCAGGAAAAAATGAAAAAGAAGAAGCAGGCAAAAATATCTGACTTTTTTAAGGTATAAGATCTGAAATTTGCAACAAATTTTTAAGGATTTTAAATTTCAGTTTTCTTTTTCTGGTATTTAAGGTAGCAATGTACCTATGTTTGTTTATACTTGTAATTTTCATCAATACATGTTAGTTAATAAAAATTATGTACATACATTTACATATTTGGGTTTTCTTATTAGCGGACACTTCCTATTAGCGGACAATAAACTTGGTACCGTCAATGTCCGCTAATGGGAGATTTCACTGTATTTACTAAGTAAGTTGTGTTCAATTATTTATTTTTATTTTTGTTACATAATTGTTTTGTAGTGGGGTTGTCCGTATATTAAATAAATAAAAATAAATGTTTAATTACTCGTTTTTATTCGAAAAATACTTGTATTAGTTCCTTCTTATTTAAATTTACAGATTGTGAGTTTTAAGAAATATAACTAATCAACTCATATCTTTAAGCTGAAAAAGGAAGAGACTGAAAAATTGTAACACAAGCTCTGAAATAAAATCATTAAATATCAATATGAGTAAAATTAAAAAAAATATATTTCTAAGGAGAAAGTGCTCATATTTCTCAACCACCAAAGACAATTATGAGTTGGAAAGTTTTAGTAAAATTATTAGGCAACTATTTACTAAATAGTTATTTATAACTAAGGTCTTTTTCACCTTGAAATATAAATAATTTCAACAATAAAATTAATTGCTAGGTACAAAATGTTCATATCTTAAAATCCAAAAAAGTTAAAGGACATGATAATTGGAATTCGGGTGCGTGTAATAAAATCAATGAACTGATTCTAATTATATCGTAATTATTGTAAGATTAAAGGTTTTTCTATATTTTTTTTAAATAATGAAATTACTTCTGAAGCTTGAAAAAATTGGAAAATTGAGATTTGAAATATAAACTCCTGGACAAAATTATCGCACCACTAATTATTTTGTTAAGAAAATTTAAATAAAAATAAATATCAGTTAAAACAGTTATAATATCTTTTCTCGTATAAAAAGCAGAACTGGACAAAAACTATGTTTATGCTTTATCATGGAACATGCTGCTCGTGAGGAGTGAGAATACATCCGCAGGAAAGTTTTCATAATTTGATACGAGAAATGCTGCGAAGACTTCAAGCGGTCATTGCAGCTAGAGGTGGCAATACACGTTATTAAGAATTCATTATGGGTCTATTGTTTTATTTTTGTATCAAAATTGAAGTTGGTGAAAATCGATGCTTTTCCTTGTATTGAATTTAGTTACTTAAATCTCGTTTTGTTAAATAAAATATAATTGTTTTTGTTAATTAATAATGCATAGTTAACAATGCTTATAAGTTTGCTTATTTTTTTATCTTTATTAAAAAAAAATCTCTAAAAATCAAGTGGTGCGATAATTTTGTCCAGGAGTTTATTTCCCCAATAATTTTCAAACCAATAAACTAACCTTCAAAGTTAACAAAGAATTTCCTTTAGAACATGTTTTCAAGTCATTCACTCAATAACTAAATAGATCCGCCATAATAAAATATACCAGGAAAATTAGTAAAAAACACATTGTAAATTTAAATTAGATAATTTACATTTATAATATTCCTGAATTAACAAAATCGATAATACAACATATAGGTACATAAATATACAGCATGGAAAATTTTAATAACCTTCGTTTTATGGTTTATTCAATCAAATTTGTCACTGATGCCCAGAGGTTATGGTACTTACATACTACTACGATAATTGTGGCAACTATTTATATTCTGAGTTCTAAGTATTCACTCTTTGTTCTACAATCGACACTATGAATTAGATTAATTAACACTGGTTCTAAGCAGAACTTGTGGACTTAGTCGTATTAGTTTAGATGTAAGAAATGCGTCAAAGAAGCATTTTTTATAATATCATAATTTTACATTTAATTTAATTTTCGCCTTAATAAGTTTTAATAACAAAAAATATACTTGTATGTTGGTAAAATTATAAAGAAAGTCCATACTGTAAAACAGTCAGAAAAAATAAAATTTTTAAGAAATTCGCTAGTTCACACTCAAAATAAATAAAAACACGGATCATTAAGTAAAATAATAATTTTGGTTTTTCTTGTAATCGATGCAATATGAAAATACTCATGTAGGCAGGTATATATACGAGTTGGACGACCGGTTTTGTCGCAACACTTTAAAACCGCTTATATGACGAAACGCAATTACGAAACCCATACATACATTCATAAACCATATTTTTACAAAACCTACATGGCGAATAAATAATTGAATTCTCACAATGAAAAATAATAATAAAGAACAATATTTTTTATTAATTTAAGCAATTTTTCGATATAAAATGTCACGTTAGTTATCGTGAAATTTTAAATTTCATAAAATATACTGACCATATTTAATGGTGAAACGGAGTATGGAAAATACACTCTAGAATCAAAGTAAAAAAATAGTTGTAACATTACTTAGTAATAAAAATCTAAATTTAAGTCCAATTTATAGCTTGAATTTACAAATCATATTTAACGTCAGTTAACTCTCAAAAGATTTGAGAGCCAACTTTACAGTGCCTTACAAATATTTGTGGACAATAAAAGGTCCGAGATACTCAGGAGCCAATTTCGTCGTATAAAATTTACTAGCAGCAGACAAAGAATAATTTTTCTGATATACCAGTTAATTGTTAATTTAGTACTCAAGTACTCAATAGAACTCACTAGTACTAACAGTTAATTGTTAATTTAGTACTCAAGTACTCAATAGGACTCACTAGTTCCTGGGGGAAACTGGCCTAAAATGACATACCCTAAACAAAAGCTTCCACAAAACTTAGGAATATTTATTGATGACCATTCATTTCAAGTTCAGTGAGTTCGTTACTTTATGCCAGTTCCCATGGAAGGCACAAAACTTTAATTTTTTTCACTTTAAAATATTGATACCAAGTTTTAAAAAAAAATTGCAGTATGTCATTTTAGGCTTATACTTGGGCAAAATGACATGCACCTTTTTATAGAAAATGTTGCAAATAAAAAAGGTAGAAATATTGAAAAAACCTTTATTATGAAATACAAAAATATAATATAATGCTTTGGTCACTTACGAAAAAACAAATGCCTATTCAGTTACAAAGTTCGCAAGTAAAAAACTTAGTGCGACGGGAGACCCCTGCGCATTCTGCGTGACTCCACTTTTTACATTTTTGACACCGCAGCCAAAGCTCGCCTGATTTCGACTGGGAATAAAGGCTGTTACAATAGATACACGCAGCATCTTCATCATCTTGATCTTGATTTTTTCTTCATCATCGATCCACAATTTGACTTTAACCTGGTTACGTTTTGCACGTCGCTCCAAGACTAAACGTTTCTCTTCTTCTTTCGCCTTGAGTTCTTCCATGTTAGGTGTAGATGTTAGCACAACCGTTCCCTGTCTTTTCCGATTTGTTCGTTTAAAAGATGCTGATACCTTGGGTATTGGAATGATGCTTTCCACGGAAACCCGGCTACTGTCTAGTATATTATCTTCTTCTTCATTTGGAGTTATATGGGATGGTCCAGGTCTGTCCCTGTCGGCTTGTGATGGTGGAGGGGATGTGTTTGGATGAGGTCCTTGGTGGTCTCGTGTTTGTAATTCGGGATCATTTTGTTCAGGGATGGCGGTTGTTAATGACGCAGCGAACATCCAGTCGGGAAAAACATTGGCGTTAAACGGATGGATTCCTGTTTTTTTGAACCCACTAACGGCATTTTCCATAGTTGCACTGCGTTCATGAGCTTCAGAAAATAGCTTTCCTACTTGAAAAGGAGATACAGTGCGACCTGGATTATTCTTGAGCCCCTTTGTAATCACTTGATTATAATAGGCAGATAGAGGACCAAAAAATGACACATCCAGGGGTTGTAATCGGTGTGTGCAGTGCGGAGGAAAGCAAATCATTAGGACACCATTTTCTTTAGCCAACGTAATAACTTTCAATTGTTTGCGGCTAAGGTGACCATCAAGCAGTAAGAGGGTTTTGTTATTTTGAGATGAATGTGTAAACTTTATAAAATGTTTCAGCCACTTACAAAACAGGTCACCTGTCATCCAGCCCGATTCTTGACACTAGCCCAATGTCCCAGCTGGTGCGTCATCAATTAACTCTGGCTTCGGATACGGTCAAAGGTTATGTTATGTTCCGCTACTGTATGTTCCAATAAATTGAAAATTTTTTCAACTTGCGGCTTATTGAAACCCTGCGCACGAGCCGCTGAAGTGGCTTCCGGTGTTCTGAGTGAAATGTCAGGATTGCGCCCCTAAAGCCCACAAGCCAATCCCAGCCAGCCTTTCTCTTAATCCTGTTAAATCTGTGGGGTAACTTCTTCCTTTCAGCTAATTCAAATGACAATTGCCTGACCTCTGTTGTGTTCAGGCCAAACATGCATGTTTCCCATTTCTTAATATGTTGCACTATCTCGCGTTCAAGTTCTGCAGAAAATGTAGGTCCATAATGACCCAAGCCTTTTTGAGAACCTTTTATTCTTTTATTTTTATCCTGTGCCCTTCGTCTAAGGGTTGCTTGCGGTACACCATATCTTTTAGACGCCGCCAACCAACCCAGATCACCGTTTTGAACTGCTTTAATAGCTTCGCTCGTGCTTGCCTCACCCCAATTTTGACGCGTCGATTTACGCGTATACTTTACAACCATATTATCTGAAATCATAAAAACATAGGTATAGGTTTCAGCCTAATGCCTATGTCGTTTTACACCAACACTGTGTATGTCATTTTATCCAACGAATAAGTGTGTTAGAAATGACCCAAATACTTATTAAAAACACAAAAAAAAACCGGGGTTAAATCACATCAAAATAAAGAAAAAAGTCTATTTTTTTACTTGGACTAACCGTACTTAGGCTTATTGTACCTCATCAAGTGATATCGACAAATTAGGAAACCACAGAACAATGTTTTCAGGTTCGGAAAAAGTTTTTTTCGGTATTTCTTAAAAACACATGCATCCTGCCCCGCAGAGTAGACTCGACTGAGGTCATAGATAAACAGTTTATAGGGGTTATGACTGAGGTCACAGCTGCAAACCAATTACATTTTGTCATTTACGACAGCGTTGCCACGTCTCAAATTAGAGAAGTGGCCGATATGCCATTTTACCCCAGTATCATTTTAGGCCAGTTTCCCCTACTCAATTAACTGGTATATCGGAAAAACTATTATTTGCTACTCAATAAGACCATAACGAAGATTATACTTATCAACGCTTTTCCTTTCAGATGCCTCTAATCATCGTTCAATATTCTCGAACATTTTATCCATCAATTTAGTACGACGCTATAGATCATTCTGAGAAGAATCCTGTGGAATAACAAAGTTAACGAAATAGGGGTTAAGTTTTGTAGTATCATGTGTGGATGTTTGAATAGCACAACCAACTTTATCCAAATTAACATGTATTCTCTATGATTATTGGAAAGATATATGCTGAGCATAGTTTTAATAGTTCGATTGGTCCTTTCTGTAAGATTTTCTCTTGGATGGTAGTTGACATTATACTTTAAGTGGCTTTATAACTCTCAGTAAATTTTCTGAATGATGCACCATGATATTGAGGACCATTATCACCAAGAATGGTAAAAGGAACGCCAAATAGCAAAACTCATGATTCTTTCAAATAATCAGTCACAACTAGAAGAAAAGTGCTACAATGTTGAGATCTTAGGACAGGACTAACAAGATTTGTAGAAACTACCTAAAGTCTTTGAGGTTTAAAATAACTGACCATCTTTGCTTTTTGTACCCTAATTTCAGTTTTGTGTTGAAAACAAATGACACACCTCCTGAAAGGCTTATAAGCCTCTCTGTATCTGTATAAGAGTGATTCCAAGAGATCATTGATCTCGTTCTAGTTATTAATCTCTGGATTCAGGTCTGGATACGAACACACCAGAATCTAGCATTACTTTCTCTACAACCAAAGAACTTACCTTTTCTATCATACCAATATCTATTTCTATCATATCAATAACAGGTGTTGGACTGACAGGATCCAATACATCCAATTTAGGCACGCACCCAGAAAGCATATCAAGAACAGGACGGAATTTTTCAAGGGACCAGACAACTGCAAGGCAGGGAGTGCTTCGGCCATGGAGAAGTTTTGCTCTTGTTTTGCAAGACTTCTATTTATGTAACTGATAACTCAGTACCATCAGGATAAGGTTGAACTAGAACAGCACCAATACTACAACCAGATCTATCGCACTGAACAACAAAATCCAATGAGTAATTAGGAGAAGCTAAAAGGGAGGCCCTAATTAAGCATTTAAATTTACGATTTTTTCGCAAAAAATCTAGGGTACCTACGGTATCACAAAAAGTTCCCTCAATCTTTCTGACTTCTGTGACTTTTTTGGGTTTTAGAACGTCCAACATAACCCTAACCCTATCCATAATCAAGGCATATAAACTAAAGTTCATAAAACTGACACTTCTATCGCTCCAGAACGTCCAACTGCGTCTCAAAATCAGGCTCAATCACACATTTGTCATTAATAAAAAAGATTTGGTTCAAGGTCAGCACCAAGGACAAGTGGTAGTAGCAATATGTAAACCAAGCGAAAGTCTCTTAAATTCGAAAAGTTCACGATTTGGAACCGTAAAAGCTTCTGCAACTGGTACTTGGCAATAAGCTGTGTTAATATCGAAGGTCGAAATGTACTTGCTCTGAGAAAGCTTATCCAGAATATTAGTAACTTGTAACATTGTTTTGAACGGGCTGCTCTTAGAATTAAAGGAATCCAGATTCAGTACTGTAGTATATGTAGATGACTTGGTTATAATAGCTCAAGTAAGTTTAATCGAGTTCAATCGGTCTTTCTGAAGGTGAATTTTCTTGAAGAAGAACTGCTATAATATTATAGCCAATATTCTTCTTTATTGATTTATTCATAATCAAAATCACAAGCTAATTTCTTACTCGCCAGCTAGTTCAGCATTTTTGAGATATCTGCGAATATGGGCATATAGCTGTATAAAGTGGAATGGCTATTGTATGTTATTGATATTTCCTAAGGATTGTCTTTTTTCTTCTTGATAGCGTCTGGGCCAGAAGAAAGACGATATAGCAAAGAACCTCTAATATAAAACATCTCAGAAAAAGAAACAGTGTACTTAGTTGCATCTTTTTTTCTGTAAGATCAGCATCATTTTGTTAATGAACTGTGGAGAAAAAAAAACAAGGAAACGCTGTGGTAATTTTTTAAATCCTTACAAATACCAAAAACTTCTAGAATCAATTTTAATGACGCAGTTAAATGCATAATAATCAATTTCACATAAATAATATTTTTGCTAATAAAACTGAAAAGTCATTCTCTGGTACATAAAGGAGTAAATTATACCTATATAATGATATCCTGTATTTAAACTAACAACTTGACGAGATAACGAATAACATATAGACTATTTATATACTTAAGGTTATCTCGGTATAACAGAACAAGTAATTTATATTAACTCGTAGATTACTCGAGGGTAGCGATAAGAAAGGTCTAAAAGGGTCTCTTATTAAATCGTCAGTAGATAACGATAAGACGTTTTGGGGATATAGTCACTGTCAGAATGTCAACGATGTTATTATTATGTTTATTTTTTGACAGTGGCGGTAACGAGTATTTAATAAGGTTAAAATAAATTGAAAAAAAAACTTCCAACAAAAGGGTGATTAGAAGGATCTAATGGCCAGCTAGCTCCTCAGATCTAAACCCTTATGATTTTTTCCTTTAGGGTATGTATGAGCGAGAATATCGAAACTCATTTAATATGATTTTGTAATTCCACTATCAAATTATATAGGATACCATTAGGAAACGCCTCTATGATTTATTTAAAGTGTCTACCATTAAAAATCAATATAGGCACAATGTATTATATAAAAAAACTACACTATAATAGCAACGGAAACGGAAATAAAAGTATGAAATAATATGGGCCATACACCAGCAACGTAATACTGCAAACCAATTAGTAAAAAAGTGAAAGTTACGTAGTGGATATAATAATCTCGGATAGAATAAATCTGTTGGCGTGTATACTTTTAGGTTCCTAGTGCGGAAAATTAAAACTTTATAAATATTAAATACATGTATATTATTTTTATTTTATTATTCCTCGTTCTAGACATATTTATGAGTTACATGTCTTAAGTTGATTTTTCTTTATTTCGTTATGTTAGGTAGGTTTTGCATGTAAATTGCCAAAAAAATATTTTCATTATTGAACCTATTTGAATTTCATCAACTGGCATATTTTCAGTTTATTTACTCCAGATCACTGGAAAACTACAGTACAATAAATTATTTTAATTTCGGTCACGTCGAGAAAGTGGTTGCAGATAAACCGCATTGATGACAACTATTCTGACCTAGAAAAAGCAGCTGCAGACTATGCAGCTATGGTTTATATTTAAATTGAATAAGCAAAGCTTGGCATTAATAAATCTGTATAACGGTCCAAATCTGTTAAATTAACTATACATTTAAGCCTAGTTAATTTAACCCATATAACACATATTTAGAGTTTAAAAAGATCTTCAGTTGGTATTATCACAGGAATTGTGGTATTCATAGTTTTGTTTTAACACGAAAGGGCTGAACAAACTGGCAAAGCTGGTGTTGTTAATTTTAACTCATTTAGTATTATAAGCCTTTACAACTTATGTTAAGTCTAACTTAGGCTGCTCCTACATTGGAAGCGGAATTTCTTCAGACTTCACGGTCTGAGCGGGTCTGAATGGGTCTGACCGAGTCTGACGAAAATAAACACAAAGGCGCCGTATTCCCTCCTACACTAGAGCCGGTTGTCGTCCGGGAAGGAGCGACGGGTCTGAACTGGTCTGACAACAACCAAAATAGTTTGTTTTTCTCCCAGTTGGTTCGTGTTTGGTGTTCCTATTTGGCTCGTGTTTATAAATCATAATAATTGTTGTTATAATGGTAGACAAATGAAACTTGATTGAGTTAGTGCGTGAGAGAGTGCCTTTGTGGGACCAGAGGGACGAAAATTACCACAACCGCGATTTAAGGGGAAAGCTGTGGGATGAAGTTGGTAAAGAGTTGGAATTGAAGGTAATAAGTTTATTATTACTAGTTGATATAATTATTAACTTATTTTTAAATAAATATGTATATACAGGGTGGCCCGTAATTATTAACGACCAGTATTTTATCAGGCTATAATGTAGGTAAGAAAAAAACATTTTCTTCATATAATGTTTAATTCCATAGTGCAGTATTCTGCCTGCCTAGCTGTATCTAAGGTTTATCTTTTATTGTTAACGTTGAAGACCATTTCATTCTGCTACGAAACAATTCCAGGGCCATTGAAGTAGTCTTTGTAGAAATTTCTCATCTCTTGTGCAGCGGTAGAGGATCTGTTAAATCGTCGTCCGCCAAGATCTGGTCTTTCATGTTTTTGTTGGTATTTCTGTAGAGCGTCTTCAAGCACTCGTTGATTCAGTGTAATATTCTCTTTGTCAATAATCAAATTATGCAGAAGGCACATGCATTTGATTATTTTCTCAGCTTTTTCTCCCTCTGTTTCAATGGCTTTGTAGAGTAATCTCCATTTTGCAGTTAAAATTCCAAATGCGCATTCTATACACCTTCTGCACCGTGACAATCGATAGTTGAAAACGCGCTGTGCTTCAGTCATTTTTCTTTGACTGAACGGTTTCATTAAAAAAGTCTTTAAAGGGTACGCATCGTCACCGACTAGAAGAAATGGAACCAGAGTGTCACTTTCATCGATTGGTGAAGGAGCTGGCAACGTTTCAGAGCAATTTTCAAAAAAAGTTGAGATTGGAGAAGCTTCGAATACGCCCCCGTCACTTTGCTTTCCGAAGGCTCCAACGTCAATGAATATGAATTTACACCGAGCGTCTGCTACACCGTGAAGATTAACAGAGAAAAAATGTTTATAGTTGTAAAACATGGTACCACTTTTCCGAGGAGCTTTGATTTTAACATGTTTGCCGTCTATGCAACCGGCAGTTAGGAGAGTTCAGAGTTCCACATGTCCTTAAATTCTGCAGCAATTTCAAGAAATCTTTCTCGATTTGGAACTGGTAAATAGATTGGAGCTAATTGGTTCCAAATAGCATCAGCAGTTTCTTCTACGATTTTACCCACGGTGTAGTTATTTATGCGAAATGTTTCGCTCAGATCTTCAAAGGAAAGAGCTATTGATAGATACCTAAAATAATAATTAGAAATATTATAGTAAAACACACATTAGCTAAGAAAAAAGTATATTTAAGTTTATAACCTTAAAACAAATAACCTGTACAATACATGTGTTTCTATATTAAGTATAATTTTATTGTTATTTATACAACTCCTTGTTTCAGGAGATATGGCCCGCAAGAGTTGGGAGTTGCTGAGAGATATGTTACGCAAGAAAATTAAGGAAAACTGTGGTGCATCAGGTGCTGCTGCCAAGTCCAAGTGGGTTTATTTTGATTCATTGAGCTTCTTGCTTCCTATGATGAAGCCAAGAGCTACTTCAGGAAATCTTCCTGCGTCTCAAGTAGCAAATACACTGATTTACATAGAATCAGGTAAAATTGATGAAACTCAGGAATCAGGCGAAACTCCTCGATCACAACATGACTTTGACGTCCACACTGAAGATAAAAATGTTGATGAGCCTGAGGAACTTACACAAGTAAACAAAGCTCGACAACCTACTACCACCTCCTCGACAGAAGAGAGTAAGTTTCGGTGCCCCGGACCAAAGAGAAAGCAAAGCCAAAATATTCAAAACGAGGCACTAAAGTTAGAAAGAAGGAAAGTGCAATTGCTGGAATCTCGTTTTTCGGCATCACAACCGACCAGTTTAGCAGAGGAGGATGACGACCTATCATTCTTCAAAAGTTTACTTCCTTCGCTCAAACAATTACCACTCCTAAAACGAATGAAATTACGATAAAATATTCTGAATTGTGTCATCGCTGAGCTTGAATCCAGTTCTTCGGATACATCAAGCTCCATTCTTTCTCCATGCCAACCAGAAAATTCCGAACAAGCAGAATCTCAAAATATCTCAATTACCTTGCGAAACTTAATTTAATTTTTTTACAATTTAATTTGTTGAAATAAAGATGTTCTAACTTACGTATTGCCTAGGTATTAAAGTAACTTACCTCAACAAAATGGACAGTTTTTCTGCTGGCTCTATACAATTCCTGAAGTTACTCCACTTCTGTATGTCCCTTTTTATGTGTGACAAGCTGTAGTCAAACGTTTCAACGGTCATTCTGTGATATTTTTTAAATTTGTCTGGATAACCACCCATAGGTAAGTAGGTTAAGTAGTATTCGCTTTGCCTGTGGTCTTCATTAAACTCATGAACCCACTTTCTCGTGGGTTTATTGAGTAGTAAATTTTGGTCCGTTAATATAAAATCAAAAAGTTCCTCGTCCATTTTTAAATTCAGATAATCACAACTGGGGCAAAAACTTCCTTTCTCGTCGAGAGCTCACCCTGTACTGCATCCTGAAACCACTTGCAGTGTAGGAGCGCAGGGTCTGGTCGGGATGTGTCTGGACTGCTCTGATTTGGCCGGGTTGGCTGACCAGATCCCATCTGCCTCCAATGTAGGAGCAGCCTTATGTAATAATTTGTAAGTTCCCTCCAATCTGACTGCCTTCGGATCTAAACAAGTTCTAGTTGCAATCCACAAATTTAAATAGACCAACCTTTCTTATAAATAAAACTTCGGATGAAAATTATCTAAATAAGGGAAATGTGTCAATTTTTATTGAATCTAGAGGTCTGTAGATTTATTAGCTGTGATTGAACACTGGCTTAGACATAATGAATAACAAAGCTTAGCCATATATAATTATGGTGCCCTCTTATGCTCGTGGGTTACTAGTCCTCCATCGAACGCCTCCCTAAATAGCGGATAGGGAAAAGCCTCCTGGGTTTCCTGAGGAAATTAAATATCAAGGGCGGACCAAAACTAGTACTGATGAAAGGCAGCAGTTTCATTAAAATCAGAAGAACGACTTCGAAGTAGTACAATATGAATGGTCTTCACACTGCGGTGCAGAAAAGGAACGGAACTCTCACTGCACTATCGTTTCCAAACAATCTTAATGGCTGGCGAAAACTGATTACTGAGAGGGTGCTAAGAATCCCCCCATCGTCGTCTATTAATTAAAATGACAAGATCAAAGAGTACAACAATACAATACGTATTTGCGACACGGAATATACGCAGTCTCTTTATGGTAGGGAAACTTGCGAATGTAAAAAAAGAAATGAACAAGATCTACATCGATATCCTAGGTCTCAGCGAAGCCAGGTGGCCCGGATTGAGTCAAATTAAATCCAACAACAGATATATCTACTATTCTGGAGAATCTAATAATGCTCATAGATCTAAAACGGTAATACTCATCAGAGACGAGATAGAGGAGGCCGTTGTATGTACTTCTGATTGATCGGATTATACTGATGAAATTTCACACTCTCGTCTCATCGTATTATGAACGTCATACAAATATACGCGCCAACCAATGACAAGTCATACGTAGACATTGAAGAATGTTATAGCAAGGTGGATGAAGTAATAAAACCCACTAAAGAGGGTGAAATTACGATAATCATGGGAGATCTCTGTTGGTCTCGGTGAGAGAACCTCTAAAGGTGATCAGCTTGTAGAATTTTAAAATGAGAATAATCTTTTTATTTACAATACTTTCCAGATGCTCATATACCTGGATATCACCTGCAGACAACCAGGATGGAATGATTCAAAATCAGATAGTACGTTAAATCGGTAAAAACATATTCCGGAACAGGTGTCAGTAGCGATCACAACCCGGTTGTTATGGACTCACAAAAGTGAAATACAACACCTTAAATAAACAAATAAATCTGGAGAAACTTAACGACATAAAATTCCAAACAAAAGTAGGCCTAAGACTTGAGAGGGACTTGCCACACCTGAACTAGAGACAGAAGATACGTGCGATGAAATAAAGAATGTCATAGTGAAAGGTCAGGAAAAGGAATAGATGGCAGAGAGATGGAAATGCAAGGGAATAGGTGTAGGGAGAACAAGTATAAGGAGATAAACGGAACCGTGAGGAGGAAGTGTAGAAAAGCAAGGGAGTTGTATATGTCCGAGAAATGTCAAGAACTCTTCACACCATTCGCAGTCAAAATAACCTGTCTTTATTACGGGATCCACAAATGCATTCGCGAAATTTCGTTCATTGTATTCAATCAATTGTAGTTTTTCCAATTAATCTTGCGAATACCAATTGTTGCTTTTTTCTTTCTTGCTCTTCCTATGAGGAAGTTGCTGTTTGCATGGTAAAACACTAGATAAAGAGAGTCCTGGTTCTTTAGCTGTAGTTCAAGATTCCTCTGGAAAATTTGGAGGATTTTTAGGGATCACTAGAGTCTCTTACAGTCCGAGACGCATTACTTCCAGGTTCGATGTTTTTTCCTCTTTTACGTTTTCTCTCAACTCCTGTTTTAGGGTCCTTTCAACCAATCAACCAAGCTGTTGTCTAAGACTCTTTCGATATCTGAATCTTGTAGTCCACCAGGAATGCATTTTAAAACTTCACTAGGATTTGCAGGATAGAAATAGATTTGAGATTCTCAGCCACATTTTGACTTACTCCTCTCCACAACCTGTCCAGTAGGTTCAGACATTGTTCTTTCAGGAGCCTTGAAAACGAGACACCTTTCTCCACTGATCGAGGATCTCTCTTCATTTTCTTTACATTGAGACGAATATAGCCACATCAAGAAACTGCATTAAATGTGTGGCGTTGGCTAGGAAGAGAATTATGTAGATAATATTTATAAATCTCTATCCTCTCTCCATCTCCTGGGAGGAAAGAGGCTTGCCAGGTTGTCACCAACGAGAACCACCTGGTTGTTATTCTCTCTTGTGGATTCGATTTGAGGCAGACTGGAATAACGGCATTTATCTTTTACTCCTTGTGGTTCTCCTTGCTCGTCTCCACTGACCATAAACATTGAAGGCTTTTTATACAACCATTGGTGGTAAAAGTTCTCTACTGGCATGAATACATGAATGTTCGTGAACTCTATCCATTTTCTTCGTATTTCTTGGGATTACCACCTTGCTGGATCTAGGATCATCAGTCACTTCGTTTCGTCATAGTCATACAAATTTGAGCTTTTCACTTCTCTAATTGCTAAGTCAATATTATTAGACATTTAAAGTTTCGATCTACTGATGCTCTGGATATCTATCTCTGTTCCTTTTTGTGAATGATTGTAAGAAATCAAGTCCTGGGAAGTTATTTTTGAATATTCCAACATTTTTTTCTTGTTCGTCCAAGAACTTTATTATTATATCACGAATACCAATCTTTGTGAGAACAAATTCCTAATTTGCTACGACACCCACGGTCTTCAAAATGAGAGCCTCTTCTTGATCACTTGAGACCTTTGGACGACCAAATAATTTCGAGTGTCTCTTCCACCTGACGTAGTCCATTCTGCTTTGAAATTAGTTACCCCGGGTTTGGCAAGTAGCCCCAATTTACGCTACCTTCAGTCTTGTAGTGAATTCGAATGTTAATTGGCAAGTTCTTTTTACTGATGAAGCTTATTTCTTGAGAAACGTTATTAATTACACGTTTTCGTCAAAAAATATCAATTAGGTTATCTTTTGGGACATCACTGCATCGATTAATCTAGTTGAATCTATTTTTACGAAGTATAACTTTTCACACTTACTCGATAATGCTCTTTCCTATGACTAAATAAACGTGTGGAATTCTTCTTCTTCTTTTATGTCTTCTAAGTTCCCTCAGGAGACGATTATGGTCTAAACTTCTCTGGCTATTCAAACCACTTTCTGCGTCCTCGTCTCTAGCATATATATACTGAGCGAAGAGTTAGGAGTTCTCAGTTTCTAGGCACAGTAATCTGTTTCTCCCAGAAGAAGATCTCCTATTTGAGAGAGAAGGTAAGGACAAAAGAACAATCACGTGTTGACTGGGTGAAAGGTGACGCGGAAATCTCAACGTCTGTAATTAAACTACCAGATTTCTGACGTCATAACCAGACACCCAATAAAACAATATGCTAATAACTAAGAATTATTAGGATAATATTGTTCCGAACGTTATTCATGACCTTTAATATTCATAACTAAACTTTTTATCATTTATACTACTATCAAAAAATAAAATGTCTGATCAAAAAATGTATAGCTATAATCAATCAGTTTTGAAGAACAAGCAATTACTGGTAAAAAAAATTTCTTTTGCGATTGGGTTTGCGATAGGATGGACGATTCCAGTATTATGGGTACCAGTCGGATTGGCGCCGTATTGTTTGTAGGTAGTTACCACTACAAGTTCTGTTATGGTGGACCAGTTCAGTGGCGTGGGCACAACGACGACTATCAGTATTTCTTTGCTTCTTTTTTAACGTAACGCATTTAATTGGGAATATACTCAAGACGTCCTTTGTTGCCAAAACAAAGCTTCTTTCTCGATTCTATCGGGTTAATTGACTAATCGGTTAAATCACGCGAGTTCTTAATTGATTAATTAGGTCATCCCACACATTTTGCGAGCTCGCTAACAAAAGAAACGAAGAAGAAATGTGTCAGTGTTGATCGTTTATTTGTTTGCCACAGGGGGGAATGCAACAGATAAATTTCCTCTCACTGGCTCATTGTCACTCAAGATACTGAAACCGGAGAGGATACCGGAGATTACAAAAACTCAAAAAAATAGAACTACAGTAGAGCGTCGATTAACCGAAAGGAAACATGACGCCTTTTTCGGATATAAAGAATAAAAAAAAGTACAAATGAAATAGAAACGTTTAATAGAAATGACTCAGAGAGCGACGCAAGGGACCATCATGATTTTGGCATTTTTCCGTATCTTCGATTAAAACACGAGCGGCAGAAGTACGGATCCGTCTAATCAGTTCGTTTCTCTATTGACGTTGACTGACCTCAGTGTTGTTTTAACGGTCCGTGATGTTTTTTCTGTGCTGTGTGACTCCTAGCAATGCCAAAACGTAAATGAGTTGTTGTCAATTAAAAAAAGGTGCAAGTGGATCAATTTTAGCTCGAGAGTTTGGTGTTGGGAATCCAACTATAACTGACATTAAAAAAAAACAATGAACCTATCACAAAGTTTGCTTGGGTGCTGAACAGTGAAGATGGCAGCTTGCATAGAAAAACAATGAAAATGGCAGAAAATCAAAATCTAGACACGGAAGTTTACTCATGGCTCATACAGATACGTGCTCAAGGTCAACCAATAAATGGTCCTTTGATTTGCGAAAAGGCATTAGAAATGAACAGAAAGCTTGAGGGTAAAAATGATTTTAAAGCATCTACTAGTTGGCTCAAAAGATTCAAGTCTAGGCACGGAATTAGAGAGCTAGATATTCAAGGTGAAAAGCTGTCAGCTGACATTGAAGCTGCTGAAAAGTTCAAAGAAAGTTTTAAGAGTTTGCTTGTAAAGCAGTGTTATAAGGACAGTAATGTCTACAATGCAGACGAACGTGGGTTATACTGGAAGAGAATGCCGACCAAATCCTTTGTCTCTAAAAAAGAAATTACAGCGCCTGGATTCAAAGCATGCAAATCCCATAACAGCCATTGTATGTGGAAACAATAGAATAGTGGAAAACAAGAATCCAAGATGCTTCAAAGGAATAAAAAAATTGCTGCTTATTTAAAAAAACCAAAAAAACTCTTGGATGGACACTTAAGTATTTATCGAGTGGTATGACGCTGTATTCATTTCAGAGGTTAAAAAACATTAAATAGAAACTGGAGACACTGAAAATGTTTTATTAGTGATTCATAATGCTCCAAGTCATCCCTCAAACCTTTCAATTGAGAGAGAAGATGGAAAATTTAAGGTGATTTTCTTGCCAACCAAATGTTACCTCAGTCCTTCAACCTATGGACCAAAGGGTGATCGAAGCCTTCAAACGTTACTACAGAAAAGCGTTGCTTCGTCACAGAATAAACGATCGAATAAATCACAGAATAAAGATCGTTTATTCTGTGGCTTCGTAGTGTCCTAATCGGCCAAGAGGAAGATAAAACAATTCTTGAAATTTACAAAGGTATTAACTTGAAGGATGCTGTTTACATGGCAGCAAAAGTCTGGGCTAATGTCAAAGCGACTACTCTAAAGAAATGCTGGAATAAGCTTTGTCCAGCAGTTGAATCCGAAGCTAGCCCTACATCTGAAGAAACAACAAATGAAAACTTTGTTTCAGAAATGGTTGAGTTGATGAAAGAGGCTTCAGGATTTGAAGAATGTGACCAAGAAAACGTGCATGAATGGCTAGAATTTGACGAGGATGATCCTGGCTACGAATTGTTGACAGACGACGATATAATAGCACAGGTTCAAGTTCCTGAAGATGACGACGATGAAGACGAAATTAGTGATGACATCGTCTCAGCTGAAAAATGTCCGTCCAATGAAGAAACCTTTAAATGCTTTGAGACTGCTATTAAATGGTTGAAACACCAAGACGAATGCGATTCTGTGCACTTGCTGTCTTTAAAACGCCTAAGAGATTTGGTGGCAAAAAAACGAGTCTCAAAACTTAAGCAAACAAATATGTTCGACTTTTTTTTAGATTAGTTTTATACTATTATCACAGTCACTTAACTAAAAATTATTTAGACATATGTATTCATGTACCATATGTGGAATCCCTACTTTAATGTGTATGTGTCTATTCATAATATGTACTGTACTCAAGCATTACATACATAATATGTATTCCTAATCCAGTGACGTGTTTTATTACCCTACCCTCAACAAAGAATTGGAATTTCGCAAATGTTCGTTTATCCGAAAAATCGATTATCCGAACACCCTCTGCACCAATTGTTTCGGATAATCGGCGCTCTACTGTACTACGATCCTAGACGATCTACTTTTTCTTTAAAGGTTAGTTAACTAAGGAAATGTCATTATATCTGAACCTACTGTTTCCTAAATGACAATCAGGAACACTATACGAGTAGTTACATACTCAGATAAACTCCAAAAACCAAACTGAAATCATAAATCGTCAGTCATGACAGGAAATTTAATATTTACTCTCACCTCTCATTCTCTATATGGTCCACATTACTTTTAGGTACCGGAGCATCCCATAACATCCATGTGTCTGCAACGGCTTATTCCAGGCCAAAGTGATCGGTATAATAGTGCGTGGATCGTCTGGAAATAGTGTTTTTCAGGCATAATTGGTCTAATTATACAAGAAAAATATCATTTTATTACCATCTTCTTCTAATTTTCAGAATGAGTTAGGGATATGTAAATAAGAATTCAACTTTTCCCTTTATTTTCTATATGCTGGTTTCATTTTATTAATAGCGTCTGGATCGTCTGAAAATAGTGTTTTTCGGACATATTTGGTCCAATTATACAAGAAAAATACCATTTTATTTCCAACCTCTTCTAATTTTCAAACTGAGATAGGGATATTGAGAATTCATTGTAGAGGTTCTAGCGTTGCGGATTTCCGATTATTTTATTATTTTTTATCACAGGATCATACAAATAGCACGACCTCAACAAAAAAGCGTCAATAACCAACATATTACTAAAACTATAATGGATCATAAACTTGACGATTGTCGCTACTGTACAGATCAAATAAGTAAGAACTTTAGTATGAGAAGCAGAAGAGTCTGATTCAAAATCTACAAGACTATACACTAATAATAGAACTGTCAGTTGACAAGCAGATGTCGATCATCAGTTTATGAAAGTTCTGCGAACGTTGGACGACGTGTGATCACTTTAACTGGAGCCAATCAATGTTCAACTGAACAATTACTGAAAAAATGTTGTTGGAAAGATTGAGAAGAAATCCTGTAACTGAGATGAGCTTTGTATCTGGAGAACCATTATCATTTATAGCAGAGGCAATAGCTTCAATAAGATTCATTCTTGCCATAATTAGTGAGAGCAAATAGTATAGTAAGTTCAGTATGTCTCCATTTTTGAGAAGTAATATTAAATGGTATCAAAGATTTTGATCTTCAATATTTTAATGTAAAAAACCTATATGCAATTATCATTAGTCTGAGGAACCTTCTTTATACATTCACTTTCTTTATCTCACATGTAGTGTAAATAGGGGAACCACACAACAGAACAAGCTATGCTCAAACAAAACTTCCACTGATAAACCTTGTAAAAACCTAACGCCTCATTTTGAATGAGTATTGAAGGAGCAAAGTTTAAATGTTAAGTGCTTATCTTCATATGCATATCATTAATATCCTGAGACACTAGTGATGTAGCACTCATATTAGAGACTGTTTCATACTCAATTCTAGTGACCATATTTAATCTGTATTAAAACTAGGTAGTGAATACAAATATTCAACGTGCAAGTGCCAAGAGCTTAAATTTAGAGTCAGCTTTCACTCCCTATCCAGATGAATAAATATTTACTTGAGAGGTAGAAATTTGTCACAGGGTAGATTTGTCTCCAGAAGATCCACGATGTTTACTAGATGTATATCAAATCACACGATAGGTTCATATTCAATAGTAAAAAGAAGAATTTGGGAAAATCAAATTTGCCAAAAGAAAAACGACGAGAAGCTAGAAGTCCAAAGTCATCAACTTTCAACAACTTGTTTTTCAGAAACAGATTTTAAGGCAGTGTTTCCAGAAAAAAAATTGACCATTTAAAGTACCACGGAAAAATAACGGAACCAATAATAATGGCATCTATGACGCGATCTTGTCGAGGCAGTTTGTCCAGAGTGAGTCTAAAGGCATACAACCCTTTTAACTCCTTATTTCTTCTGGAAATTTTAGAAAGGGTTAGAATAATGAACGTCAACTGCCTTGAATTAGTTAATAATTATATATTTCTTCCAAGGAGTTGAGAGAGAAAGAGAAAGAGAACTGAGTCTAAAAACCATACAATCCTTTTGATTATTTATTCCCCCTGGAAATTTCAGATAGGATTGGAGAAATGACTCAATGAATTACGTAGAATTAGTTAATAATTGATGAGAAATAATGTTTTAAGACTTACTTGTCTGGTAGAACTCAAATGGTTGAAAATGTTTATAGGAACATTACTATGTGCCACTTCTTCTGGCTCACATGTCAAAGTTTAAAAGTCATCCAGTATGCTGATGATTCATCCTTCTTAGCTGTGGTAAATACCTTCCAGAACTTCAAGAAGCTGCCAATTTTACAACTGGTGATCTCCAAACATGGTTTGCAGATAATAATTTATATGTAAAGGAACTAAGCATGTCTCTTTTCTTTAAAAATAAATGAAGGCGTGTCATGTGAGGTTTCTTGGCTTTCGTATTGATGACAGACTAACCTGGAAGCCATAAAAAAAAACTTGCTTCTATCCTATATCTACTAATTTGCATCTAACAATCTCTTAGACGAGGCAGTTTTTCCAAATTGTCATCTGAATGTATCAACGTTTAGTGACTTAATGAACAATATAAGAAATCAATGAATTCAAATTGCTTCTGGAATAAAGCAAAAATATTTACAGTGGTTGAACAAAGATGGCAGAGAGGTAATTGCAATCAATTTACTCTGATAGCTTGGTTTGAAACTATTTTTTCAACTTAATGGCAGTTCACCAATATCTGATGACATATTGAATAATATGTAAAGTGGGACTGCCCTCATATATGAGCTTGAGTCAATTTCCTTCCAATTGTCTCTTAGACGAGGCAGTTTTTCCAAAGTATCATCTAAATGTATCCACTGTCAGTGACTTATTAGACAAAATATAGAGTCTGATAATTAATGTATTGAAATCATCCCTGGAAAGAAGCAGAATTATAAACTTTTGAACAAATTAAATTGATTCAAGTTATAAGTGATAAAAACTTAAAATAAACTTAATCAGGTTAAAAACTATCATTCGTAAAATGTAAGAAATGCGAGTGATTTTGGAAGTAAATACTCAAGAACATCACAAGGACAAGGATCACCTTTATATGACAGTATTTTAAGTTACAATAGTTTACCAAACATAGAAATGGAAGCACATGATCTTACACTTTGAGAAGAATAAGTATATTTCTGCAATTTTCTGGGATCTTTCAAAGGTTTTTGACCGAGTGTCATATCATGTTCTGCTAAACAAACTCTTGCACTATTTATTGTGCTGATTAGAGGTAATTTTTAAATCTTATTGACTCATACTTATCTGGCAAAACTCAAATAGGTGAACATTTGAATAGAATCTCACATCAGCATTATAATTTGGTACAAGTGTTCCACGGGGGTCTATGCTGTTTATCTTGTAGCACATCAATGAAATTCCGAATCACACGTCAAGGTTCAAGATCATTTAGTATACTGATGATACCACCCTTCTCAATTATTTATTGTACTCATTACAAACACCAACTAGGAGAATTACAAGAAATGGAATAGAAAACATATACAATAATAAAATATAAACCTAATAAAAACAGTTGAAGGAAGACGAAGAAAAAAATACTAAAATTAAACCTAACCTAAGCTAATATGCAAATTGCTTCAAATTTTTAATCAAGACTATTAAAAATATCAGTGTTAATTTGAGGATCAACAACGTTGATTGAGGATCTGATTGCAAGTCAATATCATTTTGTTTATTGGAGATATGCTACCTGAACTTATCCTAAATAAATCAAAATTTAAGATTCTGGATTTACTTTAGGAATAATTATACTTATAGGTATAATTAACTAAATCACAGTTTTTCTATTTTATATCATTAAGGATTTGTTGAATAACCAACACCGCTCGTTGATTTATCCAACATGCTTCTATATGAGACCGTGAATGGGTGTGTATTATTGTTTTTTAAAGTAAAGTTATCTCAGAAACCGCTTTTGAACTTTCTAAATGTAATCTATCCAGATTTAGGAAGCATATTTTAAATGTGGTCTCACTGTAGTATTATAAAGTCTAATAACTGTATCAATTTTACAGCTTTTACTATTCCTAATAAGGAACCTCAGAGATTTGAGTGCTTTATTGGCTACAGAAATATAGTGCGTGTTAAACTCATGTCACTCTGATACACTACTTCTAAGTCCTTGATCTCACTAACTCAACTGAAAGTTGTACCATCAATGATGTAACCAAACTCAGTAATATTGTTTTTCCTAGAAAATGTTATGATGTTGCATTTTTTTACATTAATTATAGGTGTTTATGCCTTTTTGTAAGTGATTGCAGTGGTGTTTACTGGAAATTGTTCTAAAAAATTTTAAGTCAAAGAGAAGCCCTAATGATTTAGCTAGACATTCAGGGAGGGAATTTATAAATAATTTAAATAAAAGTGGACCTAGGTTGCTTCCCTGTGGTACACCTGAAGTGGCAGTATACTTGTCCGAGGTAGATATTCCAACCTTTACCATCAGAATCCAATCGGTTAAATAAGGTTTTAGAAAAAGAAAGGTGAAAAGAGATATGCCCATACCAACAAAATGATTAATAAGAAGTCTATGATTAACATTCATAAATATGTTTTCACAGTCTGTATAATAAAGATCTTCCAGAACTTTAAGTAGCTGCAGCTTTAACAACTAATGAACTCCAAACATGGTTTGAAGATAATAATTTACATATAGAAGAAACTGACCATGTCTCTTATTTCTTAAAAAAATGGAGGCGTGTCATATGAACACATATCAACTTATTAATTTTGTTCTAACTATCTCTTAAACGAGGCAGTTTTTCCAAATGTGAAGTGTAATTGACAATATAGGTATTCAAATTGCCTCTAAAAAACTGCAGAGCCAAAATAAAAATGACAGAGACGTAGTTGCCAACAATTTCCACTGATTTTAAACTATTTTTTCTTAACTTAATCGAAATTCACCAACTTCTAATGACGCATTGAATCATATGTGAAACTAGCTAATATAGAAAATATGAAATATCTCTGATAACCTCGACTTAGTGCCTGGAGCCAGAAAGAAGAGGGATGACATACTAAAAGACATCACATAAAGTATCTCTGATGGTGAGAAGGATGAATTATAGATGATATAGAGTCTCAGTAATTTTTTCTATAATTTCAGTGATATCATTTGACTCTATTTCAGTTATTTCTTCGTTTGCAGATGGTGAAGAAGAGAAATGCAAATATACTAAGCGTCTTAATAACATTAGAAATCAACTAAATAACATAAAATCGATATCTAAACAGAAAACTCGACTCGACACTAGAAAAACTGGTAACGCCACTGTAATTTTAGGTAGGTACCCCAAGGGTCTAAAAAAGGGTACGACGGCATACAAGTTAGGCTTGGCAGTAACCCAACCAACTCAACGCGACGAAGCCAAAAGATAAAATAAAAAAAAGAACAAGAAAGAGAGTTTCGGGGCCTTGAAACCACTTTTGGGAGCGCTCTTTTTACCACTGTATATGTACGCGGATGCGAGTTAAAATTCATGGTCAATATATAAACGACCATAAAAAAAAATGGGCAGCTCGGCTTTCCTAGGCATTCTAATCGTCTGCCTTAAGAAACGTTTATATGCTTTATTTGAATATCAGATTTTGATGATCTTGAACATATAATGTTTGAAAGTAATTTTGTTTATGTTTTTGTGATGCATGGGCGATCTTTTGTTGTGTTTAATAATAATAATAATAATAATAATAATAATAATAATAATAATAATAATAATAATAATAATAATAATAATAATAATAATAATGATAATAAGATTAATCACTGGTTCTCAAAAATGGTGTTCTTGAAACCTGTCCACCATATTATAAATATTTCAATATCTAGCTAGATGCTAGCATACTGGCTCTGTTATGAGGCACCAAAAACCATTGAAACTATCGTGTTTACATTTCCAATAGTTGGCCATTCATTCATTCCCCCAGATAGGGTTTTTGGGTTGATCGAACGCGAAATTAAAAAAAAAGTGTGATAATCAATCGCCACGAATAAGACCAGATTATTCAAAATCATTCAAAGGTTCTGGTCAAAGGTTCAAAGTCAAGACTGGACAATTCTTGATTGGAAAAACGCAGTGTACTAAGTAATAAAAAAGCCTGCCCAATGGCACTTTAAATTTAATGAAAGTAAACGCTTCGTATTTACACGAGAAGGTAATAGCACTCTATTAAGAGAAGAAGTGCTCTGTAAATCTGATTTGGGTGTGTTTAAGTCAGTTGTAAAGAGAGGAAAAACCCTTTCTCGTTTAAAGCCTGAACAAATTCCTACTGGAGTGCATTGCTTAAAAGGAGATAAGTCCTCTATTTTTAATTTACTAAAGAATCATTTTGGATTGGACTGGGCTAGCAATCCAGAATTGGAATTTTACAAGGATCTTCAGAATGCAGTTCATAATTACCAACAGAGAGCTGAAGAAAACCAACAAAATGAAGAAAATGAAAATGATAATAATGTGGTCATTGAAGAATATGAAGGATTTAGGATCTAACCTGTTTAAGAACTTTTGGTACTTTTTTGCATTTTTCTAAAAAATAGGAATTTAAACAAATAAATTTTGTTCTTAAAAATTATTTAGAATTTGTGTTGTTTTCTTTAATAAACTTTTTCACAAAACATAGTTTTTGGTATTATTATTCTTTACTTTCAATGCAAAACTTGGTATTTGCAAAAAATAAATGCAAAACTTTGTATTTGCAAACATTATTTCCTTTTTTCTTATTTATAAATAAGTAATGATTTAAAAAGTAAACACAAATCGAAAGAATTTAGATAGATTCATCTACCAAACATTTTCCCAACGACATAACACTAAAAATAATTTTTTTATAGATTTTTGCGCTTCCTGAAAAATTGCTTCTATTGCAAATGTCGAGTTTTGCATTTAGTGTACTCATATAGACAAAGCTCTTCAAGGACAGTCAGGACATCGGATTATTACCGACCATCATAACATAAGTATACAGAAAGCAGTAATACTCCAAACCTATCACATAGTCCGATAATTTCTGAATGGTGCCTAAGTGGGAGGATTTAAAGTATCCACGAGAATCCCAAAAAAAATTACATAAAAAGGTCCAACAGGAATACTTCTAAAACCCTCCGGACCACGACACAAATGACAGAAATGCATATGTCTAGGCAATGCAAGGAATAAAATTCCTTAAGATTATATGGGCAGACATCCAGGATAAGTCTTTTTATATTATTTCTAAATATTGGTAGTGGAAGATTCTGGACAACCATTACAAGCAGTTCTGTAGCTTTTTGAAAGCTCTTTTGACTAAGGTCAGTGGAAGCCACAAGAAACTGCTGTGCCGAGTGTCATGTGTCGATATGTCTACTATCTTTGTTTTTATATACAACAGGCCTTGGTATAATTGATTAAATCAAGGTCTACAACTGTCTGTTGGATTTTTCTTATATAATATCCTTATTGCAGTTTTATTTATTTTAAAAACTTGTAAATGAAGTATAACAGGCAAAAAGTAGTTAGAAAATCTTATGCACGATTTATAAATTTTCATTTTCTTTTTAAGCGTTGGCTACTTTCCAAAGGTTATATAAAAATTTCAGAAAGATTAAGCATATTTAATTTTTTCTTAATAATATAATATAAAAGTAAAATGAATTAAAACGTTTTTTTTTGTATCTCGCCCTTTTCCAGCCATCAGACAAAATTAAATTCATCAGTCAAATTATTTTTTAATAAGTCTTCTAAAAGACTGACAAAGGGAACGTGTCAGGCGTCAACGATATTCATTTATTTAGAAAACGTAATTCTTATCAAGGTTTTCACAGTTTTTCTTTCAGTCGTAATGTTTTTTTTTCTTTTCTTATCATTAGCCAAGCCTATTGTATGTCTATTGTTCAGCTTTAGTATAATTGAACTTGTAAATAAAGTCTGTTGCATTTCCTCAAAAGACAAGATCATAGAATAATCTTGAATGGAGAAGACCCATATGTGCAGTTTGGCTGACTACAAGGGAAACCATGCTAGAGAGTTGACGTAGTACATAGAGGATAGAAGCAAGTTTTGTTTAAAACTGATTGAGAAGACAAAGAAACTTCCCACTATTTTTAAGAAAAGAGGGACATGCTGAGTCTCTTCTATCTTGATCTAAGTTATTAGCTACAAACCATGTTTTCAGATCTTACTAGAGCTACTTCAAGTTTTGGAAGATCTTGTCCATAGCTGAGATGGATGGTATCATCATAATACTAGATAAATGCTCTGTGAACATTGACATACCTGTACCAATTGGCAATGATGATAAACTTAAACCCAACCATTTGAGATTTGGCAGACAAGTATGAGCCAGTAAGTCTTAAAACATTACGTCTTAGTGCACCAGTTTGCTCAGTAGATCATGGTGTGACGCATAGTCAAAGGTCTTTTAGAGATCATAGAAAATTGTAGAGATATCTGACTCTGCTCAAAGACTATGTAACTAACCACCTCCTCAAGACCATCACTGGTAGATCTATTTTTCTTAAACCCAAACTGCAATGGAGACAATAAACAGGGCTCCATTCTCAAACATAATTACAACCAAAACATCATGTCTAAAAGTTGTAGTTTTTTAATTTTTTGGTGTTCTACCTCATTTCTTTTTTCAATTCATGCGGAAAATTATCTTGATCATTTTTTTTTTTAATTCTGCTCACTACCAATGAGGAGCATTGTTCATTGTCATTCTAGATTCAATCATATTGAAACATAAATTAAAATATGCTCTATTATGATCTAGAACTACCATTTAACCCAAATTATAGTTAATAACTTTTCTATTTTTATGTTTCTGTTGCACGGCAATTTAAATTAACTGCAATTATATTCACTTTTAATGAAAAGTACAATTTTACTACCGTTGGCTCTCAGGTGGAAAATCGTACCTAAAAATAGGTTAAACGTCGATTTTATCTGCTTTTTAGGATTCTACCTCATTTTATTTTTTAATCATCGCTTAAATAGCCTTGAAATGTTATTTTTCTTACGTAGATATGCTCACTATAGCCGACAAGCATCATTTATTATAATTCTCAATGGTGGTTCAATTTGGGATGGATAATTATAATATTGAAATGACTTGAATGTATTTTTTTTTAATTTTTATTTTTCTATCGCCATCGTTTTAAAAGGTTGATGAAATTGTAAATTTTAATGCATTTTCTTGCTGCTATTCCCCATTATCAACCTGAAAGATTATAATTATAATCAAAATGGGTCACAGTGTACACTAATAATTTATATTTTTAATTATATACAGTCTAATAATACTTGCTTCAATTGATTCTCGGTATTATTATATACCGCAAACAAGCATGGTCATTTTATTTCATTTGACTTTTTTTAATTCATTTATTTACTTCTAACAAGTGGCGCTTGCAGCAGTTTTGCGCCATTAATTAATTCAATGTTGTTCAATCAATGGCAATAAAAGCACACATTCGATGTTCGTAATTTAGATTTTATCGCTGGTGTTTTATTGGCGGTTTTAGGCATTAATAACAATTTTATTTTTTTAACTTTAGGTGTCATCGTATATATAGAATCGTAATTTTATCTCGAGGTCATCACAGAAAGAGAAATATTGAATCTTTTATTTGAAATTGGAGTCTTTTTTAGGCGTTAAAAATGTGACAATTAAAATAAGTAATGACCGAAGCTGAAACACCACTGAAAACCGAAATAATATACAACGCTGCCAAGCAGTAACTTAACTCAACAAAAAAAATATAAGAGCACTAAAGCTTTGGCGCTTTTTCAAATATGTCTCTTTCCAACATACTGAAATCTGTGTTCTACTACGGGCTAGTTATTGTGCAAAAACTATGTATAACAAAGATCTTTGAAAGCCTTATTTGCGATTTTTTGTTACTAGGTTCAAACGTCTTTTTGTAAATCAACAATAAGCATTCCACTGAGCTAAATCTTCTTACATTCACAGATTTCCTATTTGAGGCAATGAACGAACTGTCAAGTAGATGCATTCTACACAGATGTTGCAAAAGTCATTCAGATTCATTGCCATTGAATGAAACTTATAAGTAAAAGATGATAAAGAACAGAAGAGGCAAAACTTAGGTTTCATTCTTATATCTCTATTTTAGTTAAAAAAGGACGGTATTAAAATAACGTTATTTCATTGTGAGTACAAATGGTTTTGATAGTCTTGAATATCTCTCAGTCCTGTTATGGTTTAAGTTCATTTGATTCAAAAAAACTCTGTTTTTATAACCTCAAATTGATCTTCGGACTCCTCTATTAGAGTATACAGGGATTACGTAGTGTCAGCAAATAGTGTATTGAACATTGGGGTTCCTCAAGGCGGATCAGTCTAAGATCCGTTAGTTCTTGCTATATATTAATGCTCTTCTTTTACTGGTGGGCTTGGATTATATATGCATCCTGTATGCTGATGACATAGCAATCATTGTTCGTGCGAACACACTGATTACTGAGGATTGGTTTGCAAACAAAGAGGTTTAAATTTAACTTTAGGCTAAGAACAATATAGAACCTTAGGTGGGTGAAATGCATACTTTAAGAAGCAATACGAACAGCTTACTTTGCAATCTTCCTCTTTCGATGGTTCTCCGGCAAATTCTAGAGTTCCTGAATTTTTGGGAGGCACTACAGAACTAGAACAATAACTTTTTCGTCAGCATTTGTTTTGAGAACTTACTATACATAAAACCAAATGTATCCTGTCTTACAACCAACCTATGAGGGGCTAAACTAGAGCCTAGTATTGGGATCTAAAGTTCTGGAATTATACAATTAATGCAGCAATCAAAACAGACGAAAGTTCGACAATATCCAGCCTATTTCCTGGCTGGCAACACTTGAGGAACCTAAGAGAACTTTGTGAAAAGTCAAGTGCAGTTTAAAGATCCAGTGCAGAGACCGTTACTGAGCAGTTACTAAACAGTTAGGTGAGGTACAAAATGTAGAAAGCAGCTTAATGGGATTTTTGGAAATTGGACGATCAATATTTGAAAAACCTGTGTCAGAACTTGTTTCAAGAATCAGTTTGGAGCTAATGAATTAGTGATATAACCTTTCCCAGAACTAGTACAAAACGTTTTAGGTGATGTTGAAACCATTAAAGTTAGGAATGTTAATATAATTCTTCTGAAAACTAGCTTACAAAATATTGAAGATTTTATTAAAGCTTTTAGTGATGGAAGGTTAGTCTTTTAGATCCTGACAGAAGAGCACCTGGCAAACTTAAAATTTAAAACATAAATAAATGATTTTCTTGAATGAATTTCCGTCATACTTTAATTAACTATTGCATAATTTTCCGCTACTGGTAATCAAAACAAACGTGTTCACCATGAGCAGTGTTGCCAAGGTGCAAATAATTTTAGTGCGTCTCAGACAGAACTGAATATTCGAGACGTATTTTTAAGATCTAACGCAGTAACCAGCCATTGAATGAATAATAATCCAACGTTCATTTAATAAGAATGATTAAAAAACGATACCTCAATCGGCAATATTATTACATATTTTGCCTAACTATATCTGGACGCATTACTAACCTGATCAGACCACGAATATACCAGCTGTTCTCCATCATCGCGGTAGTGCAAGCGGCGGGCATATCGCGCGACATCTCTGGAGACACGTGGAAAGTTATCGAATAATCCGAAACAATCGTCTAGTTAGTATAAGAGCCTCTAGGAGGCCAGTTTTAGTCTGAATATTGGCGCGATCTTTAAATCGAAATAAATAGTAGGCAATAAATACAGTATAAATAAATGTGTTTAGTAGTCGTAAGTAATCGTGTTTAGTGCGTAAGTGTGTAATAAATCAGTGTTTTAATTCGCACCTAAACAAACGGCAAAAGAACTACATTAAGAACAATTTAAAGAGTTTTCAATGTTCAACGAATTGTCTGAACCCAAGAGCTTTAGGTTCCTTAGTGAGATTTCAGACTTCAGACGGAATCTAAGTATTAAACCATGATTATTCTTAGAATTTTCTGCATGAATATTTGAAGAAACTTACTAATAATCTAAGGAACAGCGATATAAAACCCTACATCAGGTGGATAGAAGTCATTTGGATCAAGAGACACAAGAGCAAGGCAAATCATCAAACATTAATCTTACTCTCACTCGCCTTTTAAAAAGCAGTGGGATGATACTCAAGACTGCAATTTGTCTAAGGAGCTTCTCAGCTACCCGAACAAGTCCATTATGTAAGGCATGAAGACGCGACAATGGAGTACTTGGTGATTGCTTTCTCATCAATACCCAGTAGAATTCTCGGCATATCCGCCCTATCTCTCGGAGGGATCAGAGGGTCCTTTGGACAATGTTGTCTCAACGTTGTTGCTCTCGTTTATTCATTGGACTGCACATAACGAGCCTACTGAGATCAGTGCAGTGGTGTTCGCATCATCCTCTACAGTTACAGATACAGATACGTGTATAGGTGGTATTAGAGGGAACGTAGAACAACCATGTCGGATGGGCATTTCTTTGAATTGTAAAAATATAATTAAATTAAAATGCCCAAAATTGTCGTTTTCCCTTAGATCATTATGGGAAAGAAAAATAGTGCGACCCAGGCTTGACCAAAATAAAATTTTATTCGTTAGAGATACATTTTTTTACATTAAATTTGTCAAAGCATGTTTGTCACAAAGTTGTGCGCAGACGGGACTTAAAATGAGCATGCGTGTATAATTATAGGCATGATGTTGTAAAAATCGATAAATCTGTAAATTTTTTGCAGGGAAGGAGAATATATTCAGTTAACATATTTGTCCCAATAGTCTATAGATTGTATATAATCATTCACATCTGCGCACTGGTAATAGACATGTTCCGAAGTAACGCTAGGCATGTACAGAAATTAAAGTAGATATTCTAGAGATCTAAAATATAGTCTATTTATAGTTTATATATTTTTTACTTTAGATAAAATGTATTCAGAGAATGAAAGAGTGGGGTGCAACATTTTTTCTTGATTCATCTACTAGGGTGCTCTTTGAAGTTGTTCACCATTGAAGTCCTTTGAAGGTGTACAGAAAAACTATGGGATTACCATTTAAAGTGAATGGCATACAAGCACACTTACTGAGATTTAATCTGAAGCTATTTAATTCGCATCAGCTCGCAACATCAGAAAATTCATTTTGTAACGCCTGACAATTATTCTCTGATTGAATCTGAAGAAAACATTTGAAATCGTTGACAAATAATAATCCTTTTGCATTTTTACTTTTGCAAACCAAACCCTTAGCAGCCAAAACTAAAAGTGGTCCGAGATTGCAGCCCCGTGGAACACCAGAAGTACTTTTTAAAGACGCATGACTGGGAACCTTTAATTTTGACATAATGGAACCTACAACTAAAGTATGACTGTAGTAGACAAGAAATATATGAGGATACATCTAGCACTCTATTAAATGCTTTCTCCATATCTGTATACCAACTTGGGAGTTTCGATTGATAGTCTTATGGACAGAATGAGGTAAGATTGGTAAAAGTTGATTTTTTTTGGCAAGACCCCAAGTTGGTATAAAGTAATGCGACCAAATATTTCATTAAACAGGTGCTTAAAGCTAATTAATTTAGAAATAGAGTACATAATATATAGTTCCTAATTTCATTTCTACAGCCAGATTTATATATAGGATTTATTTTGGAATTTTCCACCTATCTGGATAAATTGAAGTTCTTAGAAAAATATTAAAAAGATCTTCTAATGGTTCAACAACAAATGATCACGCCAACTCTTCAATACACAAGCTGGAATTACATCTGGCCTTATTTCCTTTAATTTTGTTGTCTCTTATTAAGTATATCTATAGCGATTACGTGCAGTTTTATGTCGCTTGCTCCCGTACTATAAACTTATACGATTTTTTAATTTACTAAAGTATATTTATTGTGCCTATGAGGTATATGTATTGAAATAAATATACTAATATATTCATGAAACGTGTCACGGTTCAAATATAACAGAAAATTTATTTTTTTAAAGATTTTTGTGAAAACATTTCCTTCATAGCATTTTTTCATATAAATTAATCATGAGTTTTCAGATGAATAAGAACGAGAAAAAACAATGCAAAGCATATGGTTTCTATTTGAAAAAATTACCACAAATTATGCTTATTAGGTTAAAACTACATTAATGCAAGATCCGTTTATATATTATTTATAAGATGTAACCTGATTTTTGAAAAGAAAAATTAGGTTCATTTTAATAGGAAAAAGTCATGTATTTAATGATATATCATATTGACGTCAACCTCTACAAAAACAAGACCAATAATATCTCAATAATTAGTAACTTTTTTGTATGAGTTATATTACTGTCTATGCATTAAAATATGCAATTTTCAAGTAGTTATCAGTAGTAATAAAAAACGCATACCAATAACGGCGCACCGATAAAAATAATGTAAAATTACACTCTAGAGTTAAATTCCATTATTGCCCCTTTCTACGACTTTTTCGTGCAACAATATACTTGATTTATTGCATTTATTAACAATTTAAAGTCCCGTATTTCCGTAAGTTCTAGTCAAGACTCATCATTAATTATTTCTGTGATCTATAAGGAAGGATTTATCCAGTTTTGTGGAAACATTTATACATCAATCCTCATAATTCTAAAGATTCCATCTATCTGACGTACTGAGTTCAAAGAAACCGCCCCAAAGGTCATAAGTCCTATATTTCCCGAGGTCTTGAACATTTTGCTGGCAATTATTTTGGGTTTACAAAAAACATCAAAACTTGTCATTTTTATATTTAAAAAATATGAGAAATTTGATAATGTCATTTTTACAAATTGTCATAATTCTTTGATATTATCAAAAGACATTTGCGTACACGTACTTTTGTGTCTTATGGAGTAAGATCTAACCCCTAATAGTAAGAATAATTAATTTTTGTAAGAAAATTCCATGCCTGCAGATGCCCAAACAAAAGGAAAAATCCTCAACTTTAGATAAAATTTCAATCTGCATAATTCGAACAACATCGATGGAACAAAAAAGGACAAAACCAAATTTTGGTGAAAAAAATTCTATGTGTGAAGATACCCATATTGTGGAATAACTATTGCATCAATCCCCATAATATTAGGGATCTTCTATATTATCATCACCACGTACTTTTGTAATTTATGGAGTGAGATCCAATTGCTGATTTTGTCTTTAAGAAAAAGTGTGAAGAAATTCCATGCCTGGAGGTAGCCTAAAAATAATAAATCCATTTGTATCCTTACATTTGAAGTTGTGAGGAAATTCTCTATCGGACTTTAGTCTGGGAACAGTGCTGGCCATTGCAAAAAAAATATATTTAGGGATATTAGATAAAAAATAATTCTCAAAGGAATCAGTAATTATGTAGGTAAATTATCTTTAAAATACGACATTCGTTAGATTTCACTAAATATGAACCTTTCCCTCTGTCGTCCATTAGACGTGTTCTTCAACAAAATTCAATCTCATACACTCTTTTTTTGGCCTCAAATGACCAGGTTAAGTTAGATTATTTTCCTTAGACATCGTGTCGATTATGTTACAGGGTATGATCATGTTTTATGACCATCATTTTATATGACCTGAGCTTTTTGCAGCTGCCCTTTTTCAATAGTTGCCTAGTTTGAAGTTCTTTGGTTCCAATCGGTCATTTCCAATAAATCTTATAAAAAATGCAGAAGATGTAGATGTATGTACAAAGTACAACTGAGGAAAATATGTACATAAGAAATGGTGCACGCTGCACTACACGCTTGTCGGTCGTCTCGTCTGTGGGTGCATGCGGTCCCAAAACACGTGACTTTTTAATCTGATTAGCAGAATTAACGTACATACATTGTAAATTTATATTTTTTATAGGTTTTCATATCGTACTGTGTACCTCGATTTAGCAATATTTTTCAAACCAGATATTTAAAAGTTATTAATTTTATACAGAGTGTCACAAATTCAAGGGGATTGGGTTACTGCTGAACAAAACCGAGACTCACTAATTTTTTTCAAATTATATGCAACTTTGTTTTCCCTATAAATTGGCATTATCAGCTTTTTGATTCGACGTGTCGCTTTTTTGGTGCCATCATTACTTCAACTTCATTTGAAAAAGTATCCATAAACATCGTATTTCTTTGATATTTAATCACAGTTTGTCACCCACAAATTTGGGACACCTCCCAAAATGGCTTATTACTAAAAAATGCACATGTAGGTTATTTGCGAAACCAAACCCGATATTTTTCATTTAAACAACCCAAATCCAATAACATCTCAGCTTATCCTTTTAAATTTTCTTTAGAACCATTACTGACCTGAAGATATGTTAATTTTGACAGTCTAGAAGAAAAAGCCTTAGAAGTTTCCTTTTCCACCAATGAAAAGTTGAAAGCTGTCCTTAATTGGATATTTTAGTTATTAGAGATACTAAAAACGAGTACCATATTACTTTAGTGCAGACTGGTAAGTTGTGCATACCAACTATTCTTTCTTTTTTAATATTTAATTGGGTAGTCCCAAGAAAGGCTAGTTTCAATCATGAAAGCTTTGTGACCTTTTGGTTGGGTGAAATCTTTTAATAATTTTTCCGCTCTATATATTGCTACTACCTAGACCTCCACCATCCCGAAGACTGATCAATTCCATCATCATATCTCTAAAAGGGCATCTATATGACAGGTGCATCAAATATATCGGATGACCCTAGAACTAGTTTTGAACATTTGTAAATGATCAAAAGAATAACCACATCATTCCCTTGCAGGGTGATGCAATAAATGTTTTTGATTCTTTTTTCTCCATAGTCTTTTCTCAAAAGGATGCAAATGATATTGCTAATGCTGATTTTACAGAAAAGGTTAATAAAGCAACCTATTGTTTTTTAATTTTATTGTTTTTGATTAATTATTTAACAACATAGTCACGTTTGGAGAGCAGATCCATTTCAACGAACTTGGTTGTCTATGAGATTCATCATGGAAAGGAGAAAACAGATTACTCTCTCTATTTCTCTATCTCTAGACTTTTCAAGGGCTTTCAATAGGGTCAATCTTCTTCTTCTTCTTTCACTGCTATCCATTAATAGATATTTGCGGTCGATATCTGGTGGTGTGAATTAGTGTGGTTCTGTCAACTTCTTTCTCACTAAATCTCTTTTTTCTTTATTTTTCTTTCTATTAATAGTTGAAGGAAATGGTACTTTTCGTTGGGTAACAAATGTGTTAGGTACGCCGTTTTCCTGCGTTTTATCGAGAACAGTAATTCGCGTTCTCTTCCTGTCGGCCTCAAAATTTCCTCGTTGGTTTTTCTCCAACATTTTGGCTCCAAGATTCTCCCATAGATCTATATTTTAAATATTACTTGCCTATTTGTTACGCTAACCTTCAATGTCCAGCCTACCAATCTTATTCTGAGATTGAGGTCAAAGTGAGAGTTCGACAAGACTTTTTTGAATCTTATGAATGAGTTCCTCAGTTTTTTAAGCCAGCATTTGATTCGCCTAATCAAGTCCCAAGATAGTTACATTTTTTTACTTCATAATCGAGAGTTTCACATTCTGGAACTCATGTTAATTGTTGATGTTAATTCCCTTGAGTCTTGAAGCCTTGGAAAGCCCTTCATATTATCTCCTATCAGGACTGAGTTATCTGCATACCGTCTATTGTTGATCCATGTGCCATTTACTTTCATGCTTAATTGTTATCTTTCGAGAGGTTCTTGAAAGGTGTCTTCAGATCAAATGTTAAATAGAACTAATGATATTCCTATCTCATACCTCCCAGGATTTTCGATTTTTTGTAACTTTGTTGTCAAACGTAACTGCAGCTGATTGGTTCCAGTGCAACTTTTTAAATACAACGTATGTCTTTTTGATCTATGTCAATCAAATGCTTTTTCGTAATCTATGAAACACATTACTACACCTTTTCTCTGACCGTAACATTTCTGGACCAACACTTGAATTGCAACCAGTGCCTCTCTCGTACCGAGACGTTTTGCGAGGATACAATAGCGCTTTCTTATTTATGTGGAAATTCTATAGTGAATAACCTTCAGAAACTATAAAACTATTAATACTTTCGTTGTCTAATGATTTGAGTAATTCAATAGGCACTTAATGTGATACCGTTTTTTAACTTTTGAGCTTTTTATTGCTCTAGTAATCTCTTCTATTGCAATTGACGTCCCAGACAAGTATTCTTCCAGATTATCTTCTAATTTCAGATTATCGTCTATCATCATTAAAGGGATTATTACTATAATGTTACCCCAGCTGTTTCTTTTTATTTTATTATATGTCTTGTACGTAAGTTTTCTCATTGTGTTGTTCTTACAAATATTCCATTTCTTCGCACTGTTCCTTCAACCACTTATTTTTTGCCGCTTTTATTGCTCTTCTTATAGTATTTTGCAACGTCATATATTTGTCTGGTTTGTCATAGTTCTTGTATTTGCATCTTTCTTCAAACATTGTCAGTATTTCGTCTGTCATCCATTTATTCTTTTTAACATTTTGTTCGTATCCTATTTTTTTTGTGCCAGATTTTTCATTTTATCCTTCACGTCAATCCATGCGTTTTCAAGAATCGCCTCGCAACGTGGTTAACGCTTCATTTAATTTTTTGCTCACTTTTCTTTTGATGCTTCCGTTCTTTAGTCTATCATAATCTATCCTAAGTCTTTTTTTTTCTAGTAATCTTTATTGTTATTTCTGTTTTGAGAAGGATCTGGTCTGATGGCATATCAGCTCCAACCTGTTCTTATTACAGATGTTCGAAAACGTTTGTTGATCAATATGTAGTTTATTTGGTTTCTAATTATATATTCGTCACAGATTGCTGCAGCTCTCCATAAGTCGAGATGCCTGGGTGGCAGTCTAAACTCCTTTTGGAAGAACTGATATTCATAAGAGCCTACTAGTTCGCCTGGTATGCTTTAATGATTATGCTTCAACCATGTTTTACTATGTTACTACATCAAATTAGAAAAGCTGAATGCAGCAACTGAGGTGTAGTTTTGCACTTGCTGTCGAGCTTCACTAGACCTTGTCCTCTGTAAACATTGCACATTGATATATTGCTTCTGCTAGTGATACACAGGGTCTGCATGAAGACCTGGACAGGGCTATGGTAGTTATTGAGTGAGGTTTTTGAGTCAATATGGTGTCAAAAGCTTACAAAATGTTGGCATTTCTTTAATATTGTCAGCTTATTTTATCAAAATAACTTTTCAAAACCGTATTGCTCATTTGTTCGTATATATTATACTCATAAATTCTATATTACGGTACTTGGCATGGACAAATTAAAAAGGTCTAGAGAAAATTCCTCTGGGTGGATTATTTACAAGAAGGCTGTTGTCTGTTTTTTATATTATCTAAGTTATGGTCATAATAATTGTCCTGTACTCAAAGAAGTAGAAGCCGAATTTTTTGCTACCATTTAATCCCAATAATTATGGCAGAATTTTGACTGATATGTTGTAACTTAAAATACAACTCTTCATAAACTCATCAGTAAATCATCAGTTTCGAAATAATTAATAATGTAACACCATTATCGATTGTTATGGTGATTGGCGATTGCTCATTACCTATAACCTCATTTCTACCAAAATTTATGACAATTTCGTTCACGTCAAGTTACATAAGATTAAATAACGCCTAGACATTAATATTCAGACTGTATAACTGAATATTGGGTATAGCACGTAAACATATTTTGATTTCGTGCCGATGGGGCAACGCGAATATGTGATAAGAAAACGATCTTAGTTACTTAGAAGATTTCATGGTCTTTTTTGTTTATTATTGCATACGAGACGCACGTTTAGCACACACGATTTTACCAATTCTTTAATTTAAAATTGGGACATTATTGCTAGCGACGCTATTAAGAAATCATGATTGACCTTAAAGATGAGTTTAAAATTTCTTTTCAGCTTAACATTTAATTGTCTTTATGGATCTATTAATATTAGAAATTCTACTTACAGGCTTTGATCTTTTTCTCGTAGATCCTTAACAACATGTTTCCTGCTGTAACTTCTCCATATAATAAATCACGTAAATGTCACATGAAAATGCTCATATCAGATATTTTATACTAGTCTCTCCTGCCTTTGTAGCCACAAAGAACCTGGTTATGGTTTGCCAAGAACATTGAATTTTCTTTTCCAGGCATTTGAAGCAATTTTGAACTGATTAGAGTTATTATTTGCTACTTCCAGACAATCGAGGTTTCCAGAAAGTTGAAGTAGTAAAAGTACTTGGAGTCATTTTATGTCAATTCCAGGTTGTTATAATATAGGCACGCATACATTTTTTTTGAAAAAGTGCCTTATACAAAGTTTAACTGTTTGGAGTATTTGTTTGGTTCCAACATTATTAGGTCACCTTTTTCAGGCATTTAAAGAAACTTTAAATTGGTCAGTCATTTTCTGCTACTTCTAGGTATTTTTAAGGGAATTGTATTACTTCTAGGCAATTGAAAACATCAAGTCTTTTTTCAAAACTCCATATTTTTAATTAGTGATTGATTAGATTTTAGATTCTGTGAACTATCATTAAAATATTTTAAAGGACTTATGTATAAGGTAAACATCATCCCTTCAGAGCAATTGATAGCTTTATCACTGAGTAGTTCATAGATTTAAATCGGTTGGTTTCCTGGAAAGTTTTTGGAGGAGCGGTATTAAGTACTTGCAACTTCTCGAAGGCCTTTGACGAAGTAAATATCATAATTCCTTGATCTATAAACTGGAGAGGGCAGTTGCTGTGTGCCCTCCTCTGCTGATGTAAGCAATTTAACTGATGGAACTCAATGAATGGACCATTTACAATCGCCTGCGAAATTTTTCCTTAAGTGTCATTTACAGACGCCTGATTTAGAGATTTGTGTATGTAAGGTGCTCACATTCCTTGATGGTTGATATCCAGTTGATGGTTTCATCAATGGGAAATCCATAGAATAGTTTTATCGTTGGTTGATTTTTTGTTTGAAGGTGCCTCCAAGGCCTTTATCAGAGTAAATCATGATCTGTTAATCCACTCATCTGAAGAAAGTAGGCATGGTGGACCTGCTTCTCCTTAGATGAGTAAAACTTAGGTATATAATAGAACCTAAATAAAAAAGGCCTGCCTTGGATTGTATTCATATTTGCATAGGCTTAATGTATCTAGAGCTAAAGTCAATGTTCATGTCAATGTTCCAGAACTTTCCAAAATATTAATTTAACCTGTTGGAGCATGTTTACATTTCCTCTCGTGCCTGTAGTCTTCAAACCCTTGCCACTTAAGATACAACTTCTCAAAGTCACTCACATATATCCATTAAAAACATGTCGTATGTTTATACTGATCTCTCGTTCTTGGTAGTGACAAAACAGACCTGGATATGATGATTTACCTCTTCAGACATGTAGGTTCATATTAGCTCGACCACATTTCATAATATTTGTTTCATACTGGCATCATCAGATGATTAACAGCCCTCTACAGCGACTCACTGGTCTATCGTGGATAAGAATAATGTTATCAGACTTATTCTTAAAACTGGAAGCAATCCCCAAGAAGCCAATCAGTATTCTTAGCACCCTCCCTAAATATAAAATTTAGATGTAAGGTGCTAACATCATTCCTTTAAAGTCTTTGATTGATAGCCTTTGACTGATCAAATTAAAATTTTTATCACCCTTATATTGAAGAAAGTCACACTCAAGCTGTGAGAGTGCTCGGCTATAATTCCCGTAAGATCCAGATATGAGGATTCCACAAGTTCACATGTGGGACATCGGTTGTTTAATGTTTCTTAAATAATATATTTATCTGATTTTATCATAGCTCATTTTTCTTCTTTACCCATCATCTTTGACCTAATTAGGGGTGCCAAAGATTACAAACTTGAGTGAAGAGACCACCCCAAATTCACTGGACAGATTTATTGAATTTTCAATAAAGAAAATAATTGCTAGAGAACTTTTGGTACAGTACAGGGTAGGTAAGGGTTAGTTTGGATACAATAGTCAGATAATAGGGTGAACACAATAAGTCTGTCACAGGCTGAGGTGCATTTAAGAGTGAAAGCTGGATGATCCCCAGGACGTAGAAGGAATAATGACAATCTTTGTACTCAACAAGAGATCAGGTGCTGAAATATGGGATGCTCTGGTACCTAACCGGTAATAGTGATATGGGCGCAACGAAGATTCGAAATATTTGAGCATCTGGGTTAGAATACTTTGGTCGGATCTCCGTAATAGCCCACGTCATCCTTAGTTTCTTATCATCTTCAACAGGAAAGTATGATTTTTCTCTTGGCATATTGCATATTGACAGAGTTTAAAAGGGCCTCTGTAGCACACGGTATAATATTTATTATAATTGCAAATAATGATGCACATGTTCTAATTCCTCAAGAGGCAACTAATACCCACACTTTAGTTAAAAATATTCCGCTTGGCGAACAAAACATCCTGACAAGATTTGAATATTTCATGGACTTCGCATAAAATGACTACGAACGCAGACTTAAAATGTGTAAGAAACAATGACTGAGACTTTACGAGTCGAGCCACTTCTTGAACTTAAATTTTGTTTTCGACTGTAGCTTATGGAGTACTTTCATTGTTAAAATTACGGGCACTTAATTTAAACTGATAGCGTCTACATCTAGATAGAAATGTGTAATGATGAAGGTTAAATACAGTGACCCAATTTTTAAAAAGATTAAATTTAACAAAACACCGATCTTATATGAAAATTATGGTAATCAGGATTATTTCGAGTGTTGCTTGAAATTCATGCCCGAATTATGTTAAATTTTATTCCATTAAAACGTTGTAAACGATGTTTTTGTCGCGGCAATATAAACAAACGCATTATGAGAAAACAGTATTTTTTTTTCATTTCTCAATATCTAAGTAATTCTACTGCAACACTGAAAAACAAACTTGGAGAACATCATACATACATAAGAGAGAGATGCCATTGGTACTATTTGTAGACGTAAGAAGAAGCAAGATAGAATTTCATGCACTCTGTAACTTGAGTGAAGCTAGCCTAAGAAAGTACAGGCTAAAGACGTGGTAGCGTAAGGCTGATCTTGACGAGGAGCATAGGAAAAATCACAAGATATACTACACATAATTGATGATAGGTGGTGCAAGGAACTCTTGGAAGATATCCAGAAGAGTATATAGTAGAAAGTAATGACTAATGAATTTGAATCCAAAAAGAAATACTACTTTTCTGTAAATCTGCCAAGAATTTGAAGCAGGCCAAAGTCTCGGACCAAAAAGACCAGGACTGGAAACGTGTTCCTTAAGTGCGAAAAAACCCATACATTAACATGCAACAAATAATGACAATGTTTCACCGATTCTTCCCTTGCACTGGCCACTGAGAGGGAAAATTTATTTTTCCATAGTCTACCTCAGACAAGAGCCAGTCTCTCCGAATATATCCTAGAGAATCCTATCCAATACAATACTGAGGAAAAGTTATTAAGCAAAGGTCTTAATTTGCGTTCGCATCAAAGCCATCGGTTCTGGATGTTATCGCTTTTATAGAGTCATACAACTTACTTCGGGTAGAAGCTGAATAATTTCGCTATGAGATAGGACGTACCTTGGATCAACTGGAAGCCACCAAACACGAATTTATCCAGACAGGAACAGACTGCGTTCAAGCATCTAAAAAGGGACACCGACATCAAAGTTTTACCAGCGGACAAGGGCAACGCAACAGCTGTAGCGAAGGAATTTATAGTATCTCTCTGAGGTATTGTGGAATAAACTCACTCCATACCAAGCCACCAAATTTCTACGAGCTTCCTGAAATACACAAAGAAGGGACCTTTACGAGCTATCACCAGCTGCAGGGATTCGCTATATCGGAACCTACCAAGTTCAGGTCGAACATTATCCAGCCACTAGAAGGGAACACAGGCTTCCTTGTACAAAATTGCTTATTTTTTCGAACTCCTTCAGACCACTAACATCGGTAAGCCAGTAAGCTTTAATGTTAAGAGAGATCCCTTAACATGATTAGGTAAAGACTCAGACAGGACGCACCACTTGCAGAATGCATTGGACTTTCACTGGAAGGATGGACCTTTTAGAAGGAATGGGCCTATCTTCGAAATACTTACTGCCCCAAACGCTGACGATTATGGCAACCAGTTACACGGTCCAATCTAAATTGAGCCTGTGAAGTTCACAAATCAGATTTAAATATTTGGCTCACGTTTCCTGTTTCTTCAGATTGATGTTAGTTTCCGCTGGTGTAGAAACTTTATTACATACATAAAGCTTTTTCATATATGAAGCAAAACTAGGCCTGTCTTGTTAGCCTAAATTCGATATGTACTGGAAAAGCGGCAGATGTCGTTTTCCACTACCGCCTCAATTTCGTGTAGAGAAAATATCTCAACAGGTGTCTCATCTAGGTTATAGTAGTGCCTAAGGTGAATGTAAAAAAAAGTGAAGTAGCCTGAGTAACAAAACTTTGACAGCGTGTTGCTGGCTCCAATACACTAAGGTGATTATTACGTTATCGTGACATGCGACCAAGAAACCTGTAATAATCTAGTAATTATTTGGCTTGATTCTCAGTCTGAGGCCAAACCTCTGGGTCGCTCTTTTAGCATCCTTACTTCATGACTCCTAGTTTCAATTCAAAGATAAGTTTTATGGCCAGGACGAAAAATTTCCAATTCATCAAGCTATAAAACCATCAGAGGTTGGTAAGGAGTAGCAAAGACTAAGACAGAAGAAAGACTGGCTACCAAGAATTGCGTATTCCAAAACCCCTATGAATGTGGAGACTCATACATACAGGCAAGACAAAGCAACCACTGGAAGTCAGCACAAAAGAACATGAAAAGAGGACCTGGACAGGAGAGGTCATAACATAAGCAAGATTTTGTGTAAGAAGCAACATTGGAAGAAAAGATGACTTCTGGACATCACGGAAAAGTAAGGGTCTTTAGCCCAGTGTTGATATTTCTAACGTAGAAGACCAGTACTGTCAGGACACTGTAAGTTAAGTTCTAATGTACTTCATATATGACCAGACGTCACAAACCGTCTGCTATATAAACCTGTAAAATAATTTCTGTTGTTGTTTTCACATGATAATACATGTTGGTGACATCGGTTGGGGATACATCCGAACCGAAACGTCGTGCTAAAATAAACACAATAAAAATTTGAATTGGTCTTCATTGTTTCCCGCACCCAACGCCTGAGTTGGCCTAACCTGTATAACATAACATCTATCTGGTAAAATAATATTTTTCCACCTTGAAAGATTATTACATTTCTAGTATATGTACTTTTCAAGAAATCTGTTGGTTGGAGTTATTAAAGCTAACTCAGCTCATACTAATGATTGAATTTATGACTACTTCTTAGTCTTATATTCCTATATATTCCTTTTTTAATATCTTCACCAGATATATATCCAGTGATCATATCATCATTATAACCTATGATGCTTCGTTGTGAGTTGCGTTATCATATCAGCAAATAAAAAGAAAGTTGAATATCTGAACTCTTGTTGTTTAGTCAACCTACAATTCCTTTTTACTATTGCCTCACATTTTTCTTACTTGGCCCAATAATCACCAATTAATTAATGGTACTCCTTGCTTCCCTTCCCTCTCTTACCACCTAATCATCTTCATGAAATTGATATTTAAGAAATATCTTTTACAGTTTGCCTTGGCTATCAATAGAAGATAATAATCATTAGAAGAAGTAGCATCAACATCTGCAAATACTTGACTGAAAGAAGGTTATTTTACTGAAGCTCATGAACAATTATCAAGAGCCTAAAAATGCCTTGAAATATAAAAATGATCAGAAGAAAGTTTCTGGTGAAACCATTGAGTGTTGCTGAAGTGATAATTATTAATTGGATATTATAATTGTTTTAATATAATTGATATTTATCTTCTAATATATCTTGTTCCTTGTTCGTGTTAATGACCTTTCAAGTAACAAAGGATGTACACATTAGTAGGATCAAGAGCTGAGAGGTGGCTTTGCCTTGTTCTAGTGAAGATCATGAACAACCATCAACAACCATCTTGAAATTGCATTGGAAGATCATCAATTTTCTAGCCCGGTTTATAATATTATTAACCTATACGATAATAAAACTTCATCCTATTTCATAAAATATGAACATGGTTTAGTTATTGGTCAAATGTTGACAATTTCCTGATATATTCAAAATTATATATGACCGTACATAATATCTACATACATACATACTCATATGTAAACGCTAATTGTATTCTCAGCTTTAATAACAAAAATAACCTACACTGACCTTGAGAAAAGTAAACTAATAAGCTAAATCACGTTGTTGTAAATTTTGCATTGTTAAAAGCGTTAATTTTGTTCTTCTACATTATGTTTTACCATACAAAGGTTGTGCTGATGAGCACGTTTTAGTAAAAAAAATTATCATTTGATTCCATGAAGGAGAATAATATGATTCCTATTAATTTATTGAGGTGCTTAGCAGCATTTATTATACAGGTTGATAGAAATAATTATAATTGAATCATAAGATTAAATTCAGTATTCAATTGCTATGGTTGGGATCTGGGAAGAGAAATAGACGAACTTCAAATAGATGAGGTAGCAACTACTACTCAGCAAGAATCTGCTATGGAAACTGCTAGTCAAACTATTCGGCGATTAGACTAGGTTGTTGATTCGCTGATCCTGGTTGTTCTAAGTTGACTGGAAAATCAGAATAGTAAAAACAAACTATCGAGCGGAGCGACCATCAGATACCAAAAGATCATCAAAACTACCTATGAAAGACATACCCTTGGAAGCTGCAATAGTTCTTTGCAAATTCGCGCTATCAACACTTTTAAGCTATAAAAAGACTAACTAAAACTATTCTAAACTTACAGGATAAAAGACAGCAACATGCACAAAAAAATAGCCATAAAGGCCATCATAGAAAAAAGAACTATTAATGCCAGGAGTAGGCCAACCTACCTTTGCAGTATAGAAGCCCAGGCAGAATTTGAGACTTTACAATTTTTTAGATCTATTTTCATTAGCACAAATCGTCTTAATGAAAACAGATCTAGTGCTTTTAAAAAATCATTATTTATTCCGTTCTCGAAGTTCATTCAGTGAACCTTGAATAATTTAGTGAGCTTGATCATATGGACAAAAAATCAAGTCCTATCAGATCCGGATAGCGATCTGGCCATTCTACTTTGTCGCAGAATTCTCTTATTTAAATGCGAAGAATGCATTCTACCAAGGGCAAGCAATTCCAATTTGATAATGGATTGCTGTAAAGAATATGAAAACCAAACATTGCTTGCTACATCTAAAAAGTCAAATGATTCACTTGGTATGCTAGTTGAGAATCGGATTATTTATGAAGAAGATTTGTTAGCAGCAAATGCGAAATATCATAGTGAGTGCCGCTTTATACAAAACGTAACAACACGAAAGCAATGGAACGGAAACAACGATCAGTAAAAATCAGTACATGAACAGAAATTATGTTTGATCTATCAATAACTAAATACAACTGAAGAAAAAATTCTCCCAAATGACAGCGATTTATTACAATGTTATCAGGAAAACTGAAACAGATAAATAGCATTTCTAAGTGATCGCAAACAAGCAACAAAATGAATATTCAGGGCTTAGGTGTTTTCTGAAGCAAGCTATAAGCAGAATCGTAATACAATTGATGAAGGATGGAATTATCACTTTAATAGCACTACTAAAATTAGTCGTTTTTATAAGACTTATAATTACTGATGTATTTCCATCTGCTATCAAAAGATCAAGAGCAGTACTTGTATTTAAAAAACAAGGGAGATCTTCAAAAAAACATATTCGAAATTACTAACTATTGACTACTTTGTCCTCCACTCTGCTCTAAAAAATGAACTCTATGAATACTTTGAGGCAAAGTTTCTTTTTTTATCTTGTCAATAGATATTTGGATCTATCATTCTAGTTAGTCTAAACTGCGGGAATATATGTTGAAGGTATCCATAGTAAGTTAAAATTACATTCTCTGATCTATCAAAGGCCTTTGAGTGTGTCTCACTTCGGGTAGTGGTGAAGAAGTTGTGGGCTTATAAGATGGGCAAGATTAGAGTAAAAGTATCTAAGTAGGTATCCAAGTGATCGCAAACAAGCAAGTTATTTGAAAACCGAATCTAGTTGTAAGTTTCAAGTTAAAATCAGTGAGACTTAAATCATACAGATATCTAATGAAATTTATTCCCGTTAAATATGAAAAATATTTTAATGCTACAATAAATGATAAATGACCAGTCTTTGAAATTAATTATACTAAAATTGCCAAGGAATTTAGTAAATATGTTAATAATAGTAGAAATAGGAAAAAAACAACTTTTTAAAATTAACATAATTATTACCTATAATAAAGTAACACTTAGATCAAGAGATTTAGGTCTAAAATAATTATATACTTATTATATTTTATGGACCTATAAAATTAACCTATTAAAGAAAACCCATTTCGAAATAAAAAAACACTATCCAACAAACATATTATTATTGAAATAAACTTTTAGTAATTATATAGTGACGGATTTTTAGACGTAATATTATTTATTTGACGCACGTCAACTTGTTACTGGTTATTTACAGATAATTTGCACTAAATATAGATTCATTAAATCTAAATAAATAATTAAGATGGCAAAAACGTGAATGCCCACACGCACATTTAGTATGGAAGTTTTATAACATTAAATTAAATTGAAGTATTTATAGTTTTATTGTCTAATTGCGGATCTGTTTATTACAAAATTTAAGTGTTTTTTTTTAATTTTCCAGTGATGTTAATGCATGTAAATTTTTTTTACGTATATATTGTAAATAGCTAATAGATATTTTTTATTTCGTGTTTGACAATGAATTTTATAGTTCCGCATTTAGACCAGGAATCATGAACTTTATCCATGTAAACCCAATTAACAAAAGCCATTTTTATATCGTGCTATATTCAAGATTATCAACTTAAACTCCATTATCTTTCTAAAAAAGTAACTTGATTTTAATGTTGGCTTCGTTCAAATTAACATCTCTAGAACATTTTGATCTACTGAAGTCAAAATTATCATTACCAATTTTCACATAACCAAGTCCCTAAATAATGAAACTTTTAGCTTATTTTATGTTTTCACTATCGAATTAGAGTCTCACATTCTGGAACTTATGTAATTTATGGATGATTACTAGTAATTGTATTTTTTATGTTGATGTTAATTCCTATAGGTCGGACGTGCATTCGAACTATGCCGCCTTTGTAGGTCATTCATATTATCTGCTATCAGGACTGTGTCATCTGCACACCATATATTGTTGATCCATGTGCCATTTACTTTGATGCCTATTTTTGGTCCTTTGAGGGCTTCTTGGACGATGTTTTCAGAGTAAATGTTAAACAGAAGTGGAGATAGGACACATCTCTATTTTATACCTCTAAGGATTTTCTGTGCTTTTCTAACTTTCTTATCAAATCTAACTGCAGCTGATTGGTTTCAACACAAGTTTCCAAAATTTTTCTTTTTGATTTACCCCGGGGTTACTTTGTCACGTCCAGTAGCGCGCCATTGTTTTTTTTATGAAGGGAAAAATGTGCGGCTGCAATTTAAAACATAATGATAGTTCTTTTGTCACAGATCCAAGTAATTAATTAAACCATGAGGACCTACGAAAAAACCTTTGGCAGTCGGCCATATGGCAACTATAGCGAAGAAAATTTAGAAAAAGCAGTGGAGGCCGTTCGAAGTGGTATGAGCAAAAAACTAGCGGCCCAAACCTATAGGATCCCACGCATGACTCTGTCTATAAATGCCTTGGAAAGCACCCAAAGTCTGTTGGACATCCGACAGTCCTCAGTAAGGAAGAAGAAGGGTTAATATCAAGATCCTTGGGAGTCGTGGCAGAATGGGGATTTCCACTAACAAAGGCAGATATAAAGGTTGTTATTAAAAAATACCTTGACAAAAAGGGTATTGTTATACCTGTATTAAAAGACAACATCCCTGGGGATGATATGGTTAGTGCTTTCATCAAACGAAACAATTTATCTGTTCGAATAGCCTCGAATATCAAAAGATCCCGATCCTCAGTGGACCAAGAGGATGTTTTGAAGTTTTTTGCAAATATTATACCTGCATTATTAGACTCTAGTGGGGATCATATGTATAACTATGACGAAACAAACGTCACTGATGACCCCGGTGCTAGAAAAGTCATTGTTCCACGAAACTCGAAAAAGGTCGAACGTGTCCAAAATCATTCCAGGACAGCCATTAGCATAATGGTCTGCGGTAGCGCCATTGTGTCTTGTTGGTGTCTTGTTCAGTGGAGTCTTGTTGCCATGGTGGTATATAAAGCCAATAATATTTATGAAAACTGATGTAAAGGCGGCCCACCAGGAACAGTATTCGAGATATGGTTTAAGGAAATTTTACTTCCACATGTCCTAAGAACAAGAACCTGGAAAAAGAGTGATCCTCATAGGAGACAACTTGGCCAGCCATTTTGCTCCAAGTGTCGTACAGGTAGCACAAGAACATGATATATACATGAGCCCGTTTCCTCCCAATGCGACACATCTAATGCAACCTGATGAACATTAGATGTGGCGATATTCGGACCAATGAAGAAAAGATGGCGTGATATTCTCGAAAGCTGGCGAAGAGAAAGTCGATATCTTGGGTATCTCCCATTTTACTGAACAGACTTTGGGTGGCCATTAGTGACACAGTGTCGCAAAATTTAATATCAGGATTTCGCACCACCGGCTTATATCCATGTAATGCGCAAGAGGTTCTACGAAAACTTCCCGATACTGCTGTTCAGGAAAAAGAAATTGGGAGAACATTAGACGAAAGTTTAGTTGAGTTGTTAAAAGAACATAGGGAAGTTCAAAATTCCGAGAAGAAAAGAAAACGAGGAATAAAAATAGAACCAGGGCAAAATGTTTCGTCCATCACCTCCTCAGAAGTAGGCGAGAGCGCCATGAATATTGTCGATGATGATGTAGAACCATCCACCTCTAAAGGAAATTCGAAGAGCGCAACAAATAAATCAAAGTTGGGTGTTAAGGGTAAAGAAAAAAATCTCCCATTAAGAAAATCGACACGGAAAATAGATGATTCAAACAAATGTGGCATCTGTAAGTGTTTGTGGGAAAACTACAAATATCGAGTTGAATGGATAAAATGCTGCAAATGCCAAAAATGGATTTGTGGCATCTGTAATAATGATAGTAGGGATCCCTATTTCATTTGTGATAGATGTGAAGATAGTGCGGATGAAGATCCCTATCATACAGACGAAGAAGACGAATATGTGCCTGACTAAAGTCTAGTGCCTTAACGTTTAGTGCCGTATTGATTAACCTCAGTGAAGTTTTCACTTTTTGTTCTGTTGAGTTTATGTTAAGTTGAATATTTTTGTATGCTTACTACAGCATTAAGGTTGTGTATCAAAGTTCCTGTTTATTTAGGCATTAATTGCCTACTACCTACCGATACCAAAATGTATGTATAAGTTTGTTTTCTTTTTTCTTGTTTTGTTTACTAGAAATAAATATTTTTCAACTTTTGTATAAGCAAGTTGTTTATTTTTCGTATTTTTCACCATTTGGATGTTAAAAAAAAATTAGATACTTACCTATATGACACACGCCAATATATTTTAGCCCCATATCTGGGGTTTCTTTGTCAGATCAACATTTCATTGTCAATCCAACGAGACCATCCGCAAAGTCGTAGCTTTTACGATAGCCGAGATATGGCATTTTTGATGCCCATTTTTGGCCTCAAAAACGGACGTCGAAAACGACTTTTTCAGGATTTTCAAAGTGCTCTCATTCCCTTAGTTCTGCTCGGATCCTGTTATAACCCGGTGTTTTCGTAATCTAGGTCACCCAAATAAGATGCTGGTATACTTAGTTTGATTTCGAAAAAAATCAATTTTTGGTGAAAAAATTCGATACGGGGGGGTAAACCCGAAAAATGAAAAATTCCAAACTTTGAAGGTCGATATCTCGGCTTCTATTGGAGCTATCGGGAAAATTCCAACGGGTTTGTCTTAGTTTCGTCGTTCTGAATCCAACGAGACCATCCGCAAGGTCGTAGCTCCTCCAATAGCTGAGATATGGCATTTTTTATGCCCATTTTTGGCCTCAAAAATGGACGTCGAAAACGACTTTTTCAGGATTTTCAAAGTGCTCTCATTCCCTTAGTTCTGCTCGGACCTGTTATAACCCGGTGTTTTCGTAATCTAGGTCACCCAAATAAGACGCTGGTATACTTAGTTTGATTTCGAAAAAAATCAATTTTTGGTGAAAAAATTCGATATATAACGTAAAAGTGTGTTCAAAAGGTGACAAAGTAACCCCGGTTTACGGTATGTTGAGTCGGCATTGGAACGAGTTTATGATGTTGCACTCTATCAATTAATTTTCTAACCGTGGAATCAATCTGAATAGTTCTGTACCAACATTTGGGTTGCGGCCAGTTCCTATTCCGAATTACGAGGATCCAACGGCGCTTTCGTATTTTGAGCAATTCTGCAGTCATTGACCTTTAGAAACACTCTCAGAATGTGTCTCTTCAAGCTGATCAATCTGTAATCATCACATCTTGTTGCGTTGGTCTTTTTTGGGAAGTAGGATAAAAAGAGATGCAAGCCATTTGGTTGGGAATTTTCCTGTGTTGTAAATTTGGCTGCACGCCTAGGTAGAATTTGAGCAATTCAGCAGGGACTAAATTTGATTTAACCGTTTTATTACCTTTCAAGCTTTTTTATCAATTTTAAGCTCTAGTTATCTCTACTATTGCAATTGACGGCCAGACCATTCTTTTTCTAGATTATCTTATTCTAACTGAGGTCTATCATCTGCAGACAGACTGTTAATATATTATTTCCAAATAGCTTTTCGCTGTGCGTTATCTCGTACCATTTGTTTTGGTTTATTTGTATGTTAGAGAAAGTCTGTTTCCTATACAGGGTGATTTTCAACCTATGCGCATAAACTTGGGAAATGGTAGATGAAGATCAATAATGAGTAATGAGAAAAAAATTTAGTAAAATATTTTTGGTTTCCTAAATAAAGATAAACAAATGTCAACAGAACGTGTATCAGACGAACTTATTTTGTTTATTAATAACTGATAGTAAACAAGTCATAATGTTTGAAATTTGTTGTTTGGAATCTTTAGCAGTACTTAGTTTGTTGGTGGCTGTGATCGTTTTCGATCGTTATTTTCACACGAACAAAATAAAAGCGTCAAATGTAATGCCGCACATTTTTACAAACGACGAACTTGTCGACATGGTTTTGGTTTACGGAGAAACGCATCAGAATGCAGTGGCAGCAGCTGATCTGTATGCCCAAAGATTTCCCCGAAGATATCATCCGAGACTTGGGGCTTTCTTACGTGTTATTCAGCGGGGTAGAGAAACTGGCAATTTGCGGCCGCGGCCTGGACAAGAAGCTATTAGACCTAGGTACATTCTAAATCTGGAGGAGGATATTTTAGAAGTTATCGAAGAACAACCTGGAATTAGCACTAGGACAATTGCAGCGCGATTTGGAGTATCGCAATCTACAAGTTGGCAAATTTTAAGGCACAAGTTGCTGTAGCGTTTCATGTGCAGAGGGTACAAGCCCTACTTCCAAGAGATTTGCCGCTTCGAGTACACTTTTGTGAGTGGTTGTTACATCAGCAGCAGTTAAGCCCAAACTTTACCATGAACATTTTAGTTACGGATGAGGCAAATTTTACGCGCAATGGAATTTTCAACTTTCATAATACTCATTACTGGGCTTTGGAAAATCCGCATATTACACGGAGAACATACTTTCAACAACGTTTTTCTGTAAATGTATGGGCTGGAATTCTGAACGGAATGCTTATCGGACCTTTTATTCTGGAAAATCGTTTGACTGGTGCTCGGTATTTAGAATTTTTGCGCAACAATTTACCAGTGCTCCTTGAAAATGTGAATCTCAACGTTAGGCAGAACATTGGGTTTCTTCATGATGGTGCTCCACCACATTTTTCACGACCAGTGCGACAACATTTAGATCGTGTGTTTCCCGGACGATGGATAGGCCGTGATGGTCCAGTTGGGTGGCCCCCTCGCTCGCCTGACCTTAATCCATTAGACTTTTATTTGTGGGGTCATATGAAAACAATGGTGTATGTAAACGAAGTTGATACTGAGCAAGAGCTACGACATCGCATAAACGCTGCCAGTGACAAAAATGCAATTCGCCTACAGCCTGGTTTGGCCCGTGCATGTACGTCTTCATGGATTCGACGAGCTCAAGTCTGTATCGAAAATAATGGAAACAACTTCAAACAGTTGCTTTAAATTAAACACGTTAAAAAATACACGTTTTTTATTAAAAAAAATATGGATCTCCAAAACTAAAAATATTTTACTACATTTTTTTTCTCAATATTACTCATCAGCTATCATTTCCCAAGTTTATGCGCATAGGTTGAAAATCACTCTGTATACTCCAATTGTTTCTTTTATTTTCTTATTCAGGTAATAGAGGTTATTATTTATTTATGTTTTTTCCGTATTTTCAAATTCAAATTCAAAATACTTTATCTGCCTATAAAAAGAAAAACAATTCTAACTAAAAAAGTTGCAGTAGAATCACATAGTTTTCTTTAGACAAAAAGGATGGTTTCGCGATTTTTAAAACCGTTGACACCTGGCATTAAGTATGACAAGGGTGATACTAATACTTAACATTTAATAAACTTAGAAACTTAACAGAATTAAAGACTGAAAAAATATCTGGTAAAAAAAATTGTATTCATAAAGAAAAAAAAACAAAATAAAACGTCACATGTATGGTGCGCAAAAGGTCGAAACTGGCTCGATGGTACCCCGACAGACAGATCCGCGACATCCGATAGGGCCTTCAGGAACACTGAAAGGTTCTTAAGTATATTTATATATTTGTTAAAAACGAGTATATTTTCATTTTAAAAACCTTTGCGTTTTATTGTGATTCTAGCAAAAACTCTTTTTTATATTTTGCAAAATTTTTTTTCTGACATATTTTTAGTATTTATTAAGAGATTATTCCATAACGTTGTGGCATTATATAGAAAAGACTTGTAAAAGTTTGCTGTTCGATGATCCGGAATTTTAAATACATGTGTGTTCCTAGTATTGTGATTATGAACAAATGGAATGAAATTTTTAAAAATGTATGGTGGCTTGAGATTTGATAACCTTGAACATAAAAAGATACATATGATATTTTCACTTGTTTGACATATTGATAATTTGGTTCTTTCAGATAAGGTGATATGTTATGTCTATAAGGTATAGAGTAAGTAAATCGCATACATCAGTTCTGCAACTTTTGAATTTTTCTACAAAGTACACCAGAAATCGAGTTAGTAAAAACAGCATCTCCATAATTAAAAGAGAGATTACAAGGGATTCGCAAAGTAAATATTTAGTTTTTGAGGAAAGATATTTTTTTAAGTGTGAAATATTTCTAAATTTGTTACCTCATCCGTAATTAGTATAAAAACATTTCTAATTTTAATATTTAAATTGTCTTTGACGAGCCCTTTTTTCTGATAATTTGAATGACAGATCATCACTTGAGATTTTTAAATTGTGCTCTTGTGCATATAGAGCAGTATTATTTAAATCAGTGTTTATATTTAGTTCTGCCTATTGAATATTATTAAAGTTTAATGGTAAATACAGTTGAGAGTCATCTGCATACTGAAGAATTTGAGAGTGTTTTAGTAATTTGTTCATGTCAGCAACATAAATTGAAAAAAATAATGAAGAACCAAAAAACGCCTTTTTCTATTTTGTTAAATTTTGATTTTAGAATACTGTTTTCATTTTTAATAACTACACAACAAAATCGATCAAAAAGTTAACTTTGAAATAATTTAACGGTATTACTCGAAAAGCCAATATAATGTAATTTAGAAAGTAATAAGTTGTGATCTATAGTGTCAAATCTAACAAAGTAAAGACAGGTTAAATCCTTTTATTCCTCGTTAAATCTAATATCGTCGGAAATCGTGATAAGGCATGTAGCGGTGGTAAAATTTTTCCTGAAACTCGACTGACAATCGGGAATTAATTGGAACTTATCAGTAAATGTAGTTATTTGATTATATAAAAATCGCTCTATTATTTTCGATAGTACTGGCATAATACTTATTGGCCTAAGATCTGTTTCTTTTTTTGGGTCGCTATTTTTTACTATTGGCTTGAAAATAGCTTTTTTCCAGATATCTGGAAAATCTCCCTTAATAATGCAATAGTTAACAATATTGTATTTGTCATATTTTCTTTCATGTCATTCCATGTATTATCAAGATTCGCCTCTTCAGTTGGCTATGATATAAGTAACATCGTAAAGTCTTAATTTATTTTTTTCCTCATTTTACTTTTCCTACTTCTATCCTAATCATAATCTATCCTTGATTCTTGTTTTTTTTTCATTAGTGATATTTATTTTAATTTCTGGTATGAGAATGATGGAACGTCAGCCTCAAGGTATGTACCTATTTTTACTACTGTGTTTGTTGATCAATATGTATTTAAGAATAGTGTAGAGACGCCTTGGTGGCAGTCTAAGTGTTACTTATTCATGAGCGCCTCTTGGCAGAACTGGTATAGCTTTCGTTCCTATCTCCCAACCCATAAGGGCCTACTTCTATCTTGTATGCTTATTCTAACTTTGGAGTTGAAATCGTTCATGTTTCTTAATATTTTTACGAATTAGCTGTCTCAGTTCTTCATGGAATTCTTTGACTTTATCATCCGATGCATCTTGAGATAGGGGCATATACTTGGATGATGTTGAAGTTTAACCAGACGTGCTTTAATCTCAGTAGTGCCATCCAATCTGAATGTGAGAGAAAGTTAATTACTGACGGAATTATGTTTTAAAGATAACAAAAAGCACTTATTATATTTCTTGATGGTGCACCTGAAGATTGAGAAAAGTAGATAAACTTGATGATAGATTAATATCTGACCACTTATTTTTATTTTTATTAGGCCAAAAGCGTGATATTTAAAAAAATATGGACAACTGTTCGCTCTAAATCCACTCATTGCAAATATTAGAGCTATATCACCTCTAAAAAAGTCAGATCTTCTTTAATTAATCTAAAGATAGCACTATCATAATTACAATGGAAAACTTTGTGCAGATTATATGTATGATTCTATCCAGCTTGGTCATTTCGAAGAGCACTTCTGGCCTACTCATTTGTCTCTCAGTAAATAGGTTGATCATATGTTGACGACGTAGTTCTGGAACCTCCAGTAATATGGAACTCGTGCCCAGTTGTCTGGGTGGTACCTGGTTGGTTTCCTGCTGAAGTCCAGTATTTTGCCCAGTGGTGTAGTTCTTATCTGGTAAAGGTTTGGCTTCGCACAGGACTGTCGCTCTGGTCTGGATGAATGCCTCGCAGAATCATAGAATGTAAATAGTCATAGAGTGGTTCGTTCGTCTTCCTTACAACCCCTACTTTCCCGAGTATATATAGGTATTTCCTGTCTGTGAGCAGCTCTGTTAAGTTTCGCAGTTAGTGCCTGGAGTGGCCCAGTGTGTATGTATATACCCTTCTGAAGGGCGAGCTGCCCAAAATTTGTTTGGAGAGTTTCATCCTTGTTTTAGCATACCCTTTTCCATGTCTGCTGGAGCTATGAGTCTGGTGCTGGCCTCTTTCATTGCCAGTTGGAAAACCCTTCATGCAGCTCTATTTTTGCCTATATTCTGTGATAGGATTATCTCTGGCCTGTTTTGTTCTGTTTAGTTAGTGTTTAGTTACTGCCTGGTCTCCTGTGATAATTTCGAAGGCAGCCCTTCTTTGTTTAGTCTTTCAGTCTTCGATACATAAAGTTATCACTAAGTAATTTCCATTATCTGTCTTTTGAGATACCTCAACTCTTTGGAGAAAATTCAGATGATGTAATTGTTGTCACTCCGAAGAGGTTCGTTTAAGATTCAGATTGTATGAAATGTGTTTAAATATTATCTCGAAGTGTGGTGATTTTATGCGCAATTCCTGGAATAATTATGTAATTCTTCCAGGCAGTTGAGCCACTTTTTGAAATTCCCAAGTCAGTTGAAGTAGATTTTCACGTATTTCAAGCACCTGGCCAAATTCTTCATTTCTTCCAGGCAGTTGAGGTCACATTTCCAAGTTTTTCCATGTGTTACAAGCTCCCGAAAATGTTTCGTTTCTTCCAGGGAGTTGCGGCTATTTTTCAAAAGTACCAGGCAGTTGAAGTAGATTTTCACGTATTTCAAACTCCTGGAAGAATGTTTCTTTTCTTCCAGACCAGGCACTTTTCCGTTTTTCCTAGCAGTTGTAATGAATCTGCATGTCTGAAAATTGAATTATATCTCTCACACAGATTTGCTTGCTAATCTGCAAATATTTGTGTCTCTATCACATGAAGAAAAAAGAAAAGGTTTGTCGAAATCTTTAGGTTGATTCTCCAGGGCAGGGCAATTAGAAAACCAAATAAAAGGAGAAAAAACCAAGGATCACGAACCAGAGCGAACGACTAATTTATGTAATGAGCTTTCCAGTTTTAAAGGTAAATACAGGATCTATAATAAGAAAACATAAGCTACTTATGTGATACAACATTACTGTTGTGAAACGCTGAACCATATAACTAGGAATGAAGCTGTAACGCCATAAGTCTCTAATTAATTAAGCTATCAAAGGCCTTACTGATATCAGAGAATACTACTGAGGCCTTTTTACCAGATTTTAAATAGATGCTCCTGAAAGGAAATTTGTCTATTTTAATAACTAAGTGACGTAAGTAGCTTTGTAATGACTATTATACTAGTCTGAAAAAAATACAGACGATTTGGATCTAACCAATGAAGTAATTGGATAAAAAACGGGTAAAACCAGAAGCAAAAGCAACAATTAACAATGAAATAAGAAAAAAAATCCCAACCTTAATATTACCGCATCACCTTACATTAATCTTATAGTAAACAAATTCTGAAATTCACTTTCACTGGTAAACTTTCTTCGTTCTTCGGGCGGAAAGTGGAACGCAGATTTACCATTAAATTTACATTAACATTATTGTGCTTATCGACATTATTAAAGAGGTCTGCAATAAAATTAAAATCTGTAGGTTTATTAGTTACGTAAAATGGATTGTGTAAGGAAATTAAAAAGATTTTTTTTCAATCATTTTTAATTAGCATAAATGTCTTTACACTTATCCTAAAACTGTTAAGTACTGTTTCAAACGTTCTAGTTAAGGTCATGGTAGAACAACTATAACAGCCGAGGATTGACTTCTACGTATGCACATTTTAAGAAATCGTATATCAGCAGCTAAGGAAGAACACAGAAAAGAAGAGCAACAACTGGTCTAGTGCTCAGTAAGCATCACCGTGCTGCAAAATTAGTATACGGGAGAGATACACTTGGTACAGAAGATCTGGAACTAGATTTCAACACTGGAATTTGAATTTATCAATTAGATACTGTTGGTTAAAGAAATTTTAGGATTAGTGTCCGTATTGACCTCCATATGCATTCCGTCAATGTCCACGTAAAAAGTCCTGCGTAAACCTATTGTGAAATTTCATTTTGACACTCAAAGTATGACTGATAAGCATTCAAAAGTGGTCGTGAATTGGTTAATGATGAGCGCTCTATTAACGCCTGTGAGTGAGGAAAACATCGCTAAAATGAATGTTAATCAAAAGCTTCTTCTTCTTAATGAATGTTTGCGATTACTTCCGACCATTTACCCTATCTCGTGTGATGTGATTTATTTTCCTATTCCTATCCAATATTTGAATTTACAGAGCCACAACATCCTCTGTTAAGCAACAAACTACTACCTCCTTCTGCCTATTACCTCCTTCCCTCTGCCTACGATCTTCTTCTACTCCCTCCTCTCTCTATTTTTCCTTGTATTAATAGTTTGTGCAAATGGTACCTTTCGTTGCATAACACACGTTCCAGGTAACTTGCATTTTTCCTGCAATTCTCTTCCTATTGTCCTCGTTGGTTTTTTTTGCTGTCCATGAGACTTTCAAGATTCTTCAATGGATCCACATTTCAAATGCTTCCAGACTATTCCAGCCGTCCATACCATACAACAGTACGAATCATACGTAAAATTTGATGAATTTTATTCTCAGATCCGCAATGACCCAGTATTCACATAACCAAATCCCCTGATCGTCAAACGTTTTTATTCGTTTTATGTCTTCCCTATCGTTTGAGACTTTCATATTCTGGAACTCATCTAATTTGCAGCTAATTTTTTTATGTTCATTTCAACTGTGACCAGGAGCCTTTAAAGGTCACTCATATTATCTGCAATCAAAGCTGTATTATCTGCTACTCTCAAATTATTGTGCTTTAATGCCTAATTGTTGTGGAAACAGGATACATCTCTATTTTATACCTCTAATAATTTTCTGTGACTTTGTAACTTTGTTGTCACATCTAACTGATTGGTTCTAGTACAAGTTTTCAATACAGCGTATGTCTTTTTGAAGTCGCATTTAAACGAGCTTATAATTTTGCACTCTATCAAATGCTTTTTCGTAATCTATGAAACATATCACTACATTTTCTCTCTGATCTGAATGAAAAGGTTGCACCACGATCATGTACCATGTCAACCGTAGCTACAATTGTCCAAAAACTCAACTAGTTTGGTTGAACAAGCATTTTATTTACCATATATAGATTCCTGTGATATTTTCCTGTTTTCCAAACTTAAATTGATACTTTGACGTACAGATTTCAAGTCGATTGGAGTCATAAAAGACAATTTAAAGAAGGAGCCGGAAGTATAAAAAGTGTATGGATAAATTAGAGTCATCGTTGGCATAAATGTATTGCCTCAGAAGAGAACCACTTTGACCTTAGAACATTGAAAGACCTTTTGCCTGTCAATGTTCTCAGGCTTTGACTTAAGAACTTAAGAAGTAGTACGGATATTCTGCAACATTATGTTATCTCTTTTATCCACAAACTTATAAATATATATGACAAGTAAATGACCACTACTAGGGGGCCGCCATTTTGCGTGATTGTGTCCTTTCGATGTTGGTCACTCTGACAAATTTCAGTTGTGCCAATCGTAGGGAAACAAAATAATTAAAGTTTTTGAGAGGTTATGTTCACAAATACAAAATAGAATGTTACATTTAGTTAAGAATTTAAGATAGTTGCGTTAGTTCTGTAATTTTTCTTGTACTTCTTTAAGAATTTCGGTAAAATTTATGAAAGAAAGTAATCCTCACCTAAAATGAGACAAAATTTCAATTAACTTGGGATAGATGTATACACTTTAGAATATTTGTTTTATTATTCTAATAATCCTGAATCTTATAAATCCTAATACCATGAAAATGATGATCTTCATTTAAATTTTTGCTTGTATTTACTCAACAAATTCAGTTAAAAATACTTTTTTTTCTATTTTTACTATTACGACTTTTACTTTCCTTCTATGCACAGTGTTTCCACATTAATAAGTAAAACTATCTATAAAAGTCAAAATATAGATGACTTTATGAGGGTTTGTAATTAGCAAGGGTTTATATAGTAAAAATAAACAACACTGTTTATCTATCATAAACAATACAGACAGACAATTCACAATGATTCGGTTTTAAGAACCAGTGAACCAAATACGTTTAAATAACGATGGTAATACATTATCCACGTATTAAATAAGGAAGAAGCTATATCGCCTATTGCAGACGATATATCCAAGCGTCATTTACAAATCGCCAAAAACGAGGCAATCCGCTATTCTCACACGTCAGCGTCGTCAACTTCATTACCGTTATTTAATATATTTTTTGTTGGCAACACTAAAAATTTTCAGAGTGACCAACATCAAAAGGACACAACCACTATAAAAATGGCGGCCACCAGGCAGTGGTCATTTTTGGGTATCGTGGCCATATGCATTAGCAGTCCAGGTATATTTATTAAGTTCGTGCTTTTATCCCATTTGTTTCTACTAATTTCATTCATTAGATGCAGATTAAATCCACTCTGGGATTATAGCTACCTAAAGCGCTTACATAACACTGGAGTGCTTACGTATGCGATGATATCTTTTTATATAGAGACAGGAATATGTATATTACATGTATATGTATATCTTTGTAGTATGACGGTGGTTGTGGCAACATTGGCGTTCCAAGCACCCCTAAAAGGGAAACTGCTATTGGTCGATAAACTAGAGCGCAAATTACACGTGCGACGCACGGTGCAATTGGAGCCATCAGAGTCCAATAGAGAAAGCGTCGGGACGCTTATTCCCGCCCGAGGTTGAGAGTAGAATGGCGTCGCCTGGGCGTCGTCGTGTCATGCCAACAGAATTTCTTATTTCAAAATTAAAGTACCGTAAATAATGAACTTTTCTTACAATTTTGAGTAGAGTGTTTAGCACGGTTTTAAATTAAGTTACCCTTGACAGAAAAAGAATGTTAATATTCATAAAATTCTAATTGTATTCTAATACTTTTGATCCTAGGTTTACCCGCATCAGTGGCCATAGATCATAGTTTTTGCTCATTAGTTTGCATTAATACAATTGTCATTACGAAACTAGAAGTCTGGAAAATAAGATAAATTGTTCCAGGAAAAAAGAAAATGAAAGTATGTATACATGTTTGTATTTAGTAATGCACAACTCAATAAGAGTGTAGACAATACAACAATATAAAAATGAAAATTTACTTGTAACTAATACCTATTAACATGAAATACAAAATAAAATTCTTCTCCAGCATAGAGCCATTGGGAACATTAATCTGAACTTGACTGGGGCAAGAATGCTTATTCCTGACGTTGTAGTCCGATAATATGCTGCCTGTTTAGTATATATGAATATTAAATTTAAAGAAACCATGGGCATAGGCTTCTAGTCTTTCAAGTAATAATTTTATTTATTTTTTTTTTAGGTAGAGCGTGTCGGCCTTTGGAAGATCAATGTACATACTTTTTTGTTTCAAAATTAATTAGATAGAATGAGTTTTTTACTGTGAAAAACTAAGGACCAATATATTCAGCTAAATTATATAAAGTAATCGATTAGATGGCCCCCATAGATAGGACACCCTGTATATTTAGACCAAAATATGTCTATATTGCGGAAAAAGTGATAATAACAAAAAGTGCCGTTTTTGTGCCAAATAGGGTAAACTCAATGACTACATTGTACTGCTACACCCATGATGTATTCAGCTCTCACATTTCAATGTTTATGTGCATTTTGATAAGGATTTTATATTTCACATCACTCAGCAACAAAGATAAGTTCAGTGCTAATAGACATGTTTCTTGATGCTTAGGTAAATAAAACTTTATATACCGTCCTCAAATATCAACAGGAAACTTAAGGCAAAAAAATCTATGGGTAAATGTTTGACTATCCGCGGAGAAAAACAAACTTGATCCCTCTTGATAGATAAGCTATATTATGTACTAAAAATACAGCTAGGAAAACAAGATAAGCAGTTTAGATCTTTGAACCCGCTTATAATATATAATAGTATAAAAATTTATTTGGTAAAAATTATTGGATTGGTAATTTTAGAAATTATCTGAAGTGTTGTTTTATTGATATATTCGAATTTTCAATTCTTTAACTTTGTTATTTGGTTAAATTTCTACTGATTTACAGCGATTCTAAGCTTAATGCTCAATAATTGTATACGCAAAAGACAGAGTTCTCAAGTTAAAATATTCATGATTTGTACTTTTAGCATATCAATGTGTAGCCCAAATACGACCGGTTCCATATATACAGTATTTATTATCATTTAATGAGTTTTATTTTGCAGTTAAAGTTAGGATTCAAAGGCCAAATACTGAAATTGGAGCCGAAATATAATTAATCGTATTTAATCTTTATTTTGAGTCATAAATCAATAAATTTTAATTGGATTTTAAGGAACTGACTAACCAACTATTTGTAACATAATATTTTATGCTTCTCATACTTCTTTTATATCTTTTATATCTTCTACTAATTTGAAATTAATGTTTAGATGTTTGAAGAACATTTTCATTTTATACCAAGCGTTTTATCCAATATCTTCATATTTTCCAGCAATTTAAAATATATTAAGAGATTATCCAAAATTATGTCGAATTTAAAATTTCAATGTGTGGTGACCTCAATATCAATGTTATAGTAAAAAGTAGGGATAAGAATGTGTTTGTAAATAGCTGTAATCTCCTTCAAACAATATTTGAAGCAACAAGAGTAACTAAGATTTCTACGTCACTCTTAGATAATATATTAAGAAATTTTGATGAATACTCTGACAACTCAGTTTTAGTCTCAGGGCTTTTTAATCACTTTGCTTAATTTATGAAACTAAATACTCTTTTAGTTGGATCTACATCTACACAAAGAAGAATCTTTTGCCAACAGTTTCTCTTGATCAGAGGCGGCGCGTCGCAGGGCCTGGGGGGCCCCCCACTTTTTTGTATATCTTAAAATAATATTCATTAAGAAGCTTGTTGAAATAAAAAAATATATACGTATTCTTAGTTACAAACAAGTAAATAATTTCTACAGATTCATTAATTTAATAATTGACGAGCCAATAAATATTCTGTACTGGACATTATTTGACATGCCTTGCATATTCCTCATCGTGTCTTACAAAATTGTAAAATGAAAACTCTGTTTATGATACGAAGCAAACGATTGCACCGGTTCATGCGGCTCGGCACTGGATGCTTTGGCGGCATCTCATATCTGCATTGACTTTTTAAATAATAAAGTAATTTTTTTGATAATAATCGTTAATCGATCAAACATCTTCTATTTGTTTAGTGGATTAACTAAATTTTCAGGTAAGATTAAAAAAAAAAAGTAACTATTTGATTGTAATCGCTTATTTTTTATTATTTTTTTATATTTATCGTCGTAATTTATTTACATATATTTTTCCTTTTTAAATATGGCCAAAAAACAAACATTGCTTGACAATTTTTTTGGCAAAAAAACTACCTCTTTGTGCTCTTATGATTTGTGCACATATGGTTATTCAAATATATGTAGAATAACCTACCTGAATCTTTTAAAAATAAAAATACCAAAAAGATAATATAATAATAATAATAATAATAATAATAATAATAATAATAATAATAATAATAATAATAATAATAATAATAATAATAATAATAATAATAATAATAATAATATTAATATTAATAATAATAATAATAATAATAATAATAATAATAATAATAAGCCTTTATTTCCAACAGGCAACTTGCTCAATAACAGGAAACAGTTGCAAAACAATGAAAAATATAGTTTAAAGAAAAAAAACACAAAACAAACCTAAAAAAATTAAATAAAAGAAAAAAAAGTAAAGTTACAATCTCAAAAATTATCTAAAAAATTAGAACAAATAATATGATTAAAATATATTTAAACTATTAATATGATTAATGAATAATGAAAACCCAATTATAAAAGTTTAACAAGACAATCACATATTCAACAAAATTAAATTATAAATTACTGCAATATACCTACTAACTATAACTTAAACACATGGGTCTGGATCCCAAGAGTAATGATCCACCAAGATATCGACAATCACATGAACCGGAGAGAAATTTATATCACACATGTGACAGATCCGATTAAATATAGCGCATATTGTATGTAGTGGCGATTTCAACAGGATGTTAGTATGAGGCCTTAGTAGAAAGAATGCCAGGAGATGTCTAGTATTAAGCCTAGGTACCATGAAACGTACACCAGAAAGAAGTACAGGACTATCAATTAATCCATTCCGTAACCCATGCAGGAATCTTACAGAGAAAATCATTCTTCTGAGATGTACTGGATGTATATTAAAGCATTCCAATAGTTGCCGATGATCAAACCCTCTAACTAGATATGTGCAATCCTGCCTGAAGGCCAAAAATTTAGCAAAATCTACGCTGAACAGATTCAAGGAGACCAACATGGTATGCATAATATGCTATTATACTACCGCATACTGGCAAACAGTAGACGGACGATATTTCAATTACAATTGAAAAACTCCAGAGTTTCCTTTAATCTAGAATCAACAGGTCATGGAGTGCTAATTCAACAGCAGGAGATTCGCTGATGGCTAAATAATTTAGGAACAAATTGAAACTATATTATAAAACGATTCTTGAAACAAAAAATTAACTAGTATTTATGATGAGACACAATAAACGAAAATAGATTTTGGCTTAATCCAGATATATCATTAAAGAGAATTAACCTAATAAGGTTTGTATTATTACATACCTATGGTACAAATCGTGGCTGTTGCTATAAAAATATCGGTGAACATTAGACTCTCAAACATAGGAAACAATGGAAGAACGAACGAAATGAGAAAACCAATGTAATAATGAGAAAAAATATATCTGGATATATTCTGTATTAGCTCATTCCTCGTAGTCTCATCACCCTACTAGCTTCTTTGAAGCGTATATAAAATTCAGTTTCCTGTGGAGTTTTTCCATTAAAACAAACTGATGGTAAATTAGGTCTAAGGCAGTTTGGTTTTAAAGAAAGTGATCCTAAGTATAACGAGATTAGTGGGGTTTAAAAGAGATTTTTAATGAATGGGAGTTGATCATAATGAAAACTTCTGACCAAAAAAAAGATAAAACTTATGGTGCTAGTGCAAATTTGCCGATGACTTTGAAGATGATGAGCCAGCTTAAGGAGCAAACGTCGAAATTGATAAAGTTGGAAACATGTCAACATTTAGTTGGACCGTAAGCCCAGATGTTACATTTGGACATTTTCACTCTCATTTTTAAATATTTTCTTTTATTTGAGCCCTACACAAATTATGGTACTTTACAGTAACTTTATTATTAAATTCATGTTGCTTACCAAGACGATTAAAAATGTGGTGCTTTATCAGAGTGATAGTTCATTTCCAAGTCCAAAATCTCAGTAACTAATAAGACTATTCTCATGAAATGAAAAGCATATTATTCAGAAGAATATTCTCTAGAAAAATTATTTTGATCAATCCAAACAAGATTTTCTAAATTATTCGACTCTTTTGTAGAGGTGTCAAGGATTGGTTATGGTCTTTACTACTCTTAAGTAAAATTTGACCACTAACTTCCTTGCAGTGTTTCCCATTCCCATAACTTTCATTAGCTCTGGTATCACTAGAATGGCATTCACGGCATTAAGAAACCATCTATATAAATCTGATTAGTTCCATCAATGTGGTCTATAAGGTAAACTTATACCAAAGGTCACCAGAAGACATCCATAAACCTTTCTATTACCTTCAAACGTCATGAAACTTGTTGCGTAGCTGCTCATTATCGAACTTAAAATCTAAGAGTCTATCTGAAGAATTTGACTGCCTGGAATTATCTTCTAAGAATTCTAAAAGGTCGTCAGATCCAGATCTAGAAAAATAATCTGATAATCTATTTAAGGAATTCGAGTCACTTTTACTGCCTGTGAGTGTCTTCTAGGTCTACTTATGCGTCTTTCAGGCAGTTAAAGGTAATTGGAGAGTCTATTCCAGGATTTTGAATCACTTTTAATATCTGTAGTTGTCTTCTAGGTACTCTTAAGCCTCTTTCAGACACACTTAAAGATAATCTGATATTCTATTCCAGGAGTTTGATTCACTTTTACTAAGTCAAGTTTTAGTAAGTGTCTTCTAGGTATCCATATGCCTCTCTCAGGCAGTTAAACGTAATTGGAGAGTCTATTCTAGGATTTTGAATCACTTTTATTATGTGTAGTTGTCTTCTAGGTACTCTTAAGGGTCTTCCAGGTACCTAAATGTTATCGGAGAGTGTAATTCAGGAATTTAACAATATGGAATTATCTACTAAATATTCTTTAGGTTCATCAAAGTACTTAAAGGTTATCTAAGAGTCTATTGCAAGAGTTTGATTGCCTGAAAGTGTCTCTAAATATTCTTAAGACTCTTTCAGGCACTTGCAGTCAGGAGATACGAGTTACCATATTTGTAAATTATGGCACATTTCGTATGTTATAATAAATAAATATTTCTATTTCTACTAATTAAATGAATGCACCTATCTACATGCAACATTGAAAGAACCTAAGACTTAAATACGCTAGTCTACCGGTCGGTTTTTTTTTTGATATGACGAGATCGTCAAGAAGCGATTAAAATTTCAAAAAATTTTATCTCGGGTTTAGAACCCATCTTACAAAACTGGTAGATCAGGGTCCAAAAGCAATTTCTTGATTGGCAAAACTTACACAAGACACGAAGAAACCGGGTCTCGTTCTCCTTGGCTTTTTAACTCCGCGGAAGTGCTGCAGCAGCGATCTGACCGAAGAAGAACCTTAAAGATGATCGTACCTCGAATATTATTTAGCTGCGGTTAATATTACATAATTTTAATTTAAGAAATTGGCCAAACGGTTACTGCTTCGAAAATCGTTTCTTTATAAGTTCTTTATGTAATTCTGCAACATTTATCTGAACATTAAACTGAAAGAGAATCTTTATAATTAACATTAACAAGAATTAGCAATTCTTTTCTGAAGCTACGTGTTTCAGTTCATACCGACCAATAAAAATGGAAGTCATTTGTCAGATTTGACAGATGTGACAAATGACGTTCGTGACATCAATATTGATAGTCCTGAAATATAGTATTACTGTCTGGCATAGTATTTCACTTGTTTAATTTTTGATTTTAGTAAAGGAGATTTAGTTTAAAGCGTGATTTATAGAAAGAAAACGCTGAAACTAAAATAGGTAATAAGAATTACTTTTTTTCATGTGTCAGATTTGACAGATGTGATAAATGACGTTGGTGACATGAATATTGATAGTCCTGAAGTATAGTATTACTTCTTTTTGGATAGTATTTCGCTTGTTTAATTCTTGATTTTAGTAAACGAAATTTAGTTTAAATCGTGATTTATAGAAAGAAAACGCTGAAACTAAAATAGGTAATAGAAATTACTCTTTTTCATGTGTCAGATTTGACAGATGTGACAAATGACGTTCGTGACATCAATATTAATAGTTTTGAAACATAGTATTACTGTCTTGGATAGTATTTCACTTGTTTAATTCTTGATTTTAGTTAAAGAAATTTAGTTTAAATCATGATTTATAGAAAGAAAACACTGAAACTAAAACAGGTAATAGAAATTACTCTTTTTCATGTGTCAGATTTGACAGATGTGACAAATGACGTTCGTGACATCAATATTGATAGTCCTGAAATATAGATTTACTGTCTTGGATAGTATTTTGCTTGTTTAATTCTTGATTTTAGTAAAAGAAATTTTGTTTAAATCGTGATTTATAGAAAGAAAATACTGAAACTAAAACAGGTAATAGAAATTACTCTTTTTCTCCTTTCCTTGCCTTTCCAAGTCATCTTCGGTCAAAAAACATTCATTTTTTTCTTAAGCACTTGCATCTGTTGCAAGTCTACTGTTTTGATCTTAATTTATACTATCTTACTATACCTCTAAAAACTGAAACTGTTGAATATTCCAAGCAAAGCTTGTGAGTTTGAACATCATCTTCAGATAAAAGTGAAATGATGTGAAGAAGGACTGAATAATGATTTATAAGGTACAGCCTCCAAGCTATATAAAGGAGGTTCAGTAACTATGTAGGCAGGAATATATCGGAAAACAAGCCTCAAGTTGGTAAAAATTGACTGATAATTGATGGCTCAACGATATATCACGACGAATAACGTTATATGATTTAAAATCAGAAGTGTAAATTGCACATTGGCCATCATGTTCGCGTGAACTCTACCTAGTTTGGAAGTCACTAAAAACTTTCATCACTATATATTTTTAGACCATAAATTTTCCTTATAGAATCATCACTTTTATATAATCGCACATAGAAATCCCGTAAATATATGTACAGTGTACCAGGTCAATGGCCTAACATGCAAAGGTGCTAAGTGATAACTGGCCAGAACTCCTTTGCGCTGTTCGACGCAAGTCACTCACCGAAGATAATTTGTCATGCAAATTATATTTTAAGGCCTAAGTTGTCTTTAGGTCCAACAACTTAGGAGTCTTAGGCAATTAGACAGAGTTTTTTAAATGGAAGGAAGTTTACTATTGGTAGCTGTGGTTCAAGATCATTTAAACAGTTAGAGTTTTCTTTATTGGATCAACTGTATAATGCGTGTATAGTACAAAACCTATGGTGCAAGATGGGGATCACTAACATCATTTCAATGAAACCTTTGAATTTGAATTTGGGGTATAGTGGGCAACTAAATGGTCTGTTATGAGAGGACAGTGTTGAGGTGTGTAGAATTTTAAATTTCCTCTCAATGTGTTTAAATGAGATGATGGGTTCAAACTGTATTGCAAGATTCAGGAGTGGTTCAACAGAGTCTCAAGGACTTTAAGTTCGACCTTAAGATGCTTACTAGCAGTTACGATAGCCCCATATGTGAAATTGGATTGGTAGATAGAGGAGTAGATCTTAACGGACCGACCTCAGGTGCTATTGAAAGCTCTTCTGCAGGTCCAAAGTACGCAAGTGGTCTTCTTGATTCTGTTATCTGCGTGATCGGACCACGAGAATTTGGATTCCAGAATAACACCTAGAAATCGTACTCTAATTACTCGTCTCGAAGCATTTTAGGTGCACGCCTCCCAGAGGTTCAGTGGGTGTAAAATACTCCCACATAAAAATACTACAAATTTTAATGTAAGTGAATGCAAATTTAGTAAAACTAACGATTTGTTGATGAGTTGCCAAAACTAGAGTATATTTGTCTTAATGAAGCAATGACGGTAAAAATAGTAATCGATGCAATAATAATGAACTCTTCACCAAAAGTCATTTTCTTCAACGAATTCAATGTTTGCTCTTAATAGTGAGGTTTAAGCAGAAGCTGATTTCTTTCTTGTGTCGAAATACCCATACATTAACAATAAAAGAAATGAGTAAGCAAAGCTGTTTTAAAGAGGGAACGATGAGGATCTATTTGCGCTGAGTGCTCTTTATTTAATTTATGTCAAACTTTAATTAGCAAAAAAGAAGCAGGAGAAACGCTAGCAGTTGAATTTTTATATTGTGACTTAGATTTAATATTTCAAGTGAATACAATGATTGTCGCACCCAAGATATGACGTAGCCAGACGTGTATATGAACATCATCATGGCGTTCAAACTCTGAAGTGTTTCTCTTTATAAAAATCCATAATTCCAGGATGTGAATCGACGGAACCTTAAGGAACCTAACAAAATTAGAATATCCCTTGTATGAGAGAATGATGAATAGAAAATATGGATGAAAATGGATTTGAAAAAACCATAAAGGACATTTTGATTCAAAATACTTTTTATGGCATAGACGAATTCTTAAATCACAATTTTACCTAAAACTAATCAAATCCACAGTACTTTTTGTAATGTAGATATATTTTGTACGTTCTTTTTTATATTTATTTCGTTTTCTATGTCTCATTTTATAAGCATGTGATTTCTGTAATGATTTTTTGATTTTAAAATGTATATATTTTTTAATTTAATTTTTTTTTCCAGAAGTTTACCTTAGATGCGTTGACGTATGTGATACATTGTTGTAATTATTGAATGAATAAATGAAATAATATATAAATAAAGTAGTCTATTCAGACACTCTGATTCAGGCAGAGAATCTGCAAGATGTGAGACTTTAACGAGTAAAGAATCCTAGATAATGGATCGAAGCAGACCAGTAGAAGGGCCAGCAAGATCACCTGAACTTGTATCTATGAGTTTCGTATTGGAAGATCTGTGAAGATAGAACATCACTCCCATACATTTTTAAGCCAAAGGAATGACAACAAGCGATGGTCTTATGGGGATCTGAACAAAGGTTTGTAATTACAAACCTTTAAAAATACAAGAAGTCTTAACTATAAGTTAATAGTGCAGAATGTTATCATGGAGTACTAGTATTATATCATTACTTATCTTTATAAAGCAATTATTAACTACAATCTTATAGATTAGTACAAATGACAGCTTATTATCGTTTTTTTTTTTAATTATGGAATAGACCTCTCGACCCCACTGGAGGCTCTTATCAAAGAGGAAATGTATTAAATCTCTGTAAAGATACAATTATGTTCGTGTTATGCTGATAAGTAAACTGTTGATGCAAGTAATTTAACTTTGTGTACAATAATGTTTACAACTATCCCAAATTTTATATATAAATGTAATCTGTTTATATCTCTATATGTTACGTTAATGTAAGTATTATTATATTGAACAAGATTATAAGTATTTATTAGATGGTAACTTTTTTAATTTTAAAACTTGATGATTTTTTCGATTTTAGGCCAATATCCTTATTATCTTCTTTGTCAAAAATTATTGAAAACCTAGTATGAAACAAGTTGTATCCTTAGCAGATCTCAGCTTACGTTTCAGTGACGCTATTTCTTAATCAGCTAGTCAGATCAACGGCGATGGATTTCTGCATTTTTTGCTTATTTTGTGACCTGTCTAAGGCATTCGACTATGTCAGTTACGAGATACTATTTCAGAAACTCTACCTGGTTCAGGTCTTACTTGGAAGATTCTCGTCAATGAGTGATTGTGGACTATGACTGCTCACAGTGTCTTATGGAGTGCCACTTAAATTTGCAGAAAACACCAACTTTCTCTAGCATGGCCCAGGTACTGATCCTTTGCGCAAAAGCCAGACGGCGGACCTTTGGGCTGCGTATCGATAATTTGAGTCAGACATGCTATCTCTTAATCACCAGAAGACCAAGGTAATGTGCTTCAAAGGTTCAGTTGATAATATCATTGATTGCTAATCTATGGAATCACAATCTAACAACGAGTTCCTAAGTATACCCAGTGATAGGCAGCAGATGTCTGACAAGCATATAGTGTGTCTTTCTGCAGACTGCCTTGTTCTGTGAAAAACTAAACCAGAGCTTGACCCTGATATTGTGAAACTAATTTATTTCTCCTTGGTTAAATTGTATAAGGATAAGATATTTCCAATGATTTAAGAAGTGCTGAACATACAAAACAAAACGGACAAAATATCCATTACTCTGCAAGAAATAGTTGTTATTTGTTCACCAAAAGAGGAAACTTGAGTTTGCTTAGACGACTCCTGCTTATTTACTATATTGTTTGCAAAGGGAACGGGAATAAACATGAGGGAACCACAATGACACTCTAGAATTGTACTAAAATGTACTGTATATGGCTATATGGTGTATGGAGCAAAGTATCTTATCATCTTACTCGAGATAATCAATCTTTAAGACTGGCTTGCCTACTAACTACGGAAGTGTATAACACCAACAGTTGCCATGAATTACTGCGCGCCTGGTATAACTCTCCTGCCTCCAGATTTTAATCCTGGGTACCACATTTATGATGTATAACTCTCAATGACGACATAGCTCTCTTCACACCATATAGTACTTAGAATATTTAATAGCAAGTGATGGGGAACTATGTCAAATGCCTTTGCAAGATCCAGGAAAACTGCCAAATATTTTTTATTACAGTTGAAGTCAGATGTAACTGACTGGGAGAAATGAAAAACGATTCCAGGAGCTTGAAGTGTAAAAAATGACTTCGGTGGCTTAGAAAAAAGCAAAATGGCAACAAAATGGGAAAATTATTGCACAGGCTTAAAACATACAAGAAAATACTTCAACTGCCTTGAAAATGTGAAAAACATTCCCAACTGTCTGAAAAATTATCACATGGCAATTTTTTTACCTAGGCAATAAAGGGCAGTGACAAAATGTCTCTAATATATGGATACCAGAACGGAATAGATAAGTTTAGATAACACAAACTTCAAATCTGAACTAAAATAGAAGAGAATTCTCAACAACACTAGCACAGGTTTACCAGAATCTCACCATGCGAAAGAAATTCCATTAGTAGGTTAAGTAGAAATACCCACTAGCGCTAGTTGGAGTGTATACTCGTATACTCAATACTAAGACATCACCTGCTTAACATTAGCCTTATGGGTAATATTGAGTGCATAGAGATAGAAGAAGTCATGATATAAATCTTATGTGACTATTCTATATAACACGTCGTCATCGCCTTAAGAGGGAGATAAAAATGATTCATTCAATCAACTAATATAATTCCTCAATAGGTGGCACAGGATAATGGAAAACAAAGTAGGGGTGAGGTACAATAGATTAGAGAGTCACAGTGAAAGGTTATCTAATGTGCCAACTCATCTTAACTCTAAGTCTTACTATCTATCAACGTTCGTCCACCAGTCAAGTTATCATTCTTTCAAGGAACGACTATATAACTCGGTAATCGAAGGCGATTTAATCTGAGTGACGTCAGATTGATCGTAAACAGTTTGGTAGTAGATCATCATCAAACGAATATAGAACTACCCTTACTCTACTCAGAAAGAGGTTTCGCTACAGCCTCAGCATACATACCGAGAACAGAAAAACTGGTTTACTGGCATGCAACTATGCATTCAAATCAGCATGCACCTTAATATTAATACTTTGACAAGCCCCCTTTGCGAAAACCAATTTCAATATATAAGTTCAGTTTTTAAATTGAATACGTCATGGTATTCCAATCATAACTGCATGTCCAAGGAATATCTGAAGAAACACCTGAAAAAAGGCTACTCTAATAAAGGCATCACTATCTTTGCAAATGGGAAAGCCTTTATTAAAAGAATAGATAGATTTAGACTAGAAATACTGAATGGTCTTGAAAGGCTCAAAAAATATTTAGAGATAAAAAATATTAATTTATCCTGAAGCTACTTAGAAATTCAAGACAATTATTCTCAAGCAAATCAGAAAATTGATTGAAGAAACTTCCAGTCCATGGTATTTTAAAACTAGCAACATTGATAGTCCTATGGTTAAAACCTTTGGTATGACACTTAAATCACAAAACAGTTTTACCACTAACCAAAACTCTTTATTTACACGTGTTTCGCTAATGATGCTAGCATCTTCAGGAGATAATTAAATCTTCTTTCAACATTGATCTAGTCTTCAGAAACAGATAGTTCTATAAAACGTAGCACAGGAAATAAATTATCTACAATCAAAACAAAGTACTCATTACTAACTTTAAAAATAAACTAAAAAGGATAGCTATCTTAACGCTGGACACTGGAGACTTGTTGATGAGGGCCAATCAGATGATAAATCAATCAGTCTCTTACGCAACACCTGTTAGATATAAATGAAACATAAGAGATTAACAAGGATTCTATTTATTACACACCAAAATTCTTTATTAGAATAAATACAACAAAGGAGGTATACCAACCAAAAGGTGAGATCTCCAGTGTCAGAGGCAATCAAAAACTTACCCTGTTGGTATAGTGCCCTCTACTCCTTGGCGAAGCTGATGCATGCATGCTTTTCCTTTACCATGAATAGAACAGTGATGGCTGTATGTTGCTGTAGTTTGCTCAATTTTCACGCATATTTAGGATTATTTCCATTGAGGTTAATTTTATTAGTAAATTTCCGAGGGTTATAAAGGAACCAGCATTTTCGCAATCCGGATAAAGTATCAAAGAAGCGATTAAAAATATGGTGTTAATAAATGATTAGGTGCATGTTTAATGTTTCTTAGCATATTCCTCAGTCCCATTATCCTTATATTACTTAAAGCAATTAATTTTTTTCTTTCAATATTATAAATTAAAAAATTGTTGATTTTTTTCCTACTTAATGGCTAGTACCTATTTAAAACATGCCCAGGCGTACTTTTCCTTCCTACCATAACTCACACGGGACATGAACTATGTGGTCGTTAAACCAGTTAATAAAATTGATCTACCGCACCACGTTTTATCGAGTTTATAAGGCATTTCTCCAATACCAATTATGACTATTAATAAAAAACATATACGTGATACATGTAAGTACACAAATTATAAAATAACCTTCAACAGGAAAGAAACAACAATGAATACATTAACTGAACAATAACTGATATGCAAATAGCCTTTTATATTTATAAGAATTTCACTGGCCTGCGCCGGTATTGTTGTGAATTATAAATGTCATGTTTTTTATTATGTCTTTTTTATTTAAATTATCTTCTATTTCATTACCGAACAATGTCCCATGGGGACTTACGGCGCTGGATAATACTATATTAAGTTAATAAGCTGCTCAAACATTAAAAGTGCAAATTAACAACTGTTGGTATATGTTTTCGTGATGTACATATCTTATATGTTACCATGCTTCTTCTAGTGTAAGTGTGATGTGGTTCTGCATGGCTTTATTGTCCAATCACTACACAAAGACATATACAGACGACTGAGTCATACTGCAAGCTGCTCTTGGAATGATTAAAAATGATGTATCAAGGTTTGTGTTGGTTTGTTAACCCCAAGAAGATCAAAATAATTCAAGACCTAAAATACAGCTTTTTTAAAAGAAAAGTGATATTTCCTTTAGTAGCTTTACCTTAAAAGACCTGCTAAAGACCAATAAAATTGAGTGGTTGTGAGTACGTTTCCTTAATACTCTTGAAACAATTTGCTTTCCAGATTATATCTTATGATTAATTCCAGACGATCTAGACAGTAAAATAAAGGATATTATATTTGTTTTTGCTTGCTCATGCTTGGAAGTGTTTTTTTTGTAGGTATAATTCTATACTATGTTTGGGCTGTAGCATTTATTTATAAACAGAAACTCATGTCATTTATTTTCTTTAATTTATATTGTTTTGACATTTCTAATTTAATCTTTTCGTTTCTGGAATTTAATCTTTCGAATCTGGCGCCAATATTGCGAACTTTAATTCACTGAATTGACAACTGCCTTACAGCGGCGACGCGGCTCCTTATATACTCGGCTGACCATAATCCCGAAAGACTGGCTGACCTTCGAGAATTCGTGCGGTCAATTTTTAGCTACTAAGTTAGGTTTATTATATTTTATCCTGTCTTTTGTTGTATATATTTGTTTACATTTTATCTTTAAGATACTTCTACACATATTTCTAAAATGTAATTTTAAATTACTTTAATTGGGCATTAGCCTGTTAAAAATAAATGCTTAATAATATATTATACTTGCACCACCTCATCGGTTATTTTGCTGGTCCAGGTCCAGATTAAATTGGGAAAAAAAATGAGTATTTATATTTATTGAAACCTACACAACCAAATAAGTATTAGAGAAATATGCCGCTACAAAAGCTGAATTAAAAATATTAATGAAAAACCTTATTTGTCATGGATAACCAGTAACATTATAAAACTAATTAGGTTACGAGATAAGGCTGACCAGAGATTTTTGAAAACAATGTTAGTTACACATCTACAATATTATAGATAGTTAAGGAATTTTACCAAATATGTCATAATTCGGAAAAAGATAACATACTTTAATACCTTTTTACGGAAAAAAGGCAAAGAATTTTGGAATACTGCATCAAAACTTTTGTTAACTTACAATTAACGTCAGTCAAGAACTTATTGAGTTTTACAAAACCAATAGACCAAATAATCATCTTAATGAATGAATTAGTTGTTAATAACGGATGTTAAATTGTGCCTGCCTTCCTGCGCAGATGCACTAATGAATACAATTCATTCTTGTATTATTATTATTATTATGATTATTATTATTATTATTATTATTATTGTTATATGAAAAAGTGGTGTAGTAAAAAAAATGAAAAACTCAATTTTCATGCTTGTATCTTCATTTCAATCTCAGAAATAATAAAGGACTTTCTTAAAATAACGTTTTTTAGTTAATACGTCAGAAAAAAACAGAATATATTTCCAAGATATCCAAAAGTTGGTACGCATCCCCAATGAACAACATAACCTGTACACAGAGTTCAATTAAACTTTCCAGCCTTAATATCTGGAAGAATTGAATTAACTGATGTTCTGCTGCAATTTATCTCTTAAGATCAGCAATATTAGTATATTGTGTTTTATAAGGAATGGATTTAAGATGTTCCCAAAGAAAAAAGTCTAAGAGTGTCAAATCTGGTGATCTTGGAGGCGATTCAATTGGTTCCCTTCTGCCAATCTATTTATACAGAAATCTAGAAGATATTGAGATAGAATCGCTTTTGCTGGAATGTTAACAAATCCTCCTGTGAAACTGAAAAATACCAGCCCAAAACTTACCTTTTTGTGAATATTGTGTATGTTCTTATTGAAAAATATGCATGTTTTCGTCAATTCAATATCGACAATTTTGTTTGTTAACATTTCCATTTAGAAAACATGATTATTCATCGCTGAAACAGATATTCGGCTGAATATTGGGGATTTCATTGACTTGATAACTCATTAATTCACAAAACTCTATTCTAAATTTCAAGTTGTTTCTTGAAGAGAAAAAACCATTCTCACAATTTATGCACAGTTCGACAAGCAAAAGCGAATTAACAATAATATATTGAAATTAAATTTGCTTACTATATTTGGTTAAAAAAACACCTTATTTTTAGACCTAATACAAAACACTAACCTGAAAACCAAAATCTTAATGCAGGCATATTTAATAATTGTTTCTGCAACTTTGAAACGCGATTTTTCGGAAATCTCTAAAAGGAAAATTAAAGAGCCCTTTAACATGATGTGCCACTTTACCTCCCATTACCATTTATAATTCTAAGGGACATCCACCCCTCCTAGGGGGTTAAAACAAAAAGTCTAAAAATATTCATTTATTGTTATTCATATACAGTGTCCCCGTTACGAATAAAATTGCCGATTTTTAATTGCAAGAAACGTATTAACGGTTGGAAGTTTTTCAAATTGGCACCCTACATACAAAAATGTAATAAAATAATACTTGTAGATTCTGAGCAAAGGTATAAGGCTTCTAATAAAATGGCAGCATTCGATGTGGATACCTTCATAACAATGTATATTAGGGAAAAAGATCCTTAGTATGGCATTTTTACACATTTCCTTGGGTCATATTCGGTACCTTATATCGGCAAAAAAAAAAAATTATTTGCCATGCTATAACAATCTGTAACGTACAGGAAATGGCGGCTCGTAGATAATGTTATTTTGGCCTTGTATTCTGCTGTTGTGTTGTGCCGTAAGTGCGATTACTGCGATGCGATAGAATTTCAGCCCTGCCATGTTTGCGTCTGATATTCGATATTTAAACTTGCCGCATTTAAGGTTTATGTTCAAGTTCAAAAGTATGCGGTGTGAGATATTATGAGGTGCAAGTTAAAACTAGTTTATGAAAGAAAATTGAAAAAAGTCACTATAAAATACGATAAATTCTCGTGATTTTATCAGTTTCCTAGGCGCACGATAATTGCTTTCTAAGGGTTTTGAATTACGCTTTTTTTATAACCGTTACCTTTTTTGGCTTAATTTAAGTTTCAGGTAATCAATTATTATCATTTTTGAATAGAAATGATAAGAAACCAAACAATAATACCTAAAAGATATAAGAAATAATTAATTAGAATCTATCATAAAGAAATGAGATAAGAAGAAGGGTAGTTTCTCCTAGATCACACATAGGCCGTGAACTTTATGGACAAATATAACAAGTCTTCAATTGAAAATTAAAAAAAAAAAAGCTGCAGCTTAAAACATGCAGAGAGACACATTTTGAAAATATTTACTTGATTCTGAGAAGACCGGTATAACTAGAAAAAATCCATTTGCACATTCAGTTTCAAAACGAATTTCACGGTGCCAAAAGGTCATGGCTAATCAAGTCCACTTTGAAGATCCGGTTTATCTCAGTTATTTTTAGAGATGTTTACAAATAAACGGTGATTTTTTTAATGATTTGTATTTGTACTTTCCAGGATCTTAATGTTCTTTTTATAATTTGCCTAAAGTTATTGACATATGCGAAACATCCTATTCAAAACAATTTCTAAGTTACTGTTTGGATATTCTAGAAACTGTGCTTTGCTGACGTAGAAGAATTGAGTAATCTACGAATCTTCCCTTACAAACAAAACACCCTGTATATATAAAAATGTAATGAAATAAAACTTCTTCAGTCATTTATCAGAAGCAACAAATATAGCGGTTAGGACTCCTGCAGTCGAGACAGTTCTGAATCCAGTAGAAAACGATCCTGCCGAAGAAAAATTGCCGCAACACTTAAAACTTAAAATTTTAATGCAACCTAATATATTTTGATCACATCCAAAGGATCCAACCTCTTCTCCAACCCGAATATTTACTACGTTTAAATGTTTGCCAATGGTATCTATAAATGTCTGACTAAAATCCGTTATTTAAAATTGACGACATTATTGAAGCTTATTTGGTAGGTTCAAACTGATTTGTCAAAAGCTTGTTGAGCTTCAAAAGTTCATCTATTAGAGACTTGACGATTCACGTTTTAACTTGCTTCAGTCCTACTTAACAGCCAGGAGAATTCTTGAGGGTGGTGAGTCAGAGTTTATTGATGACACATGACGTACCGTAGTACTCTGTTCTTGGGCCTATTCTCTTTCTGGTGTATGTCAATAATCTTCCAATTTGTCATCCTGGGGGTGTATTTATCTATATGCTTATGACACAACTTTGATAACTGATAGTAGCCTATCCAGCCTGGATATTACAGCTAATCAGAATAAAAGTGATTGCTAATAGGGATGATGAGTGCTGCAGTTTACATTTAAAAAAACCGAGAAGTCTTACCCTGCCTTATGGTGCCTATATTCTCATATGCCTTCTTTATTCATTAAAAAGAATCCTTAAAAATGTATGACAATGCTGATATTCATTTAGACTATATCAGGAACAACGGTTCCTTGATACCACGGTACCAGAGGCTTTACATTAATAGATGGCACATTATGAGTACAGTTTTTCAATGTGCCTGTTTTTGTTAAGAACTGAATTTAAGGCCAAGGCTAAGGAGTATTTAATTTAAAATGCCTTCTTTCCCCTTGTGATATCATTCACAATACTCCCCTAATATAAATATATTACCACAAGAAAGTTTTATTTATAAATAATAAATATATTTTTTATAAAAACATAATAAGCGAAAAAGTAAACTGCTTAACAACACACACAATTTTCTTCAGTGGTCTTTGCCTTTTTAGTCATGCTTTATTAATTTTCACCTACTATCCAAAGAGGTTTCTTTCTTCCTCCCTTTCAGGATATTGCGGAAATGAATTAGGAAGTTTCGTTGAATAACTCTGATGCACGACCAGTTGTAACTTTTTCGGCAATAACTCTACAACTTTCTCCCATCATTCCCAAGATCTCCTTTATATCTTCTTTAGAGACAACCATTTCTGGTTACTCTTAAGACCAATTTTTGTTGAACCATCGTATACTGCTGCGAATGTAGATCGTGTAACACCTTGTTGTCAGCTCTTGAGACTCTCATCCACCTTTAGACCCATGGATTTTCCCAGAGAAACAATCTCCTCTACCACTGACACTTCGGATTCCAATCCTTCGAAGCCCCTTTCAGCTACAACCTCAGGCAGTAGCTTTTTCCATGCAGCCAAATTAATACCAAAGAATACCCAGCCAGCCTGATTAATAAACCTAGACATATCGTATGTGGTCATACCAGAACGTTCCGAAAAATGTGCTTGGTGTACAACTTCTTAAAATTAGAAATCACCTGCTCATAAATCATCTTTGAGATTCGGTGGGTGAGCAGAAGCATTGTCGAGGACGAGAAGGGCTTGTATGGGTATGTTGTTTTCCTGTAGATATTTTTCAACCAAAGGGCCAAACATCAGGTTTATCCACTCCACAAAGAATTTCCTGGTGACCCACAACTTCGGATTTGCCCTTCACATAACTTGCAATTTTTCTGTTCAAATCTTATGTGACTAAAAGGTACTAGGATTTTCCGTATGGTATACTAGCAGTGGCTTGATTTTTGCAGTCGTCACTCGCATTGGCTTAAATTGCTAAAGTTAATCTATCCTTCATGTGGTTGTGACCTGGCATCGTCTTCTCCTCTGCCGTTATGTAAGTCCCATTTGGCATCCTTTTCCAGAAAAGCCCTGTCTCGTCACAGTTGGAGATCATTTGACTTCTATCAGTTCAAAAAGCGTTTTGATGTAAGTCGCAACTGCTTTTACATCCGAACTTACAACGCCATGCCTAATAATGGAAGAAATGCGGTTCCTTTTCCTAAAGTGGTTAAACTAGCCCCAACTGGCTTTAAACAAGTCTTCTAAATCTTATGTTGAAGTGTGTGCGATCAGCTTCAGCAAATCACTGTAAACCGCTTGTGCCTTCTCTATCTTTTTATGGAAAGAGATCCAGAGCTTAAAAATTATTGTAGCGCACTTAACTGGCATTATTCTTTTTATCAACTCCTTCTGTTTAAGCACAGTAGTTCGTTAGATGTGAATTAAAACAATCGAAAATAGTCAACTAATTTATTTACACATTTACACTATGAAAACACGATCAGTCACGACTACTAGAGTTATTTATTCCTAATGTATTTATTAACAACTATTTGAATCTCGCGCCAGAGGGCGATGCGGCCCGTTATATACTCGGCAAAACGCTGCTCCGGAAAGTTCTTGCTAACCTTCGCTATCTCGTACGGTGTGCAACTTGTGTCATACCGGAATGACGGAAAATCAGTTGAATGACAAAGAATTCATAATGTTTTATAAATGTACAAAAAGCAAAAAACGCGAACCCAACTTATCAGAAATGCTTCGAAAATGAGGGAAGCAGGCATACAGACTGAGGTCTAGTGTAAGATGGGAGAAACTGTTAGAAAAAAATAAGAAAAAATGGTGTAGTGTGTAATTTTTCGTTTCTCAAATCATGCTCTCATCTCAAAACAAAATATCGTTTGTATTTCGAAACATCCGTATATAAGGACACTCGTATATCAAGGTATTTGGTAGATTTCTTCAGTCCATGAAGGGAAGACTTGAATTGAGAGATTTTTAACCCCGCCGTAGGTATTAAGCGGAGCTTAAGTCGTATCACTGCCGAAAACAGTTGGGATTTGGGTCTTGGCGGATAACTTATCTGCGTCGTGGTGAATTATGATCGTAGTCTATGAGTTCTTCTTGGAGTGGATGTAGTGACGCCTTCACGAAGTCCTTTTGGGCTTGTCCATGAGTTGTCTGAGCGGTGTCCATTGAAGGTCTTAGAAAATTTGGTTGTCGCGTACATACCACGGTACGTTAGCTGCTGTCCTTAGCATCTGGTCTTCAAAACGTTCCATCCTTAGCAGGTGAGACTTGGTTGCCCTATACAAGGGATTCGTAGGAGAGCTGACTTTGGGCAATGGTCTTTGTGAGCCTGAGTTTAGCGCTCCGCAAGGTTTTATTTTGAACAGTAAGAGAAATATCGTGTAAATAAAATGGGGCAAATTCTATACACCTGCCGTGACTATATAAAGAATCTTGATTTGAATGATTTTACTCTTAACTGCGTTTTTCTACTTCTGGCCCTTCTGGTCTCAACCTAGTTGTAAAATTGTCTGGGAACACCAAACAGAAATCTCTAATAAGATATTTAAATGCTAAAAGAATGAAAGTGTGACTACTAAAATATTAGCGTAAATACTATATTCTAGGTCATAAATACAAACAAGCATATTTATAAGTTTAATTAAAATGCAAAGCGTTAGGCAAATAACTTGGTTAATTTAATTTAAAATAACTAAAAATTTATAGGTCACACTAACCAACCGAAAAATATCTCGACTGATTGTTTCTGTTTATGATCAAATATATCGAATTGCATATCAATCAAAGGAAAATGTTCCATTAAGCCTACCACAATGGGTGTTTTTGTCCTTTGACATTAAAAAAATAAATACAATCAAAACCAATAAAAGTTTTACGAGCAGTCGTTCGCTGTTATATTGAAAACCATACTTGGCCCGAGTAATGTTCGCCAGTTTATGATTTGTTTTATGAGAAAACTTGTTTTTATTAAAAAAGCCTTTGTTGAAACGCACTTTTTTTGTTGTTTATGTGATAAGTTAATTATGTTTTTCTGAATAATTTAACTTATTGATTTACGTTTTAATCATAAATTAAGAAGCAGATTAGAGGGTTGGATTTATAGACAAACACCTTTAAACTGTGTAAGAGCTCTTCATCTAGGCTCATCTTTTTGATTAGACTCCAAAGGCGTGATTCTACTTGCTTGAATCAGAACAGAGGCTGGAAAAAGATTTTTCAGGTTGTCAGGTGTTTGTTTATTCTGATGTAAGTACACCGACAATTATCCGTTAAAAGGTCTTGGGTAAATTTAAGCTTGTAGGTTTCGATAATCCATTTAGCCTAATTTATTTATTCTATTGCACCGGCTGTGGAATTGTCTCATTACCCAGTTGTTGACTGAAAGCTTAACAAGTCCTGTTGCAATGCCAGAGAATGGCTTGCGACCTAATACGTTCTGGCTAACTTGTCTCATCATTTTCATTCCTGATTTATTGTACTTGGATATATTTTTTAGTCTGCTTGTATTGGAAGACTACCCTCTTAACCTTCCTTCCCAAGGCGATTGAACCATATCCCAACAAGAGTCTTACTACCATTTGTACTGCCATTAGTTGATTTTTGGACTTAAGCTCCAATTTCTTCCACCCAGTCTCTTGTATCTGCCTATAGCAGTTTTTGCTTTAAGGATTTTGTTGATATTTGGCTTTTGACAAGCCATTCATCCTTGCATCACTATGTTCAGTACATCCTGGGTTGTTGCTAAAATAGGTTTACCTCTGACTACCATGATCAAGTCGTCTGCGAAGACCAAGCCGTGCATTCTTTTCATTTATTAGTAAATCGTCTACGAGAACTGGTCAGTATAATGGTGATAGAACATCTCCTTAGGGACAGTCTTTCACTCTATTACTACAGCCGCTCTCGTTATTACTATGTTTCCTCAAGGCTAGCCTCAATCACGTTGTAGAGTGAATGGAATTCTCCTTCGCGTAGGTGCATTGAGAAATCAAGTAATTGGGATACTATTAAAGGCTCCTTCTGTATCTAGGTCAGTTTTTACAATAGGTATGTAGACTATGCATGGTTTACAACAAGAAAGTTTTATAATAACGGACAGATATCATCTGGGTCGCGTGATTGAATTTTCTTTTAGTGCCCACTTGGTGGATCTATAGCTAATAATTTCATCGGAACTGGGTATCTTCTAGTCAGGTCAACAAGACCAATGAAAGAATGAGGAAAGTTGAAATTAAAGAAAGACAGTTAGCACAGGGAGTTAACTGATAGAAATAAAGGATTGTGGGGATACACCGTACGACGGGAAGAAGAAGAAGAAACCTGGTAACACGTATTGGCTTCTTCAGGATAGGGCAATCAGAGAACCAGCATCTTGCAGTCAATTTTTATTGTCCTTGTTTGTCTTTGTTGTTTGGCAAGGTCTTCCAGAATCTCTGCTGTAGACTTTATAGAAGTCCCATAAGTTTTTTTAGATATTTATTTGATAGGCAAGGATTCTATTTATAGGATCCATCACACGCGAGAGTATCTGATTTCCTTTTTGCTTTACCAGTCTCTTTATTACATTCCATTAATTTGGCTTTATATATCTATAATCTTGGCTTTTTAGGTTTTATCTATTAGCCTTCTCACGTCGGCTCTTAGTCCCTTTAAGTGTTTGTTCTACCAGACTGTTTTCTTTCTGTGCTTCACTTTATTAACTGCCAGTTTCCCTAGTAGATATTTCGATTGCTTTTCCATTTTTTCATCCATGTATATTCGAATAATTTACCATTTCGGCTTCAAATACCTTAATTCTTGTTTTAAAATATGAGTTCTAGATGGCGCCACATATACTCAGCCTGAAGCAAGTGCGAAAATATTCATTTCCGCACTCAATCATATTAGTGTATTTCTTTAAGATTAATCTGATTACCTTTATCTTTAATAGTTTCGTCTTAGGCCAGCCTCAATCAAGTTGCAGAGAGTGAATAGAATTCGCGTAACTGAAATGTGAAGTGACGTAATTGGGACATTGTTAAACGCTTCTTTTATGTCTAGGAATGTTGTCAGTAATTGCTTTGTCATCGTGTAGTAGGGGGATGTAGACCCATATTATGCCTGCTCTACAATATGGAGTTTTTACAATAGGGTTGCTTCTGCTTCTATGTCTAGGGAAGTTGTCAGTGCTATTTCTTTGTCATCATGTAGTAAGGAGGTAAGAAAAGGATTTTATGACAGAAGCATTATTGGATAGATCCCATCTAGAGGTCTCGTGATTTTCATGCAGCTTCCATTTGAAGGATTCATAGTTAATTATTTCATCGGGTATCTTCCAGTCAGGTTTTATTAACTTTGTTTGTCTTCGTTGTCCTATTCTGCTTGACAATTACGGTCAAGCCTGGAAAGTACCTATTTACAAGTTCTTACAAGTCCGTAGTAGAGTCTGTTGTAGACTTCGTGAAAGTCTTATAGGTTTTCTTTAAATTTGCGACTTCATTTGCTAGGAAAGAATTCTATATGGTCCAGCAGAATTACTCTCAATAAGAGTATGACAAAGATGACCAAGCAATAACTGACAACATTCCTAGACATAGAAGAAGCGTTTAATAATGTCCGAATTACGTTACTTCTCATTGCACTTACGCGAAATCCACTTACTCTCTGCAACTTAATTGAGGCTATGACAAAACTATTAAAGATAAAGATAATCAGTTTAACCTTGAAGAAAGACACTAATATAGTAAGCTTTATGCTATAATGAGTGCAGAAATGAATACTTTCGCACCTGCTTTAGACTGTTGCGCCATCTAAGAGTCATATTTTAAAAACTGAATTAAGGTATTTGATGCCCAAATGGTAAATTATCCAAATATACATGAATAAAAGTCTCAGAGACTTGACTCCTTTTTTCAAGTGTATTTAGGAGCAATAGGTGTCCAAAGGCCAAAAAATATAAGGGAGAGGTAAAAGTCTCACTTTAATTGGTATGGCTGCACATGTCTTGCTTACTTTAGAGCAATTGCTTAAGGCTAAGTAGCTAGATAAATAAGTAAGGCACTGGTGATAACTCAATGAGAATCGTACTAGTGATGTAAAAAGCAATATGGTAGATATATTAACATTCTGGTTGGCCTAAAGAAGTCAAAAAGTACAAACACGTGTCAGTATGTACTACTTTTGATTTTTCTGATTCCCGTGTTATAGAGTCCCGACAAGCGTTGACTCGGGTTAAGGTTATATCACAAAGGTAGCCTTCTTCCTTAGTAGATTTTTCCTACAAGATTGGAGGTACTACATTTAATTACACAAAATGGTTGTTCCCTTCTGTTCGTGATCGCTTATCCTGTCCCTTATCTGTTCGTAATCCCTTATGTTTTTTTCTCTCCTTTCCCTTTAGTTTTCTGCTTGCTCTGCCCTAAAGAAGCCAATAAGCAGAAATTCGTGTCAGCAAGTATCACTTTGATTCGTCTGCTTCCCGTGTTAACTTTCTTTTTTTAATTTCAACATTTTTCCTTCCTGCATTGGTCTGGTTTGGGGTACGTCAAAGTAAATGTCGAAAAAATTCCTGAAGAGGCCACAGAGCAGAAACACGTCTCATCGGAAATGAGATAATCATGGTTAGTGAAGTCAAGTGAAACATAGAAGGTTAACACTGCCTTATTTCCATTGAAAAAGCATAATGAGTACATTTAGAAAAAATACGAGAAATTATTCATAAGTTATTCTCATCGAAGAATCGGTACTATTATTATTGATTTTTTTGAGCAAAAAAAAAATATTTTTCTATGAAAAATGTGCGTTTTCTTTCATTCAATGCAAAAATTAACTTCCTGCTTCCTGCTTGTAAGGACGCTTAGGCTTTTTAATTTTTTTTAAAATTTAACAAAACTTTAATAATAAGGGGTTGCAGGACTCAACAAAATAAAACAAAAATGTCGTTTTAAGCCTGATGATCTTCTCATTAAAATGGTCTTGGCAAATCCCGTTAATTCTGAGATAAGAGCTCCTTTAATTGCCATCGAATAATCAAATAACGTTAAGTACTGAAACCGAAATACCATCTTAAAAAGTTGTATTAATATTTTATATAATTCCAATTTTTATTTATCTTAAATATAAACCGCACTTAAAATTCGTATTCTGTACATCGCTTTCGATTTTAAACTTATCTAATCAACTAAGCGGCTTAAATTTTAATTGCGTAACGAAAAGCTGAATATTTTGTTTGTGAATTTTATCGTATTACCTAAAACAGGAAAAGAAATAGACATTTATGATACCGTTGAGTACATGCCACTGATTGGCAAGCGAACAGGAAGCTCGAATCGGGCATATTAAAGCTTTCTCTAGCAAAAGTAGCAGCATTGATTCCAATAAACCCGGTAGAGAAGGTTTTAAGGAAGTTATCATGATCAACCTCGCCGTTGAATTTTTTACAATAAATTATTCGGCTTCGTAGGATTACATTGATGTGTTATGTCACGAGGACAGCAGAATTATTTAAAAATTATACCTAAATCTATAGATTTTAAATGTACCTTACGTAAGCCAATATAGTCGTTTGCTCGTAAATTAAAATTTTAGTTATGTCTTAATATGAATTTTATACCAGGTACATGAAATTAAATAAAATGTGTATGGATTGAATGGGTGCGGGAATTTAAATTTCCGCACTTGCTTTAGAGCGAGCATCTGTGGCGCCATCCATAAGTCATTCTTCAAAATACGAATTAAGGTATTTGAAGCCGAAAAGGTAAACTATCCAAACATATATGAATTGATAGAGGTGTAACAAATATAGTCCTGTGAAATTCATAATCCTGCTTATTCTGTGTTATACGAGTAGATTATACAAAGGAACAAACTAGTTATATAATACGCAGATGACTTCATGATAGTAGTCCAAAGAAAATTTAATACAACGGTGAGAGAAGAGAAGAAATCTCCAGCTTCCAAGTCGTTGTCACCAATGAATAACCATTTTAAGACTTTGAGGTCTTGTTAGAAGAATCATTGACGATATTGATTGCACAAATGATCTGTAGGCCCTATCAATACAAATTGAGGTATTTTGCTCAAGTTTTACTATCCTCTCGGTATGCATTGGGATGCAGATCATTCTATGCATCCCAATGAGTAATCATTTTGAAACTTTGGAATCATATTAGAAGAATCATTAACGACATTGACACTGATGATCTGTAGAGGCTCGCCGACACGTGTTGCTTCTTTTTGGCTTCTTCAGGCTTCTTCACTGCTTGCTAACCAAAATTTTTTCGACATTTGCCTCAACGTACTATAAACCAGACTAATGCAAAAATGAAGAATGTTGAAATTAAAGATACAAAGCTTGCACAGGGAGTTAAATGAGAAAAGGAGAGGTCTGTCGGGATTCTTTGTAAGACGGGAAGCAAAAGAAACAAAAATGGTGCCTGCCGACACGTATTTCTGCTTTTTGGCTTCTTCAGAACGGGGCAACCGAAAAACCCAATGGAAAGGACAGAAAAAAAAACAAGAAATTACAAACAACTAATTTGTGTAATCAGCTGTAGACCTTAAGTTTTGGAGAAAAGATACAGCATCTATCCTAAGAAAACATAACCTTCTACATAAGGCAGGAATCATAAGAAACAAAAGTGGAAATGCTGACATGTGTTTCTGCCTTTGGCTTCTTTAGAGCAGGACAACCAGAAAACCAAAGGGAAAGGAGAGGAAAAAAATATAAGGCATCATGAACAAAATCAAACAACTAATTTGTGTAATCAGCTGGAGTACGTTAAGTTCTGGAGGAAAAATATAGCAGCTACACTAAGGAAACATAAGCTTCTCTATAAAACAGAAGTCAGAAGAAATAAAAGAGTCCTGCTGACACGTGTTTCTGCGTTTTGACTTCTTCAGAGCAACAAGAATGTAAGTGTACCATATTGCTTAGTAAATGACTAGCAAGCTTCCCATTAAGATATCATCAGTGTCTCATTGATTTATTTAAGGAAGCGAAACACAAATTAAGGCAAGACTTTGACATCGTGTTTTTGTTTGTTTTTCAAAAATATTTGATTCGACCGTTGGAAAAACTGGATAAAATATTTTTTTGCTCAAATATGTTGTTTTTTTGGACCCTATATCAACTAAAGACAGCCCCAGAAAGAGGAGTCGTGCCTGTAAGAACTTCTATTCAAAATCTCCTCAACTACCTTTTCGCAAAGTTTGAGGAAGTTTCACAGAACAGTTTTTACAGTTAATGTATGCCTTTAAGATAGGAAGTCCAAAGATAGCCAAGAGGAGAAACCTCCAGCTTCCAAGACGTTATCACCAATGGGTAATCGTTATGGGACTTTTAGGTCTTGTTAGGTATTGGCACTGATGATCTGTATAGGATCTGCCAACACAAATTAAAATATTTTACTAAAATACAATAGTCTGACTATCCCCTCAATGTAAGAATGAATAAACAGAATGCTGTAATTCCCAAAGATTCAATAGTAAAAATTCCTTTTCCTTTAGTAAGGTTACACCGTCACCATTTTCAGAAAAAGTTACAATAACCTTTTCGTTAAATTCATGGTCATGTAACTCACAGTTAAACTTAAAGGTAGATTCGTTAATTGATAGGCTTCTACAACATCCCTAGTGCGTACGTTCATAGATATAAGCTGAGTATCTAATTCATTATTATTAGGAGGATTTATGATATTTTGGAGGAAATATTCAACAGTCATTTTGTGAGTACGTGAACTACTTCTAAAGTTCTTCTTCCAAACATTATGCCTCTAGTCCTAACTGTGTCCCACGGAAAGGAGTAACTTTGCTGTATCAAGTTTATGTTGAGATCCTAATTTTATCCAACTTTCGACTATATCTGACTCGAATCTTCTTTCAAATTCTCATTCCTTTTTTCCTTTTTTTTACCGCTAAAGTCAGTTTAGTGCAGACCATTGCCTTCTGCAGACCAGGTTCATGACGAGCAGTTTGGAGCAACAAATAATTTTTTAAAGTATTTCTATCTTATTGGGCAATATACTTCCATCTTTTAATATACTGACAGCCTCTAATGGTGGTAGCACCAGCCTGTGGGAGCTTTGATCTTTGAACTCCACCAAGAGACTGGTGGACTACATAAGTCTGGTAAATCCCCTCTCTTAAAAAATTTTTTTTATTGTGAAACCTCCTTATAAATCGATCGAAAAGTTAAAGAGAACCTTAATAAAGCTTATATTTAAGAGCCAAATCTGCAGCCCATTTTTCCAGATCTTTAGGTTCCATCAAATGTTCATTAGGATCATTAGAGAGAAATCCAAGATCCCCAGTTCTTCCTATCGCCAAGTAAGTTGAGAGCATCAGTTTATTAAAAAAGTGATGTTAGAGGTTTATAAGCCTTTATACACAAATTATTTTCTTCGACTTCATCAGACTCTAATCGTCTTGTTCCTCTCATTCTCGATTCGATCACGAAGTTCTTTGGTCGAATTGATCAGTTCATGGATGAGTTTAGAAGATTTTTTCAACCAAAAACCTTTTGATGTCATTTCAAATTTGATCACAACCTAGAAAACACAAAAAGTCGAAATCGATTCAAGCAAGCAAACTTCTTGCGTTTGTTTTTATTTCAGGGTTGAGTCACTTTGTATTATTTTTTACTAGTCTTCATTAATTAGGTCAATCTGGTAATACAGATTCACATTGCCATTCTGTAGAATCACAAGAATCCTTCATAATTGAAATTGAGGTCTCAGAGGTTGGTCTGACACAATTACGCTATTACGTTGCACTTAGTTATTACATTACCAAAGCTAATATATTGAATTTTCAAGAAGACCTGTGTATGTTTTAATTTGGCTATGACTTTATTACTCAGTTTTTGGACTCGATGTTATGACTGTACTAGGGAACCATTGAGGATAATTATGACATCTGCTTCTAAGGATCCTCTGCAAATATATCATCAAAAAACAGCGGGCAGCAAAGCACCAAATGTGGACTTGGACACCAGAGGGTCATGCAAACTGAGAAAGATTCTGACTGTGGCTGGCATAGAGTTCATCCTCTTGAGTGCCACTGCTTATATCAGCAAATGAAATGATGAAAAAGCAATGATAATCATCATCTAATTTCACTTTGCAGTTACCTCTCATACAATTAATGCAGTAATGCCTTTGTATTAAAAATGTACATGCTTCCCTTGGACTTTTTGCTCAGCTTGGCTTCTTCTTCTTTGAGTCATGTTTTTAACTCATAATGTTTACTCATTGGATTCGTTAAGTGCTCATGAATGGTTTTCTGCAAAACCTTTTATTGATGGTATAATTCATTTATTTTAATAATTCTCTTCTAGCCGCGTTTTCTTTTCATTGATTTTACTCTTATAGACTTAGTTTAGCCCGCGGGTATAAAGCCGTACAATTCACGGCATTTGTAGAAACCAGTCCGTTTATCCTTGTCTGGTTAAAAAAAAACTAGCGATTCTTGGAATGATAAATATAATTAGCATAAAAGGCTAATATAAGCGTTATACGAGTATTTAACATGAATGTTTATTTTAGTCGATAACCACTAGAGAACTCTAGCACCATACGAAATACATTTTAATGGTTCGGTTTAAAAAGAGAACCAGACTTTCATAAATAGGTTGGCACTTGAAGCATGCTACAACCAAAAAAAAAGCAGAATCCTCAACTCATTCTACCGATGTGTACCAGAGAGAGGTAGCATCTTTCTAGATGAATAAATGATTATCTGGTTAGTTTGTTTTTAGATCCTTGTATTTCATAATCATTAAATTTATAATATGTATTGTAGTTGGAAATATCAATCAGGAATGAAAGAGTTGCAGGGCTCGTTTTTGATTTATCAAAGGTCTTCGATCTATCTAACTTTGATAAACTAATACAATATAATGGTCCTATTTGGATAGTTGGTTGGTGGGTGCTGGCCACGTAATAGCTTTCTTCTGCAAAACAAAAGTATTGAATAAGTATTTGCTGTAACAGCCCCAACTTCGTAACGCAAATGACTTTCTACAAGGGAAAAAATATACAGATTTTGCAGAGATTGTCCCTCACTAATTCAATGTGATTGTCCCAGCATAACATTCACTAACTGGTTCCTGTTTCAAAACTGAAATGTGTTCAGACAACTTTAATCTGTATAAAAAAAATAATCCCAAGAACTTGATGCAGTTGGTTATGGATAATAATTGTTCCTAGATCATTATCTGATCTGCACATAAACACTAAATGTAATGACTTAGTATTATCTACTTTCAAAGATAGAATATTGGTATTACACCAATAAAGTGGTGGTATTATCTGCAAAAATACTAAAATGTCCCCTACCTTTAAAAAAGCCAAGCCGTTCTATAAAAGCAAGAAAACAAGACCATGCACGGACCCTTGTCAAACGCCATGACCCATTGAACCCACATCAGACGAGAGACATGCCTCTGAAACCACACATTCGGGTTCATATAGGGTCTATATAGGGAAGACAAGTCGTTATGTATAAAAGCAATAAATTGGGTCCAAGCATAGACCCATTGAACCCCTATCAGACCCTGAAACCAGAGTTTTCCGAGCAATACAATCGAATACTTTGGAAAATTCACAAAGCACCTCCTCTTCAACGCAAGATTGAATCATGAACTGTTGAATTGATTGTTAATTGTTGAATTGACTCCACTTTTCAACTAATAGACTTGCTCCTCGTACCTCTTGTGAACCATGTTTCACATGGCTAGACTTGCTTACCTCATAGTTCCATCTCTCTAGACCTGGTGCTTTTTGCAAGGGAATATTGGAACAGTTGAGGAGATAAGAGGTGGTGAAGTATTTTACCACTTACTGGTAGACATTAGAGGTCCTACCCAGCTGTATCCACCGTACCAGTATGTTTTCTCAATCATAGGATAAGAACTTGAATATCGTTTTCCGCATAAGCACTCCTTTCCTATACTTTATTTGTTCCTTTAAATGAATTGTGTTATTTGCGTGGGTACCCAATTAAAATGTCTCCACTCCTTCCCTCCCACCTCCATTTGCTACGCTACTAGGTAAAAATCATATCGGACAATCTATTTCTTTTTGTTTAAAGTGATCATTAATTAGTGAACTATTATTAAACACATATGATTAGTACACAAACACATCCCAGATAGGTATCATCAAAGTTCCGGGTCCAACGAATAGCCGCAGCCTTCGAACGAAAATATCTAATAACTTCCTATAATAATCACGTTGTATGTACTTTGTGTTATGTTCGGGTTGGCCTTGGAAAAACCTGATCGTAACTATCGCAGTGTGTCGTGAAAATACTACCTGCTGCAAAATGGTTGTGTTTGGTCTGCGCCACATGACATGCTTAGCAGATTTATTTTTTGACTTGCCCGGGAATAAACGTTTGTGTACATAAATGCATGATGATTTTTTTATTTTAGGTTTAATGTAAAATATTGTTCTTTAATAGTACCTATTGTCACAAGTACTACAGTTAAGACTCCCTATTTGATACTCTCGATCCATTCAACTTAAGTCTTCATTACTTTTACCAATTGGCTTTCACTAAGATTGTCTGACAGATTTTTTGCGATCAGTTGAAATATTATTATCTACTTGTCCCTAAAACGTGGTAAGCAGTCTTCCCTATCTTACTGCTTGGAGAGAAAACCAAGATCTTAAAGTCCTGTCAATTCTTTTTCAGCAGTACACTTACTTTAGAACCATCTGGTGTTATTTCCTTATCCTTCTCAATACAATAAGAAAACAAAAAAGGAGTGTTACTGTCACTTTAAAGCATTATGGGTAAATATAATGCCATTACTATATCATAGGCCTGTCCTACGAAAAATTATTCCTATGGAGTACAGTATTGACGAAACTTTATTTAATGTACTTACCGAATGTCTCTGGAATGCAATTTTTTAGAACATGTCTCATGGACAGGACTTCCCCGTCACTTTTTATCCAGTGAACACATGGTTCTACTTGCCAGTGTTTGGCTGAACCTATTCATGCAGGTAATCAGGCGTAATGATTGTGGATAATGATCGTGGGAGAAGCGGAAATATATTTGAATGACCATATGATCGCCTTCCTAGGGAAATTAAGGAAAAAGAAGTCATGGCCATGGTTTAAACTGATGGAGACGATCCAAGTCATATATGAACCTCTCAAAAAATAACAAAAATACACATTACTCGAGAACGATTATGAAAGCTTCAGAAGTTAGTCCCCTCTTTTACCTCTTTTACTTTGAATTGATTTAAAACCAAAAGGAGGCAGATACTACATATACCTTGACTTGAACTTAACCTTGACCTTATAGTCAAAAGGTACTTGAGGAACTATCTCAATTTTGCTGGCCTTTAGACACAAAAGAAGGACAAGTTGTCTCACTTAAACAGTCGAACTTTACTCTACTTTTAGTAACAAATGATGCTTGTCCTCTGATACGTATGTTATTGGCACAAACCACTAAAGTTGACATTAGCACTGTCGAAGCTCGAGAGTCTGATGACCAGATCAATGATGAATACCTCAGGAGGCAAAGACAAAACAAGCCAAAGAAAGAGCAATGAGATATTTACTATGAAAAGAAAAGTATCCTGACCAGAAGGAAGTTGCCAAATGAGTGATTGCAGCCATCAAGGAACATCTTGATAAAGAAATATTCTTTCCATGTTTGCACTGAGATCAAGCTAATACCCAAATAGACAAAAACTTGTAACTTAAGTTACAATTAATATGTATTTCTGTCTTGAGTTCTTTGTATCCCGTTGTATATCCTCTTTGTATACAAAAAGGAATAGTCTGATTTGGACATGGGGGAGGTTTATGTCCAGAAGTGGTCACAGAGAGCTAAATGATAATGATGGATGATTACTATACATAGTCAGAGTTGTTTTTGCAGTCACTATTCTTACTGCCCCTCTCTGGGGGAACTGTCACCTTGTCGTCGGTGAGAGGGCTCAGTAACCTACAGCCAGGGAGCAATGCCGGGTAGGGTCACCCATGCCGGCAAGGTCTCGAAGTGCTGAAGGTGAAGCTAAGAAAGTTCCCACGCAGCGTCTGATCCAGAGTGGACGGTTGCAAACAGCGTCTGTTCTCCATGTCAGGAGCGGCTGATATTCACATCTTCCAACCCGTTTAGCCAACGTGGAAGATTATGGCTAAAAACCCCCGTAAACCATGATGGATTTTAAAACAAACGAAATAGTACCCCAGGTGGGTAGATCATCGCGTGACAAATCCCACACCAGTAACAAGGTCAGCCTCAAGGATTCTGGGGGAAGCAAAAATTCATCCCCTCCACTCTTAATACAGAACAAATTTAAATTTCACCTAGCCACCTATAATATTAGAATTAGAGGTGGAACTATCCCATATCAAATAGAACATCTTGGGCCTATGCGAAACCAGATTACCGGACGAAAAATGCATCACACTGAAATCAGGCCACCTTTTGTATCTGAACAACAGAGAGGAAAATGCACACATTGGCGGAACAGCGATAATGATTCATAAGAGTATAAAACGGCTAGTTACTAAGATGAAATCCATATCGAGTAGAGTCGAGAGTATTGAAGATATCAAAAAGATATAGCGTCCAAATAATTCAAGTATATGCCCCTACAAGCTCTGCACCCGATGAAAAGATAGAGAGATTCTACGATGACACTTCACAAGACAGCACACTACAAATACATTATTGGCGATTTCAATGCTAAACTAGGAGTACCAGCGGGAAACGGAAATCAATATGTGGGTAAATTCGGACTGGGTTGTACCAACGAACGAGAAGAAAGACTGATCAATTATCTCCAAAAAGAAAGTATGTACTGTATGAACTCCTTCTTCAAAAAATCAGAAAAGAGACGTTGGACTTGGAGAAGCCCGAACTCAAATACGAAAAACGAGATCGACTACGTACTAACCAATAAAAAGCTTACTATAAAAGACGTTTCGGCCCTAAATCGCTTTGATACTGGTAGCGATCACAGGTTGGTAAGAGCTAAAATAGAAATAAACGTGAAGAGTGAACGAAATAAGCTAATCAAAATACAACCATTTCCCACATCAAAAACAATCCAGGAAAACCGCCAAAAATTCCAAGCTGAACTCAACAAGAAATTGTCTAATAAAAAAGCACTGAACAGCTTGAATATAAACAACAAGATGAATTGAAATGTAAACAGCAAGAAAAATAATTCAAAAATAAAAAAGGAAACTAGAGAACTCATGGCGAAGAGAAGAAACTTGGAGAAAGGGACTCATGAATACAACGAAATTAACAGATTGATAAAAAAGAAAACAAGGGAAGATTTAAGGTAATACAACACAGAAATGATAACAACGACCATCGAAAACAACAAAAACTTGAAAGTACTTAAAACACGTAACAATGATGGACGCCTCCAAATACATCAACTAAGGGACGCAAACGGAAACATCAAAGAGGACAGTAAAGATTTAATGGATATCGTGGAAAATTTCTACAGCACACTGTATACAGGAGACAACCCAGATCAAGAAAACCGGAGTTAATAAAACGATTCTCAATGTAGGCTCCGAAGATCTTCCTGACATCACCAGAGAAGAAGTAGAACTAGCATTGTCTCAAATGAAAAATGGTAAAGCACCAGGCGAAGATGGAATTACAGCTGAAATGATAAATCTTGGGGAAAGAACTACTGTAGAAGCAATGACAATTCTTCTTAATAAATGTATGACAGAAGGCGTGATACCCCAAGTATGCCCAAGTGATTTTACAGTACAAAAAAGGAGATAGGTTGAGAATCGACAACCATCGACCTATTAGCTTACTCCCCCACCCGTACAAACTTCTGACAAAGATAGTAACAAATAGGCTTACAGCTAAACTAGATGCCTATCAGCCGCCGGAACAAGCTGGCTTCCGAAAAGGTCATAGCACAATAGAACACATACAATCCGTTCGCACTATAATAGAAAAATGCAACGAGTACAATGAACCACTACTACACCTCGCATTTGTCGACTATAACAAAGCTTTTGACTCAGTAGAGTTGTGGACTATTTTTAAGGCCATGAACAATGCAAGAATCGACTCTCGATACAAGCAACTTCTCAAACACATATACGAAAATGCGACAATCACCGTTAAAAATCTCGGAAGAGATAGAAACAAACAAAATTCAAATAAAAAGAGGAGTAAGACAAGGGGACACCATCTCCCCAAAGCTGTTTACACTGGCACTGGAAGACGTTTTTAAAACTCTGGACTGGAACGAGAGAGGCATCAAAATCGACGGCAAACATCTGAGCCATTTACGCTTTGCGGATGATATAGTACTCTTTAGCCAGAATATAATAGAATTACAGGAGATGTTGGCAGAACTTCAAAAAGAATCGAAAAGAATAGGTTTAACTATGAATTTAAATAAAACAAAAGTCATGTCACCTGACAATATTCAAATACACATAGAAGACCGAATTATTGACAACTTCGAAGAATATGTATATTTGGGACATTGCATCAAATTGGGCAAAGAAAATCAAACTGCCGAAATAAACAGACCTGTTCGTTTGACATGGGCAGCTACGGGTAAACTGTCACACGTCTTGAGAAATGAAACTATTCCAATTAATTTGAAAAGAAAGGTCTTCAATGCCTGCTTACTGCCCGTAATGACTTACGGAATGGAAACCATGACACTCACTGTTAAATCAGCCAACAAGCTTAGGACCACCCAAGGAGCCATAGAGCGGATGATGCTAGGAATAAGCCTGAGAGACCATATCACAAATGAGAGTATTAGACAAAGAACTAAAGTTGAAGAACTAAAGCTGGCTCGATGATATCAAAAACAAAGTGGGCAACAGATGGCACCAACTGGCACAGAACAAAGAAACATGGGAGAATATAGGGGAAACCTATGTCCAGGAGTGGACTGTGAAGGGTTGCTGAAAGAAGAAGAAGAAGATTCTTACTGCAAAATTCAATATGTAGTGCATATAAAAATAGATAAAGCGTTTCACTGATCCTCTTTCTTCCAGTAGCCTGCAATGGTCAATACAAGGTACTTAAGCAACTGGATCTGGTCACGAGTATTAGAAATGGATTGAATATTATGATGGGTAATGTAGAATCCCTAAGTCACTTTGGGTGGATTACACCTCTTGTAGTTGGATATCTTTGTAGATTCAGAAAATGGTTTACAATGATATCTCTGAGCCAAAGATCTGATTACATGATCGCCTTTTTGTTTGCAGGAGCTGCTAATTCGAATTAACTTCGCCATCTATCTTTTATAATAATTTCAACTCGTGTTTTTTAAGAATAAAATAGCAATAGCGTTTCAACGGATCCTCTGTCTTCCAATGCTCTGCAAGAGTCAATACAACATACTTAAAAAACTGGATTTTGTCGAGAGTATTAGCAATGGATTGAATATTTTGGTGGACAATGTGGAACTCTTGACTTACTTTGGTCATCACGTTTTCTTTTAGTTGAGTGTCTTTGTAGAATTGAAAGTTGGTTTACAATGACATGGTATTTTTTAAGAATATTTTGCATACTTGGGTGGATATCAATATATCAGCCATTGCTTTATCTTTGTTTGTGTTACAAGAGCTGGGTATTCTCAAAAGAGTGTAATAAGAGACTTGGTTCTGATGCAATGGGTGTGCTATTGGTTTCCCATTGCCATTTGGTGGTTACTTCCTGGAAGAAGGTACGTAAAGATCATATCTGTATCTACTTTTGAGTAAGTTGCGCTGCGTGAGTAAGAGCTAGTGCATGTTTTGGTCTCCAATTTTCAGCTCTCCACATCACGCTTTTAGTCTGTTCAGTCTGTCTATGTAAAAGTAAATCTTTAGGCATCAGGTTAATAATTGTTTCCGCTATAGTGTTAGTGTTTTTGGTAATATTTTATAATTTTCACATTTGATTATTCAACCGACTAGTGCTTCACGCATATTAAATTCCCAATTTTGCGTTTTCGTAAAAAACCGGTATAATTTAAATATCTTCTAATACAAAACCGAAGATAAATAAATATTCTGTTATACCAAAACCTGTCCGAATAATTGGCTGGCCGTCGTAAAGAAGAAGCGCGGAAAAATTAACAAACCGAAAACATGGGATATTTTCAAGGTTAGCTTTATTAGCTACTTTAAAGTTTGCCCAATTTAATAACTAATTTATATTCAAAGTAGTGGTCCGCCTTCATTTGCGATGCTGTGAACCACGTGATTTTTCTGGTTTATTGACGTCATTAACTTATTATTGAAATTTCTGAACACATCAGAGTACAATAATATTTTCGATCTTTTTTTTAGATATCTTAATTACGTATGCACACCTCCTGGTCAAGCTAATATATCTGGTTTTATTTCCTTAACTCGCCTCGTAGAGAACTGGTTTTTTCATAATAGGTAGTCTTTTGGTTTGAATACGAACATATATTACGATACAAAAAAAAAACATTCTAAATATTTTCGGGCCTTTATAGTTTCCTCCTTCTCGATTATTCCGTGAGACTCAGACGCAGAAACCACATTGTTCAATTTCTTTTTCTATCTAGATCTGTATCTATAACGTGCAGAAGGTGGTGCGAACACTACTTCACTTAGGCCTCAGTATGTCCATAAGAGATCGTTGGAAACACCTTGAATTCTGCCGACTATTGACGAGAGTGTAGAACGCATACGCAGTATGTATTCCATTATCTGCCTTATCTAATCTTCGTGGTTACATGCCGTCGATATTGGGTTCATTCTTAGTTGGTTGGTTCTAAGTTCTTGTCAGGCGTACTTTCTGTCTAGAGACACTATCTGCGAATTGCCTTCGGAGTGTAGGCCGTACGTTGGTACCCCAATCTCTGAATTCACATTGATTCCAACAGATTGGAAAACGAGTCATTGTGACAAAACACTTCCTTTAAATAAATGTCCAAGGGCATCGGACACAGCATTATCTATAATGCCATTCATTGAACATTATCTAAATTCCAACAAACTATGACCTAATATACTTTCTCTATAGCTACCCTAGGGGAGAAGCCCCAGGTCCTACCAATTGTGCGCCTACACTATTCATATGACATGTATGCATTTTACAATCTCTTTATGATATAAGAGTTTCAATCTAGTTTGTTATCACACCAAATTACTTGATTTAGCTTAGCGGTCGGTAGAGATGTCAGTTTTTTCTTTCTTGTGAATAGCATAATCTTAATCTTCTGCTTTTGGACTTATTGAAAGCCATTTAGTAATAATACTTAATATCTTTAATAGCTGATTTTACCAAAGCTAGAGAGAGAGACCAAGAGCAAGTTTACGTCTAAAAAATTTTGGGAAAAAAATCGATACGGGGGGTATACCCGAAAAACGAAAAAACCCAAACTTTGGAGGTAGATATCTCGGCTTGTACTAAACCGATCTGGAAAATTCCTACGGTTTTGTCTTAGTTACGCCTTTCTGAATCCAACCAGACCATCCGCAAGGTCGTAGCTCTGATAATAGCTGAGATATCGCATTTTTGGAGCCCATTTTTGGCCTCAAAAACGAGGTCGCAAAATGACTTTTTCCGAATTTTCAAAGTGCTGTCATTCAGTTAGTTCTGCTCGAATCTCGTTATAACCCGGTATTTTCGTAATGTAGGTGGTCTAAAGAAGACGCTGGTATGGTTAGTTCGATTTCGAAAAAAAAATTTTTTGGTGAAAAAAATCGAACGGGGGGGTATACCCGAAAAACGAAAAAACCCAAACTTTGGAGGTTGATATCTCGGCTTGTACTAAACCGATCTGGAAAGTTCCAATGGTTTTGTCTTAGTTACGTCTTTCTCAATTCAACGAGACCATCCGCAAGGTCGTAGCTCTGATAGTAGCTGAAATATCGCATTTTTGGAGCACATTTTTGGCCTCAAAAACGAGGTCGAAAAATGACTTTTTCCGAATTTTCAAAGTGCTGTCATTCAGTTAGTTCTGCTCGAATCTCGTTATAACCCGGTATTTTCGTAATGTAGGTGGTCTAAAGAAGACGCTGGTATAGTTAGTTCGATTTCGAAAAAAAAAATTTTTGGTGAAAAAAATCGATACGGGGGGGTATACCCGAAAAACGAAAAAACCCAAGCTTTGGAGGTCGATATCTCGGCTTGTACTAAACCGATCTGGAAAGTTCCAATGGTTTTGTCTTAGTTACGTCTTTCTCAATCCAACGAGACCATCCGCAAGGTCGTAGCTCTGATAGTAGCTGAGATATCGCATTTTTGGAGCCCATTTTTGGTCTCAAAAACGAGGTCGAAAAATGACTTTTACTGAATTTTCAAAGTGCTGTCATTCAGTTAGTTCTGCTGAATCTCGTTATAACCCGGTATTTCGTAATGTAAGTGGCCTAAAGAAAAGGCTGGTATAGTTAGTTCGATTTCGAAAAAAAAAAATTTTGGGAAAAAAATCGATACGGGGGGTATACCCGAAAAACGAAAAAACCCAAACTTTGGAGGTCGATATCTCGGCATTTACTAAACCGATCTAAAAAATTCCAACTGTTTTGTCTTAGTTACGTCTTTGAGAACCCAACGAGACCATCTGCAAGGTCGTAGCTCTGATAGTAGCTGAGATATCGCATTTTTGGAGCCCATTTTGGCCTCAAAAACGAGGTCGAAAAATGCCTTTTTCTGAATTTTCAAAGTGCTGTCATTTAGTTAGTTCTGCTCAAATCTCGTTATAACCTGGTATTTTCGTAATGTAGGTGGTCTAAAGAAGACGCTGGTATAGTTAGTAGCAGCACTGTCAAAAATATTATTTAAAAATTGTGAGCCTAACAAGGCGATATTGGAGGTGAACGTCTTCGTTTACGAGATTGAGAGTCACGCAAAAACAAAATACCTTCACCCAAAACAATCACCTTCTGATTGTATTTTGATTCATGAACTAATTCTTTAAATTATTCATATTATGTTATAGCTTGGAAAAATGAGAAGATGTAATTATAAGAAGGTCTGTAAACAAAATTTAATGGATAATTTAACCCTTAGAACATCAGAACTTACAGATTACAGAAACGACTTCCTAAAAAGAGAATGAAGCTCAGATGGAATAAAACCGAAGAGAAGAAGAGAACGATTCAACTAAGGACTATGCAGTTACTAACTCGCCAGTAGTGGTCATGAATTCTAGATACTGATTTATCTGCAGTTTTCTAGCTGGTGTAACTCGTCAAAACCCAGAACACTACCTGCTACTGTTACAATTTAGTTGTAATTACATATATCACGTAGATCCTAGAATTAAAGCATCTGAGCAACTGCAATATCCTTCCTATCATTAAGATAAATTAAGGTAATCTGTTCGAATCATTAAGATACGAACAGATTACCAATTTAAGACCTTAAAGGAAGGTGAAGGGATTAACTACTTAGTCTTAGGAATCTTTAGAGGATTTACCACGATTACGTGATATCTAAAAAGTGTTGGAACTACTTGAGTTCTTGCAAGTGTAGCTCTTCAGGACTCAGGATTTAAAACGACTGATTTTATTAAGATCAATTGCCTTTTGTCTTTTGATTTTCCCATTTCTGATTTGATCCCATAACAGTTTTTCTTTGAACTGGATCGGTGTTTTTATTTGAAGCGTCAGTATGCCTGTCATGGTTATTCCAGGGGTTTTTGTTGTATTATCAGGTTGCAATGCAACATCTCTTTCTCTGATTCTTCATCTGTGAGAGATTATTTTACTCTGGAATAGTTTTTCTTTGATTCATTGCCCTTTGCAAAATGTGAGTTCTCGTCTGATGTCCCTTGAAGGAAATTGGAAACTTAATGAAAAAATCAATAAAAATACTTCGATCCTAATATTTCAGGTTGGATTCGCGCCAGACCCAAAGGACCCAGCTGCTGTTATAAGCACGGATGCAGCACTAGAGAAGACTTCAGTTTCATCAAGTCTCTCACTTCTGAAATTAGAGCTCTAGCCTTGCACAAGAAGAACATGAATTGGATAATAAAAACAAATAGTGAAAGCATGGTAATGTGTAACAGCCATCAGCTGTGGAATCTGTCATCAAGAAAACGAAAAAGCGAAAGTATTGCAGAAGGACTGTTTAAAGCAACAGTTCAATACCGGAAAGTTTCGCAAAGTTCCGTTTAGTACCGCAAAGGCAAGAACCAATTGGATATATATATCGTAACTATGAAGTCTAATTACAAAGACAGCTTTAGTTCTTTTTAGATTGCGGTAGCAAAAGACACGCTAATAACACCAGTCGGTAAATCGTGTGAGTAAACTAAATCGAAACTTTGATAACAGTGAATTTAGTTGTGATATTTATTTATGTTACATTGATGCCACCATCGCAGCTCATATTTAAAAAATAAAATAAATGGATGAGTGTGTCGGTTCTTTTAATTAATAAGTAATAAGGTTGCATCTCCAAGAATTAATGTAAATGGAAATATATTCCAATTATTTGGTTTGTTATATAATTTATACCAATTAGTGACTAATTCATTCTTACTTATTCCATTATAATTAAAGATCAGCGGTTATTCCGGCTAGAGAAAAACGTAATAATTTTTTATCAATCCCTGTAAAATGATATGCTAGTAAATGGTTTTTATGTTAACTAATTAAGTAGTAGGGAGTTCAAAGTACCTTTGATCCCGTCCTAGCCATGAAAGACTTTACTTACTTACCCATTAATTTTTATCAGAAGATCATCAAGAAATTATTATTTACTATCTTTTAAAAATATATATATTCAAGTAATGCAAGAATTGAGATCTTGACCCGATGTTAAGGCTTGAATGGTGAGTGGTACATGCCATTTCCATTATTGAAAGGCACTTACAATATTTGCTGATGATACAAACATATTGTGACATAATATAGATGTGACAAGGTTGACCAAGAGTCCTAAGGGTTGAAACTTGAGGAGTTGTAAAGTTGATTTGCTTCAAGAGAAAAAATAAAAACCCTAAGTCTCGGTCTCAAAATATTTTTTATATGTCCCGAAGTTTGCATGTTTCGCTTAGAAAAGCATCATCAGACCTTATAAACTCAGTAGTCATCATGACCTGCTTAGTACTGAGTAGTACTTGCATCTCGTGAGCGTTATTACTAGTAATAGCGCTCTAGCGTTTTATATGTAACCTTCGGGACATATAAAAAATATTTTGAAACCGAGACTTTGGATTTTTATTTTTTTTCTACTTACGTAGGTCTCTTTGAGATAATGGACGAGTTCTTTCAATTTGATATGCTTCAACTCATCAAATTCTTTGCTTAAAGTCAAAGATTGAGTGCTCGAACATTTTTGGGTTTGGGGTATAATAAGGTTCTAAACTGTTTCCTACAATCATGGAAACATGGATTGTTAGATCTTATTGAGGTGCTTTGCTTTACTGGCTTGTAGTATATCTTTAGCTCGTCTGCAAAAAGCAGAAATAAACATTGCTGGAATACAATGGATAAAAGCCATACTAAGGATAAGAATATTAATGGTCTCAGATGAGAGCCCTTTAAAGGGACAGCAATCACCTAAACATATTCAGGCAAGTAGGATCAAAAAACCATAAGAGTAAGGAATCCTGGACACTATAATGTTCTTGATTTGTCAGAAGAATTGAGTAGTCTACCGAATCAAATATATTTCTAAAATCAAAAAAAACTGTATTTTACTGCAAACAGTAGCTGCCAACTTACTGTAATAAACTGAAAGATTAACGTCACAAGATCTTCGTGGCAGAAATTGGTACTAATTTGGCAAAATATGTACACTTGATATCTTCGATCTTTCACCACTTTTGAATATAGTTGTTCTGTTCCAAATAGTGGGAAATTTGCCTTAGTGAATCCTGATATAATATGCTGTGTGGTAAACTTAACGTTGGACTGCCTGGGCTCTTATTAACATCCAAGTCAGCCAATTTAATAAATACTCTGTAATATGAATTGATTTTGAGTAATCATTGTTGGTCATTCCTGTACGGCCTGCAACCGGATTTCTATTTCTATAGATTTCTCATAGCTACAAATTGTATCACATGGTCCAAGGATCACAGAATCAATGGGTTGAGGCTGTTCTCATAGTGTGCATGCATTGGAGTTAAAAATTCTGATTTCTCCGTACAGGGACATCCACAGATGAGTAGTGCAGTAAAGGATTCTTTCTTCCAGGGATATAATGGGTGGTGTAACAAAATTACATCTCCTTGTCAAAAATAAGAGCTCTGCTTCAAACTTTCGCTTATCACATATTTCAGAATTATTTATATAAACCGTAAGTGGAAAAAAACTGAATCATAAATATAAGATAATTTTCATCACGCTGCAAATAAATAAAATCCCCTTATCTATATAGGACACGAATCACCAAAAAAATAAAATAAAAATTACATGACGAACATCTCGTTTTAAAGTAGACTAATGGTTTTAAAGTGCTTTAAGTTTAATAAACGTTTCAGCTGTTATCAGCCAATCGAACCAGTGTGCGGTTTGTTTACTTATTTTTTTAAATTAGTTCATTTGCCCTCGTAATCGAGCATCCCCCACATCCCCTATATAGACAAATTCAGCTCATTAACTCCTTCTGTCGCATTGAAATGTCCATTAGTCCATATTCATTTTCATTTAGGGTTTGGTGACTGCTCATAGGCGTAGATTACAATTTAATCTATATTAAAATCTTTAGATAATTGAGGAAAAACCAGTACTTAAGAAATATGTGTATTTTTATTTAAAGTGGACAGATAATATTACGATTTTCAAGTGATCATTCATACGTCGACTGGGAAACTTCATTATTTTACAAATATCCTTATTTACATATTCATGTGGCAACACCGCAAGTATATTTTTAACGCATTGAGCAGCCTCAATTAGGAATGGTGCGGAATCGACACAGCTCGGACCTGACCGTGCTAGCGCTGTTGCCACATGATGCGAGAATTATTAAAATTCAATTTAAAAAAATCAAACTTCATAGCACACCATTATTAATTAATATTTTTTATTAATAATTACAATTGATTATTTTCTAAGACAATGGAATTATCCGTGTGAAAAGAAATAATTGGTATGCAAGCCACGTATACTGTTTAAGATTCATTTGCGCTACCTACCTTTAACAAAAAAAAGTCCGATTCTTATTTTAAATTCTATATTGTTGATACCCTTATATGAAATCATTCACAGTCTAGAAGCATAAAGCTTTTATTAGTGGAAGATATTTTTATCCACTCCCTTACTATAGAGAGTCCTTGAAATCATAAAAAATGAGAGTCAGTAAAAGTGAGGGACTAAATTAGTAAATAGAAACAAAAGTAAGGCAGATGCAGATCACTATACCTACAGTGATCATAAGAGAAATACGTCAACAGTTCGTGCAGAGAGCATGTATCACAATAGAGCATGCATAATCAATTTTGAATGAAAGAGGAAAATGAAATATCTCGATAAGAAGTTAAATTGAAAGATGCACACTTAGACATTCTAGATTCTTAGACAAAGCTGAGTACTAAATTCAAAGATTAAACCAGAAGCAAGTAACTATCACTAGTAACAGGATTTGTTTCAGAAACGTACCTGCAAGGACTGAATATCAGTAGTTAAAGCACGTAAAGCACTAGTACTCAAGTCATTGAGTCGTAATCTTAAAAATTAAAAGTATATAAAAATATAACAATTAAGACTGCAAAGCAAAAATACTTTAAAATTCGCTTAGGTAATTCAAATAATGTTCAGGGGGAGGCTTGGAAGGTAGTAAATGAACTAAGAGGGAAACGGGGCAATATTGTAAAGGCTGAATAACTTCTACTGTACCATAGGTAGTAACATAGCAAGTCAAATTCAGGGTTTTTCCAACTATGAACAGTTTTTTGAGTATAGGGCTGGACCAGATTCTTTCTTCTTTTTGCCAACTGATCTAGTTGAGCTTAAGTCTACTCTAAAGGAGATAAAGAAGAAAAATACGTCTGCCTATGATGAACTTAATGTACGGTTATTTTTCAATTTACCTGATTCGGCACTGGAGGTACTTGTATCTGCAATTAATCATTCTTTCAATATTAGCCAATTTCCCAATTGCCTTAAAGTAGCCGGAATCATGCCTTTGTTTAAGGGGGGAGCTTCAGAATCACCCTCTTCTTACAGACCAATAGCATTGCTTTCCACCCTCTCAAAAATCATCGAGAAATTGGTTAAAAAGCGACTTATGTCATATTTAGCTGAAAAGCAAATTATAAGATCGGAGCAATTTGGGTTTCAAAGTGCCAAGGGAACATCAGATGCAATCTTTTCATTCTTTGAGTCCTTATTTTTGAGCTTGAACAGTGGTGATATTGCTGCAGCAGTGTTTTGTGAATTGACCAAAGTATTTGACTGTGTTAGTCACAAAATACTGCTGTGGAAGCTTGAGCGGTATGGATTCAGAGGTCTGACTCTTCAGTGATTTGGGTCTTATTTGCATACTAGAATGCAGAGTGTTTCTGTGGATGGTGCCCTTTCAAGGGAGCAGCTTGTGACTCATGGTGTTCCTCAGGGTTCAGTTCTTGGGCCACTTCTATTCCTCATTTATATTAATGAAATGGTCAATCTTAGGATCTCAGGTAAATTCATTCAGTTTGCGGATGATTCAACAATTTTATGGCATGACACGAGTGCGATGAATCTATACCACAGTTAACAGAGATATTGTTGAAATCAAGAAATGGTGTGATTCCAACAAACTGTGTTTAAATATTTCAAAAACTAGTGTTATGAATTTTAAATGCAATTTTAATATTGTGTTTTTGGAAAATCACGTTCTGAGGTGCATGCACACATTACTTATTTAATAGTGTTTTTCTTCTGCAAAAGAGAGCGATCCGACGTCTGTGTAATGTTAGTATTAGAGAGTCTTGCAAACAGCTATTTATCACTCATAAAATCCTAACCCTTCCTGCCTTATTTATATTGGAATCTGTTTGCCTCGTTCATAAGAAATTTAGAAATGTGAACACGACTAATAGGCATGAATATAGCAGTCGACGAGCTAATGATGTGCTCTTGCCTATGCCTACAAGTTCACTGATCAAAAGAACTTTTATATTTGATGGTAAAAAACTCTTTAATCATCTTCCTGCAGATTTGAAAGCTATAGGTAGCTGGAAACTTTTTAGGAAACGTGTTAAAAATTTCTTAGTTGCAAAGGGCTATTATGAAATAACTGAATTTTTGTCGGATAGATTTTAGTCATTTTTACCTTTTTCTTGCAGGACTTATTAGGTATATTCTTTATATATTTTACACCATCATTTCGCCTAATTTATTTACATTTAATAAAATTGTATATTTCGGGAGTGAATAATATCTGTTTGTGTTATACATATAGATACTCTTGACATTACATTAGCTTTGTATGTTTTGGTTCAGAGTCTTGGAGGAGTATTTCTGAAGAATGGGAATGTTGTTGGTTTTACCGATATAGGTAAATCATATTCATGGAAGCAGAATGCCTTTAGGATGATGGACCATAGCATGCTAAATAACCTTTTTACATGTTTGTGTATATGTTTTTCTTCTTTACAGCTTTGTCAAGAAATTTACTTTTATGACAATAAAGCATATATTGATTGACTGATTGAAAAAAAAAGGAAGAATGGTGCAAGAAGGCAAATATCTAAATGAACTAAATAAGAATCAACCTGATTCTGTTACAAGCAATCACTAGAAATTTGTTGAAGAAACTTATTTGGAAGGACTGAACATTGAAAAGGCCTATTTATTAGTTAGTCCCAGTCTCTAGTTTCAAAGACGTATATATTGCTAATTTACTAGTATAGTTGTACTAAAGCCATCGAGACATTGGTGTGGAAATTGAGAGTGGCAAATGTTGATATATTGTCGGAAGAATGGTGCATGGAGGCACGTATCTCAATGAAGTCAACAATCTGATTCTGTTAACTCAATTTATAACGTAACTAAGCTCGGGCAAAAGAGAGAAGTCAAATAACTCTTGAGTGACTTTCAATGAGTAAATTTCAATTAGACAAAGATATATACTTAGCTCAAAGCTCACACTCTATAGTGATATGAAATAGTCATTAAAAACATTGCATGAAGTTAAAGTTTCCAATGTATAATTATTCGCCTGTCTAGATACTATAGGTGAAATGAGGAAGATAGTATTATTAGAAACACTCCTTATTTTACTACCACTACCCATATGGAAGGTAAAACGACCTATGACAGACGGAGAAACAAAGAAACAAGTAATTTTTTTTTTTAATTTGGAAGGAGCATTAGAAGAGATAAATAACGACAATAAAAGCTGAACTAAGCAAAGGTTCACCTTAATACCGAGAAAATATCACTGGAAATATTGCGACTAAGATAAAGTACTTTTATTGTAAAGTCACTAGTTAATGGCACCACCTAGAAAGTGTTAATTGCATAGATTTCTGTGCAGATAGTTTTTGATTTTAATAACTGCAGAGGATCTGGCAATCTTAATTAAGATATGATCTAATGTCAAAGATTTGTTTGCAAAGATAAAAGAAATGAACTGGAGTTATTGAAGGGCATTGAAGGTAATGAAACTGCCAAAGTTTCAGTACCAAGTCTATGCCAAGACTTTTCTAGCGAAGTGGATTGTATCGTAAACATGCAGGTCAGTTATAGGAATCTAAAAATTAAGTAAAAAGAGAGCAGGAAAGCCAAAGAAAGTACAGCTTAGAATCCAAAAAAATATATTAATATAATACCTTCTGAGACATCTTGTGCTACTGAAAAAGTCGTATCTTTTAGGTTTACTGAACTAACCAAAATGGGACTTTTATGTTCATAGTTCAGCTCCTAAAACCCTAAGTAGTTTTTAATAAATTGCATGTTTTTGAATTGTAAAAGTTCCTAGTACCATCTTTTTCGTCATCATCATTTATCTCGTCAAGATTGAAAGAAAAACCTGAATGAGGCATAGATAGGAGGTCAAGGAGTTCGCATTCGTTCGAAAAAAGCATTTACCTGCCTCCAACTTCTTCTCATCATCATTTCATGAATGATCATGACGACATTTGGCATATATAGTGGTCAAAGGAGTTCCATTCATTCGAAAAAAACCTTTCAACTTCTTCTCGTCATCATCATCAAAATCATCATCATCATCTTCCTGAAATCCCTGAGGTAGATTTTTAGACATAGATAGAGAAGGGGTTTCATTCGCTCTGGAAAAGCATTTACCTGCCTCCAATTTATATTTAACGAATAAAAATTCTTACTGCTTAGATAATCTTTAATTCTTAAGCGAGAATAGTATATTCAATAACAATTGTGAGATTGCCCGTCCTTCGATGAGGAGAGTTCCTTCTAACGATTTTATACCTTTTCCGCTTCAAATACCTTAATTCCTCTTTTAATATATGCCTGTTAGATGGCGCCACAGATACTCAGTTAAAAACGAGTGCGAGAATAAATATTGTCGCACTAATTATTGAATGAAGCTATTTCTTTAATAAGAGACTTATAAAACTTATTTCTAAGTATACGCACATACAAAACATGGAGACTTTTTTTATAAATGGACATTTAAAAAGATAATGTAAAAATTATTTTTTTTTTGTATTTTGACTAAATCAATATTAATCCTGCCCGTCGTCAGTATATTTACATAAATGCTCTGGTACGGCACTGAATCGGGCGATGGTAATTGCGCCTGATGAAGTTTGTCATGTATATTAAGACATGTGGTTAATGTGTTTAATATTTACATTTAGACTTGTTATTAGCTTGAATTATTAGATCAGTTTAACTGCAGTAAAAATATTTTTTAATGTGCTTGGTGTGGTTCGCTTATTAAAGTCACTATACAGGGTCTAACTTATGTAACTTATTATCTGATATTATTTTGTTGTAAGATATTATGTAAGTAGTAAGTGGTTGCATATTAAGTGTATTATAAGTGAACAAACTAGTGTTTTCAATGGGCAAGTTTCAAGATAGAACTAGAAATATTGTGTCGAAATTAATTATTCGATGTACTACTGGTTAGGGCATGAAATTACTTGCACCAGATAATTGTTCAGAAACATAATATATGAGACTATATGCAGTGTTCTATTAAAAATTGTAGCCCCCACAAATATGGAGAAGTAAGAGAGCCAAGGTATTACCGGTATTCAAAGAGAAGAAGAGCTTTGTTCATAATACAATTGCCATTCACAGAAGATTTAGCAGTTTTTACAATTTTGCCATTTATATCGATTTTAAGAAAGCTTTCGACAAGGTCAACCACAATATTCTGCTGAATAAATTTGAATTTTATAGTATGCTGTAATTTTCTTGATGGATTAAAAGGTGAAAATAAATAACTATAAATTAACAGAAACAAAAGTGCTCCATAGTTTGAAAGTCATCAAAAAGCTTCCAAATATGCAGAAAATGTTTAGGTTACTTAGTGGTTATACCGAGAACTAAATGGACTTGAATCTTATAAAGCATAAAGTTATGACATTCTTGAGGCAGACGAATCAGATGAAACTTTTCTATCTGCTGCTACACCAGTAAACGTCATTCAAAGGAACTTCAATTCAATTCGCTATGATGAAGTTCCAACTGATGACTCTTTTCATCAATAATTCATTGGCCTTCATCATTGAATTCATAAGAATATTTGCTTAAATTTAAATCAGTTATTATGTATATTATTTATAATATAATATGTTTTGTTCTTTTTAGTATGCGGTATTTTACCCAACCCATAATTCTACGTGTTATCTGTTTTCAATTCACTTTAAGAAAATAACAATGTTGGCAAACCATTGTTATTCTTTTCTGAATTAAGTTTTCCTCAAAGTAATTGCGAAACAAAGTCAGTATAGGTTGGGTTGGGACTCTCATAGAAATATATAGGCAACGTGATCACAAAGTAATAAATAATATCACAATCATCAACTATATGTTCTTCTTATGAGCAGCATCATGTAGCAAGGAAAACTGACATGGCTGCACAACAGATATTGCTGACTATATCGACACAAATTGTACATAAGTGGAACTAACTATGTGCAAACCATGATTCACACCATAGTTTGAAAATAATGCTACAGCGTCAACTGATGAAGAAGGCTACCAAGCTTTCGGACTACAGCTCTCTATAGGAAATAGTGATCAACGATATTATCTTAATCTATTACATTTTTCCTAATTTATTCGAACAGAATTAAATTGAAAGATAGTAGTATACTTCTAAGCCTGCATCAGCTCTGTTATTTATTAATGCAGGCCTAGAGACTTGTCACTCCTCTCTGCTCGACACCATTACGACAGCCATGAAGACGGACCTCTAGAACCTGCGGCCAGATTTTAGCAGGATCATTCTCACCAATTTGTAGTCCATCAAGAACTTATGTAGTCTCTACGTGGTATTCATGAACTTAAATTGTATTCGAAGACCCAAGGACGATGAACATAGTCTCAGGGGCTCTAGTTGGGATTCTGTGCATAGATGCTGTGATGCTTAGGCATGCGAGGCGTTGAACTTTACCCAATTACATTCCAATTTTTTGCTTTCTTTGTATCGTTTGGCCACCAAACGTTGTTTAGCTAAAGAGAGAGGGTCCAGAAAATATTTGATAGGTTACCCAGTAAATATAAGCGACTCTTCTTCAGTTCTGGGTCAAGATGTACTCTCAAAGACTTGACATCTGAGACATTGTCACTAATCATGTCACAAATTCCCTCTTAGGGAACACAAATTTGTCTATCTCTAAATCCAATCCAATGAGGCTGTGGTATGATCTACCAATAGTGTCCACCCCAACTATGGGCTCTACTAATGTATGGTATGGAAATAGTATGGAGTACTAAATCATCTTAAATTAGAAGAGAATAAATAAATATACATAAATATCTAATCATTTATAAAAAAAAACGCAAAAGGTTCAGCACAGGGTTGTAAAAACAACATTTTTCTGATAAGATTTTGATACTGCAAAATTAATACTTTAGTATTTCTGGAAAATTTATCTTATTGATTAGATGTATTTTAATTTAATAATCATACTAGATACACATTTTAAGTCAATAACAAGTTGGGAAATAATTTATTGTGGCATTTTTGTCAAATGTTTTTCTCTGTTATCGATAACACAAAGGCAAAAAACAAATAACTTTTCATGTGGACAATCCAGTTTTTATGCCTTCTAGGGCTGAAAATTCTGATCCAATAAGTATTTCGATTTTCCGTCACGTCTTCACTCGTCTAGGTACCAGAGCATCCCATATTTTAGCACTAGAAGAATTATAATTCCGCCCAATCATGTCCAATATGATGCTCAATCATGTCCTACACTGTAAAGCGTTTGATTTTATCAATCATGAAATTATAGCTGATCAATTTAGTAAAAAGGTTGTTGAAGCTAGGTGGTATGAGGTTTGATTCGCGATTACTTCAACATGAAGTTTCAATTCCGCAAGGTTCCATTCTTGGGGCTTTATGCTGAGGATACTCAGTTTCTCTTTGCATTTAGGTCAAAGGATACGTATACAGAAGATAGTTTTATAAGGTCAGGGAATGACGGGTGTTTGACAAGAAACGAAAGCAGATATGAAGAAAACATACGTAATTAAGATATATTTCACTCGACTGATGATCTTCCATTGCAAATTCCAACTTATGAATTTCAGTTCTTACCACATTGGAATTTGTCTAAGCTTTTTGAAGCAATTGATGGTCTTCCCAATAAATATACATCACGATCTGACGATTTTAGTGGACAAAAAAGCAATATTGGGAACTACAAAGCAGTCAGGACAACTTAATCAGCAAAAAAGTAGCGTGGTATGTAAGAAGTTCAGTAATCCAAGAGCAACACAATCTTATACTCTATCAACACGCAGTAATTAATGGTTTTGAACATAGATTCCTGGACAAGTTGACTCTGTCTATACTGACTTTTATAAAGCGTTTGACAAGATCAACCGCCATCTCCTGTTTGCAAAACTCAAGGCTTTTTTTAAAGTTCTACCTGGTGTCCCTCAGAACTCCCACCTTTCATGCTGGAACATGTACTAAAGATAGCAAGATTTTAATTTATGTGGATGATATTAAGTTGTTTTGTCATATAAACTCATCATTAAAAATCTTGGCCTAATACTGGATTTCCTTCTTAACACATTGTCAAAATATGATAGTGAGGGCAATGACTGTAGTAGAATTTATTCAACGACTTAGTAGTGTAAGCCCTTATTATAGTTTTTCAGTATAAACATTTAGAACTACATGCTACTCTCGGATATTTACTATAGTAGAGTATAGCTTTGCTATATTGTCAACTAATTATCAGATACATATACAATTCATTGAGCATCAAAAATTTGCTTTACAGAAAATGCTTCTAGGAAGAATTTGATTTGAGTTATAATGAATTTTTTTTAATCCTTAAATTGGATTCATTATTAGGTAGAAGAGAGATGATCTTTGCTTGGTATTCGTGGATCTCACTTTGATTGTCAGGAAAGATGGAAACGATGTTTTATTCCCAAAATGGCAACATACGGCTAGTATTCCATCAGTGCGAATAGCTTCTAGAGTTGTTAAAAACCATACAAAAAAAAATTTATAAATTAATATAGTTTCTCTGAAGCAACAGAAACGCCTCGCCTGGCGTTAAAAACAAATTTCAAACCGCAAAGCCGATGAATGAGATAAGAAAATTACTAAACCATCAAAACGAAAGTAAAAGTTAAAAAGAGGCAACGTATTACTTAAATTGAATGGCATGAATGCTATAGAGAGGTATTGAACAAGACACTTTAAACATTGTATTGCGGATGTATTGTTTTTGAATAAAGTATATAATTTTAAAAGACTTTTGTTTAAATACTGACTAACTAAATGTATAATAATTTTCATCCCATTATACACCAGAATACATGTTAGTCATGCTCTTAAACAAAAAAAAGCTTCAATTTATGTGTCATCATGTCTACGCGATGACACATTAGAAGTATGTAGAATAGTATACATTTTATGAACAGTGATCATTTTGAAATGTGTCAAGGTTTACCATATTAGAAGAAACGGAAACGCAGAATATCAAAAAACTGATCCCGTAGAAAAAATCATTACATTTCAACGCGATTTGTATAAAAAAGATAAGCCACATCAATAAAAAATACATTTTTCGTCATTCTTCATACACGTACTGGCTCCTTACTACAGGCTTGTAAATATAGCTTAAAACATCACATTTAGTGAAATGTGTAGTACATCAACGGCTTGGATCCTTGAGCAAGTAAAGGCTGATTTACAGGAACAATCATTATTTCGCAATCAGTCCATACAGTATTACGATTTAATTTATTCTGGAGGAATAATTGAGGCGTTTATCCTCTTCGTTTCTTCTAAAATGTCGAGGATTATTCCATAACGATGAATGGTGAAGGTTATTGAAAAACTCTCCATTAGAAGATATTCCTCTTGATTACATGTAGCTTCAGCAGAATAAAGTAGTGACGAACTATATCCTTAAACAAGTGAATGTTGATTTTAAGGATAAAATCATTCTCAGGGTTGAGATTTATGAGGGTATCTTGATTCCTTAGTTTAAAAGATAAAAATTAGTGTTTAGATTTAGTTTATATTGTAAGTCTGGAGGGATAATTCCGATAAAGGTGAATGTTATTGTAATAAGATAGACCATTTTGTATCCCTCTAATTGGAAGATATTGTTCTTGACAACTTACAGTTTTAGCCGAGGAGATGAAGTATTGACAGAATCCTTGAACAACTGGATTCCTAAACAAGTGAACGATCTCGGAACCAGTTTGGAAGTTTGGAAGAAGAAACTCGTTTTCAATTGGAAGACATTGCTATACAGATCTGCCCAAGACAGGTCTTACGTGCGGAAATCAATGTATTAACTTGCACTAATTAATCTAAATCACAAGTTAAAAAAGGGACAGTACAGCTCTTCTTCTTCTACTAACTAGAGATCAATCTCCAGTTGTAAAAATTGATTTTTCCGTTTAACTTAAGGCTTTGCATGTTATTTTCTGATGCATGTTCATGCATTTTAGCATCCCAGAAAGAATTGGCAAATCGTGTATACAATTCTTTAGAGAGAAGCTGTTAAATATTGAGGATCAAACATTTACTGGATCTTCAAGAACGAGGCATATTTGCACCTTAGTTGATAAATAATACTGCGTTCGTGGTTCACAAAAACCAAGCACACCATGAACAATTTACTAATTGAAATGGTTGAGAACGATGAAGATATTAGAATGACTGAATGAATACAATAAACGTTGAAAGAAATCATTATATAGAAGCCTAATTTTGTAAGCCTTAACTGAGAAGAGTGAGATTCACAAAACTAGACAATTTTCTCTTTAGATTTGGGTTTTAACGTAATTCATTTCTTATTAATTGAATTCACATATAATTAACGAAAACTAAATAGTAATTGGCGAAAGAGCGGCAACAGTATTAACTTACATCTGCCAAGTTCATTGCAAAGGATGAGCTTTGGTATCACCAGGTATTTGATCAGGATTTAGAAGATGCTTGAGTTATTGGTTTCTAATATTTGCCTGGTTTCTAGCCTTTGAAACATGACTCTGAACTTAAAGCTTGTCATCTTACAGCAAAAGCATCCAGCAAATAACTTTGCTTGGTCATACCTCAGTCCTATCCTGCTTTGTACTGGTAAACTACAGTTACGCATTTGTTCCAATTAACCATAACTTGCTGTTGATCAAGCTGCATTGAAGCATAATGTGAATGGTGTCAAGTCTGATCTAGATTGCACAAATATCTTTAGAGGATCATCTAAGCAAGAAAAGGTAGGAACCTTGGTCTTTTAACATAACGTGTCTCGATTATACTAAATAAAGTAACACAATAGTCCTCTATTGTAAAAATAAGTGTAAATCGCATGACGAGTTTCTAAGTTTTCTATAAGTTACTTAAATTGCCAAATCTATATGTAATATTATTACGCTTTATTTCATTATAGAAAAAGTTCACTCTTTGATCTTTCAGGTTTTTATTTTTAAATATGGATATTCGATTTAGGTGTTGCTTGTAAAAATGCATATATGACCATTAACATTGTCCAAGCAAGGTTATATTTAATGATTTTGAATCACGATTTATCTCTTTATTTATTGTTATTTTTAAGGATGTTTATTATTTATGGATTTATATTTATTTTCTTCGCTTGGCTGGCCATATTTAACGAAATAGTATATTCATTAATAGGGTATTTATAACTTAAGTGACCCATCATGCAATGAAATAATGACACTTTCATGATTTTTACATAACTGACAAGATTATGTTTACCATTTACTTAATGAGAAAAATAAGCAGGTTAGTCTTTTTTAACAGAATAGTTTCATTTTTCGTTCCTTCTCGACTTTCTTCTTCCTTCCTGCTTTCCTTCCTTCCTTCCTTCACCATTCCTTTATCAAGTACATCCCAACATAAAGCATAAGCATAGAAAAGCAAAAGCATAGATACAGTGTACCTTTTTGAATTATACATTCCGTACTTCTCCATGGATTCGTGTAATTATCATTAGAATGGCTTCTCAACACTTGGAAACATTGATTAACTTGAACTTTGACATCATGAATCTATTCTATTCTAAACCATATCAAGGAATTCACATTTGTCTATGTTTATTTTCAAAGAGATAATTGGATCCTCTCGTAATACAGCAGAGTTGGATTTACTAAGTGGAAAAGATAATTTGAGCACTAAAAAGCATTAAGCATGCCATCCTTGAAAGTTGGAATGCACAACATAATAAAAGTTGCCTCAGAGTTGGGCTCTTCTAACTGTTAAGGTTATAAGATCTACCGAATCTGTGAGCCACATTAAGTTGTCGTGGATTATGTCGTGGAATGTAAAAAAGTTCTCAATTCTTAATCGACAATACGATTTCCTTAGAAAGTTCCAACAGTGCATCGAATTTGGACCCTGCTTAAAACAATGAAACGAAAAAAATCGATATCAGGAAACAACTAACGAATTTAATGCTCATTTTCAATGACTGATTACCGTAACGATACGAGTTACTAGTTAATCCGTACTGGTACAGACGATTGCATATTGTATCGGAGAGTGAAAGTTGTAATAATGAAAGGTTTTTCAATAAAGCTCTACTGTTTTGTCACTCGGTGCTGGTACTTGAATGCACGGCGGCCTTTCCTATAGGTGGGACTGCTCAGTGCGTTGAACTTCACCTGTGTTCAACCACATTATATTATATGCAGTGTGTATGACATAAAAATTGATAGTAAATTCTATATTTTACATTCAGGGCTTTTATCTATTGCATATGCATGCATAGTTTCCTGTTAGACGTAGGTAGTCGGCATTAATGAGTTAGAGGCCTATGAAATATCAAAACTCCAAAGGCACTTTATTAGGTTTATTAATTAGTCAGTTTACATACCACATTACAGATAAAAGTATGCATTATTAATTATTGATAAAAGAAAATGTAAGATTAATGTAGCTTTTGCTTAGGTTTGTTGGTTTGGAAAAGCTACTACACTTATTTGCTGCATTGATCATGTATGTAGATCACTCAAAAAAAAACTAGGATTAGTTTCAATCCCGATTATCTTTATGTCATGTTTACCATCACTACTCCTGCATCAGTGAGTATCTGACTAGAATAATTACCCGCATCACTGATTTACTACTTCAACAATATGAATCTTGGATATTCATTATTCTGTAAGCCGTTTTTCTCAGCAGAACTTCTAATAACTATTTCAATTAGATGCAGCATTTTGATCAATCAATAAAGTTAAAGGAAGTTCGGGCATATTTTTCAGATCAATTATGAAGGTTGCAAGAGATTTAATTTTAAACCCATCTCAAATGTCGTACCTCTTCTAAGATGAACAAAAATTATATTATTTTTAAATCGATATAACATATTTCACACTATCATGCTCTAATTGGAACTCTAGTATCATAAAGCGAATACATAAAGCATACATCGCATATGACCAGGTGCCCTGGTAAGGCTTGTTCTATCAGAAAGTAGATCAGGTCATTATTTGTCAAAACCTAGACCATGTTCAAAGAATGGCATGCCTCAACATAACATGACCCATAAGTACCACACCAACTGCAGCTTTAGAAGTAATACTGTGTCTTATATTTCTATCAAGAAGATCATGTTACTCATAATCACCAGCTTCTGCACTGTTGGAACCAATATGAATGCAAGGATTGGTTTGCAAAGGGTTCATTTCTGGCAAGAATCTTCAAACGAGCACGAATCTTGGTGACAATGGAGCACATACTTTAAAATTGTTCTGCTCGTCAATACATAGCAGAGATCAGGAGATCTCGCTTGTATCCTCTGATTAATTGAGCTAAATAACAAGCTGAGGGTGGCTTTCGACATTTGTCTCTTTGACTCTTAATCACGAAGCTCTCTTGCATTGGATGGTATGGGTTTTGAGGAAACATTGGTTCCTTTCTCGAGGAGTTATTCTCAGACTTTTGACCAGTTCTCTTTTCTGAACCCCCTATTAGACGATATAATGCTAAATGGTAAATAACTAAATGCTTTTTTGGCAGATTGAATCAATTACTTTTTGCAATTGGAAAAGGAACATAAGTAGATGAGCTGTGAAATGTGATTTCTACATATAAAGCAATATAGGAAGAAAGAAAGAGATTTAAAGTTTAAGATTTTGGTCTTTGATATATTGTAGGTAATATTGCACCACTGTTTCAATCAGATTTCAGTCAGAATATTTTACCACTAAGAGCGATAGATCTATAATCAGCAACAAGCCTTATGCTTCTTCTGATTTTCAAGAAAGGATGATTTATTCAAAAAATACGATTAACATTTCCATCATATGATTCCACTGGAAACAACCGCACAAATAAGATTTTAACCAGCGATCACTCTTTCAATACTGTACATCTGAAGCTTGCACAGGAAAATAAGATGATCGACACAGTCAAAAGCCTTAAATAAATCGTAAAAAATCTAGAGGAGAATTCAAAGGAAAACGAATTTGTTGATGACCTTAAGATTAAGAAATGAAAGAATTCTTTGCTTGACCTGTCTGCCTATTAGTTTTTAAGTAAAAGAATAAGACAAACTAGCAGGGATTGTAAATGAATCGGAGTTTCTGTCTTTAAATGGAAAAATAACCACAGCTAGTTTATAGATAAATTTGAAACGTTTTAATAATTGGGATAGAGATTGGATGAACACCTGAATGACTGCTCGTTTGATTCCATAACTGTACTTCTAAAGAGCTTTAAACTGAGAATTGAACAGAAATTCATTCATGATTTCTAATTAATGATTTTATTCGTGATGATACACGCACAGCGATCAGATAAAGTGAGCTCTGCAAAAAACTTATACAACTTTGTATCTTAAATTAACCGCATCGTTTATTTTATAGTTTCTGAGATCTTAATAATGGGATTGAATCCGCTATATGACTTCAATTTGCATTTTAAGCAGCAAACCTGTCCTCCTCGACTAGATGAATTATAACCTGCAAGAAAGCTCCCTTAAATACACCGAAAAGCCATTTTTAATGCAATTTATTACGTGGCACGAAAGATAATTAATTTGGTGTTAAATTGCATAAGGTGTTTCCTAAATATACTGCATTAATTTGGAATTGCTTCGCAAGATACTCTTTATTTTGACACTCAAAGTTAATTTAGTTATCTCCTACTTAATCCACCTATCTTAGTATTGAATTCAATTGTGGTCGACAGTAGAGTTGTGCACATAGTCTCTTGATGAAGCAATAGCTTTGGAAAAGTCAACGGAGGCACTCTGGTCTAAGAAATTTTAGGTGGCTGAACAAATTGCGAAGTATTATCCAGTTGTGTTCTATGTATCACCAATGCACTCCGTCTTAAGTGTCAGTGTCAAAGTTAAAGACACGTGTCACTAGCCTGAAATGTCGAAAACAGGTTAGGGGCCTATCGGTAGTTCCGCTTCTTCGTTAGCAGCAGTACTTGAGTGGCCAGACACCCAGAGAAGCTCAACCCTGCACCTCTTTTTCACCAGTTCCTCTAGGACCAGCTTGGAGCTCACCTTCGGTGGTAATTCGTCCACTACAGAAATCTTGAGCTCTATTACTCATTCTGCTTACTAATGCATGCCTGTTAGAGTCCTGCTATTTCTCTCTGCCACCAATATGGGTTTTTTCCCATCAGACGGAGACCACGTTCCTGTATGGCCTGTGACAAAATTTTACTACTCTTCAGTCCATAAGGTGAAAAGCCCAATAGAGTCTCAACTATTTCTCTCTGCCACCAATATGGGTTTTTTCCCATCAGAAGGAGACCACGTTCCTGTATGGCCTGTGACAAAATTTTACTACTCTTCAGTCCATAAGGTGAAAAGCCCAATAAAGTCTCAAGAGGTCAAGAGATAGTGCCGTAATTCTGGTAAGGTATACGAGGCGTTCGCTGCCTTAGTTTGTTGCTCTGAAGTATTAACGAGCAATAAGAGGGAATTTGGGAAGGTGGCATTTTAATAAATTATTGTAATACAGTAGTTTCTTGGGCAGGTAGCATTCCTATCTATCCAATTAGAAAATGACCCACAATGCCACTCTTGTCTGGAAAAACTGGAAACCATTTTTAACAAATAATCAACAATAGATATTTATAAAGGTTTTGAATCACTGTTTGTTCATCGTTGATAAAATGCAATATTGGATGTTACAGATTTTCTAAAGAGTGGATTGATAGAGGATCCATGGAATGAGCTGCAAGATATCTGGACCTTACGACACTAAATTTTAAATGCCATTTCAAAGGCGTTTAGAAAAAGGTGTCCAATAACACTTTTATGTAATCACATTCTTGAGGAATCAAAGTATTTAAGTGACTTTTACTTTTAATGATACTCTGTCTTCCAGGGACGTTATTACCTGTGGTACCATTCAGAAATTAAAAAAGTGTATTGGATCAACACCTACTGCGTTATAAAGAAACTACGTTTTCGCATCAACGTTTTATCATAAGACATCCGATGAAAACTATTATGTAGTGTATAAGAACACCAAATATATAAAGTCCAGTGCAACGATATATTAGAATGGTCACCTGTCAAAACACCAGCATTTTACTTCTCAAACAATGTAAATAGAAGGTGGATGACATTGTTTGGCAGGTGGAATGCTGGTGTTTTGACGGGTGACCATTCTAATATATCGTTGCAATGGGCTTTAAATGAATATTAGTCCAATTAAAACTGAGATATTATCAGATTTACATAAAAACTTCACTGTCTTCGTCACATCTATTAAACACAACATATTTTTCAAAACAAGAGCAGCAAGTTTCAAATTACTCTCAATGACATCACCTAACAGCATCCACCTTGAATCACCCTGTGTCTACTATATCTATATATAAAAACAGATCTTTTAAGAAAAGGGTCCATTAGTATTTGCCTTGCAGGTGCACTGATTTGGGGGTGCCTAGTCACACAAAGGCCGTTATAACGATATATCACGCCATTAGGTTCACCCAACCGAACAGGGTAGACATAAAATGTAAAAAGCGTTTTAGACGTTTTAATACCCATTAGTTGGCGTTATTTAGTTAAAGTTTTTAAGAAAAATTATACCTAATTATATATGTTGATTGAAAGACTAATAAACAACGTGTTTCATGCAGAAATTGCAATAAAAATGGTTTGCTATGAAATATACAATAAGAATAAGAGAGCACGAGATATATATATTTGCTTCTTGGCAACGTCGCCAGTTTTTTGCTTCTTACAATGACAATCGCTGTCAAAGTAGGGCGACGTTGCCATGGTATCTCCAATATTCAAGAGTCTCCCATTGCTTATATCTTCTTGGTATCTATCCTCTTGACTTTCTGTTTTCTGCTTGAGTTATTAACTCATTTTCTCTGGATATCACTACTACTCATGTGTGTATTACTAAAGTAAGTCAAAATAAATTCCCTGCTTAGTAATACTTAAATGAATAGGCTGGGGACTTTTAAGGAAAGATAGTCTTGGTCAATGTGCCCAAATTTTCTTATTGGGTAAAAACAGCTCTTTCTCCATGTTTAACTTTTTGTCAGACCTCTTCCAGGCTATGAATAGATAGGAGAGAAGCAGCTGCAGCGGTGTTCTGTGATGTAAGGCTTTTGATTGTGTGAGTCATGAGTTACTGCTGTGGAAGCATTCTGCATATGGTATCAGGGATATTACACTGAAATTGAAAAATTACATTTTATGGTAAGAAGGCTACGATATGCTCATTTTTAAATGACGTTCGCTTAAGATCAGTCAATAAGGAAGGAAAAAGGATGAAAATATTAGGAGAGGAGAATTCCCTGAAAAGAATGAAAGAAGAGAAAAGAGAGTATTTATCAAAATCGTTTTAAAAGAAGTATTAAATATTATACCAGGAAAAGGGATCAAAATAATAGCAAAGGAGGATTCCCTAAAAGGAAGGAAAGCCTGGAAGAAAACAAATATTTATTGCAGAACCAGGTTCAAAATATAAGTAAGAGAGTTTTTTTTATAATTAGAGAGAAAAAAAAAGCTTAGATTTTAATAGTAAAGGGGCTTTTCCAGCAAATTTGGAATACCAAATAATCTGGAAAGGTAGGATAATATGACATTTTTAACATGACCTCAGGTAAAACCTATTAAGTGCTCATTTCTTAATGCTCTTCGTTAAAGATCAATCGATAAAAGAAGGAAAAAGGATTAAAATATTAACAGAGGAGAACTCCTTGGATGGAAGGCTTGGGTCTTCTCGCAAGTAATTTGTGGAGTGTAGAGATCCCCAGGGATCTGTTTTTCCCTACATAAATAAGCCAGCTAAGCCCTATTACGTGGATACTTCACACTATTTGCTATCTTACTTAGGAGCCCTTCAGTGATCTTTCAAAAATCAAGCAGTGGTGTGATTCAAATTAATTTTGACTTAATCTAAAAAAATCATAACATTTGATTCCAAATTCGGAACGTCTTGATTTTGGTCTGCATTGGTCTTACGTAGCGGACAATTATAAATATCTTCGTTTGACAATTGAATGGCTCCGCCGAACAACGTTGTAAGCGACATTAATTGGGATATTGAGATTTTCAGAAAATTAATAAATAATTTTTTTTTGCTTAAATAATGGTAAAAAGAGGAAAATTAAAGTTAGTGAGTGGAAAGATAAGTGTCGTAAGCGTTCAAGGGATTCTGGAAATCCATACATATCCAAAAGAAAACGGCCAGTGCCTGGAAAATTACTACCTGAAAAGGTAAGTCACAACATTTTCGATGTGCGTTACAGTTTTACAGGTTAGTTATTTTGCTGTTTTAGGGTAGAATATGCAAGTGTCAATACAAGTGTGGATTGGTTGCCCATGAAGAAATGCTAAAATTATTTAGGGACTTCTACAGTATGGACTATAATCAACAAACAAGGTTTCTTGCTTCTTGCATCAAGGTAGGGGATATAAATCGCCGTCGAGTGAATGAAAACATCTCTACTAGACATTGTTCAGTTCAATATTATGTCCCAAAGAAAGATGCTACCCTTCGCGTATGCCAAAAGACACTTTGCCACATAATGAAGGTTACACCTCGACGCCTACAGATTCTCGTTGACAAAATAAAGTTCACCACGCCTTTGACCGATAGCAGAGGTGCGCATGGAAATCATACTAGGATCCATGATGAAACAAAAGAACAGATCAAACAGCATATTTCTTCTTTTCCTCATCAAGAAAACCACTACTCCAGAAATATGAGCAAAAAGGAATGTTTGAATCCAGAAAAAAAATTATTGAAAATCAAGGCAAACTTCATCATATGAGGGCTGACTCTACTTACAAGGCGCTTGCTGAAGATAAAGAGAGTGCCATATTAAGCTCTAAAAACGTTGTGCTTTCTGTAGACCTACAACAAGTTTTATTTTGCCCAAACCTCACGCATAGTAACGTATTCTACCAGAGGTAACTATCGTGCTACAATTTGGCTATACATGACCAGGGGAGAAACATGGCTTATATGTTTTTCTGGGATGAGACCACTGCCAAGCGAGGTGCTGCGGAAATAGCATCATGCATTTTAAAATATGTTGAGCTTAACTTTACAAAGTTGAAGCCAGGCCAAGTGAGAATTCTTAAGCTTTGGTCTGACAGATGCGTAGGTCTGAACAACGACTGGCGGATTATAGCTGTTTTGCAGCACCTGCTCTTGAATGAATATTTTACTACCGTTGAGCAAAAGTTTATGACGACGGGTCATAGTTTTCTACCCTGTGACAGGGACTTTGCTCTAATTGAACGAGCAAAAAAGGGTAAAAGAGTGTATGTTCCTCATCAATGGGTGGAAGTCATAGCTAATGCCAAGGGACCACCCAATCATTTTACTGTCTGTGTTATGGATACAGCAGACTTTAAAAACACCGACATTTTGTTAGATTCGCTGGAAAAAAATAAATTCAGTGTAACTAGCCATGTATGGTACCAAATTACAAAGGATGATCCTATAACATTGCGTGGAAGGAAATCACACAACGTCTTTCAAACATGGACTTCGCACTCATTAGCAAAAAAAGTAAAGGGGCCAGAGAAGAGAAGTATGCCCCCAGTAAAAGTTTTTCGGTTCCCACCTTTATACAAGGATAGACTTCAAAGACTTCTTTCTTCTTTTGCCGATCAAAGCGGCAAAGAAAAAGGACTTGTTGGATATTATGTGCAAATACATCCCGGCCATACACCCCATATCGCCAGAATATGTGCCTTTTTATGAAAATATTAAGGTTGAACAATAAGAAAACTTAAGTTTTTTGTATTGATTAAAGATCATATTTGAAAACTACCTACTTACATTATTGAATCAGCCCCAATTCAGTATTATACGTCTTGTTCAAAGAACAACGTTGCAAGCGCCGTCGCTTACAATGTTGTACCCGAAAAAATACTTTTAAAATGTCAATATCTCAGTAAGATATGACAGTATAATAATATTTTCTTTTATAGGTGATTTCACTCAATAACAAAGCCTCGTTTATAATAAGAAATTGTAAATTAGAAATTAATTTCATTGAACAATCAGTGTTCTTTTGAATTTCTGAAAAAATAAGTTTTTGTCACTTGCAACGTTGTTCGGCGGAGCCATTCAATTGACACTTAATAACAGATAGACTTGGAAACGGATGTCTCTTACGATATATCTTCTTTAGAATCTCATATCTTATTCGTTTTATATGCAAAAGCTAGAGCTTGCATATTAATTTGTGATGCTACATTCAATCGAATACCTTGAAGATGTCGAGGAAGACTACTCATGTATGTTAACCACGGTTTGCTCCACTTAAGATGTCATAGTGGAGGCTAGTGATCTGATGTCGACTATTCCCTTGAAAAAATATATAATTTAGTTGGTAAGCCATGAAAAAAGGTAATCAGGCCAAAAATTTGGGATTTTTTTTGGACATATTTGCATTTTTGGGTAGTTTTTGTAGTGTCAAAGAAAATGTTTTACTTGAAAGTGACCACTCGCTTTAAAGTCTGAAGATTCATAAGCTAATAAGAATATTTTCATGAAATAAAACGCTCAGTCTTCTCAAGAATATTCGCTATAAATTTTGGTTTATTTCAAGCCAATTTGAACAAAAATTTCAGGCATATTTGATAGCAAGACGCCTCGCACCACTAAAGTACAAAATTCTGTTACCCATTTGTACTACAACTTAAGAGTTTCTTCTTAAAATTGTACTAGAAACCCGTTATGTGTGGCCAGAGGCCTCGCATCACTAAAAACTTTCTAAAGCAATTCAATTTAAATGTAGGAATTATGATAAATGGAGAAATTGAATGAAGATGCGAGGCGAATAAAAATATTGGTTCCTCTGGGTGGATTTATGAGTGTTCTCCATTAACTGATCATAATTTTTACAAAACATCCACGGTTGACATATTTGAATTCGAATTATAACTTGAGGTTACAACGGCTTATAACTATGGTACATGTAGTTTGGATGTAGGTGAGAAGCAATTGGTCATATGTGATAGTTGTAGAAGCTGATTTTACCTGGCTGTAAAATGTTCTGATGATAAACCTCTGAATCCAGAGCGGTTGTTTTGCAAAACCGTTTGCTCATTTACTTTTGCAATTTATGCCTTCAAAAGTGTGCCTCTTCTTGCAAGCAAAATGTTCCCTTATCACCGAGTTTACATTAATAGGTCTTATATTTACATGGTTGACCATCACTGCGGTTTTATTGAGAATCATCTTACTCTGATATCACTTGCCAATCGTAGGGAAGTCGGTGGTGCAATCTGGTGGTATTGATTGTCCCTTTCTTTTAAGTTGTATAATATTTAATGTTCCATATCAGAGGCTTCGACGTCATGCCATTTTCAATATCCCTTTTTACAGAACATTCTATGAAATTCGTAGCACTATTGATCGTTATATAAGTTTTACCTTTGTATTACCTGAGAAGTCAAGAAACAATGATTTGCCATTTTAACATGTAAACAAAGCGGCGTATTAAAACCGATAGTACCCAACATTTAACAAGTAAAAATTTAACAGACAAGGTTAAAACTAATAGAAAAAAACTCCAAAAAAAACTAGCAGAATACGATATTATGCGTCACTCGTCTGTTCATAAATTTAAATTAGTTAAGCATGAACAATAAGTCAAATTTTTTTATGACTTATTTTTATCGAACTGTTAAGGCATAATTGAACAAACAAGCGGGCAACTTTAATACAAATTAAAATACCGTATAATATACAGGGTATTCACTAAATCTGCGGCATGGATTTAAAGCGACATCACTTGACAGATATAAGTTCACTTTTAATGGTACGTTGGCCAATAAGTGCCTACTCTAAGGTCCATGGCAATATATTTAATCCATTTTAATCAGAATTTCCCCAACAGCAGCATGGTTTTTACCAGACAGATCAACAACTACCAATTTACACTTGCTTTCAGAATCAGTAGAACAAGTAATAAATAACAAACAGCAGCTTGATACAATAATGACTGACTGTGCAAAGGCATTTGATAAAGTAAATTACAAAACATTACTTGACAGGTTAGGTATGCTTGGATTCTCGGAGCATGAAATTCAGTTTATGAAGTCTTATAGATAGGCCGTAAAGGGTTAAGGTAGGATCTAATCTTAATAAATATCTGTAACATCTATTGTACCTCGAAGCAGTCACCCAGGACCTCATCTATTTGTAATTTTTATTAATGTTCTGCCTAAGATTGTAACTTATTTATCATGTTTGCTGATGAATTTAAGATATTTGGGTCTGTTTCCTTTTTGGATGATTGCAAGAAGCTTAGCGCTTGGATGCAGCTTGCCATTGGTTTGATCAAAGTAAATTTTATTTGGATATTGATAAGTGTTCTGTGATGAACCTTTACTAGAAAATTAATTATTCCCTCTTATAATATTGCTCATAAAGAACTTGTCAGAAAGTGTACTTTTTGTATGCTTTATCATCAATAACTTGGTAGATGGTTATATCTTGGAATAGTTATATTTTGGAAGGTGATTACATGGAAAAGCAACTGTGTATTATTGATGTCAAATATTAAACCCGTGACCAAAATGAGGATGTAGTCTGCTATAAAATTGGTGTGAAGGAATCACTTCTTAAGGGGTTACTCGATGGAAATCTATGGCATAAGCATCTTGTCTTCTTTTCAAAATGTAGGAGGCCTGAAAATACAACTTAAAGACCTTATCAGTAATGCTCAGACTGAAGATTATAGTGTTATGACTCTTACAGCAACCTGGTTAAGAGTGAAGAATTTCACTATTCCAGCTACAACGTTTACAGAACAACTCGTAATCATGAAAATAGTTCCAAAAGTCGAGGTGGAGGCGTGCTCCTAAAACTATATTAAATCTCGTAAACTGGATATTGCTGATCCATCAATAGAAGAAATTTGGATTTTAGGTAATCTAGGCGACCATGAGGAATACTGTCTTGGGTCTGTCTATATACCTATTTATAAAAAGCACTGTTGAGCTATTGCACAAGTTTGTGAGCTGTATAAAAATGTCTTAAAGGTTTGTGACTTTAATCGTCTATCTTGGAAACCCAGTGAAGTCTTGGAAACCTATTTGTCTCAGTTTAATAGGGAGGCTAATGAATATGGATCAATTCTCGATCTCTGCTTTACAAATCTTGATTTACCCTTTACAATCAAATGTAACGGTCTTGTTAATCCTGGTCCATAGCACCCTCCTTTTGAACTGGTACTACTTTTTAGTAAGCCTAAATATTTAACTTCACCTGTGACTTTTTATTACGATTTTAAACATGCGGATTTTACTTTGATTAGTAATTAGCTCCTAAAGTGTAATTGGAAAACAATAATGTCTAATACTAACTGAAATGTGAATGTTGCCAACTTTTACTGGAAGCCAATTTGCTAAGTACTGTTATAGCAATTAGCAGATAGTAGGGCTGAAAATGTAATAAAGCAGAAGAGCAGGTCCTGCTGGTTCTGGTGGAAGTTCATAAAATCTCACACCAATTTTAGGAGGTTTCAATATTCATTATATTTATTACATTAGGATAATGCTTCTTATTGGTGATACTAAGGCTGATTCTGGTCCTATTGCTGAGCATTTCTCTTCCCTGTATAAGACTAGCAACCAAAATGCCTCATTTAATTCTGATAATGGTATCAATTATACGTTTAATTTAGTATCTGAGGTTGTAATTAGTCCTACTGAATCTGCACTTACAAAAGTTAATACCAGTAAGGGTACAGATCCTGATCAAATGCCCAACAGGGTGTTGAAAGCGTACTGTCATTTCCTTTACTTCTCTTTGCACAAAATCAGGGTCTATTCTCTAAAAATTGGAAGCTATCCAAAGTCTGTAATTACTGCTCCATAAGCATTTTATCGTCTATTCCTAAGCTTTTTGAGCAAAGTATCGATGCTGTAGAAGGTTTTTCAAGAGATTTTGGTTTTGATAAAATACGCGGATTTTTCAGTCGATACCAACATTTTCATATACTAAATTTATTTTTAGTTCATTTAATGAAGGCCATAAGTTGCATGTCATTTATACAGATTTTAGTAAAGCCTGTGACAAGCTTAACCATTCCTTTTTGATTCATAAGCTGTCAAAGCTTGGCATCGCTGGCGTCTTGTTATCTTAGATTAAATCATATTCAAGCAATCGTGTACATCAAGTTAAAATTGGTGGTAGATTGTCTCCATGCTTTAAGGGTTCTTCAGAAGTTCCACAAGGTACGCATCATGGTCCTCTTCTATTTATTCTATTTATAAATGATCTTGTTCTTCGTTTGAAGTCAAATATATCCTAGTACTAATATTTTAAAACTGTATAGGCAAGTCCACATGAGATTCAGTAAAAAAAGCAGTCTGTTCCCTGTAGAATACTCAAATGATAATGCAACTTCAAAGCATATTGACTTAGAGAAGAATCTTGGTGTCTATTTGGACTCTAAGCCTTGTTTTTCTCATCACTTTTAACATATTATGTCTAAGGCAAACAGAATGTCAAGTTTTGTAAGGAGATCATGTCGAGATTTTACTAATAAGATCTAATCTTCCGATTGCTAATATAAAATGGTCTCCTAACTATGAGATAAATATCAATGAAATTGGAAAAGTTTATCACAAATTTGTCAGGTTTATAAGATTTATCCTTTCATAATCAGATACATTTCTTGTACTGATCAGATCACGTCATTTTGGAACGATATTGTAAACAACGAGAAACCATCTGGTTTTCCGTCATTGAACGAACAGACAGAATGACAGAAATGGTCGAGAATCTTCCGGAACAGCGTGCTGCCGAGTATATAAGGAGCCGCATCGGCAATAAATGACATTGAAGTAAAATTCGAAATATTGGCGCGAGATTTAAATCGGATATAAATAGTTGTAAATAAATACAATAAAAATAAATATTTTTAGTAATCGTGAGTGATCGTGTTTTCGTAGTGTAAGTGTATAAATAAATAAGTTGATTGCTTTCGAATGTTTTAATTCCCACCTAACGAACGGAAGAAAACGCTACAATATCTATCACTATATCCCCTGTCAAGTAGAAAGAAGTACTATAATGTATGTTTTGCTTTTAAAGTTGTAAATGGAATAACGAGATGTTCTGACTACCTTGCTCTCTTCTCAATCCATGTTCCACCTTACTCAACCCGAAATCATTTACTTCTTCAGGTCCTTTTTTTGCAGAACAACACATAGTTTATAGAATCCAGTTCACAGAGTTATTCTAGAACAGTCAAGAAGCAAGCAGAAATTTGCTTCATTTAATTGACTGATCTCCAATTAAAAAAATGATGGAGTAGTATAACTTCGTCATGCAAGTTTATAACATCGATGATCGCAATAAAACCAAGGAAGTTAAAGAATCTTACTTTCTCTCACATTAGTGATGTTTCTGAATATGATGGTTGTATCATAGTATTTATTTTTACTCTTTAATTTCTCTTACAAATAATTACAATTCATAATTGTGCTTGTTTAAGAGATTACGTAAATAAATAACTTCTATTGCACTAACCAAAAATAACCGTTTTCTACATAAAAAAATCACTAGTATTTCACCCACCCTTCTAGAAACATATTCCCGCTCAGATGATTCTTAAAAATAAAAAGGAACTGTACCGGCTGCACCCGCTATACAAAAAGGTCACCCCAAGTTTCAACAAGTGTTTTTGGGTCTTCGCCACCCCCTATAGGCCGTAACCTTGAGCTTAGCACACACATGTTGATCCTTCTTTTCTTTAGATAGGCTTTGCCAACCGTGGGAAAAGAAACATGTGCACTGAACCTGCCAAGATATACACAATCGGGCCACATGTTTTTAACATAGCCATGGTATTATGACAAGTCTGGAACGGCACTCCGATTATGATAATTTATGTTGGCTTAAAATGGTGTTTTTTATGTGTTAAAGTTATATGATACTTTTATTTAAAAAAATAATAACGTAATAGATTATCGTTTTTAGTGATTTGTAGGAAAAAAGTGAAATAGAGACGTCGTTGAATTATTTATCTCATCCCTTTTTGATTTTTTAAATATTTTGAACAATAATTATGCTTTTTTGAAAATAACATCGAAACGCAAAAAAACAGTTTCCTACGTAAAAAAGACGCTTTAAAAGACTTCTGACAAATACACAAAAAATTCAATAGCTTCGAAGTACCTGAAAAAATAAGAAAAGCAGAAATGGCCTTAAAAAACTGAGATAACTCACAGATATATTCGAGTACTTAAACAACTTATTTTCAAATCTCAATCATGATATGGATGGATATTAAAGACGTGAAAGATCATTTTAAATACCTGGATTAAATTACTTCAAAAAGTCTGGACATAATCAATGATTTACTATTACAGAGTTTATTATCGTCAAAATTGTAAAGGATACTGTTGACCTGGTTTAGTCGAATATCATTTCTTTATCATTCAGTTTGTTTCTGTTCTTTTGAACTATTTTTTTCTAATAATAACATGAACTACCTCATCTAATTTCTCTCTTTGGAAATAAGTAAAATATTAACTTAGCTTTAAAGATCATGTTGTACCCAGATATTTGCTGCAGCGAGATTGTTAAAAGAAAAAGAGTACCCTCTATACAAACATCCTTAATCACAATAGAAACTAAGGTAGTTGTGTTATTTCCAGGCAGTTAAAGAAGAAATAGCGAAATTTCTCAACCGCCTGGAAGAAAATTCATGTTGTCATTTTATATTTCTTCCAGGCAGTTAATTAGGAATAGATAAATTCCGCAACTGCATATAGAAAATACTACTAAAATATAGGGTTATTCTATGGCCGTTTCTTTCCAGACATTTCATGGATGATACCACCATTTTGTGGAATAACCATTTAAAAAGGCTGCATAGAGTATAATGTTCTGAAACGTGTCAACGGCCGGATTGTAATAAATTTTAGTTCCGAACCTCTGAAACTGTAAATGTTGATAACTGGCTGTGATCACCAAGATGGACTATATTGCGGCAAACAAACTAAAAATACGGCATGCCTCAAATAAAAATTTATATGGATGATATACTGGATGGACTTTTTAAGCGGATTAGGCTCGGTATTAGAAACTAGCTTTATTTGCTGAAAAAAAAACATTTTATGAAGTTGAAAATGAACATCTTGTAGATCTCTAAAACTGATAAGTATTACAGAGCTAATACATTTATTGTTGCTCTAAACATAAATTAGTCTAGGTTTAAAATTACTTCTTTTAAACGTGTTTTAAATTATCCTGACACCCGGAGCGAGACTGTTTTTAAACTCTGGAATAAATTGTTTTACTAGAAGAAAAGACCAACGCTAAGAGCAGTTCTATTAATGGGTTTCTCTTTATACTCTGGCTGCCTACTTGTCCCTATTTCGTTTCCTTTATATTTCGCACCACATGGCCAACACCTGTTTGCTAGCTCACCAACCAAGATCATCGCGGTCTTTTTTACTACAATGTTTACGTTCCTCATGCTTATGACTGTGTGCGAGAGTTCGAAAATAGACTAATGTTTTGGTTTATATTTTAATTTGGCACTGGATTGTTCATTGTGTAGGTTGGCAATGCCAATGACTTTTTGAGGTATTTTTAGGAAACTCCAGCTTAGCAAGTCATCCCTGTACTTTCAGAACGAAGGTCAGAATTTTTGGTGTATGAATAAATCAAGGCAGTAGTTTTAATAGTTTTTTTGTTAATTCAAATAAATCTACTTTATGAACGTTTTTTTGGTTTTATGTTAAATTCATTAAGTTTCAATTGAAACTGATGACAAAGTAACTTTACAATTTCTAATTTTATTTCTTTCTCCTGATTTGCTTTCTTGTGTTTGGAACTGAATTATTATAATTAAATATCTGGCAGAAGTCTTTTATAAATGACTTTTAATTGCAAAAAAATAATCTCTTAAGTACCATCAACGAAACCCACCTCTGAAAACTCCATTGAGTTGTCATTGACTAAAACTCTTCTGCATCTCACACTAAATAATGTATGACCTGCATATTGCATCGAGAATCTGATATTCTTAATTCTTTTGATAACCTTGAGAGTTCTTGTCTATGACTTAAGGCATTCTGTTTGTTAGGTGTGAATTACATTAATCGAAAATAGTCAAATAATTTATTTACATACTTACACTACGAAATCCTACCACTTACGACTACTAGAAATATTTATTTTCACTGTATTTATTTACAACTACTTACATCTGATTTAAATATCCCGCCTCGACTTCGAGCGCTGACGCGGCTCCTTATATACTCGGCTGACCATGATTCTTATGATGACCATGATTACTAGGATCATTATTTTTTGTTTCTTTAATGATGTTCCAGATGGTTTTGGATTTCTTATGACTATTTCCTATTTTGTTTGTATAATACGAGTATCTCGCTTATTTTATTTTAGTTTTATATTCCTTTATACGAATTTTTAGCCATTCTGAGAGATCTAGAGTACTGTTATGTTTATTTAAGGTAGAAAAGAAGTTTAAGTTATCTCTCAATCTCTTCAGTTCATTATTAAACCATTATTTGTGGTGAGAGAATTGTTTTAGTTTTTTTGGGAATATGAAAGTCTGTAATAGACATTAGTACATTGAGAAATATTTCAAAAGAATTGTCAACGTTACAATTATCAAGTACCAACAACCAGTCAACGTTTAGTAATGAAGTAACACAGCGAGAAAATCTCTCTCCACAATACGGTCTGAACTCTAAGACCATTGTGTGGGTGTTTTCAGTACTTTCATTTATTAATTCATATGTATTAGTAATAGCCATATAAGTGTCCCATAGAGTACATTTACGAGTACAATTAATTGCACAATTTGTTATGCAGTTATCAGGGCAACTACTTTTTGTGGTTTTTGAGTGATATGTGCTGACAAGTTGGGTGAACTCGGCTGAAGTTATCCGCTAATAGATCTATAATAAAATCACCATAAATAAAGGTACGTTTGCGTCTTTGGAATAAGAAATTTAGAACTGTATCAAGACTCTGAAAGAACAGGTCCAACTTACCTGATGGAGATCTGTAGACACTCAAAACTACAACCTGCAAGGCTTCAATCTCAGTCTCAACGACTTCAAAGTGTGCCTCTATTGACATGTTGTCTATAGTTTATAGGGATCTTCTTTGCAAGAAACGGTTCTCTGGTATAGATAAGGACTCCACCTCCTCCTGCTTCAGTACGGCTGAAACTGTTGGATAGATGGAATCCAGGCAGAGAGTAACTTTCTACTGCTTGTTGAGGAAGCCAATGTTCTGATAGACATATTATATCAAAATTCTTGTTTTCAATCTGGATTTCCAACTCATCCAATTTTTTTGTCAAACTTCGGATGTTAAGGGACATCATTTTGAGATTGGAAGTCGGGTGTATGCGGGCAACTCCCTCTAATTCAGATTCTGGTTCAGATTTCTCCGTCCATCTAAAAAATTCTGTCCAAGTGAGAGGTTAAACCTTTCAAATGCAACATTCTTTGGCCAGAAGGAAATGCTGTAGATGGTATCCTTTAGTTCCGGAGTCACTCCTACCATAAACTTTTTTTTGTCTGATTGGTTTTGTTTCGGGATACACTGTTTAACGTAGACATCAGTGCAATTGCTATGCTTGGTAACGTAATTTTTTATGTCCATTTCGGTGATAGTTTTATTAATTTTTAATAAGAAGACCCATACCCTTTTATTTTGTTGGGCAGACGTGGAACCTAATTGTGTTTCATGATCTTCTCGACATCCAATTTTAAGGTTTTTTTCCTAATGGATCGACGTTCTTGTCTTCCTTGATGTTGTTCGAAGCTTCGCCTCTTTGATAGGGAATCTGTTTTAGAGTTTTGAATGTGTTGCTTACGAGATTTTTTGCCTTTTGCGAGCACCCAGGCATCACCACCGCTAGGCTCGAAACCTGGAGTATCATCGTGCGGATTTTCAGAAGATTATAATGAAGAGACAGCATTGGACAGTCTGGGTACTGGGACCATACTCGAGCTACCGCTATCTTCACGTTGTTCAATTACTAGGATCGTGGGGCCCTGCTTGCGACTGAGGCAGGTCCTGTTCAGAGTTTTTTACTTCCTTTGGGCGCACTTCCTGCTCGAGAGTCTGTATTTTTTGGATCAGCAAAAGATTATTCTGCTGCAAAATAGTGTTTTTGCTTGACGATTCATCAAGCAATTTTTTAAGGTAAACAATTTCTATATTGAGTTTTTCCTCCGTAATTTTTAAGTTTTCTTTTAATATTTCAATTTTCTGCTCACCTTGTTGAACCAGAGCTTCCAGATTACTTATTTTGAGTTCTTGACTTGCCGATTCTTTTGTGGGTTTTGAGGTTAGGTCTTGCACACAACAAATCATCCTTGAGTCATCAAGAGGTGTTAATTTGGGAAAATCTCTTGATAGGCACGATTTGTGATAGGTTTTCCCACAAACTATACATGTGTAGGCACAAACTCGCGTTTTACAGCACTCAAACGTATTTTTTGCCGGAGCATTGTTTGTTGTTTCTTCGTTTGGCGGCGCCATCTTTCGTATCGTATCGGTTGCTTAACCATTCCCTTATAAGAATATTTAGGGCATTCATTAGAAAATCATGAAATCATGATTGGCCTAGTAGCTTTATTAATTGAAAGTACATTTCAATAGCAATTTAAAAAAGTTGTACAGGAATGGTTTTTTCTGATAAGGATTGTCGTCGACTTATTATGTCGGATTAGGAAAAATTTTAATTTATCTTTCTATAAAATTCTCAATAACAATGTTACTAAATTAGCAAAACGAACTTATAATTATTACTAAAAGATCATTTCGAGCCAAACACATGTGCAGGCTTTCAAAATAAAAAGACTACTACTAGTTACTACAATAAAAGATCCTAAGTAAATAACACTCAGCGGGAGGCTTTTGCTTTTACGCGCAGAGTTTCTATTTTAAGGCTTTTGCCCAAGAATTTCGGTATGAATATCTAAAAAGGCACGACTTACTTTTTAAAACAAACATTTGCTTTTCAGGCTTTTTTTGAAAGGCAATTTTAAAAATAACCGGTCGAGAAAAAGAAGGGTTATGGTTTTTAAGTCTGTGTTGATCTTCGATGGGATGTTGAAGGTAAATACTAAAAGGTCGAAGAAAGATAAACGTAAGCTTTAAGCGTGCATTGTTAATATGATTTTTTTGCCCGTTTTTTTTTTTAGTTCCAATATTGACATGGAAATTAAGGTTATCTCTTCACGTTCAATCATCCGCTAACAGATAACTTACCATACTAATGCCTTCCAATATAAACCATTGTACCTATTATTATGAAAACAATTAGGAGTTTAAACCAATCGCTATCTGTGGAGATATCACGTGGGACATTACACATATACTGATAATGAAAACATCGATCAATTGCATGAAAAAAAAACAGTAGCCGATTGTGCTTTTTCTCATCTTAAATCTTAAAAAGCATTGGTCATGGGTTGCTGTAGCTTCTGGATTACTGGTTTTATAAACAAGATATTCCATGGTTTTTCGTTAAAAAAATCCAATGAAGTTAAATCTGGCTTCAGGCTGGAGGCCAGTCACAGGGCAACTGAGATTTTGCAACATAAGTTGCTACTGTTACCAAAAGACCTACTAAGCATTTCATGCTCTTATCTCTTTTGGGAATTTTCAGGTTATTTGATTATTGCTTATTTGTCAGGTGTTTAGAATCATTTCCAGTTTTATTTCAGCGATTTAAATTTGTTGGGTCAGTTCTTGTATCCTTGATAGACACCTAAAATCATGCCTTACTTATTCAAATTGAAAGAAGCCGCCCATTTTTTCAAAGAGACCTACACACAGTCTCTTAAGGTACCAATTTTATCTAACTTTAAGGTTGTTATTGTATTTAGTTTCTTTGTTTTTAATTTTTAGGTCTGATGATGCTCTTAATATGAGCGAAACACGTGTAACCTACCGTTAGAATTAATAAATACTTTTGAGACCGAGACTTTGTGTAGTTCCCTTTAGATTACTTATTCAAGTTATTTGGCGTTATTTTCCATTTTATTCCAGCAGTTTCGTTTTCATTTTGTAATTAATCCGAATAATTTCATTTTGTAATTAACAGATTCTTTTATTTCTGATTTCTTCCAGAAATCCGGAGTCCTTTTTTCCCAGGTGATTGGATTTTTAAGTCATTTCTAATAGTGTCATAGACACATCAGTTAATTTATTACTTCTTTCAGGCATCTAGAGTAAAAAATTATTATTTTCTTCGAGGCAATTGAAGGCATTTGCATCTCAGATATTTAAATCAATTTCAGGTTTTTTCTAGGTACCTGGAGTAAGTTTTTGCTGTATTCCGGATGGAAGCCATTGTTGACAGAGGCCTTAGGCATAAGTGTCATTGACGTGAAATTTATTTTCTCCAGGCATTTATTCCAGACCTTTGAACAATTTTCTTATTTCTTCTCCAACTGCCTGAAAGAAATAAGAAATGACGACAATGTACGTTTTATTTTTCTCCAAGCAGTTGATAATCATTAATTTATTCCAGGCACTTAAGGAATTTTCGTATTTCTTCTTCAACTGTCTGAAAGAAATAAAAAATGACAACAATGAAGATTTTACTTTCTTCCGGGTAGTTGATAATCAAGAAGAAATATAAATGACAATAATGCAGATTTTTAATTTCTCTCAGGCAGTTATATATTCAATTGTTAATAATATATAAATATCAGACCTAATTCTTATCCATTATCTCGCTTTAAAAATTATTGTAAAATTTTGTTCTTGGAGGAACATTTGCACAATTAGTTTGTTGTTCTCTGCGGATTTACAAATGTATTTGATTAATAATTTTTTTTTCTCTCAATTTGTTCTTTGGTTAATTATTATATTACTATTACTGCTTGTTTGTCAAAATATTTGTAATTATTATTATTAGGGTTAAGAGATAAAAGTAGCTCTAGCTAATCTTCGCCTTTTTAGGCAAATGTAATGTAATGTGCATTTGATACCAAATAAAGATATATGTATTTTATTTATTTATGTTAATAATGTGATTGGTAAAAGCTAAATTACCGTCAACAATTACACCTAAATCATTTTCATTGCTGGAATGTTCAAGCTGGGTACCGCTAATATTGTAGCTATAATTAATTACATTTTTGTTACGTATCAGCGACATTGCTGAACATTTTTTAGTATTAAAATGAAATGAGTTTGCATTACACCAATCAACAACCTTATCTAAATCATTCAATTGTTTCAGGCACTTGAGCAATTTTCCTATTTCTGTTTCAAGTGCCTGGAAGTTATAAAAAGTGACAACAAAATAGATTTTACTTTCCTCCTGGCAGGTAATAATCAATAATTTATTCTAGGCAGTTGAGTAATCTTCTTATTTCTCGTTCAATTGTAATATTTTGATATTCATTGGTTTATTCCAGCCATTTAAGCCCACCACAACTGATAACTTCAGTTGAATAGATATGAGATGAGCCAAGCCAATGATATGCCACGAAACCCATATAGTTCCAACTTACGCAGCACCATTCCATGATTGAGCTTATTGATTAATCGTTAGGTCATAGAACACTAACACGATCACATCTCTCTCCTTAAAATGTATACTTTTTTTTTTCTTTTGAACGTCAATAAGACTTGAAAATATATGATTTGTCTTTCCGAAAATTCTTTTCTTATTAACGAGTGTCTAAATTCATTTCCAAATAGTGAGTCAAAGAGAAATGGCCTTGAGATGCAACGTCGCTTCCAAAAAAATAATTACTTTTGACAATGAGTCGTAAATGCATGTCCTGAAAGCATCAGCAAGATTTTGATTGAAATATTACTCCAGCCACAAGGCTTTTTGTTTTTGATTCTCAGCTTATAACGAAAGCTGAAACGACATTTCAGCTTCGAATGTCACAGATTTACAGAATACAGATGCGAAACTGATCGAAAATACGCGTGCGAGCGCCAGACATCAGACACGCCTCCTGGGTGATGGATTTCCATCACCCGCCTAGTACGGTGGCAAGGGGTTTAATTTGCTGCAAGCCTCCGCGCCGCGTGCTTCTAATTTTCTTTACGTAGTACGCGTGTTTATGATTAATAATTAAATTGAAATAATATATTTGTATTTTTTTTTAAATATTTTTTTAGTATTATTTTTGTTGAAATGGGGGGTATAACTGTGTATATCTTTATTGTTCCAGCCACAGTGGTGGAGGAACGATATTTAGATTTCCAAAAGATGAGTTAATAAGTTAATATTTCGAGATAATGAAAAGCATTAATTTTACTCACCCATGTGATAACTTTCCTTTCCAGTATTTAATAAAATTATTTATACGACTTAAAATATTTTATACTTTAAAATTCGCCAACAGAGATTTATCATCTGCCAGATCAGATAAAACTAAAAGAAAATTAAAAATTTTGTTTCATCTTTAATGTTTTATTAAATAAGATCCTTAAATCTGTTAAATGAAATAAAAATGTACTCAAGAACCCTTACATTCTGTTTTATTTAAGCCTATTTCTATTTTGACATTATAATAATGCATTATAATATCACAGCGAAATTATAGTGCAGAACATCAACAAAAACAAGCTTATATCCGCGATCTTTCGCATCTGGTATTCTGTAAATCTGTGACAATGTTACCAATCTAAAAAAAAATTAACCAGATAGGACTGGAAAATCCATAAAGCTCTCCTAACGTTGCTCTTCTATTTTGGCAATAGTTAGACAAGGAGTTTCCAGATAAAGGGGTCGGGCAAAGTGTTTGTAAATTTAGAAGAGCTTCCTAAAAGGATTACCAAAACCTGAAATGCTATTTAAGGATTGTTTAACAAAAAAAATGCGTTTTTTTTTAATGTAGTAAAATTTTTTGTCTGTTAAACATAAAGTAAAGGAGTACTTTTCTTGCATATTTTTTTGATAAATGCTGAATTTTTAATTTCCCCTGGTATTAGTACCGTTTTACTAATTAACTATTTCGCTCTAAAAGTTTTCTTTGCCGACATTGTTCTCTATCTTAGTGATCACACCATGTCCTCTATCTTAGTGGTACGTCCACTTTCAAATTTGGTTTTTGGCTATAGAAACTCTGAAATTCAAGTCTTATCGAGATAAAGAAGACGAACTGAGGATAGATGACTTAAAAGTTGGGAACACTTGAATATAAATAATGGCAGCAGTAGGCGCTATGGAGACACCTCGTTTATTGAAAGGAAAATATTAATATTACATCCAGTTTTATATTCAGTAAACGTTCAGTAGATGTTCTGATAAGTAGTAAATCAATGTCAAAAATATTTGCAGGTTCTAAGGATTTAAATGATCCTGCTTACTGAAGGCAAAAAAAAAAAGAAAGTTATAGTGCACTTCGGATTTATTAATTTAATTAATTTAAAGAAATATGTAAATATTTCAACAATTGATGAGAAACGACTTACGCCATTAGCCCAAGATTGGACATCTAAAATGAACCCATGGAGACTTATGCAGAATTTAATGGAAAGTCTTTCTTAACAATTTCATTTTATCTCGAATATTAGACCTTAGAAACTTTCATTTTTGAGCATTTTAGGTCTAATATGTTCCTATGGCATATTGGGGATACGTTGGAAAAAATCTAAAGAGGTTATTGAGTTAAGGAATTAATTCGTAATTAGTACCAGATCTGATACCTGTTCATTTTTGCTATTTGTAACTAAGCTATTAACTAAGGCATTGTATAATGGAGTCAATTGGTCCCTTTTCCATTTTTGAAGACGATATCTTTCTTAAAATTATTTCTTTGCTGACATCCTCCTATTGGGTTCTTGATACGTTTTTGGCTATGGAAACTCTGAAATCTGATCCGGAGGCCCGATATTGGTGACAATTGGTTCTTGTTTCCATTTTTTATAAATCAAGTTTTTTTTTCTCAATTTTCCTCATTATAGTAACCTCTTTACTTTACGACAAAATTTTATTAGCTTTGGAATAACAATAATTAAACACATAATAATTAAATCCTTAGAAATTATTTCTTTGCGGAGATGCTCCTGTGTTTTATAGTGATCAGACCCGGTACATCATCTTTGAATTTTTAATAAGTTTTAGCCTTTGGAAATCCTAAAACATTGTAAGTTACCGATAATGGAAGCAATACCTTGAAATTCCCATCTTTTTACTTTATTTTTCCTAAATTTCCCTCGTTATAGCGAGCCTGATAAAATATCCCTCGAGAAATATTTATCTTATACATACATAGATATAACGTTTGTGATAAATGGCTGTTTACAATTTCACATTCCATACTCGGTGCGAGTTTTTCGCGATCGGTTAAATTTAGAGGTAAATTTCAGTTATGCCGAGGAAAAATGCGAATGTCGTTAGTGGCTGGTAGCAGTTTTTGAGCCGGTGCCGGTCGTGGTTTTATGTATACATACATACATACATACAATGCGAGAATCGCATATGAAACTGGAACATTAATATAACCAAGTACAGAGCAGATTTTAAACAAGTAGTGTTTTTACATGTGTCAAGTTTTATAAATAACTTACTAAAATGGTAAGTACTTTTTTTTTTAATTGAAATTCTAGATTCGTACCGAAACTGTTTATTACCGATGAATTAAGTTTATAAAATAGATTAATGGTAATAAAATGCATAATTTATAATTTGAACGTTATTTTCAATATGGTTTTTATTTTTTCTCAAAAATAATATTGGTGGAAGACAACTCTATTTTAGATAGAGTTTATACAAATGTAATTTAATTTTCATTTGAGAAATTAGGTTAAATATAGAATGTATGGTGGCACTAGTGCAAAAAGAGCAGCTTTCACACTATGGTGACAACCCCAAAGATTTGTTGAGTATATCATGGTATGAGCTTCCTACAATTATGTAGAAGGATTGAATAATCTGTAAGAACGAACCCTCATCTCATATATATATTTTAATTGACACAAACATGAACACAAGACACTATTTTTTACAGAAGCATTCACAGATTAACTGACACAGGTTAAATGTTCTTTAAAAATTATTTCATGAATACTGAGATTTTGACTATAAAAGAAAATAAACTGAAGAATTATTGAAAGCACATCAGAATTTCTTGCCTAAATTTCATAACGTTAGAAGGTTCTGTGCCGTCTATTTTGTGCCTTAAATGATTAGAGAATTTTAATTTATTTCTTAGTATTATAACATTTAATTCAATCCTCACAAATGCACAAAGAAAAAAACCTCTTTTGATATTTAATTAGTTATACACACGCATAGCATAACTTATGAAACACAAAATATAGTTGGAAAAAAGATGGCATGGAATTAAAAGATCTTTAAAATCTACATAAATAGGATGATTACAATTACTTTTAATTATTGCTAATTCCTAATAGAAATATTTAAAAATTGACTTTAAACTTTTTTATATGCTATGACACTTTTTCAGAGCAATGTCACTTTTATATATTTCCTACAATTCCTGATTCTTATAATTCTTGATTGCCACAATACTATGCTACTTTTTTCAATGGTTTTACCATTAAAATTTGTTAGCTGTGTTAATTTTAAAAGTCAGTTATGCATTTTTTTTAAGTATATAAACCATTAAATATACAGGGCGTTTGGTATTTTAATCTTGGATAGGTGACACCTCTAATAATGTAAGTTAGACTATTTAAATTTCTTCAGCTTTTTTAGCTAGTCAATGCTTTTTAAAAACGGGATTGATAATCTGGTAAAGTTTATTTATTTATTTCAATATACGGCAGAGCCAGTTTACAAAAACAAAATAGATAATACAAAATACTAGATAATATAACAATATAAATAATGGGTCTACCAATAGAAGTGATAGAAGTTTAGTGGGCCATGTACGCAAAATGGTATGTGTCAAAACGCGGATCAAGCGTCAGTTGTGTTAAGTATACTTTGACATTTCATCATGAATCGTTTAAGTCAAGAGCAACGTATAGCTATCGTGGAAAGGTATTACGAAAATGCGCAATCGGTTAGAGCCTGTTATCGTGCTCTTAGAGAAGATTTTGGCCATCGTGGACGGCCTTCTGAGTTTGCAGTAAGGCGCACAATTAATAAGTTTGAACGGGAGTACACTCTTCTGGATAATAAGCCACCAACGCGACAAAAAAGTGCAAGGACCGCTGAAAATATCGCCGCTGCAAGAGAAAGTGTTGACGCGAATAACAATGTATCTGTTTTGCGCCGTTCTCAGCAATTGGGCATTTCACCAATGTCTCTGTGGCGCATTTTGAAGAAAGACTTAGGCCTACATCCATATAAGATGGTTCTAACTCAAGAATTGAAGCCTGCTGACCATGGTTTGCGAAGAACGTTAACCGACTGGGCAGTTGGAACAAAATGCCGATTTTGGGAAACAAATCATCTTTTCAGATGAAGCCCATTTTTGTCTTAGTGGAGTTGTCAATACGCAAAATTGCCGCTTCTGGTGTCAGAACAATCCCCAGAAATTAGTAGAGGTGCCATTACACCCGTTAAAAGTGACTGTGTGGTGTGGTTTGCATGTCGGTGGAATTATCGGTCCATACTTTTTTGAGGATGCAGGGGGGCGTACTGTGACAGTCAACGGAGAGCGCTACCGCGACATGATAACAAACTTTTTTTGGCCTACAATTGATGGTGGAGACTTCAATCATCACACAAAGATTTGTGAAGTCGAAGGTGTATTCTAACAATCCTCAAACCATCAATGAGTTGAAAGTTAAAATAACTAGGGTTATTCGCGAAATTCAGCCCAACTTGTTAGAAAAAGTGATTGAAAATGGGGTTCATCGTCTAAACGTCTGCCGCCGTAGCCGAGGTGGACATCTTAATGATATTTTGAGAAAAAAAAAAAATTAAAACTCCAAGTCTGACCTGCTAAGTACTTAGCAGGTCATCTAGCTATAAGGTCTGATGATGCTTTATTAGCGAAACATGTCACCACCTGATTAATTAAAAAGACGTTTTGAGACTGAGTTTTAATTTTTTTTTTTCTCTAGTTACGTAGGTCTCTTTGAGATAATGGACGAGTTCTTTCAATTAATGATATTTTGTTTAAAACATAATGTTACATAATAAACTACAACATGAAACCTCAATCATAGAAATTAACCAATTCGTTTTTATTTTTTAGCAATTTAAACTTATATCATTCTTACTGGTAGACCCTATACAATACTAGAATTACAAAAAAAAATATACTAAAATAAAACTATAAACAGGGCTAAAAACTTAACACTATCCAAGGAACGTAGGTTAAAGTGTAAGATTATTTATTTTTGATTTGAATGACCGTAAGCCGCCGGAAAATGGATCCAAACTATTTTCATTAAAGAAACGCAAGGTCCTAGTCAGTGGAGAAAAAAACCCATAATTGGCCGAATGAAAGGGTAAACGAAACATAGAAGAGTTGATCCTTGTTTGATAGGTGTTAAAAGGAATTGCTTCCAAGATGGTAGGACAATGATATAAACCATTTAAGATCTTATAAAACGTTAAAGCATCAGAATAATGCAGTCTGACTTCAAGAATATTAAATTGGATACTGATAGCATTATAGTCGATGTAATAATTACGAAAAATATTAACTTTAGCTCTACAAGCAAGGGATCTTAAGAATCTTCTTTGTACAGCCTCAAGGCGTTCAATATGAGAATCATAATAAGGAGACCAAATTACAGACGCATACTCAAGCAAGGAACGTATCAAAGAGTAATAAAGTAATTTGGAACAGTAAGGTGAAAGATGTACACTATTTCTAGTGATAAAACCAAGACTACGCATACTCCTGTTAATAATATCCAAAATGTGCGGCAAAAAAGTTAGCTTGGTATCGAAAAGAACACCTAAATCTTTAACTGTATCAACTGACTTGAGATGATTAATAATTTTACTAGAATGACCAAACGAAATACAGACACACTTCTATACATTCAGTTCCAGACTATTGCTATTACACTACTGAGCAACACTATTTAAATCCAATTGAAGTAGCTCAGCATCAAGATATGACTCAATGGCCTTATACAGTTTAAAATCATCAGCAAAAGCAAAATGTTTTGAATCACTCAAATCTCTTATGAACAAGTTAAAAAAGACCGGTCCAATATGCGAACCTTGAGGCACGCCTGAAGACACTTCAATACCATTAGAAATATAATTACTTATCCTGACTTCCGAACCAGATGTTCATGACCAACCCTATCAAAGGCCTTCGAGAAGTCTGTGTACATACTATCGACCTGTACAGACCTCTCAAAAGCACCAATCAAATCATATTGGTAAGTCAACAGATTAGTCACCGTAGATCTACCCTGACAAAAATCATGCTGATGATCACTAAGCAATCGCCTACTACAGTGCCACGAAAATCGCACAGAAAACAACCTGTCAAACAGCTTAGGAACTACAGACTGAATACACACACCTCTATAGTTACAAATATCAGTTCTATCGCCATTGTTATGAATTAGTGTTAAAAAGCTTACCTTAATCAGGAAATTTGTCTGATGTCAAGCAAAGATTGAAAAGGTGATGCAGAGGCTTACTCAGAGTGCACACACGGTTTTTAAGAAAAACAGATGGGATACAATCAGGGCCAAAAGAATGTTTGTTAGGAAGGCGTAAGATTTCATTAAATATGTCCAATAAAGAAAACGAGATGCGATTTAAATCCAGACTGTAATCAAATTTATAGTCAGGAGCCTTGCGGACAGGTTGCCTGTATGTAGTCTCAAAATACCTAGCAAATAAGTTTACAATATCTTGACCATTACCAGCAACCTCGGCTTCCTTCTTTAGTTAAGTTATTCTTTTTGTTGGCATAACTTTTTTGTACCAAAAGTGTTAGAATTATAAAAAAAAGTTACTAAAACCCAATTTTGATATCCTTTGTGTAAAGGAATCGTGGCTAAATTGAAGTATCATGGATGGAGAACTTGTTGGTACATTTTCCATATATGAACCGATGTAAAAGTAGCAACCTTTAAAAAACTTAGAGAGGTAATTTCAACTTATTAACAGAGACCTACAAAATCTTGATTGGAAAAATATACTTTCTAATCATAATATTTTTAACAATTTTCTTACAGACATTATTCGAGAAAGAGTTCTTTTAATATAAAAAGCGAGTGGTTTCCTCATTATTTTTCTACAAATACAATTAAGGTTAATAGTGAAAAAATAAGTTTATTAAGTAATGGAAAACTTGGCCAGTTAAATACATTTAAATTACTAAGAGCTCGATCAAAGGAATTAAAAAACGACAGTTTAATTATTATATAATTATAATGAATATATATAAAAGTTTGTTTACCTGAAAAATGTTGAAGCTTTGTCACATCGAAAAGGTTTTGTTAATGGCCAGTTAGCTTCACATCCTTTAGATATTTCTAACTTACTTACAGTTTCTTCTTTTTTTGTTAAGAAATGTATTGAGGGTCTCTCATATCCATTACTAATATTACATAATCAATTTTTCTTAAAAGGTCATTGGAAGGGTCTAAAAATTTAGTAAAGAATTATCGCCAATTAGTTAACTTTGTATTATATTGTATTTTTAATCTAGTTAGAAGTCAATTCATTCTGGATCAACATGGTTTTTTCTCCAATGGATCTATTGAGAGTAACTAGTTAATTTATACTGAGTACCTAAGGCATAAGAAATTGATGCCATTTATAGTGACTTTACTAAGGCGTTTGATAAAGTAGATGGTAGTAGGTTTGATAAAGAATGGGTTTATTTTTCATTTTTCTAACATGTAAAATACGTACTTGGATTGTTAAATAATGGATACTAGAGTGGATTCCTATTGTTAGTGTTCTCTCATTTCAAATTTGGTACTTTATATTTTATGATTACTGCTAACTATTAACCATAAACTGTCGTATAATAAATAAATAAATTCTATATTATGAACAGTTTTAATCGGCTTAGTATCCACGAAAAGAGAATTGAACAGTTTTCGGCATTTTGGAAAAATCTATTATTGTAATATTAAATTGTGCAAGTTATAATAATTGTAATAAAAAGTAAACGCTTCACTAAAATAAAACGACGTTTTTTTTGGCCAGGTCTCGTGACTCATATACGTGTCACACCTCGAAATTAATTTTTAAAGTTGGGTTTCCGCATCACGGTACTGTATTATCTTACGGGGAGTAAAATGCATGGCTTGGTGAACTAGAAATCATATTTAGCGTGTTATTATTTTACGAGGGTGGTCCCAGAAGTACCCGACCCAAGAAAAAAAACACGAAAATTTTGGAAAAAAATTTATTTATTTTTCAACATAATCTCCTTTTAGCTCTATACACTTTTCCCAGCGATGTTTTATAAGTTCGATACCCTTTTTATAATAGGAACTATCTTGCGCCTCGAAATAGCCATTAACTGCAGATTTTCCAACGATGAACATCACTTGTTCATCGTTGGAAAATCTTTGACCACCGAGTCAGTTTTTTAAGTTTGGAAACAGAAAATAATCTGAGGGGGCTAAATCTGGCGAATAGGGTGCATGAGGTAGCAATTCAAACTTTAATTCGTTAATTTTGGCCATTGCAATAACGAATTTTTGAGCTGGTGCATTGTCTTGATGAAACAACACTTTCTTCTTGACCAAATGCGGCCGTTTTTGCTTGATTTCTTTGCTCAAACGTTGCAATAAGTTCGCATAATACTCGCCGTTGATAGTTTTACCTTTTTCAAGATAGTCAATGAAAATTATCCCTCGCGCATCCCAAAAAACCGACGCCATGACCTTGCCTGCAGATGAAACGGTTGTCGCCTTCTTTGGACCCGATTCTCCCTTTTGAGTCCATTGTTTTGATTGTTCTTGTGTCTTAGGTGTGAAGTGATGGATCCATGTTTCATCCATGGTTATGAAACGACGCAAAAATTCTGCTTTGTTGCTATTAAATTTCGCTAAACACTCAATTGAAACATCCTTCACGACACTGTTTTTGCTCGAGTGTGAGCAAACGCGGCACCCATCTTGCATAGTTTTTTCTACTATGTCGTTTTCAGTCGACGATCATCCAGTACTACTTCGTGAATTTTCTTTAAAATTTCTGGAGTCGTCAGCTCATTTGGTCGACCACTGCGATGCTCGTCTTGGCAGCTCGTACGACCTCGCTTAAACTCTGCTACCCAATATTTTACTGTTGTTAACGAAGGAGCTCACCCAGAGTAGAATCCAGTTCAGCTTTTATACTGGTTGGGCTGAGGCCTTTCAAATAAAAGTATTGTATCACATAACGATGACCAATTTTCTCCATTTTCACAAATTCACTGAAAACGTTCACTTTTGATGGCTGCCAAACAAATACTAAACAACGTGGCGTCTTCAAACTTGAAACATATGCTTTATAGATTGTATACTTTCTAATACACTGATATTTTTCAAAATACTGCCGACATCTCTAGGTCAGGCCGGGTACTTCTGGGACCACCCTCGTATTTTAAAAAAAATTACAGACCATATAGAATTACAGGTATTGTAAATGGAAGGTAATCACACTAAAATAATTAATATACACTAAAGAAATAAAGAAAGTTATTCTTAAAGAAAAACAAGAAATAAAAACTAAACGCTACCTCAAAAATTACTGTTGAGGTTTATTATTTATTCTTAGTGCACCAATCCAATCGTGACTGTTGTCCAAACTCAGTTTTCCTAGCATCGTTGCATCATTGCCAGCTTCTAAGGCTGCGTGTACTTTACATTACAAATCACACAATTCTGGAAAGTCAGTTTGGATTCCTACGGATATGGATATTTTTCAAATACACTAACAGGAAATAATTATAAGACAAAAAGGAAACAAAGTTGCCAGTCAATAATGTTGAGCGGGTGAGATAGCATCTAAGTTTACAAAGAAGAAATGGTTACTTTGTTTCTTCTAGACATCTGGTTTAACCCTACAAAGGCTTTCGACACCATTGAACATGAACAGCTTCTCAATAAGTCGGAGCATTATAAGGTTCGTTAGGGAGTTGTTCTTTTTTTAATTATTTAGGTCATATGTGTTCAAAATAGATAATATAGTAGGAGAATTGCCCAAGTGTCCATATAAAAATGAAAAAATATGATGATAGTAATAATTACGTTGGCACAATGTTCTTTCAATATCCTTTGCCATTGTTTTCCTTTTAAAATTATATTAAAAATGCACTGTACGCATATAAAAATTTTGATAATGAAGGAAATTGGATGGTGGTGCAGAACCGTTGACCGTGATGGAAATGGTCCAAATATCAATATTCTTCACACTGAATTAATCAGAGATCAACCATAAATTACGTGACTTTTCACACTAAATTATTACTGTAAGCTCTGAAACACCTTGAAATTAAGCCTGTCAAGTCCAAATCAGTATCAACTTCAGTTGAAAGACTGCCATCCTTAAAATATCTTGAGTTTCAAGGATCTTTTCAACTAAATTATTACCGTGAGCTAAGAAATAATTTGAAATTGAGTCTCTCAAGTCCGAACCAGTATTTCCAGTCAATTGAAAGACTGTCATCCTTAAAATATATTTTAAATTTCAGACGTGACAACTTATTTTTTATAACCCTACCCACCCACCCCTACTATTTTTTTTTTAAATGACCAGCAACTAAACGACATGATTTCTGAATCTTGATGGTCTGAAATTGAATTACGTTTTCTTAAATAAAGATTTTTCATATAATTTGGGAGTCATGTAATTTCCCTATTAGGACATTTTTTTGGTACCTTTTTTCCTCTCTGTATTAGTTGATATTGCCTTTTTAGAATATCAGGTGTATATTCAAATAATATAAATATTATAATTTTTTGGGACTTTTACGATTTTTAAAAGCAACGATGTATTGCGACTATTACAGTAAAATTTGTCTAATATAAAATCACTCATTACATTAAAAGGTGATAACATTTTATAGCATTGATGTTTTAAGTTAATTTTGTTAAACCTAAGTTTTGGCAGCAACTAAATTAGCATCGGATTCAATTAGAAGTTACGTATTTCTAAATTTTCAAATTGCTTTCTAATTATAATTATCCGACAATAATACGTTCTATACAGTTCACAATATGGACCACCCTGATGTGACATTATTTTTAGTTTTTATTACCCCAAGTCTAGGAGGCTCATTTTCGACATTTTTTGATCGTTTTTCCTAAGAAATGTAACACTCAAGTCAAAATAATTAGATGCAGCTTAGGTTTAGAGGGTGTTTCTTTATTTTAAAACTTTATTGTGCTTTTTTTACCCTTTAAGGCTTTCAGTGTCGCTCTTTGATTATTGACAAAACGTTGTCCACAATGAAAATATTAAAAAATTACCGAATAGACAAATAAGAATGGGATTGGGTTGGATTTATACCCACATGATGTAATAATTAAAAACCAGGTAATACTATAAATGCATCATGCGTTGTTTTAAATTGTACATACATAGAAGCCATCTAAATCGCACGCAACCGAGACCGTCTCGTGACCATGGCGTAACGTCAAAAGTTAGTTAAGACAAGACGTTCGGGTTTGAGAATAATGCATGGAAACCACATAGCTTACGTGTATGTTATAGTATGTTAGGTGTGTTATTTTTTTGTGATTAATTAAATTTAGATTTATTAATTTAATTTAAATGCTACGTAATAATATAATTGTCTTTATTGTGAATTAAGCACGACTTCTTAATTGGGAAGTATTTCCAACCGTTATTAAGTTTAAACTAGCAACAATTATTCTTCAGGATTATATACTAGAGGTGTGTGATATCCGGTCATTGTGAAGTGCATTAGGTCTTGCGGTGTTTCGATATTAGGGGTCTCCAGATGTTGGGAATATCAACATTGGGCCTAGCTGAAGATTCCTTGAATTTGCGTGATTTAAGTTACTAAGTAGTAGAGTAAGCTCTCAGGAATTTTCTTTTCTTTCAATGTTGGTACTTGCACATAATCTTTACTTCTGTCCAATGTATATTGTTGGACCAAGCGTGTTCTGCTATTCCTGATCTGGAATTCTCTTATGGTCGGGTCCCCTTTCAATGTTATTTTGTCATGACTTCCAGTGATTGCTTTGTCTCGCCTATGTATGGCTCTCCACATTCACGGGGGATTTACTATACGCAGTTCTTAATGTCCAGTAAGCATTCTGCTTTGGTCTTCAATACTAAACCTCATATGGTTGCCTGTGAAGTGAAGGCAATCTTGATGTTGAATTTTGCGGCAATTCTACTGAATCCTAATTGATCCTTAAACACTTGAATAAAAGTTTTGGCTGGTTTCCTTATAATTTTTTTCTCTTCCGTCAACCCTTTCAAAAATCATTAAAAAGCTAGTGAAAGTTCGTGTCAGGTCTTTTCTGAGTTCACTTTTAGGGAAGATCATTATACAAATTATACTGTATATAACTCTTTTTATGATCTGTATACTCAAATGAATGGTGGGAGAGTTTCTGTTGCAGTTTTTTGTGATCTGTCAAATGCATTCGACTGCGTCAGTTACGAGATTTTACCTCGGAATCTTAACTACTTGACACAGTCCTGGTCTTGTTCTTTTTTGGAGAGCATTGGACAGGGTCCTGAGTCCTCCAATTATGTATCTCAAGTCTGGAGTGTGCCACAGGGTTCGGTTTTGCACCCTGTATGTTAATGATTTTACAACTCTCGACATACAAGGAAAATTCACTTAATTTGCTGATGACAGCACTATCCTCTGGCATGGTGCAAATTGTGCTTAATGCATCCAACTTTTCAGATGGACATTAGGATCGGAGTATAAGGAGCTAGTTTGATTCCACTGGGCTGTCATTAAATTCTAGTAGGAAAAAGATTTTTGTGCCTTAGAGGCAGATCTTGGTCAAACGAGAGAACTTGGAGTATGTGTTCGTAGGTCAGTGGCATTTATTTTAATTGATTCGCGTTTGCTTTACAGTTAAACAGTTTTCTTCTTTCCATCTCTACGTTAACTCTCACGCAGTACGAGAGCATACAAATAATTTATCATCTATCAAGTGACATAAGAGAGGTTACTTCCCTTAAATGTTTTAGGTATAGATTAAGGAGTTTTTTTTTAAATTTAACATTTTAATGTACTATGTAATAATAAAAAGAGACTACTGGTACATTTGGGCAGTATACACTGATAAGTCTTTTTTTGATCCATTGCAAGCCATCCATCCAAGCAACAAATAATTGAAATGTTGGTTTAAATAAAACGCATCGTGAAAACTCTGAGGGTTCACTAAGCTTGACGTCTGCAGCAAAAAATGTCGGTTAACTAACAAGTGACGTCACGCTCCTTATAGTAAGTTAAAGAGCTCTGAGCTCCTTGAATTATCATTGACTAATTTTTATTAAAATTCAGTTAGTAATAAAAAAGATAAGTAAATGTATTCTAAAAGGACCTAATGCATTCAATCATTTTAAGAGTTTTTCATGCCGCGTTGTTTTTAAACGATGTATGAAATACTTCTTTAATTAAACAGACTGTCTGGCGGTTTTCCGAATTAAAATACTTTTATTATAACCATTTAACAACACCATCATAATCATTTCGAGCCATACAGTACGACTTTATACTTAATTCTCTTGTTTACATCGTTCTCTCTAATCGACGTTCTAATTATAACCTCTTATCAGTCAAAATGTGTGTTGGTTAAAACAGTACTAGTATTCATTTCAGTATGTGTTGTTAAATGGAAAATTATTATTACGCTTTTAATTTTTTTTTCTATATTTTACAATATGTGGGCTTTGAAGAATTAAGGAGAAATAAGATTTTAGACTTTGCGTTTTCGAATTATACTGGACCTTGACTTGTTATGACTTCTGTGTATGATATCTTTAATATATACATAAGAAAGTTTGTCTTTTTAGTACGTTTCAAGGTATTACATAATTGCTTTTTCTCGGAGTTAACAGTATTTCTATTCAAATTCTTCTGTGGGCCTGACTCCACCTGACTAGAAGACATCTAATGTAAGAACTAAGACTGTGGGACAGAAGGAGTCATATTGGGTAAATGAGCCTTGTACCAAAAAGAGTCATATTTCACTCGGTTCTTAATCTGCAGAAAAACGAGATTAAAATAGTCGTTGACTTGCTCACACATAGACCTTGAAGATACCTTCTCGAGAGAAAAAACAACGACGAGTAATGCAGATTCTATGAAATAAGAAACATCAAGACACCTACTCTGCCAGTGTCAATCACTGACTTACCAAAGATTGAACCACCTTGACAATGTGTTTATTAAACCAGAGAACTTGAGAAAACTCAATCCAAGGAATATCCTATCCTTCGCCAAGGCGATAGATAAAAGATTCTATATAAAACTTTTCGGGTAACATAGGAAAAGGGTATACATAAAAAATGAAGACTGGTCGACATGTAAAAGCTCAAGGAATGCCGAGCGACCTCCCTACATAACATACTGTAGCGCTTTTCCGGTGGTTAGGTGTGGATTAAAACATCGAAAATAGTCTACTATAAATATTTATTTTTGCTGTATTTCTTTACAACTATATAAATCTAGCGTCAATATTTCAAACTTTACTGCACTGAACCGTCCACTAACTCCCAGCGGCAACGCGGCTACTTATATACTCGGCTAACCATTCCGGAAGATTCGCTGTCCTTCGAGACGTCGTCAGACGTCAGATGACGGAGAATCAGCTGGTTTCTTGTTGTTTACAATATCGTTACAATACCATACTGTAATTGCAAATGAATTAAACGAATTATTTACTGAGACGCCATAAAAATAACGCCATACTTCAAAGACCTAAAAAAATTAGATAGATTTCATACAAAAAGCAGTACGCAATCTCTAAGACACAATTTCTTAGAGAGCCTTCTAACCGGTTAGATCAGAATGACAAGTGCTTACGTCTATACATCTACATATGGTTCTCAGTAAAGCATTTTGACTTGGTACAACATGAGCTGCTTGTCGGCAAATCGGATCGATATGTCTTTTAAGGTCACAGATGATTGAGGTAGATGGCAGAACATCTGAGGCCTTGAACTTATATGTTGTAGTTCCATACTTGGACCCGTATTATCTGCTAATGACCTGGTTTTTATTGTTTACCAGTTAGAAGAGTTTATCATGTTTGCAGACGATAACTCTTTGCTTGTTTATGATTCTTCGCTTAATGAATCGATCAGGACCGTACAAGATATGTTAAATAAGTTTCATCAGTCTCTGTTTAGACTTCAAAAGAGTTTTTATTTAATTTTCTCCCGGGAACTCTTCAAATAATTTACTAAGGTTCTAGCATTAGGATCTAGGATAAATTATCATCAATATGCTATGCAGTTCATTGGTTTCAATACTTCGCGAGTAAAATCGCTCACAGTTTTGTTCTATTGAGACCTTATCTTGAAGTATGTAGTTGTAAAGTACTGACCTCCCAGCCATTTCTTCAGTGCAGAAGGCACTCGGTGCTAGGTCGGAACTGTATACTGGATGGTCAAAAAAATCTCATTGCAATTGTTTGGCACCGTGAGGGCAGGCAGCAGAACAATTCCGGACGTCAGCATAGACGTCGGAAATGTTATAAGGTTTGACCAAAAGCAACTGTATTGATCGTGGTCCTTGAGCCTACATGAACTCCACAAGAGGGAAACAAATGCACCCTCCTTAATTCAAACTTGGTTGGAGAACCAATAGAGGTGGTCATGTTAATGCGATTGCAACTCAGCACAAACCAGAGAACACAGATATAGAGAAATGTGTGTTGCTCAATGAACAGACAGAAATTCCGTTGACAGCTTTATTGACGTTGTTGACAAGGACGGGGACGATCAACTTGGGTGGCGTGTAGCGGGAAATTTAAATTTGATTTACGCGATTTTTGAATTTGAAGTCATTCGCAGAATTATAGAAGTTGATACGTTAACTAAAGAGTGATGAGAGATATATTTAAATAGAATTTTATTTCATTTTAAAATTAATAATACGCTTGTCAGTTTAAAAATACCCACGTTTTATTAAAATTGGTAAATTTAAATTTGAAAGTACGGAAAGAAAAATAAATGTTAACATTGTATATATCAGACATCCCTCATCACTTTCTTCAAGAATTAATACGTCAACCAAAATAATTATAAATTAGCACCATGGCTACGAAGCAGGATTTAAATTGAAAAACATGACTAATTTATTCTTTAAATATTTTATTTTAAAATGAATTGAAATAAATTTAACAAAGGGCCTTAAAATACGTAAAAATAGTTACAATACATTCTAAATTAAATACTGTAAACTGTAAGCATACTCTTATGTACGAATATGGAATTGTTGCAAGTATAAAGCATATTTATTTGAAACTGTCGTGAAATACGACAGTTAAAATGTTATTAACGTCATTATTGTCATGTTTGATGTACGTCAAAAATTAGATCAATCCGTTCCGCCATATTCAGTCTTCATACCCTTGACACAAACTGGCTCCTTGTACTCACTGATAAATGTTGTAGTGGGAAAGATGTGCGATGGACTACTGCACACACTTGCCTATCCGTCACCTATAAAATTACAGACAGAAATTGTTATAAAAAGCAGGAAAACATTGTGTGTTGAAAAAAGAGAAGACACTTACATAATGAATCCAAATATACTAAGAAACCAGTGCGGATCAATGTTCAAAACAGACTCAATTCTGATGCAGACATGATGAAAATTAAAAAAAAAACTATTGACCTTTTATAAAAATCATGTTTTTCGTACTTTATTTACGTACGATTTTATTAATCCAAACTATCCAGACAAAATTTGAATTATCATTGATAATTATAATATTTTTCTTAGATGACCCTCTATGACTCCGAGCCATAGAAAGAAAAAAAAACATTTTGCGTCAGAAGTATACTAATAAACAGAAGCAATCTCGTGTTATATGACGGAATGATAACGAATGGTGAAAGGTTTTCTTTTTCAGGCCAACCGAAAATATATTTTTTTGATAAATTTATAAAAGTTGGTTAGATAGAAATTCAACAGTTCAATCAGCAACTCACAACATTTTTTCATTTATAAATTTTAAGAACCATTACCTAATAAAATTTATAGAAGTGAGTTCAAATATCTAATAAATTATTATATAAAAAGCGTATGAATTGCCATGTTATTCATTTTATTTTTGATACACATAAATCATCCGAGATAAGGACGGTTATTAAGAAACTCATGTTTATATTAGACTTATCGTAATGTAAATAACATTTTATTTGTTCTAGAAAAATAGAGTAACAACCGCAATTCAAGAAGATATCAAATCTATTGTTATAATTTAAGATTTTCATACAATGATAATAATTAGCTAACAAAATAGATAACACAATCATTTTTAAAAATGTGTAAAGAATCTATAATTAACATTATGTTTGAACAGCATGTACTTTATCACTTCACCAAGACGCTTTTTTAATTGATTACTGTATTAACATCATTTAAGAGAAAGATTATAAATGAGTTTTTTATGATAAAATTAGAGGTTCCTTTGACTTTTTACTCCTCCTGGCTGAAGCAGATTGTTCCAAAGCATATTGGCACCTAAAACGGTCGTGAGTAATCTAGGATATATCAATGACCTCCTCGTGTCAATATCTTCCCTCTTGTCGAATCTTCCACTGACACGATAAACCTTGACCAGGTGCTGTCAATCTTTGGGAAGTAGGAATTAAAGCAGGAACTGTGCCAGACTTATAGCTTCTTATTTGGGTCAGAGGGAACAGATAGTTTGTCTTGGGTATGGTGAGGGGTACTGAGTTTTCGCAACATCATCATTGGTGGAACAAGGAGTCGTCTCTCAAGGTTCAATCCTAGGCCCAGTACTATTTATATTGTACGTAAATCGAGGATGTTTTGTCAATACGCTGATAACACTTCCATAATTTTGGCGAATCATCTGGTCATAGAAAATGTACATTGTTTACAGACGGTACAACTATTTTCAGATCAAGTCTGGTGAGATTCAAATCTTCTCCTTCTGAATTTCATCAAAAACAATATTCCGTCATTTAAGAATCATTTTGTTCAAAATGTGTCTATTAAGTGCCGCCCTGAGACCAAGTTTTTTGAGATGTTGTGTGACTGTCCAGCAAAATTTCATCTGCTTGCTTTGCTGTTATTACAGTCATTGAACTCTATCACTCATTTGCGCAATCTGTTAATTTTGCTTTAATCGAGTCAAGGCTAAGGTATACTGTTTCTTTTTGGGGATCCTGTTACCAGTACCTCACGGACGCTAATTTTTATTACAAAAATGCAATGTAAAGTATATCTGTGGAGCAAAACTTCGGGATTATTTTAAACCTTTGTTTAAACTTTGACTTTGTATGGCCTTTCCATTTTTTGGCAGAGGTTTACATAATCAGATCAAGTGTATACATAACACGTAATGCCTCTAACCCTTTAAGGCATTGGTAAAAAAATAATTTATCTTGATAATGTACAACTTTCCTTGTCGCATTAAATCTTGCATCACCCTGAAGCACTTTAGGAGGAGGGTCCAAAACTTAAAGAATTTTATTGTCGGATTACGAATTACGGATTACGAATCAGTGGTTTTTCCTTGGTTATGTTTTTTGCTCTTCTAATAGAGACATTTATATGGTATTTACTCTGAAATTCTAAATAATATTTGAACGTATCGAACCTAATTATGGACTAGATTGGTGCAAAAAACATTTTTCAAAATAATAATAAACAAATTAAAAAAATTCCTCCACAACCAGACGTACTGATTATACGAATCGGTGTTTCGTTCCTGTTTATGATCCCTTATATTTCTATTTTGTTTTCTTTTCCTTTGATTTTCTGGTTGTCTTACCCTGAAGAAGCCAGTGAGCAGAAACGCGTGTCAGCAAGTTCCACCCTTATTTTTTATGCTTCTCAATCCCAACAAACCCACCCTTTTGTCATAAGCAACAAATAAACTCGACAGCTGCTAATGAGATTGATTAAACGGATAGAATCAATAGAACTTGAGATGAAATAACTTTCATCCGTGCTATTAACTTCATGGATATTCGTAAGTATTATTCAGTAATCTTATTGGTTGTGACGACTCACATGGTTACTCTAGCAGGTCATGTGAATTCAGCCTATTTCAAGCGTGTCTGATGTGCGCAGGTCTGATGACCTGCGCACAATTATAATACATAAAGCACGAATTATACTTCTTGCAAAACAAATTTTTCGCTTAAATTTTATTGGTCTATACCCTACGTGGGATCTGGGATTTAGAGATGAGTTCTCTTTAATTTCTCAACCTTTTTCGTTAATTTCTTCACATTGAATGTTTAGTTTATTAGAACTGGCGAGTGTGGAAATCTCCAACTATTAACTAAAATATTCTTATTTGAATTATATTTACTTATTTGTGGAAAAGTGCACAAGCTAAGCGTAGAAAAGTTAATCAATTTCTTTCTCTCGCTAGTCACTAGATCTTGGTTTAATTTATTCAGTTGTTGATTACTTGTTATAGCAAGAAATTTTCTAGCAAGTACTTAGTTCTTATTTTTGGATAATTTTTATATTGTAACCCTATCTATGACCAGGGTCTTACAACCTGATAAATAAAAAAGAAGAGGAAGAATGATTTAATTCGTCCAGGCAGTTGAAACTGCGTTCTTTCGATCCCACGGACCTCCACAATCTCAAGTTGCCTGAAATGTTTTAATTTTCAACTGCTTGGAAGAAATAAATTAGGATCTAAGCCCAGAATCTTACAACATGGATGGAAATAGGAAATGAAGAAGAGGAAGAATAATTTAATTCGTCCAGGCAATTGAAACTGTGTTTTTTCTATCCCATGGACCTCCACAATCTCAAGTTGCCTGAAATGTTTTCATTTTCAACTGCTTGGAAGAAATAAATTAGGATCTAAGCCCAGAATCTTACAACCTGGATGGAAATAGGAAATGAAGAAGAGGAAGAATAATTTAATTCGTCCAGGCAATTGAAACTGTGTTTTTTCGATCCCATGGACCTCCACAATCTCAAGTTGCCTGAAATGTTTTCATTTTCAATTGCCTGGAAGAAATAAATTATAATCTAAGCCCAGAATCTTACAACCTGGATGGAAATAGGAAATGAAGAAGAGGAAGAATAATTTAATTCGTCCAGGCAATTGAAACTGTGGTTTTTTGATCCCATGGACCTCTACAATTTGAAATTGTATGACATTTTTTCATTTTCAACTGCCTGGAAAAAATAAATTATGATCTAAGCGCAAGGCCTTACAATCTGGAAGGATATAAGAAATGAAGAAGAGGAAGAATGATTTAATTCGCCCAGGCAGTTGAAACTACATTCTTTCGACCCCATGAACAATCTCAGATTGCCTAAAATGTTTTAATTTTCAACTTCCTGGGAGAAATAAATTATAATTAAGTCCAGGGTCTTAGGAAGCAAATATGAGAACAAGAAGAGCGAAAATTATTTACTACATCCAGGCAGTTGAAACTGTGTTCTTTCAATCCTATGAACCTCCACAATCTCAAATTGCTTGAAATGTTTTCTAAATATAACATAAGTGTGGCTATAATCACAACTGATCCAAAATACAAAGGGGCTAGATCAAAATGTAGGTATAAGTTTGGCATTTACAGCTCGCCAATTTAGGCCTTCAAAATGTGCGAAATAAGTGACAGATAAGAGTGATACCAAGGTAAAAAACCATCCCGACTTTAACGAATTAGAGGTACATACCCTCTGTGCTGAAAGGAGATGGTGATTGTGTACTACTCATCTTTTATTATGCTCATTTTTAAGAGACCAAGCTGCAATCGCTGAGCTGGACCTAGTTTACGTACTCATGTGGATACAGCCGTAAGGCGACTACTTTAACAAATTATAATGCGACAAGTCTGTACTTTTAACATTGTTCCGTGTTTTTATTTATGAATGTCATAAGCCAGTGACGAAATATTAAGATAAAATGACAATAACAATTTTTTTTTCATTCATTACATAAGGTGTGTACATAATCTGTGGTATCTTGCTGGCATTCGTTTATTTCCGACTAGATCGATTTGATTGATGAATTATTGGACTTTTAAAAAAATTTCTGGCATAAGGATGTCAATATTGACAAAAGCACAATATTAACAAAATAGAGCAGGAATTAGTCAAACATCAGAGGCGGTGACAGTTCGTTGGGATTTGCGTATAAATCCCTTATGAAATTCGTCAAGGCGAGTCCAGCAAGCAAACAACAGGAGAAATATTCACCTAAGAGGCGACAATATCAACTTCTTTCAATTCTATAACCAATTAAAAGTCTTAGCACGGAGGTACCGTAGACGATTCACGCGTGATAAGCCTTAATCTGACTTGTGAGTAAAAGTGAATGGATTAGTGCAAATAACCACAGGATTTAACAAAAATGACTTAAGTTACTGAGGTCACTGTTTTATACAATCTATAATATATAAAACTTTTTTCCTCCTCAAAGGATTAAACCAGCAGCAAACGTTCGTTATTTAAAGTAATATTGAGTTCTGTTCGTTCATTTTAATGTGAATTAAAATGCAAATTGATTACTTACACTACTTCGATTCACCCTTTGCCACTCCTAGCATTGACAGGTATGACTGGTAGCTACACTTGAATCCATCTGGATAATGATTATGTTTTAATTTAATTATTTCTTTGGAAGTAATTTTCTTGCGTTTCCATTAATTGTTCATTATATAGATAATGAATAATATGTTAAAGGTACGTCTATAATACTTGAATATATCTCCGAGCTCAATGACACTGGCAAGAAAATTACATTTTTTAAAAACCGGCGGTTTCGAGGTGCCTATAGTTTAAGCTTTTCTCTGAGACGTCGCATTTTTGCACAGAAATTAACCAATAACTCTGTTTATATATCAGTCAATAAGGACTACAAGGAAGAAATGCAATGCTTCCAATTTTCTTGCAAAAATCTATCTATTTAATCACATACAGCAGATCCTAAAATAGAATATTCTTTGAGGGCTCTATTGTTGAATGACTGACTCTAGAGAGTGATTTTCATGTTTTGCACAATCAGTGTAATATGGTTCGGATTTAAAGAGGCTCTAGGCATGCTTACATCACACTGGAAATACTTTGCATACTCAAAATATGAATTACTATGTCACTTGGTACAAGAGGGTATGGCTAAAACATATTCAAATTTTACTTAAGTATGCATTTACTCTGTAGATGCTACACTGACGCCCAAAGCTTATCTAAGCTGCATTGGTAGGGTGAAAAGCTACCAGGAATAAAATCTTAACGAAGGTCTTCAAATCATATACATACTGAAATAGAATGCTGAACGTTAGGGTACACCGATGCAGTCAAAACTAGTAGCCAGGCATCAATAAAAGGCTTAGAAACACCGATTATCATATCACAACTAGTCAAGGAAATTAAACAAAATCTGACTGGATTATAAAGGTATTGAGATTAAAAATTTAAAATTAGGAATATAAAAAGACTGCAAGCCTTTGGATTGATTTGGACGTAATAAATTAAATTAATTGACCATGTTGTAGGAACACTATAAGACTCTAAGTTTTCATAGTATCATGTGATTTTACAACAGGGTTAAGAGGTCTGAAATGATAAAACAACAACTTTTCTTTATTTAAGCTCTAATTTATCTAAATAAATAAATAAGTCATGCTCTTTCAGGCAATTTATCCTGAATTTATATGAGTTTTTATGGGACCAAACGTTTATTTACGCTGAAATGTTAACAAAAATAAAAGATTAAGTTTGTCCCTGAACTCTGAATGAAAGGAACCCACTATTCCGCGATGATGACTCTACATCTGTTCCAGCGTATTTACAAATAAAAATAAATATAATTCGAATATACCACCAAAAAAAAAAACTATTAAGTCAGTCAGTAGAGTCGTGAAGTGAATAGGCGGATGTTATAATTATCATTTTATACTTGTTCGAGGCTGGGTTCTTCAAGACGAGACGAATTTCGGCGTACCCAGTACCTCGGATCTCTTGACCAGTTTTCAGGCGTTGTCAGATTGTGCCAATAAAAATATACTGAAATTTCATGATAAATGAAAATGGATAGTAGCAGTTCCAGAGGAAGAAGTCCCTCAGATCCCTTCTTAACCTTAAAATATAAAGTTTAGGAGTTTCAAGTTGAAACTTCTCATAAAGAACTTGACACACTTGACCACACTAAAATCTTAACAGTTGAAACTGTTAAGATTTGAGCGCTTGAGTGTCATTTGAAAAAAATGTTTCGTTTAAAAAAATCGTGTTTTATATGAGACAGCTGTGTTACATGCCGGTCATCAAGTTGATGCTATTTAGATCGGTTTCTCCAAGGCATTTGATAGAGTTGACCACAGACTGTTAATTGCCAAATTAAAATTTGAACTCTCTGAAGACCTAATAACATGGCTCAAAAGTTTTCTGACTGGTAGAATGCAAAGGGTTGAAATTGGACAAATTTGTTCAAAAAATATAAAGGTAACATCTGGAGTACCTCAGGCAAGTCATCTGTTGCCTTTATTGTACAACTGTAATCAGTGTTATTCAAATGTAAACTCTGTTGTAGTAGCCTACTATTTGCAGATGACCTAAAGCTTGTGAAAATAATAAAATCAGGGGACGTTATATAGATTTTTAACTAATATCTTTGTAGAGTGGGCACAATAACCATTTATCTCTGAGCTTTAACAAATATAACTTTATAAGCTTTTATACGGGGATTGAGCGTGCTGGATCTAGATATTGCATAAACCGCATCCAGATGCAGTTGATGGGAACTGTTAGGGATCTTGGGGTAATTTTTGACCAAAAACTTTCATTTAAAGACTAGTACTCAGCTATAACTTTCAAAGCTCTAGAGATGCTTGGTTTTATATTTAGATCATGTCAGGATTTTTCCCTCAATACACTAATTCTGCTATATTATTCTATTGTCACTTGGAATATGCCACAGTGGTTTGGTTGGCGTGTTACTATGTTCACGTTATAATGAAGTGAGAATCTGTTCTGAAACTTAAGCAAAAGCGCAGTCTGTGTTAAGCTGTGAATAAGCCTTAAATTTCTTTATAAACATATATCACATGTCAAACGTCAGTGTCGTCAACGTCCTTACCTTTATTTAATATATCTTTTGTTGGCAAGACTGAAAATATTCAGAGTGACCAAAATCAAAAGGACACTAGGCAACGGCTATTTATTTTTTATTGAGTTCGTGACTAAACGTTATTCTGAGTACACTACAACTAGTACAAGACCGAATCGTACTGCAGCGCCACTTGGTAAATTTATTTTGAATTTTTCGTTTGATAACGGGTATTACGGTGATTGCAAGAGACTGACAAAAGTATGCAAAAAAAATTAAATAAAAAAAGAGTTGGTAGGTAGGTATAAATAAAGTAGAGTGAAAATGTAACTTATAGAATAACAACGCATTTAATTTAGAGTTTATAGTATTTATAACTTAAGTTTTAAAAGTCCAACTGCATGTATATTGGACATAGATGATAATGGATGCTTTTTGGAGGTTTAATTTTAAAAAAAATGGAGCAATAATTTAAATCTTTTGTATTTTTATACTTGTATGATAATATACGATTTTCTCTTTTATAAAACCAGCTTAACACAAAAATTTAGTTATTTTTAATTTGATAAATGTTAGGAGAGTCATTATCGCCTTCCTGTGATTTATAAAATAAAATAATCTTTATTGTATGCAACAGATAAATGAAATCTATTCTATATACAAAGGTGGAAAGTACCGCTAGGCGTGTTTTAATAACCACCACAATAAATAATAAAAGTACATAGTACAATTTTCTTAAAAATAAAAATTTGAACAAAAATGATTCAGAGAACCATACCAGGAATCAAAGTTACACCCGTATTAAAATATCAGCAGTCTTCAAAAATTTTTTTAATTTAGACTTACAAGAAGCCATGTCTAAATCTTTAATTTCTGCAGGTAGGCTATTGTAAATACAGGCAGAAGTATATATGAAAGAACTTTTCAGAAATTCAGTCTTATGCTGGGGGATTGCCAGTGTGATTTTACAGCGAATAATTACATTATGTGTATCTCCTCTTTGGTAGCACTGGTGGCGATGATGCTGAAGTGCAAAACTTGAATGAAGCTGGGAGTGGGAAGTCCAGAAAAAGGGTTCGTAAAACTGCGACATGGAAAAGAAATTGTTCAAAAATTCGAAGAAACAGTGGCCAGGAATACGTTGGTCGCAAGGGTGAACTACATCATGCAAAATCTGTTAAGGCTTATGACCATACATGCAGATACAAGTGTACAGAAAATTTTACGGAGGAAGTTAAAAACACAATTTTTACTGATTATTGGAATCTTGGAAACAAAACTAATGGATGGGATCTACAGAGCACCTTTATTGCATCATGCATACAAAATAATGCTCCAAAAAAGTACCGTCTAAAAATCACCCAACAAAAGAGTATTAGCACTGTGATAAAACTTCAAAATAAACGTGTATGCAAAGAGTTTTTTCTGAGAACTCTAGATATTAGCCTCAAACAGTTTTATAACGTCACAAAGAAAAAGAAGGAGTCTGGAGTCGTCCAAACGGATCAAAGGGGAAGACATGTCCCTAGCAATAAAATAGACGATGAGTCTTTAAACTTAGCAAAACAGCATATAAACTCATTCCCAAAAATTTGTGAGTCATTATACTAGAAAAGACAATCCGAATCGCAAGTATTTGTCTCCCGAGTTAAATGTAACAAAAATGTACAAGCTATACAAAGAATTTTGTCACGAAAAAGAAGCCCGACCATTAAAGCTGAGCAAATACCGCGACATTTTTAATACCCATTTCAACTTAGCTTTTCACCGACCATATTCAGACACATGTACAAAGTGTGACACGTTCATTACTCAGAAAAATTCTTGTGATCCAGAATCTGAAGAGGGCTCCCGCGTTGCCAGAGAACATGATCGTCACCTACGTCAAGCTGAAGCAGCCAAAAATTTAAAAAACGCCGCCAAGGAATCAGCAAGACAGTGTCCAGAAAAACGTGCTATTTGTTTTGATCTACAAAAAACCTTACCCACTCCGCATTTGACATGCAGCAAAGTATATTATTTGGGCGAGCTATGGACTTACAATCTAGGAATCCACGATTTATCATCCGGAATTGATAATATGTACATGTGGCATGAAGGTGAAGGGTCGAAAGGTTCTCAAGAAGTCATGTCATGTTTGCTGTTGTATATTGAAAGTTTGCCAAAAACAGTGACCCACGTCGATGTGATGACATCACAGTGATAACTGTGATGGTCAAAACAAGAACAAGAACATAATAAAATTTTTGATGTATATTGTGCAATTTACACATATCGAAAGTGTTGACCACCGTTTTTTGGTTTCGGGACATTCCTTTATGCGATCAAGATTTTGCCATTATTGAAAAAGCAAAGAGATGGCTAACTCACGTTTTTACTCCTGATGATTGGGTTAATTTTATAGCAGGAGTCAGTAGAAAATTTATTGTAGTAAAAATGCAGCCTGAGGATTTTAAATCTATATCTCCCATGGACAACATCATGAAATCAAATCTTACAGGAATAAGTAAAATGCAATGGCTACATTTCAAAAAAAAGTATCCAATGAAACTTTTTTATAAAGAAGTTTATAACAGTGATTTTCCTTTTGAAGAAATGGATCTTTCTAAAAATCTTTCTGCCTTGCGTGGTAGACCTTCAAAAATTCTTCTACCTGCTCTATATGACAGTCCTCCAAAAATAAAATTAGCAAAATTCAATAACTTGATGCGGCTTCTACCATATGTACCACCAATACACCATGATTTCTAATAAGTCGTTGAATCCAGGACAGACGTTGAATGCAGGCCATCAAACAAACGGGCGAAACGATGAAGATTATACTCTCGGTGATATGGTTGAATCGGATGATGAATGCTCTATGCTCTATGTAAATGATTTGGGTTCATTAAAACTGCAGGGAAAAGTGGTTCAGTTTGCTGATAATACCATCATTTTATGGAATCATAGAGATTCTGATAATGTTAGAGCCCAAGTTTTTTAAGGATCTTAAGATTTTATCGGAGTGGTGTGCTGCAAACAGGCTTGTATTTAATGTGGGCAAAACCTTTATTATGGGATTTAAGTGTGACGTTCAGGGCCTTATGTTTAGTGGAAACTCCCCCTTGCAATACAAAGAAAGCTGTAAGTTCCTTGGTATTACCATTGATGGTTCGCGTTCCTTAAATCTTGCATCAAAATTATCCTCTGGATGCTTTGCAGTAAGAATGGCGGAGCATGAGCTGGGAGGGGTAGTTGCACGTTCAGTGTACTTTTCTCTTATTGAGTCCCATCTTCGTTATGGCTTGCCTTTTTGGGGTTTAAGCAACAAGGGATTATAACCTCTCTTATATATTATTAACCTCTCTTTATATCTCAAAAAATCCTAACTCTTTTTTTCTCTTAGAAAAAGCTACTCTTATTCATAAATGTCCTAAACCTCCCTCTAACACTGGTCATATGACTCGCCAGGTTAACGATTTTCCCTTACCAATCCTCCCTCACCAAGAACTCACTTATATAACTTAGCAAAAAAAATTTACAATCATGTTCCTCTATATGTATCAGACAAATTTTAGAAGTTAAGAAATTCAAAAAGAAATTAAAATCACTTTTATTATCCAGGGTATATTATAGCCTTGACGAGTTTTTTAATGATACCTTTTGACCTGTGCCCTGACATCATTTTAGTGTTTTAGTTTTGTTTCCTATTAAATATTTTGATTTACTTCCTCTAAATTCTGTTTTATTGACAGCTTTACTTATTATTTAATCAAATTTATTTAACAGATGCTTTTTTATTATTTATATATTTTTATATATATCTCATGTTAAAGAACAAAATGTTGTAATAACTGAATTTGATAGTGATTATGACAACAGAGCATCGTCGTCAATTAATTATAATCCTGAAAATGAATTTGATAGTACAAGCAGTTCTTCTAGTTGCTCCACTTGCTCTACATCCTCAAGCTCTTCCAGTTCTTCTAAGGACACAAGCGAAGAAACAAGTACGTTAAAAAAAAATATTTAAAAATACAAATACTCATTGCTTTTTATTTCAGAAAAACTTCCACTAAAGAGGAAGAAGAAAAACATTGGAACTTATCAGAAAACAAAAAAGACTTAGAGGAGAGGCATACTTAAGTGTTAAAAATATAGAGAAACCAGCCGTTACAAGGCCGTTACTACCATGCCCTTGTGGTGGCAAAGCGAAACATAAATGCCTCGAATCTGTTTCAGAAGAGAATAGGTCAAACATTTATGAAGAATTTCGGCAACTCTCATCATTATATGATCGGCGGAATTTCATTATTCATCATGTTGAACAAATACCAAAAAAAAGAAGCACCAGAAATCTAGAAACTTCCAGAAGGGTCAACACCCGTAATTATTTTCTTACCGTTGATGGACAAAAAAATAAAGTGTGCCGCGAATTTTTCATATCTACACTTAATGTAACAGATTCGTTCATAAGAATATCTTTACAAAAACGATCTTCTACTGGAACAATAGAAAAAGACCGCCGTGGCAAACATACTCCTGCTAATAAGTTAACTGAGGATTGTTTGCAAATGGTACGTGATCACATTTTATCATTTCCTGCAGTTGAGTCCCACTAAACCTACCCTAAACTTGTCCATAATGCACAATACGTACAAATCACAATACAAAGAAAAAAATATTCGCTCTGTTTCAATCGAAAGATACAGACAAGTTTTTAAAGATATAACGTGGGTTTTTTCAAGCCAAAGAAGGACCAGTGCAAGATATGTTTGGCACAGAAAAATATGACTGGAGAAGAAAAAGAAGCGCAAGAACAAACGTTTCAGCAACACTTGAGAAGAAAGGAATTGGCACGCAAGGCTCGCAGTGCTGATAAACTGGAAGCAATAAACAATTCTACTATATTAGCATTCAATTTTGACCTTGAAGCTGTACTCACAACTCCAAAAGGATCTGCAGGACATATATTTTACCTGCGCAAGTTAGCTGTTTATAACTTGACAGTTTATAATATTGGAAATCAAGATGGCATTTGCTATCTATGGGATGAAACCCAGGGTAAAAGGGGTTCAAATGAAATCGCTTCTTGTATCTATGAATACGTATTATCTAATCCAGAAGTAACAGAAGTTAGAATGATGTCAGATGGCTGTGGTGGCCAGCAAAAGAATTAAAATTTTGCTGCTATGTGTATGCAGCTCATTTCTGTTCATCCTAGCTTGAAAATCATAGATCATAAATTTTTCGAAAGCGGACACACTGAAATGGAATGGGATTCCATACATCCCAAAATTGAGCAGAAAGCTAAGCATGTTCCTGTATACATTCCTGAAGGTTGGGCGCAAGTAATACGAGATGCTCGTATGAAACCACGCCCATTTGAAGTGAGGAGCAGAAGCTTTGATGATGTTTATGATTTTAAAGAATTTGCAGCTCAAAAATTTGAGATGAGCAAAATACCATGGCGTAAGGTTTGCTGGATTCGTTATCTTAAATCGGACATGACGAAGGTGTTTTACAAAATGGATTTTGAACGAGAATTTCATGACATAAACTGCATGAAAAAATTTCGAGGTCGACCAAAAACAGCGGAGTTAAAAAAAATCATATGAATGTGAGTTACCCATTGCGAAGCCAAAATATCAGGATTTACAAAAAATGTGTTCTGATTCAACAATCCCACAGGTTCATCACAGTTTTTACAAGTCGCTAATAATTAATAATAATATTAGGGATAGATTACCAGAACCAGATGACAGTGAAAATACTGACTCAGATGAGTCAGTATTCTCAGTGTCAAAATAACAGTAAAAAAGTGAACTATATAGTGGTGTAGTTTGCGAAATCAAAACTCTTATCGTTTTTTTTATAAACTTAATTTAAAAAGTATAAACAATGCCGAGTTAAGAACAAAATACCATAGCGCTTGCTGTTAGGAATCCCATTGTTATCAATGTTGATAATTCTCGTATCGTGTCACGTAGTATAGCCCAGTAGAAATAGACATTTTTCGTGCACTATGAGTGACGATGAGGATACAGAAATTATATGTTGCAAGAAATGTAAACGAGATGTTCAGGATAATGAAGACGGCATTTTTTGTGAGGGAGCTTGCCGTTCTTGGTACCATTATTTGTGTGTCGGAATTACTGGCTCCCAATATAAAAAAATAACAAAAGACCTGGCAGACATAGTCATTTGGATGTGTCAAACATGCAAAGCTAAATTGAGAGAAATTATGATTATCAAAAAACAGGATAATAAATTGGATCACCTGACAGAGAAACTCCATCACATGCAACAAAATATTAAGGCTATTCACGATAACATGCAAACTTACCAAGCAAAACATTCTTACGCAAATGTTATCGCCGATACTAAAAAATTCCCAACTAAAAAGATACCCAGTCTCCCGCAAATAATTATTAAACCTATTCAAGACCAAAATTCCAGTAAGTCAAAGAAAGATATGAAAAAAATTAATCCTGTTGATTTGGGAATTAAAGTTTTGAGCAGAAAGAATCTAGCTGACGGAAAAGTCATTTTGAAATGTCCGTCTCATACCGACACCGATACTCTAACATCTGCCAAACAAATTCTGGGTCCAGACTACGAAATAACTAAAACGACATTAAAAAACCCCAGGATAAAAATTCCTGGATTTAAAAAGGATATAACGACATCAGAGACAGAAAAAATAATTAGAAAACAAAACCATTTAAAGGATGAGGACTATTTTAAGGTGACATATGTAAAATCATTTGCTACAAAAAATACGAAAACTATATTTGCAGAGTGCTCGCCAAAACTATTCACTGGTTTCATGAACACTGGAAGGTTGTATGTAGACTGGGAAAGGTTGCCGGTATATGAAGATATTGCGATCCTGAAGTGCTTTAACTGCCAGCAGTACAACCACAAAAAGGACAACTGTCGCAGTAGGAAAGTGTGCTCAATCTGCTCAGCGGAACACGAAGAATCAAACTGCCCAAGATCTACCAAAACCTGTATGAATTGTGTTTCAAATAATAACAAATATAACACAAACTTCAATGTCCATCATGAAACCAACGACAAATTATGCAATTGTTACAAATATCAAGTAGAGAGAGCCAGAAGTAAAATAAACTATGGATAATCAAGCCGTGGAAGTACTAGATTCGATGGAAGATGTACTGAGGGACGTTAGTCACAAAATAATACCGGATGATCTCAATAGCTGCATAGATTTAAGTAAGAAACTTTTAAACATTATACATTTAAATATTAGAGGTGTTAGGACTAATTTCGATAATTTATTGCTATTTCTGGATACTTATAATATAGAATACTGTGATGTTATAATCTTAAGTGAGGCTCACAAAATAACGTCAACTAATTGTTATAATATTCCCGGATATACATGTTATTATAATGAAGCCAGCTACAACTCTTTTGATGGTCTATTAATATACATAAAATCTCATTTAACAACAAGTTTCAGTGATATGGTACTAAATCAATCCAATATTACCTTGACAACTTTTACCATTAATATGAATAATATAGAATATAAAATTCATAAAACATATAGATCACCCTCTTCAAACGTACGGTATTTTTTGGATGAATTAGAGGTTTACTTAGGGTCCTTAGCTGCTCATGATGTTGATATATTTACGGGAGATATTAATATAAATATACTTAATAAAGATAACCCTACAAATAATAAATACCTATCTATAATGAGTTCTTTTGGCTTTAGACCTTTAATTATGAATATTACAAGGGAGGATAGTGGTTCGTGTCTGGATCATATGTTTATTAAATATAACTCCAAATTTAAGAATTATTTAAAATATAATGCCTATATTATTGAACATGATATAACTGACTATTTGCCCACTATGCTTAATTTATTTAGTCAAGATAAACAAATGCCAAATGCAAACACAAGTAATGTTAATTCGGCCTGTAATCTTACCAACTTTAAAAAAATTGATTTAAATAAGCTAAAACTACTTGCAAGTAACATAAACTGGGACTATGTATTTTCCTTTGATAATCCCATACCAGTTTTTGATTTTATAATTAACTCATTAATATCGATTGTCAAGCAATCTGAATTAATTACAGTTCCAAGCAAAAAATATAAAAAACTAAAACCCTGGATAACTTTGGCAATTATAACATCAATTAAAAAACGAGACAAAATGAAAAAAGAACTTAAAAATAATTTTTTCAATGAAAGACAAGCACAATATAAAAACTATCGAAATACTCTAAATAAAATAATAAAAACGGCTAAAAATGAATATTATAAAGATAAAATAAATAATAATTCACAATACCTAAGAAAGCTTTATAAAATAATAAAAGATGCTACAGAAGGATACAAACCAAAAGAAACAATTAATAAATTGAATATAAATAACTCAATTATTACAGCTCCGGAAGAAATAGCGAAACAAAGTAACAAGTTCTTTACTAATATTGGAAAGAAAATGTCTGAAAACATTCCTAACCCCACACAACCATTTAATTCAGTACCAAATTTACAATTTTCTATGTTTCTTAAACCTACAAATAGTAATGAGCTTATAAAATATATTAATAATTTAAAGAATCGTTGTTCAGCGGGGCCAGATGATATTTCTACCTCTATCATTAAGTTATTGCATACATTCCTAGCGGGCCCGCTGGCACATGCTATTAACCTAATTTTTAAAAAAGGTGTAGTCCCTAGTATTTTAAAAATCTCACATGTTACACCAATTTTTAAGAATGGCAACAAAGAAGACATAACAAACTACCGACCTATAAGTGTCATATCAAATATAGCCAAAATATTTGAAAAGTGTCTTAACGAGAGATTGATTAATTTTCTTACTGCCAACAATCTCTTATCACAAAATCAATTTGGTTTTATCCCGGGAGTAAGCACGAACGATGCATTATTTAATTTAACTAGCCATATAGCACAAACACTTGATGATGGAGATAAATGTTTGGTATTATTTCTGGATCTGGCTAAGGCATTCGACACGGTGTCGCATACCATACTCCTTCAAACATTGGAGTCATATGGGGTGCGTGGCTCTGTGTTGGATGTCTATGCCAGCTACCTTTCTAGTCGAACGCAGCATGTAAAGATTGGAAGCGTTATTAGTGAGGCGGAAACTATAACATGTGGAGTACCGCAGGAAACCGTCCTGGGTCCAACACTTTTTAACATTTATATTAATTCCTTGTGTGAACTAAACATACTAAACGCAAAAATTTTTGCATATGCAGATGACACCGCCATTATGTTTTGGGGAAACTCGTGGTTTGATGCTAAAGAAAAACTTAAGGCCGGTTTTAAGATTGTAAAAAATTATTTTTACACATTTAAACTATCACTTAACATAGACAAAACTTGCTATATGGCTTTTTCACTAACCGAAGCGAACCGTCCGGATTATAGTTCAATAGAAATAAACAACACATCACGAATTAAAGAAACTAAGTCAATAAAATACCTGGGTATAGTAATTGATTTACACCTAAAGTGGGATCAACATGTGGTATATTTGCGGAATAAAATAAGAAGTTTAATTCCAAAATTTTATATTTTGCGTGAAATATTAAACAAAAAAATAACTATTATGACATACAAAGCATTTGTTGAACCATTGCTTGCCTATGGGATATTGGTGTGGGGCGGTATGTATTCTAGCAATCTAGAACAGCTAAGGACTAGTCAAAACTATATTCTTAAAGTTATTTTTAAAAAAGCAAGACTGTTTCCAACCTCTCACCTTTACTCTACTGAAACCTGCAGTATTCGTGCACTGTACGTATTGTCTCTTTGTAAATTTACTTATTTAAAAGATTGGATTAAAACAAATTTTATACAACACAAACACAACACTAGGCAAAACATTAACAAACACTTAAAAATACCTTCATCAAAAAGAAATCTCAATCTCAGATTTGCTATTTAGCACCCAAATTTTACAACCTAATTCCACTAGATATCAGGAATTTAAAAAACAAAAAACTTTTTAATAAAAATGTCAAACAATTCATTTGTAATAACTTAAGTCTTTTTTGGAAGTTTCCCTAATACATCAATAAGTATGTAGTTCGCTATTTTTCGTGTAAAATAATTAAACTGTTTTGATATTTACATATTATGTAGATGCCAATTTTGATCCAATTCGTTATACAATATTTATTTATTGCACACACAGGTATGCTTACCTAGGTGCAATTTAAACCTGTAAGAAAAAAAAAAAAAAAAAAAAAGATGAAAATTAAACCATTTCATTTTATACTCGAGCTCATTTAAGCATATGAATTTAGTTCCTTTTGTATTTTCAGTATTTTTTGAGAAAACCTTTTTCGTTTTTATAGTTTATTTTGCCAATGATTTAGAAGTTTAAGTAGTTTTATTTTCTTAGATTTATAGATCCTGAGTTTATCCTAGTTTCCCAATGAAAATACACATGTTTATTGATATTTCAAATCAATAAAAATATTAATTATATATTAAAAATAAAATCATTGTGTCTTTAGGTTTTCTTATTGTACTGTAAGCTATTTGAAAGAAAATTTTGCAATGCCAAATCCATGGAATCCAAGAATGTGACGTTTTGGAAGGTGGGGGCTAATAAACAGAAAAAATAATAAGCAAGTCATAAACTGTCAAAGTAGATCCTATGTCATCCAAGAAATGAAATTATTCCGACAAAAATCAGAATTTTCACAGAGTCAAAATCAAAAACCTTCATACCCAAATATCTCCAAATCACGATTTTTCACATTCACGGTTTTGGCATTGGGCCGACGATATTTTTTTCAAAGACTTTTTGATCAAAACGACAACAGCGCACCACCATTTCAACGATTGTCGAAACCCTCCTCCCCACTCTCCCCGCACGCCCACCGTCAACAACGATAACAACTCGACTCGTGGGAGGGGGAAAGCGACTCTTGGAAAACGTTTTTGTCGGAGCTGAACGTGAAGATCGTGAAGTGAAAACTGAAAACGATCATTCAATTCAGTCACGGAACCGATTCCAAGTAAACAACACGCGATTACTGTGTCTGGTGGAGTAGCGCGTTTTTTTTTTTACCTTCACTTATCGTAAAGTTTTAGCGAGTTTCCAGTCATCATACAGTATCGTTGTGTTGTGGCAAGAATTAAATTTTTGGGTGGTTGTGTTTACTATATAGGATAATGTCTACGGCGATCATGTCCCAGAATGCCCTATACGATTTCGGAGATAATCTGTTGAAGGTAATTTTACTTTATATTTTATTTCTAGTTAAAAGTCTGAAACCGGCTTTAGCGAACTAAAAAAACTTGTATGCAACAGGTCTTGACTGGACCTAATTAACTTAATTACGCTCATTTCGAATAGATTCAATGCTCTTCTGAACAATAATTTATGATTATTTACACTTGGGGTTAGAATCTTGTCTCAACAGGTTGACACTAAGCACGTTTATACGAGGGTCCTCATACGGATTTAGAAGATACACGTGCCTCTAACCTAATTTAAATTAACATGGGTTTAGCTCAGGACAAGGAGCAATGTTTATTTTGTCTTGAATAAAAATTAATTAATTGGAATCGGTTGGATATGAGTGAAAGATTAAATATTATTGAAATAATTTTCTTTACAGGCATTCATATGGAAAAATTATTAAAAAAATAGTTATTTATGTAACTTAAAGTGTGTAAAATGATCCTTTTTTTATGAATCAAAAAAGGGATTTTACACACGTGTAACATACAAAAATTTTTCTACTACTGAAAAAAACATTAAAAAAAAAACAAAAATTCTTAAATATTTTCCGCACTAGTGCATAAAAAAAAACGTTAAAAAATTTTTGACAAATTATAAATTGAATGTCAAATAAACGTTAAATTACTTTTTAGCACGATAGTAGAAAATAGTTAATGTTATAGTAATGTAACAGGTGTGTAAAATGATCCTTTTTTTATAAATTCGTCAGGGATTCGTCAAAACATTTTTTGACAAATTATAAATTAATTGTCAAGTAAACATTAAATAACTTTTTACGCACTAGTGTGTAAAAAGTTAAACTTTATAAACAACCCTGGGAAGTGTGTAAAGTGAATAATTTGTGCATGGTAGTAGAATAAAACATTTTATACCTACATTGAATGTCATTATTCTTGTGAATTGCTGACCTAAGATTGTAGAATTAGATTGTGAGTAATAAGTCAAAAAAGATTTGCTTCTAGGCAAGGTTTTGAATTATATTTGATTTATCTACAAACCTAAACGAACTCAAGGATATTCTGTATACTGAAAAAAATAAAAATTCAACTGAAGAAGACAACCTTTCAGCTAAGATTTTTCTCAACCTTCCAGAAACGGCGCTAAAGGCACTAGTTGACGCAATTAACCTTTCTTGGAGCAAGGGGATATTTCCATCTTGCCTAAAATCAGCTAAAGTTATCCCAATTCACAAGGGTGGAGCTCTAGATAATCCTTCCAACTTTCGTCCCATCTCTCTCTTGTCTACGCTATCAAAGGTAATCGAAAAACTGGTTAAAAATCGAATAATGTCCTTTTTAAAGTCCAAAAACATCCTCACCAGACTTCAATTTGGCTTCCGTGAAAATACCAGTACCAATGATGCCATGTTTAATTTTTTTCATGAGCTTTACTCCCAGATAAATGCTGGTGGAGTTTCGGCGACAGTTTTTTTGTGATTTGTCGAAGGCTTTCGATTATGTCTGGCATAGGATTCTGCTGCGGAAGCTTCATCATTATGGATTTCAGGGAGTTTCATCTTCTTGGTTTGCTTCCTATCTGCAAGATCGGCAACAACGAGTGCTTGTAGGATCTAAGTACTCTAATTACCATCCTATCACCTTGGGAGTTCCTCAGGGTTCAGTTTTGGAGCCTATACTTTTTCTCCTATACATAAATGATCTTACCAATCTTAATGTATGGCGGAAATTTACTCTATTTGCCGATGATACCACACTTCTTTGGCACAGCCCAGACACAGATACTCTGCGAACTACATTAGCAAGTGATCTTCAGGCAGTAAATCTCTGGTTTGAATCAAACTTGCTGTCACTAAATCCTCAAAAAACCAAATTATTGTGTTTTAAGTGTGCTCTAGACCACATGCCTTTTTCTAATTCAGTAGTTTAGCAGCTTAATAATACAAAATATTTGGGTATATTCATTGACAGAGAACTCAGATTTGAAGAGCATATCCTCGGTACTTGCAAAAAGGTGTCTGCAGGTTGTTTTGCAGTCAGAGCAGCTACCCTGGAGCTTGGCATGGAGTTTGGAAGATCTGTATATTTTTCATTAATTGAATCCCACCTTAGGTATGCCATTTGCTTCTGGGGTAATGCAACTGCCTAATGGTCTGTAGTATAATTACCATAAGTTTTTTGATCATTTTCCCTTCGCCCTTTCTTGTACTCTTGCATATTATCATTTACATTCATAAATGTTAACTTCTGTGTATCTATTCAAGAATCCTGAAGATGAAATAATTCAAAACATTGGCTATGCTAAATAAATAATTTTTTCCAGAATTTGACCAATTTACCCACAAAACGCCACATCTAATTAAATGTAATTACTGCACCTATATTTATAGAAATAATAAAATAAATAAAAATTAATAGTTGCAATAAGATAATGGCAAAAAGGTTGATTAAAATTGGTGGAAATAGTTAAAATTCAAAGACAAAATGTTTTGTCATCACCCAATAACTAAATCACTCGTTTAATGCAGCTATGAATTGATGTGTATTTTAAAAGGGTATTAATAATAAATGTAAAAAAAATACATGGTATGTTAGGGTCTGTTTACTTCCATGTTCCAGGATAACCAAAGAAAAAAGAAACTCTTATAAACTATCCTCGGGATCAAACAAGAATAAAGCCACTATGTAATAAAATCTTTTTCATCAATTTAAATACCGAGTACTTGTATTGAAAAGATGTTAAATTGAAATCTTTCTAAAGATTTCCCATGGTTTGATAAATAATTGCAAGTATTTGCTTAATTTTTAAATTTCTTGTCGGAAATACTCAAATATAATCAAAAAATCCTCCCACTGATCCCAAACTTTAAATCTTGCAGGCTGCATTTCATATAGAGCTGTGTACCTGTATTATGCAGGTACACAGTTTGAGGAAAGGAATACTTAAAACAATGTCTTACTTCAAAATTACACCCTAAAATGCTTGTTATGACATAGTAAAATTTATTATTCAAAAACAAAAAAATGTATGTATCAAAAGCTGAAAGGCCAATTGTAGATACAATACTAATAAATCTTAAAAGAAAAGTAGATCTTTGGTTAATGGAAGGAAGAATACAACATTATTAAAATTAGTCACAGACTGTTTATATACAGGCTGCTTTTTTAATATTGCGACAAAATTTAGGGGCATCTTCCTTTGACAAAATCAAGCAAAAAAGTCCCTATGAACATAATATGTCCTAAACATCTTAGATTTTACACTATAGGGTGGTAAAGTTGAGAGAAAAAACTGTTTTCAATAAATTTGATACACTTGTTGATATTTTTCTCGGAAATCTTGTACCCAGTTTTATAAGCATCCATAGCATTTTGCCTATATGCAATTCTATATTCACCATAAGTGTTTCAAGTAAAACATTTGAATACATGCCTCAAATACATGTATCAAATTTATCAGAAAAAAGTAATTTTTTTCTTTTAACTTTACTATCCTGTAGTGTAAAATCTAAGATGTTTAGGATATATTATGTTCATAGGAATTTTTTTGCTTGATTTCATAAATAAATATACCCTTGAATTTTGTTGCAATATTAAAAAAACACCCTGTATAGTACTTTTAGATTGTTTTTTTTTGTTTTTGATTGTGATGAATTGACCTTTGTATAAAGATCAGCTAATACAATGCTTTTGTAGGTTTATTATTTATTACTCATTTTTTAATATTTTGTTTTTGGTGCATTCATATGTCATATATAACTATTTACTTTAGATTGGATGTAATGTATGCACATTCTTTTAGAAAATTGTACTATACAATAAAAAAAAATTGGTATTGATTCTATCTATTATTTGATCTATTCTATTCTATTGAAAATGCATCATATACCTACACAGCCAACCAAAAACTACCTAATTATCTATAAATTATGATAAGTAAAATTATACCCACAAAGTTTGCTTCTGATAAATAAACAATGTTTCACTTACAAGTCTTGTGAATATATCTAAGTGAAATCATATCATAATCATAAATATTTTAAAAAAACTTGCTCTTAATAATAGATTGGTGAACCCTAAAAAATATTTGTCCTGGAAAAATCCAAATTCTTTCTTTGTCTAGTGCTGTTATTACTGACATAAAATGGAAGCATCAAAAGTATTCCTGGATTATTGATTCTTGAAAGCCCATTCCTGTAATTCCTGTAATAAATTTCTTGATTTGGATAATAATTCTGCTTTTTAAAAAACATATATTCAAAGAATTTACATTGCTCACCTTCTACAGTTTTGGTCAACAGTAGACTGAAACATTCTTATTACAAAGACTTAAACATAACAACTTAAAAAAATCAATATACCTAACAAACATCAAAATAGAGCTTTATATTAATTCCAGTTAGTCAACAGATTTATCTTATGTGCTGGTGAAGTAATTTTTCCTATATTCCAGGGATCCAAAGATTTTCAGCATACTTAACTCATTAAGTGCCCTAGTATTCAAATTGGATAATATAATAATTAATAAAATAATCAGTCACAATGAGTTTTTAAAATATATACATAACAAACAAAAACAACAGAGTAGAATATTATCATCTAGTCAAAAATTCATGATTTTTAACCCTTAAAAATTGAGAAAAGATTCTCACCCAACAAGAATAATTGCAAATACTTTCATGTAGTAATAGCTGGTTCCTCAGGTTTCTCATATGAGGTTGCTCTGTTCAAGCTTAAGATTCTTTTTTCCTGAAAACTATATTTTATCACTACCTAATGTTCATTTTCTAACTAAAATGTATCATCCAAATATTTACAAACTAGGTCGCATATGTTTGGATATATATAAGATCAGTGATGTCCTGCGCTTCAAATTTGCACAGTCTTACTATCAATTCAGGCATTACTTAGCAGTCCAAACCCAGATGATCCTTTGGCTAATGTGGAAAACAAGGGAATGAGTGGAGCTTACTTAGTTTTGTACCAAATAAAAGACAGACTATGATAATTAAATCTTTCATTGCTTGTATGTTATCCATACGTGTTGAAACCATTATAAACTATATAAGTTTGCATATTAAGGGACCTGTTACTCAGCCCTAAAAAACAATTATGTGAAACTTAATATTCTAAAACAATTCCCTCTACATCTCTAATAATTAATAACACACACACATTAAGGGAGCAGAACGATTAGCCCTTATCCCTGTACCATGTAGTCTTATGTTTATTTCATTCAAAATATAGGGGCGTCATTCCCATTAACATTTAAATACATTAACACACCCACAACAATAAAAAAAAATGCAATATAAATCCAGATTTTGGGTTTTTCTATCCCTAGTTACAGCACATGATTAATATTACATGTAGAAAGGCATAGGTCAGGTAGCAAATGCATTGTTAACTTTTATATTAGGGTTTGAATTTCAAAATAAAGGAGGGATCCTCAAAGGCATATTTTATTATTATTCTGAACCTGGTACAATCTTTGAATAAATAAATAAATAACACATTCTTTATTAAACGATAGGTGTGTGTGTGGTTTTTTAAGTTAAACATGTCCTCAACTAATTTCATATTCCAAACACAAAAACCATATGCTTTTTGTTTAGTTCGGTTTGTTTGTTTCAATGTAATTCAATAAAATAAATCTTCACAAAACATAATTTTTTGTTATCTTTTTTACCCCAGTCTCTATTAACTCCTACAGTTTTCTTACTTGCCTAATTTGCATTTTTTTAACAGAATAGATTCAGTGGATTAAAACGAGATAGGAAACCGGCTTTTTACGTGATAAAAACAACGGCAACAGGTTTGGTCTGTAATTTTATATCATGAGAGATTTGGTGCCCCAAAGGAGTTTTTGTATACCTACATGTGGATTTATTCACTACACCTATATTATTTGCCTCCCAAGTTTTTTTAGGATAAGCAAGAAACCCTAAACATTACAAATTTTATCATACACTTATACCATATAGTTGAGGCCTTGGTATTGGGCAACATATTTAAAGCTTTATAGACGTTTTATGTATCTTGGCGCCAATAAAAATGTCTAATCAAAAACTCTACAGGAAGTCTATTTATACCTACCCTCTTTTACCATTGGAGGGTTTTACAGCCCTTTAAAATAAGCTGAAACCCAGATTTTGTCAAGATAATAAACGGGTAGGTAGTAGGAAAGTCAGATTTCTCTTTGCCCTTTAGAGACTACATTATTTTAAAGATAGAAGCATGGCATACATCTAAAAATTATTTTATACAAAAGTTCTGTATTGAATGCTATAAGTTAACGTTAAACTCTACTGATATACATCACCCTTTTTTTCTAACCAGTATTTTACTGTAACCCAAATCATTAATATGAAAGAACCCTTTGTGATTTGTGAACCCGTGTTCTGGTCAAATTAAATTTTATCATGTCTGGTTATCTTCAATTTTTTTTGTCAGAATTGAAATAAGGAGATTATTGATATTTACTAGTTAATATCATATTTTTCATGATATATATCGCCTGATTAAAACCAGAGATCAAGTATTTTTAAATTGATACCACCAAAATCTAATCTTTATGAGTGTGTCACATGACATTCTCCCTAGATTTATTGTTTCAATTTTATGGTTTTATAATGGTCTATAGTCAACATTTTAGCATTACAAGGAGTAGTATAAAAAAGTAATTTATTATGCTGGATGCTCAGAGTAATTAGTCTCTTCTGACTAATACAATTTCTGTAATTTACCACAAACATGCATAATATGGTAATAAGACCAGAACAGTTCCTGCTTTAATATGTCATATTAAGCTAATCAGTCATGGTTGCTCTTACTCCACCCATAAATCTTGTTTGATGTGCATAGATGACATCATCTAGCAGAATTAATAAAATAAATAAGTACACACAGTTTTGTTTGTATTTTATGTTAGTTCATTTTCATGCATTTCACCTATTCCTTGAACCAACGGTTCTTAGGATTAAGTGCAGATAAAGCAGTTTTTATGTATCAATTATTTTAGTTATATGATGGCGGGCCATTGATAAAAATTAAAACAGGTGTTGCAATAATAACCATTTATAAATTTAGTGTTTCCGCTAGGAACTTGTAACTAAGCCCATAAAAAAAATAGTGTTTTATTTAAGGAAAATAGTTACTCGACTGCATATTGATCAGAAGCCACTTCCTTTTTTTGCAACAGTGACTATCACTTTTTCTCTACTTTCACTTGGTGTTGTTATCTGACTATTCTGTTCACTTTCTATCTTATTTATTAAAAAGTTCTTCCTGACAAAAAAAACCTTCATTGGAAGCCATGACAAGTGCCATTATTTAAATACCGTTCTTAAGCTAACTGACATAATAGCAGTAATACACATCAAGAATCTAAATTAAAAATGTTATAGTCATACTAAGAACTTGAATAAATTAAAACGTTATAACATGTATGATGTCTATCTTTTTTTACTATAAAGATTCATCCTATTAAAACTGTCTACATAAAGCTTTTATTATAACCTCTTTCAAAATTGTAAAAAAAAACTGATTAAAGTTAATTATTTAAATTGGGCTTGTGAAGGTGAAAGTAAGATTATATAACAATCTTGTTTTGGATCTCTCTTGTCGAATTTATTTTCTTAACCTCCTTATGACATAATATGGGTATTTCATATTGTGGTTTTGTTTTTTAGTATGCATGCTGAGATACGATTGAAATAATTGCTTTAGTTTAAACGATTATTAACCGCTATTGTTATTTGTAAGTTATGAGTCAACTTTACATGAGGTTAAGAGGAGTAAGAATTAGCATAATTTCCCTTAATAAAACTACATGCATGGGTACGTCTATGGAGCAAGTCAAGGTTAACTCTCACATGTACAACAATGCTTTTATTTTTAAATATCTGGTATCCAATAGTTATAAACTTTTCAGGATATGTTAAATTGCATAAAATTGATACATTGAAAAGTGCAGATCGTGCGTTTTTAAATATGTATGTGATTAGCATAAAGCTTGTTTTTCATGCAAATCTACTAGGAAATGTTGTAATAGGTATTTAAAAATTGAAGTCATTCGTTTTAACGTTCTGAAATTAAGGTAATTAATGTGTTAATTTTTATAGTAATCAATACAATGGGAAACATGCAGCACAAATTAAAGTACAGAGCTAATTTATTTGTTGAAATATCCAGAATGAATCATCTTTGTAAAACAACTAATTGAACAAGTTTTGTAAAGGCCCAAAATTAATGTGTCTACAACCTTGAAACAAAAAGAACATGGTACCATCACTGAATACATAAAAGATGCGTAACCTCCCATTTCTTAATATTTATCCACCTGATTATATAACTAATTGAGCAACTAATTCTTGCCTAACCAGTCGAAAATCATACTCTTGAAGATTCTTAATAAGTGTGAAAAGGCTTTTAACAAATAGATGCTATTTCACTACTTTTTTTTATCGTTACGCCTAGACGAGAACAAAGTTGTTCTCTCACCTCCTTACAGGTCCATCAGACAAAGACTTAAGAGCAAACATCTCGAAGACGTCACAACGACGGCGTGTGCGCAAATCACAAGATACAGATAAATCATAATGTCGCCTTTTTGCATGATACTGCGTTTCCCGGTGCCTGCCCGCGTTAACGAGAACCACAATAAAGAAATCGAATGTTGCTTTCATGCTACATAAATCCGAAAGAGAAACTTCGTTTTCATTTCATTTATGCGAGCTTGATTATTTCATTTTATTTTTGTTCGCTTAATGATATATCTGCTGAGCAGTTAGGTTTTTGGTACTGCTGCCATAAAATGTTCCCTCTAGAATTTATTACGCCGATTTTCATTTGTATCGGTTTGCTATGATAATAATGCGAACATTTACGTATGCATAATGCATCAGTGTTATACAGCTGTTGCGAAACAGAAGGACACGTTGACGCTCACAAAATGAAAGTGACCACTTATGTTACGACTTCGTCATATTACTTAAAACCTAATAATAAATATTGTGAAACAAATTGGGAAAGGTCAAAAATATTATGTCTCAATTAGTCCGTCTATATTTACCCAATACTAGTGTGTTAACTTTTTTTTTATAAGTGGTATTGAAACTCATTGTGCTTAATGAGCAATTTAACCGAAATAAATTCTTCTAATTCCAGAACGGCATGAATTCCGATCAGCACCTGGCTGTGGGCTCCACAGTGCGCCTAACCCTGACCAGGATGACCTCAACACCAGTGACCGCAAATCAAAACCAACTAGCGGCCATGCTTTTGGGGAACCTCACGCAACAACACAGACGTCTCGAAAGAACACAGTCAGCTCCAGCTCCTGGCATGGTCGCCCCCCAAGCAGCGATCACCGCTACCACCGTTAACACCTCACGCTACAAAACCGAACTTTGTCGACCCTTCGAGGAGTTCGGGGTTTGTAAATACGGCGATAAATGTCAGTTCGCGCACGGGTTCGCCGAGTTGCGCAACTTAGCGAGACACCCGAAATACAAGACGGAACTGTGTCGGACTTACCACACGGTCGGATTCTGTCCTTACGGTCCCAGATGTCATTTTGTGCATAATCAAGACGAGGCTATTCAATCGATGCAAAAATCTCCAGGGGCTCCCGGTAGTCCCGCGTTGATATCTGGGACAGCACAAAGGCCACGTCCTGCCGCGTTAAGTCCGACGCTCTCGTTGGATAGTCCCAGTCCACCGTGCAGTTTGAGCCAATCTCCTACTTCCTCGATGAGTTCATTCTTTAGCAGCGAGCCAGAGTTACATTCTCCTGGTCCCTTGGACGATCAACGATTGCCTGTATTTAATAGACTGTCAACCACTCAACTCCTCGCGCTCAACGATTTGATGCTTTCTTAGTGCTTCCCAGACTATTAAAAAAAAAAAAAATGGGCGACCTCACTCAGAACGTTTTTTTTATTTAATTTTTCAGTGTCTTATTTATATTACAGTTAAATCTCGCCATGGGGCGGAGTGATTTTGATATTGTGTGATTTTAAAATAATATTAAATATAATATAGTTAAAGGCGTGTTTTTTTATATATGAATGTTGATTTATTTGTGAATGTGCAAATTAGGTTTAGTTTCAGTCATCGGTCTTGATTTCTTAACATTCCGTGATTGAGTTTATTTATTTTATTATTTTTTTTTTATTTTCACCTCATTATTTTTTTTGTCTTCTTGTGTGCCTTGTGGACCGATGAGAGAATAAGATTTTTTGTTATTTAAACCATTATTTAATTTGCGTGTTTCTTATTTTTTCAATGCGTTTATGTTATGTAGTTATTTTTTATTATAATTTATATGTAACTTATTATTTATATCTTTTTTTTTGCAATATTTAGTTATATAGAGAGACTAGTATGTCTATTTTGGCATGCGCTTCATATGGTGGCCTTAGCGGGACGCGCAATACATGTATCATATTATTTATATTTTGTAATAAATGTATCTGCTCTGTATCATTATCAATAAATTATATTTTGTTCTTTATCGGGTGTTTTATTTTCACAGCACTTAGATTTAACCGATCCTTCCAACAACTGCAATTTCAAATTCTTAGTGTTTGCAATACCAAATGTACAATATTTGGCTAAGTCAACAATGAGAGGCTTTTTCCTGACTACTCAAAGAAGTTGCAGGGACCACACACATCTCTTTAACGACTAAATATTTCGATTTTCTAGTAGGATGATATTTATATTTTCTAATAGAATAAAAGATCTCCAGGCTTAGGAGGTACATATTTGATAAAATGGAAGAATGTTGAATTTAAGAACTTTCAATCTCAAGTTGTCATCAAACAATTTACTAATGGCAGCAACATACAAACCAATTGATTCTTCAAGACCCTGTGTCCTTTTGAGAATCTGTTTCCATAATTCATCTCAGACACAAATTAAGACGATCAGACTATCCAAATCATTAGTATATCTTACCATTTATCAAAAATTTAGAGCATCCCCCTCTTAGGCTGCAGTCATAAAAGAATTATTTATAGCATCAGCAAGGGAGGAGAGCGCCCTGATTTGGTCATTGCTTCCAAGCACAGTAGGTACAAGACAGTTAATATTTTTTCTAGTGAACGGTTGGTACCTGGATTTTAATTTAAAAAAATATTCAATTATCTGGAATAAGACGTAAATGAAGATATTTCTTCCAGGCAGTTGAATACCCATTAAAAGGTCAGTTGTTTTGTGATTTTTTCAGTTACTTAGAATGCATCAGAATTAAGTAATTTTCTATTTTCTTTAAAGATAGACAGACATTCTTTAAAGATAAAGACGAAGACATTTCTTCCTGGCAAGTGGCAATTAATTTCCGAATAAAAAGTACCTAACTCTTTCTATAATTTTTTACTTTCATCAATTACTTAAACTGTACATATATAAGGTACTTCACGCAATAGCAAGAAACAAAAATCGTAATAAAAAAGTCTTCTAGGATTCGCACTATTTTCAAATTTGCTACGATTCGAAAAATTCAATTTGGCATTAAAACAAATGTCTTACCTTGTTCCAGCCATTTTTTATTTTATTCCAGGTATTTAAATTTATTTCGAATGTCGGAGTAATTCATATTTTCGAGGCAATCAAACGCTCTTCTTTTTGTGGTGCCTTATGCTTAGCCGCACATTGTCGATGCTCTGTACTCTTTATACATTGTGTAGACTCTAGAGTGTCGTTTTCGGCTCTTCGAAATATGGTGGATGCGTCGCGTATGTTATACCAGTCCCGTATGTCTCTTCAAAATTCTGGATAAATTAAACTGATTTGGAAATCAGAAAAAACATGAAAAATGTCTTGAAATACGAGAAATTATTTTAAATTCCTGGCAATATAAATAATATTCAATCAAATTCCTGGAAATTATGAATAATTATTTCAAATTCCTGGAAAATATTGAAAAATCACTTCAAAATCCTTGAAGAATAAAATTGACGCCTAAATTGCGAAAAACGTGTAAAATTCCTTTAAATTTCTGGAAACCTGAAAAACTCCTTCAAATTCCTGGAAATATGAGAAATTATTTCAGATTCTAGGAAAATATGAGAATTTATTTCAAATTTCTGGAAATTAGTGAGAAATCACTTCAAAACCCCGGAAGCAATAAAACCGATTCTAAAATCAATTCATTCATGAAAAATTGAATAAAGTATGATAACTAAAAACACTTCGAACGGACAATAGGATTTCTAAGTGTTACCCTGGATTCCAAACTCTACTGGCATCCTCCACCTTCTACCTAGACTCTCTGGATCATTAATATCTCTTTTAATATTACCCTAAGTAGTTAGACCTTTTGCTCCTGGACTATCAAATCAAACATAGACAAGTGATTTCCCACTGAACAGGAGTTTTGCTTTCTTCCTAAATCTCAACGACCCTCTATTATTATTATTGTAATATTTGCCTGCTCTAAGGATATGGACGAGATAGGAAACTTTTCTTCCTTTAGATATGTTCTGTACTACTGTTTAGTACTTTATTGAATACGTGTCTATGACTTTATTTTGTGCGTCCTGCATCCAACTGCTAATAATACGCAAGTCCAAGGTGAGCTGCCTCTACTGCGAAAACTTCATACTTTGGCCTCCACTGGACAATATGTCTTGTCCATCTGTTGTCAGATAATCTGGAAATGTGTCCTGCCCAATTCCATTTTAATATAGCAATTCTTTCTATAACGTCGATTCTCCCTGGTCTAAATTTCTTCATCTGAGTTATGGAGATCTTGCCTAAAATGTTTACGCGCCATAAATCAGAGGCATACTGGCAAGTCCGATTTAAATTTATAATTTAGAATACCCAAGGCTGCCCAGGTTTAGTAGTAGTCTGCTCAATATCTTTCTGAGCAACAAAACTTACGGTTTAGCAGATTCGTCATTATTTGTGTCTTGGTCATGTTGATTTTTAGTCCGACCTCGAGGGAAGCGTGACAGAGCTTTTCCAACATTGCCATTGCATCATCCATATGCGATCGGCTATGAGGACCATGTCACATGCATTTCTCAAAAACTGAGGTTCTCTTCATTTATGTTGATATCCTATTCTTATAAGTCGGTCCTCTTACAAGTATGCTCCAAAAGAGTCGTAAATAACTTTGGAGAGATGATGTCTTCTTGCTGTACTCCTCGCTGCATAAAGATTTATTTGTTTCTTATTCGTTTACCCATGGCATCTATCCTATATGCATCATTTGCTGGAGTTTCTCTAAAGTTGGTGCTAGAATTGCCATATCGTCCCTCCAATGCCAAAACCGCGAATGTGCAAATTTGTAGTTTTGAGAAAACCCCCCATTAATATTGGAATGAGCACTAAAAATATACCCTTTTTTTAGAGTGCTGATGTATAATTAGGATTGACCTCTGTTCGAGTTGCAAATTAAATTTATATTGATTTTTATTTTTTTTATTTACATATTTTCTTTAAAAGAGCACATTCGTTGTTTTGGCATATAGGCGAAAATTTGCACATTCGTGGTTTTGGCATTGAGGGGATGATATCGTATATATTGTTGCTAAGAATTCCGTTAATCTTAATTCTTCTCCTTTCTCTCCTTGGTGACATAGCCCTAGTGGACCCTTTACATACATTGAAGGTATCTGTGGATCGGTTTTTGTACTCTTATTTTCGTAGTTTGGTTTAAATATATTTAAGAAAGAATAGGTATAAGAAAACAAAAATCATCAAATGTCAGGCATTTGAATCAATTTGTTAATAATTCCACGCAGCTAAGAGCGTAATTATTACTCACTTCAGATGAAGAGGACAGAAGTGGGTAATGTCTTATTAATTCCAAGCAGTGGAAGCCATTTGAAGGCATTTCTTATAATTTACAGGCAGTTGATGATTCCATATGTCAATTCTTTATTACTTTTTAAAGTCAATTCTTACATGATATTTTATGAAGTGCAAAGAAAAATAATAAACGGGGGGTCCTGTTTACTTCACAATCTTTATTTCAAGAATCCCGACGCGTTTCGGTTTCTAAACAATGTCAATGGAAAAATTATATTATCACAAAATGTCCATAAGAAGGTTAAAAAAGCGGCACACACATAACATTACAATATGTACATTTTTCCCTTGACAATGGTTTAAAAACCGAAACGCGTCGGGATTCTTGAAATAAAGATTGTGAAGTAAACAGGACCCTTCGTCTATTATGTTCCTGAAAATTATAAGTACTGACTAGTTCAAATGCCTGGAATTGAAAACAAATCACCAAATGCCAGGCATTTAAATGAATTTGTTAATAATGCTACGCAGCTAAAAGCGCAATTCTTACTTACTCCAGATGACGAGGACAGAAGTAATGTCTTATTAATTCCAGGCAGTTGAAGCCATTTGAAGGTGTTTCTTATAATTTCTAGGAAGTTAAAGTCATACCTTATTTCTTTATTATAGATTCTAAACAATCGACTTTGGACCCTTCGTATGGAACCCTGGCAGTTTTAAGGGAATTAGGCCTGATAAAATTGCCAAATTGATTAACTTATTGATTAGTGCTACTATAATCAAGTTTTTCATGGTGTTTAGATCAAAAGGATCATTATTTTTAATATTTTTTAAACCATTAATCAGTTGAGAAACTTGACCATGGGTCACCTCAGTAAAATAAAAGATGGGTGCACTGAACTGCCTGTCAAATAATCGAAAGGATGGTTATGAGCTGAGGGAAGCAACCCTTTCAGTTTAGTAGGACCTGATTTTTATCTTTCTCGGTACCATCTACTTTGGTAAGTGCGAACAGTTCCAGAAGTAACTAAAGTTTGGGCAAAGTGTGTTAAGCTGTCTCAAAAAACAAAGCATGTCCCTCATATCTCTGAGATACTCGTGAAACCATTTTGATGTACTCTGACCGATTGGCTTTGGCAGTACTAACTTACATTTTAATGGAAAACAACTCATGCATTCAACCGATCCACTCTGATCTAAAAAGCAATTGTAGTTGCAATGCTATGTTATTGCTACAATGTTAATTCTTTAATAAAATCAAGTTTCTTTCAAACCACTATTTAAAAAGTAAGAACTTAATAACCAACCATTCACTCACTTAATAGCCTACCCAATTAAAATTTTAAGGGGGATCCACTCCCTCTGCTCGGTTTTCATGCCCGCATACTTTACAAGTTCATTTATAAATATGATTAAATATATCTCTCCCTCCTGAAAACTAGATTGACGCGTTTCCTTCTTTTGTTGCTAATGTTTCGTTATCGGTAAACTAAATTTTCATTCTGTAACTTCGTGTTTTGTTCCATGCCAATGCACAGACCTCGCCGGCACTCCCCGACAAGTAAACTACCCACTGATATATTCTACATATATTATGTGCTACATATATGAAGTACATACCTACTATAAAGTGTATTTACCTGTTATTTGATTACTTTATATATACAATTTGCTTAGTAAAGGCGACATTTTGTTTTAAAGATTTGATCACTTGTTTATAGTGTTTGTATACTTTATAAACAAAAGTTCGGGTAATATTTCAGGCAGCAAAATAAAATCTTAGTGTAATAATATTGGATTTAATTATTACAAAATAAAGCCGAGTACATTAAAAGACAGGCAAAGAACAGGAGTAGGAATTAAACACTAAACAGAAAGGAAATATAGTAAAATTTAACATAACCCGCAAATACGGCACTGCTTTGAAGACTACGAGAGGAAAAGTGGTTATTTCTTCATTTTAGGTGGGCTCTCTTTTCTTCTCTTGAAAGATTGGAACTTAGGAGTTCCAAGACCTCATCTCATATCTGCTTGTCAGTCTTTCCATCTCATCTTTTGTCATCTCTATTTGTCTCTTTTCTTCCGTAGTAAACAAATAAAAAGTAGAAAATATTTTCAATTTTTAATCTCAACAGTGATTTTGAAAATTAATTTCATTTTATCTGGTCCTGTTTGGATAATTATGCGTGCCAACGTATTAAACTCAAAGGATCAACTTCCACAAATTCGCAATAGAGTAGTCTCATAAGAATATGAACTCTACCGTATTAAAAAGTGTTGATATCTACTTCAAATTTCCAAGACGTCATCTCTGGTATCCTTTCATCTCATACCATATCGTCTCGTCAAAGGAGATAATACAATAGACTCTAACCTCGTCTCGCCAAGGGAGAAATGAACGCTGCTATAGTAAAAAGTGTAGACAACTCATTACCACATAAGCACTGCTGTAATAAAAAGTGTACACATTTTACTTGAGGAATTTCCTACTTTCTTTTCCCTTCATCTTACCTCTATTTTTCTTTCTGACTCCTAATGTCGTTAATTATGTCTTTTCACTTCTTTATGATATCTCGTCAAGGGAGAAAATAGAGTGGATCGTGGATCCTAAGGTTTCCATAAAAATCTTATATTGCTTTAACTCGTTTGTTTTAATTTCCTTTCATCCTTTGGATTGCTTGCTGTTTTTGATATTGAATCACTCAAGTTTTTCATCATTTCATCTTATTTAATATAATCTCATCTTATTTGATCTCGTTGTATCATATCATAACTTCATATTACCCATTAAAAATAAATCCTCATTAAAAAAATATTGAACCCATCATATTAACATCTTATATATCGGTATAGTGTATGTCTAGTAAGAGCAGCACTTCTAAGAATAATAAGAGGGACACTGTTGAGAAAAAGTGTAGACATCTCATCTAGTTTTAATTTTTATCATTCCGTCTCCTCGTCTCCTGCTTTCGTCTCTTTTTATCTCTAGTCTACACAGCCGACCAGAAGACGTCTACAGATATTCACTGAATGTTCAGAAAGGTTACAGCCGTAGAGCTCCTACGCTATTACCCCGATGTTTCATGATTCCAATTTTATTCCAGGTATTTGAATTAAGGAGCTTCCTTATGATTCAACAATTTGGAGCAATTTTCTGTATACTAGATAGTCTAGTAGTAGATATGTCTATTCTTGAGGTATTAAAGTCGTTTCTTATCTGCTTCAAATTCTTGGAGTCTGATATTCTTTGCTAAGTTTTTTCTTGGTATTTGAAGCCATTGTTTATTACCTACTTTTATATTGTTGGGAGAATTTTGCTTCTGAAGTAATTTATTATTATTTATTTTTGTTTCAGAATTTTTTATTTTATTTAGGGCTTATTGACCAACTCATCCCATTCTCCTAATGGGGGATCCACCACTGATATTGCTAAAGACATCAAATAAAATAAAATTACTTTAGTGTTCTTCACTTTTTCTCGTAACTACCTTAATACATATTTAGATTTTGAAATATATAACCTTTAAAAATTTACATTTTGAATGAATATTCTATGTAGGTTCCCCAAATCGAGGGAAAAAAAAGTATAAATCTTTTAGGTAATGGTTTTTAAAATTCAAGGGTGATACCTATTATAATGACGAACGTGGAATATAGCATTAACAAGAGACAATAACAGATAGGAATTGTAAAACGGAAATAACAAAGGAAAAGTCGAAGAACATAAAGATGTGAGATATTTGAAATTATAGGAAATTAATTTATTAAAGCTTTTGCTCTAAGTTTACAGAGTTTAGTTTGAAGAATAGTCGCCTTAGAGAAGATTCTTGTCATCATGACCGAGTTGTGCATGAGAAGTGAGTTCATTTTTGACATTTGGATTCGAAGAGAAATGGTTTAATGAATAATGCTAAGAAATTACTTCCCTCCTCATCATTGATTCAAATGCCTGACATTTGGTGACTTTTATCTTCAATTCCACGTATTTAGTTGAACATATTTCTCAATTCATCCAGAAATTTGGAGTCGATTCTCATCAAGATTAAGCAGTTGAAAGCTTCTTTCTAGACTTCATCAAATACCTAAGAGATATAAGAAATGCCTTTAAATGACTGGAGTAAGTAACAAATTACTTCCTCGCGAATTACGTAACTTTGCCTTCACGACGGCAAATCGTCAACTATTTTCTGTCTCAGGAGTGCATCTTCAAGAAATTAGGGAGTGCTTTTTCCATATTGTGTTCAAATGACTTGACATTGGGAGAATACTTGGCAACTTCTTCCCAAGTTGGCTTCTTCTTATCCAAATTAGTACTATGTGGATATAGGGATTTTCCTGTTGGTCTCTCATAAGGTCCTCATTTCTTCTTCTTCTTCTTAACAACTGTCATCTTTCTCCGACAGGATCTTCTTGATACGGCTTGCGAAGTACAGGTCGACGATCATCCCTTCGCATCGACCTTTCTTAGACTAGCGGGAGTGGCACTAGCGCCTTCTGGCCAGTGTTTTTTTATGTAACCTGCTTTACCATATTTCTGGCACTCTAACTTCCGGTGCTGGTAGCTACGTCCTCCATAAACCTACGTAATGATCCGCTTGACCGATTCCTCAAAGTCGTCAAGGGCCCGTGTCTACTAACTTAAGTGGATGTGGCAGTAATAAGGCCTGCCTCATTTAACCATCGCGGAGTCCCTCAAAAAATGCTTGAACTGTCAAACGTTCCATGATTCTTCCTATGCATCTGGATATGCCAGTGTTCCAACTGCGTGTGGTAGACATGTTTCAGGTCTAACTCACCATTACGTATCTTCAAATACCTCACTAGGTGATGGTAGACTCTAGTCCTTCACAACCTAAGGCCAGTTGTCTTCTCCCTAGATGACTAATCGTTTGTTTTTGCAGCCGCCTCTCAAACTGACGCTGATAAATATTTCATGAGGCGTTTGAGTTTCCTCACACCAGTTGTTGTTCTGGTCGATACTAATTTTTTGTTTTATTTCTTTTTGTCACCTTTTATATTCTTCTGGGTTTGTTTTATATTGTCGCCTTCACTCCATGAGGTGGAATAGTTCGAATGCCATATATTTTTGTTTCTTCGGTTCTCAGTATGTTCAGTTATAAACTTATTTGTTTTAGGTGTGAATTGAAACACTCAATACCCAAAAATAATCAACTAATTTATTACACACTTATAACACAATTATTTTCATGTATAGAATAAAATGAAGACTACTGGAAACATTTATTTGGACTGTATTTATTACCTACTATTTCTTTCAATTTAAAAGTCGCGCCAATATTTATATTTGAACTGGCCTTCTAGTGGCGAGGGCATCTTATTTATTAGGTAGAGCTTTGTTCCGGAACATTTGCCAACTCTCCACGTGTGTCTTAACATGTCGCGAAGCATGCCTGTCGCTCGTTCTTTCCTTGTTCCACCTTCGGGTCTAGGCGATGAACTAAATGCTTCTAATGACTGTTCGACTGTTAATATCGTTACATTATTATTATTATTTTATTAAAAAAAAGATCAACAGTAATCACTTGATGAAACATCTAAATTTTTACATTAATACATTTAATACAAATTTTGTTAATAATTTATTTTATGAACAATAAATTAATAAATAGGAATATTTTGATGCAACGTTAATAAAAGTCCTCTGCAAATTATATTTTCAATTTAAACATATAATAAAGAAATTTTATTAAGATTCATTGTTGTCAGTTTGTAAGATTTCCTCATTGACTCATTGTCATTTTTATTGTTTTTACTATTTATTACTGAGTTCTATATTAAGGCCTTGCATTAGATACCAAGGGTGATTTTTCATGCATCCGTCAAACGATGATCCGATGATACGACGGAACTCTGATAATTTTCGCACCAAATTCCATTCGAAAATTTTAACAAATCTTTAACCGTCACCAAATAAAGTTATTTGTTAGTTCCTTATAAGATATCCAAGCTGCATCCTGGCTCTCATCTGTTTTTATTTCCTTTATGCAATTATTCAGGTCTTTCGCAAATACTTATTGCTTTCTGCCAGTTTGAATTCATTGTGTTGGGTGTTATTTCTTAGTTTGACTTTAGTGTGGGTGGCTTATGGTCAGATTCAACGGCCGCTCCAGGATAGGTTGTAACTCGGTTTACACAGTTCTTAAATCTTTTCTTAATTAATATATAATCATCCTGAAGAGATAACTAATACTTTTGCTGACCAAGTCATTTTATACATCCTCATATTTCACATGTTGGAAACTACCAACACTCTTGCCTATATTTAAAAATTGATGCAAAACTGATATTAAAAAATCCAGCGGCGTCTCCTTGCTTTCCACAATTCTGGACTCAATCTTGACTGATGAAATTTTTAACACCTTTAGAACACACATTTCTCCTAAACAACATGGATTTTACAAGGGCAGGTCAGCAACTACACATCTGGCAGAGGTTCAAGAATTTTGAAATAGTAATATTGAGGAAGGCTATCAGATTGAGGTCGTTTACACCGATCTCCAAAAAGCCTTCGATAGTGTGTGTCTCATGGGCTATTAATAGAAAAACTTTCATTCATAGAATACATAGATTATACCTTAATTGAATAAAAACATGTTTAATAATCGTACCGAAAAAATTAAACCATGTAGAGCAACTTGAAGAGAAATTCGAGTGAACTCTGGGTTACCATTGGATTTTATTCCTCTTCTATAAAAATGAAGCTGACTGTCATTTATATGCTGACGATTTAAAATTCTTTAATACCATTGAATCTGATAAAGACTGCTCCGAATCGTTCACCGAAAACTTTCTAAATCTTAATATTAAAAAATGTAAAGTTATCTCATTTCATTGTAAGAAAGTTCCCTTTAAATATAACTATACATTAAAGAATGTGTTGATACAGTGAATGATCTAAGCTAGGTGTAATTTTTGACCAACAAAAAGAAATTGTAACGAAATAAGTGACAAGGCCATAAAATGTTTTATACAAATAGTCTAACAGTATTTTAAAATATAATTGTATCTTATGGTCTCCTATTTGTAACGTACACATCGACCGTAAGAAAAAATTCAGAAGTTCTGCAAACTTTTGCTTTATAATAGTCACTTATGATAATATGTGTCCGCTAATCGGTCTGTAAGCATTGGAAAGACGAAAATAATCCATCAATTTATTTTCTTTTTAAACTATTGAAACACAGTTCCGGTCAGTTCCATTATTTTCAGTACAGTTTCATTCAAAATTCCTAACTAGAGCTAATAATGATTACGTAGTGCTTCTCCGTTTCTTTATTTTTTTATGTTTGGACAATCAAAAAATGTATCTTATAATGTGTGCTGGATTATCTCCTAGATCTCTCCAAGTATATAGTCTTCATTTATGTGATCTGTACCATGTGTTTGTTATCATCATGTTGTGATCTCCGCAAAATTCGAAGAATAGTCTGATCTGCTATGTAATTTCTCTGTTCTTAAGTGTTTTCATTATTATGACAAATTGACGATACAAAGACTCAATTAATTAATCAAAGGGTATCTCCCCAAATATAGTAGTAATATTCGGTTGTTTATGGAGACAACGTTTAGTACGTATTTCGTTACACTTCGAAACGTTTTAAGTAACAAAAATATTAGGGTGGCATAAAGAACTTGACTCAGTAAAAAACACATTATTCAGACAGAAAACTATGGACCTTTTTAACCTTGTATAATCTGCTGCATGTTACACTGCACGTATATAACATGTTGATTAAAAGATTTTCCCAATAAATGAATTCAATTTTTTCCATTAATTAATAAGTCATTATCGTTATTATTGTAAAAGAACATTAATAACGAACAAACAACAAAGATAATTCTAATTAACTGGCGGTAAATCAACTTTATTTACTATTCTTATATTAGAATTTACAATGAACAGTTGTGTGGCCATCTAGGAAAAGGTATGCAATCTTTAATTGAATCGATGCCTAAAATAAATTGAATGTATCGCTCAAATCCCAAACCAAATCCGCCGGTCGGGACGCTACCGAACTTTCGAAGATCCAAATACCATTCGAGATGCGGATTGCTTGAAGATATTTTGGATTTCAGCTGGTCATAGTCGTTTTCGCGCAAACTGCCGCCTGCTATTTCTCCAATATTGGGAGCTAATAAGTCAAATGCTGCTACCTGAAAATTAATTATACAGTTGATGCTGGAAAGTACGAAAATAATTTTTTTAACTAAAAACTATGGTAAATACATGCAGAAGTTTATGCAATTATTATCAAGATGCCACACTGGCTTAAACATGTTTTTGAGACATTAAAATCAAGCCTGCAGCATCATTTTAATTCTAATGATGTTGCACGCTCGATATGTGATAACGGTACCCATAGGTTGTCCAATGGCAAAGAATGCTGAATAAATTGCGATCGCAGGTGTTATATGTGTCCTACAGGAATGTTAAAGTTTAGAAGTTCCAGCAGCAAATTCTCCACCAGCTTGAATATGAAGATCAGGTCTTGTCAACAACTCAAAATTGATCAATCAATCAATCAATTTATTAATGCCAATATACAAAATAGTATTCACACAAGTCAAGAATTACAAAGTTAAAAAATTAAAAAATAGGGTGACTGTTTATAAAAATTGATAATAAAATTTTTCCTAAAACACTACATAAAACTCATTGAAACCAAAACACAATGATTGATATACATACTATGAATAATACACAATCACAATATGTCTTAAATAAAATGCAATATATAGGTAGGTACTCAATATCACAGAAAACTCTTCAGTTAAATAGAAGGCATCAGAGACTAGAATTTGTTTTATTTTATTCTTAAAACGTTCCAAATCTAAATCCACATAGTCGGTAGGAAGTTTATTATATAACTTAATAGCTAGAAATCCGAGACCACTCTGACACCTTGTTAAGCGTCAGTAAATTAGAACTAGCCTATTTATGTTTCTAGTACCATAGTTGTGTATATCACCATGTACTTTATACCGATCCCTATTCCTGTGTACCCATAAAAGATTTTCCAATATATATACGGAAGGTAGGGTAAGTATTCCCTTCATCCTGCAACCCAGCCTACCCATAATTCTGATTGCCCTTCTTTGTAGTGAAAACAACCTTTTTGTTTGTGGGGCATGACTCCACGCTAGAATAGCATATGTGGCTATGGGATGGAAGGTGCCAAAATAGGCTGTTCTTAAGCCAGATTCAGATAAACATCCAGCTAGGCGACGAAGGGCATATATAGATGTTTTTAGCCTTCCGGCAACAATATTAATGTGGGAATGCCAGTGAAGTAGAGGATCCAATAAAACTCCCAGAAACTTAATAGAAAAATCCTTTGATATGTTAGCTGGTCTCAGAGTAAAAATACCTTTGTTGGTCTTGTCTGCGTTGAGATGCAATCGGTTCATGTTAAACCATTCCTGAATTCCCCCCTGCAATACTCTCAATTTCCTCTCCACGATCTCAAGAGTATTTTCGGCACATGCCACTGTTGTGTCATCAGCAAAAATGGTGAATTTACCAGATGGTTCAGTTTTATATAGATCAAAAAGAGGATAGGCCCCAAAACAGATCCTTGGGGAACACCTATGGTTATCCCACTTTTTGCTGATGACACCCCACCAACACTTACCATCTGATCTCTATTGGCCAGATAGGAAGCGAGAAGTTTAACACTGTTGGGACTGAGTCCATATTTAGAAAGTTTTTGCAGCAATATGTTATGGGGAACACAGGCGAATGCCTTGCTCAGATCGCCGAACAAGACACTGCCATATTGCAAGTTATTAAAAGCATTTAACAGGTAATCAACTAAGTCTGAAATGGCGATAGTGGTACTTTTACTCTTTCTAAAACTAGACTGGCTGATGAGATCAAATGCCTTGTTGCAGTCTAGCAATACAAGACAGGAAAGAAGTGAGGCATTCATCTTTTTGGAGATGTCACTAGTACCCTTGCTGTATGTGTGATGTACGTGAAGTGTTGTTGATATACTATGACAAGCCCTGAAACCGAACTGAATTGAAGGTAATATGAGTCTAGGTGCAACAAAGTCATTGATCATCTGATACCAACAACTCTGTCATTTTTCTACGGATTAAAAAAAGCTCATCCAATAAGGTAGACCTTTCTGCCTTGGGAAGAGGTCGCACCAATGCAGTTTTCCATATCGGTGTACATCCCTGTTTCCAAAGATAAAAAATCTTAGGCAACAAGAATGCAATATAGTTAATGCTAAATAACAACACGTTATATCCTATTTGTTGATTATTTGCATTTTGATTATTTTAAAGTGATAAATTTGACTATAGGCTAAGAGAGTGTTAGAAGAGTAAGAATTTTAAGCAGCATGACAACAGGAATAACTTCCCTTAGATTGCGTATGTCAAAAGACTGCTTTCAATGAATGCTCCCGAACATTTAATTTTGACAAAGTTTTTTTCAACATGCTTCAACTACTTAAAAGTCATAAAAGCTTCTTTCTCTGCTCACATTGCAAATGAAAGATAATGCTTTGTATCTAGGTAATAATTCTTATCTGTGCTTGTATTTATTGAATGCTTTCTTTTTCATCAATTATATAGGGTTTGCACAGCACTTACTATGGCAAAATATAAAATCTAGCGTTTTGAATACTCGGCTCACAATGTTTTCGGAATGAAAGTTAAACTCTGACTGGATATTGCTCCAAGATCTTTATCTTAGATTTATGTGTAAAAGCAACATTATTGGTTGATTTCATCTAAACACTTGTGGACCGGGTAGTCAATGGCCAAGGACTACCAAATTTCAATGCTGAACAATACATTTTGGCCCTCAATAAACAAACAGATGGTAAAACTATAATTAACCAAAAGTTTATCTTAAAAAATCTAAAAAAATTCCTGTAAATTTTATTTTTCCATTAACAGTTTTAGGAACATATATTCATTTATCAAATGCTGTTAGAGGTGTTATTATGGTTATCATCTACATATATACAGATTAGGATTTAAACTTAATTTTTTTTTAAAAATGAACGATAAAAATGTATAGGAGTAAGCCTATAGAAAAAAATATTATTGTTTAGAGAAAATGTTTTAGAATGTATAGTTGAATAACTTTTGAGAAAAAGGTTTATAAAACTCAATTTATGTATCAAAAAGTATGGATTAGTCTTAATATCACCACTAATTAACATTCCTTTTTCTTAGCATGTGACCTTTAATAGGAAAAGAGTTTGTTAAATATGTTTGCCCTTTTTAAATTATTTGCAAATTCTGCTTAAGAAAAGCCTACACAAAGTATTAAATTATATTCTATTGATTATATAAAAGAGATATTATGGCTAAAAGCACATATTGGAAATTTATTCCATTTTCTTCAGAAACTACTTAAAAATTATAGTAGATCGGCGAGTATTTACTTTGCGATACACAATCTAAATAAGTGGTTAATCTACACTGGTACACTGGTTAAATGAATTTAAAAGTTATTAAATACTAATATATTCTATTTAATACAACAATCTTTAGGCCTATTCTTACCTTATTATTTGAAATGCCTTTCATATAAAAAGGTTTTTCTTCTAAGGGCCAATTTGTGACAAAAACTGGAACATTTTCAAAATATTCTGTCAAAGCAAGTTCATGCTCCTTGGAAATTCCTACATTTGGCTTAACAACTTTATTTAACTTATTCGTCAGTATATCAAGAGCCTCTGAATGTTGTATCCTAACAAATTCCTTATTCACCCATGAATCATCCAGTTTCTTCCCTCTACACATCTCAATATCACCTTGGTTGTTCTGCAATAATACCGTAGTGACATTTTTTACAAGGTCTTCGACAATATCCAACAAATCATCCAGTTTCTCCATAAATGCTTGTTCAAGCTCGAGCATGTAAAACTCTGACAAGTGAAGTCGAGATCTAGAATTTTCAGCTCTGAATGTTGGTCCAAAACAATACACCTTATTCAGAGAATGGGCGGCAGCCTCTAAATGTAACTGACCAGAAACAGTTAAATAGGCCTTACCATCAAAATAGGCTGAATCTAATGGTTGATTTTCTTTAACCATAGATTTTTTTAATTGTTCATTATCTGGCATCACCTTAAATATTTCTCCAGCCCCTTCGCAATCGTTTGAGGTAATAATAGGAGTGTGTATGTTAAAATAACCATTTTTATCGAGATATTGATGTATTGCCAGAGTTGCTGCATGCCTTATTCTTAAAAGTGACGCAAATTTTCTTGTGCGAGGTCTTAAATGCAGATATTCCCTTATGTACTTCGGTTCGTAAGATTTTCTAGGGGCAAATGGATAACCTTCATGAAGATATAAAAATTAATTAGATAAAATAATTGAAATTTATTGAGACAAAAATTTAGTAGGGCAGCTTTACTAGGAAACTGATATAAAATAATATGAGCTACAACTAGACACTAATAAAAGTCATATGAATCCTGCATTTTTCTTAATATCTGTTAACTATATTAACAAAGCTGCTCTGCTAAATTTTGATTTCAGTTAATAACAAACCTTTCGCAAGGTCACATTCCCCAACAAGTTTTACCTTGTCAGCAGTTATTTCATTTTGTCCTTTGGGTGATTTCTGTAATACTCCAGTTGCAGATACAGATGAGCCAACACTTATTTTGGTATCCAGGCTATGCAATATAACAAGTTGTAAGTTCTGCATTGTCGAGCCATCATTGAAGTCTAAAAAAGTGCCTGTTTTCTGTTTCCTAATTGATTTTATCCAGCCCTAAAAGTGTTATTGTAAATTTATTTTTTTTTTAGGCTAAAGTAAATAATTTACCTATTCTTGGATTTGTGATGGGGTCTTATGAGTTTTTTCTTTTTGTGGTGATATAAAAGCCTTACCTTGACGAAAACTTTTTGCCCAATTTGTCCTTTTTCTATTATTTGTAATACACTTTTAGTGTCGCTGTACCTTCTATATTTTGATAAAGGAATAAGGACTTTTTTACAATTTGTAAACATTATTAACGAGTTTTCATAACAATGATAGCAAAGGGGTTAAAATATTATAACCTAAAATGAAAAATTTAAAATTTCTAGGTTATAATAAAGCAATCGGTACATAAGCGACTATCGCATGTCGTCATCACGCGATCATACTAAATAACAAAATCGAGAGTCGAGAACAGGAAGGCTGTTGCAAGCAGCAGTAGTCGCGATAAAATGGTCGCAGGCGCAAATCGCTTCGTGTATAAGCATCTTTAGAAATTGTTTTGCTGACATTTGGAAGAAGAATACCGTAGAACATGAAATAAGAAGGAAGGCACTTATTAAAGCGTTATCGGGTTTGTGTGCTACACATAGATGGCGGTATCTACAAATTTCAACGGTTCGGTTGCTTTTTTAGATTTTGCAGAGTGTTTGCTATATAGTATTTTGGACTTTAGGATTTCTGAACCTTCCACGCTATCAGTGATATTTGTTTGATCTGATCTGTTGGCATCAAATAGTTCAGCTATAAATCCCCTTCAGGCTTCAAGAACCTCATGTTCGTCAATGATTAGTCTGATTATAATATCAACCAGTATATTAGTAGTTTTTCTCAGCAACTTTCTTGTATATGTTGAAAATGTAATGATTCTTTTCCAGGTCTTCCATTTCTCTTGTCCCGGATCTTGTTCAGAATTTTCCTCTGTTTATTCCTATATACGATCGTATTATGTTTGAGTCTTTTTCGTTGTTCCATGAGTTCTATTATTTCGTCAGTGATCCATCGCTGTTTTCTGGATCTGACATTCGTACTTGGATTAAATAGTTGGTTTATACCTTTACTGAGCTGGTTCTGGAACAGTTTCCATATATCATTGACATTATCATTGGTGTTGATGCCCAATAAATAACCATCTATGCATTAGTAATTCAAAGAATAACTGGAAACTTGTGAGGGAGCTTAATGCCTTCTCAAAAAGTTCTACTCTTGTCCCTGAAGACTTGACTACTAAGGATGATATAAGATAATACTTTGTTAGTACCGGGGGTCATCGACTCTGGATCCAAATACAGGAGATTTATATCTGCAAAACAAAAAACAGGACATTACCGTGTTGGAGATTTCATTGGCAACTACGGAGGAGGTACTGCCCTTTTTAATATAAAAACAGAAGCCATAGGAACAGATGAGATTGGCTTTTCCATATTAGTGTACTACTATTCATTTAGTAAACATCTGCAGACTAACACTTTTCCAAATTCATGGAATGCCTCGTATTAATCTTCCAGTTCCGAAAGTTCTCTTCCCAAGCGAACTAAAAGATCTCAGACCTATAACTATATTGCCAACAACAACAACAACAACAATTGTAATGCGACTTTGATAGCCACTAGGATAAGCTTACGGTATTGGTACTTTTGACTTTTTAAAAGCCATAATTCATAGTTTGTTGTTGACACTTTTTCGTTTTGGAGACAATGCTTGCTTAATGCTTAATGCTCAGCTCATTAGTCTGTCAGGTAGATCACAATAAATGGAGCTTGATGCTAGCGATCTATTTTGTGATTCTTACTTTTTACCCAAATATTTGTATACGTTCCAAATAACTACTAAACTTAAGCACGCCTTCGTTTAATATTTTGTAATTATGCTAATGACACCCAGATCTATATATTTTTTCATAAGGAATATTTTGGAAGCCAATGTTAAACAAGTGTCTTAATGTCTTGAGGATCATCTCTAATAATTGTTTGGAACTTAATCCTAAAAAATGTATACTTACCACTTCTCTTTGGCCCTGTATAATATAGTCAAACATAGTAAACAGTTAAATGCTTCGCAACGGCAACAAATCTGAGGTTGATGCTTAATGTACATCTGAGATTTTTTCTAAAAATAATTTTCAATCAAAGACAAGTATTAAATACTTAATTGAGGATAGAAATAAAGGAAATTCACTTAAAAAAAGCATTGATATCAGAGACAATATTTTCAATGACCTGTACTTAATGGATAAATGTTTAAGGACTGATACACCAACTTCGTACTAGTTCTGCAATACTCTTTGTGATAGCTTACTACTAATTTAACTTTTGTGATGTTGTTTATGGTCCAAGCTTATTGGAGTGGGACCTAAGGTAACTTTCAGAGTTGCTGTATGCGATTAATGAGTAGTATTAGGCGGTATCATAGAGTGTAGGAAGCTCGGCGAAATTGGGTGGTTGAATATGAAGGAAATATGTAATATCGTAATCTGGATTTACGGCATAAATTTACAATAACCCTACCTTTTCGCAAAATTAGTGTATTTGAACGATCGTTTATTTATCTGGTTTCGCTCATAACAAAGTTCCAGGAAGGCTTACGCTCCTTCCCTATAACAAATCTAAATGCACTTTTAAATATTTTACCTGAAATTGTATGATATTGTGTGCTTCTTGCTTCATCCCTAATCTTGCGTTCATGTTTTCTTAATCTTTCCTGCTTGTCATTATCTTATTATCACCTTTCTAGAGTTTCCTTGTTATCATTTCATACCACGGTCTAAAAATGTATCTCCCATAATTTTATTTTTTTATTATTTCTTTAAAACTAAGGAATCACTTGTAAGTCTATTAGATATCCGTAGGTTAAGTAAGGAAGCGTATCTTCAACTTCGCCTTTTTGTAAATCGTGTAATTTAAAAATAAAGCCATAATTATTATTAGTTTATTTTCTTCTAGGATATTAAAAAGTCAATGAATACATTATTGTTGAACATGATCAATTTCGTTGTCGCATGCAACAAAATCGTAGCTTAGTGAGAAGACCGCTTAACAGATTTAACTTCCCATTCCTTGTTTGGCCTCCATGGTTCTAACCTATAAGTTTTTTTGCTTGTTTTTCGGTATCCTAACCTCAATGTTTTATGTTCCTTATTATTTTCAGTTTTTCAGGTTTCAAAATCAAAAAGGTTGGCTTACAAACAAATATCATAATTTCCTGAAGGAAAGGAAGCTCCTCTAATTTATTTACTCTATAACGCATTGAAAGTTAAGGCCTTTAATGTGTGTAAATTTCGATAAAAGCAATAAAAACCCTCTAAAAGCTTAAGAACCTGAATGTTCTCACCTAAATTTAGTCCCAAATTAAAATTTTTAGCAAAATCTTGGGTACTAGTCAGATACGCCATCTAAGAGCCCTGTATAAGTAACATAAATTTCAATAACTTATTTATTATGACTACAGATACTTTCCAAATAAAAGTTCTCTTTCCTGGTTTCTCCGTCCTTAAAGATAATATAATGGAGGCAAACTGCAGCTGTACATTAATAAAAGGCCCCATAAATTGCATAATTGATACAATGACATCCTGGGATGGTCCCAAACTTGTAGAGGCTTTAAAAGAAAATTGCCTCTCTCCCAGTGATATAAATTATGTAATCTGTACTCATGGACATTCAGACCACATAGGCTGCAACTATCTATTTAGAAATGCAATTCACATTGTTGGCTTTAGTATATCACAAAGGGACAAATACTTCTTATCAACAGATTTTAGCCAAGGGGATGAATATAAAATTTTTGAGGGATGCTCAGTGGTGCCTACGCCAGGACATACTTTGCAAGATGTGACTGTAATATTTAAAAATGACAAGGGGGTTTATGCTATTACGGGAGATTTGTTTGAAAAAGAAGAAGATTTAAGTGATGAGTCCATCTGGATTTCAGCAGGTTCTGATAGTGAGGAGTTACAGAGAAAAAATAGGCAAAAAATACTTGAAATTGCAGATTTTATTGTTCCGGGACATGGTTCTATGTTTCGGGTTCCTGATCATCAAAAAATACCTAAGAAATAAATAATAATTTTAAGAGCTTTAAGTGTCTTATTTTAGTGACCTTAAGATGATTGTAAAAATTTGTAGTTCTCAAGAAAGAATTTTGAGATAATTAAGTTTTTATAATATAATATAAACATATTTCTTTAGAATTATAGCCTGAAATACTAATGTAGTTAACTGACTGCAGAAAATTTATGAAAAAAGTACATGTGTCACAGAAGAAAGTTAATAACACAAAATCAAACCAGCAATGTTAGAGGAATATATATTCAATGAACCTTAGAAAACTTAATTGAATTGCAATAACCTTGATTTGGGAAAAGTAATTGTTGCTATTTTCACTTATCTGCATAAAGCCTTTGATAACATAAGTTAGGACTTATTGTTGGATAAATTAGAAACCATGAGATTCAGAGAATCTACATGTGGACCTAAACAAGTATTTATTTGATGTAGGAAGTTTCTTAGTTATACAACTAAAATGCAAATTCGTTGCCAATTATGAGGTATTTAATTCCTGTGTGGAGTGTAGCATGTACAACTAAATTTAACAAAATTCGAACCCTCCGAAATTGTGTAATAAAAACATTATTAAATTTGCATTACAGAACTAGTACGAAGTTGGTGTATCAGTCCTTAAACATGCATACATTAAGTACAGGTCAATGAAAATATTGTCTCTGATATCAATGCTTTGTTGAAGTTAAGTGAATTTCCTTTTCTTTCTACTGTATTAAGTTTTATTTATTTTTTTTTATTTTTTATTTTAATCAATACACGGGATCAACCCCATTACAAAAAATATATATATTTCTGAAAAAGAAATTAAAGCTATACTACCTAACCACTAATTACTAATTAACAATAATTATCAGACTTAAACTTAATACCAAGGATAATTAAACTGTTTAACAAGTAGTAACAATATTCTCTCAAAATCTGAACAGTTAACAATGCAAAATCAGCTAAGAAAAAACAAAATATATTATTATCAATGACAATGATCAAATGTATTTCAAATTATTAATCATGGAGCAAAATTAATTCAAAAAACAAAATCCTACAAGCTCTTAATAAGACTCCTAAAATGCAATAAGGAAATTCCCAAAACTTCAATTCCAGTAGAGTTTACCAGCCTCAAGGTACTTTCGACAGGCGAGTGCATAGCATAGTTGGTACGATGATAAGGCAAAGAAAACAATCGATTTACCCTCAGATTACGGTGTGGAATATTAAATGAAATCCTATTAAGTAGTTCGGGACAAATCACAAGGCCATTCAAAAGTTTATAAATAAACACCAAATCATTCTCAGTGCGTCTCTTAAGTAAACTCCGCATATTCAGCAAGTTCATTGCTTCATCATAACAATGGTCATTAGGAACTGAAATGCAAAGTTTATAAAGGCAGAATCGTAGAAATTTATTTTGAACCCTCTCCAGTGCCATACAATTATTCATGTACCGAGGAGACCAAATTATTGATCCATACTCCAACAAAGAGACAACAAGTGATATGTACAACCTTTTGCAAGTTTCAACCGACAGATTCTTACAAGGACCTTAGATGCTTTAGTTATAATAGTATTTACATGGGTATTAAAATTCAATTGTTCATCAAAAAAGATACCAAGGTCCTTTACTACTTCAGTGTACCTAAGATTAACATTATCAATAGTATAGGAGGAAATTACCCGTTTGTTTCTTTTGTAAAAACTAATGTAACTGCATTTACCCACATTCAGAGCCAAACTATTACCAATACATACCATTCACACAATCTATTCAGATCATCTTGCAAGAGAACCATGTCTTGTTCTGAACTGATCACCCTATAAAACTTTAAATCATCGGCAAATAACAAAAAATTACTATTTTTAAAGCAAACCAAAATATCATTAATGAAAATATTGAACAACAGGGGAGAACAATGACCACCCTGTGGAACCCCAGAGGTCACACTGATAAGATGCGACCTAGCATCCCCAATTTGTACCTGCTGAAATCTGTCAGAAAGAAAACTTGCAAACTAGGCCACCAAACAATCTGAAAAACCAAAAAGTCTCAATTTTTCTAGTAATAAGCTATGGTTGACACTGTCAAATGCCTTGGAAAAGTCTGTATATATTACATCCAATTGTTCACCTCTCTCCAAAGTATCTAACAGAGCACCCTGATACAGCAACAAGTTTGTAATAGCAGACTTGCCATGACTGAAGCCATGCTGTTCACTTAACAGAAGTTCTTTGCAATAAAAATTAATTTGGTCATAAATAAGACTGTCTAGGAGTTTTGGAATGGCAGACTGTACACACACACTCCTGTAATTGATCATTTCATTAGCAGCACCACATTTAAATATAGGCGTAATAAAACTGAGTTTCCACTGGGATGGAAAAACTGTCAAGACTAAAGACCTACTGAATAAAATAAAGAGGGGATAAGAGAGGGCACATACACATTTTCTCAAAAAATAATTGGGTATACCATCAGGGCCAGCACTAAGTTTAAGGGGTAATCGAAAGATCTTATCAAAAATTAATCCAATAGATAATTTAGGATTTGGAATAGTCATGTTTACACCAGCCTGCCGAGAAGGTAAGACATTATTATCTCTATTATAGACAGTAGAAAAAAACCTGGCAAACCCCTCTGCAATTTGTTCACAACCTGCAAACTCTTGAAATAAAGTTCTGGTAACAAGTCTCCGTTAGAGTTTTGCACCTAGCTCTAAGATCTGAAAAGACTTCGTAGTCTGCAACAGTATGACTAGACTGATATTTTTTATGTGAAATTTTCTTTTGCTGGATCAAGTACTTTAACTCCCCTGAAAACCAACTGGGAAAAGACGAGGTTTTGAATCTCTTAAGAGGCACAAACAAAGCTATATCCATATTCAATATATGATAGAACTCTGAAACCGCATCATCAATATTAATTACATTCAAAACATGGTCCCAATTAACTCCACACAAATAACTATTAACACCCAAATAATTTGCATTTCTAAAGTCATAGAAGAACTGTACAAAATTTAAAGTTTTTCTTTACCATTGCTAAAAGTTAATTTAAAATGATAAGGCTTATGATAGACAGATTTATCAAAAACACAGTCAACAGCTTCACTCACCACTAGATCATTCCTATTTGTAAAAGTGAGATCAAGAAAGGTATTTCTATCATTTGGCACAAAATTCCTTTGAAAAAAGTTAAGGTAAGAATAAAACTCCCCAAGTATTATTCCACATGAGTTAGGTGGGCATCTAACAACAGTTCCAAACTCATCATTTTCCCAAAGACCATCCGGGACATTAAAATCACCAAAAATAATAAACTCAGAGTTTGAAAATTGTTGCCTGAGAATATCAACTGACTGACAATGTCCTTCATAAGAATCCGTATTGGACCCAGGTGGGATATACACCCCTCCAATTACAAAACTACTCCCGCCCACATTACAAGCACAGTACACAAAGGTATTTGTTCGATTATGGGGACGTAATTTATGAGGATTCCTTATCTGTAAGCACCAAAAAGGCTATTCAAAGAGTTCAAAATTCCTGCATGAGATCACATAACACCGTACCTTAACGCTAATCAAATTCTTAATATGAATAATAGAAGACTACTGCACATGCACATGTTTGTATACAGAGTTATAAAAAGAGGACAACCGGCATAAGACACCAGCTTCAAGAATTTGTCCATTCTCATGCAAGCTTGCAGCTTTTAGGCTTTCTTTTAAATTTGTTGCTGTTCAGATATGGAACAGTCTCTGTGTACTGTGATTACAAGCTAAAAATAATTGCTCAACTGAATTGTACTGTAATCTAAGTTTTTTAGCATTTATAAAGTCTCTAATGTAAATTAATACACCTCCACCTCTGCGTTTATTGCTTCTAGAAGACGATCTATCACAGCGAAACAGATTGAAAAATTTCACAGCCAATTCAGCATCCGAAAAATCATCAGAGAGCCAACTCTCAACAAATATTAAGATATCATAGTTAGAACATATAATATTATTATGTAATTCCTGAAGTTTAGTACGTAAGCCACCTACATTAAAACAAAAAACTTGTTATGGGGCTACTTCAAGTTTTTTCGATGATTCTGAGCATGTTTGTTAGTTGTGATATAAGGCATATTGTTTCTGTGTTAAGCTTTCTTCGCCATCACTTTTGCGCTTGTTAAGTTAAAGTATGTATAAAATGATATACTTAATTTTGGAATTAAAAAAAATGTTTATTGAAGATAAGAATCATACTTGAAATTTAAAATATTCTGTAGTCATTAAATCGAAAAAAATAATAATTTTGATACTTTCAGGCTTTTGGTCAAAAATAGAATAATAAAATTAAGATAATGAAACAACTTTTTATTTATAAAGTATACAAATACTTAACACTATGAAATGAAAGCGCTTAAAAGTAATTCTAAAAAAAACCTTCCCAATAATTAGTTTTCACCCCTTTGCCTTAACAATATATTTGACTGATACCTAAGTGCAAACTATAAAGTCCCAATAAAATAATCAAAAGATCTGCTACATTACTTAACAATATAACATTCGCAAAATGTGCACATTTCTTTTGCGGAAATGACTCTTTCTGGGTATCTACAACTCCATATTATAAAAAAGCAATCTTAGCTTGAAACCACATAATTATGGTTTAGTGATATATTAATTTGAGCTCATTGAAATTTAAAAGTATCAGCCATAATTTTGTAGTCCAAGCTTTTTTTATCTTATAAAAGAAATTAATTTCAACAAAACATCTTTTATCTGCAAAAACAAACTTTGTTTCTTTTTGTCTATATTTACTACATTAGCCAGAATTATGGAAATGTTGTAATACCTGCCTAAAGTGGAAATATGGACAAATAGGAAAACATTATTAGATATACAGAGTGATTGAATGTCAAGGATTTCCAACACTAAACACACAAAAAAAATTCTGTTTAAATGTATAACAAGGCTGACAACATACAGGGCATTTTCTGATGGTTCTATACAACTCTTGAGCTATTGTGAGCTTGATTAATTATAAACTAAAACCAAAAATTTGTTTAGTAAAATAATTAACATTACCAAGCAGAGTCATGTTTGAGCAACTATGAAGAATCATTTGAATAAAAAGATCAATTTTAAACACTGTTTTCTCATCAAAATGTAAATATACTTAACTTGTACTATTAGTGGAAAAAAATAATAGTAAACAACCATATTTTGCTAATAAAGTGCTTAAGAACAGAATTTTATCTTGGTTTAACTTAGAAATCTTTGTACTAAATTTATGTGACAACATGTTAAGGAAACACTTTATAATCAGCACTGCTCCTTAATGATGTCATAAGTAATGATCTTTATCAATTTTGTTTGTAAATATATGCATTTCAAATTTAAACCACTCTGTCAAACTAATATTACATATTAAATATCCCTTATTGCATCCAACACATAGTATAATTTATAAGGCAAAACAATTGTATAAAACATAACTAATCCTTAAATGTACTCATTTTTTATTGTCTTAAGCACACCTTTAAATGATTAAATCCCATATTTGCAATTACAACTTATATTCAAATTACCACATTCATCACATATGATGAAGTTATACATATATGATTTTAATTTGATATATATTATGGTTTTTACTCAATTCTTTTTGAACTTGAAGGCAGCCTTAAGGACACAGTCTCAGAATGGTGGGAGGAACTATTACATAAAATGGGACCGGGCACTTTCCTTTGTCCGTTTTCCCTTTGAAGCACCTCTAAAAGACTCATGCTAGGTAACCAGGACTTGTCCTTAATTGCTGTTGCAACAACATTTCTATTTGGTTCTGCATCATAAGCGGCACTTTCCACCCCAAAATATTCGCAGTATTCATGGATAAACTGGCGCTTATCGCGGTTCATAGACTCAAACGAAAAGGCTCGACTCTTCTGTTTGCTCTGTTTAGAAAGCTGTACTAGTTCTGTGAGTTTATCATGGACCCTTTGGCAAAACTTTGGGTCCTTTTTGGCCCATTGCTTCAGTAACTCTGAATACCTCGGTGTAAGTTTCTGGCTTAAGTCAGGGTTCTGAATCTGCAGCCCAATGGCCAACCTTCTGTTTCTTTCAACCACTTTACATTCATCATTGCAATCGAGGATTTTTAGAACTGATGGTTTTTTTACTGTTGTGTCTGTTAAATCTATGCTCTGATTGCATGAGAGATAAGTCATTTTTTCTTTTAACTGAGACATTTCAATATTCCTGAATTCATCAGTTAAGTCCAGACATACTTTGGTGCTTTTCCGCAAACCACACAAGCAAGTTACTGGAACCAATTGTCTGCAGTTACTTTCCGGGCAAGGGGGATTGTGACAAGGTTTATTGCAAGGATGGCCACACAGCATCCTTGGAGTGGTACATGGCTGGGTACAAGGCACTGGACAATCATCATCATGACATGGTTTGACACATTTGTGTCTACCACATGGCATTGGTTTTCCACAAGGCAAGCCACAACTGAAGCTATGTTGATTGCAGGGAATGCATGATCTTTGTTCATGTTTGCCAAAACACCACTGTTTAGTTAGCACATAGCATGGAGGACAGGTACCAGGATGGCATTCATGATTCGGTGGGTGTCCACATGGGCGGGGCTTGGAACAAGGTTTCTGGCAAAGAGGTGGTTTTGTTCCACATGGAATGGGTGGATAAAGAACACTGGCCCCACACTCACAAAACATTTCTTCAAAACTGGTTTCAATGCAAGGAGGGCAGCGTCCTGAATGACATGTGAGATCACATCTATGAAGGCCACAAGTGAGTAGTTTGTTACATGGCAGTGGACATATATGCTCAATTTCAATGCAGCATTTTTGCTTACAGGTGTGCTTTCCACAAAGACGTTTTTTTGTGCATTTTTTGTCACATCTTTGATCATCTGCTTTGCTTGTAAGTTTCAGACATGCTATTTCTTTATCCATATGGCCGCAACGGCATCGAATCAATGTTGTTGATGGACAGGGAGGGCATTTGCCTGCATGGCATTTGACCCTACACAGATGAGGATTGCTGGGGGGTCCACATATAAGTTGCTTACCACATATGTTATCACAACAGGGAATGGGATCAAGACATGAAGTTCTTGGATTTTTCAATGCAGTTTTACCACAATAACAGGATTTAATAATGTCAATGTCTGTTTCACAAATATCACATTCTTCTGGATGGCACTGTTTTTGACATTTGTGATTACCACAGAGCAGCAATTTATTACATATATTATCACATATGAAATGTGTTTTTCCAACATTTTCCTCATTACATTGAATTTTTCTGCTAGTTTTGCCACAGAAACATTCCTGAATAATCATCTCTTCACATGGTAAACAAGGTCCAATATGGCAGGAGGCAACACACCTGTGCAAACCACAGTTTAAAAGTTTGTTACACACTGAATCACAAGTTAAATTAAGATCTGTACAGCATTTAACCATCTGGCTGGTGGCTCCACATCCGCAAGGCTTTGAAACCATAATGGTGCATTCAGGGCAAGGCCCTGGGTGACACAAAATGCTACATTTATGTTCACAATTTTTTCCTTTTCTTAAGCACATATTGTCGCACCCATGAGGTATAATGTTGGGGTCCTGTTTTGGATCTGTGACTTTTCCACAAAAACACAAATACTGACTTGGAACTTCCGCATAAATATTTTGGCATGCAGGACAGCGCCAATTGTCTTCTACTTTTGACGACTCTGCCCATGCCACAGTGCATTTCATGTGAATAATATGATAACATTGGGTGCAAGCCCACACCTTATCAGCTCTTTTGATTTTTTCACAGCATACCATGCACTCTAAAAGGTTTCCATCAATCATTTCTGTTAACCTTTCTCTCTGATCTGCAGTGGAGAGATTTCTTTTTAAAAGATTCTCTTTGCCAACAGAATTATTGGCTTTTCTCTCTGAAGAGTTAGGGTTAGATGCATTATAACCTCTATTAGTTTTGGTACTTACTGGAAAGGTTTTCTTTTGATGTTTTTTATACCCATTAGAGTAAGACCTGCCATAGTTGTTGCTAAATTCATAGTTTTGTTGATAGTTACCATATTTGCTTCTATATCCATTATTATGATGAGTGTTCTCATATCTTCTTTCACACTGTACATCCCCCATACTGTTTGAGTCTCTACAACTTTCATCTAAAGTCTCTTGATAGTTGAAATTTTGGTTTTTGCTAGAAGATGCATTTTGAAAGTTATTTCTTTTGTAGGATGGTTTACTATTGTAACTTTGTGACTTAAAATTTGATTTTGAAGAGCGCCAATTATTGTCATATGTATTTTTGTCTCTATACCTCTTTCTTACAGCTCCTGTATTCTCTGATCCTCCAGATGGATAGAATTCTGGAGCATCTGGCTGTAAATCAGAGCAATTTTCAGGTCTGTCTGGCTGGTGATAACCATATTCTGGCCTGTTGTATGGCTGTCTTCTTACTGCCCCTTGTGAGGTTCCCTGAGAAGGATAATTTTCAGATGAATTTCCTCGGCTAGAATGGACATGGATGTCTTGAGCAGAATTACTGCTCCAGTTAGCGCTACGATTATCTGCAGAATAATAATAACCACCTCGATTATTTCGATAGCTAGACATAATTTAAAAGGCCTATTCACTAGTATTACTTGAAAACAAAATCGCGAAAATACTTGTTGCACAACTTTTCACTGGTTTTTTAATGTTTGGAATGACTGACACTATTAAAGAATCCGATTAATTTGTGATGAGTTTTCGATGTTCAAAACTTCTATAAAAGCAAATCAACCTTTTAGCGTTAAAACAATGATAAACTAAACAAAAATTCTTTGGAGCAATTTTTTTTTGCAAAAAATTGCACAATTCGCCACCTGACTGCACTGGGTCGACAAGTTGGCACAGATGGCATTGACATTGACAAATTATCAATCTAACAAACAGGTCGATGTTGCCGGATGTCGCTGTATGAACTATTCTTGCTTCTGAAAATATATAACCATAATTTTAAACTTCCTAAATATATTTAAAATATTAAATTTACTTCATATTGCTCGACTGATAATATCCAAAAGAAGGAACAATAATAAGAAAATAACTTATGAATCTGGCAACGATGTGAAAATAGTTCCTGCTGTCATTGCTGATAAATTAGCATAGAAAGTTATAGTCCGAGAGCCTGTGACACATATGACCTCATCATATGCGGAGAGTGAGTGATAAAAGACGATAGCGTTTTACTCGCTGAAAACGAAATACTAAATATTGTACATAGCACTAATTCTGAAATGTCTCTTAGTTTAAATGATGCTAATACACTTAATGTTATTAAACATAAGTTAGTTATGATTAGATGAATCAACTCTAGTAAAACTAATTAATGAGTTTAATAATTCAGTAGATTATCTTTCTATAAGAGATTTAACTTCATGTTTACCATTTTGCAAAAACTGCTTTTAATTGTCATTAATACATATTTTAGAAAATATGGTAAATTTCCTGCCTTGTGGAAAAAATACAATCAAGCCACTAGCAAAGCCACTAGCTTCCCCCCGGGAGGGCCGGGGTAGAATAGCCCTCCGGTACACTCTGCCTGTCGTAAAAGGCGACTAAAAGAGCAACCCCTTTGGTGGCAGATGTTGTCCACTTGCATCGCCCGGTTCAATACCACCACATAGGACTTAGGCGGCGTTAAGTGGTTCCATGGAATTCACGTTTCGCCGCCATGTCGATGTGTCCGGTTTCCAAAGGGGGAAATGGAGAAGAAAAGTAAATGCATGATGGCGCCCTCACGACCAAAACTTTCCGGAAGTAAACTCGCCTCCCATTCGGATCTCCGGGCGGAGGCTGGTCGGGGGGAGGTCCATCAGGCGGATCAAAAAGCCTAAAAATCAATATTAATGCAGTACACCAACACCTGCAATCAAATAAGCCTCACATTCTGGCATTGGCAGAAACAAAGGTGAAACCTTCAACAACAAATGTTCACCTCATTTATCCTGGATACGATTTACACACCCCATTTCGACTAAACTTTGGATTGGCAGTATTTGTCAAGAACGATTTGAGTTGCCAGCGGGAGGAAACGCTTGAACCTGCTGACTTCGACGTCATGTGGTTCAAAATAATAGCCAGTGGTGCCACGAAATTTATCTGCTGTATCTACAGACCACCAAGCGACACCCAATATAGACGGCTCTTTTTGAACCTGGTTGATTGCATTAACCATCTGCAAATTGACTACCCAAGCGCAGAAATCATCGTCATGGGTGATTTTAACGTTCACAATATCAACTGGCTGCGCTTCTGCAACAAGAACGACGATGAAGGACGAGAAGCTGAGCTATTTGCCACCATATGCGAGCTTACGCAGCTTGTGGAGGAACCTACCAGAATCCCCGATCGAGACGGCGAGTTCGCGAGTCTCTTAGATCTGGTCTTAGCTTCAGACCCTGACTCGTACACAGTATCAGTAGTACATGCTCCCCTAGGAACATCGGACCACAAATTAATAACAGTCTCTTGCCAGTTGGAGGTTAAAACGCAGGATCCTCCGATGCCGCGGAAGGTATGGCACTATAAATCAGCAGAGTGGAACCATCTTCGGGAATTTTATCGCTCATTCCCTTGGAAAGAAGTCTGCTTTAGAACCAATAACATCTCAGAATGTACAAACCAAATTACAGAGACGATCTTGGCAGGAATGGAAGCTTATATCCCTTTGTCTACTAAATGCGGATCAAACAACAAGCAATGGTTCAACCTAAATTGCAAAAAGGCAGTAAACACTAAAAACGCAGCATATCAACATCCTTCCATCGAAAATCGGAGGAACTTTTTAGCCTCCAGAAATAGCTGCAAGCGAATTATTGATGAATGCAAAGAGAGTCACAACAACAGGATCAAAAACAAACTGCTAAACTGCCCAAATGGAACAAGATCTTTCTGGTCGGTATCGAAAGCCGTTAGTCAAGGATTTGCTAAGTCGGCCTTGCCACCCCTAACAGCAGATGATGGTTCTATCGCGGTAACAGCAAGGGAAAAAGCCAACTTACTGGGTAAACTCTACGCGTCCAATTCTACTCTGCACTCGCAAGGCAAAACACCGCCATATTTGCCAAGGGTGAATTCATCGATGGGAGAAATTTCGTTTCCCCAACGAATTATAAATAAAATTCTTAAAAGCGTAGACACCAACAAAGCTTCTGGACCCGATGGAATTCCAGCCCTAATACTAAAACGTTGTGCAGACGAATTGACTCCTCCCTTATGTAGACTGTTCACGGCATCGTATAAGCAGGGCCAATTTCCAACAAGCTGGAAAACTGCTCGAGTGCAAGCTGTACCCAAAAAAGGTAAGAAGACGATGCCCTCCAATTACCGCCCGATTGCACTAGTTCCAGTAATATCGAAGATTATGGAGAAAGCAGTCAACCAACAACTGTTAAGATTTCTGGAATCATCTGGACTAATCAGGGATCATCAATACGGCTTCCGAAAGCTTAGATCCACCGGCGATCTTTTGGCCTACGTCACACACTTGTGGACGGAGGCCATGGAGAAGCACGGCGAGTCCCGCTCAGTCGCTCTTGACATTTCCAAGGCATTTGACAGAGTGTGGCATGAGGGACTACTAACCAAGCTCTCCTCAATCGGCATACAAACCTCACTATTGAATTGGATCAAAAGTTTTCTTGAACAACGAACAATCCAAGTAGCCGTCGATGGATACCTCTCCGACAAATTTAACATTAACGCTGGAGTCTCTCAAGGATGCATTCTATCCCCCACCCTTTTCTTGGTATATATTGTTCAATAAAAACCCGATGATCAGTAAAAGAAAATATTTATTAGCGGCAAGCTTACAGTTGGACCGACTTAAAAGAACTAACATGCAAGAAAATAAAGATACCGAACAAAAACATTACCAGGAAGCGGCGAGACGCAACGTAAACGTTTTCGGTTTAAAAATAGGCCAAATCTTAAATATTATAGTCCGGTCTATTTAACACTCCCACTTATTTAAGATTTAACAACATCAGAGTGATTTAAAAAAACAACCTACACCTAATCAAAATAAACATAAACAAAGCATTAAAAATACAACTAATACCGACTGTTTCTAAGCTGATAATAATTTACATTGACAAATTCAACTTTTCCAGTAAATTGTTAAAAACAGTTTTAGAAAGAGCTTTTGTAAATAGCCTGTTGTATATCTTCGTAAGTAAAATTCTTGTCAGTCATAGCTCCCACTGAAAATAAGCTGTTGCTGAGTTCTGGAATGTAGAGGACATTATTTATTGTGCGATCATACCACTGACCTTGAACACATGCCTGAACTTGTATAGCACCTTTACCTTCTGCAGAAATTAACTTATTGTTTGCTATTCGAACAAACATAGGTTCGTTCAATGCTTCTAACTTTGCAAACCAACCTTTCTCTCCAGTCATGTGTAGACTCGCACCAGAGTCACATATCCATTCGGTTTTCTTGACATTGGAGCTTGACAGATACATAGATGTTATATCACATATATAGGCCGAACTGGATGTAGAAGCACTTTCTGATTCTGACACCTTACATTGCTCATTTTTCAAGTCCTGTATTCTCTTTCTACATTCTCTAACCCAGTGACCTTTGCGTTTACAATACTTGCAGCTAGTATTCTTCTTTAGCTCTTGAATACTCGGCTTGACCTTATTTTTGTTAGCTTCTGTTTAGCTCGTAGAGCCTCTACCTGACAAGCAAGGCGGGACACTTCTGAATCCTCACTCGACATTCTGGTCTCTTCTTTCAGCAACCTGGCAGCTAGATTTTCAAAAGTTTGCTGGTCACTGCTAACTGAATCCCATGCAGTACGGAATGCATTATACTTCGAGGGTAAACTATTGATTACCTTGGAGCATATTGCACTGGAACTAATTTCTTCTTTTACATCCTTAAGCTGTCGTACAAGCAATTCAATCGAAGAAATGTGATCGGCAATTTTTGCATTGTCTGACATCCTATATTCATAAAACTTCTGCCATAGGAGTTCTCTTGAAATTTCGGTTTTCTGCTCATGAATGGACATTAACCTTGTCCACATTTGTGCTGCATTTTCGCAGTTTATCAAATGCTGGATCTGATCTTGTGCTATTGTTGACAATAAAATAACTTGGGCCTTCGAATTACCTTTATCCCAGGTTTTCCACTCTGCAGTCGTCGTCTCAGACGGCTCAGGTGTCGAACCATCGACAATGGAGAGTATATTCTCAGCTTTCAACACAATCCGAATGCTAAACTTCCACAGTTGGAAATTTGACCCATCAAATTTCGGAATATTTCCACAATCTAATTTTACCGCCATCACTGTATTTTTATTGTTTGTTTATATACGACTCGAACGTAAAAACAATAAAAACTGTAACATAAGCCACGACTCAAACGCGACCCGAAAACCTACCGATCAATAGGTTGCCCTTGAACTCAAAAATTAAAACGTGCCTGGGCCCATAACCTGTTCAATAAAAACCCGATGATCAGTAAAAGAAAATATTTATTAGCGGCAAGCTTACAGTTGGACCGACTTAAAAGAACTAACATGCAAGAAAATAAAGATACCGAACAAAAACATTACCAGGAAGCGGCGAGACGCAACGTAAACGTTTTAGGTTTAAAAATAGGCCAAATCTTAAATATTATAGTCCGGTCTATTTAACATATATCAACGATTTGCTAGGAACCACTGTCAATCCAATCTACAGCTTTGCGGACGATAGCACACTTATTTCCACATTTAAGTCCGCCAAACCAACGACAGCCGCAAGTTCTCAGAATCTTAGGCAGCAACAAGTAGCTTCAACCAACAACGATATTAGAGCAATCTTGGAGTGGGGCGATAACAATTTGGTAAATTTTAACGCTAAAAAAACGCAGGCTGCAGTATTAACGATGAAGACTAACCTTGGTGGCCCGGAGCTGGTTATGGCAGGGAAAACATTGCCAATGAAATCATCTTTACATCTTCTAGGAGTCGAGGTCACCAACAGTGTGTCCTGGCATGACCACGTTGCCGAGGTCGCCAGGGTGGCTTCCAAAAAACTCGGAGTGCTTTTCAAAACGAAAAAACTGTGTACACCAGAAGAGCTGCTGACTCTTTATAAGGCTCAAATACGCCCTTCCCTCGAGTATTGCTCGCATGTCTGGAGCTCTGCACCCAAGCATAGCTTAAACCTGCTGGATTCTATACAGAAGAGAGCTATTCGTCTTATCGACAAACCAGAACTGACAAAGAGTCTGGATAGTCTGGAGCACAGGAGAAAGGTGGCTGATCTCTGTTTATTCTACCGTTATTATCACGGTAAGTGCTCCTCTGAGCTGGCAGGCCTGATTCCACCCAGGGCTGTTCCGGCAAGAAGGACGCGTCTAGCAGTTGCGGCTCATCAACATCGAGTCCACCTGCCTACCTCAAGGACGTCGCTGTATCGGGACTCATTCATCTGGAGAACATCTTCTTTGTGGAACGGGCTTCCACCTCACATATTTCCCGACGCATACAACCTACAGCGATTCAAGATAAATGCCCACAAATATCTTCGCGCAAGCACCACTTCAAGAGTGACATAGGACTTTCCTCTTGTGCTTGTGTTTACCATAAAAAAAAAAAAGTTTCCGACCTTAAAGGAGCTTAAATATTTAAGGCATATTAATATTCTACCGATGGTTTCCAAGATTTTGGAAAGACATATTTATAATCAGATAATAGAATTTTTAATTCTCATAATATCACTCCCGGCTGTCAGTCTAGGTTTCCTAAACAGTAGTACAACTACTTGTCTTGTAAATCATTAATGATAATATAAGACATAATGAAGATAAGAAACTGGAAACGACTTGTCTGTGTCTTCTGGACTTTAGTAAAGCATTTAATACACTTAATCAATGTTCTAAGACGGGGTCATATATGTCACGGGCTCCCGGACTATATCAAACGTCAACGCTATCAGGTGATGTTGATGGAAGTTTGTTGACGTGTCTACTGTCTAACCTAATAACAGTTCTCAAATATTAATTTTATTTTTTTTCAATAAATTGTGTATCCAGAAGAATTAGTGCTAAAAAGCCTTTTCTTAATTAGTACAATCCATAAATTGTCATATGTAACATACACTTTCCTTCCTAAAAAGTAGTTTTGCTTGACTTGCATCCCCATCTATTTTAGCATAGTAACTGTGTATTTCACCCATTAATATAGAAGGTAGGGCAAGCAGAAACACTTAAGTCTATGTGTGAAAGTGACTGAAGAATGCAATGCTACCCAGAAGACGTCGCACTGGCTCAGAAACTGAGAATCAGGTCCTTGTAGGACAGGACAGTCCATATACACAAACAGAGAAATTCATTAAAATTAATAGTTCTTACCCTAACAATGTGTCTGAGAGTTACTATTTAGACGACCATATTGAAGATTATCAAGAACCAGAACACATTATGACGGCCAAAGACCGAACTAGTGAATTTATAAATACCATTCAAAGCCTCCAGGTAGGATTTTACAAAAACACATTTGACATTTTCTTTATCCTATTTAATTCAATACAGAGGCAATTAGGATGAGAGCGAGAAACTTCTTACTAATAGTTTACTTATCATTTCAATCCGGTTACTTTATTGATCATCACTCATTAATTTGACCTTGGTCATTGCTTTAGAGTTTAAGTAATTTATTAATTAATGACCAACCAATTAAAAAAATATTTTTTTTTTTAGGGTAGGAATATAGCCAGAGCTGTTGCAGCCAGAGATCCCAAAAAATCTAAGGTTATCCAGAGCCATTCCGAGTTTATGTTAATTGCTAAAAATGTTGGAAAAAATATTGCCAGCACATATGCAAAACTGGAAAAACTCACACACTGTAAGTTAACATCACCATTTTACTTTATAAGACTTTGAACGTTTGGATGTGTGTAATATGTTGAAAGATTATATCAACCTAAAAATCTTTAGCGGAGAGCAGTTTAACATGGCTTAGTGTAGGGGCAAAGAGAAGTATGTTTGCTGTAGAAACACTACTGAAATACATTCAATTTGCTAAATTCAGTAAAAAATATTTTTTAATTTATTATACTTTATTTCTAAATTAATGGATTTTTAATCTTCTTTGTAAATAACTTTATATTTCTTGCCTTTTTTATTCCAAATGGAAGAGAGTTGAAAATTGTTGATTTCTGTAATAAATTTCTTTCATTTCTTGACCTTATTGAAGCATCTGATTGATAGATGTATATTTATTAGAGCTAAGAACAATTTGCATTAGTTTATTTTGTTAATATTGTATTTAATTTATATGTTCCTGAAGGCATGATATAAGCAATGACAAGCAATAATTAAAGTGTGGTAAAATTATTATATTGTATACTAACATTTTAGTCCATTGAGAGCAGCAGTTAGGTATTATCCCAAAAAACCCAACTTTCTTGCAGTCTTTTTACAAATATAATTTACATGACCATGAAAACTTAATTGTTGTACTAAGAGTACTCCTAAATATTTTATTTCAGTGACAAACTGAAGTTTTGATTTATTAATTTCAATATTTTCAAATATTTCATAGTAGTTCCTTTAGCATACACTTTGTCTTTGATTACAATACTTTAACAAAGTCAATAATACAAAATATTGAATTCCAAATTTAAAATACTTTCTAAAAACTGAAATAATTTCCCTGTAAATGTTATTATTTTGCTATGTGCAACCCTGTATTTTAATATAATTTACTGTTTAATGCAACTAAAGAGTTTTAAAAAAAAATTATTAGATTCCAACTTATATTCAACTTTACTCTGCACCATGTGTGGGTTACTTTACACAGAGTATCTTATAACTCTTAGTCCAATATTTTATCAATTTATTCGATAATAGATCCATATGTGTTTGCACTTAATAATATAGAATTTTACTTCATAAGAGTGTAGACCAACAAAAAAATTTATAGGATCCAGTTTCCCAATGTTTTTACACCCAACAGTTCCTATTGTATTAGAAAATTATTTATCTTATGAAATAAAGTAACCTCTACTATTCCACAGGGTGGATATTTATTAAATTGTTTTTAATACTTTACTAAATGGAATTCTAAAAACATCTAGTTAAATGATTCCTGCTTACTCAATATTTTTCAAATAGAATTTAAATAAGTTTTCACCTTAGTGAATTAAGTTAATTTTTATAATTGTTCCAATGAAATAATCTTTAAATGTTAAGAAATATTTGTCATTCATGTCTTAAAGAATCTTAAATATTTATTTAAATTTATTTATTCATTCATGGTTATCTAAAGTTGCAATTATCAGTCTTAAATAATCACATATTCACACACTATAAACTATACAATGTATCTGATCTGCTTCTTATATGTGCATGAAACTGATAAGTTTTCCACTAGAATTAAACAGATGTCAAATATGACGAAGTTTCAAGTTTTGATAAATAAGTCTCTAGACAAATATAAACTCCTATTTGAAATAGTGATTCTTTTCATATATTTTTGTTAAAGCATAAATAAATTTCTATGCTCTAAAAAGCCCTTTCAATGTAGTGTTGCAAAAATGCAGTTCTAGCATAAACTGAAACTAATTTTAATACTACAAACTCAGAATGCTGTGTATTTTCAACTAAAATCATAAAACATCTAAAAAATATCATCATTGATCTACTCAGAACTTTGTGTAATCAATGGGTTTAGGAGTAATCTTCTTCTTTCCTTCCTTTTTTTTAATCAGTGATTATGTCTAAAAAATAAGGTTCATGCAATGATTAAACCAATTGTGGCAATTACCATCTAGGTTCATTGCATTACACAACTCAGTCACTAAATATCTCACTTAAAACTGCTATACCAATCCTACTCAGTGAAGAAAAGGTCACATTCTTGGACATTGTTCTAATTTCCTTGAGCTTTTATCATCCTGTACATATTAATGCGATCATCTATTTCTCTTGGAAATTACCTGGATATTGTTTTTTAGTGGCAAAAAGAAAATCGCTCTTTGATGACAAAACAGCAGAAATTCAAGAGTTAACGTACATAATTAAAAGCGATCTGAATAGTCTTAACCAGCAGATTGCCCAACTGCAAAATGTAGCAAAGAGACAAAAACAATCCACAAATGGCAAACACTTACAATCTCATTCCAGTAACATAGTCTTGGCCCTTCAGTCTAAGTTGGCATCAATGTCAACCGACTTTAAACAAATTTTGGAAGTGAGGACGGAAAACTTAAGACATCAAAAAAACCGAAGAGATCAGTTTAGTCAAGGTGGACTGCCACCTCCTAGGACCACAACAGTTGGTCATTGTAAGCCATGCCACTTTTTAAACAGTGCCTATTTTCTCATTGTAATAACCGTTAATTTTTAGCTAGTCTTTTATTCCAAGAAGAGGACCACCAATCAAATAATGCATTGGAAAATCAGCCCTTGATACCTCAGCAATCTTCAAGCCAGATGCAAGCGGCATTAATTTATGATCAGACCGATCAATACCTGCAAAGTCGGGCAGAGACCATGCAAAATATTGAATCCACAATTGTCGAACTGGGAGGTATCTTTCAGCAGCTAGCACATATGGTTAAAGAACAAGAAGAAATGGTAAGAGTTGCTATATTGCTATTTTTTAATAGAGAAGTATGTGTACAGACTCAGACAGTATGTAATGAAATCAGTGATTAAACTATGAAAAGCTTTATTTCTAATATATTCAAATACTTGTTCTGAATATGTAACATTGGTTTTGTCACTATGGCTTATCCCACTTTACACTCAAAATAAAAATATAGATATAGATGTTTGCAAAAGCTTTACCTTATAATAAACCTTACAAGACAGAAAGATTTCAGGATATTAACATGCTAAAAATTTTCATGTATCAGGCCCAATTTAAACTTGGAAAAATGTTAAATAATAACTTATTCTTTCAATTTTTAAGTATTGCAATTTTATATATTTTTCTTGCCTTGATATACTTCACGAAAACGATACTTGCGCTTGTCTCATTTTTAATCTAAAAAAACGCGATCAGATATCTGATAAAATTATTGATTTAAAATTAAACCGAAAATATTTGGAAACATCTTTTATGCAATTTTACAAAATCAATATTTATAAAATGATCGAAATTTTAATATTTTGCGCAATATTTTTATAACACGACGGTCTGCAGTTCCTGTAAATATAAGAAATATGACGAAGGTTTTAATGCCCCAATTTCGAACTGCTTTTTAGACGAGATCCTTTTTTTACAATGCGAGCTCTTCAACTCACTTCCCGATGAATTTCACCTCTTCAGTTTCAATAAGCTTATGTTTAAATTAAAAAATATCTACTAGAAAAACAAAATTGTCCAGTAAATGTGTGACCTTCTTTTTTTATAGAGAGAACTTATTTTGTACTTATATAACTTGTGCACTATTAATTTGTTGCCCCATTATGATTTTCTTACTTCCTACAAAAGTCGTATTTGTTTATGTTTATTTTTGCTCTTATAGTTCAGTGTGTCGATTCCCTTTTTATTGATTTCTTTTTGGTTTAGTATAGGTGTATGTATGGTTGAGTAGAATAGCATTTGTTTGCCAGACTTCGCCAAGACTATTGTGTTTAAGTATTAGCTATTATAAATGTAATTTGTTTCATCTAATAAAAGGCCTTATTTATTTATTTATATTATCGGAAAAAACAAAACTTTTGGTTTGTTTGAAATGAGATAAAAGAGGGTGATTTATAAAAATTATATGTAAGAAAAATTGAAATGTAATAAGACGTCCAAATTATCAAGAGAATTTTTTTGACAAAAATTTACACTAGTTCATATGATAAATGTACCTCGACGAAAAAGCTGTTTTTAGGCTAACTTGAGATCGCTGAAACCGAAAATTACTATAATTTTTTTTTCAACAACCATTTTCGAGATTTTCGCAAAAAAACAGTTTTTTGTGCCATCGCGCAGTTATAACCTGTAATCTCGAAAACAGTAAACGTCATTTTTTTCAACAACGTGAATTTCGAAAGGCACACATACTACCTTTACTGCAACATATGATTTGTGTCAATTGAAGTCGTAGTTTTCGCAAAACAGCTGTTAAAAGTTGAAAGAAAAGGGCATTTTTGATGTTTTTCTCCAAATTGTCCATACCCAGGTAATGCTTGGGTAGGTTATCAAAAATTTGTTTATGAAGTCTCACATACATTTATTGGAAAATTATAAAGAAATTAACATTAAACTTCGTTCATGTTCACACAGGCTACTGAAATGTAGGGGAGTGTAAGGCAAAATTACATACTTTGTGTTTAAGACCGCATAATTTTTTTTCAAAAAATGTTAAACGCATTGTTTTAATGTTTAAAATATTATAGGTGTATGTAAACTATATATAAAAAAGTTTAAGACTAAAAGCAGGTCATGTTCACCAGAAATAAAATATTTAATAAATACCTCAAAGTGTCAATTTGCCCACCACTGTGTAGGCAAGATAACATAGGCAGGTAGGCAAAATGACATTAAATTTCAAAACAAAAAATATGTACGGTTTAGAACATTTATTAAACAAATGTATATAAAGTAAACTTTTAATGAAAACAAATAAAATCATAAAGAACAAAAGGAAAACATTATTCTAAAGATCCCACTCTTAAAAAAATACATTTGCTTAAACTAATCTTTGCATGCATCACAAATAAATTGCTTGGTTTTTTTTTGACACATCTGCGCAGTCAGTGTGAGCCCACATTTTGCAGAGTTGGCATTTTATCCATCGCCCCTTTGACCCAGATCTACTGACAACTTCATTGCAGTAGATGCACGCTGGATCATCCTCGTCCTCTGATTCATTTCCAAAAGGTTCAAGTTCTTCATCTGAATCGTGAAAAACTTGTTTGGTAACCCGGGTTCGATTACTTTTCCTGACTTCTCTTTCTCTTTTTTTTATTTCGAATTCCTTTAACTCGTTAATAAATGGAGAAATTGTTAAAACACTTTGAGACTCCTTTCTTGATTTTTTTATTGCTATCTTAGCTACAGGTTTGGGGTGTATTTCTTCTAAAATTTTATCTATTTTCGATATATTTGCCATTTTATTTCCGTTATTATTCGAAGTAGGGATCTTACCGAAAGTTGAACAGCCACTGTCCTTCGAGCATCCGGGTTGGTTATTGTCATCCTTATCATCATTATGTTTGTTAGGTGAATTTTTACCTGCATTTTCAATATCTGTGTTTTTGGTATCCTCAACCAGTGATGTTACTAAACTGGGGGTATGATCCGGAAAAATTTATGGATTTAATGGGCAAATACCGGTTGCTCTAAAACCACTAACAGCAATTCCTACAGTGGCTGCTTTATTGTACGCCTTTTCAAACAGTGAAGAAATGTGATACATCGACACTGTCCTCCCAGGATTTGCTTTTAACCAGTTCGTTACTTCTTGGTCATAATAGGATCCCAGAGGTCCAAAAAATGACACATCTAGTGGTTGAAGTATATGGGTACAATGCGCTGGTAAACAAAAAACCACTACATAATTTTCTTTTGCATATTTTAGGGCACTATAATCTTTGTGACTTGTATGCCCATCCAAAATTAGCAGGGCTTTATTATCGAAAGTGGGTCTAACATATTGAACAAAATGTTTAATCCATTTAAAAAATTATGGTTTTATCATATAGGCAGGTTTATTATACAATTTAAGCGTTCCTTGAGGTGCTCCATCATAAAGTAGTTCATTTTTCTTTTTGGTAGGAAAAATTAGAGCTGGAGGGATATAGTTACCAATGCTGCTTACGCAAATCACAGCAGTTGTATGAAATCCGCGTTCTCCACTTGTTAGTGACCCTAATTGCCTTTTTGAGCAACAATTTTTTGAGTTTTTTGGACATTGATTATTCCACTTTCATCCATGTTATAAATCATCGTCGGGTTTATTTTTTCCCAGTTCTGAAAATATTTTGCTACCTCTTCTTTATTGAAGACCCGGGCCCGTGCTGCCGACGTTCCTTCTGGCTTTCTGAGCGATATTGTTGGATGTCTTGACATAAAATCACGAAACCACCCTCTGCTATCTATTTTTTTTCACTTTGTTAAACTGGTGTGGCATACCACTACGATCGCCAAGCTCGTATGCAACCGTACGGAACTCTATTTGTGTTAATCCAAAAAATTTTGACTCTAAATACAAAATGTGCTCTAATAAAGCTTTTTCCATTTTTTCATTTAAGGATTTTCTAAATCTTCCCAGACTTTTCTTCCCTTCACGAGCGTACAAATTCTTGTTATTATAATGCCTTCGCAGGGTTGCCTGCTGAACATTGAATGCCTTAGAAGCCGTTAACCAACCCATTCTTTTTTCTCGAACTGCCTCAATTGTCTTTTGCATGTTTGCCGTTGACCAGGATGGGCGATTAGATTTTCTGGAGTAGTTAGACACCATTCTAAAACAAAATTCCTGTATTAATGAATAATCAGCGGCATATTCACAATGAAAGGCAAAACGACATACTATGTTATTTTGCCTTCCAAAGGGATATGTCATTTTGCCTCTTGGTAACATTTTTCATTAAAATCTATTGAAACTAAACACTATTAAAAAACTACTTCACTACATTAAATACAACCCAATAATGGTTGCAAAACTATATGCAAATGTGAACAGTTTTATTTATATTTAGCCAAAAACCGACAAAAACGTATACCTTAATCTTTTCTGCCTGCTTCAACACGTGTAAACAAAAACTTTTTTTGACAAGCACTACAACCCTGTTTGATGGCCGGATCATTATTAATAGTCGCATCGGCGAGTAAGCTTATAGTAATTGGGTACAGTGTTGCCGAATATATTTAAAATCTCCGTAGAATGGGAAAGTATGTCATTTTAACTGATATGCCATTTTGCCTTACACTCCCCTATCTACTTCACAATCATTCGGTTTTTTTCCCTTGGAATTTATATTATTTTATTACATTGCTACGATTGAAAAGCGCTATGAGGGCTTTTGGGATCAAGACATTCGACGATATTTCGACAAATATGTCAACAACTCCAAAATCATGTGTTGACATACGCGTAATAACTTCCACACTTTTCATTTGATTTGAACTAATTTAGGCTTAAAATGTAGGTGACAAAATTGTCTTTAAATTCATATCATTTATGTTGGTATTATAAAAAACTGTCCGAAAAGTCAATAAACTTTGAAAATTTAGATAAAAAACGTCAAAAATGCCCTTCTGTTTACATGATTTCTTGATGCATGTTTAGAACGTTTTTCTCCTGAAATTCCTTTATAATAAAGCCCTTGTAAGGTTTTAAAATGTAAATCTGGTTACATATACTGGATGCAAACCTTTTATAGTTTGATCACTGATCAGTAGATGAGTGTGTACGCAGACTCATACAATTTAATTGTATTATTCAAGGTGGAAAGGATAGATACGAACGTACAAGATGCCGAACTAAACATAGAAGCGGCACACGCGCAGATATTGAAGTATTTTAAAACGGTGTCCTCAAACAGGTGGCTCATGATAAAAGTATTCGGGGTCCTGATGTTTTTCTTTATATTTTTTGTTGTCTTTTTAGCTTAGTGGTCCACTATTTATCTAATAAGTAGAAACAATATTATTAAATAGACTAATGATTATATTCGATTTGTTATCAATGGCATTTCATTTATATTTTTTTATAAAAATTTCATACGTTTATGCTGTGATAAGGGTAATTTTAAAAATGTGTATAAATGTACATAAATATATACATGTATAAAATTATTAATCCGGTGGGCTATGAAATTTATGTTATGGTTCCCAAATAAAGGTGTTTCAGGCGTTTTTCTTTGCAGTGTCCAATTGATATTAAAAAATTATTCCATATTATGGCTTTATTAATTAAAATCTTTTTTCGTTGTAAAACGATTTTTTCATTGTAAATTGCAATCTGTTAAAGGGTGTCGCCCACTAGAGCGGAGCGCGCTGGAGCGTATGGCAGCGCGCCGGAAAGTACTTTTTATAATACATTGTTCTAAATGGGAGTCCGCTCACTTGTCGGAAGAGCACCGATCGGCAGGGCAACGAAGCGACCGGAATTCTATGTTGGGTATATTTTTCCGCTGCCGTACGCTGCCGATTGCGGTGCTACGCCGCGCGCTGGCTAATGTGCGATACGTAGCGACGTAATGAAAGATTTTTTTATGAAAAAATAAATCGAGGATGGGTTGGCAAATGATATCAGGTCAATGCTATTCTACATATTGATTAAGATCGATCTTAGTGTCGGATCTTATACTATAACTAGATACAAATTTTATTGTCAGTATGTTCTTAATCCATTATTCCTCTGTTTATCATTGAATTTTGCCAAGGAACTGTACCCTCGGGGGAAGAAAAATAATTTGCAAATATATCCCTAATTTGCAAATGCATTTGGCCATGTCTGAGCCTCCATCGTTGCATTTCCTCCCACTCGTCGTAAATTTTGAAGATTATCATTGTTAAGGTTATTGTCAACTGATTCCAATGAAATTAAAGAAGGCCTTAAAAAATTATGTAAACAACAGGTCGCTAAAATAACTTTGTCCACATGTTCGGAACTCATTTTTAATCTCCTTTGATAAATCCTAAATACTTGTGTCAAAATTCCAAAAACATTTTCAGATAACCTTCTGGCTCGGCTCAAGCGTAATTAAAAGTTTTTTTTGATATATTGTCTTTAATTTCGCCTATTTTTTAATAATCGCCTACAATTACGTGAGGCACAATAATATTGGTTCCTGGAAGACTTTTATCAGGAGGTATATTAAAAGAGTACTGCAACAGTGCTTTTCCCATATTAGGAGAAGCGAACATTCCTCCATCACTGTTCTTTCATAGGCACCTACATCTACACATATAAAACGATAATTGGCATCTACTAATGCCAGTAGAACGACACTAAATGTCTTTTTGTAGTTAAAATATAGCGAACCACTATTGGCAGGTGCTTCAATAATAACATGTTTGCCGTCGACGGCACCGATGCAATTGGGGAAATTCCATAGTTCGTAAAAGTCTTTTTCAACCGTTTCCTTTGTTGGGTTTGGCATGACAATATTGCGTACTTTAGTCCAAATTATGTCACAAGTTGAATATACAATTTCTCTAACAGTGCTTTCTCCTAAGTGATACGAAAATGCAATTGATCTAAATGAATCTCCTGTAGCCAAGAATCTGAAAAGAAAATGTTTATATTTCAGCTTCAAAATGTAAAGATAAATGGAAAAAACTAAGAGACAATTTTTGCAAAGCCATTAAAGCTCGTAAAACAAAGAGTGGGGATGCTGAAAAAAAAATTAGGACCTGGAAGCTTGAACAACAGATGGCTGTCCTTCTTCCACACATCACTGAAAGACCTTAAACCTCAAACATACAAATAACAGAGGAAGAAACCGGAAATTCAAGTGAAGAGGATTCTTAATCAATATTAGTTTACCACCGGCCCACTCCATCGATTACATCGACCTCATCAGCTCCTAAGAAAAAAATACAGAAATGTCGAAAACTAACAAAAAAATCGAAAGTTTTTAAAGCTATCAATGAAGCTGAATTAGCAGCTTTATCTGAAAGACAACATGTACAATCAAATAGAGCTGAATATCCACCATATCCACTCTCATCTTTATCACGAACATCTCGTCAGCATTCAAATAACTTTCAAGATTCTGTGCTATTGGCAATACCTCAACTTAGGAAAACTTTTGATTTTATTTTTTTATTATAATTTAGAAAATGTATTTTTTAAGTTTTTTTGCATATTAGAGGTATATTTTTTTTGTAATATTTTTTGTATGAGAATCAACAAGTTATTTTAGAAGGTTGCCTTTAACTTGCCTTAATTATCTGTTAAATTAAAGTTTAAGCATACATCTAACCTTTCTTCTGGACCTATACCTTGACGAAATGACGTATTTTGTCTTTCTATTTCTGGTTTTAGGTAACCTAATAGTTTCATGAATTGTCCATGCGTCATTCAGAAATACTGATGAAATTTAATTACGTCTTCTATTAGATCAGGAAATAAAGTATAGAATTCACCCTCAGTCTTACGTTTTTTACATATATTATGTATCCAACATTTTCTTTTCCTTTTTTGTTTTTTTTTCTGCTTCTTCGCACAAAGCAGAAATTATAAATACCTCTTCTTCATTGGAGGACAGCATTGTACAAACTGAAGAAACTCAGCTAGCCGCTCCGCGTCGCTTCGGTTTAGCACGCTCTATATGCGTATGGGCAAGAAAATGCGCTCCGCCGCGCTGCCATGCGCTCCGGCACGCTCCGCTCTAGTGGGCGACACCCTTAAGAATCTTAGTTTAGTATACAGACAGATCCACACTCTAGCTTAGTAATATCTATCAATGAAAATCCTATGCAAATCCACAAAAAGCCAATGCATACTTACTCAACGTGTAACAGTTTGGTGCGGTTTTTTGGTTGAGGATATCACTGGACCATATACCATTTAATTTTTTTGAAAATGAAAAAGAACAAGCTGTTAGAGTTTTTTATGGAATGAAATACTGGACATGAATTTAGAGAATATGTGGTTCCAACAAGATGGTGTGACATATGATAACATCATTTTGTTACAGCATGAGACACATTTAACTTATTGCGCAAACGGTTTAGAGTCTATCTCAAGGGATGGGGACGTAAATTGGCCAGCAAAATCATCCGATTTGACGCCACTGGATTATTTTTAATAGGGCTATATAAAAAGCAAAGCTTACGAAAACAATCCTCAAACATGGAGACATAACTCCAGAAATGTATTTAGAAGTTTTCAACAAAAGAATTGTGTGTCGCGGGAGAAGTCATGGTGGCCAATTGGCAGATATTGTGTATCCCGAAATAACTTGCAGGGATGTTACTAAAAATGTTATTTTATCCGTTACCAACATCCGAAACCTCTTATTGGAACATTTTTTTATAAACTGTCTTATTACAATTTTACCACCAATAAATAAGTCTATTATATGTCATGCTGGTGGCTCTGTGATTCTGGTAAAACCCAAATCATGGTCCTGGATCAAGTTCCGTTGACAGTATAATTCTTTCTGTGTATAATTAATAAACCAACAAGAACCTTCCTAAATCATAATCATGTCCTTACCTTGTTAACCAAATGGTGGATTATAATTAAAAGGAAGATCACATTTGTTACTTTAGTAAAATACTTGGGAGCTAATATTGATAAGAACTGTTAAAGGTAGTATATCAAGCTCTAGTAGAATCTTTCTTGAATTATGGTACAAGAATCTGGGGTGGTACCTGCAGCACAACTTTATCAAGCTTCTGCTAAAGGTTGTATAGAAAAAACAAAGGATCAAAGATTCCATTCTTTGAGTTTGTTTTTGGCAAGTGTCGATAATGAGGATTCTACCTAAGAAATATGCAAAATAGTAACACCTCAAAAAACTATCCCTCTCTGAAATTATCACAAGATCTGTTATAAATCCACATATTGGGCAGTTTTTCCAGTTTGTCGGCGACACATGTCTTTTATACGGCCAAGAATATTTAATCTTCCACATTGCAAAACTATACATAGAAAGTAACTTTACAATATTAGTGTAGTTGAATAATGGTTAAAAATCTTTTACTTTCAAGGGGCTATTTCTGTATCTTTGTCAGAAGAATTTTAATACGGTGTGTTAAAATCTGTTGGTCTGTTGTAATTGCAAAGAGTTGTTCCAGGAAGTAACAGGTAAGTCATTATCGAAAAGTCACTTGTGACTTAAGAGTACTACACGTATGTAGGTTGAACTCTGTATCTTTGTTCATTTATCTATTTATTGTGTTAATAAATCTGAAATTATAGGAAGCGCTTAAATAAAGACCTTACATACTACATATTATATTTATCTTTATTTGCACTATATTTTTCTTCAGTCTACTCTCCTGATGAATTTGATGTTCAGGAATTTACGCAGCCTGATATTGCATGTTCTCTTAGAACATTGAAAGGCCTTTCAATGTTCTAAGCATGTTCTTTTGATATTAATGAAATGCATGTACAAATATCTGAAGTTTTCAAAAAAAAGTCTTTGAAAAGTTTACCAATGTCAATGTTAATAGGGGCCCTGGGCCTGACTGTATTCCAGCTGTCTTCATAAAACACTGTGCTTTTGCTTTGGCACGTCCACTATGGCTGATTTATAATTTGTCTTTCAGGACAGGTAGATTTCCAACCTCATGAAAGTTAAATTATTTGACTCCTATATTTAAGAATACAGATCAGAGGGATGATGTGAAAAACTACCGTCCTGTTTCTCTGGCTTGTCACTTTGCAAAGGTTCTTGAAAGTTTTGTCACAGATTTTTTATCAGAGAAATTTAAAAAACAATCTCAACTAAGCAGCATGGGTTTGTCAGGGGTAGGTCCATTACCACTAATTTGTTGCTCTACCAAACAGCTTTGTCGGGGGCCTTGGAGAGCGGTATGTCGGTTGATTCCATATATACTGACTTTTCCAAGGCCTTTGACAGGGTTGATCATTCTCTCCTGGTTGCGAAGTTGTCACTCTATGGCATTGGTGGTTGTCTTTTGGCCTGGTTGAAGTCATATCTGTCTGGAAGAACACAGACTGTAAAGATAAATAACTTTTATTCTAGTCCTTTTCCAGTGACTTCTGGGGTTCCTCAGGGTGCCCATCTTGCCCCTTTTTTATTTAATATTTTTATTAATGATGTTGTTCATTGTTTTGATTATTGTAATGTGTTGCTTTTTGCTGATGTTAAGATTTTTAGAATTATAGTCAGTAACTTGGCACATCCTGAACTTTGTTCTGATCTTCACAAATTTCAACTATGGTGCAAGAACAATAGAATGATCCTAAATGCTAAAAAATGCAAATATATTCAATTTACCAGGAGTTTTAGCCCACCATTTCATCAGTACCATCTAATGAGTTCACTTATTGAGAAGGTATCAGAGATACGTGATCTTGGGGTGCTTTTTGATTCCAGACTAATTTTTTCAAAAAATATTGAAAACCTGTGTACTAAGGCTTACAAAATGTTGGGTTTTATTAAGAGGCACACTCATGATTTCAACAGTATTGATTCCATCAAACTTCTGTATTTTTCATTGGTTCGCAGTCAACTTGAGTCGAATTCATGTATATGGTCACCTTATTATGCTAAATATATAATGTGTCTAGAAAAAGTTCAACGTAAATTCATAAGATACATTGCTTACAAGCTTAATATTCCTTGTATTGATATTAGTTACAGTGAAATGTATAGATTGCTGAACATTGAAAAGTAGGAGACTCGACGTAAAAACTGCGATATTGTCACAACATACAAGGTTCTTAACAATGTAATACAGTCTCCTGAGTTGTTGTGTCAGCTTAATTTAAATGTTCCTCCTACTACAGTGCTCAGACAGACTAGATTATTCTACCTTGAACAACATCGTACACTGTATGGTGAAAACTGTGTAATAGGTAGAATGATGATTAACTCAAATAGTGTCAGTATAGATTTGTTTCATTGTTCTCCGAGTTCACTTCAACGAGTTTTAAAATCTGCTCAAGTGCAATATAATTTTATATCTTGACTTTGCTTAAAGTGTGTCTTCTTTTCTATTGCAGTTACTCTGTTTTAAACCATTGTTGTCCTTATATTTTATTTAATTTTATTGATGTTACCTGTTATCTGTTTTTTAAGCTAGATATTTAATGATAGTACTAATACTTCAAGTGCTTTATTGCGATATAAAATCTTATTTTGTTGAATATTTTATATACTATATTTATTTTGTATATTGGTTAATTACCGTAATATATACTGAATCTGAATATTTAGTATGATGAGTGCACAACAAAAAAAACTATTTTACTGTATTATAAAATACACTACATTTTAAGGCCCTTTGCCATATATAAAAAAAAAAAGAATAGGACCGTTACAAGTATTAACAGTTAAGATATTAAGAACAGTTTATAGGAATCCCGGGATATCCCAGTTGAATGTCATCAAAATAGACATTGCTGAAAAATTCTTATGCCTTATGTCCCCAATAATTCTGTCTTATTTTACATGAAACAATATAGTTTAATTGGGTATATTTAATGTATGCATTTTAAAATGAATAAATTTATTTTTATACATATAATTTTGCGTAACAAAGCTATTAAAAAGATTATTAATTTTGGTCATTGAATTAACCGAATGAAAGGATCGTTAAAATCAAAATTTTTGATAAAAATAATTAATTTTTGATTCAGCCAGTTGGTTTTTATTTCCAGAACTTAGTATTTAGGTAGTACATCATTAGAAATATTCCTGAATTATTATCCTGTTACACACAATGAAGATAGGTCTATATAGTTCTGATTACTACCTGCGTCGCCTGTTACCTTTCAGAACCGGATAAATACAGAATATTTTCCCAACATCCAGGACATAAATAAGGAAATTACTTGCGAGACCTCGACTTGCACTTTTTTTTATAACCAAACGAAAAAATAAGTCTTGGTCTTAAATACTTTATATAGAAACTATAAATGTACTTAAAAAGTATACATACCTGAATGGTCAAATAATTTTTTTTAAACTTTGTCTTGCAGTGAGCTGTATTTTATATTTTAGATCTGCTGAAACTTAATTGTTTAAGCAAAACATGTAAGCTATAATTCTTTTAGTTACATAGTTTTTGAGACTGAAACTTTTTCGTTTTGTTGTTAATTGTATGACGGTCTCTTTAAGCAAAATTGAATTCTTTCAACATGCAATTTTTTTAAATTGCAGTCAGTCCCTTTGAAAATAATTTTATTTTATTGGAATAGAAAATAAAGATTTCTTTACAATAAAGTTGTACTATTTACGTTTTTATATTACGATAAAATGAAACGATAATATAAATAGATATCGAGTTTTATTTTTCAATTCATAGGTCTCCAGTTTTACATATTATCCGTAAAAGAAATCGGCTAGCCGGATCTCCTTCAAAAATATAAGTTATACTGAAAGGTAAAAAAATGTATCTTTAATCTTACAGAAAATAATTTATCACTAAGGCATAACAGTTTGTCTTGTTTTTATAATACTTGAATAATGTTTCAGTGTATCAAAAAATGGCCATTCAAGAAAAAATACCTTGTGAGATTCAGGCATTAGAAAGCTGAAATTAAAGTAAGTTTTCAGAGCAGATTTTGTGTAAACTCGCATAAGAAACTAAACATTCTATTACTAATTGCCAAATAATCTTTTAAGCCATTCTCGGACAAAATTAACCCAGACCAAACAGCTAAACTAATAAGTATGAAGAGGCAAAAAACTTTCGAAATAATCAACCGACTTCGATTTTAGCATATGACACCGCACAGTATCTGGGGCGCCCGCGTATCACCCGAAATTCCACAAACACATACATTTGTTTTAAAAAAAAAAACACACTAGAAAAGTACTTCATCTTGAAAGGAGAAAAGAAACTAAACCTAATCCGGTCAACGAAACAAAAAGCATGAATGTTGTAAACGAGCCAAATTCAAGTAAATATGATTAATTAGTGAGGTCATCAAAATGTTAATGCCTATTAGGTTGGGGCCGTCCCTGATGGTTTTGGGGAACCCCGTTATTCCTAGAGTGTTGTTGAGCGGATGGTCTGCTTGGTCTGTTGGTATAGCCGTTGTTGTAGAATGATTGCGGTTGGTGGTTGCTCGCTGGCACAGGACCTGAAATGAATGCTTGTCTAAGTATACTGAAAACGCAGCTGCTAATAAATTAATTCAAATATACACAAAGATTCAAAAGTTTTGCATTGTAGCGGGGTTATTTACGTGCTTGCCGTGTGTCCACCCTCTAATCTTTGACGTCGCAGGGTATCGTCAACCCCCCTCACTATTTCTTTGTACAGTTATAGGAGAAAAAGTTGACAAAATGCCTCGGGCGCCACTCTAAGTAATTAAAGGAGCTTAGAGTCCCCTCTAGCCTCTCGGGTAAGCCTTAGACAGTGGAAACCAGGTAGAGATTGAAAATAGACTGTCCGGTTATAATGAGATCTTATTAATAGAAAGAAAGAAAGAAAATGTGCTATATTACGTAAGACAACAAAATCTTGTGTACAAGCATCCTAAAAACTAAAAAATTCCAAATTCACTTTAAATTTCAAACAAACATAACTTCTAAAACACTTTACCATAAAATTCACACACATTACCAAAATTAATCATAACAAAACAGATTGAGAAAAAAAAGCATCTTTTTGATAAATTTCATTAAAAAATAAGTATAGCTGTCAATAAAACAGAATTTAGAAGAAGTAAATTACATTATTTAACAGGAAACAAAACTAAAACACTAAAATGATGTCAGAGCACAGGTTAAAAGGTATCATTAAAAAAATCGTCAAGGCTATAATATGCCCTGGATAATAAAAGTGATTTTAATTTCTTTTTGAATCTCTTAACTTCTAAAATTTGTCTGATACATAGAGGAACATGGTTGTAAATTTTTTTGCTGAGGTATATAAGTGAGTTCTTCGTGAGGGAGGATGTAGGGATTGGTAAGGGAAAATCGTTAACCTGGCGAGTCATATGACCAGTGTTAGAGGGAGGTTTAGGACATTTATGAATAAGAGTAGCTGTTTCTAAGATAAAAAGAGAAAAAAGAGTTAGGATTTTTTGAGATATAAAGAGAGGTTTACAAGAATCTCTTAACCCAGCGGAACATAGGTATCTAACTGCCTTTTTTTGAATCACAAAAATTATGTTTAATAATCCCTTGTTGCTTAAACCCCAAAAAGGCAAGCCATAACGAAGGTGGGACTCAATAAGAGAAAAGTACACTGAACGTGCAACTACCCCTCCCAGCTCATGCCCCGCCATTCTTACTGCAAAGCATCCAGAGGATAATTTTGATGCAAGATTTAGGATATGATCTTCGAAGCGAAGGCGACCATCAATGGTAATACCAAGGAACTTACAGCTTTCTTTGTTTTGCAAGGGGGAGTTTTCACTAAACATAAGGCCCTGAACGTCACACTTAAATCCCATAATAAAGGTTTTGCCCACATTAAATACAAGCCTGTTTGCAGCACACCACTCCGATAAAATCTTAAGATCCTTAAAAACCTGGGCTCTAACATTATCAGAATCTCTATGATTCCATAAAATGGTGGTATCATCAGCAAACTGAACCACTTTGCCCTGCAGTTTTAATGGACCCAAATCATTTACATAGAGCAAAAATAATAGTGGTCCTAACACTGAACCCTGAGGTACTCCAGTTTTATGGGATCTGGAATCGGATAAACATCCAGATACTGTAACTCTTTGGGTACGATTAGACAGATAGGATTCCAGCCATTGCAATGCCACACCTCTAAAGCCATAATTATTGAGCAGTATATAATTAACAGCAGTATTCCATGATCTACACAATCAAATGCCTTGGATAAATCGCAAAACACTGCCGCCGCGGACTCTCCAGAATTTAAGGACACATAGACACTCTCCAAAAAGCCGAAAACAGCGTCATGAGTCCCTTTTCCCGTTTGAAATCCAAACTGATTTGCAGATAAAATGCAATTATGTTGCAAAAAAGATAAAATTCTGATTTTTGCAAGTTTTTCAACTATCTTGGAGAGGGTAGATAATATAGAAATTGGACGAAAATTACAAGGCTCACTCACATCTCCACCCTTATAAAGAGGGATAACCACTGCCTCCTTCAAACATGCTGGAAAGATGCCATTATGAAAGGAATTGTTTATGGCAGAAGCTAAGGCATTCAATGCTGAGTCAGGCAAAAGAAGTAGTAATTTTGATGATATTCCATCAGCTCCAGCTGATTTATGGTTTTTTAAGCTTTTAATTGCATCAGTAAGGCTAACAGGATAAAAGAAAAAAGAATTTTGAACTGACACTTGTTGAATATAATGCAAAGGATCAATATTAGTATTAACATCCTTGAGCAATAAATGAGGAATATTACAGTAATAATCATTTAAACTATTTGGTCTTACTTCTGGTTCTGAAACTTTCTTGTGAAAATGCCTGAAGTCATTTATAATTGACCAACATTCTCTCTGCCCATTTGAGGACATATTCAAGCGGTCACTAATATACACAAAGATTCAAAAGTTTTGCATTGTAGTGGGGTTCTGTAGGTACTTGCCCTATGTCCACCCTTTAACCCTTGACTTCGCAGGGTATCCGTCAACCCCCCTCACTATTTCTTTGTACAGTTATAGGAAAGTTGACAAAATGCCTCGGGCGCCACTCTAAATAATTAAAGGAGCTTAGGAGTCCCCTCTAGCCTCTCGGGTAAGCCTTTGGACAGTGGAGAAACCAGGTAGAGATTGAAAGTAGACAGTCCGGTTATAATGAGATCTTATTCAACAAAAACTAGTAAGTAACAGGTTTGGTTGCTTAAAACTAAATGAACCAAAGTGTCCTTAAAATCTAGCAATCCCCCATTATCAATTTCTATGATTAAGCACAGGCAGGTATTTGGGAAAATGTACCGGTAAATTCGACACTCTATTAATGACGCAAAATAGTATGATTTAAGGGACGGGGTTGTTGTAATTCTACAACGGATAAAAACTGTAAATTCAACACAATTTAAAATAAGTTAATCCGCGGCAACGTCGCTTTTCTACCATGCCGCTACCAGCCTTTTGATGTTCTATAAATAACCGCCACCCGCGCGGCGTCTTTGTGTTAGGGATGGCTGATCCAACAAATTTTACGGATCAGTTCCGAACTGATCTAGTCGAAGCAAATACCTGTTCCACGGATCAGTTTCAAGTTAGAGTCCGAACTCCGAACGGAATCCAAGTACGTTGCGGCCTATGGAACTAAAATGACGCCGATTAATGTTTATCAAAAAAAAAAGCCAAAACTAAAAAACCGAATCGAAAATCAAAAAAAAACGTATTAAGACAAATAAATTAACTCTTTGCGATATTATTTAAACAAAAAAAGCATAACAAACAAATAACTAAATGTTAACAAAAATAATATACAAAGATGTACCATGTTCTGTTAGAATTATGCCGTTCGTTAAAATAATGCCATACTAGAATATGTTATTCGTTATATTTGTTTGGTAAAAGAATTAAATACCATTTTTGTTTTGTGTTTTTTTATTACAAAGAATACATTTTATTTTCAAAAGTCTTATCTGTGTTCTGTGTTTAATACTTAAAAATAAATAGGTACCTACTGTGGTTATTATAACATAGAGTAAATCCCCATCAGTTGTAATTTAAAACCCAAACTACAATAATAATAATAAGGTAAGAGTATTTCGGAATATCAACAAAACAGTTCCAGTCCGCCCGCATCACACCAAACAAAATTAGTTCGGACTCGAACCATCAATACGACATAAACAAACACCGATCCGAGTCCTTGCCTTGATCTGAGTCTTGGCCAGTTGGCCACCCACAATTCAGTTTAGCCGCGCCGATCGATAGTTTGGTTTTGGTACGTACGACACCGGGCCGGGCAGTGGCGCTTCGCGCTACTTGTACTTGGCATTACCGTTTAAACGTAAACCAGTCTGGACTCGAACTTGGACTCGTAAAATTTCTAGTGGATCAGTTATTCCACTGTTCCAACTGTAAGGATCAGTTCCGCGGGATCAGTTCCAGTATTAGGCAGCCATCCCTACTTTGTGTCAGTCGCTCGTCACCTCTCAGCGAGTCGCCTTTGAGCCGTCTCGCGGTATCGTCTCCGTTCAGTTGTAAGATGGAACACACGCTCGCAGCAAATCAAAATTGAACTTTGTTGTTTTCTCTTGAATTAAATTAACTTTACAACAAAAAACCGCTGCAGAAATTGGTGAAGCGGTTGAGTGAAGCAGTAATCGGCCCCCATGGTGGAGCAGTTCTTCTTAAAACCTTAAATTTGTAAGTAAGGTCTCTCCTTACATAGGAGAGCGCTACAAGTGATTGGAGCAGAAAAAACCTCCCCACATTTGTTGGTCCTTCGAGCCGGATATATTCATCGACTTCGCTCAGTTTATGTTGTAAAGATTGCTGCTGTTTCCTGTTTAAAGTTCCTGGTTCCTCCTAATGTTCTGGGTCGTTCCTAGAGTGGATTGGTAACCAAATCTCCCAGTACCCAGTACTCTTTCCTTTAAATTAAGTTTTCCAAGTGGACAAAAAATTGTACGGAAAATCGCAAATCGCTAGTTAATGCGTAGTGTTCGGTTAGTGCTCGTGTTCTCAAGGACTTATTAATAAGTTCGTTCCAAACTCTTTGTAAATACTCTTTTGGATTCATAAGGATAATAACTTTGCTATAAACTATTGTGTTAAATTTGTGCATGTGCAAAAAATAAGGTTTTAATCTCGGTTTAATAAGGTGCACTAAATAAATCTCTGCTAAGTAGGTATAGCTTAAAGTAGCTCTGACTCAACCTAAAACTGTAAATTGGTTTAGAATATCTACTCATGTAAACAATAACCACTCGGTTTTCATAATTTGTAAAGTTTAACTAGGTTTTAACCTAATTATATGTTTTATTTACCGTTTTATCTTATCCCAGTTCTCTATATTTAATATATAGTATATCAAATTCACAATGACAGAACCTAGGGAAAGTGCAGAAGCACCAGACTTGACAGTGGGTGCAAAGAAAAGACTGGCTAGTTTAAAGGAGAAAGAGAGTCAGAGTGGTTAAGGTGTTAACTAGAGATGGAACCTTCACCAGGCCAATTACCAAATTATGTCCTTTGCCTAATGGCGCTAACCAACACTGTTAAGTGTTCTAAAAAATAGATAATGTGTTAGTCTAATTTATATTGTTGTTAGCATAATTTTAAGTTCCTGAAAATTTTAGTTTAAAGATGTAGAAGTAAGTGTTTTAAGTTTCTAAGTGACTTTAATTTGTAACCAAGTTTTGACCTAATGTTTAGAATTGATTAAATCTAAAGGCTACCTCTGTAATCTTAAATCTAGATAATATGTATCTTTCTTGTGCTTGCAAACTTAACCAGTTACTTTCTTTGTTTGAATTGGTTACTTCAAGGGGGGGAATAGGGGTTATTTATGATGTTTTGTACAAGCGGTTACGGATGACATTCGTGAAGCAAAGCCGGAAATTCAACACCAATCAAGCGAAGCAATCTCAATCAATCGGTCAACATTTACCCCTGCTCTGTTAATATACGGATAGTAATTATATTATCACGGACGACTCGGTTATTACTTTAAACGCGGCTACTGCCTGCCCTTCAAAACATGAAGAAAGATAGTGTCCAAGCAGTAGTTTTCATCAATAAAATAATTAAACGGTACGGTCGCGGACAGAGCAGAAAATAAAAAGTCAACAATTATCAATTAAATACAAAATGAATCCGCAGTGAGTATTTCTCTGGTTGCAAACAAGAATATAACTTTTCGCGAACGGAATTAATAAAACGTTGTTTTAATCAGCCGTTTACTACCTGCCCTAGAAAACACCAAGAAAGATGGGCCCAAACAACAGTTTCAAAATAAAATAAAACGGAACGGAACGATATCAATAGCAACGGATTCGATGAAGATCTTAATACGCGAGCTTGGAAGCGGCCGGTCAACAGGAGGCTCTTACCTAACCCAAGTCACACTGTCAACGTCAAGACAAAATTAAACGTTAATATTGAAAATTTAACGGTATTGAAATATGGAAAAATTACTGGTACTTCGCTCGAAAGGTATGGTACGACCTTACTGCGACGAATGTGTCACCTTGGTGAACCTGGAACCTTTTTATACCCATCGCAGGAATTTGGATGCCGACGTTTCACGAACATCCTCGGAATCAATCGATGGATAAAAATGCAATTGGGAAAACTTAATAATGAAAATAGAGTTTTTCCTTATGAAAACGATACGGATTTATAGGCTATGACCTTATATGGTAAACAAACTTAGTTTTAGCTCTCAAAACCGGGTATTTCTAGGTGAAAACAGCGGGACAAAAGTTGGTCACATGTGTAAAAGAAAATCGGCTTTTCAGGAAAACCGAATCATGATGAATTATATTATATTTTGCCAAACAAGGCATGACCCTTCATTTAACAGGGTTTCCCAAGGTAGGTAAAACTTGAAACTTGCATAATAGAACATGTAAACAATGCAACAGCATGTGAAAGGAAAATCCATAAAAATAACTGGAAGCATAGTGATGAAAAACCTCTCAGCTTTAGGCACCTGCGGTTCTTCACTGTCCTAAGAACAACCAGGGCTGAAAACAATGAAGGCCAGGGACTACAACATAGTCAACGGAGAACTAGGTATAACCTATAAGAAATCGAACCTTTCCATGGTACTATCTGGCTAGAAACCTCTTTAAGTTGGTTTCTTTATGTATCTTTACGATTATAAACCCCTCATGACTCAGGTAAAGCTTAAAATGTATCTTTTTGTTATGTAAATTATAAAATTACAGGTTAAATGTTAACGGAGCAAAATTATCTAAAATTTCTTATAAAATACTGCTTGGGCTTACCCTTATTGCTATAAAATAAAGACAAAAACTTGTAACTTCGTTACAGCATCACCTTGTTTTGACAACTGATTGAAATAAATTGTGATATGACTGACTAGTCTATGATTTTTGTGATATTGTAAAGCACTGTAGGATGTAAATTGTTGTAAATGAACCTAATTGGTTACAAAATAAACGTTTTCCAAAACTGTTCAATACTCGCATCGGTGATTCACCGACTACTATTGTTAACATAAAATAAATTACGGTTTAAAAATTTCCCGATTTAAAATTCCAGATGAAAAAACTCCGGAATTCTATACTCCTTGATTAAAAATTCCCGAAAATTACTGTATTAAAGAAAAACATAGGTTAGTCTTGTCGTTCAGAAATTTAAACATCAAAACACATTTTCCTCTCAGTAGAGTCATAAGATTGCTCTTGTATCCTATTTTAAATTCTGAAAAAGTAACTTACCTCTATTCTGGCTAGCTCTATTCATAGAATGCTTGTCCATCTCTTCAGACTGCGGCGGCGGGATCGGTTTTACGAGAGAGACATCTTCGTTGATCACGGGTTGCATGGAGGCAGGCACCGGTTGTACAACCGGAACGGCCGCTAGTGGTACCTGGTGGTTCTGCATCTGGGGAGATAAATTATTTGGGGAGATTTGCGGCGGTCCTTGGTAGTGATGAGGTGGCATGGGAATCGGCGGTGGCGGTGGTTGGCCAACGAACGTTTGATTCGTGAAGGTTTGCGTGGGGATTTGTTCCGGGGTGTCTATCTCTGATTCCTGAAATAAAACCAAAATATGGTACTCTTGAGCGTTTTTACGGTTTCTTTTTAAAGACTAGACATTTGGTCCAAGTGACCTCAAGAGATACATTTTTAACGGCATATTACAGCAACTTCCATTCTATTTTAACGTATGCTTTTCTTGCCTGGGATCATTCTTGTCATATTGAGCAGGCATTTTGGCAACAAAGGAAATGCATCCGTATAATCTCCGGTCTTGGCTATAGAGAGGACCGTCGTAATTCCGTTATAAGTCTTAACATTTTAACCTTACCCTGTGTGTATATTATGCAGTGTTTGTTGCACTTTAAACAAAATCTTAATCTATACAACTCTCATAAAGATTTTCACACTTACCCCACAAGAAACAACAGTAACCTTGTACCTGACTTTAGTCGCCTGGAAAGATCCAGAAATGGTTCGAGATATTTAGCATTAAAATTCTTTAATTCTTTAATTGCGTAGCAGCTAGAATTAAAGCTCTTAACCTTAATCAATTCAAAGAACGAATCGATAAGAGGTATCTGGTGGGTGCTGCCTTCATTTCATTTTGAGGAGTACCTCGGATCCAGTTTTAACCTGTAGTGGCGTTTCATTACCTGTTTTTTTTTTGTAGTTTTCAAATTTTATTTTAAATATTCATGAATACTGCATAATTTTATTTGTGTCATTTAATATGTTTAGTTGAATTTGACTTGTATAAGTACTGAATCTATTAAATGCAGTGAGTAAAATAACTGTCCTATCATAACGATATGACAGTTATTTTACATAACGATATCATACAAGACCATAAAATTCCACACTTAAGGCGGCACAAGAATAAATAAAAAATGTCATGAAATACTATATTTGAATACCTTGTTTTAATTCTACCTTTTTTTTATATTTTAGTTTTTCTTATATGACCAGGCATTATATTATACAATGTGAGAGAATATAATCATTATATTCTCTCACTATTATAGTGAGTGTTGCCAATGTGCTTTCAACGTCATAGTCAAATATGCACGTATGCACATCTGTTTCTTGTATTTTAAATAACGCCATTATACATATAAACTTATATTTATTACCGTTTTTCATTAAGTTTTTTAATATCTGAAACAGTTGTCCAATATCCGACAGTCGACTATAAAAAATAAATGATCAGTTGAGTCACAATTTATTTTTACCATACATGATTTTAATTTTCCATTTTTGAACCATGGCTAAAATTTTTAAATGCAATTATTACACCTCTTCCCACCTTATCAATCCATATATTAAGTGACGTTCAATAAGTACGTTATAGAGAATTTGTAATTGCTTAGCAGTCAAAAAATCTGTATTTAAGGTACTTAAGTTTAGTTATAACCCCTCTAATATTAGCTGTTACAGTTCTTACATGGACATCCCATTTTAACTTACTAACTATGTGAACACCAAGATACCTTACTCACTCAGTTTTAAGAATTCTGATGTAGCACAATTTTATAATATCCGGTAATGGTAATTTCGACTGGTAAGATTGAAATAAAATATATTTAGTTTTGTCCACATTTAAAGTAAGTTTATCTAACTATATTTTAATAAATTTCAGGTCGTCCTCCAATATAGTTATTAAGTTTTTTAAGCGGCAAAAGATCGCCATATATTTGGTAAAACTTATAATTGTACCATTTACTGGGTGTTTCAACATATTAATTATCAATGATATTAGACAAAGTCATGGAAAATCTCATATATCAGACTCAAGTATTAATACACCAAATGCACTCAATGATTTCTTTTGTTCTATTGGTCTTTTTAGGGCGAAGTGAGTTGACAAAGGCTTTTACTGTCAGTCATGAAATACTACTTCGGAAGCTTAAAATATATGGTTTTAGAGATGTGTCACTGAACTGGTTCAGTTCATAACTTTCTGATAGAGTACAGAGGGTTTTCTATGCAGGTTGTGATTAAGACACATTTGTTTCTCAGGGGTCAGTCCTGGAACCACTTTTGCTCTTTTTATATGTCAATGATATCTGTCCAGTCAAAATCAGTGGTTAGTTAACTCCCTTGGCTATCAGCAACTTGTGGCATCATTTCGATTGTCTCGTGTTGCAAAATAATATCAATAAAGATTTGGTTAAAATAGCAACTTACTCATATTTGATATAACAAAAACTAAAATAAACTTTCCGATGTAATCCTGCAGATGTTGTGCTTGATGTAATCCAGGCAGTTTAAAAGTTTTAGGTATTATAATGGACAATAGACTTAAAACTGTGAGAATCACAGTGTTGCCTTGTCAAGAAGAAAGTGTTCCTATCGTTTTGCCTTATTGGCTAATTCTGGCGATTTGAATCAGACTGCAATGAGAAATTTTGGCATATTTTGCTCTGATTGAAAGTAATCTAAGATATGGTCGTCCCAGTAGTTACCTATTTGAAACTATTTTGATTTTACAAAAAAAAAGCAATCTAAATCATGTACAGTGTTAGATTGAGATATTCAAGAAAGCCTGTCTTTTTGAGAGAATTTTGATATACATTGTTTATTTGACAGTGTATGTTTGGCTTTTAGAAAGTTTAAGCATTTAATTCTGCAATGAGAACATCTTACTTGATAGTCTTAAAATAATCCTTTACCGATATCCACTAATTAATTACTCACTAATTAATACCCACTATTAATCAATTAAAGAGATCATTTATTTATGATGCAAAGAAAATGTACATCCACTTACCCCTTAACTCACGAAACTTGGAAGACTTTAAAAAATTCTAATGTAAATGTACGAAACTCCTAGTTGGTAAAGCATGTTATAATGTGGAGCATATCATATAATATTACTGTATGATCTGGTATAAAGTTAAAGTCCAAAATAGTGATAAATTATAAAACATATTTAAATTATTATAGTCTGTTATTTTAATTAATATAACCTTAATATTTTTTTTGTTTTTGTATTCAAATTTTGATTAAATTTTATTAAGACTTATTTTTTTATATTGACTTAATTTTAATTAAATCTTTGTCAATGAAATTTATTTGTTCTTCTGAAAATAAAGCACGTTTTGAGTTTGAGTTGAGTATGTTGGAACTTTTTGTAAAAAGCAGCTGAAACAGTTTTTAGCTGCAGACAGCTGTTGAAACAGTTTTTTTAAGTAAATGTACATCAGTACACTTATGAGCGTATAACGTAAAATAAACACGTCAAATATTATTTAGCTTTAAATTACCTGTAAAAAGAAGAAGTTTCCTGTGCCCAACATCTCGGTGATCGGTCTGGGGGGCTGATGCGGCGGCTGGGGCTGATAGAAAATTTCCTGAGGAGGCGGCGGGGGTTGATGTGGGGGCGGAATGGTTGCTGTGGGATCCATGACGAGAGGTGCCGGAACAACGGTGGGCGGCACCCCTTGAGGGGGCGCTTGTAGAGGAACACCGGCAGCAGGTACAATGGGCACCGGCGGTTGTTCCACCGGTAACACCGGCGGAATTCTCTGTCCGCCTCCGTGAATAGTGGGATGGTTGGTTGCTTCAATCGTGATTGTTTCGATTTGTCCTTGAAAAAAAAAAACAATTTAAGTAACCCCTCCGAAATTGTACGTATATTTAGTAAACAGTTTAATAATAAAAAAGTTTTGGTACTCAAATCCGAAACTAATTCTAAGTGTACCGCCTTCGTAAGAAAATCTGTTTTTGAAGGTGGTAGACAATGGTACAGTGAAAACATCTTGTCGAACTTGCATTGTCTTATTTATTTAATGTAACACGACGTTTCGGTTGGTAAGTATCTCCAACGGTTATCAAGTGTAAACTACCAGTTTACACTTGATAACGGTTAATATATAATAAAATAATAACCGAAATATAAATTATAACCGAAACGTCGTGTTACATTAAATAAATAAGACAATGCAAGTTCGACAAGATGTTTTCGTTAGAAAACACACAAACAATGCTAAGTAGCATTTTGTAATCTTACAACCTCGACCCGTTCTATCTTTAATAGAAAATGGGCCAGCACAATCCACGCCTCACTTATCTAAAAAGGGGTTGAGCTTAAAAAGCTTACTCTTTGCAGCAATTGACTGATTTTTTGAAAGGGCGTTTAACTCTGTCCTCATCAAGAAATCCTCATGCTGACTTTGTTTTATGAGAAATAAATATGCGTTATTGATTTCGGATAAAGTTAGAGAGCCTATAATCTTGTCATGCAATATTTTACAATGAGCTTGAAAATGACACTTCGATTATTTTTTAGCAAAAAAGAGCAGACTCCAACTTAAATTTAGCAATCTATTTCAGTTTTCTAGCATTTATAGTTACTTCACAATTAATTCTCAAAGTTCGAATAAATACGCCATGTTTAATTTTTTCCTTGTACCAGCGCGGCCGGGATGATACGTCACAGGCGCCCAAGTGGACGCGACGACCGACGCTAGCATGTCGACCGCGCACGCTGCTTTGTTAATATTATTATGCATGTTTTTGTTGTTATTTGTGTTTTTCAAAATGTCTGCTCACCATACCTGCTATAAATATTGTATTATATTTTAATAAGTTCATATGTACATATGTTCTATGTTGAAAAACGCCTTAGACAAGTAAAATGGTTGGACCGGTATCAGCCTATATTTATTTATAATGTTAACGAAGTTAGCCGAATTTTTCTCGCATTATGGTGACACGCTTACTTGTTTTTGAGTGTATTTTAAGAGATTCTTGGTTTTTTTTAAGTGACATTTTTGGTTAAATCTATACTTTTTGGATATTACATCAAAGTGGGATGTTGATGCAATGTTTTGATTTAAATTTCTTAGGAAAAATAATTGCCAGATGACATTTTTGCAGATTTGGTGGCAAGCAGCTCGTTCCAGGTGCGTGATTACAGGTCCAATCATTTTTCTTGTCTAAGAAAAATGCTTAGTTTTTGAAAAACAGGGTGTCAAAGTAAAAGTTTATTTTTAATTATTTTTAAATAGAATTTATAGTTTTAAAATATTTACGTTTATATAATGGGTAAGTTGTCTGACTGACCACGAACAAATCCCTGCTCCATTGTAATTAGTCAACAAGCAAAATACGTCAATAATAAAAGTTAAAAGTCAAAATGTCAACAAACAAAACCACCCTGTCAAAATAACTGGGCACTAGGCTGTGGCTGGCTGGCTAGCGAGCGCTCTATAATACATCGTCGCGTCGCGTCGGCGTCTATGACGTAGCGCGTAATTGGGACGGAATCTCGGGAGGTATAAAAAACCCCAGACTAGCAGCCTTATAACTTTGCAAATACTTACCCTAACAACTTGAAATAAACGTCATTGTTCTTATAAACTTACGTAGTATTTATTTTTGGGAAAATAAATATATATTTTTTTTATCCCATTGTGGACAAAACGAAATAAATATGGGCATGTACGTTTTATTCCAATAAAATTCGAAAATCGGTCAAAGTCTATAACAGGGTTCAATTGAGTTTCATTTACGATAAGTGTTTGGGATTTTATTTCTGGCAATTCATCTAAAACAGCCTGTAAGTTTGCCCAATGATTCTCACGTTGTTCTAATCAGCATGGCCCATGCCACCATAATGGTAAATCAACCAACTCTGTTGGAGATATTCCACGAGTTAATATATCCGCCGGATTTTGTTTTGTCGGCACATGCCTCCATACTTCAACTGGAAATGATTCCTGAATCTCAGAAATCTTATTAGCAACGAATGTCTTAAGCGCATTAGGTGAGTGCTTGAGCCATCCTTAAATTATCGTTAAGTCTGTCCAAAATCGTATTTTATTTATTTTTACTCTTCAAGAAAAAAAAACCTTTCTCGCTAATCTGACAGCTAAGACAGCCCCACACAGTTCAAGCTTAGGTATCGTGATAACCCTAAGAGGTGCTACTTTTGTTTTGGAACACAACAGGTTTACGTGAATGGATCTGTTTATATCAACAGAACGAACGTATATGCAACAGCTATATGCGCATTCACTTGCATCAGAAAAACAATGCAATTCTATATATTTTAGGCCTTTGCAAATGACATGCCTGTTAATTTGTAAATTATTTAGATTTGAAATTTCATCCCGAAATTTAAGCCATGAAGAATGAATTGCAATGGGAACCGATTCATCCCAGGATAATTTTTCTAACCAAAGTTTCTGAAGAAGAATTTTTATGGTTATCACGCATGGACTTAGCAAACCACAGCAGCAAGTCCGAGGGTCCTCGTTGATTCGTTTAGACCAATTTTGACGATTTCTACGATTAAATCGGTATTTAAATTTATATTTTATACTATTTGTTCACAATTAGAATGCCATTTTCTTAGTATAAATCCAGCAGAGCGCAATATTTCAAAGATTTTAACGCTGAGACGGGATAATTCTTCAATAGATTCACTTCCAAATAATCCATCATCCACGTAATATAATTTCTTATTACTTTAGAAACATCAGGATGCGCGGCTTCGCATTCTTGTGCCAGTTCAAAAAGGCAGCGTATGGCCAAAAATGCGGCACTGCTGGTTCCGTATGTAACGGTTTGCAATTCATAAGTACTGATCGGATCTGTAGTATTATATCGCCACAAAATTCTTTGCAAGAGACATTGTTTGTGATTTATGAAAACTTGGCGATACATTTTCGCGATGTCTGCAGAGACAACAAAATTATAAGTTCGAAAACGTAAGAGAATGGATAGTAAGTCGTTTTGAATAGTTGGTCCGACCATCTGTAAATCATTCATTGAAACACCAGTTGATGTCGGAGCACTACCATCGTAAACGACCCGAAGCCTAGTTGTTAAAGTATCCTCTTTAAAAACACCATGATGTGGCATATAATATGATATATTTTGGGTATCAAGTGGTGTGATTTTTCGCATATAATCTAGGTTTTCGTATTCTTGCATAAATTTCGCATATTCAGTTTTATAAGCTGAATCACGGGATAATCTTCGTTCCAAATTTAAGAAACGCCTTTCAGCTTAAGATCGATTCATCCAATTTTTCTAAAGAATCTTTTAGCAGAATAGAAACAATGAACCTACCGCGTTTAGTGTTCAATTTGAAATGCTCTTCATAAAGCAATTCTTCTTTAGAAACATGGGTATTTGTATGACACTCCTCTATTTCCCAAAACTTGGCCAACTGACTTTGAATGTCTACATTTTTAGAAAAATTGCAAACTACCCGTCCACTTTTACTTTGATTACCGTTATGCCTAGATACGATCCAACCAAAAACTGTTTTTTGTAAGATGGGACCTACACAAAACAGCTTAAACTTTACACAAACACAAACCAACTTTCCCACAATATTTCTAAATCCAATAGATCATCAAGAAATATTCTGACTCTTCATGAATCTGCCTAACAAATTCTGATGTGGTATTGAAGAAATTCCTATAAATATTTTCAAATGTGTTGCTAGTTCTATCGGTATACCATTAAGCCAATTTCTCAAAAGGTTTTTTCCTGGATAAAGTTACAACAGAGAAAATTATCCCAGTTTATAAAAAAGGTGACCCCAATATTGCAAAACACTATAGACCTGGATTTTTATTATCATCACTTAGATCAATTTATAAGGCAATTTATTTTGATCTGTCAAAAGCGTTTGATATGATAAATCATGTGCTATTGCTAGATAGGCTCAGCTTGGTTGGTTTAAGGGGTACATGCCTATCCCTATTAGACAGTTATTAACAGCAGTGGAGCAGCATGTTCCTCAGGGATCTACTTATCTATCACTTCTATTTATATTGTATGTAAATGGGCTCCCAAGGGATCTGTCAGCATGTATGCCAGTATGGAGATGACACATCAGTTATATTGATGCACATTGATACATTATGTACTTATTACTTACTGTGATTTTAGTGATATGGAGTGTTTAACTTTTCACTAAACTTAGATGTAACTAATTACATATTTTTATACAATAAAAATTCCGTTGATAAATAAATAAATTTGATTTACTAACCGGCAAGGGCTCCATCGTTGCAAACTTGTACTGGAAGTTCCGGTTCTAAGGCGGCTACCGCTACTGTATCGGTCACTACTTCGACTGTTTCTTCTTCAACGATAGCTTCCTGTGATTGGTTAAGTTAACTTAAGAATTGTTTATTTAAAATAAGTGGAACTAAGTTTTTTATTAAGTACTTTAAAATCGGTTTTTTAGCAACCTTGGCATGTTTCGGCAATAATGAATTGATTATTAACGATTCTAATAACACACCATGAGGATTTATGCTTGCTTAATTTCTTTTGTTGGACTTTTGTTATAACTTTAAAAGATCTAGAAATTTGGACTAACTGTTTTAAGTGAAACATAAAGTTTTTTCATATTAACCATAAAAGTTGCAGTATCTAGTAGCAGGTTATCGGGAAATTTTTTTCAATTATCTCTCCATTCACAAGATCTGATTTTTTAAAATTTAAATAACACAAAAAATTACAATTTACAAGCTTGAGAAGTCACATAAAATTGCCTGTAAGCCAACAATGATAAGAAATATTCTGTACCATAATGGGTTGTTTATTAAATCATCTACCTAGTAAAATAATAAGTAAAGCTTACCACTGGTGACTGATCAAAGTATCCGCTTTCATGAATTTTTCCTAAAATTTCCTTTATTTGACTGTAGGTTCCTCCAAACACATCTTTCGCTTTTCCATCTACAACAGCCAGTAAGTGCTCGGCAGCGGCTTGGACTTCATTTGTAAATGCAGTAGGATTGCCTGATTCGTGTTTCGGGGTCACAGCGGGATATAAATCATCTAATAGTCTAAAAATACAATTAAAATAAATAATGAAGAAAACATTTGATGCTGAAGAACTTACTTAAGATCAGCTTCAGTCAATTGTGCAGCACCGTTTCGACCATTCAAAAAATCATTCCTAACAATCTCATTACCCATTTGATTTAATGCGTCTTGTACCAATAGAATTTCCCTTAGCCTAGCAAGTTCAGCTTGACTTTTTAATGCAGCTTCTCTTTTTGCTTGCTTTTTTGCATCTTTTTCTGATGAGGAAGCTATGCCTATAAAGATATATTTAACATTATATTTAAGCAAATATGTTTATATAATAATTTACCTAGGAACTGTTTGTATAAATCTCTCGCAAAATCCAAAGTCATAATCACTTCATTAATCTTAGCCAAAGCAGTCTTTTGATCCGAATTCAGTTCTTTTCCAGCATTTTGTAAGTCCCGATAAGACTCTAATTTAGACTAAAAACAAAAACACTTTATCTATATTATGAGAATATATATAGCAACTATATAAAACCATATATACAAATAGATTTAATTAGTGGTTTAGGGCTGTCAAGCCTGACAAACTTTTATGTCAGCATTATTTTACTATAATAAGTGTAAATTAAAACACTCAATAATATGATAATCACATCTCAAAAGTCCTCCTGAAAATACATTTATTAGTGACAATATTAAAAATAGCTGAACTTGTCCTGGTAAACGTCCATTTTGGTAAAATATTTTAATCTTATGACAGCTTGAGAATATCTAATTATGTGAGCTTTAGGGGACTGTTTAAATACAGCAAAATTGTCTTAAAAAAAAATGATTATTTTCACTGCATGCACTTTATTTCAGCATTTCCAATATGCATGTTATGTTTATAATTTTTATAAACAGTAAAAGATAGAAAGTACTGGTAACATGTATGTATATATACCACTAGAAATTGGGGCCTTCCTGTATATACAAAATATCTATTTTTAAAGACAGACTAAAGGATTCTTATTAAGAAATCTTTTTATTTTTTAAGTGAGATTGTAGACACTGATATGTGAAGCATAATCTTAGATGGCAGATTATTGGTACCATTTGCATTATTATTTGCTCATGATAGGTACGGTATATAGGTTTTTAGCACTAACTGAAATAAATAAAATGATAATTTAAATTAAGAAGAAACAATTATTATTTTTAATTTATTACTGGGTATGATAATAATAACATGCTTCATAGGCAAGTGTTTTGTTCTAAGATTGTATGCCACTAGCATTAAATACATGTAAGTTAAACTGAAACTGAGCTCTGGAACCTGGGAAGTAATTTTGGGCAGTATTTCTGTAACAAGCAATTCTGCAAGATTTTTGTAACAGCTTGCTTTCAAGCTTTGCTGATATATTAGATCATTTTGGAACATTTTTTCTTAGTATGATCACCTTATTATGGTCAGGATTGTCAAGAAGTTATAGGTGTACAGAAGTGATTTACCTAAGTTAGTAGTCTTCAAAATAGATATAAGGAGAGAGAAAAATATTTATAGGCATACTATTCAATTGAATGGATTAGAATATAATTAGATAATATCTTATAGAGAGACCTGAATTATCTATGATAGAGCAGGATGTTCTACAGAGAGCTTCGAAAGAGATCAGTTCCTTTGATGCTTCTTTTACAATGTATATTTATTATCAAACTTTCTAGAAAATTACTGATATTAATTTATAATGCTCTAATTAAGCCTATGTTGAAATATGGGCTATTAGTGTTAGTATCTTTACATACGCAAAATTAAATGTTTGAAAACTGCATAAAACTCAATAAAAAAGATAAGGCTAAATATGCCAAGGCTTTTATCAACAAACCTATTAAATAACAATGGCATGGGCATTTAAAAAAATATATAAACATAAACAAAGCAATGCTAATCACTTATACATGTAACATAAATCATGATATGCCACAATACCTAGAATAAATTTATTAAGGCTTAAGTCAACATTTGGCAGAAACCAAAATATTACACCTCAATACTAAAATGAAAATTGTAGAAAAATTTACTCATTAGTACATTTAGTTATTTATGAAAAAATAATAATATAGTTCAGTTTTAATATATAGAAGGCAGTGTAATATATTTAGCTCTGTCATATTTGTACCATTTTTAGATAATTGTGATTTCTTGTGATTAGTAATTCTTGGAACTATGTATTATTTTAGACTGTATATAACTTTAATTTAGATTTATGCAATTGTTGTTAGTACGTTTCATATTTAAATACATTCATAAAAATTCTTCCTGCTTACTGAGGTACTGTATTATTTCATCTATTGCTTTAGAAGTGCTTAATCCAAATTAAATCAAAAACTTTTATTTGCTTCAATTACCACCTTGTCACAAAGAAAAAAAGATGAACCTAATTGGACAGGCATAAACATTGAAGTTTTTAAGCCTAAGAATTGATGTATAATATAAAAAAAATTAATGTCGGAAGATCTAAGGTCCAACAAAGCAACTTCATTAAAAATTATTCAATTTCCAGTGGTTTACCCGAAAATTCTGATAATGAGTAAAGACAGAGAAATTAAAATGTTTTTTTATACTTATTTTAAGATTTCTTAACTGTATAAGCTTAATGTGATTGAAGACAATTATATAATATAAGTAACTACAAAATATTATGTATTTTATTTAAGCAATGTTGAGGTTAAACTATTAAAGACTTTATCCTAGAATTATAGGAATGTACATTTTCATTAGTAATAAATTTAGATAGGTTGTTTTAAAAATAAAAAGTGCTGACAATGTTAACATTTCTAATTTTTTAAAGTAAATTCTATATGATTCACTATATGACAGCTTTGCAATTACCCTAATTACATTTTGTGTTGTTTAAACACCATTAAAAACCTCAAAACAGAATACCATATAATAATTGCCTCTGAAATATCCCCATGTATGCTATCCTAGTAATTTCTTGACTAGAATATGTTATATATGTTTTCTGATTAAAAAAATTACGCTCACAAGCTTTAAAGATAGTTTTTCTATGTTTATATTAAATGCCAAGAAATTTAATAGAATTCTATGATATGTTATTATCAGATCTTAAGGAGAATTGAATATTGAAGGTTTCTTCTATATTTAATAATAATGAATTTGCACTAAACCACTTTTTTGCCACCTGTAATCCTTCTATCAGCATACCCTGGGAGGTCTCACGAGTCCACATGGGACACATAAAATGTGGAATCATCAGCGTATTGAAATGTGTGGTTACAAAATTGAAGAGACAGATCATTCAAGTAAAGCAAGAACTATAGTTGCTCCAAAATTAAACCCTGAAATGTACCTTTTTTTTTAGAAATGTAAGCTTCATTTTTGCAGCAGGATGTCATGAGAGCACAGTGAAATGCCTTTGAGAAGTCTCAGAAACCTACTGTAAGCACCTCTACCCTCTTAAAGACACCCACAGTATTGACAATCAACCTCTGATAGACCCTGTCTACAGCCAAATTAAAATAGTGAAATCATTTTTGGACAGAAAAGTTGTTGCAATTATTTTGGTTAGACCTCTAACAACTGATATGGGATGATAATTTTATAAGGCCTAAAGATGACTGTAATAAAATACTTATGTTGTTCATTGACTTATGTATTATATTGGCTATTAAATAAATGAATAACTATATTAAATAAATCTTTAAGGTCTTCACTCCTCTGGTAAAACAATAATTGTTGAGGATGGTTACTGCAGGTACCAAACCATCTCTTATTGTTTATATGAATTTATTACTTAGACCAAATATATCATATGTTTTACTGTTGGATACACTATTGATTAAATCAAATACCTCTAACTCAAGCAAGAAAGATAGAGGAACAACATTTTATTTGCTGTCTACAGCTAAGTTATTAAGTTTGGTCAGTGGTCACCCATATGAGAAAATTGGTATTTTTATAAACATTATGGACATTACATAGGCATTCTTAATCCTACTGACCCTTTTTAGAAAATTCCAAAAAAATATGTTACCTATTTATCTATCAAAAAAAAGAAAATATAATTTGCAATAAATTATTTCATATTTCTCAAGGATACTGATAATAATGACAAGAATAAAATAAAAATCTTTAATATCAGTTTCCTATTAATATGACCTATTTTGCCCTATTAGGAGCATCATCAGACATAATATACAATCATAACACATCAACCTTCACTTTTGAGATAATAACAATACAGACACATGATGCTCACTGATAGAAGTGGTAGTTATATCAGCAAGTATCATATTGTTGTTTTTGTCTTTAACTGGCAGGTTATTTTTGTAATTTTCTAAAAAACAGATGATATGTTCATGATAGCTTTAATAGGGCATAAAATGTCACTTTAATAAGAATTGAATATATTTAAATTATAGATATTAGAAATATCTCATCAGGCCAAAATTATTTGATTGCAAAATTGTCAGTTTCCTCTCATTCCCTCACCTCACAGCAGATGAGCTTTTGGAGATAAGTCATTTTGACATGTAGTACTGGAACATGAAATCTATGTGCAATTTATATTTTGAGTAGAATTATTTCTATAATTGACTTCTTTATTATTATAAAGAAGTAGATCCTCATATGTTTTTTCCTTTTGCCTTGACAGGGTTTATTGACCCTGATCCACTTTGTTGCCAAGACAAGTCGAGAACAACAACTAGAACCTACCGGTAAGTCAATGAGTCCATACAACCTAAATAGACAACACTTTTTAACCCAAATTTAGGAAATCCCTTATGGCCTGGGACTCCCCTAACTAAAACGAGGCCATAGAAACAAGATCTTCAGGCAATGCATGTAAAAAGTTTCCGAGCAATTCCACCTTACCTTTCTTTTCTCCAGGTTCCGAATCTTGTGCTCTATAATGGTAACTGCCTGCCGAATAGGCGTAGTCGCAGTATTTCCATTATCGGCCAATGCATTTTCCGATGAGGAAATCTGCTTGTCAATCTTGACATTAGCCGCAGACGGCATTTTCACCTCTTGTAGAGCTATTTTAACTACCTAGCGATGCCCCTTGGGAAGAAGTACCGTTCGGTCAACGTTCTTTAACTTGTTTTCGGTTTTACCACGAAAAATTCTTCGCTAAAAAGATGATAACATAAAAGAATCACACTCCATCGAAAAGCCGACAACTGTCTCGAACTCGAACTGCTGAGCGCTGACAAGTAATTAACCGGAAACGGTGTCGACGGCCATTACTAAAACGCTATTGGTCACAAAGCGGATGTTCTGAACGCGGGATTTTTAAATGTAACGTAACCATTGATATAATATATTTCGCCTATAAGGGTATTTAAAAAAAAAACATTTTAATATTATATTAGTCTTAGTTAACTGCTGATATTTCTCCATTAAAAAAAACAAACAATGTAATATATCACATAGTTATAATAAAAATTAAATAGTTAAGAAAACTTAAGTTAAGCTTCTTTTTTATAAACGCGAATCTTGCGTGATACGAGTTGCGAAATCCGAATAATGTTTATATTCAATTGATGTTGGAATTGGTTGAGTTTGTATTAATAACTATTAATAGGAAAAGGGGATTACTGCACGACTTTTTGGCATTTTCTTATCTGTGTCAATTTAATAATATTCGTAATTTAGAAGGTAATATCCTTGATCTAATACTTGCTAAATCGTCATGTATGTTGATGGTGGTGTTTCACTTGTCGCAGAAGATGCTTATCATCCGTCTATTGTTATATCATTTTTAAAGCAGAAACTAATAGAAATGGTAACTCCAAGGCAAACCCTTAAAGTCTCAACTAAAAGTTTAGAAGAGCTAACATGGGAACGTTATTAGCGTTATATAGTACGCTGTATCAGCTTATCTTTGAGGTTCAGTAATGGAATTTTTTACATGAACTTAATAATGTTAATGGGGCAGATTCTAGTTTCTATGGTGTTTTGGATGATATATTTGACAGATCACCTCCCTGTTATAGATATTTTAAAAGTAAATATCCAAGCTGGTACATTGCCCAAATTGTGACAACTCAGGAAGTGAACTCTTAAGGAAAAGTTTGCATAGTAGGGAGAAAAGAACTAAATAGTCAAAAAATTTAATTCGTTTTAATAGAGCCTTGATTTATTACCAGCATGTCCGCCTTTAACTATATCTTGGCACAAAAAACATTAGTTCAGCCTAATCTAATCTCTTAAAAAATTTAAAAAAGGTTAAATTCTTAGACCATACTTTAAGCTAGGTACTACCTCGTTCGAGCTATCAACGTATATGTAGCAAACTTCCAAGTACAATCTTTCTTATAAGACATCTCTCAAATTAAGTTGCACGACATATATAGTTAGTTACCAAGAAAATAAAAATAAATTAAAACACAATTACTTCGATGAAGTCAGATTATATATAGTTGGTATATTAGCTTTGCTTTCAGGCTAAAAAGGTTTTTGGTATTCTTTACCGTAAATGTATCAAATTTATGGCCTACACTACCGTAACTCTTCCAAAATAAGCATGTAACACAGTCTTATTTAAAAATATACTAGGATTACTGTACTCACTCTTACTAATTGTAGTGCCCTAATTTGAATCTCTAACTATACAATAGACTCTTCTCTCACTTTAAGTGCCATACAAGAAACAAAATTTCCTTCCTCCTTCCTACCTAGGTACCCCATTCTTTTTTCTTAAGCCCTACAGACTCTATCGAGATCAGAAAGTTCATTAGCAATATATATAAGAGGAAGAAACTCTTCTGGTTGGGATGGACTCTCTGCTAGACTTCTTCAAGATCTTCCAGATCGAGCCATTGAAGCTTTGACTGTATGTATCAATAATTCTTATCCTATTGGAATATTTTTTAAATGCCTTAAAACTGATCTAGTAATTTCGCTCCACAGGGAGGCGATCTCGATAGCTCTTTGAATTTCTGACCAAATTCTCTTCTATAAGCACGTTCAAAGGTTATTCAAAAAAAAGGGAAATCAAGCTATCATTTGCTTTTTTAAATCAATATGAGAATTTGTCAGAGGCTGATGAGTTTCTGTTTCCATTAAACAAAAATACTACTGATGCTATATATTCTTTTTTTCGAAACCTCTATGTGGAACGGTTTAGTGGTGGTTCTTGTGAGTTAACTAAGGCGTTCGATTGCTTTGGTCAGTAGATACTGCTGAGGAGGCTGGAGCATTATGGATTTAGGGAAGTGGCAATTGATCGTCTTTGTTCATAACTCTCTGAGAGATATCTAGTTGCATGTCCTCTAATATTCCTCCCGTACATAAATGACACATAGTTAACCTGTTCCAAGAAGCTTGCCTCAGCTTGATTTTTGAAAAGTGAATTAGGTCTTATCTGTGGAATGGAATCCAATATGTAAAACTCTGCGGCGAGGTTTAAAAATTCATCTATGTACGTTCTGTCGTGTCGCATGATTCCACGCTTAATCGTTCATGAAAACGTACCTTAAAATTGCTGACAGAGCTGTAACTGTCAAAGTTTTCAAAAATGACATCGGAACTATTGTCAGTGTCACTTTCAGCATTTTCCAAGTTTGTTTTCTGAGTTCAGCGGAACTATAAACAAAAATATTTCCATAACTCAGCATTAAAAATTGAACATTAGAAGGATGTTTTGCAGTTTATTTTAACAAAATAATTCCTTTTTATATATTTTTTAAGATTTGAATTAACAAGATGAACAATATCGCTCCGTTCCCCGATCCGGAATCCTTTGGATTGACATCACAACAAAAGGAAATTTTATTGAAATATTTCGGAACTCATCCTTACTTAATGTTAGGAAGATACTCCGAAGTCTTCTCGACAGAAGATAGTGCTGTCTTATGGTTCCAACTATCCCAGAAACTAAACAATACCATTCCAGAAATAACACAAAGAAGCTGGAGACATTGGCAACAACTTTGGAGTCGATTCTCTCAAGAACTACCTCGCAAACAGTACTTAACCCAACATGAGTTCCATTTGTTGGAATTACTAAAAAGGGTAAAAAAATTACCATTTGACGATTTATTCTTATCAGATTTAAGTCAGATTATGCCAACAAATAGATGGCAAGCTATTTTAAACTGTGAAGAGAAACTTAAAAAGGCTGAACACAAAAGTAGTGAGGATCTCAATAAAGTTGATGATAAAGAGACCGGGCTACACTCCCCAACAGTTGAAGCTACTAAATTACCTACATTGAGATGTCTTGAGAGTAGTGAAATTAATGTTAATCAGTCAAATGAAATGATAGAGATGTCTGAAAAGAGTGAGACCGTACAAAATATTCCAAAGTCAAAGCCAAAAAGTGATAATGCCAAAGTAGAAATCTTGTCAGATGAAAAGAAGGTGAGTGTTTGTCAGTCATATTAATTAAATGTGCCTTGAGTTGAAAAGAGTTCACCAGTGCTAAACGTCCACATAAAATAAAATATATCATATAGTTATTAGCGTAAAGGATAAATAACTTTAGCAAAGATGTTTTAAAAGAATTGCAAAATTCACTAAAATCTCAAATTCAAATTTTTTATTGGCGTCAATTCACAAATATGGTGTTTACATAAGTTGAATAAAATTGATTCATAAAATAAATGATTCACTGATTAAGAACTCCTTAATTGCCACAAATAGGGATGTAAAATGATGGCATTTATTGGTCATTTTTGTAATTTATGGTCATTTATATTTTCTGATTTTCAATATCAGACTAGGTACTTATTATAGTAATAAAAACACACATTTCAAATAAAAAAATATTTATAAATAAAACACAGTTGTATTATTAAAAAATAACATAAATATGTAAATTCAAACTAAATGCTTATAAAGGTAGGTAATAAAAGTAATAAAACTGGATTTAACTAAAATTCGTAATTTTCTTCTTCTTCAGTCTCATAATTATAGATATCACTGAAGCTAATATCAGGTTCATTTTGAGATTTGCAAAGTATACCTTCCAACTCTTCAATAAGACTAATGCTTTCGCAGTGGTACAACTTCTTGGTCCCTGGTACAGCTTACATGTTCATTTCCGTTATCAAGTAAGGTTTTAGAGGTGAAGGTAGAGGGTAATGGTGATTTTGACAGTCCAGACGGTTCCTCATCGGCATTGGGAATAGTTTCTAGAATAATACTGCTTTTTCTATATTTTTTAAAATGAAAATAATAATGTTAATACCTAAACGATTTTGTTCTATCCTAGAATACACATGTCTGACATGTCTCTCCTTGTCAACTAATCCTAATCCGAAACTTATATCTTTGCTCGGTTTAACGCTCTTATAAGGAAATAGTTTTAGATTGTGATGTATATAAGTTAAGTAAGCTCTTTTTGTTGTTAGACGATTCCTAGTTTTAGAATGTATAAATCCATAAGAACTGAAAGTTCTCTCAGTAGCTGCTGAAGTAGCATGCCAAGTACAGCTTCTGCCACATGTCGAAGTGGCATTTCAGCTTATCAAAGGTAAATTTACCTTATCAAAGGTAAAATTTTTTTCACAATCCTGCACAAATTTTAATCCCCAAAAACCTTTGCTGCTCCTATAGGCGGCTAAATTTTCAAGTACTTTGCTATCATCAACATAATCTAAGTACATGGCAACAGAATGGATGTAAGTTAACCCACCTACAATTTCCTTTTGTGATAGTTGCTTTCCTAAAAAACAAAAAAAAATTATTAACTTATAATTTAATTATAAGTATAAAAGTATACTTAACTACATATTAAAGTTCAGTTACATTAAGTTTATTCATTTTTTTAGGTATTGAGTTTTGTTTAAGTATCAAAAAAAATTACCTTTATATCGAGGATCCAAAATGTTTGCAGCAAAGTGTATTTCTCTAAGGCACTGTTGCCTTTCAAGTAGACTTTCTACTGTTACTTTTTTTTCCTCCAGCTTCAATAAGGGCGAGGTAGACAATTGATTTTCAAAAACAATAGCAATTTCATAAAAGGCAACAGCTACTTCACTAATGTTGCACTTGTCTGATTCCAAACGCAAAATCCATTTCTTTATTGGTTGTAATAAAGTTAAAAAATGTTTCGTCCAGAATATATCATCAAGAATATCATGTTTATTCCTTTTTCAAGCAATGTCTGATACTCTTCTGTGATTGCCATTGCTTGAAGAGTGCTTTTGTTTTTTTGCAGGCTCTCAAAACTTGTAACTCTGAAAGCCCATCTTGTTGCTACTGGAAGTTTAAGGGTGCAGGATTCACTTTTTTGCTTTTCCTTTGAAATTCTTTTAAATGCAGAAGTTAAAACCGATTTATTTTTTATTGCCTTTATTATGGAGTTCAAGGCATTAAGAAGAGTTTCTGTGGTCTTTAATTTCATTATATCAGTAACCAATAAATTAAGTGTATGTGCTGCGCAACCGTGAAATGAAATTAGTTTGTCTGGATATCTACTTTGTAGCAAATCCCAAGATTTCTTCATATTAGCGGCATTGTCTGAGCAAAAGCCGATTATTTTGTTACTTCCCACCTCATTGTATACCATTTATATTTGATCTGCCATGTACTCACCTGTATGTCTACTTTCTTCAGTAGACAATGATTTGTAAAAAACAGGTTGGGGTGTGGTTGTAACAAAATTAATTATGCTCTCATTCCTTATGTTTGTCCATGCATCACATTGAATGCCCAGGACTTTAGCATTTGAAAACGAATTTGATAAAACAAAACGTGAAGGTAACGTCAAGGACGGTCTGATTTTTTTAAAAAGGTCTATCCAATAATATATATTTTCTGTATTTAAGGGCAGACCTGTAGCATAAATTGCCTTTACTAGCATCAACCAAATTTCATCTGGATCGTCGGGTTTAATGTTGTCAATAAAACTGCTTAGAGTGCTTAGGGTACTAATTGAGCTACATTGACTACGACTACCCATTCACATAACACATAAGAATTCTTATGTGTTATGTGTACCCATTCTCTGGACTTTAGATGCCGATGAACTATTCCTTACCTCTTCTAACTCTGCTTGCTGTTCTGCTGATTCAGCCACCGACACATCCAGTTTCCCCTTGTTTGATTTTTCTGACTCATTCAGCTTTAGTTCACTTTTTAACATTACTTTAACATTGTCAGGGCACATTTCACATGTAACAAGATGTAAGCCCATTCTAGTTGCATGGTGTGCAACCTATTTTTTACAAAATTTACACTCGTAACATTTCAATTTCTGTCCTGGCTTATTTAGAGTATTAAAGTATTTATATACAATACTATTAGTTCTACCCATTTTCTTTATTTTCTGTGACTGTCATTTTTTTTAATGATGGTCGTTTATTTTTTATGACCGTCATTTATTTTTGCGACAGTAAGATTTTAATTGATAAAAAATAAATGACGTGACCGTCATTTTCAATATGACCGTGACGTGACCGTGTCAGCAAAATTTGCTCACATCCCTACCCACAAATAACGGGCAGTGATACTTAACAGAGAAATATTCCATTCTCCATAAAAAGCAGATGGCAATGGGTTCTCGAATGGTCATTACTCAAAGATCTAATTACTCTTTTTTCTAAAATAAACACTAGGACTCAAATAAGTAATGAGAGCATATCTTAAATGTGACTCAACATGATAAAAACACACATTACAAGTGATTGCTAATTCCTGATAAGTTGCCCATGACAAAGTCAACCTGAAGAAATTTGCTTATTTAAATTTTGAATATGCTCATTAAATAACTTATCATGATGATGATACAGGCATCGGAGTTTGTTTGTTTATTTGTCTAAATACAATAATGCTGTATAGGCTATTTTTCTTAAAGACAGTTATTCTTATCTTCAAACCTATATTAACAACAAAAAATCTATCTGATATGATAAACCTTTTCCAAGAAATCTAATAACTTATCATTATCATCAAATAGTTCAAGCTCTTATAGTTGTTCTCTTGACCAAACTAATAAACCAGTGTATAAATGCTGAATTTCTCACCTTCCTATACTTTCAAAAGTGTTTAAGTCAATTTTAAAGAAGCAATTAACCTTCTATTTTGGAAAAAACAATCTATTTACAGACAGTTTTTGGTCAATAGACTTTCTCTAAATGAATCAAAGAACAGCAAGTTAAACTTTAAAGGAAATTCACTTAATATTGCAGGTGTGGTCTCACACGTATGTGACAATTTCTAGGAGGTATTTTAGATGCTAAATTAACATGGAAAGAATGCGTAAATCACCTGTTAGACAAACTAAGTAGCATACTTTTCATGATAAGATCCTTAACGGCTATTTATGACATCCTTGTCCACTATTAGTAGTAGCTTTAATTTTCTTTAACTGATGATTTTCAATATTGTTCTTATTGCTTTGAATTACTCTTTTAAGTGTTTTAGTATGGTCACTTTTTTTTAAGCACTTACTCCACACATATCACATAAAATTTTTATTTTATTTCTTTTTGCTATCACTTTCTGTAACCTTTTTTCTAATAGTTTATCATTTTTCCAGAATGCTAAAAGATATATATCAGAAGAAGATCCAAATGCATTAACTGAAGCTAATCTTTTCCCAAATGATTTCACTGAGAGTGATAGCACAGATGTAGAAACAAACATGGTAGATCGCAAGCCGGAGATTGAAGAACAAATGGCCACTTTAACAACCATTACTCAAAGTTCAGTAAGCAACTCGAGATTATCTTTCGGATCTGCGGCAACTTCTAGCCAAGGGCAAGCAAAAAGTGAGCCTGACAATACACACCACAAGGCCAGAATTTCAAACATAGAAAAAGCCTTGATAAAGAAGTTCATTAAAAGTGATGTCATCAAAATGAAATACTTGAAGAGAAAACTTAAGATGGAAAATGAGTATCACAAAAGAAAATTAACCTTGATGAGAGATTTATTATTCCTTAAAAAGCGAAAAGTCAAGGTTGAGGAAAGGCAAGCTACTGCGCTCATGAGGATCTCTAGATATTTACATCGGTTAATGCAAAACCCTCGATTAAGACCTGAAATACTATGAAGATAACTTGTATAAGATTTACTATTAATACTATTTGTTTGTATAATAAGTTAGAGTTTAATTTAAATGAATTTATTGATATTATTAGTAGGGAAATAAGTCTGTTTTGTTTACTCCAATTTATGTTTATTAATAATAGATAACCAATAACACACTTGCCGTTTTGTTTCCTGAAAGTGTCCCACAATCCCAAATCGCGACCCATCCTCTTATTTATGTGACTTTAGCGTTTGATAAAGGTCAATCAATATATGCCCATCTGAAACATTTCTACCTTTAGCACAAAAGGATGTCTTGTCTTGGGTTATAGGTCCTCCGAAATCATTCGATTATTAAAACTATGGACTACTAAAACAACTACTCTGTTACACCAAACAGAATTCTGATCTTTGTTAGGTTTTCAAAGCCCCAATTAATCCAGAGTGTCTGCACCTTTTTTACCCCTTGGTAAACTTTAAATGTTCTATAGATGTTTATGCAAATAAATAAATTTTTATAGTTAAATAGTGCAATTTGTGTGCTAAAAAATTGTAAACACAGATGCTCTTTATTTAACACAAATGATTTTTTCCAGAACCTAAGAAATGCTCTTAAAATGAGAAATGAAACAAGTCATTCGTGCCATTCACATATATTTGAATTTCAGCACTTTTATGAATTTTAAAACTAAACACAAAATTATGAAACTATGTAGGACCTAATTTTAGGTAACATTTACTATTACTCTAAAAATTACAATTTAATTTTATCAGCTAAGGAGCAAGATAAACCAGTACCATCAGGTTCCACCTGCAAAGATGTGATTTTGCCATCCTCTACAACCATCGAGTATCTCTTGCTACGAGTCTAAAAAAAATGATTATTCAAGGATGTTTCTGTGAGTAGTAATTCCAAAACAAATACTTACACCTCCCAGGGGAGCGATATCTACTACCAGATCCAACGATTTTGCTAAAGCAGCGGAGGGGTCGGCCAGCATTCTTATTTTGCCCGCCGTTCCCTGATCTTTCGCCCATGCACCCATAACAAATGGGTCGTTAACTGACACGCATACTATTTCGCTGATGCCTTGCTTTTTTAGTTCGTCAGCCTTGGCTACGTATCCGGGCAAGTGGGTCTAAGAAATAAGTTATCTAGTTCTAAACTGTTCTAGAAAAAACCTACATTTACTACTTAATGTATAAGTATAAAATTGACGATTAGAAATAAAGTAAATGAGAATATTTAAAAAATATATTTTAGGTACTTTAGACATCTTTTTTATATTATGTATATAAAGTTGTCTCCATACATCTTGAAATTAAATAAATGTTCTGATCCTCAATATATAACGAAAATACCTATATCTCAACAAGATTTAGATATACAGGGTGTTCTATTGATTGAACTTCTAGAAGTTTGTAACAGGATCATGATATTTAGCGATTTTTTCTGAGATTTTTTATTCAAAATGCATAAGAACATGTCCATCTGATGCCCAAACGGGCAGAAATTGAATGCTTAGAGAAATGGAGTAAACATACTAACAATAATTTATGTCTCAAAATTGGTTGCGGTTAGCTACCGCAATAGTTCCCAAGCTATAAAACACGAACTATAGTTTTTAACGGTTATCTTCAAAAAGATCTAGTTCCCTGAGGAAGGTTTTCCGGAGCCATGTTCATACGAACTTTTCTTTTTTTTTTGACGTTTTCTATGTATCCTAGAAGTTTGTAACATGATCAACGTAACATTCTGTATATGGTAGTATAGATGTAGATAACAAATGATATACAAACCAAGTTTCAATAATGTGTTGATGAATACCTAGTATGAATTGCAAAAGGGAATAAAAGCAAGGCCACATTATTTATCATATCATTAATTAAATATACTAACCTTGCACTACTAATGTATGGTTTTTAAATCATAAACGAAAGGTTTTACTAAGTTCGGGAAATTATTATTTTAGATATATTACAGATATTGTTGTATGTCACATTTAAAATAATATGGCATTATGGGGTAATAATAAGGCTTAATTAAATCAAAATAATATTAGTTGTTATACATTAAAATATTATCAAATAGGTCAAGAAAGGTTGCAAATGAAATGGGATACTCACTCCTGTCACAAACCAGGATGATATACATCAAAACAAAATACATGCATGTGGGTAAAAAATATATCAAACTAAGACTTTTTCTAAGACCCTGAAACCAATAAAAACATGAATTAAAATGGGTGGTGTAAATACATTAGTCAATACTAGTTCTACTATGAACTTATAGCTTAATAATTGCTTAGTAAACTTTTCAGTACACTGGAAAATTATAAATTGCAATACAAAAAAAAACCAATCAGATCATTTACCAAATCATCCTATTTCAAGGTGGATTCAGATCGAGATATCCTCTCTGTCTATTAAATTTTGAGAAATGAATTCCCATTTAGTCAGGATTTAACTTCAATATTAGGGTTTGGTGCCATAGCTTGTAAAATGTTTGTATTGCTTTAAATTCACTGAGAGTATACTCGTTTATGAATCACAAAAAATAAACTTATGTCCATTCATCATTCATAAATCAAGGATCTTAATATTCCTCTTCAATCAAGCAAATGCAAAAGATTTTACTATTATCATACAGGCTCTCCTAGCTGATTTTATATTTTGTGTATAGTTACAATATCTAAATTTTTTCTAGACCTTGATACCTAATAGATTTCTCATACCTAATAGATATGAACACCATATAATTCTAGACCTTGATAAAGAGATCTTTGGCATACCCTGTACCCTTTTATGAAATGTTCAGAGGGCTCAATGAATGGCATTGATCTTTCGATTATAATCAAATATATCGGAGATTCTATATTTCTACATTATAATAGAAAAAAGAAAGTATCTTCTATTGTTCTTAAGATATTACTGTTGAAATCTAATTTGTTTTTTTTTTGTAATGTACAATTAATATATATATATAATCTCAATTTAGCAGCAAGCTTTTTTACTTTACCATAATCAAAAAAAACTCTATTACTAAACATAATTTTTTTGAAGCAAACACCTTTAAATCTAAATATTCAAATAAAGATTACTGGGACATGAATCCTGGATTAAATTTAAAAAAAAAAAACATAAAAGTGCAAAATATAGAGGGGATTATTGATGATCACTACACTTAGTAATTTTTTAGTTTTAGTCACTCTTAGGGCTTAATAGAACTTAATTTGTATAGAAATACCCTCTTCAATATTATTGCATAGAATATAAAAATTGTAAATCATTTATTAAGCCAAGGGTTAATGAGTATCTACTCATTTCAGTATTTAGTAGCAGATAGGCTATATTTGATTGTTAGGAGGTTTATTTGGAGATTTAAAACAGTTGTCAGAAGTGTCAAAAAATCCTGGATATTGGGGTATTGAGCATATTCATACATTGCCAATACAGATATGCCAGTGTTAGAGCAGCATAATAAATTATATATACCCACTTAGGTAATATATTATTTTAATACTTATTCTGGGCATTATCAAAATAAAACATCATATTATAAACTTTAATTAATTAAAAAAAAAACCCTTATTAATGCATCTACATTATAACTGCAAAAAACCTTCTAAAAATATGTGGTACATTAAGATGATTTAGTCAGTTTGAATATTTGAATCCTCTACTCATTTTGAAAACATTTTAATCACTTAAACATCTCACATACAATATTATACACACAGTTTGTGTGTTTGTTGTTGGCTGTAAAACAATTAAACTTAATTGAAAACATTGATAAAGATGTATTGATCGTTTGTGAACACATTTTTATACCTACTGTACATGGGGTAAAATGTATTTAAGTAACCTTAGACTAACAAAAATCACCCAAAATGCGATTATTGAGGTAATTCTAAGTAAACCAGTTATTTCCAACTGACAATTATTGTGAAATATGTTATGTTTGGGCACTGTACTTTCATTTAACTATATGATAATAATTTATATACAATAAGTAGGTTTTTTAACTTTGTTGTTACTTATTCTCAAAAGTTGCTCACACAGATTTTAAATTCATAAGTACAATTTATATATTATTCTTATGTATAAATGTAGTATATACAATTAATATTAAAAAACATAGTATAATTAAATGAAATTACCTTTGAACACCCTGGCGTAAATGCTCCGGGAACAGCAAACAGAATTATTTTCTTTCCTTTGGCTAGCTCAGCAAGATTCACCTTATTTGTAGGAAGATCTTCAAAAAGATCTACACTGGGAAGAGTATCACCAACCTAATGACAAATAAAATAATTAAATTCTAAAACAAAGACATTCATTGGCTGGCAGCTTAAATGAGCAAAAGTATGAGTAATAAGAACTAAATAACTCATCTATTTATTTATTTGATTATTCGTAATATTACACATAGTGCTTTTACAAGTCAATATAAACGGTAATATATAAAATGCAATTTCATGATTTAAAACTTAAGTATTAACTAAAATTAATAAATAAAAATTATATACGCACATATACAGTAAGATTCTAAAATTTATATATAATTAAAATCTACAGAGACTCAATTTAAAAATACTTATAATAGACACACAATATTTATAAAACAGTTAAATTAGGTCATTAAAATTGTTATTTAGGTACCCTTCAAATGAATAAAAAGACTTTTTTAATAAATAGTTTTTATTTTTTTAATAAAAGCTTATTCATTAAGATCCCTAACCTGCAATGGTAACACATTATAGAAACAAATCCCATGATAAACCGTTCCTCTGCGGGTTCTCCCAAGCCTGCGAAATTCCGGCAAAATATTCAGACTGTTTCGAGTTGAATACTGATGTATATTACTGTGTGTTAAATATGATGGTAGATTATTTTTTATAAAAGTCAAACATTGCAAGATGAATACACATGGAAAAGTGAAGATGCCAAGTTCAGAATAACAGTGTCGACAACAGTCACGGTGCCCCAAACCAGTCATAGCCCTTATGCATCTGCGCTGTAAACCAAATATCTTCTCCCCATGAGTGGAGTGACCCCAGTTCAGCACAGCATATGACATAACGGAGCTAAGGTAACCATGATAAGCCAACAACAAAACTTCCCTTGATACAGAGCTGGATAGATTTCTTATTAGAAAGGTTATTTTTGATAACTTAGATGCCAGCTGAATAATGTGGTTTTCCCAAGTGAGACCAGAGTCAAGAAGTACACCCAAGAACTTTACAGATTTATCCTGTGGCAGATCTATTTGAGAGTTTCGAAAGTGAAAAATTTAGATGCTGTGTTTTTGAAGCATTAAGGTTTAGTTTGTTTGCTACAAACCATTCCCTCATTTTACTCTCTATTTTCTCTGTACTGGCGATTTTCTATTTTGCCGGGTGATGATGCTGAAGTAGAGTAGTGTCATCAGCAAACAGGATCAACTTATGCTCATGTACGCGGTCTGTAAAATAAGGCAAGTCATTTACATAAATAAGGAATAAGAGTGCGCCTAGAACGGATCCCTATGGTACTCCATGATGTAATGGCTGTTTATCAGATACACTAGCATTGTATGACACATATTGGATTCTGCCATACAGGTATGACCTGACAAAGGCAATACTCTCTGAATGAAAGTTGTAGTAACAGAGCTTGCTTAATAAAATTTCATAAGATACACAGTCATAGGCCTTTGTCAGGGCAAAGAATGAAGCATAGGTGTCGAAACCCTTTTCCAGACCCCTTGATGAAAAATCCACCAAACTCTCAATAGCGAATGCAGTTGACCTGCTACTCCTGAAACCAAACTGACCCTGCACAAGGAGATTGTTATTTTCAAAATGTTGGTACATTTGATCCTTCATGAGTGATTCCAGAATCTTTGAGAAAATTGAACAACATTGATATTGGGCGGTAGTTTGACACATCAACAACTGAACCTTTGTTTTTATATATTGGTATCACTTTAGCCACCTTATAGAATGTAGGAAAAATGTTTTCTTTTATGCAGGCATTTAAGAGATTTGTCAATGGATAAATGATAATATTTTTAATTGTTTTAATGAGTTTAATGTTAAAATCAAAAGAGTATTTGCTCTTTTTATTATTAAGAGAGTTTATTTTATCTCTAACCACATTGAAAGTCACCTCATGAAATTTAAAAGAGTCAGTGGTAAATCTACCAGGAGTTAAAAATTTAGAAAAATTGTTTGTGGGTGTAGGTAATTTTGAGACTATACTTTCTGCAATGTTAACAAAAAAGGTATTAAAAGTTTGAGCAGTTTGATTTTTTGAAAAAATAGATGTAGCATTTTTTGAACTAATTAAACTCCACATTGCTGCCTGCTTGTTTTCCAAGCTCCTAATAAAGTTGTCCTTTGCAGCTTTTTTGGCTTTGCACAGCTCTCCCCGATAGGACTTTTTATACTGAGTTAACTCTTGCTTAGAAACCATAGTAGGGTGCTGCAAATGTTTGTAGTGCTCGTAACCTTTCCCCCATGTTCCTAAGATGTTCATTAAACCATGAAGATTTGTTTTCTTTAGGGTCCGATTTAAAGATTTTAGATTTAATAGGGAAACTTTCCTCCATAGCATTACCTATTAAACCGGTGAAGGTTTCACATCTGCTGTTTATATCTTGGTTGGTATTAAGAATGGAGTTAAAGTTAATTGATTCGACAGCATTGTAAAAATTGAAGAAACCTCTGTCAGTGATTGGCCTGTAATTCACCCTAAAGCCACCCCCTCCCAAACTGCCCCAATGACTTAAACATAGAAACAATTCCTGTATGGTCTGATAAAGCATCAAGATCAATTGGCTCAGAGGTAAAGCTATTTACGTTAATATTTGTAAAAATATTATCAAGACAGGAACTATGCCTAGTGCTGAACTGTACAGTTTTGTACAAACCGTATGAAAGTAGCAGGTCCACATGGGGGGCTACCCTAAGGTCCACAGAATCCAGGAAATGCACATTGAAGTCTCCAGTTAAAATGATATTTTTTGAAATGTCAAGTCACAGCCTTCTAAGTCCTGCACAATTTAGATTTTAGTTTCCAAACAAAGAAAAGTACCAGTGATAAAATATTTAATTTTGGAATATTTACATACACAATTAAGCTGCGGTGAAATTTTTTTTGGAGTATTTCCACTGTTAAGGACTGTATTTTTTTGCAACAGTCTTAACTTTGTAAGAGACTGGTGTATGACTAACCAACTTGGCTTAAATGTGTCAAAATGCTGTATTATGGAACTAAGGTATTATGACTATGAGAACTCACATTTATTCCCAAAGAAGTTATCTCGTGAGCCTATTTAATTATTGTTCAGCATTTAAACTCCTTATATATAATATGGTTCTATTGTTTGGATTCCTTAGTATCAGTGATATGACATTGCCTTAAAGAGGTTCAGAGAAGATTTCTTAGGTATTTGGCTTATCAAGAGAATGGATTTACCCATCAGGGAGAGTATCAATAAAACATTCTTTTGTCAGGGTTTGCTGTTGAATCTCTGGCTAAGTGTAGAATGCTTCAGTGGAAGCTTGTTAACAAAAAAATTATCTAATTTTCCTCCATTTCTTCTAGCTTTACACATTCCTTCCTTGCAGGCAAGCGACAAGCCATGTTTTGCTTAGGCTAGATCCAATATCCAATATAATAGTTCTCAATGATCTCATTTTTGTTATTGTACAAACTTTAAATATGTCACTGTGGATTGAATATTGAGATTTTTGTTATATGGAGAGTCTTTTATTTATTATAATTCATTAAATGTGATATTATTTAATTCTAATATTTTAAGTGTCACTTTAACAATAATCACCTTGGTGGCTAAAAAAGTGTATTTTTTCTATTGTTCTATTGATCATATGATATATGCTTTTGCGATTTTTGTACTAATTGTTAATTTATTTATTTATAATCTTACAAACACATTTGAAATGTAATTATAGGTGGGAGTGCTTACTGGCTTGCAGAAAGAAAAAGGAAAACCAATAATAATGATGAAACCAAACCTACACTAAAACTAATAACATTTAATAAAATACACCTACTTACAATTAAAAATCAAAAACAAAAAGAACAGATTAACAAGTAAATGATTAATCAGATAAGGATACAAAATCAGTTTTAATTTGGCGAATACTAATATTAAAGAGATCTATATCATATTTTTGTATATAATTATTACATTCTTGCATCATTCTATTAAATGGCGAACAACTTGAGGGTGAACACTGGAAAAGATTGTTATTTCTTATTCTCAAATTGATTATAGGAACAACAAATGATAGATGATTAATTAAAGAACAGTTCTTGTAGTAAATAAATAAGACATCATTCATATTACGCCTAACACTCAATCGTACCATTTTAAATACAATTAGCATACTATTATAGGAGATCATATAAGGATATGCATTATGTGTTCTTAAGTACAGGTATAATATGCACCATTGCTTTAGGTGCCCAGATAACATAGAGGCATACTCCAAGATTGGTCTGACCAGTGAGTTGTACAGAATTATTATTGATTTTATTTCTTTAAAATGTTTTGTATTTCTTATTACAAAACCAAGAAGTTTATATGCTTTGTTTACAATAGTTTCATAGTGTTGCTTAAATTTGAGATTTGTTTGAAAACAGACTCCAAGATCCCTAAATTTACTTTTCCTAGTTAACGATAAATTATCAATTTTGTAATCAAAATTTATAAATTGCATTTTTCTTGTGAAGGTTAGAATTTGACATTTATCTATGTTTAATGACATTTTATTTTCTCTGAACTACTGGGCCACCAAGTTCAAATCAATTTGCAGCTCAAGACAATCAATAAGAGATGTTATGTGCATAAATAATTTAAAATCATCAGCAAACACGAGACATCTAGCATGCTTTATACAGTTTGGCAAATCGTTCAGAAAAATTAGAAATAAGAGAGGCCCAAGGTTACTGCCCTGAGGCACCCCAGATGTTACTATATATATTTTTGACAATTTTTTACCAACTTTAACCATATTAGATAACATTTTAAGATACCATAAACCTACATGCTTCCAGCGAGAAACCAAATTTACTCAACTTATTCACCAACAGCCCATGGTCAACCCGATCAAAAGCCTTTGCACAGTTGAGGCATCTGGTAGAAATCCATGTTGTTGCTGAGAGAATTTATTCATGAAAGAGCTCAAAATATCTTGCTATAAAATGTTTTCAAAAATGTTTGTGAGAGAATTAAGAACGCTAATTGGTCTGTAGTTGTCAACCAAAGAATTATCTCCTGATTTGAGGATTGGAGTAACCAAAGCATATTTAAGCACTTCTGGAAATGTGTTTGTTTTTAGACACAAATTAAAAATGGTTTTTAATGGAGTGCACAAGATATCAGAACAACCTTTATAAATGTATGAGGGGATACTATCATTGCCAGTGGCCTTTTTTGATTTTAATCTCTTAATGGCTGCTTGAATTTGCATTTCAGAGATCTTGGAGAATGAAAAGTTGCCACTAGATTTATCAAAGTTAGGTTTTTCAGACTGTTGAAATACTGAGCTAAAATATAATGCAAATGTGTCAGCTATTTCCTGAGCACAGTTAACAGTACACTCCCCATAGCATACCTCAGCCGGAACACCAGGTCTTGAACACCCAGACCTGACAAAATCCCAAAAGCTATTTGGGTTAGTTTTGACATTTCTCTCGATATTCTCATGATAAGTTCAAAGCTCATGTGCAGTTTGATATTTCACTGTACTTCTAATTTTGCTATATTCATTCCTAATTTGAAAATTGGCAGTGCCTTTTTTAATTTGTTTATGCAGATGTGTCTTTAACTTAATATTTTTCTTTAGTTCTTGAGAGAAGTATTTTGGAAAACTTTTGAGTTTTTGAGTGCCTGATTTAACTTTCTTTCTGGGTATTGTCAGGTCTAAGCATTCATAAACCTTTTGATAGAACACATGAGTTCACATGTCAACATTGTCAGCCCTTTCAAGTTCTGCCCAATTAACTTCCCTCAATAATGTATACAACCTATAAAAGTCGCCCATTGAATAGTCATAAATAGTTCAAAGATATCAGTAAAACCATACTTAAAGCAGGATGGTACTGATCTTCATCAAGAATTGGATTACCACAGTGTTCTAAATTAGTTATTTGCATATTAGATAGTACAAGATCCAGTTTTCTTTTCATTTTGTTAAAGACATTATTATGCTGGTCTAAATTATAAAAAGTTATTTATCAACTTACTTTTCTCACAGCCTTCTGTTACATAGAATGGTAAGTTAAAATCTCCTAAGATAATTATATTTACATCCTTATATAGGATACATTCAAATAGGTTAAAAAATTGCACATATATATCAACATTTGCATTTGGTGGAATATAGACTGCACATAAATAAAAATATTTCTTTTTAATTGTAATTTTTACCAATAAGCACTCAAGACTAGAATTGTAACTTTAACAGTGGTTTTGTTATGCAAAAAAGTTCATTCAGAAGATTGTGTAGGGTCAGAAGAAGGTTCTTGTCGACCTCTTTTTTGCATCACCAAATTTTAACTTATTTTGTACTTTTAATTTAGAAAGTACTTGAATTGGACAAATAGATGCAATGAATGAATGCAAAAAGTGTCATACACCAATGCTAAAACTACCAAATTCAAACACCAGTTTAGTCATAAGCTCTTTTGCTTGCTTGTTTGTTTTATGGCACTGCAGCGAGGCAATTGCCAGCACAATCATAAATTTGTTTGTTTTCTATTATCTTTAAAATTGAGGTTAAATTATTACAGTTATGCAATAAATGTTACGTCCTAAAGAAGGAATTTTACAAAAGATCTTTGTCTAAACCACATTTTTATTAAACTTTTGCATAATTATTGTTTGAAAAAAAATGGAACAATCAACTATAAAGTCAGTTCTTCTAATGGATCCTTAGGACAGAGTCAAGTGAAGAGACCAGTGTATATGCTAAGAAATCAAACCAAAACTCGGAAAAGCAGGAAAAACTTTAATTACCTAATGTCTAGCATTAAAAAAAAATCTTTAAAATCACATGAATAGGACATACCTTAACCATTTTCGCTACTGAAGTTTGCAGAAACCTTTGCACTAATGACACGACCGGTCTGTTTAAGCTCTTTGTGGTTAATAATGAGATTTTACTGACTTGCATTCCTACCTTTTTTGTTCAAACCTGTATGTAAATTAATGTAATTTGATTGTAGTGATTGTCAATGTCAAGATCATATAACCTAGTATAAGAAAATGAATGAAAAAAAAAACAATGATGGAAAATGAAACAAGAGATAGGATATTTTGTGAGTTAAACAGAGAAAATAAAAAATTGTCTAGATTTTACTAGTAAGTAATAATGACCTTGAAAAATAAACTTGCCAATGGGCTGGCAAAAGGTTTTGCAATAAACCGCCAAAAGTCGCAATAATCGAAAATCGATTTTTGAATAGCAGAATCGATACGATTTTTAATAGAATTACGATAATCGTTGCGAATTTCGAAACAGAAGCCACAAGTGACTATAATTGTCGCGGCGATTATCGCAAATCGGAAGTCGCCTCTTCTATTAAATTAAGCTACCTTCACATGCGCTCTTTTTGCAATAGGCGCATGAAGCCACTAACGACTGCCGAACTTTTAATCCCAAATCGCTCCTTGAATAGCATTAGGGTGCACTTATATATTTATAGGAGCGATTTTGCAGCAGGCGCTTGAAGTGGCTGCGATTTTCTAAAAAGTGAGTTCGACCTACTTGGCACGATTTCCGTAAATATTCACCATATTTGTGTTTGTGTCTTCTTAGATGTTTCTTCTGTTCAGCAATAGGTCATTACAATTGTCGAGGCAATTATCGCCAGTCCATTCTTCTATGGCATTAAGCTGCTTTTACATGGCGGTTTTGTAGTTGCGCCTGAAGCCACTACGACTGTCGTGTTTATTTATTTATTTATTAACGATATCCACCAATTTTACAAAAAAAAAATTATACAAAAGATACTAATATTAATAAAACTTAAGCTAGATAATAGTAAGACATAAATCAATGTTAACAATTAATTTAAAGGAACCTATTAAAGTCACTAATTAATTTGAGAGAACTCCTAAAGCTGCTAAAAAAAACGTGCAAGTTAAGACTATACCTATCGAAAGAACGTTGCATTCTAGTTATAAGATTGTGCTGTCCATAAGAACTACTATTAAAATCTACATAGAAGAGTTTTTTCAGTCTAGTCAATTTTTGCGCACGAAAATTCAGCCTATTTAAAAGATAATCATAATCAGTCATGCCAGATATTAATTTAAAAATAAAACACAAGTATGTTAGTCTTGGTCTCTTGATTGTGCCTTGTTTGTATGTGCTGAAGTGTCTGCTGTATATTAAACAGTGTGAGAGTCAGTTTCAAGCTGACAGGGATGTCCATGACTACAACACTCGTGCAAGGAATAATTTGCTACCTGCCTATTGTCGTCTGGGGAGGTGTGAGGATAGTCCAGGTTACTAGGCTATTAAGTTTTTTAATGTATTACCAAATATCCGATGATCCTCCGATGCCGCGGAGGTATGGCACTATAAATCAGCAGAGTGGAACCATCTTCGGGAATTTTATCACTCATTCCCTTGGAAAGAAGTCTGCTTTAGAACCAATAACATCTCAGAATGTGCAAACCAAATTACAGAGACGATCTTGGCAGGAATGGAAGCTTATATCCCTTTTTCTACTAAATGCGGATCAAACAACAAGCAATGGTTCAACCTGAATTGCAAAAAGGCAGTAAACAATAAAAACGCAGCATATCGCAAATGGCGTCAACATCCTTCCATCGAAAATCGGAGGAACTTTTTAGCCTCCAGAAATAGCTGCAAGCGAATTATTGATGATGAACTTCCCAAATGGAACAAGATCTTTCTGGTCGGTATCGAAAGCCGTTAGTCAAGGATTTGCTAAGTCGGCCTTGCCACCCCTAACAGCAGATGATGGTTCTATCGCGGTAACAGCAAGGGAAAAAGCCAACTTACTGTGTAAACTCTTCACGTCCAATTCTCCTCTGCACTCGCAAGGCAAAACACCGCCATATTTGCCAAGGGTGAATTCATCGATGGGAGAAATTTCGTTTCCCCAACAAATTATAAATAAAATTCTTAAAAGCGTAGACACCAACAAAGCTTCTGGACCCGATGGAATTCCAGCCCTAATACTAAAACGTTGTGCAGACGAATTGACTCCTCCCTTATGTAGACTGTTCACGGCATCGTATAAGCAGGGCCAATTTCCAACAAGCTGGAAAACTGCTCGAGTGCAAGCTCTACCCAAAAAGGGTAAGAAGACGATGCCCTCCAATTACCGCCCGATTGCACTAGTTCCAGTAATAACGAAGATTATGGAGAAAGCAGTCAACCAACAACTGTTAAGATATCTGGAATCATCTGGACTAATCAGCGATCATCAATACGGCTTCCGAAAGATTAGATCCACCGGCGATCTTCTGGCCTACGTCACACACTTGTGGACGGAGGCCATGGAGAAGCACGGCGAGTCCCGCTCAGTCGCTCTTGACATTTCCAAGGCATTTAACAGAGTGTGGCATGAGGGACTACTAACCAAGCTCTCCTCAATCGGCATACAAAACTCATTATTGAATTGGATCAAAAGTTTTCTTGAACAACGAACAATCCAAGTAGCCGTCGATGGGTACCTCTCCGACAAATTTGACATTAACGCTGGAGTCATGACATTAACGCCTTTGACATTAACGCCCTCAAGGATGCATTCTATCCCCCACCCTTTTCTTGATATATATCAACGATTTGCTAGGAACTACTGTCAATCCAATCTACAGCTTTGCGGACGATAGCACACGTATTTGCACATTTAAGTCCGCCAAACCAACGACAGCCGCAAGTTCTCAGAATCTTAGGCAGCAACAAGTAGCTTCAATCAACAACGATATTAGAGCAATCTTGGAGTAGGGCGGTAACAATCTGGTCAATTTTAACGCTAAAAAAACGCAGGCTGCAGTATTTACGATGAAGACTAACCTTGGTGGCCCGGAGCTGGTTATGGCAGGGAAAACATTGCCAATGAAATCATCTCTACATCTTCTAAGAGTCGAGGTAACCAACAGTGTGTCCTGGCATGACCACGTTGCCGAGGTCGCCAGGGCGGCTTCCAAAAAACTCGGAGTGCTTTTCAAAACGAAAAAACTGTATACACCAGAACAGCTGCTGACTCTTTATAAGGCTCAAATACGCCCTTCCCTCGAATATTGCTCGCATGTCTGGAGCTCTGCACCCAAGCATAGTTTAAACCTGCTGGATTCTATACAGAAGAGAGCTATTCGTCTTATCGACAAACCAGAACTGACAAAGAATCTGGATTGTCTGAAGCTCAGGAGAAAGGTGGCTGATCTCTGTTTATTCTACCGTTATTATCACGGTAAGTGCTTCTCTGAACTGGCAGGCCTGATTCCACCCAGGGCTGTTCCGGCAAGAAGGACGCGTCTAGCAGTTGCGGCTCATCAACATCGAGTCCACTTGCCTACCCCAAGGACGTCGCTGTATCGGGACTCATTCATCTGGAGAACATCTTCTTTGTGGAACGGGCTTCCACCTCACATATTTCCCGACACATACAACCTACAGCGATTCAAGATAAATGCCCACAAATATCTTCGCGCAAGCACCACTCCAAGAGTGACATAGGACTTTCTTCTTGTGCTTGTGTTTACCATAAAAAAAATATATGACTAGGGTTTTACCAATTAAAAGTTTTAAGCAAAGGGTGAAGCATTATCTAATAAACAATGCATTCTATTCTTTTGACGAGTATCTTAATTCAGATTTTAACATGTTGTAAGTGCCATTATTCTTAATTTTTTGGTTTTAGTCCTTTTATTTTAGTACGTATCTTACGTGAAAAATACTGTTTGTAATTGTTTTAACAAACCCTTTTAAGTAGTTTCTTTTCAATTAATCTTTTTTGACGTATGTAACCTGTACATGTACTGTACATCTTATTAACAATAAGAGAATTTTTATAGAATGGGATAGCTATGCAGTATATGAATATATAAGTGTTATACGATGTTATAACTGTTGGAAATATGGTCACAAAGCAGTAAACTGTAGACAAACTGGTGTCACATGTCCTCTGTGTAACAAAAATCATAAGAGCACAGAATGTAGTTCTAATGAGCAAGAGTGTACAAACTGTAAATATGCACATGAGATTTTGAAAATTGCTAATATTAATTTCAAACACACTGTTTTTGACAAAAACTGTCCTTGCTATTTGAAGGCTCAAGAAAGAGTGAAATCTAAAACAACGTATATATAGCAACTAAAGCAGCCACTTTCTAATCATAATATAAATGACCTAATTGTCCGTATTAATGCTCAAAGCCTTTTTTCGCACTTTCAAGAAATCTATTATATACAAAGATCTATTATATAACAGCAGCCCTCTAGTAGTATGCATTAGTGAGACACATCTTACATCTGACATAGAACAGAAAGAAGTGGACATACCAGGGTATACTGCAACAATATGCTATTCGAATAGTCGACGAACCGGTGGTACTATAATTTATATTAAGAATGTTGCAACCCATTCTGTTATATGGAACGATGCAATGGACTATGAATATTGGGCTCTCTGGATCGTTTTACATGTGGGAAAAGAGACATTGTTGATAGGATCGATATATAGGTCACCTAATTCAAATTGCAGACAGTTCTTAAACTACTTTGAACAAAAATTAAATGAGGATCTAATACATCAGCAGAAAACATTTATTTTGGGTGACCTTAATATAGACCTCTTAAAAGAAAACAATGAAGCAAAGCGATTGAAAAGTATTGCAGAAACTGGTGGCCTTAAGCAGATTGTTAAAGCCCCTACAAGAATCACAAACACATCATCTACGCTCATTGATCATATCTATACAAATGAGTTTAAAGCCATAGAAATACAGAGAAATTTTCCTGTAATAACTGACCATGAAATTATTGGAGTACAAAATTGCAGTGATTCTTTCAGGCATAATAAGCTGTATACTTCGAAAAGAACTATAAATCGTGAGACTATTAACCAAATAAATGAGGAACTGGTGGGCGCGAATTGGAATTACACCTCGACAGATGTAAATATTGTATATAATGATTTTATAAGCATAATCCAAACAGCTTTAGATAAGTTTGCGCCTGAAAACAGATATTCTGTAAAAAAATATCCATGGATTAATGCGGCGGTTCAAGAGGTTTAACGGGAAAGAAACTTGGCTTATAGAATATTTTGCTTTACAAAAACCGGTTGTGACTGGAAAAGCTATCAAAAACTCAGAAACAAAGTAACCTCGGTAATGCGTACTGAAAAAACCAAATATTATGATAATAAAATTGATCAATGTAAAGGTGATAGTCGCAATATGTGGAGGACCTTAAAAGGTTTACTGGGAAATAACAAACAATCTGTTGATTATATGGATGTTGATTTTGGGACATATACAGGTAGTATAGAGGAAAACTTTAATCAATTTTATTCAGATAGCTTACAAGATATTGCTGCAAGTATTGAAACAATAGAATGGACTTGTAATACAACTAATTCTCCGAATATACAAATTTCACATTTTAAAAATGTCAATCTGTCACAATTGAAAAAGACAGTTTTTGGATTAAAAAATAAAAAAACTAGTGATAATGTGCTTAGAACAGAAATTGGTAAAAGATTTATTTAGTGTCATTGGATACCCTTTATTGCATTTAGTTAATTCATGCCTATCAACTAGCATAATTCCAAGTGATTTAAAAACTAGTGTAATGATTCCAATACCAAAGGTAACCACTCCAAAGATTCCTGCAGATTTTCGACCAATAAATTTATTGCCTGTCATTGATAAAATTATAGAGACAATTGTATGCCAGCAGTTGAGACAATACTTTGAACAACATAAACTGTTATATATTGGACAGTCAGGGTTTAGGAATAATCACTCTTGTGAATCTGCTCTTCAGTATGTGTGTGGGACATGGCGAAAAGACATTAACGAAGACAAATTAGTTATTAGTGTATTTGTGGATCTTCAACGTGCTTTTGAGACATTAGACCGTAATATTCTTCTTAAAAAACTGTTATATTATGGTGTATGTAATAGAGCTTTGGACTGGATTAAAAATTACCTGGATAAGAGGTATAATAGAGTATCTATAGGACAAAAGTTTTCAAATAAAATAGAAAGTATCGTAGGTGTACCACAGGGTAGTGTTCTTGGACCGCTGTTGTTCGTTATATATATAAACGATATCTATACTGTTTTACAAAACTCTTTCGTAAATTTATTTGCAGATGATACAGTAATTTGTGTGTCAGGTAAAAATTACAAGAAAGCTACAAATATTTTAAATTCAGAATTGAATATTTTGTATCAATGGCTTTGTAAAAATAAATTAAAACTAAACGAATCAAAAACAAAGTGTATGCTAATAGGTACCAAAGCAAATTGTAAAATATTTTTAGATCAAGGTTTAAATATTGAAATTAATAAGTCAAAAATTCAATTTGTCAGTGAAATAAAATATTTAGGAGTACTCTTAGATCAACAATTAAATTTTCATGGTCATGTAAATTATATTTCTAAAAAGATTGCCAAGAAAGTTGGGTTTTTTAGGAGAATTTCTAATTGCTTGTCTCAATGGACTAAAATGTTAGTATACAATACAATTATTTTGCCGCACTTTAATTACTGTTCCTCTTCAACAAAATAAAGTAATGCGAATTATTCTTAACGGTAATAAATATACACCTATCAATCAGATGCTTCAAATATTAAAATGGCTTCCTGTGAAGCAAAATATTCTTAAGGCAAATTTAATTTTAATTTATAAAATAGAGCATGGATTTATGCCATCATATCTGCAACATTTTTTAGAGAAAAGATCCAACTTTCAACAATATAATATAAGGTCAAGAAATGATTATCATATATCAAGAGTTAGATCAACTTTATTGCAAAAATCATTGTTTTTTGAAGGGTTGCAAGCTTTTAACTCTCTTCCATTAGAAATCAAGAACGCAAGTAATTTAAGGTTATTTAATAAGAAAGTTAAAAAACATTTATTTAGAAATAGCGTTATGTGATGTACAGTTTATGTATTACTATAGGTTTTACTTATTTTTTATACTACTAAATTTAGCAAATCGAATGTATTAGCCAAGTGCTAAATAAAGAATATTATTATTATTATTATTATTATTATTATGTGATAACATGAATAAATTATTGAGTATTGTGTCGCTGCCTTTTAGACTATAAGCTACATGCAATTACTGTTCGCCATTTCGTATTTTCGACTCCGATATGAACGCCGCTTAAGTCCGCGCGGCTGCGCAAACGCCGTCGTCTTCATCGATCCGTCAGTTCTGTCAACGCGTCATTTCCGTTTTGGAAGTTGTAAGCGTTGGTGGCGTCGTATTTCGTCGTTTCTGCCGCTCTTCGTCTGCTGTGCCTGCACGCCGCAAATAATACAAATTTATACAACGATCTTCAGTCTCCTGGGAAATTGGTAACTAAAACGTTCTACGAATAGAAATTCTTCGTTTAATTATTATTTACTACGTTTGCTGCGAATATACATTCAAAAAACCCTACAATCCAAATCAAAAAAATATAACCGACGCCCTCATCCAGTAGTCCGACATTTTGTTTTATTTTTCTTGCAAGTAAAAATAAAATACAGCGCCGCACCATCGTCTGATATGCAGGCACAGTAAAACTCCTACTAGATACCAATTATAAATCTTCAGTTCCTTTAATTTTCTCCAGCAACAAAAAAAAAAAGATGGCTCTAAACCTGCTTTATTATTCAGCATCTACTACTGCTACTACTACTTCTACTTCATACCACCATTACTCTAGTGATATTCGCCAAACTGTTCTAGTTATTTTAAAGCACCTTACAAACCAGAAATATCTCCGATTTTCACAGAACGACGAACTACAAAATGGGTGACCGAGACAGAAGCATGAACAGATCGACTAGGGTTTACGTTGGAGGCCTCGAAGATGGAATCAAAAAGGAAGACCTCGAGGAAGAGTTCCAGAAATTCGGCAAGCTCACCAGTGTTTGGATCGCGCTCAACCCACCGGGCTTCGCCTTTGTCGAGTTTGATAATAATGCAGATGCCGAAGCTGCTTGTGACAGCCTTAACGGTATTGACCTGCTCGGTTCAAAGTTGAGAGTTGAAATCGCCAAAGGTAGATCCAGAGGGGGTGGCCGTGGTGGCGGCGGCGGTTTTAGAGGGGGCAGGGGTGGTCGAGGGGGCGGCGGTGGCAGAGATGGTGGCTACCGTGATGGCGGATTCCGTGGGGGTCGAGGTGGCGGCAGGGGATTCGATGGGGGCCGAAGGGGTGGCGGTGGATTCAGAGGGGGTCGAGATGATGGAGATCGGTTTGGATCAAGAGATTTCGGTAGGAGGAGTGACGGTTTTAGGGGGGGTAGGGGTGGCGGTGGACCACCGAGGAGGTTTGGTGGAGACGGTGGTGGTGGTGGTGGATCCTACAGATCCAGATCACCAATGGGCGGCCAGAGGCGTTAGAAATGTTACGAGTTAGGATTAAGTTTTTTTGTATGTTTTGGTTTGTGAGGCATAACTTAGAAATCTTTTATTTTGTAATAGTATTGTGATATTTGCCAAGAATTATAGGCTTACCTTTTATGAGGTATATATCACACTATTATTACAATCATTTTTATATGTTGTGTAGGATTACATTTAAAAATCACATACTCCAACCTGAGTTTTCAGGTGTTTTCTCTTGTAATAAATTTTTTGTGTGACATACTGTAAAAAAATGGTTTCTTCTGATCTGGAAAGTTTAGGAACTAGTTTAAAGGAGTGAAGATAAACTAGGCTAAGCATATTATATAGTATTGGTTTAAATGTATTTGTAACATTGACTGGTTTCATTTACTACCAATGTGCACAGGTTGTACAACAAATATTTTGATGTAGAATAGTCACGAAAGCCTGTTAATAAACCGCATAATATCAGATCTTTTTTCTTTCATTTAAATTAAACCCTATTAAAGAATATGAGAAAAATGTATTTACATAATGTAAGTAAATTATTCAAAACTATAACCATCTACCAAAACTAGAGACTCAAAATTATTGAGAATGAAAAATTGGGGAATTTTAGGACTTTAAATCCGCTCAAGAATACACCTAAAGACAATAGGCCATTAAAAATCATAAAATTATGTAAGAAGCAACAGTTTTTCATATATAGAAAAAAATATTTCATTAAACATGATAAACTATTACATTTTCTTCACAGCAAATGGATGTGGTGGTATAATCTGAAAAAGATGTGTTCTCGTCCTAAGATTCAGAATCTATTTCTATCACTAGCTTATTCTGGTTCAGCTTCATGATTAGAAGTTGTGGGACTCTCATATATTGGTCTAACAATTTTTGTAGGTTTTATATCAAATTTCGCTATACTTCAATACACCGCTTGTTAAGTTTTCTATAATATAATCTGTAATACTTTTATTTATTTAATAGACGGGATCAACCCCATTACAAAAAAAAATATTACAAAGTTCAATAGTTACACCTAACCATAACTTATAATAGCTAAATTACAAATATGTTTTTACAGGCAAATCAACAGAAGAGTTTACACAATCTCTCTAATTTGATTCCTAAAACTAGACAATCCAATGCCCACAACTTCAATATCCTTATGGTTGATAATATTTGAGGTTCTTTCGATAGGGGAGTGAGTGGCATAGTTGGTACTGTGAAAAGGCAAAGCAAATAGTCGGTTTCGTCTCAAGAGTCTTGAGGGGACATTGCAGCTAATTCTACCGAGAAGGTCGGGGCATACAATCAGACCATTAAGAAGGTTAAATCACCACGAATACGTCTTTCTCTCAATGTTGTCATAGCCAGCACTTCCCGTGCATCATCATAAAGATGATCGTTCGGTATTTCCAAATTTAATTTAAATAGACAAAATCTTAAAAACTTATTCTGAATTATTTCAAGGGCCAGACAGCTGTTCATGTAATAGGGGGACCATATCGTTGAGCCATACTCCAATAAAGAAACCACCAAAGACATGTACATTCTCTTACAGGTCTCGACTGAGAACAAAACCCAGAACCCTGGAGGACCTCACCACTATAATATTTATGTGTATATTAAAATTTAAATGATCGTCAAAATTAATGCCAAGATCCTTGATTGTATCAGAATACTGAACAGGGCTTTCCTCTATATTGTATGATGTTACAACTTTTTTACTTCTCTTGTGAAAACTAATATAATTACATTTCTTTATGTTTAAGAATAAGATATTGTTGACACACCAATCATTTAGCCTATTCAGGTCATTCTGTAACAAAATTTGGTCTTTGGGAGTCTGGATTACTCTATAAAATGTCAGGTCATCTGCAAACAATAAAAAGGCACTATTTTCAAAACATGTAGTATATCATTAATGAATCTAACCTGCTGAGTCCGGCCTGACAAAAAGCTTGTGAACCAGGCAACTATATGATTGGAGAAACCAAACACTCTAAGTTTCTCCTGCAAGATTCTGTGATCGACTCTATCAAAAGCCTTGGAGAAGTCTGTATAAATCACATCCATCTGACATCCCCTCTCCAAGGCATCCAACAGATCCTGCTGATAGATCAACAAGTTAGTGATCGTAGATCTGCCCGAACTAAACCTATACTGCTGATTGAGCAACAGCTCCTTGCAATAGAAATAAATTTGGTCGTAGATAAGACTGTCCAACAGTTTTGGAATGGCCGACTGGATGCAAACGCCCCTATAGGTGCCTATTTGGTCATTATCATCTGATTTAAATATTGGTACCACAAAACTATGCTTCCATAATGACGGAAAGAGTGCTGAGCCAAGGGATTTCTGAAAAAGAAAGAATAGAGAGCGAGAAACAGTACAGACACATTTTTGTAAAAAATAGTTTGGTATCCCATCAGGACCTGAACTAACTTTGGCCTTTAATTTTAAAATTTTATCAAAAATCAAACCAACAGGCAGTTGGGGATTAGGAATTGTCATATTTTCTCCCACCTGTTGACCCATATAATAATTGTTATTTTTATTTATATTAGTATTGTAGACAGTTGAAAAAAACTGGGCAAAACCCTCCGCTATCTGTTCGCAACCAGAAAATTCATTATCACCATAATACATTGAATTTGGAATTTTATTTACTGCCTTCCTACTGTTGAGGTGATACCAAAAGCTTTTAGGGTCAGTACACAGTAATTGGTCTAAATTTGAAATATAATCACGGTAGCAAATATTCGTGAAAGTTTTGCACCTCGCCCTGAGATTAGAAAAAGTGACATAATCAGATTGATCACGAGTACTGATGTAATTCTTGTGAGCAATCTTCTTCTGTGTAACTAGATATTTAAGTTCACCCGAGAACCACTTGGGAAAAATCAGATGTCTTATATCTTTTGAGAGGAACAAAAAGGGCTATTGCCATGTTTAAAATGTGATAGAATTGAGAGACAGCTATGTTAATATCAGTCGTGTTCAGTATGGTAGTCCAGACAAGTAATTATTAATGCCATCATAATCTGCAAGCTTAAAATCATAATAAAATTCTACATACTCTACATTTGGCTTGAATTCACCACACAAATCTAATTGAAAGTTGTACGCTTTGTGGTTTTGAGATTTATCAAAAAGGTAGTTGATTGTTTTTACTAATTTTTCTAAAGTGAAATATTTGCTTGCGTCATAACTTAATTTCCATGTCTTCTGAATGGCTGAGACTAGACTGATAATGTCTAGAAAAGATATTTAAACAAGTACAGACTGCTTAATTTTAGATATACAGAGGTGAACTTCATTGCTTATAAAAGAATGTAAATGTTCCATGTATTTCACTTTTATGCTATTCTTAAAATGTCTTAGTAAAACGATTTGGGTAAAACCTGATCTGATGTTCCTGTATGAATTCCTTGTCTTAATTTAAATATGAAACTTTATGCAGGGTGTTCGAAAAATAGACGGAGATATTTCAATGGGTGATTCCTTGTAAAAAAAATATGAGAAAAAGTTTCTATCAACATGGGTCCGGAAATGCACAGTTTTCAAGATACAGGGTGATATTTTTTTTTTTAAATATTATTTTTTTATTATTAAAAAAAACTTTTTTACAAGGAATCACCCATTGAAATATTTCCGTCTATTTTTCGAACACCTTGTATATATAAAAGGAGTACATAATCCTCTCTTCTTCTATGCTGAACAAAAAAACGGATATAACCCACTACAAGGGTACTATATAAAAATAAAATAAAAGATCCTTTATTGTATGTCATCAGAGCAGCAAATATATTATACCAGATTTACACCCATGTTATAATACTATCACTTATTAAAACTTTTCTTACATTACTTTTAAAAGCACACTATCACCTCCTAGAATAAGAAATTCTGAAAGGAAGGCTGGTTCAAAAAAATGTAACAATTTATGTACAAGTTATTTCCATAAACGTTTTTGAGCCATAGACACCTTTTGCATGTTGGATAATATTTTCTCTCAGCGACAGGTCTTTAGTAGGCAATAGTTCTGAAGTTGTTGAATTTTGTATTCTGTTAAAAAAAAGTCCATAGTTATATTCAATGTTTAGATATCCACACTAAGCACTAAGCTTTCCGAAAGAATTTTCTTTTTATTAGATGGTAAAATCTTTTTACATTCAAGCAGTAACTTTAATTTATAATAATTGTTCTTTGGGAAATATTATTTACATGTGCATCAAAGACAACCTTTTCTCCATGCAAAGACCAAGGTTTTTAACTTGCTGTACCCACTCCACATTATTAACTTTTACCTTATTTAGCTTATACTAAACAATCGCTAATTCAACTCAATCAAAAATTATTACATCTAACTTCATCATGAAAACTTGTTATAAAATATTTTATGCAGATCCTATCCATTTCAGCTCCTTGAAATATAAGCGGTTAGAAAAGTTTAGCAACTTTGTTAATTTTTTTACCGTGACAGATGTTTCGCCTTATCAATGAACCATCAGAGTATAGAGAGAAATGTAATCTGCACTCCCTGCACTTTGTCATATTTTGTAGTCATAAATTGGTTATCGTATTTCAAAGATAAATCTTAAGCAGAACTTTTGTCATACCTGAATACGCTATTTGTTCTGTATATTTAAGAGTATATAATTAGATGCAGGATTAAGCTTGGAGGCAAATCTTGTTAACATGTCAAAAAAAACAATCCAAACAGCTTTTTCCTTTTACAATTCTTGCTTTGGTACTTCTAGGGAAATTCTTCTATAATTTTAGAGTAACTTAGACCATTCTTTACTGGGGCAATTTTTGCCACATTGATAAGGCGTTTGACCAACAAATAAAATATACTGGGGTTATGTCTGCGTTTGGTTGGGTAGAGTTTTTTTAAAGGCTAAGAATTCTAACTTTACCCTTTGTGTACATCCTGCAGTGTTTGATGTACGTTGGGCAGAATCTTAATCTATACAGCTCAAGTGACGACTTTCCTAACTATCCTACTAGGAACAAGAATAATCTTATGCCTGGCTTGAGAGATTCAGATTTTTGGGAATTATGTTCTACAATTGTACTTTTAATTCTCTTTAAGAAAAATGTAAAAAAACTCATCGAAAATGCTTTTCATTTGAGGACTACTTGAAATCAAATTTTCAACTCTTGCCATGTCGGTCATAACTAAATTAAATTTGTTCTGGACCAAAAATATGGATAATGTGTTATACTTTAATATTTTACATTATTATAAGAATCGAAGCAGTTTTAGAGTAACAATATAAAAAAAATGTATTCTGATTTGTAAAAGTATAAATGGCGATGTATTTTTTTAAAGATATTTTGCTACTTTCCTTACCTGAATCTGGGAGATATAAAAGCATCTGAAAAAGTTCAACATACGTTAGAAACAAACCAGGTTAACCATGGTCTGCATAAATGGAAAAACCACAACAATTTGCAAAAACCGCAAGGTTTTATCTTTAACAATTATACACAAACCCTGCAAATACAAAAAATAGAGACACTATTCCTATAACAAAATTGAACCAGTCGACATTTGTTAACTACTTACCTTTGGCAAAACTGTAATTTATAGTAATCATAAAATAGGTATTAACACAGTTAGATATAAGTCATAAAAGGACCAGCCATATGGTGTTATTTTATTATGAAAAGTACATTCAATTATATATACAATTACATCATAAACTTAATTTTATTCAGTAAATCTTAAAATTATTATTGTTTAAAATAACTGATATTTGACTCGAAATCATCTAGGAATTACTAGTCAGACTAGCCATAAGCAATTCCATTTTATGCAGAAAATTGCGACCTTCCATCTTATCCAACCTCACGTCCCTGAATTGGCCGCCCAAATGTTCCCATTTCCGTTCTGTGACCAACCGACTGGGAAAGAAATCCGTTCTGGGTGAATGCGCGACGGATACTTGCATGCCACTGGCCTGTGGCTCGCATCGAACTGCGATTATTCGATCTCCAGTAGGCGAGGCTAATAGGCATAATGCTGCGTTTCCCAACGGTTCTACTGGACCTGTGCCTGCAATACCATTAGAGATGTTAAGTGGAAGTGTTCGATACATTATAAAATGTGGCGTAAGAGTGTAAGCGATCCTTAAGTACCTTCTTGCAAAAATCCGTAACTAACGATGTAAAATATTGTTAGCGAAGCAGCGTCGCCGCTTATACCAAAAAGTAGCATCATCTTTGATATTTCAAATAAAATCCGAATTTTTGGATCTGTAATTACTTCTTGAATATTTTTCCTAATATTGTCCTATCTCTAAGTCTTTTTGTACTGGATATTGGTTGTTTTTTGAATTATACTTATTTGTGATTTTTACCGAAAATAATTAAAATAGTAAGAAATAATTGTTCAAAAAAACGTTTTGATGAAGTGTTTTATTCTTCATAGCAAGTTTCACTGAAATGTTGCTTCTGTAGTGGATTAATTAGAGCGAAAGCCCCAGTTGTCTAGAATTGATTTAAATTTTTCGTTAATTTTATTTTAGCACCCAGTTTAATTATTTCCAACTGCAAAATTTTAGCTTTTCTTTATAAGTGTGTTTTTTAAGAACTGGTTAAAATATTCCAACAAATAAGTGGAGGATTTTGTGAAGGATGAGTCTATAATTTGAGGCACCACTCTAGCAATTTTAACTTGACCAGTTAAAACTAGTATAAAAACTTACTTACCCAAATGACTGGAATTACCCAACGGTTGCCAACCCATGGTCTTTGCCAACGCTTGTACTGCCAATATTTGATGTTGATTAATATGACAAAATATCAGATCTCTCAACTCTTGCGGTTCATAGCTCATATTCATTACTTTGCCATCTCTAAAAATACCCATAAAAATTATCATTTGACAATAAAAAACCTGTAATATTAAACCCACCTACAAATACATTTCAAACTCTTTTCTCCGACATGTATGACGAGTGGCGTCCTACAAACAGCATCGTATCCATGCGTCGAAATATTAATTTTCACGCAGCTCTGGGTAGGGCTGTTTAAGGTGTTCCAGTGTGACGATATTAGTGGGTCTTTGAACTCTTTCGCTATCGTATCTAATACATACTCGGTTCGCATACGCATAATAAAGTGCTGAGCCTGTTTTACTATTTGTTCTAGTAACGTTTCTTTTTTGGTCATTTCTAAAAGTTCGTAACGATCCGCAGCCATGGGACCTAGAAGAATTTTTAAAATAAATATTTTGAATAACGTGTAAGCATCAAAGAAACTGATGCTAAATGATCCCTCTGTCATGTTCTGCTTTCATTGTTCTTTATACTCTCTTGAGTTTTTTAACTCAATCTTGAAAAAACGTAATCGACGCAATGAAGCTCAGGCTTGTCGTTAACTAACAGTGTTAAATACATCCATAGATTGAGGTGAAATAACTTAAAGCCTCCAAAGATATACCACGGGAGAAAGAGACTTATTACCTTCAAATGCTAGGAAGACATGAAAAATTACCTTCAATATGTACATTTAAAAAGGTTACTCAAAAGATTTAAAACAAGAAGAAATAAGTCATGATGCTTTCAAAAACCAGAACACTATAACTAGTGAATGAATCCAAGTATGCAGAAATAAAAGGACAAAATAAGTTTCTCAACAACTGAGAAGAAATTTCAAATAAATACATAGTTGTAATTTAGTGCCTATAAATAATCTGCCATCGACTTCATTAAACTCGGAATAGCACGTAAACATGTTTATGTTTCAAAACTGAAACCATGTAAACATGCTTATGTTCGGTCAAGAAAAATAATTCAAATTAACAACATAAGGATTTTATGGTAGTAGGATTAAGGCCAGAATGAACATATTAGTAAAATCATTTGTATTAGACATATACTGTAAAACTTTAATTTGTGTAAGAAAAAATGGAATTGAATAAAATCAAAACGTCATATCAAGTGATAAATTACGGAAACTTTGCGAATGAAATAAAAGGAATGGATTGGTCTCATTATCTAATAAGAAAATAACGTAGAAGAAGCTTGTAAAAAATGTATGAGTAAGGTACAATCTATTTTTAATTCTTGTAAGTTTGAAAAGCATGCCAATAAAAAAATTAGAAGAATCAAGGATTGGATTTCAAATGAGTTGACCATAATAAAAAGCAATAATTTTTTTTTAAATTCAAGAAGGATCCGTACAGAAGAACTAGAAATAGAGTACAAACAATACAGGAACTATGTAAAGAACTTGATTAATAAAACTACATGATTATGATAAAGATAAGTGTTAAACAATAAAAATAATACTAAAAAAAATATCAGTTAGTACATGACATTACAAATAAAAAAATGGCCAAAAAATTAAAATTACCAACAATAATGAGCAGTTTACATCATTAAAGGATATGGCTTAACTTCTGCAATAATCACTAATTATTATAGGTATCCAAATAAAGGATAAAATACCAGTACCTAAAAAAAGCTCTCCAGGTCTTAATGAAATTCCCACTAGGCTAATATGTATATTCATTTCAACACATTTTGCTTTCACTAATAGCCACAAACCAAATTACTTTAAGCCATCACTTATCATTCCTATATACATGGTGTTATTTAATAAGTGTCCGATATTTCACAGGGTGATTTTTTTAAGCATTTTTAAGGTAAAAAGTTCCTATGCGTGTGTGGTCTAAAATAATTAAATACTAAAATTTTTTGACATTAGAAATTTGAATTTGTCCTTAATTCAGCTCTTATTTGTAGAAGACGCTAGCTACGTGTCTTTTACGACTTTCAAAGGCTCATGACTTTTTATTATACTTTTGGTCAAAGAAATTAATTCCTTAATAATTTTTACGCGAAAAAGGTACATCAGTTCATTAGAGGTCGCTAAGAGCAACCGTTTTTGCAATATTTGAGTTTGTAACAATTGAGGCATGCGTTTTAAAAAAGTGAAATAATTCTGTAAAATAACTTTTTTAATCAAAATAAAATATTTTTAAAGAAAATTGAATACTAATCCAGATCAAAATCACAATAAATGTTGGAAATGTCCACCTCCTGTCTGTATCCAAGCATCCAATCGTCTCATTGATTCGCGTACTCGTTGGAAAATTCGTGGAGTATTTTGAATCGTTCTACAAGAGTGTATTATAGCAATCAGCTAATATTTATTCAATTGGCATTATTTAGGAAATCATCCAGAAAAAATAAAAATAAATCCTTGATACTTTGTATCTTGAAAACCAAGCATTTTAGAGCACACATGTATAAGAACTTTATATCTTAAAAGTGCTTAAAAAATTATCCTGTGAAATATCGGACACTTATTAAATAACACCCTAAATAAAAAAGCTTCGATTACCAAAATTGAAAACTTATATAATACTATCATGGTATCAAATTATCATAAGTATTATAAATATAATAAAGGATCGATCACCTATCAACTATAGTATTTTTTTTTTAGTTCATTATATGGTTGTCAGAAAACCAATTTGGATTTACACATATTACAGAGAGACTGAGTACTGCACCTCCTGTCTACAAACTCACTTCAGAAATAACAAAAATTTGTGCAATGACTTTAGGCATGAAACGGACAGGTTATGCATTCAAAAGCTTACAATCAACATGGAAAAAACAAACTACATTGCTATTTCTTTGATAAATGTTATTAGAGCATATTTCAATAAAATTAGTAAAGAAGAAATCTGTGAAGTAAGAAGAAGATTAGAATTATACTAGTTCCAAACCTCAAATTTTTTTTTTGTTTATTTGTTTATTGTTTACTAACTGAATGAGCTCTGGGTACAATTTTAATATTCCAGCAGCAATCCAGCAGCAATATAATTTACAATAATTTTACAAAACTCACAAAAGTATAAATAGATGTACACCTAGATTAGAATCTGTGTGTGTACAAAACAAAAGTAATTAAGAAGATAATATATATAATTCACAATTCACTTAAAGTTATATACTATATACCAAATATACCAATATACTAAATACTATATTATACTATATACTAACTATATTAAAACCAAAGAATAAACCAAAATAATGGTTCTCTATCGGTCGCCGCAAATCAGGATATTTATAGACAAATATTAGCACTGACTTAGCATACATTTGCTGTATTGTAAAAACGCGCGCTTCTTGGTATAAACGGTTTGAGGAGTATCTGGGATGTTTTCTTAAAATTACTCGTAAAAGGTATTTTTGAGTAATGTTTAAAATATTTATGGTACTGGCAAATGATCCTCCCCATATTGATATTCCATATCTAATGACTGATTCAGCCAAGGATGTATATAACATTTTTAAAATGTGGAGAGGCATACAATTTCTAAGATGATAAAATTTAAAAATTAGTTTAGGAATTTTTATATTAATACTTTCTATATGTTTTTCCCATTTAATATTTTGATCGATAAAAATACCCAAATACTTTATACATGGAGTCCTACTTAAGGTTTCCATGCAAGCACATGGCTTCTCCTTTAATATGCACTGATATGTGTGTATTTTTAGTACATCTGTATTAATTTGATGGTTATCGAGAATGCTAAAACTCATAAATTTTGTTTTTTCAATATTTACTGCTAAACGATTTTCTTCCAGCCACCGACGAACCATTGCAAAATCTGAAGTTGCTCTCTCCACAGCATTCGCCCAGTTATCACCCTTTACCAACAAAACAGTGTCGTCCGCGTATGATACAAGTTTTCCAGATGTACTAAGAAAAAGAAGTTCATTGATATAGAGGGTGAATAGAAGAGGCCCCAGTACAGTACCTTGTGGAACACCACAATTTATTGTTTCAAAAACACTATACTCATCCTCCACCCTAACACATTGCTTTCTTTCAGTAAGATAATTTTTTATAAGAGTCCAGCTTAATCCCCTTATCCCGTAGTCGTCTAATTTATCAAGTAGAATATCGTGTGATACCGAGTCGAAGGCTTTAGCCAAATCTAAAAATATAGCTAACGGTTTTTGATTTTTTTCAATAGTTTTACAAATATGATTTGTTACCTCAAATAGTGCCTCTTCAGTTGACTTACCCTCTCTAAAACCATATTGGTTGGGAGATAAAATGTTGTTTTTCTGTAAGTGTTTTGAAAACCTAATGCGTATACAAGCTTCAAGTATTTTTGCTATATTACTAATAAGTGATATTGGGCGATAGTTGCCTGGAGAACACACGTCATTTCCCTTATATATCGGAACAACCACTGACTTCTTTAATTCATTCGGAATTATTCCTGTTAAAATAATACAATTAAAAACATGGGTCAAGGGTTTTGCAATATTATTCCGTATTTGCTTAAGTAAGGTACTCTTTAATCCATCTAACCCCGGTGCAGAATAGTTTTTTAGAGCATTTATATTTTTTAGAACTTCATCCTCAGTAATAGGCGTTAAAAACATAGTGGTACAATTTAAGCGGGAAAACTTATTTTTTTTATTACAATTTAATTTACTTGACATTGTTTTTCCTACGTTTATAAAAAATGTATTAAAAATATTTGCTACATCTTTTTTATCAGATTGAATCGTGTTATTTTCACATCTAAGTGATATTTTGTTTTTATTCATATTTTGATTAGTATTCAGTTCCTCATTTATAATTTTCCACATTTTTTAAGGATTTTGTTTAGTTTCATTAAACTTTTTTTGAAAGTACGAGTTTTTTGTTTGTTTTATTAGCATATTTAAAATATTACGGTAACTCTTATACTCATTCAACAGAGTTATATTATTTTTATTTTTTAAATAAGATATTTTTAATTTGTCTCGGTGTCGGATGGAATTAATTAAACCAGATGTGATCCAGGGTTTTAGTTTTTTATTTTTTGATGTAATATTTACCTTTGTACTTGCCAATTGTATAGCATTTTTTATTATATTTTGAAAAAGTTCATATGTCTCCTCGCTTTGGTCTTTATCGTAAACAACTTCCCAGTTTGCCTCTTCCAGAGTTTTATTTAATTTATTATAGTCTATAGATATAACAAAAGTTTTATCGCATGATTTTTTTGAATTGTTATCAATTTTCTGTAGTTTCAGTGCAATAGGAAAATGATCCGTTACATCACTCTTTAGTATAAATGGTAAAAAGGTCAATTTATTTTTTATTTTGTTGGGACAGTAGATAAAAAAGTGGTCAATACAGGATTCACAATCTGATGTTACTCTAGTAGGTCTATTTATATAACTAAGAAAACCATTTTCAGTTAAAATATTTTTATAGTTATTTATTGTTACATTTTCTCTAAGCAAATTTAAGTTTATATCTCCCCCAAAAATACAAATGGCTTCATTATTTTTGTATTGCAATAATAAATGGTTTAGGTCATTTAAGAAAGTAGTGGTATCCGATGCAGGTGATTTATATAGAGCAAATATTTGATATTTGTTTTCCTTAAATTTAAAATTAAGATGTGTAAAAGTTACTTCATTATATTTGATGGGAAATGGGAAGAACATATTAATTGTCTTACAGGCAGAATCAGGCATTTAATTTAAAATATTTGTCTATAAGTCCTTAGTTGAATCTTTACTTACATAATCACTTGTGACTTAGGGCACAAACACTAACTCTGTAACAATACTGTACAATTTTCAGTAATATATTTGAGTTTGAATGTGGGAAGAGACGGAGGAACTAGCAACTAGGAGGAACTAGGAAGTACTAGCAACCCTTACACATACTTCAGAACTACATATTAAAAAAAAAATAGGATGTGCCACACAGAATTTTTGTATAATGAGGACATATGCGATGTGAATCGTCTTTTTATACATGTGTACACTTTTGTACAAAACACCGACATAGCTAAAAAGATTCTTAAATCATTTACAAGGTACCAGGAATAGTGTAAATAATTATTTATCGCTCACCTTCTCTAAGCATTAGGAATATGAAATTGAAATTTATTGTAGTATTATAATTTATTACTGAACTAAACTAAAGCAATAAAAATAAAAGAGAGAGAATATATTTATGTAAATATGAATAAATTTGAATCTTGTGTCTTAACTCGAATATAAATGAAATAGTATGTCGGTGGCTCTAATTCTTTTCCCAACATAATATATAGAGAATTTAAAAAATTATATGTATTTCCAAAGGGACTGATTCTGTTTTTATTTTAATTTATCCGGTGATTTAAAGGATGGGGAAGAAATCACAACACACAATTTGTTCTGATAAATTCGACCCGTTTAATGAAATAATAATATCCGAAAAAACACAGCTCTTACTTCGGCGGACACTCGGGCAAATACTTCTTAAACTAAATAAATTCTTAAAGTTTACATCCATAAACGTTTTAGGTCACTACTTATTTAATTTAGTGAAATAGGGCTTTAGAGATCTATAGGGAGTTATTTTACTTAAAGAGAGATTTTTTGGAGGGAAATTCTTTCACAAAAAGGGGAGATTTAGAGGCATATTTGTGCCAATTTAGCGGGTGAACGATGAGAGAGCGCGTGACTTGCCCTATTAAAATCTTGACGGCCACTCCCTGCCCGAATTGACGAGACATACCCAATCTTATTTTCGGTGTTTTTTTCCAAGACTTGCCGATCAAGTGGTGGAGCGGCCTCGAAACCGACCAATAGGATTATAAACGTATGTCATTTGTGAAGAGCCGCGGGGCCATAAATATTTAAGTCTAAGGATTATAATTTAGAGGAAACGAGTAGTAATTTGTACAGGGTGAGAGAATTTGAACAAAGTATATTTATTTGTTTAAGTTCTGATTTGTCTTGATTAGAGATGTAGAATCGCATTTTGGTTTGTCTTTAGTTTATATTTAATAGTTTATTTTTTACATAATTTTTTTTTCTTTGGATGCTGCAGTCGAAAACTTTCATATATTGTGTTAAGGTACAATATGTTTGTAATAATTTTCATTTAGGGTCTTAAGGTATAATATATTGTATTAGGTATTGAATTGAATTGTTATTAATATGGCAAATATTAAAGCAAAAAAAATCTAAAATAATCAAAATTTTGCTTGCAAAAAACCGTTTTACAAAAAAATAAATTGGTGAGGAAGTTTTATTGTTTCACGAATATGCTTAACTTACCTGCAATCATTCTTTTTTTAGACGGTCCCAAAGGCCCGGTTGCAGGATGTGGAAATGGATGATGTGTATTTTTGTGGTGCACCTCTCTTAGTAATTGATGGAGGGAATGCTCTAGAACATGGTCATGTTCACTTTTTGATGGGGCCGGTTTCTCTACTTTCTAGAATGGAAGAAATTCAATAAGAAACATGTAACAAATTGAGTCATTTTTTAACCCTATAGGGCAGAATATTTGTTGAAGTTGTCATGAGATTAGAACTAAATATTAATTCTTTTTAACAAAAAACTTTTAACCTCGCCGGTTAATTTATATCCAAAAGTTTAAAAATTCACTTCATATAACTTTTTCCTTTTAAATGTTAGTCTACTATTATATTGTAGAAACGTATCATCCATTTTTTCTCTAAGAGACCAAACGAAAACAAAAGAAAGGTAAAAACACAAAGTCACGGTCTCATCAAATCCATAGGTCTAGGCCTGATGATGCTCCGATAGGAATGAAACATGTGTAGCATTTAAAAAATTATATGGATTTGATGAGACCGTGACTTTGTGTTTTTACCTTTGTTTTGTACTATTATATTGTGACTGTTCAAGTTAAGGAAACAACAAATTAAGGTTTTCTGAATTAAGAAAAATGTCCTTAATTACAAATAAAGCTATTTTTTTGATTTGGCAACAAATAATAAGTGAGACAACAATCATTAAACTTCTCACCTTATCACAACCAGTAGAATGCCTTAGCGCGATTATCAACTGAATACCAGGCAAAACAGTAGCCATAATTTGATTTCCCACAACCATATGAGGAATGGGCGCTTGTAGCTGAACAGCTTCTTTGGCTAACTGATTAAATAATTCTTTGCAAAAAAGAACATTTTGGGCGGCTTCGAGTTTTTGCTGCCAGTGCATATCCGGGTTAGAAGACGGAGCTCCAGATCCTAACAGGTTTATGTTTGCGGAACATAAGTCTTCTTGGTCTAAAAATTGAACAAACTTAAATGATTTTATTCAGGCAGACTTAAGTTGTACACAAATATTTAAAACAGTTTAGTTTTGGTCTCCAGTTAATCCCAAATGTTGGATTCCAGAATGCCAACTATCTGCAGGGCATAATACTCAGCAATGTTTGAAAAATAGCAAGAGTTAGTCTATAATTTTCACAAAATTCTCTGTCAACAATATCATTAAAAAAATCTTGTTTTGAATTGTTTTGACTAGTTTCATACTTAAACCAAATATGTCTCGACTAGTATTCCAATATTATTACAAATTGTATTAAATTAAATAAATAGTTTGGGACAGACTCTTACCCTTCTGGCAAAGTACCTCTATATAGGCGACACCTTGTAGTTCTGAGGGTATAGAAACTTTAAGGGCACTGGTCTGTTTTACAGCTGGCCCTCCAGTAGGTAATGGGCTACTTGGAGGACTTCCTGGCTTCTCGTCATCTTCAGCTTTTGTTACCTACAATTAAAGATGCAAATTATCACATAAGAATTCCCTGCCTTATCAGAAAAAAAAATTAAAGCAAACTCAAACTAAAGATTAAGTTTGTAGACCATCTTTTAGCATGAGCACAAATACAAATGCAGATATATCTCACTTTGACAAGTACTGTGTGTAATATAACAGTTAAATTTAATTACGAAATTCTTTCAAATAACAAACCTCAAATGTTCCAGTTTGTAAATACTTAGAACCTGCTGTTCTGTAACTTAAATCTCCTATAATGGTATTGGAAACCTTCTTTAACCTCCAGTTTTGTCTAAGCCTTAATAACTCAATATGAAAATCTGGCATTGTTCTGTTTCTTGCAGCTTCATTTTGGGAGGTTTTTAATTTCTCCACCCCTGCTAGCAATACATTTGCAGCACCTACAAACAAGTGAGACAGGGTAGTACTATAAAAGAGCTCCTGACAATGTTATACCAGCTAAAGCTTTTTTCCGAGCATAAATTTGGACCATAGGTTTTGTTTCCAGGGGTTCCTGCTGCACAGGATCCAAAACCATATATCGCTTTTCCTTGGCAATAGCTAGAACGTCTGCCAAAACGCAGATTTCCTGATGAGCGTTTCTGAGTTTGTTCCTCACAGAGTCCCAGGGCCATAAAGAAGACTGGAAAGCATCCTTACTGTCTGTGTCTGATTTAGCCTCTTCAGCTGCTGCCTCTTCTCTCTTAATATCAAGCTCTGAGGTTTTGCTGAAGTCGATTTTTTGGGCATATTTTGCTAAGCTTTCTGATAGTGTTAAAGGCCTGAAAATAAATTAACTTTAACGTTCTTCTTTATATTTTGATTCAAAAATTTAATATTAGAGGAACTTAGATCTTATATTCAAGACCTATTTACAACCTTCTCAGTGCCTTTCATCTTGGAAACAGATAAAAAAGGCAAATTATGGAAGAGAATGAAATGTACTTTATAGCATAAGATTTTTAGTACCCCCAATGTTAAAATTACTACAAATTCCCTGATAAATTCACAACTCAAGCTGGTCGTACTAAACAAACGAAAAATTTGTTTGAAATAAACCTAATAATCTGATGAAATACTTCATCAGAAATATTAAATGGGACAAGCATATTAACTTGTTCTAATGTTAGATATTAATAAACAAAAAATGTTGTATATATTGGTACAAATATACATTAAAATACACTATGTGTGACCCCTCCAAAGCTGTTTTTAGAAATACTGACTTGAAAACCGCCTGGGTTCAGATACGATCTTCAAACTTTAGTCAATAATTAATAGTTACACCTAATAACTTTCAATTCTTCATTTTGCAGTGCTTGGGGTTAGATTTACAAATAAGGGTTTTAGTTTTTGATGAAGAAATTGATCACAACTTGAGTATAATTTACCGATATAAATTCAATCCACTACATCAGTATCTACTGAATGACAGATCACAGAACACTGCTGCCTCTGCTTTCCCAATATTAAAAAATACATATTTGTGTGATTACTTTTCTATGTCAAAGCTCTAGATGTAAATATAAAAGCAAATGATCTATTTAGCCAAGTTTATTATTAAATCACCGGTCTCAGTGAGTGTTTTCCAGGATGTTTTATCAACCAATATGCTGATGACACTTCCATAATCTTGTCAGAACATCTGATTGAAGAACTATCTGTCAGAGCTTCTCAGGTGGTAGAGAGGATGCAGGAGTGGTGTGACAATCAGGCTCTGAAGCTAAATGCTGATAAAACCGGGCTACTGACATTCTCCAAAACCTAAAAATTACCTCAAAATTCCCTACTAGTAAAGTTTGAAAAAAAAGTATCTTCGAGAAGTAGCTTCCTTAAAATTCCTTGGTATACAAATTGACTCCTGTCTCACATGGGTACCACACATAGACACTCTTGGCAAAAAACTAAATAGTTTCTGCGCGTTAATAAGGCGTCTACGAGAAGAGCTTTCCCTAAATTGTCTGAAGCAACTTTACTATGCATCGGTCCAATCTCTAATCACTTATAGTGTGATGTTTTGGGGATCTTCAACTGACGCCGTGTCAGTCTTTATAGCACAAAAACGCATCATAAGATGCATGCTCAGACTCACACCACAAACGTCTTGTAGGACTTATTTTACTAAGCTTGGTCTACTCACTGTTCCAGCTCTGTACATTCTTATGTTGGCTATTTTTGCAAAGAAACACTTGCATCTTTTTCAAACTAATGAAGATCATTATGCTGAGGGTATGTCTATTGTGACAAGGGGGAGAGCTGAACTGAGTGTCCCAACTCATCACTCTGCCTTTTTTCAAAGATCTCCTGCCTTTGCTGCTATTAAAACATATAATAGATTACCTCTCGCCCTAAGGCAAGAGAAAAATATCATGAAGTTTAGGAAAGACACTGCAGGGTATCTGTTGAGCAAGTGTATCTATAGTTTCGATTTACAATTTTAAATGTGTATTATAATTAATATTAAGGGTTTGTTTACTAATTTATTTATCTTCATAATGTATCATACTTGAGATATAAGTGGTAAGGTAATGCACCCATTATTATGTCCAACATTATCTTTTTGTTCTTACTATTTTTATTAGCAGTATGTACTTTGTAGATGTTATCAAATTTTAATTTTGTTTGTTTTGTGACGTTGCTATTGTCTATTTTAATTAGATCTTGAAAGCAATAAAGAAATTATTATTATTATTATTATTATTATTATTATAGAGGTTCCACCCACCCAAGGTTTTATCTCTGTGAAAAGCTCTGAAGCAGCTGAACACATGAAACAGTGGTATGAAGAAAAAATTAAAGGTAAACACTCAATAAACTGGTCTGCTAACATTGGTAGAAAGCACGACTGCAGAATTTCAAGAAGTTTTGAAAATTAAATAAATCATTTACCATCAAAGCTAAAGAGTTTCTGTGGTTATGTTTATAGGGTTATCGGAGGATATGAATCTTTGAAAAAATTAAGATCCTTATTTTTCAAATGATCAGTCTTGGCATGGCACTATAGACAAAATATTCCTCTTTCATTTTAATTCAAGCTTAATTGAGTTTAATTGTTGTGCTTTTTTGGGTTCTGATGGTAATAAGTCAATTTATTTATACTCACTCTCCAAGAACCTAATGGCCATGCAAAAAGGGCAGATTTACAATAATACAATATTATTAAATTACATAACATGAATTATATATTATGTTATAGTTTCGAGGTGGTAGTTATCACCCTATTTGTCCTATCTGAGTGACAGAAGTGAGTTTGTGTTGTTTGAGGGGTGTGAGTTGCAGAGTTTAACATTGAAACATGTGTATTGCATATATGATATTTTTGTTAAAGTTGCTGTTAGTTTTACTTAGTGTGTGCCTAGTGTTTCTTATATTTGTCCTTAAATTTTGGGTTATTTTATTACAAATTTGTAATACTTTATTTTGACCAGTTTGTTCAGTTCTTTTTTTTTGAAAGAGTTTGTTTTTTGTTGGTGTATAAGTAAATATTAAAAAATTAGAATGCATAAGTTGTTCCTATTTCTTGTGTAATATAATGCATTTGTCATAATTACGTGCATTTTTATCATTTAATATTGGGCTAGCTGTTTACTTAAGCACACAATTTATTGTATGAGTGGACTGTATTTATTTTAGCAAAGTAATATTTCAACAAACACAAATTCAGAACCCTTTAAAAATACTAGTACGCCCTGTTGGGCCAAAAAAATAGTGAAGAATGCGAACCCTGTACACTCTGTCTCATCATCAATCAATATCTACTCAAATTAAATATAGCATTATTTTCTCCTGCTTTGTCGCAGAACTAGCCAATCACAACGTCCAAATTATTACTCTCGCTGCATTTGGTACTGGGGGCAAATTCTCTGAACTGAAGAACAATACTTCTATTCTCAGTAAAGTGTTTGATGAGTTCCGCCTGTTTAAAAATAATCTTTTAAATTAAAAATTAAATTCTTTGTTGTGTTTTCCACAACAAATATGAGTATGATTGCAAGCTATAGCTTCAGATTAACTAGTAAATTTTGCTTTTGCCATTGAATTAAAAAATCTTTTCGTCCTTTTGTGCAATAAAGAAACTGAATAATATGTAAGGAACAGGGCTCGGTTCAGATATGACTTACACAGTGAGAAAGGGGGACAACTGGATAAACAAAAAAAAAATGAGTTAAGTGGTTGGTTAAATTTACACACAGTTCAAGGCTTGATCAGATATGACTTTGGCATGGTTTCTTATTATATGCCCTGGGTCAATTAACTACTTGACTGTATTAAACATAAAATATCTTCGACTATGGCTCTGGTTCATATGGTTGAAGCACTAAGAAAGGGGTTAGTAAAGGATAACTTAAACTTACGGCTGATATAATTCCACTCCGTCATATGTTATTTCTTGGATTTGGTTTTCTATTGGGGCCTCCACTGATATATTCACACTGTTAAAAGACATTTTTGTGTTTTGCCTTTGTATGAATAAAATTTTTGGAAGCCCTGTAAGGAGTAAATATAAAACACTTGACTGTTTCTTACATTAAATAGAACAATAACGTTGCAATTATGTAAAAAGCAAAAATTGGAATAGAAATTGTTTAATAAACAGACATGTAAAAGTTTGGTTTGATTTTGTAAATAAAAGAAAATATTAATTTTAATATGACATTGACAATAGCTGAGAAAGTTTTTACCTGACAACTTTTGAGTAGTAAACTGGAACTCATTATTAAGGGTGTTTTATATAAGCGATTTGCGATTATATCGACACAGTTATAGTTGCACTATTGAACGTAAATCGCTTATGTCATGTGATGTTACATTTATCGTGCAAAATTAGTAAAAAATTCGGACTCTCCTTGCTATTATGGTTTTGAATTAAAAGATCCCTCTCATTCACAAGTCCATTAAGTTTAACAATTTGAATCATCTCGATGCTGATTGAATTCCTTATGGATGTTTGTGAAACGTTTTATTCGATTTAAAACATAAGTTTCTGCAATTGCACTCTGATCGCGCAATTCTATCGTAATCGATAATAGGAAGGTAGTATATATAGTACGGTCTTTAGTGAACATGTCAAATGTCATATGCCACCAGTCCTATTTGGTTGTCAACTTTTCAAATTATTTATATATTCTGGCAATAATTATAATTAATATAAATTTGTGTATTGAAGATACTTAAGATAAGTGATTAAATCGAAGGACGATTATTCATTCAATGACGGTCCATGTTCAACAGATATAAAAACTGAGAGTTTGATTAGATAATTTAATATATTTTATTGCGTGAACAAGTGCCGGTGATAATCTATTTTACTATAGTGTTTGCTGGGGTGTTTCAGTAGAACCACAGAATTTAAAGAAGGAAGGTTATTTAAAATTTCATATTTAATACAATGCCAAACAGTGAATTGCGAAGAAGAAAAGTAAGTAATCATAATTAGTATCATTCATCATGTGTCTAATAAAGCATAAGATACCCTGAGGGGACCATCAATAAAATTTTCTATTATATTATACCAAATATGTAAAGTTACAATTTATTCACTATCATGTTTTTAAAGCAGGTAAGGATTAGAATATCTATGAATTTGATTTGAAGCCTTAAATAGGCAGTTGGTTTTAGTTAGGGTTCATAGTCCAAAAATAAATATTTGATGTTTCTGTTTTTCCTAATTATTCAATAAAATAGTATGTATTCTATTTTTATGCAGAGTACAAGTTCATTGAGGTTAATTTGTAAATTAATAATATTATAATAAATAAATGAGTTTATTTCACAATTTTACAAAAATAGGTGTAATTAAAAATAAGCAAAAACAGTTCAGGGTAAAGGTCTAGTGTAGTACCTTTTTTGAAAATTGCACCTAACATTATGGGCAAAGGTTTAAAATGTCTGTAATTTTACTGGAAGTAATATTCTAATGGCAGAATAGCAAATTTTCTGTGAAGTGATTTTTTTTCCAACAAATTATATAAAATCTCAACAATTCATTTTTTAAATAAATAAATAAATAATGTCTTTATTATACCAAAATGTACAAAGACGAAGTCTAGCTTAGGGCTAATTAACTTAACCTATAATAACATGAACAAAAATATATACCAAATTACATAGATAGCAGTTATAGAAAAAAGATAATAGGAAACCTGTAAGATCCATGAAATCTATGACATAAAATTAAAAAAAAAAAATTACACATTTTCCCTTTAAATTATAAGGAAATCATCTGTAACATATTTTTTCTAATTCTTTTTTACTCGGGTTAAAATACTTGGGTTCATTAAGTTTGGATTATACACATTTTAAGCCTTTTTCCCATAATTTAAGGTGTAATTTTTAGGAAAGTTGGACCTTTCTGTTCAGTACTGCTATATGTTATAAAAGTAAAATTATTAGCCATTTTTTTGGGTAACATATCATCTTTAGAAAATGGCTTATTCAATGTAATAGATTGTTTGTATACCCAGGAGATAAGGTTTTATTTATTGACATTTCGACTTCTTTTTTTTTAAATATCCTACCTAAAGAGAATATTAATGTCAAAATTTTTTCATAATATGAGCTGATCATTCCTTCAGGTGATGTTTTTCCCTCTGGCATCACATTTGGGGCTGCTTCATTTTAATGTTTTTATGAACCATATCACCACATGTTTTCATTATTCCAGATTCTTATATTTTACAGATAACCTGAAATGTTTGATAGCTGTCTCCTCCCTTACAGAGTGTGTCAATTTACAGTCAGGTCTTTCCAGGTGTTCAGAATTGCATGGATTTAAATCCATAGTAATTGCTTCTCCAGGCATAGAAATGCTACAACATTTGCATATGTGTTGTACCATACACCACTGTCAAATGTGACAACAATTAGGGATCTTAAAGTTGTATCATTTAAATTTCATATCATTTCTCTTCTGTATCATTTTAATTACATATATCTGAGATTGTATCAAAAGCCCTTAGAATGACAGGTTTTGTCAATGGTTGTACAAGAGGTTTTACAAATATCCCTGCTATCTGAGTGCTCTACTGTACTTTAATCAGACTTTTGGTTTTGGACCTTTTGGACCTTTCAGGTGCAATGGAGAGTCCTGAAATATATTTAAATCCAAAGTTGACAACTATACCACTATGATTAAAGGGTTCTGTATCAGAGGTCTTGTCTTGTCTTATTGTTTGTCAGAAGCAAAGAGATTAAAGAATTTGTATAACATTCTGACTGCTACTGTATATTCTCTATAGTTGCTATATTCAATAGGTCTGGCAATACCTAAGAAGTACAATACCTGCCTTTTTACCAACCGTTCTGTATCAAATGTTAACTACAATAGTTTTATTTCTAGATCAGCCAGACTGGCAAATAATAGTACATTTCTAGATATTTTAATAAATGTAAATTCATTCCTGTGGTATTTCATACTGGTGGAATCCAGTTTAGGATGTTTCATTAGGAATTAGTTGTGTTTTTTCATTATTTGTTACTTTTCTTTTGCTTTTTCTTGTTGCTATTATTTGTCTATTAATCCTGTTTTGTTTTATGACTGATAGTAATAGGTTGTGAATATCAAGTGATAATTTGTATAAAATATCATTAAGTATTAATTATTTAAGGCTATAAAACATTATTGCAATTTATCCTATTTGTGAAAATAGGTTAGGCCCATAAATAATGTCTGCCAATAAACTCAGAAATAGTCACACAATATATATATACCTTATACCTGATACCTTAACCCTAAATGCTCCAAGCACAGATTTCTCTATTACCTGATATAAAGCTGAATAAAAGCCGATCTATTATCTGAACATATGATCATCTTGTTGACAAAGCATATAACCATAAAATAAACAACCGTCAAAAGAAAAAAAAATTACAAAACATTAATGAATAGTTGTACCACCAAACTGAAGTGAAAAAGGTAAAAATCAAACAATAACACCTAGACACACAAGCAACCTTAAAATAAATAAAATATATAAAGCGAAAGAAAGTGAAACATTAAACAGTAAGAATTGAGTATTGTTATACATGTATATAAGGGATCAAAAGTAAAACATATGGAATAATATTGTAAAATCTAGAAAATGGGACAGGTACACCTAGAAATACATACATACATATCACTGTCAAAATTGATATATAATAAAGTATCTACATAAAATGTAAAAATGAAAACGAAAGAACTAACAAATAAAGAACAATACAGTTAAACTTTGGTCATCATCAATCCTAGCTCATTGACAAACTCCTGCAATGGAGCAACTTCTTCGCCTCTTTTCATCACAAATGATTCTTATGCTAATGGGCAACTGGTCCAAAAGGTAAAAATATGCAAAGCTTTCACCCTTAAAATATAAAAATATTGGAGCCTTAGAAATATGCAACAACAGTTCATAAGTTTGTCTCATATCATGTGAGCTAATATAAAAATTGAGTATAGGGTCTATATATTGTTAGCAAGAAAGAGAGATATACAGGAATCTGTCGTTTTTGCCTTATTCATGTATCTTAATGCTCTCTTTTGCCACATAAATGCTGTGTGCATCAGCTGTTCAGCACATGAACTTCAAAAATATATGCTATACTGTAAATGTAATATTTTTAAAAGTCATAATATTAGTCTTTGAAACATTTAAGCATAACTTGTTTGAATTGCACCATTCCTTTACGAAAAATAGTTCTTGATTGATTCACAATTCCGTGTAAGTCTTCTGCATTTGCACAACTCCACAAAATAATGGCATCATCTGAGAGAACAATGCAACTCTACCAGAAATAAAACTCAAACTCGCAACATCATTAATGTACAGTAAGAATAGAACGGGACCTAACATTGTGCCCTAACTTAAATTTATTTTTTATTGTATTTAGCTCAAATATTTTAAGACCTTGGAGTCTGTTGAGCCCTGAGATCTAGTCTTGTAAAGAGCTTTGTCATTCATAGTGTTGTGCTAAAAGTGGCATAACATCTTGCATTTTCATTTTCACATCTATTGTTTTTCAATGGATAAACATTGAGTTTTCTAAATGGGGTTTACTGAGCCATCATCATTTTCATCATCTGTTGGAACTATTTTAACTATGTTGCTTACAAGAGTTTGCCTGATATTGCTACAAAACATGTCTTGGTCTAAGAGTCAATTTATTATTATGTCCTTATGATCGAGTTTCTTATTTATTACACATATTATTGACAAAATTCCATAAAACTGTTATCGGTGAACCAAATCACCTTAGACAAAACCGAAGGTTTTTAAAAGTTTTAGACATTCTGCAAGTAAGGAAAACTAAGATGCCTTATAAACAGGAGAGAACAACCAATTTGTGTGACCATCTAAACTCAATGAATTATTATATCTGTGATTTTTGGTAGAGTCTGGAGAAGCCAGGAGTGGCAACCACCTTCACCACATTTCTGTTTTCCTTATTTGCAGAATATCCTAAAAACCTTTTTTTATCCTAATTAAATTTTTTGTATACTACTACTATACTGTTTTAAGATACTTATATTTTATAATTTTTCTTTATTTCCAGGTTAAAGAGCACAATGATAAAGCAATAGGAAAGAAAAAGAAGGCAAAAACTGTCACACCTAGCTCTATTCATACATCATTATTATGCCTGATTTTGAGTGGTACAATTTTGACTCTGTTTTTAGGTAAGTAATACATATATGACTAGACACTAATTTAGCAGTCATTCTATTGCATTGAATAGTCAGGGTATTTATCATGTTGATACAAAAATATATAGTGATTCACAAACTGTTGCATAGTTCACAAAGAGTAGTGGATGATGAAAAATGTGTAAATTGTCAAATAATATTAAATGACCAATTTATGATCTTGTTCCTTGGTTAACATAGTCAGAAATAAAATGCATTGCGTTACTAAAAAGCAATTTGGCGTTTTATGAATATTATAAATGAGATGGGAAGAAACTGTTTGGAATAATGGCCATTGAATCACGGCCATCACAGTATAAGGTCATTCAATGGGGAATTCATTTTAATTACTTAAAGCAAAATTAGAATTTTTCAAAAATAGTTTTGTGTATGTATTCAATAACATATGGTACACCTAGACATGTGAACTATAGAACATTTTGTAGTCCTTTAAAGAATAATTCTATATTCTTGATGTGTCTGGTAGAACTACAGCATATAATATGCTTGCTTCAAATAATTATTAATACTAAGACCATGACAAATTCGTGAATTACTTATTTGCACAAATTATAAATAGGAACACCCTGTCACTTGCTTGTGATTTGTCCATTTCAGTGCACTCATGCATTGAAATGCTTTCATTTTGGTCACCATAAATTCGATACCAGAAGAAATCGAACATTATGAACCAAAATTCAATAATTCGTTACTGATGACATTGCTATTTATCAATATGTTTTTTCTCCTTTTTACAGTGATTTACACGGACGAAATACCATGGCATTTAGCAAACAGGGTAATAGATGACGCAGCCAAAAGATTTCTTGGTTATTATAAGCCCGTACATGCAGTTGTTATAGATGCGGGAAGTACAGGATCGCGAGTTTTAGCCTATACATTTCATAAATCTTATATAGGTTTGTTTCAAAAAAAAACACAAGGTATTTGATGATAAATATTTTGTTAAAATGACATTGATTTTTAGGTTCCAATTTGGTATTAGATAAGGAGTTATTTGAATACAATAAGCCAGGATTATCTTCATTTGCCAAAGAACCCAAGAAAGTAAGTTGTAGATTAACTTTTTATTATTTATTGCTAGATTATAGAAGCGTTATTAATTGATTTTTCAATATGTTGCAATATACAATATTTTAAACACGTTACATAGAATTTATCAATATTACTACAACTTAAATAATTATAATTGTTTCGACCTCATACCTTATCAGACAGTTGTTACCTTAAATATGAGTTAGTTTTTCATATGACGAATTGATAGTAAGTGTTTAGTTATTAGAATAAAACAGATATTGCTTGTGATTCAATAATTGAGTTTGCAGCTAGGCCAATAATCCGATAAGGATTTTTTTAATTTAAAGAAGTGTTTCATGTCACAATGTTTTGCAATAGGGTGTTAAGCCACATAGTGGCCATTTTGAGAAGGTTAGTTTTAAAGTTCAAAAGGAGAAAACCTATACAAGGTTTCATTGTTGACATAAGCTTCGTTGAATGAAATTTTCAGGTTATGACAATGACTCATAAAAAGTAGACATATTTTTAACAAAAAAATATAAAATTCAATATTGAAAAACTAACTAAGAGAGTACTAAAGAGAACTTTATTGAAAAACTATTAGACATAAAAGGAAACATGCTTGGTATTATAATACATAACGTTTTATTGTCCTATAATACATAATTCAAGTTTTGCACATAGTAAGTTTTTTACACTTACTTAGTAATTTAAATCTTAAATTTTAAATTAACAAAATAACATGCACAGATACTGATTTATTGTTTATGAAATATTATGAATTATAAAAGTAATATGAACTAAAATATGTTTTTCCCAGTTGATTTAGGATCACAATGTTTCAAGTACCTTTGGTTATCATTATTGTTGCTTTTATCCTTAAAACATATAAAATAGAATTTTTAAGTAATTATTTCTTTATACAGGGTATTACAGAATAAGATGCTGATCCTTAAGGGTGTTAATCCTTAGGGGATTTTAAGAAGAAAAGTTTGAATAAAGCTAAGTCCTAAAACCCTTAACTTTTGAGCTACAGGGTGTTAAAATATTAAGAAAAAAATTGAAGTTTGTGTACCCCACTGCCTTTCCGTAAAATATAACTATTTTTATAATCCCCATTCATTTTAGGGAAAATTTGATTTCTCGACTTTTTTTCGTCCGACATGCGATTACCGCGGAAAAAAATAAATACATTGTTATGCATGGTCAATTTATTTATTTTATAAACATATGTACATACATTATTTTACCATTAAACTAGAAGAACAATACGTGAACAAAAATTAAAATAGTTTGGATTAGCTGTTGAAAGTGGCCTCCACAACTTAACTTTAATAATCAACAGTTTTTAACACTCTGTAGTTTAAAAGTTAAGGAATTTAGGACATAACTTGATTTGAATTTTCCTTCTTAAAATCACTTAACCCAGATAACGCCAGAACTAGTAAAAAAAGTGACATCATATTTAGCCACTGTACTTTTAAAAGCCATCGATCAATAGGCGCCTGTAGCGTAACTTAGGTTGCTTTCCTAGAGTTGGCACTACTTTTTCGCTAATGTGTATTTAGTTGCACACGTGTTTGGTGGCCGGCATTAGTTTTCGATGAGTGTTGTTTTGTAAACATATAGTTTTTTATTTTGATGTAAAAATGCAAAAAGACATAAATTTTTTCAGGTAAGTTATTTTTAAAATACTTGTAAAATAAAATTATAATTTATAAAATTGTATAAACAAACAATGACACAGTTGGAACTTTGTAATGACGCAGTTCCCACTGAAATAGTGATTTTCCCACCTGAAAACGATGATATAACAGATGAAGACAGTGGCGATGAAGGTAACGTGGACATAAGTACCTGGAGGACAGCTTAGAGCTAATGCTGAAGTAAATTTTGAAAATGTTGATCCTGAGAGTACATCCGACTCCGATAGTGAAGATAGTTTACCATTATCTCGTCTTGTAAAAAGAAAAAAAATGTCCAAGCCAGCGAAAGCAAAAAACGAATTTTCGTGGACCAAAAATGACATCACTTCTGATTTAACTACTTGGGGGGCTGTTTGTATGCCAAAACAACAACAGTTGCCAGTGGACACGTTCTTTTTATTTTTTGACGATGAAATGATAAACTTGCTGGTCACTTACACAAATTTGTACGCCAGTAGTAATAATCGTAATGCTGATGTAACAAAGGATGAAATGCGTTGTTTTATTGGAATATTGTTACTAAGTGGCTACAATTGTCTTTCGCGTCGGGAAATGTACTGGGAAAATTCTTCTGATACTAACAATAGCTTGGTCACTAGTTCAATGTCAAGAAACCGGTATCGTCATATAATGCAAAATCTACATTGTTGCGACAATGCTAATCTTGTGCCTGATGACAGATTTCGAAAACTTCGTCCGATGATAAATCTTTTAAAAAGTTTATGGATATGGCCCCTCCAGCCGAGCATCACAGTCTAGACGAGTCGATGGTGCCCTACTACGGAAGACATCCAACGAAACAATTTATTCGTGGGAAACCCATTCGCTGGGGATATAAAATATGGACTGGAACCAACAGGTTAGGATATATTGAGAGGTTTGAGCCATATCAAGGCTCAAATACTAAACTGTCAGATGAATATAAACCTTTAGGAATGGGCGCAAGTATTGTCCTTGAGTTCGTAGATGCTTTAAAGGCTTCTCAAAAAGACATGAATTACCACATCTTTTTCGACAATTTATTTACGTCGTTGCCGCTGCTTTCTGAATTAAAATCTAGAGGCGTAAAAGGTACTGGAACAATTCGGGAAAATCGTTTACCGAAAAATTGCCCAATAGTGACAGCCAGTGAAATAAAGAAACAACCACATGGTAATTTTGACTATGCTACAACAGAAGAGAATGAAATTGTGGTCTGCAAGTGGCATGACAATAGTATTGTCAACATCGCTTCCAATTATTCTATGGTTTTTCCAACTATACAAGTCAAAAAATTTTCTAAGAAAGATAACGAGGTGATTCTCGTCCCACAGTCTCATATTATCAAAATATATAACGAAAACATGAGTAGACAGGGCAGACCAAAACATAAGTTTATACAGAACATCCATTCGAGGCACAAAATGGTACTTCCCCCTTTTTAGTCATTTTGTTGATATGGCCCTACAAAACTGGTGGCGTCTTCACAAATTCAATGATGGAAAAATGGATCATCTTAGTTTCAGACGGTCCATTGCGGTGGGAATACTTTTACTTAGAATAACTTTTTTTGTAAAAAGTGTAAAGTAGCCTTACATCCCAAGGATTGTTTCGAGCAATATTACACAAAAGAATAGTTTATTTGAAGTTTTTTTTGTTTTAAGGGCTCATTATTACATTATTAGTATGTTACGGGGATATTTTTTTGTTAAAATAAGTTTTAGCAGAAGTTAGGTTTTGTGTTAAGTTTTCTAATAAAATAAATATACTTACTTATGGTCATATTTTTTTAACTGGGCAAGCCATCAACAAAATATTTACGAGATTATATAGTGGTGCTACCACTGTCCTTTAAAAAGAACACCTAATTTCTCGCAAATGACTCACGGAAAGGTAAATTTAATAATTTTCTATTTTATTTTTATGGCCAGGGGTGTACTTGTTATCTCCTAAAATAATAAGTGAAAAACATTTATGGTATGGCTTTTAAAAGAACAGTGGCAAAATCTGGGTTAAGAGTTAACACCCTTAAGGATCAGCATCTTATTGTGTAACACCCTGTATAATTTAGTTATTCTAAAATAACAAAAACTTATAAACCGAATATATTTTTAAACATAAAATACATATAAACAGTTATTGGTAAACTTAAAAGAAAATGTATTACCAAAATTTTAAAAACTCAAAATATGATGCATCATTATCTCTAAACCCATTTTACTCTATTTCAAAATCAAGCAACTCTCCGAATCCTTTCATGTCATCAATCAAATCTCTAGACCTAGTGCATTCTAAAAATTTTTTGAGGCATTTAGAACCAATTCTCGGCCATCAGGCCATAATAATGGTAAATCCAAATTATATCAAGTGTATCGCATTCCTCGCTAAAGGTTACGCTACCTTTCTTGGAGGCAAGTCTAATGGCCACCAGTCCTCCACGTATCCAGTTACCTCAGGCGTACCTCAAGGTTCCCACTTGGGCACCTTACTATTTATAATCTATTTAAATGATGTTATAAAATGTTTTACCTTCTCCAAAATATTACTATATGCAGACGATATTAAGATTTTTGCTTCCATTAATAATCTCGGTGATTGCTTTCTCTTACAAAATGATTTGGACAGATTTTATGAGTATTGTCAGAGAAATAAACTTTACCTTAATTATGATAAATGCGCATTCATTAGTTTTACACGTAATACTAACCTATTTCAATTCGACTATATGATATATGATCAAAAGCTAACTTTCGCAGAACATATTAATTACTTAAGCATCAAGTGTAATCGAATGCTGGGATTAATTGTAAGAAATAGTAGGCTATTAACCTCTAATAGCTCTCTAAAAGCATTATATTTTGCCTATATTTATAGTCGTTTGGGTTTTGCCTCCGTCGTCTGGGCTCCGCAATATGCGGTGCATGCTAACAGATTGGAAACAATACAAAATAAATTTTTAAGATTTTTGGACTATAAAAATACTGGTATATTTAACCTACATGCTAATTTAATAGAACTTAGAGTTAAATATCAATTATATATTCACTTGAAACACGGCTCTCTCACACAGACATGTTCTTTCTCTATAAAGAAATTAACTATCAGATTGACTCGAGTTATCTAATATCCCAAATACCTTTCCATATACCTCAACGAAATTTTCGAAATTCCTATTTGTTTCCTTTCTGTTGGTATAGAATCAATGTAGCAAGGAATTCGCCGTTAAGTCGTATGTTTTCCTTATATAATTCCAATTTTTTTTCTGTAGATTCATTTTGCCGCTCTCTTTCTATGTTTAAAAAGAGAATCAGAGATCCTTGTTCTAATTAACAAAAACACAAAATTAGAAACTTAGCACTTTACTGTATTTCTGCTCTTGTATTATTTTTTAAATTTTGTATTAGTTAAGTACACCTGAAACACTTGGATGTTCCTTTGGGTTTCGGCCTGTTAACATCCTATTTGTTTTTGATAATTAAATAAATAAATAATGTGTTGCGTACATTTATGTCCAAATAAATAGTGTTGAATTTGGAATTAACCGTTGCTAACCATTGTAGGGAGCAGCCAAAATTGCAGCCCTTTTAGAACTTGCGAAGAATGAAATCCCACAAGAGTATTGGAGCAAAACACCCTTAATAATGAAAGCAACGGCCGGTTTGAGACTACTGCCACCAGAGCAAGCAGAAAACCTATTAACGGAAGTTAAGAAGGTATTCAAAGAAACCCCATTCCTTACTGACGATAATTCGGTTGAAATAATGGACGGCGTAGATGAAGGAATATTTTCTTGGTTTACAGTAAATTTCTTGTTGAGTGAGTGGCCGTAGTAATTTTATAATGCCCAAAAAAAGACAAACTTTTTTATTATTTTAAGATCGAATTAATTCGAACCCAGCGAATACGGTAGCAGCCTTGGACTTGGGCGGTGGTTCTACGCAAGTAACATTTGCCGCTTTAACACCGTCTAGTCTTCAACATTCGGATAATATTCATAAAGCTGTTTCGCCCACCGGTACCGTACCAGTATTTACCCATAGCTACTTGGGTTTGGGTCTTAAAGCGGCCCGAAAATCTGTGATATCCCATTTAAACGGAGACAGCGCGAATGTGACTTGCGAGTGCGTTAATCCCGTAATTAAAGGAAGGCTGTTTCATTATAATGGTGAGTTAACGATTATAAAATGTTCAGGTGAATAGTTTCTTGTATTTTTTTAGGACATGATTACTATGTGAGTGGTCTTCAAGAAGGTTACCCAACCTCGAAGGTTTTAGGAAGTGAAATGTCGGTACGCGAAGAAATTCCTGTAGTGGATTTCTCGAAATGCACAAAAATCATATCCGCTTATATTGACGAAATGGTTAGCATTAGGAAACCCCCGGACGAGTTGCCTTCAAAAGCAATATTCGCTTTTAGCTACTATTATGATAAAGCCAGTCAGGTCGGACTAATTGATTTTGATAAGGGAGGACAAATTAAGGTAACGTTTTTTATATAGATTGTTTTCATATTGAATATGGTGTATATCCTGTTGAGAGTAAAATAACTGCTCTACTTTTTCTCGAGTTTACGAAGGCGTTTAATAATAATAATAATAATGTTTATTTACGATGATATCAAATCCATATACAGCCAAATACAAATATAAATACATAAATAAACATAAATACGCCCTGAAGCGGTAAAGCTTGTTAGGACAAGAAAAAAAAAGCAAAATCCGTGAAAAGTCCATATAGAGTATAAAGTCACATTCGGTTTAGCGTTCATGTTTTTCACAACTTCTACATTTCGGCGTTCTACGCAAGTTAGGGGCAATTCACCTAATTATATAACTAGAGCTAGTAACATTTAATCCTGACACAGAACATGTAGTACATACATTACAAACACATTTATACCTAATGGTTGTTAAAATTATTTAAATCATGTTTCTACTTACAAAGCATATAAAATGTTTGCCTATCTTTTTCAAAAATCTAGTCTTTTAATTTTTTTTAAACGATCTCTCATTACTTATTAAGAGTTTTAGGGTTTCTGGAAGACAATTATAAAATTTTGCTGCTAAGTAAGAAGCAGATTTATGGCCAATTTCTTTTTTAAAAAAGGAACCATTACACAGTCAGTGTTGTATCGTGTTGGTCTATTATGTTGAACAGGTCGGAGAATTATGTTGTTGTTGGCAATGCACATAACAATATTGAAGAAATATAATTGTCGCAAATCGAACACTCTGGATTGAGCAAAGATCCTGTTGCTCGCATAAGTTTTATTTTGATTGTAGAGGACTTTAAGAATCCATTTCTGAATTGAATCCAAGTTTTTAAGATAACAGTCTCTCGCACTTCCCCAACCAACTATTCCGTATTTTAACACAGATTGAACTAGGGCATAATAAATTGTTTCAAGCTTGTCAACTTTGAATATTGGTTTTTAAATGAGCAAATCTGGTTTCAAGGTACCTAGTTTTTGTAATTACATAGTTTATAATACCGAGATATTTGACAACAGCAATTTTGGAGATTGTGACGTTTTCATTTATTTCTAGGGTGGAAAAATTTGGCAAAGTATGAGAATAGGATGTAAATGGAAAAATTTTGTTTTGTGCTCATTTAGTGTTAATTTATTTATCTGAAACCACTTACATATTTCTTTAAAATCTAATTCAATTAACTCTTTTAAAGACATCCACGACTCTCCTTCATGAAATATAACAGTATCGTTGGCAAAATTAATTATATATCCACATAAATGTATTTTTAAAAGACCATTTATACAGTGTTTCAAAATTTACTACATATATTTTAAGGGCGGATTCCTGAGGTCAAAATAAGACTTTTTTTTCCTATAAACATGGGTCCTAAAATGCACCCCCTTCAAGCTACAGCCATCGGAAGAAGTGTAAAAAAAATTCGATTTTTTAAAACTGTGTCTACAGTTTTGCATCAAATTTAACGAAATTTGGAATACCCTCCGTTATTTTAAGCGGTCTATTTACTCTTTATTTTAGAAAAGGCGTAAAACTAATTTTAAGTTTACTTCCCGTTTTAGATCTAAAGTGTAGTTTTTATTCCCATGTTTTATTTCTAAACGCTAACATTGCTAAAATGGAAAATGAACGTTATTCATTCAAACATCTTGCATACATCCATTTTGTTTATGGTCTTGCTGATGGTAACGCGTATAAAGCTTAAAGATTGTATCAGTTAAGGTTTTCTAATCGCCGACTCCCGAATGTACGAACATTTTCAGAGTCACATCGGCATCTTAGGGAATACGGTAGTTTTCGGACCCCCAGGAACAATGCAGGCAGACCGCAACAAGCACGAAACCCAGTGACAGAGGAGCAAATTTTGAATGCCATCGACGACGATCCTGGCCTAAGCACCCGACAAATAGCTCGGAATTTGGATGTTTCTCATGCAACTGTCTGGCGGGTTTTGCACGAAAATAGCTTGTATCCATACCATATTCAAAGAGTTCAAGCTTTGCTACCTCAAGATTTCCCAAGGCGCTTCCAGTTTGCAAGGTGGTTACTTCAGAGATGCGCAAGAGATAATAATTTTTTATCAAGTATTCTATTCACAGACGAAGCTCATTTTTCGCGGGAAGGGGTGGTGAATTTTCACAATGTGCATGTTTGGGCAGCAGAGAATCCGCATGAAATTAGGCAATCTCACCACCAGGAGCACTTTAGCCTTAATGTATGGGCAGGTTTAATGGGAGATGAGTTAATTGGTCCTTTCTTTTTTCCTGGAATTTTAGTTGGCGACACTTATTTAGACTTTTTACAGCACCATTTAAATGGTTTACTAGACAATGTACCTTTAAATGTGCGAGCGAACATGTAGTTTATGCATGACGGTGCCCCCCCTCATTTCCGTATAACAGTGCGTGACTATTTGAACTTTGTGTTTTCTCAGAGATGGATTGGTAGAGCAGGCCCAATACCATGGCCTCCACGCTCCCCGGACTGCAATCCTCTGGATTTTTTTTTCTGGGGATAAAAAAATCCAGAAAAAAAAAAAGAAATTTTTTTTTCTGGGGTAAAAAGCCTCGTCTATAATCTTGGTCAAGTGCCTTCGCTCGAGGTCCTAAGGCAAAGAATTATTGATGCCTTTGAAACAATAAGAAATACTCCCGGAATTTTAGAGCGAGTAAGACAATCTATGAGAAGACGAATGGAGGCTTGTATTGCAGCGGGGGGTGCGCATTTCGAGCACTTTTTATAAAAAAAAAATATTTGTTTCTCAGAAGTTTATTGTTTATTTAAAAAATAAGTAATTATTATGTTAAATAATTTTTTAACCAATTTTTGTATTTTTATAAACCGTCATACTTTAATGTAAATAATTGTTCATCAATTTATTGAAAAAACCTCAATAACAAAGTTTCAACAATAGCAAAACCAGTCTACCTATTTATTGTTAAATGTCGTGCCGCTTAAAAAATTTCCTAAAACAAATAGTCACAGCCTACTACTTAATATTATCTGTTTAAATTTTAATTATTACGTTATTGGTAGCCTTTTATTAATCGGTGATTTTCTCAAAAACTATTCGTATTATCAAAAAAATGCAAGGGACATAAAATTTAGATTTTTGTATGGCCCATATTCTGGTGTAGCTAAATTTTTTTTAAAATGTATGCGTACATAAAATTTTGGCCGTCAAGTGTGCACCCCCTCAGTTTACCCCTTAAAATTAGTTTTACGCCTTTTCTAAGATAAAGAGTAAATAGACCGCCTAAAATAACGGGGGTATTCCAAATTTCGTTAAATTTGATGCAAAACTGTAGACACGGTTTTAAAAAATCGATTTTTTTTACACTTCTTCCGATGGCTGTAGCTTGAAGGGGGTGCATTTTAGGATCCATGTTTATTGGAAAAAAAATATTCTTATTTTGACCTCAGAAATACGCCCTTAAAATATATGTAGTGAATTTTGAAACACCCTGAATAAGCAATGAATAAGACCGATCCCAGCACTGTTCTCTGAGGTACCCCGCAGGTTATAGTCCTTGTACTACTTTTAAGTCCTTCAATGTTAACAAACTGGGACCTGTTTCCTAAATTACTTTTTAAGAGATTCAAAGCACTTCCTTGTTTGCCCAACTTCTCCAATTTTCCTATAAGTTTTTTATGACAAACCGTATCAAAAGCTTTTTTAACATTTATAAATACAGAGATGCATGGTTTTTTTTTATCAAGCACTTCATAAATTTTTGCAGTCGGAGATAAAATTGCATCTTCTGTTGATTTGCCTTTTCTAATGTTAAAATGTCATTTTTTTCAAAAAAATTAACAATTTGGGATTTAATAATGATTTCTAAGATTTTTGAAAAATTTGAAATCAGTGAAATCGGCCTATAGTTGTTTAGACTCATTTTATCTCCTTCCTTAAAAAGTGGTTTAATTTCTCCTATTTTAAGGGCATCTAAAAGTGTCCCAATTTGAAAACAAAAATTTATTAAATACGATAAGAGAGGTGCTATTTTACAGACAATTTTTTTTAGAACCTCAGAATCAATTCCATCATGACCTGGAGACTATTTTGTTTTTAGTTTGTTTATAGTCCTCACAACATCAAGTTCATTTATTTTATGAAATAAAAATAGGCTTCTTGGACACCATGGTGCCTGTTTCCTATAATCATTTGGAATTTCAATTTTATCCGACAATTTCACCCCAATTTTACAAAAAAAATCATTAAAATGATTTGTTATATCACTTTTGTCCATTACAATTTGCCACTCGATAGTTTTAATTTGTCAATTTTTGTTTTTCGAAAAGGTTTGTTACAAATTTGATTAATTTAATTTGATATACTAAATCATAATAGTTATTTAATCTCAATTTTACATTATATAGGATTTAACGTAAATGTTTCTTGTTTGAATAAATTGTGTATAAAAATGAATATTTTGAATCTAGACTGATTTACTCATCAGTTGTATTTTTATTTTAAGGCTGAGCAAGCTGTAAATTGTATAAATCTGATTTTTAAATACCTCCAATGATCATCTGCTTAAACTTTATCCAAATAAGGACTTATTTATGACCTAAATAGAAGACCTTAAATTACCATAGCTTCGAATATTTAATTGGCTAAATATAATAATCATTGTGTATTACTATATATTAGTGTATATATGGTTATCTAGTGGAGAAAGCAGTTGAAAGCAAGGTTTATCGAGTCAACAATATTCTTATTTAGGTTAGGGCTTAAACAGTATTCAGTATTCTTGTGTGAAAGTATCTGAATGGCTAAAAAATTTGACCAAGAAACACTAGCTAAACTATGGAACCATTGTAATTTTATTAATTTGTGAAGCTCCCTCGAAATCGGATCTCTAAAACATATACAAATATTTATTTTACTACTGCTTAAATTAATGAACTCATTTCTTTTGATAATAGATAGCAGATTTTAAAAAACAAGCGGAAAGAGTATGCCACGAAGCGAATCCGGAACAGCCATGGATATGCTTGGATATGACTTACATTTGGTTGTTACTTGAACGAGGCTTTGAACTTCAGTTGGATACGAGAATCTATGTAAGTATTATTAGTCATTTTTTATTTAATTAGTGAGTAATTAGATGTTTTGATTTTGATTTGAATTTTCTTAAAGCTTCAGTACAATTACCAGATTTTTGCTTACGATAAATCTGCTGTCACAATTTGATTCGACATAAGGCAATTAAAGTTAAAAATTATTAAATAGCAACTGCTACTTATACAGCAACCTCTTATATAAGTTCTTGTATTGTGAGTGCCTCTTATTACCTATTCTCAGACGTTGTAAGCTAATAAGCTTTAGACCGCTTTAACGCTTACCTTCTTTAGAACGTTTTGTTATTTAGGTTTTTTACATGCACTCAAAAAGTTGAACCCGACGAAAAAAACTCAAACAAACCTCCGCGCAATTATTTTTTTCGACCTTCGACGTAGATTATTAAGAAACAAGTGCATGAAACTTGTGAAAACCGATCAAAATTGGTTATTATATCAGAAAACATTGATGTTGTGCATGAACTAGTTGAACTAGAGATGGATCCATTGGAGATTAGTATAATGAGTTCGCCTAGGAACCTAATCCTAGCATAATTCAATAGATTTCAAAAAGTTACTCATGTCAATAGGTGCAAAGAAATACTTAAGAAATGCAAGTGTAGAGCATCAAAAGCTGTGTTTAATATTTACACAAATGACGAGTCTTGGATCTATGTGTATGAGCCCGAAGATATCAGACAAAAACAGATTTAACGAAACCATACATGCATGCAAACAAAATTACAGGAAATAAGTAAAAATTACGTCAAAAAGGTCCTAATAAAAAATAGAAAGATGGTGGAATGAAAAACTGGATAAAAAAGCGAAAAAGTGTCAACAAGGCTAGAAGCATATTGAGACGAACATAAAGATTATAGAAGAGTGAATATGAATTAAAGCGCCATTACTATATGCAGCAAAGAAGGTAATACAAAAAAATTATAGCAAACAAAAAGGAAGAAGCATTCAAGAAAGAGTTAGACGAACTAGCAGACAACGAACCCTGGAATAGATTATGCAAGACATTCAGAGATAAAGATAAAATAGAAACAGAAACTGAAATCTTCTCCAAACCCGAAAAATCCTGTTTCTTCGGAAAAACTGGACTTGTGGCAACAAGCATTTGTTTGCTTAAAAATTTAAAAAATTACTTTAAATTAAAATTGTATAAGGAAGACAAAGTTGGCAGCACTACACTTAAATTTTAAAATATAGGGTATGAAAAGCCTATTATCCCTATTATATTTTACATTACTTCACGTCAATAGGGGTTCTTGCCAAAAAAATTCACTTTTAGAAATCTTACCTCATTCTGTCAGTATCCATGAAGCTATTAATGGAAAATCCCAGGTTGATGTTATCTATGCAGATATCGAGAAATCAATTGATAGACTTAGAAGCTGTACAATTTTAAAATCTTTGTTATGCTTAGAGGTATTTTCATATATTACTTGCATAATTTAGTCATGTCTCAGTTGTCAAGTCCTAGTATGTCAAACTTAAAGGTTCAGAGTCGTAAAAGTACTTCTGGTGTTCCATGGGGCTCAAATCTACAATGATTGGCAGGGGTTGCAAGATGAATTTTGTGATGTTGCTAATTAAATACTAGTAATACCATAATTTTTAATCCTTAATGATGAACAACTTTAAAGGGTATCGCTGCAGAAGGATCTAGGAGTAATTTTCAGGCCCGCTGTTTTAATTTTTAAACACGTTTTATCTAAAGTAGAAAATACTCAACAAAATCTCTGATTCGTTACTAGAACCACCAAGAAGTTAAGAGTTGAAGTGGGTCTTCATCTTTTTAATAGTTTGGTTTTGTCAATCTTGGAATATGAATCTAATATTTGGTCCCTCCGGTAATGTGTCTGGATAGCAATGATTGAAGGGGTTCAAAGGAGGGTTTTGATGTGCATGTGTTTCTGGAAAGTTGGTATATATCCCCAGAGACGCTGTGATCATGATCATTTGTTAGGAATTTTTTATTGACTTTTTTTGAGTAAAAGAATTAAAATCTTTTGGTCCACTCTTTTTAAAATACTGAAAAATAAAATAAATTATCATCAGATTACCTTTGAGTCAAAATTACCTTTTTGTTTTAAAAAGATAAATAAAAAAAAGCCGTTCGAAATGAGACTTGCCATTTCTCCTCATCCTTCATTAGTTATTCTGGAGGGTAGAAGAGAAGGTTTAGTAACTTTCAAAATATTTTATCTTTAATTAAGGATTACTTTTCAATATTTTATCTTTAAGGTGATATTTTGGCTCACACATCTGGCCTTAACGAATAAAAGCCAATAAAGTACGTGTTGAAATAAAACGTAGTCTATTTAAACAAATATTTCTAGATAAACACAACTTTTATATCTCGAGTTTCTGTAAGGAAACCTGTACAGATGCCTAATTATTATTAATTTATTTCAGCTATATAAGAAAATCGGTGGTCACGAAATAACTTGGGCCTTAGGAGCGGCCTATGACGTTTTAAGAAAATTGAATATCTTGTGAACCGAGTGATGTCTAGGAGAACGTGCCTTCAAAAATTACGAATTAAACGTACGGATAGGAACAAATTTACTTTAACTCTGTTATATTGCACAATGGAATGAAAGACATTTTTTAATAAGTAGTTTGTTATCAGAAAATTTTAGTCATTATTATTAATTAAATATACGTACTTCAATCTTTCCATTAGATAAACTCTAGACGTTTATATATGTATAACTCGACATCGTTAATGTATGAGTGTCATATTGTTTAGGCTGTGCAACAAATTCCATTTTGTTTTAAGTGTAGATTTTGGGTTTTTAAATAAAGGTATGTAAAAAAATAAGGGTTTAAATTTCTTCGTAATCCTGTAGACGTCCTGAATGTAAAATAGTAATAGGTTCTTTATTTTTTATTCTGAAGATTAATAGAGAGTCGAAACGTTAGCTAGCAAATGAATACGCTTTCAATTTCCTGTTCTACCCACTGTCAATTTTACTATTTTATTTTACAGCAACAATTAAAACTTGAATCTATTTTTCTTGCAATTGAGCGGTTTCTTACGTAGGTACAATTGATAAAACAGCCTAATTTTCAAAAATATGCTTTTATTTAACAACGTAAAAATTCGGACTAAAACTACCTAAAAAAACCTAAACACACGTTAATCTATAGTTAACATTTAAATTTTCCATAAATCCATTATAAACTACATCGTTTATAAGATGTTCGGCAAACATTCTTTGTTCGGGATTCATATCTCTAAGTTTCATTGCAACATTTCTCCCTAATGTGTCAAAGTAATCGTCTTGTTGGTCTTTAGGGCTCATTGGTTCTTCCTTTTCTGTTTTTCCGGTGGTTGCTTCATTATCACATTTTAACCACTGGAAATGATTTGTTATGTTGGATTGTGTTGTGCAACTAATTAGTCAATCTCTGTTTTGAGGCTCAATCAGATGTTTTGTATAACTTTGGATTTCAGAACTACTATACAATTTTTGTTCTTTTTTTCTGTAAAAAACATAGAAATGGGGTTTAAAGATCAAACTTCTTAAGAAAACTATTTGTTTGCTGCAAACAATTAAATCGAGTTTGGGAAAAATCAATTTTACAAATTGGATAATGGATCAAAGTTTATTTAAAATTGGTAAATGTGTCAAGACACAAACAATCCCGTCTCTCTATTATAGAGCCCTGAAGATCAATTTTATACAAATGTTGACAGGAAACAAATATTTTGTTCTTTAGTCTTAACCTCTATAAACCCCATTTCTGCACAAACATTTTTGCCACTACTTAACAATCGTGTACAAACACACCAAATCAGTTTGAGTTTGAAAAAGTACTTTAAAGAAATTGAAGAACTCAACATTAAAGAAGTTACTTACCAGTGGCTCAGTATTTCCAGTATCATCATTAGTTTCATTAAATTGATCATCATCTGATATATCTTCATCATCTGGATAATCTGGGTCTTTTTCTTCCTGATAAATTAAATGATGGATTTGTAACAAAGAAAAATTAGTTGTGGAGTATAAGTCAATGACTTATATCACAGTCATTATAAAAAGATAAGAACTAGACAATTAAAATTTCACAAAATATAGCGAACCTGCTCTATTTAATTCAGAACTATCAGGCTGCAAGGTAAATAATGTAAAAGACGTTAAAGAATCATACGACGTTCAAAAATAAACAAAATCCCTAAATGAACCCAAAATATCTTTTTTGAATTATGGAGTGTAGAGTATATAAAATAACTGGTTTTTGTTTATAAATTGCTGTATATATTTACTAAAATTTCTGACTGACAAGAAAAGTTAACAAAGACGAAAGCTACCTACAACGATAATAAAAATTTGTCGTTACCTTTTTAGAACCCCAAGAGTCCTTCAAAAACAACAACAAATCATAGCACCACAATCTAGACACATGTTTTGATCCCTTGTTCTTTTCCCTCTCTCTGCACTCTCTCCTGTACTGCGTCCTCAGTGTTGTAACTTTATTTTTAACTTCCAACATGTCAAAGTGCTTGATTCCCTGCTGCTTTAGTTCCTCCCATATCGCTTTAAAAGCTCTTGTGCGTTTATTTCTTTGCACCCTTCCGGAATACTCGGACGAATAAGCATCGGGGTATTTTTTAAGTAAGTCTATTAAAATGGTCGTGTCTCTTTTAGACCAAGTGTGCATTCTTCCCTTAAAAAAGGAATTTTCAATTAAAGAGGTTTTACAAGAAATTTAAATATTTTACCTTTCCTTCCCTAAGTCCTTTCTCCTCATCATCTACTTCTTCCCCAACCAGGAATAACAGGTGATAGTAATACCACAAGCAAGGAGAATAGATTTCATCGTCGTCTTTTGCATTTTTCTTTGATTCCAGTACCTGTTTTAAATAGCTTTTATTACCTGTATGTAAAGAGTAAGATATTATAATACTTTTATAGATAATAACTGTTAACTAAGCCTTTAACACATTGGCCACAAGTTATTTGAGATTTGGTTTATTGCCAAGATGCATATTTGCCATTTAATCAAAGAAACAAGTTATCTCCTAGTTATGCATTGAAAATTATTTAAAAACCACAAGTTCTGAGGACTGCAATTTAGAACTGTTGCAGTGCATCCAATTTCAATTGTATCTTAAGTTTATCTTTTATTACTCTGAGTACACATTACTTTTGACCAAATGGTGTTGAAAAATTTGTGACGATTTGTTCAGTTCTTGATAGAGTTATTATTTTTTAAAGTTTGAATGACAAGATTTCATTTGGTTTATTTTAGATAGGATTCTTATATCCTGTTTTTGATGTTTAAATATAAGAGGTGTGTGATCTCAAAAAAAGACTTGAAGATAGTTATGCAGCAGACTGTCTAAGTTGATATACCTCATAAGATCTCTCTGAGGATATGTTTCCAAAAAACTACACTAGCAGCATAACATACACCTTTAAATTACAAAGAGGGTGTATAAGGCTAACAGCTGTGTTAGGTTGCTACCAAGAGGATTGTCAACAGGCCTTTGTGGATTTGCAGATATTGATGCTCCCCAATTTATATGTGTTACAGTGCCTTATGTATGTTAGGCATAATTGTTTACACACAATCAATAAATGCATCGCTACCTTACCAGAAACCAAGAAAATGTAGTCTTAATTTTGCCTTACAAGGTGCAAAAATGGCACCAGTTTTTATGTTTTCAAATTTTTGCATTTCCCACCACATTACTATGAAACTATTATATAGTTAAGACTATTAAATAGCAAAGAGTTGGTATTTTTGACATGCAAAAAGTGCCATCTGTTTTATGTTCACTAATAACACATCTGCTGTTGGGGTTAATTTTGACAATATTCACAATAGCAAAAGGGTGTGTTTAAAATGTATTAACCCTCGATTAAAAAAAAATTGTATGTAATTTAAACTAATAGGACTAGTACATGATACACTCTTGAGAGAGAGCTAAATGTGTGTACACTCAAATAAATCTGTCAGGTGTTGAAGAAATTAGCTTTTTGGGTATCATTTATCACGGAATACTATAAAATAAATCAAAAACTTTTATTTGCTTCAATTACAACTTTTCAGTTTTAGCATTGTGAGAAAGGAATATCTTACACAATTAATGAACATTAGGGGATAAGTCCAAACAAAGTAATTTCCTTACAAATTATTCAATTTTCAATGGTTTATCTAAAAATTCTTGTAATGTACACAGAAAAATGTATATGTTTTTTATCCTTATTTTACATTTTCTTTATGGCATTAGCTTAATTCTGTCTGGAAGATGATTATATAATTTAATAGAAATAATTATGAAACTATTGTGTAAATATTGTATTTAATATTTGTTCTAGTGTAATAGAAATGTACATTTTCATAAGTAATAAATTTAGATGTTGATAATTATCTGATAAAAAAGTTATGCTTACAAGTTTTGAAGTAAGTTTCTCTATGTGTTGTTTATCCTCTTGAGTAAATGCTTATTAAAGTAGATGCCATGAAATTTAATAGCATTCTCAGAAATGATATTACCAGGTCAAAGTAAAAAAGTCTTTATTATCAAAATATACAAATCTCGTTGATAAAGCAAAATGCCAATAGGCACATATTACTAAATATACAATTCATTACACAGACATGCTTACATGCTAAAAAATAGTTATCAACCACCTTCACTAATCAAAAACTGAAATAAAACAAAATAAATATCAATAAAATAAAATATATACATAAAATATAAAATGTTGTAAATAAAAAATGAGGATAGAATATATTACACCAAACAAACATTTACATATTTAAAAAAAGTAAATGGTAAATTGTCAGTAAAAAACATGAAGTATTAAGTCAAGCCATTAAAATATATTGCTGTAAAACTTGTTAGCCTTACCAATTAGCAGTGCCTGAACTTCTCTTTTGAAATGTGATTTTATACTCTGATAGATCATAGATCTCTTAATTAAAGATGAGTGGAGATTTAAAGAGGTAAGTTGTGTATTTGCCTATTTGTATGGATAATATTACTAGTTAAAGTGATGCTGTTTCTCTAATAAACAAACATAGGGTTAAAACTTTCTCCTGTTTAAATAGATGTCGACAAGAATGTCTACTACTAGCACCACATAAATATCTAACAGCATGTTTCTGAATTAAAAAGATACTGACTACAAAGTCCCCAGAAGTAAATTCCATATCTTATCCTAGATTCCATAAGAGCATAGTACAGATTTTTTCCCATGAACTTTGCCAGTTCACTAAAAATATCTCTGACTGCATAGCAACCAGAAGAAATTTTTTTCCAAGTGCAACAACATGTGCCTCAAAACTTAGCACACTAAACCTAATAACTTTGATGCAGGTCTAATCATAATAGGAATATTGTTCAGAAAAATCAAAAGGCTGGTCTGATCCAAAGGTTACAAATTGATTTTGGCTGTACAAGAAGCTTTGCATCTATACCAGATTTAAATATTAAAGGTTCTTTTTATATTTCAATAACAATCAATATGCACTAAACCAGTTTTTTGCCAATGTAATCCTTCTGTCAGCGTAGCCAGGGAGGTCTCAGAGTCCACATCAGTCACATAAAATGTTGTATTTTCTGCAAATTGAACTTTAGATACAGAATTTGATTGAAGAGACAAATCATTCAAAAAGAACAGGAATAATAATGGCTCTAAAATTAAACCCTGAGGTATACCTATTTAAACCTCTAAGACATCAGATTGGTTTCAACAAAATGGTACCTTTTACAAATGTAAGCATGCATAAATCGGTATGAATTAGGTATCTTCAATCAACCTCTGTATTGCATTAGATGTGGAAAGACTAGATGTGGAGAAAATCTGTTTTAGAATGCATGTTCAATTACTTTGGATAGAACTGGAACAACTGATATTGGGCAATAATTACATTTTTCATTTGTCTCCTTTTTTAAAAATTGGAGAAGTCTTTTAAGGCCTAAGTTTTGAGGGAAAATCAGCTCTGGCAAAACAAGAATTGATGAGGATGGCTACTGCAAGTACCAAACTATTTTTTATTGTTGTTATGAATTTATTACTTAGTATAAAATATAACAATATAACATATGTTTTACTCTTTAATACTTCATTAATCAAATCAAGCTCTGATGAGCAAGATGCCTCTGGCTTAAGACAAGGAACAAGCTAAAAATTCTGATGATTCTCAGTTGACGCAAAAAACCTATCCTAGCGTAATCAAGTAGAGTTCCTATATAATTATATTTAAAAGTAGATTTTTATATAAGAATCTAGACACCAAGTACCATGGCACTATGTGGCAGTCAACAAGCTAAGAACCCACTAAATGATGGGCTGTACCTACCTTTTTTCTCTCACGCCGAAACACACACCTCATATTATCAATTTTTGTCTTTACAAAATCTAAATCGGCTTCTGGAAAATACTCAATACATTTCTGAAGTAATGCATGCATGGCTTCCTCCCTATCTTGCCTGCTCTTATATTTGGGATGGTTTTTATCCCAAAGGATCCGTTCATTTTGATAGGCTTTTATAAACACTTTTAAAAATTCATCTTGATTTCTAACGGTGGCTGATGCTGTATCAAGTCCTTCCATTGCTCTAATTATTCATCGCTGTAATTTAATTTAATATCACAATAATTGCAGTAATTATTATCTTTTGCAGGTATGAAGCTGAGAGTTGCTTGTATATAAATAAAACTAAAAAATAAACGTAAAAGTAAAAAGCCTTTTCAAGCGATTCGTTGGTTTCGACCACGGTTATGTTCGGGGTGGCTCTAGTCTAGCTCTACGTGGTTGCTTTGTGACTCTACGGGCTCTTATGTCAATATTTGACATATTTAACAACGACAGACGTTCGATAACTCTAGATAAAAAGGATAACAAGCGTGACGCACAAATCAATAAGAACGTACGTCGTAGTATGCTCGATTGCCGTAGCCAATGAGAGCTGGAGGCCTTTAAGCTGGTGCGGGACGAGGTAACAACCTTACCAATCTATAGATCTTGTTCATGGTCACCATAACGTCAACACTGTCATCTGTCACCAAATCATATGTAAATGTCAAAATACTCAAAGTTGGGCACGTCATAATATATTGCTGTTTTGCAAATTTAAGTTCAATTTTAAAAAGGGGCAATATTGAAGTTTTCTAACTTCTTTGGCATATGAGCACCTAAAAAATGACTACATTAAGGCAACGCCAAAAAGGTATTAAAAAATTTGGCGGTGACATCGAACCCCGCCAATGTTTTAACCCATTTTTATGTTTTTCCAGATGCAATTAAGCAAATGTTAAATTTAAACCAGCCCCTAACAAAATTAGGGACTTCTGAGCCTTCTTGGAAAATATTAGTGTACGATAGGGTGGGTCAAGATATTATATCACCTCTTATATCTGTAAAGGAGCTTCGGGAACAAGGTGTCACACTATTCGTGTAAGTACAATAAGAATTTATAAATTATAGGTACTTTTTCACTTATCACACTGTAGTATAACAAACCCAGGTTCGTCCATAAAGAATGGATGAGATAAGTTTTTTTTTTAATAAATAAGAAAAGTTTGAATGAGAAAAAAATAAATAAATAAGAAACCAATACCCTCCCTACATTGTGTTTTGTAACAGAATCACTCTCTCTTTTACTTATCTCGGATGCGCTTGACAAGACAAAATTAGGGAAATTTGAATTATTAGGATGGTATTAAAGAAAATGCAGTCTTGATAATACACCTACTTAGTTTATTTATGTAGAAAAATTATGCCGTACTCAGCCTGTAATTCACGAGGGGAAAGAGCATGGCAGAGAAACCCTCGATGTCAATTCCCTAAAAATCGAATCATGCTGAGTAATAAGTTCTGCCTTTGGTTACAAAAAAAATAGATAATTTATTTACTGTTCCTGTCTAATTCCTCATACATACTATTCATTTAAAACTGAAGAGAGTTGGGTTAGTTATCCAGCCATCACTAGAAGGTACTGAGGTTCCATACTATCATATACCATACATACTATCTCATAGCTACCCAGTTATGAGTTGAATAGTTGAGTCAATATTCTACGTATTATCACAGATAGACGGACAAATTCGCGAAACATATATTTATTTATCTGTGGTATGATTTATGTCTGAATATTCACCCAGTCAGGGTCGAAATGTTAGTTAGATTCAACAAGGCTCTAGCTTACTTTTGAAACACACAAATAATAAAAAAAAAGCTAATTTCAAAAATATACCTAAAAATTCAGTAAATAAATTATGTCAGTCGATCACTTTAAATATTAATTTTCTCTTCAGCATGAAACAATTTTAGATAAATACATGCATAAGTTATTTCCTCCTATTCACGCAAAATATTAAATTTATCTCGCGACCGAAACATCTCGGAAAGGCAATGCCCAGAAATGCTAACACAAACAACCCTCGGCGTATGAATAGGGCTGTCGTTATGCAATAAAAAAAAATTTCAAAGATTTTTCAGACGACGCGACATGCTGAATCCCAAATCCAAAAAAAATATAAATTACTACGCCTATGATTTAAAAATAGGTGGTTTTCTTCAACACTTATAGGTACTAGTTTCAATTAATCTGGTCATTTAAATGAAGTACTTTTGTTCAAGATTTGTATGGCATTTATAAATAGCGAGCATGAAAGAAAGAAAGAAAGAAAGAAAATGTGCTATATTACGTAAGACAACAAAATCTTGTGTACAAGCATCCTAAAAACTAAAAAATTCCAAATTCACTTTAAATTTCAAACAAACATAACTTCTAAAACACTTTACCATAAAATTTACACACATTACCAAAATTAATCATAACAAAACAGATTGAGAAAAAAAGCATCTTTTTGATAAATTTCATTAAAAAATAAGTAAAGCTGTCAATAAAACAGAATTTAGAAGAAGTAAATTACATTATTTAACAGGAAACAAAACTAAAACACTAAAATGATGTCAGAGCACAGGTTAAAAGGTATCATTAAAAAAATGGTCAAGGCTATAATATGCCCTGGATAATAAAAGTGATTTTAATTCCTTTTTGAATCTCTTAACTTCTAAAATTTGTCTGATACATGGTTGTAAATTTTTTTGCTGAGGTATATAAGTGAGTTCTTCGTGAGGGAGGATGTAGGGATTGGTAAGGGAAAATCGTTAACCTGGCGAGTCATATGACCAGTGTTAGAGGGAGGTTTAGGACATTTATGAATAAGAGTAGCTGTTTCTAAGATAAAAAGAGAGTTAAAAAAAGTGTAACCAATACTACTGTAGAGGCCAAAAAATGAAGTTAAGAATATATTAACTTCTTTTCTTTACTTTGTTAATAAATGAGAGAAAATTTTTTTGGAGTTTCTGGAATTGACTCTCTATTAATTGTAAAAGATAGCTGACCAAGAACATCAGTACAGTCTATGTACATCTCACTTTAGTAACCTGAAGATACAGCTAAAGATGCCTTCTGTTTTTAAGTGGCAGCCAAAGGTTGTTAATAAAGCCATATTTTGTAAAATCATAATATGTTTTATCAATACTTGATTGTTAAAAATAAAATTTACACCAAATATTATACCAAGATCCCTCCATTTATTCACATTGTATTGAGGTGATTCTAGGTTAACTTATTTTTAGGCAATTACACTCTGACCGAGATGCAATACCTGAAGTTCCAGTAGTATACTTTTGTGCTCCGACCGAAGAAAATTTAGGTAGAATAAAGCAAGATTTTCAAAGGGGTGTGTACGATATTTACCATTTGAATTTCCTTTCACCTATTTCAAGAGACAAATTAGAGGACCTTGCTTCTGCAGCTATTGAGGCTAACTGTGTTGCAAATGTGCATAAGGTATGTTTGATTATTACTTGAACTCATAAAGTTTGTTGATGTAAAGAATATTCTGTTTCCTTTAATTCTCCTAAAAAAAATTTTTTTTAGATCTATGATCAGTATGTAAACTTTATCTCTCTGGAGGATGATATGTTTGTTCTGAGACATCAAAATAGTGATTCAATATCTTATTATGGTAAGTTAAACTTTGTATTTAAAAATTGCAAGTATAGTTTGGAAAGGATCAGTTTTGATAGTTGATTATTTGGCTCTTGGTGTTATGTGATTGCAATTTTATGGTTATAGATAAATTATCAACTGATTTTCAGGATTTTTGAGATTGTTTGCATTTCACAAAAATTTCAACTTTAATACAATTTTACTTCAACTCTTGGTAACTTATGATTCCTGTTCTGAATGGTGTGCTTTGCATTTGGTCCATGTCCATTTATGTTTTCTTTTATTTAATTAACAAAAATTGAAAGTAGGAGTAAATGTCTGTTTGTGCATGTAAAAAAAAATAAAATTTACAAATTAGAATCAATAAAAATCAAACTACAAGTAAAATACCAAAGATCAGCAATAAACATAATGTTTAATCCAATGATTGATACATATAACACTCTTAAAGGCTAATAATTGATTATTATACAAATCAGAACAATGTGAAAATTACTCATTTACACTAGTTATTACAAAAAATGTTTAAATTTGTCTAAACTGTGCATCTTCTGGTAAAAGATTTCATGTTTTTAATCTGCCTTAAGTCATTTGGAAGAATATTGTAAAGTGTTGGATCCATCTCAGTAATGCTTCAGCAATGGATCTATATTCTGTTAATAGTAGTTTGTAAAGTTATTCAAATATTTCTCAATATATAAAAGTGATAAATAAGTTTTTGGTATCATTGTTTATTAACAATGATACAAAGATACCTGACCAATGGAACCTCTATAATCTCAATTGACCGCAGTTTAATATTATTAAAATTTAACCCTAAATAATTGGGTTTTTGAATATATAAATTTAATTTAACTTATCTACCTAAAATCTTCAAATTATTGTTTTTGGGTCGTATTTACAGAAAAGAGGTTTGTAATATAAAGTGATGAAATATATGTTGTACCTTAAGAATTAGGATTCTTTTTGAATCTTGTATTTATTACTATAATACATAGGTCCTAATGAGATACATGCACCAAATAATAATGTATTTATTTATTAATTTATTTCCATAGATATACACATTAATACATATTTGAATTCTAGAACCAATGTCACTTTAATCTAAAATAACAAAAAAAGAGAAATACATACAACTTATTAGCTAATCATTACTGTACAACATACTTTTTTTTATATCTACACCTAATTATTTATCAATACACTCTTGAAAAATTGCCTTCAGGCCTTTGTACAAGTAGGAAGATGATTCAAAACTATGATTGCTGTAATTTCAGGACCATTAGCAACCTTGGTGTGTTGTATAAAGGGTAAATGGAGTTTTGTATTCCTGTTCTTATATACACTTACATCTCCACAAGATCATGCATAATCTGGAAATGGTTCAGAACCATTTTTTCTTTGGTTAAGGTCCTACAACATCTGAGAGATACTTTCGAGTATTCCTGTTCTTATATGTACTTACATCTCCACAAGATCATGCATAATCCGGAAATGGTTCAGAACCATTTTTTCTTTGGTTAAGGTCCTACAACATCTGAGAGATACTTTCGAGTATAATTATCTCTTAGTGGCATATTTCTCACTACATATTCCCATTGGGTCAAACTATCTGTATATAAAAGTTGTTTTTTTTTTGAGCACTCCAAATTGAAATTTTATTAAATCATCACATAAAACAGACACAAAATTTGCCCTTTTATGGAGGTCTTCAAAATAATACGGTGGATAATAATAAATGAATAATGGCAAGTCATAAATTAATAAGAAAAAAAAATTATGCTTTATTGTTATTAACAAAGAAAAATTGTTCTAAACAAAGCTACCTTAAGTTACTAACACTAAACTTAACCACTACACCCCATACACATTCGAGTTCTATTTGTTTTAGAAAACAATACATAAGAACAGCAGAAAAAAAATACATAAAAAGTAAATTAAATTCCATAATTATCCCCTCAAGTATAAGACAGCAAAGAATTCTAACCATACAAACAATTCAAATAAAATTCAAATACTGTAAACTTATACTTAGGGAAAATTAGAATGTGTCGACGTAGTATTCATCCAGTGAATAGTAACATTTTTCGGTCAAAAGTATTTTCAATTTATGTTTAAAAGTGTCAATACATGTTGCCTCCCTGATTCCACCTGGTAAACGATTGAAAACGAATTCAAACCAGAGATTTACTGCCTGAAGATCAGTTGATAATGTAGTTCGCAGAGTATCTGTGTCTGGGCTGTGCCAGAGAAGTGTGGTATCATCGGCAAATAGAGTAAATTTCCCCCGTACATTAAGATCGGTAAGATCATTTATGTATAGGAGAAAAGGTATAGGTCCCAAAACTGAACCCTGAGGAACTCCCAAGGTGATAGGATGGTAATCAGAGTACTCAGATCCTACAAGCACTCGTTGTTGCCTATCTTGCAAATAGGAAGCAAACCAAGAAGATGAAACTCCACGAAATCCATAATGATGAAGCTTCTGCAGCAGAATCCTATGGCAGACACAATCGAAAGCCTTCGACAAATCACAAAAAACTGCCGCCGAAACTCCACCATCATTTATCTGGGAGTAAAGCTCATGAAAAAAATTAAACATGGAATCATTGATACTGTATTTTCACGGAAGCCAAATTGAAGTCTGGTGAGGATGTTTTTGGACTTTAAAAAGGACATTATTTGATTTTTAACCAGTTTTTCGGTTACCTTTGATAGCGTAGACAAGAGAGATGGGACGAAAGTTGGAAGGGTTATCAAGAGCTCCACCCTTGTGAATTGGGATAACTTTAGCTGATTTTAGGCAAGATGGAAATATCCCCTTGCTCCAAGAAAGGTTAATTGCGTCAACCAGTGCCTTTAGCGCCGTTTCTGGAAGGTTGAGAAAAATCTTAGCTGAAAGGTTGTCTTCTCCAGTTGAATTTTTATTTTTTTCAGTATACAGAACATCCTTGAGTTCGTTTAGGTTTGTAGGTATAAAGAAGAAGGAATTTGCCACAGGCTGGCATAAAGGAAAGAGGATCCACTGAAGGGCTCAAATTTTGCTAAAGTTGTAAAGCAATATTAGAAAAAAAATTGTTAAAATCATTGGAAGAGAGTTCAGGGCAGTGTCTTGACTGCTTACCACAAACAAACAGTTTACACTTGATAAGGGTTGGATATACTTACCAACCGAAACGTCGTGTTACATTAAATAAATAAGACAATGCAAGTCCGACAAGATGTTTTCACTGTACCATTGTCTACCATCTCCTTATATTTGTTAGATGAACCACATAAACGGTTGGAGTAGTAAGTTTGCTTAGAGATTCTTATCAGACGACGATACAAGGCTCGGTAAGAATTGAAATAGTTATGAAAAACTGGAGAGTCAGTGAATTTTCTTATTGTGTGAAGAGATCTCAGATTTCTTGAAGATACTTGCAAACCCCTCATGAACCAAGATTTTATAGGTTTGGATTTCGGTATGATTTTAATCATTGGGAAGGAAGCATCAAAGGGCTTAACAATTTTTGTGTGAAAGGAAAATAAATCGAAAATAGAATTCCAGGACTCAAGAGCTGAAAGTTGACGAAACTTATTAAAGTTATTAATACCAAAAATTCGACCATATCGCTGTGCAGATACACTACATTCCTTTTGTATATTTGCTATTTTACATAGTATAAACTCATGATCTGATAAAGCAGAATTTGCGACTGTACACTCCTCGGAGTCATATGGAAAATTAGAACAAATATAGTCAATAGTGGATATTGTTGACTGTGTTATACGAGTAGAATCTTTTACATGCATATGTATATTAAATGCCCCCATTAGATGATCGAGGCACAGAGTAAATACAGAATTTTTATCATTAAAGTTGATATTAAAGTTTCCTGTAAGAACTACGTAAGCCGTCGATGGAATTTCAAACAAAAGTGCCTCTAATTTTAAAAAGAATTTGCTGCAGCCACCTAGAGGAGATCTATAAATACAAATTACATATAAGTTTATGGATTTGGAGTAAATTACAGTAAATTCAAAAGTCATTTCCTTTAGGAGATGTTTAAATTTATCTACCTGTTGAAAAGAGTTGTGTTCTAAAAAGTTTTTACATAATAATATCATACATCCACCATGAGAAGACAAAATCACACAAAAACTAGACAAAATAACATAATTTGGTAGATCAATAAGCTCGCCCGGTTTAAGCCAGTGCTCAGTAAGGAATAAAATACTAGGATAGTTTAAGTCATGCAAAAAAAGTAAAAGTTCACTAGTTTTATGTCGCAGAGATTGAATATTTAACAACATTAGAGTTAGGTGGCTAGGTAAAACATTAGATTGAATGTGTTTTACATTTACATGATTGTTGCTAGCTTGTATGTCAACAGTAGAGAGTTTACTATTCCCAAATGTCACATTGGACTGAGATGTTGATAGTCTTGGTGAAAATTCAATTTAATATTATTTAATTGACAGAAATCAATGAGATAATGTACCATGCGCTACTTATTTATGTAATCGCCAACAATGGGTACAAGCGTAGTTCCATTTAGGGATTCAATGCATTGTATATTCATATGCATTGCAAGTATGGGCCCATTTTTAAACAGAGAAAGTCCTATTAAAACTACGTTTGTATTATCCATGTTTCTAAGTTTTTTACGAATATCCCCAATGCTGCATCGTTTCCCGAGCACTGATTCAAGTGAACCAAGAAACAAAAAAACGAAGTCCGATTTAGTAAACCGTTCGGAGAATTGGAGAGTCTCTTGAAGCAGGTCTTCAGTCAGCAAAAGGGCAGTTTAGATCATACTTGCTACCAATTGATTTTTTAAAGATATCCACTAACATCCGATCCAATGACCAAAATTTTGTTCTTCCTGGGATAGCGTCGTTCTGCTTTGGTATTGGTAAAGGTATTGCTGGGTTTGGGTACATTTTCTGCGGATGTAGGACAGGATCGGGTAGCCTCATATTTTAGACTCTCAACTTCCATACGCTGCGCCGCATTTTCCAGTTCTAGTGTACGGATCGTTGATATCATGTTCTTGCTAGTACTTGTAAGATCTTGTAGGCGCTGAATAATTATGCCCATGATGTAATTTGGTGATCTGGTAATTTTCAGACATCTGTGCATTCCTTAATTCTACACACAAACAAACAAAATGCTTTTATTTTCAGCCAAAACCAAAATAAATGTGACAACTATAGGAAAAAACTTAATTTAAAAAAAAAATAAAAAAAAAAACAAATATGCCTATTCAAGTGTTAGAAGGGTTAAAATAAACAAATAGAAATAAAATTGTTCTTTATTACTACAAAAAGGTATTTTGAAACCAAATTAGTACACACATTTTAAAACTATGATTGCACTTATCTATTAAAATAAAAAACTTATTATAGGGGTTACTTTATTGCCTCTAAACTTAAACTGCTATTATTAAAATAATTATTAAACCTTGACTAGTTTTGCTGCATCCTCTGATATCTCAGTCATATCATCAATAAGTGGTGCCTCACTCTCTAAATGTTCATTAAACAATTTCGCTATATCTTCGTTCAAATCCCCTCCAGCACCATATTCGTCATTCCCATCGTTATTAAAACTACCTTCACAGTGATTTAGAGATTCACCGAACGGATCAGCAACATCATTCGATTGGTGCACTAATATTTTACTTGATACAACTGAGCAGGATCGATTCTTTAAGAAGTTATTTATAGACATTCTCCTTGGTCTTTGCCTGTTCGTTTGCCTCTCATGGAATCTAGGGTTGCTCGCGATAGATGAGTCAGACGAGGCTCTTCGGACATTTTCCGGTCTTTTACATATGTTAAAGCATCCTCCGAATATTTCCGATACTAAAACACAACCACCGACAACGTAGCCGATTGCTAAAAGTAAAAACATGCCTTGTGTGTCGTCTATAGTTAAGGCGCGGTCCTCTCTGGAGATAATTGATAAAGAGCCGGCTCTACTGTTGGCCTGAAAAAAAAATGGTTTAATCAACTCCACAATAGGATTCAATTAAAAATATATGTGACAATTTTGTGTTCTATTCACTAAAATAAGTATATCAAAAATATGCTTTGAACCCCATATTACAAGACTAAAATACTCACAGCTAAAAGTTTCCCAGTTGCAGACCGCATGATTTCCCAGTCAACATCATTTTTTATTTTTATCAACAAACCTGACTGGATAATTCTTTGAATACCAGTGCCCAAAACTTCGCTGTAAACCGATTTCGGGGGTAGAACGATCCCTACTTTAAATCTGGCAAAACATTCTTCGCTGATGTGTAGCAGGGATTTCTTGCTTCTAGAATTTAAAATTTAAAAAATCTATTATTCAAAATAAGTTTACAAAATTTACCCCACAGTAAAATTGGTCTTGACAATGTACCCTAGTTCTTTTTGAGACCCCAACAATGCATATGGCCAAAAGAATGCCTTGGTTACGTTTTTTAAGCCCTTTGTCACATCAGGCACATAATCGATGTCTTTAATGATCTTGCGACTTGCTTTGTCTGACACATTTTGGAACCATTGAGGCCACCCTCCTTTGTCCAACATGCCTATATCGAAATTCCCATCTAACAGTTGCTCAATGGTGTCTACCACTTCCGGAAACACTGGTAAGGTGACAAAAGCAATTATAGAACCGGTGTAGCAAGCGGTTATAATGATCGTAAACGTCCAGTATACACCTAAAACATAAAGCTTATGAAACCAATAAAAGTCGACAGCGAATAGGATATTACCAACAAGAAATTTTGTAGTGGTTTTTTGTGCTTTTGTCCAAGACTTGTTGCCGCTGAAGGTGAAACAGTTCGTAAACGTCCCAAATACGTACCAGAAGAGATTTTCGAGTTCTTCTGGATTGCGTATTAAATGGCGCAAAGTTGATTTTTCTGAGTAGGAGAAAAGGAGTACTGCCCCCATATATACCATTATAAGAGCTAACCAGACGGTCCATCGAAACGGTCCCATTATCGCCCGATACCTAAGAATTTAGATATAAATTCATTTACATGTTTAATATTGTTTCAAGAATTATTTCAGAGTAAAAAGTAATTCTTAGCACAATCTCAGATTACGTAAGATTGTAACACTCTTTAATTTTGCAGCTTACTGTTCCATATGTGATTTCAATTGAAACCACTACAGTGCTGCTTCATGAGACAAAGAACACACCCTATTGAAAGGTTGCTAATGATCCTGAGCAATCTTTCAATGAAAAGGTTGAATCATTTATTACTAGGCTGTTTTTAGTAAACCTGTTTTTAGTACTCGTATGCACCATATGGATTCAAGCAGTACATATTGTTCATTTTTTTTAACTTATACAGACCCTTGTGGAACTCGTGGTCAATGCTTTTCTGACTAATGTTGTAGAAAGTCAGTTTTTTGATAAGTAATTGATACAGTAAACAATTAAATGCCTAACTTAAATTACAAAACATCTTTACTTGTGTTTGATGTTCTTAAGAAAAAGCATCATAATCGAGTTTAGGAATACTTTTGACTTATACCAAGCTAATTCCTTGTTAAAACCCTCATGATGTTTATTCACCCTTGCACGGTTTATTGATTTGCCTATTCCATTTTATTTAGTAGTGGAATCTTATTTGGAACAGCATTATAAGGTGATACTTACCTTGGTAATGCTGTTGAAGACAGCGAAATAAAGGCAGCACAATCTTCGTCATGCCAATGAAACATACCCGAATTATATCTGTCACTTGTAATATAGATTCCTCCTAAACCAATATTAATATTTTGGTCTTTAAACGCCTTAAGGACCGCTGTTCCTGACCTGTAAAATCTCAATATTCTTATTCCTTTAGGAATATAGCTGTCTTCTTACCCTAGATTCTTAACGTCGTGACTCTCTTTATAGTCGGTACTGAAATTGTATAATTTCGCCAACATATCGACCAGTCTTATTTCAATTCCTTTGAACTCCACTAAATCTTGGTCTGTGTGTCGCCTGTGAAGGAAACATAAGTTTTAGTGTACACGTCCGCCCAACTAAGGTCGGCAATGAATGTGTTGTTATAATAAGTCACAAGTTAAGAAGAGAACATAGAAACAGAAAAAATACAGTTTGATCAAAATTGAACCTTCAGGCCAAGAAATACGACAGTTTCGGTTTTATGAAACCTTTCTCAAGTTTATTTTAATGTCAAAATACATTACCATCTTCTCAATCTTATCAAAATGACAAATTGGCACCATTTTGAAAAAAATTAAAAGTGACCTTATTGACCTTTCTATGGCCGACGTTTCAACCTTAACTACTAGTCAAACATCAGGGACTATTTTTATTTTGAGTATTGCTTGTGGACTTATTTTTAATTTATCATTGTAGCACCCTGAGGATGGTGTAGTATCGGGGGAAACATCGGCAATGAAGTACATAAAATTTTATATCGTACACTCTTATGACGTAAGGAGGTTGATGCGCTACAGCAATAATAAACCTGTGTCCAGAAAATCCATGTCTGATCTTGGGTTGATATAGGTCGATATTATTCGAGAAGTTCCCATGGACCCAAGAGGCTAAGATTCTCGGTTTACTTGAGCCTAAAGCGTCGACGTATAGCGCATGCGTGTACAATATATAGGGATGTTCTTGCTAAAAATAATGCCAAAGGCGTTAAATTAAAAATGCCTTACTGCATTAAAATCGTAAAAGTAATTGGTTAGGGACTTAGCAACGTCATATTCTTGTTTTTCTTTATTTCTTATTGTGTAACTTTCAGTCATTGAACATTGAATACTACAATGTTGCCAAACAACTTATGTTCCCTCAGGTTCATAACTGTCATAATTGTTCCTAAATATTTATTTAATTTACCTTATTGGGCATGGGCTTATCAGACTGGACGATAACTAATAAATTAGGGATACCCTGAGAGTGTTCGCTTGATAAATACTCATGTACCCTCCACTGGGACGATTTGGATACTATAACCACTCTTTCCTTTCTTTTGTTAATGACTTCCGGACGTTTCATAACATCTTTTACAAAAATTAACAGGTGGAAGCACGTATTTGTGTTGGCCTTAAAAAGTTCATCTAGTTGAATCCTGTAAATAAGTCGATTTATCATTTTTACAGTTTTCTGAAGCATATACTACCTAAAATCTTCTGGTATAGAGGCATGAACATATGGCAGGCGATATCGTTGAAAAAACTTCTTCAAAAAGACATGATCTTGTTCTTCTGAATAATAATCGTATAGAATGCCTGTTGTACATCCTGAAAGATATTTAAAAGCGATCGAATTCAGCAAATCTATTAGAGATTCATTTGGATCCTCCAAGTAGAAATCATCTTCTAAAAAGTTTTCTGAAACCTTTTGTATTCTAGGTTTGTCATGGGATTTTTGAAGAGCCCTTTTTACCATTACTTTCCCATTTATTGGCTCTGAGTTTGTGGAAGCAATAGAATGTATGAACACTTCTATGAATATTACCCATGTCAGTAAAATCATGTTGGCTTTTCGGAAAGAAGAAATTGGGAGATCCATTTATATACGTAATGTAATAGGAATTGGAATTAATAAATAATGTTTGCCTCGCAGGTGTTTTAATTTATCTGAAATTGATTTTTCGTAATAAAGGTTAAGAATAAAATACACTTTTGGATAGGAAACATATTTCTAAATAATAATACAGAGTGTTTAAAGTCCTCTTATCACCTCTCGTCCTTGCCCCGATCTTCTTGATTTTATAGCTAATTCCGACAATAATCAAATCTTGTGCCCTCACATCATCTAGTTTTATGATAGATTATAGAAAAATATTTAATTTTTCTTTTGGAATTTGTTAGTTTTAGAATATTTTTTTATTTTATTGACTACTTCTTTTTTAGGATAAGTGTATAAATCAGCTGAACAAATCATGTTCAACTGCACTCTTGCCTTTTCATTGTATATGTATATTAGGGTGGAGCGAATTTTCGATTTCTGGAATTTTAATTACCCTGTATGCTTAATAGGTGCCTATTGTAGTCGTTAGTAAGCCAAAAAAAAACTTAACGTCAGAAAACAACTTCTTCGGCTGCCGAAAGTGCCTTAAAATTTCGGAAATTATTATGTTTTTTATTAATTTAGCGAATTTTTTATTTCTTAAAATTTAACCACCCTGTATGTTTAAAAGATGCCTATTGTACTCTCAAGTGAGCCAAAAAAAACTAAACGTCCAAAAACAATATCTTCGGCTGCCGAAACCTCCTCAAAATTTCGATAATTAAAGATAGAATCCCATCTATCTTTAATTATCAGAGGGAGTCATTGGTAAGACCCTTGAATCGTGTGAAAATTTACCAGTCGTACAGTTTGAGAAAATTGAAACAATTTTACCATTAGTTGATCTAGAAACCGTAAGTACCGATTTAAAGTATTTATATGAGATGTGTCAAGGAATCTGGAGTTTTAAAAGACGATTGGGCTCTAAAAGCGCCAGGGAAAATGTCATACTCTAGATGGCTTACCACAGCCAATAGAGTCCTAAGGTTATACGTTGCTACTAATGAGCCCTCTTAAAACCTTAAAACAGAGTTTATAATAAAAGTGTATGCCGTATGCTGGTTTTAAATTAAATGCCATTAGTCTTGTGAGGATGGTGCTAGGCACTTGTTTAGCATTATAAATAAATCTCGTTACCTCCCTGAAGAAATAAAAAACGGTATTGATCCCGTAATTGAGAGAAATGGATTTTTTGCGCACCCAGAAAATATTTTATTAGCCATGTTAGGAGATGATAGAAAATATATTCGAGAGTTAACTTTAAGAAGGATTTTAAAATGCAGATCAACCGCAAAAACCGAGGATGTTAGAATATTTCGCGTGAATAAATTGAATTTTGATTGTTAAGATTATGTCGACTTAATTGACTGGCAAAATGTTGTTATAAGCGAGCCCCCATTAACAATGGAAATTTCGAACGAAGAACTAACTAACATGATTTCTTTGGTTCCTAATGAAATAGGGTTATTAAAATTCCCTTGTCATTCACAGGCAGTTGAACGAGCAGTAAGTTAGTTACTGAAGCCTCTATGGCGGTTTATGGCCCTGAAGCACGAGACGGATTTATTAGAGCTCGTATTGAATCAAAACAAATTTGATACTAAAAAACAATTCTTAGCAGTACTAGAACAGAAAAAATTTTAAAAAAATTCTAAGGGTGGGAGGGTAGGGTGGAACTCGAGATGCAGCCACCTCGACGTTGCACCATTCATCCACGTGGTGAGTTCTGGGTAGTTTTTCATGAAAAACTAGCTGAGAGCTGCATGTTTGGCTTTTTTTACAGTTTTAAAGATTTTTTTTAATTTTAAAATTTTCAAGGTCATTTCGGCAGCCGATGGAATCGTCATAAGTCATTCGGATTTTTTTGGGTAAATAAGAACCCCGAAAGGCATCTTTTGCACACTCAGGCATATTCGTTTTCGAAAATTAGTTATTTTGGTCCAGTTTTCGCTCCACCCTAATGTATATACTTATACTTCAATAAAGTTTATTATTATTATCTAAGAATAATGTTATTAACACCAAAACATTAAGAGGTTTTATTTTATTTAAAAATGAATTTATTATGTCTTTTTTTATTATAGCAATCAACAAAGGAGACATCAAAGACAACGAAATGGAGCTGATAATGAACAGCATTGTGGACAGTCTGTTTTCGGTATTCGTTACGGCAGGTAAGCTTCTGTATAATACTTTCCTTATTAATATGAAATAAATATTTCAACTGAATACTTTAGGGACAGTTCCAATAATCCGAAGTCCTAAAGGTAACGCGGCCGAAATGGTCGCTCAGAAACTGGACAAAAAATTGAGAGAAAACTTGTTCGATGCTAGGAATAACTTATTTACCGGCGACACCCAGTCTGGAAACTTTAACTTTCATCGTCCGTTGTTGATCATTTTGGATAGGAATGTCGATATGGCGACTCCGTTACATCACACGTGGACTTATCAAGCTTTGGCACACGACCTGCTAGACCTTTCTCTTAACAGGATTGTTATTGAAGATAATGCACCTAAAGGAGGTAATAATATAGTTTATTAGGGATTTCATGTCCAGAATAAAAGTAAAATAAAGTCTCCAAGGACTTTCCTAGATTTATGGAAGGCTTTGACAGCTGTGGTTGTGGTACGTTCTCTGATGTCATTGGTATTGGACAACAAAGTCTAATTGACCGTTTTTCTGTCAATAATCTGAGAAGGAGCGTGGAGTTCTTTGTGACTTACTAATTTTATTTATTTAATGTCACTTTTTTGAATAGCTTAGAAGGCACTTTATATTCCCATGAATTCTTTACGCATTTCTTAAATTTTCTATAGTATGTTATACCCATTTTGGGCAATACAGTAAATTTGGGTCGTTGCTTCTTTCTGCTTGGCTACTGGCTTAATTAAAAGAAATCCAGGCTTTTCTTATTGGCGCTAAATTAACATTTTACCCATTAGACAATGTCCCATATTGTCTATGGATGTTATATTTTATGATGTGTACTCTAGACAAAACTAGGGCTCGGATTTCTGAAATTTTTGTATTCAATTAGTCGTTTTTCGATTTGTTCGAATAGTCGAATAATTCAAATTAAGTGTTTGAATAATTCGATTATTTGAATATTCCAATAAAATTAATCAATTAGGTTGGTAGTCAAATATTTGAACAGCTGTTTATCCAAAATTTAAACACCGAAAAAGTCGTTTTAAATATTATATTATCGAAACATAATGGGAATATTAAAGAAATACCAAGAAATCTATAAAATAAACATTTAAAAATAGATGAGCACAAATAAAAACTCTTAAACAAAAGAACACAAACAAAAAAACTCAAAAAAATAACATTTTATAGAAACGTACAATAAGGTTTCAAAATAACAAACAAATAGTTTAAAATGGATAAAGTAGAAAATAATGAAGAACTAAGTTACAGGATAAACAATGTAAACTTAAACATTACAAATTTACATTTTTTTTACATTACAATTACAATTTTTACATTACATTACAAATTAAACATTACAAAATTACAAATTTACATTTTGCATTAACAATATTACCAGCATTAGAAGAAGCTCTCTCTGATGGAACAGATGTTGCAGGCACGCAAAGATAACGTTTTAGATATTTTATAAGATTTGGATATTTGGTTTCATTATTTTTCCACCACTGCAAGGAACACATATTTTTGGAAATAACGCATTCGGAAACATACATATCAAGTTCATTAAATATTGTAGGCTGTTCATTTGGAAATAAGAGGTCCAAGGCGGTTTTTTTGGCATAATTTTGATCATGTTCTACGGCTGAAAAATCGTTATCGGTTCTATTAGATTTTGAAAATATATTTGTACCTTAATCAAAGAACTAATAAACCGTTCTTTATTTTTGAACCGTGGGTCCAAAAATGTGCTCATGTCAAAAATATTAATATCGATGGCACCAGTAACTGAGATACAAAAAAATCTTTAAATCTAGATTCAAACTCTTTTTGTAATAAAAGTTTAATATCTTTCAAGAAAATAGGTTCTTCAGGAGTAGTTTTCAAAATAATTTCATAAGGCATTATCATTGAAATAGTTGGTTGCGAATCCGATGAAAACAAATTGGTAACATTTTCAAAAGGTGCTAATATTATTATAATGCTTTCTATTACTGTACGTTCTTCTTCGTTAAGCATTAATTGTCCAGCATGTGTTTTTGAAGTAACTGTTCTGCCAGATAAAACACCTATTAGAGCTTCACGTTGCTCTATTAACCGTTTTAACATATAATATGTAGAATTCCAACGAGTTTTTACAGACTGAATTAGTTTATGTTTCTCTAAACCTTTTTGAATTTGTTTGTTTGTTAATGCTTTTGTTGCTATATTAGAATGTTTGAAATGAGAAACTACGCTGCTACATTTGATTATTGTTGGCTTAATAGAATCTTCATCCAATATTTTATTTAAGACTAACTGCAATGAATGGGCATGGCAACAAACTGAATCAAACGGTAAATCCCTAGTTGCCAAAACAATATTAGAGGCATTATCGTGCACTATAGCGACACATTTGTCCACGATTTCCCATTCATTTATTATATCTAGTAACTTGTTTTTTAAATTTATGGCTGTATGTCTTTCTTCCATACTTTCCGTTGTTAAATTTCGCGTAACGTGTTGCCAAGTATTGTTGATAAAATGGCAAGTCACAGTGATATAGGATTTATTTGCCATTGAACTCCAGCAGTCTGTTGTTAGGCCTATGCATTTTACATCTCTTAATTCTTCTAAAATTTTTTGTTTTTCAAGCTCATATAAAGCATCAATTCTTAGCATTATTGACTTTGCTGCTGGAATTTTATACGAGGGAGCAATATATGATCATAATTTCTTAAAACCTTTATTTTCCACAAACGAAACAGGTCAGTGCAATGCAATTGGGGACATGCAATTAATGCAATAGGGTGTCAATGCAAATCATTTTTGTAATTATCTGAGTAATAATCTCTTGTTTTTGCTTGGTTACATGTACGGTAGAAAAAACGCTATCAATTTTGGGTTGTGTTTTCTGTAGTTTACTTTGTACCTGATTAGTGGCAGTAGCAACTGTGGAAGTACGCTGGAGATTTCTGATTCGTTTTCGGATCCACCTTCATCCCTTGTCGAAATGTTCCTCGAATTTGTTGAAACTTCCAAATATTCAGATTCTGTATCTTGAGAAGTACTGAAAATAATGAGTTTAACATTAGAAATATGTACGATCTGTAAATCTGGACGGCTGAATAACGGTATCTTCAAACGAAAGCATTGGGCAAGTAATAAAAGTTAATAAATTATTAACAGACTGTCCTAACTGAAGACCTTTAGGAATCTAGGCAGGCAGAAGGATAAAAGAAATAAAAATAACAATCATTTATTGGCTTTTGAATCGGAAAAGCTGATAATTTAGTTAGTCGTAAAATGTCACAAATTGAAAATTTTTATGTAATGAATAGGTAATGTAAACTCTTTTCTACTGGATTGTAAAAAGTAAAAACCTCGTAGCTCTTATAGTTGCCGAGATACCAGTAGTCACATTCGAATTTATAAGAGCCTGTATATGATCGTTGAGACTAAGACCCTTAAAGATATCGAGTTTTCTAGTTTTGTGGGGAGGAAAAAGTTGCTGTGTCAATGTCAAAGTGTCATTTATTTCAATACATCTTTTCAAATAACATCAGAAAAAATTAAAAACGAATTTGAACCGGTTAACTTCGAATGTATTCATAATTTTCTAACTTTCAAAATGGCATTTTATTTTTTATTAAGCATCAAAATACGCAACTTTGCCCCAATTTAACCTCCCTCGTAGCTCTTATAGTTTCCGAGATTCCAATAGTCACACTCGAACTTGTAGCAGCCTGTGTGTTTGAAATTTGAATGTTTGAAACATTAATTTATTTGGAACCAACTCGAACTTCAATATCTATGGTCTACGATTTGCACAATTTGTATTTTTTTACACTCTTTTTTTTTTAGCTGCACAACCCGTATGTTCCCTTACGCAATAATTCATTTTGCTACTTGCTAGTTGCGATTTTCGTTTTTAGAAAAATATAGCCAAATTTTGCTGCGAGAACTCATTTTAATTTTAAACTAAACTGCTTATTACGGAAAGGTGTATAATACTGTTCTAATCCAAACAAAATTTATTTCGTGACAATAGGTATGATGGCCATTGAAAAACTAGGAATAAATTATGTACCCTGTTTATAGTAGGTATTACTATCTATTATGATATATAAGAGCCTTTCCCTTAACTCGAACAAACTAAAGCAAACAACACATTCCTTTATTGCTTTTATGCATTTTATGGCCTACTGTTCTCTAAGTGGGAAGTGGGAAGTTACGCGTAAAAGAAATGCGGGCAAAAAAATTAAATGGCTTTGAGATATTACCAGATTGTCACTCTCCGAATTTTTTATGTTCTAATATTTCTTTGCGCTAACCTTAAGTGTTAAATATACTGTTTAGTTGAATGATTCGAATAGTCGAATATTTCAGATAGTCGAATTATTTGAATAGTTGAATATTCGAATAATCGAATTTTTTGACTAACAAAAAACTCGAATTTAGAATAGTCGAATATTCGAATTATTTGTATAAAACTCCGAGCACTAGACAAAACCGTGCACTAGTTTTCTTCGTATATTCGTACTACGAACTAACGTTGAAAAGAACGGCCACATTTATTGTTGCTCTCCAAAAATTTCGATAATTTAGTGTTTTTTAGCCTAATTCATCGCGAGATTTTCATAACCCGCGAATTATAGGTAATGCTAGTGATGGAGGCAAGAAAGATGCCAAAAAAAGAAGTCAAATGCTTTAAAACATGCATACAACAAAATTAAGTTATGTGCTTAGATCCAAACAATGGCAGTAATAAAAGACTTCACTTAAATTCAAGTCAAATGACTAAAGATTAAAAAAAAAAGAAGAAAAAAGTTTATGCAAATAACGAAGTACAGAAGTAGAGAAGAACGTCGAAGAGAACATCGATGTAGGCTTAGCAGAAAGTTTAAAAGCTTTAGAAATTACTAGCGAATATTCCAGAAATCATAATCTTTAATATCCTGCTCATAGGTTAACAATGACTGAAAAAGGCTCTTATTATATATGTATAAAATTACTTAATAAATTGCCAAATAGAATTAAATTCCTTACTACCAGTGACCAGTCTTGGGTCTTTTAAGGTAGAAACTAAAACACTTCTGTTGGTATTAGAGCGATATAATTTGCAATACTTTCTGAATAATAATTTTTAGGATGCCTATTATATTTATTATATACGCTTTATGTAATTCTTATCTCATCTTAATCAACCTACTGATTATTGTAATCTGTTAAGTAATCTAAAATAAAAAAAGTTCATTATTATTACTATTACTAATATTAATAGCTAACTTGCAGCGCGTTACTTTTAAACAGCGACAAAATTCTGCATTTGACGATGTAAAACCCAAATCAACAGAACCCAACTCTATTGTAACCTCCAATAAAAGTAAATGATCGCGTGGTGGCCGATACTAGGTCTATAGGAATTAATGTGACTCCTTAATGATATTTTTTCATAAAAAATTAAATCCTAAATCATTACAAGCATTGGCAACTTAACTGCTTACTAACCAGCGAATCAAAGAGTTTTGGGATTGGTGATTCAATCAATGTTAACTTTCTTAGATCAGCTATAAACCATTTGGCGAATGAAGATCTATACTTTTTTAATAAGTTAACATCTATAGCAAGTAGCTCATAAAAATTACTAATGAATAAATTCACTTCATTATCGCATAGAATTGTATTGAAATAGAACCCTAAATAAAAAATGAATCCCTGACATTCTCTTCTCTACAGATTTCCTAGTCTATCTTCGGTTTGATCTTTTCATTATTATAGTTTGTAAAGTTAATGCTGTAACGATATATTTATTAATTTTAACAATGATCATATTTAAGGGACTAGATCTAAACATAAACCGTGCGAACTAGACGCAAAAGACAAGTTCTGGAATAGTCACAAAGGTTCTCCGTTTCCCAACGTGGCGGAAGCGATTCAAGAGGAGCTGGAACATTATCGATCTTCCGAAGAAGAAGTTAAAAAACTGAAATCCTCTATGGGTATCGATAATGAAAGTGAAGTGGCTGTTACAATGGTTACGGATAATACGGCTAAAATTACTTCTGCTGTACAGTCCCTGCCGCAATTGTTAGAAAAAAAGAGGTTGATAGATATGCATACGTCTATTGCAACCGGTAAGTTCAATTTCGAATAATAAATAAAAATCACTTTAAACTCTTACATGCAAAATTAGCGAATATAACCTACTGATAAAAATCTAAATTTAAGTGTAATTTATAGATTGACTTTATTTGAAATCCTTGTGTCATTACTAAGCCTAAATTTGCATGTAACAGTCCGTTCGAAAATAGATAATCCATATATTATTTTAACAAACAATAGTTATAGGGCTACAAATTTTTGTTATTATTATTTCAGCAATATTAAACAGCATAAAATCGAGAAAATTGGACACATTCTTCGAGTTAGAAGAAAAAATAATGAGCAAAGCACAGCAATTGGAAAAGCCGCTATTGGACTTGATATCGGATTCAGAAGCCGGTATGCCCGAAGACAAACTAAGACTGTTTATAATTTATTACATTTGTGCCCAATACTTGTCCGAATCGGATTTGAAAAAATATGAAAGTGCTTTGGTGGAAGCTGGTTGTGATTTGAGTCCGTTGGTATATATTAAGCGGTGGAAGTAAGTAATTTTTTTTAAGAGGCAGTAGGAAGTATTACACGATATGTTTAATGAACGTTTTACCAATTTAGCAGTTAATATTATAATGACATAAGAATTTTTTTGGATTTGTGTATCAATGCAATCAATTAATGGCTTAATGGCATACATAATTTTAGTTTTATATCAATAAATAAGTAAAATCTTTATTGTTACCTATTTTGTTGGGTAATACGTGACTATTTCAGTAAGCATCAATTTAGAAAATACTTTCTCATTCGCTCGATTATTGAAAAGAAGAAAATAGACGTATTTATAACAAATATCTATTACGTACATATACGTATATGTATTATGTACGTAGTTATAAAAGTTAAATCTTTAACGATACCTTTCGTTATATTTAATTTAACCAAGTCTAATAGTCCTTTAATAAAATAATTTACTATAATAGATTTTCTATATACCCAAGAGCTGGTTTATCTATTGACCTCTGAGCTTGTTTCTTCTTTTCAACATCCTACCCAACTTTATTTTTTATTGAAATTGAAGAACGAAAAACCTTCTTCTTCTTCTTCCTCGGCTACAATGGACTCGCGTCTTTTGACGGCCGCTCAATGCCCGTGCCTCAATGAAAGGTGTGCCTGGACACGTCTGGATTGGCATCCATGCCTTTGATGGTGACTTTATAGGTTTACTTGGTTTAACTAGTTTGGACAAATTAGGAAAACATATAGACACTCTTCTCGCTCTGTGGCTATCAGAGCATTACACAAGATAGCCGGATAAAAGGATTAAATAGCTAGGGTGATAAGCGTGGTAGTAAGCGTATAAGCAAGAACACTCTTTATCTATATACATGCATGTTTACTGATTGATGTTGGTTAGGTTTTTCTATAATAAATTGAGTGGCTTTAGATTTTGGGTTTGCACATTAACTGGTCCCATTTGTTCTTTCAAAGCCGATTGGTATCTTCTTTGGCAGTTCATTTCGTCCATTACACAGTCGAACAGGATTTGGTTTAGTGTTCCTGGCTGTCCACATACACAGTTTCGGTTTTCGTTAATTCCTATTTTGTGTAGATGCATTGGTGTTAAACAGTGACTAGATCTCATTCTATTAAGGAGTGTAATTGATTTTCTTTTAATGTAAGGAATATCAGAGAACCAGGGTTTTTTTAGTGGTTTTGGTTCCATTTTTGCATACTCTGCTCCTTTTCCCATTGGCCAGTTGGTGTACCGGCTTTCCCACTTCTTCCATCTTGCTGTTTTGCCATCATTAATAAAACGTTTTGCGTTGATAAGATTTGGTTGGGTTACTTACTCGTTCCAGTTGTCTTCCTGCTTGGGCGAGTTCATCAGCCCTGTCATTGCCCCTTATACCTGTATGACTTGGTATCCACATTAATTTTATGTTATTATCTCCCAGTGGCGAAGCGTACGAGTAGACAAGGTAGACACTGTCTACCCAAAATTGTCCAGTTATTTGTCATTAATTTATCACGTAATTATTTCATGTAATTGTTGAATTAAAATTTTAAAAAATAACACAGAACGTAGTCGCTATCCTTACTATTATGTATAGTATCTAAACATGATTAATCCGAAGGCGCGCCCCGCCTGCCGCATCGATTAAGATAGAAATACAGGGCTGACACCCAATTAATGTAAAGGAGCACCAGGAAGACACATTGATATTTGTCTTCCGAAATTTGGAGCATATCGAACCAAATACGCATCAAGCAGGCTACAGAGGTCCGGCCGCATTCAGCCTATTACGTATGCAAAATTAACTCGCGGGGAAGACATTCGAGCTTTTGTCTATCGAAGTCGACCAGCTATTTTATTATGCTGTTGAGGGTTATGGTCTATGGACACGCTTGATCTGGTCGGCCGCAATACATCTTCAGTTTTGTCTGCATTTGGTGGGGGCGCGTGCTATAGTAATTTAATAATTAGTATTTTTATTTTTGGGTGTATAGAAAAGGTTTTTTTAGTGGTTATTTATGAACGACTGTTCGATATTGGCAATTGTATTTTAGTTGTGTTTTTTTGTAAGTAGTGTTTATTTTTATCTATCTATCTTTTTATGCTAGTAGTAATTATTTATTTCTTTTTTATATCACTGCATAATTTTTCTCTTTGAGTTAATATTTCATGCGCTTTCATTCTGTATTTCATTAAAGTGAATAATATTGAATACACATTTTTTTCTAATTAACGATTTATTGTTTGTCTACCCGAAAAAAAAGTTCACGCTTCGCCACTGTTATCTCCTCTATTAATTATTTCTTGTCTTGTTGTTAGAGTTATATAGTCCCTTTCCTTGTTAATTCCAGGTTTGGCAATTGCTTGCAGTCCACTGAGTGAATCCGAGCAAATAAGTAGTTTTTTGTTTGTTCCAGCCAGGCATTTAACAGCGTTTCTGCTGTAGAGATTGGTGTATAGTCGTTTAACCTCCTATAGATTTCTATGTGTGGATTTTCTGGAAAAAATTCCTATCCCACATGTTTTGGTACTAGGTTCTACTGATGCATCTGTGAAGACTGGGGTATACTCTGGGAAACTTGCTACAATATCTAAGAATTTTTTGTTGTTTGATCCTTTTTTACCTAATTCTGACTTTATTAGCTGAACTGAACTCATTTGATGTTGATATGCGTAGGTATAGCATGGTAGTAGTTTGGATTTGTGGATGTTTTCAATGTCATGCAGCATAAAGTCCAAGGCTTCAATTAGGGCTGAAGTTTGGTGTTTACACCAATATTGGGAATCCATGTTAACACTTGCATATACGTTAAGTAAGTTGTTAAAAATGGTGTCATCTAACATGTTTATGTGTTTGGCAATAAATTTTTAGGACAACCATGCTCTTCTTAGGTCCAAGGGCATTTCTCCTGTTTCCGATAGTAAAGTACACCAATAAGAGGTGTAGACTTTATAAAGCCTAAGGCTATTCTTATGCTGGTGTACTGAATCCTGTTTAGCTTATTCCAGTTGGCTTTGGTTGTTTTAAAGATGCATTGTGATCCATAGTCTAAGTATGTTCTCACTATACCTTTATATATCATTAGCAATGTTCTAGGGTCACTACTACCCCACCAGACTCGTGTTAAACTCTTCATAACGTTTGTTCCTTTTAGGGCTTTCGTGGTTTGATTTTCAATATGCCTACTCCATTTCAAGTGATTGTCAAAAATAACACCCAAGTATTTGTAATGTATTACCCACTCTATACTTGTATTATTAATTTTTAGATTTGCTGGTGTATTTTTTAGGTTTCCTTTTGAAAATGTCATAGCTTTGGTTTTTTGTTCTGAAATTTTTAAGCCATGATTTTGTAGCCATAAATTTACTCTATTTAAGTGATTCTGTAGTACTGTTATATTTCTATTTATATCCTTGCCTGGTATCAGAATAACCAAGTCGTCTGCAAATTCCAGCATTTGAACTTCCTCTGCATTTAAGTACTTTAATGGTGCGAGATACACATTGAAAAGTAATGAACTAGCTGGTGCACCTTACATTAATCCCCTACTTGTATATCTTGGTCCTATGAGTTTCCCTGATGATTAGTCTATTTAGTAGTAGTTTCTCTATGAATTGTATAATTTTTTTATTAATATGTTGTTGGTTCAGGTAGTTTAGTAGGATGGGTATATTCACATTATCATAAGCTGCTGATATATCTATGAACACTACAGTCACCTTTTCATTTTTATTGAATGCCTTATAGATTTTTGATGCAATTATCATTGACTCCCCTTCCCTTTCTTAATCCCTTCTGCAATTTGCCAAATATGTTTTTATTTTCCAATAGGTGGTCCAGTCTGGTCTGTATTATAATTTCCATGATTTTTCCAACAGATGAACTGAGGGTAAGTGGTCTATAACTGTTAGCCTCGCTAGGGTCTTTTCCTTCTTTTAGAAGTGGTGTTACAATTTGTCTTTTCCAGTCCTCTGGGATATCACCATCTAATATTTTATTGAATATGTTTAGTAGATACGTTAGTCCAATATCTGATAAATTTTTCAACATATTGTAATAAAACCTTTATATATACATATTGTAATAAAGAAAAACCTATTTATTAAATAACTTAACTTAAATTAGAAATTACACTAATTTTAATATATATCTTTATAGGAGTTATGCAAAAATGACGAGCAGCGGCGCCTTAAACCAGTACGAAGGAGCGGGCACAAAGACCGTCAGCATGTTTTCAAAATTAGTGTCGCAGGGTTCAAATTTTGTCATGGAAGGAGTGAAAAATTTGGTCGTTAAGAGGCATGTGAGTATTAAGAATTTTTAATTTTTAGAGCATTTCCCTGTAATCGAATGTCCCTGATTCATTTACAGAATTTGCCTGTTACTAAAATTGTGGACAATCTCATGGAGTTTAAAAATAGCCAAGAAATGGAAGATTACCATTACCTGGATCCCAAGCAACTGAAACTCACAGAAATCCCAAAGAATAGATCTCCATTCCACGACGCGGTAGTGTTTATTGTCGGAGGAGGAAACTATATTGAGTATCAAAATTTAGTTGATTATGCCAAGGTAATGGGGATTATTATTATCCTTTTATTATGTATATATAGTAGGATCGATTCTGGGACCTCTTCTATTCTTGTTATATACTTTAGATCTTCCTTTAGTTGTAAAGAGGTCTGAGTGTTAATTCTGATGATTTATTTCAATCCAGATGATATATAGAACAGGCTTCTCAAAGTATAAATAGAGACCTAAACTTAATCTTGCGCTACTCGAAAGAACGCAATATTAATCCCAATAAAACTAAGGTACCGTAACATGGGGATACTTTGATCAATTTTTTTCTACATTTGGGATTCTAGCTACTCTAATATGGTTTTACAGTAATTAAAAATAACCTTAGCAATCGGTTTTATTTGATAAACATCCTACAAATAAATAAACTTTGAAAAACTACATATTTTCGAGAAAAAAAATAAAAAATCATGTGATCAAAGATATACTTAAGTTGGGGATACTTTGATCATCAATTTATTTTGTATGGATTTGTAAAGTAACCCCTTTTAAAAAGTGCCTTGAATTAAAAAAATGTTTTTAAATTGTAGATTTAGGCTATACAAAAAACAAAAACTTAAAATAAGACCATTTTATTGATAAAAATAGTTTTCTGTTATTAAATAATAGAAATAAAAAACTCGCTTTACTTAGAAAAATATATTTAGCAGTTACATATTATTAAGCATAAACCGTGTCAGAAGTATTATCATTCATTCGAAAACATAAACAAAAGAAAATACCACATTGCAATTATATCCTCAGTTCTGATCACAGAAACATCATCGGGCACGAGTTTAAATTTGGTTTTGTTTGTACTAATAGCTTTAAGACCGGTAACTAAAATCTCGGGATCTATTTCAGTAATCTTACGTAGATATTTGTAAGTTTTTTTGCCTCTCTGCGATGAAAATTTTGTCGAAATGTATTGGCCAACTTCATATATATCAAGCTTTTCTGAACGTAAAGGCTGTTCTGAACTTTTATTGATTTCCTGTCGAAGCTCCAACAAGTTCATATAGTCTTCGCTGTCAGAAATATTATCCAAGACTGTTGTAGGAAAACTATATCCAGGTGTAATGTTATCTTCCTGAGCTTTTACTGATGCCGTAGATATACTACAACCAGGTGCAACAGCTAACCGTTTCTTCTTCCTTTTTGATTGATTCGGATCGCCAAATCGCTGCTCCTTTAACATTGTAGTAAGGGCGCTCTCTACGTCAGCAGTAGGATCTATGGCATCGGTATCCCGGGGTATTTTTTTAAAAACTTGTTCTCGGTCTAGAGGGTAAATACCAGAAGCACTAAATGAACTTTTTAAAATTACGTTTGATCGCTGATTTTATTAAAGTATCAGACTTCTGTCGTGGAAGTCTTGCATCCATGTAGTTCAATGTCTTATTTAGAAGTTTAGCAAATGCGTCCTTAGGAACCGTTGAGAGTCTTAAGTTTTGCAATTTCCATTCTGAAAGTATAGCTCTCCAGGATTCTTTTAATGGCCTGAAAAATCCGACGTCAAGTGGTTGACAAAGATGAGTCGAATTTGGAACCAAACAGATGAAATCAATTTCATTTTCTGCACACAACTTCGTAACTTCGGGATCCATATGGGAAGATAGGTTATCGCCAATTAAAGCCTTACGCCCATCTAAACGTTTTGCATGGGGAAGAAAACTGCTTAAAAACCAATCACGAAATGTTGCCCCATCTAACCATCCACTTGGTGTTCGGTTAAATCTAGTCCCTAGACTGCAACATGGCTTGTCACAACACGGGAGTCCTTTTGGGCCACCCTCTCTCTTTCCAGGAGTCATATAAATGTAGACTTTTAAAAATCACGTATGGAGGTAATAGAGTCCCATCAGCGGACCCACATATCATAACGGTAGTGCAACTTTTTGAGATAACCTTCTCAGGGTATTTTACGCCACGCCTATAACACCACGTTTTTTCCCTGGATCATCGGAAAGATTCGATTCGTCATAATTAAATATATTTGCACTGGGAAGATCTCTTATTACCACTTCTAGATTATCATAAATATTTAAAGTTTCTTTGGACACCGCAGCCCTCGCCCTTTTTATGTTAGTAGCTAATCTTTGCCCGTAAGAGTCTTTGTGCCTGTTTAGAAGACTATATGTCCAATCAACACCAGGAATATTGTTTTCAAATTGATTAACAACATCACCCTTTTGGTCTCAGTAATACTTGGCCAGCATCCTTATGTCCATGAGACTTAATGAAAATCCCCAGACTGAACATTGTGAAGCCGCCTTCAGTATTGCTATTTCCTCGTGTTTGGTAAAAATAGTGGGACGACCTGGTTTACTAATATGTTTTTCCTTGTACTTATTATAGAGAGTTCCAAAAGGAATATTAAATTGCTTTGAAGCTTCTCGTATTGAGCATATACCATCCACCACTACTTTCAATGCATGCTCCAGCTTTTCAGGGGTATAATTTATATAATGTCTGCTCCCCAGCACCCTTTTGTTAATGGGGCAACTTTGATCAAGCGATCAATGTTACCGCATAGCCCGATCAAAGTTACCCCGTGGAACAAACATGGTTCTATAAATAACCCTTAACTTAAATTTCACTAAAATCTTTTTGAAATCTACTAAGTAATACACATTAAAGAACATAATGGTAATACATGTACTTACCTTTATAGCCTTGAAGTTTGCTGACTTACAAAAACAGAGCAAACCACGTGTAGACTTTATGATAATATTTTTTAACATCGATGCACAATTACGGCGGTCTGCGACTCTCAACTAACTGGTTTTGATCAAAGTTTGACCCGTATTTAAAGTATCCCCATGTTACGGTATTAATGTTTGCCATTAAAAATCGTCGTGCTAATATTGAAAAAAAATATATATTTAATTTGATAATGACTCCCTGGCTTTTACTGAGAGCCTCAAGATTCTAGGTTTAACTACTGATTCTTACAAGAAGTGTTATTTGCGTATGCGTTTGCTCTATGCTAACAAACATATTTTGAATTTTGAGACAAGAAAAAAACTCTCACCATCATTAGTGTTATCCTTTTTAAATTACTGTTTTATCGTTCATTATCCTTGTCTAGATAAAATAAGCAAAGATTGCAACCTGTACAAAATACGTGTTGTCGATTTGTGTGTGATTTAATGAAATTTGATCTATCTATCGATTGCAGAGGCTAAAAATTTAATTTTTTTATTAAGTTTCATTTTCTATATAATCGAGTGTATAAAACCAAAGGCGAAAATATGTGTCAGAGAAATTAATTCTAAGTAATGGAATTTATGATAGAGATATACGACATAATAGACATTGCCACACCATAGCACAGATTTTCTCACGTAGTTATACTAACAATACCGTAATAATTTATAATCGACTTAGACCTAATTTTTGAATTTCAATGTCTCGCTTTAAAAATGATTATAAAACTTTGTCTTTGGATGAACAACCATTGCACAATTAGTTTTCTTTTTGCGGAATTTTTATTATACAACTTGTTTGACAAAACATAAGTAGCTTTAGCTAATCTTCACTTTTTTGGGCAAATATAGTGTAATTGATACCAAATAAAGATATATTTATTTATTTATTTATATATGGTGTTTTCAGGCCAAAACGACAGCAGGCAACGCAAAAAGGATAAGCTATGGTGCCTCAACGTTAAATAATGCCAAGCAATTTTTACATCAATTATCGTTACTCGGACAGGAACTACAGTGACAATTTTTATAGCCACTAGAGATAATGAAATTTTATTTATATTTAAAGAATATTTTTATCTATAAGTATTAAAGAGGTAATTTTTTATTGTGGTCATCAATGAATTGTATAATTTTAATAATAATTCATAGGTGTTACTATTGCATTTTTATTCTTCATGAAATATGTGCATACTTTTTAATTTTAATTATCTAATTTCCAAGCAGCTTTTGGTTCATTTTAAGCAGCCTGTGTGTCCTGGATATTAATAATAATAATAATAAATAAGAGATATGTAGGTATTCAAAAGTGAACACTACATAATTTCCGCTTCTCGATTTTTTACTTTTTTGAGTGTTTGAAGTCGAAATAATTATAGGGAACCTGATGCTGGAAAGTTTAGTATCTTTAGAGTTATCCTGCATACAAGTAATAATTTGTCTCTACTGTTAGCTTGACCAGAATCTAATGGGAAAAGGAAATGTAACAAAGGAGAAAATCTGTACACTACTTCAAGATACCAGTCGGGACGTTCAGAATATTAAGAAAGAATTATTATAATAATAAATAACACACACATATATAAAAATGAAATTAAATAGTCACACAAGATTTACAGTCCGAAAATATGAAACTTAGAGGATTGTAGCCTAAGAAAAGCAACTTACAGAGCAAATAATTTAGGAGATTCCCTCAAAAAAATTAGGTTAAATAAAATTGTCTTAGTCCGAAAGTCAGAGACAACCAAGAGACAACGTGATAAAATTAATGTAATTTTTATCAATTTTGGCTACAAACCTAGCATTTATTCTTCGTTTTTAAACGAAATTTAGACAGTGATTTCTTTTTTATATGGCAAATAATTGTAATTTTTGTATTTACCTGTATAATTTTGTCTTATTGAAAAAAATTCTATTTGGCTGATATATACTGTATACAGCGTGTCCATTTAGTACTACCTTCCTCCATTGTTGCTGTATTTTTGAGGCGAAAAAATTCAATTTTTTTTTTGTAGACAGAAGGTGATAAAAGCTACATTTTAAAGTTTAAAAAATAGTTAAAGTTTGAAGTAGAAAATTGACTTTTTCCAACTTTAGGAGGCTATAGATCCATAACTAGTCGTTATAGGATAAAATAATTTTCACATTCCTATCTTAACTTTTTAAGGTCAATCTCATGATATACATTTTTAGCTACGTTAACAATCAAATTTTTTTGACATTTGAAGGAAAAACAAAGACAAGTGATAGTAGTTTTTTTTTTATACATCTTAAAAAGTTAAAAAAAAAACAAATTTCAACTGTCTCTAACTTAAAAACTACTTGATTAAAGTATGGCATGTATGATATCGAATTTCTTAGAATTTTACGAAGAATCTAAAAATCAAATACAGTAGAGCCTTGATAATCCGGACATGCGTTACTCCGGATGCTTCAGTAGTCCGAACACGAATTTTGCCGCTATTATGTACGTTATAGTCCGGATTCGCTTGTACGCGATAATCCATATATCATGAAATTTTAGCAGCCAAAGCAAAGCAAATCTACAACGATGTTTATGGAAATGAGAATTTTGCAGCCAGTCGAGGTTGGATCGCAAATTTCAAAAAAAGACATGGTTTGAGAGCTTTAAAAATTTGTGGTGAGAAATTATCCAATGACGAAACTGCTGTTGAGCCTTTTCAAAATATGTTGGCACAGAAAATGAAAGACCTGAATTTAATTCCTACGCAGGTTTACAATGCTGATGAATCAGCGTTGTACTGGAAAATGTTACCGGAAACAACAATTGTTCGTTCTCAAGAAAAGACAGCACCGGAAAAATAAGTAAGGAGTGGTTACTTTCCTGGCTTGTGTAAATGGAGATGGTTCTCACAAATTGAGAATTCTCGTCATTGGAAAATCAAAAAATCCCAGAGCATTTAAAAATGTACCCATACCCGTAGAGTACAAAAATTCCTGCAATGCTTGGATGACATCTGCAATATTTAAAGAGTGGTTTCATAATTCGTTTATTATAGGCAAGTAAAAGAGTACTTAAGAAGCCAAAATCTAACTGAATCTGCTCTTTTAATCATTGACAATGCCTCAAGCCATGGATCGCCAAAAGAACTGAGAAGTGAGGATGGCCATTTCCAAACAATCTTTCTTCCTCCAAATTGCACAGCATTGCTGTAACCCATGGATCAAAATGCCATAAGGTTGACTAAATTGTTTTACCGTAAGAGCCTTGGCGCACATTTTATCACAAAATGAAGAAAATGTTATCCAGGTATTAAAGACCTTAAATCTCAAAACTGCAACATACTTACTGAGCAATGCATAGTCAAAACTTACTGTAGAGGTTTTACAAAAATGTTGGGAAAAAGTAATTCCAAAAGGAACGGTTTTTGGTAATGATTTAAAATACGAAGCCGATGATCTGATTTCGCTAAAGCAATTACAGGAAAAGCTACAAGCTTTAACGGATGTTTCAACTATGCTCCAAACACTAAGTGAAAACGAGATAAATCCTAATGAATAACTGGATTGAAAATGGTGACAACTTGGTATTAGATGAGATAGAAAGCAACGAAATGCATTGTAGCAGCAGCGAAGAATATGAAGATGATGACGAAAATCAAGGGAGAGAGAAAGGAGTCAAAAATGATGAAGCAGTGAAGGGCTTCAATTTATGCTGAAAGTGGGCTGAAGAAAATCGAGTGCCATTACATTATATTCTTCAAAGACTTAAAGAAATGGCTTTTATGAAAACCAAGAAAAAGCAAAGCAAGCAAAAATTACAGACTTTTTTAATTAGCTTTATTATGTACCTACTACATAGCGAACATGTAATTTAGTTTATCCTTTTAATATGTATGTTTTTCTCGTTTATCACATATTTGTAGGCAATTTTTTAGTTATATACATATAATATTCCCTAATAAAAAACATATATGTATGTAAAAAGACATCATGTTTCAGTAATCCGAATTTTTCGTTAATCCGGATCACCGTCGTTTTTATTAGTCCGGACTATCGAGGCTTTACTGTAATATATAAGGTCCTCCATTTAAAAAACATAAATTGCCACTGCCACGCCTTTTGAGAACACCCCGTACGAGTCAAAACATTTTTAAAATATAGATGTTTTCACCCTCTGTACACGAAAAAAAAATTAAATATTTTTGCTTCAAAAATACAGCCACAATTGAGGAAGGGAGTACTAAGTGGACACGCTGTATATAACAGTTTGGGTTTCTGCCTAACTCAGATTCAAAAATTCGCTATGTTTAAAGTAGTCAGTCAAATTAAAGACTTCCTAGAAAAAGGTGGTAAATGCGTTGCGGTATTCTTGGACCTAGCCAAGGCGTTTGATACAGTGCCTCATCATATTTAAAGACTACTTCACAGAAAGAAAACGAATAAATAAGATGAACAACTTATTTAGTGACACACTTACTATGAAGTGGAACGAGCATAATTGTGCTTCATTTTCTCCTGATACTTTCTAGACGGACTATACTTACTGCATAGGGTTAATCTATGGATTACAAAAAGGTGACTTTTCTTTGTTTTTCGAATGATTTGAAGATTCATTGACCCAATTTTCAGTAATATGTGATCGACTTGCCTTCGCTGGGGACGTTAACATATATTTTTTAGATATAGAAAAAGCCCATTCTATAAATTTCTCACTTATTTAGATATTGTTATATGCCTGGATGTCATGATTAGGTTTTTGATATTCGACTTTTTTATAGGCCAAAAGAATCCCTTATTTATATATATCTTCATTTTCTTTTAGAAATATTTTAAATATTGTTAGTTACTTTAATTGTCGTGTGCTGAACTTATGGGTAAATAAAACGTGGTCTAGAACTTCAATGAATTGAATTTATTTACAATAGCGGGCAATAATACTAAAAAGGAACTAAATATTTAAAATAAAGAGCTTACTATTTGACCTATTATAAATCTACGTAAATTACTTTGTGCCGTTTTGCGTGAGATGTCAGATCTGACTTTTTGACAAACGTTTTTTCACAATGCTCGCATTTATATGGTCGCTCCCCACTATGAATCCTTAAGTGCACCTGCAAACCAATATTGTTTGTTATTAAATTAATGCTGAAAACAAAAAAATATTTGTTTTTTTCCTTCTTTTTACGTTAAAATAGTAAAGAACGGCAAATCGTTACAATTCACAAAGTGAAATAAGAGATACAATAATTGGAACACAATAATGTTGTGGAAAATAAAATTAGCGTTTGTTCTTATCCCAAATAGGACCACAAGTTGATATGTAATCTTAATAAATTGGAAGTTAGATAAGATACCACACAATAATACATACATATGTACATACTTATTATTATGTATAATGTTGATAATTAAATGCTATATTGAGTAATTTGATTAACAAAATGTTCTTCTCCGAATTACTTGTAGCAAACCCATAATAGGCGTAGCAACCATCAAGCGATATTGAGCAGCCACTACTGCTGTTCCTCGGTCTCGTTTTTAATTTGTTTAGTACTTTTAGTAGATCAACTCTGACATTTGCGAAGTGCGTATGGGACGTATGCAGGTTTTATTTTAACGATCGTAGAATCCTATGAGAAATATGATTTTATTCTATTTTTTGATATAAGGTATCTATGAGAGGGCGCTAGTTACACCATATTCACACGCTGTTTCATGCCGTAACTTTCTTACAAGGATCCTATTATAATTTTTTATTAAAGTAACTGATGAATGCCGATTTAAAAAAAAAAAAAGGTGTACTACGTTTATTTCGGTTAAACAAATCGTTTTTAAAATATTTGCATTTAAACATTCTGTCGTACAGTTAAAAAATAGTTAAACACTAAATTGAGGGAACATTAATGATGGATAAAATAATGGACAACATCACCTTAACAGATTCGCAAAATGTCCACCATTCACTTCCAGGCATTTTCTTGATCCTGATCACCAAATGGTGGGCAAAAGTTCTTCCCGATAACTTTGGTGAAATCATGGATTTTTTGCAATAGCTGCTCTACTGCACACGAGAGCAGCTATAGCTATAGGATTTCTTCTATATGAACTAATGACTTAATATTACCCCAAAAGAAAAAAATCTAAAGGATTAAGATCTGGGATACGCGGAGGCCATGAAAATTCACTGCCAGGACCAAATCATCTGCAAGGCAACCATTCGTTTGAAAAATTGCGAATTGCAACTGAATAATGCGTAGGAACTGTTAAAATTTACTTAAACATAGACACAAATCATATATAGCCATTATTAGGCATTATTAATTACCTAAAGCAACTGCGTTTTTAATTAACGTTATAGAACCTATTTTTAAAACTAATAAGTGTCAAAACTAATGTCAATTATGCTTGACATTAGTTTAACGAATGTTAAGAATCCATGATTTCGTTAATTTGTTATCCGTAGAATCCGTGTTTAGTGTTTTTGACTGACAGAACAACAACAAGTACAACAGAACGTTTAAATGTAAATATTTCGAAAACAGGTTGGTATCAGTAACTTCAATAAAAAATAATAAATCTGTACTAGTAAGGAGGTTATGGCATGAAACAGCATGTGAATATGACATATCGGATGAAAATGGAATAAAATCATATTCCTCAGCTCCAAAAATCCCCGATTACCCATTTTTATGTCGATATCTCAAAACTTAAGAAAAAACAGATTCGAAAATTAAATTTTAGCACCCTGTATTTTATTTATTGGGGCATTTTACTAAGGCATACTTGGCGTAACATCGATATTTTCACGTGCTTAATCTAGAATTGCTTTTTGGCTTATTCATTACCGACCACCCTTTAACAATTTTTTAAATATTCAACTGTAAGACTTATCTTTCATTTTATCTACTTTTTTTTCTATTTTTTCTTATTTGACGTTATGTAAGTGCTCTTGTAATTAACATTAAAAAAAAGTATGGAATACAGATACTCTTACTAGTACGTCAGTATTTTATGAGGGTGTCAAAACATTTAACCATCTTCCGAGCAATATTATTAGAGAGGCAACACCTCTTAAATATTGTAGACTTCTATTAGGGCAGTTTTTGATATCACGAGTTTTTTATACTATTGCTAAATTTGATTAATCGTGAGCTCTTTTCTTCCCTTTCTGTTTTATAGCGAAATTTTTAAACTTATACTCTTTCCCAATGTTTCCCAAATTTTATTTTTAGTTTTTCTGCTGTTAATATACAAAATTATGAAAATGTTCACCAACCTATTGACTAAAAATAAATGTTTAAACACGTATCTTATGCTAACTTATTTTTGTATTTCTAGTTTTTATTTAGTAGGGCGGGGCTAGTTGAGCCACGCACCATATGACAAAAACCTAACACCTTTTAACGAATCCGAGTGAACACGAAGCTACGTAGACCGGCCGTATTTGTTTATCTCATGAATTTAGTTGATCGCCAGCAGTTAAAGCGGATATCGTCAATTTTCTATTTTTGCACGCGAAAGTAAAAAATCGATGTTGAATGTGTTTTTGGTCCTACTTCGTTATTTTAAAGTTGTGGACTTCAAAGTAAGTACAATATTTGTTCATAACCGTGTTATTTTAATAATATTTAGTTAAAAAATAACAGTTCTAAATACATTTTTTATTATGTGTTGAATTGTTCCAAAAACGTGTGTGGGGTTAGTTGAGCCAAAATTAACGGGGCAAGTTGAGACATGGCTCAACTAACCCCCTTTCATGTATTTGTTTTATTTTATGCATAAAATAATATTTTTGCTATATTCCTGTTTTATTTTCAGATGCGTACTTACAAGAGGACGACCGCACGTGCAGAGGCGACAAAAGAGCAGCTATTTAATGCAGCAAAAGCAGTTGAAAATGAGGGAAAAAGTATTAGAACTGCAGCAACTGAATTTGGAATTGATCGAACGACACTGGGCCGATATATAAAAAAATTACGAGTGGAGATGGACCAGACGAAGTAACAATGGGATACGTTGCATCTCGTCAAGTTTTTTCTTTAGAGCAAGAAGAAATTCTTAAAGATTACTTGCTCAAATTGGCATCAATTTTTTATGGTCTATCGCCAATTGATGTTAGACGCCTAGCCTTCGAATGTGCAACAAAATATAACTTAAACGTTCCTGAACTTTGGAAGATAAATAAAATGGCAGGAAAGGACTGGTTGACGGCTTATTTAAAGAGAAACCCTCAGCTCTCAATAAGAAAACCAGAACCGACAACCTTAGGTAGAGCAACCTCGTTGAATAAACATAATGTTAATATGTTTTTCGAAAAACTTGCCAACGTTATGGACAAATATAAATTTTCGCCATCAAGAATTTGGAACACAGACGAAACGGGCGTGTCTACAGTAACAAAACCTTCAAAAATAGTAGCAGCGAAGGGAAAAAGAAACATAGGTGCTGTTACTTCAGGAGAGCGTGGAACTAATGTAACCCTAATTACCGCCGTATCAGCAATAGGGAATACAATACCACCCATGTTTGTCTTTCCCAGAAAAAAATTTAAACCCCATTATATTTCAAACGGTCCTCCAGAATGCATGGGTGCAGGGAATGCAAGTGGTTGGGTGACTGATTTAGAATTTTATGAAGCATTTCGTTAAACATACAAGCCCTACTAAACAGACTCCTGTTTTACTTTTACTGGACAATCATTCATCATATTTATCAATTGAGACCGTAGAATATGCAAAGAACAACGAAGTGGTAATGCCTTCATTCCCACTACACTGCACCCACAAACTTCAGCCACTGGACAGTGAGCCACGGTGTCAGTCTTCGGGCCTTTCAAGAAGTATTTGGCTTCTGCCCAGGATGCATGGCTTCGTAACAACCCGGGACAGACAATTAGCATATACGAAATACCAGAAATTGTTGCCACAGCTTTGCCATTAGAAGCTACAAGTTCCAATATAATAAATGGATTTTTAAAAACGGGTATATATCCTTATAATCGTGATATATTTTCTGATACAGATTTCGCGCCATCATATGTGACTGATCTATATCTCAGCCGCCGTCGACAGAAAATAACAGCATTTCTGCCAGCACTTCCCAAACCATAGCTCCAGAAACACCTGATGACAACGCCATATCATGTACATCTACTGGAGTTTTTTCACCTGAAAGTTTGCGGCCTTTGCCTAAGGCAGGATCAAGAAAAATACAAAACCAGAGAAAGAAGAGAGCTTGCGCGATTTTGACAGACACGCCAGAAAAAGAAGCACTTGCTGAAGAACAAAGCAAAAGGAAAATGAAAAGTTCTGGTAAAGTAGACAAAAAGAAGAAAGAAACTGCTAAAAAAGCTATTTTAACAGATGTGTCCTACTTAGGTAATACACTATTGAAAACTAAAGAACGACGGTCCAATATTACTTCTTCACATTCAGACGATGGAAAGACTCTAGGAGCCGTTGCTCGAGAAAAATAAAACAAATTTTCCAAGAACATAAAACAGCATAAAATAAATAAGAAATCTTTTTCCCCATTGCCATCATCTGAGTCTGAAGATGATGAATGTTTATGTCTGATATGCCCTAGCAGCATTTACAGATAGTGTTCCGGGTGAAGAATGGATACAGTGTTCCAATTGCAAAAAATTGGCTTATTTAAGGTGCACTCCGGGTACTAGTATATATTATATGCGTATAAACTGCGACAGCGATTAGTTTTTAATTTCCAAAATGTTTAGAAAATTTTTCAAAATTTTTCAAAATTAGATTTTTATTTTTCATCAGAAAATTGACTTAACCAGCCATTATGCTAGTTTAGTTTGTGTGGTTCAACTGGCCCCATGTGTCGGTTCAAGTTGCCCCATATGTGGGGTAAGTTGAGTCAACTGTACCCAGCCATATTGCATATGTCATTTTTACTTAAATAAAACAATATTTCGTCAAACTTATTAATTGCTTTTTAAAAACAAATATATACATCAATAATCCCTAGAATGTTTAATTATTTATATTAAATAATAACAACATGACCCTTCATTTTTCCAAATCCGGCTCAACTAGCCCCACCCTACCCTAATTATAATCTTGCTTTGTGAACAAAAGTTTATGTTGCCCAATAAAGGTCGGGGCACACATATCCGTACCGAGGACGCACCGTGCCCGCAGCGCAGCTCGGTCGTGTCTCGGTTGTCAACAACACTATAGTAATCATATGGCCAAGTCTTAACATCAGCGCACCGTGCCCGAGCATGTAGCACGCACCGCATCCGTGACGAGTGGGAATAGTTTTTAATTTCAACGGTGACGGTGCGTTGTACGGTCTCGAACGAGCAATAAAATTTAGCTATTCAAAGTGGAAATTGAAAGGTTAATAGAGGAAGTAAGGAAGTATCCATCAGTGTATGATCAAAAAAATGAAAAATATAGAAATACAGATTATAAGGACAGAGTGTGGAAGAAAATTTCTATTTTTATCCACTTTTACTAAATTTTCTTTCGTCTAAATTTAAAAAACATATTTTTAATAAATTTAATTCGAAAAATTGTTAAATAATTTGTAGTATATTAAGTAGATTTTGGCAACATCCGGTTGTCTAGATGAGCGAATTTGTTTTAGTAAGCGGCTATTATAATTTGTTCCAGTTGTAATTATTTTATACACCGTGAAATTGATTCTTTTTTCTAAAATGCATTACAGCCCATTTTACAAAAATCAAGCGAAGATTGAGGTTGATATTTGAAGTGGTGTGTAAGATCAGGTGTAAAAAAATGATCTAGAAAATGTTCTAATTCATATTTTAGGATAGGAAACATGCAGTTTTTTGAAAAGCTTTTATTTAACTTGCAATGTATGTGTATGTATGTATGTACATATGTAACTAACTATGTATGTTCGGTGCAAATCTTGAAACTCAAATTTGACCAACTTCTAGTTGTCCGATCTTGGTGAAATTTGGAGCATATACGTAATTCCGGAGACAATGAAATTTAGTACTATTTAGTACTAAAATTAACTAAGGTTGGTACTTCTATATGCATAAAAAAATATTAATTAATTTTTCGAAATAAAACTTCTTCAAGTTAAAGTTTTTACTCAAAAATTTTAATTTGATTTTAACTTAATTAACTCGTAACGATAGTTGATACGCAAATTCCAATTACTCAATATACTAGGTTTTTATTTAGTTTTTAAATTTACAGAAAAAAGGGTTATAAAGTTTAATTACCAATATTTTTACCACTAGATTATACATTAGTTGTTTGGGATTTTCGTCTTAGAAAATATTTTTTTACGGCGAAGAAACCAAATAACTAGTAAAAAACATGAATTTGACACGATCTAGATTTTATTTACTACATTTTAGCGAAAAAGATGCAACATCTAAAAAAACTGGCAAATATGATCCATTAATTAAATTATTTAAATAGCCAGGGCTGTTTTCCTGCCAATCTACGCTGCCCTCTACAGAACTAAAGAAATCATTTAGTTGTTCTCGTATTGCGAATGCTGCATTTGTTGATCATTACCAAATTTCGAAAACATTTTTCTTTGAAATAAATTTAATGTACCAACCCAATTAAGTTTCGATCCAAACTGAATACTTTAAAGTGCGTCATGACCGTCCAATGCGATGCGGGATGCGGCCGTGTGTCGGAGATGTATGTTTTGGGAGATAACGCACCCGACAGCCGAGCTACGCTGCGGGCACGGTGCGGTCTCGGTACGGATATGTGTGCCCCGACCTTTAAGCAATGGCAACGCGAGTATCAGACGCATTTACATACTAACGCTGCCCAACGCCATCTTTACAGATGAAAATATTCCTATAATTCATGAATTAGTTTTCTGATTTTAGCAATCACATATTGGATTGGCTTCCTGCAATTTAAAGTTTCATCAATGAGTGCTCCTAAGATTTTTTCTCAATTAAAGTATCACTCGCAGATGAATCGCTTCAAAGTATCGGCAAAACAGTATGTGTTATTAAACAAATGATTTTTTTTTAATGAAAAATTACGTATACCTTTAAGCTAGATGATTGAGTAAAAGACTTGTCGCAAATCTCACAGGAAAAAGGCTTCTCACCGGTATGCGTCCTCATATGCTTATTCAAGTAGTATTGCCTAGTGAAATTCCGATCACAAATGTTGCACGTAAAAAGTCCATCTCCTACACGACATTTTTATTAAAATATTTATTTGAATTAAACCATAAATACCTCACCTGTATGAACTCGTGTATGCTCTTGTAAATATGCACTAGTACTAAACTGTTTGTGACAAATGTCACACGAGAACTTCTGCCCTGAATGTCTTAACATGTGCGTGTCCAATTCTGACATGTAGTTACACGCCTTACCGCATATACCACATTGATAAGGTTGATGTCCTACAATACCAAACAAAAAAAAAACACTTTTGCGCTTTAAAATAAATTCAAATCAGTACCTGTGTGTTCTCTTTTATGCACAGTTAATTGTGAGGAATGTTTAAAGGTCGCTTGACATTCTTTGCAAGAAAAACGTTCACCTGTATGCTTCTTCATGTGGACATTGAGATGCGAAGACTGCGTGAACGTTTTACTACATAAGTTGCACGAGTATGGCCTTTCACCTATTTATTAATAAATAATTGTAATAGTTGATGGGATGTGATCAGACTGGATCATATTGTGGATGCTTTAGTCAAAAAATTAAGAACAAAAAGTTCATCTTTAAGTTGTTGGTATGCTTGATATATTCTTTTTTATTACCCGACTTATAGAGATTATTACTTTTTTACTGTTGCATTTTTAAATAGTGAAATTATACTTGAATCATAATATTGTAACTGTGAGGATGGATTATAATTCGAAACGTTTAAAAATAATTGTTCTTTCCTATTTTTTTCACCAAAACACTGTGATCTTTGTAATAACTTTTAATCTGTTTACATTTAACCTACCTGTATGTACCTTCATATGGCAACTCAAGATATATGCACTAGTAAATTTCTTATCACAGCGTTCGCAATTAAACGGCCTTTCTCCTGTGTGGGTCCTCATGTGAATCTTTAAATCTGATCCTGTTAAACATCTGAAATGATAATGACGTGAAGTCTTTTTTAGGATATTTTCTACTGAAACTCACTTTCTAGAGCACAATTTGCACGGATGCGGTTTTTCACCCGTGTGGGTCTTCATATGCATGGTGAGTTCCCCCTTTATAGTAAACCTTTTGCTACAAATTTGACATGGAAAGGGTTTTTCTCCTGTGTGCCTCCTAATGTGTTCTGTTAGATGAGAAGAATGGTGGAATCTATCAGAAAGTTATTATAGACATTATTTTGCTAGTTTATGAGGCAATGAAGGGATAGGATCACTCACTTTTTCTCACAGTACTTGCACTCAAAAGGTTTTTCTCCTGTGTGAGATCGCATATGAACTTTTAGATTTGACTTTTTCTTATAAGTGTTTCCACATACAGAGCACTGGTTTGGGTTGGGTGATTCAGTTTTGGCATCTATGTGAGGACTCACTTGAACAGCTGTTGATCTAGTTGCTTTCAGTGGTTTGTCTAAGACTTTTACAATGGGTATGCACTAAAAAAATTTGGTTCATCTTAAAATTAATAGGTTATATTCAATTTTTGCAAAATACATTATATATTATACATACTTTCCATAATACACTATCATAAAGGGCCATAAAAAAGTGTCATGGCTTTATAAAACATCACAAAAAAATATTTTTTTCAACTTTCAGATATTTTTTTGTAAAAAATTGATTAGGCACTATATATTCATAATGTATACAGAAAATATGGGACACCCTTTAAAATTAATGTTTAACATCAAATAAATTGCTTTTCAAATTAATATAATTTACTAAAACTTACTTGCTCAGATCCCAAAATCTGTTTCCCTTTAGAATCCTCAAATTGTGTATAAATCATTGCATCTCCAGCTTGTCCTGCTTCAGGATTATCAACATTTTCACTAATATCATCACTAGCATCCTGAGATTTCAAATTTGGCTCAGAGATGTATTTTTTCTGATGACCTCGAACAATATTTGAAGATTTACTGTTTTCTTCACTTATTTGCAGGGTGTATTCATTCCCATTAGTCAATATAACTTTAGCGTCTTGTTCTGAATTCTCGTCAGTTTGGTCTTGGATAATATCATCAATATCCTGCACTTCTATTTCAATAGCATGGCTCTGTTCATATGATGCAATAAAATTCTCTGCATTTGATTCAGGCGAGTTACTCCTTGATATCACACTATCGCATTTCAAAGATTCACTTTTGCCTATCTGAGCATCTGCCTCATCATCTAAAAAATGCTTGAGATGAATATATTCGGAGTTTTCCGCGTCCTCCACTGATAGTTCATTTAAACTTTCTGTCTTTTTATTATTTGTCCCAATATTTTCAAACAAGACATGCTTTCCTGCTCCTTGTTTCACGGTAGTACACCTTGACTCCTGGAGTAAATTCTGGAGGGTGGTGTTAGATTCAAGACATGTATTGCGAAAGCAATATGATACTTTGAGTTGCTCAACACATATATCACAAATAGTCTGTGGCAGTCCTTGTTCCAACCATGCCTAAAATTAAGTTGAATAATTATTGTGATGAAGATCTGGTTATTCTGCACTAAATTTGTGTACATGTTTGGTCAGGAAAGTAGGGTCAATGTGCCATTTCGTCGACCAGTGCTAGTTCGCGTCCACTTTTGGCTTTAATCTAAAATAAATAGTAAATAATTCACTATTTCTTATCCAAAACAGCAAAGTTGCTGCAAATAACCCTTTCGAGAACATAAACCGGAAAATTTTTGGTGGAGATGTAAACCGTCTAGCGTTTAAAAAACATTTAAACAGCCACTGTTGAGAGTTCATCGAGTTAAGTCACGTATATGTAAAATTTGCTAGTGTTGCAGACGCAGAAAATAGTAAGTAATTTCTTTTCTAATTGTGAAACTTGTTAGAAAATAATTGATTATTATAGTAGATTTATTTTGTCATGCAATTGTATCATAAAATAACGTTTAAAGTATGCTTTTATACAAAATTTTTGGTGGTCGCGAACTAAATTTTAGTTGCCTTTTTGCAGCTTAGATATTACATTTATAAAAGGTGGTAACGACTTTTTGTTTTCAGTTATTAGTAAAATATAAAATAATGTTCTTATTTTTTAGTTTGCGACCACCATTTTTCATTTAAATATTGTAAAAAAGTTAAATATATATTTGTTATATTTTGTGGTCGAAATTCTGCATTAAATAGATCTAATTCGCGACCACCATGTTTTTCTTATGGGAAATTTTGGTCGCGAATTCAGATAATTTTTTAAGTAAATAAGTTATGATGTTTATTTTTACGACCACAGAGATTTAGGTAACAACTTGACCTCACTAAAATTTAGGTTTTTTTTTTTCAGTGGGACCCAGAAAAGTCATAAAGCAATCAGTAGCAAAGGTTTCAAAAATGAAAAAAAAACTATAGCAGCGAAGATTTGCTAAAAGCACTTTCTGCTATAAGAAATAAAACGATGAAAATAAGGGAGGCCAGCCGATTTTATAAAGTTCCGAAAACTACACTTCTTGATAGACTTGCCGGAAGAAGGACCGAATCTCTTAAAAAACCTGGACCACATCCATTATTAACCGAAGAAGGAGAAAAAAAGATTAAGGACTGGGTGATTAACATTGCAAAATGTGGATTTCCAATCTCAAAACAATTATTGATGCATACTGTAGCGAGAATTGCAGCTGATTCAAACAAAGCAATATTTAATCAAAGCAAGTTGCCTGGAGAAACATGGTACAAAGGATTTTTAAGAAGAAATCCGGAGATATCACTTAGACAAGCTGAAAATATTACTAAAGCACGAGCTGTTGTAACCGAAGAGAGCATTCGAAAATGGTTCAGAGAATTACATAAATATCTTTCGGAAATGAATTACTTAGATATTCTTAAAGACTCAACCAGAATATTTAACGGAGACGAGTTCGGTTTTTCACTCTGCCCCAAGAGTGGAAAAATGTTAGTGCCAAAAGGATACAAAAATTTATATATCGTAAATAAAGGCAACGAAAAAGAAAATATTACTGTGCTGATAACATTTAATGCTTGTGGTAAAATTGCTCCTCCTGTAGTCTTATGTCCATATATACGACCGCCTAAAGCAGTGGTGGAAAGCATGCCCCCCAGGTTGGGTTTCGGGAAAAAGCGATAAAGGATGGATGACGTCCGATGTGTTCTTTAAATATATAGTAAATGATTACAATAAGTGGCTAATTGAAACCAATATTCAAAGACCCATCCTTTTTTTTGTGGATGGTCACCTATCGCATATGTCTTTACCATTGAGTGATTGGTGTGATGAGAATAAAATAATATTATATGCCCTTCCGCCCAATACGACCCATATTTTACAGCCATCAGCAGATGTCAGTTTATTTAAACCATTGAAAACTGACTGGAAAAAAACCGTTCAAGACTGGCGAAGTAGGCCCGAAAATATAAATTCCGTTATTATAAAAGCCAATTTTTGCAGTGTTTCTAATGAAGATTTCGGAAGTGTGGTCTTTTCCCCTTTGACCCCGATGCAGTAGACTACACAAAGTGCGTAAAAAATATTTTAGAAAATGTCACCAAAAAAACGGTAAACCGAAGGTCTTCTGACCACATTAACCAGCGAGATATAAGATCAACAAAAAAAGTATTGCAAAAAATAAGGCTGAAACTTGAATCATATGGAGTAAATATGGAAGTAATTTTAAATGAAGTAGCAGCGCTTGAAAATAATATCGTTTCACCAGAAAAACGGAAGAGACTAACTAATGAATATCAAGATAATGCTGAACCAACTAATTCAGCCATCACTTCTCATTGGCCAACAGAAGCTGACTTTTTGCCTGAAATCCTCGACAATAAAGAGCAAGAGCCCTCCAGATATACTCTTGACCCATTGGTTCCTTCAATTAATGATTTATCATCAAGGGATCTAGCTACTTTAGCTATCACTTGTAATAATAATTGGCCATTAGACTTTTTGCTGATTGAAATTCAAACCATTGATAATGAAAAAGCCAGAGAGAATTTTGAATCTTTGGATTCTTCAATAATTGATATATCATTGGTAGATAATTGGAAACCTGCTGACCAGCCATCAACGTCCAAACACCTTATAAATCCATCTGAACAAAACAGCACTCTAAATACGTCACTATTAAGTATTCCTGATGTAAGCCTTCCAAGTTGTTTTACCGATACATTCATTAATGAAATCCAAACCGATGCTGGCGAGTTACCCAGTACTGCAGAAGTGAAAACTAAATCCATTAAAGTTTCAATGCCACTGACTAGCGAGAGTACATCTAATCAAAAATGAACAAAAAGTACAATTTCTGATAATGTGGATTGTGTTTTTTATAAACATCTTAAATATCCAGAACCCATAAAAAGAAGCAAAAATACGAATAGAAATAAGGTTGAAACCCCTAGTGCCATATCTTCAAGTAAATGGAGAGAATATTATAAAAATAAAAATTGCAAAACTAATAAAAAACAACAGGAAGTAACCAGACGAAAAGAAAAAAACAAGAAAAACCAAAGAGAATATACCAGAACGCACTTCCAAAATTCCCTGTTCATTATGTGCAAATGAACTTAACAGTGATACGGAAGACGAAAATATGAAAAACATTGGCTCTGATGTTTGCGACAAATGGTACCATAAAAAATGCACTGAATTTTGTGATATCCCTTATGTAATAGCTGCGGCCAAAGATTATAAATGTGATCAGTGCTAAAGTGGTTTTGTTATGAACCTTAATATATATTTTTATTTTAAAATAAGCACCTATTATAGGTATAATGATTTTTGTTCCTTTTTGTTTTTAAATAAGAATTTTACATTTTGTTTCATTACTTACATAGGTATGGTACCAGTAGTTAGAGAGTTAATTTTATTTATTTTTATTGTTTGTTTTTTATTTTGTATTATTATAACTGTTAGTTGTCGGTAGATCTCATTTTTGTTAAAATATAGGTACCTTTTTTATTCAAAAATTAAATTTTATTTTGTCTTGAGTTTTTTTCCCTCTTTCCATGTAGGAATATTCACTATAAAAAGGTGGTCGCAAACTAACCTAAAAATGGTTGTGAATTGTGAGGGGTGGTTGCAAACTAGCGACTTTTTCTATATTTTTAGGAATATTTCATATCACATCAAAAACAGAAAATAAAATGGGTGATAATATCTATTCTCAAATTTTTAGGCTTTAAGAAAATATAAGTCTTATTAAAATATTCAAATTTGTTAAGTTTCTATAAGATTTTGAAATTGGAATTTCAGTTAAATGGTCGCGAACTAGCACATTGACCTTAGTTGAAATATCAAATGAATGATTTATGTAGGTAGGATAATGTGACTACTTCAATTATTAAAAAAGTTAAGAATCTACTTTCCAGCATATCTTAGCACCTAGATTCTTCAAAAATTTGACCACTGCTCTGGTAGGTACAAAAGAATCAAAAATATACCGAAAATTTATTTATTTACAAGTACAGTGCCCATTATAAAATTTCCTTGTATTGTAATTGCAGCAAAAAAGAAACTTAACATATAAACACATTTCATATCATCAAAGAAAAAACTAAAAAAAGAAGAAAAGAAAAGGCAAGAACTAACATAAAACAAGAATTAAAAAAATCTGATTAACAGATATAATTAATTTTAAATATTAAAATGAGTCATTAAAATACTCTTCAACACTGTAGTAAGCTTTTGGTAAGATTAATTTCTTTACTTCCCTCCTACACTTTCTATGATCTATAACAGTCTTAATTGAAAAAAGAAGATGGTTAAATATTTTACGACTAATAAATATAAGAGAGTTTCTAGTAATTGAGGAGTACTCTAGTATAGTCCAGTGCAACGATATATTATAATGGTCACCCGTCAAAACACCAGCATTTTACTTCTCAAACAATGTAAATAGAAGGTGGATGACATTGTTTGGCAGGTGGAATGCTGGTGTTTTGACGGGTGACCATTCTAATATATTGTTGCACTGGACTTTATTTCTTTTGACCTGCTAAATAATCAATGAAACAAAAAAAAGACTTATGACAATGGGCAGTCCTATGGAAAATAATAGTGACTTACCACTTCGGAAATACAAGAAACCAGCTTGTAGCTAAGCTTTATAGAATCTTCATCGTCAGTATCTAAGGAAGTCAATTCACTAGAAGCCCGTAAACACGTTCTGCAGCAAGCCATTTGGCTTAATTCTATTTCCATTTTAAAACAACAACAAATAATTTCCTAAAAGATAACCTAAAGACTCCATTCATGGGTCATAGGTTCACCAAAATATATAAAATGTAAAAAAGGATTATTGTTAAAAAACAATAGTAAAGGGTAATTTATCCATAGAATTTATATAGATAAATATTATGATTTTATCCTGAATTTATTTTTGTTTTGGGTGTTTTGGAAGTAAACGAAAATAGTAGAAATCAGAATATTTCGCCTTACATAGGTATAGATGGCGCTGTGCTGCAAGATTTAAAACTCATGTCAGGTTACCTCATGCAAGGACGCTGACGTCATTGGTCGTTATGCAAACACCATCCCTTATTAGCTAACTTCAGACAGTTGCTATGGTAAACGAATAATGCAAGAAGACTGGAAGTGCAGAATTTGGAATAATACAAACATTTACTGTCAGAGAAGAATTCTAGAGTTCGTATACAGGGTTTTTTCAAAGTTCACCTATTTATAAAAGTTGCATAATAAGAGAAGTACTTCACATTATTGGAAATTATGTTTAAAAAATCTTCATTAAGTTAATAAAAACACATATTTTGCCCCGGCGTCTTTGGAGTAAACAACTCCTTGCCAATTTTCATATCTACAATTATTTCCAGCTGCCTAATTATCATTAGATGCATATAACAACACTTATCAAAAGGTATGTTCAGCCAATCAGCGTGGGGTACACTTCTGACCAACGGCGCCGATGTGGCAACTTTCTGAAACTAGTTTTCGTTTATTTTTGGGTACACACGTTTAGCATACAGATCGGTCTCCTTAACTCTAGTCTCCTTGGTTGACAGATATCGTCATAATGCCATGACAGACGTTCGATCACTCGATATGAAAAAGATAACAAGGGTGACAAGGACAATAATAGAAAAGTACGGCGTAGTATGGTCGATTGCCGTAGCCAATGGCATTGATCACTCGCCGGGGTGAGGTGACACCTTAGAGAGTTAGAGGCAACCTTAGAGACTCAAGTGTCAGATGTCAAACACCACGTGTCAAAAAAAGAAATTGGTTATGTTGTTGTTTTGAATATCATTTGATTTGATTAAGTTTCCCAAATGTGAATATACTTTAAGTTTAGTTTAGAAACTGAACGTAATTATTGATAAATTGCCTACTTTTTTAATACATAAGTATCGTAGATAAGTCCATAATGGGAAAATTTCAGAAAAGTAGGTACAATACAGTTTTATTTACTATTCATCATACATGTATACTTTTGATCCATTCATTCATTATACCAAATATTTTTTAGATAAGAAAGATCATTCGTATGAGGCCTCGGAAAAACCGAAATTTGCGAAGAACAAAACTAACAAAAAAAGGCCACCATTGAACAGGAAAGAGCACAAAGAAATCTTAAAGAAAAAAAGAGCTCGCCTGATCATCAAAAATCTTCCATTTAAAGCTACAGAAGAGAACCTTAAGGAGCACTTTGGCAAATATGGGGAAGTTGAAAGTGTTAATATCCTAAAGAAACCTGATGGGAAAATGGTCGGTTGTGCTTTTATTCAGTTTAATTTGGTCCAATTTGCTAAACAGGCACGACATTATACACATAACCAGCCATTCCTAGGCAGGAATATAGAGGTCGATTTTGCAAAGGCAAAGGACAAATATGTGAAAGAGAAAACTGTAAACTCTGAGGCAGATCCTGAAATAAAAAAAGAAGATGATAAAAAGGAGGTAATAGAAATAAAGGATGAGCCAGATTCAGAAGAAGACAATGACAATTCTGATAATAGTGAAGATGATGAGGTGGAAGAAACAGCTTCCCAAACTTCAAATCAGAAGAAACCCTTTCAATCTCATGATGTTAATGAGGGCAAGACAGTATTTATAAAAAATGTACCGTATGATGCAACAAATGAAGATTTGAGACAATGTATGGGTCAGTTTGGACCTACTTACTATGCATTGATCTGTGTTGATAAGTTGACTGAGCATTCTAGAGGAAGTGCATTTGTTAAATTTGTGGTAAGTACTTTTATTTAAAAAATTGTGAAATATATTTAACAATTAGAACTTATAATTTCCTATTTAAATCTCCTCAATTAATCCAGTTTTGTGCCATATGTATTATCAGCAGGTTGGCATTTTTTATACTTCAATCCCTATAATTGCACCAAACTTTTGTTCATTAAGACTAAACTAAAAATTAAAGACCTAAGTAGTTAAAAGTGATCAAAAATTACATGTTATAAAAGACAGTAAGTACATACCACATACAGAACCACAACAAGAACAAGCTTTTGTCAACAAGTTATTTAAAATCAAAATTGTTAAAATATTCTTGAATATTGTAATAGGCTTCTGCAACATGAGCAACCCCTTGACTTTCCTTCTTATGACCTTTGATTGAGAAAACCATCTTACTCTTACAGGCAGATGATTGAACCGTAGCAGCCTGATTTTTGTTATTAAGATATAGGTGCATCAATCCTCACTCTCTTTCATTTATTTATTAGCAGTTAGTGATTGACCTTATCAAAAGCCTTGGAGAAATCTGTGCCAAATGTATGGGACTGCATCTTACCAGAGGCCAATATATTGAACCAAACTATTCCAGTTTTTTTGAAAATTAGTTTTTTTACTTCTTTTTTTTTAGCACCAATATATTCCAAGTGCGATTGATTATTATATTGGTATCTCATTTATTTTATGTCTGCCTAATCTTGCAAATTTGGACACCAAAATATTTGATCTATACTGGCCTTATAAATTTAAGTTGTGTTATATAAAAAGTACTCACAGGCAAAATACTACCAAGGAGTTTTAAAAGATGTTCCACATCCTATAATCAATCCCCCGCTTCTAAAGATCTTCCAGAAGACAATGAGATGGCCCTATTGGATGCTAGGGATCAATCAATCGGTTTATTATGCTGTATTATCATAAAATAAATTTGTTGATAAAGTTGTATAAACATAAAATACATATACACACATTTTTACAATTCTATTTATTGTAAAACTGAAACAAAATTACACAAACAAATTAGGCAAAATTATCCAGCTATCTATAGCTTTCAAATCTGCTATCAGATGATTTTACCATTATATATAAATAACATAAACCAGATAATAATATAAACCAGACAAACAGATTCCAATATAAATAAGAAAGCAAAGGTTGGGTTTTTATGAGATAAACAGCTGCAAGACTCTTTCATACTCACATTACCCAGATGTCGGATCGCTCTCTTTTGCAAGACAAAAATGCACATGCACCATAGGTACACAAACATAGCTTAAACTGAATTCTCTTCTGCTATCACCTTAAGAGCATAACAATTTGCTGATATTTTTGACACTACTGTGTGATATGACTTTCAAATTTTAGTTTATTGGCAATAATTAAACCTAAGAATTGTCTTCTTCCAAGTGGTTCAGAATCTGATTTTCTAAAAATGCATACTCTAAATTGCATTTAAAATTCATAACCCTATTTTTTTTCACAAACACAATTTGTTAGAACCACAATAATAATGCACTGGACTGTATGTAATTGTACTGATTTTTCAAGGTATTCAACAGAGTCAATCAAAGAGTATTAAAGGTCCCCTGCTATCCTGGCATATTTCTTTAAATCATTTCACTTTTTCTTAAATATGTTCAAGAATAAAGGTTCACATAATATCTTGCAGTTCATTTGATGAATGAACTAGTTCTCACTATTGAATATCTAAGCAGTAAAAAATAATTATGAAGAAAAATATATTTGAATAAAAAGCTTTATAACTTGAAGAGATCTTTATTACTTTTCCCACCTAATTTTTGTATTTGTGCCTAGAATAAAGAAGATGCAGATAAAGCATTAGCCGCCGGAACAGAATTAACGTTGAAGGGTAACATCCTAGACTGTCATCCTGCTATAGACCGGAATGATCTTAAGAAGAAGGAAAAGGAACAGAAAGAGCAAAAAGGAAAGCCTAAGGATTCTAGAAATTTATATTTAGTAAAAGAAGGAGGTAAAATAAAAGAACCTTCCCCCTACTTCGTTAAACTTAAATTCCAATTTCTCTTTCAGTCATTCTAGCTGGGTCAAAATCCGCAGAGGGTGTATCTGCAAGCGATATGGCTAAACGGCTACAGATTGAGCAATATAAAACGCAAATGCTACGCAACCTTAACACATTCGTTTCAAAAGATCGTCTAGTAGTACACAATTTGCCACCGACCTGGGATGATAAGAAATTGAAAATGCTTTTTCAAAAGCATGGTGGTAAAGGGGCTGTAGTAAGAGAGGCAAGAATAATGCGAAACATGAAAAAATTAGACGCCAAAGGGGTAGGAGAATCTAAACAGTTCGGTTTCGTTGCTTTTACAAGTCACGAACACGCATTAGCTGCATTAAGGTCACTCAACAATAATCCCAATGTATTTTCTGCGCAAAAGCGGCCTATCATAACATTCAGTATAGAAAGTAAAACAGCTCTAAAAGCTAAAATTAAACGACAGGAAAAGTCTCGACTGAAAAATCCCAAATCGAAAGACTTCGACCCGAATTTGGTAAAAAAAGAGCAGACAGAAGCAACCGGTGAAGAGCCCGATATAAAACCGTACGCTGGTGTTACAACAACAGAAGGCAAAGTTCAAAAAATGAGGAGCAGATATAAGCTGACCGAGCAGGCCAAGTTGCACTACAAGACTTTGAAGAAAGAAAAGCGGAAACAGAAAATGGCTAAAAAGACACTTCAGGAAAAACAGAAACAATTCATTAAACAGCCAAAACAAAAAATTAATAAGGTGAAACAGGAGGATAATTTTTCAAAGATGGTGAGCAACTATAAAAAGAAACTTATTGGTGGAATGCAAGATTTGAAGAAGTCGAAGTGGTACAGTGAGTGATGTTTAGATGCTTATTAAATTGTTTTTTTTAAAGGTTGTTTTATTTTGTACCTGGTTAAATGATGAAAGTAAATGTTTATTTTATCGGCGACCTTATAATAGCATACACATAGTTGGTTTACACAGTGAACTGTACAAAATATCTAGGAATCTGCAGTGACAAACACCTAAAATGGGATGAACATGTCTTTAAACTATCAAAGAATATTCGAAAACTCATTCATAAATTTTATACACTCTGAGAAATTTTAAATAAACAGCTATTGATAACAGTTTATAGAGCTCTGGTGGAGTCATTATTAAGATATGGTGTGACTGTTTGGGGCGGGCTGAATCAGAACGCTTTATCATCTCTAAATATTTTGTCCAAAATTATATATTGAAGGTCATGTTCGAGAAAAAAAGATTTTCCACATCTCTTCTTTACTCTAGGGAAATATTTGATGTCCGTTCACTATACTGCTTATCCGCCTGCGTATATACACATAAATACAATAAATTTAAAAGTTATGTAGGACATCAATATCAAACTAGAGTAAATATGAATAGACATTTGGAAATACCAACTGTGTCAACAGTTTTTAAGCTAAATATCATTTTTTATCATGCACCAAGGCTATTAAGAAATTCTGTACAGCATGCAGGGATTAAATTTTTGATAACTTACTTCTGTTTAGCAATGTTTTTCAAGGTACCGTCTATGGATTATAGTTTATAAGTATGCAAATTATATTGTATGTTTTTTTATTTTTTGTTAATTGTTATTTTTGGAAAAAAGAGGCAGTTGAAGTTTTTGAGTAAGTATACTTTATTAGGATTAATTTAGTTTTCTAAGAATTTATATCATTTTTGCATAAGTGCACACAGGTATTTGTTTACTTAGGTGCGCTTTCCTTTTCTTTTGACATCATACCTAATTCCTAGACACCTAAGATTACTTAAAATTGTAAAACTTTTATTTCATATTTTTGATTTGATAATAATAATAAAAAAATTATTTTCCTGCAGTTGTACTTGCCGCTATCTCCAAGCTAATTTTAAAACCTTAACAATTTAGGAGATTAAAAATGACTTTTATGACACTTTTATAGGTAGTTAAACAAGAAATTGTTAACGACTTCAACTGCCTGAAAAAATATTTCTTTTTTCCATTATCTAGAAAGTCTGTTAAAAGAATTCATGAATTGATAAAGATTCTTTAAGTACTGAAAATTTCGAGAGAAAGGTATTATTACTTTCGAGGCAATTAAAGAACTTGAAAATTACTTTAACAGCCTGGAAAATACATTTTTTAATTTGTCCAGGCACTTGAGATTAAAAATAATTTCTAAGGACGTAAAGGAATTCTTTTAGGCAGTTAAACCAGAAGTTGTTGTAACCTCAACTGACTAGATAAATATCTTTTTTTGCATCATCAAGGCAGTGAAAGTTGAAACAGATTTTTTAAGTACTACTGGAACTCTTTCAAGGCAATTAAAGAAGAACTTAAAAATGACTGGAAAGACATTATGTTTTGTGTCCAGACCGTTGCGGAGATAAAAAGTGACTTCCAGGGCACGTACAGGGATTACTTTTAAGCAGTTAACTCTTCTCTCTCAGGAACAGAAATGTAATAACCCGTAATTGTTATAAATAAATAAGGATGGTTTATTGTTTAAACCAGCATACCTATATGATTATTAAAAATTAAATATTATTTTCCATGGTACGTCTGGAAGCAACATTGTAATTTTTCCATACAAAGCGGAACATTGCACACACTGTATTGCCAGTTAGTTCTGATATCCTTATCTTTTTTTGATACCAATAGCGCATCTCCTACGAGTAGTACGCACGGGTTGATGGTATTTAACGTTACTCTTATTGTTTTTGAGATGAGATTGTGATTCTTAATGGGTAGCTACAATTCAACATTAGACATTGACATATATCTTTTGGACTAAATTATTTACAATAAATCCTTCTAAAATTTGGCTTCGAATATGTTTCATTGATCATTAAGGGATTGTTTTTACCGCTGCATCAAGAAAAAAGAAAAAAAATCGATGCCACCATTTGTTATTCATTCTATCGATGCTGTAACATGATCGAAGTTGATCAAATCTGTACACAAAATTCATGTATGAGGCACTTCTTTATGTGCCATTTTTCTCCTTTCTTTTTACTGATTCGGTGCTTTAAGAGGGTGTTATGATAATTAGATAACGCAAATGTACTGACCTTTTATCGCAGCATTTTACAGTCCCTAAGCCTGAATTAAAGTACTTGAGGGGAATAAGGCCTAGCTAAGAAAAAATTTGAATAAAGTGAAAGACTGTAATGTTAATATTTAGTTTAATACACCAAAGTGCTTATAAGGTTATATTAATTTTAACAAACTTAAAAAATAATCTCTAAAAAAACTAGAAAACAAAAAATAAATATTAAGAAAAATAACGCAAATCGGCCTTATTATCCGATGGAGGTTTAATAAAGCCTATACATAAAAATGGACAACTCGTTAATTGGGCGAAGTTTAGCAGCCATCGGGACACTCAAAATCATCCATGTCATTGACTGTTAAGCCAACACATTCCTCATGGTACCATTTAAGACATTTGCTGCACTACCTCATATCGGCCTTCCTGTCTTCCTCACATCCATGGCAATACCATTCGGTACTTAACTTTTCCCTGGAGCTTTCAATATCTTTATTCAATTTGGCACGACTTTTGTTCTCCTCGGTAAAAAGATCTCTATAGTGACTGGAGTTCCTTTGTAGTTTAGAGCTTTTTTTCGATTTTTTTTAGTTTTTTCATTACTTTTTACTGGTGTGGGCAAAAGCTCATTAAAAGAAGTGACTTTTGTTGTTCGTCTCTTTAATTCAGCAAGAGGGATGGATATGGTCATCAGTCGAATCCGAGTCAGAACACTAAACATTGGAATAGGAAAATTTGCCAGACTTGTTGGATCCAATTCCAGACGGACCAGGTTGAGGAGATTCAGGTGGACGCCTATTTTCTTTGTTGGTATTATCCAGTGCCGGTACGTCTGAGAGAATTGAAGGAGCAAATGCTGTTTCTGGAATTGCCTCGGGATTTAATGGAAACAGACCAGTAGCCTTAAAACCGTTTATAATGTTACTATGGTGTCATGCATTTAGACCAAACATTTGAAAGTATGACGTTAAAACGTGATTTGGTCAGCTTTTTGTTAGGATTCTGATCCAAGAATAATAATACCTCATTATCCCAATGATGGTCAAATGAACGATATACAGATTTGTCGAGGGGTGGAAGCTCATGTGTTGTATTCGATGGCAAACAGTAGAGATCTATATCAAGTGAGTCTCCAACATCAACAATTGACAAATCAAGATGACAAGCTGCACCATCAAAAACTAAGAGGCACCTTCCTGGACTTTTGTATCGGGCTAAGTGCTTGAGGAATTCTTTAAAAAGTTCGTTAGTCATGTAGCCTTTACTTGATTTTTCCACTAGAGTTCCTGGTGGCAAATTATCATGTAATTCTGGCTTTAGCCTCATTCCTTTAAAAATAATCATAGGAGGTATTGGTATTCCAAAGGCATTGACACATCCTGCAATTGTCACACTCTCTGCATGTTCTGACGATTGAAAGTGAACACGTTTTACCCCTTTCTTAGCTAAAACGGTTGGCTGGTGGTGAATAGTCAAGCGGCATCCTTTTTCATCCATAATATAAAGTGTTTCAGGGTAATTAATTATATCAAGATCATCATACATTTTCCCTATTTTTGAAAAATGATCATCAACTATAAATTTATTAAGTTTTTGAGCCCTAGCTGGATTCATAAACTGTGCTTTTCTTTTAGAAATTACAGGATTTCTCTTCATAAAAGCCTTTAGCCAGTCTTTACCAGCAAGTTTTGAAGTTGTATTAAATTGATGAGCAATTTTATTATCTTCGCAGAATCTGAATACCAATCGACGAAGGATCCGTGGAGTCACAGGTAGACCTATTTCACTAAATCTTATTATTCTTTTAACGAGATCAGCTTCTTGTTCTTCTTTTAAAATAGATTTACGAACTAGTCTTTTTATTAGGATTCCATTCTGAACATGATTTCTAATGGTTCTTCTGGGAATATTAAACCTTGCCGCAGCCCCATATGTACTCAGAGTACCGCGTTGAACAGATCGAACTGCTGATATTAAATCCTCCTCGCACCAAGGTGCCCTTTTAGGAGGCATGATGTTAAAAATCACTGAAAATAAAACGAGAATAGTTTAGAAGTTTAATAATATGTTAATAAAAACATTAATTTGTCATGAGGATAATAAGGCCTATAGCTTATTTTTATAGGCCTTATTACCCTTCCATGACGAAATATTATGTAAATTTATTTAAAATATGTCGGCTAAATTTAATCTAATAAACTATTGAAATCATAAAATATAAAGTCTAACCAAAATATCTGCAGTTATAAATTAAAAATACAATTATAAATACTAAAAATACTTACGTTTTTGTTCGTTGTATCCTTATAATGTCACAGGCGGAGACCCGTTGACACAAGTTGTTGGAACTTACCACGTAACACCTAAGGTGTTCTTAGGTGTTATGTGGAACTTACTGACGCCCGAAAGCGAGGAACGCGGGTAGTCCGTTCGAAGGTCGTTTGTAAATGGACCAATAGGAGACGCGGACCCAACGCAATCGATTTGCGATTAATTTAAAGCGGTTTTTTTGACTATAGGCCTTATTACCCGACATGCCTTATTACCTGCATGTACCTTACTTATAATATACCAATCATATTCGCCGCACTTTAGCTCTTTGTCGGCCTCGAATCTTGGTAAATATTTCCTTGTAGAACTAACAGTACCGCAAGCAGAAAAACTTCTGTTCAAAAAGTTCTTGTTAAGTTAGTAAAATAATTATCAAAATAGAAATAAGTGTTTTACTAGTTTAAAGTTTTTAATTTACTAGTTCAGAAGTCATAGTCGTACTATTCGAGAGGCCAAATTGTGTTCAACTTCATTCCCTGATTTTCCCGCATAAATTTCAAAATGATGTAACAGTAAACCGTTGAATCAGCTAAGACCCCCTAACCAACTTACTGGGAAAATAAGTTTTTAACAATTCAATAATTTGTGTGTCAGATGTTGTGTTAACAACTGACTAAAAATGTTGCATACTACGCATGCCGCGCCACTAGCGATTTAAAAAAATTCCTTTTAGTATTTAGTATATTGCAACTTGTATATACGAGTACATAAATTCGTAAAAAATTAAACACGTAATTGAATAAAATGTTATATTTCGTTTATATATGTACAAGACTAAAATCTCTTTTGTAACAACTAGTAAATTATGTATTAAGTCAATGCAAATACGAATTGTTCACCTCGAGAAAAAACACTAATCGCCTGAGATGCACTGGTGATGACTTGGTTCGTGTTTGGTGCTACCCTTGGTATTAAGGCTATAGCAACGATCACATAAACGGTAATTTAACTTTTAAGTAAAGTTTTAATATGCTAAGTAAAAGTACAAATAAATTTTTCCCAACATATCTATAAAATATTGATTTACAACATGTTCCATTGTGTAGATACAATATGGCTATTCGTTTCGATCTGTCTAGCGATCTCTTCGTGTATACTGTGATTCAGCCACATCATTTGCAACTTTTCGTACCGTTCTCGGTTTAATTTTAAGGGATTTCCTCTGCGCAGACCCTGATCAGTTTCACCGTGTTCGTCTAAATACGGGGCAGACATGAAACAGCCCCTTTTAGGAGTCGCAAGAAGGAGTAATTCACAATCTCTGACCCTCAAGTACATTCCTACTCCAGCCCCACAGGTCATGGCGTGACTGTTACATGCACCCACGGCCATTTTGTTATATTCGGTTTGGCAGCAGTAACTTTGAGAGCACAACAATTTTCCGCACACAAGACACATGGCGGGGTTACGACATTCCTCCTCGTTATTCGGACAAACGAACGTCGATGCCGAGTTAATGAGCTCACTATAGTCGTCCGGTAGTTCTATCAGTCTTGGGGGGCCATGCATCTCGGTCAGCGTATTATTTTTAACTTTTTCAACGTAATTGCGGACCTCCTGATGGCTGACCCATAATTGAATCAGATCGAATACTATTCCATTATCGAACAGTTCTTGTGGACTAGTTGGCAGATCTAAATATGCACAAATGTTTTCGAAAGTATCGCCGTCGACCTCTTGGAGGCATGTCGGGGCAGGAACTTCCGTTAAATAGTGGTAAAATAGTACGCAGCACCTTAAGAACGGTTTTGATTGTTCCTTTACTGTTTCCCACACTTTACTTGTAGATACGTTGGGTTCTTTTATGTTTACAGCCATTAATACCCTTAAAAGAGTTTCATCGCAGGGCTCCTCTTCCGATTTAATATATTCACTTATTTGAAGTCCTAGTAGTACTCTAACTATGTTAACTAAAAATATAAATCTTAAAGAATGCCATTCCAAGGTACTACCCGTGGGTATTGACGAGCATTCTTCAACTAAAAGACTTGGTAAGGCAAAAGTAAGCGCAACCAGAAAACTAAAAGGATCGAAATCCACTATCGACGCGTCTTCTTCCACGTGATCAAAAAGAATACTAAGCAAGTTTAGGGCATAGTGTTTGGTTAGTTCATTTTTATTATTGGCGCTACCTAATACCGCGACAACTTTGACCAAATTGGATAATGAATCGCGCTGTCTGCTTGATAATGCTCCCAATAAAGGTTTTCCTTGGTAGCTGGTAACTGTTTCGATAGAATGAATCGTATATGCCAAAGAAGTCCACGCCATGGGCAATAGTCTTTTATCAGATGGGTGCGGCGGTACGTTAAAACCCCTAGTAAGGGTGACTTGGGTAAAAACTTGCACCATTTCCTGTAAATTCGGACTCAGCTTAATGTTAGACTCTTTAAAGTGTGCGGCGAATGTTGAAATTTCCGGATCGAAGGCGTCAACTGGTAGAGAGTAAAATAACTGATACGGTTGCAGGGTGCAGTTCATTTCACATTCGTCCATCGAGTCTTGTCCCATCGACGTGATACACGCAGTACAATGATTGTTAGTGCACTCGTCGAAGTCGCATTTGAGTATGCCGTGACAAACTTTAACTTTCTTAGTCATCAAGTACTTTAGAGCCAATAGATAATCTTGAAAAGAAAGATGACTCACTGGCTCGCTCGGCTGCAGTTTACTTAAGGACGGTAGTACCGGTATAACGGTATTGCTGAGACATTCGCATAACGGGCACAAAAACTCTTGCTTGTCCACATCGAAACTAGACGGGTGCCGTAGTCGGTATGGCCTTCTGTGTTCCCTAATCATAACATTGTCGAAGAACTTTCTCCAACAATCGCTGTGCATTACATGGCCACATGTACTGGCATGAGGCGCTGGACTAAGGTTCGCGTTAAGAAACAAAAAGTTATCGGTGGGCATGTCCTGTGTTGCTTTGTGTAAAACCGTGGCCTGTTGTATGAATGCTGCTAAAACCATGGTGCGATTAGAGAGAGTTATCCGTTCTTCTTCCTGGCAAAGGATGCATCTGTTGGTCGTTTCTACTGATATACGGGCCGATTGATTGGGACCCAACGCTATCGGTTGTATTTGTATTTCGCCGACTTCCATCTCGTTGCTACTTTCGCTAGTTTGCCCCGACTGAAAGTCCATACTGCTGGACTCGAAGTGTTTGGCGTTTTCTTTCAGGAAACTTTTTTGTTGTGCGGCCATTTGGGCCATTATTTTCGCGCGTTTTTCTGCCGCCAGTTTGGCCCTACGTTCCTTCTCCGATAGGTCTGTGTTTTCCACGGAATCAGTTTTTTGCAAGACTTCCGGATTATCTGAAATAAGTTATCAATTAAATTAACAAATGCGAAAATCGTATCGGAGAACAGTGGCGATCGGTGGTATGAAACAGCTGAGGCCTCCCCGGGTTTGGAACTGAGTTAAAACAATGAAAAATAAAAACCTACAATTATTTTTATTATTATTGAAATATGTAAGTCTATAGCGTTCACCTAATCTCCTAACCTAAAATCTCAACTCGATCAATATGATTAATAAATGTATTTATTGATTTTTGTCGCGTGTATAAAAACTCTTCCCTGAACGGGTTTAATCGGCACGAATGCCGTGTTTCTATCTGTTATGTATAAGTCGAAAAACCCTCGTATAGTCCGCTCAAATAATACCGTTGATCTTTTGACCGCAATCAAACCCTCATTATCATCGTTGGGTCATAAAAAGACCCAAAGTTATCATATTTGGGGTCAGAGCCGGATTAGAAATTTAATATTTACCTACATTGCAAAATATTAAGTAGGTACGATTAATGGCAAAAAATGTAAATATGCGGATACATTTATACCTGTGTTTAGTCCAATTTAATATTTACCTGCACTGAAAAATATTAAGTAGGTCCGAATTAAAACTTGTGATGTAAAGTCTGTAAGTATTATACCTTTATGTCTGAGGGTACCTACCTAGGTTCTAATATAAATAAGAAGAAATTGAGTGTGACAATTTAGTTCTAATTAAGTTTTTTACGAATTAACTTAAGTGTCAATTGTTGTAATCAACTGATTTAAGCAAGTTATTTTTTTATGGTACTATAGCGCACAAATGTGGCAACCATGAGCGATTACTGATAGTGGGCCATCCTGTAGTAACACCTTTAGAAGAATTCAAAATAATCATCCACTACTCTCAAAAAGATTTAAGTATATGACCAAAGGAGGGAAAAAAGTAAACTCAAAGTCCAAGTCTCATAAATCAGCGTCTATTAAAGGTTACGCGTTTCGCCGCATTAGGGACTAAAATTTTAGTCATTAACGATACACGATGGTGTAAACTTATTTTATTTTATTTTTTTTTTATTTATGTTAGTGTGAGTCGGTGTGTGATTTTTGTATTTCGATAGGTATGTCTTTTCTGTTAATTAGGGTTCTGTTCCGTATCATTTAATTTTGATAATTTTATTTAGGTCTGATGATGCCCTAATGCGTTATAAAAAAATATCGAAAACTGATTACTACGATTTCTTGACAAAACTTTACAAAATAACCTGACTTGGCCTAAGCAGTTTCGTTGACCACGGATCGCCACTGTCGAGGAATACTTCGGAAAACTTACTGAGTTCCTTCTTGGTAATTTGCTGGTATTTGTTGAGTGTCCATTGTAAAAGGCCCTTATGCGCGTCCACCCTGGGACAAGATCTTAATAGTTCTTCCAATAATTCGAAAATCCTGAATTTACTGGCGTTCTCGACAAACTTGAAGAATGGATAGTTACCGGATTCTTCTTCTTGCAGTGCGTAACCAATCTGTGAACGATAAATCACAGTCAAATATGCGTTGCCGTTTCGACAAAAATAATTGTTTTAAACAATGCTTTAGAAACTAAATTAACTAAAATAGGGATTAGGGACTAGACCTAAATATACATACATTCATTAGTCATTAACTAAGGATTTTGCTGCTTTGATGCTAGTTGGTAGGTGGTTAAATGTTTTTATACCCTCATAGAAAATTTACTTTTTCGTCAAATTGCATGTTGAGATTGGCATATTTAGCTTATCATGTTGGTTTGTCGTATATTGCGGATTGAGATTAAAGTTCGGAAAATAAAGTAGTTTATTACGGATTGAGAGTGAGAATAAAAATATAAAGTTAAAGTAAAAAAAGAGTAAACAAGAAAACAAATTGAGGTAGAGTTCAGACGATTCAAAAAGATGATAGATTCCTGTATACAGGGTATCCACGAAATCAATGTACAATTCCTAACCACAACTTCCTTGGCCAAAAATAGCACGATTTAGGCCAACTTTGACCGAGGGTGCCAAAGTTTGAAAACTAAAATGTTTTTTTTTTTAAAGCAGGGTATAAATACCTTTTTCGATCTTTACCAAATTTATGCTGGAGAATAACTACCCAAATTGATGTATTTTGACATCTTATACTAATGCTCGGAAATTTAAAAAATAAATGGATTGTTCATAAATAAGTGCTTGTAATTTTTTTTTTACTCTGTATAAATAAATTGCTTTTCGGATATTAAGGTGACTTAATTTTGAAGCTTTTTTATCCCTTGTAAATTTTTTGTCCGACGCACGGATTAGCCGCGTAAAATGAAACTAAAATATCATGTCATTCATATAACTTCTTTCTGCTTATGCCGTTTTTTTGCAATGTATAAGAGCATTAATGGGTTTTCATTAAATTTAAAAACAAAAATGTTACAAGAAACTAGATGCTTCCGTTATATTCTTAAAAAATTGTAAATTAAAGGATTTCAGAGTATGTTACATTAAAAAAATATTTTTTTTTAAATTTTAAAAGCTGCAGACTATTTTAGAAACAAACCAGATCTAATGCCCAAAGTGCAATTTAATTTTTTGTATAATTTGGAAAACCAGTGGCGCCCTCAATTTTTCTTTCATTAACTAATTAACCTACTCACTAATTGAGGGAGCATTTATGTTGCGCTGACCGCATCATTTTTAATTATCCTCTTGTTACCGCTGGGATTAAAAAATTTTCACCCAAATTTTGGACTTATATTTTAGCAAATTTAATTTTCATTATTCATTTTTAATTGATTACTTCTATTTATGTGAGAATAAATTCTGTGTTTGTCTGGAAACCAAATTCAGACTCGCTCAGGATACTGTTAGCCCTAAATAATTATTAATATATGTTATAAAAAGGATAGGTCCAAGAACGGCTCCTTGAGGTATGCAAATTTTCATTGTTTCTGGGTTGCAGATTACATTGTTTATTTTGGTGCTTTGGGTTCGGTGTAATAAATAACTATAAAAAATATTCCAAAGAATTCTTCTAACTCCGCAATATTTTTTATGACGCACTGTACAGATTGCCTTGGCTAAGTCCATAAAAACAACAATTGTTTTCTCACTGTCATTTAAATTTGTGGATATTTTAGATGTAACATACTGTATAGCATTGGTAGTACTACTACACTCCAATAAGGCATAACGATTTTTTGACAAAATGTCCTTTTCACAAAAAGATTTAACAAGCGTCTGTCTTAGAGCTTTATTAAAGACCTTTGCTATATTACTAACAAGATAAATGGAACGATAGTTTTGGATTTTGTCTGCAGGTCCGATTTATGTATTGGGGGTGATATGTGAAGCCTTAAGATGAGATGGAACATTTCCACTTTTAAATAATTAATGATGTATGCCAAGAATGATATTTAAATGACATGATTTTGGTAAATGCACTGATCTTTAAATGGAGAGCTAGTGGTCTTTAAAAGGGATATATGAATAATGATCTCAGTTTCAGACACAGACTTCAGAAACATAGAGCAGTTCAAACTATTATATAGTTAATATATGGTGTTATTATTGACTTTTCTAACTCTTACCAAATGTATGCAATACTTGTTGAAGAAGTTTTTCATTGTCATTTCAATTGTGAGTTCTATGTCATCAATATTAACAAAATTCAGTTGTTTGTTTTTTATTTTTTCATGGCCTATAATAACATATTATTTCTATTTTCCGATATTTGTTTTTTATAGTAATCATATTTGGTTTTAATTATGAGTTTGTTCAGATTGCTTCGGTAAAATTTACATTCTTCTTCAAGCAATGGATTTGGGTTTTTTATCATTTTCCTTTATAGGTAGTCCCGGTATTTTATTGAGGTAATTAATCCATTTGTAATTCGCAGTTGGCATTTTTTATTTGTAATTCTTATCTACTTTATTTTCTTTGATTGTTTAATGGAATTCAGTAAACATTACACAAAGGCTTTTGCTATTGACTGATTGGGATCAGTGCAATCAAATACTTGAGCCCAATTTTGAATCAAGTTTTTGCTCTAAAATTTCATATTATATTATTGATTCATTTTTCTTTATCTTGTGGAAATAATCGGGTTTAGTGATTGATATTAATTATTTTCATTATCTATTGTTTAAAGTATTTACTGACAAGCCATAACTGCGTAGAGTGAGAGTATTCACTTTAAACAATAAATAACACTGTTTTAAGTGATTCTAGTGATAAAATTCTACTACATACTTCTTTAAGTTTATCCATTAGAAATGTCGAACAACTTAAAACCTTAAATTAATGTGTTTGCGAGTTTAACAGATACCACACTCAGAACGAATATTATAAATTGAAAGTACATGGAACTTACCAGATGTAGCACTTTATGCAGTTGACTTTCCGAAAAACTACGCGCCCGAAGATTATGACATCGTTCCAAGACCGTTTGCATAACGAGCATCATAACGTCGCACTGCAAAAGGTTGGCCAACAATGAGAAGGACTCGCACAATTTCGGTAGTTGAGGCGGGGGACAACATTCGATATGTCCCTGCTGTTTGCGACGTTTACGTTGAGCTTCTTCCGCTTTCGACATTTCCTCCCGGGTATAGTGGTAGAAAAACACGTTAAACTCATCGTAAAATTGAGGAAGAAGTTCATAAGTACCTAAAGAAAGTTAGGGAATAGTCAAAGTCAAAAAATATACATTTTTGTTAACAAAGCATGATATATTTATTTTATTTTTTTATTTCAATATTCGTAATATTACACAAATATATAAAATGCAATTTCATGATTTAAAACTTAAGTATTAACTAAAATTAATAAATAAAAATTATATACGCACATATACAGTAAGATTCTAAAATTTATATATAATTAAAATCTACAGAGACTAAATTTAAAAATACTTATAATAGACACACAATATTTATAAAACAGTTAAATTAGGTCATTAAAATTGTTATTTAGGTACTCTTCAAATGAATAAAAAGACTTTTTTAATAAATAGTTTTTAATTTTTTTAATAAAAGCTTGTTCATTAAGTTCCCTAACCTGCAATGGTAACACATTATAGAAACAAATCCCATGATAAACAGTTCCTCTGCGGGTTCTCCCAAGCCTGCAAAATTCCGGCAAAATATTCAGACTGTTTCGAGTTGAATACTGATGTATATTACTGTGTGTTAAATATGATGGTAGATTATTTTTTATAAAAGTCAAACATTGCAAGATGAATACACATGGAAAAGTGAGGATGCCAAGTTCATAATAACAGTGTCGACAACAGTCACGGTGCCCCAAACCAGTCATAGCCCTTATGCACCTGCGCTGTAAACCAAATATCTTCTCCCCATGAGTGACCCAGTTCAGCACAGCATATGACATAACGGAGCTAAAGTAACCATGATAAGCCACCAACAAAACTTCCCTTGATACAGAGCTGGATAGATTTCTTATTAGAAAGGTTATTTTTGATAACTTAGATGCCAGCTGAATAATGTGGTTTTCCCAAGTGAGACCAGAGTCAAGAAGTACACCCAAGAACTCTACAGATTTATCCTGTGGCAGATCTATTTGAGAGTTTTGAAGTGAAGAATTTAGATGCTGTGTTTTTGAAGCATTAAGGTTTAGTTTGTTTGCTACAAACCATTCTCTCATTTTACTCTCTCTGTACTGGCGATTTTCTGTTTTGCCGGGTGATGATGCTGGAGTAGAGTAGTATCATCAGCAAACAGGATCAACTTATGCTCATGTGCCCGGTCTATAAAATAAGGCAAGTCATTTACATAAATAAGGAATAAGAGTTGGCCTAGAACGGATCCCTGTGGTACTCCATGATGTAATGGCTGTTTATCAGATACACTAGCATTGTATGACACATATTGGAGTCGGCCATACAGGTATGACTTGACAAAGGCAATGCTCTCTGAATGAAAGTTGTAGTAACAGAACTTGCTTAATAAAATTTCATAAGATACACAGTCAAAGGCCTTTGTCAGGTCAAAGAATGAAGCATAGGTGTCGAAACCCTTTTCCAGACCCCTTGATGAAAAATCCACCAAACAATCAATAGCCAATGCAGTTGACCTGCTACTCCTGAAACCAAACTGACCCTGCACAAGGAGATTGTTATTTTCAAAATGTTGGTACATTTGATCCTTCATGAGTGATTTCAGAATCTTTGAGAAAATTGGCAACAGTGATATTGGGCGGTAGTTTGACACATCATCAACTGAACCTTTGTTTTTATATATTGGTATCACTTTAGCCACCTTATAGGATGTAGGAAAAATGTTTTCTTTTATGTAGGCATTTAAGAGATTTGTTAATGAATAAATGATAATATTTTTAATTGTTTTAATGAGTTTAACGTTAAAATCAAAACAGTCTTTGCTCTTTTTATTTTTAAGAGAGTTTATTTTATCTCTAACCACATTGAAAGTCACCTCATGAAATAATAAAAGAGTCAGTGGTAAATCTACCAGGAGTTAAAAATTTAGAAAAATTGTTTGTGGGTGTAGGTAATTCTGAGACTATACTTTCTGCAATGTTAACAAAAAAGGTATTAAAAGTTTGAGCAGTTTGATTTTTTGAAGAAATAGATGTAGCATTTTTTGAACTAATTAAACTCCACATTGCTGCCTGCTTGTTTTCCGAGCTCCTAATCAAGTTGTCATTTGCAGCTTTTTTGGCTTTGCACAGCTCTCCCCGATAGGACTTTTTATACTGAGTTAACTCTTGCTTAGAAACCATAGTAGGGTGCTGCAAATGAATACCATGTAGTGCTCGTAACCTTTCCCTCATGTTCCTAAGATGTTCATTAAACCATGAAGGTTTGTTTTCTTTAGGGCCCGATTTAAAGATTTTAGATTTAATAGGGAAACTTTCCTCCATATTAAACCGGTGAAGGTTTCACATCTGCTGTTTAAGATATAAACGTGTTGTTGGTTATAAATGGTTGGTATTGAGAATGGAGTTAAAGTTAATTGATTCGACAGCATTGTAAAAATTGAACAATATATGTACAGATACTCAAAATATAGCTTAACAAGATGAATGAAAATAATTATACCTCGATAAAGAAGTAAAATATAAATTATATAATATACAAAGTAGTGGTAAAACGTATGATTTAAGTTATATCATTGGTTTGTGGTTATAATAATAAACAGGGTGTTAAATATAGATTTGGGTATTAATGGCGGGATGAGCTCCTTTTGAATGATGTCTTGTTCCATCAGACTTTTCATTTATGTCACAAAAATTCATTTAATATTTTGCATTTGAATATCTGAAGTATCAAAACAAATTTGGATCATTTTTTTTAAGAGCAGTATAATCTCAGTTGTTGTGGTGTGATAATTTTGGGAGAATGTTTCCAAATATAAGGGAATCTTTATCAACAACTATCAACCAGTCTTTACCACTTATTATAATGCAGGTGATAATAGTAGAAATTATGGGATTTTTATTTTTATAATGTCAACAATAATAGCCGACGATAATCTCATTAAATTACCCTCGTCAGGGATCAATATTAGTAGGATAGAATTTGCTCTTAAAGGTATTGCATTCTTAATAGCTGTTTACAAGCCTCCACATATATTATATTCTTTATAATGGCGATTTAATGCCCATTTTGAAATAAAAACATCCAAAACCATTGAAGTTTATATGTGTGATATTAACATTAACATCAATAATAAAAAAAAAATCATTTTTTGCCCACTCGAGTAACAAACAATTCTAACTCATGTTTATATAGATCATTTATTTGTGAAAGGAGTCAAAACCTGAAGTTCAGATCATGTCGATTTAAAAGCGATTCAACAGTTTTAATTGATTTAACAGTTGATACTGCATATTTGATATTTCAGACTAATCCATTAATATTGGCTGCATCATCCTTGTTGAGAAATCAAAAAAATAAACTTATTATTATGCACTTAATTTTAAAAATTGTCATTTATTTGCGTGTTAAATATTTAACAAAAATTATTTACACCAATGTATTCTACAGAAAAAAATCTATAAGAATATTATTTTACCTTTTGGATAAGTTGAAGAATAATAGAGGTACAAGGGGATTGGATCCCAAAATGCAACATTTTCAAAAATGCCCTGTATCTTAAAAACTAAGAGGGCTAAGAAAATTTCGTTATGGGCATCTTTAGCTTCACGAAGCACCCTGTCACCCCTGAGATACCCCGCAAAAATATCCAAAATGGGGCACCCTGTACATACACAAGGTATCTAGGTAGGTACTCCAAAAATCTTTTTTTTTCACCTTATATTCATTGTAAATTGACAATATATTATTTTGTTGAACATGTATCTTTTTTGAACAAACTTTGAATATAAATAAACACTCACCTTTTGAATTACTAGACCTCAAGGGCTCGTTAAACTTGGCAATTTCTTGAATCACATCATCCACGATCCCATCTTCGATTTCCAAATCGTCGGACACACTTTTTATAAGTTCCGAATGCGGCACTGGCTTAATGCACAAGGCATGCAATAAATCTTTCTTAATTCTATCCTTAGTGGTGACGTTACTAACACCTGGCATATGACGTTCTCCGACTATAACGATCACCAGATGCAAAAACTCCTCCACCAAACTGATGGTCTGGCGCATACTGTCCTCCTCCGGTGACTTGAGCGTATTGATTTCAAAGTCCGGCAACGCCCAATTCATCAAGTTAAACCTGTTGAGCACATGTATCAAAAACTCATTGCTCTCGATCAATGATGCGGCAAACTGCAATAAACTAACATCTCGATCCAGCATTTCAGTGCGACACTTTACGTTATGATAAAAGAAAAGTGTATTGAGCAACGCGTAACCGTTTCTCCTCCACATGCCCGAATGGACTTGAGCGATCATCACTTGGGCCCGTAGAACGGGTTCCATAATGCGCACCGGATTGGGCCGGGCCATTTGTAACTCAGGACTGTCAAAGTTCAAATCGTATTTCTCCAAGTGCAGGTGTAACGCCGCCAAAAGTCTCGTCAACGGCAGATGAATGGATACCGGTTTGGACGCTACGTCGTAGTGAAGGCAGGTGCAACTGTGATCTGCTAATTCTCGAACTTCGGTCTCGTTTGGATCGTAGCAGGGGTTTTCTTCGAGGCTACGTAAAAGTAAACGGTACGATTTAACCAGCACGACTTTGTCGGTGGCACACCATTCTATAATATGGGACAAGCAGTAGGAGAGTTTTATGTGTAGGTTGAACCCGGATTCCCATTCGGGCTCGAATTCCATGTGCTGGCCCACCTGTCGCGTTACAGAATCCATTCCTGAAATTCACAGAATCGGATATAAAAGAATATGGAGAATAAAAAGGAAAGGGAAGCGGCTCTTAAAGTTTTTTTTGTAAATTTTTGGAATAATTACGTTCTCCGTATTTCTAACTCACGTTGCAGGTATTTTATCATTGTTTGTTAATACCTATTTTAATTGACTGGTAGTTTTGACAAGCATGGTTGTCAGTTGGTTGTTCACCCATAGGGAGTATGCTGACATAATATTTGTGTATGGTTTCTGTAATGGTAGCGCATTACGCGCTGTTGATAAATACCGACGTCGTTTTCCAAGTCGAAGAACTCCTAATCGAAAAGTTTTTCAGACAGTTTTGGCAAATGCTCGGGAAACAGGAATGTTTCTAAGCGTAAGAATTAATTCTGAATAAGAGGCGGTCTAAATGTGAAAAATGAAGAAAATGTTCTGGATATGGCTGAAGAGAACCCGGGTGTTAGTACGAGGCGGATTACAAAAGAACTTCGATTAGCATCAGATGTGGACGTTTGGAAGCCACTTAGGAAAAACAGTTTTAAGACTTTCCATATTCAACCGGTTCAACATCTTCAAGAGGGTGATTATGGCTTAGGAGTTTAATTTTGCGAATGGATCCAACAAAATCGAGGCCTACATAAATACATTTCATTTAGCCATGAAGCTCATTTAACCGCCATGGAATTAATAACCGACACAATAAACATCGGTGGTCAGATGAAAATCCTCATGCCTCGTTTGAACGAAACTTTCAACATCGATTCAGTGTTAACGTGTGGTGTGGAATGATGAACGAGCAGTTGTTTGGTCCTTTTGTATTAGATGAGCATCTTACTGGAGAAGGATATACGCTTTTTAGAAGACCATTTAATACAATCATGTTGGATGATGTTCCGCTAATTGTTCGTTACCGAATGTATTTTCAACACGACGCAGCCCGGCCTCATTTTAGTCGCCGAGTGCGCGTAATTTCTTAGACAGTCATTTTCCTGATCGTTGGATTGGCAGAGGAGGACCTCAAGTTTGGCCACCGAGGTCGCCAGACTTAAATCCACTGGATTATTGCCTCTGGGGGTGGATGAAAGCTCTAGTGTACGGAACACCAGTAGAAACCGTAGAAGGGCTCCACAATCAAATTTTGAATGCTTCAAATATTAGTTAAAACAATCCCCAAACAATTAAACGTGCAACACTAGCGATTAACAAACGTGCTGCAGCTTGCCTTGAAGTTGGTAGGGGTATTTTCGAAAACATTTTAAATTAGTGGAATTTTGTTTTTTTACTAGTTTTTGTTTGTGTTGCTTTTGAAATAAAAAATATTACAAAAACACTTCAGAACCGATTATTTCAGAAACGGTTGAGGATTTGATTAAAACATATAATTTATCTTATTTTGACCTTCTGAACATGTTCCCAAAATATTTCCCTTTCCTCCCGAGACCCCCTGTATAATGGTGTTTGTTGATTTACAAAAAGCTTTCGACACAGTGAATTGATGAAAAAATTACATAAGATGGGCTTTCGTGGTACATGTCACAACTTACTACATTCATGCTCAAGTGACAGAAGGCATTACACTTACATATGGATTTTTTAAATAAAAAAAAAAAACACATCATTTTATTTAAAATAAAAAAGTAAACATCCTCCTTCTTAGAGGGGGGTGAAGGGAAAAAATGTCAAAAATATCATGTGTCTTCCCATAAACTTGCTATGCGAAACTATGCCTTTAAAAATGCATTCGTTTTTGACATATTGTACAGTAACATTTAAAAAAACTCATGATGTATATCTTTACTACAGTGGTGGCCAAAAGTATGTTAATTATATTGGTTTCCCTTAAGTTTAGCAGAAAAGTGGAAGTGACACCAGCTTCTCAATATTAACAGGTTTCAGGCCTGAATCATTAGCAAAGTGCCACGATATAGTTGTATAAACGGTAAACAAAGTAAATCTTTCTGAAATATCAAGAGCTTTGTGGTACCTGCTTAGTGATTATGCATGATTTGTGATTACCTGACCTCGCCTAGACAAACATAGCTCAAATTATAAAAGGACAACGGCGTGGTGGAGGTTCTGCAGCCAAATTCTGCAATCAATTGCTTTCGATAAGTCATAGTTACCCTCATTAAATCCCAAAAAAAGGACCCTCTAACAGCTGAAAAATGTAGTACAGTAGAGTCTCGATAACGTGAACATCCTTAAACGTGAACAGCCTAATTGGTATTCAGCCTATTCTAAAACGTGAACGCCAAAAATATCTCGCCTCTATAACGTGAACAAAAGAATATTTATATCGTTTTACCCGTAGGCATTAAGCGGCATTTCCTATGTTCCCTTTGTCGGCAACTTTAGTACTAACTTAGTGCTTTTGCATATCGCCGCCAAATTGTATATCTTGTTTGTACATGTTTGACAGTGTTTGTTCGCCGATCAATACGAAACAAGCACGATGTCTACTAAGAAAGTAAATTATTTAACTCTGGAAAAAAAGCCCAACTCTTGTCCGATGTTAGTAGAGGTTGCGGAGTTACCTTTTTAGCAAAAAAGTATGGAATAGCTAAATCCACGATTTGTGCAATTAAGAAGAAAAAAGACCAATTACTTCAACAGTTGCCTTGACTTTTTCTGGACCAGGTAAACGAAAATCTCTTAGACCTTCTGAATATCCATTAATGGAAAAAGCTTTGTATAAGTGGTTTTTGCGACAACAAGAGAGGAATGCATCAATAAGTGGTTTAATTTTAAAAGAGAAAGCCAAATATTTTCACGAAAAACTGTACGACAAAAATTCCACTTTTTCTGCGAGCTCGGGGTGGTTGCAAAAGTTCAAGAGAAGATTTGGCATACGCTTTCTAACAATAACTGGTGAAAAACTATCTTCTCAGCCCGAGCTGGTTTCACCATTCATACGTAAACTTGAAGAAAAAATCAAGGAACTAAACTTAGACTATAACCAAGTGTACAACGCCGATGAAACCGGCTTGTACTGAAAGCTTTTACCCGGAAAGAATTACGTATCCAGTGAAGACAAAAACTGCCCCTGGAAGAAAAACAGCCAAAGAAAGAATAACGTTTCTAGCATGTACAAATGCGACTGGACTACATAAATTGACTCCTTTGGTAATAGGGAAAGCTAAAAAACCACGAAGTTTTAAGAACTTACTTACATTTCTGTACACTACAAAAACTCACAATCTGCATGGATGACAGCCGGAATTTTTAAGGAATGGTTCAAAGAAATTTTTGTTCCTGAGGTAAATTTCCTGCCATAGCTATAGTGGTTAAATTTCAAAATTAAAAGTTTGTTTTAATTTTAGGTGAGAAAGTTCCTTAAGAAACAAGGTCTTCCAGAGAAAGCACTTCTTTTATTGGATGATGCCCCCAGTCATCCCCTAGTAGAGGAACTTTTATCTGATGATGGACTAATTCAAGTTATGTATATGCCTCCCAATGTGACACCCTTAATTCAACCTATAGACCAAAACGTTATTAGGTTGACTAAACTTTATTATCGCTCCATGTTTTTGGCAATGGTTGTAGCTAATAAATCTAAGGACATGAATGTCATTATCAAACAATACAACCTCAAGGATGCTATTTTAAACTTATCACGAGCATGGAATAAATTAGAACCAGCAACCATTAAAAAGTGTTGTATAAAGTGCATAAATATTTTCGAAAGCCAAAGCAATGATGATCGTGAAGACACAATACCCTTGGCAACTCTTCGTCAAGAATTGCTAAGCCTGAATAGCATTGTAGAGAATAACCTCAATTTATTAGAAGAAATTGATCCAGGGCAAGACTTTGAACGTGGAGATATCGAAGAATGGAATAAAGATGACTTCATTGAACAATGATGAGAATTGTACTGAAGTGTCTAATGATTCAGGAACCGAACAGGATCAAAATCCAGAGGTTTCTCAGGCTATGGATAAAGTCACTCACGTTGAGGCAGTTCGTATATTTAACAGAGGTCTAGAATGGGCGGAGCAAAACAATGCCGACTTCGAGGATATTCAGTCTTTACACAAATTACGTGAATTTGCAACTATTCTTTCAAACAAACAACGTATCCGTCAAACAAAGTTAGATAACTTTTTTCTAAAAACAACGGCTTAAATATAAATAATGTACATTGTACTTACTTACATACATATACTTACCTATATAATAAATATTTTTTGCTTTATACCATGTATAAACATATACATATACATTTTCAAACTATGTATTACTAACTGCATAACATGTTTTTGTTTGATTTTCCAATAAAATATATATTTAAAGTACATATTATACGTGTTAGTTTATCATGCGATTAACTTTATCCAGTAACATAAACTCCTCGAAAACATGAACACAGTCATCCCTAATTAGTTCACGTTATCGAGACTCTACTGTATTCTGGTTTTCCATAAAAAGAACTGAAGAGAACTTAAAATATTGTTTTTCTTCAAAAAAAGAAACATCCCTAGTTTTAATCAATTTTTAAATATTCTATATACATATTACATATAAATGTAAATATCTGTCGGTTGCATCACGCCTAAACTGTGCTGCGAAATAATACGAAAACGAGTACACTTAAGTGTTGCCCGAGGAAGGTTATAGGTATGATTTTAATCGCAGATTAAAACCTATCTGCGATCGTCGATTCTGCAATACACGATGTTTAACAATAAACGACATATGATCGTTCTCTCGCAGCGCCATTTGCTTTGCGGCGTCATTCGGTACTACTTACATAAAGTCAATCAAGCCGCAGGTGTAGGTCAGTGGCGAAGCGTGAACTTTTCTTTCGGGTAGACAAACAACAAAAATTGTTAATTAGAAAAAAATGTGTATTCAATATTATTCACTTTAATGAAATAGAGAATGAAAGCGCATGAAATATTAACTCAAAGAGAAAAATATGTAGTGATATAAAAAAGAAAAAAAATATTACTACTAGCATAAAAAGATAGATAGATAAAAATAAATACTACTTACAAAAAAAACACAACTGTAAGATGTAGTTTTTTTTCCTTTAAAAAAATATTAAACTAGACTAATCACTTCGTCCCGTTTCTTCTAACGCCGCAATAACTGTTAGGATTAAGAAAGAATTTATGGACAAGCCATACAAGAGTAATTCGATACTTGAGGTTCGATCTTATAAACATCCAGTCTAAGAGCCCTGAGATCCAAACTTTGCTTAAAAGATCTTTTTAAAACATACTCGACTTTTGAAGTGAAAGTAGCGTGCGTGAATATTATTTGTTTTAAGTGCTTGTGCCTTATTTTGGATTATTTTTATACTGGTGAGTTTTCTCACGGAGCATATCCAATTTCCATTATTTTTTATTTCCTATTTTTATTTACATTTCAACATTTTATTTTAAATATATGTGTTTTACAAGATAATAATAATATTTGACATAAAACATTTAAGACCTGTTTAAACTACATAAAATATTTACAGATAATTCATTTAATAAAAGCAGAGTGCTAGAGCTGCATATCATCTTTTTCCTTTTACCTAAAATGGCCATATAACGTAGATTTATTTACCAACAAGTTGTTTATTGTGGAGTGATTGAGCCACAGAGCAATCTTTCTGTATTGTGGAATGTTTGAGCCACTTGCAGAACAATTATTTTATTTATTGCTTTTGTGGAGTGCTAGAGCCACTTAGCACTGTATTGTGGAATGTTTGAGCCACTTGCAGATTTGACTGTTGCAAACTACGTTTTCCTGTACTATTTATAGTATGAAACTATACCTTTCCAAATATCCTATTTTACTATCTGTTTAAGCAGTTAATAGCACATTTATATTGCGTTAGTGAGTGACAGACACAATGCGTAATAATATTTCAAATATAATAAATAGCTGTTAAATAATAATTTAACTAGTTACAAATGTTTAAATCTTTTAATAATCAAAATGTCTAAATACTAAATAAAATAACATAATTAGGAAATTGGTTGCTCAACACATTTATTTTTTCCAGGTACGTACGTTATGTCATCTTACACTTGACTACATGTATCAACATATTTATCAACATAATCAACAAGTAATTTAAGTATCGTGGTTTTTAAATATATAATGTAAGTAATTATCACTAAGATTAGTATTTGATTAATATTGTTTTTATAATAAAAATTGGTAAACGCCCTATATATTAAATTTAAAATATTTATTTACCGCTACCGGATTTGAATTTAACATTTTTGGCCTGACACAACTAAAATACAATTACCAATATCACACAGTCGTTCATAAATAACCCCTAAAATATCCACTAAAAAACCTTTTCTATACACCCAAAAATAAAAATACTAATTATTAAATTACAATAGCACGCGCCCGCACCAAATGCCAAATGCAGATTCATGAAAAAACAAAACTGAAGATGTATTGCGGCCGACCAGATCAAGCGTGTCCATAAACAATAACCCTCAGGAGCATAATAAAATAGCTGGTCGACTTCGATAGACAAAAGCTCATATGTCTTTCCCGCGAGTAAATTTTGCATACGTAATAGGCTGAATACTGATGCGGCTGGACCTCTGTCACCTGCTTGATGCGTATATGGTTCGATTAGATGCTCCAAATTTTGGAATACAAATATCAATGTGTCTTCCTGGGGCTCGTATATATTAATTGGGTGTCAGCCCTGCATTTTTTTTTTAATTGGTGCGTCAGGCGGGGCGCGCCTTAGATATTATAGATAGAGAGATATTATAGCCGTTTAGATACTATATAATAATAGTAAGGAGAGCGACTACATTCTGTGTTATTTTTTTTTAAATTTAAATTTAACAATTATATGAAATAATTATGTAATAAATTAATGAGAAATAACTGGATAATTTTGGGTAGACAGTGTCTACCTTGTCTACTCGTACGCTTCGCCACTGGTGTAGGTTACTTTTTGATAAATTAGAGGGAAAAGATATGTCACACACACATGGAGAAGAAACACTTTTTCTAGCTTAAGGCCTGAGGAAAACATACCCAATGCCCAAAAAAACAACTTCTTGGTTAAAGTGTAAGTCCAGGAAAAGAAGTTCTCTCAAGTAAGTTATTTGATTTAAAAATGATTGGTCTTGTATTAAGTGAAATTATGAAAAACATGGTTTCTCATAATATGACACACAAATATTGATTTTGTTCTTATATTGGTGTGTCCTGTATCTTTTTGAAATCGCTAAAGCTACTGTCAAATTAAAAAAAGAAAAGTAAAAAGTTCAATTTACCACTCACCCTGCATCATAACAAGCAAATTGACCATCACGGCAAATCCATGCAGAAAACTTTTCTTTAAATCATCAGTCCAAGCGTCTGGTGGAAATGTCAGAAGGTATTTTAAGTCGTAAAGCATGAACAGGGTTCGTTTTAGCGAATGATAGCCCGGGTTCCGCTCGAATTCCAATTTACCATCTTTGTTACATTTCACGCGATATTCCGATATTATCGTATGTAGGATAATGTATAAAACGTCATCGTTTGCTATAAGATGTTGCGCGATCGTTGGCACCGTATAGAGTTGGACAGATAAGGATGTGATTGAGAAGGAATGTTCATGGTCGTCTCGGATAAAGTCCTAAAAAATATATTTTTAACTTTTTATTTTAAGCCTGATTTTGTTAATGCTACCTGCATTATCCGTGTATAATTCTTGGTAAAGACTTTGGCAAGCGCCTTCTTATTTTCATATTCTGAAAGCATACCGGCGATTATTAATCTATGCCACTGAGTCCTAGCACTTTTCCATAAAGATGAGTCGTTTACCATGATTTCCGTTAGAAGGTTCGGTTTCTTTTCGTGCTTTTTTAACATGACTTCACTGAATATTAACCTTGAATAATAAAGGAGGGTAAGAAACTAAAATAAACTATGCTTCTTTTTGCAATCTTCAGCAAAAAGTTATTTCCCCATATAATTGACAATACACAACAACCTTATATGACTACCAACAATCACCAACGATAAAGAAATTCAATACTATACCATATCCAAAAAAAACCATATACAGTGAAAGTCTCTTAACTTGAAAAATTCACTAAATCAAAGGTGTTCTTTTATTCTACTAGTATTTTAAATTACCATTATTTTAATGTAAAATTTTTTTATTCGGGATGTTTCATAGTTATCTTATATTATGTTTTTATAGTTTTTTCCCATAGTTATCCACTTAGAAACACGGAACATGATCTATACCTGCCTACCCCACATTCAGAGTTGGTCAAAAGTTCCATATTATATAATGCAAAAAAAATGCACAATCATCTGCCATTGGAAATTAAATCCATCACATCTTTTTTTGCATTTCGAAAAGCATTAAAAGCATTCTTACTGGAGAGAGCTTTTTACACAGTTAACGATTTTTTTTTGTAATCATCGATTTGAAATTTCGCACTAGCTGATTATGTATTTTTACTATCTGTACATGTTTAGGTATACTGCTTTGTGTAGCTATTTTAGGATTTTTTATAATTTTTTACTTTTTAAACATTTTTTTTATCATAGAGAGATTTTTTAATGATTTTTTTTTGACATTGTGTACATTAAATTGTATATTTTATAATAATATTTTTGACTACTTACAATTTTTAAATTGTATTAATCTGTATATATTGTAGATATTCTATTCTATTTATTTATTTTTTTTTTTAAATTTGTTTTGTTTTTCTTTTCTTTAATTGTGTTTTGTTTGTATTTTTGTGTCTTTTTTGTTTTACAGCTCTGTCTACAAATTGTAACAATTTCTTGACAATAAAGCATTGATTGATTGATGAATAATGGTAATACAGTAAATGACACCTAGTTACAAGGGTAACTGGGTGTATACCGTGTATATGTCCAAAATCAATATATTTTTATGATAGGTTCAGATGTTGATGTAATTCAATTAATATATAACATACCTAAAGCCTTTTCCATTAGTTAAAAACTTCTCCAACCAAGATAGAAGTTTTAAAGCGAATATTTGATGGGCAATAATGTGAGCATGGGTAACTTTTACCCGAAGTGGTTTGTTTCCATGGCGGGAGGTATGTTTTTCGATTTCCCGCTTCATTTCAACACAAGCCTTAAACATAAAATAAAAGATATGCAACTAGACCCTAATAGAATCAGATAATTGAATACACCTCAACATAAATAATTTATGAAATTCATAATATTGTACCCCAAAATGTTCCTTAAATTCCAGAAAATTTAAAGCTTTTGTAGAAACAACATTTGACTTAGCTGAATGAAATTAGTGTGAGCTTGATTACCTGATTCGATGAACATTTCACCACAGATCGTCCCTCCCTATCAATACTAGTGACATATTCCGTGGAGCTACGTTGATTACACTTTAACACTCGTTCAAGAGTTTGAATGACCTGATCGAAAGTATGCACTTCGTCATTATACAAGATAGTACAATAACTATCCAGTGCAAACATATCCTCTGACATTTCGCGAAACATCTGATTTCGACTGTCGTTAATTTCATCTCCAGTCAAACGGTAGTATGCGTACCACAGGATATTGTTGAAAAGTTCGTAAGTCCTAGCGGCAATATCGGCCGGGAGTTTCTCCTTGTCCTCTTCGGTATCTTCGGGTTTTGCCTCGTGCAAAGTGCAAAACGCGTCTTTCTTCCACGCCTCCACGTCTCCGCAGTCGCAACATCCTCCACCCCCGGAGATTCCCATGCGATACTTGTGAAACCTATGGGTGGAGTTTTTGAAACATTCCACGCATAAGACGCAGGTTTTATCCATGCCGCATTCTCTACAGGAGTAAGTCGGCTCTCCGTGTTTGAAATATCGGCCGCAGAGTGTCGCTTTATTTTGTTGTAGTTTTAGGCCGTTGAGTACTTCCTCCGGGTCTTCTTTGCAGATGAACTTTTCTATAGGAGCAAAAAGAACCTCTTTAGCAAGTTCCTCATTAAATTGCCAGCTAAGGCAGCTTTTATCTAAAGTTGGGCTATAGACCTCAGGCACCCATTTGATCCAATGTTTGTTTAGAACAGCCGGATCGAATGTCCCGGATTCAAACAATTGTAACCATTGAGACACAATTTCATTTGATGTGGTTGGCTCCTGGGAGGTTTCTACTTCCATATTGTCGTCCATTTTCTAAAAAATAAAACTTAAATTGTATTACACTAAAAAAATACACTCTAAAAGTGTCTTAAAATATATTTTTTTCAATCAGTGTTATAACATAATATTACCATCTGATTAGGCACAAAAAATCAACACCCACATTGTTCAAGTTTTCTAGTTAATAAATCAAACATAAGCCAATTTTTATATGCTAATGCAATCTCTCACTCAATTTAAGACTTGGCAATATTTCAAATACACAATACCCAATAAACCTGACTTACTAAAATAGTTTAGGTTTTTGAATATTCAATGTATTAAAAACATATTTAGTGTACTATAATTAATGATATCTACAGGGTGGTATAACTTTGATAACATGACACTTTTACGGGATAAAGTATTGTGAATACCTTATTCAGTTTTTTTAAACTATTATTTATTAATTGTTTAAAAAAACTTAAAGAACACGCTTTTATTGGTAATGGAACTAAAAAGTAGAAAATAATTTTTAATTACAAAGAGTTTTTATTGCAATAGTAGAAGGTCGGACAATTAATCATAATTAATTACCTCAAATAAAAATCATAATAAATTTAAAGTTATTGATAGAATAATTCACATCAGAGTAAAAAGCGTAGGGTGCATTTTACTTCATTTTCATAACTTTTCTCTCATAGATAGTTTCCAATAGAATAATTGTCATATTTAATAAATTGAGTACTCCACTCTTTTTACTCTAATTTGAATTATTCTGTTATAATAACATATATTTTATTATGATTTTTATTTGAGATAATTAATTTTGATTGATTGTCTGACCTTCTGCTACTGTAATAAAAACTCTTTGTAATTAAAAATTATTTTCTACTTTTTAGTTCGATTAGCAATAAAAGTGTATTTATTTAGTTTTTTTAAACTTATTATTTATTAATCGTAGCAGCCCTAATAAGGATAATGGGAGACTGTTATCAAATTATTGCATTGTCATCGGTCCATGATATGTGTGCAAAGTTTCAAGCTGATCAGACTTTTAAAAACCAATGAAAATTAAGCTTAAAGATTCTGTTACAACCCGAGCTAATATAAGAGCATGTTAAAAAACATTACCAGAAGCATGAAATATATTGCATATGTTTATGCAATTTAAGAGAAGTAAAATGTTGTAAACCCAACTTAGGTTTTTTTTTATAACAAGACTTTTATGAAACAAAAATATAGTAATTATTATTAAGCAGAATTTATAGCACTATCAATAGATAATAGCATACAGAAATGTTGCAAAACACACGAATTCTACAAGTCAGTGTCCGGTGGCGATTATCAACTTATATGTGTATCTGAGACTTGGATTCAGGATGGTGTACGGGATCGGGAACTTTTTGAAAATAACTATTTAGTGTATCGTAAGGACCGAAATCTCGAGGCTCTTGGAGTTAAAAGAGGAGGTGGAGTTCTTGTTGCTGTTAGACATGACTTGGCATCTGCCAGGGTTGATTTGAAGGACTTGGAGGTCATACTACCATCTATGGATATTGTGGGTTGCAGGGTGTCTGTAAACAAGACAAGTGTTTATATTTTTGTTATATATATACCACCAAACTCGCCTTTAGAAAATTACTTGTCTCTCTTTGATTATCTTTCCTCTTTTAGGGCAATTCAGAACCAAAATATTTTGTTATTGGGGGATTTTAATATGAGGTTTATACAGGATAATGTTTATGATTGTAACACTATTGCTGGCCTAAGGGATTTTATGGCGTTTTTGAATCTCTCTCAATTTAACAATGCCCTTAACTGCAACAATAATTTGCTTGATCTAGTTCTCTCCAACTTCCAGTGTTCTGTGGATAGGGATGACCAACCCCTTGTCACTGAGGATGCATATCATCCTGCTATTAATATCTCGTTGAATCTTGTCAAATTCGAGAGTGTTACAGATTTCCCCTCCAACAATGAGAGTCCTAAGTATAATTTTCGGAGGGCTAATTTTCCCTATTTTTACCAGCTTATCTCTGATGTGGATTGGACTTTTATATGCACCCAGTCAGATGTTAATGAGGCAGTTAAAACCTTTTATGACAAAATCCATGAAATTTTTTGTCTAGCTGTTCCTCGTTTTCGACCCTCTAATAGTAAATACTCATATCCTGTGTGGTACACTCATGACATTAGGAAATTATTAAAATTAAAGTCTAGGCTACATAGGAGATGGCTTCATACACGGTGCTCTGCTGCTTATGAGGATTTTAGAGCTGCTAGGAGGGTAGTAAAAACAAAAATGGATCTTGCTTATCGCGAGTATATATCCAGGACTGAGTCAGCTATTCGGAGTGATCCAAAGCAATTCTGGAGGTTCATTCACCTTAAACGAAACAACTCTCGCATTCCAGGTTCTATGAGCTATAAAGATACCACTGTTGTGGGTCCTAAAAGTATTGTAAATGCTTTTTCTGATTTTTTCAGGAGTGTTTATGTTGAGTCCTCTATTGCTCAGCCCAAAGAATCTGATACATATGGTTCAGACAACATTTTGGTCCAATCTTTTGTTGAGGCAGATGTAAGAAAAGCTTTACAGAAGTTAAAAAACAAAGAAACTGCGGGTCCTGACCAAATACCTTCATTTCTCTTACAAATCTTCAACTTATCACTCAAGACCAATACATTTCCGGAAGAGTGGAAAAAGGCTAAAATATGTCCAGTGTTTAAGAGTGGCGACCATGGCAGAATAGAGAACTACAGACCGGTGTCAATTCTCTCTAATTTTTCGGAGGCCTTTGAGATATGTGTGCACGATAAATTGTCTCCTCAAATTAAGCACATAATTACAGAAAAGCAGCATGGTTTCTTTCAGAAAAGATCTACTGTCACTAGTATGGCTTGTTTCTTGGAAACAGCATATCTAGCTATAAATCAAAAAAGCCAGTTGGATGTGCTGTACACAGACTTCTCGAAGGCTTTTGATTGGCTGGATCACGGTTTGCTGGCACGGAAGCTGGCTTTGGCTGGATTTCATCATTGTCTGGTGGAGTTCTTCATCTCATATCTGACTGGCAGGCTTCAGTATGTTGAATTTAGTGGTTTTGGGTCTGAGTATTACGTGGCTTCGAGTGGTACGCCCCAAGGCAGTAACCTCGCCCCAATGCTGTTCGATCTATTTATTAATGATTTAGTTGATTGTATGGAGAGTTTCTGTCTTTTATTCGCTGATGATCTGAAGTTGTTTCGTATCATTCGTACTATGCTGGACTGCCTGAAGCTGCAAGAGGACATGAATAGGGTCTTTGAATGGTGTGAAAGAAATAAACTACCCCTAAACTGTGACAAATGTAAAAAAATGACAATTTCCATTCTTCATGAAGAGATTTTATACCCATATATATTGATTGAGTGGTTCTCAGTTGCTAGACTGTTCTTTAGTAAAGGATTTGGGCATTGAAGTAGATAAGAGGCTCACATTCAACCAGCATGTAGCACAGGTCACTGGTTCAGCCTTAAAATCCCTCGGGTTTATAGTAAGGTCCACTTCTCAATTTAAGAATATATCCAGCTTGACTGTAATGTACAATTCATTAATAAAGTCTAAATTAATGTATGGCTCTATGTTGTGGTTCCCCATCTATGATGTTCATGTTAACAGACTGGAGTATGTACAGTGCAGATTCTTAAAGTTACTTTCTGTTAAGTTGGATGGAGTATATCCAGTAAGAGGTGTGGAACAGGAGTACCTGCTGCATAGATTCAACTATTTGTCACTAAAGCAAAATACTATTCTCTCTAGTCAGATATTTTTATATAAACTTTGCAATAATAAAATTGATTGTTCTGAGCTCTTAGAGAGGCTACCTCTATTTGTTCCTCCTGCCAATACAAGGAGGCACCATATATTTTATCCCTCTCTTAACTTAACAAATCTGTCCAGCAAAGCTCCACTATGCCGTGCTTGTACATGGTATAATCAGATGAATGCTATAGATGTTGACATCTTTAGCAGCACTGAATATGTTTTTAAAAAAAGGATGTGTTCCTCTCTTAATTTGAATGATACCTGATTATTTTTCTGTGATCATTTGGTTAGTGTGTCTTATATTCTTACAATTATGCTATTGTTTTAAATTTTAAATTTTGTTATCACTCTATATTGGATCTTATATTATTTTTTTATATTATTTTTTTTGTACTACTTATTTAAGGTGCTTATAACTTGTACTGTTTTAATTTTAATTATTTCGATTGTCTTGTAATTGGGAATTTTCCTGTTGGACAATAAACTATTTGAATTTAAATAAAGGATATGTTGGTCTAAATTATTGGTGAGCTGGATTACAGAATCATAACAGATGGCGCCTATACATGTTCAAAAAATTTAGTGTTCCTCCCCTTTCAGTCAAAGAGGAAAAGAAGGAGGCAAAGAACAAAATAGTTTAACAATCTGAGTGAGCGCTATCAGATATATTTCAAACCAAGAAATCAGACAACTAACCATTTCATTTTGATTTTTAGTGAAGACCAAATTTCAATATTATAGTCAAAAATAGCTTGGTAATTGTTACATAACATAATATGTTGTTAACAAAGCATTATATAAAACCTTAAAGATAGTTGACAACATAATCTTTTACAAAAATATAAAAATTTTAACAATTCTTACATACATAGAATATAGAACACATGCAACACAAAAAAAAAAAGAAAAACTAGTAAGAAGTCACATCACGCTATGCAAATCTCCTCACTGTCAAAAAGTTGTATGTAAATACTTGTCAAGAGAATAAAATGCAAGTATAGGTTTCTTTATATTTTTCCTAAAAAACTATTTCACAATTTATTAGCCTTATATAAAGGGGTAGGAGAAGGTTGTTCGGAGATTGTAACCCAAGGAGGGGTATACTTTGTACACTCTGTAGATGTCAGTTATGGATTTTAACTTATTGTATTTTGTATTCATCACCTTTTAAATATATATTAAGATAATAGTTTATCATTTTTATCAGTAACCATCAGATAAGTGGTGTTATGTGCTGTTATTATATTTTTAGTTAATAACTAATTGCTAAGTAGGTGCTGTGGTTGAATCACAGTACATACCAGCAGGATATTTTGTGATGCCACAATTGCTGTGACATTGAAGTGGTTTTTAAAGTTATTTTATTGCATCAAAGTCTAAGATTTTATAATAACAGTGGATTTACTTATTTTCAACACATGTTAAGCTTAAGAAATCCAGGAAAACTTAGCTACTGATTTGTTTTTCACTTGTAACAAATAAATAAATGTTAGCCCTTTTACCAATGGGAGAAAATAAAATATTCAATGCAAGTAATATATATTAAATAGAAATAGAGCTAAACAATAACTAGAAATATAACAACAAAACATATTACAGTGCTTTCTTTACTGTTGCACTAAACACATTATTTGAATTATCAGTCTTACTATACTAGCCAATCTATTTGCTGTTATTGATAGCCCTGATGTTAATGACGATGATAAGCCATAGTTTATTTTCTGAAAAGAAAAATTAAATAAATCGTCTCAAAGCTATCTCTCTGTTATTTAATTATATTTTAGATAGTAATTCAGGACAATATACTAGGAGTTTTGAATATAACTTTCTACATTCTAACACTGATTTGTAGTACTAGGAGTCATATCATCAGTGAAGCAAAAACATCTGCTTTGTGATTTATCCACTCTAACAACAACACCATTGCACTCCATACAAACTCTGTTGTTAGAGATGACATGGGATATATATATTATTGATTCACATTTTTCCTGATGTATTACTAAGATATTAGTTAATTAGTTTCAAGTAGAGTATCAAATTCAGAATATTGAATACTATTTAAATAAATATAAACTTTACTTAGGGTCAGTTAGGTCTTAAGTCAAGAAATACATCCAGAGTTTTGTTTCCTTGTACTGCCATATACACAGTATTGATTATCCGAGGTTGAGATTAAATGATATAGGGTTTAGCATTAAATATTTTTCAAATAGCTTACAAATAGTACTGGTTAGAGATATACTTAATTAAGTCAAACTGGAGTGGAAACCAAGAATTTAGTCTTCAAAAATTTGAAATCAAGACCATTGTTTTGACAAAATATGTTTAGTATTTTAAAAATGGAGAGTATCGCAGTGATGTCTTATGAAAAATGCAGATACCACTAACAAAAAGTACTATATAGTTACAAAAGAATGCCAGAAGTATTGATTTTGGATACTGAATACCCTTAGAATGACTTCTGTTGCCGTTAATTGGTATTATGGTACACATTAACTGATTCTTTGTGTCTTCCTTACTTACTTCATTGGCAACAAAATACATAAATAAAACAACTACCACATGTAAATTACATTGTCCAAATGCTTAATTTGATGATTAGGTGTTAAACATTGCTATAAACAACTAAATTATTATAATTTAGCATAAAATATTCTAATAATAGATCTGTAGAAATGACACAGTCATCAGTACTGATTGACCTTCTGCCTTTTGAATTCTTTTACTGAAGCAAAAGTTAGCGACTAAGCAAAAAGTGTATCACATATCACCTTTTTAGTTTTTAATGTGTTTTTGAGCTCTGTTTGAACCTGTGATGGGAGTGCTGGTATTTTCCACAAGGGATGTGAGTACATCATTAACTAAAAATTAACCTGATTTGTGGTATTTTAACGAGTTATAAAAATCACTAATCACCATTAAACTAAATGCAGGATGAATAGTATAACTGCTGGGAAACGTAACTTTCTAGTAAAAACTCAAACAATGAAAATTGACTTACCAAAACTTCACTTCCTGATGGTCTTGGGCATTTGCCAAAGTTTTCGACGTTTCTCAACAAAAAAACGCAATTTTATAAATGTTTTTCGTCAGAGCAACGTATGGTCTAAAAATTGAACGCTTTCAATGCACCTAAATGTTGAAATTTCGACAACGATCAGTAATTTGTGCTTTGTTTTAAGCTTTCGACTGCCACTTTAACTCGACTTTTCCACAAAAATATTTTTTTTTTCTCAGTAACAAAATACGCAGAATTAAAACGTCACTGTCAGTTGCAATCTGTCTTGTGTCAATACTGTCAAACCTTTGTCAATAAAGGCTCGTTCTAGTATTAACACAATTCGAATGGTAGGTATTTCAACCAACTTCATTTGTGACGTCATAATGTGATCTCGCGAAATAAACTTATTTCAAACTTTTCAAACAGTTTAAGCCTAGATTCTAGATAAACCATTATTGTCCTTAACATAAGGAAATGAGCCTGTTTAGAACCATATTTTTGGCATGTCTTACATTGAGTCTGTCACCAGAAAGTACATTATTCAAAAACCTTTTTTCAAACGTTTATTGAAACATTTGATAATCTCGATTTTAAAAAAATGAAGTAAAACAGACTTAACTATTGTAAATATATATTAGGTACCTAAAAATCCTAATTCTGTATATACCAATATAACAATATTACTAAGAGTTTTCAACAGACAATAAAAAGTAACTACATAAATATTAAAATAAAACTTAGTGTGCACCATTTGCTTATTTTATAAGTAGATAAGGTTAAATACTGAAGCTCAAAACAAAAGTTCCAAAAAAGATTGCTTGATTGGATATGTTTATATGAACAAAAAACACCAGAAGTTAGCTTTGATATAAACATTAAATTAGTTAAATCAGAAAAAATATTATCATTAGTCATTACCCCATTATACCTTTGGGTATAATTATTTTGTGTGCAAGAATACTAATATTATAATCATTTTAAAGACTGGAAAGATCCAGGAATTATTAAGGATTTCTTTGAATTGAATAATCCTTTATTTGAATTCACTTACACCTTCGCTTCTCATATTCTTGAGGCATTTGGAAACAAATGTGATACTTATTTTGCTTCATGCTTTGACCTAACAAAAGCCTTTGACTATGTTTCAGATTATATTTTATTGTTATTGATTCTAATATAATGTTTTGAAAATTTCCCCCTGGAAACATTAATAAATTCGTTAATATTCTGCTAATCAGTATTTGGAACTGCATTTTACATGCAGCATCACTTGCAAAAGTATTTTTAATGACTTTATTATTATATAGAGTAACTTGGACCTAATTAGGGGGTGGTGCAGTCGAAATCAGTTATGTCTTAACATCTCGAAATGCTGTGTGATGTTTTGTCTGGGTTTTGTCATTCGAAATAGCCGACTCTTTAACAACTCAAACTCAATAAAACTATTGTACTTTTCCTATGTTAGATCAAGACTGGAATACGGTTCCTTGGTGTGATGTCCTTTCTATGAAGGCCATGTTGGCTACATCGAGAGTGTTCAGAGAAGGATTTTAAAGTTTCTTATGTTTCGTGAGGATGGAATATATCCTGTTAGGGGACATGATCATGATCTGATGTTAGGTAGGGTTAATCTGCAATCTCTGGCCATGAGGAGAACAATTCATTTTGTAACATTCTTATGGAAGTTGGTCAATAATCAAATAAATTCTCCTCCTCTCTTGAACGATATTCTATTTCATGTACCACGATTTGCTTCTAGAGCAAATATAACTTTTGCTTTAGATCGCGCCAGAACTAACATTAGGTTGCAGGATCCCGTATATCAAATGTGCAGAATTTTTAATTCAGTATCATCAACCTGTGACATATTTGTATTCTCCATAAAGGATCTAGTTTTGTCTCTGACAAACCAATAGTTACCATAATTCCTTTTCTCTTCCTTTTTTCCCTTGTCCCATGAATCCCTTTCTTTGTTCATTCTAATGTTAATTTACATCTCCTTTAATTTTGATATATACATGATGTTACTATAGTAATTTAAGTTTTCCTTATTTTTCTTTCTTTTTATTATTTAATTTATAGTAATTTAATACTTTTTTACACTTTCAAAACAATAATTGTAGATTTTCCTGTAACTGGGCTTTGCCTGTTGGAAATAAACTGCTAAATAAATAAATAAATAAATATACATAGAAAGTATATATATTTTTTTTAAATAGGATTTGTTGATCTTTTTTGCATATATATTAGTGAATATTTAAATTTTTACGTTTCATAATCATGTATTATTTAGCCGCTAGGAGCGCCATCTCTTGACGGATAGTTTGTTTATAGCTACAACTCCTTTAATACCTCCATGGTTCATACTTCATTGGAAAAGACGAAGAAGAATGAACAAAAAATGAACATAACCCCCATTTTCTCGTCCCCAAGTTTCCATTCAGACCATTCCCATACTTTCTAAACTCGAGAAAAACTAAGTTGAGCTATTTGAAATTGGCTGGACTGCATTACATTAAAACTAATTGAGAAACATGAGGCGTATTCAAGGACCCGGGGGATTCGCTCCCAAGGATCCCTACGACGAAAGGAAGAAGTCAAGAGAGGCCGTCATAGCCAATTTTTTCATATTTGCCGCCTTTGTTGGAATTATTAGATCAGGCAAGTTAAAATATTTGAATCATTTCTATTTTCGTGTATTTTATAAACTCTGACATACCGTCCAAATGCCCCAAACTTGGTATTTTGCATACCAAAAATTTCAGTTCCGATTTTGACATGGAAACCTCCATTACTTGCATCTACTGATCAATTACATCAAATGATCAGGTCTAGACATTGACATCACTTACTTAACTAATTATACTATAACATAATTATACTTATACATACTTAATGTAATTATACTTATATGCTAGCATCTCTCCAGTCTGCTATAGGGTGTAACAAGATTGAACCTTCCTCTAGTGTTGTGATTACCGATGTTTCTATAAGTTTGACACTTATTCCTATTATTTGTATATACAAGAGATGTTCCAGGATATATGCACAAGGAAGAGTTTATATACTCCAATGAGTAAAAACAACCCTGCAATCTTGCTCTCTCTCTGTATCTCATATCCAACATGAACCTCTGCTCTGTGGCCCAAAAATTTGGGTTGAATGTGGTTAACCAACCTACACTATAATAGCAAAATAGGTCATTTTACTAAAGCCCAAAGACTGCAGAACTAATTCGACCCCACAAGTCCACAACCTGGTGCTCCCAGATCAACTTTTCAATCTAGTCCCACACTAAGATACCTGACAGATTTACATTGATCATTATTAAATTCTCTCAATGAAGTGAGACTATTAACATTAATAACAGTTTTCCCGCTTTGTTAAATGGAATCATGATTGATTTTAATTTGTCAGGATGGGGCACTTTAGAAAGGTAAATAAATAAAGAAAAAGTATAGAATTAAATTTCTGATTAGAACACTATATTTTGTATAGATATTTGGATTTGAGTACCTGTATAAGATATGATTGATAGCATGTATACATATTTATTTAAAAGATGTATCATAATTTTTTCTAAAATATTCCCTCGGGCAAATTGTAAATTGTATAGGAACAGTCATAAGACAAAAAAAAACTAAATCTAAGTCAAAACTAAATATGTAGATAAATGCAAATTAAATTGGTAGCTACATAAAACAATACAGAAAAAAATATCTTATGATAAGTATCATCTAATGCTCCAGTACACTTGCCAACATAATAAGTACAGTTTGTATTTAAAAATTTTTTGAGTAAGTACTCTTAGATGTTTTCATATCTTGGCAATTTTTAATATTTTGGCTAAATGATTTTACATGAAATTTTAGACCTCGATAGCTTATTTGAGTTTTGTAGGGTAGAATCTAAAAATGATCAGCATGTTTTGTGAAAATTTCTTATTTTTAAACATGTGTACTCAAATTTTCAATAGAACCAGCCAGAAATTTGAGAATTTTGTTATTTAAAAAGCTGTAACAATAATATTTTCTTGATTTCTGCAATTAGAACTTGTGATAAAAAGAAAACTACAACTCTAAATTAAGCAGCAAGTGTAAAGACTATAAAGTAGACAAATAATCATCTCTTGTATAATTTTCGAGTGCTTACTGGCTAAGTTCTCCAGTAAGTGAGCTCACTTCTTAGTAAACTTAGCTCTTAGCAACAAAACCTTTTTTTAGAACCTTATTTAATTACTAGGGTGTATTATATTTAATTCTTCATATAAACCTTCTTAATCATAATTTTCAGGTTTCAAAGGGTTTTTGATATTAAATTTGTGTCTGATAAAAGTAATTAGTGAAACAAACATTTTGTGTTAAATGGATCCATTCTTTCTACTGTATAATTCACTAACTATAATTATTTATTAAAAACTAATTATGTCAGAAGAATCTTGAAGAAGTTTGAAGAAGAAGAAATAAATAGTTGGAAGAATGCATCCATTTGACAGAACATTTTGTTTCACACTTTGTCATTAAACTACAACTTAGGAACTATTTGCTAATTACTAACAACATACGATATATCAACTAGTTTAAGAGACTCAGATTTTCTCAGGATTGCATTGAAGAAGCATTTTCCAACAAAAATGACTGATACATAAGAACATAGTTATTTCCCAGATATATAATTAAGGCTTAACTACCCTTGTCATGGAGGTCATTCTCCTTTCTCTGCCAATGTAGGGCAGATCTCTGGCCAGGAATCTGAATATTTCACTTTAGAGTTGATTGATCATTGCACAATCAGCTTTCAAATTCAAGCTTGTATTTAAAGCCTAGTAATTTTAAAGACCAGCTGCTGATTGCTGATTTATACATCTATAATTATGAAGATAATTTTTTCCCTTAATTTGTTGTTATTTTTAAAAAGTTGACTTTTGCATAATTACCTTTATAACTCTGGTACCTTCTGCAAACATTTAGAAAAGAGGAGGAAAGAAAAGCAATCATAAGAAGATTAAAAGTTGACTTGTTTTTTGTGAAAGTATTTTCAATTTTATATTTATATTTTTAATTCGTAAATCTATAGTCTATTTTAATTATTTTATTTTTGTTTCAGCTCCTATAATCCTTAAAAGTATGTCCTAAACAAGTATACCTGCAGCGAGAGACCTATCAAGGATTCAATGTGATATTTGTAGTTATTTTTCATTTTTAAATCCGACTGGACTGTCCCTATTACAGTACATTTTAAGTAATAAGGTTTTGTACAATTTACATTATTTGTATTGAAACAACTTTGTGAGAAAATATTACAGTTTGTATGTTAGTACATTAAACAACTTATTATATGGAATGTATGTGTTTTAATATTGTTATTATCCTAACTTTTAAAAGAAGCATATATTATGTTATTGGCAATCTGTACAATACAGGCATTAATATAGTATATAATATAGTAAACAATTCCTAGACTTACATAGAATGCCTTGGGACAGTGGGCAATGTATGAACCATTCTGACATATTGTACATAATGCCTTGGTATTGTAGAAAATGTCTGCTGGTCCACCGACAATGTGTAAAATAAATAGATATTTCTCTGTATTTATACTGGTCTGGTTTAATGTCTACTTTCAAGTAATAAAAAACAATTTACTTATTCTTATATGAGAAACTATGAAGTATTCTTTCAGACTGCTGACACTGAAGTACACAAAATATTATTTTTCAGACTTTGAACATTTCTTTCACAGTTTTCTTGCAACTGCATTTTACAAACCCTTGATCCATTCTTGTAGATTGCAGAGTGACAACTGTAGTGTCTTTATTAGGGACATCTTCCTGTTTAAGCAATTCTTGATCTGTCAAATGTCTTCACAATGACTTGCTTTGTTCCCAGTTTATAAAGTTGGTCATCGGTTTTTTACAAGACTACAGCTATAGTATGTTTCAATATCACTAATGACCTCTGTTGACTTCAGGAAAATGTATTCGTACAGTGATAACCACCTACCCGGTAGGAAATTTCTTTTCAGGCATTTTTTGCAAACGACTTTCGACCCAATCAAAATCCTTCCATATCTTGTTCCGGAGCAGCATAAGTAAATACACAAATGAGCACCTGTTGTTTCCTTCATAAAAATGCAGAACACTGGAGGGCAACTCAATGATTGCTCACTTTCTGCTACTAAATTTAAAGGGTCTTCAGGTTGACAATTACCTCAGAGATGCGATATTGGCAGCCTTGAGTGTTCAACATTCATACTTGGACTTGATTCAATCACATTTTCAAGATCTTTTTCATTTTCCAAGTTGTAAGTATCATCGATAGGCTTAATACCTTGATGAATCGCTCTATTTTTCATGAGTTGTAGGTACAAAATGCAGACCATCACTTCAACATTCACTGTCTTTGTCTTGCATCCAAGTTTTTGTAGCATATATTTGATGTCTTGATTGGCCGTTCTACGCTGCTTTGACTTTGCGGAGGTCTGGGCTTGCCATAGGTACACGATTTTCAAAGTCTAACTTTTGATCCTAAATATTTACATTATGGTTTGCAAATTCTCGTCCATTATTAGCTTGAAGGATTCATGGAAGATACAAACTTACTCAAATGATCCTTGAAAACCATTACAAATTTGTAGTCTCGATCAAGAGGGGATTGGCAATCAATCAAATCTACTGTAACGAGAATTGAATTCATAGTTCAGAATATAGTATAATATCCTGGTGAGTTATATTTTTAATTACTTTTGTAGAAAGGTGCTTTTACATTCGGTCTCGCTCTCCGCGGTCGATACTTTCATGTGTTTCATTAGTACTTGGAATAACTCGCTGTCAGAGACGTAGTACAAGATGTTCATATTAGGAGTATATAATACTTACGCTTTCAACCAACGCAGTTATATAGTAATAATGCTTCAACATCCAATAATCCTGGGGACGGTTCTTTTGGCCTTATTGATTTCCTCTAATAATGAATCGTCAATAAATGTGAGATTTTTAGTATTCCAAGCTTCTTTTCTGATTCACTCTTTTCTTCATCTGAGACACTCGTTCGTCAGCTGCTATTTCGATACAAACTCACACTATTTTAATGATTATAGGTCAATTTAAAGAAAACTAATTAAGTTAGCCAAACTTTTACAAAGGACGGCTAAGTACGTGCATTTGCAAGACGATGACCATAATATAAATATGCTTTTGCAGGTTGCTCTCTTTGTTTTCCAGAAGAGAGCTATTAGGTACATCTGGGGTGCCACACACCGAGACTCAATTGTAGACCTTTGCTTAAATAGAAAAAATCCTACCTTTATATACAGTCTATTTATCTTAGAAACTGCGTCTGTGATCCATAAATATCGTCCCTCTTACCTGACACGAAATGTAGCAAATTTTTTGTTGTGAATTTCGCGTCCAGAAGAATATTCTTCTGTAAAAAATAAAATTATAAATGTTATACATATTATTTTAATTATATATCTTTCTTATATTTGTTTTTTTTTTAAATTCATACACTATGTTTTTGTGCTTTCATTTTACTAAAATTTATTATTTTTATAGGTTATAATTTTATATGTTATTGTTGCTTTGTCGAGGAGACTTTGTGCTTTGATAATAAAGCTTATTTTGAGTTTAACTAATGAGTTATTGTTTTATCGGTGAAGAAAATACCAACATGTTTAAAATTCTCACATTAAATTCAAGAAGTGAATATTTTTTTTAAAGGATCTTGGATCCCACATTAAGTCACTATCGAAATATAAATATATCGCCTTAGATCCAAGAAAATAATATTTTTTATAGGATATTAGGCCTAATGTTAAGTCTTTAAAATCACTGAGTAGATAATTAATACCTATTTGAATGCGTCATAGGAGAGTATAAAAAATGTTTGAATGTTCAAAATCATTGATGGGCATCCTCTAAGTTTTAACTATTTTGACGTAAAAAAATACAGCTTTAATTTTCACAATAGCGGAAGACGACTATCTTGGAGGTTAGATATCTTATTCTGATGTGAATCCAGGAGAAAATGCAAGAAGTTCAAGTAAATTCTTAAATGATCACATTAATTCCACGCCCCCATCCAGAAATATATATTTTATTTAAATAAAAAAGTTTTAAATTTACATTTATTGCGATTGTATTTAGTGGGCGCGAATATTCTTATATATATAATATAGGCGCTTACAGTACCTATATAAAATTAAATTTGCACTTAATAAAGATTTAAATATTATAATTAATAAGACTGAGAACTATCGTCCGCTTCGCCTTATAAATAATTTTGCAAGAATTTTAGTAACAATTATTAAAGACCGCTGTAACGTTTCTGAATTCACTTGGCATATTCTCAGAAAATCAGTATGGACTTATAGGGGGACTGAGTACATCACATATACGCAGTTTATAAATTAACTTCAGAAATAACAACAAATTTAAATATTATTGTTAAAAAAGGTATTGCAGTTTTCATTGATCTGGCAAAAGCCTTAGATATTATACCGCATACAAATATTTTTGCTAGCTATTGAAAATTATTTTGAAAAGATAGAGTAGGTCCTTAAAATAACTAAAACCTTTATATAGCGATCCCTTATATGTATCCATAGGAGCTGTTTAAGATTTACCTAAATTATCTTCGAAAAATGCCTTTGTCAGGCCAAATAGTATCATTTGCTGATGATACTGCTTTAATCATTCATGGCAAAACATGGCAGGAGGCTAGAGAGGCTTGGTGTGATGGATTTATGCATAAAAAAACTGGTTGTATACTAAAAATTTAACTTTGAATATGGACAGAACTAATTATATAGCCTTCTCTTTGACCAGCTTCAAATAGGCCTTCTTTTAACAAAAATTTATTAGATGATAATATAATATAATGAAGAGATCTTAGAAGTAAGGAAAACTACATATTAATTATTTTGATGGAACAATTAGACAATTTGTGCCAAGTATTAAGAGAAATTGTATGCACTAAACTTTGTATTCTCATTTATAGGTCCTTAGTAGAATCTCTAATGACATACTGCATCATAACTTGAGGCGGTACCTACAAAAGTACATTGCAGCCCTTAAATGTAGTGCAATGTTCACATTTTGTTTTAACTGAATTTTTTGCAATGAAAATATAAGCAACGCAGAACTACTACTGATGTATATTCAGCATGTGTGTCCATTTGTCCATACCTCTGAAATATCTATAGTCATTCACAATTTACCAGAAATAATGCCTGAAATTGCTTGTCCCTTCTATTAAACATGAGAAGTATAATTTTGAAGTTTATAGACTGCTTGGGACCCAAATTCTATAATCCGTCGTCAAGAACAATTCAAATAATAAAAAATAAAATGGCCGATTTAGGGTAAAAATTTTAATATATATTTATTTACTATAGGTATAACAATAGATAAAAACTTAAAATGAACATCACACATTGCCAATTTAACACTTAAAATTAGAGGAATAATCTATAAATTTTACATAATTAAAAATATCTTAGACAATTTTTTTTTAAATTATGTTGTATCAATCACTGGTTGAATCTTTAATTTCCTTCGGTATAGTAACTCGGGGAGGCCTCTATAACAATGAATTAAAAACCCTAAAAACTATACAAAACTATATTCTAAAAATAGTTTTGAAAAAGGACAGATTTTATTCCACCTCCCTCTGATATAATAAAAAAATTCCTATTGTTAGGTCTTTCTCAAACTCAAACTCAAAAATGCTTTATTGTCAAAATAAACATAGAAGTTGTAGACAAAGCCAATAGACTGTACATTAAAGGAATAAAAACGAGAAACTAATTTAAAATAAAATAAAATTATATAAAACTTTGAAAAATACTTAAATGCTAATCGTTAAAAAATTCACCTAAACTATAGTACGCTTTACTAGCAAGAAATATTTTCGTCCTTGTATGTAGGCTTTTTTCAGTCTTAAATTGTCTTATTTCTAGTGGAAGTTTATTAAACAGCTTTCTACCTCCATATGTGATAGAGCTGCGGACAAGTTTAAAATGAGGAATGCGACTCGATAATCGCGAAGTATGCAGATCTGGCGATGGAGAAATTAAGACTGGTGGCAATAACCCTTAGGGCGTAGCAGCCTGATGAGACTTTTCTAGATACATTCACAATATGGTCTTCAAATTTAAGGAACTTGTCTATGGAAAGACCCAAAAACTTCCTGAACGGTGGCATGGTGATGGCTTCATTATTTAAACATATATTATTTGTATTACATTTAAAATTAAGGATATTTGTTTTGGAAATATTAAATGTCAAAAAATTTGCATCACACCAGTCTTTTATTTTTAACAAATCTGCACGTATATTGGCCTCCATTTGAGAAAAATCAGAGTCGTGCCAGAGGATGGTGGTATCATCGGCAAACAATGTAAATTTTCCAGTTACCTGCAGTTGTGGCAGATCGTTCACATAAATGAGAAAAAGTAAAGGACCAAGTGATCCTTGCGGAACACCCACATTTATATTAAGTTCCTTAGAGATACCACCATTAAATTTGATAGCCTGGACACGATTTGATAAGTAGGAAGGAAACCACTCAAGGGCAGTTCCTCTGAAACCATAGAGCTCCAGTTTCATCAGCAGCACTCTGTGACTCACGCAGTCAAATGCCTTGGACAAGTCACAGAATACCGCTGCTGCAACTTCACCAACATTCAGTCGGTTGTACAGGTGCTCTAGAAAGCTAAAGATAGCATCATTTGTGCTCACAGACTCACGAAAGCCAAACTGCTGAAGACTCAATAGGCCAAACCTATTAAAAAATGAAAGCATCCTCACCTTAACGAGCCGTTCCGCACTATCTTGGCTAAAGTAGGCAATAACGCTATAGGTCTAAAGTTAGAAGGACAGTCGCGATCGCCACCCTTGTAAAGAGGAACAATCATTGCTCTTTTTAAGCACTCTGGGAAAATTCCAGACATAAATGAAAATTTAATTTACTCGGCCAAGACTTGCAAAGCAACAAGAGGTAAAGCAGAAAATATTTTAAGAGAAAGCCCATCCCAACCTGATGAACTCTTATTCTTAATATTAACCATTAACTGTTTAAGCTCTTCTACACTTGTGGGGGCAAAAAAGAAAGATTCGGCTACTACCACATTGCTGAGATAGCTCCTGGGATCTATTTTTTGTGAGAGATTGGCTGCAAGGTTACTAGCAATATCACAGTAGAAGGAATTGAGGACAATGGAATCTAAGATACTTGGAATAACCAAGACATTATTTTTGCCCCTTAGCTCATTTAAAGACTCCAAGACTCTTTTGCTCTGTTGGAGGAATTATTTATCCTCCTTTGAAAGTAGGTCCACTTAGCCATTTTGATTGAGTTTCTGTAAATCTTGCGGTATCTGTTAAAATAATTTAATAATGTTGCATTGTTCATAGCGTATTTCCTAATGTAAAAAAGGGAGCGCATATTTTTCCCAGATACTCGTAAGGGTTTACGAGTATACCAAGGTTTTCTATTTCGTTTCTTAATATTGACAACAGGAAAAGCAGTGTTCAAATTGTTTAATACTATTTGATGAAAGCTATGCAGTGGGTTAACAGTAGACAATACATTATTCCAACCTGACATATTGCAAAGCAAAGAGAATTTGCGGAAATTAGCTCTAGTATAAAGTCTATTGCGTCCAAACTTATTCTCATTAGCTGCACTATTATGCTTTACTAATCCCACTATTGCCTCATGGTCAGACAAACCGGTATTGATTGTTGTACACTGATTTTCGTGTTGGTTAAAATTCGTACAGAAGTAATCTATCTTTGGTCTATCTATCTATTTAATCTATCTATTGGCTGATCCACGTGCATCTTAAAATTAAATAAGTTTAACAGATATTTTTTCAGACAGAAAAAACATTCGATTTGATCCATTAGATTTGTCTACAAAATTTACATTAAGATCGCCAGTCAGAATCAACATCGCATTAACCGGATCTCTTAAGAGGATCTCCAACTTTTCTAAAAACAAATCTAAATTACCAGATGGAGATCGATACAATCCTAAAATATACAAATTTAACTTACTGCTAAATACAATATAGAAAACTCGCACACCTTTTCAATCAATAGATGATTAAATCTGTCAATAGTAATAAACACAAATTTAGTTAAAAAAGCTTTCTCTAACATAATAAGAGTACCACGATGTGTATATTGCTTGCGTGAAAATTTGGAAATTAGTACATAACCAGGGATATCAATAGGCTCGTCAGACTTCAACCAGTGTTCAACAAGGAATAACACACTATCGCAACAAACCTCGATCGGGAAGGCCAAAGGCAACAAGTTTAAAGGATGATTTAAATATTATAATTACAAGCAAACGCAATAGACGCCTTACCGCCCCCGAAATCACAGCAAAAATCAACAAGAAGCGTAAAAAAGCGGTCAGTGTTTCGACAGTAAAACGGCGACTTTATAATGCAAATGCTGGTCTTAAAGGACGTTTAGCTGTATCAAAACCACTACTGAAGGATGTTACTAAAAAGAAAAGACTTGAGTGGGCCCAATCACACAAAGAATGGACCATTGATGACTGGAAGAAAGTTCTCTGGAGTGACGAGTCGAAATTCGAGGTTTTTGGAACGAAGAGGCGAGTTTTTGTTCACCGTTATGCCAATGAAAGGGTCGCTGAGAACTGTACGTACGGTGGCCTCAGTTAAACACGTTGGTGGTTCGGTGATGGTGTGGGGTTGTTTCGGAGGATCTGCAGTGGGCGATCTAATTAGAATAGAGGGAATTCTTCGAAAAGGGGGTTACAAAACAATTTTAAGTGTCAATGTACTTCCTTCTGGTACTTGAATAATTGGGGAAAACTTCAATCTTTCAACATGACAATGACCCCAAGCACACGTCGAAATTGTGCAAGCAATCCCAACTAGCATTTATAGTGGGCAGGAACGATATTGTCACTCTAAAAGAAACTATAGAGGGGACGGCGACCTTAGGCGGCCACATCCCATATTTGTAAGATGCTACGAGGCTGCGACTAAAATGGGGAATGATTTTAGGTAGCTGGGTAGTGTTTTGAGTAGTTTTTGCCACTAAGGCATTTACTCTGTTGTGCTACTATAAAGTAGATAATTTCGTCCCAGATACATAGATGCCACGAGGCTGCCTAGTTAGTGCGTGGTCACAAGTTCGTGGCAAACTAATGCTTTTTCGAACGTCTTCACCAGCCACCTTTATGAAATTGTAAGATTGTTTTAAAATGGTATGATGACAAACGAATCATAAACAGCCATTTTACTTATTATATTATGATTTTTCATAATATTGATTTGAGTTTTTCTTAGGAATATGAAAGTAAATTTATCGACGCAATTGAGTTTACTGGTTAAAACTACAGGTTTATATTAAAATAATTTAAAGCGCCGCACCAACTATCTGAATTAACCTTTTTATTTATGTTAAAAATTTATATAATATTACGAAATTTTTTTCAAATTTTTTTAATCATTGCTTGGTATCTTGCAAAAGTATTTTATGGTCAAAAATGGTTAACATATATAAGGTTTTAATGCATATTTTGAGAAAAAATGCATAATTTTTTAGTTAATCTTGGAGACTACCTCGTAAGCTTTCAAAAAATATATACCATGAAAATTACTAAAAAGTTCCATACGCTAACTATAAAAACTATGAATAATTAGGCCGAAACTACCCATTTGAAACCTTAAAGTATATAATTCAATAAAGTAACAATCGTAACTACCCAGAAGTGACTATATCGAAACAGGAACTCTTTTGGAACTGTATTGCCAAGGGTTTTTAGTGACTATAAAGTAACACTCTTCTATAAAGTTCCCCGTGCAACCAAAACGCCACCTTTCAGAAGCGCTCGCGTCCATATCGTGGAGACGCCGTAATACCTTGGCCACTATAACCACCGTCTATAGATTACAACGTTGTAATCTATAGACAGTGCTATAACATCCTTATTATATATTATGCACCTAGCTACCCTGCTAGTTTTCATTGTTTATTTAAAATGTTTTAAATGTTCTTTGTGATTTTTTTTAATTGAAGTATATGCCAAAGAGCAAGAATTTATTTTATTTTTTTTTTAAGAATAATTATTGTTTTAGTTCCTGTTTAGTGTTAAGTGTTTTTTTAGGGTAATCATAATAATAAATAAATATATATTTTTATCTACCCAAAACAGAGTTTTCATTAGTTGTTAAAGTATGAAGGAAAGGAAAAAATACAAGCTTGTCTTTCCATTCGATTGCAAATAATTTACATTTTATTTGATCTAAACGGTATGATTTAGGCAAACTAAAATCGTTTTTACTTTTATGCTTACATTCATAAATGTTTATGTTATAAGCATTTATGAATAGATCTTATATTCTTATTTTTTATTTATATTATTTATCTTATAGACGATTTAAATGGCAAAATAAAAAAATCTGCATAATTTTTTATACCAGCACCGTAAACGTATAGTATCCTTCTTTATCTTGCATTACATACATTAACTCAATAATAATATTATCACTCGTCATAAACCATTTATTTTTAATATTATAAGATAACATAATATTTTCTGACACATAAATGTATAACCTGTATCCTGCAAGTGCTAAAGACTCTGGTTTTTTCTTTAAAATTTCATTTGTCGCATAAGGAGTTACTAAACCAGGAAAAGCATCTATTTTTAAGCTTTGCATTTCTGTCAGCCGTTTGGCAATTTGTGCTTATGGCCTTTTACCAGTACGAACTAATGATTTTAAACTAAATAAAAAAATTTTAAAAGGATATGCACTTATATCAGTTAGAGAACCAAACTTTTTAACGTCATTCACAACATGGCACAGATTGTGCACGTTGCTCCCAATAGCATCCTTGCCATATAAATTACTAAATGTTGTAGTAAACTGAAATAACAATTTCTCAGCTACATTAATGTGTTTTAAATAAGCTGAACAACTCAAAATAGTAGTAGCACAAAATAAATAAATATAATTTTGATATACTGGACCAGCTAAAATATCTTTAAGGAGTACTGGTCCCAAGTAAGGTAAAAACGTCCGATATTCAGATCCTTTCCAAAATTTTAAATTCTTTAGTGGTCTTATTGCTCTGTGAAGTTCAGTTGGCCTTCTGATGTTACATGATATTAACATTTCTATATCCCTCGAGAGATATTCAATATCCCTCCCAGAGAATTTGGTTTTAAAATTGTAATTATCATAAACCCATCCATTAAGGCACTTCTTCATAATACCTAAAAAAATTAAAGATTTTTTTAAAAAAATTAAGAGGTTATTAAATATTATATACATATTACCTAAGTCAAATAAATGTAGTGAATCAAATAAAATATTCTTGAATAAGGGGTTTCGTTGATCCATAATAAATAGCAATAGCCATTGGCTTTAATTTAGGGTATTCATGTACTTTGAGTAATATTGGCCAAAATTGTAAAGGAGAACTATTAAACGGAGGCAGTCCATCAATATTAAAAATAAGAGAAATAGAAGAAATATCTTTATCCTTATTTAACTCGGTTAAAAATGATCTGATACAAGTTTTTTTGGATCCCATTATACCAGAAATGACCATCTCCCATTGGTACTATGGAACAGGAGCTGGGTGTTCCAATTAAAGTTCTACTGTCTCTAGGTAGTTCTTCAAGCTTAAGTTCATTTTTTAATAAAATTAACAAATCCGTTAAGGCTACGTGGGGAATTGAGTATTTTAAAGCCCATTGAATTAATTCTGATTTAATGTTACTTCCAGGTTTTAAATTAATTTGGTCTTCACAGGTAGAGTCACCTGAAGGAAATTCTAAAATTTCATCAACGGGATTATATTGATCTAACAGCATTACAGGATTATGCAAAAATTGATTTCTGGCATATTCCGTTTTTGTTTAACTCTCCGGTAAAAGGTACTGGAATGTCTAAACTTTTTTTTATTTACCTTTGGCATTTTACTGTACTCTAAAATAATAAAATTTTATAATAAGTGTAACACTATTAGAAAATTTTGATATTTTTGTGGTTCTGATCTATTATTTTGCTCTTTTAGTGGGGTGTATTAAGTAACGGCCACTTTAAAGTACCGATTTTTAATCCCGGCGACTTTTTAGTGGCAAGGCGTATGGGGCAGCCACTTCATAGTATCCTACCATAGTGACAATAACTATCTTGGAACTATATGTGCGACTATGTTTTTAAAGATCCTAATTGTCGTAGCCGAAACCACCCTGGAATTTAAATTGCTACCACAAAGTAACAAAAACTATTTCGAGGCATTACAGTAACATTTATAAGTAACTGCTACCATAAAAAGTGACTATAAAGTTTCTGGTCTTTTATCGTGGCATTTGTAAAGATTCGGGTAGTTCCAAGATACTACTTGAAAGTGAACCGTTGCCACTTAATATATGGGTGCTTATCTTCCACAAATATTAGTGGCAGGAACCAGACAGCGACTTTTAATTTATACTTTATAGTAACTATGTTCTATAAAGTAACATTTTAAGTAGCAAAGTGGATTCAGGAACTATATTTTAGTAGCGAATACTTTTTAACAAGAATCAGGGACTATTATTGCTAGTTGGGATATTTAGGTCAATTACAAAGGCAACACCTACATCTTTTGAGAGTTATGGTATGGCCTCCACAATCATCAAAGGGATGAACTGGATAGACAAATGCGAAAATCATGCCCCACATCAAAAGAAGACTTTTGATCATCCAAGAAGAGTGGCACAAGATACTTCAGGAAACTTTGGACAAATTAATTAGAAGACTACCGAAACTCTGTGAAGCTGTTATTAAAAATAGAGACGGACATGTAGATGAATCCAAAATATGATTTTCTTAAATTTAATTAATTGAAAAATGTATTGTTTATATTCATTTTGTTATAAATAAACCGTTTCATAAGAATAACTGATGGGTTTATTATTTTTAGTTATAACTTTAAAACAGTCATATGTGGGCAAATACTTTTAAGCGGTAGTGTATGTATGTCAGTGTAGAATTTTAGATAATAAAACGCAAGGATCCTCGTACTTTGAGAGCGTTTTTTTTTTAATTAATTTTACGCATCTTGTATAATGTACTGCAGTGAAAAGTCGCCGGACAATAAAGCGGATCCAATAAAACATTTTTTCGCGGCTATATATTTAAAAATTATTAAAAGTATACTATAAAAATTCTTATTTTATTTAATACGCTGAACCGGCAAAACAATGCTGCGCAAACGAAATTAAATAAGACAAAAGAGGGTGTGTCCACGTTACAAAAATCGAAGCGTACGAATTTAAATAAAATGCGGCAAATTATGCGTATATGCTGTTTATTACTAAAGCATCAATTTAAAAATGCTTAAAATAGTAAAAGTGTGTATAAGGGAATACGTTCATAATGGTCAAATTTGTTGCTCAAACAAAGAAAGGCCAAATTGACCTTTTTCTTGTGCTTCACAGTTTCGCCACTAGGGGAACACAATGTTTTCATTTGGCACCGTATTTTGAAGTCATATATGTATAATAAAGAATTTATTTTATCGTGAATTACGAAAATATTACATTAAATGAATAATTATTATCTTTTACGTCTCCTTGTTTCACTTTTGTTTATCAAAATCGAAAATCCCTATCAAGGTTTTCGGTTTGTTCGACAATCCTCGGCCGCTTCCGTCCATCACGTCAGTGTGACGACGGACATACGTCACAGCGTTCCTTCCGGGCCCGATCGGCCAATCATAACCCAGATCCCGATCATGTGTCTCACTTAAACCAATCAGGAGCCGAATAGATTTTATTAGACAGAATTTCTGACAGGCGTAGAAAAAGTTCCATCAAAGAGCCGCCATGTTGCCTGTTTGAGGTCGCGTCGAAATTAACACCAATTCACATCGTTTTCTAGTTGTGTGTTATTAAAAGCGGCCTTTTTGGTCGAAATTAGTGTTCTAAGTGTAGATCGTGCAATAATTTGACTATAGTTCGTAAAAAAACATTAAGAAATTAACGATAAATCCGCAAGTTCGTTTCTGTAATTCTGACGGAAGATGGTTGTTGGCCGTCACTAGTGTAGTCGACAGGCCGGACTCGTCGAAGTTCATAATGGCCGATGGTTGACTTTAGTTTGGTTAATTTGTGCCTTGTGAGATGCATCGACTATCGAACATTCGGTACATCGATCGTTTTCTGCTATTTCTCCTGATTTCCGTGGGAAAAATAATGTTTTCCTTCATATTGTATCGAAATAAATAGATCGAGCGCACTTGGATTGGTCAGCGCAGTTTTGGGCCAGAGCTTCGGCTTTGGCTTGTAGATCGGTGGTTATAACTACGCTGATATGGCCGATCATCTCGTAGATGGGCCCCCGAATGCCAAAAGGCAAAAGTTGGACCCTTTCCCGGGTCCCTCGGACTCATCTGGTAAGCCTTTGTGTTATTTTGTGTATTTATTTTGCTCAGAGCATGTCCTCGCCAAACGCGGGAGAGGCGTTTCTGTAGTTTGACAATAAAAACATTACACTTTACTCTGTTTAGAACAGCTGTTATTTTGCTAAAAATCAACGTTTTTCAATAAAATATTTCTTTTTTTTAATGTGAATTTCTTGTTGGATATTTATTTTAGTATTTTGTGTTTGCATTTTTGCCCAGAACATTTTAGAACGTTTAGATTTACATTTTTTACACAAGGCTGGCTTTACCTGACTTGCAGGAGGGAATTCCTTTACTTAGAACTGAATACTGCATAAATTTTTTAATATTAGTTCATACTTTGCATACTCTCACAGATTCACACCTGTTAAATCGCCCCTTTCATTGACCTGAAAGAAGTAAATTAAGTATTCCACTTACCCTCAAAATACTTAATAATGTCCTGGGGTCTTAAATACAGAATATCAGGAAGCAAAATTTCTCGATAGTATTGCAATGTTTGTTGTGCTGATCAATTATTTGGAGGCTTCATTAAGTAGATACTCCTAATTTTTATATGTGGTGTAATGTAATAATGTGATCTTCAAATTAGATCTTTTGTTCAAGCAACATATAGAGTATGACATAGGAATAGTTAGCAAACTTTTCGTTTATTTATTTTCTTGTTACACTTATCAACATCTATGAAGCCACTCAAAGATGCTAACATAAAATACCTATAAAATGTAACCATATTTTATGGGTTGGAATTGGAACCATACATTTTAAAAAATTCATGAAGTTTATAAATGGGAGAACTTTTAAAAAGGTTCTTTCGTAAATAAGACAGATAAAATACAGTGCACCAAAATATTTTAATTGTTCTTTTACTTGGATAGTCTTATCAAAAATTCATAGCAAATGATGACATGCACTTCAGAAACCTCCTTTGAACCCCTTGAATCATTGCTCTTCAGGCACTGTGTTGGGCGGACCAAATAATAGATTCATATATTCCAAGATTGAAGGCTCACACTTAGCTTCTCGGTGGTTTTAGTAATAAATCCAGAGATTTTTTCGGTATTTTCTACAAATGGATTCAGAAAATGAAAGAGTGGGGTCCAATATTACACTTAGATCCTTTTGCTGGTTGACAAAATGTATTTGAAGTTACCATTTAGGGTAAATGACATACAAACACACTTACTGATATTTAATCTGAAGCTATTTAATTCTGAACATCACAAAATTCATCTGACATCTGATAATCAATTAGCAGTATTTTGTACACTATGTGATAGTGAAAAAAACAGGATCAAATACATGAATCTACAGGTTGATAACAGGGATTTTCAGATATGCTCTTTGTAATAATACTGGTACAAGAACTTTACTTGGCACAAGCTTCTTGTATGCTTACTTTGGGAGTAAATAAAAATTAACTGTTAGTGTCTTCTTCTCTTGGAGAATAAGCACATTTCTTATACACCAAGAGTAATAAGTGTTCCTCGTCAAAACCTGAAATCCCAACAGAAATCATCATCTGCAAACTATATATAAAGCAAGAAGTCAGGTATCACTTTTCACAAAGTTAAAGAACTCCAACCATTAATTTTTTATTTTCATTGTAGTCTAGGTACCACCTGCATTCAGTGAATTGAGAGGTTATTATTATAAGTTATGCTACAATGTTTGTTTTGCTCTTCAATTATTTACAGGCTATATTATAGTTAAAAATTATAAATAACCTCAATTTTTTCAATTTTTCATCAAGTCCTTTGGAAAATGTATTTTCTGTACTTTTTCCAACCAAAGAGACTTCATCTGAGCTTACAGGCTTCAAATAAAACAAATTTGTTATGTTTTGATGTGCGACTTGTTTTAAATTTTCTAATTTGATAAATTAGTCTCTGAATAACTCTACAGTATTTTTATTATATCTCTAATACCAATAATGGAATTTTTGTTACAAAACTTTTTATTTGTAATGTTCGAAAGCATTCTTGTTCTATTCCTAGAGTTTAATTTTACTTTCATAAAAGTGTTTTTTTAGATTTCTTATTTGTATGTTTTTATTTCTGTGGTATGCAGTGTAATAATTAATCTAAGAAAGACTCAATATGAGATCTTGTGTTCAAGCAGTGGAATTATTCATACAGTGTTGTATGACAAGTAGGCATCTCAGTTAAAGAACAAGTTTAAAAGAATTTATACACTATCACATGACAAACCAGGATAAAATACATGAATCTTCAGGTTGGCAAAGTTAATCCTAAGTCTTTTTTTAGTAAGAAATACCCTATTTACATGAGTTACTTGTTTCAGTCCTTAGTAGGTATGTTATTTTCAGGAGCTCTTTATGTGCTTGCTTCGAGAATACTATAAAAATGAACCATTAGTACCATTACCATCATCTTCTCTTGGAGAATAAGCATGTTTGTTTCTTTTTTTTTATTCTCTCACATACTCTATTGTCGTAGTTGGTCCAGACAGATCATCATGCATCTGCAAACTTGATGAAAGAAGTCAGGTGTAACTCAGAAAATGAAAAAACCCCAAGCAATACTTACTTATTTTTTTAAATTAGGAGGTCATCATTATTAAAGTTTTGTTCATAGTATGAGTTAAACAATATTACTGTCATCACTGAACCAATGCTCTACCAACTTTTTATATGTAATATTTAATCAAATGATGTACTTTTGCTCTATGTGGTCAATGTTTCAAACAAGTTTAAACATCTTCTCTAAGTATTTCAATTGGTTAACTGTTGATATTATTTTTAATGCTGAGGACTGATAACAAACTGAAAATACCCTTTATGGTTATAGAAGAACAATGACCAATTTCATATCATACATCTTAAATTAAAGTCATCCAATATTGAACATAGTATAAGTGAAAAATGTTAACATTTTTGAGGTATCTGGAGGATTTTGTCAATCAATAAATCATCAACTTGCTTCTGAACTTCATCAGTATTGATTTAGAAAATTATATTGTCTTAAATTCTTTAAAGGTCAGTGTAAAGCAGCCAGGAGTGTAGTATTAGTGCACCAATATAACAAAAAGTTACTTTATTGTCCTGTGTTATATATTGTTCTTTTAATTGATATTTTTCATAATAGTATGGCTTTCAGTTCAGTACAATAATAATTGGTTAGTATACATGGTGTTAATTGAGTACATATTATTATAAGGAGCAGTTGCATGGTTAATTCTAAAAATTCTTTTAAATCTGACAAATTTTTTAACAAATTAGAGTCAACAGAATGCTACTCAAATTTTACGAGGGACATAGGCAGCATTTATAACAGGTTATTGAAAATATTACTTTTACAATCTTTAACCCTCCATTTTTTATGCTGCCAAGTTCCAATTTTTGTCCTAGAATTGACTTTTTCTAAAATTAGTCTTTTAAAGTTTATGTGCATCATTGACACCCTGTATAATAAATAATGTTACTACCATTTACAAACCATTATATAGTATTGTAAAAAGTAGAGTATATATTTATTTTTCTATTTTGTTTGCTATTTCCTTTTAATTTGAATAATTTTAGGCAAAAAAATGTCAATATTTATATATTACCTTAATATTAACATGCTAAATTAAGAAAAATAGCATTTTTTTAAAGTAAAGTTCTTTTCTCAACTTTCTCCTATACTTAACTAGCTTTCAACAACTATGGGTTGGGATCCACAGACTCTACTCAAGGTGGTGGTATGTTCAATCCAAGGAACCAGTGGAACTTTGCCCAGAATCAAAGTAAATACCTCCTGTCTTTGTTTAATAATTACATTTGTTGTAAATATAAAGTACTAATTTCAGTAAAGGGGTAAATGAGGCTACTAATATTTTTAATATTTGCTTATTCTTATGGTTGAGGGTTTTTGAGTATTGAAATAATAACAAAAATGTCTTTCAGTTGCTTTATTTTATACATTTAAATGTGAGCTTTTTCTAAATTGCATGAAAGAGTGTGTGTATTTTCTAGTGTGTTGAAGATATTAGCTCTTGTTTCTCCATAATCAACATCATTAAATAAAATGTCTTATGGATTTTCCATTTACATCTCATGAAACAATGAATTATTTTCAAACAAAATGTAAAGTCCATTAGAGCCTACTTTAAGTTAATGCACATAATTGTAAATAATCATATCATGGGTAAAGGGGTCTATATCTGATATTTTACAATGTATTTACATATGACTAATCATTTCCCAGATGTCCTTAATATGTTTGATTTGGAAAATGACCTTCCCGATGAACTTATTTCATCTTCGCCATGGCTGACAGATCACTCGGCCAACCAGAAGCCTCCAGCTCAAGGTCCTGGTCCAGGTGGAATGCAAAATGGTATCGAGAACCCTGACCCCAACATGAGGCAAATTCAGATCAATCATCTGATGCAACAGGTACATTAAGCAATGTTTTAATATTTGTATTTAAAAAGTCTTGGTGGCTTCACACTTTTTTTTTGAAATATATAAATTGAATTATTATAAATAGGTATTACATACTAAATAAAAGACAGATGATGAATATTTATTCAATAGATCCTTCTGAATTTTTAAGTGTGCCCTGAATGAGTTTAAAGTCCTTCAGCACAGCTTCAAATTTAATGAAAATCTTATTAAATAAGAATTGAACAATCATTTTCTTGATATATAATTTGTATGTCAGTTTGAAATATTTTTCATTTAAAATACATCTTAATTAAAAATGGTTCTTATTGCAGGGCAACAAAGGACTAGTTGGCAATGTTTTACTAGGACCTGGTCAATTGGGGAGTAAAAGTCCTAACTTACAATCACCACCTAATGTTTCAGTTGCCAAAGGTGGAGTAGTTGATCAAATGAACCTTGGCAATTTGCCTTCAAGCATCGCTAATGCCTCGGGTCTACAATCTGTCGCTAATAATGGTAGCAGTCCACAAGTAATGAGTTCTATTCAGGGTAAGTAATTTCTTATCCTTATATTCTATATAAAAACATAAAAATTTTAAAATAGAAACATTCATCGAGTCAAAACAAAAATTTTACTACTTAATATTCATGGAGATCTAAACAAAAAGAAATATAAAGGATCCAGAAACCCTTCATTATAATACACATTTTGCACCAAACCTATACCTTTTTGATTAAACTGAGGGTATTTTTTATGATATTTTTTTGCAGAAATTTCAGGTATGAAAATCAGTGTTATTCTTTTACGAAGAATTTAAGTAACCGGTTCAAGATCAAATTCAAATGATTTATTTCCATAGAAAGTATCACAATTGTCACTAGTATTAAACAGATAAGGAAAAAAACACAAAATATAAAAAAACAAGTTTATGCTTGATAAATAATTCCATAAAGAGCTAAAAAAATAATTTTCATTTATGCTCAGGATATCATTTTTATGCACTTACGGTTTAATCAATGGTAAAAGTATTTGGGGTTGTACATATTTAACAAAAATGCATCCAATGCAACACAAACTGTATGTAAAAGAGACCCTAAAGTTTATGAAAAAGGATATAATATGCATTAGTTCTTCTGTGAATTTATAATTTTTAGGATGCCTGTACTCTTTATTTTGTCTTAAATAATATAGCACATTTTCTTTCTTTTGTATGTAAATTTCAGCTAGAGTAGTTGAGGGTAATTTGGCTATACTGCTTCAGTAGGAGGTCTTGTGTTACTTTGTTGTGTCTATCTGGTTGTATTTATAGTTTGGATGCTTATGATCTTGATTGCATTTATACTGACATTTTTTTACCACAGGGTTCCAATGTGTTACCCTACTGAAATGTCATAGCCTGTTTCATGATGACTTAAAGCTATATTATCATTTAAATAGTATTAAGGATTTCTTATTTTATCAGAGTGATCTGAATTTCTTGGATGTTTGGTATGCTGAAAACAGACTGCAACTAAATTCTCAAACTGTATTAATTCTAGATCATACATATGAAATACCTACAATGATTCCATTGACAATATCATTTTGGCTTGATCAGATTACTGATGTTTGTATAACTTTGATCTCTGTAATATTGTAATACTTCTTGATACTCCTTATAAAGATTTAGTAATGTTATATACAATATATGTTATAATGTATAGCTAGGGGATAGGTTTGACGCATCTTGTTTATATATATTTTTTCTTTATTTCACAATTCCTTTTGTAATGTTGGGCTAACTTTTATTTACAGGCCTTAATAATACTGCAGGAGGGAGTATGATAATGACCAATAGTAACATAAGTTCAATTGGAGGAATGGGCGGGGGAGGCTTAGTTGTCAGTAGCGGGGCTGTCAACAAGCCTCAACTCACCTCACCTCCCAACTTGATTAGTGGACAGCTTCATCATCCTGGGAGCCATAATGTGCCTCAAGTAATGAATTCAGGCTTGTACCTCTTACCCTTTTTAATGCCCTCGTTATTTTTAGGGTATGCAAAATGGTCCCATGATCAATAGGTTAGGACATATGCCAAGAAATCCTCATGGCCTTCACATTGGCGGCCCACGACCTGCCAATTCCAATCTCATTATCGGAGGTCAAATGAATCAAGTAATGCCTGGAAATTCTCCTTATCCATACCCCAATTCAAATATTAACCAGGGTGGTCCGCCAGGTAATTCAAAGAGTTTTTCGACTGATTTGATAGACTTACTGTACATCTTTGGTGGTTGTTTTCTAGTAGGTGTCGTGACGCCCCAGCAGAAACTTCCTGGCGCGAATCCGAGGTTCGGGGCGCCGCCTACCGGCCCGGTGATGGGCGCACCAATGGGCGGTGACGGTAGCATCGTTCAAACTCAGCCTCCGGCGCCTTCACCTGCCCAACCGCAATCGGGGGCACCGAGTGTTTCTCAACCGGGTCCTCAGCAGGCCACTCAGAATCAGCCTGGTCAGCCGGGTGCACCGCCGGCCCCTTCAACAGGTATGTTTTTTTTATATTAAATAATCATTTATTATTATTATTTATTACAATTCCTATAGTATTTTCACAATTTATTCGATTCATAATAATAAAGATAAATATTTATTTGTACAGGGTGTTTCACTAAGGGTAGATTGCGGTTAGGTATCGGAAACTATCAATCTAACATCATTTTATTAGGTATTTTACATTATATTGATCTAACAAATAATGCTATACAACTATTATCTGGATATCTTGAAGATAGAAGTGAAGCAGTTTTCTACCATTCAAATTTATCTAGTTTTTTTTTTCCAAGTACTTTATTGTTGAAAATTTGGTACATATACACGAATTTTATTGACAAAGCTTCAGAAAATAAATACAATCAAATCAGACTTTACAAAACAAATATAAAAAAATTATACAACATATAAAATGCCAAAAAAAAAATGCAAGAGAAAAATGTTACAAACAAAATCCTTATAAAACAAAATATATGCATGTAGACAAAGGTAGCAGAGACAAAGGGACACATAAAGGTATGTTCAAAATTAAAATTAACAGATTAAAAGCTTAGCATCTACTAAACAACATCCTCAGCCTTAAAAAAGTCTTCAATCGAATAAAAGGCTTTTAGAAGCAAATATGACTTCAGTTTACAACGAAACTGGCGCAAAGACTGAACACTTCTTAATTCCATGCTAATGTGATTATAAATCATTAAACCGCGATATATAAATGAATCTTTGATAGATGTAAAATGAGGAATAGGAAGGGGAATATTATTAATCTGTCTGGTAAGATAACTGTGATGTCGGATTGGAAAACTGTTCTTATTTTTGAATATTAAACATGCAGTTTCCAAAATAAATAATGATGGTAGTGTCAAAATACGGCTCTCTTTGAAAAGATTACCACAATGCATTCTAGAATGGGCCTTAAATAAACTTCTGACAGTCAGGTAGAACTTTTTTAAAATACCAAAAAATCTAAGATTACGACCGGAAATGCGAATACCAGGAGTTAACCATCTTTTCCGGTCCCTAAATCGATTTTTTAATGGGTGAACGGGAAAGTATCTATCAACTAACTTTGAAAGAGATGCGTGAAATGAAGCAAGAGCATTCTGCTCACAAAATATTGAGTCCCAATTAAAAGACCGACATCCTGCATCAAAAGACCGGAAGTTCCTTGTGCTGTAAATTCTACCCAAACCTCTGGATTTGTATCTTTTTCTGAATGGCACCTGAGCCAGGATGGCATTATGATCAGACAAAGCTGGATCAAATACATTACAAATTACATTCTCCTGTATATTGGAGGCAACATAGTTAATGGTTGTTGATGTGGTACCTGTTACACGCGTAGGGCTGTTAACATGCATAGAAATATTAAAAGAGGAAAGCAAATTAATTAAATCCAATGTAGCCCTATTCTCCCCATCTTCAAAATCTATATTAAGATCGCCAGCAAGAATTATAGTATTTTTAGGAGAACATTTTAAAAGGAATTGTTCAAGCCTATCTAAAAAAGTACTTATACTACTATTTGGGGAACGATACATACACACAATATAATAATTGGCTTTACCAGAATAAACAATTGAGAATTCAAACTCCTTTTCGACACTAAGATCATCAAAATCGCCAAAACCAACAAAGCCGTCGCAAAAACATTGATGCACAAGAGCCACAGTGCCACCATATCCAAGGCCAGCCCTACAGAATTTGGAAGCTACAGAGTAGCCAGGAAGGGAAATTGGTTCGTCATTTCTCAACCAGGGCTCAGTAAGTAAGACAATGTTTGGAAAATTTAAACTGTCTAAAAGTATATACAAATCATGAGATTTACCGCGCAGTGATTGAATATTCAAAAGCATAATAGAAATGCATGCGTCAAAGTTGCCTACCCTAAAAAAGAAGAATTAACCAAGGCATCAGCTGAAGTAGAGTTAGGAGTAAGACGAGAACTATCAGAGTTAGAGCCACTGGAATGCTTATCAAAATTAACATTAGATAATGGAACGGGGGAGAGTACAAAATTTCTTTTTAACGCATAACTAACAGTAACAAACAAAACCAGACGAACACAAAGAGCACTCTTACTAATTCTAAATTTATTATTTTGAGAGTTATTGCTGAAAATTCTTACTGAAGCCCTTTGGGACTTAAGAAATCTCTTACAAATAGATACCACATGAAAATAATTAAACTTATTTGTATCATTGTAAGTTAAGCTTAAAGTTAAATTAGTGAATTTACCCAAAGAAAGTAAACCATAAAAGGAGTGACAGTCAAAATAAGTTGATCCTAAATCTAAGCAAACAATAATATTATCCGTACTAACATAGTCAGTGGTTAATTCAAATATACGGTTTGCCATCTGGGATAAAGTATAGTTGGAGTGAACTTCACCGTGAATAGAATAGATCTTAGAGTCCAAAGAATGTGTCATCCCAGAGGCTACACCTCTTGCAGTCTGATCACCAAACACCAGGACCTGCTTTCTGCATACATTGACAGGATTACTTTACAGTTTTAAATTTGTTACGAGCGATGTTCTGCGATGTTCTGCAGGGGTCCATACTTGGACCACTCTTATTTAACTTATATGTATCTAAGCTCCCTGAAGCCTTTCTATCTTGTAAGCATCATTTATACGCTGACAATACTCAAATATATTTGTCTTTCTTTCCAAGTGAAAGAAAAACAAATCAGGCCCTGGCAGCACTTAATTTTGAATTAAATGAATTCTCTAACGAAGAAAAAAATCACAACCTCATAATTAATCCTACAAAATCTTTGGCTATGCTTTTTGGTAAATCTAAAGATAAACTAAATTTTTTAAATAATTTTAATTAAATTGGGAAATTAAAACAGTTACGAAGAATTTAGGCCTTTATATGGATTATGAACTTCTCTTTATTGATCCTGTTAATCAGTCCCTACAATAAGCATATTTAAATTTAAAATTACTTTATCAACGACTGCATATTTTCAATAGAAACCTTAAAATTCTGTTATGCGACTCCTTAATATTATCACATTTAACCTACTGTGATATCGTTTACGGACCCTGTATAACTGCAGATGTATCAAGTGGAATACAGAAATTACAAAATTCTTGTATTCGCTTAATATATGGTATTCACAAATATGAACAGAAAAGAAATTAATTTACCTAATAGAAATTTTGTCATCTTTACAAAATTTGGATTAGTCCGATGCCTAGATAACCTAGAATCTTGGAGGTGTCAACTAAACCCGAATTACACGTCAAAAATTCTTATTTCGGTAATAATTCGGAAAAGTAAAGAAGATAGCAGACTTGCAGTTTGCAGTTTTTTTCTAGTAAAATTGCACTTTGGCATTTAAATTTTTGTGAAAGAATCGAAACAATTTTTAATTAAAATGATGCCTCCTAGCCATTTTACTAAAACCTTTCGCGTAGTACTGTATAGAATATTTAAAAGTACTTACATTTCACTTTTAAACAAGCCCAAATAAAAAATAATCTTTTAAAAGTTATAGCCATCTTTTACTACCTTCCCCTAATTTATGAAGGTCGGTACGCCAATGAGTCTTTAAGAAAATTAGAATTGAATTATTGACGTTTTAATAATGCCCCTCTTATAACGTCAAAAAAAAATCCAATGATGTCAGATTGACAGTTCCCTAGATATAGCCGCGCTTAGTGAAATACACTGTTTATCTTCTACTGTGATGCTATCTGGTGACCTAAACATACATTTCCTTAACTCAAATAAACTTGCAACTATAAGACTAACTTATTTAGATCTTTTAATTTAAATATGCATGTTAATGGAACTGAAGACACCCACTGGGAGGAAATCTCAGAATATAATAAATATAATAAATGAAATCTGTGAACACTACAAGTACGCTCTAGCTTTAAATTGGCAGTTAGCTAAAAATATGCCGATGACACGGCATTGATTTTTTATGGTAAAGCGCAATATGCTGCAGAGGGTTTAAATAGGGTAAAATTGGTTAAATGCGCATAAGCATTAAGCCTAAATGTAAAAAAAAAACGAAATAATATGGGTAAATAGGCCAAAATTGTCTTAGTTGACAATGGTAATCAAATAAAGAAAACCTCTGAAACAACATTTTAGATAATCTTATATATGGCATATTCACACTGAACTTTTGGCTAGAAGGGTTAATATATAAATTCTATATAATGAAAACCTTTTTTAATTTAAATGAACTCATTATTAACTATAAATCATTACCATAATCCATTTTACCCTATGAAATTTTACTGCTTCACACAAATTAAATGTTTTTCATAAATATATTTAAAATCATGTTCTACTTTAAAATATTGGATAAAAAATAAAATTTTAAAAATAATAATATCGGAAATGATCAACATTTCAAGACATAATAAAGAGCAAGACACATATAATTTAAGTACGTCGTATTTAACATTAAAACAATAAAACGAAATGGCTAAATGCAATTCTTAGATATCTTCGGTAATCGAATAAAAGATTAGACATATTTTATGTATTAATTGTGTTATCAGTCAGACAAAAAAGTCATAACTATAATATGTTTCGCTATCTAAAGAATCTCTGAATTGCTTGACAACCAAGATTGAAAACAGTAAAAGGTTATTATAATTAAATCACTTGTTGGTTCCACTATGTTTAAGACATTATTACTAATAAAAAAATAATGGTTCACTAAATTTTTATGTTTTTACATGTAATGTTTATGATAATAGGTTTTAACTTTCTATGTAAGTACAAAATAATGTATGTATTTATATATCTTTTTTTATTTTGTTTTAAGCTTTGATGTAATTTCAATGAGAAAAGTGTGTCTTTTTATCTGTATAAAAGTTTATCTTTAGGGATCTAGTTGCCATAGGTACAATGATGTTTTTCGTTTTATTAATAATTACGGTCTCAATTTTTTATTTATTTTTTATTGCTCTAAAAGAATTTAAAAAAACTAAAATATTGTATTTTCCACCTTTTTAACCTAAAAAATGGAATAAGTAGAACTTCGTTAATCTGAACTAATAAGAACTAAAGTGATTCGGAACACTAAAGAAATTAGTGAAGGAGTTTATTTTAAATATTTTAATGTATACAAAGTGTATTGTATACAAATATTGTTTATTGAATAAAGAACTACAACTTATTTATTGAATAAACTTGTCATTTTTGTTTCATCAAAGAAGCACTTTTTTTTTAAATCTTTGCAGCACTAAAATATCATCTAAAGGCATGTCGTTTTCTTCTGCCCCCTTCAGGATCACATTTAAACATCACAATCTTTAAATTACTAAATTCATAAAGAACGTAGCATATCTGAGACAAATGTTGGTTTTTAAAAATTTATCCAATTATAGGGATACTCTACAAAAATAAGGGAATTTTAAATTGTGTTCTGGTTTATTATATACTATACTCGCCGGCACAAAATTCCGCCACCCTGAAATATTGGCCAAGTTTGATGTTTTATAAATTTTTTATTTTTTATCAGATTCTCACGATTTTGCCATCAGTTTTTAGATACATTTGTTGTGATTTTTTTAAATCATTTTGTAAAGTAGCATTTTTCGATTAGGCTATATTATACAGGAGTAAAACAAACTGTTGTTTTTTCTCGTAATTTCAAAAGACCCTGTAGGAAAATTAAGGTGGATAATTCTGTTTACATACTGTTCCTTGTATCTTTGATGTATTCTAAACATTTCGATTTTTGATTCATTCCATTATCTCATTTCTGCTGCGAGCTGCAAATTTTTTATTAAAACGCTGATTTGAACCTTATTTTTAGACAATTAATGTCAAGTTTTCGGTTAAACATTATCGACGTTGGCTAAGGACGCAATTAATGTGACAAAAAGTTTGACAGTGTCACTATTATAATTTGTTGTGTGTCAATATGGTATTAACTCCAGCAGACGTGGGTAGAATTGTTGCGTTAATAGAGGATGGCCGTAGCAAAAGTTATGTCGCCCATACTCTGAGATTTCCGCGGTCTACAGTTCGAGATACCTGGAATAGGTATTTACAGACGGGAATTTTTACTAGACGACAAGGCTCTGGCAGAAGGAGAATGACCACTACAGCTGATGATTACTTTGTCACCATTAGTTCTTTAAGAGATCGAAAAATAAATAAAGATAAAAAAAATTATAAAACATCAAACTTGGCCAATATTTCAGGGTGGCGGAATTTTGTGCCGGCGAGTGTATATGGTAAGATAATTTATATTTATTATCAAATTAAAAAAATATATTAAATTAGTTGGGAAGCCTTTAACAATCGCAATATGTTTTATTGAGCTAGCTCTTTCCAAAATGCTGTTTTTGAAAGTCGGATTTTGAAAAGTCTCTAGAAGAAACTATTGAAAGCAGCAAATTTATGTGAATAATTTGACAAGAATTCCATTATGTTATTTGTGCCTGAAGAATGTCTGTAAATTTTGAAACAAATTTTTCCATTCTTTCTAATGAGTAAGTCTAGGAAGGGTAGATTCCTCTGACTTGCTTTCTCTAACAAAAAATCTATTGGTAGGTGTAGTTTATTAACCAAGTCATGAAATTATTCCGTTTATTTTTCTCTCCATATTACAAGATGCAAATGTTAACCACGTATCTGTAGAAAATTATATTATTGGTAAAGAAGCTGCTGATAATTTTAAGTGTGATCTAGAGGCAGTTACTTTGCATAATAATTCAATCAGTCCATCTGTCCCAAGCAAATTTTTGGACCACATCTCTAACTTGCAAAAAAAATGTTGCTAATTCCTTTAACTTTGTTGTAACCTTGCGCTCCTTATTTATAATGATTGATCATAAAAAATACAAACGTAAGGAAGCGCCTCGTTTGTATACGGGACAGGAAGCATTTTAATCGTTTACCTCTTAATTTGAGGAATACTGAATGTGACCTTAAGTTTAGGAAAAAATTGAAGACATTTTTACAAAGTGAAGGTTTTTACCCATTGGATGATTTTTTTGGACACTTTTAGTCATATTGTTTTGTTTTATATGCTATTTTTATTATTGTTATTCAATTATTAGTTTTGATACATGTATTTTATAAGTTTCAAAACCTTTACCATATTTTTTATTTTGTTTGATAAACATTTCCACAATTTTCTCTTTTTTACAACTTTGGGGTTTATAACAATAAAGCGACTTTGAAGTTGAATTTTAATAATAAATAGATTATTGGTGTTTTTCATATTCGGATTAACGAGGCTCTACTGTATCACATTCAAGCCACCGTTTGTTTTCATGCCTGTACTGTTTTAATAGCAGTAGACCCGTTAATTTTATTTTAATTAATTTCTTTGCAGATCCCGAAAAAAGAAAATTGATCCAGCAACAGCTGGTTCTGCTCCTCCACGCTCACAAGTGTCAGCGACGCGAGTCGACCCTCGCCAACGGGGAGTCACTGCCTTGCACACTGCCGCATTGCAAAACGATGAAAAACGTACTTAACCACATGACCACTTGTAACGCGGGCAGGAGTTGCTCGGTGGCGCACTGCAGCTCCTCCCGTCAGATCATTAGCCACTGGAAAAACTGCCTTCGACAAGATTGCCCCGTCTGTTTACCGCTAAAACAGCAGGCGGACAAGAGCCGGAATAATCCGGGAGCAAACGCGAACCAACCGCCGAATCCACCTCAACCCCCTGCGGTTAATCCTTCCGAAAATCAACTGCGAAGGACCTACGATACTCTCGGTTTGTCTTCGTCTGTGTCCGGACCGAGTCCGGGGAGCATTTTACCGAATTCCGCCGCGGCTCCTGCACGTGCCCCACTTTGTCTTCCTATGAACCCTCACAATACAATGCAATCGCGCGGACCTGCGGGAATATTAAGGCCGGGACATCCGGGGGGACCCCAAGGAATCGCCCCGAACGTCAGTTTGGCCCCCAACGTTAGTCTGCCCTTGGGCAGCGACCCGTCATCAAACGTTCTCGGACCGCCTCAAGGATTAAATCAGCAACAATCGACTTTTCAACAAAACGTAACAAGCGTGATGATTGGCTTAGCTAGCGGGGCGGAGGCGGCCAATCAAGGTTTAGTCAGTCAATTACCGGGTGGATTACAGCCGGGGCAAGTAACCGCGTCTCCCGTAACCGGAACTAAAGAGTGGCACCAATCGGTGACGGCGGATCTTCGAAATCACTTGGTGCACAAGTTGGTCCAGGCGATATTTCCGACGCCGGATCCTCAGGCGCTGCTGGACAGGCGGATGCACAATCTGGTCGCTTATGCCAGGAAGGTGGAGGGCGATATGTACGAGATGGCCAATTCGAGGTCGGAGTACTATCATTTGCTCGCCGAGAAGATTTACAAGATACAGAAGGAGTTGGAAGAGAAAAGACAGAAGCGGAAAGAGCAGCAGATGCAACAGCAAAAGCAACAGCAGGGAATCATGCCTAATGTACAGGGTGTCGTTAGGGCGCCGATGGTGCAGCAGCAACAGGTAAGAGACCTTTATTAGAAAAACGAGATAAAAAAAATACAATGAGACAAAAAAAAACTTTTTAACACTTTTTAAACGTTTAGTGAATTTTAAATGTTTGACGAATTATTAAAAAATAAATAAATAACGCCAAACACTTTCACCAATTCATATTCATACGCCAGACAAAGTTACAATATTAAAGAAATAAACTTTAAAAAGTATCCTATCGTTGCCTTCTTTATTTATACTGGAAACGGTGTGCTTAATTCACAAAAAGTGCAGAGATCTCAATGTTGGAGATAGGCACCATTATAGCAGCAGAGGGGCTAATGATGTGATTTTGCCTGTACCCTCAAACTCATTAATAAAAAGGTAATTTATATTTGATGGTAAAAAAATGTTTAATCATCTTCCAGCGGATATTAAGGAAGTGCAAAGTAATAGAGTCTTTAGGAAAAGGGTTAAAAAATTGTTGGTTGCAAGAGGCTACTATGAAGTAAATGACTTCTTTTTAGATAGATTTTAACATATGACATTATATATTTTATATTTTCTGACGAATATTTGTCTGTGCCCTGTCAGAAATGTGTATGGAGTACTTAAGTTTTGCTGTAAGAGATTTTCTTTTTTGAGCATTATTTTAGTTGCTATTTTATACATATGTATGATTTGTGTATTGTATATGTGTTTTTTTGTTTGTTTGTACCTATGTATAGTAATGCCATTCTTCCCATACAGCTTTGTCGACAAGATTATCTCTTATGACAATAAAGCATATTTTGATTTGATTTGATATCCATTTGTTCTTAATTTGCAGGCTGGCGAAGTCTAACAAAATGAATGCTATTCTACTTAACCAGCCATACATATATCTATGAACAATGTAAAGCAAAACAAAATTAAATCAAAAAGTTTTTAAACGCAAACAAGAAATAATGTAATATTTATAATATAAATGTAATGGAAATTTGCGCCTTTATATTTAAGAATAATCAATGTCTATTGGTTACCCTTAAAAAGATGAGAAATTGAAAAAAAGAAAATTGTTAGTTAATATTGGCGCAGCATGCAGCCATAGTTGAGCATATTAAGTTTAGATAACTTTGCATATCACATACCTACTGGCACTTGATTTGTACATCAAAAAAATCTGTTTTGAGTTTAAATTTAAATTTATTAAGGGTATGCAATCAAAATTCATCTGGTGAATGAAGTGAGTTAAGTAACTTTATTGCGTTTTAGTCAAAGGACTTAGAAACGAGGCATAGAATACTTTGTCTTATATCTTACGTTTACAGAATGTATGGAACGACGTCTTTTAAAGACATTTAAATAGCAAGATATTAAAATTGCCATCATGATTAGCTAAAACTTTGTGTGTAAAATTTTATAAATGATATTTTCATCTGTTTTCCATGCAAAGCAATTTGAAGTGTATAATTTTATGAGATCTATAATCATGTTTTTTTAAGTCAAAAATGAAATGAGCCCAGGCATTCTGCATGACCTGTATCATATTTCAATGAAGCAGATCAAGGCAAGGATAGTATACAAAATTACAGTAGTTAAAGACTGAAAGGACAAGCGAATCTCTTAATATTATTTTAAGTCTGAAAGTAAATCTGAAAAGTGGCTATTTAGATTTTCAATCTAGAAAATCCTCTCCGCCTTAACTGCTCTGCATACTCGCTAAATCGTAGTTGTGAATCGACACAAACATGTTCATCTTTGATTTTACCATTAGGTTGGATTTTTTTGAATTTATTCAATTGGAATTCAAAAAGTAGCTTTATTGCCCTAAACAGAATTATTGACAAAGCCTTATTTAATTTAAGTCAGTAAAACTTAGAACTAGTAGATATCAGAAACCAAACTAGAGTTACATTTTTTTTTCAAATCACACATACATATTTGGTAATCAGGACAAAACATCATTAAAAACTCGTCTAGATTATAATATGCCTTAGTAACTAATAATCTTTTTAAACGCTATATTGTTGCTATATCGTAAATTTTCATTAATGGGTAGATTACATAAAACTACGTTACTAAAGAAGCATTTTTCAGCCAATGTAGATACAACTTTACTAGAGATATCTTTATTGTTAACACCAACCAAAATAACTACAAAATCTGACCTAGTGAATTCATTTTTTGAAAAGATTCTATACTTTTAGCAGCTTCATTAAACTTGGCAAACAAATAATTTGAATTGCATATTCAGTAGAAAATAAGTTTAAATAACTAAACATGTTTCTACCATAGTTGTCCGTTAAAAATATCAGTTTGTTCTTTTTTATCTTATTAACATCGTTCTTACCTACAGAAACTCTTGGAAACTGCTGCTCTAATACCTCTAATACAGATTCATCAACATTCCTTTCTTTGTCTAGTGGTCCGTTATATTGAAGAGTTGGAGGACCACTTATTGTATTATCTTCTGTTTGAGTTGACATATTTGACAAACTGGCTCTGAGAACATTCTTCACTAACAAGCTTGTCATTGAGAACCATTCTCAGTCGTCTTATTTACTTGTTTCCAGAACAGTTGTCAGTCTCAAGAACCTGGTAATCATGGTACAGTTGATGGACGTAAGTTTAGTCAGTTTCTTTTGCACCTGATTTACATGATTCAAATGAGTGGTAATCAGGATTAAGTTGTTTTCAGTGAGTACCTGAATCTTTTGCCTTAAGTGCACAATTTCACTGTGTTATTTAATTTAGTGAATCAACCATCTTTCTTCCCTATTTTAAAACCTATTCTTCAAAGTCTTGGGTTTTACGTCGCTGTTTTGTGTAATGTACTTAATTGTTCATTTGGTCAACCTCTGCTCTAAGAGAGTTAATAATTTCTTTTGTTCGTCTATAGTAATAAACTCCAATTCTCATTCTTTCTTAGGGAGTTCCTTTTTAAGATAGTGGTTGAATTGTAACAATCTATCGATTTTACTTTACACATTTTTGAGATTTTGGTCATTATCTAAATCTTTTTTTCAAAATACCGACAGAAAAGTTTAGGTTTAAGTTACATTTACGATAAATCGCTGAAAAATAGCTTCAACTTAAAAATCACAACTTAATCTCCGTGTATACAGATTAAAAAATGTTCGAAAGTCAATGGTCACCAAACATTTATTGAAAAAGTCTTGGAATGTTTCATTGAGTTTTTTTTGTATTGTATTGTTATTTTGTAATCATGCAAACGTTTTCTCTTTCATTAGTTGTTTGTCAGGAAATATTTCTTCTGCATGTTTTTGCTATTTGGTCACATCATTAAAACTTTATTTTAATAGGAAAAAATAAAACGCATTCTTTCGCTTACTAATATATCATGAATATACCTTAATACTAATATGTATTATAGTGAGTGGCGGCAGACTGTGCGTTTTATTTTTCTTAACTTAGAACACTGTTGTAAAAGTTGACCACTTCTTCTGCTTTATTTCTTTTCATTGTTATCTTTGACTCATTGCTTTAAAAATTCGCGAATATATTATTATCAACACATTAATTCAAGTTCAACACTTATTCATATTCGTAATAGATTATTTAATTAAGATATTTGTTTTATACCTTATTATTGAAAAGGAATTTTGGTCTTTCAGATTATTCCATAATATAAAGGTCGTTCGATTAAAAAAATTTTTTTCAATCGAAAAAGTTGTCATTAAGTTATTTTTTTTATTACTGTGTTTAATTTAGGTGCTTTTTTTTCCCAAAGCGTTTTCTACAAACTTCGAAAATCAGTTTAACAAAAAACGGCCCGGCTTATTTATCTCGATCGTCGACGTACAAATGGTCAATTCGTTTAATTGATTAAAAGCTATTTAACTGATTGAATTTAAAGGCTTAAGGTGGATGAATAGGTTTATGAATCGTTACTTGTAAATTAATTGGCCAATAGATAATATTACCTATTTAACAGGTGCTTCGTTCGGGATCCCCAAGCCCATTGCAGAACGCCAACCTGGGACTAAACAACCTATCATCGGGCCAGATGTCTTTCCCAGTTTCGCAACCGAACCAATCAGGTCAAACTTTACCCCAGCAACAACAACAACAACAGCAACCGAACCTGGTCGGCTTGCCCGGCCCCAGTCCGACAACGTCAAATCCCGGTCTGTCTCCGTTCGGGAATCCCCTGTCGCAAGGAAGCACTTCTTCCACGGCAAACCAGTTCCAGTCCAACGGACCAATCAGTTTACCGCAAGTATCGCCGGCGGGGAACCAACAGAACCAGTTCGATTTGTTGAAAAACAACCGGGTTTCACCGTCACCGTCCAGTTTCGGACAGCAACAAACCCCTCAACCGCAGCAGACCAACCAAACGAACTCGTCGTGTCAACAAAACGGAACGCCGCGCTTAAGTAACGACTGCGTGCCCACACCTTTGACCACGCCTACGGCCACCACCGGACCGAAATCCGTTAGTTCTTCGCGAGGCCCTTCGCCCGCCCCCGCGACTCCTGCAACCCCGACAAACTCGGCGGCCAGTTTAGGAAAAGGGATGAGCAGTGCGGAGAGGGCCGCCCTGGCCGCCCCCAGGCAGTCTTCCGCCCTTTCCTCGCAAATGGCCGCCCTACTGGCCGCCTCCGAAGATAACGAGGACTCGCCGCCGCCCGCGCCCGTCGTCGAAGAGGAGGGCAAAGGGAAATTGGACCGGATTAAGCAGGAACCGATGGATATCAAGCAGGAGAACGACGACGATCAGAACGAGTCCGGCGGTAAGAATATTAACAACGACAATATGAAAATGGAGATCAAGTCGGAGATTACGATGAATGAGGCCGCGGCTCGTGTGAAGGACGAGCCCCCCGGGGTAAAGGAAGAGTCTACCGATAATTCCAGCGACGTGAAACCGAGTATGGACGGGGCAGCCGCGCCTGGACCTGACGGAAAGAAAATTAAAGGTAAGTTATATCAGTGGTACAGATGCATATCCGAAAAAGTCACTTTTCACTGTTTTATTTATTTATCTATCTGAGTATTTTTATTAGTTTTTTTCTATTGTTAATGAATGTTAGGAGATCATTTGTTTAAAATCTATCCCTGTACACGGCCATTCTTTATAATGTCCGATCTTCCTTAACTTTTAACCTAATTCTTATTCCACTAGGCAAAAGAATAAATTATATAGGCCAAAAATGCAAAAGAATATCAGATTAAAATCTGTTTATGAATATGGTGTTAAGAATCTCCGACAACAGAGTTCATTATTAGTTACCTCTATGTATTTATAATAAAATTGTTGAGTTTACATGGAATTTACTTGGGTTAGGCCCTTTTTCATGTTGACTACATAGTAGTATAAAACCTTGTTCTCTGTAGCAACCAGAAACTGCTCACCAAATAGTCCAAAACTTACACTGTTGGATTCATTTTTGTGGGGGGGTTTTAAAGGACAGAGTGTGTTCACAAAGAAGTGCAAATATGAAGAACTCAGGGCTAGAATTTTAAATTCTATAAACCAGCTTAATCAGGAAAATTCAAACTACGTTAGTAATGCAATTTATGAGCTAGAAAGGGGCTTTCAAAATGGTGGGCATGTTCAGTAATTGTGAAATTTTACTATTTTAGTTGTATATTAGTTAAGAGTTCATATGTTATAAAGAAAATAAATAAGATTCTAATTATTGCATAAATTTATATGTATTTTTTATATCAAAATGTATAAAAAGTAAAGTCTAACCAGTGTCTAAAACACAATCTTGTGACCAAATCACAAACTTTAAACCAAAATATTTAAAAACGGTCGAACCAAATGTTAATAATGCATATTTTCGAAATAAGAATAACAAGATCTATCATATAAAAAAAATATAATACAGGTCTTCCATTTAAGTATCCCATTTAACTTTTGAAAATAAAAAATATTCTTAACAAAAAAATTACAAAACAGAAAAACAACTTGGCAATGCATAATATACAAACCAAATATCCATTGTTGCCACTTTGTGTTGTCTTTCATGTTCTAAATAAGTATAATACTCGAAAGGCAAATACACAGCTCTACATTACTTTTGCTTGATTATCTCAGGTGCATGATGTTGTGTATTACAATATTCAATCATTTGTCAGAAAACATTCCTAGTATAAAATCATTTTTAGCATTTAAAAGAGCTTTAAAAACAATATTATCTAATTATCCTCTTTACTCTTTTTTTTAAAACTTTTAATTAGTTTCTTTTAGGTATTCATATATCTTTTTTAACTCTGTGTTTTGCTGACTATTCTGATATATTGTACCTACATTATGTCTATGGAAATATACACTACCGGCCAAAAGTGAAGAAACATTTACAAATTTAACAATAACATCTTAACATACAAGATATTATTTTACATTTTTAGTAGAAAATCTTCAGCTCTATTATTGCAGCATAAAAACACATCCTTCTTGTTTGTATTTACCTTATCAGTTGATCAAAAAATTATTTATGCTATTTTATGTGGACAAAAGTGAATAAACGTTCCAAACAAATCTCATTTGGTATTTAAAGTGATTATTTATCATTAGTTTGATCTTAACGTTGAGTGTTAAACTGTTATATACGATTTGAGCAAAATGCCTCGCGGAATAGATCTTAGTATTGATCTCCAAAAATTAATTGGAAATATAACAAAGTGGAATTGCTAGGCAAATTAATCGTAATAGATCCGTAGTTTCAAAAACTATTGCTGCTTTTAGAAAATATAATAGTGTGACTACCCGTCCTTCCTTCCTATTCTTATGGATCCGGATTCCTTCCTATTCTTCCGTTCCTATCCTTATGGACGGCCAAGGAAAACGAATAAAGTTATTGAGAGGAAAATAAAAATGTTGGCAACAGAACATCCCATTATGCCCGCCACAGAAATTTATAATGAAATACCTGGAGTTTCGATATCTGTGCGTACTATTTGTCGTCGTTTGACTGAATTTGGACTTTATAGCCGTCGTCCAGCCAAAAAACCATTCATTTCTAAAAAGAATAGATTGGCTAGACTCCAATTTGCACAGGAACATCTTGATTGGACAACCCAAAAGTGGAAAACGGTTCTATTTTCTGATGAAAGCAAGTTCTGTCTATTTGGATCTGATGGAATGAAATGGGTTCGTCGTCCTGCCAATACTAGACTTAATCCAAAGTACACCAGGGCAACTGTAAAACATGGTTTGGGGTTGCTTTTCCGGATCTGGAGTAGGACCATTAGGAAAAGTTGAAGGAAAAATGGACAGATTTTAATTTTTAAGAATTCTTTAGGATCATATGCTTCAATACGCAGAAGAAAATATGCCGCTTCGATGGTGGTTTCAGCAGGATAACGATCCGAAGCATACCGCAAAAGTAGTAAAGAAATGGTTTGAAGACGACGATGTGCCCCTTATGAAATGGCCCGCACAAAGTCCGGATCTAAACCCGATAGAAAACCTATGGGACCATTTAGATAGGAAAATCAGACAAAAAAATAAGGATAAATTTAGAAACCAGGATGATTTGTTCACAGCTCTTCAAGAGGAGTGGAATTCCATTTCGGCAGATTATATTGACAGCCTAATGAACTCTATGCGAAGTCGGTGTGCTGAAGTTATAAAAAATAAGGGTTTTGCTACACATTATTAGTCTTTGTATGTACAACTAACTAATACATTGTGTATAAAAAATAAATAAAAATAGTGTTTCTCCACTTTTGTCCCCTGTAAAAACAAGAATAAAATATATTAGTTGTCACTTGTTTTTTTTTTAATTTTTTACTGGAGGAACTGAAGACTAGAAATAAAATTATATTTAAAAAAAATAAAAAATTAATGATCAAATACACTAATATAAAAATAAATACAAAAGACACTTTGTTTCTCCACTTTTGTCCGGTAGTGTATATTTTGATAACTACATAATGTATGCTATGTAATAGCTTTTCGAACATTTAATAAATTTTTTCATTATCTTTTCAATTGCTAAGTTGTATTATTCATCTTGCTTGTTTTGTGGATGCCATTGGTCAAGAAATCATCTTTTTCAAAAGAGTTTTCGTTTAAATTGTGTGTAATAAGAGGGCTGCTTTTAAATTAAATTCCGCATGTGGGAAACACTTGGTACAATTCTATTATATTGAACCTCGATCCCAAGCTTTTGAAATTAAAAAAACTTAATTAAAGAATAAATAACCATATCTTTAAAAGTTAACGATTTTAGGTCTTTTAAAATATATTTTAAGTAACTATATTACAACTTAATCCATTGAACTAAAAATGATATGCCTAATGGATGGCATTGCAATGGAAAACTGCCGCTATTGTGGCTAGCAATAGCTGCAAACTATGTGACATGCAACTTAAATGTTGAAAATTATTTACTTTATTTAAAAAAAAAGCTGTATGTTGTTTGTTATCCCTTTTTTCGAAATGGTTGAATTTAAGTTGTCTATTAAAATTGTTTGATTTTTAAACTCAGTAACTCGTTAGTGTTGGCTCTTAACATAAAATTAGTACTTTGGGAATAATATGCCAATAAACATGGTTGTTGTGGTAGAGTTTGCCATAGTCCTTATAAAATTACTTTCAAGTTTAAATAAATCATTGAACCATTCATTGGTTGACTTTTATTGACCTCTGGGGACCTCAGAACACAATATCCAGTTCTGAAAGCGCATTTCAGCCACTGTACATGCCTTTTGAATTAAAATGGAATAAACCTTACAGCTTTATTAATTTCCACCGATATTGATTTCTATTGATATTGGCATATATTTTTTATTTTATCTTTGAGTTTAACATAATATTCACAGTTAAAGTATAATAAGTAAAGTAAATATTATCGAGCGTCAAAATAATTTCTGTATTCATATATCTGATTAAATGATTTACTATAATCAATAGCTTTTTCTAACCAGAACGTTGTACGTTAAATTTATATTTCTATGAATTGTAAACAAAAAAATATAAAGTTACTTCAGTTTTTTTAAAATGGGTATTACATTATTTTTCAGTATTCAAACCGGACGAGTTACGACAGAAACTTATGCCAACTTTGGAGAAACTATATAGACAGGATCCTGAAAGTATACCTTTCAGACAGCCAGTAGACCCGCAAACTCTCGGAATACCCGACTATCCCGATATTGTTAAGAAACCGATGGATTTATCGACGATTAAGAGAAAACTCGACATAGGACAGTATCAGGATCCTTGGGAATACGTAGACGATGTGTGGCTAATGTTCGACAACGCCTGGCTGTATAATAGAAAGACCAGTCGAGTTTATAGGTATTGTACGAAGGTAAATAGTTGGAATTGATGCGTTTCTTACATTAGTTTTAACACTTTTTTTTGTTGTTGTAGTTGTCAGAAGTGTTTGAACAAGAAATCGATCCTGTTATGCAGTCTATGGGGTATTGTTGCGGACGTAAATATACTTTTAATCCTCAAGTGTTGTGTTGTTATGGGAAGCAATTGTGTACAATTCCTAGAGATGCTAAGTATTATAGTTACCAAAATAGGTAAGCAATTGAGAATATATGCGAATAAAATAGATTTAAATTTGTGTTTATAAAGTTAGAGGACATTTGAAATTTGTACAATTATCTGTTATTAAAAAGTTTTAAGTCAGTGAAATCGTTAAAAACTTTAAACGGAAACTGCTAACAGAATTTACTAGGGAGCCTAATTTTAAAATTATTTACATATTTAAATATACCCGGTGGTCTATCGAAAACAGTCCAGCGAGATTTAAGGTCTTGAATGTGCAAATTTAGTTAGGTATAGCAAAGTTGTAGGTTTGCCAAAAATCTACAAACTAACATTTTTTTTTATATGGGTGGTCACAAAATTGTACACAAATTGAACTTTTTCCTTAATATCATTCAAAATATGTTTTTTTTCAAATGCAACACCCTTTATATTATTTCCAAAATGATTAGGCATGGAGAGAGAGCTTTACTTTTACATTTTTATAATTGGAATGCGTCGTTGCCAGGTAATTAATTTTTTCCTTATTTTTTTTTGTCCTAGAGGGTTTGTTTAAAAAATTGTAACATCTACGGATTCAACCTAAACTAACGAAATTTCTACACAGTTAGTTTAAGATACCTGTTAAAGACTGGCAGTGATATTTTGTCATTTTTGTATCATAGAGTATTTGTTTCGAATTTATCAAAATGAAATACCTACTCAATATTTTCAAATTTTTAATTGAAACACTCGGTATATTTTTATATATAATTTATTCTTGAAATTAACCATTTACTTTTTAAGATATCATAATTTTTGTGTATTAATTTTTTCTGAATAAAATTTTTTGTTTTCAGTTTGAAAGCATACGGACTCGGCTCAGATCGCTACACATTCTGCCAAAGGTGTTTCAACGATATTCAAGGAGACACAGTTACATTAGGCGATGATTCTACTCAAGCTCCAACGTAAGTGTAACTCTTTCTATTTTTTATCTTATTTTCTATCTACTTTAATATCCTAATATTGTATGTCTAGAGTTACTAGAGAAGTAATTGGTGATTTGTTCAACTGGAATTATTTAGTTTTGAATGCTATTATTAGCTAAGATTCATATGTTATAATTATTTTTGCAAAAGCAGAGTTTTTCAGAACTTAGTAATAGGAATAAAACACTATTATTTTGATGCGACGTTGCGCCGGTTTAATTCTGGCTTCGTCAGGTACTGAAATAATGATGGATTTACATAACAAAATAGAGAGAAGTTCCTTTCCTTAAAATAGGCAAGAATTACACCCTTTGTTCAAATGTAAATACAAAAAAGATGACGCAGTTTAAAGAATTAGAATCTCATTAATAAAAACATAGAGTTCACAGAGATTTAAAAGAAAAGAAATAGTTAAAAAAAATTATCTAATTATCTTAACAGTCAGTGGTAATTTAAAAACACGTAAAAAAAAGCAAGTAAATGTTTAAACGAAGTAAAAATTTAAGTAAGAAAACCAGTAATGTATCTCACATGTCTTTTGTGTGTGCAGTAAAAACTTTCCTATAGCATTTGGAAGCTGGAACACAGATTCCTTGCCTGCATATATAGCACTTACTTCATTAAAAAAATTGAATATCTAGAAGTTGTATTTGATCCACACCTAAAATGGAATAATCATGTTGAACATGTTAAGAATAAGGTTAGATCATGTATAAATAAATTTCAAAGAACTAAAGAAAATACTTTAACTTTTCATATTAAAATACTATACGTAGCACTCGTACAACCACAATTTTAACATTGATATTTTGAGAATAATCTTGGATAAAAACGTAACTAACCAAAACAAATTCAAAACCCTATTTTGACTATTGTACTTCCAAGACTATCAATTTTTTATTCTGCTTCAAAATTGTTATTTAAATGTATTTTAACACTAGTTCGCATTAATCACCAAATATCCATGCAACTCACAGAATCCCAGGGTTTTTTTGTAAGCCATGAATGCCACTGATGCGTATATCCGACTTGTTTAAAAAAGATACAAAAAGGGTAAACCAGTGTTTGATGTAAATTTTGTTAACAGTGAATCTGAAATAGGATAAGATAATTAAGAATTTGTTTCTATTAAAAAGCTACAACCTTACTTATCAAAGAGCTGACATATAACTTTTAACTAAAAATCAGCAACAGGTAGTTTTTTTAGGCAGACCTTTATGCCAATATGGTTCATATTACCATTTGTGTTGCTTTTTCCAGATAAACCACTACGTTTAATATGTATCCAGTTTCACAATCACATATCCCAACTAGTATTTTTGGCAACAGCTACGTAATCGCGACTATAAAGAATACTTTAAAGTTGTGGTTACTAGTCGCGGGAACCGTTTAGGCACCGTTCTGTTACCACTTTTTTACCAAAATTGGGAATGATTTTGCTGTAGCAAATACGTAATTCTATCGTCCCGGGAACTTGTTTTTAACGTCCCATAGTGGTTTTCGGGATGTCATAAAGTAGTAATTGTGCAGTGCTAGTTACTAAGAAGTTACTGAGACAATATTATGCAAACATTTTGATTCTCTTTCTTTGTCAACGCAAATAATTTTATATGTCCGTCTTTATTCTTTATTCTAAGTGATGGCGTTGTATCGGGGTTAATCTACTTCATATTGTATTTAATATAGCTGATATTATCGCTTACCGCAGTGGAAACATGTAAATGAAGCAAATTTTACTGTTAAACATAGGCAATATATGACGAAAATAAAGAACGCCTCATTAAAATAATGACTTTTAACAAAAAAATATACCAAGTCTAAATATTTAAATTTAATTTTTTAAAGAAGGTAAAACCCTAATTATTTGTTGTAACCAAGTGATTTAAGTAAGTTATTTTTTTATGGACTTTTATGGTTTAACATTTTCTAATAAAATACTATTATTTATTTCATTAGTAAGTTTCATTTAGAATTACTTTCAAGCCGACCCTATTCCCTTTATCACTTCTTAAAGACGTTGGTCCTTGCACAATGGGGCTTAATGGTCTAATATGAGAATTCGTTGATTTTCAAATCTGCTACAAAAACATCCCCACAACAAAGATAAATACATCTTTTTTCAATGTACTAAAAAGAGACGCAAGTAATAGCAAGACCATACAACCTCTTTCTATATTTCTATTCCGAAGGTTGCCGACGGCAACCCGAACTCTACCCGATCGCAGCCAGTTTAGATTGAGAGTAGAGTTTAGACTTTTTTCTGTAATAGATAGAAATTTTCTTTCTATCGAGTTAAAGAGTTCGGTCGCAGGACTATTTGCTGGCCAATCCATAGTTTCAGTTCCACCATCATCATTAAAATAATTTTGAACAATCTGAGCATTATCCTGCTGAAAAAAAAATCTCTTAGAATCTCTTTCCGGATTTTGGAAATCTCCAAAAATAATTCGAAATAATGTAGTGGTGCGTTAACTTTGCTGGCCAGTGTATTTCAAAATGCACTGCTGTTTAATAAAATAATAAATTGATGGGCACAGAAACAGGTTACAATAATTTATTTTTTCTTAATATTTCTTTTTTCGTAATACTTCTGTTTGTCATAGTAACTAAGTTAATTATGGAGTGTAGAGACAGTTTCTTTTTTTTTTTTGAGTAGCATTGTAAATTTAATCCTTCTCATTTGCATATACAGGCATTCAGTTGTCTAGGTGCAAAACTAGATTAAAGACTATAAAATTAGAATTTTGGTATTGGTAAATAAATCTGTATCTTGAATTTATTATTAATAAAGCATTATTATTATTAGTTTGTATATTTAAAAACCTCTGACAAAATTAATCTTTTGTTACACATTTTAATTTTAAACTTTCATTTTATTATATTTTGTTGAATACACTTATTACTATTATTGTTTTTCAGGGCAATAAAAAAAGACCAATTTAAAGAAATGAAAAACGACCACCTGGAAATGGAGGAGTTCGTTTACTGCACGGACTGCGGCCGTAAACTGCACAAGATCTGCGTGCTGTACCACGACGCGATCTGGACCTCCGGTTTCACCTGCGACGAGTGTCTGAACACGAAAAATCAAAAACGCCGCGACAACCGGTACACTGCCAAACGACTGCCGGCCACCAATCTCGGCGTCTACATCGAAAATCGCGTGAACATTTTCCTTAAGAAGAAGGAGGCGGGCGCGGGCGACGTGCACGTGCGCGTCGTCTCTAGCAGCGATAAAACCGTCGAAGTTAAACCGGGAATGCGCAGCCGGTTCGTCGAAACCGGCGAGTTGGCACCCGAGTTTCCCTATAGGGCGAAAGCGCTGTTCGCGTTCGAAGAAGTCGACGGGGTGGACGTGTGTTTCTTCGGTATGCACGTGCAAGAGTACGGGAGCGAGTGTCCCGCCCCTAATACGCGACGCGTCTACATCGCCTATTTAGACTCTGTGCATTTTTTCAAACCGAAACAGTTCAGGACCGCTGTGTATCACGAGATTCTTTTAGGGTATTTAGATTATGTTAAACAATTAGGGTACACGATGGCGCACATTTGGGCTTGTCCTCCCAGCGAGGGGGACGACTACATCTTCCATTGTCACCCGCTCGATCAAAAGATTCCTAAACCTAAGAGGCTACAAGACTGGTATAAGAAAATGCTCGACAAGGGTATTATTGAGAGGATTATTCTTGATTACAAGGTATGTTTTTATTGTATTATGTTTACTTTATTGAAAAAAACCCTAGTGCTTAGTTGTTTCCAAATCCTATCATTCTTAAATAGTTCTTCTTGATTACATTTAAAAATATCCCAAGTTTTAATAAACAAATATAATATACAACGTGCCCAAGATAAGGAGGGCCACTACAGGATCTTCTTAACCATGAGAGATAGAAAGTTGGTTAAATGGGAAGAGGTCAGTGGCTTTGGGTGGTCGATAACACCAAATTTTCGAAAAAAAAATTAATATTTTCTGCTATTTTCTATCTTCGAAAATAAATGACACTTTCTCTTTAGCTTTTTGTTCCTCTTTAAGCATGCTATTATTAAATCTTAGATTCGATGTTTCGTCTTCGCGCTATCATTAACTTTTTTTTTTAATATGGACCTTGCTTTTCAATATGGAAGATTAAAAGTGCTTTTAATTCCGAATTCAATGTTGTACTCATCGGAGATACTTTTCTAGAACACAACTTTTATTCTGTTGATGAGTTTATAACCACGCCTCTGAATGAATGACAATTAATGTGCTCAGATCTTCACAGATTTTTTGTTAAATTTTGTTGTACTTTAAATAAAATTTTAAATAATTTTAAGTTAATTTTATTACTGTTATAACTTTGCTCAGCAACAGTAGGTATTTATGTTTTTGTTAAGATATCATAATCTTTGTACTTGTTTATATTTTTTGCCTATATTTATATGTTTTTGTTTGTATTTGATTTTAAATTTGTGTAATGACATAGGTATGTAATTTTTTTTTCTTTTAATCTCTCAATTGAAGACCTTGGGGCAACAAGGATCTAAGCCAGAAAACGTTAGTTTTGAGAAAATCAATTTTTAAAACATTTTTTAAATCCTGAAATCAACAACAAAAAATTGTGTTAAATAAAAAAGACATTTAGTTTTAAAAATAATATTATGTTTATTAGCGTATGAAATAAAGAAGGTTCACATAGACCTTTAAATTTTTGCAAAAAAATAAAAATATGAAGAAAAGGTGGCTTGTACCCTTTTTCCTAAAAAAAAATTATGAAATACTTGTTTAAAATCGTATTTTTTTAAGTAAAATTTATTTTTAGTATTTTTTTTAACGAAATTATTTATTTATATTAATATAAACTACATGTTATTTTGTTGTGAACATTTAGAATTTAATAGAATACAAAAAAAAATTATATTTAATAAAAATGTATTGGTAATGTTTGGAAAAAAAAATTCTAACAAGCGTAGTCGGAAAAAAAAAGCATATTAAAAATGTTTTTGTTAAATACATTAAAAAAACTTAATCGTCGTCACTAAGATCGGAAAATTCGTCAACTTGTTCCACCTCATATTCCAAAGTACGTAGTTCTTGTCGTTGTGCCTCTGGTGTGGCACCGACTTCATTATAAAATTCCATGTATACTGGGGGAATGTAAGGTAAAAGCTCGATCAGATTTTGTATTTTTTTCGGATTTAATGGAACAGGTCCGTTGTATTTTTGTTTTAAATCATTTATATTTATTAATACTGCGTTTCTTCAACTCCTTTTTCCAATATTGCAGATTTTAAACTCTTCATTGAAGCAGTGTTTTACGAGCATTTCATTGTGATTTCTTTTATTAAATTTTGCACAACATATTTTGCTAAACTGAAGTTTTTCTTTTTTATCGGTTAAAGTCTTTTTTGTAATCTGAGCTTGTAGTTCCTTGAAAGATAAAATATCTCTTTGCTTTATTTCAACCACTTTAAAAGGGTTAGTTCTTTTGCAGTTTTGAACAGCACTATACCAATCGGCTGGAACATAGGCACACTTCATGTAATGCCTTTTGTACTTCTCAATAATAGCAAAGTCGCGATCACTTGGCAACTGGGTATGCCCAACTATGAGATACCTATGCTTAATACTTTCGAATATTCCATCTTTTACCAAATTTTGCCAAAGACACATTATGGACCAATTTTTGTTTTGGCCTGTGCAATTATCTGAAAATACTATGAGTTTTTTTGCTTCACTTTTATTTTCTTTAAAGTGCTTGTAGACAATGCTTGCAATTTCATCACTTCCACGTTTGGCAGTGTTTTCTGACCACATATACATATACCCTTTTCCACTTCCACAGTCATGAATGCCCAAGTTGTACACCCACGCTTTTCTTAAATAGAATGCTGGCCCTACAGTTAGATTTGGTACAGGTAAAGCCTGTTGAAGATCAAACGATATTACACAAGTATCTTTAGATTCTTTTGCAATTTCAGTTTCTTTTTTTAAATTATCTTGAAGAGCAGCAGCTTTTCTTAGGTGTAATTCTTTTTGGACAGAAATCTCTTTCTTTAATTCTTCAGAAAGAGTTTCGTTCAGAAGTTCAACCATATACCGATCGCATGTTTTACATGTGTCGCTTTTTGGAAGCTTAAACCCTATATTGTATTCTGTTGAAAAAATACGTCTGTACTTATCTTCAGAAGCTGGCTTAATATTTCTTTGCTGGCACCACGTAACATAGTAGTCTTTATATAAAGCAGAAATACTTAGATCATGATCCAAATAAACTTTTTGTGGATTTTTTTTCTACTGTAATGTGATGTGTATTTAGGGATAGAATCAATGTGATTTTTAACCGATTGATAAGTTTCCAAACTTACTTTGTTTCGCCTATTAAAATAAGTGCCTCTTTTTCAGAAGTAGGAGTTGAACAACCGTCTGCGATTTGTTTAGAGAGAAGTTGTATCCTTTTTTTAGAATTTTGGAGACCATGAATTCCAATAAATTCTTCTCTGCAAATTTTTACGTCAATCCCGTTAACTTTAACAAAATAATGTATGTTAAATTTTCTTGAAGATACTTCCCTTTTACACTTCTTATATGTTCTCTTTTTGGGCACAGATTTCATTAACGAAAATAGGTAAATATCTTGCTTACTATAGTCGCCGAGGTTCCAAAACGAATTGAATATAAAATTTTCCTTTCTTTCCAATAGTTGGCGACAACCATTTTTGCACGTACATGGTTTTCCAATTTCCCAAGCCTTTATTTCTTGTCCTCGCGAGAAGTTGTAGCTGTGACGTAGGTTTCTTTTAATTTTTCTTTTATTTTTTTGTCTTCTATCTACATTTTTCTGTCTCCATCTTGAGGGAGTATTCTTCTCCGGAGTAGGTAAAAGTCCTCTTAAAGTCCTAGGATTCTCATCATATGCTTTAATTGGATGTTCTGTTATTTTAGAAACAGTTGTAACCCTTGCCATGCCTATTTGGTTTCCTAAAACAAGAAGATAATAACGCTAATATTTTTTGTACAATAACGATACAAGCCACAAGTACTTAAATTTTTTGACATAAAAGAAACTAGGCGCAGAACATGTCAATTAAAAATATTATATTACAAATTTTTGACAAAAGAGGCCTGCTCAATACAATAAATTTAATGCTGGCTAATAAATCAATTCAACAACGTTAACAAACAAGAACAATACTTAACATAAGTTCAAATAATAACAATCAATAACTAATAAAAATGTACAAAATAAAAGAATCTATGTCGGTAGTAGATGTTCAAAAAGATTTTTCTTTCATTTTCTAAGCATAAATAGAATCTCCTTATGAGTGGATACCAACACATTTCCCCTTTAATATTGATTACATAATAGAAAAGTACACCAACTCTATTGTCACTAAATAATTATTGAGTTCTAGCCTAATGCTTGATATTCAGCAGCCGCAGAACAAAAAGCTCTTGTTAATCCAGTCTAAAATATGCCCCAATTCACTTTGAACATAATGACGCACAATGATTTATTAACTTTCTGTTTAAATATACTGTAATAAAATTAGACGTTAACATTCCGATTGTTCACTTTCAGGACATCCTTAAGCAAGCTATGGAGGACAACTTGCGTTCAGCAGCGGACCTTCCGTACTTTGAAGGCGACTTTTGGCCGAACAACTTGGAAGAGAGCATAAAAGAATTAGATCAGGAGGAAGAAGAAAAAAGAAAACAAGCGGAAGCTGCTGAGGCCGCAGTGAGTAATATTATATTTGTATTAAATTTTTTTTTAAATGAATTCTTTATTAACTATTTTCAAATAATGATCTCGTTATCTTTAAACGTTATATGTATTTTTAGATATTTTCATCTATGGATGAGAGCGAAGTAGGACCCGACGGTAATAAGAAGTGTCAGAAGAAGGCGAAAAAGAGCACAAAATCCAAAGCAAACCAAAGAAAAAGCAACAATAAAAAACTGAATACTCCACAGACAGGGAACGATTTGTCGACAAAGATATTCGCCACCATGGACAAGCACAAGGACGTCTTTTTCGTTATTAGGCTACATTCAGTCCAGTCGGCGGCAAGTCTTAAGGTAAACAATTCTTGTGCAAATATATATTTTACCAAATCATATAATATTTTAAATTTCCAAAAGCGGCACAGTACAACATCCGTCTTGTTATAAAAGTTACTTAAAAAACATCATTGAGGATTTAGGTAGTGCTGAGATTACAGTGCTTGTTTTGCTTGACTTTTCTAAAGCTTGTGATATGTTGGATCACAGGCTGCTTTTACCAAAATTGGCCTATTATGGAGGTTATAGTTTAAATCAACTTTTCTAGGTCTTATCTTTTTGAAAGAAAGCAGCGGGTGGACTTAGAATATTAAGCTGAGTCAAATATCTCTTAAATAAGTTCTGGTTTACGTCAAGAATGCTCCATTTTGGGTCCTGTCTTTTAAATATTGAAGTGTTCAGGGCTTTATGGTTCATACGCAAATTTATTTTTTCTAAATTTATTCTATTGGGGGAGTTGTAATAGAATAAACTAATATTTAGTGTTTAATGTCAAGAGTTTACAAATTCTCATCGTGCAATAAAATGTACGTTTCTGTCTTAATTGAAAAATCTTATTTTGCATTAAAACCATTATAATATTTACATTGGTTTAACTAACTACAAACTAAGGAAAAAAATACGCGAGTCTTTAGTACTTCCTGTTATGAACATTGTCTATGTTGCAGATAAATCTTTATCAGCAGAAACTTTAAAATTAGTGCTATAGATTGTTTACTTTTTACTTAAGAGAATATGACAGTCTTGGACAAAATTTATGCTTTTATATAGATGGTTGCATGTAGAGATCCTAGATTCCTCTCCTACCTACGTTCGTCAAAAATTTAGTTTTCGAAGAGATGTGCACGATATCGATTTATGATTTAAATTGTTAGCAAATTTTATATATCAGTAGTTTTCGTTACGTAAGGTTTTATGTGCACCACAGGCTAAAGAAAAAATGAAACGACTTTAATGGCCATGCAAACAATCAAGCATGCCTTTGCGCTTACCTGAAGAAGCAAGTCTGCGAGTTTAACTGTTCCTGTCATTTGCGTTTAATCAAGTTTGAAAGGCATCACTTCATTTTGAACGAACCGCGATAAATACATTGTCAAAATGTCACTGAATATTATAGATATGTATCTATGAAATTGCATGTGCAATAGCGGTACGAATAAAGTATTAGGAAAAAGCAAAATGATAAAAGAAAGTAGTTGAAGACATGGTTACATAAAAGAAGTCAATTAACACGTGTAAATTTATTAAAAGAATTAAAAGTAGAACCTGATGATTACCGAAATTATATTACCATTGGTATCACGATACATTCGGAAAGAAGATGCTGTGATGCGATAATCTACAAGTCCGCATGAAAAATTATCATAGACTTATAAGATGACTGGCAAAAAGACGCAGTTTACAGGATTTAGTAAGTTCTAGGGCAAAATTATTCCAGGAAGTTGTTAAGCATTATGCACCGTACTTTGGAAAGAATTTTCGAAAGTAAGTCTAATGGCATCTGGATTGAGTTCTTTCAATTTTTCCAATAATATTTTATATGTTTTTATCTTTGTTCATGTATTTTAAAGCTTTCACTCTCCACAAACATGTATTTTCAAGGTATAATTCTATAAGTTAAAATTGTTTTTTCTCTGGTCGGAGTTATTAGTTATTATCTATAAAGAAAATTAATTAAATAAAATTGTATACAAAAAAAAAACAACGCGCGAGCCTCGTTAAAAAAATCAAGAATTCGCTGCGTCAGTTACGCATACACAGGATCGTGCTTACTCACAAGCTTCTTAGTGTTCCGGTAAGCGTGAAGACGTGCTTGACTTTGACAACCGATTCTTTATATTATGTTATATTATGTCGATGATACATAGATGGATCAAAAGTACAAGTGTGAAGATTGTCCTTCTATTTTTACTGCACAGGAGTTGGCAATATTGGGAGCCCTAGAATTTATTAGTGACACTAATGTAATCAAACTTTACTTTCCTATTCACCATCAGTTTTGGCATTACTTAAAAACATAATTTTATATCCACTAATTTTTAAAATTCGAGGGGTTCAGTAATCTCCAAGTCCAATTATCTGAAAGAGGTGTTCTGAAATTTGGAAAAGAAAATATCTTGAATATTTAGCATATACTTCAAATACGTACGCTTTGATAAAAACATCCATTAGGGTAATAGTAATTTTAATAAATTTTTAATAATAATAGTGTATATCATAACGTAGGAATACAGGACTCATATGTATGTGATTGTGACAACCAGTCAACTGATGACTTGAACCACGTTTTGTTTAAGTGTAAACGTAATTTTGACGAATTAATATTTCTGCATAAAGAATTGAAAAAGTTTGGCTTGCTTTCTATGTGTTATACTTCATATATGGTGTGTCTAATTTTTAAAAGGAAAAAATAAAACTTGGACGTACTTTCGCTCTAAATAATTTTAGTTACTTGGTGATCCCTTTGTTCTTTCCTTATTGTTTACCTACTGACTCCAGGCTTCAACAGCATCGAAGAAATTACTAATTACTTTATGTACAAAGGAGAAAATCATCACTACGGATCGCCTTATCAACCTTTCAAGTTAAAATATCCTCCACCAACTCTCCACTCCAAATAGCAGCATATCTACAAACGCTACAGCTTAAAAGATGGCTACAGTAGACTCTGGTAGCTTATTCATTTTAGTCAGAGGTACAGCTTGGGAGCCAAGCCTCAATAAATCATTCCCCTCGATCCTCCTTATACAAGACCAACCAGATATATACTCTGTCTACTCGTACAGTACAACTGTAGTAAACAGCACAAGTACGTCATTTTACGATAAAAAATTAAATAACATATCGAAAGTCTTAATGATGCCAATAAGTTTTATGTAACTTTCGAGCGAAATCGTTGTAACACATTCAAATATGGCGCGACGTCAATATCTAACGCGAAAGCGTTGCTTTACGACCAAACGATTGCGGGAAGCAACGGGAATATTTAATTTTCCAGGACTCTATTTCTAAATGGAATGCCAGAGAACCGAACAAATATCACATTTTAAATTATTGTCAAACAATTTTCGTTTTTTAATAATCATAATTGGTCTGAAGTGTCTGTTTTGCATCATAAAAAATTTACTGGAACAAAATTTAATAGAAATAATAGAGGGAATATAAGCGACCTCGCTCGTTTATTCGCCTAGGTTGTCGGAGGAGCACAGGTGGCGGGTTTACTCTAAGTAAGCTGATTTTTTTTGTAGTTTTAACAGTGTCAGCATATTTTAAAAGTTAATGCCTTTCCAGCCATATCAGGCACCACCAAAAGGGTTATATCTCCCCTTTTTAAGCAAATAACTTGTATAAGTAAAATATAAATTGTAATGCTTATCTATCAGAGCCCTCTGCGCTTTGCAATTTTAAAAATAATGTTCTGCATTGGCTCCAGGACGAGAAGCGTTTGACTCTGTGTAACTTCCGCAGTATTAATCATTCTTCTGCAATGTTTCTCTTTTATTTTCTTTTTTTGGAGTTAGATAGGGCCATTGGTCATATTGTTCAATAGTAGAATTGGTTAAATGCTATATTAGCCACCTTTTTTTTGTTATAAATATGAAGTGGCTAAATGTGCCAAGCACAAGGCCAAAAAGCGAAAAAAAATATGTCGACCTTTCGACCTCTAGGACGTCATCTTCAAATAAATAAATTGTCAGCGTTAGTTTTAAGCCAAGCCACAGGCAAAAGATTTTACTTCACCGCTTTGTTTATTTCTTGTTTCATCTGAGTTAATTAAACTATTATTTTTTTTACAGCCCATACAAGATCCAGACCCGTTCATAAGTTGCGATCTGATGGACGGCCGCGACGCATTTTTAACGTTAGCGCGGGAGAAACACTACGAATTCTCGTCGTTGCGCCGCGCGAAATACAGCACGATGTCGATGCTGTACGAGCTGCACAACCAGGGCCAGGACAAGTTCGTCTACACGTGCAACGAGTGCAAATCCCACGTGGAGACCCGTTACCATTGCATTTCCTGCGAGGACTTCGACCTGTGCATCCAGTGTTACGAGAAAGTCGGGCACATGCACAAGATGGAGAAACTCGGCCTTTTGGACGACGCCAGTTCGCCTAGTGATAATAACAAGACTAATCCGCAAGAGGCTAGGAAATTATCGATACAGGTAATTGACATTTATATTTTTATTATAGTCTATATTTTATTTGTATTTATATCTATATTTGTCTCAAAATTTGTCTTTAAGTCAACATTTCTGCAGAGTACTTTCAGATCTACATATATACATTATTTATTTGATAAAAAACACCAAGTAACATGATTATAGCCTCACAGTTAAAAAATAATAATAATAATAATGAAAATAAATATTAAATGCACATAAATTACTGAAGCTACATAAAATTGCTACTAAAAATAACGATATTTTATTATATTATAAACAGATTTAAAAATACCCAACCGATATAAATATATTCACTTATTTCCCTTTTATTATAGCGGTGCATTCAATCGTTGGTGCACGCGTGTCAATGCCGAGACGCAAACTGTCGACTGCCTAGCTGTAAGAAGATGAGCAGAGTCGTGAACCATACGAGGGCGTGCAAGAGAAAAACGAACGGAGGTTGCCCTATTTGCAAACAGCTCATCGCCCTTTGCTGTTACCATGCCAAAAATTGCCCAGAAACCAAGGTAAGATCTTTGTTTTGCTTTATTTAAAATATTAGTGTACAATATATAGATTTGCCTGGTTTTCTTTTAACTATATCAATAAATAAGTATCGGGATGGCTTATAAAATTACCTAAATTCAGGGTGTAAATATATATAGGAATAAAGTAATAAGTTTGGTTAAACATTTAAATTTAGTTACAGTCAAATAAAATATGCCTGCTGTAAAAAATAAAATATGCAGTATACAGGGTGCAGCTCTTAGGGCCAAAGTTATGAACCTTCAAATAATACCATTTTTCTTAATTTAATTGATCTCGGTAGATTTCCGCAGCACACAATACCGCGTTTTTGTACATTCTTTGTATTTTATCGCGATACGACTCATGGAATACATCTTGTTATGTGAATAATTTAAAAAGCATCTTAAATATTTCGTTCATTCAAAGAATTTATAGTTCTTTGGATCCTTTGCTTTAATTCTTCCAAATTTTTGTCACGTCAGGTTAGATCGGGACTATTAGCTGGCTATTTATAATTTCATAAGTTCCAGTTCAAATTCAGAAGTTTTTTTATTTTCCCAAGATGGCAAAATACTGATAAATATGATATGAAATGATTATTAGACAAATAAGAAAGATTTCACGATTATGGAGAACTGATGAACACCAAATTGTCACAAAAATAAATCAGTGGGAAATGACCCTATAAACCTTAAAACGTAAAAACAATTTACAAAAGTCCATATTTCACTTTATTCCTAATTATGAACAGGGCGGTACTAACTTGTATCCCTTAAAAGTTAATACTGTAGAAGTAGAGATCTGGGGCGACGAGAAAAGACGCAGGAGACGTTTCGATCGCTATGACATCATCCTCAGGACTCTTAAAAGATACACAGAAACGATACATATATGTATATTATACATATACACATCAAAATGGTCTAAGGAACACTTAGAAAAATAGTTTTTTTCGCCTTATAAATTTTTATATAATTATATTTTCATACGGAATAGATACTACCTTTAATATTAAGATACCAACGAAGTAAAATAAATATTTGGGTACAAAAAATCATGCCAGAACAGCGTTTTCTGCTACTTGCACATTTTGTCGAAATAACGCAGATTATAATTTTTAAATTCTAACGCAATATCGCATTTTCTGTGGTTCCAACCGAACAATTGTGATTTAGTTTTTATTCAATAAAAATGGAAAGACGACATTTAACTCGAGAGGAAATGCTAAGAGCAGTCGGAATGCTTGAGGCAGGAACAAGTCAATGAGACGTTGCAAGAGCTTTGGATACATCTCCCGGTGTAATTAACCGTTTGTAGAGAAGATATAGAGAGACAAATGATGTTAGAGAACGGCATCAAGGCCCGTCGCGAGTTACCACACCTGCCCAAGACCGTTTTATAACTTTGCAAGCTCAAAGAAATCCAACGGTAACAGCCTCTGTTTTGGTTCAGCAGCTCTCACGAGTGCATAACGGCGAGGTTTCAGGTCAAACTATTAGAAACCGTTTGCATGAGAGAGGACTTCATGCCAGAAGACCCCTAAGGGTTCCTCGGTTAACTTTAGGAAATCGAGGTGCAATATTAGAGTGGTGCCAAGAACATGTTAATTGAAATCAAGAAAGATGGGCCACAGTTCTTTTTACGGATGAGTCTCGATTTTCATTTTATCCTGATTCTGGTAGAATTCGTGTCTGGAGAGAGGAAGGAAATGAAAGTCGTTTGCGTCATGCCCGGGAAGTAGTAAGGCAACGTGGTGGATCACTAATGTTTTGGGGTGGCATTAGACTTGACGGAAAAACGAACCTCATTTTTGGGAAAATACAATGACTGGAATAAGTTATAGGGATAATATACTACCGCCTGTTATTGTTCCATATTTACGCGAAATGGGCCCAAATTCGTTGTTGCAACAAGATAATGCCCCACCACATCGAGCACGGCTTGTACGAATCGCTATTGTGGAAAATCAAATCAATCTTCTACCCTGGCCCTCTACCTCACCGGACCTTAATCCAATTGAGCATGTTTGGGATTGGTTAAAAAGGCTTAACTTCTTCAACGATTTGACTTTTTTCAAAGCGCTCTGGAGCTTCGTCTTGCTGTGACACATGTTTGGGAGGAGTTGCCCCAAGAATTAATTAATAATTTAATTTTAAGTATGCCTAGGCGATGCCAAAGTGTTATTAATAATAGAGGTGGACCATCTTGGCTACTAGTTTAATTTGTATTAAATGGTAAATTTTTATTTTTATATTTTTTTTTAATAAACGGTAATAAATGGGATTTTGTTGTTTATTTTTATTTGGGCCTTAAATTATGAGTAAATTATAATCTACAAAAAAAAGTTATTAATTATATTGTTATTTTATTCGAATAATGTAAAAAAATTGCAATAATTAACTTTTTTCCAATCTTCTCAATAATATTAACATATTTGTATGTGTTCCCTAGACCATTTTGATGTGTGTATGTTTTAAAGTCAAATTAACGAATATATAGAGTTTGTCTTCTTCGATGGTTAAGTTGTGTAATAGTCCTCCACATGTAATTCCTCTATTGCAGACAATTCACCATTTTGAGCAAAATTGTTGGTGCTTTTTCCAATGGTTTATTGTGATATAGGGCGTTATCGATTACAACCACAGTTTTTGGTTTTACATAGTTGCCACTTATGCTGTTTGATTTTCAACTTACATATGCGCTAAAAGGAATATTGACTTCTTTAGCCACTGCTTCAGTTTGCATAGAAGTTAATAAATTGCTAATTATTGTATGATTTTGGCCGATTAATAATTTATTATTTATTTTATTTTAAAGGCCATATAAAAAATTTAATAAGTTTCGAAAATGCATAAAAAATACCTGTCACTATGTAAACTAACAGACCTCTAAAGCGGAACTCTTTAAATGAACGGTCTTTACAATTATTATTATTATTAACGAAGACGAACTTCGATATATGTAAGTTTAATTAACTAATAATCAATTCCTCAAAAGAATTATTTTTATACAAAATACTTAAATTAGTCTAAAGAAAACTTACTTTTAACTCAACATTAATTATTACTTTTCCTGGGTGCGAAAATGTAAACTATGCCTGAATATACGATTTTATTTGTGTTTTTGTGTATCTTTTAATGCCCTGAGGATAATCTCATAGAGTTCGACACGCCAACCATAATATATGAATTGATCGTTTAAAGTGTTTTTTTTTTACCTTATTTAATATCCTGCAGTTTGTGTTTTCGTTTTTTTTTTTCAGTCATAGCCGAGATGTGGCAATAATGGATATAATAATGTAAATCAAAATTTCTTTAATAACAAGTGTTGCCACTAACGTACAAAATAGATTTAAGTATACTATTTTAAATATACCCATCATGAATGTCTTAAACATAAATAAAAATCTTTCGGTGCTTCCTCTGTTAAAAAAAACTGCTGGCTGATTATAGCTTTGATGAGTATTCACAGGCAAAATTGTGAAAGCCCAGTATGGATAGTTTATGTACCTAATAGGATATCATATCATTTTTAAAGTATTAAAGTCTTCAAAGAATATAATTTGTTTTAAGCTAAGTTTGTAAGATTTTATTATATGATAATTGATAAATGGTACAATTTTATTAAATTGTACCATTCTATTGCCGCTTGTAAAAGAAATTTTTTTGCATGCATAAATAAACTTTACTTTACGAATTATAAATTTTCGCTTTAGTGTCCGGTACCGTTCTGTCCGAACATCAAATACAAGCTCAAGCAACAACAGTTACAACAGCGTCTGCAGCAAGCGCAACTGTTGCGACGAAGAATGGCGGTCATGTCGAGGACCGCGCCCACCGGCAACGTCATGCAGGGCGGTAACCAGGGCGGCGGCGTTTCGGTCGGGGGCGGACAGCAGGTGGTGCCGGCTGCAGTCAGTCCCGTAGCCGGCATGAATTCAGGTAATTGCTTCTTTTATATAAATATTAAAAAACAAAATAAATAAAATATAAAGACAATATAACATATATGTATACCTCTAATGCAATGTTATTTTAATTCGGGAATATTAAACCTCTCGTGCGATATACTTTTAATGTAACATAGACAGACCAGCGAGCGCCGAATCCGCAACTGCACTCTAGAAAGTTATATTGAAGATATGTGGCTGAGACAAAAATGTAATATTAGGCCAAAATGCTGTGGGTATATTACAACAGTATTTTAGAAATACTTAACAAAGTAACTCTTGAGTGATTGAATCTATTCATACGAGTCCTGTCTCAGTTAAGTTGGCCCGACTACCAAAACTACGTTTATTTACGAAATTTGTCATATTAGCTGAAATGTATTAAAAACTAAAATGTATTTCTGATAATATACGATATTTTTATTTAATATTAGCCTAAAATACGACGATGTTTTACAAATATGTAACACTGTAACTCTGAGTGACTGAATCTATTCATACGAGTATACCATGTTCTTATTTTAAAAGGAATACGTTAAATTATTATTTTAGCTAATAGGACAAAAAGAAAGTGAAATTCGTACTTTTATAAAAAATTTAACCCAAATTTTAATACAGTTTAAACAGCCAACAAAAAAATTGGTAAAGAGAAACTAATTAAAGTGATTATGTTCCCCTAATTATTTCACCAGAACTTAATTTCTGATTAGAACGTTTGTTTCTATAGGTTTACCGAATCCGTCAATGGGTATGCAGGGTGGTCATCAGCCAGGTATCGGACTCAAGCCCGGCACTCAAACGCCACCCGCGAACGTGCTGCAGGTCGTGAAACAAGTGCAAGAAGAAGCGGCCCGACAACAGGCCCCTCTCGTGGGCTACGGCAAAGGCGTTCCAGGTCAGGTACCTGGTCAAAATATGCCTCCACCACCTATACGAGGGATGCATCTAGGTGGAAATCAAGGTAGGTCACGTTTAAATATTATAGTCAAATATTGCTTTTTTTTTTTTTAATATTGCAAAGAAAGTCATGCCGAAACAAAAGATTTCAATAAATGGAAGCCGATTTTCAGCGTGGAATGGTTCTTTGGCGTTTGGTATTTACCAATTATTACCCGGTTTTAGACTTGGGTTAAATTTTTGGTTATACAGTCCAGAAGAAGGCTATCCTTAAATTGTAAAAAATTGATTGAGAATTGCGATATGATGTGCGCTCTTTATAAATTAAGAAAAATTAATACCAATTGGTTTTAAATTATCAAGGAGAACAAGTAGTAATACGCTACAAAAAAAGTTAAATTAAAGGAGAGAAAATTTAAAATTAATTCCGGCAATAGGTGTTTATGGCTTCACTACATGACCATTATACATAATTTATTTTAGATGCAATAACAGCATTTTTATTCGAGAGAAAAAAGTGTATAAGGAAAAATTCGACTTCATTTTTTAATCAAACAGAAAAGAAAAAACAAACATAAACTCTTCCTAATTCCTAATAGCCAATTCATTTCAGCGACTGTTTCATTAAGGCAGAATTTTTAAGTGGTGGGGGAAACAATACCTGTCAAAGTTGCCAACCAAAAGAATAACCGCGGTTCTTACCAATTCTTCGCTGAAAATCGGCTCAAGTCTAATTTAAATATAAATAAATAATAAATTGGCAAATACTCCTTTAAAAAAATTGTCAACCGAGAAAGAGCTTTTTAGTTAGAACTCTTCAGCTTTCTCTTAAGAGTCCAGTGCCTGCCACAATATTTATATGTATTATTATATGTAAAGTGAGATCATTTACACGTATTAATTAAATATAGGACTGGACCTAAAACCGATGATGGACTGATAAAGTATTCTCATTTTATTGGATTCTCAAATTGTGCCGTTTTTAATTTTTTAAGTTCTTGAAAATAAATTATCAAAGATTGAAAAAGTAAATACCAGTGTACTTCAATAAAGCATCCTTGGCCCTCTGCATTTTACAATATACACATCTCAGTTTCATCAATGTCTTAAAATTGGCCATTATCATTTTTATCTGCAGATTACACACAATTATACTGCTCATTCCTGCAAATACAACTAACTTAATAAATGTCGATTTTACAAAACTAGTTAAACTCCTTAAAGGCCATAACTTAAAAGATAAATAGCACCAAACCTTCAGTAAATTTTTAACAGTGAACATCAAAAGTTACTGCAAAAAACTAACTCATTAAAATCATTAGCCTTAATTATGGACTCGTTTCTCTCATCATGTGAAATTAAAAACGGTATATGGCTCACTAAAGCTTTTCTATAGACAGAGTTATCACTATCACAGCTCAAACAGTAAAACTGAAACTTTGCGATTCCTCTGTATTGTCGCAATTCGCAATATGTCCCAATCGATCCTTTACATATAACTAAGAAAATTTTTAACCTGATTTGAAGAAGCAAAACTTCTAGTAACCAACCTTTTTATTCACTAAGTTTTAAAACTAAATCTCTTTATTAAATGGAAATATCAAATATAATTACACTTTAAGTTAAATTATAACTTATGGGTATTAAATATTTTACTCCAATTATATTTAAATAAAAATAACAAAATATATACCATAAAAATGATTGCTAAATTATCAAAAAATTTAATTTTACCTAGTTTTACAAATTACTTAAATAAATTGTATGAAAAATTATACAAGGGTCTATAGGGTGTATGATTAATATAAAAGTACGGCCTTGAATTTTTCTTGTCTCCAGTCGCCGAAACCCAGACAAGCTGGACGGTGTGTCTTAAATTATGTTTATTATGAAGTGGTGCTTATAACCGCTGATATGAGGTTAGAATCCTCCACAGTCGTTGATTCGGAAAGTAGACTTTTCTGATGTCACACATGGTTCATCCCAGAACTCCAGACCATTTACACTCTCAAGGCAGTGGAGAGGTTAAGAAGCACTATTAAAAAAAATTAGAAGAAGAAACGAAACAGAAACCTTGGCACAGTTCTCCAATGACAATAACAAAGCTCAAAGTCACCGTGCCGGTACAAATAAAGAAATTATCTATCAGTCACTTCGATAATTTTTCGATTAAAAATTAGGCACACTGCTGTGAAATTACCAATTCGTGGCTTGATATTATAAGTGTTCTTTAATGTGTGTAATGATGCCGTAAGTCGCAACGCGTAACCTAACTAATAGACACTACATTTGTGATACTTTGAGTTTATTTTCCTTTTTGCTACATATTAAAGTCTCTTTGAGAATAATGGATTGATTTTTTGAATTAAATAAAAATAGAGCTATGTAGAGAATAAAATTACCTTTAATTCAAGGTATCACTCGACGCCTATTCCCGTTTAAAAAAATTGACATGGAGGCTCTGAGGGTTGAGGGGATGACGTGTTCGGCCGTTTTTGTCTAAACAATTTATTTTTCAAGAGTTTTAGGGTGGACTGTTTTCTCTCGAACACCCTGAATATATCATTAAAAATTGTTGCTTTATTTACTTTATAATTGATTATGATCTATATTATAATTAATTTGAGCAATGCATGAAGCATTCTCCTATTTTAATAAAAATGAAGTTAAAAAAAATAAAATGCTATTATTCAAGATTGCCACACTTGCCAGTAAGTCACTAAAGAAGAGTTACTACAGTGGCGAACCAACGAAGTAGTATTTCCTTTTTTTTTTAAAGAAATTTGAATATATCGCACTTGTTAATATAAACTAAATATTCGTCAGGAGGGAACCTGTTACCGATGGACCAATGGCAACAACGATATCCGGGTCCCGGGGGTATCCGTCAACCGGGCGGACAGCCGATGAACTCCGGGGCGGGTCAAATGTCCGGTGTGCCGCCGAACGTGCAGGCAGGCGCCGGTGGACAACCTGTGGGACAAGTGCGCCCCGTTGGCGGTCCCGCGGTAGGCGGTGGAGCTGGTGGCGGACCGCTAGGCAACCCGGCGGCTGCCGCGGCCGCTGCCGGCAACATGCTACAGAAGCAAGCGCTGCAGCAACTTATGCAGACGCTCAGGTCGCCCCAGAGTCCGGAACAACAAGCGCAAATCCTCTCGATACTCAAAGCCAATCCCCAACTGATGGCCGCATTTATCAAACAGCGCCAGGTTAGTATATACAAGGCGAATAGTGCAGTGGGAAGATGAGTCGTTTTAAGAGAAACAACTTCGTATCGTAGTTGGGGTAACGACTTGTACAAAGTATCTCAAGAGAGTTTTTTGTTGTTTGTTGTTTTAAATTCGATTCTCAACATACGGATCTCGGAAACGAAGATGGTTAAATTAGAGCAAAGTTGAGAATTTTCGAGCTTAAAAATATTAAATAATAACGATTAATAATATTAAAAATTCTGAATGGTTCCGAAGATATTTGAAAAAAAAATGATTTAATTTTTTTCTAAGCTTATTTCTTATCCGATTTTACAAATAATTTGCACTTTTTTCGTGCTACATAATGGTGTTTTAGATTTTTAATACGACGTTCATTTTTTTGCCAACTATCATCAACTCTGTTTTTTCCTATGGGCGCCATATTGGATTTTTTCATTTTTAAAATTTCTGAAATTACCTTTATTGTCAAAGGTTTGAAGGGCAGGGCTAAAAAAAGCATGTATCATTGCAGCGTACCTGAGTATGTCGTAAGCATGGGCGCTTATGCTTCTGGAAGAAATTGCTGCCCAAACAGTAACTTTAGGACTATGTAATGGAGATTGATGGTTTTCTCGGGGATTTTCTTCCGACCAATAACGACTATTTTGCTTATTGAAAAATCAATCGTATAGGGTAATCTGTTTCCTGTAATTCTTGCACGATCTGAATTTCAAATGCATTTAGCTTTAGATCTTTCTTCATGGTGCGAAAAACACTCGATTTATCTAACTGGAGAATAGCAGCATGTTTTTGCACTCATTTGTGTGGATATTTTACAACTGCATTACGAACATGGTCAATATTTTGATTAATACACACATTTCTTAGGAATCCGGGAGGGTGGATATTTTCAGTTGAATCCCTTGCTTCAAATTGAATTATCCAAGATTTGATGAGATTGATGTGAAGAGAATAGCGAGCACAAAACCGACGCCGAACTGCGATGTAAGAATGATTTAATTCATAATTACGGACACAAAGCACGTTGTTGGGTATCAAACGATTCATTATTGCATTTGTCAATTGTGACAATAAATTTCCAAGGATTGCTCTACCCATTGCGAAAAAGTATGAACAGGATATAAAATTGCCTTAAAGTTATAAATAAAATAAAAGTGCAAAACTCTCTGAGACAACTTGTATTTGTGACAAAAAGGTACTAATATGGAATTTCAATTTGTTTGGTACATATATTTTTTTTCTTAGTAGATAGAATTAAGACAACTTTAGTGAAAGAGAACCTTACATTCTCTCAAAAATTCTCATTTGGTTTTAACTGTCCAAATCGATCCTCATATTCATCAGAGGAAACCGGATTCTTTGGACGTTTGATTTTACACTTTAACTTTTTCTGTTTTTGCGAACCTCTTTTCATTTAACGGTATTTTTGAATAGAGGTTCTTTTAACGCCACACGCTTTTGCCTCTCTTTTAATTTTTCTATTTATTGACTCATTTAGTTCTTCTTTGTAAGATGACGAGGTAATCAAAGACGATCCGGATTTTTTTTCGGATTGTGTTTGGGACGGGCGGTATTTGAAACTGCTGGGTTGGTTTTTGTGAATAAGTTTTACCTAAATCAACTTCTAAGATAGAGATTGTTTTCGCGTGACATTCTAGAACATAAAAGTTTGTCGACAGAGGCAATAACCTAGTCTGTCTTGTTTCTCAGTTTAGCCCTTATACCTATATCTTTTTGGGTTATTATTGGTTTTTCCTCTTGTGGAGTCAATTATTTTCTAGATTTAAATTGGCACTCACCTGTAACGTACAGAACAGATACACAAAACTAAAACTTCTTTATTTGAAGCAATTTTATAAAGGCAAAAACATCTTGCAAATTTGCAATGGAGGGGTTTTCGCCTTTTTAGTAAACAAAACTGTTGATACTTGACAGTGCTCACTGCTACCAATTTAAATTTGAGGTGTTTTGGTTTGTTTAAAAAGTAACTAAAATTGTGTCCTTGGCTGGTAATATAAAATGTATTTAGGATTTATAGCAAATAATTTATAATCCACTATTTAATTAACTGAAATATAATAATTTATGCCTGATCGTAAAAAATTAGGTTACAAATATCATACGACACACATGTTAACCTGCTTGCTAGTGCTTAGTAATGAATAATCCGATTAAAGAGTCTTTGGGGTCTAGAGGTAAAGAATGTTGTTTTGATTCTCTTTTTTTTCTATTTTAAGTTTATCTCCATCCTAAAGCCTCCTTTAGGTTAATTACCAGAATAAGATGGTTTTAACTAATTTCTTCAGTTAAATCTAATTTTTTGTGAAAACTAAAAATAATTTTATTAAAAAGTGTAATTTTATGTTTCTACCCAGCAGGTGCAAGCGCAGCAGTTGCAGGCTAGCGGCGGCAATCCACCGCAACAACTGCAACACATGTTGACCCAACAAAATGCCGCTCCCCAACAGCAACAACATCAAAGAATGGCGATGCCTGGTGGAATTTTGAACCAGGGTCAACCGGGCCTTAACCAAGTTCCCGGAGGTCCCGGTCAACCGTTGACTCAACAACAACAATGGTGAGTTTTCACTTATTTCGCTTTCAGTTTTACATAACTTTTTTTGCTTGGAATATTATTTATTACAAACAATCAACATACAAATTGTCATTACATTGTTTCTGTAGGTTTGTTTTGTGAATCCTATGAAAAACTCTGCTTAGAATTTAGAAATAATATGCTATTTCTAAATTCTAAGCGAGCGGTATCTAAATCTTATAAAATAAGCCGGTTTTCGGTCATTTGAGCAAAACAAGCAGGAGTTTGTATCATTCATAAAAAAGTCTTACCTCTTTGACAATTATTCGAATTTGGCAATTGAATGGGACGATTAGGCGATTATCAACATCTAATAAGCGAAAATTCATTTTGCTGTTTCTCACAAAAGAAACACCTAGAATATTATTAAAATAAATAATTAAATGTTCAAGGTACAAACACCAACAACTCCTAGCCATGCAACGTCAGCAACAGGCGGCGCAACAACAACAACAGCAGCAACAACAACAACAGCAACAACAGGCGGGATTCCAACAGCCAGGTGGTTACCAGCAGCAACAGCAGCGGTTGCCGGGACTGAGGCCGCCTCATATGGGTTACAATAACGCGTTCGGTGACCAGCAGTACCCGCCGCAGATGCAGGGCTTAAAACCGACGCCGCCCCAACAGCCCGTGCCCTCGCCTCAGGGCGGCGGAATGATGGGGCCGCCCCAAAGTCAAGGCATCTCTGCGGTACAACAACAGCTGATGCAGAGCGTCAGGAGTCCGCCGCCAATTAGGTGAGTTAGAGATTAGTTCAGCATAGAGATGTTTGGCTTAACCAAGTATTCAATTAAAAAAATTACAAAAAAAGATTACAATGAAGTAGCTCTGAGTGGTTGCATTTTAGGACACATAAGATAGTCTTATAACTGAAAATAAAACTGTCGATATTATAAATAAAATAGGGTCAAATGCAATAGATGGTGATGGAATTTCCGTTAGAGATCTTAAACTATGTCTTCCTTTTTGTCTTAAGCCATTAGTCAATATTTTGAATTCCTGCATCTTAGAAAACCAATTCCCCGATGACTGGAAAAAAGCGATACTCATTCCCTTACCAAAAATACCTTGTCCAACAGATTATAAAGACATTAGGCCAATAAGTATTCTGCCTGTCATTTCAAAAATCTTAGAACGTCACGTATATAACGAAATAGCTGACTATGTTTATAATTTAAAAATTATTCCTGATTGCCAGTCAGGATTTCGTAAATCTTATAGTACTATAACAAGTCTTATCAGTATTGTTAATGATATCAGGTTTAAAGAGGATTCAAAGGAAATAACTTGCCTAACTCTTTTAGATCTAAGTAAAGCATTCGATACCATAGATCACCAAATGCTTTTAGCAAAACTGCACTATTATGGTTTTTCGGCAAATGCCATAAATTTTTTTAGCTCTTATCCTAAAGATCGGTTACATTGTGTCCGAACGATGAATGATGGTGAATTTAAATTTTCAAGGTTTTTGTCATTTAAAAAAGGGGTGCCTCAGGGTTCCATATTAGGCCCCTTACTTTTCTCTTTATATGTTGCTGATATGAATCAGTGCATCGAAAATTCTAAGCTGCACCAATTTGCTGACGACTCCCAAATTTATAATTCTTTTAAAATATCAGACGTTCAGGTGGCACAGAATAAAATTAACGCCGACTTAAATCAGATTGCTTTGTTTGCTGAAAACCATAACCTCAAATTAAATGCTTCAAAGTCATGTGCAATGTTTTTTTCACAAAATAAAAGTCATCTTCTAGATTGCATGGAAAATTTTAAAATTAATATTAATGGAACAGCTATACCAACCGTTGCGGAAAAACGTAATCTAGGGGTTATATTCGATTCAAATCTCAGCTTTGCCTCCCACATTAAGAACAAAATTAAAATTGCTTACGGTCGTTTAAAAAACTTATATCAATACAAAAATCAGTTACCATCAAACACCAAATATTTGCTTTGCAATTCGCTTGTACTGTCTTTGGTGGATTATGCGGACATTGTGTATGGCGACTCACTAACCGTATCTCTGTCAAGGACGGTGCAAAAACTGCAAAATAGTTGTATGCGTTTTTCCTTTAATATATCGTATAGAGACCACATTACTCCTTATCTAAATTCACATTTTATATTAAATATGAGAAATAGAAGGAAGTGTCATATGTATAATTTAATTTACAAAATAATTAAATCAGGTCAGCCGCCATATTTAAGAGACTTATTTTTTCACCATGATTATATACACAATGTAAGAAATCCAAACTTAATTAGAATTCCATTTCATCGAACATCAGGTTTTAAAAAATCATTCCAGTATGTAGGCATTCATATGTGGAACAAGTTACCGGATTACATTAAAAATAGTTCACCAAAGAAATTTATTGCATATGTTAAAGAAATTCTTCTTAATTCTCAACTAACATTTTAACAAGTTTACACCACCAAATTTTTATTAAAAATATAATTTAATTATTTTTATTTAATTGCAACCATATTATTTTTGAGTTCTTACTTTTTAAATCAACACTGGTCTTGTTGATCTTGCAGGCATAAAAATAAAATTTTAAATGGTTCATTTTGGAATATCTATTCATTTTTGCGTCGTGTTGCCCTGGTTTTCCAGCCTCGGCTCGTGTTTTTTGCCGCCCTTCCTCCTCTCTGTCTATTGCACAGATGGTACCTATATTAATGTAATTGATATAGTAAATTATTACACTATATTTTTTTTTGTTTTTAGCTTTTATATGTTTTTAGGGTTTAATAACTTATTTTCTTAATAATTATAATTGGGAAAGTCTTTATTCTTCTTTTAGTTGTAATTAGGTTAGTATGTTTTAACGGTCTGAGCAGCACATGCGCGCTAGCTCGTGTATGTGTTATCGGTTGTTTTTATAATCACAGTTCAGTCCGCATTACTCTTAGCATTGTGTAAATTCTTGTAATAACAAAATTTAATTTTCTATGTACAATGTTTAAGTGGTAATAAAAGTCATTTGAATTTGAATAAGAAAAAAAAGACGCAACGCGTTTTAACTGCAACATTACGCTATTAAAATATTAGCACCGAATTTTGTAACACCCCGTATAGTTTATACTAAAAGTTCATAATAACAATAAGAAACAAATGAAAATAGTAGATTTGCAGAATGGATCTAATAATACGCCTAATAAGGATCTGTAAAGACAACGATATATTTTTTGTTGAAGGAAAATGACTGTGGAGAAGTATAAATACTTCTTCAAGGTGGTTCGTTTAATTTCGTTGGCGTGATTATTAGAGCCAATAGTTTGAAATTAGTTTCAGTCAAACTTGTATGATTGCATTTCTAACAGTTTTTGTGTTTTTTTAACCTAAAAATGTATATTTGTTTTTTACAGAAGTCCACAACCAAGCCCTTCGACGCGACCGTCTCCCTCTCCGAGGAACCAGGCGGTGGCGAGTCCCCGCGGGCCCCAACCCTCACCCCATGATCTCGCCTCATCAGAAATGCTTTTGGGGCAAAACCACTCCTCCCTGCACACGCATCCGAGCCCCGCGGGCACCCCCAGCCAAGACGAACTCCCGGCCATGACTCCCCAGGATCAACTCAGTAAATTCGTGGAACAACTTTAGTGGTGCCGGACCCTGTTGGCATCTTCTTACCGGAAATCATCAGACGAATGACGGTCCAAGGACGGTCAGGATCAAACGATGTGATGTGAAACGTGACCGAGGGTGACTCGACTCGTCGCGATACGACCCCACAACAAAACGCTGGTATCTGGCTGGGTACGCGCGCCGCCAGAGGGCGCTATAAACGGCGGTTTAATGGAGACGTAAGACAAGACGCTGAGAAAAATTGTAGAACGGCGGAGGAGGAAATTCTGTTTCTGTTTTTTTTTTTATTATTTAGTGTTATTAATGCCTGCGCAAGTTGATTTAAAAGAAAATGTGTGACTTTTTCAGATCTGGTAAATCTTCTGGCCACAAGTATGCGATTGTCCGAGCGACGTGTCGGTTTTTCGTTTTGGAACTTTTTTGCATGGAAATTGCGAAAATGTTTTTTTTTACAGTCACTTTTAAATATAAGCAATATGCACTGTTCGAGGAAAATTCGCCGTATAAGATGTGAAAAAGTAAACGTTATATTTATTTAATAATGTACAGTGTGGATAGTATTTTTAATTAAAGGAACAGTCTCAGGTTTATTAATAATATATTAAGCCAAAAACGGAATCAAATCAAATATTTACATAGTAGCTTATAATTACTATATCTACAGATTACGCCATTTTTGGGGGATTTAGTTTATGTATTTTAAACTAAGAATTCTTTTATAGCTATTTTTTACCAATAAATAGTCCTAAAGAATGTTAATTTTCAGTTATTCTGGCAACATTGAACTTTCGAATACAGTTTTCCATGAAGTATAAGGGTCTATGAGCACCCAATTATAGGTATTTTTCTTATGATTTATAAGCATTTTTAATGAAAAATAAAGGTTTAAAATTGAATCATAATTTAGAAAAAAAGGCGTTAAAACCTTTAATAACTGGTGAATCAGATTCAAAAACCAACCTTCCAAAGATAATTCTGATTAATAATAATGTATATAAGTGGAAACATAAGATACAGCATTTTTATTATGTAATCAAAATATCCAATTCAAGAATTATAGGTAACAATCGATAATTATTTATGATGTCTTACAACAATAAGAATTTTTTATGTTTTATTTTCATGTTACTGGCCAAGTATAAAATACGCATTAAATATGAAGAACACGATAATTGAAGAATAATTTTTTAACCTTTGCAGCTAGTGAGACATCGGTCCAATTAGTTTGACTGATCTATCCTGCAGTTATTTGCCCCTTAATCATGAACTTTTTCCCGTAAATCAGCTTTATTAACACAATTTCCACTTCCGATTCATAGTCTTAGTTCTTGTCACCAATGCTCGATAGGATCTAAGTCTGGTGATTGACTCGGCTATATCATCTAAAGCACAGTAGTTTTCACGCTGATTTTTTTTTGTGGAGGCTTAATCAGGGTTAAACGTTTTAAGAGAACATGAATTCAAACTTTAATGAACATTCACATTTACGGGTTATTGGGTCTCCATTTTTCAGCTGCACGGATTTTCTCTACGCAAGAGCATTTATAGTGTTCCCCCCAATGAAGGTCCACAATATGTGTTAATTTCAAATAAGTCACGCTAGTATATTTGAAAGCTTTATGGCAGTTGGAGTTTGTTATGTATGTTATAATAAAAACTGCGTATTGTCTTTCTGATTTGCAATTGTGTAGATTTTGACAAAAGTAGAAATATAAACACCATTTTCATTTAATTTTGATGCTTTTACGGCACAAACTACTTAGTACCATTAAAACTACTTAGTACCATTGATCTTTTGAATCATCATTATCCATTATCTGGTATCGAAATTTATTTCTTGTCATCATTTTCAAACAGTTCAGCACTGGAGTTTTCCAGGAACGCGGTTTATCTCCCTTTTAGTCTTCCATAAATATCAGCTATTTCACGTGAAACTTTTTCAAAGTTACGTAATTTGACAGTAATTTTACGTATGTCTTAAAGACTTGCGTTTTATAATACTGACTACAATATAAAAGGAATGAAACACTTTGCGGTTACGTCCCAAACAAAACAATAAAGCGTATCACGAGTTACTAAAGCATTTATGAAGAATCAGTAACGAAATTATTAATTGTTGCATTTAGTTCTTGAATTATATATTTTTATTTCATACAACAATTGCATTCAAAAATTTCTATTCTTATCTTCTGGCTTCGTCTCATTTATTGTAGTCAACGACCCACTCGGGTTTTTTCTTTAATAATCGTCACGTTCTTATGCATATTGTATCATTTCCTTTTTTTTACTTGTGATTCTTCTTAAAGGCTTTTTTGATCTTCTTGGCTAAATCTGGCATCGGATAAGAATACACTCATTGTAACGTGTGACTCATTGCAACGTGTAACAATGAGTGTCTTTTATTCAAAAAAGTCCAGTACATTTTCACATTTTATTCCTTTAAGTTTCTGAAATATATGTCCTTGGACGTCTTTTCCCAAAAATAAGAGACTGTAACAAGGAATCTTTGGACCTTTCTCAACAAACCTACCGCAAAACACCAACAAGCAGTACTTTTTGGATTTTATCGTACTATGCGCATCTGTTAATAATTTTTGTGGCGATTTAGGTAGACCGGGTTTTTAAACTACCTGATCTCATACAGTATTATGCCTTAACTCATCCAATTCTCATCAGCATACTTCTTTCATGTTTTTTGAGAAAAGTTCAAAAAAAAAACTATTAGAAGAAATACCTCCAAATAGATGCGCACCAAGAACAGAGCTTCCTGGACTATTTTTCTATGAACTCGAGCATGAAATAAACTTCAGATCCTGGTTTATTCAGTATCTTGGTAATTCCTAATTAATTTTCTATGTCACTTGAAATTCTATTTCTTAGGTAATGTTCTATTAGGTAAGTTCTATTCTGGAAGATTCTTAACATTTTTCCATAAATTTATGGATTGTCGTATCTGTCGTAGTATGTGTTCAGAATGTTTTTTTTTTTATTTAGTGTCGCTTTTCCTGTCGCTTATCAATGAACTTTTAATTTTAAAACTCCAGAATGGACGAGCAAATTTAAAAAGAAAAGTATTTATCACGTCTTTTTCTAAAATACTTTCGGTTAATTCTTGTAGTAGTTCAAGTAAGTTCTTCTAAAAATTATTTGACATGTCTTATATTTCAGTGAAATTTTAAAGCAAATGATATAGTTAAATTATCATAATTTTATATCTAAATCTGGAGAATAGGGCGGATGAGGAAGTAATTCGTAACCTAATTCATGGATGAAACTGCACATGTGTGGACCCTTGCATTGTCCTGGAGGAAAAAAACTTTTTTTTTTTGGCCAAATGTGGTCTTTTTTCTTCCAGTTCCTCATTGAATCTATTCAATAAGTTGGTATAATATTCTCCATTGATTATTTTCCCCTTTTGAAGATAGTCAATGTGGATTATACCGCGTGCATCCCAAAAAACGGTCGCCATGACTTTATTGGCTGATTCACCCCGAGAAATCCACTGTTTGGTCTCCGGCATGTTGTGGTGGATCCACGTTTCGTTCGCGGTGACGAAACGACACAAAAATTCGTCCATATTGCGGTTGAATAACGCCAAACACTCCTGGGAAATTGTCACACGGTTGCGTTTGTGGTCGATTGTGAGCAAACGCGGCGCCCATCTTGCGGAAAGCCTTCTCATACCCAAATGATCATTCAAAATTGAAACTACTGAACCATGTGAGATGCCTATGGCTTCCACAATCTCTCACACTTTCAATCTCCGATCGGCTAAAACCATATCGTGAATTTTTTCGATTGTTTTGGATGTAGAGACCTCGACTGGGCGTCCAGAACGTTCGGCATCTTCCGTGCTTGTACGGCTACATCGAAATTCAGTAAACCACTTCTTTACCATGGAAATGGATGCTGCAGAGTCCCCATAATATTTATCAAGCTTAGCCTTGGCTTGAGTGATGGGTTTTTTTCCGTAAAAAATAATGCTTAATGAGCACACAAAATTCGCTTTTTTTCCATTTTCTTCTCAAAACGAGTGGTAGTCTGCTATCAACAGCTGTCAAACACAAACTAAATGCCGCAGCTTGTTCAAATTTTGACAGGCGTCAACTGACAGTTCTCTGTTGACAGGAACAGAGTTGCCATTTCCATTAAAGGGCGGGAAATTCAAAAAGTCACGGACTTATTGACCCGCCCTCGTATTTATTGTTTTAATTGTGATTGTTGAGTAATGGTAATAATAATATAGGAATTTGAACTGTTCTTAAACAAACAACTGTACATTATACGCCGAAACGTTGGCAACTTAAAGATTCAAAAGACTTTAAGTATTATAATACGACTCCGAAACTTACAAAATTAAAATAATTGAACTGGTCAGTCCGGAAAATCGTTAAAGTGACAATTTTAAGGTTTCTCTCCTAACTCGAGTCCGTGTGGTTTTTGACGAATTGTAACAACTGGCATAGTTTACATTGACACATGATGAGTACCACAAGAAAATCTTTAAAGTGAATAAAATATCTCGAATATTTTGAAATATACATTCCAAAGAAAAAGTAATAGACTGTTAATTAAGAACTATTTCATTTACCCAAAGTTGTCAAAGTAAACTGGCAAGTGCCTTGAGTTAAAAGAAATAAAACACGAAGTTAGGGAATTAGTTTAAAATGCTGCAATCCACACTGTACATAGGTTAAAACGTTGTTTCTCAGTAGCAGTTTTTAGTGTACTTTAGTGGCTTTTAATAAGAAGATTTGAAATTAAATATAGCGAAAAATCACACAAGCCATTAATCAATTTGTGTCTGGGAATTCCTGTTATTTTTTTTTTGTAATTTTATAAAAGAAATCATTATATTTTTCTTACTTTTATATTGGAAATCTAGTGCTTCGCTAATTTGAACATAATTTATATGTTCATTTTCATCCCCCCACCATCTCCCGCAAAAGTTCTTAATTTTTTTTCATTCTCGCGCTAAATGATGTAAATGGATATAAAACAAAAAAATCGTGATAAAATATACATCGTGAGCAGCTGTACATATTATAATAATAAATTTATGTGTATTGTAAATAATATTTTAAAATTTTGTACATACATACTGTTGCATAATACTTGTACTATAATGTGAATATTGTTTAGTAAATAATTAATAAGAGACGAAGAAAATACCTAAAAGTATTTTGGGCTTTGCGAGGCTGTGTTTTATTAAGGATTGTTACCCCCGCCTACTTGAGGCATAGCTACGCAACTGTTTGCTCGTTTTTTACATTGTGACTTTTTTAGCGACGCCTGTATAGAAAACAAATAATTAATAATAGATTTATTTAAGGACCGGACCTCGTGTCGGTCGCTATAATGTGATGGTGGTCATTATCCCGTGTCTGGGATAAGCCCCCGTTTGTTTTTTATATAATATATTTATAATTTATATATCGTCTGTTTTTCATGTGTTTTTACATTCCACAAAAAAGATTGTGGAGTGTGTGTGTGTGTATGTTTGCGCATGTGCTGGCCCCGACAATCTTACTTACGCCAGTGCAATAAAGAATAAAGCAAAAGATAAACTTATTCAACACTCCCTCCTAATTTATTACTTGAACATATAAATTAGAGTAAATTAGTGTTAAGTATTATATAAAAAGAAATAAAAAATATTGAAAAAAAAAAAGCTTGTTTTCTTTCGACGGTTATAATGGGTACAGGGTATCTCAAATTCGAGGTGGTAAGAGATACAAGGTCGGTAAATTATCGCTAAGCTGCGTAATTTCGTAGTCATTAAAATGATTTTCCTAATATTCCCGGAAAAATCCAAAAATTTAAATGTAATTAATAGATTAATAGATCAGCCATTCTGTCTCCAAGATGCTGGTATAAGACTTATTAAATTAACACAAACATGATCCAATGTTACACAGAGTATTACAAAATAAGATGCTGATCCTTAAGGGTGTTATCTTTAGGTAATTTTAAGAAGAAATGTTCAAATAGAGCTTAACTCCTTAACCTGAGAGCTACGATGTTGAAGTCGTCACCCTTAGAACAAAATTTATGAGACTTCTATGAAATTTTTAAAAACTATTTAATATTAAAGTACCGCTAATCTAGTTGTGGTAAAATAATGTAGAGGGTGGCCATTTTTAGAGGCCCATCATTTTTCTCAGAATCTACAGGGTGTCTAAAAAATGTTCTTACAGAATTGTTTTTGTTTTAAGTGAATTTTTAAATTATTTGAGTTTCATCAATACAGGGTGTTCATAAAGTGCTGCACCGACTTTAACACCAGAATTTTAAATGGGACATTGCGTATATTTTTAGGTTCCTTGGGAGAAATAAAGGCAACCTTCGTATGTCACAGTCTACTAAGGTGAAATACTAAATTAACGAAATTGGTCAAAGAGCGTTATTATTGTTGAAAGTTATAACAGTTATTAAAATTACATCACTTTAATGAAATTATAAATAAACTCCTGGACAAAATTATCGCACCACTTGATTTTTAGAGATTTTTTTTTAATAAAGATAAAAAAATAAGCAAACTTATAAGCATTGTTAACTATGCATTATTAATTAACAAAAACAATTATATTCTATTTAACAAAACGAGATTTAAGTAACTTAATTCAATACAAGGAAAAGCATCGATTTTCACTAACTTCAATTTTGATACAAAAATAAAACAATAGACCCATAATGAAATCCTCGTATCAAATTATGAAAACTTTCCTGCGGATGTATTCTCACTCCTCACGAGCAGCATGTTCCATGATAAAGCATAAACATAGTTTTTGTCCAGTTCTGCTTTTTATACGAGAAAAGATATAACTGTTTTAACTGATATTTATTTTTATTTAAATTTTCTTGACAACATAATTAGTGGTGCGATAATTTTGTCCAGGAGTTTATTTCCGAAACTCTAGATTTTAAAAAGCCAGCCTCTAATAAAATGGCCACCCTGTGCGTATGTTTATATTTTTTTAAATGAATTTGCCCTAACATGAGTGGGGAATATAAAAAAAGATTTTATTTTAAGCAAAAGCAATGGCAATATGTTTTTTTAATATGTAGTCTTTGTTCCTGTACGGACGCCACTGGTTAAACTTTAAAAAACTTCTACATCAAAAAATAGCTGTTGATACTCAGAGGGTGTGTGCTAAATTTCATAAATATATCTAGGAAGTTAGTAGTGAAGTGAAGAAACGATTTTTTCCTTAAGATTTTATTACCCTGTAGCTCACATATTAAGGTGTTTAAGACAAGCTTTATTTGAACTTTTCTTCTTAAAAACACTAAGGACTAACACCCTTAAGGATCAGCATCTTATTCTCCTTGTATATAACATGTCATTAGAAAATTAGAGTTTAATGCTGTAGATTTTGATTTTTTTTTAATTCTTTTCCCAAAGCCATAGAGCAAAATACCTTACACTTTCTTATTGATACTACGCCCTACTATGATAGCAATTTAAAATTTGTGTTACGACGTTTCGTCTCTTGGCGCCCATCATCTACCTTTTTTTAATATTATTTTTTCAAATACAGCTCTGACATAGAGCTCATGCCCAATATATTTAGGATTGAAATTTTTTGTGTCGTTAGTGTGTTAATTAAAATCCGGGGGTTTCCCTGCTCAACGACAAGATGCAATATACATTTTCTTTTTAATAAAAAAACGATTACTCAACATTACATTATTTTGACAGAACTCTACTTCCAAAATGTGAATAGGGAAAAGTCAATTTTTCATGCGATTCTACCACCAGAACTACTGTTCTATTATGATTTTGACAGAAGTCAATTTAATGCAAAAATGACGTGCCAGTCGGAGATAGGTTTTAATTGTGCTTTTCTCCATAGATTTTGTGATTAAAGTATTATATGTTACAATACTTAATGATGAGAATGAATAAACCACAAAACATAAAAAATCCAGGATGAAAATGTATAATAATCTAATGCAACTGGCTCAATTTTGAATTTTGTGTTTGTACCCTCCAATGATGTCCTTACTCAGGAAGTTAGGTTGCTGGAACTTGATGGTTTTTTTCCATAGAATGTGCCTTAACTGACAAATCTCTTCAATTCTCAGGCAGTTGTTATTACAGGGATTTTAACTCTCCTGACTGGAAAGCAATTTTAGATTTTATGTCACAGTTTGAATAAATTATTGTTAGATAAATCCTTGAACGATACGTTAAATATATTTTATAAAATTGTTTATGTATGTATAGACTGCCTTGTGCTTTTACTGTTATACAAAAAAATTTCCGTATTCGTTTTCGCTTGAAATAATTAATACTCTCAAAAAAGATAGCTCATAAGAAATATATGGTTTCCAAATTGTTAGCAGACTATAACATTCTTTCTGAAACAGGATCAAATTGTGAAATTATAAAAAAAAGAGTCTTATAACCGATATGTTCTTTTCACTGAGCATAACTCGCAATAATAATATAAAAATTTTACTTCAACAATGAATAATCTATATATTCCCAATTTAAACTTATCCGTTTCAGATGTCTATGCTGGGTTGAGTGATTTAGATGCTTCTAAAGGTCTAATGTCTTGCCTACTATTTTTTTGAAAAAATGTAGCTTCATAATACCTCAATTTATCCTTGAAAGCTGGGATTTGTCCTGAATTTTGGAAATACAAGTTTATCACACCGATTCCAAAATCTGACTATCACGCTCAGGTTAATAATTATAGACCAATAAGCATCCTCAGTGTTGTTCCAAAGTTATTCGAAAAACTTGTACATTATTTTGTTACACAGGTTTTTTAAGGTCAGATATACGCAGTGTATACTGATTTCTCAAAAACTTTCGATCGTGTAAATCTTGCTCTTTTGTTGAATAAATTATCTCAGTTCAGCTTTAGCCAATCCTTATACAATTGGCTACTACTTATATTACTTAACTAATCGGTAGCAGCTTGTGATGGTGTGTAATTACAAGTCTAAGGAGATGATTGACGCTTGGGACCCCTCCTTTTTACTCTCTACATTAATGACAGTGCTAGTTGTTTTAAATACGGCATGTTCCTATTGTTTGCTGATGATCGCAAGTTCTATTGCAAAGCTTTAAATCCTAGTGACTGCCTTAAAGTGCATCATGATCTCCAACAGCTTCTTGCATATTGTAAAATCAACTATGTGAACCTAAATATTGGGAAATGTCATTGTATGATTTATAGTCAAAGTGTTAACCCTCTAGGTTATATTTATTCCATTGAAAGAATCCCTTTGGAAGTTGTCTCTAGTGTGAAGGATCTAGGTATTACAGTAGACTCCCAGATCAATTTTTGGTCTCATGTTATGTCAGCTGTGTCCCAGTTTCTACAAATGTTGGGCTTCATCAAAAGATTTTCAATACATAAATTCCATAAAACTCATTTACAGTACTTTGGTTCGTGCTCACCTTGAATATAGGTCCTGTGTATGGCCACCACATTATAACAACCTCACACAAATCTTTGAACAAGTCTAGCAGAAGTGTTTGACGTATACTGCTTTTAAGAATAGTATTCCTTTACCTACTCTTCCTAGATTTCAGACTCGTCGATAACATCATGATTTGTGACCGTCTATGACATTCTCCACTCCAATAATTCATTTACCTGGTAGATTGATCAGACACGCAGCTTCTTTTCACGTACTCTCTGAAAAGACAAATTATGAATGCAGTTCTTTTGTCACTAGAGGTAGCAAACTAGCTAACCATTACTCAGTTCAGCTAGACTGCTTTGTAGGTAGAAATCCGTTTTTGAGACATTTAAATAGCAGTGTGAAATAAGTTTCATTGAGCTATTTCCTTTTGCCTATGGTTGTTGTTTAGGTTGTCCTATGAGAGTCTTGAATAGTGAATTAAAATGTAACTTTTATACTGCTTGTGGTCAAAAATGTTAGGTGTTAGGTTAGATTAATTTGCTTTTAATGAATAAGTAAAATAAAAGTTGAAAATGATTTATGCAAGACAAAACGCCGGAATTTCAGTTAAGACATCATTTCTCAATAAAAAAGCGCTACTAATACATTATTATTTCCTTCCTTTTATCTTACGCTAAAAAAACATCTAAAATTTCTATTAAACTTAAACGTAATTTATAAACATTAATTTATTTAATACAATTGTCAAAATTTAACCGATCTTGTATGTCTTATGGGGTAGGTTAATTTCAGTTTTCGAATTTGGGCAACCCTGTACAAAAACAAAATTTTTGCTTATTCTAGTTCTTATGTCTTCAATTATCAAGGTGTAGAAAAAACAGTGCTCTATAAATTTGTTTTTATTGACATTTCAGAATGATTCTATCAATAAGAGCTAGGAAGACAAATACTACCAAACGCACAAATAATTCGAAAATACGTCTGAAAAGGAAAATGTGAAAAGCCGGGAATACTGTAGATCATTAAACATTTTAACAAATAACGTACAATAGATTCATACAAATAACAACTATAGTAACAATCATGCTTTTTATAAAAATATACATTTCTATTAAATTGTGCTAACAGATTGGCAAGTAAAAAATCTATTTATAAAATAGGAAATTATAATAAACGTAGTTTACACTGAACACAAAAAATATTATTGCTGATAAGCAAAGCGAAAAAAAATATATTATCAGTAATTGTTGTCTCTAGTATTTTTTTATGTGTTCAGTGTAAATTTACACAATTGAGCTAAAATGTTTACACTCTAATATAAAGGTACAGTATAGATATAATTGTAGACATAAAAGCCCCTGGGAAACGTAATTAACAATAACAAAGTTTATTGGCCTTAGGTTTCAATCTATTCAATTAGGTTTCCGGGGTTGAAAAGTGGAATACATTCGGACAACATTATTAAACAGATGTTTAATTTGAATTTAGCAGTGCAAAGTTATTAAATATTTTTGTTTGTAATCTAAATTATTCGTATAAGTTGCTGCAGGGTTCGGTATTCAGCTTATATAGCAATTGCCCAGAATTATGAAATATTTTACGTACAAACGGATAACATCAGAATTTCAAAAGAATACTAGTGAGTTTTTAAGGGTCTTTGTTTCAAGGCAAATATTTTAAACTTTTTTACTAATTAGGATGCTTGGAACCGTTTATTTAAGGCAGAAGTGATGTGTGATCTGCAGTTTTTAAATGGCTGGTAAAAGAAAACCCTATTCAAGCAATATTCCTCAGGATTTTTATAAAAGTGTAATAATTCTAAAAGAATTCAAATTCTTAATTGAAATTATATACATAACTTGTAAATTCTGATTTTAATGATTTTATTAGTATTGCTATAAAACAACATAATTTATTGAAGATGTTAAAGATGAAATCCAGTCACTTCAATAACTTATAACACTCGTAATAAGATCAGAAATGACATTTATTGGTGAAAACAATGTTGCAAAGGATTTATATAAAGCTTTTCTATGAACTTTCTTGAATTTTTACATTATTTGCTTTTTTGCAAAAATGGAAAACAACAATTAGATAAATTTAAATTGTTTGTAGCGGCTGAGCATTTTGAATAGGAGTAAGGAATTTTGTTGTTTAATGAGGGTGTGATGTATAACTTTTAATGATCAACCTTTAGATTGACTTTATCTCTCATTATTCTCTCATAATTTCTCATTATGTATTTATGACAATATCACTTTTTAGTGGCGATTATTATTATTGAAGACCCGCTATTTTCGGATCCAATTAGTTTATTTTTCAGCCTGACCACGCTAAATACTTCATATAAACTGCTCAACAATCGAACTGGATATTTTATAAATTACCGAAATTCGCCTAAAAAAATAAAATTCATCAAGTTGCGTTTTATGCTATTAGTAAATCCTGTTGATAGCAAATATTTTTTGTCGTTCATTCTTATCTCTTTTAAAGAATTCGGTTTCAAAATCCTAACAATTTAGTCACATAAAAGTGCTTGTAGACTTTATTATTCTCATTGTTAGCAATAAATCTCTTTACTTTCTTAAAAATAATGGTTCTACGATGGTTAGAAACAGTGCAACTCGAGCAATTAGTACGTTGGCTACAGGAGGGCCTAACTCAAGAAGAAGTTGCTAACCGGTTAAATGTGTCCCAAAGTGTCGTGAGTCGTGCATGGAATCGATATGTAGAGACTGGGTCTGCAGCTTACAGGCATGGTGGAGGCCGAGAACGTGCTACAACTCATGCTCAAGACCGCTATATAACAGTAACCGCAAAAAGAAACCGAACATTTACGGCTTCGAGAATTAACAGCTACTTAAGGCATGCTACTGGGAGGGTAATTTCTAATCAGACTGTTAGAAGAAGATTACATGCGTCCAATTTAAGAGCCAGACGACGTGCCACACATCCACGGTTGACGGGGGAACATCGTGCATGCAGAAATCGGTGGGCAATAGAACACAGTAATTGAAATTTTCAAAACTGGAGGTCTTGTATGATTACGGATGAGTCCAGATTTCGGCTACACGTGTGTGATGGTCGAATTTTGGGGGACAGCGATACCATGAAAATTTGATGGCGCCCACTACACCCTTTTTGGTGGCGGTTCAGTTTGTGTTTGGGGAGGCATATGTTTCGATGGCCGCACCGATTTAGTGGTGTTAAGAAATGAAACAATGAACGCTATAGAGAACGATATAGAGACATTATTATAGAGAACATAATTGTACCATTTTTTGGTGCAATAGGTGAAGAATTCGTTTTAATCGATGATAATGCGCGCCCGCACCGTGCGAGAATTGTCAATGATCGCATTGAATTTCATGGCATTATCAGAATGGACTGGCCACCACATTCACCCGACATGAATTGCATTGAACATGTATGGACCGAAATGTCTCGAAGATTAAACCAGCTCGAACAGGCACCTCTAACCTTAGAACAACTAGCCAATCAATTACCGGAAATATGGCAAAACATTCCTCAACACTACATTAACAACTTAATAAGAAGTACGCCAAATAGGGTGACAGCACTAAGACGAGCCAGGGGTGGACCTACGAGGTATTAATTTTCATGACAGGACTTTGGGGCTTGCTTTACAGGGTATAATTTTATTTTAATTTTTCCTGTTGTGTGTTAAAAATTTAAATTTTTTAGGAGATATCTGTTTATTTATTTTGGGGCTATTGTGAGTGAACTTAATAGAGATTTATTTATTACATTTAATTTTGTTTTATTGTAAATCATTGGCAAACTAAAATTGCAGATTTTTATAATATCCACTTCGATTGTTGAGCAGTGTATAATGGGCAAAGTAGTTTAATGCTTATCATAGTAAATATTAATTAAACATATATTTAAAAGAAATATTTTTAATGAATTAAAGCAATTATATTCCAAAGATTTTAATCAACCATAGATATGTAATGGCCTTCTAAAATATTTAAAAGTTCTAACCGTAAATGAATTATTAATTCACCCAACTAGGGATCATTAGTGGATGACCTTTATAACAGAGATACAAGGTGTTTTATTGAATTTCCTCATTTATTTATTCAAGGGGTCGAAACTATGAAACTACCTTGCAGATGTTGTTGATTTTAATCAATATTAAAATGAAAAATTGTCTATCATAAAATTTTTTTTACAAGGTCGACATTATTTTAAAAAAATCACATCTTAGGGCCGAATGTTTCCTTTTCTTATATTGAAAAAAATGCCTTTAGTATGCAAGAAGACCATATTGTTTATTATAACTAAAATTAATAATTAAAAAAATATGGCAACAAAATATTGAATATATCCAGATGAGAGGTCTGGTTCCATGTAATTTTCTAGGATTCAACAGTCGAAGAATAAAAAATGTGAGATCTTGGTCGAGATCCCATATGAACATAATATAATGGTCAAACTCTAAAGTGACATACCCAATACGTCGAAATCTGTTGAGTTTTGGGTTAGATTTGTCTTTTCCACTTATGTTTATATATAAATAAAAATTTATTAATAATAATTAGTAGGGCGTCTAAGACCCGAGGTATAAAAAATAGATTCAGCACAGGCAGCTGCTTTATAAATAGTTGGTTATATTATTCTTACGCTTGATATGCTCTATACTTTCTCTGATAGGACCACGTTCTATAGCTATTTACAATAATAAATATATAAAATAAATACACACAATTACCTAATAAAAGACTGTACTGAAGAAAATAACGGTCACCTATCTAAAAGGCACAACTTTTTAATTATAAACCAGTAAATAAACAAAACGAAAAAGTGCAAAATTTTCTTCAAAACAGTCCCGTCATAATTCATAAAAATAAAATAAAATTCAACTGGTAACCAATGCACTCCCGCGGAATTAATAAATAACCTGCGAAATATAATCTTGGACCGCTGCACAACAACTTTGACATGGCACAAGATGTATTGTCAAAACAAATAAAAAAAAAACTAATACATTAACACTAATCAGAATCAAATCCGTATTATTTAGGCAATGAAATAATGCGGTTGGTCCCTTAAATATATGCATCACAGCCCGTAAATGCAGGATCACTAAGTTCAGCGAATATGTCATCCCTGTTACCTCTCGTTTTTGGTCGATTAGCATTAAGTAACGGCTGCTAGAGGGTTATGCTGATTCCTGTTACTGGTTCTTCTAAAAACATTTATTGTATTGTTAATGTTTTTTTATAATTAAAATGAACACTAATTTGTGCAACTCGTTCAACTTGGTTAGTTAGTGATAGTACAGCAGATACGTGTTTTTTTTTAAGAAAGTGATTAAGGGTGATTCGTTTTGAAGTACTGTATAAAACATCAGTACCTTTAAATCCTTGAAAGATGTAAAGAATATAACCAATAATATCTTATGTAAAAAAAACGTATACATGTAATAATCAAACTGTATCAAGCTACTTTTTTTCATCCCCTTCCCTCTCACTGGCTGGCAACGCTATTAATATTGGATATATATCGAAAACGTGCTCTAAACTAACTATGGTGCTGCTAATAATGTTTAGTGATGTAAAAGGTAATATTACCGGTAATTTTAGTAATATTTATTTGTCCAATGAATACCTGAAATCTGAATTGTGACAATTCTGTGGTGGCCTTGGCAAGCGATATTTTGTAAACAGTTTTCCTGTTTTCATCATAATTACTGACATTATTTTTATAAAGGGTGTCGTTTATGACAACTATAACTATCAGTGCGATTTCTATTTAACTGGTTAAATATTTTTGTTAGATTTTATTGATGATTTACCATTGTCCCCTTTATTACGTAGTCCATTCTGACTCTAACTACTCAAAAAAACGTTCTTGTTATTTTTCGTAATGTTTTTACGGTTATGAATAAAAAACTTCTAGTACTTAAAAAGCTGTTTTTTTTATAAATTACCAATGTATATTAAATTACCGGTAATTTTACATCACTAATAAATACGTTACGTGGACTAGATAAAGAATAAGCATTACTCACTAAAAACACTGAGGAGCATTAGGCAGTTTTTGTGTGTGCTCATAAGATTAAAGCTAAGACAAAATTTTGTGTAATTTAGAATACATTATTAAACAGTCTATGTGGCCTATCGTTAAGAATTAGATAAATCAGTAAATTAATTGGAATAAGAGGTATTTAAGACGATTATTTTTAGCTTATGGCTTTCAGTTAGAGTCCTTGAATGTATATAATATAGTGATGTACTGGAAGTGGTTTCTTCTGTGAAGAAAAACAAGGACGGTACTTATTAAAACAAGAAGTTTTTTGCTAATAACGTTGGACTTTTATGAAAATATTTTCAAGATACGTGACGTGCTTAAAAGTGAAATACTAAACATTTAAGCATTTTGAATGATGACAGTTGATGAGTGATTTTAGTGCAATACATTTATATTTAAAGTTGTAAATGTTTCTGAAAAAGAATTAAATTCAAAATGAGTTATTAAACAAAATACTGTATGCTGAGTTGTGACTCCTTATCAAAGATCTGAAATCCGTATCAGAGGAACAAAACAAAATACGAATAAATCTTGTTGAAAAATTGTGAAATCAATACATTCCCTATTAATATGAAAAATGTTATTCTAAATAAAAATGATAAAAATTAAGTTTAGAAGAAAAATTTTGACTTGTGAGATTCTGAGTGAAATTATAAAATTCACTACAGTAACGGTAGCTGATTAACGTCATTGGAGCGAAAATGTTGCAGGTTTAGGATTTTAAATAAAACTTATCCAGAAGAGATGCCGATATTTCGGCCTATATTTGTGCCATATTCAGGGCTTGAAATGACACGTTAGCATCAGAAAAAAAAAACATTAAAATATTTTCAGTTTTCGTACAACAAAGGACTTTCTGAAAGCGTAAGAAATACTGTCATGAAAAAAGCACCCAATAATAAACTTTTATAATTAAAAAATTAAAAGAATTGTATCACCTAATTGTATTTACAAGGTTCCCTAGTGTAACTGTGATAACAGTTATATGGGATAAACTAGACAATACATCAAAAGCAGAATGAATCGGCACAAGTACGATTGCAATATCATTAATAAAAGGACATACACGGAGGATAAACAAAAAGGAGCATACGGTTTTGGCAAAGTATCATTTTTGATTGAATCACAACTTCGATTTTCCTAAAGTTATGATCTTGGATAGGGAAGTGAATTTTTTTAAAAGCGAAATGCCTCTGAAATGCTGTACATTGAATTGTGATTTTTTTTTTAAATTTATTAACGTAGATGTAAAACACAACACGTAACTACATAATATTTTCATATCTCATCACGGGATATAAGTTGATTTTCTAAAAAGAAATATGAAAGTACATCTTAACACCATCCTTTGCTGTACTTATTCGGGATTAAAATGCGTGCTTTCTCCTCTTTTTAGAAAAAATTATGAAATGTTATAAATGAAAATTTATACAGGGTGTCCCATTAATAATAGTAAATATTTTAATAGCCGATTCCTCTTATAAAAATAATGAGGTTAGGTTAAATTTTCCTAGTCCAAAAATGAAATTCAACCAAGATACAGGGTGATAAACATTAAGTTTTTTTTTTGAATTTTGTCTATAACTTTAGCAGTTTGTTTTTTGTTTTTAACTAAATTTGGCATTTGGAAGTTTTTTTTATATGCCAAATCTAATTTTATTAGGTTTTTTTAATTAGATCTCATAGAGGGAGGCCCCAGCCACATTTTAGTGGTTTTTTTGAACTCCATAGCTTTTTTACGCCCCGTATAATTTTATTTTTTATTTTAAATATTCATTCTGCAAGCATTTTTGCTTACAAAAGGTATACCTTAAAAATGTCTCTAGGATTACTCTTTTTCTAGATAGTTACATTTAAAGATTTTAAAGACATCCATAAAAAACCATATTTTAAACTAATTAAATTGCTATATTACATTTTAAATGATTGATGAATAAATATATAAGAGCTAAATAATTACTTAAAAATAAAAATTATCAATATTTGCCAGTAAATGTTCCACATGGCCTCGATTTGTCTCAAGACATTTTAAAATTCTTTTATTAAAAGACCGCAGAATCTTAAAAAATAATTGCTCATTTCCTCAGCAGCGGCTTGAATTTTTTCTAATAATTGTTCCCTTGTATTTATTTGATTTTCGTAAACAATGGATTTCATGTATCCCCAGACGCAAAAATCCAATGGGTTGAAATCAGGACTTCGTGCGGGCCAAGGTCTTTGACTTCCACGTCCTATCCAGTTGAAATTAGCATTAAGATATTCTCTCACGGCGCAGGAATGCGCAGGAGCGCCATCTTGCATAAAAATCATATCTTGGCGCAGATTTAAAGGCAAATTTTTTAAATAATCAATGAGTTTTGTTCTAAAAAGTTTAAATATAATTCACCGTTTAGATTTGGAGGTAACTCGTAAAAAAAAATTGTCTGTAACACCACACCAAATATTAACTTTAAATTCGTGTTGAAAGTGTTTTTCAGTAATGAGGTTTGGATTTGCAATATCCCATGAATGTTTTTGCTTCTAAAATTAAAAATTCCCCGTCGGGTAAAAGTCGCTTCATCCGTAAACATAATTTTATTAATAAATAGGGGATCTTGATTTTGTTGTTCCCGGATATAGCGAGCGAAATCTTATCTCGCTGGAAGATCTGTCTCCAAAAGATTTTGTACTGGCGTAAAATGGTATGGATAAAGACGCTCACTATGAAAAATTCTTAAAACTGAGGACTTACTAATGCCAGTTCTTGCCGCCATACGCCTTACACTTATTTCTGGATCTTCAGCAACCTGGACTAATTTGACTAACCGTCTATTTGGACGCCCAACATCTCGCTTTGGCCTGAATGAACCCGTTTTCCCAAGTCTCTGGTAAACGTTTTTAAAGAGTTTAAAATCTGGCTGCCTCCTATTTGGATACAATTGCGCATAACGTCGACAAGCTCTTAGACCGCTGTAATTTGCTTGGGCATAAACACAAATCATATCTCGCATTTTCGAATTAAAAAAATATTGATGTCTAGGCATCTTAACCTAAAGTGATAAATAAAGACTACTGGAACTAACACTAACGCAACAAGTAACAATTAATAACAGAACTATTAATAACTAACAAAAATAACGCAATAAAGGGTAATAAAGTAACTAAGCGTGTGAGCTATAACGCGCCACAGCAACTAAAAAAACATAAATCGTGACAGTGACTTTGTTTGTTTTAATTTTTTTGTTAGACTCAGCCTACTTATTTTTTTTTCAACTTAAAGCAGAAAAATATTCATTTTTTCTTGAGCGCATTGCAAGTTTTAAGTCCAAATATCTCGAGAACGGTAAATCCTAGCGACATTTTTAAGGTATACTTTTTTTAAAGAAAAACACTTGCAGAATAGAAATTTGTAATAAAACATTACATTATACAAAGTGTAAAAAAGTTATGGAGTTTAAAAAAGACTAAAATAAGGCTGGTGGCGCCCTCTATGAGATGATTTAAAAAAAATCAAAGTTTTATATTTGGCATATAAAGAAACTCCCACAGACCAAATTTCATTAAAAACAAAGAACAAATGCTTAAGTTATAAGCAAAATAAAAAAAAAAACTTAATGTTTATCACCCTGTATCTTGGTTGCATTTTATTTTCGGACTAGGAAAATTTAATTTAACCTCATTATTTTTATGAGAGGAATCTGCTGTTAAAATATTAACCATTATTAATGGGACACCCTGTATAAATAAAAAAATCTATATAAAAAACGTAATTAGAGTAAAGTCATACAGAAAATAAGACTGCCTGTTTTGTAATGCTTTCACTTAGTTTATTTAATTGTGAACTGTAACGTGCCATTTCCAGCCTTGAAGATGGACTAAATAAAGGCCAAAACATTAGACTTTCATCTGAAATAAAATCAGTTTTATAAGTTCTAATGAATGTTTGTTTTTAAAATTAAACCTGCAACACTATCTGCATTTCATACTAAGGACGTTAATCTTTATTAATGATTAACGTCATTTTTATTCTTCGTTACTTCCAGTACAACACCCGACAAAATGTGCAAATCCTGTAATTTTAGACCCCACTAAGACTGTCTAAAATCTAAAAGAGTAGGCGAAACGTCTCAGAGGAGTGTTGCATACTTCGGTTAAAAAGGTCACGCAGGCCAAGAAACAATTTTCAGCACAAAAGGTTTTTGAGAGTTATTTAAGGGTGGTTTGAACTATACGGGGTATTAATTAACCATGCGGAAATTAATTAGCGACCTGTATAGTTGAACCAATACATTTAAGTCTAATTTAGTTGTCTTTATCTTTTATGAAGTATGACGCGTTAAACTTTTGCAAAAATTAGAATCTTGTATCAATAAACATACTCCTATTTATAAGAATGCTCTTAATCAATTTCATTATTGTGGAATTTCGAAGCACACTCCTAAGAAGGTTCATTTCAGTTTCTCGTTGTATACTTGATCTTCAAGATTGCTTTTAAGCATATTCCTAGTAAACTCATAATTTTTCGAAAAAACACGATTAAGTAAGTAAAATCACAATCATATCTTGGACTTTTCACCAATATTTTCTGTGATATTTTTTTGCAAATCTCCTTACTCATCTCAGGATAGATTTGTTCCAAAACAAGCTCCCAAATGCAGTACTTCAACATTCAACTAAAAAACAAACTATACAAAATGTAATGTAACATATCAATCATTTTCCATACTACATCCCAAAATTAAGTATATGATATTGTTACTGTACATGAATTTGGAAGGTACTGGATCGGAAATAGAGATCCTGTCAGGTGGCCAACCCGCTCACCTGACTTAACACCGCTAGATTTTTTCTTGTGGGGATATTTAAAGGAGCAAGTCTACACTGAAGAGCTAAGAAATTTAGAGGGTTTAAAAAACAAAATTACACGTGCTTGTAGAGCAATTATGGAAGAAGTAATGAGAAGCGCCTGTACCACTGAGCTAATTAAAAGGTATGAACTCTGTCAAAGCGAGAACGGTCACCACTTTGAACATTTATAAGTTTTTTTGTTATGATTATTCTAGGTTTATAATCATTTTTTAACTGGTTTAATAGTAGATTGAATAAGAATTAAATAATATCATCATAATAAGCAATTATCTCAAAAACCATGAATATTATAATGAAAACCTTATTTTTGTGACACTCTGTACATTTAGCAAACTGTGATAATTGATCTATTAGTCAAAATACTTGATATATAAGTCAACTCAAAAAATGTATACGAGACACTTCTCCAGAAAGTAAATTCATTATAGGAAGATGCTTTTTCAATGTTTCGATCGCAATATTATTTCACATGCTTAAATTGTTTCTTGGAAAGGAAAGAAGGTAAACGTAAGTATTCAAAACAACGTAACGTAGCGCCTACGAATACCTGTAAATAGAGGACGTGGAGGTCGATTGCGACCAAGAGACCGAAAACTTCTCACCTCTACTGCGGCACTTCCGATCTGCGATAACCGCACGCGTCACCTCGTCCGGGGTGAACATAGTTTGGCATACCCTATATAAGATTCTAAAAAAAAAACAGCACATTATTGGTTTAATTTAAAATTACAAAATCAAATCCTACCTTGGCAATAGGGCCACGACGGACGCCAACACCGTCACCAACCAATACTGCGGCCTCTGCATCGAAATCTGGATGGTCCAATAAGTGCTCGGTAGTCCAAAACAGTTTACGCAGAACGTATTGTAACTCAGCGAGTATAGGAAGAAAGCACCTATCGAGCAGATTATCGAGGCGGCGTGTATAATTGTCTGAAATATGTCGATGTAAGTTCAGTATAAATAAATGTTGTAGGTACTATATTACATACCAAGGTATGCTTTACTTAAAACTCTTACTTAAAAACATTTAAAAATCAATCACTTAATTTTATACTGCAATACCATAGCAAGAAGAGTTTTGTTATTTTGTCACCCTCTAGATCTGTGCTACAATCTATAGAGAAAAAATTAGATCCAATCATATGCGAAATTAAAAAAATATATTAGTAAAGGAATTCCTATACCAGACTCACTTGAATCTAGTTATGTGAGGGCAATAATAAAATATATATTATTAATTAAATCAAATGATATTTGGAAGAGAGTTTGTAGGCAAACGCTTACAAAATATTGCCAGTTGGTACCCAAGGTACCTTTATATTATTGGCATATAGACCTAAATGTGTCCAGACGATTTGTAACTGTTATAATTAGAATGAAATTTGAACATACCGGTTATTCAGCTCATCTTAATAATATAAAAGTATTACCGCTGAATTTATGCTTAACCTGCAATATTACAAATATGCCACCTTAATCACATAATTTTTGAAAAATTATATTTTAAAATACAAGAAACTTTCCTTTTTACCTCATCTATCCGTGGTCTACTCCCTTGTCTTAGAGTAATAAAAAGTAGCCCTGACGCAACTTAATAAGATGAAGAGTGTTCCTTGTCTCATTTATGTTAAAATATTTAAAATAGATAGAGCTTAGTATTAATAATTAATTGTATGGTAATTGTAGGTTGAACCAAATAAAAATCTTTTATGCTACAACTCTTTAAAAGATGTGTGAAGGTTAACTCTTAGAAATTTAAACGTTATACAAACACATTCTGTTAGAAACTGTTCAATCTTTTAAGTTAACACATGACTTTTGAAACGGGAGAAATATTGGTTTCGGCAATTAAAGTTGTGTTGCCCACATAGAGATAAAACAAAAATGACAAAGAGGCAGATCATTAACGTATATCAAAAATATAATAGGCCCTAGAACAGAGCCTTGTGGAACTGCAAGTTTCAATGCTAAACTCTGCGACTCACATCCTTCAAAAACACAAACTGACTTCTGCCTATAATAAGACTATAAATGCAGTCAAAAATTGTAGTAATTTAATTTTGTAGAAGAATATCGTGTTTAACATGATCAAAGTTCACGTTCTAACCTCTAAAATTTACCTTTTTTACAATGAGTCTTACAATGAAATTTTATCACTTTTATTATACTATATGTCTATATTATATAGTGTGTGTCAGCCAAATGGAATAAATTAGCTAATAAATAGATGGGAGCGTGTTGGAAAAAATGTTCGAGCACGTCGATTGGTTTTTATAGTTGTGCATTTTTTTCATAAAAACTTTTTATACAGGGTGTATCAGATAACGGTGGTCAATACCAACTTGCTTAGTTTAAACATAACACCCTGTATGTTAATATAGATTCCTCAGATCATTTTAGACATATTTTGTATACAATGTTCTATACCTATCTTTGAGTGTTTTGTAAATATTAAGTAAAATTCAAAAAATAACATTTAGAAAAGAAAATATATTTATTTTTCAAGATTCTCTACAACTCACTTAATACTTTTTACCCATTTGGGTCTTGGTAATGATAAAGCAAGCAAAAACTATTTCAGCATTCCTTTTTATTGCTATGAGAATAAAAAAAACTAAAAATTGTTGTTTACTTTGGTTTCAAATGCCAGACTCAATGTTGACTCATGTTGCATGACAGAAGTAGTCGTCAGTGCTATAGTCGTTTAAATTTCATTAACTACAAGCCAGAAAAATGGTTCATTTAACAGAAATGCACAAAATAACAATTCTACAGATGATTGGTTATGGAGATAATACACGGACGCAAATGGAAGTAGCTCGCTTATTTCACGAAAAATTTCCAAATTTGCCGCCTTTAACCCAAGGGACAATTAGTAAAATGGAAAAGCAATTCCGCGAGCTGGGCCATGCTAGGCAGGTAAAAAAAGCAGCTGCCAATGCAATAAGTGAGGATACCAAATTGGCTGTTATGCTTGAGTTTGAGGAACACCCACATAAATCTACTCGGAAAGCAGCCCCAGTACTCGATATTAGCTATTCATCAGTTATTAGAATATTAAAAGAAAACAAAATGCATCACTATAAAATTATACCCACCCAGGTGCTCACAGAAGACGATTTTGACAGGAGAATGTATTTTTGTGAACAAATGATGGCAATGTTAGACAGCAATGTGATCCAATTAGAACATGTTATATTTTCTGATGAGTGCACCTTTACTCTTCACGGTCATGCCAATCGTCAAAATTGCCGCCATTGGTCCAGGGAAAATCCTCGCTGGACGAGAGAAGACAATACTCAATACCCTGAAAAGGTTAACGTGTGGGCAGGATTATTGAAGATCAGATCATAGGTCCCATTTTTATTGAGGGCAATTTGAATGGCGATAATTATTTAGAATTGCTTCAAAATAATGTAGTGCCAACGTTGGCCAGCTTGTATCCTGATCCAGGAAACCCACAAGTTCCAGCGAATATGATATGGGTTCAACAAGATGGAGCACCACCCCACTACCAAATAAATGTCCGGCAGTACCTCGACCAAATATTTCCAGATCGGTGGATAGGGTGGCGAGGATCAATGGAATGGCCAGCACGGTGTCCCGATCTGACGCCATTAGACTTTTTCTTATGGGGATATGTGAAAACTATTGTATACAAAACTAAACCCACTGACTTAGCTGACTCGATCACACCTGAGATGTTGAGTAACGTTAGAAGAAATTTCCAATTTACGGGTAGGGTGTTGCCAAGACGTTCGTGGCGGGCATTTTGAATATCTCCTACATTGAAATTATTGTTTAGATTTGTATTATGTATAAGTTTTTGAATATGTTGTAACAATTTTCGGCAAATAAATAATTTTCTTTTCTAAATGTTATTTTTTGAATTTTACTTAATATTTCCGAAACAGCCAAAGATAGATATAGGACATTGTATACAAAATATGTCTAAAATAATCCGAGGAATCTAAAAATTAATTAACATACAGGGTGTTATGTTTAAACTAAGCAAGTTGGTATTGGCCACCGTTATCGTAATCGACGTGTTCGAGCGTTTTTTCCAACACGCTCCTGTCTATTTATTAGCTAATTTATTCCATTTGGCTGACACACACTGTATATGTACCGGATATATATTTTTTAGATATTTTGTTTGTGTATTAAGCTAATCTATAAAACGTATTGCTATTCTACGCTGAAAGATGAGAACTTAACCTCCAGTTACTATCCATAACCCGCTACTTTAAACATCTCTATTAATAAAAAAGCTGCTTATGTCAGTGAATAGCTTTAAAAAAGTTAAAATGGAAGAGTTTCAGCAAATAATTATCTCTATAACTTACTATGTAACTAAAACCGCCGAATTTTTGTATTATATCAGAAATTTTATTCAATTTTGAAACTACAGGGAAATCGAATGGTTGACATTATTAATACTTGAATTTCTAAGACGCAAAATACTAGTTAATAGAGATATACTGTTAGAGAAGAGATAGTGTGTTCAACTGGTTTAGATCTTATTTCAGTAACAGAATATAATGTGTTAAATTTAAAAAAATATATATCTGTTAAATATGGGGTTCCGCAAGATACAATATTGTTTTTATTGTATATAAATGATCTTGCTGGTGTAGTAGAACATACTACTAAATTGAGATATTTGATCCGATGATCTATATAATTCGTAATAACTTAACTGCAACGCAAGAGGCTATAAATAATGATCTGAAACTTATATATGATTTGCTATGTTTTCATAATTTATGTCAAAATATGTCTAAAGCAACGTTCTGTTTATTTGGTAAAAACGAAAATTATTGAATGTTGATATTAATGACTTATGAATTCAACTTTATTATACAATTTGCCAAATTACAAAATTCAACAGTTTCAAAAGATTCAAAACAGAGCTATAAGGGCGATTCTAACCTTTGATACATATATATCAATAGATAATATGTGAAATGTTATAAATATTTTCTTCATTTATCATATATTCATTATTATATTTTTTGTCCTTAAACCCAACCTCAATTTGTTTTGTTTATATTTTTAATAAGTGCTAACCCTATTTTATCAATTTAAACAATTATCAATAATTTCTACCCTTGACTGATATCATGTGCTTCTTTTGCTTTTTTTAGTAGATTACAAAAGATATGAAGGAATTAGTTTGTCATTTTAATGTAAATTAGGTTTTACTAATAAGTGTTCGCAAAGCTTATTATCCCTGTTTCTTTCTTACAGTAGATCTAATGATGCCTAAGTACAGGCGAAAAACATGCAATCCTTTTTTCATCTTATATTTCAATATATTTAAAACCTGTGAGTTAGATTTATTACTATTTAAGAAAGCTATATTTAATTTTTTAAATGCTAATCTAAGTGTATATATTGGGTCATTAAAGAGTTTCACACTATTAAACAAATGTTTTTTATTTGCCATTTTAATATTTCGTCAAACATTTAAAATTCATAGAACGTATTTAACGTTTAAAGAGTTAATTTAATAATTAAAATTGAAAGTTTGATTTAACTATATTTAATGAGAGTGAAATTAGTAGCCCAAGCACAGTGCCTTTGAATTGAATGCCATATTATAATTTTGTAGCAAAAAAAAAACGACTATTAATATTCTTAACAAAAAATACTTACCCAGGATCTTGTTTCAATAGAAACGTGAAGTAACATGACGCACATACACGCGGTAGTTGCAGCGGTGCCGAATTCAAAAATATCCGCGTCGCTACCGTCGTAGGCCAGTTTGCAAAGCCAAAACACGACGACACTTTGATACAAAGAGTCCGCCATAGTTAACCAAAACGAGTAGGACTTGTAAACTTTGCCTAATCGACCTCGACTGTATAAATACGGTTTTTCTCGTAGCAGTCGGTAGGGCGCGTCTTGATCGTACACACCTAAAAAAATGGCGATTTTAATCATATTCAAAAAAAAACAATATTGTTATAACTTACCGATTGCAATGGGAGGTAGTGAGGTAAATAAAAGATTATACAGCATAAGGTACATTTGGTCGATCATAACTGAACCGGAGAAACCACAGTAAAATTGGTACCAAAATATTAAGAACACAAACGTCTAAAATAAGAATTATAATACAGCAATGAATTTACGTCTACAAGAAGTTAACTTACGGCATTTTTATAAAAGAAATACAGGACCATCCGAGCGAGTCTATCATAACTCCAATGACCGTGCACTAACAGAAATCTTTCGAGGTACTTAAAGCGCGATAACGCAAAATCGGCCGCCATCACTGCTTGCATGCCCTCCTGACCCGATATACCTGAAAATCCGTGAATTATTACTGAGAGCGAAATGCAATAATTTGAGCTAATTGTAGTTTGCAGTCTCTTGTAAATGAATCGGTGAATGGAATAACGATATAACTCCAAAAATGTGGTTTAGAGATAATCACAAAAAACTGTTTTGTGGAAAAAGTATTTATTTTACAAGATTCTTCAACATTGCAATGTTATATGAAATCGAGTTCCGTAAACGAATATAAAGTAAAATATTTTTTTAAATTTATTTTTGTCTAAAATGAGGGACAGAAAGTCACTAGGTGTTATACGGTTTTTCCGCTCAACTTTTTAAATTCTTTAAATTGTTAATGTTAATTGATAAACAGAGTTGCAAATTTGTAAATTGTTTATTATTTATAATAGTACCTAAAATACATTACAAAACCTGATTCTTATAACACGAAAAACATTAATAATTCAAGGCCATTAGTCTTCAGCTTCCATGTTGGTGGTTTCCAATAACGTTATATGATAGAAAAATTCCAAAATTTCTCCAGTCATATATTGCATGACCTTTTTCAAATTTTCAATTTTTTTTACATTGATCGGTAACATTTTTGAGTATGCAGGCGCCGTCGGTAAAGTTGGGACTGCTTTAGGTTTGATTAACTTGAAATATCTTGTGACAACTCCGCCAATATAGTCGCTAGTTATGACATACCCGGGTGTGGAACTGTCATAAATGAATTGCCTGTAGTTTCATACTGCAAATTTAACTTTTCTTTCATCGGAAGATTGACAAGTTTTCTTGTAATGGTTGGGCCACCAGTTTGTGTACTCGATTATATCTGTATAGCATATTGTTGTCGTCGTAAATGGTTTTAATTTGCGACAAGAAAGTATCATGTTTTCGTAATCCTCTGGAACATAGATTTTATCATATTTTCTTATAACTCTCTTGAGCGAGCCGAAGTCTCTGTCGCATGGCAAAAAAGAGTGACCATGCACTGGGAAGTATTGATGAATTTTACGAAACCGTTTTGAAGCTGCAAGAGCCAATAGGTATCCCACTACGGTGTTGTTACGGTTCCGGCCCGGGCATCCATCTGAGAATATGTTAAGCTCCTGAATCTCTGCAGGCATTTTCTGCACATAATCGTTTATGAATATACATACTTCATTTGGACCTTTCGCAGCTTGACCTTCATGATATGTATAAATGTGCCCAGTATCTTTTTTTAAGTCATTTATTATAAATCCATACAGCCACAATTGTCTTAAATAAAACATTTCTTGGACGGGTATAACAGGCAGTGGCATATTTTGAATATAGTCAAATACTATTCCACTAACAGCATTACGCTCGTGGCACAACACAGTTATTTCTTTAAGTTTGTAGTAAAATTTGTTAGCCCTACGCTTATGAATCATTAGCTCGGCAGCAGCCACTCTCTTTGCGTTGTCGTTTAAATTTTGGTCTTTAAGTTTTGTACCTAATTCTTTGCATTGACTGCAAACATTAACTTGGGGCCGTCCAAACTTCAATGCAAAATTTATTTTAAAGAACTTTAAATAAAATTCATATTTTACTGTATTTTTTAAGTTCGGGTGTAATTTTCCAAAAAGATTATACATAATTTTGACGTTTAGAGCTCTTTAGAACTGTAGTGAGAGATTTTATAGGAAAACTATTCATTATTTTGTTATATTTTTGTAATAATCTCGGGTTTTAAGACGTGGTCGATTATTATGTGTACCACGTAGGTCTCTAGGTGACACCTGAGCAACCAAGAGTTTGTTTAGTCGTTGTAATCTAGAATTTGATATTGAATCCAGACTAAGAAAAGCTGCCTTGCAAACTGGTTGCCTCTCTAAATTATTATTCCGTATGTAATATGAAAAAGTCACTTCCCTATTTTTCTTCCTATCTTCCCCATCTGGTTGCTTCCTAGCTACTTGTCTACAATCCATAAATCCATGCAAATATACATCCTGTTGATTTTTTGAACCTTTCTCATAAACTTTTCTTAAAACTGCTTCTTTTTCGTCCGGTGTAAGTTTTGACATGCATTTATTTTTACATCTGAAAAAAAAAGAATATTATTATAAAAACTGTGGGTAGAATAGAATGTATAAAAAAACTTGAATGTACATTTTCTGTGATTTAAATAAAAATATTCCCTGATTACTTAAACAAATATTAAGAGTTCATGGTACTTACGTGCAGTCCTCTTTTACAAACTTTTTGTCGACTATTTTGCTAGTTTTAGTTGTATATTTTTCTCCAAGAAGACGAGCGTTCTTTCTTTAATTTCGCTTCCATTTTTTAGGGCATGTTCTTTTTCGGCTACTTTTTCCTCTATCTGTACTAGAACTCTCACTACTACTACTGCTAGACATTATGATTTTTAGTGAAATTATCAGCAAGTAGGTATTTACACTCAAAAGTTTAGGATCAATCGAATACAGTGCAAACTGGCCGTGACTGCTAACTAGTAAACAACATCAAGAAAAAAAAAGATGGCAACTGACAGACTTACCGACTGAAGCAGCTCACGCGCAATATTCCCACATTGGGTGGAAGAACGATATAAAAGCTGGAGTTATACTATTGTTCCACTCAACGCGAAATTACCCCCTTGTCATAAAGCATATAGGTTTCAAGAGTTATATCGTTTTTCGGTCTATCAGATAGATTTAGTGTTAAAGATCATTTTTGCTATCTTGGTTTAAAATCACTTTTTTTGGAGTTATATCGTTCTTCCACTCACCGATTCAAATGTATTCGAATAGAAAGGAATATAACTGGCGACATTTCTTAACAATGTATTTTTGGTATACATAATTTTCCAATAATAATTTGATTTAAAATAACTTAAATTCATATGCTTTTTCAGTTATGCATTTAAATGTCCAATGTCACTCAAATAAGATTTTTTGAATTTAAGACTTTATGTCTTACAGGTATACCACATTGTTAGGGTACTTTCAAATTACACAATTATGTTTGAGTTTCACACTCCAGCATGTACTCAATCTTAAAATATTTCATATCCCGGGATAATTCTGTGTTATTTGTCACTAGAAATTCAATGTGAAATGTGTGCTGTATGTACAGTCTGACAGGCTAAAACTTATAATTTTAACTTGCTATAATAGCCTTCCTTTCGGTAGTTTTCATCAATTTACATCTTTATTTGGAAACGCATTACCAATCTTAACCTCACATAAAATATAACCTCATTGTAAATGGAGACTTCTAGGCGATAATAAAAGTAACAGAATTCAAGATCTGATTTATATTACGGCTTTTAATAAAAAATGTTCCACCAACCCATACATTGACAATATATTATCAAACTTAGTCTGTTCTAAAGCATCTATTTGCAACTCCAATATCTCAGACCACAATGCAGTGATAATTGAATAGAAAGACAACCATATACAAGAAAAGACCTATTTTATTTTTATAATCTTGTAAGCAATATTAATTGGAATTCCTTGAGTCGCAAGAAAGTTCGTTTATTTATTACTTTCCCCCAAAATAATATTAATAACTTTAAATCTAAATAACTTAATATGTGTGTTAAAGAATCAATTTATCCCAATGTACTTAAAAACTCTGAGTTGTGCCTGTATACAAGAAAGGTCCTTGCAAATAACCTTACTAATTATCGACCTCTATAATCTATAACAGATAACTTTGAATTTAATAATCTTTTTAGCACTAAGCAGTTTGAGTTTAGAAATGTAAAATTTACTACATTAGCAACTCATCAATTGGTGGTTCTAATAAATAATAGTGAGTAAACTGAGGTCACTATTTGCGACTTAACCAAAGCTTTCGACTGTGTGACTCTATACTATACATTTTCAGACTTATTCATTAATTTAAAAGAATCACCTTTCTGATAAATGTTAAGTGGGCTCTCCAATCAGGTTTCAATTAATTAGATTATTACATTATTATAAGATTATTAACAATTTTCTTTTGAGCTTCTTCGGAGAAATATGTTTTATATACAATCGTGTTAATTAATTCATGAAATTTTATTAATTGATGTTTTATAAATATTATAAGAGGGAAATTTCTCGCAGGATAGTACAAAATAATCAGACCACATATATTCGCAGCAAAATATTTATTATTAGCTTAGCAGAGCACTTTCGGCGTATGAGCCATCATCAGTGTGAATATATCTTGTTTGATTATTTCGTTATAAATATTATACATTTTATGGAGCGTCACGAATGAAGGAAGTACTTCTATTACATTATTTTACTTACCTATGCCGACATCCGCAGTTTGAATCATAGAAACATCATTGGCACCGTCCCCTATAGCAAGAGTTCTCATCTTAAGCTCTTCCTTGACCACCCTAACGATATATGCCTTCTGTAAAGGTGTCGCCCTACAGCATAATACTGAATTACAATGGGTCGTCAACTCTAAGAAGGGCTTTGTGAGGTTCGACCTTCTGTCTAAAATATAAGTAAGAGTTTTGCCGTCCACTACCAACGCCCTACCCAAATGGTTGTTGGTGGTAGATTGGGTGCGAGTACGTGTCGCATTGCTGCACGATGGAATCGCATTTAATTCGGCAAGGTTATTTTGAGCTGAAATTTGACAAAAAAATGGTAAATAAATATGCTTTATAAAGATTATATTGTCAATTTCATTTAACCCTCTAGCCAGCAGACCCGCCTTAAGACAGGCTTTATCAAAATCTCATTTAGAGATGCATTTAAAATTTTTTGGCCACATAGCGGCAATCCCGCCTTTGGGGTGGAATTTGTTTCGTGTCTGACGTACTTAGAACGGCTATTGGTTCCCGTGTTTTTTCAGTAGAGTCAGTCGCGTATGTGCCGCCTTAGTAAATTTACAGAATAATTATTTCGCTATAAATGATATTTTCTGTGCTATAAAATAAATATATGTAGCGATCTATTCAAGCCAAAAAATTTACAGAAAATTATCTCATTCATACGAAATATTTATTTTCTTACTATTTTTGTTTTTTGTGGTTAGATATGACATCAAACAAGAAAGGACAGCCCGGGAAGGATCCCCGAGAGCCTGAATTATATGACTTATCTCAAGTGACTTCGGACGAAATGTTTGAACTTTTGGACAATGTAGATATAGGACCTCCTGACACCGATATTGAAGATGGGCTGGAAGACGATTTTGACGATGATGATAGTCTTGCTGACCCAGATTTTTGTCTTGAAGATTAAATAAATCAATGCAACGATTTAACTTCTGAATCTTCTACGCCTGACGACCAATTGTGGACATTAGATATTAAAACACCTGATACCTCACAGCCATCGACATCAGGAAAATATTCAACTGAATCACAAAAAATTTCTGTTGTTGCAAGAGTTTTATCCCCGTTGACTTCAGGTGTACCATCTACTTCATTTCAAAGACAGCAAAAACGACCACGTTCTCCTCTGCCAGAATTTGAAGATGGGGCTGATATTTCCGAGCCTAAGGTGGGTTTACGGAAAACCCAAGTGCACTTTTAGCACAGTCAAAAGAATGCAAAGAAATAATTTGGCGTAAACAGCATTTGCAGCTGCATAAAAATAAAGTGGTATTCCGTGGAAGCACAGAGCTTCCACTACACTTTCAGGATTTAAAAACTCCATATCAATGCTTCGCCTATTTTTTTACACAAGAGTTTCTTGAAAATATTGCAGAACAAACAAATTTATATGCTCGACAGTACGACATCAAGACAACATTTGTTACCAATGCTGCTGAGATCCGGAAGTACATTGGCATGTTGATATTTATGTCGATATATCGTTATCCAAATGCGACAGAATACTGGGGTCGTTATTCATTTGAACCAGTTCGTACGGCAATGACATTCAAACGATTCTTTATGATTCGTAAGTATCTTCACTTCAACGATAAATCAAAAGAAAAAAAACGGGATCAACCTGGATTTGATCCATTATATAAAGTCCAACCGATAGTGAAACATTTAAATGAACGATTTCAAACAGTTCCAAAATTACCTCGTAGATGAGCAAATGTGCGCGACTAAAATGAAACGCAGTTCATTGCGACAATACATGCCGGCAAAGCCCCATAAATGGGGGTTCAAACTATTTGTTCTATGTGACAGCAATGGTTATTCTTACGCCTTCGAAATCTTTACTGGCGCAGGGAGCAATGTTATTTTGCCCAATACGCCTAATCTGGGAGCAGCAGCAAATGTTGTCGTCCGGCTATCTCAAACAATACCTGACTTTGTCAATCATATTTTATATTTTGACAATTTTTATACGACACTGCCACTACTTATTTATCTTAGAAGCCGAGGCATGTATTCATTGGGGACAATTCGTTCTGGCCGTATTCCTAATTGTAAATTGCCTAGTGAAAAAGATAAACAGCTTGCTACAGCAGATAAGGGATTTTCTGTTGAGTATGTGGGAAATGCGCATGGTGTAGATTTGACAACTGTATTGAGGAAGGACAACAAAAATGTGCGTTTGGCTTCTACATACGTCGGGGTACTACCCTTTAAAAGTGCTCTCCAAGATAAACAACCATCAAAGGCAACAAGATATAATCGGTCTGCAAAAAAGTACGTGCAAATTGAATGCCCCGCCATCATACGTGAATATAATTATCACATGGGCGGAGTTGATCTAATGGATGGATTACTTGGAAGGTACCATATTTGCCTAAAGACTAGCAAGCGGACATTGCCTCTATTTTATCATTTTATTGACATGGCTATGGTCAACGCATATCTGCTACACAAACGGATTCATAAAGAATCGCCGCCTTTACCAGTGTTTCGAGCACAAGTAGCTGCCGTACTATGCGTTAACGAAGCTGTCAGAAAACGTCCTAGCAGGCCTTCATCTGCTTCGAAGCAGGAAGAAATGCAACCTGCAAAAATCTAAGACATATATCCCCGAGCTTTTGGATAGATCCGGTAAAAGGATGTGTAAAAACAAAGGATGTAAAGCTGAAACTGAGTTCTTTTGCACTAAATGCAATTTAAATTTGTGCCTTTCCTCAACTAAAAAGTGTTTTCAAGAGTTTCATACACAATAAAGCATTACACTAATCTTATTGAGTCATAAAATATACTTTTTAAGTTTAATTTCGCCTTTTTTTACCCTGACTATTTTTGTCCCTTTAGTCGGCAGGTCTGCCTTAAGACTGGGGGAGGTTTTTTCATCCCCAAAGCTTTAAAGGTTTATGATAAAGTTTTTTTAAGCCTCGAATTCATTTTTATGTTATGAATTTACCCGCCTATGATTTTTTTTCATAAAATAAAAAATGGCCCTTTAGAGGGTTAAGGGCTAGGCCTACTTAAAATTGAGTTTCGCATACCATTGTTTTCTGCTTCCGTTAATTGCCTGTTGATGTCAGCTAAATAACAACGAATAGTGCTTTCAGCACTTTCCTTTGACCTGGCCATGATTTTTAGCAGTTCCATTTGGGGGGAAAAGAGCTTGGCGGAATAGGCAATGTTGATGGCTGTTTCTGGTTTATCTCCAGTTAATACCCATACTACTATGCCCGCGGATATTAAGGCGGAAAGGGTTTCTGGAACGCCTTCTTGTAAACGGTCTTCTACACCTGCAATATATTTATAAACATGTATCCAGTGGTTTCTATGTGGTAGTTATTAAATATTGGAAATGTACGAGGGTTGTTCAATAAGCCTTTACAAAATCAAAGAAATGGCGTTCGTAGTTTCGAAAGAAAATGTTTTTGGTTGGCAGCACTATTAACTAGAAAGCTGTCAAAGTTTCCCTCTTTATCGGTTACGTAGTGCCACTTCTATGGTCTATTAAAGTTAACAATCTTTAGTTTGTTCAATCTTTGTTTATAACCTATTTCAGAAATTTAATTTTAAACCGAAATAAATTAAAGCTGAATTGTATGCAGTTGTGTCGGATGGAAAAGAAACAAATACTTTTAGAGACATAATTGGTAACACTAACCTTTGCTTTTAACATAAAATGGCTAACATGCATTTCTTGGTACATCGTTTGGTCTGATTTCCTCTAAGTACTGACAAGGGAAATAGCAAAATTAATTAAAAATTGCTTACCTGTGGCTCCTAACAGCACCATATTGTTTTCGATACTATTATAACTATCCCGAATCCTCTTATCCAGATTATCGCTGGACAGTTCAACTTCCTGATGTTTCCTAAACCATTCGTTGTACTCCTGCTGGCTTAGTACCCTTTTGGCGACCACAAGCACCCGCAAACCCTCTCTGGCATACGCACTTAGATGCTGTTGCGTTTTATTCAAGATATACGCTTGTTCCGAGTCATCTTCAGCTGGCACCAGAAAAGGTATCATGGAGGTATCCGCCCCTTTACAGTATAAAACGATCTCGTTGGTAATCGGATGACGGATGATAACGGACATGCGTTTTCTCGTCGAGTCGAACGGTAGAATCATAAGGATTTTGATGGTCATTCTGCCCCTATTCGGAGTGTCCACGGTGACTTCTGTGGGGGTTCGATTTAACAGTCGACACTTGTAAATATAAGCGGCATCAACCAATGCCAGTTCGTCCGGACTTTCCGCTTCGTAAATAGGTTTTAAATCAAGAGGCGATGGAGTGCAGGCTTGGTTCAATTTGACCTTCTCTTCGTCGGTTAAATTTGTGTTACTGTTGTTCCTTCTAGTTAAAAAATTCGGAATGTTTAACAGTTTGGGCCTAAGGGACCTCGAGCTGCTTTGACTTTGTAAGGAGTCGGGCGAGTTATCCACAGAGTCTATAGTGCTTAAAGTCGGCATATGAGATCTTTTTTCTAAGTCGTAACTGTTTAACGGTGGTGATGGTGTGACCGAGCGTGATTCTTCTAATCTACTGTATTTGTCATTTATTGGACCAGTTTTTGGCGCGATCGATATTGAATCGTCGATATCGGTTGGTATATTGGGAATTGCTTCGATGATCCCTAAATAAAAAAAAATGTATTATTATTTATCCGATAATATTGATACATTCTCAAATACAAAAATCTCATCAATTCTTCTCAAAAAGGCTATATTAAGATTCTTCAGGGCGCTACAAAATTTAAACTAGATCACTAAAAAAACAACACATAAAATACCTCAAGTTTACTATAATGATCTATTAGTTAACTGAAAAAGAAGTCTATGAAAAATACTGCAGATATGTTTGCACGATATTTTAGCTGCGTTTTCCTTATGTTTTTTTGTAATACTCTTATGACTCTCAGGTCATAAAGAAGGAATGTGGAGATTTACTACATGCAGTTTCTAAAGTGTTTGATATAGCATTGTTTGATAGATTGAAGATGATCAGTTTAATATATCTGAATATCAGCATGGCTTGCCAAATAAATCAACATTAACCAATTGACCAGTTTGTTCACAAAACATTTAATGAGAAAAAACCAACTTGTAATATACAGTATTGGCCATAATAGTTGGAACTCTTGAAAATTTATTTTATTTTCTGTGCCTTTTAATTAGCATTTTATTTTCTTTTAATGTGTTAATTAATTTAAATGTTGACAAAAATTCAGCACCAGTAGCAGTTCGGAATAAAAATTTAAAAAAAGCTGGACAAAATACTTGGAACTAAATGATTTTTATTCAAAAACGACATACAACATAACTTATTGAAACCATAATATTATAATTAATATTTGGTATGGTAACCCTTAGCATTCATTACTGCCTGCATTCTTCTGGGCATTAATATAGACAATTTGCATATTTGTCTGTCAATGTGAGTCCAGGCTTCAACAAGCTTATGAAATAGTTCATCAGCATTTCTGACTATTCCAGATGCCCGAATTTTGCGATCCAGATGTTCCCATAAATTTTCAATCGGGTTTAAGTCTGGACTCTGGGCCGGCCACTTTAAAACTGTGATCTTTTCTTGGTCCAACCATTCTTTTACCAATTTTGACGAATGTTTTGGATCATTATCATGCTGGAATACAAAATTTACTGGCATAGACTCAAATGTGTAAGGCTGCATTATATTTCGCAAAATATCCCGATACATAAATGGATCCATTTTCCTCACAATTTTATGTATTGGCCCAGGACCATACCAAGAAAAGCATCCCCATACTATCACATTACCACCTCCATGTTTAACCGTAGGTCGGATAAACTTTTTCTTGAGTCTTTCACCTCTCGGTCGTCTTACATGAAGTATTCCATCACTGGAAAACATATTGAACTTAGATTCGTCACTGAATAGCACTTTTTTCCAATCTTGTACAGTCCAGTTAAGATGATCCATTGCAAATTGTAGGCGTAACTTGACATTTTTCTTCCGCAGCAAAGGTTTTTTAGCAGGTCTGTAGCTGTTAAGTCCACCAGAACACAATCGCCTTCTTACCGTTCTTGCAGAGATATTGGAAGGCTCACCTTCATTTAATTTTTGTAAAATTTTGGAGGATGACAAAAATGGGTCATTCTGAGAAATATTTAAAATTCGCCTATCTACACGGGCAGTCGTGGCTTTAGGTCTTCCAGTGCTTTTACCTGGTACCACATTTCCAAATATACGATATTTCTTAATTATATGTGACACGGTGTTCTTAGGAATGTTTAGTCTTTGAGCAATATTACGCTGCCTAACACCCTGATTGTAAAAATCTAAAATTCTTTGGCGAATGTCGCTGGAATAGGCCTTGCCTTTTCCCATGGTAACACAAAATAAAATAAATAAAAAGAATCCACTTGCACACTGGTGTGTCAAAGACTGCCTACATAAAAAGCCTTTTTATAAAAGATGTAAAATACATCTTTTATAAAAAGTTCCAAGCATTTTGTCCAGCACAAAAATTTAAAGTATTTCTTATTGTCTGAAACAAGATAAGGTAAATTCTGGTATGCTTATTTGTTTCCTTATAAATATGTTTATTGATTGGATGTACAAAAATAAAATATAAATTTAAAACATTGGAAAAATTTTAAATTTTTAAAAGTTCCAACTATTATGCCCAATACTGTATACAGATATGGAAAAGACATTCTTTTATAAGAATAATGTCAGCAATGTACTGAATGTACTATTAAATCTTATTTGTTAAATGGGAAACGGTATGTTAAGATCAGGGAAGCCAGATCTGATGGTTGCTCTTAAGGTTCCAATTTGGGATCTCTGTTATTTTTATTTTTGTATTAATGATATGTGTTCGTTTACTGTAATTATTACCAGAGATAATTGTGTTTGTTTACATTATAATTTGAATACTTTGGACTGGTATATCAAAGCATTAATGGTATACAACTTATAAAATCAGAAAAAAAGAGAGACTTGGGTTTAATAATGGACTGTAATATAGTCTTCATAGATCAATATATTGTCTATATCTTCACAATATAGTGTTAATATCGTAAATGAAATGTATAAAACAATGTGCTTCATCTACAGATTACAGATCTACAAATTTATTAATGTTGAGTGTTGTCTGAAACCTTATTGATAGTTTCATATTACAGAGACTGGAATAGTACTGCAATGATATTGTAAACACCGAGAATGACATAAATTGCACACCGCATGAGGTCTCGAAGGTTGGCGAGAATCTTCCGTAACAGCGTTCTGCCGAGTATATAAGTAGTTGTCAGTTGTCAGTTCAGTGAAGTAAAGTTCAGAATTTTGGCGCGAAATTTAATTAGTTGTAAATAAAGACAGTCAAACTAAACATCTCTAGTAGTCGTGAGTGATCGTGCTTCCGTAGTAAAGTGTAGGACTATTCGATTGTTTTAATTAACACCTAACGAACGGGAAAAACACTAGAGTACGTACATCGTAAATTATCGAAATACATGTTTTATCAAAAAAAAATTTGTGGATATTACTTTCAAAGGAGTTTGAGAGATTTGAGACTTTAGAAAACCGGATTAAAACTTGTTTATATGACGTATAAAGTATTAATAAATATAATCAAATCGCCAGTACTTCTTTCAGTATTCCCTTTCTTTGTCAAATCATGGAAATGGAAGAAAAAAAAAAGACTTTCCACCTGGAATTCCCAAATTCCAATATTTTTAAGAATTCGCCAGTTTTTAAAATATATAACTAGTTCAATACTTTTGATGTAGACTTAAATATAATTAGTTTGAATATCTTTGCAAAAACTATTAAGGATAGGGAAAAGGCACTAGAATTAGTATTTATTTCACACTCATGTAATTTGTTTTTATTAATGTCATAGGTTAACCTATATTTGTTCTTGTTTTTAGTTAACATGTAATAATTCCAAAAAATAGTCCATCTTTTCTTAAAGAGACTGGCTTAGATTAAATAATAATAAAACAATCTCTCAGTCACAGGTCTAAAATTTAGAATTAAATTTGAGACTTTTTGAGTTTGTTTCATTACTATTTAACATGTAATAAAACTGTTATAGTTAGTATCTGTAATTGGCCTCTGGCTGAATCTACATATATTACGAATTACGATAAATAAATTAAATTAAGAAATATTGCTGCTTTCTTTCACATTTTTCAGGAAGTGAACTTACATAAAATATATTGCATAGATATTAATATGTTTAATTTATAAGTCCAAATCTATTAAGCCTAAGCTCTGGTAGACACTATCAGTAGTTTCTCAGCGATTTATTTAATTCAATTATTTAGATAAAGTTTAGACTAAAATTTTGTGCAGATTTTTATTATATATGGCTTGTAATTAAATATATGTCATTTAGACTATAAACAGCAAGAATTCAAGTTTAATTAAAATAATATGTAAGTAGGTAACTTACCACTAGCGTTCATAATGTCATGATGCGGATGATTTGAACACACAACGGTATTGCAGACTGCTAAGAGCAAAAGGAACTCTTGGATTCTGGCACTATGTAAGGCTCTGCTGCTAAAAATTTGGTCGGACATGGTGCCTTCTTGATAGAGATCACTCAGTAACTTCTTGTTTACTAATACGCTTAAATTGGTTTGCTTAATAGCTGAAAGATGAATTAAAAAAAAAATTATTTGATAATAGTTTTTTGAGGTTAGTTTCGGGCTAAGCAATATGGAGCACTTACAATTTTTAGCTTCATTTTCTAACGCCGGATGGTTATAATCAATCCCAGCTATACTACAATTTCTAAAAATCATTCTATTCTCTGTTAAAGTACCAGTCTTATCGGAAAATATATACTGTATTTGCCCTAATTCCTCGGTTATATTCAAGGCTCTGCACTCGATCCTTTTGTCCATCAAAGGATCGTAAAGGTCCGCATTATGGTGTATATGGTATACTTGTAAAATTTTGCACAATTCTAGGGTTACATACAAAGACAGAGGGATCATAATCTAAAATAGACAAATTAATCATCACGTAATTTAGAAAAAAAAAACGCACTTACTTGTAAAATTATCACATAGGTCCAAAAGGACAAAAAAGCCTCAACGTTTTCAGTATAATACTCGTCCCTGAAGGGAGGAGGCAGGTTGGGATAAGTGAGGAGCCACAGTTTGCATCCTATGGCCCCAACCACGCATAAAAAAATCAAAATTAGGACGCACCACAGCACGTCTTGGTTCATTTGTCTTTCGAGGGACGATCTCTTGTAGCGTGGTCCGCCGTTGTTCAGTAAAGCTTTCGTTTCATGACCTAAGTCAAATTAAATAGATTTAAATCTCAAACGTTTTACATAATATCGGGATTTACATAAGGAAATGTGTAGAATGGAAATTGATCTGTGTGTGCAGGATTATTTTTCATATTTTCACTTATATCTTACCATTATGTAATAGAAACAAAGTAGGACAAAAGTTGATAGGCTACTACTCAATTCTTTTTTGGACATGTAAAAAAAACGTAAAATCGAGAGCAAATTCAATTTTTATTCAATTGCATATTTTTGCCTAAAACCTGAAGGATGTTTGAATCAAACGAGAATCAAACCAAATTTTTATTTTCCTAACTTTGGCAACAGATGCAGCATCATAATCAGTAACATGCATTTTAGAGCTAGAAGATTTATTTAAATTGTAATTGAATGACTAGTATTAGATATATTCTTCCGTATTTAATTGTTGTAATCTGTACCAAATCATTAACTACTTAGATGTAATGTATGTACATTATATCTAGTAGTTAGTTTAGTTTAATTCGTTAGTTTTATTTAAAAAGTAGTTTAGTCCAAAAGTTTTTTATGTTTGTAGCTGAGTAGGTAGAACAGAACCTACATTTTCCATACAGGAGTCTGATACATTAGCTTTTATTTACCTCAAATATTTAATACACCTGTAAGTTTATATTCTATGTAATTTCCATGATAAATAATAAACGTTATTATTATTATACATCAAACTCCAGCGGCTCAGGCAAAATTACAATAAATTATTTTAAATTTATTTAAATTAATATTATTAAATTACTTTGATGTCTTTTATCAGCATAACTTTTTATAATTTAAAATAAAAGTAAAATTGGTGTATTACAGTATCAAAAGCTCTGCCCAGGTCCAGGAAGACCATCTCAAAACAACCCAGTCGATAAGAACATATAAATACAGAATTAAATGGGACAAAATGAGGAATGTATACGTTACCTGCATAAACTACGATTCCTTCAATAAAATCTGTATTCTTTAACAAGCATTCTCTAAGTAATAAATTTTCGGTGCCCACAGGGACTCGTTTTCCCGATGGGTGCACTATGGATCCGTGAAACCTGTAGATTTTCGTTGTAGGCGATTCTACTTCGATGTCGCTCCGGAACTTGCTTGGTTCAAAGCAAGTTTGCTGAAAAAAGCATATGTGTTAAAGGTGAAGAATTAACTTTAATTCATGTAGTTATGTACTTTGATTAAACCTTTAGATTTAGAAATGTAGATTTTACTCCTTAAAATAACATTAATATCTCTGGTATGTATCAGTATAATTTGGATACATGTGTATAGAAGATTAAAAATCCAAATGTCTCTCAAACCTAATTATTGATACAGTGTGTCTAAAAGATCTGGTAAAATACCTTTTACAGGTAAACAAATAACCTTGTTGATAAACGCTCAGATACGTCAAGCCTCTTTTATTTTTTTTGCATTTTCTCAGATTTCTGAAAAATATACAGGGTGCCTCAAGAAGACTGGACAGCTGTCAACTTTATTATTTTAAATAGAACACCCCATTTATTAATGCATTTTTGGATTCTATGAAAAATTCTAAACACATATCATGTATAACACCCAATACCAATCTGGAACTGTTTTCGAAATATTAACAACTGAAAATCAAAATTTTTAAACGTTACCAGGCTGTAAAATCGAAATGATTTAACTTGGAGAAGTACGGATTGCACTTTCCTATCTCAGTTTTCATAAGCCATCATTTAGCAATAACTTTAGATTTAACTGAAGCTTAAATTAAAAAAAAACAAATTTCTAGTATCAAAGTGACAAGCAAATAACGTGATTATTAACATTTTTCTTTTACAAATAGACCGGTTTTTCAACCCGGTAATTCGTTTACCTGTAAAAGGCATTTTTCCAGACTTTTTGGACGAACTGTATGGTTTAATATTTCTGAATTCATGAATGACTCTCACCATTTTCAAAAATTCTTCATCAGAAAAATTAAATTGCCGCCCGTTTAACCCGACCCAGATTAAATGACCTTCAGATGATTGTCAAGGTTTTACAAGCATAAGGTACATTTTTGAAGGAAAAATTTGCCTTTGTTTTGATTTTAGTTGTCAGAAATAGGTCCTATTTAAAAAGACAAAATTGATGATGGACCACTGTAAAAAGAACTTCATTTGGAATTGATTTGGTGTGCAGATGGATAAAGGCATAAAAGCTGGAACATTTTAAATATAAATTAAACCTAACAGATATTTAGGTTAAAACAAAAACTCTAAATCTACAGTATCAGTTAATGTCTTTAAATTACTTATGGTAGCATGTTTTACCTTAAAGGCTTCATCAGACCTATAACAGAAAAACTCATTTTTCTCCCAAATTTATAATACTTACCGGACGTTCACCACAATAATTACGTAAACATGACTAGCAAAAACTAACAGTTTTTAAAATATAAATAAATTGGATGGACAGCGACATCTATAAATAAATAAATAAAATACATAAATCAAATACATGATAAAATTATTGGTCTACTATATGGTTAAAAATAAAGTGCGACATATACGGCTGTTGATCATTTACACAAATTAAATTAGGACTTTTTATCGCACTTTATTTTTAAAAAGATAGTAGACCAATAATTTAATTATGTAGTGCCGTGTATTACAGAATAAAGAATGCAATCTATTTGGGTTATTTTAACATAGAATTAATGTTCGACCTTAGGTGAGTAATCCGTAATTCTTTTCAGTATTTGGTTTTTGTTTTTATTTATTTATTTATTTAAAGATGTCACTATTCCTCCAATTTATTTATATTTTAACTAGTCATTAAATTTTTATTATGTGAATATAGAGTTGAACGTCCGGTAAGTGTTCTTTTTAAATATTATAATTTTGGGAGAAAAATGAGGCTTTCTGTTATAGGTCTAATGAAACCGTTAAGGTAAAACATGTTACCATAAGTACATTAAAGACATTAACTGATACTGTATATTTAGAGTTTTTATTTTAACCTGGATTAAAAGTCATGTATCTTAGAGAACCATGGATGACTTTTTTAAATTAATAGATATTTTACCTCTTGGGAGATTTTTCAAGGGAATTCCATTCAGAAAAGTTCGTAATTTTTGAACGAGCACTATAAATACACAGAAAATAATAGAGAAACTCACAGCCAAACAACATAAACCAATATCCTTGAGAAACCTCAAAACCATCCCAAAAACCTCTAAAACAGGTCACATAAAGCTTATTGATAAACATCCTAAGGATGGAGCATTGATTGATAACCTTGCAGGTTTACCAGAGGCAGTACTAGCTGGAAATACTAAGGAAACTCAAGAAGTAATGCTTGAGTTTTTCATAGCATATTTAATTCTAATAACGAATTGTATACTTAAACCAAAGCACACCTGGCAGTATCAATATAGGTCAAGAATTTATTTGATAAAGCAAAGTTACTGAGTTACTACTACATTTTGGAGTTAGAGGAAATATGTCAGGACAAATAGTAATTAGCCCCCGAAGATCTGGAAATGAGGAAACTAATGAATTTGTTCAAAGTTTTGCTACTTCATAGACCGGATGAGGCCTTACATAGAGGACATCCAATTACACTAAATGCAACCGGATCTTCAAGAAAGTTCAAGTTCATAGAGAAATTAATGGTCATCATTGGATTCCTAGCCAAAGGTTACTCCAGAAATGTCCAAACTTTTTATGCTTGGTTAATATTGCATACCATATATCCCAGGAGCTGATTGTCATATCTCCTACTCTCAGAATCAACTTACGTTAGAAATCTGTAATTATTCCTAGATTTTAGTTAAATAAGGATATTTTAGAAGAAGTTTGCAACATCATTTTCTCTTGAACTAAAGAATTTCATAATATTAAAGGAGAAACCACATAAAAGGTATAAAATCAGAAAATAAGGCCTCTGTAACCAACTACCAACCCATATTGTTATACTCAGTGCCATTCTCAACATATTTGACAGTTTTCTGTGTGATTTTTATAGCAGGAATTGTAGTTCTACAGAGGTAGCTCTATTGATAAATGATATTAATGAATGTTTTTATTGCCTGTTGCAGATGATACGCAGTGTCATGATATCCTTTAATGATTGCGATAAACTAACATATAACATGAATAGCTTGACGAACTGTGGATAAGCTTCTAAATGAAAAACGATGATTTATCTTTTATTGTTCAAAAACTGCCATGGAATTTAAGTACACAATTAATCATCAAACTTTAAAAGAATACCTCAAGACCTTGGGGTAATAACATACAGTTTTGTGTGCATTTGGAAAATGTTGTAAATAGTCAAAACTTACCACTATTAGAATTTCTAAATTCTAATAGTGTTTCTAATCCTAATTCTAATCCTTTAATTCTAATATTATCACCAAGGGCATACAAGAGTCTTCATGGTAAGATCATGGCTCCTCATAAATCTATCAAGAACTATTTCTACTTTCCTTTCGCAATTCATAGAACAAATTATGGTTTTAACAATTTAAGATCAAACCACCAGACTGGTAAACCAATATTCTGATATAGATTATTTCGTAAGATTGATGCAAAAAAACAAGTCAAAATTAGTGACTTTTGTCCAGTTCCATTCTGTCATTTAGTGAAATTTCAAACCTCACAAATCATAAAGAATTAACTATTAACTTTTAGATGGCACCACATTAAGTCCTCAGTTCGAAACAAGGGTGAGATTAACTATCACACTTTAACTTCGCGGATAGTGTTTATGGTCATTTTCTGGATACAACACAGGCCCGGAGAGTGCAAAAGGTTCAAAACTCATGCATACGTTTTATAAGTGGCATAAAACGTGGACAACACGTATCACATAAGCTTAAAGAACTCAGCTGGTTGTCAATGTTCAATAGGCGTGTACACACACTCGGCTTGTCGGTTTTATAGCATCATTAAATTTCAGTGTCCTATCTATCTCAGTATGAAAATTGTTTACAGAACTGATATTCATAATACAAATATACGTAGAAAGCACATCCTTACGATCCCCAAGCATAATAAGGAACTTTTTAAAAGAGGATTCTCTTATAACATAGCGTCAACCGTAAATAAATTTGAAGTTACTCATTTTAACAGATCTTTATCCTGTTTCAAAAGAAGGATCAGACAGCAGCTTCTGAGTGAATGAGTTTTTATGGGCGTTTATATGCATTTCAAAGAAAATAAGATATTATAAACATACAATTTTTTTTCCTGACCAGAGCTTAATAGTTTTACCATGTTCTTATCTCTGTACCGCTTAACATAATGGATCGAGTCATCCAGCTTTTCATTAATGTATTGGGTTTTATTAGGCTTAGGTTAGGTAACTAAATATAAGTACGGCTAAGAATTTTTCTACGGCTTTAACAGTCTTTTGGAGCGAAGCTGACTATAAAGGCCATTTGTTTCATTTATATATTTGTTTTGTATTTGCAAAATTGTTATAATTAATTGGAACAATAAAATGATTTATTATTATTGTATTTTGTAACAATTGTAAAAAAAATCTTGTACCATATTCTTCTTCTGAAGAAGCAAGTGAAAATACATTCTTGAGGTTGGCACTGGCTTGCTTTAAGTAGCTCATTGTTGTGATCATACCATGTTTATAAATGTTATTTTTTAACATTAGCTTCTGATCTTATAAGATACTCCTTAAAAGGATACCTCCTGAGAACGGAGACATATATCTTACCTTTTCCACAAACCCTCTAGCCACTTGTCGCTGCTTCAAGTTTGTCTCGCCATCCAGATGACCGGTATCGATGTAACATATCCCGCTAGGATCGCTGGATCTTAGTAATAAGATATCGGCAGGCACCACTTCGTTATTTGACAGGTGTATCAGGTCACCCACTCGCACATCCTTCCATAATACTTTTCTGTATCTCGCATGCTCACTGAAATTAAACAGAAAGGTTGTTATATTACAGACTAAAGAAATTTCTAAAATCTTGGCAGTAGTGTTTCAGTATCAATATCCAGAGAGAGATATCCTAGAAAATGTACCTAGAAACAAACTCCATTTGACATAAGCATTTTTCCAAGTAAATTGCACGCATACACTTTTCGTAATTCCCCTTGAATTTCCGAATAATCTTCAGCAATCATCAAGACAACTAATTACATACGAGCTTGTTTTTAATTCTAAATTGGCTCTTGTATTCAAAGGATCATAATAACAGCGCGGGAAACTAGGTCGCTAGGTTTACAGTACCGAGACCTCGTTCGCGACCCGAGCAATTTAATTAATGATACGTGCTATTTTTTTTTGTCGTATAGCGTGATTAGCCATGTTGGCCCGACAAGCTGGTTATAATATAAAAATATATGTCCTTTACCTGGAGTTTTCATAATTACAAGTTTCCACGACACCAATATGGAAATTAAAAAATACGTGACAATTTTGATTGAATTAAAAAATGGTTTATTTTTTTGGGTCTGAAGCTTCTTTCAAGTGGTTACCTTCTGAATATCCAAAATGTGCAAATTTGATATATGGATTTAGCTATGGCTGAAAGAGATTTTTTTAATGAATAGGCCAATAATATTTTTATTATTTTCTTACAGCATTTTCTAACATTTTGGCTGATTGGGAACTTATTGAATATTTTAATTCCAGTATATTCAGTGAGGTAAGGTTTGATTTTCATCTTCCATCACCACCTTATTATAAGCAAGCTAAAATCATCGGAATTACATTGACTACGTTAAAACTAACTGTTCCACTTTTGTTAAATCACGTGTATCTCCTGTAGCAAATGTATCACTCATATCGTTAATGTTTGCCTCGAAAGAGGATATTTCCCCATAGCGTGGAAAACAGCCGTAATGTGTCCAATAGCCAAAGTTAATTCTCCAGCGAAACCCAAAGACTTAAGACCAATTAGTTTATTATCTGTGATTAGTAAAATTTTGGAAAGGGTTATTTACAATCAATTGCTTGCGTATGTAAATGAGAATGGGTTATTGCCTAGCAATCGGTCTGGATTTCGCACAGAACATGGAACAGCGACAATATTACTTCATGTCACGGATCTTATAATCAAGGGTCTTGATTGCTTGATTTTTCTAGAGCATTTGACTGCATAGACCACGATTTACTAATTTCTAAACTTAAGTTTTTCGGATTAGGAGATCGATAGAATTCCCGCTGATGAATCAGATTGTGCAGAAGTTATGTCTGGGGTCATGCCACAGAGCTCCATTCTAGGGCTACTTTTATTTTTCCTGTATACTTTTGATTTAAGCAAAGTTGTTGAATTTTCCCAAACTCAAAGTTATGCCGTTGATACACAGCCTATTTATACTTTTGATCTATTGGAATATAATGAAATTGAAGCAAATGTAAACTAAGACACTCAGTTTGTCTAAAAATCTGGATACAATTTAAACGTCATAATTTCCAAATATTCCTATAAATTAAGCAGACACTCGGGGTGAAACCTACGGCCACCACACGTAATTTATGAACATAAGGAATTATTCAAAATTTTACTTTTGCGTGACCGGATCCTTATCGAAAATTGTTTCTTTTGTTGTCGCCATGACGTCACCGTTCAGGTGCTTTTTTAGAAAGCTTATTTTTAGCCATGCAATATTAGCCATGCAAAAAATTCAGATCGTAAATAAAAGACGAAAAAATGTTAAGTAAATAATTCAGTTTATTCTTAATATATTTTTTTCGCGTTGCACTGATCATTGCCACGGTGTTTGTAAATATTTAGTCTAATCATTTATCAATGAACCAGAACATTTATTAATGATAAAAATCGGTATAAATCAATCACTCGTAGGCTAAACAAGCACGTTAATAAAAAAAACAGTATAATCATATCAGAACTACTTTTTTACCTATGCAATCATTAAATCTACCATTAACGCAATTATTAGGTTAAGGTCAGCACGCCACCCTTGTCGCTATATCGTTTTTTTTAATGTAATATGGTGTCTAGGGACCCTTAAATAAATGATTGCTACGTTTCAGCGATGTAGAATAATTTATTTCATTGTGTGTAAAGCCTCTTGAGGTCAGTTAAAATACTAAAAGAACTGAATTAGATTTTTTTTTGAAAATGTCCTTAGGAGTTGGTCTTGTGTGTTTAAAGAAACCTCATCTGTCTTCTGTAGTGAAACATTTGGATTTTAGTACGAAGGCCATTTGGTCTATTCTAAAACAAAATAAGCACTTTGAATGAAATCTAAGAATTAACCTTTTTAGGAGTTTCATCAATAGCCGATGCGAATAAATCCGAAATCCATGCAATTTCTTTTTGCTCCCTACTTTACAACGTAGTTTCACCTTTTAGCGTCCATCATCAACTTTTTTTTTCTTACGGGCATTTCAATATTATATGGCACTTGCATATTAAAACCATTTCGAAGATATTTTTCGAAGCCATATTTTATATAGGAAAATCATCTGCACCCATTTCCCTCTTTCTCATGGAGTCCTATGGAATTAATAGATTTTTAGTTTTATATGAAAGCTCGGTAGTTTTTCAATTGATTCAAACACTTATCATTCAAAACTTTTGATCCTGTCAAAGGCTTTAGAAACATCTAAATGTCTGTTCCCTAATCTAATTAAGTGCATCCGTTTTTTTTAAGATAATATAATAATCCCAGAAATACATTGATCGATAGTTCTGCCATATGGTATCCCACTTTATCTACTAAATATACAAAACTCTGTTACAAGATAACAAAGTTTCCCTTATAAATTATGGATGCATAAACAGCGTTCGTGTCAGAATTTCAAATAAGTATTTACCGGCCGTATTCCCCAGCGACACCGAATAATTTTTTTTAAATTATTAAACATCTGTTGTGATGTAATATGCATAGATATCTGAACTTTGCATGACAGGTAATTCAGTTTTGGAGCAATACACGAAAAACACAATTTCGTTAGCACGATTATTTATGGAGAATGTGTGTGGTTTGGAAATTGATTACGACCTTAACAGGTGTACTGCGATAAGTTTTAATTCCTATACTGATGAAAATCGAATTAATGTCATCATACTCATATAATCAGAATAAAATAACTCAATACAAGGCATATGGAGAATGAACATAAACAAAAAGGGGCTCATTAATTTCTTCATAGCTCTTATATTAGCCGAGATCTCGCCTTTTTAGGGCCCATTTTTGGGCTTGAATCGAGGTTGAAAAGCGACGTTTTCCGAATTTTCAAAGTGCTCTCATTCCCTTAGTTCTGCTCGAATCTTGTTGTAACCCGGTGTTTTCGTAATGTAGGTGATGGGAACAAGCCATTGGTATAGTTAGTTCGAATTCGAAAAAAATCAATTTTTGGTGAAAAAATTTGATACGGGAGGTATACCCGAAAAATGAAAAAACCCAAACTTTGAAGGTCGATATCTCGGCTTCTATGGGAGCTATCGGGAAAATTCCAACTGTTTTGTCTTAGTTTCGTCATTCTAAATCCAACGAGACCATCCGCAATATCGTAGCTTTTACGATAGCCGAGATATGGCATTTTTGATGCCCATTTTTGGCCTCAAAAACGAGGTCAAAAAAGTGACAATTTCCGAATTTTCAAAAAGCTCTCATTCCCTTATTTCTGATCCAATCCTTTTAAAACCCGGTATTTTCGTGATCTACTTGATGAGAACATTCCGCTGGTATAGTTAGTTCGAAATCGAAAAAAAAAATTTTCTGAAAAAAATCGAAAGGGGGGGGTATACCCGAAAAATGAAAAAACCGAAAGTTTGAAGGCCGATATCTCGGCTTCTATGGGAGCTATCGGGAAAATTCCAACGGTTTTATCTTAGTTTCGTCGTTCTGAATCCAACGAGACCATCCGCAATATCGTAGCTTTCACGATAGCCGAGATATGGCATTTTTGATGCCCATTTTTGGCCTCAAAAACGAGGTCGAAAAAATACTCGATTTCTTAGTTCTGCTCGGATTCCCTTATAACCCGGTATTTTCGTGATCTACTTGATGAGAACATTCCGCTGGTATAGTTAGTTCGAAATCGAAAAAAAAAAAATTTTCTGAAAAAAATCGAAAGGGGGGGGTATACCCGAAAAATGAAAAAACCGAAACTTTGAAGGCCGATATCTCGGCTTCTATGGGAGCTATCGGAAAAATTCCAACGGTTTTATCTTAGTTTCGTCGTTCTGAATCCAACGAGACCATCCGCAATATCGTAGCTTTCACGATAGCCGAGATATGGCATTTTTGATGCCCATTTTTGGCCTCAAAAACGAGGTCGAAAAAATACTCGATTTCTTAGTTCTGCTCGGATTCCCTTATAACCCGGTATTTTCGTGATCTACTTGATGAGAACATTCCGCTGGTATAGTTAGTTCGAAATCGAAAAAAAAAAATTTTCTGAAAAAAATCGAAAGGGGGGGGTATACCCGAAAAATGAAAAAACCCAAACTTTGAAGGCCGATATCTCGGCTTCTATGGGAGCTATCGGGAAAATTCCAACGGTTTTATCTTAGTTTCGTCGTTCTGAATCCAACGAGACCATCCGCAATATCGTAGCTTTCACGATAGCCGAGATATGGCATTTTTGATGCCCATTTTTGGCCTCAAAAACGAGGTCGAAAAAATACTCGATTTCTTAGTTCTGCTCGGATTCCCTTATAACCCGGTATTTTCGTGATCTACTTGATGAGAACATTCCGCTGGTATAGTTAGTTCGAAATCGAAAAAAAAAAATTTTCTGAAAAAAATCGAAAGGGGGGGGTATACCCGAAAAATGAAAAAACCGAAACTTTGAAGGCCGATATCTCGGCTTCTATGGGAGCTATCGGAAAAATTCCAACGGTTTTATCTTAGTTTCGTCGTTCTGAATCCAACGAGACCATCCGCAATATCGTAGCTTTCACGATAGCCGAGATATGGCATTTTTGATGCCCATTTTTGGCCTCAAAAACGAGGTCGAAAAAATACTCGATTTCTTAGTTCTGCTCGGATTCCCTTATAACCCGGTATTTTCGTGATCTACTTGATGAGAACATTCCGCTGGTATAGTTAGTTCGAAATCGAAAAAAAAAAAATTTCTGAAAAAAATCGAAAGGGGGGGGGTATACCCGAAAAATGAAAAAACCCAAACTTTGAAGGCCGATATCTCGGCTTCTATGGGAGCTATCGGAAAAATTCCAACGGTTTTATCTTAGTTTCGTCGTTCTGAATCCAACGAGACCATCCGCAATATCGTAGCTTTCACGATAGCCGAGATATGGCATTTTTGATGCCCATTTTTGGCCTCAAAAACGAGGTCGAAAAAATACTCGATTTCTTAGTTCTGCTCGGATTCCCTTATAACCCGGTATTTTCGTGATCTACTTGATGAGAACATTCCGCTGGTATAGTTAGTTCGAAATCGAAAAAAAAAAATTTTCTGAAAAAAATCGAAAGGGGGGGGTATACCCGAAAAATGAAAAAACCGAAACTTTGAAGGCCGATATCTCGGCTTCTATGGGAGCTATCGGAAAAATTCCAACGGTTTTATCTTAGTTTCGTCGTTCTGAATCCAACGAGACCATCCGCAATATCGTAGCTTTCACGATAGCCGAGATATGGCATTTTTGATGCCCATTTTTGGCCTCAAAAACGAGGTCGAAAAAATACTCGATTTCTTAGTTCTGCTCGGATTCCCTTATAACCCGGTATTTTCGTGATCTACTTGATGAGAACATTCCGCTGGTATAGTTAGTTCGAAATCGAAAAAAAAAAATTTTCTGAAAAAAATCGAAAGGGGGGGGTATACCCGAAAAATGAAAAAACCCAAACTTTGAAGGCCGATATCTCGGCTTCTATGGGAGCTATCGGGAAAATTCCAACGGTTTTATCTTAGTTTCGTCGTTCTGAATCCAACGAGACCATCCGCAATATCGTAGCTTTCACGATAGCCGAGATATGGCATTTTTGATGCCCATTTTTGGCCTCAAAAACGAGGTCGAAAAAATACTCGATTTCTTAGTTCTGCTCGGATTCCCTTATAACCCGGTATTTTCGTGATCTACTTGATGAGAACATTCCGCTGGTATAGTTAGTTCGAAATCGAAAAAAAAAAATTTTCTGAAAAAAAAGAAAGGGGGGGGTATACCCGAAAAATGAAAAAACCCAAACTTTGAAGGCCGATATCTCGGCTTCTATGGGAGCTATCGGGAAAATTCCAACGGTTTTATCTTAGTTTCGTCGTTCTGAATCCAACGAGACCATCCGCAATATCGTAGCTTTCACGATAGCCGAGATATGGCATTTTTGATGCCCATTTTTGGCCTCAAAAACGAGGTCGAAAAAATACTCGATTTCTTAGTTCTGCTCGGATTCCCTTATAACCCGGTATTTTTGTGATCTACTTGATGAGAACATTCCGCTGGTACAGTAAGTTCGAATTCGAAAAAACACAAATTTTTGGTGAACATCGATACCCGAAAAATGAAAAATCTTAAATTTGAAGGTCGATATCTCGGGGTCTATATTTTAACTTAGTTTCGTGCTTCTGAATCCAACACCATGCATAAAGCAAATACAACTGGACGGAAAAATAAATAAAACTCCAAAAGAATAACAAATTGAACCCATTAGGTTTATGTATGTTGCGTTACACGTTAACCTTAACCCAATTACCCCTTAAACTTTATGTTAAGTTATAGTGTGTATATATATCAAGCTCTATAATAGCCTAATATAAATACTAAAAATTGAGTAATATAATAAATAATGCGAAAAATGTTCGAACGGAGATTGACCCCTTGTCAAATGGGTTTCCATGTCACATACTAATAAGATGAATAAAATAAACCGCAAAATATACGCACAATAATTCCTACCCACGATAATTGAAAGTCCGAGCACAGTCACAGTACAGTTAAATCGACGAATGCTTCGACATCGAATACGGCAATCTGCACACCAGAAAGTGTTATAATGTCAAGGCCATGACCACGTATGTATATTAGGATATGGACAAGGCAAACCGATGCCAACAAGAATTTATTAACAAAAAAAAAGAGTCTGTAGAACAACTTATCAACAGAAATATACTAATGTAGATTGAACCAATATTTGTCTGACAACAGCTGACCTTTAATTTTAAGGAAATAGTTGTAATACAATTGTTTCGTGCAGGGTTACAGAAGAATTGTATTTAATAGCTATTGATCCTGATCGAGGCACCAGCTGTCAACATTTTTTTCAATGTATTTAATAACTCGATGTCTGGTGCCAAAAATTACATAAATTTACACTTACGACTCGGCTAATAGAATTAGGAAATGCATCATCGTGAAGTTGTAAACACAATATGGTTTGTTATTGATTTTCCAGATATAGTGAGTTGTGTTTCACAAAAAATAAACATTGGTAGATAATTGTAAATATTGGCAGTCTAACACAAGGTTCCTAATTTGGGGTCCTTAGGTGAAATTCAGTAAAAGCGAAACAAGCTCACTAAGTTTCTCATTCCTTTCTTAACATCTCTTTACTATAAAAGTGGTTCAAATCCATCAATGGACTCTTTTCATCCCTGTAAGACACCTTAGAAGGCAACTCGACGAAGATGTATAGCTCTATATAAAGTGTGCAAACAAAGGACATCTTAAAATGGGCGCACCAGATTCTCGAATAAATAAATCACTTGCGTCAATCCGCTTACGTCATCCCGGACATCGTGTCAATAGATGCATTAATGTGAAAGTTAAAATTACGTAGGGGTTGGGTTTGTTTGCTATATTTTTATCCTCTCAGTCGAGCGTTTGCCTGAAGGTTAATTATTTAGATCGCTAAATATTTAATCGGCAATTAATTTGAAGTACAGCAAGTAATAGTCAAAAATAGTTATTTCTAATTAAACGTTTAATTTCACATTTTTTTCACAATCAGAAAGGATGATAAATGATTTATAGTGGAGTAGGATTTCAAATGGATTTAATTAGACAATCTTGGCACTGCCATAAAACATTTTTATTGCTTTAGCGGATCTAAACTGATAACTTTATGAGGGAATTCGATCATGTCTGTTAGATATAAATCATGTAATAAAATCGATTTTTCTGTATGGAGTAAGCAAGTTCAAATACCAAATGACGATATATATCAGATGCAAAGTAATGATTTTAAAAGAATGGATAGCGAAAATATTCCTTAAACTTAAAGGAAAATATCAAATTGAATTTTAGTATAATGGCAAAACATTTATATATTGAATAACGAATTTCTAGAAGGTGCAAAGGAGGATGATCTTGAAGAAGGTAACTTGGGTTAAATTTTGCCTAAATGTCATCTAATAGTTTGTCGTCAGTTTGCTTCAACATTGATCCTCTTATTTTCAATATATTTAGTGCAAATAGTGGAGAGCAAATTTTGCTTTTTTGGCCTAGAATTAATTGTACATTATTTTTGACCTTTAGGTGGTTCAAGGGATTTACATCAGGACTTCCAGCTGGCCAATCCGTAACTCAAAATGGGATAGAAAGCAAGATACAACCCTCACTGCATTATCATGTTCATCAATCAGAAATGATAAATGATAGTGGATTAAGATTTCAAATGGATTTAATTGGACAATCTGGGCAATGCCATAGAACATTTTTATTGCTTTAACCTTTAATAAACTGATGATTTAATGAAGGAATTTGATCATGTCTGATAGGTATAGGTCAAAAAAATGTGAGTGTATATGCAATTTTTCGTTTTTGATAGAATTTTCCTAATGTTCCTGTTGGTTTGTTAAAGGTTTACAAAAGGATTTTGATTGTATAAAATTGGTTCAAAGATTTTTAATTTAATGATTTTATTTATGGTTCTGAGGACCATCTCGCAGAGATCGAAACGTCGACAAAATATATAATTGATCGTCTGAAACAGTTTTTTGACCTAGATCCAATAAAAGCAAAAATTATCAAAGTAATAATTTTAAAAGACTAGCTAGAGAAAATATTCCTTTAATTAATGGGGAAACATCAAATTGGGTTAAACTTGGGTTTAACAGTATGATGGCAAATTATAACCATATATTGTTGATAACGAAGATCTTGAAGTAGGTAACTTGGAGAGTGATATATGAAGACCATACGGATTTTCGACCTCCACAAAGTCTACAATTTTGCTTTTTTGGCTTAGAATTAACTGTACCTTATTTCTGGTCTTTAGGTGGTTCAAGAGATTTACTTACTTAGAATTAAAGTATGGGTTTCTGATTTGGTACCCAATTTATAACTATCTAATCAATTATAGCAAAAATAAGAGAAATTTATACCATTAAATTCTTATATGACCTTATTCATACAAAGATTGATTGTCCCAACCTTTTATCTGGACTTAATTTTCTGGTACCTCTTGGCATTGCTCAGAGGAGTCTGGTTGGATGACTGGACCAGTATTTTTGCGATGGTTAAAACATTTTCAAAAGTTTACGAAGGCCTCATCAGACGAAAAGGTGCTTTTAATTGTTGATGGCTATTCCAGCCATAAGTACCTTGATGGTCTGATTTCCTCCAAAGAACATGCTATTGTTCTGCTCTGCTTGCCTCCTCACTGCACCCACCGACTGCAGCCCCTTAATGTTTCATTCTTCGGTCCCTTAAAAACCTATTTCGATCAATCTATAACCAAGTAGCTTAAGGCACACCCAGGCAGAGTTTTAACGCAATTTCAAATAGGTGCCTTACTTACTGAAGCATATGGAAAAGCTGCCACTATTCAAAATGCAACCAACGGCTTTTCTAAAACCGGAATATGCCCACTAAATCCTGATGTATTTCCAGAATAAATGTTTCAAGCAGCAGAGACAACAAATATTCCAGAATCTGAAGGTAATATAAATATAAAAAACACTCTAGCTGAAGAACCTTCCGCAGCACTATCTCTACAAACTTCAAGCGGGATGGGCAATTTAAAGGACGTAACCAATCTTCAAAAAGTAATCCCCAGTACATCAGATCAACAAAATAAAAGTTGTACTGTCTCCGATCTGAGTCCCATTCCAGTAGGACCATTTATCTCAGGCCAGGGAAAGAGGAAGCCGAGAAAGCGTCAGGGAACTACCGTGCTAAATTCTACTCCAAATTTGGAGGAAGCAAAATCAAGAACTACACCTACAGTTGAAAATAAAAAAAGAGCTGCAACTAAAAAGGTATTTGTTGACACTGACTCTGAAAACAACCCATTCTTAATAGAAGACGACGAAGATTGTACTTGCATTTACTGTGTGGAAGAATTTAAAAGGTCAAAGGCAAAGGAAATTTGGCTGCAATGTTGTTCTTGCTCGAAATGGGCACACGCTGTGTGTGCTGGAGTCAAACTAAGATGTTTATTTGTAAACTGTGTTGCAATATTTAATTTTCTACAGAAATTTTTGGCAATATTTAATAGATATGTCATTTTACCCACTTAGGAGGGTAAAACGAACTTTTACCTTTTTAAATTAAATACTTTAAAATGAGAATTTATTTTTGAGTTTTTTAGTGATTTTTATTTTGGAAAATAGAGTAGAGATGCCTGTATTTTTTTGTTACTTTTGTAGAATTAAAATATTTTTTGTTCATAGACAATTTTGATTTTTGAAAACCCTATGTCATTTTGTACACCCTTCCCCTAGATAATATGGTTTAGTACATAGGGTGTTATGCATTTTATTTTATTTTTACCTACGCATATTTTTTTACTTAATGAATATACTTTGTTAAGTAGCTGCATTGTCCTTCTTTCATATCAGTTACATAATCGTGTTTTAATACAAAAGGTAAACAACAATATGATTATGTGGTTTTGTTCAAGACTAAATTTTTAAAAAGATCCTTTCACCTTTTAAAATACGCTTTTAATAATTATTTGGTGAAGCGTAAATCATTTACGCGAGTTTCGTGCATACCTATCACTTATTCTCGCCACTTTATAGTGTAGTGATTAATCTATTATTTAAACAGCTGCGGCAATTAGTAAATAGCGAAAAAAAACTAAATTGCGATCTGCGTTTATTTACCTACCGGTTTATTTATAATCAATATATTTCATTGTTGCTCACGATGGCATACAAAATGTGGGGTAATTATATGGGTTTTTGAAATCTAATACGATTGTGTTCAATTAACCATTAAGGCGTGTTAAAATCGATAGTCAATGTTCTGTAATTAGGAAATATAATATATGAGATGTATTTCTAAGATTGTAAGTGACCCTTATTACTTACAACATCTGGTCTCAATCCTTAAAATCTGTTGTCCCATACACTTAAAAGGGTCAGTTATGATGCAATCTGGTGCCAAAAAAAAATAAATGGATGATGTAAACCCTAGAAGAAATTCTTTAAGGGTATTGCAATAAATTTTGGAATTGCTGTCAACTCTTGATTTATCGCTTTTATCTGATATGAGATACCTAAAAATAGATGTGTGCACTTGGACTAGAGAAATTATTTTTACCGATTAACGTAATTAGATTTATATTATTGGTATTCTGATAAAATTATGTTTCCAATATTTTTCCTATACCAATAAGTCTGTTTCTATTCTTGTGTATCACTAATGCAAGGTTTATTTAAACGACTGTGGTTCCTCCTGAAAGTGATATTGTATAGACATAGAATATGTGAATTTGTTCGCCTTGCATGGTATTAACACCGTCTAGGATCTGAATAGACCTTGCGAACAATTAGATAACTCTATTAATTTGACCTTAATATAAATCATCCATTTTAAAAAGTAGTAAAAACTTCTCCGTAATAGTGGTTTTTCTGGTGCGATATTGCAGTTAATGGATTTTTTTATCTGGAAATTCGAATTTCTAAAATAAGAAAGTACATAAGGAATGACAAAATTTAAATGTATTTTTTTTAAACGTGAAGGCAGTCAACTGTAGAGTGATCAAGAGACAGTTAAAGATGTGTATCTTGCTCCTTCTGAGTTCTTCCTGAATTATCTCCTTCCGAATAATTTAATAACTGACATCTGTTTATATACGTTCCGTATACGAGCATAGATTAATACTTCTTTTGTAAATTTTTACCTGTTTTTGCCAGGCCCTTTACCCTAACTACTGTTGATGACAATGACACAGTAATCACTACCAGTGATGTCGTCAAACAATACTTGCATAATAAGTATCTATTAATAATAGAGTATGCTTTAAATAGTAGTAATATTACCGTTAAGCCTAATTTACACGAGCAAGTAAAACTATCGCAAGTTCATATCTGAGCGCACTTCCAAATAATTTGCATAATGTAAACAGTGTCCGAGAGTGCTCTCCCAGCAAGTAGCAAAGCTTGCGGTCAAGTAGTTGCGTCATAAATTATTGCAGGTCTAAACAAATCAGGACAAGTTAGTACAAGTTCTTTAGCAAGTTATAATTTCTTTTCCGTTTTGTTGAAAGTTGGGTGCAAGTTAAATAGTGCAAGAAAAGCAAAATGGAGGGCAAACGTGTATAGTCCAAACAAGATGCTGAAATTCAACGAAAACTCCATAATCTCCGCACTCAAGCAAACCAGGAGTGGAACAAATTGAAAAAAAGGAAAAGTGGTCAGGGTACTGATGAGAACTATAAGAGTTCCTGGGAATACTTCGATTTAATTAAGTTTATATTTGCTCAAAACATAACATCAAGGACCGAGGATAATTTATTGGTAAGTAAAAAAGTACTACAGTTTTAAATTATGTATGTTTATTGAAGTTTTACCATTATTTTAAATATGTTTATATTGCCAAGAAACTTCACCTTCCGCCGAAACAAAGTAATCACGAAATTCTTCACGGATTTCTTTAGCTATTACTGAGTAATAGTGCAAAGTAAAAAACTGCCCATAGTTCCACGGTATGCTACTTCCAGCCTTTCAATGTTCTAAGTCTTTGACAAAAGCTCTTGAAAACTCATTCCCAAAATTTGTAAACTTACTAAAACTAAACGATCACTTCTGGCCGCATTTCTATGTTATACCGAGTTGACTCTTCAAACCGCTTAACATCAAAAATATTCAACTTACCTATTATAAATCCTACAGGTGCTATTATTAATATTCTTATCGCTCGCGTGCCGCCTCCGGTCCTCGAACAAATCTTTGACCGCCGTCACGCCCAACACAAACATCACCGGGATCATCGCGATCTCTTTACCGAACGCGTTGATCGCCGGGAACCAATTCAGTAACACTATAAAAATAAAGTACAAATTCGCTACCCTATGAAATTGTTCCAGTAAATTCCGCGGTAAAAAACTAAGAAGGGTATATTTTGTAGTCCTAATACGGTTGTCGGCCCGACGTCCGTTCGGATGTTGTTTGCGCGGTGTTTTTGGCGGAACCGTGTGGTTGGGTACTACGGTACGGATCCTCTCCTCCGGATCGTGCTTGGGCGAACGTCTCGTGAGCCTATAGTAGATTTTCTGCCACAGGTGAGGAGGATCGGATCGGCGAAGTGTGTAAATCGATTCGGACCTTGAAGCTTGTCTAAAAAATATTGAGAATTATTAGAATATCATCAGAAATTATGCTTAGCTGCTATACCATTACAGTGAGGGACTCAAAATAGATACTATAACCTATACTATAGATACTATTAACCTGGGACATTAATCCAAAAGCCTGGAACAGCATAGTCAATAACTTGAAATGCTTTTGCCAAATGATTGACTATGCAGGCTAAACATAAAATTCATTCATTGGTATTTTTTTTACAATAAATATTTAATGACAAGTAAAATATAGAAGAAATGTGCATAAGATTTAGGGATCTTATATCTTCAACTTAAAATTAGAAAGACAAAATTGCTTTAATAAAAGGTCCTTTTAGGGTGTATTCACCAGTTAGTGTAACTAGCTACAAAAATTAAATTTTGCTACATTTATCAAAATCTGCTACAAAGTGTAAGGAAGTTGAAGCAAAGCAGAACAGTCAGGTTATCGCGATTCTTACGAAATACGATTTACTTTCAATTGATCCGCTTTGCCAACTATAAAGATCTAAATCTAAACGAATTAATGAAAGTAAGTATATGATTTACGATTCATTTAGATTATTTAAAAGATATGATTTTTTAACCTGTTTACTGTTAAAATTCGGTATTTGATTGTACGTAGCAAAACTACTCTCAATTTAAGCAACGCTACATGAAATTACATATTCGGTTTTGTTACACTGAATAAAAACCAGTTTTAAGAAAGTGTTAAAATAGGATTAAATTTACATTTTAAAATAATTACATATTTAATTTTTCAACATGAAAACCCTAATTAAAATTGCAAGTCATTTATGACAAATTTAAAATTTTACAAAGAAATAATAATAAGAGCTATAACTAAAAGAAAGAACAATGGTACCTTCAGAATTTAACAACGACATACAAAAAGTAAAATATAAAAATTATTAAGAACAAATAATGGACTTTTGACCCCTTTTTAGCATGAAAACCTATTTGAGACCCAAGAATCATTGAGGATCGCAATGAATTGATGATCCAGGTCTGTAATCGGTTCAATTACATATAAAAAGTGACATTTCAAGATGATTCAAAGCATATTTGAGAGGTGAGATGCGGTAGAATGCCAAATAATGGACATTTGACCCCTTTCTGGCATGAAAACCTATGTAAGACCCAGGAATCATTGACGATCGCAATGAATTGATGATTCACGTCTGTGATCGTTCCAACGAGATACAAAAAATAAAATTTCAAAATTATTCAAAGCATATTAGAGAGGTGAGATGTGGTAGAATGCCAAATAATGGACTTTTGACCCCTTTTTGGCATGAAAACCTATGTGAGACCCAGGAATCATTGAGGATCGCAATGAATTAATGGTTCACGTCTGTGATCGGTCCAACGAGATACGAAAAATAAAATTTCAAAATTATTCAAAGCATATTAGAGAGGTGAGATGCGGTAGTGACAAATAATGGACTTTTAACCCTTTTTTGGCATGAAAACCTATCTAAGACCCAGGAATCATTGACGATCGCAATGAATTGATGATCCACGTCTGTAATCGGTTCAATTACATATAAAAAGTGACATTTTAAGATGATTCAAAGCATATTTGAGAGGTGAGATGCGGTAGAATGCCAAATAATGGACTTTTGACCCCCTTTTTGGCATGAAAACCTATGTAAGACCCAGGAATCATTGACGATCGCAATTAATTCATGGTTCACGTCTGTGATCGGTTCAACGATATACGACAAACAAAATTTCAAAATTATTCAAACCATATTATAGAAGTGAGATGCGGTAGAATGCCAAATAATAGACTTTTGACCTTTTTAGCATGAAAACCTATCTGAGACCCAGGAATCATTGACGATCGCAATGAATTGATGGTTCACGTCTGTGATCGGTCCAAAGAGATACAAAAAACAAAATTTCAAAATTATTCAAAGCATATTATAGAAGTGAGATGCGGTAGAATGACAACCATCACTCAAATCTCTTATGAACAAGTTAAAAAAGAGAGAGTCAATATGCGAACCTTAAGGCACACTTGAAGATACTTCAATACGATTAGAAATATAATTATTTATCTGTGTGCGACCAGTCAAAGAAACTATGGCAAAATTCGACCAAAGTCTTACCAAGGATGATAACCCCTAAAGCAGATGATCAGGACCAACTCAAAATGCCCAGAAAATAATACAGAGTAAGTAACCTATTAAACAACCTAGTAATAAATACATGCACCTGGATAGTTATAAATATCAGTTCTATCGTCATTATTCATTAGTCATAATACCCCACTATAATGATCTACTAGTTATGTCCAGAAGGAATATTACAGTTTTTCTTTTCACTGTGTATAAAACCAGTGTAATTTAAAAATAAAATTACTGACAGATAAACATTGTTATCATAAAATTCCTGTATTACGTCTTATTTAGTATTGAGACATTTTCGTTTTAATGTATCGTTCACATTACCATTAAAACTAAATTTACTTGCATTTAAACTTTCCAAATTTATGTTTCTATTAAAAAAAATAAGTGAAACATAAAATTCAATGTGTCTTACATTTTCTACTCAATAAGCCCAACTTAAATAAAACGATTATTTGCCATTGTACGTGGTATATCAGCGGATAGCTTATTGTCAGACACACATAAATATACAGTAAATTTTTTTATTTATGTTCACAATTTGTGTGGGTAAATATCTCGTAAGCTTGATAAAATGTTAGTAATTTGTCAAAAAACCAAATTTACTCTTAATACAAACACCATATCAGGATATTTGTTGGAAACAAAACAGTACTGATACCTTTGTATATAAGAAAACAATTTATTCAAATTTCAAAGTAAAATATTCTTTATTAAGTGAAACAAATATTTATTAATTTAACGAAAAACGATAATTTCTCGAGTATACAACCGCTAACAGAAATGCTAAAAGAAAAAGCCTAGCATCTGTGAAAAGACCCTTTTTAAACTAAATCCTATACTTATCTGTATACAATTAATGCAATACATAATACAAACCCTTCAATAGAAGAGTGACTGTAATAGATCAATAATGGAAACAATAATAGTAAAATATATTTGGATTACTTTGGAGTCCTTTGTGGTCTAAATTTTTTTCGAAAATCTGGGGGTTTTTCGTTGTTCTTTCCTTCTATTTAGCATATTTAGTAATTGGTCCATTAAGGTAATGTGTTATATGCTGCCTGTATGCTATGTTATAAGATAACCTCATACAGAAATTTTCAATTTTTTGAAAAGACTTTTCTGTTTTAACCATTATAGAATTATTATAGACAACGTCGGAATCTCAAGGAGAGAATCAGGGTATTACATAAAACGTATTTTTGTTTTTGCAGTAAGTGTTTTTTCAAGTTGTAAATAATTTTGAGATATGCTATAGTAAGTTTGTTGTTTATATAATGTTAAAAAGATAAATCCGTATCAAAGATAATTCCTAGATTTTGAACCACTAGTATTATGTTATTATTTATTTATATTTGAAAAATGTGTTCTATGTGATCTTTGCTTATGACTAAAATTTCTGATTTTTGCGCTTTTTATTTTTAGGTTATGATTTTTTGAATATAAAAATAATCTGTTTAAATCCGTGTAGTGTATGTATATTATTGATAATTTATGAATAAAGAAAGGTTTTTTAAACATCACTTGATTAACTTCTCAGCACCTGATTTAATCAGCATTATACAGGGACATCGAAGATTAAATAAATATCTTGCATTTACTAAAATGGCATTTTTTTATGGAACACCCTATGTTTTATTTTTTTTAATGGATAGTTAAAATATCTTTAATTTAATACATATAACATATTTCTATATCTAAGTTCCCGCTAGTTCCGTTTTAGAAATAAATACTTATTTTCGTCAAATTTCATAATTTTAAACATTTTTATTTTGTAAATTACTTATGTCATAACGGTTTAATAAATAATGTTAGTGACTTTTTAGTTTATAACAGTCACAATTTTACCATTATGTTTTATAATAAACATAATTTAAAAAAAAAGGAATATTATTATTAACTACTTAAATGAAGTTTTGATGGGACTATTTATTTTCCATGGACAATGTGCTCAAATAATAGCAGGAACATGTGGAACATTTTAACAAATTGTGTCAAGATTTACAAGCAATGAATAAAAAAAGCGTATTTATCCTACAAAATCCTTCGTTAGTTATACGTAAAAGTAACAAAAAAGTGTTATTATAGGAAATTTTCGAAACGACTATTATTAATCTTTAAACATTATTAAATCAAATAAATCTTTTGTCATGGTTGTGTCCATGTCAAATTTTTGTGACAATGTGATCACTTATACCAGTTTTAAACTTTTTATCAATATTTAATGAATTTAAAAACTGAATGATGTTTAATAAATAAGCGCAGGGAGACTGTAGTATTTTCATTTTACTTTCATCTACGACTCCACTGCAAGTATGGACTATTTCTTTACTATTTATAAAATCGTTTAATAGGTAATAACTCGCTGACGTAGCTCTTCTTTACTGTTTACTGTGTGTTGCATACATCCATTCCTTTATAATGCCCCACAAATAGAAATCAAGGGGTGTAAGATCTGGCGATCTCGCCGGCCAATCCCATGGTCCCATACACCTAAACCATCTATCATCAAACATGTCTTACAGTGCTCTTGTTAGAGTGACGCGGGGCTCCGTTAAGTTGAAACCGACAAGTATGAAAATCTTGCAATGATAGAGTTTCCAAAAAATTACTTACAACACTAAAAATTGGGCAGAATTTAGTGTCTCAGAAATCATCATAAATTAAAAATTTTACTTGGTTATCTTTTAAAAGATAAAATACATTGAAATTAAATTTTTCTTGAAAACGATTTATTTTGGTCGTGTGTGGTCCAAAATGATAATTTATTCTTATGATGTACTAATACTTTTTTAATTGAATAATTAGACTAACCAAAATCATCATTAGCACTTCTAATTGAATTTTAATTTACAGCCATAATTAAAAAAATTATTTTGCAACATTATAAACTTTCTGCCGATTTACTGATGGTAGATCTGGATAAATTTTCTACAGTTTCTTGCTATTATTTGATCACATTGTCCATAGCAAATAAATAGCCTCATCAAAACCCTCAAATGAGGTTTTGATAATATCTAACATCTTAGACTTTTTAATTAAGTTGATGATAAAACACAATGTTAACTTAATATGTCACTGTCATTCATTAAGCTCCTGTGATATGTTCATGGCTAACTAAGTTATTTACAAAATAAAATTTTTTGCTTCATAAACTGTGTGTACTCTTAATTATTTTTTTATATTGTCTGTTCACCATAGTAGGTACGCTCTTCATGTATTCCTTGTATACAAATGTTAATAAATATACAGTTCTTATTTTTTATCTCAAAGTTTATAGCTCTATATTCAAATGGCCAATTTATATTAAACAACAATACATACTGCGCAGTCAATATTAGAATTATCTTACCTAGAATGTCCCTTGGCACTAACCCTAGAGGCCGCCCCCTCGACGCTAACGGTATCTTTGTGTCCAGGTGGCAATATAAAATCAGTCTTGGAACCTCCCCTAGAGTGTCCAGGTCTATCCGGCCCGACCCCGGACACCTCCGCCTCGGAGATCTGGCCATGGGAGAACGCCCTCTGGTGGCCTCTTGATCCTGCCAGAAAAAAAAACCGTTTTATAATAACTGTAAATCCCATCATTGATTAGATGTATTGTATGCCAGTTTTTGGCAGCTATCAATTACAACTTATCGGACACATAGTGACTGGAAGTATAATTAAAGTGAACTGTCAGATTATGCGGAATTTTGTAATCAATAAGTGCTTTTTAAATGAAAAAAAAAAACTGATAGGGATCCAAGTCAGGTAATTAATAGTATAGTAGGGAGGTACTCATTGACAATCCAAACCGTTTAAGGTATAAATATCAATATAAAAAATCGTTTTATAATAACAGTAAATCCCATCGTTATACCGCATGAATTAATTAGATGTATTGGCATGCCAGTGTTTGGCAGCTATCAACTATGCATTTACAACTTATTGGCTTGAAATTATCGGACACATAGTGACTGGAAGTACGAAGAAAGTGAACTGTCATATTATGCGGATATTTGCAATCAATAACTGCTTTTTAAATGAAAAAAAAAATTGATAATAATCCAAGTTGGGCCATTAATTGTATAATAGTTTGCATTTACAATCCAAACCGTTTAAGGTATAAATAAGTCAAAGTCAAAAGTTTATTGAAAAGCAAATTTGCTGTACATATTACAAGGAATTCCTAAATTTACAATAGACATATAACAAACAATTACAAGTCATCAGGGTTCTGCAACACAGGTATAGATAGGTCCAGAAATTCTGTGAAAGAAGAATTGCAGATCTCACTAAAGCTTTTTTAATGACAATATCAAATTTTCATCTATTCAAGTTGCGAATTCTTAAAGGCAATAAATTATACATGAGCTTTCCATAGTGGAAAATAGTATTTCTACTTAAAGTGCTCTGAGACTGAGGTACCTGAAGGTTTTGTCTAGAACGTGTTTGGTAATTATGTATATTAGCCCTTTGTTGGAAGGTATTAGAGTGACAGTGACGAAATGTTTCAAATAAGATCATATAGAGTTAGTATTTTGTAGTGTCAAAACAGAGGCTTACAGTAGTCCCTATAGTCTGCACACGATAAGACCCTAACAGCTCTCTTTTGCAGAAGAAACAGAGAATGTAACTTAGTAGCAGTACAGTAACCAAAGAACAGGATGCCATACCTTAAGTGAGATTCAAAAACTTCTTTTGAGATGCCTGGGTTATTAATCTCCATAGGTATTGTTCTTATTGCGTAAATAGCTAATAATAGACTTTTTAATAGCTTGTTAATGTGAACATCCCACTTTAGGTTTTGGTCGATCATTAGTCCCAGGAACTTATACTCACCCACTCTCCAAACCAAACTATTGTAAATTTATAAAGATATTCTAGGAGAGAGTGTGTTTGGAAAAACCATAAATTTAGTTTTAGAAGCATTTAAAGCTAACTTGTTTTCATCAAACCAGCATTTTATTTTGTGCAAGTCCTCGTTATTAGCGCTCTGCAGAAGAGATGGATCCTGCCCTGACCAAGATAGAGAAATGTCGTGAAAAAAGGATTAGCTTCCCTTTGAGGTTGAGAGCGATAGATCATTAATATATAGTGTAAACAGGAGGGGGGACCCAATACAGAACCTTGGGGAACCTCATTCATAATGATCTTAAATCTAGAGAACACCTCAGTTCCGCAAGGGCCTCTAACGCACACACACACTGCTGCCTGTTCTCCAGATATGAAGCAAACCAGTCGAGGGCAACACTTATTAAAAAGCATTTGATCATTAACACAATCAAACGCTTTGGCAAGGTCGCAATACACTGCTACAGTCAATTGTGTGTCATTGACACTCTCATAAACATGCTCAAGTAGTTGGTATATGGCATCTTTAGTGCTTGTGTTGGCTCTGAATCCAAATTGTAAAGGTGATATTATTTTATTCCTATCTAAAAATTCAGTAAGGCAAGTTTTTGCCAAGGTCTCCAGTATTTTAATATTAAAATAAAAAAATCGTTTTATAATAACTGTAAACCCCATCGTTGTACCGTATGAATTAATTAGATGTATTGTATGCTAGTGTTTGGCAGCTATCAACTATGCATTTACAATTGGCTTGAAATCATCGGGCACTTAGTGACTGAAAAATACGATGAAAATAAACTGTCAGATTATACGGATATTTGTAATTAATTGAAAAAAAAATCTGATAGGGCTCAAAGTCAGGCAATTAATAGTATTATACTGAGGGGTTACTCATTTACAATTCACACAGTTTATGGTATAAATATCAAAATATAAACCAAATATAGAACCGAGTTCTTAGATGAAATAAGGGACATGGCTCAATATGGACACTCTAGTCCATTCAACAAGCACTAAAGGTTTACAAAAGGATAGAAAATGTTTCGGCATTTAAAAAAATTGACTAATAGTAGTGTATAAAATCGAACTCCATTCACCTCAAATATTTGATTAAATTCTTCTGAAAAATCATTGTTTTTCACTAACACAATCCTTAGCCCCCCACCCACCCCAAGCATTTGCCCAGAAAGAAATTCTTCTGAAAAATCCGTTATTGGTCTATAAAATCCAATCTAATAGCACTGTTTTTGTATTAAATATTTAATAATATATATAATTATATATCCAATTTAAATACACAAACTATGTTATTAGATTAGATATTAACGGCGAAAGCAGCTTTTATTCATGCGTATTATTTTGGAAAACAAGGATTTTTGAAAACATTTTCTTACTGGTAAGTTGTGGAGGGTGGGTGGGGGGCTAAGAGTTGGCTTAATGAAAAACGTTTTTTTTGCCGAAAATAATTACCTTAGAGGAAACACTTTGCAATTTACTCAGGAAATTCAAAAAGACTGGTTTGATAAAAAGTATTCAAAGGTTTCCATGCAGTGTTTAAGTGATTAGACATAAAGAATAATTAAAGTTAATTTTCTGTAACTTGTAAATTATTAATTGAATTAAATTTTTTCTTTTAAGGCAATTATTTTATGCAATAAAAATGTTTTTCATCAACACTACCCTTACACCCCCCACCCACCCCAAACAACTTACCAGTAAAAAATTCTTCTGCAAAATCCCTGTTTTTTAACATGATATACATGGACTAGAAAAGTTCTTGTTTTATGTTATACAGTATATCTGTTTCACTATAAATTTTAATGTAATTTTGACACCCTGTATATTAAAAATTAAAAAAAAACTAGACTAGTCTAAAGTCTTCCTTAAATAAACCATTACAATCCATTCACAAGAAGTCAAGATAATAGATTTCTTAGTATGGTAAGAAACAAAATAGTTTGCCTTTCAATTCCAAGCAACAAATCATATATTATTATCGTTAAATATAGATTTATTCAACGAATTTTTAGTAAATTTTTGGTTTTGGTATATTTATCAACCATATATGGTCAAGGTATATTTATTATACATAGTATATCAAATACTATTCTGTTTACAAAAAGGAGAAAATTTTGGCATTTAAAAAAATTGACAAGGGATTTTCATAGCTAGTCTTTACATTCTCAAATATCTGATAAAATGACTCCAATATCACATATATGGAATACCATACACAAACAATTATAAAAAATTTTCGATTTAAAAAATAAAATTTAATTTAGAAAATGCCCTGGTGTGTAGAATTCTACCAGGATAATACGAATGGTACATACTTTACACATGACAGCACTGTAGTAAAATAACCTAACTGAGGATATTATGTAGAAAAAGTATTTATTTATAGGCATACAGTTGTTGAGATAGGTGATAACAATTTATATATTGAAAAAAATAAGAGTTCTGAATTTGGTTGATAAATATAAAATTTGTTAAATTGCTGATAATCATATTATCTAAAAATCAACATATTGTGTTCGAATCTAATATTCAACAATAATTATTTTTATCTAGCTTTAATAAAAGTCTTCATGGCGGCATCGGGATCTTAAAATATAACCATTAAGAACAAATTTATGGGTTCGGGGACTTTTACCGAGATATTGCAGCATAAGCACTTCTTTTATAATTGTATAACACTATATGGATTATGTGGTTTTTTGTTCGTATTTAGTCTGTAAGTTTATAGGTTGAAATAACAACTTAATTTCTTTGTAAAAGTTCTTATAATATTCGGTTAATAAATCATTATACAATATATTCATTTGTGCCTTTTATTATCTTCTAACTCGAACATATTGTCATCAAATCCCTCCACTGATTTGGGAGGTATTTATTTGGATGTCTTTATCACAATTGTTAGTACTGGAATGATGTTTATAGGTAACTTATTACATCTGTTATAAATGACTTCATATAATATGAAAATCGAATCTGTTTACTCATTCAATAATTCTTCTTACAGCTTTAATGGTTTCACTGAATAATTGTATTATTTTGTTAAGGTTTCCTTGAAAAATATTGTTTGATTTGATCCATTAAATTATGAAATTTTACACCGGAGATGATACGTCGTATATATTCTACCCCACTTAAGATAAGACTAGGGATAATAAAAAAAAATAATTTTCAATATCCAAAATAAACATTCGTTTATGAATATCATAAAGGAAGCGGTAAAATCTTATCGATTTTTGACACGGGTAATTTGTTGGTTTAAGAGTACATACCAGCAATTTTATTAATAAAGTCTATTAGCAAAATAAACATTAGTTGACATCACCATTTGAAAACTGAGTCATGTTTCTTATACACTTGGGAAGGTGGGAAACCCGTGGATAACTGTATATTATTACTAATATAATGAAAATATTTATGGAGTATTTTAAGTTAATATTTAAAAACTGCTTGGATATCTGTGGTGTTGGTTATATTTAAACGTGCCTATCCAGCTTTTAAGCCTTGAATAATATTCGTTTTGCCCCATTCCAATCCTAACCTCAAAATATTAGAGCTGTGTCATCAGCTTAAGAAAGCCCTTTAATATTTTTGTTAAGAAGGTGCACTTTCTTCCCACTTAATGTATTATTAACCTTAAGGCTAACCCTACTCTAAGTTGATTAAACATGTATTGAATGAACACTTTAGAAAATGTTGTAAATGTAAATTTATAAAGGGCATTAGGTACCTGCTTATTTAATTTAATAATTAAAATCGAATAAACCTAATGAAGTCTTCAAAATACAATTTCGTCTAAAGACCCATCACAATACTAATAATGATCATTCATAATTAAAGGAAACTTTTGGCCGCAATATAATCCCTACACCATCATTTACAGCACTGGTATCATTAAGTAGGTTTTTGTGGGCTAGTTTCTTTACACAACTCTAATGGTTGAATTCAGTGTAGATAATAAACTGATATCTCCCATATAATTAGCGGTAATATTAATAGTATAAAGAACATGTTAAAAAAATAATTTAACGTTATAATTGGATAAAATATGTTTTTATCAAAGTGTAGTTGATAAGTTATACTAATATTACCTATACTAAATTTACAGCAATGCAAAATGTTGGATTAAAAAGATAACATTTTTATACAGACGTTATTAAATATTTAAACAGGGTGGCTTTCTTTTTACATATATTACGTATGTATGTTTGGTAAACGTCTGAGTTGAAAAAAAGACTGTGCCAAAACGAATTAGATTTGTCCAGGTTTCATTTTATTAATAGTGTCTGGATCGTGTGGAAATAGTGTTTTTCAGACATAATTGGTTTAATTATACAAAAAAAGTATCACTTTATTCCCATCCTCTTCTAATTCTTAGACTGAAAGAGGGATATATGAATGAGAACTCAACTTTTTCCCCTATTTTCTATATCATCGTTTCATTTTTATAAGTTGTTTTGGTTGGAAGATCTGGGTTTTAGTACATACTTTAGGATAAAACAACATAAATTATTTCCTCCTAATAATAGGTGGTAGACATTTTTATTATGTCCAAGGGCGTCGCCAGCCGGTAAGCTAGGGAGGGGCAGCATGAAAGAACTGAAGATAAAAACAAAAATTTTAATTAAAAAAAAATAAAAACCGAACAAAATATTTACATGAAAATCAATTGAAACATAATCTTCTAGGGTTCTTTGCGAATTCGTTAATCACTTTGTTAACAAAATCGTCCAAGTTTTTAAAAATGTGTTGCCTGTGTACACTCATCATAGCGAGGCCATTGAGTCGAGTTTCAGACATAGTGCTCCTCAACTAGGTTTTGATTCTCCTAAGGCTACTAAATGACCTTTCAACTGTACAAGTCGTACAAGGTAATGCAACAAGGATCTGTAAAGCCTTCTTAATTTCAGGAAAGAAATCATCAGTTTCCTTGAGGATGTCCACAACACTCATTTTGACCGATTCTGATTTTTCCTCCCATATTTTTTTCCAAAGCTCTATCTCATTTTGGATATTTGTAACACCGTAAAAATTTTTAAATTCCTTGCAAGCCTCTTCAAGTTCTTCCAAAGAAATGTTTTTCATTTGCGCAGGATGTAGTTTTGACAAAGTAAATGATGGTCTATTTTCTTCAGAAAACCTTATTTCTAGGGAATTTATAATTGAGTCCAAATAAGGAATTGTTATGGACCTGCGCCAAAATTCTGAGGGGCTTTTTGATGGGTGGCTGCTACGGTGTTGTCGTCTTTCAGCAGTACGCGGTGTTGATTTCATATCCAATCCAATTTTTTCCGCAATAACAGAAGCATCTTTGAAAATTTCTTCTGTTATTTTTTCGGGATTTTCACGGTGGTTTTTTGATCAGTTTTAAAATACGACCAAAATGCTGTGATGCCTGAACTGCATCCAAGGAGACTGATTGGAGCACGTTTACTGTTGGTTCTAAAAGAGCGGAATATTTGGCTATCAATCCAAGGCTAAAAATAAACGAAACTTTGGAAGCTGCAGCATGGAGCTGATATGCATGTTTCCTTGTAGCAATATTGCCATCTCGAGACCGGGTTTCTAGTGCCTCCATTATATCACAAAAGTTCTCTTTAAAAACTCTGATGCTCTTGTATTTCCCGCTCCACCTTGTTTCGCACAGCTTGGGAATATTGGGTATTAATTTTCTTCTTAGAACCCGATTCACGAAAAAATGTAATTATATCTTTGATGGCCCCAACTGTATTTCGGATCTCCGGCAGAGCATTCAGATCATTGATTACCAGGTTGAGTTTATGTGACGAGCAATGAAAAAATAGTGCTTTCTTGTATTTTTTACGCAAAATAGCCTGAACGCCACCTTCTTTTCCAGACATCGTGGAACAACCATCGAATCCTAAACCAACGCATTTATCTGGATTGAGATCCTCTTTCGTCAGGAATTCGTTTATTGCCGTGGCAATCGATTTAGCGTCCAAGGCTGTAAGCTCAGCAAATCCGAGGAATACTTCTTCAATGTTGCTGGTTTCCTCATCAAAATATCTTATGCCAACTGAGAGCTGTTCCTTTCCAGAGATATCCGCTGTTTCGTCTGCTAAAATGCTATATGCTTGCGATATCTTCACATTTTTGATGCAATCGGCCTTAATAACATCTCCACAAATACTGATAATCTCATTCTGGATGTCAACCGATCGATAACTTGCATTTTGCAAGCATGGAAAGGCTCAAGATCGTTTTTTAAAATAGTGTCTCCTGCGTCAATTCGTATCTTATACAGCCCTTCCAGAATTCCATCACCATAGCTTGCTCCCCTTAATGCTAGGTCGTGGGATCCGCAAAACGCAATGCAGGAAATAATCGATCTTATAATTTTCCTGTTTTTTTCAAGACTTTCCTGAGAGTATTTGTTAATTTGCACATCTACTGGCACATTACCAAGAAAAGATTTAGTTGCTTCCTATGCCGTCTTATGAAAGTGAGTATCTGCGTGTTTTCTGCAGTATTCATGAATATCTTTGAACTTACAAAACGGCCTTATAATGAACGAACAACCTAAAACACCTCTAACGGAGCTCAGATTGGGTGGAAATAGTGTACAGAATTTACAGAAGGCTCCTTTTTGTTGGCGGGAGTATGCTAACCATCCAGAATGTTGGGTTTTTTACCTTGTATCTGTTATCATATCTGTAATACTCATACTGTACTGTCTAATACTGTCTACTATACTAATACTGTCTTGTCAGAGGTGAATATTATTTTGTGATATGGTGTCCATTGTATAAATGTTACGTTAACCATTTGGAGCAGGGTCAAAAAAAGTTGTCAATGTTCTTATTGTATTAAACTACAATATCCCCACAAATATATATATTATAGACCGCTTAATGGTAATGCTAATAATTTTTATGATGAATTTGAGATAAACGTTTCGACTTTACTAACAGAATGTGACTTTTTTTTTTGTATGGGCGATTTTAATGTAAATATTTTCGATTTAAATGCTAAACTCTTCTCATCCATTTTAGAGTCTTTAAGTTTAAAGGAAATGCTGGACGAGCCTACTCATCAAGGTATAACAGGAGAAACACTTCTAGATTTATTTATTTGCTCGCATGAAGCATTTACTAGTTCGTTAAATATAGATTTAAATTCTAACTTCTCAGATCACTATTTTCTAACATGTGACTTAAGCTTAAAAGTGACAAAGCCGGAGCCTTTTTTAAGAAAATTTTAGTAAGGAAGCTTTCACTAGACAAATAGAGACTATTCTATTTGATGTAATTTTGTATTTGACAAATTTAAACGCTAAGATTGATGTATTTACTAACTTTTTAATAGAACTTTTTGATATTTATGCTTCAAAACGAACTATGCGCATTACTAAGAAAAGAATTCCCTGGATAACACCTCATTTAAAATATTTAATGTTTTTTATAAAAGGAGTAAGTCGCGTGAAGACTGGGAATCTTATAAAGAGTTAGGAAATTAGGTAACTGCAACTTTTAAGAGGGAACAAAGGGGGTATTTTGAAAATCAAATTAGAATTAACGGATCTAGAGAAAACTGGAAATTGATGAGTGACTTGGATATTTATGGGTCATCTAAAAGTAGTTCAATTCCGGGGCATTGATCTGCAGCGGATATTAACAACTATTTTGTTAATATACCACAAGTTAACCCTGATGCGGAATTGTTAAATTCTTACATTAATAATCCATTGTCTGATACCAATGTTTTTCATTTCAGATTAGCTACTGTCCATGAAGTTAAAGATGGCCTTTTTCAAATAAAATCAAAAGCCATTGGACATGATGGTATTGGTATTGATACGTTGCTGTTTTCTTGTCCAATAATTCTTCCTGTAATAACACATTTAGTAAACTATTGTATAGAAACATCATGTTTTACTGATAAATGGAAGTGGTAACACTCCTTGGTAACACCTCTTCCTAAAGTAGATAATCCTGCAGAATTAAAAGACTTACGCCCGGTTAGTATACTTCCCACTCTTTCTAAGGTCTTAAAAAAATTCTTAATATCCAGATAAGAGAATATATACAAAAATATAATTTACTACCGAAAGTACAGTCTGGATTTCGACCAGGATACAGTTGCTCGACGGCGCTTTTGAAGGTCACAGACGATACAGAATTCACAATTATCTAATATTAAATTAAAAAAAAATTAAAAAAACTTTAAATAACGAAAGACTTATCGTCACCGATTGTGCTAAGAATTCGGGTCTAACCTTAGATAGCAGTTTAAGGTTTAGTCAACACGTTAATATTTGTATAAAGAAACCCTTTATCAATTTAAAACTTATTTTTAAGCAAAGACATTTATTGACAACTTCAATGAAAAGGATGCTCTGTAACCCTTTGGTGCTTTCCCACTTTAATTTTGCAAATGTAGTGCATGGGCTATATTTGCTAGAAAGAGACAAATACCATATTCAATTCATACAAAATCACTGCATAAGGTTAATTGGGGGCCTACGGGGCAGGGAACAGAGGGTATCGGCTAAATTAAGGGAGTTGAACTGGCTTAGAATGGATGAGAGGCGTATATTTCACTCAGTGGTCTTAATACATAAAATAATAGCAAGAAAATATTCGGATTATTTATACAAAAAAATTAAGTTTCGCGATGAAATAGATAGTTTAGATCTTCGCGATAAAGGCTCGATGACTATACCACTTCACTCCACATCTTTCTTTGAAAGATCATCTAGTTATAATACGTTTAGTTTAGTTAATATAAGCGAAGCTATACAACAGAATTCCAAATAATTTAAGACATTTACCGGAAGTGTCCTTTAGAAGAAAAATTGGGTCTTGCATTAAATATCTCATGTAGCATATAATAAGTGTTTTAGAGTAGCTAATCTGATTGCAATAATGTTTAGGGCTAAACTTATTAACATGATATGAAATACTAAAGTCACAAATCTAATTTTTTATTTTTTTTGTTAAATTAGGGATTGTTATATAATATTTTTTAATATATAATAAGATCTATGTAAATATTGTCTAGGTAGTTTTCGCTTTAGGTATAGGGTTCATTAGAGTAGCTATAAGCTAGACTGCTCCTATTAGACCTTAGCACTAAGTTTATATATTGTATTATCTGGGAATAATAAGTCATTATTATTATTAAATACATTAGTTATCAGATTAGAATTTAATTGAATTACTTGAAAATCTCAAAGTCCAAAGAGAATAATCTCTTGTTATTTTCCTCTACAAAATGTTAGACAGACGAATTGAATGCATTTACCTACTGACTAGAGTCTTACTTAAAGTACCTCTAAAAACCACAGTCCTAGAACAACTAATTTACTATGAGCAGCATCGAACCAACTATGGACAACAAGACTTTTGCCAAAATTTAACAGAAACCTATGATAAATTAAACAATAATATTAGGTACAAATTAATGACTTTCAAAAACCATGTTAAACATTCTAGTATAGGTTGATTTTTCAAAACTTAACACTTTTGACTGTGTAACCTTTGTACTTTTGTGATAAATAAAAACAAAGAAATAAATAAAAAAAGTTGAAGATAAAACACAAACCTTTCAAAGCTGATCTGCCAACCACACTGGCAGAACTGCTACCTCCCGCTACTATATTAGTGGCTCCACCGTGGCTTACACTTCTCGAATGGCCTCTAGGGCTCCTAGCGGGTCCCCCCACTATTGTGACATCCGGAAAGGTGTATGTGGTACCCCCTAAACCGACAATGCTAGCAGAAGGTGCACTGTGTGCCTGGTTTGGTATTTCAGAAGGCGGGCCAGTGTTGCCAGTTCTGTCTGATGCATGATTGAAGTTCGACATTTTGAGATGCCTGGAATAGTATTTAGTCAGTAAACAAGATTTATATTAAGCATGTAATTTACTATTTTAAAATGTTCTTTTTATTCTTGTTCTGAGATATTAATATACACTTTAAGAGTTACTATTTTGTTAAATAGATAAACAATAAACACTCATATTCTGGTGTTGTTGATAAGGTAATAAAGCTTTTACTGATATGACCTTGTAGTAACAGTATTGCGAATTTCATGACTCAAAACTCAAAACAGATTTCTACCATCATAGTCATATTTCTGCTGTTTCCCACTTTTTAATTCTATTAGTAAGTAACATTGTGTTGTAAATTACTTGTAAAAGAATCATAAGTTAACTACATAGTCAAGGCAACATTACTACATTTTATTATATACTCTCTTAAGTCTTTGTCTGAGATCAAATAACAATAATTATTATCAAGCCAAAATATGCCAGTTTGAATAGGTTCATTAATTTTCCAATAAATGTGATTTTAGATTGTATATTTAGGTCAGCGGCTGACCAACAGCAATGACTCATATATTATACAAAAGTTTATGACTCGCATATATTTAGAATCCAGTAGGGTATTTATTAATATGCTTAACAATGTCATAAAAAAGTCTTCAACTTATGATAACACTGTTATTTATATACATTGGTGGTTTACCTTTAGCAGTAATAGTGACAATTTATTACATAAATGCAAAAATGGGCTGCAAAAGTCTACAACTTACACTTGTTGGACTGTGAAGTGGACCAATGAAAGTCACATTTGTGGGAATATATTTACTAAGAAATATATTAAATATCATGTGAAGAGCTTTGCGCTCACATTATCTAATATGTAATGTAATTGATGATACAGAGGCTGTAAGTAGATAGAGAACTTGTAAATAGATTCTGATAAGTTTTCACTCGACTACAAAACAACCTTAAGTCCCACATTAATGAGGCATCCTAGAACACCCTCTATTGGCATGTTTGAAAGAAAGTATACTACATTGAGAAATTTATCATTTGCATAGATAAGAAACAGGACAGATAGAGGCTCGGGGTACACTTAAGTGTACCTATGTGTCATGAGAATTAAATAGGTCTGTTTGTAATACTTTTACATTGATAAGATACTTGGTATGATGAGAAATTATATTATATTTTCAAAGAACTTTGATTTGTGTATTAAAAAAACCCTGGCAGTAGATCTAAAAATAAGTCAAGTATGTTGGAAATAGATATCTATTCTAAAGTTGCCACATGAAGTTTTTTTAGGTTAAATACCTCATGTTATAATGATGATGGGATAATTTTCTAACTTTTCTAAGGCCTTCGAGACCTGCATTTACAGCAGCCTGTTTAACCAAATTAAACATCTTATTTTATTTAATCAGCATGTTTTTTTTCAGTGTAACAACAGTAATTAATTTAACTTAACTTCTGAGGCTATAAATTGCAAATGTCAACTCTAATCTACACAGATTTTGCTAAGATCTTTGATAAGTTGAACCAATAAAGATACCCACCATAAGAATTCCCTTCTTATAAATCCTAACAAAACACAAGCTATTTTGTTGTTGTATGTTCTCAAGATATGATATTGATGTTTCTTGCCTAAGTAATACTTAACTGTAAAATGTATTTTACATTAATAAATAAATAAAAATAAATTAATACTATCCTTCAACGAACTGATGAGGTCAGGTATCTTGGACTGAACATGGTAAAGAAACTTTCATTTAACTCACATATTCGTCATGTTTGTCAAAAAGCATACTATATAAATTACAACTAATATATGAATTCAGTAATAGTTTTTCACCAGAAATTAAAAAGCTCCTCACAGAAAGTTGGGTTTTGTCTATCCCTGGATATTTTGATGTAGTATCTGGACAATTTCTTGTGAATTATAACAAATATAGAGTGCAAAAGGTGCAGAATGCATGTGTGTGGTATGTGAGGCCTTAATATAGCCCAGAGACTGTACATTTATATGCTATCCCTAATTAAAGCCCTAAGGTCTAAAGAACCCATCTATTTGGATGCGATAATAAGTTGCAAAGGGGACACTCATCAGCTCAATATTTGTTTCTCATATCACATAACACACCACAGAACAGAATTTTTTAAATGTTGTCTTACATATTTATCACCTCATATATATTATTATCTTCCTCATATCATGAAAAGCTTAAGTGATTGTGCTTTTCAAAATGGTGGTTTAAGGGTGACTATTAACATACACTTTGTGGCACTTTTCACCTTTGTGTGATTCTACTATAATTTGAGATCATGCAATAATAAATTTATTAATTATTTATTTATTTATCAGGTAGACCACATATATATAGGTTTATGGAGTTCAATAGGTTCAGGTCATCTGCCTACACTACTCCATTTTTTCTTTTGATTTTTATCAATGACATTTCCGTGAATATTGGCAGTAGGTTTCTAGTAAAATCATACTTACTGTATGCATCTTTATTATGATTTCCTAATTATCAGTTCAATGAAAATTCTACAAATTATATTTAAATTGTATATTTAAAATATGCAACAATCAAACTGATGCTTCAGAGCTCTTATCATCAGCTTTGAATTTTGCTGTTCCCTGTATCCATACATAAAGATACAATGTATTTTATCTTAACACTTACACCAATTTAGCCAGGCAAGAAAGAGCCCATATATAGCAAATTCAACTGGTTCATTGATCAATGATCAGTTATGATTTTATGTCAATCTGACTTTAAATAATTTCAAAACTGTTCTTTCAGAATTAGATTGTTAGTTATTTAAGCACTTAATGTACTACCTATTATTAGTTTTAGGTTGTACCAATTAGTGAGTTTTATCTTGTTATTTGTATTTGCCTTATTATTGGGATTTGTTTCCTGTCAAACAATAAAACTTTCAGTTTGAATAGTCCAAAATATAATATAACTAAAGGATACAAAAATACATAAAAATACTTAAAGTAAGAGAACTTACAGAATACAGAATTCTGATATGACCTTATTTTGATATGATATTTTGATTTTGATGTGATGATAGAAGAATGGGTCATTTACCAGCTTGTTAATAAATATCAGTAGCAAGTTAAATTCCTGTACCAAAGCATATTAAAAATGGTTGCATGCCAAATATTAAAAGAATTAGTATGAAAATAAGGCAATTAGTGACAAGCCATTATCAAAAAGGGACATCATATAGAAACCTAAGCCAAATGCTTGTAAAACTACTGTTGAAGACATGGTGCAATCCTACAATAATAAAAATAGGATTTTATTTGAAAGTTTTACTGGAAATTGGCCAGGAGATTGGTTCGCCTTGAACTAGATGGAGATTCAGCAAAAAATGTTTATTATGCATTAGTTGAATGATATCTGAGATATGGTATCATCCAGTTGTATATGTATTTTTATTTTATTAACCTCAGAATTGGTTTGTGAAAAGTACTGTGCAGGGGGGTTAATGAGTCTCACATGAATGCACATACAAAAAGATTTAATTGTAATAACTTGAGTTTATGCATCTCCAAGAGTGCTCTTAAGAAAGATTCAATCTATGACAGGTTCACAATAAACAATCACTAACACGAATATTAGTAATGATAAGTGGTTTAGTAAATTAGTTAAGACATTTTTATTGAGCAAAGCATATTATAGCTCGGATGAATTTTATAAGCACTAGACAACTGGGAGGAAATACTTGTTTTGTTGCCTATCACATTTATATATTATATTGACTATTTTATTGCCAACAACATTTTACCATTTTACCATTATCAATGTTTATATTTTTTTGTCTTGGTAAATCAATTTTATTTATTTTTTTTTGTCTGTGTTTGGCTTTCTCCTTTTGACAATTTTAGTTTCTGTATTTTCTTTTTCTTCCAGCTTTATAAATGAGGCTTTAATATTCTTTATACAATAAAGCATTTTTTTATTTTTTTTCAAGATAAAGACACTAAAACAATCTGTCAGTACATAAGGTAAAATGGATATAATGGCTGAGTACCTAGAAAAAAGCCTTGACTTAGCAGCACAATAAAGTGCGATTACATTTTTCAAATGAGTACCTTCCTAAACATAAGCTGTATTGGCAGTGTAATGGTTTAGGGCTGCATTTTATCAGTTGATGTTGATAATTTAGTGTTTATTGAAGGAATAATGGATAAAAATGTCTATTTAAAGATTACAAATAGGGGAAGTCTTTATCTCCAAGGAAAATGCATGTAGGTCACTTAGGTAAATGTATTATGCATTTCGGCTGTATAAACAGCCATCATCAGATACAGAACATTACAAAAAACAAATTTTTAAAAACAAAACATTTGTTTTTTGTAATGTTCTATATCTGATGATGGCTGTTTACACAGCCGAAATGCATAATACATTTACCTAAGTGACCTACATGCATTTTCCTTGGAGATAAAGACTTCCCCTATTTGTAATCTTTATATACACATTCTCCTACAAAATATGGACTTCTATTCATCTATTTAAAGATATTAAGAGAAAATCTCAGGTAAAGTGCTTAAAATATGGGAATTTTGGATTCTTCCAAATTTTATCAAGATAATGATCCTCAGGATTATTTTTAAAAAAACTAATGCCTAGATGTTTATGAGAAGTCTTTAAAGCAAAAGGAGGTGATACTAAATATTTATGTTTGTTGTAGGTATTATATATTATTATTTATTTAACTAAACTAGATTGTAATGTCAGAATATTTGTGAGGCATCAAAATATGTGTTTTACCATTTATTATCTACTCAAGTTTTATTTAATAGATGATCTTTAAAATCTTAAAATTGTAAAACGCCCTTAAATGATATAAATACCAATAAATTAATAGTTTGGTTAACTTTTATTCTATAACATATTACAGACTTGATGTCGGAATATTTTCGAGACCCTCTGTATGTTAATCGAGCCATTAGGATGTAAAGCGATTTGAGGCATTTGTTCTGTTATAAGTTCATTTTCAATTGCTCAAATGAGAGCTTTTACTTTATTGTATATTCATTATAAATGTGTCCTCATTTCTAATAAAATAAAGTTGCATTAGGTATTATGTTACCACTGTTAGCCCTGAAATCCTCTGTCTTCTCTTAACAAACAAAGAATCACATATGAATTGTTGTGTAATCTTAATTATTTATTAATTTAGCAAAGTTAATGATTTGTACAGATGATAAATAACAGCTTTATTACATTTATCTAATAACTTTAATGTAAATCCAGCAATGTATCTATTATTGTAAGATGGTAATAAATTAGTAAATAGATACCTGTTATAGGATTTTTAAAAAAGGTTTTTTTAGGTTAAGTACCCCATCTTATGATGATGAAAGAATGAATTCGAAACCTTATTAAGGAAATTGTTGAATATAATCATGCCTGTAGCATGTGCTATACAACGAACGTTTAAATCCTTTAAATAAAATGTCACTTACCTCCCACAAAGCAAAAGATAATTAAGACAAATCAATCTGCTCTAATAAATCCATGAAACCTAATGGCTATTCCAAACAAAACCTTGAACAAAAACGAAGAGTGATTTTACCTTGTGTTTCATAACTTATCCAAACAGTACACTGTATTTGTCACTACACACCAGAATTGGGAAAGAACTTTTCAGTCCTATAATTTACAAAAAACACGTAAATATTTTTAGCCCGGATCCCCGAACATAACGCTCCGTTCCACATACGATTCCGAACTGTTTTGCTTTTTCCTAATTTTTTTTTGTTTTCAAGTTTTTTTTGACAACGTCCTCAAAATTCCTGCGTCGACTCGAGATAATTACGTCATTTACGTCACACTCGAATGTCACTCGTAATTCAAATTCCCCAAGACATGCGATGTTGCCAACAGGTAAAACAAAAATAAACTGTTGGGGCACACTAGGAAGATTAATCTCAGGAGCTGCAATACGTTTGAATATACATATACAAATATATGTATACTATGAGCAGTCGTCGTGTGGCGCCACTATTGGCTAAAGAGTGAACTGACACGTGTTGAGCCATGTGTTGCAGTATCGAATATGAGCGCATAGAGAAAATTGTTAATAAATAATCAAAAAGTGCCACATTTCACGTGCAGTACTTTTTCGCTGTAATTGACCAGTGATAAGAGCGAATTATCGTACATCCAAAGTAATGGATCGTCCCTTTAATCGCATTCAAAAATGCCCAGTCGCGGATTTGAACTTTTGCTGCCCCTAGGCAATTTCGAACTCGCCGCCTTTATTTTAACAACAAATGCGATTTTAATTATTTTTTTTTTGTGAGTGGTTATCGATAATATTGTTGATTATTTGAGGATTACAAACATTAATAGGTGCCTTCTTAGACATAAAGGGAGCATTTGACAACACGTCATATGGCTCAATCAACGATGCCATAGCTGCACCTCTAGGTATACATCCTTTATGATAAGCGGTTGGCTCAACCAAATGCTAAACCACAACAGGAAGACGACTGGAGAGACAGCTATCTTCGCTGTGGGTACGCAGATGATATCAATCTATCAGCACGAGGGAGGGGGGGGGGGGTAACCAGCAGGCTCATGTATACGAAAAAATTAAAAATGCAAAGAGCTTTGAATGTTGTCGAGCACTGATGCATAAAAGAACCCCACTAAGGGTAAATTCCGTAAAATCCACCCTAGTTACCTTCACAAAAGAAGGAAACTAGAGCTCATAAGAGACCGAGTGCTCTTTGGTGACTACCTGTGACTCGAAGATGAGGTCAAATATAAACAAGGCCACGAAAACTCTTATGTACTGTAAGAGAATGTTTCGCAGATCATGGGGACTATCACCAAAAATGGGTATACACAACAATCGTGGGACCCATCATCACATACTCAGCACCAATATGGTGGCATGCGGCAGATCAGAGAACTATTATTCAGAAAATCAATAAAACACAAAGAATAGCGTGTCTGGGTATAGCAGAGGCGATGTCAACGACCACGACTCTAGACAACCTAACAGGGCTAAGCCCACTATTTTTACTTTTTTTTTTTAATGGTAAACACAAGCACAAGAGGAAAGTTCTATGTCACTCTTGGAGTGGTGCTTGCGCGTAGATATTTGTGGGCATTTATCTTGAATCGCTGCAGGTTGTATACGTCGGGAAATATGTTAGGTGGAAGCCCGTTCCACAAAGAGGATGTTCTCCAGATGAATGAGTCCCGATACAGCGACGTCCTTGGGGTAGGCAGGTGGACTCGATGTTGATGAGCCGCAACTGCTAGACGCGTCCTTCTTGCCGGAACAGCCCTGGGTGGAATCAGGCCTGCCAGCTCAGAGGAGCACTTACCGTGATAATAACGGTAGAATAAACAGAGATCAGCCACCTTGCTCCTGTGCTCCAGACTATCCAGACTCTTTGTCAGTTCTGGTTTGTCGATAAGACGAATAGCTCTCTTCTGTATAGAATCTAGCAGCTTTAAACTATGCTTGGGTGCAGAGCTCCAGACATGCGAGCAATACTCGAGGGAAGGGCGTATTTGAGCCTTATAAAGAGTCAGCAGCTGTTCTGGTGTATACAGTTTTTTCGTTTTGAAAAGCACTCCGAGTTTTTTGGAAGCTGTCCTAGCGATCTCGGCAATGTGGTCATGCCAGGACACACTGTTGGTGACTTCGACTCCTAGAAGATGTAAAGATGATTTCATTGGCAATGTTTTCCCTGCCATAACCAGCTCCGGGCCATCAACGTTAGTCTTCATCGTAAATGCTGCAGCCTGCGTTTTTTTAGCGTTAAAATTGACCAGATTGTTACCGCCCCACTCCAAGATTGCTCTAATATCGTTGTTGGTTGAAGCTACTTGTTGCTGCCTAAGATTCTGAGAAGTTGCGGCTGTCGTTGGTTTGGCGGACTTAAATGTGGAAATAAGTGTGCTATCGTCCGCAAAGCTGTAGATTGGATTGACAGTGGTTCCTAGCAAATCGTTGATATATATCAAGAAAAGGGTGGGGGAAAGAATGCATCCTTGAGGGACTCCAGCGTTAATGTTAAATTTGTCGGAGAGGTGTCCATCGACGGCTACTTGGATTGTTCGTTGTTCAAGAAAACTTTTGATCCAATTCAGTAATGAGTTTTGTACTATATCGATTGACTATATCTAGTAGTACGGACTGAAGCAGTATCAGGGGCTATTGTCGAATGGCGCAAATATCATAACGAAAGTTGGACACAACGCCCTATTCGAAAAGATACAGGACATTGGACGTATCGCACTAAGAACGGACAAAACCAAAGTCACACAGCTAAACAGACCCTTTGTGATCAAAGAAGAAAAGGGACCACTGGGGAGAGAAGTTACCCGGCTTAAGCGAGCCGGCTATTCAATATAGTAAGTACAGGATGAACAATAACAACAGGATGAACAAAAAACATAATAGGAATATATTCCTGTGTCCAACTGATGAGCGAAGGGGTGCCAAGGGGCCGAAAATATTAAAAATATAACAGGCTATTGAAAATATAACAGGAGACCAAGCAGCAACAAACATTTTAGGACAGTTTAAGACTAGGTCAAAGACTGAGCTGCTGGGAGGATCTCGTGGACCTAGCCAAAGATCAAAACAGGCCAGACATAATCATATCACATCATATAGGCAACCATGGTGCTGCAAAAGGGCAATCCAACTTGCAATGAAGCGAGCCAGCAACAGACTACTGGAATAGAGATATCAGTCACTGTTTGGAACTAGAGCATAAAAATTACTGAGGACTGTCAAAGCTGGAATTCTCCAAAGAACTTTTGGGCAGTGTGGGGAGAACATACTGGGCCACCCCAGGCAACAACTCGAAAGGTGGCAGTTCACATACTACGCTTCTACAAAGCATTCAACCAGACCAGGTCTGGAGATAAGACCAGACATCATTGGGCGAAGCCAAAGCCTCACCAGAAAGGAAAAGAACCTCACCACCAGTGGTTGCTTCTAGGAAGTCCAGTATTTTGCCCAGGCAAAATACTGGACTTCCTAGAAGCAACCGAGTTGAACATGTGGGAGTAAATCAATGGGGCACAATAAATGGACTGCAACAGAGCAGGCCACAGTGCAGGGAACCAACTGGTACCATTTAGCGGGGAAGTTTTAGTGGGTAACCGGTCACGGAGTTCCTAATGAATTTCTTGTGAGCTCTTTGTGATTTCTTGTAATTGTGAGCATTATACAGGGTCGTCGAAAATTAAATTAAAATTCGTGATTTACTAAAATGGCAACAAGTCCATTCTTTTAAATGGAACCCCCTATATTTTATTCTTTACTCCTATAGACAGTAATGCAACTCATTATATACCTTCGACGCACAGTCAATTGGGTTATTCATTCCTATATTAGTTCTACTATACATATACAGCGTAAAATAAAAATAAAATAAAAAATAAAGTAAGCGTCATATAACGCTTACTTTTAAGTCAGACTCACCAATATTTACACAAGCCGAATTTGGTATTTTTTCTGCACTTAACCTATCTACTTCATGGCCCTTAAGAGACAATAAATAGCACGTCAAAGCACAACAAGAAGGGGCCTTTTAAATTTTCGATTTAACGACAAAGCAATTTGATACAGTAGTTATTTTTTCTAAAGAAACTTGGGATTTACTAAAAAAATCATGCAATACTGGGAATACGTAAGATAAAACATTGACTGGACCCAATATCCTCATTTCAACATCCATATATATACCCTTTTCTTTTACAGCAGCAAATCTACCAGATTTTGATAATATATTCATTGACAGCCTTGGTAGTCAGTATACAACACTAAATATCTAGCATTTATTATTGACAACCGTTTTTGATAATATCGATATATTGGATTTAATATAAATCAGCAGCTATTTTTGTTACAGGGAACTTTTGATATTGTGCTTTAGGCATTTGAAATGACTTTAAATTTTATTCCCGGAATTTGACTTTCTAGACATTTTATTTAAGAATTTTTTTCACATAACCAGACCTATGAAGTATTTTTTTATGCCTGTCAAGCTTTGGAAAAAGCAGTCATTCATTAAGTCTTCTAGGTACTTGAAATAATTTTTGATTTTATTCTAGATTTTTGGCATTTCTGCATGAATATCTAGCTGTAAAATTTTCTATATCATACATGCATGCCTCATCATTATTTAACCATGTCTCAGAAAGATAATCAAGAAACATTTTATATCAACTTTATTGCGAATACTTTAAATATTTATAATTTATATAGGAGAATGGACAAAAAACTTTTATTATAATATATTATACTTTTATAATTTAATCAAATTATCAACAATGTTTCTTTCCACATGAAAGACTCGTTATTACTTCAACTTATATATGTAATATTTATAATAATAATATAGAATAATAGAATAATAGAAATTTCAAATGTATCTTTTTATCTATTTTTCTGACTTCCAATGTTCGCTTAGACATAAAATTTCACAGTCCTCGTGAAACATCAACGTAGCATTTAGGCGGTCAACAGCATTTCCTAGAGATTAAATATTTTGATGGATTATAGTCTTCAGATGTCTCTTGGGTTCTGGATTGTTTATGGACGAACCTGAAGACTGGTTTGAAGAGTAGTTAATGTAACTTTTCAGGCTACAATAATTAAGGATATGTTAGACAATCTGGAACCCTACCTTTTAAGAGATATTGACTGAATCCATTCTCGATTCGAAAATCCTTAATTAACCTTACCTTTGTAGATATTAAGAGTCCGGCACTTATCCCATCCCAAAAATTGATGCTAATGTCTGTCGAAAATTCATCAAGGGTTTTAAGCATTTGGTCCAGTTGATGTTTTTTAACTGCCAGTAGTTTTAGGTCATCCATATAAAGCAGATGGTTTTATTTATTATTATTATTACTATCCTTAAACTGACCTCACAATTCCTGCCCCTCTTTTGACCCTTAAAACTGACTAAAAAGATGCAAAAAGGAACTGGAATATAGTTTAAAAAAGAGGAAAAATATCACACTTCCAGATTGAACGCTGCAACTAGTATTTCATAATTTTAACAACCAAAGAGAGCAATTAGTTTTGTTTACAAATTAATATTTCCCTTTAAATTTATATTAGTTTTTTTTCTTTTATTTTTGTTATTAATTTGTATATTTTTATTTGACTTATGTAAAACAATTCTAAAACACGTAACATATTTAATATATCCTATTCCTTTCTATGCATAATAAAGCACGTTGCGACGATCGCACATCTTGAAGAACTATCGCCATAGACATTAGTCGCTAGCGATTATCGTGTAGGTGATTCCCTTAAAACTTCTGTCAGCTGTCACACCTAGGGTTATCTGAATTTTATTTCTTACGGTTGGTGTCCGTGTATAGTGACGATTTGACGTACTGACGTTTCAATTTTCGGCAAATTTCTCTTTATCTCCCAACCCAGTTTGTATCGGAAATTTTCAATTAATTTTTCGCGAAAACTACTGAAAACCTCAACATGGATGAAGAATACGACGCGATCGTTTTGGGCACGGGATTAAAAGAGTGCATAATAAGCGGGATGCTCTCGGTATCGGGTAAAAAGGTCTTACATGTCGACCGTAATAAATACTATGGAGGAGAATCCGCCTCAATTTGCCCTTTGGAGGAGCTCTTCTCCAAGTTCGGCGCTCCACCACCGGACGAGAGCTACGGCAGAGGCAGGGACTGGAACGTCGATTTGATTCCGAAATTCTTGATGGCCAATGGCTCTTTGGTAAAACTCCTGATTCACACTGGTGTGACCAGATACTTGGAGTTCAAGAGCATTGAGGGCAGCTATGTTTACAAAGCAGGAAAGATTTCTAAGGTAATGTTTTATATTGAACCAATGTAAATGCCCTAAAGCAATAATCATCATTCTTTATATAATATATTCTGTAAGTCAAAATTAACTAATTAAACACTTAATTTTTTTTAAAAGTATTTCTTCACTTATTTTATTGCTAATAACTATCAACACGTACTTGCATGCATGTATTACCACTATTACTTTTAATTGATTCCTCCACTTTGAAACTTCAATGGAAAAGATTATCAATGGTAACACCCATTTTTAAGGTAGGAAATGTAAATCATATGGCAGACTTATTTCTCCATTTATTGAACAAAAAAATACTAATCAATAATATTAAATTAACAAATGAATAATCTACTATTGGAAAAAGTGTCATCTCTCATGGATTTAGGTCTTATCATGGATGAATGCTTAAATAGGAAAATACACATAAATAAAATAAATCCTATTATTTAAGTGTAAAAATTTTATCTCTCAACAGTATATGCTGCTTTTTTCTTTTCACACTTAAGATATTTATTACCTATTTGTCGAACATGTGGAAAAACAAAATTCAATGAAATGCAAATAATACAAAATAAATTTTTTTAAATCTTATTTAATTATAATTATCTTATATCTACAAATATTTAATATCTGGAATAAGATTTATCAAAGCTAGAAACTGTAGCAGAACAATGCAAAATTATATATAAATACAAATTCACAAGTAGATAATGAAATTCATATTCATAGTACAAGATCACACACAAATTTATATTTAGGACAGAGCAAAACTAGTATTGGTCTATATAATCCAATGTTATATCTATATTATAGTAATTAAGTGCAACTTTCATACATTCAATGTTATCAAAGCACTGAGTGAGATTTAATAAAATTAAATTGTTAATTATTATTATAATGAATGTAATCAATAAGCATTTTTTTTCAACAAAAAAAAAATATAGCAATTGAGTAGAGCACAGCTTATTATTTTTTTAGAATCTTCAGAAGAAGACTAGAAACTCTTTTATTTTACACATTTAACAATATATCACCCATGTCACAATGATAGAGTTGATTTATTTAAGTATATGATGGCATGAATATGATGGCATTAATAATTACTTGTCTGGAATTGACTGGACTACAATACTGAACACAACTGATATTAACATAGCTGTCTCTCAATTCTATCACATTTTAAACATGGCAATAGCCCTTTTTGTTCCTCTCAAAAGATATAAGACATCTGATTTTCCCAAGTGGTTCTCGGGTGAACTTAAATATCTAGTTACACAGAAGAAGATTGCTCACAAGAATTACATCAGTACTCATGATCAATCTGATTATGTCACTTTCTCTAATCTGAGGGCGAGGTGCAAAACTTTAATGAATATTTGCTACCGTGATTATATTTCAAGTTTAGACCAATTACTGTGTACTGACCCAAAAAGCTTTTGGTATCACCTCAACAATAGGAAGGCAGTAAATAAAATTCCAAATTCAATGTATTATGGTGATAATGAATTTTCTGGTTGCAAACAGATAGCGGAGGGTTTTGCCTAGTTTTTTTTAACTGTCTACAATACTAATATAAATAAAAATAACAACTATTATATGGGTCAACAGGTGGGAGAAAATATGACAATTCCTAATCCCCAACTGTATTTTAAAATTAAAGGCCAAAGTTAGTTCAGGTCCTGATGGGATACCAAACTATTTTTTACAAAAATATGTCTGTACTGTTTCTCGCCCTCTATTCTTCCTTTTTCAGAAATCCCTTGGCTCAGCACTCTTTCCGTCATTATGGAAGCATAGTTTTGTAGTACCAATATTTAAATCAGATGATAATGAACAAATAGGCAACTATAGGGGCGTTTGCATCCAGTCGGCGATTCCAAAACCGTTGGACTGTCTTATCTACGACCAAATTTATTTCTATTGCAATGAGCTGTTGCACAGTCAGCAGCATGGGTTTAGTTCGGGCAGATCTACGATCACTAACTTGTTGATCTATCAGCAGGATCTGTTGGATGCTTTGGAGAGGGGATGTCAGATGGATGTGATTTACAGACTTCTCCAAGGCTTTTGATAGAGTCGATTACAGAATCTTGCAGGAGAAACTTAGAGTGTTTGGTTTCTCCAATCATATAGTTGCCTGGTTCACAAGCTTCTTGTCAGGCCGGACTCAGCAGGTTAGATTGGGTAGTGCTAGATCCAGCAATATCAATGTATGTTCTGATGTACCTCAGGGTGGACACTGCTCACCATTGCTCTATTTTCATTAAATATATAGCTACATGTTTTGAAAATAGTGCCTTTTTATTGTTTGCAGATGATCTGAAATTTTATAGAGTAATCCAGACTCCCAAAGACCAAATTTGGTTACAGAATGACCTGAATAATGATTGGTGTGTCAACCATATCTTATTCTTAAACATAAAGAAATGTAATTATATTAGTTTTCACAAAAGAAGTAAAAAAGTTGTAACATCATACAATATAGAGGGAAGCCCTGTTCAGTATTCTGATACAATCAAGGATCTTGGCGTTTATTTTGACGATCATTTAAATTTTAATATACACATAAATAATATAGTGGTTAAGTCCTCCAGGGTTCTGGGTTTTGTTCTTCGTAACTGTAGAGAGCTATCAGTCGAGACCTGTAAGAGAGTGTACATGTCTTTGGTGGTTTCTTTATTGGAGTATGGCTCAATGATATGGTCCCCCTATTACATGAACAGCTGTCTGGCCCTTGAAAGGATTCAGAATAAGTTTTTAAGATTTTGTCTATTTAAATTAAATTTGGAAATACCGAACGATCATGTTTATGATGATGCACGGGAAGTGCTGGCTATGACAACATTGAAAGAAAGACATATTCGTGGTGATTTAACCTTTGTATTTAAGCTTCTTAATGGTCTGACTATGCCCCGACCTTCTCGGTAGAATTAGCTTCAATGTCCCCCCAAGACTCTTGAGACGAAACCGACTATTTGCTTTGCCTTTTCACAGTACCAACTATGTCACTCACTCCCCTATCGAAGGAACCTTAAATATTATCAACCATGAGGATATTGAAGTTGTGGGCATTGGCTTGTCTAGTTTTAGGAATCAAATTAGAGAGATTGTGTAAACTCTTCTGTTGATTTTATGTTGGTTTGCCTGTAAACACATATTTGTATTTTAGCTATTTTAAGTTATGTAATGGGGTTGATCCCGTCTATTAAAAAAATAAATTAAATAAATATATTAAAAAAAAATTGAAAAAATATTGTAAACTAATATAGAAACAAATTGCAACATTGACACTTAGTTTAAAGGACATCTTTCCAATTTTTTAACCATATTGAATTTAGTCTTTTTTATATACAGTATAATCCATATCGCATTGAGTAAAACTTACATATGTCTAGTTAAAGCTAGTTGTTTTTGAGATATATTAATAAAAAATTGATCTATTTGCTTCCAGATAAAACATATAAACCTGCTACATCAATGAAATGTGCACACTGCAATGAAAAATTATTTAAAAAAAAACACAATGACTAAATTCTTTACAGCTTTTGAAGTCTAAAAACTAAGTAATTATCAAATTTAAAAGTGTATAATTATGCTTTTATTAACTATTACTTGGTGATAGTCTTTTATCAATTTTCATTTCTATACAAATATGTTTATTTAGGTTCCTGTCGATCAAAAAGAAGCGCTCGCCTCTGACCTCATGGGCATGTTCGAAAAACGCAGATTCCGCAACTTCTTGATCTACGTACAGGACTTCCTCGAAGACGATCCAAAAACATGGAAAGACTTCGATCCGAGAACGCAGAATATGGGGGCGCTATACGAAAAATTCGGCTTAGACAAAAATACTCAAGATTTCACCGGACATGCACTTGCTCTCTTCAGGGACGATGAATATTTAAATCGCCCTGCTCTTGAAACTATTACACGGATCAAGTTGTATTCTGATTCTTTGGCTAGATATGGAAAGAGTCCATATTTATATCCCATGTATGGATTGGGAGAACTGCCACAAGGTATGTATTTATTTATTTATTTATTATACAGTTTTTAAGATTTAAAAAGTTAGAGGAATAAGGATTTTAACATAAAAAAAGGAATTATTGTTTATGTCATACAAATATTGTTTAATCCGTAATTTGGGCTGTGATATCCATAAATACTGTTTATAAAGTACTTTTTCTTATTTTGTTTTATGTAAATTCTAAAACAGCAATTTTATAGTGACAATGCGTTTTCTGAGAACAAAATAAATACAAAATCTCCTGTTTTATCTCATCTTTGAGTGGAAAAAATACACTGACTTTCATCGGTTTATTTGATAAAAATATTTATTTTTTAATTCCAAATATAATTTAACCTTTCTTAAGTAGTCCCATGTAATATTCTTGTCTTTTTCTTCCTAGGTTACTGATCTATTTTTCAATCATACAAGTAACATGTCATGCCATAATGAAGAAAACACTTATTTTGTTTAACATTGTTTTATTGTTTCTATTACATGTTGCCACTGTACAGATCAATACAGATCTCATTTATTTCTTGTATAGTGTAAAAAATTACATTTTATTAATCATTACCATTAAATTTCATTTACCGACCAGAGAGTTAAGGTCAACGCTTTCTTAGTAGACCATAAAAGTGAATGTCTTTTTTAATATGATTTCAAGTCGTTAATGTGATGGTTTGGTAATGGTTTTAAGTGTTTCTCGATAAATATTTTGTAGAGTAGGCATTTTTTTATGTGAATCACTGGGTTAGGGGAGCGTACTAAAGTCTGAATATTGAATCAACTTTTAACAAAACTCTTGACAAAAAACTTATTCTGCTTAAGTTGACTTTTGTGTTTAATTTTTTGGTTCTTAAATAACCCAGTAATTCAAGATTCTTAGATTGTGTGCAAACCACCCAATTGGTTTTAATTTTTTCTCTTGACATACTTTTAAAGGCAGCTTAAGTTATTCAGTGATTTTTCTACTTGTTCCACAATTTCAGCACAAGTAGAACAGAATAGAAATTAAAGTAGAATTTAAAATCAAATATGTTTTGCCAGTCACAGTAAAAAAAGGAATATGATTTTCCCTAGTAGTTCCTATTTTTGCTTTATGACATATGATTTACCATACATTAATGTGCACATCTACTATTATAACACACCATTAATGTAAATCACATTAGAAAGGAAATACCAGGAAGTCATTTAATATAAAATTAAATTGCTTAGAGATCATATATGATTATATTTATAAGATCAATGGTCTAGAGATATTATATTTGGTATTTGAGAAAAAAAAACAAATCTTGATCAATGAAACCATAGCAAATCACAGGAAAGAACTTACTGTAATTTATATGACTAGCAAATAATGAACAAAATACTTACATTAAAATTTGTAATAAAAAAACAATACAGTGGAGATTCTAATCTCTACTATTTTGCTGAAATCCAAAAATTCCCGAACCAAATAAAATGTATGTCCAATCAGGAACTCTCTAGATTCAATTACAAATTTGTTGAAGTTGTACTCTTTCAATATACATTTCATTTGGTTCAGACACTGTACTAGGGGTACATGAAGGTGCGTTCTGGCTAACAGTTAATTTGCAGTATAGAAGAATTGAATTCTGTGCCCCCCTTGTTGAATACTGATGACTGGTGCAATGTTTATAAACATTTGATTCATTTTGTTTAACAAATACCATTATTAATGGGATATCTAAACAAGGGAGGGTAAGAAAGAAAATTGTATTTTTTTAAAATATCTGTATTGATATGTGCTGATGAGGCACAAAATATTAAACCATACTGTAAAGTAGACTGCACAAGCCCCTTTCTCAGTATTTCTACATTAACATTATTTCTTAACTGCCTAATTAAGAAAATTAAAAAAAGTGAATTTCTGATCAACATTGAGCCCAAGAAACTTTACACTTGACGAGCTTTTATTGTTTTGCCTGCTAGTTTAACTAGAAGATCATAATTTGTGGTAGTGTTTTTGGGAAATAGTTGCCTAAATATAGTTTTGCTGGTGTTTAGTATAAGGCCATTATTCACACATAATATTCATGAAATTTATTTGACACAATGTTACAGTCTTCTGATAGTTTGGCAATACAATTACCATTGCTTATTAAAATATTAGTATTATCCGCATACAAACAATCATCACAGAGATCCTGTATGCCACTAATAAATATAATAAAGAATAAGTGACACCTATGCTACATCCTTCTAGATAGGACTTAACCTTATCAATAGCAACTGTCTGTTGCCTTCCATGGCAGTATGTTTAAATTCAGTATAGAGCAACTCCTTTTACCCCATATGCATAGAGCTTTTTCAACAGCAAACTGTGATCAATTGTGTCAAACACTCGACTAGTCCAACGATAGATCTTTCCCAGCCAATGCATCATTCACAAACTGTAGATCCTCTATAATAGTTGTGGAAGTAGATTTATTTTTACAAAAACCATTTTGACGATTATCAAACAGTTTGTGCGTGTTTCAAGGTAGAAAATTAATGTTTCTGAATAACACAACTTAAAAATTTTAGAGATTTGGCTTTGAACACATACAGGTCTATAGTTTTAGTTCTTTTTAAATATAGTATGCATTTTGATATTTTTATAAGATTTGGAAATTCTCCATTTTTAATCTTGTTGGGATTTTATTGGGTATCTTGTTGGGATTTGGTAAAAGAGAGTTTTTTGAGATTTCTAGAAAAATATTATTAAAAACATTACAGTTTAATAAAGTGTCTGAGACAATGTTACCTTCATCATCATAAACACACAGCATTAGTCAATCACCTTTCCCTGGATAAATTCTCTGCATTAGTCAATCTTTCGCTACGTTGTGTTTTGTATAAACGTCTTTCGATCGATTTCATCTCAATATGAATTATAGTGATAAAGTAATGTACTATAGAAAGCAGAAAATTTATTCTGGGAATTATTGGCTTCTATCTGTCAATCAAAGTTAGATATATATTTTTTTGTTACCAAAGTTTCTCTTATGTACATACTCAGGTAAATTAGTTTTTAAACTAGCAAATTAAAATTTACAAATTTGATATCTATGATCGGAGTAAAATATAGGAGAAACTCTGGTATACAAGCAATGAGGCATATTTGAAAAAATATTATCTATATAGGTAGCAGTCATACAGAGAGTTACTAAATATAATAATTATAAGAGTTATTATAATTATAAGATTATAATTATAAGAGTTAGCATGTCATTTATGTTTATAGATATACATACAATCCAAAAAGTGTATATAAATGTATACCTAAGTTGTTGCTACCATTTTAATTGCCAAATAAGATATCTCTTTATTCTGGTTTTTTAATAAGGTGGTTACCACAAATTTAAACGCTTTTTTCCCTTAGGATTTGCTCGTTTATCCGCCATCTACGGAGGCACTTACATGCTGGATAAGCCTATAGATGAGATTGTCTTAGGCGAAGGTGGAAAAGTGGTTGGTGTGCGATCTGGCAACGAAATCGCTAAATGCAAACAAGTAAGTAAACTTCTCAACTGTCTCGAAAATCTCACTGTGCCAAAAAAAAAATAATTCGTCTTCATCAATGTGTCAATTTTTAGGTGTATTGTGATCCCACCTACGTCCCAGACCGTGTACGCAAGAAGGGCCAAGTGATCCGTTGCATTTGCCTCTTAGATCATCCCATTCCAAATACCAAGGACGCCTTGTCCACGCAGATTATCATTCCCCAGAAACAGGTATGTGAATTATAAACAAATTTCGACTTTATTCTGTTGATTAGTCTTCTAATCTGAGTCTGAATGTTTATTTTATATATACGGAATGTCTGCGAAATAAGTGTATAAACTGTATATAATATGTGTGTATCGATTGTCTTTGGGATGCTTAAACGTCTAGGTTTGCTTTTGTCAAATATTTCTTACTCATCTAAAATTATTTTGGCGGGAGATTTTAATATAAACTTTTTAGATAAAAAGGTTGTTAACACTACTCGGCTTGTAAACCTGCTGAATGGTTGTAGTCTTACTATGGAAATTGACGATCCTACTCGAATCCACAATAATGACTATTTTTGTACAAATCTGGTCAATGTAACGTGTATTTGATCATGAGGCAGTGAGTTGTAGGATATTGAAACTATAACAAGATACTAAGACCACCCGTAGTCTTTAATTCGGCTATTTTAGTGAGATTTTCTTCCTTATGCGCTGGAGCAAATTGGCAGAACAGATTCCAATTTTGACCCTGTGAGAAGCTTTTAGAATACCATTAGCTACTTAAATTATTTAAGAAAATCTAGTGATAATCACTCATTTACTTGCTACTGCAATAGATACCGCGGCACATATAGGAGACTTATCAGAGCTGCCAAAAATGCGTACTATAGTAAAAGGTTTTTTAAAAGAAGAAGAAAGTTGGGAAATAATAAGTAAGTTTCGCATTAAGTCTGCAGCTAGGGGCAACAATCCTATATATGGATTCCGATGGTCTTAACAATTTCTATTGTGATTTGGCCAATAACTTGACACGAAAATTATCCTGTAGTGGTTTGTTTACTTTTTTCGACACTAATATGGAAGAAATTGGGGAAGTGATTTCAAAGATTAAGGGCAAAAAATCAAGTGAAATTTCTGCTGAGGTTCTCTTTCATTTATGTGTCAATGCTCTGGATGCTCTATTTGCCTGTATTAGTGCGTCTTGGTCCCGGGGTCTGTTTTCGTCCTCTATATAAGGTGACTCTGGTAACACTTCCAATTTCTTTACTTCCAGCTCTCTCCAAAGTTCTGGCAAAATTGGTAAAGCAAAGAATGTGGGAAAATCTTTACTCATTTAATTTGATAACATCTCAACAATTTGGGTTTCAGTCGACAAGGAGCTCTCAAGATGCTATTTACAGCTTTTTGGAGATGGTTTACTTTGGCGTGAATGATGGTAACACATCGGTAGCCGTGTTCTGTGATCTGTCCAAAGCATTCGATTGTGTGGATCATGGAATACTGATGTCTAAGCTGGAGAGATACGGGTTCCGAGGTATCGCTCTGTCCTGATCTGAAAGCTACCTTGAAGGTAGCAGTTGTAAACTCTGGATTAAGGTTTTCTTCACTAAACATCAAATGTGGAGTCCCACAGGGTTCTGTCCTGGGACCGGTTTTATTTCTCCTTTATATAAACGATCTAATCTACCTGAATATCTCTGGCATTTTTGCTCTCTTTGCTGACAATACTTCCATACTGTGGCAGGGAGTGGGTATAACAGATTTAAGACACAGGAATAAGAGCTACTAGGAATTAATTGGGTCAGGATCTTGCACGTACCGTTTATTTTAGCCTCTTTGAGCCGCATCTTAGATATGGCATTCCATTTTGGGATAGGACTAACCGAGGTCTTCTCACTATTTTGTTCATCCTTCAGAAAAAGGCACTTAAATTTCTAGTTAACATCAATCAGAGAGAATCTTATAGGCCTCATTTTGTGGCTCAGAGAATTTTAACATTGACATCTCTCTTTGCTTTGGAAACCTCATCTCTTATTTTTAAAAACCGTATTCGTATCCAAGGCACTAATCAACGATATGTGACGCGACAGGCCTCTAATTTACATTGTCCAAAGCCAAAAAGCGCATTGGTCAAGAGATCATTGATATATGAGGAACGTAAATTGTATAATCATTTACCCATTGCTCTGAGAACTGTTTCATGCCTTAAGATCTTTCGTGGACTGTTGAAGAGAGAACTCCTAGTCGAGGCTTATTATAGAGTGGAGGAATTCTATGAGGATGACTCAGTGATAGATAGTGTTTTGTGTTTTTTGTAGTGTACCTTTTATATGTAAAGTTTTATTTATATTTTTTAGCTTTCTCTCTTACTCTCAGCTTAGTTTTTTAGCCTTACCTATGCTTTTCAATGAAAATATGTATGTTTTTTGGTCTAATAAAGCATTTTTGACTTTGAATTTTTGTATCTAAGAAGTGTTTAGGATAATAACAATAACTTATCTTTGAGCGTCTATTTTATGACATCTCAGGCCGCATTACTTCATGTCAACACGGGTTTTTAACAAGAACATCTACCTTGACAAATCTCACCGTTTTTTGTCAATATGTTCATGAAGCTATCAACAAAAATCACAAGTTGACGTTATATGTATACTGACATGGAAAAGGCTTTTGATAGAGTGAGACACTGCATAATTGTAAAATCTTTGTCAAGACTTAGATGCAGCTACATACATTATTGAATTAATTAGGTCATACTTGAGTAAGAGGTTCCAATACGTTGAGATTAAGAGATCTAGGTCATTTATCTTTAAGAGCACCTCTGGATTCCTCAGGGTTTCAATGTTTTATTTTTGGCGGCCATTAACGGCTTAATATGCAAAATTAAAAAAGCAAAGGGTCTTCTACTTTCTGATTATTTCAAGTGTTTCTTACAGATTGACTGCATTGAAAACTGTCACAACTTACAAAATGATTTCTCTGATGTTGCTAACTGGTGTGACATTCATAGCTTTAAATTAAATGTCAGTAAGTGTGCTTGCATGTCATTTGCCCTCAATAGTCTGTTAAATGATGTGAAACTAGAAAGAGTGACTGAACAAAAGGACTTTTGTCCAAGGTTGACAGTGTCCAAAAGATTTCCAGCTTTATTGCTTGAACCACCAAGGAGCTTAGTGTTGATGTCAGCCCCCATCTTTTTGTTAGCTTGATGTTGCCAATCGGGTGGTCCAGAAAGTTGTTAATTTTATAAAATTAAATTAAAAAAAAAAAAACCCGTTGATCAATTGTAACAAATTTATTCTTAAAATTAACAGAAAACTTGGGAAATTTATGTCTTAAAAATTACGTTGTCCAAATGTGCCCCATTTCTTTCCTGGCACTCCTCAAGCCGAGCCCTAAAATTTTCAATAACGCGTTGGCAAGTTTCTGGAGTTATCGCTTCAATTGCTTGCTGGATATTGGCCTTTAGATCATTCAGGGTGGCGGGTTGGTAGCTGTACACCTTACTCTTAAGGTATCTCCACAAAAAAAAAATCGCAGGGAGTCAGGTCCAGGCTTCGGGCGGGCCCCCGAATGTCCCCTCTTCGGGACATTAATTTATTGGGAAAAAGCGCCTGAACGATAGGCAAAGACAGGTTGAAGGTGTGGCAGATGGCACCGTCCTGCTGAAACCACGTGTTTCGATTGTATCCCTCAAACTCCTGAAGGGCGGGAGCGAAAAATGTTTGAAGCATGTCTATGAACGCTGCGAATTTTCGGTAATTGCGTTGCCTCGAGCGTCTTCGAAAAAATAGGGACCGATTATTCCTGATCCTGACATTGCAGCCCAAACCGTGACCTTTGGGCTATGCAGGGGCCTTTGATGTTTTTGCTGCGGGTTTGTTGCGCACCAGTAGCGACAATTTTGGGTGTTCACATGACCATTTAGGTGAAAATGAGCCTCATCGGAGAAAAAAATGTTGTTGAATCGCTGAAATCGATTCATTACTTCGTTGGCGAACAAAAGTCTTGCAGGAGGGTCATTTTCCTTTAATTCCTGCACTAATTGAATTTTGTAAGGATGCATGTTTAAATCTTTGTGAAGAATTCGCAGCACCGACGATCTGGAGACGTTTAATGCCGCTGCGCGCTTGCGAGAAGACAAGGTCGGTTCTTGGCGTATAGACGCTCTCACCCGAGCAACCGTTTCGGGAACTCTCGTTGTCCTTGGCCGACCCAAATTTCGTTTATTTAACGTCGAATCGGTGTCGTTAAACTTACGTACCCATTTTACGATCAGCTGTGGGCTTGGGCACTGGTTAATGTCATGCAAAGCAAAATGTGCCCGATATCTACGGCGTACAATGGTGGCCGAATTGTTGTTACGGAAATACTCTCGTACACAAAACGAGCGTTGCTCTCCCGCACGTACAAACCTTTACAAAAACTCACTCATATATGAACTCTGCTATTATTTTAATTTATATGCTTCAGATATAGATATTAACTCGACTAGCCTCAATCAATTTAGGACACTCATCACGAATAAACTTAAATCAGCATAACATCCTGTTTCTCTTACGTTTTTTTTTAAATCCTGTTGTAAGAGAATTTCGAGTGGCCGTACGTTTTTGTATTAACTTTAAATATTCTTAATCATGCAATTCTAATCATTTTTACCTCATTATTTTAATATTTAGAGTGTGTTATTTAAATGTCAGATATGACTTGGTTGGTACATTTTACTCTAGTGTTTAGTTGTTTTTTTTAATTAATTTGGTATACTTTTAGTCCTGTAGTTGGAACCTTTGGTGTGATGCTCAAATTATGAGACAGTTTTACCACTAACCAAAACTCTTTATTTTATTTTATAATATCTAATTTTAGTACTTTTTATTAGATAAGTACTAAAATTAGATTAATTAATGCAGATGTTTGGTTTCCAAAATCTTGCAAACACCTTTCAGTTTTTCCAAAGTTTATTGATGTAGTAAATCTCAATTTGCCAAAAAGGCTGAAGTTTTTGCTAAGCAAAAATGGCTGGATTTAGAAATCAAACATTTATATAGTAAACATAGCATTTTAGAATTAGAAGCATACACAATTTTTTTATGCCAAAACTTACTTTTAGACAAACTGTTTTTAGAGTATCAAGCATGGAGCAATTTTCAAAGAAATATGTGTGAGGTTATTAACCACAAATACATTAGCAAATTTTCTTCACTAAACAAAAAACTAAAAAAGTTAGTGAGTGCAAAGGATAAACCACAAAAGGAAAAATCCATTAATATCGTTGAAAATCAATCCTCTCAGTCATTTAATGAGAAAGAACTTGATGTTCTCGATAAGGGTCTAAACTTTGCACCAGTTTCAAATTGCAAAAACAACCTGGAGGAGATTGTAGTAACTGTTGAATCATCAATTCAGTACTTGCCAGAATCTTACTAAATTAAAAAACACATCGGGTTCTAATATTGGTAAACGACTGAGAGAAAAAGATTGTTTCTATTTAAAAGCTGACAAGGGAAACAAAGTTGTTATTTTAGACAAACCAGAATATTTTAAAAGAATTGATGATCTTATTGAAAATGACCCATATAAAAAGATTTCTAAAAACCCTTTATGAAAAATGATTTCACAGGCTAAGACAGCATTAAATGACTGCAAAAATCTTGTTTCCTCTTCAGAAAAATCCAAGTTACAACTTTCAAACCCAGCAATTCCAAAATTATATTGTTTACCAAAAATCCATAAACCTGGCAATAAAATGAGACCAATTGTCTCCACTATAGGATCTCCAACTTACAACATTTCAAAGTTTTTAGTAAAGCAGTTTGAGACATTACCTTATGAATGTTTTTCAGTCAAAAACAGCCAACAGTTTATTTCAAAAGTCAGTAATTTAATCCTAAGTGAAAATGAAATTCTTGTTTCTTTCGATGTATCTTCTTTGTTCCCAAGCATTCCCAAACCAGAAACCTTTAAATATCCGATTGAACTTCTGGAATGTAATGGTTTCGATAAGATCCAAGAGATAATTAAATTAACAACACTTTGTATGTCACAAAATATTTTTCAATACTATGAACTCTCTATTCTCATTCTATGAACAACTGGAAGGTTCAGCCATGGGTAATTGCCTCTCTCCCTTCCTAGCAGAGCTCTTTATGAACCGTTTTGAGTTAAATGCAAAAAATACATTCCATTACTTCCCATGAGTTTGGTTAAGATATTTTGATGATGTGTCTGTGTTTGACAAAAGCAAATGCAATATTGATAATTTTGTAGAACAACTTAATAACTGTTTTCCATCTATTAAATTTACCTTAGAACAAGAAACAAATAACCAACTTCCATTCTTAGATACTCTTGTCATCAAAAATAATAATAAATTAGAATTTGATATTTATAGAAAAGAAACAAATACTTTTAGATACATAACTAGTGACTCTAACCATTGTTTTCAACATAGCTTTTGTTGTTGATACTGTGATTAAATAAATAAATTACTTCTTAATAATTTCAGGTAAACCGTCACTCCGACATCTACGTTTCCGTGGTAAGCTACACGCACCAAGTGGCCGCCAAAGGTTGGTTCATCGCGATGGTATCGACCACCGTCGAGACCGACAATCCGGAGGCGGAGATCAAGAGCGGCCTCGACATGCTCGGTCCGATCCGTCAGAAATTCGTCTCGATTTCCGACTACTACGAACCGACCGACGACGGGCAACAGTCTCAGATTTTCATATCCGAATCTTACGACGCGACCACCCACTTCGAAACCACCTGCTTGGACGTGCTCAACATATTCAAGCGCGGCACCGGTGAGGAATTCGACTTCTCCAAGATCAAGCACGAACTGGGCGACGAGGAACAATAAAGAGTCGCTCTCTCGTTGAGGTGTTAAGTTTAGGTCGGTCGGGTGTGGTTTTCTTTTTTCTTTGTTTGTCCAGAAACGGAGTAGGGGCCAAGTGATGCTGCCAAAGTTACGGTTTTCGACATTTTGATTTTAATAATGGGGTAACTTTTGAAAAATCGCATCTAATTGAATATCGTTTTGATAGTGGTCATTTTTAATTAACTCACTACATACAGACTTTAATTTATAATTGGAAAGACTCAAAGCAAGAGCTGAAACTAGAGTTTCTCAAGGTGATTTTTCTCGTGGTTCAGCCAACTTAATGTTCACAGATTTAGTTTGCCTTCAGACCCGAATTTTTTTGCGCATATGAGTAACATTTTTTTGGTTGCTTTTAAGTTAAAAGGGTCAAAAATGTGACTTAAAACGTTTAGCTATTTTTGTTCCAAATGACGTTTGTTTAAAGCATTTTACCGTTTGCGTTTACTCCTTTATAATAATAATAATAATATTTATTCAAATATAAATAGGTACATCAACAATGAAGAGGCAAGAGTGTAGCTTAATTTTACACTTATACTATAAAACAAGTAGACATAAAAATGTGGTTGGAGAAAGCTGAGATAGAGCAGACTATTAAATACTTTAGCCAGGTGATAATAACACATCGGTAAATAAGTTTGTCTTTCAGTGACCCTTTTTTTTTGCAAAATACGACTCTATCGGGCAAAGTAGTCTCCTTCAAGAGTAACATACTCATTATAACGCTTTTCCAACTTTTCTATACCAGAAGTACGAAACGATTTATACTTGGCCTCAAGTTTCGGCAATCACCTCTTCATTGAAGCCAAATCTCTTCCGTTGGAGCGTTCTTTTGAGGTCTGAGAATAGCCAATAGTCGCTGGGGGCCAAGTCTGGTGAATACGGTGGTTGCGGAAGCAATTCGAAGCGTAATTCATGCAATTTGGCCATCGTACTTGTTGATTTGTGCTGATTGATGGCGCATTGTCGTGAGGTCATTTTCTTTCGAGATTTTATCCTTCAAACAAAATAGCTCCAATGACGCTATGTACTAATCGCTGTTGATTGTTTCACCTTTTTCAAGATATTCTATGAAAGTATTTTTCAACCGTTGACTGTGATAACACTTGAAGCTATTGCAGTCCTTGAACGATGTTTTTTCCCATCAAAAAGTAGCGTCATATAAATAATTCCCAGTCAAGCACTAGTGGGTGGATTGTCGTCAAATTTTACCAGGAGTCATACGAGTGTTAGCACTTTCGAAAATAATATGCTTTTTTTAATAGTGGCGCCATCCATGCCTTACCTTGCGGACTTATGGATCGATGTATTAGTCCCCAACAATCTTAATACAAACTTACGCCATTTTCGGCTGGATCAAATACGTTAATATTAATGTCACCCAAAAAAATCAAATGATTAGTTTGTGGGGGCAGATTTATAAGAATTCCAAAATTATTTCCGAGTTAAGAACTCTTTTTAAGTGTTTGCGAATTGGACCTTCACATGTCCTCAAAACATCTTTCACTCCGGCTCATGCGTCCCTGACATTTTTGTGTAAAACTTGAGTTATTTCCAATTATAAATTAAAATGGTACAAACTGTATATATTGAACAACGGCCTATTTTTACTCGTTTTTTTGAACACCTTAAAAGTGAATACCCTCTAGTATAGTCCAACTTTTATTGCCGATTTGAGTTCAACATTATTAGAATTACGTAATTAATATATTTCAGTTCAGAAAGTTTAGGCTTATTTATGCCTGCAATAAAGCTTCAGCTACGGGACTGTACAACGTAGTGTTGGGACAAACCTGCTATTTTCGTATAGGAAATGCTTTTGCTAATGCGAATCAAAAATAGCAGTCGAAAATAGGTGCTATTTAATAGCAGGTACTATTTGAGTTTTATTCGATACGTACATGTCGTACATAGCTAGTCCTAGCTGTAAACAGTGTAAACTTTAGACTGTTAAATTTTAAACTGTAAAATACTGTAAAAAGCCATGAGCGCATTTGCAAAAGGAACAATTATTATAAACAGACCGAGTGGACAAAGAAACATCGCTAAAAGTTTTTATTTTTATTCCTTAATTTTTAAAATATTAAAAGCCGACTTTTTTCCGATAACGCTATCGCCGACGCCGCACCATAAAGATGGGTGAAAAAACCGATGGGTGTCGACGTCAGTCGGAATCAGTTTAATAAAATGCGGTTATCAATGATGACCCTAAATAAATTCGAAAGCGTCTTAGCGCTTGATATTAAGTTGGTAATACTTTACAGCCCAGACTGCGGGGAATCACCGGTTATTAATGCGTAAACGACTACAATCTTTGCTTGCTATGATATGATCATAGAGAAATGAATATTAAAAATAATTATACTTTATAAATATATACTTTTAATTACTCTATGGATATGATGTAAATTGTAAAGTAGAAACTGGCCGAATCGCACATCGTAGTCATTGCACCACCACCACACTCCACGCGTCACAACGGCTATCGCACTCGTGGCAGGTCGCAGTCTAAATATTAGTGCCGCTGCAACCAACGAGACACCAGACAATCAGCTGCCGAGGTGCCTGCGTAAAAAAATTCAGTTGCTATTTTAATAGCAGCGATTCTTAAACTCATAGCAGATAGCCGTTGCTACTAAACCAAATAGCAGTGAAAAGTAGCAGACTGCTAAATAGCAACCCAACACTAGTACAATGCTCTTATCAAATAGAGTTGGAAATAATTAAGTTCTTAAGAATTGTTTTACCAAGTAAGACTAAACTATAAAGAATCCTCGTTTCGTGATTTAAACTGAAACTTTAAATTTCCTGAAGCTTGATAAGGAAGTTGTGTTCGCCTAGTCTTCTTCTCAAGGAAGCGGGACATTAAAGTAATTGAGTATTTAACGTGAAAAAAATCACTAAAACGATTTAAAAAATGTCTCTTTATTAACAGAGAATGGTTTGAAATTAAAGAACAAATGTTAAAATTTGAAAAGCCTAAACTCATGAGCCGGTAATTGGAGGGTAAACTCTATTCGCTCTACTTTAATTGAAATAAAAAGTTGAAAGCCGACCTCACCTTGTCGCTCACTTAAACCAAATTATTAAATTATCATGCATCATTTGGCGCTAAACCTTTACTGGACAAAAAGCTAGGATTCAAGTCTATGTGCGATTTGTTATATTTTTTTTTTATAAAAATTGTTTTTATATATGGATTTTTTGCGATATTTTTAGCAACGGCTTGATTTTCCTGATAGGCATATTCCTTATTCCACTAAACTCGGTGGGTGCATTCTAACCATCATACAGGAGATATGTATAACGGAATTGAAAAAAAAAAGATTCATTTTATTTCACTGCTTGGCTTAAATGTCGTTTAATTATATTTTATTCAAGCACTGTAATATGAGAGTCCTTTTAGACGTTCATGCGATTTGGTTCGGTCATTAATGCTTTAAAACCCAAAACTAAACAACAGTCATCAGTTTAGTGGGATAATCTTCTATAATTTAGGTAGGATTTTTTAATTGAATCTAGAACATATAGAGTGTAGTTTCTCCTTATAAAGGATATTGCATAAAGTATTTAAGTTAAAAAAAAAAACTAAAAAGCTTGATCGTGTTAGGTAAATGTCAACACACACACTTTGAGTATTTGTTCGCATGCGATTTTGATTATTAAAAAAAAATTCGTCGCCAAAAATAATCGTATACTTGGTTCGGTGCATGTTGAGAAACGCATTTAAGTTTATGTACGGCTATAGTTAGATGTGCTAATTAAATGAATAGTCCGTACGTGTAAACCGATTTATGTACTGTATAATTATTTTAAATGTGATTAAGATGTTAAATATATTATTAGGCACCTTATGATGTAACCTTCAACATTGTTATATACTTATACATATTAGATGGTTCGGTAAATAATTAAAAACCTGCAAAAAAAATGCAACTCTATTGCGGCAGATTTTTTAAGTAAATTTGGCTTGTGGTAGGATTTATTTTATAAACATTTAGATGATTACGAATATAATTAAATGGATTTTCATTAAACGTTAAGTTGTACTGGCTTTTTGCACTTTTATGTGGAGTCGCATTGTTTTTACTGATTTGTAAATTTTCATCCTTTTACTGTGCGGTTTCAATAAAACCTTACCAAATTACATTTGCTTTTATTAAGAAAGTTTCAGGACTTAGTTGTTGGACAGTCAGTCTTTTTTGATGAAATATAGTAAAAAATATAAACATATTTTTATGCAGGTAAAGCAAGCTTATTACCAAAAGTTTTTGGATAAGCCTAAATTCTTCACACATTCTTCGCTTTATTTAGCACAAGCCTGAGCTCCCTGACATTATTTGCTTGATATGCTATTACTTAAGATAAAGCGGCAACACATTTGCGTGTCATCGGTAAATCTTAAGAAAAGCCATTAATATAAATAATAATATTATATTTAATTTATTTTAGCCTCGGAAAGTCCGCTCTGGGAATCACTTCCCAGTGCTTTAGTTTCCATTTTTCCAAAGTTGATTGATTTCAAAAGCAGGAACGAAAAACTCAAAATCTACAGCATCTATATAATTTAAATAACGGTTACATATGTTTCACCCGGTTAGGGCATCATCAGACCTTAAAAAATTATTAATTTAAAATAAAATTACAATAAAAAATAAGGTTTTCCCTTACCAAAAATAGGACGATACACATACACGTAAACGAACCCTAATTGTATACAAACAAAACATTCCAAATAGGTACAAAGATTAAAAATTTTATAATTAATACACATTGTGACATCTACAATAACAAAACACATTAATTTACTAGAGTGAAGTTAAGTTAGTTGCAAATTTTTATATTCTGATGGTGCGGAGTTCTATAGTTGGTTATTGGATGGCGCTGCGTCTGTAGCAATGGTACTCGTTGTAGGCGATGGAGATGTACAGTTAATATTGTTAAAAATAAAATGATTCTGTCCCGTAATTTTGTCGTTCACACATACAAAATCGGGACTTTTTATGGCTTTATTAATCTCCATCGTCTCTAAGAGATCGAGCTTTCTACCTTTATCACGTTTATGTAGAATTCTGATATTTTCTTCGGGCGGGAAAGTGTGTCTATTTTCTAATAAGTGGTTGGCAAAAGTTGACTTGCTCACTACAATATCGGTGTTAATATGTTTATCAAACTGGAATTTATGTTCTTTAATACGCATTGCTACTTTCCTGCCAGATTGTCCAATGTACACTGCGGGGCCTTCAACGCATTTAATTTCATATATCCCCGATGAAGTGAGCGGGTCCACCTTATCCTTAACAATATGACTTTTAAGTGTGTTACTAGTTTTAAATGAGGTAATTACATTATATTTTTGGAAAAAACGGCCCAAGATATCAGAGATTGTACCAAAATATGTCAAAGATTTGTAGGTAACATTAGCTTTAATATTTGTTTGAATAAAATTAAATGAAAGCTTATATTTATTAACAAATTTATTGTATAATTTATGAATAGATTTTAACGAAAAAGAATTGTTTAAGGCAATTTGTTTGATAATATTAAGTTCTTTATTAAAGGCGTCCCTGGAAAGTGGGATGTTGAATAATCTATAAAACAGAGAATTAAAGCTAGCAAATTTGTGGGTTGTAGGTGAATTTGAATGGAATTGTATGATGTTGTCTGTCGTACTGGTTTTTCTGAAAATTTCAAACTCAATAGAATTGTTGTTCCTTTTTAAGAGGAGATCTAAGAAAGGCAAGCACTGATTGTTTTCATGTTCAACTATTTTAGGGTGGAGGCCATTCACAAAGATTAGAAATTCTCTGAGCTTCTCGCTTCCTCCTAAAGTCAATTCCATTATTCTAACATTCTTGCACAACATTAGTGGTAATACGAAAATTTAAATTATCTCCTATTCAAATCTTACGCCCCGCAAGTTTCTTAGTTAATTGTTTTAAACCAGTCTTCCAAAAAATGTCAGTCAATCCATAGCTACTCAAGCATCTATTATGTTTTGCTTCTTCAATTCCCGCCTCTGTTCAACCATCATAGGAATGTTTTGACTTGTATACAATAGATGGATGCAGTAATGTTCCATCATCGGCAATGGAAAACATAGTTGTGCTGGTTTTTGAGTTTTTCGTCCCAGGATTATCAACAAAGTTCATCTCATCATATATACACTATAACTAATAGCAATCATTATAACTAATAGCATTTTGGGCTAAAAACATCTTTCAACGTGACCTGTAAAATTTGAAAATATTTTTGAATATCATAAGTTAATGAACATCTAATACACATTTTATATATTAGTCTATGAAACTTTTGAACTAGTCCATCCCTGGCGACATATTATCTATAACCCTTAATTAGAGTCCCGAAGACTCATACTGAAATTTTAATCGCTCGTGACCCCCACTCTTTTGCGCCTAATCCGCCGTGCGTTACAGAACCTTTCTGCAGTCAGATCCCGATGGCAAATTTACTTGGCCCAAGTAGGGTGAATCCATTAGATGATAATTACGAAACCGTTGTTAGTACCTGGCTAAGGGAGTTGGAAGCTTTAGACGAAAATGATGATGATGCTGGTACTCAGCCACAAGAACATGTACTAGAAGAGCTGCTATCAGATGTTGATGATGGTGATTATATTGAAAGTGAACATCAAACAGAATCAGAAATGTCCAATGATTCAGATCCAGAATTAGAGGAGCCCGATCCTTCAATCATCGAAACACCATCGAATACTTATTATTATGGTAAGAACAGGTTCAAGTGGTCTTCCAAACCTCCAACACGAAATATTAGAACTTTAGCGCATAATATAATTCGTCTTCCTTGTAATAAACCAGCCGTTGCTCAAGAAAATCCATTTAGCCCATTGGAGTCTTTTCAACACATTTTTGATCTACGTATGATGGATATTGTTCTAAAATGGACTAACAAAAAATAAGATCAAAATATGTTGGGGATTACAATTTTAGAGAATGCAATATTATGAGCTGAAGGCTCTTTTTCCCTTCTTTTCTATAGTGCAGTGTTCAAGTCTAATCGCGAAAGTATACTTTCCTATTTGCTACAGATGGCGTGAAATCTTTAGAGCCTCTATGTCAATAAAAAGATTCTGTACATTACTGGTCTAACTGGTCGCATTACGATTTAAAGATTTTGAGAACCGAGAAGCACGCAAAATTGAAGATCCAGGATGCGCTATTTCAGAAGTCTTGGATTTATTCAATGAAAATTCTCAAAAGTGCTATAGTATTGGCGCCAATGCGACAGTTGATGAAATGCTTATTGCATTTAGAGGTAGATGCAAATTTATAATGTATATGCCTAGCAAACCCGCCAAATATGGCCTCAAAATGCAATGCTTAGCAGATTCTAGGACTCATTACATTTGTAATACCTATTTGTATACTGGAAAAGGTTCTGATGCAAGCAAGTCACTTCCAGAAGACATAAGAAAGTCTATTCCCACCCAAGCGGTTTTGCGGCTTTGTAGGCCTATCTTCAACTCAAACCGCAATGTAACAACAGACAATTGGTACTCTTCAATGGAGCTACTTACTTCCCTACGAGAACGGAAACTAACTACAATTGGGACTCTAAAAAAGAATAAAGCCATAATTCCTAAAGAGTTACTTCCCAATAAAAATAGAGATGTTGGCACTGCATTATTTGGATTTACAAATCATTGTACCTTAGTAAGTTACGTCCCACAGAAAAATAAAGCGGTGGTTCTTTATTCTTCTATGCACCATAGTAATGAAATTGGCCCCAATACTGGTAAACCCATCATTATAGAAGATTACAACAATACAAAAGGAGGTGTCGATTCTGTTGACCAGAAGTGTTCGATTTACAGCTGTAGCCGCAGAACTACATATTGGCCCATGGCTATATTTTTTAGAATTTTAGCTGGTCTAAAATGCCTATATACTGCACCAAAGCCATAAAAGGGCTAATAAGGTATCCAGACTTAATTTTTTAAAAGCATTGGCTGCTAATCTTAATGAAAATAATCTTAGAAGTCGCCTATACAACACAAAGATTCCTCGCCAGCTACGAACCTCAATATCAAATATCATAGGCATAGAAGTACCAGAAGAAGTTGACTCAAGAATTGAGAAACGTCCAAGAGACCAAAGACAATATTGTACCTTATGTCATTATAAAAAAAGAACAAAAACAATGTTTTAAACCCATTTGCAATAATTGCGTACAAAGAGAATAATTTTTTTTACATGTTTAACATATGCACGTTTTTTCTTGTGATATATGTTACCAAAACTAATATTTTTTTTTATTTTTTTAGTGTATTATATGTTTGTTTTTTATAGAATATTGTAAGGTTTTTGTTTTCTTAAATTTTTTTATTTGATATAACCATAAGCATACACTTTATGTTCCTATTTTAGTAAATGCAGTGTTTTGGTTATTAGAATAAAGTTTTTTTTATATAATTGTCGTTTTATTTAACGAAAATACATATATTATAACAAAAAAAATAGTGGTTTATGATATCATCAAGAAAAATTTTTTTTTTTAGCCAATTTTAAATGTGAGTCCCCGGGACTCATAGTTTCGTTTTAAAGTTAAATTTTCGACCTATCTAATTAAGGGATAAATCACTCTTTGACAATTCTGAAATCGTTTATTATTAAATCAAAAGCGTTACTCAGATCACATTATGCCACTGCCGAAGCAATGCCATGATTGCCCCGAAATATACACTCTTTCAAGAACCATATGGGTACACAAAAATAAATACTATATTTCAATACTTGTTATAAAACTTTATATATTACTATGTTTTTTAATACAATCTTCATATTTAATTTATTCCGTGGAACTATAGTAAAAAAGTGTTATTATTGACTTTTAGCGTTATGTGTTAAGTCACGTCAAGAAGTTAATCATATATTCTCTACCACAATATACTTAAAAATTATGTTATAATGTGAACCCACTAAAATTAGAGTGGCTATGAAAAAATTAATTAGGTAGGTTTCGGTAATGCACCGGCAACGATGTCGAAGTAGTAAATGCAGAATACGGTGTTGTTGTGCGAAACTATTCTCAGAAATTGACCGGCAATTTCGGTTAGTTCCCTTTGGAACGCTGTAAGGCCCGTCGGTACTTTTTGGGGCGCTGCTGTCGACGATTCAATAATATCTAAGTAGAAGTCTTTTATTCTTTGTTCTGAAATAAAATTAAGTATATTAGTATAAAATCTTCTTTTTATCTGTTAATTGCCAACAAGGAACAAAATATCAACAAGTAGATAAAACCATTGCACTGAAGATCCAGCCAAAAAAGCAGTAAATTCCAAAAGAAATTCTCTGTTCTGCATATTTGTTTTATATTCTGAAACTCGATTTTCAAACCTTACCTTATAGTTTGCATTAAATAGAACTCTCTTTTAGTCTTTTTTTAAACGATCTTAAATTCTTAAACTTGTCCAAACACTTTCATTTTCTTTAGAAATGGTTAGAACGCTTCAATTTCTCCAGTGGCCAGTACAATCACATCGAAAACTTGTGGAAAGAGTTCGAACGTCAAATCCGCACTAAAAAGTATCGTTTTTGACTTTTCGAAAAAGTCTTGCTTGGACATTTCCAAATAATTTTTGGTTAATCAAATATACTGGAACAAATATTCCAATTACTATTCGTCAAGACGTATAATCAATGTTAAATTAAGATAATAATCCTCAACAAAGGAATCTTTCAGAAACACTAAAATCAAAGTTTAGATACTGTTAGCCAGCCTCACAGATCTTGAAGAGTACAAGTCATAATTATAGTGGTAATCTCCAGGAATATTTGGTTGAACCTATTTCAACTTATGGATATGATCATGTACAATACAATAGACGGATTGCTGAAATATTTCTAGAGTCTCTTGTAGATCTCTCCCTAATTTCCAAAATATGGAATCCAAACAGCCACATTTAAGATTTGGAATCTTTCGGACAGATAGCTGCTAATCCACCTCTATAAACTGCCGCCCACTCCAGCCATCTTTTAATATTCCAACGCCTTGGCAAAGTCAGTATAGATAACTTTTGTTGTGCTAATAAGGTAAATTATACTTGCTGAGGTAAATTTTGCTTTTAATAATTAAGGATTCTATAATTTAATAGCAATTGCTTTACTTTGATTCGGTAATTCATAATATATTAATATATACAAAGCAAATACTTACTAACTATTCCTCGTACTTTATGTTCTTCATTTCCTATATTGATTATCAATTCCTTGAGCGCGGACTCATTGTTCGGTCCAATAGCATGAATATCGTATTTTTCCTGTGCTTGCTTAACATCACTAAGAACCTAAAAGTACCAAATTCAGCAAGAAATACTAAAACCTCACTATGATGTTTAGACCTGCTCAGCTACGTTCGGCAGTGCATCTTTCAAATCTTGGTTATTTTTAACGTTCTGGAAAAGAATCGAAATGTGCTCCTTCAGTGATTGCTTAAATGAGCTAATAGTTTGGAGATCTGCACCGGCGTTACTTAAAGTCACCAATAGTATGGTGGCGATCGCCACTAATCTGAATGTGCGCACTTGGAGATCATACAGTCGATCTTCGTCTAAGATAAACGTTTCAGGATAAGGCTTGCTCCTAGAATATGATTTTTTTTATTGTGAAAACCTTTTTAGTTCAAAAACAAGGTGAGTTAAGTACCTATCCCAGTCCAGTAAATCTATACACGCAGAAGTAAATACTTTCTTGCAACAGTCTCTAATAAATTTCTCATAGTCCACCTTACTAGGCACTCTTTCGTCAGTCTTGAGATGTTTCAGTAACCATTTTCTAGTATGTTGCAGTCCATCTAAAATTTTTAGAAAAATTGATACTGTATGATTATTTATTATAGTTTTCGATGTAGTTATTTCTACTGGTCATAAAGAAACACTTGAATAAGGGAAGTTTTAGGCAACTATGTTCGACATTAATTTATTAGTGCTTCTAGATGTGTAAACGTTTGAAAAAATTCGAAATGATCAAATATCTAAATGTGTTTGCAGCTAAAGTTTCTCAGGTCAGATATTTCGGTTTTCTAGAAACCAAACGCTAATTATTCACTACACTGGATTTTGGAACTATAGGACAAAGAGCCAAATTCCATGAACCAAGTATTGAACTTCAATTGGAAAATTGACTTGAAAATGAAACATCCGTGTATTAGTGAAATACAATTTTTATGTATATAGTTTGAAAATCAGTAAGAAAGTAACATCTATTATCATATCTCTCACAGATATATTTATATGAATTAAAGCAAATAATTCAGGAGAATAAAAATAATTTTGTAGATAAAAGTTGGTTATATATACTTAAAGTTGTTTTTCCTTCTAGCACTCAATGTTTTAAAGTTAAGCACATTCAATATATTATTACAATCAAGTATTTGAGTACAGATATTAAATTTGCGCAGCAATTGCTATGCTACATTGGCTCTAGGGAGTTTATTTCACTGCAAAATAGGCTGACCAAGTCAATGACACAATGCTGGTTGTCATGACAGAGATCCAACTATTTTTGGGTTTGGCCAATGTTAAAAGTATGACAGTAATTCATTGCCATTTAATGTGTCTAAGACAAATATTTTAAATTTTGTTGTAACTGATGAATTTGTTCAGGTACACAAGATTAGTATCGTTAGAACAACGTAGCACAATGAATTCTATAATTGGTACACGAGCATTTGTTAGGGGTGTATGGTCAAGTACGGAAAAAAGAGCGACAAAAGGTCATTCTTCATCTTGAATGCAATATTTTAGTTCTTGAGTTCTTATCGAATGTCTAAAACAAAGCTTTTTGCATCATACCTCTAATTCTCTATGTGATACTGACTGTTTGACGCCTAAGTACAGAAAAAGTAGGGATTTAATCCGACAATAATTGTTTTCTATAAATGTTGTACAAAATTATTATTATAACCCTTAGTAATTTGAACCAATTAAATTAATTTCGAAACCCTATGGTAGTTTCTGATCTGAATTTTTCAACTTTATATATTCGAAAAAAACATGCAAAACTGACCATTTGATGTAGAACTTAGCAAAAATCATTTTTATCTTGCAGCTACGTTCTCATTTTCAATGTGTGTCTGTGGTTTCCGACTCCTGAATAAATAAGTAATAAAATGAGCAAAGTGGTGTAAGAATAACGATTTTTCAATTTTTATCTGCATTTTTTTGTAACTTGTATTTTTATCCCAGTAGTATAGAAAGGCTGTCAGATGTAGTAAGACTGCACGGATATACAATTTTATGTTCAGAAACATGCCAACATGCTTTTAATGGTGACGAAAATGATAATAAGACATATAGAGAGCAAATAGAGGACATCAATGAAGGACAGATTTATCGAAAGACTAAGGTGATCTAGACAGGTGTTTGAAAATGACGTTTCAGGAGCTTTAAATGGAAGTCTGTAGGGGTACCTAATACTAGTAGACCAGAAGTTGATATGAAAATTAACGAATTGTCTCTTCTAAATGTACACTATATGTATATGCCGTATCTTTCACGGGAGTTTTTTAATACCATCGTCACAAATGAGGCTGTACCTCAAAAAGTAAATAAGTAGAGTATTTTTAGTAAGATTCTTGTACTAAGGGATCTGACAGAGACAGTCTTGGATTTGAATAGATCTTTGACCATCAGGACAGCTATTAGTTAACAGTTATCATATTGTAATTTGTAAAACCAAATGCTAAGCAGGAGCAAGTACTGGAGAACCTTACTGCAGTAAATTGGATTGGAATTTACAGCTAAGGATTTTTTTAATATTGGGATGCGGCACTAATGGCTAGTTTAGTGGTAATTATCCCAAAATGGCACATATTAATAAAAAAATTAAAGAATATCTGCATACAAACAATTAATTTTTATGTTGTAATAACAAAAACATTAAAAAGTCAACATTTTCAGAGCCTAAACGGCATATTAGAAATAAGATTTAAAAAAACTAAAAATTTACCGTCAGAATTGCAGGGGTTTAAAAACAAAGTCGGAAGTACTAAAATTGCATTTAGTCAATCACAGTGATAGTGATGTAATTGCACTAACAGAGACATGGTTAAACTGTTCTGTCAATAACCAGGAATTTAATGTGCACAGAATAATGTTTAGAAAGGACAGAGATAGAACACTTACAGGTAAAAAATAAGGTGGGGATGCTTCATTGACTTTAAATAATAAATTTGTAGCAGTTCAATGTGACATATTCAATAATGATGTTGAGGCTTTGCGTACTTTGTAAATATTAGCTTTACCCAAAGAGAATGTCGTCGTTGTCTACTTTGTACCTGGATGTAGTATTGACGTTATCACAGATTTTATAATTGTATTGACACAAACCTTTTAGATAGTGCATCTTTAATTTTAGGGATTTTTTTTGCCAATTTGTAGATTAATGAAGTATATAATATCTTATAATGTTATGTTCGACCTAGTTATAATAAGCCTCCGTTGGCAGAGCCCTTTGGTGAGATCTGTTGATAACCCATTGTTGCCTGAGGATTAGTTCCATCATTTTTTTAAGTAATTAATCTGTAAGTAATTTTTATCAAATTCTTAATGATTTTTTTTCAAAATGAAGTAATGTGTGTGAGTTATGGAACATATAACCCCTTACTATAGTATATTTTATTCCTTAGTTTATAGAATATGATCTTTTGCATTATTATCATTTTTTACTTTAGCTAAGAAGTAATTTGTATCGTTCTAATCAGATAAATTTAAGCATTAGTAGAGTTAAGTCACAACGCTGTAACGTTCTTAAAATAATTTTTTTTAAAAAAAGCCTTTTCGTCTTTCAAATCTATAACTGGCGCAGTCGACGGAGTTCTAAGTCGAACAGTATCCGACAAAAATCGCGGAATTGGTCCGTTTTTACGGTTTATCGGCAATCGCGAACCTTGTGAATTACAAAGAGGCAGCACCCAGGAGGAAGTCAAACTTCGACCAAATCTATTGGGAGAAGAGCGTTCAGCAACGGTCCAACTTCAACCCTAGATTAGGCTTGGGAAGACAGGCATCGGTTCCTATAGGCAACGTAGTCTAAGAGAATGCAGCTTTTCATCGCTGGATTTTTGCTATTGTCCCCCAACATCAAACATGCAAGACCTGACGTAACATTTCATGACGTATCCAAGAACCCCGGACTTTTACCAATGAAATTAGGAAACTCCCAAAACATAATTGATTGGACTGGACTTTCATTTAAATTTACGACATCAATCCTATTATCAGTCAATACCTCATAATGCAAAAAACTATATACGACCTAGAAAAAAACATAGAAAACTGTTCTTTATATAAAAAAGAATATTTTAATTCATACAATTTAGCTTCAACCTTAAAAGAAAAAATAAAAAATCAAATACTTCAAATAAATCCATTCTCTCTTAAAACTCGCGAAAAAAGAGCCCTTATGGATGGACTTAATGGATTAGGCAGTATTGTCAAAAGTATAACCGGCAATTTAGATAATGAGGATGCTCAGCGCTATGATTCAGCAATAACTTCAATTATGCAAAACGAAAATAATATAAAACTTTAAATGCAAGAATAAATTACCATAATAGATAATTCTAATAAACTTTTTCAAAAACTCTCAAAAAATTTAACTTCCAATCCAAATTTTTGGAATCACAAATAAAAGAAATTCAAAAAGAGGTCCAAAGACTTAACAAAATCAGTTTTGCAGATAAGCATTTCTTTCTTTTGCAAACAATGCTATCTCATGCCACCACATTCTTACAAGAAATGTATGATGTCTTAGAAGATCTTCAAATAGCAATAACTTTTTCAAAATTAAATACCTTTCATCCATCGATCATTAGTCCAAAAGACTTATTTAAGGAAATTCAATTAATTTCTACGAGTTTAACATCCGGTAAACTCCCATTTGATCCAACTTTTAAAAATGTATTTCTTTTTGAGAAAGTCCTTAATATAAAAAGTTACGCAAAGGAAAATAAAGTCATATTTATCATCGAAATGCCGATCGTAGAGAAGAACAGTCATCTACTGTACCACCTTTATCCTCTACCTACACCTTCAAAAACCTTCCACGATGTAATATTTCCGCAAACCAAATACCTAATCCTTAATGAGCTGAAGTATGCAAAATCCAACCAACCATGCAGGAAGATCACCACCAACGAATACGTTTGCCAAGACTTTAACCCCTTGCCTATAGACGAAGATGCATCTTGCGAAGTACAGATGCTAAAATTCAGAGAATCAATATCCCAATGCCAGCAGACGTAAATCCAAATTACCACCAACAAAGCAGAAAAACTGGAAGAAGGAAAATGGATGCTAATCGTACCTCGACCTCTTGCAGCTATCCAGACTTGTGGTTCCAATAAAGACAATATCCCATTAAATGGCACCTACATCGTAGAACTGGATTCTACTTGTGAACTTCGTGTCGGAAACATTGTCATCAAAAATTACAAGGATCCAGAAACCCATTACAAAAACATCGAACTACCTCAAATCAACCTATCACCGCCTAGCAATGAAGCTACACCAATTCTCTTCAATAATTTGGAATTAAGCTCACTGGACCTAAATGAAGCCAAACATCTTCATAAATCCATCGAGATTCAGCATCAAAGACTTGACCGGGCCCTGAACCAACCTGCATACTACCACAGAACCAGCATTTATACTGTATTACTTTATATTCTGCTAGTATCAATTAGCTACTTTATGGTGCAGAAATTCCTGATGCCAAGACGAATCTATGACGAAATCCTGCTCAGAAATCGTCATATAACCACCTCACCACTCCTATACCATCCGTAAGCTCGTTTCTTAGGAGGGAGGAGTTATGGAACATATAACCCCTTACTATAGTATATTTTATTCCTTAGTTTATAGAATATGATCTTTTGCATTATTATCATTTTTTACTTTAGCTAAGAAGTAATTTGTATCGTTCTAATCAGATAAATTTAAGCATTAGTAGAGTTTAGTCACAACGCTGTAACGTTCTTAAAAAAAAAGCCTTTTCGTCTTTCAAATCTATAACTTGTGCACTACTACAGTATTGCATTGCTAGTATTTCTATCTATCTTATGTATAAAACGTGTAACATTACATACAGCTTACTTCAGCAAATTTTCCAAAAACTTAGTTTTTTTTAAAAATAAAAAATATTACTTGTGATACATAAAAAGGGAATTTTGCAAAGATTTTAAAAAAGCAAAAACCAAATATGGCGGCTATAAGAAAAAATAAAGTTGATGATTGGCAAAAGACGAAATGTCGTATTAAAAAATCTAAAAACACCATCATGTAAGACGAAAAAAGTGGCAATGCAAAATCAATTTTCAAAAATTTCGTATTTTTTCGAATATCTTCGGAACCATTCGGAATTTTTGATTTTAGTTAGCTCAACTTTACCCCAATTTAACCATCTTCGTATTTCTTATAGATTCCGAGATCCAGTAGTGTGCACAATTAAAGGACTGTATGCATCAGATAAGACTTGAGGGACACAGTAGACTATAAACTGGCATTTACAGATAACATTATTGAGTTGGTTAGTAAGGCATATAAAATATGGGATTTATTGGCAGATCCACTGGTGTTACCGGTGCTGGAGTATGGTTGCATTATATGGACTCCACAATATGATATATGCACTAAAACTATAAATTCTTAACATACATGTTTTTTAAAACGCATAGTTATTATCTAAACCAAGATATATGTACAAAATTTTTGACCAATAAAATTTATTCTTCAGAAATACTTTTAATGCTTCCATTCCTTTTCAATACCATAATCTAGACAAAGAAAGACTTTTAACTTGGATTTTTATGGGACATTTTAAGGGTTCACCATTTTTAAATAATGCAATTTTTAAATATTCATGTTAGTAGTGACTTAGACTTAGATTTTAGTAACTTGCAAAGGTCTCAAAACTGGTAAATGGCAGATTGTTTACTTCTCAAGAGCAAGCTTTGGAGGTATAGTTTGTATTTTTTTTTTCTAGATAGTTGGGTTGTTTTGATTGGCTGTATAGGTAAATGGGGTGTTTTCAATAGTATTGACTTCTACTTGAATTTTTAGTACTATTGGAATTGTAATATTAGTTATTAAAATTGTATCTGTAATTGGGCTTTTTAAATAAATAAAAACTCAAATTTTGGGTACCTACCTGCTTGAACAGCAAGATACGATGAAAACTTTTCCCTTTCCAACTCCACACTGTGATTTATAATGTCTGGTTTAATAACTTGGAGGGTAAAGTTCGCCATATCCAAATGCATCAGTTCTAATAACTGTGGAAAAATATAATTTATAAAATAAATAACTTCAACTTCAAAGAATATCCAAGATGTTAAGGATTTATAGTATTAGTTTTATAGAAAGTTTTAACAATTTTTATAAGGTTTTGATATAAAGCTGAAGCAACTCTTCAAGAATTTCCTGAGTATAGGCGAAGCTATTAGAATAAACTATTACTAAAACAATGATTTCTTTGTGAATCAACAACATATATTTGTCATAACCATTAGTTTCACTATTTAAACGTAGCAATCTACCACTACGAATAATAAAAATTCTTATTAAACAAACCTCTAAGATCCCTTTATAAACTTCGACAATATCGGTCATCTCCCTGAGCTGTTGGATTTTCTCGTCTCTAACTTCCGCACACATCCTGGCCATTATAGAAATAACATAACTGGCGTAATACTATAAAACAGCATATTAAAAATATAGTAATTAGTTAAACGAATTTACCTACGGAAAAGTCAAGAATTCCCTTTTCAGCTTGCTGCTTGATAAGAGGAATATCTAAAACTTCAGAGATTTGCTGCTTGATTTTCGTGTGCTGAGGGAGAAGTAGATCAAACAGTCCTTGTTTTACTTCTTCTAATAGTACAAAAGCCTTAAAAAAAATTGTGTGTAATGTGTAATAAGGAAATTTAATAAAGCAAAACAAAGAAACAACATTTCTTATTTAAGAGCACTGACCTCTTCAGTTTGCATGACTAATAAAGAGCCAGACGCATGCAGAACCCGGTCTATCCTTAAAAGGACAGTGTAAGGTCGTTTCCGATTTGAATGACTGATCCTCGAGAAAACTGTATAATGCAATAGCAATTAAAATTGCAGTCTCTTTGTTTTATTAAGTTCCCTTGTATCCCCCTTTTTAAAATGTAGGATTTATGCAGGGCATTTTAATTGTAAATACCCGATTATACTGTAATTTTTTTATATGTTAAATCTTTGTATTTAAATTAAATAAACAGTTCACAACTTCAAAATGAAAACTGCTTAAAACTAAATGATTATTACATATTTCGAAAATTTTAACAAGAGACTTTCTCTAATACGTCAAAGTCAAAGATGCTTTATTGTTCAAGAAAAAGTAATTTATCCTTACAAAGCAACTTAAAGAGTACTATACTAGATTAAGTACAAGGTACTTTAATGTAATAAAAGACTAGGTATAAGTAAAAGTCAAAATAAACAATAAAGGTCATAAAACAACATAAAAACAGTTACATTAACGATTAAAAAATGGGGAAGTCTTTATCTCCAAGAAAAATGCAGGTAGGTCACTTAGGTAAATGTATTCTGCATTTCGGCTATATAATCGTAAAAATAAATAAACTAAAAAAAGAACAGCAAAACATGTAGTGTATAAGAGATGCAGACAAATACCATAACACCCTAATAGTAATGATCTCCAAAAAATTCATTTAGGCTGTATTATGTTTTACCAAGTAAAAGTTTTTTTAAGCTATTTCGAAACTGCTTTAATGTTGATACAGATTTTTTTGAATGTTTATAACACCATATATAAAAGATCACCTAATCGATTTACTTGTTGGAATGGGTAAGGGGACATCATTATAGTATATATAGATAATTTTGGGAATTAGATCTAGTCTTAAAGATCAATGATGCTGTTTCCAAGATATAAAGGGATGGCAGAGTAAAAATGTTAAGATCTAAAAGGAATTGCCTACAAGAAGTTCAATATTGGCAACAGAGTGTGCACTCAGCTTTTTTTTGTAAAAAAGAATCATGTTGTGGAGATATTGTGAGCCCCAAAAGGAAGATCCATACCATATCGTAGATGCGATTCAATGAGTGAGTAGTAGACCACAGATACTCTTTGAGACTTTTCTATTTTATTAAGTTAAATGTCACATAACTACTAAATTACCTGGTTATAGCAAGGGGGGTCACTATTCAACTCTTGCCTCAAGATATCCCAAAAGGCTTTGTGCATAGTGTCCTTTATAACTTTTTGAACAGTGTTGGGTTCGGGATCGGGTTTCTCCAGACGGAAGTTTTCATCGACCACTATCTGGTGGATCAAGTTCATGTCTCGCATTCCATTGGCTGCCTGCATTATCTCTTCTAACGACACAAATTTTGGGGGCGATGCTGCAGTCATTCCGCTAGCTACCATAAAGGTTTGTGAAGTGGTTCTTTGCCTTGAAAATTTTATTAAATTAAATTATTGTGTTTGTTCGTTACTAGCACAACCCAAATTAAATGGTTTTAATTTAATTAGCATTAAATATAGTCACACTAAAATGTAAAAAAAGTGTAGAAAGGAAGCATGGAGTGCTTTTTTACCTTTGCACATAGAAAGATGTATTTTTGTTCTTTTTTCATTATTTAAATCAAAAAGGGTCAATTGTTATACTGACAGGCTCAAGTTATGCTTTTAAAATCAGTTGATTTAAAATTATGCCTATATAGCCCACACATATACATAAGTTGTAGCCAACCAACTATGTAAAAAGTAGTTAATTCCTCTGTTTAAACACACATTAAATAATAGTAATAATTCAAATAATATATTGTAACAGCAATAAACACCAGAGACATTAAAACTAAATTAACCACAATTTGTACATAGTTTTCTTTCGAGAGCTCTCACCTATCACAAAACTACTTCAGAATTTTAAATTTATTGTTCCCTCTCTTACTCATGATTTGTTTAAACAATCGAAAACATTGTCTTTTGTCGACTGTTGTCTATTGGTTTTAATGTCTTTGATAGAAACACAAAAAAACACGCCACACCCTACCTTTCAATACTGTTTGTGACAAGGAATATCTGAAATCTGTAAATAGAAATAACTTTTTTAATAAATCTAAATAAAGAAATTTTGAAAAAGTGAAGTGATTACTGAAGATTATTCATTCAATTATTGATCTAATATAACTGTGTTAGTTTTTTTTTATGTTAGGTGTTTTGTGTATGTTATGGTTTGATGATGGTTTCTCTAGTCAGGCGAAACATGTAACCTTTGTCGTTTTATTAAATATTTCTGTGATGCTGTAGATTTTGTGCTTTTGCCTTTTATAAAAAGGTAAACGTATGACCAGCATCTTTGGGAAAATGCATGAGTTTTTCGAGATAACTGTGGTAGTCCAGAGGGTGAAGAATCAAGCAATGTAGTAATTAAAATTATTTAAGAAGAATTTCCACTGGATATATTAGGGATTGCCGCCCTTTCTCCCTCCCTCAAACTTTGAGCTACTGATGTCATTTTAAAAACAAAAATTAAATTTTAGGATATTTTCAAGTTCAAAAGTAGCTTTATTATCATTAACAAAGTTGTTAACAAAGCCATCCTAAACCAATATATTCAAAAGCAGACTTTCATAATTTAATGAAATATGTCTATAAAAAAATGTATACAAATTAACAATGCCACTACAAAACTGGTTATAGCAATAAATAAATAAAGAAAAGCCAACAACTATTCAGGTCACTTTTATATATGAATAACACTTTTTTTAAAGCTCTTTTACATCGACTGAGGCAATGTGAGGTTCTTATTTAAATAGGAATGTGATTAAATATTTTCTTACTACTCATATAAACAAAATAATTTTTAACTTGTTGAGTGTGTGGAATAGGTAACCGGAGGCTGTTTGTCCGCTGTGTCCCATAAGAACTATAATTTCATGAGTGTTTTTTTTTAACCATAGTAGCTGTTTGCAAAATGTATAAAGAACACAGTGTTAAAATGTTATAACTAACAAAAATGAGTTACTTGCTTTACACAGGCCTAAAATTGCTCTTTTCTGTAATCCAGAAAAGTGAGTTGAACGGGGACGGAGCACATGAGCCCTAAAAACAAATCCCATAACTCAGATGATATTCTGCTAGCGCATAATTTTTTGCTATGGCAAAATCCAAGTTTTTAGAGATAACTGTCAATGCATAGCAACCAGAAGAAACCTCATTACACACCCTATTAATATGTTCTTGATATCTAGGGTCAGTATCAATTGTTATACCTAAAAACTGGGCAATTGATGTCTGTTTCAGAATCAGATCATAATTCATGCTAACATTATCTATGTGGGATGATCTAGTATTGGTAGTGTACTTGGGCCCCTTGTTTTTACAGTATTTATTTGTAATTTAAGTGCGAAAATCTTCATTTCCTAATGATACAACAGCTGTTATTTCTATTCAAATTCAATAAACTTACAATGTAAAGTCCAGCCATGTCCAACTAAAATTAATAATTGGTGTAGATCTAATAAACTATAATTGCTAAATTGTGTGAAAACTAAAATATATAATAAATATAGAAAGCCAAATAAGTTTGTTTTTAATTCTGAAGGCTACTTTCTGTCAGGTTCAGAATCATCTACGAGGGTGAATCAAATATGAACCGGACTTTTCTGTTTAGCGCGCCATAGGTGAAGCGAGTGGCGCGACGTCCTGATATATGCTAGATAGGGATGTCAAGAGGAGGGGAGTCAGTCGGTTTGGCGCACCGGAGTAGATGAGCTGTTAGTAGCATCATGTCTGAACAAGAGGTACACACGTCTGTTGCGCAACGCGTTATTATAAAATTTTTGTCGCGTGAGGGCGTAAAACCTTCCGAAATTTTGCGTCGACTAACTGCACAGTTCGGTAATGAAACCTTATCAAGGACTCAAGTCTACGACTGGCACAAAAAATTTTCCGATGGCCGAGAGGTAGTGGAAAACGAGAGCCATGCACGCCGACCCAGGACAAGCATCAATGAGGCGAACATTCGTGCGATCCGTGAGCTGATTGAAGGTGACCGCCGCCTTACATTGTGGGAAATTGCTGCACACGTCGAAATATCATACGGAAGTGCTCAATCAATCATTTCAGAAAATTTGGGTTACCGCAAAGTGTGTGCAAGATGGGTTCCTCGCCTTTTGACGGAAGATCAGAAAGCAAACCGTCTTGCCGTGTGTGAAAGGCTTTTGGCACGATTTGAACACCCGCCTTACAGTCCCGATTTGTCACCATGTGACTACCACATGTTTGGGCCACTAAAAGAAGAATTGGGAGGTTATCACTTTGACGACGACGAAGGTGTGGAAACGTTTGTGCGCAATTGGTTACTGACACGACCAGCTTCATTCTTTGATGAAGGAATTAAAAAACTTCCGATCCGGTGGGAAAAATGCGTAAATAAGAGAGGAGATTATGTAGAAAAATAACATGTGTTCAAACTTTTATTTACTGTACCAATAAAATTACTAAAACCAAAGTCCGGTTCATATTTGATTCACCCTCGTAGATTCCTAGGTATTGACAAACACTTGGACTGGTCAGAACATATTAATATTGTATGTAAAAAATGAAATAAAACTCTATCATAAAAATTTACTTGATATCAAGGAATTGATGAATGTATACTATAGCTCATTCCTCTAATGCTTTTTCGACAGTGTGCTGATTTCCTTATGGAGCCACTATTCGTATTTTTAATCAGTCACTTTTAAAAGGCAAATTCCTTTCCAAAAATCTGGAAAGCTAAAAATGTGATCAACTATCATCCAGTAGCCATAACATCTCAGATACCCAAGCTTTTCGAATCACCTGTTGCTGACTACCTAAATGCTAAATTTAAGAATATTATAGACCCTAGGCAACATGGCTTCATTCATCGAAGATCAATTGCAACCTACAACTTAATGGTGTATGAAAATGCCTTGTTGTCTGCCTTGGAAAATTGACATTTAGTTGATTCCATTTACACAGATTTTTCCAAAGCACTCGACAGGGTTCACCACTAAATTTTATTCTGGTAATTGAAGCATCATGGGTTTGATGGTGGCTTTATACAGTGGGCCATATCTTTTTTGTCAAATCAAACCCATGTTATCAAAATAAACAAAACCTTCTTAGCTAAGCCTTACACAGTTGACTGTGGAGTTCCTCAAGAAGGATATGTATGACCTCTGTTTTTTGACATTTTTATTGAAGATATTGTTCACTGCAACATTTGGGGTGTTAATAGGGGTGAGGTTTCTGTGAGACTGATCCAGTCAGACTTTAACAAGTTCTATGACTGGTGCAGCCTTAATGGAATGTTACTTAAGCATTTACAATTTTCAAGAAAGCTTGATTCTCCACATATTGAATACTTAATGGGGCTAGGATAGAGTCTGTAGACATTACTAATGCCTTGGGTGTGTTTTTTGATCCCAAACTTAACTTTGTAGAACATATTCAAAAAACCACTAATAAGGCACTTAAACTTATTAGGCTTTATTGAGAGGAACACTAGAGATTTCTTTAATATAAATGTATTGTATAAGTACATTGTAAGTGAGTCTGCTTTGACCCATTCTGGAGTTTTGTTGTACAGTGTGGTCACCTTATCATAAATGTTAAAGTGACTCTATAGAAGTAGGTAATTCAAAATAAATTTTTAAGGTATGTTGCCCAAAAACTGAGAATTCCACCAAATCAGATTTGGTATGATGACGAGAACCCTTTTAAGACTGGAAAAACTTTCAGAGAGGAGAATAAAATTTGATAGATCTCTTTAAGCTAATAATGACAGGGAACAATTTCTTATAAGCAGTGCTTATATTTTTTTAAACTGGGAATCAAGACCATCAGAATTCTTTAAATAAATAGGAAGATTGCAAACAATTAGATTTGTCTTGAAACAAAAATTAATTCAGGTATAAAAGTTGTAACCAGCAAACCAGGTTTTGTCTAAAACTTTGACACTTTGTCTCTTTGTTGGGAAACATTTTTCTTAAATGCTTTGCTCCCCACTGATCAAAATTAATAATATTTTACCCAAACCACTCTATAGGATGAATTCTCAGACACTCTTTTAAAAAAAAAATTGTATACTATAAAACCTCCATTGCATTTTACCCTACAATCCTCTTAACAAACACACAAATAAATCCTGAGAGTTTATACTTATTAATAAGTTTTTAAGTTTAAAACTGACTGATGGCCTATGTTGTGTCCAATGAGTTATTGGGATATAACAAATACTTAGATTTTATTAAAAAAAAAATTAAGAAATAAGACTTTTTAGATTACCTTTTTCCAGTAAATCCCGAAGCAGTTCCTTCATCACTTGCAACAGAACATTCACTAATGGTTCGATTTCTAGCAGGACCTCCGGTGTCCTGTGGTTGGCTTCTTTCTCCACTCATTTTTCTGTTCTATAGTAATAAATCTAAAGTATGAGATCGCTGTGTCAACCTGCAACTGAAACTGAGCAGGGTACTAAGGCAAAATGAGGTCGCTATGCTATTTTTGTTGAGCTTATACTATAGCCTGACCACATCAATTGTGCAACACAAAGAAAAATACATTCAAGGTTGCTTTGTATGAGCACTTCCTACAATGAAAAAAATTGTGTTTTATAGCGTTAAATGATGGACGATTCTTTAAAGCCAATTAAAATCGATTACCCGAATATAAAAGCGTGACTGCTAAAACTTTCACTGCAAATTTTGATGAAAATTTAGAATTTTGAAGGAAATGTTAAGTGATGAACGTCAAAATATTTTGATAATCAGCTGTTTTTGTTTATATAGCGATGTGTAATCGGGCGGCGTTGCCGGGTCGATTAGGAAATACTCCATAAAAAGCTTTAAAATATGGTATTGTATTTTGTTTTCGATGAAACAAAAAACATTCGTGGCTGTTAATTATTTTTTCTTAAAACTGAAATAAAAATTATTATCAAAACGTTTTTTTCACATTCTTTCGGCTTCTCTTTGGATTAGTAAACATAAATATTTCTCAAGATTTGGGAGGAAATCTTCGACGTGGCATCACCGTAACATGCAAAATACAAAGGTAAGAAAAGCTGTGTTGCCAAGTAACTTGTAGAAACATTGACAAGACGTCAATTCATATGACAGAAATGTTTGCGGTTATACCCACTAAAATGTAGTAAAATTTCCAGATTAATTGATTAAATTTTCAATTTTATTCGTTTAGTTTTACGTTTACGTCAGAGGTCACCTGTCATCCCAGTGTGATCGCACCATATCAGTAACTTAACAATAAACCGCAAAAGTAATCTCTGTTAAGTCATATGAGAGGTATTGAAACATTTTAATTGTCATATTATGTCATTTAGATTAAACTACACTCATACAATAAAACATTTTTGCCTTATATTATGATCCTTTTACTTTTGCGATTACGAGGGTTTTATGGAAATCGCTTGTCCTGCGATCCAATCGCAATCGTTCCTATTCACTTAACGTGTTCTATTTCTAATAAAAATATTTTTAAAGTTAATGGTAAATCAAAAGAGAGATACGACATTTTTTCTAATGCTTTTTTCTATTATATAAATATAAGAAAACCTTATTTTTCCAGTTTTATCTGTTTAGTTTTGCGTTTATGTCAGACGTCAGTCGTCATCCTAGTGTGAGCGCACCATATCGTCCCCCGAAAATGGTTTTAAACAAGTGTCAATAGTGTCAAGTCATATGACAAAAAACATTTATTTTTTATTTTCCTATATTTATTTTAGCCAAACTGAACACAAGAAAACTACCTTTTAGCCTTAGGTTCCTACAGTATTTTTAAGAACAATGTGCATTTGCTCATGCATTTTAAGCATAACGATCTTATGAGATTTATCGAATACTAATCAAACATATCAGTGCAATGATTCTTGTTAAACAGTGCAATAAATTAGTCATCAAGCTAATCATACTTCAGTAACTTTCATATAGGTATTCTTAAAGATGGCTAAATCATCAGAAGAAGTAGTGTTTGAGGGCTGGCTTACCAAATCACCACCGGCAAAGCGAATTTTCCGAGCTGTAAGTTAACAATGTCCTTATTGCAAGTTGCATGGCTTCACTGATTAAGTCAATTAGATCTCCTAATTCATATGTCAAGTAGTGGGAATCCTATTTTTCTAAAAGATGATTCATGATCCAAAGATACCATAAACAGATAAGTAATATGATTAGCAATAATTACACATTTGTTGTTGCAACTTTTAGAAGTGGAGGAGACGCTGGTTTTTACTTACACATTCTGGTGATATACCTGGCCAATATATTCTGACCTATTACACTGATAGGAATAGGCGAAAAACTAAGGGTGTAATTGATTTAGACCATTGCGAGCAGGTAGACATTTAAAAGAACTTTGAACAAAGGGCTCTTGACTATTCAGATAAATATTTGTAGGTTGATCTCGGATTGAAACATGAAGACAGGCACCTTAAGTTCGACCATGTTTTTGATATTAAAACTCCAAGCCGTACTTATTATTTAGCTGCTGACACACAGGAAGAAATGAAATCTTGGGTTACATGTATTTGTAGGGTGTGTGGCTTGAAGTCGACCAATGAGGATGAAGACAGTAAGTTGTTTAATTTATTGGCAAGAATTAAGTTTAAAGAGTTTTAGTGGAATCAGTATTAACATATAGATTGTGCTTTTTAAAATATGTCTTTAAATAGACAATCCGAGGTTACCATCCAAAAACAGTATTTAAGAGTTGCTTTAAAAATACAGATTAAGTTTGCTTTTTGAGGTAAATTAGTTGAAAGGAACATTCAAACCTAAAAAAGCATAAAAGAAGTTTTACTGGTCATATTTTGATAACCCAGTCAAGTAATGTGTATGTGGAATATGACTTAATATTTCTGAGATATTTTAAGGTATTAGGTACATCTCACACTTCTAAGCATATTTTCCTATAAAATTTCTGGAAAGTTTTTATGTGATTAGGATTGTTTATTGATCAACATTTTTCAAATCAAAGGTCAAACATAATTTCTTTTCCTATTTCAGTTAATGATCTTACAACAATTATTAACTCATTAAAAAATTAAATGCAAGACAATTATTATCCCTCTATATTAGTCTGGTAGTCACTCCAGGCCTATTGCTTTGACTAGTTCTATTAGTAAATTAATTGAAAAGGGCTTAAAATGTTGTTTAAATTTTTTAATTTTAAATGTTTACCACAATATGTTTACATAATTTTGATTATCTAAACTACAATCCTTAATAGAGTAGCACTATAATTGACTGTGTGAATAGTTTAAAATACTTAGGTGTATATTTTGACAGTGTACTTAAATGGAATATTAATATTGGTTATGTTTTTAATAAAATCTGTAAATTGTTACATAAATTTACATATTAATACAGTCTTTATCAAAATTTGTCAAATTCAACATATTTATATCAGTTGAACGATTAGACACTTATGCAGTAATAAAATTAGTCACAATATTAGGCATTTTAGGCAAAGTAACCTTATTATTGAATTTAGAATAAAAACCCTGTTTCAAAATTAAGTCTTGGATCCTCTTAACAAGTTTTGGGCAATTGCTTTCTGAAATTGAATTCTTGAAATTCTCCTTTGTGCTTCCTTACACTTACATTTATTGTTCTTCTCCTTTACATTAATGTAATTAGATTATATTTATTTAGTTATGGAATCCATTTACAAAAGTGTTACATGTTATACCCATACAAACATATATATTCATATACAAAACTATCTATAATTCAATGAAAGGTGTAGATGAGTTAATTAATTAAAGCCACTATGAAATAATATTCTTTAACTAAAGATCCTAAAAGCATCTTTGATCTTTGCTCAGAACCTCCCATTGGCCGCAGCGACCATGTTGTAATAAAAGCAAAAACACAACTAAAAATTCCACCCAAACAAACACATATAATTGTAAGAAGGAACTTTTACACTGCAAACTATGAAGAAATCACCCACTTCATTCAACTCCAACCAGCGCATGCGAACAAATCGATCTTCGAAAACTTTCAAAATGTTGTGAATGGTGCTATTGAACAATACATTCCTACCAGACCTGTGAAAACAAACCTCCAAAAACCATGGAACTCGGCCTTGCCAAAGAAACTATTTAAATATGTAAATCGCAACTTAAACTCGAAAATCTCAACCATAAACCTAAAAGATACAGCAACCCAGCAGTTTCTAGACAGCAAGTCCATGGCGGAAACATTCGCAGAACAGTTTGATACAGCATTCACGAAGGATGCATATCCAATTCCATTATTGCCTAATCACAGCAGGGTGCAACCCTCAATTGTAACTATTAATTTTACAAAAGAGAAAGTCGAAGAAGCGCTTGTATAATATGAAAAGGGACTCATCACGACAATGGCCAGCCAACAGACATAATATATCTTGACTATGAAAAGGCATTTGATAAAGTCCCGCACAAGCTCTTAATGGCAAAGCTGAAGCATTTTGGAGTCAGAGGAAAGCTGCTTGATCTGATCAAGGCATTACTGAATGAGAGATTCTACCAGGTTATAGTCAATGGGGAGCTGTCCAGTCCACATCGAGTGAGCAGCGGCGTTATCCAGGGATCGGTAGTTGGCCCAGTGCTTTTTACATCATATTTGTTTGATCTAGTTGGAGTTATAAAGATGGACACAAGTCTGTTTGCAGATGACTGCAAAATATATGCTTATCCTCTAACCAGCGCAGCGCTGCTCCAGACAGACCTGCAAAATGTTGAGATGTGGTCAAGGCAATGGGGTATGAAACTAAACACATCCAAATGCACAGTGTTGAGGATCGGTCCAGATAATCCTGATAATGAATATTTTTTGGATGGATGTGCCTTAAAATCAGTGAACGAACAAAATGATCTAGGAGTCCTAATAACATCAGACCTAAAATGGGAACGTCATATAACCAGAATTTGTAAAAAAGCAAACTCGCTAGTCTATCTGATAAAGCAAGCTTTTAGGGACCATTCTATTGAAATGATATCCACTCCATACAAAAGTTACATAAGACCAAAAATAGAATATGTCTTTGTTGTATGGAACCCATATTATATTAAAGATATAGACCAATTGGAGAAATTACAGCGCAAAGTAACAAAAATCCCTTACGAATTAAGCGAGGTGCCATATCCAGAAAGATTAATCAGGTTTGGTTTGACCACTCTCAGAGAGCGAAGACATAGAGGCGATCTCATCGAAACCTACAAGATTACCAGTGCAATTTGGTGAACCTTTTCCACTATAGCCAAAACCATCATCTCCGAGGACATACAAGGAAGCTTGAAAAAGAAAGAACCTGATTGATGTGACTTTTAAAAGACAACCTGGAGTCAATAAATATTCCTAAGTGAGAAACCTCTGTTTTGACACCAATTGCTACATTATTTATTTTATAAAGAAAAGCAATAGGGTTTCTTTGCTTAGAAAAAGTAATCTTATGGCACTTATTGATATTAAGGGACATTCTATTCAAGTGGCACCAATCAAAGAACAAATTAAGGTCTTTTTGCAGGAGCACAGCATCGGAAAGGGATGTGATAGGCCTAAATAGCTTCACATCATCAGGAAACATTAGCACACGACAATTTTCAAGTTTCCAAACTAAATCAATCAAAAAGAGGCAAAACAAAACAGGGCCTGAGCGAGAGCCCTGTGGCACCAAAATTTCAGAGGAACATGTACCTCCAAGATTAACAATCTGGGTTCTACCTCTGATGAATCCCGAGATCCACTGAAGAAGAGGCCCCACAATACCTAAAGCCCTAAGCTTCTGCAAGAGTACCCCATGGTTAACCCTATCAAAAGCCTTGGAAAAATCTGTATATATTGAGTCAACCTGAAGTCCCTTCTTCAAGCAGCGGTAGAGGTAGTTGACATACAGCATCAGTAGATCTGCCTTTTATAAATCCAAATTGCTCAGGATTAAATAAAGATTTAAAACTCCAGGCAATCCTATGACTGACCAGGTAGTCAAGCAGCTTTGGCAACTCAGATTGGTTACACACAGCCCGATAATTGGAAATTTCATTTCTACTATCAGATTTAAAAATGGGTTTTAGAAAACTTCTCTTCCAGAGAGTGGGATAAGAACCAGTACCTAGAGATTTGTTAAAAATGAACAGTATTGGTTTCATAAGAACACAAACACATTTCTTTAGGAAGAATGCCGGAATTCCATCTGGTCCAGCGCAGAGCTTATTCTTAGAGGAAGTAATAACCTCATAAACATATTAGGTACTATTATTAGCTTGTATGAAGTATAATGCTGTTTAAATACTAAATTTCATTTTGTTTGAACTAGAGATATGCAGATCTTTTGAATTGAAACACACACATACAAACAAGTTCATTGTATTTCCTATAACATTTATAAGTGCTTTGTAAAAAGGATTTTGAAATACATAGTATTTTCCTATTAATATTACTAGTATATAGCCAGGAATAATTTCACTAAAAAACGCATTAAAAACTGCAATTTGCTAAAGTAAAAATATAGGTGTTGTAAGACCAAAATCTACTGTTTATATAATAAAAACTGATAGTTAATTATCAGGCTGTTCCTAGAAATGTTTGATCATTTTTGTAAAATATTTACCAAGCATTTGCATATCTACCAAGATATGTACATATTGATTATAAATTGAAGATAAAAACTGGGTTTTTCAACAACAAACTAATATGTAGCAAGGAAGGCATGGCAAATTATTTTTTTTTGTGTTAGTGAAGTTTCTTTGCCAAAACTATTTAATAAGCATACAGCAATATCCTATGTATTCCTATAGGTATAACTATATATTTATTAAAATTATGCAAGCCCAAATGTTCAAATTATTGCTACAGGTATAGTAAGATAATAGGAGAATAATATTTATTTTAAAGCTAAAATTATATGAATTCCAAAACTTACCTTTAACTGAATTTTCACCTTCATGTTTAACATTTTTTAAATTTAACACTGCTAGTCAACTAATGGTTGCTTGAATAATATATTTTTTAGAATATCTAATACAACAGTTTACCACATATTATCACATATTATTCACATATCATGAATCAAATTTATATACATATTAATAATTTTACTTGTGTCACCTTCGATATGTCAATTTTCATTTAAAATCGGGAATATAATTACTAAAAATGAAAGCTTCACTGTGCAATCAATCAGTAGCTGCCAGATAAATACACAAGTATATTATGCTACCATTTAATATTATAAACCTTTGTATGATACATATTGAAGCTCACAAATTCGTTTTGCAATTCATATTGATAAAATATACTATATAGTGATTGTACATTGAAAAATGTTTATGTAAATCGACTTCAGACGAGACTTGCATGTTAGACATGTAAAAGCAATTTAAACTAACATTTCACCAATATATTGGAATACAATTTCTTTGTAAGAAACAAGGAAATCATTTTCAGTTGTTCAAATCATTAAAGTTTGTCACACAAAACCTAAATAAAAAGGTTCATTGGAAACATATGATCAGTAATACTTAGTAATAGTAATGTAACATATTATGTATTTAGATAAGAAAGCATAAGCTTCTAATATATTTTTTTTCAAAGTAATAGATAAAATCTATATCTTTAAACATAAGCATAAAAAACATTAGAATAGAATTTGACAGAAACACTGAAGAATCGATTTGTTGTTTCTTTTTTAGTATTACTCATATTTTTTTTTTAGAGAATGTAATGGCTTACTGTTTTATAACCTCAAGTATAGTAGATTAATAAATTTCAACAATATGACTTCTGTTTTTTTAAACATTTATATTTATCATTTTTATTCATTCTTGCTATCAATTTACTTGCTATTTAACAATCCCCTAATTATACAGTAGAAGTGGTAGATTCGTCGGATTTTTAGGGATCAATAAATAAATGATCAATTTAAAAACATTGGAACTTTTATTCAATTATTTTATCGTATTTGAATACATCATATTCATATTTTTCTAGTTGGGTTGCCTATGAATATTCCTGATGGCATTGAATTCACTGAGAATCTCCACAGTCAGAAATTTACTGAAACACCGCCTATCTCACCAGCTAGTCCAAGTCCGTATATTGCCATATCAGAATGTATTACAGGTAAATTAAATTGTTTGTAATTTAGACAACCTATTCAATAACACTTTTCCAGGCAAGTCTCCTGTTCGAGACCCAAAAGACGTCAGATCTCTTTTAGAATACAATAACAGGGACAGTAACCGTTGTATATCTCACAACAACGATTCCTACGAGTACCATCCGCAAAGCAGTTACGTTAATTATGGCAACGTGGCCGATAGGAACTACGTTAATGATTTGCAAGATCCTAGATTCTACGACTGTCCTAGATCGCTGGGTCCAAGAAGAAGTAACAAAGATGAACAGGGTAGTCCCTTGCAGAGTCCCACAGATTCGGACAGTGTATTTAATGACGACGAGTGGGTACATATGGGAAATGATTCAGGTAAATTTTTAAATATAATAGAAATTTGTTAACAGTAAACTATTTAAGTTTTACCGAAATAAAGTCGCCACTGCCCCCCAGTTCACCAATGATTTTCTAGTAAAAGTTATTTTCACAGTCTCTGACTATTCAAAATCCTGAATGAAGGAAATTGTCTTCAAATTGTGTTTGTAATTGAAATTGAGATGTTAGTATTTGTTGCTTTTCTCTTATTAGTTCAACTTTTTAATAAATTTAAAAGTATTTTAGATAAGAATGTAGATATAATAATTTTGGATGATTTGAATTTAACACTCTATTCAAAGAAAGGCTATGAAAAGCTGTAAGTTATTAAAGAATTTTTTAAACTTTTATAATCTGAATCAATATAGAGATAAATTAGATCTCGATATGGTTTATAGTATATGCAGGTATTTGTTTTTTTTTTCATGTTTTCTCTGTTTTTTTAGTTACTTTATATATGTAGTTACCTTAGTATTTTTGTCCTATTTCCTTTTTCTATTCCTATTTTATACCACTGAGTAATTTTCACATGTACATTTTCAATGTAATTGTAAGAATATAAAAAATAAATAAATATTAATATGATATACAGTGTCCATGTTGTGTGACGACTATGGTTATCTTGGAAACGGTGAAAACAAAAAGATATTATTGTAAAAAAGACCTGTGAGTCCATATTTAATCATACCATTAGTTTTTTTTTTAGTTCTTTATAGAATAAATTATATATTCTATGTTGGGATCTCTGGATTCCAAGGTTTGGGAAAGTGCTTAAAGGAGGACATGCTTTAACAAAATATTTAGATACCATATCAAAATACCATCAGTGAATTAAATTTTAACAACATCAAAAAATTATCACAAAGAACGTTAAAATGTATTATTTATTAATAATTAATATATGATATAATTAATGTACTTGATATCTTGATTTCACTTTTTTCAGACATATCAAAGAAGTCTCGCCCGTCCGACAGTTCTATCCATATGGAAACTTCAGCAACTCAAAGGTTCGTAAAACCGGGCAATCCGCAGCTAACCTTGCCGCCCCCGAGGCCCCCAAAACCGCCACATATCACGCCGCCGCCATGTTACTTAAACCTAAATTCTACACCATCGAAACAAGAGTAAGTACATTGGCTTTTTTGTGAAATTAAATAAAATAGAAGTTCAAAACAGTGTAAACACCACGCACCAACTTTGCACTTATTTAAAAAAAAAATCATAATATGCACATGAAATAGTATTAGTTTTATTCTTTTTTAGCAACCTTGTAAGAATCTGTACGAAAGTTGGAAAAGAATTCTTAATGCGATTTTTGGTTTATGCCCTCATTTTCGTGTAGTACTATTCAACTTACAACATACTTGTCAGAAATCCCCAGCTTTTGTACCTTGATTTCTAATAGACATTTTTTAATTTCAGAAAAGACACCGAAGATAAAACTAAAATAGGAACACAGGTAATTTAAGTGTTTTCCATCTATATGACAAATATAACAAACTTTTTTAAATGTCTGGGGTAACTGCATGTGTAAAATATTTGGTGTTTATTAGGCAATAACAGATACAAAATACTTTACAAATATGTAGAGTCTTACTTAATGGTATGTCATAATTTCAAGGAAGAGGGACCTATGATAGAGGTATTTTTATGATACAGGGTGTTTCGGGCCTGTTTATAATATATGTTTAATTAATTAAATCAAGGTTATTGCAATCTTAATTATTTATCAAGTTATCAAGGCCAGACTAAAAAAAAATAGGGATGCTGCTCCAGACACACTGAAAAAGATAATCCTTCTGTTTTCGACGTACAGTGACGATGTAAAGAGCGAAATAAAATATAAACAAAATAAGAAGAGACACAATTTAACGTGACAGCAAAAAGTGACTCGACTTACCCTAGTAATAAATGACGTAAAATATGTTGATATAAGGAACACCCCAATCAGCTTTCGTTAAATCGACGAAGACGTGATGCACTTCGGTATTATCTCGCATGAGATTTAGGTACCGATCCAATAATTGCTGTAGTACAGTGTGGCAGACGGATCTGAAACACTTCGGCCTGAGGTAAGGGGAATGCAGTAGTGGAGACAACATGGCCGACTTCATTCATAAAATGGACAGTGACGTGTGGTATTAAGTGAAACTATTTAAATTCGATTTAAGGAAAATAATTTTAAAATTTATCAAAATAAATTTTCCTAATTAATTATTTATTTGTATGTTTTATGGTTTTAGAAATAAGTTCTTTTTTTTTGGTATACAGGGTGTCCCACAATCAATGTCACAGGCTATAACTTTTTTATTTTTAACTATAAAAATTAAAAAAAAAATTAATAGCTATAGGACCACTATCCAAAATTACTTAAAAAAGCTAATACATCCCCCAAAAATGAATTTGTCGGGGGTAGTTTTTTTAATTAATTTTGGGTAGTGCTCCTATAGCTATTAAAAATATATTAAAAAAAATATTCTTAAAAATAAAAAAGTTATAGCCTGTGACGTTGATTGTGGAACACCTTGTATACAGGGTCGCATGCAAATATCTCTGTTGCTAAGCCGAATTTAAAAACAAAGTTTAAACAAAAGTTGCTAAGGTCACAGGGGGCCACGTCACTGCAATAATACGTGTATATTATTATTAAAAAAAACAAAACAAAACTCAAACGTCGACTAAAATGAGCCACCTGGTATAGATTATAAAAAGCGAACAGCATAAGCGTTTGATAAAAGTTCGGTTAAACTAGGAACGGGAATTTTTATGTTTTTTTATGCGAAATTTTCACTCTTTTTGGTATTTCCGAAAAAGTAAGGTAATTTGAGAAAAATATAAGGTAAATAACTTACCTAATTTTTCGTTTACTGTTATTTATATTAATGTTTTTTTTAAGTCTCACTTAAACATGTTTTTATTTTCACTGGTGAATAGGCGAGCTCGTTTTCTTTACCTTCAGCCTCGTATTCACTATCGTATTCACTACTACTGTCATTAGTGTCACTGTCCTCATTTCCTATTGTGATGACAAGGGGCTCGATTTCTTCCATGATTTGGTCAGTTTCCCAGAATTTATCCTCCGCAGTTCTGACGTTCTGGCAAAATTTCTGCCAATCATTTTCGGAAATCGAGGATATAGAATCCTCAGTAACCTCCTTTAAGGTTGTAATGTTAAAATTGCCAGTCGTATTAGTACTTCTTATTAAAAATTTGAGCCTTGCCCAAGCTAATTCAATTGGGTTTAACTCGCATAAATAAGACGGTGTTCTTAATGGAGTATGCCCATGGGACCTTATAATCCGATCTACTATATAATTTTTTTGGTCACCAGGTGGTTTGTGGCGTAAAACCAAATCGAAAAGATCAAATTTTCTGGCACTTGCATCGTGACTTATACCTATAACATATAGTATATGTAATACATAATAATATACAGGATAAACCTTATTCAACCCCATTTTTTAACTTTAACCCCCCCTTAACTTTAACCCCACGCAGGGGTGACTATCAACTCCAAAATCTTAAATGGTAAGGGTATCACTCAACACCCCTTCCTATTTAAGATTTTGCGGTTGATAGTCACCCCCGCATGGGGGTTAGAGTGAAGGGATTGAAAATACCAAATAAATTTGTTCGCCTGAAGTCAAAAAACGATCATCAACATTTTTTTTTTAAAGAAAGTATCTGAAGAAACTGGGGTGGAAAGTTTTCATTAGCTCACCGTGTATGTACATATTATGTACGTACATTTATATATTTAAAATTTAAAATTTATCAGTTCAAAAGGCTTAATTAAGTTGTTATAGTTACTTTCTTAGTTAACCAGGCGATTATATCTCTTTTTAAAGAGGATTTTGTTGGGGTTTTATCCTCCTGCACCGAATGATAAGGAGCATTGTCTAACACTATTACCGAATTGGCAGGTATATTTGGGAGAAGTTTTTCCGTGAGCCATCTAGTAAAATTTTTCCTATTCATTTCGCCATGGTAATCACCTGTGGCCAATCCGGCTTTAAATATTAAACAGGTATTGTCCACAAAACCCTTGTCGGAACCTGCATGAACAATTATTAGCCGACCTAAAATATCATTTAAAATATATATATTTCTCAAATTTAACGGGTCCCTTGCCCGTGAAAAAATATATGACTGTAACTTATACACACTGTTTTGTATTGTATGCTTACCCGTTGAATTAATTTTTTTTTAAACCACCAGTAACCGTATCGCTCTGCCAACATTTCTTGAACGTCAAATCGTTAACCACCCAAGTTTCGTCCAAGTAAATAATGTTTCGGCCTTCTTCACGATATTTTCGTATTTCGCGAAGATATTTGTATCTCCAGAAAAGAATATTGGGCCTCTCCATTAAGATTTTCCTCTTATTTTGACACTTACGCCAAAAAAAGCCATTTGACTTTAATAAAAGCCGAAGTGTTTCCCTGGAATAAGAAAAATTTGCCTCTTCTTTTAATTTTCTTAACAACTTTCTAGTTGTCGGAACCACCCACTTTATATTCCAGGTAAAATCTGGTGATACAATACCTAAATATTTGAAAATGAAAACTGTCTTCTTTTTCGACGACAGTTTTCCGTGGCCATTTTTTCCCTGGACTGGCTAACATTTCATCAGGGTTATTTTGTCGCCTTTCTTCATCTTCCTTGTGAATTTTTCTCACAGATGATACGGAGACTCCGGTATAAAGGGAAACGCGATCAAGCTTACGCTTAAGAGGCAATTTCATCGAATTATTTGCAGCTTCTTCATCGCAAATCCTAATAACAACATTTTGAATGCATAGTTGGTATACAAAAAGCAATAAAATATAATATAAACTACTGTTTTTTTAAGAGGCACAATGTATTTCACTTTTTAAAATAAATTATTATAACTTACCTGTAAACGTTTGTTATCACTTCCCTCGATTGACTATGAAGGACCTTACCCTCAGTGAATTTATTCATTATAATAAATGTTATTATTCGCATATATGTATGTAGACAATAATAAAACAAAGTAAAAAATTAAATATTAGGTATTTCATGTAAGTAATAAAACAGTGAAACTCCAAACCTACGAAAATTACACTACCTACTTATAGGTATACACAACACTAATATCAGTTTTTTTAATTAATAGCCACAAATAAAACAAAATAATAAATAACATATAAAATAAACGGAATCCAAAAATCAATGACAAAACCTACGCCACTGTCCACCCTTCAATAGTAATCAATGTTTTGAAACGGCAGCAAGCATTGTAAACAAGTGACAAAGACGCTGTCCAATGAACTGTCGAAATCATTCATAACAAAAACACGTGCGGCGAGGGAAACCAGACCCCTATTATATAAGAAGTAGGGGAGTAGAAGTAGGAATGTAGAGTTGGCACGTAATATTGCCAGATTTACTAAACATGATCTATTTTTTGGACAAACATTTAATTGTACCATATTTAATGGTAAAACAATTCCGTATTAAAGCCAAAATGGAATAACTATTTAGATTATAATTCTTAACATTTTATCCATTATATCTTGTGATTGTAAAAAATCTTATATTGCATATTATTAGCAAGTAAGTCCCGCACAATTACGTTTTGAGGTTAAACGTGGCAACGTCGAATATTTTGGCCCACATTCCTGCCGCTGTTTCAGATCCACTTACCAGACTATACTACTGCTTTTCGGTATCGCACACATGTTCCGTAAATTAAAGTAAAGTAGGATAAAAGAGCAAGGCTTTATGGAAGGGACATTGGAGTAAGAGAGCAAGGAAATGTAAGATAGGACGAGTTTAAATATTAACAATTTACCAAGAAACGCATGTGTTATACCGGGTGAACTTTTATATGTAAAATCAATGTAAATAAACCAAAATAAACAAAGTATTGCCGAACTAATTATTAAATATCTTAAACTTTAAAGAAAAATTAACTAAAAATAAGTAAAATTAGCAAAAAAGTAACAAAAGGAGAGAGAACGAAACACAGGGTGTTGTTTGCTACTTTTCGACAAAATTGGTCCAGAAATACTTCCTTTAAATCTTAACACACCATTAAGTAACACCATTTATAGTAAAACTTATAATAGCAATGAAACTTGTTTAAACCAGAAAATCCTCACCGATGACATGTACGACTTCCCGCGGTCTCATAACGTCGAAACCGAGACTGAGAAAAACACTTTACAACGAAGGCATTGTTACAATAATGCCGCTCCAACCAAATGCGCCGAAGGTATTATATTTAGATACGATATATCACCCAAGCCCAGCACTAGTTCTGTGACGTCTGTAAGTACTCTATGTTGTCGAAAATTAATTATGTTACATCGCCGTTTTTTTTTTAATTAGGTTTTTAGGTATGATCTGGAAGCAATGCAAGATCTTGAGCCATCTTCACCTGCACACTCACATTCTTCTTCGACCCCGGGCTATTCGAATCTTCCGAGTCCGCTTTTGACCGAGTCCCAGCTTATGCTACCGCCAACTGTGAATAGGTAGGTGAAAATGATTTTTTAATATAAATCCAAGTTTTGTCACAGTATTTCTCTTATGGAACTTGCTTGCAGTGATTTTGTTTGTCCAGTTTCATGGTTTCTTGTTAATGCAATTAAAGTCTAACTATTTTAACTAAGCCCAAGGCACCTCGGTTTACAGACATTTTAAATGTTAAGAAAAAAGATCGAAGTAAATTATTGTTTAAGTATAACAGACAAAAAACAATTTTGATTGGAAAGTGTGTACATTTTTACACAGGCGACACTTAATGAAAAAAAGGCTTACATAGAATTTGTTTCACGGTCTCCAAACCAAAAAGCTATTTGGCATACTTTTAAAAAAAGTACAATTTAGATTTACCATTACTTTTTAATAGATATAGAGCATATTAATAAATATTTTATAGATGTCGTTGGTCAGGTTGCCCCTTCGATCAATGATGCCACTTTAGAATACCATAAAAACAAACATAAAATTGATAATTATTTCGAGCTAAGCGAGGTAAAATCAAATCCTTCTGGGAAAAATAAAATATCAGCTTTGCGAATCGGTAATAATACCTTTCTTGGCTCATATATTTGATTTTTGCATTTTAAAATCGGAGCTCTAATAACAATGGAAAAAGGCTATTAAACCACGTCCCAAGGTCATATAGCTTATATCTGTTTCTGATCTGATACCTATCAGCCTTTTGTCCAAAATGGGAAAAATCTTAGAAAAGGTTATTTACCAGCTAGTAATAGAGTTCTTGAATCGAAATAGTCTGATGCCTGTCTATCAATCTGGCTTTCGAAAGTTCCACGGTATAACTGCAGCCCTAATTAAGTTTTTAGATGACATTGTAAAAGCGTATGATTGTGGCAAAAATACAGCCCTACTGCTGCTAGATTTTAGTAAGGCATTTGATACGATTGAGTATCGCATATTGTGTGCAATGCTCTCCTATTTATTTTCAGATCCTACTACGAGTTTTTTTCACAACTAATCGATAAAATTAAAATTGATAATAACTTATCGTCTTTTTTGCCGCTAAGCAGGGGGGTTTCGCAGAGCTCTATTCTTGGACCGCTGTTATTCATTCTACGGGGTATCCATTCAATAACGCGATGCTCGAATGCAGCTAAATCTTGAAACGGAAAAAACCTCTAATAGGGAAAATGTTAATTCAGTTAGAGGGGCTACTTTTAAAAATTAATTTATATAATAATTTATAATAAGACGTTTATTAGTCACCAAGAAATTACAGCAATTAAACACAGAGAATAAAACTAATAAACTAATAGGTAGGTGTATTAACTTTTACAAAATTTCAAATATTACAAAATTCCACTAAATATTGAGTATTTTACCATTTACCAATAACAAAAAAAAAATCGAAGAATTTGTAACTAAAGAAAAAAGCTAATAATGCAAGGTGGCCAACAGGGCATAATATGCAGATTTACAGAGATATCCCTTACACAAAAGGCTCCCTGAATTCTGTTGAGGAAAACAAAATTTAAAAAAAAACAATAATTTCAAAATGCAATAATAAATATTCTACTGAAATGGTAATGATGTTTTTAATTCAATTTTGTGCTATTGAAACTATATAAATAGCATGAAAATAACTGTACTAAATGGCTCTATCAAAAGGCTTTAAAACACCCTGTGTGTAATAAAGCCTTTTGATAGAGCGTTCTTTTATCTTCAATTTGATTTTAACAAGTTTGCCCTAACCGTTGTTCTTAAAGGAAGAATGGCACATTTTTTCATAGGCATTACCACTTTTATTTTTACTTAAGAATGATTAGAACATACTGAAAGCGTAGAGTACAAAAAACAAACTAGAACGAAAACAGTTTTAAATGAAGAAAACCAATTGGCTATCACCATGTCAGTTGTAGAAACACCGGAAATTAGTGTAAGACAAATAAGTAGAAACTTAGAAATATCAAGAAACAAATATCAGTCCCATCATGCCCAGTTACATCAAGAACTTGCCGAAAATGATTTTGAAAAAAGAATAACTTTCTGTCCATGGGCACAAAATCAAGCAGCAGAAAACGAGACTTTTTTCAAATTTGTGCTCTTCACTGCTCAATGTACGTTCCACAGAAATGGTTTTGTGAACCGACATAACTTTCATTTTTATGACACAGAAAATCCCCATCGAGTTTTTGTCAATAATTTTCAACACAGATGGAGCATCAATGTTTGTGGTGGAATAGTACATGATTTTGTTATTGGTCCATACTTTTTTGAACATCGTGTAACAGCATAAGTTTTTCTTAATTTCTTAAGAGAGGATTTTGCATGCTAGACCAAGGTCTTCCCGAATTTGTAAGGCATCAGAAGTGGCTACAGTTGGATGCTACATCAGCTCATTTTTTTATAATTAGAAGTGGTATTTTGTTGGAGTATTGATCAAGTGTTAAAGAAAACTATTTGTTTCTAGCCGACGTTTCGAATTATATTTAATTCATTTTCAGGACTCTATAAATATTTGTTAAAAAGTAATAAAAATTTAAGTTAACATAAAATGACAGTATGCGGTTCATAGAATTTCAAGAAGGGGGGAAAAGGAAAACGTTCAAAAACACTTACCGAAGTCGTAGTTCTGTCTCTTCAAATTAAAAAAGTACATATCACAGGGATAAAAACGTAGATGACATAGTTAAAAGGCGGTTACGTAAAGGAGGTATTACAATTCAAATATGATAAAATATATAAAGTGGAACAAACCGGTAGACTAGAGAAATTTACTACTAGTAGTAAAAACTACAGAAGAGACAGTAGAAGCAGTAGAAACTACAAGTATATATATATTTTTATAATTTTTTAAATTAATGTTAATATTTTTGGTGAATTCTTGATGTAACTGAACCTGATGAGAGTGATATTTATTTTTCTTGTAGCATTTTTCTACGGACGATTTCTGTATTTGTAAGTCCATACTTATTTGTCTTACTCTAATTTTCGTATTTGTTACAACCGACTTGGTGAATGCCACTTTCATTCCTTCATTTAAAACTGTTTGTGTTCTAGATTATTTTTTTGTACTTTACGCTTCCAGTGTGCTCTAATCATTCTCAAGTAAAAATAAACGTTGTAATGCCTATGAAAAATGTGTCATTCTTACTTTAAGAACAAATTTTGAGAAAATGATTAGAGATAATGGCAAATTTGTTGGTAATGTATAGTTTAATAATAAAATAAGTTCAAGAGAAAAGAATGCTTTATCAAAACGCGTTTGTATACAGGGTGTTCCGTTTAAAAAAAATAGCGGAAGATTGAGTTGAAAATATCATTATTTAAGTAACGATTTTGATCACCCCGTATATAAAAAAGTAAATTTTAGAAGTTCGAAAGATAAAATGAACTTAGTCAAGGACTTTACATAGATTTTTTAAAAAACGTCGGTGGTAAATATCAAAATTTAAGTGATACAGTGATTTTCGTGAAATTTTTTTTAAATTGTTAGTAACTAGACAACGTCACATTTTAGGGCAAAACAGTTTTAGGGTTAAAGAGAGAGTCAAGTGAGACTCAGACTCTGAATTTTAAAAAGTTGCTCCTCTAACTCGATTAACATACCGCAATCGAGCACCCCGATATTAAATGGACACCCTGTAGTATAATTAACATTGGGCAAGTAATTATAACATCGTGTATACACGAATTTGTAAATGACACCCAAATCTGTGATAGCTTTGAAAAAACAGAAATACCTACAATAAAGACACAGTTAAAAATAGTGGTAATCTTATTTTAAATAATACTCCTTAAGTTAATGAGTACAAAAATCTAGGTATTATTGTTGATGAGAACCTGAGGTTTGAAAACCAAGACGTCAAGGTGGTGCAGAGGTCCTTTTGTGCATACATTTTTTTTAATAAAAAAAGGGAATTTTAGGGAACAATTTAAAGATAAAACTTAACCGACTCATTTGTGCTATCACACTGCAACTATGGTGACACAGTATATCGGCCTTTTCTTAAGGCAGCCCCTCCAAATACCGCTTTCAAAAAGTGTTAAAATCTGACAGCTAAAATTTTACTGTGCATTTAAAAAACGAATTGTGTCTGGGTATTGTAGCTGAGAAAAAAAACTCATTTCATAGTAACCGTATCTTTTAACATAAACATAACTTCTGCAAATTCTTGAAATCCCATAGTAGAGTCGAGATATGAATTTTGTTCCCATTGACGTAGAAATCTGAAACTAGCAATTATTAAAAAAGCCACCTTGCAAAAAAAAAAAGCCGGTGAGGAGATGAAAGGAGCGATCCGACTTGTTGAAATATATAGACTTTAACGGTGTCCTATTTTATCTAATTCATGCCCCATGTGTGGTTTTTGGAGGTAGAATTTAAATATAAAATAGTTTTTAATAAAAACATGCAAAAAAATATAATAATTTTATGCTTTTAGGGAATTAAAACCGAAAAGAAAACTCTCCGATACACATTCGACTTCATCGAATACTGAACCTCCTTCGCCGAGAACTGCCGCACCTTCGATCGATAGAAAACTTAAGCCTACCACACCCTTACAGGTAATTTGTAAAGTTATAATAAATAATGTTTTATCAAAATTACCATAAATGAAATCTTTAAAAAATTGTCGACGCTATTCGCAAATAATCTATGCTGTCACAAAGTGATAGTGTCAGAAGTGAAAAATGGTTTTTACTATTTCACTGAAACATTGTTTAAATCTACACGTGTTTTATATAGATAAACTTTTTGAATTTCACATCAAATAAAGTAATTTGGCGTAACATTTCTTGTAATTTAGGAGGCAAATATGAGAAAAGTGTTTCAAGTAAGCGACGACGACGGGACGAAAAGAATAAGGGCAGCTCCGAGCCCTACGCCTCATTCTATGACCCCTTTAGCCGACGATTTACAGGATGGTGATGTAGATGTCTATTTAGAAATCAACAGAAAAATGCAGTATTTAGATTTAGATCTTGAAGGTAGGTAAAATTATTTTTAACCTCTATATATTTGCTATAGAATTGTTATATTATAAGGGTTGTGGGAAATCATGAAAATATAACGTTTATCAGGGTTCTTTTTGACAATCGATTAGCGCGAAAGGGCTTGTAGTAACTTTTGAAACGGTAAATTATTTAAAATTTAACTGTTTAGATCTTGAGCATGATTTATCGGTTTAAAAGGAAATTATTTAAATGTCTAAAAAGATTTATTGATAATGTTTTAATGACGTAAATATTATTTCAGGCCCACCAGTTCCCCCGGCAAGTGCAACGAAAACTTTACCAAAAGGCAACGAAAGCGACACGGTTTACAAACAAGTCGATTTTGTCAAAACCGAAGCGTTTAACATCACTCGGAACAATTTAGAGAAGGACAGACAGGAGCCCGTTACCACATTCGGTAAAAAATAGATGCAATATTCTTTTTTTAATGTTTTTCTTTTGTATTAGCTTTCTTAAGATAAGTTAGATAATATTAGGCAAACTTTTTACAAATAAATTTTAAATTTATTTTTAATGTTTACCCTATTTTTTATACATGCCATTTTTAATGTCAATGAACAAACTTTATGGATTGTTTTGTATGAAATTACTTTCATATAACGGGATCGCTTGTGATATTCGGTGGCAAAACCTAAAGATTGGAAAAAACTAATTTAATTATAACTGTTGTCAGTAGCGCGACGTTTATGATTACTTACGTCATTACTTAAATAACCAAAAAGTTACGTTCAAAATTGTGTAATTTTAAAGAATATTCTCTGATTTTTTACATGGAGAATTTTTATAAAATTCAAAGAAAGGTAATTTATTTGCGTATGCCTTATCTTGTAAATTTCCAATTTATAAAGCCTCTTTAGAATTTAGATAAACTGTATCTTAGCGTTTGATTTGATATCTATTAATATAAAATTTAAATTTGTACGTAAATTTTTAACAGTTGTTAGTAATCAGTACTAACAGTTGATATTAGCTTATCAAAAATGGCATGAATTCAAAAAATGAATACAGTTTATATATGTATGTGACACTTCTTGCATTTTTACAATTACCTTTTTTTTACTTTGACGAATTCGACTGTACAAAGTACTTTATGTAATTTCATAGTTCAAATTACTTTTTATTGTGCCTTAAAAAAACAAATATATCGACAGTTATGTAATTTTAATGAAATACCTATTGTATTTACCAATTTTTAATAAAAAAAATTAATACAATTTTTTTTTTTTTTAAATATAACATACTGGGTTTTTCAGAGTTGTGGTGACAAAAGGACAGGAGAGGTTTCTCTCTCCAAAATATAAATCTATTACGTAATAGTGCATTTGCTTTACGCACATTGGCGAAAATATTCTTCTGACTTCATATCTGTTAATTTTGGTCATTTATTTGGTTTTCTTAGACTTTCAGAGCAATGACGGAAACAATGTTGTACGGTTTACGGGTACATAAAGAGAAAATTTTAATAAGTGGCTGTACGACAAAAATAAAAGTCACTCCGACAAAAGTTTGTTTTAAATAACTATATTAAAACACACAGTAAAGTACATAAATGACACCAGAGAAAACAATTAATGAAGAAAGTGGTTTTTTAAAAATTAAACTAAAGAAGCGGTGAGAAGGACGAGAAATTAATTTCGATATATTTTAGCAGCACGAAATTTTACTGGCTTTTAGGATTAATATCCTTTATTATTGCACGAACGAATGTTATTAACTTTATATTTTCATTTTGATAACGAGCTTTTGGCTTTCGCTGAGCGATCTTTAATCGTTCTATTTCATTATACGAATAAATGCGGACTAAACTGTTTTAAAAAAAATAATACCACACAAAACTTCTCCTTCATAAGATGATGCAATCTTGTCGGCAACGCGATAAAAGAGTTTGTTATGATTTCAAACCGAAATGAAAAGCTAGGCATCTTGTTTTTCTTTGGACCGGAATGATAAATAAGTCTCTTATGTTAATAAAAACCCTTTACTATTTAAAATCTAATATCTGTTGAAATTAATTTTCAACAAATGTTACATAAAATATCTATATAAATTGTAGCTGAAGCAATAAATTCCGGCAGACATTTTGACTCGAAATTTACCCTAAAGAAGGATAGTCGGGAAGAATTTTTATATGACAAAGAGATTATTGATTATTGTAATATGTAATTTATAAATATAGGTAGAGTAATTGCTGATAATAGCTGCGCTTACAACGGGGGTACCAAATATTTAATACTTGGATCAAATGACATCACGAGGATTATTTTTTTCGGTGTAAACGGCAGCGCACTAAAATTTGATGCTTTCCAAACAGGGTAGATTAAATTTAGTTTTTTCCGGTGTAAACACCTATTTTAGTACCAAAATGACAAGTTTGACATCATTTGATCCATGGACCTATTATAGTTCCCAACTATATTTATTTATTTATTTATTGTTTATTGTTCAACAGTACAAAACCATTTACAGAACAAAGCTAGCACACCAAGTAACAGATATAAAATATGAAAAAAAAACTGAAAAATACAATATGTGCTTAAGCTATAAGACCTACACATCTAACTTAAATAAGAGGGGAGAAAATTTTCCTAGTGAAAATACCTACTTGTCTAAGAGAACAGTTATGTATATCGCACAAAGCAGAGATGCTGTTAAAATTTGTGGTCATAACAAAAATTGGTGACTTCTTACCAATGTTAGTTCTCGAATGAGGACAATAAAATGTTTCGGTAAGCCGTGAGTTACATCTTGGTACTCTAAAGTTTAACATTGATAGATGGGGCGAATCAATAAGATTGTGAGTAAGCTTATATACAAAGTTATTAGAAACAAGTATCCTTCTAAAATTAAGAGAATCGATATTAAACTTAGACAGTAAAAGAGCATTATCAAATCCTCTTTGAGCATAGACACCAGTTTCTATGCTCAGATGTTGGAGAAATACACAGTCGTCAATACTATTGATTCTGCTATATATTTTCAAATCGTCGGCAAACAGTAAGTTTTCACAAGTTAAGGCGCGAGAAAGGTCATTGATGAGAAGTAAGAACAGTAAAGGCCCCAAATTCGATCCTTGAGGCACCCCAGATGAAGCCAAATACAACTCAGACTTGAAGCCGTTATAAGAAACAAATTGTTGCCTTGAAGTAAGATATGATCTAAAAAAAGATACAAGTGATGGACTAAATCCAAAAGAGCATAGTTTTTTAAGTACAGTAAAATGAGCAATGCAGTCAAAGGCCTTTGAGAAGTCTGTGTAAACTACATCAGTCTGGCCGACGTCATCAATAGCATCAGTTAAAAATTGAGTAAATTGAAGCAGATTAGACATTGTAGAACGTTTGGGCATGAATCCATGTTGCTGAGTGGCGATGAGTCTATGAACTGCTGGAAACATACGGTTGTATATGACTTTTTCAAAGACCTTTCCAAAACTACTGAGAATCGCAATTGGTCTGTAATTGGCAATATCAGAAGCATCCCCCTTTTTCAATATAAGACATACCCTAGCCAGTTTCCAGCATGACGGAAATGTGCATGTCTTTAAGACCAAATTAAAAAATGATTTAAGAGGCTCAGCGAAAACAGCACTACAATCTTTTAGTAGAAAACAGAGAATAAGATCATGGCCCGAACTAGATTTACTATATATAACTAGTTATTGGATTGAGTAACAGATGGTCAGTTTCATCATTGTCACAACCCTTCTTTGTCTGTATATATGACCAGAATAAAGCAGGATTAGTAGATATACTATTTTGAATTTCATTTATATAAGATGCATAACGAGTATTTATCTGTGATTTAACGACAGTTCTAAATCTTTTAAATTCAGTAAAGTGGTAGTTACTACCTGAATTTTTAAATGAGTGATATTTTGCTTTAAGTTTTATATTGTGTTTAAGTTCAGTAGAATACCAGGATGGAAACCACCTCTTCTTTTTATTAATTTTAAATAAAGGAACATGCAAATCAAGCAGTTAGTAAAGCCTATCATAAAATAGTTGACAGGCCAAATTAATGTTATTTAAATTATTTAGAAACGACCAGTCTATATTATACAAAAATGTATAAAGAACTGGAAAATCAGCTCTCTTAAAGTTATATGACTTACATAAATTATTTGTTCTAAAATTGGATAGTTTAGCTACTTGCCAATCAAAAGATATTGAAAGTGCAGGATGAGAATTATCCTCAACCAACAAAGGTGCAGTGTCACGAGATACAATCCCGGATATGTTTGTGAATATGAGATCCAACTTAAAGTTATTTATGTTTAATACTGAATTGAGCTGCGTAAGACCTGTGAGGTCTGCAAAATATTTTAGGTTATGAGCTTTACTGTCATGTCGTTCATATTCATAGAATGGTACATTAAAATCTACCATTACCAGGACATTTTTGAAGTCATTTACCATGTGCGAAAACAGATCCAGAAATTGTTCAAAGGCTAAACTGGAAAGTTGAGGTGGAATATAAGTCACAAAAATGTGGACTATAAGATGATCGTTGATATAACATTTACAACCTACTAAATGAATTAAAGCAGACACTATCAACAGGTTACTAACATCAATAATTACATATAATATATTATAATATATATTATATATTATAATAGTTTCGCGCGTTGTAAGCGTAGCTAACGACACACCAAAGAAACATTTAAACCGAGGTCTGGCGAGCATAGTAAAACACACCCCATTTTCATACCAGTTTGAAAAAATGAAATGTTCTAACATATTATCAATTGTAAGTCACATATTTAATGTAAGGCCTATAAGTTTCTCAAAAAAATCGAAAAGTAAATACATAACAAGCTTTACGATCGTTTAAATCTCTACAATATTTTGAGTACTAAATAGTTTGGAGTTCTACCTAACTCAGATACAAATGATGCTATGTTTAATGTAGTCAGTAAAAAAGTAATAAAATAATAAATGTGTTGCGGCATTCTTGGACATAGCCAAGGCCTTTGATACAGTGCCATTAGAGTTACAGTTGATACAGTGATGTGCTTGAACTGAATAGTACCACAGGTCTGATCTATAAAATATTTAAAGACGACTTCATGGAGAGAAAACAAATACTAAAGATGAACAATGTTCACGTGGTGCAGTCTTGGGCCTAAGAGATATTTTCATATGCAGGGAAAGTAGAGAGAGGACTAGCAAAAATTAAAATTTGGCTGCATCAAAATAGACTATATATATATGTATATCTCTAAATATTGATGCATTAATAAGTATTGAAAATAGTATAGTAGTAGCATATTTGATATAAAGGAGGCATATGAATTATAAAACCTACTAGGAGTACGAATTGATAAGAACCTTAAGTGGCATAATCAAGCTGTGGCTCTCAGTAAAAGGCTTAAATGCTTTATTCATAAATTAAATAAACAACTTATGATCTACAAAACATTGGTTGAATTAATACTAAGATATAGTATTCTTGTTTGCGCTGCATTACATGATAATGCTCTTCACGCACTAAATGTAGTGCAATATTACATATTGGAGGATACATTTTTTTCCATTGAACGTTTGTATCGTGATAACTCAATTTTAAATGTACGTCTACTTTATTTTCATCACACAGTCATGTTTTACTATAAAAATCCCCAGTTTAAAAAAAAAAGTCTCGAATCATACTCGCAACATAAGGCAAAGAAGAAATGTAAATGTACCACTTCAACATACCACAGGAAGTCAAAGATTTGCAACTTATATAGGACCAACAGTAATGAGTATCCTTTCAACTTATTTAGAAATACAAAAAAACCATAATTAAGATTAAAAAGTTCTTAATGCAAAAATGTAGAATATTAGTGTTACTGTTGTATTTTGCTTTCCTAGGTGTATCCTACTTTTCCAATTTACTAATGTAGTTCTATTTAATTACAATTATGTATGTACATTTGCATTGACAGGATTGCCACCCAACGCATTTCTCCTTTTGATTCTGTTGGGATAATCCTTCAAAGCAACATTCCAAATCTTAGGGTGCGAGATTACTTCAGCGGTAAACAATTCTATATATAAATCCTCGAAATGGGTAACCACTTTTCAGTTTTTCCAACGTGACCAACGCATCTTTTTCTCACTTAATCGGATATACCATTAAAAGTGAATATAATTAATATCTTATTATCACAAACACCCTGTAGACTTAAATTCATAATTGTACTTGACCAAGCAGACTGAAACCTGAAACTATATGTACTCCTTGTACTTGTCGCTCAATATTTGCAGTGAGTTTTCAATGTATTAGGATTCTTGTAGAGCCTTTGACAGTATTAAGATTTTTTCAATCCACTGAAAAACTACTCAATTACTCGAAAACGGTCGTACTTACAAAGAAACTTGTAAAAACCTTTTTGGTAAAGAAACTCATCAGGTTTTATATGAATCTAAAAATATTTAAATCTGCACATGAGTTTTCAACATATTCGGATTTTTATAAAGCCTTTGGTAGTATTTAGTATCTCCAAACCATTCTGTCTTTCCCATAGCATAAAGTTATGACGTCACATGAAGTCATGGGCGGAGCCTGCGTCACGACCAATGGAGTCCCGCGCCACATACCTTACATTCAAAAATAAGATATATTATATTAAATATTATTATTATTAAATATTAACCTCACAATAAAACCCTATAGTGAGGTAACCTTTATAAGTTGATACCTCTTAGACTATAAATGGTAATCAGAGGACATCAAACAACTCGGACCACTTATGAAGTAAAGGAGAAGAAGAAGAGTATGTCAACTTGTAACCTAACCTAGGTATGTTCTTGTTTTAATTTATGGTTATATTTATAACAACAAACGGGATTCAACCAGAATAAAATATAAATATTGCATTAATTAAAATAAAATTTATTGTTTTTCGTTTCGGTTCGTATTAAAAATGCGTAACGTTGAAATTAAAGCTAAAGTACGAGATTTACAACAATTACTGAGTCAAGCAGAAAAATTAGCTGCCGCAGAAGCAACTATCATAAAACAGCATGATACCTTTTATACTGCCCCCAATGGTCGATTGAAGCTCAGAAGATTCCCAGATGTAAGTATAGCTTTTGGGTACTTTAATAATCCTGTTTTTAAGGTAAGGTACTATGTACTTTATATTTAGGTTTAATGCTCAAAAATTAGCTAGATTTGGTATAAGCTATGCTATAAAGGAATTCAGTGTTATTTTTTTGTACATACACCCAATTTTAGTACTACATACTTATAATTTATTGAGGTTCTTTAAGGCTGAAACTTTTCAAAGTTCCAGAAGTTGCTCATCTTTTATGGAATCTCCTACTACTACCACTTTTCTTACAAATATATCTACATAGCAGAACTCACTAATGTAGATAAAATATTTGTTGTTCAAAAGAGACTCATTCTCATCAGTTTTCAGAATCAAATATTAGGAATCTTATAAAGAGATCTTCAAAAGACATGGTATTCTTTCCAAATACTGATTTTTTTAATAAATAAGTAAACATATTGCTTTATTTTAGCAACTTTATCTGTAAAATGGATAATAATAAACACTGCAAATGAAACATTTCTTTAGGACATACAAAGACAATGATATCTATTGGTGTTAATACTACATAACAGAGTTTACACAAGTCAATATTATAGGCTTAAATAATTAATACTAGCCATTAATTTACAAGATCCATAAAATTATAGTTTAGATATTCATTAATCCTAAAAAATGTTTACTAGGTTTAACTACCTTAATTGTCTTCTAAACCCTTTAAGAGGCATACCATTTTAAGGTGAAGTGGCAATTTATTGAAGAACAGTGACCTATAAAAAGAAGAACCAGTTTTATTGAAATGTTCGTTATGTTATGAAATGTACTTTTCAATGTGTGTCTTTGAAAGTTTCATAGTTATTAATGTTAATTTTAATATAAATATACAGGATGTTAATAAAGTATGTAGACAAACTTTGACTATTGAATCCTTGCTCAACATGTTCATATAAATATCGATGGTTTAAAGCACAAATATTGTATGTTCACTTTTTGTCCATTTCGGGGTAAAGGTATAGTTTGAACCCAGTAGGACAGATCTATAATCTGTACAAATATTGTATGTCCAAAATGACGAGTAAGGTGGGGGATCAACACTTCACTCATATTGTAAAACCACAGACTAATAAGTTCTGTCTAAGCACACTTATAGTATCTAATGGATTCTAAAGCAGTGCACAACTGGTCGAAGCACAAATATAGTAAGTCCAGTCCGGACATACAATATTTGTGTTTTTTTAGAACAATTAACAAGAGCTCAAATATTGTATATCCGGACATAACATAAATGTGCGCTGTAGTATTATTGACAGAAGCCCTCCGTTTTCGACTTGTTTGGGCTTGCTATATTTTTATTTTCATAATGATTCATAATATTAAATAAAAAGCAGCTTATTGTGAGTTAAAGTGAACTTTTATTGTTGCAACAATGTTTTATTTTGCATAAATGTTTTATTGTTGCAACAAGAAAGCAATATCAGAAAAACTAAATCACGCGTATATTCAATACCTGATGAACAAGGATCTAATGTTCGAGTTTCCTTAAAATTTTTTTGTGCAACTTTTAGCATATTAAGTTTCCAAATTATTGACCTTGCTTTGAAAAAACGTGGCCCAGGTGGAGCTTATATTGGTACTGATGGACGAAAAGGAAAAATTCGTGCCAATATTACATCCGAAAAAGCAACAAATCATGGTTAAAAACATATAGACAGCTTTCCTCATATGGAAAGTCACTACAGTCGGCGCGATACGAAAAAATTGTATTTGGCAGCTGATTTGAATTTATCCAATTTGGAAGAAAGCTGGCAACTTCACAAAAAGAAGGAGAAAGAAGCAATGGAGATGAAAGATGCAGATAAAAAAAGATCATTAGAAGACTCAATCTACCGAGCAATTTCTTTTGATTTAGAAGCTATTTTGTTAGTCCCTTTTTCCGCTGATTTTCAAATCTATTACAAGCGTAAGCTCTCTGTTTTTAATTTCGCCATATTTGATCACAGTGGTCACTGTTTCCTTTGGGATGAAACTCATGGCTCTAAAGGAGCTTCAGAAATTGGTACGTGCCTATTAAAGTATTTGTACAACTTACCTCAGACTGTGTCACATGTTTCTAGTTTTTCTGATACTTGCAGAGGGCAAAATCGTAATTAATTTGTTACTGCAGCGAGGTTGTTTGCTGTCAATAAAATTGAACACTTACAAATTGTAGATCTAAAGTTCATGGAATCCGGCCATTCCTATCTAGAGGCAGATTCAATACACGCCACTATTGAACGAGCACGTAAACATCGCAAAATTTTCACAACCGAAGAATGGGGGTTGTTAATAGAAATGGCAAGAAAACAACCATCATGTCCGTATCAGGTCTATAAAGTTGCTTTTCCAGATTTTTATGACTTACAGGAACTGGCGTCACTTGTAATGCAAAATACTTCTAAGGAACAAATAAAATGGCTTCACATTAAATGGCTAAGATTTGATAAATCTAAACCATTCATCATTCAATATAAATATTCATTGGCTAATAATGAATTCTTAAAATTTGATGTTTTGCAAGGAAGAAAAAAGAAAACTGTATCATGGGAAACTCTGGACTTGAGATTGCCAATTTCAGAAGCCAAAAAAAAAGACTTAAAAGATAATTTGCTTGGTAAGCAAATTATTCCCATGGCATACAAAAGTTATTTTGAAAGTTTACCGAGTTCAAAGAAAGCCAAAGATCTTGTTCCATATAAAACAAATCCTAACGTCGACGATCAAGAGGATTAAAATGCCGATAATACGATAAGCTTTGTTCTACCTTTAATTTGTCAGCGAATGTGTTTTTCTCAATAAAATCTTGAAATTGTAATAATAAATAAATTGTTTTTTTTATTAAGCCTATTTGTAGTATGTCCACTCGAGGAAATTTAATATATTGTATGTCCAGCATATTTCGAATTATAACTATTTTTATTAAAAATGATGATAGCAATTTGTAATATCATAATATATTGTTATTACAAATACCTGAACTCACTTAAAAAATACCAAATATTTTGTTATTTTATCACGAAATTTACTTGAATGCGAAAGAAAATCTATTTTTCGTATTTCTGCAAAATTTATAAATTTGGACATACAATATTTGCGCTTTAAACCATCGATATATAGGCTTGGAACAGTCAATATGTTAATAATATTTTATCAATATGTCAAGTTTACAGAAATGTGCTCTATAATTTAGAAGAATTCTTAAAGTGTTTTTTTTTATTCAACTCTAAACAAGAACTCCATATGGTATTATCTGGTTCATTTGCAAAATCCTGTTCATTGCAAAGTCCAAATTACAAGTAGTAACAAACAACTTTTGATTTTTACTAGAATTCATTCTTAATCGATTAGTATAAAATGAATCAACAGTCCACAATGGTATCTCCTCAAGACCTCTTTGCAGATCAGCAAGGGTACAGCTTTCTTTCTCAATGTGGTATCATCTGTGAATAGGACAAAATCATACCTGAATCACTAGTCTCAAGATCTTGTTAATCCAAAAGATACATCACATATAATATGAAGGAATTGACAGTAAAATTAAATATAAACAATAAGTTTACACATACATATAAAATCTCAATGTACAATAAATTAAGCTTGAAAGTCAAAACTAATAGGAATTAGGGCGCTACATATTAAATATAAAACAATATAAAAGTTAACTGCTTAAAATATTGCGGTAGTGAATAATATGGTTTTGTGGATAATAGCTCTCTTGGGCTGCTCTATAGGTTGTCAAAGATTTATATTTTTGATAAATCTAGGCAAGTGATATAGATCAAAAAAATGGTCAGTGGTCCCAGAACCAATAATTGAAAGACCTTATAATCCAAGTGATTGAAACCTGATTGCAACTTACCACTTGATCACCAGAGAGGATGGTTTCCATTAATCTAATGTTGGAGTCTAAATACTCTAAAATATGCTCTAAAGTAAGAGTTCTGAAATAGATACAGTTGAAAGATTTACTTACATTGCAAAAAGTGACCCCAGTGAGCTCACTATTACTTGTGCCATAATTTATTAGATCTATCAATTGATGAATTGCTAGTGTAGTACATTCTGCATTTCTAAATCCAACCTGTTTAGTACTAAAAATATCATTAAATTCAAAGTATTCTAGATTTTAAAGCTTTTTGAAAAAATGGGCACAATTAATGATGGGTCGATAAGTAGGTGATTGCAAAGACCTTTATTGTGTAGAGGCACAACTCTAGAGTTTTGATAAATCAATTCTTTAATACACATATTAAGAAGTTTGACCAAAGGATACACAATAAGAATCACAATATGTTTAATTACTGGGGATTCATACCATAAAAGTCCAGACTATTTTTGTTTTTTAAAGACTTAATGAGGTCCCGTACTTCAACAACAGTGGTTTTCTTAAACACAAGATGTGTATTAGGCAGATTTAAACTAGATATATGTTGAATTACATTTGCACTTTGTAATCATTTAGTTATATTTCAGAGCGGTAGTGGAGAACTAATATTTTACGATCGTGAGAATAAGCCGGGACCAAAATTGTGTAACTTTGAGAAAGTGGATGTAGCAGCCGAAAGTGTGGATGGGTTACACAATGTCTTAACCAAAGCACTAGGAGCAAAAGAAGACTTGAAAAAAACAAGACGTTTATTTTTGGTTGATCAGACCAGGATCCATGTTGATGAAGTGGCGAGTCTGGGGAATTTTATGGAGTTGGAGGTAGATGTAAATTTTAAATATTGTCAAAGGATAATGTTAGGTTAGCGATGGCCCTAAAAATTAAAGAGCAGTCAATATTGGGTGCTTTACATTTTTTGCATGAGTGGTAAACTAGAAGGTTTTATCCATTTAAGTAAGAAATTATGTATAACAAATTAATTAAATTACATAAGCCAAAGTAGATATAAAGATTATCTTCAGTAAAGGTTACTGAAGGAGTAATAAAGTTCTAGACAAGATTCTAGAGTTGGTCATTTTAAATTTTGTTCTACTTACATGGAGTTGATATAACAAATAACACATGGATTGGCTTTTAAAATTTATTAAAACCATTTATTCTTCTATAAAGTGTACATTTTGCCACATCAAATTTACATGTTGAAAAACATTTAAATATACTGTACAATCTCCAAAAAGAGGTGAGGTGAAAAGTTTATTTGCTAATCAAAGTGCACACAGCTAGTGTTTTATATCTAATATACCACAAGGGTAAAGTATAATAAAACAGAGCAACAAATTATCGATTAATTTTCACATGAGTGTGATTTGCATGTGTACTTGCAAATACTTGCTTACATACAAAGTAAAGAGATCTGGATTTGAACTTAAAATAAAATTATTATTATTACTATCTATAAACCATTCAAATCATTTTACAGATTTAAAATATGAGAAGGTTTGTATACTAATGATACACCTAATTTAACTTTTAATAATAAGTTTGACTCAGCAACTATGTATTAAGAAAATTACAAGGGAATATAATTCAATTGCGAATATTTTTATATATATATAAAGGAACATAATCAAATGAACTATTCTACTTTGGTTACAGATTTCATACCTTCCCTCCCCACTAGGGGGACGAAGTTATTATATGTAGTGATGGAATTTTCATGTTAATCTTTTCTGTGTTCAAAGAGACAAAAAGCGTTGCAATTAGAATAACTTCCTTAGTCCTTAATTTTATGAAATTAGTGATTAAGGTTTTCAATATAGATTCCAATGATCACTATATTCATGAACGCCATAGGAATCAATGGAACAGGACAGTTCTGCTTCGTGCATATTGATTTCGCTTCTTCAGTTTATGTTTAAGTAATACAGTGCAAGTTGTGATATTTTTAGGTATGTTTAAGACCAGACCAAACGGTGAAAGACGGTGAAAAAATTGCACACGATTTAATGGTGAAATTGGGAATTTCACCCAAGGATCTGATAACTATGGCGTATGTAGACCTTCTCTCTAATGCTTAATTCCAATTGTGTTGTGATATATAAGTGACCCAAACAAACTTTATTGAGCTAGTCACTCAGGAGTAATGTACATATTTTTTTTTGAGAATTTTCCTGAAACCATCACATTTTACTAAGAAACCCCTTTTTAATACAAAAAAAATTAGGACTGGAAAACTTAACGTATTTATTAATTTTTTTTGTCAATGTTGTTGTATTTTCATTTATTATTAAGCAATAAAGAAATGCGATTTTATATTTGTTATAATTTAACTAACTTAAAAAATGAAACAAATATATTCTAATGTATAAGCATTATCGTATATTTTTACATTTAAATACATCCAACGTAATTACAAATTAGGTAAGTACTGTAAACCTCTTACAATATTGCTACTGGGCCATATATTTTGCTATAGCTAACAAGTACATTAACTACATTACCGATTTAAATTCTATTGTAAGTTAATAGTAAAATCCACTTTTTAGAGAAATTTGTGACATCATATTGTAGGCTTCATTCCTATATTAAAACTAGTCGAATATGTATACTTAACAGTATTATTTTCTAGAGATACAAGTTTTGGGACTTCTTTTTTCAATTTACATGCATAAAGCAAATTTGCTTATTAAACATTTATTGTTCACATATAATGTACGTCCTAATAATAATTTCCTTTTAACTTACACATATAACCTTAATATAGACTTATTTTAAACCCTTACAGACTAGTGACTAGATTTGCACCCGATGGAAAACGTCTTTTTCACCGTTTCCCGGATAATGTTTAAATTAATAGAAAAATCACCAACAAAAAGGAAATAAATATTTTTTCTAAAACTAGTTAACAGAATAGGAAAAGTTTTAACAGATAACACTCATTAATAATATTTCACATATTCAGGCAATAACATACTAGGGACATCAAATATTTTATAATAGTTCATTTAGTTCTTTTGTGATTTTAGTGTTTTAACTGGTGTTTTATTAACATTTATAGAACAGTTTTATGAACTTCCATCATTAGTGTTCTAAATGGAGATTTTTATTTGGAAACATAGACTTTATGGATGTAAAAATTGTCAGTTTAATTAACAACCTGTCTCAAGCAGTTATTATACATAAATAGTACAGATAGAAGAAGTAACGATAGTCTTAAAAATTATTATACGCATAGGATTGAAACTTTAGAGTTGCCACTGCAGTAAAATACACCTCATCAGATATGGATGAACCAAACTCCAAGCATTGCATTATGAGACTAATATTTTAGGCTAGGAATGGTCATGAATCAGTATTAACGATTTGTTTCTTTCTTTAGTTTGTAATTTTCATTTGTCAATTGTATAGCTATAATGATACATTTTGTTTATTATATTTAGTAAACAATATTCAAGAATGCTTCTCACCAAGGTATTTTAAAGGCTATAGCTCTGTATCAGGTATTAGACTTGAACTTCTTTTTATGAATCCCGAATTTTTGAGGAAATAACTAAAATCGATGCACTAAAAGTCAAGATATTAGAATTCTTATTCCAGGAGTGCCTGTAAAAAGCAAAAGACTTTGTCTGTTATTGTCAAACGAATATCTTGGGTTCTCGTATTTTCTTTATTTCCATTACTCAGTAAAAAAATCAAACAGTAGCTCTATAAATGCTGAAAAAACCACCACCTTAACAGCTATTGCTTGTCCAAGCTTAAGACTATATATCTTGAGAGTAAAGATCAAGACTTTTTCCATTTTAGTACATTTTACAGTTTCTGAAGGAAATCCTTCTAATTGCCTCACAATAGGTAAAAGAGAACAATCAGAAAGTGCCAATTATTTAACATGCACACCCATAACCAGGGAGGTAAGCGCAATTTGGACTATGTGATTTAATAAACATTTACGAATTATGTGCTCTTCCTTCTTTGCTTTAATTAGTAATGAATAAATTGATACTTTATGTATAACTATTTTATCATAAACCAACTTTTGATGAGGTATGTTTTAAGCTAGGGAGACACCATCATATATTTGTTTAATCAGGTTGCCTCACAATGGATAAAAGACAACGATAAGGTATTGTTAACCTGTTTATTGTTTTGTACTATTATAAAGAACTTCTTTCTATTCCAGTTCATCCATTGTAACACAACCTAAATACCTTAAATAATAATATACATTTTCCTAACCTAGATGATGAATCTTGACTGGATATGTACTGAAAAATCACCAATCAATAAAGCAATGTAATTATCACAATACACTTAGAATTAACTAGGAGTATGTACGTATTTGTATGACTAGACTAGACATTTAGGAATGTTTTAAGAAATATGGAGTACGTATATTACATGACTTAAGCTATATCTTACTAATTCTATACCATTTCTTCATAGAACAGTTTTACATTAAAAAATAATTATTTCAACAAATATATAGGTCTTGCAGTATATTTTTTTTCATAAATTCTTATTATAGTGGTGCCTTTTGTGGACCAAAACCTATTGTCTTGTTCACAGATTATTTTAAATACGATCCTTGTTTTGATATATACACATCTAATACATTTCATAAAATTTTTAATATTTATCAACAAATTTGTAGATGCATATTAATTAATACATACGTTCTTAATCACTATCTGAGCTAGATTCTTCGGGGACAGCAGCGGGTTTTTGTTCAGCAGGTTGTTGGGTTGCGGCGGGTTTTATGTAAGTAGCACTGGCATAGGCGTTAGGCGATTCTCCCTCAGTATGTTCTATTCCAACCCTAAAATTTGCATACTAGTATTAATTGACACAAGTAAAAACAAGAAGAGAAGAAACAACAAAAAACAAGTAGATTAAGATTTAATAATTTTTGTTTTCAGCAAATATACTGTTATAGCATGAGGGGCACCAGGATCTTTTGTATTGTAATGATCCAAATGAGATAACTAACCTAAAGCAACTTCTTAGGAAAAGGAATAAGCTAAAAAAAAGAAGTAACATTGACTCCAAATAATAACACAAGTTCAGAGAATATCAAAAATATGTTATCAGGTCTAATAAAAAAAAGTGCTTATATTGATTTTTATAAAAGGCGTTTTACTAAGAGTCCAAGGAAGATTTAGAGAAAGAACCCGACTAATAAAGATATAAAATTTATAATTAATGTAAGTGGAATCGAAATTTCTGAGCCAAAGCTGTGACAGACGAATTTAATAAATATTCTAGTATAATAGGATGGCTACTAAAATAATTAAGATAACAACAGAAAATTTGAAAGAATATGTACAGAGCAGAGATTCCATGCTGCTTATTCAAATCACAGAAAAGGAATTATAAAGGATTTAATTAATTAAAAGCATTTAACTTACATACATAATATATTAATTTAACTATAGTCAAATAAATTTGTTTAAAAACGGTTAGATAGCAGGAGGGGATGGAGTTTTAGTTCAAATTGTTAAAAGCAATCATGGTTTTTTTATTAAAATCGCTGAAGCACTTGGTAAATTTTATATTTAGTACTGGTACATATACCAACATTTAAGATATCTACTGTAACCCTGTAGTCATCAAGCACAATTAATAACATCGTAGAAAAATGTATTAAATTGACACTATGCCCGTTCTTGAAAAATATACATTTAATTTCAAAGTTGGATTTATATAAAAACTTAGTACTGTTGGTGATATTTGTGAGGTGACAGATTTTATAGTGGAGACGAATTTTTAAGGTGAAAATAAGAAATTGGCGTTTTCCGAGATCTGTCAAAGGCTTTTGATGGCATATCACTCTACTTGATACATTTATAGATGGATATTAGAGGAGGCGTATTAAGTCTTTTTAAGTCATAACATAGCATTCCCAGGCAAATTGTAAAAATTATGAATTTATTTAGTCAATCTTAAATAGTAGAGTGTGGCTTTCCACAGGGTATAGCACTGGGTCCAATTCATTTTCTTGCATATGTCAGTGCTCTAATTTCAGTCATAACAAGTGGGAAAAAGAAAAGATGATACTGATATTGTAGTTTGAGATCAGACATGGGTGGGGAGGCATTGGCAAGAGTTAAAAACTGGCTCGATTCCAATCTTCTGACTCTTAACACTGAAAAAAACGAAATTTGTGGCCTTTGGTATGTCGAACCCTACTGCCTGCCTACCAGATGGGAATGGTGTTGTTATGCATTTATCTGATTGTCAAAGACCCACTTGCTATAACTGCACTGAAAAAGTCAAGAGAACTGATCATATTAAAAATCTGGGAATATTTTTTCGATTAATGTACGATTTGGCAAAATCATATTAATTTGTAAATAAAAAAAGTAAGGGATTTATTGTATATTTTTTTCTGGTTAAGACAAATGGTGTCTTATGCGTTGTTAAGGATGTTATTGTAGTTTGAGGTGCTGCATGTAAAAATGGGTTTTCTCCTCTACTTGTTACACAAAAATATGTTGTCAAAATAATTTTTTTTAACTATAGAATGTATCATAGTGATTTATTATTTATACGTCAAGAACGTTATAAGGTTTGGTTTTGGAAATGTAAAATTTTAAAATATTATTAGCCCTTATCCTATTGTTACAAGAGCTAATATAAACAATATGCTTCTATTTACTAGGACTCCATATTCTGCTACTCAGGGACACATTTCATTCATACTGCCAAAAATATTTAACTTACTGCACTTAAAGATGGCACCTGGCTTATAAGCAGTTTGGGAAACGTATGTTATGATCTGTATATTTTAAAAATTTAACTAATTAGTGCTATTGTGATTTCCCTATTATTATAGGGTATGTTTTTTGTATCCTTGACCTTCCCAGTATCATTCAGTTAAGACATCTCTAGACTCGAGGCTCTGTCTATAGTGCTCCAGAATGTTATATTTTGATAAATACATTTTTTTTAATTTCATTTGGTGACAGCATTATGGCGTGTATTTATAAATCATCTATATTACTACGAAGATTAGATTTGTTAATTAGAGATTCCATTGATAACTTGATATAAAGCCATTTCAAATTTGTAAATATTCTCAATTGGCAAGTCTTTTGTATTATATTTCCTTTGCCTTATTTTAAAGAATTTCCAGAAGTTTTATAAATTCTTGTCATTCTTTCTTGCAGGATACCATAAAATCGACAGATACTGCAGGTGACAATGTATCAAGAAAAAATGTATACCTTGCAATAAGTTTATGGGAACTGTGGTATGAATTCTTTTCAATATACGTATTGGTGCAACTATTTTTGGAGATATTACATACTACATTGGAGACTTCAAGGCAAAACTGAAAAAACAAGAAACAACTGAAGAATATGTAGGTCTATTTAGTTTCGATGAGAGAAATGTACGAGGTAAGACACTGACGATTATACTCGATGGCGTCATTCTTTAATAAAAAGAAATAAAGAAAAGTGATGAAAAGTCCGGATGGTAATACAAAAAGTGAAATCGACTATATACGTTGGTGAAGGATATTACTGCTCTGAATATTTGCAATATCAAAAACGATCGCCGAATGATAAGAACCAAAGTAATTGTTAATACTAAGCTGGAAAGGAGGAAGATTCTCAGACAAGAAAAACAAGTTGTAGATCCAAAAGTATTTGAAAAAAATTCGGAAAGATACTGGAAAAAACATGAAAAAGAAATGGAGAAGGACAAGAAGAACATCGACCAAACCAGTAAAGTACTAACATCCATATAGAATACAGAAATAGGAGAGCATAAAAGAAAAAAAACATGCAAGCTTAGGGATGAAACAAAGAAAACTGTTTAAAAAAGAAACAGCTATTAAAGGAGAAAAAATTTGAAGAACTCAGAATTTTGGCAAAAGATCCAATAGGGATGGAGAGGCACGATCTAAATTAACCATGCATAGCATCATTAGCAAATAGTTTCATTTGACTTTTTAATTTTAACTTTGAAATTCAGTTAATTTATACATTAACCTATACTCCCTGAGCTTTTTCACATGTGACCACTGACTTATTGTGCCATGACACTTAACGATTTGTTTACCACTCCTTAAATATTCTGAAAACTTAAAGGGAGTCATCTGTAACTCCCATCCATCCTAACTATCCAATACAATATTATGGTCAACAGTGTCAAATCGTCAAGAGACACCACTGGAGTTTCTTCACCATTTGAGTTTGAAGATCTGTTATTACGTTAACAGTTGCCGAAGTATCACTCGACTCATGCCTAACTTGCGTGAGTGTTAAGCACACTTGGAAAATAATTATGTTTATTAAGATATTAAGTGAGTCTGTTATTAACCGTTCTCTCAAAATGTTTTGGGAAATACGGGAGGCACTGTGATTGGTAATTGTTATTAGCATCATCCTTATCACTATATTTAAAATTAGCTGTCCTTAATTGATTAATGATTTTGCAGAGAATTGGGTTATATTGTTCTTACATCAACTGCATCAATACCCGTCGAAATCTAAATTATCAATCAAGTTACCAATTTCTCGTAAAGTAAGAATTAAAATATTCACACACGTCCCTTGGATTTGCTATTTTATGATTATTTGTATTTAGGCATTTTACTTTATCCTTGCAGCTACTTGAATTAACTCCACTAACGTGGAAAAGGTTATCAATATAGAAAAAGTCCAACTACCAACACTAAATTATACAAGAGGTAATGTGAATAGTTCACATTCGGGAATATTTAAGGCTAAAACATTCATCAGACTCTAGGAACTTTTACGTTGTTTATTACAATGTCTTGCTTAATGATGTTTCTAGAACTAGTTATGGTACTAAATATTTAATATGTTTACATGGATGAGAAACCAGATTATTGTCTATCACGACATATTCATTTTGTATGGAATACAACGTAATTTAGTTGGGGATAAGCTAAAGCATTTTTCAAGGATATTTGGTGCAAATGTCACATGAAATTGATATACAAGATCCGTCCATACCTGTATTCATGTCTAGCTAAATATCTGACATATTTTTCCGGCGGTTCGTCTGAATCTGAATTTTGAAGGCTGACACTTCTGCATGTGGTGTGGCTGACTTGTGTCGCGGGCATTGTAAACTCTACGTAGCAGTATTCGGCTAATTTCTCAGGCATTTGGTCGTAGCTTGTCAGTGCTATCCTACATACCATATTGTGTGTGGTGTATGCGCCTGGAATAAAATATTCTTTTACAGTACAAGCATTTCTCAAGACAAATTATTATGTTAGATTATTATTATAACTGCATAGAATCAACTGGTTTACAAATAATCCGAAATAAATAAAGAATTATCTTGGTTTTCTCTCAGGATTCACTAGGAATTAGAATAAAATGTCTTGTCTAAGGTCTGACCTTATTGGCCGAAAGATGTTTTGGACTTTTAAATACCAACCAGCTTAAAAAATTTGTTTTTTTTTACTGTAGATGTGGCTGTATTAAAATAAAACTTCTTTTGCACCATGATTGATGCTCCTCCGGGTTTTTTTGGGTTTGGGGGAACGTCTGGAAACAACGACAAACTATTATTTAGAAGACGAAAAATTACTTTAAAACCTTGCAAAATCATGAAAAAATATTTAAAATTCCCAAAAGAACTACTTCAAATGGCTGGAATAATAGTTCAATTTTCTGGAGGATACAAAAAGTGATTCCGGAAACCTGGAAAACATATTAACTCCTGGAAGACAAAAAATTATTCTGAACCCCTGGAAAAAAATACTCCGAACGTCTGGAAATCTTGAAAATGTATTTCAAGTTCTTGGAATAGAAAAAATTATTTGAAATGCCTGAGAATCATGAAAAACTATTTTAGATAGTCTAACTTTAATTAACCTTATCGAAGGCCTTAGGAAAGTCTGTATAAATCGCATCTACTTAAATCTAAAAACACTCACTCAACAACAACAATTCCCTCTAAAAACACAGCCGCTTCATAGATTACCAAATCAATAAAATAAGTGTCTTGCATGGCCATTTTTAGTAATTTAACCACAAAACAGCCAAGGAATGTATTTTATTTTTTACATATATTGTCTTTGATACACCTAGGACACAATAAAACTAATATATTTACAGTGTTTTTTTTTTAACAAGCAGCCTAAATAGAAATTAATATTTATCTTACCTTGTCCTTCTTTAGGTAACCTGGGACACCTCCACACAATAGCCCTATGCTGATGTTCATATTTAGCTTGTCCAGAAGTGACCTCTATTAAACTCTCTTGTAAATTATCCACGGTTCCCAAAATCCTTTCAATCCCTTTAATTTTCCCTGTCCTGAAACATTGTTTATACCTCTCTGCTATTAATAAACTCTAATAACGTACCTTCTGTGTGCAGATTTTACAGATCCATAACGGAAATGTTTCTCTGTTCTGAACATGTAGATCCAGCACTCGGGTATCGGGAATCGAATCATGACATCTTCGCATGGAATTTGGCCCAATTTCCTCGATGCAAATCCTGGTACCAACACGTCTGCTCTAAGTTCAATCTAAGGGGATAAAAAATACGTTTTGCAAATGTATTAGTAGATATCAATGTTTCTTACTCTGGTTCCTGTTATACAGATTTGGGCCTTCAGCTGCAATGGCAGCTCCCTGTTCTTAGGGGGTCTTACCCTGAATCTTAATAACTCAATATAGCAGGCATCAGGAGGCTTAAACCTATAAAAGAAGTGTTCTTTGTATTAACCACATATGTAAATTTATTTAAAAAAAATTACTTTATTATATGCGTGTTCTCATATTCATCTTGTTGAACGGTCGAATGAAATTCAACGTTTTCAAGTCTGATCCATTCCTCCGTTACAACCGGGATGATGTCGTGTCTACCCACCACCTCTTTGCCCTGTCGTCTCATGTCATTGATGCCTAAACACCATATAAATTAAAAGATAGAAGAAGTGTATTTAGTATTTACTTACCTAACTCTATATCGGGCATTCCAGTCAAAAATCCTAAGAAGAATAACCTTACCCTAGCAATCTGCTTCTCAATATGCCCTTCAGCAGTCTGTTCTACATACAACTCGTCCACAGCAGTAATTTGCACTTCTTCCATTTTATAATGCAACGCTCTATCTCTGTGGGCCTGAAGTTTAAATAGAGCCTCTTCGATGCAGCAAGAGAATTGCTTCAGATCTTCATAATTTAAAGAACCCAACTTCATTAGTTGGGAAACTTGTGGAGCATGTTCCACCGGTAGTCCCAGCTTCTTTAGGTCGCTACCGAACTCTTTTACACCTGCAGTAAATAACATATTGGTGGTAAAGAAGAGAAATTATTGATATTTAGAAGTTTATTGACCTTGATAATCGCCTTGTATGGCATAAGCGGCAAACTGACTGAGCTTATTCGTGATTTTCTCCGCTTTCTTCACTTGCCCTGGCCGCACTCCAGGTCGTTCTTTGTAGAATATATATTGGAGTTTTACGGTGAAGATTTTCCCGAACTGGTCGTACTGCTGAGCACCGATTTCTGACACGGAATAACACGGTTGCAAAGGGAGTTCCTGATAAAAATAGTAATGCTCGTTGAAACGTAATAGAGGATTAAACTAAGTTATTGTTCATAAAAAGTTTCCATTTATTTATCACTTCATTCAAAAGTTGTTGATTCTGGGGTATTCGAGAATCAAAAGGTTTAGTTTTTTAAGTTGTTGGGATTGCTTTTTTAAACCCGGTATTTTCTCTTACTGTTTTTGAATTAAATTACAATTTTTATTTAATTAGTGGACTGTGTTTTGCACTACCAATAAAAAACAACACTAAAATTAATACATAACCATAGTGATGCCACTTGTTTCTTCGTTGCATTGTGGTCAAGTACTCTGAACTCTAAGGCTTCCACATGTTTTGGAATATCTCTTGTAAAAGATGGTACGTTTCGTTGGGAAATCAAATCAAAATCACTTGAATTCGGACGCGAATTTAATACCGTCTCCACTTAAGAAAATACCGTGGAAAAATCATCAAATGTGAGAATTCTATTTCCTATTATACGGACGATATGATATTTACTGTGACCACTAAGGTGTTTCATGCATCAGGGAGCATTTTTCGACGTACAAAGAAAAAATAATAATTTTTACCAATGGCGTCCATAAATTATTTATCGTAAATATTATTTAATAAAAAAAAGTACACCACTGCATTTTTCTAAAATAAATTTTACTTTTCCGCAACCTTTATAAATAAATTTAAAACTGCTTCCGTTTTCTATGATAATAAAGTTCCCTATCGCAAGATTTAAGGATTAAATTTATATAAAAACTTAAACATCAGGCAACAGTTATAACTAATTGAAATAAGGAGCTTTTAAGGACAAAAATTGATCGATCTGGAATTAACTAACGTTTTCCCTTTTTCTGTTTGGAATCTGATCAACTAGATTGACCTTTTCGACTTGAAAATTGGGCTACGTGATTTGCCACAAAACTCATCCAATTAGTGAAATTCCTCTCGAAACCAAGCCTAAAGCAATGTGAAATCTATCCATAAATAAAGACATTGAGTCCGATGTTGCCTACTAACAGTACTAACCTATGCCCCAACCGAGGTACGAACAACGCTCCACGTAGGAGCCTAGAAATTGATTTATACCTTAATGATGTGACTTTCGACTTTAGACAAACCAGATTTACTAGTTTACCTCACCATGTCGTTTATTGACTTCAAATGCACATGCATTTAAATACATTTTCACTTGCGTTGCAGAAACCATAAATCTCTATATGAATTGGATCAAGTACACCACAATGCCCTATGTCAGCGAGTTAAGAGATCTAATGGAATAGACTCAACCTACCCTGTCATAACTTCTGAAGAATAATTTTTGCCTGAATAGTTATGGGTTCGACCCAATATCTGCATCGAAATAATTGACAATATCCGCCGTTTTGTATGTAAGTAAGTTCTGTTCTAACGCTCGTCAGATGTTAATTGCCTCTTGAATAAAAGAAAATCCCTTTATAAAATCATCCACGTAAAAACACCTTAATACAGCTCTAATATCTTGTTGCTATTTCCCTAGTGGCTAGAAAAGACGTTGAAGCAGTCCCTTAAGTTGGTCTATCTCCTGTATAATCCTTTATAGATCTCTTTGTTCAGGAATGATGTTAATTTGTCCATACATCTTAAGGATGCCTGCTATTAAAACGATTTTATTTTGACGAAATCTATCCAAAATATCGAATAACTCATCCTGAACAGGAGCTCCTATGCATTTAATGCATTATTTAATGAGATGCCACTACTAATCTTAGCACTGATACAACACAGAGTTTTGGTGTTATACATTCGTTGACTATCGAATGATGGGGTAAATAGCAAACCTTTACTTTACCTAAAATCTCACTATATGACCTGTTTCAATTCTCATTCTGCTTCAATGTTGGATTTTTACCTAATTTCTTTTCTAATGAATACAAAATTTTTTTCGCAATATATAAAGACTCGCCTAACTCTTCTAAACCAAGATTACCATAAATTTCTCCAGGGTGAAGTACCATTATGCAAAGCAAAATAATAGACGAAGGGTCCTGTTTACTTCACAATCTTTATTTCAAAAATCCCGACGCGTTTCGGTTGTTAAACCATTGTCAAGGGAAAACTATGTAAGTAAAATATAAAAGGGTGTTATTAAACTAATAAATTAATTAAAAACATAGTAAAACTTACATGATATTATCAAAATGTCCATAAAAAGGTTAAAAACGGCACACACATAGCATTACAATATATGAATCTAAAAACATCTTATCACACCGTATTTACAAACAATAACGGATTTTTGTTTTAAAAAAAAATATAATATCATGTAAGTTTTACTATGTTTTTAATTAATTTATTAGCTTAATAACAAAAATTTTGCTCTTCTAAACCAGTTTTCAAGGTTCAAGTGACGCAAAATCTACCTGCCTTGTTCCTATTTGTTGTTGTTCTAAATAACTAATTCTAATTGCTCTTGAACATCGAGCACCACATGACGACTAAGAACTAAACTTCTACCTGACCTATCTACTTTGACCGCCTGCAATGGCCCTGAAACTATTCATCCTAAAACCGTTTTTTTGCAGGATAGATTTCTGGTTGCCTAACCCAATTTGTCCTGCACAAGTCAACAAAGATGCCTGCTCCTAATAAAACATCAACCCATGAAGAACTGTAGAAATGAAGATCGGCTAACTTAATATTTTCTGAAATTTCCAGACCTATGGTGCTAAATGAAGAAGAGCGAACATTGGAAGTTATGCTTTGAAGTATAAGAAATGGAGTATTCCCCGTGAATCCATTATAAACTGACTTTATCGGTCCGTTATCCTGACAATGAGTCTTAAGAGCCGTTTCTTCGTTTATTCCAGAAATTGGCATGTTAATTTTTTGGGCCTTGAACCCTAATTGAATTGCTAGATTTTCAGTGAAAACATAAACTTAGGATCATCTAGTACCTAAGGCTCAACACTAAATAAATTGATCTTTAATATTTCTGATTTCAATGACTGCAGTCGACAAAAGAATTTGCATCGGAGTTCTATTACTGTTACACATAGCCACCACCTGGTTGATATTAATCCACTTGTTCTTGACCACCTATCACAGGTATTATGTCGACCTCTACTTTTTCTTCACCCATTAGATTTACAGTTTCTAACCTGGTAATCTGAGCACAAACAATCCTAAACTCTTTATTTCGACATCTAGTACCAATAATATTCTACAAAAATATACAATATATAAGATTACTACTATCAGATATACATATTTCCCATCAAAGCAGACATACCTCGATTTCCTAATTTTTTTTTTTGGTTTTCTAGAAAATTTACTGCTATTATAATCAACTGAGAAAATTTCAAAGCTTTAGGATTAACGTTAAATTCACCTACCAATTTTCCCCCTTTTTTTTGGATTCTAGTTCTAATTTTCTACTTAGAAAGAAAATAAGTCTATTCTGCGATTCTACCGGTTCATCTGATGTATTTAATGCTCCAGTATGCTTTTCTTTGTTATCATCTAATCCCTATAATAATTGATGTGCCTCTTTATTTAAAGCGGGATTTATGTAATATTCCTGCTCTTTTAACTGAGCCTGAATACTGATGTATGATAAAAACGTTTGGTCAATTTTTTCTACTAATTAATTATTGCTACAAGCCTTCCTCCAAATATTCTAATACCCTTTTTTGCGTCTTCTTCTAAACTATCTAAAAGATAATAAAATCATTGAATATTGTCTAAATTATTAGTTCTATATACTAATGTTTGGAATATTTAAAAAACTTACCATAATCTACTGCGCGTTTTTGTAAACCTAAGTTGGGTAATTTTATTCCTAAATACGATTGTTGTAGCTGTTGAGGACTACTAACACTGTTTGATTCTACTAACGGTCCATTTTCTACAAGATTCTGGCTACCACAACCCATCTCTAGTAAAGTTCCTCAAATTTATATATATCTTATCTAGATTCGTAAAAAATCTTCTAATAAATAAAATATATTCTATATCTAATCTAGATTCGTCTAATATACCTCTAATTCTAAAACGGTTTCCTCATAAGTGACTAAAAGAGGTTCTATTTTGCCTACTCTACCATTCCACTTTACAGGATTGGTATAAGTAAGTAAGTAAGTAAGTAAGTAAATTGTTACCTAATTTTTCCCTTTTACAAATCTATTTATCATTTCATCTATTTTCGTGTTTGCCGTTATTGTACGCATCTTCTTAACAACGTGCCAACTTTCTATCTAAATACTCAAATACGGTGCGATGAGGCTATGAATGAATTCGGACAAAAATCTATAAAATCGATACTATACGGCCTCTCCGCCGGCCCTAGCTTTGCTATTTTTTTATTTAATACTGTCAAAAACCCTCCTAAAATCCGGCTCGAAGGACCAAAATGTTGGTGTTGCTTTTTTAAATCCGGTATTTTTTCTTACTGTTATTGAAATAAATTTAAGTTTTTATTTAATTAGTGGATTGCACATGAAACGCAAAACTCGTAATATAATTCAGGCTTTACGTGCCGAAAAATAAGTTGTATATAGCTAATTATAGCCTGTTTTAAAAATGCTGGGTGTCATTTTGGACTTTTTTCTCGCAGTGAACGTTTCTGGGAACTCAAATGATGGCTCTTTCAGTAATTGCGATGACCTTTTGCTTCAAGTTTACTCACCTGAAATGGATCCTTATCGCTCTGCTGATTAAACAGTTGCAACAAGACGCAATCCGGCTGATAACTCAACTTGACAAATATCTTCTTCCAAAACCTTTGCCCGGTAATTTTTTTCTTATTTGGCTGCCTCAGTTGCATCTCCCACCCTTCGCCGCTGAAGTTTACTCTTGGAAAATCTTCTAAAGGCTGTGACGTATCTTCGTCGAACAACGGAGTCGAAGGTGATTCTTGGGAATCCGTTCTTTTCAGTTCCGTGCCTACGTACGCCCTCCTTTATATTGAAAATATTCCCTATAACACTTCAGTACTTACCAAAAGGTACTGCTGGTTCAGGCGGTACGGCAGCACTAACATCATTTTGCTGGTCAAAAGGATTAAATCTAGGTGACACGTCGGAAAATGCTGCTTGGGTCTGTACTGGTGGCGGCGCTAGTACTGGTGTTATACCAGAAAATGTTGTTTCACCTTTCGGCCTAAAAACCAAATACTTAACAATTGTCTTGAAGAAAATGATCAAATCATACCTAATGACCACAGAAAAGTCTTTTTCTTCCTCCGAATCCTGACTCTGTAACCTGTTATGCTCGGGAGGTGCCTTCATAGCTAAAAATTCATCAAAACCTCCATCAGTGCCGAACCCACTTTCCGAATCATTGGTGGTACCAAAATCATTTCCCCACACCCCTTCACTACCAGCATCTCCAGTTACTGCAGTTCCTCCAAATGCGTCAAAAACGCTATTATTTTTATTGTCGTCCGATTTTACAGATTCGAACTTTTCAGCGAAAGCATCGAAGTCATCATTGAGTTGGTTACTTGGGATGTTGACTATACCAAAGTCAAATGCGTCGTTTGTTGCAGCTGGAATTGGAGTGGGAGCAGGAGCAGGGGTGGTAAATATATCCATTTTATCCATGTCTGCCGAGGTGTTTATTATCGGTAAATCTTGATCTTTGACCAGATCTTCTGTTGGTGCGAACGGATTGAACGTCACACTTGACACAGAACCTTTACTTTGGCTATCGCTGGTATCCATTTGTAAGTCCCCTGGATCAGGACTTAATAAACTACCAGTGTCTTTCCCTGTATCAGATCCCTGATTGGTTGGTGTCACGTCTTCACTCTTTTCCATAGAAACTTCCTCAGCAAACACAGCCTCATCAGGCTCACCCACTAAATTTTCCGTTATAGTAGGAGTCTTACTCTCGGGTTCGAACACGTTATCGCACAGTAAATCCTGCTGCACTTTCTCCTGTTTAGGGGCATTATAAAGGTTCAAAATGTCAGCCTTCGTGGTCACTTTAGGCTGTAAAGGCTCGCAGTTATCAAACATATTCATTATGTCGGTTTGTGCCGGCTTCGATTGTGCGTTTTGAGGAAGATTCTGGAGAGGTTTAGGCATTTGAGGTGGTGGAGGCCGCACGACGCTTGGAGGTGGAGGTTTTTGCGGAGGGGCCGGTCTGGGAGGTCTTACGGGGGGCGCGGGTCTTCCCGGAGGCACGTGGTGTGGTGACGTAGGTTGTGTCGGAGGTCTACTGGGAGGGTTTTGATTAATATCATTACTGGAACCTAAGGATAGTAAGTCATCTGACTCGTGATGCGTCTGATGAGGTTTGGCAGAGTTGTCACCCACATCCAGAAGTTCACCAAAGGTCGGCTCTGGTGTCGGACTGGGCGATTGCAGGTCTCTCATGGAAACCGGACTGGGACTGCGAGTGGGAGGTATTTTATTAAGCAAATGTGAACTAGTGGCGTCCATTGCTCCCATGACTGACATAAGAAGGTCTTGGGTCTCCTTGCTCTGGGGTGGTCGTGGTGGAGGAGGTCTGGCTGGACCATCGGTTTGATGGGTGTATTTTAAATCTAAATCCGTTGGTTTTTGAGGGCTAAATATGAAACATTATTTTAATAGTTAAATAACCAATTTTTCAACGACAATCTATTTTCTGTCGTCTTAAGCTGCAATAATCCGCACTAAATAATATGAGAAAAAGTTTCTATAGACATGGGTCCGGAAACGCATAGTTTTCAAGATACAGGATTATACATTTTTTTTTTAATATTAACTTTTTATGAATATTAATTGTTTTTCTAGGAGAACTGACACTTTGACAAGTGTCAGTATCACCCTGTATCTTAAAAACTGTGCATTTCTGGACCCATGTTTACAGAAACCTCTTCTCATATTTTTTTACAAGGAATCACCCATTGAAATATCTCCGTCTATTTTTCAAACAACCTATACAAACTTTGACTATACTATAAAAACCGCCAAACTTTAAGAGGTGATTAAACAAGTCATTTGCAACAAAAAAGTCGTATAATATTTTTTCGAAAAGTTGTTAGTTCTTCTGGTATTTAAAATTTTTTGATATTATCAAATTTCTGTGTTTTTTTTTCATATAAACAAGAATATCTCCGTTATTCTTACCACCACATAAAATTTAGATATACCAGCTGAAAGAGAATTACATTTGCTATAAGATGGGTATATTTAAGTTTTTGAGTAATTTTTTATACCGGGTTTTATCAGAAGTTAAATGTAATATTTGGGAAATATGCAAAATTAGTGGTATCTTCTTCGTTGTTGTTTTTCTAAAATTTGGTAAATAGGGACATGTTTTTTTTTTACACAAGAACAGTCGGTCCGAAATTTCACACTGAACATTTTCAAATACACTTTCAAAATAGCCTTCGAGGACCTGTGGAATGGCCAGATTTGACACCTATAGATTTTGTTTTTATGGGGCTATTTGAAGCAAAAGGTGTACGAAACTGAACCTGCTTTAGTATTGGATTTACGACAGACAATAACGAATATTTGTAGAAACATCGATGTTAGTGTATTTAAAAATGTTCGGTGTGAAATTTCGGACCGACTGTTCTTGTGTCAAAAAGTTAAAGGCAACCATTTCCAGCATCTTCTCAATTGAACTCAATGCATTTATTCGATATATCAAGTTAATGTATTCAGGTAATTATTAAATGTACCACCATTTTGTTTTAGGTAAAGATATTGAATTTATATTCTAGGGTCATAAAGTACTCGTCACGAGCTTCAAAATGATGTGCCGCAAGACCACCCTTTACATTTATTTTTTTTTCCAAGATGGCGTCCAGCAGCCGTTCAAAAAATAAAGAGGGGGAGACATTAAAGAAAAGCACTGTATATCAACACATGCAGGGTCCTGCAACAGTGCATCGGTTTTGCATAAAGCCTAAAAAAAGGGTTAACGTTTTCTAACCTCTTAAAAAATGTTTGGCACGGCGCATGTCTGGAAAATATTTTAAAAATATACAGGATGCTTCAAAAAAGTGTGGCGATATAAGCCCATGTAACACTTACAAAAGCCCATGCCATATGGGACTCGAACCCATGGCCACACGACTGCTATTGCTCATTATATCAGTATACTATTTTATATGTATTTTAAAGACGTAATTAATAAATAAATGCCGGCATTTCTTATCAGACGGGTGAAAGTCTAAATATTAGTCCAGTAAGGATTTTTATCAGTGGATTTAATATTATATTTAGTGAGTTATTGTAAACAGATCAAAGAAAATAGATCATCTTTCACGACAACTATACTAACGCTTACCTAACTTGGGTGACTACATTCACGTCTGTCAAAAAGTCAGCGGTTGCCGTGACGCTGGTATTGGTACCAAAAAAATCCTGAGCAGTACTAGCGATAATCATAAACACGTTGCTTCCCATGTTTGTGGGAATTTGTCCCTCTGCCGGTTCCAGATCCATCGGATCAAAAGCGAATGGATTCGATGCAGCTGCTGGATTTGACGCAGTTTGAGACAGAAAGGGATTATCCATTGCCGCACTCTCCTCCTGGAACTGATCGTCTTCCATGAGGAACGGATTCGAGTTGGCCGGCATCTCTCCAGCCTCACTAAATCCGTCATCGTGAAACAAAAACGGATTCGCAGCCATTTTAATTAAAAAAAAAATTAAATCAGTTCTGACTCGAGAACTTTTAATTCGGCACGACCGGGCTGGATGTTTGTCGCGAAACTGGTGTCGAATGGATCAAAATCGTCCGGTTCGATGTCGAAACTTTGACCGACTTCCGGAGATAATGGTTTCTCGATGATAATGTCTCCCGAGTGAACCAAGAGGTCTTTGGAATCTTCTACTGGGGCTGATTCTATTAACTCACTTTCCAAGAGCCTTAGCTCTGCTTTACCTTAAAAAAAGGTTTTGGTAAAACGTTGAATATTTGGATATAATAAAATATTCAGTCAACGCCCAGATAATACAGAACATGCCAGAAACATACCATTTATGCCCTAATGTTTCGGATATTTATTGCTCTAGCGATGATTTTTGTAAAATATTGCTGGTATGATTCTCATACGCTGTTCTTGAAACATTTTACTAATTCATTTTTGCACGCGTGCGAAAGTTTAAGCAGTCATAAAATAAAAAATCAAAATGTTTGGCATTCTCTTCTCATAATATAATAGTACATTTTGTAAATATTCCTTGTTTAATTTCTGAAATCCAGACCTATGCAGCTAGTAGGGAATGTATGGCTATTTCAGAAATTATAGTATGCAAACAGAAAACTACAAAATAGGGACAAATCGAGGAATTTATTTAATATGGGGGACAAAAAAAGTTCCAATTTATCACTCTTTCAATCTGCCTGGAAAAGTGTTAACTTGGGACTTTTTTGTCCCCATATTAAATAAAGTTCTCGATTTGTCACTTTTTCTATTTTCGTACTATAATTTCTAAACGAAACTCGAATTTCCCACTAATTTTAAGCGCACGGTATAGTAGAGCGAAATTCAAATTTGGCGTTGTAATCAAATTTTAAATTACCCGCTATTATGACGTCACAAGCCCATTTTCACTCCGAGTTAGCAATACTCCTCGAAATTCAGAGGGCGCAACAGTCAATCGCCGTTCCTCTCTAAGTAGTATTAATCTATGACGTGTTCTAATACTTTGAATGCGGTTTAATATTAGAATAATATAGAAGAAAAAATATAGAATAGAAGTATTTTTTATGGTTTGATATTTCAGATTTCAACGGTATAATTTCCACGTTTGTGAATGAAACTGGTTGTAAGAACTTAAAATTCGTCTATTGCACGGTAAGTAACAGTTTTTTATACCCCTAGTTCTAAGATAAAAAAAAATCTATTGATGTAAGATAGGTGTAATTTTTCTTAACTCTCTTATATTATAAAAGTATGTATTAAATACATTCAATGCTTTTAAATAACTATTGATTTTTATTTTGAAAAGATTACTATAAATGTTTCAAATGAAACATTTGTGGTATATGTCCACAGCTAAAATGTCGCAGAAACATCCCACATAAGAAGTCATACAGATATTGAAAAAGGTAACATAGACGCTACCAGAAACATTTCTGGTACATTTGTAAGGAACTAGAGTAATTGCTGGTATGTTTCTATTGTCGCAAGCGAATGTCTCTGGCATGGTTCTGTGTTATTATGGCGAATGGATTATAATATGCCGTATATGGTTTCTTACCTGGAAGAATATTCGTTGCCACTACTGACGTATCAAATGGGTCAGCGTATGATAGTACCGCCTCCTGAGTAGAACTTTGACTATTAGTTGCTGCTGGGGTTAACACCTTAGCAGCAATATCATTTACCGCACTAAGAAGATCAACTGACTCCTGAGCCTGATTTAAACTTGGCCTCGACTTTGGGTTAACGATATCTTTGATAGTTTCAACCGCGACTACCTTCGCTATCTTACTCTCGTCTCGGGGATCAAAGTGAGGATCGTCTATTGTCACAGTGGTATTGATGTTGCACAACTCACTCTCGATTATTTTCAACTCGGTTTTCCCAGGGGCTAGACTGGGAACGAAAGATGTGTCAAAAGGGTCTGCTGGTTCATTTGCCGGTGACTCGGGAGTTTTAGTTCCAGGGACCGAGTTTTTGCGCACGTAAAATGGCGTAAGCGGTTTTGCGACTTTGGTGGTATCCTCAGCGCCCAAAAGATCCTTAGGTACCGCAAACGATACGGTCTTAGAACCTGCAACGTTCAAAACGTCGGGTCTCGATAGGGTTCTAGCCTTAGCTGTTTGGGTTTCTAAAGCCCTCGGGTTAAAGTCGTCGTCATCGATAGAATGAGCTTTTGAAACACTAGTGTTTAGGTCACTAAGCAACTCTTTTTCCAAGAACTTAAGCTCAGCCTGACCGGGAGCTTTTACAGAATCAACTATGGAAGTGTCAAATGGATCGCTGTATCTTACTTCTTCTGATTTGGCCTCTTCAGTTGGAAGAATTGGTTTGTCTCCTAGCTTAGATAGGTCGCTAGTGCTGCCCCCCAGAAGGTCTCGATGCACTGGTTTTATAAGAGTGAGCTCTGAATCTAAAAAAAACTTACTTACCATACCATGGTTTTTATTGGTGTGATAACTCATTACCTGCTACCCTAGTAGGGGGTTTTTTAACAACTGCTACACCTTCAGCAGCTCGAGGATCAAACTGGTCTTCTAATAAATCTTTTTCTAATAATTTCAGTTCAGCTTTCCCTGGGAGGATGTTCTCTGCGAATGTCGTGTCAAATGGGTCATCATAATTGTCACTCACATCAGCACTAAAAATGTTTAAAAATTAACAGTTGCATTCTTTAACACTTTCAAACATACTGATTCTCAAAAGGTTTCCAATCAGTTGAACCTTCAACAACGACTGCTGTGGACACTTTCTGTAAAACCTCACTGGAAACGACGTTAGTAAGAGGTTTAGCCAAACTTTCAGCAGCTAAGGCTTCAAACTCTTTATCGTCCTCGTCTTCTTCAAATTCCTTTAGGATATTTTGTTGGGCTATAAAAGCAAATAATTTAACATTTTCTTTTGATGAGGTCTTACTTGGCCCTTACTTGTTTCAACTGATGGTTGAGGTGGTGGTATATAAAGACTTTTGCTTAAGTCAATCGGTTCATCAGGCAATGGAATCTCATCGTCATCAAGAAGAGTCTTAGGGGGTTTTTCGGGAGATGTTGCTGTTGAAACATTAATATTGGACATATGTATTTCACTAAATATATGGTTATTACCTAACTCAGAGGTGGCAGCTGATGGGTCACTACCATCAAAACTTCCCAGAAGAAGGTCTCTTTCTTTAAGAATCTGTCGTCTACTTACTGGTCTAACAGTGGCACAAGTCGGTAGTGTTGCTCTGCCAGTAAGAACTTCAACAGCTGCCCCAAGAGGTACTAGTTTCTTACCTTTTCTTTCAGCTGCTGGACCTAATAAAATATCACGTCACAACCTTTAATGGGAAATATTACCTAACTTACCTAATATAGCTCTTTCAGCATAGGAAGTATCAAATGGGTCGTCACCGTCAGGTTTATCGGTCGGAGACTCTGGAATATATGCTAGTTTTACTTCTCCAGCAGCAATAGCATCAATATAAGTGGTGTCGAATATGTCATCTTCCTCTTCTGCAATATGTACGTATTAGTCCTAAAAAGGTTTTAAACTATTGCTTGCTCAATACCTTCTTCAGATTCAGACTCAGATACTTGAACAATTCCAAGCTGTTCCGGTTGTTCTTTTACAGATTTCGCTTCTTCTTGAGCCTTAGTTGCCCTTAAGGCTTCTTCCTCTTGCTGTCTCTTCTTTTCTGTTTCACTTGGCGGTGGTACTCTTTGAAAGAATGAAGTACTCTGAAATAAAAGACAATAATTATTTAAGACGATCACTTCTATATGGATTTAGGATTACTTTTATGCGATCTAAATCGTCTTGGGTTTTCTTTAGGATGTCATCTACTCCGGAAGTTAACGACAGAAAGTTTTTCCACTCTTCGTTTTTTGCTGTTTCCTCGCTTGTGGCCGCGTGCTGTCTATAATTGAATTAAATTCACAGCTAGAACATTTGAAAAAAAAATTATTAAGTACCTGCGATATTCTTCAAGCTCCTCTGGTTTGAATAATTCTTCTTCTTTGTGCTTCGATTTTTTGCCTTTCTTTTTCTTTTTCAAACCTTTGGCAAGCTTGTGCATTATCTAATCTACTACGGGCATTGAGGCTTCTGAAAATAAAGTTATTCGTGTCTGCAATTAGGGATGAAGAAGAAGAAGAAGTAGTGTTAACGGTTGATCGCTGTTGTGATAAACAAAAGAAAATTAATTTATTTTAAAATTTAAAAATATGTGTTGAAAGTTACTGGGTCTCTTATTTATCCCTCAATGCGGATTTTGTGCTTGTGAGGTTGTTTTGTGAGGGTCAACAATGGAAGAAAGAATTTGTCTATAGGATAGGAGTCTAGCAGTTGCAAAGAGAGGCACATGATCATAGAAAAGAAGTAGAAGAACATTTAGAGTTTCCTTTCAAATTCTCACTATTTATACCCTCCGGATATCTGGTCTCTATGAAGTCTTTCAGTAAAATCCAGGCAATGGCTTACATCTTATGGTCCTACAGTCTCCATTCAATTACTGTTAGTATCTTGTGGGTTTCTTGGTAATATTTCTGGATCAATGAGATTGTTCCCATCTCTTGAGCTTTATACTGATATATTCCTTTCCTCGTTTAGTCCTATTTCCTCTCTATTCCTTTGCGATTGTGGCCTGGTATTGATAGCAAGGTGATTTAGTTTCTGTCCATTTTCTTCAATTCTGTCATATATTAGTGGCTATTTTGAAGATCTGCTAGTACCAGTTTTCTGTAGACTTACTTGACTCTTTGGTCAGTCAGTTCTTGAATATGAAGAAGTCAGCTCTTCCCTTGACACATTGCTTTGCTTCCAGTACGTTTATTCAGCTGTGGACAGACACCAGTATGGTTTTTCATTCTTCAACACATCAGAAGATGTTTCCAGTGTACTGCTATTATAGATTTATCCCATCATCTACGTTGACTGAATCTTCATTTTGATTTTTACCAATGGAGGAGAGTGAGGATAAAGGTGACTTACTCTGATTGTGCATTACCATGAGGGTTCACCATAGTTCCTTATACTAATTATGCGATCTATATGGATAAAGTATGTGGGTATAGTAGTTCTTTGAATAAAAAGAGAAGGAAAATGAGTAGTAGGATGACTTGGGATACATAATTTTAAGGTACTATCGGATACTTGACGATTGCGAACGTTCAAAAGAAAATGGCAATTTTGATAGATGGCCGCCATTTTGTGATGTAATAGCGACTGTTCATATGACTGGAGTAGTCAGAAGATTTATGTGCAAAAATAATGCTCAGGATCTACAGCCATGGGAAACCTTTTCATTGATTTTTGCAAAACAACCTAATTGGATCAATAATGAAAAGAATCTGGAACCCAAGTAAAAGAGAATTTTTTGAAAACCTGGATGTAGCTTGATTCCATTTAAGATATTTGATAATATGGTGAGAGGAAAGCAATCAATGCAGGTATACCCTTCAAATAATCGAAGATCTAGTAGACAAGAAGAGTAAATATACGAGATAAGTGAGATGAAGGAGATATTGCAGAAAGCTGTAATACCAAATATTCAGATTAAAATATGGGGGTGTTAGATGCAATCCAAGGTTACCAAATAAACCAGAAATCACTTGATCAGAATTTATAGTGTAGAACCTGGAATCAAGGTTAAAGCATTAAAAATGTTTATTTTAACTGAAAGTTTAGATCACTTTCATATAACTGAGAGTAATTGGGTTTAAGATTCCAAAATGGTGCTTCACTCTATGTTCGGATTCAAAAGAAACAGGCAATTCTGATAGATGCACGCTATTTTGTGACGTAATAGTGACAGTTCTAACATTCAAAAATGGCGGCAATACTTTGCTATTCTGGATCAGAAGGTATCAATGTGTGGCTAGGTACTTTTCCTTGATCTTTACCAAGTGATCTGTCAAAAGTGTTGGAGTTGCAGATCTCCAAACTCTGTCTCTTGAGATAATTGAAAAATCCCATGGAGTTTTTGCATGTATTGAAGAGATTTCGTTCAACCGAAGGCAGCATAATAGTGATAATGGGGCGGATCTACTTTTGGTAAATCTTGGTTCTTCTCATAGACATATAAATAAGGATATTATTTATTATATGTCTATGGTTCTTATTTATATGTCTATGGTTCTTCTGGTAAACATTTTTTGGGAGGAAAAGAGAGTATAGGGCGGACACCTGACCTTTGTTTTGCCAGCTTGGGCTTTGAATAAACCTGAACGGAGTGGATTAATGAAAGGTGTCTTTGTAATCTGGATTTTATGCAAGATTTGTATTGAAGCTCTTTATCACCTATAAGATATATCTATAAGATAACAAGAGAGGGGATAAGAGGGAACCTTAAGGAACTCCTGCTTTTATAGGACTGTAAATAGAGAGATAGACATGAAATTTCACTGTGAGATAGACTTATGCCTTATAACCCAGTGGACGATTTGCGCATGCTTCACTAATTGGGCAAAGCTTAAAGGACCAAATAAAATGTCAAAAACACAGTGACTTGCTTTGAATGGCTTTCTCATTGGACCGAGAAATAACACTTGACATTGTTGACATGTAGTATTATGACATTGATGACGTAAGATTTTATAGGACTATAATAGGCGAAAGTGGCGTTGTACCAAATTATTCTTATTCATTGAAAAATTGAATGAATTCCTAAATTGGTGAAAAATGGCAAAAAATTGGACGTAGGGATTTAATAGAAATGGCAATTGACATTGTTGACATGTAGCAAGTACATTGGCAAAAGAATTATCGTAATAATACGTTTGAGACCTTGTACAGGGAAAGGGAGTTCCTCTTCTTTGTCTAAGCATGGATTGCCTATACGAAATGATTGTTATTAGTGAAAAATGGAATTCCAATTTTTTATCATTTGCAAAGAATAAAATTGACAATTGGCATATAGTAATGACAAATTTGTTTTCAAGTTTCTTTAAGAATGTTCGGAATATTATTAATAAATAATTCATAGGATATTTCATTTTTTAGTGCTACCTTTACATAACTATTTAAATCCTTAATATCTACATATTAGCGAGCCTGTTGGATAATCAATATACGACAAAAAATCGCTAAAATCGTGCAAATCAGTGGTTCCCGGCGTAAAAGGGCCAATTTTATACAACTACTGAGTTACTTAGTTCTACCATGTCAAAATCTAGACGACTAACGCAAACCTTATAATATTTCCAATGTGGCCTACCTTACCTACAACCCTTCCGGCAAACATCCCGATTTAGCCCCTTAATGCCTCTCAGCATCCCACATTTCCACCTTAACTAAATTATTACTAAATGCAAATGATACACCTGACTTGCTTTACACATTATCACGATACCCCAGTATCGGATCCACTATCAATATAATCCCTAAAGGGGCCATAGGACAGACGCACGGCGTTGTCAGACTTACGTCGACGTCTTTTATCGACGCCCGGCGTCCCGTCGACGTTTTATTGATTTTCTTAGTTCTCGGAGCTGATGATACTTTTGATAGGGCTGTTTTTTTTAATTTAATAAAAAGCACTTGTTTGATGGCATTTATTGTTAATAAATAACTGATTTTAAATAAAAGTTTAATAATATGACGATTTTCCCTTCTGTAGTATAATATATATAAAATGTGCTAAAAGAATCTATTTTTAGTCAGATTTGTTTATGGAGCATGTATATTGATTAGTCAATCCCATTTTTTTAAATAAAATAACAAAAAGCTACTATCAACCTCATAAACAAAAAATTTTACACATATATATAGAAGCCATCATTATTATTTCTATTATCACTATTATTTTTTTTTTAATGTCCCACACGTATAGCTGCTGTAATTCCTAAAGAGTATTATGCAAAAAACAATGATTTATTTTTTTTGAATTATATAAGAGACCATTATTCAAGTAACATTAAATACTTACATTTTTAGCCTCATAGCAGCACCTCCTTTAAGTTCTATAGCACAAAACCAGGATAAACGTGAACATCGAATGTCTTTAAACGCCCCCCCTAAAGTAGTATTTGATTTAGCACAGTTTTATTTTAAATTTTTTTATACTAAAATTGTGTCCCGAAGGGAAGTGTTATGGAGGCCAGTATGACGGGGTTGAACTATTGATTTTGCGCGAGGGTATGGATTTTAGCCAACTTTAGCTTAAGAGTTGATTCGACGCGGCTTCTGTGCACTGGGTATGTGTCACAGGTGCAAACTTTGAAAGTTTCATTTATTTAATGTTTGAGATTTGGTAGGTCAGTGGACAAATTCAGAAAATACCTTCCCAGATATCCCTGGAATTTGCCATCTGTATCTCATTTGACGATATATATAGCAATATGCCGGGAATATCTCACGAAATATATATCTTATATGCAGCAGCAATATTCCTGGCATATATTTAACAGATATGCAGCGAATATTCAGATTTCATATCTGTCAGGTATTCCAGCGACATAAGTTTAAAAATAAAAAAACCTTTTTTTTATTTTTTAATATACTATATATGTATTAAATTTTCAAAATTTGACGTGTGAAGGGTAGGACCTACATGTATTTCATTTTTGGAGTTAATATACCACTTTAAAAATAATTATTATTTAGGTATATTATTATATCTTTAGTTGTTTTCTTCTGTTCCAATACAATTGATTTATTGTCATTTATTTAGCTAAAGCATCAGAGTACCGATAATCGGTGACTGTCATCTGCCTTCATTATGACTTTATTACGCTCTAATTTACTATGTGAGGATTTATTTAATTAACTGTTTTTACTATTTATTTATAAACTGTATATTCTTATTTAATTAATTTTCATTATTAATATTTTTAGAAATAGAGATACAAAAAGCCAACTCTAAGAAATAAAAAATGTAAATGAACATTCTTTATTTTTGGTTTTTTTACTCTTAAATATTTATTGCTTTTACCTGTGTAATGTAGAGCTGATTAGGCGACTAATCAATTAACAGTTTAAATATCTGAAAAATATTTATTTTAATAAATTGTAAGTTTTTATACATTTTTTTCCTATAAAATGTATAGTAATTAAACAATTTATGTTCAACTGCACTCTTGCCTTTTCATTGTATATATATATACCTCAATTCAATAACGTAACAAATAAAAATGACCGATATTTAAGAAAATAAAGAATATTGAATTTTATGCATTATAAGCCAGAATATTTTTCTCCACTGTATTTTTGTATGTATGCAAATAAAAGTCTAGGTATAAACGGTGCTTAAGTTTTGGATATTTTTTATTTAAAGTAATAGAAATTTTAACTTTCGATGAGTCGTTATAATAATGAGCTAAATTTTTTGTAAACATTACTTTAACGATAAAATATTATTAAATATTATATTTTCTATTAAAAATTAAAAAAAAGATTTCTGAATTAACCATACAGAACAGGTACACCTTACCCTGTGCAACTATTTTTACTCTTGATGATGACTCTATGACTCACACTTAAAAAAATTTTACACAGAACTGCCAATTTCATTTGCTCCTGTTTTAGCAATTCTTTCATGCCAAAAAAGCAAAATTTATTCTTTGTAAATTATAAAAAGTATTAATTTCACTACAAGGTATATAAATACTGAAGATCAAAACATAAAACTTGAATGTTGTTGTCACTTAATTTAATATAATTAATTTATCCTTGACAGTATATTTTTTTCAATAAATTATATTAATATTTACTTTTAATTTCGTTTTTTTGCTTATTTCCATTCACCTAGGTGACACAGAGATCACATTAATCTTTTTTAGGAACATGAAAAGCAATATTCGCTTTTGTTTAAATTTTGCTTTTGCTTTAATTAATTTTAATAATTAAATGTTTAATTAATTCAAAATTGTAGATTACATTATAGTATTATTTAAACTTCTATCTGAGTAATCTTTGTGCATTCCTGGAAATAATGGATACTTGGTATACTTTATCTTCAATCTATAATGTGTAATTTACCCTCTTTTATGCTACTGTATGTTAATTTCGGAAATACGATTCGATCGGTAACGTAAAGAAATACGACTTACGTTGATCATCGGATATTTTTGTTGAACATTTAATTCGTGACTTTTCGTTACGCGATTCTTTATTTTTTTTTTCTTCACCTATTTTTTTAATGTATTTATAAATCTGTGTCTCAAATTTCTTTTTATTCTTTTCATATTTTCATTTTTTTAGGTTTCCTTAGCCCTTTTCAAGTTAATTTTTATGGTTGTTGGCAAATTTCCGTTTTCAATATTATCTCTATCATAATTAGATGAATAGGATGCCGATGGTCTATATTTTCTAGCTGCTACATTATCATCATTGTCTTCATCAAGATAGTAAAATAAAAAAAACTAAGATCTTAAAACTGTATTTTTAATAAAATAAGTTGTTAAAATTGTTTTTAAACCCACCATATTTTCTTCTATTGAATGACTTTTAGCCATTTTATTTAATATAAATTCACTTATTAATTTATAAATACTAAAGCAACTCAAAACACACCTCATTACTAAAATAATAAAATCAATATATTTCTATACCGTAGCAAGTCGAGTTGTTACATTATAGAAATAAGACAAATATAAATTTAGAGTTGTTGCATATTTAGGCGGCACAATCTTTAAAATACAATACAAAATATGATTTTTTAACTATGGCAATTGATAAATTAGTATATTCTGATAGTCATAGATATAAAAAGTAAAATTTGAAATTTTTGGACTTGTTACTTTATTGAGCTGATGTATCGATATATATACTTATACTTAAATAAAGATTATTATTATAACACCAAATACAAAGCCATGAACATTATTTAATTTGGATTAGATTCTATAATTACATGTTTCTTGAAACATTATATTAGATGTATTTTATTAAAATATTCCTGTGAGCTAGACCAGCAATCTACCTAAAAACGCCACAGGAATCTGCGTATTTTATTCTTCTTCACATTCCTAGAATATCCTAATCATGTGGCGAGGGTGAAAAATGATCATTTGTATCTATCATGCCTGCAATTTGCCAATTTATTGTATTCCCTGCAAATAACATTGCAGGAATGTCCTAGGCATGCCTGCAAGTACTTTCTCTGCACACAAAGAATTTTCCTAGAATATTTTTAAAAGAGACATCAGAGACAGTTGATGCATTCAATAATTAGGTACTTTTGCCAAAAAATTAAAACACATTAGGTACAATTAAAAAAATTATATTTATTAATTTACTAATACAGTTAATTTCAGTTTGTGTCATGAAAACACCAAATCCGTAACAAAATCGAATCTTTCTTTGGCGTACAGCAAATTCATCCATTCACTCCTTTTGATTATTTTCACTTTATATCCTAACATTTCTAAGTGTCTGTTCTTCAAAGCATGTTTACCCTTTAACTTGACGAACAGTCTCGTAAAAGCCGTATCTGACTTCAAAAGAATTGCAACCTTCCTGAAAAATTTATTAAAAAAATTACTCAGAATAATGCATATTGTATACATGCAACTTACGTTGTAGATGGGTGATCAAATTGATCTGTAGGATTTTGGTTTTGGTCCAAATGAACGACAAAATCAACCTCGTATCCGTATGGCACGGTTACATTCTCCAAAACCGTATGTTTTCCTAATATTCCTCGCAGATAAGATTTTACACTTTTGTTCAATGGTGTCACTAAATCATCTCTTGCATCTAAATAATATTTTAAAAAACCCATTACACCTATTACATGAAAATAACATTTTGATAAATATTATAGGTCTTATCATCCATTTAATAGTATTATTTATTTATTTATTTACACCACTCAACAGATAAACTCCAATAATAGAGTGGAAACGATGTGGGGGAGAGTGGGGCAAGTGAATCATAGGGGGCAAGTGCGTTTCTAGAAATATGTCGAGCAATCGGCATCATAGCACGACAATGATCAGTGTAGTGTACATGTCTATTAGCTCGTATTGTGTCCTTAAGCATTTAGCTGAAAATTACTAAAATTAAGGTAAATATTAACATTTTTTAAATTTTGCGTGTTGTTTTATAATATTTTAAGCGAAATCAATAAGGATTTTCCCCAATTTAAAGGCATTTTCTTAATATTGTATGAAGTGCATACCATAATACCGCGTTAAGCTTAGAATGTTGCCACATTTATCTGTCTTTTCAAGATTTAAATTTTTATATTTTAAGAACGATTGCTTTTTTTTTTTCGATTTGATTTGAGTCAGGCATGACTCACTTACCCCACTGTAGTATAAAAAGTTCTTATAAATATATTTTATATATTGCAGAGGAAAAATGGTGCATAACTACGTGCGCAAAACCCAAAAAGGATCATCCTCAGAAAATGCCACTCGTAGTGCCTTAGAAGCGATTCAAAATAAAGAGATGTCAATTAAAAAAGCTAGTGTGGTTTTTAGTATTCCAAGAACCACCTTACAATCCCGATTAAAGCGTCGACAGCTCACTCCACTTGTAAACCATGGCAGGTTCAAACCCGTATTCACTGAACAAAATGGAAAAGGAATTATGTGAACACATAATTTTGTTGGAAAAACTGTTTTATGGACTTTCGACCACAGATCTTCGAAGAATTGCATTTCAATTTGCTGAAGTCAATCAAATAAGTCATCCTTTTAATAAAGATCGAAAACTTGCAGGAAAAGACTGGGTGAGCTCATTTTTAAATCGTCAGAAAATCCTCTCCATTCGAAGACCTGAAGCAACCAGCATTGCAAGAGTAACAGGATTTTCCAAATCTAGGGTTAATGATTTTTTTCAAAACTTAAAAAAGACCTTGGACAAGTTTAATTTTCCGCCGCATCGGATTTTTTAACTGTGATGAGACGGGGATTACCTGCGATCAAAAACCGGGAAAAATTTTAGCTGAAAAGGGAAGAAAGCAAGTGGGAAGATTAACTTCTTTAGAGAGAGGAAAAAACATAACTTTATTAGCTTGTGTCAGCGCTACAGGTACGTTTATTCCACCATTTATGGTCTTCCCTCGTGTTCAAATGAATCCTGGTTTTTTGAGCGTTTCATTTCCTGGAGCAGTAGGATTTCCTGCTCTATCAGGTTGGATGGATGCTGACCTATATATCAAATTTTTAAATTATTTTATAGGCTGCACCAAAACAACAACAGATTGTCCAAGTCTACTGATACTAGATGGACAGTCAAGTCATAAGTTCATTAATTTAGTAAACCTGGCTAGAAAATCAGGAGTTTCTATTATAACCTTACCTCCTCACACATCAAATAAGTTTAGGTGCTGTTCGTTTTTAAAAAGTGGCGTCATCAATCTACTGTCAAAGTTGTCTGCCTAGTAGTTTTTCATTTTTGGTTAAATAATTATTTGAAATGACAAAACATTCTTAGAAAAATAATAAAAATAAAGTCTGAATTTATATGCGTTGTACTCCATTAGCCGAGGTTCTGTTGAAGGCACTTTATTAGAAGGGATATATTTTTCCTTCAAAGCAAGAAATTATTTCTTGCGTTTTGGACTAAAGTGACTGCCGTAAATATTATATAAAACCAACATGAAATTTTCAATAAAAAAAACGACAGCCAGTAAGCACATAAGTCTTATTCTTGGATTAGCAATATCAGCATTACAAATAGAGTTGGTCACCATGGATAATCAAATTAATGTAACAAAAAATAGATCCTAAATAATGTCGAAATACACGAAATTATAGGAACTACAAACACAAGAGATTAGGAAATATGATTATTTATAAAGGAATATTATGTAAAAAATGAGAATGCAGTACACAAAATAAAGTTGTTTCTGTTTATTATTTACTATTTATAATCAATAAACACTGGTTAAACCAAAACGTTTACACGAAAATAAGTTGTGAAGTCAATGTAGTTGTTTGGCGTGTAAAAACCGCGGTAATTACCAATAAATTGTAGTTATCCGCCCAAAATCGGTTATAGAGTTGTATGTATTGCATGCTCTACGTATATGCGAAAATTTTGTAATGTTGGTTCGAGGTATTGAAAGGTAAAAAGTTTCAAGACTGCGAGCTGACAGCCGAGGAGTGTCTAAATTTAGCAAGATCTCTGGCGAGTGAATTACACCATTAATTAATTTATGTAAGAACTGTAAATCTGCCGAATCCCTTCTTTCCTGTAAGGACTTTACCTGAAATCTTTCAAGCAAACGATCATGTGATAAGCTGATTTCCGGGTACACTCTTTCGCATTTAAACCAAAGAAATTTAAAAAAAGTTCGCTGTATATTATCAAGCTCTTGAATATGGCTCTGATAGTATGGCGCCCAGACTTGGGAAGAATATTCCAAAATTGAACGAACATAGGCAAAGTACAGGTATTACAATTATATATATCTCTAGCATTACAATGTACAGTGTAATGCTAAAGATATTCTCAAAGAATGGAGAGTTGCTGACAACAAAACCCAGCATTTTATAACTTCAAGGTCAAGCTTCAACTTAAGTCACATCAATTTTGTATTGGTCAGTAACACAGTTTTTTTTAAGTAGTATTTTGTATTCACTAAGTTAATGTCTGTTTGGAGTTTAATGCAGTCCTCAATAGTATCAATTCTACAGTATACTTTTTTATCATCACAGTATAAATACATTAAAAAATACATTCATAAGTATTCGATAGAAAAATTATCTATCCTTTCAAGTTGATGGTTTTTTACCCTCCGCAGGGCATTTCATATAATCTGCTTTTAACTCGATTCTTCGTGGAATCACTTGAATTCAGGAGAAACAAAGCCTCAGTTGTGTTGTTGCATAGAATTCTGCGTGAGGATATTGACTGTTCTCAATTGCTAGATAAATTAAATTTTTGTGTACCGATTCAATTCTAGGAATACTAAAACCTTTTACTGTACCAAGGCAAATACGAATATACTCTTATATTCACCCCTGTATGTAATGTGCAATAACGCTAATAGAGTCTCACAATATTGTGATTTATTTGTATGCTCTGGTGCTGAAGTTTTAAGAGCGTTTTTGGGATTATCCAATTAACTTTGCTGTTTGTATTGTTTATGTTTTTTGTTCTCTCTTTGAGATTTAGGTATAAGGGTATTTATTTTGTTTGGGGTTTATAATTTGTGGTTGCTTATTATTAAATAGGAAGCTTAAGATTGTTGCTATAAATTGTTAAAATATAGTTTATACTATGATGTCGCGGAGAATATTTTAGTTTTAATTTATGTATGTCTTTATTATATCTTAAAAATTGTTAAAACATTATTGTAACCTTTGGCTCTATAAATGGTTTATACTGTTTGCTGTATTGCTAAAAATAAATAAAATAAATAAATAAATAATAACTGTTTACTTCTAGGTTCTTAGAAATGGTATTAATAAATAAGTTGAAAAGTAGAGGTATGAAGCCATGTGGTACGCCTGAGGGAGCGACTATTTCAGTTGAGCTGTGTCCAAAGCTTTCAACATGTTGGGGACGTTTAGTAAGATAAGAAGAGATAAGAGAAGTTTAACGAGCTGAAAACCCAAATTGGTCAGAAAGATTTGATATAAGAATAGAATGATCAGGGCGGTCGAAAGCTTTCACATCAACTTGAGAATTATCATTTATAGATTCTGACATAAAATCCGTAATCGTAATAAGATTAGTAGTAGTGGATCTGCCCTTCATGAAGTCATGTTGGATCGATAAGATTTTTATCATTTTTTTTATGAACAGGAATAATTTTAAATTTTTTCTAGTATATTGAGTGGCCACTAATAACATTATTCCTCTTCTGTTGGACCACCTTAGGAATGCCATTAAAATATTGTATGTATAAGTTCTGTTCTGTACGTGAGCGCATAATAAGTTCTTCATAAGCATTTTTTATTTGCTTACTTTGAATAGGTGTTAGGTCAGCTTTTATTTTAATTTGACAATTATCAAGTGATTTACGATTTTTTAAAACAGAGAATGCCAGCTCACTATTAGGGAAAACCACTCTTAAAGGTCTCAATTTGCCTAGACGATAGGCTTTAAAACTTGGACAGGTAATATTTAGTCTTAGAAGTTTTTAGTTTAGTTTTCCAGGACAAGTTTCAACAGTGATTTGATTTATTATGTTCACAATAATTCATTTGAGTGTGTGCATGAAGCAGATTACAGACTTGGGACTGACAATCTATGACAATTCCATGTGGCAGAATTTTACCGATGTCAATTGTATAAAACTCAGTGATTAGCAATTAATTAATGGCCGATTCTTACGCTCTTGGTTTAAAGGAGATTCTACTTCTGTTTTTGTTGAATATGTAGTCCATTCGCGATATAAACGGTGAAGAAAATAGGGAATTATATTTTTTGTCGGACGATGACTGCCATTAGTAAACAGTTATTTTTTAAAATATTTTAGTAGTTATATTTTATGATTTGTCAATTTTTTGTAACCAATCCTGACATTAGAAATAAGTGGAAACATTAAACGCAGCACCAGAAACCTGAATGACATTAACTTTATAGCAAACTATGCCATAAATTTATGCTTACTTTGGACTCCAAAACTAATCTACGAGCTAAAAGATTTCTTTGGACTTTTTTTGGGAGCTTTAACTTATAGAGTAAAATAATATGTCGCTCATCCATTGTTACTTCATTTTATCAAATACTCTATTGACTATGTCCCATTTGTATTTGAGTCATTAAATTTTGAATACTGATCCTGCAAAATGGGACATAGTGTAAAAGAGAGAAATAATTATTCTTATTATATAGGTATTCTTACTGATTTTTTGGTAATCCTCAATATATTTTTGATGAAACCATGGGACATTATATTCGGGATATTCAAGACACACCGCCCTATTCAACTGCATCAGATGACGTCTAACTCTGTGGGGATATCTGTCCTAAAATCAGTTTATTACTTCAAACATCCAAAAGTAAAGAGCGAAATAACTTACCCTATAGTAGCAATGCTTCAACTCCACATCCACCCTGTCTAAGAATTCAACGTTGAAAATTTGTTTAATTAAAGATTTAGGAATTTTGTGGAAATAACATAAAGATAAGGCGGATTGAAGCAAAGCTAGACAGCTCATTCTCTCTTGATCCCTAAAAAAATATATTTATTAGTTTGTGTTAAGTATTATACAGTGTTTATTCATTGAGTGCTGATAATACAGGGTGTGAATCCTTGTATGATTTTAAGAAGAGGACGTAACATCAATGTATTGTAAGGATCTTATTAGTACCTAATGGTATTAAGGAAAATATAACTTTTTAATTTTTTACAATTTTATTACATTTTACCAGTGCGCATCAGGTTTTTCCTAAAAAGCTTTCTACTTTGGAAGTCTTCAATACTGTACAAAAAAATAGAAAGTTTTCTAATATTATAGCAATTATTCAAAGTTGAAGAAGTAGTCCATTCTTGCAGTGGAGTTATTAGGTCAATGGGTAAGTAAAAATACTTCGATCATCCTCTTTATATATTCTCTCATCATAATTCTTCGATTAGAGGAAAGTTGCCTATTATCGGATACTTTTTTCTTTTAATTAACAAAAAATACCTACATACCACATAAATTAATTGCATGTTAAAAACGGTTAGGATGATATATGTTCTTTCATTATGTGATACGAAATAGCTACACTAACAGTGCATAAATTATTATTTTGAAATTGGGTTCCTTATATCGGATTCTTTCTGGCCTGTTCTCATCAAGTTGTTGGGGTGGTGGCGGGGTTCTTTCACGTTGGGAATGAATAGCAAAATCATCGTCTCGGAATACATGCCTCTTGAGCGGAAAAATCTCACCTTTTCTAAAACCATTTACGGTCACTTCAACGCTTGCAGCACGTAGGTATGCTCTCCCTAGCAGCTCAGCGACCTGATAGTGAGCTACCACCCTTTCTGGGTTATTTTTGAGCCATGACTCAATCTCCAATGCATGATATGTTTTAAATGGAGACATAAAAGCTACGTCTAGGGGTTGTATCTTATGTGTCGAATGAGGAGGTAGACATAAAATATGCACATAGTTTTCCCTTGCTAAATCAATTAAAGGGATATTGCGCGTATGAGAGTAGTGCCCGTCTAATATTAAAACAACTGGATCACCCTTTGTTGGTTTAACATGCTTTATAAAATGGGTTAACCAAGCTGTAAACAGATCATGCTGAATCCAACCGGAAGGATGACATCTGGCGATCGTTCCTGGCGGTGCTCCATTTAGAAGTTCAGACTTCATATTTTTTCTAGGAAATACTAGCATAGGTGGCACATATATTCCGGTAGCGCTCATACAAGTCACTACAGTAACAAGAGTTCCCCTTTCGGATGTCGTCAAGGCCCCAACTTGCCTTTTACCTCGTAAGCTGAGAACCCTTGAATGTTTGTGTTGAACAGTTGTAATGCCTGTTTCATCTACATTAAATAATCTGGCTGGATTCAATTTGATTTCTGCTAAGGCTGGCTCTAACAGATCAAAAAAAGCCGCGCAATTTTCTCGAGTAAAGCCTTTTACGCGGGCTGCCGATATACCCTGTGGCTTTCTAAAACTCAGTTCAGGATGTCTCTTTAAAAACCCTTTTTGCCACTTTTTTCCTGCACTTGATTTCGTCATAGAAAAAGGGTGTTATAGCCCGTTCTGGATAGCTAGCTAAAAAGCTAGCCTTCTAATATCGGAAGCTCTTAGTCCATAAAACCGTTTCTCCATATCTAAACAATATGTAACTAACAGATTTTCAATTTCGTTGCTTAGCGCAGATCTTCTTCCTAATTTCGTAGCTGTTAATACTTCTATTGGCTTGTCTGATTTTACGTAATCAACAAGGGGACTTCTTGGAACTTTATAGATTTTTGACGCTTTTAAATACCATGGGGTATTCTTTGCTTATAACAGCATTTACCGCAAGCTCCATGGCTCTTGCATCCCATGTTTTACGACCTTTCTCTTGTTTTCCGTTCATCTAGAAAAAAAAAGCAAAAAACCTCCTTAATGAAGGTTAAAACCATAATAATATGGTATATGAAACTTATTCTCATTTATTATTAAAAAAAAGAGAGTAAAACGCAAGTATCTATGACAGAAAATCAGTTGATTCATTTAAAAGCAGCTCCAGAAAACTGGTTCCAAATATCGGATACTATACGATATTAGGAAACCAAAAGTATCCGATATTACGGTACATAACTAAATTTACCGTTTTTTTTTACATTTAAAAAATAGTTCACAGAAGCAATTTATACATTAAAAGGTATCATCTGCAATCTAGTTAATGATATGGTATGTAACAAACAAATAATTTAACCTACCTTTTCCAGAAATAACGCCAAAAATTATACACTGTTAAAATCTATGCACATCGAAAACCGTTACAGTAGCAAAATTACGTTTTATAAACAATGATAGGATTCTGTAATTCTTGTAGGAAATGATCTGCGTAATAGTTCTCTTGATTACTATGTCCGATATTAGGAACCTATGCAGTATTAGGCTACTTTCCTCTATCGTAATGATGTAATTTTAAAGTTTTTGTAAATCCATGTTTGATCTCATTCTCATGTATCTTAATTCGTTTTAACCTTTTAACCTTGTCTGAGGCACTAGATCTATAAGATGTATTGACGGAACCCCGTTGTTATCCCTGATGATGGACATGTTATATGTCCGAAACATGTCGGATTAATATTTTGTAAATAAATTTAGTGGAAGATGACCGAAGCATTTTTAATACCCATTGACTTATTCAAAACCAAACTTAAGTGACATTTTGATTACCATGAGTCAGACTAAACTCCATAGACCTGACTAATTAAGCCTCACAGGGACAAAAGAGTGTTAAAAAAATGTAATAAACAAAAATTGTCCTAAAGCTTATAGTAAAATTATGTTGATATTAACATACTTTTAAAATCACCCAACGATTCCTGTATTATCTGTATCCTACCTTACCTTAGCATAATATCTATCACAGATTTAAAAAAAACGTCTTCAAGTACAGGAAGATAATTTAGTTCAAAGCATAACAGTAGCAGTTTATATGCATTAAATCCCACAATGCTTCGTTTGTTATGTACCAAATACTCTATACATAAGTTAACAACTTCCGGAACTAAAGAGGCTGTTGTATACATGATATAACACATATACTCCATACATTTTGAAGACATATATTTGGTATGTTTGAAACTTATGACCATATCATCGAACAACTCGTTATCGCAGTCGTTTCGTATAATACAAGATTTGGCTAATATCCCTGTAGAAAATGGCTCGGAGGTATTAGTTCTCGAAAAGGTGATTTCAGATTGCTTGTGCAAAATAGATTTCAGTTCTTGTAACATGGCCGTGGTAAGAATCGATTTACGCTAAAAGGAAAATCTAAATATAACATAACATTACCAGGCGAAGAACTTACTTTATATGTACCTGTCCTGAGATTTGTATGCTCTGGGATATTTTAAGAATATCAATGATTGTCATTTGCGTTTTTAACTGTTGGAAACTGTCCAATAGACTTTCTAAAAAGCGACTCTCCTGAGCGCCTATCAAGGCAAGTGGTAAGGCAGTAAAAAATCTGTACGGATACATTGTTAGCAAACCAGATTCATGCTGGTCTCTTATTAGTTTTAATATGTGGTGTTCGAAAGCGTAATGCCTAAACCCTGGTATATCTATACAGAAATACATGTAGTTATCCATCAATCTAATAATTTTATCAAATTCATGTTCTTTTCCTAATACTTGGCAGACCTTGTTCCAGTAAGCATCACAAATTTTCGGATCAGATATTTTCAAATATGAAAGAATCTTTCTTCTTGTAATCAATGTGCTTAAATTTTCGTTTTTGTTAGAATACTTATCGATGTCTTCACGAAAATGTTGTTTATTTATGGGCGAAGAGAAATAAATGATTAAAGAAAATAGTTTCATTTTATCTTTATAGTTTGACTCAGTATCTTCTAGCTCATTAAGGAGCTTAGCTGCCGCCCTCTGAATGTAGTTCAGTGCATCTCCAGGCTCTTGGATTTTAAAAAATATCTACAAAATAGGCTTTAAGTACTTACAGATTTTTTTAAATATAAAAATACCACTCACATCATAGACATGGTACATTTGGGTGAAATTCAATAACTCCATTGAATTTTTTATAAATGAAATAGAACTCGATAGAGTTGAACAATATTTATGCCTCCATTTAGATGTATTGAACACTAACAATGTCTTTAATATTAGTTGATAGTCTTTTTCAGTTAAGATTTTCTCCTGTATTAACTGTTTTATTTTAAGATCATACTGTTTTAATATGTCATCCGTTAAAATATTGTGTAGCCTATAAAGACATGATGTTAGATGCTCTAAATCTTTTGCTGTATTCAATTGTTCTAAAAAAAAAGAGTTATTAGTATTATCAGTGTATGAACTATTGTGAAGCATTTTAAGTAAGTTCATATTATTATTGTTGCTCTGATGAATTAAGTGTCATTCAAAAGGCAGGTCAATTATAAATAGTTCATACTACATAATCACTAGTACCTTTGAGTAAAAAAGTTAAACTTCAGTCTATGAATGTAATTAAACAACATTTAAATCATATTCATTTGCTTGTTTAGGCTAAAAAGGTGAAAATTGATAAGTTGTTGTAGCGGTAACTATAATACATAATACTTGGGAGTAATTTTTGGATAAAATATTTATATACTGAGAAAGTTGTTACCAATAAATTCATTTAAGCAGATTTTTTTCTATTTCAAGCATCTAACTTATTCCACTCTTCGTAAATCTGATAAGCAAGTTTTTCAGGACAAACTAGTTTACTCTGAAATAATGTTTATTTATTTTATGAGTACCCAAGTAAAATGTACAATAAATAAATTAGGATTCAGTTTATAAATAAATAACAACCAATTGAAATGCTTCCTGTGGCCCAACCCAACCCAACCCAATTATTTTTTGAGAGAATGTGTATGTGCCCTCTCTTATCCCCTCTTTATTTTATTCAGTAGGTCTTTAGACTTAACAGTTTTTCCACCCAGTGGAAACTCAGTTTTATTACGCGTATATTTAAATGTGGTGCTGCTAATGAAATGATCAATTACAGGAGTGTGTGTGTACAGTCTGCCATTCCAAAACTTCTGGACAGTCTTATTTATGACCAACTTAATTTTTATTGCAAAGAACTTCTCTTAAGTGAACAGCATGGCTTCAGTCGTGGCTGTTACAAACTTGTTGCTGTATCAGGGTGCTCTGTTCAATGCTTTGGAGAGGGGTGAACAAGTGAATGTAATATATACAGACTTTTCCAAGGCATTTGACAGTGTCAACCATAGCTTATGACTAGAAAAATTGAGACTTTTTGGTTTTTCAGATTGTCTGGTTTGTAAGTTTTCTTTCTGACAGATTTCAGCAAAGCAGAAAGTTTGCTTTAAAAATAGTAATTTTTTGTTATTTGCCGATGATTTAAAGTTTTATAGGGTGATCAGTTTAAAACAAGACTTGGTGTGTTGGTAATAGTTTGGCTTTGAATGTGGGTAAATGCAGTTACATTAGTTTCTTCAAAGAAATTCTTGTTTCTTTCTTCAAAAGAAACAAACGGGTAATTTCCTCCTATACTATTGATAATGTTAACCTTAGGTACACTGAAGTAGTAAAGGACCTTGGTATCTTTTTTGATGAACAATTGAATTTTAATACCCATGTAAATACTATTTTAACTAAGGCATCTAAGGTCCTTGGTTTTGTCCTGCGCAATTGTAAAGATCTGTCGGTTGAAACTTGCAAGAGGTTGTACATATCACTTGTTGTCTCTTTGTTGGAGTATGGATCAATAATTTGGTCTCCTCTTTACATGAATAATTGTATGGCACTGAAGAGGGTTCAAAATAAATTTCTACGATTCTGCCTTTATAAACTTCGCATTCTAGTTCCTAAAGACCATTGTTATAATGAAGCAATGAACTTGCTGAATATGCGGTGTTTACTTAAAAGACGCACTGAGAATGATTTGGTGTTTATTTATAAACTTTTGAATGGCCTTGTGATTTGTCCCGAACTACTTAATAAGATTTTATTTCATATTCCACATCGTAATCTGAGGGTAAATCGATTGTCTTCTTTGCCATATCATCGTACCAACTATGCTATGCACTCGCCTGTCGAAAGAACCTTGAAGCTGGTAAACTCTACTGGAATTGAAGTTTAGGGAATTTCCTTATTGCATTTTAGGAGTCTTATTAAGAGTTTGTAGGATTTTGTTTTTTTTTAATTAATTTTGCTCCATGATTAATAATTTGAAGTACATTTGATCATTGTCATTAATAATAATATTTTTGGTTTTTTCTGAACTAATTTTGCATTGTTAATTGTTCAGTTTTTGAGAGAATATTATTACTACTTGTAAAACAGTTTAATTATCCTTGGTATTAAGAATAAGTCTGATAATTATTGTTAATTAGTAATTAGTGGTTAGGTAGTATAGCTTTTATTTCTTTTTCAGAAATATATATATTTTTTGTAATGGGGTTGATCCCGTGTATTGATTAAATAAATAAATAAATGAACAAACAAATAAGGGATCTGCGGGTAATAAGGCCTAGCTAAAGAAAAATATTCAGAAAATTAATAGCACATCTAATTAGTTTTTAATTTTTATTGGTAATATGTCCAGCAAGGTCAAAAAACTGATTTATAAACTTAAAAGTAAAACAGTTTCTACTAATTATAAAATAAAACAAAAAATTCAAAAACAGTGCAACTAGGCCTTATTAAACAATAAGGCCTATCACTAAAATAACATAAAAAATGGCTATTAAAGTAGAAATATTTGGTATTTGAGATCAAACTTAAACACATTATCATTGATAACAAAAATAGATGCCTACGGTGTGAGATAGGATTTTAACAACAAGCGGGGCACTCAAAAATATCAGGGTCTTCTTGTGTCAATCCGACACACTCTTCATGATACCATTTACCACATTCTGTGCATTGCCGCATATCAGCCATTTTATCTGCCATACACGCATGACAATACCAACTTGCCTTCACCTGCTTCGAATTAGCGCTTTTTCCAGTTTTAAGCCATGCACTGCTTTCTTTACTTTCCTTAAAGAGATCTTTAGTAACCAAAGTTCCCCTGTAATTTATTGCTTTTTTTCGAATTGGGCGTGCCTTTTCAGTTTGATTTATTGGCGTTGGCAAGAGTTCATGGAAAGAAGTGTCTAAAGTAGTTTCACCCACTTCATCATTGTCATCATCTTTGCCTTCAGAAGAATCGGACGAATAGACCAGTGAATAAAAATGTTTTTTCCCATCTCCAATATTTTTCGAGGAACATGAATGGGCTTCGTTAGAAAACTTGATGGGCGTCCTTTCAGCTGCTTGTCTAGATGTTGACGGTTGCTGACATTTGGTTGTCTCATTTAACTTGTTTTTAAGTGTTGCAAGAGGCACCTCATCCTCATCAGACCATTTAGCTTCTTTTTGGATATGACGACCTTCAGATGTTCGTTGCACTTTTCTTGAAGTTGATGCTTTGGAAGAGGGATTGGGCGCATTCTCATTGGCTACAGCCTCGATTGCTGGTTGAGCTACAGCTGACAATATAGATGGTGCAAACGCTGTTTCCGGATTCGCCCTAAAGGTGATATTGCTGTGAGTCATGCATTTGGACCAAACGTTAGAGAAAATAACATTAAATCGTGTCTTTGTTATCTTTTTGTCTGGATTTTGGTCCAAAAATGATAAGAGTTCTGCGTCCCAATGATGTTCGAACGAGCGGTATACGGACTTATCGAGGGGTTGTAATTCATGAGTTGTATTGGACGGCAAACAATACAAATCGATATCTAAAGAATCTCCCACGTCGACAATTGATAAGTCCAAATGGCAAGCTGCGCCATCAAAGATCAAAAGGCATCTTCCGGGGCTTTTGTATTTGGCTAGATGATTTAGAAAATAATTCATAAGTCATGTAACCTTTGGCTACAAGAGTCTCTGCTGGTAGGTTATCATTTAATTCTGGCTTTATCCTTTTACCTTTGAAAATAACCATTGGTGGTATAGGACAACCCAATGCGTTCACACACCCAGCAATAGTGACACTCTCGGTTTGGACTCTTTTAGCCCCTTTTTGTGCCAGTACCGTTTGTTGGTGGTGCGCCGTCAGCCTGCAACCTATTTCATCCATATTGTATATTCGCTCGGGGTGGTTTTTTAGGTCCAGCTGATCGTAAAGTTTACTGATTTTAGCAAAATGGTCATCCACTATAAGCTTATTTAGCTTTTGTGCCCTCGCGGGGTTCATAAATTGTGCTTTTCGCTTGGAAATAATTGGGTTTCTCTTCATGAAAGCAGATAGCCAATCCTTGCCTGCCAGTTTTAGGTTAATATTAAAATTGTGCTTTATGTTGTTCATTTCGCAAAATTTGTAAACGACGTAGAAAAGATTGTAGACGACGAAGGATTCGTAGTGTTATCGGCAAACCTATTTCAGCGAATCTAATTATTCTGCTTACCAGCTTAGATTCTTGGTCTTTGGACACTATGGCTTGACGACCGATGGTTTTCTTTACATTGCCACTGTTAAGATGATTTCGAATCTTTCAGCTGCCGCATATGTGCTCAAAATATTTCTCTCTACTGCGCGAACTGCTGCTACTAGCTGTTCCTCTGACCAAAGTGCCCTTTTTCTTTTCGGATTCTTTCGGAATCGTAAAGGTCTGAGAAAATTGTTGGTTTGTGACAAATACACATTTTTCAGAATAGCTATAAGCTCTAATAATGAACGGAATGTGAATGCATATCTTTTCATTACCACATTTTATTAGGATATAAACAAAGGGAGGGTAATAAGGCCTATAGTGGAATTTTATAGGCCTTATTTTCCGGCACGTATCAAATTTTACAAAAACGTATTTTGCCCCAAATATCTGAGTCAAACCTGAAGTTATCACACAGATGCATGAAACAAAGAAACTGCCAGTGCTAAGAAAAACGAATTTAACAAAATGTACCAAAAAAAAAAACGATTTTCTTCAATGCTTTTTTACTATTGTTACAAGGCTCACTCACTCGACGAGAGATGTTATTGCACTGACGAGATCATGTGGAAATTCATTTAGCGCGGCCGGTGTTCAATCCAAGGTCATCTAAAGAGCCCTCGGTAACCAGTAGTGTGGCCACAGATGTACATCTGTGGTGTGGCCCGTAAAACAACTTGAAAGCATAATTTTTGTTATTAGGCCTTATTACATGCCAGGCCTTATTACCTGCAGGTACCTTAAATTTTAAATCTAAAACATTTAGATCCATCATGAAGATCATCTAATAAATCTTAATGGGGAAGTTATATAATAAATCTCATAATATATTTAAAATTTGTTAAAAAATTCACACATCCAGTGACACACAATTTTGGTGAAACCCTTAACAAAATATTAATTATAAGCTAATAACACTAACAAATTAAAATGGATCTTACCAATCTGGTCAAATATTTTAGGGATTAAATCCATAACAATGTAGTAGGGCCGAACACTATTCTCTAAAAACACAACTCGTATCAACCTGGTCACGTTATCTAATGAAAAATTCTCCATCAGCTGATTTTTCAATTTAAAAGCCATCTTCTGAATAAGCATGCTCTCAACAGAAAAACCTAATCTGTTTAAATAAAACAACATATAGCTTAAAAATAATGGATTAAAAGTGTCCAGAGATTTTTCAATTTCATTTGTAAGCATGTAAAACTCTTGGTGCTGCATAAGGTTTTTAAAAAAACTTTCCTTAAGATCAGTATCTGTGTCTTCGCTGCAATGGGAAACAAATATATTTTGCAGATCATACAGTACCAACACTATTTGGGTTAGATGGTAATATTGTAACTTATCACTATGTTCTCTCAGGAAGGTAAAAATGTCTTCAATGGAGACGCATTTGGAAATTTCACCTATTAGGGGATCTGTCTTTGTTTCAAACAAAATGCTTCTTGCAGAGTCTACTTGGGACAGAGATGGAGCTTCTGAATAAGGATAAAGCCCTGTAACCTCCTCGACTTCTGTAATATTGAAATTATTGTAAGAGCAGTATTTGTATGCTATTAGGGGCACTTCTTTAGTAAAACTGTATTTTCTGGGCTGGTTTGCCAGTATGTTTGTGAACGTTCTTGTGTTATATTGTCGCCTACATTGATTGCAAACACCATTTTGTAAATACTGATAGATTGGATATTTATTGAGAAGACTTATTCGAAAATTCATCATTTAAAATTTAAATTTTTTCATGTTTGAGTGTTTTCCTTTTTAGGTTATGTTAAAGAAAACAAACTTATAGGTTATCTTCTATCTTTTTTTTCTAAGGTAGATTTGCAATAGTCGCTCTTTTATTTATATTCCGTTGCGTTCATCGTAGCTGTCAGTTCTGTATGAGCGTTGTCACAAGTTGTGACAGCTGTCATCTGACCACCAACCAAATACACAAAAAAAAAACTTTGGTAAATGCGAGTGGTTATATTAATTAAATGTTGATTTTCTTGGGTTAAATTTGAATAAATAGTGCCACATAATACAACTTCAAAGTCTTATATTTTTACTTGCATTATAAACAGTTACAATGGCGTAAGTACTAATAAATTATCAGGTATTTTGGTTCTAACATATGTGGACTGATGTTAATATATTAACAAAAATTTCACATATGTTGGTTCTTGGTGCCAACAGACCAGCAGTTCATTAAAACATACTAATGAATACTATTTTTAGGTCCAAAGTTACATTTAAAATTACCCTTACTTCAGACCCGAAGCTTCCTTTTAAAGTGTAAGTACTAATATTAATATTGATGTATCTGTAGTAATAAGCATGAAAAAAGTTGAATTGATGCACCAAATCTAAGTGTATTCAGAGACCATAAATAGAGAAAAAAAATATATTGCTTCGTAATAAAGAAAGGCTTACATGCTTTCACTTTGGCTTTATTTATGTATGTTCCCGAGAGCACAAGAACCCCAAAAACATATACCATACCATAAATGGGATTCTATTAGTGCCAAATATTTTTGTTTTATTATGTCTCTATTCAATTTGTTAGAGATTATTCTGAGAGGAAAGCAGTTGGATGACAGTACTTTGTGAAAAAGTTAAAATTTTAATTTTTTATCAATTTGTCAACCTAGAAATTTACTTTTAACAGTGCTGACTAAAATTTGGTTTTCTAGGTAAGCTGGACCTAGAGCGCACATAAAAGAAGTAATGTTGATTTTGAAGCTAAATTTTTTTAAATCACACCAGTTTTAATTAGCGGTGGGTCTTGGTTAATAAGTGCTCTATTATTCCACAACACAGTAGCATCATCTGCAAACCTAGTAAACTTTCCAGAACTATTCATATCCATAATGTCATTGACATACAACAAAAATTAAAAAAATTGGGGGTTCAGTTCAATTACACCAGTATTTACTATACACTATTACTTAAATATGGCCGAAAACCAATGAATTACTCTACCTCTGAATCCACATCTCTAACTTGCACAGCAACATACTGTGAATGACACATTCAAATGCTTTTGTTAAATCACAGAATAGTGCCACTGCAAGCCCCTGATCATTTACCCCAGATAAGGCCTCTCCAATAGAGATGTGCAGATAGTATCTACTCAATACTTTAATATCTGATACATGCGAAGATTCAAGTAATTGAATCCTTCGACCCCAACTACTCATTACTCAAATACTTTTTTGAATCTCAAATTTCCAAGTCATCGGTGGCTGCTTATGCGTACTAAATATATTTTATAAGTAAAATATGGCAATATTGTTAATAAAATGAAATAAACCGCTGCCGATCAGCCCAACAATAATTAATCAGTAATAATTATTTATATTTACCTGTCGTTGTCGCCAGTCGCCACGCACTTGATACTTGGATACTCGATACCTTGTTCTAGGTAAAAGTATTTGAATTCTTTTGTCTTGCCTGAACTTAGTTACTTTTTATTAGCATAAGTATTAAAGTATCATTTTGTAACATGTTACTAAAACTTGATAACCCTCTGTTATACTCAAAAAATATAAGAAACGCCAAAGCAAGCCCTAAATTTAATATAGGTATTCATATAAAATCTTAATATTCGCCTGTATATTCACAAACAACTAACAAGTAATGACTACTTTGTAATGAATACAAAGAATCTGATACTTAGATAGAAAGTATCAGTATCTACTCGATAATTATAAAACTAATCGTTGCACATCACTACTCTCCAATAAATTAAAAATAGCTTTCGTTAGTAGATTAGTATGAACCCAAATTGAACACTTTGTTTTTGAATGCATTACAATTTTTGCTGATTAATTTAGTTGTTCAGTCCTATTGACTTTTGCTGGTAGATTTTCTCAGTCAAATTATAAAAAAATAAATATGTTCTTTGAACGCAACCTTCAAACTATTAACGGTTTTGTTTTTTTTTGTTAACAGATGACTGAGAGAACCTACCAACATGAGCCTAAGGCAAAATGAGCGACGATGGAGCATCCAATGTTACCCAAGTCTTGAAGGCCTTCCATAGGTTTCTGCAGATTTATGAAAATCCCTCTTGGGCTAAAAGCGTTACCACCGAAGAAATCAAGTCTGCATTTAAGTTGGGAAAGTTTATTGAAAGCACTGTGGCTAATTTTCAAGAAAAGGAGTTTTCCAAGAGGTTTTTCCATTTGCTTGAACTGTGGCTGATTGATAATAATTGTCATAAATTTTATACAGAATTTTTCTTTGTGGAAGCTAATAATAGACTATTGGAAAAACTTTTTAAATTTCCTAACATTAAAGAAAGTACCTTGGATATTGGAGTTAGGATATATACATCTATGTATCCCAAAGAAAGGTTTCAAGAATGTATTGAAAATCTCATTTTAAAAACAAATTCAAACAAAGCAATCGCAGACTTTGTTAAAGCATGTGTCACAGACTCATGTTCGGTGGAGTACAGTATAATATTAAACAAATGGAGTGATTATTGCAAAATTGGAATGAAAGATCAACTAAAATCTGAAATAGATTCTTATTTATCATTATACAATGTGGAAGAAAACTTACCCAGGCTTATAGGCATGTTGGGTTCAAAAAAAAGTATCTTAGTAGATAATAGTGGTAATGAAGTCATTTTAGAATGTCTTCTTAACAAAATGACGGATAGAAGCCTTTTATCCAAAAAATTTTGGCTAGTGTTGTTTCAGAAATTAGATATGAAAGATGTAACCTCTACATGTAAAAACTACCCCACGTTCTTCCAATCTTTGTTCAATTTTATTGAGTATATTGGGGGTATGATGACCAAGGACCAAAGTGAATTAGCCGAGTGGAAAAGTGATCCAAGTGTCTCCTTTTGCCATGAAATATCATATTTCGAACTAGTGGTATTTTTAAAATCACTCTCTTGCGAGAGTGACTTGAACATTGATGTTTTAAATAGGTTAGAAAAGGCTAAGGAATTCTCAAACTCAGATTTATGGACACAAATAATAAGTGATATTTTTGATTAGTTGTCTAAAAGCTGAAATATGGTTAATGTTTGATTTGTATAATTTATTTATTGAATTGTAGCATGCCTTTATGTAATATATATATTATTTTTGTATTATTTTACAAAAAATTGGTTTTTGTTATTTTTAATTAACAAAATCTTATATCTTGTGACCCTATGTCATCACTATGACTAATATCATTTACAAATAATTCGCTACCTGCTGGCTTCTAGCTTAAATTTAAAAATAAAGGTATTAGAAGGAGGGAGCAGAGAATTTCTTGTGCATACTGTATAGAGTAAATGCCTTTGGTATGAGATAAGTATGTTTTTTGCAGGTTAAGCGTTCCAGAGCAAACACCCTTTACAGCAGTATTGAAATTCGCAGCTGAAGAGTTCAAGGTACCCCCGGCGACTTCTGCTATAATCACAGATGATGGAGTGGGTATCAATCCTCAACAAACTGCAGGTAGGAAACAACTCAATTTTGACATGAATAATTGCAGTCAAACACCAACAACTAGTTTCAAACTATGTTTTCTAAAGAAGATTTATTTTTAAATTGTTGACATCTACACAATGAAGTAATGCTTTTTATATCAGAATTAAATTTAGAGTTAACAGTGAAAATTCACGTCCCCATTATAGAGCCTTGAGGAACATTAATTTTTAAGTACTACTCAAATGGATCATTACCACTTATCCAATTATCTAGGTGTGAATCAAAAACTTAAAGGCTTTTAAGTGAAAAAACAATATAATTTAATTTAACATGCGAAAATCCAGCACAGCCTTAGATGTAGTAAATTTATATTCCTGATTGCTCGTGATATCATTGATCACATTTACGAGACTGTAGTTTTTCCTAAAGACAAACAAATCCATCTACTTCCTGAATAATATACATTTAATAGAAGGGAGAGACCTATATGTCCTTAGGAACCTTTCACAATGTATTTTAACGGTGTTAATTGCATATTTTAGGAAATATAACATAGTGACTCTATCTCACTTCATACTTGAGAACCTAATTTACATGAAAAATAATGAACGCTCCTTCAGAGTGCACATAGAGAATATGGTCAATTGAACTTATCATTAGATTAAAAATGAAACACGATGTCTTGTCGGTAAACTGTATCTATAATTTTGATGAGCTTTTTAGCCCTAGATCCTCAAATTATTTTGGATATTTAACTTTGCAAGCAATTTCCTTCAGCAGGATAAATTTTACAATTATGTATATACAATATTTACAGTAGTATAAAACTAAGTGGATATTACTTTAATGTGAAAAAAATCTTTCATTCTTATTTAAATTTAAAATTAGTTGGGGTTTTCTTGTAGTTTCTCAAATTTCTTAAGAATGGGGAATCTGTACCTAGAATTTCTGTTCTCTCTTATTCTACATAGTGGCTCCATGTTGTGTGATCTTGATGAATTAGCTCAATCTCTGTCCTCTGATAGAGCTGTTCATTTCTTGGATTCAAATGTGATTTTTGAGGGTGTCGCATTTTTGTTACTGCTAGAAGAGTTGATGTTTCTGCAGTTTTTATGTTATTTAGAGAAGGTGGTCTAAGATTAAGAAATATTGTGTGGCCATATTCTGAAATAGGTTTGCAGATTGATTTGTAAATTTTTGTGGCAAATTCCATGTTGCATCTTGTACGTTAATGCCTGGGAATGCTTTGCTCGGTTAATTGAATTAGTTTTTCTGGTATAGTTTTATGGTCTTGAGTATATTTGTTGAAGGTTAGTGGCAGCTTCGGAACTAGATTTTGCATGTGTAGTACTTCTTTCTGTGGACTTGTAGTACTCCTTGTTGTGGACTAAATTCCTGGAATTTTTAATTATTGCTTTTAATTTGTAATTTTCTGCTTTCTAAAGAGTTTCTTATTATTTCTCCCTTTAACATTAAGCAGTCGACACTCTCGTGATGGAGTTTATATTTTTTTTGTAGCTTTATAGAACCTGAATAGTTTTATTTTACTAGACATTGCGTAGCATATTGTTCGCTCCTTGTAGATGTATAGTCTGTTTTTCCGAAAACACTGCCTAGTGTCAATGTTATATTCTTTGATAAATCTATTGAATGAATGAATTGTCGAACAGTGGGTTGCCAAGGCAGTTGTGCATATAGGTCTCCTGATGGACCCGTCATGCCCCACCGGGGTTTACCAGAGCCCAACGGCCTTAGAGAAACCGATAAGGCTCTCTGGTCTGAAGGACTTAAAGTCACTCGGTACACTGAAAGTGTTACCCAAGTATTTGAACCTGGCGCGCGTGAGTGCTGGGCACTTCCCGACTACATGGTCAACGGTTTCATCCTCCTCACAGCACCATCGGCATTCCCGGTTGTCCGCAATACCGATAGTATGGAGATGGCTTCTTAAGTGCCAGTGACCGGTTAAAAGACCTGTCATTAGCCGAATTTCGCGTCTTTTTAGGCGTAGTAGATTTTTGGTGAGACAGGCAGAGGGCCCCCACCTATGTGCGCTTTGGCCTGTCTCATACCAGGGGAACAGTCCATCTTCGGTCCACTTGTCCAGCAGACCCTTCATTGACGCGACCGCAACGCATTTGGCGATACCAACTATGGGTTCCGGCCCCATCGGCACATTCGCGGATCCCAGTTTGGCAAGAGAGTCCGCTTCCTCATTACCTGCATGGCCTGCGTGGCCAGGTATCCAGACGAGCTGGACCCTGCAGCCAACCTGCACCAGTTTTTTCAGGACTTTTATCACTGCCCATCAGAAGGAGAGGACATTCCTGTATGTCCCGTGACCAAATTTTTGCGTGACCGGTCTCGCCAGCACGTAGTTCGCCGAGGACGTATAGCTTGTACGCAGTCCTCATTGCCTCGAATTGCACAACGAGGTCCAGAGGCGGAAGGCTCAGCAGAGTCTCAAGCGCTCTAGTTGGCGCCGTCCGCATGGAACCGCAAGACGTTGGACTCTGTCCAATTGAGCACGAATTTTCGCTTTCTCCGTACATGGCCACCAAACGATAGCCCCGTATGTGAGAAGAGGTCTCACAATGTGCGAGTAGATCCAGTGGAGGATCTTAGAAGACAGACCACAGGTATTGCCGAAAGCCCACCTGCAGGCCCTTAGCGCGCAGGTGGCATTCTGGTGTCTTCATGATCGTGCCAGGAGAGTTTGGGATCTAACTTGATTCCCAGAAATCCTGGGAGTAATGCAGCTGCACGCCACCTAGAGATATAACAGGGGGCGTGCCAAATTTATTTTTCGTGATAAATCTATTTTTGAGTTTTTATTCAGGAGCTAGCTCCATAATGCTGGGAATGTACTGTCTAGAATACAGCAGTTGTGTTGATTCTATGTACGGTTTTAAGGTACATGATTGATCACATCTACATCTTCAGCATTAGAGGTGGTACCAATGAATATTTAGTTAAGTTGCAACTCATCAATTAGCCTTAAATTAAAGACATGGGAAATATTAGGATATTTGTTTGGCAAATAAAAAATCCTCTCTGTATCCGGAATATTCCTTGGATACTATTAAAAAAAATGAGCATTTACTAAATCTGCATTTTTTAATTTATCAGGTACACCAAAATACGTATTATTGCATATTCCTTACATTACATCATTTAATTGCTCTGATATTTCTCAATAATTCTGTTCGTACATTTATAATTTTGTTTTCAGGCAACGTCTTTCTCAAACACGGATCTGAGCTCAGGCTTATACCAAGGGACAGAGTAGGAAGTGTTTAGCTTATTTTTTTTTAAATATATTGCATTCCGACTTTATACGTTTTCACTTAATAATTTTCCAACAAATTAAGGAAATTTGTTCCTTTCTAATTTAAAGAGAATTTTAAAAGCTTCTGTAGATTTATTGCTTTATTTAATGCGTTAAAAGGATTTTTCAATTATGTTTTTTTTTTTGTTTTAAAATATTTATTATTGTTTTGCCTAAATACTTATATGTCATAAAATGTATATAAATTTACCAATATATTTTTTTGTATGCAGGATTCTGCTATTGTTAATAAATACATGAAAAACCACTTATATTAGGAATGTATACAGACACAAAGTAAAAAATATGTAAATACTTTTTATCCAGTGCTTCGCCTTATTGTCTTAAAATACCCAAATTCATAAATAAAACCCGACATTCGTTTTGTATATAGAGCGATTTATTTACCATCGTATGAAACTACACTAGGGAAACACTAATTGTATATCATCATTAGATGTAAAATCAATACACAGATACAAAATTAAAAAATAAGTTACAAACAAATTGTATAAATACATTACCATTACTATAGCACTTACATCACTATGTACTATCCTTTATGGCGTATGAAAATACCGCTACTATTATATGTTTTAGTTGTTGGAGAGTATTTTTGAGCATAAGTTCACAGTAAAACAAACTTGCTGCTAATCTAGTGTGTGTGAAAATAAAAATTATTTTCTGAGTACAGTGAGAAAAGAAGCTTAACTATTGGTTCAAGTAAGTTGCAACAAAAAACACAGGTTAATTTCAATTGATAATGTAGTAAAGATTCATTAAAATAGTGTATAAAAGCTATAAAAAAGTTTGGCACACTTACATGGAATGTGTGTGACGACCTTTATAAGCAAAATATTGTATGAATATCGCCTAATCTAAGTTTTATTTAAAGATAAATGAACCAAAATTCTTATTTTACCAAATATTTTGGTGCTAATTTACCACAGAGAGCCAAAAACTTACATTGACTAGATGAAATGTCACCATCACCATAATACTTAAAACAATATGCGCTAAATGCAAATTTATGCTTAAGAGATCATTGGTACGTTTAAGGAAGGAGAATGGCACATCAAGCGTGATATGAATGCAAATACTGCAGGGTAGACAGCTTATTGGAATTATGTTTAAATTGAATTTTAAAACTCGAAAGAGAACATGTAAAAATAGAAATAATCCCCGTCCCTATATAACAGGAGAAATTACGTTATTTTATTGCCGAATTTTGTGAATACACTGTAGATAATAAAATAGTGTCGGCCCTAAGCATTAATTTTAATACCGGCCAAACGTACATGTTTTACAAATTACGTTTAACTACAGGCAGGAAGAGACGCCCTTAAGGGTTATGTGCATATGTATAGTATGCATTAAAATTTTGTGAAAATTGCACGTGTGAAAATATTCTTACATATATTACTTTCTGTATGTATCTTAAAGAGTTGTCCTTAATATTTAATTTCAGAATTCATTTAGTTTAATATAAAATTGAAAAATATTAAATACCCATGAAGCTTTTATGAGAACAATAAGATTCACAGCGAACTTTTTACAGTACAACGGTTTTTAAACCAATTAAAAAACATAAAAAAAGCTGTTCAGGCATGATCATTAAGAAATCGAGCATAAACTTGAGAATACAACACCATCAAAATCGATCGTTTAATATTGAATTAAAAAAAGCTTAATAAGCGATATCTTTTCTTAATACTAAAATTATTTTAAGTTATAAAGTATAAAAAGCGAGATTTTCTTCGAAGACCTCGAAAATCACAAATAAAATAAATCGAAGCCTACATATGTACTGACATATTTTTTTTTGCTAAAACGGCGTTCATTCATTCCACTCCTTCTCGTCTACGCCTTCCATCTCGTCTTGTTCTAGCTTCAGGTTCACTTCTAATCTATTACTCACCGATTTTTGTATCTGAAATGAAGATATATTTGTAGAGTGTTCATAATTACAACACTAATTTTAACATGCTGAAATCAACCAACCAAAAAGCTCTCCAGCTAGTTTAATTAATAAAAGTATACACGTTTGGCGAGTTGAATCTTAAGCGGCCCACTCACGAGCGAGCATGTTCGTCAACATGCTCCTCAACATGTTGCGGTGGCCACACACAATTGCAAATTTTGATCGAACATCAGTTTAACAAGTGCGCACATTCAGTCGAAGTCGGCCCATTGTAAATCGTCGGAACCAACAGACTTTCGAAACTACTTAAGAATGGATGAGACTGCATTTACAATACTGCTAAATCTTGTGAGACCCAACATAGAAAAAAAAAACACTGTAATGAAAGAATCAGTTAGCGCAGAAGAATGATTGGTAGCTACATTACGTTTTTTGGCTACGGGAAGGAGTTATGAAGACCTGAAGTTTAGTACTATAATGTCACCACAACTGTTGGGACAGCTCATTCCAGAAACTTGTCAACAGATCTACGATGTGCTAAGAGAAAACTACTTAAAGGTATGTAGGTATTTATTTGCATTATTTTTATTTATAACATCTGTAACTAAAACAAATTATAAATTATAAGCTGGCAACTTCACGTTTAGCTCGAATTGCCTTTGTTGCTGTGTAGAGTAAGAAATTCGCCTAGTTCTGTCTCGGGCTGCACTTGTGTGTCTGGCATTAGCGAATGAGAGGCTGAGACAGAGTTTGAAGCTGAATTGGAGTACCCGCAATAACCACTGCGTTGTATTTGCGACAACGGTTGCTGCTCAAAATTGGAGGTGGCAGATTCAGTATGAGTGTTATTGCGTTGTCGACTGATGGGCGAATAATTGGGGTATTGATGTGCAGAAGGATATTGATAATTATTGTGCAAATACTGCGGAGGATATTGCCCGGCATATGAAACCCCTGATCCCATAGGTTGAGGGTAATGCATTTGTTGCAAAGGCTTTGCTGCCACAGCAGATTGCTCTGTGAGATTTCCTAGTTTGCCGTGAAAAATTACATCTGCAATTAGTTTTTCGGCTATTATTCTTTGCTTTGCATCCATATCATTTAGTTGTAAGTCGATATTTTGCCCATAAATGCTCAGTTCTCTTCTCTGGGAATCATCACCTTTCAAAAAAGTTACATCTAGAAATTCCAGTTTCTTTTTCTCTGAAGATGTCTTAGGTACTTTAGGCGTGGTGTAGCTGAACTGCGCGATGTTGTAGATTCGGTTGACGGGGTTGCCGGAGACAGTAAATTTTCGACCTTAAATAAATGAAATAAAATAAGCAAATGAACAGGGAAATCAGTTGTCTAATAATCTAGATGTTTTTTCTTTCAGATACCGTCAACATCGTCCGAATGGACTGCAATTGCCCAAGATTTCAAGACCATGATATTGATGGTAAACATGTGGCAATTAAAAAACCTTGCAACAGTGGATCATATTGTACTCCTTTTAGCGGTAGTAAATGCCAAATACGAATTTCTCTATGTTTACACTGGAAGCAATGGCAGAACTTCAGATGGGGGGATTTTGCAAGAAACTGACTTCTACGATGGTTTACGTAACAACACATTAAATCTACCATTGCCCAGAGAACTACCGGGAAGAAATGTTGCATTGCCATATGTTTTTGTTGGAGACTCAGCATTTCCTTTAGAAAAAAACATAATGAAGCCTTATGCACAAAAAAATATTACACATGACGAAAACATTTTTAATTATAGGCTTAGCAGAGGAAGGAGAGTTGTTGAAAACGCCTTTGGCATTTTAAATTCACGTTTTGGGGTTTTTCAAAGAAGTTTTGCTATTAAATTGGAAAATGTAGATGCAGTTATACTTGCTTGTTGTGCCCTGCACAATTTTTTAACACGCTACAGCAAGAATTATTTGCAAGCCTCTGCAGATGTTGAAAACGCTGACACTGGTGAAATTACAAAGGCAGATTGGCGTGAAAAAGTAAATCAGCTTATTGGTCTAGAACAAGTAAGAGGGAGACAGCCAACAAAATTGAGAGAAAGCAAAATAAGGGATTTGTATAAGGATTATTACGTTAGTGATTATGGAAGTATACCTTTCCAAGAAATAATGATTAATCGTCATTGAATTAAGCAGCGGGTAACAATTAAATTTTGTAATGTTCTTTAGAGGTGTTTTTTTAACTATTTTTTTTAGTGTAAGTACCTATGATCTTATCTATAAAATACATCTGCTTTGTGACTTCGAAAATATATATTATATCTTCCTTACCTGTGAATTCTTACTTTCCTCATCACTCTCAATCTCAATCATAGAAGATTTGCCTTTTCTTACAGTTTCACAATCAGCCGTAAATAAAAGAAGCTCATAATACCAAAGAGAAGGTTCATATACATCAAGTGAGGTCCCCGTTCCTTTTGACTTGATTACTTTTCTGAGTTCTCTTCGAAACGATGCCCGTAAACATTTTATTTTTTTATTTACAAATTCTTTATCCGCATCAGGAAAAATAGACTTGCATTTTTCTAATGTTTGTTTGAATATTGCTTGTCTTATTTGTTCTTTTTTCACAAGCAAGGCAGGGATTCGTAAAGTTCTATAAACTCTTTCCAGAACTCTTTATTGTCGCTGAAAGATTTTTTTTTAATGTGTCCTCTTCGCAATACTGGGTACGACTAACCACGCTGACGTCGGCAACCTGACACAGCGGCACACACGTTGCAACATGCTCGGCTCTCGTTGCGGTTTTTCGATATTTTCCAAAAACCGGCAACTTGGTAGCATGTTGCGCAACTTAGCCACACACCAACAAATTTGTCGTCACCAACCACGTTAACGAACATGCTCGCTCGTGAGTGGGCCGCTTTACGGATTAAGTTTTAATGTATTAGACCTAATAGATAGAGAGTAGACAGAGAACGACTGCATCGGTAACCTCCCACCGATAGCGACGTCGATTCTCAGTACCGCTCGCAATGTGAATTTATTTTTGGCTTGCTCGCAGTGATGTTTAGCAAGCGCTTGGAGATGGGTAGGTTAGCCTCGAATCGAGTATTGGAATTTTACGCGCACACGAAAGATAAAAATTTCTGTTGTTTTTTAACGTGCTCATAATCGCAAGTCAAAAAAACAACTTTAATATGCTCAAATCTTTAAAACCTTTGGTGAAAACTAAATACAATATTCTAAAATAAAATGAAAAATAACTCTCTTAAACAAAATAATAATTCTAATTAAATGGATTATTTAATAAGGTGTTCAAATACACCTCCTTGTTGGACTTCACAGTATCCCAACCTGTCGTAAAATTCTCTACGTACATTGGCTAACATTTCAGGTGTAATGGACCTAGAAATATTAATAATAATAATTAAGTCGCAATTCGTCCAAATTAACGGCTCTTTCATGTCGGTGTTGGTAAAGAATTTACCAGTTTAAGAAGTAGTCGCGAGGCGTCAGATCTGGAGATCGCGGAGGCCATGGTATGGTACCTCTTGTGGAAATAAGCCGTTCAGGAAAAGTGTTTGTTAACTAGTCCTGCACTTGTCTAGCGTTGTGAGCGGGACATCCGTCTTGTTGAAACCAAATTTCCTCAAAATTAACATCCAAGTTTCGTACAGCGGGTATAATATTTTGTTGCAATAAAAGTAAATATCTCTCAGAGTTTAAGGTACCATCAATAAAAATAGGCCCTACAATGTGATTGGCTACCAGTCCAAACATTTACCTTTTGCGGGTATTGAGTTCGTAAAGGTACACTCAAATGTAGATTTTCCCGAGACCAATATCTCACGACTGAAGAATTATGTCGACCTAGAAGAGACCCGTCTGTAAATAAAATATTACTTGTGACGTCGTTTTGATCAATTTTTTCTCTTACACAAACTCCAAGCGTTTTATTTGACCTTCTGGAAAAATTTCTTGAGTGTTTTTAATTTTATAGGCTTTGTACTTATTTCTTTTCAAAATATCACGCACTGTACGACTTGGAATATCAATTTCTTCAGAAATTTGGGAGCTAGAACAAGGTTCACTTACTTCCACAAAAGCACACACCTTGACCTCCTTTTCAATCCTAGCGCCAGGTGTTTGACGAGGTTCCTGATCGCCACTAGAACATTTTGCACACCGATTTACACATCCCGACTGCTCAAACTTATGCCAGATATTATAAATTGTTTTAGCAGTAGGGACTTGCTGATCAGGATATGCAAATATAAAACGGCCGACAACTTCTTCTGCACTATCCGCATGACAATACCATTTAATGATATTAATCTTTTGATCAACAGTAAAAATCATTTTTATTTTATTACTGTATCCGTCTTCGTACCAAAGGTTGAAATAAATTGTAAACATGATCGGCTAATACGTACATAGGTATGCGAGGAATTGCAACCGAACTTTAACCGGACTGATAAGCGCAACGACGACGCGATAGCCGCCCAGGATCCGTCTCCTTCTTACACATTACGCAAAAATCATATTCGAAATTTTTCAACCGCCGAACGTGTATATTCCCAAAGTAATGGCAATATGCAATATAAATTTTGTTAAAGTTACTGATATTGACTTGTTAATATGGTCTAAAAGATTTGTGCAATCAGGCATTACACTGTAGATTTTGTATTTATTAACTTATAAATATGACGTAATTTTCCTTATCTTATATGGTAAAAAATGCACTACAATGAGAAATATGTTTAGTAGGGACCCAAATATCGCATTTTTAATTACTGTATTGAAAATTGAGATTCGAACTGGACATGAAAAAATGCCTATTTACCTCTTCTTGTTTATTCTTTGTCTGAGACGATAACTCGGGACTCCACGCCAATTTATTATAAGGCTTTGACGTTCCTATAAATGGACTAGATGCCGATTTGTTTATGGTCCTGTTATCTTGTGTGGGCTGAGTTTCCGTTACTAAAATGATTATTAATACGTATATAAGTTAATGGTAAATGTGAATGTAAATGTTCTATAATTTAAGATGTTCTGGTTGTGTAATTCAGTGTAAGTTAACAGACACATCGTTAAGGTTATTTTTCATCGTAAATGTAACATAAAATTTGAAACTAAGCGCCAATGAAATACTAAGATTTAGTAATTCATTGCATCCTCCTACGATTACCAAATAGTAGTGGCAAAAAGTAGATAGACTATTAAAAAATATAGGAATTCTGGACGCTGGTATACAACAATTGTTATTTTATGACAAACTTGTCATTAGTATTTCGTAAAATAATTTTTATCATTAATTACAGCTTGACATCTGCGCGGCATAGATTTTATAAGCATGTAGAGTAAACCAACAAATAAATCATGTTTATTGGAATAATTCATTGTTCTTAAGTTTTTGTCGATAATTTCCACAATTTTAGATTGGGTTAAGATCCTGGGAAATTGGAATAGCTACTTTACAACAGAAATTTATTCCTCATTGAAAGATCGTCTTACATGCTACAAAGAATGTTTAATGAATATTTTCTTAGAGCTAAAAGCATACGATTTTTAAGAGTATCAAGGGTCTTAAGCCTATATATTAGTCCCTATAATATTTTGCAGATATTAGCTTGGAGATACACTTTATATTCCTTAGTCTTTAGATCAATGGATTAATGGAAGTACATGCATCTCAATTGAAAACCATTCCAGATTATTATTAAACAGTAAGAACGTTAGCAAAATGTGTAGTGTATCTACTTTTGGCCAATACTGCAATAACAGATAAAAGGTACATTAAAGAAAACCATTCTCATAAATCCAAAATAACCTAATGAAACATCAATAAAAGTTCATAATTCGTGCTCATAACACGTCTGCAATTATTTGCTTTCAATAATTGCACATATGAGATATGACTATTTTCTACTATAGTACTTACATGACTCCATTCCGTCAGGTTTCAAGCTGATCCTCTGAACCGGTTTATCTTTACCAGTAAACCACTCTGAACTCGAACATGTAGGAGACCACGTAACCTACAAATATAATTATTTATGTGACAAATGTAGAAAATTCTTCTTTTTTGTAAATGGGAATTTTTTGTTCTGTTCTGGATTCCAGACATGTATATAGCAATCAAAAAACCTCATTAGGTCGACTGCAGTGTGACCCATCAAATAATATTATGTCACTTTTATTGTTGTTTACTGTTTATTTTATTACAAAATTCTTTCGTTGCATTAAGCGGAAGTAGTATCCTCAGGTTTTGAGTCAATTGATGAGTTCTGCCTATTATTATCCACTTTATGAACTGAAAATAGTATGCCAAAGGCATAAAAAAGGCATTTAAAGGCATTTAAAATTTGCATAAAAAAAGCTTCTACTGCATGGACTCTCTTAATTTCTCAATAAATGCTAAAGAATACTTAGGCGAAACCTTTAGAATAAAAATAAAAGCACTAGAAATAGATTTATGACACAAGTTACCTAAAATTGTCACGTCTCAGACACGACTTTTAAAAATTTCGTTGAAAAAGAACCGAATCGATGGATTTTCGTGATTTTTTTCAATAAAAGCTAAAGATCATTCCAAGACAACCTTTGAAACAAAAATCAAGCCGATCTAAGCACTAGAGGTAGAGTTATGAAACAAGTTACATGAAATTGTCTCGTCCTGGATATGACTTTCAAAAATTTGGATAAAAAACATTCTAATTCTAACTTCATGAATTAATTTCTCAATAAACGCTGATGAATATTTGAAACGCTGATGAAACTTTTAAAATAAAAAAGAAGCCAATATGATCATTAGAAGTGGTGTTATGACACAAGTTATCTAAAATTGTCTAGTCTTGGACATGATTTTTAAAAATTTCGTTCAATAAGATCTTAATGCATGGATTTTCAATAAAGGCTGAAAAACATTCTAAGAAAACCCTCAAGACAAAAATCAAGCTAATCTGAGCACTAGAAGTAGAGTTATGACTCATCTTACCCAAAACTATCTTTAATATTACACATGATGTTCAAAAATTTGAATAAAAAAGCTTCCAATGCATGAACTTTTTTAATTTCTCAATAAATGTTAAAGAATATTTAACAGAAATCTTTAAAATTAAAATGACGTCGATCTGAGCACTAGAAGTAGAGTTATGATTATGATTGTTACCCGAAATTGTCTCGTCTTGAGCTTGATTTTCAAAAATTTGGATATAAAAGATTCTAGTGCATAGATTTTTGTGACATTTTAATAAAGGCTGAAAAACATTCCAAGGGAACCAACAAAAAGAAGAATTAAGCTGATCTAAGCACTAAAAGTATGTCTCTCTAAGTATGTAACCTTTAGAACCTTTATAAAATTGAAAGGAAAATTCACGAAAATAACTGAAAAAACATAAACTCTAGTGATGAAAAACTGTTGGTTAATTGGCATTTGTTGCTCCTCACTGTCACAAGAATAACTAGGACCAAAAACAACGAAAACCAGACATCATACCACATTCTACGGAGAACTAGGTACAACGTATTAGCTTATAGTTACAAGCCGCCCAAGTAAAGCTTGAAATATACATTCTGCAATTAAATGTTAAAATGTTTCTTGCTAAAATACCGCCTGGGCTAACTCCGTAGTTCTAGAAAATAAAAATGTAATCTTGTAATTTCGTTACAAATCCCCCCTTGCATCGGAAAAATGCAAATTGTTTTCGATTTTCAAATATTTGGATAAAACAGATTCTGATGCATGGATATTCATAATTTCTCAACAAACGCTAAAGAATGTTTGACAAAAACAAACTGAAAACAAATATTAAGTCGATCTGAGCATTAGACGTGGAATTGTGACACAAGTTACCTAAAATTGTCTCGTCTTAGACACTACTTTTAAAAATTTGGTTAAAAAAGAACCGAATGGATGGATTTTCGTGATTTTTTTCAATAAATACTAAAGATCATTCCAAGGCAACCTTTGAAACAAAAATCAAGCCGATCTAAGCACTAGAAGTATGACTTTCAAAAATTTGGATAAAAAACATTATAATTCATGAATTTAATTAATTTCTCAAAAAATGCTGATAAATATTTGATAGAAACCTTTGAAACAAAAATGAAGCTAATCTGATCATTAGAAGTGGTGTAATGAAACAAGTTATCTAAAATTGTCTAGTCTTGGCCACGATTTTAAAAAATTTCAATAAAAAAGATCTTAATGCATGAATTTTCATCATATTTTCAATAAAGGCTGAAAAATATTCTAAGAAAACCCTCAAGACAAAAATCAAGCTAATCTGAGCACTAGAAATAGAGTTATGCCTCATCTTACCCAAAACTATCTTTAATATTACACATGATGTTCAAAAATTTGAATAAAAAAGCTTTTAATGCATGAACTTTCTTAATTTCACAATGAATGCTAAAGAACATTTAACAGAAACCTTTAAAATTAAAATGACGTCGATCTGAGCACTAGAAGTAGAGTTATGATTATGATTATTACCCGAAATTGTCTCGTCTTGAGCATGATTTTCAAAAATTTGGATATAAAAGATTCTAGTGCATAGATTTTTGTGACATTTTAATAAAATCTGAAAAACATTTCAAGGGAACCAACAAAAAGAAGAATTAAGCTGATCTGAGCACTAGAAGTATGTCTTTTTAAGTATGTAACCTTTAGAACCTTTATAAAATTGAAAGGAAAATTCATGAAAATAATTGAAAAAACATAAACTCTAGTGATGAAAAACTGTTGGTTAATTGGTATGTGTTGCTCCTCACTATCACAAGAATAACTAGGACTAAAAACGAGGAAATCCAGGCATCATAACAGTCTATGGAGGACTGGGTACAACGTATTAGCTTATAGATACAAGCCACCCATAACCCTCGAGTAAAGCTTGAAATATACATGTTTTTTGGTAAAATACTGCCTGGGCTAACCCATATTTCAATAAAATAAAAACGAAATCTTCTTACAACTTCGTTACAAATCCCCCCTTGCAACGGAAAAATGAAAATTGTGTCCGATTTTCAAATATTTGGATAAAACACATTCTAATGCATGGATATTCATAATTTCTCAATAAACGCTAAAGAATGTTTGACAAAAACAAACTGAAAACACAAATTAAGTCGACCTGAGCATTAGAAGTGGAGTATGACACAAGTTACTTGAAATTATCTCGTCTTAAATATGATTTCCAAAAATGTTGATAAACAAGATTCTTATGCATGGATTTTCATGGTTTTTTTAATAAAGGATGAAGAATTTTCTAAGGGAACCCTTAAGACAAAAATTAAGCCGATCTGAGCACTATAATTAGAGTTAAGACACAAACTACCTAAAAATGTCTCATCTTAGACACTGTTAGGAGGGTTTACTAAGCTTTAGCTGCGTGTTGTTAACACTTTTTTGTTATGAAAACACCTTATTTAGGCTAAAAACCAAACTTGTATTCAGCGAGAAACAAGGCACCTCTTTACAAAACCATTTCTTACTGAAGAGAGAGAGAGAGAGACCTAACAATTTTTAGCAACGCATGCTCCTAACACCACGTAGTGGCGGGTTTTAAAAGTAATATACTTGGATGTTACCACACTGACTGAAATTAAATATTATTTTGTCAAACTGCAACACCAGTTACTAACAGACTTGATTTTTAAAAATTTCATTAAAAATGAACCGAATGCATGGATTTCGTGATTTTTTTTAAATAAAAGCTAAAGAACTTTACAAGGAAACCTCTGGAACAAAACTCAAGCTGATCTGAGGACTAGAAGTAGAATTATGACACAAGTTACTTGAAATTGTCTCGTCTTTGACGATTTTCAAAAACTTGGATAAAAAGGATTCTAATCTAGCTCAAAGGACCAGGAGGCGGGGGTAAAATCTGTTAAAATCCATTTATATCGCGTGATTGGTAATCAGTGTTTAACTTATGAAGAATTAAACACAATTTTAATTAAAATTGAAGCCTTTTTGAATTCACGTCCTCTTACACCCTTTAATAACGATCCAAACGACCTGACCGCCTTGACACCCGGGCATTTTTTAGTACTGGAGCCTCTGACTGCTCTCCCCGAGACTGATGTGACCTCGTTACCTGTAAATCGTTTAGATCGCTGGCAGATGCTCCAAAAAATGCATCAAGATTTCTGGCGCCGTTGGTGTAGTGAATATTTGCACACGCTACATCAACGTGCCAAATGGCATAAGCCTATTGTTAACCTCTCTCCTGGAACTCTAGTGCTAATTCGCAGTGACTTAGCACCGCCCCTGCAGTGGCATATGGGTCGAGTTAAGAAGGTACAGCCGGGTTCGGATGGAGTAGTCAGAGTCGCTACTGTTCAAACCAGTAATGGCACCTTGAAGCGACCTGTAGTCAAGCTATGTCCTTTGCCCCTTTCAAGCCACTGAAAAATGCAATGCATTTTTGGTGGGCGGTATGTTCAGTTTTCTTAAATTTTACAACAGTTTGAATCAAGTAGTTCATTCTTCATTCTATTTCAAATTTTCATTAAACTTTAACTCAATTTCGCTTGGCTCACTGTGTAGAAACAGTTAGTTAAAGTATTTCTATTCAAATGCATTCAAAAGAATGTTTTGAGGCCTTATAAAAAGGTGCGCGTCCAACATACTGAACCAGTTTGTTGAAACCCATTATCAGAAGAAGTAAATTCGCTAAACCGCATCGCTCACGCATCTAGTACCACCCGATACAATCCCGTGTTTATGGGATAAACCGCATTTCGTAATGAGAAAAAGCTGGCTAGCTAACGCGAGTGAAAAACTGTAATCGAGAGAAAACCAGGTAAGGTCTCACAACCACTAATTGTCAAAAAACAATAAATACAGTCCACTTTTCTCAACAGTGAGCTTTCGATACAGTACTTTCTTAAATAAAAATCAAATAGACATGGATATTCTAATTCACGCATAGATTTTCGTGTTTTTTTTAATAAACGCAGAATAACATTCTAAGGGAACCCTTAAAATAAAAATCAAGCTAATCTCAGCACTAGAAGTAAAGTTATGACTCAACTTACCTAAAACTATCTTTCCTATTACACATGATGTTCAAAATTTTGAATAAAAAAGCTTCTAATGCATGGATTTCCTTAATTTTTCCAACTGAGTTGGAGTGAATGTACAATATTTACCATCGAGGGGATATACAAGATACTGTCTTTACTGCCCATCTTCAATTCAAGATAAATAAAGATCACAGAATTCCCCATTTTATTACTCTATACATTTCTGAAATACTCTAGTCACTTACTCTAGTGGGAGGAAATAAATCATCCTGAAACAATTCCGTTTTAATCCTGGGCACTGTAAAACTAAGCGGCTCGATCGAATTGTTCGTTAACCTGTACGCTTTAGCAAACTCGACGTTCTGAACGTCGCACACGTTCTTCGGTAAAAACGATAAACCTTGATGCAAAGAATTGCACCTGTGATGGCTCAACGGACAAATGTACGGATGTTCTTCAGTTATTTCGAAGGCGTAGATCGTTAGATCACCCTAAAAAGTAGCATAGGGGTTAGAATACCGGAATTTTTCGCGATGTAATTTAATACTTTTCCGGTGCAGAACAAGGTCGAACTGTCTTCATCGTAGAATGGTATGAGAATAGCTGGAGAGACGTCTAAGCCGACGGTGTTTAATGGGCTGTTAAGGTCCGTGGCCTTATAAATGCTGATTTGTCTCTCGGACACTTTGTCAAAGCCCATTGTGACTAAGTATCTGCTGTCCAAGGCCCACACTATTCTAGCACCTCTGTTGCCTTCAGGACCTGTAAATAATTAATAGGAGTAATTAAAGATTTTGATTCAAAAAATATAATCAAATAGCCCCAAAAGAAAAATAATATTTGTTCAGGTTAATGGACGAGTAGGAATCATTGGAAATTAAATGGCTGACTGAGTCGCCAAATAAGCAGTAATTGATGGTATAACTTTAGAGACCTTGCAATCATAAAATCTTATGATTGCATAAGCTATTGAGGAATAAAGAGCAGTTTTTCCAAACATGAATTCGACGAGGCAAGCTATTTATCAATTCCTCTAAAACCGCCTGTATAAGCTGTTCTGTGCTACTAGGGTTATTTTGACGAGCTCAAATCTTTCGTTTGACCTTATCCTATAAGTGACTATAGGATTTAGATCCGGTAAGCAAGAAGGCCACTCCAAAACTGCAACACCTTCACCTTCTAAGAAACATTTTGCAAATCTGCTGATATGTCGAGGTGCATTATCTCGCATAAAATAAAACAAAATCGCCAAAACCAACTTTCCAGAGCCTGAGTGCAGGTTGCAAAACTAAATCGACATACCTTTGATCTGACACGTCACTAGAATGAGTGACGATAGGTGTACAAAAAAAGCTACTGGAATGGAGACCACGCCCCGATAAAACAAATAGAGTAAGATCACCTACACATTGGACCAACGACCTAAAAAGGGGTGCCAATAATTGGATCCAGGCAGACCAGGATAGACTTATACAAATTCCAAAAAACAAAATCATAGTTTACTTATATTTTTAATGAAAATTCTTCATACGCCTGGAGCGAGTACTTAGTAATAATATAAAAGGCTGAAATTTTCAGGGAATTTTTTTTTGTTGCTATTTCTCACCTTGTAAAACAAAACCTCCCAAGTATTCACTAACAAGATTATTCTGATAACACCAACACGTCAAATTTAAATCTAGCACATATCACTTACCTTTTCCTTCTTTTATGGGCACATCGCTTTTCCTAGGATTGTACACGCGAAGTTTACCGTCCTTGCATACCGTAGCGCACATGTTACCGCAAGGTGACCAACAAAAACTAAAAATCTGGTCGGTGTGGCCTTTTAACGATATCTGCTCCGTTAACGTGGTCAAGTCCCATAGTTTTATTGTCATATCGTATGACCCTAAATAAAGAATTACGAGTTTAGAATACAATAATTGCGTTTAAGAATTAGTAAAAGATCTAACTATGATTCAATCAGATCTAAAGCAATAAAAGGGCTGAGCTTTGTTCTGATATATAACTCGTGGTTTATCACTTTTTTTTATTAACGATTTTGTTTTATTCTTTGGGAGGGTATCAACTGGAGCAACTCGTCTATTTGTACCCAGAATTAAATGCTTTACAGTCATTAAACAAATATACCAGTAGTAGATGAAGTTAAAAATTTAGGATTAATTGTTGATAGCAGCTTAAGCTTCTTAGCCCATATAAATAAAAAATTGTGCATTGCTTATATGCCTCTAAGGGGTCTGAATAATCTAAAGCGTCACATTTCAGCCTAAACTAAATACTTCTTATGTAATACATTAATAATTTCTTTGTTTGTTTATAATCAGTTTATAATAATGCAATTACTAGTGCAATTCCTAATTCTACCCAAAAACTGCAAAATTCCCGTATGAGGTTTTCGTATGGAATCTCAGAGAGAAGTGGCATAACTCCTTATCCTTAATCTTTACTATTATCTAAATATGGAAAACCACCATACCTAAAAGAGATACATATTTAATATTTGTGATCACTTCCACAATACTAGATATTTTAATCGCTACATAATAGCCCAACATCGTACAACCGCGTATTAGCGATCCTTCAGCTTTATTGCTATTCAAATGTGAATCATTTACCTGATTATGCAAAGAATTACTCTTTTTATAGATTCAAACAATATATTTAAAGGTTTCTTTTAGAATTTCAAATCAATACTTGATATGCACTAATAGTTCCTTGATATAAGTGTAATATAACTATAAGTAAACAGTATTTTGGTTAGAAAGTTTCTAAGACGTTAAAATAGCAAGACAAACTACAGCAAGTAGAACACAAGTTATCTATTTTAGTTTAAATCAACGTCAATATGAAATCCTAATAGTTTAGTTTCTGTTACTAGAGCAATAGTTTTCCTGTGATTTTAAAATAAGACATAAAAACCTGCAGAGTCAACTACACTTACCGGAAGCCAAAACGTCTTTGGAAGTAGGATGAAACTTAATAAAATAAATTTTATCCCCGTGGGCGTTAAATTCTTTTTCAGGTTCATTGGTGGGCTCGGTCAAGCCGTTTTCCGGAATTTTCCATATTTTGATGACACCATCGTCGCATGCCACGGCAAGCCTCTGATTATCGAACGGGTCCCATTGAAAGTCCATAATGTTATTTCCTTGCACCAAAGTTGGAATTACCCCGTCCGGTAGTTTGCCTATAATAAAATGATTAATATATCTGCAATTTTTTTGAGCGTAAATAAAGACAAACTTACCGGTTTTCTTAAGCTCGAAAATAGCTATTTTACCTCCAGGTCCGCTTAAGGGCACCGCCACTCTCTCAGGATTAGCTAAAATTATTATTTACATTGATTGGTTAAGGAATGTTAGGGTACTAGCTTACCGTGGAATCCATCACACTCCCCAGAAATCTGTCTACTAAGATTTCTGATATTTTCTATGTGGAAACTTTTATGAGCCGTAGTACCTTTTAGATGTCTAAACTTTGACACTCGTCCTGAAATATGAAAACATTTGATAGAATTAAAATATAATATAATAGATTTGGAGGGACGATATTGAAAGGGATATGGAGACACCCAACATATTTTATCTACTTTTTCTTCATAAATAATCTGTTTAGAGCTGTAGGTGCAATCGATTGTCAATGTGCATGCTATTCCGATGACTATGTTATTCTAGTCATATGTGGGAATATCATCTTTCATAAAGAAGAATATTTATCAAAAGTTCATTTATGGATCAGCACTTTCTAAAAGTTATTGCTAAAAAACTATGTAATTACCATTTTCAATGAGCAATAAAATATACCTAGATATATGGCTTTATGAATATGAAAGTCATGCACACTATGTTGCTGAAAAAATTCGAAAAACGATTTATAAATTCTACCATCTACGGAAAATCCTCTCTAGTAAGTCACCTAAAATGATCTATCAATTATTTGGTGGAACCATGTGCAAGTGTCTTAGTTTCACTCAAAAATAAATGATTCAAGGTATGTAATAATAAAAATAAAAGATATTCGTCCGAGTTACTTGGAAAATATGTCTGTATGGATAAAGGAGAACTACCAGCAGATTTTCATTCAGATTACTTTATTGTCCCAATGCCTTGTTGTTACCGCTATTTATTTTATAATAGGTAGGTAATTTTAGGAAATATTTAGTGGTAATTAAGCTTTTCACAATAGTAGTACATATTGTACATCTTATTTAAAAAAATAGTATTAATAAAGCCAAACCTCTTGAAATAATATTACCCATGAATTAGGTATCAGAACGAGACACATGGCCATTGAAGGACACCTGAACAAAATTGGAGTGTATGATAAAGGAGAACTTAATTGCCGATTGTACAAAAAGGAACAAGAAACAGTCCGACATTCCAACTATGAGGCCTTGGGCTCCTCAAAAAGGCAATAAATATTTGGGAGACATACTGGACCCAGAAGCACTAGGTACCATATCAACGGAAGACCTGTACAGACTGGTACAGTGCAGCGAGGTGCTAGACTGGGTACTATAGATGCAATATCGGGGTGAGCACAATAAGCCTTTCGGCTGAGGTGCAAAATAGACGCACCCCAAAAGAGGGAAAAAAATATCCATGAATTGTACTTTATATTATTAGGTGCAGGGTGTCCCCAAAAGGCCTTTAAAAATCTCATCACATATTTCGAAGATCTTGCTCCGATTCCGACCTATAGGACCGTAAAGTTAAAAAGTAAAATTTTTTTTTTAAAATTTATGAACCTGTTTTACGAACTAACACATTAAACGTTGTATCCAGGGGTTTTTTGGGATGCGAAAACCGAATATGCGCCATGTGGCCATCAGAGGGCGCTTCACGCTGTACTTTTAATGGTTTAAAATGTTCATAACTTTTTTCTCTTATAGATAAGAAAATATAGTAGTTATAATTATTCTGGATTGTATACTTTTTATCAAATTAGGCTTCGTGAGTATTTTTTTTAATGTTGTTCAATCATTTATTTTTACTGCTGCAATTAAGGTAATTAGTAAATAAAATATTTATTTAAGGTTAAATTAGTTAATAGATTTATTTGTCTAACATTTCTAATTGATGATGAAACAAGGTAAGAATAAAAATTATCTGTTAGTACAATATTTAATAAAAGAATAGAAATTAAAAATGCTGTAAAAATTAATATAAATTTAGGTAGAATACATTTTTCGTTTGATACTAATCTAGTTCTATAGATAAATATTACTAATATACCCCTAATTATAGTTAAAAAAATAATATATCTAAATCAGTAATTAAAATAGAATATTCTTGAGAATATACATATTAAAATAGTTTGTGCTAAAAGCACACCCTCGAGGGATAGAGGGTGGTTCATAAAAATAAATATTATAGAAAATACAAAGTTTAAAATTAAAAAAGAAATCGTAATAACAGGAAATAGTTCATGAAAAATATTAATTTTGGAGATTGAGGATAGGGGTTTCCTTTTCCTGAAGTTTTAAAAGAAAAATCTTATTTCTGGTTTACAAGACCAGTACTTGTATTAAATTATTAAAACAATGCTAATATTTTATACTTATTTTTTAATTTTATTATTTTTTTTCAGGTATTTCAAATTTTGTGCTATAAAATAGTCACTTTCTTTCAATATTGTTAAGATTAGAATTTATTGTTTCATCTTACATACGTTTATACGTATTTATATTTATAAATTTTTCTTACTATGATTTTGAGTATTTTTTAGCTTTTTTTAATTTCCTCGTGGATTTTAAACAAAAAATGATTTTTTTTCTCTGAACATATTAAATCCGTGTTATACAAGGCAACAGTGAATAATAAAGAGGAACTATGGCAACGCATTTAAGACGCAACAAACAATCCTCGACTTAATGCATGAAGTTATGCAAAGAATTAATTTTAATTTTTTTAGGCGTATAAATCGTTGTATTAATTAAAATGGGGAACATTTCGTACAATTTTTATAAAATTCATATTATTTAACAAATTAATTTCGTGCCTAAATAAAACAACTAATTTTTTTTATTTAAAATATTTGAATATACCGTTGAGACATCGAACATCTAAAAACCGAATTATCGCGAAAAAGACTAACTTTAGCGGGGTTTAACAAAAAGTTCTTTTTTGTTTAAAATTGACGAAGAAATTGTTTTTTTTAATAAAAAAGTAAGAAAATACACTGACAAATAGTTACGGACGTTTTAAATCATTAGAAGTGCAGTGTGAACCGCCCTCTGATGGTCACAGTGAAAGGGTGCGCATATTCGGGTTTCGCATCCCAATAAACCCCTGGCTACAAATTTTTAAAGTAATACGTAAAAATTTTCATAAGTTTTTAAAATTTTAATTTTATTTTAAAAGTCCTGTAGGTCGGAATCTGAGTTACTTTAAATTGGCCTATTATCTCACGAAGATGTGGTGAGATTTTGTAAAGACCATTCGGGGACACCCCGTAATTCTATAGCATTTAATATAGTGTAAAAGTGGTCACCCTAGTTTTGGTGTGTTTTAATAAAATAAAACTTTTTTAAAGCGCAAAGTTCTGTCCAAGAACATAATTCACGAAAGATCCGCTCAGATGTAAGCTAGTGGTGGAGGCATCTACACTATTAAGCTGCCTACGAGTTACAGTCAAATCCGTACATAAAGATAGCAAAATCAGAATCTACAAGACTTGTATGAGACCGATCATGTCAACAGAAGTCCGCGAAGACACCAACAAGACGAAACACATGCTTAAATGAAAACACTGAGAACAATATTTCCTAAATATTTAATCAGAAGGATATTAATAAATGCATCGATATTTTTTACAATGCTCTCTATTTTGCTATTGAGATGTTTGTTCCAATTAAACATTTTAAATCATCTAATTTTCCCACTTGGTTTAGTAGAAAATTACAGAATCTTGTTCTTCAAAAAAAGATTGCTGACACAAAATTCAAAAATAGCAAGGATCCCATGGATTATTTTAATTTTACAAATTTGAGGAATAAATGTAAAACTCTTCGTGATGAATGTTTTAGGTCATATATTGAAAGATTAAATACTGAAATTTCTCATGATCCTTCTTCATTTTGGAAACACATCAATAGATTACGTAGGTCTGATTCATACCCTAATAGCATGCATATGGAAGCCGAGGTTGCTGGTAATGGTCAAAATATTGTAAACTTATTTGCTAGGTATTTTGAAACTACATACAGGCAACCTGTCCGCAAGGCTCCTGACTATAAATTTGATTACAGTCTGGATTTAAATCGCATCTCTTTTTCTTTATTGGACATATTTGATGAAATCTTACGCCTTCCTAACAAACATTCTTTTGGCGCTGATGGTATCCCATCTGTTTTTCTTAAAAACTGTGTGTGCACTCTGAGTAAGCCTCTGCATCACCTTTTCAATCTTTGCTTGACATCAGGCAAATTTCCTGATTATTGGACGGTAAGCTTTTTAACACCAATTCATAAAAATGGCGATAGAACTGATATTTGTAACTATAGAGGTGTGTGTATTCAGTCTGTAGTTCCTAAGCTGTTTGACAGGTTGTTTTCTGTGCGATTTTCGTGGCACTGTAGGCGATTGCTTAGTGATCATCAGCATGGTTTTTGTCAGGGTAGATCTACGGTGACTAACCTGTTGACTTACCAATATGATTTGATTGGTGATTTTGAGAGGTCTGTACAGGTTGATAGTGTGTACACAGACTTCTCGAAGGCCTTTGATAAGGTTGGTCATGAACATCTGGTTCAGAAGTTTGGGGCTATGGGTCTTGGTAGGATTTTGGTCGAATTTTGTCACAGTTTTTTGGCTGGTCGCACACAGTTGGTCAGGATAAGTAATTATATTTCTAATGGTATTGAAGTATTTTCAGGCGTGCCTCAAGGTTCGCATATGGGACCGGTCTTTATTAACTTGTTCATAAGAGATTTGAGTGATGTAATTGTTCATTCAAAACATCTTGCTTTTGCTGATGATTTTAAATTGTATAAAGCCATTGAGTCATATCTTGATGCTGAGCTACTTCAATTGTATTAAAATAGTGTTGCTGAGTGGTGTAATAGCAATAGTCTGGAACTGAATGTAAAGAAGTGTGTATGTATTTCGTTTGGTCGTTCTAATAAAATTATTAATTATCAATACACAATCAATAATAACGAACTCAAGTCAGTTGATACAGTTAAAGATTTAGGTGTTCTTTTCGATACCAAGCTAACTTTTTTGCCGCACATTTTGGATATTATTAACAGGAGTATGCGTAGTCTTGGTTTTATCATTAGAAATAGTGTACATCTTTCACCTTATTGTTTCAAATTACTTTTACTCTTTGGTACGTTCCGTGCTTGAGTATGCGTCTGTAATTTGGACCCCTTATTATGATTCTCATATTGAACGCCTTGAGGCTGTACAAAGAAGATTCTTAAGATCCCTTGCTTATAGAGCTGAAGTTAATATTTTTCGTAATTATTACATCGACTTTAATGCTATCAGTGTCCAATTTAATATCCCTAATCTTGAAGTCAGACGGCATTATTCTGATGCTTTAACGTTTTATAAGATCTTAAATGGTTTATATCATTGTCCTACCATCTTGGAAGCAATTCCTTTTAACACCTGTCAAAGAAGGATCAACTCTTCTATGTTTCGTTTACCCTTTCATTCGGCCAACTATGGGTTTTTTTCTCCACTGACTAGGACCTTGCGTTTCTTTAATGAAAATAGTTTGGATCCATTTTCCGGCGGCTTACGGTCATTCAAATCAAAAATAAATAATCTTACACTTTAACCTACGTTCCTTGGATAGTGTTAAGTTTTTAGCCCTGTTGATGATTGTTTTTTCAGAGGTTTTATCTTGGTATATTTTTTTTTGTAATTCTAGTATTGTATTTATATTGTTATATTGTCTAGTATTTTGTATTATCTATTTTGTTTTTGTAAACTGGCTCTGCCGTATATTGAAATAAATAAATAAATAAATAATAGGTCGACTGAAACTGCACTGGCTAAGGCCTTAGACGCAGGGATGACAACCTTGGGAATATGCTTTGACCTAAGCAACGCCTTCACTATGATCGATGATGACCGTCGTATCAAAGTTCTCATTTCTGCGGGAGTAAAAGGCAAAGAAATCAATTGGATCAGGCCATTTCTAACCACAGGCCTCAGAAATACATTCCAATCGGGTTTTATAGACGCAGATACCGGTGCTTCACAGGGTTCACTTTTATCTCCACTTTTCTTTTTCGTGTTTTGTAACAGCTTAAATGATAACATTGGTGGACCATATACAGTACTAGCCCAGTTTACCGATGATAAATCATGCGTAATATCCCACGAGAATTGTAAAGTAGCCTTAGACCTTACACTCTACAGCCTTACAGATGCAAAAGTGGTGTGAGGAAAATCAGTTAGTTCTTAATTCAAGCAAAACAAAATTTATTCATTTTCAAAACAAAAGACGGGCTTTGAAAAAAATTGATAATGATATGCCCCTAAACATCGAATAATTATTGTATATGAATCGGACGAAACTAAGTTTTTGGGTGTAACTTTACACAAAAACTTAGATTGGCAAAGCCATGGTAATGAAATATGTAAAAAGATAACGTCGGCAAACTTCGCTATTTACAACTTAAAAAACATGGTCAGTAGGGAATCAATAATCCAGTATTATTATGTATATGTACATTCACCCGTAGCATATGGCATATTGAAAACATCTTGTCGGACTTGCATTGTCTTATTTATTTAATGTAACACGACGTTTCGGTTGGTAAGTATCTCCAACCGTTATCAAGTGTAAACAGTTTACACTTGATAACGGTTGGAGATACTTACCAACCGAAACGTCGTGTTACATTAAATAAATAAGACAATGCAAGTCCGACAAGATGTTTTCACTGTACCATTGTCTACCACCTTCAAAAACATATGGCATATTGTTTTGGGGATCCCATGCAGAGAAAATAAAAAGAATATTTTTTATTCAAAAAAGAATTGTACGAACAATGTGTGGATCCGATTTTCGAGAGCATTGTGCTCCTTTGTTTAAAAAATTAGGAATTATGTCCATATACTCTCTTTGCTTGTAAGTTTGCTGTAATGCCTCCAAACATGAACATCTCTTTTAAATAGTAATAAAACAAGACATAGATTCAATTTTGCAGTGCCTAGACATAAAATCACTTTTATTATCCAGGGCATATTATAGCCTTGACGATTTTTTTAATGATACCTTTTAACCTGTGCTCTGACATGATTTTAGTGTTTTAGTTTTGTTACTTGTTAAATAATGTAATTTACTTCTTCTAAATTCTGTTTTATTGACAGCTTTACTTATTTTTTAATGAAATTTATCAAAAAGATGCTTTTTTTTCTCAATCTGTTTTGTTATGATTAATTTTGGTAATGTGTGTAAATTTTATGGTAAAGTGTTTTAGAAGTTATGTTTGTTTGAAATTTAAAGTGAATTTGGAATTTTTTAGTTTTTAGGATGCTTGTACACAAGATTTTGTTGTCTTACGTAATATAGCACATTTTCTTTCTTTCTTTCTTTCTTTCTTTCTTTCTTTCTTTCTAGACATAAGACAAACAGGGATGAAATGAGTCAATACAGGCGGTTCAAGCCGATATCAAAAAGGTTTTTTGTTCAGCACCCTTTTTCTTCAGTGGGTGAATACATAACTCATTTAGATAAGCTTAATCTGTTTGGCTTTAACTGTCCGTTAGCAAGTTTTTTTTAATTGCTGTGTCTGTTGGTGAAGTTAGTGTTAAGTGGTATGTCTTTTACTTTTTATCTTTATTTTACTTAGTTCTAACTATGTCAATTTCAAACTTTTTAACTATATTAATTTTAGTACTATTCTTAAATCGACATAAATAAATTTGAATAGTGTGTGTGTGATCTCCAAGAAGTAGAAGAGAAGAAGATTATTCTTTTCTAACTAAGCATTTATAAGAAAAACTTTTAATAGCATGCTAATTATTGCGACTTATATCATATGAAGGTAAACTAATAAGTAAATAATTGGAAAAATCCTTACCAAAAACAGTAGATGTCCTTTTGGGTGCAACGACCCCCTCACTCTTCTTTATTGCTTGCGGATCTAAAGATTGCTGTCTTGCTACTGGAACACTCCTTCTAAAAGTCCAATAAAAATTAATACTCTTCTATAGTTTATTCACTCTGTTTAACCCACCTATTGTTTTCCTCTTTTAGCACGTCATCCGGATTTTTCGGAGCTTTAAACGAATCTTTCCTTCTTAACAAAACCGGCGAAGAAACGCTTTTTTCTATTATAGTTGCGGGCGGCTCCTGTTGAGACTGAGATCGTTCATACATCTTCCGTCTCTCGGCTATGCTGTTCCTTTGGGCGGAATTTCTATCAAAATTACCGGACTGATCTGTCGTATCAAAATTGTCTTCGGGTTCGTTTTCCTTCGAACTGTTACGGGTTTCGAACAACTTTCTTCGTTCGGCCGTGCTGGGCGTTTTTGGAATGTATCCTAAAATTACAGTTAAAATTGGATTTTTTTAATTTAAAAAAAAAAGAAGAAGGTGGTTTTCATACCTGAATCGCAAGAAGTTTCTTCTTCCCCGCTTGAACCCGACTTGCCATTTTCCGTTTCTTTCTGGACCACTTCGTTATCGCTGGTGGGAGATTTTTCTTTCTCTTGCTCTGGCGTGATAGCAACCACTTCACTAAAAAGGATGAATTAAATTTAAAAAATTAACTATTTTTCTGCAACTCACCTTGTTGCGGAAGTGAGACCCGGTACTTGTGGAACAGCAAAAACTTTACTAAACGAGTTTTCAGTGTCGTTCAGCTTAGGCGGTGTAAAAGGTTTGGGTCCCAATCTCGGCTGCAAATAAAAGAAAAACAATAATAAAATAAAGAAGTCTTTTGGTAAAAATTTCATGCATAAGTCTAATAAAAGGAAAAAACAAATCGAAGCACACGAAAATAAAAATAATAAACGCTGTGCAAAAGACTAATCAAATGGTTTGCGTCACAACACCAAAATATAACCTTGTATCCGCCTATCGGGCCGTTGGGATTCACCGAAGTAACCACGGGGGCGCAGCTGTTTGTTCTCGGTCTCGCCACGGGTTTCGGAACACCGTTTGTATCTTCAATCGGTTCACAGACGGAACCTGTTCTGGAGCTCCGGGGAAGCGGTTTTGGGGGAATTATCGCAGCAGGGGAGTCCTATATAATTAACAGTAATAGTACCCAAGACACTAATTTTTAGTAACTAAATTGTAATGTTTTTTTCCCTTTTAGGATAGATCTAAGTGAATAATTGTATTCTGTAGTAAATTCTGTATGTTTTTCTCCAGAAATAGCTTGACAATGGCATATATCTCTGGGTACAGTAATAAACAAACGCCCTTTGATTCTGAATGGAGAATTAACCTTAGATATTAAGCATCCTTGATGATCATTTAAATGTTATCCAAATTAACCAGAAAATTCTACAATTGTTTTATTTAATTAAATGCTGTTGTTTGACAACTTGAATAGTAAGCAAATTGACAGTATTGTCAGTTTTCCTCCTTGTGGATTTTCTGTAAAAGAACTATAGGTCCAGAACCCCTTCTTTCTTTAGTTTTCAATAGGTAAAAGGGCAAATTAAGATTTTTTTTTAATTGAATTAATTATACATTTATGAATATTAGAATATGCAATAAAGTATTTGGGTGTAGATAGAATTTAAAATGGATCATCAATAATTCCATGAAGTTGCGGGATATTGCATTTCCTGTCTCGGTGAAGAACAAATCGGTGAAGCATTATCGTTGTCTCGTTAACTTATTACCGTTACTGCATGGATATATACAGTGTGTCCAAGATAATGCTGTCTACCATGAGTATCTTGGAAAACAAAATAAATACGACGATGGTTAAATTAGAGAAAAGTTGCGCATTCTCAACTCTAACAATAGGCCGGTTAGAATGTTTTAAAATTCAGAGTGGTTCCGGAGATATGCCTAAACGACCGTTGTCGTTTGTATTTTTTTTCTAACGTTACTTAAAGATATATGGAAAAACAAAAGACGTTCTCATGGCCAGTTTTAAAGCTCTACAAAACAGCTTCGAGTCGCTTAAAATGATTTAACAATAAAAGGACGCATAACAATAGATTGGGACAGGTGAAACGCCACCATCATCTAAGTATCAGATCAAGTATATTACGAATATTGTTAAATTGACACAGATCAGAAAATGTCAAAAAGTTATGCAAGAATGCCACCTTCGTATAAATAGTTGGTTCTAGAACCTGAATATTGATGTTAAAATCATCTATAATTGATAATGAAGTACATCTCACAGGATTAAGAAAGTACATCACACTTTTTTAATTTAACGAGAACTACGACTTCGGTAAGGGGTTTTTGAAAGTTTTCCTTTTCTTCAAATTCTATGACATGCATTTACATACATAAATGTTAATTTACAATTTTTATTTTTTTTTAACAAATACTTAAAAAAAAAAATTCTATTGTAAATCCCTAAAGTTGAATTAAATATAATTGAAACGTTGGCTAGAACCAAATAGTTTTCTTTAACAATTGACCAATAAACTCACAAAATACCACCTCTAATGGACAATCTTTGGTCACAAATTTGCAAGAATAAGTGCATATAATTAGTTTATACATGTTGGAGGATCCCCATTATTGTTTTCAGTCGACATTTTAACACAAAAAAAGTAAAATTTGGCCAATGAAGTAACGCCAGACTATTGACCCGTAAAGATAAGAACCTATGATGCATAGCCGGGTACCGATTTCGACCAATTCTCTCTAAAAACTGTCGGTCTTTGCCCCCTAAACTCAATAATAACCTTTTTGTAATCTTTTTCTTAGCTTATTCAATGCAGATTTTTTATATCAGACTACAGATATAGCAAAAAAACAGACACATACTACACAAATTTCTTCAATAACAAAAAATGTTCCACTATGTGTATAACCCTGAATCATGATATTGTAGATTATTTGTACTTCTCTTCACAAATTTACAAATGAAAGGAAGGGATTTGGGTATTGTGCTTGACCGCAATCTGAAATTTACGGACCATTACGGAAATTGTCATAACGGTAAATGAAAAAACAATGGGCTTAATTGCCAGATCTACTAAGAGTTTTAAGAAACTAAGAATATCAATGTGGAGTGTTATCTGAAGTTGTTCGACAGTCTGCTATTACCAAAGTTGGAATATGTTAGTATAATTTGGTATTCTCAATATAAGGATTGAATTAAAACCATTGAGTTCGTACAGAGAAAAGCAGACTATGACCACTATTTACTTGTATGGAAATTTCATAGATTACCTTTGGAAAATCGGCGCATTAGAGCTGGTCTTATATATAGTTCTTTAAAATTTTAACCAACAGAATTGATTCCCCTAAAATTCTTTCAATGCTGCCGTCGTTTGTAAATACCAGGCAAAGAAAGATATTTCATTTAGGCCACCCTACAATTAATACTCATAAAAATTCGCCCATTTACAAAGTGTGCAATCATTTTAATATTTACGCGTGTTATTTGGATTTAGACCTTTTAGATTTAAATAAATTATTGATGATAAGCTTTATGCTTCTCAGACTCAGGCCTATACATTTTAATTTTAAGTCACCCCTTATTGTTAGCATAAGAAGATAACTTGATGTTGTTCTTTTTTTTGTAGTGTTAGGTTTAACTGTTTTTGTTGCATTTGAATGTACATATATTGCTGTCTGTAATTGGTCCTGGGACTGTTGATACTTGATAAATAAAAAACACATTTTGTTGAAAAACACAACGTTGGCTGGACTTTAAATCTCGACGAATTCGTCGCTTTATTGGTGATACGATAGTTGGCTAAGATTTTGTTTTGATTTTTTTTTAGTCACATGTTTGAAGCTCGTATGCGGGAATCGTATTCGTCGAATCAGATTTTGGCCATCTTGCTTGACAAAATTGAAATTTTCAAATTTCAATTTTGGGACTGATGAAATATGTGTCATTTCATTTGCATGTGTGAGACCATATTGCACAATGATATTTGTCGCTAACGTACTTCTAAACTATTTAAAAATTAGATATTCTCTATATTCGTTTCTCATCTCGCGATCCTCCTAGCTGTTCTCGGGCTCCGATTCACTTAGAGTTCGAGACTGCTAGAAGAATAATTACCTACGAGAGGGTGAAATGGGCAATCAAGACATTCCCCCCTTCAAATCTCTGGGCATCGATGGATAACATCCATGCCTTTTGCAAAACGGGTTAGAAGTACTAACCCTACACACAGTCAAACTATTTAGGACGTCCCTTGCTCAGGACTACGTTCGAAAGTTATGGCGTCAAGTGAAAGTCGTCTTCATCCCGAAAAAGCGATTTTACAGATCCCAAATAGTACCGACCTATCAGCCTTACCAGTTTTATGCCGAAGGCGATGGAGAGGCTGATTGATCGGTACCTTAAGGAAAACATCCTGGTCAACAAACCACTGCATATGCACCAATATCGCCTATCAGACGGGCAAATCCACGGACCTGGCCCTACACCACCCCGTGAGGAAGGTGGAGGATGCTCTGGGAAGTGGCAAGGCCTGTCTGGGTGCGTTTCTAGATATTGAAGGGGCGTTCGACAACACCCCTTTCGCATTAATCTGTCAAGCACTCGAGAGCCGCGGCTCAGAACCCTGTTTGGTCAGCTGGATAGAGGCCATGCTCTCGAAACGTCATGTATCTGCCCAGCTCAACAACGAGATTGTCGAAACGTTGGCGGCTAGGGGCCGCCCGCAGGGAGGAGTATTGTCCCCTACCTTGTGGTCGACAGCCTGATAAATCTTTTAAACAATGCCGGCCTATACACACAGGCCTACGCTGATGATCTGGTAATCATTTGCCCAGGGAGAGACGCCGTCTCAATGCGGGGCCCTATGATCAGAGCCCTGCGTATGGTGGACATATGGTGCCTCTCGGGGGGTCTCAGGATTAACCCCAAAAAAGCAGAGCTCCTACTATTCACGAGGAGACGTAACTTTGGCACGCCCCCTGTTATATCTCTGAGTGGCGTGCAGCTGCATTACTCTCCAGGACAGTTCGATTTCTGGGAATCAAGTTAGATCCCAAACTTTCCCTGCACGATCATGCAGACACCAGAATAAAGAAGGCCACCTGCGCGCTATGAGCCTGCAGGCGGGCTTTCGGGCTACGAGGCAATGAGGACTGCGTACAGGCTATACGTCCTCGGCGAACAACGTGCTGGCGAGACCGGTCACGCAAAAATTTGGTCACGGGCCATACAGGAATGTCCTCTCCTTCTGATGGGCAGTGACTGCATGACAGGTCTTTTAACCGGTCACTGGCACTTAAGAAGCCATCTCCATACTATCGGTATTGCGGACAACCCGGAATGCCGATGGTGCTGTGAGGAGGATAAAACCGTTGACCATGTAATCGACCGTTGACCACTGTTTCGACAATTCAAATTCTATATTCGTTGGTAAGATTACGGTCTCGTTAAATCTGTGATTATACTTTTTTTCTCGTCAAGGCACAAAAACTAGATTCTAGTTTTTTTTTTAATCAAGCTCAAACTATATTTTACTTCAAAAGTGATTTGGAATCCGATTCGTTCAGTTGTGAGACATTTTCCCATTAACTCGTTAACAATATGTCTAGACTCTTTTGATTTATTTGGCAATTTTCCTATGATAATACAGAAAAATCAAAGAGCAATGGTGTGCAAATGCTTCTATATTTAATAAAATATACCAGAAAAAAATCGTTGTCCATAGCAAATTTTGGTATGTGATGCAAGGCTCATATTTTCCCCTGAAACCTTTAACCCCTTGTATACCATGGCTTGTTTCTTTTAACTTTTTTATTAACAATTGGGAAGGCTTCATTAAATTTATTCAAGATAGAAAAATGATTTTTTTTTAGTTTATTGTCTACATCCAAAATTCCATTCCAAATGGTACTTTGGCAAAGAGACCCAAACTTTGCAAAAAAAAATTTCCCAGTATAAACTCTAAATATTGACATGTGAAAGAGACAGTTTCCTGGTTAGAAAGTCCTGCATTTGTACAGCAACAAATAATATTACCGTATTACCTGAGTAGAGAGACCTGTAATGTGTGTTGACTGTGATTATGTTTACGATTTTTGCTTACATAATGATTGTAAAATGCGCATACAAAAAATTCAGAATGCCTATATCAGATTGGTTTATGGCTTACGTAAGTATGATCATATTTCGCAATATTTTAAAACAATTAACTGGCTTAAAATGGACAATCGTAGAATCCTTCACTTTTCCACTTTTTTGATAAAAATCATTAGACACCTACGTTTATAAGGAATAGATTGTTGTTTAGAGCAAATCTTCACGGTGTAAATGTTAGAGCTAGAAATAAGTTAACCATGCCGGTCCATAGGAGCGCTATGTTTCAGCGATCGTTTTCTTACAATGCTGTTCAGTGCTCTAATAAAATACCTGCAGAATTTGTTGACCTTCGTGCAGATAAATTTAAGAGGAAATATAAAATTGTTCTGTTTTATTTGTTTCTTACTATTTAATATATATCAAATTTGCTGTTTTTTTATAGAAGAAAACTTTTTTTTGTGTTACATTATATTTGGGAATCTTTCTTTACATATAGCATGTTGTTATAATGTTGGTCTATATGCTTCGAATACACCCTGATCTGGTTCAGTGGAGTAGATATATAAAGCTAAACTGCTCCAGGTTCAGGTACTTTACTTTTTTTTATGAAGTTTGTAATGAATTTGAATAATAAAAGACATTTATTATTATTTAATTCAAGGATCGCAAAAGATTGCACAATGGTGTGACTACTGTACTGATTCAGAAAGTCTATCTTAAAACCATCAGAAACAACAATATTAGCATTGACTGACACACGTGACAATAAAGAGTCTAATTTTTCCAAAAAAAGACCACAACCTTTAAAGGGCGATCTGTACTCTGCCAAACAGTATAAATTAATTTTTTTGAAATAGGCTATTGATAAAACATTTTAAGAAGGAAATTAAAATTTGCTATGGGAAGAAAATATTGTAGCGCGTAACTCGATTCAAACCAATTTATTTCCAACCCGTGGGAGCAATCCTACTATCCAACCACAAAAAAAATTACTAAGTCCAGACAAGCAAATTTTGTTTTAAAAGATTCAGAGATTTGGTGGCCGCCAGCTTTTAGACAGTGGAGAAGGTAGTGGGAGAAATTTTAATAAGAGCGCCACTTGATTTAAATATTTTACACCAAACCCTGATATATTATGATGGTAATATAAGCCCCCCTTAATCAAGAAAATGATGACCTATATTTATGCTTGTACCTAGGTCCTAAAGGCTCAAAAATAATTTGGATAAAACTCAAATAACAATCCATAGGTCCACCAGATTGATATAATCATCCAAGAATTTACATAGTTACTTCCATTTATATAAAAAAATTAAATTCCACTGAGATATTTAAATTTAGATAATTATTCAAAATGTAATACTGTAGTAATTTTAAGTAAATAAAAAATTGATAAAAGAATTAAGAGTTACTTGAGGTATGCTTAAGGCGAGGAATTAGTAAAAAAAAAACAAATCCGCACTGAACTACTGTTCAAGGGGAAAATCCAAAACGTGATCACGTGTTGTTTACAAGAAGTATATGTTTGGAGCCTAATTCACAATACCTCACTGGCCCTAAATACCTTTTACAAACTATAGTCAAGTCACATTAATCTAAATAAAACTTTTAAATAGTAAGGTTCGAATTTGAAAGCCTATTAATGGTATGTTGGTGCAATAAAACCTATTAACCAACAACCAACACTATGACTAAATATGTTATTTGTAGCAAATAGCCGATCTCTTACAAGGTGATCCAGGCTCAATGTCAAAATCAATTTTGTCAATGCTCGACTCAAATGAAAACCCTCAGGTTAATATTAATAGACTTAGCAAGAACCTCTTAACGTTCTTGTTTTACATACAAGAAAATAAACCCATAAAATTCAAATTAATAGATCAACCCCCAACCCTAAATCAAACCGTTCAATAAGAGAATAATAAAATAAAATGTGCAAAAACTTGCGTGTCCTCTAATCTCTTGTGTATTTTGGCTAAGGTAGCTTAACTCGACAGCTCTGGAACCAGTCAGCTACAACCAGGGTAACGACCACATGGGCAAATCGATTTCGGGCAAGTTCCAATACAAAATCGCAGAGCCACAGGACAATGTTCAGTCCTGTGTTGAGGCTCCCTTAAGCCGGTTGCCAACAGTGTTGGGATGACCAGAAGAAACCAGAGAATAGGAAGAGACCAGAGAATAGAGGAGAGAATGAGAAAAAGGAGAGGCCTCTAAGGTGGTGAGCGAGGCCTAGAGTCTCGTTTTGTCGTTAGAAAATTTCAAAATCCCATAAATGGTGTGGGAGCAGCCGACCAAATCCAAAAATATCAGGTCAATCCGAAATTCTCTCGGCTACAACTTCCCACTAGACGTTCATCAAATTAAACCCCAAAACTTGGGAGGAATATTTTTCCATTCAACCGAATTACCGGCAAGATGAACTTAAATTTTCCTTAAAACCACAAAATGTCCACTGTTCTTTCTGATAACGGGATGGCTACCGGCTGGACAAGGAACTGACAACCGACCAAACAGTGACAGGTGACACTGACAGTGAACTTGTCACTCTCTCTCTTCGACACGATCTGACCCTGCCTCTTGGTGCAAACTACGCGGAGCCTCACTCTTTCAAAATAGAAATTCCGCAATACCACAGCAAAATGATACTGCTCGGATACTAAAACATGGAAAACCAACAAAATTTTCCCAACGGGGCTACGAAATTCCAATTTTCCTCTTACGTCGCTCTGCCTGATTTATGACGCTCCGTCATCCGCCAAATGGAAACCAAACTTTAATGGGAAACAGCAACGCTGCCAAACCTCCACAACAACAAGTGTGTCAATAGTCATTACTGTCAATCACAGTCACTGTCAATCGGCTAGTAGGGTTAGAAACCAGATGTCAAGGCACGTTTATTTACTAAAACTTAACTTGAAGAATTGAAGGGAAATATAGCAAGCAAAACTGGGGAGGCCAATTTCAAATCAATTAGGATACCTTGCCCAACATGATTCCGCTATAGGAGAAAGTATTTGTAAGTTTTCCTACACTAACGGATCACCATCTAAAAGGTCTTATTTACTCCACTCATAGCGCAATCTGCGGCACAACAGCACCCTCTAGAAGTCCCTCCATACCCCAGACATCTACCGGCCTCATAGAAACTCTTGACAAATAAATCAAAGGTCAGAAAGTTCCCAACACCAGGTACATGAATACCTGGGACTAAGGAAACATAATACAACTAACTCCACCGAGGTGTGCTGACAGGACAGGGTAGGTAAATACATTCCTAAAAATAATCAAACCCCAAAAGCCTTAAAAAAAATAAATTGCATTACTATCAAACCCCAAATTCCATTTATAAAAACTGTAAATCACACAACCCTTTCAAGCCGATACCAAAAACCATAAACTTTTGCCCGAATTTATATGAAATCCCATCTTACATGCTTAGGGAAAAATCTGCATGTAACAGAATAGAATAGAAATACCACCAAGGGTCAACTCCCCTCAAGAGAATTTAGAGACAATAGAGTAATCTGCCAGAGACTCATCAAGCTTCAACCAATCAGTAAGGATTAATATATTTGGGAATCCCAGAGAATCCACAAATGACTCTAGCTTATTATTTATTTCTATGACACTGAATATTCAATAAACTAAACTCATAAAACCTTTGCACCTCCATTTTAAAAAAATTTTACCCTAATTTAATATGAAATTAAGATGGTATCTAACTTTTGACCTCAGGCAAGATTCTATTTCATCATAATTACAATCGACCATCACGATATCATTTAAAATGAGTCATATGTAAAACGGAAATAAATCTAAAATGTATGCTAAGATTACGTTTCGGGCTTATAAAACCCTTTAAACTCTTCAAGGATATTCCTGAATTTGTATGATCCATTGTCGTGAACTTACTAAAATGTTTGTTAAATTGCCGAGGAAGAACTATTGGAAGTATATTTACCACAGTGAGATAGATGATCATTTCATGAAAATATGACATCACATTATAGTTTATATAATTTAACTAAGAGAGTAGAAATAAAAATGCCTTAATAAACTCACCTTCTCCTTATCGCTTACGACATCTTCCGCAGTTGGTTTATTGATCAGATTCATCTTTTTATCCGGATTATCGAACAATTTAACCTTTTCTTCAATAGGGCTTTTCTCGTTTTCAATTTCCTTGATTATATTCTTTACGGGGTGCTTCTCTTCAACCGGCTCGGCCATTTTTGGTTTTTGCACTTGCATCGACGTTCTATTGGCTTTACTCTCTTCAAATTCTTTACGCAGATCTTGAATAGAGCCTCGATGTACCTATAAGAAACCATTAATAAAATACACAAAAAGAATCTTCCTACAAACTTACAGTAATGAGTTCTTCCCCCTTTTCCCTTTTGCTCGGATCTAAACTAATTCTTGGCAGAGGAATATTTATTTTTTCGATCCACTGATCGGCCGTAAGTTCCGTTTTGTATCCCGGAGTGTCAGGATATAAATCGGCATGAAAATCTCTAAAACAGTTTTATATCAGTTACATTAATTTAAATTAGAATAGTTACAGTTTACCTATAAGTCTTTCTTGGCACTTGATAAGTTACAGGCACTACAGAACTGCTGGTAAGTTGCATAATTCGGTTTACTTCGCCTTGCATAACGTTCAATGCTCTTTTGGGAATTAAACAAGCCCCTTTGGTCTGTTCTCCTGAATGCCTTATACCTTCAATAAGGTGAGGGTCTTTATCAGTTACTTCCATGTAGCCTATTGTGGTGTCACCTGTAAATTAAATGTTAATAACAAGGTTTGTTTACAAAATGGTGAAGTTTCTTAACATGGATCCATATTTACTGGTCCAATTTAGGAAACCTCTCTAGTTTACATATAAGTTAATTATTAAATTTTATAGGTTTACAAAGCTAAATCTGTACTACATTAATTATTTTCTTGTTGTTCTGTTATAAGCTGTTACCATATCTAGTTAGCAGAAAAATAAAAACACAACACAATGTAATGGCTGTAAATGCGGTTTGTTCTGCAACCGCCAAGTTGCATTCAACTCTTGACGTCCTTAAAGATAAAACGTTTGACTCAACTGACTGTAAGAAATCAATATTTTCTTCCAGGTATTTGACGTCCTTAAAGAAGAAGAAGGAGAAGAAATGTTTGACTCAGCTGCCTGTAAGAAATCAATATTTTCTTCCAGGTACTTGACGTCTTTAAAGAAGAAGGAGAAGAAGAAGAGAAGAAACATTTGACTCAACTACCTGTAAGAAATCAATATTTTCTTCCTGGTATTTGACGTCCTTAAAGAAGAAGGAGAAGAAGAAGAAACGTTTGACTCAACTGCCTGTAAGAAATCAATATTTTCTTTCAGGTATTTGTCGTCCCTAAAGAAGAAGAAGGAGAAGAAATGTTTGACTCAACTGCCTCTAAGAAATCAATAATTTATTTCGCGTATTTGATGTCTGTAAAAAGGAGAAGATAAAGAAGAAGAGAAGAAACGTTTGACTCAACTGCCTGTAAGAAATCAATATTTTCTTCCAGGTATTTGACGTCCTTAAAGAAGAAGGAGAAGACGAAGACACGTTTGACTCAACTGACTATAAGAAATCAATATTTTCTTCCAGGTATTTGACGTCCTTAAAGAAGAAGACACATTTGACTCAACTGACTGTAAGAAATCAATAATTTCTTCCACGTATTTGACGTCTGTAAAAAGGAGAAGACAAAGAAGAAGAGAAGAAACGTTTGACTCAACTGCCTGTAAGAAATCAATATTTTCTTCCAGGCATTTGACGTCCTTAAGGAAAAAGGAGAAGAAGACACGTTTGACTCAATTGACTGTAAGAAATCAATATTTTCTTCCAGGTATTTGACATCCTTAAAAAAGAAGGAGAAGAAGAAGAAACGTTTGACTCAACTAACTGTAAGAAATCAATAATTTATTACGCGTATTTGACGTCTGTAAAAAGGAGAAGTCAAAGAAGAATAGAAGAAACATTTGACTCAACTGTCTGTAAGAAATCAATACTTTCTTCCAAGCATTTGACGCCCTTAAGTAAGAAGGAGAAGAAGAAGACACGTTTGACTCAACTAACTGAAGGAAATCAATAATTTATTCCGCGTATTTGACGTCTGTTAAAAAGGAGAAGACAAAGAAGAGAAAAAACATTTGACACAAAAAATAGCTTCAAAGGCCTGGAATACATAAAAAAATTAATTCAAGTGGTTGGAATTTTAACATTTTTGCCAGAAATGAAAAAAATAGCCTAGGACGTTGAAAAATATTTTTTTAATGGAAGTTTTAAGGACAAAAATTACATACCTTTGAAACCAAGAAAGCTAGAGACTTGAAAATTAGAATGCAGATTCTCTGTATAAAATCATCAAACACGCGTTTAAAGATTTTTTCCAAAATTATTTTTAGACTCAAGAAATAAGCTTTAGATGTTTGAAAAATGTACCAAAATCAAGAAATTACGCTAAAAAAAATTAAATTTTTATAGGCGAAATTTTCTTTCATATCTCTAAAGCCATTAAATATAAAGATCTGAAAATAGGAACATAACTCCTTCTAACAAAATGAATAAACACTATTTCATCATATTTTCTATTTTTTTTTTTTAATCAAGAAATTAGCCGTGAAAGTAGAAGAGCATTTTTTTAATGAAATGCCAAGAGACAAAATGCTCATATCTCTGAATCGAAGCAAGATAGAGACTTGAAAATTCGAACACAAGTTCTCCTAATAAAATCATTCGAAACCTATTTCAGGATTTTTCCAAAATAATTTTAAAATTGGGAAATTAGCCGTGGAAGTAGAAAAAAATTTTTTTAATGAAATGACACAACTGCATTTCTTCCGCATATTTGACGTCCTACGTCCTACGTCCTAAGAAAAACAAGAAGTGGAAGAAGATAAGTAGTTAAACTTGCATTAATGATATTCACCTCAATTTCACTATTCATATCTTTTTACAGAGGAAACAAAGAATATGACAACAAATGTTTATACAAATAATGAATTATTATTACATAACTTCCAGTTCCAGTGATAACCTCAAGGGATATTTTGTGTTATGTTATGCAGAATAAATTAAAAAAAGGAACACAGTGCGAATCAACGAAAGGAGAAAGCATAATTTTTCCTTTCAAAATTGTATTTACTGGATCGCCATGGGACAACCTGTACAAAATGAAATATTTTGATAATAAAATAGTTTGATTATAATGAATATTCTCATTATAATCAAACTATTTTAATAGCATAGTTCCAGAAACTGCACACTGGAAAAATACTATAAAATACTCTATGGACCAACTATTCTATTCTTAGATGATTTAAGTCTAAAGATATGATCCTAAAAATTATTTTTGAAGGAGAAAGAGTTTTAATGTTTATAAAGAATTCCTCTGATAATATCTATCTCTTAGTAGTACAGGCTAATAAATGTTTTTAGTGGTTAATTTGAGATTTTTATTTTGGAAATAAAGCTTATAGTATTAGTATTGTTTTACAATTATTATTAATGATGTGACTTACCTTTCCCAGCTAAAAACAACATTCCAGTATCAGCATCATACAGTGGAATTAAAATCCCAGTCGAACAATCTAATTCTAATGTTTTTTCAGTCTCTTTGAAGTTGCGTAAATCTCTAAAATATAATTACAATAATCTTCTAAACGTTAAGTTCTAAACAAGCCCACCTAATAATGATTTGTCTCAACCTTTGTGCATCGAAACCTGTAGTTAAAATCCTATTTTGATCTCCCAACCAAACCACTCTAGAATCTTTAATGCTCTGATGACTGTTAGCTTGCTTGACACAAGGCGAATCTGATCTTGGATCAATAATTCTCACTTGCTTGTCTTTACAAGACGTAGCCAACAGAGTACCGTCTTGCTTCCAACTAACGGACTGAATCACTTCATCATGGTCAGAGTTCGAAAATAACTCTTTCTCCGTAATAAGATCCCATAAGGTTAAGGTTGTATATGAGGTAGAATGTAGTAAAAAGTCTGCGGTAGGATGGAACCCCACTGTCTCCACTCTACGTTGTTTATGAGAAAAAACACACTCTGGATTGCTAAGAGACTCCTAGAAGTAAGGCGTTATGCTTATTTTGAAAATGGGGTTTATCAAGGGGAAATAGGTACCGCAAGTCCTTCGGGTGGTATAGTCCAAATTTTAACCAAACAATCTTGGGATCCGGTAGCCAAAAGACCGTCGTGGAATGGTGAGAAGTCCATGTCTGTAACGGTGTCAGTATGCGCGTGAAGGAGCGGCATAAGTTTACTTTTTCTACCACAGTCATCTATGAACAAAAATTATTTAATAAACTTGAAACTGGTTTGAAAGGATTGCACTGTAAAACTAGTAAAGCTTTCTCGAGTGAGTATAGAGCATGAGAAGCGACATGTTTGACTTATAAAAAGTAAAAATAATAAATTCAATTGGATCTATATTAATTAAAAAAAAATTAATTGTTTTCAAAGCAACCAAAATGCTATTTATTTCTTGTAAAGGGAAACAATAGTATGGAAATGTATAAACATATTTACTGCCAAAATATTTAGGAATTCAGACATAAAAAAGATTTAGCATTTAACAAATACCAGGATCATAATGTTTTTGTTAAACTTGTGGGACCACAGGCTTTTAAAGACTTAAAATGAAAAAATAAGAAATTGAGAAAAGCAGTCTAAAATAGCAAAAGACTTAAATTTAAATAAATCCATAACTGTTCCAAAAAGTGGAAGGAAAAGAAAAACTGATGGTGTGGTGGATAGAAATATAAAGTGATTGGTTGTGCAAGATTCCTTTATTACTGCTTCTCAAGTTAAGCAGCAGTAAGGACTTGCTTCAATATCGGTAAGCACTATAAAACAAAGACTTAAGGAAGCTGGTTTACATGGCAGAAAATCCGCAAACAAGCCGTTTATCTCAAAGAAAAACAGAGAGTCTAGACTTCGATTCGCAGAGAGCATCTTAACTGGACTTACCAAAAATGGAAAAAAGTAGTATTTTCAGACGAAAGTCGATTTAAATAAAGATCCAATGGTATTTGCTGGGTTAGGAGACCAGTGAATGAAAGATTTAACCCTAAGGATACGCGACCCACCGTAAAACACGGTGGTGGTGGCACTATGGTTTGGGGTTGCTTTGGCGGGTTCGGTCTGGGTCAATTGGTGAAAATCGAAGGTGTTATGGATCGCTTTGTATACCAAAACGTATTGGAAAGTCATATGCTACCATGGGCAGAAGTCAACATGTGCTTAAGATGGATTTTTCAAAACACACATCAAAATTAGTTAAAAATTTGTGTTAATAAACTTGATGTTATGCCTTTTCCAGCCCAAAGCCCAGATCTCAACCCCATTGAGAATTTGTGGGATGAAATTGATAGGAGAATTCATAAAAAAAGGTCTCTCAAATGTGAACGAATTGCATCAGGAAATTCGAAATAACTGGAAAGCAATTTCTCAGGACTATATTGATGGACTATTAAAATCAATGGAAAAAAGGTGTGAAGCAGTTATTAGAAATAAATGATATGCTACTAAATAAAATTAAATTTATTTAAAACAGATAATTTAAATTGATCTACTTTTGACTCACATACAATTTGGATTTTTTTTAGTTTTTATATATATAAGGTATTGAAAACAAAAATTTGCAATATAAATAAGTTGTTTTACTATTACATAAAAAATAAACAGACTTATTTTCAAAAAGGAAATAAAAAAAGAAAAAAAACTAGATTTTTTAAAGTTGCTTTATACAGGGTGTAAATAAATAGATGCGAAAAAATTCAGGGGTTGATTCTTGGGTAAATTTTAAGAAAAAAACTGTATGTCCTAAAAGACGTTAATTTTGAGATACCGGGTGGTAAAGATTGAAGAAAAATATATGTTTTTTTTATAATATCTGTAAAAACCCTGTAGATATTTTAATAAAATTTGGTATGCATCAAATGGCATTTTCTGAGACTCACTAATTTTTTTTTTGTACCAGTGACGTTCGTCTAAGGTCTAAACTAAATATTTTTGATGAAAAATATGGTATGCCACTTTTTTTAATTTTTTTTTTGTTTTTGTAATTCTCATTTATTTCTGAGCAAAAATCTTAACTTTCTTTTGTCCGAGGTTGCGTATTCGATTAAAAAAATTACATCCACCTACCTAAATGTATTACGCGTTTATTATTAATAATAATAATAATAATAAGAATAATAAGCCTTTATTTCCAACAGGCAACTTGCCCAATAACAGGAAACAATTGCAAAACAATGAAAAATATAGTTAAAAAAACACACACAAACAAACCTAAAAGAATGAAAAGAAAAGAAGAGAAAAAAAGTAAAGTCACAATCTCAAAAGTTATCCAAAAAATTAGAACAAATAACTATTAATATGATATAAAAACCCAATTATAAAAGTTTAACAAGATAATCACATATTCAACAAAATTAAATTAAATTAACTGCAATATACCTACTAACTATAACTTAAACACATGGGTCTTAATCCACCAAGATATCGACAATCACATGAACCGGAGAGAAATTTATATCGCACATGTGACAGATCCGATTAAATATAGCGCATATTGTATATAGTGGCGATTTCAACAGGATGTTAGTATGAGGCCTTGGCAGAAAGAATGTTAGGGGATGTCTAGCATTAAGCCTAGGCACCATGAAATGTACACCAGAAAGAAGTACAGGACTATCAATGAATCCATTCAGTAACCCATGCAGGAATTTTACAGAGAAGATCATTCTTCTGAGATGTAATGGATGTAGATTAAAGCGTTCCAATAGTTGCCGATGATCAAACCCTCTTACCGGATATATGCCATCCTGTCTGAAGGCCAAAAACTTAGCAAATCTACGCTGAACAGATTCAAGGAGACCAACATGATTCTGATAGAGCGGGTTCCATATAATGCAGCCAAACTCCAGTTTTGATCTCACAAAGCAACAGAAAAGCAGTCTTAATGTAGATTCCAAAGTAAAACTCCGAGAACTTCTAATTATGAACCCAAGCCTTCTCAGGGCTGACTTGACTATGTTGTTGAAGTGTGGAACGAATGTAAATTCAGAGTCAAAGGTGATACCAAGAGCAGTAATTTGCTCTAATCTAATCAAAATAGTATCATTAATAAAGTAATTAAAATTTAAGGGTGTTTTTGATCTAGAGTAACTGACCACACTACATTTAGCCACATTCAAGCCTAACCTGTTAACAGCGCACCATACCTCCAATGTATTTAGACAGTTCTGAAGAAAAACACAATCCTCCAAACCATATACATTTAAATATAGCTTCAAATCATTGGCAATAGCCAGCCTATAACAAGTGAGTGACTCAATCAAGTCATTTATAAAAAAACTAAACAGGAGCGGACCCAGGTTCGAGCCCTGTGGCACACCCGACGTTACGTTAAAAAGTTTCGATTTAAAGCCCTCATATTCAACATATTGAGATCTACCAATCAAGTAGGAATGAAATAAATTAAATAATCTCCCTGAAAAACCATACTGAGTTAATTTATGCAGCAAAATATAGTGATCTATCCGATCAAAGGCTTTTTGGAAGTCGGTGTAAATAACATCGACTTGAGTATTAACATCAAGTGATTTACAGATGTGGCTAGACAGACAGGATAAGTTAGTAACACAAGATCGCCCGCTAAAAAATCCATGCTGTTCTACAGAGATGAGTTCTTTTGCGTGACTAAATAGCGACCGATTCAGGATAATTTCGAAAATGTTTGAGAAGTTACAGAGTAATGAGATTGGCCTGTAGTTCACGATTTCATCAGAATCTCCAGCTTTTAAAATAGGTATTATTTTAGCAGTCTTCCAAATTTCAGGAATTTGTTCTGTTGACAGTATTAAGTTGAAAATGTAGGTCAGCGGATCAGCCAGGACACCAATGCAATCTTTAACCAAGAAGCTAGGCACACCGTCTACACCAGATGTTAACTTATTTTTGAGTTTTTTACAAGCCAAAATAATCTGGGAAGCATCAAGGTTGGAAATGTCAAAGTGGGGCACATTATCAGACATCGACGAATGGTTAATGAAATTTGATTGTATAAATGCCTCACCAAAGAACAGTGCAAAAGCATCAACTATGTCTTGTGGGTCTTTAATTACCACGTCATCGGGTAGCCTCATCATACCAGGAATCCTGTTGCCAGCCTTCTTAGAACCAATAAAATTCCAAAAGCTAGATGGGTTATTAAAATTAATGTTTAGATGTGATTCTAATTTTTGTTTTAAACCAAATGAAAGAAATATAAATTAAATAATTAAGAAAAATTTTGAAAATGACCACCCTCTGCCATTATGCAAGTCTATACGTCGCCGCATTTGTCGACGAATCTGATAAAAAATTCCGGAAGAATTTTGAATTATGGCACATGAATTAATGATTCTATTTCTCAAGTCATCAATATCCAGTACCGGACACTGATACAAATTAAAAAAAATTAGTGAGCCTCAGAAAATGCCTTTTGATGCATAACAAAAATTACTAAAATATCTACAAGAGTTTCACAGGTATTTTAAAAAAAACATATATACATGCATTTTTTCTTGGAGAAATACTTCCCCATTTTGAAAGACTTCCCCATTTTGAAATCTATAAAATTATTTTACTCTACAAAAATTTGATGAAACTTCAGTGTTACATATTTGGATGCCAAGTGGAATGATGATGAGTCAGTTCATTTAATAAAAAATGTTTATGTCTTATGACAAAATGACTTGGTGGTTTTGAGTATGCATTGATAAATGAGAGAACATGGCACTGAGATGAGCCAAAAATCCTTAAAAACATGACTAAAAACGTCCAACCTAAGGTAGTTGATAATAATATTGAATGTTAATTCACATTCTAGAAATGTCACTAGGCATAATACTTTTTTCATTATCATCAGTATGCAACTCAGATTAATGGCAACACACTATTTATATAAAGCTTTTTTATTTTCGGCAAGTACCTCAATTTCCATACTTTTATTTTTATGTCCAAAATCTGCCAAAAAATAAATATTTTGCAGGGATAGAGAATTCTAAATTAATATACACTCTATATATTTGAACAAGAGTTTCAGTTTCTTTTTGGATACATTAAAGAGTTGAGTATTGTACCTTTTTGAATAATCAAAGTGTATATTACTTTTAGGCACAGAATAACAATAAAACTGAAGTTTTTTTCTTTTTTAAAAAGTAAACAGAGAAGTTTTTCCAAGAATACTTATAAAAAGTCTTTTTTATATTTATGTCTTGCCTTTTTTAAGCCTGAAATTTTAGAAAATTTCTTAAATGCATTCGAAAGTAACTTATTAACATTGGATCATAACATTTTATTATTGGGAGATTTTAGTTTCCTTTTTTTAATCTAAGGACAGTCAATACAGTCCCAAATCTTTAAATTTCTCTAACTCTTTCCAACTTTAAATTATTCAGTTTGTAGTGAAACATCATTCAAAATTGTGTTTTTTTTTTGACAAGTCAAGATTTGGAATCCAGTCCATTAGGTTCTTTTAACCATATTAAGCACAATGCTTTGAAGGAAATCTCACCATATATAAGTGAACCCAAAAAATGGCTCTTATTATACAGTTTTTCATACTTTTACTAGTGATTTAGGTCTATAGTATTTATTCAATTTATTGTTTACATGTATGTTTAAAAATAAGCATCATTCTCTTAGACTGTATGGAACATTATAATGAAGTAAAACATGTCCCCAGCCATTTAAATATGTTTATTGTATTATGATGAAGATCCTATGCTTTGTTGCAGTTAATTTCATATTTTAGTATCTTTGAGAAAAAAAACTGTGAATAGTACTTATACTTTTGTGGTAAAAGCAGGTAATCTTACTGTGGTACACTTTTGATAAATTGCATAGTAAAAAAGTATAATTATCATACCAATAGGTAAAACAGCTAAGCTGGAGCCAGCATGTTCCCAGTTGAAGGCCATAAATTTTGCGGAAGCAGTGATATTGTTCCCATAAGTCTGGTAAGAACCAACACAAATGTCCCGAACATAGGTCTCTGGCTTAGGGACAATAGGCGCTGCATTTTTGTACTTTGAAGCTTTAAATCGCCAAGCCATTATTGGTTAATCTAAAAACATATTATGCTGAATACAGATTAGCCACACAAAATGTCTCTTAATTGTTTATTTTGAAATATCAATTTCATCTTGACCTTGTTCATGAAGTTGTTAGGTATAAATAAACATGAAGCAAGAGAAAACCATAAATACAAACATGCAAGGGGAAAATTTATGGGGATATAAACTTAAAACACCGGAAAAGGGGTTCACACCCCAACAAAACTATCAGTGCCTTCAGTTTGTCTGGAACAGGGTTTTTCTGCAAAAAAAAACACCCACCTTAATTAACAAACTCTTTAACAACTAGAGAACAAAACGTCGGTGCTAAAAACTACGAAAAATTGGTGCATTTAACTAAAAATTATTGTAAAAACGCCCAAAATTTTCCACCCCTCTGTTTTCCCGAGCCGATTTGACAGATTCGGAAAAAACAATGACCAATGTCAGTGAAATCCACAACAAACCTCAGACGTTCTATCTTTTTTTAACGTATTGACCAAGATGAGGGGACACGAATAAACGATAGCGTTCTATCTTCTACAGTTCTTAGAAACACAACCCTATGCATCATCAATGATGACATTTATGAGTATACGCTATAGGCAACCCATAACACTTCGTGGCTACAGTGGATCATCAAAAAGTTCCTTAAAAGTTTGTAGACCATTCACTGAACAATGGTGTTAATCTCAAAATAGCGTTTTTCCGGTTCAATTTGTCTAACTAAACTAGGAAAATATGACTTTACTCCCATTTCACTCTAATTTTCAGACTTAAATAGGGATATATAAATGAGGATTCAATTTTTTCCTCTATTTTTTATATCATGGTTTCATTTTATTGGTGGTGTCTGGATAGTCTGGAAATAGTGTTTTACGGGTTTAATTTGTCTAATTATACTAGAAAAATATGACTATATTCCCATTTCCCTCTAATTTTCAGACTGAGATAGAGATATATAAATGAGAATTCAATTTGTTCCTCTATTTTTTATTTCATGGTTTCATTTTATTGATAGTGTCTAAAAATAGTTTTTTTCAGGTTTCATTTGTCTAATTATACTACAAATTATCTAAATAAAATAATAATATTTAATATTTTTAATTTAACCAATTAAAACAAAAGTGGAGGTATCTTAAATAGTATACCTAGCAAACAAAAATAACATTGATAAACGAGTTAAATAATTCGTTCTTTTATAGTTTATCACTTTTCGAGAACTTTTTTTCGCGCGAGAGATTTGAATTTTAATTATAATTACTCTTACCAATATAACCATGCAAACAAACGATCCGAATAACATAGCATGAAACAAGCACCGACCTATGTCGTGCATAAGATATGACAGGTATAAAATGGGCGTGATTCATGCTTCGAGACCGTCGGTTTAAATTTTTTGTTTCTGATAATTTCTACTCGAGTCAAATAATTTATTTATTGAAATGAATTATATAACGTAAGTAGTTTGTAAACAAGCTAAAAAAACGCTAAACCGCTAGATAGAAAGGATTGCCGCCAAACATGAACAAAAAACCGCTAGATCTAGCGGAAAAAACGCTAAGTTGGCAACACTAAATTCGGTTGCCATCATGCATGTTGCGCGCGTCTTCCGCCAGGGGCGGACCTAGGGAAAAATTTTAGGGGGGGTTTATTGGTAATAATGTGTCATTGAAAATTAATGTAGACAACAATATTATACATTAAAATTGAAGTGATGTCTGCCCATTTTAGAAAATCGTTCCATCACTTCTTCTGAAGTATTTTCGTGATCTACTTGATGAGAACAATCCGCTGGTATAGTTAGTTCGAATTCGAAAAAAAAAAATTTCTGAAAAAAATCAAAACGGGGGGGTATACCCGAAAAATGAAAAAACCCAAACTTTGAAGGCCGATATCTCGGCTTCTATGGGAGCTATCGGGAGAATTCCAACGGTTTTCTCTTAGTTTCGTCGTTCTGAATCCAACGAGACCATCCGCCAGGTCGTAGCTTTTACGATATCCGAGATATGGCTTTTTTGATGCCCATTTTTGGCCTCAAAAACGAGGTCAAAAAGTGACAATTTCCGAATTTTCAAAGTGCTCTGATTCCCTTATTTCTGATCGAATCTTGTTATAACCCGGTATTTTCGTGATCTACTTGATGAGAACAATCCGCTGGAATACTTAGTTCGAATTCGAAAAAAAAAATTTTTGAAAAAAATCCAAACGGGTATACCCGAAAAATGAAAAAACCCAAACTTTGAAGGCCGATATCTCAACTTCTATGGGAGCTATCGGGAAAATTCCAACAGTTTTCTCTTAGTTTCGTCGTTCTGAATCTAACGAGACCATCCGCAAGATCGTAGCTTTTACCATAGCCGAGATATGACATTTTTGATGCCCATTTTTGGCCTCAAAAACGAGGTCAAAAAGTGACAATTTCCGAATTTTCAAAGTGCTCTGATTCCCTTATTTCTGATCGAATTTTGTTATAACCCGGTATTTTCGTGATCTACTTGATGAGAACAATCCGCTGGTATAGTTAGTTCGAATTCGAAAAAAAAAATTTTTCTGAAAAAAATCCAAACGGGGGGGTATACCCGAAAAATGAAAAAACCCAAACTTTGAAGGCCGATATCTCAACTTCTATGGGAGCTATTGGGAAAATTCCAACAGTTTTCTCTTAGTTTCGTCGTTCTGAATCTAACGAGACCATCCGCAAGATCGTAGCTTTTACCATAGCCGAGATATGACATTTTTGATGCCCATTTTTGGCCTCAAAAACGAGGTCAAAAAGTGACAATTTCCGAATTTTCAAAGTGCTCTGATTCCCTTATTTCTGATCGAATTTTGTTATAACCCGGTATTTTCGTGATCTACTTGATGAGAACAATCCGCTGGTATAGTTAGTTCGAATTCGAAAAAAAAAAATTTTCTGAAAAAAATCCAAACGGGGGGGTATACCCGAAAAATGAAAAAACCCAAACTTTGAAGGCCGATATCTCAACTTCTATGGGAGCTATTGGGAAAATTCCAACAGTTTTCTCTTAGTTTCGTCGTTCTGAATCTAACGAGACCATCCGCAAGATCGTAGCTTTTACCATAGCCGAGATATGACATTTTTGATGCCCATTTTTGGCCTCAAAAACGAGGTCAAAAAGTGACAATTTCCGAATTTTCAAAGTGCTCTGATTCCCTTATTTCTGATCGAATTTTGTTATAACCCGGTATTTTCGTGATCTACTTGATGAGAACAATCCGCTGGTATAGTTAGTTCGAATTCGAAAAAAAAAATTTTTCTGAAAAAAATCCAAACGGGGGGGTATACCCGAAAAATGAAAAAAACCCAAACTTTGAAGGCCGATATCTCAACTTCTATGGGAGCTATCGGGAAAATTCCAACAGTTTTCTCTTAGTTTCGTCGTTCTGAATCTAACGAGACCATCCGCAAGATCGTAGCTTTTACCATAGCCGAGATATGACATTTTTGATGCCCATTTTTGGCCTCAAAAACGAGGTCAAAAAGTGACAATTTCCGAATTTTCAAAGTGCTCTGATTCCTTTATTTCTGATCGAATTTTATTATAACCCGGTATTTTCGTGATCTACTTGATGAGAACAATCCGCTGGTATACTTAGTTCGAATTCGAAAAAAAAAAATTTTTCTGAAAAAAATCCAAACGGGGGGGTATACCCGAAAAATGAAAAAACCCAAACTTTGAAGGCCGATATCTCAACTTCTATGGGAGCTATCGGGAAAATTCCAACAGTTTTCTCTTAGTTTCGTCGTTCTGAATCTAACGAGACCATCCGCAAGATCGTAGCTTTTACCATAGCCGAGATATGACATTTTTGATGCCCATTTTTGGCCTCAAAAACGAGGTCAAAAAGTGACAATTTCCGAATTTTCAAAGTGCTCTGATTCCTTTATTTCTGATCGAATTTTGTTATAACCCGATATTTTCGTGATCTACTTGATGAGAACAATCCGCTGGTATAGTTAGTTCGAATTCGAAAAAAAAAATTTTTCTGAAAAAAATCCAAACGGGGGGGTATACCCGAAAAATGAAAAAACCCAAACTTTGAAGGCCGATATCTCAACTTCTATGGGAGCTATCGGGAAAATTCCAACAGTTTTCTCTTAGTTTCGTCGTTCTGAATCTAACGAGACCATCCGCCAGGTCGTAGCTTTTACGATAGTCGAGATATGGCTTTTTTGATGCTCATTTTTGGCCTCAAAAACGAGGTCAAAAAGTGACAATTTCCGAATTCTCAAAGTGCTGTCATTCCCTTATTTCTAATCGAATGGTTCAGCTTTCAATAATTTTTTTGCACTTATTGCAAGAACTTTTTGAAGGGGGGGGGAGGGGTTCACCTAGTTCCCCCATAGATCCGCCCCTGCCTTCCGCCATCATAATTTTCCATTCCGTTACGTTCTGGGGAACGCGTCTTATGCGCTTGCGCAAAAAGTTCGACGAGAGGTTGTTGATTTTTTTTTACGTCCGGAGTGGCGTCAATTTCGCGTTATCTACGATTTTCATAAACAAAATGCCGTTTACCTGCTTATAGTGGATTAAATTCGTTTTAATTTAACCGATATCTCGCCAAGGCCTATTGTTAAATGGGATATAAAACACCATGGACGGCGAGAAAGCGGCTGACAACGAAAAGGAGTTAACCTCAACAAGCTGCGGTTCTGAATCTCCCAAGCCTCTGTCAACAAATAAAGAGGAAAAAAGAGACTCTAGCGATACTTTACCCACGTCGTCGACCGATGCCCGTACATTTAATAAATTAAATTCATCAGGTAAATGTTTTATAGTTTTTTTGCGGCCCTGAACTGACAACTAGCACTATGCTACTTTTTAATCATTCCAGTTGAACTTGAATGACCCTAGTCAATGTTAGGTTTTTGCACTTTTTTTAGTTTACAGATGTAAAACATAGGTAAACAGCGTTGGTTAGGAGCTTAGGATGTGTTGAACAGAAAGAACATGTTACTCAATTGGGGGCTGAGGTATTACTTATTATAAATGTCACTATAATGAAACTGGAAAAAAACTCAAAAGTTACAGCATCTCAGTCATTACAATTGGCCATGTATGCTTAACCCTTTCTAACAAAAACTAATTTTATTATGCTTTTTATTCAATAATTGAAATATTAAATAAGTTTTTCCTTATGAGAACATATAACACTAATAATAATAATACCATTTATTTCCTCTATACAAAGCACACATACATACACATATATCTTACATACATATAAATTAGTTCCAATTTACAAATACAACTAATTACATAGTTCTAGAAAATTATCCACTAATATGAACATTTGCTTTGCATATGAGCTTTTCTCGACCAGGAAATTTTTGAGCCTTTTCTTAAAAATATAGATTTGCCCTGCATGAGTCTCTAAATTTAATATTCCAAATAAGAAATACCCTTAAAGCTAGAGGACTCGGTCCCAGGTCAGAATCCCATATTGCATGAAGGAATGATAATTGGCATAATATAAAGTTAAAAGAGCTGCTTTACCACAATGCTGTGAATGAAACGTTAACGCATAGCAACAACTTTTTAATTTGTTGCAAAGAATATCTACATGAGAATTCCATTGTTGATCATGGCCAAAAGTAATGCCCAATAGTTAAGAACTGCTTGATGAAAGTAACTCCGCTTGTATATCTTTAAATAAAATAACATAATTTACTGCCTGCCTACTTCATGAAAAACAAACAAAATGAGTTTTATCCTTATTGAGGAATAACTAGTTTTTTTCAGACCATAAAATTATGGTATTATACACTTTCAGTCAATGCTACAATAGTCTCCAAGTTCTTATCTTCAATCAAGGCATTTGTATCATCTGCATAAGATAAGACTTTTATGTTAGGTGCAATGACATTGATGTCAGTTGTCAATGTCATTGATGATCCTCTAACACTACACCTAAATAATACACACCTTAACTTTTATAAAAGGTAAAAAACACGAAATCTACAGCATCACAAATACATTTAATAAAATTACAAAGGTTACATGTTTCGCTCGACTAGAGCATCATAAGCGTCGAGCGAAACATGTAACCTTCATAATTTTATTAAATGTATTTGTGATGCTGTAGATTTCGTGTTTTTTACCTTTTATAAAAGTGTATGTCCAGCATCTTTGGGATAATGGATGAATTTTTCAAGACACACCTTAACTGACTGCATGTCTTACCTCCAATTCAAATTTCCTTAATACTCCCTTAATTTTTATAAAATTTCCTTTATTTGTCGATAACACGTAACATCATCAAAACAGCATCAAAAAATAAACATTTTAATATTACAGCAGCCAAAAGTTGGCCAAATAAAAGTTTGGACCAAAATAGATAAAAAATCACAAAACTAGGTAGTGCAAAAAGTCAAATTAATTTTTTAATTATGCATATAAAGAAAATACATAAAATTACATACACCATAAACACATTAATAAAAGATACAACAATATAAATGATATCCACTATGTATAACCTTTGCTCTAAGCAGATGCCTAGAAGATAATTTAATAGATACAATAAAGTAAAAGTGATTTACAATAAAAGTACTTAATACTCAAAGTCAATAAAAGTCAAAAGTCAAAAATAGCTTTATTGTTATGTAACATCATCTGTTGTTAGCAAAGCATTATATAAAACCTTAAAGATAGTTGACAACACAATCTTTTACAAAAATATAAAAATTTTAACAATTCTTACATACATAGAATATGAAACACACCCAAAGAAAGGGTAGTAAGAATTCACATTATGCTGCGCAAAACTCTTCACTGTCAAAAAATTGTATTTAAAAACTCGTCTAGAGAATAAAATGCTTTAGCAAGCAAAAGTTTCTTTATATTTTCCCTAAAACGTTTTTCACAATTTATTAGCCTTATATAAAGGGGTAGGTGGTTAAAAAGCCTTTTGCCCCCGTACACAAAAGAGGACTTAATCTGCTCACTTTTTGGGATAGGCAGAGGTAAAGAGAAGGTTGTTCGGAGATTGTAACCCGAGGAGGGGGGGCCAAGCTGATGGCGATATTTTTTGTGGATAAGACAAACAGTCTCTAAAATAAAAAGGCATGGCAATGTCAGGACAGAGTGTTTTAAAAATAATGGCCTACAGGGGCTACGAAAGGGAGCTGCACACATGTAGCGTATGATGGCTCTTTTTTTGCAAAATAAATAGAGAGCTGAACAAATACTGAGAGCACACACCCCAAAACACAATACCGTATCTCAGATGAGACTCAATAAGAGCATGGTAGGCAATTTTGGCCACATCAAGTCCCAGAGAATGTGTTATTACTCTAATAGCATAACAGTTAGATGATAACTTCCCTATTAAAGAGGAGATATGATTTCCAAATTTTAATTGCTTATCAATCGTCAGGCCCAAAAATTTGCATGTTTCAGAAGGACTTATTGTTTCATTTTGCAAAGTGACAGTTCCAAGGTCACATTTAAAAGTTAAAATATTAGTTTTAGAAATATTAAAAGTTAATCTATTAGATTCACACCATGACTTTACAAGAATTAAATCTTCATCAATGATATTCCTTAATCTCTTGGTGTCAGTGTCATGCCAAAGTAATGTTGTAGCATCCGCAAAGATAGTAAATTTGCCCCTAATTGGAATTTGAGAGATATCATTGACATATAGCAGGAACAATATTGGTCCAAGAACAGAACCCTGGGGTACACCAGCATCCATATCCAGACGGGATGACATATCATTGTCAAAGAATACCCTTTGTATTCTTCCAGATAGGTAAGAACAAAACCAGTCGAGAGCAATTCCTCTGAATCCATAGGTTTCTAGCTTCTGCAGCAGTATTCTGTGACTTACACAGTCAAACGCCTTAGATAAGTCACAGAACACCGCCGCCGCACTCTCCCCAGCGTTCAACCCCATGTACAGACTCTCCAAAAAATTGAAAATAGCATCAGATGTACCCAGTTTCGTCCAGAATCCAAATTGCTGATGGTTAAGAACATTATGCCGTTTCAGAAATTCCATCATACTAGTTTTTACCAATCTTTCTACAAGCTTGCCAAGCGTGGGATGCAGGGCTATGGGTCTGAAATTTGATGGGTCATCATAGTTTCCACCCTTAAATAATGGTATAATCAAGGCATCCTTGAGAAAATGTGGAAAGGACCCACTTGAAAGTGAACCATTTAACACCTCAGCCAAAGAATCAAGGGTTGGTAGCGATAGCGGTAACTCATTCTTCACATGGCCTAGAATTGCCAACTTATTCTGATAATATAATAACTATGTCATTTTAGTGTATTTGCTTCCTTAATGGTGGTAATTTAAATGAATGTTTTTTTTTTAAAAAAATTCAGGTAAACCTTAAGGTAGACAAAACTATTATATGCAACTTCCACACCTCTAGTTATGTAAGTCCTATGTTCAGTAGCAACTGTATAAATATGCATGTGTGATTTATTTCTTTTAACAATTTATTCCAGATAAACCAAATCAAAAACAGTAATGGTGTACATTTGGATTTTTTTATTGCATCTTTTGATGACATTAGAGTTGTTTGAGCCAAAAATCCTTTGGTTCCAGTTGACTCTCACCAATCCATGTTTAGGCATTTTCCCTAAAGGTCCTAGACATTGAAAGATTGGGAACATCTAAAACATATAAAAATTTTCATAGATTACTACCTAAGTCACATAAAAAAAATAGAAAATACCCAGTGTGGTTTACCTGAGATTATCAAACTTATTAAGCATAAGTATAAACTTTCTTAATCTTATAAAATAAAATACATAAAACAAATCAGATCCTTCTGAATAAAATGAAATGCTAAGCAACTTTAATAAATCAAAAGAAAACTGAAGTATTATTAATGAGGGGTAATTCTTCAAAGTCAGGTGAATTTCTTATTAGTGCAGCTAATCTTAATCAGTTCTACTGCTCAGTAGCAGCAAGACTTAAAAATCAAATAAACCCTCAAATAGATCTATCACATCCTCATAATATCTGTATCCAACAATTTTTTATTATTATTTATTTCACTTTTGCCCTGTCTGTCTAAGGTTATTGAGAAACTGGTCGAAGTAAGAATGGTAGTTTCCTACCTAAAAACAACATATTAAGTGAACATCAATGTGGTTTTTGAGAGTGCACTAGCATGAATGATTGTATTTGAGCTTAAATGATGGTCAGTCATTCTGTGTCTTCTCTAAAGCCTTTGACTGTGTCAACCATGGAATACTGCTTGGTAAGCTTTCTAGTTATGGGTTGAGCGTTGCACTATTATTATATACAGGTGACTGCATGAAATCATTAGTAGAAACTATAAATCAAGGCTTAAGACTATATTTAAATTGGCTCTATTATAATAAACTAAAAATTAATTTTCAAAAAACAAATTTTATAATATTTAAACAAAAGAATAGGGACATACCAGAACTAAATATAAAGATTTATAACTTAAGCCTTAATGAAGTCCAAAAAGTCAAATATTTAGGATTAATCATTCACAATCAATTGAATTGGTCAGAGCATATAAGTTAACATTTCCCAGAAAATAACAGCAATGATTCCTACTATCTATAAATGCAGAAATTATTTTTCAGAAAAAACCAAGTGAAGAACCCTGTATTAAAATTTCATATGGTAAACATTTTTACTGATTGCGCCCATTAATTACGTTTTTGCCGCCCAATGTCATTCTTCCAGTAAGTTTTTTTCAAAAACATAGCGGAAAAGTGGTATAACTTGGAGAGTTATATCACTTTTCCTCATAAAAGTTAACCAAATTTCACAAAACTGATGAACCAAAGAAAAATAATAGCTGTAGTATGTTTACTATGATATCTATTACTGATAAAAGTGTTCAAAAAATATAGAGCTTGAAAAGCAAAACATTACTACTACTTATCTTACATACTAAACTTACAGTAAGGAGAGTAAGAACAAGTTATTAAACAAATTAATCTTCATCAGAATCGGATAATGGACCACTGTCAACAGCATCTTCTTTTGTCAGTAAGTCCAGGAAGAACTGATGCTGAATCGGGGAAATCCACTGAGGAAGTTCTATCACTGATCTACACACTTACGTACCATAACACTAAAAAAACCTGACTAAACAAGAAAAAGCGAGTTTAATAGGACCTGGCGCGACATCGGAACAGCGGGGTGCCTTGACTTATACCACTATTCCAGCGAACGAATCCATTATATTGAGAGGAATAACGTTAGGAAGCTCTTATCTTAGCTAAGTTAAAATTTTGACTACCAGTTTTCGACTAAATATATTAGACCAGTAGAAACATAATTAATGGTATAACTCAAAAATTAAAAAATACTGACATATACCACTTTTCCTCTGAGCGGCTCAAATGACCTGGTGAGTCTTTAGATTTAGAAGAGGAATTTCTGAAGATTTATTAATGGTTAAAAAGTGATGTGATGCTAATCTGTTGTCTTTAAATATAGATAAGACTACATCGTTAAGTTTTAAGTTTATATGTTCAGACCAGTTAATGATACACAACAAAGAATTGGAAATAAATAAAACTCCTCGGGACTTATATTGATCCCTATTTAAAAATTTAAAGATACTTACCTTTTGTTCCTTATTTATTGTTGAGTCTGCTTGGCTAATATATAAAAAATGTAAGACTTATCTTGAAAATAATGGCTCTTTAAAACATTATAATAGCAGACAAAACTACAATATTCCAATGCCCATTTCGAAAAGTGAGCTAACATGGAATTCCCTTATGTACTTGAGCATAACAATTTTTAATCTTCTAAATTGCACAAAAGCCTTTAAAAGTCCTCCTCGCTTTAAAAAGTCCTTAGCAGAATTTCTTAAAAGCAAGTGGTTTTAGTTTTTTGAAGATAATTGGTGACAGGCCAATAGGATATAATTGGTTTTTAGTAAAGATGTAAAGGTTAGATTTTGTGATGTTACTCTAATAAAATTTTAATTCATTTCATGTTGAATTTTATTGTGTATTTTTTTTTTTATTCTGTTTTTTTATTCATTTATTGTCCAACAGGAAAATCCCAATACAAAAGACAATTATGAGGAATATGGTAACAAAAAAATACAACTCAACTAACAAACTATGTACATAACAAGAGTAAACCCATGAAGAGTACAATAGAAAGAAAAAACTGACCCAAAGCACCCAAAACACCTCCAGCTCACCTCAAATCAAGATTTTTAATGAATTAACTGTAATCAATTGAGAACCAATAATTTATGCTGCAGAAGATAATGCTCACATCACCTTTATTTTTAAAGCAGTAGTAGAGCCATTAAAAAGGTCAATGTTATTCTCACTATTTACTGTGTTGAACCATGAAGAGGCTCGGTATAAAGGAGCATTTCTGGTCAAGTTGGTACAGATATTCTCAAGATAAAATTGAATTGGCCTTCTTGTGTGTATAGGAGGTAAAAGAAAATTTAAAAATGTGATAGTAATATGTCGATTTATGTCCCTATTTTATAATTTAAAAAGCTTTATCAACAAATTCCATGTATTTATGATACTAAAGCATATTTTGAATTTGAGTTTTAGTCTTCTCCAGAAGATGTTAATGTTGTTAAAGAAACATGTGTCAAGAGTAAAGTTTCAGTTAGTGGTAAATTTGTTTTGTGATTTGACTGTGCAATGGCATAAATATGGCAAATCCAATCTTGAGCATAAAACTTTGGCTTATAAAATCTACAGCCATTTTTCTTTGCAGGCTAAGCAATGTGAACAACAATATATTTATAGTATAAGCCAATTGTATTGTATGGAAGACTGTTAATAAGTCAATAATACTAACAGCAATAAAAAGTTATTACATATCTTTAGAAGGGGGTTTTCCTGTTAAAATAATTTTTTTTGTGGATTCTAATTAAGGGTTTGACAGCAAGACAACAGAATTTTATTTAAACTCTCCCAATAATATTATTAAATTATTTGATGATAATTTTTGGATTTTCTTTGTGCAAATAATGAAATTTCTGTCGCAGTATAAATGAACAATATTAGCTAATACAATGTCTTAAATCGATAGGTATATAGGTATTACATATATTAGAATACCCCACTGAATACTTCCCTGTGTCCAATGAATATTAGATATACAAAGGCAAATAAGAGAATAAGAACATTTTTCTTACTTGAGCCAGTCAATGTATAAAAAATATTTTCACCAAATCATAGCAGTAAATCCATGGAAACAAAATATTCCTTCATTTAATTAAAGTCTATGCTCATACAATCATAATATTCAGTGTAGTCATCATGTTTTAAGTATATCCCTGAAAATAAGGCCATAAATATTGTTTTTAATGTAATAGTGAAGATGTAGAATCATATCACTCTGAAGTATCTCTTAAAAATCAAATATATTGATTATGATCACTGAAATCAATTTTCTCTTTTACAGTATCTGATGACCCAATTAGTAGCACATCAGAAATGAATCCTTCTGAGCCAAAACCCGACAAAAAAAACGCCGACGAACTCGACAAAGTTTCTGTATCTTACGATAGCGAAGCAGAATTGATGCTGATGTCCATGACCCAATCTGAAAAAGTGGAGGAGAACGTCGATGATTTAGTAAACGACTTAGAAACTCTACTGGGAGAGACTGCACCTCCTTTTAATTTACCTGGTAAATCTGAGGAAAAAAGCACAGAAAAAGGTATTAGTAAGTTTAGGTGCTGGCAAAATATTTTCTAAGTATTTTTTTTTCAGTGTCGTTAGAAGAATTCGAGGATTTCTTGGAGGAAAAGGCCGATAATGAGGTGTCTAGCTTAACAGAGGCAACCGAAAACACTGATGAAGTTAAAGAAGACAAAACTCCTGAGAACGCTTCAAAAATTAATGATAGTTCTGAGACTGAACCATTAACTGAGCACCTTGAGTCCAAAGTTGAGAAAGAAATAGTAGAGACTGCAAAAAGCACTTTATCACAAGATACTGAAGTGACTGAGTGTACTCAAAAAGAATCTGAATTGGGTAATGAAAATGACCAGACAACTGAAGCTTTGCAGGAAAGTGAAAAAGAGAATTCTTCAGATACAGGAGATGAAACTAAAGATGATCAAGTCAATGTTCAAATAATTCAAAGCCCTATACAAACTGTGCAAGAAGAGGCAAGCAAAGAAGCTGGCGAAAGTTTAACACAAACTGAAGAGGAAGGTGCTAAAGATTCAGCTGAAATAGATAAGCAGACTGAAAGTGCTGAAGAACCTACAGCAAGTAATGAGGCAGCTAAACCCGATGCTCCTGAAATCGAGGAAAATGAAGGGACAACAGTCAATGACGAAGCAAAAATTGAGGATATTTCTGTTAATGAGCAAACTGAAAGTTGCGAACCAGAAAAACAATGTGGTGCAGACTCCATAGAACCTCAAGAAGAAAACAAAGAGTTAACAGAAGAGATAGTGGAGAAGCCAACTGTTGCTGAAGAATCTGTTGAATCTAGTGTAATGTGTAAACCTGAAACAGAAAGCGAATGCACTACTTCTGGGTCTGTAAGTAATATTGTTGAAACTGCTGAATGTGAAGATGTTGCAGATATTCAGTCTAATGAACAAACTGGGAAAGATTCTCAGGGCTTAGGTAAAGAAATGCCCAATGAACCGTCTGAAAGCACAAACCTAGGTGGCGCTTCTACTTCTATTGGAGGTGAAAACATGCAAACTCTAGAAGTTGATGAACAGCCAGAAAGTCAGCTGGACTCAGATGAAAATAAGGAAAAAGATACTCAAAAAAGTCCTTCAAATGATCCAACTGACTCAAAAGGCTTGGAGGAATTAGATGAAATTAAGGAAAAAGATACTCCAAAAAGTCCTTCAAATGATCCAGTTGATTCAAAAGACTTGGAGGAATTAAATGAAAATAAGGAAGAAGATATTCAAAACAGTTTTCCAAATGATCCAGCTGACTCAAAAGACTTAGAGGAATCAGATGAAAATAAGGAAAAAGATCCTCAAAAAAGTCCTTCAAGTGATCTAGCTGACTCAGAAGACTTGGAGGCATCAGATTTACAAGATGTTCTTCAAGAATCGGAAGGTCAAAGCAAACTAGACGAATCAGATGTTCCTATGGAAGCTTCTCCACTAGTTCAAGATACTTCTATAGAAGTTATGTCTCAGGATAGTAATTTGGAAGATCAAAATAAAATTGAAAACGTCTCAGTGGCCCAAGAAGATCAAGTTAAGTTGACAGAAGAAGAAGACTCTAAAAGATTAGAGGAGGAGAAATTTGAATTCCAGAGCTGTGACAAAGAGATCCCAGAAGTAACTGAGCCAGAGACAACAGTATGCAAAGAAAAGGATAAAGAAGATGAATCCGTAGAGAAAAATGAACTGGACAAACAATCACTTGTAACTGAAACTGTTCCTGAACAAATAAGTGAGCCTACAACCAGTGCAGTTTCTGAAATAAAAGATTCTAGTAATGATAAATTTACTACTGAAACTCTGCCTGCAACAACAGATGATAAAATGAGTGAAGTTGAACCACCAGAGAAAAATACCGACGAACCTGCTGAAATTGATGAATCTAATAAAGCATCTGAAATAGAAGCAGTTAGTGAAAAAATAAGTGAACCTACGACCAACGAATCGCTAGAAAAAGAAGTTTCTACTAACGAAGAATGTGCAGCTGAAACAGCAAGTGAAGAAATCAGTGAACCTAAGATCAAGGAATGTGTTAAAAAGGAAGAATCTGATAAATGTGAATCTTCAGAAATTAAAGAGTCTAGTCTCGAAGAGCCTGTGACAGAAGTTGTTTCTGAAGCAATAGGGGCCAATGAATCTGTGGAAATGGAGGTAGTTAACGAAGAATCTTGTTTAGAACCTGTTTCTGAAACAGCAGGGGAACTTGCCAGTGAAATAAAGATAACTAAAGATGAAGCGACAAGTGAACAAATAAGTGAAATGATCACCGGTAACCCTGTAGAAACAGAGGATAGTGATAAACTAACTATTATTATTGAAAGTACTTCTACAGAAGCAGATGAAAATATTCCCGAGACGAGCCAATCAGTAGAGATAAAACAAGTTGAAAACATTGAATCGGTAATTGAAACTACTTCTGAAGTTGAACGTGTTATCTGTGAGGAGAGTGCGGATAATAAAATCCAAGATATATGCGATCCAACTCAAGTTGAAGGAGTTTCTGAGGCGGTCGTACCCTCTGGAAGTTCAGAAGTCATGAAGGCAAATCCTGTGAGTGATGTATCAGAAGGACCATCTAACAATAAGGAAGTTGAGGAAGTTACCCAAGATGTTTTGCCAGAAAGTGAGAATGAAGTGGCTGTTAAAGAAGGTTAGTATCATAGATTTATAGAAAGGGGAGATATAACATTTCATTCATAAATTCGAAATTTAATTAAATTAAATTAAATTTTTTTTATTTAATTAAATTCGATGTGATGCAAAATCTCACTCTAAAAGAGCCCATCAAATCCTTGTCATCGAATATTGCTCAATATAGTTAGTCTATTAACCTTCCGGAGCTCGCGCTAAGTATTTTGGAAAGGACGCTCGCATGCGGACTCAGAGTCCGCAGTCTTCAAATGTGCATATTTCTAAAAATTATTGGCAATAAAAGTTAATTTTTATTTATTTTAAGATTTTATTCATCGAATACATTGATGTTGGCATTTTAACAAAACTTATTGCTACAAAAAAATTAAAATAAACATTTAACAACACATAAAAACTTTCTAGAAATTAAAAATAAAAATGTGTTTCGTTCTGAGCGGCATTTATGACAAATAACAAGTGAATGCTCTAAACAAAAACATTTGTGGCATTCAATACAAAAAAAACGAGAACGTCTATTTTTTTTTCTATCGCAGTATGAGCAACGTCCACGTTGTCCTGCTGGTAGGGGCTCAGGTGTAGGTGTTTCCAGTCCCGAAAAGTTCTTTAATTCTCAACTGCGTAGCCTTAGGAATAGTTTGCGTCATTCGACGGCGAATATAGCCCTCCACTAATTGAAATGACAAAGATCGCAAAAACTTTCTTCGTCGTATACTTTCATTATTATTCATTGAATGAACAACAAAAGAGTTTATTCCCGATACATTGAGTAACGAATAGAACACAACCATGGGCAATCTTCTTGTATTACGTGCATAGTTATAAGCACAGCATAAAGAAACCAGCAGTCGCACTTCAATAAAAATACATTGGCTTGAATAAGCGAGTTCGGTGCATGTGTACTAACGCAGGCGAGGGATTTTTGCTTATAGTAGGGATGCCGCTGACACTCGCTACGGTCCACGCGGCTTTTGCCTTGGCTAGAGCCGGACTTAAACATTTTTTTAGATGTTATTATCTTGTAAAATAAAAATACCTACATAATACAAATATTGATTTTTTAATATAAATAATGTTCATACATTAACAAAATATTTAAACAAAAATAAACATCGCATTTCTACATCTAACAACGACGATATAAAAGAATACGTGCAGGAAGTTAATTAGGTATGAACCATAACTTTAAGAGACCATTCTTTGAGTAATTTTAAAACAAAAAGTTCATATAAACATATGTCCAGAAATTCTTCGTTCTCAATATACAGGGTGTTAAAATTTAACAACAACTAAAATATATGCCACTGATTTTTGTGCAATTTTTATTATGTTCTGTGGATTATACAAATAAAACTTTTCTGTCTCTTGAATTTTTTTTGTATCTTGCTTAGTTAATAATAAATTCCAAATGAAACTTTTTCCCAAATTCCTTGTGTGATCCAGGGATATGCAATTAAGTGGACTTTTTTTCTCGAAAAATAAGCGAGATACGAAAAAGTTGTATTTGTATTTGAGTAAATCAAATAAGATATTAAAAATGGCACAAAATTCAGGTGCCCCAATTTTTTTGCCACAAATATTTCTTCAGGTCCCGGTCGAGATTACACTGAACCTAATAAATTTAATCATGTTAGGGGTAAATTAGCTCCTTAATGTTATAAATAACACCGCCAGAGAACTTGCGGACCTATGTTCATATGAACTTTTTGTCTTAAAATTACTTAAACAATCGCCTGGTAAAAAATTTATGGTACATACTTAATTAACACCCTGTATAGTAACGCTTTTAGATTAACATCTGACTACATAGTAGTTTAAGGATAACTAATTATACAAATAAAGTAATATTTCAAAACAAATAGACTCTTAGGCCAATAAATAAAGACAAATAGTTGGCAACAATTCAAAACAATTCTAACATCTGCGAATTTTTGTTATATTATTAAGTACCAACTAAAGTAAAAGTATACAATTTTGCAACTCTTTTAAATATGGCAACACTGTTAAAATGGCAGAATTATAAATAATGTCCTTAAAAATCCAAAAAAAAAAAAATATTACATTGCTGCAACTTTAACTGATGCTTAATTATGTTATTTAAGCCATACAGCCAAATTTGCAGCTATTAAAAACTTTGGCAAAGTCAATTATTTTGCTTCATTAATAATTTTTGACATACCCCTCTTTTAATACAAAAGTTTTTATAAAAAACGCTACGCTTTGTAAAAACGCTATCAAAATAGTCACTAAGTACGGCGCTGAACTAGGCGATACACCTATGAACACAGTTCGATAAACAGTGAGCTCGGCATCCGGAGAACATGGCTGCGGCATGGCTAAGGATGCTATTAGTTCGCTTACATTTTCGAGCGGAGTGAGACTGCTGGTTTCTTTATGCTGTGGTTATAAGACGCACATAGCTTGTCCACACAGTCAACACCTCCTTTAGATGAGTTGTAGTCCAATATCATATCTGTTTTTCCAGTAGAAGCATCTATTTTATCGTCAAAATGCATACTTGATAAAAGCAGCACGTTTTTTTTCTTTTTTGGTGTATATGATACTAGAAGTACAGTTATGACGAAAGGCGAACATGGACGATAAAAGTGGACGACCCAAAGGATTCGAAAATTCAGGTGGCAATTCCCTTTTGTTTTTTCTAACTGTACCTAATAAAGTTAGCTTGAAATCGGACTGAAGGGAATTGAGTAGCTCCATACTGGTAAACCAGTTGTCAACTGTAATATTACGACAGGTTCCTTTTATTGATTGGCACAATCTCTGCACCACTGCAGTGGGAGAATTGCTCGCTTGGAATGGACCCTCAGGCTGCTTTCCTACGTAAACCTCCATGTTGAAGGTGTAGAAAGTCTTGGCGTCTACCATAGCAAATATTTTTAGCCCATATTTATTGGGTTTGCTAGGTATATACTCCCTAAAGTTGCAACGCCCCCGAAATGCTTCTAGCTTCTCGTCTATTGTTAGCTATTCAAAAGGTGTATAGGCTGAATCAAAGTTACCGCAACAACTGTATCAAACACTGTCCGGATGGTGGCTAGTTTGTCAGTCTGTTTTCGTTCGTCTCTAGTTGCCAAATCATCAAAAGGTAAATGATCTAGCAGAAATCGAAATTGACATTGGGACATCGTTAGTCAAAAAAGCTCGACGCCAGTACCATTCTGTGCCATATTTCCTCAATATTAGGTCGATTAGATTTCAATACCCCAGATAAATAAAGCAATCCAATCAGTGCTTGTGTTTCTAATATGTCCATGTCTTTTGCATCTCTTTCACGTTGGTAAGTGCCTCTACTCATGGCAATATGTCTGTTTGTATTTTCGACTATCGAATTCAGTACTTCGTCTGTAAAAAAAGTTTCCAAATGTCAATTTCTCTTTTTAGGTCTTTTTACCCCTGGAAGATGCTTTATCAAGTTCTCCGCCCTGGTTTTCACATTTCTTTTCGTCATATGTTTGGCCCACTCAGTTCCATTCTTGCCAATAAACACAGGGTAATATCCCCTAGCGACTTCATCAGTGGCTTTCGTCTCCGAAGTTTCTTGTTCGGTATCACTATCCAAATCATGCCTTTCTAAATTGTCTTCTTCTCCATCATCTTCTTGGTCCTCAAAATCACTCTTTGGCTCCTCATCGTCTTCTTCCAAACATTCTTGCATGAGCTTTTGCAAACGAGCCTCCTCTCGACTCCAGGAGCACGCCATCTATAAAAGTGTACAAATAATAATAATCTATCTTAAATTTGAATAATAAAAGCTAACACTCATCATTGCACAACAAGTTTAACAAAAAAAAAACGCATAAAAATATTTAAATTGAACGCTCGCGCGCGGACTCACAGTCCGCAGTGGCTATAATTTGGCAATAAACGCACACACCAACGCACAAATGAGCACTGACTGTAGGAGAACCCGGGATAGAAAGATACTTAATATTACAGCACTGCGGGTTGTCAATTGTCGAAATTAACGACAAAATAAAATAGTTGCGGAGTGAGAGTCCGCGCGCGAGCTCCGGAAAGTTAAACTGCTCTTACAGCTTGTTGTAACTGATTTCTTCTTGTTTCTTCTTCCATTAAGAGCTTCAATTGTTTACTCTTTTACTGTTACACTTTTCAAAATCTCTATTGAAGCTTCTACTAAATTCAAGGAGTCTTCACTTGCCAGAAGAGATTTCATTATCTTACTCCAATATTGACAGCATCTCATTAAACTCATCACTATAATGATCACTTTCCAAAAAATTCTTTGGTGGTTCCAGAAATTACATAGCATGAATTTCATCACTTGCTTTGTCACCATCTTTAGCCAGTGCAAAGCATCCATTATGTACATTTTGTCCTTTTCTTATATTTCTAGGTGCAGACGTTCAGTCTTCAGAAGACAATGAAGAAATAAATAATGATAAGGACTTGGAGCGTGTTACTGAAGAGTCACAAGACGTTGTGTCCATTGACGCAGAAACAAAAGTTGCAAGTGCTAAACCTGACCAGAACATTCTGGCAGCCGATACGACTGAGTCTACACATAAAAAAGCAAGTGAACCTGTAGTATTGACTCCAGAATGCGACTCTCATTCCATAGAGGAAATTGATAAGAAAACAGAAAATACTTGTGAAATAGCACATGAAAAAGTAATTGAAGAAGATGCTCTAATGACTTCAGAAGTGGAAAAACCTGAACCAGAAAAAGAAACTATCGCTGAGGGATCTACATCAGAGAAAATTACTGATAAATCTGACGCCCTTGAGGTGCAAAGCTCTCAAAAAGTAGAAGAAGAAGAAATGGCAGAACTTCAATTGTCAGAGGACGAAGACACTGCAACCGATAAAGAAAGGTCGGAGATAATCAATCCTGTGCCTGAGATAAACATCCGAAGAAAAACCGTTGAACAAGACCTGGAAAAAGTCGTTTGTCTAAGTGAAGAATCTTCTGATGCCGACTCTATTCCACCTGCAACAATTCCTACTGAAGAGGAACCCCCTTTCAATGAAGAAGCTGATCTTATAACAATAGCTAAAGAAGTGGAACAACTTGAGGAGCTTCCCAAAGACGCGGACGTTGAACCGATTCAAAATGAGCCTGCGCCAGTGGAATCGTCCAACTTGGAAACTATAATGGCAGTAGCATCCCTGCAACAAGAAACTGTCCCTAGCGTAAGCTCAGAAAGACGATTAAGTGAAAAAGAAATGAGAGAAATGGAGGCGATACGTATGGCCGTTGCGAGTATCACCGATAGTTCCCAAGATACTTACGACAACTATATGGAGGATAACTCGTTGTTGATTGACGGGGTCCAAGGATCGGACAGTGTTGTGCCAGGAGAGGAATCGACTTTAGTAGTTAATGATAAAATGGCAATTGAAATGGAAGCGACAGAAACAGAGGTTTATGACGACACACCGAGTGAAGTTCAGGAGGAAGTGAAGATTGACGCTAAAGAAGAGACAAAAGAAGTTAAGGAGGGAACAAGTACAGAAGTAAATGAAGAGATAGCAGCTGACGTTAGAGAAGAGGTAAAGGAAGTTGAGGAAATGGCGACAGAAGTTAAGGAGGGCCTGACTACAGAAGTTAATAAAGAAATAGCAGCTGACGTTAGAGAAGAGGTAAAAGAAGTTGAGGAAATGGCGACAGAAGTTAAGAAGAGCCTGACTACAGCAGTAAATGAAGAAATAGCAGCTGACGTTAGAGAAGAGGTAAAGGTAGTTGAGGAAATGACAACAGAAGTTAAGGAGGACCTGACTACAGAAATTAATGAAGAAGTAGCAGCTGAAGTTAGAGAAGAGCTGAAAGAAGTTAAAGAAGAGACGACTACAGCAGGTGAGTCACAACAAAATAATTAAAAAGTAACTAAGGTAAAATAAAAATCCCGCAGTCTCCCTCCACTTATTTATTACACATTTAGTGATTTAAAATTCCCTACATGTTTCAGACACATTGGTGTCCATCATCAGGGGGTAAAAAGTTTTACATTGGTATTAGATATACGCTCCAGGGTTTGAATTGATATTAAAAAACCCTCTATTTATTATTATTGTTTTTTTTTATATTTTTTTTACATTCTGTTGTTGACCAAATGAACGAATGTAAATAAGCAAAATTAAAAAAAAAAAACAATAATAATAAATAGAGGGTTTTTTTGATATAGAATCAAACCCTGGAGCGAATATCTAATACCAATTTTAAACCTTTTACCCCCTGATGATGGACACCACTGTGTCCAAAACATGTAAGGAATTTTAAATCACTAAATGTTTAATAGATAAGTAGAGGGAGACTGCAGGATTTTTATTTTACTTTAACCTAAACTCCACTGCAAGTATGGACTATTATATCTTCACTGTTTGAAAGTAACTATTATTCGCTTTTTATTATTTTAAGAAAATACATATTATAAATTAATAATTAATTAATTTTTTTTAGTAGAAATTCCTTCAGTATTAGAAGAAGACAATCCACATGAAATTAAGCATAAGACTGACGACTTACCTTTAAGTACTAGTCCAGAAATTAATGAGGTAGTTGAAACTGTAGGTGAAAATCTTGAAATCATTCCGAAAAGCAGCGAATTGGCCAATATCGCTGATAAAACCGTGCCTAATAAAATTAATGAAAAAGATTCCAAAAATGTTTTTGAAGAAACTGCGACGAAAGATGCAGAATCGTTAAGCGAGCAAGAGACAGAAAGCGCCAAACAAAATGAAATTGTTCTGAACGATAGTCAAAGACCTGCGGAACCTGAACTTCCTAAAGCAGTGGAAGCAGAGGTTACGTCAGAAGTAAAGAAATCGGAAGCTGAATCCGATGATTCGAAACAAGAAGTGAAAATTGCAAAATGCGATGAAGGCCTACAGAAAGAACAGTCTGTCGGCTCAAAGCAAGTGCTAGAAATAAACTCAAAAGCCACTACATCTACAGAAGATAAAATAAATGCAGAAGTAGTAACAGAAGTAACAAAAAACAAAGCTATTGAAGCTTCTAAGGCTAAAAAAGAAGTTCAATCCAATAAAAATGTTAAAGAACCAGAAGTAGAGAAAGGTATTGTCCAAGAACCGGTGATCGCGAATGATAAAATAAAAGTGAGCGTTAAGGAGAAGGTTACGGAAGTGAAGAAATCCTGTAGCAAGCCTCAGTTGTCTAAAAAAGAAGAGGAGGTGTGTAATAGTGTCAAAAACATAGAGAAAGCAGAAGTTCCTGAAGATGGCCAGGGAGTGTCTCAGGACGCTAAGGAGGAGAAAGTTACAAATGCCGAGAAAGTGGAGGAAGGAAAACCTTTACGGGGTCGACTAAGGTAAATATACATATTCTTCTTTTGTGGGTAAATTAAGAGTTACTAAAATGATATATAACAAAAATGCATAAGAAAATAAAATTTTCCTGAGGATCGTATTCTTAACTGGTATAATAGGTTCGTACTATTTTGGAATTCACAATCGTTTTTTTTTTGACATTTGAGCATGAAATTTTTTATTTTAAGCATTAAGGTATGTAAAGTAATTTAGTAAAATAAGTTTATTTACCTTATATTACTTAGTGAAAAATAAATTATTTCCCTAATTAGTCCTATAGATAAGAATATAAAAAGGATTTTTTTGACGGGTTTGTCTGGATGGTACATGGATTGCAATCCTGCCAACAAGTTCAAGACACGAACTTTGGGAATGTAAAATATAAAAGACTCTAAGGTCTGGATGCCTCCTACGAACATCCAAAGTAGTAAGTTTTAACTCAGACTCAAATTTCATAATTTATTACAAATACATGCTTACTACAGGATACATGTAAACAAAATTAATTTGTAGTACCAATACAATAAAGTACACCTAGGTGCAAGCACCTGCATGTGTATAACTTAAAATTAATTATATTACTATACAACACAATTATATTTAAATTCATGATAAATTATAGGAAGTGGAATATTTCTCTTAAAAGGAGGGGCTTGTGCCAAAATTATTTGTATAGAGTTGTTATACTGATTCCTCCATATGCATGGTCCTTACCCAAGGTGAGGACGAACTAAGATGCAGTAGAAAGTGATTGATCGAATAAACACTTTCAAAGTCTTTTGTGCATCTTCTTATGCAATCCAGCCTTTGTAAGGAACCTGCAATATGAGAAGAAAAAATGAGCTTGAGATCGACCACAATTCCCAGGTCCCTGACATGACTAGGCACAACCTCAAGAGGACTGTCAATAATAGCATAGACATAATAGATATACAGCATGACTAAAAATCATGAAGTGATATTTTTTAATATTTAAGTCCGTATTGTTCTTGATACACTAGGCTGCAAGTCTGTTCATAGCCAGTTCTAGTTTGACGCCATTAGCCTCATTTGTAACCCTATGATAAAACTTGAGATCACTCTGTAAAAAGCAAGTACCAACATCGTTAATATAGATATTAAATCAGAGCGGTCCGAGATGGGATTCTTAAGAAACTCCAGAGGGTACTTTAAATTCATTGAATTGAAAATTACACAGTCTAACAATCTGCTTACGATCCGTTAAGTAACTTCTCAGCCAATTATGCAATGAACCTCAAACGCCATGACGATTTATTTTCTTCAACAAAGTTTCATGATTTACATGGTCTTTTGAAAATTTAGCTCAAGCAGCATGTATCTGATTACCATCTTTAAATGGCTGGAAAGCAAAATTAACAAAAGTGAGAACATTCAACTCAGTGGTCTATAAAGCTAAATTGGATATTGGTAATCATAAAAACAAGATAAGAAAGATATCACCTAATTAGGTACCTTGAGAATACTTGACGAAGTTATATTTCCATAATTGGAGAAAATTACCTGTTTTCAGTGATAATTTAACTAAAAGGGTATTAACCTTCATAGGGATTGTCGAATTGGAACAAAATTCCTATTCATAAAAAAAGGAGACTACTTAAATAAATATTTTGAGGGTCGAGGTTACCAATCCCAAGTATCTATAAACTCTGTTTCTTAGTTCTCATAACATTAGCTCAGAAATTCCAAATATTCCAACTGTAAGCCTATAAACTCCAAGCTCACTAACCTCAAACTCACAAATCAAGTCTATCATAGCCAAGTCTATTCTTAGTTTTCGTTTTAGTAGTCGTCCTTTTGACAAAGTCGTAGGAATCAATAAGTGGTATAATAAAATACCTTGAATATAACCTGAAATATAACCTGAGTAGGATACCATTTTAGTGAACAAATATTTATTTACTAAGAAACAGACAGTTTTGAATATATTTTGCCAAAAAATATTATTAAACACCCAAAATACCCATTTCTTGGGTTTTTAATTCTTTTACTTATAATTTCTTTTAAATACAACAAAATATTGCAGAGTTTTGGCATTTTTTATTACCAAAATCAATTATTGCCCAAAATGTTACCCTTTCAGTAAAAAAATGCACTTTTGTCGCGAAAAATACCCTAGTTTCCCAAAAATTACCCACAGTTTTTACAACAAAACCTCGGCGGATCTATTTAGAAGAAAATTACTCAAACCCCTCAATTTTTGGCTTTGCTGGATTTCTCCATTGTCATTCTCCATGAAAATTTAAAGAAAAAGAGGCTTGAGTGTGTACTTCTTTTAAGCCTTTTGACCCTACTTTCGACTGCTCAGTTCAGAGTAATATTCACAAAAAATCATTGTAATATCCGGGATATGTTCACTTATTAAACTGCAAAAGTGAATATGTATAATGTATATTGATTAACTAATATGTATATTGATGTTTAAAGGCGTGGTGGAACCGGTAAAGTCAGCGAACCTCTTAGCATCTCCGTAGACGAAACCGAAAAAGAAAAAGTGTACAGTCCAAAAATCACTATTAAACCTGTTAAGGCACTAGATGAGGAAGTTAGTACTACGTCAGACGCAGACGTAAGTCTTAGATTGTATAACGTTATTATTCTTAATTATCATACTTTTTAGGCTAATAAGGGCAGCTTAAAGATAACAATTACCAAGCAGTCTGACAAGATGCATTCAATTCTTAAGGTGTATAATCCTGATGATGACAGTGAAACTGTTCAGGGTCAAGAGGAGCCTATACCCAAGTTGATTATCAAACCGAAAATACAGCAGGTAAGATCAGGATGATTCTTTTAAAATGTATATAAAGAGTTTTAAAAAAAATTAACTCTTGTTGCACAAATGTCTCTTGAGTACGGAAAAATACTTCGGAATCAGATTAAAAAAAGAAAAATCCTTTTCTGCCTTGACTTGATTACACATATTTATTATATACAGGAAAACCCCATTAACTGTTGCAAATGCAATAGTTACTTGATCGTGTAATTGCACTTGTATGTAACAATAAAAATAACGTAATATGAGACCTGTTTAACTAAGTTTCTTGATATGATAATTATTCCAGGTCGAGCAGCAGCATAGTCCTAAAATGTGCACACGTAGCTCCAAAACGTACTCGCCGACAGGCACGAGATGTAGTAGTCCCAGGATTACGATAAAACCCATTGTGAAAGCGGCTGAACCGAAGGCAGAGGCATCAACGCCGATTAAAATTACTTTTAAGCCGGTCGTTAAGCCAGAAGAGACGACGACTAAAAAACATAGTCCTAAGGTATGTGTTTTTTCCTAGAGGAATGTTGATAAATAATGGCTTTTAATTAATTAAAATATAGCAGAGGTAACATGTCCTAAGTGTCTGTTTAATGAATGAATTATCTGTTCTTTATAATAAGAAATTATGCTACCATTTGTCTGTACAAGTTACAATTTTTTAAGGCATAACTGGACAATATGACTACGTTCTTGGGATATTCTTTCTCGAGATCTAACAGGAAGCTTATTAATTGGATACAAATTAACCAAAATGTGGAAATATCCTCTAGAAGATTATTAAGCTTGTGCTGCAAGGACTAGTTTTCGCTTGATAAATTTGAAATAATAAATTTACTTATTTAGAGAACCTAAGTAATTGAAGCACAAACTACCAGTAAAGTATACATGCAACCAGGGTTGGGTACGTCGAAAATTTGTCATATTCGACGCTATTTTCGACGCGTCGAAAATTATTTTTTGACACCATTAATTTTTGACATATTCAACTGTCGAAAATATATTTGGATATTTTAATTGGAATTTGGAACTAAATACTATACTATACAACCAGGCCTGACTAAAACCACAGAATAAGTTAGTTATAGTACAGTAAATAACTCTACCTCAATGTGTATTAATATTAATATATTGTTTAAAAAAAATATGACTAAAAAAAGGTCGACTTAACAGGACTTCAAACTTAAAATACATTCACAAATGATTGTTAAAATATAAAATTAATATTCGTCACTTTTATTTTTGTCCCTTATTTTTAGATGGTAATAAATATAAGTCAGTTTTTTTGAATGTTCTGAGCTGAGTCTATTTCTCAGCCTTGAATGAATGAAAGACCAGTTTGAGAAAAGTCTCTCGAGCTGTGCTGAAGAGGCTGGTATTGTATTCAACTTCATGGCTAACTTAGCCAGTTCTGGGTAATGTCTTTCTGCCAATCCCCAGAAAGTCTGCACATTTGCGATTTCTTTAGAAAAAAGTTTTTCGAAGAAATTTTAATTATTTTTATAAAAATGGAAATCATTTAATGCAGTAGCACCTAAATTGTCTATGAGAAAGTTTTCCACATCTCGAATTTGTTCTTCAGATAACATTTTACCCCTATACTGTGGATGTAAAAAATTGGCAGATAAAGAATAAACATTTAATGCTCGTTTTTGTCGTTTTTTTCACAAAATTATCATATTGTTCAAAACCATCTGGTAAACGCAATCTCAACCATTCCTCAGCTGCATCCGCAATTGAAGCCTGTGTGCTTTGTAATTTATTTAGGAGCTTGCATACAGGATCAAATAGCTTAACGCTATCCTCTACTTGCTTCCTTAAATTTTCATCAAAAACGAGTTTAGTTATATTAGGTTTGATTTTTGTGTTATCTTCTGCAATCACATTTCTCATAGCCTTTAAGTTATCTAAAAAATTAACAAAAGAGTCTCTAAATGAACACCAGCGTGTTTCCCCAGCTAATATTATTGTTTTTCCATTATGTTTTACAACACTTTTTTCTAAATCAGGCGATGAAAATTCTCTTAATACAGATTGTACTCTTCCTGCAATAGCATCTGATACCAATTCTTTTGCCAAAAGATTTGCAGTATGGCTATTGCAATTTAAGTACCAAAGATTGATTTGGAAACCCACCTTTCTCATGTTACTAGCATTATCTGAGCAGATGGCATAAATATTAGTATTATATATTTCTTTCGCTAAAGTGACGCACTGCTCGACAATTTCCTGTAGTTTATGCCCAGTTTCCTTTTCGCCTGTAAGATCATAAGATTCTAGGAAAGCTATATCACCTCCTACATTGTGAATAAGGCAAACTACATTCTTTGTATTATTAGAAGAATTTTTCCAACCGTCAATCAACATAACGGATTCCGCGTCAAAATTTTTTAAAGAATTCTTACAATTTTCGTAGCATTTTGGTAGTAACGAGTTGGTTAATGTTTTTCTAGTCGGTAGCTTGTATGAAGGGCGAAGGGCATGTATCAAATTTTTAAAATGTGACGACTCTGTGACCGAAAAGGGTATGTTGCACCCAAATATAAATGTAGCCAAGGCTTTATCCAGGTCTTCTTTTTCTTTGAAGGACATTTTGTCACAAAATTGCGAGAGAGTACCTTTACCTCCAGTGTTCTTTGCACTACTTGACCTTTTTCTCTGATTGGGAGGTTTTACCAACGTGGATTCCAACGTTTCCTTGTTTTTTTGTGTCTGAAAAAATTACAAATTATTTATTTCCCAGGGACAATAATAATTTATAACCTTGTTAACACTGCATAAGGAAGAATAGGAAGATCCAAAAAACAGCTACCGCTACCACTACTACCACTTAGCCCACTAGGGCCAGGCGCATCAAGATTGAAAGATTCTAGTGTTCCAGTATTATCCGTTTCTATCATCATTTCTTGATCTTCAACACAGTAAGATTCAAGATCAGTCAAGGAACCAATATCCACATTTCCAGATGCTATATCGCTGTTATTAGAAATTTTATCACTAATTAAGCTATTTTCACTTCTTTTTAAAATTTTTGATAAGGCTGCTCATCTTCATCGCTCGAGTTATCGTCAGAGTCGGATACATCCACAGCCGTCTTTTGCAAGTGTTTCTGGGTCACTAAAAGCAGAAAGGCTATTCATAGCAACAAATTTGCTACAAATTATTAAAATTTATAATAAAAACATATAATCGAGCCGAGCAAAAAAAAAGTATTGCAAACATATTTTAATTGTTTATTGCACTACTTTCTGCAAAAAAAAATCCTCTCTCCATTTATAGGCTTTTAACTTATTTTCTTTATTTTAATACACTAGCTTTAACCCCCGCGGTTCCGCTCGCGTCATTAAATGTGAATGTCCGTGGGTTTTTTTTTATTTTTACATATTTTTTTTTTATAAAATCATGCCTATAACCGTCCAGGGGAAAAACAAATAACTGTGCAAATTTTGACGCAATTCTGTTTTGTGGTTCGTAAGTTATAAGCGAACATACCCACCGATATTCAGCAGCAGCGCCGATGAAGCAACGTTTTAGTAATAGCAAGAAAAATAATAGTACTTTTTATTTTTACTTACCCGTCGGTTGCATATTCTGTTTACAAACATTTCTATGGCTCAGCAGTCTTTTCTTCCCTGTATTTTTTATGGTTTTCTTACAGTAGCTGCATAAGGCTGCACATTTCCCCTGAATTTTAATCCAATCAAAACCATATTCTTCCCAAAATGTATGTTGAGGTCGCCCAGCCATTATGAGTATCTTTTTATATCAAGAATTCCGGTACGCTAATTTGTCATCTACCTCTACACGTACACACGACACTAAGCTAATATAACAGATAAACTAAATAAATCAGCTTTTTCTAAAGAGAAGCTGTTTGATAAAACTATTAGAAGCCAAATTAGTAATAAACCGACTGGAAATTACCTCGCGTCTGCCGTAAGCCGGTTTAAGTTGAGGGGATTCCCCTGAATTCGTGCTCTGTTGTCTATGTTCTAATAGAGAACGTATCTTAAACGATTTCAAGGGCATTACGAGCGATCGAGAGGCCGGAAAATATAAGCACCGGCAACCGGACGACGCGTTCCGCGGTCCCCTAATATGCGAAAAAGATGGGCCGATAATATTCGACATTTTGACAATACTCGACGTTTTCGACGTGATTTTCGACACCAACGTGTCGATACCCATCCCTGCATGCAACAGAACATAACCTGGATTTTAAAAATATCAAAATATATCTTTATATAAGTGTTATTATAGAAAACAAGTCCTCATAATACGACAATTATTGAAATATTGACAGATAATTCAGTAATGTAACAAATAAGATCAAATTAACTAATTGTAAATTAAATGCTTAAACAACTAATAATCTAATTCTCCTTGACAAAGCAACAGTAAGATATATAATAAAAAGAATAAATATTAATAAAATAAAAGTACGAAAACATGGTGTGTAAATAAAAAAACAAACATAAGAAAGACATGCGATTAAAATAAAATTAAAAGAATAAGAAGTTTTTAATATAATGAAAAGTATCGTTAAAGATTGTTCATATTTCTTCTAAATTCGCATATTTAGTAAGTCTATTTTCTTCTTTTTTTCAATAACTAAGCGTATGAGATAGTATTTTTTTAAATCGATATTTACTGAAATAGTGACGTAATACCCAACTAAAATTACGAATTTGTCACAACAATATAGATTTCACTTACATAATTGTATTCAAGTAAATTACATTAATAAATAGGAAAGGTAGCATACACCTAGGAAAACGAAAATCTGTGTCACTACAATGTTGTACTCAAACAGGTGTAAAAGAACAATTACTCTATATATCTATCTATACAAAAAAACCATCCATGTATAAGCAGTAACTTATTAAAAAAATCTTATAAATAATTAGATAATACCTAATATACGATACGAGACCTGCATCTACAACACTTACAATAATATTCTACAATTTTGCATTACATTTTATGGTTTTTGATATTTCTAATTAAAGTTGGAAGCATATTCATTACTTTTGGCCCTATATAAGTTGCAAATCTTTGACTTGAAGAATTGGTCTGTCAAAGATATCATCCAAAACACCATAGAAGCTGGACACTCACCATGCTCCACTACCATCAAATTGATAAAGAAAATTCCACTGAACCTCAGAAATAAGCTGATACAGTCTGAGAAAGTTAGCCCTCCTAAAATTATGGTTGAAACTGAGGTTTAAGGTTCCAATTCCTATTGATTTCTGCTCTAAGTAAAAGATAAGCATCCTCTGGGTCTCCACTTGTGGAGTGAAACACCACCATCAATAATGCACAACAAATTAGCACATTAAGAATATTATTAAACTGGAATAGATTAGAAAATGCTAAAGTCATGCAGTAATGCCCATGTTGGTTCTAGAACCTGAAAATTGATATTTAAATCGCTTATGATTAAAATTTCCGGTTTTGTATACAGTTAAGAGCAGAGCTATAATCAAAGAAGTACCAATAATCTTTAAGTGGAGAACTAGAGGCCACACTAATCGGTATTGAAGACCGATTATGTACGTGCATAGTACATAACCGAAACAAGACTTGTTTTTGGGTAGAAAAATGTGTTTTGAGAATAAGTACAAATGAATATGCTTTTCAAACCCAGTATTTTAGTTTAAGGTTAAATATGATGTCAAATGAAACCCCAGACGTCCTGAAATCCGATAATACGAACGTCGCGCCCTATATTAGTCTAACTTATCGTTAATGAAGTCCTCTTTGCAGATTAACTAAAAGTTTCGACAAGAGAGTGTTTTAATAATTTTTATAGACTTATTTTTTTCTAAATTAGTTGTTTTGACAATGTAATCGTTATGTAATAATGTTATTTTAATCAAAACTACACAATAATCATATTTTATCATAGATATCAAAAGAAGGGGACCAAAAGAACCAAAATCCAAAAATCACAATCAAACCTATACCAAAACCAGCGGAAGAAGATACTTCCACTGCTGCGATTACGCCGAAAGTTACAATTAAACCAATTAAAAGGCCTTTGGAAGATCCGGAACCCGAAGAGAGGTCCAGTCCGAAAATAATTATTAAGCCTATAGTACGTTAAACTTCCCAACTTGCTTTTAAACATATTTAAATTAATTTTTTATTAGGTTAAACCAACTGAGCAAGATCAACCTGAACAAGCGACGCCAAAGTTGAAAATTAAAGCCATCAGGAGGCAAAATGAAGAAAATGAACTTGAAAAAGAACAGGGCAGTCCCAAGATCTCCATTAAGTCCGTCAAGCCTCCCGAAGATGAAGTTGCGGATGAAGAGGTTAAGGAAAGGATAGTTTTAAAGATTAATAAAGGTTTGCTTAGTTGTCTGAAGTGTAGTGTGCAGTTTTAAAATGTTTTTTTTACAGGCAACTTGCCTACTCCTACAAAAGATCCAAAGAAAAGAGAATATCCGGAAGATGACAAAGCAGAGAAAGCCGGGATAAAGTTGAAATTTTCCACCACCGGAGGCCACACGCATATAGTGCAAGAAAATGAAGAGAGTAATAAGAGGCAAAGAAAGGACAGCGGATATTCTGGTACAAAACTGTGCTTTGCTAAGTAATCTTTTATATGTTACAAGAATTATTTCTTTTTTAGGTAAAGATTTGGAAGAAAACGTGTCCCATAAGAGAGCGCTTGAAGAAAAGCTTCCAGAGAGAAATAAAAGACTGAGAAATACGCCTGATAAACTTAATGACAACAGTAACGACGTAAAAGTGCACGAGACGAAAAATAATTTGCCTCTGGAAATGAGTGAAGATTCTCGGTAAGTATTTAAACTTGAAATGAGTTAAAAGTTATGTTTTTTTTTTGTTAAATTTCAAACGGGTTTCACGTATACATAAAGGCTAGAAAAGAGTCAAGACAATAATTGTTAGGACGCCTAGTATATTAGTGTTCTTATTTACTAGATTTTCATGAAAATTTGAATCCAGGTTCGGTTTTGAAAACGGGTATTGACATCGATTTGAGTCTCAAAGTCGACTCGACTTATTCTGTGATCAAATTTGCTTGAAAACGCTCGACTGAACTGAAAACGGTCCGCAAACTTCATCTGTCAATAAGTTTGACAATTGGCAAAGTATCTTGTCAAATTGGTTTTCTTAAATATTATTTATATAATTATATTAAACAAATAAAAATTTAAAAATCACCTCAGTTATATTTAGTCAAATAGTTATCCCTTATCTATAGTTGTAAGTACTGACTCTATTAGAAATTATTAAAGAAGAAAACATTCATGAACTGTTTGTTGGCAAGCGCTATAAGAAAAAAGGTATAATTAGAGTAGTAGAGTGGAACACTATCAACAACTGTTTCAGAGGCTAATTATAAGGAGCAAATGAGCTTCCTTAATGGAATTATATGTCTCTGCAAAGGCTCAATAGTTCAAGTTCCTTTTGTGCCAGTCTATTCCGTAAAAAAATATGTTTGCATAACAAGGTTAAAAAACACATTTCTCAAGCCACAGAAATAAATTAGGGAGCACCCCGAGGATCCATTCTTGCATGTGTCTTTTTATATTATGTAAATATTCTCAGCAACGAATTTATAACTGGTCTGGTTTCATTATAAGCAGATATATCTTTAATACTCAGAACTTGAATTATGCATGGATCGAATGGTGCTGGAGTAGCTGTCCAAGGCTGAATTCAGAGAGGACAAAATCTGTGCGCTATAGTAAACAACGGGGAAAGTCAGTACCAGAGGTGGAGAATGTGAATTTTCTGGGGCTTACCTTGATGGTACACTTAGTTGCAATTTACACTTATTGGAATTAGCGTTGCTTGAATTACTTGTTAGAATTTATCCAGAATCTGATATCTAAACTTATTAGTAATTGTGCTTTAATTCGAAGACTGCGAGACATTATATCGTTATATTCATTCAAGCAGTTGTCTATATTCCTTCAATTTTAAGACTTAGTGAAAATTACATTTCTATATACAGGGTGGTCAGTAATGAATGCGCCAAAAAGCAATTCTAGGTAAACTCGTGAAAATATCGATGTTGAGCCAAATATGCCTTAGTAAAATGTCCCTAATAAATAAGATACAGGGTGTTAAAATTTAATTTTTGAATGTGTTTTTTCTCCAGAGCTCAAGTGGTTTTTGAGATTTGGGCTTTTAAGAAATATGCTTTTATTCTATTTTTTGACATAAAGTGTAGATGGCGATAGTTACACCATATTCACATGCTGTTTCATGCCACAACTTTCTTGCTAGTACAGTTTTATTATTGATTATTAAAGTAACTCATAGAATAATGATTTTTAAGAAAAAAAGGTATGCTACATTTATTTCACTTAATCACTTAAAAAATCCGTTGTCGAATCCTTATTAATTTGAAAAACAGGTTCTATAACGTTAATTAAAATTGGAATAACTTTAGGTAATTAATAATGTAGGTGTAATGCATATTCCAATAGTGAAATGAGAGATTTTTTAGATGAATGGTTGCCTCATAGATTGTTTGGTCATGGCAGTGACTTTTCATGGCCTCCGCGTAGCCCGGATCTTAACCCTTTGGATTGTTGCTTTTGAGGTGATATTAAGTCATTAGTTTATACAGAAGAAATCCGTACACGAGAGCAATTATCGCAAAAAAATAATTATTTCACAATGTTATCAGGAATAAACGAGGAACTTTATTCCAATTAAGGCACTATTTGGTGAAAGGATTAAGAAAATGCCTGGAAGTCAATGGTGGACATTTTGCCCATTTGTTAAAGTAATGATTTTCCATTATTTTATTAATTATAAATGTTATCTCAATTTAGTGTTCATTTGCCTAAATTTTACGACTCATCATAAACAAGTACTTACAATTAAATGAAAAAATCACAGAAGTTGCCTTTTTTGGCAATTTGTTAGTGATGTTTTTCTTTATATTATAATACACTAAAGGTAACTAATTATTAATCACATTTGGACATTATGCATGAGATCTTTATGGTCAGGTATTAATCTTTCAATAAAAAAATGCCAAATTACAAACACAAAACAATAACGTCTAAATTCGGGATGTAATTTCGCAATTTGGGAAAAAGTCACAGTTAGGTTCATAGAGGTGGAGTTTAGTGTATTTCAATCAAACTCTTTTTTTAAAATAATATTCAGTATATTTTATTTATTGTTAACTAAGTCGTGTAAAATTTGGCGATTTGTTTCCTGAATCCATTCTTCTAGTTTTGATTTAAAGTGTTTTTCTCCAATTACAGTTTGAAGATCATATGGAATTGTGTTAAACGCCTTAGGACCAATAAATGTAGAATATCTTTGTATGATTTTTTTTTTGTTTCAATGCAAATATTTCGAAAACGCTTTTTTTAACGGAAATAAATGTAGTACATCTTTCTTTCTTAAAAATCATCGTTCTATCAGTTACCTAAAAAATAATAAAACGGTACTAGTAAAAAAGTTGTGGCATGAAAGAGCATGTGAATATGGGGTAACTAGTGCCCTCTACACTTTATGTCAAAAATTAGAATAACGTCATATTTCTTATCCTCAAAAACCTCTGATTCTTAGTTTTTATGTCGATATTTCAAAAACAACTTGAGCTATAAAAAATAGATTCGAAAATTAAATTTTAACTGTATAGTATTATAAATAGTTGTTTGCATTGTTACTATTAATAATTTTAATCTAGTAATATGTCTTGTAAAATGCTTTAAGTATCTGAAATAAGTGTCTTTAATCTGTTTTGTTCATATTTTGGAAAACTATTGGCGTTTGAATCTCCTGTTAGTTCTTACAAGCCGGCACAAAATTCCGCCACCCTGAAATATTGGCCAAGTTTGATGTTTTATAAATTTTTTATTTTTTATCAGATTCTCACGATTTTGCCATCAGTTTTTAGATACATTTGTTGTGATTTTTTAAAATCATTTGGTAAAGTAGCATTTTTCGATTAGGCTATATTATACAGGAGTAAAACAAACTGTTGTTTTTTCTCGTAATTTCAAAAGACCCTATAGGAAAATTAAGGTGGATAATTCTGTTTACATACTGTTCCTTGTAATCTTTGTATGTATCAAAAATCGAAATGTATTCTAAACATTTCGATTTTTGATTCATTCCATTATCTCATTTCTGCTGCGAGCCGCAAATTTTTTATTAAAACGCTGATTTGAAGCGTATTTTTATTAGGAGAAACAAACACTAGGTATATCATAAAGTTAATTTAAAAAAAACAATTTTAATAGCGTGTATTTCCTCCTCTCGCAGCAATAACAGCTTGCAGTCTTCGCGGCATCGGATGAATAAGGTTCCTTATTCTTTCTTGAGGAATAGCCTTATATTCTTCGATCAGCGCTAGTCGTAAGTCTTGCAAGGTTTGTGGTTGTACAGGACGACGACGAACGGCCCTTTTAAGTTGATCCCAAAGATGTTCTATTGGGTTGAGATCCGGGCGACATGCGGGCCATTCCAATCTTGGGAGTCCAACTTCATCCAGATATTCGCTCACTGCATGTGCAACGTGAGATCTAGCATTATTATCCATTAATGTAAATTGGTTCCCAATGAATGGAGCAAATGGGACAACAACTTCTTGAAGGATTTCCTTAATGTAACGGTGGGCGGTTAGAGCTCCATTTTCAATAAATACAAGATTGGTGCGTGCTTCGGTAGAAATACCCGCCCAAATCATGACTGAACCGCCACGATATGAGATTTGTTCTGAAATGGTTCAGTCAGCATATCTTTCATTTCTACGTCTGTATACCCTCTCACGACCATCCGGCGTCCTTAAACAAACCCTGGATTCATCTGTGAGTAGTGCGTTTGCCCACTGTTCTAGAGTCCACTCAAAATGCGATCTTGCAAACCTCAGTCGATGCCGAGGAAGTAATTGTGGACATCTTCCTGGCCTTCGTGAATAAAGTCCAGCTTCTGCTAATCTTCTACGTATCGTTCTTTCACTTACACTTACTCCATGAAATATTCTCCATGATCTCTTGAAGAACTAATGGTGGCAAAGTGGTCATTAGCTGCAGTGGTCATTCTCCTTCTGTCAGAGCCTTGTCGTCTAGTAAAAATTCCCGTCTGTAAATACCTATTCCAGCCATCTCGAACTGTAGACCGCGGAAATCTCAGAGTACGGGCGACATAACTTTTGCTACGGCCATCCTCTATTAACGCAACAATTCTACCCACGTCTGCTGGAGTTAATACCATATTGACACACAACAAATTATAATAGTGACACTGTCAAACTTTATGTCACATTAATTGCGTCCTTAGCCAACGTCGATAATTTTTAACCGAAAACTTGACATTAATTATCTAAAAATAAGCTTCAAATCAGCGTTTTAATAAAAAATTTGCAGCTCGCAGCAGAAATGAGATAATGGAATGAATCAAAAATCGAAATGTTTAGAATACATTAAAGGTTACGAGGAACAGTATGTAAACAGAATTATCCACTTTAATTTTCCTACATGGTCTTTTGAAATTACGAGAAAAAAACAACAGTTTGTTTTACTCCTGTATAATATAGCCTAATCGAAAAACGCTACTTTACAAAATTATTTTAAAAAATCACAACAAATGTATCTAAAAACTGATGGCAAAATCGTGAGAATCTGATAAAAAATAAAAAATTTATAAAACATCAAACTTGGCCAATATTTCAGGGTGGCGGAATTTTGTGCCGGCGAGTATATTTTGTTCTTTCTTTTAAATTTTGTTGGAAATATATATATTATTATTAAGGAAAAGATTATAAATATTTTGAACTGCTGATAAAATAGCCTGGGTTAAGTAGTCGACCTTCTTCTAGCTTCGAGGGATTAGATATTGAATTGGAAATAGACAAGAGCATAAGTGATAGTGAACTTCCTCTTCCTAATAAAGTTTTGTTGATAAAATTTATTATTATATTGGAAATAAGTAGTTTTTACAGAATAGGTTAAAAGTTATATATTTTCTATTATTAAATTACATTAGGATCACACCTTTTTATTAAAAAAAAGTAACCTTTGCATTTTCTTTGTTACTTTTTAAAACAGTTTCTCAAAGTCAAACAACCGTCAATTTATAAAAAAAGAGTATTTTAAAAAACATTTTGAAGAAACTGAAAGATATAAAAAAAGATAGATATTTTTATATCTTTAATAGAATTTAATTTTATTAATCTTGATTACGGTAGTAGATTTAAATTCCGAAACGTTGGTTTAAATTAGGTATTCCTATTTAATAACTAAGTTTTTCTTTCTTTTCAATTTCAATATTCAAATTAAAGTTAGGACTATTAAAAAGAAGAAACATGTAGCTCAGAGATCGATAGATAAAACCTCAGCTCCTAGGTATATAAAAAAATCTATATCTCAAGTAAATTATTGTATTTAAGATTAATTGGACTTAGATTAAATTAAATACAGGGTGTCCGGGTCCGGGAAGGAATTTTCCTAAGGTGAAATTAACCTTCCTTAATTTTGATTTTTCGAAAAAATTGTATAGAAGTTTGTTGCATTAATTTTTCGTGTAGAATCGCCCATCGAAATCCTGACGCGTAATTTCCGGACACCCTGTATAACATAAGGCATCGTTAAAGATTTAAGTTCATATTTCTCATGAGAGTATTTTCTCATGAGATAGTATTTTCTAAATTGATTTCTACTATAACCGTGACGTAATACCCAACAAATTAAGTAACTCATAGTAGTACTATGCCCCAAGACGAATATAAAATTTAAACCGCGACTTTTATTAAAAATATTCGCGCGACACGTCCTAATCGTCTTATTGCCAAGTGACAGATGTCCAATCTCAGAACAGAATGTGTGTGCGTCCCAGTCCACATTACCTATATTCTAAACATCTTTTATGTTGATATTCCGTAAATTTCTATGCATATAATGTTTATTGTGATTAATAAAACATTTTAAAATTTAATTTATAGATCTCAAAATATCGCCGACGTAACGCACGACGAAGAATCGCCATCGTTCTCGCGACACATCTCCAAAATCAGCGATATCGCGTCGAGAACGACGCACATCCAGGCGGTACCGCAAGAGATAACGGTCGGTGTCGCGACGCCGACGACGCTTACGCCGGTCTCTCTACGTGGGAAAAGGAGAAGACCGAGAGGACGACCACCAAAAATGGCCTCCCAGTCGAGGCAGGAATCAATTAAAACGTCCCCGTTGACTCCTCAGACGCACACGGTGATGGAAGAGGTGGTGTCGACGCCTCCCGTGAGCGACGTCAGGACGCCGGAGGCGACGCCATCTCCCGGAAGGCCGAAACGCAGTTGTAGAAGTAAGTTTTTGATAGTTATATTTATTTATTTATTTATTTACTCAACGGACAAAAAGCCCAATATTACAAAAAATAAATTGTATTAAAAATCACAATTGCATGCGCATTCCAAAATGAAGTGGACTCTATAAATATTAATAAAATTTATACAGGGTGTGAATTTGGAAAGGTACCAAACCCTCTATATTTCTGCCCCTGTATAAAATGTGAAAATTTCCAAAAAACACGTCAAATTTGAGAGGGACATTTTTTAGGTTAGTTTTCAATCAAATTGCAGTATCCCCCTGGCGAGGGCGGACATAACCTCTAAAATCTTAAATGGAAAGAGGAGTCGAGCGATTGAGACCTCATTTTAAAGGTCTTTTAATTACCTTTTCAGAGATACCAGATATATAATAAAAAAACTTAAATAATAAGTAACAACTATATTTTTAAAAAATAGGTTCAAAGTGCTGACCATTAAGTCTCCTACTACAAGTTTATAAATTCTTCTAACAGCATTTTCCCGATGAATGCAGAAGCTGTTCCTTGATGTGCAATAATTTAAGTCAAAATCGAAGTAAAAGTTTTTGCACGGTTAGTTTGCAATCATTGTTTTACACACTTCATTTCATCGGTGTGAAGACCTTCAAATCAAATCAAATATGCTTTATTTTCACATAACATATAAATGTTCTTGACGAAGCTAACTTACATATTGAGTAAACAAACAGACAAGAAAAAAAAAAGGGGAACATATAAATGATAAATTGGTCAATAAAATTAAAATATCAGAATTTATAAAACATTTAAATATTACGTAACAAAGTTACCTTTAAAATAGTAGTAACTAAAATTGGTTAAAAACCTGTGTCATAATTATTCATCATGCTATAGGTACTGTAAAAATCACCTTAAAGCAAATCTGAACCTCCTATAGTAAGTTCTTTACAGGATAATGCAATTTTCTTCAAAAAGCTCTTCTTTTCTCACATAATAGGGCTTAATTTCGTTTGGTACACTTTTACTACTACATTGTATTTGATTAAAATTTTAAATATTACCAAGTATTGGGTCTTTCTTCGTTTCCTTAAGAATTTGGTGAATGTCCAAAGGCTAATAATTACTAGTGGTTGCAAAATTGATATACCCATCTAACTCTTCGTCGCCAACGCCTAGAGGTAATTCATTTTCCGTGTCTGGGCCTTGATAAAACAATCTGCAATAAAATTATTTTTACTCTTCTCTGTACTATAGACAATTCTGACATTCACAGTGCCCATCCTTGTAGTCTATAATCTATAGAGAACTACACAAAGTCTCAGTCTCAAAAGTATTTATTAATTCTAACAGTAGGTTACACGTGTTTCGCTCATATTAAGAGCATCATCAGACCTAAAAATTAAAAACAAAGGAACTATATACAATAACAACCTTAAAGTTAGATAAAATAGGTACCTTAAAAATCGAGATTTTTCGAGACTAGCAGTAGGTTCGAATCTCGCTTAGGACAATAATTTTATATTTTTGTATTTCATCAATTTTAATTTAGTTGTTTTGGTTTTTTACAAACTTGTGGCGTATCACATTTCTAATAATGTATTTTATTTAGTGTGTGTGTATAATGTGACCGTAAAGCATGTACTGTTTGTATTTGATTTTTAAGGTACCTATGTTATCTAACTTTAAGGTTGTTATTGTATTAACATTGTAATATACAATGTAATATAAAATATTGTAACCTACTGTTAGAATTAATAAATACTTTTGAGACCGAGACTTTGTGTAGTTCCCTTTAGATTATTGAATCTAGGCCTCTTTGAGAAAATGGATGACTTCTTTCAACTTGTAGTCTATCTTTACTATGCTCTTATTATAACTCCAGACATATCTAGAACCATTTCTTTAGACTCCTGGTTCATTTTCTTCCTCTATCAAGAAATTATGCCCCTTGGGTTATCTCTTCTTACAAACCGCGTCCAAATGCACAACTGTACTACGTCCCTTGCATCTATAGACTATTTCTTATTTGTCTATTGCTGCATTATCACTAAGAAGAGAATTTCATAATGTCTTTTTTGCTTACAAGGTACTGAGTGGCCTAACCAAATGTCCTGAGTGCTTGGCTCTCCATATCCCATTTTATGCAACTAGAGACCTTCTGCATATTCCTTTTTGTTGAACATCATATCTGTTAAATAATCCAATAAATAGGAATTCTGCAACTCTTAGACAGGTATGCAGATAGTCTTGATTTCTTTTGCAGTAATTTTAAAAAATTTAAGAAATGTGCACATGATGTTATCTTAGTTTAGTTTTCTATTTCTAGATACTTAATAGTTAATATTATAAATTATGTATGCCTATTGTGTATTATCTTAGAATGTTTATGTAAACGTTGATAGTAATAAATAAATATAGTTGGCATACCGACATTTATTCAGGTTTCGACCTAAAACACGATAATTTTTGAAAACATTTTCGTTGGGTCGCAGTTGGAAGAGAGCGAGACCTTGACAACCCAAATTTAGGAAGGACAGTCTGTTGTAGTTAAGCGCACTAATCTATTAAAGTATAGAGATACACAGCCGACTTTACTCAAGCCGCGAAATGATAACATCGGCAACATGGCTTTCGGATCCGTTTTCATTTCAGTTCTCATGGGGATCATTTGATTTCCTCTTTTAAATTTGAGTTTTGAAGTGAAATTTCGGAAAGGAAAGTGAATGTAGTTATTATTAAGAACTTACTAAGTCTTAGTTACATTACCGCTCAAAAGTATTTGCCCACCATGTATTTTTTTAAATATTTTAAATTAGATACAAAAATCTTATCTTTATACCTATATTTAGATTGTATGTCTTTTGTAAATTGCATAGGTATATGCTTAATAAACAGCATACCTATCAACTATGGTTCGTTGAAAAACACTGAGTATTTAAAAATAGTCTTGCAAATAACAAACAATGTAGTGAAAATATGCACTTCTTCTAAAAAACTAATATGTTTACAGCTCTTTTCCGATAAAATTTGAAACATTTAAAGGTGTTTAGTAAATAATTTCGCTTGCTTATTGACGATTGTTACCGTTTCTTTGCTGGTTTTTCAACATTCTTTAAAATGGCTAAAACAGAAGAGTTATCGGTAGAAACAAAAGGTATTATCATTGGACTTCATAAGGCTGGAAAGACTAACCGTCAAATTTCGACGGATTTGGGAATTCCAAGGCGGACTGTCGATTATAATGTTAGGAAATTCACCAGAGAAGGGACTATTAGCAAGAAACCTCGATCGGGAAGGCCAAAGGCAACAAGTTCAAAGGAGGATTTAAATATTATAATTACAAGCAAACGCAATAGACGCCTTACCGCCCCTGAAATCACAGCAAAAATCAACAAGGAGCGTAAAAAAGTGGTCAGTGTTTCGACAGTAAAACGGCGACTTTATAATGCTGGTCTTAAAGGACGTTTAGCTGTATCAAAACCGCTACTGAAGGATGTTAATAAGAAGAAAAGACTTGAGTGGGCCCAATCACACAAAGAATGGACCATTGATGACTGGAAGAAAGTTCTCTGGGAGTGACGAGTCGAAATTCGAGGTTTTTGGAACGAAGAGGCGAGTTTTTGTTCGCCGTTATGCCAATGAAAGGGTCGCTGAGAACTGTACGGTGGCCTCAGTTAAACACGTTGGTGGTTCGGCAATGGTGTGGGGTTGTTTCGGAGGATCTGCAGTGGGTGATCTAATTAGAATAGAGGGAATTCTTCGAAGAGCGGGTTACAAAACAATTTTAAGTGACAATGTATGTACTTCCTTCTGGTACTCGAATAATTGGGAAAAACTTCATCTTTCAACATGAAAATGACCCCAAGCACACGTCGTAATTGTGCAAGCAATATTTAGGTCAATTACAAAGGCAACATCTTCTGAAAGTTATGGTATGGCCCCCACAATCACCGGACCTCAATCCTATCGAATTACTGTGGGATGAACTGGATAGACAAGTGCGAAAATCATGCCCCACATCAAAAGAAGACTTGTGGAGGTTCATCCAAGAAGAGTGGCACAAGTTACCTCAGGAAACTTTGGACAAATTAATTAGAAGACTACCGAAACTCTGTGAAGCTGTTATTAAAAATAGAGGCGGACATGTAGATGAATCCAAAATTTGATTTTCTTACATTTAATTAATTGAAAAATTTATTGTTTATATTCATTTTGTTATAAATAAACCGTTTCATAAGAATAACTGATTGGTTTATTATTTTTAGTTATAATTTTAAAACAGTCATATGTGGGCAAATACTTTTGAGCGGTAGTGTACATCTCTCAGCCAGTGTCGGTGTGTTATATACGATAAAAACAGTGATAAATGGTTATAAAGATAAACACCTTGTTTGTAAACAGAAACAGGTGGAGCCGGCCGGCTTCTTAAGTGGGTCATTGTGCTATTTATCGATTTTCAAGTTTATTTTACATATCACTTTTAAGATTTTTGTGTTGTGCGATTTGGGATTCTTTGTCAATATCTTGTGTTCCACTAAAACTAGAAACTTATGCCTAAGAGCCGAGGTTAATGCTTTATTCACATCAAAAAACGTAGGTTTTGTTTTATTTATAAACATATTTGGAGGAAATCTGGTAAGGAATACCCATAGTAATAGTAACTATACGTAAATCTATTAGCTTTATTTATATATAGGAATTCATTGAAGAATTTTTTGCCTTTTTAAACATGCCAAGTCCCTGCTGTGTTCCCGTATGTAAATCTAATTACAAAAGTAGTTTAAGAGCAGGGCAGGCAAGTATTTCTGTTTTTGGCTTCCCCAAAGATGAACAACTTAAAATTAAATGGCCAAAAGCCATACCTAGAGATAATTGGGCTCCTACTCAATATTCTGTGGTTTGTGCCAAGCATTTTGACCCGAATGATTTTGATCCGTGAAGATGATTTCACATTCACTAAGATTAGAGTTAAAGCAAGATTAGTTTGCTCAGGAATGCCTCAAATTTTTCCAAAATAACCTGCATATTTAACAAAAACAGTGCCTCTTCCTAGAGAAAGTCCAGACGAAAGAAATAATGAACAACAAAAACGTAATGAACTTGCCAATGAAGCTTTTGAGCAACTTGATTTCATAACAAATTTTCATAATGTTATGAGTAATTATTCCCAAAAAATTCTAATATCTGACCTGTGGAATGTAAACATTATTGGAGATACAAAACTATATTTCTATACTTTAAACTTGAATTATGCTTGTATAAATATTATTATCAAATATCAATAGATAGTGAGTGACCTACATGTTAATGAGTTGACCTAATATGGATTTTACCTTTCGAATTGAAATTAAGTAGGTGGTTTCAACTTGAAAATCTATTAACTAGGTATAAGTCTTCTGATTATTGTGAGCTTCATAAACCATACCCTTCATCTCTAGAGACGTTTCATGACTTCATTAACGAAAGTTCAGATTTCTTAAAACAGGCAATAAATTTATTGGAAAGTTCTGATTCACACAACTTAGAGGATGAAAAAGATAGTGACATTTGTAATCGAGTAATACTTTTAATAGACCAAATAACTTTACTAATTTTAAAGCAAAAACGTTATTGGCCATCAACTATAGTAATGTATTTTATGTTATATAGTATATCCCCTTGCGCAAATGAATTGCTTAGAGATTATTTTAATCTAGCTACCAAGAGAACCTACAGTATCTTTCTTCTAGCTTTGATGTGTCACCAAATTCTGACTTAAATAAAACTAACGACACTACTAATTTTTTAAACATTGTATCCACTTGTTTAGCACCCACTGAGAAAGTTGTTTATTTAATAATTGATGAAATTTATATAACTAAAAGATTAGACTATACATGCGACTATACATATTTGAAACAATAAATCAATCACATAAATAAAATATTCTCATTTGTAAATAAAGCAAAATCAAAATTGAAAGTCCATCTCGGCAGAGCCGCGCTTTTAAAGCGTAAACGGATCCAAATCTCCCACGTGGTGCCAACTGTTATTTCGCGGCTTGAGTAAAGTCGGCTGTGAGAGATATAAAGGAAAACCAATGTTGCAATATTGTGGAATTTAACTTTAAAATACCAATACGTTATAATATTTAAAAAAAAAAACTTGAATGGTTAAAACAGCAGTAACTCTTAAAATGTGATTTGTTACAGCCACAAATGTTATAGCCGTCCTGGGGATAAAACCGAAGAAAACTAGAGGTGGTCGAGGTGCCAAAGTTAATATGGGCGACAGGGAACCCCCACCGCCACCGCCGACGCCCGAGCTACCACCGAAACCCGAGAAGCCCGCAAAATCAGAAAAGGTAAGTCACTTATTCGTTTTATTTTGCGGAAATCCACTGGTTAACTGGTCTTGGTTTATAATGTGAGAATTATTTTCAAATATGCGTTTTCTGATTTATTAGGACCTATTATTTGGAATTTTCACTGAGAATTCCATCGAATTATATAATTTTTCAAAAGGTATTAGACATTGTAATTATAGTTTCTTTAGATGTCAAAAACCTTCTTCCTCAGTATACCTCCTATTGACTAATGCAATTATTACTAGCAAATTCTACTATACCAAGAGTGATCTCTTCAGACTTAATTTACTTCCTAAAAACGGTTTTAGAGCAAAACTTATTCACATTCAATGGCAAAATGTATTAAAAGAAAGCCATAAGCATTTACTCTTTTTTTTAGTGAAGATGAATAACCTAGAGAATTAAATTAAGAACAGCACTTTCGCCTATGTGGATGATGTTTGTGTTGTTTTGGGAGGCAATGATTAATCATTTGTCCAGTTTCTTAAATTTTACTAATAGTCTACAGGACAGAATTTTATTCACCAAGACGGAGGGCACAATAGGTGTTTGCCTTTCTTGGACCTTTTATTACATAGAAATAATAATAACATTCAATTTGATATATACTGAAGACCATCCATCGCCACATGTTTGGTTCTTTTTTATATGTTCATTCTTCCACTATCTAAAGATTTAGTATAATTCAGCAGCTTGCAGTTAGTAACGGCTTTCCACTTTCACTTTTTAAATTTTAATTCTAATCTAATAAATACAGATCTTTTTTAAAAATAACTATAATCTTACAATAGCCTTTAGAACCATACACACTTGAACTCTATATAGCCTTTTTAATAAACGTAGGAACACTAAATGGCCTGACCTGGGTAATTATTCATAATTTAATTTTTTAAGAAAAATAAATTATTCATATATGAAATTACTTACGATTAGCAATTTTATGTAACTTCGTGTAATAATTCAAATACCAGAACATTAGTAAAAATTTTTTACTAATGCATAAAACATTACTTATAGTAAAAATTGATCTTAACTCCCTGGAAGAGACTATTCTAGGCAGTCATTTCTTAACCTCAAAGTAAAAATCGACCCCAATTGCCTGAAATTAAATAATTTATTCCAGGCATTAATTGCTAAATATTCTGCAACCTGAAAGTAGGTCAACCCCAATTGCCTGGAATTAAATAATTTATTCCAGGCATTAATTGCTGAATATTTTACTCCCTCAAAGTAGATCAACCTTAATTTCCTGGAAAAAATTATTCCAGGCAGTCATTCCTTGCCCTGAACGTGAAAATTGACTCCAATTGCCTGGAATTAACTAGTTTATTCTAGGCATTAATTGCTGAATACTTTACAACCTCAAAGTAGGTCAACCCCAATTTCCTGGAAGAAATTATTTCAGCCAGTCATTCCTTGCCCTGAAAGTGAAAATCGACCCCAATTGCCTGGACTAAAATAATTTATTCCAGGCATTAATTTTTGAATATTTCACAACCTCAAAGTAGATTAATCCCAATTTCCTAGAAGAAGTCATTCCAGCCAGTCATTTCTTGCCCTTAAAGTAAAAACTGTCCCCAATTGCCTGGACTAAAATAATTTATTTCAGGTATTAAGCTCTGAATATTTCTCAACCTCAAATTACTGCAAGAAATTATTCCAGGCAGTGATGTCTTGCCCTTAAAATAAAAATCGACCCCAATTGCATGGAATAAAATAAATTATTTTTTCGGCATTAAGTTTTGAATATTTCTTGGCCTCAAAGTAGATCACCCCAATTTCCTAGAAGAAATTATTCCAGCCAATTTCTTGCCTTTAAAGTAAAAATCGACCCCATTTGCCTGGACTAAAATAATTTATTTCAGGCATTAAGCTCTGAATATTTCAACCTCAAATTCCTGCAAGAAATTATTCCAGGCAGTGATGTCTTGCCCTTAATGCAAAAATCGACCCCAATTGCCTGGACTAAAATAATTTATTTCAAGCATTAATTTCTGAATATTTCTCAACCTCAAAGTAGATCAGCCCCAATTTCCTAGAAGAAATTATTCCAGGCAGTCATTTCCTGCCCTCAAAGTAAAAATCGACTCCAATTGCCTGGACTGAAATAATTTATTCCAGGCAATAATTTCTGAATATTTTTCAACCTCAAAGTAGATTAGCCCCAATTTTCTAGAATAAATTATTCCAGGCAGTCATTTCTTGCCCTCAAAGTAAAAATCGACCCCAATTGCCTGGACTAAAATAATTTATTTCAGGCATTAAGCTCTGAATATTTGTCAACCTCAAATTCCTGCAAGAAATTATTCCAGCCAGTCATTTCTTGCCCTTAAAGTAAAAATCGACCCCAATTGCCTGGAATTAAATAATTTATTCCAGGCATTAATTGTTGAATATTTTACAACCTCAAAGTAGGTCGGTCAACCCCAATTTCCTAGAAGAAATTATGCCAAGCAGTCATTTCTTGCCCTTAAAGTAAAAATCGACCCCAATTGCCTTGACTAAAATCATTTATTCCAGGCATTAATTTCTGAATATTTTACAACCTCAAAGTAGGTCAACCCCAATTTCCTGGAAGAAATTATTTCAGCCAGTCATTCCTTGCCCTGAAAGTGAAAATCGACCCCAATTGCCTGGAATTAAATAATTTATTGCAGGCATTAATTTCTGAATATTTCACAACCTCAAAGTAGATTAATCCCAATTTCCTAGAAGAAGTTATTCCAGCCAGTCATTTCTTGCCCTTAAAGTAAAAACTGACCCCAATTGCCTGGACTAAAATAATGTATTCCAGGCATTAAGCTCTGAATATTTCTCAACCTCAAATTCCTGCAAGAAATTATTCCAGCCAGTGATGTCTTGCCCTTAAAATAAAAATCGACCCCAATTGCATGGAATTAAATAATTTATTCCAGGGATTAATTGTTGAATATTTTACAACCTCAAAGTAGGTCGGTCAACCCCAATTTCCTAGAAGAAATTATGCCAAGCAGTCATTTCTTGCCCTTAAAGTAAAAATCGACCCCAATTGCCTTGACTAAAATCATTTATTCCAGGCATTAATTTCTGAATATTTTACAACCTCAAAGTAGGTCAACCCCAATTTCCTGGAAGAAATTATTTCAGCCAGTCATTCCTTGCCCTGAAAGTGAAAATCGACCCCAATTGCCTGGAATTAAATAATTTATTCCAGGGATTAATTGTTGAATATTTTACAACCTCAAAGTAGGTCGGTCAACCCCAATTTCCTAGAAGAAATTATGCCAAGCAGTCATTTCTTGCCCTTAAAGTAAAAATCGACCCCAATTGCCTGGAATTAAATAATTTATTCCAGGGATTAATTGTTGAATATTTTACAACCTCAAAGTAGGTCGGTCAACCCCAATTTCCTAGAAGAAATTATGCCAAGCAGTCATTTCTTGCCCTTAAAGTAAAAATCGACCCCAATTGCCTTGACTAAAATCATTTATTCCAGGCATTAATTTCTGAATATTTTACAACCTCAAAGTAGGTCAACCCCAATTTCCTGGAAGAAATTATTTCAGCCAGTCATTCCTTGCCCTGAAAGTGAAAATCGACCCCAATTGCCTGGAATTAAATAATTTATTGCAGGCATTAATTTCTGAATATTTCACAACCTCAAAGTAGATTAATCCCAATTTCCTAGAAGAAGTTATTCCAGCCAGTCATTTCTTGCCCTTAAAGTAAAAACTGACCCCAATTGCCTGGACTAAAATAATGTATTCCAGGCATTAAGCTCTGAATATTTCTCAACCTCAAATTCCTGCAAGAAATTATTCCAGGCAGTGATGTCTTGCCCTTAAAATAAAAATCGACCCCAATTGCATGGAATAAAATAAATTATTTTTTCGGTATTAAGTTTTGAATATTTCTTGGCCTCAAAGTAGATCACCCCAATTTCCTAGAAGAAATTATTCCAGCCAGTCATTTCTTGCCTTTAAAGTAAAAATCGACCATAATTGCCTGGACTAAAATAATTTATTCCAGGCAATAATTTCTGAATATTTTTCAACCTCAAAGTAGATTAATCCCAATTTCCTAGCAGAAATTATTCCAGGCAGTTATTTCTTGCCGTTAAAGTAAAAATCGACCCCAATTGCCTGGACTAAAATAATTTATTTCAGGCATTAAGCTCTGAATATTTCTCAACCTCAAATTCCTGCAAGAAATTATTCCAGCCAGTCATTTCTTGCCCTTAAAGTAAAAATCGACCCCAATTGCCTGAAATTAAATAATTTATTCCAGGCATTAATTGCTGGATATTTTACAACCTCAAAGTAGGTCAACCCCAATTTCCTGGAAGAAATTATTTCAGCCAGTCATTCCTTGCCCTGAAAGTGAAAATCGACCTCAATTGCCTTGACTAAAATCATTTATTCCAGGCATTAATTTCTGAATATTTTACAACCTCAAAGTAGGTCAACCCCAATTTCCTGGAAGAAATTAGTTCAGCCAGTCATTCCTTGCCCTGAAAGTGAAAATCGACCCCAATTGCCTGGAATTAAATAATTTATTGCAGGCATTAATTTCTGAATATTTCACAACCTCAAAGTAGATTAATCCCAATTTCCTAGAAGAAGTTATTCCAGCCAGTCATTTCTTGCCCTTAAAGTAAAAACTGACGCCAATTGCCTGGACTAAAATAATGTATTCCAGGCATTAAGCTCTGAATATTTCTCAACCTCAAATTCCTGCAAGAAATTATTCCAAGCAGTGATGTCTTGCCCTTAAAGTAAAAATCGACCCCAATTGCATGGAATAAAATAAATTATTTTTTCGGCATTAAGTTTTGAATATTTCTTGGCCTCAAAGTAGATCACCCCAATTTCCTAGAAAAAATTATTCCAGCCAGTCATTTCTTGCCTTTAAAGTAAAAATCGACTATAATTGCCTGGACTAAAATAATTTATTCCAGGCAATAATTTCTGAATATTTTTCAACCTCAAAGTAGATCAGCCCCAATTTCCTAGAAGAAATTATTCCAGGCAGTCATTTCTTGCCCTCAAAGTAAAAATCGACCCCAATTGCCTGGACTAAAATAATTTATTTCAGGCATTAAGCTCTGAATATTTCTCAACCTCAAATTTCTGCAAGAAATTATTCCAGGCAGTGATGTCTTGCCCTTAATGTAAAAATCGACCCCAATTGCCTGGAATTAAATAATTTATTCCAGGCATTAATTGCTAAATATTTTACACCCTCAAAGTAGATCAACCTTAATTTCCTGGAAGAAATTATTCCAGACAGTCATTTCTTGCCCTTAAAGTAAAAATCGACCCCAATTGCCTAGACTAAAATAATTTATTTCAAATCAATCAAACCAGATGTATTCAGAGCAATTTTTATTTTTAAAGCTTAGCAGAGCGCTTTCGGCGTATGAGCCATAATTTCAGTCCAAAGTCTAATTCTAAAATTCTCCAACAGGTTACCTCTAAGAACTATAACCGACTAGATTTTCTTGAAGACATTTATATCACCAACGAGCTCATAAAAAATCCCTCTTGTTTAAATATACAAGTGAACCTTAACAGACCATACGTTCCATTACATAGAAGACTCCACAATTAAAATTTTTTATAAGCATTGGCAACTTTCTAATTTAAAAGTTCGCTTTACATCCTTAAAGGATAACAACTTCCTTATCCGAACAAAAATTCACTGTTGTAGTCTAATTTGTGCCACCAATTTATAACCAACTCGCACTACCGCACATCATTTACGATAATGACATCTAGACCGATCTGTCGCTACTACCACTCTGATAGGTTCGCATAATATAAATATTAATTTTAAAGTAAAGTTAACTGTAGGCTAACGTAATTTGACACACTTTTTTCCCGCCATCTAAGAAACCACAATAAATATAAACAAAACACAAAGGAGACCAACGTTCTCCCCTTTTTAAATACTGTTCGTCCTGTTTAGTGTTCTGTATAGTCTTAAGTGTGTCTAAATGTTACGTGTAATTTTAATAATATCGAATGTGTTCCCACTATGGTAAACTTCTGGGCTAACTGACAAGTGAGTACATTCCATTCGTTCACCTTTGACTATAGTGTCTTTTACGCATTTAACACCCAACTCATTTCAGTTAGCACTGATGATGGCTCATACGCCGAAAGCGTTCTGCTAAGCTTTTAAAATAAAAATTGCTCTGAATACATCTGGTTTGATTGATTTGTATTATCCTTCGAGCAACACAGCCACTTCCCTCTTCTAATTTATTTCAGGCATTAAGCTCTGAATATTTCTCAACCTCAAATTCCTGCAAGAAATTATTCCAGTCAGTTATTTCTTGCCCTTAAAGTAAAAATCGACCCCAATTGCCTGGACTAAAATAATTTATTTCAGGCATTAATTTCTGAATATTGCTCAACCTCAAAGTAGATTAATCCCAATTTCCTGGAAGAAATTATTCCAGGCAGTGATTCCTTGCCCTTAAAGTAAAAATCGGATTCAATTGCCTGGAATAAAATAATAATTTATGCGAGGTTATTTCTTACTAATACACCAACAAATGTGCTACTGAAGACTTCTTCTGTTGAAATTATGTTTCTCATTAAATAAAAAATGACAACTGCTTCACATACAAGAAGCTGTGCGATGTCTGACTGATTGCAAACACTCTAAATTCAAAAATTGGTATCAAAAAGTGATGGTTTCTTCAGACTCTTGCTTGAAATGACAATATATCTGCAATAGGAACTCAGAAGGTGAAAATACGCATTTTCAAAAAATAGTTTATTCTAAGTGACATATCCTTTAAAAGCCTTACATAAATAGCACCAATTCTCTTAAGAAGGTAATGGGGAACAAATGTATCATTTTAAACATAGATCCTACTAAAGATCTTCTGTCCTACACTTGCATACTTCTCATTCCAGAATCCTTAAGATTAACTCCAATGACATTCGGTTCTAGATAAATTCTACTACGCATAAAAGACATAATTCTCATATTATATAACAATATCGGTTTATAAAAGGATCGAAATAATTGACGGGGGCTTTCTTTTTCTCCTTAGGTTAAAAATAAGACTAAAAAGAAAAAAAGTCACAGGCGGTCAAAATCCTCGTAAGCATACCGTTGGTTCGTAGATACATAATCATTTAAGGTCGTTTATGTAGTAATATACATTGCCCCGTTTATTTATAATTATTTTATAATATATTATTATTATCGAAAATTTGTATATTAGTACAGACTTTCGTAGACAAGAAGAATATTTTATTTTCGATTTATTACAAGTATTTTTAGTGTACATACATAGACCTACTTTAGAGTCTTGTATTATATTAGATCTTAGTGTGTTTTAAGAACTTTCGTAAATGGCTAGGAAGGATTCCCATGGAGCTGTGTTGCATTTTAGTACAGTAAGTAAGTCTAATATCATATTGTTTTTTTTTCGGCACCTAACAGTTTATTTACCCAAACATTTTATTATAATATTATTATTAAGTGAACTGTATTACATACAATTCTCTATTGCAAATTGTGCAATATTAACAAAACTAATAACGGTTAGTCTAAGGGTAGACTTTTCGATCCTCGAGGGTCGAAAAGCCATCCTTAAGTTGTAAAAATTCTTCATAAATAGTTAATAAGTTAAAAAAATGTTAGTGATCTTAAAGTAATCATAATTTAAAATATGTTCACGTTTAATATATCGTTCATTTTCTATGGGTCCCAGAATAAAACCTATTATTTTTTTGTGTTATAACTTTTCTTCAAAGAACATGTTTATTTAAGAGTGACTTTTTGTTTGTGTTACAAAATTCATATTTTTCTACTTATACGCATAAACTAAATAAATGTTGGTTATTCATATCGTTTGTGTTTATTGTCAGAGGTGCAACTATTTCGAACCATTCAATGAATATTTAAACCCTCTCAAGATATTCCAACAAGACAGGTTTACTTTACAGTGCATAAGAAGCTTGGAATCTCTTCAATTTTTTTTCAATCATTGAGAAGAGCACTAGAAAGGTCGAAAGATAAATATTTAAAGAAATTTCTTGTTTTATATGGAATTGATTAGTGTACTGTAAAGGGCTTTTCCAGAGAAGTTGGTGTACCGAATTATCTGGAAAGACTATTAGATAAGAAGTTTCAGAGACATTCTTAGTTGTCAACTTATAGTCGAAGTTATCGTAGTCAACCATTGAGTTTTCTTTGAATCATTAAAATAGTAAGGAAACACTAGCTGTTCTTCGTCATTTTGGAATGACAAAGAACCGCTGGATAAATATTTCTAGTAGTCGTAAGTGATAGTGTTTAGTAGTGTAACTGTGTAAATAAAACAGTTGTATTTAATTCACACCTTAACGAACGGGTAAAAATGATACAGTAGCGCCTAATATCCACTAGTCGCACATAGCAATTCCGTGTAAGTTGTATTCGCCTGTCCTCTCCAATGAGCAGGGATCATAAACAATTTAATTGCGATAGTACTAAGCTATCACAGAGACCTTTTCTCAATTCAATATTCAATAGTTTCCTTTGATTGAAAATTATTTTTAGATTAGTAAAGAATTTCTTAACACTGCGATTGAAATGATCTGAAGATCTCATATCAACATCACATTTCTTTCAATTGCGGAGCATTTGAGTGTTTCGTTGCCAAAATTAATTAACATGCATCAATTCTTGCCTACACTGTACATGCCCAAAAAAAGTGTTTGGCATTTTTTTGGATTAAGTTTCAGGCAATCATTAATATGAATATTTAAACCCTTTTGGCAAACCGAAATACTAGGCAAAAGAAGTCAGAACTACTAAGCAAAGATATAACATAACAAAGAAAATCCATTGCAAAATAATATATAATAATATGGCAGGCATAAAATGATGATTATATCACAGCAATGAAGAGGTTATAACAGACTGGCCACTGATGTAATAATAATAATAAAGGGTTTTTTATGAATAAATTACATGCTTTACAAAAAGGCGAACTTGAAGCTACGCTTCCATACTTAACCCACGTATATTTTATAGACCTACGAATTAACTCCTTGGTATTCATGCTACAAAGACAGTCGTATGACCGATATATATAATAAGAAAAACCATGAAACATGAACGCACACATAAATATCATACAATTTCCGTTAAAATATTTAAAAATGCATACTTAAACTTGCTATGGGGAAGGAGGTTAGGTTATTATAAATTTACCACATAAATCAAGATTATGAGCATCATGTCTCAATTTAATTTTTTAGTACAAATAATTGATATTTTGCGTAAGAATATTTTTATTAAATAAAACTAAAATGTGAAGCATCCTCCTTTCATTAATGTTCAACCAACTCTATCATGCTGTTAATAAAGATCAATATTTAATAAAATAATCTAATTTTAATAAGGGAAATATTTAAATTTAAGTATTGACTTAAATGGAAGAAATCAGAGGACTCCAAATGGCATTTCCAGAGAATTTGGAATACCGATTAGCCTGGAAAGAATGAATAAAGAAGGCAGAGTTAAGATTTTGTTGTGAAATGAAAAGTTCTTTGCATGAATCCCTCGCTCCAATTTTGCAGATGTATCTGATAGCCCTTTTTTGCAACACAAAGACACCGTTGAAAAGTTGGTCACGACATGCATCCCAGAAAAATAATCCATACTTTAGATTTGATTCAATTAATGCAGATAAGTATTTTTGGCAACACTAAACTCAACCTCCTGGGACACCTTAAGAGCATAACAATTTGATGTTTTTGTTTATTGAGTCCATCGGTTTCGTAGGCAAGCGCTAAACTTACGTGCTATCCAGGTCGTGATGAATATTGTTAAAAATTAAATGCGGTTCGAAGTTAAAAACATCATTCACACAGTACAGGACTCCTTTTTGCCCTTGTGATCTCCATCTTCTCTAATAAGTCAAGCTTCTTTCCCTTGGGGCACTTTTGAAGGATTTTTACATCTTCCGGGATGGTAGTGTTTTGAGGACAATAAATGACTTGCAAAAGCCGATTTCGTCTCAGTGATTTCGGTATCTTTGTGTTTATTATATTCTCTTAAGTGTTCCTGCACTGTCGTTTTTATTTTCCTTCCAGACTGACCAATATAAACGGCATTACAGTCCCCGCAGTTAAGGGATAAGACTTCCGATTGGGATGAGGGTTCTATTTTATTTTTAATGTTTACAAGCTTATTAAATAATGTGTTTGAAGTTTTGAATGGAATCTGTAAATTATAGTAAGTGAGTTTCTATTCCCTCCAATCTCTGAATTTTTATTATTAAGAGGTCTCTTTGAGAAAAATTGACTACTTTTTTGAATTATAATACTGGTTTTGGCAATATTTATCACACAATTTTTTTATCACAGCAATGTCCCTATTTATTCTTTCATTTAGATCTGCAGCACTAAGATCATGCCACAGCACTGTTGCATCATCCAAGCAAAAACAAAATCGGACCCAACACTGATCCCTGGGGGACACCATGTGTGACAAATTGCTCCCTTGATAATACACCATTTACAGTTACAGTCTATCGCCTATCTCTTAAATATGAACCAAACCATTAAAGAGACAGCCCTCTTTCAAATGCCTCTATCAACACAATCAAATGCCTTGGTCAGATCACAGAAAACCGCTGCAGCAAGCTCCCCATTGTTGAGTCCCAGATATAAAGACTCTAAAAATGGCATCCAATGTTCCTTTGTTATCCTGAAACCCAAACTGCTCACTCAGAATTATATTTTTTTTGCATCAGATATGATACCATACAGCTTTTACTAATTTTTCAATAATTTTGGACAGGGTTTAAAGCAATGCTATGGGTCTGTAATTAGAGGGAGTTTCAGGATCACCACCCTTATGCAAGGGAATTACTCTTGCTATCTTAAGACATTCTGAGATTATGATGATTTATGGCACTTACCAAAGTACCTAATGCAGCATCAGAAATATTTACGAAGTGCTGCCCAGTTATTCCATCATAACCATAAGATTTCTTTTTCTTAAGTTGGTTTCAGTTCTACAAGATCAACAGGTAAGAAAAAGAATAAATTTGACGCAACTTGGTAATCAAAGTATTGATGAAAATCACCTATAGAGCTCCTACCAATAGTGCAGTAAAATTCATTCAATTGATTAGGTTCTATATTTGATCCTAGGGATGCTATGCTCTCAGTTCATTGACCACTTTCCAAGCTTCTCTCTGAATATTACCTGAATTACTTAATCTTTTTTTTTAGATAACTATTTTTAGCTTTTTTAATAATTACTCTATACAACGCTCTATATGTGTTAAAATAATTAACAAAACTGTTGTTATTTATTAAAAAAATGAGAAAAAAAAAAGAAATCTATGCGCTATAAACAAATTAAGAAATTTTCATTTTATTTCCAGCCTGTGTAACTTACTATGATGAATTACAAGAACGATAAGACTAGCACCTATTTATAATAGTTACTAATTACGACAAAACTATTTTTCCTTATTATCTTCCCACGGCGTCTATAAAACATCTGTTCGTATTACCCCACGCAAGCAATCTCAAAAATACCGAAAATTGATATAATAAAGGCGTTGAACTACTCGCAAGGAGAGGTGTCACGTGTTCCACTCAAAACGAGCCATTTATTTTATTCCATATCCATACCGGTGCTAAAAATAACCCAGGCTGTTAATAATTCACCTGCCAACCAACTATTCCTGTGTCCTAAGCTGTGACTTTTTTTTTAGTAAATATTGTAAGTATTATTTTGTCGTTACATTTGTGCCGTTGACACGCTTAATTTAGCTTAAATACGCCTGCGATATGAACTATTTAATGTTATCAACTCGTTTATTATCTCGAGCGTTATGAATATTTACGGAATGAATCAAAACAGGCGGTCATGTTGTGTTTTTAATAGATTATTAGTTTGATCTCATGTCCTCGCTTAACGTTTTATTTAAGTTTACATTAGTTTGGTTGTAAAAGTTTATCTGGTATAATATATAGCGGAAATGATAATGGATGTATCCAAGACTAAGACAGGAAATATCCAAAAATTCATGTATTAATTAATAAGTAGAATACAGCTGTTTTTTATACAGAGTGTATCAATGTTATCCTTTTTATTCTTACGACGATGGAAAAATAGTTGAACGTCCTTTAAATTACAAATAAATGGGACACCCTACATATTATTACCAAGATCGCTTTTTTTCTAAGCAAAAAAGGTTTTACGCATTTTTCATCTCAAGTTGAAAATAATGGAGTTATGGACATTTTTTATGTATAAGTTGTATTAGACTTTTTGTATAAGATAAGACACCATGTCAAACTTCATACCCCCAAAAAATTAATCTTTGGGCTGGTATATTGGTAGATGGCCCAATATTTATACCAGGAGATTTAAATGGCCACAATTATGCTGAAAAGCTACAGAGATCTATCCAACCGCAGATATACACGGAAGTCTATCTCTAGAAGAACGCTTACTACAATTCTGACAGGATCAGAGGAGATGCTCCCCTCCTGGTTCGATGATTTTTATTCTAACCAGTGGATTGGGAGAAGAGGTCCTATTGAATGGCCACCAAGATTCCCGGATCTAACACCTCTTGACTTCTTTTTGTGGGGTCACTTAAAATCTCTGGTTTGCAAAACGCAACCTAGCTCGCTATATCTAGAGAAACATTTGTAAATGTGCGTGTGAAGAATTTGAAAGTAGGCCTTAAATTATTGTCTTCAAAATAGTGTTTTTATTTATTGTTTTCTTTGATAAACAGAGAATAATTTTCTGAAATGTGGCTTTCTAGGGGATCATTGGATTTGCATTTTTCAAGATGATGTGTCACTCGAACCCTCTTTCTATTTAAGATTTTAGGGGTGTATCTTACCCTCTCCAAGAGGTTAAGGATAAGGGTGTGATAATATGCTCGTTTTTGTTCCCCCTTTGTTTTATAAACACTGTTTTCAGTTGTCTTCCGTGTTTTCTGTTCTTATAGAGGATACCCTTAGAACATTGAAAGGCTAGAATTAGCATTGCCGTGGAACTATGGGCAGTTTGTTTGCTTACAACATCTCTGATGCAATGATGCCAAATGCTTATGTAGACATGGCAAAAAAAAAACACTATATAATATCATAAGAATTTGTCATTTATTTTGACAGGTGCAATACTATTCTAAAATATGATAAGATACTCTATAAAGAAGTGAACATTCAAAGTAAAATGAATGTAGATAAAGTAATGGGTCTACCAATAGAAGTGATAGAAGTTTAGTGGGCCATTTACGCAAAATGGTATGTGTCAAAACGCGGATCAAGCGTCAGTTGTGTTAAGTATACTTTGACATTTCATCATGAATCGTTTAGCTATCGTGAAAAGGTATTACGAAAATGCGCAATCGGTTATAGCCTGTTATCGTGCTCTTAGAGAAGATTTTGGCCATCGTGGACGGCCTTCTGAACTTGCAATAAGGCAACAATTAATAAGTTTTAACGGAAGTACACACTTCTGGATAATAAGCCACCAACGCGACAAAAAAGTGCAAGGACCGCTGAAAATATCGCCGCTGCAAGAGAAAGTGTTGACGCGAATAACAATGTGTCTGTTTTGCGCCGTTCTCAGCAATTAGGCATTTCACCAATGTCTCTGTGGCGCATTTTGAAGAAAGACTTAGGCCTACATTCATATAAGATGGTTCTAATAGTACTAATAAGTACATCCAATTTGAGCCACACTGTATAGTAAACATGTTAAAATAGTCTCCGTCCGATTTTACCAATTTTAACTCAATTTCTACCCTTGACTTGTATCATATAGTGTTCTCCGCTTCTTTTTTCGTTATTTGCATTAGTGAATACACACAAGGTAGGAACTAGTTTGTAATTTTAGTGTAAATTAGGTTTAGCTGGTAAGTTTTTATAAAGCTTATTGTTTCTGTTTCTTTTTACAGTGGATCTGATGATGCCTAGTATGGGCGAAACACGTGTAGGGGAGAAGGGAGCACTTTTGAACATATTTACTAAAATTTAAGTCCTGAAAAAATCTAAATTCCAATATAAAAGCGAGGAACATGTTTACTTTAAGCTCGGACTGAAAAAACTATTGAAACTTTAGTGTGTTTTGTGTGACACGAAATAAACAATAAATGTCATACTGTTGCAAATGTACCCTAGCTGTGGGGTATATTTAAACAGGCAAAGGGGCACAAAAAACCAGTACAGAAGTTTTATTGATTTTTATTACAAAAAATCTAACGTAACTTAAATTTATTAAATTGCAACTTAAACTCCAGTAATGAAGATGTCCTCTCAGGACCTTTTTGATGCGGAACAGGTAATTTCTTAATTACATCCATAGACGCTACTGTGCGTATATCTTCGACTGCGGGATAATAAAATTTTCGTCCTTTTTTCCTTAAAAATTTAATGATATATTCATCTTCTTTTTGCCCAATAATTTTTCCTACGTAGTAAACCAATGTTTTCTTAGTGCAAAATCGGACTGTAACATAATCGTCAATTTGTACATCCGACGACAAATTTGGCGAATCTTCATTTTCATCAGATGACCTGGACAACTTGAATTCATTTTCAGAATCATCTTGTAGGTATATGGCATCATCACATGATGAGTCACTATCTGCCAATATTGCTCTCTTCACTCTTGGCTACCGTTTGTACTCTTTTCTTAGCTTCCCGAGCAACTGCTTCGGCTTCAATGGCATCTTTAATCGGTGTATCTGTAAGAAACAGATACTTTTTTGTTTTGCAGCTTTGGCGACGTTTTTTGGAAGTCGAACAAATATCGGGAAATGGTCTTACCACCTCAGGAGATATTACTTCAGGTACAATTAATAAGGTCGTGTATAACAGAAGTGATCGGAGCTGCAGATGAAGTAGACGGTAAAGAGTCATTTTGTTCCTTTGGTATTTCAGCAACAGCATTAGTAGATGCTTTTCCTGCTGCAACAAAGTAACTAGCTGAAAAAATATTTCTATTTAACAGCCAGATCCCTGTTTTTTGAAAACCAGATATTATGTTTTTTGGAGTGAATGATGCTTGAATAGCTATATTTGCCAGCCCAGCCAGGTCATGGATTGTTATGGCTTTTCCGGGATTCGAAATTAAATAATCATGTTGCGCTATTTTTAATTTAGCCTTAAAGGAGCCATTATTGAAACGTCCAGTGGCTGAAGGCGATGACTACAATGAGGCGGTATAGTCACCACCTCCAAGCCATTTTCTTTTGCAAATTTAATGGCATTTAGCGAGCAGTGGGATTCGTGGTTGTCCATTATTATTAAAATTTTTTCATTTTGGATACATTTTGTAAAACATTTTATACGTTCCAGAACTTTTATAAAAAACGTTTTTGTCATCCAACCGCTAGGAGGATTGTTTATTAGTCCTATGCTTCCAGCTGGAGCACCTGTGAGGAAACTGTCGTGATATCTAGCTCGTGGGAAGACCGAGGTGAGCCGGCCTCGGAACTGGTTCACCCTGAAATAACATCAAATAGGGAGCCAGTCCCCTCAACATCGTCAGCCTCAGATCCCGCCCAAAACTCCACCGAAAACCCTACGCCAAAATTTAAAAAAAATCCACTGTATGCCCATGCTCTTAAACGACCTTTCCCTAGCGGGTAAAGGGAGGAGCACTGATCCCATCACAAATATTAACAAAGTCCCAAAAGTAGTGTTAAGATACACAAAAAACTGGGCCGCAAAATACAAGTTATTTTGTGAAAAAAAATAAACATAGTAAAAGTGCAGAAAGACAGATTGGGATTAGCACTTTTCCCCAAAACTCCTAACGACCACCGGGCACTAACAGGACTTCTCAAGGGGAAGGGGAATGGAATTCCCAAAGCCCATGATTTCCAATTCCCAAATGAAAGCCATTCCTTCTTCCTTGAGGAGGACAGGAAACTCAACGTGATATTGAGAAGACTTGACCAAAACTTCAAGCTAGAAGAGGTCGAGGAGGAGCTGAGAGCGATGGGGTTAGAGCTGGAGGAACTGGGCTGGTGGACGAAGACCCACAGACCTCATCAGATTCCTCGTCCCCAAAGAACAGGAGAATGTGTTTGAAATTGATAACATTTTAAAGATTAGGGTCCGAGTTGAGCGCTTAAGGACTCAGACTATTGAAAACAGGAAGCAAATCGGGCAGTGTCATCGCTGCCAGGCATATGGTCATGTCCTGAGTAATTGCAACGCAAAGCCGCGTTGCCACAAGTGCAAGGGCGAACATTTCCATTCAGAATGTGTAAAAAAACAGAGCAACCCCGGCTGAGTGTTGCAATTGCGGCGGTGAGCTATTGGCGCTGCCCAAAAAACACAAACAACCAAAAAAAAAGCTTCGCTGAGACCTTGAGAACGACCGACTCGGATTCTAATAACAGGAGGGCGGAGCCAAAGGATGGCAATACATCATCGCACATGAAACGGCCCGATTTATTAATTAAAAACACAAATCTCTTAAGTTTGCCCGACGGGATCCTGGAAAAAAAAATCGATAAATTAATGGCAAAACTGGAGAAATTAAACTCCAACCCGCCGATCAAACTATTGCTGGGAGTCGAGGTCTAGATTCTTGCAGTGTCCGTTCGTTTCCTTCCTAACATGTCCAAATCCCAATTCCCATCCTTAATAACCACACAAAAATAAACCTCATACAAAACCCAATCCAACCGTCAAAAACCTAATTTATCACCAAAAAACACCGTAAAGGACCGGTTACGTTCACACCTCCGCCCGACCTTTTCTCGCTAGCGAAAAGTTCCGCGATCTGAGGGGGCGTGGTCTGCTCCACAGGCTCGCGTTTAATACCATCACACCCAGACCTCATAAATACGTTTGGTTGCATAAACCTATCCCGACCAGTCGGTTCCTATTCTCCGAGCAAGTCAAAAGTCCAAGCACCTAGATGCGACTCAGAGTCATAAAAAGATGGCGCCTAATCTCGACGAAAGGATCAATCAAAAGACCGGCAAGAGCCTTCGTTGCTAGACCGGAAATAATTAGTGCAAAGATGATGAGCTCGTGGGAATATAAAAACTGGTGGTAAACTATTTCCATCTGCACTCACGATGGCACACATAGTTACAAGAGTGCCCCTTTCCGCGGAAGTATCTTGGCCCACTTGCTTAGTTCCCTTTTTAGCAATAATGTTTGGCGCATCTACAACAGTGGTGGTTATACCCTTTTCATCCAAATTAAGATTTTTATGTACTGTTAGGAAAATTGTATTCTTCGTAACAGCGCACAAGATTATCTTGAAACTCTGTTAGTGCAGTTTGGTTAAATGCCGTAACACGTGACATTCTCGTGTTTTCAGTCAGTATGTTTTACGCCGTAAACTTCTGCAGCTTTTGTTAAAGAAATTTCTTTTTCTTTTACAGCCGCTATCGCCTTCTCCATGTCTTCCTCAGTAAACCCAGTTTCCTTCTTCCTCTTATATTGTCTGGAAAAATAATGCTACTTAGAAACATTTTTTACTACTAATGGGGTACCTTTGAACAATGTTCAACAGTGCCCCATTTAAAAGTTCAAAGACACCCCTTGTGCTTACACTCGAATTCAACCACGTTTGCTAAAACTATCCTCATAACCTCAAAAGTCACAAATTTTCACAAAACGATCTCGATCTACATATCTAGTCTAGTTGACGACCTACTGCAGATTAAGTGTCCTCTGTATCACGATACACCAAAACACGGTATGTCAGCGCGCACACATAACGCATTTCCCGGTTGGTGTGACGTCACGTGTGTAACATCCCATACCACTAGATGCGGGATAGAAACGGATAAAGTTTATTCATTTGCTGAATTAATAGTTTAAGGGGGGCAAAATTTTATTTAGTATTATTTGTTTTATTTTATAGAATATACAGGAAAAGTCTAATAACTGTAAAATACAACCAAAATGTTATAATTATTAATAAAATGTATTACGTATTTAGAGGATTATGGAGTTGGGTTGACTTGAAATTCGTAGGACAGTGTAAAGAATCGAAAAAATCTATTCGAGATTTATTAGTGGAACAAATTTAAAAAAAAAACTTTTTGTTAATAAAATTTATGAATAAGTAAACCTATGAGTAATTAAATTCAAAAATAAATAAAACACAACTTGAAGTAGTTAATACATGTTTTTTAATTTTTTCTTTATTTTAATATGTATACACTTTAATTATTATGACTAATAATTTTCAAATAAAACAGAAATACGTTCTGAGTAGGTACATTTTGTTTAAAAATAAAAACTGCTTTTATTGAAAACATGATAAAAGTAATAAAAGGACAAATTTATATATTTTTTTCCATAATTAAGTATTATTTTTTCTTAACATTAGTAAACTTTGACATTTTGCGTTCTAATCGTTTTTTAATGTTTAAAAAACTAATTTTACGATTCAAATCTCGTAATCTGATGTATGTACGAGTTATAGATAAACACAAAAGGACTTCATATGGGATTTCAGTTGTAAGTTTGGCCATTGTCAACTTTTTAAATAAATATTTTTCGCTCAGCAATGATTCTCCATGCATGTTTTGGAATTCAACCTCTAAAATCCTAGTAGCATTTAATAACTCCTCATTTGGATATAAAAGGTTTCCTCTGGAAATAAATGTAAGCCAATTCTGTGACACTCTGTCAATTGTAAATTTTTTTGTTTCATCACCTAGGTTAAATTTGCCCTTGAATCTGTAGGCCACATATCCTGCTATGTACCTTAAGGCATCCTCGTTAATTCTATCTTTTAACTCGAAAGTTTTCAGAATTTCGTTACTTTCAGCGTTACCTTCTGCCTCAGAAATATGTATTTCTGTGTATGCCGGCTCAGAAACGTCGTAACTTTCTAACAATACCTCTTCCGGGTCAAGAGATGTGTCGGTATCGATATTTGGATTTTTTGTCAGGCTAAAAAGAACTGTTTGCGTTAAACAAACTTCATTTTTGGGGTGGGGTTCTAATGTTACTTGTAAAGGCTTAAGCAAGCACGGCTCTATAGTTTCTTGAGTATTAGTATTTTCTGTAAAAATTGCAGAGGAATTTTTCCCGAGTATGTACCATCTCAGGCGATACACAAAATCTAGGGGGCTGGGATGATCATTTGACCCACCCATTCCTCTAATATATGAAAAAAAATTTTCAAGCACATCTTGGTTCAGCCTTGATGTTAAAATGTATTCAATACCAAATCTCTTTTGCACGTACTCAGATAAACCTATCATAGACCTGTTGGTTAAAATTATACCTTTCTGAAAAGGAAGCAAATATTTATGGGTGCCAACGGTCATACCCAGAACTACATTTGAGACTTGATTTAGTAAGTCTTGTTGGGCTCTCAGTTCTGTACCAAAGGCATTTTTTTCCATGCACCCTGAAAATTTATTTCTTGAATTTAATAAATCGAACCAATCATTAAATAATTGACAAATATCTGCTACACTTTTCCATGATACGTTATCTGGCATATATCCATTTTCCCCAAAGTATCTAATCGCTTTTGCATTTGAATTTGACAATAGCTGCACCGCTGGCCTAACTTTTTGTCGCTCTGCTCCAGTAACATTTAAATGGTATTCGGTTATCTTGTGCGCAATTGTTAATTCAGATATTGAACAATCTAGAAGTGTTTGGAAACATACCTTGTCAATTTTTTCCCCGTTTACAGTAAATCCTTGGTCAGGAAGGTGATTACGAACCAGCTTAGTTAAATGAGGGACATCTGCAAACACAAAAATTTTTAAACTTTCATCTGACGGATGAATGAAATGGCAATTTTTCGTATGTCCAATATTCAGCTGTGACCATAAACCCATGTTTATAGGACCCATGTCGCTGACTATTGCCACCACAGTTAACCCCACATTATACAATTCTATAATTATACTTTTTATAATGTCCGCTGTCATTGGTTGATCAAATTGAAAAAAAAATGGGCTGTTTCCAATTTTTTAATAATCCTCGTATCATTACAGTTTGGCAACTCTTATGAGGTCCAATTTTTTGTTCATATTTTTTTTCGATGTCTATTCTGTTGGATACATACACTTTATCAAAGGATAAAATACAAAGTTTATCAATGGGCTTCATATTCAATGTTATACCCTTTAACATTTTGATAACACTATGTAATATACCAGGTGTTAAATCAAAAGTGGCTGCCCAGGTTCTAAGAGTTGAGAGCCCTGGTAGAGGATAGCCATTAGCTCGTAAATATCTATAAGCTTTGGGGCTGACACTGCGTAAAGATATGGCCGATGCAATGTCCTCCGGGCTCCAATGAACAGTTTTCTTTTCAGGATGTTCCAGTTTTTTAATTTGTCCTGGAGAGAAAATTTTCATTAAAGATGTTTTCATCCACTTCCCTCTTTGATTTTTTTTTTGAAGTATCTTTAAAAGCATTTTATTTTTTTGCCTTAACACTGAAACTTTTGCTGTGAGTTTCTCTATTTTGTCTAGGTGTTCTTGACATGGATTTCTAAAAATAATTAAACATAAATAATATTTCAAATTATGTAATTATTAATACTAAAAAACTTATATTTTAGGCAGAGAATCAATAATGTCTTCATAAGATACACTGTTTGTGCTCGTCGAGGGTTTGAGCATTGGACTAAGATTTTCTTTTAGTTGTGATGACATTGAGGACTTCGCTAATGGCAAATTTAAAGTTGGCAAAGCATCTTCTTTTAAAATCCTAGTATTCTTTGGATTATAATTCAGTAACCGCTGTCTTAAAGGAACTTCATAACAATCCTGTTCAAAATGTTCTGAACAAATGCATGCTGAAATCGAGAAGTACAAGTTATTGAGAGGTAAATTCATAAAAATAAAGGAAGGTACTTATTAATACGAGGGGGCAACCACTTAGAACAATTTTGTACACCAAATAGTAAAAACTATGCAAAAACTCATAGTCATTAAAAAAATCATACAAAAAAAATCATCAAAATTATAGAAAATGTGTATGTACACCAAAATAGTATTAATTAGTAATAACACTGCCCCCTTGGTACCTAAAATACATGTTTTGAACACCTACCATTTTTCAGATTAATTTTGTCTCCTCGGTGACACCTAATTACCCATTGTTTAGCAAGGTCTTCTTGTTTTGGAAATCGAAAATACTTAATTTTAGTTCCTTTTGTCTTTTTTGTGTGATTTTTACAGCCCAGAACCGCACAGTTCACCATATTGGAAAACGGCACACCACACACACAATGTATAATTAATATACTATAATCTTTTAAATAATAATACTCGATACTCGATTTATATAATAAAAAGTCTTCTTAAACTGCCAAACAAACTTTTAAATAAAAATTAATCACATATATGGCACACAAATAATAAATTTTCGCCTATTAAGTATTTACGTTTACGTGCTTAAAAATTCACTGTTACACAGATGACGCAATGCGCAGAACGAAAAAATTTTTACTCGAGCGGCTGACATACCGTGTTTTGGTGTATCGTGCTCTGTATAGTTTAGTGTTGAGCCTAATTTGTTTAAGTAGGAAATATTACAAAGAAAAAGTTGAAAAACAGGGTTTATTCGTATTTGCGATACAAAGCCGCTCCACAATACAGTTGCCTTCTTGCACTAGTTAGTTCAACGTGCCACTTTTAAAACTAGCACGTGCCGTTTTTAAACGATTATCGCGCCAGAGGCGGAAAATTTGAAGTTCAAATGTGCCCCACGTTCAAACGTACCCCCTTCTCCCCTAATCCTTTGACTTTTATTTTAATTAATTTGAGACCTGTGACTTAGAGTGTTTGTTTCATTACTATTTAATTTATAAAATGTATCAGAAATTTAGAAACCTTTAACCTTTTCAGTTAATAGTACTAAATCTAATGTGAAACTATTTAGGTCAAAACGTGTGGAGAAAACTATTTTGGTAGAACTGATAAAACAATGAGGCTGTAAACAAACAGAGACCTCTTATTTGAATCTGTTTTAAAAATAATAACTGTTGTAACTATTATTTAATAATATCGGTTTTGCTCAGCTCTAATCCACAAATGAGCTGTATACAGACTGCGCTTTTTCACTGGTTACTAGATGAAAAACGTACACCCAGTACACACTTTAAACAACTAACATCAATCAACTGATTTCGCCTTAATATTTTCTCAATACTTTATTTTATTAATTGAAAATTACGATATCTATTTTAACATATCGCTCGCAAAAATGTACAAGTCGGAGACGAGGCGACCGAAAACGGATCATTCAGTCGGTTATCTGAAAATAAACCCGAATCGTCGTTGTAAACTGTAAACACAACGTAGGGTACCTTACAAGTTCACTTACGACGTTCGATCACGATGAATTATTCACAATTATTATTGTTAATATGAAATTTGATTGTCCTTGTCTAGTTGTTATTTGGAAAGTAAAAAACCCGCTATCGCGTTACCGTTCGGTATCACACCGGTTTGCGATAACTTTAGAATACCTCGTTGCTTTTTGTAAGTATAGATACATATGTAATAACTAAAACGATATTGTTTAAATATTTGTGTTTGTTGAATCGTTTGCTTTATACGGTTTGATAATAACAGGAAAATTTTATGGGGTATTTCAAATAAAAGCATGATTTCACGATTGACGACGAGACACGTGTATTGTAGCATGTTTTTCATCGACGTCACTTTACAAAAATTTATCGTTAGCCGGTATTTTAATTTAATATTAATTAAGAGTCCGGAGATCTAGGCATAGTGCTTACTGTAAATAATAAAAGCAGGTATGAAATTAGCAAAAATTAAATGCTGTAACATGAGATTCTTATGATTTCTTTTTAAATTGTTATGCTTATGTGGTGCTTTTTTACAAAAACGCATTTTTGTTGACACTTTATAAAAGTTTTCACTGGGGGTAAGGAAACACTTTTAGGTGTTAAGTGCTGAAAAGTACCAAAGAGAACACTATTTTTTTTCAATAGTTACAAAAAAAACTTATTAACTAGAAAAAAACTACAAGTTTGGTCTATATTATGGTACCTATATTTAGATTGAAAATAGGTGACACATGTTTTGCACCTAAAGGCATCACGAGAACTGTATAAAATATTACAACTGTCAATCTGACATCATTGGATTTTTTTTGACATAAAAGTGGCCAAGAGAAAATGCTAGAAATAATTTTTAAGTTGGAAATTGAATCACTAAGAGGTCAATAAATCAATTTCAGTTTTCTTCGGGAAATGTCAGCTTAAGGTAAATTTTTTAGCATAATCGGAGACCTTGAAATATTTTCCATTATATTAAGACACATTGGCGTATCCACCTTTATAAGTAGGTGAAAGTGTAATTGTTTAAATTGCTATAACTTTGAAAGGACTTATGCGATTTTGTTCAATTTAGGCTTGTTTAAAAGTGAAATGAAGTACGTTTAAATATTGTATCCATTAGTACGCCAACTTTGTTTGAATTAAAAACTGTTACTTTGGTTTTTCTACAAAAATTAAAATGGCCCGATTTAGTTTTGGTAGCAGAATCACAAAGTAGATTAAATTTACTAGAAAAAAATCTGAAAATCGCAGTTGTCTATATATTTTACTTTTTATATTGAGTTATTATCGAAATAACAATTTTTGACGTTTAATACGGGTATCTCACTTGGCATTAATAATTATTGGGGTTCTTTTGTTTATCTGGCACCTCCCTTTAAAGTTTATCTAGGCATCGGACAAATTTCTAAAAATTCGGAAGTTATTATAATGAAAAATATATTTAATTGAAACATTATACGAGGTCTGGCTATTAAATAACGAGACTGGTTACGAAAAAGGGTTTTATTATAAAAATTATTATACATTCGATTCAATATACTCCCCTCCCCTCGCCACACATCTTTCCATACGTTTTTTCCATTGATCGAAACAGTGCTGGAAGTCTTCTTTGGGGAGGGCCTTTAGGAGCTCTGCCGTTTTTTGCTTTACCATCGACTCAAATCGGGTCCCTTTCAAAGCAGATTTAATCTTCGGAAACAAAAAATAGTCGCACGGGGTCAAATCTGGCGAATACGGCGCGTGTTCGAGCACTGGAGTGCGCTTACCGGCCAAATACTGCTTCACAGATAGCGCGTTATGGGCAGGTGCGTTGTCCTGGTGCAAAATCCACGAGTTGTTTTTCCACAACTCGGGCCGTTTTTTACGAACTCGTTCTCGCAGTGTTGCCAAAACTGACAAATAGTAAGTCTGGTTGACAGTCTGACCCCCTGGAACCCATTCAGTCATCACGATACCGTTAATGTCGAAAAAAACGATCAACATTGCCTTGATTCGGACATCCTTGCTTTTTTAATTTTGGGCGATTCAGGCGTCTTCCAATCCATCGATTGCCGCTTGGTTTCAACATCGTATGAAAAATCCACGTTTCGTCGCAAGTAATAATGTTTTTCATCAGTCCGGGATCTTCTTCTAACCTTTCAAGGAAATCTGAGCAGACCTGTTTACGCAAGAGCTTTTGGTCAGGAGTCAGGTTTTTTGGCACCAACTTCGCACAGACTTTTGTCATGTGTAATTCCCCGTGTAAAATTTTTCTAACCGTTTCTTTATCGGCGTTTACAGCCTCAAAGTCATTCGACGATCTGCACGCACAATTTGGTTGATTTTGGTCACTGTTTCCGGAGTTGAAACAGTGACAGGGCGACCTGAGCGCTGGTCATCTTCAGTGCTCTCTCGGCCCTCACTAAAGCGCTTACACCACTCAAAAACACGCGCACGAGAGAGAGAATTTTCCCCATAGGCCTCTTGCAACAATTTATAGCACTCAGTCGGAGTTTTTTTTTAATTTAACGAGAAATTTAAGATTGATGCGTTGCTCTTGTTTTTCGTCACACATGGTTTTCGGCACGAGAAAAAAACACGTTCGTTTCAAACCGCTACTGCACGAATACTATAATAGTGACGAAAACGTGTTTTGGTACGTTCATAGACAAGATATCTAGATACCCAACGCACTACTCGTTTTTTTTTCTCTACGCACGCAGTCTCGTTATTTAATAGCCAGACCTTGTAATGCTAAAAAATTGAAATCGTATTTAAAGGCCAATGAATTATAGCCAAAGGCAAAAACAAACACGTTACAAATGTGTCCATAATTTTGTAAAATACAGTCCTCAATTTTTTCCCTATAAACGATAACAGCTGTTTGAATTTCCGCTTGAGGAATTGAATTTAAAGCATTTTGTATACACTCTATCATATCTTCTCTTGTTATGGGCCATGTTTCGGACACAATATCCTTAATTAATCCCCATAAGTAATAGTCTAACACAGTTAGATCGGGAGATCTAGGTGGCCATAAGAAGCAACTACCCCTTCCAACCTATCGATCTAGGTAACTCTTACTTAGAAAATTACGAGCTCTTTGAGAATAATTAATGTGCTACACAAACAACTAGGGGTGGTAAGATCAGTTCCTTTTTGGGAACAGGTGCACCTACTTCAGTTCCGGCTGTGAACCTAGCTCCGTTAATCAGGTGCAGGTGCACCGGGCTGAACCAAGATTCGAACTATGCTTTTTATTTTTATGACCCTCTCCTATTTACTGTTCCCACCTTTTAGTGTTATAGTTAAAATTAATAAAAATAAAAGATTTTTAAATAATACTCCCATGAGTTAGGTATTATAATTATTAACAAAAATTTTACATTCTAAATTCTATGTCTATGATTTCTATGTTCAATTATAATTAATCATCCTGTTAAGTAGGTATATGTATGGTAATATGTATGAATTTATGAAAGCAAATAGCAAATAGTTCAAATCAAATACCCCTTTTAAGAATTTAAATGAATATTATTACTGATACTATGTACTTATACTTATTATACTATAATAACTTATATATTTCTGCTTGGCTTTGGTAAATTTAACTCCTTTCATTATTTACAAAAACTGAAGTATTTAAATTTATTTTTCACAAATTGTCAAGTCCAAACCGCCATCATTATAAAATTCTCTAACGTAATATGCTCGGTCCGAGTCCGACTAAATCCTAGCTTTAGCTCCTGTTGAGAGTTGTGATCTGGCCTGTAGGTGCATGCCGGATTCGTTTCGAACCGGTTCAAGATCTGACGTTATACTAACAAATCCGTAGTGCACCTACACCTGGGTATTATAGGTTTTGGGATCAGGTGCACCGCTCCGAAATGGCGAACTAGGTCCAAAAGAGCAGGTGCAGGTCTTTTATACCATCACTACAAACAACCATCATGTTGATTTATCCTTAGGTCAATGGGAACATTTTCTAATAGTAATTTAAACAATTACACTTTCGCTACCTTCCCCTTATGAAGATTGGTACGCCAATGAGTTTCGCGTCAACTACCCAACCATCCTTATTAGGAGCTTTGTTATTTTCTGCTTTTGTTAATTGTAGCTTTATTTCATCTATGGTAATTTCCGGTAACAACTCTGACCCCTAATTGAGATATTGTTTGTTTCCTTTTGATTCTTAAATAGTGCCTGATAGAAGTCCTCAACTATTCTCAGAATCTCCTCTCTACTAGTTACCTGTGCTCGAGATTTCTGCGCAGTACTTTGGGCGTTTGCTGTTTTCTATTGTTACTTGGATTTGACTCTGATTATATGATCTGATAATGTCTTTTGATATTACTCTGTTCATATCCGAATTTTCCTTGTGCCGTCTTTGTATCATTTTCTTTTATTCCTGTCTTGGCATTGAAGTTACTGCACAAAATCGTAAACTTATATGATGATTTATTAGGGCACTATCAATCTCATCGTAGAACATTTCTACCTCTTTATCTGAGAGCTGTGTTGGCACGAAGATCTAAATAATTTTCAACTCATATCTGCTGTTCAGTAACAAGGAATATCAAACTCAAAGGACTCTGTTTCTTAGGAATCCTGTTGTCCCTATGAATTTATCGTTTCCACCTACATAGTAGAGATTTGAGGCTCACAACTTGTTTACATCTCAGACTCTAACTCAGTTAAACGTTCTTATGACAGGAGTGACCTTGGGTTATATATTGCTACATAGAGTTCTTTGTCTTACACACAAACAGCTCCAGAATCCATGGGACAGACTGGTGAAGCATCAGTGCGAGATTCCCAAGATATTGTAGCGTCTTTACCTGTTCGTTAGGTGTGAATTCAAACACTTGTGCACATAAATAGTCCTCTGACTTACTTGCACACTACTAAACACGATCACTTACCGTATATTTATGACCGATTTAAATATCGCGCCAATATTTTGAATTAAACTGTCAACAGCTTTCCCATCGACGACGCGGCTCTTTATATACTCGGCAGACCGCTGTCCGGAAGATTCGCAAACTTTTCACGTGTCTCCAGAGATGTCGTGCGGTGTAACTGCTTGTATCGTGACAATAATTTTACTGCAGCTAGTGTTTTAGTGTATATACCTTAAGGTGTTATCTATTTACCGGTGAAAACTAGAATAAAATAGTCCAGCGAGTTAGGGAGCAATGAACTTTTAATAAAAAATAATTAGCCCCTCCTTGGGAGACGCTCAAAAATATACTTTAAATGCTGCTTGTGTTTTAATATACCTTAAGGTGTTTCCTATTTATCAATTCAAACTAGAGTAAAATAGGACAAGTATTTAAGGAGCAATGAATTTTTTATAAAAAAAGTAAAAAATTAGTCCCTTCTTTGGTGACACTGAAAAAATACTTTTAGTGCTGCTAGTGTTTTAACAGTTTTTTTGAATATACCTTAAGGTGTTTCCTATTTACCAGTGGAAACTAGAGTGAAATCGGTCAACTAGGTTAGGGACAATGAATTTTTTATAAAAAGGTTAAGAAAAATTAGTACCTTCTTTAGTGACACTCAAAAAATACTTTTAATGCTGCTAGTGTTTTAACAATTTTTTTCAATACACCTTAAGGTGTTTCCCATTTACCAGTGGAAACTAGAGTGAAATCGGTCAACTAGGTTAGGAGCAATGAATTTTTTATAAAAAGGTTAAGAAAAATTAGTACCTTCTTTAGTGACACTCAAAAAATACTTTTAGTGCTGCTAGTGTTTTAACAATTTTTTTCAATACACCTTAAGGTGTTTCCTATTTACCAGTGGAAACTAGAGTGAAATCGGTCAACTAGGTTAGGAGCAATGAATTTTTTATAAAAAGGTTAAGAAAAATTAGTACCTTCTTTAGTGACACTCAAAAAATACTTTTAGTGCTGCTAGTGTTTTAACAATTTTTTCAATACACCTTAAGGTGTTTCCTATTTACCAGTGGAAACTAGAGTGAAATCGGTCATCTAAGTTAGGAGCAATGAATTTTTTATAAAAAGTTAAGAAAATATTAGTACCTTCTTTAAAGACACTCAAAAAATACCTTTAATGCCTCTAGTGTTTTAACAATTTTTTTTCAATATACCTTAAAGTGTTTCCTATTTACCAGTGGACAATAGAGTAAAATCAGCCGACCAGTTAGAGAGCAATGAATTTTTTATAAAAAAATTAGTACCTTCCTTAGTGACACTCAAAAAATACTTTTAATGCAGCTAGTGTTTCAGTGAATTTTTCCATCTAAATCACAACATTTTTAAATATAAAAACTGCAATTTTAGTGTAAACCATTACATCTTAAGGTATTTCCTAACCACCATAGTGGAACTTAGATTAAAATCGGCCAACTAGTTAACGAGCAGTGCATTTTTTTAAATGTATATTAATATTTCGGTAGTAAGTACTGGACATAGCATGGACCCTTAGTTACAACAAAGAGCCTATACTATGTCCCTTCACCTTGAAACCACCGGTTTCAAAGAGCAGCTCTGATTTAAGAGTTTCGCACAAATATGAGCGGATTCGCCCTCTTGTGACTTTTTTTTTTCAATTCACTTGTAACATAAGCGGTAGTAATGTTATATTGTTCATCTCAATCTATTGAGGCGGTACGGCACATACTACCCGCACTTGATGATTATGGCCGTGCCATTAAATTTAACGATATATTCCACTCATGTTTGTGAAAAGCTCTTGATCGACTAAAATGTGTTTTTTCTTGCAGGAGGTGGAAAAGAACGGCGGAGGGTCAGAGTCGAAATTAATGGTCGAAGAGCCCACGGAGAGACCGAACCAACCGCAAAACAAGCCGTATACAGGAGATACGGAAACACCCACTGGAGAGAAAAAGGTATGTAAGAGAACGTACAGAGTTTATAAGATGTTTTAAAAAATGACGTCATAATATCTCCTTCGAATGATGAGTAGTCTATATATACAGGGTGTTCCGAAATTACATCCCAACTGCATCTTTGTCTAAAGATAAGACAAAAACTTCATATACAGGAATCTTGAAAAGTGAATCGTTTTCATGTTACAGGGTGTTTTATAATTCCTACTAAAGATGGTTCTTGTATATGAAGTTTTTGTCTTATTTTTAGACAAAGATGCGGCTGGTAAAATATTGCGATGTAATTTCGAGACACCCTGTATATACTAATTTAACATACTAAATAAAAGTGTTCACTGGGTTTCAAGCCTGTTGCTAACAAAAATGTTACTCTTTCCTAAAAATAAGCCTAAAAACCTGTTTAGATCCCTTAGGACATACTTGGTTCAATTTCATTGCAGCATTTTCACCCCTTAAGGAACAACCTGTAAAACCACACCCTAAAAAATCATCTATAAAAACATCATCTAAAAACTACCTCCTTGATCTTCTTCTGGGGCTTAAAAATGAAATGTAACCAATGGGCGAAGGTGTACATCAGGCTGGTATCAAGGTTTTCACCAACGAACATTATCATTATCTTGTAGTCGTCACTTTCCATTGCCGGACATAGGCCTCCTCTAAGTTCCTCTATGTCTCTTGGTTTTGGGCCGTCGTTATCCAATTCTCAGCAATTTTTCCTTATATCATCGCTCCAGCATGGTGATGGTCTGCCTCTGTTACGTTTGTCTATTCAATATTCTTTTAGTCCACCTTTGATGTTCTCTGCCCATCTCTATTTCATGCTAGTTAGGTGGTCAGCTATGTCTTTGACAAAAGAGGTCCTTGTCTGATGGTATTATTGGGTATTCTGTCTCTTTTAGTGATTCCAAGCATGGCTCTCACTCGGAGCTTCTTTGCTGACTGCCGGTAACCCGGATTGTCCATACACTTTTCTCTTGAGATATATGGGTATTCCACTTCTGAACACCTCTTGTAATTTGCAAAAACCGCCCAACCCAAGTCTATTCTACTATTTGTAGTTTAATATATTTAAATACCTTTTTCGCGGCTTGTCAAGCGTGCTACCTACTTATACGTGCTGACTACCGAATTAAGGAATAAGTAACAATTTCAGTATTAGTATAGACTTTGAATAGTTAATTCAGTTTTTACTGGCATAAGTATAACAACATAAGCGAAAACCGGGACACTCATGTGGCCATTCCACTATTGGATTCGGCACCATTTATTCTGATTGGTTAATTTTAATAAATCTTGATGCCGCCAAAACTATTGGTGACAAATCGTATAAAGGAATGTTTAAGCTGTGCCGAAATCCAGAGTGGAATGTTGAGATTGTTGATGTAGGTCTTGTATATGCTGTACATGTATATTTTTTTTAATACTACCCCACTATCTTTTTAAATTTGTTCATTCCTTTTTTATAATACTTTTTAACAGGTATTTTTAGGCATACATTTTAAATGTCAATTGTCAAAAGTGAGCTGTCAACATTTGACGATTGTTTTTGAAAGTTAAGGTTTTGAAATTCATGGCGACATTTATGTCAAAAGATTGCTTTCAAGAACTTAAGGTGAGGAAAAAAAAATTTTTATTTTTATTAATTTTTGGTCTATATGTAGTCATTTATATGTGGAATAAATTAATAGATAGTAATATCAATAATCACTTCAGAATGGCATAGTTTAGTTAAAAATATGCAGTAATTACCTTTTTAAAAGCAGATAAAGAAGTGAACGAAGTTTTACGTTTTTACACGTTTTTACTTAAAAATCTTATAACCACGAACTTAATAAATATACCTGGACTTACAATTCAATGACAAGTAAATGACCACTACAAGGTGACCGCCATTTTGCATGATTGTGTTCTTTCGATGTTGGTCACTCTGACAAATTTCAGTTGCGCCAATTGTAGGGAAACAAAACAACAATTAAAGTTTTTGAGAGGTTATGTTTACAAAAATACATAATAGAAAGTTACAGTTAGTTAAGAATTTAAGATAGATGCGTTAGATCTGAGATTTTTCTTGTACTTGTTTAAGAATTTCCTTAATGAAAGAAATTAATCCTCACCTAAAATGAAAAGTTTCGAAGTTTCGATTAACTTGGGATAGATGCATGCACTTTAAAATATGTGTTTTATTATTCTTATAAATTTGAATCTTATTAAGTCCTAATACCATGAAAATGATAATCTTTGATTAAATTTTTTCTTGTGTTTATTTAACAAATTTAGTAAAAACAAAGGTTATTGGCACCCTATCATTTCGTTTTTATTATACCCATTCCAACAATTCTAATCTCTGACACATATGTTTTAATTTAGAATGAAAAAAATTAATTTAGTTCGTGACAAATCACACGTCAAACGTCAGCGTCGTCAACTGAAAACGTTCATCACTGAAAATGTTCAGAGTGACCAACATCAAAAGGACACTACCACTATCAAAATGGCGGCCACCAGGCAGGACCATTTTAAGATACAAAAAATTCATTTTTTAACTGTTTAGAAATCAAAAATCATTAAACCAAAGGCATCTCTTTCGGCGCCAACTTAACATTTCGCTATACGATTCGGCACCCTACTCGAGTCATTGTTTGGCGGTATAGTTTCAACAACCAATCAAAATAAAGACTTTATTTTGTTCGGTTGTTTTATTTTCTCGGTCGGTATAATAGAGTTCTCATTTACCGTGTGACAGTGAACAGCTGACATTAAAATTGTATGTTTTAGTTCCGGTTTTATTTCAATTTGAAACACTAAATAAAATACTTATAAATTAAAAGCAAGTTGACATATCCAAAGAGATAATGGTAAGTTGCGAGTAAACACATTCCATAAATGACTGAACTACACAGATCGAGAATTTAAGGAAAACCTAACCTAACATTTTGGTCGATTCTAAGAGATAAGGCTTACGAATCTTGCGGTTAGGTTATGTACAAGAGAAGTACTCGTAACTGTGGGTATCATGAGGTCAATAAAACATAATCAATAGGCCTTACAAACGATTAAAAAACCAAGAGCGATTTTATTTGTCTACAAAAATTGACAATTTAAATAAATAAATGCAGGGCTCTTAAGTGTGAAAAATCTAAATTTCCTGTTAAAATAAGGTTAATTATATGTATATATATTATTGACTAATGAAACTATATGACTAACCCCCCGACATACAAGTCAAATGCCGGCCAATAGGGTCACAGGCGTAGACATGAAATTTCAATTAATTTGAACGATCCAATAATTTTTCAATCAAAGTGATTGATTTGTTAAATTACGCAAATTGGCTCTTGTTTCGCCAAATATATTGGCTTTTTTAGGGCCAAGTTATTGTATTTCACTACATGTTATTCCAAATACTCAGAATATCCTACTGTAACATTCACCAGTTACAAAGTCAGTTAAAAGTAGAGACACAAGGAAAGCCAAAGATACCTTACCTGCATTTATAGTTTTGACTATCAAAAGTAAGTACTTGGACATACCATAACTTTATGGGATCTAAAAATTGGGTTCAAGAGCTATCATAATCCTCCATATTTCCCAAACTCTTAGGTAAACTATCTTTTTATTAATTTATTTATTTATTGAATATGCGCGAAAACCTCATATGGTTAATATTAGTAATCATACAATAAAGTACTAAGTTCAAGATAAGAGAACACTAACAATAAGAAAACATAAAATTATCATATAACAACACAATTACAAAGTCAGCAACTTATCATAAACAAGAGATCTTTTTACCTGATTGATCGCGAAATTAATATCATTCTGATATTGACATATATATGAATTCCATAGAATGTCCTATACAAAAAAACATTGAAAATCTAAGCCCCTGATATGGAACAATTAATGTTATACAACTTAAAAGAATAGGACAATCAATATCACCCTGTAGAAGTTTAAATATGAAAAATGCACCTCAGACGGACACTCCTACAATTGGCAAGGGCATCAGATCCAGATGATTCTCAATAAAACTGTAGTCAAAGTGAACCCTTTCAAGAGTCTTAATATGAATTTAGTGATAAAGGGACCATACCACAGAATGGTATTCTAAAACTGGTATGATCAAGGAACAATAAACAAGTCTAGTTGCCTCAACTGAGATGATTACAATTTCTAATAACAAAACCCAGCAACTTGAAAACCCTTACGGCTACATTGTTAATATGCTCCGCAGCAAATAACCTCTCATTAAAAGTGACCGGTCTTTTAAAGAAGAGACATATTTATTAGGATAGTTATTTATTCAATTTGTGAAGCTAATGTCACAACATTTACTGATAGTTTATTAAGCAATTGAACTATATTTTTAATAGACATTAGTGACAGACAAATCAGAAACATTAAAATTAATACCAGCAAAAGCATTGGTACGCATGCTGCAGAAAGGCCTATTATAATTATCATCACTATTAGTAGAAGCAGTTTGAATATTCTGCTTAAACAAGTTGGTTATGTAATTAATAGAACAAAGTTGTGAAAGATGTTTACATTCAACTCTAAGGCAAGAGAAATGTATATTGTTTTCATTACAGAAGTCAGTAATGTATAGCAGACGAGCTGATTTTTTATCTCTAGTGAGCTTGAGAACTGAGGAAAACCATTTAGGGAAACTTGATTTGTATATTTTCTTAAAGAAATATAGTAAGCCATACCTATAGATACAATTTCATAGAAGATCCCAGTCGACACATTGATGTCATTATCAACCCAATCCTGCCAGTTAACAGAAGCAAGGAAATGATTCGGTTCAATTTAATTAGCATTTCTAAAATCATAGAACCCCCGATCTTTTGACTTTGAGACATTTGAAAATTCAAGGTGACATTCATAGGCAAAGTGGTGAATGCATGAGTTAAGAAGCATATCACTTGAAAATAATAAATCTAGAAATGCTTTTCTGTTAGATAATTAGGTATATAATTATGTTGAAAAAACTTTAATAAATAACCAAATGATGGACTGATAACAAATGACACTGGACTGAAGCACCACTAATCATTGGACCATGCAGCAAAAGGTATGACAATATAAATGTTGCAAGAGGTGTGATGTGACACAATGGATTCAACAGTCTTACATTGACAGTTGTACAAATCCATAGGAGACTGTGGTGGAATGTAAACACCACCAACAATAAATTTCTAGTTACCAACTTGTTACAGGACATAGAGCTACTCGACACCATCATCCATTATTGGTATAATGTGGGTGGATTTATTAACAAAAATTAGAGCTCCTTTACCACTAGATTTCTTGCTAGACCTAGCATTCCTGTCACACTTAAATAGCTTAAATTCATTATACATAAGTTCACCATCAGATATACTAATGTTTAAGTCACTTTCAAGAACGATTAAAATGACATAAACCCTATTAATGCCACGATTTTGAACCGGAGGCTGCTTACGGTGAGTTGCTTTTGACGTAAAAATGATTGTTAAACCTTTTAAAATGGCAAATGGATGCTATCTTGGGATATACCGGTCACGTTTAAGTATTCATTAATTGTTGATTTTTTTAAAGTAATAAGTGCTATCGAATATTTTCCACAATAATCCAGAAAGTTTCCAAATCTTAATAAATAATTACAAATGTTTTATCAGGAAGAAACAAAACATACTGAGAACGAAAAATTAGTGGAAGTCGACTGCAAATCTCCAGAAGAAAGTGAGAAGCCAACACCAGAAGCGACTGGGTTAAAGCGAAAAGCAGAAGAAAGTCCAGATACGCATCTTAAAAAGAAAAAGGAAGATAAAACTCCTCCAAGAAAACTAGAGGTAAATAAATCAACACGTTAGATATACTTTAATAATTTCCTAATTTTTTTATAGGTAACAACCCGAAGGCAAAAAGCCCAACAACAAAAAGAAGCAGAAGCCGCAAAAATCCAAGAAAACGCTAGAGTTGAAACTAGGCGGTCCCAATTGAAAAAAGACGATTCTCCCAAAGTAGAACCTAAGAGAACCTCGGTATCTCCCAAAGGAAATCCAAAAAAACTTGAGCCTATCCCCGAACCCACTCCGCCTAAACCTGGAAAAGGAAATACAAAAAAATCAGCAGTAGATCCCACTGTAAGCCCCCAAATAGATGCCTCACTAGATAAAACAGTCTTTAAAGCTGCCAGAAGAACTTCAGAAACATCTGAGACCGAGGGTAAAATCGCCATAAGAAAATCTAGTGTAGAGGCATCTTCTGCAGAGCAGTCACCTGCCAATACTGGAAAATCATTTAAATCCGGTCCAAAGAAATCCCTTGCTGCCGAAGAGTGTAAGAGCATCAAAAAAGGTATTTTAAGTTTTTAAATTATCTTCTTTGCAAAATTACAGGGTTCGTAAACTTAGGGGTAGGAATAAAACAGTGTTAGTTTAGGGCGTAATGTATCTCACGCTTAGAACATTGAAAGGCTACAATTAGCATTGCCATGGATTATTGCCATACTATGGGCAGTTTGTTTGCTTGCAACATCTCTGATGCAATGATGCCAAATGCTTATGTAGAAATGGAAAAATAGTAAATTTGACAACAAAGATTTTTTTTTTACGTGTTTATGGATTATCACTAATTGTTAAGTGCCTGACAAAGCTGGAATTAAACTGGCGAAACGTCGCACTAAACTCTAATAGTGTTTTATTCCTACTCCTTCTAAGTTCCGACGAACCCTGCCATTTTGCAAAGAAGTTAATTTAAGGAGACTAAATAATTTTTAAATTATATTAATTTACTGACAATGTTAATTTTTAGGTCCTATCACCCGTAGAAAATCATCAAGCGTTGAACCGGTTCCAAGCACCTCAACTGCTCCATTTGCGGACGACGATATAATAGTTATATCTACAGATGATGATGACTCGTGCGAAAAAAAAGTGAATGACACAATAATTGCCAAACCAAAGGGAACAGAACACAAAGTTTCCCCTGCTAAAGATAAAAGAGATAATCCTTCCGCACTAGTTGAAGCTATTGTTAAAGCGAAAGAAGTTGATAATACACATACTATTCCGAAAGATAATTCATCTTCATTGGCTGAAACTATTATTGCAAAAGAAGCAGAAAGCACAGATTCTTCTCCTGCTAAAGAAAAGCCCTCGTCTTCTATTAAAGCCAAGGAAAAATCGACTTATCCCAAAAAAGTACCCAAACATGAAGAACAACGCATTGAGGCTGATAAAGTAGCGAAACCGATGGTAGTAGAAACCAGACGACATAGTAAATTGGCGGAAAAGAAGGAAAGCGAGGAGACAGAAGGCGAGGCGATAAAAATTAAAGAAGAGGGACAGAATAAAGCCGTTAAGAAAAAGGAGGAGATTGCCAAAGTGAAGAAAGAAATAGTGTTCGAGGCCGTGGATGTGAAGCAAGAATTCAAAACTGAGGCCGAAGATAGCGACGAGGACGAGAAAAAATACGACGTGAAAAAAGAAGAGGAGAGCGACTCGGAGGATAGCGAAGTCGGGAGAAGAAACGCCTGGGCTTTAATGGTAAGTAGCGTTGATATTGATATAAATAGATAAGGAAGCATTCAAGTATTACGTAAACCACGGATTTTTGACAGATCCATTCAATCAATTGACGAGCGAACAACAGATCTGTGAAAATATGCATATTTCATGACCCCAAGATACTCGAAATATTTGTCGAAGTAAATGTTAGCCTTTTCTAATTTCATTATTATATTGTTAATATGATCCGGTAATTTTCACACAAGAATAACTTTATTTCAAAATGTGGCTAATAAAATCAGTTAAGGTTTTGTTCAAGAAGATTAAAATGTGGTTTGAAATGCACAGATTGATCTAAATTATAATTTTTTCCATATTTCCTTTAGATTGCGCGATAAATACTATAAACCAAAAGCCAAAAAGATAATTTCTCACTGTTTTTATTCAAGAACCCCATTGTAGAAGATTGCGTTAAATATGACTTTGTGTTTGTTTTTTGTAGAGAAAACGCGAAGCACCCCTTTGCCCCTGATCACATGTTGAACTCAAACAAAATTCAAAACAATACAAATCAATTAAACCAGATGTATTTAGAGCAATTTTTATTTTAAAAGCTTAACAGAGCGCTTTCGGCGTATGAGCCATCATCAGTGCTAACTGAAATGAGTTGGGTGTTAAATGCGTAAAAGACACTATAGTCAAAGGTGAACGAATGAAATGTACTCACTTGTCAGTTAAGCCCAGAAGTTTACCATAGTGGGAACACATTCGATATTATTAAAATTACACGTAACATTTAGACACACTTAAAACTATACAGAACACTAAACAGGACGAACAGTATTTAAAAAGGGGAGAATGTTGGTCTCCTTTGTGTTTTGTTTACATTTATTGTGGTTTCTTAGATGGCGGGAAAAAAATGTGTGTTAAATTAGGTTAGCCTACAGTTAACTTTACTTTAAAATTAATATTTATATTATGCGAACCTATCAGAATGGTAGTAGCGACAGATCGGTCTAGATGTCATTATCGTAAATGATGTGCGGTAATGCGAGTTGGTTATAAATTGGTGGCACAAATTAGACTACAACAGTGAATTTTTGTTCGGATAAGGAAGTTGTTATCCTTTAAGGATGTAAAGCGGACTTTTAAATTAGAAAGTTGCCAATGCTTATAAAAAATTTTAATTGTGGAGTCTTCTATGTAATGGAACGTAAGGTCTGTTAAGGTTCACTTGTATATTTAAACAAGAGGGATTTTTTATAAGCTCGTTGGTGATATAAATGTCTTCAAGAAAATCTAGTCGGTTATAGTTTTTAGAGGTAACCTGTTGGAGAATTTTAGAATTAGACTTTGGACTGAAATTATGGTTGTTAGATTTTATATGTTCCCTTTTTAAATACTGTTCGTCCTGTTTAGTGTTCTGTATAGTCTTTAGTGTGTCTAAATGTTACGTGTAATTTTAATAATATCGAATGTGTTCCCACTATGGTAAACTTCTGGGCTTAACTGACAAGTGAGTACATTCCATTCGTTCACCTTTGACTATAGTGTCTTTTACGCATTTAACACCCAACTCATTTCAGTTAGCACTGATGATGGCTCATACGCCGAAAGCGCTCTGCTAAGCTTTTAAAATAAAAATTGCTCTGAATACATCTGGTTTGATTGATTTGTATTGTCTTTCGAGCAACACAGCCACTTCCCTCTTCAAACAAAATTGTTTTTTACTGATTCTAGTCTTTCTATGATCTAAGGTTTGACTGCATACGTATCGCAAGGCTTAAACAACAAATAGTTTAAACATTTTATTAAGTAAAACACGTGTCATAAAAACACCACGATTATCAAGTTAACTAACAAGTGACGTCACACTGGTGTTTAGCCGTGCATTTTATGCAAAAAGTAATATAACTTATTTATCGAAAAAGATATCAAAAAACGTTTTCTGTTTTGTTTTTGTTATCGGATAGGCTATTGGGAAAAAATCTTTTAAATTTTTTATTCAAGAACCCCATTGCAGAATATTGCGTTAAATATTACTTTGTGTTTCTTTTTTGTATAGAAAACGCAAAGCACCCTTTTCCCCCTGATCACATGTTGAACTCAAACAAAATTGGTTTTTACTGATTCTACTCTTTCTATGATCTAAGGTTTGACTGCATACGTATCGCAAGGCTTAAACAACAAATAGTTTAAACATTTTATTAAGTAAAACACGTGTCATAAAAACACCACGATTATCAAGTTAACTAACAAGTGACGTCACGCTGGTGTTTTGCAGTGCATTTTACGCAAAAAGTAATATAACTTATTTATCGAAAAACGGTTTTCTGTTTTGTTTTTGTTATCGGATAGGCTATTGGGAAAAAACTTTTAAATTTTCTATTCTTAAAGAAAAATGAGCTGAACTGCGACAACTTAATCTTAAGTCTAATAATAATAATAACATTCCATTGGCTTTATCTGAAGCTCTCAATGAAATAAATTATTTTTTTAATCAATCAAACTCTACATGCCCTTTAGACAATACCTCGATTCAGTTCTACAAACCCATGTTAAGGAAGGGATCACAAGTAATCTCAACTTTGAACCGGTGACCGAGGCTGACGTAACTAAAATAGTGTTTGACATTAAAAGTAAGGCAGTTGGTAGTGATTTAATTAACTCTGTTTTGATTCAACTATGTTGCCCTCATATCATTCCTTACATTAGTCATATTATTAACGTATGCATTGAAACTGCTTACTTTCCACATTGCTGGAAACATGCTTACGTAATTCCTTTGCCTAAGGTCCCTAAGCCTACCGATCTGCGTCACTTTCGTTCTATAAGCATTCTTCCTGCGCTATCAAAGATTTTCGAGAAAATAATTGAGAAACAAATTAGGTCATTTACTTGTAAATTTAATGTTATTCCTCCCAAGCAATCTGGTTTTTGTCTGGGTTTTGGGTGTTGGTTATTAGTGCTCTTCTCTTGCTAGATTATAGAAAGGCATTGATATGTTAAATCATCATGTTCTTATAGCAATCCTTCATTTTATTGGATTTAGTATGATGTCTTCGGACCGTCTCCATGTTAGTACTGGAGTGCCGCAGGGAATATGGAGACCACTTCTCTATACAATCTATACATTCAACTTTATTAATGACCTTAATTTTTGTAACTACCACTTTTATGCGGATGACACTCAATTATATTATTAATTTTTTCCAAATGAACTAGATGATGCTAATGAGCGCATAAATTTTGACCTAAAGAGTATCGCATTAACTGCGAAACACCAACTAAAAATTAACCCTTTAAAGTCGAAATTCATCTTATTTGGTAATGATGTCTCAAGAAAAGCCATCCAAGAACGCTTGAATCTCCAAATCGACAATGTTGTTATTCCTTGTGTGACCCATGCGAAAAGTTTAGGTTTGGATATTGACAGCGATTTGCGGTTCCGGAATCACATCACTCAAAAGTTAAAAAATGCCTATTCAACGCTTCGCCTTATTTACCCTAGTCGTCATTTTCTGTAAAAGGACATAAAAATGTCGTTTTGCGATTCTCTAGTGCTAGGCCACTTTAATCATTGTGACGTTGTTTACGGGCCATGTCTTGATAATTTTGAAGCAAGACGTATTCAAAAAGTTCAAAATTTATGTTTACGTATAATTTATGGAATCCGTAGGCATGAACATAATATTACACCTTTTTTACGCAGTGCAAAGTGGCTAAATATGTACAATCGTAGAAAGCTGCACACAAATGTTTTTTGTTTTAAAATTCTTAAAACTAAAACATTTATTTAGGACGCTTGAATTTAGGGTAGATGTGCGCGGTCGTCCTCTGCGTTATAATCATAGAGTTTCTATTCATAGGTATCGTAAAGAAATCTTTAAAAGACCTTTTTCACATACTGCTGCCAAAGCTATAAATTTATTACCGCAAACGTTACTTGGTTTTTCCTTAGTTACTTTTAAAAGAAACTTTAAAAAACTTTAAATCCGTGAACAAATGGGCGACTAGCTAAAGTTGGTAGCTGACCTTGACTTTTGTGTTTATAGCGATATATATTATTTCAAATTATATTGGCCGTTGATATAGTCCTTACTCTCATGTCACTTTTCACATTTGTTTTACTTCTTAACTTTTACTTTAATTTTTTTTTTCCTAATTATTTTACATTAATTATAAAAATTTAAAGTGTCATATGTATTGTTGCCCAATTTTGAGGGTTTGTAATTAAATATAAATTGTAATACCAAGCAGTATACTTATATATTTTCCTATTGGAATGATTTTTTGTGTTCTGGAATTCTAGGCACTTTGGAGTATTTTAAAATTTAAGTTAAGTTAGAAAGTAGGCGCTTACAAGCTGAATATTAGTTTAATACTTACTTTTCGGCTTAAGTAGTACCCTAACTCTTTTGTTATAGGGCGTCTGAGAAGCCTTTCAGGACAATTACATTTTTTTCTTTAATTTTAGATACATTATCTTAAGCAAATTTGTGAAAATGCATATTTTGTCCTAATAAACACTATTATTATTATTATTATTATTATTATTATCCCCTGAAACTATTGCAGAATATTGCCTTAAATATGACTTTGTGTTTGTTTTTTGTAGAGAAAACGCGAAGCCATCATAAAATGCCGAGCCAAACGCATGGAAAAACTCGCCCGTATAGCCGAACAAAAAAAGAAACGATTAGAGCAGGTGGCCCAACAAAGAGAGGCGAGAAATCGTAAAGAAGAAGCGGAGAAATCGTTGCAAAGCCGTGCGACAAAACGTTACGGCCGCTACGGAGAGCCGAAACCTCAAATCTCTTTGATAGACGAGCCGGTACAAGAAGTAGAGGGAACCATAAAAAGCCGTAAAGGACTGTTCGATCCTTTAACGGAGAAGATAAATATCTGCCAACCGATTGGCGTTGACGAGGATGACGCCGCAGAGAAGACTCTAGAGAGGCATCTGACTAAGGCGAAGTTTTCTGCGCCAGAGGCTGACACTGCAGATAATTCACCTAAAAAAGTCAAAAGTTTGGCCGCCGAAGATGTGGTGATGCTTGACGAGGACACTAGAATGAGCGCGGACTTTAGGCAGTCGGCACCCAGTACTCCGGCGAAACAAACTAGTAACCCTTCGGATATTGTTGAGGATTCTCAAGGTAGTTTGGGAACTGAAGGTACGTAAATATGAAACAAAATTTTCTTATGGTGACACAGCATCACCAGACTTAATATTTTAAAAGTTGTATCTAAAGGCCAAAATGTCTAAAGGTTCTAAAAAGTTACAAAAGCTTACCTCTGTACGACATAACAATAATAAATTAATTAAAATACTGATTAGGAAAAAATTACGAAGACGATCATTCACACAACTGACTAGGCTCAGTTTTAGCAACGCCTCCTAAAGAACAAAGGCGTCAGCATCGTACTATGCATTAATTAAATAGTGGACAAAAATTGACATTAGACATATTCCTGAGGCCAAAATAAGCCGATTTAAAACTACTTACCTTAGTCCTAAGTTGCTTCGTTTCTTTAAATGGTGTTAAATTAAAATCCATTTTATTTATTTTTTTAACATTTTGCGACATACCTAAGGGTTTTTGGGTATGAGAAACTCAAAAATGAACATCTTTTTTCTGTGGCCGATAGAGGGAGCTTGTTAAAATGTTAGACTAATTGAAACTCCTTGTTAGCAATTAAACTAAAGTCTATTAGGAACGTTTGATGGTGATTACAGAAAATAAATAAATGATCACATAACAAAAGTATTCTTCTTAAACTAAATACCAGTAATAAAAGGGAGCTACTACAGTACAGAAGCGTAAAAGCATGAAAACTTACAGTCCCGAATATTATCTTATAACACTATTCGCGCCATCTGTTACGCGTAGCTCAAAGCCTAATATATTCACATAATTTGAATATTAAATAATCATATACAGAGATCATAAAAGTATAATAATATTCTTAACCATTCTCCAAGTCCATAGCTCCTTTCCAATTTTTCGCTTCAGAAGACAATAGAGTCTCTTCAAAAGTTAAAGGAGTCATTGCATTACAATAATTTACGCAAATTGTTTGATAGACATAGTTTTCATTCTTGTTTGGTTTTGGGATTCTTTTTGATTTTCTTAATAGTGTACCCTCAGATGTACCATTAAGTTCATGTACATAAGGTGGACACGGGTCAACAATAATACCTTTTTCACAAGCAAATGTACAAATTTTCGAATTTATATATTCTGTTCCGTTATCACACCTAATCCTTTTAACCTTTTTATTAGAAATGTTTTCAACCTGATTAATATATTCAGCTAGACACTCAAAAACTTGATCTTTACTTTTAATACAGAAAACTTTAATCAATTTACTATAATCAGCAATGATGCTTAAAAAATACTTCTCCCCATTACTTCCAACAGTTATGAGGTCCATTTAAATCAGTATGAATTATTTCAAGAATATCATTGGCTTTAGTTCTGTTATTCTGAAAAGGTAAGTTATGCATCTTATTTTCAATACAGATTGCACATTTCATAAAGTTACATTCAAGATTTTCAGGTAAATTCTCTAACATATTATTTTTACAAACCTTACTTAAAGAATTAAAGTTTATATGCCCTAATATTCTGTGCCATTTTTCCTTAAGAGATATTTCATTTTTAGGTTCAATTTTACAAGTAATTACATTGGCATTGATTTCGTTTTTAACCAACAAGCATTTTTTAAACTCCAGAAACTTACATAGCCGGGTCTTCCAATTTCCATAATCCACACCATCAAATATCGGTATAACAACATCATCACATTTCATAAGGGACATCTTAAAAGTAGGACTTGGTTCACACTTTATTTCTCCAGAAAAATACGTTCACTAAACGTTTACAAGCGCAGACAACCACTTCACATTTTACGTATTACAAAATCACTAAACCACGGACTGCTACCATGTTAAAATATTAGACTAATTGAAACTCCTTGTTAGCAATTAAACTAAAGTCTATTAGGAACGTTTGATGGTGATTACAGAAAATAAATAAATGATCACATAACAAAAGTATTCTTCTTAAACTAAATACCAGTAATAAAAGGGAGCTACTACAGTACAGAAGCGTAAAAGCATGAAAACTTACAGTCCCAAATATTAAATTATAACACTATTCGTACCATCTGTTACGCGTAGCTCAAAGCCTAATATATTCACATAATTTAAATATTAAATAATCACATACAGAGATCATAAAAGTATAATAATATTCTAGATACTTAACAGAGCTCCACAATGCACTGGTGATGGTATAAAATGGCCATAACTAAAGTGTGGTTTTTATTTTTTTTTGTAAAGGAAACAATTTCCCTAACGTTTTTGAGTAAAAAATGCACTCTGGTTAGAACCCGCTAAAATTAACCGTTACCAAGATATTTCGTGTTTTAATCTTTAATGCGGCACCGGAATTACAAAAATTTTCGGTATCACCCATATGTTCGGAAGAAAAAAAATTGTTTGATTTGGTACGATAAGTGTTTCAGTAGGAATTTGCTAGTGCGAAGGTGTTTTAAGCTTGTTAGTAAAAATTAAATTTCTAATTTGTTAAAATGGCTGAAAGATACAGTTTCGCAGAAATGACAGATATAAGTTTTTGGGTATTGTGAAGGAAATAGCCAGGAAAGTGTTAGGGTAATATGGGCAATGATTTCCAAATCGGCGTATACCAAATCATCAAACATTTGCTGCTATTGAGAGATGCCTTGCTAACACTACCAAACCGGTAATGTTACTCCTGTAACTGTCAGATGGAGAAACAAATTTTGGAAAGAATCCATGAAGATCCTACATTAAGCACCAGGCGCTTAGTTTAGAAATAGGAGCATCTAAGGATGTGGTTGAAAGAACAGCTGCTTTAGCCATACCACATGCAAAAAGTACAAGACCTTTTGCCTACGGATTTTGAACAACGTTTGGGCTTCTGTCAATTTGTCAATGAAAACAGACAACAAAATTGAAATTTTGCTAAGCAAATTTTGTTTACAGATGAAGCATGCTTTACGAGAAATGGTGTAACTAAGTTTCATAATGAATATATTTAGGCTGATCCTGATATATTAGGAGAATCCCAATGCCACTAAAATAACTCATTTTCACCATGAGTTTAGGTCAATATGTGGGGCGGGAATCATTGGGAATTTTATAATAGGTCTTGTAATTTTACCGCCAATATCCCATTTCAGATTTTGTAGTGGTGGTGGCTCCCTTTACAGGGAACGGTGTGACTACATGTCTGTTTATTTGAATATACACTTGTGGCCAAAAAAATAAAAGTGCATATCAAATTTCAGATCAAACTGAATTAGCTTCCCTATATGCTGGAATTTGCAAATAAAATACTACGCATTTTCTTCCAGCATTTAATCTGTTTACTTGGTAAAATTTATAAATAAACCAACATTGCCTTATTTTTTAAAAGGAAGTTTTTTTCATTATTGTTTAAAAATCTGACAAAAAAATAAGAGTATTTTTATATTGTAACTATTTGGTCTCTGTTTATTCAGATAAAAGATTTGTTTGTGATATTTTCCATAAATACAAGACAGTTTCAACAAGATCGTTGCATCGCGTTGGTAAATATGGGTCGCGCAAAACATTGTAACCCCATTGAAGAAAGGCGCCTAATGTTGCAACTGAGGAGTCAAAATAAATAAATCCTATGCATTTATTGCAAATGTGCTTAAAAGATCACCTTGTGAAATCTCCAAAGTTTTAAAAACACAAAACAGAACGGAAAATGTTCCTGAAAATCGAGGCCATCCAAGAAAAACCACACGGAAGACTGTTAAGCTTATTGTACGCGAACTCAGTAAACAACCTTTTTCCACATGCACCTCTATAAAACTAGAAATTTAAGTCTAAGTATGAGCACTAGGACGATAAGAAGACATTTGCAAGACCAAAAATTATATGGTCGAGTGGCCAGAAAAGTCCTATTTCTAAGCAAAAAGAATATAAAACAACGACTGGCATTTACTAAGAATAATTTTAATAAAAATGTTCAAAGAAATTGCTGCAACATTCTTTTTAGTGATGAGACGAAGATCAACTTATTCGGATCAGATGGGAGAATATTCGTTAGAAGGAGGAAGAATGAAGAACATAATCCTAGGAACACAATAAGCACAGGTTAAACACGGAGGTGGAAATATCAAACTGTGGGACTATTTTTCCTACAATGGAGTAGGTTGCATATTTTGGATTAAAAGGACCATGACAAAAGAAATTTATTTGGATATCTTGGATAGAGTCATTATACCATATGCCGAAAAAAAACATGCCCATAAGGTGGGTTTATCAACAAGATAACGACCCTAAACATACGGCACGGATTGTTAAACAATGGTTTACACAAAATAGGGTTTCAGTTCTGGAATGGTGGTCACAATCGCCTGACCTTAACCCTATTGAAAACCTTTGGAAGGAGCTGAGAAACCGAGTAGCTTGTAAAAACACAACAAATAAGCAAAATTTATGGAAGGAAATTCAGGAAGCTTGATATTCCATCCCAGTTGAAACATGCCAAACGCAGCCATTCTCAAGAATAAAGGTTATTCTACCAAGTACTGACTCGCTTATCTAATGCTGTCGTTTGTTTTGCGGTATATTGTAATTATAATTTTTTATGGCCATTTTTGGAAAATACTCTACTACTATTTTTTTGTCCATCATAAAACGTGTAAGAAATAAATTATTTATTTATAATTACAAATTAAACTGGCAAAGAATAACGTGTATTTATTTTTTTATCACTGAGAGCGTATGTAGTACAAATATGAATTCGTTATTGTTTTTTTCTCTATTTCTCTATTCAAATAAAACCAGACACTCTTATTTGTTTGGCCACCACTGTACTTACCGCTAACTCTCAAATATTTCAGGTGGCAAATCGAGGAGCTCCAAAGGTCCCAAAATGGACGTGTTCCAGGACCTGGAACAGTCTTTTACCGCCGACCAGTTGGCCGAATACTCCTGGAAAGGACAGGGACCTTTTATGATACAGGAGCAAGTCAGTCACTTTCTGGGCATTAAATCGTTTAAAAGAAAATACCCTAATATACCGAGACGACCAGTCGACATGCAGGAGCGGGATTATCTGAAAGAAAACGCTATGGTGACCGAAGCCCAATGCGACTTGGGTCTGACCGCCGTGATCGCCCAAGATATCTTGGATATAATGTATAGCGACTTTCAAGATAAATATGAAGAGTATTGCCGCAGCCAGAGGGAGAAGCAAGCGCGGGAATTGGCGAAAAAACAAAAGGCTTTGAGTATGACGGTGTTGAAGCCTGGATTCGATAAGCTGGATCTTTTGGAGCAAGCTATTCAGTCTGCGGCTTCCTGGAATCAGCAATTGAATAAGGTAATATTTTTTTAAAGTTCACATGTACAAGGTGTCCAAATAGGGTATCAGCACTTTATTTGTGCATTTAATCTCAGACGTGGCAACGCCGAGTCAAAATGTAAACGGGTTCAAGGAATGCCAGTTGTAATGAAGCCGTTTACCGGAGAGCAACGCGCTTTTTGTGTACGCGCATTTTACCAAAACAATAATTCAATCGTGACAGCACGCCGTCTATATCGCGCTCATTACCAATTACATGATATTCAATTATCACCTAGCCCTGATGTTATTAGAAAATGGATCAGAATGTTTGAAGCTACTGGATCCACAATGAAAATTCATAATTCAGGCCGCCCACGAATCGTAAGAAGTGCAGAAAACATGGAACGAGTACGTCAATCAGTCAGAGAGAATCCAACCTCAAGTCAGACGACTACTCTCGAAAAATCATCTCTACATAACATTTTGACCAAAGACTTGCATCTGCATGCATAATTATAAGATAATGCAGGAATTAAAATCAAGGGATTACAATACACGGTTAGAATTTGTCAATAAAATGATAGAACGATTCGTCAATTTCAGTAACATTTTATTCAGTGATGACGCTAATTTTCATGTAAATGGCCACGTAAATAAGCAAAATTGCAGGTACTGGTCTAACGTTAAAATCCTCGCAGAAAACACGAACGTCCACTGCATAACCCCAAAGTGGTCGTATGGGCTGCTATGTCTGCTTGATGGCATAATTGAGTCGTATTTTTTTGAAGATCAAAATGGACGGGCACTTACCATTAATACGGAGCGGTATTGTGCAATGTTACAAGATTTTCTTGCACTATCTCTCCGACAGTTTCAAGGTTTTAACTTAGAAACCTGGTTTCAGTAGGATGGTGCGACATGCCATACGTCAAATCGGGCAATTGAAGCTGTTCAACAAATATTCCCCAATAAAGTCGTTTCAAGAAGAGGCAATATTAACTGGCCTCCTAGGAGCCCGGACCTGTCGCCACTTGATTATTTCTTATGGGGTTACCTCAAAAGTAAGGTCTACGAGAATAATCCGGCTGATATAAATCAATTAAAGCAAAATATCCAGGAGCAAATAAGATTAATATCAAGGGAAATGCGTGAAAGGGTTATCAATAATCTTCGTTCTCGATTTGAAGAGTGCATACAGCGCAACGGACACCATTTAGACAACATTGTTTTTGGTTCATAAATTTCCATTGACTGTACATTAATTTGCTATAAATAAATGATCATAGAAATATGGTGTATTTGGTTTATGCAAACATCACATTGCTAATACCTTGGACACCTTGTATAATAATTAAAGTTTTCATTATCGATAAGAATAATACAACTCAAAAGCGTTGTAAAAGTATACTGATTTAAAGTAACTTAGTTTTTATTTAGTTCATGTACAACCGGTACTATCAAAATGTTTTTGTTTGTCCAATTGCCCTACTACATAGCCAAACCATTAATTTAAGTAAAATATATATTGTTGTGACGAGTTCATAATTATTTGTTGCGTATTACGTCACTATATCAGTAATATCAATTTAGAAAATACCATAATAAATATGCCCTTAAGACCTATAGTTAGTAGCATAAATTCACCTACACTCACCCCCTCGAAAAATCTCTTTTAAATATTTTATCTTCATACAGTAATAATTCTGATTTATACATTAAAAACTCACAACACTTTTTAGAAAAACTTTTACAATTTTACAATTTCTTTTTAATAAAGGCTGTAGAATTAACTATGGAAACGTCGGTTCAAATTAGGTTTTCTTATTCAATAAATAGGTTGTTACTTCTTTCAAAAAAATGTAATTTAGGTAAGATATTGAAAAAAAGAAATAAGCTCAGAGATCGATAGATGATAAAACCTCATCTTCTTGGTATATAAAAAATCTGTTATACCTCAAGTAAGTTATGTATTTAAGAATTATTGGGCTTAGATCGAGTTAAAAATATAACGAAAGGTATAGTTAATGATTTAAGTTCATATGGTGTCCTCCTTCAAATGGTCAAAAATGCTAGAGTATATACAGGGGCCATAAAAAAGTAGTTTGAGATAGGACGCCGATGGTCGGAGGTGCACCGTTTCCAAAATACAGGGTGTTGAAATTTTTCAAAATAATCATTTTTTTTCCTCTGTATTAAAAATGCTTGTAGCGATTTAAATGAAATTTTTTGAAAAGTTTGAATGATAGGTGGTGAGGCAACTTTTTGAGCAATTGTAGGTGATTTGCTTTGGCTAGGGACGGACTTGCAGCACATGTATGGTAACTTTTTTATAAAAAAAAAAGTCACTGTTCGAAATTTTTTGTTTATTTTTAATAAAACACATCCTTTGCATGTTTGCGCTCCGACGCACCGTTTTCGTACATAAAAGTAAAATCTATTCAATGATTCTTCAGAACTTTTGTCACAACAAAAAGTTTAATATCATTACAATAAAAAATAAATAATTTAACTAAATAATAAACAATTCAAACCAAATGCTCAAAGGATCCTCCGTGCATTTCCACATATTTTCTACACATGTTAACCCAAGATGCCCGTACCCAAGCAAAGACAATTAATTAATTAATTTATTTACTACTAAATTAGTAATAATAATAAGTGACTTTTTTATTACTGTCACTTATTTTTCTCTTGTTTAGGTTATCGCCTTGACATTATTTTCAATTGAATGGGTGATTAGAAAAATGAAAACATTCCAAAAATATGGCGAATTGAAGTGAGATAGCAATTTTTTGAATATTTGTATTTTCTATCCGCTGAGCGCAAAAACGATCGAAGATCGCCGGCCGCCTTCATATAAAAACATTGTCGTTGAACGGGAAAAGGATATTACTGGAATATTATCGTTTATCCACGCACACCTTCGGAGTCAGCAACAGCGGGAGTTCAGTTTGTTTTGCGATTTCATCAAGTAAACAGTGTTGTTTAGATGTTGTTGAAAAGTGTTTTAAGTGTTGTTTAAAAAGTGAATATTATTTAACATTGACCTGTCGTGAATATTAAAGTTATTTAGAATTTAATAGTTTGGTATTTAGTGGGTAAGTCCGTATGTAGTTATTGTTGAATAGAAATATTAAATTTTGATATTTGTTTATAGAAATGTCGGATTCGGACTATTCGGAGGAAGAACCCGCAAACTTGGGCGCGAAAGCTTAATAAAAAATTACACACAAAAGAAAGGGAAAAATTGGCAACACAGGAAGGAGCAGAGTTTGTTACACATAAAGGTAAACTAGTTAATGCTAAAGTAACCGGGCCAGATTGCACCTGTCGTAAGAAATGTATGGCGGATTTTATATTTGAAAAAAAACGTTCAATCATCGAACTCGTTGATAGTGGAAGACCAAAAAATGAAAAAGATACATACCTAATCGGATTGATAGAAAGACATGATGTCGTTAGACATCGTCCTGTGTCAGCAGGAGCTAGACAGTTTTCTTCTTTTCTTTCAATTATTTTGCTATGAAAGGTGCGTGCAGAGTTGAAATTTTCCGCAATGCTTATATAAGTTTACATGGTCTCCCCAACAAAGCCGTACAACGCTTAACTAAAATAGTTGAAACCAAAATTTTACCAGTTGATATGAGAGGAAGACATGGAAATCGTGCAAATAAACTTGATGTCACGATTGTCGCCAAAATTGAAGATCACATACGATCATTTCCGAAAAAAGAGTCTCATTATTCTTCTAAGTTAACTATCTACTTAGATGCGAGCTTGAGTGTAACTAAGATGTATGAGCTCTTCATCAATGAAAATCCGGATTTTAAAAATATCGTAAAGTATGAATATTGTCGACGTTTGCTCAACCTGTGAAGATTTGAATGTAAAAATAAAGTCAACAGCTCTTAATGAAACAGCAAAAAGATGCGCAGTTGCAGAACTTATGATTCATAGAAGACGAGCATCTAAATTTTATAAGAAACTCCAAGAAATCAAAGAGACCTGTAAGGAAAGAAGTCACGTTGGAGCAATAGTCTTTGATTATATGCAAAACCTTCCCCTTCCTTTAATGCCAGTTCAGGAAATGTTTTATTTACGTAAACTCTGGTATTACGTTTTTAATGTCCATAGCCTTGGCAACGATATATCCATGTTCTATACACATACAGAGAGTGATGCTCAGAGAGGCCCCAATGAAGTCAGTACGTCGGTTTTGGACTTTATTGCCAATGATATTCCTGAAGAAGTAAAAAATCTTGCATGTCTTTAGTGATGCATGTGCAGGTCAAAACCGCAATCATACTTTAACCAGGTTGTTTACTGCACTGACCATGAATAATAGATTTCAAGAAATTCATCAGTATTTTCCAATCCGGGGCCACAGTTTTCTGCATTGTGACAGAAACTTTTTAGTTATTAAGCGCTCTTTAAAAAAATTCGATAGGATTTATTCTCCTGATCAATACAACGAAATCATTACGTCTTCCAAGAAAAAGAACAATAATAAGTTCCAAGTAAACGGCTAACAAATGCCGATATGCTGGATTTTAAAGGCTGGTGGCCGCAATATTTTAAAAAGACTGTCAAAGATGTTGGAAAAAAACAGTCCTTTACCATAAGTAAATACAGGCATTTAATATATACCCAAACAATGAAAGGCTATATCAAGGCTTCTGAATTCATTGATGGTTTTACCTATGGTCTCTTTAATATGAAAAAATAAGACAATATAAACCTTCTTAATTCGAAAGCATACAATGGCAAAATTCCTATCAACTCCAAGAAGCTAGAAGATGTTTCTAAAATAATACATTATATACCAAATGAATACGATGATATACTCACAAATCCCACAACAAATAGAGACCACACTGACCCAGAAGACTGAAAGGGATATGAATGTCACTTGTTTCAAGTTTGTGTCACGTTTGTTTCTTAAATAAAAATTAGTTCTTTATAAATGCCCTTTTTTATTTTCTTTTACTCGCGTTTTTATTTTGAGTGGAAAAAGGATAAGATTTTTGTACTTCAAATATCAATAACGACTTACCTAATAGGCATGGACCGTTAGTACTTTGGCATTAAATGTACCTTGTCAAAGTACACAATTGTCCAATAGGTATATTTTTAGTAAAACTAGCAAAACAGTTTTTTTTTATTTTCCAAAATTAAGGTTCACAGGAATGTTATCCTTTTTCCAATCCCTCATTCAATTGGGTATTGTATTATTATTTATTTTATGGAGATTACCATGAAAAACTTGATAAAATTTTCGGGAGAAACTAATAAAATAAAGAAACCAGGTAGGGATTTTATTCTTTTGCACTAAAACGATGCGTCGAAGCACAGGGTCGTGTTTTGTGAAAAATACACAAAATGTTCAGACAATTAAAAAAAAAAACAGTACCAGCGTACCTGTTTTTACATGTGCAGCAAGTCCGTCCCTGGACAAGTCAAATTACCTGCAATTCCTCAAAAAGTTACTTTACCAACTATCATTTAAAACTTAAAAATTCCTTTAAATCGCTTAAAGGGTTTTAAATACAGAGCGACAAAGCCGATTGTTTTGAAAAATGTCAACAGCTTGTATTTTGGAAACCGGATACTTCCGAGCATCGATGTTCTATCTCAAACTACTTTTTTATGGTTCCTGTACATACTGCAGCATTTTTGACCATTTGAAAGGGGACACTGTGTATACTGAAATAGTGACGTAATACCCAACAAAATAGCTATTAATTCATCAATATTTTGCTATTAATAGTTTTCCTACATTCCGTCGATGGATTTCCCAGAGATGCATTATTAATTTTCTAATATATTTCCCTTATTTAGTCTCGTCGTGAAGAAAGACGCACCCACATGGACCTACAAACCTTCACCATCCACTACCCAAAATCGAAAATGAAAGTGGTAAACACCCCCAAAATAGGACACTACCCGGTCGCATTAGTGCCCGGACAATTCACCGACTATTATCACGAATACACTCCCACAGAACTAAACAATCTGCCTCTTAACACGATGTGTTACGACGAAATCAAACCGTATGTCGAGTCGGAATGTTCAGCGAGTAGTTCTGACTCGGGATCCGAGCCGGATTCCGACTCGTCCAGTTCGTATTCGAGCTGCGACGACAAGGACTGTAAAGATTGTCAGAGGGAAGACGGGACCGAAGGCAACGACACCAAGGAAACCGACTCGGACGTCGTGTTTATCGATAACGATGCGAGCAGCAGCGATTCGGTGGTTTTAGTGAGCGTTACTGCGCCACCTGCGGCCGTCAGTGCCTGACCAGGAATGTCTTCTTTTAATTTTCGGCTTACAAAGTCTTAGTAGATAGATTTTTCGTATTATTCCTCGTTACTTTTTTTCCACAAGGTATTTTGTAGTTATTTTGCATGTACAGTGGCGGTCAAAAGTATGAAAACCTTTCAAATATCTTCATTATAGTAAAATGGTAACCGGGGGTTCCAGAGATGGTAATCCTTAAAGGACTGATTCTTTTGCGTGAATAAATATTTATCTGGCCTCCTATGCAATTTTGGTTAAACAGGCCACGTGGGGCACACTTGTTTTGATTTACATTCAAAAACACATTTGGTGTAGTCAGTTTTATTGGCACTCAACAATAACATCATTAATAAAGAAAAATCATTAATGTTTTGTCGAATTGAATCGACTTGCACCAAAAATCGCCGCACAACTCGTCGTTTTCAAATATCTGGTCCTGATTTGAAAGCTTATTTTCCCAAATTTTTCTATCTGAAATGATTCCGGAGATTCTCAACTGGATTCAGATCCGGTTCGTGAGAAGGCTACTCAATTAAAGTGACAGATTATTCAGCAAGATCATTTACAAGGAGAGGTTTCTGCTTAAGGAGATCTTGTTGGAATATCATACGGAGAGGCTGTGAAATTTGGTTATACCGACATTAAAGGAAACTGGTAATTTCGTTGCTATATCCAAAAACATAATAGTTAAAACAAAAAGTAAATAGTACTAGTACTAGGTATACAGGGTGTCAATTTGAAAAGGTACCACTCACATTTTGATTGCTTATTCTGAACTCGTTTTGTACCTGCAATGCTATGCAGCAGACGTAAATAACACGTGACATCAAGTTAAGAAGTTTTCTTTAAGGTCTCTAACCTCCTTTTGCTATAACCCGTAAAATTATTACAGGAAATTATTACAGCCGAATCTATCGTTATTGTCGTCATTATAGCCGCGTAATTTATCGTACAAAATAAGGGTTTTCCAATAAGGGCGGGTCGATGTTGAAATGGAATAAAACAAGCTGTATCTGAGATATTAACAAAATAATTTTTTTTATTTGAAAGGCCAACTTATGCCATTATGTATGGAATATGACATCATTCAAATGTCCGCCGCGGCTTCTCACGGTGACTTGGATTCGAGTGGTCCAATTTTCAATTACTCTGCTGCATAGATCCGGCTGAATTTGAGCGATGGCCTGGGTTATGTTGACTTTCAGGGCATCGGTGGATTGCGGCTTATTGGCATAGACCTGGGACTTTAGAAAACCCCACAAGAAAAAGTCTAGCGGGGTCAAATCGCAAGACCTTGGTGGCCAATTTACGTCACCTCTCCGAGAGATAACCCTGCCCTCAAATCGTTGACGCAGAATGTCCATCGTGTCGTTCGCTGTGTGGCACATAGCGCCGTCCTGCTGGAACCACATGTCGTCTATGTCCATAATGTTCAATTCGGGCCAAAAGAAATTGGTTATCATTGATCGGTACCGCTCCCCGTTGACAGTGATGGCCTCACCGACATTGTTTTGAAAGAAGTACGGACCAATGACGCCGCCGGCCCAAAATCCGCACCAAACCGTGACTTTTTGTGGATGCATTACCACCTGGTGAATCTCGCATGGGTTGGTGTCGTCCCATATACGGCAATTTTGTTTGTTAACGAAGCCATTCATCCAAAAATCTGCCTCGTCACTAAAGATGATTTTTCGGCCAAAATTAGGGTCAACTTCCAAACATTCTGAAGCCCAGTCAGCGAACAAACGGCGTTCTCTATGGTCATTAACTTTAAGCTCCTGGGTCAGTTGGATCTTGTATGGGTGCAGGCCCAAGTCCCGACGCAAAATTCGCCAAGTTGAAGTCTGCGAAAGGTTAAGTTCTTGTGCACGGCGAGGAATCGACTGCCTCGGGTTCTCCTGAACACTTTCACGGACAGCGGCGATGTTCTGGACTGATCTGGCGTTCCTTTGACGTATGGGAGTTGGTTGATTGTTTAGCGAACCAGTCATCTCAAATTTGGCCACCAAACGTTGAAGAGTTGACTTTGAAGGGTCACCGCGCCTACCGTATACTGGACGCAAGGCACGCAATGTTTGCACTAATGAACACTCGTTTTGATAATAAACTTTTATCATTTGGACGTGCTGCTCAATCGTGTAACTTGTCATGATGATTTGGCATCAGTAACTGAATAATAAACAACAGATTTGACAGATGCGACCAAAACAACATGGCCGCCACAAACAGTCAACATCGGCCCGCCTTATTTGAAAAACCCTTTATATAGTGAAATCAAGAAATTGGCAAATTATGTCGTTATAACCCAGTCATCATCACATCCGAAGTTGCTATTAACGAAATGAACTTGACTTAATTATAGATATTTTATTGAATTAAATTTATTTAATTTAAATTCAATGAGTTTATTATTCACGTTGAATATACTACTAGATGCTTCAGATTTTTAAAGAATCAAAGAGTGCTTATAGTAAGCCTCAATCCATTTGTAACTAATTAATGCTTTTAATGTTACTAACCTGCAAGTTTTTATTATTAAGAGCGTTTGCAGTCCTTGTAGTTTTACAGCAATAATAAAGAATAAGTAGTTTCATACTTTCGGCTATCATTGTACATACAAATGTTATTTGTCCCAACACAACGCCCATATTTTGGTCGGATAATTTCTTTAAATTAGCGTTAGATTGTATACGTTGTAAAAGTATTTATACCCCCTTAAGTTTAAGATGATTATTTTTTATATATATATTTTTTTTGTATATAATACATTTCTATTTGATAATACTGTACATGTTTGTCTTACTTCTATTAATTTAAAAATCATTACATAAAACATTTATAATAACATGATTAATATCGTTGCGACAACTTTACTGTTATATCTTAAGACACTTAGTGGACACATAACTAATTGCCTAAAATTTTAAACTGATTCTGTAGGATAATTTCCAGGATAGAAATAAGATAAATAAAACAATTTATGTGTAACTTTGTATTGAATTTACCTTTAAATAAAGTTCATAACGATTCACTAAGAAAAAACGTATAATACGTTACTTTTTCAAGACGTTAATGAATGTTTCCCTTGGTAGAGAAATATTGGCAATCATTCTCATTTTCTTCTTGCCTGCCGCTTGTTGAGCGAGAAGTTTTTTCCTTCTCGTTACATCACCACCATACTAAAAAAATCCGTATATATATCATACAAAAAAGAAAAAAAAGTGGACATACCAGCCATTGTGTAACATCTTTTCTATACGCCTTAATATCTTGCCTGGCGAGCACCTTTCCACCCACCACCGCCTGGATGGCGATATTTATCATTTGTCTGGGTATTATATCTTTCAATTTTAGTGCTACTTTTTTACCCATGGTTTGGGCTTTGGTGATGTGGACGATTTGACTCAGTTCTTCTACTGGGGTGCCGTTTAAAAGGACGCCCATCTAAAATAATGAGTAAATATATCAGAAAAAATATTACGAGTGCAAGATTGGGATGTAGCAACATTTACCAATGGTGTAACAAATTGTTTAGGTAAATTTTTATGAAAGGCTGATTTTAGGCCATTCTCAGTTAGTACTTACTGTAACTTGGCAAAAAGGTGCCTGACTTTTCTACCCAGCAATGCCCAAACCGAACGAGTATGTTTTGTAATAACAGAAACAAAAAAAAAAGAGATAACCTAGGAAGCGAACCATTAAACGCCGTATGTGTTTAATGTTAAGATTTGTATCTGATCATTGCTGCCGGTCATACAAAGTAACCAGTAAGTATTTTAAACTAAAAAATAAAAAAAAAATTACTCAAAGGAACCCTAGAAGTATGATGTTTGTGCACTGGTTTAATTGTAAAACTTTACACTTGTTAAAGCTATCCATCTTTCATTTCTGCATCAACTGCACTTTAAGGTCAATCTTTATTAAACTTTTCCAAATTGCCTGCATTTTTCTTTTCAGCACTTTTTCATAAGTTGTATTACTGAATTCAATACCATAATGTCTAAAATCAAGCAGACTCATTATAGCATCACTGAGCCAGTTTAGTTTTTCTTTAAAAACACATTAAATTGCAATATTTAATTACCAAAATTAATCCATCGCTTCTCTATCTTCTATACAATAACCGATTTGAGTTATTATACTTAATCACAATAATAATAAATATTTTTTATTTGCAAACTCATCATAACTACATAAAAATAAAAAAATACACATTTATTATTTTATGCAAATAAAAGGCCAACAAATTCAGAATTCTGCCAAGGCAGATTCTGGTCTTTAACATTACTAAGTTTTGAACTAAGTTTAATTATACACACCTACCCAAAAAATTTAGAATATTAACATAGTACCTCTCTAAACGCACATTAGTTACCCACACTAAACACAGATTTTTAGTTTTCTCCCATACACAAACTAACAATATTGACCGTTCAATATTTTATGCAGATAGCTGCTGACTCATCAGACGCACCATCATTCCTCTGCGAAAAGTCTGAACAGACACCAAACCCAACTCAAAATTTATGCCCAAAGAGTTCATCTGATATGCACAAATATAGGAAAAGGACCTTTTAAATATTTGAGTCTTATGTCTTGGAATATGAATTGTGTTTCTTCTTAAGCCCAAATGGTGAACATCATTTCTAAAAGTAATCTTAAGGTATAGGTAAGGTGGACTACGGTATTTAAGAATGTTATTAAAAAAAAAGTAAGTGAATGAGCAACCCTACGATTTTGCATATTTAACCACCCCAGCTCGAAAAGTCTATGGGAAACGCGATTCCGTCTGCGTATGCCAAAAATTAGGCGAATACATGAGTTCTGAAGCTTTTGCAATCGGCACCTGTCATTATAGTCTAGGCGCCAACCGTAAACAACATAGCAATAATTGCATTGTGACAGCACTAAAGAGTGACACAACATTTTTTTAATATCTTCACTTAAGTAATGCCTATGCAAGTAAATTAATTTTAAAGCAAAATACCCTTTTTTTATAACATTAGAAACGTGTTGATGAAATCGCAAATCACTATCCACTATTAAGCCCAGACTTTTGCAATTATCTACAACAGGAATATTTGCATCACCCATCTTAATATTAATAGTGTTGCTGTTTAAAATTTGGTTAATTTTTTGCTTATTACCAATAAACATAACAGACGACTTAGAAGGATTTAATTTTAGAAAATGTTTTGAAGAAATATCGCATATGGCTTATAAGTCTTGATTAATTTTTGCTTCCGCATTTTTAGCATCTTCTGGCAAAAAAGAGTAATACAATTACTTGTTTATATTAGATGGTCTGATCAGCTTACATAACAACGGTACATAAAAGTGGAACACAAAAAATATCTTAGAATTTCATCCGAAAATTGTCAATGAAAAAATATATTCATCTAATATTTTTCCACGTCAGATTCTATCCTTAATTTACTATTCGCCATATAATTCAGTATTTTTTTACGAGTTTGATCTATTCTATAGGCCTAGGTGCTGAATTCAATACCAGAGTGTTTAAGTAAAAAAGTCTTAAATTGCTAACGTTTCAGCAACAGCAATCACAAATAAACTTTTTAAAATCAACATTCAAGAATTGTTATAAAAATTTTATTATGTGCCATTCTAACCTACATATGAGCACCATTTAGCGTTGAACCATCCATTTTAGCATTCTTGAGTTCAAGAGTCGGACCTATTGCAATTGTGTTTACTTTCGTGCTAAAATACGTAATTGTAAGCGGACTAAATTATCGTTAAATTACTATACTTTGGCTTTTCTCTCTTTTTTTTAAACACATTTACTATTTCGTCATATATTTCAGCAATATTCCTGTGAATAGTGCTTTCCCCTAAATATGGTATGTATCGAAATGAATGAGCCTAGGTGCTGAATGCAGTAACAGAATGTTTGCAGACTAAATAATTGTTTAATCTGTAAATTGTATTAGTTATGTCTGTTTTAGCCTAATTTAAATAGGTGCGATATACAATCCGAATTATTGTAGCAATGGTAGCAGTAATCTCATCGACTTACATAACAGTATAGCTGAGCATTAAGAAAAAACGACGGGTGCACTCATCTAATTGGAGTGAATCATTACACGTATTATGGATTTACCACCTTTATTTAAACACATATAATTATATAAACACGCGGGAGCATTAAGGAACTAAGTTGATTGTCGAACTTTTTCTCATAATTCATTCAAAAATATAAGAGAATCGACTAAAATTAAAAAATATGTAAACTGCTAATGTCTAGCACATGATAGTATAATCTATATCTGAGCACCATTTACCATTCTGCCATCGATTTCAGCACGGTTCCTAGTAGTTGAACTTTGAATTTGCGTAGGGGCTGAATTCAATACCTGAATGTTTAAATGCAAGTGGTATCAATAATCAACCTGTTTTTCTTATTTTGAAAACAACGATAATATTTAAAAATTGTAATTGCTTTTAATTATGATCATCAAAAATTTAAAAAGTTGTAATAACCGATTCGAATTATTACAGCAATGGCGCTAGAATTTATATATTATTTTTCTACTTAATGATTAATGTTTCATTAAATTACAACTTTTTTACAGCTATTTAAAGTATATTTTAAAAATAATATTTTTATTATTAGTTATTAAATAAACAGGGTGTCCGGAAAAAGGAGGCCAATCCGCCGGCCACATATAGGGTGGACCAAAATAATGCGACTTTCGTTATGCCATTTTTTAATTGGGCGCTCGGTATTCAATATACAGGGCGTCAAAATGAGAAATATAAAATCGTTTTTCTTTGAAGTCGAGTGTTTCATAAAATATTAAATTAAAATTTGGTGTGACGGGGTTTTTTGGAACGAGAAATTAAGATCCGTTCACGGATTCGCTAGACCTTGCAGAGGACGCCAGCTGCGGTATATTGCATGTGTTAAAAATACCAAAACTTTTTTGTACCCCTGTATAATGAAGTTTTAGTAAAAAATTCTAATTATCCAATCTTTTCTTGTAAAAAAAGTATTCTTAGTAAATGTCGGCCTGAGAATCCGTTTATTAGATATCTTAATTTTAATATCTAGATACATTTTAACAAGTTAACAAAATAAACGTAAATTATTTTTTCTAAATTAATGCTAAATTACTTATTATAATAATAACCATAGAATAATGACCCTAAATTATTTGTTCTACGTGACATCCATTCATTTGTATACACATACGAGCCCTCTTTATTAAAGAAGATCTAAGGCTTTGAAAAATATTTGGTTTCAACCTGAAATGCTCTCCAGCTGCAATGATTCTTTCCTCGTTTAAAATCGGAACCATATACACAAAGTCTTTCATATATCCCCAGACTGAAAAATCCGAAGGTGTAAGGTCGGGCGAACTCGACCCCGACCAATCCAGCGATTAGGAAATACTTGATGTAAATAGTTCCTAAAATTTATTGCAAAAAAGAGCCAGAGCACCGTCGCCTTGAAACCAAAGATTTTGTCTTAAATTTAGAGGCAAATCATTAAGCAAATCGGGCAGTATTTCTTGTACAACCAACAGAAATGAATCACCAGTCAAATTACTTGGTAAAATGACAGGTCCTAAAAGAAAGTTATTCACAACACCTGCCCACATATTGACTTTAAAATTTACTTGATGATGTGTCTCAACTATGGCCCCAGGATTCTCTTCAGCCCATATGACTGTGTGCGTTATGGATATTTGTCATGCCGTTTCTCGTGAACGTGGCTTCGTCAGTAAACAGAATCGCCCTTATAAAATCCACATTTCTATTATTCATTTCACATAACCATCTACAAAAAGCTTGCCTCGGGATCATCGGGTACTTTACTTCATTACCCTGTATTTTTTGAAGATGAAATGGGTAAAGTGGTTGACTCCGTAGAATATTATATGTCTCGGTTTTCCCAATATTTCTCACCCGTTCAGCCAAAACCCTAGTACTAATGTTTGGTGATTCTTCGAATTCTTAAAATTTGTTCCTCTTGACCTGGTTGAACCGTCGCTGAAACTTCCAGTCTCCCTTAGGCGGTAAATCAAATTTAAAAGATATTTTCTTTTGGGATGAAATCGGTTTGGGAATGTCTGGGCATAGCGTCTACCGGCTAAACTAGCATTGGAGGTATTTATTCTTAACAATAATATTTAAAACTTACCAAACATCAAAACCATATCCGCCATTTCGGAAAAGGGTACATTTCTTGGTCTATGAGCCATTATGGTTTTGTTGTAAGAAAACATACGAAATACAAATATGTAATTAAAAAATGTAGATTTATTTTAGGAGTAATTAAGAAGCTTGTTAAAAGCGTCAGAAGCGTTTAAATTTGTCACTTTGACAGTACGTAAAAAGTTACTGGTGCCTGAGATCAGCCAATTTGTTTAGAAAGAAGTATCTAGATTTTCAAAGTAAGATATCTACTAAACGAATTCTCAGGCCGACATTTACTAAGGATACTTTTTTTACAAGAAAAGATTGGATTTCTTTTTTCGCGATTAATGATCTGTTTAAAACTGGCCAATCAGAAAAAAAATTGCAAAAGTAATCACTTTCGTGTTTGCCTAAAGCTAGCTTAAGAAAGGTTAGGGATTTTTAAGAGAGTTCATCTGGCAACACTGTACTAGACTCAGAAAAACCGAATACCACAGCTCTCTGAAAAACTCCAAGCGGCTCTTGTCTAAAGAAAGGTTAAAAACGAAAATGTGTCTTTCGCCGTTTCAGTGTCTTGCGTAGGTACTTTTCCTATGTTTTGAAAACGGTCATAAACTACTGAATTTTTATAAACTTGAAAATTAATATTGATGACGTTTAATTCATTGTCACCACTCAAACATTACTCGATCATCAATCCTATTTATAATTAATTTACTCTGCTGGCTGGAAAAGGCTGAGTTGAAAATAAGCAAAAACTCATTTTCTCACCAAGCAATTATTTCTATATATCCATATTACCAAAAGTAAAATGACTTTTTTGTTTACACCCACGGTATGTAAAATAAGTTGTATTTTACATTATGCCAGCCTATAATCAAACGAATTTCGTTACCTTAACTAAATTGCTGCTGGCATATCCGTTATCTTCATAATCGAAACTGGCATACCCCGAGCTAATCGTTTTCAACGTGTCATGGAAATCGACAACGATCTCGCAAAGCGGTAGATCATACTGCAGCATAACCCTCTCGTTATCAATATTAGTGGCATTTCTTTGCGTCCCCCTTCGCTCCAAACACAGAGACATTACGGCCCCCAGGTACTTATCTGGGGTGATGATTGTACCTTAAATAAAGCGAAAAAATTTATATAAATACAAATTTACCACGATTTTTGACTTACCAATAACCATCGGCTCAAAGCACTCTTCAATTTGAGGTACTTCTGGCCACAAGGCGGGATTATTGATAAAAATCACATTTTTACCCTCTTTCAAGTTCTGTTTGGTGTCTTTCAACTTAATCTTATAAATAACCGAAGGGGCTGTTATGATCGGTTCCGCTCCATATTCTTGGTCTAGCCTTTGGGAGAAAACTTCCATATGTAGCAGTCCAAGGAAGCCCAAGCGCCAGCCTTGACCTAACGCTGGACTAAATAAAAATCATGTTAAATGATCATTGTCAATAAAAGTTAATGTTTTAGATCACAGGTACAGGACAAAATAAAACTTAAAAAACTGCCAAAGGTCTTTGTTAAAGCTACAGAATTTGATATTTATAAGGAGGATTTTGTTCAACATTTACGATACTTAATCTTAATGAATTTTTGAGCAACCGTAATCAAGAACGCAGCATGTGTCGAATGTCATTTTTTTAAAGTCAAATGAAGGCTTTATATAAATCAAATGTTAATAAAATAATAAAAACATGTAAAGTTCACTACTACGCGGATGATACGCAACTATATTGCTCGTTTTTTAAAGAGCAAGCTAGGGAGCCGCTTCAATGTATTAGGTGGCGACACATTGGCGGTTGCGGCAGCGGTTACAACCGCGATAGCGTTCACATTTTCCGCAAATTTCGCGACAGTCAGTAGTATGGAGTTGACAGAAACAGTTGCCATAATTTACGCTCTCAAAATTAAGAAATCTAAACGAAAAAGAAGGTACTGGGTCCATCCGTTATACGAAAGGCTTCTAAATGGTCAGTTTCATTGCCTTTTTCATCGGTTGAGGGAATATCCCGTAAAGTTTTTTAATTATTACAGAATGAGCGTTACGTCTCTTGATGAATTAGTGACGTTGATGAGACCTCACTTGCAAAAGTCAAATAGTCACTTTAGAGATTGCATCACTGTGGAAGAAAGATTAACAGTCACTATAAGGTAAGATAATTATATTTTATTCTTAGTTATGGAACAAAGTTAAACAAAATCTACAATACCGTTTACAAAAAGAAAAGAAGGAATTAAATCAAAGGTAAAATTTCACTGTAGTCGGACGATTGGGAATCTGTGGGTGAAAGTATAGGTTGTAATGAACGAGAGGTACACGGGCGGCTGTCATACAAAGCAGAGGGGTTTGATGGTGATGGGTGAACGGAGAATGATGTGGAAGGAATGGTTTGGTGAAAAATTTGCTGAGAAACTGGCGGAATGTATGTCGCTGATTGGAACTGATTATGATAAGAGGGCTGAGGATTTAAAACTTTTTGGAAAACTTGCAGTATTTCTACTCTCAAATTGACTTTCTGTTGCGGGTTCAAGGTTTTAACCATTGGTAACAACGATTTAAAGAAATTTAAATCGTCGTCATCTTCCAGAGGCTGTGGAGGCTGCCTGTTTTCTAGAAGTGTCAACAATTTGTCTTCAAACGATGCTTTTCTTCTGGAGATTGTGTTCGGCATTGCTGCTCTTTGGTTGAAATGCGGTGCTGGTGTGGCCTCTTCAGAACCATCTTCATTTCCTTCGGTATTTTCTGGGCTGTCTACCGCTTTCTCGGGCACGTTAGATTCGGTGCTGGAAAAAGAAAAATACATATCGTTATTTTCTACTGCCATTAAAATCTACCATCGCCCTTGTGTTTGAGGAACCAGAAACTGCAACATATCAAAAAAAACGTACTTCTTCTTTTTTGATGCTGCTGAGCCGCTTTTCGAATCACCTTTGAGATCCTTAATAAAACGGTCTTTAATGTTTTTTAATTTCTTTTAAAGTTCTGTCCCTAAAAAAAAGTCTCATTAAACTAAGCAATGTTATTTTAGGTATCTCGCGACTGGAATGCATTTTGCTGCTTTGCAGTATTCATTTTTAATGGAAAGAAGTACAATCGCAATGATCATTAATGAATGTTGTCGTGCATTATTACAACCACTAGAAATGCCCGAACCTACTGTTGAAAAATGGAAAGAAATAGCAGAGGAATTTGATCAGAAATCTAATTTCCCCCACTGCTTTGGGGCAGTCGATGGGAAACATATTCGTATAATGTCGCCAGAACATAGCGGATCGGCATTTTTTAATTACAAGAAATATTTTTCGCTCGTGCTTATGGCGATTTCTGATGCAAACTATTGCTTCACAGTAATAGATGTAGGAGCATATGGACCGGAGTCCGATTGCAATGTTTTTAGGCAAAGTACTGTTGGAAGAAAGTTGTATAACAGTGAGCTTATAATACCCAGTCCATCAGTTTTGGCAGATAATTGTGACCAACGTATTTATCCCTATGTGTTGGTGGGCGATGAAGCTTTTGCTTTACATCAAAATTTATTAAGGCCACATCCAAAACGTAATCTGAACGAGAATAAAAGGATTTTCAATTACAGATTAACAAGAACTAGGAGGTTCGTGGAATGTTGCCATTCTGGCCAATAAGTGGCGTGTGTTTTATACTAGCATATTAGTGCAACCAGATTTTGCAGTGCTGGTAATAAAAGCAGCTTGTGTCTTGCATAACTTTGTTCGAAAACGGGACGAATACAAATTTGAAGACACGTTAACTTGCTGCTTAAATGATATAGATGTACATGGGACTGGAGGACAACAACTACGAGGACAACATATCAGAGATCTTTTTACTGAGTATTTTGTATCGCCTGAAGGCAGTCGGCAAAATGCTATGATATAGATAAGTATTACTGCATTGTGTTTATTTAATAGATAGGTATATTATTACCTTTGTAAGCAATTATTATATTAAAACACTTTCTGTACATATATATGAAGTATTTTTCTTACCTTTTAATCTTATTTCTTCCGGAATCGACAAATTTTGATCCGAATACATTTCCTCCAAAACCTCCTGCCAAGCATTAATTTTTTTATCCCGATTTTTGTATTTTGTAGAAACATCCCACAAACACGTCCGATTTTGCACCAAAATAATAAATTTTTCTGTGTCGAATATATCCATGGTTCAAAAATTATCTGATCTCGTTCTTGGCCGAGCGGTTAATGTGAACGCGTAGTCAAGAAACAACACGTTGAATTTCCGACCGCGGTAAGATGCGGTTGAGAAGGCGGTTGCAGCCATTTGGCGGCTAATGTGTTGCCACTCCATATTAATCCATGTATTTTACAGAATAGCGGTTGTAACCGCGCGGTTGCAACCACCAATGTGTCGCCGGCCTTAATACAGAATTAGAAAACTTAAGATCTATTTCTCTACAGCATTCTCTTTATCTAAATCCAAGCAACTGTTGTTTATTAATATTTGGTCCTAAAAATTATGTGCAAATTATTTAAAATCAAATTAATGTTAGGGTAGGTGACGTGTCTTTAGAAATAAAGGAAAATATAAAAAAACTTGGTCTTACTTTTGACAGTCAAATGAGATTCGACCAGCACGTATCTCTTTGTATCCAAAAAGCTTTTCTTAGACTTAAATTATTATACAGCAATCAACACAGTCTATCGCAAAGATTAAAAACAATTTTATGTAACGCTCTCGTTCTATCTGTGTTTGACTATGGAGATATCATTTATGGAAACTGCTTGACACACCTCCTCTACATCGAGCATCTATTTATGAACGAAGTTTTTCCTATAATATTTCAAAGCTTTACACCTATATTCCCGATTGTTTCAAGATTTTGGAACCGCGAATCTTTAAACATAAAATCTTTAATTATTATTTCCAGCAGGAGAGTTGGTTCTTTTTGCTATTTTAAAATGTATGATAATTTTTTTTTAAATTGATAATATATATTTATTTATATTTTGTAAGATTTTTCTCTTGAATTAACGTACTATGGATATCTAAGATTAAGTAGAGCAGAGTAGATAAACCTATTTGTATAGGTTTTCTACATCTGGACTTCGGCTCTTTTCACAATAGCACAATTATGTTTAGGATATAATTATTTGTAAATCTAACTTAAATTGTGAAAATAAAGTCTTTATTATTATTATTACTATTAATATTTTTTAATATATTAATAGGTAGATAAAACTTAAACTACTTATTAATATATTAAATTTACACACATTACAGATGAACAAATTGATTTATGAGCATAAGAATATGTAAATATTTAAGTAAATTTACGATCCTTGGCTTTTATGTGTAAATCACATTAAAATCACCTGCTATAATTAATTACAATTGAGCAAGGTGGTATGGGAACTTAAGACTAAGTCTAATTTTAAAAGAAATGTATCACAACAAGGATTTGGAGAACGATATACAGATAAAATTACAAACAAATTCAATCACTCATAAGCTATCACAGAACATTCAAAATTTAGCTCCTCACAGTAATAGTTATACTTACGTCCATGAAACTTTAGTAGTTACAGTATAATTTGACAGACGTATTGGTTCATTAGCTTTTAATCAATGTTCTGTAATTAATAATATTGTTAAATACTCAAGATGGTCCAAGAAAAGCTTTACATCATTTGTTTAAAAAAGAATTATTACTAATGGAAGCCGAAATTACATTAGAAGCTGAGGATAAGTTATGACACTCTGCCACCTTTTCTTCAATATTCAAGTGATCCCTAATAAGCATTTTCTCCATTATTTTGAGTTACTCATTATGGTCAACAAGGATTGGGAAATTTTAAAACTTTAATTTGGCGCTCTTTTATCAATAATAAATCTTTTACCTTGCATCTATCTCCAAGGTAACAGCCGAGTCATTAAGAATCAATTTCTCTATGGCACTTCTTAAATTGACATGCTGCGACTGATCCATGGGATAAATCCCAGCAAAAACCATTGGTCTAGCCGGTTGAAATCCTGGCAAAGTTTCCACGGTTTTCCCTAATAAATGTATAGTGTCTCCTATATGGGCTTCTTTGCTTGATCTCATATTACAACCGATAAGGCCTATTTGCCCAGCAACGCTGAAATAACATTCTCTTTTATATAGGATGAAATATTCAACTTTCCATAATTGCTAAATTAATTGAGTACCTGACTTACAGCTTCTCAACTGGTATTTCTTGAGGTCTGAGCACTGAAAGTGTTTTGACTTCGTAACTCTTCCGAGTGTAGACTGACTGTATGTGATCCCCGACTTTTATCATACCGTCTTTGATAAAAACCAACGATAACACTCCTCGGTATTTATCATAAGAACTGTCGAAGAGAAGAGCTCGGAAATTGCCATCCCTGTTAACGGTTGGTGATGGCAGTTTCGTCACTATGGCTTCTAATACCTTATCTATGCCCGTGCCTAATTTGGCAGATATCTATGAAAATAATCATTATTATTGTTTCGAATAATAGGCGAAAAACCCTGAACTTGTAGTGAAAATATCTTAAAATCCTGTTACCTTTAAGACTTCCTTAGGATCAATATCGAATAGGCTTTCCAACTGTTGAGTTACTCTAGCTGGATCGGCATTTTTTAAATCAATCTTATTTAAGACCGGAATGATTATTAGATCACTTCCAAAAGCCAGATAAAAATTGGCAACGGTTTGAGCCTGAACCCCATCGTTAGCATCTATCAGCAAAATAACTCCTTGGCATGCTGATAATGAGCGAGAGACCTAAAAGTTAAATTATGAAATCTATAATATCAGATGTTTTATCTGATAAGTTTTTTAAGGTCAGTTTGAATATGTTTTTAACAATAAAATTAATAAGAATGGTAATGATATCGTTTATTGTGCAATATCCTGGATTCTCTAATAGATTTTCGGGTTTTTTAAAACACAGGACCTGCAGAGATTTGTAATTTCTTTTAAAGGTTGATTAATTAACCAATGATGCAATGGAATCTGCAGTCTAATAACATTTACAGTATTTAGAATATTTAAGTCCTCTCTAGCGACAAAAAAGTCAAAGAGATAGCCACAATAATTGAATGCGAAGACTTTAAAGAAAAATCGTGTGATGTGTAATATGAACGTGATTCAACCAAATAAGTTTAGTCTTTGTAGGCAAGAGACATTTTCATTTAAAATATAATGCTTAAAAATGTAACATAGGCTTTACATGACTTATATAGCCCAAAGTTTCTAGATTGTGGCACAAAAACTATAGAGGAGTAGGGTGTCATAAGCATAGAGATAAAACAAGCAATTTATTACTGGTCGTGGAAGGTGAGAAGTATTTAATGAAAATGAGGGACAGAATACTATCCTGTCCTGATATAAATGAGAATGTATTTTTTTTGTACATAATATTGAGATAAAATTTCCTTGATAGACATTTCTTCAGCATTTTATCAAAACTACCATAATATTATAATCAGCAGCTCAATTGCAAGGCATGTATCATGAGAAAAAAAAATACTTTTAATAAAAATATCGCAGTTTTACAAATCACACAGTAAGAACAAATATATATTTTGAAGGTATTTTTATTTAGATTATGTTGTTAACCCTTTTTTCGCTAAGATCTTAAGCTATTGTATCAATATAGCAGCTGAACTCTGACAAATACCTTAGAAATTACATATTAAAACTTGGGGAATAACTAATAACCCTCCATAGTACATGTATGTAAAATATTTTTTTTAATGTTAATTATTTATTAACCTGCAGTTTTTTATGCAATCAATTATTGTATGATACAGGACCATCATTTAATATCTTTCATTATTTGTTAAAGGGATGTTATCCTACATCCTATAGCTTAGATATTAAACTATGACAATAATAAGTAAGTACTGTATAACACTTGCCAATACACAAACCAAAAAACTTCTTCCCATTAAAAAAAAAAAATTAGTGAATAATGGCTGAAGTTACAGTGATGGAATTTATGCGTAAATATTGTCATATTTAAGCCACAAACCTTGTTGAACTGCCTTCAAAAAGCCACTTGTTATAAAGGGATAAAATATAAGGTTAAGGATGTCATGGTATAGAGTTTATTGGACTTTTATTAAGACCTTTTCACATAAAATAAAATACTTGCCCTTTAAACAATATAAGAATAAGGTCAGGGAAATATGGTTCTGTAACTCTTTTTATTCCTTTGATGAGTACTTGCAATTTAAATTTTCTTGTTGAAATAAGTGTTCAACATTTTATACAAAGTCTTACTGTCTATTAATGTACGTGTTTACATGCAAATTTTAACCAGATATCTGTGTTTCTTTGTCATAAAATCACATTAGGAGGTCAAAAAAACATATGAATTCTTTACAAGTACTATTTAATAGTGGGATTAGAATGGTGCTGAGATGGAATAGGGATACACCCATAAGGTTATGTTACAAATTTTGAAATTAATGACAGTAGAACGGGTAAGAAAAGGTTTGCTTCCTGAGTATTTTAATGAATTTTTCACCCTCCGAAATGAGATACTTTACAAGGAACAGAAATAATTATCATATAGTTAGAACAAGATATGCATCTACAATAAAAACATTATTTTTTAAAGACTTCCATGAATTTAATAAACATTAAAAATGCTAAAATAGTAGCAGATTTTAAAAAATTACTAACAAAATATATTTTTAATTAGACTGTGCAAATTATATAAATATAAATTGTAACAAAACACTTAAAGTCACTGTTTTAAGTAAGTTTGCTGAAATTAAATTTTTTAATGCAATAGAAAGAAAGAAAGAAAGAAAATGTGCTATATTACGTAAGACAACAAAATCTTGTGTACAAGCATCCTAAAAACTAAAAAATTCCAAATTCACTTTAAATTTCAAATTTCAAACATAACATCTAAAACTCTTTACCATAAAATTTACACACATTACCAAAATTAATCATAACAAAACAGATTGAGAAAAAAAAGCATCTTTTTGATAAATTTCATTAAAAAATAAGTAAAGCTGTCAATAAAACAGAATTTAGAGGAAGTAAATTAAATTATTTAATAGGAAACAAAACTAAAACACTAAAATGATGTCAGAGCACAGGTTAAAAGGTATCATTAAAAAAATTGTCAAGGCTATAATATGCCCTGGATAATAAAAGTGATTTTAAATCCTTTTTGAATTTCTTAACTTAAAATTAATAATAACTTTAAATGTTTGCATTAGTTGTAAACTTGCACAACTTAGCCAAAAAACGGAGGTTTTTAGCTGAAGTTCTGAGGCCTGCTGTGACCCATGGTTTTCTATTTTTCATGTTAAGCCTCTTTTTAGGAAAACACTGATTGATCTTGTCACATAGCACATGAAATAACAAAGTAAACGGGTCAGGAGCCATTTCAACTGCATTCCAATTAACCGAAGCTGTAGTAGAAGAAAAAGCATTAAAATTTGCTCTGCCTAAAATTCTTCCTATATAATGAGATGAAGGAAATACAGTGTTGCATGGAATCCTAGTGAGAATGGCTTCATGGTCAGAAATACCAGATGAGAGTACTCTACATGACACATCATTTAAATTTGTACACAAATAATCAATAGTAGTTGCAGATGAGGATGTTATACGTGTGGATGAAAGAACATGCATCTTCAAGTCATAAGATTCCAATATACTTAAAAGGGATGTATGATATGATGGCAAGCTTACATCAGTGAAGTTAATATTAAAGTCAGCAGCCAATATAACTATGGAGTGTAGAGACGATTGGGATAATAGAGAATCAAGTTTGTCCAGGAACATACCAATATCTCCTGTGGGTCTATAAACACAAAGAACATATAAATCAAATCGCTTACAAAAACAAAGGGAGAATTCAAAAACCTTCTCCAACAGAAAGCTATCATACTTATTAATTTTACAGAAAAAAGCTTCAATTGTTTGTTTAACTAAAATCGCTGTTCCTCCATGTATGGAGTGTTTCCGACAAAAAATTGATATAGGAATATAATCAGATATTAAGAAACATTCGTTAGGCTTTAACCAGTGCTCAGTTAGTAATACAATATCAGGAAAATCACATGAATCAAGTAAAAGATGAAGCTCGTCCATTTTATTTCTTAGAGACTGTATATTTAAAATAAAACTACTGAAACTTTTCGCATACTTATTTTCAATGTTATTTATAGAATGTGAGTGAGCTTCATCTTCTGTGTATTTATCTATAAAAAAGAATCCCTATCACAGTCAGTATCTAAAAGTCCAGGTTGATTACTTGGTTTTATTGTGGACACATTTTTTGATGAAATGCTACTTTTGAAATGTTTTAAAATATGGGTATACAGTAATGATGCCAAATCTGATCCAAAGTTGCTGGCATGATTAGACTCTAAAATTCTATTTAGATTAATATTATTTGCGTGAAATATTCTATAGAGAGCCTTATTGCTATTATAAATTACATTATGGTTTGGATACATGTAAGGGCTTGTCATCACTAAACTATTGCTGTGTAAATGTATAAATTTTTTAAAAATATCGAATGATGAGCAAATACCATTTAACATTAAAATCAACATATCATTTTCTGTAAATTCCTTAACCATAGATGATGCAGTATAAATCAGTTCATTGTTTGTACTTCCTGGCTTCAGGAAATACTGGACTTTGTAGTTAGCTTCAAACTTCAGATGCAATTTCTTCAGGAACACTCTACTACAATTTCCACCCACAAAAAGAAGCTTAGGTCGATTATCAACGGGTGAATTTGGCCTACATGGCAACTGTGTTGGAGAATTTATATTAAGAAATTTAGATAAGTTTTGCTGTTCCTCTAATGCAAAAATATCGGAATAGATGTATAGAATTAGTCGCTTTTGTATTAGGGTTATTATACAACTATTATTGTTTCTACTCTTACCTCATTAGAAAAATCAACATGTCCGGGAGTATCAATCAAATTTAATAAATATTCTTCATCATTATACTTGTACAACAAAGAAGCAGTTTGAGCTTTCACTGTTATCCCCCTCTCTCTTTCCACTTGCAACTTATCTAACACCTGGTTCTGTCCACAATTTGGCTTTATCGCCCCCGTGAATTCTAAAAGTCTATCAGCGAGTGTACTTTTCCCATGGTCAACATGAGCTATTATGCTAAAATTACGAATCCGTTCGACCGGTATATGTGAAAAATCGATTTCTTGCTTAGTGTTACTGCTGCAAAACCTTTTCGAAAGGGTTTCCAAGGACCTAGAAGGGTTAAAAAATCATGTAAGTGGTTCTTCACTAGTTTTACCAACAAACCTTTTTAGCACTGTTACATTCCCAGGATAGATGTTGCAAGAACGTGGGGTCAATAAGAGTTTTCTAATCATAATTTTTTAAAGAGTCAGTAAAAAGATATTATATACAGAAAGAAAAATTAGAATGTTGATAACACCATACTCCATAACCTCATAGAGTACATAACCACACTTTCTGTATCTGTATATAGTGCAGTGGCTAGCGTACCGTTAGCGAGTTATTTACACTTAGGGGATTAATTCTTGTTTTTTTTTTAATTAAATTAAATTCCTTTATTGCCACATCATGTCATAGTTGTATCAGGACATTGGTAAATCTAATACACGTATCTTTTGTTAATATTAACATAAATCAAATAAGAAGTTAAATACTAAATAACTATTTATTATTATTTAACTAAATAACTATCGTCTGGGTCTATTGCAAAAACTTCCTATAAACCTAATAACCGGTTTTCTAAAGTGCTAAATTTAAATTTTTTTATAATTTTGAAGTCACTAATAGAGGGAGCCACGTATTACATTTTGAGTATATTAAAATACTAGAAAGTAAACCACCATTATATTTATTCAATTTAATTTTTATAAAATCAAAGGTGAAAGTGATTAACATGACGTCAAAGACAAACTAGGAGTAGAGAAGGTCCACATCCGTTGCCTCCGCGATCTCCCTATTTAAACTCATTAGACTAAAACAATTAATAATTTATATTACACCAATTGAAAACGTTGAAGATTTAAGAAATAAGATAGTGGCAAGTTGCGCAACTACTGAAGATTATTGAAATCCATTTACTAAAAATGAAGATATTAACATTTTTCTCACAGAAGTGCCTGGAAGAAACAAAATAATTTGTCTCTTATTGATAACTGAATATCTTGATTTCTAGTGGCTTAAATGTTGTAATTAATAATTTATAAGATACTTCAAGGGCTTTCCAAGCAACTGCTGAAAAGATTATTGAAATCCATTTACTAAAAATCAAGATATTGACATTTTTCTCACAGGACTGCCTGGAAGAAACAAAATAATTTGGCTCTTATTGTAAACTGAATATCTTGTGTTCTAGTAGCTAAAATGTTGTAATTAATGATTTATAAGATACTTCAAGGGCTTTCCAAGCAACTATTGAAAAGATTATTGAAATCCATTCACTAAAAATGAAGATATTGACATTTTTCTCATAGGAGTGCCTGGAAGAAACAAAATAGTTTGTCTCTTATTGGCAACTGAATATCTTGAGTTCTAGTCGCTAAACTGTTGTAATTAATGATTTATAAGATACTTCAAGGGCTTTTCAAGTAACTACTGAAAAAATTATTGAAATCCATTCACTGAAAATGAAGATATTGACATTTTTCTCACAGGATTACCTGGAAGATACAAAATAATTTGTCTCTTATTGATAACTGAATAATTTAGGGTGGAGTGAAAATGGCCGATTTTTTTTATTTGTAACATATGGCGATGCCTATATTTGAAAAAGTTGCCTTTTCAAACCGCTGATTACTGCGCAGAATCTGGGTTTGGTGTGACCGTATCTTTGGCTGCCCAACGAGGAATGAATATTTAAAAAAAATCAACATTTTTCCAAATTTCTATGCAGCTCTTCGCTTATTTCTTTTTAAATTTTATTGAAACTACTTTTTTAAAAGAAAATAACCCAGAACTCACCACGTGGAGGTGGCTACAACTCGAGTTCCAACCGCCCGCCCGCCCGCATTTTATCACTATATATGCTCATAATTTTTTTAGTTCTCTAAAACTTTATAATATTGACTTTTTGTTTCAAATATTGGCAATGCGGCTCTAGAAGCTATTTTGAACCTTATATAACCATCACGTGCATCAAAGCCACAGACTTCAGTTGATGCTTCAGTTACCAATTTGACGCAGCGTTCCACTGCTTGTGAATGGCATGGAAACTTTAAAATGTCAATTTCACTTGGAACTTCTGAGATCATTTCCATAAGGCTGCTATCGGAAATCGACACTGTTTGAATGACAGGATCAATAATATTTCTAATTTCTTTCTTCTTTTTTAAAAAAAATTTTTTTTCGCTCCACCCTACTGAATATCTTGATTTCTAGTGGCTAAAATGTTGTGAATTTTGATTTATAAGATACTTCAAGGGCTTTCCAAGCAACTACTAAAAAGACTATTGAAATCCATTCACTAAAAATGAAGATATTGACATTTTTCTCACTGGGGTGCCTGGAAGAAACAAAATAATTTGTCTCTTAAATTAATAATTTGTCTGTCGCTATAGAGTGTTAGAACATACAGCCAAAATAATGCATGCATTCATACAAGCTTGCGTCAACCTATAAGACTATGATATACGCTTCAGAGCGATAGTCTGCTCCAACTCCAATTTCTAAATCTAGTAAAAGAGATCAAATGAACAATTAACGACCAATTACCGGAATAAGACTTTATCAAAAGGAAAACGAGGTTGATATCTTTTATTTATGATAATACACTGCTTGATCAGTACCAGTATGGATTTGTTAAAAATAGTAGCACTCTCGCTGCAACTATCGATTTTACTAGCAGCATTTCGTTTATTGATTCAAAAAAAGCTTTTGACATGGTTAGTTGGGATTTGTTAATGGAAACAATAAGGTAATTCTAGTTTCATGTTTTCGAATTAAATTCACAGCTATAATAACAGAGCTCAATTTAATTTATATGTATTGTATAGTAATAAAAGAGTAGGAATGGATAACCCAATTGACTGTGCGTTGAAAGCATATAATGAGTTATCTACTAACCTAAAAAATATAAGAATTTTTAGGACATTTGCAAATATTTCTTTCTTTTTCTATCTTTTGGTAAAAAACGGTGAATATTCTACAACAGAGGCCAGAGTTCCACTGTTTAGAGTTCTTGTATGTAAAATCTAATTGTAAATCTGTTATTCAGAAATAAACACTTCTTAAAAAAAAAGTAAAATAGTAAATTTTTTTTAGAAGTAAATCAAAACATAAGAGTGCGGTTTATATATAGACAGACAATGATAATTCTTGTACTCAATGAAATGACGTTCTAAAATATGGCATGCTCTCATATCTAATAGTAAAGTGTACACTGAAAGTCCAAAAGAAAGATGTCGTCGCTATTCAACTCTGTAAAGAATCCAAGAAAGAAATACTTTACTCAATATAAAAATATTGTTGTATACTCGGTCAGCATAGAGACCATAGTGACCTCCAGGTTAATAAAAGACTGAGTGAGAGTTTAGTCTAATAATAGATATTGAGAACACTGTGCTGTGTTTGTCATTATAATCTGAATGTTTTCTGAATCTTGTTTTAGTTAAATATAGTTACATTTAGTCCTCCAGACTCCTCTTAACCCTTTCGTCCCGAACGGTACACATATGTACCAGGCAAATTTAAAAATTCCTGTTTGTAAAATAAAGCGTTTTATTTGGTATAATAATGTGTACCGGTCCGGTGTAAATGTGTGGTTATGTTGATTTAGTTAGCACGTGTATTTAGTAGCGACAGTATGGCTGCAATAAAATTAGTTATTTAGGACACTCAAAGTGCTTATTTATGCAGTTTTTTTATTAAGTTTTATTTATTATTCAATTGCAAGTGCAGTGCTGTAGGTCAAAACTATGTTTTATTTTTGTATTTTTGGGTATTTTTCGTGTGGTACATATATGTACCAGCAGGTATTTATGATGGTACACATGTATACCAACAGGTCTGTAATTAGGTTTATTTGATTTCAGCTTCAATATGGATCGCCGCCGTGTGCTTTCACGAAAAGAGCTGGAAAAGCTTATTGAAGAATCCTCAGATTCGGAACCAGTTTCTGCTGGCTCCAGTGATAATTATGAACCAGATTCCGATGAAGAAGCTGGCAGTGATACGTCCGATATGTCTTCGTCCTCTTTATCGGAAACAATGAAAACCACTGTGCATTGAAACTCAGACATAAACTCTGCGCAACCACCACAGGTAATTGTTGATAGAAACCTAGTTCTTGACTGGGTCATTCCTGACGAAAAATTTGAGCCTGCTAAAATCCTTCCTCCTAAAAGAGAGTGCTATGCTGGCTCCAGATATCACCAAGCAGTTGACACCTATGCAAATTTTTCATAAAGTATTTCCTCATTCTCTTTATTTGCACATTGCAAATTGTACAAATGAACGTCTGGAAATCCTAAACCAATTACAAAAAAGGAATGAGAAAATGACTGACAAAGGGGAAATACAGAAATTATTTGGCTACATGTTCATTATGTGCTACAATCGCCTTCCAAGCCTAAACAATTATTGGAGCAAGAAGGAGTCAATGGGAAATAGCACAATTCGAAAAACTTTTTCAAGAGATCGTTACATGACTTTGAGCTCAAAAATTTACTTTTCTTCTCCTCAAAAACCCCCAAATGCTTCAAAAACATATTATATTGAAGATTTATTATCTTGTTTCAAATACACATTTCCAAAATGTTGCCAGGATAGCCAGTATCAAATTATCGACGAATCTATGACCAAATTCAAGGGTCGATCTTCTTTGAAACAATTATGCCCCTCAAACCAACACATGCAGATTCCCGCTATACGTATGATGTCAACGTATATTCTGGAAAAGAGGACCCAATTCCCGCTAAAAATCAATCCCTAACTTTAGGAAAGCGAGTCGTAACAGCTCTTGCGTCTACAGTTAAAGAAAATAATGTTGTGTTGTGTTTTGATCGCTTTTTGACAAGTGTGAATTTGTTACTTTCACTAGACTATGCAGCCTTGGGAACTTGCATGTCCAATCGCAAGAATGTACCAACTATAGGAGACAAACTCCAAAAAAGGGAATCTCAAGTTAGATGCACTTCTTCTGGATTACTTTGTGTAAAGTGGCAGGACACAAAGGAAGTTTTGCTAATGAGTAACTGTCATAATACCAATTTGACAACAATTATCAAAAAAAAAACAAAACCGGTGAACAACAAAATATCGAATGTCCAGAGGCCATTTCTTTTTACAGAAAAAAAATGCAAGGGGTTGATCGGGCTGATCAATTCATTGGCTATATGATCATGATCGAAAATCAGCAAAGTGGTGGCAAAAGGTGTTTTACACATTCCTCAATATGTGTGCAGTAAATTCGTGGATAATGTATAATCAACTGAGACGTAAAAATGAGAGCATTTCTTTTCTGTCCTTCCTTACCACACTTGCAGAAGAATTAGTAGCAGAAGGTATACGATATACAAGCTTACCATTACCGAAACAAGGCGCTCCTTCAAGAAAAATAAAATTATACGGATCTTCAGCATTACATCTGCCTGTAGAGGGATCAACTAGAAGAAGATGCACTAGATGTTCTGAAGAGAAAAAACAAACAAGAACAAAAACTCTTTGCCCAGAGTGCAATATTCCATTTTGCAAGTTCTGTTTTATGTTATATCATACCAAATAGTTAATTAGGCTCATTTTCTACTTTCCAAAGCCGTTTTTGTATTTATTTTATTAAATAACTGTTGGTATAGCATTTTTTTCTGTTTTTATGAAATTTTCGATCACACCTGTTGGTACACATGTGTACCACTATAAATACCTGCTGGTACATAATATGAACCACCCCCTCCATCATTCCCTGACTATTGACAAAAATTTATATTAATAAAAACTCATTGTTAGGCATCCTAACAATAATACTTTACACTATTTATTACATAAACTAAAATATTTTAATTCAGGGACGAAAGGGTTAAATGAGCAACAAAAACCGCAATTAAAAACCACATGTTGAGCATATTCGTTTTATAAGACCAAATTACTAAACCTTTAAGGGGAATTTAATAAACAACGATACTTAATTTAAAATAAGCGCCCTTTTTATTGAAACTATTATTTAAATCTTAATGATAATAATTACCACTTAATATTTAAGGCGTTATGTGATTTCTCTACAGCATGATACTGGGTATGTAGCACCGCGCTAGACTTATCACTCTCCTGTCCACCTAACCAGTTCTCATACAAACTATTCACCATTTTGTTTTCTTCCGGGGTCGCCACCGGTAAACTTCTGTACATTTTCTCCAATTCTCCGATGACTTCTTTTTGTAAGACTCCTTCTTTGGGTCTTACTTGGGCTCCGCCATTTAGGCAACCTAATTATAACGCGTTTTTTTACAGTCATATTATAATAAAAAACACTTTACCTGATGGGCAAGCCATGACTTCCACATAATGGTACTGAGACTTTCCCCTTTTTAATTTTTGCACTAAATTTTGTATATTTCTAAACCCGTTCGCTATGGCGAACCTAAGCAATACCTTGCCGTCTTTTTCCAGGATGGCTTCTTTAAAATCTGGGTTTCTAAAGTAGATTCAACCAATTAAATCAATTCACTTATTAAAGATTATTTTACACATGCTTTTCTGTATTTTCACATAACTTTGCCATAATTTGACTTGATTTGAAATAAGTATATGCTACAGGTTAAAAAGGTAATGTAAAGCTTCAATCAGATTACCTATACACAGCTAAGAATACTATTAGCAGGGTTGGCAAAACGAAAAACCCATTTAAAAAGCCCACCCAACGACCTATACAAAAACCCAACACAAAAACCCAAAGAATTTGGGATGTTTAAAAAAAAAAAGAAAAATGAGACAAAATTGAGATACTTTTTATATAGTATTTAATAACAAAATATAATGACATTCTTATTCCTAAGTTTTATCAACAAATCGGGTTTCTCACTTTTTCGTAAGGAACAAAATTAAATAAATAATTTCAATTGGAAACAGAACAGAAAGGTACTAATAGATCAGTCTTTAATATTCTTATTCCTAAGTTTAAAAAAATCAATTTTTACATTAAAATATAAAAAACAAAACAAAAACAAAACGCCTTATTCATTATAGGAATAAAATAAAAATAAATTAAACTCCTAAAACAACTTTTTCTTTTTCTCTTTTTTAAAATGGCTCATTTTAATTATTTTTACTAGCTTTTCTACCTTATCTGGCAGCACCTTATTGCGAAGATCAGTCCACACCAAACAAGGTAGAAGTAATCTTAGTTTTTACAATTGACCACCATTTGAATGCAGACATGTTTTTTATCACGCTTTCCTTAAAAAGTGATGATTGATAAATATCTTCATCCTTTATTCGGAATAATAGTTTTTTTAAAATGGCTCATTTTAATTATTTTTACTAGCTTTTCTACCTTATCTGGCAGCACCTTATTGCGAAGATCAGTCCACACCAAACAAGGTAGAAGTAATCTTAGTTTTTACAATTGACCACCATTTGAATGCAGACATGTTTTTTATCACGCTTTCCTTAAAAAGTGATGATTGATAAATATCTTCATCCTTTATTCGGAATAATAGATAACCTTGGAAAAAATCTTCGTGATTCTCAAGTAACCAAGCCTCTGCCTCATCCTGGTATTTTTTTTCTAGGTTTTTGTCCATATATTTAGGATCAGTTAAAAAACATAGAAAGTGGAAGGGTTGTATTGCCTTCTCAAATTTTTTTTTTATGTCTTCAATGTAGGGGCTTAGACATGGTTTGTTTAATAAATCTAGCCAGATGTTGACGGCATCGGCGAGAGTAGTTTGGTCACTCTGGAATTTATCTAAGGCAGTACCAACTGCCTGTAGTTGTTGCTCTAAGTCAAGTGCATTTTTGTATAAATTAATGTCAATTTTTCTTATAATATGCTGATCAAGACACTCTGGATGTTCTTTTGAAATTTCTCGGTACATTAGGTAGTTAATATTAAAGGTACTTACACAGGCCAACTGCGAATTCCAACGGGTATTATTAGGAATTTGAGGCATTAAACCCCCTTTAAGTTTAAGAATTCCGTGAGGTTTATGGTGGTTTCTGATATATGTCTGTATTTCTACCAAGTGTTTGAGGACAGTTTGTGGCGAAACAATTTTTCCCAATAGATTTAAATAATGTGCATTACATCCATAGGTTAGTATAGAGGGATATTTCTCTGCAACCAGTTTTCTAAATTTCTTGATTTTATGTTCATTGTCGGTTTCTATTGCAAAAACGTCTTTATTGTATAATTCCTTACATTGTTTAATCGCACTTTCAGCGATTTCAAAATGATATTTAGATGTTTTTTTGTCATCGACGCAATCTAATGAAGATAACAAAAAAGAACTATTTCCGGTGTGAATGCTTGTCGATATAATTGGATCGTTTCTAACACTAGACCATCCATCGAACATCAGAGTAACTGGTCTATTTCCCTCGGTCTGCATTAGAACTTCCCTTATTTCTTTTTCATAAACCTCGTAAACTTCATCCAGCAAGTTTCCGGCAATTTGTCTCCTGTTAGGGGGTGTATAACCTGGTCGAAGGGATTGGATCGTCTCAATAAAAGATGGATGTTCAACTGTGGAAAATGAGAAATTGCATGTATAAAAACATTCTGCAATTTTGAGGTCCAACTTATGTTTTTCTTCCTTTGATGTTTTCACGACTACTTTGTCCAAAACTATTTGTTTTCTTCTTTTAGGAGTCATTGTAACTGTAACACCGTCACTGTCAATCAATTGGGGGATTCTCTATCTTGTTCTGGCCTTTTCCTGTCTTTTTTTGTGCTTTCTGTTGTAGGGCACGAGGAAAAAGAACTATTATCATCATCTGATAATCGCAAAGGAACTACTTGGCTCTCCAGATACAACGAACACTTCCCAAGATGTGCTTTAATCCTCTCTATTTTTCCCGTCAGTTTTTGAGGACAAAATTTGCACTTGAGTGTACCATCTGTCAATCGAATCACATATTCCCACTCCACATATTTGTGACGACCCCCTCCGTAATAGTCCCTACCTTTTTTAACCCTTCCTTTATTGTCTTGCTTTTTAGCTACCTTTGCACTTGTCGTAACTTCGTTTTCTTCTTTCTCCAAGTTTTGCTCCATTTCAATCTCACTGTCTGAAATCTCCCACGATCCATCCAAGATGTTGACGACCTCGTGATCAGCCTCCAAATTTCTAGACACAGAATTCCCTTGTGTTAATGTGGATGGTATTGATGAAAGACTATCAAAAGACTGTTGTGATGGTGTTACAGTCTTCCATCCGTTTTCCATCTTGTCATTTTTATTCATATCGTTTCCTGAGTTTACCACTTCTTCAAGTTGTATATCTTCAATGATAACTTCAACTAGGTTTGTTTTTGTTGTGTTACCAGCCATATTTTTCTACCATAAAAGCAAGAAAAACCCATGTTGAACATATTTATAGTTTAAAAAAAGTAAAACTCACCTTTTAACTTTTAGTTTACGCATCAAAAAGAAACACACTAAAACACTCTGTTTTATTACGATTACAACACTTCACTAGTGTTGTGCAAAGTTTTAACACAACACCAAAAAACAACCAGTCTAGTCAAAACTTCAAAAATAATGTTATTTTTCTATAATTTGAGGTGAGAGTTCCGGAAAATGACAAATACCCAAATACCCAAGAAAAACACAAAAACCCAGCACAAATACCCAAAACCCCACCCAGAGCCTACAAAAACCAGATTTTTGCCAACCCTGACTACTAGAGATTGGCATCATATATCTCAAGGAAATAAATAGCAATTGAATTAAAATTATAAGGAATTTCAAGCAAATTAACGGGGTTATGCACGTAACTGTAAAATCATTTTGGAAATAAGACTTAATTGACGAAAAACAAAGAGAAACACAAAGTCACGGTCTCACAACATGTAATTAAACGGGCTACACGTGTTTCGCTCTAGTTAGAGCATCATCAGGCCTTTAGAAGCCATCCACACACTTCACAGTACATGCCAATGTACATGCCAATGTAATGTACTGTGAAGTGTGTGGATGGCTTCTAAAGGCCTGATGATGCTCTAACTAGAGCGAAACACGTGTAGCCCGTTTAATTACATGTTGTGAGACCGTGACTTTGTATTTTTCTTTGTTTTTCGTCAATTTTGTATGTTGGTCTCTTAGAGAATAATGGATGAGATTTTTGGATTTAAATAAGACTTAATTAAAATTATTGAAGTTTTTGTTACCTTAAAGGTCTATACTCCACATTATCGCAAGTAATTCCGAATAATTCTTTAGCAGAATTTATGAAAATATAATCAGAGTATCCTCCAGAACCTGAACCAATGTGGCTATACAAACAGCATGGACTCCCTGTATCATTATCATTGCGGATCCAAGGTCTTGAAAATGTCGAATTTTCCAGGGTCTCTAATGATATATTTGATGTCTGTAACATTTGGTCCAATTCGACTAAAAAAAAATGCAAAATATCATTTTTTTTTAATTGGCCTAATTGGTTCTTACTTGCTGTGATTACGCAATCGACATCCCTTATGTTATCATTTTTATCAGTAAAATCTTCTCTGGCAGCTTCTAATTTTTTATCATAGCAAGGCATAACAGTTACATGATATATGGATTTACTCTGTCCCACCCACTGCTTAATAAGGGATCCCATGATCTGCTGGGGTGATTTTGTGGTAGATATGTATGGTAGAATATAGCTGCCATGAGTTTTTTCAGCATAACAAACCCAACCTAAATAAACACTACATGTTAAAGCAATATTTTGAAAACTATAACTATAATACCTGGGCAACTGGATGCCAGCATTGGCAAAACATTCTTAGCTCCATCATGCTCGGTAGATCTGTATCTCCTTATAAACTCCCTTCGGGCCTCAAGTAATGAAAAATCTTCTGCGATAGTCATGTCGACTACCATGTCAGCACCTAACATTTTTAAGTAGGTTGTCAGCTTTGCTGCACAGTCATTTGGAGCTAAGCCATATTTATGTGCTAAAGAAAGAACTGGCTGTATTGAGATAGATACTATTATCGTTTTTGCTTCATCTAATTTGCCTTCCTAAAAGATAAATAGAGATAATCCAAATATGTAATGTGGTAAACACTACCTTTGGATTATCACAACCATTTGAGGAGTACCCAATATATGATTTCAAGATATATGAACTTCTAGATGTCGAGAAAATCATTTCGATGAAACAAAAATTAAAAAATCTTTTGCAACCTTATTTAGGGCATTTTTAAAAGTTATTTATTTGCTTAAAACCCAAGCCCCAGCAAAAATTGATAGCAATTTGCCATTTAGCTTAAGAAGTAAACGATATAGCAAAGTAAAAAAGAAATTGTAAAATGGATAATGTTTATTTGTTTTCTTAGCTGTAAATAACTGGATAATGTGATATTTACTAGATAAAAAACATTTAAGTTTGTATAATTGCTGATTCATAATTAATTTTTTAGGGTTGTGCTTAGGAGATCTATCTGGACCATACCTCTTAGATATACTGTCTATGATAAATCTTTGGCACATTTAATCAAATATAGTTTGTTAGATTGCAGCCATTATGTTTTAAATTATTTATTATATGGCATAAGAATTCCATAGCCTCTCTTATCCTAAAAGAGATTGAAACTTACTCCACATATACTTTTTTTAAAACATTCCATAAGAATATACAGTATTTTGTATTGACTGAACTATGCCTTTCAAATCATTAATTTTATTTTCTTAAGCGAGTTTAAACTTGCCAATTCAAGTCACAATGAATACACTTACAAGTTTCATCCTTTTATTCTCCTCAAATACTCTAATTAATTCTTCTTGACTTTGTTGTGTGACCAGAACACTTTCAGCTGATGTAATACATCCAGAACAAGCCAGGCAGTCGGCTAATGTGATCTCTACCTTTTGTAATTTGTGGGAAGACCCATCCTAGAAAACCTTTATCATGTTATATACTAAGTGAAATAAACATAAATAATGTGTACCTCTTCAATTTGGAAGTAAGCTCCATCTTCCTGTATTTTTATTTTTGATCCGGTACCACTGGAACTTGTTTTTTTTATTTCAACTGGCTTAATACATTCCTAAAACATGCATAATATAACAGAAATAGTGTCTATTATTGTTACTGTCAAGGAGTGTCAGCTAATAAGTAATCAGTTATAGATCCAATATATATTTTAGTGGAGTTTATCATAAATTGCTCCAGGGTGAAGTACCATTATGTAAAGCAAAATAATAGACGAAGGGTCCTGTTTACTTCACAATCTTTATTTCAAGAATCCCGACGCGTTTCGGTTGTTAAATCATTGTCAAGGGAAAAATTATATTATTACAAAATGTCCATAAAAAGGTTAAAAAACGGCACACACATAACATGACAATATATCAATCTAAAAACATGTTGCATTAGTGGAGTGCAATAAAGTGAATAATATGAGAGTATTAAGTCAGATGAGTAATAATCAGAAGCAGACTTAATCACTGATTTATATATTGTAAGTTGTGAATTCGAGAAATTAGAGAAGAGTAAATATCTTGATACTCTAAAACATATTGATAAAATTTGTCATCCCTTCCATGGTTCCATGATTTCCCTAAAGAGGCATTTTTGTTACTTTATCAATATTTGGTCAAGAGAAAGCAAACAGTTGAAATTATCCTTGGGTCAGTAACAGTACACTCTTCAATGTTCAGATCGCCTCTTGCAGGTAAGGTAAGTTTAAGTTATATAAAACAAGTCTATCGAACATAAATTAGATACCTGAGCACACTTCAACCTATTCATATACAACCCAATTTGTATCAAATAAATTGTTGATTACTCAAACCATTAATTTTGCAGTGGTTCAAAGAAGTCTGCTACTTACCCTTATATAGGTGCAAGGTAAATAAGAGCCATGATTAAAATAGGGATTTTGTTTATTTTCCTTTACATAAAATTATCAATGTTTTTATTTTGCATTAAATCATTTCAGTAAGCATGCTTTAATTTAGAGGTATTATATAATAAGTTATTTCTATAAGAAATAAAACTTACTTGAGAGGGTGTGATAAAATCATCCAAGTCTGTAAGCTGTAAAACACCACTGAACCCAGACATTTTTATGTGCAAAAATGATTTGCTTGTAGAAAATATAAAAGAACTAGGTGATAATAAATTTATTTAAAGGTTAATAAATAAATCACTATTATATACGTATTTTTCAATAATTTCAGTTTTTATTAACTACACAATTAGAAAATGAAATCATAATAAACAAATCGATCTAACCTCACTTTTTATATTTGTCGAATCATATCTTAGGTTAGGTATATCTCATCTGTCACTAGATGAAGCCAAGATTTCATTTTTGATGACAAGCATAAGGGGTGACAACCCTTAAACTTTCTCTTTCCCGATTACTATTTACTCTTAAAGTTGATTTATTTAAATGTTTAAGTGCTAATTTTGTTATTATTATTTTGCAATTTTTTACGCAATTCGTCATCTTATGAACTGAACTTAAACCTGTCATATGACATTTGTGTCAAGTAACTGACGGAACTGTCAAAGTGACACTTCGGTTCCCATTGTAATTTTTTTCGATTTTTCACGTTCTCCATATTGCATCTTGCATATTACGTGCATAAGCTTATAAGGCAAAGTGCTCTCGAAAATCGATTTTTTGTCTTATTTTTCGTTCAATTTCTATCTTTTGACCGTCTTGTGCAGCCCTGTGTGTTTTTCGGCACTTTTTGCTCGTTGCGAGTGGATAAAGACCATAAGCAACGAGGAGGTAAGTGTCATCTCCCATTTGCAAATTTGGAAACGTTCAAATTCCGAAATACGTAAATTGACACGTTATTATTTATTTTACATAATATTTATTACCATATGGAATTCGTTGGTACCAGAAGGTCAAATGAGTTTCATTAAAAGTTCGTAATATAAACGCATTCATTTATTTTAAGTAACTACTTTCTATCTTATCAACACGCCCATAAATAGGTGCAAACCAATTTCTAAGGTAATTTATTAGACTTAAAGCCCTATCTAAGGTTATATAGGGCTATATCAATTTAGGGATTTCTAAAAGGAAAGAAAAACATATTCCTCTTTCATTTTTACTTTAACACTATATATTATGGCCCTCAACATAGAGTACTAAATTCATATTTACTGAAGGATAAGATACCCAATCTAGTATTTCTTTATATCTTACTTCAGTGCTAAATTGCAGATTCTAATGGGCTCAAATCAAATATGTATATTGTCTCGAGTAATGCGAGTTAACTTGCTGTAATTTTACTGTTAAATTTTATGTGTATTATTTATAACAAATTTCCTATGTGTGCAGAGGCCAGAGGACTGCTTGGCAATATATAGCAGGAGATCATTGCATTCTACTTGCTTTTTTTACAGTATTATTAAGAACCAATGTCTTATATCCCTAAATGCATCACTAATATTGACAGGTGACTGAGTGCTGAAATCTTCTAATTTAACTTTGCATGTTGACCAACCTACTCGTATCACTGCTAATTCAGCATCACTTTTAAATTATGTTTGCTCTACTCTCTGTGAAACACAGGTTGCATGTAGAATTGTAAATGCTGGGTTGTCTGATCATGAGGCCGTATTATGTTCCTTTCTTCTAAGTGAAAAAAAGTGTACCTCAAGAAAAAAAAAAGTGCGGAAGGTTGTTCACTAGAAAAAATTTCTGTAAGTTTAAAGAATGTTGTAATTCAATAGACTGGAATGGTATCATACTTAACAACGGTGATCCTTTTGAGAGTTTCCATTCAACTTTAGTGGATGTTTTTGAGTCAACTTTCCCCATGGTGACAATTAGAGAAAAAAGAAGAAGACCCTGGTATAGCAGGGGTCTATTAGTTTCTGGTAAAAATCTTCGTTGTTTGCACTCCATAAGAAAGTTTGCCCTGGACAACTCCAAATTCATATCCTACTTTAATAGATATCGCAAAATTTACCGCGATACAATGAAATTGGCAAAAAACTTATACTACTCAAGTAAAATAAACCAATCAAGAAATAAGTCTAGAGAGTCTTGGAAAATTGTTAATGACTTACGAGGCGAACGTGGGAACCCTTCTCTTTCTAATAGCACGGTGTCAGCAGAAACACTCGAATCATTTTTTCCAGGGTGTTGCTTTTGGTCTATCAATATTATTGCCTCAGTATGTTAGAGATCCGCGCTCATACTTACACAACATTAAGGTGCCTGAAACATTTTTCTTTAGACCAACAGATTCTAGTGAAATAATGGAAACTCTATCCTCAAAGAAAAATAAGAACTCCTCTGGATGGGATGGGCTGTCACTAAAGGTCCTAACAGCGCTACCACTACCAACCCTTGATTCTTCGGCTGAGGTGTTAAATGTTTCACTTTCAAGTGGGTCCTTTCCACATTTACTCAAGGATGCCTTGATTATACCATTATTTAAGGGTGGAAACTATGATGACCCATCAAATTTGGATTCCGGACGAAACTGGGTACATCTGATGCTATTTTCAATTTTTTGGAGAGTCTGTACATGGGGTTGAACGCTGGGGAGAGTGCGGCGGCGATGTTCTGTGACGTATCTAAGACGTTTGACTGTGTAAGTCACAGAATACTGCTGCAGAAGCTAGAAACCTATGGATTTAGAGGAGTTCCTCTTGACTGGTTTCGTTCTTACCTATCTGGAAGAACACAAAGGGTATTCTTTGACAATGATATGTCATCCCGTCTGGATATGGATGCTGGTGTACCCCAGGGTTCTGTTCTTGGACCAATATTGTTCCTGCTATATGTCAATGATATCTCTCAAATTCCAATTAGGGGCAAATTTACTATTTTTGCGGATGATACAACATTTCTTTGGCATGACACTGACACCAAGAGATTAAGGAATATCGTTGATGAAGATTTAATTCTTGTAAAGTCATGGTGTGAATCTAATAGATTAACTTTTAATATTTCTAAAACTAATATTTTAACTTTTAAATGTAACCTTGGAACTGTCACTTTGCAAAATGAAACATTAAGTCCTTCTGAAAGATGCAAATTTTTGGGCCTGACAATTGATAAGCAAATAAAATTTGAAAATCATATCTCCTTTTTAATAGGGAAGTTATCATCCAACTGTTATGCTATTAGAGTAATAACACATTCTCTGGGACTTGATGTGGCCAAAATTGCCTACCATGCTCTTATTGAGTCTCATCTGAGATACGGTATTGTGTTTTGGGGTGTGTGCTCTCAGTATTTGTTCAGCTCTCTATTTATTTTGCAAAAAAGAGCCATACGCTACATGTGTGCAGCTCCCTTTCGTAGCCCCTGTAGGCCGTTATTTTTAAAACACTCTGTCCTGACATTGCCATGCCTTTTTATTTTAGAAACTGTTTGTCTTATCCACAAAAATTTCGCCATCAGCTTGGCCCCCCCTCCTCGGGTTACAATCTCCAAACAACCTTCTCTTTACCTCTGCCTATCCCAAAAAGTGAGCAGATTAAGTCATCTTTTGTGTACGGGGGCAGAAGGCTTTTTAACCACCTATTCCTTTATATAAGCCTAGCTTATAAAGGAGCGCTATATAATCTTGCTTATATAGCGCTATATAAGCTTCTCTAGACGAGTTTTTAAATACAATTTTTTGACAGTGAAGAATTTTTTTTTTTTTACTTTGACTATATTTCACTAGGAAAATAGTTTAGCGGAGTTGTGTGGAGAAAGGAGTTTTTGATATTCCCCATGGAATTTTCATACAATAACAATAGCAGTTAATAAGTTTGAAGTTTCCAAACATTACTTGCAGATACCAATGTAAAATAGAGAGATAAAGTATACTAAGCTAATAGGGAAAAACCAACTAAAAACTACTACTAGTAAAATGTACCAATTAAGTTATATTGGATATTTACATAATACATATAATAAAATAATAGGGTAACAATGAGGATTAAAAGTGTTCAAAAATTAAAACAAAAAACATTCAGTTGTTCAGAATTCTCTTACAAGAGGAAAAAAATTTAAGAAAAACAGGAAGTTACATTGATTGTTGTTTATTCATTATGAGTAGAATAATTTAGTTAACTCTGTATATAGAAGAGTCACCTGTTGTATGCTTCTTCATTGTGGCTTTCAAACTACAGTGTTCATATTATGTCTATAAGAACTTTTATCAGCATTAAACTTTGCTATTCCCTACTTCTGTATGAGGAGACATGTGTGCTGTTTCAATAGATTTCAATTTCAAATACAAATTTGGCCCAGAAAGTGTTGAATGATATCAATATACAGTTTGCCCAAATATAACTGTGAGTAAATTAAAACCTTGACTTTTAGTTGATGCAAGCCTGTAGTGTAATTTCGGTCTTTTGATAAAGTCTTTGAGTAGAACATTTTATGAAGAAAAAAGTGGATTTCTTTATGCTAAAACAGGTTGTGAAGAAATGAATATTTGTATCTTTTAACATCCTCTTGTATCAGAGTGAAGTAGCTGCCTGTTCCAGCATCGATATTATTACATTGAAAAAATCCCATGTGTTTAAATTTTGCATGTATACAAGTCCCACTTACCTTTTTGAATTTCATACTTGTGAATTTTTGTAAGTTGAGAGATTCTTCCATAGAGTGCAGGTTGGTATATTTTAAACCTATTATAGTACAGTACAATATCCACTCTGTGTCTTTTAAAATAGCAATCCTCATCTCAACCTTTGATTCATTTTTGATTTGACTAATGATTAACCTATTTTTTTGAAAAGATGTAGCTTTATAATATTGAGATCATTGTATACCATAAACAGTTTATTCTTGCAATCTAGGGTTTTTTGTAAATTTTGGAAATACAATTTTATCACAGCAATTCTCAAAGCTGGCAATAACACTCAGGTTGAGAATTATATGCCAATATAAATTGGAGGTGTTGTTCTCAAGCTGTGCGAAAACCTTTTACAAGATTTTCTTGCTTGTTTTCTTACCATTAAATTTTGTAACAGACAATTTGGATTTAGGGCAGCATGGTCCACTGAGCTAAATGTCCTCAATTTTGTTACAGAGATTTTTGAAGAGGGAGGTCAGGTACAAGCAGTGTATACTAATTTTTCAAAAGCTTTTGATCATGTTAATTATGCTCTTTTGTTAAATAGATCATCTTAGTTTGGCCTTAGTGGAACTTCACATAATTGGCTTGAAAACTATACTTTTATGATTATAAATATTATATGTGGTTTAAGACATCTCTGACTTAATTAAATGTAACCCCATAAAATCATTTATTTAAAATATTAAGTTATAGTATATGTAAAGGATTTTAGGTTAATTTTTTTAAGAGAAAAGGAAGGAATGTTGGTTTAGGAAAATGTTGGAAATCCTGGTTTATTGAAAATTTCTTATCTCATTTTGAGGGTATTTGATGACTATTATGTGCCTCTATCTTGATGTTTGTCCTTGATCAAAAGTCTGATTTTTAGTATTGTTTCTTAGCTTTACCATGTAAGTTTAAATAGCATCATATTTGAAGAAGGTTGTCATTGCAAATAAAACCCTGATCTGTGGATATTGTCCACAAGATCTGTAGTTTTTATGACTAGTATGTAATATTGTCACACCCTTATAATAATCACAGAATATTTAAATCTATGCATTATTTCTATTTTTTTTAAGTCCTTCATTCTTAACAAAACTTAGGGTACAGTGGTGGAATAGTTAAAATTGATAAATAACTATTTTGTTAGGGCACCTTGAAAAAAATAAATAAAACCCCGCTTACCCAAGTACATAAGTGTTTTGGAACTGATATGACAAAGTAATTGGATAATGACTAATAAAGACCTTGCCAAATGTTACTCCTGATCTGTCAACACTACTAAAAACAAACTAATTAATATATTTAAGTACTTGACCACAAATCGCAAGAGTAATCCAGAAAAAGTTGGATCACATTTATTTATCCTTCATAAGTTTAACCTAATTGGGCATTAGCGGTGGTAAATTGGATAAAACCTATTTTGGCCGAATTAATATAATAGAAAATAAAGCTCAAGTTAAATATATATATTTTTTTTGCAGTGAGGACACTCAAGTTTTCTTCGCCTGGAGTAAGGAATATCGTCATCTACTCAGTTCTCTTCAATAAGTCGTTCGTCCGATTGGGCGCTATCGTTTTATATGACTTTAGAAAGACACAAAGGTAAGCAGTAATTATAATAGTTAGGGAAACATCAGATTTATGAAAAGTAAAAGAAGTACAGTACGGACATAAAAGTTTAACTGAGCTGCAGCTATATTAATAAGTAAAATTAAAAAACATGAATTTAGGTTATTTTACTATTGTCAGATAAAATGAGGGTGTTTTCTTTCAATGTTCAATATATCCCTGGAGTGGGTATATTTATTTTAATTGAATCTCCAATTATTCCTTTTTTTTTAAAGAAGGCTGTATATGAATAATGAATTATTGCATATACAGCAAATAGATAAAAATGACCACTCATATTCATTCTTAATTTTGAAACTACACTTTTAATGAATTATGAAAGATATATCAATGTTGCTAACTAATTCATAGATGACATGTGTGAAAGAAAACAAACATCAAACAGACCTGCTCAAAGCTCTCTCTATATGATGTTATTATTATGTAGCAGGAGGTCTATTGAAGATAGACTTCAATGGTTTAATAATCTAATTAAGGTTCAATAAATGTATTCCTAAGGGTTATGAAATGATTGAATTATTTAATGTGTCAACGAGTCAAGTTGGATTGGCCTTGTATACTGAAGGAATCAATAAAAGAGAAAAATTAATATCAGCCTTGCAAATAGGCAAGCTTGCTGTTTATTGACTAGATTCTGGATTGTAGTATGTTTGATGCACCTAAGCAGTTATAAAACTAATGAAATAATATTGGAATATGCTGCACAAATTTGGATGCCATCTGCCCACATTCACATAGATTACATAGAAAAAGTGCAAAAGAGTATCATACAGAAGCATGCTGGCCAGCTTCCAATTACAAGCTTATTGGACAAAAGAAAGAAACAGGCTGTGATTTTTATACACTCTACCCTAAACAATAAAAAATATAGAGACTGTGATTTAGCTATAAGTACATATATCTCAATGTTCCTAAGATTAATTTGAGAATTCTAGATTACAGTTTATTCAAAATCGACCTAGTGAGCCCTTCACCCATAAATAGAATGCTACTGATATGTAACCACATACTTAAAAAGAATCACATAGATATTTTTAATATAGCTTAACCACAATTGCAAACTACTCTTGCTAATGTTTATTAGGCCTTAGGTGGAAAGTCAATTGTGTTTATTTTATTCCTTGTTTCCTTAGATGTAAATTTGTATGTGTTTGCCCTTTTCAATTTTATGTATGTTTCTTTTTTCCATGTTGTTTTCTAGTTTAGTCACTGAACTATTTATATTTTTATGATATTACTTGTAATTACTAGTTCACTGGTGTTTGTAATGTGTGCCAAATAAATAAATAAATATTACCTTACTATGAATACATCTTCCACATTATATATTTATATTTTCAATTTGACTATTAGCAATCCAGGAATTAAACTAGTACCTTTACACACTAGATGATTACTTTTAATTAGTACATTTTTTGTTATATATTTTGTGGTTGTCTATTACTTGGATGTGGTTGGAGAGAAGTACTGAGGAAAGTGTAGTTCCCATTATTAAAAAAAAAACATTGTAAATGGGCTTTTTATATTAAATATTGGATTAAGGGTATAATTAACATAATTATAATCCAAAAATTAATATTCTACTCCTTCCTATACATCTTTGTATTAACTCTATTTATACTTCTCCATAATAAACTATAATTATTGTTAGGGTGCTGGGAATAAATATACAAGAAAACCATATGAGCTAGGCGTGGGGTAATAATAATCCTATTAGAAAAACCACCCTATTCATCTCCCACTTGTTCCATTTATAATTGTAAGAAAGATTTTTTTTGTTTCATTCGTTCATTCATGGAGACACCTACAGGTCTTCCACCCTCATAAAAGGCTGCTCCAAAAATAAACTGTATTATCGGCTCTGCCTACAGGGTGACAATGACAGAACAGTTTCTATAATAGTACTGATGGGCAAGTGAAATTAAACCCTTAGTGTATTTGCTTTGGTGTATTGTTTAGAAAATTTCTTTGTTGGTAAGTAAATGATCAAATATTAATGGAAAAAAACAAAAGATTTTCTTTATCATATCCTATCGTAAGTTTCTTGTTCTGTCGAACGCTTATGAGATCTCTGCTTTCAACTGCTGAGGTCTTGGTTGCTGATAAGTTTGTTTTGGAAATTTTATCAGTTGATAGTCTTTGATGACATTTGAACTCTGACACACTATAATAAGGTTCTTTTTTTTGTTATTTTTGCTTTTTATTTGTCTATTCATATTTTTCTGTACAGGGTGTAGTTAAGAATACAGGGAAGCTTCAGGATAATGCATCAAATTATGTTATGTTATAACAATTTTTATTCAAGTTGCCTAATTTGTTTTTATATGAGCAAAATTGTATGGACGCTTAATAATTTGTATAAGATATGTTCAATAAAAAAAACAATAATAATAAGAGAGGGTTCCCAAAACATGTCGGGAATTAAAAAAAAGTGGAGGGAGACTGCAGGATTTTCATTTTACCTTAGTCTACGATTGCGCTGCAAGTATGGACTATTCCTTCACTATCAAACAAATTTGTTTACTAATCCTAGCCTTTCAATGTTCTAAGAAAATAATTTTGGTGATTCCTCTTTTTACCGGGATTAAACTGTAGAATCCCGGGATTTCGGGACACTTAATTCTGTCCAGAGTGTCGCCAACCCGGGATTGTCATTATACCCTAATCAATACGAAAAATTTCTAAAGAAACATTCCTACAACACTCTATTATTAGAACTTATATTTGGTTTTAAAGGCCAACTAAGGTTCTCAGTATAATATGGCTACCCTGTATCAACATACAGGGTGTAAATAAATAGATGCGAAAAAATTCAGGGGTTGATTCTTGGGTAAATTTTAAGAAAAAAACTTTATATGAACGTATATTTTTCTTCAATCTATAGACTATAGACTTTCATCTATCTATAGATTTAATCTATAGACTTTCTTTTGTCCGAGGTTGGGCATTACGTGTTTATTATTAATGTTTAGATGTGATTCTAATTTTTGTTTTAAACCAAATGAAAGAAAAAGAAATTAAATAATCATAAAAAATGTTGAAAATTATTACCCTCCGCCATTATGCAAGAGTCTATATACGTTGCTGCATTTGTCGACGAATCCGACAAAAAATTCCAAGAAAATTTTGAATTACGGCACATGATTCGATTTCTCAAGTCATGAATATCCAGTACCGGAATCCTGATGTACATCAAAGTTTTTAAATGACCCCATGTGATAAAATCTAGTGGATTCATATCTGGTGACCAAGGTAGCCAAAACTGAGGACCGCCTCGGCCTATCCAACGATTTGAACACGTCTAAATAACGACGTGCTAATAAACTAAAATGGGTAGGAGCCCAATCGTGCATAAACCACATTACTTCTCTAACATCTTGAGGTACCGCCTCAGTAGTCCTCGAAGTATGCCTTGGAAAAAACTTGGAGAGTATGTTTCCCCATTCAATCCCTGTGGTAGAAAATGTGGGCCAATAAGATGGTCTCCAATGATTACATTTAAAGAAAATTGTTGTTTAATGATGAGCTTCAACTATGGCATGGAGATTTTTATCTGCCCAAATGTATTGATTGCCTCTCTGGAAAAATTAGCCTCGTCGGTAAACAGAATCTGCCTTAAAAACTAAGGGTTTTTCTCAATGACTTCTAACATCCAACAAAAAAATTCAGGATGCCTAGGAAAATCTCGTGGTAATAGAGCCTGGCCCCGTACGTGATATGGATATAATAACTGATCCTTTAAAATAGTCCATACCGTCATATAAATTTGACATGTAGCTGCAGACCAATTTTTCTAGTACTGCTGTCAGGTTATTCATCAAGTACTGCTACTTCCAATTCCGGTGTTCTAATATCGCGTTGACGACCACAATCATGTGTTCTTGGTTGAAAAGTTCCAGTTTCTCGTAGTCTTTGATGAAGGCGTATAAATAATGTATGATGAGGTGTCATTCGTTGAGGGTACATTTCAGCATACATTCTAGATGCTTGCAATGAATTTCCGTTAGCAAGACCATAAACAAAATGCATTTCTGCATTTGAATAATTTGCCATTTTGATGAAATGGGTCAAAATTGGACAAAAAAGTTTCTACTTTAAAAGAGGCAAGAACTGACAATTAACCAACAATCATCAACAGACATTTATTAACAGGTTATATTTTTCATCAAAAATATTTACTTGCACTATTTAATTGCAATATAAACCTTGCACGAACGTCACTGATACAGATAAAAAAAATTAGTGAGCCTCAGAAAATGCCTTTTGATGCATAGAAAATGCATTACAGGGGTTTTACAGGTATTGTAAAAAAACATATTTTTCTTCAATCTATACCACCCGGTATCTCAAAAGTTGAGACTTTTAGGGCATACGTTCATATAAAGTTTTTTTCTTAAAATTTATCCAAGAATCGGCCCCTGAATTTTTTCGCATCTATTTATTTACACCCTGTAGATTGCCTCCTACGCCGCAGTCCAACAACACACGGCAACGGTTGCGACCGCAAAATTCCAGAGAAACCCGATCAATCGCGTTTACCGCGTCTGCGTCCCTGGGGCTTTTCGGCGCACGTCCGGGAAACTCGACGTCTCGAAACCCCCCTCGTTTCCTTGACGGGGAATCGGGTAGTTCTCGCCGAGCCTATTTACGTATTCGATGTGCGAGGGTGCCCCCCGGTCAAGAGGCCATCACCACCATTGCAGGACCGCAGCGGCGACGGAAAACGGGGCGCCCGATGCGCCCCCGTGCCTCCTCAGACGCGAGAGAGGAAGGCCTCCATTTGGCCATCGCAAATTTGCCCTTAACATACGGTACGTTTATGGCGCAAGGAGGGTCCTTCTTCTAGGTCATGGATCCAGGTGTAAGAATGACATGGCTCTGTTTAAATTTTATTGTATGCCTGTTTCATATTAGTTTTTATGTGAATTTTGTTGTTTGTTCTTTTGAGGATGCTTTCCATTGGGAGAATGTGTCAAGGGAATGTTTCAGACATGTATTAATTCCCGGTCATAAGTAATTTATAATCAAACAAAATCCCAAAAAACACCTGAAAAATACCATAGATTAATACTACTTAGATAGATAATATAAATACTCTATTAGATAATAATATATAAACTCTCCTAAGAACCAATGGAACACTGAACGCCGATTGACTGTTGCGCCCTCTGAATTTCGAGGAGTACTACTAACCGTAATTGAAAATGGCTTTGTGACGTCATAATAGCGGGTAATTTAAAATTTGATTATGGCGCCTAATTTGAATTCCTCTCTACTATACCGTGCGCTTAAAATTAGTGGGAAATGCAAGGTTCTTTCAGAAATTATAGAAAAAGTGACAAATTAAGGACTTTATTTAATATGGGGACAACAAAAAAGTTCCAATTTAATACTTTTTGAATCTGCCTGAAAAAGTGTTAAATTGCGACTTTTTTTGTCCCAATATGAAATAAATTCCTCGGTTTGTTTCTCTTTCTGTTTGCGTACTATAATTTCTTTTGGAATCGAATGTCTAGAAATAGAAATTACATTTTGAAGTATTAATTTTTAAAATCATTCAAAAAAATAAGATCTTATCCCATTTTGCCATATTGTCCGCCTAAGATCCTATGATATTATTAAAGATGTAGGTGCAGTTTTTAACTTTTAATCCATAAGCATATTCTGTTGTCGACTGCTGCTCTATGTGATCAAAAGTGGTCAGTTCTTTATAATTGTGATCTGAAAAAAGACATTTTTAAATGGAATGTCCTATACATGTTGAACTCAAAGAAATAAAAAGATATTATTTTATTGTTTTAAAACATATCACACAACAGTGGTGTCAGTCTAAAAGACACATTACTAAGTATAATATTTTTTTACTGTGATAAAGCTAAATTATTAATTAAAGAGCTTAGTTTAACCCAAGCAATTTACCATTAAATTAAGCTGGCTTACACCTCTGGTGGGGTCACTTGTTATGAAGACTATTCTAACTTACCGTGTATTATAAGCCTGGGAGATTAACTGAATGTATGTCATCTGGTTTAAGACCCCTGCTTGAATAAATGGGGAGTAAAATAAGTTTTACTAAGATTTTCAAGGCTTAAGAACCTGAACCCAAATTAGTACCACATAACGAAACAATAAAAACTACATATCGCACCCCCGTTAAAGAATTAAATTCACTTGAAACCTTTATTTATCACTTACTATGAAAAAATACAAGTTAAATGTTATTTTAGTGTAAAGAAAAATATAATTATAGTTTTATGTTACTGGTGCAGTGATTTGTTAAAAGAAATAGTTTTTTGTAATTTTTAGTTAAAAAAAATATACCCCAATATTGTGACACTTTTTTATAACAAAATACTATTTTGACTTTCAAATAAAACTAGTGAAATATAAAAAAAACACAATAAAGAACTTTAAAAAAAAAATATTTTTTTATTACAAAGAATTATAAAATACTGAATAACAACTCGGAATGTGATTATTATGTAACAAATTTAATAGATCTTTTTTCTTGTTCTCTTTAATGCTAAGTTCACTTTTGTAGGCATGTTGTAGAGTATTTGGTATATTAATATTTTTTTTTCTTCTGCATAAATCTACTTGCTTAAAGTCTTCATCTTTATAGGATGTTTTATAGTAAAGAGTGGTCGGATTATCTTGATTTAACTTAAAAACCTTTACTTCGGTAATCTTAAGGATTTAAAGCCCGTCATACCTATCTCGTCACACAGTGTTTTAAGTGAATAAAAATCCGGATGACCGAGTTCATTTACATGATAGCGTTCTTTCCTTTTTTTTTGCTGTAAGAATAATTTGTGCATACTGACTAGGCACGTAGATAGGACCAGATCTTAAACTTTTCTTTACAGCCTTTTCAATAGTTGAATGAACAGAATCTCCTTCACTCTGACTATGCCCGCTATTAGATATTTTTGAGTTATTGAGTGTATTTTTGGGTATTTGGACCGAGCATAAATATACAGTAATAAGCATAAATATAAAGTCAAGCCCATCTTCACTTTTAGAAGTGTCTTAACTTTTTTTTTATAAAATCAAGCACACATGAACCAATCTCATCAGGTCCCCTATTTCCATGCCCTTCATGCCAGAAGTAGCATTCCGTTAAACCTGTTTTTAATTCAGACACGGTAAAGTTATAACAGTTCAATTTTGATTTGTAATAGATTGTAATAGAAAACGGACACAGTTCCTTGAGGAACAGGAAGAACTGCTTGCAGATCATAAACTGACACCACATCATTGGGACTAGCTTTTTCCTTTTCTTGGTTTTTTTCATTTCTTGATAAATCTTTTTCTTCTAAATGCAATAAATATTTGCTTTCCAATTTTTCCTTGGCATCCCTTGTGGCAATTTCATAAGCATTGAACAATTCGCAACGATCTTTTCTGGGGATGAAAAAACTTATATTAAATTCAGTGTTAAAAATTTTTGAGAACATCACTAAATTTGCGTGAGGTAGATTATTGTCTTGACATTTTTGTTTGTAGTCATTAAATATATCGGTTAAATTTTTTCCACTATCAATGTATTCCCTAGTAGTTTGCAAGCGAAGGTAATGACTCTCAATACGTGGAAAAAATACTCGATTTCTTAGTTCTGCTCGGATTCCCTTATAACCCGGTATTTTTGTGATCTACTTGATGAGAACAATCCGCTGGTATAGTTAGTTCGAATTCGAAAAAAAATATTTTTTTCTGAAAAAAATCCAAACGGGGTATACCCGAAAAATGAAAAAACCCAAACTTTGAAGACCGATCTCTCGGCTTCTATGGGAGCTATGGGAAAAATTCCGACGGTTTTGTCTTAAATTCGTCGTTCTGAATCCAACGAGACCATCCGCAAGGTCGTAGCTTTTACGATAGCCGAGATATGGCATTTTTGATGCCCATTTTTGGCCTCAAAAACGAGGTCAAAAAGTGACAATTTCCGAATTTTCAAAGTGCTCTCATTCCCTTATTTCTGATCTAATCCTGTTATAACCCGGTATTTTCGTGATCTAGTTGATGAGAACAATCCGCTGGTATAGTTAGTTCGAATTCGAAAAAAAATATATTTTCTGAAAAAAATCCAAACGGGGGGGTATACCCGAAAAATGAAAAAACCCAAACTTTGAAGGCCGATATCTCGGCTTCTGTGGGAGCTATCGGAAAAATTCCGACGGTTTTGTCTTAGTTTCGTCGTTCTGAATCCAACGAGACCATCCGCAAGGTCGTAGCTTTTACGATAGCCGAGATATAGCATTTTTGATGCCCATTTTTGGCCTCAAAAACGAGGTCGAAAAAATACTCGATTTCTTAGTTCTGCTCGGATTCCCTTATAACCCGGTATTTTTGTGATCTACTTGATGAGAACAATCCGCTGGTATAGTTAGTTCGAATTCGAAAAAAAATATTTTTTTCTGAAAAAAATCCAAACGGGGGGGTATACCCGAAAAATGAAAAAACCCAAACTTTGAAGACCGATCTCTCGGCTTCTATGGGAGCTATGGGAAAAATTCCGACGGTTTTGTCTTAGTTTCGTCATTCTGAATCCAACGAGACCATCCGCAAGGTCGTAGCTTTTACGATAGCCGAGATATGGCATTTTTGATGCCCATTTTTGGCCTCAAAAACGAGGTCGAAAAAATACTCGATTTCTTAGTTCTGCTCGGATTCCCCTATAACCCGGTATTTTTGTGATCTACTTGATGAGAACAATCCGCTGGTATAGTTAGTTCGAATTCGAAAAAAAATATTTTTTTCTGAAAAAAATCCAAACGGGGGGGGTATACCCGAAAAATGAAAAAACCCAAACTTTGAAGACCGATCTCTCGGCTTCTGTGGGAGCTATCGGAAAAATTCCGACGGTTTTGTCTTAGTTTCGTCGTTCTGAATCCAACGAGACCATCCGCAAGGTCGTAGCTTTTACGATAGCCGAGATATGACATTTTTGATGCCCATTTTTGGCCTCAAAAACGAGGTCGAAAAAATACTCGATTTCTTAGTTCTGCTCGGATTCCCTTATAACCCGGTATTTTTGTGATCTACTTGATGAGAACAATCTGCTGGTATAGTTAGTTCGAATTCGAAAAAAAATACCTTTTTCTGAAAAAAATCCAAACGGGGGGGTATACCCGAAAAATGAAAAAACCCAAACTTTGAAGGCCGATATCTCGGCTTCTGTGGGAGCTATCGGAAAAATTCCGACGGTTTTGTCTTAGTTTCGTCGTTCTGAATCCAACGAGACCATCCGCAAGGTCGTAGCTTTTACGATAGCCGAGATATGACATTTTTGATGCCCATTTTTGGCCTCAAAAACGAGGTCGAAAAAATACTCGATTTCTTAGTTCTGCTCGGATTCCCTTATAACCCGGTATTTTTGTGATCTACTTGATGAGAACAATTCGCTGGTATAATTAGTTCGAATTCGAAAAAAAATATTTTTTTCTGAAAAAAATCCAAACGGGGGGGTATACCCGAAAAATGAAAAAACCCAAACTTTGAAGACCGATCTCTCGGCTTCTATGGGAGCTATGGGAAAAATTCCGACGGTTTTGTCTTAGTTTCGTCATTCTGAATCCAACGAGACCATCCGCAAGGTCGTAGCTTTTACGATAGCCGAGATATGGCATTTTTGATGCCCATTTTTGGCCTCAAAAACGAGGTCGAAAAAATACTCGATTTCTTAGTTCTGCTCGGATTCCCCTATAACCCGGTATTTTTGTGATCTACTTGATGAGAACAATCCGCTGGTATAGTTAGTTCGAATTCGAAAAAAAATATTTTTTTCTGAAAAAAATCCAAACGGGGGGGGTATACCCGAAAAATGAAAAAACCCAAACTTTGAAGACCGATCTCTCGGCTTCTGTGGGAGCTATCGGAAAAATTCCGACGGTTTTGTCTTAGTTTCGTCGTTCTGAATCCAACGAGACCATCCGCAAGGTCGTAGCTTTTACGATAGCCGAGATATGACATTTTTGATGCCCATTTTTGGCCTCAAAAACGAGGTCGAAAAAATACTCGATTTCTTAGTTCTGCTCGGATTCCCTTATAACCCGGTATTTTTGTGATCTACTTGATGAGAACAATCTGCTGGTATAGTTAGTTCGAATTCGAAAAAAAATACCTTTTTCTGAAAAAAATCCAAACGGGGGGGTATACCCGAAAAATGAAAAAACCCAAACTTTGAAGGCCGATATCTCGGCTTCTGTGGGAGCTATCGGAAAAATTCCGACGGTTTTGTCTTAGTTTCGTCGTTCTGAATCCAACGAGACCATCCGCAAGGTCGTAGCTTTTACGATAGCCGAGATATGACATTTTTGATGCCCATTTTTGGCCTCAAAAACGAGGTCGAAAAAATACTCGATTTCTTAGTTCTGCTCGGATTCCCTTATAACCCGGTATTTTTGTGATCTACTTGATGAGAACAATTCGCTGGTATAATTAGTTCGAATTCGAAAAAAAATATTTTTTTCTGAAAAAAATCCAAACGGGGGGGTATACCCGAAAAATGGAAAAACCCAAACTTTGAAGGCCGATATCTCGGCTTCTGTGGGAGCTATCGGAAAAATTCCGACGGTTTTGTCTTAGTTTCGTCGTTCTGAATCCAACGAGACCATCCGCAAGGTCGTAGCTTTTATGATAGCCGAGATATGACATTTTTGATGCCCATTTTTGGCCTCAAAAACGAGGTCGAAAAAATACTCGATTTCTTAGTTCTGCTCGGATTCCCTTATAACCCGGTATTTTCGTGATCTACTTGATGAGAACAATCCGCTGGTATAGTTAGTTCGAATTCGAAAAAAAATATTTTTTCTGAAAAAAATCCAAACGGGGGGGTATTTCAACTTTGTCGACGACTGTTCTTGTAATTCGGTTATTAATATCCAGCGTAGACATAAAGAAAAATTTACATACGCGGACTGGATCATCATTGACGTATAAAAATAAAATGCATTATTATGTTCTCTAGGTTTCTGAGCGCTTTTCGAAAATATCTTGTCTTATATTTTCATCTATTAGAGCATTTCAGCCGGCATTTATCACCACAAGGAGGTCTAATACTTCTGGCTTTTACATTTGTTTGAGATTTAGATCTTGAGGTGTATGCTTGACCTGAGTTCCGTAATTTCTTCGCTTTTTTGCTTAACCATTCTTCTGTCAGTGCTACTCGCTTCTTTCCTCTTTTTTTAGGCTTGAGAATTTGAGTATTTACTTCCGGAGTACCTCCTGCTTGAGGAGCTGTATCTTGAGCGTTTGCACTTTGAATATTTGCTACTAAAGTGTTTGCTGTATGAGAGTCTAAAAGTTGAATTTCTGACACTTGAGTATTTTTTGCTTGATTTTCTGGTTCTTGATTACCTCTTGATTATTAACGAATTCAGTGTCTAATGCCTGGCCAACAACGTTTGAACTCGATAAAGAAACACTGCAACTTGAATTATTACTACAACCCGAACAGGAACTACCACTTGATCCAGAAGAGAACTTGACGAACTAGAATCACTGCTATCATCAGATTTATAGTTAGGGTCCTTCACGGAATCATCATCATTATCGCTAACCAAGTCCGACATTTGAGCATTGTTTTTCAGTTCTGGTGAAAACTCAATGCGTGGGAATGAAGTGCAAGGTTTATTATTGTCAGCATCTTTGGCCGTATTATAATTTGTATTGCAGTCAAAATTAGGTGCAGCATTTTCATCTTCGACGAACTGTATTTCAGGTATTTTTAAGATTTCGTATCCTAAAAATCAAAGAGGCATTATTATAGCTAAAATACAAAAGTTATTAGGACTATAAAACTAATAATTATCCGCTATCTGCATGTATCCGTAAACTAATAAAATACTTGACAAGCAAAAAGGCTATGTAAAAGATTATTGTTAATTAAGTTACAAATTTTGATATGCGCATATTACGCAAAATTTGTAAGAAAAAAGTAAAAAATAGTTTATTTCACTTTAATGGTTTTTATTTTAATTTTATATAAAATATTAAAAGATGTTTTTTGAAAACTAAATGACATTGTTAGCATTGTTTTTCAATGTTCTACTAAGACTTTATATTACTCTGATTGCATTTTTATATTCACTGGTGGATCCGCCGATTCCATCACACATCGACCAATACATTTTTATGTTGTATTGAATGATATGGATAAGAATTTTTTATAGAACCGGATTGGTGATGTGGTGGTGTGCAATCGGTGGATCCATCAGTGAATATAAAAACGCACCCTCTTATTCAGACATGCAATTATTTAATATCAGCTGACCTGAATTCAATGCTTGATTTGGCTCTGATGCATTATGCTCTGGCTTCTTCTCCAATGCGAGAGATATAATTCTGCGTGCTCGTGAGCTCGACATTGCGTATTGGTAAGGTGTCACAAGTTTCTACAGAAAAAAATTAATTATAAATAGTAGTAATTTCTGAAGCCGATATGTCAAAAGTGACATCTAGGGACAAAGTGAAAATAATGACAAATATGTTAAAAGTGACAAAGACATGACATTTAGGTTAACTAACCGGTGCATTGTTGCCAATACAGGATAATTATCCGGTTTATCTTACAAATAACGCGATCTTAATAATTTTAGTCTATTTACTTCTCATAAGATTATCTGTTAAAAAAAGGCAGCCCTATATCAATGACAATGTGTAAGGGTATACAATTTTAAATAAATTATTTCAAAAGGAACTTAATGTTTAAGTCAAACCATCATAACACATTATCCTACAAAATAAATATTTTAATATCTTACGATTAATAAACCTTAAATGAGAATCCAGTTCCTTTCAAATATAATAATATAAATTAGTGATTTTAATAACGTATACTGAATATCCAAAAATGGTTGTGTAATTTTTTTTAAATATATTTTAATATCATTGAATTTTTTGATGATGGCCAGATTCAAAGCCGAAACGTCGGATTTTAAATATAACATCTTAAGAGAAAAGATGATAATTATTTTTATAAAACAGTCTTCAAAAAAATTTCCTTCCAGCTAATAACACAGATGTCATTGATGTGATAATTCCTTTGTTTCCAATAGGGGGCGGCACCATTAGTGTTTCTTGCGCATAACAACGAACTACTTACTCTAAACGCGACTTTAGGTTTTACTATCAAGTAGCTTGCGGCTTTTCGACTTTGACAGTTAGTTGACATATTTTTTTGTATTTTTTTTGACACGAATTTTTCGCGCATTTGAATCAAGATTTTAATGTATTTTTCATACAAATCACCGAAGGAACACCACTATTATGCAAACAGCGGGCCTCTACCCCTACCCCACGACTTGCCGCAAGCAATTTCTCAAATGAGGCGAATTAATCAGTAGAAAATCAGCTTTTCATTGCTTCGAAAATTTCAGCATTTTTATAAATTAACAGTTTTAGTAAGCGCATTTATGTTCTTCTAAAGTAATGTAAAAAAGGAGCATTTATTTATTGCAGGTTTTAGGGTAAGTGTGTGTTTTTTTTTAATTTATAAAAATTTATCCCTCTTTGTTAGTAGGCTAATTTCATTATTATTGTCTAATTTGACAGTGATTCTTTCGGCGACAATTTAGCATGAACGATTGTATTTTTAATTATTCACAAGCCCTATTTAGAAGACGAATTGAGCTAATCTATGTAAATAAGTAAGTTTTAGTTTATTATATACCATTAATTGTTTAGTACAATCCCTTACTAAGGAAATACTCATCTACTAATATTCCGATCATACCGAACTTAATTCATAGTTTTAATCAAATACATTAACCTTGGCAAATGCATTTTGTGAGTTCAAGTTCGACCATATCTTAAGTGTAAATAATAAATTATTTGCATAACAAGCACGTTAATTTATATAAACAAGTACATAAATAGTTTTTTTTTTGATAAGCTCCCTTTATTTTTGCTGTTCGACCTATTCAGGTTAAGATTATTCAATGCTAACAGACGTCACTGGAAATTAAGTACTAAGCCTCGATAGTTAGGGTAAATACCTGACGCACGTTCACGTTTTTACATGGCTATTAGCAAATTGATTTATTTGTACCTCGAAAAAAGTCGGAAAGTAATTAGCCTTAAATATCACAATATATATACATACTTATAAAATTATCAAAGTTAACGCCTCCTCTTGATATCATTTGGTAAGTGACTGTCGTCGTGAGTGGTGGGTTCTATGTGTTGATTATGCATTGCACATCAAATAAGAAGTGGACTAATTTTCTGTTTTTTAATAAGTGACATCAGGATTACATGGTTAGTAAACATATTGTGGGTGGTAAATAAGAGTAATAATCCAGAAAATTGAGTTGTGGGTTAAGTATTTTGGATATTCTCACAGTTTTAGGTATTGTGGTCGTGTATTTCGGTCTTTTTGACCTGACCACATGTTGCACTAGGACAAATACTGCTTCTATAATAAGTCTTTCCAATTTGACACTTTTAGTAATACAAAATTTGTATATGTTTAGCCAGAGATTTTATTTATAGTATTTTTTACAAACACTGAATGTTCTTAAAAGTAGAAACAAATTAACATAAATTCGCAATAAAGAAACATAAAACAATATTCTAATATTAATAAAAATGCGACTAAAATATACAGGGTGTCCCGAATTGCAGTGTCCTTTAACAGCGCATTCTGTGTTCAGATTAAGTTTTCATTTTCTTCATAAACATAGAGTCATAGAACATTAAGAAGGTAAATCATAGATTTCCTTTTAATGTCATAATCCTAAGACTATGGTTTCTTAAGACTCCAGGAAAGAAATAAATTCCAGATTCCAGACATTTGATGCATGAATTTATTATTCCAGGCAGTTGGGTCATAGAACATTAGGAGGTTAAACCATAGATTTTCTCCTAATGTCATAATCCATAGATTCCATTCATGATTCCCTAAGATTTCAGGAAAGAAATAAACTCCAAATTCTAGAAATTTAATGCATGCATTTATTATTCCAGGCACTTAGGTCATAGAACATTATGAAGTTGAACCATAGATTTCCTTTTAATGTCATAATCCTAAGATTTCATTCATGAATTTTTCAAACTCCAGAAAAAAAAATTCCAAATTCCAGGCATTTGATGCTGTATTTATTATTTTAGGCACTTGGGTCATAATAAAATAAAAACTATGACTTAGCCTCTTAATGTTCTAAGACCCAAGTGCCTGGAATAATAAATTTATGCATCATGTAAAAGAGAACGTACCCACTAACTTAACTAGACAAAGTTCGATTTTTTCAGAACCCTTGACTTAAATCTCGATTTTCTCAAAAACTACCAAATTTTCAAAAAAAATTTAAGAATACTTTTTGATAGTTAATTTTCCATTTTACAACTTTAATAAATACACTTTTTTCCGATTAAGTAATAATTACCAAGTTAGAGGTCAAAATGTGACTCAACTAATAATAAGTGTTTATTTAGCATCCGTGTCACATTAAAATACCTTAATAGGTATAAAATTGTAACTAAAGTTAAAATTATGGAACATTTCGAAGAAGAAAATTATACGAGAATAAATAAAATTAAAATAAAAAATATAGTATATAAAATAAGACCATATATAAAAAATCTTACATCCTAATCTTACTGGTCTTAGGACTTCGGGAGGTCTTTTTATTTCCATGTTTACTTTTAGTTTTTAATGTAAATGAGCATTGTTAAATGATTGATTGATTAATTGATGTTTGGAATCTGGAATTTATTTCTTTCCTGAAATCATTAATAATGGATTTTATTTTATTATTCCAGGCATTTGGGTCATTAGAACCTTAAAAGGCTAAGCCATAGATTTTCTCTTAATGTCATAATTCTTAGATTCCATTCATGATTCCTTAAGATTCCAGGAAAGGAATACGTTCCAGATTCCAGACGTTTGATGCATGTATTTATTATTCCAGGCAGTTGGGTCATACCTTTAAAAAATGTTTTTTAGTCATAACTTTTTTTATTATTTAATTCCCTACCTTTTTTTAATATGATGCAAGGTTGTCGAGTAAAAGAATAAAAACCATCTCCCATAGGTTCTATTTCAGTTTACGTGGACCTAAATAGTTTTAAAGAAAAATATTACTGGGAATAATATGCATCCTGAGACTCATAATTCACTATCAAAAACGATTGATTTATTGATGAATTCCATCTACTGGAAGAGTGCACCGAAGCAGAAACCGTCGAATATCTGAATGATTATTAGTATAATTTCACTGAAGCCATCTGAATTATGAAGAATTTTCTTACAGAATATTCAAAGTTCTCAAAGGAAATTTTAACGGGAGCTGACATCCGTGGGCATAAATGAGGTCCTAAAACGCAATCTAGGAAATTCAGAGTTTACTCTCAAGAAATGACTGATTAATGAATATAGTTAGAAGTACTCACTTGAACCAGAAAGCTTCTGCTTCTCTTTTTGCAGCTTCACCAAGGAGTTATCAGAGGCCAAAGTACTTGGAAATCCTCATGAATCATCTTTGTTTTACATTAGATTAGGTGTAAAGAGCTTGGGCTTGTCTGATCCTTCTCTGAGGACTCCTTGCAGAACACACTTTTAATGCAGAACAAATTGAAGGAGGATGATAGTAATTATTAACATTCCTATGTCCTGTTGGTCTAATTTGATATTTTACTGTTAAACCAAAAAGATATGAAATCCTAGTCCAATATATATTTCTCAAAAAAACGTAATTTTTTTATTAAACATACGGTCCTTAGCTCCAGATTGTGATACCATGGTACCCGAAAGTATCCCAAGCTGAATAAATCTTACTATTTAAACTTACTTAACGATGGGTTTCTTTATCACAAAGGTCCTTAGATATTTCCTTGCAAATACCTATAACAGTTGGAAATATTGTAGATATTTTTAATTTTTTTTTCATCTTTTCAGAGACATTATTAACCAAAAGTATAGTTGGGAGTTCGGGGCTCGAGCCAGCGAGGTGTATGACTTCGCAGCGTCGAAAGCTTACCCCTTATAGGTAAGTTTAATTTCCTAGTTAAGTAAAAAAAAAAGTAAATTGTTTCATATATGGTGTCTTTGTGGGGGGTCCTATTATCTCAATTCGCATGTAACTGCATTAATCAGGTCAGGTAATTTGTGGTATTTTACAAAGTCGTTTATTTTTACAAAAATGTATCGCTTCTGGGAAGAATAATTGTATTATTATTTAAGAGTCCAAAGTAATTGCATTATATACGATATATTTGTGTACAAATGCTTGAGTAGATGAAGTAATCCGATATAGAGATAACAAACAAAAATCATTATTGAATAATAAAGTTTCGAAATATACAGGGTGATTCAAAATGGAGTGCAAAGATTTCAAGGGCGTATTTAGCAGCCAAAAATAAGAACTTTTTTTCATATAAACGTATGTCCTAACTTGCTTCGTTTTCTAGATACAGAGTAAAAGTTTTTTAATTAAATGGTTTTTTTATCGATTATTCAAAATCCTTTCAGCCGATTTAAATAAAATTTGGTACGCTTATTTGTCGTCATAAAGGCCCTCCTTTGGTGGGCATAAAATAAATTTAATAATTCCAGTGGCGTTTCAGGGGGCTACCTACTTGATACTTATAGGTAAAATGATGGTACGCCACCGCTTTTTTGACAATTTAATATTTTTTTTTAGATTAAGCGGTCAATAATGTAACTTTCTTGCTTCTTGAGCCTTACTCGTATCTAGCTTTGTTTCCAGGAAAAAAAATCAAAATCTGTGGCTGGCCCTATTAAAACAAATAATAAATTCGCATCGATTATTGAGATTCATTTAATTTCTTTTCAAAATTTAACTTAGCCTAAGTAACAGATACATACAAAAGCAGATTTTCATAATAAAAAAAAATTAAAAATTTTATTAAAAAACTTTTACACTCTATATCTAGAAAACGAAACCAGTTAGGACATACGTTTTTATGAAAAAAACTTCTTATTTTGGGCTGGTAAATACGCCCTTAAAATCTTTGCACTTAATTTTGAATCACCCTGTATAGAAAACAAGAAAATTAAATTTATATCCAGAAAAAAAACACAATTAAAAACAAAAATTGATACTGGCGGTATTTCAAGCGGTAGAGTAAAACGTTCGTTGCCCTACATGATACTATTTTAAAATAGATGATACGACGTTTCGTCTTTCACCGTTCATCACCAACTCCTTTTTTCTTATAGGTGCCATATTTACTTATAATTTATTTAAATAGTCTCTTCAATTTCGACGATAAGTCGCATTTGCTAGAGTGTCTTTGGCTTACTTATGTGTCTACTAAGTCATTGCTCATTTTCACTTGTACACTTAAAAAAGAAATTCCTTAATTTAAACCTGTACCTTCATTTAAAGTAATCCTGACTTTGATATATTTCTATGAAATATTTCTTTACATCAAAGTTTGTATTTCTTAAACTTTATAGACATGGCTCAAGTACTCCTTTTTTTATAGAAAGATAAGTAAACTATTATTTGAAAATCTCCAGATAATCGTTTTGAGAGATACTTTTAGTTTATTAAGTATACAAAGTTATTATTGTAAAGACTAAGTTCATTCGATTAAGGTAAATATATTCTTTCTTTAAGATGCGGATACCATATTACAAAATACAGAATTATTAAAGTTATTTAAAACTGATCTTGAATTAAGGCCTTTAGTATTTAACATTACATTATTCTCTCGAATTTGGGACACCCTGTATATAAATTAAAAGTACCTATAATTTAGTCTAATACCACCTATACTAACAAATCTGCAATTTATGAAGCATTATTTTTTTTTAGGAATACGAAATTCGCTTCCAATAGGCACCGGAAACTGCAGCCTTTTAGAGAAACGTGACTCGTCGACCCTGCCGATAACCACATCAACAAGTGTCATCGCCTACCGTCGCGTATCGTTTTTGTTTCTCGTCCACGATTAACCGACCACTAGTTCGTCCGTCGGACGGCAGCCGACTATCGTGCGTCGGACTAACCACCACCCTTCATCCCCCGCCATTTTACTTCACACTTTGAACCCCCCAACCGTTTGTCCCACACGCTCCCCAGTGCTGTCCATTTTGACTATTTTTTTATAATTAGGTAGGTGAACATTTTTTTTTTAGGAGCTTCTAAATATCATCTATTGTCCCTCAGATACTGTCGAAGCAGAACATTTAATTAAAACTAAAAAAGGTTATATGTTTCGCACCAAAAGTTCCTATCAAATTTTTGTAAATATGAATACACAGGGTGCTTACTAAACATGCGGCAAAAATTTAAGAGATTATTCCTTCGACTGTTCTTAGTATATTTTGTGAGTCCTTTTATGAATTTAATAGGACGCTTTGTTTCAAAGATCCGGATTAAATTACGAGACAGTTTTACCAGTAACCAAAACTCTTTATTTTTATCTCGACACGTGTTTCGCTAACGATCAATAAAACAAATTGTAACACTAACTAAACTATATAATCGACTATAAGGGAATGGACCTTTATCCCTCTTAAGAATGTTGCATTTAACTCAAAAAGGTTCATAAAGACCTCTGCTAGGAAAAGAGAGAGGCAATTACCCATGGCTGTACCTTCCAGTTGTTCATAGTATGAGTTGTTATATTGAAAGATATTTTGTGACATACAAAGTTTTGTTAATTTAATTATTTCTTGGATATTATCGAAACCATTACTTTCCAGTAATTCAATTAGATATTCCAAAGTTTCTGGTATGGGAATACTTGGGAACAAAGAAAATACATTGAAAGAAACAAGAATTTAATTTTCACTTAGAATTAAATTATTGACTTTTAAAATAAACTGTTGGCTGTTTTTGACTGAAAAACATTCATAAGGTAATTTTAATGTCTCAAACTGCTTTACTAAAAACTTTGAATTTTTGTAAGGTTTGGAGATCCAATAGTGGAGACAATTGGTCTCATTTTATTGCCAGGTTTGTGGATTTTTGGTAAACAATATAATTTTGAAATTGTTGGGTTCGAAAGTTGTAACTTGAATTTTTCTGAAGAGGAAACCAGGTTTTTGCAGTCATTTGATGCTGTCTTAACCCGCGAAATCATTTTTGATAAAGGGTTTTTAGAAATCTTTTTGCATGGGCCATTTTCAATAACATCATCAACTCCTTTAAAATATTCTGGTTTGTCTAAAATAACAACTTTGTTTGCCTTGTCAGCTTTTAAATAGAAACAATCTTTTTCTCTCAGTCGTTTAACAATATTAGAACCCGATGTGTTTTTTGATTTAGTAAGATTCTTTGTAATTTGGTTGCGAATCGTTTCTCTAGAAAAACCTTTTGAAGATTCTGGCAAGTACTGAATTGATGATTCAACACTTACTACAATCTCCTCCAGGTTGTTTTTGCAATTTGAAACTGGTGCAAAGTTTAGACCCTTATCAAGTTTTTTCTCATTAAACGAGAGGATCCGGGGCGAAAAAGACTTTTGACAATAACAATTATTTATTACCAAATATAACATGTAATGCGACAATCCAATTTTCGTCTCATCGATTCCCGAACTCTTTCAAAAACACCAGGATCGTTTCTTCGTGATTGCGTTACATCCAGCAATTATCCGATCTCTTAACCCTTTCTTTACCGCAAATAAATATCATTACATCGCCCCTATTCCCAGACTTTTTGACAAGCCTTAAGCCCCAGTGACGTATTAATACGACACACAGGAATAAGACAAATGAAAAGCTTTACTTAAGATTTAATTACGAAATATTAACGAGAAGTAATTAACAAAGATCTAGGTAAATAATTAACATTTTTTAACAACTTCTTAGTATAAAACCTTTGTGTGATATTCACCGAGATAGGGAGCGACACACAATCCAACCAAAGTATATAGATTTCAATAGATGTTAGACTGTGATCCAACGTTGCATTCGTTGCACATATATCTGGAATCTCGTCGCTTTTTTTTCTCCCGAGTTTTAGATTGTGAACAAAGAATGCATCTTCAAACTTTGTTGTTTGGTATGATAGCAGGAAAATGACGCTCCGTAAGACGCTGTTTGATTTGGAGCAGTGGACTTTGTTGATGCAGTTTTTGCTACATTATATCTAAAATAAAATCGGTTGCAAACAATATAGTAATTTCTAAAATAATAATTTACCTCTCAAGAAGTTGCCGAGTAAGATGCAGTTGATAATCTGCTAGTGGTAACTTTTCTGGATGTTGGGTTACAAATAATGCGTGGCTGTTTAAAACATATAGATCCAAGATGCGAAAAAAGAGTTTCTTGTACCATTTTAAAGTTTTTCTGACGCCTTCTGTAGAACTTCACCATATCAGTTCTATCAACTGCTCCCATATTTTGGTTATAGTCGACCACACATGCCGGTTTTTTTATAAATTCCCCTGTTTTTCTGTCTTTTATTTAACTGTTTCATTTCATCTTTGTGGAAAGTTGTCAACATGTTAACGTCGCTACGATTATTCCATCGGATGGCTAAAATATTTTCGCTAGCCTTGGATGTTGTCTGACCCTTGTCCAATCTCCCTGTTAGATCCGGCATATGCTTTCTGTTTGTCCTCACTGTATCACATGTGTTTTATTTTCAAATAAATAGGTAGAAGGAGCTGGTGAATACCAATTACCAGTATAGAGGGAGTGACCTTTGTTCAAATAAGATTGCATTAATGTTGGTACAACTGACCCTGATATGCCGAGATCTTGATACAAGTCAATACCTGTTTTTGAGCCTGTATATACGATACAATTTAAAACGTAGCCCGTCTCACAATCACACAAAAGGAACAGTTTCATGCCAAAACTTTTTATGTCGTTTCGTTCATATAAACTGCTTGAATAACAGGCGTCCTTTAAAAAGCATTCAACTCTGATCGATTACCAAATTCTGGAACGGAACAAAATTCTGGGCAAACCTAGTTTTAATTTTGTCGAAAATCCCTCGATCTTTGTGGAAAGAGTCGCCTTTAGTTTGTTGGGCATTGTCTGTAAAATGAAGGATGCGTAATATTATTTGATATCGGTTTTTAGATATCACTTCCCAAATATCGGAGTGTATAGACCAATTCTCTACTAATTTGTTTTTTCTATGAAGGGCTGAAAGGAAGAGTACAGCAATAAAACTAAAGAATTCTTTTTTAGTAATTGGTGTCCAAATTATTTATTTATTTGTTTCTGCTCTAAAGCATATTTATTAGTTTCAGTTATTATAATATCTATCATGTGATCATTAAAAATAAAAGAAAATAATCTGATTCTTTTGAAGGACTTGTCATGTTTTCTAAACAAGCGCCAGAATTTGTATCGTCAAAGTTATGTACTACAGGAATAAATTGGTGATTACTCCATTTTATAGAAAAAAATTCATCTAAGGCGTTTTTTACTTCTCGGATTGCTCTATTTTCCTGTAAATGATTGCTATATGTTTCAGTTATTTCACTCTCACTTTCTCTAAGTCTTTCGGGGCGCAAAAGTTTATCACTTTCCTGATCACTAGTTGTCGCACTGTCCGTCGGTATAAACTCACTTCCACTGTCAATGTACGGATCATTATTCGAATACAGACACCCTAGAATTTCATTTATATCGTCCTCTGCAAGGCGACATACATGAACATCACTGTTACCGCGTTTTCTTTTTTGCGATGTACCCGGATCACTTGACGCCATTACATCTACTCTGCAGCGTATTACACTTGGAACTGTTCAAATTGCTGGATCGATGGCAATGAAGGCGATGAAGGCGATGGATGTTTTTGTTAATTTTCGCAAATGCCGTATATTTGCGGCACTGGTTTTAATGGCATTTATATTTAAACGTAACAATACGACACTGGGTCTACATGCACGTTAAGACTGACGTATAAATATGACAGTAGGCCTAAAAATGTCCAAACTTAACAAAGTGTCGTATATATGAGGCAGCGGGAATTCCCAACATTTGGTTGGTGAACGTATGTATACGGTACTGGAATTGAGAGACAAACTATGGTTTGTCGTATATATACGTCACTGGTAAAGAAAGGGTTAAATCTTCTACATCTTTCACTGGGGTAGTATAAACTAATGTCTTTAGGTGGAAATAATCCAGGGGGCTTAGGTCTGGGGATCGAGCAGGCCATACGTGAGCTCCATCTTGACCAATCCAGTGATCTTCGTATGTTACTGTTAAAGCCCCGTTAGTGTTCCTGGCAGAAATACCAGTCCAATTAGGAAGTCACCAATAATTCCCACTAAGTCCGAGAACTAATGTTGAAAGCACCTCATGTGAATTTTCTTCTTCCCAAACATAGTTATTGTGAAAATTCCTTATTGCATTTCTCCATTTACAGAATGCAATACGTGGAAGTAAATCTGTAGGAAGAAGAATCTTCTCTAAGAATCTTCCAAACTGTCCCGTCACTTACATTTAAAGTATTTGCAACTTTTCGAGTAGAGGTACCTGGGTCTTCTTCTACCACGGCCAGCACATTCTCTACTAGTTCTATCGTTCTTACTGTCATTAGCCTTCCTGGTTCTCCACTTCGCTTCAATGCTCCTGTTTCACGAAGTAGTTGATGTAAATACTTTGGAAGGTTTAAGTATTAAACACAGAAAATACTCGTCTAATTTTTTCTAAAATGGTGACACTGATTAACAAACTTAAGTTTAATCGAAATGTTTTTAAATGATACCAACGTAATTTTGGTAGTTTTTTAATTACTTGGTAGGTCCAGTGTAGTACACTGTACTTTTATTTCGGCTAAATTAGTAGCCGATTAAAACTATCAAAATTAAACGGTTGAAACTCTTTTTTGCACGGTATTTTCGAAACAAAGCGTCCTATCAACAATCATAAAAGCACAAAATATCCTTAGAATAAGTCCAACGAATAATCCTTTAAATTTTTGCCGCATGTTTAATAAACATCTTGTATAGCAGAATACAAGACAAACCTTAATAAAATTCTTATATACGAGAATGGCGACAATGGATCTGGAGGAAATATGAAACAAATTGTATAAAAATTTTTCCCTTTCTTCATTTACCAATATGTCCTGTGACCCGAGCTTTTCAGATTATTGCTTAATTACCAATTAACGTTGGTTTTGGGATAAAAAAACAAGTCTAAATTTTTATTATTTTAATTTTTTTTATATAATTATTAGCTTATATTAATTGGTATTGGTGTTCCAGTCATGCACTAATACCAAAATGTCATGTTTACTATTCAAATAACCCTGGCAATTAATTTATAAAATACTAAAGTTATCTACAAGATGTAATACTAATTGTACTTACTTCTTTGCGATGCCTTAATAAGACTCACATTTATTCATATCCCACGTAATATAATTTACATTTAGATCGAGACCATACTTTTCATTCGACCTGATACAATTAATACATTAAAAGGATGCTTTACTTAATTTGGACCAATTTAATTAAAACTAAATATAAATTACGTTATCTACGTGATTAAACTAAATTTTGGCGAGAGCTGCTGCCTGGCTTCTTTCACAAATAAAAGGGGTCAACTGTTTAATTGTGTCCACGAAAATGTTCTAGTGTACTGTATTATTTTACTTTAACTGAAGGACGACTATTAAACAAAATATACTCATTAATTCGCTCCAAATATAGGAAAATGGAATAGTTTGGCAGCTTTATTGCTGTCTCTACGTATGCCTATGCTAACCGAATTCACACACAATGTTCCTCTTCACTTTTTAAAACTAATAACATGGGCACTTATACAACAATGGATTAATTTTTTGTATTAACTCACGACAACTTAAATCATTAATGATTTAATGGTTAAGAGTGAATCGGGGTAATTCGTGAGCAACTTTGACCATGACTACGAGTGGTAACCCACTAAATCTTTGCGAACAACTCGACTGCTACAACTAAATTTGACACATTGGTTTACTTAGTGGATTTTAAAAGTATGGATTTAATCAAAGAAATTAGTGTCTAAAAGCTAAGAGCCTAACAAATCTACTTGGAATTCATGTGAAATAATTATGGTGAATTAATGAGAATAGAGAGTAGCATAATAAATATAAAAACACAGATCTACGACGCTCCGATCGTTGTTTGGCTCTGAAAAATTGATGTGCCTTGGACATACGTATCGATTTATTTATAGTCTATACAAGTACAAAAAATTATTTATTAGTAATATTGTGCCTAGTGTTTTAATAATTTGGTTTCTTTTCCATCTTGGTCGCACACTGATTCGCACATTCAAGGTATAATCGGCGAGATGTAACTATTACACAGTTCTCTTTTGTTAACTTCTGGTCTCTTTGACTCCAATTTTCCTCAAGATACAAACATAAGTGTTAGATCAACACAATAAGAGTAAGAAAACTTGATCTGCTGGAGACAATTGATTTACTTTTAAAATTCCAGATTTTTCAGAATGTAAATGTTATTTACATTCGAGACCCATCTACTTTTCATCGATGGGTGTGACCTAGTGGGGCGAAACATGTAACCGAAGTTTTAATTAAATGATCTTACAATACCGCTCTCTCAGTTCTAATGGCTTTTTCACTTTTAGGTGTCCATAATATCCTTGCTCTTCCTTGTGTTAAATTAGATAACGAGCATCAAAATGAGCGTCAACGTCAACCGTAACGTTAGCGATGTTTTCTATCGTTACAAGATGCCTAGGCTTCAAGCCAAGGTACTTTGCTAATGGCTTTTTATATTACCAATGTAATTTATTCGATTATATTTTAACAGGTCGAGGGTAAAGGTAATGGTATTAAAACCGTTATCGTCAATATGGCCGAGGTCGCTAAAGCCATTGGTAGACCGCCCACTTACCCTACCAAATATTTTGGATGCGAATTGGGAGCTCAAACTTTGTTTGACTTTAAGGTAAGTCATTTGATTGTTTTATAGATTGATTTTTGTTTTAATCTTGCATGTTTTAGAATGAACGTTTTATCGTAAACGGTTCTCACGATGCCGTTAAACTTCAGGATTTATTAGATGGCTTTATTCGTAAGTTTGTGTTATGCCCGGAATGCGAGAATCCCGAAACCGAGCTGTTGGTGAGCACCAAGAAAAATACCGTCACCCAGGTAAGATTAGGATTATTGATTTTGAAAAAAAAAAAATATCGATTAAAAATTAATTATAATTAATTATATCGTGAATTAGTCAAATCCAAGTTATGTAGGTAATGGCTTAAGGGATAATATTTGCAGGGCTCAGAATCAGTAAATTGAGTTTGATGTTAGAGATTTCTCTTTAAAAAGTTAAAAGCCATCTTGGCGCATCATGTATGGAAATAAATAATGCATTATCTGTTTTTACCAGTGAAAGGTATTTTTTAAAAAAAACTAACAATCATTTGAGAGTCTAAAATTATTTAAGGTTATTAAAAACTAGGTGGCCATCAAACTCAAGCCTTTGATTAACACAGGATAGATCTTTAAAAGCTTTACTAATTTCCATTGTCTCCAGCAAGTCTAGTTTTTTTACTTTTATTGCACTGATGAAGTATTTTTATATTTTGGCTGCCGGGAAAATTATGTTTGGAGTCAAGGAGGTGTTAGCAAAAGCCGATCTGGTCACTGCGATATCGGTATTTTTAAATTTATTATATTGGGCCTTGTGTTTCCCTAATCCTAGTAGAAATCTTCCTTCCAGACTGGCCGACGTAAACTGCAGGGCACTCACTCTTCATACCTAATCTCATAAACTCCTGGAGAAGATAGCGGGGGTAGTTTTTAGGTGGCTTTTTAATGTATTATTGATAGTCTTATGGTTGAAACCTTTGGTGTCATGCTCAAATTACGAGACAGTTTTACCACTGACCAAAACTTTATTTTTACTCTCAAAATAGACAGTAAGAGAATTAAAAAGCGGGATATATTACTTATTAATCCTGGCAGTTTTAATAAGGATTATGGGAAGCTGTTATCAAATTATTGCATTGTCATCGGTCCTTGATATGTGTGCAAAATTCCGTTACATATATATAGAGGAAAGTCGCCTAATATGGGGAGGTTTTTTTTGAAAATAGTAAAAAAATTGCATATGTTCAAAATTGGAAAAATCTCGAAGTGATATGATTTTACGCCAGGACAGTTGATATATGTACAAAAACACTCAAATTTAATTAAATTGGGGTAGTGATCCTATTACGTAAAAAAAATGCATCTCCCCAAATAACGAACCTGTGGGCACCTAAATTGGGGAGGTCGAATTTTCATATACACACACCTTTGCAGAATCAAGTGATCGATTCAATGGGTTGCAAAGTGTATTTAAAAAAAATATGGCTGTTGTTTTTAAGAAAATAACTTTAACATCTACTAAGATACATTTATTAAAAAACAACTTTCTTATAAAAAAAAATAAATTCAAAAGACTCGATAAACGGTCAAGTCCTCAAAACATAATTTTTCTTTTTTTGCTGCTGCAAGTAGGGCATTTAAACACCACTACGGCCTTAGGACGATGATCCGCGCATAGTGTGTGGGCCCACTCGTAACACAGAGTGCAGCGAACCCAGTCTTCACCTTCGTGATCATCTGAATAAAGCCACTGCAGTAAATGCACGCAGCATCTTCATCAGACATTGGGTCGTCTGCAGTCATCCATATATTGGGCTTTGCCTCCTTCATCAGATGATTCTCCTGAAGAGTCAACTTTTTTCCCCTTTTTGGGCTTACTTGGTTTTACAGGAGCTACAGCTTTCTTTTTTTTGAGCTTTGGGTTTTGTTTAGTTTTCTTGTGTTATCTCCAAATACTTTTTATATGGCGTCCCCGTAATATGTTCTGCTGATCCGGAACGGGCACTTTGTTTGCCTGGATTCAAGACTGGCACAGGGCTTATTTCGCTAGGAATAACAAACTTCTGTTGTTTGGGAGTTGCCGGTATTGCGGGACTGTCTAACTGATTTTGATCAGAACAAGACTTCTGACATTGTAGGCCGGATGGACCAGGTTTAGATATGTCCTCTGTAGAACTGGTTGACACTATTGGATGATTTCCTAAATTCTCATCAGGAATGGGATCATTTGGTAAAGCTTCCATATATGGATTCGGAACTGTTTGATCAACAATTGTGTTAAGAAACTCGTGTGATCCAAACTTATGGCGATTACAGGGAAACAAGCCCGCCTTTTCAAAACCTTTTGCAGCGATTTCAGCAGTCCAGTCAACAGCCGCTTTTCGGTAAGCATTTCCAAAAAGCTGCCCAATCTGGTAAACTCTTACCACTCCCCTATCAGGATGATTTCGAAGCCACATTTCGATTTCTTGTGCATAGTAAGTTTTAAATGGTGACATAAAAGAAAGATCTAGCGGTTGCATCTTGTGCGAACTGTGCGGAGGGAGGCACACTATGTAAACGTGTTTACTGCGAGCTAGAGGTTAATCATCTCAGTATTTCTGGTATGTGTAAAATGACCATCAAGTACCAGGACAGCTGGATTATCTGCTGTGGGCTCTACATGCTTTAAAAAATGTTTAAACCAATCGGTAAATAATTCCGACTGGATCCATCCTGAAGAGTGACAGGCATAAATGGACCCTAGGGGTGTTCCGTCTATAGGTTCTTGCTTCATATTTTTACGCGAAATATCACTAGTGGAGGAATGAAGTGAGTTTCTTCCATTTCAAGGCAATATGCAACCAGTTCCTGTTTTAATTCTTGCGGTAAAATCGGATTTCTACCCATTTTGGTTTTAATTACCTTATCAGGAGAAGTGCCTTTATTTATAGCATAACGTTCTAAGGTTGTCTGTGGAACATTGAAGACCCGAGATGCTTTATAGCTACCCATTTCTTTATTTCGCATAGCTTGTACCGCTGCCTTCATTTAAACAGGGTCCCATGTCTTTCGTTTTGGCATCTGCAAATAAAAAAACGACATACTTAGTTACTGCAATACATTACTAAGTGGTTCCTAATATGGGGAGCCCCAAATTAGGACTCCCTTAACTCTCCGTAATAGGAGACCCAGTCCGCTAAGGGTTATAACCTCAAAAAATAAATACTAACTTTTTATTATTTAAAATAAACGTAAAGCATCAATATTTTATCTACAAAGCTTCATTTAATAAAAAAAACAAATCCTTAATCACTTACCTTGCCGTAGTTATTAATGAAAATCGATAACACGAATAAACTTTATAAATATTTACGTTTAGATAACGTGGGATCACGCTTTTATGTTTTGAATAAAACAGGTGTTCATTGCTGCAGTGTAGGCATCCAGACATACTGTACAAAATAGAGTGCATGAGATTAGTCGTATACCCTCACCGTCTAAAATTTTAGATCTCCCCAAATTAGGAAACCTCCCATATTAGGCGACTCTCCTCTACAACCCGAGCTAATAAAAGCGTGCTAAAAATAAAGCTGATTTTTCTATTTAAAAATACACAGAGTGTTTCATTAAAAAAAAAACATAACTTTATTATTTTCTCAAAATTCTAAATTACTAAAATAAAACAGATTATATCATCGTGTTCTGCAGAAAAAACCTCATCAAAGCCATTTTTTACTTTTTCAATATTTTAAATAATAACGGAGATACAAAGGAGGTCCCTAAATCCAAAATCACTCTGTAGATTAAAAACTATGACAACTCAATCAAATGATTGACAACAGTATATTTCGTTTCATAAAAAAAGTAGCACAGTAATCCGAAAACCGCAAGACTCCTAGAACAACCAAGATAACCTATGAAAGTGTCCAAATTTGGACACTCGATCAAGGAACTCTCTTTTTTGAATTATATTTCGGAGTTTTTCTATAAAAGATCACTTGAGGTGCACACTTTTCCATAATAAAGAACCTACATGATAATAAACCTTTCTCTTAAACTAAGCCTTATCCGTAGTAGTAGCTTTTATTGTTTTGTTCCAATTTAGACTGCAATTAACTTCTGTGTTGAGGAAAACCGAAAGGACAATCAGTACTACTGAGTTTAATTTTATCGGCAATAATAGGGACTTTAGTTAAGAAATAAACGATTTGCAGGGATGCAAAGCTTGCGGCTACCACGGACTCCTAATCAGCAACCATAAGCTGATGACGTTCATATTGAAGAACCCGCCGAACTTGAACCCGGCCACCCAGGGCTCCTCGTTGACCGAGGGTAAGCGTAACAAGCGCAGCAAGAAGAACGGCGAAGGAAACGGACACGAAAATGCCGGAGACGAGTCGGTCAGTGACGGCTCGATTCTGGAGTCGTCGCAGTCGCAAGAGAATAACGGCATCGGCGGTAACGAGCAGGAGGAGGACGACGATCAGGGGTGGACCGTCGATGTGTCCGAGGAAGCGGTTAGGGCCCGTATGCAGGTAAATGTTTGTTTCAAGCATGTTTCTTTTAAATTGTTATTAGTAGTTTAATTGTTAAAGTTGTCATTGTATATTGAAGTTCGAGATTTGAGGGGCCATATTTTTGGTATTAAAATAAGACTTTTGCTGTAAAAAATGCCTCTTCTAAGATACATGCATCACAAATATTTTTGAGGGAATGTATTTTACTTCACTTGGTGCGATTTTTCAGGAATATCTATTGAATTAAGAAAATTAAATTTTTAACAAGCAATACTCGCAATTTGTTTGCTGTATACAGGGTAAATGAATAGAAGCGAAAAAATGCAGGTGCTGATTGTTAGGTAAATTTTAAGAAAAAAAATGTATATGAACGTATGTCCTACAATACCTGTGAAACGCCTGTAGATATTTTAGTAAATGTTGGTATGCATTTTCTATGGATCAAAAGGCATTTTCTGAGGCTCACTAATTTTTTTTTTCTGTATCAGTGTCCGGTACTGGATATTGACGACTTGAGAAATCGAATCATTAATTCATGTGCCGTAATTCAAAATTCTCCAGGAATTTTTTATCAGATTCGTCGACAAATGCGGCGACGTATAGACTTGCATAATGGCGGAGGGTGGTCATTTTCAACATTTCTTATAATTATTTAACTTATTTTTCTTTCATTTGGTTTAATCTAAACATTAATAATAAACAAGTAATACATTTAGATAGATGGATTTAATTTTTTTAATCGAATACGCAACCTCGGACTATAGAAAGTAAAGAGATCAAATTTGCTCAGAAATAAATGAGAATGACAAAAATAAAAAAAAGTGTACCATATTTTTCATCAAAAAATTTTAGTTTAAACCTTACACGAACGTCAGTGGTACAAATAAAGAAAAATTCAGAGTCTCAGAAAATGCCGTTTGATGCATAGAAAATTCATACCAAATTTTATTAAAATATCTACGAGGCTTTTACAGGTATTATAAAAAAAAAAACAAATATTTTTCTTCAATCTTTACCACCCGGTACCTTAAAAGTTACGTATTTTAGGACATACGTTCATATACAGTTTTTTTCTTAAAATTCATAAAATAAACCCCTAAATTTTTTCGCATCTATTTATTTACACCCTGTATATTCAAAAGCATTCAACTTCCACAAAGTTGAACCAATCTTAATAAAATACTTTTAGTTTACCTAATACTCACCTAACATTGGACTTTTATCTCTGTAGGATCTGACAGACGGAGCAAAATGCATGACGATCAGCGATGATTTGGAAAAGACCGAGAAGGAACGCATGGACATTTTCTACACACAAGTGAAAAGGAAACTCGACGAGGCCGCCCTGGAAAAAGCGGAAGTACAGAAAGAGCTGCTCGCGGAGGCCGAACGTTTAGAGATCAAAACTAAAGCTCCTCTGGTTCTCATGGAATTGTTGTTCGACCAGAATGCTTTGCAGCAGGTATTTATTGATCATTAGCCTTTAGCCGTTTTATTACTTTACTAAATAAATACAAATTCAATTAAGGCCAAAAAATATCGTCCTCTGCTACTTCGGTTTACACTAAACGATAAGAAGGCGCAGCGTTACCTGATCGGCGGATTGGAACAGGTGGTGGCTTTGCACAAATCCGTGCTCATGCCAAGAGTGCCCGTTTTGCTGAAATTGCTTTACGATCTGGATGTACTGCAAGAGCAGTCTATTTTGGATTGGTCCGAAAAGGTACAGTTTTATTATAATTGAAGGGTGTATTTTGAATTTTTTGCTTTAAGGGACGTCAAATTCAAAATACTTTCCTGCCTATAAAAAGAAAAACAATTCTAACTAAAAAACTAATTGCGAGAGGATGGTCACGTCAAACACGGAGTGTTTGAGACAAAACAGTCCACCCTGAAAATCTTGAAAAATAAATTGTTTGGCCAAAAACGGCTCAACACGTCAAATTTAATATCGAGGGGGGCATTTATTGACAGAAATTGCGTTTTTCTAATGTCATCTCCAGAGCCCCCGTGTTAAATTTTTAAAATGGGATTAGGGGTTAAGCCTAAATTAAAGGTAATTTATTCTCTACCTAGCCCTATTTTTATTTTACTTAACAATTCGTTCTCAAGAAATATGAATAAATGTGGATAAAAAAATATATCCTATTTTAAATGAAAAAGAATAGAAAGTATCTAGCACCTATTTTATTAAATGTTAAAAATGATCCCCATTACCATACAAAAATACATTAAAATTATTGTTCAAAACGTCTGCGCAAATTAGCGAACATTGCGGACGGCATAAACTGACATTCGTTAACAATTCTATTTCGAAGATCTTCAAGGGAGTCAGGCTTTGTGGAAAAGACTTTATAAAGAACCGGTGACATCAACAGGCGGCAAAATCCGTGCATCTCGTTATTCTATCGATCGGGTCAGATCGATAGACTATGTCGAGGTCTGAAGACAGTGGAGGCGGCACACTTCTTGAAATTATTAATATTTATTTGTACTATAGTTTAAATAGCCCTAGATTTTTAGTAGGTATAGCTAGCGATATTATAAGTGCGTTTGATTTAGCTGAAATACCAACTAAGAATACATATATTTGAATTTAATTGCTCCGAGATTCGTTTAAAAAAATGTAGATAAATTAAAATTATATTTTTTAGTATTGTGATGTGCCCATAAAAAATCTAATAAAAATAGTTTTACTTACAGGAGGATGCAGTTCGCTAATTATTTTTAAAACAGGACTTCAAATAGGTAGCTGAAAATTATTCTTTATTCGCATTTTTTTTTAAGGATATACGAGACCCAGTATTTTAAACGACTTGTGTAAAGAAACAAATTGGTATAAGCTTAAAGTTTTATTTCATTATTTTACATATTATATATTTTTATTCACTATCAGATAGTGTATTACAACCTAAATCAGATTCATCCGATGAAGACCATTCGATCTCTTCATCAGATGAGCCTGTATTTACTGAAAATTTTACAGAATCCAATGCTTCATCAAAAAGGTGATGACTTTCGAAATATTGTTTTTCTATGTTATCTATATGGTTGCAAATATTTATCCACTCATCATTCGAAGTGGAATTTCTGCTTGCCGCCCAATTCTTAACAGTTGCCCAAATTTTTTTTATCGGATTAAGCTCTGGGTGGTATGGAGGCAAACTTAACACAATGTGTCCATGCTTTTCCATTAGGTCATCCAACTTGGTTTTTACAGGATACTTTTTTTTATTTTCAGACACTATGTGAGTTTTGCATCAAATGTAAAATTACGTTCCTTGAGCCAGTCAACTATTTCCTGCTTTTTACTTCCAGATGTAACATTCTTGACTACAGGCACATTGTGATAAGCTGCATTGTCTAATACTAGGACGGAATTAGGTAGTAAATTTTGATAAGGTTGGTGTACTTATAAGCTCTTGAATAATAGCCCGATCAAGAAGCTTTTAGTATTCAGAAGTATTACTGGAAAGAAAATAACATAACATAATAAGTTTATATTTAAAAATGTAAATAAATAAATATACTCCATATGGTTATTTTATGTCAAACCCAAAAAAATACTTAACAGGTGCCACTTTTGTCTAAATAATAAAATATTCTGGTGTTATATTGCAATGTAGGGTAAGTGAATTACTTGGGTTTTAAAACTGACTCAAATATACTGTACTTACATTTTAGAGTAGGTCTTCTTTTTTCAACTATGTAGAAATCATACACTATTTGTTTTATATCTTTAATTTGGGCCAAAGTAATGTTACCAATCTTCTGAGATTTTCTTAACCTTTTTTTCCTTGGACTGGGGACAGGAACAGGAAGGTATATTTTCTATATCTCTTGGACCACTCTTCTGTAAGTTGACTGGGATACTGAAGTGGCAGCTAACGTATTATTGTAAGTTATCAATACAATAAAAATTAAAATTTGAAAACATCCTACAATAAAATATGAATTTATATTGTTCACTTAACTAACATTTTTCAAAGGAATAGTAATTCCTTGCTCTGCTTCTTTTCTCATAAAAGCTGCCACGTTAGAAATATTCTGTCTCCCTTGGCTGTGAATTGTTTCTCCTTACGCCTACTTTCTTAGGTGACATCTAAAAAAAAATTACAAAGTAAAAAAATTAATATACACATGCACACTCTAGGCTGACATATATACCTACAAGTTAAATACCTATTATTTTGTCACTTAAAATCAAAGTATATTTTAAATAATATAATTTTTAACAGTAATTCATTTTCATTTATTTTTTAAAATTATTAGACAATTGAATAATTTAAACCAATTTTACTTACCTTTTACAATAAAAATCGGATAGTCTAACTAAAAAAAACTATAGTCTATTTCACTATTATACTTTTAAAAAAAACACACAACAGATTTTAAATGCCTTATAACAGGATCTAATAAAACTCACTTCCCGTACGAGACGTCACTGAGCAGGCCTTTAGGTTACGTTATAGGCTTTAAATCCCCGGCAGGTACAAAGAAACGAAGTACGGTGGCTGCTTTTGCAGGTTTTTGCACTCTTGCGGTTTCTTTAATAAGAAGTGAGAGAAAATATATTACGGTCGTCTTTTCTCTCTGCCACCGGATTTTCTATCGATTTTGTGTTAAAAAATGGGTTTGTGCGCATATTGAGCAGCCGGTTCTTTATAAACTTTTCTACCTATAGATGACCCCATAAAAAATCCAAAGGGGTAAGATCGGGAGATCTAGCAGGCCATTCTCCGGCCAGTTGGAACTTATGTTACTTAGATATTCGGTTAAATGAAAACCGCTCTATTCATTTTGATAAAACTGGCATAATACTAATTGGCCTAAGATCTGTTTCTTCTTTTGGACGTTCTTTTTTACTATTGGTTTAATAATAGCATTTTTCCAGATATCTGGAAAAGCCGCCTTAAGAATGCGACAGTTATCAACAATATTGATAAAGGAAACAATACAATAGGGCAAGCATAATCTTAAATCTTGTATTGAAATTTTATCTCATCCCACTACAATGTCTTAATTTTATGCACTGAATCAAGACTGTAGTTTATCTATAAAATAAAATAAATTTCTTTTAAAATAAAAGAAAATCAAATTCATGAAATTTGTGGGCTGTTTAAAAAAAAAAATTCAGTAGTTACGTATATTATAGTTATAGTATCTTTTGTAGGTGTCTAAAAAATATGTTTCTAAAGAGCTTAGCCAGGAGATTCACGATAAGGCGGCACCATTCATTAAGTGGTTGAAGGAGGCTGATGAGGAATCATCCGAGTCTGAGGAGGAATCTGATGGAGAGGTATGTGGAAATATTTGTATAACAAAAGCTCCATTCAAACTTGCGTTAAAGATGTTTTTACCTTCAAACCTCATCCTTAATAACCTTGGTTAGTCTCACGGTTACTTTTTTTACGCTTATGGGTTCAAACTACATGACTGATGTTGATTTTTAATTTTTTTTAATGTTTAATATAAATGTTTATAGTTTTTTTAATAAGAAGTATATAATGTATCAGTGTTGTGGCTAGGCGATTTTTTTAGACCGAGACTTGGCTTTTCTGTGTAAATAGAATTATACGACACGGAAAGTCACGCCAACTAATAATTTCCCTAAACAGGTTTTAAGACTTTTTGTATGAAAGAATCAGGTATTTTATGCCTATTAAGGCCTACAATACTGGTAGCTTTTCTGTATGGTTTTCAAAAGAGTTAAGCTTAGTTTTACGTAAAAAAAAGTTGCTTATAAGAAATTTAAGGAGTTTTAATTACAAAGTGATTACTTGTTTTTTTTCTGAGAAAAATCTATTGTTAAATCCTAGGTTAGTCTGGAAACATGTAAGCAATGTTAACAAGTCTAATACTGTTCCTAAACATATGTTTTTGAATGATGAAACTATTGACGAGGGTGGAGATACAGTTAATTTGTTTGCCAAATATTTATCCAACGTCCATTCCGATAAAGGATTTCAAATACCTGAATTTTTCATGACAGGGCCTGTAGATCAGTTTGATGTCAAATTTGTAGAGTTATCTTTCGTAGAGGTTTTTGACGAGATTCTTGGCTTACAGTGCAAGACTTCTGCGGGACCAGATGGTATACCCAGTTTGCTAGTTCGTGAATGCGTATGTACTCTGTCGAAGCTTATTTGCACTTCACAAAAAAACGTTCACAAGTTGATGCTGTATAAACGGATTTTTCAAAGACCTTTGACAGAGTAGATCATGTGCTTTTACTGGCAAAGCTCCAAGCTTTAGGTTTTGGATCAAATGTTATTTGTTGGCTAAGGGACTATTTACTGGGTCGATCGCAATGTATAAGGCTTAGTAATTTGTTATCAAGCAGCTTTTCTGTGTCATCTAGGATTATTTTGTGAATTTTTATTATTTGCTGACGATTTAAAATTGTTTGTCTATTGATTCAATTAATACAAAATGACCTGCATAGTGTTTGTGAATGGTGCAATCTTCATGGTTTAGATTTAAATGTTTTAAAGTGTTAATGTTCTGAATAACTCTTGGAAGTTAGGGATCTTGCAGTAATTTTCGATTCAAAGTTGACATTTGTGTCTCATATTGAAAAGTTAGTTCAGAAAGTATATAGAAATCGAAGAATCCTCTTCTATGTAAATTTTGATAGTAGTTCTTGTGGACAACACAATCCTATAACTAGAATGCAACGTTCTTTCGATAGGTATAGTCTTGACTTACATGTTTCTTTTAGCAGTTTTAGTTCTCTCAAATTCATTCATTAGTGACACAAGTGATTGACATGTTTCTTTAAATTAATTTGTAATATTGATTTATGTCTTAGTATGATCTAGCTTAAGTTGTATTAATATTAGTGTCTTTTGTATTATTTAATTTTTCTAAAATTGGTGAATACCGTTAATAAATAAATAAGCACCAAACATTAGATTATATTAATCAGTTCAGCATTCGTTCCAATTCTTAAAGTTCATCTTTATTAAATTCATAGAAAGATTCAAGAAATATTTATATGTTTAAAACGGTTTTTGAATAAGTCGCGTCAGGTATCTATGAAGTTTTCAATTTTTTACAGGTGGAAATCGAGTACAACGATCGTGCTCAGGTGACGCCACTAAAATCAGCGCCCGTGGCGCCGAAGGTGTCAAAACCGGCGGTCGAGGACGAGGGCCCGGACGACGTCGACATCGACGCCATCTAGAGACGGCGGCGGCAATAACGGCAGGGTCAAATCGTTTCCCAGTTTTCAATGTCAAAAAAACGCTGCTTTACTTTCATACTATTACTAAAAATCGGTGTTTTTTTTTTACATTACTTTTACTATGCATAAGAAAGGTGTTTATTATATTTACATGATATAATTGCGAATAGGTTAAAATATTGCGGCTCAGTGGGAGAGGCAGTTGTTGATTCCGCTGCCGATTTCTGTGAGAGTGCAATTTTATTATTGTTTTAATGTCGAATAAAAAGAATACAAAAGCAACGTTAGTTTGTTTGGATCCTTTTTTTATACTATAGTAGCCGAAAAGCGTTACAAAAATTTACAGGGTGTCCCAACTCCATGATTTTTTTTTCGCTTCTGTATATGATTTGACGATAAAAATGTTTAAGAATACTAATTTTTTTTGAAAGTAATGATAAATGTACAGAGTTTCTCAAAAACAAAGTTTTCATTGTCCTGTATATTTTACCAAATTTTTACTTTGTCTAATTCTACATCAAAAATCTATGATAATACACTATACGTCAAATATTTATTAAATTATTGATTAAATTTTAACGCACGTCGTAACTCGCAGATTATATTTCCTTGACAATAGATTTGGAAGGTACTGGATCGGAAATAGAGATCCAGGCTGGCCACCTGACTTATAACACCGCTAGATTTTTCTTATGATATAAAATTACACGTGCCTGAGGGCAATTCCGGAAGAAGTAATAAGAAGCGCCTGTATCACTGAGCTAATAAAAAGGTACGAACTCTGTCAAACCGAGAACGGTCAGCAGTTTCAACATTCACTATAAGTTTTTAAAATTATTCTAGTTTTATAATCCTTTTTGAACTGTTTTAATAGTAGATTGAATAAGAATTAAATAATATCATCATAATAAGCAATTATCTCAAAAATCATCAATATTTGACGTATAGTGTATTATATGAAGAGTAAAAATGTAGTAAAATATACAGGGCGTTCCATTTAAAGGGTGTTTTTTTAGAGGCGAAGAACTTTCATTTGGCAACACTGTTTTTAATGACAGCCGACCTGACAGTTCTGGGTTATTTTTAGATTAGTTTGGTTTGGCAATTCATCATGAACAGACTCACGCCGGAGCAACGTTTCCAAATTGTTCAAATTTATTTTGAAAGACATGGTTCTATTCGAGAAACACATCGGGCATTACGTGAGTCTTATGATGCTCATAATCGTCCTTCAGAGAAATTAATTCGAGAAACTGTTGTTCGTTTTCGCAATACTTTTACTCTAGTCGACAATACGCATCCCGTAAGACGCCGTACAGTGCGCACGCAACAAGCATAGCTGCTGTGCAGCATAGTGTTGATAAAGATCCAAATGTGTCAATTGGTCGTCGTTCTCAACAAGTGAACTTATGTCCATCCACTTTACGGAAAACTTTGCGCAAAGATCTCGGATTGCGAGCATATAAAATTCAACTTGTCCAGGAGTTGAAACCACAGGATCATCTTTTGCGCCGTACATTAGCTGAATGGGCGGAACGAAAGATTGCTGTTGATCCACGATTTCATATTAAAATTTTGTTCAGTGATGAAGCACACTTTTGGTTAAATGGCTATGTAAACAAGCAGAATTACCGAATTTGGTGGGATGAGAATCCACGAGCTATTGGCGAAAAACCGTTACATCCAGAAAAACTAACCGTTTGGTGCGCTTTATGGGCCGGTGGAATCATTGGTCCTTATGTCTTCAGAAATGCTGATGGTCAGAACGTTACAGTAAACGGTGAGCGATACAGAAACATGATAACTAACTTTTTTGTGCCTCAATTGAAAGCCGTTGCACAAATTTGGTTTCAGCAGGACGGTGCCACGTGCCATACAGCGCGCCAAACAATTAATTTACTGCAAGAGACATTCGAGCAACGAATAATTTCAAGGAATGGACCTGTAAACTGGCCAGCTCGTTCTTGCGACTTGACGCCATTAGATTATTTTCTTTGGGGCTATGTTAAGTCGCATGTCTACGCTGATAAACCCGAAACACTTGAGCACTTGGAAGCCAACATACGACGCCTGATTGCCGAAATACAGCCTGCAGTACTGGAAAGAGTGTGTGAAAATTGGACCTCTAGATTACGCCACGTACGCGCCAGCCGTGGGGGTCACATGCCCGAAATCATTTTTAAATATTAATGCCAAAAAAAATTCTTTAATATAAAAGCAAATTCGTTCATATCAATAAAATATTTTGTGTTTAATTTCAATTTAAAGTTCTCCGCCTCTAAAAAAACACCCTTTACAATGACAACTTAAGATGTCTGTCAATGTTTTTGAGACACTCTGTACATTTACACTGTCAAGAAAATTAGTATTTCCAAACACTTTTTATCTTAAAATTTTTTTTCATATCATATACAAGGGTGAAAAAATCGTGTGTGAATAAAGTTGGGACACCCTATATATAGATGCATTTTAAAAACGGTTTTCGAAAAAAAAAGCCTCGATATTCATTGTCCAGATGTAATGGACTATAAGATAAAACCATTTTGGTACTGACAAAAAAACATCTTTTAATTAACACTAACAAAACTGTCCAATGCACATTGGTAAGTAAAAAAATATAATAATAACATAAGCTATGTTATCAAAAATAGATTTAACAGTAAGGTTTTTCTTCTTAGACAACTGTGTTAGCTTGGAATGAGTAATATTATCTCAAATATTTCAGTAACTAAACATTTAAGCAGGTAACTTTTATAATCAAGTAATCTTACGAACTATTTTAAATGTATGGCTGCCAACCGTTAAACAGCCTGCACAAGTTGGCAGGATCCATCGCTTGCTGTATCAAAGTGCCGACCTGTTGTTCCACACTCGTGGGTTTCCCTTCTTCGGTACCCTGTAGCTTGCCGCGCAGTCGTAGAAGGGCTCGCTGAGCCGAAACATTTTTGTTTTCTAACAATACAAAGAAAATCCGTTAAGTTGAAATTAAACCATCTGATTCTTACCATCCTCGGACTCTTCGGTCTCTTTATTATAATAATCCTCTTCGGTTTGACGTTTATTCGCTTCTGCCGCAGACACCGTCCAAAAGTACAACGGATCGTACAGCAACACTTCCAAGATTGTTAATATTGTTTGGGAATTTGATCTGAGTACTTCCATAGTCTTTTCGCATGATTTCCTGAAGAGACCCTCGGTGCCCGAAACACCCATGCCGTCGACGATATCTCTTGTCAAGCGAAAAGGCACCGTTTCGGGCGTAGGGAGGACCTTCCCTTGTTCGAAAGCAATTCCTAAAAGTGAATATATAAGTGGAAGTTTTAGAATAGAAACCGTTTATTTTATGAATAAAATAACAGTAAAACTCTATAGCAGGATGATAATTATACAGGATGAATGAAAGAGTCTAGCAAAGTTTACGGCTTCAAATGTTCCTTTTTTAAATTTGAGCTACGCGACTTTCAAACGTTTTACGGGACAAGTTCCGCGTAATCACCCGATTGGTCTCCCCCAGACTTCTTTTTGTCGGCACATCGAACTGAAAGCGAAAAATGATGCCATCCACCTTGAATCTACTGATTGCAAGTCTATGTAAAATTGTCGCGAACGTGGCCCAAAATCCCATGATTCTACAGTCGAATTACTAAAATTATTTCAATGTCGAAAGTCTCGTAAATCCTTGAATCAATTATATCTGATATCAAAATAATTCATGTATTTGTTGTGTTGTGCAGATTATATATACTATTTAAATAATACTCATTTATTTCCCAATTTAACATGGACCTGCACCAGCAAAATCACCAAGGAGGTAGAACGCAGAGTAATTTTTTCAGGGATACTAAGCTATTTAGAAGATCCGATGAACCTAACTACTGGACTACTGGAATTTCGCCATCGCACATGGCAAAACCAGTAACAAAAGTATTAGTGCAAGAAATAGAAAAACCTTATAAAGGTTATTCAAATAAGAGGTTTCGAATGTATCTATTTGATCCTATTCTTATCTCAAACTTTGTTTATGTAATTAGGCTTTTATTTCATTGGGGAATTTAGTACAATATTATCAACGGAGTCGAACAACGTGTTTACATACTTCGGTGTACGTAATCGTCCCTTAGAAGTAACCATTCGCAAAATAGTGCATACATTCGAAACTACCGAACCTGTGCACTCGATCACAACAAAAGTACGGAAACGTCCAGTTCGTTCGGTCGAGAATATTCAAGCTGTTCGTGAATGTGTGGCTGAAAATTCATAAATGTCTGTTGAAAGACGTTCACAAAATTTGGGCATTAGCAGAACTTCAACGAGGCGAATTTTGAAAAAAAGATTTAGGTCTTCATTCTTACGAGATTCAACTTACACAGGAGCTAAAGCCAGCCGATCATGGACAAGTTGTACCTTTTGCAACTGGATCCTAGAGAGGGAAACATGCCAGTTTTTGCAGTAAAATCATTTCTAGTGACGAGACTCATTTCTACTTGAACGGTTATGTAAATGAACAAAATTGTCGCATCTGGGGCAAAAAAACCCTAGGCAAATCCACGAAAAGCCAATACATGCTCAACGTGTCACAGTTTAATGCGGTTTTTGGGTTGGGTTGAGTGCAACTTTGGTGGTATCATTGGACCATATTTTTTTGAAAATAAAGACGAACAAGCTATTACAGTAAACGAAGAACGATATCAAACGATGATTGATGGTTTTTTTATAGAATGAAATAATGGATATGAATTTAGATAATATGTGGTCCCAACAAGATGGTGCGACATGTCATACAGTACGAAACAAATTGAACTTTTGCGTACACGGTTTGGAGGGAGGATTATCTAAAAAAATAGCCAGCTAGAACATACGATTTAGCGCCACTGGATTATTTTTTGTGAGCATATATAAAAATATACAAAGCTTATACAAAAATAATACCTAAACTGTAAAAATGTACAGGCATAACTGTTGAAATGTGTTTAAAGGTAATGGAAAATTTCAATAAAAGAATTGTCGTGGTGTGGTGGCCATTAAAAATAAAAAGCAAAGCAAGAAAATGCGTGGAGGTAGAAGGTTATCTTTTTGAACACTTATAATAAAGATTATATGTTATTATTATGTTTATTTTTAATATGGGTATCAAGATAGTATAGTTGTATACAAATGGTTTATGTAAGATGGTTTGTTGACCTTTTTGTATCTTATGTCTAATATTCGTAAAAGTTTCTGTCAATAAATTAATTTCCGCTGCTAGATATCAATGATTTGCAATAAAAAACATCACGAAAGTGTTTTGTTCACAAGTTTGTTCTTTTTTTTTACCTTCTCACCTAAACAAAACAAAGGTAAGGACACAAAGTCACGGTCTCATCAAATCCATATAATTTTTTAAAAGCTACACGTGTTTCGCTCCTATCGGAGCATCATCAGGCCTAGACCTACACAAATCACATTACAACTAACAACAAAAAAAACCTTTTTTCACGTGTAGCTTTTAAAAAATTATATGGATTTGATGAGACCGTGACTTTGTGTCCTTACCTTTGTTTTGTTTTCGTTTGGTCTCTTAAAGAAAAATGGATGATACGTTTCTATTCTCGCCTAAAAATGTAGTTCAGGGCCGTATCATGGTTAAATAAATATGAAATATTCTGGTGATGGCATTTTCTGTACGAAACTTATAGTGGTTTAAGAGTGAGGCAAGGATTTAATTAAATTGAAAAAAAATGAGGTCGGTATTTTAAAAAAGTAAGTTGATGATGGTAGCCAGAAGCCGAAACGTCAGATTCAATATTTAATCTTAGTAAGTTATAGAGCAAAAAAAGTGGCCACGAAAATGTGTTTTTCATATTGAGTTATCTTAACAAACAAAGCCAGGAAAAAATAAAAACCAAAATTGAAAATTCCGGTTTTTTTCGAATATTTTCGGAATTTCTTAAAACGCAAAACGGCATTTTATTGAGCATCAAATTGAGCAATTTTCCCTCGATTTAACCGAACCTGTATCTCTTACGGTTTCCGAAATCCCAATAATGCGCGTCGAATTCGAGCCATCCTGTACATACCATCTTACCTAGGACATGACTAGCCCTGTTTCTATTGCGTTATTTGCGTTATTAACAGTATTTTACTGATTCATGCAGTCAGTCTTGACGTGTACAGTGTCTTTTAAACAATTAAATAATACAAACATTCTTAAAAATGTAAAAAATACGATTTCCCACTATTGTATTTTAGGGCTCAATTCTATTTTTTAATAAGAAAGAAACAAAAATGTAAAAACTGAAAGAATTGAAAAAAAAGACGTCGAATCTTCCAATAGCCAATTTTAAATAAGAAACTTTTTTTACATTCTTGACTCATTACTAATTACATTAATCACAAAACTATTACTCACCAAAATCGATATGTATAACCTCGGCAGTTTGCTTGTCAATAAGAATATTACTAACATGTCGATCTCCAATACCAAGGATATAGCCACACATACTAGTTGTAGCGACGCTGTGTATATAAGCCCTCTTTCTCTCGTACCACACCGAAGGTTGCCTGAAGTGGGTTTCAAAAAACTTATGGAAAACTGGTTTAAATTCGGAACAGATTGAGTTGAAAACTTCGAGCTTCGTTTCAACGGATTTGTCTGAACAATTCTAAAAGATAAACAGAAAATTATTATTGTATAGGAGAGCCCACATAAGAAACCTTTTCTCAGGATCTATTACAAAAAAAAATTATTTAAGTTTTATTGTACGATGCTATATGTACCTTATATATTCTATTAGTTTAATTCAAATATTAATACCTTAAATTTCGTTCGGCATTCATTAGGCGTTTTGTCCTGAGGCCTAAACTCCCTATGGGCGCCCATATATTCAATATCCTTGCTACCAGTTAGGTAATCTCCTATAGGCATACTATTGGCGACCCACTCCAATATCCCACTTCGCATGGACAACGGTACGATTTTATATGTTCTGATCAGCAAATCCTTGGTTTGCTTATTGGTAGATAGTAGGTCGGTCATTATTGTGAACACTTGCTGCATGACGGCGTCCTGTCTCAAGTCATCCTGACCTTTCACTAGCTGGTAATGGCTCTTACCGTTAGTGCAGAGACATTCTATTCGTTTAGGTGCATTGATGCCTCCCACGGTTTTGTATTTGTTTGAGAACTTTGAAATACCTAAACGAACAAACAAGTTGTTATAAATAGAACCATTCTTTCTTCAAGAGACACAAAACAAAATAAAAAGTAAAAAACTTCAAGTCAGGGTTTTATTAAACATACAGTCTGGAAAACTACCTTTTACAGGTAAATGAATTTCCTGGTTGAAAAAATCTCGAACATGTCAATTTTTTTGAATTTTTTGCATGTTTTCAGGTTTCTGCAAAAGATATAGGGTGCGTCAAGAAGACTGGTCAGCTGTCAACTTTATTATTTTAAATAGAACACCCCATATATTAATCAATTTTTGAATTCTAAACACATTTCATGTATCATACATTATTACCAATCTCAAACTGTTTTCGAAATATCAATAATCAACATTTTTAAAAACTTTACCAGGCTTAAAATCTAAATGATTTAACTCGGAGAAATATGAGTTGCACTTTCCTATCTTATTTTTTCATACGCTATCGTTAACTTTAGATTTAAGTGCCGCTTAAATAAAAAAAACAAATTCCTAGTTTGAAATTGTCAAGCAAATAATGCCCTTTTTTAGTAAAGGTATTGGAATAGAAAATTTGGTAGAAAGTTTAATTAAATGTTCAAAATGCTTTTCAAAATTCTTGCACTTCCTGACAATAGAAGGAAAGGAAAGAAAGAAGGAAGATTGAAATTACATTTGTCAATAACGTTTCGAATCATTTCTTGTGTAATTTGGCCAGCTTTATTTGTTTTGCGTTGTTTTAAGTCAGGTTTTTATATTTTCAGGTTTAGTGACAAATACTCTATTTTTCAAATGGCAGTAAGAAAAGTGATCTAAAAGGGTGAGGTACCCCCCTACCCCCCTGTCTATCTATCTATGGGGGAAAAGAAAATTTAAATAATCACGCACCTCTCGTCTATAGTGCGGAAGGCCTCCTTTTTGTTAAAACTACACTTTTCTGTAGTTTTGACCAGCCAAATGTCTAATTTCAGAAACAATGCGGTTTTGACCCATTTCTAAATACTTTACAGAAGTCAGGGATATAGGGTGTTATACATGAAATGTGTTAAGAATTAATCATAGAATCCAAAAATGCATTAAATCATTCATAAAAATCTCACTCAGAAGAGGAGGGAGGCAAAATCCCATTGCTAGTCCAATAGCTTATCTAAAAAACTTGTTATTAAAAAATTGTGATCAAGTACTAGCTTGAGAAGTGTTAAAAGAGCATCAACAATAAATTTGTCAAGTGTTGACTTAAGCAAAAGATCTCTGACCAAATCAAGGCAATCACCAGGTGGAATACTCGGAAACAAATTTTTAACATCTCTAATTTTTAATTAACTCTACTGAATTTTTTGTCGAATAAGCGCTTCTAAAAGCAGTTACATCTCTTAGTGTGGTATTTAACCGCACTGAGAGATCCATGAGATTCACCACCTTAAAGTTGCTGGATCGTTCCCCACTTGTGACATTTAACGTTTTTACTTTTTTATATGTTTAATTTTATCTAAGGTGAATATTGTGAACCTAACCTAGCTATAGATTTGTTGCTAATAGTAATGCGATCTGTATAGGTGTATGTCTAGGTAAAAAGTTTTTAGGCTTGATGATGCTCCGATAGGAGCGAAGCAAGTGTAGCTTTTTAAAAAAAAATGTAAATATATTTTTAATGAGCTACTGACTTAAGTTTTTTACTTTTGTTTTGTAAGTTATTATAGAGATATTGCAAGTTGCGAGATTATAAGCAAAAATAGTGGTCTGTTGATCGAAGACTAAAAGCTAAATTATTTTGGACAATTAACGTAAGATCTTTGCAGGTTATTTTGAAGTGACAATTAGTATAATTGTTTTTAAAATAAAATGTTGAGGTTTACTTTAACACTTAAGAAACCATTGCTCAGCAGTATGGCAAGTGTTTTAGTTAAAAACTTTCCACATATACAGTAGTGGCAGAAAGTAGAGCAACTTTTAAAAAAATTAAATTTCTTAACAACTAACAAAGGAATAACAATGATATTTATCCACAATACTTTTGGTCAAGTAAGTAGTCTTAAATCAGATAAGAATTGACCTTCTAAATATTTCTGTTTATTTTTAAACTGATAAGAATTTGTGTACCTGGCAAAGTGGAGCAACATTTTTCTTAGAACTTACAAATCGAATAATATTAGTTTAATTCCAGCTGTTTACCGGTTGCATTAAAAGCAAAGTTAGTTTACAATGCCTAGAGGACGGCCTTTATCCGTTGATTTAAAAACACGAATTATAGACTGTCACAAAAATGGTGAAAAACGAATCAATATTGCAAGAAGATTTAGTTTGAATAAATCTATAGTATCGCGAATAATTTCACGTTATGTGAAGCATGGACTTGTTTTACCTAGAAAAAACAGGAAGACCAAGAAAAACCGATAAATATCAAGATAAACAAATTTTGAAAATATCTCAGAGTGATCCATTTTTGGGTTCAAGTAAAATAAAGCAGCGTTTATCAGAAGAATTAGGCGTTCAGGTATCTTCAAGGACAATAAGAAGTAGATTATGCGAGGCCAAATTATTTGCAAGACGTCCAGCAAAAAAGCCCTTATTATCTGCAAAAAACAGACGATCCCGTCTTCTTTTTGCTCGATCTCATTTGCACTGGACAATTAATGACTGGAAAAAGATAATATTCAGCGACGAATCAAAGTTTAATTTGTTTCAAAGTGATGGAATAGCATATGTTCGACGTCCTGCAAACCAAAGGTTAAATCCCAGATACACTTGTCCAACAGTAAAACATGGTGGTGGATCAGTTATGGTGTGGGGCTGCTTTTCCGGTTTCGGAATGGGGCCACTTCATAAAATTGATGGGATAATGGATAGATTTATGTACAAAGATATTCTGGAAAATTAAATGGTTCCATATGCAGACGAGAAAATGCCCCTTAGGCACATTTTTCAGCAGGACAATGATCCAAAGCATTCTTCTAAATATGTAAAGGCTTGGTTTAGACAGCAATATATTCAAGTAATGGACTGGCCAAGTCAATCACCAGATTTAAACCCCATCGAGAACCTATGGGAAATTTTGGATAGGAAAATAAGGGGGAAAACTTACAAAAATAAGGACGAATTGTTCAATGCATTACACGAAGCTTGGATTAATATGGACCCAGTAATAATTTCTAGGTTACTGCAATCTATGCGCCACCGTTGTGAGGAAGTTATCAAAAATGATGGATATTTTACAAAATACTAAAATTGTAATTGTATTTCAGTTTTTACTAAAAGAAAAACATCAATTCTTAAAAAGTTGCTCTACTTTTTTCTGTCCCAGAATTAAGACCCCAATACATTGGACGAAAGAAAGGCTTAACGTTCAATTCTCTTGGCAACAGCTCACAAACTACAAAGAACATTCCAAGTTGTATGACGAAAAACAGGTGCTGGAGCAAGCTTTAGAGGATCCTCTAAGCACAAATTAAAGAACATGATATCAAGGAATTAAAAAGAGACACAGATGTTTCGCTCGGAAAATAGCGTGCTACCTGAAGAATTGAGTGTTGCAGGAAACAAAAAACCAAGACCGCAGTATTACATACATAGTATCGGAGTATGTACGTATCCATTGCAGCATTGGATACGTACATAGTATCCAATGCTGCAAGTTGCCGAGTTACATAAAAATATTATTACGAGAATTGAAACTTAGGAGAGTTAGGAGAGTTATATGCTTACATACAAAGCCATATAGATAAACTCTGCCTATGGGCAAAAAAATGGAAGATAAAGATCAATGAAGACAAGACGGAGGCAATACTAATCACAAAAAAATAAGATCGCGATATTCCAAATCTGGTGGTATTGGGCACGGAAGTCCCCTGGAAGAGCAAGATTCGCTACCTAGGGGTTTTCTTTGACAATAAAAACAATTTTAGCCTTCATATAAAAAGGCAACTTAATCAATGCAATGGCCTGGTACAGAAACTTTACTCCTTTCTGGGTCGAAAGAGCAAGATGTCGATTGAGAATAAACTTCTTGTGTACAAGCAAATTATCAGACCTAAACTCCTCTATGGCTCATGCGTGCTAACTAACATTACAAAAACAAACCTCATTAAATTAGAACGATTTCAAAACAAAACCTTAAGAATAATCACAAATTCACCTATATACGCAAGGAATATTGACATAAGAGAGGACCGCCGCATCGAGACCATAGAGGAGTTAAAAAAAATGAAACACACAAAATTTAAAGAACGCGTAAGGTCTCTTGAGAATGAAGAGTTAAAAAAATTCTTACTAAAATGGCGGGAAAACCAACCATGGAGAGGCGTTTTCTCTTAAACATGACCTAAAAATAATACCCAAACAAAGCGCAAATTGTCTTCTCTCCGACTCTGCACAATCGACCTCATTCAAAATGCCACTCGACGGTCAAAACGCAAGTGACACCGGTTAAAATGCTATGTTTTCTCCGCTGCTAATTGCAAGGTAACAGATCACCAGCTTTCGCTTTGGGGAGGCGTGGCCTCCGCTTGGGCGAGCCACCAATCCCAGAGCGATCCCACCTTATAAATATAGCCCACCTTTTCACGATGCATGAAACATACGAAGAATTCCACGCGAAATTCAAAAATGAAATAAAAAAAGGTGCTTTCATTTAAAAAAAATGAAGTTGATGGTCGTACTGTATATACAAACTTCACGTACAAAAATGCGCAACTTGAAATAAAAATCGACGGGTCCAAGCGTTAACAGTTCTTAAACAAAAACTAAAATGTACAATTATATCAACATCATAACCAAAACACACAAATGTTAACTTTCAAAATTACCATAAAACACCATACCACACAGTGGCGTGTGGTGAGGTTTGGGCCAGGAGGGGCACAGTAAAAAAATAAATTTTTGCAATGCCACGCCTAAAACTCGTTAAAAAATGGTTTCTTTTTTTTTAATAATGATATCATATGAAACAAAAAAAACGAAAACAATGGCACGTTTTGAATAAAAGTTTACCTATCTTTTTTACCTAAATTGAATCCAGGGTCGATTGAACTCAACGAAAAAAAAACTGTAATATCAGAGTAGTCTTTTAATATCATATAAGTCAGTTCACTAAGAATAAAGGCATTTTCTTAGTACGAAAAAGGAACCATAAAAATAAGGTAAGTATTTACTATTTACATGGATTATTGTTATGTTTAGGTATATTTTAGAATACTAATTTCGAGATCATTTTATTGTAATAACATATTTACACATTATAGACAAGCGAGAGGAGCTATTTTTTAAAACAGAAATCCGCTCTACGGTCCTTGGAAATAAATTTTTCTAATACTTTGTCATCAAAATTATTTATTTTATGCACCAAATTTAGATTAATGAACATCATAGCCGGAGCATTTAGTCTATCATTAAGCATGGTATTTCGCAAAAATGTCTTTATGCGTTTAAGCGTAGAAAAAGTACGTTCTGCTTCTGCCGTGGTCATTGGAGTTGTCACGATAATTTTTAATATTTTTGATGTTTCAGTAAACGTCTCATGAAGGGTGTTATTCATGATAACTGAAAGAAGATTCATTGCTCTAACAATTTCTTTTAAATCATCTCTCGAATAGATTACCTCTAATTCTGTTCTTAGCCTTGATTTGGTCAGCATTGGATAAAATGAAGCTACATCATCTAAAACTGCTACAGGAAACTTTTTGAAAATTCTGAATATTTTTCTGTATTAAACAGGTAAGAGGCTTGCAAATGACCCCGATAGGAAAAACGATCCTTCATTTGAGTTGTAATTGTATCACAAATTTCTTTGGCAATAACACTTCGAAAATTATCATCGGTTCGTCTTTTCTTAGGCGTAGGAAATTCGGATTCGACAATCTTTTGAATCGATTCAGTTTCATTTTGGATATTAGAAATATTTTTCTTAAAAATTAACAAATCTTTTTGCAACTGAACGCTGTCTTCATTTTTAGATTGAAGCTGATTATACAGTATGTCAACGTGTGGTAAAATTCTGTGAAAAAGTGTTAACCAAAATACAAACTCTGGATCTTCCAATGCTCTTCGTAGACCGGAAGCTTCATTTGACGTAACGCCTTTTTCACACCTACTTTCAATTTCTTCAAACACTTCTATAAGTTTTTCGCGATTTTCAGAAACAAAATGAACTGTGCGAATATTATAGTTCCATCTAGTAACAACCGCTCTTGGTAATCTTTTATTTATGATTTCTTGTAAAACGTCACACCGAGATGAGTTTGAAAAAAAAACAGGTATTGCTGAGAGATTACTAAAGAACACGCGAACTTTAGCGTTTTGTGATGCCGATTTCTGCATTATTAGGTTTAATTGATGGGCATAACAATGAATGAAATGAGCATTTGGGTATTTTTTTTTAATTTGAGCTTGAACACCGTTGTTCAAGCCGCTCATAACATTTGCACCGTCATAAGTTTGTGCTATCAATTTTTGAGGAGTTTTTAAAACTAGGGGATCAATTTGATCTTCTATGCATGTTTTTAATCCAGTGGCTGTTTTATCTGTAACCCTTAAAAAACCCCAAAAATGTTACCTTAATATTAACACCATTTGACAATAATTCGAGACATCAGTGGTTTCGTCGCATTGGATTGATAAATAGTCAGCATTTTCAATTTGCTTGCAAATTTCTTCTCTACATACTTTTAACATACTATCGAGAATTTCGTTTTGGATAATATTTGAGGTCCCTTTAAAAACAGTAACCGTACGCAAGTGTTCCTTTAATGTATTGTCGAGCTCTGCAGTAAAGTTAATTAGCTCTTTAAATATTCCTTGATTTTCTGAGGATTCTCTTTCATCATGACCTCTAAGTGCTAGTTCAAAAGCACTACAAAATTTTACACAACTAATTATCCTTTTTAAAATATGACGATTTTTCTCGACCTTATTATTATGTAAAACAATACTTTCTCTGTAAGCAGAGCTTAATTGTGTCATAATATTAACCTTACCGAGTATAGCTAAAGCAGTGCAAGAATTGATGTGGTCACGAGACGATTCATGTTTTCTCATTTTCTCAGGAAGATGGTGTAAATCACTGATTCCTTTCCTTGCCCAGTTGGAATCCATTCTAGAGTCAGCTTTAAAAAACAACAGACACGGGAAACAGAATAACAAATTTCTTATTTCACACCCACATATCCACTTATTTTTTTCATAAATATCCTTTGAAAATCGTCGGGTAAAAGATCTGTTCTCGGCTTTTCGCGTACTAGTTTACGTTAAATTTAAATTTGGCAAGGGCCTTCCCAGTTCTTTAATTTTTACCTTATCGGCCAACGGCAGTCTATCAAAATTGATTTCAATATTATCTACAGTATTCATCATAAAACGTAAAAAAATCCTCAAAGCCAAATAGGTATAACGATACCACCAACACAAAAATCGATAATATCGACAAAACAGTACCTCGTTAACAACGAATTGCCAATTAAAACGGGCCTTTCCTTGCAGAATAAAAACATCAGGCCGCAGAAAATCCGCGCCCTAATTGACCTTATGCAACCTGAATATTACAGGGCCTCGTGCATGCTCGCGCCGCCGAAATCCTACATCGGTAGTATCAGTACATGTCGAGGCGGGCGGCGCAGTTTTCGCGCGGCCCAGCCATATGATTCAATCTTCTCACGTGTGCACGTGCCAACGAGGACGAAGAGTTAGAGATAAGAGCGAATGTGATGGTTAGATACGATTTTCTTTAGTTTAAATTTTTACTTAGTAACACAATGTAAAATGTAAAAAAAAATTGGTGTTGCACATTGTCTTGGAGGGGCGCGCGGCCACGCGGCCTTATGGAGCAACCGCCACTGATACCACAACCAATATTTTTATAATATCTATAAATTTCACTTACCAATTATGTGATTATAATCATTTGTCTTGCTAACGGGCAACGAAATCGTAGGCACCAAAATATCACTATAATCCTTTATTTTATGAATTTTTAACTTCGAAGGTATATTAAATTCGGTTTTTCGAGAATTTCCCGAGTGGCTTGTGTCAACAAAATATGCCAATTCAATCAAGGCTTCGGCTACCCTCAGCATTTTATCAATGAGTACGTTTAACCCGTTTCGGTTCTTAAGTTTCTTGATCAGACTTAGGGCAATTGTGCTTCTCTCATTTTGGGATATTTTTGCTTTGGGATTCGTATATTCCCTATCTTTATTGGCATTAACTAAAGCTAACAATAAGGGTAGCGTATGATGTGGATGATCAACAGCGCATTTTTCTATAATTTGATTAATTTGTTGGCCAAATATGTCATGGAAACTCGTAGATATGTGAGGGATAAGTTGGGGTAACATGGTGATGTATTTGTAGGTCGGAATTCCTTGAACCATGCTTTTTAGGTAGTCGAGCAAATTCTTGTTATCGCGGTTATCGAGGAACAAGGCCATTACTCTGAATATTTTAATGTTGTTCAGGTCTGAGGTGGACAGGTTCTTGATGTAATATCTACAAAGAGACGACAATGTTAAAACTGCTTTTTATGAACTTAATAAACAAATTACTTTACTGCTTGCAGCAAAACCAAATCCTTATCCTTCAACGTAATATTCACTTCATTTTCGTCAATTCTAATCTGCTTTTGATGTATTATTTGGGCTTTTCGTTCGTCGTCACTCTTTTTTCGTTTCTGGTCGTTCAGCGCCTGCGCCATTTCTTTGCAACTCTTTATGTTTGACAGTTTCTTTTGGAAAAGGTCCGACTTTATATAACTCATGATCTAAAAGTGAATCGAGTGACATAAACTGATGCGATTTTAAAAAAGAAATCTTACTTGTTGGTATTCCCTGTCAGCAAACGTTGCAATCTTGTCATAAGTGTCTTCGAGGTTTTTTATATCTTCAGGGGTCAAGCTGTTCTGGATCCGTTTGTATATTTGGATGGAGGAGTTGAAGCTGTTTAAAATCGACGTTCTATCCGAATACATTTCCGCCATGTAGATGCCTTGAAGTTTCAGACAGCCAGCTTTCAATCTAGATAGAATAAGTAATACATTATTTTGATAATTACAATAATAATGTCTTTATTTGTAAATACATGCTTGGCGAAGTTGAAGGTACGCTTCCGTACTCATGAACATCATGAACGCAAAATTAGGAATAAGGCAGGAAGCACACATAAATATCATACAATTTCCGGTAAAATATTTCGATCGTTCAAATAAACTAGTTTTATGACTATAGAGTAGGTCATATCTAGAAATGTGTCTCATTTACTCCCCACAAAAATATTTATATAAATTTGTCATGGACCTACATTTCCAGACAATTTTGTATTCCAAATTCTCTGGAAATGCCTTTTAAATTTTTTTTTTACTCTGAGTTGCTAAATTTAATGGTTTGGTATAATGGATTGGGACATTTTTTAAATAATTTAATTAAACAATACCAAACTGTGATGCGTTCTCCTTAGACCATAAACAAAATGGACCAATACAACATCACAAAAGTTAAACTGTATAGATAGTACTAAGCAGTCACAAAGAGTTTTCTGCAATTGAATATTCAAGAGTTGTGTTTAATTGAAAATTAATTAAGTAAATGCTTTCTTAATAAAGTGATTGACATGATGTAAAAATCACAGATCTACGACATTTCGCACATTGATGACTAATAAAATGCAATTTTAAAAAACCGAGTTTTGGAGAGAAAAAAAGAAATTTTATATTCCTTCTTGGCATCATTTTGAAAGGGAAACTGCACTTTCCTTTACCTCTTTTTCTCAGCTACAGGATTAGTACCTAGATTAATTAGTCATTTGTGTGAATTAGACCTTCTATCTAATTATTTAAACAAAAAAGCATCTATAAGTGGGTGTGGAAAATAACCGGAACAAAAGGAAGTATAAATACTAGCCAGAAAAATATTTGTTTTATATCACGAAAATCAGTTGATAAATAAAATAAAAAATAAAAATAAAGTGTCCAGACTGTGGAAAGTCTTTTACTATTTTACTAGTCTTACAATTTTCCAGTCCTCTTTAGAGTTAGAAAAGTTTAAAACTAACAGGACATATATAAAGTGATTTACAGGTACAAACAATAAAATATTAGTTACCTGGGCGTAATACTTTCATCTTTACTCAAATTTCTTAAAAGTTGCTGAGCAATCATTTTATCCTTGTTCAGCCAAGCTAATTGGGCTTCCCTAAACTGTAGCTCGTGCTCAATCGTTCGATCTAAATTAGGCAACTTCCTTATGTTGATGATGGCATTTTCCGCGACTCGGATATGCAATTCTTCTTTGGCATAATCTAATATATTAAAACATTTCAAAAATGATCTCATACTAAAAAAACAACCAGTTTACCTGCAAAATCTAAAACCAAATCGAAATATTGCTTCAAAAATCTGGGCTCCCTTTTCACGTACTCCCCCAAAATAGTCATTCTTTGAGCTGCAATCGGTTCAACAAATTGAAAGTCGTTCTTTCTTATAATAACGTCCTGATTCTGCCATTTGGCGAGTACATCCTCAAAATTGCCAGATTTTATTGCTTTAAAGCTGTCTTCCAACTCGACCAGCGATTGCAGCTGTGACGAAATCGGATAGATATTTTTACTGCTTTCCAGACTGGTATGTTTTAAATTATTTATAACGCAATTGCTCAATTCAGTCTTCGACGTTTCGAACGTGTAATGGTCGTTTTCACATAGGGCCTTTAATGAGGCGAACTGATATTTGCTGTACTGGTCTGAAGATCTCTAAAAATTAAATAAAATACTTTATTATTATGTAGTTTTATACATAAAAACAGGATATAGATTATAAAATATAAAAGTAAACAATAATAGAAACAAAGTGTATTAGTAAACGATCGACCTTATATAAAGATTTATAAAATTTTAGGTCTGTCAATATTATAAATCGCTATCCTGAACAAATCTCAATTCCCCTCTGGTATATAATAAATAATTCTTTTAAGCAGGATGTTTTTCTAACAAACCTTAAATTAGCTTAGTAAAGCCCTTATACAAAAAAGAAGATGCCAGAATGCTACAGGCCTATTACTGTAGCATATAGTATAAGTAGCTCAAATATTAAAATACACGTGAGGCTTGTAAGGTATTCTAAACTATTGATGTAATAAGTTTCAGTGGGTTAATGACATAAAGGAAGTGAGTAAAAAATAAAATTTAATAGACAATAGTCAAATTTAGAGAAAACTAATCAGAATAATGTTGAACACTTTTCAAAATTGTGACCTATAAAAGTGATACATTTTTTATTAAAAGCTTTTCTGTTCCCTTACTGTTAGTGACAAAATGTTGTATATTTTTACACTAGGATAGTGAAACGACCTAAGGTGTAGGTTGGTAGTACTATCTGTACTACCAAGCTTTTCTGTTCCCTTACTGTTAGTGACAAAATGTTGTATATTTTTACACTAGGATAGTGAAACGACCTAAGGTGTAGGTTGGTAGTACTATCTGTTAAATTTCTTTCAACATTAAACCTGTTAGATTAAAATTGACTAACATATACACCTATTTCAGGGTTTTCGCGTATAAAATGATAAACACTTAAAATGTATAAAGATCGAATTGCCATCATTGCCTACAAGAGGTACGTTGACGATGTTTGTCTCGTTTGGGGTGGTAACGATAATGATTTGCCCGAATTTTTAACGTTTATTAACTCCCTAGACAAAAATATAACTTTTACGCTGGAAAGGGAGGTAAATCAATGTCTGCCATTTTTGGACTTACTTTTGCGAAGAAAGGACAATACCATTTCCTTTCAAGTCTATAGAAAACCAACCGCACCGGACAGCATGATTCAATTTGACTCTCTTTCTCCTGGACAACATAAATTTGCTGCATTTAATTCTCTGCTATACACATTATTTAAATTACCGGTGTCTAACGCACCATTTCAAAAAGAATTAAACATCATAAAATCTGTTGCTATTAATAATAAATTCCCAATTTCAAGCTTAAAGAAAAATTTACTTTAAATATTATAATAAGTACAAACGCTCTTATCATATTGTCCAGGAAAAGAAAGAACGTAACAAAAACTTTAGATGTTTAACGTACTTCGGAGGTATCTCACATCAGCTGACTAAGTTCTTTAAGCCCCTCGACATATCTGTTGCTTTTAAAACTTCAAATTCGTTAAAAAGAAATTTGGTAACACAAGTAGATGAACAAGACCCTCTATCTAAATCTGGGGTTTATAGATTACAATGTGCCGATTGTCCCGCTATTTATGTAGGTCAGTCAGACAGGAGAACTTCCACTAGAATACAAGACACTTGAGCCTGGTAAATAAGTTTAGAGACACTGATACTATTGACACCAAGTCGGCCTTTGCTACACTTTTATTGTCCTCGGGCCACAATTTTACTGTTCCTGATAATGTATCAGTTGTGCATGAATGCCAAAAAAGCAGAAAACCTTCTGGAAAAATTAGAAAACCAAAACCAAGAAAAGCCTAATCCTAGACTATGTTAGCGTTTTGGTAATATTGCCTGACATACTCCAGTTCTACTAGAAATATCTTTAAGGACCTGGTAGCGCAGTAGTTTACATTGCTTAACTGACGTGTTTTTCGAGACTAGCAGTAGGTTCGAATCTCGCTTAGGACAATAATTTTATATTTTTGTATTTTAACTTGTGGCGTATTACATTCCTAAGAATTTATTTTATTTAGTGTGTGTGTGTGTGTATAATGTGACCGTAAAGCATGTATGGTTTGTAGTCGATTTTTAAGGTACCAATTTTATCTAACTTTAAGGCTGTTATTGTATTTAGTTTCTTTGTTTTTAATTTTTAGGTCTGATGATGCTCTTAATATGAGTGAAACACGTCTAACCTATTGTTAGAATTAATAAATACGTTTGAGACCGAGACTTTGTGTAGTTCCCTTTAGGTTATTGAATCTAAGACTCTTTGAGAAAATGGACGACTTCTTTCAATTCGAATTGCCATTGTAAAGTGGGAATGTTGGAAATACTTTAACCTTTCTAAAAATGACTTTAAGAATGTAATTTTTGAGTGTCTTTAAAGGTTTTAAGGCATTTTCGTGAAAACTTCTCATAATAAAGTACAAGCGATAAAGCTTTATCAGGGAATTAAAAAAAAATCATTAAATCAATTTTAATGGAAAATTTATGGGTTTAATAGGAAAAAATATTCCAGGAGCGCCTATACAAAAAAATAATTTTTCTCATATGAAAGTGATGATGTTTGAGCTTAAAATTGAGTGATTTTGGATATGTGGGATTTTCTGAAGATCTTTAATAGCAACATACAAAAAAAAAACATTAAATTCATACAACAGAAGAGGGGGTATTATAGTTTTTACTACAGGATGTCCGGGACTAAACAAACTAACTTATATTGTCTTTAAAATCATTTTATCAAAAATAATAAACATTAGTTCGATTAAACTTTTGATAGTCACTAGAAATGTTCCGTCTCTTTTTATCTTGTATAAAACTGAGCTCTAGTTTATCATCAAGGTGCAAACCAGTGCACGTAAAAATTTTTGGATTACTAATGTTTAAATTGTGTCGAGTGTATAAAAATAAAAAGGAAAAATAATGTATAAGTAAATTAACAAAAAAATCTCATTAAATCATTTTTTAATGAAAAATTTAAGGCTTAAATTTAAATATGTCATTGAGTATTGGGGCGTTTATCTCAGCTTAATATTCATGGGGTATGTCTTTTATTTTTTTATAAATTGTATATCTTAGAATAAATAATTATTTATATATAATATTAAAAATTATAGGCTTGCAGCTAGGTTATAAGGAAAAGTTTTATCGATATCCTTAGGCAGTTATAGCCGTTTATAACATCTAACAACTCAATAATTTTTAAACAAAAATATTTCGTTTGTAGAGGTTTGCAACCATCTCAAATCCTTAGATGTTAAGTATTTAATTAATTTTCCCAAAAAAACCTTAGATTGTCGAGGTTTAAACCCACCATAAACCGATTTAGTTATCCATTGTTAATATCTAGACAAAAAATTAACTCCTTTGGAATTCCAGGAGATACAGGCATTATATTGATTAAATAACAGTGGGCGCGGACTATAAATATGTTGCTGACAAACGACATATGCTGCGTTCTTGATTTTGGTGGCTGGATATCGATTGGACACTACCTTTATTTTTGCACACATTATTTTTGCGGCATTTCGGGTTAAGTAAAAAAATGCTATTTTATAATAATATCTTTAATTACACGTTTATTAATATTTTCCTAAAAGCAATGAAGGGAAAAAGCTTAATTTTGGTTTCCAATACTTAATAGATACTTTTATATGTCCCTTTTATAATATTATAATCTAGAAGGATGACACCATTGACAGCTAACTCGCCTGTGGAAGGAACGATTTGAATTTCCTTTTTCCCTATATATGTAACCCACCTCAAACTTCTTAATAATTTTTCAGTAAAAAAGGAGTTTTTAGCTTTAATATTGATAAAAAACACACTGAAACCACTCAAAATATCTTTTTAATACTAATACTGTATGAAAGGTGCACCATCCGAAAGTAAACAACGAGCACAGTTGCCAAATACCTTTATCGCGAGAATATTCCTGGGCGAAATTTACAGCGTTGCCATTCTGTGTGGAAATTAAAAAAATCAAAATTTAAAATATTAATTATTATTAGTGTATAGTACAAAATAGTTTTGGTTATTAAACCAATTCCACTCTTTCTTTTGCTTTATAATAAAGAATGCAATTCAGTTTCTGCTAATTATAATAATTTATTATATCACTTTATTTTCTTCTAGTTTATTCTAGTGTATTCAATGTTCTAAGTTATATATATTATATTGCTGGAACATTCAAAATATACCTATGCCAATGCACCAAACTTTGGCAAAATAGTATGACCAATATTTGAAATTAATCAAGAAAAACGATTTTAATATTGTAACTTCAATGCCATCTATGTATCTATTACCTGACAAGTTTTGTTACTATCCCTCTTAAATAAATTCCACTGTCCCATCCTCCATAAACATTCATACTCCGGTTCTTTGGACAAACTGTCAAACAACAGCGGCAACTGGTACAGCTGATTCATCTTGAAGCTTTCGATTAAATTTTGTCGGCTCGACTCGGAATTTTCTATGGGATGCATCGTGTAGTAGTTCATGACGTAATCCCAATGTCCGATATTTTTATAGTATTCGACCCTGCGCTCAGGCCGTAGTAATAGTGGCATTCCGCAGCCCGATAACGCGTCTAAGTCACCTATAGAATTATAAGCCTAAAAAATATAAGATCGAATTAATAATGATCTGTGGCTGAAATCTGATAAATGGCAACTTAAGTAATAAATAAACACGCTAAAATCAGATTAAAAGAAACTAATTTGAATGGTTTAGTCGTTTTGGTTTTATAAAATGGACTGCTAGGTCACCACATTTAACCCTAGTGGATTTTTTAAACATTATACTAGAGCTACGACAACATGTCTTCGAAGCACACACAAAATCACAAGTTCAATCCAAAGCAAATTAATTAAATGATAATAATGAATAACCAGTGATCAAAACTGCATCAAAGAAATTCCTAAAGTGTGGATGTAAATGGTACCATTAATATTCAAAAAACAGCCTTAACTTAGTTTTACTCAGATTTAATAGTAGGTCGTGCAGGTCGTCTTCAGAAGGGAAAATGGTTAGAAGTGATCGCAAAGATTCACTAATGGATAGCAACGGAAGAAGAAGAAGGAGGTTCTGAAGAAGTGTGTCATGAACAAAAGCCCTTGACAAATAATAGAATCATTTTTTACATGAATCGCTCACTGCAGCGTTAGTAGAGTTTTTTTTCCCTAAAGTCATGCCTTAAATAGAAAATGATATTCCTCCAGTTGGTTTTTAAGTAGGCACTCAAATATCTTGCCTAAAATCGGCATAAGAGAGAACTAACCCAGCAGCTTCATTAGAGGTGGTGAACTACTTTGTGAAAAAATAAATTCTTAAGAATTCTAAGAAATTAAAGGGGACACAAATTTATATAAATCACGATCGCACCGATCAGGAACAAGCCGAACGTAAACTTCTTTATAGACACTTACGCGAAAAAAAACAACAAGCAGGCATATATTAGGAATAAAGTGTTATTCATAAACGGACAAAGCAGGACCCCGGACGACCTGAAAAAGGAAGAAGCTATGCAGCTATCACGTCTTGAGTTTCAACGACCACCACCGTATCCGACTCCTAAACGAAAAACTTCTAGTAGCGATAGCAAGAATCCTAATCATCCCCTAAAAAGAACCCTTAGAAGTGGAAGTGTGAGTAGTAATAAATGTAATAAGGTGTCAGATAAAAATTAGATACTTACTTCTGATTGATTAAGACAGTTTTTTGGTTAGGTTTAGGATAGATTTTTTAACTATTTTAAGTATTCTAAATGTTTTAAGTGTTTAAGTATTTTGGTCTATTGCCGTATTTTTTTTTTAATTCTCACTAAGGTTTTCTATTAAAATGTCTCTTGTTGTTTCTCATACTAACATATGTTCCTTGCATGCTAACTTTGCAAGTTTTAAAAATTATGTTTTTGATGTTGATTCGGACATTGTTGGGGTGACAGAAACTTGGTTACACCCAAGTATAGATAGTTCAGATATTTGTGTTGAAACTTGAAGGCTACAATATTTCTAGATGTGATCGGCTAGGCAGACGTGGTGGTGGAGTGGCCTTCTACATAAAATCTAATATTTCCTTTGAAATTGTGAGTGCGTTATCATTTGATTTTATTGAATGTATTTGGATTAGGATTAAGTCACGTAATGATAATGCTGTTATAGGAAATGTCTACAGACCACCAAATTCCAATATAGACCAATTCTATTTACATTTAGAGAATATTTTGGCTAACTTATATACTCTATCTGAGAACATTATATGTACTGGTGATTTTAACATTGATTTTCTAAAATTTTTAGATAATACTAAACGCTTAGAGTCAATAATGGACATATTTAGCCTTACCCAAGTAATGAATGAACCAACTCATATAAACCCTGCTTCAGTATCCTTAATTGATTTAATATTTACAAACATTGAATGCATACAAGAGACCAGAATACACAATGTACATCTTTCTGATCATTTTCCCGTGTTTCTAAAATTTAAATTTCAAATTGAAAAGCAGCATCCAGTGGTATTTACTTTTCGTTCTTTAAATAAAATAAGTCTTAATAATTTTCAATACGATCTCGAATCACTGCCATATTTATGAGTTGCGTGATATCAACGAAAAAGTGGAATTTTTCACTGCAAACATGCTAGCTCTTTTTGACAGACATACACCTATTAAAACCTTTAAACGCAATCGTAACTACAAATACGCTCCCTGGATAACTGATAAAGGCTTCTTCAGAAATTACGAAATAGAGCGTTGGGTAACTTTAAAACTACAAGACAGCCAGCGGCCTATGATTATTATAAGCAATTGCGCGATTTCATGACGGCAGCGATCCGTAATGAGAAAAAAGCCTTTTTACGAACAAAATTTAATTCGAATTTATCAAGTAGGGAAACCTGGGCAGAACTGAAAAAACTAAATGTTGTTAAAAATAGACAAAAGAACATTCCTAGAATTATGTGATGTAAACTTAACTAATATATAAAGCAAAATAATAGACGAAGAGTCCTGTTTACTTCACAATCTTTATTTCAAGAATCCCGACGCGTTTCGGTTGTTAAACCATTGTCAAAGGAAAACTATGTAAGTAGAATATAAAAGGTTTTTATTAAACTAATAAATTAATTAAAAACATAGTAAAACTTACATGATATTATTACAAAATGTCCATAAAAAGGTTAAAAAAACGGCACACACATAACATGACAATATATCAATCTAAAAAACATGTCATCACACCATATTTACAAACAATAACGGATTTTGGTTTTTAAAAAACTTTACATGGGTATTACATTATACACAGATATTTAATACTATTACTAATAGGGACATCTAGGATTAAATGCGGTTAACAGAAAATTTTAAAAAAACAGTAAATTCACAGGAATGTGGAAACTACTTAAACAAATTTACAATTTTGGCCGCCTCTCGGTAGTGGGCGTTAATAGGTTCGTTCAGACAACTAACTTGTGTATTTATTTCTAGTTTTGCTATTTCTAGATTTTCTAATATATTTAATTTTTTGCTTTTATTTAGGCTGTGCAAAACTTTGAAATTGTCGTCTGTATTAAATGAATGACCTGTTTTTCTGAGGTGCAATCCAAATACAGATCTTTTATCATTAGGCGACTTCTGAGAATTTAAATGTTCTTTAATTCTTAATTTGAAATTGTCATGTTATGTGTGTGCCGTTTTTTTAACCTTTTTATGGACATTTTGTAATAATATCATGTAAGTTTTACTATGTTTTTAATTAATTTATTAGTTTAATAACAACCTTTTATATTCTACTTACATAGTTTTCCCTTGACAATGGTTTAACAACCGAAACGCGTCGGGATTCTTGAAATAAAGATTGTGAAGTACAGCACAGGACTCTTCGTCTATTATTTTGCTTTACATAATGGTACTTCACCCTGGAGAAATTTATGACAAACTTAATTAATAATTTTTTTACCTGGAACTGTATCACAACCGTATCAAGCAAATCAGAATCTGCTGCAGTTTTATGATAATAAAATTGATGATTGAATGATTCGAAATAACCGAAATCGAGTTAATAAGAATTATTCTTTCCATAAAAAGTAAAGCTTATGGTTGTTATGGGCTTAATATTATATTAATTCAGATTTGTTGTCTATTTATTGTCCCCTTTGTGCTTCTCATAATAAACGAATGTTTGAAAAATTCAGTATTTCCAAATATGTGGAAACACGCGTTAGTCACGCCTTTGGCCAAAATAGCTCAACCAAAGGAACTTAAAGATCTCCGATCAATAAGCATTCTTCCCGTTCTTTCCAAAATTCTCGAAAAAGTTGCAAATAATCAAGCTCGAGTATTTTTGAACAGTCATAAAATTTTGCCACTCAAACAATCAGGGTTTCGTCAAGGATATAGCTGTGCTACGGCCATGGCTGATGTGACAGATATCGAGCGTGGGATCAAGGGGAGTTTACTGCTTTAATTTTACTTGACTACACAAAGGCATTCGACTTAATTAATCATAGGATTTTATTATCAATTTTAAGTTATATAGGATTTCCAAGAGATGCAATAACATTTTTTAAATCATTTTTGGGTAATCGCAGCCAGCAGATCATTTTGAATGGTATAAAATCTAACTCAGTACCTTTATCAGTAGGTGTTTCTCAGGGAAGTATCCTCGGGCCATTGTTGTATACAATTTATACATGTCGATTTAAAGACCATTTAAAATTTTGTAGCTGCCATTTGTATGCGGTCGACACCCAACTCTATCTTCACTTTCACTTAAATAATACAGAAATTGCCAATAGAAATATAAATGTGGATTTAAAAAGTATAATAGAAATCTCAACGTGTCACGATCCCCAAATTTAAATCTCCTCAATACTTGTATGATAGAGCAGATTTTTAGAGCAGATACGGAATGTACATCTTCTTACTATTCCTCGACACAGAAAAGAACTTTTTAAACGAAGCTTTTCATATAATTTGGCTTCCAGTTTGAATACCTTAAAGATTACATCATTTGATCTGGTCTGTTCTACTTTTCAAAGAAAAACTAAAGACATTCTGTTTTTACGTCAGTAAATAAAGTTGGTCTTTTATTTTGATTTTGATTTTTTGTGTGATGTCGCTGAATGTGTTTTTGTATTTTTAAGTTTCAACTGTTATGATCTGTAATTTGAAAGATTGGTACTGGTTGTAGAGCAAAATTTTTTTAATGTTATATTTTTTACATTTTTTTAGAGAGCGCCTAAACAGTATCTGGTCTGCGTACCAGAATACTGACGTAACACGGCCTTTTATTTTTCATAGACATTGTGTATTTCTTAATTTTTATACTGTATTTTGTACTTGTTTATGAAGAGTAATAAATTTTGTTTATTATTATTATTATTATAACCCGATAGTTTTTCTAGTAATAATTATTGTCATTTGTTCTCTCTTTCTTATCCTCGTATAACATAGAGGAACTTAATGCAACAAACTTACATATTCCTATTAATACTTACAGTCTGTAATATTTGCTGCAAAGGAATGGCAACCTCCTTATCCACGGACTCATAAATAAAATCTAAAACCGAATGGCCGTTTTCGAAGGCGATTTTATTTTTGGTTTTTTGTTTCTCGAAATCGTCCATCTGTTCCTGACACCATAATTCCGCATACAAAAGTGCGGAGAAATGCGCGGAGCAAAAAGCGGCCGCTTTCGCTATGGCCAGGTAGTTTAGCTTAAGACTTGCCAATCTGGAACAGAATCTTTACGTTATACTATCATAACTAAAAGACTTAATATAGGTTACTTTTTAGATACACTCGGTTGTTGTCTAATGAAATTAATGACGTCCAGCATACACTTCACGGCTTTTTTGTTTATAGGGATAAGGTTCTGATCAGTGGCGGCGCTCGATAATACGGTCAAATTCCAATGTTGGTTAAAGAACTCGTTAAAATGCGCAGCGAGAATTTGAATGACAATTCCATTGTTATTCGAAAGCATTAAGTATATGAGTAGTGGTAGCAGATTCTCTGAAAACTTTGCCTAAAATATTGATGAAAATTTAGTAAAACCACCTATACTCCTTAATTCTAAGTGTAAGATTTATATTGTTCTGATGTCACTATTTAAAAATGAAGTGCATATACTGGGTGACACAGAAAAAAGGAAAAACTTATTAACTTTTTTACTTTTTAAGATAAACAAATGAAATTTGGTATATCGATACATATTCTGTTATTTACCATCACTTCCGGTTTAACAGGAAGAGACTAAACTTTCTTATTTTAAATGGGATACTTGGTATATTATTACGTATTTCGATAGAAAATGATATTCTAAAAACAATGATACTCTATTTGCTACTTTTTGTTTTATACTCATAGACAAAATCATTTTTTTAATTTCAAAATAGGGTGCCATGAATGCGTTAAAAGTTTTAATTTTTAATCAAGTAATCACGGAAAAAATAGTTTTCGTTGGCTTTTATGACTTCGTTTACACGCCTATTTAAAATGTCCAAAACATTTATTTTGGCATTTACTTTACTTTTTTAAATAGCACATTAGTGGAAACAACTACTTTTGAAATACGGTTTCTTTTTCCCAATAATTTGATATGAATATTTTTTAAATCGGTAAATGGAATATGAAAGAATACATGGAATATTTGAAAGATGACGAATTTAAATGAAGAGGTGAATACAGGCACGGGAAAAAAAGAGCATTTAGTCCAAAATTGGACATACCGGGGACAATTAACATTTCTACAACAGGCTCCAGAAGCCATTATAAGGTCATTAATAAAAACTTCCCTTAAATACGCGAATAAGTATATTTCCCCTTTTCAATATAATATAGTATTTTCCATATTTATTTAGTGACGTAAAATCCAATAAAATAAGTAACTCTTTAACTCTATTTAAATACCTTCACTCGGCATACAGGCACTAGACTTTTCAAATAACAACCATCATCAAAAGAATCTAGTAGAGCTAACACCACTGAAGTAATCCATTCGTTGCTCGCGACGACCTTTTTTGGGCACCATACGTCCGAGTTTATCGACGTTTTTAAAACCTGAACGTCGATCCTGATTTGGGATGGTTTATCCCAGTTACTCGTATATGGGACAAGAAAATCTTTATTAATAGGTCCATATCCAAAGTCATAAGAAGAATCTGGAAAAAGTTTTACATGAATAAAAATATATTTCCCAAGAAATCAATAAATACAAAAATTCAATAAATACCACTTCAAGAAAAAAATTAATAACTGTGCATGTTTTTTTTAAAATAAATATTTATTCATGACCCCGAATTTATCTTTTATGCATCTATTTGTCTCTGCAAACACAGTATTTATTAAATGTTTTTAGTTCACTGATAAACCGGATAGTCCTGCGCTATTTTTGTACGTGCATTATTACTTCTAATTTTTACTTTTGACTTTGTATTATACACAAAACAATCCTTATTTTGTTTAACAGAATTTTTTTTCAATTTGTTTTAGAATTTTTTTATTAAATTTTTCTTAAACTTTCTTACACGATTGCTTAAAGTATTTCAGTTGTTTCATTTTTAAGAATAAAATTTTTATGTACAGGAATTTCGTTTTCTAGCCTTTATAATTCATTTAACACGTTAACTGCCACAATACAATTTTTTTTACCCTTCGAGCCAAAAGCTATTTTTTATTTGTTTCACCAAAATAATAAAAATGATGACCCACGATTAATTACTTGTCAATACCTGTCATAAATTGTGTTTTTGAACATGAATCAAGTGTGTCTCACAGTAGGCCACGTGAATCATACTTGATTCAAAACAAAACTAGCCTACTCTTGTTGTTTATCGTCATTTATGTGTGATCAGTCAAACAGTAAAGAACTTAAAACTTGTGTTTTGAAAAGGTGTGTGTTTTGATATTTGTTTATTAGCGGTCTTTATTATTGACTAAGGTAAGGTTTTATCGCAAATCTTGTTTTCCAAGCTAATTTTAGATTTTTTTTTGAAAAGATGGATAGTTATAATAAAGAACAGCAGCGTCTTCAAAAGCTGATGAACGAGATATTTTCTGATGAAGAGCCCGATCCTTTCCGAGAATCCTCAGATGAATATGAACCTGATAGTTCGCCTTCATCATCTTCATGTAGTTAGGAAAATAGCAACGAGCCATTATACTTGCGTTACCGAACAGATGGAATGGTCACGGGATCGTTCTGCGCCGGAGGTGTGGCCTAGAGCCTCGATAGGGTTCATGAGGGTTTTATTTAATTTTATAAGTCGAGCGGCTTTAGATCGTTTTGGTTGAATTTTCTGCTATTCGAATATTTGAATCTTCGCAATATTGAAAAGTTGAGATTGTGTTTATTTTTTTGTTAATTTGTTTGTTAACAAATAATGGCTGACGCGCCACGTACACCCCCATTGTCACCCCCCAAGAAAAGAGTACGAAAACATTTGACCAATGCTGAAAAGGAAGTGATTATGAACATATATAAAACATGTGATAACAGAAGCAGCAGGTAATAAATATTTTTAATATACAGTGTGTCCCAGGATGAGCGAATTTATACCTGAAAATGATGTATACTGAATTACTCATGTTGGTGCACCACTGCATTCTTCAACTTATTGTATTCGTTAAAAAAACACACTTAACAACCAGTTAATCGAACTTAACTGTACTTATTTTTAACTGAAATGTTAGGATGCACTTCAAGTGAACTTACCAACAATTTTTTTACCCTCCTTAAACTTCAGAACTTCATACAGGGCTACGCTAGCTTCCTTCACCACCTTAATGTTACCGTCAACAATATACTGAGCCAACAAGGACAATACGTGTCCCGTAAGCAATTCAAACGGGGTACATTTGTAATCAAACGCCCTTTTCTCAGGCTCTAACACGATTGTTCTCAAATCTGCCGGTCCCAATTCTCCCAGACACCTTATAGCTGTATGGCTCACGTTCTCGTTCGGATAACAGCTCATTTTTATTAGCAACGAAGTCAATCTGTGCAGCAAACTCTTCTCGCAGTCCTCCGAAAAGCCCCTCATTAATTTCAGTTTTACATAAAGTTTGTCAAGTTGGGGTTTTTCTTTTGACAAAATCGTTTTTAAATGGTCCAAACTGTCCTGTCTCGCGGCCATTTCGTTGTATTCCAAAAAAGTCCTTATTTCGTCCTCTAAAGATAGTTGTCCCTGGTCGTATTTAATTTTATGGTGCGTCGCCCTGATTTTGTCGAATTCAGGCGAGGAGGGAAAACTGTCGAGTTTTTTTATCCCGATCAATAGTCGTTCCCCATTCGCAACTATGAGGTATTCTAAGATTTCTATGCAAATGCCTTTTAAAGAATCCTGTTCAGAAAAGGTTTTCTTTAGAGAATTAACTGTAAAAACTAAAAACGACTGAAACTCTTTGCACCTTTCGGGTAAAATCTTTTTCAGGAACGAAAACAGGTATCTCAAGACCGGTTTGCTCAGATTCGTGTTTTGTATCAAATGTATTAGAGAATATATGGTATCCCTTAAGAAATACACTGACCAGGACAAGTTTCTTTTTAAACTAGAAAGAATTAGATCTATAAAAATTGCATAGTGATAAAATGCGTTCAGTCGTTGTTCAGCAACAGTGTTGTAGATTTTTAATTGGAGTTCCAACGCTATTAATTGTATTTTATTCTTAGCTGTTCCGTTGATGAGGAAGTCTGTTAAGGACATACTGCTACATAGGAAGCCCTGTAATGAAAAAAAAATGAAAATTATAACAAATACAGTGAAAGCTCCCATAAGTGGACACTCAGGGTTCCGTAACTTTTGTCCGCTTATGGGAAGTGTCCGTTTAAAAGTGGGTATGTGAGTATAGAGTATAAATAACGGGGTATATAATCATGAGGAAATGAGGTAATACATAATCATGAGGAAAATAAAACAGAAACTCGCCACATTTTTAAAGTATGTATTTATGCTATAATGTATGTATACGCATACAACAACATAAATGCTTCAATACATGGTACGAGAATTAAAAAAAAAAAACACTATTCTTTAGCTTTTTGAAAAAAGTTTAAAATGTTTGTCTGACGAAATTTCACCATCTTTTGCTGAAGAAGACAATTTTCGTAATAACTTTCTAAATTTTTTAAATGTTGAAATGCAGTGAAATCATCTTTAGCAAATTTTTTCAATATAGAAATATGATTTAGAGTTTCCCCATATGAATTTATAGTTTTTGAACCTTTTAGTGAGTCCACCAGTTCCACTTCTTCTTCTGAATCGTTTGGACAAGTTGTCAATGGCATTTTCTTCTGTTGTTATGTTATTGTCTAAGGCCAGGAAATCATCTACTTTCTGGGGGTCTGCTACTCCTAAATGTTTGGCATGTCGCACTAACTGAGCAAGTGTCGCTAAGGGCAGATCGTCTTCAGCATCGCAATAATTTTGCTCAGCAAATTCTGAGCTACATCCACTTTTTCTGAATCCAGCTTTGCCAAAACAGTTCTTAATTGTAGAGGAATTTACTTTATCCCATGCTGTTTTTATAAAATACAAAGCTTCTACCACATTAATAGACTTTGTAAGCTCAGATAAGCTTTGGACATCGTCAATTTTTGTTAAAATATGTTTTAAAATCAAATGCCGATAATAAAATTTAAAGTTCTGTATAATATCCAAGGGCTGACAAACTGAAGTTGTGTTTGGCGGTAAAAATATAATTTTCACATTTTTAATTTTCAGATCACGAGGATAAGAGCATGCATTGTCTAAAAATAAAAGAACTTGCCTTTTTTGGATTCCCATTTTCCAGTCGAATTCCAGTAACCACTCAGTAAAATAGTTCAGTCTATCTTTAGACAACTTTCCACCCACACATGTTTCTCCTTTAAGGGACAGAGTTTTGTCGGGCAATGCGCGAAAAAAAAGTCCACTTTCATCTGCGTTGTACACGTCTTCTGGTTTGTAGCCAAGCAACATGGACGGAAGTTTCTCCAAAAATTGTGACACATCAACTTGATTTACTGCAGCAGCTTCGCCAGATATGCATTTGTAACTCACACTATGTCTCTTGCGCCACTTTTGCAGCCACCCGTCGGACGCACTGAAATTATTATAGCCCAAAGTAATGGTGATTTCTTTAGCTTTCATTTTCACTAACGGCCCTGAGATTGGAATTTTCTGACTTCTAGCTTTCACAAACCACTCAAAACATGTTTTGTCTATAGCAAATCCTTCCTTTAAAAAAAATCCTCCTTTTGATTTATATTAGTTCCTGATTGCCATTTACTCCTGATATCTTCCTTATTTTTGGCAATTTCAGTTGCTTGCGTTTTCCCATTATTAAACATCTTTGCCAAATGACGAACTGAAACACTTTCTCTGTCTAATACGTTAACAACTTCCATCTTTTCCTTTAACGAGAGCATCCTTTTTTTTGCTGCCATTTTACAGTTAAAATAATAAAATATCTCAATCAACTGCGAATTTGCCTGAACTGAAGATAAACTACAAGATTACATACTGGCTAACCAACGAAATGCGTAAATGGAGAATCAAATCAAAATATCTAATATAAATCGGGGAATTACCGAATTTTATGTATGTAGATATGTGCATTGCAATAAGCGGAACTAAAAATCGTCCGGGTATTAGAGTTTCGCGTCCGCTTATCGGAATGCATTTAACATTGAAAATGATATGCTGAAATTCGGTTCCAGGAACTTTGTCCGGTTAAAAGAGATGTCCGCTTATAGGAGCTGTCCGCAAGGAGAGCTTTCACTGTATATTCTCTTAAAGCAAACATCGTTAATTGTCTAAGGAAACACTAATTGATTCCCTTAACAACGTATTCTATAAATTCTATTATTCGTGTAATTTTTATTTTTACATAATAACTTCTGGTGCCTTCTGATCTTATTTTTAATACACTCTTTTAAAGCTGATGATGTATTGGCGGTTGTAGTAGAATAAAGGAAGATTTGTCAAGTATTTCAACATTCTCGTCAAGCAATAATTTAAAATTAAATCTTATTAAGTGTTCTGTAATGTGTTTCTCTTAAAAAAGAAAATCAGAAAAAAATTGTCTTGGATAATTTGTGGGTCCCCTTCCCACAAATAAACCCAGACCCAGTTAATAACTGCTACAAATAAATAATTAAGTGTACTTTTGTGCTAATCTAGTTAACCTATTCTAGCAGATATAAGCAAAGTCATTTTAAAAAGCACAACAGAAAGAAAAATTGAAATTTTGGGTCCATAATAATCAAAAATTATAAAAGACGAAACACCTACAGAGAAATTAAGAAGTTGTTCTGATTTATTAAATAATGCAGCTTTAGCTATGGAAGCTTTTAGCTATAGGAAAAACAACAAACCTAATAATGTTTATTAAATGTGATTTAACAACGTATTCTGAACTAAGATACTTAAGGATCATAAATGTATATCAACCTACTGTCAAGGCTATAACTCTAGCATTAGATTAATTCAAGACATCAAAACAAATCTTAAATATAGATATACAAATAAATCCCTTTGTAAAATTCTTTCCCTATATATTGTTGTTACAGACGTTTTCTCACGTAATAAAATTTCATCAAAATCTGTGACAATTAGTCCTTCAACTCACACAAATATTAATTCTGATATTGTTCAAAATTTAGATCTAGATATCGTGAACACTCAGCCAGTTTTAGTTGTTGATAGTGTAGAAATTCATATTCATGAGAGTTTAATTCTGGAAGGGAATAGCAGTGTTAGTCAATCACCTGACGTAGATTTATTGGAGGATGGATCGTCTTTTTTAGAAATAGACAAACAAATAAGTTATTTCTAGAGAGTGTATTGGTAGAACACTAGTTAAAAAAAGATGAACCATTGTTTATAGAGAATTACTATATGATGTCTAGGTACTATCGTTTAAAAAATTCTCACGGGGGGAACATTAATTATGATAAATATAAACCTTTTAGCAGACTTCAAGTTCAAACAGATAGATAAATTTAATTACCTTCTGGAGGACCGGACTCTTGAATTCTCTTTGGTATTTTCTCTTTATGTTTTAGCTTTGTATAGATCTCCATTAGGAAAAGCAGATATATTTTTAGAAAAACTAGAAATACTAATATGTAGCTTGCCTATAGACTCTAAAGTATTGCTATGTGGTGACTTAAACATAAACTTTTTAAATAAACAAGATAAGCAAACTAAGTGCTCAGAAAACTCGTTTTACAGCAGTTTCATCTTCATTAATAGATTATTTCTGTTCTAATCTTGATCAGCCCAATGTCTATTGCAAAATTGTTAATGCTAGGTTGTCTGAACACGAGCCGGTTCTTGGTTATGCGGATTGCCGAGGACAGCCCCATGAAGATATTTTATCAAAAATTGTGTAATTTATTTACTATGTCTTTTCCTCTCATAAGTATTAAGGAGCCAAAAAGAAAGCCTTGGTACACAAAGGGTCTGGGAAGAATATACGATCTCTACATTATATTTGTAAATTTTTCAACACTTCTTAAAATATTTCAATAATTACGGAAGAATTTACAGAGCCTTAATTTGAATGGCGAAGAAAACTTACTTTCAAGCAAGAATTAAAAAATGAAGTAATAGGGCTAAGGAGTCGTGCTACATTGGCAAAGGTTCTTGAAAAACTTGTCGAGTATTGAGCAGTTTTGGATAGGATGTTGGCACCGGGGACGCGATTTTCGCATTACTTCGGGTGCTCTATGATCGGTTAAATGCCGGTGATGCTGCTGCAGCGGTGTTTTGTGATTTGTCGAAAGCTTTTGACTGCGTGAATCATGAAATACTGCTGGGAAAGTTAAGCAAAAGAAAGTTAAGGTTTGTGTAGAGTGGTTTAAGTCCTACCTGTCTGGCCGAGTCCAGGGAGTACTTTATAACGATGAAATATCAAGGCACTTGTCTGTCAATGCTGGTGTTCCCCAGGGTTCAGTTTTGAGCCCACTGTTATTTCTTTTATATGTCAACGAACTTCCTCAAATTTTTACTGGAGGGAAGTTCAGTATGTTTGTAGACGATACAACTATCTTATGGCATGATGCAAATCCGTCTCAATTAAGCAAAAAAATAACTGTCGGTCTTCACAAACTAAAAACCTGGTGTGACTCAAATTTGTTGAGTTTTAATGTGTCAAAGATTAATATTGTCAATTTTAAAGGTTCCATTAATAATAATATTCTTATGGACTCTCGTTTTGTTGCAACCCAACAGTTTAATAAATTTTTGGGTTTAACCATTGATGATACTTTAAAATTTAAGAAACATATCTCTCGTGTTTGCAGTAAGGTCTCGTCTGGGTGTTATGCTCTTAGCGTGATAACAAATAATTTGGATTTTGCAATATTTAAAAATGCATATAACGCCCTAATTGAGCCGCACCTTCGCTATCGTATCCCATTCTGGGGGTCCTGTTCGCAGTATCTTTTTAATGGCTTGTCTGTTTTTCAGAAGAGACCAGTTCGCTATTTATGAGCAGTAAGGTCTGCTAATCAGGCCTGTCGTCCTTTATTTGTTAAATGTAAATATTTGACTTTATGCTGCCTCTTTGTTTTGGAAATTGTAACACTTATTTTTGAGCAATTTAGGGGTCGGGAGGCCTTGAGCTTGAAAGACTCTAGTCTTGTTAAGAATTCATTTGTATTTGAAGGTAGAAAACTTTTTAACCATTTACCCTTAAACATAAGGCAACTAAAGTGCACAAAAAAAGTTTAAAACAGCACTTTTGGTAATGGTCTGTTTATCGCCATTGACAAAATTTTAAATTTATTACATCTAGGTTACTTATGTGTTATGTTGTATTAAGTATGTAATTTTAATGTATGTATGTACTGTTCTTATTGTATTTTTTAGTGTTTCATATTTTCTCAAGTTTTTTTATATTTCTTGGTTCCTATTATAGGTATTAAAATTTATATCTTATATCTACATTTAAATTTTTGTTTTACCAAATAGCTTAGTCAACAACTATGTTATGATAATAAAGCTATCTTTGACTTTAGCTTTTTTTTTAAACTCACTACTGGACATTATTATAAATTGCCACAGCTTTATACAGAAAACTGCGACGAAAGAAGTTTGACCGATTTCTAGGAATTGGCAACCTATTTATAAAGCTTAGATATGCATGTAAATGTTTCCGAAAGGTAAGGAGTTATTTGTGGAGAAGTAGCTAGCAGTTTATGCACAAAAACTACCAATTACAAAGAGAATAGATTTTCTACGAACAGCCAGCCAAGTTTACATATCTTTACAGGCACTTTCCCAGACATATAAATCTGCAGCATTGACTTTCCAGCTCTTGCAAACGGTACTCAGTGATTTTGTCCAAACATAGAAATAATGCAGTAACTCGTAATAGGTAACATTAAAGACTGTGTCATTGCTTATTTTTCAACCCAATTTCAAATCAACATTCTCAATTCAACTCAACAAATTTCGCGGATCACACGGTTTTCATATGATCTATTTGTTTTTATACTTGCTATCTATATAACTTGGTACCTACATTCTTTTATTCTTGTAATTGTAGGTTAAGTTTTGTTTAATAAAGACATTATTTATTTATTTACTTTTTCCTGTACAAAGCCTACGTATAGGTGTTCATGAAATAAAAATTTAAATAATGTTGTTCTTACCTCAATATAGTTCAGGCATTTTTTAAAATCCTGAAAAGAAAGTTGTTTAGTTGTAAACAAAATTGTCTCTCCGAGGGTTTGCTCGATTGCTTTTTCATCGGTGACCGCTCCAAGTAGACTCAGCACCACTTGATCGATATTTTCTATTAGATTTTCTTTAAATCTACTTCCCAACACTTGGCTCAGATACGTCACTACCACGTTTTTTTCGATAAATTTATCGCCTACGTTTCTGGTATCTGTCGCTAAGGCACGACCGAAGATTTTCGTACAGCAGCGCTAAAATAAATCTAATAAATGCACAATACGAAAGATGTTTCTGATTAAAATTGTTTACCTCAAATACTTGCTTTTCGGTTAAATTAAGGCTTTTAGCAGCAGCAAAAAGGTCGTTGCGGTCTATTTTAAGTAAGAGAGGCAAACAGGTGTCGAAATGTTTAACGTATAGGGTCTTTTTGTCTGAACATCCGAGCATTCTAAACTGGAAATCGTTTAAATTATAGCCCAAATTGATCCACTTGTTCAGTAGAGTTTCGACGTAGGGTTCCATAAAATCTTCGGAATTAAAGTAGTTTTTCAGGCATCGGAAGACTTTTTGCATTAATTCTAAAATAATTTGTTAACTAAAGAATAACTTCCTATAATAATAAAACTTATAATGTTATTATAAATCGATCATCTGATATGAATGTCTTTAAAAGAATACATTTAATTTATCTAAAAGCTGTTAAGGAGGCAGGTTCGATGCAGAGTAATAGTACGAAAGTTGTGAGGCTTGTATACTATATTTATGTTCATTCTTGACTGGTGTATTTTTATACAGTGTGGTCTCGAAAATATTGAGAGAGTCTAGGAAAAGTTTTTTAAATATTAACGCTATAGAATGCATTTTCATGTTTTAAAACTACCTATGTATATCAGAAGTGGCTTTTATTAAAGATTCCTTCATTGACCTCATGATATACATCCTTAATTGATAAATAGCTTTATTTATTTATTTATTTCCAACAGGTTACAAATAACTAGACCTAACACCCCCTTGACGAGCACTAATTAGTTGGGGATGATGATGATTTTTTTTACCGGGCTGTGTGACCTGTATACGTGTCACACCAACTTGGTGAGATATAAAAGGTTTATATTAAGTAACATGAAATTTTGATCCTCTCTCTCTCTCTCTCTGTGTCTAAAAAAGCCTAAAAGAGATAGAAATATTTTTTTAATTCCAGGCAATTAATTCTAGGCAATCTCTCTCACTTTCTGTTTCCAATGCTGAAATTCTTTTTTTTTTATATTCTCAATAAGTTTCAAGAAAATTAGGAAAAGCTGTTTTTTGCAATTTTCTGGAAAACTTATGGACTTAAAAACTATTTTTATTTCGATCTGACACAAATAGTTACCCAAGAAAAAAATAACATAATAAATAATACAATAAATTCACATGGGTACCCCTTTGGATTTTTTCAAGGTTTTTTTTTTGGGAAAGACTTTTTGTTAGTACATTTTTAAAAAAAGTATTATTAGACTTTTTTAAAGAGTTTTGAGCGCTTTATCGATTAGTAAAAAAATTTAATTTAAAAAAAAAAAAAAAAATTTACCCAAAAAATTTACAATTTTTCAAAAATCTTCTATAATTTCTTTATTTTAAGATTTGCGGTTAAATGTCACTCTTTACAATTTGTTCTATTGTTCAATAGGATTCCAATGCTAAAAGAACATTCTTAATATTCCCAATAGCTTCCGAGAAAATTAAGAAAAACTGTTAAGAGGTTTTTCTCAATTTCCTGGAAAACTGTTCAACCTAAAAATTATTTTTTTATTGCATCTAATGCGCATTGAGATTACAAAAAAATATTATTATAAATATTACAGAATAATAGTTTTATTATGTAATAATTTAAAATGTAATAATAAATAGTTTTCCAAAAAAATAAAATAAAAAGCGAAATTATCAACGTTTTCACATGGTACCTTCTTTGGATTTTTTCAGGAACATTTTTTGGGAAAAGTGATTATAACTTTTTTTGGGTACATTTTTCAAAAAAGTTTTATTTATAAGAGTTTTTTGATGTCTTTTAAACGATTGATACGTATACAAAAAAATATAAAATGTTTCCAAAAATCTTCTAATTTTTAAAAGAATCCTCCATAGCGTCTTTATTTTTTGGTTTACGACTAAATAATATTATACTACAAAATTAATTTAATTTTTTATCGGGAATCCAATGGAGAAAGAAAATTTTTGATATTCCCAACAGTATTTGAGAAAATGAAAAAAGCCTTTAAACAGTTTTATAATTTTTTTAATTAATTTTGTCTAAAACTTCTTGCCATCATACAAGCATAAAACCAAGACGACATTTACCCGAAAACACGTTCATCAGTCGACGTTTAGTTTGCCCCATAATGAAGCAACCGCACACCTTAATAATCTCCCATTAGATACGTTACCCCCATGTTCTAATCAAACTTTGATACGTTATACAAAAGACATCATTTAACTAACCTAATTTTATTTTCTTTCTGTATTATATTTCTCTCTGGTTATACTCAGTTACAGAAAAATCAATTAAATATATAAATGTACAAGTAGAAATGCATGAACTGTATTAGATCCATGTAACTAAACTATAAAAGAATTGCTATATAAAAAAAACATTGAGTTTGAAAAAATAATAAAAAATCAACACTAATTGAGGATAGGATAAGAATCAAGAATTAACCAAAATCAAAAGGACAGAAAAAAAAAACTGAGTAAATAAATGTATTCAAACTAAGAACTAAATAGTCTAGCCTCCCCCACCGACCATAATAAGTGCAGATGACTTAAAATAAGTGCCAGATTGTCATGGCGAATATCACAAGAATCAGCAATACTGTTAAAGTGAATAGGACTCTGGTACAGAATGTTGGACCTGGTTGTGTCCGAGTTAAAAGCTGGACACTGTCTAAATTCTGGGCGTGGTATATGAGAGCGAATCCTTTGCAAAAGGGATGGGCAGTCAATTTTATGGTTAAGTAAATTAAACAAGAATTTCACCGAATGCGTTTGGCAGTGGCAGTCGTTGACGGTGTTGTTGAGTCGAATCCTGTTACTATGCACACTGGGCCAAAAATACTATTGCAACGGCTGAAATTGTGGTCTTCCTGTATAGTGTCAAAACAAGAATTGGATTGAGTTGAAGCGTACCCTACAGGTGAATCGTCTGGTGCATATCTGAGCTACAAGAGATAAATTTGAGACCTTTCCAATTTATATTGCTTTTCTGTTGGTTTCGCTTTTTAATTTAAAACAATGTCTGAGGACTTAAAGGTTCTTACTAAGAAACGTGGAGTTCTTACTAAAAAGTCTCGTCAAATTCTCTTTAGAAAGAACTTATAAGGGTTGCGGGAAGTTTTAAAGGCGTGTTGAACTTATTAACATAGAGAAAGAAATTATAATAAATTAGAGAAATATTCAGTAATTTTAAGCGATTATGATGAGGTGCATAGCCAGATTGAAGTCTGTTAATGAAATAAAACCTCAGGATAAACGTGAAGAATGGGTATTTAAAATTAAACGTTCAGGCAAAAAAGTAAGTATTGACTGAATATTATAGTCTCTTTTAAAGTAATAATGTATAAGTGGTTCTGACTCTCCTTAATATATTGAGCGTATGCAAGGGGTTAAATTACCACTAGTCAATTTACAAAAATTCTCTGGAGATTATAAAGATTGACAAGACCTTTTTGATTCAATAATTAATTGAAATATTGCCATTCCAAATATTCAAAAGTTCAATTATCTGAGGGTGTCACTGGAAGCGTATGCTGCGCAGATAATAATTAGAGTCATTATACTTTATTAAAGCTTTATGCTGACGACTATGCCCTAACATGGGAAACTTTGCGCAAAAGTTATGAAAATCGGTGTCTTATCGTTCAAAATCATGTGAAAGTTGTTTTAGCTGCCTACTTTGACAAATGAAAATTCGAGTAATTTAAGAACAGTGGTAGATAATGTCTCCGTGAATCTTGGGATACCCTTCTTATTTATATTTTGGGGGGAAAGTTAGATGCGACATGACGAACATTTCGAGAATGTGAAGAAAGGGAGTTTAAAAATGGGAATTTATGGATTTTTTTAAAGTCAAAAGCTGATTTTTTTAGGGAATTTAGAGCTGTGTAAAAAAAATATGGAAAAACAAATACAGATAGGAATTACTATCATAAGAAGATATTTAATGTTCAGAATGGTTCTATTTTAAATAGTATGTGTACTGGTGCTCATGTTTTGCCAAGGTGTGCTAACTTTCTGAAAACTTCTGTGAAGGAAAGAGTAGATAAGGTAAAATTATGGCATTTATGTTTTAATTGCCTTAAGATAGGTCATGCTTATACAAAGTGTACAAAAATATCATTTTAAAGATCATACACTATTGCAACAAAATGCACAGGGGAGCCGTAGTGGCTCATACAAAGGGTAATAAATAATGATAACAGTAAATATGAGTAGTAAAGAGTGTTATTTTAAATCACAAGTATTGCTATAAATAGCACAAGTCAGGTGTTGAATGCAAATGGTGTTCCTCAAGTGTGTAGAGCGCTTTTAGATAGTGGTAGTCAGAGTTATTTTATTTCACAAAAGTGATGTGATAAGCTAGGTTTAAAGAAATTCAAAATGCCCTCTTCTTTGACAGGTATTGGAAAAACAATAATCCAATTAAAATATCGACGTATGATTAAATTGCAGGCACTCAAAACTAATTTTAATACAGAGATTTCATGATTAATGATTCCCATTCTGAGTGATAATAATCTTTCATGAACCTTTAAAACAGTGAATTGGCCTATTCCAAGCCCTATAAATTCAGCAGACCTAGATGCCCCCTGTACAAGATAAATTAAATAAGTATTAATTAAAAACAAATGATGTTCCCAATTTATTATGGTTTTTCAATTTTAATGCCTCTGCCTTTTAATGGTTTCAATTTCCCAAATTAATTTAATAAAATACTTACCACCATTCAAAACGTTAAAAAGTCCTTTGCTATGTTCCAACTTAATAATACAAAATAGAGACTCTTCGATCCAGCTGTTACAGCCAATTATCACAGATAAAAACGTATAGAGAGCCGAACAAGCTCTAAAAATAACTTCATCTATCCTCCTTTCTTCTGTCAGTTCTCCTTCCACTTCAAAAAGGTCAACGTTCTAAAATTTTATATACTATATAAAATTTTATATAATTTAAAACAGGTTTATATACAGCTTTATAGGTCAGCTCCAGTAACTCCTCCGCCCTATGAATAGTTTCCAGGCTTGTAGTACCACAGGCTGATTTGAAAAATTCCACTAGGATCTCTATGGCTCTATATCTGACTCTTTGAAAATCACTTTTCAGGAATTTCGGCACGAATTTAATGATTTCCCTGCCATCCCAAAGGCTGTATTGGTAAGCTGGATCAACCTACAAACGCCTCAAGTTCAAACAGTAAATAGCCTAAAAAGTTGCACTTACTTTGCAAAGTTCTTCAATACAATCTAAGATCAGGATGGATATATCGAGTCCGTAATACTCGGATCGCAGGAAAAATTGCTGCAAAAGTTGCACGGCCACCGTCTTACATTCGTTTTGGCTTAGGTATTGAAAATGCTTATAAACATCTTAAAAAAAAGTACCATGAAAGATTTAGAGTTACACCCATAAGTAAGTAGGTACCTTTTAAGATTTTTAGAACGTCCATGGAACATTTGTAGTTCTTGTACTTTGCCGCGCATAATTCCCTGATACACTCTAGAATATTATCAACGATTTCTTCTGATATTAGTCCGGGACTTGCCAGATGTATGTTTTGCAGAAAAGACATTGCCTGCAAATGGCTTGTACGTAATTAAGATTTGCGTGGGAGGATATGGATACTTACCAAATCATAGTCGGTATCCAGTGAAAAATCATAGTCCGGGTTAGCGAAAACCGCCATGATTTGAAGCTGACGCTTAGTCGCGGTTTTTGAGACGAGACAGAACTTTGACAATGCTTTGGTTAAGCTTACTTTAACTGAGTGTTCTAGTTCAGTTTTTTTTCCGACAACTAAAATCGTGTTTAGAACTTGAATGTAATAGCGGCAATATTGGGAAATGGGGAGGCAAGTAAAAGATCTTATGGGTTAAACAATGTTTTGACCATTAGGATTAAAAAGAATAGACTAATCACAATAATATAATATCTACTAATTCACGTAAACAATAATAACACAATGTTCAACTCAATTGGTATTAAAATTGATAGGATAGGCAATGACTTAATAAACTGTTTTACCATCAGAAAAATTTGAATATTTTCTCTAAATCATTGACATTCCAGAAAGGATCTCATTAGTTGAGACAATCTAACTATAAGCCTTAAAGACTTTAATATACCAATCAAAAAGTAATTAAATACCTTTGAGAGGTGGGTATGGATGCTGTCCACCTACACTCTATAGAAGAAATTTTGAGTTTTTTAAGTGATTTAGTTATTTCTTTTTCGTTTTTACAATACAGCAAATGTATGCTAAGTCAGTGCTAATATTTATCTATAAATCTCTTGAGTTGCGACGACCGATAGAAAACTCGGGTTGCTATACTAGAAGCCAAGCAGTGCATTCTGTTAGTATGCCTTTTGTGACAAGAACAACTACTCAAAGGTTTTTTAACATGAATTGGTCCAAAATTTTTTAACCTTCTTCCCAGTACTATTAGAGTTCGAAAGTTCGAAATAAACATGTGTTTAGTAAAAAAATTAATAGGTTACTTTGTTTAAGTTTCTTAACTTTAAATTAAGTTTCTGCTACGGTGTTGCGTAGATAATTATTTATTTGCAAATTAAATATAAAATATATGCAATTTGATCAGTATATTTATAGTTAAGATTTGTTATTCTAACTAGGGCGTTTTAAATCATTAGTTTATTTAATCATTAATAAATTAGTTCATTCTTTGGTTTTAATATAGTCAGTATATGAAGACCATAGGGGAAAAAGAGGGAACGTCACAATATATCAAAAATTGAGTTAGCGTCGCCATCTACTAGAGAAACGTCTATATTTTATTATAAACACATATCCTGTAGAAGATAGTCATAGTCACGGCATAGTCCGTTGGTAGCCGCGTCTAAAACACCAGATACAGGGGAAAAACTAGAAATGTCCACTGGCAAAATGATAACAACAATGAATGCCCACAGATCGCTACGATGCAGATTTTCGTGCATATTTTTGCGGCTTACAGCGTTAAGGTTATGTTTTAACGTAAAAAATATAAAAGTAAAAAGTGTATCATGGAAAAAAATTAAAATAGTGAGCAGCAGGAGCAGCAGCAACACAGTGAAAAGTTTAAGAAAAGAAAGATACATGGACGGATTACGGATGTAAACAAGAAAATAAAGGTAAGCACTAAGCAGTCATGAACTAGGAAATGACTGTAAGTGTAAAAGACTGAGATGTTTCGAGAAAACCAGTAGTGAAGAAAGGCAGACACTTTTGAAGAACTTTAATCTATTAGCATCAAACAATGAACAAAATTTACATTTATGTGGTTTGGTAAGATGTAAATCTATTAAAAGAAGACGTCCTCGAAAAGATGATTTAAGAGGTAAGCATTTAAATCGACCTAGAAAAATTTCTGACCAGACGAATGAAAATATGGTTACCCATATTAAATCATTTCAGGGAAACAAAAGCCGTTATGGCCTCAAAAAATCAGATCATCTTTATTTAAGTGAAGATCTTAATATTGCAAAAATGTTAAAGCTATGTCAAAACAAATTTCCTAATCATCCTCTTTCATAAGAGTTTTAAAGAAATGTTTTTAATACAAAATTCAACATCCTTCGAGTACCCTCGTAAAGACACCTGTAGTGTTTCTGATCAATATACTGCAACAAAAAAAAAATTTAACATTCAAATTTGAAAATAATAAGAATATGCCAACTTTTACATCAGTTCTTGCCGAGATACAGAAATCTTTGCTAACACTGGAGAATGAAAATAAGCTCCACAAAATAAAGGCCCAAGTATTTTACGACCGAAAAAAATCTTCAAGAATCAGGTGCCAGAAAGATAAAGATCGTGAAGCTATCTGTCTCGATTTCCAAAAGAATGTACCCGTTCCAAACATCACAACGAATGATGTTTACTGCAAGAGATTATCTGTGTACCTGTTCAACATTCACATCTTAGCAAGTGGTGAGTCCGTCTTTTACGTATATTCAGAAACAGTGGCTGCAAAGGGAAGTAACGAAGTTCTTTCAATGCTAAATCATTTTGTTGAAAATTACCTTGACCCCCAGATAAAACACCTTGAAGTATTTTGCGACTCGTGTGGGGGTCAAAATAAAAACTATAACATGATCAAATACATGCATTATATTGTTCATATCAAAAAAAGACTGGAGTCTTTCAAAATAACTTTTCCAATTAACTCTTATTTAGAGTGCGACCGAAACATGGCCCTTCTGAACCAAAAACACCATGCTGAGCTGCCGAGCTATTGGGTCGAAGAAATAGAAAGGTCCAGAGTTAAGCCAGCACCATTTCATGTCGAAAACCTGGAAGAAGGCCACGATATAATAAGAAACTGGGATTTTTTTTGTGAAGGTGAATTATAAGAAAAATTGTCCGTTCGCAATACGCCCTGTGAGGGAAATGGAAGTCACAATTAGGCACCCCCGACTTGTTTCACATAGATGTTCCTATAATGGGTGTTGGGAACAAAGCTCAGTACTACCACCTATACAGACAAGAATTTATCCTGTATTGCGAAATGATGAATTCTTATATCCTGACCGAAAGTATGAAAGTAAGTTTTTTTTAAATATAAAACTTTTACTCATAGAATACGATTTTCAGGTCTAATCCCAATAAGCGAGGAAAAATTTAAAGATTTGCAAGCTCTGAAAGTGTTCTGTTCTCAAGAAGCTCAAAACTATTATGATAAGTTAGGTACCTTATGCCGCTAAAAACAAAAAGAAAAAGCAGCAATAAAACTACGGAGGTAAGATATTTTCTTTGATTAGTTTATTGCTATTACTCATAGAATATTATCTACTTTTAAGTCTTAAACAAATACTATAACTACGATACATGAAACCTCGAAATATTGGACATTATCCCTTTTTACTTTGTAAATTGATTTTTTTTTGGACATTCCTCATTTTTGCTATGGAGAATTGCAAGTTTTTTGTATTTTTTTGCATTGAAATGTGTTTCGAAATACAATGCTTTTGAATACGTGTAGCAGACAGTTAAATAAATAATATTTGACATATCTCAACCATTTAATTTTTAAGTCAAAGAATCTTAGAAGTTCCATACTTTAAAATCGATATATCTCAGTATTTTTATTTTGTGACATTCCCTCTTTTTCCCCTGTGGTTTTCATATAATATAAAGTATATTAGTATATTTGGTATATAGTATATAACTTTAAGTGAATTGTGAATTATATATATTCTTTTCTTAATTACTTTTGTTTTGTACACACACAGATTCTAATTTAGGTGTACATTGATTCATACTTTTGTGAGTTTTGTAAAATTATTGTGTTGCATTGAAATATATTTGATTGATGTGATATATAAGCCCAATAGACAGATTGTTAAGTAATTTTAATAGGGAACCAACTAGAGGTTGTAGAGATTAACATTTTTGTGCTGATTTTTTATAATCATAGGATATTTTGCAAATAGTTATTGAACCATCTGGAAAAAAGGAATTATAAAACCCTTAAAAAAAACCAGTGATCCAAAGAGATTTAATGACCTCAAGTGTCCAAAATTTTGTAAAAAGTTATTCACCAGCAAATTTGGGCGTTTATCAAATCACATTCTTTAATTCCTGAATAGCAGGCAGGTTTTAGAAAGAACTTTAGTACCACTACCAGTTTGATTAACCTTCTTAATGAAATGCGAAGAAACGAAAAAGAAAAAAGTACTTCGATACTATAAGTCACGATTTTATTAACCAAAACTTTATTTCGATTTTCTGTTCATGCAGTTTTTTACGTCTTATTTAAATCATATGCATACATTTTTGTTATTATATAAATTTATTAATAATTGTTATCTGTTATTGGGCGAAAGCCTGTTGATTGCTTAGTAAATAAATAAATCAAGTAATCCATTTTTTGCAGTTAGGACAACTTGCCTTAGCAGGGCAGTATTACATATAAAACAATCTAAAATTGACAGACTTACCATCTTGAAAAAAATTAAGTATATCCATTAAGCCTTTCAGAAACTCTATTGGAAAAGCCTCTTTTACCACACAAGTCGCGTTATTCTTCAAAGAAAACAAATCGTCTAAAACGTTGGCCAGCGATAAGATTTCTTTCAGGACCCCGTCGCTGTGACTTTTATATTTTGCAAGCGACGTAACTTGTCCTAAACCAAACAGCTGCATAATAAGATGAAAGACAATATTTTCTTTAATTTGACTTTCGTGTATCACTTGGAAATCCAACATACTGCTTAAAATATTGTGCAGAAGGCCTACTATACAAAGAATTCGCTCTATTGGTTCATTAACGGAGGCCTCAACAAATGATTCCAATTTTTGTGTAAAGAGTTGCAAGGTTTCTGTATCTGTATTAAAATTCCTGTTTAGAAGCGAGCTTTTCTTTGCCTTAACATCTTTTGTATTGTCTATATCTCGAATCTTAAACTGAGTTTTACTATATAAATCTATCAAATGTTTATAAGCAATTTCACGCTTATCAAAACGAGGCTCCGATAGATCCGGGCACTGTTTTAAAGTTAAAGCAACCAAGATGCTGGCGAAATCGTTTTTTAGAAAGCATCTGTAGTCCTTAACGTTCTGCGAGTTCAGTAAACTATGAAACAGCTCTTCCTTCTTTGATAGTTCTAGTTGAGACAAGTTAAGGTTTTCCAAAACTAAGTGTAATGTTTTAAAGTGATGTTCGGTTATGATCAGTACTCCCGAAAAGAATGTTTGTATCACAGATTCTACGTTTACGATGTTACGGTGCATTAGTTTTTGGAGGAGGCTCTGGGTCTGTTTTATGTGTTGATTTAGGCCTACCGCCCTAAAAATAAATAATGTTAATAATGTTTGTGAAATTCGTGGGTATAAAACTTTATAAACCATAAAAGATTTTATATAAATTAAGAGATCTATGCAATAAATAAATGATGAAAGAGAAAATGAGGAAAGAGTACAATCATCATAATATCCCCATTTTCCAAGTCAATCGATCAAATCAAAAGCTTCCATTACAACTTTACAATAAATAAGATTTCGTCAACTGTACGCTATAATTCAACAGTTTACCATCGTAACTACAGTCGTAGCATCGTGACAAAGGAAAAAAGGATAACCTAATTAAACAGGGCAAAACACTGAAGTTTAATTAGTGACTGGGACTTTAATTGAATTAACTGGTAATATAACAAAAATACCAACAATCATGATAGGGGGAAAAGTTGAATTCTCATTTATATAGCCCTCTCTCAGTCTAAGAATTAGAAGAGCATGGGAATAAAGTGATACTTTTCTTGTATAATTGGACCAATTATGCCCGAAAAACACTATTTCCAGACAATCCAGACACTATTAATAGAATGAAACCATGATATAGAAAATGATATAAATATAGAAAATAGGGTCGTCAGAAGTTGAATTCTCATTTATATATCCCTCTTTCAGTCTAAGAATTAAAAGAGGATGGGAATAAGGTGATACTTTTCTTGTATAATTGGATCAAATATGACCGAAAAATACTATTTCCAGACGATCCAGACACTATTAATAAAATGAAACTATGATATAGAAAATAGAGGGAAAGTTGAATTCTTATTTATATATCCCTCTCTCAGTCTAAGAATCAGAAGAGGATGGGAATAAAGTGATACTTTTCTTGTATAACTAGATCAATTAAGCCCGAAAAACACTATTTCCATACAATCCAGACACTACTAATAAAATTAAACCATGATATACAAAATCGGGGGAAAAATTGAATTCTCATTAATAAATCCCTCTCTCAGTCTAATAAGTAGATAAGGCTTATACCATTGAATCCTGGTCCCTGTTTGCAATGCGAATAATGTAGCACATTAATATCACCAACAGCTGGTACGTCAATAATACAATTTTAAAGCTAAGAAGTTACTTATCCCGAGAAAAAATGGTTTGCATAAAAGTTAGAGATTGTATTAACCGAGAATGAGATTGTAGTGTTTGTATTCATGAAAATCCTACAAAACTATTGAAATTAGGACAACTATTACATCCATTAAGGTATTAAATTATAATATTATAAAAAGATAGTCGGGATACTCCTGTTCCTGATCCCTTATATATTTTACCATTTTTTTCTTTCACTTTAAGACTATAAAGAATCCTACTTAAAGCTGGTATTATTCACTTTGTACCTAGGGGTTTATAGAAAAATCTTAATTTTCCTGTTTATTTTTCTAAAGAGAGCATAAAACTACATATGAAGGAGAAGAATAAACTAAAATTAACAAAATCAGAGGAAATAATGCCGAATTTAAAAAAATACAGGGAAATAAGAGTCAATGCCAAGAAGATAGTCTAAATGAATTACCAGGGATTTGTCAGCCGTTCTCAAACTAACATTCCTAAATATTTCTGGTAATATTTAAAATCTAAAAGGAGTGTCTACAGGGATATCGAAATCAGATGCAATTTAATGATAAAATATCGTCAGAACCAAAGGAAATCGCTGACCTATTCACTCTTCTAATTCTTGCAAGTAGATATGGGACCTAGGAGGTACTGAAGACTGACCTGCCAAAGAAAAATATTTTCACCTTACAGACGGTCGAATTAAAATCCTACCTCAACTGCCTGTAAGAAAAACAGTTCTTTCAGGTCAATTTTCTAACTTTTTAAAGTAGCCATGGGACCTCAATTGCCTGGACAAAATAAATGGAAAGAATTGAAATTGAATTGGCGAATGTTTCCTCAAATATTGGTGTAGTAAACTTATAAAAAAGGTTGTTTCTTCTAAAACTAAACTACTAACTAAAACACAATATATACTAAAATACAAAATAAACTAAAATACTGAATAAATGTCAAATGCACACCTGATGAGATGTTTTGTTAATCTTTTTAAGTATGTCTTAGATTTGGAATTTTGATTATTCATTAGAATAATAATAAATGACCTTTATTTTTTTGTTAAATGTGCAAACTGTGCTGTGTCCAATAAGAAATATGGTCTTAATCTGGATGTGAGCCATGTTTCTTGGGATGTACAGAGATGTGAATTGTACAAGAGAATTGAAGACTTCCAACGTAGTAAGTACTTAAAATAGCAATTAGACTCTAATATTGTTTTAAATTCTAGTATAATATATTTAAATTGTCAGGGATATCTTAACAACAAGGATAACATTCTAGTTTTAATTAATGATTGGAGGCCTAGAATAGTATTTTTAAGTGAGACACATGTTAGTCCAGAAATTGAATTATGTGAATTGCATGTAGATGGGTATAAATTAGAGCAATGTACCACTAACAACAACAGAACAGGAGGTGTTATCACTCTGGTTAGGTGTGATATTAGATATAAGTTTAAAACTGTTCAGTGTGTTGATAATTATGTTTGGTTATTGTCTCTTGAAATGTCTCCGTCTGGTGTTAAATATTTGTGTACTGTTTTATATCACCCTCCCCAAAGACAGGATGGTAAATTCTTAGAATACTTTAATGACTATCTTGATCTTGTAAGTGATTTTATCGGCATTAATATTATAGTGGGAGATTTTAATTTTGATCTTTTAAAAGATACATTTTACGGCAATACAACAATAAAACAGCTACCAGAATTGCGCCTAATAGCCCAACTCTTATAGATTATATAATAACCAATCATAAACAGCTCCCACACAGAGTCCATTTAACACCCAAAATTGGCGATCACTCTATTTTGTCCATAGATTTAAATAAAGAAAAAGAGCAAGATGCAGATATAATATGTTATCAAAGGTCTTTTAAAAATTACAAAAATGATCAGTTACAGCAAGAGCTCTTAAGCATTGAGTGAAACAGGGATATATCTGATGTAAATCTTTTGGCTGATTCTTTTGTCACTGAAATAAAAAATATTATAAATCGCATGTGTCCTTAAATTAAATTTGTCCAAAAACAGAAATATTTAGATAAAAAGTGGATTAGTGTTCAGATCAGGGAACTAATGCAGGATAGAGATATATTATACAAAAGGGCAGTTATCGATAAGAGTGAAAGAACCTGGGGTGAGGATAAAGCTAAAAGAAATTTCATTGTAAATAAAATTCGGGTTGAGAAAGAAAAATATTACGCTGAAACTATTGATTTACATAGAAAAAATCCAAAAGAACTGTGGAAAAACCTTAAAACTGTACTACCAGGAAAAAAGCAACTACTGCCACATAATATAAGATTTGAAGCCGAAATAATTACTAAAGAGGCAGATATAGCGGACAGATGTAATAAGTATTTTGTTAATAGTATTGAACATATAATCCTAAATATACCACAGCCCGCCAACATACCGCCCTTTAACAATGGAACCACAGTGACTAATAAGACACTATCCAAATTTGAAAAAAATATCAATGAGTCGAATGAAAGAATTGCTTAAAAGTTTAAAAAATGTTGGAGGTGGAGACAGTGGTATTTCTAAACAGGTTCTTTGTGACGTTACTTCTGCCATTGGAGATCGACTATTGGATATAATCAATACATCACTTGGATCAGGTGTATTCCCAGAAACGTGGAAATTGTCGACCGTAATTCCTGCTCCCAAAGTCCACAATACTAATCTTCACCATGAATTTAGACCAATTAATACAGTGCCGGTTTATGAAAAGCTATTAGAAATTTGTGTAAAAGAACAGCTACTTGAGTTCTGCATTAGTAATAATGTCATCGTCCCGAATTAATCCGGTTTTCGCGAAAGGCACTCCTGCGAGTCTGTTGTTGTTGGTACCTGTGATAGTTTCCTCAGAGCCGTCGACAATGGTAATTTTGTACTAGCCGTATTTTTAGATTTCAAACGAGCATTTGAAACAATTGATAGGACTATTTTGTTGGAAAAACTTTATAGTCTTGGAGTTAGAGGTAGTGTGTTCGACTGGTTTCAGTCATATTTATCTAATAGGGTACAACGAGTTTCATTTAAGAATAGTATGTCTGAATTCATTATTGTAGAATATGGTGTGCCACAAGGAACAGCTTTGGGGCCATTATTGTTTCTACTATATATAAATGATATAGTTAGAGTAGCTACCAAAGGTAATATTGAGTTGTTTGCTGATGATACAATGCTTTATATTTAGGGAAATAACTTACAACAAATGCAAAATGAAATTAATAGTGATCTTAACTTATTTAATTGGCTCTGTGTAAATAAATTATGTTTAAACGTAAACAAATTTAAATTATGTGTTTTCACAAAAAAAACTAAAATGGCATAGTTGGACATTCAGGGTTTGCATATTATGGTAAATGGGGAAAAAAATCTTATACGATAAAGAAATACTTTGGGTACAGTATTGGATTGTAATATAAGTTTTTATGGGGACTTTGATTACATATTAAGAAAATTTTCTAAAAAAGTTAGATTTATTAGCCGAATAGGCAAAGAATTATCCATAAACACAAAATTGTCCCTGTATAATGCACTACCCCATTTGCAGTTCTGCTCAACTTTATTGTCCAATTTGCCGAAATTTAAAATGGGAAGTAATACAAAACAGAGCTTTAAGAGTAATTTTGCGTTGTAATCGTTATACCCCTATAGAAACCATGTTAACTATCCTAAATGTGTTGTCAGTTAAGCAAAGAATCGCGTATAATGTTCATGTATTTGTATTTAAATCGAAACATAACATGCACCCAAAATATATCTGTGATAAAGTTAAAGTTTTTAGTGGTGTCCACACATATAACACCAGAAATCGTAATGATTTTATATTACTCAGAAGATGCCAGACAGCCCAAACGTATAATTCGGTACTACATAAGGGTATTATTGAATTTAACAAGTTACCAGTAAATATTAAAAACTGTGATAATCAAACGGCTCTTGAAGGAATACGTTCAAAATAACTGTTAACTATTTGTATTTCTTTTTTAGGTTTATTTTTTAGGTTTAAGTTTTATGTTCTTTATCATGCGGTGATTATTATTGTTATTCTTATGGTCGGTTTTATTTATTTTTACAATTTTAATAACTTTTTAAATTTAGCTTTATTTTTTAGGTTTAGCTTTTATGTTTTTTATCATGGTAATTGTTATTTTTTACATTTTGTTTATTGATATTTTTTTCTGATTTTTATTAAAATTTTATTTTAGAATTAAGTTTTTATCTTATTTTTATGTTTAATGTTAAGGATATTTTATTTAATTTTTTAGGTTTTATTTTTACAATCTTTTATTTATTTAAGTTTAGGTCTAAGGTTAATGTACTGTTTATACAATGCACCTTTATCGTATAACATTTATTTTTATTTTGATCTGTGTCCACGTTAGCTAGGCCTCCTTTTCGATTCGACATTTGTACATACGTAGATTGATTTTTTAGTTATTAATTATTAATCAAAAATCTTTGTATATTTTTATTTTTTTTGTATGTAGCACTCTTTGCTAAATAAAGAAAGATTATTATATATTATTACATAATATATAGTATATTATATTATTATATTATACTTGGAGAAGTTCAATATAGTTGTTTGGCTTAACCAAGTATTCAATTCAAAGAATTATAAGAAAAAGATTACAATGAAAATGTTGCACGTAATTTAGTAGGTGAACCCACTTTAATTTAGAAATTTCAAATTTTGTATAATTTGCCTATAAATAAGTTTATCATTTTATGTTCTTATATTGCCGCTAATTAAAAGAATTTCGAAAAACAAACATTTTAATGAAATGCCAGTTTATAGGAGAATTTGATTACTTAGTAACTCAGGGTAGATGGAAAGCATTTCAGCCTTTAATATCAAATCAAATCAAACATTTTTTGTTTAACCCTAAGCAGCTAGATAGCCTAATACCTGTGTGTGCTCTTTTAACGTTATTTTCTTGACATAAATCCCAAAAACTACCATTCTTCCTTTTAGTGTACAAAAAACTCCCTGAGAGGTATTTAACATGATTTCAACTGATATATACGACTATGTACATATGTCATATGTTGAAATACAAAACCACACACGTGTGTTATTTCGCAACGAACCAGAGTCAGCAGTTCTAGGAATTGGCAACAATACCATTTCCGTCGATTAGCAAACCGGTGGCCTGATTCCTTTACCATGGGAACCGCTGACACCGCTGTACTATTTTGTATAAATACAGCACACATAATAATTTTAAGTTAGTTCTGTAAAATTAATTTTAAGTTGTATATTTAATCTATGTCCATTTGAATTTTGAAGTTTTAATAATTATTTTAATTAAATAATAATTATATTATTAAATAAACCTTTTTTTATAAAGCGAAATCGAGTTTTAAAGTGATAACATGTATAGTTTGGTCACCAATTTACAACACACATTAAACGTCTGAAGAAGGGAGGGTCACAGTGTCAATTTTCTCCTTTTTAAACTTTTGAAATTACACAGCAATAAAGATGAACTCATATTGTTCTGACTATAAATACATTGGCGTCGCATAAAAATTAAATATGACTTTGGCTTAATTTGCTTGGAAGGATACGATTTCCACCAGACGACTTACACTGAACCCATTTAAGACTAATTGGTAAAAACGAACCAACAAACCGAACTATGTCACTATTAAATCATTACCTGCCATATAAATATGAAATTAGCAATTATTCATTAAGTACCTTTAAATTACATAGAGGTAGGGTAGTTGTCAATTGATATGATGCTTTTCCTTACCGTAAAGTAGAGTCTCCAACCAGTTTCCACAACGTTTCAATCTCTACTTCATACCCTTTTTCTAACGTAGATTCAATATCAATTAAAACCGCCTGGGTCTCATAAATATGGCTTACTGTATCACTGTCTTTCACTTCAAGTTGCAGCGTATGTAAAATTTGCAACAAATTCAAGAAAGTTTTTTTAACGACTAATTGAGGGTACGTTTTTAAAACGGAGCCCACAAGTTTCACCCTGCAATTTTTAAAATATTATTGAGAAAACTTATGTAATTTAACTTACCAGACCCAACTTTTAGTTTCTTCAATTTCGGTGATAAAAGCTTCTAAAGAGGTCGCGACTTTTCTCTTTTTGTGAATCTGAGTGTGCATTTCTAAGCTGCTGTCTGACGATACGGATATAGAGGATTGATATTCAGAATCACTAAATAACTGGGAAAATAACGGTTTATTTTTGGACTTATGTAGAGATTATATGCAGAGTATACCTGTTTACAGACTTCAACAAACAAACAAACAAAACTATCTAATATCACAGTGGTTTGTTCATGAGGAACGAAGAACAAAGTATTTTTAACGCATTGCTTCAAATATTGTGACACCTCCCCTAGAAGAATATTGTACATTCGTTTAATGCAAGATCTCCAGTCATGCCAGTTGGACGCTACTGCTTCAGGACTCCCTTCAGATTCCCCATTTGGATTATGAATGACCATTTGCAGTAAAAAAAATTCAATAACATTTACCTAAAAAACATGTGAATTTACAACAAAAAAAATTAAATTTCTCAAACATCATACTTTCAAAATAGAGTCATGTCCTGAGGCACAGTATAGATCTAATAGAGTGGAAAAAACCGTTTCTCCTAATTTGCAACAACTCAGCCTGTTATCTTCTGCAGTCTAGAAAATCAAAAATGTTCCTTAAATATTAGTACAATCTGTTGTATGTATATATCATTTACATACATATTTGCAAAAGTTCAGAAGAATTTCCACTGCAACTTCTTGTTGCGCTCTAGGATGGAGGGACGATATAGACTGGCATAGCTGCGTTAAAAAAGGAAACTGTTCTCGCAAAAAACTGGGAGGAAATGCCCCCAGAGAACCGTTCTTTATCAGCAAATTAAAACAAGTGAAAATAATCACGTTGTTTGAATCTGAATTATTGCATTTAAGAACTTCTGATTTTAGGAGAGAAAATAGCACTGTAAATAAATTAATTGGTTAAATATGGAAATTACTAAAAATGTGTATATTGGCTTACTAATAAAATCCTCTGGATCAAAACTGCCTAGACAACCGTGGTTAGGCAATATATATTCTTTTATTAGCCGCAGAAAAGGATCCCTACATACTTTCATATTTCTTTCCCTCAGGCACCCATCTACATATTTTATTATTAGTGGAATGTTTATTTTCTCATCTCCTAGAAATACATTAATAAAAAACTAAAATTTCAGAAAATTATAATTATATATTACCCTCTTTTAAGGCTGCTTTTACTATCAGCACAACCAGTTCAATAGAATTACTTAAAAACTTATCAGGGCCTTTTGAGGCACCTTTTTTATTAACAGTATCAGCAAATTTATCACATTCCTTAAAAAAAAAATGTTACAAGACTATTCTGCTGGGATAATATTACATACTTACGATTTTTAAAGAATACTGTGAATCTTCCAGCAAATCCTTCCATGATAAGGGGTCTTCTTTGTTTAGGTACGGAATAATATTTCCATTGTTTAACAAATCGGTAAGCTTTTCTACTGCCGGCCTTCTTTCTGTTACTTTGTTGCTCTTTAGATTTGCTTGGTGTTCTATTAATTCTCTTTGCAAACTCATGGCGAGATCTGAAAAATATTAAAACTAGTTAATATTAATCGAATTTTGTTTAAATTTTGGGAGCACCTAAACACTTTAATCCGAGACAGTATTTCTTTATTTACAGGAAGAAATATGTAATAAAACTATTTTATTTTCTCTGTTCATGGAGGGTCAGTAGCAAACATTTGAGGAACAGCCTCTCACACCACACAGCAGGTCTGTTTTTTTAATTTTACGGTAAATTTTAATCACTTTCTAAAGATTAGTGTCATAATCATTGTATTAGTCTTAGTGTGTGTATACAATTAAAAATATTTATTGTGCCTTAGTTAGGTCTAGGTTAAAGTATGTGTCAGTAATTTGGTATCATGTAAAACATATTACATTGGCAGAAAGCATTAAGCATAGATTCTTGCGAGTTAGTTCATATAAACTCACTTTGATCATAGTAGATCACAACTATTATAGAGAAATAGAAAGTCAACTCAATATGCCATTTTTGGAATATCACAGGGTTTGTGCTGAATTAAAATGTGTGTACAACTTAGTTATTGGTAAAATAGAGTGTCCAGATCTACTTCAAATTTTATACATTGACATTGCGTCAAGGAATAGAAGATCGGATTTTATTTAATTTTTGGTGTTTTGTTTCCACAGAACCAACTATGGATATTATTCTCCCTTAGATAGATATGCAATGACTGTAAATCAATATTATAAAAATGTAATCATAATCATAAATAATAGTCAATTTGAGGTGTAACATAACTTATTACATTGTGATGTAATATACGTTTGATATTTATTTTAAGTGTTTGAATTTGATATAATTGTAAGAGGTATTAATCATTATTTTGTAATCTGTTTAATATTGCTCTGATAATTGTAATCTGTTAATGCGGTTTTCCCATAAATAGATAACTAAATAAAAAAAATCTGATTAGGTATTTTTAAATATGTTTGGTGATTTGTATCTATAACTGTTGGAATACCAAAACTACTTGTCGTCACCTATATAATCTGGCTTTCAAGTGGACAGTATTTCTACTATGACTATTAGAAAGTTTTGGATAAAGTGAATCATTCTTTAATTCTAGGGAAACTAAAACATTTGGGGATAAAAAGGCCTGCTTTGAATTTAACTGAAATTTTTTTGATTGGATGTCCATTTGTCCAAAGATTTCAGAGTGGGGTGCTCCAAGGGTCAAACTGTGGTCCAATACTCTTTAATCTGATCACCAAAGATGTTGGATGTGGTTTGTCCTCTAGATATTTAATTTTTGCAGATGATTTAATGGTTTTTGATCACAAGACCTGATTCAAGCTGCAAAATGGTCAAGCCTAAACGAGGGTTTCTTTTAAATACCTCTACTACTAGTGATCTTTGTTCAAAATACTAAAATGCTTCAATTTCCATATAATTTTGATAATGCAACTAAATTAGATGAAGCTAAAGATTTGGAGGTCAGGTGTACATTCCACCCCATGCTAGAATGCCATAGGTCAATAATGGTTCTACAGAGGCCCTATACATCATTATTAGTATTTTTTTACTTAAAAACCCCTTAGTATATGAAACTTATGAATGAGGAATTAGTTTTTTTTGTTTTTTGCTTGGAATTTAATTTATATTAATAATAATTTCTTTAATGCTTTCAAGATCTAATTAAAATAGACAATAACAACGTCACAAAACAAACAAAATTAAAATTTGATAACATCTACACAGTACATACTGCTAATAAAAATAGTAAGAACAAAAAGATAATGTTGGACATAATAATGGGTGCATTATCTTACCACTTATATCTCAAGTATGATACATTATGAAGATAAATAAATTAGTAAACAAACCCTTAATATTAATCATAATACACATTTAAAATTGTAAATCGAAACTATAGATACACTTGCCCAACAGATACCTTGCAGTGTCTTTCCTAAACTTCATGATATTTTTCTCTTGCCTCAGGGCGAGAGGTAATCTATTATATGTTTTAATAGCAGCAAAGGGAGGAGATCTTTGGAAAAAGGCAGAGTGATGAGTTGGGACACTCAGTTCAGCTCTCCCCCTTGTCACAATAGACATCCCCTCAGCATAATGATCTTCATTAGTTTGAAAAAGATGCAGGTGTTTCTTTGCAAAAATAGCTAACATAAGAATGTACAGAGCTGGAACAGTGAGTAGACCAAGCTTAGTAAAATAAGTCCTACAAGACGTTTGTGGTGTGAGTCTGAGCATGCATCTTATGATGCGTTTTTGTTATCACACTATAAGTGATTAGAGATTGGACCGATGCAGAGTAAAGTTGCTTCAGACAATTTAGGGAAAGCTTTTCTCGTAGACACCTTATTAACTCGCAGAAACTATTTAGTTTTTTGCCAGGAGTGTCTATGTGTGGGACCCATGTGAGACAGAAGTCAATTTGTATACCATAGGAATTTTAAGGAAGCTACCTCTCGAAGAGACTTTTTTTTCAAACTTTACTAGTAGGGAATTTTGAGGTAAAGTTTTGGAGAATGTCAGTAGCCCGGTTTTATCAGCATTTAGCTTCAGAGCATGATTGTCACACCACTCCTGCATCCTCTCTACCACCTGAGAAGCTCTGACAGATAGTTCTTCAATCAGATGTTCTGACAAGATTATGGAAGTGTCATCAGCATATTGGTTGATAAAACACCCTGGAAAACACTCACTGAGACCATTTACATATAATATGAATAGTACTGAATATACCTAGAATTGAACCCTGAGGCACTCCCTGTACCACCAAGGATGATGCTAAGTAAACATATTACCAGAGTCAAGGCAAACTGTTTGTTCCCTCTGATCTAAATAAGAGGCTATAAGTCTGGCACAGTTTCCCCTCAGTCCACAATTTTCAAGGATTGACAGCAGTAGACCATGGTTGATTGTGTCGAATGCTTTCGATGAATCGAAAAAGAGTCCGGCAACTTTTTCTTTTTTGTCAACATTTTCAATCACAAAGGATATAAGCTTGAAAACTGCCAACTGGGTTGAATGATGATGTTTTAAGATGAGAGACTATTATAGTACCGAGGTACTTGGTACATATAGAACCTTTTATAACAACATTATTTATTTGTTAATTGTCAAAATCTGGATTTGCATTTGTGAGTGAAAAAAGCAATATAGTGTGTTTTTTTACATTTAAGGATAATTTAAGCTCTTTTTATTGCATAAAATTCATACTTGGGTCTTGCCATGTTGGGTCTTTAAAAATGACTGCAATATCATCTGCATTACCAATAATTTTATCATCAATGTTGAGGTTACAAAGTAAGTTTATGTATAAATTGTAGAGTCAGGCTAATAGCCACGCCTTGTGGCATCTTGACTTATTGTATATGAGCAGTAAGGTAGATAATAAAGACATTCAACACAGTCCTTCACACCCCTCTTGATTTCATTATATTTACAAGTGTTAAGTGAAAGATTGTGTCGAATGCCTTAGACAGGTCAAGAAAAAACACCAAACATTTTTTACCATTGATTAGTTGTTATCATTTTCGTAAGTTGAAGAAGTAGCCCATTCTTGCAGTGGAGTTAATAGTTCAATGGATAACTGAATCCTTCACTAAATTTATTTAAATAAAAAAATGCTATCAAATATCATTTTCAAGAGTAAAAAGTCCTATTTCTTACAATTATTCCATCAACCCTTAAAGGTTACCAATGAAATGAAGGATCTTGGTGTTGTATTGGACAGCAAATTATCATTTGATACTCATATATCGGGTATTATCTCTCGGGCTCATAGAATGTTAGGTTTCATCATATGATCTAGTAAGGACTTTTCAATTTTTATGATAAAGAAACTATATTGCTTGCTAGTTAGAAGTGTTCTGGAGTATTGCTCACCTATCTGGAACCCTTGTTATGTAACACATGTAACTGCAATTGAGCGAGTGCAGAATAAGTTTCTTCGTTATATTGGTTACAGGTGTGGTTATATCAGAGATGATTATTCTTATAGTGAATTAAGATCGCTACTTAATATATAATGAAATTCATTTACTTCACAAGATTATTAATGGTGTAATTGATTGTCCAGAATCCAATCTAGTATGTCTGAATGTACCTATAAGAAGGAATCGGCATACTAATGTTTTTTCTGTTCCTTACCATTCTACAAATTATGGCAAAAATAACCCTATTACAAGAATATTAAATAATGCAAACTCTATGCAACAATCTGTAGATTTTTTTGGAACTTTAGAGGCAAGATTTAGAGGATCTTTAAGGCATATATTGTGATATATACTTTCTTTTTTTTTTGTATAGCAATGTATATCTATACTGTATTTAGTAATTAGTTCTATTTATTGTAAAATGGCAAGTCCGTAAATAAATAAATAAACAATCAAATAACCATCAATCCAACATGTTTAGAACATAGAACATGTCCACCATCAGCGATACTATAAAAGAACCAAGGAAACCATTTTAAGGTGTTAAATTATGAAAGGTATTAAAATTACTTACACGATTAAGGAGTTCTGTCAAAGTTATAAGTCTAGAGCCTCAGACAAGGTTAAATGGTTAAAAATCTGCCATGCTTAATTAATTAACAAATAAATGGATGTTGGAGGCTTGAATAGGTAAACCCAAGTTTGGTCTTATTCACATGTATTTTAATATAAGTTTTACGCCTTCAACATCCACTTATTTGTTAATTAATTAAGCATTGTAGATGACATTTTTATTCATTTTAACCTTGTCTGAGGCACTAGACGTATAAGTTCGACAGAACAACTTAATCATATAAGTTCCCTTGGTTCTTTTATAGAATCCCTGATGATGTTCTAAGTCGGAAACATGTTGGATTGATGGTTTTTTAAATAAATTTAATGGAGGATGACCAGAATATTTTCAGTTACCCATTTTTGTAAGTTCCAAAATTTCATGGTTGATACTTTTGCTAGGCACAACATTTATTGTCCCTTAAATTTTAATGCTCTTAAATACGTTAATAGCTTAAGAAATCATCATCTGTTTGAATGTGGTTTTTGTAGAACTAATTATGGGTTCCATACTTCAATTACCTGGATGCAAAGATGTTTAAACCCCTTATGTAAAAATTGTGCTTTTTACCACATTTAAAAGTATTAGTTATTTGTATTCTTATTATGTATAGATCTTATAGCAATTATTATTTGGTATTCTATTAAGAATTAAGACTTGTATTATGTGTATTTTACCATCTGTTAATGCTGTTACTGTTGCATTGAATAAATAAAGAAATAAAATACATAATATAAAAAATATACTTACCTTATCTTAGCTATAAATATAAAAATAATGCTGGAAATCACTCTATTCTTTAGGGAGAGCAGGAGCACATCCTTTTATATTTATTGTAGAAAATTAAGACTATTGTTTTTAAGTCTTAATAATGTTTGATTATGTTAATGTCTCAAATAATTAACACACAATATTCATTATAAACACAAACAAAAATAAACAACAAATAAGCAATATTTCTTAATCCCAACTATATATATTACTTAAGGCGGTGCTGCCAATGATTGTCAATCATATGAAATTGTCTTACTTTGATCTTCTACATTAAAGTGAGACACTTTGATAAGACTTACCTTGATGTTGATGCATCTGGCAACGTCGTTTATTTGATTTTAAATATCGCGCCCTTGTTTAGGGCCGTTTCACAATAATACGAAGCGGAATAATTTTTTACCAAGTCGAGCTGCGTTTATTAACAACTCTTCGCCGTACATACAGTGCGCTTATAACATTCTGAATTTATGAGTTTATAATTTAAATTTAGGTCTATTTTTAACAATTTTCATTAAAGGTAATTGGTAATATCTGCCAGTCAACTGGTCAATGCCCTTTATGTGGATTATGTAGGGTTTGTTGAGTTCACTCAAGGATGCGAGTTTATATATTAATTCCAAGGGAATCATTGTAAGTTAGACGACCTTCTCATAAATATCAACGGGGTGACAGCATTACCTCCGATGCTCTAGTTAGAGTGGTTATCAATATGTTAGGGCATGCCGATTTTTAACATGGTCTAGTGTTCGACGAATAGTGAAAAATTAACATAAATGCACAGTTGTGAACAAAATATCTAAACGACTCTAAAAGTGTAAAAGAAAAAATTTAACAAGAAAAAAATTTATCCAGGCAATGATGAAATTACCCTAAACACTAAGACATTGTGGTACAAGTCTTTTGAATTTATTGATCGGAGACATATTACCTCTGTTATTAGGTTGAAAAGGGTCCTTGTTTAACATCCCAACTGTGAATGTGGTCAAGTGGAGGATATAGATCATATATTTTTAGGTTGCATAATTAATCAGATTTAAAATCTTTATATGCATAAATTATTTACTAGGGTCACTTTTTGTGATATAACCAAAGCTTTCGACTGTGTCTGCTTCAGAGTTCTTGGTATGAAAGCAAAAGTACTATAAATCTTCGAACTCTAGCGTTAAATTATGGAATCATATCTCTCTGGTAAATATCAAATAGTAAGTTGCAAATGTCTACAGTCACATGGATTGTGAGGTCCCTCAAGGATTGGTGCTCGGACATTGCTCTTTCTGATCTATATCAATGATCTTGAGAGTAGTGATACAGGTACTGGTTTTATTCTATTCGCGGATAACACTATATTGGCAAAGAAGGCTGCTGATCTGCAGATAAGCCTGGAGGAAACGCAGTTAAGGGTTGCTGATTGGTTTTATACTAATCAATTAAGCATGAATCCTAATAAGAATCAAAAACTGTTTGTGGCTACTCGTAATTTGAATGTGCGGGATATTGCAAATGAACCAGTTACTTTTCTGCGCATTAAAATTGATTGTATACTTATCTGGGATGCACATGTTGATTACTTATGTCCGAAGGTGGCTTCTGGTGTCTTTGCTCTTCGAAATTTAGTCCATAGTGTATCTATTAAGGCTGCTTTTTTAGCCTATTTTGCATGTATTCATTCAAGGATTTCATATGAAATTCTTATCGGGGGTCATGCAAGGGATGCAAATCGCATTTTCTCTCTTCAAAGAAAGGCATTAAGAATGTAGAGCAAATTTCTCTAAGCTTAACATATTGACTGTTCCTAGCCTATATATATTTCATTGTTTCTTGCATGTTAAAACAAACATTAATAACTACGAAACTTTCAAAGACGTTCATACTCATTTGACGATAAATAACACTGCATTTCATAGAATACATAGCATTAAAACTGCTACTTCTTTCTATGAGCCACTGTTTAACAATAAATTCCTTTCACCACTTCACATTAAAATGTTGCCTTTTATTGATTTTAGAAGAAAATTAATGCAGCACCTTGCATCTAAATTTTTTTTTAGTAATGATGAATATCTAAATCACAGTTTTATAGATCTTGCGAATAAATGGGTAATATTGATCGTTTAAGGCTCTAATATTAACTTGTGTAAGCTAAATTATGTAGTATTAACACCAATAAACATCTTATTTTATCTGATTTATTAACAAAGGAATTCCAGCTCCATTTTTTTCAAATTCAAATTCAAATTCAAATTCAAATTTATTAATCATTTTGGTTATATTATAACAATTTTTAACTTAATTATATTCAATAATAATAGTTAACAGTCATTGTTTTTAACATACACCTAGATGTTGTAACATCTGTTTGTGTATGCTGAGAAATCACAAAATTTTAGTAATAATATAAAATATAACTAACCATAATCTACAACTAAACAAAAATTCTCCAATAAAATTTCCCTTCCCAAAACTATTTAAAAAAATTAAATTTATCTATATTTGAATAAATAAATTTTCTACAGACCTTACTAAAGTTTTTAATATTATTTATATTTTTTAAGCTGTTTGGTAAGATGTTATAAAATTTCGGGGACAAGTATCCTAAAAATCGTTGCCCTATAGTTTTTTTTATGTTTGGTATTTTTAGGTGTCTGTTTATATTATTTCGGGTTGTGTTGGAATGACTAACATAATTCTTGATTTTTTCTGATTTATGTGTATAAATGCATGTTGACAATATGTAAATTGAGCGTATATTAAAAATTTCTTCAGAATATAATTGTTGTGTAGGAAATCTTTTTTGTTTTTTTTATATAACTTTTAAAATAAAGTTTTGTACTACATTAAGTTGTTTTAAACAATTCTTGTATAGACCTCCCCAGACAATCACCCCATACCTTAACAAGGACTCAACCAAGGATTTATAAATTAAAATTAGTAGTTTTTCATTTAAGATATTTCTCAAAATATGAAATCGATAAATAAGTTTACGGATGTTTTGTGTTAATTTTAGAATGTGTTGGTCCCATTTTAAATGTTTATCCACAATGATACCCAGATATTTAGTAAATGAAACTTCCTTGATATCAATTAATTCAAGTTTAATTTGTTGAAAGCTGGGGCGATTAGCAGCTGTTATAGAAAATGCAATATAGTTTGTTTTTTGACTATTGAGACTTAATTTAAAAGAATCCAGCCAGTTCTTGACTGTTGCTAGACCAAGTTCTGCAGTTTTTTTTGTGTCTCCCCAAGAAATTCCGTGAAACACCGCAACCGTGTCATCTGCATATGATATCAGTGACCCGTCATGAATTTTAAGATTGGTAAGAGCGTTAATATAAGTTTTAAAGAGTATAGGTCCAATAACTGTTCCTTGTGGAATTCCAATTTTTATATAAGATGGTTCACTAATCTCATTATTTATTTTTAAAGACAAATATATGTTTCATATTTAATGGTGCTAATAATACTGGGACTATAATTCTCTCTATATAAAGTTAATTTGGAAACTGTTTTAATAATTAATACATTTCTTAGTATGAACAAGATAAAACTATGACTCAAGTTTAAATTATATCGACTAGTAACTCTTCATCAATATTCCAATTAATTAACCTTTCACTAGAATTGCAGAAAATGAATTATATGGTGTGTATATCCTGTACTAGCCTGAATATTAGGTAAAACCCTACTTATTTTAAGATAGGGATATGGTCCAGAGCCAGATACAATCCGAAGCTCTGATCCCCACATGATCTGGAAACGTGCTCTAAAGGAGCAGAAGCCATAAAAAGAGGAAGAAGAAGAAGAGCCTGGTTATGAACGGACCAAACCTACGATTAGGAAACGTCACTTGTTACTTGACGTTTGTACTGTCAAACGATGTAAAATGTCAACGTCAGTCAAAAGCAACTCTGCGGATATTCGCTAGCGGATAGCCATACTTTCTCGCAATTTAAGAAATATCTGAAAGTTTAATCAATTTTGTGTTAAATTATTGTTCTGTGTAGTGATTGATTGCCTGTTATATCCTTTTTTTACGGAAATTCTTTAATATACTCGTAAGTCTTTAGAATATAACAAACCGCACATTATAATTGCACCGAATAAAGCTATAAAGCACCAAAATATTTATTGGGAAACCCATCAAGTGGTTGACTGGCCTACAATTTGTTGAAGAAGTTTACAATTAAATGTTTTCAGTGGTTTTAATCCTTTAACTGTACTATTGGGACTTATTTAGTCGTTAAGCCCGTATTTCTTAAATATTGATGTTTTAATAAACAGAGTTATTTAGTGCCAAACCCAAACACTACTGTCATTTTTTATTTAACATTATTCATTCCTTTGCAATCTTTATTTTTAAAATAATTCCTGGTTGTCGTGGATATTCCCGTATCTTAGAGGTCATTATCCTAGCTATTTTGGGTTTTTTCATTAGAAAACTTAATAGCAAGTTGGCAACACTAATTTTTTAAATCAAGTTTTTTTTTATCCTTGGAAGGTAATAGGTTCAGTGTCATAATTACTATGAATCATATGGTAAACTATTCTAATTTCATATGTTTTATCATTCAAGTAGTTGCTTTCCTATTGGGAAGTAAAACAGTTATTATTTGATACCTATGTACCTATATAGAATTCATAATTGTTTAATATGTATTGCAGTAGTATTTAATGCATGAATGAATATCCAAATAACTTTCTTATCGGTTTTATTTAAGAATATTGGTACTATTGTTATTAATTTTGTTAATTAGCAGTCCATCTATCAGGTATAGTATGTATCTATCTAATTTTTTGGTAAAGGTCTAGTTTAGCAACTTTTCTGAAAAATGCCCTTAAAATGGGAAACCCCTAAAAGTGGAATTTTTTCCAAAAAAGAAACACAAAAATTAATTTTCACATTTATACATTTTAATCATGCCAGGAAAAGCAGGGTTTAGTTTCAACACTAAGATGTGAGGAAATGTTTCCTATAATTTCTATAGTTCCTATAATGAAATTTTTATCAGTTTACATTCAACACAACTTTTAATAAAAATCAAATAATCTCTTGTTTTAACCCTTTGTAATTGAGGGCTCTGTAACTGAGCCCTCAAGTTTGAAGATAAATATTAAATGGCTCCGCTCCGGAGTCCTTGAGTGCAAAGGGTTAATATTGATTGCATTAAAAACAAAGGTTATTGTACCTGATTCTATTTCTTAATATTAAAAGATTTTCACCTTTTATACAGATCACTGAAAACAATAATAATAACAATAATAATGTTTATTTCGAAAAAACAATAATACAAAGTAATTAAGGATACAGTTGGAAACACAATTAACTACTAAGTTTGTGTGTGTTCCCATTCAAAATATATAGATATATTAAGTTCAGACAAAATAAAATCTAATATTATGTGAACAGTATAGTGATTACAAGCTAGCAACAATTAACATTAACCAAACAATTGCTCAATATTAGTATGAATGATCCAAGTTTTTATTCTATACTTGATCCTGGCATAAGGTTTATCTCTCAAATCAAGAGGCATCATATTGTAAATTTTTGGAGCTGTATAAATTAACGATCTTTTAGTAAAAGTAAAATTTATTTTAGGAAAGGATAGAGGATTGCTATTTTGAAACCTGGTTGCCAAAGGCAATACTGGTCTACTTTTAGCTATTTTATTATTACAAAGAAGTCTTGTAACTGAATTTATATAAATGTGATGCAGCTGAAAAACTCCTGCCTCACTAAACAAATCAGTTTATGGGTACAATTTATTTTTAAATAAACAAACTTTCAGCAATGCTTTTTGAGCAACAACAAGAGACCTATAAGAAGCACCCCATACACTTATACCATAACCAAGTACAGACTCTAGAGTTTTATACAATGACAAGATTGTCTTTTTTAACAAAGAATGCCTTAATATGTAAAACTTATACAACAACTTACATATTTTACCAATTATGTAATCAATATGTACGTTCCATTTTAGTAAGTTGTCAAAAAATACTCCCAAATATTTTACTCTACTGACACAATCAATTTTAGTGATACACTGGCAAAAATTGTAATTTTGGCAATCAAAGTTATGAATTCTTAATGTAGTGTAACCTGGCAGACCAGAATTATTTTTGGCATAACACATAAACTTTGTTTTGTCGGTATTTAAAGTTAGCAGATTGAAATCAAACCAATTTTTTACCCTTGATATTAATGACTCAGCTTTATTTTTGACTCCCTCCCAACTGCTATCTTCAATTATTGCAAGTGTCATCAGCAAAACACACCACACTATCTTTTGGGACAACTGAAAAAAGACCATTGATGTACAGTGTAAATAAAAGAGGCCCAAGCACAGTACCCTGAGGCACACCATTCTCCACCGCACGTCCAGAACTCACTGTTTCATTAATTTTTACCTGCTGTTGCCTATTTTCTAAAAACGATTTTAATAATTGATGTGGTAATCCAATTATACCCAGATCACCTAGACGTTTCAGCAAAATATGGTGGGACACAGGCTTTGGCTAAATCAATAAAAATGGCCATGCATTTCATACCCGAGTTTAAACCAGAGACATTGTGGTTATTTACCTTTATAAGTGCATCCTCTGTACTGCAATTTTCCCTAAAGTCATACTGCTCATTAGATAACAAATGATACTTATTTATAAATTGAGTGAGACGTAATTTTAGGCATTTTTCAATTAATTTACTAACTGAACTAGTAAGAGCAATTGGTCTATAATTAGACGGTTCTTCCCTACTACCAGCCTTTAAAAGGGGGATAATAATTGTTTTTTTAAGAATATCAGGATAAATCCCAGATGAAAAAATTTGGTTTATTAAATAAGTCAGAGGTTTTAAGAGAGGTTTATAATTTAGTTTAATTATTTCATTAGAAATATTATCAGCAGTGCTAGAGGTTTTGTACTTTAATGAATTAATCATTTTTATAGGCAGAATAGGATTTAAAAAGAAGTTACTGTTAGCCTTTATACTAGGAAAGTTGTAGTCATTATAATTATTTATTTTGCTAGCCAAGTTAGACCCCACAGAACTAAAGAATTTGTTAAACTCCTCAGCAATTAATGGATCAGTAGTAAGAGAATGGCCTGCTTTACTTTTAATATGTTTAATGTTATTGTTGCCACCAGAAAAGTCTTCATTTGTACATCTTTTAATAGTCTGCCAGGTCAACCTAGGATCCCCTGAGTGAGAGGAAAAGAGGCCTTTAAAATAAGAAGCTCTAGCAACATTTAACACTTTAGTAAGCATTTTTCGATATTCTATAAATTGGGTTTTATAATCAATATTTAGAGGATTTAATGATAAACATTTCTTTAAATAATCCCATCTTCTTATTGAATTCAAAATGCCCCTTGTTACCCAAGGTTTTAAAATTCTGTGCTTGCATTTGACATACTTCTCAGAACTACATAATTTAATATGGTTAGTTATTTTATTAATAAAATTTGAAGCACAAACATTTGGGTTTTTCTCACTCAAAACATCCTGCCAGTCTTCAGAATTAAGTCTTAAACTAAGTTGTGACTTATCCAAATGTTTAATTAGTCTAGAAACAATATTATTACCACTTAACAGAGGAATATTTAACAAAGTAGGGAAATGGTCTGGAAATGAAAAATGGAAATGAAGTCCTCCTCTCAAAACAACAGCTTCAGAGGTGAATTTTGACCTGACAAAAATGTGATCAAGACTAGTCAGACAATCACCCTGTTCCCTAGTACCAACATTAATTTTACTTAAAAATCCTTTTGATAACATTAAGTTTAAATAATTATTAACAATACTACACCTTTCATTTAAGACATTCAAATTAATATCACCACAGAAAATTTCTATTGCACATATTTGGCTATGGCTATGAAGATAATTCTCCAAGCTCAATAGAAAATCTAATTTTTCTATATTATGACAACGATAAAAGCCAGTAATACCAATATTAATCCCATTTTTAACCAACACAGCGCTTAAGAAACTACAATCATTTACCTTTTTTATTTCAGCACTCACTTCTTATGTAAAAAACAAACCCATCACACTTACTAACAAAACTTTCATTATAGCAAAGGCGATATCCTGGAATATTTAAATTTTGTGTTTTATGCTTAATATTATTAGTTTCTGATAATCCAATTATGTCAAAGTCTTTATTAAGGAATTGAAGATATATTGTAAGGTTATTAAAGTTTTAACAGATACTGCATACATTGATACATTCATATGAATAATATTAAGATCACATTGTGATTTATTAAATATAGTAATATTAGTTAAATCATCATAATAATCAGTTTTATATTCAAAAACATCATCGCATAGAATATCTACAGCCATTTTATGTTTAGTAACTACAATTTTGTTTACGCACCTGTAGAAGCAACTTATTACTGTTTAAGCTCCCTAAGAATATCCTGACAGTGGTACACACTAAGTATTTTAATGGGTTTGTCACCCTCTTTCATCCTAGCATAAATACATCCGTTTTTACTCCAAACAAAACTATACCCTACATTTTTTAACTTATTAGCTTCCTGTAAAATATTTAATGAAAGGAGTGAGATGTTCATTAACATAAATATTGTTAGCACCTTGGATCCTACACTTAACACCATTCAATGCACCAGCCGCTTTTTTGATCAAATCAATACAATGGAGCCAAGAATTTTCAAACACTTGGATTAATTCTATTGTTTATTAACAAAAATGTATAATACGTCGCGTAATTTTAAGACTGTGGAACTGTTAATTTTCTACAACTTTTGATGTAAAACACAACATAATTAGATTTATATAACACACGAAAATATAGCAAACACTGAAGAGTGATTAAAAGTATACGTCCGAACCTTGGAATTTATTGAACTGAATATATCTTCTTCACATTCCTTCTCATCAGAGATTGGAAATCATTAAGGCAATTCATAATTAGTTCTTAAGCCACAATGTTCTTTTCGTTCCTTGGCTTCTTTTTCCTTTAATCTTTTCTTCCATAATGTTCTGGACTAGCACATATTTAGGTCCTCTTACATGTCCAAAGTATTCAAGTTTTCTCTTTTTTAAGGTGTTTATTATTTCTTCCTCTTTTTGGATTCTTAGACGCAATTCTATGTTAGAAACTCTATCAGTCCATGATCTTTTTAGTAAACATAGATAACACCATATTTGAAATGCCTTAACCTTATCCATTTGACGACAACCTTCCTTAGCAAAATAATAATTAGAAACAATCCATAATTATATCTAAAATTTTAGAGAGGCACTTCAATCTGTTGACCTTATCTTCTCTGTAGTACCATAATGTGGTTTCTGTTATGTTAGTTTTCATTTTACTTTTATATACACTGTGTCAAAAAAAAACATTACAGTATTGTCATCTTGTAGACATTGTTCAAGTGACAATCCAAAGCTTTAACCTAAGATTTCAATTTGAATATCATTTAAATATTTCTGGGAGTAAAGCTGAACTGCTTTTATTGTTTTTTTTTTTTAAGCTATTTTAGAGACATTCACCAGACATACCTCCTGTCTTTAAAAAATGATGCAATAAGAGTATTGTGTAATAAAAATCCTTGTTGTAGAACAAAGTTGTAGACCTTTATTTAAACAATTGCAAATTTTAGGTATGTCAGGTTCTTATATTTACCAATGCCTGTTATATATAAATACACATCTTTCTCAATTTGGTACAGTTAAAGATAAACATACACATGACACGGCAGTTTCTTATTTTTTCCACAACATTGGATAACCTTAATTCAAAAGATCTTTCAAAAAAGCAGTACAACTGCTCGTCAGCTGTTGTACATAGGCTTCCACTACCAATATTTAGAAATAATATAAAAAAAATTATCCTGCATGTCTGCCCATATAATCTTAAGGAGTTTTATTCACATTTATCCTTATAGTCCTAATTTCTTTATTATATTATATAGCCCTTACACTGCTTTGTTAGTGTTGTGGTGCAGAGTCTTTTGGGAATATTTCTGGAGGACAGTGAGGATGGAAAGTGCCCTTAGAGTAACTGAGAGACTCAAATAGTTCAGTTGGCACATTACTACATATTAAAATCTATTTGACAATGCTAAACATTTTCAAATGTAATAAGGCAGATTGTGGTGGTGGTTTTTACCTTAAATCTTATAAAACCTGTTTGTGAAAATGAATTTTCAACACTTGGACATTAAAATATTGTGATCATATTATGTTCTAAAATAAAGATTAAATTCAATTGTGATGATTATCATTTGGTAAACAAAAACAAGTTCAAGGACACAAGAACTCTAGTGTAACAATTTCAACATTAATAAATGTCTAGTATATTTAGGTATTAACATAAAAATCTCAATAGTTCCTCAAGATCATAGATAATAATTAAATTTACATATAATAGGTGTCAAAAATAAAATAAGAAAGACATATAGTTTATATTAAGTGATTGTGTTGATCTGTGTGACATTATCATTGGGACTATATATGTTTACAAAAAAATTATTTTACATACACTTATAAGTTACATAAATATATACAGATACAATATCTGTGGTGGGATAGATCTCTAGATGATTAAATAATCTAAGTGTTCTTAATTTTGTGAATTATTTATATTATTTTGTACAGTATTCAGTTGACTAGACTTAGAAGCTGAGTTGGGTATTTTTTTCAATAAAAATTTATCACTGAAAAAAAGTTTATAAAACTGGTACTGAGACCTATCAAGTCTATTTAAAAAAAAAATTAACAAATCTAAATCAAGTTGTTCTAAAAAACCAAACAAATATAGTTTATCCTTCTTAATCCCATTGAAATAATTCATAAGCACAAGAATAAGAATAAGTAGCATGAACACTCACAACTATTGTCTTCTATACTTTTTTAAAGTTTATAACACATGTTTCTTGAATCGCCATAAAATATTGTCTGTGGGATCTTATTGTACTCCTGAATACTTCTATAGATGGCGAGTCCTGTCCCTTTTTGGTCCTGGCATATATATTCCTTAGTTGATGTGTTGTATGTATTAATTTTTCTATTTTTCTGCAGTTTAATATTTGCTTTAAGATTGTTATTTATGATGTTATATATAATGTTATATTGTATGAAATTTATACAGTTCTATGTATTCAATATCATTTTACATAATTTCATTAATCCCACATTTCTGCCCCTACAAAAACAATTAAATATGATTCAAATAATATATTCTCCATAATTATAGATTTCTTCAATTTGGCGATGTTAAGCCATACATATATTATTAGTAATAAACTCTTGCAATAAAGCTGGCAGTGGTTAAATGTTGTCGAATTCTAAATCAGGAAAAAAAAACTTATTGTTTGGGATTATTAGACCAGCAATAATCTATTCCCTAATTGTCTGGATACTGTGTATAGACAGACACATATTCCAATTTTATTTTTAATTCTGTTGAAACCTATGCTATTTATACCGATTTTAGCAAGGCATTTGACAAGGTCACCCATACAATTTTAGTTTCTTGACTTTCAAAGCTTACCCAGATGTCAATTTTTTATAATGGAATTTTGAAGTCTTTAAATTTAGTTTGGAAGCTTATTAAAGAAATTAATAAATGGATATTTAGTAGAATGCAGTAAGTGGTTCTTTCCTTCTAAAAATAGTTTAAAACACCTCAAATAACCATAATATTTTTATCTAATAATAAAGTAATGAACAAATCATCAATTTCCCTTTACAGCATTTCCTTTTCTAGCCAGAACATCGATATTGCAGGATCCGTAAAAAAGCCCGTCGTTCTCCCCTATTTATTTTCGCGCATGCCTCCCTAGTGACGTCAACAGACGCCCTGCGTCCTTTTTATGGCGGCGCCGCTACGTCCCGATATGGTTAATCAAGCGCGGTTCATCCTAGGAGCCATAATGTACAATAAAAAGTACAATTCCTTTTATAGTTTCTAATCAATTTCCTTTGAAAAAAGGAATTACAGAATAGATGTGGATAACCCAAATGAGCTGGATGAAACGATACCTTAGTTCACTATTTTCGTTTCAACCAATGGTATTTTTCAATTTATTCCTGGCAGTTGATGATATTTTTAAATTTCTGTGTCATCTGCCTGGAAGAAATTAAACATTTAACCCGATTTCCATGCATTTAAGGCCAAGGAAAAATTTAGAAGTTATTATACTCTAGTCCACTATTTTTTTTACAAGCAGTGGTATTTGTTAATTTATTCCAGGCAGTCGAGGATTTTTTACATTTCTGCATCAACTGCCTGTAAGAAACTAAAAATTTAAACCAAATTCGAGGCATGTAAGGGCAATTTTTAAAAGCCTTGAAGAATTTTGAAGTTATGATACCCTAGTTCTCTATTTTCGTTTCAACCAATGGTATTTTTTAATTTGTCAGGCAGTTGATGATATTTTTAATTTCTGTGTTAACTGCCTGGAAGAAATTAAAAAATTAACCCGATTTCCATGCATTTAAGGCCAAGGAAAAATTTAGAAGTTACTATACTCTAGTCCACAATTTTTTTTACAAGCAGTGGTATTTGTTAATTCATTCCAGGCAGTCGAGGATTTTTACATTTCTGCATCAACTGCCTGTAAGAAACCAAAAATTTAAACCAAATTCGAGGCATGTGAGGGCATTTTTTAATTTACTTTTAAAAGCCTTGAAGAATTTTGAAGTTATGATATCCTAGTTCCCTATTTTTGTTTCAACCAATGGTATTTTTTAATTTATTCCTGGCAGTTGATGATATTTTTAATTTCTGTGTCAACTGCCTGGAAGAAATTTAAAATTTAACCTGATTTCCATGCATTTAAGGCCAATGAAAAATTTAGAAGTTACTATACTCTAGTCCACTATTTATTTTTTTTACAAGCAGTGGTATTTGTTAATTTATTCCAGGCAGTCGAGGATTTTTTACATTTCTGCATCAACTGCTTGTAAGAAACTAAAAATTTAAACCAAATTCGAGGCATGTGAGGGCATTTTTTAATTTACTTTTAAAAGCCTTGAAGAGTTTTGAAGTTACGATACCCTAGTTCCGTATTTTCGTTTCAACCAATGGTATTTTTTAATTTATTCGCGGCAGTTGATGATATTTTTAATTTCTGTGTTAACTGCCTGGAAGAAATTAAAAAATTAACCCAATTTGCATGCATTTAAGGCCAAGGAAAAATTAAGAAGTTACTATACTCTAGTCCACTATTTCTTTTACAAGCAGTGGTATTTGTTCATTTATTCCAGGCAGTTGAGGATTTTTTACATTTCTGCATCAACTGCCTGTAATAAACTAAAAATTTAAACCAAATTCGAGGCATGTAAGGGCAATTTTTAAAAGCCTTGAAGAATTTTGAAGTTATGATACCCTAGTTCTCTATTTTCGTTTCAACCAATGGTATTTTTTAATTTATTTTCAGGCAGTTGATGATATTTTTAATTTCTGTGTTAACTGCCTGGAAGAAATTAAAAATTTAACTTGATTTCCATGCATTTAAGGCCAAGGAAAAATTTAGAAGTTACTATACTCTAGTCCACTATTTATTTTTTTTACAAGCAGTGGTGTTTGTTAATTTATTCCAGGCAGTCGAGGATTTTTTACATTTCTGCATCAACTGCCTGTAAGAAACCAAAAATTTAAATCAAATTTGAGGCATGTAAGGGCAATTTTTAAAAGCCTTGAAGAATTTTGAAGTTATGATACCCTAGTTCTCTATTTTCGTTTCAACCAATGTTAATTAATATATTTTAACAATATTTTTAATTTCTGTGTTAACTGCCTGGAAGAAATTAAAAATTTAATTCGATTTCCATGCATTTAAGTCCAAGGAAAAATTTAGAAGTTACTATACTCTAGTCCACAATTTTTTTTACAAGCAGTGGTATTTGTTAATTTATTCCAGGCAGTCGAGGATTTTTTACATTTCTGCATCAACTGCCTGTAAGAAACTAAAAATTTAAACCAAATTCAAGGCATGTGAGGGCATTTTTTAATTTACTTTTAAAAGCCTTGAAGAATTTTGCAGTTACAATACCCTAGTTCCCTATTTTCGTTTCAACCAATGGTATTTTTTATTTTATTTCACGCAGTTGATGCAGAAATGTAAAAAATCATCAACTGCCTGGAAGAAACTAAAAATTTAAACCTATATTAGCCCTGTTCTTTGATTTAATTGCAAAGAGCAATAGAGCAAACTTTGTTTAATGATTAACAGTGAAACATATTGATACTTTTTTTTAATTTACCCATTTGTAACAGAATCCTAAATAATAAATTGATACACCTGCAAATTCTCCCATATTCTCTGTTTCCAGATAGCTGGAAGTGGTTAAATGTTGTGGAATTTCTAAATCAGAAATTATTGTTGGAAATTAACAAGCCAGCAGTGACTTATCAGTCACTCACAATTTGAGAACAAATCAAAGTGTGCGATGGTTTTCAGAAATCAATGGAACAAGATTTTGAGTAAACTTTGTTTAATGCCTAACAGTGGATTATATTGCAACATTTTAATTTACCAATTGTAACAGAATCCTACATATTTATTTATTTAGCAACGGGCAATTGCCCAATTAAAATACAAAGTGATAATAATTACTAATACAAAAATTTTCTTCTAACCTAATGTTAAACATAAAATAAACAGACCCATTAATAAATTAAATCAACCTCCTGCAAAATAACAATAGGTAACAAAAAAAATATAAGACAGTGGTTGCGCGAGAGATTCCGGATAGATTAACTGACAGAAGGGGATCAATTAAATGGCTTCCAAGATCATCAGATTTAGCACCCTTAGACTTCATACTTTAGGGACATCTTAAATTTGATATTTAGAAGAGCCTTGTAGTCCATTGTAGTTCTGAGCCAGGTTTTGACGCTCTGCTGTTTTGTCTAGAGCTATCGGGAAAATTCCAATGGTTTTGTCTTAGTGTCGTCGTTCTGAATCCAACGAGACCATCCGCAAGTCGTAGCTTTTACGATAACCGAGATATGGCATTTTTGATGCCCATTTTTGGCCTCAAAAACGAGGTCAAAAAGTGACAATTTCCGAATTTTCAAAGTGCTCTGATTCCCTTATTTCTGATCGAATCTTGTTATAACCCGGTATTTTCGTGACTTACTTGATGAGAACAATCCGCTGGTATAGTTAGTTCGAATTCGAAAAAAAAAAATTTCTGAAAAAAATCCAAACGGGGGGGTATACTCGAAAAATGAAAAAACCCAAAGTTTGAAGGCCGATATTTCAACTTCTATGGGAGATATCGGGAAAATTCCAACAGTTTTCTCTTAGTTTTGTCGTTCTGAACCCAACGAGATCATCCGCAAGGTCGTAGCTTTTACGATAGCCGAGATATGGCATTTTTGATGCCCATTTTTGGCCTCAAAAACGAGGTCAAAAAGTGACAATTTCCGAATTTTCAAAGTGCTCTGATTCCCTTATTTCTGATCGAATTTTGTTATAACCCGGTATTTTTGTGATCTACTTGATGAGAACAATCCGCTGGTATAGTTAGTTCGAATTCGAAAAAAAAAAAAAATTCTGAAAAAAATCCAAACGGGGGGGTATACCCGAAAAATGAAAAAACCCAAAGTTTGAAGGCCGATATTTCAACTTCTATGGGAGATATCGGGAAAATTCCAACAGTTTTCTCTTAGTTTCGTCGTTCTGAATCCAACGAGACCATCCGCAAGTCGTAGCTTTTACGATAACCGAGATATGGCATTTTTGATGCCCATTTTTGGCCTCAAAAACGAGGTCAAAAAGTGACAATTTCCGAATTTTCAAAGTGCTCTGATTCCCTTATTACTGATCGAATCTTGTTATAACCCGGTATTTTCGTGACTTACTTGATGAGAACAATCCGCTGGTATAGTTAGTTCGAATTCGAAAAAAAAAAATCTTCTGAAAAAAATCCAAACGGGGGGGTATACCCGAAAAATGAAAAAACCCAAACTTTGAAGGCCGATATCTCGGCTTCTATGTGAGCTATCGGGAGAATTCCAACGGTTTTCTCTTAGTTTCGTCGTTCTGAATTCAACGAGACCATCCGCAAGGTCGTAGCTTTTACGATAGCCGAGATATGGCTTTTTTGATGCCCATTTTTGGCCTCAAAAACGAGGTCAAAAAGTGACAATTTCCGAATTTTCAAAGTGCTCTGATTCCCTTATGTCTGATCGAATCTTGTTATAACCCGGTATTTTCGTGATTTACTTGATGAGAACAATCCGCTAGTATAGTTAGTTCGAATTCGAAAAAAAAAATTTTCTGAAAAAAATCCAAACGGGGGGGGTATACCCGAAAAATGCAAAAACCCAAAGTTTGAAGACCGATATTTCAACTTCTATGGGAGATATCGGGAAAATTCCAACAGTTTTCTCTTAGTTTCGTCGTTCTGAATCCAACGAGACCATCCGCAAGGTCGTAGCTTTTACGATAGCCGAGATAGGGCATTTTTGATTCCCATTTTTGGTCTCAAAAACGAGGTCAAAAAGTGACAATTTCCGAATTCTCAAAGTGCTCTCATTCCCTTATTTCTGATCGAATACTGTTATAACCCGGTATTTTCGTGATCTACTTGATGAGAACAATCCGCTGGTATAGTTAGTTCTCTTCCTAATATATAATCTTCCTAATATATATAATCCTTTGTTTATAATCCTTTGTTTATAATATGCATCTTAAAAAGCGAATTTTCCCTTTACAATGCTTCAACAGTTATACAGTTCATTTTAACTAAACTTGCCTTAATCCAAAAGCCAATGATAGTAGTCGATATACAGGACTTATGAGATACATAAATATGCTAGCTATGCCTATGTTTACCACTGAATTTTTAAATTATTATTTTCGATGTACAGGATAGATCTAGACATGCTAATTCATTTTGTTTCTCCAATTCCAAAGTTTTATTATAGCTGTTAAAATGGTATAAAATATATTTAAGTGCCTAATCTGTAATAGAATTGAATCGAAAAATGTTAAGTACAGGTTCTCTCCCATATCTGAATAGCTCCCATATAACAGATATTCACTGGATGGCTTTGTGCTCTCTCGAGAGAGAATAAAACTATGCACTATTTCTAATTTACTACCAAAAATAAAAAAAACTTTTTGTAATTTAAATTTTGTTGTAAGTAAAAAAGTACTTCATGTAAAAGAATACAGGTCAATGATTTGTCTATAAATTGTCATGAGCATTAACTGGATAGAGCTTGTTCTGTCTCGAAGCTTGATCCATTGATTTCTCAAACCATCTGGGACACACATACACTCTGATTTGTTTCCACTATATAAAATATATATATATATATATCTATATATATATTTTTTTTTTCCCTATAAATAAAAACGTGTATTTAGCACTTGGCTATCTTAAAGCTATCACCTAATAATAATACTTATACTTAATTATAATTAATATTTACTTCCTTAAATACGCCTCATTATACTTCCCTTTAAATCTACTAAGTACCTAAAGGATATCAAGCCCGAGTACCTATTTGAATTAGTAATTTTACAAATCTTTTATGTGCACAGAATCTATTACCTTTCCTGATATATCAAGGGTGAATCCATGAAAACATCCCAATCGCAGTTCATAAGAGTAGTGAAGAAATAAATGCCTTGTACAATTACCCCTGCTATAGTACATCTATTCCCTAGATTATAGTACGTATTAATCCGTGTGTAAAAACATCCCCCAGACTGACAGTAGATTACGGGCAGCCCTTTGGTGTGTAACCCTCGACGAGTTTTTTTTTTTAGTTCTATAACTAAAAGCCGTTTTTTTATTGCAAAATGTAGTTCAAGATCCTATAAATCTTTAGTAAATCGGTCGGGGATTGCGTTAAAAATAAGATAAGAATCTGGATATAGGTGGAAAATTCGATTATTTTAACGTGTAGTTATATATAATGCCATAAGCCTTATACGTAGCTGCATCGAAATTGATCAGTTTGGAATATTAAAAATTGATCCCCTTTTCGGTGTGTGTATTAAAGTATTTTTAAGCACGAGTGTTCGGGGTGATCGTTTAGAGGTTTCGGCATGACTTTTTTTACATTAGATTTGTTTCTAGAGTTAGATTGATTTTTAGAACGTAATTTTTCATACGTTTTTGCAAGAAGTTTAATTATTTTTCTTAGACAGTACTAGTGTTATTCCAACTACTGAACTAATTATGTTAAAATTACTATTTTTGTATTTTAGTTATTTTTTAAATAATTTTTAATTTATAGTTTAAGGATGTCCTTTAATTAATAGTCAAAACAAAAACTCCTTGTTTTAGTGTTTATTGTCAATCATGTTCCAGAATCCTCATTTGCTAGATCAAGTGCAAAAATCCCTGAATAACTTGACCTCATGGTAGTTTTTCATTAATAAATGTTTTCAATATCCCTGACACAACCCTCTTCGATCAGTTGTCTCCTATCTGCAATCAACTTTCTGAAACCATCCAATGGATTGTTTAATAACGAAAAAACTTAATTGCGACTGTAGACATCTATGAATACTGAACTAAGCATATCCAACTTCATTAAAAGGGTTTCATTGATTCTGTAAGATTTAGATAGGGTAGTTTGTGTACTGAGACTTGGTCATTTAGGCATATGTTCACTTGGTTTACTGACTTTGATTGGAAGGATTCAGGCACTACAATATATGTATGTATACTCATTAGTTTACTATATAAGATGTAATGTAATAATTCACAATAGAATTATGACAACAACTAATAAAACGTAATTCAACAAAGGAGATAACTTAGGAAATTTGATTATATTCTTATAAATGATGTTTCATACTTAAAGCTTGCCACATATGATCATATTCAAACTCTTCTATAGTATAGCCATCACGCAATTTGACTTGATTTGGATCCTTCAATGTCTTCATTCCATCATAACATGGAAACCATATGACAGTAGTACTCAAATCCAAACATCTTGTAAACTTTAGATACAATATTTTCAATATGACTATTAAAGGTTAACTTGGTCTCAAATGTCCTCACTGCAAGATCTCTTATTCCTGGTGCAAAGTAGAACAATTGAAGTGCTCGAGGCAACAAGGTACTTATTCAGCAACTTTCAAGAAAAAGGACTTTAAAGGTGGTATGTCTTTTTCATGTCAAAATTAAACTACACTCTCTGTTACTAATAAAATACATTCAAAAATGGTAATCGATAACTCATAGTACAAAAGAAGTTTTATAAATTCTTTAGTCATAATAGGAAACACTCTTCTTTAACACATCTTTAAAAATACTTAATGTGGCGAAGAAATGTATGGAACCATTTTTAAAATATAAACAAAAAAAACTACTTTCTAATTTGGTTTTCCCACTGCGGCCAAAAATGTTCTATAGGGTTCAAGTCAGGTGATCGGGAAGGCCAATCCAATACTTTTTTTTCAGATAGCATCAAGTTTCTCTCCAATTAATTTATTTATTCAAAAATAATTTGAGTTCTTATTGAATTACTTTGAACATGGCTTGCATCCTTTAAATCCTTCTACAGAAATGTCGATTTTCAGTAGAATGTGGCTTATGTACCTTGTTGCCTCAATTATACTATTTAATGTGTAATCAATACTATGTGGTCACATAGACTTAGTATTAGGCTACAACTTATTCACATTGCACCTGGAGTCTCAAATATCTGCAAGCATTAGGTATTTTTGGTTCACAACAAAAGCCTTGAGCCAGCCAAATATTACATAGCAAAATACATTGACCCTATCAAAGGCTTTTTACAACTCCCAATATACAAAAAGTTTAGATTTTTGAATAATTTAAAAGAGAAATGTAAAAGATTTTACATATTTTTTCATAATAACCTAATAGGAGACGACAATTCTTGAAGAAATTTAAAGATTGAGTTAGTGAACATCAGAACATTGGAAGAAAAAATTAAGGACAGACATTATAGTTAAGTGAAGTTTATTTAAAAAAAAAACTGTAAAGGATAAAGGGATTAATGATTACCCTTGCATTGTGTAAAGACTAAGGGTTATAATTCTATTGAGGCATGAATGTAATGTTTATGTATGAAGTGGTAGTCGATGGAAAAGTAGTAGTAACTAATGTTTTCCAAACTAGCTGCATACATTTCTCTTGCACTATCTCTCATAATATTTTTACTGCATATAGTTAAAGCTGAGAGTGTTCTAATGATGTCTATACACACTTCCTGGAGACCATTGTTCCTGTCGACTTTCTTCAGAGAACATCAAGAGAAGACAGGCTTGAATCAGTTTCTGGGTCTAATGTTGATGAAGAGATGTTTGGATCATTTTCACCTTTATTTTATGTGATTAATGTATCATCCACATACCGAGCCAGAATTGGGTAATGTTGATTGAATGTTCTTTCGATATTTTCATTCTGGGTTCAGCCTTAATGATAAAAACAGTTGTACTTTCTTTAACTAAAATAATTAAAGTATTCAATAACATCATGTAAATAAACTTATATAGGAGTATTATACAGTTATGCAGTGAGCGCGTTATCACTCTCCTTCACTGATTCTCACTTTGTTTTTGCTCTAATATGGGCACTTAACAGTTGATAAACAATTTTGAAAGAAACAGTTTCAGTTTTTAAATTTAAAGGCGCCATCTTGGACAAAAATTGAGTCTGATGTGTCACTACTCAAATCCTAAACAAAATGGCGTAGTTATGCCAAACTGACAAAAACAAAGAAAAACACAGTCACGGTCTCGCAACATTTATATAAACCTGGTTGGTTTTATTCATGTACTGTGAAGTGTGTGGATGGCTTTTAAAGGCCTGATGATGCTCTAACTAGAGCGAAACACGTGTAGCCTGTGATTTGTGAGACCATGACTTTGTGTTTTTCTTTATTTTCGTCAATTTCGTATGTTGGTCTCTTGGAGAATAATGGATCAGATTTTTGTAGTAGTTATGCAAAGTTCAAAATAATGTCAGTCAAACTGTAATTTTCAGGGAATTTGTAATAACTTTATGATCACCTTGTAACACTTGAAACACACTTGAATTAAACAAATATCCTTAACTAAAGGTTTTCTTTTTGTTTCAGATTAAGTGAAACATAAACAAAAAAAATAAACACACGATAATAATTTTTATACCTTGTAAACGTAAGCTTTTCAATAGTGTAGCAATAACAAACGATCGCTTCTTAGTAACGTTTAAATTGGAATTTGTGATATTAGCTTTGATTAACTGAAGTCATTATAGTATTTTGCGCAAAGACTGATTGAACCACTGTAGTAGAGCTCAAAAAGTTACTTGTACAGTAGTCAGTTTTTGGTAATGGTGAACGGAGGAATACTGGAACATGTCTAAAACCATTAACGCATATAGGATGTAAGTTTTCACTTTTTTTTTTAGTTTTTAGCTTTATGTTTGTCTTTCGCATCTGTTTCGTTTCTTGTCATTATACTAATAACCATTGCGTAATGATCTTAACCAGCCTCAGTCTATAACGACCACATATCTAATAGTTTCTGGAAATTGTAGATACCTTGGCAACATGGCAATTCATTGATATGAAGTTTTCACTTGTCTTCTGGCCACCGACGTTGCCAATATGGGGAATTTTATATTAAATATTTTTACTTTGTTCAGAAAATAAATGACATAAGCCGTAAAGGTATACAGAATGTCAGTACTCTACAAAGGAGCATCGAAAAAATATGTCTGAAACCAACTTTTTAGAGTAATTTTAATCTTTGTTGGTCACATTATATCCGTTTAATGCTTTCGACTGTGATTTCTATAGAGACTATAGTGATAGTTTGTACAGGGTGTTCCGAATTCAAGGACGGTTAAGTTATTGGGTAATTTGAAAAAATCTTTCTACAAAAATAAATTACAATTTTCGATCCCAATGGTCACCCTCAAATTTGGGAAACCTGTACATATAGACCAGTAATAATAATTTTCAAATAAACTATTAATACATCGAACACTTTCATATGCAAGTTACTCACCTGTTTCTATTTACAGCAAGTCTTAATGTTTTGGTCTTAGAACATTGAATGCCTAGAATAAGTCTAGCTGCCTGCAATAGGTGAGGTGTCACCATCTCTTAAACCATGAGGTCAAGTGGATTTTCCAATTTTTATACACTATAATATATTTTTCTTAATTGACTGAATATCTTTTTAATGTATTGTGTTTTGTAACAGCTTAAAAATTTTATTTTATTTGCTAATAACATATACTTTGAAACTAATTAACATACTTTTCTGAATAAAAAAATATTATTAACAAAAAAAATTATGAAAAAAAAGCAACTTGGCAACGTAGAATGCGTCATGTTTATAATGCAAGTATCCGTTGTTGCCACATATTTTTTTGCATGTCAGTGAGGCTGCTCTATTTATAGTCCGCGCCCGCTGTTATTTAATCGATATAATGCCCGGATCTCCTGGAATTCCCAAGAAATTTTGATAATTTTATGTCCAGATATTAACAATGAATAACTAAATCGATTTATGGTGGTTACAAATTAAGGTTTTTTTTTGTAAAAATTAAAAAGTCAACATGTTAAAGAAATTAGTGATTGAGCAATTTGCAGCCCTACGATTTTTAAATCTTTTTTTTGGTATATTTAGGAAGCTTACCCTAAATCTATTATATTAAAACAAAAATATTTTTGGATGAGTCGTTTTTTAACAAAAAAAAAACAAAATGTTATGTTTGTATATGGCTGGCGATTTTTCTACGCTCCTATTTACTTACGGACACTATAGTATTTTGCGGGCTAATCACTTTTATATTGATCTAAAATATTTTTACTTTATTCCTATATTAATTAAATAAAATTGCATTATTTAATTTAGGAACGTTGACGTTTATAATTAACTGTCAGAATATTGATATTTCCACACATAACCCTATTCAGGAGAATCAAACTAATCACTACAGCGTTGTCGGATTGCGAACCTATTTTCTTAGGTTTCATCCTTTAGATATTATTTTATTACATAAAGGTGTCAGGTGAAATGGTTTAATTTGAAGTTTTATTTCAATGTCGATTTTTTTATATAAGTAGTTTATAGTAACCTAAAAGAAATTTCAAATGAAGACCAGAATTTAGCTTTGTTAATAACTTTTACCTACATAGATTTTTGTCAAGTACGCCATTATTGCTGAAGATTGTGAAAAATGGACATATCGGAGTTTTCGCATAGCAATTTTTTGAAAATGATATCATTTAATAATAAGCTTTTTTGATTTTTTAGTAGAAAATATGGCCCACCCATTTTTTTAAATTTTAAAATGGTCTATAGATCGTACCCTTACTATTAAACCAAAAAAAAAAAAAAAATCGGAAAATCGTTGGATCCTAAATTGATCGAGCACCAAGAAATTAAAATGGCAGTAACTCGCAAAGGCTTTGGATAACACTTTTTTTATAATATATAATAAATATCTAAATGGATTTGAAATGTTTGCAAACCTCTAGAGCCTATAACCTATAAGGATGACGTCTAACTCGCCTGTGAAAGAAACGACTTGAATTTTCTTTTTCCCAATATATGTAACCCACTTCAGACTTCTTTGCCATTTTTTAACAAAAGGAAAGTTTTTAATTTTATTATTAATTAAAAAACGTACTATACGAAGAGAACAGCATGCAAACCTAAACAACGAGCGCAGTTGCCAAATATTTTTATCGAAAGAATTTCTGTGTGGAAATTTGGCTGTTTAAAGAAGCCAAAGCAAATAGTTTTGATTATTAAACGAATTTCTGATTTTCTTCTCTTTCTAAAAAAGTATTCAATTCAGTTTCATCATTTATTATATCACTTTATTTTCTTCTTTTATAGTTGAATAATCATTGGCAACAATACTAAGCATGTTTATGAACAAAATAATTCCCCTCTGTCCAGGAACTTAATAAATATACCTGGACTCCCAATCCATTGAAAAATAAATGTCCATTACTAGGTTGCCGCTATTTTGCGTGACAAATTTCAGTGGTGCCAATTGTAGGGAAACAAAACAATTAAGTTTTTGGGAGGTTACGTTTACAAAAACTAAATAGAGGGTTACATTTAGTTAAGAATTTAAGATAGTTGCATTAGTTGTGATATTTTTCCCTGACTGACCCTGACTGAATTAAAAATCTTAAAGTTTCAATTAACTTACAGACATGCACTTCAACAATTCTAATATCTGCCGCATATGCATGTTTTAATATAGAATATGGTTTAAAAACAATGTCAATGAACTTGATCAGATGATGAATGAACGACGTAAAATGATATAACTAAAAGGTACCTATGTGTACTTTATGGTTTACACAACAAAACATAAATAATGAGCTAACCAATATATTTTTTTTAATAGTTTTATTTTAAAAGTTTTTAAACAACAATAGTAAAAGCCTTTATTTTGAACTTTGATTATAGAAAGTTAAAATCGAGCTTTGCATAAAAACCTCTTGTGCCTGTATCCATACCAAATATTTTAGTCGCGTTATGTACTTATGTCATATTATCTTAGTCGTTTTATGTTCATTGAAGATTTTACGTTGCTCTTTAATAAGTACTATTTTAATTGTGTACATATGTTTTTGTAGTTATTTTATTTATATTTGTTGTAGTTTAGTTCTTGTCGATTTTATAATTTTTAAAATTGATTAGTATAGGTTAATTAATGGAATTACTTAGGATAAAACTTACATAGCACTAATTATTGGAGCAAGACTGAAGGACGCAAGACTGTAAATGTGCACTAAATGTTTATTCATTTAATAAATTTTTTTACTTGTTGTATTTTCAGCAATTATTGAATAAACTATTTTTGAACAACTTAGTGGAACAACTGAAATGGGCAGGGAAGAGGTATAGAAAAAAATGGTATAGGTTTTTCAAAATTTCTATTTACTGGCAGTTTCGCGACCTAACGAATAATATACTCTTTAGAGAAGAAGCTTTTTCTAGAACATGGACATTATCCTTAAGGCACCTTCGTTAATTTTTGAACTATGATTTTTGTATAATATATATGATTTCATTATTTATGAGTGAAGACAGTGCACGACACTGTAGGAGTGACGACTTTTATGTTCATGACCGATCGCATGTCAAACGTCAGCGTCTTCAACTTCATTAGTTTTATTTATTATATCTTTTGTTGGCAACACTGAAAATGTTCAGAGTGACCAACATGAAAAGAACACAATCACTATAAAAATAGCGGCCACCAGGCAGCGGTTAGTTTTGGTCAAGGTGGCCATTTGCCTTAGCAGTCCAGGTATATTTATTAAGTTCGTGCATCTGCCTTTTGTGTAGACGCCAATGTTTATTCTAGTGCATTTAGTGTTCTAAGGGTTTGGTCAAAAAATTAATAAAAAACAACCACTTATCAATGTTTCGAATCATTGAATCGAATTAATTCATACTGCGGGTTCAAACTAGAAAGGAAACAGTGTATTTATGTACAAAAAACACACTTACAGAATTTTTAATACTTCTCTTATTCCGATGAGGATAATTTATTTATTATTCAAAACGCTGGCAAGAAAAAATTGTTTTTATTTTCTTAATTTTGATCCCCAAATCAACACCTGATGTACTTGTCCAGTTTAGTCACTATTTCATGTCAAAACTACGTTACTTACATGCTTTTTACGACATTTTTCTCTATTCAATTTACAGCAAAAAGATCGAAAGTTTGGGCAGGATGACCGCCATGACGCAGGAGGAGATCGTGGCGGCCGTGCGCACCGTTTCGCAGGGTCTGGAGGCGTTGCGCAGCGAGCACGCCGGTCTGTTGCACAACATTGCTCCCGATGCACCAGAAGCGCAGGAGCGACAAAGTTTGGTCCATCAGAGTCAGGAGATGATCGAGTTAGGAATTGGAGAAGCTCAGGTAATTCATGTATTCAGTGTTTATTCCATAGAAAATCTATTGTTTACGAGGTAAAATTAGAAACTGTTGCTCTAAAGATCAAGGAAAAAACCATAATATGGCTGCTGTCAACGATAATCTTGTTTGGATCTATGCGGTATAGTCCAGAAGTTTTATGTATATTTTTTGCAAAGATATACCTTTGCCTTGCAATAAATAACCCTAATAACCGTTTGGCTCAAAGGAGTTATGCCCCATTATCCACTCGATTAATAAACACCCTGTATATTTCATGTTTTCCACTTGCTAATATACTTCTGGCGACTGATATCTTAGAAACTTATACAGGGTGCCTCCGATTAGGGTCGGTTCAGTTAGCACTAGCTAGTAGTATTTTTTCTGCTGATTAAAACATTGATCACTAATCGCGTTTTCGAGAAAATGTGAAAAATTTACTTTTGTTAAATGGAGTCTCCTGTATATTTTTACATAAACCAAAAGAAAATAATGTTCTCAATAAAAAAGTGTATTTACACTATACTTATTTACCTAAAAATAACAAAGTTTTAGTGATATTAATAAGTTTTGCAAATTTAGGCAGGTCGGCTTTTAAATATAGGAATAACATCAAGTAAACTTTCTTAATTTACAATAAATAAGCAAAAACATCGCTATCTTATTCAATACATTTTTGAGCACACTTAAGCACACATAATAATAATAATAATAATAATAATAATAATAAACGTCTTTTATTTAACAAACAAATAAAAGTATTACTTCAACATGCTCATTTAAGTGTCTTTTTGTCTTTAGTAAGAAAAATAAATCCTTTCTTATTCATGGTGAGTTTGTTGATTAAATAAAAACAAACACATTTTGTATTTAATATTATTAATATTAAATATTTTAAACTTATCAGGTGTGGTGATTGCATTATATAAAGAAGGATCTTCTATATATTGATTTTTTATGTAACGGGATAGAGAATTTGTTTTTGTTTCTAATATTTTGTCCATGCATGCTTGTCCTTGGCAGAAATTTATTTTTAAGAGTATTCGAGGTGTTAGTGGTATTGAGAAGTTTATGCAGAAAATTTGAAAGATATTGTTTTCTACGGCTTTCCATATTTAGCCAGTTAGATTCTACAATTTTATGAGTAATATGGTCATGCTTCCTGATTCCTTATATCAATCGACAGCATGCGTTCTGTACCCTTTGTATTTTCTGTTTATCAAGAGCTGTAAGACATGGACCATATATAAAGTCACCATAGTAAAAAAAATGTGTCGCATAAACTTTTTTTCACCGAGTAGTTAAGAATGTGCCGATTATTATATAATAATTTCAGCGCAAAAAAGCATTTTTCTTGTTATATTCTGAACGTGTGCATCTTGCAGATTTTAAGTATTTTTTTTAATAAACTTCTTTCTTTATGTAAATTAAAAAATAAAAGTCGAGAGGGTTAGGTCTGGTGTCCTAGGTGGCCAACGAACATGGCCAATGTTGTTTATTACAAGCATCACGCGGTTTAGCCTTACATTTAGTTTTTTTATTTAGTTATAAAATGAAAAAGTACAACTTCATTAGTATTACCTAGGCCGTGTGTGTGTATCCGAGGATATATGTGCGCCTAATTGTATCAATAGTATTAATCATAAAAGTAAGAATTTTAAACTATCTCTAGACATTTCATTATTATTCTAAACTACGCTAAATAAGTAGGCGTTAACAAGTAACTAAATTTAGAAAAATACACTGCACAGATAAGTTATAACCATGATATCGCATAAGTAATTTAACCGAAATTATACCTTATCCAATTTTTTATAATGCATTTATTTTTCTTTAGTTAATCAGAGTACAAATTCCTTGGAACTAAGTTAATAAATATTGTACCCACATAATTAGTGTGCCTTTGCGTGGAACGATAATTTTGTGATGGTTATCGAGGCTGAATTAACTGATGACAATATAGTTTATTTTTTATAACAAAAAATGGCCAATCTATAGCAGAAAAGCAGTAAGGAGCCCAGATTTATTGAAAAGATGTTCTATGGAAAATCCTTTTTGGTGAGAGAGAGGGTATCAGATAGATTGTGATGCTGCACCCCAACAAACTATACCATAATTAAAAAAAGAGACTCTCCCAAAGCTAAGTAGACTGATTTTATTAAAACAGCGAACAATACGTTTCTTAGTTCATAAAATTTAAAATTCTAATTTTAGTAGTGACATAATTAAGATGTATGTCCCATTTTAAGAATCTATCGAAGTAGACACCAAGATATTTGCCGGACGTATCTTGTTTTATTGTATTTATACATTTACAATCTTCTGAATTCATAGGTCATGTACGTTCATGAAGAACTAAATGACTACCTCTCAGAATCATTGAAAATGAGAGAAATCATAAAAAAGGTGTTACAATTAACAGCTGGAGAACGATACACAAATAACAAATACAAATTTCTAAGTTTAGAAAAAGTAATGCAGAATTCAAATTCTTTGTTGAAATGAATTTTGCTCTAATAGTATGATATGTATTACCTGTGTGGTATTTGGAGGTGACTATAATGCAGACATCTGCGCAGACTAAAATAGTTGATTTAAGACACACAAATGCTTAATTTACAAGAATAAATAATGGCTTTAGCACCCTGCTGGATATCATAGTTATTTCGAATGCTTCTCTGGCGGATCTTTGTAAAGTATTCCCAATGGATTATTTACATGTCAGCACTTTTAGAAATTATGTACATTTTAATCTTGATTTATTTTTAAAAGATTTAAATGCTGATTAAAAGGCTTGGGATAATTTATTTGCCTTGGGCTCCGTTGATGATAAGGTTGAGTATTAATATTATACGTATATTTGATTTTCATGCCCCTCCCATAATGGTGTTAGGTTACAAAGTTTTAAGGGATGAAAAGTCTAGCACATATTATTTAATATTACTGGAGGTAATGAGGTGAGACAAGCAAGCAAAGCCAATAGTATAAAATTAGTTTTCTACTACTGGTTTCTTATTTATTATTTCCAAAAACACATTTTTTTAATAACATTTGCATGTTAAAACGCCATAGAGCTTTCGCGATCGGGTCGAGTACACCTTTAGGGCCTATTACTGTTTCAAAATAAAACCACTTAGATCGACTTTCAGGCATGCGAGAACGGCCTTAAGTGATTTTCAGCACGAAAGAGATTTCAAAGTGTTCTATAATTAACCCCGATATACTTAGATTCAGATGAATTCTGCTCAAAATGTTTTTTTTTTCTTTTAATATTAAAAGAGTGAGCGACCATAAGCGTGGTGCTTTATTTCTGTGCTATTAGTTACCTCCTCCTATCGGCCGGTTCTTAGGGAAAAACTGCTTTTATTACAAAATAAAAAAAATATACTAGGATGGATTATAGATGGAAAATTCTATAGCAATAGGATGGAAATAAACTATAAAGTCCCCTTTAAACCAATACCGTGTTCGTGTTCTTTTTTTACTTTCTGTCGATACGAGTGAAAATGGCCACGAACCGTATCTCGAACCGAGGGAGTCGATCAAAGAGAGGACGCTCGCTTGATTACTCAGGAGATTTCTACGGAATTTCTTTTACGGACGAAGACAATCGATTCTATATAACTAATTACGTTTGTGTCTTAAAATTAAGCCGAGTGGCCGAATCGAATTTTATGCACGTCGATAAGTTTATTTGATAGCAGCATGATAAACGGAATCAATCCGAATGGCTTAAAATACTCCCATCACATGATCAATAAACTGTATTTAGGCATAGAAATGAATAGCAAAATATATACATACTGATCATTCCTCGTACGTTCGAAGGGTGTGCTCGTTCAATTATCACAGGGATTAAATTATGGAATAATTTTACAAAGATGCACAAAAGTATAGAGAAATGATGGTTGCATGCAAACTGATATAGAAATTCTTCTGACAGATCATCTAGCCGTCCTCTCGCCTGCTAAACTGTTGTAACTCACTTGACAGTTTGACGTGCCTAATTGGACCAATCAAAATGGTAGAAAGGCGTGGCCAAATTAAGGCGGAAAATCAGATTTCATTTAATCTAATAACCTTATTATTTAATCGTAATAATAACATATCTTGAAACTATAATATTAAAAACTGAAAAGAGAATAAACACAAATTATATAACAAAGATGATCTATCAGACAATGTCAACACCGTCATTTCTCTCAATTTTGTCTAGATGGCCGACATACAATTCCGATTTTCACCATGCAATATGCCTTCCTAATATTATCAGGCGGTGTAGATTGAAGCACACTTACAAGAATCAGCAGACTTGGAGTTGCTGGAGATACTGATAGAGGCTGTGGTATTATCCCTGAGGAACGTATAACAACATCCTGAATGGAGACAACTCCTGAAAACTTGGACTTTAGGTTGCTTTGGGAACCTTTAGCAGGGATAGCATGTACAAAACATATTTTGAAATTTTTTACCTGGCATGGTTCATCACATTCTTTATGCCTGGTTTTATGGTCTTCAGAGGGGGCTTATATGTCATCTGAGCGATAGGGAAGATTGCAGAGCTACTATTCATACGATTCATATTTCATCTGCTTTTATAGTGCCTTCTGTATATAAAAAAATAATGTCGAACACATGAGGACTTCCGCATTAAATATCTTCGGAGTTCACATTAAATATCTTAACAGTCCACACTATAAAATGTTGAGTTAAATATCTTCACACTAGACAGGACTTTCAATTTCATTCGTCCAGGCAGTTATTCACAGAGCATCTCTAGAGGATTTCAAACTTTAATTGAAAATTTAAAAAAAAACATGCAGGCAGTTAAAGTCCTTATATTAGATCGAATTTTTAACTCCCTCCTGGAAGAGCAAGGAAATTTTTGAACTTCAACTACCTGGATGATTCTTTAAATTTTCAAAGTGAAGACATAATTTACTATTTTTTCGAAGCAGTTTTTCCAGAGCACCCATGTTTTTAGACTTTAACTACTTGGAAGAAATGTTTTTTACATTTTTATTAAAAAGCTTTATATTAGGAAGAATTTACTATTTTTTCCAGACAGTTTCTCCCAAAGCAACCACATGTGCATGTTAAAATTTCAGGCTTTAACTGCCTAGAACTCCTGGAAGAAATGTGTTCTTTTTTTAATTATATCAAAAAGCTCTACATTAGATAAATTTTTTTCTTTCTTCCAGGCAGTTTTTTCCAAAACCCACATTTTCAAACCTTATCCAGGTTTTGTCAAATAAATAACTACGGCGGAACCTCGACTAGTTTAAAACATTTGCTTCAGTGATGAGGGTACCTTTTATTTAAATGAGCATGTTAGTAAGCAAAACTGTCGTTACTAGAATGACGAGAATCCACACCTATTTAGAGAAGGACGTACCCAGTACCTCCAGAAATTTAAGTGGCGACATGTATGCTAAAAATGCTACAGATATTTTTCTAACCACTAATAATAGTACGGGAATTAATTAAAATCAGCGGGAAATACATGGAATTTTATTTTTTTTAGAAGAACGCTTACTACAATTCCAACAGGATGGAGCACCTCATCATTATGTAGTTCCCATTAGGCAATGGTTAGATGATCTAAATCTAATCAGTGGATTGGAAGAAGAGGTCCTATTGAATGGCCACCTAGATCCCCGGACCTATATGCCTCTTAATGTCTTTTAGTGGGGTCACCTAAAACCTGAGTCACTAGAGCAACTCCAGCATAGAATAGTTCAAGAATGCCTTGCTACACATATCTAGAGAAACCTTACACTATTCCTTTTTTTTATGTTAAATGCCGAGTTCAAAATCTTCACACTAGAACAACCTACTCCAGTTCTATTCAGTGTCATAGACACTAGGGCTTAGAGAACCCCCTTGGGAAAATCCCTCGGTTAATCTTGATTTCAGTGGTGGTGATAGAGGAATCATAAGTTGATAATTGGATAACCGTTCTCCAGGTCTGTATGAGGTATTGAAGGAAGGAGGTCACTTTACAGTATATTTGATATACTTGGAGAACTCGAATCGACTCAACTTGCGGTAGAAAGAGACAATCTAGTGGCCACTAATCTCATTATTTCTACCCCAAAATCATATTGGAACTACTGGGAGTTTAAATCAATTAATTAATTGTTGTTTTTAATGCCATATTAGAATCCTTAAGTGTCAAGCGTTTTACATACAATGACCCCTTTACTCTTTGATCTGGTGTAGATTTAAGATGGTGCTCATCCGCCACTTTGAATGTTGCAACATATTTTGGGTCTGTTTTCACATCTGTTTAATTCTACAAAAATTATTTGTAGCCCCTTGTGTTTATTAAAGATTGTACATAATATTACATTCGTTTACTCACTATTCTAGTCTGTCTGACATGGCCTTATAAAACAGAAAGTTCCTTAAAATATAATTGACCTAGATAGGCCTTCTTAGTCATCATAAACAATGTTAATCTAATTCGTAAACCAGATTTTTTTTATAATATAAAGATCGGTGCCGTAGGCTTTTCTGATGCGAGACGCCCAGGTAACTGATGAACGGACTGTGTAAATGTTTAGAATTTTCATTTAATTATTAGATTGTTACTAACGATTTGTTCAATTCGTTGGCAACGTTTGTTAAAGAAAGATCGGTTTATCAGTATAATTTGAGCTAAAGAGAAAAAACGTTTAATTTTTTCTATTTTGAGTGGTGTGAGTTAGCACTGGACCTTTTATGTATAATTAAACCTTATAGGCATATAACAAACAATCTCTTAAATAAATTATTATTTTATAAAATAAACCGTTTATATTAGGACAATAAGTGATCTAACCTCTACATCATAAAATCAGGTCCCCATATTGAACATTTTGAAAATCATTGTTTTTCCCGCAATATTTGAGAGCATGCGCCTAGATATTCAATTTTCCAGCGCATGAGCAGCCTAGAAAAAAGCAAAATGGACGAACTTAATAAATATACCTGGACTGTTAATGCATATGGCCACGATACCCAAAAATGATAGTGGCCGCCATTTTTATAGTGGTTGTGTCCTTTTGGTGTTGGTCACTCTGAACATTTTCAGTGTTGCCAACTAAAAATATATTAAATAACGGTGATGAAGTTGACGTTTGACGTGTGGGTATAGCGGATTGGCTAGTTTTTGGTGATTTGTAAACGACGCTTGGGTATATCGACTTCAGGCGATATAGCTTCCTCCTTATTTTCTACGTGGATAAATGTATCACCATCCTTACTTAAACGTATTTGGTTCACTCAACGGTTTCTCAAAACCGAATTATTGTGACTTGTCTCTGTTGTTTATGATAGAATAATATATAGAGTTGTTTATTTTTACTATATAAACCCTTGCTAATTACAAACCCTCATACTCATGTATATTTTGATATTTATACAGGGTGTTTGAGAACTATGGGATCAAACTTCTAGGAGTTATTCACTGCAACAGTAGAAAATATTTTAGTAGAGTGACCCATGTCCGAAAAAGTGTCACTAAGGCACAACGGCCCTAAGACGTGTTAAAATTTAAAAAGATGATGAATTGCCTAAATAGCATTTAATTTTTGTACATGATATCGTCCCAGCAATTGTTCAAAATGTCAATCTCAATGTTTAATAAAAAAAATTTACAGGCGCTTGTGTGTTGTTATCTTTAAAAATGATAACAGAGATTGTTTTCTGTAGCTACATTCCATATCGCCTTAGAGCGAAATCCATAGGCAAAAAAAAATTATGCCACTAGGGCGGCACCGACCCTGGTTCGGTTCAGGTAAAAAGCCGCACTGTTGCATTGCCAATGGTGGTTTTTGGATTTAGCCTTGATCGAAAAATTCAAAAATTGGCTGTTGTTAGTTGAGGTTTGTTTGTTGTTTACGTTACCTTCCCATAAAATTAAGTTTTACTTACATGGAATTATTTACCAAATTCCCTAAATAATAACCGGCATGTTTTCTACTTACGGGATGGGAACTGTGACCTCCTATAGCTGGGTGCACTCACGACAAAAAGTGCCACCTTGGTGCCTTAATGAGTTTTACAAACCTGTACTAATTTCACCAATAGTTTGTAAATTTCACCCTGGTTCCGCACTCGTGCGACATTTTTTCTGAATAGATTTCGCTATTAGTGACCGATGAAGCCTTCTTCACAAGAGATGCTATTTTTAATAGTAGGGATAGCCATGTTTGGGACGAAGAATATGCAATTTTTCATAGAAAATATCAGCAACGTCCGTATTTATATCAACTTTTCATATCTAGAGATCACTATCACCAAACTCGCTATAATGGCAATTTTCTTGTACCGCAACACCGTTCTGCAAATTTCCAAAAATCCTTTGCTTTTGTTGCACCTCAAATATGAAACAATATTCCAATTGAAAAAAAAAACTTTAGCAATATCTACCTTTTTTAAAATACATTAAAAATAAACTTTTGCAAGAGCAACGTACAATTTAATGAAAATGTGAGAAAATGTTGAAATTATCTGACTATTTGTGGCTAGATCTGTGCGTTCTCTGTCAGTCCAATTTATAAATAATAATGAATTATTAGTGCTATTCTCCTAGTGACCTATGGGGGGTTCTTGTGCTTGACCGGATACAAAAATTATTGTCATAAACTGAAAATTATTAACTTTATTGTTAAGTATAAATAGTGATTTTTTTTTCTTTAGGTTTTAGTTTTTTATAGGTTTTAGTTTTTGGGGCGCTCTACACATTTCTGAAAATAAGTTCCAGACTTGTGAATAGGTTTATTAATCGCAGGGTAGTCCTTTATTTATCATCAACCGAGATTATTGTTATATTTAAAAATGAAGTGTAATTTATTTTGGGATATATAAAAAGTTTTTGAATTTGAATTTGAACGTCGGTCTGAACGCTTAGCAACGACCGATTTACGTGCTTTTCTTGAAGGAAAAGTTATTTCAGAAAAACTTTTCAATAAACGTTCGAAAGCGTCTGATGAAGCGTCGGCTCACTTTGCTGTACAGGTGAAGATTTGGCTCAACGGTTTGGGCACCGTTAGATTGCCAGAGGTGGAGTAGTGTCACCCGATTTAACGTCGCTAGATTTTTTCCCGTGGGGACATGTACAGTCTTTGGTCTACTAAACTTCAGTAAAAATAGGACAAGACTTAATTGGACGAATTGTAGTAGTATCAAATTTATTCAACTCCGCTGAAATCATGTGCGACGGTTAAATCGGTGTATTCAGGTCGGAGGAAAAAATTTTGAACAATTATTGTGATTCTATTATGTACAAAAGGGAAATTTTAATACGTCTTAGGGCCCTAGTGCCGTGTGATACTTTTCCGGACATGGGTTCCTATAGCCAAATGTTTTCTTCTGTTGCACTGAATAACCCCTAGAAGTTTGATCCCATAGTTCCGAAACACCCTGTAGATGGTTGTACCTATTAATGTGAAAACACTGTACATAGAAGGAAAGTAAAAATAGAAGGAAAATAAAAGTGTTTTTAACTGAATTTGTTAAGTAAATACAAGCAAAAATTTAAATGAAGATCATCATTTTCATGGTATTAGGATTTTTAAGATTCAAGCTTAGGTTTAGATTTATAAGATACAAGATTATCAGGAATAATGAAATAAATTCATTGAAATCCCAAGTTAATTGAAACCTTGTCTCATTTTAGGTGAGGATTACTTTATTTCATAAATTTTAACGAAGAAGTACAAGAAAAATGACAGATTTAACGCAAGTATCTGAAATACTTAACTAAATGTAATTTTGTATTTGAAAACATAACCTCTCAAAAACTTTAATTGTTTTGTTTCCCTATAATTGGCACAACTGAAATTTGTCAGAGTGACCAACATCGAAAGGACACAATCACGCAAAATGGCGGCCACCTAGTAGTGGTAATTTACTTTTCATCGAATTGGCAGTCCATGTATATTTATTTATTAAGTTCGTGGATGTGGCTGCATCATTTTAATATGGTCTAGTAACTTGTCATATTCAAATCAAAAACAAAATGGCGCCCTAAGATTAAAACATTTGACGCTCCGCCATTTTGTTTTGTGACAAGTGACAGATGATAGGTGGCATGATCGGGAGCCACGAATGTGAGGATTTCAACTGTCACTTTTTGTGCGCATGACCAGGCAATGGTTACCAGTGTTTTTTTAACTTTATCACCCAAAGGTGTAAAATCTTAGACGTTTAGGACATATGTTCATAGGAACTTTTTTGCTTGATTTCGTCCAAGGAACACGCCTCTAAATTTGTCGTAATATGAAAAAAAACACCCTGTATATTATCAAAATTGTCGCAGCTTAAGAACAAAAACTAGAAAAGGTATGATGACAGTTTTCTATAATATACCAGAAGCGTCTTTAAATGAAATTTATGCTTAGGGTTTGTTGGGTTAAACTAATATTGTTACAGGCGGAGTATATGTATACCTACCAACAAGGTCAAGAGAGTCTTCTATGAAAATCGTATAAATTTGATCAATTACATCTTTGACACTAATCCTTATTCCAAGTTCTTTGTGGCTAAATACTTAAGATCATTTGTGTTTATTGATGGTAATTTGAAGATGGATGGTCCTTGTGATAAATGATGACTAAAATAGTAAATAGAGTCTCAATGTTCTCTGAAGTTTGGTCACAACGTAATGATTAATAAAATAAACTGTCCATATGTTTTATTTAAATGCAGGTAAGGACAGGTCACTAATATATGAGTGACTGTACCATATGAATTTAATTATCTTAATTAAAATATCTCATAATTTTAGTGTAGTCAGGGTTATTTTATTATATTGTATTTAACTGTGAAACTTTAGGGTCAACTTTTATGTATTACTTTTATTTCATTCTACTAACCGCTTTTTGTACCTTGAATAGTAAATAAATAAATAGAAACAGTCGTGATAGCAAGACATTCAATATTAGCCAGTCGGTTGCACCTGATGGTTATTACAAGATTTTTTTTTTAAAAAATGCCATCACTGAGAGTTAAAGCAGTTCTTTTCTTATTTATAAACGTCTCCGTGGCCAAATTTAAATTCCCACAGACTTTCGCGTGGCTTTCATTGATCGCCGATGACTCACTCTTTTAAAGCAACGACGGTGACGCGACAAAACGAAGAAAACGTGGGAAATCCTAATTAGGAATATGCGCCATTATTTACATCGGTTGGATAATTTGTGTTATTTTGCTTAATAGAGTGTGGGTCTTAACACAGATTTATTTAAATATAGGAAGATGGCGGTGTCGCTCAAAGAAATCAAACCAAATGTATGTCGAGGGTTTTTTTAATTAGCAAAGCGCTTTCAATCTTTAAGCCATTATTTTGTAAGACCCTGTTTATTTTCTAAAGAATTGAAATATTTTTCTTAGTCATTAAGATAAAATTTATCAGAGGTCCAGGATATTTACAAAACTAAAGCTAGCTCAGCGGTACCGTAAGTAACCAAATACGGTTTACACTTAGCGTTTCCCCTCGGGAATTATTTTTATGGGTTTCGATAAAAGAGTCTGAGATAAATATTTGGTTTATAAAATGCATTTAAGTTTTGGTCACTAAAGAGTGAAGTTATTTAATAAAAACAATTTTAATTATTATAATTTGTATAATAACAATATTACATAGTACAGATGGGTAAATTATACGAATTTCCAATTAAAAAACTACTATAATTATTTAGGTTCAAATACCATATAGCCTGAGCCGTTCTCTCTCTTAAAAGGCATTCAGTTTTCTAGCTATTAGTAAAAAGTTCTGGAAAATCATTTATATAAAGAAGAAAGAGAGAACAGATTCTTGGGGCATACCAAGGATTTTGCCATAAAAAGCTTGATACGTACCTATTACATTCTTGCTGTATTATACATCAGACCATAATTCTTTTAACTAATAGAAATTATCTGTATAAAGTGTCGAATAACGAATAAACATACGGGAACAATAAAAATCCCAACTTTGGAGGTCGATTTCTCGGCATCTATAGATGCTATCGGGAAAATTCCAACGGTTTTGACTTAGTTTCGTCCTTCTGAATCCAACGAGACCATCCACAAGGTCGTAGCTCTCATATTAGCCGAGATCTTGCATTTTTAGAGCCCATTTTTGCACCCAAAAACGAGGTCAAAAAAATTACTTTTTCTGAATTTTCAAAGTGCTCTCATTCCTTTAGTTCTGCTCGAATCCCGTTATAACCCGGTGTTTTCATGATGTAGGTGATGAGAACAAGCCGCTGGTATAGTCAGTTCGAATTCGAAAAATATCAATTTTTGGTGAAAAAATTCGATACGGGGGGCTATACCCGAAAAATGAAAAATCCCAAACTTTGGAGGTCGATTTCTCCGTTTCTATAGATGCTATCGGGAAAATTCCAACGGTTTTGACTTAGTTTTGTCCTTCTGAATCCAACGAGACCATCCACTAGTTCGTAGCTCTCATATTAACCGAGATCTCGCATTTTTAGAGCCCATTTTAGGCTCAAAAACGAGGTCGTAAAATGACTTTTTTCCGAAACTTCAAAGTGCTCTCATTCCTTTAGTTCTGCTCGAATCCCGTTATAACCCGGTGTTTTTGTGATGTATGTGATGAGAACAAGCCGCTGGTATAGTCAGTTCAAATTCGAAAAATATCAATTTTTGGTGAAAAAATTCGATACGGGGGGGTATACCCGAAAAAAGAAAAATCCCAAACTTTGGAGGTCGATTTCTCGGCTTCTATGGATGCTATCGGGAAAATTTCAACGGTTTTGAGTTAGTTTCGTTCTTCTGAATCCAACGAGACCATCCACTAGTTCGTAGCTCTCATATTAGCCGAGATCTCGCATTTTTAGAGCCCATTTTTAGGCTCAAAAACGAGGTCGTAAAATGACTTTTTTCCGAAATTTCAAAGTGCTCTCATTCCTTTAGTTCTGCTCGAATCTCGTTATAACCCGGTGTTTTCGTGATGTAGGTGATGAGACCAAGCCGGTGGTATAGTCAGTTCGAATTCGAAAAATATCAATTTTTGGTGAAAAAATTCGATACGGGGGGGTATACCCGAAAAATGAAAAATCCCAAACTTTGGAGGTCGATTTCTCGGCTTCTATAGATGCTATCGGGAAAATTTCAACGGTTTTGACTTAGTTTTGTCCTTCTGAATCCAACGAGACCATCCGCAAGATCGTAGCTCTCATATTAGCCGAGATCTCGCATTTTTAGAGCCCATTTTTAGGCTCAAAAACGAGATCGAAAAGTGACTTTTTCTGAATTTTCATAGTGCTCTCATTCCTTTAGTTCTGCTCGAATCCCGTTATAACCCGGTGTTTTCGTGATGTAGGTGATGGGAACAAGCCGCTGGTATAGTCAGTTCGAATTCGAAAAATATCAATTTTTGGTGAAAAAATTCGATACGGGGGGGTATACCCGAAAAATGAAAAATCCCAAACTTTGGAGGTCGATTTCTCGGCTTCTATAGATGCTATCGGGAAAATTTCAACGGTTTTGACTTAGTTTTGTCCTTCTGAATCCAACGAGACCATCCGCAAGATCGTAGCTCTCATATTAGCCGAGATCTCGCATTTTTAGAACCCATTTTTGGGCTCAAAAACGAGGTCGTACAATGACTTTTTTCCGAAACTTCAAAGTGCTCTCATTCCTTTAGTTCTGCTCGAATCCCGTTATAACCCGGTGTTTTCGTGATGTAGGTGATGAGAACAAGCCGCTGGTATAGTCAGTTCGAATTCGAAAAATATCAATTTTTGGTGAAAAAATTCGATACGGGGGGGTATAACCGAAAAATTAAAAATCCCAAACTTTGGAGGTCGATTTCTTGGCTTCTATGGATGCTATCGGGAAAATTTCAACGGTTTTGACTTAGTTTCGTTCTTCTGAATCCAACGAGACCATCCGCAAGATCGTAGCTCTCATATTAGCCGAGATCTCGCATTTTTAGAACCCATTTTTGGGCTCAAAAACGAGGTCGTAAAATGACTTTTTTCCGAAACTTCAAAGTGCTCTCATTCCTTTAGTTCTGCTCGAATCCCGTTATAACCCGGTGTTTTCGTGATGTAGGTGATGAGAACAAGCCGCTGGTATAGTCAGTTCGAATTCGAAAAATATCAATTTTTGGTGAAAAAATTCGATACGCGGGGGTATACCCGAAAAATGAAAAATCCCAAACTTTGGAGGTCGATATCTCGGCTTCTATAGATGCTATCGGGAAAATTCCAACGGTTTTGACTTAGTTTTGTCCTTCTGAATCCAACGAGACCATCCACAAGGTTGTAGCTCGCATATTAGCTGAGATCTCGCATTTTTAGAGCCCATTTTTAGGCTCAAAAACGAGGTCGTAAAATGACTTTTTTCCGAAACTTCAAAGTGCTCTCATTCCTTTAGTTCTGCTCGAATCCTGTTATAACCCGGTGTTTTCGTGATGTATGTGATGAGAACAAGCCGCTGGTATAGTCAGTTCGAATTCGAAAAAAAGCAATTTTTCTCGAAAAAATTCGATACGGGGGGGGGTATACCCGAAAAATGAAAAATCCCGAACTTTGGAGGTCGATTTCTTGGCTTCTATGGTTGCTATCGGGAAAATTTCAACGGTTTTGATTTAGTTTTGTCCTTCTGAATCCAACGAGTCCATCCACTATTTCGTAGCTCTCATATTAGCCGAGATCTCGCATTTTTAGGGCCCATTTCTGGGCTTAAAAACGAGATCGAAAAGTGACTTTTTCCGAATTTTCAAAGTGCTCTCATTCCCTTAGTTCTGCTCGAATCCCGTTATAACCCAGTGTTTTCGTGATGTATGTGATGAGAACAAGCCACTGATATAGTCAGTTCGAATTCGACAAATATCAATTTTTGGTGAAAAAATTCGATACGGGGGGGTATACCCGAAAAATGAAAAATCCCAAATTTTGGAGGTTGATTTCTCGGCTTCTATGGGCACTATCGGGAAAATTCCAACGGTTTTGACTTAGTTACGTCCTTCTAAATCCAACGAAACCATCCACAAGGTTGTAGCTCGCATATTAGCCGAGATCTCGCATTTTTAGAGCCCATTTTTAGGCTCAAAAACGAGGTCGTAAAATGACTTTTTTCCGAAATTTCAAAGTGCTCTCATTCCTTTAGTTCAGCTCGAATCCCGTTATAACCCGGTGTTTTCGTGATGTATGTGATGAGAACAAGCCGCTGGTATAGTCAGTTCGAATTCGAAAAATATCAATTTTTGGTGAAAAAATTCGATACGGGGGGGTACCCGAAAAATGAAAAATCCCAAACTTTGGAGATCGATTTCTCGGCTTCTATAGATGCTATCGGGAAAATTCCAACGGTTTTGACTTAGTTTTGTCCTTCTGAATCTAACGAGACCATCCACTAGTTCGTAGCTCTCATATTAGCCGAGATCTCGCATTTTTAGAGCCCATTTTTAGGCTCAAAAACGAGGTCGTAAAATGACTTTTTTCCGAAACTTCAAAGTGCTCTCATTCCCCTAGTTCTGTTCGAATCCCGTTATAACCCGGTGTTTTCGTGATGTAGGTGATGAGAACAAGCCGCTGGCATAGACAGTTCGAATTCGAAAAATATCAATTTTGTGTGCATAAATTAGTTTTGAAAATGCTTTTTTAATTGATATCAGCATTTGCATTAATAGAGTTATTAATGGGAAAAGACTTGTATATTTGCGTGTCATCAGGGTATAGATGATACTGACAGTATTGCAGGGATTTTACGATATTTGTGCTAAAGATACTATAAAACAAAGTCCCAATATTGAACCCTGAGGAACGCCTACCGTTACCCGCTCTAAATTAGAAAATATATCCTCTACAACTACCCTTTGAAACCTATCAGTTAAATATGAAAAAACAAGATTATAAGTGGTTTCCTCAAAACCAACATGTTTTAAAATCGCGATTAGCAACTTGTGATTTCGAACGCTTTAGTTAATCTAATAGAACCAAAGCAGTTGCTTGGTTTTGATCATGAGTACTCACTATATCATCTATTATGTCACAAAGAGCAGTATTGCAGCTAAATCCCAATCTAAAACCAGATTGTTTCTATCAGATCCAGAAGAATTCTATTACTGTTTAAAAATCAATTGATTTGATATTCCATTATTTTTTCTAATACTTTTGAGAGTACAGGCAAAATTGAAATGGATCGAAAATGGCTAAATTCAGTCTGATTATTTAAATAACAAATCATTGCCCTTTTCAGGTGATTATGCACCTAGCAAACCATTTGCAAATCGTAGAGGCAGAAAAGCAAAAACTAAGAGCTCAGGTCCGCAGATTAGTTCAGGAAAACGCTTGGCTCCGTGATGAACTGGCGTCGACGCAGCAAAGACTTCAGGCTAGCGAACAAGTAAGTAATGATTATAAATTATCCAGTCAATACGATAATTATTTATTAATGTCCTATATAGACAGTGGCCCAACTAGAAGAGGAGAAACGCCATCTCGAATTCATGAGGTCGGTATGCAAGTACGACCAGGACCAAGAGGAAGGTCCGGGTGGTGAGGGAAGGAGTCGAGAGAAATCCGACCCTGTTGTTGACTTGTTTCCTGACGACCAAGATGATGAGAGAAGTAGTAAGTTATTCATTCATGTTAGGATGTAAAGATTTTTGTTAGTATCAAATTATTTAATTGAGTTCCATGGGTGGAGTAAGAGTGAAGGAAATAAAAAATACATCAATTTTTACTACATGGGAATTATAATAATAATTATCTTTAATCAATAAAAGTGCAAGTATACAAGTTTCACAATGAACTGCGGCCAGGGCTTTCTTAAAGAGTAGACTTTTTAGATAATTTGGCAACGTCGATTAAGCATAAAAATCTGATCTTTCAAAAATACTGTCAGTAATGCGGTGTTGCTACTTCTATTTCTTAAGTTGAACACTCTGTGTATTATTATTTTGTTAATTCTACATAAGTTTTCACATGAATTTCCTCAAGACAAAAGCTATTAATATGAACTTATTGGCTGGAAGAGGTTGAACTTAATTAGTGGACTATGTTAATTATTTTTTCAATTAATAAATACAGGGTGGCCGAGAATTAGTCTCGAAAGTTACAGTGACAAACCTTAAGAAATGAAGAAGTGTGGGATTATTCGTAAAATTGTTTTAAACTCGCTTTTAATAAGCCGATTGCAGTCTTCAAATTTAAAGCGAAAAAGGTCACCGTGCTATTTGGAACTTATGAAAGCCGTAACTAGATCATAAACCTTCTAATTAAATGCGATATACATTGTAGAATTGCTCTAATTTAGAATTGATGTTGAAGAAGGGCAATTTAGGCCCTATTATTGAGGTGCCTGGAAGTTTATTGCTACAGTAAAAGGAGATACATGTCTATTTATTTTAGGACTTAATTAACACTTTCCAGAAAAATGTCATGCTTCGGGCTTGGGGTCTAAGTTTTCCTTATGTTTCGCTAGCACCCCATTAGCAAAATACTGCCTTCCAAAGCATAAAAGTGATTAGCTGACATTTTTGTCAAAATTCAGTTTTTTACACAATCACAATTCTACATGTCACTATTTTTATTTTACTAAACGAGTACTTTTTATTAATAACATTGATGCAAAGATTACTATGCATGAGAGAATTAATAGAAAATGAAATAGTAAAACTTAATTTTCTCGGATTTAACTTAAATGCAGTTAGCCACATTTATGCTTTCTTTGGCAGAATAATATTCTATGAACATTCACGCTGAACTTCATAAGAATCACCTTGTGAATGTTTGAAGTTTCCTCTCCCAGGAACATTTATGAAAAATAGCCAACATTGTATCAGTATTACCACGCATTGTTTACCACAAATTCAGTTCCAAGAATATGCAACGTTGCATCCCCACATTTTTTAATCTTTGCCCAGTCAGCATCGTTAGTCTGCAATCTGTAATTTTAGCATCAGAATAGTATTTAATAAGCACGTTACTATGCCCCTTACTACTCACCTGTTCTTCGCCATTAAAATGATTTAAAAAATACCCTAACTTAAATCGGTATAAGTAGCATAAATACTTGGATAAAACAATCAATAACAGTGTATTACATAAAGTTCCATAATTTAATTTGGCTGTTTTACAACTTTCCTAATATTATTCCTAGTTTCATCGCGAAATGTTAAGGTTTGCTTTTCGTAATTTCTGTGTGTAAACTTGTATAGTGCTTTTCTTTAATGTCCCCCCCTCTCTTTATTTTTTGAACAAAATATTGAAACTTGAGGTAATGCAATTGATGAATGAATAGTATATTTCAAAGCAAAATTGACACATGAAAATTTTAAGATGGCTGCTGGGCGCCATCTTGAAAAACAAAATTAAATGGAAAGGGTGGTCTTGTGGCACACCATTTTGAGGCTCCTGACGAGTACTTTATAACCCTAGAATATCTTTACCTACTACAAAATGGTGGTACATTTAATAATTTCCTGAATACATTAACACTTATTTTGATATATCGAATAAATGCATTGAGTTCAATTGAGAAGGTGCTGGAAATGGTTGCCCTTGAACTTCTTGACACAAGAACAGTAGGTCCGAAATTTCACACCGAACATTTTCAAATACACTAACATCGATATTTCTATACATATTCGTTATTGTTTGTCGTAAAGCCAATGCTGAAGCAGCTACAGTTTCGTACACCTTTTGCTTCAAATAACCCTATAAAGAAAAGTCTACAGGTGTCAAATCTGGTGAGCGAGCTGGCCATTCCACAGGTCCTCAACGGCCAATGCAACAACCGGGGAAATTGTTATCTAAATAGTTCTGAACTTGTCTGGAGTAGTGTGGTGGAACTCCATCTTGATGGAATACAATATCCATATCGAGTTCATTAGGATTCGTTTCGACAATTTCGGTGATTAGGTCAATAGTATTTTCCAGCATATCCAAATACAGTTCCTCTGTTAAATTTTGTTCGATGAATAGAGGCCCCCACAATATGGTTTCCCAATACAATGATATTCACGTTCATTTTTTCTGGATATTGAGTATGAGTTTCCCGGAAGACGTGAGGATTAGTGTCACTCCAATAAGGACAATTTTGTCTATGAACATTACCGTTGAGAAAAAATGTACATTTATCACTAAAACAAATATTATGGGTATATAACTCGCGATAACGTTTTTACCGTAAACCCTTCGTCAGAAATTCCACTATTTTAGCGCTAAAATAATTAAAATACTACAAGAGGTTCCTAAGTTATATTCAGTTCTGTCTGCCTCTTTTTATTGAAAACTGTAGCACAAAATAGCTCTGTAGCTGAAGATTCAAACCATCTCAAGTTCATCGTTTACCAGTTGATCTTTTATCCTGTTCTTTCTACATGTTTACAGTAATGTTAAATGCAATGCTTTTAGTTTCATACGATTTTAATAAATTTTAGTATACACAGGGTTGTTTAGTTTGTTGGAAGTTGATACCAACTTGAAACGGTAATTTAAATCTGGGAAGAAGAGAAAAGTCGGCCCGATCTGATGAATATGGTGGCCGTTCGATAAGTTTTGTGGAGTTCTTGGTCACAAAATGTGTTAACAATGAGTGGTGCGTTATCGTGCTGCAAAGTCCACAAGTTTTCTTTCCACATGTTTAGTCTCCAAACGCCGCATAATGATCTGATAATATTGCTCACCTTCTGGCAAGAATTATTGAAAAAGAATTACTAAATACAACTGTTTCCTAAAAAATAATAAATCTTAAAAAGATAAAATTCTAAAGACTTTATTACTTTATACAGATTTGTCCCCAACACCGCAAAACCAACTAAATCTATCGCAGCAAGTTAACGCAGGCTACGAAATCCCTGCTCGTTTACGTACTCTCCACAACTTGGTTATACAATACGCTTCACAGGTATGTTTTAAAAAGCTGATTGTTTATTTTTCCCGGGTATATTAACTGAATTTTTCGCAGAGTCGTTATGAAGTAGCAGTACCGCTTTGCAAACAGGCTTTAGAAGATTTAGAGAGGACGAGCGGACACGACCATCCAGATGTCGCCACTATGCTTAATATTTTAGCACTCGTTTACAGGTGAGTTTTAGTTCATGATGTCTCGTAATCATATTATACAATCGTAGGAATCCAATTCCAATTTATTTAATAATTTTCCAATAAATTTATATAACCGAAGGCAGTACACAAAAAACAGCACACAAATCATAAATAAGTGTATATCACCTTAGGTATATACTAAATTTATTATATACATGTTCCGTAACTTTATTACGGACCATTTGAAGTTTTTTTATATTTCTAATTTCAGGTTTAATTAATTTTAAAATTGTTTGCCCTAAGTATTCTATAAAATAGATATTAAGCTATTTGTGATTAGGTGGTAAAAACAGATTGTTATGTACATTACTTCTGGTTCCTTGAGAATGATAAATGTCTCTTTGAGATATTAGTTTTATGTACAAATGAGCAAACATTTTTTATGTAAAGTCAAGGTACAATACTGATATATAACAATTCAGATGAGTATAGTTTGTTCTTTTTGTAAATTACCTTGAGAATATAATTTTGGAGAACTTTCAAAGATTGAAAATTTGATTTTTGTATATACCACTCCACAGTGGCGGATTTGCCGGTGAGGCAAGGGAGGCGACGCCTCACCTTGCATAAATATTTAAAAAAATACGATATTATATAGTAGCATTCGTTTAAAAAATGAAAATCAATTAATATTTAAAACCTTTTAAAATTAATTTCGGTAAAATAGTAGTATATAAATCCGGTAAATCCTATTGGTCAGCGGTACCTTCCCGTCGCCTCAACATTTAACTTTATGAACGTGCTCTTTGAGCTATACCCGCCCGCGCAATCACAAAATATCGCCACCGAATGGTCCGATTGAGGCGATCTTCGCTGTCGCCGCATGAAAAACCGCAAGATACCTGGTACGGAACGATTTCAAATTTGGAAAAGCCCGCTGGCAGTCAAGTGGCGGGCGGAGAACAGCACGTTATTAGCAGCCTAGAAAATAGAAAATTTCTATGTTGTTTTGTTATTGAATATTGTTGTTTTTTTTTGAATAAACATGAATTATTTATTTTTGTAGTGTTAAGTGTTTGTGATTTAGACTTTACAAAACATTTTTAATTAATTATAAAAAGTCATGGCTGTGTTTGGCCCTAAATATGACCCATTACTTTGTTTGCTGGAAATTCCGTTTTCCAGAAGAACGGAAAATGAAAAAAGAGATATTCTTACTATTGGTAGACCTCAGCCATCTTTATGCAATTTAAAAGAAGATAAAAGATCAGGTAAAGAAAGGGCGATGATGATAATTTGGAAAGTAGTAGTTTAAATTTCATGTATGGCAATATATTTTTTTACATTTCATCTTTGAAATATTAGTATGTAGTAAACTTCTACTAATAATGTAATATAAAAAATAATCATAATATATAATATTTATGTTATTATTATTTTTTATTTAATAATACTAATTATTTTTAAGAATAAAATAATATATTGTTATAAAATCTAATCTATTTTAATATTTATACATATACAATTTTATTCTTGTTTCCTGCCATACATGATGTTTCAAACCACATATACTCAACCGATTTAAAGTAAACCTACTTATGCCAAATAATGTTTTTTTATAATTTTTTTAAATGACTAAATATATAGAATTGGGCTGACTATACCTTTCTTCATTATTCATCCTCTTTTAAATGTTGATCGACCTAAATATTAGAAAATAATGATTATATTATATTTATTTATTTCAAATTTTCCTTAAATCATTTTTTTTTTTTATTAAACATTGTAAAAATATAGGTCGATCAACCACAAGTACTAATTACGTTTCAGGCTCAAAGTATTTTCGTTCCTTTCAATCATCTTGGTACAATACCTATCCTTGGTTGTGTGGGAGTATACATGCTCAAAAATTATATTTTGTTGGCCATGTGTTCTTCTTTCACATGTAAAGTCTGTCTGGGTCAAAGAAGGATACTATGACCTTAAAAATTTGCAACGGTCAGCAAAAAAGCATGCGGAATCAGGCAATCATTTAACATCATTTATGAATTTAAAAAGACTAGAAAAAAACATGTCAACAATAAAAGATTTACTACAGGAAAATGTCTCACATTGTAAAATCATATATAATGAGAAAGTTAGAAAAAACAGAATGTTATTTAGTAACTTAATTGATACCACTATACTCCTAGCAAAACAAGAACTGTCATTTCGTGGTCATCGAGGAAGAGGTTCGGAAAATAGGGGAAACTTTATTGATTTTTTTAATCCCAAAATAAAATATAATGAAAAACTACGAAATCATATTGAAAAGCTTGGAAAATCATTTTGTTCCAAAAACCATTCAAAATTATTTAATTTTTTGCATAAGTGAAGTAATTAAAGAAGAGATTAATCAGCAACTTAAAGACAAGGATTTTTTTGCCGTAATTGTAGATGATACCACCAACATTACTGAAAAATCTCAGTGTGCAGTGTCACTAAGATATGTCGAGAAAAAATCTCTGAATATTTATGAACGATTTTTGGGTTTTTACGATGTGAGTGATGACCGAACTTCAGAAGCCTTATACACATTAGTTGCCAGCGTTTTATCTCCATTTAATTACAAAGAAAAGCTGGTGGCACAGATGGGCATCCAGATCCAAGATTGTTTTGCTACTAACAAATGAATACATCAACGTTATCTCCGTGTTTGAAAATATTATGAATGATCGATCTTCAGGTGCGGTCTCTATTAATAGTGCTAAAGGATTTCTAAAATCTTTTTTAGAATTTGAATTTCTATTTCTTTTAAATGTGTTTAGCGAAATTTTCTTAAAAACAGATTTTCATTATGACAATTTAAAAAAAAAACATTTGATGTTGTCCTATGCAAAAAATATGTTGATACATGTATTGCGCAACTAGGCGAATTAAGGACAGATGATATTTTGTATAATTTAAAAACAAAATCAGCTAATTTAGTTAATAATGCCAAACAAACCATCAGTTTTTCATATAATCTTAAAGATAAGTCTGACGAAAATATGAAAGGTCTTTATTTTGAAATTCTTGATACAATAGTTGTACAATTAACAGAAAGATTTAAGAACTTTACAGACATACAATTTCTAGCGCTAATTGAATGCAATAACTTGCGTTAAAAACTGAACTGAAAATAATATTTGGCGATGAACAGTTTTCAGGCTGTAGTCCACAACAAATATTTAATATTCTCACAAACGACCTAAAAGACGTTTTTCCGTATACAACTAAACTTATTATGATGTATGTATACAACTAAACTTAATATCATATTAACTTTACCTATTGCAAGTGCAAGTGTGGAAAGACATTTTTCTTGCCTTAAGACTATAAATCAAGACCGGTTATATGACCTTGCACTCTTGCCAATCGAAAAGTCGCTTATTAATGATATGACTAGTTCCAAAACAGACGAAGAGGACTTTTATGAAAAAATTATAAAAACTTTTTTAGTAACTAAAAATCGAGCCCTTGATTAGTTTATAAAGTTTAATTTGTTAGCTTATTTTTCTTTTAAAATTTGTTATTTAGGTCTGGTATAGAGGTTAATTTTTTGTTTGTTTTCGCATGTATTAAATACATTACAATAAGTAGTACAACTTTTTTTTTTCAAAAAATTAACAAATAATGCAAGTTTTGTTGGAAATAAATTATCTGAAAAATCGCGGTTTCTTATAGCCTTATTCTGCAAAAACGAGTTATAAATATTTAAATAATTTAAATGTGGGTGTAATAAATTTTTGATCGTCTTATAATACCTGTTACAGTCCATTGTTTTTAAATTATATAACTTGAAAATATATTATAATTAATTTTTGGGGTTCGCCTCACCTACCAAAACTTTCCAGATCCGCCACTGCCACTCCATTTGATTTATGACTCTACTAAAAATTTATAAATACGTAGACATAACCTCTCGAAGAATATCTCTCGAAGCACATAGAATTTATGAATCCAACTACGAATTTTATTGCAAAGGCAATCAATATGATCAGTCTATTTTAAGTTTTAATCAATTATGATCCCAAAAAACTTAGTCTTATTTCTTTCAGGAATGTCTTATGGTTTAATATGAGTTTATTAAAAGGTGGCCTATTTTTATTCATCTGTGAAAAAGCTATATAGTTAATGTTATCCATATTACTTGTAAGTTTATGGAAGCATAACCAATTCTTCACTTGTCCAAAACCCTCAAACAACATACTTATGTATTTCCTCAGAATATATATAAAAATCCTGCTCTATATAAATATATATGTGTAATATCAATAAATTAATATTTTGTGTACTAATTAAATTATTTAAATATGAATTGCAACATATTTTATGAAGAAATGTATACTGCTTTAAACAAATTTGTTCCTGAAACTCTAAATCGCAAAAAAAAAATTTTTTTGGTTTACGTCTAAAGCTATTAATAATATTAAACAAAGTTGTAATGATGATAATGGCTACCAAGTATATATTCAGCAGTTACGAAGAGAAATTAAATTTGATATAGATATTGCTTCTATGAATTATTGTGAGTGTATTACCGTATAGATAGTAATCCATCGAACTTCTGGCGACCTATCAATTCGAAAAGAGATAATAAAAATGTACCTGAAACTGTGTCATGATTTGATTGATTGATTGACATTACAAAGGCATCCGCAAACTTTTTTAAACTGCCTATATCACGTCGATATCGACTCAGGTTTCATCTGCTCTAGATGTTTCAGAAAATAATTGCTCCAAAACAATATTAGCTGTAATATGTGGGGATTTTGGGACAGTAGAAATAATAGTAGAAAAAACAGCTAAAAAGTGATTATATTTTCGAACTAAGAATGATACCCTTGCATTTCCCAATTGTTTATACAAAGCACCGTTTATAAACTGTATACATAATAATATAATAATATTTCTATATTAGTAACCTACTTACACAACTTGCTTATTTTAAATACATTATAATATGCAGTACTATTCTAAATAAATATGTAAATTATATCACTTTAGTACCTATACTGCATTCCCTTTGTAGAAATATTTAGGAAGGTAGGATATAAATTCAAATTACTTGAGGACATCATATTATAAATAAAATCAAAGACTCCTCTATTAAATTTGTTAAAATGTGAATAGTATACCTTCTTGCTCCACTACCTTGTTTTATTTATTTATCTCTTTCATTAGTTTTTTTAGAGTAAACTAATTCCTAGGATAAGATCATTACATGTATCTTTTTGTAATTAATAAAGCTATTTTGAAAGAAAAAAAATATAGGAAGCGGGATGTATAGTTCCATTGCGATTGGTACTGTGACTGAGATTGAAGTACTTTTGACTGCTTAAAGAATAGTAGGCCCAGATAAAATTCCCTCTTTTCTTATTCATGTCTGCGCATAAATATTGACAAGACCCCTTTCTATTCTTTTCAATAAACGTCTGCAAAACTCGCAATTTCCCGATATTTGGAAATTTTCTAAAGTCGATCCTATCCTATATTTAATAGGGATAAACAGAACATAGAAAACTATGGACCTGTGTGTATACTTAACAGTTTTTCTAATGTTTTACATGTAGATGTATAAATACTTTTGCAATTTAAACAGAAGTTTATGGCATGAATCTATAAAAGGAAGATCGCTAGTAACCAATTTTTTCTGTTTTTGTGATGGATACTTTACATCAAGATTTTTTTGATCTTTCTGATTTTTCTAAAGCGTTCGATCGTTTGGATCATGGATGTGTCCAAAAATTACCGTATTCGCAAATAAATGCCATCTAGTTTGAAATTTTACCTGTTGTAATTGTTTCCCTGGAGTTTCCTTATTTATTTAAAACTTTACAATATGTAAGGGTTGTTTAAAGCTACTTTTTATACAGAAAACTATTATAAAATAACACGTTTTATGATAAATGTCTATTTTAGAGATCAAAACAAGTATAAAGAAGCAGCGAATCTGCTTAACGACGCGTTAGCGATCCGAGAGAAAACCCTTGGCGAAAACCACCCCGCTGTGGCTGCAACGTTAAACAATTTGGCGGTTTTATACGGGAAACGGGGTAAATATAAAGAAGCCGAACCTCTTTGCAAAAGGGCATTGGATATCCGAGAGAAAGTACTGGGCCATGATCATCCGGATGTCGCCAAACAGCTGAATAATTTGGCCCTATTGTGTCAGAATCAAGTAAGTAAATTGAAATTTAATTTTTATTTCTTTCAAATAAGCAACGTTTTATATTCCTCTGTGATGCAGTTACGTAAACTCAGGGACTTACAGCTGTTGCATTTTTCGTAAATCCAAATAACTGTCATTATTATACATGCGTTGATCTAAATTATCACCTACTTAATAAGGAATCAAAAGTACATATTTTATTTTTTGCATTTGACCTATATTTTTGTATATTTGACCCCCACTTAAATGTGCGGTGATGTTGGCAATGAATTTGCACGAACCCTGTTGGTTGAAAGCTGAACGCATATTATTGCACAGCGGGACGCAGTACATATTGTACCAGGCAAAATTTTAAAATTTCTGTACGATTTTCCTATGGAACTCTAGGACAAAAAAAATTTGTTCAAGTTTTCACGGTGGCATGGTTATGGTAAAAACACAGTAAAACTTAGTACTAACTGAAAAACCTCTCTCACTCCATCATATTCTTTTTGTACATATTTTCTTCTTCTTCTTACCAGAAAATGCACATCAGTGTGGAAAATTACATGACATGGATTTTCTAATTTCTGAGGTTAAAATGTTGGTAATACTGGAATATATGTATGGTATGCACTAGATTAACATTCCCCATAAAATTCGTTGATAAAAATTATTATTATTAGTAGATTATAATAAATACTTTTTCTACTACTTCTATTCTACTACCGTGCGTAAACTTACACACTTCCCAGGGTGTGTAAAGTTTCACTTTTTACGCACTAGTGCCTAAAAAAGTTTTTTTTTTTAAACGTCAAAGTAATTTTTAATATTAACAAATGTTTTGACGTTTTTTTACCATTAAGTCGTTCAAGTGCGTAAAGTAATTTGAGATTTTTAATTATCAAATAATTATCAATTATCGTCTATTATTTAAATAAGAAATCTTTCCTTTCTCTTAAATTAATATACAGCCAAAGACATTCGCTTAATTTTCCTGAGCCATTATTCGTACTGTGATTTTATATACATGCCATGTCTTTGATTAGTAGAAAAAGAAAGAATCAAAAAAATGCAAAATTCTTGTTGCAGATTAATATATGGTATTAAAAGGAATGAACATATATCACATAAAATAAAAGAATCTAAATGGCTTAATATCTCAAATAGGTGCAAGCTTTATTTAGCAAATTTTGTACACAAGATTTTTACAATACCATTATCAACTTCTTTAATAATAAAACTAAAAAATAAGTTTATCCCTAGAGGTAAAGTACATAATTTGAACAATAAGAAATAAAGAATTCTTCACCATGCCTATATTTAAATCTACTTTTTACAAAAGATCTTTTCTGTTTAATGCTATTGAATTATATAACAATGTACCTAATGAGTTTAAACTTTTAAATTTAAGTATAAATTTAGGGAATATCTATTTCAAAAACAACCGTAGGAGGGCATGCTCTCATATACATTGTACATACAGTCCTTTAGCCTTAGATTTTACATCAACCAAGAAGATTCTTATTATTTTATGCAATTTATTGTTTAATCATATTTTGATACATATTTTAAATAGGCTCCTGCATCTATAACTTTATATATTCTTTATATTTTCTAACTATTAAATTAAAATACGTATTATTTTGAAATAAAAAAAAATCATAATATACTATTTTTTCTTTTTGTGGTTAAGTTAGAGTAGCCCTTAGGGCTAGACTTCACCATTACTTATCTTGTATTTATAATGTATATTTATTGAAATAAAAGTCTTTATTATTATTATCATCATTACATTATGTACAAAATCTTTAAGAAGGTTAAGCTGTCATACCACCACACGCATTTAAGGAATTTTTCAAAAACCCCGTTTGTTTTCAGGGCAAATACGAAGAAGTAGAAAAATATTATCAACGCGCCCTCGAAATCTACAAGAAACAATTGGGAGCGGACGACCCGAACGTCAGCAAGACAATGAACAATCTGGCGTCTTGCTACCTAAAACAGGGTAAATACAAGGAGGCCGAGGCGCTGTACAAGCAGATTTTAAGCAGGGCCCACGAGAGGGAATTTGGAGCGATCGATGGTGAGCAAACGCCAACCAAATAACTTGATTTCATTTGCTTTTGGCCTTGGTGTGATTTATTTAAGTAGACGTTGATTAAGTTTAATTTTTTTTTAATTTACTCGTTTTGCGGCTGAATGAGGAATAGGGCGGACAGATTAGTTTAGAAAGGTGGCTTATGCATTGGAATTAATTGATTGTTATTACAAGTTTCATATTTTTATAGTAATTCTCACAATATAATAGTGTTTGGACATCCAAGAATCCGAAAACATTATTTTATGTGTATACAGGTCCATCTACAGGCCGAATCAAATTGAAAATTCACCTTCAGTCAACTCTTACATTACACACACATGCCTTTCTAAACTGGTCTTTTCCCCAATTATACAATATTTTAACGTCGCAAAATTAAATAAACCTAATGTTATATAGTGGTTGACGACATAAAACCAGTATTGCGGGTAAATATTATGTTTGCACTACACATTTTCTATAGTTTACACTTAGTAGTCCATTCACGTGCATGTTACTTAATTCGGGTGCTTTTTCCGATATTTATAGTTTATTTTTATAACTTATAATTTAAAAAAAAAATACACAAACTTACCAGTTTATTTTTTGGTTTATTAACGACCAATTAAGGCCAGGATTTCTTTATTTGACTCTTTGTAAGTTATTTTGTGTATTTTTACATTATCACATTCCTTGGTATTAGTTCCATTGTTGTCTCTTTAATTTACTCTAATTATTTTATATAAGTTTTGCTTAGTTATACAGAGTGTTTAGTTTGTTAATTTGTGAGTATTATTGTGCAATATAATTATTTCAAAAAAAATGCATGTCTGTGTTTTATTTTGTCTTGTCTAGTCCTTTTTTGTATTGCCTTTTCTTGTTTTAAAGATTAAATGATTAAACACACTGTATAACTAAAAAAATTGATTATTGAAGGCAAAGCTTTTTGACTCTATGCCATCCTTAAATTAAAGTTAAAATTAAATTAAAAAAAAATATATAGCTATAATCAAATATAAAAAACCTTAGAATGTTGCATTCTTGTCCTTTGTATTATAAGATTCTTAAGAATTGCAGTCCGCCATAACTACATGACAAAACTTCATTAAGTACAGATAATCACCATTTATATCTTCAGAAAAAAATTCCAAAACATCAAACTAAATATTTTAAGCAATCATTGTTTTACAATAAATTGCAATACAAATAAATTCTTCAGACGTAGGTTTCGATTCTTCGAAACACTTTTAAGAAATCTAAGTGTTTTTCTTAAAGGTTTTCAGGCGAATCTATACCCTAATATCCATGGCATATACCAACAATACCCCACAAATATCCTATACGGCAAGACCCATATTCCTGGCATATATTTAGCAGATACACAGAGAAAGAAATTTCCATATCTGTGAGATATTCCAGTAGCATAAGTAATAGGGTAGTGTCTACATTTAATCGAATATGAATTTCATTTTTGCCCTTAATATATCGTTTAAAAATGTTAGGGTGGGAATGCTTAGGGACTCCTCCCTTGTCAAAAATATAGTACCTAGTTTTTCCAACCTCATGACTATTAGATCAACCTACATTTTTGAGAAAAAAAGTTAAATGAAAAAATATTACAGGTATAGGAATTTTAATAAATATCCCTATGGTACATTAGAGATAATCCTAGCATATATTATAAAAGATGAAAATATGTCGCTGCCATATTTTTTTTATAATGTATTTGTGCTGTCTGGGTCATGTTTAAAGGTGTAGTTAAATAATGGTACAGGCCTTTTATTTACTTAATTGTGTATAGACACAAATAATATCAATAACTCCTTGTGCATTATTTTGAGTAAATGAAAAACATTTAAAGTAAAGATATATAATCTTATAGTCATCATACATTTGTCCTTGCCTATGAATCTAAAATCAAGTTTTATTTATTATTTCTTCATGCTTCATGTTTACAGAACCATTAAATTCACAAATTAGATTGAGGTGGGCATATCTTTGTTTTAATTTTGTTTATTTTTATAGAATTTTAAAAACCAGAGAGTCCAAAGTAACAAAATTAATCCAGAGCAGCAAAAAAAAGTTGTAGTGTTAATATGTAGTGTTGCAAATTTTACACAACCCCAGAGAAAAAAAAACGAAAAAATAAGTAACATCACACTCTTCCATAAATGATACGTCTACTTAAGGTAAGGACCGCTCACTACTGTTAGGAAATACTTCGAATACCGTTTTACTACTTTTACTTAATGTCCAATCCATAAGAGATAAAAGATCGGAGCTTTCCTGATATCTACATGAACTTGACAACCCATAAATTGTTCTCCTAACTCTATGGATGAACTGGTTTACCTACCCAATTAATTAAGTAATTGTATCTAAGTTCTGTAGATTAAAAGAAACACGAATGAATGGAATTTTGCTATGTTTATAAAAATTTTCCTAGATAAGGTGCGACCTTCAAAACTAACGTTCGGCCGTATTTTTTTCGATAACTGTTGACAAAACAAAGAAATAACTGTGAATTCAAAAATGAACTAAAAAAGGTGCTTTAATTTAAAGAAATGAAGTTGATGGTCGAAATTTACTTTTTGAGTAACCCTGTATATACAAACTTCATGTACAAAAAAACGCAACTTGAACGCACTGTATTTTCTCAAATTATACCAGAAAAAAAATCTTAGAAACTTTCTGAACCGTATTTATTTGTTAAGCATCAAATCGTGCAACTCTGCCATCATTAAGAATCTTTTAGAGTGAAAAAACTGAAATTGGACCCACCCTGTACAGTTTAACAGTGAAAACACTTTTTGTATTTGTAAATAACGTAGAAAAGCATCCAAATCACTGTCAATCAACAATATCCTACTTTTTCCAACAACACGAACCTTATTTCAGTGGACAACAAACCCATCTGGCTGGTAGCAGAAGAACGGGAAGAAAACAAGGCGCGGAACCGTGAAAACGAGCCCTACGGCGAATACGGGGGTTGGCACAAAGCGGCGAAAGTCGACTCGCCCACCATCACCACAACCATGAAGAACCTCGGCGCCCTCTATAGGCGACAGGGCAAGTACGAGGCGGCCGAGACCATGGAGGATTGCGCATTAAGAACGAGAAAAAAGGTAAAAATAAAACGAGATGAGTTAGTTATACAGGTGATTCATTAAGAATGGGCAATCTCTGAACTGGAGATACTACACACCAAAATATGGCGATTAAGCTTATCACGTTTTATACAAGTGTTGCAGGTTTACGAGATAAAGGGTATTTAAAGTTGGAATTTCTTTATAGTTTTGTTATTTTAAGCAGTATCGTCTTGAAAATTACGAATTTTGTGGTGAATTTAGCATTATTTATACAGGGCGTTAGTTACACCCTGTCACTTTGGTAAATTACAACATATCTTTTTTGTCTAATCAGTTATGACTAGAAAGTCTAAAAGGCAGTTCAATTTTGAATAAAAAAGGTCTCTTGTTTATTTCATGTAACTCTATCAGTTTTTAAGTTATTTGCATTTTAAACATTCAGCGTAAAGAATCCTAAGCCACCGTTATTACATTGACTTTTTTTTTCAAATAGGCTCGTATCAGCATTTATCAGTTTTTCGTGTAAAGAAATTATATGACAATTTTACTGACACTAAGTAAGAGTGTGTTATTTGTAGTAAAAATTCTAAAATAAGAAAATGCCACGTCATAATGAATATTCATTCCAACAGTGAAATGCGTGATATGATTTGCGTTTTTGCTCAGTCAAATTGTAGTGGACAGAAGGTATTTAGAATTATACCCAAATCGAAGACAATCACAAACTGTTCATACGTATTTATACCCGCCTAGGCGAAACAGGGTGTTTTCGTCCTAAAACCTTAAATGGTGCTCCAAAAAATATCAACGTCGATGATGAAGAAGAGGTTTTAGCTCGTATTTCGGAAAATCCAGATCTCAGTACTCGTCGGTAAGTACGGCAACAGGAATAAGCCAATCGTCTAACTGGAGAATTTTAAAGAAAGAGAATCTGCATCTATATCACTATACTCCTGTCCAAAATTTGCTACCTCAAGATTTACCAGTTCGCCTACAGTTTGCTCAATTTATGCTAGATAAAAAATCCGAAAATCAGGAATTTCTTAATGACCTTCTTTTCACCGATGAGGCGACGTTTACTAGACGAGGTGTTTTTAACTGAGAAAACAGTCATTTGTAGGACTCCGAAAATCCACATGCTCCAAAGGAACAACATTTTCAGCATGAATTCAAGGTAAATATTTTGTGTGGTGATATCTGTTTTTTTTGTTGGTCTTTTTGAACTTCCTCCTAATCTGAACGGGCCCCTCTATTTAAACTTCCTTGAACAACAGCTAAACCCACTTCTAGAAGATGTTACACTACCCATAAGGCGGAACATGTGGTTTATGCCGCCACATTTTTCTCTGCCAGTACGGCGATACCTGAATGAACATTTTCCTCACCGTTAGATTGGGCGTGAATTTGTTTGGCCACCTAGAAGTCCAGACTTAGACCCTCTAGACTTCTCAATATGGTCACACATGAAGGACATGGTTTACAAAAATACAATTAATTCCATCGAAGAATTACGACAGAAAATTCAAGAATATTATCAAAAATAATCGACAAATGTTATTTAATATTCAAAGATCTTTAAGGAGACGCCTTACAAAGTATATTGAAGTGGAAGGCGGGCATTTTAAGCATTTACTTTGAAGTTTTCTTTTAATATTGTTACTGATTGTTATTTCTTGTCTTTACCGTTGTTACCCAGCATAGTAGTAATTTAAAAGAATAAATTCCTATTAAGCCAATGTAATAACGGTGACTTAGGATAGAGTTACATGAAATAAACAAGAGTACCTTTTTTATTCAAAATTGAACTGCCTTTTAGATTTTCTAGTCGTTTTAGCCATAACTGATTAGGCAAAAAAGATATGTTGTAATTTACCTAAGGTAACAGGGTGTAACTAACGCCCTGTATAAATAATGCTACATTCACCAGAGATTGCCCATTCTTAATGAATCACCCTCTCTATACTGTAGTGGACAAATTTATAGCAACAAAATTACAACGATAACAACGATTTAGATACATAACTATGGACAAGTTTGCTTTCATATCTTATAATCTTTTTATCAATCACAATATGATTTTGCAGTAATATTTTATATTCGGTAAAAAGGTTTTATTTCCTTTCTGTGTGTGTGTGGGATGGGTCAATGTACGTAATGTGTATAATGTGTTCGCAGCAACCGCTTGACATCGTAATGCACTCGAAGGTCAGTAATCTATTGGGAAGCGACGACAAGCGTAAAAATAAACCCTGCCGAAGGGGTTCCAAAGAATCTCTCGAGATGTCTTATGATGGAGAAGAGGTAAGTGCTTGTAGAGTTTGCTTATAGCTTATTGGTTTTAGCTGCTTCTCGTGAATATTTTGTGAAATATTATTAGTAATGTTATGTAAACATGTTTATAATTTGTTCTTTAGTAAGTTATTTTAAAATATTTCACAAAAACTCGTTAGTGTGTTTTATGTAGAACACCTTCCCTGAATGTCGGCCCTACTTATTTTAAATAAACTAACAACAACAGGGCAAAATATATGATAGCCACTCGTTAATTTAGTTTCTATCTACGGTACTATACCCAAAATAACATAAACTATTGTATTTAGAAAACTTGTCACTCTGGCGATGTAAAAAATCTTTAAATCTAAGTCTAAATGTTTACTTCCAGTGAAAATGGTTATTTCCATCCACTCCTAATAAATATGTGCATAAATATATACGTTGGGCCAATTTAGGTCTTTCGTGCAGAAATTGATGTATTAACCTACAAGTTCAGTTCAAATAATAACAGAAGCTTTCAACCCAACCCGACCTATTTCTTCACAATCGGTGAATTATTTTTTAAATTTAAATTTTGCCTATGGATTTCTGTTGCATTGAAAGAACGCGTCCATTATCTCAAAGAGACCTACGTAACTAGAGAAAAAATAAAAAAAAGTCTCGGTCTCAAAACATCTTTTTATATGTCACGAAGGTTACATGTTTCCCTAATGAAGCATCATCAGACTTTATAGCTAGATGACCTGTTAAGTACTAATACGTTGCAAGTTAATACATAGGTATTTCGGTATTCAATACCTGCCTCATAGGCAGCAATTTGACTGAGTACCTAGGACAAGCATAAGTTCGTTATGATTTTCTAAATGTACATTGGGGTCTTCTATTAAAAGGCGAAAATATCTAAATTTGGTACAATCAATAAGATAACCACAATAATGTGGCTAATCTGCTTATACATCCTACAGTAGCTAATCAAGTTTTTACACAGGGCTTATCAAACGTTCAAACCAAATCCACTCTTAATTTATTTACATCTAACTCCACCGGTGTTTAATACATGCCTTTCAAATTTCATTACACAAGGCTTTTTCTGGGATTCACTTAACTATAATTAAAATATCTTAGGCTTAAAACTCAATACTACAAAATATTAATAAATTTTGCTTGTCAATCAAATGACTGAATAAATATACCTATTGGTAACGAGTGAATTGTTGGAAGTATATCTAAGTCTAAATTGTATTCGGGGAGTGATGACCTCTTGCCTTTCCCACCCTGGATGAAATTTGGTCTCAGTCTCTCTCAAATAAAAACCAATAGGTGGGACTTCGTTTTAAAATGAGTGGGGCCTCCGCTTTTTATCTTTTGTTTACATCACGCTTTACACTTTTTCACTATTTTGTAATTAGACATTTTATCAACTCCATGTAACATTTTCTAACAGTTAATCGTGGTGTAGCTGAAAGGATAATTCATATTTTGAACTAGTTTGTATTAATAGCGTTTAGCGATACTAATAATTTACTAATAATTTGTGTTCTATATTATTAAGGTAAAATAAGATTCAAGCTATAAAGGAAAGGTGTACATTAATTTAGGCCAAACTTAGCATTGTCACTTCAATAATTTAAAAAAATCTCTACACGTGTTTCGGAAACCATACAAGCATCTTCAAATAAAGCTAGAAAATAATCTGCAACACTATACAGGGTGTCAATTTGAAAACTTCCCACCCCTATTATCTCGAAAACGGGTTAGGTTAGGACATTATTCCTTTAAGTGTTTTAATTTTGTTAAAGCTAAGAGTATTTATCCGAACAAGTCTTTTTAGGTTAATATTATTTTTATTAAACTTTTGCATAGTCGTCACAATTATGGCTGAATAAGTTGTTTTAATAATGGTCGTTACAAAAGCACCCTTCAAATTTATTTTATTAACACGTTTAGTTTATGAGGTGTTCCCAAACAAAAATAAAGTCTATCCTTAAATTCCTTCTATTTGAAATACCACTTCTGGAAGAGCCCTACATGCCCCCTGTAATTCTTTTTTTTAAATCGTCGATATTAGAGGAGTTTTGTAAACAGCTGTTTTTATATGCCCCCATAAAAAAAATCTAACGACTTTAGGTCTGGTGACCTAGCAGGCCATCCTATCGGTCCCCTTCTACCAATCCATTAGTTAGGGAATCTGTTATTCAACCACTCTTGCACTGGCGGAAATCACTGAAGTAAATGTTGGTTACCAAAATTTCACGCGTGTTTATTAAGTATGGTTTCGCAAAACTCTATTCTCTTACCAAAATCGTCCCGTAAAATTTGCGTCTCGTACGGATGATATTTATGTAACTTTAATGCTTTTCGTACAGTGTCATGTGATGTACCCGTCAGAAGTGCTACTGTACGGAGAGAATTGGTGGGCTCTACGAACGAATGCTCCAAAAATCTCTATTTGAGCATCTTCGTTTACAACACGCCGATTTGTCATTTTTTTTGTTTCCAACTAAACCCGTTTCAGTAGATTTTGCTACTAAGTCCAAAATGTATCTGTGACTTACATTTAAATTACAATTGCTGATTTAAATACCTAGTGACATTGACTAGTAGGAAAGTTCACTAAATAATATTTGAAATTTCGGATCATATCATGAAACTGTATTGAAACGAATTCCATTGCAAAACAAAATAAACAAAAAAGAAAAAAAATATTTATCTTTCATGACCAAAGCAATTTATCGAATTGATACACTTTCAGTGATAAATGCATCTGTTCTCTTTATGGTCATGCCAAAAACAGTAAGTCAATAGGTTAGTAAAAATGATGTATTGATTTATTAAAACAATTTACTAACCTAAAAAAACATGTTCCAATACAAATCTTACCTATAACGTAATTAAAACACATACAGCTATAATAGTCCTATGGTTTAGCACTAACCACTATTTTTTTTTCTTTTTAATAAAGAGTTTTGGTTAATGATAATCTCATAATTTACAGGAATAATGTCTAATGAATAAGTAAATTACAATGTTTAAATAACACTAACTTGGCAACGCAGCACTTAAATTTAAAAAATAAGGTGCCAAAATGTAGAGAATAAAAAGTTCTTTCAAATGAGGTATCGTTGAATCACATATCACTATTGCCATTTAAGATTTTCGAGAGGGAGGTTCTACATAAAAACTGTTCCCTCTCGACAATAAAATTGACATGTCCTAGCGATTTTATAAAAACCTAAGCCATTTCGAGACAATAGGGCGTGGGAAGTTTTTAAATTGACACCCTGTATGTGGGTAGTTTGCTTATCGCTTGTTGGGGGGAATTGATTTCAACTCTTATTGCAGCAATAAAAATGCTCATATGATTAAGAAATGTATAAAAGTAAAGAGAGGTTTAACTTACATATCCAGAAACTTGAGGTTCATTACATCCTTATGCTTCAGAACATTGAGCTGCTTGAATCATATCTGTATTGAAAGACTCATTAGGTGTCTTATATATTGATCCTCCTTTTAATGGCCCATGGCCTTCTACAGGTTCTATATGCTTCGTATGGTACATTTGCTGCTTTTTTTGTTGATGATCCTACCATCTTTTGGTATATATAAACCTACTGTAACAATTGATTGGATATTGTCTGATATTTGAGTTTTAATTTCACTTTATATATGTTTAGGCTACATGTGGAGTAGCAAACATCTTTTCATTTTTTCAATTATATTGTTCAAGTCCAATTATTGCATATTTTGCCATTTCCTGAGGAAATACTTTAAATTCAGAAAATTTGACTCCTTTGTGTCTTTGAATAACATAACTTGTATGTATTACAAGTTGAATGTAGTGTAATTTATTTTTTCTTATATTGAAGTCTATTTAGGAAGTGGAGTGATTGATTCGCATTCATTTATTTTGTAAAAAAAAAATACATTTTCCTTATAACATAGATATCTCATACAGGGTGTTTATGTCAACAGTTACTGATATACATACAAAATGTATTGATGAGAATAAACCTTTAGTTTCCTATTTTATGAAACCGAATTATTTTTTCAAAAAGGTCTAATTTTTTGGTATTATATTGTTTTCTTCTTTTATATATAGTGTTAATGTATATGTACTAAGTTTAGATTTTGCCTTTGACTGTCAGTGGATATTGTTGTTTCATTCCCCTGAAGATGCTAATGGTTTGCGAAACAGGTATAGTGAATTAAACTAAGAAATGATTTATTGAGGTGCTAAAACTAATGTTTTATTATATTTGGGAAATTTGAACCGTTTCTTCTTTATTCGTGTTAAAGGTATGATCTCTAATCCTTTTAGGGCGTGCATTTTTCTTAATTTCGATCTAAATGTAAAATCAGCTTCGTTTTTCGAAATTCAAATACAGCCTGTTAAAAAATGCTCTAGTTACATCTGATTGTGGAAAAACTATGGCTTGTAAGTAATTAAAATAAGCACGTTGATATATATATTTTTCTCAGCCATAGTTTCCCATCATCGACTTGCTTTAAAAAACACAAAACAAGTTGTAGAACGCCAAAGACATAAATCTCATTTCAATAAGTTTCACATTCAATTGCTTTCAAACCCTTTCAGAAACTCTTGAAAGAAATTTGGAATTGTAAACTTATTAAAATTATTATAAGCAATTGCTTCAATATGAGCACAGACATTTAAAAGATCTCTGGGTATACAGGTTTGGCTAACTCAGAACTTGGGTGCGTCAAGTCAATAGCTACGTTTACAACGGGGGTATTAAATATTTGTAATACTTGGATCAAATGACATCACGAGGACTATTTTTTCGGTATAAACGGCAGCGCACTAAAATTTGGCCAATTTTCCAACAGGGTAGATTAAATTTAGTTTTTTGCGGTGTAAACACCCAGAACCTATTTGAAGTACCAAAATGACAAGTTTGACATTTTATTGGATGTTAGCTTAGGAGGTTTTTATTTCTGTAAAGAAGAAAATCCAGAGGACAAACTTAAGCCTTGAAAAAGAAATTATTAGTTTATTTTTATTATTTTTAAACAATAACACTTTTAAAGATTTAGAGGCTAAGTCCTATAATTCTTCATCTAAACTCACTTCAACTGACATTTTGATCCTAGAGATAATCCTGGACTAATTTAACCATCAAAATCAATCCTTCTAAACAAGGCTGTACTTATATAAAAATAGTCAAAATCATTTGATCCATGGACCTAATAGATTCGCACGTTGTAAACGTAGCTAATGAATTAACTTGCCAATACCAAATCACCGTAAGTCACAAGTGACTCTACTAACTAGTTTTTCTTGAATTGACTTAAGGTTTTGCCTAGGAATTTCTGTTGCATGTGAATGCATGGGTATTTCAGCAAGCAAGAAAGAAATTACGTGTCCAACAACTATACTTTACCGAAATTACATTAAGCTTAATGCACATCTAAAAAGGAAAAATTGCACCGATTAGAGACCATACCTTCAATGAAATAAAATGGGCGACATTTGGTTGACCACAGTCCGGTTTATTTTTTGACAGACCAATCCAGCCCGAACTCCAGACAGCGAATCCTCCAACATCAAAACCAAATTGTTTAAAGCCTTGGGAATAAACTCGCAGGTCTACAAGCCTAACTAGCCGATGCTACGCATGACTTGAAAAATCTCTCGTTTAGATTTTAGTTTTCTAGTTTAGATTTTACCAGTGCCTACCTAAGACTGTGCTGTCTTTCAGAACTGCTGGTAATAAAAACTATATTAGAAAAGCGCTGTAACATAGATAGAACTAAACTATTTATACGTACCGGGTTTGTGCATTTCGATTAAATCCAAGTCAATTACAAAGAAAATATAACATAACCTCTCTCGGTGTCTCGTCTTCCAAATGCATAAACCCTCTTAACGAAATCTTATTTGCTGGTGATTTTTTTGTGATACTGTTACGAAAAAAAAAGCAACTTTTGGTGGAAGCTTTTGCTTATTGCATGATTGCAATATACCCTAAGCTGTGCCCCAGCTTTTGGCCTTTTAAGGAATTTATATAAACATTCCACCTTAAGAAATTTCCCGGTTACATGCAATTTTGTCTTTTTTCACTGATTCCTCTTAATTCATCACTTGCTTGCATGCAAACATGCAAAAAAAGGTATTATTAACGGCATTTGATTAAGCAATGATGTTTTCAAACAGAATTAAAGAAAGACAAACTTTTTTTGCAGGGAAGAATAACGAACAAAATTTTAAGCTATGATCTTTAAATTTAAAAAGATATGTTTATCCAGTGTAGCTATATGCTTGCGCAGACAAGTCACAATTGTCTAAAATATATTTTAAGTGCTTGGTCCGAATTTCTTTCTGGAAACTTTGACATATTCTACTTGAATATAAAATGGCATAGAAAAATATATTCAATAGTAGAGGCCGTAAAAGTTCTCAAACTAAATTCGAGCCACCCTGTGTGTGTCTGCAATTTGTTAAGAGAGTTATATTTTACGTATAATATAAAAATTTAATTTTGAACAAAAAAAACAAAAAAAAAATTAGGTAGTAAAAACACTAACTCCAGTCATCTTTTATTTAGTTCGACAGTCTGTTTGCATGTGGAACTTTCACGAGACGACACAAATTCAATAAAGTTTAAACTTGCAATTTTCCCAAAAGGTCGGTATACATGCCTTAAAGTCATAAAGAGAAACTTATTCTATACGAACTTTTAAAATGTTTTTTTTTTAACATAATAGTGTTGGAAACAAGTAATTTTAAATAGTTGTATTCAAATTAATTTTTTACGTATGACGTAGTCACTTATACATAGAAAGTATAGTAGAAGCAACTTTAGTTTAAAAAAATTAAAGTTTCTTCCACTTGGCATCTTTTTTTGTCTACCATTTCTTACAAATTTTCAATTGGATTAAGGCCTGGTGATTGAGGAGGCAACTTTTATATTACCTCTCTAAATGCTTTACTGCAGGGTTTTTATATTAAGGATGTGATGGATGAGTTTGTTTTCTAACCTTCTATTAAATAGGAATTCACACTCAGAATAAAACCTTTCGTTCTAAATGGTTAGCAAGCTTTTATGGCACTATCCAAGGGTCTAATTACGTTCAACAAAGCCCCAGTGCTTCTATGTCTTGGCAGTTTAAAAGCCTCAGTGGTACAGTTACAGTTTATGTCTTACAGACGTTTTTTAGCAATTCCAAATTCTTCAAAATACATTCTGATTAATATCTGTATCCTGTGGGTTTACTGAGTTCTCCATTACGTTTTGCTACGATAATCTCTGCTTTCACGTTTTGGGAAAATAATGATGATTGTAATTTTCTATATTATTTCTTCTGTTGTATTTTTTCCATTGTTGACTACGTTATATAGTAAATTGTTTTTGGTAAATAAGGGCAACCGTAGAACCTGCCTGGAACTTCAATAATAAATGGGAACCGCAGTTCGGTAGAGCCTTCAATTTTGTTTAAGTCTAGATCAATTATCAAATCAGCAAATTGACCCAATGTTCAACCTGGTACTAGTAGCAACCATACTAGTAGCAATAAACCAGAAAGTATATGTATCCAGTATTTCTTCTTCTCAAATTGCCCTAATTGATTTATAGCCCACTTATTTATTGATGATTTCCCACATGATTCCTTTAGAAATTTGCATAAATTTTTCTTCATATCAAGATCTTCCAAGACTAAATATGTGAAGAGCCAGGGGGAATAAGGATGAAAGTCCATGACACATAAAGTCGAAAAATCGTCGAATAAAAATTCAATGTATAATATGTATTCAATTCTATTCTATCCAATTCTATACAATGAATAAATATGTACTATTGGGTAGTTCAGCGGCGTTACTACCCGAAAAAAAATTGTAAGGCTCTAGAACAATAAAAAACAAAAAATTCTAGCAGAGATCGCAAAAAACTGATTAAGAAAGATGAGGGTCCAGTGACTTTCATCGATATTTCCTCTTATTATCAAGAACTTATACGGTTTTTCAATAAAAGCTCAATTTTACAAAATAATCCTTATTGTTTGGTGACAAAATAGAGACTACGAAATAAAATAGAAATTCTCAATTGTGTGGCAGGCTGCAAATGTACTCCTGTGCCGATTCTCCACAAAATCTTACAAGCTTAGTTAGATCTTTGAACTTAGCACCTGATAAAGGGAGTAGACCTGAAACAAGACAAACTGGAAAAGGTAAAATCTTATCGGAAAATGCATAGAAATTTATACCTTCGTAAGAAATTCCAGGTAATTCAAACTCCCCCCTATTGTTTGGCACCAATGGTTTTCCGACGATATCAGCTGACTACCACTCCCCGTTGAATGTTGTCCGGAAATATACAAGCCTTGGATTTTCCTTTGAACATTTTATTTCCCTAATAACTCTAGTTGGAAAGGGACATTTTTTTTGTAAAATGTATTTAGAAGCACTTCCCATTGCCGGAAAAAGTGTTGTTGAACATTTTCAGTTTTAAAGGGCGATGGTTTATTCCGACTTGACTCGAAAGCCTCTATCCAGTCTTGTGGTATTTCTGCTCTATGCTTTTGATTCACTGCGGCGAAGTCCTTGTCGCACTTCATATATGAATGGCCTCAAATCGGAAATGTCATTTGAATAAAGTCCAAACGTTTCTGGAAATGTATAACATAATGCAAGTATCTAAACATAGTCCAGTTTTTATTTTGTCCTAGGCATGAGTCACAGAAAATGTTTAGTTTCCTAGTTTGCTGATTTAGATGATTGTACAGCATATTATGCAATAACGAACAAACATCCGAGCTTCCCTTTTTGCCTATTACTTCTGGATACGTATAGAAAATAGCTTTATTATCCGATAAAATGTGAATAATAAATGTGTAAATTGACAATTGACGGCAATAATACACGTCATTTGTGGAAATGTTTGGGACTGGCAAGTTCTTGGCATAATCGATGCATATTGATTCCATTTCCATTGTCTTTCTACTCTCATTCTTCGCAGCTGTTTTCCTTTTGTAAAAGGTATCTGCTTTCCTCAAATGAATATATTTATCCAGTTGCAGTTTCTTCAGTTCTCTGAGAATTACAGCAGTACTTTTTTCCGTCTTTGAGAGTTTTGATTGAAGATTTTGTATTTTGACGTTTATCTCGTCACAGAAAGAACAGGTATCTGAACGAGGGTACCCAAAACTAATGTTGAAGTTCTTGTTGTTTCCTTGAACAGAGCGTGCTTTCTATTTCTGTGCTTACCTCTGTTGTCAACTGGAGAAATACCTGTCATTTTTAATGACCTTTAAATTGTTTGGACACGCCGCCCACTTATTCCGTGAATTGACAGGAACGCTTTGAAGCATATCTGATTGTCAGAAGTGACACCGTCTTGGCCCAAGACTCTAACTCTATATTTGTATGATGACTGATTAAACTTAGTGACTTCATTTTGCGGTTTACGGGGTCGTCGTCGCTGAATGGGCACTACGGAAATTAGTCCGGCAAGATACGAGTTCTGCTCATTGTATGATGATAAAGAATTATTGAATTCACGCAAAATTATACGACGCGTTTCTTTGTTTACAACAGAAAAACATTTCAAATTCTTACACTTACAATCACTGCCAGTCTCATTAGATTTCAAGGGAAGTTTCTTTGTAGCATCACAAATACGTCCATCTTTCCTTCGTTTTTTCGTCAGAGCGCTAGGCAAACTATTCTCCATAACCTCAAAAATGCACGTGTTTACAATATTTATCAGTTATCACTCACAACAACACAGTCGCACTGATTTAAAAGTGATTTTTTTATAATATTATGAAGTAATATTTTTAAAGGCGCCATTCAATCCATATGGGACTCTCAGCGTTTTTTCCGCTGACGCATGGACTTTCAGCGTTCTTTCCTAGTACATCTAATTTTATTTCGATTATAACTTTGGACTGTCATCTTTGTTTCTTCTTATACTGTAACCCGACAAAATAGAGGCTATAAGCATCGTTTTGCATTGAATACTTTATTTTTCGTTAATGTGGACTTTCATCGTTCTTCCCCCTGACTCTTCATGTCCATGCTGATCACCCTAGTCTACCTGAGTAAATTTTTATGATGCTAATTTCTTTCCGCGGAATTCGTACCTCTTCCAATATTCAATTTAAATACCAAAGATTATTTGCAAGTTTTTTATTAATAATCCTTATACTGGATGTTGAATTTTCATTGTCACACACTATACAATGTATCAGTTAAACCTTAGACCTACGTTACTGTTTTTACTAACCATCGCAATTTTTGTAGATATTTTATGCCTTTTGTATTTAGTATTATTTATTAATTATTATTAAAAAAAAAACACGCTACTTAAAGTGCACCAGCTTCAACTATTTTATATATAATTCTTAGTGGGTTTAAGGCTGTTTTTTTTATTAAACTATTTTATTGATTTGACATAACAAAAGGTCTTTCATATGCGCCCTCATACAGTATTTTTTATTTCTTATATATTATGTGTAGTGCAATTGTCTTTTAGTTAATTTTATTTTAATGTACATTAAACCAATTACAAGATGTGTATAATGCAGTTTGTCAAATTTGTTTATAAAAAAAAATTATTTAATAAACAAGTTCAACAAAATGTTTCGGCTTTTTTTGTTTTTTTCCTTAGTTGTGTTGCATGCACGTATTTTTTTTTTTGATCGTTTCGTTTGTTGGCCGAAGTTTCCAAGAAAAATTATGGAGTTGATAACGTGTGAATTGCACCACCCTATCACATGTTTATATTTTGTTTCGCAATGTTGCAATATGAGTATGTTTGGCTTGTAATGATGTAAATTAGGATCTTTAGGTAAGTTTTATTATGGACACGCAAATTTGTTGAAAGCTTTGAAATAAGAACGTGATTTTTAACAGTAGGGGTTAAAACTAACTTTTTTTTCCTTTAATGGCCTTGTGTTCCTAGCGGAACGACGGTATTATGTTGTATGTTGGCTCTTATCTCACAACCACTAAAACTAACTTATATTTATTAAATCAAACCTGAATTTGATCGACAATCCAAGAAAAATCTGTCATGTAAACTTTTCTAGATTGTTCTACCTAAGTATTTAATCAATGAGTCTTTTAGATATAAATTAATTATGATATTAGATGATAGAGATAATAGTTTCTCTCTTGACAATTATAATCATAGTTTATGGGTGCTACACAAATAAGTGTTAAAATACAAAAGTGATTAGAATGTTACACTCCAATCAATCTCAGAAAACACGTTCACCGTTAATCCCTTTATACATAACAGTACAGGATAGTAAATAGTATACTTCCAACAATACCTCTTGTAAGACTTGATTAATGAGAAAATATCGGAGCATAAATAATGACGTTCCAAGTCTACTTATTTCCTATGCGTTAGTCTTATTTCAGTTTAGGATCAACGTATACACCTAGAAACCTGACTTCAGTGAGTGACCTTATCCTCCGCTGTGCCAATACTGCCTTCTTAATGAATTATTCAAAATTTGCTTTAGATATTGTATCATCCGCAAAAAATATAATTGGTGGTAGGTCATTTATGAAAATTAAGAATAGTAACGGTCCCAAGATGGATTCTTGTGGGACACATTAACTTCCATCACAAGCGAGAGATCTGATCCTATATTTGCTTATTAAAAGAATGGCACGAGTAACACAGTTGAAGGCCTTGCTTAAATCACAAAACAAAACCAACAGTTCGGTAATGATTGAAATTATTTATTTATTTATTTATTTATTTATTCATGCCAAAAAGTATAAAGCTTTTACACAAGTCAGTCAAAAATATAACTCCAAATAAAAGTATTAAACTGTAAAATTCGTTTTACCTAAGAACAAAAATAAAACACATATAAGCCTAAAAAGTAATGCTTAAAAACACTTAACACTAAAAGTCAAGAGACCCAGCCTATGCAATAGCACTGAAATTTGAGCTCAGGAATTCCTCAAATGAATAAAAAGCATTGGTGACTAAAAATGTTTTACCTTTGTCTTATAAGCATTAAGAGGCAAATCCTTAACGGAGACCGGCAGGACATTAAAGAACTTAATTCCATAATAAGACACGCCATTACGGGTACGCTCGAGTCTCCTAAATCGTGCCACCAAGGAGCCGCTATTTCTGGTGTCATGACTGTGAGTGCTAGCATGAGTCGCAAACCTGGGTAGGTTTTCCCTAATGAATACAAGGCACAGAAGTATGAAGGCGCTTGGTAAGGTGAGAACTCTCAGAAGCCTGAAGTGGACCCTACAACAATCCCTGTATCCAATCTGCGCAATCACTCGCAGACATCGACGTTGCAATGCAAAAATCCTGGGCATATGCGCTGAGTGACCCCAGTTTAGTAAGTTATACGTCATTAGAGAGTGAAAATATCCAAAGTAAGCTGTCCTGAGAGTACCTGCGGAGACAGACCCAGACAAATTGCGAATCAGGAAAGTACACCTTGATAATTTGGTTGACAATTCATCTATGTGACCTTGCCACGTCAAACCACTATCCAATCTAACACCCAGAAAATCCACAGACACACCTAAAGATTGTTGCTGGGAATCAACGTCCCGAAGGGAAAAAATTATATTTTGAGTTTTGGACTCATTTAAGCACAATCTATTGGAAACGGCCCAGTCTCTAAACTGAGAACAAGATTCTTGAGCCTTGAGCGAAATGTTTGCGCAACTCCTATTAGTACACAGGGATGTAGTATCATCAGCATACAAATAGAAAGTGCAATCAGGGTGACAAGTTGGTAGGTCATTAACAAATATAAGAAACAGGATAGGCCCGAGAACGGATCCCTGAGGCACTCCATGCTCAATCGACAAACTCTGAGACCTACATCTCCCAAAACAAACAAACTGACTTCGGTCACTCAAGTAGGACTGTAGCAGTGACAGACTTCTCGAACAAAATTTGTAGTGGTTGAGCTTTTGAAGAAGAATATTATGCTCCACACAATAAAAAGCCCTAGATAAATCGTAAAATGAGGCTAGTTTTAAGTTGACAACACCCATTATGGTATTTTTGCCCAGGATTTTCAGCGGATTACCGATAGCTAATTCTATTCATAATAATATAGGTCATATTTACATGGTATTGATCCTATGAAATATATAATTTCTGTACTTTTCTTGCAGGTTGTGTTTTTTCCATGATAGATTTTGTTGAAAATTACATCGTCTCGAACTCGTGTCAAATCCATGGTTTTCCAATCAATCAATGGCTTTCCAAAGCCACTGGTAATACAAATACAAAAATATTTTATTTGTCAGTTTTATACTCAAGTTACATTTTTGTGTTCACTTATACAACCGTTTGCCTGCACCATCAGTAAACTGTAGTACTAGTGAGACAACCCTTTTAAAGAACATTCCAGTTTTAATACATTTTAAATATTTATGAGCCAAAATTAAAAGAACCTATATTTGAATAGGAATGTAAAAACATTAAAAAAAAAATCAAGAAAAACCACTAAGAAAAATATTAATAAAAAAAAAGACATGCACACTCATGAAGTTATATACCCTCAATGGGGAATGGGGATACCGACTTAGATAGGGAGGCAGCGCTGATGCGAGAAGGGGGACCGGCATGCAGAGAAATGCAGATGAACGGGCGAAACCAGTCGCAGACACGTAAAACTGTTTTTTTTTTTACAGGGTGACAACTGGTAATAGGACGATTTTGAAGTAAATGTTAGACAAGAAATTTACGAGAAAATACCTATCAAAATGAAACTTCCATTTACAATCTGATTTAAGTATGAAAAATAATGCCATCAAGATGGTGACCATCAAGTTGGATGCAGTTTTCGATCCTCTTTATGAATCTCTCCTTAATATCGCTCGATGAATAGTAAGGATTTCCTAGAGAATTACTACTACTCATCAAACTACGATGCTTCTGAGCATAAACACGACTCTTTAGATACCCTCCTGGAAAAAATCACACATTGACAGGTCTGGAAACCTTGCCGGCCACGGCACATCTCCAAAAGTGAAAAGATCCTGTTGGTAGTATGTGCCGAAGTGCTATCTTGCTGCAACCACAGATTTCATGAGTTTGCCCTTTTAAAAAAAATTGGATCATGTGAACCTAGCGATTACAATTAACGGTGACGGTGCGGATACTTCGAAGAAATATAGACCAATAGCACATCATACTGTGACTTTCAGAATTTAGAGGACGCTCATGGATATTACGTGGGTTTTCAGGAGCCCAGTACCTGTAATTATGTTTATTAACTGCTCCATCTAAGTGAAAATGACAGTGCTGGAGACGACCGCGAAATTTTGGCTACTGATCTGAATTGTTACAAACTAGTCGATTCTGACATAGTCTAATGCTAAACGGTAAACTTGCCGGGTTAATTGTTGACCCAAGCAGTATAATTAATTATTAAATAATTGAAAATTGGTTGTACCATAATACATCGCGCACTTCGAATAAAATTACATGAGCATGAAAGTAAAAGACCCCCGTGACACAGTCCTTAACCCTCGGCGAGTCATTTCTTAATTTAATAGAAAAGTTGCTACATCGAGTAATGATATGAGACTTTGAGGAATTGTTACATGCACTTTTTATTCACAAATGGCATGGACTTGCCAGTGCTAAACAAAAACAGCGATTTAGTGGGGAATGAAAGGAATAAAAGAAGTTCAAACGCGCTTTCCAGAGATTTGGGAATACAACAATGTCTGGAAATGTACATGGTAGATACATTTCATGTATGTTGTAAAAATAACGAAGATTAGAGCGAGTTGTGAAGTCAACTTTCAAGCAGAATAAGTGAACGGTGTTTTGGAAAATTAACAAAAATTAACTGTATAGGAAGGAAGACTAAGAAAAGGAAAATTTGGGTAAAAAAATCAAATTAGAGAAGGTTTTACAGTCTTTCCAGGATATTGGGAATACAAGAGGTTCTGTTCGGTAATGTTTGAAATTAAGTTGACAACAACCATTATGGTATTTTTGCCCAAGATTTTCAGCGGATTACTGATAGCTAATTCTATTTTACTCATATTTACATGGCATTGATCCTATGAACTACATAATTTCTGTACTTTTATTGCAGGTTGTTTGTCTTTTTCCATGATAGATTTTGTTGAAAATTACATCGCCTCGAACTCGTGTCAATCCATGGTTTTCCAATCAATCAATGGCTTTCCAAAGCCACTGGTAATACAGGGTGACAACTGGTAATAGGACGATTTTGAAGTAAATGTTAGACAAGAAATTTACGAGAAAATACCTATCAAAATGAAACTTCCATTTACAATCTGAATTAAGTATGAAAATAATGCCATAAAGATGGTACCATCAAGTTGGATGCAGTTTTCGATTCATAAAGATGAATCCCTCCTTAATATCGCTCGACGAATAGTAAGGATTTCCTAGAGAATTACTACTACTCATCAAACTACGATGCTTCTGAGCATAAACACGACTCTTTAGATACCCCCCTCGAAAAAATCACACATTGACAGGTCTGGAAACCTTGCCGGCCACGGCACATCTCCAAAAGTGAAATGAGCTAACCTGTTGGTAGTATGTGCCGAGGCACTATCTTGCTGCAACCACACATTTCTTGAATTTGCCCTTTTAAAAAAAATTGGATCATGTGAACGTAGCGATTACAATTAACGGTGACGGTGCGGCTACTTCGAAAAAATATGGACCAATAGCACATCATACTGTGACTTTCAGAATTTACAGGACGCTCATGGATATTACGTGGGTTTTCAGGAGCCCAGTACCTGTAATTATGTTTATTAACTGCTCCATCTAAGTGAAAATGACAGTGCTGGAGACGACCGCGAAATTTTGGCTACTGATCTGAATTGTTACAAACTAGTCGATTCTGACATAGTCTAATGCTAAACTGTAAACTTGCCGGGTTAATTGTTGACCCAAGCAGTGTAATTAATTATTAAATAATTGAAAATTGGTTGTACCATAATACATCGCGCACTTCGAATAAAATTACATGAGCATGAAAGTAAAAGATCCCCGTGACACAGTCCTTAACCCTCGGCAAGTCATTTCTTAATTTAATAGAAAAGTTGCTACATCGAGTAATGATATGAGACTTTGAGGAATTGTTACATGCACTTTTTATTCACAAATGGCATGGACTTGCCAGTGCTAAACAAAAACAGCGATTTAGTGGGAATGAAAGACATCAAACGCGCTTTCCAGAGATTTGGGAATACAACAATGTCTGGAAATGTACATGGTAGATACTTTTCATGTATGTTGTAAAAATAACGAAGATTAGAGCAAGTTGTGAATTCAACTTTCAAGCAGTATAAGTGAATGGTGTTATGGGAAATTACCAAAAGTTACCTGTATAGGGAGGAAGTTAAAGAAAAGGAAATTTGGGTAAAAAAAGTCAAATTTAGAGAAGGTTTTACAGGGAATTGGGAATACAAGAGGTTCTAGAAAAGTAGATTAGGGTTACATTTTAAGGATTTCCGATAAACAGTTCAAACTAGAGGAAGTTATAATTTAATCTTCGAACAGGAAGATGAACTCTTACTCATCATCTGTTGTATACCTAATAGCAATTGCTGGAATAACCCAATAATGGTCCATTAAGGTTTGAAAGTTTTGTTATGATCTATGACTATTTCATTCTGAAGATATCTGAATAAAATATTAATTTATACTAAATATTTAAATAAAACAAAAATTGGTTTTAACCAGAACTTCGAGAATCTTTTATTGTGAATTCCCTGTGATTGAAACAGAATTTTTAAAGAATTTTTAGGGAAATGATCTGCCGATAGTCAAAGAACTTCAGGGATTAAAGGCTAACAAAAATGACCTGTATAGGAAGGAAGTTAAAGAAAAGGAAAATTTGGGTAAAAAAAATCAAATTAGAGAAGGCTTTACAGTCTTTCCAGCGAACTGGAAATGCAAGGGGTTCTGGAAAAGTAGATTAGGGTTACATTTCAAGGATTTTTCATAAACAGTTAAAACTAGAGGAAGTTATGGTTTAATCAGTTGTAGGCCTAATAACAATTGCTGGCACATCTCATCAAGGTCTAAAAGTTTAGATATATTCAGTGAATGTTTTAGATAAGCATCCTATGACATGTAAATAAAATATTAATTTATTTCAAATATTTAATTTAAAAAAAACATCGAGAAATCTTTGTTTTGAATTCCCTATTATTGAAACATAATACTTAGGGAAATGAAGGGATTTATATGAGATTAACGGCTATAAAGTTTAGTAAGAATAAAAGAAATTTGAGAAGTTCAAACGCCATTTCCAGAAACTTAAGAATACAAAAATGTCTGGAAATGGGGTTTTCATAAGATTACACTTAACAATATAACCAAGAAGTTGACTATCACAATATAATATTATAAAGTTTTCAAAGCTTCTCAACAAAACTGTTTAAAACGAATGAATGTGTCATTTGTATGTATTTTCTTTCTTTTTCAGATGAAAACCTCCGTGAAGCGATTTCCGTAAATTAGCCATTCTTGTATTTTTAGCCATAATTATTTTTAAGTTCGGCTCCGAACAACTCCATAATTTCTCGGAAATGGCAAACGATTCGAAAATCGTTAGGCTGATTGTCAAATCTAAAAACAATCAAAAAGAGTAAACTTCTCTCTTGTAGACGCTTTCTACTACTTGCAGGCAACCTTAGAACTTGTTCCAAATAACACACTTTAAAAAAAAATCTCAATATTTATTTTTTAAAAGATGCTCATGCTAAGCTTTGTTTGCTTACATGAAAGAATGCCATTTTACTAAATACAGTTAGTATTCTTTCAGATTTAAGTTCGCATTGTTTTGTGTAGTGTACTCTGATTAACAATATAACTCAATAATAAAAAAATGTGATTCAATGTATTTGGTGGTCTTTGCTGATGTTTCCAATAAATAAAAAATAATTCATATTAAAATTGCTGCGTTTTATTACACCACCAATAGAATGTGTCAAGACTTACTTATTAGGTCGCAATAATAGGTAATTTTTTCAACCATGGAATTTATATGCTGGGTGGTATTGTGGTCTTTTTTCCTACCTTCTGCTATATGCAGTTCGAAACTGGGTCCGTACTCACAAAAATACTAAAAATAATTCAAATCAGTTATTAAACGTCAAAAAATTTTGTTTTATTTAGTCTTACCTTGCTAGAATCTGGAATGTCATTTTCCAGCTCCTGGTTTACTATTAACGATGTTAGGTAAGTCCATAGGCGAGCGGTATTGGGTAAGTTGTAACCACCTGCAATGAGTATTTTACTTACATTGGACAATATTATAATGTGACCTTACCTCCACCTAAAAATAACGTAGGTATATCACAGCCTAAAATTGTTTTAATGCAGGTTCCGATGCCGTTTAAAGTCAAATTGCTCTCTCCTATAGGATCTTCATTTAGTCCGTCAGCTCCGCATTGGACAACTAAAGCTTTTGGTTTAAATGTTTCATAAATTCTAAAAAAGATTGTTTAAGGGATAATATTTTAAAATCTAGGACGTACGTTTACAATTTATTTATTCAATTAGTTATTCTAACTTAATTTAAAAATAGTTGTCTCAAAAGCTTTAATTTAGAAATGGTGCTGTGAGATCTCGTAAATATTTTACTTCCTCGTTACAATTTTGGTAAAACTGCAGCTTAGCAATTTTTGTCAAAATTAACTGATTTCAACGGAATTTTTTTTAACACTTTATTTAAAAATCGCATGTATTTTCATTATTATCAATATTCTCTCTACTGACAGTATCATACATGATGGAAAATACAAGGCTTTTGTAAGAACGGAGTTCAAACGCAATCAAAAAACGCAATAAATGAAACTTTCATGCTTCAAAAAGAAGGTGGTTAAAAATATGTTTATTTTTACAAGCCTAAATACTATTACTAGTAATTCTATAATCCTAAATTAGGCTTACCATTAGGATTATAGATTAAGACCATACAGGTATTGTGTCTGATTTGCTATATGCATTTACCTGTTGAGGTCTGAATAGTGTTCGAATATTTAAGTTGTAGCATAAAGCTATGCTTAATAGGGAAAATTTTAGAGAAATTGTTACAGCATGGAAAATTAAGGTTCCCCGGTTATACATTTTTCATACTTGCTTTTAAAAATACTGAAAATTATCTGCAACACAGTCAATTTCACGAACATAATACTAGATATAAATCTGATCTGGGTATTGCACATCTTATAGACTCAATATTAGTTGCTACTGTTGAATTAAGTTCGCTTAAAATGAGTCATTTTAATAAAAAAATCCCACTAAAAATTGCATATATTTTAACAGAAGCTCCTAATCTGCAGAATAACTAGTTATTTATAATAAAGTAAGTTCTTATAAAATACAGACGCCTAACCGCGCCCTTTTTCCACATTAAATTTAACTTGTTTTTATCAAAATGTTCGTGGTCTTAACACTAAAACCGAGACTTTTTTTCTTGCCGCCATTGCTCAGGATTTTCACACTATATGCATCACCAAGACATGGTTGAGGCCAGAGATATCTAGTGGTGAAATATTTCCAAAGACTTATGATGTTTACCGGTCGGACCGAAAATTTGAATCCGTTAATGCCACACGTGGTGGCGGAGTTCTCTGTGCAGTTTCTAAAAACATTGTGTCTGAAAAAATTAGTTTGTCTGATTTTTGCAACAGTATTGCGCCCTCTATCGATGTTGTTGGCTGTAAATTTACTATTAGGTTACAGATATTTTACATGATTGTTTTGTACCTCCCACCATCTATCACATCTGTAATTTTCGAGCAATTTCTGGATCAGTTTACACTTTTAATATCAAAGCTAAACCATAATGTAATAATAGTGGGCGATTTTAACGTGTCTGAATTCTCTATTGACTCACCTACAGGTAATCATGTTAGTCAAAAGTCTATTGCTGTGAATAATTTTGCTAACACTTTTAATCTTGTTCAGTGTAATCACATCCTAAACTATAATAACAGACTATTGGATCTTGTTTTATCTAACTTCACCTGTACTGTTTCGCGTAGTGACGTGCCTTTTGTCTTGGATGATTCGCATCACCCTGCAATGGAAATTGATTTTACTGTCTCAGGCCAACGTGCCCATAATTTTCAGCTTAATAAAAACTTATCTCATTCTTTTAATTTTAGAAAGGCCAACTTCCACCTCCTTTATGACTCGATCCTTGAAGCTGACTGGTCTACTGTGTATTTATCCTCTAACGTTAATGATGCATGTCGAGCCCTATATGATATATTGAATGGCATATTTGCCGCACACATTCCTCTTAAGCAGCAACGTAAGAGAAGATTTCCAAATTATTATTCTTGAGAATTGATTAAGAACATTTATAGGAAAGAAAAGGCTTTCAAGGACTTTAAAATGTACAATTCTCCATTCTTTCAAAATAAATTCCATTCTCTTAGACGCCTTATCAAACTACAAATACGCAATGAATATAAGTTTACAGGGTGTTTCAGAACTATGGAATCAAACTTCTGGGGGTTGTTCAGTGCAACAGAAGAATCCATTTGAGTATAGGAACCCATGTCCGGAAATGCGTCACTACGCCACTACGGCCCTAATACGCGTTAAAATTTATAAAAAACATTAATTACCTAAATAGCATCTGCTGCATTTATTTTTACCTTTTGTACATGATACCATAACAAAACCAACGCTTATCAATGTCAATTCTCAATGTCATGTTTAAAAATTTTATAGCTTACAATTTTTAAACATTTATTGCTAATGGAAAACTTTACCAATCAAGAATTGGCGCATATGCATTTGGCATACGGAGCAACAAACTGCAATGCACGAGCAGCATCGCGGTTGTATCATAAACGTTATCCCGAACGACAGCATCCTGGATACAAAAAGTTTATTGCGGTTCATCGGCGGCTCGCTGAGACAGGCATGTTTAAGACCAAGATGCACGATACTGGTGTTGCTCGAATCGTAAGAACGGTCGAATTTGAAGAAGAGGTGTTTCAGCGAGTTGCCGATGAACCATCAAATAGCACACGTGACGTCGCTAAGAATATGAATACGAGTAACGCTTCTGTCTGGCGGGTACTACACGAGCAACAACTCCTTCCTTACCACTTCCAGAAAGTTCAAGGTATGACTGCAGCCGATTATCATCCTAGAGTTCAATTTTGTCGATGGCTTCTGGATCACATCATTGCACAACCAAATTTTTTACGATATGTTTTGCGGACCGATGAAGCCTCTTTCACAAGAGACGGTATTTTTAATAGTAGGAATAGCCATGTTTGGGACCTTATGCAATTTTTCCAAGAAAACATCAGAATCGTTGGTCTGTCAACGTATGGGCAGGCATTGTTTATGATTATTTAATTGGGTCATACCTTCTACCGGAACGGTTAACAGGACCTATTTATCTGCGCTTCTTGGAGGAAGTTCTCCCAGAACTCCTTGAAAATGTTCCACTAGACAGCAAATGTGGTTTCAGCATGATGGAGCGCCGGCTCACTTTGCTGTACAAGTACGCGAGTATTTGGCTCAGCGTTTTGGGCACCGTTGGATTGCCAGAGGTGGAGCAGTTTCTTGGTCTCCTAGGTCACCCGATTTAACGTCGCTCGATTTTTTCTTGTGGGGACATGTAAAGTCTTTAGTCTACGAAACTCCAGTAGAATCAGAGCTAGACTTAATTGGACGAATAACAGCAGCATTTGAAATTATTCAAAACGAGGATCAAATTTTTAGTGTAGTCCGCCGAAATCATGTGCGGCGTTTAAATCGGTGTATTGAGGTTGGAGGAAGACATTTTGAACAATAGTTGTGATGGTATCTTATACAAAAGGTAAAAATAAATGCAGCAGATCCTATTTAGGTAATTAATATTTTTTCTAAATTTAAACGCGTCTTAGGGCCGTAGTGGCGTAGTGACACATTTCCGGACATGGGTTCCTATACTCAAATGGGTTCTACTGTTGCACTGAACAACCCCTAGAAGTTTGATCCCATAGTTCTGAAACACCCTGTATATATCAAACACCGAAAGGAATATTTCTTTGGATCCATCTAGCTATAATTAATATTATAGTAATTAAAGACCCACAAGACATAGTTGATGCTTTTGCATTGTTCTTTGGTGAGGCATTTATACAATCAAATTTCATTAACCACTCGTCGACGTGTGATAATGTGCCCTACTTTGACATTTCCAACGTTGATGCTTCCCAGATTATTTTGATAATAATAGTATAGGAAAGTTCTTACAAATATGCTTTAAAGACAATCCAAAGTTACATTCTTAAAATCATTTTTAGAAAAGATAAAGTGTTTCCAACATACTTTACAGTGAAAGAATACTGGCAATTCGATCTTTATATATTTTAAGTGTTTGTTCTTCTATAGACAAAAACCCTGAAATAGGTGTTTAATGTTGAAGGAAACTTATAGATTCCCAAGAGTACTAAACCTAAACCTTTAGTCATTTCACTACCTTACTGCTAAATACAACATTTCGTCACAACAGTATGGATGACAGAAAATAGAAAAGCTTTTAATAAGAAATGTATCAAGTAATAAAAATCAATATATTGAGTAATAAAACTTCTTTTTTTTTAAATTCAATTATCAAGCTAATTAAGTTTTGTTATGAGTTTGAGCAAATGGTGCACACTCTATCTTATTTTAATATTTATACAGTTAGTTTTTATTGTTAAACTCTTAGTATTATGGTTATTATGGTACATACATAAATTAGGTTTTCTAGGTGCCTAATATAATTACAATAGCAAACGTAAAAATTTTTGTATAATGTAACAATTTAATGTTGGTATTGATTGACCAAATGTTTTAAATAAATTATAAAAAAGTGCATACTTACAGAGGAAAAGTTTTGCTAAATATCTCTATATAGGTCTTATCACTAACTCCTTCTTTCAGGGGTATATTTAACGAAAAATATTTTCCTTTTCCGGCCCCTATATCATCTATATTTCCCGTATTTGGAAAGAATCCTGGACAATACTTATGATAGGACAAGGTCAATACTTTGTTACTGTATTGAAAGGCATTTTGTACTCCATCACCTACAACAATAAGATAAAATAATTCTGCTCTATAACTCCCCTCCATCTTAGAATTCTATAGTGATCCTTTTTAATTTTTATATTGCTCTCATTGTGTTATAATGTGTAATTATTTTATCTTGTTTTGTTTAAAAAAATGTATATTGTAACAAAAAAGCTAATACTTCCTAATTACCTTACCATGGTGAATATCCAAGTCAACATAAAGAATCCTTTCAAACTTCATATATAAAAGCTGTATGGCGATCACAATATCATTTGCATAGCAAAATCCAGAAGCACTATCCCTAGAAATAGTAAAAATTGAAATACATATAAATTTTAATGCTTGAAATATTACCTTTGCGAATGATGCCAGCCACCAAACCAATTTATCACAGTTTTACACTTTTCAGCAGCCAATAGTTTAGCCCCTGATACTGAACTACCAGTAACACAGGACACAAAATCAAATATGTTATTTAGTATAGGACAGTCATAACCTAGACCATACTCTAAATGTTCCTCTGAAATAAAGTGGTGGTGGTATTAAAGGGAGTTTGTTCAGGTTAACTTACCTTTAACGTCATCCATGTTCGTATCAAATGAGTTTAGAGACTTGAGCATATTAACATAATCAGAAGCATGAAAAGACAATAATTCGTCTTCAGTGGCATTTTCACTTTGAACTGCAACAATACTTTGATGAGACAATAGATTGTAGCTGCTTATCAGGTCTTGAACGATAGAAGCCTGCAATAAAAATTTAAACCACATTACAGATACCAAACTTAAAATATTACATTTATTGAATAAAGAACACATTTTATATAAAGGTGAAGCCTTGAAATTATTAACGCCAGTAAAATCCAGATAGAAACTTTGTCGAGCTTTAAATGAAAAGTAAATTTCGGATTAAATCTTGGGACAATCCACCTCATTTCTAATAATTTTCGAAAGGAAAATGATACATGTATTTATCACTGAAATATATGAAGCAGAGTCCAATTATCAAAGCCTCTTTCTGGGTAGTAACCAAATTTTTTACAATATGAATTAATTATATACAATATTGCCTGGACTGGATGATATTTCCACCAAAGTTAATTAAAATATCAAAAGCAAATATTTTAGTTCCCTATATCTATTCTGGTCTCATCAACTCAATAAACATGCGATTAAAGGGAGATAAATTATAATTAAGATCTACATTAAAGAGTTTTTACTTATTTAGAAGTCTTCGATTAAGTTTAGGGACATTTAATCAGATAAAATTGACTAGGTTACAGTTTTAATAATTAAGGTTATTTAATATATTATATGAAAATATTACAGCCTGCATGTTTCTTTTAACTAAGAGAGTATTAAATGAAAAACTATCCGGTGTACTTCGATAAGAAACCATGTATGGATAGCAGTTATTATTTATGATGTAAAGATACTGCAGAAATCTTTTATTGAACTTTTCTATCTGATTTATATGCACAGATTCAAAGGCATTCATATTTGAGAAGCATATTCAATGTGGGGTCCAACTATTGCAATATAAGCAGATTTTAAAATGCTTAATGTTACTTATGAAAAATCCCAGTGCTTTAAAGGCTTTTTTCGTAGTTGTTGGTGAACGTTGAAGTTGGTGACTACAACAAGTTAGGACTCTTTGTTTAGTAATTTATTTATTTAGCAGTTTATTTCCAACAGGTAAAGCGCAGTTACGGGAAAATCTACAATTAATGTTTTGAAAGTATTAAATTACTATAAATTAAATAACAAAAAGAAAGAAAAATAAGGAAAACTTAAATTACTATAGTAACATCATGTATATATCAAAATTAAAGGAGATGTAAATTAACATTAGAATGAACAAAGCCAGGGATTCATGGGACAAGGGAAAAAAGGAAGAGAAAAGGAATTATGGTAACTGTTGGTTTGTCAGAGACGTATCCTGAAACCTAATGTTAGTTCTGGCGCGATCTAAAGCAAAAGTGATATTTGCTCTAGAAGCAAATCGTGGTACATGAAATAGAATATCGTTCAAGAGAGGAGGAGAATTTATTTGATTATTGACCAACTTCCATAAGAATGTTACAAAATGAATTGTTCTCATGGCCAGAGATGGCAGATTAAATCTATCTAACATCAGATCATGATCATGTCCCCTAACAGGATATATTCCATCCTCACGAAACATAAGAAACTTTAAAACCCTTCTCTGAACAGTCTCGATGTAGCCAACATGGCATTCATAGAAAGGACACCACAACAAGGAACCGTATTCCAGTCTTGATCAAACAAAGAAAAAGTACAATAGTTTTATTGAGTTTGAGTTGTTAAAGAGTCGGCTATTTCGAATGACAAAACCCAGAAGTCTCAACGAGGAGGACACTGTCTGTTCAATATGTGGCACAAATGTGAGCCTATCGTCGAATACAACCCCTAGATCTTTAATAGAACAGAGGATTTGATTGTCTATATTGTAATTAAACAAAACAGGATCCTTGGTTCGGTGAAAGGAGATCACACAGCATTTCGAGATATTAAGACATAACTGATTTCGACTGCACCACCCCCTAATTAGGTCCAAGTTAGTAAGAACAAGCAGTCCAAGATACACCAAAATATTTTCAGCAGATCATAAGCTAGTCTAAGGCAGGAAATCAGTTCTATAAGATCATTAATATAAAAGATAAAAAGAAGTGGGCTGACATTGGATCCCTGTGGGACTCCAGAAGTTCAAATAAAGGTATTAGATCTGCAACCTTCCACCTCAACAAACTGTAGACGGTCAATAAGGTATGACGAAAGCAACGAAATTAGCCTTTCTGAGAAGTTGAATTGCTTGTTCAATTTTTCCAGCAGAATGCTATGATTTGTCTGATCGAAAGCCTTACTGAAATCAGTATACACCACATCAACCTGACTTTTTCTATCGAGGGCTGAAGAAATAAAATGAGTCACATTACAGAGGTTAGTGATGCACGACCTTTTAGGAATAAAACCGTGCTGATCTATAGAAAGTAGTGATTGAACTTGGGGAAGAATTCAGTTATAAACAATAGTTTCAAAAGTTTTGGAAAAATTGCAAAGTATGGAGATAGGTCGGTAGTTGTCGATTCTGTTTATATCGTCTTTTTTGTGAATTGGTATTACTTTAGCACATTTCCAGACGCCTGGAAATTTGCCAGTTTTCAAAATAAGGTTAAAAATATGACATAAAGGCTGACAAAGGACAAACATGCAGTCTTTAGCCACAAAACTTGGAACACCATCTGGACCGGCTGTCAACTTGTTTTTTAGCCTCCGACTAGCAGCAATAATTTATTTATTTATTTATTTATTTATTCATCAACGTATATAACATTTCAAGTACTTATTAATAATTAACAGTAGTCTTAAGTAAAACTATAATACTAATAAACAATACTGTACTAAACATAATCCAAAGAGTGGGAGTAGGGCACTATCCCAAGATAGTTGCCCTAGCTGACGACTTAAATTTATTTAAAGATGTACTGAAAAAATCAAGATCTTTTGCAAATCTATTCACTGTAGAAGCTATTCTATTTATAGGACTGTTTAGTAGATAGGATGTTCTGCAAAAGGGAATGTGGAGAAGCGCCTGACCTCGTGTTGTGTAAGAAGATACATGCAAAGAGAAAAGGCACAGACATTCCGGACTTCTAACAATACCATTCAGAACCTTAAATGCAAAGCAAACATCAAAGAACTGCCTTCTACTTGATAAGGAGTTTATGCTCAGGTAGGACATGGTCTCTGAACAGGTAAGATCCAGGCCTGACTTCATAAGAGTATATCTGGCAAACCTGATAAACTTGTGCTGGATATTTTCAAGCCTCTCAATGTGAATCAGAAAATGAGGTGACCAAACAATATTGGAGAATTCGAGAAGAGATCTCACCAGGCAAATATATAGTGTCTTCAATGCTGACACATTAGTAAAGTCTTTGCAAGATCTTTTGATAAAACCAAGCAGTTTATTAGCTCTATTTACAGTATTTTCGAAGTGGTGGGAGAAAGTAAGACTCGGGTCCAGAAAGACACCCAAATCCTTGACTGAGTCAAGCTCCTTCAAGGGGATACCATCAATAACATATTGACAAGGAGGGGAGACCCTTAAACGAGTAAACCTCATAAACCCACATTTCTTAACATTCAATGACATTTCATTCGACTTACACCAGGAAAACACTCTGTTTATATCTCTCTGAAGCACCAACTGATCCTGAAAGGAGGAAATCCGCCGAAAAATTTTCAAATCATCAGCGAAGAGCAAAAACTCAGACTCCAGTAGGGAGCCGAGGTGATTGATAAAGAGACTGAATAACAATGGTCCCAAATGGGAGCCCTGAGGGACCCCTGAAGTTGTCAAAAATGGGTTGGACAAAAAACCACCAATTTTAACACGCTGCTCTCTATCCATCAGATAAGACTTGATCCAAAGTAAAAGAGATCCGCTGATGCCGAGATCTGAAATATGAGAGATAAGAATATTATGGTTGACCCTATCGAAGGCCTTACTAAAGTCCGTGTATATCGCATGTGTTTCATTACCGTCGGCAAAAGATTTAAAGATATAGTTGCTAAAAACAAACAAGTTTGTATCCACAGAACGACCTCTGGTGAATCCATGCTGCTGATCTCCAATTATTTCCTGAAATGTGCCAGATAGAACCACCTCTACACAGTGCTCGAACAGTTTAGGAATTGCAGAGAGGATACTAATGGGACGATAGTTAGTTATGTCACTCTTATTCCCAGATTTATAAATAGGACATACATGAGATAGCTTCCAGTTCTCTGGAAAAGTTCCAGAAGTTAGGGACAAATTGAAAATATGAAAAAGTGGAAGGAAAAGGGAATGGCTGCATTCTTTCAAAAGCCTGTTTGGAATTCCATCGGGACCCGCTCCCTTTCTGCTGTCCAGTTTAGCTAATGCTGTTTCAATTGTAGTAGCACTAAGGAACACGTGGTTGATATGGTTAAATTTACATGAGGTATCGAGACCGTCAGAGGCATTAGAAGGGTTAGTATTCTTGTTAAATACAGATAAAAAGTGGGTGGCAAAGAGATTTGCAATAGAAATACCAGTATCGGCCCTGAGATCATGAAGGAACATCTCATCTGGAACGGTAGAATCGCTTTGATTGGACTGAAGTCTTACAAATTTCCAAAAGGTCTTGCTATCGTTCTCTATTGCATTTTCGGCTCTTTCAATGTAATGTCTGTAGCATTCACTAGATAATGAACGGCATTCTGAGCGCAGAACACTAAAACTTAAGTAATCAGTATTTGATCCTGACTGTCTGTACCTTCTATGTGCTATTTTTTTCTGAATAACTAGACTTTTTAGTTCTCTAGAAAACCATGGTGGATAATGTTTCTTGGGAGAGTGTTTTTTTATTGGCACAAACAGATTCAAACAATCATAAACAACAGAATAGAAGTTTGCAACAGTGGTATTTAAGTTATCGTTAACAATTATTGACATCCAGTTGTATGTAGAAAAGTAGTTATTTATAGACACAAAATCTGCTTGATTAAAGTTGTAAAAATAAGTTATAGGTAGTTCCAGGTAATTGGACTTACTATTGGGTAGTTGCAGCTCAAGAGCAGGATGGTAAGGATCTGACCCGACTAAACCATTACATTTAGTTGTTAAAGTGGAATGAAAAGTTGTAAAGCAAAGGTCAAGAATTGTTCCATGATCATTAACCACTGCATTGAGCTGCATTAAACCTAGAAAAGTGAATGTGTCACATAAAAGATTTTCTTTATCAGATGTAACATTATTTGGGGTTAAGCCATAATGATCATCACTAGGTAACCATGAAATATTAGAAAGGTTAAAGTCACCAACAATAAGAACATTATTAAAGCTCTCGCAAGCTTTGGTAACAGAGGCACAATGCGCTGCATACACAGATAGATCCATGGATGGAGGAACATAAATGCAGCCAATGCAATAATCCTCGCCATCACCAAGACGCACAGAGATCCAGATTTCTTCAAGTGAGTTGTCAGCAGTTGGCAAACGATGGGATTTTAGGGTGTTGCTCACTGCTAGGAGCACACCCCCGCCTCTACTTTTTGAACTGTTACTAGTGTTGCGGTCCGTTCTATACACACAGTAGTTGGAGCTAAGGAATTCACCGTCGTTGACTGTAGGATCCAGCCAAGTTTCAGTTAGGGCAAGAATGTGGTAGTCTTCTGCTTGGGCCGCACAGAGAAATCCCTTTAGTTTAGTTTTTAAGCCCCTCACGTTCTGATAAAAGAACGATACATCGTCTACTGTGGGCGCTGAGACAGTGTTGGGTCTAACTGAAAATTCGCCCCACGGCCCTGAGTGCGCCTGGGACGAAATTCCTTGACCGCTATACCGGCTGGCCAGAGGTTCGGGTCAAGTAGTCCCTTCAGTAGGGACTCTTTTACCCCTATCCTAAAGGATACAACATCCTCATTCTTATCCAATATGGCACATTTAACATCTGAGATGTTTAGTTGTTTCTCAAGGTAATTTAGAATCTGCTGCTCAGTAGTGTCCGGATTGCATCTGCCCAAATACAACCACTGACGTCTATCAGCTGCAGATAGTGAAGAAGCTTCAGAAGAAGTCCCAATGATGACTGTTTGTCTGCCAGGGTTAGTTCGATGGATTGATTGTGGTGTCGACCTATTCTGTGATTTTGCTTCAGAATTGGCGCCAGCCATTGAAGAGCTACTAGGCCTTGATCTGATTGGATCAACCCTTTTTGCGTAGGTATGGGCTACTGTTTCTGTTTCTAACGGCAAAGACACAGTATTGTCCGGAGACAAAGATGTTAGAGAAGTTATATTAGTTGGGGGGCAGGATGACTTTGATGGAATAAGATCCTTGAGCATGTTTAAATCCACTTCCAGTATTGTCAACCTGGCCTCTAGCGCTTCATTTTTTGCTTGTAGTAGTTTTAACAATTCAGAATCACTGTTTGAGGCGGAAACGCTCTTTCCTCCGATTCCTTTCTCGACCAATCTTATAAGACTCTCCTGGAATGCAATATTAGCATCATGAAAACCACAAGAAATTTGGTTGGTGATTGTGTTTTGAAAGGATTTCATTTGAGCTTCCAGAAAAATAGCAGCATTTGTTGGGGAGCTGTTGTCCGTGCTGGTTATCCGCAAGCTGGGTTTGCACACAGAACACACAAAACACATGACTCTAGTTTTCATTTGAGTGACCTGAGCCTCTGATGTAGTAAATTTTGAACATGATAAGCAATGCACGACACTACAGAAGTCGCAAACAATCTTATATTTTACCTCTCTATCTGTTAGACTTGCACCACACCTTCCGCAAGCCATGATATAGATCAGAATAGCAATTTAACAGGCTCCCAAAAACTCCAAATCCGAAAACACGTTGACTTGGAAATTATTATTAAAAGTCAACAAATCCAATTCTTCAAACTCGTTGGCTTAAGCAGAGCGGCAAAATAAATACCAAGAATGTTCAGGTATTGATTCTCATAGACGCACAAAAAAAAAAACGTATTGTTATCTGAGAATTTCTTTTGTTTTCACTGAAAATCACAATTACTCACGAACCACCAATCACCAGCAGTACCAGAACAGAATATTGCAAAGACAATGCCAAGAAGCAGAAAATATGTAAGAATCTCAGGGGTAATTGATGGAAGAATGTCAATGAGGTCTGAGGAATTAGAAGAAGGATAGGTTTCTGCGAGGTTGATTGGATCTTTATAGGCATTCTGAAAAGGTTTGGCAAAAGCTGGCACAATATTTTCTGTTCCTTGAAAAGAATTACCATTGGCATCGCACATGATAGATGGAAGTGAAGAGTGACCTTTCTTAGCTCTAACAAAAGACCAAAACGATGAGGGATCAGTGACAATATTCTTCTCGGCTTGGGTCACAAATGAGTTATAGCCTCACGGGCTTTAGATTTTACCGTCTGACGAATCCTGTTGTATCTGGAAAGATTAAATTCAGTTGGAGAGGATCTATAATCACGATATGCTTTTTCCTTCTTAAAGATATTAGAAATAATTTGTTTTGAAAACCATACTGGAAATCATCTTCATTGTTTAAAAGGTGCTGAAGCAGCAAAAGCTGAATCAAGTCTTTTGTAAAGTTCCTTGCAAGCGCTGTCAACATCAGAAGACTGCAAGACGGACAACCAGTCTGCATCAAGCAACAAATTATACATGAGTGGAAAGTCTGCTTTTCACTTATGGACATACTGAGAGAAAGACTTGATTGATATACATACATAATAATTTTTATAGCATTTTCTGCTTTTTTGCAATACTAACAGCCAATATCTTCAGTAAGAATTGCCCTATCATTACCAAACCAGACAGGAACTCAAGATCTGGTATATATTAAAAATTTACTTTTGATTTCAACCAAAGAGAACCCATTTTTGAATTCAAGTATGTAAATTAAGTAATAAAATATGCAAATATATTATCTATTTGTTAATAGTTAATAATCCAAAATTTCTCACCCTATTTGACATCGAAGGCAATTTATCACACTGTTTAATTAATTCTGTATTATAAATATACACTATTTTGTCTTTCAACATATTTATTACTGTATATAATATTATTAATCAAATTCTTTTATAATGTTATTTATGGTCATTCTTACTGTTGCCACTTGCCTGTAACTTTCCCGCGTCTTTTGAAATTTTGAAACGTCAATTGTCAAAGTCTCACAGACCACCGATTGTGCTTACGTAACTAACCGTTTTTTATTTATATTTTTGAATTCAACAAAACATAGCATAAAGAGCAAAGAAAAATCAAACAATAAAAGGAAAATGTACTTTTTTCTAGTAGTACTAATTCGTACAATAAAATTATAAAATCTTAGTATTGACAACTGATATTTATTCCGTTTCGGTATTCCGCGCCTTTCTGGATACTACCTTAGATTTGTTAAATTGTGTTTGTCAATGTCATTTGTCAAACAAATGTCACGTTATTGTTTTGATTTTTTCACAGCGTGTCAGATTCGGGATTCCCGATTCACACCATACATAATAGATTGGCTTAATTTTTGAAAATTAAGATAAATAAAATTGCTTTTCTACTAAAAATAAGAAAATAGTAAAAATCCCTGAGTATGAGTGTTTAATTGCAGGTACCGATATGAGCGAATTTGAAAAAAATCAAGAAAAAGGTTCCACTAATATAATGTTAAGTGCTAATGTTGATGAATCAATTAATTCAAATATAGAAGAAATTAGAGCAGCCAACATTAAAGATGTGCAGAACCATTTGCAAGAGTTTTCTAAATTATTCAAATCCTACAGATTGGACCTTTTAAGTTGTAAAAACTCAAAGAAAAATAAATTAAAGTCCTTATTAAATGACTTGAAGAAGAACATTGCCGAGGGCATGAATGAGATAGGAACAAGTTTGAGGCACCGACAGTATAATTTTAAGTAAGTTTTTTCTACCATTCAAATCAAAATAAGCGTTAAGGTAAACAAATATATATCCATATAAGTAATGTTGAATGCATATATAAAGAAAAAAACAGATTTGGTCATACCCATAGTTAAAACACAGATGTGAGATCCAGCAACTTGAAAGGATGTGAGACAAAATAACAAGCATATACAAATAATAAAATTTCACCAGGTTATTGTACTTATATGTCCAAAACAACAAACTTTGATAAATTTTACACTCTGTAATTACTGCACTCGTAACACACTCTTTGCCTTCTGCCTGAGATAGTTACAATGAGTATATCAAGTTTGTAACTCCTCAATTTGCTCAGCGAAGTCTCACGGCTAAACACAGTCACAAATGCCTTGCTCATCTGGTCACCAGTTCTTGTGTTAATGTAGTGTTTTTCTTCAAATGTTTTATTGGGTATCTATGGATCCTGGAGTTCAAAAGTCAAAGTGAAATAAATTCCTTGTTTCATTTGGTGATGCTCACTCTAATGATAGTTGCAAAAGAGTAAGCTCCAATGTGTTACTCTTGTGACATTTAACAAACTGTGTGTATTTAGACAGGCCTATTTTGCTCTATATCATAAGTGTTGTTTTGTGTCATACTACTATGCGGCCACTGTCTTGATGCCAAGAGTGATTTTCACCTTTAGAGAAGAGCTATTAATGTGGTGCCAGACCTGCCATACAAATAAGATTGTTGTAGGGCTTTCGAGATCTGGAAGTTTTAACTCTGCCTTCGGTTTTTAATCTTTAAGGAAAAAACCTTCATCACTTTCCATCTTATTTGGGCAAACACGTCCAAGCATTTGTTCCAGAATTTGGGAGATTTGAAAGGTACAGCAATGGTCCTTGTTGCCTGGTGTTATCTCTACTTAGTGGTTGCAATGATTGCCCCCTAAATCTATTGGTTTTTATCTACTTTTTTATTTACTTCAGATTTATTTAAGTGCATACATAAAATGTTGTTCTAATATATGCAAAATACATACTAATACTCAAACATACTAATCGCAACCATAATAAAGTTACTTAACTACAGGATACGAGAAATTCTAGATAAGTACTTTATCAATATCAATATAAGCAGCAAGCTTCAGTGTGATTTGGATGCAGTTTGCCATTGGTTTGATAAAAATAAATTGTATTTGATATTGATAAGTATCCTGTGATAACCCTTATTAGAAAGTAAACCACATTAATGCATCATAATATTGCTCATAAAGAACACATACTGTAAATAAACCTTATCAGATACTTGGATTTGTTATAAGAAAGAAACACATTGTTCTTTAAGGGATCTTAATAGTATTACAAAATGGTATAACGCTCTTGTAGGACCTCTTGTTTATGGTCACAGAGACAAACATGAATCTACTAGAAAAAAGATTTCTTATATACCTCTACATTAAAAAGCATAAAATGTTCCCATATGTCATTTCTTACAGAAGGATGCTTAAAGATTTTAATACAGTGTCTTTGGAAAGTTGGAGATTATCACAAAGTGTACTTTTGGTATGCTTTGTTGTCAATAAGTCAAAATACAAGGTTCAACTGTTAATAAATTATATTAAAATATTAGTTCCTAAGATAAATTCATGAATACTGGACAATAAGGTGTTTTATATTGATTTTACTGACTGAACAGTGTAACTTCATCTTGCAAGTATATAATATTGACTTGTTTGCTGGCGGTAATAACAAGGAAATCTTACTTTCTCTCATATCATTGATATTTTTGAGTATGGCGGTTGTATTATAGTATTTAGTGTTAATATTAAGTTTGTTATGCTGTTTGTAATTTTAATTTCTGTTTTTGTCAGTGTCTCTTACATAAAATTACAATTTATGATTGTATTTATTTGAGATATTAAATAAATAAATATTAAATAGCTGTAATATATGTTCTCAAACATTCTCTCTTTATATAATCAATGGACTTACATATCTAGGTGTGGACTTTGTAACCAAGATATAACGATAGAACCAAACAAAGATATGTGGAGTTGTTTGCAAGATCATGAGCACTTTGAACAGTTATTTTATCATTTCTTAAACAAAGAAAAGTATGACCCGCCCCTAATCAATGAGATACAATGTGTGAACTTATCTGAAAGCGATAGTTCCTGGACATCTGACGATGAAACGGTTAGCGACGATTGCTCCAATAGTGACAGTGGCATAGAGCAGCAAACAATGGAGCCGTCTACCAGCCGCCTTCATTCGGTAATTATTATTTACCATATTTATGTCATAATATAAAATAATTGAATTTTAGAGTAATCTTACTAATAAAAGCAAATACCCACCTACAACAGAGGAAAATGTGAACAGTTTTCGGTTTAACTTTAAGTTGAGCTATGACAGTGAAGTTGAATCTAAAATTTATCCCCCCAGTATCATGGATGGGATCAGGAAATATGATAAACTTAAGGAGTATTCTATTATGAAACGCGGGGCTACAATAGCTGCCTGTATGATTTGTAATTGTGATATGAATGGTAAGTAGACTTAGGCTTGTGAATTGACTTATTTATTTATTTACGGGATGTCCCCATTCTAACAAAATTACAAAATAAATTATATCCTAACCCTAAATGTATATAATTATTCTGCCATCAACAAATATATTAATAAGATATATAATGAACTTAATCTATTACATATGCAAATTTTCTATAAATCAACAATATATCTATGTAAATGTATATTAATATGTAGCAGCCCAAGATATACAAATAAGATAAAACTTCCAGAAAAATTTAAGCACAAACTAACCTTGGCAAAAAAAAAATTAATATAACAATATATAGTTTTCCCCAGTTGAGTACAAAAAAAAATATATAAAACAACTAAAAACATACCGTTAAACTAATCAAAATAAGAAAAGTAAAAGCAATCAAATTTATTTGATACTTAACACATATTACTCAACAAGTAAACTAGACTTATTCGGATAACATGGTCATATCATATTAAGACGATAAAAGTATGATTGTCTATAATGTGTGAATATGAAATACACTTTTATGCCCAATTAAGGGTCAAAAGTCTCTCATTCCAGGACCATCCTGAATCTTTCTAAATGCTGTTTTTGTAACATATTTAGACGTTTTACAAGAAAATAGTATGAGTTCTGGATCTGAGATGGACATTTATGCTTATATTTAGGAATCCAAAGTAATTTTTTTCACTTTTTACCACATTCCAGGAGCATCCAAATTTATAAACTGTGGATCTAAAAAGGCTTTTCGGAGTATATATATATCAGTCATGTTTATTGAACCTTTTTTTAGGTTTACGGGTATCAAAACATTTGCTCTTCAATCACACCATGGGACAAAAGCATCTAAGGGCCGCCCGAAACGAGTCGAGTATAAACACTTTAAGTGCCTTCCACGCGTTTTGGGTGAAACAAGATCCACCGATTCAAGCTCACCAAGTGTACTTTTGGCCCCTGATCAGATCGTTGACGAAAATGGAGTGTGCGCTTTGCGGAACGTATGTCCCTAATGAAAACATACTCGCTCACATTATGAGCGTTCCTCATAAAAAAACTGTTCTGGATATGTACGAGCAAAGGAATAATTTAGTATATTTAGTGCCTCTGCAAGTGCAGGCCTATGGGATTACTAAGGAGGAGGTGGAAACTAGGGAGAATTTGGAGAAAAGCCAAAGAAGTAGGGAAAAGTCTGGTTCTGAGACAGCCGAGGGTAAGAAACGTTTGGCCATTGTATTATGTTATAAAACCAACCTCCTCACACAGAAAGATTTTTCAAAAATACAATTTTCTTACCTTCCCTTGTTTACATATCCACCAATTAATAATATTTGTTAAACCAATAAATCAAAGCTTGATAAACATTGCACCAGTCATCAGTATTCAACAAAGGGGGCACAGAATTTAGTTCTTCCATACTGCAATTAACTTTAAGCCAGAACTCACCTTGGTGTGAACTTTCGCACGTTTCGGTGCGAAATGGATGAACCGCACATTTCGAATGAAATGCATATTGAAAGAAGAGTACAACTCCAACAAATTTTTAATTAAATCTAAAGAATTCCTGACTGGGCATGCATTTTATTCGGTTCAGGAATTTTTGGATTTTTCAGCAACATAGTGGATATTAAAACCTCCACCGTGTTGTTTTTTAATTGCGAATTTTAATGTAACTATTTTCTTCATTCTTTCTTTGCTATGACTAGTCATATAAATTCTTGTAAGTTCTTTTCTGTAGTTTCATTGATGAATAGATTTGAACTCAGTTTATGTCAATAAAATATGGTGAAATCTGGGGCGCTTAATTTATCCATAAAATGACATTCGTACCCTTATCGCTTTTCAGGAACGTTAATATTTATTGAAACATTAGCTTTGACTTTGAGGCTTATTATGTAGATTCATGAGGGGATTGGGCCTTTAAATACTCCCTATAGGAGAAGTAAACTTTACGTGTAGTTTTTTCAGATTTAAAAAATCTCATAGATCCTGGTATTTTTGGCAATTTTTAAATCAGAAACTTGTATTTGTCCCATCCCAACTAGTGGACTACATCGCAATCAGTTAACATCTGCTTGGTTTTTTCTATATGCTGGTATTTCAGGGGTCGGATTAATAAAATAAATGAAGTAAATTTTAATTTTTGAGGGTTTAACCATTGCAACCTATGCAGATTAATGCGGGCCATGAGCTCTCAAATAAGACAAATTCCTTATACGAATAGCATCTTTATATTAGTTGTTTATAAATGTTTCTTCAGGTTTAAAAAATGCTAACAATTTTAAACATTTTAGAAATTCTAATGCCTTTCTATTCTAGAAACGAGCAAATCGACACCTAAAAAAGACCGCCGGAATCGTAAAGAAGTGGTACACAAAATAATAAAGGCAGTAGAAGACCTGGACAGTTTAGATCCATTAGAACTCTTACCGAACCGAATGAAGGGCGAGAGTGTATTCTTTCAGAGGGTAACAGTTCCTGTTGAGAATGGTTTTCAACATCTCATTTATTGTAAGCGATGCGAGCAACGAATTAAAGACGATTTTTATTCTATAAGGAATCACATCATGCGTAGTCCGAAGCATGATAAAGCGAAAGGGTCTTACAAGTATTTTTGCGAAGTGTGTTCGGTCAGGATGAATGGAGAGGCTGACTGGATTAACCATTTAGTAGGGAGGAGGTTAGTAACTTCTTTTTTATTTTATCATTTTGTAATATGTAAATAGGAGAATCCTTACACTATAATATAGTTAATAGTAGCTTGTCTTACTGTACTGGGTGGGCCATCCAAAACGTACCGCAAGGCATAACTGCTAGGGATTTTTTTTTTCCAAAAAATCCAAAAACACGTCAATTTTGTTTGTGAGGGTTCACTAAACTTAGTGATGACACTCCACCTAAACCCCCTAAGTGGAGTGTCATCCCCTAAAATTGTTCAAACGGGAATGGGGCTTTAATGATACCTTATTAAAAAGTGCTAATAATTCCCTATACGTTGTTGCTTGTTTTTTGAAAATCAGTCGACTCGTTTAGAAAATATGAAAGATTGAAATACGAAAAATAAATGTTTTAAAAGACGCATAAATTAAATCAAGCAAATGCTGAAAATGTTGCCCACCAACCTCCATACAGCAATACAACTTTCTACAACACTTTAATTAGGAATTGAAGTTAGTTCATACGTGGCTGTGTCTAAACAAATTAAAATCAAAATGTATAATTCAAAAAAAACCAAGGAAACTTCATTAGAAATGTTAATATTAAATTGAATAATGAAGATATTAAATTTGTTGACAAACAAAATACCTGGGACTTATATTAAATAGTCAGTTAAATTTAAATGATTATTTTGAGAATTTCATTGGTAAAATGGGTAAGAAAATTGGATTTTTGTCTCTTGTAAGGTACATTACATAAATTTACTTGTTTGTAACTATTTTTACAAACAAGTAAATTAATACTACTATCGTTTACTTAAAAGCAACACAACTTTTATGTAAACCATATAAAAACGTCTTCAATCATTTTTGGTCTGTTCAACAAGGGTCTGTCATTGTACAACATGCTGCCAAATGATTTTAAATTGGGATATTAAAAAAAAAAACGAAAAGAAAATTAAAAACATTTATTAAAGTTGAATTAATTATTATCTGAGTTGCAATACAAATCTGTATCTAAGAATTAGAAGAGGATGGGAATAAAGTGATACTTTTCTTGTATAATTAGACTAGTTATGCCCAAAAAACACTATTTACAGACGATCTAGACACAGTTAATAAAATAAGACCATGATATCGAAATTAGGGGGAAAAGTTGTTGTCTCATTTTTATATCCCTCTCTTAGTCTAAGAATTAGAAGAGGATGGGAATAAAGTGATATTTTTCTGGTATAATTAAACCAATTATGCTCGAAAAACACTATTTCCAGACGATCCAGACACTATTAATAAAATGAAACCATGATCTAGAAAATAGGAAGAAAAGTTGAAATCTCATTTACATATTCTTCTCTCAGTCTAAGAATTAAAAGAGGATGGGAATAAAGTGATGAAGTATTTTTCTGGCTTAATTAGACCAATTATGCCCGAAAAACACTATTTACAGTAGGGCTCGGAATTTCTGAAATTTTTGTATTCAATTAGTCGTTTTTCGATTTGTTCGAATAGTCGAATAATTCAAATGTTTGAATATTCGAATTATTCGATTTATTTGAATTATTCATAATTCGATTATTCGAATATTTAAATAATTCAAATTAAGTGTTCGAATAATTCGATTATTTGAATATTCCAATAAAATTAATCAATTAGGTTGGTAGTCAAATATTTGAACAGCTGTTTATTTAAAATTTAAACACCGAAAAGGTCGTTTTAAATATTATATTATCGAAACATAATGGGAACATTAAAGAAATACCAATAAATCTATAAAATAAACATTTAAAAATAGATGAGCACAAATAAAAACTCTTAAACAAAAGAACGCAAACAAATAAACTCAAAAAAAATAACATTTTAGAAACGTACAATAAGGTTTCAAAATAACAAACAAATAGTTCAAAATGGATAAAGTAGAAAATAATGAAGAACTAAGTTACAGGATAAACAATGTAAACTTAAATATTACAAATTTACATTAAGAAAACAAAGCTTTTTAACATTGTCAGATTTTAGGCAGCTTCGTTTTGCATTAACAATATTATAATAATATACCAGCATTAGAAAAAGCTCTCTCTGATGGAACAGATGTTGCAGGCACGCAAAGATAACGTTTTACATATTTTATAAGATTTGGATATTTTTGGAAATAACGCATTCGGAAACATATCAAGTTCATTAAATATTGTAGGCTGTTCATTTGGAAATAAGAGTTCCAAGGAGGTTTTTTTGGCACAATTTTGATCATGTTCTACGGCTGAAAAATCGTTATCGGTTTCTATTAGATTTTGAAAATATCTTTGTACCTTAATCAAACAACCAATAAACCGTTCTTTATTTTTGAACAGCGGGTCCAAAAATGTGCTCATGTCAAAAATATTGATATCGATGGCACCAATAACTGAGATACAAAAAAAATCTTTAAATCTAGATTCAAACTCTTTTTGTAATGAAAATTTAATATCTTTCAAGAAAATAGGTTCTTACGGAGTAGTTTTCAAAATAAAATTTCCCATTATAGGCATTATCATTGAAATAGTTGTTTGCGAATCCGATGAAAACAAATTGGTAACAATTTCAAAAGGTGCTAATATTATTATAATGCTTTCTATTACTGTCCATTCTTCTTCGTTAAGCATTCATTGTCCAGCATGTGTTTTTGAAGTTACTGTACTGTCAGATAAAACACCTATTTATGTTTATGTTTCTCTAAACCTATTTGAATTTGTTTGTAAACGCTTTTGTTGCTATATTAGAATGTTTGAAATCAGAAACTACGCTGCTACATTTGATTATTATTGGCTTAATAGAATCTTGATCCAATATTTTATTTAAGACTAACTGCAATGAATGGGCATAGCAACAAACTGAATCAAACGGTAAATCCCTAGTTGCCAAAACAATATTAGAGGCATTATCATGCACTATAGCGACACATTTGTCCACGATTTCCCATTCATTTATTATATCTAGTAACTTGTTTTTTAAATTTATGGCTGTATGTCTTTCTTCTATACTTTCTGTTGTTAAATTTCACGTAACGTGTTGCCAAGTATTGTTGATAAAATGGCAAGTCACAGTGATATAGGATTCATTTGCTCTTGAACTCCAGCAGTCTGTTGTTAGGCCTATGCATTTTACATCTCTTAATTCTTCTAAAATTTTTTGTTTTATAAGCTCATATAAAGCATCAATTCTTAGCATTATTGACTTTGCTACTGGAATTTTATACGAGGGAGCAATATATGATAATAATTTCTTAAAACCTTTATTTTCCACAAACGAAACAGGTAGGGTGTCAATGCAAATCATTTTTATAATTATCTGAGTAATAATCTCTTGTTTTTGCTTGGTTACTTGTACGGTAGAAAAAACGCTATCAATTTTGGGTCGTGTTTTCTGTAGTTTACTTTGTACCTGATTAGTGGCAGTAGCAACTGTGGAAGTACTGGTGTGGCTTAAACTGGAGATTTCTGATTCGTTTTCGGATCCACCTTCATCTCTTGTCGAAATGTTCCTCGAATTTGTTGAAACTTCCAAATATTCAGATTCTGTATCTTGAGAAGTACTGAAAATAATGAGTTTAACATTAGAAATATGTACGATCTGTAAATCTGGACGGCTGAATAACGTTATCTTCAAACGAAAGCATTGGGCAAGTAATAAAAGTTAATAAATTATTAACAGACTGCCCTAACTGAAGACCTTTAGGAATCTAGGCAGGCAGAAGGATGAAAGAAATAAAAATAACAATCATTTATTGGTTTTTGTATCAGAAAAGGTGATAATTTAATTAGTCGTAAAATGTCACAAATTGAAAATTTTATGTAATAAATAGGTAATGTAAACTCTTTTCTACTGGATTGTAAAAAGTAAAAACCTCGTAGCTTTTATAGTTTCCGAGATACCAATAGTCACATTCGAATTTATAAGAGCCTGTATATGATCGTTGAGACTAAGACCCTTAAAGATATCGAGTTTTCTAGTTTTGTGGGGAGGAAAAAGTGGCTGTGTCAATGTCAAAGTGTCATTTATTTCAATACATCTTTTCAAATAACATAAAAAAAAATAAAAACGAATTTGAACCGGTTAACTTCGAATGTATTCATAATTTTCTAGCTTTCAAAATGGCATTTTATTTTTTATTAAGCATCAAAATACGCAACTTTGCCCCAATTTAACCTGCCTCGTAGTATCCCAATAGTCACACTCGAACTTGTAGCAGCCTGTGTGTTTAAAATTTGAATGTTTGAAACATTAATTTATTTGGAACCAACTCGAACTTCAATAAAGATATCTATGGTTTACGATTTGCACAATTTGTATTTTTTACACTCTTTTTTTTAGCTGTACAGCTCGTATGTTCCCTTACGCAATAATTCATTTTGCTACTTGCTAGTTGCTATTTGCTAATACTATTATTAAGTAAAAGTTTATGAAATAACTTACCTGCTTATCAGCGAATTATGTTTGCTTCTTAAATGGGTCCACAAGTTACTCGTTGTGCTCTTACTGGCTACATTGTAGTTACAAAATTTACACTGCATGCGATTTTCGTTTTTAGAAAAATATAGCAAATTTTGCTGTAAGAACTCATTTTAATTTTAAACTAAACTGCTTGTTACGGAAAGGCGTATAATACTGTTCTAATCCAAACTAAATTTATTTCGTGACAATAGGTATGATGGCCATTGAAAAACTAGGAATAAATTATGTACCCTGTTTATAGTAGGTATTACTATCTATTTGATATATAAGAGCCTTTCCCTTAACTCGAACAAACTAAAGCAAACAACACGTTACTTTTATTGCTTTTATGCATTTTATGGCCTACTGTTCTCTAAGTGGGAAGTGGGAAGTTACGCGTAAAAGAAATGCGGGCAAAAAAATTAAATGGCTTTGAGATATTACCAGATTGTCACTCTCCGAATTTTTTATATGTTCTAATATTTCTTTGCGCTAACCTTAAGTGATAAATATCCTGTTTATAGTTGAATGATTCGAATAGTCGAATATTTCAAATATTGGAATTAATCGAATAGTTGAATATTCGAATTATTCGAATAAAACTCCGAGCACTAATTTACAGACGATCCAGACACCATTAATAAAATGTCTGTATAGAAAATAGACTTTTAATAATGCTAATAATTATGATTATTTAGTTCCTGTGTAGACTTGTTTACTTTTGTTTTTCTCGACTTGTTATTACCTATTGGTTTTGACTAGAAGTTTTTAAACGATATTTTGATTGATAACGATTGTTTGATTACTATTAAAAATACTATTACTATTAAAATTGACTTGGTGTAGGAACCTTTAGATCTTTTCTTGTTATCAAATTTTGTATTAATAGTTTATTCCAAATAAACGATTACATTATTACATATTATAAGTTCTACTTTAATTTTCAATAATAAACAAAATATAATATGCATCAATAAAAATATTTAATTCTACCCTCATATAACTATATCTAATCAATATCTTATAGACATGCTAACCCAACCCAAAAACTAAATCTCACCGAGTACGAATGTGTTCCATGTAAAACGGTAATCTTTGGTGATGAATCTTCTCTGACCCGCCACCTATCCATAGGCGTTAAGAAGAAAAAAGACAAAGGTAAGTAAGTGTTTTCTTGTTCTTCTTATGCAATAAAATCCAAAGAATCGCCATCTTTTTAGACAACACCTTATCGCCAGAGATAAAAGCGTTATTCGAATCGAAACAAAGCATATTGGATCGCGCTAAGACGTTAAGAGAAGCGGCCGAAGAAGTAATTGCGAGTCCGCAAACCAAAATTTGCTGTGACCGATTGAAGGAGGCCCTGTCAGTTCTGTTTGGTCAATGTGATGTTTACCCTTTTGGGTCGAGGATCTCTGGAATAGGCAATAAAGTAAGGTCCAAAACATATTTTTTTATTTAATTTGTCACGTTATTTAAAAAAAGTGATTATTAAAAAATATTAAAATATTTAAAAAAATTTTACCACGTGCTTGTTGTTGAATTTGAATGAGGTTATGTTTACGCCAGTAACTTTTTTGTTTATTGTATTTTCTCTTGGGCAAATGTCTGCCCTTTATAAACGTTTTCAGGGCGAATTTAGTTTGTCTTTTGTTACGATCTAGATCTGATCCTAAAAATGTATCAGATCAGATTTAGATTCAAAACGTTTTGAAAACTTAGACAAATGGGTATTTTCATAGTTTAGGTCAGTCTTTAAAACGAATTCAATAACGACTCTGACAGCTGTTAGACAAGACGTCATTCGAACGCAACCATATGATGACGAAACACTTAAGATATCGTAAGGCAACCGAGTAAGGCGCTTACTCGCTAAAATATGGCTCAAGTTGACGACGCTGACGTTTGACGTGTAATCTGTCAAAAACTAAATTAATTTTTTTCATTGACATTGTTTTTCAAAATTTTAAACCATCAATGGGATCCTAAAATGATGATTCGACACAATCACTCGATGTGACTTATTCTAAATAACATTTTCCATTGTGAGTATAGCGGATTGCCTAGTTTTTGGTGATTTGTAAAGGACACGCATGGGTATATTGTCTGCATCGGGCGATATAACTTCCTCCTTATTTAAACGTATTTGGTTCTCAAATTTAAAATGTACATAATAATAATTAAAACAAACATAAAAAATAGATAGAAAAAAAATTAACAAAACAAATTAATATGATAGCATATATACATAGTATATAATAGATTATTTATTTTTAATTTAAGTTGTTTTTGTTTTTTATTAGACAAGACAATTGACGTTTTTATCGGTGACAGATGGAATATAACAAATATAGGGAATATTAGGGACAATAACGAATACATCCCAGCAAACCTAAATCAAATCGAATAAAACGAGTTTAGCCGACGATTGAAATTTACAATCACCCTTCTCGTCACGATCGAAGTCGTGATCGTATCGAGATTGAGTCGAGATTTTAAAACCTGTGCATATTCTAAATTAAAATATATGTATCAGAGATTAGAATTGTTGAAATGGGTATAATAAAAACCAATTGATAGAGTTTCACTAACTTTTGTTTTTAACTAAATTTGTTAAGTAAACACAATCAAAATTTTAAATGAAGATGATCATTTTCATGGTATTAGGATTTATAAGATTCAAGTTTATGAGAATGCATCTATCTCAAGTTAATTAAAGGATTACTTTCTTTTATAAATTTTAACGAAATTCTTAAACAATTACAAGAAAAATCTCAGATCTAACGCAACTATCTTAAAGTCTTAACTAAATGTAACTTTCTATTTTGTTTTTGCAAACATAACCTCACAAAAACTTTAATTATTTTGTTTCCCTACAATTGGCACAACTGAAATTTGTCAGAGTGACCAACATCGAAAGGACACAATCACGCAAAATGGCGGCCCCCTAGTAGTGGTCATTTACTTTTCATTGAATTGGCAGTCCAGGTATATTTATTAAGTTCATGGTCCTGCCACGCGGTTAAAGAAATGCCAATGTTAAACACTGTCAAGGATGCCTGTCATGTCTTACACACAGAAATGTTATCACACAATGACTCAAGATAAACTGTTGCTAAACCAACGGAATATAACACTGCGATAAATGAAATAGAATACAAAGTAAATTAAGTTACAGTCAACCAACACCTACACTGTAAGAAATATAAACCAATGAAATAATGAAGTTAAATGACTAAACGACAAAATAATTAAATGAAAATTGACATGTGACAAGTTTTTGATATTCAACAGATAATTTGTTGTACATTAAACAACATCTAAGATCTATAACAATTTCATGAAGATTTTCACAACTACCCTTCAAAACATACCTAATTTTATTTCACTCATAAAAGTTCCTGAAGTGTATGCTTGCTATCTATAAAAGATAAAAATACACATAAATTGATATTTATATATTTATTAAAATATCTTTGTTATAAGCGTCATAACTGTTATATTTATAGATTTCTTTCCATTTTAAGGATAGCGATTTAGATGTGTTTATAGACGTAGGAGGCACTTACTTCGGCGAATATTGCCAAGACCCCTCCGACCAAGTGGCGTTCATAAGAAAAGCAACAAAAATAGTGGCGGATCAAAAGATTCATCAAAGTCCACGAGAGTTTTGTAAAGCGCGACAAGTACTTACCGCCCGCACTCCCATCCTTACGCTTCACCATACGCCTACAAATTTGGACTGCGACTTGTCTTTTAAGCACGGGCTAAGTGTAGAAAATACAAAGTTTTTAAGGTAAGTCAAGTAGAGGACTGATTGGAACCTTTGGTGCGACACTCAAATCACAAAACAGTTTTACCATTAACCAAAACTCTTTTATTTTACTCTCGATACGTGTGATATGAGAAGATTAAAACCAAACTAAAACTACTTAGAAGTGGCTTTGCATACTAAAGATGTAATTAATAGAGTGAAAAATCCAATGAAGTATGGTAGAACAGAGTTTAAACACTAGCTAACCCATGGCTGTACCCTCCAGTTGTAATAATTTTATAATAATTTTAAATTTAGTGGAGGATGACCGAAGCATTTTTAGTTACCCTTTGACATATTAACTCCACTGCAAGTATGGACTACTTCTACAACTTTTTCTAAACATTTTTGTGTTTTAAAATTGATATCCTTATAAATCAATGCTGTAACGATTAACCTAGGCCTCATTATGTTAAAATATGAGCTATTATTAAAAATAATTTGGTGTAGGAATTATATAGAGTATTGAAAAATATTGTGTGACATTAATTTAATTAATTATCGGATATTATCGAAACCATTAGTTTCCAAAAATTTAATCAGATATTCCAAAGTTTGTGGTATACGAATGCTTAGAATGGATAAAAGCAAACATTTTATCTTCACATAAACAAATTAAATTATTGACTTTTGAAATAAACCGTTCACTGTTTTTGACTGAAAAACTTTCATAAGGCAATTTTAATGTCTCAAATTACTTTACCAACAACTGTGAAATGTTATAAATTGGAAATTCTTTAGTGGAGACTTTTGGTCTCATTTTATTGCCAGATTTATAGATTTTTGGTAAACAATTTAAAGAGCTTGTAGCTCATCTGGATGAATTGAAAAGTGAAGTTTGGCTAATCTTGTTTTAAACACTGACCACTTTGTAGATATAGACAACTTAAAATTACTTAAACCAGTTAATAACAATCGATAAACTAGATGCATGCGAAAGTTTAGCAATATTCCAAAATTAAAAGGCCTTTTTTAATGGGGATGTCATCCAATATAGATTTACCTTTTAATGATGCTGATTTTCCAATTCTTTCCCCTAAAAAAACTTACCCTTAGGCGCACTGCCAAACCCCTTTCAAAGCAAACATTCCTCAAACGCTCTTCCTCTAACCCTCAAATCCAAACTACCCAATAAGGTGAATACCAAAAGACTCCAACTTGTGAAAGTAAAGAAAAACCGCTTGGGGCCGTCCTACCTAAAACTCCTAACGAACACAGGCTCATAACCCAGGTTTTTAGTCAAAACAATGTAGAATATGACTCGTACGTTTTAGAAGAGGATTGGAACTAGATAGAAGAATAAATATAAATGAAATAATTGAAGATTTAAGGGAAAAGGGTTGTGAGCCTGAGGAAGTAGTACTGGTTAATGGTAGGTCGAAGAAGGAACATTGAAACCTATTTGCTGAGATTTTTAGTACCAAAATGATAAAGTTTAATTTACAACCCTTTGTCTTGAAATGCAAAGTCTGGTTTCCCGAAAAGGCATGATAGTTAGATAGAGTGCTTTTTATGGGAAAATAATATTTATATAACGCTTATTCAAGAAACTTGTTTAAGAAATAATACTACCTGGAATATATGTGTCAAAATTACTTGAAATGCCTCCATAAAATGTCTTTTAAATTGCTCAATTTGCAGAAACACATAGACCTGACCTCATAAGGAAAAACATCACCCGTTCCCAAATCCCTGGGTTTAAAACAGACTCCAATATAGAGAACACCGGTATAAAAATCCCCTTCTCCAGTGGTAAAATTAAAATATATTACGCTTATAAGACACCAAATTTTCCCCTAACAAAGGAAATCCTGGAAGAGTTTTTTTCACATCTGCATTTCCCAACAATAACTACGGGCGATTTAAACTCTAAAGAGTTACTTATTTTGGGTATTACGTCACTTTTATAATAAGTATCAATTTAGAAAATACTCTTAATTTCTAAATCTCTCTTAAATCTCCTATGCTCAATGATTGAAAAGAAGAAGAAAATAGACTTATTCACGTATAAGTTCATATTAGCAGAAATATGAACTTAAATCTTTAATGATACGTTTCGTTATGTTTAATTTAATCTAAGTCCTTAATTTAATCTTAAATACAATAATTTCCTTGAGGTATAATGGGTGGTTGTGGTATATAAGTTGAGGTTTTATCTATCGATTTCTGAGCTCATAAATCAATAAACTGTTTTGTAAAGTAATAAAAATATAAAAATAAAATATATTTCAAATTATCAATTAATTTTAAGAATGCCCTGTTCTTCTCTCTCTTTAGCAAAGGAGTCCATGTATTACGAAAATCAACCGAGCAAGTAGCTAGGCATTTATTTAACATTATAAATGCACTTTCATTTAATTTACATAATTTTGAAATTGGTTCCTTTGCTAAAATTGAGAAAGCAGCCCAGTTTATCCGATAGATAGATATGTATTAAAGATGCCCCGGTATCATAGACGTTTTATAAAATTAACGCGTTAAAAAGAAAATACAAATCACATTTATATGAAAACATTCATGATACAAAAAACCGCAATCAATATAATCCATCACGGGTCTCAGATGTCAGAATTTTCCTCAATTCTATGTTTGGTGACCGATTTTTAAAAATGACTACGAAACCAGCTATTGCAAATTAATGCATTGCGGATTCCGCACTCAAGACCTGTGTTGGCCCGACCGGTATTACTACATATATTATCGACAAATAGTCTTATACGTTCAAAAAATTAGTCCATTTTTCTCAAAGAGACCTCTTAATAATAAAAATTCAGAGATTGGAGGGACACAAAGTCAATGGTCTCAAATTATGTTTATTTAAAAAAAAAAAAAACGATTACACGTGTTTCGCTCTAAGGCATGGTCAGATCTAAAAGAAAATAGAAAGCAACCCTGGTATAAAAACAACAATGCATAGACATAAATTACAATGTTGAGATATGACTCACCGGTAAAGCTATTGGATTAACACCACAAACATTTAAGTTAAAACAAAAATAAATACATAAAAAATAATGCTGACGTTCACATTAAATCCGGTGTCAAAAGTCATATCTCAACATTGTAATTTATGTCTATGCATTGTTGTTTTTATACTAGGGTTGCTTTCTATTTTCTTTTAGATCTGATGATGCCTTAGGGCGAAACACGTGTAATCGTTTTTTTTTTAAATAAACATAATTTGAGACCATTGACTTTGTGTCCCTCCAATCTCTGAATTTTTAGTCTGATACGTATTTGATTGCTTTATGATGATATAAATATATTTATTTTATTTTTATAGGCAATATATAGGAACCAAATAGGGATTATTTATAGATCCTTAGGGAATTGTTTGAAAAATTAATACTTAACTTACCTGATTTATTGGTCAATTATTAAACAAAGTTAAATTTACCTTTTTTCAGACTTTGCTTACAGCTAGAGCCAGCATGTCAGGAATTGATACTCTTAGTTAAACAATGGGCCGGACTTACCATATTCGAGAGGATATCAACCTACGCTTTGGCCATAATGTGTATATTTTATATGCAATCGAATGGCCACTTGCCTTCTGTGGAAGGCATTCGGAGGCTTAACGATGTGCCGCATAAATCAATAAACGGTTAGTGATTTTCGAATTTAATTTCTTATATTACTCGAAAACTACATCTTACAGAATGCAATTATGTAATAAGCCGTGTTATATATATTTTTTAAATTTGGGTCTTAGAAGTGTATGGAAATTATGGCTGTGGTATTTTTTAACTAGTATTTCTTGGAATATATTATATTAAAAAGATAAACTTTATAAAGCTGGATAGTGTGAGAAGTGACTACTTGAGCCATGGTAGTAGATTATTAAGTATTTTCTATTCTGTGCTTAAATTACTCGTTTTACATACTCCTTAGGTTCTATAAAGTTTACTGTTTTAATACTAATATTAAAATCATAATAAAAACACTATTTTTCTCTACTTAAAATCGCCCCTTTAACCATTACTCTGAAACATGTATAAACATATTATTAAGTTTTTTACACATAATCTTCATTTAAGGATGGAAAACAATAAACTGTACACTATCACTGGATAATTTGAAAAAACACGTGAAGCCATACGAGAAATCTTGCTATGATCTACTCAAACAGTTTTTTGTCTATTACTCGAAATTCGATTTTAATACTTACGTAAGTACTCGTATCTCATGTTAACTAAACAAAGCTGTATATTCATGTATTTTATTTTAATTTCAGGTAGTTTGTCCCCTACTGGGTCGTGTGGTAAACCGTTCTCTATTTGTAGATGAAAATCCCGATCAGCTACCGCCTGAAATGGCCGATTACGTGGCCCAATTAGAGCGAGAAGACGGCGAAGTCTTTAGATCGCACTCGTATATGTGCGTGCAAGATCCGTTTGATCTTAGTCATAATTTAACCAAAGCCGTGCAACCTGGTACGGTTAAAAGGTTTCAGTCTAATTGCAAATTATGTTTGGAACTAATGGAGGCCTTTGAGAGGGGACAATAAACTGATATCGTTTATTATTTTATAGATAATGGTGTTTTCTTTTTCTTCGTTATAGTTTTTTAAGTGCCAGAAGTTCAGAGGCCAGAAACACGCTTTTTTTGTTCTCGGTTTGACACCGAAATATACCGCAGCGGATTCTCCAAAGATCAAAAATTATAAAAAAAAGCTTACGAAATAACTTTACAGCATTTAGCTCATTGTCTCCATATCTAAAAAACCTATACCTGTGTCTATAATTTACCTGAATAAACCGCCTGACAAATTCGTGCTTTTTTATCAATTTTCTTAACATGGAACCGACTCTTTGGGTTGAAAGTAAGATGCTTTTTTCATTCCCAAATTCATTTTTCAACATTGTTCATTTAATAAGTGGAATCATATTCTGCTAGAGCATATTTCATTTGCACCTTTCTATGTCCGCTGGTGGGTTCTTGTCGGGTGGGAGTGTGTAATGAGTGAATTGTCCATAGATTGTGGATTGTCATGTGTTTACCACCTTTATAAGGTATTATCTGTTTGGTTTTGTTATGTGGTCTTGCGGTAATTGTTCCAAGTTCTTCTAGTAGTGCCCATGCCCAAGTCCCTGTACAAATTGTTGTTTCTGAAGAGCCAGGGTTTTTTTTTAGAAACGTTGATAATTTGTTTGCGTTATAAGATAGAGACATGAATCAACTGAAATGGAAAACAAACCATGGAGTATCATTAAAAGAGTGAAATTTTCTGACAAATTACCGGTTTTTGAGAAAACCCCAAATTTGAGTTTTTTTGCATTTTCTTCTCTTGGATAGTTTTCAAAAACGTTGATAACTTCTATGCTATTGAAGGTAGAATAACGAATCAAAGTTTGCAATCAAGTATCATCGGTAAAATAATAAAAAATGTTGATAGTCCTTGGAACCTTTGGTGTGATGCTCAAATTACGTGACAGTTTTACCACAAACCAAAACTCTTTTATTTTTACTCTCGACACGTGTTTCGCTAACGATGTTAGCATCTTCGGGAGAAGATAAAAACTAAACTAAAACTACTTACAAATCTCCTTATATTACTAATGATGTAACTATAGTCCATTTCTTAATCCGTAGGAGCACACGAAAGGGTCGATAGCCATAAAACGGTCGTAAACCATTGGCGTCCCACTTTTCAAGTACATTAAGACCTGAATGTTTTCATTTGTTGGGTTTATTTAATAGTGCAAGAAATAGGCCAATTTTAGCCATAAATTCTTTGAATTACTTAAGTACCTAATGAACAAGTTCTTTTTAACCCTTATAAGTAGATATTGTCTAGGTAGGTAAATATGGAGGTATAAGTATTATAAGTACCTAAATTGTGCAATCTTAAATGCAAACAGTTATATTTTATGGTATATAATGTAGATATATCCGAAAAACTTTATTTATTTGTCAGTATTGTTGCGCATTTGTTGTAAGAATTTCAAAGTTTAGCGCCGTAGTGTGTAAAGGTGTTTTAGATTTTAAAGCAAGGACTATAATACTAAACGTACAAATGCCTCTAAGTACTGTTAGAAATCTAGTTTCTACATGTGCCAATATGACAGGCATAAGTAAAGCAACAATTTACAGACTTCTTAGTGACAGAAAAAGTGAAAACCGTGAGAACTTGCCTAAGAAGAGTGTAAAGAAAACTGCTGGTAGGAAGCCGATAGCAGTTGACGAGCAGAGCATATCATCAGGAGGACAGTACATTCATTTTATTTTAAGAATGAAATCCCAACTATCGACAAAATGTTGACACTTATAAAAGAAGACGAAAATGTACTGGGAAGAAAAAAATTATGGAAAATTTTACACGAATTACATTTTTCTTGGCAAAAGCAAAATAGAAAATCTATTTTAATAGATAACGAAGAAATAGTCTGTTGGAGAAGAAAGTATTTAAGGCAAATTAAGGAGTATCGAAAGGAAGGAAGAAGCATTTATTATTTGGATGAAACCTGGCTTAACAAAGGACACACCGTGAGCAAGTGCTGGCAGGATAAAAATGTTGGAAGCTCCCGTCAGGCTTTTTTAGAAGGTTTATCGACTGGCTTGAAGTCTCCTTCTGGTAAGGGCCATAGATTAATAATTACACATATTGGGAGCTATAAAGGATTTTTAAGTGGCGGTCTGTTTGAATTCGAATCGAAGTCAACTAAGATTACAAGGATTACCACGAAGAAATGAACGCTGATGTTTTTGAAGATTATTTTTCCGAAATGATCAAGTCAATTCCCGAAAATTCAATTATTGTTATGGACAATGTCAGCTACCATTCAAGATTAATAGAAAAATTACCATCATCCTGCTGGCGAAAAGGGGAAATAAAAAACTGGCTTACCGAAAAAGAAATACCTTTTGAAGATGACGCGGTAAAAGCTTCTGACAATAGTTAGAGAAAATAAATCAAAATATAAAAGACACGTTATTGACAAAATGGCAAAACAACACAATATAACTGTACTTCGTTTGCCACCTTACCATTGTGAATTAAATCCTATAGAGTTAATTTGGGCTCAAGTAAAAGGATTTGTGGCTAGAAATAATAAAACCTTTAAATTGAAAGATGTGAGAGAACTTCTGAAAGCAGCAGTGGATAACGTTACCCAAGAAAACTGGAGCAATGCTGTGAATCATGCTATAAAAGAAGAAGAAAAGATGTGAACCCTCGATGATCTTCTAGAAGGAACTCTCGAACCCTTAGTTATAACAGTGAGAATGTCTGATTCGGATTTTTTTTGTATATTTCGTAAATATTTTTATTGTAATATATGTAAATATGGTTAATAAATTGAAATATCCTTATATTTATGTACCTTTCTTATAAATGACAAGATATGTTTGGAGAGTTGCATTTTTTATTGGTTGGTATAAAAAAAATGAAATTTTACAACAATTTTTTAAACATTTAAAAAACAATCAAATTGCGGTATTAATCAAATTTTTATATTTCATTTTATTTGCCATAGTTTTATAATAAGGCTTTTCTGCTTTTAAGAAATGTTTCTTGTTAATTTAATAAATATAGGTTATACCTACCAACCATACTTTTTCTAAAATCTTTATCTAATAGATAATAGATAAAATCCAACATTATTTAAAAATTTTTCATAACAGATAATTATTTAACTTAAAAATTAAAATCAAAATCCATAGTCGGGACGACACTGGCAACCCGTTTGTCATAAAAATTAACTCGAAACCATTGTTCCGAATTTTACGACCTATTGTATTTGAGACCATACAGGACTTGTCCACTTAAAATTGGTAAAAACAGCCTGGTTTATCATTTTGTTACATGTAGAAAAATGGAAGACTCACCCTATATGTATGCTACCTTTGCATAAATAATGAGGCACTGTGCTCTCACCAAAAAGGAAATAAAGTATAATAGAACGGAAAAAACAATGAATCATGGCCAAACAAATCTTAAAAGCTAACTAAACTATATAATTGACTATTATGAACCTTTATCCCTGTTAATAATGTTTTGCTGACGACACGCAACTTTTATCTCCCTTTTTGTTTATATCATAAGGTAATAAGTCTCCTGTATATCTATAGAATAAAATTCATTTTAGATATAATAAGAACATCATTATAAGGGCAGGCTTACAACACCATACTGCTCTGTTTAAACGATCGTTTTTATATCTCATCACTAAATACGTAAAAACCTTCCGTAAAAGAATAAATGTGACTAATCCGTTAAAAAAATAATACAAGCGTTTCTTTTTTTTAAATTAAACCATATAAGATTATGATATTCCAGGTATATTAACTTATTTACTACAAGGTTAACTGAACAGATGGTTGGTCTTTATTACCTACCAAATTCAAACTCGCTTTTTATCACTCATTTCCTTATTTAAATTGATGAGGGTTTGTACAAATAAAGACCTTTATTATTATTATTATTATAATTTACCTTAGTATGTACCAATAATTACCCTGTTACCAAATTTAGGATAACTGATTATCATTTCCATATTGTATAATATGATTTATAATTATTGATTTTCAATCAATTATATTAAATTTGCATAGAAAGAAACCTTTTTTAATAAAAAAACATTTTATTTATTTATTTACAAGAATTATATTATCAATAGATTTTAAAACATTCTGCCAATTTTGTTAAAGTAAGAATAATTCAAGGAGGTATAGCATTTGCAGGAATCCCGACTAAATCGCTCCCTTAGCACTAATTGCTCTACTTCTTAAATTATTTGAAGACCAATTCACAACAATTTAGTCGATCTAATATTAACCGTAAATAACGTAGAAGAAAAAAATAATTTTATTTGTCTAAACTAGTGCGTTTTTGCCTAACCGCCATTTTAACCAATTTAGTTAAATCCTCATACGATTCTTGTGCCTGATTGTGCAAATACTCATACCGATGCGCCGTCAGCTCTAAAACTTTACGTAAATTTTCGTTCGAATTACTTTGTTCAAAACTGACATTTTTTAACGATTGTCTTTGTGGTACAAACTTGTGTTGTGGAGTGTCGTCCCGGGAAACTTCATCTAAAGGCATATCGATAGCGGAAAGAAAGTTGAGTCTCGTCTTTATACAATCGACAGTCTGTAGGGAAAGACCTATCAGTGATCTAGAGTTAGCTTTGTGATGACAATTTGTGTGTATAGAAACAGAGTCGTCATCTATAAATGTCCCCAATTTGTTACTAGAACTTAATATCGACGACGTGTTGTTGTTATTTACGAACTGGCGCGATTGCGTCAAATTATCAGAATAATGAGAAACTTTTTTATTTGGCGTATCGTCGACAATACTGTCACATACAGAGTCTAACAGTCTCCAAGGGAAAGACGGTCTAGGTTCCCCCTGGGACATTTCTTTGATTTTTAAGTGGGTGCGTTGAAGTTCCTTCTCCAGTGCCCCAACCGTTTCTTGGAGTTTAAATCGTTTCTCGTTTGCCGACCGTACATTTTCCTCTAATTCTTGTATCTCTCGTTCTAGTTTGCACACGTGAGCCTCAAGAAATGCCGTTTTCTCTTGGGCAGCTTGAAGCTGTGCTTCTTTATTTTTTAATTGTTTCGTAACCTGAAATGGAGGTAAAAAAATGGTAAGTAGATCCCACACAACATTTACCAAGAAAAAAAAGGTCATTTGGACTGAAGCCGGATGTTAAGGTGTTTCAAGCAAAAGGTGCACCAGGTACCAAAAGCTCTTTTAGATTTCGAGTTAGGAGACCTTGAAGGTCGTAAAATGACGATACATACATTACATGATTTTCAACCTATTGAGTACTATACTGACTTAACATATTGTAACGTTTTTTTTTTCGTTGGTTATGTGCGAATTAAAATAATCGAAAGTTGTCACCTAATTTATTTACACACTTCACTATACGAAAACACTACCATTGTATTTATTTATAGCTATTTAAATCTCGCGCCAATATTTTGAACTTTACTTCACTGCACTGACAAGTGACAAGCACTAGTGATGCGGCTCCTGATATACTCGGCATAACGCTGTTCCGGAAGATTTTCGCTAACCTTCGAGACGTCGTGCGGTGTGCTACTTCTGTCATGCCGGAATGACGGAGAATCAGCAATATCGAGGTTTCTTGCTTATTTTTTTAATGGAACTCGTTTTTTCTCAGAATATGAATAATCTATCTGATCTGATCTATTGTGATGACCTTCACGCAATCCCTAGGAACAACCTTGACTCTTCTTTCGCGAAGGATAATTTGATTACAATTTTATTTATGTTGCAGTTTTTTAAATAAGAATTCAGCTTTTATGGCAAGATAGACATCTATGACGAAAAAACTACTTAAATTGACTTCTTGTTTGTTGGTTTTCTTAAGAAAACCGTAAACTTTTAAAATGCTTGCAGTAAAATTAAAACTTACTCAAGAAATCTGGAATGTGCAAAAAAATACTTAAAATGCCTGGAAAAAAAGGCCTAGAAAATAACATCAAACGCCTGGAATAGAATAAAATAATTATTTACGTAACAAGTATAATAAGTACAAGTATGTAACAAGTATAATAGTAATAAGTACTTTACGCATTTTATACGCACTAGATAAAACAAAATGACCTGGAATAAATAGGAATTTTAAACAAAACAAAAATACCAAGATTTGTCCCTAGTATATTATTCCAGGCGTTTATAGTCATTAGCTATGACTTCTAGGAACAATATTTTTGATGCTATTCTATGCTTTTCGAGGATTTTTTTAATCTTTCAGGTATTTCGAAAAAATTTTAAAGTTATTCCAGACTTTTATGGTCATCATCTATGGCTTCTAGAAAATCTGCCTTTGATGTTATTCCAGGCTTTCAAGACCATTTTTTTTTTAATTTTCCATATTCTTGTAATAAATTTTCAACTTTATCCAGTCTTCTGGAGTGTTTTTTTTTAATCTTTCAGGCACCTGAAATTCATTTTCAATTTATTCCAGGCTTCTATAGTCATTAACTATGACTTCCGGGGATATGTTTTTGATGTTATTCCAGGCTTTTTATGGTTATTAGCTATGGCCTCTAGAAAATATGTTTTTGATGTTATTCCAGGCTTTTAAAGCTAGTTCTGTTAATTATCCAGATCTTTCGAAATAATTAACTTATTCCAGGTTTTTGGGGTAATTTTTTAAATCTTTCAGGCATTTGATTAAACATTTGAAATTAATTTTCAATTTAACTATAACTTCTAGGAAAAATGTTTTTGATGTTATTCCAGGCTTTTGAGACCATTTTATTTAAAATTTCCAGATATTTCGAATACATTTTCAACTTATTCCAGGCTCTTAAGGTATTTTTTTTTCTCTATAAAATTTTCCAGGCATTTGAAATTAATCTATGTGCAGATATGTAGACTGTGTCATGATAATTCTGGTCATTTGGGCATTGATAAAACCATAAAGCGCATTTGTGAAAATTATTGGTTTGCACAAATGAGGCGATTTGTCACAAAGTATATCAAGGCTTGTTTACACTGTGCTTATTATAAGAAAACGGACGTAATCAAACAAGGTAAACTACATCCAATCGAAAAAATCGCAGTTCCATTTCATACACTTCACATCGATCACGTGGGCCCATTTTTTACAAGCAAGAAGAAGAATAAATTTCTGTTGGTGATTGTAGATGGTTTTACCAAGTTTTGTGTATTGGAATCTGTACGTGATCAAAAAAGTAAACATGTTGTTAACGCTTTCATGAACCTAATTCATCTTTTTGGTGTTCCCAATCGTATTATAAGTGATAGAGGAACAGTTTTTACTTCGAAAACGTTTGATAACTTTTGCAAGACTTATGGGATAAAACATGTGTTAAATGCTGTTGCTACTCCGAGAGCCAACGGCCAATGTGAAAGGTATGATAAGACTATTGTTAACGCTTTGGCTGCGACAACAGTAGAAAAAAAGCTGACAACTGGGACCAGTTTATCAAAAAATATAATGCTTACTAAATACTTCATTTAATCGAGCTATAAAGGCCACACCAATGGAATGTTTAATCGGTTGCAAATCAAAGAATATAGCTGAAGCATGGATTTTGAACGAAGTGCAAGTTCAAATTGAAAGATTGGATTTACATGAGTTGCGAGAGAGCATTTCCCAACACATAACCGAAGATCAACGAAAGCAAAAAAGAAAGATATGACAAGGTCAAGTATCAAGAAGGAGATGTAGTGCTGGTGCGAATAGTCAGTGGGGTTCCGACGGGGTCAAGCCGCAAACTGTTACCGAAGTTCAGAGGGCCATTCCGCATAACAAAAGTGTTAATTAATGATCGCTATGAGGTCCAGGACTTACGAGAGGGAGCCAAACGAGTTAGCAGACCGATGGTGGTGTCTCCTGATTTGATTAAGAAATGGAATACTTTTTAAGACAATGAATTATGGGTATAAGACGTATACTTACAAAGTAAGGTCAAAGGACCAATACGATACGAATTGAAAAAAAAAATCTTAACTGAGATCAACGGATCTCGATAAGTCAACAGATTTATGCATGCGAACTAAGGTCAAAGGATCTTAGTTGAGATCAACGGATCTCCATAGATCAACGGATCTCTGTGTGTAAGTTGTAAATATTGTGCCTTAATTGAAGTCAACGGATTTCCATAGATCAAAGGATCTATGTCTATACGAACTAAGATCAACGGATTTTAGTTGAGATCAACGGATCTCCATAGATCAAAGGATCTATGCGTATGAGTTAAGATCACAAATTTATATCTGAGATCAAGGGATCTCTCTAGATCAACGGATCTATATTTACGAATTAAGGTCAAAGGATCTTAATTAAAATCAAAGGATCTCCATAAATCAACGGATCTATGTACACAAATTAAGGTCAAAGGATCTTAGTTGAGATCAACGGATCTATGTGTGTAAGTTGTTAATATTGTGTCTTAATTGAAGTCAACGGATTTCCATAGATCAAAGAATCTATGTCTATACGAACTAACATCAACGGATTTTAGTTGAGATCAACGGATCTCCATAGATCAAAGGATCTATGCGTATAAGTTAAGATCACAAATTTATATGTGAGATCGACGGATCTATTTGTATTTGATCGACGGATCAAAGAAATAATACTTGAGGTCAAAGGACCTCGGCAATTACTTATAACGTTAAGGGCTAGCATATCACATGAACAAAATTGGGAAAAGTCCCTAGTTACTGTCAGATGGGGCATCAATACAGCGGTAAGCTCGGTCACCGGGAAATCACCTTATGAGCTATTTCTTGGTTATCAGCCACGTGGTATTGATGACGCTTATCTTACAGCTGAGGTTTGTGATGAAGAACCCGTTGACCTGCCGACTGTGAGAGCGGAAGCGTCAACAAAGATTGCTGAAAGTCAGCAAAAACAAAAGGAGTTGTACAACCAAAGACATGCCAGCATAAAAACGTATACTGTAGGACAACAAGTCCTTGTCCAAAGAACAAAGTGTTCAAATGATGGACAGAGCAAGAAACTCGAACCACGTTATCAAGGGCCCTTCACTGTAACGGCAGTGTTAGATAACGATCGATACGTGGTTGAGGATCTAGCGGGTGCAGAACGCTGTAAAACCGTATATAAAGGGATATGTCCCTCTGATAAAATTGTTTTCTACAGTTGTTAGTTCTAACGAGTCCGACAGTGACTACGAGAATTAACAAATGTAGTGAGAAACAGTTTACTAATTGTTGTTTTATTTTTTTGTTATAGGTAACGCCTACGTAAGAAAAGAGAGTCTTCACGAGGGCGCGAAGATAGTCAGGAATGGCCGAATGTAATCTACGGAAAAGTACCAGGCCCAAAATGAGACCACATGGTGCTAAAAGCAACCCTAGGCGGGGACGTGATAAGAATACTAATGAGCCTTCGAACTATGGTGGGAATCTACCCATATCTGTTATCCAACGGTTTGGACAAGCTTTAGATCTGCTAGAATGTATTTTAAAAAGGAAAAGCCCGGTAGTCTGGAATATATATTTGTCGTGAGCACTCGTGTCTTATTTATAAAATTTTGGTCGTTACAGGTGGTTACACAGTTTTTAAAGAGGACACACTGTATATGGTAGTAATATAACCAAATGATTAACCTTCTAAAACATATAGAAATGTCTTCAATCAAAACAAGAAATCTTACCTCAGAAACAGTGTATCTGGCCTCCCGAGAATATTTCGAAAGGCTCTCCTTCTCAAGCAAAAGATCGTTGCGGGATATTTTTAACACGTTAGCCATATTTTCTCGATACCTTAACAAGTTGTCCATATCCGCTAGTTGAGCGTTCTGTTTCTCTATTAGCCGTTTGTACTCGTCTAGCTTAATTTCATTTTGAATACACCTGTAAATGTATGTAATAAGATTCGTTTATAAAAAATTATTATTCACCTTTCGCTTATCGTTATCAGTTTTGCTTGTCCTTCGTCGAGCATTTTCTTCATCTCTTCAGTAGAACACTGCTCAAACTGTTCTTCTAACGATTCTTGGCGAACCTTTAGTTGACGAATTTCAGAGCGAAGGTGCTGCACCTCGGTGGATCTTAAATGTTTCAAAAACATTAGTAATAATTTTCAAAAAGCATTTTTATTAATTTGTGTAAGTGGTAGTTCATGGTACAACTAGTTTTACAGAATGACATTGCGACTGTCCTTGGCTTGGACATGATAAAATCTTAACAGTAGTTTAGTTCCCTTACTTCAGGCCCGAAAACTTTGTGAAAGCGTTTAATAGCATCATTAGTCTCTTTAAATACTAAGCTCGATTCTACAGGTTTGTTGGGTCGTATGTTTTTAAATGTATACACACATGGAGATGAAAAAGTTATTAAAAAATTACTATACTTCATGATGACCGAGGAAAAAATATTATCCTATAAATAATGGTAAAAGCAGCAGATTCAATTCTCCATTTAAGCAAAACGTGGCTTCGTCAGAAAAGTAAACATTGTACAACTTAACCATACCCAATGAAATTTAGTTGAAAAACCCTTTGACGAAGGGTTTTGCTTATTTAAAGAACATCGTAGTCGTATAGTCGAGTATTATAATCGAGATCAATTAAGTAAGAGTAAAAAATGTTTTTTAGCCATTTATAACTTTTTAATTTTTAAATGTCTCTTAATAATAAATTATTAATTGGTCAAAGTCTTGAAATAATTAGGAACTTATTAAATTTTATGAAAATGAAGTGGTATGGCTCGAAAAGGCAATATTCCACTTAAAAAGTTATTTTATAATAAATGTTTCGTTAAATGTAAATACAGAACTACCCATACTCCAGTCGACATCAGAAACAGAAGTATTAAAACTCTCATTCTTGACGATGCAGATTTAAGAATTATTCGAAAAATTCATAATCATAATGTGAAGGCAAAGGTGGTTCCTATATTAAAAACAATTACCAACAAATTTGTTGAAGATACTGGCTATCAACTATGTGAAGAGATTCTCCATAAAGAAGTCCATAAAAACGGTTTTCGTTGGAGAAAGTTTCCAAACAATCGAAAAGTGCTAAATCAATCCATCAGATCGCAGGATTAAAAATAAATAAATGGGGCCGTGTTCCGAAAAACACTCGGACACGTCAATTGAGATTGTAAGTTGTACATTTTATACCGCTTATATATGAAACTGCCAAATATTTTTGTAATATTAGCCATAGTTTTAATGCCTGATCAAGAATAAAAAACTATTATGACATCTTGAAAATCCCTGAACTACTTAATCTCAACAGTGATTTTGAGGGTTTTTCATTTACCACCCGCTGGCGGCTGGGAATCCGGTAAAAGAAGTACTGATGTTTGAAGACGTTCCGAAACGAATGTTTTGATTTATCGACTTGAAAATTGTGACATATTTATCTCAGCAGTGATTAGTTCCTTTTAGCTTACGTTTACTGTTTTTTTCCAATCATCTGTGACCTAACTCAGTACCTTTTTCATGGATCTAAAACTCACTTCATTCCGGCAATGGACACAGATTGGCCAGCGGGATCTACTGATTTAACATCATGTGATTTTCTTTGGTGAAGTGTTAAGCCTACTGCTATCAAAGCCAATCCCATTTCATTTCTCTCTATTGCTCCTGAATCGTACTTTTACAAAATTAAGCTCACTAAGTACAAGCAATATATTTATTGTAATTAGTCTTCATAAGGATTACACACATCAGATCAGATCTAGGAAGGTCTGGTTTAAACCCTGGATCTTATCACCAATTACAAAGCAACAGTTGTCACAAATCATAATGACAGTGGTAGTTCAGGAGGATTTATTCTGGATTGAAAGTAATAGATCTCAGGAACTCATGGAGATCCCATAAACCAAGGTGGTATTTGCAACTTCAATAGTCAACTATTAGAGATTTCCGCTTTGAAAAATAAATTTTATGACACTTTGTTGGATTTATGTCCATACCATATCTCTCATAAGGTGACTAATAGCGCAAAAGAACTTAAGATCATTGGCAAAGCAGACTAATTGGAAGCACAGGAAGCACAGTAATATAAGTCAAAATTAAGCAATTATTGGCTTCTGGGATTCTTTGGAGCTTCTTTTAGGCTCTTATGAAAAATCAGTAAAATCCCTATAAAGGGAGTCGAGACATTGGAATTTTTAATACAGGAATGCCTGTATGAAACAAAATTATTTGTGACTTATAGAACAGTAAATAAATCGGTTCCTTATTGGCAAAATTATTGGCTCTTGGGATTCTCTGAAGGTTTTTTTAGGCTCTGCTTATAAAAACAAGTAAAATTCCTATAATAGGAGTTGAGAAATTAAAATTTTTAGTACAGGAGTGCCTGTAAGAAACAAAATCATTTATCACTTAAGGAACAGTAAATAAATCGGTTCCTATTAGTCAAAATTAAGTAACTATTGGCTCTTGGGATTATTTGAAGCCTTTTTTTAGGCTCTTCTAAAACAAGCAATAACATCCCTATAATAGGAGTCAATAAATTAGAAGTTTTAGTATAGGAGTGCCTGTAAGAACCAAAATCATTTATCACCTATGAACCGGTAACTAAGTCGATTCGTGATAGTCAAAATTCACCAATTATGTGCTTTTGGGATTCTTGGGAGGCTCTTGTAGGCTCTTCTCAAATGAACAGTAAAATTCTTATAATAGGAATCGAGAAATTAAAATTTTTCACCAATTTCAAAGCAACAGTTGTCACAAATCATAATGACAGTGGTAGTTCAGGAGGATTTATTCTGGATTAAAAGTAATAGATCTCAGGAACTAATGGAGATCCCATAAACCAAGGTGGTATTTGCAACTTCAATAGTCAACTATTAGAGATTTCCGCTTTGAAAAATAAATTTTATGACACTTTGTTGGATTTATGTCCATACCATATCTCTCATAAGGTGACTAATAGCTCAAAAGAACTTAAGATCATTGGCAAAGCAGACTAATTAGAAGCACAGGTTTCTATATAAGTCAAAATTAAGCAATTATTGGCTTCTGGGATTCTTTGGAGCTTCTTTTAGGCTCTTATGAAAAATCAGTAAAATCCCTATAAAGGGAGTCGAGACATTGGAATTTTTAATACAGGAATGCCTGTAAGAAACAAAATTATTTGTGACTTATAGAACAGTAAATAAATCGGTTCCTTATTGGCAAAATTATTGGCTCTTGGGATTCTCTGAAGGTTTTTTTAGGCTCTGCTTATAAAAACAAGTAAAATTCCTATAATAGGAGTTGAGAAATTAAAATTTTTAGTACAGGAGTGCCTGTAAAAAAACAAGTACATTTATCACTTATGAACAGTAAATAAATCGGTTCCTATTAGTCAAAATTAAGCAACTATTGGCTCTTGGGATTCTTTGAAGGCTTTTTCAGGCTCTGCTTTATAAAATCAAGTAAAATTCCTATAATAGGAGTTGAGAAATTAAAATTTTTAGTACAGGAGTGCCTGTAAGAAACAAAATCATTTATCACTTAAGGAACAGTAAATAAATCGGTTCCTATTAGTCAAAATTAAGCATCTATTGGCTCTTGGGACTATTTGAAGCCTTTTTTAGGCTCTTCTAAAAAAAACAATAACATCCCTATAATAGGAGTCAATAAATTAAAAGTTTTAGTATAGGAGTGCCTGTAAAAACCAAAATCATTTATCACCTATGGACCAGTAACTAAGTCGATTCGTGATAGTCAAAATTCACCAATTATGTGCTTTTGGGATTCTTGGGAGGCTCTTGTAGGCTCTTCTCAAATAAACAGTAAAATCCTTATAATAGGAGTCGAGACATTGGAATTGTTAGTACAGGAGTGCCTGTAAGAAACAGAATCATTTATCACGTATGGAATAGTAAATAATCGGTTCCCTATAGGCAACATTAAGCAACTATTGGCTCCTGGAATTTTTTGAAGCCTCTCTTAGGCTTTTCTGGAAAAACCAGTAAAATCGCTATAATAGGAGTCGATAAATTGGGATATTAAGTACAGGAGTGCCTGTAAGAAACAAAATTATTTTATCACTTATGGAATAGTAAATAAATCGGTTCCTATTAGTCAAAATTAAGCAATTATTGGCTCTCGGGATTCTTTGGAGGTTTTTTTGAATATCATTAATTAATATATTAAAGAAGTAGGGTCCTCATAGCAAATCTCATAGGACCTTAATATCAAATAGACTCTGTCAAAAGCCTTGAAGAAGTTAATACAGATAACTATCCAAGACATCTGACACGAATTCAGTGTAGGTTAATGTGTTCGGTCAATTATTATCCCATGAAAACCATTAAAATATTGACGATAATGTGTTGCAAATATCAACTAAAGGAAACGTACAAATTTGTTTGTTTATCACTCTAATGCTAGAAGAAAAGTGTAATTTTTCAACTTTTCGATATCTCTATCGCACTTTACACTTGCATTATGCTGTCTTATCTAATTCGCTTCACTATATATAAAGGTTCGATAAATCTGATTAAGCATAAGAGCTTGTCTTCTTGTCTTATCGGCTTTAAAATTACTCGATTTTGCAAAAGGCAGATATCAGTAAGAATATCACTTGATGGTTTTATTAAAGTCTGCTTTTAATTGATCAAATATTTATCTCCGCGGTGATTTTAAACATTTTACCTGTTTAATTAAAAAATTGTTAATTAGTATTTACTTATGGGGATCTCGATGTATTGCAAATACGCTTAATTTGAAGCTCTACAAAACCACTTAAAAAGTTTTTTTTAAATGACCATAAACGCATAAAGCAAATAATAAACATACTTCTCCTTTAGCATCCTCTCGCTTTCCTCGAGCATCAACTGGTAATTCATTATGTTCTCCTTCTGCTTCTTTATTTCGATTTCCATTTGGGCGGGTGGGATCGCCTCCTCCTTCATCGCGGCCATTTTTCTCGCGTAAGATTCTTTTTCCTTTTCCATCGCGCGAACTTTATCTTCCAGCTCTCGTATCCGTAAATCCTTCGCAACGTCTTGCATGTATTTCTCCGCTACCGGTGACGACATTTCCCTTACATCTAAAAACCATATCACGTCACTTGACTTATAATAACAAAAAAATATATATTATACTTTTTCCCCATTCAATGCTACAAGAGAGTTTCTCCATCGTTTCCTTAGATTCTTCCTTCATACGCGATATGTATTTCTCGAATCCGGTACATTTTTCAACGGCGGCGTTCTTTTCCTTAATAACCTCCTCCAGTTCTATTTGTTTATTGTTAAGTTCCTCCTCCAAACTGGATATTTTCGTCACCAGTTCGTTTTCGATTTCCTCTTTTGCGTTTTCGACGCGTCCAATCCTAAAATTAAAGGAATTATCACATCAACTTCAAAAGTAGATTTCACCATTCTCACCTTTAATATATATTCTCTACACTCTTAGAGTATTTGCTGGTTTTGAAAAATAATAATTTTTATAAAGTTTACCATTCAAAGTGTCTCAGTTATACCACCTTAACAAATAAAGTGCTTAATGTTATTTAAAAAAAAACATATATTTATCAATATTTTAACGCGCATATGCGGATTTATTCTCCTATAATAGATTAAATGTGTCATATTACTGTAGAAATATGGGTTTTCTTAATTTAGTAGTAAGCTATCCTGAGAGGAAAAAGTAGCTCAGCAAATGCCCTAAGGGTTAGATCGAGTATTAACCTAGTTTCAAACTCGTTTTTGTCGGCGGTAAGCTTCTGCAGTAAGTTTTCTTGATGCTTGAGATTTTTTGCCATCTCGTCCTTTTCCTTGGTCCATTGCATTTCCTTGTGTTTCAACTGGTCTTGAAGCAATCTAAAACGAGAATAAAATTAGTAGAGATTAAAAAAATTAATGGGCAATCCATAAATTATGTCACGCGTTCTTATTGACTCATTTTTCAAAACAAATGCTTGGTAATGTAAAGATTTTATTGCCAATAAACCGTGGTAGCCACAATGACCTAATATAGCTAATTTTTGGTAAAATAAACAAGGGTTCATTCATCAAATTTCATCTGGTTCAAACCCTCTAAATAGGAAACTAGCTTCTAGGGGCCTTCTACTGCTAGTGAACTTGTTAACATTATTTCAACAACTACGATTATAATCTAGGAGCTCATTACCCAAGAACCTTTTTTGGAAAGAACCTCAGGAATTTTTGTGGGTTTAGTTTGATCTTAGATAAATCGAAAACCCCCGGGATAGTTGAGCAACAACGGTCTGTTTTATGCAATACAACCTTTAAAATTATCAAAAAATTGGTGAATTTTTTATTGGATATATTAAATATACTATCCTAAAAACGAAATATTAACTGCCAGGCCATTTTCATTCGGTTTTAAACGCCATGAACCAACAATAGGTAATAATTTATCTAAAATCAAATTAAACTCACATAAATTCTCAATTGATCTGACATATGGAGGATTTTTATCAGTGAGAAAGTAATTCTTGAATAGTGGTACCAAGTTCCCTAGCAAACCCTTACACTATAATAGCCTGAATCTAGTTGTTTATTTAGAAGGTTTGAAGGAGATGAAATTTAACAGCCTATAATTTGAGTATCAAACAGCAGCATCACATTTTCTAAAAAAATGCACCACATTTTATACTTTTGTAACATATTATTTGCACAAGCGTTAATAGCACTTCTCCCTTGTTGCTTTAGTGTCTTTTTTCAAATAATTGAATTTTGTATTTAAATCGTTTAATTTAATTTTTGTTAATTTAACATTTAATATTGGCTCTTGGGATTATTTGGAGCCTTTTTTAGGCTCTTCTGAAACAACCAATAATATCCCTATAATAGGAGTCAGTAAATTAGAAGTTTTAGTACAGGAGTACCTGTAAAAACCAAAATCATTTATCACCTATGAACCGGTAACTAAGTCGATTCGTGATAGTCAAAATTCACCAATTATGGGCTTTTGAGATTCTTGGGAGGCTCTTGTAGGCTCTTCTGAGATAAACAGTATAATCCTTATAATAGGAGTCGAGACATTGCAATTTTTAGTACAGGAGTGCCTGTAAGAAACAAAATCATTTACCACTTAAAGAATAGTAAATAAATCTGTTCCTATTAGTCAAAATTAGGTAAATATTGGCTCTTGGGATTCTTTGAAGCCTTTTTTAGGCTCTTCTAAAACAAGCAATAACATTCCTATAATAGGAGTCAATAAATTAGAAGTTTTATTATAGGAGTGCCTGTAAGAACCAAAATCATTTATCACCACCTATGGACCAGTAACTAAGTTGATTCGTGATAGTCAAAATTCAGCAATTATGGGCTTTTGATTCTTTGGAGGCTCTTGTAGGCTCTTCTCAAATAAACAGTAAAATCCTTATAATAGGAGTCGAGAAATTGGAATTTTTAGTACAGGTGTGCCTGTAAGAAACAAAATCATTTATCACTTATGGAATAGTAAATAATCGGTTCCCTATAGGCAAAATTAAGCAACTATTGGCTCTTGGGATTATTTGAAAACCTTTTTTAGGCTCTTCTAAAACAAACAATAACATCTTTATAATAGGAGTCAGTAAATTAGAAGTTTTAGTACAGGAGTGCCTGTAAGAACCAAAATCATTTATCACCTATGGACCAGTAACTAAGTCGATTCGTGATAGTCAAAATTCAGCAATTATGGGCTTTTGATTCTTTGGAGGCTCTTGTAGGCTCTCCTCAAATAAACAGTAAAATCCTTATAATAGGAGTTGAGACATTGGAATTTTTAGCGTTAATAGCATTCTCCCTTGTTGATGTAGTCTTTTTTTTCAAATAACTGATTTTTTTATTTAAATCGTTTAATTAATTTTTTTTTTTTGCAAATAGAAACTGAAATTCAAACTACTTTAATTAGTTTTTAATCCAATCTTTGCAGTGCATCAATTTTGGTCATTTAAAAATTACAGGGTGATTGATGGTTGATGGTATCTTAGATGTTTTCGAAGAACGGAAAATATAATTTTTTTGAAAATTTGGAATCATGGGTTTTAGCTAGTGATCTAACGAATAAACATATTTTTAGCGATGCAGCATTGCCGCTTTTATCAAAAAGTAGTAGCAACTTTGTTATTTTAAATGGAATATCCTGTATATTATTTTATTTTCTAATCCACTATCGCTTTATGATTGCTTTTGTATAAGGTGTTCCTATATCTATTTTTAGTGATTTTCGAGAAATTAATTATTTTCTTTATTTTTTGACCAAAACATAGCTCCAAACAAATTTTTATTAGTACGACACAGAAATGCGCAGAAAATTTAAATTATAAGCGTAATTTACGGAAGTATTGCACATTAGTTTTCACTATAAAAATTTGTTCCAGATTATACAGGGTTGGTCAAAATTAGTGATTTTACCGCTAGATACAAAAATTGTGAAAAAGGCATTTTTTTTAAATGGAACACCCTATATATTATAACATATTCTAAAAGGAAATTGAAATCCCTTTCTAACGAAGCATAGTGTTCCTATATCTAAGTGGTTCGATTTCTGAAATAAAAGCAAGTTTGTGTAAAAATCGGAATATTTTGACATACACTAGTGGCCAAAAGTAGATTGACAACTACTTATTTTTCAAATTTGTTTATTATCATGGTTTAGGAAATGATAAATTAGGTGGGACAGTACCTGATTAAAAAAACCACGGAGTCTATATGTAATGTTTAATTATATTTAAACTATTTATTCGTAATACCCAAGTATTTTATTTAAAAAAAATTAAAAAACTAAACAATTTTCAAGTGGCCAAAATTAAATTGACAAATTCAAAGCTTACTAAAATTAAAAATAAGTATAGAAAATTTAAAGGGTTTTATTCAATAATGCGTTGCATAGCCTCTATTTCTTCTCACTTCCACCAACCTTTTGGGCATTGACCTAATTAAATTGTCAATATAGGACGTGTCAATGGATATCCAATCCAGCATTTTTGAAATTTTTAGATCGGATGTGATGATCAATGTAATCCCAAATGTTCTCGATCGGATTTAGGTCCGGTGACTGTGACGGTCATTTGATAACATTAATTTTTTTTTGGGTCAACCATTGCTTAACGACCTTGGATGCGTGTTTCAGATCGTTATCATGTTGAAAGTAGTGGTTGAGTGGCATAACTTCATCAGCGTAAGGTACCATAACATCCTGCAGTATGTCTTTATACATGAAACGATCCATCGTGCCTTCTATCAAGTGTAGTGGACCCATCCCATAGCCCGAAAAACACCCCCACACCATCACGGAACCACCTCCATGCTTGACTGTAAATACCGTATATTTGGGATCATACCTTTGGTTCACAGGACGCCTAACATATCTTTTGCCATCCGAATTAATCAAATTAAACTTTGATTCATCACTAAACATTTTTTTTTCCATTCGGAGACTGTCCAGGGACTATGTTCTCGAGCAAAGCTCAATCGCGCCCGTACGTTTTTTAAACTTAGCAGTAGTTTCTTTGCAGGGCGTCTTGTTTTTAAATCACTATATTGAAGTCTCCTTCTAATGGTACGACAACTAACTGAACCCACACCTTCTTCTTCCAAATGCAGCTTGATTTCTTTTTGTTGCGAATGGGTTTTGTTTTTTTCAAAATTAATTTGTCAACACGGCTAGTGGTCTTCTTTGGTCGGCCAGTTTTTTTTTTGGCATAACACTTCCACGGAGATTAAAATTTTTTATTATTTGACTTACTGTTGCCCTCAAAAGAGAAAATTTTCGAGCAATATCCGCCTGTTTAACCCTTTTCCGGTAATCGTCGATTATTCGCATCTTAATATCGATCGATAAAGTTATACCACGTGGCATTGTGAATATTTTTCAAAACTAATAGTAAGGAAAGTCAAATCAACAGAAACCAACGCATAAAGCTCAGAGACTGAATAAATATGTTGTTTGTCAATCCAATTTTGGCCACCTAGCAGTCAAACAAAATTATTGGAATTTGAGAGAATTAGGGAAAATATTGAGAAAAAGTGCAAGCAATAAAAATCTATGGAATTTGTTTCTTCAAACTATGTTGATGTTTACATTCCTAAACACTAATAAGCTCAACCGGTTTTTCCTTTGCTTCAGATAAAATATATCCATGCATAAAAATGGAATTTGTCAATCTACTTTTGGCCACCAGTGTATTTGCCTTATGCGGCCATGTAGCAAGAACATGCCGAAAGTTCAACGAAATATACCCTAATTTACAAAAAAATGGATAAAAGCACATTTGTGTGTATGCAAAATAACTTTATACAATTTGCTTTATCCATTTCAAAAAAAATGCATTTTTCACAATAATTATTATATCTAGCGGTAAAATCACAAATTTTAAACAACCCTGTAAAACTTAGAACAAATTTTTATAGTGAAAACTAATGTACAATACCTCCGTAAATTACGTTTATAATTTCAATTTTCTGCGCGTTCCAGTGCCGCAGTAATAAAAATTTATTTGGAGCTATGTCTTGGTCAAAAAATAAAGAAAATAATTAATTTCTCGAAAACCACTCAAGATAGGGATAGGAACAACTTATACAAAAACAATCATAAAGTGATAGCGGATCGGATAAAATAAAATAATATACAGGGAAAATTTAAAAAAAAATCAGAAGAACTATTTCACATTTAAAAATTATGAACTGTATATCAGTTTTTCTCTTTAAAATACAGAAAATTACCCCGAGAACTTAATCCCTGGAATACATGCAAATCATGTTAAATGTCTGGAATAAAATAGAAAATTATTTGAATTTTCTGGATGACATTAAAAAATTACGGCAAATGCCTGGAATTTTTAAAGTTAGCTCCAATGCCTGAAAATTTATAAAAGATTACTTCAAAAGCCTGGAAAATATGAAAAAAAAATGTTAAATCACTGGAATCCATAGGAAAATAATTTAACAATTCCGAAAAATATAAACAAATGTTTAAAATTTCTACAAATTTTTAAAAAAATCAGAAAACCTGTAAAAATTATTTAAAAGTTTTGGGAAAAATGCAAATCCAAAAAATCGCTAAAATATAAAAGTAGAAAATAATTAAACTGTCTGGAACACCTAAAAATTACATTAAATTACTGGAATCAATCAAACAATTAATTACGGAGAATGAAATAAGTAATAAAATAATTATAATGTGTTATTATTCTATCTCATTATAAAGTGTACCCAATCAAGTGCTCCCTAACTATATAAAGAAAAATAAATATAAATTAACATTAGGTTCAACAAAACCATTCGAAACATTTGAGCTTGTAGCCAATTTTTTTGTAATACAATATTTCCTAGAAGAGAAGAATTGACATATTATCTCCATTACATTTACCTTATCTTCTTCTGCATTTCAGCGTTCGTATGTTCCACGTCCCGCTTGTCACTCTCCAACTCCGTCACGCGAGTCCTTAAGGTTTTTAAATTTTGCGCGTGGGTACTGTTACGATTTTTAAAGTCTCCCGTTGTCTTTCTCTCAATTTCCAAATCTTGTTCTAATTTCTACACAAAAAAAAATATAGTTAATCTATTATAGTGTGCAAATATAAAATAAACACCTTAACTTGCTCCCTTAACGTGTGCAAAACACCATTCAATTCCGCCAGAGATCGATCGTACGAAAACTTCTTTTCCTCCATTTTTCGTTGCAAATCCTGAATTACCGTCACCGAGTTTTCCCTCAGTTGTTCCTCCTCCTTCAGTTTCAATTCGAGCTCCTCAATTTTCGAATCTGTGTTCAGGGCTTTTTTGTCGTTCAGCAATTTCTGCCAGTTCTGCACCAAATTCGTAATTTTAGCCTCGTGTTCTCGTATCACCCCGTCGAGGGACTGCTGGAGCTGCAGACCTTCACACTACAAGTAAAATCATTATTAAATAAGAAAAGTTCATTAAATATAAAATAATTCGCGGTGCGGCAAAGCTGTGTGTTTATCGCATTTTATCGTTTGTGTTTTTTGTTGTAAATTGTTCTAACTTACCAAAAAAAAATATAAAATAAATTATAAAAAGTATACTGTGCTGTTGTGTATAGTCTATTTAAAATGAATTCGAACAGCAAAAAAAACAAATCACAATGAATAAGCGGCATCTTCTTTATAAAGCATAGGCGTGCAAAAAATAGAGAGCTATTATTTCTTAAAATGTTTTAAAAATCCATTCATTGGTTACATTTATTAAAATTTTAAATCACTCTATTTTAGGATAGTTATTGCTTGTAATGTTACGCATGTTTTATTATTTAGCTAATATTTTATATACTTTTTTTAGTAGTTTTGTTATAACATATTGAACTTAAATTTGAATAGGTACCCTGTATAGATAAAAACTAGTTATATTCAGTAAGCGATGTATGGATAATGTAATTCAAATGATTTATACGAGGATTTATAAACTTGTTATATTTATTATTATTCATTATATTTAGTAATTAAAATGTTTATAAAAAAACTCAAAAGTCACTGTTTGAATCTTCGGAACTGGAGTCCAAACTTGGATTTATAATAATGGGGTTAACATGAGTTAAAATACCATACTCATTCTCTTTTTTAATAACACTCCGAACACAATTCCTCCATATGTCTATTTTATTAATTTCTTCTACAACTGCCCTTATAGTTTCTAATACGAAAGTATCGTTAGTTGGAGATCGATTATATTTTCTAATTCGGTCCTTTAAATTAGCCCAAATCATCTCTATGGGGTTAAAAATACAGTAGTACGGCGGTAGACTTAGACTAATACGGTGTGTGGCCATTTGCCTCGCAGAGTTTATCGATAACGTATTCTTTTTTAAAATGTTAATTTTTTATGGATTTTCATCCTTTTTTGTGGAATTATTTGGGATTTTTTGATGTAAAAGCGAATGGTACGACGCGTTGTCCATCACAATCACCGAGTTTTCAGGTAAATTGGGAATCAATTGCTCAGCAAACCATTTTTCAAATAGATTGGCTGCCATGTCCTCATGGTAATCAGCCAACGAATCCTTTATATTTTTGGCCGACAACAATAACGCATTGGGGATGAAGCCGTTATCACCACCTGCGTGTAAAATTATAACACGTTTACCGCGAGAACTTGGTCCACTTTTTTGGTTGAGCACTTTTTAGTGTCGTCCACCCAACCATACTTAACGACATCATGAGTATCATACCAAGTTTCATCTAGGTAAACTATGTTCCTGTTTAATTGACGGTATTCCTTTATTTTTTCTAAATATTCCTGTCGCCATGTTACAATTCGAGGAGACTCCATAATAACCATCCTTTTATCTAACTTTTTATATTTAAATCCACATTCTACTAATACACAACGTAATGTAGCAAGACTTTTATATTTGTAGTCGGGATAATCCGTTAGTAGCTTTCTTTGAATATTTTCTAATGATGGAACTTTGTTTTCACTATAAAATTGATAAATAGATCGACGAATAACATTTTTGTCGCTATCATAAGTTTTTATCACATTTTTTTTGGTTTACAGAATGATCAATGACATTTCCTGCTTTTATCACACTGTAAACGGTGGTACGAGCCAGCTTAGTAAGCTCACAAATTCTTGTTAAAATTTGATTTTGTGAGGCTTCAGGCATTTCACTTTTCAAGCAATTAAAAATATTTAATATTAGCCGCTGTGATTGAACATGTAGGTCTTTATTTAAAAATTCGTTATGTTCCGGCCTTTCAGCTTCGTTATCTGACACATCAGAGGGTCTCCACAATGCCATCTTGGTTGTATAATTTACCAAAATTAACGACGAAAAAACGTATTTAGCAACAAAAACAGCAACAAAAACAGCAACATCTGTGATCTCTGCCAAAAAATTGATCGTTCAACGGTCCGAAGCCTGGTGATTTCGTGGCCAGACAGCCTAAAGTATACCAGGACGGCTCGCATATATTTTGTTTATTTTTTTTAGTACCTTGTTGTGGATTCTTGACCGTTCCCCAATTTTAGCGCCGTTCGAATTCATTTTAAATAGACTATAATTCCTTAAATTTATTTTGAAATTTCAATCACTTTTGTTTGCAAAATAAGATAAAAACAACTAATTCTTCCACGTAATAGTTGCCAGAATGCCTACCTTTTCCCAACATCTAAGAAATGGTGACTGCTTAAAATGCAAAACTAAAATTAGGAATGATGAGGAATTTATTTTTTGTGATAGTTTTTCACAACATTAAATCATGCACTATTATGACTCCTACTAAAATGAGAAACAAAGAACACTTATATTCTTCTGCAACAGTTGTAAGGAGTTATTTGTCGAAATTCCGTTACTTCTAAATAAAATAACATTGCTCGAAAAGGAGATTTCTTCTTTGAAAAATGAAATTGATTAAGTATCAAAATAGCTAAAATTCGATAAAAATAACGACCAGGCGTTATTTTTATCGAAAATATTAACAAAAAAACAATCTTCAGTAAGAATTATAAAACACCCTGTAACATGAAAACGATTCGCCTTTCAAGATTCCTGTATATGAAGTTTTTGTCTTATTTTTAGACAAACATGCGGCCTGGTAAAATATTAAGATGTAATTTCGGAACACTCTGTAGATACTATATTTAATTTAAAATATTGTTAAAAGTTAGATAGATTCGTAAATTTCCTGGCTTATAAATGCCGATCGTAAACTCAATAAAAAAACACGCGAATTTACAATTGTGTATAAAGTTTATGGTTTTTTGTTCCTGCTGCACACTGGCCCTTTCGTCTGCGCATCACATCGGCCACTTGGATTTGGTTGAGTTGTAGTATACTACTATAGTAGTATAGTACAAACTAAAACAAAATAGCGCACGCGTCGTTCGGTTCGGGATTTTAATTTTTTGGCGGCCAACCTACGTATGGGATTTTAGAGGCTCATTAAAATTAAAAAAGGAACAACAATTTTATGGTTCCTCTATGGATTAAAAAAGGACGATGATAACACGAAAGTTGTCATGTTTAAACGAGATGAGAGGATTATAAACTACTTGGAGAAATGGTGAATATTTTCTATAAACTAAAGTAGATATATGTTGAAAATATGTTTAAATTAATTTGTCGGTATAACTTTGATGATGATAATGATTTATGATAATTACTTAGTGCAATGGCTTTGCAAGCCAAGCCAAATATAAATAATTTTTTAAAAATTTGAAGATTTTCATATCGAAGTTAACGAAGATTTACTTATTGAAGAATAGACCTTACTAGAGTTCATAGAAACCTTTTCGAGAAATGTTGATGAGCTAACTACAGATCAGCAATGGCCTATTTCAAAAGAAATAATGCCCCAATTTTTTAAAACATGCTTGTTAGTTTTCTTCCTTCCGCATTCAAGTGCTATGAGCGCAAGAATTTTTAATTTAATGGATTGGACATGGAGAAAAGAGAGAAACAGAGTGGACATAAAAACATTAGTAGATTAGAATTAATAGTCAAACTTAAAAAAGATGGTGCAACTATCTTAAAAAAGGTTAAATTAAAGGAAAAATTGGTCAAGATTTGTTAAATAGTTTCAAGATAAATTACCCTGATTTGAAGTTTTACAAAGTTATGATTTATTACTACATTTTCATGCTTTTTATGTTAAAATGTGGCATAAGTAAGTCGCGTCACCTCAAACAAATTGCCCTGCTGCAACTCTATTTATTTTCTCCTCAAAGGTACTATAACCACCTCCCGCTTTGCAATTTTTAAAATCTGGCAACCCTAGTCAAGGTGATCAAAAGTTTTCTGATTTATGTACATTATTTTAATAGAGTTCAGGTGAGTTACATTGCCCAGATCTTTTGAACAGTATCAAGTTCCGAAGTACAAGCTGAAATACTAGAAATAACGTTTTTTTCCATATTGTTAACCATCAAACAAACTATATGTTTAATAGTCCTCTGAGGCGTTTTTGGTGTTGGTTGTGACTTCACTAGCATTTCTCTCTCTCTCAATTCAAGACTCAATGTCATTAATTAGGTTAAGTTCTTTTAATTGTTAATGATCATGAATAATGTTATTTTCGAAATGTGATATAATTACATAGTATCTGCCTTTTTATATATTTTGTTAATAAGTTTTGTAAAAGAAAGGGCTGATCCCGTTAAATAAATAAATATAAAAAAATATGTAGATTTCGCCTCCTAAGACTTGAACAGAACACAATAAATAAAAAATCCAGAAAATATAAACTAAATTTACCTTAAGTGATTCAATCTTATCGGACACCTGGGTTACGTCTACCTCGGACTTCGTAACGCTTTCCAGTAACTCCACTATAAGAGCTCTTCGACTCAAAAGGTTTTTGCAAATATCCATAAGGGTCTTTGGAATTTCTTCGATGCTGCTTTTCATGCCATTGACAACTTCCATTGAAATCTCTTCTCCACCTCCCTAAAAAAGAGTTATTGGATTATGGGCCAAAAAGATCGGTTTTTCGGGATGCGTGTTCCTGCTTAATGATTTGAATTTGAATTATATAATCAGAAAATCCTTTTTGTAAGAATATAGTGAAAGTTACCAGATTATTTTGTGGCTTCTTGTTCATCTCGTCAAACGTTATCAATTTGACCTCGTCCACCTTCACATTTTTGCCAAACTCTTCTAATCGCTTTTTGATTTGAACTAAATTCTGATATAATTCGATAATCGGTTTTTGCTTCTCCTGGAGGTCCTTTTTCATCTGAACGTATCGCTTATTTTTATTGAGAAACTGAATTTCTAATGTGTGCTTATTATTAGAGGGCGCTACGGGTTTAGATGGTGTTGGCATCCTACAGATTTAACCATTAGAAAACGAATAAAAACATAAAGTTCTCAATGGTACCTGCTGGTTGTTTTGACATTCTTTACAAGACTAGGGTTCTTAATGGGCCCAGAGGTTTTTACTGGCAAAGGAATGCTCGATGATACGGGTGTCGGTCTTACCGACAAAACTTTCGATGCAGGTTGTGAAATTGATCGGGCAGATTTCGGGCGTTGTCGAGTGTTTGGCTCTTTTTTCGATGATGAGATGTTGAAGACCGCGCTCGAGGAAGCGCCGCTTTGAGTTGACCTCGGACTTGACACCGTGAACCCTTGCGCCAACCGAAACTCCGCGTTATCCAGTTTAACTGTTTCCTGTTATTTGACAGAGGATAAAGATTATAGAGTTTTATAAGTGTTAATGCTCTTACCATTTCTACCTCGCCTGGAATATTCTCCGACTCGAAGGCATCGTAAAAACCTGAAATGAGAGTAAAAAATTTTATTCAAGGTCTTTTCATATTGGGATTAAATTTCTAATGGGCTAAAGTAGACAAGACAGTTCACCCTGATAATCTTGAAAAATAAATTGTTTAGTCAAATTTAATATTGAGGGGTCAATTTATTGACAGAAATTGCGCTTCTCTGACGTCATATCCTCACCCCTTCAGGGCCCCCATTTTAAGATTTAGTTCTAAATATGTCCAACACCTAAAGAGTTGTCTTACATAACCTCTAAATTTAAATTAAATTCGAATAAAGTCCAGTTCAGAGATCTATTAGAAGATGTGCCGGTGTTGCTTGTATTATCACATGGCATGCATGTTTAAACCTTAACCATTGCCTTAAACTCAATCATTGCATTAAGTTAATAAATGTGTTAAACATTTTTTTTAAATGTATACATTTCATTCATAAAATTTGGCTACAAACGCCCACGTACTATTTTGTTAGACGTCTGACCTCAGTCCCAGCCAATCAAGCGTGAAAAGTTGCACAGGTCCGGCCTTAAAGTTTATATGTATTTAAAATTTTATTATTCGGGATTTTTGGCTTTAGTTTTATATAAAGGTAGAAATTCAGGATAGTTGATAGCAAGATAACATTTAATTTAAAGATAGGTTAAAGTACGTAAAATCAGTTTAACCAAAAATTTTAATTTAATAAGTTTTGTGTTAGTTTTTAGCGCCATCAGTGGGGTGTTGTGTACAATAAGTGATGAAAGAATATGTGGTACAAATTACTTAGGCCCATTTATTCCGATTTACTTTTAGACACAAAAGGGGAAAATGTTTTGGTTTGTCTTCAAATTTTTTATATTTCCCTTTTTTGGGTATTGAGATTTATTTTTATTTGGTGGTTATTAACGGGGATTTTGGTTGCCACATTCAATGCCTTTATTATTGTTTTTTTTTTAATTTATACATGTTATGAATAACTTTCTCATGAAAACCCCATCTCTATATTTAGTACCAACATCTTTTGATAAAAAATAATTTTAATTAATATTTTTTAAAATAAACTTTTAATAGGTATGACGTGCAAGGGTGACTGTGTACACGTATAGATCAAATAAAATGCAAGAAGATATTTGTATAACGTGGATATATTTTCGGTCAACTTTCGTTAATAAATAGCCATCATTAGTGCTACAGGTCAAAATTTGACGGAAAACCCTTTCTCTAAAGGGGTCAACCTATTATTTCGAGAAACACATACGCAGCGACCTCAAAACCTTAATCTATGGGCTGGTATCCTGGGAGGAGAATCTTCTTCTGAGTGGGTGTTGGTTCTACCCATCGAATTTAATACCTTTGGTAACGAATAGTATAGAGTTCAATGGTTCTACCAAGGAACACTTTGTGTCTACCATTTTCTCTAATTAAAGAGAATAATCAATCAAGAATTTCGATCTCAGAATATACATTTATAGATATGTATAACCTCCAACAATTATTATGAACTGGTGTCTTCTTTCGCGAATAAGCAAATAAAACTAAATATTAAAAAAAATAGCCAGAGAGACTTAAATTAAATTTCCTTTTAATATGAGATGACATATGTCATACTACACGTTACCAAAAAATTAATATAAAATAACGCATTGTACAGACTTACCCTGATGACTTTCACTCTGGTTCATGTTCACTTCGGATCCACTCGCGGCATATTTTTTACACAAAACTAAAAAAATAGGTAAAACGTTTAATGTTGTATAGGATTAGAACAATCATTCACAGTAAAATTTTTTAGAGGGAAAACGTCATTTAAAACGAATTAAACAATTGATTTGACAAAACATGTCATAGAAACGGACCGGTACCGATGCGATTTACCTTTAGGTCTTATATGGGGGGTAGGGTATGAAAAATAAAAGAGCAAATATGTGGTAAATAAGGTACTTAAGGGGAATAAGGCCTAGCTAAGAAAAAAATTGAATAAAGTGAAAGACTGTAATGTTAATATTTAGTTTAATACACCAAAGTGCTTATAAGGTTTATATTAATTTTAACAAACTTAAAAAAATAATCTTTAAAAAAACTAGAAAACAAAAAATAAATATTAAGAAAAATAACGCAAATCGGCCTTATGGAGGTTTAATAAAGCCTATACATAAAAATGTCACAACTCGTTAATTGGGCGAAGTTTAGCAGCCATCGGAACACTCAAAATCATCCATGTCATTGACTGTTAAGCCAACACATTCCTCATGGTACCATTTAAGACATTTGCTGCACTGCCTCATATCGGCCTGCCTGTCTTCCTCACATCCATGGCAATACCATTCGGTACTTAACTTTTCCCTGGAGCTTTCAATATCTTTTTTCAATTTGGCACGACTTTTGTTCTCCTCGGTAAAAAGATCTCTAGTGACTGGAGTTCCTTTGTAGTTTAGAGCTTTTTTTCGATTTTTTTTTAGATTTTTCATTAGTTTTTACTGGTGTGGGCAAAAGCTCATTAAAAGAAGTGACTTTTGTTGTTCGTCTCTTTAATTCAGCAAGACCATGTCCCTCGGTCATCAGTCGAATCCGAGTCAGAAGAGTAAACATTGGAATAGGAAAATTTGCCAGACTTGTTGGATGCCATTCCAGACGGACCAGGTTGAGGAGATTCAGGTGGACGCCTATTTTCTTTGTTGGTATCATCCAGTGCCGGTACGTCTGAGAAAATTGAAGGAGCAAATGCTGTTTCTGGAATTGCCTCGGGATTTAATGGAAACAGACCAGTAGCCTTAAAACCGTTTATAATGTTACTATGTGTCATGCATTTAGACCAAACATTTTTTGTTATAAATTTGTGATTTTTCAGCATTGAATTTTATTCGAGAGAATTAAACTAATAACAAGGTCGCCGGATTGTAAAGATGTTTTCAACACAAGTTGAAAAGATTTTTTCATACAATTACTTAAGGTGGGTAATAAAGAGTTCGCAAGCTGTCCACACTAAAGATGAGTTCATAGAGTTTCAGTCCTGTGTTCAGTTCAGCCGAGTTCGTTGAGTGTTCGAAATAATAAAAAAAAAATTTAAATCTAGAATCTCCCTTTTTGTCATTAGAAATTTACATAAATTAAAGAAAAATGTCATCTCTGGAAAGCATGAAGAAAGTGATCTAATAATTGCTTGTGCAGCCTATTTTTTAGTAAAACAATTTAAAAAAAAAAGAAAATCAAGACCAGACGCTGGTGGCAAAGAAGTTTATTTAAAAATATGGTGGAGTTCCTTTGCTTAGAGATTTACAAATGGAGGACCAATTGAACCTATTCAAATAATCATAATACCTTTCAGACTATTCCAAAAAAAATTATGAAACCGAACGTGATTTCTTGAATACGGTTAAGTTACACAGACATGTATTGCCAGTCCGTTGACATGTAAATAAATGTCAAATGCTTGTTTTAATTTCTTACCATCGCTATTCCTGCTAGTCCTTCTTGGTGCCTCGTACGTTATATACATCTACTTTTTCTGCCTCACATTCGTCAAACTCGTAATACTTCAAACAGTCTTTATATGTTTCTCAACCTGTTTCGCATTAATGATTCTATGGTCCTTCTTTAGTACGTATTGTTCATCAGTGGGCACCGTGCCCAAAGAATATAAAATATCGAGGGAAGAAAATATCGAGTTAATAAGAGCCAGGACGTCGGACGAAAAGGACATTATGCTCGAAAATCTTTGTGAAAAACATAATTTGCTGGTTCAGACATGTACTACTACGGGAAGGATAAGGTATTTATAAATATAAAAATATCGAAAAAAAAATTTATAGAAGAATTTGCAGATTTTGTTCAATATGTATGCATATAAAACCCGATAGGAGTCACCACTGTTCGACGTGCGACAAATGCTTCTTAAGAATGGATCACCACTGTCCCTGGTTAAATAATTGCATAGGCTACAGGAATTACAAGAGCTTCATACTCCTTATTTTTTACACAGTTTTGTACTGCTTTTTCTTTGCCGGAACTAGTATCAGTTTAATTATTCAAACTGCTTTGGTGGACCAAATGAAAAATGTTAAACAGGCAATTCCAGTGTGTGTTGGGTAACATTTTTTATTATATCTCTTCTATAATTTTGTGTATTTATATAAATTTAAAAAAATGCGTCGTTGGTTAACCCATATACATATGTATAGACTCATTACTTATAACATCTTTAACCTATAAACTCTATACGGGTAAGATACATTTTTACACCATAATTCCTAATAAGTGCTCGAGTAATAAAAATTCAATTCTTATTTTCTAGATTTGGCTTAGCAGTGATAATGGGAGTAGTATCTTTGTTCTTTCTCTGCTACCACCTATACCTAACCGGTAGAAACGAGACAACGCTGGAGAACATGTACCCGCCAGATTTTCTGGATGAAGATATGTGTTTCGACTTAGGAGTACGCGGCAATTTTATCGAAGTATTCGGCAATAAGTGGTATTTGTGGTTTTTACCAGTATTTAGTTCGATGGGCAATGGATATGTATTTTTAGTAGAGAGGAAATAAATTCATTTGGCGTTCAAAATGATTTTTATTTTTAAATAATTTATTTTTAATCATTGGAGGAAGGATAGATATCTTGCTTATGGTGGCTAGGCCAAATCCTGTATGGAAAGGTCGCTACCCTCCCAATTATCGAACTAGCGTAGTGGGTAATGTCTGGACAGATAGGATAGCAGTAAGGAGAGTGAAAGAGAAACGAGACAGAGAAAGAGCGTGTGCGGAAATAAGCTGAACCCAGTAGATCGGCTACAGCGCGATTCATGGGGCAAGCATTGGAGATGGTTTGTGGTTTTAATGGCTTCTGCTACGAGGCAATCTGCCAGCACGATTTGGAGATTCGGGAAAACTGTCGGGTATGTACCCTGTTCCCCGAATCGATATTTTCACAATTTTTAATACTGAAATGCACGGTAAAGCCTTTCCTACGATGCATCCGGCATCATCCGGCCTGGCTACCGGCGTGAATAGGTTCAGCTACCACTGGCAAAGGGCAAGGGCAGGAAAGGGTCTAGGAAGGGTTCCAAAGGATAGGAAAGGAAAGAACGACCACGTGTTGACTGGGTGCAGGATGACGCGGAAGTGGGCTTGATACTTTCACTAAATTTACTTCTTAAAGGCACGTTATATCCAACGGCAAGGGGTAGGAAAGGAATCCGAAGGATAGGAAAGGAATAGAACGACCACGTGTTGACTGGGTGAAGGATGACGCGGAAGTGAAGCATTGGAGATATTTCTTAGAGCCTTCTGGCTTCTAATTCAAAGTGCTATCTGTGCACAATGTTGCAAACACTATTGGAAAATTTGCGGACGTTAGATAGGGTTTGGACGTCGAAAATGCGACAACAACGCATGTCTACGCCGCCTAATAAAACTCTTCAGGTGGCAGTTGACAGATACAGTGCCAAAAAGTTTTTCATTAAACTTTAACGCAGTTTAATCAAGCATTTTAGTTTGTTAATGGATTTTACTAATTAATGTTTTTTTCTTAATTCCTGTTCCTGGGAACTTCATGCAGAGAACCGAGAAATTAACAACGAGAAAAATAAAAAGACTCGAGTAATTAAAAACATATAGTTCCCTAAGGAAGAAAAAATTTCCTAATATTGGCAATACTAGAGGAAAACGTTGATAATATTAAATATTGCTGTAAATCTTTAACATAAATTCACTCGTGAATATTATGTGACGCGACCGGAAGTCAAGTAGGCTACTTACCAGTGCCTATTTTTGAGGCAGGTGGGCCCTAGGCCATAAAACATATTGGGCCCCCCCTTTCTCCAACCTTTTTAACACATTATAACCATAATTTTTTAGATAACATGATATTAGCAATAGCCATATTATTTTTAATTTTTAATAAATTTATTAAAAAAAACTATACAGTTTATAACTATACCGTTTATTTGCACAGATTAAACTGTGCAAATTTATTAAATTACTGAGCTATATAGTATGTGTTGCATATATTATCTACGTTATAATTACTTAATTAATAAATAATTTTTTCACTTCAAAAATATACTACAAAGGGACTGAATGTTTTTTTTATATAAAGTGACTAATTAAACCAATAATTATCATATTTAAAAAAAGAGAAGTTTTATTTTAACAAATTTCTATAAAAAGCTTAAGGAAAAAGAGCATTCCATGAAAACGTTGTCTATTAAAAACAATCAAATATTCTTAATATACCTATACTCGTAAGTACATCAAACAAACAACAACAACAAAAAAATAAACATAAAAAAACTACACTAAAAATATATTAAAAAACCATAAACATATTAAAATATCTACATTTTACGTTTTCGCATTTTTAGTTCGGCAAAATCATCTATAACTTTATCTACATCTACAGTACTGAATATGTCGCTTTCTACATTCAGAATAGCCAATAATGCCGAATTTTCTTGACTTTGACTTGAGAGAGTTTCTTAAGTATGATTTTACTCTTTTTAGAGTTGAAAATGATCTTTCACCTGATGCGTTGCTTTTTGGTATTGAAAGATATATTCGAAGGAGAATATCGATATTGCAAAATGTTGATAATATGTTTGAGTTTATAATAAATTGCAACATATTTTTTGGATTTCTTGGTACATTGTTAGAATTGCACAGTTGTTTAAATTGTGCAAGTTCGTCAGGCAATTCATTCACATCAATATCTTTTGCATAAAGCTCCTCAATATTCTTCAAATTGTTTTAGACTATTTGATCTGAACACGGAAAATCTATGAAAAGTATATTAAAAATATCACTCACACATGTATAGGAGTCTCTTCTTTTTGTTAATTCTGTAATTAGCTTATCACATATTGGAATAAAAGTATTGATTCTGAAGTCTTCACTACCTTTTTTAACAAATGAAACATCTTCTGCAAGACCTTCATTGGCAATTTTTTTTTCCGACTTCTAGAAGTCAAAATTTTATAATCACTGTTGGGCTGAAGTTTTCTTGCCTCATTTTCAATATCATTGAATTGATTTCTTAAATGATCGATGAATTGAATCAAACTGTTATAAAGACTACAAGCAACAGTCAAACTAGTGTCGAAGCAAATCTTTGGCTTCAATCGTGGTAGGTATTTTCTGATTTATGTCTTTTTGCAGCTCTTCTAAGGTAATTTTAATTTCATTAAAACCAAGTGCTATGGACTTACAGCATGGTCTTTTCACGGTTGGCGGCTTCGCGTTGGACATTGCTAATTTTTTTTGAAGTAAATTCCATGTATGGAATTCCATATGGAAGTGGATGCGGATAGAAAATTGTATAAACATTGTATATTATCAAAGTAGGTGGCCGCTTCGAAACAACATTCAGCTGCACTATTGCCTACCAAATTTAACGAATGACTGAAACAAGGTACAAAATGAGCACTATTTAAAATATTTTTTATTTTCGCCTGGACTCCGTTATATCTTCCAGACATATTCGAAGTATTATCTGCAGTATGTGAAAAAATTTGCACAAACCCCAAAAACCTTTCGACCGGTTTTCCATATCGCAGAACATACCTTACAATTAAAGTTAATTGATCGATATGGGAAATGTCTGGTGTAGAGTCAACTATAATTGAAAAATATTTTGATGAACTGCAATTCTGATACTATTGAATCTTTTACTTCATTTGCAAGGAGTGTTATAAACTCGTTGCAAATTGTCGGAGAAATATAGCTCACCTGACCACTACCAGGGTTCCCATATTTTTTTAAATGATCGGGTAAACGGATCAAATTTACTAAGAAATTCTAAAGCACTTAGAAAATTCCCATTGCCCTTGACAAATATTTGGTTTATAGAGCCGTAAAATGCTAATCCGTTTTTTTCAAGAAATTTAATAGTTGCCACTACTCTCTGCAAAAGGCTTCTCCAATATTTCTTTTCTTCATGATAGCATTTTTCCATTTCTGTATCAATACGTCCCTCCAATCGACGTCTGCTCACCAATGTTCCAATAGAAGTAATGTGTTCGCGTGAAGAATTATGACTTTTCAAGCTTTTACTAATATTTTTCCAGTCTTTATAACCGTCAGCACTAAGACTAACAGTTTTGTTAGCAAACAATTTGCAAACGTAACAATAAACCAAGCCAGATATTGGACTATAAACTAACCATTCACGAAGTACTTTTTCCCCGTTTACTTTCACTTTATAAAAAGCTGAATATTTTAATTTTCTAGTTTTGTTTGTTTCCACTTGCTTAATACATCCTTCTATTTTATCCATGTTTTGTTCAGGTGGATTATCTACAAAATAATTTTTTTAAATCAAACTCAATTGTTTTGGCCAATTTGCAATATCGGTAGGAACCATAGGAGCACATGAGCACGTGCATCTCCAAAATAAATGAAAAAAATATTAAAATAACCATTTAATACCTTACAAATACAATTATACAGGATATTCCAAACTTTAATAAGGCTGATATTTATAAATTTTCTTCAAATAAAAGCAGGACAACGGACGTCTTAAAACTGCAAGAATTAAAAAATACTATTACTAATATTTATACATTTATTTTCTGTCCAAAAAGAAACTAAACTATTTTTACTTGATGCCTTCTCATATTTTTTTCTTCTACGTTTAATACAGCTACGTAACCAAAAAAACATGTATGGTAGTTGCACAAGAAAAATAATTAAAAATGGATTAAATTTACACTAATTTGTACCCTCTTTATCATAGACCACGAGCCGCTACTGACTTAATATGAGATTGGTGGATTCGAGACTTAGTCTGGTTAAAAAAAAAGAACAACTTAAATTAGCAATATAAAAAAACAACTTACGTTCTGACAAACGTTCTGGAAAATGCTGGTTCGTTCGCTTACCAGTATATTTTATTTAAATTACACATCAAAGTACCACTAAATAGACTGGAGGAACTGTTTCCAGTATTACTGTCTTGAAATAAGTTATAACTAAAATCACTACAAATTATACGGTCCAGCCCGCAAGCGATTTTGGGCAAAGCCAGGTTTTTGAGATTACCCAAAATGCATAATCGCCGCATATTTATAAGAGCCCTCCATATGTGTATATATTTTGGTTTTTGGAAAAATCGCGCTTTACTAATTAGGTGGAATATATAGTTTTGGAAGTTATAGTTGTTTATAGTTTTCTACATCTAACACTTCAATAATTTTTTACCAAAAAACTTTCGTTTGTAGAGATTTGCAACCATCTAAAATCGATTTAGATATTTATTAGTAATTGCCTAAAAAACTTTAATTCGAATCCTTTGGGAGTTTTGGAAGTTATAGTCGTTTATATTTTTCTACATCTAACATTTCAATAATATGTTACCAAAAAACTTTCGTTTGTAGAGATTTGCAACCATGTTAAATCGATTTAGATATTTATTATTAGTTGTATAAAAAAGTTTCATTAGAATCCTTTGGGAGTTTTGGGAGTTATAGTCGTTTATATTTTTCTACATCTAACATTTCAATAATTTTTTACCAAAAAACTTTCGTTTGTAGAGATTTGCAACCATGTTAAATCGATTTAGATATTTATTATAAGTTGTATAAAAAAGTTTCATTAGAATCCTTTGGGAGTTTTGGAAGTTATAGCCATTAAGTTTTTTTAATACATCTAACAATTCAATAATTTTTTACCAAAAAACTTTCGTTTGTAGAGATTTGCAACCATCTAAAATCGATTTAGATATTTATTATAAGTTGTATAAAAAAGTTTCATTAGAATCCTTTGGGAGTTTTGGGAGTTATAGTCGTTTATATTTTTCTACATCTAACATTTCAATAATTTTTTACCAAAAAACTTTCGTTTGTAGAGATTTGCAACCATCTAAAATCGATTTAGATATTTATTATAAGTTGTATAAAAAAGTTTCATTAGAATCCTTTGGGAGTTTTGGGAGTTATAGTCGTTTATATTTTTCTACATCTAACATTTCAATAATTTTTTACCAAAAAACTTTCGTTTGTAGAGATTTGCAACCATGTAAAATCGATTTAGATATTTGTTACTAATTGCGTAAAAAAGTTTCATTCGAATCCTTTGGGAGTTTTGGAAGTTATAGCTTTCAATTTTTTTTTGTACATCTAAAAATTCAATAATTTTTTACCAAAAAACTTTAGTTTGTAGAGGTTTGCAACCATCTAAAATCAATTTAGATATTTATTATCTTTTATAAAAAAAAGTTTATCCAAATCCTGTGAGAATTTTGGGAGTTAGAGCCTTTTTCATTTTTTTACCATTTGACTTTTTAATTAATTTTCACAACAAAACCTTAGTTTGTAGAGGCTTGAGACCATCGTCAGTCGATTTAGGTATTCATTGTTAATATATGGACAAAAAATTATTAAAATCCCTTGGGAATTTCAGGAGATACGGGCATTATATTGATTAAATAACAGGGAGCGCGGGCTATAAATTGGTCGCTGGCAACCGGCATATGCTGCGTTCTCGATTTGATTGCTGGATATCGATCGGACGCTAGCTTCACACACATACAAATTAACTACTCCCAGTTTGAATAAGAAAAACTACCGCAACGCACTTTGGGTCATAAATATAAAATTAAAAAGGCACCGTCGGACCGTCGCTTTACGCCGAACTTTAGTGTAAGCCGCCTAACATGCAAAAAAATCCTTGTTTGGTCTGGGCCCATTTGCGGCGTTTAGAGTAAGAAGAAAAAGTCTTTATTCTATTCAATGCCGATGAAATATAATTTTTTTAAACCCAAACATTTTTTTATCAAATTTAATTTTTTTTTAATTAAAATATTATTTTATAGTACAGGGTACAGGTAGGAAATAAAATAATGCAAATTTCCTTAATATCACAGCGATTTTCGGGCCCTTCCAAATTACGGGCCCTAGGCCTAGGCCTAGCGGGAAAAAAGGCCCTGCTACTTACTGGTAATGACAGTTGACAGCTTAGCAAACCATGAGATCCAATGTTGTCAGGTATAGCTTAACAAGATGATGGGAAATTTGAATTGGTTTTTTTGTCGAGTTGATTTTGGTGGTGTAATATTTAAAAAAATTAAGTATTATAATTATAATTATATAAAAAATATTATTCATTTTTTTTAATTATTTAAACTTTACACACTATTGAAATTATATTTTTAGTAGAGCATATACTTAAGTTCTATCATTCTATAAAAGAAAACTTTTGTAAGCTAAGCCTTGGACTTTTTTATTAGTTTATTTAATTGAAAAATATGAAGAACAATATATTTTTGACTTAACATTTGCAGAAGTTTAGGCCTCCATGAAGCTTAGTATTATATGTACTTTTTTATATTATTTATTTATTTTTTTTTATACAACGCCGGAATCAGTCCTTGTAGACAGATACAATGTTTTCTAGATATTTTCTGTTAGGTAAATATTTATATTTTTAAAATAACGCGGTTTATATTAGTCCGGATTATTGTGGTCGCCCTGTATATGGGATTCTCTTTTGGGGAAACTTCAAAAAAATTACCTCTTGCGAGTTTCTTGATACGTTGGCGAAAATTCTCAATAGCCTTAATAGATGGCATCGCGGTAAAGAGATAGTAAACATTGCTCATAGATGGCAGGACGCACCACACGGTTTCTCCCTTCCTGTTTGGAAACTAATGCGACGTTGCCGCGTATAGATAAAAGCCAATATAATCTACTGATTTAATCATGTCTAAACCAATCATGTTTTATCATGTTATCTTACTAACTATATCGATATTCGCACTAAAAACGATATAGTTATAATAATTGTTATATGGTGAAATATAATTACGTATCATGAGATTTTTAGGTTTTAAATAGGAGTTCGTTAACACTTTTTAGGACATCGGTCTCCTGATGGCGGCATAAACCTCCGGCAACGCCGACTAATTTCCCAAGTTCCTATTCGAACGGACTTGCGAGTTTGTCTTGTCAAATGTTTTTGTGTATTTTAAAAGTAGTTTTCCCCTAGTTAAACCGAATTTTAAATTATAATTCTACGTGCAGTGAACTCTACGTGAATCGAACTGTGTTTTAAATTGTTGGTTATCGTGCAAAACCCCCGTGGAACCGAGCAATTCGACTTCAAACATTTCCGAGTCTCGGTACGTTCAGATCGTAACGGAGACCGGGGCAGCCATGTTGTAAAGAATCCTATCTGGCATCATGGGTTAACGCGTCCAAAATTGTCGCTCTTTTACCAATAGGGATACGTCGGGAAGTAAAAGAAAGCGGTCGAATTAACGAGGAAATCGTGAATTTTTTGGCAGGCAAGTGCTTTAACGGTGTTGTGAGGCGAGTGGACCGCTCTCGTCGCCCGCGATATGTCTCTGCGCACGGGCTAGTGAATGCATATCTCTACTACATTCAACCAAGTTGTCGGGCAGCGCAGGGAGTTAACAACGTAACGATATAAGCGAATAAACGACAGACTGGTCGAACTCGGAACTGCCGCCTCAGACGAGGAGGAGCAGCTTCGCATCCCCCTAAATGAAGCAGCAGCAGCAGGCAAAACCGAAAAACAAACATATTTCCGCCGCCGGTATGTGTTCTTCCGCTGTCGCGTTGTTCACGCGCTAAGCGATATCCGTGAAAAATCGCCCTCGTTTCCAGTAGTTGAAACGTGTGCGAGGCCATTTTCGTCGGCGCGATGGCCGATATCCTCGGAAAAGACCCGGCCACGTACTCCAGGGAAAAGGAGGCTTTCCTACGCGATTTGAAGCATTTCCACGATACCAGGGGGTAAGTTGATCGGGGGGAGGGTGCTTGATTGATTCCCTCGAAATTGCCGCGGTTGATGGGCTCGTTTTTATTTTGTCTTGTCTTTGTTGCAGAACTCCGTTTAGGAGGTGCCCTACCCTAGGTGGTAGAGAGATTGACCTCTTTCTGCTTTATACTTTGGTTACCCAGGAAGGTGGATGGATCAAGGTGAGCTTTTTTTCACTTATATTTAATATTATGTTAAGTAGTCTCATTGTTAACAAATAATATAAAATAATAATTATTAACCTTGAGTATAATATACATGTGTTTAATTTAGCAGAATTTAGCACATACAATAATATATAGTAATCGGGTGTATATAATATACTACTAAAAACTGGGAGCTATACAAAGAGCCATGAACATTGATTTTTATAGGTTCAAATTCAAAATGTTAAATCATAAAATACAAAGTATTTGTGGACACCTCTTCCTACTAGATAAAACATTCACCATGTAAAGAGTAACTAAATAGTGATTAAAAAGTATCTAAATCTAATAAATAAATAATAAGTAGCAAATAGAAATAAAATACAGAAAGGAGAAGCAAAATGCAATATTTCCAATAAATAAATAATAGTTTAAAAGAACAAGCTTTTATTGCTAATTGAACTAAAAAGTAGAAAATTATTTTTAATTACAAAGAGTTTTTATTACAGTAGTAGAAGGTTGGACAATCAATAAAACTGGACCTCTAATAAAATTTAAGTTATTAACAAAATAATTCAAATCAAAATAAAAAGAGTGGGCTGCTCGATATATTAAATATGACAATAATTATTCTATTGGCAACTATCTATGAGAGAAGAGTTATGAAAACTTTGAAAACTTTTATGAAAAGTTTTTACTTTGATTTGAATTATTCTGTTAATATCTTAAATTTTGTTATGATTTTTGTTTGAGGTAATTAATTATTATGATTGATTGTCCAACCTTCTACTACTGTAATAAAAACTGTTTTTAATTAAAAATTATTTTCTACTTTTTGGTTTGATTAGCAATAAAAGAGTGTTTTTTTTAAATTATTATTTATTATCTTGTTGAAAGCATCTCATATTACCTGGACACTTTCAGGGCCAGTGACATGTTCAAACTTTTAATACTCTCATTATTAAAATCAATAAAATGCATGTTAACTGAAAAAGTATACGAATTTGATAAATAGAAAATACAATGAATTAAACATACAATTAAGCAAAATTCTGCTGGCTGTCTGTGCAACTATAGACAGACCCATTTAAATGTCATTTACCACCTATTGTTTTTGAACGTTAACAAAACTTTGTGTGTGTCAGTGTAAATAATAAAGAATTTAATAATCCTGGCAGTTCTAATAAGGATAATGGGAAAGTGTTATCAAATTATTGCATCATCATCGGTCCTTGATATGTGTGCAAAGTTTCAAGTTGATCATACTTTTAGAAACCAGTGAAAATCAAGCTCAAACATTCTGTTAAATACATAGATGCAACCCGAGCTAATAAAAGCCTGTTAAAAAGGCAACCATCATAAATATACAGCATTTTTCGTTGATCATGTTACAAACTTCTAGGGTAGATAGAATATGTAAAAAAAAGAAAAGTTTATCCGGAAATGCTTCCTCAGGGAGCTAGAGCTCTTTGAAGATAATCTTTAAAAACTAGTTTTTGTTTTATAGCTTCGGAACTACTAGTTATTGCAACCAATTTTGTTAGTATGTTTATTCTTTTGAACCTACTAAACAAATCTTTTTAACTAGGGGAGTGGAAACCAGGGGGATATTTGGTAAATTTATCCCCATTTCTCTAAGACTTCAATTTCTGCCCATTTGTGTATCAGATTATGATGCTCCTAGGCCTTTTGCATAAAAAAGGGGCTCTCAGCAAAAATCACTAAATATCACCGTTTTTGTAAAAATCAACTAAAAGTAAATTAAGATACACCAGAATTAATTATTTTATTAATAATGCTAAAATTCATTTTTCCGTTCAAACTTTCAAATATATTATGTGCAAAATACAGTTATATATATATATAAATCAAACAAAATAAAATAGGATAAATACCATAATGCTTCACAATTTTTTTTCTCTCATACTAACATACAAAAATTAAAGTTATAACAATATTTAAAAAAAAAAGACACAAACAATACATTGAGAAGACTTAACTATAATTGAATGCATTGAGGTATTCTGTGGTGTCATAGAATGATTTTTTAGGCAACATTTTTTCACTTCAATTTTGACATTTTTCAAGGATAGACATAACAGAGTGAAATAGGGCATGATATGTAGTGCTCAAAACATCAAATCTGAACCTCCTGAGTGAGTCAGTAGTCAAAGTCAGATAAACCTAAATGGTCCAAGAAGTATTCTTCTATAGTTGCCTTTTACAACTAACATCATTCTTACCTCTCTCCAAAATAACTTATAAGAAATTGTCTTACGAAGAGGCTATGGAAGATGGTTAAATATTTTTTTACTTTCATAAAAATTGATTTTTTGATTAAGGAATAGGTGTAGGAATTGGTAAATTTATATTATAAATAAGTGTTATTTACATTTTCCGATTGGATAACCAAAGAATATTTCTTATGCATCAAAGCAACAGTTGCAGTATAAATAAAGATGGAAGAGTAAGATTTTCTGGAAAATAAAGTGAGATTTGCAAGATTCATGATACTTAAGAAGATACAAATATCTTATGATTTTTGTGCTGCAGAAGCACAAACACAGAGTTGAATAAATTTGCGGATGCATGCCCCCAAAAACAAATCCCAAAGTGTAAGTGTGATTCTACTAGAGGTGATTTATTAGGAACGGCGTGATTAGCGACCGTGATTCGGTAATCACCGTTCTTTTAAATGGTCACTGTGATCACTGTATTTTTAATATTTACATTTAAGGAGTCGCCTGGTGGCGGGCCAACTGGCCGGGCTTTGGTTAAAAGCTGTAAAAATATCAGTCATCACTCATACATCATAAGCATTTAGCTTGAAGTCCTTCCATGACAATAATATACACTATTGGAACGGTAACAGGTATCTCGAAATCACGGGTCGCCGTGATATGATTATTTCAGTCACCGCCGTTATTGGCGATTTACAAATCACGGTGACAAAATCACGGATAGTGAAATATCGCTCATATCTAGACTCTACCAATGAAAAATAGGCGTCTTTAGCTAGTAATATACCTACTATTACTTCTAATTATTGTTCATATAGCAAAACATTTAGATGCCAACTTGGAAGAGAGCTGCTCAATGTGATCTTCAAGCTTTAAAGTCACTAAATATACCTAAGAATTAATTAAAAATAATAGGGGAAGAACAGAGCCCTGTGGCACACCTGCTGTGACACTTAACTTTTCTAATTTAGAAACAGCAAAATGAACCCTTTGACACCCGTATATATGAAAATGATTTTAACCTTTTGAAAATTGGACTTCTAAAACCATACATCTCTAATTTTTGCAACAGTATTTTATGTGAGATCGCAGAACACGACTGCGGCTGCATCCCCATCATTGACGCTCAGATAAAGCTTCTCCAATATATAAAAATCTGCATCTTGGAACCCTGAAAGCCAAATTGAGCTTTATTTAAGAGAGATTTTTATTCTAAGAATGGATTCATCCTATTTTTAAGCAGCTTTTCCACAATTTTAGAAAGTGAATGAAGTAGAGATATAGGTCTGAAGTTAGCAGGGGTGCCCTCTCCTTGCTTAAAAATGGGAAAAAACTATAGCTTGCTTTAACAGGACCGGAAAGTTACCATCCAAAAAAGAGGCATTAATGCATTTAGCCAATGATAATAGTGCGATGGAGGCAAATTTGCTAGAACTTACATTGAAATTCCATCCCAACCTGAAGAACATTTAGATATAAAGTAGTCTAAAAGTAAACAAAGACAAACCAGCAGTAGAACACTGGATAAAACCCAGCACTTTCATTGCCATACCAGTCACCTGATTGATTTGACTTTTAAAAGACAACCTGGAGTCAATAAATATTCCCAAGTCAGGAACCTCTGTTTTGACACCAATTGCTGCATTGTTTTGTTTTATAATGAAAACTAATAGGGTTTCTTCGCCTAGAAAAAGTAATCTTATAGCACTTATTGATATTAAGGGGGATATTCTATTTAAGCACATGTCAAAAAACAAATTAAGGTCTTCCTGCGGGAGCATAGCATCATATAGGGATGTGATAAACCTAAAGAGTAAACAGCGTCATATATTCAGCGAACATTAGCACACTACAATATTTAAGTTTCCAAAATTAACAATCTGCATTCTACCTCTGATGAATCCTGAGATCCACTGAAGAAGAGGCCCCACAATACCTAAAGCCCTAAGGTTCTGCAAAAGTACCCCATGATTAACCCGATCGAAAGCTTTGGAAAAATCTGTATATATCAAGTTAACCTGAAGTCTCTTTTCTAAGCAGCTGTAAATTCCTGGACAGGTGTGTAAGAAATTTTTGTAAATTTTATTAATATAAATAAATCAGTATTCAGTAAATAATTGTAGTGAAAGGACCCAACACTCAAAAAGACCCTCCCGTTCTGTCGAAACGTGTAATGTATTTGGCGCTCGTCGGCCGTATCACCGCTTGTGCGGTTACGGGCAGAATGCTTCTCGCTTTGCTCTGCCTTCTTTCTAAGCAGTAAGCCCAGTAAGCATCATCAATCGGAAAAAGTTTGGACTAGTAGGAAGTCGCCGGAATGCCGATAGGCGATATCTGCTGAGCTTTGTGTGAGAGTGAGTGGTGTGCGGTGCTGCCTGATGTCGTGCGACGACGATCCGATGGGATCGCGGACGCGTGCGATGCGATGGAGAAAAGGTGGGCCCGTCCTCCTGGCGCGTGCCGTACGTTACTCTAGGTCAGGGTCGCATTCGCTGTTACTGTTTTGCTTGTCCCTGTGGCGCCCTGTCTCCTCTGCTCTCCCCGCCCCCCCCACACACACACATAAACACACACTTTCCCCGCGAACCGCTGATGCACACCGTTTAACGAATATGATGAATCCGTTTTGTTGGTTCGAGGATCCTAGCCAATCAGCAGAAGTGAGTTCGGCTTGTTATGTACTGTATCTGCGATGCATCGTGGCATATGGTTCCGAGTTTCATCGTGATTCTACCTGAGATATTACTGTTTGGAAAACACATTCCAAACAAGGTAAACCCCAAATAAAATTGTGCCGCCACTGTGTTTTAGACAAAGAAATCTTTTACGTATGTTCGTCCCTCTTTACCTGTTCTGGGTTCCGATGGTGAGAAAACCATACAAGGTAACCTTTTAAGTTTATTGTACTGTATGGCTGACTAATCTACTCAGATTTCATAATGTTACATGTAATTTATGTAAAGTAGGTACCTACAAAACAAAAAGATTCAGTGTAGTGCTTTCCTGATTTAAACCTAGAGTTTACTGGTGAATTAGTGTCTCGATGAGTGTTATAAAAATAAAGAGACAGTTTTTCCTTTGCTTTCCTTATATTTAAATTAAATTGATACCAAATTCATGTAAAAAAGGTGTCAATTTTTGCTCTTATTTTTGATAATTTGTTTTGTTGTATATTGATAATTTTACTGGTGTTATTTTAGTTAAGAAAAGTATGGATGGATGAGCGCATGACTTAAATTTATGATTATTTGTTTTCCTTGAAATACACCCCAGTTTTCTTATTTTAACACTGGTTGAGTGACTACTGAGATATTTGTTTTACAACAAATAAATATTCTCACAAATGTAATTATTTGGTGTTTTATTTACTAGTTGCAGTCCTAGCCTAAATAAAGGTAAAGTAGCTCAGGGTTTTGGTTAAGTACCTATACCCGAATAAAATTAGACTTGATCCGGTTGCCTCTGGTAAAAAAAGTTCTTCTATTTGTATTTGTACATTTAAAATAGAACCCCTATGGTAGCAGTGGCGAGGCAAATACGAAAATTTGTTTTTGTCCACTCTAATTACCACTAATAGGTTTTAGCGAACTGATCGCTGATGTTCTTACTTAGTTGCAGTCAAAATTAAATCAAAATAAGCTTTATTGTTATGAACAAATATTGGTTGTTAACAAATGAACTTAAAATTAAGAAAAAAAAATGTATACAAAAAAATGAGAAAAATAAAAATCTATATACAAAAACATATACACTGTAGACTCCACAAAACATAAATAAAAATTAGTAACGCCCTTATTTAAGTATTTTTTTGTACATAGAATGCAAAAACGTATCAAAATGTACACTCACATCACATGCACAAGAATAGCGCAACTGGCGAAGTTAAGCCTCCTGGCCATTCTTCCAGTCGACCAATTCGCCGGATATTAAGTTCACCATCTTTAAATATTAAGATAGGAAGTCCAATACAATGTTTTTAAGAGTTGACACTGATGATAAAACAGTTTTAACCAAATATAACAATGCAATATACATATACAATATATCTATCTGTCACTAAAAAAGTCCTAAAAATCTACTGCACATCTAATAACTACCTCTTGTATTTCGACCTTAAATAACCAATATTGCATAATATCTTAAATTGAAGAGGTAAATTATTATATAAATTAACACAATTAAAACTGAAGTTCTGTGCTGTGTTGAATAATTTTTTCTCATAAAGAGTGATTATGCACAGCCTCCTTATAAATTAGTTTTTTAAACAAATATACTGGTTGTTGACACATAATATTTAGTTTTCTAGAAAATAGTCAGGTTAAAATTATATCAGTTACCGCACTTAAACATGATCAAACTTTCTTAATTTATAAATAAATCTCCAGCATGTATTCTGAACTTCTTTTTAGTAAAGATTTTAAATGTTGTTCAAAATTAAGCTGTACATCTATACACAAACCCAAATTTCTACTGCAGTTAGCAAAACTCAACTGAGTATTTTCAAAAGCAGTAACATTGTAGTTTTTGTAGGATTAATAGTCAGATTATGTTCTGTTGAGTATTGCAAAATATTTATTTATTGCTCTTCCAATGAGCAATTGCCCAATTTACAACAATATAAAACAATTTTACAAGAGAAGAAAAACCTAACCTACACTACACATTGCACAAAAATCAATAATACCTGATAAAAACCATAAAAATAGATAGAGTACAATTTTACTTAAATATTTTCACATCACAGAACATTGGCTTTCAACAGTCTTAAAAACTTTATTTTATTAGTAAAACAATCCAACTGATCCGAGTACTGGTTAGCTAGTTTGCCTGCCCTGGCAACAAAGGAATTATTTCCATAATTGGTTTGGTGGGATGGAATATGGAATGAGGGTTTCTGACGGGTCAGCCTATAAGGAACATATAGACCAATTTTACTGAGTATATCTGGGCAGCAAGATCCAGAATGAGGAATGTCATTGAAGACTGACAGGTCACAATGTGTTTGAAGAGTATGGATATTAAGTTCAGATTCAAACTTGTGGTAGATATTAGGAAGTGGAACATTCCTTTTGAAAGCAATGTATCTTAAGAATTTGTGCTGAACCTGTTCAATCATCTGAATGTGGTTGTTATAATGAGGTGACCAAATACATGAACCATATACCCTAGGTGAGGACAAACTAGTGCACAGTAAAGAAGCTTAATAGAAGCAATGTCCTGGAATTGGTGCACCTCTTAATAAAACCCAGCATTTGCATAGCCTTTAATACAGTTGTTGTAACACGAAGAGAAAAATGTAACTGGGAGTCCAAAGTTACACCAAAGTCTTTTACACTAGATAACACTTCCAGAGGAGTGCCATTAATAATAGTATAAGTATGCTTAAGCTGGCCTGTGCCTCGAGAGAAAACTATCCAATGACATTTACTGGTATTCAAGAGCAAGCCTGTATAAGTTATTAGTGAAGTTTAAGGCAATCATCCAAATTTGAGACTCTATGGTAGACCTTAAGGTCATCCGCAAATTTCAGATAGTAGCTATTCATGAAACAACTTCCAATATCATTGATGAAGATGTTAAAAAGCAACGGCCCCAGGTGGGATCCTTGGGGAACACCAGATGGAGTCGGTATTTCATTTGATTCAAAATTGCACAGTTTATAACATTCTGCCTATGTTTTTTTTTTTTTGGGTCGGTGGAGAAGTTCTTTATGAACACTGGTTACGCGGCGCCGCCCCCAGTAGTGTGGGACTCAGTGTCGAGTCTGTTTCGTTCTGTACCCACTAAAACTCCACCGCTGGGTGGTGCCCTGTGGCTCCGCACACTGCAGTCTGCTAAAAAAGCAGTCCTATTGTGTCCCATATGTTTAGTCCCACAGGTTCAATTCTGTAGCTTCAAGGAAGTCCAGGATTGTGCCCAGTGGTAGATTTCTTATACCCTCTGGTGAGAGTTTCTCTTCCCCCAGGAATGTTGCCCTGGTTTGATTAAATGCTTCACAGAAGCACAGTATGTGAAGAGTTGTTTCGTCCTCCTCATTGCATCCCCTACATAGCGAGGTACCTGATTTCCCTAGCGTATGCAGGTGTTTCCTGCTGGGCGCATGGCCTGTAAATAGCCCCGCGACCCTTCGCAGTTGTTGTCTGGAGAGGCCCAGTATGTTCTCACCCTTCTTGAAGGGTGGGCTGCCTATAAGTTTGCCTATGGTTAGATAAGTATCTTTTCAGCCACATACAGGGGACCGGTGCCGTACTTGCTTAGTTTGCTTAACAAAATTGCATGATTGACGCGGTCAAAAGCTTTACTGAAGTCCGTATAGGCTGCATGTACATGACAACCTTCCTCAGCAGCATCATCAGGACAGTCTGGATTAAACTGAAATAAATTAATTGGGTATCATCCGAATATGCTTGCATGTGCGTTGATACAATAGAAAACATATCTGCAGTATAAATAACATACAATAAAGGGCCAAGTATGAAGCCTTGTGGCACTCCTGAAATAATATTTCTACTCTGCTCTGTCTCACCACCTATCCTAACTACCTGCCTTCGACCTGTTAAATATGACCTAAAGAACAGTATTTCAACCTCTCCAAAACCATAATATCAAGGTAATAAATTAATATAGCAGCCATTTGGCTATCTTGAATTTTTACAATGTTGTCAGTAATATTTAGAAGTGCGGCTGTTGTACTATGACTAGATCTAAAGCCCGATTGATGCACAGGAAAAAATACATTTGTATTAAAGTAATCAGTGATCTGAACATGAACTACTCTTTCCAGAACCTTATTACAGGAAGCAGACTAACAGGCCTCAAATCTGTAAAACTGACAGGATCATGTTTTTTAAGCAGTGGGGTAACAAGAGGGTAACAACAGCAAACTCAGTAGGTATTTATATCACAGAAAACTTAAGTTATGAAATTTAAAATTTTAAGTCTCTCTGCTAAGCAGCACTATGAAGTTGCAGGCATTTTGTCAAAGAAATCCAATGTGCAACTCATCCCTATATGACAAAAGTTCTTTAAGAAATTGATGTACATAAAGCTCTTATCATAACAGGAGATTTTAATGAAAGAGATACTTGAGCTCTAAAACTTTGTAATATTGCAAACATGAAACAAGAGGCATAACTAAGACAATTCGGTAAGTTATTGATAAATAAAACAAAAGAGGGCCCAAATTGCTGCCCTGAGGAACACCAGAGGTGGCCAAATACTCCATGGACAAATATCTATCAACCTATCAAACCGTTTGACTTCTTCCCTCACAGGAAGTGAATTTAAAAATTTGAAAGCATTAGTTGAAAGGCCAAATTTATCTAGTCAAGAGACAATGATTAATCTTATCAAATGCTTTTGCACAATCTCAGCAGCAGTTTGAAAAAAGACATAAATTTGTAACTGTAGATGTTAATGCTCCCTTTTGAGACTCTTGATGCATTTATCCTATTACACCAGGGGTAAATTCCATTAGTTTTAAGTCAGTTTTTTATTTTTGTAGGCACTATCTGGATAAGGCAGCAGCAGTTGTTTCATTCTAAATAAAACGAAATTTAGTTGTATGGTGTCTAACACCATTCAGGTTCTCTCCACAGTAGTTCTCCATTCAAAATGTTGGTATCATCAACAAAGTGAAATATGCCTGTCTACTACAACACCACCATTGATGTTGAAGGATTTAAACAGAAACAGGCCTATTTTTAGACTTCTCTGTGGCACCCCCATAACCATGTCTTCTGAGTAGTAGTTATGGCCATTTTTTCAAATACGATTCTAATTATCTCAGTGGTAAATCAACTAAAATGTCATGATTGGGTAGTCAAAAGCTTTTGAGAGGTTGAAGAAGGAAGAGTTTCACATGTTGAAATTATTGCAAAAAAATTATTTAATGGCAGCTGTTTAATTTCATTATGAGACAGTATACCTATATATAGCAATAGACCAGCTGAATCTTAATGTCTTAGTGACATCTATGAAATGTAATTTGTCTTAGGTTGAGAATTCCAGATACTAATCACAAAATGTCAATTATAAAGACTTTAGTATCAATCAATCTCTTCTTTATAATGGCTTAACTGGTAGGTATTGCGTGTTAATATCGAGTACAATCAAGACTCGTTTGCCTTGGTTGGATTTCTCCTGAATATCATCATCTCACTGATCCGATTGCTTAAAATTTCATCACATACAACGTACATGAAAGACTAGCTAAGACCGTACGTACATACGTTACATAAATAAAAATCTCGGTTATTCTAATAATACATGCCAGGCAACCAGAACAGAAGGTAAACGTTAACTTTTTCAAGCAGAGCGTGGCTCGAGTGAACAAAACAAAACCAATAACAGATTTAAATATAAACACCATGAGAAATTCTATTAAAAGAAAAACTGGTTCGGCATGTATCGGGGCGAGCCGAGAATTTTTCTCGGGAAGGTGCGCGCGCCTCCTTGCATCATGTTATTGTATCTTAGGAGTACCGATAGCGAGGCCACAAGAAGCCCCTCGATACCCCGACTATAGGTTAAAAACGGTTTACATTTTACATCGATATTTGGACGACTTATGTTTCAGTACGAGCCATTTAAATGGTCGATGAACTTGGGTGAACATTCAACGTTACGGCAGCAGCTTTCATGCCGCGTTGTCAGTTGGTAAATTTGCGACTGATGGTAGTTTAACTTTCAGGTGACTTGAAGATATGCAGAAGGGATGTCGTGGATTAAAACTAGAGAGTACTCAGAGTATTACAATTAAAAATTTAGCATCCAAAAGCAGCAGAGAGGATATCAAAGTAAGGTTTCTTCATGTGATACCATTAATTTTTCGACTTACAGTTACCCCCAAAAGTATTTGGACAAAATTTATTTTTAACAATAACCTCACTTTACAATATAATGAAGAAGATAATTATGCTACCTGATAATAATCTTGAATATTTCTTAAAGACTACTGAGCAACATTGATTTTTAGAATGAATTTTATATCTCAAAATTATTTGGACAAATAGAAAATTAAATATATACAATACAATAAATACCATACAATTATAAATTAATACTTAGTAGGAAAACCCTTCGATTCCATGACACATCTAAGTCTTTTAGGACGTCTTATGGACTGAACAAGTTTACTATATAGTGACATTTACAGAGATTTTATTCCATTCATTTAAAACTTGGTTAATTAGATCTTGTCTATTTTTTATATTATGTACTTAAACCTCAGATTTCAATGCCTGCCATAAATTTTCAATAGGATTCATATATTGTGATTGAGGGGGAAAATCCAAAACTTTAGGTACATTATAGACTAGCCACAATCTACTTATGTTTTGGGTCGTTGTTTTGAAGAAAAGCATAATTATTTTCTAAACCTAAGCACTTTGGTGTAAATTGGTTTTTAAAATATCCAAATACTTGTGTTTGTCCATAATTCCATCAATTGGGCAGATATTTCCTACTCCACTAGCTGCAAAACATCACGGAACCGCCTCCATGTTTCACGTTGGGACAAATATTTTGAGATTGCAAGGAGGTACCAGGTTTACGCCACTCTATTTTTCTGCCATCTGATGAAAAAAGGTTTATTTTCGTTTCATCCGAAAAAACCACGCGATTCCAAAACTCAGCGGGCTCATTTATGTATTTTTTTGCGAAAGCTATTACACGTTTCTGTCTGTTGATTTTACTAACATGTGGCTTCTTCCTCGCTATTCTGCCATGAAAATTGTTTTTTCTTATAACTCTCCTAACTGTCTCAGATCCAACTTCTCTGTAGTTCCGAAACAATTTTCGGGGCACTAATAAAAGGGTTTTTTTTTGTCTCTCTCATTATAAAGTGTTCATCACGAAGAGTCAGCTTCCTTGGACGACCGGATCGATGTTTATTTCCCACTAAATTTTTATCTTTAAATTTTTTGACAATATATCCAAAGAATGATTTATTTAGAGTTATTTATAGTCGGCTATTTTCCGATAAGTTGGCCCTTTTTAAATAAATGAATGCATTTTACAAAATTTTTATCCTACAATCTGGAAAAAAGCAATTATAAAACCCTTAGCAAAGATCAGTAATCCAAAGGAATTGAAAGACCTTAGGCCTATAAGTATACTGCCGTTAGTATCCAAAATCTTATTCACCAACAAATTTGGGCATATATTTATTTATTTTTTATTTTTTATCTATTTATTTATTTATTTATAACATCATATTATAGTTACACAGTTATAATAAGTTATTACAATATCAAAATTATGCAGTTATATTCCCCTAGATGCAAGCATCTGTATGGGAAGTAATAAATGAACAGTGTACAATAAACATTTTTCTTCTGTTCAACTTATTTAAAGAAAAAATATATACATTAATATGAGCTCCTAAGTATATTTATAAAATAATAAAGTACATAAAGTACCTAAACAATTTAACAAGGGAAGGCATCTACTAATATTAGCATACAACAGACTTAAACTTATTAAGATTGTTTACAATATATTTCTTCACTATTTTTGAAAATTTTTTATTTTTGATGTTTCTAATATGTTTAGGTAATAAATTGTACAGTTTTGGTCCTATAAATTTAATGGATCTCTTTCCGAACTCACTATAGCATACAGGAAGAATTAGTTGATTATCTTCATTAGATCTAGTGTTTTGGTTATGGTTTATTGGATATCTAATATTTTCACGATTGTGTATGAAGCAACAAACAGTTATACAGAATAAAGTTCTTATGTTTACATAGGTTTCATTATAAATTTCTTTAGTAGGGTATAAGAATGGTTTTTTAAGGATTATTTTTAATATTTTATTCTGCATTATCTGAAGAGGATTTAAAGAATTGTAATGCATACTGCCTCAGAGTAATATTCCATATCTTAGTATTGATTCCACTAAACTTTGGTATATGGTTATAAGCATATTTCTGTCTAAAATATTTCTAATAGTGTAAAATTTGTAGACTAGGAAATTTAATTTTTTTGTTAAACGTGCAGTATGTAAGTCCCATTTCATGTTACTATCAATGATCATTCCCAAATACTTTACATTTGATGCTTCCTGTTGCTGATGGTCGATTTATTTTAGTCTTTGAGAATGCAATATAGTTGGTTTTTTGGACATTTAATGTAATCTTATTCTTTAATTCCTGAATGCCAGGCAGGTTTTAGAAAGAACTTTAGCACTTCTACCAGTTTGGTTAACCTTCTTAATAATATCAGAAAAAATTAAGAAAAAAAAGAACTAACATGTCTTGGGTTGTTAGATTTTACTGACTTATAGTATAGAGCCTTCAATACTATAAGTCACGAAATGCTATTAGCAAAACTTTATTACTTTGGATTTTCTGGTGATGCAGTAAATTTTTTTAAGTCTTATTTAGCTGGCAGAGCTCATTGCGTAGTTCTTAATAAGCACTGAAAAATCAAGTTACCACCAACGTGGGCGAAATCAGCTGACTTAGACATAGTGTTGTCTGATAAAAAAAAACCGTTTCGGTGTAGACCTTATAGACTAGCTGAAACCGAAAAAGAAAAAGTAAGAACTACAATATTTAGTTAATCTTAAATGCTGTATTGACACCAAGGGCAAATGAGCATGTTGAAAGACTTAATAGAACAATTTTGTCTGCGCTTATGACTACTAGTACTAGGGAAGATACATGGGATATGTCTATTGACCAAGTTCAATCTTCCATAAATAATACTGTCCACCAAATCACTGGAAAATCTCCCAATCAGTTACTAATGGATTACACTCCACGGACTAAAAGTGACGCAATAATATCTGCATAACTAAGTTTGCCACACATTAATAGAAATATTGATATACTTAGAAAAGAAGCCTCAAATAACATAGGGAAAAATCAACTAAAGCAACAGAGACGATTTGATCAACATCGTAAGCCCGCAAGGAAGTATCAAGTAGGAGACCTTGTTTTAATATTAATGAATAAAACCGCGGACGGTCAAAGTAAAAAGTTAAGTCCTAAATGTGCTGGTCCCATGGTCATAAAAAAAGTATTGCCCAACGACAGATATAGAGTAAGTTCTACTATAAGAAATACAACAATGTGATCGCAGTTGATCGCATGAAGCCTTGGATACCACCGGAAGGAGTTTCAGATGATACCCAAAGCGAGAGTGGAGAGGATGGCGTTCCCTTGCCATCTGACTCAGAATAAAGTGGCGAGTTGCGAGGACGCAACTTTTGCCCAGGTTGGCCGAATGTAAAATATCCTAAAGTAATTTAATATATTTAATAAACGTAAATTTTTTAAACACCCTGTGTTCGTTTAAAAGTGTCTCAATCGTCCGAGAATTATCTTACATCTTTGAAAATCTATACCCTAAACATAAATAATAATAAGCAAAGATTGAGAGTTGTTGAGATGTTGTATAAGTCTATGGCTAGAGTTTTATGGTATACCAGAGTTTGTCGCTGTTTAGCGAGGTATTACCAGGTTGTGGTCGATTGTGTAGCAATGGACAGGGATGCCCTCTGAGCGCGCAGTTCCTTCGAGTTGGTCTTGTAAGTTATAGAGGACCCTCACTTGTCTTCTTGATTGACACATTTGGATTCTAAGATCTCGGTATATGTTATCTTAGTTTCCGAGTGTTGAGATGCTTACTGCTTAGCGGCAGTGGAGCGTCTGGGGTAGCCTTAACTATTTTAGGGGACACTAGCTAGTCGTCGAAGAAAGAAGATATATATATGTAAATTATTAGCAAACATAAAGTAACTATATTGATGGTTGTTGGCATGACTGAATCAAGGGGACCGAGGTTCCCCGGTGAGTAAACTTAATCTTTATTAGATGGGTCAGTACAGTAAATCGTAAACATTTTTGTTTCATGGTACTCTCAATCTCTTGCTGTATATGCACCACATTGTATCTACGGGTGTCCCGCAAGGTTCCATTTTGGGCTCATTGCTCTTTTCTTTATATTATGTTGCTAACATGATATCTTGTGTAAAACACTCAACATTACAGCAATATGCGGATGATTCCCAACTATATCTTTCGTTTTCACGCCAAAATCTTTCAAAATTTCAGTTTAATCAGGATTTAAAAAGTATTGATAACTTTTCACAGGATCACAACTTAAAAGCTTCCAAATCTTATACAATAATACTGGGTTGCGGCAAAAGTGCTTTTGAGGTTTTTCCCAATTTTCATGCACAGATTCGAAATGTTCAGCTACCATTAGTCAATGAGGTCAAACATCTGGGCATGTATTTTGACAGTGGTATTAAATTTTAAACTCATATCAAAAATAAACTTAAAATTGCATATATACGCCTAAAAAACTATTTACCATCTAATATTAAATATTATTTATGTAATTCACTAGTTCTCTCTTTGCTCGATTATTGTGATGTTTTGTATTCTGATTCCTTGACTGAAACAACTGCTTACTGTATACAAAAACTCCTAACTAGTATTGCTAACTGTAGGTTATGTAAAGGAATAAACAAACGAAATGACATTCAACCTAACCCAACCACTTTACTGCTTTGTCAGCAGTTAAAAACATTTGCTATTATTATTTAAGAAAATTATAATAAAACCTGAACCATGAAAGTTACGTAGTAAGGGAAGATATTCTTACTTTAAATTAAATAATTTTATTTCACAATTAATAATATATTATTTTATATTTTTTAGGTCAATGCCAAGAATGATTGGACGACGTTTTTCCCGCATTTCAAACTGCCTGCCGTATGCAGCAACGGTTGTGTGGCCCTTAAGCAAATCTACTTGAGGTAATTCATTTTCTGGATAGTATCTAATAATCAATAGCATTATTTACTTAATTTATTGGGTATTACGTCACTATTTAAGTGAAAATCAATTTAAAAAATACTATCTTATACGCTCAATTATTGAAAAGTAGAAGAAAGCATATGAGATAGTATATGTATTTTAAATTGATTTTTGATTGAAGTATAGTGACGTAACACCCAAGAAAATAAGTAAATAATTATGAATTCGTCGCAACAATAAATTATTAGTATTTCGCTACACTTGAAACCATTCACTTCCATATTGGGCTCCTAAAAAGCAATTTTTTTAAATTTGTTTTGGAGTCACTAAGAAAGGAGGATACCCAAAGAAAACCACTGTGTGTACAGTGAATTTACCATGAAAGGAACAAATTCATTTAAAATTGAGGTGTTTTTTAATTTTTTGGCACGTCGGTTAACATTTTCGCTTGTGTACCTCAAGTAGAAACTATGGCGTCAATATTAATTTTTTTAATTGGAGCGCCCTGGATATCATGACATTTTACAATTCTAGGATATATTCTTAATACTTTTTGTATAGCATACCATATTATGCCTAAAGTTAGCGGTTGGTCAAATTTGACGTAATAGACTAATGAAACATACGACATTAAAACATAAAAATATATACAATATTTATTGCAACTGATGTTCAATTTGTTGTCCATTTACTTCAATGCATTTTTGAAGTCGGTAAATAACTTTTCCAATTGCACATTTTCAATCACTTGCGGATCGATTAGTCTAATCGTGAATGCACTGTATAGTCTAGTATTTGTAATTAAAATTCATTTGAACAAATCTATATTAGATCTTTTTGCATAAAACTGCATACGCCTCCTTCACCAAAGAATCAAGAAACGACAATGCAATAAACTCAATAGAACAACACTCCGAGTCTCGTGACAAAAACACTTTCCTTATCGGCTTTTGACACCACCCGGAAAACCCCGATATATTATAACGCCGACCATCGGTATTAGCGATCACAGTGAGTTAGTTCGTAATGAACACGAGGTGGCTGCCAGTTGTTTTACAGCAGCAGCAGCAGGAGGGATCTTTACCGCTTTGTGCACCATGACACACAGGTATACTGCGACATACATGCAGGTAGCGGGGCGAATGTGCTGCAAACCGAACACTGGCGAGTGGTTTGTTTTTTTTTAAATAATGTTCGTTGTCCCTGCGAGATCATCACCGGCGGGTCTATTGCTCTCTGCGTCTGCGAGACCGGGCCAGACAAGCAGTCTGGCCTGGAGAATCGGGATGACTATGTCGACGACGTGAAAGTAAAAACAAGCAAGGCAGCCAGTGATTCCATTGGCTCATTGGCACATAGTCGGGTTTGTCGTTGCTCCACGCAGCGCGTGGTCCTGTAGAAGGTATAAACGAACTCGCCTAATGCACATAATCTTCGATTATGATTCCGACAAGTCATGTTCGAGTTACATTCTTGGTCAGTTACATACAATGAACTGCTCAGTATATTCAGACAAATTTTTCAACGTTGTTATACGATAAAATGAAAAGGCATCATTTATTTTCCCAAAAGAGCAAGCAAAACAATAAACGAAAAATAAACATAAATAATCACTATTTATAGGCATTCACAGCATCAACAGCCAACTACAGATTCCAACCTAAAATAAAGAGGTACTAACCTAATAAGGAAAAAACAAATACAAACTAAAGTAAAATGTACCAACTAAGCCATATCGGATGTCTACAAAACACATATTAAATAAAATAGGGTAAGAAATTAAAAATTTCAAGATCAAAAGTGTTTAAAATTAAAACAAAAAACATAGAAAGTCTCTTACAAGATGAAGAAAAAAGACAACAAAAACACGAATTTATGTTCATTCAAGTTTAATCGTGATGAGTTTCCTAAATTGATTAAGGCTAGTCGAGTCAATATCTATCCCTGAGGCATATAAATTAAAATAATAGCAGAGTTTATATATGGGAGAGTTTTAAGTATTAAGTACTTTAATTATTATCATGAAAGTTTAAGAGAAATGGGGCTATTAAAAGTAAATGTGGGGCTTACACGAAATATGAACAAGGGAGAAACAGTGTATCTAGTGACAATCCTGACAATACTAGATGCCTCATATATTCATGAAGTGAAGAATACTTGGAAGAGTCTGGAGTTGCAATGGATTTTTTAACTGATAAATTTTTTAAAGGTTTGAGGCTTTGACAAAGAAAAATTAAAAGTGCTGAAGAGTACCAATCAAGAAAATGTCTGTCTCCATACAGGAGTTTCCTAGTTGGAAAAAAGAGTTTTGGATCTAGAACTGATGGAATATGCATTCAGTGTAAAGATAATTGAAACCCAAAAAAGTGGTGGAAAAATTGAAACATATTGCAAATGACTTGTTTTTACATGATAGAAACAAAAAACCAAGTTTTTTTAATGGGAATAGAGGTCGAATGATACCTTGAATTAAAGGTAATTTTATTCTCTACATAGCGTTATTTTTATTTTTTATTTAATCAATTCGTTCTCAAGAAATAAGAATAAACATGGCTGACATTCTTCAAAAGTTTAATTCATGCAATTTTGTTGCCTGCATAAATTTTATTTTTTTTTTTAAATCCAGGTGTTCATCTCAAATCAAGAAAAAAAATATATTTCGTAAATTCAAGTTATTTTGACAAAAACGTCAAAATATGCAGTAAATACTTGCATATTTCGACGCTTTTGTTGAAGTGAGCAATAACAGTAACACGAGTAGTATTTGTTTAATCTAGTCCTGGTAATATTGATAACAATGGTTTATACGCTACAAGAGAGAATTGAGTTGGTGGGTCTTTAATATCAACAAATTAGGTCTGCTAGTAGAGCAGCAGCACGTGCGTTTAACAGTAATCATTCGGATAAAAGGGTAAATCATCCTTTTGTAATGTATTTGATGAGGAAGTTTTAAAAAGCAGTGTCAGTTCAAAACAGAAAAAATGAAATTCAGCATCCCATGAGAAATGAAGAGGTACAAATTGCAGTGTTGGGTCATGTTGAGGTGGAATACATTTACTCGAAAAATTGCTACCGCATCTGGCATGTCTAAAAGTACCGTTCACAAAATTTTAAAATATACAAAGATCATGCCTATAAAATTAAACTAGTACATGAGCTAAATGAAGATAATTTTGATCGTCGTGTACAATTTTGTGAGTACTTTACTTTAGTAAGTTACTTGAACAAGATGATAGATAACCTTCTAGAAAATAAAGTGATGGGGCACTACCACATTGTTTTTTGCCTTTTCGTCATTTTTTGAACGACGTATTTCCTGGACGATGGATAGGCCAGAGAAGTGCCTGCTACATCTCCCGATCTGACCCCTTTGGATTTTTTTTATGGGATCATCTAAAAACCAAAGCCTCCTGACTCTCTGACTCCTTTGAAGATCTTTGAAATAGAATTGTTAACGAATTACAGTTAATGATGCCCGAAATGTTCGCTAATGTGCGCAGACGGTTTTAACAACAATTGTATTTTTGTATGGAGGTCAACGGAGATTTTCAACATTTAATAAAATAGGTATTAGATACTTTTCATTTTTTTCATTTAAAATAAATAATCCACATTTATTCAGAACAAATTGATAAAATAAAAAAATTAAAGGGCTATGTATAGAGAATAAAATTAGCTTTAATTAAAGGTATCCCTCGACTCCTATTCCCTTTTAAAAAAAAAGGGGGCTCTGGGGAGTGAAGGGATGACGTCAGAGAAACGCAATATCTGTCAATAAATGTCACCCTCAATGTTAATTTTGACGTGTTCGGGCCGTTTTGTGTTTTGTCTCGGACAGCCTGTATATATGTATATTATATATACCTTATTCCATAGTATATTTTGTAAACTTTGCTACCGGAAGCAATTACAGCACTCCCTTTTCAAATTGAAGACACATTATATTGGTCAAGCTAAAATCGTTGTATAAAAAACCAATAATGTAAATATTTTCCAGACTAAGACGTATCTTTGCTATTTTAGAAAAGAACTCTACTGTTTTTGTAGAAGAATCTTTATTAATATATTTGTTAACAGTTATCGGGGAAAATTACCCTATTTTCCGATGAAACTACAATTCTTTGACATGGATTAAACAGTGAATCCTTGCATCTGACCCTGATGATGGACCTGCAGAGGATACGAGACTGGTTTGACTCAAATAGCCCGTCATTGAACTTCAACAAGACCAAAAGACATTTAGGGGATGTGATCATTGACGGTAATCAAGTTACTGAACACTATAGCAGCAGATTTCTTGGTGTCATCCTTGATAAAAACCTTAAATTTACTAATCATTTACTAAGATTTTGCCAATAAAATATCAACTGGTTGCTTTACCGTTAGGGTCGCAACAGAAGAGCTTGGTACCGAGATGGGTAGAACGGTATATTTTGCCCTTGTCGAGTCTCGTCTTCGCTACGGTATTTGTTTTTGGAGGAATGCTAGCAATTATCTTATCCAGTCGTTCTTTGTATTGCAAATGAGAGCCCTCAGGTATAATATTTGCAAGGCAAAACCTCGGGGTTCCCGCCGCCCTTTATTTGCTCGAGAAAAGATTCTGGAACAGTCACCTGGAATTGCCATCATGTTCAAGAATCGGCATAAGTATATGGCAGCGGACCCCAGGTATGTGACACGACAGAGGGGCAATCTGCAACTACTCATTCCCACGTCCGCTCTTATTTAGAAATCAATTTTTTTACGAAGTAATAAAGTTGTATTCAATCACCTGCCATGCAACATTAGAGGCCTTGCAACACTCAAATGGTTTAGACATATGCTTAAAAAGTATCTTGACAGAAAAGGCAGTTGAAAAAGGCAGAAAAAGCAGAATGTTTTGTGGAGTCTGCAGTGTATGTTTTTGTATGTATGTATATATTTCTTTTGATTTTCATCCTTTTTTTGTATTTTTTTTTTACTGTTTTTATTCTGTTTCTTTTTCTTAATTTTAAGTTGCTTTATTAGCAATAAAGCTTATTTTGATTTGATTTGATATGGCAGAGAAGTTCACTTATTGGTTGGAAAATTAATGTTTAATAAAACAAAAAAAATCCTGGTATAATTTTAAGAGAGATATTTTTTGCATTGAGCTAATAGGAAAGTAAATTTTCCGGACACTGGAAAATCGTTTCATTACCACTCAAAACATTTTTCTTACCATAGCCAAGAAAAGTCCACGATAGAACTCTGCTGGGATTTTTCTCAGTGTAATTTATTGCAATAGACCACCCTGATGTACGTCGGTTTAGTTTAAAGCGACGCTTATCTCAAGGACTACGTTTAAAATGATCGGGTTTTTACGCATAAACGAAACTCAACTGGTTCGTAAGGCGCGATTCCTCGTGTGACTCGTGTGCCCGGTGGAAACTGGAGGAGCGCCAGTCGTCCAAGAACGGAACACCCTTGAAGCTTGGCCCCCGGCTGTTTGTCGACACGAAGAGCACAACAACAAAATCACGTGGTTTCTCATAGCGCCACGTTTCCCCACCACTTTTGGTTTTTAGCCTTTCCCATGCCGGGGCATGGACTAGGTCAGTGTCAATGCGATAAGTAAATGCAGTCTCACCGCCAATCAAATACTACTTACTATTACTACTATGATTGTGTATTTAACGGTTAGTATTCGTCACTGGCTCAAGTATGTTGTCATTCCGTAACCGAATTAGAACATTCGGTGATGGATGCCATTACTCGCCGATGGCAGTTCAGCAATCTATCAATGTGGTGGATTCAGCCTAAATCTACATTGGTACGTAATTACGGATACGTGAGGCTGTCAAGCCTAACTGCTAGAGGCAAACGTATCCGTAGAATGACGTTATATTTTTACTCGAGCTTTTGGTGTTTACAGTTTTGACCCCACAATAATTGCTTCAACCTATTTTTATGCCTTGATTGTAAAGAGGTTCTCGGATCCCTTAGAGACCACTAAATTTAAAAATATTGTCCTCATTGGCGCAAAGTGCGAAAGTAAAACCCTGGTTCTCCTCCATATATACTAGGAAACCTTGATGTTCCAAAAAATTATGGCACTGGCTATTAATTAAAAAGCCGCAATAGTCACATTTAAAATATGTGACCCGGGGTCGAACCTAAACTCGACATTCTAAAAAGAATAGTACAATATAACAACTGGTAAAAAAAATTGGTAAAAATTCAAAAATAACAATAAAAAACAAATAGTACAACGGACCAAAAATACGGAATGAAGTTTGAATTAACCAACTTCTTTCTATCCGTGTTTTCATTCACGTAGGTATGTAAAAAATTCCGATATTCGCCTAGGAATTTGGTGATTTCTATAGGGAAATTTTACTTTTATTTTGGTTATTTCATTAGATATCATACCAACACCAAAAAATTAAAAATTATTTTTATTTAGATTCATGTTTACAATCATAGATGTAATAGATACAAGTTTTGAGTCCCGGTGTTTATATCTTTAGTTTTCTATCTGTTTTCTTTAAACACTAATTAATTTTTTTATTATGATTGGCTATATACTATCTGTTTAAATCTGAATTAATTTATGCTCTTCCAGATCATATACTTTAGGTAGGTGTAGGTGTAGGTATACCTTATATATACTTTCTTACTTGGATAATAATTGTTTTTGCTTGTATAGAGAACCGTGCTTGTATGTTATTTGCATTCTTATTTTTATATTGTATTTTTCTTCCAGTGTTTGCGACTTTGGCGATATTCCCTTAAATGTAGCAATATATTAGCTGCTGAAGAGGAGGAGCGTGGAGCACTTAAGAGCAGCAAATTGGGAGACACGTCAGTTGAGGGAAGAAAGTGATCCTTTTTCTATCGAGGACACACGATTTAAAGAACTAGTTAGAATCAATAAAGAAATGGCACAATTCTTATTAAATGGTATTTTGCCCCATATCCAACAAGGAAATAATCCTGTTGCAATTCCAAGTTACATAAAAGTTTTTATGCCACAGGAACCTACCAGAGGGTTTTAGGCCGAAGCCATGATAAATATATCGAAATTTAGATCTATTTTACTATTATTTGTTTTTGTTTGGTCTTTGGTGTAGTTTAGCAACATGTATTTAACCTAAAACCAGACGTATCGCTTCAAAGTGATCAAACGAGTCGTGTTTTGGCGGCATTTTTCGAGCATAGAATCGAATCAATCAATGGAATTCCATATGACACAGAGTCCCACTGCAGGGCACTTAAATGGTTGGGCGATCAACCGTTTCCAACTGTACGGACTGTCAAGCATTTAATAGTCTTCTAGAATTTTGCAGACATTTTCTTTTTACTTCTGCCAAAATTTTTTTGGAAAGAAACTTTCATTAACCAAATTTTGCGAAAAATCTTATATACGAAATTGATCTGTTCTCATATTAATCATATCAGGTGCTTTATTCAGGTGTGCTGATATGTGGGGTAAAGGAAAATTTCTAAAAAAGCAGTGAATTATATTGTGATTATTGTATAAGAACTGAGATATAATTTGAATTGAATTGGCGACATTGCATTTGCATAAGTAGGTATTGCAATAAACTGTTTTTGTGAAAATGGCGAATGAAAATGTAAACGGCAAACGCGAGAAGTGGATTCTGAAAAAAAAACTGGTGTATTAAATCAATGCATAGCAAAAGGCACAGATTTCCTGGTTTATTAACAGACCCAATATGTTTAATACTTGGGTTCAGATCAAAAAAATACCTAATATCTTTATTTGTTAAAAATGTGTAGCACATTCCTTTTAAAAAGGTCTTTTTTTAGACCATGATTATGAAGAATTGACCACTTTAGATCACATAGAGCAACAGGTTACAACAGAATATGCACCAAACTGACGGATTGTCATGTAATGCGTTCAAAAATAAATAAAATGAAGGTTAGAATCTGCATCTGGGTCTTGAGTAATACAGGAGGATCTTACACGGGCAATGTGGCAAAATGCGGTAAGATTGTCTTTTTTAACTGATTTTAAAACTTGATAGAATATGCTGTCTAATTCTAGACATCAGAGACCAAAATAAATAACTCAGTGAATCTCAAGATACAGCAGATCTCATCTTATTTCTGGATAGAGTGTTTGATAACTTCCATGTGAAAACTTACTCTAAAGCTGACGCCAAGAGCAATTTTTGAGAGATTTTATACAAATGGGAAAATTACAATAAATAGTGGTGACGTTTGCAAAACCGCCCTCTCAGGCATAAGAAAGCAATTAAAAATGCTAGATAAAAATGGTAATTTAACTCAACCAGGAGATTATACATACATCGAGGATAATTAAAATTTCTTTATGAAAATTGTAACATAGCTCGTTTATGTACAGCGCAATTAGTCAGATGTTAGTTCGTATTCTTTAAGTCAAATTTAATTACAAAATGTTCTCTTTTCTAGTGGTGCTCTGATGTTATTAAAGGAACATCTTCCCGTGACCATCACCCTATAAAACTACTTAGAAAGTTTATTTAGAAAATCTTAAAACAAGGTACAAAAAAGGTCAATATTCTCTATGCACCATTACATTGTATCAAATGCTTCCTAATTTCTAAATAACAACCAAAACCAATTTCTTTAGTATTTGATTATTTATTTTTACTGTCTTCTACTAAGGATTGCTGAATTGTGTAGGGGTAATTCCTTTATTAAATTTTTATAGACCTTTACACATTTACTATTTACCCCTGTACAAATTGTACTTTACAGACTTTGTTCTTCATACAACAAAGTTCATAATTAAATTAAGTAAATTGTAAATTTTATATTTTGTTTATTGTTTTAAGAAGCATATATTACTGTTAAATTTTATTATATAACTTGTGGATTTTTTGTTATAATATCTTTTATAATATACTTTTTTATTTCTTATTCTTGTTTAATTTCTTAAACCCAGACCTACGTATCTAGAAGGAAATGTATGGGTCTTTCAGAAATTATAGTACACAAATAGAAAAAATGATAAACGGAGGACTTTAATTCTACTACTTACTTTTACTACTGTTTAATTTGATGGAGACAAAAAAAATCCCAATTTAACACTTTTTCAATCCGTACTGTTGTTTCCGAAAGAACCACACATTTCCCACTAATTTTATAGGCGCATAAAAAATATAGAATTAGGCGCCATAATCAAATTTTAAATTTCCCGCTGCTAGTAGGTCACAGGTTTGCTATCTAAAAAATATTAATCTAGGGATGGCACTCACAATATGTTGCGTTTGGTCCGTGTTTATCAGCTCGGATTGTTTAGGTTTTGTCAGTGAAGAAGTTTTTGAAAAAAGTACAAATAATTAATAGTGGGAGGGCCAAAGATTCATGGGAATTAAGAAAAAGGAGGATGAATTCTTGGGTATCATGCTCAAAGAACTCTCTGTAGTGTATTGAGTATCAACAAGCAATAACTGAAATATCCTTCAAAGGTGATATACTCTTTGAATATTTCTATTATTACATAGTGTATTCTGATTAACAATATAAGTTGATACTAAAAATTGGTGGTTTTTCCTGATATTTTAGTCCAGGATAATATTTTAAAGGGTAGCGCGTAGGCTTACAATTTATTTATTATCCTTATGTGAAACAACTAATTCAAACCTTATGACCTCATGCATCCCAAATCAGTGGTATGTAATGATATGACTCTCCTTAACTGCAGAGAGCCAGTTTGCCATTGCTCTAATGAGTGGAAAAACAAATCTATATAGTCCCTGTTCACCATCTATGTTACAATCATTGTAACACTTTTACATCATTATGTTCTTTAAAGTTTAAATGGGTAATTTTGGAAGATGTGAGAAATTAATCGGATCTTAGCCCAAACATATATTTTCAGTTATTATTGACCTTTGGCGTTCCTCCGAAGATAAAGAACAATTTACTGATTCTCTTTAAGGCAATCAAAATAGACAATTATTTTAAGCACAGTTCACCTATGAACACCCTTATAGACACCATTTTAAACATAAAATATGAGGCATAATAACGATCTGCGAAAAACCTTTTGGATATATTTATCATAGATTGAGGGTTCTATAGTGTTTAAGGCTGTCACTATAGATGATTTTCTGAAGGTATGATTAGTGGCAGTCAAAAATTCTAATAATCCAATTAATTTTTTAGGTACTTGGACCGTTGGGAGAAGGTCCATTTTTTAGGCGAAGATGGTGACAGGGGCAGCGACGACGACGAGGAGAACCGACACAAGCGCTGGTCCGCCCGGGCTCTGAATTCCGTGCCTCACTCATATCTCTATTCGCAGCATAATGTTTCTGGTAAGTAAGTAACTCAAAGCGACGAATATTGCCTATGACAACAACCCTTGTGGTTGGATGATACGAATATAAGAGATACCAAACGCCAATTTTTCCATTTATTATTATCCTCTCAATTAATAGCTAAAGCAGATGAATTCTTTGACACAGTTACGTCCTGGTTTAGTCTTTGTCAGCAACAATGCAGATGTTAAGGAACACCTTGACTGGGATTATCATATAGGGCAATAAAAAAAGAACTCTAGTATTAGAGTAGGTTAGTAAATATATGAATGGATACTTCACTGAAGTTTCTGTACTTTGCAAATTTCTAATCTGTTCTGAGTATGGTATTATTTTCTATAAAGGGACAGCATGTTACAAAATTTTTTTACAATACAAAAAAGGTTAATAAGAATAATTAAGAAAATGGGCTATTTAGAGCTGTAGGTCAGTGTTTAAGAGCATGTGACCATGTTTGCAGTATACATTTATGAATGCCTTATGTTTTTCCACCAGAGTAAAAACTTGCTCCAGTCCAAAACAGAACAAGAAAATTTCATTCAAAAAAATCTCTTCATTATATGTGTGATAAATTAATTAACTCTTTCCTTACTCATATAAAAAGTGATAATTCATTTAAGAAATTAAAATTACAATTATGTTTCAATATTTGAAAACTGCTTGAAGAAACTATGAGCATTTTGTCTGTTCTTCCATTTACACAGTACTGTAGTTGCTAATTGAATAAACCCTTTTTCAGTTTTTGCTAAAAGTATGTAGCTACTAACCAATTGTTGCATATTTACTCTAGTTTAATAGTAATTATTTATTTATTTAACCTTAAATTAGATGTTAGACTCAGATTCACAAAATCCAAACCTTATACTAAGTAGTGGAAAGAATTTTCTCTTCAAATTCAAAAATCGCGTTGTTAACAAAGCTGTAAAAAGGAGAAAACGGTGGATATTTATAAAACAAAATAAGGGAACATTACAGGTAAAGGTCTTAAAACTTATAAAATACATGTATCAAAACTAGTGAGTAAACAACAATAATAAAAATATAATATAAAACAAAACAATATGACTAAAAGTGTCTGGCGTAAAATTCATTCAATGAGTAAAAAGCTTCACTCTGTAAAAATGTCTTTAATTTTTTCTTAAATTTAAGGTCACATTCAATATTCCTTGCTTGTGTCATTTTTTTAAAAAGTTTCGTCGATATTGTTTAATATGGTCATTTAGAAGAAATTATGAAATTGCAGAAGCAGTTGTTAAGTTTAGTTCTTTGTGGTGGATTTGAGCTTCAAAAGTGAACCTCTGTAACGAATTGTTATCCATTGTGTCTGAAAATCATTAACGGAATGTCTCCTTTAGTGACAAAGGAAATTTTAATCTAGAAATTCTGGTGTTAGTGGAATCCACTGTTAGATGTCTCCCTTTTTGGTAAAACCAGTTGCTCGTGATTACAACAAGAGAATTAAATTATTAAGTGTAACCAAATGTCTCTCTCGCCTTTCACTTTTTTTTATACCTCCATTTCCAAATTATCTTGTCTGGATTGGAATTTTGAAAATTGTGTTATAGTCCCATAGTCTGCCCAAAAATTCCTAAAAGTTTTTTGATGTTATTGGATATGGTCATTTAGTTAGAGAAATTATGAAACTTCAGAAGCAGTTATTAAATTTAGTTCTTTGTCTGTTTAATTTTTAAACAATTGAGTGGATTCTTGGAAAATTGTGTTTTCATAGCATAGTCTTCTTAAATACAATAGAAAAACATTATTTTATTATCATTAGTTATGGCACTGCAATGAGGAATTCCACGGAAATGAACCTCTGCTCCTGGCAGGTCTTTGGTGGTCAGAGGGTGCTCAGAATCCTTGGGTTAACTATAGGACTTAGCACATGGACTGTATAAAGCAAGGAGACTATAGCCATCTGATCATTTTAAACTTTACAAATTTGATTGTTTAAAATGTGAGTTCCTTAAGAGTGTCTCCAGACGTTGAGATTACTTCAGGTGTTCCTCAGGATGGGTATCTCTCTACATTCCTTTTGAGTTGTTTCATACATAATATTGAATTTGCCTGTTCTGATTTTTGCAGATGATATAAACGTGTGTTTAGGGTCATAAAGTTATGTAAGTTGCTGCAAAATGATATTAATGCCTTTTTGCTGTAGCGCAATAAAAATAAATTAATTTTGAATACCAGGAAATGTAAAGTAAGAAACTTTAGTTGTAAGAAGAATCCATTTACTTTCAGTTAACAATTGGATTATTTTCAGCTTGAGCGTCAGTGTCTTATTAAGGTTTGGCAATTTGGTTTAACTATAAACTTATCTTTTCTCAGTATATAGAGCAATACGATTATTAGGTTTCTTTTTCCGAATCTTACAGGGATTTGAAATATTTCTGTATTTCATTTGAAAAAAAAATAGTTTTTCAATGAAATTCTTCATTTTCTTTAGCATTTCCAAGTTCTTTGGCCTCTGTGTAAGGATCTAGAAATTCATCAAAATCCTTATGTGAACTTCTGCTTCCTGGCAGTAAAACCAATGGACAAAATTCATTCATTATCAGTCGTTTTCGAGAATGAATTATGAGTTTCTTAGATTGCTCCTTAAGATCTAATTCATGGCCATGAATCTCAGCTCTAGTTAGAAGGATATACAAGTTTGGATATACTGCAAGGAAATTCTTTACTTCACTAAGAGAAGGATGAGGTAAGCTAACCTTTACACCTAATTTATAGACGTTATGACGTTGAGAAACCAACGTTGACTTTTCCCAGTTCTTTTGCTTTTGATAACTCTTGGTGAGGCTCTAGAAATCCATAAAAATTCCTAAGTGAACTTCTGGTCCTTTCAGTAGCATATATCAGTTCCAGACAGAATTTCCTTTGAAAAGTTTGAATATTCTGAAAGGAAATTCTTCTTTTAATTTAGATTGAGAGGAGCTTAAGGTCATTAGACCTAGTCCAAGACGTAAAACCAAGATATATTGTCATTTTTAAGTTCTTTGCCCTGTGGATAACTCTGGGTGAGGCTCCAGAAATTCATTAGAATCCCTATGTGAACTCTGATTTGGGTTAGTACCATAGACTCTATTTATGAGACAAGGACACTTCATTGGCTTTCTTTTAATTCTCTTCGACCTCTGGGACTTTCAATGAAATTCCAGTAATCCATCATTATCGAGTCTTGTGTCACATTTTGGTCCCAAGAATACTTAAACTTTAATTTTCTTACTATTGATTTGGGCATTTGAATAGAGCTGAAGATTCCAACATATCCAGGAATTATTTACAATTCAGCTGGCTTCAGTAAAATTATACTGATAACCATTCGGATATTTAATGGTTTTTAACAGTTAATTGTGGTAGTACTATTGAACCTTTGGTGCAACCACTAACCAAAACTTGTTATTTTATACTGGACACGTATTTCATTAATACAGTTATCATTTTCAGGAAATGATTAAAACTAAACTGAGCAGTTATATCACAGATTCTAAAGAAACAGTAAAAGTATTTCATTCTTAGTTTGACTTAAATAATATGAATATCCTACATTAACCTAATTCTACTTGGAAATTTAACCACTCCTCTCATAATTTTGTAGGTGGAAATCCATAATCGATGATGCTAAGAATCTTACCATAGACTCAATCTCAATCAAAGGCTGTGATGATAATGAGACAATAAAACTTTAATATTATCATTTCATATAGATAAGTAAATAATTTTTTATACAAAAAAGACAACTTGAACTCAAAAAAAAAGATAGGTTAGAAATTCACCTAATTTTTGTATTAAACCCTTGCTCTTTGGTAGATCATGTAATGAAAAGACTAAGCCACCATTTTTGCGCGGATTAAACACCTGATCGAGATTAAGTTCACACGGTGCATACGGGTTTGAATAACCAACAATCTCTATTAAATAGGTACACTCAAAATCACACTGTTTGAATACTAAGGGAACTCAAGAGGATCGAAGTACTCATTGTTGCAATTAAAAAATTCAAAGCCAAAAAAATGTTGATAGGAGACGTTTATCTTGGATTCAAAACAGGTGTGAGAGCAGCAGATTCCAAAGTCAGAATTTCCATGATAATTAGAGATAGGGAGGGAGAAACGATGATTATTAGAGAGATGGTGATATAATGAAGTGCAACTTCTTCTGATTCAGGAACTTATCATTTACGACATCCTACGTTCATTTTAAAATGGTTCCAAATCATTACAAGTTAAAATATTCCGTATGTCTCCCCTAGTTGTCAGCAGCGAAATAAATAAATCGGTAAAACATGTGTATTGATTTTAGCCGTGCGCCGACGGCATGAACTTGTTGAAGGGGACGAGTGTACAAAAGCTTCATACTTTATGTGGAAAATAATACGCTTTCTCGCTCCTTGTGCTCACACGATTTTATGCGTACGGTTAAAGAGTGTGTTATTAGCTGCTGCTGTTGCGCTTTAACCTTTAAAGGTCTTCGAGAATTAACAGAAAAAAAAACGGTGAAATGGGCAGTATATTTTAATTTGATTTATAGTCATAAAATGCTAATTAGAATCGTACTAGGGTTTCAATGGTGCCGATTAGTATGACTGCACGGCACGTAGTCATTATTTTATAATTTTTGTAGTAGCTGAACCAAAAATCATTCTATATTATATTCCTGCTCAAAAAACCCTCTATATACGTTAAAACATCGCCCGCTTCTCATTTTTTGTCCTTTTTCAATATTCAGCTACTAAAAATTGTATTACAAATCAATAAAATATTCATGATAGCCGAGAGCTGAGGATTTCAACGGCGCATATTTGTATAACGTAACGAGGACGACGACACACAGTGGGCTGTAAATGATTTTTGTTTGCAAATGTCTGCTTTAAATTATAATAAATCAAAACTACTAAAACACATGGTATTTTCTAGGCATGGAGTCAACCATGCAAGAGTTCTGTTGAAATCTACAACCAAAAATTGAAATAACCGTTTTCCTTCATATATTCTTAAATGATAGATATTATACGAGGGTCACTTGAAAAATTTTCGGTCTTTTTAAGAAAAACACATAATTCAAGCAGAACAAAAATTTATTTCTCGACATTCTCCACACAAATCAATACATTTCATCAAACGCTTATCCCAACCCTTTAGGCCATCGGAAAAATTATCTTTAGGTAAATCTGAAAAATACAGGTTTACTGCCTCTTCCACCTCAGTATTTGAGTTTGAAGTTGGGGAACAAAAAAAAGTCACTCGGAGCTAGTTCTGGTGAGTACGGTGGATGTTGAAACTTCAAACTTCAATTTCGCCATTGCGACCATGCACGTGTGGACTCGCGCGTTGTCCTGATGAAACAGCACCTTCTTCGCCAAATTGTTGTCGTTTCTTGAGTTCCGCTTTCAATCGGTCCAATAACGCAGCGGAATAGGAGGGTCCATTGATGGTTTTCCCTTTTTTAAGGTAATCAACCATAATTATACCATGGCTGTCTCAAAAAACTGTCGCCATCACTTTTCCAGCAGAAAGAACGACCTTTGCCTTCTTCGGAGCTGGTTCCCTCACCGCAATCCACTGTATTGACTGTTTAGTTTCCGGAGTATGGTGATGGATCCATGTTTTGTCGACAGTGACTAGTCGGTGTAAAAACTCGACACGTTTTGGTCGATTGTCAACAAACGCGGCATCCATCGCGCGGATAATTTTGCCATGCACAAATCTTCATGTCAAATCTTATGCACCCGTTCAGTCGATATCCCGCAAGCCTCAGCAATTTCTTTAATAGTTAATTGGCGATCTTCCATTACGATTGTGTGCACCATCCGCGGAAACTTTTGTAATGGGTCTACCAATAGAAGTGATAGAAGTTTAGTGCGCCATGTACGCAAAATGGTATGTGTCAAAACGCGGATCAAGCGTCAGTTGTGTTAAGTATACTTTGACATTTCATCATGAATCGTTTAAGTCAAGAGCAACGTATAGCTATCGTGAAAAGGTATTACGAAAATACGCAATCGGTTTGAGCCTGTTATCGTGCTCTTGAGGAGATTTTGGCCATCGTGGACGGCCTTCTGAGCTTGCAATAAGGCGCACAATTAATAAGTTTGAACTGGAGTACACTCTTCTGGATAATAAGCCACCAACGCGACAAAAAAGTGCAAGGACCGCTGAAAATATCGTGCTGCAAGAGAAAGTGTTGACGCGAATAACAATATGTCTGTTTTGCGCCGTTCTCAGCAATTAGGCATTTCACCAATGTCTCTGTGGCGCATTTTGAAGAAAGACTTAGGCCTACATCCATATAAGATGGTTCTAACTCAAGAATTGAAGCCTACTGACTATCGTTTGCGAAGAACGTTTACCGACTGGGCCCTGTTGCAGTTGGAACAAAATGCCGATTTTGAGAAACAAATCATCTATTCAGATGAAGCCCATTTTTGTCTTAGTGGCGTTGTCAATACGCAAAATTGCCGCTTCTGGTGTCAGAACAATCCCCAGAAATTAGTACAAGTGCCATTACACCCGTTAAAAGTGACTGTGTGGTGTGGTTTGCATGTCGGTGGAATTATCGGTCCATACTTTTTTGAGGATGCAGGGGGGCGTACTGTGACAGTCAACGGAGAGCGCTACCGCGACATGGATAACAAACTTTCTTTGGCCTGCAATTGATGGTGGAGACTTCGAACAGAATTGGTTTCAACAGGACGGAGCAACATCACACACCGCCCGAGCCATAATTAATTTATTAAGAGAGCTTTTTGAAGATCGAATAATTTCAATTCAACTGGCCACCAAGGTCCTGTGATCTTACTCCCCTGGACTTTTTTCTTTGGGGATATGTGAATTTAAAGGTGTATTCTAACAATCCTTAAACCATCAATGAGTTGAAAGTTAACAATCTAGGGTTATTCGCGAAATTCAGCCCAACTTGTTAGAAAAAGTGATTGAAAATTGGGTTCATCGTCTAAAAGTCTGCCGCCGTAGCTGAGGTGGACATCTTAATGATATTTTGTTTAAAACATAATGTTACATAATAAACTACAAAATGAACTTATATAATTCTTATTGGTAGACCCTATACGTCCAGAACGTTCAAGAACGTCAAAAATGCTTGTACGACAGCGTTTAAACTCGGCCATTCAATGGTTCACGGTTGTAAATGAGTGCGATGATTCACCATACACGGAACTAACTCTTCTTTCACTTCCCCAGTTTTTTCCCTTTCAAAGAGAGGAACTTTCACCGCGCGATATTCGATTTGGTCCATTTTTTTAAACAATTGTCAACTGTCAAAAGTTGAAGGATACCATGTGTTTTGTACTGACCGAAATGACTTGAAATTTTTATGTCATACATATGTAAAGGGCATCTATCGGTAAGCGAGAGATCTCGAATATACAGCGACGTTTTGCCGGTAAGGCCGAGAACTTTTCAAATGACCCTGGTATTATATTTTCGGCGATCATCCTGTGCTGATCGACGCTTTCAGTATTTCACGATTCGCCGGTTGCAGTATTTGCAAGAAGTAAATCGCCGGTAGCGCCAGTGATTTTCCATTCACCGGTGAAATATCGCCCAATACTATTGAGTGAAGCAGAATGAACGAAGGTGGGGTGTTTTCAAATTGACACTCGATACTGTCTGATAAAAGAAACAGAAAGATTTTTTTAAAAATGTGATACTCATAACGCACCTAAAGAAAAGCATTCCGAATTCCGGGAGCCTTGTTAGCGGTAAATGAAACGAATGCACGGCCGCGACGGCGAATTGACGGAGGGAGGAGGTACAGAAGAATCCGGGTGCGGATAATCCCCGCATTTGCAACCGTGGTTCGCATGTCGGCCAAAAGCGTGCCGGCAAAGCCCAATCGCTCAATCCCGACCCCGGTAAACACCGGCTCGCGGCGGCATCAACCAAGAGAGGGCAAATCGATAACCCTCAACCCTTCGTGGGGTGCCGCTAAAGGGCGGAAGGGCGGGCGGCTGCCCGTCGACTGTTCGCACCTCTTCATTCTCCCGTCGGCGACGTTGTCGGATCATTCATTGATGATGTGGTATAAGCAACGGCTTTCACAGATAATTTAAATTCACAAGACACAAATACGAGGTGTGATCAAAAAATAAGGTTAATTTTAGCGGGCTACATCGGTTCGATCTTCGACTATTTTATATGATTATGTTGGTACGCTTGTCTCCAGCATATGTCCAAAATTTTATTGGTATTGTGTAAATCAGCATTCTGTCAAATTAAAATCAATATGGCCCCCTGTAGGCACGCATTGCACAGAACTTAATAAATATATCTGGACTGCTAATGCATATGGCCCCCATACCCAAAAATGACCACTGCCTGTTGGCCGCCATTTTTATAGTGGTTGTGTCCTTTTGATGTTGGTGACTCTGAACATTTGTAGTGTTGCCAACAAAAAATATATTAAATAACGGTAATGAAGTTGACGTTTGACGTGTGAGTGTAGCGGATTGCCTAGTTTCGGCGATTTGTAAACGAGGCTTGGGTATATTGTCTGCAACAGGCGATATATGTCCTCCTAAAAATAGTAAACAGAGTTCCGATAAGTATAAGGCGGAAAATGCTTATAAATTTAAGCGGAAATGCGCACCACTTGTCTATAACACTTAATCGTACTATCATAGAATATTGTTGCAATATCAATGTTACTTTTCTTCAAATATTTACGAATGAAAGGGTTTTAGGTGTTGTGGTCAACTACAATCTGAGGAATCTGTCTTTTACTCATCAAATTGTTGATATGGTGAATGAGGCATACAAAACAATAGGTCTCATTGTCAGATCTAATAAACATTTTAATGTGGAGTATTGTGTGAAGTAAATCGACAATCTGGTATTACCAAAGTTGGAATATGCTAGTATAATTTGGTCTTGTCAATATAACGTTTGGATTCAAACCATGGAGCGCGTTCAGTTTAAACAACGTTGGTTCCCCTGAAATTACTAAATGTTGCTGTTCTTGTTAGAAATATAGCAAACAGAAAAGATGTTGCATTTAAGCCTCCCTGGAACTAATATTTATAAACACCTATCTATCTACAAAATGTGCAATTATTTTAATATTTGGGCGTGTGATTTAGATTAAATCTGCTTTGAATTATACTGCCAAAACAGCAAATTATTTACCCATTTAAACTTTTGTATCTGTTATATGTATATTTTTCGAAATCGCTTTAATAGTATACATCAAAAATAACTTCAATGTTTTCTTTTAGATGAGAAACGTGAGCAATTCCATCTGGATTCGAACCTGTACAAGGCCTCGGACTATGACAGGCTGGCTCTCTCATTGATTTCGCCGCTGCCTAACGAGCAGGATTTCGCCATTAACGTGTGCACCCTACTGTCGAACGACAACAGGCATAACTTGAAGTTGGACAAGCATCCCAGGATCGTCACGTTTTTGTTGGCGCACGCGGGAATCTTCAATCACAGTGAGTACGAGAAAATTTTTTTTTGTTTTTTTTTTGGGAGATGTTGATCCCCTTTGATGATTTTAAGAAGATACCTGATGAGGTGTTCTAAATTTGTTTAATTTTTGAACGTATAGCTTTGCTTTTTTTCATTCATTGTAGGTGGCGGTTTTTTTTTGGAAATACCAGATGTTAAGTGGGAATTTACGGATGATAAGTAAAAAATTGCAGAAAAAGAACATTTTTTGATAATGCCGGAAATATAGAGATATTGAGGGGAAATTTATAGTTAAACGGGTGGAAAGCTCCAGATAGTGAGCGCAAATGTTGAGATAATATCAAATCATTTTTATAGTATGTGTTTGCACAAGTCAAAATTTAAGTCTAATGGCTTGAAATATCTATAAAAAAGTAGAAAACAAATTATTACATATTAATTAAAATTCATACATCATTTAAACAAAATATAACAAATAGAATTCCTAAAGAAAACAAACTTTCATACAGAATCGGAAAAAAATAAAGGTAATCTAAAATAATTTTACCAATCCAGCATGGTTTCTTTCAGTCCAGATTAACAGTAACTAACTTCTTACTAACTAACTTTCGGACTGCATATGAGGCTATAAATAATAAATGTCAACTAGACCATGGACTTCTTGCTCAGAAAATTATCAGGCTTGACTTTTATTCTAATCTTGTAGAATTTTTTGCTTCCTATCCATTAGATAGACACCAGTTTGTAAAGTATAATGGGTTTAGGTCATATGTTTATAAAGCATATAGGGGTGCTCCTCAGAGTAGCAATCTTGTTCTTTTTGTGTTTTACATTTTTATCAATGATATATCTGTTAATATTTTAAGCAATTGTCTTCTGTTTGTTGACTACCTAAAGCTATTACCTATTATAACTAATTGGGAAGACTGTTTGCTTCTCCAAAACGATCTTAATTTAATCTATAACTAGTGCAAGATTAATAGGCTTCCTCTTAATATTGCAAAGTCTAAGATGTCCATTTCTTTTCAAAGTTAGTTTTGACCGTACATTAAATGGTACAATTTTTTGTAACTGTGATTATATTGACAAGAGGCTTAATTTTTGCAATCATATAGATAACATCAAAAAGTCACCTTTCAAATCTATTGGTTTTATTATAAGAACTACATCGGACTTCACTAATATATCAAGTAGAATCATCTTGTTTAATTTCCAAATAAAATTGGGATTACTTTATTCGGCTCCACTCTGGTATCCAAACTATATTGTTCACATTGTTAGACTTGAATCTGTCCAACGTAAATTTCTAAAATATACTGCTTTGAAACCTGATGTAGTTTACTCCGAACAAGGATACGATCAGCACTTGTAACTCAGCGGATTTAATATGCTTTCCATATATCAGGAAACCATTTGTGCCGCTTTGCTTTTTCTCTTCAAATTACATATGTAATGGTCATATTAACTGCCTGGAATTGTTAGCACCTCTACACTTTGTTGTGCCTTACATTAATACTAGAAGGTAAAAAAAAAATTACTTACAAATATATAGCTCAAATTTAGCAAAGAAAGAGGATTTATACAGAGCATGCTCTTTGTTTAACTTTGTCCATTTGAATCTGGATGTCGATCTGTTTAACATATCTCCTCGTCATTTTAAAAAAATTGTACTTTTTTTGTACATATTTAATGACTACTCATCTTTTTAGGTTTTTTATACAATTCGGCTTTTAATTGTTTCCCCCTCTCCGATCTTTTGAATGCATTTATATAAAAATTTGTGATTTGGCACACATCATTAGCAACCTAAATACTACTTTTTGTTGTTACATATTGTTTACCAATTTTATTTGAAAAATAAAATTAAAATAGCAAGGAGGGTTATGCGATACATCGTTTGAAAGATCCCACTGAATGATTTACGGTCCTGGAATATTAGCTCATTATTTCTAACTATAGGAAAATGGAAGCCTTTCAAAATGTTATTTTACACATTTTTATTTAATTTTATTTTCTTTACTAAACCTGTTCATGTGTAGTAAAGACCTAAATTTGACTGGGAACTTTATTTAAACATGTTGGAAAATGCAGTAGAACCACTGATCCTTGAGATTATTGAAGACAATCCTCATGAGTTTGAGTTGGAAACAGTTTTTCAACAAGATGGGGCACCGCCTCCCTTTAGCAGAAATGTTAGAGAATATTTAACTTACTTAACCTAATCGGTGGATTGGTCGCAATATTGATGTTGCCACTTTCCAAAATGTTCGTGAATTGTTCTCCAATAGATTATCTTAATGTCTTGAAGTTAATGGTGCACATTTTCAACATCTTTTGTACTTTTTCTGTGTTACGTAAAGTTTAATTATTTTAAATGGAAATAAAAATGCGAAAAATAAGATTTTGAAAGGCTGCCATTTTGCTATCGGTAGAGGTAATGGCTTAATATTCTAAGACCATAAAGCATTTAGTGGGAGCTTTCAAACGATGTACCGCACGACCCACCTTTCTATTTAATTTTATTTTTGACACCATTTTGGAGTTTTGCAAAATGAGCGAGGGATCAAAAAGTAGTAGGTAGGTAGTAGGCTAATGATATGTGCCAAATTTAAAATTTTTATATAAATTTATTCAAAATATAAGAGGGGGAGGGGGACAATTAAGAGCCGCACTGTATATGATTATTATTAGTTTTCATTACATATGCATTTTCATTACTTCTATTTTCATATATTCTCTTAGTGATTAGGTTTAGATTCCTGTTAGACAATAAATATATTTGAACTTGAGTTATTATTATTATTATTATCTGGATAAATGTAGAGAGCAGATTATAATAAAAAATGACTAAAAAAAACACTGATTTTTTATAACTTTTTCTAAGAATTTATTAAAAGACTCGTAAATAATCTTAAAGCAATATAATGAGGGGACCAAAAGACGGAAATAGATAAAGTTTGATTTGATATTACTATAACTAAATATATTTTCTTTTTAGGCTCTCTCCGACAATTGTTCGTGCACATTTACAGCGACGTAAGAAAGAAGCCGATCCACAATTTCTGGAGCGACGTGCTCGAGTCCGACGAGTTCCTCGATCTCACTAACGAAAATAACTTCTACACGCGGAAGGAGGACGAAAAACCCTGTGATACGCTAATAAAGGACGACACGTTAAAATATGCCCTTCTCGATTCGAGCGAGAAGGGCGGCAAGCGGTCGGAATCGCGCGAATCCGACATCGAATGTGAACTGGTAGAAGATAGCTTAAAGCCGCCAAAGTATTTTAGATTTAAATCCGATCCTTCCGATAGGGAATTGTTTTGTTTGAGACGGACACTCGGTACGCAGGATTACGTAGGCCAGCGAGTGTTGCAAGTAGCTACGATCTTAAGGAACTTATGCTTTATGGAGGATAACGTGTCGGTATTGACTAAAAACTCGACGTTTTTACGGTTTTTGTTGTTGTGCTCGTGTTCGCAGTGGGGCACTCTACGCAACCTGGGTCTAGATATGTTGGGGAACATAGCGGCCGATTTTGACCTGAACGGTCAGAACGATTTGTTGGGCACCTCTTTATTGAAAGTAATCAGTAAAAATCTACAGAGCGACGATCGGGCGTGTTGTCTGTCTTCGGTAGAAGTATTAAATAAATTAAGCCAGAACGAGAGAAATGAGGATGTGCTCATTCGCTCTCTGGAATCCACCGTATACAAGAGGGTCTGCTCGTTTCTCACTATACACGACGTGATGCTACTTATTTATACTTTGGAATGTTTGTATTCGTTGTCCTCGTTGGGGGAAAGGTCGTGTAATTTTATCGGGAATATCCATGGAGTAATTGATACGTTGGTGTCGCTCGTTACAGTTGAGGGAAAAAGCTATGGGCCAAAAGCTTGCATAGGTAAGTGGTTAGCTACAAAGGTTTTATTAATTTTTCTAAAATTTTATAGAAGAAAGAACTCTTTTTGAAATTGGGGGTAAATCATTCACTTTCTTCAACATTCAACCATGTATACTTTTATTTATTATTTTACTTTTAATAAAACCAATTCGTTCACTTAAAGGTATGAAACTGGTGGAAACCATACCGCCCGGCAGCCACCTACAGTCGCAAACGCAGCAGCAAACGAACAATCAAACAAATAATCAACAGACTTCCCCGCAACAAGGCAACTCGGCTACAGCCACCACCAGCAGCATGGATAGCGGCAATATCGTTAGTTCGCCCCCACCGCCGTCTGTGACGCCCGTAAAAGTCATGACTACAATGTCGAACACCCCTATTAGGAATGTGACTATTGCGCCCCAGAGGCTGTTATCGTCACCCGCCAAAACTGGTAAGTATTTTATCTAAGTTATTTTAATTTATTTATTTCCACAGTTTTGCTACAATTAAAAAATAAAAGATACAGAAGCTTACGTAAAATGTATGGAATTTTTGCATAAAAGAATATTAATCTGAAATCCTAAGACTAAGAACAAAAAAAAACAGAGATATGTCATGTATCTATACTTATACTATACACAAAATTATAAACGAGTACTAGAATAATATGACTGCAGTAATTATGTCACAAAAATTTAGGAATTGCAAAGACAGTTAAAATTGCCAAATTAATTTAATGTAACACTACGAGGGTGGTCCCAGAAGTACCCGGCCTGACCTAGAGATGTTGGTAGTAGTTTGAAAAATATCAGTATATTAGAAAGTATACAATCTATAAAGCATATGTTTCAAGTTTGAAGACGCCACGTTGTTTAGTATTTGTTTGGCAGCCATTAATAGTGAACGTTTTCAGTGAATTTGTAAAAATGGGAAAAATTGGTCATCGTTATATGATACAATACTTTTATTTGAAGGGCCTCAGCCCGATATAAAAGCTGAACTAGATTCTACTCTGGGTGAGTCTGCTCCTTCATTAACAACAGTAAAATATTGGGTAGCAGAGTTTAAACGAGGCCGTACGAGCTGCCAAGACGAGCATCGCAGTGCTCGACCAAATGAGCTGACGACTCCAGAAATTTAAAAAAAAATTCACAAAGTGGTACTGGATGATCGTCGACTGAAAGTGCGCGAGCTAGCGGACATAGTAGGCATTTCAAAAAGTGCGGTACATCGCATATTAACTAAAAATTTTGACATGAGAAAGCTGTGTGCAAGATGGGTGCCGCGTTTGCTCACACTCGAGCAAAAACAGTGTCGTGAAGATGTTTCAATTGAGTGTTTAGCGAAACTTAATAGCAACAAAGCAGAATTTTTTTTTCAAAGAGAAACAATCAAAACAATGGATTCAAAAGGGAGAACCGGCTCCGAAGAAGGCGAAAACCTTTTCATCTGCAGGCAAGGTCATGGCGTCGATTTTTTGGGATGCGCGAGGGATAATTTTCATTGACTATCTTGAAAAAGGTAAAACTATCAACGGCGAGTATTATGCGAACTTATTGCAACGTTTGAGCAAAGAAATCAAGCAAAAACGGCCGCATTTGGTTAAGAAGAAGTTGTCTCAGTGGTCAAAGATTTGCCAACAATGAAGAAGTGATGTCTGCAGTTAATGGCTATTTCGAGGCGCAAGACAGTTCTTATTATAAAAAGGGGATCGAACTTATAAAACATAGCTAAGAAAAGTGTATAGAGCTGAAAGGAGATTACATTGAAAAATAATTAAATTTTTTTCCAAAATTGTCGTGTTTTCTTTCTTGGGTCGGGTACTTCTGGGACCACCCTCGTATTTCGAACGAAAAACACTATATCCAGACACCAATATTAAAATGAAACCATGATATAGGAAATAGAGGAAAAAAATGAACTTCCATTTATATATCCCCTTCTCAGCCTGAAATTTAGAGCAGGAAGGGAATAAAATGAGATTTTTCTGGTTTAATTGGACCAATTAATATTCCAGACGATCCAGAGACCAGTAACAAAATGAAACCATGATATAGAAAATAGAGGAGAAAATTGAATTCCCATTTATATATCCCTATCTCAAACTGAAAATTAGAGGAGCATGAGAATAGAGTGATTTTTTTCGGTATAGATCTGGTATAGCTAAGTTAAAGCTTTTTTGAAAAAATGTAGAGTTAGTGTATATAGTAGAATTGCGCGGATCACACAGCGCTTTCGCATTTTGTGGAGATTCTGTAGTGAATAACCTTCAGAACACAACAACAACAACACTTGAGTGTAACTCATCAAGCTAGATAAATCTTTGATCTTCACATCTTGTTGCGTCGTTTTTTTTTTTTTTTTGAAAGTGGAATAAAATGTAATGTAAGCCATTTGGTTGGGAAAAAGCCTTTGTATAGCCTTTTAATTCCTTATTGTCTATAGTAATTTGAGCAATTCAATAGGCACTAAATCTGTTCTGTTTTCTTTCTTTTGAGCTTTTTATTGCTCGTAATAGTCTCTTCTGACTGTGTCTCTCATCTGCAAATATAAAGGACAAATGGTGTTATCTTGTGCCATTTGTCCTTGTTCATTTTATATGTGAAGAGAAAGTTTTCGATATACTCCAGCTGTTTCTTTTATTTTCTTATGCAACTTATACTCATCAGGTTGTTCTTGCGAATGTTCTTATATCATCTGCCTGGGTTCTTGTATTCTCTTGTACGCTTAATTTATATAATACGAATTTACGGTTTTCAGACCAAACTACGACGCCACTGAAAACTGCGGTAGTAGCGACACCGACTGTGACTACAACTACTCCGGTAGTATCGGCGTCCTCTGTTATCCCATCGATGAGTCCGCAAATGCTGATTCAGCAACAACACGCCCATCAGCAGGCGATTCAGGAGAACGAACAGTTCGCGCTGGCGTGGTTAAGGGCGACGTACGAGCCATGCACCGGATCCAATAAGTAAGTTAAGATTTTAAGTTAAATAAGTAAGTTATGAAGACCAAAAAGCCAAATTCATACAGGGCTGCACACTGTCTACTTTTAAACATATTATAATCAGACTCGATAACGAGAAATGGGAGTAAAAATTAATGAAGAATATATAAAAGCGATACGATATGCCTAAGTGATAAACTAGAAGACCCGCAACATCTACTAAACTGTGTAAACGCAGAAGGTCAAGAAATGGGGTTCAACGTTAATATCACCAATACAAAATTTATGGTCTTCAGTCGACAACCACGTCCGGATGTTGCACTACAGATTGATACGATAAATATAGACATATCAGTTAAAGTGCTCGGGGCAACAAGGTATATAAGCCATATTCAGTAACTTTTGTGAAAAACGACTTTAAAGGTGGTATGTCTTTTTCATGTCAAAATAAAAGTACACTTTCTGTTACTATTAAAATACATTCAAAAATGGTAAATGTCGGTAACGACAATGGTAAATGTCGGTACAAAAGAAGTTTTATAAACTCAGTTTTAATAAGAAACACTCAAGTTTCTATAAGTTAAATCATCGTCAAGTTAAATATCAATAGTCTTCAAAAATACTTACCTTGGCGAACAAATTTATGGAAACATTTTTAAAATATAAATAAAAAAAAACTACTTTCTAATTTGGTTTTTCAAGTGCGGCCAAAAATTCTCTATAGGATTCAAATCAGGTGTTTGGGAAGCCCAATCCAATACTTTAATTTTTTCAGAAGGAAACAAGTTCCTCTCCAACATGTATGTGACTATTAGTTTCTCCTAAATTAAATTTTTGTTCGGTTATCGTTATTTTAGATTCGGGTAGTCATTTAAGGTCACTATCAGTTGGATAGTAATCTCTGTTTGAACTAAAATGACTTTCAAACAAATTGTCTGAACGTTTTGTTGTTGACTGAATTATGCGAAAATTTTAATTTTCAGTAAAATATGGCTTATATACCTTGTTGCCTCAAGCCCCTCAGTTTAAGTACCTTAAATGTTATATCACCAAACATCTAATCTTTTAATTATGAATTCTCCTCTTTTGTAGGATATTGGAATATTTAGGCACCTTCTATATTCTCCCTCTTAATCCTATCCTCGACATTTAACCAGTTTTAGGCCGATTTAACTAACTGATTTATCCTTATAAGAAGCATTTCAACGATACACTAAATTTTCTTACAATTTAATGATAAACCCCGTACAATGCCTTTCATATTAATTCTGGACTTGCCTCGTATTATTATTAATGCCCACCGAAACAATTAAAAAGGATTTTGTTTTTTAGAATTGACCATCAAGAATTGTATAAGCACTACATCAGTTCCTGTTCAAAAATTGGTCGACGTGGCGTGATATCGCCCCTACATTTTCCCAGATGTGTTAGGTAAGCATTAAATGAATATTTATGTTGACTTAAATTAATAATTATGTTGACGTTTTTTCCTAAAATCAGTCTAGAGTTATTTTTTGGTTGGTAAAAATTAAAATTTACGTTGTAAAACTTCTTATTTATGTGAGCAGAGACTTTGCCTAAACTTGTAAATGGAAGTGCAAATGTGTAAGTAGGGTTCCAAGAAAAAGAATTTTGTCACTTATCACATTTGTGCGTGCTATACCTTAAAATTCACCAAAAAAGCTTAAAAATCTATATAAATTTAAAAAATCAATTAGTGTTGTTTCTGGTGGTTTAAAAATTAGCTTTAAAATTATGAGGTACAATTTTTTCGCGTGTAAAAATCTTAATTTTCTTCTTATTTCTGAAGTTTGAATACCCATCACTTACAATCGAGTCATAGTCTCAGTGACAATTTGGAATTTCAATTGGCATTTAATTTTTTGATACATCCAGATGTGTGGTTGACATCCATTTTTTTACAACATTAATTGATGGATCAATTTTGAGCTGGTCGAGATTTCGGTCAAAATCTCCGTCAATTAACCAGACACAACACCAGTTGTTGATATAATCTAAATCCAGCCAACATTTTGCATTTAAAATTGTACACTGTATGCCGTTTTGGTTGTAACAATAAGTTATTTTTAAAGATCAATTTTTTAAGTTTTCGCGAATCTATGCCACTTTTTTGTAAAACTAATAATGCTGCAAACAGAATTGAGTTAATTTGTTTGACCTCAAAGTAAGATTAAAAAAAAAAATTAAAATTGTTTTGGATATATATTTTTGCGTGAAATTTAATGCCATTTCAAAAAAAGACATGAGAAGCGTTGTTTTAAAAGTCATCGAAAATTGCAAAGTTTTATCTATAAAAATAACCGAGATATCTTGCAATTACAATAAAAATGGGAGACAGTGTACGTACAGGGTAATTCCTTATATTTTCCCACTTTCCTTAACACTTTTGGACCATCTTGTATAAAAGAAAATAAATGTAAAGTTATAGGGTCTGATATGTAGTTTTTGCAAAATCTAGTTTTACGCTTGTTGGTGTAGAAAAAATAACAAAAAATAATAAAAGAAACATTTTTTAAATGATGGGTCCTGTTAATTTTTATTTTAAAAATATATGCATTATAACATTTGATTAAGCTGTTTTTGAAATATTTTGGTTTTAAAGTTTATGATTTGGTTGCGAGACTGGCAGCCATTGTCTGTGTTTTAATTTTAAAACATGGTTAGAATATAACTTTTTAAAATCATTATTTTCAAAAGCTATACATTTTGATATAAAAAAGAATAATAAAAAATACATATAAATTAATGCAATAATTAGAATTCAATTTATGTTCTTTATAATATATAAACTCTTAACTAATATATGATTAAAATTAAAAAAATTCACAATTGCTGAATATGCCCACCATTTTGATCAATACAAATTTGAAAGTTCCTTTTTAACTTATAGATTCCATTACTGATATAGTTTATAGAACTTAAAATTCTAGCCCTGAATTCTTCAATATTTGCACTTTGTGAAAACACTTACAAACCCCCACAAAAATTAATCCAAAGGTGTAATCTCTAAATTATTTATTGGCCAGCTTATGGGTCTTCGCGGACCTATCCATATTTCACACTTATTACTTAAAAAAATTGCAACAGGCATCATATTCTGTGGTGGAACTCCATCTTGGTATCATATTGACGGATTGGGATCTCCTCTAATAAAGCCTCTATTTCTGAATTTAAAAATTCGATATCTCACCAGTTAAAGATCTCTCTTAAAAAAATGGGACCAATAACTTTATTATATCGGATACCGTACCACACGTGGAGGGATCTCCTACCCTGACATTTTATTTCGTAGAATTCGCGTGGGTTCGGTGTGGCCCAAAAATTTGTATTTTTTCTGTTAAATACACCCGCAGTGGTAAAAGTCCACTCATCGGTCCACAATATTTTCTTAATTAAAAAATTATCCTGTCTCTTTCTGTGCAGCATCTCAGCACAAAATACCATTCGAGCATATCGATGAGCGTTCTCCATCTTATCCAATCTTTGAACAGGCATTTTTTTAATGGAAAATAAGAATACTTCTTAAGTATCTTTTGAATTTTGCACTCTTACTTATTATATACGGTCTTCGAGAGACCTACTAGGATTTTCTAAAAAGTGACTGATGGTCTATATTCCCTCTGAGTTGCGGAAGCATTTTTACGATATTGATGAATAAACGCAAATTTTGGATTTCTCTTTATCTGTATAACGCATTTTTACACAAGTGAAACAAAAACAAATTAATTTCATATTATTGCTCTTTCTGCCAATGTAATTTTGTACAAGTTTCTTAGCAATAAAATAATTACAACAAAACGCAGATTTGAATTAGCATTGATAGCTCTGATCCAATGATGCCAAGTGCTTATGTAGAAATGGCAAAAAAAATACTTTATAATATTATAAAATTTTGTCACTTATTTTGACACAAAACAATACTACTCGTCCTCTTTAATAATATATGAGGCATTTTCTTCAACAACATATGATAAGATACTCTATAAAGAAGTCAATATTCAAAGTAAAATAAATGCAGATTACGTATATTGGAGAAAAAGGCAACAAGTCGCATTGTTGATTCCATCGATACAAGAAATCTTTACCAGTGCCGTCGTCAAAAAATATTCACATGATAAATATTTATTAGTAATAGATTATGTTTTAAATTATAAACAATATTACAATTATTATAGATTTCTTAACAAGTTTTCATTATTCTCTGTTTATGATGACGTTTCTCCCTTGATATGATGTTATGAGAGTATCAGTATTTACTTGTGAAAAGATCGTCTTGAGTCACTTTTTTTCCATGGTGCGGCACAAGTTTCTACTATCGTCACAATTCACAAAAACACTCAAATGCGTCCTTTTTCCTTTTTGAACCAAAAACTAAAGAAGAAACGCAGAACTTTACAAATGTCGAATGTAAACAAAGCCGTTTAGCGAGATGACATTCCGCAAAATTAGCTCTTGCTTGCGGTGTTGCCATTCCAAATTTGTTAAAAGCGGTTTTTGGACTAAGAATGTTAATAATTATTTTTGTGCTTAAAATAAGATATACCTATTTCTACTTTTCATTTTTAATCCAAAATCTAACATCAATAAGTTAAATTAACATTATTTATATGTGTTGATATATAGCTGAAAATTTCCTCTTTTGAAAATGCGTGTAAACTTGACAACAGAGAATCGGTGAATATGTTTGTGAACAAAACACCCTCCTTGCCCCTGTGCAATCAAACAAAGTAGTTGTTTACTAATTATAGTGTTTCAATGTTCTAAAAATATTTTACAAACGGCTGAACTAAATGTTAATAATGCTTATAGTTTTCAAATAAGAATAAGAAGATCTATTATTTAGAAAAATAAAATACAGTGTGAAATTTTTTTTTATCCTTTTTACAACGCCATGTATTATACATAACATAACACAACATTTCGCAAAAACTACGGTACAACTTTTAGAGTACGAATCAACCTAGTTTGGTACACCTACGTCAGAGCCTACGTCAGCGCTGCAGCGAGACGTATTTCGCATATCAAGCGGTAAAAGAGAGATAACGGGTTTTATTCGGGCTGTTCCAGTGGTATAGTTGATTTTATAAATATGGATTTTATAAAATGTTGAGATTTAATTGTTATATTTTTATAATATTCAGGCAGATTCTAATAATTTCTTAAATTTTGCATTTGCATTTGTATTTACAATTTACAAAGTAGGTAGATAAGTACAAAAAAGTTTAGTGAAATATGAGGTGAAATATTTACAAAAATAAACAAGTTTACAAAGTATCTACATAAGTAGGAAAAAGTATAGTGAAATATTTATTAAAATATTACATATTTACACCAAATCGTCATTCTGTTCAGAGCTGTCCGATTCAAGGATTGAACACCCTAGTTCATCCTCTGATGCCGTCTCATCGTCATCCCAACCCTCTTCACTCTCCTCAGATGAGCCTGTATTAACAGAGTGAACACTAAATTTTCCACTATCTTATCTAAAACTTGTTCTTTTTCTATGAGTTCATTCTCAAACTTTCTTACATGTTGGCAAATATTGAAACACTCTTGTTCTGTCACCTCCTCAAATTTTTGTCTTGCCAGCGCCTCAGTATCAGGCAATCTAAACGTGGTATTCCGCGCTGCAACCCAATTCTTTACCAAAGCCCATATTTTTTCAATGGGATTTAGTTCGGGATGGTACGGAGGTAAACGGAGCACACAATAACCATCTTTTTCTAAAAGCTCATCTAACCTATATTTTATGGAAAAACGAAATATATTTTCAGAAATTATTTTGTATAACTCTGGCCTGTTTAATTTTGAACGAAGAAAAAATTTTAACCATCTACCTTTACTTTCGGTAGAAAAGTTAATAATAATAATTACTTAGAATTGGGACACCCTGTACGTATCATGTAAATAAAAGAATTCTACGTCGTATAATTCTTCTAAAAAATTGTTTTCTAAGTAATTCGTACCTATGAAGATAATTTAATGAATAAAATAATTTTGTTTTATTTAAAGTGGGTTTCTGCTCTAAATAACATACCTATACCTAATATAAAATAAAATAAGAAATATAATATAAAAGTTCAGTGTGTGTTTTCCTTATGGTATAATTTATGCACCAAATTAAAATAGGAAATAAAACAAAAGTTGGTTGAAAAGACTTTTAACTTTTTGACTTATTTTATGTAAAAATCGATTTGAGAATCAATTTAATCAATTTCAGCCTATAACCCTTCTTTTTTTAAACAGGTTTTTGTTTTCTTCTTTTTCTTGAAAATGTTCAAAATACTGGAATTGTGTGTTCTTATTGATTTACCGTAGATACCTGTAATTTGTTAAAGGAGTGGTAATCCCTTCTTCAGCCTCCCTTTTCATGAACTGAATAATATTGTTCACAATTTCACAGCTTTGGCTGTGTAAAACACGACCCCGTCCAAGTTTTTTAGGTGCCTTATCAATATTATCAATATAAACACACACACACACACACAATAATATCTTAAATGAATAGTCACAAATAATTTCAAATTAATACCAAAAAACAAACAGATAAAACGCGGCGATCTTTCGTGAACAAAACAACTGGCAACGCTTAAAATAACGGAAGCGGAGAGCGTTGAATATTATGATATTTGAGCCTCGGCGTTGTCAGCTCCATTCGACCTTTATTTGCGTGACAATATTAATACAAAACAGCAGTGCACGCCTGTGGAGCTATTTCGCATCCAGCTTAGCACAACTAAACAAACATCGCGCTATATTTTCTCTTTGTTGCGTGTGACGTAGATGTACCAAACTAGGATGGTTTTTACTCTACCTTTACCATCGTTTTATACAGGTTGGTCCAAAAAAGTTAAGAGGGTCTAATTTAATCCTAGAATATTAATTAGGCCTCGCCGAACGTTAATACATTTTCACATTCATATTTTAGATCAGTATTCGGCGGCACCGTGGGTCCGAACCCGATGAAACCAGCCAACCCTAGCGACCCTCAATACTACGAGGGTATCAAGGTGCGCCCGCAACCCCTTAAACTGAACATTCCACCCCCGTCCCCGACTCCCAAACCAGTAGTAGCCGTACCCGTCACTGCCTCGTCAAACTCCTCGAATACGACTAAATCGGGGTCGCGTCGAAAACAAAAGGTGACGCCGGTACCCGCGTCCATTAGCGGCGCTAAACCCGGTACCGTCGTCGGTACTGCCCCTCTAACGGTTGAGGCGGAACCGGGGTGCGACGGGAACGGCGGTTCGTTTCCTTCAGGTCCCTCCTCCCTGTCGAATAATCAACACGCGCCCCCCATGTCCCCGATCCTAAAGGCTCAGTTGAGCGCCCCGCCGAAACCGAGGGAGGGCTCGGGCTCTGCTGCGGCGGCGGCCGTTTCAAGTGATCCCCCTAACAGTCAGGTAAAATAGTATTCATTCTGCAGATATCAACTAAGGCCAGTAGAATCGTCCTCGTCGTCGTTATCAGACTTAAATTAAGTACTATAAGAAATTCGATAGAGAACCAACCATCAGGAGGAGATGCGAAATCCAAATTTGCCCCACGGTGCAAAATTAAGCAAAAACCGTTTTTTGGTTCTAATTGACTTTAGGTATTCCCGCATTTTAACATTTTTGAATATGAAATAGTAAGCTAATTTTTTTTGGATATTATTTTAAGCAAAAAAAATTGAGGATGAATAACATTTTTTTTAATAAAAAAATTTAAAAAAATCATGACAATGTTTATAGTTTAGGTGAAGTTACTTGGACAAGTATAAAAACTAAAAACCTTTAGCAGGCGGCGTTTTCTTTATAAGGCATTGGCGTGCATATAATTTTTATTTCTCTGGCTTAATATATACCGGGTGGTGCGTCGCTGAGCGGAACATAGGAAAACCCATGTAAATTTTAGAAGCCAATAAGTCGACTATTGGCTTCTCTGTACATTTTACAGTGCGAACGTAAAGGTTGGAATAAATTCATTTAAAATTCAGGGGTATGTTCAAAAAAAAAACGCTCGGACATGTCGATTTTTATTTTTAACTGCGGGTTTTGTTACTATAATTTTATGTATACAGGGTGGCCCAAAAATAAGTTACGGTCATCAACGTAATTTTTTTAAACGTAAACACCTATTTTTTATTTTAGATTTAGGTTCTACATCAAATTCTAAGTACATTTCATGTACCATGTCCTATACCTAAACTCGACCGTTGACGATTGAACACAATAAAAGGCTATTTTTGGAAGAGTTATTTATATCAAGCAACCTATCAGTTATTGTTTGGTTATTTACATTTGTGGTTGGTGTTTTTGATTGTTAACTTGTCACAATTTGTTGACATCAAATAATTTTGAGTGAATTTAGTTTGATTTAGATGCCTAAGCAAAGTTTTGCTTGTGTTAAGTTTATCAAAAGATAAAATTAAAATTTCAAAAAATGGTACGTCTTAGTGAGCGAGAGCAAATAGAGATTTTGATGATGATTGGTTATGGAAACAGGATGCGCACTCAGATGGAAGTCTGTGAAATTTATCATGCCAAGTATCCTGATAGGCCACGTATATCTCAAAGTACTGTCAGTAAAATAGAACAGAAATATCGGGATTTGGGTCATGTCAGGGATAATTATACGAAAGGTCGGTCAAGTATATCAGAAGAGAAGCAACTAAATGTTTTGCTGGCAGTTGAAGAAGATTGCCATAAAACGACTCGCAATATTGCGTTAGAAAATCAGATATCCCAGACATCCGTCGTTAAGTATTTAGGTATAAATAAATGGCACCCTTACAAAGTTCAATTGGTTCATGAACTAAATGAAGATGACCCAGATAGGCGTTTAGAGTTTTGTGAGAGACTTATGGACTTGTGCCATGCTAATCCACAATTTTCAAAAAAAAATGTATTTTCTGATAAGGCAACGTTTTGTCTTCATGGTAGTGTAAACCGGCAAAACTGCCGATATTGGGCTACTGAAAATCCGCACTGGATGATGAAGTGCCACAGCCAAGTCCCTCAAAAAGTAAATGTTTGGGCGGGGGTGATTGAAAACAGGGTTATAGGGCCCTTTTTCTTTGAAGGATACTTGAATGGTGAGAGGTATTTAGAGTTTTTAGAAAATGACTTGGTTTCATGCCTTGCCACTTTATACCCCGATCCAGAAGACCCGGATATATTAGATAATTCCTTATGGTATCAGCAAGATGGAGCTCCAGCCCATTACACTCGTCCCGTGCGCCAGTACCTGGATACCGTTTTCCCTGGACGTTGGATTGGTCGGAGGGGTGCAATTGAATGGCCGGCCAGATCGCCGGATCTGACTCCTTTAGATTTTTTTTTGTGGGGGTATCTTAAGTCCAAAGTTTATGTTAATCGGCCAAACAACATTGAAGACTTAAAAATTAGAATAACGGAAGAAATAAGATTGATAGAAGGCATCTAAATCAAACTAAATTCACTCAAAATTATTTGATGTCAACAAATTGTGACAAGTTAACAATCAAAAACACCAACCACAAATGTAAATAACCAAACAATAACTGATAGGTTGCTTGATATAAATAACTCTTCCAAAAATAGCCTTTTATTGTGTTCAATCGTCAACGGTCGAGTTTAGGTATAGGACATGGTACATGAAATATACTTAGAATTTGATGTAGAACCTAAATCTAAAATAAAAAATAGGTGTTTACGTTTAAAAAAATTACGTTGATGACCGTAACTTATTTTTGGGCCACCCTGTATACATAAAATTATAGTAAGAAAACCCGCAGTTAAAAATAAAAATCGACATGTCCGAGCGTTTTTTTTTTGAACATACTCCTGAATTTTAAATGAATTTATTCCAACCTTTACGTTCGCACTGTATAGAAAAAATGTAAGATAAGTTTTTGAAGAGACCAATCTGGCAAACCCTTGTGCAAAGTTTCAAAAAATTTTAATAAGCGAATCTTGAATTATTCAATTAAATGTAATTGCAAAATTAGCAAATTTTCTGTTCAGGTAAAACCAGACACCAGCCACCAGCAAACAATTTGTTATAAGGCTTTGTCAAATCTTTATCTGACAAATATTGATTGTTGAGCGGGCCGGAGGCTGTGGAAAGACTCGAATCGACCATAAATATATACGGGAATCGATCACTAAATATCGTAATATATTTTGCAGTTTATTTTAGTGCGTATATTTTTATTTGATGCGTATGTCTTTATTAAAAAAAAACAATATTAATCTTACAATATTACTTAATACTACATTGCCAAAGAAGGCGAAGATTAGCTTAAAGCTACCCTTTAACTCTTAACCTTCCTAGCATTCACAGTTTAAATGAAGAAAACAAGAGAAAAAAAACAAAAAAGTTGTTGTCAAAGTTAATTTAATTTTGTGACAGCCGCGTCAACAAAATCGTTCTTTCAAAATGCCTGCATTATCTCCTCAACAAAAAGGGATATTATACACTCGTCTGATGGATGGAGTTCCTATAAAAAGAATCGCAGAAGAATTGGGCATTAGTAAAAATACCGTTTCCTTAGCTAAGGCAAAATAATTGCAGAATATGGAGCTATTGTAAGAAATCCAGGTTCTGGTCGACCAAAAATTTCAAACGAAATTCAAGATAGAGAGTTAGTTGGCTTTCTAAGAAACAATCCGTTTGAAACAGCAATAAAGGCGAAAGGAGACACGCATTTTCCTGGTTTTGCTAATACAGCTCGTAGTAGGATAAGAAATTTGGGAATTAAAAGTTGTAACAAATAAAATATTTTTGACTGAAGCAAACAAACAGAGAAGATTAGAATTTGCCCATCAGTATGCACACCAGTAATATTTTCAGATAAAAAAACCGTTCAATAGTGCAATAATGGCAAAATCCGCGTTTATAGGCCTTCTAATACCAGATGTGGTAAAAGATATACATAAAAGACTAATCAAAGTGGACGTTTTACGAGGGCGGGTCAATAAGTCCGTGACTTTTTGGATAAAAGACAGGTTTTTATATAAAAAGTTATTTTATTTTTCAACATAGTCTCCTTTGAGTTCTATACACTTAGTCCAACGTTTCTCCAATTTTTTTATCCCTTCGGAAAAATATGATTTGTCGAGGTCATCAAAATAGGCATTTGTTTGAGAGATGATTTCGTCGTTGGAGTCAAATCTCTTGCCGCCGAGCCATTTCTTTAAGTTTGGGAATAGGAAATAGTCACTGGGGGCTAAATCTGGAGAATAGGGCGGATGAGGAAGTAATTCGTAACCTAATTCATGGATTTTTGCCATGGAAACTGCACATGTGTGGACCCTTGCATTGTCCTGGTGGAAAAGAACTTTTTTTTGGCCAAATGTGGTCTTTTTTATTTCAGTTCCTCATTGAATCTATCCAATAAGTTGGTATAATATTCTCCATTAATTGTTTTCCCCTTTTGAAGATAGTCAATGTGGATTATACCGCATGCATCCCAAAAAACGGTCGCCATGACTTTATTGGCTGACAAACCCACCTTTGCCTTCTTGGGCGCCGATTCACCCCGAGAAATCCACTGTTTTGACTGCTGTTTGGTCTTCGGCGTATTGTGGTGAATCCACGTTTCGTCCACGGTGACGAAACGACGCAAAAATTCGTCCATATTGCGGTTGAATAACGCCAAACACTCCTGGGAAATTGTCACACGGTTGCGTTTGTGGTCGATTGTGAGCAAACGCGGCACCCATCTTGCGGAAAGCTTTCTCATACCCAAATGATCATTCAAAATTGAAACTACTGAACCATGTGAGATGCCTATGGCTTCCACAATCTCTCTCACTTTCAATCTCCGATCGGCTAAAACCATATCGTGAATTTGTTCGATTGTATTGGATGTAGAGACCTCGACTGGGCGTCCAGAACGTTCGGCATCTTCCGTGCTTGTACGGCCACATCGAAATTCAGTAAACCACCCTTCTTTACCATGGAAATGGATGGTGCAGAGTCCCCATAATATTTATCAAGCTTAGCCTTGGTTTAAGTGACGGTTTTTTTCCGTAAAAAATAATGCTTAATGAGCACACGAAATTCATTTTTTTCCATTTTCTTCTCAAAACGAGTGGTAGTCTGCTATCAACAGCTGTCAAACACAAACTAAATGGCGCAGCTTGTTCAAATTTTGACAGGCGTCAACTGACTGTTCTTTGTTGACAGGAGCAGAGTTGCCATTTCCATTAAGGGGCGGGTTAATTCAAAAAGTCATGGACTTATTGACCCGCCCTCGTAGTATAAACGTTTGGGCCTGGATTAGTTTTAGAGGGCCAGGCGTTTGTCAAATAGTGCAGGAAAGGCTTAATGCCTTAGGATATTACAATATCGTGAACAATGTTATGATGCCATCGGTTGGTGTAGTCTATGGGCAAGATTTTATCTTCCAACATGATAATGTTCCTATACATACAGCCCGTATAGTGCAAAACTATCTAGATAAAAGTCGAATTCAAGTTTTACCGTGGCTTCGAAAAGCCCTAGTATCAACCAAATTGGAAACGTTTGAGGTAAAATGGCAAAATATATGTATAAAGATAACTTTAGGCCTAGAAATCAGAATAAATTACGCCTAAAGTAACTGAAATAACCAAAGAATATACCAGAAACTTAATTTTAATTATGCCACGACGTTTGCAAGCTCTAATTGACAACGACGGTGCGCTTACTAAGTATTAATAATTTTTTATTCCTTATTATCAAAAAAGATATTAGTTAGTTTTGGTTTATTTATAAAATGTGTTCCAAATAAAAATAAATATCGAAAAATAAAAATGTTTTGTATCAATATTATAGAGTGAACAGAGGGAGCAGCCTGGGTTCAGATTTCAACTGTGCCAGTTTTACTTTTTTAATTTTTTGGCAACTAATAATTTTGTAGTTTTGAAAAACTTATTTAATTTTAATGAAATTATGCATAGAAATGATCAAAAAGAGGAAATTGTGGGTTCGGTAAAGTTAAAGGGACGTCTAAAAACCGATTTTTTTTTGAACATTTTGAGCGTGGTCAAAATATTGATAAAAAAAGTGAGGATGGTTGGAAAAAATACAAAACTTTGGAAATTATCAAGATTTTTTTACATACGTTAAATACGTAATTATAGCCGCCTTGCACAAGGTTTTTTAGCTCTTGATTTTGCTATAATTAAAAAATATATATATTGGGGCAATTTTGGAACTTTTTGGGAGCTAAAATTGTAAATTTATAGTAAATTTATAGTACTTTGTTTTTGCAACTAAGAATTTTGTAGTTTTGGAATAATTATTTAATTTATAATTACATATTTTGTAATTTACACATATGACAAATAAAACAACAACCTTATTGACAAAAATGGGAGTGGCTTCACTATGTCCCCAGTAGTATTTTTTGGTTTTGTCTGGAACACTTTTTAGTTGGATGGGTCGGCTGTGGACTCAATTTTAGATAATAAAACACATTTATCAGGTGTTACAAAAAAGGTATTATTTATTTAAATTATTTGATGTTTTATGTAATATAATATATTATAAATATACATTTTGAAAAAAAAACATAATTTAAGATAATATTTAATCATTAATAGGTAAATAATAACGATGAGATTTAATGTAAATTAACTTATAGTCAAAACAATAAATATCTTTATTAACCTTTGTGCTACCAAGGTTTTGAACGTACGAGTAGTACCAAGGGGGTACATATTGTACCCTCTTGGTTGTTCTTATTTTTTTTTCAATATGGATAGGAAAATCTTACTAAGCATAAGGAAATATCAAATTTTATTCAAAATCAAGTTATTTTTATTAAACATAATAATTTGAATATAACATAATTCAATTTCAATTGTCATTTTGATTTCACCTGTTACAATAATTAGTTTTTTTTTGATGACCGTGATTTTTACAAAAAAATTCTTGCACTTTTCACATTAAAGCCGGCACTTTTTGTCATCCTTTCTTGGGCAATAATGGCAGCGTCCAAATGACCCTTCTGGATTTGGCGGCATAGGCAAGATTTCTTGAGGTAGCACTTGATTCATAGCAGATGTAACTCTTTTTGGGAAGCCGTTTAGATTTGTCATTCTTCTGGCTACGTGCGGTTTTATGAGGGCAAGTCCTACGTCAAGTAAAAATAATCTCCTGTTGTCCATTTGTTTTTTTTCCAGTCTGGAAACTTTTTTCCATAGTGAATATGAATTTACGCCAGCTATATCAATAATATTTTGGAAAAGTACAAATGGATACCTTTTTGTATTTCTTTTTACACTGTACTGATTGACCAATTTGTCCATAGTATCTACGGCCCCTTTTGTATTATCATAATGGAGTATCATGTCTGGTTTGAAGTCATTCTTTATTCCACTTATGGCCTTATCATGATGTTCGGTGCTCAATAAAATTACGGCATTATTACTTTTGTTCACATAAGAGGAAAGAGTAATAAATGAGGAGAATGCAAATACAGAACTTTTCCCTCAGGCTTTGTTTTTCCTCAATGTTCCGCAAAGTATTATACCGCGTTCATATAGTTCCTTAGCAAGCGGAAGACTAGTAAAAAAATTGTCCGTGGTAATTCCAGAACCTCGCTGAATACCCTGTACCAAGTCAAGGACAACCCTTTTACCTTGTTGTTTTTCTGGAACATTACCGTCTTTACCTGAATAAATTTGGAGATTGCAGGCATATGATATCTCACAGTCAACCATTGCCCATATTTTTAAGCCATATTTCGCTGGTTTATATTTTTAAGCCATATTTCGCTTGGTGATACACAAGCGGGGTACAAATTGTACCCCAGCCAACAAAATTGATTATAATTTAAAAAATATTAATTGTAATTAACCGATTATGATTTTGTTAGTTGACTAAGGTATTGTTAATGGCAATGATAAAAGGACAATACATTTGAAGAATTAATCTTTCAAATATAAGTAATTATTTACGTGTGGGGTACTGCATGTACCCCCTTGGTAGCACAAAGGTTAATAAAACATTGATATAAATAACTAAACGCAACCATAAGAACTTATATCATTAATAATCGAAGTACAAATTTTTGTAACTTTAAACCTAAAATACTTTTTTATTTCTCAATGTAACAAAAAAATTATGTCTATACAAAATTTAGGTAATTCCATAAGGAAGAGAATGATACGTCATTTGCTTATGTGGGACAAATAGGAGCCAATGAAAAAAAAAACCCTTTTTTTAAATAATTTCGCAAAAGTAGTTGGCACGGTGCTGCAAATTTGGATTTAACATCTCTTAATCGTCCTATATTGAATGTCGTAGTGTACAACATTTGGGCATGGTAACGCAAATTAAAAATACCATTCTACTGGCCTATACTTCAAATAAACCGAAGAGAGCTTGGGTCGGTGGAGGGACGGGTAGTTTTCTTTTTTATTTATTCGTGACGTTATGAGATGGAATCGAAATGTTTCCAGCGGAAAATTTGTGTTCATTACTTCCTTAGTTTTCATTTCAACTTTTAAAGAAGACTTTTTGTCAATAATTTGAAGAGGATAAGGACTTTTGTCCTATTTCATATCATATCAAATATATGAACTAAGTTTCCTTAGGGCTTCAGAATTTATAATATTGATATATCATAGGATAACTTTTCAAATAGAGAAAACTTCGATTGAGTTCATTAAGCAATAGAGTAGATAAAACATAATAATTAAATGTCTGATGCCCTCTTTAGAGTGTACATATACATTCAGGCTGTCTCAAAATTGCTCCTCTAGCATATATTTTATCTTATATCTCCTAAACAGATTCACAGTAATGTTCCTGAATTGCAATTGTCTCGTACCTTTTTTTCCGGAAAAGAATGTCACTCGAACTTTTAAATTAAGGACATAGGCGTTCTTCTTTAAATAAAAATCGTTGGATGGAATTACTGAATAATTCAACCCAACATGCTACTTCAAGCTGCTCAATCAAAGCTTTCTTGCTTAAAATACTACATGCCGGCGCTTATTGGGTTCATTTAATTGACGTTTACACTCTTAAGAACATTTATTTTTAAACGCCACTTTTATTGTCTGACGCGGTGGTTTGAAGATGCCTATTAAAAGGCAAAACACGCGCAGTTTCATTGTTTACACTTGAAAATCCAACAACCATAGAAAAGCCATGATGTCTGATTTGTTAAACTATTAATTAATTTGTAAATACATTTACAGTCGTGCGTATTTTTCTTCAAATCGATATTCTATATTTGACGAGTTATTCTATAAAAAGAAAACTTCATCCCTACCATATACATTTCCGTTATTTATTTTTTAAGTTTTAGGGGGGTAGCTACGATAGAACTCTTGATGTAACTAATTACTATTAGAAAATACTTTGGCATTTAAAGAAAATTTACCTGGACTAGCAGTGGAGCCTTTTTCTATCCTAACCTAAACGAGTCCTCATGTAACTTGTGTGCTTATCTGTTTTATTTTTGGTAGTCAGTTGTGTTTCTTTTAGTTTTTGTAGCTTTGTTTTTTTTATATATTTTCATTGCATAATATGAGCTTGTGCCTTTATAATGCTATTTGCAGTAAATTATAATCATTGTCGTGCATTAATTTTTCCCGATATAAGAAATCATCAGAAATCTGCTGCCACACTTTAAATATTGCTATAGACCCAATTTGTATATTATGAGTGTATTAATATTAATTACTACTAAATTAACTGTTATCAACTGAGGAGTGTCAAAGTTTAACTTTTATAATGAATAACCGCTGATTAACTTAATGAAATTTAGTAGGTATCTGGTTTTTTTTTTGAGATATAAGTTCCAATTTGATCTAATTTTGTTTCATTACTCTCTTGTACGTACAGTTTTTTTTTTAACTTAAAATATAAAGCGGTGGCCTGAAATTGATTCTGAAAGATGAAATCTGATTGATTTTGTAAATGTAAGACTCATTGTCTTATTTTTTGACTACACTATTGTAAGACTAATTGGTGACAAAAGAGTGATAAACGTTTTAACAAAGTAAAGCTTTTAAAACCAAAATCTTTAAAAAATAGGAGACTAAGAGTACCAGCAAAATAAGGTCAAATTTGAATTTTTCGAACTAAAAAAAACACATTTGAACCCTTTATAATTAATAAATGAATAATTTGTTTAAGTTAAACAGAAGTTATACTTTGACACCCTGTATCTCTATTAATATTTTGACGTTTAAAATTCTGAAACCCTCTAACGAATGCACTGATGTTTTCTTTACATGTGAGAAAGATTACACTGCACTGATTATTATATAAAAATATGTCTAAACTCGGATCTTATATCATGTAGTGCATGTATTAAATAAATAAAATGCAGCAAAGTATATTTATTGCAAAAAAGAGCCAATTATAAGGTCATTTGTAATTTTCGTTTTGCATGTTTTTGTGTTGATAGTGATTGCAAATTTAACAGTTCTCCTATATAATTTATAATTTTTTTACATTAAATCTTTATCTAAAAATCTAATAAGCGAATTGTTTGATGTATGTCAACAATGTGCGTTCTTATGACATTTTTTAAACATTATCCAGAAGAACCCTGAATTCTGAAAATACCAAATTTCAAAGTATGTGATATAATTCATATACATTTAGATGCAAAAAAAACACAACAGAGAAAATTTTCGTCAAGTTTAAAGTATTATATTTTTTACCCTATTCTGATGATTTTTCTAACAGACTGTATATAATATATATATGAATTTTAATTGGTACACTCAGTTTTTTAAAACATGTTTGTGTTTGACTTATTATACCATTATAAGGTTGATTCCTGTACCCTAACTTTGACACGCCCCGTGGAATAATTTCGTTAGCGAATTTTCATGAAACCTTCTTTTTCGGTTACAACAAATCTCTTGAGCAATTTGTTTTTTGGTTCATGTCAAAATGTGCTTTGGTTCATTTCTAAGAGCGAACTGAATTTTCCACATACAGTTCACTACTTTTTCAATTATCATTATCTTTTGGTGTTATCTTGTAATACGACGAGTTGGCTTTGATGCGATAACTGTCATGTTATATCGATGACCCAGTAGCACTGTATATGGAATTCAAAAAAACGTTAAAAAGCAACGATCTGGTATTGGTTTTAATAAACGAATGGCTCCGCCGAACAACGTTGCAAGTGACAAAAACTTATTTTTTCAGAAATTCAAAAAAACACTGATTGTTCAATGAAATTAATTTCTAATTTACAATTTCTTATTATAAACGAGGCTTTGTTATTAAGTGAAATCATCTACAAGAGAAAATATTATACTATCATATCTTACTAAGATATTGACATTTTAAAAGTATTTTTTCGGGTACAACGTTGTAAGCGACGTTGTTCTTTGAACAAGACGTATAATACTGAATTAAATGGGGCTGATTCAATAATGTAAGTAGGTAGTTTTCAAATATGATCTTTAATAATAATAATACAAAAAACTTAAGTTTTCTTATTGTTCAACCTTAATATTTTCATAAAAAGGCATATATTCTGGCGGGATGTATTTGCACATATCCAACAAGTCCTTTTTCTTTGCCGATTTGATCGGGAGTCTATCCTTGTATAAAGGTGGGAACCGAGAAATTTTTACTGGGGGTATACTTCTCTTCTTTGGCCCCTTTACTTTTTTTGCTAATGAGTGCGAAGTCCATGTTTGAAGGACGTTGTGTGATTTCCTTCCACGCAATGTTATAGGATCATCTTTTGTAATTTGGTACCATACATGGCTAGTTACACTGAATTTTATTTTTTCCAGTGAATCTAACAAAATGTCGGTGTTTTTGAAGTCTGCTGTATCCATAACACAGACAGTAAAACGATTGGGTGGTTCCTTGGCATTAGCTATGACTTCCACCCATTGGTGAGGAACATACACTTTTTTACCCTTTTTTGCTCGTTCAATTAGAGCAAAGTCCCTGTCACAGGGTAGAAAACACCGTCATCATAAACTTTTGCGCAACGGTAGTGAAATATTCATTCAAGAGCAGGTGCTGCAAAACAGCTATAATCCGCCAGTTGTTGTTCTGACCTACGCATCTGTCAGACCAAAGCTTAAAAATTCTCACTTGGCTTCAAATTTGTAAAGTTAAGCTCAATATATTTTAAAATGCATGATGCTATTTCCGCAGCACCTCGCTTGGCAGTGGTCTCATCCCAGAAAAACATATAAGCCATGTTTCTCCCCTGGTCATGTATAGCCAAATTGTAGCACGATAGTTGCCTCTGGTAAAATACGTTACTATGCGTGAGGTTTGGACAAAATAAAACTTGTTGTAGGTCTACACAAAGCACAACGTTTTCAGAGCTTAATATGGCACTCTCTTTATCTTCAGCAAGCGCCTTGTAAGCAGAGTCAGCCCTCATATGATGAAGTTTGCTTTGATTTTCAATAATTTTTTTTCTCTCTTCAGTGGCAGCTGCAATGAGCTGAATGTGCAGCTGATCACAATAAGTACAGGTATCGGACCTAGGCAGACCAAATCTTGGTTGAACTCACTTTGAAAAACATCACGGTACATGTGAAGTTTTGCAGTACTGTTGGTGTATTTAATGCAGAAAAGCTGCCACATTTTCTTGATACTCAGGTCAGGATTCAAACATTCCTTTTTGCTCTTGCTGAAAATGTTGTGACTTACCTCTTCAGGTGGTAATTTTCCAGGCACTGGCCGGTTTCTTTCGGATATGTATGGATTTCCAGAATCCCTTGAACGCTTACGACACTTATCTTTCCACTCACTAACTTCAATTTTCCTCTTTTTACCATTATTTAAGCGCTTTTAATCGCCAGGCGAAAAAAAACAACACTCTCCGCGCCAGACATTTTGTCGGTTGCAACGTTGTTCCGAGCGCGTCAACCTGTTTTCGAAGTCATTTAACGTGCTGCCATCTAAACCACAATCATATAAAACTGATACCAAAAACTGCCATGCGGTAGAAAATTTCGTTTACAACGTTATTTTCTGAAAGTCTCAATATCGCAATTAATGTCGCTTACAACGTTGTTCGGCGGAGCCATTCAAACAATGATAACAAAAACAGAACAAATGATATTTCATCAAAAAACATCGTAACTAAAACTTAACCTACGTAGGTAAATTACAAATAACTAATACTTTGTATTACCCTGGCTGCTATAACCGCTTGTACACGTCGGTTCATGTTGTAAATGAAGTTGCGACATTTAATCCTCCTGCCAAGCATGAATTGGCACCTTCGACAATTTTATTTCGCAACTCTTCTAAATTTGTTGGTCTACTAAATTCATGCTTGTAAATGGTTTTCTTAAGGTAACCCTACAGATAACAGTCATTTGGAGACAAATCTGGAGATCTAGGAGGCCATTTAATATCGCCAGTCCCACTAATAAGGCGGTTAGGAAAAGTATTTGTTAAAAATTCTTTTACCCTAGCCGCGTTATGAGCGGGACAGCCATCTTGCTGAAAATAAACCGATCCCAGGTCTACATCAGGTAGGATTTGAATGGCGGAAAGAACTTGGTTTTGCAGCAACTCAAGGTACTTTTGGAAGTGCCATCAATAAAAAATGGCCCTATAACATTGTCGCCCAAAATACCTGCCCAAACATTCAATTTCTGAATTTGTACTGGGTACGAAACTGAAAACTTCTGTGCTCGTTTTCCTGAGACCAATAACGAACAATGGAAGGATTGTGTTTGCCATGTAATGGAAAAGAAGATTCATCAGAAAACAACATATTTTTTAAAAAATATTCGCCTTTTTTATTGCCTTTTCCATCATGGTTTCACAAAATTCGATTCTTCGCCACTGGTCTTCAGGAAATATTTCCTGAGTTTTTGAATACTTGAAACATTTGTACCCATATTTTTTCCAGATAGGAGCAACAGTTTTATTGCTCATTCCCAGTTCCTCTCCAACACTTATTAATGGAACGTGCAGTAACACAGCAAAGTTGCTGCTGACTCCCGGTTCAAAAAATAAAAACGAAAAATTCCGCCGCCTGCAAGCCGCAACCAAGCGGTGTTGCCATTATTTTGGGTAATACGTAGCTCACGATAACACGATCTGTATATTATTAAGTATAATGTAAGAATCCCTAACGTATTCTATAGGGCTAAGATATGGAGAACACACTGGCCAGTCCATTTTGATGATACCAACTTCTTCTAGGTATTGCGTAACACAAATTGTAGAATGTGACCGCCCTTATCGCGCATTAGTATAAATTCATCATACCAATTAAAAATCATATATATACAGTCTGCTAAAAAAAAAACCAACAAAATAGGTCTAAAAATTAAAAAAATATATATGTAATACTTTAAATTTGAAGAATATTTCCCTGTTGTTTTTTTTTTCATCTGAATGAAGTTATATGTTATGCGGTAGTGGCATTAAAAAGATTGGCCCATTTGAACGTGGCCGCTTAGCTTAAAGTTCAAAATCTCAGTTAAACTAGTTAGAAAAAATCGTAAATTTTGCATTTTTAGTAGTGTCTATATACACTTACTTAAAAAAATAAAACAGGAATATTTCTATGAAAGGCAGAATATTCTCTACAAACGTTGTTTCGGATTTAAACCAGAAATATTTGTGTCTTCTAACAGTCTTAATTTTTTTTAATAGTACAGAGTTCTATTAAATATTGTCACCCAGTATTATATTACAATTGTACTAAAGAGGCTAATGATTGGACTGGTGTAAAGTGAGTGGTCAGTTTCAAATGGTACATTCTCTTTCATACCACTACCCAATAATATCATTATTTTCTGTAAGTTTTGAACTGATTTTTCTTTATGAACAATGGGCACAGTTTAAGGTAAACCGTAAGATTATATCTTTAACAGTAAGGAAGCCACCCTGCAATTACATCTAAACTGTTAAACAGTATTGTCTTCTCAATATTCCACTTTAAAATCGCCAATTTAAATGTTTATTGTCACCAAGATTTTAAAAAAAAAGGAAAATATATTAATGACAGTGTATGTACATATAACTCTTCCATTCAATTTTTTTGATACTTAAAATAAAAAGAACATACATCTACCCTAACAGCCTGTTTAAATTTAAAAAAAAGAAAAACGATTAACCCTTTTGGTTTCAAGCACCCGTTTTGTAGTAACTAGACAGTGTGTGTTTTACCACGTCCGAACTTGTGCAATAAACCCGTGTATATATGAACGTTTCTTCTCCCAATAAAAGGCGATATCTCACCCGCACCTGAGTCACGCCCTGTTAGGTAGCACCGCTTCCACGTCCGGTACGACCACTACGACTACGGCCGTATTGGCCAAAAACGAGACGGGAACAACGCAGGGAGGACAAAACAATAGCAGTTCGTTAATAAAAAGCCTGTTGGCGAACAAGGTAAACGATGCATGCGTGCCCCCTGTGAGCATGAAGGCTGCCACTACTACAACTGACTGTCAAAATGTAGCTCAGGTAACACACTAACTCCAAGCCCAATTAGTTTTTTTTTTATTTGTATGTGTTTTTTCTAAGAAATTTTTAATAGCTTCTTTTTTTTTGCTTTGTTTTGTTAAATTTGTACTAATATGTAAAAACTTGTATGTTATTATAATGTTCGAATCTTTAAAGCAATAGGGTGGAAAATTAAGGTTCAATCTGAGTAGGTCAACCTGGCAAAGTCAAGGTCATCATTCAGCTCTTTGCATCCATGCTGAATATAAGTTTTCCTCAATATTTTCTGTTTTGAGTGGTCTGCATCCAATTGCTTTTCATTCTTTTGATATCGTCGGTCCATCTTGTGGGCGGTGTTCCTCTATCGGCTCTCGATTCGCCATTCAAGCCATCTCCTCGTCCATCTACAATCAATTTAAATTAAGACTATTCTATTCGTCATATAACATCAGTAACACCAGGAGAAGGCGGAATTAGTACTACTCAGATTTTGTTTTACGGTCGATCGGAACGGTTCGGCTTTTCCTCGAAAATCCTGGGTTTGTATTTTGATATAGAAATAGAAGCAAGGATAGGAGGCATTTATATTTGACAACGTCGTATTTACGAATTTCAGCGGCTAAATAGCGACCGATCCGATGGATTTTCTGTGTCGCAACTGTTAATAGCTAGATGGCGCACGCGGGCGGCAACTGTATTATTAAGTTATATGGAAATATGGGGTATTCTGTATAGTGTATACGTTACGGTCAATGACGAAAATTCGTAACGATCGAAGTAAAATAGGCAATATATGAGGTAAATCGAAGTTTTATGACCAATATTCTCTATTTTCTTAAAATATTCAAAACCTGACCCAACCTTGGGCCAACCCAAGTCACCAGGACTTGTGTAGCCAATTAATTTTGATAGCGCTTAAATTGATGTCCAGTCGTCATCATTTCATAACACAAAGTTAGGGCGAGTTAGGTTGGCCCAAGGTTGGATCAGGTTTCGTATATTTAAAAAAAAATAGAGCATATTGGTCATAAAACTTTGATTTTTCTCATATATTTTATAATAATTTGTATAAGTATAAAACTGATTTAATTTTAAATTAAAATTTTATTAAAAGTTTCATGCCTTCTGGCTTCATTAATAAATTCTTGATCAAAAAATCTTTGATTACCAAATCCTTCCATCTTTGCAACACTCACACACACAACAATAAGTTCTTTATAGGTTGAACGGCCTTATTCGTTGTAGTTGTTGTATGGTTGGTATCACATTCAATTTCACACAGTATCCCCCTCCCTGAACTGAATACTGAATTTCGGTCACATTGCTAAGAATATTTTAGAGTTCTGACAACACTGTTTTTAACCGTTCGGCCGGATTCGTAAACGTAGGACCAATTCCGATCCCCCAACACCAGTTCTCGTTCGCAGATTTTCGTTTCAGATATGATTCCGCAACGATACACTCTACCAACAGCCACATTTTCACTAGGAATCTTGATACTTCCTGTAGTTCCTGCAACATCTGCTTGATATCTTTCAGGTTGTCTGACAGTGATGTATATGTCACATTCCAGTGCAGTTCTTTCAAGGCATACTTCAGGACGGTGATAAATACTTTTTGCGACATTGTTTCTCGCTACTACGCTTCTTCCGATAGGGATTGTGTTGGTCTTAGTTACAAGTCATTTGATTTGAAAAAATTTAAAGCAGTCACCCACTTTTTTTTTCTAATTTGATAGTTTAATCAGTTTAATAATGCTTCCTTCTGGTTTTATCAGATATTTTCTTGAAAACGGTTAATTGTATCGACCAGAGACAACAATTTTAGGTTTTTTAATGATGAAATAGATAGTGTTATGTTTTTAAATTTGTTATCGAAAATATAAGATAGGGGCCATCAGAAGGAGAAGGCCCTCTCCTAAAATTAGATTTACACTACTTTTGGGACGGAAAATGAAAAGAGCACCCAAAAAAACGGGGAATCGCACATTTTCGAGATATTTAACGCATCATAACTGTATTTTCTTCCGGTTTTCTTAAATCCTAACAGATTTCTTCAACCAATTTGAGCAGGCTATAGCTCTAAGGGGGAGTATTTTAGGACACATGCTTGTAGGAAAAAGTCTTATTTTGACTCCAACATTACGCTCTTAAAATATTTGCACCGAATTTCGTAACACCCTGTGTATCTTGTATTAGGTTAGTGTATCAATAGTTTTGTGTAATGAATTCATGGCTGCATCTCAAGAACGAGTGGTCTGTTGTATTCGACAGTTTTCTCTATTAGAGTTTCTATACTCTGCAAATGGTCATTTGTCCCAAAATCATCACGAAACTACCTATTTATCGGTTGACAGAAAATTATTTTCAAGTAGTAAAGTTTTAATTCTCGTAAATATTAAAAAAAAAACGACTTAGCGAGCTGTAATTCTAGCCACAACCCCTTTTTTATGAAGCAATATTACAGTGGCGTTACACCACTTGTCTAGTATGTTATTCGGAAAGGAACATATTGATAAGTGTTGATCTTCTATAATTGGGTTTTGCTTCCGATCTTAATTGTGTTAAATACCAAACGATCCTCACCACGAACTTTCTTGATTTTCGATTTTCTTAGGGTTAGCCTTATTTCACCGATGGTAACTAATTCAACCTAAAAGAACTATTAACTTGCTTTATGAGAGCAAATAAGTAGTATTCTTAAAAAAAAAATTACTTTATATTTAGCTATTCGACTTTGGCCATATCTAAGCTAAATTGAACGTTGCAGAACCCCAGTTGGAAAAGCACAGTATATTGAAGGAAGCAATCCTTAATTACTTTGCTCATGGTACAAGATATTCTTATGGAAAACTAACCAGTCGACTAAATCTTTTGATTATATCTGATTTTGAACTGAACCTTATTGTCATAAAATTTACGACCAGGCGATGTATTATTGGCACTGAGGGTCCAGTCCACACATTAAAATATCTGCAATATGCACGTTGCGTCAAAATAACTGAGTTTCCACTTGAAAAACTTGTTTACTGTTCCCTTTTTAAATTTCCAAGCATTCTTTACACAATTCTGAAACAAAAATAAAAATGCAATTTTAAATAAAAAAAGTTGCAAAGCATCTAAACCATAAAGCTGATGACCCTATACTTTAAGAATTTCATCCCTTTCGTTTCAGCAAGGGAATCCATGTGTTATTTAAATCAGCTGATAGCAGAAGGGGTACTACTAGATGAAGGCATTAAAAAAAAATACCTCAAAACTAGAGGTCAATTTCTCGAGCTGCAAATAATCTCAACATTTTGACGTGAGCTTACAATCAGATTCTGACAGGTTTCATTTTTCTGCAATATTTGGTTATAGAAAGGCGTAACCAGACAGGAAAACTATATTTTGACGTTAAAATTATGGTTTCAAATATCAACATAATTTTGAAAGTACTCCTAAGCAGAATTGCAGATTATTTCGTCATAATTTGGACTATAATAGATCTATTATTATTCATTTGGACCCCTTTACGTTGAGTGCAACGTCCCAATGCAAAGCAGTAGTAGTAGTTTTTTGACACTCTCTGGAAAATTGCTTCTTATCTGCAGAATATGGGGACTTTTTAATATCACTAAAATTGAACCGTTAATTCAAGTTTTTTTTTGTTTCTGGCTTGTAATGGTTTACAAAATAGAGCCTCAAACAAGGCTATCATTTAACATTTTCTCAACTTTCCAGTTACTCATTAATAATGACATATGTATATTTAGTTTAATTAAATGATTTTTGAATAGGAAATATTGAGGCTTCTTAGAGATTGCTAACAAGATGTTGTAGCTTACTCTACACTTATTTCCAATTCCAGCTTAAGTACGTCAAGATAAATCATATATGAAAACGACTACAATTTAATTTATTTCAGTTAAGACCAAAATTATTGTTATATGAGCATACCACATATTCATAAATTTATCTTCTTTGTCCTGATTATAAATGAGCAAAAGATATACATAAAAAATTGCAAATTAAGTGTGATATAAGTCGCATGGTTTTGAAACTAAACAAAAAATGTAGATAATATTTTAATAATACCTTAAAGAAAACCTTATTTTTGTTTTTAGAAAAAGGCTCCAAGTGGTCAATAAACTAAACCATGAATAAGGGAGAATCTTAATTACGTTTGCAGTTTTATGCTCTACATATAGAGGGGTATTCGATTAATCGTGGCGAGGTACCATATTTCAGCAATGAACAAGAGATTTGGTAAAAAACTCGGTGCTGATTGAGCAATATTAGACTCAAGAATTTTCCGCAAAAAAAAATTTCTTATAGGTCTATAAAACATTAAAAAAAAATTGGATGGACCATATTTTGTACTAAAAAATTTAAAAAAATTCTTACTACATGACGTCATTTTCAAAACTCTCCGATATATCAATTTTTCACAAGGGTCTTCAGTAGGGTTGCCATACTTGACAAAAGTCCAAAAAGTTAATGATAAATTCTTGTTTTTACTTGGCATTTCTCTTAAGTGAATTGATATAAAAATATTTACATGATTACTCTATTTTAACATGCAACTGATTAAGTATATATATTTTTTTTTAATTAAAAATTGCAAGGATCCCTTATTTAATATGTAAAATTTGAGAAAGGGCTTGTATATGTTCAAATCAACCAAACCCAATACAACCCAACCCAGTCCAACGTAACCAAACCCGACCCAATTTTAAAAAGGCGTTAAATTTTTAATTATTATATTTTATTTATTTAATAAGTATAGAAATAAAGTAAAAATGTTTTAGATCAACATAAAAAGATTAGCCCGCGATAATGCCGTAGTATATTTTCAATATTTGTCTCCATAACTAAATAGGAGCATGGAAAAACCATCATCCATATAAAACATAAAATTTTTTTTTTTTTTTTTTTAAAGTGGCTCTGTCAAAAATCTTTTTGTATTAATGTAATGGACTTAAGGTACGCTTCCTAAACATACCCATAAAAAATCGTTGGGTAGTAAATTGCTGAACCTCATCAACTCAGTTAATAAAAATGGACATGGACAACTAATTTGTGTGCAAAATAATTCAATTCTTACTTAAATTATAAAAATAAAGTTTAGTTCTAAGATATTTGCCTAAAATATTAAACAAATATGCCTGCAACTTAAAAAATAAACCTTTTTAATGAGTTGCTTATCTCGATTATTTAAAGGAATAAGTAGAACCATAGATTAGATAATTTAAACTAATTTTTTCATTTTTTGTTCCATATAAAAATATATATCAATAATAATTTTACATATTATGTAAAGTTTAGTTCTCAGAAAGACTCCATTATATCTTTTTGTTTTAATGTAATGGATTTAAGGTACGCTTCCTAAATATACCAAAAAAAATCGTTGGGTCGTAAATTGCTCAATCACCAATTCGGTTAATAAAAATTCACATAATAAATTGCTGGAAATCATTTTTTAGTTAACTCGCAAAAGCAATAAGCAATTTCTTTTGTCTAACTGATTTTTTCCCCAAATCCCTTGGATTATTCATTGCTGAGAATGCTATGCCAAAAACTTAATCAATTCCCTTTAATGATGTCGAAAACTGCAAATGCAAGAAAAATTTTCAATTGTATATAAACTCATTCAACATCTTACTCATACAACATTATTATTACTAGGTGGCAGCACGTCAAAAGCTTTTATCACAGCAAAACACTGCCAACGACAGCAACCAAAGAAACCCAAGCCGACTGGAAGCGCTAAAAATGCACCGAATCAACGGTGTGAGGCAACTGTTCGCGGAAAAAGAAATCAACGACCCGTCGGTTTCATCCACCACCCAATTCGTGAGTTCGATTAAAGGGAAAAAGGAACCGCCCCAACCGCCACCCCCGCCACTGGCACCTCTGAGCAATAACACAAAATCGAAAAGCGTCACTCTCGTGAACGAGGACAGCGACTCGCTGAGTTCCACTTCGTGTTTGGGGGCGGTCGGGATCGTCTCGTCCACGGAAGATAACGATAATTCTTTGACGAGTTTTGAAGGTCTGCTGAACGGCATGCCGATCGTGGAGGAGACGTTAAACGACAGCAGCAATTCCAAAGATTCCGTGAAAACGTCCAGCAATGAAATTAGCATCGATAAGCCGTTGAGGCTGGCCGATTTGCTCGAGAAGAAATTCGACACGAAGGGTCCCGCGCTCTTAAACGGGACGCTGAACAAAGATCTGAAGTTGAGCAGCGAGAAGTCTGATCTGTTAGAGAACCACATTGAGAAAGCTTTAAGTAGGGATAATGTAGATATTAAGATGGAGGTGGAGGAAGTGATCAAGGAGGAAGTGATTGACATCAAGGAGGAAGTGCTGGATGAGGAAGAGGTGGATTCTAAGCAGGGTGAGTAAACAACCGTTTTTCTCTGTATTTCCGGGTATACAGGTTGGCGAATAGAAGACTACGCATAGGCATTATAAACGGCAACACCACTTCTCGTTTACTTTCTGGTTGATGAGTGGCGCGGCGGATTCCGATCGTCTGAGTTGCTATTTTCGGCACGGCACAATCGGCAGACCGCATTTTGCTCTGTAAGTGCATATTGCACTGTTGAGTCTTAAAGCGCTATTTTAATTTTTTTTAATAATTATCATTATGGCTGTTTATACCCATTGCGAAAAAATTCAAATGATTAAATGGTTTTACGAAGGTACAATGCAGGAATTTATTCTCAGTACATTTCGAAAATAGACTGATTCCTTGTGCTAAAACTATTTTAAATGTCAAATTTTGAGACATCTTTTTGCCTCCAAAAATGTGGAAATTGTCACATCAAAGCTCAAGAACCACCCATTGAAATGGACGAGAACGGCGGAAAGAAATGGTTTGTAGTGCTTGATTTTTGGATTTAACACGATCGAGCGTAAGTGTTGGAGAGGAACTAGGTATGCACCATAAAAGTGTGACGAATAGTTTTAAGTATTCCAAAACTCAGGAGGTGTTTTCTGAAGACCAGTGGCGATGATTGGCATTTTGTGAAACCATGATCGAAAAAAAAATGAAAATTTCTTAGAAAATATTTTGTTTTTAGATGAGTCCTCTTTTCCACTCAAAAGTTGAATGTTTGGGCTGGTATTTTGGGCGACCATATTATTGGGCCATTTTTCAACAATACCGTCAGGAGTTGTTGCGGCGTTATTGTCTTTTTCTTTAATCTAGGGACGTTATCTGCATTCATTTAACATTGAATATTGACTTCTTTATAGAGTATCTTATCATATTTTATTAAAGAGGAACAGTAGTATTGTTTTGAGCCTGTCAAAATAAGTTACTAATTTTTATGATATTATGAAGCATTTGGCATCATTGCATCAGAGATGTTGCAAGCAAAAAAACTGCCCATAGTTCTACGACAATGCTAATTCTAGCCTTTCAATGTTCTAAGGTTATAAGAATAATTTTCTCATTAACGATGATGAACTTAAACGCAATCAATCTCAACTGAAGTATAGTTAGCGAAACAACCTTCAGGACATATACAGTATCGGACAAAATTAGAGAGACTTCTCTATTTGCCAACTCCAATTTTTTGTACTTGAAATAATATTAATATTTGTTAAGCAGTATACCGGAGTTGACAAGAATTCTATTATCAACAATTCATTTTTGTAGCTCATGTTTACATTTATTTAAAGAATGTTTTTAACATTGATAAAAAATTACTGCGACAGAATTAAAGAGACTCATTTTGTATTTAGTTTCGCTGAAGTCGCGATTAGTTTAATTTCTGTTTATTAGTTTGAGAATATCATTAGCAATGCCTCGTGGTAAACATTATTCCATAGACCTAAAAGAAAAAATTATAAAAGCCTATAACTCAGGTCGCTCACAAAAATTAATAAAAGAGCAATTCAACGTCAGTAAACAAATGGTTTCCAGAACAATAAAAAATTATCAGCTCCGTGGAAGAGTGACAAACCTTAAAAGAGGTGGCCGCAAGAGAAAAACCTCAGTACTGCTGGACAGAAGAATTAAACGACTAAGTCAGAATAATCCGCGTCTATCTTCAACACAGATTTTGGCTGAATTGGAGGCGGGGCTTCCTGGAAGGAGACCAGCAAAAAAAAACCATCTATCAAAAAAAAAATGTAGCTGCTAGAATGTTATTTGCAACACGTCACCGTTACTGGACAGCTAAGGACTGGAATAAGGTTTTGTTTAGTGACGAGTCTAAATATAATATTTTTGGAAGTGATGGAGCGCAGTTCGTACATCGCCCAGCAAACAAAAGGCTTGATCCAAAATATGTTTCTGGTACTGTGAAGCACGGAGGTGGCAATTTAATGGTTTGGGGTTGTTTTTCGGGTTATGGAATGGGTCCTATCCACAAAATTGAGGGCACTATGGATAGATTTATGTATCGGACTATACTGGAAGATGTAATGTTGCCTTACGCCGAATGGGAAATGCCGCTAAGATTCACGTTCCAACACGATAACGACCCCAAACATACGGCCAAACTTGTGAAGGAATGGTTTTTGACTAACAAAATTCAAGTTTTAAAATGGCCACCGCAATCGCCGGACTTGAACCCAATTGAAAATCTTTGGGAGATTATAGAGAAAAAGATTCGCACTAAAAACATCGGGAATCGTGCTCAATTATTTGAAGAAATCGAGAATGCCTGGAAATCAATGGATCCGGCTGTAATTTCGAATCTCATTGGATCGATGCCGAATAGATGTGCAAAAGTTATCCAGAATAAAGGGTACTGGACAAAGTATTAGGTTAGTTTCATTAGTATAGAGTACAAATGTACTTTAAGGATAAGTCTCTCTAATTTTGTCGCACAGAATTTTTTGAATTTTTTTTATTTTTCCTAATAAATCTTGAGAAATGTTTTTTTTTTAAATTTATTTTAGTGCCTTTTTAAACTACTTCAGAACATAACATCCTTCAGCACAAAAAGAGGAATTTAATCATTTTTATCTTACATAAAAGACGTAAGTAGTCGAGTCTCTCTAATTTTGTCCGATACTGTATATACCGGGTGTCTTAGGAAAGTGGTTCGCTCCTATAACTTTTTTAATTTTTTATATTTCAATCTAGAGTGCCGTGAATAGACTTTTTAGCATTTGCGTAACAACTATTGAACATCCAAGATTAATGATAAATTGGACTCTCCCCTTACCGTCTAATTATTAACGATAAATTGAAGAGCTTTTGAAGTGTTTTTTGTCGGTATTTATAATACAATAGTAAGTTGGCCTTGGATTTGACATATCATTGTTACAAATTATCACGACAACCTGTCAGTTTCTGATATAATTCGAGTTATTCAGACATTTTTCAATAATAATAGTTTTTCAGACAATTTTGCCAGCAACAAACGGGTGGCCATTTTTAGCATTTTGTGCCTTAATAAATTATTTGACATGTCAACTTTCAAATAATTTATTTGTTTTTTTTCATTGGGTAAGTCACGCATCACTACAGTCGATTTTACAGTGACGCGACGGCGGCGCTGCGATCAATCCAATATCAAGAGATAAATAATAAAATTTCAATAATGCTGGTTTTTTGAAACTCCCACTATCGATTGTTTTATACCAAATTATTTTTAAAAAAATTCACTTTTTAACTATGGTAATGAGCCACCCTAGTTCCGTTTGAAACAATTGAGTTAGAGACGAAAATAGTTAGATCTAGGAAAGCCGTGAAAAACAAAAGAGAGTCAATTATATTTTTTTTAGTACTACTTAATGTAAAATTAACGATTTTAAATTATTCATGGCACTCTACATTGAAATTTAAATAATTTAAAGGTTAGATGTGAAAAGTTGACATATGTGAGTCATTTTTCTTAGATTGTAATTTCCTGTCAGAATATGTTAAAAAAGTTGGAGGGTTCCATTTAAAATAAGACAGTTGGGATCATTTCCGGTTAAACCAGAAGTGACAGAAACCAACTGAATATGTCAGCCAATCCCAATTTCAATGCTACACCCACTTACCAAATTTCATTTTTTTTTAACTTAAAAATTAAAAAAGCAAACCACTTTCCTAAGACACCCGGTATATGATGTTTTGAGACCGAGACTTGGGGTTTTTAATATTTTTTCTCTACTTACGTAGGTCTCTTTGAGATAATGCACGAGTTCTTTCAATTTGAACTGAAGTATCCTGCGCACATAGACGAAATAATGATGATTCTCTCATATCGCTGAGTAAAATCGCTTGTTGAAGCTTGAATATAGTCCTTAAAACATTACAGGTATTAAACGACAAGCAACAGATGAAATCTCGGGCATAGAAGCGAAAAAGGCACATCTTTTAACCAACGTCAACGGATCGACCGGAAGCTCCGAATTGTCTAGCGCGAACGGAGACGATCGACCGACGACCGTTTCGAACGCGGCGGCGAAGTTATTCGCGGATTTTGCCGCCGACATCCTCGAAGACGAGGACGACGACGTGATAATCCAGGAAACGACGACGCCGGCCAATCAGCCGCAACCGGTCGCCGAACCGGCAATTCAGCAGCAACAGCAGCAGCAGCAGCTAATCGTGGACAACAACCAGCAAATGTTGCTGTCCCAGTCGAGGCAGATGATCGTGTCGCAGCCGACGGTACATACGTCGCAGTCCGTCGTTTTGTCTTCGGGTGAGTTGCTTTTTTAAATTTTTGGGTTATTTTTATTGGATACTACGACCTAACACAAAAATGTTCGGACATTAAAATATGTTGTTCGTACATCATATTATCAAATTTGTTTTTAAACACTGTGATAATTAACTGCAAAACTAAACTAATATTGGAGTGCAGGTTCTCCAGGCCGAGGGTTTATTTTTAAAAAAATAAACAGGTTTCCAAAAATACAGGATTTTCGGAAACCTTTTATTCATAGGCATAATTGCAACAAGCTTTTGACAGTCTTCGGCAGTAAAACAACCCCATATACAGTGTGTCAATTTGAAAACTTTCAATGCAAATATCTCTGAAACTAAAAAAGTTAGAAAAGCGAAAATTGGTACAAATGTTATAAAGATAGAGAAAATACTACCCCTCTTGTGATACCTTAAATTAAAGGTCTTTTGGAGTAGTATTCACCTGCACAAAGATTTTTCGAAAATTTTATACAGGGTTAAAGAAAGGTATAATTTTAATGATATAAACTCGGATAGAAAGATAGATTCACCTCAGAACTAAGCTTTTCTTTTACCTTTGTTTTGAGTTTTGAAACATAACCTAAGTAAGACAAGGGACTTTTAGTGTAATGGCAAATCCATGAATTTTAAAGTGCTCTTGCACAAAAACTAGTAATTTAATAGTGTATAAATAAATGTAGTTTAATAAAATTATATTTATTTTATTTTTAAGTACATTATTAATATCGTAACACTTACTACACACATACAAACATATTATTATTTTGGGTCAATATAATTTATTGTATTTACAAATTTCCCTGTATTTTAGTGCTCTTGTAATTTTCTGTTTTGTTGATGATCGAAATCTTCTTATCCATTTAGGATAAAACAAGTAGCTCTTATATTTTGTTAAACTCTAATTGTTGAACCCATAACACTCTACCAAGGTGGTTAGTGCTAGTCGGCTTTCCTTTAAGAAGATCCCTGAAGCATTTGCTTTTTTAAGTCTCCCTCCTAGCCCTCACTTTCCATATTTTTACCTCTTCCTCCTTCCCTTGATTTCCTTGCATCCATTTATTATATGTGACGCCGCACGAATAAATCCACCTAAGCGTCTAAAAATCCAATTTTTTATTTTAAATTTATTTTTATTGGTTTTTAACATTGTGCAATCGGAAAATTGTTATTGAGTTATTGAATTTCAAAGTTTGCTATTTACCACTGTTTTTTAACGACCCATACTCGGTGCGCGTACTTCGGGTACGCTCGTTCGAGAAATCATGCGACCTTTTTCCTGTAAAACTTTTCTATGAACACTTAGGTATGTTTCTTCGTGCGGCGTCACATATAACACATCATATTAAATTAAGTATAAAATCGAAAGTCATACTTAATAAAACTTTCCTTCTAATAAAGGGACCCAACTGAAAACCACCTCCGGTCAAACGGTGATCGTCCAGAATGCCGGAATGCAACCCAGACAATCGGTACTCATCCAGCCCGCGAACTCCGGGCAGCTCCTGTTGTCTCAGGGACTACAGGGCCAAGTTCAATTGGTTCAGAGTGCGCAAAGCGGACAGTACGTCATACAGACGAATTCTTCCCAAGGTACGTATAATATAATAATCACGATACTTGTTTATTTATAACACGCCCCCTCTTAAATAAATATTTAGGTTACGTGGTGGCCCAACCCCAAACGGCTATGGTCCATGGTCAGCCTCAAACCGTACTTTTGACTCAGCAGGGCCAAGCCGTCGGTTCGAAGACGATCATAATTTTGCAACAGCAGGCGTCGGGTTCGGCCAGTCACCATCAAAAAGTCATGGTGACCCCGCAGGGCCAACAAGTGGTCGTCACCCAAGTTCCTAGGCCTGTGGCCCAAGCATCCACTGTAAGTAAATCATTATTTTCGTATAGTATTTTTAAGTAAAATGCCCATCTCATACGCTTATAAATTGAAAAGAGGAAGAAAATCGAGTTATTCACGTATTTAAAAGAAATATGAACTTAAATCTTTAACGATACCTTTCATTGTATTTAATTTAAGTTCAATAAGTTTTAAATACAATAATTTACTTGAGGTATAATAGATTTATTTACATACCCATGAGCTAATTTAATCTATTAATCTCTGAGCTCGTTTCTTCTTTTCAATATCCTACCTAACTTTGTTATGAAGATAGAAAATTGAGAAATATGAGGAAATCTACTTATGTAATACCTAATTTGAACCAGCGTTTTGGTAGTTATATCTACTACCGTTATCAAGGTAAATAAAATTAAATTAAAAATATGGAAAAAAATATATACTTATCTCTTCCCATCTCTTGTCTATGCTCCATTTAACATTTTCTTAATTCAACAATAGTTAAAATACTTTTTTTATAATTTGACGGTTGATTAATAGTTTGACAAACTGTTTTGAAAGATTCCAGTAGCTATCGCGTGAATAACTGATGGTTTCCTTTAAATAATTAAATAGGGTTGAGAAAAAGAAAATTAAAATCTTAAAGACCTGGAAGGTGGTTCTTGTGCCCAACTAAATTAGACATTCAACCACTTAATATTTAAGTCAATCCAGGATTGAGTTTGTTCCGTCCGAACTTTTACCAGTTTATCTAAATTTAAATTAAACCGTTAATGAACGTTCCAAATATTAATAAGCGCCATTGAAATTTTAATCAGAAGGCCTAGGCCTTATTCAATCGTTTAATGTCACTTTTTACTATTAATAGAGTCCATCTTAATTATAAAAAAGAAAGAAAGACGCAGCTTGAATTATTAAATAGTTAAATTTTACTTTGTTTCACCTCCTTAATAGCGAAGCATTATCATATGTGCTTTACAGGTAGTACCAAAAACTTCAATTTAAGTACACTTAACAAAGCAAAACTCTACGAGGTGGGTAAACAACTAAGGAGACATTTAAATGTAGTCAATAATATTAATTTAAAACAAAATAGATTGTAGCTCATTACAATAGGGAAAACAGCTGAAACAGTGGTGAAAATCCAAAAGATCTTAATGGTTCAACTCAACCACTAGTCAAGCCAAGTACATCAGCTATCGCAGAAAAAGACAAAAGTTTACCCAAAGGCTAAACCTGAGTTCAGGATAAATCCAAAACTAAAAAAAAAGAAACTAGAAGAAAAATAAACCTAAAAGAAATATCTTCTATTTATTAAGTAGAAATCATAAGTCTTACCTCGGAAACTAATGAGGTTAACAAAAATGTGCCACTAAGGAGTGTGACGCAGGAGATTTGATCTTAGGCGATTTCCTGGAGGTTGTTATAAAACTCCCTTTCAGCACAAATTACGGTTTCCAAACAAGTGTATAAGTATACCGAAATTTCAAATTTAATTGGACCACTTTTATCCCCTATGAAGGTTAAAATTTCCAAAAATTCTTAAGACAACGTGGGGTAACAAAACTACAATTTCCAGCCAACTGAGAACGGTCTAGAATTGTCTTCCTTCATAAAGAAACTACAAAAAATGAATTCAACGGAAAACCCGCATAGAATGCTAAAGTAAACAAATAAAGCAAATGCCACAGCAAAATTATCCTAAGGAGAAAAATAACGGAAAACAGCGTCACTGACAACAAGGGGCCAGGTTGACTGTCACTTCGACCGTCATTCAAAAGTAAACAACAAAAATGGTTCTTTATGCTTCACAGAAAATCGCTTCAAGGAAAACCACGATTTCTATGGGAAAAACAAGGACTGCTATACTTGGATGGACACTAAAAGAGTACAGCCCACAGAATGGTAAGCTCTATACATGCTATTTCTCAAGGACTCAAGATAAACAACCATCGTAAGTGTTCAAAGAGCAATGCGCAGAGAAGTGAGAGAACCAACCAACAAACCAAAAAGTCAACATAAAAGACCAATTCAAATTTCCTTTGAAAACTAGCTCTAAACACTGAGAAAAACAAAGTAAAATAAGTTAGCTTTTAGACTTTCATAACAGCTTAGACCTAGTGGAACTACTAATAATCTACAGGGACACCAGAAAAACGTGTGAAAACCATAATCGAACTTAAAAAAGTACCAAACAAAGAATAGGCATACAAAAAAATCACAAGATGTAGCATTTCTGTTTTTATTTCCCAGGGACCAATGAAATTATAATATAATTAAGAGTTTGATGAATATATTATCATCAGGAGATTACTCTACTTTTTAATCTAATCACGATTTCATACATATTATATTAAATGGCAGATACTAAATAAACTAGACCATATGCTTTAGTGATTAATAATTTTTTAGACACCATGAAATGATAAAATAATAGTCGCCAAATATGGTCTAAAATTCGCAAATTAAATCCATACTTCTGGTTCGACAAAAAAAGATTTAATCCATCCCGTTTTCGGTCCTGACACTATCAACACATATTTTGCCCAGTTTTTAAAATTCTATTTATTTTTTAATGTAACACACACTGGGGAAGTTAATTTTGTACAATTTTGAAGCTGAAAAAAGATTAATGCTTAAATTCTGTAGTTCGTTTATTGCTGTTTTCTTGGTCCGCGTAATAAATTGTCGTGTTGTAAACAATTATTTCTTTCTTACATCGAAGACCGAGCGCTATTGCTATAGTTGCTGTTGATCCTAATGATTTTTCTGATATACGTATTATAAGTATTTTGTCTAAGATTTTTAAAAAGTTATCTATTAACAAATTCATGATTATTTTTTGAATAATGACCCATTACCTAATATACTCAGTGAGGATTTAGGGGTGGGCTAAGTACAGCCACGGCGGTTCCTAAAGTAACCAACGATATTTTAGAAAACACAAATCAATGCAACGTTACAATATTTCATTGCTCAAATGGACTTTTAGTATTCAAGTTTAAATATTTTGGGTATTTGGAAAAGTTCACCTCTACGTTTGAGTCATATTTATACGAGAGATTCGATTTTTTTCTAACCACAGCGGCATTGCTTGTTATAACTTATACTTCTGACATTCTAACCTCCTTTACAAACGTGTTTGTGATTCTCAACTATGATATAGCGAGCATGTAGAGTAGTTCTTTTCAAGAAAATTATTTTTACAAATAAGCACTTTTTAAATTTTAAATTTAGGAAAATCTTAACAGATTCGCTTGTCCTTTCAGTCATTAATTACTGTAATTTTATATGCTTCATGAAAATATGATACAGGTCATGCGGAACGCTTGTGCTCTTTTGAATCAGAAAAATATAATCATATGTCTCAAATAATTTATTGATTTGAAAGGGCTTTGTATGGAAAATAGATGGAAATATCACTTATACATTTTTAGTTAATCCTGATCGCCATTTTAATATCTTGCGCAATATCTTTAGAGCACGTCGTTCCATACACTCTGTGACCGTTAGACATAAGGCCAAATATTCCATGCCTCGTTTTCGTACAACATTTTATACTAGGTCCTTTATCTATAATATAACAAACTTCCGGACGAATGGCGATTGCATAACTTTAACAAATTTAAATTTAACACTTATTTGATAAGCAAAGTGTGGGTATAAAAAATTTGACGGTAGGCTTGTTATACATACACATCTGCAGTTATTTTAATCTCAGTGTGCTTTGCTCGACTATTGCTCAATAATAACTAATAACTTCTTTTTCAATTTCTCATATTTTCTCCTAATTTCGAAGATGAATATGAAAAAAATCTTCTTTCCATAAACAATTTTCCACTTATTCAATATATGGTGTAGACAACCGACAAGGGTGTATATAAGACTGGTTCCAAATGAACTGCCCCTCATAATGTCATGTTTGTGTTTCTTGAAGAACATAGTTATTGTTTCGAGTATACCGGGTGACAATGAAATCATTTACCAGAGCGTCATTGATTTGTTTTTGGAGTAAGAATTTGGATCGTTGACATGGTTGTAAAGTTTAATATTCGAACTCCCATTAAAATTTAGCAGGACGTTTCGGCAGAGAACTATCTCCCATCCATATATCCCAGGTTTAGTAAATTTAAAATAAAGACAATGGAAGTTCTGCTTATAGCAATAAATATTTTTGTTATTATTTTGTATAATGAAACATTTACTATTAACTAGTATTTGTCCAAACCAACCTGATTCAACTGCAAAACTTAAACAGTTTAATTGCAGCATTAACTTCAAAATGTATGGAGATCGAATCAATTTTATGACGTTACTTACAGGTTTCATGCAACAATATCCAACAAACAAAAACAACAAGACCGACGCCATCTCCGTCGCCAGCGCTAAGCACAACGTCTACGTCGTCCAGCATGAGTAATGGCGTTAAAGAAAAGTCTGAGGAGCCGGTTAAAAAGGTCGTCAGGGACGTTACCTCACTTTACATTTGTGAGTGGGACGACTGTCAGATGTAAGTCGAATTTTATCGTTTATTAACACATTTTAGAGAATTTTTCTGCTTTATTGAAACCGATATTTTTTCTTCAAGAAATACCAAATTTAAATCCGCCAATCAAGTGTACCTTCACGCCTGCGAAAGTCATTGCCCCAAAGGCGACGAGGAGGTCTACTGCCTGTGGGACCGATGCGATTCATTGAAGCGTAAACGATTCTCTTTGATGACCCATATTAATGATAAGCATTGTAATCTCGAGGTAAGTTGTGTTTTTTTCATCACTTTTATGAGGTACAACAAAATTTTCGCAAGAATCTTAATGAACCCAGTTAACAAAAATTAACTTCTGGTAATAATGAGAATTTAGATTCAATTCAGTTTGAAAAATTGAGTTTTTGTTGTAAGTTTTACAAGGATATTGTCTCTATATGGTTATATCCAAAAATATTTGCATTTATAGCAGTGTTATTCGACATGTTTTAATACACAAATTGGGGTAGTTAGTCTCTTATTTAATATTTACATCATTCTAATAAAAAATATACAAGAAAGGTTTAAACTATTGCTCGTCAAACTTGTGAAGACTGAAATAAGAAGCAAAAAAAATTAAAATGCATTAAAGTGGTATTAAACAAGTGAAAACATTAAGAACTCGCTCTACAGCATTAGAATACAATCACTGACAAGTCACTATTATAGAATGGACATATGATAGACAGGTCCGAGAAAGATTAGGAGCTAATTTCCTCTCCTAGAGTCCTTATTTTAACTTTAGTGTTTCCTATAATATTCCGTTAATATTTTTGAAAAGTTTATGTTTCTATGGTTAAAAAAACTTTTCTCTGATCTATCGTTGTGTAAATAGACCATTAAAAACGTTAACGGGTGACATAACAAGGTTTTGGTCAAGTTAGAAGTGTTTACCTTCTAGTATCATTAGGTATTTTTAGCCATCAATAGTTGTGTCAATATATAGTGTGAAAAATATTACTTAAATACTGCAATAAACATTTAAAATTAAATAGTCCAAGAAAAAAGGATGTTTGTATATGATTTAATTTCTTTTAGGCGATGAAACATAGTTTGGTACGACGGAAAAAGATCGCGCAAGGTTTAACGGTGGAACCGCCGCCCCCTAGTCCTTCATCGCATCCGGGATACGCCCCAGATGCGGCCCTTCATGCGATCAAGCGACACGCCCTCGAGTTCGTGAACCCCAAAGAATTACAGGTAATTTATTAAGTTTGTTCACGCTGATTTGTTTCTTTACGAAATGCTATGATAAAAATAAGTAGGATTTTTACCATGAGACTATCGATTATCAGTAAATTAAGCTTCAACTGAAATATTGTAATTTATACTTAGATCAAAACGACTAAGCAGGGCGCCACAACAACAATAAAAGTTCAACTCCCACCTTCAGATCAGGTGAGGTAACCCTTATCAGTTTGCTCGGTTTGCGTTTAACATTTTTTTTGCTACGCATTTTTTTTTCCTTTTTTTAACATTCGTGTTCTCATCATTTTTTTTGCTTATGCATAAGAGTGACTTGGCATGGTTTGTGAATTCATTTTGGTTGATTTTTTTTTAATTCTCTCATATTTATTATTATACTGTACCTGATCCTGCTGGTAAGAGTAAGAACAACGATCAGTCAGAGTAACTGTTTTGTAAAATTGCTTTAAAATGTTGGTAGATATACGAGGTTTGTATAGGTAAAGCCTAACTTGATATGTTTTGAAAAAACCTATTTATTTATTCATCAATATTTATGTTGCAAAGTAATCGGCATCAGATATTATACACTTGTGCTTTTTCCAATCCTTAATGTAGTTTTTTTAGCGGGACAGTCAATTTGGCATACAGAAAGTCTATAAAGAAAATGTGTATCTAGTTCTCTTGGGCATTTTTTGGGGAATTGAATGAATCAAACACGAAGATAATTAAACTCTATTGTTACGGAAGTGAACCTGCTAAAAATTGGAGTTCACTTAATAGGTACCCTCAAAAACGATTTTGCAACCCAATAACAAAAATCAAACCGAAAATCATTTTTCAATGTCTTTTTTTATTTATAAATAATTTATTACTTTAAAGTTTGAATTCTTAAAAGATGCCTCCCAAGGCGTGACGTCACTTGTTAGTTAACGCTCAATAATCGTTGGGTTTTCACAACGACCATAATAAAACCGCATAAATACATTGTCTATTTAATAGAACATTTTCTTAATCATATCATTAGCATCTTACTCGCAGTTTCTAAAATTATTGAAAAGCATATATCTGACAAGCTAGGTCGATTTGCGGAGATATATTTAATTATAAAACAAATAGAAAGAGAGCGACAAAATAAATCTACACTGAAAAATGTGGAATTATATAAGGAAAGCATACATACGACTTAACGGTGAATTCCTTGCTACATTGGTTCTATACAAACATACCGGAAACAAATAAAAATTCAAAAATATGTCTGAAATATATTTGGGATATTAGATAACGCGAGTCAACATGATAGTTAATTAGTTTATAGAGACAAAACATGTCGGCGAGAGAACGCTTTAACTTATCAAATATATTTCAAGAGAATATATTTGGTATTTATTGATATGTGAGTTAAATGTACAATTAAGCCCATTATTCAATTACACTTGATGCTTAAGTAATTTATAAGTTCTGCGACACCCAGATCCTTCACTTTACCTGTCCTCTTAGAATTCGATGGAATTATAGCCAAATTGAAATAAATTAATATTACGTGTGAAACTAAAAAACGTGCATTTTTCATAATTGAGGCGTTAGAGCAAAAGTGGCACAAGCCAAAAATATTTTTTATGGAGAAATTCGCAAATAAAAATAATTAAATTTTTTGAAGATTAATTACGAAATTATTAGAGGCTATTGTAAGAATTTCTTAATTTATATTTATTTAGGTAAGCGGTGGAATATTAAACATAGTTTTTGGACATTTTTTTTTTGAAAAATAAGATTTTGTATGTGGCTTGGGCCACTTTTGCATAACCTTTTTTTTTACTGACTTGAGAGTAAAAATGAATTACTAAAGCAAAATAATTTATTTTTAGGTAAACCATAAGATATTTTTAAACAAAACTCAACGTAAACTCTTATTAATCATTTTCTTCTTCCTCATGATTTTCAAAAACATTCGAGTCTTCTTCAACACGTGCTTTGTGAACCAGTTGACGATAAAATTCATGGTTTACTGGTGGAATATAATCAAGCAAAGATAACAAATCTTGGTATTTCTTTTCTTGTATGGGCTTAGGTCCCTCGAACAGAGGAAGAAGTATGGCCATGTCATGGAAAGTTTGGTTACCCCGTTTTTTACATTAACTTCGTTAAATAAAACATTTTCGTTATTGGAATATTTAAATTGGATAATTTCAGGATTTTCTCTATCATACCGAAGCCACTGTATTCGCAACCATTGTACTTTTTCATCAGCTGCCGTTTTTTTACGATTCGGTAATGCCTTTTCTAGTTCTTTTGTTGAAAAAAAGTCGCTGGAGGTCATAACTACTACTTTGAACGGATTTCTTTTCCTGGCTTCTAGAACCACTTGCATCCAATCATTGGGAACAAAAATATTTTTATAGTGTTTTTAATTTTTTTCGACTAATCCAAAGTCCTGATCATTTGGAAGGTAGGAGTGACCAGAAACTAAAAATTTATGGTCAATGTTGTTAACTGTGTAATCGCTGGATAATACAATGTATGTACAAAGGGCAGCCATTTTGAAATTCCTATTTTGACCACCGCACTGATCGCTGTATATTATTAGCTTTCTTGTGGTAACAAAATTCTTAATATAGTGTGCAATACAGGAACCAATTTCCTGAGTACCCCGGCATGCAACACTCTCGTCCCACATGTACATGTGTACTACGCGAGTTTGAAGATCTTGAATTCCAAAACAAAACGTCCAAAGTTGCCTTTTGTAGTACGCGACTCCTGTTGAAATGATCGGCGTTGCCAATGTTTTCACTAAGTCAAATGAAATTACGGTAAGGTCATTGTCCGATTTTGCAGCTTCAGCATCGTTTCTCATGCCTTGTCTAGCAGCTTCAGCTTTCCTCTGGTGCAGCTCTTGTTCTGCTTTAATTGCCTCACTTTCTTGGTCATCTGCCATAGCTCCTTTAATTTTAATATTGAAAGCATCACATTTGCGACAACTATCGGATAACGGCGCGTGAAACTTTAAATTAAAATCATTTTTAAATATTTGACGAAAAACAAACAATGAAACCAGTTTCATTTTTATACAAATTGTACATTTTGGTTAGGTCTAGTTTTAGAGAAAGATACTTGACATTTGGCCTTTTTTTATGAATAATGGGACTCATAAGCTGGTAATTTATTAATAAAACTTTTCCAGAGAAGTTTTATTAACTGGTATTGATTTTCCACGTTTATCAGACTGTGGTGTTCCATCAGTGCTTTTTGACTTCAATACCCTAGTTATGCGGCCATCAGACACGCCCAATGATTGCTTAAAAAAAGTTTTGCAAACTTTTTTGTCTTCTCCTTTGTCATTTGGCAAAATGTAGCACCTGCTGTGTTCCTTTGGTTTTATATTTTCCGTGGTATAATTCCGTTCTTTGTTTAGAACTCTGACATGTCCAAAAATATAAGAAGTCTGCAAAGTGTGAGATCCCAAACTATAAAAGTTTATGAATACAGCCTCACGCCATTTTTGTGAAAAATTTTCGTGGCACTTCTTTGAACAAGGGCATTCTTTGGCTTCAAATATCTTGGAAGAAACCACCCTCCCCTTGGTGTTCACGTATTCTTCACCAGCAGCACGCTTTCTTTTCCTAATATTTCTCTTCCACTGTCCTTCATTTTTCCTTCTTTTTGCTCCCTGAATAATTTGCTCGCGAAGTGCGTTCTATGTCTGTAATATAAACAAAACATTAATCAATAAAACATAATATTTTATTATAGAAGTCAATAAAAACATAATAAAATATAATGTTTTTATCGATTGATAAGGAAACAAAACTAACCAGAGAGCTCGCTAGCTTCACTTCCAGAAGGTACGAATTCAGAACCTGAATCCTGAAAAGGTTCTTCTATATCTGTAACAAAAAAAATGTAAATGCAAAAGTGGCCCAAACCTGGATCACCGAAACACAGTATTTTCATAACCTCAAAATACGTATTATTACAACTTTAACTGCAAATGTGCAAATAAAATTTAATTATAGGTTACTTACCAGAGCGATCTTCGTCACAACCAGACATATTTCTTTGTATTTTATTTGAAAAAAAAAACTTTACTTTTCGAACAAAAAGTATGCTATCAAAATTACAAACACGTGGTCAAAATAATCTCAACGTCACTGAATACTAAAGCGGCCCACAATGGGTTGGGCCAGTCTTGCTCCAGCAAATATGAACGTGCTATGTACGCAAAAGTGGATTTATGTGACATCTTGCGGTGGTATAGTAATGTAATGGTCAAAATAGGCTTGAAAAAAAATTCGATATATTTGTAGGCCATTTTTGCTGTTAGCTCAACTTTTTTAAATATGTGGCTTGGGCCACTTTTTTGTCCAAATCATTTTGTAAAAAAAGCACCAAGAGTATATATTCCAAATAGTTTATGTATATATTCCAAACAATTTATGTATATATTTAATTAATGATTCCACAATTTTACCGAAAATATCAAGTTTACTTATTGGCCTATAATTTGTCAGACTAGATTTATCACCACTTGATAAAAATGAGCCACTTGCAAGGAAACAGGAAAGGACACTGGTTAAGAGATAAGTTATAAATAATAGATAATGGTTTATATTGTGAAGATGCACATTTTTTTACAAAAAAAAAAAATCGGTACACCTTTACTCTCGTCCAAGTCACACAGAGCTCCTTTAAATCTGAAGAAAACGCTTTAGGAATTATTGCGGATTACTTAATACTTGTGCGGGTTTCGTCCAGGATTTAGTACACGTACAACTCTAGTTAAAATGTTAAATCTAATGAAGAACGTAAATGTTCACTTGTTTGATTTTGGTAAGGCATTCGACACTGTGAACCATAATTTGTTACTAGCAAAGCTGTAATATTTTGGCTTGTCAGTTAATGCCATACATTTTTTCCAAAGCTCTTTTGACAGTAGAAAGTATAGGCAGGTAATATGTACCAGGTGGTTAAATATCTCAAACTATAACCAATTTATGTGCCAAAGTATGTACCAATGATAACGCAAAATATTCAAATCGTGCAAAATCTTCTAATGTCGGATCTAAAAAATCTAGAAACCTTTGAATTAAATCCCAACTTAAAATTAAACTCATTAAAAATACAATTATACTTAGTACTAAGAAACAAAAACATAAGAAAGACGTTGTGTGGAATTTGGACATCCATTTATCTGGAAATCATTTTCCTATTATCGAGCAAGCAAAAAGGCTTGGTACCTATTATTATAACCAGTTCTCTCTAACCTTTGAGCCTCATATTTAGTGATTCTTTAGACTAAACACCGACTAATGCTGAACGTGTCTAACTAACTTTTGACTTCACATCATCAGGAAACGTTCCCGGTTTCGCGTGGAACAACTTAAAACAACGTATGATTAATCGTTGTTTATTTAGCATATTGTGTAAAAATAATTTAAAAAGCTGACCAATGCAAGAATTTCATTGCGGTAAATTCGGTTTGAAATATGTTTTTTTTGCGGCAAGGGAACGGGATACCCGTTTTCGTTAATAAGTGTCATAGACCACTAACGACTGATGAGAAAAGAAAGGCTAGATAGATTTTTTAAACACTTCAATTGCCAGATTGACTGTACGATAGTCGATTTTTGGTATAGCTTTCAATTTTTCCAGCGATTGGCTTTTTATCGAGTCAATCTTGCAAAATCCTTGCAATTTGTGGGTACATTTCGGTTTTGGATATAAAAAAGTCACACAGGGCTATATCTGGTTAATATTAAGGGGAAAGCCACGAAACAGTCGAACAAAAACTATAATTATTTATTCTCGGACATTATTTCAAACCGTAGAACAAAATAAATTATACTTTTCGTTAATATAATAGTCCTCGTAATAAAAGAAAGAAAGGACTTATTTTTCTCAGTTTTTTGCAGAGCTATTGAGCCATTTCCGATTTTGGAGTTTATCGATATTTCCTAATGTCTTAGATAAAGTGAATACACGAGTTTTGAATGTTTGGACTCAATGAGAATCACGAGAATTCAGGCGTGGTCTCATAGGAATTTGAACGGAAATTTTTTTAATTTTTTTAAATAGCATCTTAATAAGCATCAAACTACATGACTTTCTCACTATTTTGTAATTTTTACGCTTAGATTTTACATTTGGTACATAAAATTAAATAGAAACATATTAAGCAATGTATAATAACTATGTAAACTTACATAGTTCCCCGGGTAAAATTAAATATGAAAAAGTATTTTTTTTATATATGTGGTATTAGTTAATAAATAATTTTAATGTAATTATTACTTACAGTTTTTATAAGTAGGATGTCCAATGCTTCTATCGTGATCTTCCCAAAGATTTTCTATTTGATTTAGGTCATTTTAGGACCATTTCATAACAATAATGGTTCTATGTTAGGTAATTAATGATTGTCGTGTATCTTTCTCGTTTCCTTTCCTGAAGTTACGATGGGAATTATCCAAAATATTCAATTTATTAGCTAGTTCTATTATCCAGTTATTATTAAGTAAATCTTAAATTTAATTTACCCCGAAAGGTGGATCATTGTTACCAAAATCATGTTCTTCATTAGATTTATTTATATCTATATTATAAACTTTGGTTTTTTTTCAGGATGATAATGAAGGCCCAGTAACCAAAAGTATTAGATTGACAGCCTCGTTAATACTACGGAACTTAGTGATTTATAGTAACACTTCAAAGAGGTAAGACTTTTAATTAATCAGCAGTTATCGTAATTATTTTACAATTGTGAGTCTTTGGCAGATGATTTACCAAATGTTTATCTGTTTATGTTTTTTTTCTTTTCTTAACTTTACTTTGATATCCGTATATTAAATTTTATAGCGATTTAGGATACGTTTACACTTTTGGTTATTTAAAGTTTGGTTCCATCTCGTATAATAGGTCCACCAGAAGCTAATATAAGAAATGACCCTGTATAAATTTCATATTAATTCATTTATTTATTTATTCTTCCTTGAAACATAAAATAATTTTTAATTAAATTAAGAGTGCTTACTACCAATGCAATCTAAGATTTCATAATAGCTATTACAGACCTGCTAAATAACTTAAAAGAAAATAATTGAATCGATTATTTCAGAAACCCGTCAAGCGCCAAAGTATGCAAAAATGAGTTACGAACGGAAAAAATTCCTTTGGATATAGTTGCGTCGTTTAGCGCATAAACCCGGCAAACACCGTTGCCGTATAAGGGGTATACGGTAGTGTTGTAAAAATCCGGATTAATTCAATATCCGGACAGTATTGATTCGGATGAATTGAAAATTCGGTTTTTTTCATCCGGATTAATTCATCCGCTCGATGTCTCGTCCATTCGGTAAATTATGTCATGTTTCGGGCTCGATGCTCGACCGTCCGATAAACGTTTTTTAAAGCTGTTTTTCGAATATGAGGTATGCATTATGCAACCTATTGGACATTTCGTTTTTACGGATTTCTACATGATGTTAAAACTAAAATAGTTAATTATGTATGTAATAAATCAAGTGTATTTTAAACGATGCAAAATATCAATACGAAAATGCTTTGTTGCCGATTGCCGGGTTATTTGTCCGGACGATTTAATTCGGATTCTCTTAGCTGGTAAAACGTGGAACTTCGTGTCACTTCGTGAGCCTCGTGCAAGCTCATACGATTATTTCATCGTCGGGCTAACGGACGACGGGCGGCGTGTATCCGGACGATCTAGATATCCGGATTGATTCGGAATAATTTGATATTCGGATTGAACGGACGATTAATCCGGACTCTTCGCATCACTAGTATACGGACCATATTTATACCGTTTAGTGCAGAAACCCGTCAAGTGATGTCGCTTAACGGCTTTCTGCGCCAAACCGAACATGGCCGCCATTATATGCTGCCAGGCGTTTGTTTTTGTGCTGTTCTCATTAGTCTTTGTTTGTCGGTGTTCCTGAACGTTACGTAAAGTGAATAATAATCATTTAAAAGTAATTATATGTAGTTCTGCATGATAATAATAGTGTTAGTGCCCGGTCAGTCATGTTAAGCAGTTCAGAAGAGGATGAACCTGTGCCTAAAAGAAGACGTGGAATAACCCATGAGGATTTATACAAGCGTAATAAAATGCGCAATGCTAGATTAAAAGGTGAGACTTTGTGACTTGTAAGTGTGCTAAAATGTCATTTAGACATAAATCAAAATATAATAGATGATACATGGCATAAATTTTATTTACTACAAACCAAGGATCTTCAAAATACCTATTTACAAACTTTGATAGAAGTCGAAGACGTCAAGCGAAGACGAAAAAAGACCGAAGAACCTCTAGAATCTAAAAGAAAAGTTACATATAGATACAATGTAAAAGTACATGGTGTACTTAAAGTTGTATGTAAAAATTGTTTTTTGCAAATACACGGAATTTCACGTGACAGGGTAGATAGAATCTGTCAGCTACTTGGAAAAAACCTTGGAACGCCAACTGATAAAAGAGGTAAAAATAAAAGTGGTTATTCATTCGGGCGGCCTCAAGTTGACGTTTGTAGTTTCTGCGAGAGTCAAAATGTTAAGATAAAAGATAAAGCTCTAAATGACACTGCAAAACGGGTTGCAGTAGCAGAGTTAGTCATTCATAAGAGAAGAGCAAAAAAGTTCTATGCAAGTATGAAAGCTGCATCAGAGAATAAAGATGGTGATACTACTTGTTTCCTGTGCTTTGATTTTATGCAAAATCTGCCTCTGCCAAACATTCCCGTGCAAGAAATATTTTATATGCGTCAACTTTGGGTAAATGTCTATAATAGTATACATGATCTGAAAACTAATAAGTCAAAGCTATACGTATATCATGAGGGGGAAACAAACAAATTCCCTTGATGAAGTTTGTAGTATGATTTTAAACTACATCAACACTGAAGTACCTGCAACTGTAAAACACCTTGTTCTATTCAGCGATGGTCCCTCAGGCCAAAATAAAAACCATACAGTTACTCGTTTTTTGATGAATCTTTGTGACAGGAAAAGGTTTTCTACAATAACACACAACTTTCCAGTCAGAGGACATTTCTATTCAGCATGTGATCGGAAGTATACTTTGGAAGTATAAAGCGTATGTTGAGAAAAGTGGATCGCGTCTACACGCCAGAGCAATACGTTGAGCTAATTTTAAAGGCTAGTACCAAAAACCGCTTTAAGGTTCATTAAAAACGTCAGAAGTCTTTAGTTTCAAGAAATGGTGGCCAACACATTACAAAAAAAGCACATATTTTGTTGACAGTCATGGCAGAGGAATCCCACAAGCACAAAAAGAGAGTTTTAAAATATCTACCTACAAGCAGTTCTTCTAAAGTAAAGAAACCAAAGGAAAAGTAGTAGTTAGTGAATACGTGGACGAATTAGTAAAGTCCTATTATTAACATCCTCCAAACTTACCAGTGTAAGTAGCTTATCCAGAGGGAAAGGTAAAAAAAATTGGCTCCATGAGTCTTGATGACTTGATAAATTTGAACATTTTTTCAGGTACCCATAAACATCAAGAAAATGAGAGATTTAAAAAAACTGCAACCTTACCTTGCCGGCTACGAGGCATTTTATGACCGGATTTTTGAATGGCCTACTACATATAGATGTGCACCAAAACCCATTAAAGAGATTTAAACTTTAAGATGTATTTTACTCGCGGTTTTAAGAGTATTTTTTTGTAGTTATCTATAAAATGTAATAGAAAAAAAAGTAATAAATGCTGCAATATAAATAACTGACAACATTATTTCCTAATTACTCCAAAAAACTTCTTAAAAAAAATACCTTCAATATGTCAACAAAAAATATTATCGTTTAGTACAGAAACACGTTAAGTACACGATTTTCAAAAAAAAAAATTGTTTAGGTGCCACGAGAAAAAAAATTGTTGTTTTCATAAAAACGCTTGGTATTATAAGTACTTTCAGTAAAAAATTACGTTTACCCTTTAAAAAAATTGTTTTTATAATGAAACAGTTTTCTTTACTTTTCTCTAAACTATAATTTTGACACTTGACGGGTTTCTGAAATAATCAATTCAATTTATATCTACATACATAAAACAAACAAGTAAAAATGCACATTTAAATAAAATAAATATTTATCCCAAGTCCAATTTAATTTTTTTAAAAGAAGAGTTGAAAACATCACATATTGCAGACTTCTAAAACTTTGTTTAGCCCAGGTGATTGTTTTGACAATAAGGACCAATACGAAAATAAATTTAAAAATCTGTTCGCCCGACGATTCCTCCGATATAGTGGCGTCTTCAGGAGCTTCTTGTTCAGTTAATAAAACAACGAACAAACATTGAACTACTACACAATCATAGACAATGCATGGCTATTATTAGTCATTCAAAGATATCACAGACTTCTTTTAGACTCTTTTTACACACGTTTTTTTTTTGTACTGTTTTAAAATTTACATATGTCTTACCATATTTTCCTAACTTTGCCCTTTTTTTTAACAAAAGGTACTTAAGATCATATGAATCCCACCTGGCCAACATCGCCCTAAGCAACGTAGAATCGTCACGAACAATAGCCCAAATACTATACGACATAAACGACAGGTCGACCCACAGGTGACCGCGCAGGATCCAAGTGTGATTTGTGAATTTTTTGTAATGTGTGTGTATATATATACATATGTAATTCTTTTCATGAATGTTTAGTTGTAATTCTGCGTGAAGGGATATAAAGACCACACAGTTTTATTATCTGAAGATCTGTGAAAAGAACGTTAGATGAATAAGATTAGCCCGTAAGACAAACATGTACGTATAAGGTAAAAATGTAAATTATTTAATTGAAATGTACAAATGTTAGTTTAGAAGGTTAAAAGCCCGTTGTTATTTTTATATTATTTACTACTAGGGTAAATCGAATGAAAAAGGCATCTGAACCAGTTGTTTGGACCTTTAATATTAAATAAACACTTAAACTGTTTTTATAATTCTGTGCAATTTATTTTCGCAGTTGTGTTTTGATAGTCAGTACTAAGCTAACGCTACTTATTACATTATTGTAAATAATTTTTAATTGCTGTATTTTGGGTACTTTTCCATTTTACATGTGATAGAAACGCAGTTTTTTTTTAAATTAATTATTTTATCAGTATTATCTGAACGGTAACGTTTTAAAGTGGTAGCCTGTTAATTTTTTTTTTTAGGATATTAATATTACGTCACAAACAACGTTTTATTTAATAAGGATCTTTTGTGTTATATACTGGGTGTTTATTACACATTCGGCAAAAGTTCGGGACAAAATAAGAAAAAAAGCCTCGCTTTGTTTTCAAAATACAGGATGTGCAAAGTTTAAAAAAGAAACGTGTTTTTTATTCCTGATTAAATAATAGCTTTTAGAATTATAATTTAGATGTAAGAGCATAAGGTAGAGAATATGCCTTATAGAACACTGGTGAAGCATCTTCCTTAAAAACCAGTTGGGCCTTAACAACTTTAATACATTCATTTAGGATTGTAACCACATTAATTACTACAACTGTTAATCACACAGCATAAAGACATTCTGCAATTGGAGACCGGAAAGTTATGAGCTAAATCATAGTATTCATTTAACATAATAGAAACAACAATTTTATCGATCACGTATAGAACATGACCAGAGCTTTTTAACACAAGATGCGAAAATTTTAATTTATATTCAAATTCTGACAACACAGTAATACTTGACCCAGTATCTGCCTCCATCTCCACCTTTTTACCTTCTATATATACAGTTTTAATTAAAGCATTATTAAAGTTATTTCTCTGATGTTTAGCTAGATTAATAGTCCACAGGGAGGATCGCACGGAAATATAAGCATTGCAAGCTATTAAATTAATCAATAGTTTCGGAAAATAAAGAATAATTCTAATTATCCTCGACAAAAACTAGATAGTTATTACACAAGCTCGCATATGCTGAACCTCATGGATCAATGGGACTAATTATATTTCTTCGGCAAAATTCTTCATTACTCAGCATAATCTGCTAATTTTTCAATGCTTTTCCTTGTAGCAAAATTTCTTTCTCAGAATCATATTTTTCAGATGTACGAAAAGCCAATAGTTCGACGTTTAACTCGTTTCGACGGTCAATTTCACCGTCATTTTCATTGCTCAAACAGCAGTTTTTTCGTGGCATAAATAAATCAGAAAAATACAAAAGCCATAACCTTTACGTCTTTGATCTTTTGCCAATTTTTCTCCATTCTGATGATCTCCTTGTTCAGGTGTATTATAGTGCTTGATCCATGTTTCATCCATTGTTACATACCGCCCTAAAACTCCTTTTCTGGCATTTTATTTATCAAAAAGGTAATCGAGAGAGCAGTCTTGCCCCTTTTCCTTTACAGTGTTTATACTTTTAACATAACCAAATCGTTAAAATTGTGTCGATATCACTTATATACGGATGATACAATTTTATGTGCCATTCAAACACGGTTTTCCTAAAAATATTGCTGCACAATTAAATTTCGAAGATCATCTTTTAAAAATTACTCCTAAAAAATCTTTTACAATTTTTTTTTGCAATGTAACTCAGAAGTCAATTGAACCTACCTTTTAAAGATTTACTCAAAAATCTGGGATTAATAATGGACAGCAAACTAAAATTTAGAGACAATTATCAATCTTTGTCTAAAAAAAGCTTACTCGATACTAAAGACAATTTACTTACAATAGGTATTTGTCTCTAAAAACTAAACCTATGCTATGCAATGCCCTAATATTATACCATGTTAACTTTGCGGACCATTTGTACAGCTCTTTATTGCATAGCATCGATATTAAAGGGTTTCCAAAAAGGTCAAAGCAAACAGTCTCTTTTCCGTTTTTTTTTTCTTAACACAAGTGTGATGTCACTATATTTCTGAAATTAATGGTCGAACTGTCATGAAAATTCAACACGTTTAGTCTGAAGGTTAGCAGTACTATCTGAAAGTCGTAGTTTTGTTTTATTTGTCAATTGTGACGACATCAGTTGGTTAGTCCTGGGACTTAAAATAAGGCCAAATTTAATTTTATGAACTTTTCTAAATAAATGTCGCCAAACCAAAACCCCAGGAATTTCTTATAAATTCTAATAAGGTTGTAACACCATAAATTGATTAACGAATTTACTTTTAAGGAACAAATATTTTTCCTTTAAAACCTTGCCCAACCTATCATTTGGAAATGAAGCTATCCCGGAAATAAGTACTTTTTTCTTATTTTGACCCAAGAAACACCCTCGAAAATTTTACCAAGCCAAGTATATACGAAACGCACCAAAAATAAACTAATTCAATTTCTCTTTTTTAAATATAGTCCTAATAAGTCAATAGTGCTATTTAGAAATAACCTAACATTGCGAAAATATATGCAGTCTATTAAAAAGAATTAACAGGCTAAGGATCCAAGAGGCATTAAATTACGAATCTCTCACAAACATGGATGATGACCGATGTCGAGTACATTACATAAATGCGCATGTGAAAAAGCAGACACTACCATTACATCTCGAAATACATATGTGCTTAGCATATCCTTTTATCCAATAAACTAAATAAATGCTGTAAACTACCTACTTAACATTTTTTGTCAATGAAAATAAACTGCATTTAATGTGTGTCTATTTTTATACTTGTGTATTTTTGATTTAGATTTAAGTTTGCCATTTGTTTCTTATTGTAGAGGGTGAGTCAACGTGTACGCGGACTAGTTTGAAGATAATATTTGTCGGATTATCGCCTAATTCGATATTTCTCGTATTTCAAACGTAACACCCTGTATTGGAATTTCAGGCTATAACCATGAAATCTATGTATAAGAGGTTTTTTTGGCAACGAATAAAATAAAATATTTATAACATACCTGCTAGTTATTTAAGGCAGCATCTAGCTGGACAGTGTTACTATCCTTAGAACACAATATCTGCCACCACGACTTCTCTGAAAGCACACAATTCTGATGTTGAAATTTACCATTACTTCTAAACACATTTCTCGAGTTATGTCAGAAGTTATTCCTCTAATTTCATCTTTCAATTGTTGAATAGAAAAATAATCCAGTGGCGTCAAATCGTATGATCTTGCCGGCCAATTTACGTCTCCATTTCTTAAGATAATCCTCCCTCCAAATCGTCATGCAATAAAGTCAATGTTCATCGAACACCCGTTTTCAACATATTTTTTAATCATCTAAACACGTTGTTCGACTGTATAGCGCTGCATTTTTAAAATTTCACTAGATTTCTCAATCAAATAAAAATCGAATTATATAAACAAAGTTTGAGATAACAATAGTAGCAAATAAAAACATTCGAAACCTCTTACTGGAATACCGTTTATAAGTCCACTTCTTTTTTCCTCCTTAAAATTAAAATTTACTTATTTTGAAAAAACTGAATGCCTGTAAATCTTCAGAGCGTGTGAGGCATATCTTCATTGTAACTTTATTCGTGCCGACGTTTCGCTACTATCATCTTCAGGCTAATGAGAGACGACTTTTTTTGTTGATCAATCACCGATTAAACTGTTCATAAATATAAACAAATTCTTGTGATTGTTCCAATTGAAACGCGTTAATAATTTAAGTCAAACATTTTATTTAATACCTACAAACTGCATATACAACTAACTTTTCACTAAAATCTTTTTCAAAACTGATATTAGCCTAATAAATGCATCAACAAACTGAAAACAAAATAATAACATGTATAAAAGAATATATTAACAGAAATTTACAACTAAGATGCTCATTTTATTTGATTAAAACGGCTACAACCCTTTCATAAGTTGCAGGCCGATGCCCAATTTCGTGGCAACCTTTAGTTGTGACGCAGCCGCGTCCCTCAACGAGAATAAGTGGATCATCTCCATTTCTGATCTCGCTAACCCGATCGCTTTGTTAAAGAGCTCAATCGCTATCACTAGGTTACCCCTGAAACAAATTATTTTTAGCTAAAATCCCGGGTATACGAAAAGATTTTAGCGTTTAAAACATAACGATTAACAAGTATCAAACTGTTTTACTATAGTTGATTTAAAGGGTTTTGCATTCTGAGGTGCGCAAATAAAAGAGCCAATGTACAAGGATGACGGGGAACGAAATATTCACTACAATAAAGCGTGGTCGATGTAGTGGGTTTACATCCGGCTTTTCTAACGGCCTAATTACAGTGGCGGATAAAAAATAAATCCGCGTTTATTCCGCTAATAAGGTGTTTAAAATCCTGATAAATTTAAGTTCTTTTTTAGTTAGTGAAACCAAAACTCTTCCACGCAAATATTCTTCTCCAATTTGTGATTTTACATAGGTTTGTCAATAGAAGTGTAGGTATTCCCTTGATTGATGAGATTGATTGAGATAATTGTGGTAAGTAAGGTAGATTAGTAAAGAACAGCCCCTGCTTCTGCTTGTTTTATTTTAAGTAGCTTTTTACTCTAATATTAAGCTGCTAGCAAAAAGAGTCGCATAGCCTTGGTACACAAAAATGCATGATTCGTCACAGAGAAGAAACTATGAAATACACAGACAAAGATGCTGAACCCTAGCTTATCATAAGCAAAAACAATGAAAAATTAGACAATCTGTGTCCAATGACTCTAGGAAGGTACGTAAGAAATTCAACGTCCCAGAGGTCCAGAAGACCCTAAGAAAAGGTAGAAACCAAGGAGTAATTACTGGACAATGCAGAAAACACAAACCAAATACTAGACACACCGTAAATAGACTAAAAAATATAAAGTAGATGGACAAAAAGAGAAAAAGTGCATGGCCATTTTGAGATGCGATCGAAATAGTGGGTAATAGTATTAATGGTTGCGATTGCACAGGGAGACTAGAGGTGGGGGTTTAGGTAAGGTCCTATTTGAGGTTACCTAAAGTGGAATTGGTAGAACCGGTGGATTTTTTATTTTAATTGGATGGAATTCTTACTTTCCAAATTAGATACGTGCATACTAATATTTACAATGTACCCGACATTGGGTTTAAGGAAAACAAAAAGAGAAAGTTACGGATGACAGAGAAAATTCTGCAACTAATGGACTGAGAGAAGGAAGTGCAAGGGAATACCTCTGAAGTATGAGGAGATAAACAGGACCGTGAGGACTAACCGTAGAAAAGCAAGGAAGTTGTATCTGTCCGAGAAATTAAGTCACTGCAGCAAAAACATGATTCCTTTAACATAGCACAAGAAGGTAAAAGAGCTGACAGGAATGGAGAGTAATAAGCAGGTGGGAATCCGCAGACATGCGAATAATCGGATCGAAGAAAAATTTTAAAAATGGGAAATGTTCGATGATGACGGCCGAGGTCTCTCACAGAGGTGGATGATGACAGAGAGAAGGGACTTTACAAAAGAGCGAAGTTATCCATGCAATAACCATTCAGAAAAACGGACCAAGAAGACAAAGGCCTAGAGCTTTTGGTTAAATTATTCAACACCATCTACAGTGCAGAAAAGGTCCGATCCGAATGGCTCAAGTCTACTTTGGTGGCGATTCCAAAAAAGCCAAACTCCTCTTAGTGTCTATCCCACAATTAGTCTGATGTTCCATGTCATCAAAATATTCGTAAGAATAATCCATACACGGATTTCTAAGAAACGCGAAGAATAAATAAGGATTTCATGAACACTTCCAAGACCAAATTAATCATTTTCTCCAAGGCACATATCACCGGAACGCTTTTGATCAATGGCAGAAATATTGAACAGATATCAGCCTTCACATATCTTGGCACCATAATCGACTCAAAACGGGAGATACGTTCTAGAATTGAGCAAGTCAGGAAAATTGCCCACCCAGAATGAAGCAGTTCTTCACCAGCCTTGATTTGAGCAGCTTGAAACTCAGAATGCGCATGGTCAGTGCTACATCGTCAGTGTAGAGTAGTCCCAAATGAGATGGCGTCGTGCTGTAAAATCTTTAGGCCATTTCTAGGCCACGGAAGTTCCTAAAGCCACAGGTGTAGGGTAGTAAAAATATATTACCTGGAAATAATATCATTTACCTGCTCTTCACGAACTTCCGTCACCTAACAACGGCGTAAATATTTTATTGCACACCTTTGGCCGTTGCCATTGATTGTCAGCTTAAGAGCACTCTATTATTGTACGATTTTGAAGGCTAGACTCTCGATCCGATAACTAAGAGAAGGATCGAGGCTTTTGACATGTACGTATGTCGCCGCATGATTCGTATCTCGTGGATTCACCGAGTTACAAAACGAAGAGGTCTTAAGAAGAATACAAATCATTAAAGAGAGAAAAACAAGACACATAGATCATATCATGAGAGGTGAAAAATACGAATTACTGTGGCTGATAATTGAAGGAAAGATTCAGGGAAGATTAGAAAATGAGAAAGACATCAGAAGATGGGTGCACTTCCACTGAGATTTTTAGAGTTGCTGTATCCAGGATAATGTTAGCTATATGGATTGCCAACCTTCGTGATAAGAAGAAGATATTTGGATAGTTTGTATGTTCTCAAAAAATATACATTAAAGTTCATCAATGTTAATTTATGATTCATAATTTACAACGAAAGCTCTTAACTTATTTGGCATAAAGAAATAAATTGTAAAGACTTATTTGACCTTATATCAAACTAAATCTAAAAAACTAAAAACAATTAACTGAGTCACTAAAATAAAAAATAACATATTAAATTAATTGGTTAATGTTAAACATAGAGATATGAGTACTCCAACCACCAAGTTATTTATTGAACCAGTGGAGAAAGGATTTATGATGTTAGTTTTTAATCGTGATCTTAATGCGGTAAATTTAGGTGGTTTTCAGAACTAAAGGATAAGGTAGAACGTGTTACGCATATCTGATGCAGCTACAGTTCGGGTAACAAAGCCAAAAGTGCCTTCGCTTACGCACTCTAAATAAAATGAAAAAATATAGAACAAATATTACCAAACTGACCGAGAATCCGAATCCAGATCAAGGACCTCAACCCTAAACAAAGAACCAATCCAGATCAAGGAACTACTAAAGCAGGTGCTTGCAAGAAACACCCTTACAGAGGGAGTAAGGAAGATAGTCTTGCACAAAGTAAAGGAAGCAGAAAATTTAGAAATAGAAACATACCAAACTGTCACCCCTGGTAAAAGAAGGGAAGACCAGATGGATCAGACAGCTTCTGAAGAACAGATCTCAAAAACACCTAAAGAAAACCCATCAGTAAAGACCTAGTGATCAACGCAAATGCCATAAATTGAATGACAAAGCATCAGAAACGGCTACCCAAAAACTATCCATTTACTGCATATAGTAAAACCTGTTATTCAAATCTTAAATGAAACCTGGATAAACCCAACGATCGACATCAATTATTTTGCAGACTACTTAAATGGCATAAGTTTGTGAAGAAGAGCGATGAAATGATATTAAACAGCGACTTCACGGATAGTGAGATAGCGGCTATAAGGAAAATTGAGAAAAGGGGTATTTGTAGACAAAACAAGCACACTGAGAGAAAAGTAAGATATAACCCACTGGTTGAGTTCTTTACCAAAGCAAGAGGCTAAAGTAACGAGAATAAGGAGAAGACAGTGGTGATTTCTCCACTAGGATCTTCCAATAAATATTTAAAAAAATATAATATTGATATGTATATTTTCTTCCTTATTATTCTTTATTTAAAGCATTTAAACATCATAGACCAATTACTTGTATCGCGAGAAACAAACAGGCCGATTAGGAAAAATATAATTTAACAAATATAAACTGAAAAAGTATAAAAGTATGTGCTGTAGTTATACAGAAACTGGGTTGTTTTCAAGAAAAACAGACAAGAAATTGCTCCTTTCAAATAAATATATTGAGCCCTGTTTGGAGTTTGCAAAGACTCATCTTTCCTACACAAGAAAAAAAAGTCATCCTGGAATTATGGCTAAATTTAAGTATCAGATGCAACTTTGCCAAGATAATTTGCCTTTAACTTTATAGATGTCAACAAGAAAACATTCGAAATATTAATTAGAAAAACCATGATGAACTTTTTATCACGGCTCGTGCATATAAAATGACTTTTGGCATGAAATTCCCAATCCTTGCTGACTAACTTGCCAAAACATGCCGCTGTTCTATATTCTTTTAATCTATAACTTAATTATTAATAATTGACAAAATAAACTAAGACTTTTACTTGCCTTTGTACTTCCACGGTTCCTAACGTTTCATACGCAAACTCGCATTTTTCATCAATGCTAATGGCTTGCCTCATTAACCGAACGGCATTTTCAATGTCACCCTTCCACTGGAGCATTAACAGGCCTCTGTGAACGTACACACTCGCGTTATTCTCATCCACTTTCATCGCTTTCTGATACAATTCTTCTGCCTCTTGAAATTCTTGTCTTTCCGTTTGTACCTAAAATAATTCGTTTTAGAAGTAACTAAAACAAACAAGAATATTCGATTACTTGCGCAAATAAGATATAAGTCTCTGGGCAATTGGGGAACTTCAAAATGGCCTCTCTGAAATCTTGCAAACTTTTCATTAAAACTCCGATGTCTTGCGATTGCATCGCATGTCTGTAGTCGGTGTAGCACTTCTGTACGACCGCGATAGGGAAATTGGGGTTTAGTTTGACAGCTTTTTGGAAATCGGCACGGGCTTCTTCTGTTTTTTCCATCAGTAATAGAACCTGACCTCTATGATGGAAGACGTCTGGGAGAGTAAATAATGAGATTACTAATTTGTTCACGTCAAAATTATGTTTTAATGACTTTCTACAGGGCGTCTATTGTATATTTATTTATTCAGGGTGTCTTATAATGTGCTAAATAATTTAACAGCAGATTCCTTTTAAAAAAAGAATGAGGTTATGTTAAATTTTCCTAGTCCGAAAGTCAAAGACATCAAAGATACAAGGTGATAAAGTTGAATTTTAGCCAAAAATTTAGCATTTATTCTTCTTTTTTAAGAAAATTTGAAAAAAGGTTTTTTTTATATGGCATATCTTAATATTAACTTTTTTTAAAATTATTTCAAAGAGGACGTCACCAGTAAGATTTTTATTTTTTATTAAACTATAACTTTGTTAGGATTGGCATATTTTAAATTTCTAGTTCTTGTTGTTATTTATGTTGATTATTGTTACTTATTGCGTATGGAAGTCGAAGACTTGACCCGCATGTCCAGACTTTAACCCATTAGATTTGTGCATATGGGGGATACATGCAATTATTAATGGTAAAAATATTAACTGCTGTTAAGTCATTTAGCAATGAGCAATTATTTTTTAAAAGAATTAATAGGCTGATCTTTCAATAAGAGTTTTAAAATGTACTAAAAAATATACTGAGACATGATTTAATACACCATGATATATACTACTCCATTCATGACTATCATTTACTGGCAAATATTTATAATTTTAATTTTAATTTTAAATTTAACTTGTATTTTATTATTCACTCGAATAAAGCAATTTAAAGATAAAAATCTCAAAAAGAGTTAATCGCAGCGGGATTTTTGAAGTGTAGGTACCTTTTTTTAAGCAAAACTGTTCGCACAATGCATATTTAAAATAAAAAATTAAATTATGCGTTTAAAAAAAACCAAAATGTTGCCGATGGCATCCTCTATGACTTAATCTTAAGATTTGCCATATAAAAAAACCATTGTCTAAATTTTGTTAAAAACAAAGAATAAATGCTAAATTTATAACAAAAAATTCAAAAAAATTACATTAACGTTATCACCCTGTATCTTGGTTGTCTTTGACTTTTGGACTAGGAAAATTTACCTTAACCTCATTCTTTTTTTAAAAAGAATTTGCTGTTAAATTATTTATGTGACATGCTGTACAATGTATCAACAACAAAATTGCAAAATATACGAGAACTTTTGCTGCTTAAAAGTCTTGACCTCTCTTGTCAAGTTATACCAAAACCTGGTTGCAATGTAGTCAAATGATTTTTGATAATTAGCTGACCTATCTAGTCTAAAATGGTCAATGTGTCATGTATTATAATTATGATAAAAACTATTAAATAAATCCTTTAAATACACTGGCTGACCTGTTTTGAGAATTCTATAAATAAAATTAAACATATGACTCTTTCTCCTGTTTTCCATATTTAAAATCAAATTATTATTTAAATAAGGAGTTTTGTAATTTTTGGATTTTACGATACAACATTCTTGTGAGTGATTCACCATAAACAATATCTCAATGATGATGATGACAACACAAGACTTTTGCATGAGCTATACTTTACTTTAGATGATAAAAAAATTTTAAATTTATTTAAACTCTTCTTTTTGTTTGTGAGATTTAAATTTAAGTTACGACTTTGTGCATATTTATTTAGGTCACTATTTAATTGAGTTTGTATAGTATTGTAATTTAATAGTGTAAAATTTGTATACCTGGGAGTCATCTGCTTATTGTTGTAATTTAGAGTATTGCAAGGTTTGATACACGTCTGAAACATATGTAGAAAACAAGAGTGACCCCAAAATAGACCTTTGTGGCACACCAATTGTAATATTTAAATAAGTCGATTTCTCTAAGATGCCATCTTTAATAACGGAGACACAATGGATTCTGTTGCTTAGATAATTTGACATTAGGGTTAAAGCCTGGACAGAAAAACCAATAAATTTTCATTTCGCTAGAAGTAACTCATGAGAGCTCATGTCAAGAGCTTTACCAAAATCTAATAAAGCTAGAAGTGTACTATGACTTTTATCTTGAGCGGATCTTATTTTATTTGTGAGATTTACTAACGTGGTTGTTGTACTACGAAAAGAATTAATTCAAATGAATCTATGTGTTTCCAGATTTGACAATATGTGTTTTTCTATAATCTTAGAGAGAACTGATAAAATATTTATAGAACGAAGATCTTGTATTTCCTTAGGCTTAGAAAGGTGGTAATATTTTTATTTAGGTCTGATGATGCCTCTAGGGGCGAAATATGTGTAACCTATTTTCAATCTTAACCCTTTCAGGACCAGTGGTTAGCTGAGCTAACAACAATTTATTAAATTTGTACGTAAACGTCTAGCGGTCATTTGATCTAACCACAATGCATAGTGTTTTGCCAAGTAGTATATTATATGGAAATATTACAAGCATGCTCTAGATGGCAATAAATTCGGTTTTTATTTCGATATTTGGTTAGTGTGAAAGGATTGTTTTGTTTTGGTGTAAACAAGTGCATTTGCTTCACGTTTTGAAGTGGTTTTGATAAAAAATGGCAGGTAAAAACATATTTTCTTTATAATTATTTGTTAGAAATTAATTGTTTTGCTAGTTATCATTAATTTGTTATGCCCATTACTTTTATTTTTGTAAAACAAATGTGTGGTATCCCGGTCTAACCACCAGGCATCAGTAAATCTGAGAGATATCAGAAAAGGTTTACAGGAAATTTACGAATGGTTTGAAATAAAGACTTTGACTTTAATAGTCTCAGGCGGTTCTTGGTGATTTCCAAATCTAATAGGAGTCGAAATATACATTTGCTATAGATATTTTTTATTACTAGTGATTTATTTCACAGAGGGTTTATTGGAGGTGGGAAGAATTATAAAATCTACCTCCTGGCGATTTTGAAAATTTAATCAGTAGCATACCATCTGATAACAAATCAAAGGTGTCTTCCGTTACCGAAGATGATATTTGTGACGGTGAGGACATTTTGGATTTATGGCAATAGACGTTGATATATTAGAAGATGTCGAGGAACAGCAAGATATACCTGCAGCTATAGTTATATCGAACTATGAATGGGAATCTGAAGATGAGGTTCCTTTGGCGCAATTACAGTTAGAGCTTAGAAATACTACAATACAGTGGACAAAGCAGACAACATTCGGTACACAGGAAAATACTGGACCCGTTATACCACAAGATCTAGAAAGTTCTACTGAAATAAAAGTGTTCCTACCTTCTGATGGGATTAAAACCTATTCCCAGCTATCGTGATTATTGGTTGTCCAGAATTGAACTTAGAGATGATTATATAAGTACTGCTATGACCAGGGATCGCTTTGGCTGGTTGTTGAGCAACTTACATTTGAATAACAACGAAGCAAGATGACAATTATGACAAGCTTTACAAAATTCGCCCAGTCCTTTATGCCTTATCAAATTCTTATCAAAATTCATTTATGCCAAGTGAGTACCAAGCCATAGACGAATCTATGATACGATTCAAAGGAAGAAGCAGCATTCGACAATATATGCCGATGAAATCGATCAAGAGGGGATACAAGGTGTGGGTAAGAAGTGACGAAACAGGATTTATGTCGCAATTTCAGATTTATACGGGTAAAGTTTCAAATCTTACTGAAAAATCCGGGAAGGTGCCAGGGTTATAAAGGACTTACCTAGAGAATTAGTTGGTAAGAAGCATAAATTATACTTTTTTAAGTCGGTTGAACTGCAAAATAGTTTACTATTGGAAGGCATTTATGCATGTGGAACCGCCAGAAAAAATAGAAAAAATATGCCAAACGACTTGCGTGACGATAAGCATTTGAAAAGAGGAGAATCGGACTATCGGGTATCTACAGGAGGAATTGTAGCCTTGAAGTGGATGGATAGAAAAAGCGTTCTTTTTATTTCAAATGTTCACGATCCTGCCAACCTGGAAACTGCTTCTAAAAGAAAAAAAGACGGCTCTAAAGAAGATGTAGAATGCCAATCACTTGTTAACGATTATAACCGGCACATGGGGTACGTCGACAAGTTTGACATGTTAAACTCACTGTATGAAATAGATAGGAAGTCACGAAAATGGTGGCACCGAATTTTTTGGTACTTTGTGGATGCTACAGTCATTAATTCCTACATCATCTTCAAACAAAGAATGCCAAATGATATGACCTTGAAACAGTTTCGGCTTTCTGTAGTGAGTGGCTTAGTTGGTTCAAATCCAGAATCCGAAACGTGGTCGGAAAATTGCAGAGAAACCCCCAAATAAATTCAAACCTCTTGTACCTATAAAAATGCTCATATGCCCATTCACACTACTTCTCTTAGATGTGCCCAATGCAGTAGCCGCAAGGAAACACATCGAACCGTATGGAAGTGCTCAACATGTAACGTCGTATTATGCCTGAAAGATGTAAGAAACTGTTTTTACGATTTCCACAAACCATAGTGAGTGGCTAGTGGTTAGTCCAGATAACCGCCGTTTATTTTTTTATCTTATTTTTTTTATACTATTTTATGTTCAAATACCCATTTAAATAAAGATTTTTTGGTAGTAACTGTTTTCTTCGTAATTTAATTAATTCCGTCCTCAAAGGGTTAATATAAGTGACTTTTGACCAAAATTGTAATTTTTTTACTAGGAGACTACTTTTAATTAACGTTGACCACCAACTGGGGTAATCTGGTGCCTAGTGGTCACATACTTCCTAAACTTTATATAAATAACTAATAAATAAATGAATGCCTTACCTGAGTTATCAGGTCCCAAAATTTCAGCTTTATCAAAATCGTTTAAACATTCGTCCAATTTTTCTGTCTGCATATAAATGGACGATCTCTTAATAAGGGCATTTACCTTTATTTTAAGATCGGCCGAATCTGACTCGATATTGTTAGTTAAGTCTTCAACAGCCTCTTTAAACTGTCCGGTGAGGAAGTAAAAGGAGGCCCGTAGCGAACGTGCTTCGGCCTTAAAATTGGATTCGGACTCGCTGAGATTTAGTTCCTCAGTGCAGGCCGGTATGATCTCTTCGTATTTTTCTGTGGCAAAAGCCAGCTTTGCTTTTAGGAATCCTACAAAAGTTTTTATCAATGAACTAAAGACGGATTCTTAATTTTTCACTTACCTTTTAACTCTCCTTGCCCTAAAGGGTCTGTAGTTTCCATGATCTTTTTATACACAGGATCTTCAGAAAATGACGCAAAATATGTCTTAATAAAGTTTTTAGAAGGAATAATGTGTTTTCGGGTTCTTACTGCCTCCGAGGCGTTTTTCCTGCCTAGCTCTTTAAGTACTCTATCTGCCATCATTAAAACATTTTGGTTGCCAAAATTTTGTATTAAGCACAGGGCTGTGACGTCGTCTAAGGCGTTTTCCCAGTCTTTTGTCATTTCAAGGGCTTTTGCTCGCCTAAAATAAGCATAAACAATCAAAGAATAATATATTCAAATTTTGAAGAAGTGACTAGAGTTATTAAAGACATGTCGAGAATAAAATAAAGAGTGTCAGTTAGTGGTAAATTTTTTTTGTGATTGGAATGTCAGATCAAAGGTTCCAACCATAGAACAGTTAAGATTAATTAATTAAGTTTTAAGACTAAGATTAATTAAGTCTAATACTAGTGATCCCGATCCAGCCTTTTTGTTATTTCAATAACAATTTCTAGGAAATTTACAGGAATTCAACAGCTGAGTGTGTTACAGTGAAAAAATTATTCACTATAATGTTAGTATTGCATGAATGGTATCACTATGGCAGTTTATGAATTCTAACAATCTAATAAACAAGTAGCTTCATTTATAAAAGGAAGCACTAAGAGTAAGTTTTATTTAAGGAAAGAACCCCTGACAGAAGGTAAGCTTATTAGTTATTAATGAGGTAAGTATTGATTTTAATTGAAGTTCTATCCCAAAATAGTTGCCCTAGCTGAAAATTACTTACTGACTGAAATTTATTTAAAGAAGTACCAAAAAAAAATTAGGATCTTTTGCAAATGTATTAATTGTAGAAGCTATTTTGTTAATAGGAATATTTAGTAAATAGATTGCTCTGCAAAGGTGAATATAAAGAAGACCAATACATTTACAAGCCTTTCAATATGGATCAGAAAATGAGGTGACAAAATTTTATTGGAAAATCCAAGAAGAAATGTCACTAGGCGAATATATAGTGCATTCAATGCTGAGACATTTTCAAGTTCTTTTGATAAATCCTTGCAGCTTATTAAGTCTATTTATAGTATGTTTAATGTGGCGGAAGAGAGTAATAGGACTTGCAAAAATTCCAAATTTTTGACCGAGTCAAGCTGCTTCAAGGGGACACAACATAATGACAAGGAACAGAAAAAAAAAATCAATGTAGTGAGTAAATAAAACTAAAAATACAATAAAATATAAGTACAGATATATAAATAAAAACATAAATATAGTATATGATCAATAATACAGCCGGATTCAATTCACAAAAGTGAAAAAATAAAAGTGATATAAATAAAATAACAGATAAGTGGCAAAAATCATCTAAATAAAATAAGGCGGTTTACAGTTAAAATTTATCCCAAAATATCAAAAATTAAATTCTTTGGTAATGCAGTTCTTGAAATGGGCAATCCCAAATTATTACTATTAAATCCTGTTATTCTCGCTGCATTATCAAAATATCCACTGTCTATAAGAATAAAAATGCAGGTAACAGTAAGAATCTTCTCTCAAATAAACAGGGGCCTACAATGCTCCCTAGGACTGACCCCACACAAATACTGCAAAGCCCTCTTCTGGAGAATATAGATTGAATGAGTTTACTGTTTGTAAACCCCCAGAATTGAATACCATATCTCAAGTGTGATTCGACCATCAAGGCAAAATATATCCCCCTCGCTATATCCTGGCCTAAGTTAATTCTGGTTACTCTTATAGCATAGCAAGCAGGAGTCAGTTTTTTCCTCACATTCTGAATACTAATATGTTCCAAAAAACTTTAATCTAGTATTAATAAATACCCCCAAAAACTTATAACTATCTTTATTATCCAGTTGAACATCGTTTAGGAATATGTCTGCAATAGAGCACTTAAAAGATAAAATATTGGTCTTGGAGATATTGAAGACCAACCTATTATTGTTGCACCATTCCATTATTGCTCTAATATCACGATCAGTCATGCCCCTTAAAATATCTGAGTCTTTACCTAGCTATAGAATTGATGTATCATCAGGAAATAAGGTAAAAAGTCCTTTTATGTTTGAAGAAGTGAGGTTGTTTATGTATATTAAATACAAGAGCAGGCCTAAAACTGAGCCTTAAGGAACTCCATGCTCAATGTTCTGATCCGCTGATAGACCATTATTAATTCCCTTAACAAACTGTTTCCTATTAGTAAGGTAGGATTGCAGCCACTTCAATGGTGTACCCCTAAAGCCGTAATGTGAGAGATTCTGCAGCAATATTCCTTGATCTAAGCAATCAAACATCTTTGAAAAATAACCCGGTATTTTCGTGATCTACTTGATGAGAACAACCCGCTGGTATAGTTAGTTCGAATTCGAAAAAAAAATATTTTTCTAAAAAAAATCGATACGTGGGGGTATACCCGAAAAACGAAAAACCCAAACTTTGAAGGCTGATATCTCGACTTCTATGGGAGCTATCGGGAAAATTCCAACGGTTTTGTCTTAGTTTCGTCATTTTGAATTCAACGATACCATCCGCAAGGTCTTAGCTTTTATAATAGCCGAGATATGGCATTTTTGATGCCCATTTTTGGCCTCAAAAACGAGGTCGAAAAAATACTCGATTTCTTAGTTTTGCTCGGATTCCCTTATAACCCGGTATTTTCGTGATCTACTTGATGAGACCAATCCGCTGGTATAGTTAGTTCGAATTCGAAAAAAAAAAAAAATTTTTCTAAAAAAAATCGATACGTGGGGGTATACCCGAAAAACGAAAAAACCCAAACTTTGAAGGCTGATATCTCGACTTCTATGGGAGCTATCGGGAAAATTCCAACGGTTTTGTCTTAGTTTCGTCATTTTGAATTCAACAAGACCATCCGCAAGGTCGTAGCTTTTATAATAGCCGAGATATGGCATTTTTGATGCCCATTTTTGGCCTCAAAAACGAGGTCGAAAAAATACTCGATTTCTTAGTTTTGCTCGGATTCCCTTATAACCCGGTATTTTCGTGATCTACTTGATGAGAACAATCCGCTGATATAGTTAGTTCGAATTCGAAAAAAAAATATTTTTCTAAAAAAAATCGATACGTGGGGGTATACCCGAAAAACGAAAAACCCAAACTTTGAAGGCTGATATCTCGACTTCTATGGGAGCTATCGGGAAAATTCCAACGGTTTTGTCTTAGTTTCGTCATTTTGAATTCAACGATACCATCCGCAAGGTCTTAGCTTTTATAATAGACGAGATATGGCATTTTTGATGCCCATTTTTGGCCTCAAAAACGAGGTCGAAAAAATACTCGATTTCTTAGTTTTGCTCGGATTCCCTTATAACCCGGTATTTTCGTGATCTACTTGATGAGAACAATCCGCTGATATAGTTAGTTCGAATTCGAAAAAAAAAATATTTTTCTAAAAAAAATCGATACGTGGGGGTATACCCGAAAAACGAAAAAACCCAAACTTTGAAGGCTGATATCTCGACTTCTATGGGAGCTATCGGGAAAATTCCAACGGTTTTGTCTTAGTTTCGTCATTTTGAATTCAACGATACCATCCGCAAGGTCTTAGCTTTTATAATAGCCGAGATATGGCATTTTTGATGCCCATTTTTGGCCTCAAAAACGAGGTCGAAAAAATACTCGATTTCTTAGTTTTGCTCGGATTCCCTTATAACCCGGTATTTTCGTGATCTACTTGATGAGACCAATCCGCTGGTATAGTTAGTTCGAATTCGAAAAAAAAATATTTTTCTAAAAAAAATCGATACGTGGGGGTATACCCGAAAAACGAAAAAACCCAAACTTTGAAGGCTGATATCTCGACTTCTATGGGAGCTATCGGGAAAATTCCAACGGTTTTGTCTTAGTTTCGTCATTTTGAATTCAACGATACCATCCGCAAGGTCTTAGCTTTTATAATAGCCGAGATATGGCATTTTTCATGCCCATTTTTGGCCTCAAAAACGAGGTCGAAAAAATACTCGATTTCTTAGTTTTGCTCGGATTCCCTTATAACCCGGTATTTTCGTGATCTAGTTGATGAAAACAATCCGCTGGTATAGTTAGTTCGAATTCGAAAAAAAAATATTTTTCTAAAAAAAATCGATACGTGGGGGTATACCCGAAAAACGAAAAACCCAAACTTTGAAGGCTGATATCTCGACTTCTATGGGAGCTATCGGGAAAATTCCAACGGTTTTGTCTTAGTTTCGTCATTTTGAATTCAACAAGACCATCCGCAAGGTCGTAGCTTTTATAATAGCCGAGATATGGCATTTTTGATGCCCATTTTTGGCCTCAAAAACGAGGTCGAAAAAATACTCGATTTCTTAGTTTTGCTCGGATTCCCTTATAACCCGGTATTTTCGTGATCTACTTGATGAGACCAATCCGCTGGTATAGTTAGTTCGAATTCGAAAAAAAATTATTTTTCTAAAAAAAATCGATACGTGGGGGTATACCCGAAAAACGAAAAACCCAAACTTTGAAGGCTGATATCTCGACTTCTATGGGAGCTATCGGGAAAATTCCAACGGTTTTGTCTTAGTTTCGTCATTTTGAATTCAACAAGACCATCCGCAAGGTCGTAGCTTTTATAATAGCCGAGATATGGCATTTTTGATGCCCATTTTTGGCCTCAAAAACGAGGTCGAAAAAATACTCGATTTCTTAGTTTTGCTCGGATTCCCTTATAACCCGGTATTTTCGTGATCTACTTGATGAGAACAATCCGCTGATATAGTTAGTTCGAATTCGAAAAAAAAAATATTTTTCTAAAAAAAATATTTTTCTAAAAAAAATCGATACGTGGGGGTATACCCGAAAAACGAAAAACCCAAACTTTGAAGGCTGATATCTCGACTTCTATGGGAGCTATCGGGAAAATTCCAACGGTTTTGTCTTAGTTTCGTCATTTTGAATTCAACGATACCATCCGCAAGGTCTTAGCTTTTATAATAGCCGAGATATGGCATTTTTGATGCCCATTTTTGGCCTCAAAAACGAGGTCGAAAAAATACTCGATTTCTTAGTTTTGCTCGGATTCCCTTATAACCCGGTATTTTCGTGATCTACTTGATGAGACCAATCCGCTGGTATAGTTAGTTCGAATTCGAAAAAAAATTATTTTTCTAAAAAAAATCGATACGTGGGGGTATACCCGAAAAACGAAAAACCCAAACTTTGAAGGCTGATATCTCGACTTCTATGGGAGCTATCGGGAAAATTCCAACGGTTTTGTCTTAGTTTCGTCATTTTGAATTCAACAAGACCATCCGCAAGGTCGTAGCTTTTATAATAGCCGAGATATGGCATTTTTGATGCCCATTTTTGGCCTCAAAAACGAGGTCGAAAAAATACTCGATTTCTTAGTTTTGCTCGGATTCCCTTATAACCCGGTATTTTCGTGATCTACTTGATGAGAACAATCCGCTGATATAGTTAGTTCGAATTCGAAAAAAAAAATATTTTTCTAAAAAAAATCGATACGTGGGGGTATACCCGAAAAACGAAAAACCCAAACTTTGAAGGCTGATATCTCGACTTCTATGGGAGCTATCGGGAAAATTCCAACGGTTTTGTCTTAGTTTCGTCATTTTGAATTCAACGATACCATCCGCAAGGTCTTAGCTTTTATAATAGCCGAGATATGGCATTTTTGATGCCCATTTTTGGCCTCAAAAACGAGGTCGAAAAAATACTCGATTTCTTAGTTTTGCTCGGATTCCCTTATAACCCGGTATTTTCGTGATCTACTTGATGAGACCAATCCGCTGGTATAGTTAGTTCGAATTCGAAAAAAAATTATTTTTCTAAAAAAAATCGATACGTGGGGGTATACCCGAAAAACGAAAAACCCAAACTTTGAAGGCTGATATCTCGACTTCTATGGGAGCTATCGGGAAAATTCCAACGGTTTTGTCTTAGTTTCGTCATTTTGAATTCAACGATACCATCCGCAAGGTCTTAGCTTTTATAATAGCCGAGATATGGCATTTTTGATGCCCATTTTTGGCCTCAAAAACGAGGTCGAAAAAATACTCGATTTCTTAGTTTTGCTCGGATTCCCTTATAACCCATTATTTTCGTGATCTACTTGATGAAAACAATCCGCTGGTATAGTTAGTTCGAATTCGAAAAAAAAATATTTTTCTAAAAAAAATCGATACGTGGGGGTATACCCGAAAAACGAAAAAACCCAAACTTTGAAGGCTGATATCTCGGCTTCTATAGGAGCTATCGGGAAAATTCCAACGGTTTTGTCTTAGTTTCGTCATTTTGAATTCAACGATACCATCCGCAAGGTCTTAGCTTTTATAATAGCCGAGATATGGCATTTTTGATGCCCATTTTTGGCCTCAAAAACGAGGTCGAAAAAATACTCGATTTCTTAGTTTTGCTCGGATTCCCTTATAACCCATTATTTTCGTGATCTACTTGATGAAAACAATCCGCTGGTATAGTTAGTTCGAATTCGAAAAAAAAATATTTTTCTAAAAAAAATCGATACGTGGGGGTATACCCGAAAAACGAAAAAACCCAAACTTTGAAGGCTGATATCTCGACTTCTATGGGAGCTATCGGGAAAATTCCAACGGTTTTGTCTTAGTTTCGTCATTTTGAATTCAACGATACCATCCGCAAGGTCTTAGCTTTTATAATAGCCGAGATATGGCATTTTTGATGCCCATTTTTGGCCTCAAAAACGAGGTCGAAAAAATACTCGATTTCTTAGTTTTGCTCGGATTCCCTTATAACCCGGTATTTTCGTGATCTACTTGATGAGAACAATCCGCTGATATAGTTAGTTCGAATTCGAAAAAAAAAATATTTTTCTAAAAAAAATATTTTTCTAAAAAAAATCGATACGTGGGGGTATACCCGAAAAACGAAAAACCCAAACTTTGAAGGCTGATATCTCGACTTCTATGGGAGCTATCGGGAAAATTCCAACGGTTTTGTCTTAGTTTCGTCATTTTGAATTCAACGATACCATCCGCAAGGTCTTAGCTTTTATAATAGCCGAGATATGGCATTTTTGATGCCCATTTTTGGCCTCAAAAACGAGGTCGAAAAAATACTCGATTTCTTAGTTTTGCTCGGATTCCCTTATAACCCGGTATTTTCGTGATCTACTTGATGAGACCAATCCGCTGGTATAGTTAGTTCGAATTCGAAAAAAAATTATTTTTCTAAAAAAAATCGATACGTGGGGGTATACCCGAAAAACGAAAAACCCAAACTTTGAAGGCTGATATCTCGACTTCTATGGGAGCTATCGGGAAAATTCCAACGGTTTTGTCTTAGTTTCGTCATTTTGAATTCAACAAGACCATCCGCAAGGTCGTAGCTTTTATAATAGCCGAGATATGGCATTTTTGATGCCCATTTTTGGCCTCAAAAACGAGGTCGAAAAAATACTCGATTTCTTAGTTTTGCTCGGATTCCCTTATAACCCGGTATTTTCGTGATCTAGTTGATGAAAACAATCCGCTGGTATAGTTAGTTCGAATTCGAAAAAAAAATATTTTTCTAAAAAAAATCGATACGTGGGGGTATACCCGAAAAACGAAAAACCCAAACTTTGAAGGCTGATATCTCGACTTCTATGGGAGCTATCGGGAAAATTCCAACGGTTTTGTCTTAGTTTCGTCATTTTGAATTCAACAAGACCATCCGCAAGGTCGTAGCTTTTATAATAGCCGAGATATGGCATTTTTGATGCCCATTTTTGGCCTCAAAAACGAGGTCGAAAAAATACTCGATTTCTTAGTTTTGCTCGGATTCCCTTATAACCCGGTATTTTCGTGATCTACTTGATGAGACCAATCCGCTGGTATAGTTAGTTCGAATTCGAAAAAAAATTATTTTTCTAAAAAAAATCGATACGTGGGGGTATACCCGAAAAACGAAAAACCCAAACTTTGAAGGCTGATATCTCGACTTCTATGGGAGCTATCGGGAAAATTCCAACGGTTTTGTCTTAGTTTCGTCATTTTGAATTCAACAAGACCATCCGCAAGGTCGTAGCTTTTATAATAGCCGAGATATGGCATTTTTGATGCCCATTTTTGGCCTCAAAAACGAGGTCGAAAAAATACTCGATTTCTTAGTTTTGCTCGGATTCCCTTATAACCCGGTATTTTCGTGATCTACTTGATGAGAACAATCCGCTGATATAGTTAGTTCGAATTCGAAAAAAAAAATATTTTTCTAAAAAAAATATTTTTCTAAAAAAAATCGATACGTGGGGGTATACCCGAAAAACGAAAAACCCAAACTTTGAAGGCTGATATCTCGACTTCTATGGGAGCTATCGGGAAAATTCCAACGGTTTTGTCTTAGTTTCGTCATTTTGAATTCAACGATACCATCCGCAAGGTCTTAGCTTTTATAATAGCCGAGATATGGCATTTTTGATGCCCATTTTTGGCCTCAAAAACGAGGTCGAAAAAATACTCGATTTCTTAGTTTTGCTCGGATTCCCTTATAACCCGGTATTTTCGTGATCTACTTGATGAGACCAATCCGCTGGTATAGTTAGTTCGAATTCGAAAAAAAATTATTTTTCTAAAAAAAAATCGATACGTGGGGGTATACCCGAAAAACGAAAAACCCAAACTTTGAAGGCTGATATCTCGACTTCTATGGGAGCTATCGGGAAAATTCCAACGGTTTTGTCTTAGTTTCGTCATTTTGAATTCAACAAGACCATCCGCAAGGTCGTAGCTTTTATAATAGCCGAGATATGGCATTTTTGATGCCCATTTTTGGCCTCAAAAACGAGGTCGAAAAAATACTCGATTTCTTAGTTTTGCTCGGATTCCCTTATAACCCGGTATTTTCGTGATCTACTTGATGAGAACAATCCGCTGATATAGTTAGTTCGAATTCGAAAAAAAAAATATTTTTCTAAAAAAAATATTTTTCTAAAAAAAATCGATACGTGGGGGTATACCCGAAAAACGAAAAAACCCAAACTTTGAAGGCTGATATCTCGGCTTCTATAGGAGCTATCGGGAAAATTCCAACGGTTTTGTCTTAGTTTCGTCATTTTGAATTCAACGATACCATCCGCAAGGTCTTAGCTTTTATAATAGCCGAGATATGGCATTTTTCATGCCCATTTTTGGCCTCAAAGCCTCAAAAACGAGGTCGAAAAAATACTCGATTTTTTAGTTTTGCTCGGATTCCCTTATAACCCATTATTTTCGTGATCTACTTGATGAAAACAATCCGCTGGTATAGTTAGTTCGAATTCGAAAAAAAAATATTTTTCTAAAAAAAATCGATACGTGGGGGTATACCCGAAAAACGAAAAAACCCAAACTTTGAAGGCTGATATCTCGGCTTCTATAGGAGCTATCGGGAAAATTCCAACGGTTTTGTCTTAGTTTCGTCATTTTGAATTCAACGATACCATCCGCAAGGTCTTAGCTTTTATAATAGCCGAGATATGGCATTTTTGATGCCCATTTTTGGCCTCAAAAACGAGGTCGAAAAAATAGTCGATTTCTTAGTTCTGCTCGGATTCCCTTATAACCCGGTATTTTCGTGATCTACTTGATGAGAACAATCCGCTGGTATAGTTAGTTCGAATTCGAAAAAAAAAATATTTTTCTAAAAAAAATCGATACGTGGGGGTATACCCGAAAAACGAAAAAACCCAAACTTTGAAGGCTGATATCTCGGCTTCTATAGGAGCTATCGAGAAAATTGCAACGGTTTTGTCTTAGTTTCGTCATTTTGAATTCAACGATACCATCCGCAAGGTCTTAGCTTTTATAATAGCCGAGATATGGCATTTTTGATGCCCATTTTTGGCCTCAAAAACGAGGTCGAAAAAATACTCGATTTCTTAGTTTTGCTCGGATTCCCTTATAACCCGGTATTTTCGTGATCTACTTGATGAGAACAATCCGCTGGTATAGTTAGTTCGAATTCGAAAAAAAAATATTTTTCTAAAAAAAATCGATACGTGGGGGTATACCCGAAAAACGAAAAAACCCAAACTTTGAAGGCTGATATCTCGGCTTCTATAGGAGCTATCGGGAAAATTCCAACGGTTTTGTCTTAGTTTTGTCATTTTGAATTCAACAAGACCATCCGCAAGGTCGTAGCTTTTATAATAGCCGAGATATGGCATTTTTGATGCCCATTTTTGGCCTCAAAAACGAGGTCGAAAAAATAGTCGATTTCTTAGTTCTGCTCGGATTCCCTTATAACCCGGTATTTTCGTGATCTACTTGATGAGAACAATCCGCTGGTATAGTTAGCTCGAATTCGAAAAAAAAATATTTTTTTAAAAAAAATCGATACGTGGGGGTATACCCGAAAAACGAAAAAACCCAAACTTTGAAGGCTGATATCTCGGCTTCTATAGGAGCTATCGGGAAAATTCCAACGGTTTTGTCTTAGTTTCGTCATTTTGAATTCAACGATACCATCCGCAAGGTCTTAGCTTTTATAATAGCCGAGATATGGCATTTTTGATGCCCATTTTTGGCCTCAAAAACGAGGTCGAAAAAATACTCGATTTCTTAGTTTTGCTCGGATTCCCTTATAACCCGGTATTTTCGTGATCTACTTGATGAGAACAATCCGCTGGTATAGTTAGTTCAAATTCGAAAAAAAAAATATTTTTCTAAAAAAAATCGATACGTGGGGGTATACCCGAAAAACGAAAAAACCCAAACTTTGAAGGCTGATATCTCGGCTTCTATAGGAGCTATCGGGAAAATTCCAACGGTTTTGTCTTAGTTTCGTCATTTTGAATTCAACGATACCATCCGCAAGGTCTTAGCTTTTATAATAGCCGAGATATGGCATTTTTGATGCCCATTTTTGGCCTCAAAAACGAGGTCGAAAAAATACTCGATTTCTTAGTTTTGCTCGGATTCCCTTATAACCCGGTATTTTCGTGATCTACTTGATGAGAACAATCCGCTGGTATAGTTAGCTCGAATTCGAAAAAAAAATATTTTTTTAAAAAAAATCGATACGTGGGGGTATACCCGAAAAACGAAAAAACCCAAACTTTGAAGGCTGATATCTCGGCTTCTATAGGAGCTATCGGGAAAATTCCAACGGTTTTGTCTTAGTTTCGTCATTTTGAATTCAACGATACCATCCGCAAGGTCTTAGCTTTTATAATAGCCGAGATATGGCATTTTTGATGCCCATTTTTGGCCTCAAAAACGAGGTCGAAAAAATACTCGATTTCTTAGTTTTGCTCGGATTCCCTTATAACCCGGTATTTTCGTGATCTACTTGATGAGAACAATCCGCTGGTATAGTTAGCTCGAATTCGAAAAAAAAAATATTTTTCTAAAAAAAATCGATACGTGGGGGTATATCCGAAAAACGAAAAAACCCAAACTTTGAAGGCTGATATCTCGGCTTCTATAGGAGCTATCGGGAAAATTCCAACGGTTTTGTCTTAGTTTCGTCATTTTGAATTCAACGATACCATCCGCAAGGTCTTAGCTTTTATAATAGCCGAGATATGGCATTTTTGATGCCCATTTTTGGCCTCAAAAACGAGGTCGAAAAAATACTCGATTTCTTAGTTTTGCTCGGATTCCCTTATAACCCGGTATTTTCGTGATCTACTTGATGAGAACAATCCGCTGGTATAGTTAGTTCAAATTCGAAAAAAAAAATATTTTTCTAAAAAAAATCGATACGTGGGGGTATACCCGAAAAACGAAAAAACCCAAACTTTGAAGGCTGATATCTCGGCTTCTATAGGAGCTATCGGGAAAATTCCAACGGTTTTGTCTTAGTTTCGTCATTTTGAATTCAACGATACCATCCGCAAGGTCTTAGCTTTTATAATAGCCGAGATATGGCATTTTTGATGCCCATTTTTGGCCTCAAAAACGAGGTCGAAAAAATACTCGATTTCTTAGTTTTGCTCGGATTCCCTTATAACCCGGTATTTTCGTGATCTACTTGATGAGAACAATCCGCTGGTATAGTTAGCTCGAATTCGAAAAAAAAATATTTTTTTAAAAAAAATCGATACGTGGGGGTATACCCGAAAAACGAAAAAACCCAAACTTTGAAGGCTGATATCTCGGCTTCTATAGGAGCTATCGGGAAAATTCCAACGGTTTTGTCTTAGTTTCGTCATTTTGAATTCAACGATACCATCCGCAAGGTCTTAGCTTTTATAATAGCCGAGATATGGCATTTTTGATGCCCATTTTTGGCCTCAAAAACGAGGTCGAAAAAATACTCGATTTCTTAGTTTTGCTCGGATTCCCTTATAACCCGGTATTTTCGTGATCTACTTGATGAGAACAATCCGCTGGTATAGTTAGTTCAAATTCGAAAAAAAAAATTTTTTCTAAAAAAAATCGATACGTGGGGGTATACCCGAAAAACGAAAAAACCCAAACTTTGAAGGCTGATATCTCGACTTCTATGGGAGCTATCGGGAAAATTCCAACGGTTTTGTCTTAGTTTCGTCATTTTGAATTCAACAAGACCATCCGCAAGGTCGTAGCTTTTATAATAGCCGAGATATGGCATTTTTGATGCCCATTTTTGGCCTCAAAAACGAGGTCGAAAAAATACTCGATTTCTTAGTTTTGCTCGGATTCCCTTATAACCCGGTATTTTCGTGATCTACTTGATGAGAACAATCCGCTGGTATAGTTAGTTTGAATTCGAAAAAAAAAATTTTTCTAAAAAAAATCGATACGTGGGGGTATACCCGAAAAACGAAAAAACCCAAACTTTGAAGGCTTATATCTCGGCTTCTATAGGAGCTATCGGGAAAATTCCAACGGTTTTGTCTTAGTTTCGTCATTTTGAATTCAACGATACCATCCGCAAGGTCTTAGCTTTTATAATAGCCGAGATATGGCATTTTTGATGCCCATTTTTGGCCTCAAAAACGAGGTCGAAAAAATACTCGATTTCTTAGTTTTGCTCGGATTCCCTTATAACCCGGTATTTTCGTGATCTACTTGATGAGAACAATCCGCTGGTATAGTTAGTTCGAATTCGAAAAAAAAATATTTTTCTAAAAAAAATCGATACGTGGGGGTATACCCGAAAAACGAAAAAACCCAAACTTTGAAGGCTGATATCTCGGCTTCTATAGGAGCTATCGGGAAAATTCCAACGGTTTTGTCTTAGTTTTGTCATTTTGAATTCAACAAGACCATCCGCAAGGTCGTAGCTTTTATAATAGCCGAGATATGGCATTTTTGATGCCCATTTTTGGCCTCAAAAACGAGGTCGAAAAAATACTCGATTTCTTAGTTTTGCTCGGATTCCCTTATAACCCGGTATTTTCGTGATCTACTTGATGAGAACAATCCGCTGGTATAGTTAGTTTGAATTCGAAAAAAAAAAATTTTTCTAAAAAAAATCGATACGTGGGGGTATACCCGAAAAACGAAAAAACCCAAACTTTGAAGGCTTATATCTCGGCTTCTATAGGAGCTATCGGGAAAATTCCAACGGTTTTGTCTTAGTTTCGTCATTTTGAATTCAACGATACCATCCGCAAGGTCTTAGCTTTTATAATAGCCGAGATATGGCATTTTTGATGCCCATTTTTGGCCTCAAAAACGAGGTCGAAAAAATAGTCGATTTCTTAGTTCTGCTCGGATTCCCTTATAACCCGGTATTTTCGTGATCTACTTGATGAGAACAATCCGCTGGTATAGTTAGTTCGAATTCGAAAAAAAAATATTTTTCTAAAAAAAATCGATACGTGGGGGTATACCCGAAAAACGAAAAAACCCAAACTTTGAAGGCTGATATCTCGGCTTCTATAAGAGCTATCGGGAAAATTCCAACGGTTTTGTCTTAGTTTCGTCATTTTGAATTCAACGATACCATCCGCAAGGTCGTAGCTTTTATAATAGCCGAGATATAGCATTTTTGATGCCCATTTTTGGCCTCAAAAACGAGGTCGAAAAAATACTCGATTTTTTAGCTTTGCTCGGATTCCCTTATAACCCGGTATTTTCGTGATCTACTTGATGAGAACAATCCGCTGGTATAGTTAGTTCGAATTCGAAAAAAAAATATTTTTCTGAAAAAAATCGATACGGGGGGGTATACATGAAAAACGAAACAACCCAAACTTTGAAGGCTGATATCTCGACTTCTATGGGAGCTATCGGGAAAATTCCAACGGTTTTGTCTTAGTTTCGTCATTTTGAATTCAACAAGACCATCCGCAAGGTCTTAGCTTTTATAATAGCCGAGATATGGCATTTTTGATGCCCATTTTTGGCCTCAAAAACGAGGTCGAAAAAATACTCGATTTTTAAGTTCTGCTCGGATTCCCTTATAACCCGGTATTTTCGTGATCTACTTGACGAGAACAATCCGCTGGTATAGTTAGTTCGAATTCGAAAAAAAAAATCTCTACATTTACATTTAGAATTTAATAGTTTGTGTCAAGAAAATTAGATTAAATATTTTAAAATGTTGTTAGCATAAATAAATACTATACATATTTTCTTATGTTATACATTATATAACTTTATTGTAGGTTTGTGTCAACAAGACAGATGTAAAAATCTTAAATCATAACACTTTTACTGACTGGACTAATATTTAAAACAGGTTGATGTCATAAATACCGACATTTCTTTATGAAAATAATTTAACTACAGATTTAATTCAGTTAATTTCTTCCTATTTAGAGAATAGACAACAGTATGTAGAAATTACAGGCGCCAGGGGTGATGTTTACACTAGTACCTCAGGAGTTCCCCAAAGTTCCAATTTGGGACCTCTGTTATTTTTGGTTGCCATAAATAAAATTGCTTCTGTTTGTAATGATTCACAAAAACTACTTTTTAACAATGACTTTAAGATTTACATGGAAATTACCTCTCTAATTGATTGCATCTCTCTGCAGAATGATTTAGATAGGGTTGTTGATTGGTGTAATGCAAACTCATTTCATTTCAATAATAAAAAATGTTCAGCAATGTCGCTGACACTTAACAAAAATAGAATTAAATATAGCAATAATATTTGCAGTACCCAGCTTGAACATTCCAACAATGAAAATTATTTAGGTGTAATTGTTGACTGTAATTTAGCTTTTTAGTTACTGAGGCACACAAAATAATGGGTTTTGTTATTAGAACTTAGAACTACCAAAAACTTTAATGTTGAGTGTTGTTTTAAACTGTTTGATAATCTGGTTTTACCGAAGTTAGAATATGAAAGCATAATTTGGTCTCCACAATATGACATCTGGATTCAAACCATAGAGCGTGTACACCCCAAATTTTTAAAATATATGTTTTTTAAGAGATTTGGATATTATCCCGAACAAGGTTATAACCATAATTTGCTTCTGAAAATATTTAACAGATTATCCCTAGAAAATTGGCAGATTAAAACATCCTTAGTATACATTTATAAAATTTTAACAAATAAGATTGATGCTCCTCAAATTATGACAATGCTGCCATTCTTCATTAATGTTGGTAACACCAGAAAAAGAAAATTTTTTCATCTTGATATATACAAGAACTTACAATATATAGAATGTTTAACACATTGACTGCCATGTGTATATATATTATACACAGCGTGTGTGTCACTGGCGCCATGTGTATAAAATATATACATAGTTCTATTGATGACTGCAGGCCGCGTGTATACGATTTACGCATATTTACGACATTACGTGTATTTCTTATGGGTTCTATATTTGTCCGGCGTAGGACTAACATATAATGTGATTGGCGTGAAAATATTTTTCTATTTTTTGAAAATATAGCTGTTTTAAATTTTGCATTGCAAAAAAGTGCCCAATAATGCGGGTCTAAGTTGGATAGGATTTTCTTTGTTTCTTAGTAAGAAAATACCACATTTTAGGTTAGGAAATGTAACATAAAGTAAATTGGAAAATGTTTTATTAAAAAAAAATAGAAGGTGATAACTAAAAATTACTTCTAAACTAATGGAAAAATACACCAAATATTTAGAACATTGTGAAAAAAATGGCATAATTGATAAAAATATGGAAAACCCCTTTATTACTTTAATTTGGCTTTATGAATTACAAAAAAACATTCAACACATATTGGTGGTTTACCTGGACAGGCATATGTATAAATTTTAGCGGTTGTGTATAGTATTTACTTACACAGAGCAGATTGATAAAAAAATAATACTGTGCCGCATGTATACATATTATACATGCTTCTAAACAAGGTCAAATACAAAAAAAAGTGTCTCTTGCTACTATATTTGGATCTAAAATCTACTTATTAGAAAACAAAATTAATAAAACACTCCCGGCGCACCTGACCCAAGTTCTGATATATGTCGGGCAGTCAACGTGTTAATAATTTAAATATTAATGCCTCTGACCTTGATATTGCTATTACAGATTTAAGACATTTTACAGAAATTATTGACATTAGACTTTTTGATTCTCAGTCTCATGTCTGATATGTGATAATATGAATGTGGGTAGTTTTTTTAGTAAATACTTAAATATATTATAGATAGTTGGCCTCTATGGCTGTTGATACTGTAATTCAATAAATAAATAAATATATGCAACAGATTTGATCTTTAAAAATTAAATATTATCTCATAGAATATGTAGAGTTCTTAAATAAAATCATAGACAATCTGAGTAGTTAACCAAGATCAAGTGTTTTTTAATAGTCCTTGTGTACAAAGGTCTAAGTTGGAAAAAATGAAAAAGGTCAACAGAAATTTTCAATTAAAAAACCAAGGTTGAGGTTGCCCATAGAAATTAGAATAAATAATAAGGGCAAAACTTGTAATCTCTCGAATACAATACAGTTACAACAAAGTATTTACTGTGTGAATAATACTATAATATGATAAGTCATTAATTTGTCAAAGCACTTTTGTTTATCAGGGACCATAACTAATCAAAACGGACACTTAACTAAAGACAATATTATCAATAATTATCATTATTTGTCACTAATAATATTTTTATTGATTGAATTCTCTAAACCATTCATTATAAATATTATTTTTAATTATTGGCTTTATGAGGCAATAGGTAACTTGTTCATCATTATTAGATGCATGAAATATAGGATAAAAAACACTCTCAGATCTACACATTTAAACATAAAACATCTTTAAATGAATGTGACAAACATTTAAATTTTGACTGTTACATAACACAACAGGCCTAAATGAATCCATGATTTGAACTTACCTATATAGAGCTTTTTCATATTTCTGATTTAAATCTATGGCTTTCCCACAATCCGCGATAACAGCACTCCACTTCTTAAGCTGCTCATAAGCTGCCGCTCTATTCTGGTAGTACATAGACAAATCTGTCTTGTACTCTTCGGGAATGATTTCGATGGCTTTGTTGTATGACGCGATGGCTTCATCATACTTGCCACGCTTGAACAGTTCATTACCTTCAGTTTTGTACCTTTGTGCCCTTTGGAACGGCGTTTCTTCTTGTTCAATCGGTGATTTTTCCAAGGATTGTAAGGACTGCGTTTTGCTAGACCTTAGGTACCAATAAGCGATCCCTACTGCTCCTGCAGCACCTAAGCCAAGCGCAATTTGCCATTTTAACGACGACAAACCGCCACCGCTAGAAACCATCCTCTGGCGATTTATTTAAACAAAATTATTGGTAAAAGTGGGTACTTTAGGTGCCAAATAAACACCGATAATGAGGCGAGGTTAGTTGTTAATTTTCTGACATTTCGCAAGACTCGTGTAAAATCACAGCAGGAGCGCATGATGCCGATGGACGTGTCAAAGTCATGTGTCAATAGACTTTTAAGGCGGATTCACTGATTAACTTAGCGGAATAAACATCCGCATTTCTAAATACAAGATCCGATCAATTTTTCTACTACTGTGGGTCAGTTTTTTTGTGAAATGCACTGTATAACTATTGCAAAAGGAATAAAAATGTCTTAATGGTTGGTGTCTTTAAACTTCCTAATGCATCCTGGAAACCCAGTGAAGACCTACTTGGTCTATATGCTAGGAACATGTTGTTCGCCAAAGATAAAGTTTTCTGTAATTCACTTGGTTTTTCAGGTTTGTGTCAGTTCAGAAGATCTCTTTATACAGTCTCATACAGCTTTATGCAATCAAATTCAAGATTTTGATCTAACAAAAGCTTTTGATCTGATGGATCATGAAATTCTATGTAAAAATCTAGACAAGGGCCAACATTGCAGGTGTCTGTCTGAAGTGGATCAAATCATTCTCGAAAAGTGTTTCTAAAAGATATATATAGAAACCTGGGATTTATAACTAGATGCAGTCAAGACTTCTCATACTCTGTCTATAAAGTTCTGTACTGTTTATTAGTACATTCTAGTTTGGAGTATGCTAGTTCCGTATGGTCTCCCTTTTATAAATCGCATATTGAAAAAGTCCAAAATAAATTCTTAAGAAATTGTCCTTTTAAATTTAAGGTTCCATTAGCTAATGGTTATACTGATTACAAGTCGGTCATGTCAGTTCTCTCTTTGGACCCACTTGAGTTAAGGCATAATAATTCAGACTTCTGTTTTATTTGCAAATTAATATCTGGCATAACTGATTGTAATTATCTTTTAAATAGGCTGAATTTTCGGGCGCAAAAATTGACTAGACTGAAAAAACTCTTCTATGTAGATTTTGATAGTAGTTCTTATGGACAGCACAATCCTATAACTAGAATGCAACGTTCTTTCGATAGGTATAGTATTGACTTGCACGTTTCTTTTAGCAGTTTTAGGAGTTCTCTCAAATTAATTAGTGACTCGTGACAGGTTTCTTTAAATTAATTTGTAACATTGATTTATGTCTTGCTATTATCTAGCTTAAGTTGTATTAAGAGCTTAAGTTGTATAAAGGGTACAAATCACATATGATAATAACTTAAAAAATAAGGTTGGTATATCTGGTGGGTTTGGAAGGCTCATCTTAGCCCCTTTACCCTTTATTTATTTGTTACAAGTATCAATATCTTCACTTACAAGCCACTTGCAGGTAGGTAATAACTTAACATACCCTAAAAAGTACTGAAATAAATAATAAATTCCTTTTATAATAAATAACTCAGAAGTTACCTACACTAATAAAATACATAACAAATACCCAACAACATCACTGATCAGTTTATTTAGTATTATTTTTTTAAACTGATTCAGACTAGTTGAATCAATGTCAATATTAGAAGCATGTAACTTAAAATATTCACAAAGTTAATAAAAGAGAGAATTTTCATAAAGGTTGGGTCATGGATAAGCCAGTTAAAATACTAATGGATGGCAAGTGTACATTTTGTTTAAAGGTAAAGGTAACTGACTAAGAATCTCAGGACAATCTATTTTGTTTTTCAGTATTTTAAAAAGAGTCTATCAAAAACCTACAACAAATGATCATTATCACAGCCTCTAGGGGGATATATACCAAATTTCCTAAAATACATGCTCTTTAAAAACCTCCTCTGGAAGCCTTCAACCATTGCGACCCAGTTAGTGTAGGGGAGAGGTAGGTACAGTGAGACGGTCGGAACATTGAGACAAACTCGGTAGAGCTTCGTGTCAAACTAAAAGAACACACCTATTGTCACCTTAAATCACTGTTCCTTTACTGTCTCACTATTCGTACTAAGTAGGATATTAGATATCTGCTTGATGAAAGTTATGAAAAAAGAATTTTGAGTATATACAAAACTCATTAACTTCCACTTAATTTTGGCTACATAGTAGCCTTCTATATAGAAAAATACACAGTATTTTATCTATATTAAAAGGTAAAAAAAAAATCTTTTAAAAATTATTTTTGTAAACTAAAATTATTAACTGTACCAACAATTTATTCCAATACAGTCTCTACACACAGTGTCTCAGAACCGTAAGAATGAATAGATGATGGTAAAACTAAAATAAAAATAAATTAAAAAGAAAAAAATACACAAATACCTACTCAAAAGTGTCACTGTTCCTTTGCGGATTTAAATAGAAAATGCCACGAAAAAACAAAACCAATCGACAAATAGGCCGATTCTCTGAAGACCAGATAAGGCAGGCTATCGAATTAGTTCAAGGAGGCACTTTTATACGTCAAGCTGCACGAATGAAAGGACTATATTTCCAAACGGTCCATAGATATTAAAAAAAAAAAATCATCAAGACGAAAACATTAGTTTATGTCCTAATTACAAGGTGAAATAAATTTTTACTGTCGAATAGGAGAACGCCTTGAGCGAATATATAATCAACTGTTCCAAAATGTTTTATGGTCTATCAAGAGACGATACCCGAAGATTGTCATATGAAGCTGCAGTTTATAATAATATAGTCGTTCCAGCAAACTGGCATGCATCAAAAAGTGCTTCACTTGCCTAGATAAAAGTATTTCAGAAGCGTCATGCCGACTTGTCTCTTCGGACCCCAGAAGGTTGTAGTATTTCAAGGGCAACCAGTTTCAATAGATTTAACGTTGACTTTTTTTCACAAAACTTGAAACTGTTTTAAAGCGTTTCCCGGTCTTTGGAGATGGTAGTCGTATATATAATTTAGATGAGACAGGAACCGATACCGTTCAAAAGTCCCAAAAAGTGTTTGCACAAAGGGGTATACGACAGGTTAGTAAGACCACAAGTGCCGAACGTGGAACGCTAGTTACAACCTGTTGCATTGTTGGAGCATCGGGAGCAGCTATTCCTCCTGCTATGGTATTCCCGAGAGTGCACTTTAAAGACTTTATGATAAATGGGACGCCCAACGGAACTTTAGGTCTGGCTTCGAAAACAGGTTGGATGAATACGGAGTGCTTTGTGCAGGTTGTTAAACATTTCATTAGGTACACTGGTGGCACCAAGAAAAACCCTTTTTTGTTGATAATGGATAATTACCAAAGTCATTAATCGATTTGTGTTAAAATAATGGTGTCCGATCCTAACTATACCGCCGCACTGCATTAATAAGTTACAGCCATTGGACGTAGGCTTACTAAAACCATGTCAAACTTTCTATAATGCATGGATGATGAACCATCCCGGTCAGACATTTACACGAGCAATGACGCCCATTAACATCACAAGTGCTTTTCGGAAAACCGGAATATTTCCATTCGATCGGCATATTTTTACGGAAGAAGATTTTTTGTCGAGTTCTGTGACGGATAGGCTGCTTATTGCGGATGAAGCTACTCCTGAAAATACAGATGAACCTTCAGTTGTAGAAAATGCAGGTCCAAGTAACAGTGACACCGCCACGAAAACTTTTGTTAGCCCAAGTGTTTTCAAAGGTTATCCTAAAGCTCCGCCAAGAAAATCAGGCGAGAGCAACAAAAAACGCAAAGGAAAGACGATGATTGCTACCGATACTCCGGAGAAAATGGAACTTATTAAATCTAGAGAAAAAACACCAAAAGAAAAAAAGTAAAAAAGCGCGTATTAGATAGTGATTCTGATGAACAAGATGAAAATGAAATGGAATTACAGGATTCTAGCGGAGAAGATTATATTGGTGAAGATCCCGAGCCCCCAATTAGTTTCGAATATCTTGATCGCTGTCCTAATATCGGGAAATATGTGCTGGTTGAATTTAACTCTAAGCAAAAAACATACTATGTGGGCAAAGTCCTATTTCAAATAAAAGAAAATGATTTTGAAATATCGTTTTTAAGAAAAAGCATTAAATGTGGAAGCAGGTTCTTATTTCCAATGGTCCCATATATCTCACATGTATTAAAAAAAGATATTAACATTAACATTAAAAAAGGGTTAACCAAGCGTCAAAAGTCGCTTTTGAAATTTGAGATAAACTTTAACAGTCTTAAGCTAAAATAATAATAATAAGTGTTGCGTCTCAGTGTTCCAACATGAATAAGTATAGATAGAGACATCTGGTATTTTTTAGTTTTAATTTTTTTGAGATGTTACCTTTAGTTTTCGTCAAAAAGCAATATCGTTTTTCAGTTCCTATTTATATTCCAAATGTAGAGATAAAATATTAGCTTAAAATAGCGTTTAATAAAAAAGTTATTAATATTAAAAGTTTTGCGTCCCAGTGTTCCTACCTCTCCCCTACTGGTGGAACCAAATTATGGACCCATTTTCCAAGTTTGGCAAAACTAAGTTATCAAAAAGATGGAGACTCACTTCAACACCTAGCTCCTTAGTGGCTCTAACAATAAATCCAGATTTATTGAGATTTTTTGGGCATTTTCTACTTTAGGTAAAATGTGTTTGGAAAATGAGTCAGGTCGAAAATTACTCCTAGATCCCTCTGCTGGGGTACTCTTTGAAGTTGTTCACCATTTAAGGTGTAAAGTAAAAAATTATGGGAGATTACTATTAAGGGTGAATGACATACACTTACTAACATTTAATCTGAAGCTATTTAATTCTCACCAGCTCGCAACATCGCAGAATTCATTTTGCAACACCCAACAATCATTCTCTGACCGAATCTGTCGGCAAACAATAATCCCCTTGCATTGGTCCAAGATTGGAACCCTGTGGAATACCAGAAGTACTTTTAAAGATACATGTCTTGGAACCTTTAATTTCAACATATTGAAACCTACAACCGAGATATGACTGAATTAGGCAAATAATAGAAGGAGATACATCTAAGTCTGACAAAGATTTCAGGATTATAGATCGTCTCACTTTATTGAATGTTTTTTCCATATCTGTATAACATCAACTTGGGATATTCCATTAATAGCTTCATATTGACAAAATATGAGATAAAAAGATTAGTTAAAATTGATTTTTTGGGCATGTTGACATGAAGTAATGCGATTAGCTATTTCTGCAAATAGGAACTCTTCTGTCTGGCAGTAGTGCTACTTTCGTTTTATTTGCAGATGGCACTTGTGCAAATTGTAATATAAATATAAACATACTAGCACTAAACTATACTAAACATATCATGAGACAGAAATTATTTAGAGTAGAGCAGTAGGAGACAACTACTTTAAGATACAAAGTAAAGTTTCATAGATAAGAACATGTATTGGAATGCAAGTGACAGTATTTGTAAAAAAATAGCATCTGCTAATTTTGAATGAATCTAAGACAATCATTAGGACAAAAATAGCAGATCCATTGCCATTTACTGCAATAGGTGCTCGAACCAACTATTACCTAAATTCTCCTGTAATATCCATGTGTCGCCTCTACGATAATTTGTAAAATAAATTGAATATGATATTAATTCATCAATTACTTATTTAAGGCGACTAGTATAATAGGAATACTGTAAATTATTTACTTGCTTCGTAACCTTCTCTATTATTGGTTCTTTAGTGTAGTTTTAAAAAAATAATGTATATATAAGTTCTTCAGTCTATAATTAATGTGTTGCTTCCTGCTTATTTTCACTCGTCTCATTAATATGTGCTTAAAACTTCCGACTTCATACTTGTCTTGAGTATTTATTTATTTATTTATTTAAGTACAAGGCTCTCCTACAGCAATCCAATAACAGGAAAGCACAAAGTATCTTAAATGAATGTATCTTAAATGAATTTAAATACAAGTAAGCGCTTTGCCAAACATTACATTTTCACCAAACCTAACCAACAAATACACCAAGTAATATAAACCTAACTAACTTATTTAATAGTATCTCTTATAAACAATAAAGAAGCATATATACATATGAATAATGACAATAGGGAAAAAAAGGACAATATATAAAGTATCGCTTAAATGAAGCCATACTAGAGAAAAATATATCATTATTCAAATTGGTTTCTTGAAAATGATTAAAACTACGGGCGCATCTGAACAATGGAGAGTTAGACAAATAGTTTGAAGAATATCTTGAGATGCTAAAGGTCGATCTATTACGCAAAATATAAGGAATTAAGGATTAACGTTGATATGTAAATTTTCCAGACAGAAAGGGCAGTCTATTAAATTATAAATAATTTTATAAATCAATATTAAATGAAAATTGTTTCTACGACTCTCTAAGGGCTTTATACCATAAAATTTTAAGTTATCATAGTAAGTAAAAAAATGTATTTGTCTATTAAAGCGAAAATTTACTATATTTACAAACTTGCGTTGAACTCTTTCATTTGGTCAATATATTTGTGATACATCGGATTCCAAGCCACTGTCGCATATTCTATTATAGTAGGTTTAACGAATGCATTATAAATAATATTAAAGATGATTGATTACTAAAACCCTTTGTAATTCGAGATACAAAACCTAGATTTTTTAGAGCTTTCTGAACAATGTTTTCTATATGAACGTCGAAGAGCAGTCTGGAATCCAAGGTCACACCTAAATCCTTAATAAACTCCACATACTTCAAGATAGTGCCCCCGAGATAGACATCACATTTGTTTTGTGTCTGAAATGGTTTTCTGCTAAAAAGTATAGAATGACATTTTTCTGGATTAATAAATAATTTATTTAAGGTACAGTACCTTTCAAAATTTGCAAGATCAGATTGCAGGGCGCGAAAATCTGATACCTTCTTAATTGTTGTAAAGATTTTTAGGTCATCTGCATATGCAAGATATCTACAGGTAGAGAAACATTGACCAATGTCATTTAAAAAAATTGAGAACAAAATCGGTCCCAAATGAGAACCTTGCGGTACTCCTGAAGTTAGGTTGTACAAGAAGACTTTACTCCATTTATGACAACGTACTGAGAGCGATTTGTTAGATAACTTTTAATGAGTTTGAGTAGGTCCCCGTGCACACCGAAATTCTCCAACTTCACGAAAAGTGTAGGATGATGTACCTTATCAAAAGCCTTGGAAAAGTCGGTGTACCCGGCACAAGTTTCCAGACCACTATCCATACATTCGTTTATACTCTGAATAAATGGTATTAAGTTGGTTATTACCGATCTTTTTTGGAAAAAGCCATGTTGGTTAACATCAATAGCTGCTTTGACCTTAAAGAATAATTGTTTTAACAGCAAAGATTCAAAAAGTTTACCAAAGTGACTAAGTAGGGAAATAGGCCTGTAATTCCGTACATAAGTTTTTTCTCCAGATTTAAATACTGGCACAATTTGAGCTGTTTTCCAAATATGAGGAAAAATGCCGCTGGATAAACATTTATTATACAAAATATACAAAGGCTCGCACAAGCTAGGACAAGACTTCAAAAAAAATGAAGGAAAACCGTCTGGACCAGGTCCCTTTTTAGGATCCATAGATATAAGTGCGGATTGAATGTCATTTATATCAATACAGGGTGATTTTCAACCTATGCGCATAAACTTGGGAAATGGTAGATGACGATCAATAATGAGAAAAAAATGTAGTAAAATATTTTTGGTTTCCGAAATAAAGTTAAACAAATGTCAACAGAACGTGTATCAGACGAACTTATTTTGTTTATTAATAACTGATAGTAAACAAGTCATAATGTTTGGAATCTTTAGCAGTACTTAGTTTGTTGGTGGCTGTGATCGTTTTCGATCGTTATTTTCACACGAACAAAATAAAAGCGTCAAATGTAATGGCGCACATTTTTACAAACGAAGAACTTGTCGACATGGTTTTGGTTTACGGAGAAACGCATCAGAATGCAGTGGCAGCAGCTGATCTGTATGCCCAAAGATTTTCCCGAAAATATCACCCGAGACGTGGGGCTTTCTTACGTGTTATTCAGCGGGGTAGAGAAACTGGCAATTTGCGGCCGCGGCCTGGACAAGATGGAGGAGCTAATAGACCTAGGCATATTCTAAATCTGGAGGAGGATATTTTAGAAGTTATCGAAGAACAACCTGGAATTAGCACTAGGACAATTGCAGCGCGATTTGGAATATCGCAATCTACAAGTTGGAAAATTTTAAGGCACGAGTTGCTGTACCCGTTTCATGTGCAGAGAGTACAAGCCCTACTTCCAAGAGATTTTCCGCTTCGAGTACACTTTTATGAGTGGTTGTTACATCACCAGCAGTTAAACCCAAACTTTACCATGAACATTTTAGTTACGGATGAGGCAAATTTTACGCGCAATGGAATTTTCAACTTTCATAACACTCATTACTGGGCTTTGGAAAATCCGTATATTACACGGAGAACATACTTTCAACGACGTTTTTCTGTAAATGTATGGGCTGGAATTCTGAACGGGATGCTCATCGGACCTTTTATTCTGGAAAATCGTTTGACTGGTGCTCGGTATTTAGAATTTTTGCGCAAAAATTTACCAGTGCATCTTGAAAATGTCAATCTCAACGTTAGGCAGAACATGTGGTTTTTTCATGATGGTGCTCCACCACATTTTTCACGACCAGTGCGACAACATTTAGATCGTGTGTTTCCCGGACGATGGATAGGCCGTGATGGTCCAGTTGGGTGGCCCCCTCGCTCGCCTGACCTTAATCCATTAGACTTTTATTTGTGGGGTCATATGAAAACAATGGTGTATGTAAACGAAGTTGATACTGAGCAAGAGCTATGACATCGTATACACGCTGCCAGTGACGCAATTCGCCTACAGCCTGGTTTGGCCCGTGCATGTACGTCTTCATGGATTCGACGAGCTCAAGTCTGTATCGAAAATAATGGAAACAACTTCGAACACTTGCTTTAAATTAGTTTAAATTAAACACGTTGAAAAATACACGTTTTTTATTTAAAAAAATATGGATATCTCCATAACTAAAAATATTTTACTACATTTTTTTTTCATTATTACTCATCATCTATCATTTCCCAAGTTTATGCGCATATGTTGAAAATCACCCTGTATTGTTAACTACAAAACATTCATGATATTGACTAGGCTCAATTAAAGTTGGTGTATCAGAAGGTTCATATACTCCACTAAAATACTTAGAAAAGAGTTCACTAATGTCAACACAATTCGAAGCTTCCTGATCATTAAATTTCATTTTTATTGGTAAGCTTTTAGTAAGTCTTTTTTGTTGTTGTGAAAAAATGACCAGAAATATTGAACGTCTTTGACAATGTTTATTTCTGTTTTATAAATATAATCTTTGTAATCATTGCGTGTCATCATCTACTGTTTTGCGTAAATTTAAAAAGTTGTCGTAATCAGATTGTCTTCGGTACAGTTTCCACATTTTATGTGCCTTTAATTTATTTTTAATTAGATTGATTGTGTGTTTAGAAAACCATAGAGGGTATTATCCCTTATTGATCTTAATTCTAGGGATGTGGTTAATAACAATGTTATCTAAACCTGTATAAAAACATGCAATGTTAATATTTACATCTTTAGATGAAAATAATTTGTCCCAATGAGTAGAAATAATAATTTCATTGATAGTGTCGTAATTGGCATTATTAAATGTTAACTTGGTATATGAATTACTAACGATGTTTTTCTCCGATATCAAATTAACATTTATATCCAAAGACATGTGATGGCTATCTTCAGGCACAAATGGATCCATACTTTTGTTTACAATAGCTTTTGTAGAATTAGAAATAATAAGATCCAGAATTTTATCACGAGCATTAAAGACGTGATTAAATTGCTTTAGATTATTAAAGTAAAAAGCATCAGAAAATGCTTTGCTGCAAGGATCAGTGGCGTTGATAGGCAATAAATCCTTAACATTCAGTTTTTGTGACCATATTAAATTAGGTAGATTAAAGTCACCCATTATTAAAAAATAACTATTAATATTAGTGCTTATAATATTTTCTAGTTTAGACAAAAAGTTTAGATAGTTATTTACTGCCGCATGAGGTGGAATATAAACAATGCATAAAAATAATTTTCTGCCCCCCTCTAATGTAACGCTCACCCATATGTCTTCGATTATTGTGAGAATTACACCACTTAGAGACAAGTTCCGTGTGGTATACGTCACGAATCGCCAATAAGACACCGCCACCATCACTTTTGCCACTAATGTTAGCGTTCCTATCAAGTCTAAAAACGTTATAGTTGTTAGGAAACAGCTCCAGAACGTTGGGATTTAATCAAGACTCGGTTATTGAAATACAGTCGTATAGACAGGTGCAGGCAGACTGATAAAAGTCTCTTGTCTTTGTCCTAAGGCCTCTGGTGTTTTGGTAGTAAATAAAAAATTGCTGAGACGAAGTCATTAGAAAAAAAAATTGTAAGTTGCCACAAGGAATTACAAAAGTACTAATTAGAAGATATGGTTTATAGTGATGCTAGCACGAAAGACAGAGTATGCTCATTAATAATATAATATATAGTATAGTATATATAGTATACTCGCAAAGCTAATTCTATGCATTTATTAACAGTTGCCAACATTTTTCTGTAATAAAAATTTATTAAAATTAAGTACTAGTTTTAAACAAATAAGGAAGCAAAGTATGCTCATATATTTCATTTTTTTACACTATATACAACAAATATTTTTTAACATTAATAATTAAACATCAGCTTCTATATCATTATTTCTCTCGCATTTAATAAATCCCTCTACCTCTACCCTCTTATCCTCACCTAAATTATTCTTACTTTCAAAACTAAGCTGAGGTTCAATTTTAGGAGGCAACAAATGCCTTATGGGCTCAACAATTAAATTCTTATCCAAAAACGATATTTTCTCGTTTTGTAAAGTCTGAACACTTATGCCTAACTTTAAAGCGATCTGATTCGGTGGATAAATAATGTGAACGCACTTCTGAACGTACGGTATTAAATCGTCGGAAAAACACATGCAAAGTCTAGTAAACGCATCTTTTGAGGTGCTGGTAAACGCTTGTTGCTCTTGCGAATAAAGAATCAGTAACGATTTTGATATGAACACTAAGGACTTTTGTAGGGAATCGATTACTTCATTTACTATAGAAATCGGTGCGCACGCCCTAAAATTATTTAAGATTTTCAGGATGTTGTTTAAGTACTCAGCCAGCGGATAAAATTCTAATAAAGTATCAGGTGGATGCAGGGCATCCTGGTCTTTGGTCTTCCAAGGGATATTCGGTAAATTTTTGTTTATCAAAGTGAAGTGCTCTATGGTCTTTTCGAAGCTTATCATAGCCTTAGCTACACAGTTCCTAAAGTTTTCCAGGATTTGGTTTGTGAATATTGGGACTAAGAGGCTCCTAAAGTCACATCCCACTTTACTGAACGACTGTCCAAAATACATGCACTGATCTAAAATCGTCTCCACAGACTGTACAGACTTTAGATCATCTTTTAGAACTTTAAGAAAGTCATCAATCTGTAATATATTATTTATATATTCAAATTATTTTTGGCAATACCTATGTCCGTACTTACCCGGTCATTTATCCAAGTATAAAATATTATATTTGGATTAACGTCGTTTCTTAAAGAGGTATTAGACATTGATTCGTCATCGTTGAATATCGCTTTATACTGGGTGATAATATTGAATAAATTCACTCTAGTGATTTCAATTGTCTTGGTCAGGTGGTGGTTTGCTGAAAATTGGTTTACAATAAAGGCTCAATGGTATATCAGGATAAAGTCATACATTCTAACTAGACAACTTATAGAAAACTTCATATAAGGTCTAATCAGATGATTCAAACATTAAAATTGCTGTGTAACTTCTATTTATAATGTAGGAACAATGTTAGTCAATGTTTAAGGTTTTGGGGTCAGAGGTGATTTCTGTGAATAAACCTTAGTGTACTTATTATTATTTAATGTGTATATCCCAGAGAGTAAATGAATAGGGAAGCAACATGTAATATGAATATTCCTTATGAATTAAAAATTCCCACTGCAAAGTTTTGGTCATGATGTCATTTAAATTCAACAGAAGAAAATTAGACTTTGAACTTGTGCTGTTCCTTTTGAGGTAGATGAGGTGCGGATAAATCATTGAACATACTATAAAATATATTTTACTTACGTTCATCTTTAGGTATATATTTGACGCAATGATCCAGCCAATGGTGTCTTGCCTGAAGGAATTTCAGTTTTAACTCTAGTTCTGTGAAAACTTCCATTCTTCTAAGGTAGCCAACAATTTGGATACATTTTGGCAAAGTAAGTTCCTGTTTAAGTTGGGATAACAGTTGATGGAGCATCAATAACCATGCTTGATTTACATCGTTTAAGATACTCTATAAAAGAATTTAATTATTACTCAAATTATTATTAAATTCATAAAAACAATTTATAATCAAATCATATAGGGTATTTAATTAAGCATATTTCAGAAAAAATCAGGTTATAGAAAGAAACTGCTGCAAATAACTCCTAATGACTATGAAATGGATAATTTAAGAATTGCAAGAAAATTTGTTTATACATACATTAAATATAGGTATATCCCTATACTTGGAACATAACTTTCTAACATAAGCAGCCAACTCCAAAGCATCTTCATACAACTCATCATTGATAAAAGAGTTCATTAACTGAGGCAACTCTAAAATTTCCAATAACTGTGCATTTTTCGTCAAAGTAAGGGAGTTTAATTTCCGTAAATTACTGATTTGACCAGTTGTCTGACTGAACCTCGAACATTTCTCCTGGAAATTTGGCAGGTCGACAAGCAGCTGGTCTAGTTTGTGCTCTATTACGTTAAATTGGGTGAATAGTTCTTTTGAACATTCAGCAGTTTCAATGAATGTTTTATAGTTTGAAACGGCCAGGTCTTGGGTCTGCTCTTGAATAATTTGGTGTTCATTTTCTAAATATTTGGGCTGCTTAATTAGGTCTTCGACTTTGTATCTGCCAAGTTTATTTAAATATTCACTTATGTCTTCTCTATACTCCCATTCACCTGAAAGTTAATACACAGTGATTTATGAAGTGTTGCTATAAGTATTAAAAAGCAAAAACTAATGTACAATTCTAAATCTAGTAGAAATATAAGAATTTTAATATTATAAACAATGCAATAAATAACTTTAGAAAGAATGAATGTTTTTTTTATTTTTAAGGTCTAGAGAAAGCTTACTTGGATAATCTTTATCATACAGCAACTCTAGTAATTTAATTTTTTCTTCTGTCATCGTGATAATACGCTAAATAGCTAAATAGCAAAATTAGTAGAATTCGTTAGATAATCCCTTCTATAATAGCCACATCACAATTTTAAATAATTATTTATACTTATTGTTTATTGTTGAACCTCAAACTAGTTAAAAAAACAATAAAAAACAGCTGTTTAAATGTGACATTTGACAGCAAATTGACATTAAGACAGGTGTCATGGCCTATAGGTTAACTATGCAAGGTTCACATGCGAACGGAATTGAGTAGTACGCAACGGCATAAAAATAATAACGAAACCAATTTAATTGGCTAACTTTAATTCTAACGACATTAATTTGTTACGTGGTATACGGTAGCTATAGTTTTAAGAAAAATAAGTAAAAAATATGATTTAAATTATAAATATCTATAAAAAATAAGAACAAGAACACAAAAGTATCAATTAACAAACCAGATAATAAGTCCATCAGTATATAGTACTTAGCTAACCCTAGCAAGGGGTCATCTCAACAATCATGCCTAGGATTAAGTGTGGGTATTTAATAGTTGGTAAGATTGGTAATAAATAAATAATATGTTTTTTGTTTTGTGTATTATATCTGTAGGTATACAAAAATTTAATTGAGATAATGACGAAAAAGAGGCACAAATACAATTGACTTAATACCCGCTATAGAAAAGTTTTATTTACATAACAATAGGTTAAAAAAAACTCAAAATAAAGCCAAATACAACACATTTAAAATTTAGCTTATAAGTTTCCTCGGTTCTTTATAGATCCCTGATGATGGACATCTTATATGTCCGAAACATGTAGGATAGATGGTTTTCCAATAAATTTAGTGGAGGATGACCGAAACTATTTTAGTTACCCTTTGACATTTTAACTCCACTGCAAGTATGGACTACTTCTTCAACTTTAAAGCCAAATAGTTTTAAATTTGTTTTATTTATTATTTAGCAGATAGTTTGAATGGATCTCAAAATAGAATCCAATGTCTGAACGTTATTTAGCTGCTAAAAATGAATCATTTTCCATTCTATCCATTCTTCTTTTAAATATTCAATCGTTTAGAAATAAGTCATGATAATTATATGTTGTTTTTGTTGTATATCCATTGACGATATTTATATCTCAGTATTTGTTTTTATTGTTTTTGTCATTTTTAACCTAGGTATTTAAGTATAATATAGTATATTGACTACTATACTATGCTTTATCAACAAGATATAATATCTTTTGAGAATAAAGCTTATCTTCACCTTGTACCTTGATTAATCTTGCTTTCGTGAAATATGTTCAAATCGAATAATTGATTGTAAATCCGCCCTTAGCTCTTGTTGATTCACTACTACAAATCTGCCGCCATTGAAACTTTTATAGCTTGTCAGTTGTCAATGTCAATTTTGACAACTCAATTTGACATGAACCCATGTGGGATCGTTCTGCGAGAATGTAATTTTAAAAATACTTTCACGTTACTTGAAATTATTATAGAATAGGATTTCCTATAACTATTACACGTTACACAAAACCTTGAGCCAGTCTAAGTCTAATCAATCTACAAATCCTTGCGTTGCGTATCGTGAAGGTGCAATATTGTGTGGCATATTGCATCAGCATTAGCACATTTCTTCCAATTTTCAAGATTTATTTTACATTATTGTGATTTTATAGTGTAAAATGTCCAGTAAGGAGGCCTTAGAGCAACAAATTAGAGAGCAGGGAGATTTAGTGAGAAAATTAAAGGCTGCTAAAGAGAGCAAAGAAAGGGTAAGTGGAGCAATACATGTTTTCGAGAATGTCCTACATTTAGAGAAAAGAAATTAAAAAACTTAAGGTTTGGATACTAGTTAAAGGAAGTAAAACATGCAACGTGAAGGGCAATGATAAGATAGATAATTTTTCTTCCTTAATAAAAAAATAGTATATCAACACTTATAGGTTACAGTGGATAATACAAGCTTAGTTCTAATATGAACTCTTGGGTTTACTAACAGATCAACATCTGGCTTTACTTAAGTATCTGGTGCAAAATTTCCTTTAAATGCATTGTTCAATCAATGCTACTTTATATAGCTCTATTGTGGTTCCTGTGCTATGACGAATAAAAATGCTTATTTATAAACCACCATTTACAAATCACAGTGATAATATCCAAAGCAACCCTCATAATAAAAATGTGGTAATTCACTTTTAGAGATTGTTATTCATAGTCACAGTTGTTAATGTTTTACCATAATCTTGCTGGGTTTTTCCGACAGTGTAGTCTGAAGCTTTCAGACTATGAGTAGCAACTTAACATATGATGAATCCAGAGGTATTTTATGAAAAACTACAGTTGGCTATATGTTTTCCTTTAATTTTGGAACATTTTACTATTTTCTTACTTACCACTTTATATTAAATATGTTAATGTATTGGTTTAGATTTTAATATATATAACATAGGCATCATAGGCCAGGATGAGGGAATAAGAAACATGAAATAGCCACCCTGGTCGCAGTTTTAAAGATATGTTTCTGTAATTTTTTTTGGTATGTATCTGACTTTAGGGTATATTTGGAAGGGCACCAATTCACTCTTCTCAGTTGTACATACAAAATTTGTATTTGTTTCTTATTAACCAATGTAATGTTTTCTTATTTCCCCATTTGGGGTAATAAAAAACGGTTAGGTTACATCCCATATATCAACAGTTTAAGATAAGATACACTATTAAAGTGTATCTTTTTACCCAGATTTTTTAATTTTTGTTTTTTTTTGTTTTACTTTTTTTGTCCGCCCCCAACAAAATTAAAGAAAACAAAAGTGATGCTTAAAGTTCCAAAGCAAATTTATTTAACATTATAAAAAATAAAGATTTTTACTAAGTGTCATTTAGACTAGGCTAATGATATATTTAAACGAAAAACAAACATATCTAAACGAAATGATGTAATAAATGATACAAAATCATACTTAAAAGAACATATTTTCTTTTTTCATTGCAGAATAGCATTTTTTAATTTGAACATAATCTGCCCTTTTAATAGTAAAGAGTCCAATACCCAATAAATTGATGGGACCATAAAAGATATATTGTTTTTTTACAACTTGTTTATCCTCGTGTGCTGGCCAATCAAACTGTTCAAGATTTTCTTTAAAAAATTTGACCATACAAGTGTCATCTGTGATGGAAATAATCCGACCTAAATACCAGTTGATGTCATAATAGACAGCAAAGTATTTTTCTTCTTCCAGATTCACTTGTGCTGTGTCACCATAATTCAGCTTAACACATAGGGTTTCTAGGGGCTGGTCATCCATATCGCTCCAGTCATCCGAAGCATCATCCAATTCCAATAGTTTTGGGTCAAGATCTTGCACATCTTCGGAAGTTGAGGAGTGCTCCATGGTATTTAGGAGTTCTCGATGGAATTTTCTTTTGTATACTTTCCCCGTGTCTTTTTGTTTTTTTGGATTCAAAAAGGTTTTTTAGGCATTGAGCTACCACATGAGGTCAGAATTTCTCCAACACCTTGCAATACTTTCTTTCTCTTTCCTGGTGCAGTTGTGTTTTTTGCAACTTCAGAAAGAGTTTCGGAAAGCTTTTTTCTAATGAATAACTCAAAACTGGAGTTGCTTGTTTCTTTTGTTTCTTTATCCTGAGAAGACCTCTCCTTCAGTTGCTCAGCTTCCTGGGCTTCAAAGGCAGTAAGTCTATGACTATGGCCAGGGATATCTTCTGGATTATATAGAGATGGCGAAACTGACGCAACAGGACTTAGAGCGAGTTGAGGCTGGTCCTCGGTTGGTATATTCAGCAATATTTCCAGCTTCCTTGAACCTTTCAAATTTTATAGGATCATAGGCAGTCTCTGGAAACTTGTCAAAATTTACAGGAAAAAGTCCCGTTGATTGAAAACCGGACCTAAGGTTCCGGGATTTGAAGGACTCTTCCCACAAAGTACCAAGCTCAGCAAATTGTGCTTTTGTCAACAATTTTCCAGTGTACTTTCTGTTATGTTCAATAAGAAGTTGATTCCAATCTGTTTTCATAGTCTTGAACACTGTTTTGTCAAGTGGCTGAATGAAATGACTTACATTTGGTGGAAATTTGACCAGTACGACATTATTTTCTTGTGCAAGTTTCACTAGACTGTAGCTAATATGAAAGATCACTCCATCAAAAAACAAGACAACCTTCTTGCGTCTTTGCTCTTTGGAAGGAATGGATGGTAAAAATAATTCTTTAAACCATTTGTTAAATAAATTCCCATCCATCCAACCATGTTCTTGAACAGCATATCGCATACCGGGGTATTCATATTCTGGAATCCATGTGGACCACATCTGCTTCCCAGTGAAAATTATGAAAGGCGCAAGTTTTGTCCCATCAGCTGCTCCGCAGGCTAAAACTGTTCTATTTGTTTTCCCAGTTCCCGCAATATTTCTCGAGATTCTTTTGACTCCCTTTTCTGTCACAATCTTCATATCCTTTGGATCATGTGAAAAGGAAGTTTCATCACAGTTGAACAAGAGGCCACCATCTTCAGAGCCAATGCCTAGTTCATTGGACATTTTTGAAATGTCATCGTAAAAACGTCTGATGACAAAGGGATCCGTTCCTCTGACCCTTTGTGAGCTGAGAGCTTCACCTTTTCTTATGGCTAGACGAAACCAATCCTCACCAGGACCTTTTCCATCTTTCCATCTGGTTTCTATTTCCTCTTCCTTAATAAACTGTGACACAAGTGTTAATGTCTCTTTTTTCGTTAGTCCTTCACCATGTAGCGCGCACACTCTTAGGTACTGAGCAAGGTCCTGTTCATCTTTATATCTAAGTTCAGGCTTTCGCCCACCACCCACTTTTTTGTATTGTTTGGAAAGTGTCCCAAATGGCACTTCGTATTGTTCTGCCGCGGCACGTAGTGTTAAACCTCTGCGAACTGCAGATATAGCTTCTGCCATACGATCAGGGTCATAGGTTACCCTTATTCCCTTCTTTTTGTAATTTCTGGGCATTTTTACTTAACTGGATTTACCTGCAACAACAAGGACTAATAATAATACTTTCTTATTACCCCACAATAGGGTTTCTTATTGCCCCATTAAATAAAACAATTGGGGTAATAAGAAACAATTCCATTATGGTGTACGCGTTTGTTGCAGGGAGATCTGAGAAAAAAGAAAATAAAGGCCTTTCACTCGTCTACAAGCTACGGTATCGAAACTAATGTTAAAAAATATCTTAGGGCAAATTTTAAAAAAATATATTTGAAACCCACCACTTTGAGGTGATAAAGTTTTAGGCAGAGTTAGCAAGTCTGTCAAAAAAATTGATAAAATATACAGCAATGCAAAATCGACTTTATATACCTTCTAGTTAAAGGATTTAAGTGTCTTTTATAATTTTTTCAGATTTTTCACATTAACAAAAATAAAAAATAAATTATATGTATCTTATTGCCCCTGTTCCTTATTCCCCCATTGCCCCCTACTCTTTATCACCTAATTTTTTCTCCCAAATCTAATGGAAAAGTCAGTTTTTTGGTACCACTGACGGTTTACCCAAAAATTACAACTTTTTCAAATTTGGATTTGTTTCATGTTAAATAGTAAATTTTCATTTTATAATTAGATCTTGTATACTAATTTTATAGCTGATTTTAATATACAATGAATTATATCTGTATATTACTTATAATACACATACTCTAGACTGGACCTGAAAAGAGACCAGAAAAGCTATGAAATTTTTAAATCTTAGGTTCAGAGAGTGCAGTCTTATCTTGTCAGGTTAATAGATCTTAATTATGATATTTCTTTTAATATAATAAGAGCAACATTGCTAGATGTCATTCTTATTGACCAGACATGTCTATCTGAACTTAGTCCTCTTATTCTATAAAATCATTAACTAATTAAAATATTAATTAATTATTATTATTAAGTCTATAAATATTAATAAAGATCTTTAAGAATCTATCAAACAATCATTCTGTAATAGAATTAGAATTCCGATATTATTAGATTGTTTTTCTTTAGGGCACAAATGGGTTTCCATTTCAAACTCCCTTAACCAAAGAAACCTATCCGGCCTTAAACAACTATCTATGCAATCACAGTTACATGTGTGGATATCAACCAACCAAAATTGATAAACAAATTTTTTCGAATATAAAATATATAAAAGAATTAATCAGTTATGACCATTTGAGACGATGGTACTGGCACATAGAGTCTTATTCAGAAGCAGAAAGAACTACATTTAAAGATTATGATAGAAATAACCTACAGCTATTAATTAAAGCGGTGGTTGACGGTCAGGTAAACTAATTGTTGTTTTTTCTTTTAAGTGTTGAACCAATTTTGTGACAAGGCGTAATGGGTTTTTGCACTATAGGGTGGTTTGTGGGGCATGCCCGGCTGTACAGTAGGCCAATTTGCACTTATTCTGCTTTGTTTAGACCTCAGGTCAGTGGATGATTTTTCTTCTATTGTGTAAAGCTTTCTTAATCATGCATTTATTTTTGTTCTAATTTGGTTTGGGACTAAAGAGAAAGTAGGTTCACAGTCTCCATAATAATTGTTGAAATTTTTTGCTGTAGTAGTTACTTAATGCAAGAGTAAAATGCATTGAACCAAATAATTTTTATGTTGCTAAATATTAATTTAATGAGTTACTTACTAAATTATTTATGTTCAAACCAAATTATTATTATTGGTGACTGCTTGTGAAAGTTTAGTGATTATTAATACCAAAGATGTAATATTTCAATTTTATATGAACCTCTGACCAAAACTAGATGCCAATTTATACATTATTACCCATTGTACTTCTTTTTAGATTGCCGAAGAAGTAGCAAAATTACTAGACCTGAAGGCTCAAGCACAGTCCCAAAATGAGGACGGACCAGCTACTCCGAATGTCAATCAAAAATTCACTCTTAAAACCCCAAAGGGCACAAGAGACTACTCTCCCGAGCAGATGGCATTAAGGTTGTCTGTACTTAACAAGATAGTATCTGTATTTAAGAAACATGGAGCTGAGACTATTGATACACCAGTATTTGAACTTAAGGTAAATTATAATTAACACTATTTACATTAGGTAGTATAAAAAAATAACAACACTATAACTTAGCAGTACCATCATAGAAACTACATTAAAATAAAATACTCATAAAGTCCTTAATTATTTCTTATAAATTTCCTTACATATTTCAATCCTTAGGAAGCAGCAAAATTAGTGAGGCATAATTCTCTACTAAATTTGCTTGTTTTAAATTCTAAGATATTAGAAGGCAGATAATTGTATAGCTTTATAGCATTATAGATAAAGCTTTTTGTGAAAAATCTGGTCCTGTGCTTAGGGATGATAAACTTATCCTTATTTCTGGTATTTATAGAATGGATATTTGAGTTGGTTGGTAAAAGATGAAGCAATATTGATGTACCCAGGTGAAGGAGCCTTCTACTTAACATACTTAGCCACTAAATTTCATTGATTCTATATGATACCCTATCATATTTTCCTGAGTTAAATATAAAACAGCAACACATGTTTTGAATTTTCGGAATTCTGTAAATTTGATATTGTGTAAGGCAGGGACCAAAGTGGAAGAGTACAATTAAACTTGCTTTGTTTTGACTATCAAACTTTCAACTTGTTGCATAACAATTACAGTGGTTTTAGAACATTTAAAGTTACAAACATATTTTTAGTTCAACCAGATCTTTATTAACTTAAACACACTTTCCATGTCATAAAGTAATTGCATCATTTGCAAATTTAATAAATTTACCTGATAGGTTTAAATTGGATTCCCGAACACGGGTTGGAGTGTATTGAAAAAATATAATTTCTTGAAACATTCTGCTGCAAAGTGTTTTTAAATATTGAAGTATTTGCTATGACTAATATTATATTTATACTTCTACAACCGGCAATGATATCAAATTATCCCAACAAAATCGAATTCAGTTATAGTATAAATCTAGGAGAAATCGAAGCCACATTTGTCAAGTATTTCTCTACAGATACAGAAATTAAGATACATAGTGAATGAACTGAATCCATACTCTTTTATCTTAAGTCCTATAACATTTCAGAAAATAATAACAATCATAAAAAATTCTGAGCAAACATGCTTATTCAATGAGCACAAGACAATAACATATGCATTGGTTGAAGAAAATCCTTAACTTTGAACCATTACCATAACTCTCCCATAAAATCAATTTCATGATGCAATAAAGATTAACCAGTAACCTTGTCTCTTGTATTGCTTGCAACTTGCCTAACAGGATCAATTTTATTTTATAAAATGTGACTATTATTAAAGTTACATTCTCTTAGATCACCTCTTATTACCATTCGCTTTCGGTTGCGACACACCTCCCAATCTATGGGTCATTCCCCAACAAATGACAATAACAAGATCTATTTTATTAAGAGAATATAGTTTAAGATGCATCTGAGAATGACCCGACTTATGGTATAATTAAGAAAATGTTGGCTAGTTTTATTGAACTTGAAACGCCACTAGGTCAAGACGTTGTTCTTAGGCTTGGGTTGTAAAAGATATTTTTACTAACAAATTGATAGTTGGTATTTAAATTAACAAATTAATAAAACGGTGAGGTTACAGGAAATGTTTTTTTTTATGTAAAAATATTGAACTCTATTATTTTGAATTTAATCTGTTGAGATACACACTGCCCTACCCTAACTGCTGATCTATTTGTGAGAACTTTTTGGCTGTTGTATTGTTGTTCCTGCACCTGCACGCCGTAGAATTTTTCCTGAATTTGATGAATTAGGAAACACTAATGCACAAAAAGCTTATTTTAGTGGTCTTACCACTATTCTTCGTGTCATGCTAAGACGTGCTCGAAAAAATGAGTTAAGGCTTAATAATGCCTCATTTGTTTATCGTATCCGATTGGTTGAGCATGGAATTACACCATTTTGTCATAAGGCTTTTTTGTTTTTACATGGAATTACAGTTCGTCGAGTTCGGTACATAACAGACTCGTTGGTTTTAACCGGGAAATCGCTCAATCGTGGAATCGTGGAAAACAGAACACATGACCTCACAAACTTATGTATTCGATTGACAATGTTTAAAATAAGATTTCCTATGAATCCTTCCGAAAAATTTTTGAATATAACTTCAATACATCGTTTGTTTATCCACGATAAAAAAAAACATGTAGTACGCGTGATTCCTTAAAAGCTGATAAATTTTCACTCGCTGCTACATTAAATTTCGACACGGATGAACAGGCTGGGTAGGCAGCAAGTAACAATTTGGAGAAAAAAAGACTTGAGAAGACCCTACATCAACAAAAGAGAGCGATTTTATAGTCTAAAGAGAAATTACCGCAAACGTGCTTCGAAGTCACCCGCTATCACGATAACTGCAGTTTATGCTCAGAAAACTCACGCATTCCCAGTTTTTGCAGTAATAAGTTGTGATAAACATTATCAAATGCTTCAGCACAGTCAGTCATAACTGTATCTAGCTGCTGTTTATTATTTATCGCTGAGGCAACTGACTTACAAATAAAATGCAAGAACCCCAGAATATTGTTATAATTGCACCACATAATGTTTAGAAGGTTATCGTCACCCATTACAATTACATTCTCAAATGACTCACAGGCATTAGAGAGAGTCAGCATGTAGGTTTCATAAATTGCCACATCCATAAGAGGACGAATATAAACAGAACCAATACAGTATGTACAAAGGGTTGATTTAGAAGAATTGTTTGTAGCAATGACTCGTGTCTTCCTTGGCTTTTGGTACTGGTGTTAGAATTCCTGTCCCTTCTATAATATGGTGTATGAGTGTATGTATAAGAGTCTAGAAGTTCAGCATTTTTTTGATAAGAATGCAACAAATTAGCCTTTAGGCAAAAAAGTGAAATATTTTGTGAAGGAAACTGTACTCCTCATTTTATTCTTATATGTTCTTTATAAACACTGTGTTAAGTGAACACTTTATACCTAGTAGTAGAACAATCAATTTAACAGCTAACATTTTTTTTTGTAGGAAGTCTTGACCGGTAAATATGGCGAAGACTCAAAACTAATCTACGACCTGAAAGACCAAGGAGGCGAAATCTTATCCCTTCGTTATGACTTAACGGTTCCATTCGCCAGATACCTGGCTATGAATAAAATTAGCAACATCAAACGTTACCACATCGCCAAAGTTTATAGAAGAGACAATCCGTCAATGTCAAGGGGACGGTACAGGGAATTTTACCAATGCGTACGTTTTCAATAAAAAAAAAGTAACGTTCTTCTTTTAAATGACATAGTTTTATTATAGGATTTTGATATCGCTGGTGCGTACGACCCAATGATCCCTGATGCTGAATGTGTAAAAATCGTCTCTGAAATATTGGACAGTTTAGAGGTTAGTTCGTACGTTATTAAAGTGAACCACCGGTTACTATTGGATGGAATGTTTGAGGCTTGTGGAGTACCAAAGTCCAGTTTTAGATGCATTTGCTCTGCTGTGGACAAGCTGGATAAGGTAAGGTAAGCACCCTACTTGCCGCAATACCTCTAAATATGTTTTTATGTATTGTTCAGTCTCCTTGGGAAGATGTGCGTAAAGAAATGGTCGAAGAAAAAGGTTTATCGGAAGAAGTAGCCGATCGAATAGGCGAGTTTGTTAAACTTAACGGCAGAGAAGAATTAGTAGATAAATTATTACAGGACGAACTCCTCTCGAAGAATAAATCGGCAGTAGAAGGTTTGGAAGCCATAAAACTACTGTTGAAATACTGTGATATATTTAATATATCGAAAAATGTGTCGTTTGACTTAAGTTTGGCCAGGGGTCTTGACTATTATACCGGTGTGATTTATGAAGCGGTTTTACTAGGAGGTAAGATAATAAAACACATAAAAAGAGATACAGGCTTCTCACGCAACTTTTCAGATGTTAGTAAAGGAGAAGAGGTATCAGTGGGATCTGTAGCTGGTGGAGGCAGATACGATAATTTGGTTGGCATGTTTGACGTGAAAAATAAGCAAGTTCCGTGTGTTGGAGTTTCTATTGGAGTTGAAAGGTAAGCAAAGATTGGAATCTCTATGCCATATATAACAATCTTGTCCTATCAATGCGATAACTCTTGTTAAATATCAAGGTTCAAACTAAGTTTCTGTGACATTTCAGATTATTTACTGTTCTGGAACAAAAAATCCACGCGACAAACAGGAAAGTCCGCACAACGGAAGTCGACGTGTACATTTGCACTGCACAAAAGAATTTGGTGGAGGAACGGTTGAAACTTTGTAACGAACTTTGGGACGAGGACTTTAAGGTACTTAAAATTTCTGATATTTCAAGCAAAAGTCCCAAGTTTCGTTTCAATTTTAGGTGGAGTATTCTTACAAGAAAAACCCGAAACTGCTGGCGCAACTACAATATTGCGAAGAGAACAGCATCCCGTTCGCGATAATTTTGGGGGAATCCGAAATCAAAAGTGGAATCGTTAAATTACGAAACGTGAACACGAGGGAAGAAGTTGACGTTAAAAGGGGATCGCTTTCAGAGGAATTGAGGCGGAAGCTGGGAGAGCTTAATTTGAACGGGACCGTTCCCGCGTAGTATTCGCATTTCAGTTTATGCTATTATTTTGTCCGATATACCGGTGATCTACCAAAAAATGCAAACTATTTATTTTCTCCAATAATGACTTTATTGTTTCTAGAATTTATTTATGAAATTAGATTTCTTTGGTAAGAATAAAACTTGAAAGTTAAAGTTGTTTTATTGTGGTAACCATACTGGACTAGCAGAATCTAATGTAGATCGCTCCTAAGAGCAATAAGAGCTCTAAAACATTAAATCCTTTAAAGTTCGACTAATAAAACCCAATAACTTCATAGCTTTACTCTTTTATATGATTATCAAACCTAAAACCCTTATTAGTAATATACACCAGATCTTTAATTTCATGAACTCTATCCGAGATATTGATATTAATGCGATAGTCAAGTAAATAATTCGCGGGTGCATGTGAAAAAGGTGTTATGTCATTTTTTTGTCAAAACTGGTTTATGTCAGAAGCCGAATTTAAAAACCCTCCTTTACGTATGGGAATAACGAACTAAATCATTATACACGCGTGAAAAGGGATTTAAGTCAAACATATGGCTTATTTCACAGCAAAATATTTAACACCTGTTCCAGTTCCTATATCTAGTGAAAAGAAAAGTAATCTTATAGATCTGCTGCCATACATTAGCGACACTTTTGCGGATTTTTATAAAAATTTGACCACCACCAAAGACAAAAATGCTGATACATATCCTGATGCAAGTTCAGATGAATCAAGTGATGAGTAATATTTTATTTCTCTTAAAATAATTTGAATATGTTCTTTGCTTTAAAATTAAATGCTTTTAAGTTGAAGAAACAGTTCATTGCTTGAATTGGAGTTTAAAGTTAAGGTAAGTAAAACTCTTTAAGTCGTCTTCCAATATTTAATAAATTTAGAAAAATTTATATATATTCTCTACATGTTTCGAGAGTGTAAACTCTCATCTTCAGGAGAATAACTACAAAAGTAATGGTCTTAAACTAATATAAGTACAAATGCAAAATGATGGAAACTTACCCTTGCACTGACATTTTCGCAATAATGCCACACCTTCTTATGTTAAACCATATAGATTACCTTTTTCACAAAAAGATAAAATACATAAAAAAGTAACTAAAATGTGCCAAGATGGTATAGTTGAAAGGGCACAAAGTGAATGGAATTCTCCAGTTTTATTGGTTCCAAAAATAGAAACTGAAGATGAGAGTTTACACTCTCGAAAAATATGTAGAGAATATATACAAATTTTTCTAAATTTATTAAAATTGGAGGACAACTTAAATAGTTTTACTTACCTTAAATGCTTTTGTTGGTACATTCGTTAATTAAAATAATATTTCCAATCCTTTGTTTTTTTTATTGTGTAAAAAGAGTTATGTCAAAATTTTAAGAAATCTAAATGTTGTAAGTCAAAAAAAATGTAAATACTATTTTATACCAAACACTAGAAAAGTTTATTTACTTTACAATAAAAATGCTCCTTTTATTCTACTTGATTCTAAGCAAAAAAAAAATATATGTTTAAAGTTTTAGTCACAGCCCAAAATAACACTTCAAGTGCGAATTACTAAAATTCGCTATTTTTGACATACAACTTTTTTCCCATGCACCCGCGAATTATGAATTACTTTTTGGATCACAATTTAGGAGATAATTATTAATGAAAGTAAAATTCACAGGTGAAGTTCACGATTTAGGCTTATTATAAGGGAGTACCAATGTATACCACCCTCATGAATAGGGATTACTTTATTGGTTACAAATTACCAACATTGGTTTGTCAAATTAAAATAGGTAAAAGCCAGTTAATTAATTTTTATTAAACAATGTATTAATAAAATCCCCAAAACTAAAATTGAAAAAGTACCAGGTTCAAAATTTAAAAAATACATATAATATACAACTAAAGATACAATAAGCATTTATCCAAAACAATACCTGACAAAATCATACACAGGGTGTCCGGAAAGTCAACGATAATACTGAAGAGGCTGATGGAGCAACTCATAAGCACCCAGAAAAACATAAAATGACCTTAGTAAAAAATCGATGGTTTTCGAGATATTGGCACTTTAGTGGAAGCCACCAAAATCCTACTCTTGCAGCAGATTTTTGATTTTCAGGCCTTAAAACTAGATATTTTTTTTTAGCTTTGCAAAACGGTTAAAAAAGCGGTTTACTGATATTGTGAAAGATAAATCTAATTTACCTATAAAAAAAATTAAACAAATTCATAATTATGTTATGTTTAAAAAATATTTTTAGCTTATAACTTAAAAAAGTTTTAAGAAATCAAATAATATGTTCGAACTGTCTACCACCAACGCGAATGCAGGCGTGGCATCTTGGCATCCCATCTTGCATTCCTGGCAGCGTTTTGGGCTGCATCATTTATTCGCTGCCGAATTCAGCAACATTATTTATTGGTAAACCATTCCTTTATGCAACCCAAGTAAAAAAATCTGGAAATCTGGGAGGCCATAAAATTGGACCAAGTCGGCCGATACATCTGTTGTGGTAAATTTGGTTTGAATATATACTTCATAGGCATAAAGTGCCGGGCAACCATCATTTTGGAACCACGTTATTCGGCGACTGGTCAAAGGAACATCTTTTAAAAGAATTGATAGATCATTTTAACAAAAACCTAAATAAGCCTGCCGTTCAAGATACCGGTGCACAAGTTTACTTTCAATCGGTACTGCGATCTTTCTTCTCAAATAGAGTGGACATTTTCCAACGCATAAGTGTGCAAATGATGCATGTTCACAACGCCATCCTTTTTGAACATACTTAGTCTCATCCGACCACAGTATATTCTCTTAAACATTCGGATCCTCTTGATTTTTTTTGCAACATTCTGCGGTAAAATTGTAGGCGTGGTTCGTAGTCTCGAGGCAGTAGGCTTTGCACCCGTTGAACATGATATGGGTGATATTGAAATCGCCTAGTAATGAGTTTACTACCGATTTCGGTATCCCTGTTCTTCTATCGATTGCTCGTGCATGAGGCATCCTGCATTCGGAATATGAGCGGTGAATATTAAATAATATTCGATATTATATATTAAATTATATAATATCGAGCAAAATTTGGATATACATATTTTTTGATAAAGGTTAGATGCTGATAGAGCATTTCCTCTGCTTTCACCATAAATAAGATGCATGTTTGCATATTCTTTGCGGTATACGGCAAGGGCATAATAAATTATTTACCAATAAAATAAACAACTCAGTAAACACAGTCCACAGGACATGAACTCAAAAACAAATCCAAAACAAAAAGTAACAGAAATGTTAGGATACAAACAAAAAAGTAGTTAGTTCATGGAATACTGTAAACAAACTAAATTTCAAAAATGTTTGTTGTTTATTACTATGGTGATAAGAATTATCTTTGCTCTTGATTTTTTAATTTTTAAATATAAATTAAAAATTTGTTTAGGTTGATCTTTCACTCTATCACAATAACAGTAAACCGTTTTTTAAAACATATTGGGTAATTTTGAAAGTAGATTAAATGAGCCAACTTTATAAGGTATTGGCCAGGTTGTCGTACAATTTTTTAGTCCAGTATGAGGGATCAAAGTTGAGGTATATATTAATAATAAAAATAAGTAATACTTCCTTTTAGAATAAATGTCCTATTAAATGTTTTGGCTGTTTAGTTTAATGGTTGTCTTTGATCAGTAAAATGGCTATTCAGTGTTGCAAAGCTAAAAAAAAAATATCTCAAAAACATCTATTTTTAAGGCATGACAATCGAAAATCTGATCCAAGAGTACAATTTTGGTGACTGCCACTAAATTGCCAATATCTCGAAAATCATAGATTTTTTACATAAGGTTATTTTATGTTTTTCTGGGTGCATATGAGTTGCTCCATCAGCTCTTTCAGTATTATCGTTGACTTTCCGGACACCCTGTATAGACCTAAGCTAATATGATTTTAAGTCTTGCAGTACTAACACTTTTCAGTCTAATGCTTGAAATTTTTTTTAAAAGAGTAGAAAGGGTATTTCAATATAAAGCTTTCAATTTTTTCTTTTAAAGTATTTCTAGTATTAGCTGCTTTGTAGTACTTGGAAGTTCATTGTAAATTTTGATACTCATGAAATGTGGACCTTTTTCATAAAGAGTTGTACTATGCCTTGCTAGCTGATTGTTAATTTGCAGGGGTATAGTGCCCAGCTACAAATAAATCTGTTTTGATTAAATTTAGTACTTTTAAGTACAGTGTAAAAACATGAGCATTCGTTAAATGATACAACTAATACCCGAATTTAATAAATACTATATGATTTATTTAGGTAAGAAGAAACATTCTCGAAATATTAACATTGTCAATTACTTATATTTAAAATATATCATTTTATCATTAAAATATATAATGTTACTTTCCTCCTTTACTATACAATTTGTAATTCTGGCACATGGTGTTAGATAATTTAGATCTTTCTTTGAGTTTTCTAATTACAGGTGATTTTAATGTGAATTTTATGACCAATAACCATAGGGCAATTGACTTTGGCAATGGATCTTGCAATGAGAAAGGTTCCTGCTCTAACTAAACGTTTAAAAATATGAGTACTTCATAGAATTTTTCAAGATCCTTTGATCTGCATCACTTCTCATAGGGGTATATTATCCTATTTAATTATGGTCAATTCAATTAAAAAACTTAATAAAATAATCAATTATAGACTTATAACTAGTGAGGGCCTTGTTGAGGGTGTGGACTGAGATTTTGTGGATTCCCCGTAATTCTCACTTGAAGATCGTTTTTGCATTTTTATTGATATAATCACGAGTCTAATAGAATACTGCTTTCCCTTAAAAATTTGGGACGAAAAAATTTGGACTGGTACAATGATAAAATATTTTGTAATATATTATTATGATTAATAACTATACAATTTGTATGAATTTATGGTCTGATTTCAATAATTATTAATCCTTAAAGCTCCCTTCAGATGATCGACTGTAGTTTCAAAGTTTCCAATGAATTCAAAGGGCACATTTTATTTACTTTTGTTGAATATTCAAGTAGGTAACTCTATTGTTTTTCAACCAGCTAACAAAAAGTATAAGGACTATGATGCAAAGAAAAAGCAAGCACGGATTAAAAAATTAAAAATTTGCTTGCCATGCTCAAACCATTATGAAAATCAAAAAGACATATGTTAATATATTTTTAATATTTAAATAACCCACAAGAAGAGTAACAGACAATCTTGAGAGAAAATCAAAACAAAAAATTCTATTTTCTAGTTAAACTGGAACAGAAACATTGATATTTTATGCACATAAATATTAATAAAAAATGTGTTTCTAAGGGTAGAAAAAATGAGCTAGTGTCCTAGTGAGACTAAGAATTCACTGATACCTTAGATAGATTCACTATTATCATCTTTTTAATGCTTTGGTCATATAATTCAGATGATGTTAATGCTCTCTTCTGAGTTTTTTTTCTTAAATTGATTTTTCTTGTCCCTCTGTAAGACTATAAAGTAACACTCATCAATAACACTATCAACAGAAACAATGTCCGCATACACACACACAAATCACAATCTGAGAATTAAGCTGTTCTTTTTAAAGCCTTTCTGATTATTGTCCAGTCTTCCATAATTTGCTCAGGCTTAAGCATATACACAATATAAGGCCCCGTAACAGTAACAGCCTTTTTCCTAGTTGTCGATCTAGCTCTTGAACCCCACTCTCCATCTTCGCCCCATAGTATTTCACTGTTCTGCTTATCTTCCTCAAGTCTCTTTATGGTGTCCATTAAGTCACTATGGTAGTAATCCATAGCCAAGGATTTTTCACTTTCGAAATTTTGAAGTGCCGCTTGCTTCTCGGCCTCATACTGGTTATTCACATTTTCAAGTCTCAGTTGCCTTAAAATGCCAGCAACTTCGGTACGTACGCGCCTCTGCTCTTCCAATTGTTGCAGAGGAATAAGATATTCCGAAGATTTGCCACTTTTCACTTCAGCCAGCTGAGTTTCGACTTGTTGGATCCGCTCCCTGTACAATTGCTCCCGCAGTAGACTAAACTGATTTTCAAGATCCTGGACGTGTTGAATTAGTTCGGTTCTTCGTGTTTCGCATTCACCTTCGTCCATATCAGAGCTATCATCTGAATCGGGCTCATCTTCGGAGGTTTCTCTGTTACCCTCATTTTCTCTGCTTGAATTGGACCTTTCTGACTCGTTTCCCGATACTTCGTTGTCGCTCATATCGGCGGAACAGGAGTTGTTGTTCGAGAGTTTTATTAGAGGCATCACTCTGACCACATTTACGGGTTTTTTGGCCTTAAACTTATTGAAAACTACACAGAAAAGTAAAAGAAAACAAATTTATGACTTTGAGGTTATGTATTTGTTTACTATTTGAGACGCCTCCACTGAATGACAATTGACAACAGTGTCATCAAACGTATAGAAAAATGCGAGTTGGCGTAGAGAATGTCGGGGATATTACCGCGCCCTCTATTAAAATTCCTATTGGACCAATTAGGTGCGAGGGAAGGCGTGGTCAAGTTCAAATTTTGGCGCCTCTTACGAAAAAGTCATTAAAAAACATGGAATAATAATATTACATAGTTTTTTTTAATTTCATTTAGTTAAGATATGAAACCCTAAAATAAAAAAAACACTAATTAATTCTATTACATTTGAAAATGTGAATGAAAATGATTTTGTTAGGATTTGTATTTACATAAGTTGCACAGCCTAATTAAGAATACGTTTTTTAAATAATTTTTTAAAGTTTGCATCTGTTTGAGCATTTTTAATGTTAATAAGCGATTGATTAAATTCCTGTAAGCCTTTAAAAAATAGTGTTTTTATTGTAGTTGCCTATATCGTTCCAACTATATGATAATTATTTCTATTCCTTGTAGAGTAATTATGAATCTCGTTTCGGAGGGTGACTGTGTTTTCTTAAATAAAAATTATTGTTAGAAAGTATAAAAGTTGTTTTACTGTCGTTAATTACAAAATTTTTTGTAAGAAGAATCCCTTTCTCTAGTTTTAGTTGTTAAAACATAATCATACACCATGGCACCAGGTTTATCTCTGATACATTTTTAAAACTATTGAAAGATAATTAAAAACTGGTTTATCGAACCACATAAAAATATAGATTAAAATCACCTCACTTAGTACAGTTTCTACAATTAAAGAAATCTTCAAAGAATTCTTTAAGTTTTTGTAATAACAAATTAAGCTGGAAGAATAATACAACCCTCCTATTTGCCTGGTATTCCTTGTACTTATACATATATAAACAAAATTCAGTAATTCTCTTCCACGTATTGACCACTACTTAGTACTAAAAGTCAAGTTGTTTTGTATGAAAATAATGACACCACCTGTTTGTTTTGAACTCGAGTTACATCTTACAAGACTGTAGCCTTTCATATGCATTTTAGCATCTTCTATGTCTTTCGTACATCTTGCTTCCCTCCATATAATAATTTTGGCATTACACTTCAACTTTTTTATGACCATTTCATCTTTGTTAGCAGGAAAACTTTGTGAGTTCACATACAGAATATCATCATTCTGAAAGAAGAGATTTATTCAGTCCATTGTCTCCTCCTTCGCCTTATAAGATTTCTATGATAGTAATTATTATCTGTTTTTTATATGAAAGGTTTAATCTTGACATTTATTGGCCAGACATCGCTATTCATTATATTCTGCTTAAACTGTAGGCTTACAGCAGTTTCGAAATAAGTTTTGTTTGAGTCTCTAGACTCTATTTTGCCACAAGAGATTATTTCAACATTATTCCTTTCAATATGATCTTTCATCTGTTCGATAGTGGTGTTTGGTGCCACATTATCCGCATAGAACAGCTTCCTCTCACGCAGCTACTAAATTTGTCAATGTGGAATTACTTCCTTGAATTCCTTGTAGGTTTGCTTTGTTTTAGGTTCCAACTTGAATCGTTTCGTTTCTAGTTGGTCGTTGCACAGGTTCATAGAACTTGGCGTTTTATTATAGTAAGTGTTAGATAAGGTCATGGCATTAACCCTTATTTTGTTATTGTTAATTAAGGCCACTTTCATAATTTGGCATTAGATAAATTGCAAAGTGCAGTAGATTAATTGATCACCTTGAATTAACCCCAAGATCAATAATGTAACACTAGTTTTTAAATTACTCGCGTGGTGCAAGTAAAATGAAACACCCTGTATTATGGGTACATTGTGTGTAATAATCAAAACTTTACACCACTGGTATATTGCCAAAGAGCAAACCTAACACTTATTTTCTCTGTTTTCTCTATACAACTCACACCTGATTTTTTCCCAATAAACAAAGATACACGCTATATAATGTGGTTAAGACGAAACCTTTTTTTAATGATATGCGAATATCCTGGAAATTCATGAAAATCCGGTCATACGTCCCAAATGACTTGAGGTCTAGAAAACTAGTTTCTCCGAATTCCCGGGTTTTAAATCTTCTTTGTAAACATGAGTTTCCTTAAGCCGAGCGGAGGTGGTATTTTCGTATGTCGTCTTGTATATCTCTCGCTACGGCGCCTAAGTAAATAGGAAACCTATTAGTATCTCCTCTAGCAAAGTGGGAAAACGTACTTAAATAAACGTAAAAATAAAAGTAAAAAAAGGGGGTTTTCGGTCGGAGAACTTACCTCCCGATTCATTACAAGTTAATGTGATAAACCCTACATCATTACTCAATCTTGATACTTAAACAGGATTAGATTTTTACGTGCCCCCAACACTCTAAAGAAAATATTTGACTGGTCATGAGTTCATTTTCCAGATAGCCATTGAATTTTTATTAGAAGTTCCCTTTGCTATCCTATGGACATCCACAAATTGTCCAGATGATATTCAATGGACAGTCAAAAGCAATCAGTTGTCCTATAATGTACACTTATTTGGACCAATAGTCCATTGGACCATTGTTTTCGACGCTGAGTTGCTCGATTTATTTCCATTTTTTTCGAAAACGGCTCCTATCGAAAGAGCACCTTTACATTCAAATTACTATAAAATCAGTTGATAATAATGACAGTAGTATATGCTTAAAAATTCGAATAATTACGACCAGGCTTTGTCAAAATCGTCTTCTTTTTCTGCATTCGTAGCCATTGCATTTCCATTCCTGAACATAGGCCTTACCAACTTGTTCCTTGTCTTTCTGTCCTGTACTATCTGTAACCAGTTTCTAATCACAACATTTCTGGCTGATTTCTTTATATCTTCAGCCCATATCTTCTAAGGTCTGATCCTCTTGTTAGTCTTGATGTTTATCCATCTGTCTCTTCTTTCTTCTTCTCTCATTTTTCCACTGCATCTGCCGCCTTCGTTCTTGCTCTTATGTCTACCGATGTCCAACATCGCTCTTTCTATTCATAAATATCTAGTAGAGTTTTTCATCTCCTACTTATTAAATAGGTAGCAATTTTTGGAGTTTAATGAGTTCAGATCATTTACGTACAATGCCTCAAGTGGATCAATCTTGCTTCATTTTTGTTTTTTATCAATGACATTTCCACGAGTATTGGCAGTAAATTTCCTATTGTTTGCCGATGATGATATGAAGTACATTTCGCATTTAATTTTAATTAAAATTTTCAAATTTTATTGTTAAATTTCATCTCTATGTTTTTGACCATTGTATACCATGAATGATTTTTAACTTTGTTAATAATTATACAAGTGTTTTTTTCTATGTTCTTTTTTAATTTGTAGCGCCCTGAAGAAGGCTTAATATAGGCTAAAACGTTGATATAAAAAAAATGTTTGAACAGCTTGGATTTTAATTGACCCCACATTATTGGTTATTTATAATTTTTTAACCATGATTATACTTCATCGCTCAAGACTGGTGGTGAGACAATTTCTATAAATTCTTATAATTAAAATAATTATTTCCTATTACCTGCCACATAGATAGATACATAGATAAATGAATCGGTCATTTCAGAATCAGAAACAGCACATGTCATATTTTCGGCCATTTTGATTTTATACCGATAATGCAATATTTAAGGATAAATACATCGTTCCATGTTTCCATATTCCAACCAGAGAAAAACAAACCACCTGTGGTGGTGGTTTGTTTTTCTCTGGTTCCATATACAGTAACATCACTTGTCCGATAACATTCGCACGATTTTATTCTCCTCCTAATATTCGATTCCGTTTAGTAACAACAAGTCAGTGACATGTGCTCTTTCTCGAAGCATTATAGTATAAGTAGTGCATCATATATATAAGTAGTGCTATTTTTTGTTTTGTTGTTTGTTATTGTAAACCATGCCGTCAACAAGTGGTAGTGACTCTGATAGTGCTCCGACTATTTTAACAAACAAGAAGGGTAAAACAAAGTTATACAAATGTGAAATAATAAAAAAAGCTAGACTAAAGGGTGAAGAATATATTAATTATAAAGGTGCTGTAGTTTCTGCTAAAGAACAGGGTGAAAACTGCGGGTAAGTTGTTACGGGTTTTAAGGGTCAGGTTAGCTTTTGTTAAGTAAATTTTTTTTTGTAGATGTAAGTTAAAGTGTTATAACCGATGTTCCGAAGGTGACCGTCAGGAGATTCTTCAAAAATTCAGGCTTTTGGCAATCAAGAATGAGCAGGATGCATATTTACAAGCGTTAATGTCTTGCCAAAACGTCAAAGTTAAAAGGCCAAGGAATATAGGGCGAGCTAAACCGAAATCTTACACATTTAAATACTTTTTAACATCCTCATCTGGACGAATCGTGGTGTGCAAAAAGGCTTTTATTAACATTCACGCAATTACACCTGCTAGAGTTCGACGTCTAACTAAGTTACTTGTAGAGGGCAAACATCCTAATGACAAAAGAGGCAAGTGTATTTCTGGAAATGCAATTCCAGGAAATATAGTTTGCCAGATTGAGGATCATATCAGGAGCTTTCCTAAGAAAATCTCACATTATAGTAGCAAAGAAAGACATTATCTTGACGAGAAACTTAACGTGAAAATTATGTACGATTTATTTAAAATACAGAACCCGTCAACCAAAATAAAATACAAGTTCTACTTGAAAATCTTTCAAGAAAGATTTTCCGTCTCTTTTGGACGACCGCAAGTGGATACCTGCTGCAAATGCGAAGAACTAGGTGTCAAAATAAAAAGTCCCTCGCTGAATGATACTGCTAAACGAACCGCTGCTGCGGAATTAATGGTGCATAAACGCAGAGCTAAGAAATTTTATAACAAACTAAAACTCTGTACTGAAATTTCCCAAAAATCCCGAAAATGATGATACCGTCGTAATAACATTTGATTATAATGCAGAACCTTCAATTGCCACTGGTTCCAGTACAAGAAACTTTTTATTTAAGACAGCTTACTCTTAATGTTTTTGGAATAAATTTAGCTGGAAAACAGAAAGCCAAGTTCTACCTTTATCATGAGGGTATCGCAAGAAAGGAACGATGTAGCAATGAAATTTATTTATTTATTTATTTATTTATATACACGGGATCAACCCCATTACAAAAAATATATATATTTCTGAAAAAGAAATAAAAGCTATACTACCTAACCACTAATTACTAATTAACAATAATTATCAGACTTAATCTTAATACCAAGGATAATTAAACCGTTTTACAAGTAGTAACAATATTCTCTCAAAATCAGAACAATTAACAATGCAAAATTAGCTAAGAAAAAACAAAATATATTATTATCAATGACAATGATCAAATGTATTTCAAATTATTAATCATGGAGCAAAATTAATTCAAAAAACAAAATCCTACAAACTCTTAATAAGACTCCTAAAATGCAATAAGGAAATTCCCAAAACTTCAATTCCAGTAGAGTTTACCAGCATCAATAATGGTGTTTATAAATAAACACCAAATCATTCTCAGTGCGTCTCTTAAGTAAACTCCGCATATTCAGCAAGTTCATTGCTTCATCATAACAATGGTCATTAGGAACTGGAATGCGAAGTTTATAAAGGCAGAATCGTAGAAATTTATTTTGAACCCTCTCCAGTGCCATACAATTATTCATGCACAGAGGAGACCAAATTATTGATCCATACTCCAACAAAGAGACAACAAGTGATATGTACAACCTTTTGCAAGTTTCAACCGACAGATCCTTACAATTGCGCAGGACAAAACCAAAAAAAAATTCAAAATTCAAAACGCGTGCCTCAAGTTTAGTTTTGGTATGAGTAAATGCGACCATGTCACTCCCCTGTTGGTCAGATCAGGGTGGCTTTCTTTGGATGAACGCTTTGTACTGCAAATGGCTACACTAGTCCATAAAGTTGTGCTTTTCGGACAACCAGCTTATTTATCTAATAAATTAATTTTAAACTCCAAAATTCACGGCAGAACCACACGAAACGCGCATAATTTTGTTATTCCAGGGCATAAAACTGCAAAATTCCAGGGCTCATTTAGTTACAATGCTCCAAAAATCTATAATGCACTACCACCTGAAGTTAAGTCTCTTCTCTCTGTAACAACCTTTAAACAAAAAACTAAAAATAATATTTTTCAAAACCGACATAGGTAATCATCTCTGGTCCTTCATTGAAGTACCTACTATGATTTATTGCGCATAGCAGATTGTATTATATTTATTATTTTACATTTTTATTCTGCTATGTTCTATAAAATTTTGCATTTGTGCTTATTAATATGGTTAGATAGAGTAGCTTTAAGCTAGATCTCGCCATTACTTATTTAGTAGTTAAGAAAATATGTATTTTTATGCTGAATAAAGAAGACATTTATTTATATTTAAAACCAAGGACCTTAGATGCTTTAGTTATAATAGTATTTACATGGGTATTAAAATTCAATTGTTCATCAAAAAAGATACCAAGGTCCTTTACTACTTCACTGTACCTAAGATTAACATTATCAATAGTATAGGAGGAAGTTACCCGTTTGTTTCTTTTGTAGAAACTAATGTAACTGCATTTACCCACATTCAGAGCCAAACTATTACCAACACACAATCTATTCAGATCATCTTGCAAGAGAACCATGTCTTGTTCTGAACTGATCACCTTATAAAACTTGAAATCATCGGCAAATAACAAAAAAATTACTATTTTTAAAGCAAACCAAAATATCATTAATGAAAATATTAAACAACAGGGGAGAACAATGACCACCCTGTGGAACCCCAGAGGTCACACTGATAAGATGCGACCTAGCATCCCCAATTTGTACCTGCTGAAATCTGTCAGAACAGCAAATGAACAGCAAATGAACGATGTAGCGTCATTTCATTTGGACTTTTTGCAGAATGAAATTCCAGTCGGGACTAAACATCTACATATTTTCTCCGATAGTTGCAGTGGTCAGAATCGAAACCAGTTTTAATAAAAAATTAACCAGTATTTTCCACAACGAGGACTTTCTTTTTTACCAAATGATCGAAATTTTGCAACCATTAAACGAGTGATTAAAAAACATGATAGAATCTACTCAATAATGGACTACGTCGAAATGATGGTCAATTCAACAAAAAAATCGAAATATTTTGTAAAACTTGCAAAAACTGAAGATATTGCTGATTTTAAAGGTTGGTGGCCAAAGTTCTATAAAAAAAACACTTTGTCCATTGAATCTCTTGATAGAGGTGTGCCGAGGGACCAAAAATACATATTTCAAATTTCAAACTTCACGCATTTTAGATATTCTTCAAATGAACCTGGCGTTGTTGAGGCGTTTAATTTTATAGACTGGGTTACAAGCCGTAAATTTAGACTTGCCACCTCCAACTTATTACAACTTCCTACCCCTGTGCAACAACCAGCTTAATCACAAGGAAAGGTTTCGGTAAATTCAAAAAAACTTGAAGACATAAAGCGACTTTTTGCATACATTCCAGAAGAACACCACCGCTTTTATACAGAGATAATAAATTGGCCGAGAACTGAAAATGAAGACCATTAATTAGTTTTGCTTTTCATTTTATGTTTTTTTGACGTATTATTCAATAAAAATATATCCTTATATTCTGGGTTTTTATGTTCATTTCGGAAACATCACATGTCGCGCATTTTCAAATACCCATATTTTTTTCTTTAAGGTTTAAATATTATTGTATTATGCACGAAATCGAACAAGTTTTTATAAAATTTATAAAATGTTTATTATTATATTATAAAATTTTATATTGCTAATTATTTGAAAATAATTTTTTAATCCATTCTTTGTTTTTTTTTAGTTTTTCTTATTTTCTGTAAAATGGTTTAAAAGTGACATGTGCTGTTTCTCAAATGACCGATTCAAATAGGGTGAAGGCTGTATAAAGGGTGTGAGGTGAACCTCAAGGAGTCCCAATTAACCTTCAGAAGTGTAAGAAGATGTAAATTTCTTTGCTCAAAAATAAAATTGACGTTGGGTACATGATAAATATTCTGGCTCAGTTACGGTTTGATATTAATCTATTTGGCATGACTTTGAATAATTTCAAATCAGTTCTTTCAGATAAAATTAGATTATTACTTGTTTGATCGTTTAATATCTACCTAATGTTAGTTTTATATTGTACCAATTTATGAGTTTGATCTTATTATTGTATTTATTGTATCATCTATTAATATTTCAATAATGGTCTTATTATTAGGATTTGTCTCCTGTTGGACATTAAGACTTATTGTCTTAGCTACAGGCTGTAATTTTAGCTACCAAAAGACTCTGGTGAAGTGATGAATGAAATTGAAATGATCTTCCAATTATTTCTCTCCTGCTAGTACTGCGAGATTGGTTGTCCTACATTGAATATTATGTCGCTGATTTTTTTGTCAATTCTATATCTCTAGTTATTATCTACAGATTAAAATAATATTTTCTCGCCGATTCCGTCCCTGAACCGATGCGATATCAATGATACCCACCACCGTGCAAAATATAAACAATGATTTTATATTATCGTTAGTCGGTCCTGGGATTATCTTAGAAGTAAGTCGCTGTCGTCTCAGTTTACTTTAATAAAAGTTTAAGTCGAATTTTGAAAGTGAAATGTCACAAGAAGAAGAGAAAGTTACCTATTTCACCCTAGAAGAGGTGAAAAAACACGACGGGGCGACAGACGACAGGGTGTGGATTATTTATAAGGATATCGTGTATGATGTTAGTTCATATTTAGAGGAGGTAAGTCTCTTGTATTTAGAATTAGATGGTACATATGGATATATACACTTATCATATATAACCTTATTTTTTTTCTAAAATAATTAAGATATTTATAACCCTCAATTAGGATTTATTATAGTGGTGTGGGTGAGCTAATATTTGATTTAATATTTTTTCAGACATATTTGAAAAAAATAATTATTTATTTTGAAGTTTTGACCCCACATGGATATACGTACGTGTGTACTTATAAAAACTTAATTTAATTATTGGTTAAATATCAGTTTTAAAAAACTATAGTTTATAATAATTATTTGTTATCAATAAAAGATCTCGTGTGGATGTATGCATACTCCTATATAAATTTATCTCAATTATTCTTTAAGTTAATTAATTTTTTATCAATGGATAAAAAGTAGTTTTTTCTTCAAGAACGAAAAATAATTTTTAAAATAATGAGTTTAAGGCTTTCGTGTTATTTCATTTAATAAATGTCTGAAAACGGTCTGGTTTGTATTTTTAAGGATGAAAGTGCGCAAAATTGCTGGTCATTATAAAAACATTTTCTTATTTATTAAGAATTTTACGTTTTTTTTTATTCCACCAGTGGCTCTTAGAAGTTCCATATATTTTTTGTAATTTTTTTTAACAAAACCATTAAACATTTTTTTCCACAGGAAAAGTTAAAATAATTTTTTTGTCAGCTCATATTTAATTTACCATTTTCCTAAATATCAGATTCATTTAAGAAAGGTATGATTAATTTTGAAACTAATGATCCTACTACATATATGTATAGTAAGTACCTACTATATAAATTTATTCTAATTATTGGTATCGGTGTTTCTTCCAAAAATATAAACTTAATAGGGTTAATGCGCTAGTTCTCGACCACTTGAGCGTTTAAACATTAATAATAAGAAAACATCAGATTTTTCGCGCCGAAATAATTTGGAATTGCTTCTGACGCCTTTTGATCATCGGTGACACTTAGCGCCCCCTACATGATACTAAAAGGGTTACCTCAAAAAATCAGTTGACATCGTGCCACAAACGCATTAGCATTATTATAGTGTTGCAACAGAAAATAGCGAGTAAGTGAACAGATTTTTAAAAAAAATTGTGTGTCTTTATTATATTATATGCTTTAGAAAGACTTTTTGATAATTTTTTCAACAAAATTTTGCTCAAAATATATTTTTTTATACTGAATATTAGGTGGTCGCGAACTGAATTCAAAATAATAGTCATTTTTAGTTCTCGGCCGGGTGGTCGAGAACTAAAGTTTTACGACCATTGTTAAATCGTTAATGTTAAAATATTCATTTCAATTAAATGTGGTGATGATATTTCCATTAGTTTAGTTCGCGACCACCCTTTTCAAAACATATAAATTATAAATTTACTGCTGAAGTTTGATGGTCGAGAACTCCAATTTAGTTCTCGACCACCCATCTTTTTGATGAATTCTATGCTCGATTCTATGTGTTTCTGGAACGTTAAACTGCCTCGCCTGAGGAATTGCCTCGCGAGGCAAACAGGGTCGTTTGTGCAAATGGTCTGTACTGACAGTTATGTTGTAGTATGTCACACTATATCAGAAAAAATGTATAATACTGTTGAACTCTAAGGAATGCCTCGGGCGAGTCCGCTCGTTCGGAACTGTCCTCTATCTTGATTGCAAATATTTTATTTTTCGAGTGGCACGTAATAAGAAAAATTCTTCTCGCACTCGCTCAAAAAATGCTGCTCCGAAAAGAACGATGTTTACGTATTCACAAGAAAAATTAAAAACGGCTTTAAAAGACATTAGAGAGAATGGACTTAAAATTCGTGAGGCCAATAGAAAATATCTGGTACCAAAGACGACACTACTGGATCGGTTATCAGGAAGAAGGCCTGAAAAACTTAAAAAACCTGGACCTGCTCCCCTCCTAACTGAGGAAGGGGAAAAACGTATTAGGAATTGGATTATAAATATTGCTAAATGCGGGTTTCCAATACAAAAAGATACTCTTATAGAGACGGTCTCATTAATAGCGAGAGAATCTGGCCAGGAATTATTTAAGGACAACACACCAGGACAAAGCTGGTATTTAGGATTTTTAAAAAGGAATCCGGAGATATCTCTAAGAGAAGCGGAAAGCGTTAATAAGGCTAGGGCAGTGGTCAGTGAGACTTCAATACGAAAGTGGTTTTTAGATTTGCGAGAATATTTAACTAAAAACAACCTTATGCAAATATTTAGTGATCCCACAAGAATCTTCAATTGTGACGAATCCGGGTTTTGTTTTGTTTATGCCCTAAATCAGGAAAAGTTCTGGGACCTAAAGGCTACAAAAATCTTTACGACATTAAACTTGGAAACGAAAAGGAAAATATAACTGTTCTTATGATGTTTAATGCAAGTGGAAACATTTCCTCACCTTTAGTATTATTTTCATATGTGAGACCCCCAAGAGCTCTTGTCGAAAATATGCCACAAGGATGGGTGTTAGGGAACAGGGTGATGTCTTTTTTGAATACATCGTGAATGATTTTCATAAATGGACATTGGAAAACAATATTCCTAAACCAGTAATTATTTTTATTGATGGGCATAAATCGCACATGACTATGTCGTTAAGTAAATGGTGTGATGAAAACCAAGTTATTTTATATGCGTTACCCCCCAATACAACCCATATAATGCAACCTGCAGATGTAAGTTTGTTCAAGCCAATGAAAACCGATTGGAAAAAAACGGTTCGCAACTGGCAAAGTAGACCAGAGAATATTAATTGTCCAGTAAGCAAAATAAATTTCTGCAGTATTTTCAATGAAGTATTCTAGAACAATGTAGAAGAATTTCAAGCGAGTATCAAAAATGGGTTTCGGAACTGTGGGTTGTTTCCGTTAGATGCTGATTCTGTTGATTATACAAAATGTGTCAAGGATATAGCTGAAGCTCTTTCAACAAACAAATTACCCAGGCAAAGGCGATCAAGTGAGGGAAGGATCTCACAAAGAGACTTAACATCAGCAAAAAATGTAATTCTAACAATTAAAGAAAATTTACAATCTTATGGAATTAACCCTGATGTAATTCTAAATGAAATACAACTTCTGCAAGAGAATATTGAAAAACAAAGTCCAAAAAAAACGCAATAGTATTACGAAAAATCCTGTGATAGAAGCACCAAAAGCTCTAGATGATTCTCAACCCTCTAGTCAAGCAGCTACGCCTCATGAAGTAGAAATAAAACCCTCTTGCTCAAGTAAACCTGACTTGCAAATAATTGATAATGATTTATCAATTAATAATGATATAAATCAGGTAAGCGTTGACTTACTGCCAGATGTTACTTTAGGTGATACTTTTACATCATCTTTTATAAAGGACTTAGAAAATAACGAACTTCTAGTGTTTGATTTTCCTAACTTTAATGATGACATTGTGTCAAGTACTCCTACATTAATTACATCTGATAATAACTCTAATATAAACAATGATAGTACTACAGGTAACCTTAATATACAAATTGATTCTACTAGAGAATATTTAAGTGATGACCTCGATGATGTCAATAATATTACCCCTAATATTTAGCCTAATATTATGAGAGATCATTTTTCCAGTGATGCAATTGTCGATACCACTTCTGATAAAAGCAAGAATGATTGTGATGATGTTCTAAAGGTTAAAGATACCATGTGCAACATGCTTCGAAAAACTTAACAGTGATACGGACGACGATGATAAAAAAAATATAGGATGCGACTATTGTGAAAAATGGTATCACAAAAAATGCACCAAATTCATTGATACCCCATATAATATTGCCGCAATTCAAGACTACAAATGTGATGAATGCTAAAGTACGTTATTTTCAAATTTATTTTTAACTTTTTACTTTATTTGTAAGCGCTAATTTTCGTTTTATTTTTTATTATTAAAAACTAACCGACGTGTTTTTTTTTTTAACTTTTTTGTTCCTATTTCCTATCTGATTTTTTTTTACTTATATAGAGCATTTTTATTGGTTTTGTGTTTTTTTTTTAAATAAATAAATATTTGTTTTTGTGTTCTTTTTTGTTAAGGCTTTTTTATTAAGGTTGCCTATACTATGCAATCCAATCGCCTTAAAGTTGTTTAAAAAAAGAGTGGTCGAGAACTAACATTTAAATGGTCGCGAATCATGTGGGGTGGTCGAGAACTAGCGAAATAGCACTATTTCTTTCACTATTTTAGTAAAAAAATTTAAAACTGTTTAGAGATTTAGAAAAAGTCACTATGGTAAGTGATAGATTAATATTTCAATTTTCACAACATTTGAAAGTGAAAATTTTACTAAACTGGTCGAGAACTAGCGCATTAACCCTATATAAAAACCGAAAATTATTGATTTGTCTAAAATGTATTTTTAACGATAAAAGTGCGGAATACACGTGTAAAATAATTTAAATTGACAATATAAATTCAAATTTCCCGCTTGGATTATGAAGTAATCAAGTAGGCAACAATAGCGCCTGCGAAATAGAAAATGTTGCAGCGTTGCCAATGTACTTTACATTTCTAGAAAGTTTTAATTCCTTACCATTCGCTGACATTTTAGGCCCGGTTGTACAATGGGCGTTCAACAACGGTTCAGCGGAATTAATCCGTTGTACAATGTTGGTTCAAACGATAACCTGCAGTTCATCTTGAACGTCCAATTTGGAGCGTTCAAAGGAGGTTCAAGCAAATTTTTGAGATTAAATTAATATTTAGTATATTATATATTTTTTATTTATGTAAATACAGCCGCCTTTCAATAATTATTGTGTTTGGTAAGGTGCTAATTTATTAGTTACTAGATTAAGTTTACAAACCATAAATATAAAAATGGGGTGATGGCGGTTAATACAGCAATACGAGCGGTTAATTAGCAAGATAATTTGATTAATCAAGATTATAAGAGGGTAGGTATGACTTTTACTGTTGCGCATTCTAACATTCGACGAATTTTCAAATTATGTGTCTGATTACGACTTTGGCATTTTGGGACTGTCAGAAACGTGGTTAACTCCTGAGCATGATAGCATTAGCTTCGAAATTCCTGGATACAAACTTATTAGGAGGGATCGAGTAGGAAGGGGTGGAGGCGTAGGGATATACATTAAAAACAAATATAAAAATGAAAATATATATTTTAATGTAATTTCAGCTGATTTTGAATATGCTAGCATTAAACTTAATATAAATAAAAGATCTATTGTGTTAACAACTGTATATCGTCCGCCTTCATCTAATGCGGATCATTTTATTGATTGGTTAGAGGAAATGTGTAGCTTATCCTTGCCATTTTACGATCAGGTTATCTTTGTTGGGGATATTAACATTGACTTTTTAAAACAACATTCGCCGAAAAAAAAACTTGAAAGACTCTTAGAAATTTTTAATCTAAAACACGTTATTACAGAACCTACTCGAATAAATTTCGCTACAAACAGTTTTAGCCTCATTGATGTTATTATAACAAAGCAATCATCAATCATAAAAAAATCAGGTTCAGTAAGTATTTCGCCAGACATTTCAGACCATAATATGGTATATACTGTTTTGGATTTTGCCAAGGGACGTGATACTCTTAAATACATCCAGTATAGAAATTATAATAATATAAATCGCGATCAGTTTAACTTAGACGCAGATATATATATATATATATTATACACAAGATATAGATAAAAAGATTGACATATTTAATAGGAATATATTATTTTTAATAAATAAACATGCTCCCCTATTATCCAAAAAGGTAAAAGAAAAACCGTTTACGCCGTGGATTACAAATATTATTAAATTTCTTATGAAAGAAAGAGATAAGGCTCATCGTAGATATTTGAAACAAAAAACTGAAGCACACCTCCAGTACTATTCAAGTCCTATTTCAACACAATGTCACAAAAGCATGGAAGAGAATTTTGGAATGCTGCAAGAAAATTAAACCTTGGCTGTAAGAGGAATTCTGGCTTACCAGACAAGTTTTTAAATGCAACTGCTCTTAGGAACTATTTTTCAGGTTTAAATAATACAGCTGATACAACTTCAAATGAAAAACTTAATTTTTATAAAGCTAATAGGTATTTTAACACAAGGTCTTAATTTTACACAATCAGATGAGCCAACATTAATTAAAATCATTAAAACAATTCACTGTAACGCAATAGGTGAAGACTCCATATGCTTAAAAGATCTAGAAATGTGCCTACCATATCTTACAAAACTATTATTAAATATTTTAAATAGCTGCTTATTACAAAATTTTTATCCTAAAATTTGGAAAAAGCTATTTTGAAACCTCTAGCAAAGGTAGCTGATTCAAAAGGGTTTAAAGACCTCAGACCCATTAGTATACTGCCTCTGGTATCCAAAATTTTAGAAAGGTTTGTGCACCAACAAATATGCAGCTTTGTTGATTTTTATAACATCATCCCGGATTGCCAATCGGGTTTTAGAAAGACCTTTAGCACTACCACGAGTCTGGTACACCTTCTTAATAACTGTAGGATAAATGAGGAAAAAAAGGAAATAACATGTCTTGGATTATTGGATTTTAGTAGAGCTTTCGATACTTTAAACCACGAAATGTTATTAGCAAAGCTTTATTATTTTGGTTTTTCGAATAACGCGATTGATTTCTTTAAGTCATATCTTAATAATTGAGCGAATTGCGTAGTAATCAACAAGGCATCTACAACTGAAAAATCAAGTTATTATCCTGTATCTACCGGTGTTCCCCAGGGTTCTATTTTGGGGCCGTTGCTTTTTTTATTGTATGTTGCAGATATGAAATTCTGCATAAAGTACTCAATGTTACAACAATATGCTGACGATTCCCAGCTGTATACTTCATTTTCACGTGAAACTCATAATAGAAGAACAATTTAATAAGGATTTAGAAAATATAGATAACTTTTCCTGCGACCATAATTTGAAATTAAATTCGTCTAAATCATGTGTAATTTTTTTGGGTGGTGGAAAGAACGCCCTTAAGGCAGCAACAACTTTAAATGCAAAAATTCATAATGAGCAGCTACCAGTAGTACGAGAGATCAAAAACGTAGGAGTATACATTGATAGCGGTATTTCATTTCAAACACATATAAAGAATAAGCTCAAAATTGCATACATGCGCTTAAGAAAACTTTACGGCTTAAAAAATCATTTACCTCCTAAAACTAAATATTTTTTATGTAACACACTTGTTTTATCCTTATTTGATTATTGTGATGTGGTATATTCGGATTCATTGACTGAAGACTCCGCTTACTCAATACAAAAACTTCAGAATTGTTATATGCGTTTTTCTTACAAAATTCCATTTAGAAGTCACATTTCGCCTTATTTAAACAATAACTTAATTCTAAATATGAAAAATCGTAGAAAATATCACATGTTTTACAAGTTTTCTTCATGAGCATAACACTAGATTTATAAATTTATTTAGAATACCACAACATAGAACAGCAAATTTTCAAAAATCTTTTGTTTTTGTCGCCTCTCAACTTTAGAATAGACTTCCGGCTAATTGCAAAAGTTTTCTGTTTACTGCATATAAAAAATATGTTCGTAATAAACTGCTTGACTCTCAAAAAAACAATACTTAATCTACAATAAAAATTAAAAAAACTGAGCCGCTCGATCTTCTATTGCTGTCTACTTATTATTGTTATAAATATTAATTAATTTACCTTTCCTGCATATCCAGAACCCCCGCCTGCTTCGCCTTACTTAAATAATTAAATATGATACTCAACACATGCATGTCTCGATTAATTAAGAAAATCTTTTATTTTACTTTTTACTTTTAAGGGCTATGCCACACAGGTTCTATCTTATGATGAACCTGTGTAAACGGTTCTCTATAATCGAGGCATGGTCCTATTTATCATGTATTTGGTAGGTTGTACAACATATGTATATTATTATGCTACAATTTTGTATATGATTATTTATTTACCTTCATGATAAATAAATTTGTTTTGAATTTGAATTTGGGAAGATATTACGGATGACGAAAATTTTCTGGAATTAGTAAACAAAATTGTACACCCTAGATCATCAGAGGTGTACAGGGATAGACCGGATCTTTTGAACATTTGGGATGATAAAGAATTTAAGGCTAGATTTAGGTTGGAAAAGCAAGCTGTAAGAGCAAGCAACTTGTCAATTGTTTAATTACACTAATTATAGACTTTAAAAATACTTTTATAAAATACTTTAAAAAATACTTTCAATTGATTCTTAAAATTTTACGATATTTAAGATTGAAAATGATATAAAACAAATTAAAAAAACCTGCAGTAGCATCAACGTCATATTTTTATGTTAGTCCTGTAATTTGGCTCCCTAATATTTCATGGATATCACTCTCGCTTGCAGTTATTGTTATAAATTTTTGCTTCGCCCTTTTTCTATATTTTCATACCTATTTTTTAGAAATGTAACAGTTCTAAGGGGCTCTCCGAGAACACTTTTAAATTCCTGACAAATTTTCTCCAAGGCCTCTGCTTTAATTTCATTATTCTTGTGATCCGTTTTCTTACATTCTATGCTTTCCTTGTATTTCTTTACTAAATTTATAAGAACATTTTCTTCTCTCACAGAGAAATTGCTTGCCCTAATTTTTTTCTCCAGATGTCAGATAAGCAGACCCAAACGGTTTGGCAAACAGCAAGGCGGCACAAAATAGTTGTATTCAAAAAATACTAATAATCGGCAACAGACAAAAAAGCTAAGTAAATAAATAAGTTAATTTTAATGAATAGGTTAGGTTCTTCTTTTCTTTTTCTTCTTTTTTATGTGGCCATTTCAGACTTTAAATAGAACCTAGTTTAACTAAACTTGTACTGGAACAACTTTCGAACCTCTGAACTACGTTCAACGAAAAACTGCAGTTTAGTAGAACTTAAGTTGAACCACTACTTGTACAACCGGGCCTTATTAATCATTTAAATGTTCTAAATAACAACTGGTCCTTGTACGGATCTGTTTCTTAACTCAATGGTTTTTCCCCAGCATAAAATACCGTCACATACATTTAAAATGAAATGGGTTTCCCCCGATAACTAGCAAACTGCACTTTTATTCTAAATTAAAACAAACAGGCGGTCGTAAATAAATTATGTAAAATGCTGTTTGACTATCTCCGCACTCTCCTCTCCCTGTCTACGCTCGTTATACACCATGGAATGAAATTGAATTTAACGGGGAAACCCGATAATTAAATCGTGTTTTTTTTTCGGATTGCGGTAGTAAAGGTTAGAGCATCGCGCAAATAAAATTTCCCACAAATCGTGTTCATTCATTTCCACAACTCGTTTATTATAAATGGGGTTTTTTTGGGGTAATAATTATTCGGGTGTAATTGAATATATGTTGGTTTTTGATTTTTATTGCGCAAGTCCGGAAGTTCAAAATCATACAGTTGGATAATAAATATAATTTTTATTTCATTATGATGAATATTCGAGACATTTTGCAGCCTTTTGTTAATATTTGCCCTTGGGAAGATGACCTTTATTTAAGGCTTAGTACACTATTTAGAAAAAATTCACCGATTTTCAATTATTTACAGTTTTTATTATTTTTATTTAACAAGAATAATTTTTTTTTCAATATATCTAAATAAAATAAGGATCATAAAACACACATCGAACACACTGAGGTCGAATTTAGTTCGAGTGAAACAGTTGGCAAGACTGCGGTACGTATTGCTGTTTGTACCTCCACTTCGACACCAGATAGGTTCCAAGTGCTCATTTATAAGCGGTAAATTTAAATATTCACTATATTATAGTCAAAGGAAATTTCATAGAAAAATTTTGTAGATAAAAGTTCTTATATTATCTCAGGCATTTCAAAATAGTTGGTAACATTGTATGACGTCTCCGTCAATCACATTAGACAAGTTTGACAGCTACCTAACTGTACATTTTTACCAAATGAAACTAATTTTAGGAGGGAAATTCAAATATATACTACAATATTGTAATTTTTTATGTTTTAATAATCTAAATAAACCATAGAACAATAACATTGAAACATACTATAAAGCAAAATTATTTTAAAGATGAATTTTTGCTGAAAACATAACAATTGATAACTGTAGGCAGCGTGTGTATGTTTATAAATAAACCAAGCTTATTAAACATTTACCGGATTTTTAGTGCTTATATGGGACTTTCAAAAAAATATTTATATCTGGGAGCAAATAGGAAAACTGCGGTGTATGATTTTTTATTTTATTTATGGTTTCACGGGGTATTTATTAAAAATATATTAAATCTTTTAATAATCCAGGTTTTATATCATATACATTCGTACTAGAGATGAGCATAATGTTCCTAAGTATTATTATAAATGAGATTATTCCAATAAGATTTTGAATTATTGTGACTTATTAAAAAAAAAGAAATAGTTCCTAGATCCGTTATTTCCCGTAAGTAAACCAATAATTTAATTGATTGATTACTCATTAATCTCGATAATTTAAAAAAAAAATTATTTAGACAATAAAGGTTAATTTTTATCAGTTGTCGCCAAATATTTATCTCACACATGTGAAAATAATCGATAAAATCTATAGACTATAATTTGCACATAACCTGATAACTTTATCTATATATTGTCCTATATATTACGTGTAATGCTGCTGTATCATTATGTACATACAGGCTTATTTTTATGCTAAATAGAGAGTTTTATTATTAGACTTATTATTATTAGATAAATGTTAAGTATGTTTACTACTTCTTAATGAACTTATATTCGCGACTTGGTATTCTAAAGTTTACGTTTCGCATTTGTTATGGTACTCTATTTAGTATGCTTAGCTGATTTATATTTCGGGTTGAAATGATATTTTTTTTTTTTTTTTTTTTTTCTCTTTCCTCTCTCTCTGAAATTCTTGTTTTTTTTTTCTCTTTTTTTTCTCTTAAAATAATTTCTTAGGTACTTATAAGCTATTTAGACTTAGTTTATCTTTATATCTTGAACATTTATAATGACATATATATAGGTATGTAATTTATATTGCCCATTAAATGGATATACTGTTGAACTGTACTGCTTTAAATAAATAAATAAATAAATAAAAATTATTTTTTGTAAGATTAATTTATATTAAAACGCCAAAATAAACTTTCAACATTATGTAAACGGCCAAAATTTTATAAATAAGACACGAGTGCTCACAACAAATATAATATTCCAGACTACCGGGCTTTTTCTTTTTAAAATACATTCTAGCAGATCTAAAGTTTGTCCAAACAGTTGGATAACAGATGTGGGTAGATTCCCACCATAGTTCGAAGGCTCATTAGTATTCTGATCACGTCCCAGCCTAGGGTTGCTTTTAGCACCATGTGGTCTCATTTTGGGGCCGGTACTTTTCCGTAGATTACAGTCCGCCATCCTGACCTAACCGCCTGTCCTAACCGCCTGTCCTCAGGTGGGGTTAACCTGAAAAAAACAACCGCCTTAGCGTTATAAGTAATTGCCGAAGTCCTTTGACCTCAAGTATTATTTCTTTGATCCGTCGATCAAATACAAATAGATCCGTTGATCTCAGATATAAATTTGTGATCTTAACTCATACGCATAGATCCTTTGATCTATGGAGATCCGTTGATCTCAACTAAAATCCGTTGATTATGTTCGTATAGACATAGATCCTTTGATCTATGGAAATCCGTTGACTTCAATTAAGACACAATATTTACAACTTACACACATAGATCCGTTGATCTATGGAGATCCGTTGATCTCAATTTAGATCCTTTGACCTTAATTTGTGTACATAGATCCGTTGATCTATGGAGATCCTTTGATCTCAACTAAGATCCTTTGATCCTTTGTAAATATAGATCCGTTGATCTCTACTTGAGAATCGTTTATCATAACTCATACGCATAGATCCTTTGATCTATGGAGATCCGTTGATCTCAACTAAGATCCTTTAACCTTAGTTCGCATGCATAAATCCGTTGACTTATGGAGATCCGTTGATCTCAGTTAAAATTATCATTTTTTTGTTCAATTCGTATCGTATTGGTCCTTTGACCTTACTTTGTAAGTATACGTTTTATACTCACAATTCATCGTCTTGAAAAGTATTCCATTTCTTAATCAAATCAGGAGACTAACGGTCCAAAGACCATCGATCTGCTAACTCGTTTGGCTCCCTCTCGTATTTCCTGGACCTCATAGCGATCATTAATTAACACTTTTGTTATGCGGAATGGCCCTCTGAACTTCGGTAACAGTTTTCGGCTTGACCCTGTTGGAACCTCACTGACTATTCGCACCAGTACTACATCTCCTTCTTGATACTTCGTAACCTCTTTCTGGTCTTGTCATATCTTTCTTTTTGCTTTCGTTGATCTTCGGTTATGTGTTGGGAAATGCTCTCTTGCAACTCATGTAAATCCAATCTTTCAATTTGAACTCGCACTTCTTATATTCTTTGATTTGCAACCGATTAAACATTCCATTGGTGTGGCATTTATAGCTTGATTAAATGAAGTATTTAGTGAGCATTGAATTTTTTTGTTAAACTGGTCCCAATTGTCAGCTTCTTTTTCTTCTGCTGTCGCAGCCAAAGCGTTAGCAATAGTCTTATTATACCTTTCACATTGGCCGTTGGCTCTCGGAGTAGCAACAGCATTTAACACATGTTTTATCCCAGAAGTTTTGCAAAAGTTATCAAACGTTTTCGAAGTAAAAGCTGTTCCTCTATCACTTATAATACGATTGGGAACATCAAAAAGATAAATTAGGTTCATGAAAGCGTTAACAACATGTTTACTTTTTTGATCACGTACAGGTTCCAATACACGAAACTTGGTAAAACCATCTACAATCACCAACAGAAATTTATTCTTCTTCTTGCTTGTAACAAATGGGCCCACGTGATAGATGTGAAGTGTATGAAATGGAACTGCGATTTTTTCGATTGGATGTAGTTTACCTTGTTTGATTACGTCCGTTTTCTTATAATAAGCACAGTATAAACAAGCCTTGATATACTTTGTGACAAATCGTCGCGCATTTGTGCAAACCAATAATTTTCACAAATGCGCTTTACGGTTTTATCAATGCCCAAATAACCAGAATTATCATGACACAGTCTACATATCTGCATTTTTGCCATTCGAGGAACTACATATGCTAGTTTCCCATCTTTTAACTTCTTTATTTTTATTTTTATAAGGACATTTTTTATGCGCATGACCTAACTTTTTACAATTGCTACACTCAACTTTTGGCCTTCTACAATCACGTGCATAATGTCCCATAAGTCCACAATTAAAACAACAACTTTGAGTCAGCTTTTTATTAATAATACATTTTTGTTTGCGAATATTGAGGAGGCAAAATACGTTTAGCTTTGTTTGGGTTAATAAAAGGTTTAAAGGTTTGAGGCTTAACAGAAATAACTTGACTTAAATGAGGCGGCATATTTCCTAATGTATTTAAATATGCATACAATAAATTTACGTCTGTATGATGTGCCGCTCTAACAGTTCTTGAAATATTTTCATCTGTTATTCCACCAATTATCGCATCTATTAAAAATTCGTCAGGAATTGTCAATTGCAATGTTTGCAATATACGTTTTACCCGTTTCTGGCTTGGTTTTCCCATTTTAATGTTGTTTAAACAAAAGTCAAAAATCAAAAAAAAAACCGTGCCGATTTATATTTTATAGTTTTTTAACGTAAAACGTATAAAAGTACACTTATTTGAGCCGATCCCACTTCTGACAATTTGTAACATTAATTTATATTAAAACGCCAAAATAAACTTTCAACATTATGTAAACGGCCAAAATTTTATAAATAAGACACGAGTGCGCACAACAAATATAATATTCCAGACTACCGGGCTTTTTCTTTTTAAAATACATTCCAGCAGATCTAAAGTTCAACTGTCCAAACAGTTGGATAACAGATGTGGGTAGATTCCCACCATAGTTCGAAGGCTCATTAGTATTCTTATCACGTCCCAGCTTAGGGTTGCTTTTAGCACCTTGTGGTCTTATTTAGGGCCCAGTACTTTTCCGTAGATGACATTATATTTTATACTTTTTTTTTGAAAAGTTGGCCGAAGCAAAAATTATTTTGTTGAACGTTCATTATGGAAAAACTATCAAAAATGTCATCGATCATAAAATTCTCCATTTTCAATAGAAAACTAAGGAAAAAAATAAAAAAGTGTATTTTCATAGGAACACGTGCATTACAGAAATTGAAAGGAGTAAAAAAAAACACTTTTTTTTTCATAGAGTGGGAGAAAATCTTGAAAAACCTCTTATCGAAAAAGGGCAGTTTTTTCGAAATATATAGAAAATGTAATTATTTTGATTTGCACAACCGATGCCTCTCCTGACTACAAAATTAAAAGTACTGTAATCTACGGAAAAGTGAGCGGGCCCAAAATGAGACCACATGTTGCTAAAAGCAACCCTAAGCTGGGACGGTGATAAGAATACTAAAACTATGGTGGAAATCTAGCCACATCTGTTATACAACTTTTGGACAAACTTTAGATCTGGTAGAATGTATTTTAAAAAGGAAAAGCCCGGTAGTCTGGAATATATATTTGTTGTGAGCACTCGTGTCTTATTTATAAAAATTTGGTCGTTGGTCGTTTTGAATCGTTGACCGTTGCAACACTCGACCTCTTCCGCAGTTGGAAATTCTGTAGACGAACGTATTGAACGCCTTGAAAAGTTAGTTGAGCTGTTTGTTAAGCAAGGCCCACAAACAGAAGTAAGGCGTTTAGCAGTGATAAGTGACTGTATCCCAGAGTTTGATCCAGAAAATCAATATTTGTCAGCCACAGTTTGGTTAGAGAAAATTGACCAGATAAAAAATATTAACAATTGGGATGATGTTACAACCATATATCAAGTACAAGCTCGATTAAGCGGGATGGCATGAAACTGGTACAATGGTTTACAGCAATACCCTAGTTCCTGGAGTGAGTGGAAATTGCTAATTTCCACAACATTTCCGGATCATGTGGATTATGCCATGGCCCTGAGAAAGATGATGGGACGCACTAAAGAAAGAGGAGAGACCATGACCAATTATTATTTTAACAAAATGGAATTATTGAGAACATGCAAAATAACTGGCAGAAATGCTGTATCATGCATCATTGATGGCATTACCGATGTCAGGACGCAGAATGGTGCTAGAGCAGGCCGTTACGTCGCGCCAAAAGCTCTATATCAGGAATATTCATCAACGTTACGTGATGATAAATATTATAATATGGTAGAAAATGTTAGGAAAATTCCAAGTATCAAGAGTGAAAATAATCGCTGATGCACGAACCGATGTAAAAAGAGAGCCTTTTAGGAGGGCCGATGTAAAAAGCGTGCAGTGTTACAATTGCAAGTCAAGGGGACACTACCAGTTTGATTGTCCGAAACAAAGAGTGGTGTGTAAAAAGTGCAATCTATTGGGTCACGAAGCCAGTAACTGCAGGGTTCAAGTAAAAAACAAAAAGCCGACCAGAAGCGGGTAAGTCCTCTATAAATATTATTCAAATACCTGAAATTCGAAATTTGAAAACTGCAAACACATGTTATTTTATTGATTGCATTATTAATGGCTTCTCAATTAGAGGCTACGTCGATTCTGGTTGCGGAGCTGTAACAATTAAACAATCAGATGCAAATAGAATAGGTTTACCTCGCGAACCAATTGCGGCTTGGTTACGGGTGGTGGTACTGTTTACGTAAATCAAAAACTAACTGCACAGCTAACAGTGGATTTAGCCTCTGTTAGAGTAGAAGTTACTCACGATTATTCACGATTGTCAAGTTAGGTTATTTAATAATAGTAATAATAATAATATTAATAAAATTGAGTTGCCAAATATTGAATTATTACCGCCACAAAAAGTAGATCTTTATGCTGCTGATACAACTGTCATCCCATCACATCATATGGGTCATATTCTTGTCATTAATAAAAAAAATAAAGGTGACATTTTCATTGATCTGCAGTATAGAAATATACCTAATCAACAACATGTTGTACCTCGCTGTGTAACGAACCTTAATCAAGAATGTTACGTACCTATAGTAAATTGTTCAGATTCAGATATTTATTACGAAAAGGGTAGAGTTGTGGTTAGGGGTTATACTTGTCACGAAAAAGTTGAGAACTCTATTTCTATATTAGGTGCTGAAGTTACGGAATTCAAAGAGTTTGCGATTCACGACGTACAGGCCCAAATCAATCCTAAACTAACGGATTCCGAAACAAATAGATTGTTAAATCTACTTAATGAATATCGTGACTGTTTTGCCACTAGTACGAGTGAAATCGGAAAAACAAACACAGCGGAAATGATAATTACATTAACTGATGACATACCGATTGTATATCGCCCTTATCGCATGGCTTTTAAAGAAAGGGAAGTGGTACGAGGGGTAGTTAATGACCTTATGGAGAATAGAATACTTCGCGATTCATGTTCTCCATACGCCAGCCCCGTTCTGTTGGTTAGGAAAAAGAATGGTGAGCCACGCATGTGTCTTGACTATAGGGCGCTAAACCGCAAAACAGTAAAGGATAAACATCCTCTACCTAGGATAGATGATCTCCTCGACTCTCTTGAAGGCAACCGCCATTTCACAACTCTGGATTTGGCCTCTGGATATCACCAAATTCCATTAAGTGAGGAGTCTATCCCTAAAACTGCTTTTGTGACACCAGATGGACATTACGAGTTTCTAAGAATGCCATTCGGACTCGTAAATGCGCCTGCCGTGTTCCAGAGAACCATAAATCAAATACTGGGCCCACTACGATTCGATACTGCAATGGCATACATAGATGACTTGATAATATTCTCGAAAACCATAGAAGAATGTCTTGAAAAGCTCAAACACATACTTGGTGTTCTTAGACAAGCTGGTCTGACGCTCAGGCCATTTTCTTCAGGAAAATATTGAATATCTTGGCCACGAAGTATCGGAACTCGGTATACGTCCTGGTGTAGACAAGATTAAGGCGGTAGCTGAGTTTTCCAGACCAACTAATGTACACGATGTTAGAAGGTTTCTAGGATTATGCAGCTACTTTAGAAAGTTTATAAAAGGATTTGCGTATATTGCTAGAGCAATATCTGCCCTCACCAAGAAAAACGCAATCTTCGCTTGGGACTCCGAACAACAATCTGCTTTTGAAGAATTGAAAAAGAAGCTTACTGGGAGACCAACGCTAGCTATATATAACAGAGACTTAGAAAATGAAGTACACTGCGATGCGAGTCAAATCGGATTAGGGGCTATTCTATTGCAAAAACAAATAGATGGGAACTTAAAACCAATCCAATACTTTAGCCGTGCGACCACAGAAGCTGAAAGAAAATATCATTCATACGAGCTAGAGACATTGGCGTTGGTGGAGGCTCTCAAAAAGTTTAGAGTTTACCTTATTGGCAATAAGTTTAAAGTTGTGACAGATTGTAACTCACTGCGTCATACCTTGATGAAAAGAGACTTAGTGCCGCGCATTGCTAGATGGTGGCTTGGGATGCAGGAACTTGACTTCGATATTGAATATCGCCCCGACACAAAAATGGCACATGTAGATGCGTTGAGTAGAGGACCAGTGCAAAATATCGAAAACTTCGACATTATGATTGTTAACGTATCTGAAGAGGACTGGATTTTATCAGCACAACTGCAGGATGAACTTTGTAAACGCATCATAGAGTCATTGTCAGGAGAAAGACCAGATAGGGAGAGTCAGGGAAATCAGAAAAGATACTGCCTTAAGGATAACCGATAAGGTTGTATAGAATTACACCTGGTGGTCCAAGATGGGTAGTACCAAAAGCATCTAGGCGTACTATTGTTACGACACACCATGATGGTGCTGGCCATTTTGCTCTCGACAAAACATTGGGAGCCATAAGTACCAGATACTGGTTTCCAGAAATGTTATGTTATGTTAAAAACTATATAAGATCTTGTTTAGGCTGTCTCTATAATAAAATTCCATCCGGAAAACAAAACGAAAGTCTAAATCCAATAGAAAAGCTTAGTGTGCCCATGGATACACTACACATCAGCCATCTTGGACGCTTTGTTACGAGTATTAAGAAAAATGCTTATTTAATAGTTGTAGTGGATGCATTTACAAAGTTTGTTTTCATGAAGGCAGGACCTAATACGAAAACTTTACCAGTGACACGTTTCTTGTAATCCATCATTGTAATGTTTGGTGTATCAAGAAGATTAATTTGTGATCGAGGCACAGCATTTACAAGCAAAAGCTTTACGGGCTTTTGTGAGACGTTAGGTATTAAACGTGTTTTATGTGTAACAGCGACGCCTAGAGCTAATGGGCAAGTGGAGAGGATGAATCGCTCAATCCTGTCGGCCTTTACAGCTTTTATTGAAGATGAATCCAGTTGGGATGAATCAGTGAGTAAAGTGAGGTGGGGAATTAATTCGACGGTTAATTCCACGACCGGAAAATCACCTTACGAGGTTTTCTTTGGTTACCGCCCACGAAACGTGAACGAATCTTTTCTGGCTTCAGAAGTCATATGTGAGAATGGCAAGACTTGGAAGCTATGCGTAAAGAGGTAGTAGAGGTTATTCGAAAACGGCAACGAATGCAAAAAGAGTTTTATGATAAAAGGCATGCCTCTGTTACGAATTACGAAGTTGGCCAACATGTGGTGGTTCAAGCCAATAAGGTCTCCAATGACGGAAGGAGTAAAAAACTTGCACCTCGGTATAAAGGTCCTTTTGTTGTAACAAAAGTACTAGATAACGATAGATACGTAGTTGACGAAATAGTAGCTGCAGGACTGCTTATACGGACATATGTCCTTCAGATAGAATGAAACCTTTTGTTACGACAGTTACTGATGATGATGATGATATCAGTAGCAACCATCAGTAGACGAAAAATGTGTTTCGTCTTCTGAATTTATTTATAATATAGGTAACTAATTAAGTTTTTTTTTAGTTTTTTTTAGTGAATTTAGCTTCACGAGGTCGTGAAGTGTAGTCAGGAAGGCCGACTGTAATCTACGGAAAAGTACCGGGCCCAAAATGAGACCACATGTTGCTAAAAGCAACCCTAGGCTGGGACGGTGATAAGAATACTAATGAGCCTTCGAACTATGGAAGGAATCTAGCCACATCTGTTATCCAACTGTTTGGACAAACTTTAGATCTGGTAGAATGTATTTTAAAAAGGAAAAGCCCGGTAGTTTGGAATATATATTTGTTGTGAGCACTCACATTTTATTTATAAAATTTTGGTCGTTTACAGTACTTTACATATTTTTTCCAAAAAGTATGCAGAAAGAAGTGATGGACATTTTTTCGGAAAATTTTGAATCAATCTTACATCAAGAATTAGTTTATTTGCGATTTTATCAAGTTTTTTATTAAAAATTCAATCGATGACGTTACACCAACGTCATATTGATTTCCTGTACTATTTTAAAACCAAAGACTTATTACTTGTAATATGTCACTGACAAGGCAAAGTTTCGCTCTATCGAATGATGTAATAAAATATACAGAATGCTATGTAAAATAATCGATTTAGGTCTGTTTCCGGTAAAACCGGAAGTGATATTCAATTGTTTTCTTGTATGTGATAAATATGAGTTTTCGGAAACCATGTTACCGATCCGAATTTCAAAATTCTGACTTAAGAGATAAATGATCATTCTTAATAAAAATTGCCAATGTCTTGATGTCAAAAAAACTTTAGTGAATTATCAAATTTTTACATGAAATACTAAGAACCCAACGAACAAATGTAAATTTTAAGATTTTTTTTTAAATTCTTAATTATATTTATTTTTCTTGTATGTATTTTCAGCATCCTGGAGGTAGCGAGCTTATCACGGAATACGCCGGAAAAGACGCCACAAAAGCGTTCGACGACTTTGGCCACTCTTCAGACGCTAAAAAGATGTTAAAAGCTTATAAGATCGGCGAAGTGGTCGAGGTAAGAATATTTTTTGAGTAAATTACACTCATCACACAATGATTTTGCACGCCATGTGTCATCAGTACACTTTGGAATCGACCACTGTCCAAATGAGCATATTGACTCCAGCTTGTTAAATAGAACTGGAACAAGTCAATCTATTGTAGCGTTTTTACCCGTTCGCTAAGGTGTGAATTAAAATACTCAACTGATTACACTACTAAACACGATCAATCACGACTACTACAAATATTTATTTAAAACTCGCGCCAATATTCCCAACTGGCAACAGGCCTCCCAGCAGCGACGCGGCTCGTTATATACTCGGCTGACCATGCATCCATCATGTTCCACGCGTCTCCAGAGACATCATGCGCTTCACGCACTTGTGTCGTTACACTATTATATAGGAGCTTTTTAGAAAGTACACTATGCTCAACAGAGTCAAGTCGAGAGTTTTTCATGAATCGCTCAGTTCCGCTCAGTTTAAGCAGTCACTAGATAGGGATATTGCTGGTTAACGTGCCTTAAAGGGTAAAATTTACCTCTTATTTCTCTCAAAAATCATCAAGCTACTTTGATGGCCCTGATGTTTTAGATTTGTTGGATTTCGATTCAAATGAATCAAGGTAGATATTAACAAGGGCATCCACAAAAATATAAAGTAGACATTAACATATTATGATCTCAATTTATTGTTCCGCTGTTCTGTGGATGATACAGCTGATACCTGCAGCATCACTCCTTCTTGAATTGAATAAAGATTGTTGGTCTGATAGAGAGACATCACCAACATTGACCACATTTGAGGATTCTGGAATATTTGTAAATAAAAAACTAAGATACATAAGTCATCGAATCTAAGTATTTGTTCTCGTTGTGTGTCATTTATTGGTTACCATTTTTTATTTAGACCTTGATCAGTAAAAAGAAAAATCACTGGTGAGGTAAGCATAGTTCAGTTCTTACTGCTGCTTTGGAGAAGTCAATAAATCCCGGTTAGATATCGACCAATGGAAAAAATGTGTAATAAAAAAAAATCCTCCTCTAAAAATCACTTTTTCTTCTTAGAGTGTTTAGATGTCCGAACTTTGATGGAATAGTTGAGTGGTTGAACCACGTTCTTAAGGTTTTCAACCACGATATTTTCTTTGTGTTTGCCTTGAAGGATCTTCTCCGAAAGGACATATATAACATATTGTCGACGGTATGATGTAACACTGTCTAATGACAAAGAGCAATTGTTTCATAATTTCCCTAATTTCTAACTGTTTTTTATAGAAATTGGGTCATAAGAAAGGAATTTTAATTCCAAACAAAAAATGTGTTTACAAGAATGTCCATTAATCTAATCGTTTCCAAGTTAAGGGACAATTAGTCCAATAGTTTCCAAGGTAAGAGAAAATTAAGAAAAAATTTCCAGTTGAGAAAGAGCAATTCATAATTTGCCTAATTTTCAACCGATTTTCAGGAACGTTAAGTCATAATAAAGAAATTATAATTCTAAACAAAAAATGTATCTACAAGAATTTCCATTAATCTAATCGTTTCCAAGTTAAGGGACAATTAGTCCAGTAGTTTCCAAGGTAAGGGGAAATTAAGAAAATATTCCCAGTTGAGAAAGAGCAATTCCTTCATAATTTGCCTAATTTTCAAGCGATTTTCATGAAAATTGGGTCAGAAGAAAGGAATTTTATTTCCAAACAAAAAATGTATCTATAAGAATTTCCACTAATTTGGATAGTTTCCAACTTAAGTGGAAATTAAGAAAATGTCCTTGAATTACAAAGAGGAATTCCTTCCTAATTTCTCTAATTTTTAACCGATTTTCGTGAAAATTGGGTCATAAGAAAGGAATTTTAATTCCAAACAAAAAATGCATTTACAAGAATTTCCATTTATCTAATCGTTTCTAAGTTAAAGGACAATTAGTCCAATATTTTCCAAGTTAAGAGGAAATTAGGAAAATATTCCCAGTTGAGAAAGAGCAATTCATAATTTGCCTAATTTTCAACCGATTTTCACGAACGTTGGGTCATAAGAAAGAAATTTTAATTCCAAACCAAAAATGTGTCTACCAGAATTTCCATGAATCCAATAGTTTCCAAGTTAAGAGAAAATTAAGAAAATATTCTTGAATTACAAAGAGAAATTCCTTCCTAATTTCCCTAATTTTCAACCGATTTTCGTGAAAACTGGGTCATAAGAAAGGGATTTTTATTCCAAACAAAAAATATATCTATAAGAATTTCGAATAATCCAATAGTTTCCAAGTTAAGAAAAGTTAAGTTCCAGTTGACAAAAAGGCAATTTCTTTGTAATTTCCCCAATTTCGAACCAATTTTCATGATAATTGATGAGTTTTTAACTATAATTGAAAAAATCATTGAAATTCTTGCAGTAGATGATGTGATATTAAAAGATTTATCACAGGAGTGCCTGTACTCAATAAAATCATTAATCTCTTGCCCAGTCCAATGTCGAAAAAACACTGCTGAGATAAACATGTTATTACATCCAAACCGATGAGGTTTTTAAGGTTGATAAATCACTCACGTGATAAAGATGAATAACTTAATCGGTCTAAAATCTTTACTCTTGACCCTATTGAAATGGAGATGTTGCTTATTCTTATATAGAGAAACTCCCCAGGAAAATGTCGAAAATTGAAAACTTAGACGGTTAAAACCGAATCTGTTCAGTTGCAAATAACGATTTTCATTGTCGGGTTACGGCATCGAAAAATAATAAAAGTCGAGTTTTACATCCTTATTATATTATCACAGTTACCGGCAGAGGCGTAAAAATGTTATTTTTACGTGCAGATGAGAACTGTAATCTTTTTAAATCCGATTAAAAATATCTCTGATGCGGATTCGTTTATATAAAATACAAAGTGGAAAAGATGTTTGTTAATAATTCATGTTTTTTCATTTTTAGGAGGAACGCAAAGGGAAAATTAAGAAGAAGGAAAAACCGTCAGTAGTAAACGTTAATCCTGCTAAACCGCAAACGAGGTACGTATTTATTGTTGAAGGAACAGTTTTATATTTATGGAAACTAGTTAATCATATTTATTGGGAGTCCTACAGCAGACCTACATCAACATTGCACACTGAATTTTGGCACCGCTCTAACATTGTACTTAAGGACTCAGCATCGTTATATAAATCATTTTTACGTGACATTCTATACTGGATTTCAGCATTCCGCTATACGATTGAACATAAGAAATGTCCTATAAATTTAAATAATAAGAAATATAAATTTATTTTTAATTTTTAGGAGCTGCTTTTCCATTATCACGTGCGGACTCTGCGGTTAGGACCTGACTCAAGAACCATCCAGAACAAGCAGTATAAGCAATACAAGACAACATGTGAATTAGCCAACATATTTTGCCTTAAAAATGTGTGTTCTCTAGGTTTTTTTTAATGTAATTAAATTAAAGAAACATTGTATTGTTCGTAAAAATAATATGCGTCAACGTTCACGTAATTGATTAGATAATTACGTACGTCTTATTGTGATACATGTGGCTATAGACTCATGATATAATTTTATGTATCATTATTTAAAAATAATTAATTAATTGATAAGGAAACTGTTGTATCATAGCATTATTGTGATAATCATTTTCATTATTATAAATTATTTACTTTATCTAATAAGCTTCCTGATGCTGTAAAATGACTAAATTTTATCGGCTGATTAATATAAAATTTTTGACACCTTTATGATAAATGACCAAAAAAAAAATTAAAATTACAAATTCTTTGTAATGCTTTTATTTAGATTTTTTGCCTGTACAGGGTGTCCCAAGTTCGAGCATCATCACTGGGATCTCGAAAACTAGAACTGATACGAGGTCGCTTAATTGGAGGCAACGTTGCGCAATTTTTTGCTCATTAAAACGCCCAATTTCTATCATCATATTAAACAAAAATTAAATATACCTGTTCCTCAATTTTTCACAACTTTTCCATTTAAATTGAAACATTTTACACACCACACTATATACCCTATGCTTCACAGATGATCAAATATATATAAGAATATGACGACCTAGAGTAAATGACAAGAAATCTTATAGAGGAATATGGAAAGTGGGGCCTGAAAGTCAACATGACTAAAACAGAATACATGTGTATTGGGGGTTTACAGCAAGACCTGATACTAGAGGATTGTCATTGGGTCAGATCAAATACCTGCTTTTTTAGTTCGTGATTTATTCCTTAAAACCTTTCTCCAAATTTGGCGAAATGCAAGTCTGTCCAATCTTTAAAAACGATGACAGAAGAAAATGATTTCCCTATTTCCATTATTTGTAATTTGGTCAAAGTTTTTGAAATAGCGATTTTTAACTCTATTAGTCCACTTTAAGGCTTTCCTTAAATATCACGATCACAATATAATTTTTTATATTTATTAATGAAATGTTTATGTTATAATACAATTTATTGCTAAGTCCATAATTATCCGCAGTTATACTGACATCATTTACACAGACAAAGGAAACTATATGGCTCTGTCGAATACGTCAGACATTCCACCAGGGTCAGTTTTGCGACCTTTAAACCTCAACCTGAATGTGACCTTTAAAGGAAAATGGATTGGAAGGAATGAACCTATTAATTGGCCAGCCAGATCGCCTGATTTAACAAAATTAGACTTTTTCATTAGATTTTACTTTACATTAGATGTTTGAACTAAACGGAGATATTGAACATAATAATAATAATAAAATGAATAATATTTTTAATATGGTTGTTTAAATATTATCGTCAATATTTTAAAAACGAATTAAGATAGCTAGCATGTTTACATAAATAAAAATTCATTAAAGTTCCATCTGAAAAAATAACAGGAAATGAAGATTTAAAATGCGTAAAATTTAAATGATAACTACGTATATGAGAAAAAGGAACCATTTAACTCAAAGTAATCCTCCATTCTTCTAGGATCTTAATTTAACCTAATATTGACATTAAATTAACATTTTCGATGTCAGGATTAAATTAAATGATGTAGTGATTATTAATGAATTTTTTTGTAAAAAAAATTATTGCAGTCAAACTACGTATGACAAAGTAGCCTAAGGTAATGCCAAAAAAGAAATGAAAAGAGTGACACTCGATTTAAAAAAAAAGGCGCACTTTCTTGAAGCACCCTGTATATTTCAAAATATTTTCCAGACATGCGCTCACCTCCCAACAATATTTTAAGAGGTTAGAAAATGTTAACTCTTTTCATAGGCTTTATGGAAGACCGATGCATTGTAGGACCCTGTATGTCTACATATCGGGAGTAGTTAATTAACACAGAAAGAAATGGATTTATCTACAGTATGTCTAATAGTCTATGACTACCAATCCATAAACGTTACACTAATCAAAATAACCTTACTTGCATCTCCAAATAAGACGCAATAAGAAATATTTCATCTAAAAAACCACTCATATTTGATGGACAATACAAGAACTAAATCGACTAAATATTGATTAGAAACTGATGGTTATAGATATGCTTTACAAACGTGAAAGGAAAACCAACAGCAGAATGTGGATCCGATCATAAATTGTTATGGGATTGCATCAAGTTGAAACTAAAAAGAATCAAGCAGCACCAGACACGCAAAAGATTGGAGATTTCAAATACAGAAGCATTTCAAGTGGTATTAAAGGAGATTAGCATTTTAGGGACACAAGAAGAAATGTGGAAAGTATTCACCGTAGAAACCTCTGTGGAAATAACAACTTCTTGAAGAGAGAAGAAGAATCGAACTTGTTAAGGTGAAACAGAGAAATGAAAAGAATATTGTAACCATATTGTAAACACCGAGAAACCAGCTGATTCTCCGTCATTCCAGAATGACACAAATGTCACACCGTACGACGTCTCGAAGGTCAGCGGGAATCTTCCAGAACAGCATTCTGCCGAGTATATAAGAAGCCGCGTCACCGATAGTCGTCAGTTCAGTAAAGTTCGGAATATTGGTGCGAAATTTAAATAGTTACAGTAAAAGTAAATATGTCTAGTAGTCAAGTGATCATGTTTTCGTAGTGAAGGATAAAAATAAACTAGTTGACTATTCTCGATTGTTTTAAGACCCATCTAACGAACGGGAAAAACGCTATATTATGTAGGCAGGACAAAAATAAACATATAAATGAGGAATGCGAAGAACTAGGAAGGCATGCAAGCCGTTATGAATGCTTTAATGACTTTTCACATAGCTTAAGACGAATTAGGAGCCCCATTTATAAACCATTTGCCGCTATTTTTTCAATCAATTTTCCTGCGATAGTTCCGCACAGTTTAGCATTTAAATCAGATTGTCACACATATTATAACTCAGCGAATCTGGAATATTGTATATATAGGTGTACGGAATCCTATTTGATTTGATTTATTCAAAACATGATTACCAATGTGTAAAATTAATGGAATTTTTAATTTAGTCATATATGTGCCGATATACAATATTCAAATTAGTTTAGTAATAAAGCATTTCTATGTATAAAAACATACATATTGAGTGGAAATGATGGAAGCCAATATAAGCTGAAATATCGGGCGTACTGTATCAACTTTTAGTAAATATTTGTTGCTATAATTATAAGGAGCTAATAACAAAAAAACATAAATTACAACAGAAAAATTCAATTCATATTTCTATTCTATCACAGCTCACTTTCAACACTCAGGGCTAGATCCTTTAATCATAACCTCAAAGTACCAATAACACCTCTGTTGGTCCTTTGGAGGTTCTCTCAGTAATAAAAAATCTTGTAACAGTAACAGTGCTGCATTGGATATATACAATCTTAGCAATAAAATTCTAAAACAGCTAAGTGCAATTGTCCATAATAATTAATAAATCTTTAATCTTAGGCTGTTTTCGAAAGCTTAGTAAGGCTAAGCCACTTTTTAAAAAAGGGGGATGACTCCTAGAAATTATCGACCCATCTCATTTGTCCCGGTTTTATCAAAGCGAATAGAGGTATATGTTTTAGTAGTAGAATCTCAAACTTCTTGAAAAAACGCTTCGTAAACCACTCCATACATAAAACTTTACATTTATTAGATAGATCAGAAGTTTTTGATAAGAAAATGTTCAGTAATAATAAGGTCTTAATACAGTGAAAGCAACTTAAGCAGCACTTGAAAACTCGTTTGTTGTAAACCCAATTGCTCATTTAACAGGGACATATAAGAGGCGCAGTCGGTAGGATCCTGTGAGTCATTCTAATATCGACAATTACGTACCTTAAAATAACCTAAAAAACACAATCGTACTCTTATACTTTTAAGTCCTTAATTTTTTTCTCTGTTACACCCCAGTACAATCTTGATATGCTCACCTTTTTGGCCGTAAGATCCCTAATAGCAGCTTTGCTGTCCGAGCAGATCGAGACGACGTGTGTCCACAATTTAGAATTTCTACATCTTGATGCAGGGAATACTTCAACTTGGAACTCAGTAACTTCCTATCCACCACAGAGACCTACCTCAGCTCTATTGCTCATTCAGCAGCCGTCTGGATACCAACTGTCCACCTAATGCAGGTCACGAAGTTCTTATCCCCGTTAAGAAGAAAGGGCTTACAACCAGATTTTAGAAACTCCACTAGTTTATCAAAAACATAGAGCCTGAACTCAGTTCTCATAGATTGTATGACAAGATCCGGCACAAAAGCGAAAACCTCGTCTATAGAAAAAAGCATCACTGGCTCTTGCGGAGGTGGTTAGTCACATAGTCGTACACTTTGACAAGGGTATATATAAAATATTTCTGCAAATTGCTGTGATCTCTCAAAGGCCTTTGACTGTGTGTCACGTCAGGTTCTGCTAAGCAAGCTGGTACAAGCATGGTACGAGAGGTAATGTTTTAAGACACTTAGAACTAGAACTCAAACGGTTGAACATTTGAATAAGATTACCAATTGCTATAGATGTGCCACAAGGGCTCACATATCAAGGTCCAAAGTCATGAGGGTAAAGATCTTTTAGAACTTCAAGTAGCTGCGAATTTAACAACTGATGATCTCCAAACAAAATAGAAAAAGTTGAGCCTGTCTAGAGTCTGAGAAAAATAATGTGTAATAAAAATCCAACTGACAATTGTAGACCTTTATTTAAGCAATCACAAATTTTAACAATGCCAGGCTGGTATAATATCTGTTGTATATAAAAATATATGTCTTTCTGAATTTGGTACAGCATTGCTAGTGACATGCATCCATATTTATTCTACACTATATATAATTGAATATTTGTAACAATAAATAAATTACGAAATATTAATCAGATATATGGTGTCCTTCTTACTAGAGGAGAGTCTACACAGTGAAAAATCTACATACAGTAAAAGCTCTTTATTCGCGAGGTATACGTTCCGTAAATATGCCGCGAATAAAGAAACCGTGAATATGGAATGGTAATATATATGGTATTATAGGGCATACGTTCCTAGGTGACAAAATAACAAACAAGTACATACATACATATATATAAAAAATGAATTTAGTTGAAGTTTTTGACCATATTGATTAATTATTACCTTCAGGCTTCGGCAATGGCTTAAAGAAATTTGTAATTTTTTCTTGCTTGGCATTTTTTAAAAGCTCCTTCAATTCATTCTGATATTCAACAGTGGCATTAGCAATTTGCCTCTTAAAAATAAGACTTCGTTCCATAGATGGATCAATTTTGATAAAAAAATCACAATGTTCATTTGCCATTCTTAAACCTTCGCTAAGTATTTTTGAATTAAATGTCACGCTTCCAGTGCTTGTTGAAGCCTCTTCTTCAATAGTTTCAGTCAAATCTTCATCTTGCGATTCAAGCAACGTCTGAATGTCACTTGATTCTATCTGTTCGAACCCATCTCGTCCTATTTCATTCGCAATTTCGGCTATGTTTACAGTCAAAGTTTGAATTTGCACAGATTCTTCGTCATTTCCTGTAGTCAGAGCGGCCTATGTCAAAGGAACCAATACAGCGGCGATATCATTTAACAATATACTTTGGGTATAGTTGTAATAAGGTTAATGTTACTTTTTTATTCGTCCATTTGACGCTGCGTTTACAAAGGATATTTCGTTGAATACCGATTTGAATCCTTTTTAGCAATATATATGTACCGACGTACTGATTCGTTCCGCGAATAAAGACATTTTTAACCCCGAATATAGGAATTGGGTCGCATTTTTTTAATCCGCCAATAGTGAAAACGCGAATGAAGAGCTTTTTCTGTACTTTGCCAGATTTAATATACTAACATAATGTATTATTTAAGATTGTTGAGATTACAGGCCCTGTGGCACCGTTGCTTTCTAAAATGCGCAGACGTTCGTAGATGTGACCAATCAAAAGTCTGTCAGTCCATTGACTTAAAGGCAACGTCGTACCTAGCACTTACACCCCTCTCACTTCATCATTCATCACCCTGATTCAACCGTTTTGATCATTTTGGTCTCCCATTAAATAGAGACGGAATGACATGGAAACATGGAAGTCAGATAACAGAAAATCTTCATTAAAGAGACCGATATGCTCGGAAAATCGCAAGTGAACATCCAATAGCACCATTGACATTTATATTTCGAGATTTATGTCCACTGATTATTCTTCCCCAATGAGACCCTAGTCAAAGGCTTTGGAATAATCTAGTAGAACCAAATTGTCAGATTGATTATAAAGATGGCAGTTGGACTGCTTGGGTCACTCCTACAGCCAAATCTAATGATTGCAGGGTAGAAACTCTATTAGAGCTTGGAAGAATGTCGATTTTTTTGATGTCGCAACTTTGAATAGGATAACTTCCAAGCATCAGCAAGAATATATCATCTATTTTCTCCAAAAAACAAGCATGTCATTTCAAAAGTGAAAGTTTAATTTACGCATAGCTGCACGTGTTTCGCTCGCTTCAGAACATCATCAGGCCTTAAAACAAACCACGCATTCATCAGGATAAGTAGTTCATGTTTCTATAAACTCGATCTCAATTTCTTCGACGATGCTAGTCCAAATTGAAAATTCTGCTCTTGTATTGCCTGTTGGAGTTAATGAGTTGGGGTTTTCTGGAGGTTTGATCTAAAGTCTGATTTTCGGCGAAGTCGTATTTGTAAAATTAAGAATAAAAGATTTCTTTGCTTTAAATAAATGAAAGTTTCTATTAATTCAATAAATATAATCGACGCTTAAAAATCGACGCTTAGGCCCCGGACTAAATAAGAAATAAATCGAGGCATAATTATTAGTAATTAAGCATATACCGTAAATACAAATATTGAAACCGAAATGAAGTCAGCCGAATATTAGTCCGGAAGCATTTAGATATTCCACTATAGGATTCGGCCGATGGCATAGCTGAATGTGTATTGTGTAATGAGGTTGCACAATGATTTCTTGAAAAACATAAAATATAAGATTTTTAACAGTTTATTATCTCAGAATCATTAAACTAAATCGGACATGTTTTGTTACACAACAACTTTTATATTTTTATTAAATTTTTTCTACAGAGTAACGCAAAAAAGATAGTGGGGTAGTCAAATTATACAGAAACATACTAATTATAAAACAAACTATAAAAAATAAAACATTACATATATGGCTTATACAACTATGACTTGCATCAACAATCTCTGCAGTCTGCATTTCGGCACTGCTGCAACATTGTACTTATTACGTGGCATTCCATAATGCATTTCAGCACATTTCAACATTCCGCTATACGATTCGGCACCTTAAATAGTTTTGACACTATTAAAACTACTTACCTTAAACCCATACCAAGACAGGAAAGTGACTTGGTATGGGCTTAAGGTAACTAGTTTAGCTTGTCCGGGAACCATTTTTATAAGGGGATTATAATGTTTATTGAATTACTGTAGCAAGTCCGATGAAAATTTCTGACCATGCACCACTGACTTCTCTTAAAATACAACAGAATTTTTAATAAAAAAAAGACCGCTTCAATTGTCTTTAATCTCGTCGAAACGTATCCTACACCTGTAGCTTTCCCATCGGAATTTCTACGTCACTCATATTTCAGCAGTCAGCAGGAGAAAAGTTACGTTTTCCAAATGCACGATGGACGAAGGGGGAGCGTAATCTCTGGACCCTCAAGACATTAATTATGTATGAGGATACAAGGACATTCCTAATTGATGTCATCTTAAGTTAGATAAAAGTTGGAACTTCAAAATATTGTTCAAAATCGACTATCGAGTTTAAACCATGCACGAAGAAGAAAGATTGTCCACTTGCCTGGAATTGAGGTCTTCAAACTGCGTTAAGAATGGATGTGTCATCAGCCAACAACTTACTACTTCTAAAAGGCCAAATCAGTCATATAGAACAGAAATAAGGGAGCAGAACGTTGAAGCAAACAACATTAATTATTGTTTGTGTTTTCAATCATTGAAATAAAATTAGAACCTCTCTACGGTCATATATCTGAAGTTACGAAGGAGACAAGATGACTGAGATAGTCCAAAGCTTTAGGCAAGTCGCAAGAAACCTCTGCCGAAACGTGATTTCATTAATTTAGGTTTCATCCCTCATTTCTTTCTATTAGCTCAACAAGGGAAGGAATAAATACTGAAAGGGAATTTTCAAGAAAACCAGTGTCTTTTTCTTTGTAGTTGTAGAATTACTACGTGTTTAAGGATACTAGGCAAAAAGGCCCTTACTTAAGAAGTAATTTAAAGCATCAGTAAGATATCATTATGACCATAAGACTTTAAGAGAGAGACTAATTTTACGAACATCCACAGAAACTAAGAAGACATTAGTGAGATTACTATTTAAAATAAATATGTAGGAAGAGCAAGCAGATTACAGTGAGTTAGACAAGTTTATCTTTACTGTCTCTATCTGAGAACATGCTCAGAAATTTCAATAGCATTCCTTACGACGCAGCAAGCTCTATCCACATGCTGTCAGTCCTGTGGTGTTTTAAACACATTTTGTCTTCCGTTTTTCTAGGAGGAACATAAATATTAAATATAGATGGGAATCAGAGTATTCAGTATAGCCTGTAAACTGCAAATTCGTCCCTCAGCTGCCTCAACCTGATCTCCCTGTCTATACCCTCTCTCTAGCTTTTCCTTAGTCTTCCTTGAGCAAAGTATATTTCTTCTATGTAGTGACCTGATTCTTTCCTTTAGAGATTGTAGTCAAGATCAACAGGCTCTAGATGAAGTTGTAACTCTGGATTCGGGATTGATCTGGCGATCTATCTTGTGTCAGAGTACAGAGAATAAAGAGTACCTTTTTGGTCATCGAACTTTGTTGCGGTATGTACAATTTAACATTTTCTGTCCGTGTGACAATCTGATTTAAACGAATGATATATAAAATATAAGTGTGTAAATACATCTCTTGATTTTTGCATCAATAAAAGATAGGAAAAAAATCCAAAGCAAACCGCTGATATTGGAAACCTGAAGGCAAGACAAAGAGAAATAGATAATGATCCTAAGCTTGATAGTCAACGGGAATCGATTTGCTTTGATCTAAAACCGCAATAATCCGGGCGCAAATGATCTTATAATTGCATTAAAAAAATTGGTGTTTCACGTATATAAGTCAAATGTAGACCACATAAAAATTCTTAAAGGCCCGGACTATACCGACTTTCTTTAATCTTAAATCGCAATAATCCGGGCGCAAATGTTCCTATAATATACTTTTTTTTTTAATTAATTTAAATATTGATATTTTTTGATAAGTACAGTTAAGCGTGCCTGTAAAATCAATTTTGAAAAATTAATATGGTCGACATATACAAATCCAGCCATAGACTGCGGACTCAATAATAATAATTAATTGGAGACATTTCCAACTGTATTAAGCACATACCTGTAATTTGTTTTACATCTCTCTTTAGCGTACTTATAAGACCGAAATTCAAAAATTACATGTGATACGATTTTAAATCTGGACCTGTAAGCGTCGAAAGTCTCAATATTAGTCCGGTAAGGATTTTTACAAGCGGATGGTCTCCCTACTTAATAGACCTCTGCCTGCATATTTGATGCTATACATTTCAATGGTGATTTGCGACATTTCTAAAGCCTTTGATTACGTAAATCACAGTGTCTTACTTGCCCTTAAAGCATATGTAGTTAAATCTTTTGTTAAACTGATGAACATTGATGACTAATGCTAATGTAAATCCTTTCCACATGCATATAAAACCTAAAAAAAGCAATAAAAAGCACCGATAAAGGAATAGCAAACACGCTCGAAATAACCATACAGTCTATCACATCACCTGCCAAATAAATAAAAATCACTCCAATTTAGCTAATTATCTATGCAAACATCCGATGTTAAACACCCTTTATTATTAGGTTTATGATATTTATCCCGAAATTCGCACTTAAATATTGACGTCCCGATAAAACAACTAATGCCCCCTTGACGTATGGACTAATATCTAATAGATTTACAGTGCAATTCTCGTAATTCTTTGATTCGCTGTACTTGGTTTTAGGAAACATTTAATTGATGACGAGTAATTGCCAAAAATATCCATAATATACCAACGTTACCTTAGTCCAACCTTAGTCTTATAATTATAGTCCCACCCAAATTAAATATGAGATGGTTGAGACGTGTTTCTCTTTTTTAAACTTTGTCTATGATTTTCTATTGCATGTTAATACATGGGCATTGTGGAACTCAAAAAAGAATTTTGCCAGGCATGTATGAGCTCTAGAAAAAGCAAAGAACCTCATTCCGTTACCACTTCTGTACAAACTAACATAAATTCAATCCAATGTCGCGGAAGAAGCTTACACTAGTATATACCGGTCTGGTAAATGAAGGTCTTGCGTGCAGAAGTCAATATATTTACTTGCAACAACAATCCTAAGTCACAAGCTAAAAAGAGAACGATAGCATTTCTGCTACTCCTCTCTTTTCTTATTGCAGTCCAATCTAAATTAAGTATGAGATGGTTGAGACGTGCCTCTCAGAGACAAACGCAAGTAAAGAATCTATGACGAATTGTCGTTCTCTTTATCTATGATTTTTCTGTTGCATGTTAATGCATGGATTTGGTATAATGGTAAGAAGCATACATTAGTATATCGGCCTGGCAAACGAAGGTCTTGCGTGCGGAAGCCAATGTAAATTGATTAGAAATAACAAGTCTAAGTTAAGACGTGCTTCGTATTCAGCGGTAAGCAAATTGAGGAATGCCCTTCTCTCTTTTTACTTAAAGCTTTGCCTATGATTTTCTGTTGCACGTTAACGCATGGATATTTCCGCACTCTAGAGAGAGAGAAATTTGTCAGGCAGATTGAAGTTCTAACCTCCTCTTTGATAGTGCCAATGACCAACAGATTCAAAATGGTTGCCAAGAAGCAGTTGGAATGCTGCCGATAGCTTTGGCAATATAATGGCTTCTAAGTCACTGGAAGTTTCAATGGAGCCACCCTGGATTTAACCATAAGTTAACAACTAGAGTGTACCATTGTAATATTATATTATGTGCGAGGAGTGCAGCGATGACCTTACTAGTTAAAATTAATATAAATCAACTAAAACTGAATATAAATCACCTCGTGATTAGGTTCACGCCTCTAAAACGTGTCAACGTGCTTTTTGCGGTAAATTACAGACGGTTCAGGGGGATTTAGTTATCTTTGCAGCAGGGCATTTTTCACGTACGTATTGACCCATAGCAAACAATTAAATTCGGTTTTAAAATTTTATTTAATTACCTAAAGAGTGATTATATTGAGGCGTATAAAAACAGCTATTTTTTTCCAAGCATAGGAAGGCTGTAAAATAAAGCTGAATAATTTTATTCTATCTTGATCAATACTTCTGCTCATACCTAATTAAAATGGCTCTCGTTTCTATCAGTAACCTTTTTGATTAGGCTTTAGATATTGCGATTATGAGATTTTTTAATAAATGAAATTTGATTTTCCCGCCTTAATTTGGCCACGCCTTTCTACCATTTTGATAGGTCCAATTAGGCACGTTAAACTGTCAAGTTAGTTACAATAGTTTCCGTTGCCAAGCGAGAGGACGCTAGCTGATTTGTCAGAAGAATTTCTATCAGTTTGTATGCAACCACCGCTTCCCTATAGTTTTGTGCAGGACAAGAAGAAGAAGAAGAAGAATAAATTAATATTAATATTTTTCTTTTGTTTCTTGGGCTTTGCAATAAAACACGTGGAAATACTTGTTATTTCTTTTCAATTTAATGATTAGCCTCTTGCTAGAAAACTGATAATTACAGACTTAAAATTACACTAATGAAGTGATCGATGAAAAAATAAATTTATCCTGAAGCGCTAGAAAAATTGAAGGGACGCATAAAGCACTAACAGATACACACAAGATTAAGAAGAAGGTGAAGAGGAGGAAAAAGAAGAAGTAGAAGAAGAAGAAGAGAAATAATGAATAAATTCAGACAAAAAATAAATATTTACATTTTTCTTCTTATTACCTAAAAAATACGAGCTTTTGACAAAATAAAAAGCGAGCGGCGGACACAAGTAGCGACATCTCTGGGCACCATGGTACCCCACTTACTATTAAGGATCCCTCGCCGCTAGGAGGCCAGTTGAATATTGGCGCGACTTTTAAATCGTAATAAATAGTATGAAGTAAATACAGTGTAAATAATTGTTTCTAGTGGTGTGTTCGCGTATAATAAATCAGTTGACTATTTTTGTGTATCGAGTGTTTTAATTCATACCCAAACGAACAGTTAAAAGTTGAAAGGAGCTTTAAATAGTCTTAAAATCTGAACTTGAAAGTTAATAACAAATTATTCCAAAAGCCTACAAATTTTTGTAAACATTTATAGATAAAAAAAGGGAAGGGAAATAAAGAAACTACTTCAAAGATCTGAAAGAGTTAAACAGTGCTTTGAAGAAATCGCTATAAGTACCAAGAAAAATATTAAAGCTTCAAAGGCCCTAGAAAATATTCATGGAAATTGTTAAGGTTTACTTCAATTAAACACCTCAATCGTTTTGACAGCGTCAAAGTCAGAAGTTCATGGCGGAGAGAAAGGTGAACGTGGCACGTTGCTGTCAACTACTAACATAACGCCGTCAAATAAGCCCTCCACCTTTCTTACATATTAAGTGCATTTCTTAAATAAAGAAGTGGTTCACGATGGACTTGTTTGTTTGATTCACCTATAAAAATACAGTCCACAAATAACCCTTGCTGTTCCCAGCATCAGAGACACAACACAATTTGTTGATCCAGCAGCGGAGCAGCAACAAAACAGAAATATACATGATTTCATCTGCCTCGAATAAATACATTGTTTGAATTTCCAATGAAAATATGAAAACTTAAATATTAATTTAATAGTCAAAAGAATTCTGCGAATAAAATTTTAAAAAATAACGTCCAAAAGATAACGAAAAACAAACTACAAATGGATTAAAATGCCTAAAGGAAAAATGTCTCTAGAACTCTGGAATAGATAAATCAATGATTTAAAAAACAGGAAAAAATCACATGAGTTCATCTGCCTTTGAGTGTCTTCAAATAGCAGAAAGTTTTTTTTTAAATTGCTTTAAATGGAAAATATTGAAAAACTCGAGGAACTTCAAACGTCGAAGATTAAATCGAAACTCAAAATATAAGATAAGTTACTTGATTTTTAAATGCTGAGGACTTTATTTGAAAAACCTGAAGATGTAAAAAATTACTCCGAAAGCCTGGAATAGATAATTAATTTCCAAAAAAACAAAAAAACTGTTTTAATTTTATACCTAAAATAAAAGGCAAAGAGCACAAAAAAAATTAAAATGTCCTCAAATTCCAAAAAAAACGCAAATTATCTCCAAATGCCTTGGATGTGACATAAAATAGCTTGACATTGGATAATTGGAATAAAATTGAACTATTTTCCAAAAGTCTGGATAACAAATGGCTACTGCTTACTAACATTGTATTAGTTAAATTAAATATTGTATTATATTGGTCCTCGTTTATCGTCTTAGAATAGGATCGAAATTCAAGTAAGATAGTAGTAGTAGTAGTAGTAAGGGTGAGGGAGCTAGAGCTCGGCAAGTAGGCCTGAGCAGTCCCTTTTCGCCAACCCCAGAATCACCCACCCCTACGCCTCCACTCCCAATGCGCGGTCTCCACTGAGTCGGCCCGTCCTTTTAATAAAGGCTTGCACGTTGTCCCAGTCCAGATCTTTAAGATCTTCCCGCTGGAGTGTCGTTGCTCCGAAAATTTTCCTTCTCACAGATACCTAGTATGTGGTATGAAGTTTCCTCCCCTGTACCGCAATTCGGATAGAGTGGGCTTTCTCTTATCCCAAGAAGGTGTAGATGCCTGTTTAGTTTGTGTTGTGCCCGGTCAGGATTCCCACCACGTCTTTGATACTTTGTCGGGTCTTTGTTAGCAGTCGCCTTGCTTTAGAGCCGTCGTGGTCTCGTATCATTTCCTTGGCCTGTCTACATCCTTCTGTCCTTCTCCAATTCTTCCTTGTTTTTTCCCAGGCCCAATTATTAAGTGCCTGGGAGATTTGTTTTTTTGCTAAGACCGAGACAAGGTTCGGGGCCTACGAAGGGGTTAACGGAACCTTGTCTTGCCAGTTCGTCGGCCCGCTCATTGCCCTCAACACCTTGGTGTCCTGGGACCTACCTCAGTCTCACTTTCTTGTGTGCTGCAAGCCTTTCCAATGCGTTTCTAAATCGTCTTGAGGTCAGCTTGACTATCGGAGTAAATCGTCCGTTACCTTCCAATGCCTCTCGTTTGTTCGCTTCTTCGAGTATAGCAAACACCTCCGCTTGGAAAACTGTGGTGTGTTTCCCTAGCGGGAAGGCTTCTCCTGTGTTCGTTTCCATCCTATACACCGGCTCCGACTGAATTGGTGCTTTTTATCCATGATCCATCTGTGTACCAGGCCTGGAAACCACTTGGCTCTTTAATTTGGTTCGCCGACCATTCTTCCCTTGTCGGGATTTCGACTTGAAACCCCTTCTTTAACCTTAGTTTGCCACTTTCTGTAGTGCATCTGGATGTCAGAATTGGTATGTTCTTACACATCCTGAGAGCAATCGTCATATGGCCTTGTCCTAAGTGAACATTGCGCCACCCTCCGCTATCTTTCATCCTCTTGTACGCCGCCATGGCCTCCCTCTCAATCCAGATATTTAGTGGTGCCGCAGGTGTTGTTCTCATAGCTCCAGTAATTCCCAAGCAGACCAGTCTTTGCAGTCTGGTCAGCTTTTGGGCGTTGGTTGGTGACTTTCAATACGGCTGGCCACCATACCACGGATCCGTACGAGATCCTCGGTCGTATGACTGCGGTATAAAGCCACTGGAGAACGTGGGGTTTAAGACCCCATCTTGTACCTATTGTTCGCCGTAATTGCCATATTAGGGCTGTTAGTTTTAAGGTCGGGGCACACATATCCGTACCGAGACCGCACCGTGCCCGCAGCGTGTCTCGGTGCGTTATCTCCCAAAACACACGTCTCCGACACACGGCCGCATCCCGCATCGCATTGGACGGTCACGACGCACTTCAAAGTATTCAGTTTGGATCGAAACTTAATTGGGTTGGTACATGTTCTTGAAATTTGGTAATAGTGAATTAGCAACGCTAGCTATTGCATTGGATGAAGAGGAAGAAAACAAAGTCAGAAATAAAAAGAAAAACTTGAGAAGAAAATGGATACACGGTGCTTGGAAAGCAAGAACTACAGAAGGAGAATTCAGCACACTATTTCCTCATCTAATGGATGACGAGACAAAATTCTATCAGTACTTTAGAATGACACAATCCACGTTTCATAAGCTACTGAAAAACTTGGAAAAAAAATTGATGAGGAAAGATACCTCTTAAAGGTTATCAATAACACCAAAAGAAAGGCTAGCGGTGTGTTTGAGGTTAGTTATTTACATTATAAAATAAAACACATTTACATTATAAGATAAAAGCCAAAAAGGTCAATCTTTCTAATATCAACTTTCAAATTTTAGTTTTGATTTTTACATGTGGACATGTAAACTTTTTAATTTTGATTAATGTAAGAATTTTAAATTGTGTTTGTCGGTATGTGGTGTTGCTTTGGTGTCGTGCCATTTCCGTACGTACTATTTGCGTACAAGAGTTTTTAAGGATCATTTAGTGCCATATCTGCGTACCATAAGCGACGGTTCCCGAAGCAGGAAGTTTTAAAAATTATACATATTTAGTTCCATTTTCGTATAGCAGTTAATTAATATTTTGATAATCATATAAATTGAAGCCTCCACCCAAAATAGCCGAGTTTTTTATGCACTCTTAAAAGAAGTTTAAATATGCATTACATTGTTTATTAGAGGCACTAATTTAGTAGAGGCAAACAGTATTTTCCTTTTTCTTACTTAATTAAAAACTCTATGCAACGCAACGCAATATGCAACGCAATATGAACTATTTGATCATACAGTAATGGAAACTTCCTTATTTCCTCTATTAACCTTTCAATTTCCATTTTGAATAGCTAAATTTTATTGCTCGTTCGAGACCGTACAAAATTAAACAAAACTATTCCCACTCGTCACGGATGCGGTGCGTGCTACATGCTCGGGCACGGTGCGCTGATGTTAAGACTTCGCCATATGATTACTATAGTGTTGTTGACAACCGAGACACGGCCGAGCTGCGCTGCGGACACGGTGCGTCCTCGGTACGGATTTGTGTGCCCCGACCTTATAGTGTTGTTGACAACCGAGACACGGCCGAGCTGCGTTGCGGGCACGGTGCGTCCTCGGTACGGATATGTGTGCCCCGACCTTTACGCCATGTCCTAGGTAAACGCGGGTACGTGCGATGCGATAAAACGCACGCATCGCACGCTATTGCATTGCGTTCGTTTTAACATAGGTGGCAAATTTAAATACGATATTTTAGTTAAAAAACAATGGCTTCGACGTCAACTCGCTTAATTTTACTAACAGAAAACAGTGTTGTTAAATTCAAATCATTATAAAAAATTAAAAAGAGACGTGAATATAAAAAAATACTCGTAGAATCTATAGAAATAGGACCGTTTACGGTGAATTTCATCACCTTTATCTTGAATTGCGACTAGATGGATGTGCTTTTCGACAGTATACTAGAATGATAATAAATATATTTGATTATATTGTTAAAAATTCGAGATGCCTGCTACCAATGTACCATAAATTTTCAAAAACCTATTTCTATTGAAGAGAGGCTTTTGTTAACCTTAAGGTAAGTAACTTATGCAAAAATGTACATTTTAATTGTTTTTATTGAAGTTAAATGTAAATGTATTAAGGTATAATTTACTCTTTAAATATTTTGATAAAAGTCTTATTCGAAATTTCCTTCGTTATATGCACTATTTGAATACAGAGTAGTAAAGTTGGAAGCAGGCGAAGACATAGACATACTCGAATAGGAGGTGGGCCCTGATGGCACAGTCGATGGTTGAGCAGGGAATTATGTACCAACACTGGTACTGGTACTTATACTGGTACTGGTAGTCTGCGGTGACATTTCTTGGATTAATACCTCTTGGAATTTGTTTTTTACCCGCAGCTGCTGTATCGGATCCATTTTTTGGAAATATGGCAGTAGAGATCTTAAAAATAGAGAATTCTCGTTTTCTGGTGTTTTGGTGCTCTGCTCAAGCAAAGCGATTTTTTTTTATTATTCGTTTCTATATTAAGTAACTCTTCTTCCATATCAATATTCTCTTCGCGTACCATCTTTCTCTTTAAACGAGAATAGTTTTTCTTGGACGAAGACGGCATATTTTTCGATTCAGCCTGTATCTGCTGTACAGGCTCTGTTTGTTGTGAGCCATCATTGTTGGCATTTCCTTGCGAAACGCCATGCTTAGCAACTGCGAGTGGAACAATGACAGTGGCAACCACTTGCGAATCATCTACAGTGCCACTTACTGGTGACGATGAAGCACTTGGAGTCCAATTTTCGTCCGAGATGTGCGCCTCAGTATCTTCATCGTTAACTAACGAGGTCTGCAATTTTTCTAATACCGCATTGTGAGGAACATTTCCTTCCGTAATTCTAGGGGCTACTATGCACTTCATAAACTGTAGATTAGAAAAATACTGCCGCTTGCCTGTATATTTCTCATATGCAGCATCACCTGAATGAGGTTTACGAACTTTATTCAATTCTTTTGCAAACCGATCCCGCAAGTTTCTCCATTTCTTTTTCAACAATTACCCGATTCTTGTATCGCGGATTTCTTTTATTCCACAAAACTTTTCTTCTTTGCACTTTACAAATTAATTAATAAATAAATGGATGCATCCATCGCAAAAATCGGACGTAAACTGCGGGGAAAATATAACCGATTTCAAATTAAAGACAATGCGTGCGTTGTGGTAATTTAGTTGCGTGCGGAATGATCGTCCGACGTGACAACGCTGGACGGGCTCATTTAAATTCATGTTGTTTATTTTAAACGTTCTACGCATCGCACGCACCGCACCGCACGCACCGCAAATATCGCATTTACATAGGACATAGCGTTAAACGTGAGCTTGCTGTCTAAAATGACTCCCAAGTATTTGACCTGCTGCCTCAAAGTTAGGCGAGTCTGATACATAATGGGAGGTTTAAAGCCTGTCAAATTCCGCCTCTTAGTAAAGAGAATGAGCTCGGGGTTGAGCGACAGCCCTGTCTCCCGACACCACTGTTTCACTATCCTGCACGCGACTTGCATTCGCTCACAGACTGTGTTCACGAATTTACCCGTGACCATCACTTAAGGTCGGGGCACACATATCCGTACCGAGACCGCACCATGCCTGCAGCGTAGCTCGGCCGTGTCTCGGTGCGTTATCTCCCAAAACACACATCTCCGACACACGGCCGCATCCCGCATCGCATTGGACGGTCATGACGCACTTTAAAGTATTCAGTTTGGATCGAAACTTAATTGGGTTGGTACATTAAATTTATTTCAAAGAAAAATGTTTTCGAAATTTGGTAATGATCAACAAATGCAGCATTCGCAATACGAGAACAACTAAATGATTTCTTTAGTTCTATAGAGAGCAGCGTAGATTGGCAGGAAAATACAGCCCTGGCAATTTAAATAATTTAATTTATGGATCATATTTGCCAGTTTTTTTAGATGTTGCATCTTTTTCGCTAAAATGTAGTAAATAAAATCTAGATCGTCTCAAATTCATGTTTTTTAGTAGTTATTTGGTTTCTCCGCCGTAAAAAATTTTTTTCTAAGACGAAAATCCCAAACAACTAATGTAGAATCTAGTGGTAAAAATATTGGTAATTAAACTTTGTAACCTTTTTTTATGTAAATTTAAAAACTAAATAAAAACCTAGTATATTGAGTAATTGGAATTTGCGTATACAACTATCGTTACCAGTTAATTAAGTTAAAATCAAATTAAAATTTTTGAATAAAAACGTTAACTTGAAGAAGTTTTATTTCGAAAAATTAATTAATATTTTTTTATGGATATAGAAGTACCAACCTTAGTTAATTTTAGTACTAAATAGTACTAAATTTCATTGTCTCCGGAATTACGTATATAATAATAATAATAATATTAATAATAATAATAATAATAATAATAATAATAATAATAATAATAATAATAATAATAATAATAATAATAAATGCCTTTATATTACGAAAATAGTTACAAAAGTTATTATCCAAAAATGCGGCGAGATCTAGCCTGGGGCTACTCTATCTAACCGCAAATGTATCAAATTTCACCAAAAACCGTATATGTTCCAAATTTCACCAAAATCGGACAACTAGAAGTTGGTCAAATTTGAGTTTCAAGATTAGGAAACATGCAGTTTTTCAAAAAACTGCATGTTTCCTATCCTAAAATATGAATTAGAACATTTTCTAGGTCGTTTTTTACACCTGATCTTACACACCACTTCAAATATCAAGCTCAATTTTCGTTTGATTTTTGTAAAATGAGAGTATTGAGAATTTAAAAAATAGAATATTTCAAGAATGCAGAGAAATTAGCGGGCAGACCTTTGCCAATGTTCGTGAGGAGTTTGAAAATAGGCTTTTTTATTGTCTTGCTAATAACGGCGCGCATTTTGAACATTTAATAAAATAAATTTGTTAAACCAATTAAATTTGTTTTCCTACCCTACAGATTTACACTTTAATTGCTTCTTGGTCATTCAATTTTATTTTTTTTTACAACCATTGATAGCATAATGAACGGTCTTTAAAATAATGTATCACACCATGGGGTAGCCATTTGACATACCAAAGTTTGGCGTAAATAAAATATTCATTATTTTTAGACATTTTCGCTAACTATTTGCTTACACATTTACCGATTTAATTTTTTTTGGTACAGGGCTGTAATGCATTTTAGAAAAAAGAATCAATTTCACGGTGTATAAAATAATTACAACTGGAACAAATTATAATAGCCGCTTACTAAAACAAATTCGCTCATCTAGACAACCGGATGTTGCCAAAATCTACCTAATATACTACAAATTATTTAACAATTTTTCGAATTAAATTTATTAAAAATATGTTTTATAAATTTGGACCCACTTTTTTTATTCAATTCCAAATAAATTTTCTTCCACACTCTGTCTTTATAATCTGTATTCCTATATTTTACATTTTTTTAATCATACAGTGATAGAAACTTTCTTACTTCCTCTATTAACCTTTCAATTTCCATTTTGAATAGCTAAATTTTATTGCTCGTTGGAGACCGTACAACGCACCGTCACCGTTGAAAATTAAACAAAACTATTCTAGCTCGTTACGGACTCGGTGCGGAGTCGGCGCACGGGCATGGTGCGGTCATGTTAAGACTACTTCATATGATTACGAACGACAATTCACAACCGAGACACGGCCGTGCTACGGTGCGCGCTCGGTGCGGACTCGTTGCGGGCATGTGTGTCCCGACCATAATCCGTCGTCCGCGTATGCCTGTGCATAGAATCCTTCAAGTTCTAGCTTCCTGAGGAGACTGTCCATCACCAGGCACCCAAAGGTGTGGCAAAAAGCAACTGCCTTACGGGCAACTGCCTTACGGGCCTGACAAGATGAGCCGGAGTGCCCCTGGTCAGGAGGGCTTCGCAGATAGTGTCTGTTTTTGCCTTATCAAATGCTCCTTTTGCTCTCAGTTTTGCTCACTACAGAGTGAAGTGCCGTTTCCGTCGACTTCCCTTTCATGTAGGCATGCTGATTCCTATGTAGTGGCGATTCTATTAGAATCTCCTCTGTTATATACCTGTCTATAAGCCTTTCTATAGTCTTTAGTAGAAGTGAAGTCAGGCTTATTGCCCTAAAGGACTTTGGTTGACGGTAGTCTTTCTTGCCCGGTTTTGGGATAAAGACCACATTTGCCGCCCTCCATGTTAGTGGAACATACCCCATTGCAATGCTGGCCTCAAAAACTTTCTTTACGTAAGGCTCAAGTAAGGTAAGTTCGTTTGATCCATTAATTATACAATTCAATTTAATATGTAAATATATAAAACAGGATTTCATTATTTTAATTTAATTATTAAAAAAAAAATCTCCACAATATCAATGTGTAGGTTGAAAGGGGTCAAATTAATCCGCAAAGTGGCTTGGGTTTTTTTCACCTCAAGTAAAATTTCATTAATATTTTTTTGCCATTTACTTTTAATCCGTTTAACGAATCCCGTTATAGTTTTTTTTTAATCTTAAATATTAAACAGCGGAATTCAATGGCATGGATTTTACACCTTTTAATATTTCCATTACGACAGAACCTGTCTCTCAACTTGATGCAGCGGAATTATTAAATTTCTCTTGGTTGGAAAGATTTGAACTTAAAATAAAGTGCATAAGAAACGTTTAGTAGATAAGGAATTTAATTAAAGTTAAGGTGATTAAATAATAGAATGACTGTGCGATCATCATTACTTAATTTGTACCTGTTTTTTCTGTCACACCCCGTATATTAATTGCATAGCATTCCACCAAATCTCTCGGCACCTTATCCGATGTTCCCTTTTAGGTAAATTAGACCGAATTTCGTAAATTTACCTTAACTAGAGGTTTGATTCCCCCGATGTCGCCTAAAACTTCGATCAAAGCTCAATTATTATAGGTTCCCTTCTTGTCTCTAATTCGTCTAATTAGGCATATGTGATTCGGTAATGTGGAGTCTTTTTATTTTGTCAAAGGCTTAGGTAAGAAGATAGGCCTGCAGCCTTTGAAAATTAAATAAACCGTCAAACTTAAAACAGCACAATTTGCTTACTAAATGGTAATTTCAGATGAATGTCAAGTGAAATGTTGATCAAACGCAATCAGTCTAATCAAATTGATATTGGGGGGTTGGTCCATTCACCTTTGTTTGCATCATGAGAGCAGTTTAATAATTTTCCCTGTTACTTGAAGTTATTTCTCAAAGGCAGATGAACCCGAGCTTTATTTTTTCCTGGTCTTAATAATTCTCTATCTACCCTATCTATTTCAGAGCTTTAGAGCAATTTTTATGAATCAGTCATTTATTCAAAGCAATCTGTCGACAATTCAAGTTAGTTTTTCATATATTCATTCGTATTTCACGCAATGCATTAGCAGAAATCATGGACATTTTCCAGAGCTTTAACATATGTCCTGAAACCTAAAGTCATTTCTTTAACTTAAGAAGAACTGGTTTATCTCTCCCCTATCTCTGAAAGTAGTTTCTTTTCTATTGCATCCTTTTGAAGATACTTCTTCATAAGTTCCATGTATTTAAAATAATTTTTAATTTGGATTTCAAGACCATTTTAAGCTTCTTCTAGCTTTTTTACTCTTAGGTTAGGTATAAATTAAAACACTCAATACACATAAATATATTCAACTGATTTATTAGACATGCACACACTAAACATAATAATGCTACTGAAAACAATTAATTACACTTTACTTATGTGCTACTATGTATTTTGATTTAAATCTCGCGCCAATATTGAGACTTAAACTCGCCCTCTAGCAGCGGTTTGTCATTGTATCGAGAGATGTCGTTCGCTCCGTCGAGAAAATTCCCGAATGCTGTGGTGTATTTACGGGTGTCATCTTCTTGGGCTTTTGACACATTTCTTGTGCTATTGGGCATTTTTTATAGACATTTAAAATAGTCCGAGTATTTAATGCAACCTTTCTTGTTTTACAGGAATATATCTTCCAGTGATTAAATCTTCTATTGTCCTTTAGTGCCATTTTTAATTTTCTTTTAGGCTGCATTTACAATTTGTTTCGATTACTTCATATTTTCCAGGGTTTTTACAAATGTTCTGGCATTTAAAGTCCTTTGTTTCAGGCATGAAAAATGTTGGTTTACTTTTTCCAAGTATTCGAAGTCATCGTTAGACTTTTCAGGTTTATAAGCCTAGAACAGATGCCCAGACTTTTGGGGTTTACATTTCAAATATATGCCGACGTAAGGTAACAAGGAAGTTGCACTTCAACAGTGTTTCTTGCCAATTTTGCCTCTTTTCTCTAACTGAAAATCTAGTTTATTTGGCAACATCCCATATCTTTTTTTTGCACGAATTAGTATAGGATTGAATTTGAAAACCCCCACGTCTTCTTTCCGCTAAAATGGCGAAAACACAGTTGAATATGCCACGTTGTCAGTGAGCAAACAAATAACTCTCATTCGCTCTTTTAAAGATGAATGAAACGCTTGTAATTCCATTATCTTCGCTATAGTAATATGGATTTAAAATGCAAATTTCAGTCGTATGTTCATTAAGGGATGCCCGATAACAATTAAGAATCCCTAAGCGAGCCGAAAAGGGCGTTAAAGTCACTCAACGTTTTCAATTACTAATGGGCAATTGAAGTTTAGTTAATGTGTGTCTGTGACCTAAAGCACCTCGGCGTTTTCTCAAACATAATTAAAAGAAAATATGCCAAAGCTGTGGAAGCCTTGCACTGGGTTAAATAATCTATGGAAACTTTCGAAGGACCGTGAATTAAAGAAGTGACACTGAGATATCAGACACAAACTTGAAATGTTGGAAGAGGTGAAAGTTTATTTTGAATATCTGGAAGGCATAGAAAAAGACATTCGATGTCAAGAATAAATCCTTCGACCATCACTTTAGAAGAGCAGTTAGAAAATCCATATTGGAAAAAATACTCAATAACCGGATTAGACAAACTAAGGGAGTACAGACAATAAGACATCGAACATGTATGACCGAAATTAAAGGTAACTGGAAACTGTTTCTACTCTGTGACGTCCATAGACTTAATAATTTTTTAATAAAAAAAAATCTGGCAATACCAATGGTCGGCAACAAATATGTGGGTGTCTGGACGTGGCCAATTCCAGTGGAAGATCATTCAGTTCCCCCCTCGGTGGGGGATAAAAGTGTATAAAATCCGGCGAGTGGCGCGCGTTATATTCATTCATTTCGCGCTTCGACAAGACTTCTGGATACACTCTCCGGATCCGGATCCCACGGAGTTCTCTCGTCCGAATTTCTGGAAAAGTTTTCGCGGTTCGGCACACGCTCTTTTTCAATCAGGGTGCACACGTCCACCACGCTGGTTTGGTTTTTTTGGTATCTGGCTGGTAGAGGTTTCGCAACACTTCTTGGTACTAAAGTTTGTTCTTAAGGTAAGTAATTTTTTTGGGTCCTAATAGTAACGGAAAAGTTTCATTAAAGAAGTTCTTAATTATTTAGAAAAAAATTTGTGCAAATGGGATGTAAAATAATTTCTACTAATGTATGAAAAAATTTTAATAATATAAAAGCTTAAGGGTTAAAATATATTTAAATATAATACTAGTTACTGTAATTAAATTGAAAATATTTAAATTATTTTAATATTTTATATATTATTAAAGAAATATTTAAATTGATTTTCAAATATAAAATTAACGTAATTGTCAAATTTTAAATAGTGAGTTAATTTAATTATCAGGATATCAGGACATTTCCTATTAGACCCCTAAAAACATTTTTTTTTTAATTTGTAAAATTATCAATAAAAAAGCAGATATAAATAAATAATTTTTAATTTATATTTCAGATAATAAATTGAAATATAAACATTTACTTTAATAACATATTAATTTTTTTCTCTTTAAAAAATATATTTTTTAATATAAATTATTCATCAGTAAAAAAATATTTAAGTTACGCAAATTAAATATTATTCTTGTCCTTTAAAAAATCGAATAAAAAAAACAAAATTTAAAACATGAAATTATTATTCTTTAAACATCAAATTATTACTAAAAGGCACAATAAATCGCTACACTGTTTTTCCATTTTTAAAACACTAAAAATTACAAAAAATTTTGTTATTTAACTACTATAAACAAAATTGATTTATTTAAATAAATTTAATAAAAATTAATCTTTAGTCACTAAAAATTTTAAGAAATATCCGAGTGTATGGAAACTGGAACTTCTCAGTATCAAAAATCCTTGATAAGCACCTCTATAATCAACTTTGCCAATTTACTGAGTTAAACGATATAAAAAGTTCAGGAATTTCAACATGTCAACAAGTTTAGTGTCAATTTTGAATGATATTAAAATGAACTAGGAACAAACTCATCTTACGTGTATAGCACTGCTGGATTTAAGTAAGGCTTTTGATACCCTTAATCACGAGTTGTCATTAGCTAATTTAAAAAATGTAACCATTTCGGAAAATTGTTGTGTTGACGATTCACAAGTCTTCTTCAATCCTTATTCTTGTTAACCATATTAACATAACACCATAACATTTCACCAAAAATTCACTCTGATATATTAAACTTAAATAAGTACGCAGAAAACTATAACCTCAAATTAAATGCTGAAAAGTCGAAAATTTTTATTACGTGTTCTTCAATTAATTTTTAAATAATATTCCAATTATTGTGCTGTGCTTGAAACAAAAAATTTAGGAATATCATTTAATAGTTCTCTCTCAATTGAGTGTCATATACAGTGTGACCCATTTGTTTTCGAATCACCCTGATAAAAAGTTTATTTTTGGTGCGATTTTGCTCGGGTTTCTTTTAAATGTTAGGTCCAGAAAAACTGCATCATTATAACAAAAAAAATTGAGCCATGCAAATTCCAAGGCCTACTAATGTCAGTTTTTAAGGGCCAAATTTTAAGAAACCATGCTAGGCATTTATTTAGCAAAAAATTGTGCACACCACTGGATTCGGCATCCCCCAAAACGGCCTTATACCAAATTTCACCAAAAAATATTATATAATGTAAACTTAAATTTTTTTGCTATGGAACTCCATGAAACAGTTTCTGTTGCCAGTAATGCACAAAAATCTATGGCATGTATAACAAAAAAACTTTTTTTTTTTGGTACAAGAGTCATTTTTACATCTAACCGAATTTTTTAAGTCTGTGGCAATTTCTGGAAAGAAACTGAATTCTTCTAGTACCTACACCTCGGATGTTTTCTTGGGATTCACTTTGTGGGTTGGGTGTATTTGTCAAAAGTTGAGTGGCAATTTCGATTTTAAAATCTAAATATTGTTGTATTTTGCGGGGATTTTAAATATTTCTTTATCTTTTCGATAAAAAATCCATGAGTTAGCCATTGCTAGATCAAAGAAATGGAAAATGACCCTTTCAGTCGCTTGGCTCGAACTCTATAATAGTTAATCATTCGGTTAATCAAGTCTATTCCTCCCATACAATCGTTGTATTTAGCAACAACGTAAGGTCTTTTAATCTGAATGTATTTAGAGTCTTTCTTAGACCACCTTTTACACTCATCGCTATAGGTTGAATTCCTAGAGCAGTAGATGCCAAAAGTACAGATTTCAGATCATACCATCGTACAACTACTATTTCGCCATCTTGTCTCACAATTTGTTCCGAGCTGCCTCTACCTATCTTGGCCATCATTTTTTCCGAAGTTAAATTTGCTGCCGCTGGTATACGAGATTTCATAATGGTTCCAGTACAATATTTCTCTTGTTGACGAAGATATTCGAGAAGTGGTATTATCGTGAAATATCTATCGCAATACACATGACTTCCAGGAAATAATGTCCTTCCAAGGCGAATAACAGCAGAAGGTCCAACACCAAGTCGTTTTACAGAATCATCTGGAAAAGTATCTTTTCCTTGATATAATTCAAAGTCTACGACAAGATCATCAGGAGCAGCAACAAGAAAATTTTTTAAGCCCTCTGGATTTGGCTTTCCTCTAACTAACTGCTTTATTTTACAAGTCCCTGTAAATGGGATCATCTGTTCATCTACAGCAACCACTTTCTCTCTAGGTAGCTGCAAACACCCCTGCCATACTGCTTTTATAACAGGACGTACTTTCCAAGATTTGTCAGACCTGCGTACCTCTTCAGCGATGCTGCCATCAATGACGATTTTAAGGTTACTTCTTATAGCAAAAAATCTATCTCGAGTCATTGTATCTGCAATAGCTAAAACTTTAGTGGTTTTTGCCCAGTACATTCTGATTTTGGGGTATTTTAGACAGGACATCAAACAAACTATTCCAAAAAAATGTTTAATCTCATTAAGAGTCAATTTAAGAGATACTCCTTTAAGTTCAACGTACCTTGCATTTGTGCAATCACACACTTTTTAGAATAACTAATCTTCAAAGTACATGGCTAAATACGATTTTGCAGTCCAATCTTACCGGAGCTCTGCGCTGCATTCACTAGAGGGGCCTTCAAAATTTGGAGGTGCAAAAGTATCATCTCTTCTCCAAGACTTTCGCTTTAAAGGATCCACAGATTGCTTGGCCATTTTTAAGTTTTCTCTCAGCAGCACCGAAGTGTCCAACGTAGTGGATGCGAGGTCTTAAGCTGCTTAAATAATAAAATAACCAAACTGGAAACATAAAACTGGCATGTCCATTTAAATTGACGCTAGGTCCCAGGAGGATATATAAACGTAATTTATCTCTCTTTCTTATTTAAAAATATGCGACAATCTTATTAGTCAGCGATGCGGCCCCTTATATACTCGACTGACCATGGTTCCGGAAGATTCGTTGATTTGATTCTTTGATTCTGCCAATATCGACAGAATGTTCCTCTCTTGCACCTAGACCTCTTGTAGAAATAAAAATCAACGGTTTTATGTTTACACAACGACGCTGGGGAGTATAATAGCACACCAGAACTAGCACACCTATATCCTCCAGTGCAGGTTACCGAGTTCGCATGCGAGTATGAGAATTTCTAGTGTTTTCAGATCCTCGGCAAGCAACTCTTTCCTTAAAGAACACCTACAAAGCGTGTCAAACGTCTTTATAGGTTGGCTCATGATGTGGCGCCTCTTTGGTAACCAGGTAGAAGATCTTTCGACGAGTCTCTTCATCGGTTATCTTGGTTATCCTCGATGGTGGTTTTTAGCAATTGAGCATCTTTCTCCTCTAATAATGTTTGCAGTCCTCTGAACAGGGTCTTCTTGATAGAGCATCTACATTTTCATGGATTCTCCCTGCTCGATGTTCAGTATCAAAGTCCAACTCCTGTGTAGCCATCTTGCTACTTTCAGATTTTTAAACTGAAGGAGCAATTTTAAAGCTGCACGGTCAGTTCGCAATAGTAAATTCCTTCTATAAAAGTACTTGTAGAAATGCTCCATCGCTTTTACAACAGCTTGCAACTATCGGCGAGTGAGGCAATAGTTGTCTTTTAGGCGATTAAAGACTTCCTGGCAGTCTTGGGATGATTGAAATTTTCGTTCTCCTTCTGTCAAGCTGGTCAATGGTTTTGCGACGTTCGCAAATCCCTCCACATAGCGTTGGTAGTAAGTGCATAACCCCAAGAAGCTGCGTAGCTCATGCTTCTCTTTGGGAACTGGCCAATCTCTGACAGTCTGGACCTTTGCCTTAACAACCGCAACTCCTTGACTGGAAACGATGTGACCCAGATACTGCACAGTTCTTTGAAATAGATGACATTTCATTGGGCTCGACTTTAATCCAGAGCCTCGTAGTCTCAGGAATACTTCTTCCAGATTTTTCATATGGTCGTACAGGCAAGTTTTCCAGGACCGTTCCCTTAAATTCGTTTTCACAGTTCAAATGGGATCACGTTAAATTGCCATAACTCAGCAACCACCGTGAAAGCCGTATTTTTCCGGTCTTCAGGGGTGAACTCAACTTGTCAGTATCCACTTTTCAGGTCTAGCGTGGAAAGGATCTTCGATCAGTTAGGGTGTCCAAAGTATCATCAATTAGGTTATTAATAATAATTCATAAGAAAAATATTATCTTTTTGGATTTTTGTTTGTGGTGTTTTCAGTCTTTTGTTACTAATACAAGTAAACCTTAATGGCTTATACTTCCCGCGAATATGCGGAAATGCTCGAGTTGCTTTCCAAGAATATGAATGCCATTTTCTCTGTGAAAATCGCTATTCTGACCATAAGTGTTCATAAATGTGCGTCAGTGTAGGCAACATTCCTGGTCAGCCACGGAAAGTAGGAAGGCCTAGGAAGGATAACGATGAAGAAGATATTGTGGATATTGCAACAGAGAACCTAACAACAAGCGTTTTCGCATATTAAGATGTCGGATCCACAGTTCATCGAATTTTACAAAGGATCTGTGATTAGAAAAAAAGAAACCATCCAATGGTCGCCGCGCTCACCTGACCTGAACCCCATAGACTTTTTTCCATGGAAATATTTTAAAGAACTTGTTTTCATCAATGAAAGCCAGGCTGAAATACAATTCTGAAGAAAAATAAGACAAGCGGCCAACGTTATTGCCGGTAATCTTCGCAGAATTTGGTCAAGCCGTCTTTCTTCTTTACCAGTTCCACCGGTGAAGACTATGGACTGCTGGTTCTATGACACCTCCTTGATCATACTCGCAATAGTCTTATCCCTCCAGTCTCTTGGCCAGTGGTAGACTTCAAGCTATCTGCCGGATAGGACAAGACTATGTTGGTCCTCTCTTTCTTCCTAGTATTAAAAACGTCTCGATATCTATGTTCCAAATATCGTAGCCTCCTTCTTTAGTCTAGATTTAGACTGATACTCGACGACGATACCAGCTCTTTTAATTTTCTTTCTGAATAGCTTTCCGGTTGATGTCTATAGCTGTAACTTGTCAAAGTATTGTTGAAACTGCAGAGCAGTATCCTAACCCCGTGCCCTTCTTTAACATGATTGACATTCATTATTCTGTGTTGTTGTAACGTTCTGGTATTAAAGTTTCTCCTGGAAATAGGACTCCAACATTATAATCCCTTATACGACGCAAAACAACTTCCTCATCGTGTATCTTCAGGGCTCTCTCCTAAAGCTTAATTCGAAGGTCTTGGTGTCCATTATAATATATTGTATTTCTTCAGTTTCACTTTTCTTGGTAGATATCCTGGTCGAAGCAAGTTACTCAAGCCAGCTAGGACTCTGTTTTCGCTACGTAAGATGTTAGAAAGGAAATATAGTCTTAAATACTATATTTCCTTTTTAACATCTTTTGTTTAATTTATTTGTGAGCCAAGAGAAGTAAGACCCATTATCTGTTACAAGGTTTATGTCTCTGTGTATATTAGGTTTTCTCTTTTATTATTTCTCTCTTAATCTTATTCCTCTTTATTCTATTGATGTATAAAGTCTTTTGTCTAAAGTTTTAAGTCATTTTTTTTGTACTGCGCATGATCCCCAAATAGTCCGTGTATGCTTTCGTAACTTCTTGAATTTCTTGCCTATTTCTATAACCTAATCTTTATCCTCAAGCCCTCTTATCACATATTACACCCTGTGGTAGCCCACTTTAGATATTGAAAGGTTCTGTCGTTGTTCCCTCAACCTTAACTTGGGCCTTGGATTCTAATATGCGCATCTTCGTCAGATTGTTTGGGAAAGCGCAGTTTTTTATGATGATGTCCATAGGTTCTCATATCCATAGGCATTTTCCCATTGCTTTATCAGAATTTGTCTCGCGTTAAATATCTGTCCCGATGATCACCTCATCCTTAATCTCAGCCACTATCACAGGATTTTCATAAGTGCACTTCCTATGGTGAATGTGAGGTTTGTTTCACCATCAATAGTTGCTCGATGTTCTTTCTTCGATTCTTCGATTGCCGAACCTTAGCTACAGTTTGGACTATGGCACCAATTTTTCAACTGCATGTACTAGACCAGTTCCAAATTTAAAGCACAACTATCAGTTAAATAAAAGGTGGTTTAGTGTATAGAATTATGTGTTTATATCGGACAAACAGGTAGATACTTGAAAACAAGAACCTCAGGACACCAAAGAAGCACTCGACCACATAACCTAATTTTTTACCTGCTTCAAATAGGAAAATGTTTCTTTAAAATTTGATCTCCAATTTTACAATGAAGAAACGTCGATCATATCGATATCATAATTGATGATTGATGATGGGCTTAAATTTGAAGATCATATTACCAAGATAAGGTTTCTTTTAGTTGATATGCTCTTAGAGTAATTTCTTATAGTTTGAACTTTGAAATTAGTTAGCAGCAAGGCTTTGTCAACAACTCTGTGATAATAAAGCTAGATTTTGAATTTGAATATCAACGTAAATTAAAAAAAAAGACTTATGCAAGAATGTATAACATTTCAAAAACAATATAAGAAACAAGAAACTGAGGATTTAGAGAAGTCATACTTTAACCTAATCGATAAAACCCTACTTAAATAATTAAGTTTAACAAAAATAATATAATATTTCTATGACGGACCCGTATTTTATTTAAATTTCTTCAATAAGATAAATAATTAATGAATACCTCTCGTTTAATCTTAACACTTTAAACCATTTTGCTGTTGGTTGTCTAAGACCAAAATCCATTTAATTTCTTTCTCCGTTTATCTCCTTTCTCGTTTATTTGACTTTTTTCAACTTTCTTAAAAAAGAGAAAAAAAAGTCGAATCATCATTTTTTTAAAACTAAATTAAACTGATTGTAATTTATTATTACTAACTTGGTAAGACGTCGAAGTGAACATAAAACGAAAAAAAAAACTTAAGCTCTTCATTTTATAAATACGGTATTGTTTTAAAAATTGATAAAAAATTACTAAAGTGCTGTCACATTATCGCATACCAACTTGACTAAATTAAACTAATTGTAATTTATTATTACTAACTTGGTAAGACGTAGAAGTGAAGATAAAACTAAAAAAAAAAAACTTAAGCTCTTCATTTTATAAATGCGGTATTGTTTTAAAAGTTGATAAAAAATTACTAAAGTGCTGTCACATTATCGCATACCAACTTGACATTCCATTTGTTAGCGAGTCCTTAGCAAATGGGGATTCTATCGGTGACGACACCCCATTATCCTGTCCTGGTCCATAGTCGCTATTAAGTAACATACAGACCGTTTAATTACTCGATTACAGAAATTCATGTCTGTAATACGAGGTACAAAGCCTCTTTAGGGAGAGAGGAAAATTGTATTAAACCAATTAGAAAGGTAACATTTTTTGTTTTTAATTTGATAAGAAATACTTTTTTTATATGTACGGGGTGTCCCATTTTTGGTACTCTTGCGGGATATCTCCGTTATTTTTAGAGATAGAGTTATTTTTTCGTAAAACTAAAGATGCTGTTAAAAAAAGTTTCATGGCCCTTTTATTTTTTTAAATACAGGGCATTTTTGAAATTTTTGCATTTTGGGATCCCCGTCGTATCTCCGTTATTTTTACAGTTTTTGTAAAAGTATAGGAACGCTCTTTATATTTATAATTCATACAATTGACCTTTTTTTTACCTTTTCATAAATATATAACGGTATGGACTTATTTTCAAAAATACGCATAAGGAATTGCATCATTCTTATTTTTTTTTGTAATAAAGGAACCTAAAATATTCTCATAATTTTCAATTATTCATTAAAACAATACGAATTAAGTGTTATATATTTTTCATCAGATGTAAGTAGTAAAGATGTAAAATATTTGTAATTTTCATCGTTTTTTTTAGAAAATTTATTCATTAAAATTAGGACTAAGTCTAATTTTAATGAATAAGTCTTTTGCATCAAATTCATTCATTAAACTAGTTAAGTTAAATTTTCCAACAGATGGTGCAACTAACAAGTTATTTTTAAATCGTTAGTTTCGTAACACCGTTTGCTGTAGCGCCACTAAGAGCTGAAGGGTAGAGTGAAGGCGCATGACCAGACGGAAATGGAATTCCGTAGCAACTATCAATCGCTGAAGAAACAATTCTCGTTTCTTCAGCTTTTTCTGAAGAAAATAGAATTCAGAAACTTTTAACTTTAAACTTTCTGAACTGAAAACTGACTACTCTCGGCAATGCGGCTCCTTATATACTCGGCAGAACGCTGCTCCGGAAGGTTCTCGCCAACCTTCGAGACGTCGTGTGGTGTGCCAATAAAAACTATTAAAAATATCGTTACAATAACCATAACTTGTAGATGAAAGTGAATCAACAGAAGACAGATTGAGATAATCTCTGATAAGTTCTTATTCACTTTTCGTGATTTATACCTTAAACCCTCTATTAATTAAGCTATCTAATAATTAATTTAATCATTAAATAATTTTTAAAATGATCGTGAATTAAATTTAAATTGATTTCTACTTTATAGTAATTTTTTTCATATATCCCAGAGATGTTAACTGTGAACTGAATAATAATTTAAATATAATGCTAAATTGAAAATAAATTATTTATTCACATATTTTTAATATTGTTAGAGACTTTTAATTAGTATTCACATTAATTTTTTCAAGTAGATTTATTCATTACATTATTTGATAACTCATATATCACTGATAGTAATTTTCTGTCGTATTTCCAGGTATTTTAATTGTAAAATATATAATAATTTGATTATAATGATATATTAAAAATAATTTTGTTATTTTACTTATCTTTAATATTTTTAGACATCTTTACGTAGTTTTCACATTAAATTGATGTATTTGAATTATTATTTCTTATTTATTAAACGGTACAAAGTTTGCTTTTCAAATTTCGTCATAAAATCATTTTTTACTATTTCAACTTACTCATTAATTACATAATCAACATTTTATGTTATGTATTTTCTTAATATTTTACTAATTGCCCTTGTTCTTAACCTTTCTTTAAGTGCTCAACTTTTGAGTAAAATATTATTTCATATAAGGAAACTTATTCGTCAATCTTTCCATATCTTTCTCTCTCTCTCTTTCATAGTTCTCTAATAAAGAAATAAGAAATTGGAAACGTTTAATATTAATAATGGAATTTCTAATGCGCTTAACACCAGCTATGATTTAAATCGTAAAGTAAACAGCTATAAATTGTTCTACGGGACGGTGATTCAATGGCCTACATTATTAAATTAACACCCTTACGAAATTACCTTAAATGAAACGCTTAATCTCATCAATATAAAATTTTAGCAATAGTTTTTGAGCAGCATATTTTTTTTATTATGGTCATTACTGCCTTGAAAATAATTTGCCAATTTTCTATTATCTATGAAATTATTTAGTATTAAAATATCATTTTAAAAAAATCATTTATTTCCCTTCTCATATCCCCTCTATATCGAAAAACATAATAAATCCGAAGCGAAGGCATAAAATATTTAGGCAAACAGTTCGTGACAGTCTTCTAATCTTTGCTAATATTTGTCTTGGTAATTTTATCACTTTTTATGGAATTACCTATATGATCAAATATTGGAATTTTCTTTTAAAATAATGGCTTTCAGGAGAATTAATTTAATTTATAGAGCATTAAAATACGTTCTCGTGTAGAAACTAGTCTCAGTAAATTGTTATTAAAATAATAATTTTTTAAAGCAACTTATAATTATTGTTTAATTACTATTTTAATTATTACTTGGTTTTTAATTATTAGAGATTAATAACAATCTAGCTACACAAACAACGTTATGCTAGAGAAAAGACACAAAAATATATGTTTTATATTTATTATATTAAGGCATAACTTAATTGGACCAGGTACACCTTTCCTTTAAATCTCCTTTTTTTTTAGATAAACTTAAGTAGGTTTTATTTTTAATTTTTAAAAAGATTATTTCTGTAATTAAAATTTAAGATAACATACTTTAAAAGAAAAATAACTTTGTATTTCAATTCAAACACACTTAAATTATGCAATATTAGGTCGTCTTTTAGCAATCATTTTCAACGTGATTTTTTAAATACAGCCTGGATTTTTTTTCTATTTTGGCTTTTCTTTGCATTCATAAGAAATATATATCAAACAGCATTTCTTCCATGGCAGAATAGCAAAAATGATACGTGAAATAGAATTGAATATATTTTTTTATATTCATAATTTTAAACACCCTATTTAACAAAAATGGAAGATGTATGTACATACATCTGCCCTTTCCACGAGTGTTTCGTAATAAGCTCCAATTTGTACAGGTACTTTGGAATAATACACGTATTAAGGTAATGAACCCATTGGCGATTGTATCAATCATATGCTTTATTGTCAAGAAATTACAACATTTTGTAGACAAAGCTAATTAAAAAAACATATAAAAACAAAATAAAACAAAACACACAAAATAAAGAAATAAAAAAATAAAAATAAATGCATGAAAAACTGTATAAAAACAATGTACCAATCATGATGTATAAAATGTCAATAAAAATAAACACAATAGTTAATAACAGTAAATTAATTAAATACAGAATAAAAATGCAATTTATTTACTAAAAAAAAGAAAAAAAACTAATATATTCTCTATTTTAAGATATAAAAAGAGCCAGTGTGTGTGTGATACCCAAAAAGTTATCCTAGAAAAAAATCCTCCACTGCGTACAAGGCTTTTTCCAAAAAATACGCCTTCAAAGCATTATGAAATCGAGAAAAAGAAGTAATTGATTTAATTTCCAAAGGCAAATGATTATGCATCTTTTTGGCTCTGTATAGAATAGAGCTTTTTACTAACTCGGACCGAGGGGTTTGCAGATGTTTGCATTGCCCTTGCCCTTGCAACAATTATGCAATTGCAATTTATGCAATTGCAATTGCAATGCAATTTATTCATGTTTATCAAGTACCTTTATCAGGCAATTTATTTGTTAAGTAATTTTCACAATTTGATTTTTATAATTTTGGATTCTTATTATTTACTTTTTTTATAGTAAAAACCAAATTTTGAATTATGATGAACTGAATTGAATGATACGATTGATTTATACTTTAAACCCTCTATTAATTAGGTTATCTAATAAATAATTTATTCGTAAATAATTTTTAAAGTTCGATTCTTGTATCTTAAAATTCTTATTCAATTTTTAAAATGATCTTGAATTAAACTAATTATACAATTAATTTCTACTTTATAATAATTTTTTTCATATATTTTTATCCCTTAACTGGTATGGCGGAAAAAAATCACGTTCCAAGTATGGTGGGGTCAAATTAGACCTTTCGATTTTTTTTTAAACTAAAACAAAAACAAATTTAAAAATATGAAAATAATAATATATTAACAACTCTGAGGCCATATAAGCCAAAAAAGTTGCACTTAAAATAAAGCTAGACTAAAAAATATAAGGTTTTTTAAAAAATAGGCTTTGTTCAAAATGACTCGAAAATAAACTAAAAAACACACAATTTAGGTGAAAAATTAAGAAGATGTTCTTAAATAAATGTGAAAACGTTCAAAATACTTAAAAATAAAATCCTAAAATGGTTTATAAAAAAACTAACAAACATGTTTGAACCTTCTATTATTGGCAATTATTGCAACGAATTCTTTCTACGCAATGATTTTTACAAACGTATTTATGGCAGTTATCACATATAAGTGATTGTTCATTATCATTGCGTGGACAAATAGAACACCTTGCATGCTTAGGTGGTCTTTCCCCATGTTCATTTCTGCCTGGACCTATCTCTGGAATCTGACCAATTCGATGAATAAGCGCTTTTAATTCCCTGGAAATATTTTCCATTTGAGATCGGCGAATTAATTGGTTATGTATTAGATCTCTTCCTAAGGTAACTAGAAACTTTTGGTGTGTCATTTCAGCCTCTGGATGAGCATTATTATATAAAATACTTCCACTTACAGCGCTAATATCCTATCCATCATTCGAAACCAAATTGCTTGCGGCCATCTTCTAGTGCGTCTACCAACTTTATAATTTGCACACGTCTGATCTAATACATCTACCCCCCACTTTGGTAATATTGTAAAAATCTATCATGTCTGGAAGTTTATTTTCTCTGTCCAAAATTCTATCATTATGATGAAAACTTGATATAAAACAAACTGCTCGATTTTTTACTGGAACATAAGATAGCAAAGTCACGTCTCTGGTAAATCGAAGAATAAACCGGTCACTGCTTATTTGGCAGAAATTCCTTTGCTAGGTCCCTTTTGTTTTTTGGGATAGTACCGACATAGGTAAGTTTACAGCGTTGTAGCTCTTCGACAAGCTCTAAAGAAGAAAACCAGTTATCCCCAGTAACATTTCGATTAGAATTTTTTATCGGATCAACTAAAGAAAGAACATTGAGGGTGGGTATGGCTAGCTTCTTAGGATTCTGCAAAATATATCGGAAATATGGGCTAGCTTGTCTCCGGCTTCAATGCGCTGACTTCTGGTGTCTGGATCATCAAATCTCAAAGCTGTGAGGAGAAAATTAAATCTTTTTGCAGTCATTACGGAATGAAATATATCACGACCCGTGCCATCAGTTGCGAAAAGGGAATTAATATCTTCGTGGTTCGACTTGAATACGCCTGCCAAGAAGAGGAGACCAATAAATGCCAACATTTTGGTTTCGTAAACATGATTTAAAAATTGGCAGGATAAGGCATTGTGCCCATAACTAGCTTGCAAGCTCGTTATTTTTTCATTGGTCTTCTCGATAATTTGCTCGATTATTGTATCGTCAACTAACAGCTTAAAAGCTTCTGTGGCTGAATTTGGTTTGTTAACTCGTGCTGGTCCAGAAAGTCCTGGTAGATGCGAAACAATATTGCTTGAGCTTTTGTTGACCATTTTTTTCTATTTTTCCCATAATAGTAGCTTCTTACGCCAGTTTCACTCTCATCATCACTACTATCTTCCAAAATATCTGGTTCAATATCCAAATTTATTTCATCTGGCAAATTACCAACACCCGGTTCAGAATCACTATCGCTTGCAGAAATATGTTCACTAACGATAGTCTCGGCATCAGAAATGTCGCTGTCATTATCAAAAAAAGTGTTAGCAAGCTGTTCTAACTCGTGCTCTGTTAGTGGTGCCTTTTTATCCTTTAAAGAAGCCATTACATTAAAAAATTAGAAAACCCAAAAAATTACGTTTAACGTATGGCGGGGTCAATTTTGACCCATTTAATTCACAGACCTTAGCTAAACGAAAACTCAAACGCGACTGCCACGCAGAAATATTCTACTCAGTACGGCCGAGGAGTACATGGAAGGCAGTGTTTCCACTTGCAATAGTTTTTCTTTAATAAAATTTTTTATTTTGGATGGGGTCAAAATTGACTCACCATACCAGTTAAGGGTTAATATTGTTAGAGACTTTTACTTAGTGTTCGCATTAATTTTTTCAAATATTCATTCAATTTCAACACAATTCCCTCATTTATTTTTCAGCAGAATTATTAATTATATTATTTTTTCCATATTTCTAATTCTCTCTCAATTTTCCGAAAAAATATAAAGAATGTGTTATATAGTTTTTTTCCAGTTAGACTAAGATTGCAATTTTACATTGCATATTATAAAATTCATTGTTCTACTTTTAGTGGATTGTAGTAATAATTATACAGGGTGTCCCAAAAGTCAACGATAAGCCGAAAAAGGGTAATAGACTGGGTGCTCAGAGATTCAAAGAAATACTTAAAAAAATCTATCTTGAGTATTAATAAAATTGACACCCCCTGTTGATCTTTTTAGTACTGCGGTTACAAATGTTTGAATTTATTAACAATTTTTATTTTAATGTAACCCTGAATAACCCGCGATAAATTACAAAACTAAATTCAAACAAAACTGTTCACATTTTTAAGAAATTATCAGATTTTTGCGTAACTTGTGTTGAAAATTGTGTCTTTTGACCATTATTTCCCAAATTTAACTAACTGTTCTGAAAAAGAAAATTACCTCACTGTCTGGCAAGTGATTTCAAAAGTTGGCGTATCTAATCTAGATTTTAAAATGGTAAGATACTTGCTAGATTATTGCTTCAATAGGTGTGTATTTTTATTTTTTTTAGTACATAGTCAAATGTACGCCGCTGCTCTAAGCTAATTTTATAGTCAAAATAAATAATGGAACAAAATCAAAGTAAATGAAAAAAAACTTTATTAGAGTTACAACAAATGCTCAAATTGTCTGCCTCCATTCCTAATACACATTCTAATCCTTTTTAGAACAGATCGCGTTATTAATCGGGCGAATCTTCCATTGTTGATCTGTTCAACGGCTGCCTGTATTTTTTGGCGCAGTTCAGCTACCTTTTCTATAGTATTGAAAAAATTAATTCACATTAATTTTTTCAAGTAGATTTATTCATTACATTATTTAATAACTCATATACCACTAATAGTAATTTTCTGTCGTATTTCCAGGTATTTTAATTGTAAAATATATAATAATTTGATTATAATGATATATTAAAAATAATTTTGTTATTTTACATATCTTCAATATTTTTAGACACGTTGACGTAGTTTTCACATTAAATTTATGAATTTGAATTACTATTTTTTATTTATTAAACGGTACAAAACAAGTGCTTACTTTTAAGTAAAATGTTATTTCATATAAGGAAAATAATTTCTAAAACTTTTAACTATAAGTTAAATTTTGAAAATGTGGATTTATTGACGAGTAACTGATTTTTTTCAATCAATATTAATTTATTTAATTTAATCAGACGCGTAAAATGTCAACCAAAATAATCCCGGATTTATAAAATAAATTAAACAAACTAAATGAGTTGGATAACACCAGGATGCACTTACTGCCTGTTTAATTTTGCTTGTATCGCAACCTGTCAACCGGGCAAATCGAGCCTAAACTAGATAAAAAACCTTTTTAAATCAAATTCGCAATTTAAAAAAAACACCTACACACACATCCAGAGCTATATTTATCTTTATTATTATATTCGACCCTTTGTACTTAACAACACCAGTTTGGACGTCGTTGAATCTGTGAAGTTCTTGGGACATAACATAATGTTGACTACTCCCTAAAATGGGACTTGCATATTGATGCCTTGTATAAAAAATTAAGTTCAGCATGCTTTGCCTTAAGATCAGTTTCCAGGGAATTAAGTTTTCAAACATCAAGAATAGTTTATTATGCCCTTTTTGAGTCACATCTACGTTACGCCCTTCCATTCTGGGGCACATACGGTGTGACTCAATTTTAGCGCATCTTTAAACTCCAAAAGAGAGCAGTTCGGTATCTGCTTGTACTTAATAGCAGAGCTCACTCTCAAGAAATCTTTAAAAAATATAAGATACTTACTCTTCCCTCTTTATTCATATTTGAATCTATTTGCTTAGTACGCAAACATAAGTTAGAAATGCCAAGTAGGCCGTCTCACAATTATTCACTTCGCAACCCATGCATACATCTGCAAACATGTGCAATGTCCTTGCCCTTGTGCATGTGCCCCTCTTACCCTTGCATATATTATACATAATTAATAGTAAGTAACATTAAAAATGAATGTAATTAATATATTACTAAAAAATTATAAATGAATTTAAAATGTAATAACCAAATAGAATCAAGCTAATAAAGCTAACAAGAAATTTCGTGGAAATTAAAATTTTACATTTAAACTGAATAAAACATGAACAATTATAAAATTTATAACAATGGAGTAAATAATAAAGTTATCCTCAAAAACGTTGACGAAGAACAATAAATAACTCTTCATCCTTATTTACAGGCTGTTCTTTTATCCAGAACCCTTTTTATTAAAAAAAAAAAAAATCCGCTCAATCCGCCACACTCCACTATAATTAGAAAATCACTTCGGCTCAATCCATATGCTAATCAAAGTTGTTTTCGTTCTTTAATATGCGAGGTTTAATTGAATTGTGTTCGTTTAGCAAAAACACGAGTTCGAGGCAAGTGGGGACGCATAAATAAGAGGTCTGGATTTACTGGACTTACACGATTTCAATTATATTGCCGAGTTGTTAAACCGAAGATTGTCGGGAGTGTTGAGGCACGTCCTAAAATGAATTCGATGAGAAATGATTATTTTATTTAATGTCTTTATCTAACACGTTGAAGACTATTTAAAACTTATTTTTTCAGACAGTTTTTTTCTCTCTCTGACTCGTTTTGTTGTAATGGAGGGGCTTCGCGCAAAATTCGGACTCCTTGGACAAAAATGCTTATAACTTTGGTTGTGTTTGGGATAGAGAAATGATCTTTGCTTTTTTATAGTCTGGAAATATGGGGCTACAGCCTGGTTAGTTACAAACTTTCATTTGTTTTTTTGTTTAGGATAGGGACTCCATTAAATTCAAAAAAATGTTTTTCTTCGATTTTGGTCAAGGGAATTTGCTAGCCCCTCTGACGGGTTAACGGTATCTTTACGGAAACAATTACCTACAGAAGATATATGCGTCTCATCGAGACCTATAAATTTTATTAAGAGACTGTTTAAAAAAATATTTTTTTGGGAGAAAAATTTAAAAAAAATGATTTTTTTTAGTTTTTTCCTTGTAAAATTTTTAAAGTGAAAAATTATAAAAAAAATCATTTGGATTAATTAAACCTGCATTCTTTCCGAGTAAAACGGCGTATCAAGTTTAAAGCTATCATTTATACAGGGTGAGTATTGTTCATTTGAAAATACCCTTTTTTCCCACTTTTGTTTTTCTACGATTAATAACTTTTTAGTGCCGCCACCTAGAGTCAAAAGTCTTATGTACAGTTTGTAGCTTGTAAAAAGCAAAATATTCGCCTATATTAACCGTGCCTCTAAGTAAAGCTGTTTTTAAGTTATGAATTCTTGAACATTTTTTCACTTTGGAAATTAATTGTGCGCACCCTGCATGTCATAGATGAACCAAAACCAATCGAGAAAATGCGCCATTTATATTACTATAACATACAAAAATTTAATTTTTTTAACATTTTTACAAGTTCCCTAAAAGTATTTTTTTTCCAACAAAGTCCCAAGCGCGAAAAATCACCCTGTACACTGGCGATTCTCATGGCCGCGTCTCCATGGCAACGAAAACGCCCATTTTCGCCGAAAAAAGGCCCTTTTTATAACCGAAATTTCACTACTAAAATCGATTGGAATCGGGCCAGAATTGATTTTAACCTGTTCCTGAAGCTTTCTACAATTTTTCCATGTACAAATTATAACGTAAGAACCTTTTTTTATAGCCTAAAACATCGACTGAAAATGGTCGAATTTGACGTCTATGCCCAATTTTAATGGCGGCTTTGACAACATGGCGTCAAAGCGGATGAATCGGCTTGGACTTGCTCCCTAATTTCATTGATAAAGTCCTTAAAATAGCTCAAAACTTCCAGGAATTGGTACGGAAATATTCAAGGGACTCTGAACAATCCGGATATATCCAAATCTTTTACAAAATCGTGTTCTTTTATTAAAAGGCACTGGCGATTCTCATGGCCGCGTCTCCATGGCAACGAAAACGACGATTTTCGCCGAAAAACGGCCCTTTTTATAACCGAAATTTAACTACTAAAAACGATTGGAATCGGGCCAGAATTGATTTTAACCTGTTCCTGAAGCTTTCTACTATTTTTCCATGTACAAATCATAACGTAAAAACCTGTTTTTACACCCTAAAACATCGACTGAAAATGGTCGATTTTGACGTCTATGCCCAATTTTAATGGCGGCTTTGACAACATGGCGTCAAAGCAGATGAATGGGCTTGGACCTGCATCCCTAATTTCATTGATAAAATCCTTAAAATAGCTCAAAACTTCCAGGAATTAGTACGGAAATATTCAAGGGACTCTGAACAATCCGGATATAAGCAAATCTTTTACCAAATTCTGTTCTTTTAGCCGTGATAATTCGGCAAAGTTTTGACGTTTCAGAATTTACCGTGTATTATTACAATATTCATGCGACACAGTGGACCATACAAGGCATTTTGATGGAGAAAAGTTACAATACAGTGGGCCCTAATGATAAAAAGAAAATCTAATCGGGATTTAAGGTATTATTTATTATGTAGGATTTTTTTTTAAACTTTTCTGTTATTTGCTCTATTTGAAAGAAATTTAGTATTCAGGGTTTATTTAGGATACAATTAATGATTTTTAACAATTTTTTTTTAAATACTGAGTTATAAGGTTACGTGACTATCAATTCAAACAATTGCAATCCTTTATTTGTTTTATCCAAGCAACTATAATAACCGATGACTAACCATATCATCAGCAAATGCTCAAAATAAATAAATAATATTTGCAACAGAGAGAAAACGCCTATTTGCAATCTAATAAATAATAAGCTTGTTATCTATATAACTTTTATAGAAAGCATATAAAATCCATAAACTAAAGGAGTTAACTGAAGCGATTATCATCATTATTGTGACATAATAAAATAGATTGTGTGTGTCAACAACGATAAAATCCCTGAGCCGTAATATTAGGTTAAGTGCTTCTAAATATATTTTCAATCTTTGCCTTGTCAATAAATTTTGTCAAAGTAACTCGTTTTGATTCTTTAATGTCGAGTACGTTTACAAGGAAATTGAGTTGATTCACTTGACAACATTGAATACAAATTTGTAACTAAAGACTTATTCATTAATTTTAGGATTGGAACAGAACTGATTAAAAGTCAATGAATAGTTTTATATAGATACTCAATTTAATGTAATTATAAGAATAATTTTATTGAGACAAATAATTTATTTTTATTTTTGCTTGCATTAATAATAAATTCTCAGGGAAAAATTTAAAAAATACAACAGATAATAATAAACGAACTGCGTAAGAAATTTAAGAATAAAATTAATTTTAAAAGTATAACTACTAAAAGTCAAATATGTTGTTTTGTAAGAATTTAACGAATATTTTTTATAAGGTTTTGATTATGGTGTCACGATAATGAATATGTTTCCTGATTCTCCATTTTTTCATTAAGGTGTCATGGAAAATGTCCATTAGAGGCAAAAAAAAATTAAATATGAGAATTAACCACATAATACTGTAATTAAAGAATAACTTGATTTAAAAAAAAATACGAAACTTGACTTTGACTACTTTTATCAAAATTTAGCAAATTTTTGGAAAAGATGAAAAATAACAAACGCCCCTTTTTTAGCATCAGTAAATTACATTGATTAATTAAAAAAATATATATATATATATATATTTATAAAAATTGTAGTTATTGAAATAAATGAATATTCTCAGAACAATAAATATTACAGTGATAAATATACAAGAATTTATAGTAGAATTTATTTATAGTAGAATTTATTATTATAGACTATAATCTACTTTGGCTCCCTCGATCCTACAAGGTCAAATTAAGATACTTGTGAAATTTAAATTCCTACACTGCTCAACAATTAATGTTAAGAATAGTATTACGTGTTTTCCTGAAATCTTTAACTGTTTCTTTAAGGTGATTAAAATGTAAAAACGAAGTCATAACAACAAATTTTACTCATCGACGTCCAAAATTGATAACGAAAGCCTAGGCCGCAATCATTTGAATTTGATTCTCTTTCTCAACTACCTATTCGCTAATTGTTTTGCTGAGTGTGTGTAATACTGATTTTCTCCTCAAGTTCCAAAATATGAACTTAATCTAGGTATATTTTAAGTCTATGATTTTAGAAAAGAAAAAATAACACAGTTTAACAATAAACAATTTATTAATTATTATATTATGACCTGGGTGTGGAAAACAAAAGTTGATTAGCTATTATATCAGCTTCATTAGCTTTGGGTGCTGCAAGCACGTTTTTTTTGCTTTCTTGAAGCTTTTTTTTTGTGGAGTACCAAAGTTTTTCTCTGTTCTAGGCAGATTTATTCAAGATTTCGACTAATGCGGCATTTTCATTTTTTTGTTGAATACTCGCCTGGTCTATAACCAATATATTATTGTTATGTTTTTCATCTGCAAAAAAAATAATATAAATAAACAAAATTATAGGCAAGTTCAGAAAAAATTAAAGTTTCTACATTGATTATTGAAGACTCAAGCACAAGATACACTAAATTGATTATCCTTCCTAACACCAGTTGAAGATCGATTAGACATTGAGGTAATAAATAGCTGTAGAATAATTTCACTTAAAGCACTATCAAAGAGTAAAGTGAATAATTTGGGAACCTACCAAATTAGGCATCATGAAACTATAAAACCCCTACAGAAAAGTTTTTATACAATTATTATAGTACTAGTAACTACCCACATTCCTGCTAACCTCTACCATTATACACACACAAGTGCCCAACTACAATATCAAGACCAATACCAGGAGACCCTTATGCTCAACATAACATTAAACAGACCTGTCTTTCTTGCAGATTAAACTTGCTGACAGTGGTATCTATTCAGATGTCCAATAATAAAATTTTCAATTTTTTCAAACATAGAGGCAAATAAAAAAGAAAAAAACATTTATTACACATTGCAACACATTTGAAAGTTTTGTTAGTTGCAATTCCATTCAATGATTCAGCTGAAATGGGAATACCGAGTAACAAGTAAATAAATCTAGTATAAATGCAATAATAGACAAAAAAACTATGTGGGTTAGATTGGAGCAGTTTCGGGCATGGACTGGGTTCATATCTGTACATTCCAATTTTGCTTGCTTTTAGAGAACATAAAAGTTGTATTGCAGTAGTCGGCAGCAGTGTTTATTTGCCAGGGATTACTTTAATACAGATTACATATTATATTAAATATCGCTAAGAAGAAGGAAATTTTGAAATGTCGAGGTGCCCCATGTCCAAACCTGCCCTACTCTATCCTAGCTATACAATAAAAGCACCTATCTTTAATACTAAACTTAAAAATAATAATTACATAACCTACAAAATATTACTGCCGCTTGACATACTTGACCTTGTAGGATCGAGAGGGCCAAAATAGATTTTAGTCTATAGACGCGAGTAATTAAATACCATTACACACGGAAATCATCAAAAAAGAAATATTTGGATAGCACACTTTCAATATCAAAGATGTACTCTTTATATCAAGAGAAATGTGGACAAGAAAATAAAAAAGCTGCCTCGTTTATTACTTACAAACGAATTTTTGGAAAAGAGTATAATTTATCCTTTTTTAAACCCAAAAAGGATATCTGCCAGAAATGCGAAAAAAATAAGAAAAAATTAGTGACAGCAGACCAACAGGAATATGACGAGATTTACCTGAGATATTCATCTAAGAAGAAAGGATGACTGCAATGCAGAAAAAATTAAAGATAAGGATAGGGCTACAAGAGAAGAAAGTTTTTACTCAGTAACATTTGACTTGCAGTCTGTGTTGTAGATTCCGTACTCAGATGTTAGCCCAATGACTATTCACGAAAAATTTGTGTTTACAACCTTACCATTTATGAATCAGCTCCTCCAAATAGAGCCTTTTGCTATTGCTGGACTGAGCTAAACGGCAAGAGGGGAAGTTCAGAAATCAGCTCCTGCCTCTTTGAATATTTAAATAATTTGCCACTAAATATAAAAGAGGTTGCGCTATGGTCCGATACATGTGGAGGTCAAAATAGAAACCAATATGTAGCAGCGTTATTGTTTTATTTAGTGCATGTGAGTCATATCGAGGTAATTGAACACAAATTTTTGGAGAGCGGCCGTTCCTATATGGAAGTGGATTCAATGCACCGCGTCATTGAATGTGCAAAAAAATACGTACCAGTGTATACCATTAAAGATTGGATTCATATTTTCCGCATTGCAAGATCAAAAAGAAATCGTAATAAGCGGAGCAAACCCTACAATGTTAAAGAATTACGTTTTAATGAATTCTATGATTTAAAAAAATTATCCGATTTGCTTATTAAAAATAGATCTAAAGACAATGGAGGGGAAACAGTCAATTGGCTACTGATTAAAAGTTTGCGGTATTCGAAATTGCATCCTGATATTATCGAATATAAATACGAACATAGCAGCGATTATAAGGTTATTAGAATTTGGGGAAAAGGTAGACCACCAGCAATTCCAAAAAAATTAGAGAAACTATATAAAGGCCCTTTACCGATAAGCACAAAGAAAGAAGAAGATCTTTTGAAATTATGCAAAAGTGGTGCTATTCCTTCGGAATTACATGGGTGGTACCAGTCTCTTTCTACTGCAAAAAATATTGAAGAAGCCAGTATTGGAATTTCCGATGAAGAAACTGATTCCGATTCCGACAATGAGCCTCTTTCTCATTACCTTCAGAAAAACTAATATAGTTTATGAAGAAAAATCTGATAAGTCTCAAAAAATTTGATTAGTTTGTCAGCGAAAGTGCAATTATTATTAAAAAATGCTAATAAACAATTTGTTCTAAAAAATAATGCATTTTAATTTAACCTAAACTAACTCTAAACAGATGTTACTACCCAAAAAATGCATTTAGCAAACATAAAAAATAAAATTGGATTTTACATAAGACTTGAAAGTTAAAAATCGTTTTTTTTTTACATTTTTAGTTTTAGGACTTACAGGGTTTTCCTTGCCTTTCCTTTTTCCACGATATATGGATTTAACAAATGACTTTTTGGAAAATATTTCATATTTCATTAAGATTAATTAAAAATATATATTTTTTTCAAAATTGTTTAATTATTAAAGCCACTAACAAAACAAAATATATTCTTAATATTATTCTTTTCACTAATTATTCACATAATGTGAAAATTACTACTGCGCCCCTTTGAAATATAAATACTTTCAGATTTTCCAATAAAAAATACTCGCAACTTCCTTTAGGTAAAAAAAAGAAGAAAAATTCATCTTTTTTCCATATTGTATCAGACTAGTGTACAAACTGATTGAATTTCAAAGTAGGGACGCAGCAATGTCCACGTAATATGCATATCTCTTTTACTTCTCGTCGTGTTTTCTTTTGCGCATCATGTATACAAAATATGGAAATAATTTTTAGGATCCAAGTTTCTTTTAGCATTAGAAATAAAGCAAACGACAAACAAAAATAATATCAAAGGCCCAAGACATAATAAAGAAATTCATTAAATTCTTAAATCTTAGAAGTATATTATTTTTTGTATGAAATTTATTTGTTAAAATCACATATGTATATTAGTTTATTTGTTGCATTAATCCATTCCTTAACTTACATTTTCTTAGTACAATCTTTTATTCTTGGTCATATTAATTCAGTATATTAGACTTTCCTTTTAAAGTATAGATTTACTCAATTTATACACATTCTTATGTACTAAACTTGAATATAAAAAAATATTACTAAATTTACATAATATATATAGCAAGTTTTTCACAAATCCCTCAAAAAGCCTAATAATACAATTCAACAAACGAGTTTTTTTAAAGTGCTACAAATGATGTGAGTGATGTATTCTGTAATATTTTGTTAACTCACGTCTATATTAAGTGCACTTATAAATCAAATATATAAAGTAAAGTTGAACGTGTATTTTCCATCTGAATACCAGGGAAAAATCATTTTCCATTAAAATTGCATGCCCGAGAGTACATTATTACCGAGATAAATTTATTTTTTTTATGTAAGCACCGTAATAAGTTTTTTTTAGTTATTGTTTTTTTATTAATATAATGTTAATTTCATTAATATTATTATTACTACTTAGGTTTAATGAATATAGTCTATGCACATTTTAGATTTTTCTAAACCTTTAATAACGCTTCCTAAATATGTTTAAAATTAAATTAAATTCAGAGTGTTTGCAAAAGAAATATTAAAAATTAAAAAAAAAATCCTAAGCTAAGCCCAAAAGTAAATTATTACCCCAATAAATTAGGCCTCCGTTTTTCATTGATTTCGCGATTGGAGCAATATTTTGTTTCAATTTATATTAAGCGTTTTTCCCTGCGAATATCTTTGTTTTTATACGGTGGTGCGAGAAAAAGGGGGATTTTAGCGGATAATTGAAAAGCAACTCGCAACCGTCTATCGTAAGTGCTTTTTTAGAAATGATTAGGAAACTTCAAATGTAAATTATATGCTATAAAAAAAACATCTAAAAAAGCGAAATATTTTTGATTTACTTGATGACTATGTTGCTTGTTTCTTTCGGAAATTTATTCGTTAAGGCGGGAACAGACTAAGCAAACATTGTTGAGCAACAGCTGAACAACTGTTGAGCAAGAGTTGATCAACTGTTGGCAAACAAACGTCGATGATTGTTGGAAAACATCAGCGAACCTTGTTGCTGAAAAGTTCGTTTAGTCGAGCCAAAATGTGCGACAAAGACGATGCTTTACTCGCATGGTGCACGTTTTTATTAATGAAAATTAAAAAATCGCGTAACTGTAGAAAGCGACGGTGGTGGCAAAGAAGTATATTCGCAAACAGAAAACGGAAGTTTTTACCAGAACTAAGAATGGAAGACCAAATGCTGTTCAAAAACTTTACTCGAGTTAATGCAACCGCATTTGAAAGTCTCATCGTTATGATTGGACCTAAAATTGCAAAAAAAAATACAAACTTTCGGGAAGCCATTTGCGTGAAAACAAGATTAATGAAAATTTTAAGGTTTTTAGCCACTGGAGATTCATATGTCAGTCTAATGTATCTATTTCAAATTTCTAAACAGCTTATTGGTACTATAGTTCCTGAAACTTGCGAAGCCCTTATAGAAGCATTGGCAGATCATATTCAGGTAAGAAAAGAAATCAAATTCTTTTTTCCTTATTTAATCAAATAAAAACATAAGAACGTAATATAGCTTTTATGAAATGTCCGTAGAGTTATCCGCTTGGGATCCAATTAGGGCGTCAATAAAGCTATGTTCATTTGGACTATCTTGATCAGAAGGATGTTGAATCCTTGTTGATGTATAATAAGGAGATGGAGCTGGTGCGTAAGATAGCGAACTTGAGACAGGTGATACAATGAAAACATCTTGTCGAACTTGCATTGTCTTATTTATTTAATGTAACACGACGTTTCGGTTGATAAGTATCTCCAACCGTTATCAAGTGTAAACTGACAGCAAACTACTATTCTATAGGCTTATATACTAGATGTGTGCATCGATGTGGAAAGGAAAGTCATCCGTGAAAATAGTTGGGGGGAGGACACGCCTCTCTCTAGATCCTACACTGTCCTGAGAGTAGAGGCTTCCAGATGTTGGGTACATCGACGCTTGGCTGGCTGAAGATCCCCTGATTCTGTAAAATGAAAACTGCCTCTACGAACTTTCTCTTCCGCCAGTGCTGTTCCTTGTGCAGAATTTTGGCTTCTGACCAATGGATGTTGTATCCATTATGCCAGGCCTGCTCAGCTATTCCGGATTTGAAAACCTCTCCTCTTTGGGTCCAGCTGCGATGTTCCTTCGCTCTGACTTCTAGGGGGCGCTTCGTTTCACCTATGTATGAGTCACCGCACTCACATGGGATCTGGTAGACGCAATTTTTGGTATCCAACAGGCCATCTGGTTTGCTCTTTGATACCACGCTTCTGATAGTGGTGCTAGATCTAAAGGAAGTTCTAATATTGTACTTGCTGGCAATGCGTCGGATTTGTTCCGATGTACCCCTAATGTAAGGTATGGGTAGAAGTCTGGTTGTCGTGGTGGCCTCGTCTCTGATTTGATTTGGACGCGTCCTTTGGATGGTCCCACTTATTAGCTTCTTTGGATATCCATTCTGTTGTAGGTCTTTGTAGATGGTATCCACTTCAGTCTTGAGATCCTCGTCGCTTCTACAGATGGTTCGAGCTCTATTGTAGAGGGATCTTATGATGCCTACTTTGGTGGTTGCAGGATGGTTGGACTCATAGTGAAGATACTGGCCCGTGTGTGTTGGTTTTCTATAAACTGAAGTTCGTAGATTTCCACCGACCTTTTTAACGAGGACATCTAGGAAAGGTAAAGCTGAGTCCTTCTCTGTCTCCATCGTGAACTTGATTGTTGGTCTGAAGTTGTTGAGGTGAAGCAGAAACTCCTGAAGTGCTTTTTCCTCTTTGTCCGAGATGATGAAGGTGTCGTCCACATATCGAAGCCAGAGCTTGGGTTTGCAATGAGAGGCATCTATTGCATGTTCCTCGAACCATTCCATGAAGATGTTTGCTATTACTGGGGAAAGAGATGAACCCATCGGAAGTCCTTCGTCTTGGGCGTAGAATCTATCCTTGACCTGAAAGTAAGAATTACGAAGACAGATCTCCAAAAGTTCCATCACCCCGTCCAGAGGCAGTGTGGTCCGAGTTGAGAAAGCTGCATCCTTGCTTAGTTTGTCTCGGATGATGTTAAGAACTCTCCTATGGGTACATTGGTGTAGAGACTTTCGACATCAAAACTCACCAATCTGTCATTGGTCTCGACTTCGATCCCTCCAAGAAGGTCTACAAAGTGGGCAGAGTTTCGCACGAAAGACGCTGCATTTCCCTGGATCGGTCTAATGATCTCCAAAAGGAATTTCGAGAGTTCTAATGTCGGCGAATTTCTAGAGCTCGTGATGGGCCACCGAGGCATTTGCTCCTTATGAATCTTGGGTAGTACGTATAGGTGTGGAGGTTTGCTATAATGTGATGTGAGCCTAGAGCGTACCGCATCCGACGATGTTGAGGAGTACTTCTTAAGTGCTCTGTAAATTCGACCTTCTATGGTTGTCGTCGGATCCTTAGATAGTAGCCTGTATTCGCCTTTGTTCAAAACTTCCTCAACCTTGTTTTCGTAGGTTTCCAGGTCCATAACCACAGTTGCGTTGCCCTTATCTGCAGGAAGAATTTTGATGTTCTTTTCACTTTTGAGATTCCTGAGAGCTGTTTCCTCTTCTTTGCTAATGTTCTGCGAAGGTTTCTGTTTTTTAAGTGAGTCCAGAGCAACCCTTACCTCGTGTCGAAATTCATCGGCCTCAGGACGTGGTAGGTGGATTGATTCTACTGAAGACACTATGTCTATAAAGGATGGTTTTGAGGATATGGCGATGTTTAGTCCTCTGTTTAACACTTTTTGTTCAGCTTCGGTAAGGGTTCTTTTTGACACATTAATGATGGTGGCGGGGAGGTTAGAGGTTGGTGCTGGTTGAGTCCTGTTGGGTCGTCTGGATTTAAGGTTTTGGAGTTTTGAAAGGTGGCCTGCTCTTAGCTTTTCTCTTAGTTTCTGGCAAGCGAAGTCTATTTTGTCAAAGATTGGTTGATAGTCTTCCTCCAATGTAACTTCACACCTTGAAAAACACACAGGTGATACAGTTGGTAGTGGCAAATTCGTTGTTCTTGGAGTAAACTGCCCGTGTGAATGATAAAGTATTCTCATATCAGCATCATGGAGAACGCAATTAATTTTATGTTCTACATCAGCTCGAACAAATGCATCATACGTTCTTAATTTATTTGCCACGTATTCCCCATATACTTCAAAGCTATCCCTTACTCTTCGATTTTCTGTAAGTGTTTTTATTGATTTAAATGCTTAATCCATTTGAGGATCAGACAAATTTGGGCGCTTTCCCGAGGTTTTTTTCCTACTGGAACCAACTGCCTCATTGTGACGGTTCTGATTCTATTTCAATATTATGAGGATCCGAAGGGTTTAACTGCTTTCCAGAACTGTTCTTTCTTATTGTTGCCAACTGTGTCATGAGGTGTTTCTGCTTGCTGTAATGCTGTAATGTTTGAGGAACCTTCAGTAAGGATGGTTTCTGATGAATCCTCGTATTGCGTGTTTTCCAAGTCCTGAAACAAATTATACATGCCTATAGTATGGGTATAATAATAATATGCAGAGTACATATTTAGATGTTGGGAGGTCATAGGGCACTTAATGAACAATTGCGGCCTTAGTTGGATATCCTTTTTTTAAATAATGTTTTTTTTTTCAGTTACCAGGTTCACCTGAAGAGTGGCTCAAAATTTCCGATGACTATGAAAACTTATGGAATTTTCCTCAATGCTTAGGAGCCATTGACGGTAAACACGTCGTACTACTGTCATTTATTTTATGTGGCAATTTTTCTACCCTATTTTATACCCTAGATGTCAACTGAAACATTGCATTCCGTGCGGTCAATAAAATACTTACAACTATTTACAAATGGTGGTGTGATAGTGATAAAAAAAATGGATAAAAAAGATACTGAAAATAGTGATAGTAACACTCAAATATCACAAAGAGAACGTGTAGCTCTATGGGCTTATATTAAATTAAAATGGGAATATGACATTAATTATATGACGTTAAACCTGGGGAAAATTCATGGATTCTCTGCGCAGGACAAAAGGATTAAATAGACAGTACGCACAGGGCTACTTATAAATCAAAATATGTGTACCAACAAAAATAAATACCACAATCCATCAATATAGAATAAATAAATCATTAAACCAAGTTCATATAAGTATGATGAAATTTTACCAACTCCGCCACGCAGCTTAAACACTTCCTGCTCAGCGTTACTGCGTAGGAATGCTAGGGAAGCATTATCCAGCGATTGACAGGCCTGAAGGCATGGCCTTAGGTGGATGAGGATGAAGGTCAGCAGTCTGGAAGCAGCAAGGGTTGAAGGAGCGAAACACGTGTAGCTTTAAGTAAATGTTGTGAGACCGTGACTTTGTGTTTTTCATTGTTTTTCGTCTGTTGTATACGTCGGTCTCTTTGTGAAAAATGGATGAGATTTTCTTACTACAATGCCCCTTTAGACGTGGAAGCGAATATTATAATTACAAGGGCACTTTCAGTATTGTCCTTATGGCAGTAGTAGATGCAAAGTATCGATTTTTATACGTAAACGTGGGATGTCAAGGACGAATTTCAGATGGTGGTGTTTTTAAAAATACACTTTTCGCGAAAAAACTAAATCATAGAACTTTAAATTTACCAGCTGAAAAACTCCTGCCAGGACAACAGGACGGAACAACACCTTTTGTATATGTTTGCGACGATGCGTTTCCTCTACAGGAGAACCTGATGAAACCATTTCCCGGCGAACATTTGAAGAGGACGTTCCAACGCTCATTTAATTACAGATTATCGCGAGCAAGACGAGTAGTGGAAAATGCTTTTGGCGTTATGTCGTCTGTATTTCGAGTTTTGCGAAAGCCCTTGCTTTTGCAACCTACTACTGCTGAAATAATTGCTCTTACATGTTGCTACTTACATAATTTTTCACAAAATACTTAAACAATCATGGGCTGTTATGCTCCCCCTGGAACCTATGACAATGAAGATGTTTCAACAGGCATTTTGGTTCATGGATCTTGGCGAAACGAACCAGAACCTTCATCTACATTTATGAAGTTAAATAGAAGTGGTAGAAAATCAACCAGAGTAGCACAGGAAGTTCGAGAACAATTTGCACATTATTTTTCAGGCCATGGAAGAGTGCCTTGGCAAGACAGAATGGAATAAAATAATATGTTTCATTATAAAGAAATAAAAAAGTTTACTTACTGGTTCTTGCGTATCTCTTGTATGTTTTGGTGTATTCTTGTCTTTTAAAAACGTTAAATGTTTATATCCAGATCAACGGGACACGTATAATTCATTTGTTCCTTGGCCAGATTTTGTGACGCTTTTTGCACATTCCCGTCTAAACTGGGTTTGCAGAACGTTCCATTTCCCCTCAGGATAGTTCTAGAACGGTCGCTATAATATTGAATGCGTCAGTTCGTTTATTTTTGTTTTTATAAGCTTCATTTTCGGTTATAATGTTCCCTTATAAGCTCTATCAAATTTAGAACTTGGTCTTCTGACCAATCGTGCGACATTTTCAAATGAATAAAACGTTACTCTGCCGATGTACCGCTCTCGAATGCCTGAATTAAACTAAACGCATTTTTTCTTTTGTCAAATCGTAATTTATTAGAGAATTTATTCACTAAATTTGTCAATGAAATATTTGTTTTTTTTTTCATTTATAAAATTGAAATCTCTTTCATGGCATTTATTTATTATTATATCTTATGCCAATTTTGGGGTTTATCCTATATTGGTTGTTGTATGTTTTTTGTATTGCTTTAAGGTAGTTTATACTTATTTGCCTTTTAAATGACCCAATTTTATAAATAAAATAATAATTTAACTGTCTACAAGATTAAAAAATCATATGTAATTTATTTATTAAATTACATACGATCAACTGATCATTCCTTTTCTAAAATTTACTTTAGTTTAAATTGATAATTTTTCATTAATTAAGCATATAATAATTTGTAATAAATTTTAGTGAATCTATTCATTAAATTATTTTTTTTTAAATTAGTTCATTAAGTTTCATTTTTTTTCTCAATTTATTAAAAAAATCATTTATCCAAATTGAACTTGAAATTTTGAGCAATTTATTCATTAATTTCATATTTCCAAAATGATGCGACCTTATTACTTAAAACTTAATTGTAAAAACTCTTTTAATAAATTCAACAGACTTATTTGTGTCTGTTTACTAGGGCCTTTATGTCTATTATGTCTTGGGATTTAAATAGCTGAACTTACAGTTAATTTTATTCTCCCTTATGCAAACATTGCCGACTGAGATAAGAAAATAGAACAGGGTTTTGCCTGCACTTCACCGTACAGTTTTATCCTTTAATTTGATTAACATTTTCGGAAATGCGTTTACAAATACCAGTATTAAGTTTAAGTTATTTAAAGGATTGTATTTTAAGGTAGATTAAAAAAATAATGAGCTTAGGTTGGAGCTGAAGTAGTTGGAAAAACAATATATCAAGGTATAATAATATTTCAAGGTAGCAGAAGTTTCAACTGCCTGAAAGAAATAATTAAATATTTCTTACAGGCAGTTGAAGATTAAATTTTATGTAGTTGCAGTTCGTTTTTCGTTTCTAAGTCCATGCTAGAAAAATTTCATTTTCAACTGCCTGGAATTAATAAAAATCTTGTATATAGGTGAGGAAGAAACTGAAAGTATTTTTATTATATTTCAAGTAGTTGAACAAAAATCAGTGCAGTAGACATTTAAAATGTTTTTATATTATTTAAGGTTCTTAGTTCAAAAGAAAATCGAGTATACAAAATTAAGTTTAATAAAAATTTTAAATTTAAAAAATTATTATTTACCAATTTGTCTGGTTATTCTATGATGAAACTTTTTCAAGTGCTTTCTTAAATTAGAAAAATTGGAAAATATTGACGTGCATATCGTACATGTATGCTCCATTTTATGAGAATTCAGTATCCACAATACAAGAAACAACTCAAAAATAATAATTACAGAACCTACAAAATATTACTGCCGCTTGACATACTTGACCTTGTAGGATCGAGGGAGCCAAAGTAGATTATAGTCTATAGACGCGAGTGAAATGGACCGGTTGCATGGCCACCAAGGTCGCCAGACCTAAATCCATGTGACTTTTTTTTGTGGGGATATATGAAAAGTTTAGTTTTCAAGACGCCTATCGACACACAAGGAGAACTAATATTTTCTCTATTGCGTGCCGTTACGGAGCACTGGTTACGTCGAGCAAATCGTTGTGTTGAAGTTAATGGTGACAACTTTGAACTACTTATTTAAATTAGAGAGGACCGTATTGGACTCATTTTATAACATTTTGGCAATGCAATTTTTTTATTTTTCGGTTTTTTGAATAAAGTTATTCAAAAAAAATGTTTATTTTACCGAGTTCTATACACAGTTAAAAAAAAGTATCAACTTAAAAATCACCCTGTAGGGTGAATGCGCCTATTCTCGACCAGTTAACGTAAATCTCACCTTTCATAAATGATAAAAAAGTTAATTTAAGAATGCTGACATTTAGTTTCTAAAAATATTTGATTTGTATTTATTAAAACTAGCTACAAAATATCAATTATATTTATCGTTTCAAGAAATATTATTGACAAGGCAAAATGTAAAAAACTACCTTTTTCCAATTTTCGACCAAAGGTGACATATTGTCGACCACATTTAGCCCAGTTTTCGACCGGCGGTCGAGAGAACTGGATTTATGTGGTCTATAAACCATTTTAAATAAATAAATCAATCAGGTTTGTTTCTAAATTTATTATAAGTATTTATAAATTAATGTAAAAATAATACATATATATAATTTACAAAAAAAATTGGTACTTCTTTGGCTATTAAAAAACTAAGTAAATGCATATGCATATATGAATAAAAATGAGTAAAATATACTTAAGAAAAGAGTAAAAACAGTAAAATTGTAATAAGCGCAACAACTAAAATTTAAGCGTTATTATGTACAAAGTAAACAAGTATATTCTCTATCAGAAATGTCATCATAAGATAGTCCAATGAAGTTTGTACATTTCATGTGGTACCTAGAACACTTATCACATCCGACATTTTTTTCATCTTCCTCTTCAGTATCACTTATTAAATCTTCATTGCAAGATGAACATTGCAGATGCCCTCGTTCAATTATTAAGTTATTATCATTTTCTTTTTCAAACTCTTCTGGTTGTTGAAAAGAGTTTTCATCTTTCTTTCCTGCCTTCTTTTTCACAATTTTGTTTTTATTTTTCATTTGCCTGTCCTCTCGCTTCCTTTTTATATCTTCCTCTTTTTGTCGCTTCTCATCTTCTTGTTTTGTTAACTTTAGTCTTCAAGCTTGAGAAGAAATTGCACTGGGAAACTTATCCTTTACATTCCTATTCTTACCTCTATATTCTACTGGCTTGGGGCATGACAAATGATTATCCAAGATGGATTTTAATCGCATTGCTTTGGGAGGATGCTGAATGTCAGATATTGTCACTGAGGCGCTCACATCATTAATTACGCATTTATTAGATAATAATTGCTCATTATTGGCGTTAACTTCAATCACATTATTATTACCCGCTGTATTTTCTGTGTTTGTTTTATCTGTTAAGGCAGGGGAACTTCTCGCCGGATAGTCATTCTCAATCAGTGATTCATTTTCTTCAGACACAAATTCTACGATAGGTGCACGATCATTATTTTTCGAGTTTTCGCCAATATCTTGAGCTTCAGGTTCAGTTATAGCAATGGCTTCTAAATTGTTTTCCAGTGTTACAGCATCGAATGGAACTATTGTAAGGTCTTGCAAACTAACAATGTCTCCTACCTGAATTTGATTTTGTTCTGTTTGTAACCTATTTGCGTCTCCTTCAGCAGATTTAATTTCGTTCAATATCACTTCAACATTGATGGCATACTCTGTCAAGGAAGGAGCTAATTTTAAAATTACCTTTCTTGCTGCCATCAATTCTGCAGATATAACATCTTTTTCGATATTTACTATATCTAAATGCACGGTTTGTTCCTGTATATTTTTTACACATTTGGTATAATCAACATTATCTGGATTTAAAGGATACACCCCCTCATTTCCGAAATCCGTTAATTATCTGCCCTTTCATGTCGCTATTATTAAGAGTTTCTTGGAATAATTGATAGAAGCTTAATTTTGTAACGCACATATTTGTGTTTTCCGGACGCGCTTGCCAGTTGCGAACAGTCTTTTTCCATTCGGTCTTCAATGGCTTAAAGACACTTACATCGGCAGGCTGTAACATGTGTGTCGTATTGGGTGGCAAGGCATACAGCACGATTTGATTTTGGTCGCAATATTCAGATAAAGCCAAAGTCATATGGGACTTGTGACCATCAATAAACAATATGACTGGACGTTGTATCTCTTTCTTGTCGAGCCACTTCGAAAAACCATTTGCTATATATTCGTAGAAAACATCACTCTTCATCTAACCACTATCAGAGCGCCCCAACATCCAATCGGTTGGCATGCTTTGAATAACGGCCTTTGGAGGACGAATATATGGAAACACAACTAATGATGGGCATATTGCTCCATCAGCCGAGAAAACAAAACTGTCAAATTTTCTTTATAATTTCCCGTTTTCACTTGATATAAGTTTCTCCAACCTTTTGGAGCTAAAGCTTTTCCACTTTTTGGACAAATAGCAAATCCACTCTCGTCTCCATTAAATATACGGCTAGGATCATGCAAAACATCTGTGAAATTATTTTCCTTCAAATATGTTTGCAGATCGTTAAACCGGGCCCTAACGTATTCTTCGGTAACAATAGCTCTGGCCTTGTTAATTCCTTCAGCTTCTCTTAAGGATAGCTCTGGGTGTCTTTTTAAAAACTGTTTGTACCATTTTTGACCTGGTCGCCCATTTTTAAAAAATTTTGCTTTGTCAATGTCTTTGGCAATTTTTTTTACGGTATCAAGGAGATCTGCTTTTTTTAATGGAAATCCACATTTAGCTATTTTAATAACCCAGTCTGTAATCCTTTTCTCTACTTCTACAGTCAAAATGGGATCTGGTCCAGTTTTTCTTCGAGCTCCTAATACTCTTCCGTGCAATCTATCTATCAGCGTTGTTTTGGGAATATTATATTGTCTACTGGCCTCTCTAATTTTTAGATGCTTTGTTTTAATTGCGTTTAATGCAATCTCTAATTGCTCTGCAGAGTACTGAAACAGTTTCTTTTTATTTTAGTTTTTTAAAGCTTAGCAGCGGAAAGTTGCCCTGTGTTAGATTTTTTAGGCGCCGGCATCTGCAACAATAGGTATAGCATATTATTATGTTATGTTACCTATAATATTGACATATTTGCTCAAATTCGACTCAAAATCAAAAAATTCATTTTGTTCATTCATGATTATTTTTTTTTATTAATTAATCAATAAAATATAAATTCAGGATTGGTGATCGAAAAAACTAAATTTCGTATACCATTTCTCGACCACTCAAAAATGACGCGAAATATTTAAAAAAGGATCGAACTATCAGGGTGGTCGAAATCTAGGCTAGACTTTCTTTATATATGTCAAACAATGTCATAAAAAGAAAAGGAACATAAGGAGAAAGCATAAGTTAAAAAAAGACGCTATATTTTAAACGAATTAATCCATTTCTCGACCACCCCGGTCGAGAATTGGAAATTCGTTAATCTGATGTTCCAGATGGACGACCACCTTGATTTTCACAAAAAATGCAAAAATAAAAATGCTTTTTTTTATAAAAACTAAGTAAGAAGGGTCTTCTTTTACCTTACATCGAAAAACATATTAGTTAAAGATAAAGCATGATGATCTACTTACTATTTATTAATGAGTATACCACTAGAAAATCACTAAAATCTTAGGTACACGTGCAACTGGCAAATTTACAACGTCTGTAATGGCTGACTGTTTTGAGCAGAGATTGCGCGAGAAATTTAAAAATCTCTATTACGGATGGTCGAAAACGGGAATAAGGATTATGAAAATAGATAACGAGTTCGGTTCTTGTTTTTTATTGTTTTATACATAAATGGTCGAGAATAGGCACTGGTCGGCTAACTGGCGCATTCACCCTATATATAAAATCTAATCCTGTAGATTTTAGAAAATAAAGAAAAATAAAGAGAAAATCCCTGAGGTCCAAGGACCAGTACGGGCTTATTCAAATATTAATACTATAATGTATCTATCTAGAACTAAAAATGAAGTCAATACAAAAGAATGTCAGGTAAAAGATAATTCCAAATATACTAATAATATACAATGAAATATAAATAGATAAAAATTAGTACAAGATCTATCTAAATAAATATAATTAAAAGCATTAAAATTTAATAAAAAAATATAAAATAAGTTAAAATTTTTAGCACAAAATACACTTGGGTATTAGTTATAGTCAAATCTATTTACTAAAAAATCACAGTTTAATTTTTCCTAAAAAATTGAAAATCGTTTAACACATTAAGAATGTCCTTACATAAAATAATAAATCTAAAAATAATATAAAGAGAAGAGGAATATAATAAGGTTTTAGAATTTAGAATTTTGATTGATTTGTAGTATAACTTTAGCCTAGAATTTTTAAGATATTGAAACGGAGATATAGGAAAATAAAAATTGGAATTTTTATTCTAATATAATTTTTGTAAAATAATTAAATGCTTATTAAATTAAATAAATATTATTAAGAGAAAACAATCATGAATAACACACTCTCTATTCACCAATAAAAAAAACAACACGCACGCCATCTATGTGTGTTGTTCATTATTCCCAAAGGGGAACGCCTCGAGCTATCACGCCAATCACGGGACGTAGTCGACCGCGTGTAATTTGAATTTAAAAAGCGATTTAAGTGGTTTCTATGTAAAAATATAATATAAATGAAAAGACCCCATTGCTTTCTCAAGAAAATACATAAAACGAAAGAATTTGTTTTTCTAAAAAAAAGTACACTTCCAAAGGTTTCAGAAGGAAGTATATAAGGAAATACATGATTTGATTACGATAGCATTTAATTTTTCATAATACCTACGCAGTTTTATAAATAGGTAATAAAAATAATATAGCGTCTACCTGTTAGCAGGAATAGCGAAAACAAAATAAAAACCCATAAAAAGGTGACGGTTATTTTTAGAAAAACAATGTTTTCAACGTCTTATAAATTCTTTTATTAGTTAAATAGTTCGTGCCAAATTGGTCATAATGTTTCGGAGTCTAGAAAAATAGCAGCAGATATAATTGTCGGAAATTTGTACAAATAGTTTCTACAAAAAAGTATTTTCTTGCATTTTCTAAATTTATTTATTTCCTCTTATTTGTTTTTTTTAAATTATACCAGTTATCAATACTCTTTTTGTCTTTTGTCTTTTAGAGTTAGTCTTACTATTATCAGTTTAAACATTAGACTGATAATTTATTTCTTTGTCGTATTTCATTGAAAAAGATCTCGTCAGTAGTTTACTTTTGTTACCAGGTATTTGGTTTCAGTAGCTATATTTATTAATATTTACTTAAAAACCTAATTACACTTATCTACAATTAATAACTTACTTAGTTAACTGCGCGACATCTCTGGAGAATCTTCCGAAACTAGCTAGTACATAGCTCTCGCCACTAGGAGGCCAGTTCAATTATTGGCGCGACTTTTAAATCGAAGAAAATAAATACACTGCAAATAAATGTTTTTAGTAGTGTGAACGTGTGTAATAAATCAATTGGCTATTTTTGTGCATCGAATGCTTTGATTCGCATCTAAACGAACAAGAAAAAACGCCACAATACGTTCCTAATTCACCACATTCACAAAAATCATTTACTTCTAATTTAAGTCTTTTCATATACTGCGGATATAACGCATGAAAGCTTCTTATCCGGCTTATTGTTCGTTCGAATTGTTTATTTGTTTCTTTGATAAACCATTTTTCCTTTTTTAACTAAAGGAAAATTTTGTTTGTAGCGATTTCTTTTTTTCCGAACTTGAATATGTATTTTACGTTTACGTAAAACGCTTTACAAAGAATATCGTTATGTGGTATCGTTATAAGGGCTTAGTTTCTATTTAAAGAAGTCGTCTTATCGACTAATTAATGTTCTCTATAAGTCCTATATGAGCCCTTATCAAGCAAAGTTGCTCAAACATGTTTGCCATATGCATACCAACACACATTTGGGACAAAACTTTCACTACAACTCCAATTATATTAGTTCAACAAAGGTGTGAATCCTTATAGGGAGGCAGCCATACATTATGCAACAATATTGAGTAGAAGTTAAGATTTTGTGTAAAAAGCAACATTGAAAGAAAAGATGATCCCTGTAACCTCTCTTCATATTAGATACTTCTACTGTCAAGTTCTAACATTCTACTTTGTTCGAGTTTAATTTAATTATCTCTAGCCTATTTGTTTTAACCAGTTTTTACTAATATCTCATTTAGAGTGCAAAGCACATTTAATCAGCAAAAACTATGGTAAGAAAAGCATCCAGTATATTTCCTGACAAACTGCCAGTAGCAGATTAAAACAATTTCTTTACTAACAAATAAATAAAAAAAAAACAGTAAAACAATTACTCCTTAAGAAGCCCTTTCGGCTGCCTAATTATCTACTTGACATTTTTACAGAGTTTCACTTTTAGACCCGGAGACAAGAACGTACTTCCCAGATGGCAAAAATGTCTCTGCATGCGGTTTTAAACTTCATTTCCTGAAAATAAATGTAAAATATATATTAGAAAGCTCAACATCGGTCCCCAAGATAATTTATCGAAGTTTACGAACTTATGCGGCAAGGATCAGTGTAAAATTGCATTTGGAAAATTACGAGTTAAGCGGATACTCATATCCATGTTTATCAAGAACGTATATTTAGCTGGATATTATGTGGGCGATTTTAGAGCTATGGGCGTAGGTTTCGTCGGTAATTTTAGGAAATTCAATCCTTAGGGCCACAGGTTATTCGGGTTAATTACCTAGTTAAGGTAGGGAATTATTTCTGTCTCTATCAAACAGTTCTCAGTAAGAAACTGGATAGGCAGTTGGGAAATTATGATGGAGTATTGTTGCAACCTTAAAAAAGTAACTAACTAAAAGAGTGGTTAGGGCGATAGCCAGGTTTCAATTTGTTACTTAGTCATCCAGTCCAAGAGCTTCGGAGTAATTTGTTATAAAAGTAGTAAAGAGAAACTGTTTTAGCATAAAATAAAATAACTTTAATATAATTTTATTATTATATACTTTTTTAGAAAAAAAGTAGATAATATGCTCAGAAGTCTTTAATACATAATAGTCAAAACTGTTTCAAGTTATATCGTAAAACAAACAGCAAATAATCCTAAATTTTACATAAAAAACCATTTAAATCGCTTTTTAAATTCAAATTACGCGCGCTACGTCTCGTGATTCGCATAACGTCAAAATTCAGCTCGAGGCGTTCCGCTTTGGGAATAATGAACCACATAGATGGCGCTGGTGTTGTTAGTGCCTTGTAGTGAATGGGAAGGGTGTTTCTTTATATTTTTTTTCTTTGCATCCTTTTCTTGATATTTGATTTAGTAAGCACTTAGTTATTTTCCTGAAATCTTTAACTTCGTATATTATACTCATTAGAAAACTTGAGTATTTGTAGTCAAAGAAATAAGAATATTATTCGTCTAAACTTATATCTGAAGCATATTGAGATTTCTCAGGGGACAGTCCTAGGCCCATTAGTGTTCTTGATCTTTATTCATTATCTTAGAATTTGCCGATGATACAACAAGGATTGATTTGCCGTAACTTTTCCAGAAACATACTCGATGATATGCTCAGAAGTTTTTAATTTACGATAGTCATAAAATTTATGCATTTTTTTATGGATGAAGTAACGGAATTTTAAGTAATATAATAAAAAAGAACGAAATAATTCTAAATTGCACATAGAAACCTCCTAAGTCGCTTTTTAGATTCAAATTACGCGCGGCCGAATACGTCCCGTGATTGGCGTGACGTCAAAAGTCAGCTCGAGGCGTTCCGTCTTGATAATAATCAACCACATAGATGGCGTTCTCATTCATGTTATTCATTTTTTTCTTGTAGTGATTGAATAAGCATTTAATTATTTTACTGAAAAATAAGTGATTTACTCATTGGATGGGTTAGTCTATTTATGTTTTAGTAAATTTTAGGTTAGGTCGCTTATGAATTAAAACCGTATGATTTGGAGATGACTAAAAGACATTTTCATGCAGATTTAAAGTGGATGCTTAATCAAACATAGATTCCATAATGAAAAAAATTTAAATGGCTATAGCATAGCTCAACCCTCATAAAATAGATTATTTTGAAGAGGAAGAATTATACTGCACAGAAAAAAAATACCTCAAAAGTAGTTAAAGTAGTTAGTAAAAGTAATTCAGCATCTACAGAAAAAATTACTTCGGAAATGACTCCGATTGCCGGAACCCGATTATCTTTTAACTAACAAGTGACGTCACGCCCCGTCTAGCTCTGCGGACTGTATTTTAACGTATTAGTATAGCTTGTTTCTTCAAATTGTTTTTCTTTGTCAGAAAAAGGGTCTTCAAATTTTTTATGTAAGGTCCCCACTTAAAAATCAGTCTTTTAGTAGCGAATACAGAAACATTATTTCTCAAATTGACATTTTTATGAAGTGCAGTGCCACGGGTAATCTGCATCTAATTTCTCGCATTATGGGTAGTTTTGACTATTTTAAATTCATATATTTGTATCATGCGATCTTAGCAAGGCATTTTGACTGCGTAAATCATACTCATTAAAAAACTCTCGTATCTGTAACCTAGTAAATAAGAATACGGATTTTCTGAACCTGTATCTAAAGGATAGAGTTCCTCCTAGCCCTATTTTGTTCCTTTGATTTGTCATTGACATGTTAATCATTTCTGCAAGATTGCTGAGGATTGGTTTGCTGTAACCATTTGCAGAAAATCACTCGATGATATGCTCAGAAGTTTTTTAATTTACGATAGTAATAAAATTTTCCCTAACTAACGAATTTTTTAAATTACGTAATAAAAAAACACGAAATAATCTTAAATTGCATATAGAAACCACCTAAGGCGCTTTTCAAATTCAAACTACGCGCGGTCCAGTACCTCCCGTGATTGGCGTGACGTCAAAAGTTAGTTCGAGCCGTTTTGATTATAACGAAGCACATAGATGGCGTTTTTGTTAATTGCTTTTTGGCGCATGGCGTTTTCTTGATATTTGTTTAATCTAAATATATAAAAATGAATCCATATTTTCCTTGGTCATTAAAAAACTTGAAAATGACTTTACCGATTTTATTTATTCTTTTTTTTTAAGATAGATAAGTCAGTTTTTCGCGTTTGACAGTTGCTTTTAATGCTTTGCGTCATTCGAAAGAAAAGTGTATATTTTGTTTAGCGAGTTATTTTCAAGTTTGTTTAGCGAGTTTTAGTGAGTTTTCTTCTTAGTTCAGCTTAGGGATTGCTAGAAAATGATACTCATTGGCACCACACTCTGGAAGATGCTGTAGTTTCATTAAATTCTAAACAAATACGAACATTGTTTTCTATAATTTTGTCTACATGCTTCCCATCAACGCCAATTGATCTGTGGAACAAATATAACTATCATATGGCCGTAGATATATTGCATCAGATGCGACTTAGGACATCGAATGCAGATTTGCAAATGAACGAAGAAATTAAAAATGAAGCATTAATTTTAATTGAGGACATGTGCTTGACGCTTACCAACAAAAGATTAATACAATTAGGAATGATAGATCCCAATCGCCCAATGCACGACGCATTTAATCAAGAGTTAAGACGCGAAACCGAATATGATTCTGAGGCATTGACAGAAATAGTTCAACGAAACGTTCCCCTATTAAATCAACAACAAAAACATGCCTATGATACGCTGATGAGAGTAGTCAACTCAGTTTTTCTTAGATGCTCCTGGTGGAACTGGAAAAACGTTTTTAATCTCATTAATTTTTGCGGCGATTCGATCGCAAAATGGAATTGCACTTGCACTTGCTTCATCAGGTATTGCAGCTACGTTGTTAGAAGGCGATCGAACAGCTCATTCAGGACTCAAGTTGTCGTTAAACATGCAAATTATCGAAACTCCAACTTGCAACATTTCGAAGAATTGTGCGATGGCCAAAGTCTTACAACAAAGCAAATTAATCGTTTGGGATGAGTGCACAATGGCAAACAAAAAATTTATGGAGGCATTAGACCGCACAATGCAAGATATACGACACAACCAGAACCGGTCTGGTTGTGCGATGATTCTATTGGCAGGTGATTTTCGACAAACATTGCCGGTAATGCCACAATCAACACCAGCCGACGAACTTAATGCATGTTTGAAGTCGTCAAATTTATGGAAGTATGTCTAAACACCTAAATTAAATATAAACATGCGAGTCGAATTGCAGAACGGTCAATCTGGAGAAGCTTTTTCAAAACAATTGCTTCATATTGGTAATGGCAAAGTTCCAGTAGACACGTCGGGATACATTAACTTCCCTCCCAATTTTTGTAACTTTGTTGAATCAAAAACCGAACTTATCGAGGAGGTGTTCCCAAATATTGTTCAAAATTATAAAAACCACGGTTGGTTAAGCGAACGAGTTATATTGGCTGCGAAAAACGTTGATGTCAACGAAATAAATTTTGAAATTCAAAATAAGATTGCAGGCGATCTTATGACTTATAAATCCGTTGATTCCGTTACCAACCAAGATGATGTCGTTAACTATCCAACCGAATTTTTAAATTCGCTGAAAATACCCGGACTTCTACCTCATAATCTGCAATTAAGAGTCGGATCGGTTATTATTATGTTGCGGAACATAAATCAACCACATCTTTGCAATGGCACCCGCCTTGCGGTGAAGAAACTGATGAACAATGTGATCGAAGCAACAATTTTGAAAGGGAAGTACAAAGGCGAAGACCGACATGCCATTCGATTTTAAGCGGATGCAATTTCCTGTGCGACTTGCATTTGCAATGACGATAAATAAATCGCAAGGGCAGTCATTAAATGTTTGTGGCAAAAATTTAGAAAATCCATGTTTTTCACATTGTCAATTGTATGTGGCCTGCTTCCGTGTTGTAAAACCTTCCACATTATTTATTTTCGCTCTAGGAAAGAAAACTAACAATGTTGTGTATCAAAAAGCGTTACAATAAATATTTACTAGCTTTTTGTAATATTGTTTTGATTTTTTTATTAAATTGTTAGGTATTAACTACGAAGTTCGCCGAGTCAGCTAGTTATTTTATAAAAAATAGGTAATTTACTCAAATTGCAATTTTAGATTAATAAAGGATAGAAGCACCATGAGTTTTGACTGTCCTGAACTCATATATGGGTATCATGCGATCTTAGCAAGGCATTTGATTGCATATAATACTCATTAAAACACTTTAGTACCTAAAGCATAACAAATAAGAATATTGACTTTCTGGACCTCTATCTGAAGGATGGAGCTCTTGAGGCCGATTACTGTCTCATTATCTTCCTAGGATTATAAATACACAGTGTTTGCCGATGACAGAACAATAATTTCTGCACGATTGCCGAGGATTAGTTTGCTATAACCTATTATTGTAATGCAGAAAAAAAAGTGTTTGGCATGAGAAATCTGGACTTAAAGTCTAAAGATTTCCGATCTAGCAGGTACTTTTCCATAAATATTTGATAAACTTGAATATTCTCGGTCATGCATTTGTCGTGTAATACATCAAGTTATGCATTGAGAACGATTTCTGATTTTTTTTGCACATTAAGAGCTGAAAAAGGTTACGTATATCATAAAAATATAATGTCTGGTCGCCCTACAGTGAAACAAGCGAAATTATAATCGGCGATAAGTGCAAAAGCTTGTCAATGGACTTACTTTGCGGGAGCTAATATTACACTTGTAAGGTAACAATTTATAATTTATTAATCTCTTTGATAATATTAATCTTATTTTATTTTAATAAAAAAAATAAAAGGGAGAATTATAGACAAAAAATAAATAATTTTATTAAGGATAAATTGGATTAGTAAAGGGTGATTCAACAGAATTATGCACTTTAATGCAATGAACACAAGGGAATTAGAACGACAAATAATAAGAAAAAAATCTACTTTTAACTTAAATAAATTATTTATTTAAAAACTATCGTAAGTATCTTTTGAACACCTACGTAAGCTTACTTAAAAGAGCAATAAATACATTTTTAGACCTCGTTTTCTATTCACATTTACTTCAATATTTTACCGCAATTTACTTCATTTAAATTTAATTTTAGAACAGGGCTGAATTGGAGAGAAATAAACTAGTCCGCAGCATGGTTGGTTTAACCGCAATAGATCAAATAGTAATGAAGAAAGAAACTCTGTATTTTTATTCTTTATTATAAAGTACCCCTTTTGAAATGCTATATGCCGTTTTAGAAAATATTTCGTTACATCTTATGGAAGTTTTCATTAATAGAAAAATAATCGTCAATAATTCTCTACAGGTCAGAAATAGTAACAAACTATTCAAAGTTTTGAATTTCTCATATGACTTAAAGAATATTTTTCCTACAACCATCAAAGAAAATCAAAAATCAAATTGACCAACTATGATACTTTGATGGCGCTTTTGTTAATTGCTTTTTGCTGAATGGGGAGCGTATTATTCATCTTTTTCTTGATGTGATCTAATAAGGGTTTAATTATTTTACTGAAAAATAAGTGATTTACTCATTGGATGGGTTAGTCTATTTATGTTTTAATAAATTTTAGGTTGGATCGCTTATGATTTAAAACCGTATGATTTGGAGATGACTAAAATATATTTTCATACAGATTTAAAGTGAATGCTTCACTAAGCATAGATTTCATAACGAAAAAAATTAAAGTGGACATAAAATAGCACAAAAAATGAAAATACTATACCTTTTCAGAACTTGTGACTTTAAATCATCTTTTAAAGCACTCTTAGATGGCGACACAAGCCACAGATGCAAAACAAGTACAAGACTATTGATTCTCGAATATTCAATGGGCTGTTCAGAGTTATTTGTTACTCTCCATAGTTCTCACAGAATAAAATGCTATAGTCGTATAAGCGCAAAAGATATAAATGACTGATTTCCATCGTTGTTCCATCTCTGTGAATTTCAACTCACTTAATTTAGAAATTCGTAGTGCCTGGACGAATTGATGAATGAACCATTTCTCCACGTCTTCTATTAATGGAAATGTTAACATATGGCGAATATTCCAACCCCCATTACTGCATGGCATTTTTTTCGCAATAGCTACTGAGTGGGCCAATGACATCAATCAATTTCACCTTAGACGCAGGCCTTAGGAAACTTTTAATTTAAATTCTCTTCTGCATTCATCGATTTAAAAAAAAAACGGACAAATCGATTTCAAAGCAGCCCAACTAAATAATTGATTAAAATAATGTACCATTGGTAAATTATTTATTAGAATCGAACGTCTGCTAGTCTGTTTCAGTAAAAAGTTGTCGTTCTTAACTAGAAGCCACGTGCATAAAATTGCTAATCAATAAACTTTGATGCTGAAACTAGTTCATTACAACTGTATTAGTTTCTTAAGCCAAATATCATGAATAATATAAAAATACTTACAGGAGTGCCTTTACATTACCAGAACTCTTACATATATTACATACTCTTACAAATCTGGTCTCCACATCTTCTACCAATCTCATTTCCACTGATTCCAGGCTTGGGTGGATCAATGGAGGTCATCTTCTCTAACAAGATGAGAGTTGTTTCCCTGTTGATATGCGAAAACGTCAATCTACCTTGGTGTATTAAGGCATTAAATGCCAAAGCCTAATGGTTCAACTTGAGGATCTAACTGAATCAGCGTAAACCCTGACCTTCACTTCCCATAGTTGAATGATGGTGAACAGGTCATTTATATAGAAGTGACCACGGAAGTAGAGAAAAGATACTGCATTAGAGTGCCCATGTAGCTCTGAGCTTTACTATTTATCCTTGAAGGTCCCATAGTATTGCTTTTTAGTTACTTGCTAAAGCGGATTTATAAAGGAAGTTTGGTAGAGAATTTGTGAATGATCCCTCTACCTCTAGGAAGATTCAAATAGCTACTTTCTTGTTCTTCACTATTCTAAAGAGAAAAGACGATTCTGAGATAAGAAGACCTCAATTTTTCTTGGTCGAACCATTAAGGATTTCATGCCAAAGCCTAGTGGGTCAACTTTAGGATCTACTACGTTTACAACCACACCATGTCACCTAGGAATCTTCCCTTGTATAGAGGTGATTATTTTTCTATGTCCTAGCATCGCTGTTCAGTCGCAGATGAGTTGATTGACTCTTCTTCATAGAGCGGATGTATAGAGGTTGCTTGGCAAAGACTTTATGAATCAGCAACAGCTACTTTTTAGTCCTTTACTATTTTGAAGAGAGAAGACCATTTTGAGACGAGAAGACGTCAATATTTCTTGGTCGAACCATCGGGCATGGAAAGCTTGCTTAAGAATTTATTGCGTTTACAACCACACCATGCCACTTCCTTGTCCTTCACTATTCGAAAGAAAGAAGACGATTGTTGATCGAGATGAGAAGACTTTAATATTTCTTGGTCGAACCATCGGGCATGGAAAGCTTGCTTAAGAATTTACTGCGTTTACAACCACACCATGTCACTTCTTTGTTCTTCACTATTCTAAAGAGAGAAGACGATTGTAGATCGAGATGAGAAGACGTCAATATTTCTTGGTCGAACCATCGGGCATGGAAAGCTTGCTTAAGAATTTACTGCATTTACAATCACACCATGTCACTTTCTTGTCCTTCACTATTCTAAAGAGAGAAGACGATTGTTGATCGAGATGAGAACACGTCAATATTTCTTGGTCGAACCATCGGGCATGGAAAGCTTGCTTAAGAATTTATTGCGTTTACAACCACACCATATCACTTCCTTGTCCTTTACTATTCTAAAGAGAGAAGACAATTGTTGATCGAGATGAGAAGACGTCAATATTTCTTGGTCGAACCATCGGGCATGGAAAGCTTGTTTAAGATTTTACTGCGTTTACAACTACACCCTGTCACTTCCTTGTCCTTTATTATTCTAAAGAGAGAAGACGATTGTTGATCGAGATGAGAAGACATCAATATTTTTTGGTCGAACCATCGGGCATGGAAAGCTTGCTTAAGAATTTGCTGCGTTTACAACCACACCATGTCACCTGGGATCTCCCCTTGTATAAAGGTGGTTATTTTTCTGTCTCCTAGCATCGTTATTCAATCGCAGATGAGTTGATTCACTCTTCTTTATAAAGCGAATTTATAGAGGTTGTTTGACAGAGAATTTATAAATCAACAACAGCTACTTTCTTGTCCTTTGCCATTCTGAAAAGAGACGACAATTTTAAAACAAGAGAACGTCAACCTTTCTTGGTCGAACCATCGGGCATGGAAAGCTTGCTTAAGGATTTACTGCGTTTACAACCACACCATGTCACTTCCTTGTCCTTCACTATTCTAAAGAGAGAAGACGATTGTTGATCGAGATGAGAAGACATCAATATTTCTTGGTCGAACCATCGGGCATGGAAAGCTTGCTTAAAAATGTACTGCGTTTACAACCACACCATGTCACTTCCTTGTCCTTCACTATTTTAAAGAAAGAAGACGTCAATATTTCTTGGTCGAACCATCGGGCATGAAAAGCTTGCTTAAGAATTTATTGCGTTTACAACAACACTGTGTCACTTCCTTGTCCTTCACTATTCTAAAGAGAGAAGACGATTGTTGATCGAGATGAGAAAACGTCAATGTCCAGCATCTCTTGGATGATCAAAGAGATTTTGCCTCCCTGGTCTCGTATTAGTAAATGTGGAAATGAATCAACGTATGTATGCCTCACCTCTTATGAACGAATTTAGGGTTATGCAATTTATATTTTACTTATACAAGTTATTTGCTTAAAAAGGGGAGATATAACCCTTTTGGTGGTGCCTGATAAGGCTGGATAGGCGTGAACCATTAAAATATGCTGACCCTTATAAAACTACAAAAAAAATCAGCTTACTTAGAGCAAACCTGCCACCTGTGCTCCTCCGACAATCTCGGCGAATAAACGAGCGAGGTCGCTTATATTCCCTCTATTATTTCTATTAAATTTTGTTCCAGTTTTTATGATGCAAAACAGACACTTCAGACCAATTAAGATTATTAAAAAACGAAAATTGTTTGACGTTAATTTAAAATGTGATATTTGTTCGGTTCTCTGGCAATTTCCATTTAGAGATAGAGTCCTGGAAAATGAAATATTCCCGTTTCTTCCCGCAATCGTTTGGCCGTAAAGCAACGCTTTCGCGTTAGATATTCTCGTCGCGCCATATTTGAATGTGTTGCAACGATATCGCTCGAAAGTTACATAAAACTTATTGGCATCATTAAGAGTTTCGATAGATCATTTCATTTTTTATCGTAAAATGACGTACTTACTACAGTTGTAAATTCTCTTTTAGGTCTAAGTCTAATTAAATGTTTGTCAAAATGAAACTAAAGTTCAGCAGTTCAACTCCTTCAAATCATTTAATCCATACGTCCCTAAGAGAAATATAAGTGCTTACTAAAGACATTTGAAGAATTATTCCTTCACGTCAATGGTCACCCTCGAATTTGGTACACCCTGTACATTTAACCACCCTGGATAGTGCCTAAAGTGAGTACTTTTTGCACAGCAATAAATTTATAATGTTTTTCTATATCCGTATACATATTAGGGCCCAACGCAATTTATAATTTAAAGTCCGGTATAAATAATAAAGCCCAGCTTCATATACAGTGGCTGGCATTATCCGACCGTAATTTTTGACATTATTACGGCCGCGAGCGCCTGTATAACGGCCACAAAATAAATTTTACGACGCAATGGAGATTTTGTTATGGCCTTTGCCCTGTTGTCGTAATTAGTCCTACAGCCGATATTAATAAATTGTTATCCCCCATATTTTATGCACTCGTGGTTAATAATCGACGAAAATTAATAAATTTATCTTTATATTATAAACTAACATGCCGCACTGTTATTAATAAACTAATAACTTTCAGTATCGATCTTCTAATAACGATGCTACAGATATTTTGTTGTAACAGAAACATAATTGGGACTTTTCCAGAAATTGTACGAATGCTGGCAACGTTGCATTAGGTTTTTACAAAAAAATTTAAAAGTTCTCGGTATGACTTACAAAGAGTTTCAATCACCTGGAAGAAATGACCCTTCAGACTTCAGTAGCCTGGAAAAATGCAGAAGCAACTTCAACTGCTTAGATCAATCTAAAATTGTTTCGAAAAAAAATCAGAAATGGACTTGAGTGTCTAGAAAAATCGGAGATCACTTAAAATTTCTCATTCAACTGGCTTTAGCTGCATTGAAAAAATATGTAATTACTTTATGTGCTAAGGAGAAAATAATCTCTCTGGACCGCCTTCCAACCTTTCAACTTAAAATATCCTCCGCCAGGTAGAGCAGCTACAGACGCGACACGACGGTACCAAGCCTAAATAAAACATTCTTCCCAATCCTCCGTATCCCAGAACCTAGTTCAGACAAACTCACTTCCTCTTACTAGTACATTTGGAACAAATCCTCAATCCTGAATAGTTTTATCGGTATTAAAAGTAATTTCTGTCTTTATTGCCACCACTAGAATAGTGCAGATGCAGTACTCTCTTCTTAGTCTGTCAATCGCTCTGGATTCCTGGTCATTCTAGTGCCAAATCTGTAGATTCTGTCAAACGTTTGCTTTGCTTTCCAGATTTTCCTTCTCTGCTTTCCCTCTCGTTATATTCTTCTATCTGCCCTGGGGAGCAAAATCTGCAACTTCCTTTGCTCTCTTTCTTACCAAGCCACACTACATGGCAAAAAATATTTAAGGACAGCTTAGGGTGGTTCTCTTTGCTCTTGGTGTACTCAGACAGGCCAGTTGTACCCACTGCCTTAGGTCTAATAAGTGTATCAGTATCAACCCAATGTAAGAACTGGGCTTGATGGCTTGATACTCCACTTATTCTTTATGTATCTCCAGTAAAGCAGTTTACTTCATATTTAATTATTTTCATGATAAACGGTTGACTTCGGTAAGAATTGAGAGTTTAAAGCTTCTTCTGGATGCATTTTCAATTTATCGTACAACTGACTTCAGGCTTCAACTGCATTGAAGAAATTACTATTTACTTAATGTAAGGATAAAATCATCACTACGGATTGCCTTATTTACCTTTCAAGTTAAAATCCTCCACCAATTATAGCAGCATACCTACAGGCGCTACAGCATAAAAGAGCTCTACATTAGACTCTACAGTAACTCTGGTAGCTTCTTCATTTTAGTCAGAGGTACAGCTCTAAAGCCAAGCCTCAATAAAACATTCCCCACAATCCTCCGTATACCAGAACCTAGTTCAGTCAAATTCAGTTTCTCTTACCAGTGATTGATGGTTTCTATCTAGAGTAGTAAGTACTTCCACAATACTGAGTTGCATTTGAGCTCAGTATTTCTTAGGTCCAAGAGCTTCTCCTTAGACTGTAAGTCCCTCTGCCTTCGGCCATCCTAGTGCCAGATCTAGAGATTCTATCAAACGTTAGTTTTGTTCTCAAGGTTTTTCTTCTCTGCTTGAGTCAATCATATTCTGTTGTCTGGATTTGCCCCTTGGGGAAGCAAAATCTGCAACTTACTTGGCTTTCATCTTTACCCATCCACACTCAATGGCACAAAAGATTGAGTACAGCTCAGGGTGGTTTTCATTGCTCTTGGTGTGCTCAGATGGACAAGAGGTTTCACTTGATACTCCACTTCTTTATGTATCCCCAGTAGAGCAATTTACTCCACTTTACTTTTTCCTTCTGCTTCATTTCCACTCATTTCTCACTCTTATGAAGCAGATTTCTATCTGCTATCCTTCTTCCTCCTCTAGATGTAAAAGTTAAAAGTCAAGAGTTCCTCCTTGAGGTATTTCTTTGAAACTATGACCAAACTAGCGTCCTGGTACGAAGATAAACTTGAGTGAATAGAAAAACTGGAAAACACTTTCAATTTTTCGTATAACTGACTGCAGGCTTCAACTGCATCGAAGAAATTACTGATTAATTTATGTACCAGGGAGAAAATCATCACTATGGATCGCCTTATTAACCTTTCAAGTTAAAATATCCTCCACCAATTATGGCAGCATACCTACATGCACTACAGCATAAAAGAAGTCTAGTCAGAGGTACAGCTTGGCAGTCAAGCCTCAATAAAACATTCCCCACAATCCCGATGTAGAACACAGATGTAGATCAATAAACCTGTTTTTGGTTTTCACCTATCGCAGTCATTGTTTTAGATCAAAATGTTCAGTGCAGTGGATAACACTTGCAAAATTAGTGATGAGATTGTCTAGTAAACTAGTATATGGAGTATATATCTGGTTGGTCTCTTTCTAGAATAGTAAGTACTTCCAATTCAAATGCAGCTCAGTATATCTTAGGTCCAAGAGCCTCTCCTAGACTGTAAGGCCCTCTGCCTTCGGCCATGCTAGTGCCAAATCTAGAGATTCTATCAAACGTTAGCTTTGCTCTCTAGATTTCTCTTCTCTGCTTCAGTCAATCATATTCTTTTGTCTGGATTTGCCATTTGGGGAAGTAAAATCTGCAGCTTTCTTTGCTTTCATCTTTACCAATCCACGCTCAATGGTACAAAAGATTGAGTACAGCTTAGGGTGGTTTTCATTATTCTAGTTGTGCTCAGACTTTGACTTGATCCTCCACTTCTTCTTTATGTATCCCCAGTAGGGCAATTTACGCCATACTTGCTTACTGGTCTTTTCCTTCGGCTTGATTTCCATAGTTTCTGTAAAGCAGTTGGGACCTGTCTTTCTTCTTTCTCTAGATATAAGAGTCAATAGACAATAGTTCCTCCTCGATAGATTTCTCTGTGCCTATGACCAGACCACAGTCGTCTTCGTACGACTGTACTTAATTGTGCTCTATGATTCTGCTCTAGGTATCTTAGGAAATCATCCTTAACCAAGACAAATTCTGAGGAACATACCATCCATATATACCATACATCATATGAACATACGATACCATCCATCTATACCATACTATACCATCGATACGCTGGTTCGTAGAATATTCAGGATTCTTTCAGTACAACCTTTAAAGGATTATTCCATTTTACTTATGAGCAGAAATGATTTTGTCGATTCACTACCTCTTGGTCCAATGTCTTTTGTTGATCGTATTGTGCCTTGACTTTATCCAGGACTACACTGCGCTCCCTTAGGTGACAAGACAAGGATATAAAGATAGTCTCCTTGGTCATTATCTAATTATCATTCGTTGTCTAAGACTAGGAGTTTCATCAGAGTTGTGAACACTGTGAATCCTCTTTGGAATATTCGAAGATCTTGGCAACTTCCACTACTCACCCTGATATTCATCAAGGTCAAGATGGAAATTCTAGACTTTGCAGCCTTGACTCTGACCAAGAAAGCTGTTAGCCTGTAGGTCACTCTACATCAAAAAAGAGTGAGTGTGAAAACCTAATTATTGGTAATCACTCTCTCTGCAATTTTCATGACATGTAGACGTAGTGCAAAATGCCCTCAGTTATGTACCAGTCAAATATCTTATCCAATGTTTATCAACTGAAATGAGTGAGAAGAGTAATGAGTTATAGTTCGTTTCTTCATGCGGATTAACACCATGTTTGTTGATCCTTGAGGCACTACCCTGACTCAGAATATATTCCCCAGGTTTGCTTTTAACCTTGACTGTAAGTGTTCATGGTTCTGTCGATTACTATTTGCAAGAATTCTCAACCTTTTTCGTATGAACCGAGTGGATCCAAGCAAGGAGCAAGAAGAGGTAGTAGGTCTCTTCTCTGGTAGTTTTTTTAACAGTTAAGGGAATCTAATGAGTATCTACTGCTTAAACATTGAAGCTTCACCAGTTTCGTGGACTGGACTAGTTCTCTCTTTTGATTAGGAACAACAACTTGTGGTTGTCTTCTCTATTAGAAGGTCTATTCTACTCCTAAGGTTTGACTACACTTGGTTTCGAAGTCCACACCTTTCTGTATAGATATTACTTCATAAGTCATTACCAAGTCATGCAGCCAATGGAATACGCCTATGTATTTTTCTGAAAGAAAAGCTGGTCATATAAAAAGACGAAATATACCGGTCTGGCAAATTTCTTTCTTGAGTGCATAGGCAAAGCATCGAGTTAAAGAAAGGACGATAATACTTCATCAACTCTTCATCTGCTGCTACCATTTCTATTGCTTTAGTAGAAAATCTGAAAAAACTCGATCACTCGATTGGTAATCACTCTCTCTGCAATTTCCATCACATATAGATGTAGACGTATGTACCAGTCAAATATGACATGAAAGAAAATAAGAGGAAAGCGTGATCTATAAAATAACATGTACACAATATATATATATATATATAACAGTTATCCACTCTCTTTTGACGTCTTTTAACTTCATTTTTTTTTAAACTGGAATACTTCAGAGTTAAATGGAAGTATTGAAAAAGGTTTGAAAAACTCTGAATGTTACACGAATAACTCATAAACATACCATATATATCTTATAAACCGACAAAAAAACTCTCTGTTGAACCTTATGCCATTCCGTAATCGAATTCGGCACCTTCATTTTTTTTTTTACAGAATCATCTAATTTTTCTTAGTTAAATTAATAAAACAAATATTTTTAAGATAATTAATTATTTCAAAAAAAATTACATTAAAAGCCTGGAGTAGGAGAACAAAATGAGTGAGTAAGACCTGGAATAAGGTGAAAAATGACCACAAAAGGCATGAAAAAATATCTCAATATTCAATTCATCCATTATTCTCGAAGAGACCTTAATAATAAGGAAGAAAATGAACAAGTCAAATTTGCACAAATGTAGCGTCTATTTGTTAAGTTACGCGTTTCGTCTTACGGCATCATCAGACCTTATTTTAAGTACAATAATACACATTAAAGAATTCTTATGATATGATATAGGTAAAACCTGAGATAGTAACCATATCGGGTATCGTCAAAAACCTGGAAAAGATAAACAACAACTTCAAATTCCTAAAATAAGATTAAAAATGACTTCAAAACTTCTGATGATGAATTAAGTAAAATTCGAAACGTTCTCCGATATTAAATAGATTTATTTGGTGTTTCACCTGTACATCTATAACCAATATCCCTACTCCAATGTTTCAAATGTCTGGAAAACGTTTATTAGGAAACCCTGGAAGTCACAAAAATATTTTATTTAGTCATGGAATAAATAGAAAAATGATTTCAGAAGAAACATGCCTGGAATACACAAAAGCTCTGATCTGATTTTGGAAACAAACATAAAATACTTGGAATAAGCTGGGATATAGATCCAAAAGCCTGGAAGATATTGAACATTATTTAAAGTGTCTGGAAAAGATACAAAATTACTTTAAATACCTTGAAGAGATTAAAAGATTACTTAGCAAAAAAATATATAATGTATTACAAACCAGCAAAGTCTTTGGTGAACCCTATGCCATTCCGTAATTGGATTCGGCACATTCGTTTTTTCCCTAAATTAGGGAAGTCTATGAGAGAAAGTAAATTTTTAACCTCCTAGTTTAAATAATTATTTGGAAAATATTGAATATTTTATTCATGGAACTCAAGAAGTAGGTTTGTAAGTCACGACTTCATTCAAAGTTTAATATCTAAAAAACTATCGGAAATATTTTGATGAAATAAAAACCATATGCTTAGAAAAGAGTGCTCTATACGGGTTGTAATAAATAAAAAAGAAAATGTCCTTGGCAACGTTGCAACAAGTTAATTTGAAACCCCCTGTAATAGCTCTGGTTAATAAATCTGAACGGTCCACAGTTTATAGATAACCTCGAATGAATAAAAGTCATTTTTAATAAAAGGGAGATTACTACCAATAATGTGGAATTAGTAACGCTAAATTTGAGATTAAGTTTCATGGTGTTTTACTTTTAGACGGAAAAGTGAACTCCTAAACTCAGCGAGCCTGATTATTCCTATAATAGTTTCTTTTTATAATCGACTTGCTTTGTGACATAAGCAAATCGAAATAATAGAGTTGGGTTTTTTATGCTGTCAATAAGAAACATGTGCGTGAATTAATAAAGTTTAACTAGGTAGGCTCTTCACTGTGACTCGTTGGTCTATTGTGATTGAGACAACATTTCTCAATACTTTTTAACAAAAATAAGTGTTAGACTGCACAATTTTGGCTTGGATGTTTTTGTTTATGGAAACATCAATAGAATATTATGGAGAATCAATTTCTGTTTTCAATTTTTAGACAGCACCAAGGGCCTTAAGCCAATATAAACTCCCCAGAAGTCGCATATTAAAAATTTAAAACGCATCTGTTACCCTTAAATTTATATACAACGAATATCCCTTAGATTATTATAGTCATAAATCACACACCCTGCAATAAGTAAATAATATATAAGGGCCAGTCCAACAGAATTTAACAAAAAGCTTCCGCATTTGGTTTTTAGACCTTAATATATCACTACTACTACTTACCTCTGTATAAAAATGTGCCCTTAAGAGGGTGATTCACGTATAAATATGTGTGTCTTTACGGTGCGTTAGTAATTTAAATCAGACGAATTGAGGGATGAATTCTATGAAGAGAACGAAAAACTAAAGACATAAAAAAGATGCCTAGAAGAGCCTTTTAAGGATAATAGAAAAAACGAAAGCGAACCCGAGGTAATGAAGTCTGTACACTATAAAAACACTAAAATCTGAGAAAACCTCAGAGCTAGATGAATTATCTACCGAAATAATTAAGCAGATAGAATGCTGGACTTATTTTATTTATTTATTTATTTACGGAATCCATTTACAAAAGTTACATAGCATACCCATACAAACATATACATTCAGATACAAAACTATCTATAAATCAATGAAAGGTGTAGATGAGTTAACTAATTAAAGCCCCTATGAAATAATATTCTTTAACTGCCCCTTAATCCTAGAGTCAAAAAAGCTTATCTGTCCTGACAGACCATTAGCACTTCGAGCCATTCGTGTATTTGGCTCATTAATACCATAATTGGTATGGTGGAATGGGAAATATTTCTGATTGTCTATTCAATCTGGAAGGCACCCTAAGTTTAAAAAGAGACAATAACTCGGGACAATCTATAGTAGCATTTAAAACCTTAAGCATAAAATATAAGTCGAGTAATATTCTTCGTAACTCTAATGTGGGTAAGTTCAGGTTATCCCTGACCCACTGATAGTAATACTCCTGTCTCCTGTAACCACATCTAAAAGCAGCCACCCTTAAAAATTTATTTTCAGTTTTTTCAATCTGCTCAATGTAGCAGTTATATGACGGGGACCACACAATTGAGCCATACTCCAAGATGGGCCTAACAAGAGAGCAATAAAGTAATCTAAAAGTAAACAAAGACAAATCAGTTGTAGACCGTTGGATAAAACCCAGCATTTTCATTGCCCTTCCAGTCACCTGATTGATGTGACTTTTAAAAGACAACCTAGAAACAATAAATATTCCTAAGTCAGAAATCTCTATTTTGACACTAATTCCTACATTATTTATTTTATAAAGAAAAGCAATAGGGTTTCTTTGCTTAGAAAAAGTTTCTATTCAATTACTATTCAATTCTATTCAAGTGGCACCAATCAAAGAACAAATTAAGGTCTTTTTGCAGAAGCACAGCATCGGAAAGGGATGTGATAGGCCTAAATAGCTTCACATCATCAGCAAACATTTATTAGCACACGACAATTTTCAAGTTTCCAAACTAAATCAATCAAAAAGAGGCCTGAGTGAGAGCCCTGTGGCACCCCAGGTGGCACCAAAATTTCAGAGGAACATGTACCTCCAAGATTAACAATCTGGGTCTACCTCTGATGAATCCGGAGATCCACTGAAGAAGAGGCCCCACAATACCTAAAGCCCTAAGCTTCTGCAAGAGTACCCCATGGTTAACCCTATCAAAATCTGTATATATTGAGTCAACCTGAAGTCCCTTCTCGAAGCAGCGGTAGAGGTAATTGACATACAGCACCAAATTAGCATCAGTAGATCTGCCTTTTATAAATCCAGGATTAAATAAAGATTTAAAACTCCAGGCAATCCTATGACTGACCAGGCAGTCAATTAGCTTTGGCAACTCAGATTGGTTACACACAGCCCGATAATTGGAAATTTCTACTACCAATTTTAAAAATGAGAGTGGGATAAGAACCAGTACCTAGAGATTTGTTAAAAAATTAACAGTATTGGTTTCGTAAGAACACAAACACATTTCTTTAGGAAGAATACCGGAATCCCATCTGGTCCAGCGCAGAGCTTATTTTTAGAGGAAGTAATAACCTCATAAACATCCTGCGTTGACAGAGTTAAATTGCTCAGACAAATTGATTTATCAAAATCAAAAGATAGTATGTCATTGACTTGGTCATCCGAATAGACGGATGAAAATTATTCTGCAAACATATCCGCAGTATCCGAGATATTCATACTAATCCTGTTATTGTATGTCATTCTGGAGGGAAGGCTAAAACCAGTTCTTTTATTTCGAATATATGACCAGAAGTACCTCGGATTGCTAGCGAGATTCATTTCCACCTTATTAATATATTGTTGATAGCACAACTCTCTTACTCTAAGGACTCACATTGATGTCTTAAAAATACAAATTCATCGTATTCCTGCTGTTGACCACTAATTTTAAACTTTTTGTGAATTTGTTTCTTTCTTATGATCAAACTGCGAGCCTCTAAAGAAAACCAACATGGAAAAGAGGAACTTTTGTACCTCTTTAGAGGAATTAACCTTTCCATTGAGAAGTAGATCACATTATAGAAAATTGAAACTATGACATCAAGAGATGTCTCTCCCAAAAACAATTGATTCTATCTAGTCTATCCCAGCAAGAGAATTGTTAATTGCTATGTAATCTCCCTTACCAAAATCATAAAAATATTCCTCATACATGATATCATCAGAATTTTCTGCACAACAAAGGTCAAAACTAATTGCTGTATGGTGCAAGCTATTCTCAAAAATCTTGTCTATTGCACGTTCGACACTAATTAAATCTGAGCTACTAAATGCAAGATCCAAGGCAACCCCGTTGGTATTTAAAACCCCATTTACCTGAAAAAAGTTATAGACGCTAAAGCAGTTGGCCAGAGAAAGCACAGACTCTCTGTCATTCCCCAGACTACCACCAACCACCAAACCAAGATCATCATTCTCTCATATAGCATGTGGTAAATTGTAATCACCTGCCAAGACAAACAAACTACTTGAATATCTACTACATACACGTTCAAAGGATTCACAATGGCTTAAATAGGCTTAAAGTGGAGATGGAGATGGTATATAAATGCAACCAACAACAAAGCTTTGATTGTCAATTGTAAAAGTCAAATAGATCTGATAAATATCCACATCAACAAGTGGGATACCAATTCTGTGTACATAAACTCTTTTTAGCTGCAATCAATACACCACCTCCACGAGCCTTGGTAGTATTTGTACCCATTTGACGATCATATCTATATAAATCATAGTTTGGTACTCCAATTTCAGCATCTGAATATTCAGATGTTAACCAAGTCTCTGCAATCATAACAATATCCTTGCATATAAAAATCTTCTATTTTAGTTCTCATACTACCTTTATTAGCATAATACGCGCACACCTGAACCAGAAGGGCCATCCCGCACTAAATTATGGTTTGATTCATTTGATTTTGATGAAAATTTATCTGGCGTTTATTATTTAACCAAAATTTTCGCAAGATAACCCCTGTAGGCCAGTTATCCGGCCTTAAAAAATCATCCCTACAATCGCCGTTGATGCTTATCTTAAAAGAAATAGTCTCACCCTTAACTAGCAACAATTCTACTTTAAGGTCCCTAATCTGAGGGCACCGCTTTTTAATGTGCTCTTCAATAAAACCAGGGGTCACTCTCATTTTAACACGTCCCAGATAAAAATATTCCCTATTTACTGAACCTACGAAATTTTCATCACCTCGAAAGTCCGCTTCGATTACGATTTGTATTTATACGTTTTCGATTTTGTCCCAAAGAAAATCCCTATTGCAGATGGTCGCCCCCAACATCCGTTGCTCCAGAGTTCCCAATCCCAGCTGATTCATTGTTCATTCATTCAACATTCATTTATCACCATATATAATACAGGAATCATACTTAGTGCTACTAACTTATGGTATATTAGTTTGGGGGCATTTTCTCCTTGTAACTAAACTGTTTAGGGTCTTAGGGAGTCTAATGTTGAACAGTTTTACTTCATTTGATAAATTTTTACGATGATAATATTGGGCCTTATTTTTTTTGCTTGCATACTGTTTTTGCTCGAAAAATTGATCACAAAAAGAAATAATTTAGTATTAGAGAAAGAACTATTTTAAAACATCGACATCTTAGATACGCGAAATCTTAAGGAAACTTTATAAAATCTTTTATCTATTTTCTGGAAAATGGTGAGAGAACAAAACAGAAACTTTTCACCGCTTTAACGCATTGTTTGCTTTTCATTAGGTTTTTCCTTTAGAACGGTATAAGCCGCAATCAGTGATTTTATGACATGAAAAGTGTGACATAAATAAGAAATATTGTGATTTTTCGTGTTATTACAATGATTAATATGATGAATTCCATTCATATGGACTGTGCTTAAGATATATATCTATTTGCTCGTTGGCAACATCGCAAATCAGAAAAAAGTGCTTCTTTGTGGTCAATAAAGTGGAGTGTACAGAGTTACCTAATTCTAATTTGTGTCGGATATATAGCGAAATAATATGTATTTTATTAGCAATGATAGCAAAACAGATTTTCGTCGAACTTTTAACCGTTGAGAATAATTTCAACTTTTTAGATACGTGTCTCACAGGGGCCTTGACAGATAAACCACTTAAGTAAGCATCATCTTCTATCAATCCATAATCGTGCATAAGATCTTCTTTAGATTGCTTCCACATTCCTCTATTTTATGACTCCTGTATCCAATTTGTGTGGATCAATTTGATATGATCGGACCATCTAGTTAGTTGTCATCTCCTGATTCTGTCTATCTGTTGTACTTTAGGATCGCTATTCTTTCTACTTCGTCAATCACTCTGGTTCTTTTACGTAACTCAGCGTTTGTAAAAGTTAGTCCCATTATTGCCACTTTGATTTTCTGTACAGCTCTTTTTGCTTATGTCAGCACCATAAGTTAGAGACAAGCAAAACACAATGATTAAAAACCTTACTCTTAAAAAAAAATAGTAAATCTGATTTTAACATGTGTCTATTCGCAAGTTTGATAATCTTTGTTTATACGGGTTTTGTGGCCAAGTTGTTAGTTATGAGGTAGTCTAGTAAGTTAGATGCCATCTATGTATACTACTTCACTGATTACAAGATTTGTCATTAATTAGGTTCTTGTCATATTTTTAGTCCGATCATATAGGAAGCAGAGTTTGTCTGTTGTAACATGGTCGAGGCGATCTATTGTTCTGTCTGTTGTAACATGGTCTAGCCATCTGCCATCTACCAATTTTAAATGTGTTAGGCTTTGACCGATTATGTTTATCCCTAAGTTTTCCAAATTTACAGATTTAAACATATTGTAACGATATTGTAAACACCGAGAAACCAGCTGATTCTCCATGGCCGAAGTGGTACGCCGCACGACGTCACGAAGGTTAAAGGGAATCTTCCGGAACAGCGTTCTGCCGAGTATATAAGAAGCCGCATCGCCGATGGAAGTCAGTTGTCAGTTCAGTGAAGTAAAAATCGGAACATTGGTGCGAGATTTAAATAGTTGTAATTAAATACAGTAAAAATAATTATTTCTAGTAGTCGTGAGGGATCGTGTTTTTGTAGGGAAGTGTGTACATAAATTATAGTTGATTATTTTCGATTGTTTTAATTCCGACCTAACCAACAGGAAAAACACTACAATATTTTGAATTTATTTGTTGTCTCCTGCAGTATTACGTTAGCTATAGCATTTTCATTTATAGACTCCATTATTAAGGTAGTCAAGTATTTGAGTAGCAAAGTATTTACTAAAATAGTCAAAGGGTGACTAACATCTAAAACTAGTTTACAGTATAGAAAGCTATTTCGTAATCCACGAATATCGGGACAAATGGTGTATTGTATAAATAACACCTCTACAAACTAAAACTACACTGTCTTTGAGTGGGTGTTGATTGTATTCAATAGAATTTTCTATTTATTAACTTCATAATTTCGATTTTCAATTTTCTGTTAACTTTTTAGCAAAAACTTTGACGTCAAAAGAATGCTTGGACATAATCCGCCATCTTAAAACTTGGAACTGCCATTTTTACGTCAAACCGGAATAAGTAATAATTATGTAAATACCCTCCATACATTTCCAACTATTATAAACCAATATAGTGGTGCTTATCACCTCACGCAAATTAACGATGGGTAATCTACTGGAGTTCCTGCGTAAATATGCTTTATTTGTTTTACCCCGGACATAATTGTTGGTCGACACTGATAACGGCAATTGTAAATTTGATTAATAATGTAATCTTTACGTTAATGAAAATCAATGTGATTTTTAAAGTTTCATTTTATAAATTAGTGCTCAAATGCGGCAAATACAGTGCTAAGAACCGACAGCATTAAAGATCTGCGAAATCTGCTCTGAAGATGTGTACTTTTAATGAAAACAAAGTATATGGTTATCATAAAACAACTTAACATTTGGTAATAATCCACTTGAAAGAGACCAACATATATAAATATATAATAAATCGTACAAATATTTATTCATAATAATAAAGGGAACTGCTGAACAGTTACAAAAAAATAAAATCCAGAAGGTGGTTTAATTCAAACTGCTACTTTTAAATCTTAATGATTCTCAAAAAAAAGTTAATGATCAAAGTATTTGTTCAACCTCAGTTATTGACAATTTATATTTTGCTCTAATAACTCATATTCCAATGGAAGCTTGCCTAAAACAAGTCTAATGAGTTTTAACTTTTTCTTGACCTATACAATTTTCCTTATTTAATACTGGTTAAAAGAGGAAGAAACACTGAATATTTCATGCATCATTAGGGTTTCTCTCCGGCTTTTTAGACTAAAATGCTGATTACTTTTGTTCTATAAAAAGTATAAAAATAATATTTGTCTTATTGTGTTTGAGACATATATGGTGGAACGCTCTAATTTTTTTTTTAATTTTCATTCGACCCTTTTCTAAGAGAAGGACGCGTAAGACTCGGTTTTTGTGGTTGAAATTTAGTACAGGTCGCAACGGTTGTTCGAATTTAATGCAACTTATCACGTTAATTAAGATTTATGTGATACGTGTCTTTATAGTTTTTGGTTAACATCAGCGTATGGGAAGTATTTCTAACGGGGTATCCAACTGTGCACTCTTAGGCTAGCAGCATATTGAACGTATGGGCAGCAGATCACAGCACAGCCGAGACATATTAGAGGAAAACTATTCCTCTGCTCTGCCTCTGCGACGAGCGCATATTGAACGTAGAACCTTTGCATGTCATAGCTATTTGTCTTTTTTTGTTATGTATATATTTACCTATATTGTCATATAAAGAGCATAATGAAATTGACGGTATCTATTAGTTATTAGAATCAAATATGTCTACAGAAGACGAACTTTGTTTAGATTCAGTATCGGATTCGGAAATCGAGAATATTCTGTTGTGTTTCTATTTAAAACGGCGAAAAAAGTGTTTAGGTGAAAGTACTCATTTAAAAAAAAGATGAACGCATGGAAAATTTAATCTCTTAAGTGATTTAAGTGACGTTCAAATTAAACAATATTTGTACGCATATAGTCTTTGTGGCTTGTATCATATCGTCGGTCCCAAGGCAAAACCATGAATGTGCAAAATTGGCAATTTTTACCTATCTACATTTTCAAGCACCTCTAAACCAGTTCTTGACAATGCCAAACCAACGAATCTGCAAGCATCATGGTTTTGCTGGGGGTAGCTGTACTGCCTTTGACGTATCTTAGTTTGTATTCGACTGTCGCAACGCATGTATCGTGAATGTGACACTTTCGTGGTTTTGGCCTTGCATTAAAAGTTTCAAGTCAGTGAATGTGGTAGATTCGTTGTTTTGACATTGTAAGTGTATGGTATACTTTGTAACATTCGTGTATAGATTTTGAGTAGTAAAAAATCAATTATAAAATGATAAACGTGATATCTAGAACACAAAAAATAATGGATAGCGTTAGGTCTAAACATGAAAGAGATAAGCAATGTATGGACCAAAATGGAACTAAGGTATAACGTGGGTTTTTTTCAAGCCAAAGAAGGACCAGTGCAAGATATGTTTGGCACAGAAAAATATGACTGGAGAAGAAAAAGAAGCGCAAGAACATTCCAGCCACACTTGAGAAGAAAGGAATTGGCACGCAAGGCTCGCAGTGCTGATAAACTGGAAGCAATAAACAATTTTACTATATTAGCATTCAATTTTGACCTTGAAGCTGTACTCACAACTCCAAAAGGATCTGCAGGACAGATATTTTACTTGCGCAAGTTAGCTGTTTATAACTTGACAGTTTATAATATTGGAAATCAAGATGGCATTTGCTATCTATGGGATGAAACCGCTTCTTGTATCTATGAATATGTATTATCTAATCCAGAAGTAACAGAAGTTAAAATGATGTCAGATGGCTGTGGTGGCCAGCAAAAGAATTCAAATTTTGCTGCTATGTGTATGCAGCTCATTTCTGTTTATCCTAGCTTGAAAATCATAGATCATAAATTTTTCGAAAGCGGACACACTGAAAAAGAATGCGATTCCATACATTCCAAAATTGAGCAGAAAGCTAAGTATGTTTCTGTATACATTCCTGAAGGTTGGGCGCAAGTAATACGAGATGCTCGTATGAAACCACGCCCATTTGAAGTGAGGAGCAGAAGCTTTGATGATGTTTATGATTTTAAAGAATTTGCAGCGCAAAAATTTGAGATGAACAAAACACCATGGCGTAAGGTTTGCTGGATTCATTATCTTAAATCGGACATGACGAAGGTGTTTTACAAAATGGATTTTGAACAAGAATTTAATGACATAAACTGCATGAAAAAATTTGAGGTCGACCAAAAACAGCGGAGTTAAAAAAATCATATGAATGTGAGTTACCCATTGCGAAGCCAAAATATCAGGATTTACAAAAAATGTGTTCTGATTTAACAATCCCAAAAGTTCATCACAGTTTTTACAAGTCGCTAAAAATTAATAATAATATTAGGGATAGATTACCAGAACCAGATGACAGTAAAAATACTAAATCAGATGAAAATTAAACCATTTCACTTTATACTCAAGCTCATTTAAGCATATAAATTTAGTTCCTTTTGTATTTTCAGTATTTTTTGAGAAAACCTTTTTCGTTTTTATAGTTTATTTTGCCAATGATTTAGAAGTTTAAGTAGTTTTGTTTTCTTAGATTTATAGATCCCGAGTTTATCCTAGTTTCCCAATGAAAATACACATGTTTATTGATATTTCAAATCAATAAAAATATTGAAAATCATTGTGTCTTTAGGTTTTCTTATTGTACTGTAAGTGATTTGAAAGAAAATTTTGCAATGCCAAATCCACGAATGTGACGTTTTGGAAGGTGGGGGCTAATAAACAGAAAAAATAATAAGCAAGTCATAAACTGTCAAAGTAGATCCTATGTCTCCCAAGAAATGAAATTATTCCGACAAAAATCTGAATTTTCACAGAGTATCAAAACCTTCAAACCCAAATATCTCCAAATCACGACTTTTCACATTCATGATTTTGGCATTGGGCCGACGATATAATACTTTATTTTCCCGCACGAGTTCAATTAGGAGTTCCATTTTTTTACAACAGTTGCCACTCTGCAGAGAAAACTGTGCACACTCCACAACCGACACAGGCCGGACAGAGTACTCTGTTCCTATGTCGCGCAGGCCTCGCCTCTGCTACGTCCAATATGCGGCGTTTAATTTAATTGCGTGTGTTACAAAATCCTTGCTGCCCTAGGCTGTGCTGTGCTCTGCTGCCCTACGTTCAATATGCGGCTAGCCTTAACAGAGTACTCTGTCCGGCCTCTGTCGGTTGTGGAGTGTGCACAGTTTTCTCTGCAGAGTGGCAACTGTTGTTGTAAAAAAATGGAACTCCTAATTGAACTCGTGCGGGAAAATCGCCATCTAAACAGCAAACTGCGCCCAATTATTTTCGCACTTTTGATTTTTCTTAGTAGTAAAATACTTACCTTAAACAAACTGCCAGTTTAATTTCAGTGTCAATAGGTTGTCGTGCATTGCAGCAAATCCCTTGAATATTTTCTTTAATTACGTCATGGATTTCTTGAAACTGAAGCCTGGTTACACGAAAATATTGTTTAATTTGAACGTCACTTAAATCACTTAAGAGATTACATTTTCCATGCGTTATTCTTTTTTTTAAATGAGTACTTTCACCTAAACACTTTTTTCGCCGTTTTAAATAGAAACACAACTGAATATTCTCGATTTCCGAATCCGATTCTGAATCTAAACAAAGTTCGTCTTCTGTAGGCATATTTAATTCTAATAACTAATAGATACCGTCAATTTAATTATGCTCTTTATATGACAATATAGGTAAATATATACCTAACAGAAAAAGACAAATAGCTACGACATGCAAAGGTCCTACGTTCAATATGCGCTCGTCGCGGAGGCAGAGCAGAGGAATAGTTTTCCCCTCCTATGTCTCGGCTGTTCTGTGCTCTGCTGCCCTACGTTCAATATGCAGCTAACCTTATACAGTGATCATTTGAAAAAACCGTCATTATCAACTAAAACGTCATTCACATTACAATAAAGCAAATTACAATTTTTTTCACTTTAAGCCATATCTGTTTACTAGCTGAATGCCCGCGGCGTTGCTCGCGTGAAAATAAAAGAAAAGTCTAAGAAGGCCTCCAATAATAGTAAATGCAACCCATAATACACAAAAATCAAATCCGAAGCCACGGCTCAATGATCGTACATGCAACCCACAATACACAAAAATAAAATCCGAAGCCTCGCCTCATTGATAGTACATGCAACCCCAGAATTGCCACGCCGTTTTTCTTGAGGTCAAGGGGCGCGATTAATATAATATAATTATTATAAAACCAAGACACAAATAATCTTAAAAATGATTCGTTAGATGCAGAGTGAGCGGTAAGACTGAGTCGAGTCAGCTCTCGGGTATCAGTCTCGCATGGACCCGCCTTGTTGTTATGTCTACCAAAATATAAATAATACAGAGGCACTTTTTCAATCGTATTTATTAATCAGTTTTATGCCGCTATGCGATATTTATCATATCGCTAACACCCCTTATCGGTGGAATTTCAAAAAGTTCGTTCGTATCCGGGGCCTACATTATAAAAAAACATTGTTGCAGTTAATTTTTTTTTCTTAAGTTGATGCCTGCGACTCGTTGGTGCGGGCACAGTCTCCGTTCAAACTCCGAAGCCACGCCCCCTTAGTTCTCGAAGTCACGGGTAACAATTTTCCCATTTTTTACCCCTTATCGGTGGAATTTCGAAAAATCCGTTCTTATCCGGTGCCTACATTATAAAAAGAACCCGTTGGCAAAATTTCACGTTTCTAGCTATTGTAGTTTGGGCTCTGCGATGCTTAGTCCAGTCAGTCAGGACAAACTCTTTTATATCTGTTTATGAACTAAAAAAGAGAAAAAAGTTCGAACCTGAGATTCGAACCCAAGATCACACGACTGTAAGTCAGGCCATTACCCACCGCACTTAAGACACAAATAACCTCGAAACATAACAATTTATTAGACATTACACTAGCATACTGGCACCAAAAGTTTTCTCAGAAAAACGACACTTTTCTCCCATGTTACTCTTAACCAGGACAATTAAAAGTTGCAAAGTTTATCTCCTTAAACCGAGCGCATTCGCTGTAATTAAACTACCCATTATATTTTACGTCTTAAACATGAAGTAACAAATTTATTGTCAGGTCTTGGTGTTCTTTTTTAATGGCCGCACATTTGAGGATTCTAATATTGCGAGGGAGAGTGATTAGCGGCCGTAAAAGCCGGCGTCGGGCTCCGGATATTTTATGACGCCTTCTGATTAAACCGAATTTAATTTCAAAACTTTCGGATGCGAATTACAGCTGTTTAATTCCGTCACCTTATTATGGACGGGATTTGCACTGAAAGTGCAGCTGTTGAAGGTAATAGACAGCAGCAATAAAGAGACTTAAATGAAGCAAACCTCAATCAAATATTGAAGAAGATCTTGAAAATCATTAGCTATAACAATAGATCTCTTGGATTCCATCTCATCATTAAGATCTTAATCATAAAGACCTTTTTCAGAGATTTCTACTAAAGCTATAGTAATGGTAGCAGCAGATGAAGTATTATCGTTCTTTCTTTAACTCGATGCTTTGCCTATGCACTCAAGAAAGAAATTTGTCAGGCCGGTATACTTCGTCATTTTATATGACCAGCTTCTCTTTCAGAAAAATACATAGGCGTATTCCATTGGCTCCATGACTTGGTAATGACTTATGAAGTGATATCTAGACCCGAAGCTGTGGTGGACAACGAAATCAAGTATAGTCAAACCTCAGGATTAGAATAGTGCCCTTAAGAGAACCAACCACAAGTTGTTGTACAACCAAACAAAGAAGAAAGAGCTGGTCGAGAACTACCCGACTCCACGAAACTGGTGAAACTTCTATGTTTAGGCAGTAGATACTCATTAGGTTCCCTTACCTGTTGTGTAACTACCAAAGAAGACAACTACTACCTCTTCTGGCTCCTTGCTTGGATCCAGTCGGTTCATACGAAAAAGGTTGAGAATTCTTGCAGATAGTAATCGATAGAACCATGAATACTGAATTTTGATTACATAAAGTAGCTCAAACTGATCCAAACAATCTCTTAGATCCTACAGTTAGGATTGAAATGAATCCTGGATACTTTCTGAGCCAGGATAGCAATGGGATTTACTTCAAGGATCAGCAAACTTGGTATTAATCCCCATGAAGTGAAGAAGCATAATAATTTATTACTCTTCTCCCCATTTGAGCAAAGATAATTATACTAACGAAGTTAGTTTACTATTATTTTAGTTTACTATTATTGTTGTTAGTTTACTATTATTTTCTTTGATTTGAGTCAATAAGCATTGGAACACAATAACCGTGTTGTTTGATTTTAAAGGTTTAATCAATTTTATTATTGCACGTGTTTAAATAGTACAACTTTACGGTTTGTTATAAAATGTTATATATTATATAGTTATATGTTATATATGACCAGAACACCGAGTTTAAAGTGTGAGTGGAGTAACATTCATTTGTGGCAATAAAAATTATTATATTTTTATTATGTGTAAATTCATGTAATTTCAATCATAATTTATTGAAAAACTTAAAAAAACTAACCACGAATATACCAGCTGTTCTCCAATTCGCGACATCTCGTGGCAAGTTGGCGAATCTTCGCCGCTAGGAGGCCAGTTCAAGTCTGAATAATGGCGCTACTTTTAAATCGAAATAAATAGTAGGAAATAAATACAGCGTGAATAAATGTTTTTAGCAGTCTTAAGTCATTTTGTTTAGTGTTTACGTCTGTAGTAGTTCTGTAAAATAACTATGGAGTGTTTTAATTCACACCTAAATGAAAATGAGTAAAAAATCGAAGAGGTAGTCCATTTTTTCTCCAATCATGATCATGGAAGTTGTCTAACAATATGAATATCAGATAAACGACATATATTATATTATCTAGCCTTGGAAACTTATTATTCTCTCCTACTTTTAACCCTCTTGAAGGGAGGAGGCGTAAAAAGTAAGGGTCCTTTACCTCAATATAGCCTCACAAACTTAACCAAAAAAATAACCAGCAAACCTTATTCAAGAGTAAAAACATTGCAGAAATAATATTTATAATGTGGTTTAAGTAAATTAAAATTTGGGGGGAAAAAATGCTATGATTGGATGTGAAGATGAGGGTACCACCCTTTTCTCTAAAAAGGTAGATCTATACTTTGACCTTAACGATTTCTTCCTCAAATTTCTAAATTTTTATTTTATTTTAAAATATTTTCCAAAGGTTTGGAAGGTTTGGATTCAATCAAATCTTTAAATCTGGACCTAGAGGGAACGCTACTAACTGCCATGCCATTTGGATCAACCAATCAGATATATGCTTCCAGGTTCATGCAGTGTATGAAGATTTGTCTAAAGCATTTGACCAGATCAACTATGAAGTTTATGCTCTGCGATTTTCTCACCTTCTTTATTCATGGATATAGGTTTAGATCACTGATAAAAATTGGTGGTTGCACCTAATTGCATCTAATGAGATAATGCTGTCTTAAGGCTCTTCTCTTCTACTTATTTTCACTTAATAAAAGTTGTTTAGGGAGGTTCGGTCTTTGAAATGAATTCTCAACTATCTCATTATGTGATCATAGGGACCTAATTGACTCTATAATCCTAATAATATGGTTTGAATTCGTACAGTTATTTTTCCATCTATTTTTACAATTTCTGATGCCAAATTAATGTAAACCTGATGCAAAAATATCAATGTCAACATAGTTTCCTCTCTCATAACTCAAACTAACGCAACATGCAAATTACCAAACTGTTGTTGTTTTAATTGTAGCTGTTCGAAATGACGTGCGTAATTCCAGTTTTTTTATCGTATTAACAAGGGTATTATTGATCCTTTTTGTATGCACGAGGGTTACATGATTTAAATGCCGAAAATTTCCATTCAATAAATAGTTCGAAATTGCATTTATGCTGTTAAAACCATATGTCAGGTTTAATGACGTTCAGCGAAAAAAATTGTTTAGTTTTATAGGGGGATTTGAACCTATGTTGAGACAATGTACGATTAACAGGTAAGTCAAGGGGTCTAGATCTGGACAATATGCCGGATGGTTGAGGAATTGTAAGAATAATTCGTTTTTATCATCAAAAAGATTTAGCAGCATTGACATTTGAGATCTTTGTTTTATGAGTCCTAAACTCACAATTGGTGTGTAACAAAATTATTGACTCGTATCTACATTAAATGTTTTTGACATAATTGTAAGGTCTGTCTTCAAAGTTCTAATTAATCAGATAAATTCAAGTCCTTCCAGTAGATTGCCTCTTATAAATTTGCAATTGGGAAATAAATTTTTAAACGATTACATCGATGAAAGTTTCGGATTCACTAGCGAAATAAGTTCCATTTAAAGTAAGTAAAAGTAATTTAATCAAGTTTGGATACTTTGGGGCTTCCGAATGATTTTGTCTCGACTAGGAAACTTCAGCGCCATCCTGCATGTTAACTCTATTTAAAGTTTCTTAAAGCAGTTTTACCAAGTTCGCTTAATTGTGTTTTAATTATTTAATGTTAACAGCAGTTCTGATTTTATTTGATGATTTTTGTCCTGAATTCTCTAGGAGGAGTACTGACTCTGGGGTGTCCAATCCGTCAGTTGTGTGAATGAACTGAATTTTCTCAACAACTACTGAAGGTGAATTATAGTGTCGGATTATGAATTTTTGTTCTAAAGTATTGGTTAAAAGTTAAAAAAGATTAAACATAAATAAAATAAACTGATGGAAGTTTGGTAATTTCAAAATGATTTACCAAAAACGTTGATTATGCCGAGCCCTATATACGTAATAAACTATTTCCTGTACCACTAAATCTTAAACGTGAGAAATCCGTTGAAAACCTGCACTTCATCAAAAGATTTCGCACGATTCGAAGTTTATGGAGGCTTAATACAATATCGAAGTTTTCTGGTCTGAATTCTGTGTTAGAGTCATGCTAACCAACTAAAATAAATTCAATAATAAGTTCCCGAGTTGGCTCTATAGTTTGGTCAAACAACTTATAACTAAATCTTCAATTTTCAAGTATGATTAAGATACGCTTCATAGGTAACTGTTTGCAGTGGTTATTTAACGACACGGTATGCTTTTTTAATTATTTTAAGAAAGAGCGTACTTTACTGAACCTAAATACAGGTTGTGTATTTAGGAAGGCACAATTCCATGATAGAATGGATAGTGTAACGTAACATCTGGCTACACACAGTTCTATTCCATTACAATTTAAAGTGGTGCCATCTAAGAGTAATATTCTAATCATAAGTTAAGGTCACTCAAACAAATAATGTGTCCATTTCTCACTTTTATACCGTGGCACCATGAATATTTTATCTGCATTGACTGCATTTGATTATTGTCAACTATGTCCCGACAAAAATTAGACCCAACGATCGTTGGTGAACTACCAACTATGGCACTAACTATGGCAGGTTAAGAAAAATAGCAGGACTGCATTAGCAAATAGGGAAATTGTTGGTACATAGAAAACTCCAGTATTGGGAAAGCACGTTAAGAACAACATCATGCATCCACCCAAAACAAATACACACTGTTTTAATTTGTGCTAAACGGACTATACAGTTAATTCATGAACAAGATCCAAGAGCTAATCGTCAATTCGTTCTATTTCCCTTTGATGTGTTCAAATGCCGACAGCATCGCGATGTCGGGTGATGCGACGAATTGCATCGGCGCAGCGTAATTATTCGTAAATCATTGCGACGAATAGTGAGTAAATCACTTTAGGCGGGTATAAATTGATACTTCATATCGAATTCTAATGAAATTAATTTTATTCGAAGTCAACGTTCGCCTTGACTTCTTCTTCTGGTTCTTTATTAACTTGCTCTTTTCCTTCTGCTTCTTTTTCTTTATTATATTGACTTAGCGCCTTTTCTTAAAACTTCTCTGATCAACACTGATTGCCGACTTGACTAATAATTGTAGACTCTCATGAGCCCATCCAAGCCAAATTGTCAAAAAACTCGGCTTCCATTTGTTAATTAAACCTTAGAGGCAAAGTTGTACGAGGCAAGACTAGTTTCCTATTATAAGTAACTGGTTTGATCAGCGCACTAATTCACGAACGAAATTTGAGAGCGAATCGTCAATTCGTTCTATTTTCCATTGATGTGTCTAAATGCCGACTTCATGTTAATGTTGGGTGTAGTGCAATTATTCGTGAATCCTTGCAACGAATAGTGAATAAGTCATTTTAGTCGTCTATAATTCACACATCAAACTGAATATTAACGAAAATAATTTAAGTTGAAGTCAGCTTTGGCCAACGTTGATTACTTTTCTTCTGCTTAGAAGGCTTGATGTTGATTGCTTTCTTCTGCTTAGACTAGGTTTATAGTTTTAGACCAGAAAATGCTCTACAGAAATAATTCAATACAATTTTAACGTCTACTAGCCTTCGGGCTGTATTGTCGTACAGGCTGCCAATCGTTAGTGAACTATAATGCCCTGTAGTTCCCTAACTTTCAGACAAGAGAAGTGGTAAAGGACCTCATGTTACTAATACTAGGGAAATAATCTGGTACACAGCCAGCTCCAGTACTGGGGAAGCATACTCTTATTCTCAGGTTTAGTAGATCCGTCATTAAAGCTAACACAGTAAAAACAAGTTATTTCCAATCGTTTACCAGAGTATATAAAGAAGCTAATTCGTATTGGTGAAGGAGTTCGGCTTACTGGCGAACTACTTTGATGTAAGCACTAATTCACTAACGAGATCTGAGAGCGAATCGTCAATTTGTTCTATTTTCCTTTGATGTGTCCAAATGCCGACATCGTGGCGGCATGCAGGGTGAAGCTCGACACTAATAAATTGCATCGACGCAATGTAATTAAGTCAAAAAGCTTTTATATTAACCTAAAGATTTTTCAAGATATCTTCATTGAAAGCAGCTTCAGCACATGAGGCAAGCAACAACAAGACAAAGTGCCAGATATCTCAGCTGTTATTAGTTAATTAAAAAATAACTTGTCGACCAGATTGTGCTCTAGCAAAAAGTATATAAGCATTTTTAAGTAGACCTCTTAGTTCGACCCAAGCCTAGAGCCCAAGTTAGTTTTTCCTATAATATAAAAGGTACTTAGTACTGTACTAATATATTCTATTAATTAAGCAAAGGCTATAAAACCTAAGTGGCGGCTCCTGGCCTTTGGGAACAATAATAAACCGACAAATAAGACCGGTTTATTTGTAAAATAATTAAATAAAGACCATCAAGACCGCATAAATTAAAAATAATTATCGGGGACTATGTGGTGAAACTTCTCGTTTAGAATTTAGGGCGCGAAACGGGCATCGGTTTTATGGCAACTTTATTATTAACGTCTTTGAAATTAGTAGAAACCTTTATGTAATAGAAAAAGACACAATTTAGTAAATTTATCTTATAAAGAATGTCTTAAATAAAACTAAAATATACGAGGGTGGAATTTTTTTATGCGCCTCAGAACGAATGCGAAAGTGCCACAATAATTTTTTACATTCTGTAAAAAATTAACTGTCATCTTAGAAATGGCATTTACTTCTGGTGTTCTGGAGTTGCGTATTCTTCAAAAGCGTGCTGTAAGTACTCCTGTCGGCAATTATTTGGATATTTAGGCATACTATCTTCTCCTTCAATATACAGAAAGTGTCCTGCCACGAGTTTAACTCTTAACCTTCAAACGATCACTAATTAAAACCCAAGAATCTAAACCTAAGTCATGTGTCAACAATGTCAAATTTGACAAATGAATTTTGCTCTTATTGGTCGCCACGACTTTGATTAAGTCGAACGCCAGGTCAGCTTAGAATATAACAGACACATCATGTCGAATTCATGTTTTTCTTGCACGTGTTTCAGCCGGATGAGATATAGTCAAACATCATGTACCAAGCTCTTTTCATAGAACTTCAGACACCAGCTGATCAACTAGAGTAGTTAAACCTTTTGTAAGTCATAGTCTAGGACTAAAACAGACACTGAACGAGCTACTGGAGCTGGATTTGACTGCGTAAACACCTCAGGGTGATGTCAATGGCGTTCTTAAGTACCACAAAATATCTTCCTCCATAGCAGAAAATCGTATATCCATCGAATTGCTATTTGCAACACTTATTCTTTCTTGTGGCAATTGAGAATGAAATTTCAATTCGAAAAACTACAGCTAAATTTGACATTGCTGATTGCGTTCAAGATCTAGCTACAATTTGCCCTAAAATTTGTGTTGCTACGCCTGTTACTAGTGCTAAGTATTATTTTTGCAAGAGTAAGAATTTTCATTGATCATGTTTCTATCAAGAACGCCTCACAGAAGCACTCATGATGATAAACGCCTAAGAAGGCAATAATTGCAATAAAACTTGGCCAGTTTAAATGACACGGGTGAATTGTCAAAAAACCGACGTTTACCAAGCGTTCAGGCAGGTATCTGCAGTAGAAATATTGGTTAACTATCAAGTGACATCACGCTCAGTACGAGTTTTCCGTATTCTAACTTTTAACTAATTTAAGTTATGTTAATCAATAACTAATGATTTTCGACTTTCTTCTTAACCAAATGCGGCCCTTTCTGCTTGATTTCGTTGCTCAAACGTTGCAAAGGGTTCGCATAATACTCGCCGTTGATAGTTTTACCTTTTTCAAGATAGTCAATGAAAATTATCCCTCGCGCATCCCAAAAAACCGACGCCATGACCTTGCCTGCAGATGAAACGGTTTTCGCCTTCTTTGGAGCCGGCTCTCCCTTTTGAATCCATTGTTTTGATTGTTCTTTTGTCTCAGGTGTGAAGCGATGGACCCATGTTTCATCCATGGTTATGAAACGACGCAAAAATTCTGCTTTGTTGCTATTAAATTTCGCTAAACACTCAATTGAAACATCTTCACGACACTGTTTTTGCTCGAGTGTGAGCAAACGCGACAACCATCTTGCTCACAGCTTTCTCATGTCAAAATTTTCAGTTAATATGCGATGTATCGCACTTTTTGAAATGCCTACTATGTCCGCTAGCTCGCGCACTTTCAGTCGACGATCATCCAGTACCACTTTGTGAATTTTTTTTTTAATTTCTGGAGTCGTCAGCTCATTTGGTCGAGCACTGCGATGCTCGTCTTGGCAGCTCGTACGGCCTCGTTTAAACTCTGCTTCCTAATATTTTACTGTTGTTAACGAAGGACCAGACTCACCCAGAGTAGAATCCAGTTCAGCTTTTATATTGGTTGGGCTGAGGCCTTTCAAATAAAAGTATTGTATCACACAACGATGACCAATTTTCTCCATTTTCACAAATTCACTGAAAACGTTCACTATTGATGGCTGCCAAACAAATACTAAACAACGTGGCGGCTTCAAACTTGAAATATATGCTTTATAGATTGTATACTTTCTAATACACTGATATTTTTAGTTATCTGATATTTATGGTTAACTAACAAGTGACGTCACGCTCAGTACGAGTTTTCCGTATTCAAACTTTAAATTAATAGAAGTTACCGATTAACAAATGATTTTCGGTTGGGTTTTTGTTATGGATAGGCTACTAAATAAGTATTTTTTTTATGTGAGAACCAAATTACAGGCTAGGACTTTGAGTCTAAAACAATTCGGACGTTCACATTTCTACGTGATATCTGTGCTAGAAATCGAGCTTGCACAATTTGGTTTAACATTTGTCTTCTTACGACCAAGCGACAAACACTGGAGGTTCATGCTTAATGTTTGCAGTAGACGGTTAACTAACAAGTGACGTCACGCTCCATAGGAATTAACCGCATGCAAACTCTAAATTAATATAACTCACTGATAAAACAAGAATTTGGAAAATGGTTTTCGGTTTGTTCTCGGTTTGTGCTCTCTCAATTTCAGGTTAATACAGTGAATCCTTGGTTAAATCTTGTGTCTTACTTATGGATAGAGGTTTTAATTTAAAAAAAAATCACTTAAGGCATAGAAATCTATATTTCGCATCCCTTACAGCCATCGTCTCATCAAGTCAATTTCTGCAAAACTTATTTGAAGCACTTCTACTTAAATTGTAAAATTAGGAGTTGAAGTTACACAGCTCGCGACTAAACTAAATTGCTTACGCGTCTTATTTGACTGCTTCCGGATGCAGTTAATTCGGAGTAGTTAACCGAAGTTGACTGACTAGAAAATAAATTTGGCCGAGCAAACGGAAAGTTTCCCCGTTCCAAGTAAATAAGTGAAACACGTTTTTGCTTAAACAGACGTAAACGTGTTGTTTTTTAAAGTCGCAAACACTTTAGTTAGTAAATGATCGATGAAATGATAATATTCACACGGAACGTTGAACACGTAATTATCCCACATGACAATAAACTCAATCGTCTGCGTAGAAAATTCTTTTTTCGCTGGTTGGCGGGTATTTAAATTAAATTTCTGCATGGAAACGTTTTGAAAAGCGTTTAAACAATCACACGTACACTGTATAGTCATTTTCTGATGAACCGTAAACATGAATTATGGATGTATATGTTTGTTGGGGTTGAATTGGCATTGAAAGTGGCACTTTCGCATTCGTTCTGAGGCGAATAAAAGAATTGTACACTATATCTCACCCTCGTATATTTTAGTTTCATTTAAGACAAATTTACTGAATTATGTATTTTTCTATTTCATAAAGGTTTCTACTAATTTCAAAGACGTTAATAATAAAGTTGCCATAAAACCGATAGCCGTTTCGCGCCCTAAATTTTAAACGAGAAGTTTCACCACATACCCCCCGATAATTATTTTTAATTTATGCAGTCTTGATGGTCTTTGTTTAATTATTTTACAAATAAACCGGTCTTATTTGTCGGTTTATTAATGTTCCCAAAGGCCAGGAGCCGCCGCTTGGGTTTTATGGCCTTTGCTTAATTAATAGAATTTATTACTACAGTACAACCTAAGTACCTTTTATATTATAGGAAAAACTAACTTGGGCTCTAGGCTTGGGTCGAACTAAGAGGTCTACTTAAAATGCTTATATACTTTTCGCTAGAGCACAATCGGGTCGACAAGTTTGCCCTCTAAGTTATTTTTTAATTAACCAATAACAGCTGAGATATTTGGCACTTTGTCTTGGTGTTGCTTGCCTCATGTGTTGAAGCTGTTTTCAATGAAGATATCTTGAAAAATCTTTAGGTTAATATAGAAACATTTAAAAGCTTTTTGACTTAATTACATTACGTTGATGCAATTCATTAGTGTCGAGCTTCACCCTGCATGTCGCCACGATGTCGGCATTTGGACACATCAAAGGAAAATAGAACAAATTGACGATTCGCTCTCAGATCTCGTTAGTGAATTAGTGCTTACATCAAAGTAGTTCGTCAGCAAGCTGAACTCTGCAGCCCTTCTTCACCAATACGAATTAGCTTCTTTATATACTCTGATAAACGATTGGAACTTTTTTCACTGTGTTAGCTTTAATGACGGATCTACTAAACCTGAGAATATTAGCGTGCTTGCTCAGTACTGAAGCTGGCTGTGTACCAAATCATTTCCCTAGTATTAGTAACATGAGGTCCTTTACCACTTCTCTTGTCTGACATTTAGGGAACTATGGGGCATTATAGTTCACTAACGATCGGTAGCCTGTACGACAATACAGCCCGAAGGCTAGTAGATGTTAAAATTGTATTCAATTATTTCTGTAGAGCATTTTCTGGTCTAAAACTATAAACCTAGTCTAAGCAGAAGAAAGCAATCAACATCAAGCCTTCTAAGCAGAAGAAACTAAATCAACGTTGGCCAAAGCTGACTTCAACTTAAATTATTTTCGTTAATATTCAGTTTGATGTGTCAATTATAGGCGACTAAAATGACTTATTCACTATTCGTTGCAAGGATTCACGAATAATTGCACTACACTCAACATTAACATGATGTCGGCATTTAGACTCATCAAAGGAAAATAGAACGAATTGACAATTCGCTCTCAAATTTCGTTCGTGAATTAGTGCGCTGACCAAACCAGTTACTTATTATAGGAAACTAGTCTTGCCTCGTGTGTTAAAGCTAATTTCAAATGGAGTTATCTCGAAAAATCTTAGGTTAATATAAAAATACTTAGAAGCTTTTTGGTAGTTCAGAATCTGGTCTACAACTTTGCCTCTAAGGTTTAATTAACAAATAGAAGCCGAGATATTTGACAATTTGGCAGCTCATGAAAGTCTACACCTATTAGTCAAATCGGTAATCAGTGTTGATCAGAGAAGTTTTAAGAAAAGGGGCTAAGTCAATATAATAAAGAAAAAGAAGCAAAAGGTTAAGAACCAGAAGAAGTCGAGGCGAACGTTGACTTTAAATAAAATTAATTTCATTACAATTCGATATGAAGTATCAATTTATACCCGCCTAAAGTGATTTACTCACTATTCGTTGCAATGATTCACGAATAATTACGATGTCGGCATTTAGACGCATCAAAGGAAAATAGAACGAATTGACGATTCGCTCTCAAATTTCGTTCGTGAATTAGTGCGCTGATCAAACCAGTTACTTATTATAGGAAACTAGTCTTGCCTCGTGTGTTTAAGCTAATTTCAAATGGAGTTATCTCGAAAAATCTTAAGGTTAATATAAAAATACTTAGAAGCTTTTTGGTAGTTCAGAATCTGGCCCACAACTTTGCCTCTAAGGTTTAATTAACAAATAGAAGCCGAGATATTTGACAATTTGGATTGGATCAGCTCATGAGAGTCTACAACTATTAGTTAAGTCACCAATCAGTGTTGATCAGAGGAGAAGTCAAGGCGAACGTTGTCTTCAAATAAAATTAACTTCCTTAGAATTCGATATGAAGTATCAATTTATACTCGCCTAAAGTGATTTACTCACTATTCGTCGCAATGATTCACGAATAATTACGCTGCGCCGATGCAATTCGTCGCATCACCGGACATCGCCATGCTGTCGGCATTTGGACACATCAAAGGGCAATAGAACGAATTGACGATTAGCTCTTGGATCTTGTTCGTAAATTAACTGTATATTCCGTTTAGCACCAATTAAAACAGTGCGTATTTGTTTTGGGTGGATGCACGATGTTGTTCTTAACGTGCTTTCCCAATACTAGAGCGTTCTATGTACCAACAATTTTCCTATTTGTCAATGCAGTCCTGCTATTTTTCCTAACCTGCCATGGCCTGTAGTTCGCCAACGATCCATGCCCTGTACGACCCAAGGGCTAGTAGACGTTGAAATTTTTGAATCTTCCTTTCTTGTATTTATGACCGTAAAAATCGTTTGGGTTTAAATTTCTCGAAAATGGTTAGGTCTAGGTAAAAAACTATTAGAATTATTTTTGTAGAGCATTTTCTAATCTAAAACTATAAACCTAGTCGATAAATAGACTTCATGTGTTGTGAGATAAGTTCCAAGATTACAAAGGGAATTAACGTAAGGAATAAGAAAAAATAAATAAACTGAAGAAAAGAAATCAACGTTGGTTAAAGCTGACTTCACTTAAATTATTTTCCTTAGTATTCAGTCTGATGTGTCAATTGTAGGCGGCTAAAATGACCTATTCACTATTCGTTGCAAGGATTCACGAATAATTGCACTACACCCAACATTAACATGATGTCGGCATTTAGACACATCAAAGAAAAAAAGAACAAATTGACGATTCGCTCTCAAATTTTGTTCGTGAATTAGTGCGCCGATCAAACCAGTTACTTATTATAGGAAACTAGTCTTGCCTCGTGTGTTTAAGCTAATTTCAAATGGAGTTATCTCGAAAAATCTTAGGTTAATATAAAAATACTTAGAAACTTTTTTGTAGTTCAGAATCTGGCCTACAACTTTGCCTCTAAGGTTTAATTAACAAATGGAAGTCGAGATTTTTTATAATTTGGCTTGGAGCAGCTCATGAGAGTCTACACCCATTAGACGAGTCGGCAATCAGTTTTGATCAGAGAAGTTTTAAGAAAAGGGGCTAAGCCAATATAATAAAGAAAAAGAAGCAGAAGGTTAGGAACCAGAAGAAGAAGTCAAGGTGAACGTTGACTTTAAATAAAATTAACTTCATTAGTATTCAATATAAAGTATCAATTTATACCTGCCTAAAGTGATTTACTCACTATTCGTCGCAATGATTCACGAATAATTACGCTGCGATGATGCAATTCGTCGCATCACCGGACATCGCCATGCTGTCGGCATTTGGACACATCAAAGGGCAATAGAACGAATTGACGATTAGCCCTTGGATCTTGTACGTGAATTAACTGTATAGTCCGTTTAGCACCAATTAAAACAGTGCGTATTTGTTTTGGGTGGATGTATGATGTTGTTCTTAACGTGCTTTCCCAATACTGGAGCTTTTTATGTACCAAACAATTTCCCTATTTGCTAATGCAGTCCTGCTATTTTTTCTAGCCTGCCATTGCCTGTAGTTCACCAACGATCCGTACCCTGTACGACCCAAGGGCTAGTAGACGTTGAAATTGTTGAATCTTCCTTTCTTGCATTCATAACCGTAAAAATCTTTTGGGTTCAAATTTCTCGAAAATGTTTAGGTCTAGGTAAAAAACTATTAGAAATATTTCTGTAGAGCATTTTCTAGTCTAAAACAAGAAACCTAGTCAGTGATATGACTTGCTGTGTTGTGAGATAGGTTCCAAGATTCCAAAGGAAATTAACGTGAAGAATAAGAAACAAAAATAAGCAGAAGAAAAGAAATCAACGTTGCCCAAAGCTGACTTCAACTTAAATTATTTTTGTTAATATTCAGTTTGATGTGTCAATTATAGGCGACTAAAATGACTTATTCACTATTAGTTGCAAGGATTCACGAATAATTGCACTACACCTAACATTAACATGATGTCGGCATTTAGACACATCAAAGAAAAAAAGAACAAATTGACGATTCGCTCTCAAATTTCGTTCGTGAATTAGTGCGCCGATCAAACCAGTTACTTATTATAGGAAACTAGTCTTGTCTCGTGTGTTTAAGCTATTTTAAATGGAGATATCTCGAAAAATCTTAGGTTAATATAAAAATACTTAGAAGCTTTTTGGTAGTTCAGAATTTGGTCTACAACTTTGCCTCTAAGGTTTAATTAACAAATAGAAGCCGATATATTTGACAATTTGGCTTGGATTAGCTCATGAGAGTCTACAACTATTAGTCAAGTCCGCAATCAGTGTTGATCAGAGGAGAAGTCAAGGCGAACGTTGACTTCAAATAAAATTAATTTCATTAGTATTCAATATGAAGTATCAATTTATAATAATAATAATAATAATAATAATAAATATTTTTTATTTGCATAGAAGAAACAAAAAAATACAAGTTTACAAAATCTAGCAATAAATTTACGCAAATAAAAGGCCCACAAATTCAGAATTCTGCCATGGCAGATTCTGGTCTTTAACATTGTGGCCCCACACTTCATTAAAAAAAATGGTAATTTCAGTAACGCTCATTAACAGTAACGCTTAACTAATAACTGATTAAATACAGCTTTTTCTTTAATCATATACCTAATAAACCTACATATAAGAGTTCCAAATTCTAAATTTGACAGTTTAACATCAAGCAAAACAATACACATTGCAAATACCCAAAAAACAGATCACATTTTTTGTTAAATAATAATAATTAGTTTAGTTTAGTTAATAAAATGATCCCAATACCAAAAATTGTAATAAATTACTTAAGAAAAAAATTTGAGAATTGTACATACAAGGACAAGTGGCGTGAACTAAGAAAAATATTGCCATCAAAGCAGAAGCAAATTTCTAAATCTTTTGTAAATACCAACAATTTTAATTCATATTTTATAGATAGTACAAGAGTGACAAATATTGATAATTGATGAGTTAATTAATTTTTATAATCATAATGCATTACCAATCTTAAATAAGTTTTCTTTTCATCCCACTGATTATAATACTATTTCTGCAATTATATTACGTATTAAGTCTAAAGCATTCGGGGTGGATAATCTTAATATTACGTTAATTCAACTATGCTGTCCTTTTATTATACCCTTTATTTTACATATTGTTAACGAGTGTATTAATAAAAACTACTTTCCTAAATGCTGGAAAGAAGCCTTCGTGTTGCCATTGCCGAAAGTGCATAATCCAACAGATTTTAGTCAATTTAGGTCTATCAGTATTTTACCAACGTTTTCAAAAATTCTCGAACGCATTCTAGACTCTCAAATTCGTAGTTTTCTTAATAATAATGATATTTTACCACCTAAGCAATCTGGATTTAGAACAAATTATAGTTGTACTTCGGCTATGGAGGGCGTTATTGATGACGTAATTCGGGCTAGGGATGATGGTAAGATTTCTGCTCTGGTGTTGTTGGATTATACTAAAGCTTTTGATTTCGTTCGCCACTCAATTTTAAAGTCTTTGTTTCATTATATTGGTTTTTCTGATGGTGCTATTAATTTAATTGCCCCTTATTTAAATAATCGGATTCAACGTGTTAAAATAGATAACGAAATATCTGATCCTTTGGAAGTTGAAAGTGGTGTGCCTCAGGGTAGTATTTTAGGACCCTTGTTTTTTTATCATTTACACGTCTAGATTTTATCTTCAATTAAAGCATTGTGCCCATCATTTTTACGCAGACGACACGCAGTTATATTATTCATTTTTACCAGGAGATTTTACAATGGCTGAGTTTAAAATTAATCAGGATTTACAAGCTATTTGTGATGTTTCTTCGAAGCATTTATTAAAATTAAATCCTTCGAAGTCATCTATAATATTCATAGGTAATCGAACTAATGTAAATAATATTTTAAATGGTATAAACATTAAATTGGGGGACGAAAGAATTCCAGTTGTTGACAAATGTAAGAGTTTGGGCCTTATAGTAGATAATAATATTCGTTTTAAACATCACGTGTCTAATATTCTTAAAAAGGCATATCTTGCTTTGAAATTAATTTATTTGCATAGACACTATTTAAGTAAAGATATTAAGAAGCTTTTATGTGATTTATTGGTCCTTTCACAATGTAATTACTGTGATGTAGTGTATTGATTATGAGGATAGGGGTAGACTGCAAAAGCTCCAAAACTCTTGCATTCGACTAATATTTGGCATTTGCAGGAGAAACCGCATTTCCCATAAACTTCACGAACTTGGATAGCTTAATATGCATAATCGAAGAATTGCTCATTCTTTAACATTTTTTTATAAAATTTTAATATATCGTAGTTCGCCCTATCTCTATCAAAAAATAACTTTTAGAAATAATGTACACCATTTAAATTTAAGAAGAAATACTATTCTCATTCCGAGACATAAAACACAGTTATTTAAACGTATCATTTTCTTACAATTTTGCTTATCAAATAAATTCTTTAAATTTGGATCCAGACCAATTATCAATTTCTTGTAATACTTTTCGTAATAGGATGATTGTACATCTAATGAATCAGCAGGGTCCATGCAGGTGCCATGGCCTGCAATTCACCAATGATCGTTGGGTCTAATTTTTGTCGGGACATAGTTGAGAATAAAATGTTGAACTCATTAGTTTTAAAATATACGTCTCATTTTTTGATCTCACTAAGGCATTTGACGTTCTTCTAACTTCAGTTTTCTACCACCATGGAAAGCCGTCACAACCGTTTCTCCCCAATAGGTATTTTTTCCTTGCTAATACGTAGGAATAATTGTTCTTGTCATGTTTATTTGCAGATGTCACTATATTCTTGAAATATCACCTTGTTTTCCCCTAGGGTAAGTTTTAGTGGGATGTATTGAGTTTCTTGGTGTGTTTCTTCATGTGAGTTTCACTTGGAAAGGTCATGCGTAAGGAAGACTCTCTAGGAACTCTCTAAGGAAGAGTCTTGGATTGTATTTCTCTTCAATTAAAACTTGTGCAAGCACTTATGAAAAAAAAAACTTTCCTTGGTTGAAGTAGCTTTCCTTTCAACTCTCGTTTCTTCATTGCTGCCTAGGACCCTGTAAAAATTCACATTTTCTAAAAAGGCAAGCTTGTACTTGTCCTTTTGGCCTCATTTAGGATGTTCTTATCACTAATAAAGACAATACTTCGAACGACGTAAATTGGTAATAAAAAGTGGAAATAATATTAAAGGCGACACACAAAAGTTCTCATTAGCGAGCAACAGATGGCCATAAACAGCCATCGAAAGTCATTAAATCTAAATAAAAAGCAACTGGGATGCAGTTTCAGGGATCCGTTCGAATAATGAAATAATAAGGGCACGGATGACTACGTCAAGACTCATTGCTAAGCTCGTTAAGGGAGAATAAAAGTTTTATTGAGATTTTTTTTCACGCAGTTGTTATTGCGTCAAATATTTAAAAAAAGTTTGATCTCTATGTTCTATCTCTCTAGTTGAGAAGACGTTTCATTCGTAACAGTAAAAGTAACAGAGCATCTATTTGCTATCTGGCAACGTTGATTCATTATTCAAGTTATAACCAGTTTGGATGTTCTGTTCGAAGATAAAGAAGACCAAGAAGAAGAAAACGCAGTGATCAAGTCAAAACAAGTCCAAATGGAGTACTCTCGAGACTAGAAGCCGACTGACTAGAGCATCACTTAAGTATTTAACCTAATGCTCATGTTGACTCATAAAACATCACAAAAAATTAATTTCATTATATTACCACAGGCTTATATTAGATGTAGTACTATATACGTGATACTACATTTTTTTGAAAGCGAATTACAAATGAGTATTTTGGCAACGTCGCTGTTCTTTAATTGTGAGACACCGATCGGAATAATTTCCCAACTTCAATGACTTTGACTATAACATAGGAAGACAAAGAAGAAGAAAACGCCCTAGATGAAGAGTCAAAGGATTAAATTACAAAAGAGTATCTTGGCAACATCGGTTTTGTATCATTTTAAGACATTCATGAAATTAATTTCCCTATTTCAATGACATTGACTATAGTCAACAAAAGTTTAAAAAAAACCTAAAGAATAAATATTACTCCTTGAGACTTTGTATTCGTAACAGTGAAAAGAGAGAGTATCTATTTACTGTTTGGTAACAGATAAAGAAGATAAAGATAAAGAAGACGATGAATGAGAAGAAGACAGAAACGAAGACTGTAAGATGAAAACAAAGAGCAAAACGCAACGTTAGCTTTGTGTCAATTTTACGCACTAAAGGATTATAGATTTTATATATACATTTTAGACATTTATGCGTTCGGTCTTTTCTTCAATTGTTAGACACTCGTGGGATTCATTTCCCAACTTCAATGACAATAACTGGAGAAGAAGAAAAAGACCAAAAGGGTTTGTGTCATTCTTTAGTGCTGCCATCTCTTTAAATGCGAATAAGCATTTGGGCATCATCAGTTTTGTATGAATTTTAGACACTTTGGCCACGTCGGTGTTCTTTAATCGTTAGACACTAATGGGATTAATATCCCAATTTCTATGACTCTCTAGTAGAGAAAACGTTTTATTCGTAAAGGCGAAAATTAGAGAGTATCTATTTGTTGGTTGAATATCATTCGTACGTTGAGCATGGTTAGTTGATTTTATTATTCAAGCCCATAACCATGGAAGAAGTCCTCAGATTCAATAAGAAAGATTCAAGAAAATGTAAAGAAGAAGATGAAGGAGAAGTAGAAGAAGACAAAGGCCAGGAGCGTAAGATAAAGACGAAGACCAAAACGCAACGTCGGCTTAATGTCAATATAAGGCACTCAAAGGGATTATTTTTTAAATGACATTGCAGTTTGGCAACAGTGGTTTTGTATTAATTTTAGACACACATGGACACATGACATTTCTTAATTTCAGTCCTGGCAACGTCGGTTTTCTTTAATATAAGAGATGTCCCAGAATATATGCACAAGGAAAAGTTAATATACTCCACTGTGTAAAAACCACCCTGCAATCTTGTCTGTAACTCAGACCTGACATGCACCTCATAACTCTTCTCTGTAGCTCAAAAAAGTAGGTCGAATGTGATGAACTACCCTAAAGTAGTCATTTTTCTATGGAAAATAGCAAAATTTGTAGTTCTCAAGATTTTCTGACATACTGTCCCTCTAGACTCCTTAAGGCAAATACTGCAGACCTAGGTAAACCATACAAGCCCACAATCTAGAACTCCTAGATCAACTTCGAAGCTAGTTCATCATTAATTTCTCTCAATGAAAACACCATGTTCTGGGTCTTTTCTGCATTTAGAAGTAAGCCATTAGACAGTCAACCACTCACTTACAGCTTCCCGAGATCAGCTCCCCAGTCTCACTAATCATTCCAACAATTTTGCATCATCTGCGAAGAGCACAACAGGAGGAAGATCATTCATGTAAATCAGAAATAGAGTTGGGCCCAATATTGATCCCTGCGGTACAACAATATCTAAAAATGCCTCCGCAGCCAACAATCCATTCACCAGCACTTCCTGCAACCTTGCTGAGGTTACAGAATAGAGCATTAAAGTACTCTTATAAGCCCTTAAATGGGCTCATCACCGCATCCACAAGAATACTCGTAACTGTGCTCCTTCCCAGTCTGAAGCCATACTGATGGTCACTGAATGATTTTTTGTTTTCGAAGTATTGAACAAGTTGTTTTGACATGATCTTTTTAAATATTTTTGGCAGCAATGGAATTGGGCTGTAATTTGTAACCTGGTCTTTATCTATTTTCTTAAACACAGATGTGATAAGAACTCTCTTTAGCACCCTTGAAAATACAGATGCATGGATGCGCAGATCATGATTCAAGCCGATAACCATGGAAGAAGTCCTAAGAATCAATAAAGTCAAGAAGATTAAGGAGAACATAAGGCTGAAGGAGATGAAGACAGTAAGATAAAGGTGAAGAGGAACTACGAAGACCAAAACGCAACGTCTGCTTTGTATCAAATTTAGGCGCTCAAAGGATTCATTTCTCAATGACATTGTGGCAACTCTATAGTGCTGCCATATCTTTGAACGCAGAGAGACAAATAGGGCATCTTGGCAACGTTGGTTTTATATGAATTTTAGACTCAATTTTTCTTTCATTGTTAGACACTAGTTATAAGATTACTACTGATTTGTGTCAAATGTAGGCACTCAAAAGATGAATTTCTCAATGGCATTGTAGCAACTCCATAGTGCTGCCATCTCTTTGAACGCAGAGAGACAAATAGGGCATCTTGGCAACGTTGGCTTTATATGAATTTTAGACTCAATTTTTCTTTCATTGTTAGACACTAGTTATAAGATTTCCACTGATTTGTGTCAAATTTAGGCACTCAAAAGATTAATTTCTCAATGACATTGTAGCAAGTCCATAGTGCTGCCATCTCTTTGAATGCAGAGAGACATATAGGGCATCTTGGCAACGTTGGTTTTATATGAATTTTAGACTCGATTTTTTTTTCATTGCTAGACACTACTTATAAGATTACTACTGATTTGTGTCAAATTTAGGCACTCAAAAGATTAATTTCTCAATGACATTGTATCAACTTAATAGTGCTGCTATCTCTTTGAACGCAGAGAAATAAATAGGGCATTTTGACAACGTTGGTTTTATATGAATTTTAGACTCAATTTTTCTTTCATTGTTAGACACTAGTTATAAGATTTCCACTGATTTGTGTCAAATTTAGGCACTCCAAAGAATAATTTCTCAATGACATTGTAGCAACTCCATAGTGCTGCCATCTCTTTGAACGCAGAGAAACAAATGGGGCATTTTGGCAACGTTGGCTTTATATGAATTTTAGACTCAATTTTTCTTTCATTGTTAGACACTAGTTATAAGATTACCACTGATTTGTGTCAAATTTAGGCACTCAAAAGATTAATTTCTCAATGACATTGTAGCAACTCCATAGTGCTGCCATCTCTTTGAACGCAGAGAAACAAATGGGGCATTTTGGCAACGTTGGCTTTATATGAATTTTAGACTCAATTTTTCTTTCATTGTTAGACACTACTTATAAGATTACCACTGATATGCGTCAAATTTAGGCACTCAAAAGATTAATTTCTCAATGACATTGTATCAACTTAATAGTGCTGCCATGTCTTTGAACGCAGAGTAATAAATAGGGCATTTTGGCAACGTTGGTTTTATATGAATTTTAGACTCAATTTTCTTTCATTGTTAGACACTACTTATAAGATTACTACTGATTTGTGTCAAATTTAGGCACTCAAAAGATTAATTTCTCAATGACATTGTAGCAACTCCATAATGCTGCCATCTCTTTGAACGCAGAGAGACAAATAGGGCATCTTGGCAACGTTGGCTTTATATGAATTTTAGACTCGACTTTGTTTCATTGTTAGACACTACTTATAAGATTACTACTGATTTGTGTCAAATTTAGGCACTCAAAAGATTAATTTCTCAATGACATTGTAGCAACTCCATAGTGCTGCCATCTCTTTGAATGCAGAGAGACATATAGAGCATCTTGGCAACGTTCGTTTTATGTGAATTTTAGACTCGATTTTCTTTCATTGTTAGCACTACTTACAATTTTAATGACATTGGGTATTGAAGACGAAGATGCAACGTTGGCTTTGTGTCAGTTTTATACACTCAAGGGATTAAGTTCTCATTGACTCCATAATGAAAGAAACATGGAAAATGTAATGCGGCAATGCCAACAGACCTAAAATTTCCAATTATATCATTTAAACTCAATTTTTTCATACATACTTTTTTTTATTTTGTCCGATTTAATCCAATTATTGATAAAAGTTAAAAAGGGCTTTAATAAAGTTTAAATAGTGAAGCGTACAATTGCATGCTTTATAATAGGAAAATCTCTACGTAGCTGTACACCCCATTTAAATTCGATCCAATAAGCAAAATTCAGTTACAACTTTTTATCAGTTCGCCGAAGTTTTGCAAGAGTTTATCTTGTTATGCGCCATTTTTTTTTTGTAGAGGGAAAAGTTAATCCCCGTATGCCGTAACAATGGAAAAACATGAATTTACTAAATTGATATGCATTTCCAGTTTATTTTTAATTAAGCATGTTTGTCCAGGGACGCATTTTTACCGCATTTCCTTTACACCCATATTATTATACCGGCATGGCAAATAAAGGTATTGCGTGCGAAACTTAACGTCTAAGCCACAAGTTAAAAAGAGAAGAATAGTGTTTCTCAATCAGTTTTTTAGCCTAATTACTCTTCTTTTTTATTTTCTTTAATGCCATATTTAAATAAATTTAAACAAAATGCAGCAGGAGTGCGCAGGTCGCAAATCTTGCCGTACTCGTGACCCTTCGTGACTGATCGCATTAGCATTGTTGCCATATCATAGAAAAAATAGTGGAACACTTAAAATTTTTAGACACACTTAAAACAATTGCATAAAGATTGATGCCTTTATTTAATATATACCGTATTGTTTCAGAGACTAATAATGTTCGGTCCTTGGCCCTTAGCCGTCTGTAAAGTGAGGACTTCGGACATCTTCGTCTACACTTTACTATTGGGCGTGTGCTTCGTTCTGGCGGAATCCGGAGGCTCTAACGAGGAGTTAACGCGAAAAAGCGAAATCGCGTCGGATGAAAATCCCCAGGTAAGTTGCCGGGAATTCGGGGACATCTTTTCGGCAGTTTAGGGACTGAACCCGTCGACAAATTCGACAAATCCTCGGGCAAAGCCTGGAAATGAACGGTGGTATTTCTTATTATGTTCGGATTGAGGTGGGTGGAAAAGTTACTTTTCTACAGTAATGGGGACTTAAATTTCATGTTTGTATTTTTGGGTTTACTTAAAATCGTCCTTTCAAAAGGCACAATTATAGTAAATAAATACCTAAAATATTCTCTCTACTAGCTCGTCAAATAAGGCTCAAAAGTTGATTCACAAACATACAGCTATAAATCATGATTTACTCTATCAAATGCCTTCGAGAAGTCAGTATAAAGGCTATTAACATAACTCTTCCTCTCAGAGGCAGACCACAGATATTGATGATAAGCAATCAGATTCGTCACCGTTCACTTATGTTGCTGATTGAGAATGATTTTCCTGCATTTCCAGTCATAAACCAATGGGCGAAATGTACTGAGTTAAATTATCTCTATACTTAAATCATCACTTATTTTAGACACATTGTTTAGGAAATCTCAGTGAATTCGACGTTTCGGCTTTAAGCCTGCATTGCCTAAAGGAAGGAAAAACTAACCTCAATTGCTTGGAAGAAGCTTAAAATTTCGTCGAATATTTGGAATAAACATAAAATGGTTCCCAAGAGCCTAAACGAAGAAAACACTGACCTCAACTGCCTGGAAAAAGGCAAAAATATCATCTAAAGTTTGGAATAGGAACGAAATGGCTTTTAAGACGGAAAGACTGACCTCAATTGCCTGGAAGAAGAATAAAATTTCATCTACTCCTTGGAATAAAAACGAAATGACTCCCAAGAGTCTAAAGGAAGGAAAAACTAACCTCCATTGTCTGAAACAGGCTCAAAATTTCGTCGAATTTTTGGAATAAACACAAAATGGTTCCCAAAAGCCCAAAGGAAGAAAACACTGACCTCAACTGCCTGGAAAAAGGCTAAAATTTCATCTACAGTTTGGAATAAGAACAAAATGACTCTCAAGAGCCTAAAGGAAGAAAACACTGATCTCAACTGCCTGGAAAAAGGGTAAAATTTCATCTACTGTTTAGAATAAGAACGAAATGACTCTCAAAAGTCTAAAGGAATGAAAAACTATCCTCGATTGCCTGAAACAAGCACAAAATTTCGTAGAATTTTTGGAATAAACATAAAATGGCTGTCAACAGCCTAAGGGAAGAAAATACTGACCTCAACTGCCTGGAAAAAGGCTAAAATTTCATTCGCTCTTTGTAATAGGAACGAAATGGATCTTAAGACCCTAAATGAAGCAAAGACTGTATTACTATATAACATTTATCAATTTTTTTTTGGAACAGGATGGGTTGCTCATAATGTCAAAATTCGTTTCAGAACATCAAAATTTCGTTAGTTTCCGCTCCTGTATTTACTTCTCCTGATTTCTCGAAACCCTTTTTGGCTCAGACTGATGCCTCAGCATATGGGATCGGTGCTGTATTATCTCAAGAGTTTGATGATGGTGAACATGTTATCTGTTACATATCTCGATCTCTGTCTAGAGCAGAGAGGAATTTTTCCACTACAGAGAGAGAACTGTTGGCCATTATTTATGCTTGCGAGAAATTACGACCCTACTTAGAGAGATACTCCTTTAAAGTGATAACAGATCATCATAGTCTGAAAGAACCAACAGGACGGCTTGCCAGATGGGTATTGCGGTTGCAACAGTTCGATTTTGAGGTTATTCATAGAAAGGGCCAAGATCATGTTGTGCCGGATGTTCTCAGTAGAGCTGTGCCAGAGATTGCTAAATTGAATGTAAACCAGGAACCAGAAGTTGCAGATAAGTGGTATCGAAGAGTTTTCAATCAGGTCGTAGAGAATCCTATGGCGAATTGAAGAAAATTTACTTTACAAGTATGTGAAGTGTTCTTACCCGTCTCTTCGAGATGATGAAGATTTCTGGAAGGAAGTAGTATCCAAGGCAGAAAATTATGATCACCCTTTGGCTGGTCATGGTGGTGTCATGAAGACATACGAACGATTGAAGCGTCGTTATTATTGGCCGAAAATGAGAGCTGATATCCTCCGATATGTTAGGCATTGCGCCAAATGTATTTCGCAAAAGCTCCTTGAAGCAATGGAACACGATTAGCGTCGATCTTTTTGGGTCCTTGCCTCGTTCTACTCAGGGATATAAAATACGTATTGGTCGTCTTGGATACCTTCACTAAATTTCCTTTGTTCTTCTCTCTTTGCTCAGCTAAGGCCTGATTTGTCGTCTTATACAGGAACAAGTTTTTCTCATTTTTGGTGTTCCCCAATTTCTTATTTGCGATAATGGAATTTTTTTCCAAACTGTATGAGCAGTATAAGGTATCCGATATACTCCGGCTTATCATCCCCAGGCTAAACCCGTGGAGCAAGTCCTTAAAACCATGTTGAGTTGTTATATTGAGGATAATCATAAGAATTGGGATCGACTTCTACCTAAGGTTGGCTCTGCCATAAGATATTTGGTGCATGAAGCCACCGGGCTCACTCCCTATTTTATGAATTTCTCCAGAGAATATATTCCCTCGGGTGACCAGCACAATAATAGGGATTTTCCCAGTATCACGGTTGGCGACTTTATGACACGTTCGCGTGAATTAAGTAAAGTATATAGGGATGTGGAGGAAACACTGAAAGCGGCGCATCAAAGATCAAAGAATCGTTATAATCTTCGACGAAGACCAATTAGTTTTGAGGTCGGTGAGCGAGTTTATCGCAAAAATTACGATCTTTCTGATGCTAGTAAAAACTTTTCGGGCCCCACGTTGGGCGCCATCTTGTTAAGACATAAATAATAATCCAAGGCAAGACTAACCGGTTTACAGGGACTATTTCTAGGGAGTTCTAAACAACAAGAACAACTCCCTAGATCTGATAGGTTTCAGAAACTCTGTCAAATTAAATGATAAAAAAAAGAACCTATCAAGCCGGCTTCGTGGGTTCTCTATATGGTCAGTTGTCTCAGTCACACTCTCGTACTTATAAAGTTTTGAAAGAAAAATTTATAACAAGGTCATTTTTAAATATTTTAACCAAATGAATAAAAGTTAGGATTCTCCAGATCCCGTCTAAAGCGTAATTAATCCTGTAACAACCTCAACTGCCTGGACTCTCAAGAGTCTTAATGAAGTTTCCTTCATTCTCATCAATCTCAATTATTTGAAACAAGCTCAAAATTTCGTCGAATTTTTGAAATAAACACAAAATGGCTCTCAAGAGCTTAAAGAAGGAAAAAACTGACCTCATCTGCCTAGAAAAAGGCTATAATTTCACGTACTCTTTGGAATAGGAACGAAATGGATGTTAAGACCCTAAAGGAAGGAAAGACTGACCTCAAGTGCCTGGAAGAAGGCTAAAATTTCATTTACTTCTTGGAAAAAGAACAAGAGGACTCTCAAGAGTCTTAAGGAAGGAAAAACTAACCTCAATTATCTGAAAGAAGCTCAAAATTTCGTCGAATTTTTGGAATAAACACAAAATCGCTCTCAAGAGTCTACAGGAAGAAAAAACTGACTTCAACTGCCTGGAATAAGACTAAAATTTCATTTACTCTTTAGAATAAGAACGAAATGACTCTCAAAAGTCTTAAGGAACGAAAAACTATCCTCGATTGCCTGAAACAAGCACAAAATTTCGTCGAATGTTTGGAATAAACATAAAATGAAAGAAGAAGTAAACTGACCTTAACTGCCTGGAAAATACTAAAATTTGAAATAAAACCGAAATGACTCTTAAGAGTCTAAAGGACGGAAAAAACTGACCTCAATTGCCTAAAATAAGTCTAAAATATCATCTACTCCTTTGAATAAGACCTAAATGACTTTCAAGAGCCTAAAGAAAGAAAATTCTGACCTCAACTGCCTGGAAAAAAGGTAAAATTTCATCTACAGTTTGGAATAGGAACGACATGGATCTTAAGACCCTCAAGGAAGGAAAGACTGACCTCGATTGCCTGGAAGAAGAATAAAATTTCATCTACTTCTTGGAATAAGAACAAAATGACTCGACTCTCAAGAGTCTAAAGGAAGGAAAAACTAACCCCCATTGCCTGAAAGAAGCTCAAAATTTCGTCGAATATTTTAAATAAACACAAAATGGCTCTCAAGACTAAAAACCGAAACCTAAACTGCCTGGAAGAAGACTAAAATTTCTTCAACTCCTTGGAATAAGAACGAAATCACTTTCAAGAGTCTAAGGGAAGGAAAATTAACCTCAATTGCTTGAAACAAGCTCAAAATGTGGTGTAAATTTTTGAATAAACACAATATGGTTTTCAAGAGTCTAAAGGAAGAAAAAACTGACTTCAACTGCCTGGAATAAGACTAAAATTTCATCTACTCTTTAGAATAAGAACGAAATGACTCTCAAAAGTCTAAAGGAATGAAAAACTATCCTAGATTGCCTGAAACAAGCACAAAATTTCGTCGAATTTTTAGAATAAACACAAAATGGCTCTCAAGAGCCTAAAGGAAGAAAATACTGACCTCAACTGCCTGGAAAAAGGCTAAAATTTCATTCATTCTTTGTAATAGGAACGAAATGGATCTTAAGACCCTAAATGAAGGAAAGACTAACCTCAACTGCCTGGAAGAAGACTAAAATTTCATTTAATTCTTGGAATAAGAACAAGAGGACTCTCAAGAGTCTTAAGGAAGGAAAAACTGCAATTTCACCATCTATAAAAGATATCGACCATGATAAACTTCCTAATTCAAGGTTCTGAACAACAGAGTCCATCTGGGTTTCTTTGATTTTTGTCAAAATGTTATGTTTGTTGAAATTGTACATAAGAAATGCTAATTATTGCAATGACGATTGTTACAAATTTAGTGTTAACGAAAAACACATGCAAAAGGAGATTTTTGATACCTACAGATAAATGTATGAAGAGGTTGGAGCTAGATCCAAAGATGCTTCGTTGACGTAAATGCAATTTTCAATAACTAGGATCTACTGCCTTGAAGAAATTTAAGTATTCTTTCAAGTAGTTAAGTTGGAGTCTCTTTTCTCTCTCTGTCGCATGGTGCTTCAATTCATTCAACAGCTTGAAAGAAATTAAAATGTTCTTACAGACAGTTGAGTTGGAGTATCTTTTTCTCTCTCTATCATTTAGGACTTAAGTGATTAAACAGCTTAGAAGATATTAAAACATTCTTACAGGCACTTGAGTTGGAGTGTATTTTTCTTTCTTTATCACATGATTAAGTGCACTCAACGTTCACAACGTGCACACAAAGTTCTTACAGGCAGTTGAATTGCAGTATCTTTTTCTCTTTCTATCACATAGGACTTGAGTGAATTCAACAGCTTGAAAGAGTTTAAAATGTTCCTACAGGCAGTTAAGTTGAAGTGAATTTTTTTCTCTATCACATGGTTAAGTGCACTCAACTGCCTGGAAGAAATTAAAATGTTCTTACAGGCAGTTGAGTTGGAGTATCTTTTTCTCTCTCTACCACATCGGACTTAAATGATTAAACAGCTTGGAAGTAATTAACATATTCTTGCAGGCAGTTGAGTCGGAGTATCTTTTTCTCTCTCTATCACATCGGACTTGAGTGCATTCAACAGCTTGGAAGAATTTAAAATGTTCTTACAGGCAGTTGAGTTGGAGTATCTTTTTCTCTCTCTATCACATAGAACTTAAGTGCATTCAACAGCTTGGAATAAATTAAAATGTTCTTACAGGCAGTTGAGTTGGAGTATCTTTTTCTCTCTCTATCACATCGGATTTAAGCAACTAAACAGCTTGGAAGAAATTAAAATGTTCTTACAGGCAGTTGAATTGGAGTATCTTTTTCTCTCTCTATCACATAGTACTTAAGTGCATTGAGCAGCTTGAAAGAATTTAAAATGATCTTACAGGCAGTTGAGTTGGAGTATCTTTTTCTCTCTCTATCACATCGGACTTAAGTGATTAAACAGCTTCGAAAAAATTAAAATATTCTTACAGGCAGTTGAATTGGAGTATATTTTTCTCTCTCTATCATTTAGGACGTAACCGATTAAACAGCTTGGAAGAAATTAAAATGTTCTTCCAGGCAGTTGAATTGCAGTATCTTTTTCTCTCTCTATCACATAGGACTTGAGTGAATTCAACAGCTTGAAAGAATTTAAAATGTTCCTACAGGCAGTTGAGTTGAAGTGTATTTTTCTTTCTCTATCATATGGTTAAGTGCACTCAACTGTCTGGAAGAAATTAAAATGTTCTTACAGGCAGTTGAATTGGAGTATATTTTTCTTTCTCTATCATTTAGGACGTAACCGATTAAACAGCTTGGAAGAAATTAAAATGTTCTTCCAGGCAGTTGAATTGCAGTATCTTTTTCTCTCTCTATCACATAGGACTTGAGTGAATTCAACAGCTTGAAAGAATTTAAAATGTTCCTACAGGCAGTTGAGTTGAAGTGTATTTTTCTTTCTCTATCACATGGTTAAGTGCACTCAACTGCCTGGAAGAAATTAAAATGTTCTTACAGGCAGTTGAGTTGGAGTATCTTTTTCTCTCTCTACCACATCGGACTTAAATGATTAAACAGCTTGGAAGAAATTAACATATTCTTACAGGTAGTTGAGTCGGAGTATCTTTTTCTCTCTCTATCACATGGGACTTAAGTGATTAAACACCTTGAAAGAAATTAAAATGTTCTTACAGGCAGTTGAGTTGCAGTATCTTTTTCTTTCTCTATCACATCGGACTTGAGTGCATTCAACAACTTGAAATAAATTAAAATGTTCTTAAAGGCAGTTGAGTTGGAGTACTTTTTCTCTCTCTATCACATGGGACTTAAGTGAATAAACAGCTTGGAAGAAATTAAAATGTTCTTACAGGCAGTTGAGTTGGAGTATCTTTTTCTCTCTCTATCACATAGGACTTAAGTGCATTCAACAGCTTGGAATAAATTAAAATGTTCTTACAGGCAGTTGAGTTGGAGTATCTTTTTCTCTCTCTATCACATCGGATTTAAGCAACTAAACAGCTTGGAAGAAATTAAAATGTTCTTACAGGCAGTTGAATTGGAGTATCTTTTTCTCTCTCTATCACATAGGACTTAAGTGCATTCAACAGCTTGGAATAAATTAAAATGTTCTTACAGGCAGTTGAGTTGGAGTATCTTTTTCTCTCTCTATCACATCGGATTTAAGCAACTAAACAGCTTGGAAGAAATTAAAATGTTCTTACAGGCAGTTGAGTTGGAGTATCTTTTTCTCTCTCTATCACATCGGATTTAAGCAACTAAACAGCTTGGAAGAAATTAAAATGTTCTTACAGGCAGTTGAGTTGGAGTATCTTTTTCTCTCTCTATAATTTAGGATGTAACCGATTAAACAGCTTGGAAGAAATTAAAACATTCTTACAGGCACTTGAGTTGGAGTGTATTTGTCTTTCTCTATCACATGATTAAGTGCACTCAACAGCTTGAATGAAATTAAACTGTTCTTACAGGCAGTTGAGTTGGAGTATCTTTTTCTCTCTCTATCACATCGAACTTAAGTGATTAAACAACTTGGAAGAAATTAAAATGTTCTTACAGGCAGTTGGGTTGAAGTATCTTTTTCTCTCTCTATCACATAGAACTTAAGTGCATTCAACAGCCTGGAAGAATTTAAAACATTATTACAGGCACTTGAGTTGGAGTGTATTTTTCTTTCTCTATTACATGATTAAGTGCACTCAACTGCCTGGAAGAAATTAAAGTATTCTTCCAAGTACTTGAGTCGGAGTCTCTTTTTTCTCTCTTTCACATGGTACTTAAGTGATTCAACGAAAATAAAAACATGTTTATTATCTTTCAGGCCCTTAATTCATATATTAATTTCTATTGAGTGCCTAAGAAAAATCCATAAACTATTGTGGTCTAGAAATTTAAAAAATAACTCACCTGCCTGGAATAATAAAGTATGAATATGCCCTTAAAACTAACTAACTAATACTTTCCTTTTAGAGTCATGAAAGTAGAGATTCTTTTGATAATCGTGCCAAAGGCCTGTAAATTAATATTCACTTAAATGTGTTGAATATGTGAACAAATTCTAGAGTTATCAACTTCAAACTCACTTTTTTCCTACAGGCAATCAACGAATATTCGAAACGAGGATGGAAAACTGATTTGCCCATGTGGGGTAAACGAGCTTGGAGTAACCTCCATCCCGGCTGGGGAAAACGGGACTTCCTGGACTCTTCCGATGAGGAGGACAATTACATACCACAATATTTCGATAAACGGGCTTGGCAACGGTTACAGGTAAGTTAATTCACTTTTATATAACGAAGGTTTAATCTTAGAAATTCTGAAAAACTGTATAGTGGAAAATAAAGGGATTTGTTTGTTTCCTTTTTCCTGGAAAATAAGGGCGATTGTAGCCAGTATTAAGTTGTCGATTCTTTGTGCTCGGAAAAATAGATTAGGTGACACATTCCTGAGAACTTCTTTGAACTAGTTTAGGTTTTCCCTTTGATTCCTGTAAAACTTACCAGAGGAATAAAATTGATTAGTCCTGCAGTTATTACTGAGTTTTTACAGTTTTTATCCCTCAAACTTTTTAGCAAAAAAAAAAATTGTTTCCAATTGCTACTATAGAGGGTGGAAGGATATATTTATGTTTAAATTCCGATGTCTTTTGATGTTTTCCATTAGGCTTATTTATTTATCTTTGATTAACTGTTAATCATAAATTTAAAAAAAATGAAATTTTTTTTTTAGGGAGGCTGGGGTAAACGATTCATCCCCTCCGAAGATGACATGGTCATAAGGCAGTTGGTGGCTGCATTGGAAGAAAACGACAATGAGAACAACATCGATTATTTCCCGGACCAGGAGGTACAGTCATCGCACCAAGTAAACAAACGGAATTGGAAAAGCTTCTCGGACGGTTGGGGCAAAAGGAGTAATAAATGGGAAAAATTTAGAGGTTAGTACGTAAGCTGAACTAAATCTGAAAGAGTCAGTGTGAGAAACGCTAAAATCACATTCAAATTTCCCGCCTTCTCGAACAAACGGTTGGCTGGTGGCGCCATCAGCCAATAACCAAAGAAATCTCAACTATTCATGGGTTATTTATTATTAGTGGCTAACCATTCAAGCGTTGCCACATTATTTTATGTTAACACTGCACTAGATATAGAAATTAAGGTGTTTGGGCTAAATCCGTACTATCTGATGAAATGCGTAGCAAACTTTAATCAGTGTAGCAGTACTTAACCCAGATTTAAGAACTAAAACATTTGGCAACGTTGGTGCATAACCAACCAATCCTAGGAAATTGATTTATGTAATTTGAACCTTTCACGGTTTAATTACCATGTGTAAGGGTTGTTGACCATGGATAACTTATTGGTTTTGATAAATACCGAGCAATTGACAACTTTGACACTTGAGTTTTTAACGGTTTTTGTTCGTGGAATGATCTGCCTCGGTTTCTACGGTAAATATAGATGGGGCTATATTTTACTTAAATTTATATAAAAAAAAAACAATAGCTTTACGTTCTACTCGTCTCTGTCTAAGTTGTCAATCGCTCTGCAGTCTTATGACTGAAGAATAATAATTCCTTCTGGTCAGGTCGGTTATTCTGGTTCAATATGACTTAAAGTCGATAACTGTCAATGTCACTACTGTCATACTTTTAAACGCAATTGTCTAATAGATTCATATCGAGAACGTCATTTAACGATTGCTTAATTAGACAGTTATATGCCAAATTATGCCTGTAATCTACGTCCCACTCAGAGTAGTGGATTACTCAAACAAAATGGTAGTTTCTTTTTGTCAAACAGATGACGCTGCAATAAGTGGTGTTCATAAATTACTTACTTTTGACATTGGAATTCTTTCCTTTATAGAGTTCGTTGATTATTTGAGTATCAACAATTTATTTATTTGTTCTAAATTATACAAACATCAAATCAATAAGATATTATTGGTTATTCTGGGCCAATATGCCTTAAAGACGTTAACTGGCAATGTCACTACTGTCGACACCTCTCATACTTGTCAACGCAATTCTTTATATCGATGACATCATTTAACGATTCCCATGATACCAACGATTGATCATGACTGTATCAATTAGAATAACGGATTATTCAAAAATGATATTTTATTTTTATCAAATAGATGGCGCTGCAATAGATGGTGTTCATAAATTACTTAATTTTGACAAGCGAACTCTTTCCTTTTTAAAATTCATTCATTGTTTGAGTGTCAACTGATTATAAGATATGAAAATTCCTTCTGATTCGGTTGGTTATTCTGGGTGTAACTGTCACTACTGTCGACGCTTGTCATACTTGTCAACGCAATTGTCTAATGTAGTGATTTCAATCACACCATTTAAGAATTCCTTAGTTTGACAGGTATGTCATGCATCAGTCAATTTATGACCATAATATACATACGTCTCAATTAGGATAGTATATATTGGCACTACTGACCTAATATTCTGTGAAATACAAACAGTGACAGTTTGTTCTCTAAGGAACACGATGATAATTTCTTTATTGCGAATAGATGGCGCTACAGAATGTGGTGTTCACAACACATTTCCTTCTTGAATTTTATTGATTGTTTTGTGTATTGATGATTCAAATAACAATCATCGTCATATCGACGAAGTAATCTATTAATTTCTTAAAATATTTATAAAATCCCTCAGAAAAGGGACAAAATGTTTTACCCTTGTAAAATACTAACCGAGTTTATTATCTTTCCAAAAAAACCCCAAAATTACACTTTACCTTAGAAACAGAATTCCATTAAGGTAACCATTCGAGTGTAAGATCCTCAGGAATTTGCTCGGTTCAAGTCGAAAAAAAGTTTTAATTAAACGCTCTATAAATTACGTGAATAGGCAGGTTTTAGGCCTGCCGCCCTTTGATGCCTCACGAACTGAGATAATGGAAAATTAGGAATCGAATGATGTTTTTAGAGCACCTTTGAAGATGCGGTATTTTGCATCTTTTTAAGAAACACAGTCACTTTTTTTATATAATCGTAGTACTTCAGGACATTTATAACAAATTGCAGTCTTTCAAGACCATTAGTACTTTCGTAGGTGGTCGGACAGCGTTGCTGCAATATATTATAAAAAATTTTGATAATTATTGTAAGCAGCGCCATCTGTATTGTTGTAACAAATGACGTCAGGTGCCATCTGCATGACAATGACAATGACAGTTTAATTATTTGTAAACAAACGAAACTGGCCACTTAAGTACACTGTCTGGACTCTGGTTGAAGGTGCCAAATAACTCCAAGTAACCAATTTAAAAAAAAATGAGGTTAGAAAACAGTTTTGTTCTTGTTTAGTCTTGGTTTCTTCAGCGGACCATCGACGTTCAGCGCCATCTGTTTGACAGTGACATTGAACGTTCACATATTTGTAAGCAAACATAACAGTGATGCTGAATTTATTTGTAAACAACCGACGTTTAGCGCCATCTGTTTGACAGTGACATTGAACGTTCACATATTTGTAAGCAAACATGACAGTGATACTGAATTTATTTGTAAACAAACGACGTTTAGCGTCATCTGCAGAAGGGTTACCATGACAGTTTGATTGATTGTAAGCAAACCTGGGGCAGCGCCATCTGCAGGATCAATAATTTCTCGTTCAACGCCATCTCTTGTTAGAAAAATGTTTAAACAAATATAACGATTTTAAAAAACTTTTAACAATAAATTAATATTGAACATTGACTTTAGGTTCATGGGGTAAGCGCCAACCGGCCTGGAATAACCTGAAGGGACTATGGGGAAAACGCAGTGTTGCTGAATAAAACGAGTATCTATATGTATCATTTCCTTCCCTTGTAGTCTAAATTTTCCTTATTCCTAACTGTATTTTATTTATTTTGTTGAAATTACTTCACTTACAATATTGTTCCTATTATTGATGGTAATGTAAATCTATAATAGGATTTTTCCAATTTTATTCATACTTTAAAGACCCTATTTATTGTATTTAATTAACTGTAAAGAGCTGAATAGTGAGGAATAAAAATGATTTTTTTTTAAAATCATAAACATTCTTTCAATTCAATTTGTGTTTTACATACTTTATATAATTTTAAATTAAACATAAATTAGAAATAATATAATGAATGTTAACATACTTATTCATAACTTATATAGATAGGCCAAAGTCATCATTATATTATGAAGTATTTAACAAAATATAAGTGTGTAATATTTGTAATTATACCAAATAACTGATAAGTTAAATTGATAATAAATGATTATAGTTATTGATCGTTCAGGGATATTTCGCTTTTCTCTGCATCCAGAAAATCAAACACAATAAATTAATATAAATCGTGTTGTGAAATAAACCAAATAAGTGCATCTGTACGACTTTTATTTGTACCCCATACTTACCTACTTAGTTGTAAACTGTTAATTAATCATTATGGTACTACTCTTACATCATAATAAAGACTTGCACCAAGTGAAAAGTTTGTAATTATCATATTCTATATATTATAGATAATTTGATACTACTTAATTATAACGTTATTTTGTTATAGGGGAGCGGGGGGGAATTGGAGCCACTTAATGCATTATTGTCAATAGAAATATAAAAAAAAACTTTCAAGTTCTTTCAAACATACCAGCGTTTAAAAGGATTTTTTAACGTTACATTTTAATAACAGTTGTGGAAAAAATGAATTTATTTCTTTTTATAAAAAAACTTTTTAAAAAAGTGCGTTTGGCTCTCATTTCCCACAACGATTGGGTAATGGGAGCCAGATTTATTATTGTAGTTTTTAAGATCTTTTTAATAAGTATTAAGCTAGTTCTCATAAAAAATGGACTTTATTTGAAAATGTAACAAACGTAACATAAATTCTTAAGCAAAAATACCTACATGCTAAAATATAACTACCTTCGTAAACAAAAATCACAAATATAGCCCTCTGCATCTTCTACGCCTGAACATTCAGAGTGTGGCCAACTGCCACATTCTGAATGTTCAGACGTAGAAGTTCAGACGTTCATTATTTTTTCCAACGTCGTCACAAATAATGCATCAAAAGCCGCGTACAGACCGAGTTTCACCAAGCGTTGGTAAGGATTTGAGAACATCGTCCACACCGAATTTTTAGTGTTGCATTGAAGACCGTTGGTAGCGGTTCGGTGGTTTTAAATTGTTTTTGCTTGTGTGGTGGTTTTTCAATTTTTCATCGAGCGAAAGTGATGATGATTTAATGTGTGCAAGTGCAGGATTTCTCGTTTTACATAATTACTAAACAAAAAAAATAAGAAGCGAAGGCGCAGACGCTGGTGTATGACAATACCGTATAAAAACAGAAGTTCCTACAACGCGAATAATTTATTGGATGAGCTTCGGAATGAAGACTCTGGTCATTTTAGGAACTTCTGCCGAATGTCCCCAGAAATATTTGATGAACTGCTTAATTTAGTGGCTCCAAAAATTGAGAAAAAGAATACCAATTACCGAAAAGCTATTCCAGCTAAAGAAAGATTGGCCATTACCCTGCACTATCTAGCAACTGGAAATTCCTTAACTAGTCTGGGGTACACATTTAAAGTATCGAAGCAATTAATCTCGTCCATTATTCCAGAAGTTTGCTTGGCCTTAGTTGAATCACTACAAGAATATATCAAGATAAATTTTTATTTGGTTTTGCTTATAAAATGTAACCTATAAAAACATTAGGTACTTAAGTAGATATTATTTTATTTGCGGCACTTAATATAGTTGTTCATATTCTCCAGGTGATGGCTCATTAGTGGATGTCGAGGGTTGTGCTATACTGAGTGCGACAAGTCCTAGAGCAAAACCGAGCGCTGATAAAAATGCTGGTGTAGAGTCAGTATTGGTTGCTGATGTTGCATCCCAGCCAGATGATTTTTTTTCCTTGGAATGTCTGTTCTGGTTGCTGGCTATAATTGGGTGATGGCAATGGAGTCGATGTTAACTGTTACTTTCAGGGTAACTCCATTGTGGGCTGGGGTTTGGATGCATAGATGCAGAATGCAGATGTCGATATGTTCCCATTTCTGCTTCGAAAAGAATGGTGGCAAATTTGTGCTTAACCACAGCTCGTGTATGTGGATCAAACTTTTCAAGCTGTCTTGCGACATACTTCCCATATAGAGTAGATTCCGTTTTCTCTGTCCTTCTGGCTTTCTTTGCTTCAATATTTTTCAAGATGTTGAAGGTCTCACCTATTCGAGGATCCTCGCTTCTCACATTTTTTGGTTTCATATTTGTGAGTGATTTACATTTACTTATTTTATTATTTGATTGAACTTGTGTCTCTTCAACATTTTCTCCGTCTTCCTGTACAAGTTCACTGCTTTCTTGATGTATGTTTGATGATGTATCTTCTGATTCAGTGTTTCCGGCCAAATTGGTCTCCGGTAAACAAATAATTGAGAAATAATTACGTAGTCTAATAATTGGTCCTATGTTTATGATTTCAAAACATTTTTTTGTGTAATTGCAATTGGTTTGTATTAATCTCGGCTATTACCCATATTTTTAAACTGATCTGCTTGTTAGTCGGAACCGCATAGTTTGTCATCGTACATAACTATTATTTTTGTACCTTTTTTCTATTTTATTTTTTATTAGCTACTTTTATTATTTCCTTAATAAATCAAATCGTTCTTTCTAGCTACCCGAAACATCCGAGGATTGGCTTAAAGGAGCTCGCCAATATGAAGAAAATTGGAAATTTCCCCATTGCCTCGGTGCCATGGATGGCAAGCATATACAAATACAAGCACCAATTTGCAGTGGAAGTAATTATTTTAATTATAAATCAACATTTAGCATTGTCCTTTTTGCACTTGTCGATGCTGATTACAACTTTCTATATGCCGATATTGGATGTCAGGGAAGAATTTCTGACGGAGATGTTTTCAGAAATGCAACTTTGTTTAAAGAACTCGAAGAAAATTCCCTTAATTTGCCAAATCCAGATGTTTTACCAGGAAGACACAACCATATTCCGTATGTTTTCGTTGCTGATGAAGCCTTCCCTTTAAAAGATAATATTTTAAAACCATACCCAGGCTCTCATCAAAATGGATCTTCCAAACGAGTTTTTAATTATAGACTTTCTCGAGCGAGAAGAATTGTTGAAAACGTATTCGGTATATTATCTGCGGTGTTTCGAGTTTTAAGGAAGCCAATGTGGTTAGAACCACATAAAGCAGAAAATATTTTTATGGCATGCATTTACTTGCACAATTATTTGAGAAAAAATCAATCTTCGAAACATGTGTATAGTCCAAATGTAAGTTTTGATAGCGAGATAAATGGACAAATAATAGGAGGATTATAGCGAAAACAATCCGATGGTCAAACTGGATTAACCACCATTCCAAAAGTAGCTCGAAAATCGGCTACAAGTGCTGACCAAATACGAGCTGAGTTTGCCGAATATTTTACGTCCAACGGTGCTTTACCTTGGCAAAATGATTATGCATAGAAAAGGTATCTCTACTGTGTTGTGACATCGATGTATTTTTAATATGTTGTTTTTTTGTATTTTAGGTTTCACATTCCCAAAATTCACAAAAACCTATTTTTGCAAAATTCATGAAAAATTAATGCCTATTTTTTTAAATTAGTACCTATATTAATTAAGAAATAATAAAGTAGGTATATATACTTACAATTTCAGTGTTTTTAGTTTTTCTTGGACCAAACTTGCTATTTAAAAACTGCATAGCTTGGAATGCAAACCATTTTGAACGGTATAAATCTTCCGTCCCCATTCCAGAAAACGTCGTATTTTCACGGCGAACTTCTCGGCGGTAAGAAGTCATTAAACTTTCAATTTTTTTCTTAACTTCTGAGATGTCGCAGTTAAATTGACTAGCTATGTTTTGCCAAATGTCTATTTTCTTTTTTGACAATTTAAATTGTAAATTTGTAGGGTCCCATAAAATAGGGTTATCCCTATAAATTTCTATTAATTTTAATTAATTTAAGATGACAACTTATCAGCAAAAGACAGCAACTTGTCTTTTGTTCGTGCCTTTTTTGTAAACAACTTTTCCTTTTGCATATTTAATATATTTATTATGATAACTGTTTTCTTCAAAGTTTCTTCATCTTCTGATGACCACAATTCGTCTGCTCCTACTTGTCGTTTAGCACTCTCTATTTTGCTGCTCTTTTTAGTTTTGTTTATGTTCTCTGTTTTCATGCCTTTACATGTTCTTTTTTTTCATCACGTTCTTGTTTCTTTCGCTTTTTTTCTTCAAAAAATATCTTCATAGGTATCTGGGTAAAAATTTCGGAATGCTGTTTTCGTGTTTGTCTTAAGTTCTTGCTTTTATTATCGTCTTTTTGAGGCAATGGGAATATTATAGAAAGGAGATCAGAGATAGACGACGTATTAATGGACTGATCAGATTCATCTTGCCATGTCGAGCAACCTGGTACGGGATCGCATGATCGACTACTTTCATCTTTTGTTGGTGTTTTATGAATCACAGGAGACCGTGTCTGATTTTGGGCATTGTCTTTGCTGTTTGCTTCTGTTATTTTAGAGCTACTTGCCGGTGATCCCGTTGTTTCTCATTAGTATCCACGCAAGCTGGTGGCACACAATAATAGACAAAATCAGCATCAGTAAAGATATCTGGCTGGTATGGAAAAATACCTGTGCATCTGAACCCTGATATTCCCTTTTCCAAAGAAGCAACTTTAATATGCAACATCTTATGGAGTGATTAGTGTGAAGTTATTTGACTTCATGTAATTGTCACATTCTTTATAGTAGGACTTTTTTAGTGGACCATAAAATGTTATAATCTAACGGCTGCATCCGATGTGATGAATGTGGTGGGAGGGACAGTATCGAGTATCGTAATGAAATTTTCTTTGCAGTAATTGTAACTTTCAAGCGTTGCATGACTAGAACGATTATCTAGAATAAGTAATACTGGTTCATCACGATTGGGCTTAACAAATTTTACAAAATGCCTAAGCCACAATTCGAATATTTTCTCATTAGTCCAGCCGTTAAAAGTAACCTGATAGTCCGCATCTGGAGGCCCATCCGTCTTCTGGGGAATATAAAAAATGGGGGCACAAACGATCCGGCAGCGCCCATGCAACAAATTACAGTAATGTTTTTGCCACGCTCCCAACCAGTTGCCGAACCTACCATTTTTTGACCTTTTCTAGCCAATATAGTTGCAGGTTCTTGAACAGTCGTTATTCCCGTTTCATCCATATTAAAAATATTGGACTTCTTGAAATTCTGTTTAGACAAAACCGTGTGAAGATTGTCGGAAAAGCGAGTTACCTCGTCCTTGTTAAAACCCTTGATGCGGTTTAAAGTCGTGGCCTCAGGTTTACGAATGCTGATCGTGGAATTCCGTCTTAAGAATCCATCTAGCCAGTCTCTTCCAGCTAACTGCTTCTGTTTATTAAAGGGGTGATTAATTCTTAAATTTTCGGCACATCTGTAAGCTAAGCGACAAACTTGCCACCTAGTTAGCCCATAAAACATATTTGCAAGGGTAACTAAATGTTGTGCCATTTCCGTTTCTTGCTGAAGGGTAAAGATGGGGTGTCTACCAAGTTTTCCTGAACTTTGCAGTTGTCCTTTTTTCAATCGTTTCTGCAATGTTTGGTATGGAATTCCACAACGCACGGCTGCTTTTCTGATAGCTAATCCTTCGCCGACCAATTGCGCCGCTTTTTGTAGGTCTTCCAGGGTCCAAGCCGCCTTCTCAGTTTTCCTTTTCCAATTTCGAGGCATTTCCTACAATAAATTTTTAATTTCAAAAAAATTGGGGATTATAGAGTCATGGGGGTAATTGGAGCCATATCGTGGCTCCAATTACCCCAGCTAACGCCATCTTGATTTTAGTTTCCTAATTTAAAAACAGTTAATGCTAACAGCAAAACAAACACGTTTCTTGAATCTAAATGTATCTCTAAGTAATACAACCAAAGGAGAAAGCATAATAACTCATAATTCAAAACTTACCTTCAAATTTCGTATTGCGTGTCTTTAGAGTATAATTTGCGAATACCGACAAACGTGTCAGAAGACTGCTGAAAGTGAACTGATTTAGATCATAGAGAAATGAATATTAAATACTTTTAATTACTCTATGATTTATTTTATTTTTTTTTAGTTTTAATTAATGTTTTTTGTACTTTTATCTAACAATTTTTTTTAACAGGAGTATTAGCTCCTCATACAATAAACATAAATGATTGATTGATTAATTATCACAGTTTATTTATAGAGCAGAATATGGTGAGTAGAGTTGACTATCAACATAGGTCATATATCAGGCCAAATACTGAACCCTTGAATCGATGCAACTGATAGAAACCAACTGTAATCGTTCAGATATCCATCAACTCAACAACAATGTAAGACTGAGGGTCTTGGACCAAATTGCTTAAGCTTATATACAACAGAATCTCTGGATATTATTTATTAGATATGTTTAGATGATATCAAGTTGCGATGAGTTATCTAGATTTTCAGCTACAGTCTATTAGGTAATTAATAGATTAGTTGCTGTCGAGTGACCTTTTAGGAAGCCATGACGCGAAAAGGATAGTCTGATGTTTACTTAATGGGAAATTCTATTATGTACTAATGTATCAAGACATTTTAGGAAGATATATATAGATACTAATATCTATCAGAAAGTTATCATATTCAACTGACTATATAAATTTAAATTTTCCGCTTCAAAGTAACTTCAGGTAATCAGCACGTGTAACGTCACAACATGACAACTACGGATAAATTAAATGTGAGGTTAAGCGTTTATTTTGATTTTAAGGTTATAAAAAAACCTCTCATTCTCCAATAAAAATGTTTCTTTCCAAAGTAAGTCCATGATATTAATATAATTTAGAATATTTTAAATGTACGCAAATTTCAGGTGTTTACACCCCGAGTTTTAACATCCTCGACGAACGTTGTGGGTATTTTACCCGGTCGACATGCCTCTTCAGCATTTCCGGAGACACAAAAAGAACCAGCCAAGATCGAAAAAAGTACTTTTAATCCATAGAGGCATCTTATATAATACTTAATATTCACCCATTTTGCAGCTATAAACAATGTTACTTTGCTAGGCAGAGTCGGAGCAGATCCCCAAAGGAAAGGCACCGACGAACATCCGATTGCAGTGTTTTCACTTGCCACTCACTCAAACTACAGATATGAATCGGGAGAGTTTTTACAAAGGACCGAATGGCATAGAGTGATATGTTTCAAACCTGGACTGAGAGAAGCAGTTTTGAACTATATGAGGAAAGGTCAAAGGGTTCATGTTACCGGTCGGATTACATATGGGGAAATAAAAACTGATGATGGCGGCACGAAGACCACCACAGCAATTGCTGCAGATGATGTTATATTTTTCCATCAGCATTAGTGAATGTAGTGAGGTAATTTGTTTTTAAAGAACCTAAGATAAGTTTGATAATGTAAAGATTAATTTCTGTGAGACATGTGTTATTATGATTTCTCGAAGCTTATTATCTCGGTAAATAGTAAGTTCAATTAGTAATAAGACTTGTATATATAGAACCTTTTAATTATATTTTTTTTTAAGAGCACAATATTTTGTCTATTTATCTTTCTTCCTTTTTAATGAATGAGTACTGAATATTAGGTATAATGAATGCATAAGGATTAATCTCTATACATCTCTTGGTTTGTTTCCAAATTCGGGTCTTTTAGAATATTAGATTTAAATGAAAGTCTAATAAGAATTAAAAACACACTGTATTTGTCACTAAAAATGAGGAATATCAAAATGTGACTGTTTACACCAAGGCTCATGGTGATTCTGTCTTTTTGTCAACAATATCAACATGTATCACTTGGACTTGTCTGTGTATGTATAAAGCGGCACTGTTGTGCCTAATTCGAATTCATATGCCTAATTTAAATAACATAGAACATATAAACTAATTTCTGAGCTTATTGATCTACCAAATTATGTTATTTTGTCCAGTTTTTGTCTTCTCATGGTGGATGTATGATATTATTATGTAAAAACTTTTTAGAACACAACTCTTTTCAACAGGTAGATAAATTTAACCATTTCCTAAAGGAAATGACTTTTGAATTTAGTGTAATTTACTCCAAATCCATAAACTTATATGTAATTTGTATTTATATATCTCCTCTAGGAGACTGCAGCAAATTCTTTTTAAAATTAGAGGCACTTTTATTTGAAATTCCATTGGCGGCTTACGTAGTTCTTACAGGAGACTTAATTAATATCAACTTTAATATTAAAAATTCTGTCTTTAAATATTCTGCGCCTCAATCATCTAATGGGGGCATTTAATATACATATGCATGTAAAAAATTCTACTCGTATAACACAGTCAACAAGCTCCACTATTGACAATATTTGTTCTAATTTTCCAGATGACTCCGTGGAGTGTACAGTCGCAAATTCTGCTTTATTAGACCATGAGTTTATACTATGTAAAATAGCAAATATACAAAAGGAATGTAGTGTATCTGCACAGCGATATGGCCGAATTTTTGGTATTAATAACTTTAATAAGTTTCATCAACTTTCAGCTCTTGAGTCCTGGAATTCTATTTTCGATTTATCTTCCTTTCACACAAAAATTGTTAAGCTCTTTGATGCTTCCTTCTCAATGATTAAAATCAAACCGAAATCCAAACCTATAAAATCTTGGTTCACGAGGGGTTTGAAAGTATCTTCAAGAAATCTGAGATCTCTTCACACAATAAGAAAGTTCACTGACTCTTCAGTTTTTCATAACTATTTCAATTCTTACCGAGCCTTGTATCGTCGTCTGATAAGAATCTCTAAGCAAACTTACTACTTCAACCGTTTAAGTGGTTCATCTATAACAAATATAAGGAGAGTTGGAAAATTATTAATGATATTCGCCACAATTGTGGTAAGCAGTCAAGACAATGCCCTGAAGTCTCTCCCAATGATTTTAACCATTTTTTTTCTAATATTGCTCTACAACTTCAGCAAAATTTGAACCCGTCAGTGGATCCTCTATCCTTTATGCCAGCCATTCATGTTCCAAATTTTTTCTTCTTTATACCTACAAACCTAAACGAACTCGAGGAGGATATTCTGTATACTGAAAAAATAAAAATTCAACTGGAGAAGACAACCTTTAAGCTAAGATTTTTCTCAACTTTCCAGAAACGGCGCTAAAGGCACTAGTTGACGCAATTAACCTTTCTTGGAGCAAGGGGATATTTCCATCTTGCCTAAAATCAGCTAAACGTTATCCCAATTCACAAAGGTGGAGCTCTTGATAATCGTTCCAACTTTCGTCCCATCTCTCTCTTGTCTACGCTATCAAAGGTAATCGAAAAACTGGTTAAAAATCGAATAATGTCCTTTTTAAAGTCCAAAAACATCCTCACCAGACTTCAATTTGGCTTCCGTGAAGATACCAGTACCAATGATGCCATGTTTAATTTTTTTCATGAGCTTTACTCCAAGATAAATGACGGTGGAGTTTCGGCGGCAGTTTTTTGTGATTTGTCGAAGGCTTTCGATTGTGTCTGCCATATGATTCGGCTGCGGAAGCTTTATCATTATGGATTTCGGGGAGTTTCATCTTCTTGGTTTGTTTCCTATTTGCAAGATCGGCAACAACGAGTGCTTGTAGGATCTAAGTACTCTGATTACCATCCTATCACCTTGGGAGTTCCTCAGGGTTCAGTTTTGGGGCCTATACTTTTTCTCCTATACATAAATGATCTTACCAATTTTAATGTACGGGGGAAATTTACTCTATTTGCCGATGATACCACACTTCTTTGGCACAGCCCAGACACAGATACTCTGTGAACTACATTAGCAACTGATCTTCAGGCAGTAAATCTCTGGTTTGAATCAAACTTGCTGTCACTAAATCCTCAAAAAACCAAATTATTGTGTTTTCAGTATGCTCTAGACCACGTGCCTTTTTCTAATTCAGTAGTTCAGCAGTTTGATAATACAAAATTTTTGGGTATATTCATTGACAGAGAACTCAGATTTGAAGAGCATATCCTCGGTACTTGCAAAAAGGTGTCTGTAGGTTGTTTTGCAGTCAGAGTGGCTACCCTGGAGCTTGGCATGGAGTTTGGAAGATCTGTATATTTTTCATTAATTGAATCCCATCTTAGGTATGCCATTTGCTTCTGGGGTCATGCAGCTGCCTACCGTCTACAAATCCTGCTTGTTTTACAGAAGCGTGCTGTACGTTACATCTGTGGGGCTAAACCAAGAGATTCCTGTCGCCCATTGTTTGTTAGGCTGGGCATACACACTGTCTTCTCCCTCTACATTCAGGAAGTGGCCTGCTTACTTTTTGCAAATCCAAGATACTTAACGCGTCAAGTGAACGATCTAAATCTTCCAATCCCCTCCTCCACATTAACTAAAAAATCTATTTTCTACGAGGGAATCAAAATTTTCAATCGTTCAGCAGGTGGAATCAGGGAGGCAACATGTATTGACACTTTTAAACGTAAATTGAAAATACTTTTGACCGAAAAATGTTACTATTCACTGGATGAATACTACGTCGACACATTCTAATTTTCCCTAAGTGTAAGTTTACAGTATTTCAATTTTATTTGATTTGTTTGTATGGTTAGAATTCTTTGCTGCCTTATACTTGAGGGGATAATTGTGGAATTTTAATTTACTTTTTATGTATTTTATTTTCTGCTGTTCTTATGTATTGTTTTCTGATGTTTGTTTTAGAACTCAAGTGTGTATGGGGTGTAGTGGTTAAGTTAAGTGGTAGTAATTTAAGGTAGCTTTGTTTAGAACAATTTTTCTTTATTAATAACAATAAAGCATGCTTTTTTTTAATTTTTAATATGTTTTAACTGAACGCTAACAGTGTCAAAGAATTTAAACAAATCAAAAATGCTCTATTATTATGACATTAAATGTTTTTGCAAAGCTAAAAAAATTGACAACTTAACACAAGTATTATAGGAAATGAAGTAATTTAATGTACCAACAACCAAAAAAAGAGAATCTCATTAAAATAACCATAGTTTTATTAAAATTGGTGATTGAAATATTCATTAGCATAAAATATTTTATAGTTGCTTACTATACTAAATCACATACTTCTTTGTCAAGTTAGAGTGGGCATTAGCAGATTAATCACCTGAGAAGACTGAGTTTATGTTGTCTAGACTCTAGATAGTAGCTTATAGAGCTGTACTTTCTATGCATTAAGCAAACTTTCCATAATAAAAATACATGACAATGTAAGACTTTTACCCCTGATGAAGAGTGGGCAACAGGATTTTCTAGGAGAGAGATTCTAGATATGTTGCAATACTCTTTTTTTTTAATAAAATAAACACTGCATTTAATAGGGTCTGGGTCTAGTGGATTTAATATATAAGATAAATCAGCGGTTTTTCTTGAGCCCAGTAATGATTGTTATGGAAATTGATTATTGCATTTCTGGAGGAATTAGCTTCGTCCGTAAACAAGATGTTCACACCAAATTGAGGATTTTGTGTTACTTTTTGGAGATACCATCTACAAAATTGCGTACACGGTTCATAATCTCTAAGAAGCAATGCCCGAACCCTTTGTATGTGCAAAGGTTATAACAAAGAATCCCTTAAAATTTCTCATATCGTTTTGTAGCAGATGTTCAATACCATACCAATTTTTCGTGTACTTGTGGTCGGGTCCTCTTCTACTGCATGTAGGACAGCCTGTTTAACTGCCGGTGTCCTAACTGTACGGGGCCTTCCCTCTGCAGAATTAGCCTTAAAACTCCCAGATTTAGCCAGACGACGATGAACGTTTATAAATATTCTTCTATCTGGGACAGCGCGATTAGGATACCTTTCTTGATACAAACGCCGCGCCTCCATAGCATTACCATTGGCAAGTCCATAAAGGAAATGCATTTGCGTCATTTCCATATTACACCCAAACGGTAAGATTTACGGCAAAAGTCATGGAGGAATTTTTTGTTTATAATTGATTGATAATTAAGATAAAATCATATTGTATTAAAAATTCATCATAGCTACGCCACTGGTTGCTAAAAAAAGTAGGTGAACATCTAAAAAATGTGTTTTTATGCCATAATATCCTGTGCCAAAATTCAGTTCAATATTTTAAACCGTATTTGAAAAATGTATTAAAAACGAAAAAAATAAAATAAAACTTTAACACCCTGTATCTTAAAAACTAAGCATTTTAGGACCCATGTTTATATGAACTTTTCGACTTAAAATCGGTCCAGGAATATCCCTTTTAAATCATGTCATACCTTTAAGTAACACCCTGTATACTGTAGGACTGTTCCTTGATTGATAAACCTAGAGAGTTAAATAATCATTAAAAATTAAACAACTTGATTTCTATTGAAAGCTGTCCCTATATTTTATACAGCAATATTACATTACACATGTCCCAATACTTTAGCTAAGTGATAAACAAAGAATTCACTAAAATAGTGCAGAGTCATAATTTTAATTTCTTTGACCATATTTTGAAATTTATAATAACGCCTTTGAATAACAAAAAACCAGAGATCACTATTCAATTCTTTTTACAATTTTTGAATGAAAATTAGGTTTTAACTAGGGATAACTATAATATTTCTCGAGTATTCTGATCAGAGCGTTACATTTGAATTATTCTTACAATAAAGTATATTTTATTTGGCTTTTTTTCATTCCAGGGTAATTTAAAACTCATTACTCATATATTTCCGAAAATAAATTATTTATTTTACCTTTGTTGTGCTCAACAACTTGCTATTATGGCAGATTTATTTAGGTTTAATTATTCAGATATATAAAATGTAATAATATAAGCACATAAAAGTTATTTTTATGAGTTTTTCATTTCTTAATAGAGTAGGGATTTATTTAAGTGAGAACAATGTTTTTTTTTTACTATTTTAAGACAGTTGATACAAAGTTCCAAACATGGTAAAGAATTATCAATGATCACTCTGTACAAATATACAATTACATTAATAGAAAATTTCAAACTGCACCATTAATTCAAGTGTGGCTAAAACTTTAGAGACCCAACTTTTACCTGGGAAAATTAGACCTTGCGTGGGTACATATAAATAAATGTTACTATTGCAAATTTTTACTTGACAGAAGCTAACGCAACAGCCGAATATAAGATTTAATAGAAGAATCGATTTATGTAGTTAATTTTTTTACAAACGCAAACAAAAGCTCTGTTAAGTCAAAAATGTAAATACAACTATACCATCACAGATAAAAACTTAACAAAAAAAGCTTGATTTTTTAATTAAATAGTCAAATAAATAAGGTATTGAAGGCAAATATGGTCCAGCAGCTTAATTCTAAAAAAATGGTAACATTTATGAACAATCCGAAAACGTCGAATAGTTGTTCATATATCAGATATAGTATAATCAATCTCTCAAGTTTTTTTTGACATTTTGGCTAAAAAATACCTCCAAGTATGAATTTATTGGAAGTTAGTTGACCAAAATGTCAAAAACAAGTTTTTAATGACACACTAACCGTAACTGGGCCATATGTGCCTTCGCTACCTTAGAATTGTACACTTCAGATCCATTAAAGAAATAAAACCTTGACAAACTAATTCCTAACTCTTGCTTAACCTATATACCTGTCTTTTTTCATAATGTTCTAAACACCTAAAAAATATTATTTAAATTAAAAAAAATTAACTATACGAAATATTCTTTTTACAAATAAATAAACAGTGAGTAATAAAAACAATAGTTTATAGACCGAATTTAGTCTGGAAAAAATATTTAACCAAACTTTTAACTCTAAGACTTATTATGTTTTTAATATATTGTATGTACGTTTATATCACAGGAGCACTTGGAGAAGTGTCTCATTTAACTACAAGAGAAAACTGCGGGCATAAAAATGACTTGGTAAATTCAAATGTCCTGAATTAATTATTTATTATTTTAAGTGGGTTAACTTATATCAGTTGTGCATTTTATGCTTCAATCAAAATATTTTTTATTAACAGATGTACACAGGGGTATGCATCGACCCAAAACACCCCATATATACAAAAATGATCTTTAAAGTCAACCTGTATGCCTACAAGCTGTACATAAATTAAAAGACATAATCTATGTTAAATTCCAGTTGACTGCCCTTTTACAACGTAAAGATTCCCACTAATAATAATAATTTTCAAGATGCTGAGCAATGAATGAATATAAACTAAATGTATGCTGTTTATTAACTCAACAATAAATACCTAAAAATTAAAATCTCTTCAAGCGTCTAAAGACTAATCAGTTCTTTAAAATACTTTTTCTATATAACGTAACCACGGTAGGAATACCTCTCACTAACTAGTAAAAAATGCAAAATTAAAAGAATTCGGTTAGAAATTTCAAAACGTCCTAGAGAATCAAACCAAACAACTTAGTTACAAAACTGGTCTTCATTCACTGCAATTTCAAAAAAATGCTACTCTTGGCGACCTGGAAAAAAAAACAGCATTAATATTTCTATAAGGTTGTGACTTTACAATGTATAAATTTAATAATTAAGTAAGTTTCTAAAATTAATAGTTTTGGAAATAATAATTATAATAAAATTCGGCGTTTTTTATAAATCACCCTGTAACTCACGAACTAAAAAACATTTCGCAACGCCGTAAAAGCATTTAGAATAAGCATCAAAATTGGCAACTTTTTTCTAATTTTACCGCCCTCGTATCTCTTATAGTTTCGGAAATAGCAATAGTCACACATAGCAAATAGGATACCCTGCACGAAAAAAACAACTTCTCCATCTAAGATTAACTCTCTTCTAAAGAAAAAAAGTTTGGCCTAAGTGTAATATTCATGGGTCAATAATAGTTTATACTTCGCTCAAAAAATTACCTATTCTTCCCGTTAAAGTAGAATACAAGTTATATACAAGAAAAAAACTAAAATGAATTCAATTTTATTTTTTCAAGGAGGCCGCACACCTACGATACAAGTAAGTATAGCATATAGGAGGCTTGAAATTCATCATCATGATTTAATAGTTGCTTTGATACTTCAAAATTGCCCTTTTTGGAACAACCATTATTATAGGGATGAACCCAGTAACGACGTTTTCTTCGGTTTTGACTTAATAATTGCCACATCATAAAATCATCGTTATCAGAAGACGACGACATGGCTACAAATGCGGAACAGAACTAAGCCCTGATGTGCGTGCTTGTACCGCATTTGTGGCAAATGCACAAAATGTCGAACGAAATTATGTCGAAAGACAAATGTGGCGCCACATTTTTAACTTAAATGTGCGACCGGCTTAAGACGTCAATGATCGATGTACAGTATTGGACAGTTCTACACAATTACATCATTATTCATTTTGTTCGTGTAAATGCTACCGATGTCGACATTGTTTAGGCGCTATTCTGGTGCGCATTTTTTGTGACTTATCAATGGCAAGCCCAAATCTATAAATAATGAATTTTGATACTTCTTCTTTTGCATTGAATGTAAATAAATTATTTATTGCCTATTTTCAGAAAACAAAATTGATTTGATATGATAAATGAATTAATTCCCTATATAGGCACTAGAATTAAATTCTGTCAACATTTGGAGCAGTACAATAAAAGAAGCCAATCTACTGGGGATCAAAACATACAAGTTTTAGATCTAGAAAACATTCCTATGGTATAGTTATTAAAATTTAATATTAAATTAGTTTAGGATAAAACATATAATAAATTGACATTTTAGATTTTAAACACTATATCTGATGATGCTGAAAACAGTGATGTTGCATCAACATCAATATCAGAAGTGACATTAGTACCAATCTATAATAGAGACATTGCATTTTGTGGGATTGAGTACTTATCGGGCCAAGACAACAGAATGCCGGAGTTTGATCTTTATACATTATTAACAGCTGCTCCTATGGCTCTTTAATTTTAAATTATTATAAAGAGCATAACGTGTTACAAATTAACAAAGTCAATGCTCTAAGACCTTCAACCATGTATTTGTTAATTTTGAGACAAAATATTTCTGTGTGAAAATATAACCCTTTCTCTATGTATTTCTTCAAATTTAATGTTTTCCTTTCAATATACAAGGTATCAAATTTAAATAATATTTTAAGGACTTAAATAAAATTCTATGAAATAAATTTTTAGAAGAGTTTTATTTACATAACATTCCATTCCAAAACTTGCTCTTGCACGTGTTTTTCAAAAAATTGGATAAAAATGGTTCTAGTGCATGGATTTCCATGATTTTTTCAATGAAAGCTTAAGAACACTCCAAAGAATCTTTTAAAACAAAAATCAACTCGATCTGAACACTAGAAGTAAAGTTATGACCAAGTTATGACTCAAGTTACCTCAGACTGTATTTCCTATTGGACATGTTTTCCAAAAAATTGGATAAAAATGGTTCTGATCTATGGTTTTCCATGATTTCTTCAATGAAAGCTTAAGAACACTCCAAAGAATCTTTTAAAATAAAAATCAACTCGATCTGAACACTAGAAGTAAAGTTATGACCCAAGTTACCTCAGACTGTATTTCCTATTGGACATGTTTTCCAAAAAATTGGATAAAAATGGTTCTGATCCATGGTTTTCCATGATTTCTTCAATGAAAGCTTAAGAACACTCCAAAGAATCTTTTAAAATAAAAATCAACTCGATCTGAACACTAGAAGTAAAGTTATGACCCAAGTTACCTCAGACTGTATTTCCTATTGGACATGTTTTCCAAAAAATTGGATAAAAATGGTTCTGATCCATGGTTTTCCATGATTTCTTTAATGAAAGCTTAAGAACACTCCAAAGAATCTTTTAAAACAAAAATCAACTCGATCTGAACACTAGAAGTAAAGTTATGACCCAAGTTACCTCAGACTGTATTTCCTATTGGACATGTTTTCCAAAAACTTGGATAAAAATGGTTCTGATCCATGGTTTTCCATGATTTCTTCAATGAAAGCTTAAGAACACTCCAAAGAATCTTTTAAAACAAAAATCAACTCGATCCGAACACTAGAAGTAAAGTTGTGACCAAAGTTACCTCAGACTGTCTTTGCTCTTGGACATGTTTTTCAAAAAATTGGATAAAAATGGTTCTAGTGCATGGATTTTCATGATTTTTTCAATGAAAGCTTAAGAACACTCCAAAGAATCTTTTGAAACAAAAATCAACTCGATCTAAACACTAGAAGTAAAGTTATGACCCAAGTTACCTCAGACTGTCTTTCCTATTAGACATGTTTTCCAAAAAATTGGATAAAAATGGTTCTGATCCATGGTTTTCCATGATTTCTTCAATGAAAGCTTAAGAACACTCCAAAGAATCTTTTAAAACAAAAATCAACTCAATCTGAACACTAGAAGTAAAGTTGTGACCAAAGTTACCTCAGACTGTCTTTGCTCTTGGACATGTTCTTCAAAAAATTGGATAAAAATGGTTCTAGTGCATGGATTTCCATGATTTTTTCAATGAAAGCTTAAGAACACTCCAAAGAATCTTTTAAAACAAAAATCAACTCGATCTGAACACTAGAAGTAAAGTTATGACCCAAGTTACCTCAGACTGTCTTTCCTATTGGACATGTTTTCCAAAAAATTGGATAAAAACGCTTCTGATCCATGGATTTCCATGATTTCTTCAGCGAAAGCTTAAGAACACTCTAAAGAATCTTTAAAAACAAAAATCAACTCGATCTGAATACTAGAAGTAAAGTTATGACCCAAGTTACCTAAGACTGTTTTTCCTATTGGACATGTTTTCCAAAAAATTGGATAAAAATGGTTCTGATCCATGGTTTTCCATGATTTCTTCAATGAAAGCTTAAGAACACTCCAAAGAATCTTTTAAAACAAAAATCAACTCGATCTGAACACTAGAAGTAAAGTTATGACCCAAGTTACCTCAGACTGTCTTTCCTATTGGACATGTTTTCCAAAAAATTGGATAAAAACGCTTCTGATCCATGGATTTCCATGATTTCTTCAGCGAAAGCTTAAGAACACTCTAAAGAATCTTTAAAAACAAAAATCAACTCGATCTGAACACTAGAAGTAAAGTTGTGACCAAAGTTACCTCAGACTGTTTTTCCTATTGGACATGTTTTCCAAAAAATTGGATAAAAATGGTTCTAGTGCATGGATTTCCATGATTTTTTCAATGAAAGCTTAAGAACACTCCAAAGAATCTTTTAAAACAAAAATCAACTCGATCTGAACACTAGAAGTAAAGTTATGACCCAAGTTACCTCAGACTGTCTTTCCTATTGGACATGTTTTCCAAAAAATTGGATAAAAACGCTTCTGATCCATGGATTTCCATGATTTCTTCAGCGAAAGCTTAAGAACACTCTAAAGAATCTTTAAAAACAAAAATCAACTCGATCTGAATACTAGAAGTAAAGTTATGACCCAAGTTACCTAAGACTGTTTTTCCTATTGGACATGTTTTCCAAAAAATTGGATAAAAATGGTTCTGATCCATGGTTTTCCATGATTTCTTCAATGAAAGCTTAAGAACACTCCAAAGAATCTTTTAAAACAAAAATCAACTCGATCTGAACACTAGAAGTAAAGTTGTGACCAAAGTTACCTCAGACTGTCTTTGCTCTTGGACATGTTCTTCAAAAAATTGGATAAAAATGGTTCTAGTGCATGGATTTCCATGATTTTTTCAATGAAAGCTTAAGAACATTCCAAAGAATCTTTTAAAACAAAAATCAACTCGATCTGAACACTAGAAGTAAAGTTATGACCCAAGTTACCTCAGATTGCCTTTCTTATTGGACATGTTTTCCAAAAAATTGGATAAAAATGGTTCTGATCCATGGATTTCCATGATTTCTTCAATGAAAGCTTAAGAACACTCCAAAGAATCTTTTAAAACAAAAATCAACTCGATATGAACAGTAGAAGTAAAGTTATGACCCTAGTTACCTCAGACTGTCTTTCCAGATTTTTAAAATTTATTTCAAACTAAAACGTAGCACTTATGAAACCCATTAAAATTTTCAATTTTCTAATTTAATACGTTCAAAAGAAAAAATAAGAGGGAAGGGGACAAATCAAAGAGAAGCACTGTAATAGTTGAAATATAATCTATACTTTCTCTAAGAAAAGCATATTACATTATTGTAAAGTGGAAGAATATCAATACGTTTGTAAAGTGGAAGATCATTATTGTATTGATTTCATGTAAATCATCATGTAAATAATAATTAATCTATCTTATTAAAAAGAAAGCTATACTTAATTATAAGGCTCTACAGCTTAGAATAAGAACAAAATTACTTAAATTTCAAGTATATGGATAGCTGCAATACAGAGTTAACTATACTTGCGGAATGGGAAAATGATGATATTTCTATTCTAAAACAATACGATTCATCTTCAATTCAGTTTAGCTTTTTTTCTGTGTGTATAAGAGAACTTTATAATATTCATTTATTATTTTAAAATACTATGATATACAATTTATTTATTAACTTGCCTTTAAAAAAGCCTGGGAGAATGTAGCCCGCTGGTTCCATTATCGAGATCCGGCACGTGGCATGCACCGATCGGTCCCCAATCGTACAGAGTGTGCGAGTTTGCTAATCGATGGGTCAGCCTGTGGGCTATAGAGAAACCTCCGCTACCCTCCAATTGGGTTAAAACTATTATAACCTATAATAAAAATAATCGAAGTTAATCGAACTTAATATGTTGTTCATTTACTTGTCTAGTTAGTGGCGGAACGGAATCAACGGTTTTAAGCGTCCCTCTAGTCGACACAACGTTATAACTCTCCTGACAGTCGCACTTCACGTGAATCCACTTATTTTCGTGGCGATTTTCGACCATTACGACCAAACCGGCCCAACCTTTTGTTAAGTAATAAGCGGTCATGCCCTCTCTGCCCTCGTGCCTTTGACCTCTAGCTAACGTCAGGGATATTATCGAATCCGCCAGGATGAAATTGGGGGGCTTTATATGTTCGGCCAGCAGTTTTTTTGAACTATGAATGCCTAAAACGTATCTGAAATATATGAAAATTATGCGTTAATAGGGTATATTTTTCAGAAAAAAAACGTCATTTTTATGGTAAATTTTTTGGGTTATTGACATCATTGAGATTAAGATTAGATAGACTCCGACCTCGCTCGGAGCTTATGGGAATCTGGTTTCCGTTAAAATTGTTTTGTAGTATGTTGTATATTTTGGTCCCCTGATAAAGTCTTTATGGGCCCAATCCCCGTGAACCCCATGGTTTCGGACATAAGGCCACTAAACCCTAAAAATCACCCCTATCAAACCAGAAGCTACATAACCCACCTAACTCTGAAAACAAAAATTTATTGGCGTATTTTATCTAAAATATTTAAATTCCAGACCACAATATTACATTAAGCCCTCAACCAATTAATCCCCAACATATCAAACCCATATAAGCAACGCCTGCAAGTCTAGTTTTCGTCAAAACATCTGATATTGCAATATGTTATATGCAAGGAAAAAAGTTAAGGGATAGTATTCGTAGACACGTGTTTTTGCTTATTGGCGTCTTCAGGACGACGTAACCAGAGGAAAGAATATAAAGGTTAAACCAATCTCGATCAGAATCAGCGACTCTAAAAATGACAGTTTACTCTAGTGATATAAGCTACTGATAAACCTGTTTTCCCCAATTTAATGTGGGTTAGTGTATCTGTGGTTTGGTAGTTCTATATCAAGATTTTACTATTTACTTTTAATATTAACAAATTCTCTAAAAAATAATAAAAGAAATAATTGCAGATTAGTACGATTTGTTCGCACCGTTCAGTAAAACCGGTAGTTTTTTTATACTGTAAATCTTTATTGAAGCGGCTCAGTCCACACATCCGTTAAACCATCTTAACCTTTTTCAGAAGCTGTTTTAGTTTTTTTTTTACCGAACAGTACACTCAAAGGTATACCGTTGACTCCTACTACGATAAATTAATTAGACTATTAAGACCCCATTGGGCAAGACCCAACGTTTTAAGGAATAGGGTCGGCTTGAAAATTATTCTAAATGAAGTAAGTTTCTCAATTAAAAAATAATATTTTATTAGAAAATGTTAATAAATACAAAAATACACACATTTATATATTATTATTTTAATATTATTGCTTATTTTCTTCTCCAAGGTAAGGCAAAACTAGTAAAACCAGATAGTTAAATAATATTTATTTTCCACTGTGAGTTTATCACACATATACTCATTGTTTAATTTAAAAGCTGTTAGTACTTCTAAAAGTTATATAAGTTGAACATAGGCTATTGCCTACCATCAAATTTTAAATTTCTGCTTTAGTACAATTAGAACAAGGTAACTTTACGACTTGACGACTATGGTCACTAGCATTATCTGGTTATGGATTAACACTATTTTTAAGAAGCCGATATTCAAATCAATTTTCAAAAACTTGTAACTCAGTGTCTTGGTGGTAATCCAGGGAAGAATCTGCTATATTTTTAGCTGCAAGTAGTAAACATTTTGAAATGAAGCCACTTTCTGAGCCTGCCTTTATTCTGTTAAGACTCCATTATTGTTTGGCGTTTATTAATCCTCTTATACTTAAAATATACATTTTAGGTATATTTTTCTTAGGGTAAGCCCAGTAGGCATTGATTGTTCTTCATACATCTGACATATTCCACAAATTTTAAGGAGCCAGTGTCGCTTCGCGTTCTCCTGGAAATTGTAGATTTTGCTATTATCCACATTTCCTATCGTTAACTGGAGTCAAAGGTGTTCTTGTCAAAGCTCACTCTCTACAGAGTTAACATCTTTTGTTAGTAATGATTGGAACTTAAAAGCCTTCTTCTAAAGGTGTTACTATAGTGTGGCCCACTATCAGAACCCACCCATGATCGCCATATTTTTGCGCTATATAATGCCACAAAAAAATAATTTTGCTTAAATCGCTTGCTAGATACAATAGCCACTTAAGTTAACTCGTAAAGAACTTAATTGTCACAATCAACTTCTTCTTATTTATATAAGACCTTAGATAGGTACTTACAGATATAAAGGTTATAGGTATAATACGTACAGACCTAAGACACAAGTTTTAATTCGGACTAAACTCAGGTATAAATAAATACACATATACACATTTTTAGTCATTAATTGTACCTACTTAATATTTTGCGATGCGGGTAAATATTAAGTCTCTATTCCGGCTCTGACCACAGATATAATAATTTTGGGTCTTTTTATGACCCAACAAATAATAATTAGGGTTTTATTGCGGTCAAAAGATTAACGGTATATCTTTGAGTGAACTATATTAAAAATTTAGAAGTGAACTGAAAATCAAAAAACCTTTTAAATAGCAATAAAGGAATCTTTTATCGAATAGGTTATTTGCAAAAAGGGCGTCAAATACAAGCCAATTTAAACAGGCTGTATGATAAGCTATAGGTTTACGGAAAATGAGTTTTTTCCTTTATATTCTTTCTCTTTGTGTCAGCATATTTTAATATATTTTTGCTTTTGGTTTGGCTATATTAGAAGAACTGGTTTAGATTCCATAACCATAACTCCACAACAACCATAACTTGTTCTTTTTTATTACTGAATTACTAAAAATACAAATCGAAAAGGTGTGCAAAGAAAATTCTCTGGACGATAGAAATATATTATAAAAAAGGCAAAGGTCAAAGTAAAAGAATGAAATAAACATACAAACTAAAAGCAAAAAAAGAGAAAAACAAATAAGCCATTCACTTGGTGTCCCACAGGGATCAGTGTTGGGTCCCATTTTGTTTCTGATATATATATAAATGATATGGCAAACCTTGATATACAAGGTATACTTATTCAGTTTGCAGATGATGCAACGGTACTTTGGCATGATGTTAGTGTTGAAAACCTAAATAATACAGTAAATAGGGATTTAGCCAAAATTAAAAAATTGTGTGACTACAACAAGCTTTAAAACAAACTTAAAATGTTCTTAAAACAAATGTCATGAACTTTAAATGCAGTTTAAACAGAGTTTGCCTTGGAAACATTGATTTAAATAAATTAAATGAGAATAAGTTCTTGGGAATAAGTCTTGACAACAAATTGAAGTTTGAAAGTCATATCAGATGATTGTGCAACAAGTTGGCGTCAAATTGTTATGCCCTTAAAATCATAACAAGAGAAGTAGAGTTTGGCATGGCCAGAAATGCCTATTTTGCACTGATTGAGTCACATCTGAGGTATGATTTGTGTTTTTGGGGTGCGTGTACCAATCAATTATTTATGAGTGTTTTTATCTTGCAAAAGATAGCTATCAGATATATTTGCAAAGTAGGTATAAGAGATTCATGTAGAGAACTTCTTATTACTCACAAAATCCTTACGTTGCCTTCTTTATTTATACTGGAAACGGTGTGCTTAATTCACAAAGAGTACAGAGATCTCAATGTTGGAGATAGGCACCATTATAGCAGTAGAAGCGCTAATGATGTGATTTTGCCTGTACCCTCAAACTCATTTGTAAAAAAGTCATTTATATTAGCGGATATTAAGGAAGTGCAAAGTAATAGTCTTTAGGAAAAGGATTAAAAAATTGTTGGTTGCAAGAGGCTACTATGAAGTAAATGACTTCTTTTTTAATAGATTTTAACGTATGACATTATATATTTTATATTTCCTGACGAATTGTGCCTGTGCCCTGTCAGAAATGTGTACGTAGTACTTAAGTTTTGCCGTAAGAATTTTCTTTTTTGAGCATTATTTTAGTTGCTATTTTATACTTATGTATGAATTGTGTATTGTATATGTGTTTTTTTGTTTTTGTTTGTATCTATGTAATGCCATTCTTCCCATACAGCTTTGTCGACAAGATTATCTCTTATGACAATAAAGCATATTTTGATTAATTGATTGCCAATAAGGTAATCAAATACTGAAAATAACACTATATTTGTTTCATAGTGGTATAAGGTTCTCGGCATTACATGAACAGGATTCAGAAGTAATGCGGTTTTTCCATTTAAAATTTAATCGCTTCATCTTTTGCAATACCGACATTTCGATGCCTTACTAGCATCATCTTCAGGATAAAATGATGAAAAGATACTAATTTTCAGTCAAATTTGTTTCATAAATAAAGTAACTGTTGATGTTTGTGTTAAAATGCGTTAAAATGTTATTTTGCTACCCACAGTAAAAATGGACTGTTAGTACGTACCCATTTTCAAATTCTTTCAAAAAAAAAATACAAATTTACTTACTTGGGATAAGCGGATACATCGTCCAATCCGGTATGCCAATGATTAAAAGCCAACGGCACCACCACATACTCCCCGGGTTCTAGCATTTTACAGCAACCTACGAAGCCCCGCACCTGCCTCTTGCTGTGCTCTACTAAGCTACCTATCGTGGTCCCTTGTCTAGCTTTAAATAGCACTACGCATAAATCTAACTGAGATCTTTGTGACTTTTCTGACTTTCTTTGTCCCTTCTGTAAGGATATCACGATTAAAACACATTCTTTTAATAAAGTGTTCAAGCTATTGGAAGAAAATCGAAAATTTAAATAAGTGTGAAGAATTTTTGTTCCAAATAGCTTCTACAAATTCTGTTCAGAAAAATAAGTTGGAGTATGAGGTAAAATTTGTGGCCTATCTACCGGGTGGGCAAACAATGGTCTTAGGTTGGGTTGGGTATGCGAATAACGCATGTAGACTTGATTATCATATACCAAATTTCTCTAGGGCATCAAATTATACATGCGCGGTTATTAAATAGTCGGTTTGAAAATGAATTTGAGTTGAATTTGAAAATACAAGGTTACCGCTATTTTGCCCCTATCGTACCCTTCAACTTTTGCAGAGGTCATTTGTTAATATCACTTGTTTCTATAGAGTTATTCTCATGGTGGGATTGAAATGAAACCAAACTTCTACGAACTGAACCAAAAAATGTTTACAAGAGATGTCAAAATGGTCCACATATCAAACAGTGTTACCAACTTAAAGTTCTATACGATGTTCACATTATTAATTAGTAATAAAAATAATTAATTTTACCTGGAATAAAGTGAAATCACACTCCGTCGGCTCCAAGATTGTCAATAAAATACAAGAAAGATGCTGGGGACTGGCCAAAGGTGGCAGAATACCGTTCAATCTAACCTCGTTCCAGCCACTTCGCACTTTACAAATATCGATACAATCGAAGTATTTTAGCACGTCGCTGAACGATATCCAAAAGGTGCCGTCCTGGGGACCCTCGGGTATCAGTTCGCTACGTAAGTAAAGGGTCCATAGGCACGAGTCGTCCGACCAGTCGCCTTTCCACACAAAATGACCTAAAAACCCCCCTCCCAGTAATCATTAAGAAAAAACTTTGGTAGAGTGGCAATGTAATACCCCAAGGATTTCTTAGTTTTAGTAGCCTCTGTCCTTCAATATCCCTTACGTCCAGTAGAGAGTACGCGTGTCTGGGCCTTAGACCTTTGGAATTATACTCTACCTCGTCGACTTTCATGTTTCCGCCGCCGCATGACGCTCCCATTAAGAACTTTGCTTGGCGCGAAGATAATAATCTGAATAAAAACATAAATATATACTTGTGTGTATCAGTTAAATGGAGTAAATTCCATAATAAATAACTAGGAACATTTTTCAAAAAAAAAAAACGCTCAGACACTCGATTGGTATTTTTTTCAGTGGCCAATATCAACTTTCTTACCTTAAGGGTATTATTATTCACCCATAACTTCCTATTTCCTGGATAACTTTTTTATTTTACAATATTTTTTAATGCGGTTATCACTAATGAAATGTACATATTTTTTGAAGAGTTGATAGGTGCTAGTTTTTTTCATTTCTAAAATATTGATTTTTTATTTTAAAACAAAAAAGATAAATAAAAAAATCCTTCCATACGTCTCTAGATACATCGATTTTAGAAACGTTATATTGAAAAACTATTTTAAAAAAATTAACAATAAACCTTTTAGAATGGAAATACAAAATTGAGTCATTTTTCTTACAATTTCTTAAACCGCCGATCAGTTTAGTATCATTTGACAACAACGCACGGCCGGGCTGCGTATTTACATACTATACTACAGCACAGAACACCAATGAACTCGGCGCCTCTGCACTGCAGTATAATATGTAGTTGAGAAATGCGCTTATTTATCACTACATACTATATTACGGTACAGAGCATTAGAACGAAAAATGTTTTATGTGATTTGTTTGGTGCTGTAAAATTGGTAGTACCACATTTAATTATTGTGTAATTATTTATGTTGTTATTATTATTATTGAATTTAGTTTTTTTTTTGCTTGCGTTTTCGATATACAAGATAAAGGGTGTTTAATATTTAATGAATATAATGCGACTGGAAAATTTGAAAACAAATACCTAATGTTGTGAAGGTCTGTTGTATTTTAAAAATTTTAATAGTGGCTTGTGGGCTTTTAAAGGTACGTAAATAAAACTTTTAAACACGTACGCGTAAAATGTAATTTCTTTAGTCCATTCCTAAATTTGGTTTAATTTTAAAATATAAGTTTCGCTTCAAAGTGTACAGATTTATATTTTTTATCATTAATCTGCTTGTATGGATAATACAGTGAGGTAAACTTTTCTGAAATAGCAAAAAATGCCCTTATGTTGGTAAAAATGTTCAAAGTAGCCACACATTGAACCACCAAATAGTAATAGCGCATAAGTTGATTTATATTATTCTGCAATTCATATGAATTAAAAACTAAATTAAAAACTCCTTTAGTGGTTAAGCTTGACTACGTTAAGTATTCTTCTGAAGTTTGTTTTAAATTTTTTTGTAATTTTAGAAAAATTTGGAAACTGTTTAGGGTTAGAAGGTGTACCTTGTATTTTTCCCTTGTAAAAAACCGCGTACTAAAAGTTAATAAAGGAATTTAGTCGATGCCAAACCGGGTATACTAAATTTAGTTTTTTTCGGGGAAAACATATAGGTATAATGTATATGGACATTATTCAAAGTTGAAGCTGATATCTAAGGCCAAACAAGGGATTAAAATAATAGTCTTGTCTTTGTTGGAGTAAAAGCCTAAGGATTTAATAAAATTAACACAATTTAGTCTTCCGACTAAATTGGTACTCGCGATTTAAGCTTAGCTTACTGTGTGGGAAATAAATCGACTATTAAATATAAATATCATCTGTTAACAAGTGGTTTGCTGTTATTATTATTCCTTAGATTTTTTTAGTTTTAATTGTATCGCTACGTCCACTATTATTCTATATTCAAACTAAAATGCTTTTTGAATATTTCAATAAGGACTTTGTTTCTGGAAAAATATGTTTATACATACAAATAGTAAGAACAACAAGCATTATTTTATTATAATATAGCTTTATATTATTTTGATAAAAACAAGCAGTTTTAATTTTATTTTAAAGACAATAAATAATATGTTTTTGAAGACGTTAAGGCTCTAAGGTCACTAAATAAGCTTATGCCCTACAATTGTTAAAACGCAATATATCACTAAATATTTAAATTTTTTCGTTTAAGATAGGTACTATTGAATTTAATCTTTTTATTAAATGAATACTAGGTACCATCTCTTTTATTTTCTTTATATAAAATAGATTTAATAAAATATTAAATGATTTCTTACTGATTAACAGTGGTTTTCGTAGAATCTTCTTAATTTTGGTAATATTGTCTATAGATAGGTAACATGTCCAATCTATGGTAGACAATATTAGGTAGATGAGTAAAAGGAAAAGAAATTAAATAATAATCTATATATTCCTATACATTATGTCTCATTAACACAAAAAATATGCTTCTAATTCTACCATTTCTAATCCGCAAAATTTTTAGGTTTTGCTTTCATATTTTATAAAAATAATTTCATAAAAATAAAAAACCTTACTTAAGAAACAAAGCACTATCGAAATTCTAAAACCCAAAATACAATACCCCTTCACAACATTGTTTTTAAATTTTAGTTTTTTAATTAAAGTATCATTGTATTCATTAATTATTTTAACACGCCTTATCTTGTATATTAAAATCATCAACAAAAATGAAACCAATTATAATAATAACATAAATAATTACACATTTATTCACTCTGATACTACCAATTTTACAGCACCAAACAAAGCACATAAAAACATTTTTCTTTCTAATGTCTGTAGCGTAGTATAGTATGTAGTGATAAAGAAGCGCATTTCTCAACTACATATTATACTGCGGTACAGAGCCGCCGAGTTTTATGGTGGTCTGTGCTGTAGTATAGTATGTAAATACGCGGCCGGGCTACCGTGAATCAAATCGGCACGACGCTTGTTCGGCGATATCGACTACAGCAATTAGTGATGGGAAAAATCGCATTATTTTGAAAATCGGATTATTAGGATATAAATGATTTTAATAATCGGATTATAGTTCAAATTAAAAATCACTCGTGTGTATATATTGCAACATCGCAAATAATAAGAGAACAGACACTTTTTATCAGCTGATCAATTCGTGAGAAATAATTAGTAAATATTTGCTCCTTGATCATTACACTATTGCTGTTTCTTGAAAAAGTATATTTTAAATTTTAATATTTTTAATTTAAAATTATTAATAAACCGTGAGAAAAGAATATTACTGTAAATAGTCAATGATGTTTACGATGAAATCCGAAACTAAAAAAAAGTAGTTTGGGATTATTTTGACAAACTCGATGTAAAACAAGCCGTTTGTAATACATGCAACAAAAATTTAAAATATTTCAGTGGAACGACTAATTTGAAACAACATCAATTAAGAATACATCCAACAGTATCGCTAGAAGTTGCTACACCCGAATCAGATGAAATAGACACATCAAAAGGCCAAACAGTAAATCAGTCCACTTAAAATATTAGCCCAAGTAGGACCTTCCAACACGGCAGTAGAGCTAGATGATGCCTTGATACGTCCTTCCAACTCAATGCAAACTATTTTCGTTGCTGTTACCTAAAAAATCCATTAGACCAGAAACAATTAAAACTTTTTGGTTCAAATAAATCAAATGAGCTATTAGAAAGTTAAATTTTAAAAATTAATATCAAGTTAGTTAAAATGATTGTGTGCCTTTAACGACGGATATCTATCTATACCTCGGACAGAAACAAAGTCTACGTAACTGTCACTTGCCATTTTATTCATAAAGAGAAATGTGAAACGCGTGTTTTAGCTACCAAGAAATTGTGTGGATCCCACACTGCCAAAAATATTGCTGTAGAATTAAAAGACATTTTGAACAAGTGGTATATAGAAAATTGTAAGTATAGTATCTGATAATGGCGCTAATCTTAAAAAAGCAGTAAACGAGTATTTTCAAAAATATCACCATCCATGTTTCGCTCATAAGCTACACTTAAGCATTCCTGACACTATATCTTCGATAGAGAAATTAAGCACTCTTCTAAAAAATATAAAGCTATCGTCGGTTATTTTAAACATAGTGTTGTTGTAAATGATAAACTTAAAAGCGTTCAAGAACAAATGAACTTTTAAAGGTCAAACAGGAAATCGCAACTCATTGTAACAGCACCTTCATTATGACTGAAAGACTATTATTTATTAAGGATCCATTAACTGTAGCAGTAGCAAATTTGCCAAGAGAAACAAGAAGTGTTTTGTCAGGTGAGAAGTATCCTACATTATCCGTGATTATTGCTCTTTTACGTGGATTCCAATTTACCTTGAAGAATCTTAACGTAAATTGCAGCATTGGTGAGGAGTTAAAATTAAAGGTGCTGGATACAGTCGCACGGCATTTATCGGGCTTTGAAACCAACAAAACTATTGCGAAGGCTTGTATTTTAGATCCTAGACTTAAAAAATATGGTTTTGGCCTCGACGAAAATGCTGAGATGGATCAAAAAATAGTGATGGATGAACTGACGCGAATATTAGTAGCCAAAGGGAGGGAAAATGTTATAAAAGAAATTGATGCAGAAGTTTGTAAGAAACGGGGAGAACATTCGCATCATTATTATGAGATTTAGATTACATAATTTTTCTAAATTCATGCCTTTAATTAGTTTTTAACGAATTAAAATATATTTTTCTTTACACGTATATTAAAAATATTAATTTACTTAGCTAGAAATTCTATTTACTTATTTTTTTATCTCTCTTATATTATCTAGTATAGTCATACAATAGATCTTATATTCCCATTATTTAACAAATAAAACATGTTTATTTCTATTTAAACAAATAATAAAAGACTTAAAAGAAACTAAAAGAATTATAAATTTCATATTTACTTTTAGTTCAATTACAATCTTAAATTGTATCTATAAGTCCCATCCTTTCGTCCTACACTCTTCGGTAATTAATAGCAAAAAATATTACCAGTATTATGTTTCTTATTACTAAATACTGAATATTTTATAGAAAATAAAATAAATAAAAATCTATACTATTAACCATCAAAAATATGAAAATGAAAAGAAATGACAACGCAGCTGAAAATCTCACTTCTGCCGCTTTAACATACTCCCATGACAAACTCAATTGACCAATAAGAAAGTCTGAATCAAAAACCCAAACGCTGACTACCGACTTGTGAGTGATCGCGAATGAGACGTATGACGATTATATTTCATCTCTTAATTTTTCTGTCACTCGCCCATAATAATTGAATTATTTTGACATAATCGGATGCTACCGATTATTCTCATAATCGGATTATGAATTATTTTTCATCTGAATTATCCCATCACTAACACCAATTCATTGGTATGTAAAATTGGAATGTTGAATTTTTATATTGAGAGTAATTGATCGGAAGTTCACTTAGAAGTATTTTATTGCGAAGGTGTTCCAATTTTGAGCGCGTTGTTCTTTATACTATTAAGTTTTTTATGTTTATTTAAAAAAAATGGGAAAAAGAAAAGACGGAAAGTCAGAAGTTTATTATTCTAAACGAAAAAGTAGGAAGCCAAAAAGGATCAGTTTAGGCCTAGAATGGCTGCAAATATGGAGTAAAAATGCCACATTGCTTTTACTATCCATATATATATATGAAAATAACTGATTCATTTTGGAAAGAAAAAATGATTAAAAATTAAAGATTGTTTATTTTAAATGTCTACTGCCTGAAATCATAGGTCCTAGGCATAATAGAGGCATGGAAATTCGAAACCCATCTAGAACTAGTCTTACATAACTGTTTAATATTGTCTTATATTTTATATACGTCATTATAAGTGGGTAAGTCCATAAACACAAAAAAAATAGGTGTCATCTAATTTAACGAATTCAAAATTATTATTATTATTTACTCTGGTGGAGAATATAATAATAATACCCTCATTCTAAAAAAAACATGTGACATGTTATTTTGTTTATGATTTTCTCTCTACACATGAATTTTCAAGTTAGCATGTTTAATAAACATCGTTTTGTCCTTTTAGGCTTGGCACACACACTGTTTAATTAATCTGTAATAATTCTAATTTTAGATAAATGTTGTGTTGTGTGTATTTTTTTCTCATATATTTGATTTTTGTTATGATAATTTATTTAATTTTTATTCTTAGGCTGTACATTATGAATTAATTTGTAATATTAATGTAGTGTTGTTGGTAATTAAAGTACATTACTATCATAATTTATTTTTTGTATTTTGATTGCTAACTAACTACGTATGTTTTACTGGCATATTTGGAAGTGCGACAATTTTTTTTTTCGATCTATAGCGGTGTGGGTGCCTATGTTAAAGATCACTTAGATGTAGACTTAATTATATTTGATTTCCCAATAACTAAAGAACTTGAATATATCTTTTTAAAAATAAAGCTAAAATCTTCTTCTATTGCCATTGGTAATTTTTATCGCCCCCCAAATATAAACATAGGTCCTCTTTTGAAAGATTTTGATAACATTTTATCTGAAGTTGTTCCAAATTTTGATGTGGTATTATGTTTAGGAGACTTTAATATTAATTTTTTTGATTTTAATAATGTTGTCCTTAACTGTTTTGACTCATATAATCTTGTTCAGATACTTAACGAACCAACTCGGATAACTCAAAATTCAAGCAAGCTTATAGATCCAATTTTTATCAGAGATACCACATTAGTTGCATCCTCTGGTACACTCTCTGCCGATACAATCTCTGATCACAGACTCGTTTTTGTTAACTTAAAACTAAAATCTAATAAACCTTTATCAAAACTTGTTACGTATCGTTGTTTTAAAGGTTTTGTTTTAAATGATTTTTTGTCCGATCTCTACAATTTGCCTTGGATGGACATTGTTTATGAGAACGATATAGACAAAAAATTACTTCTTTTTACTAATTTTTTAAACAGACTTTTTGATATTCATGCTCCCTTTAAAGAATCTAGAGTGACAAAACCTCATGCTCCGTGGCTAACAGAAAATATGAAGGCTGTCATGAAGGAGCGAGATAAAGCCTTACAAAAATTTAAGCGTACTAAAGAACCTCAAGATTGGGACCGGTACAAAGAACTACGTAATTTTACAGTTTCTGTACTGAGATCCGAAAAAAAGGCCTATCTCAATTTTATTTCTAGACAAAAAAACATAAAAAAACATGGTCAGCACTAAGATCGTTAAATGTCCTAAGCTCAAGTGATAGCAAGTTATCACCTAATTTAACAGATCCAAACTTAATAAACCAGCATTTTTCTCAATTTTTTAACAACAGATCTAACGACTGTGATGAAACTATAGAATTTTACGAAAACAACAAATTCAGCGCATCGAAAAAATTTAAGCTTTCCATGTGTTCTATAGAAGATGTTCATAAAATTATTCAAAACATGGAAACTACTGCTTGTGGCACAGATAAAATCACATCATCTATGTTAAAATATTGCAGTCCATTTATTGATCCTTACATAACTAATATTATTAACAGTTGCATAGAACAAAATTATTTTCCTCAAAGTTGGAAAACTGCAATAGGAATACCTTTACCAAAATCAAAAAAGATCAAGATCAAAGAATCAGAGACCTTCAATGACTTACGCATTATAGCAATTTTACCTGCCATTTCGAAAATAATGGAGAAAATTTTATACAGCCAGATGTACTCATATTTAAATGATAATGGTATGATCTCAGAATTGCAAAACGGGTTTCGTAAGGGGTATTCCACATCCTCCGCCTTGGCTGTGGTAACTGATGATATAATTGAGGCACTGGATCATGGACTTGAAAGTATTCTTATACTATTAGATTACTCCAAGGCATTTGACACTATAAATCATCGACTCTTGTTGGCAAAGCTAAGATATTACGGTTTCGACGTCGACTCACTGTCACTCATCGCATCATACTTCTCTAACAGGTCACAAAAAGTGTTTGTTAATGGTGTGTACTCGGAGTCTAGTGCCATACTATCAGGAGTACCTCAGGGCTCTATCCTCGGCCCCCTTTTCTTTATTATTGACACTTCTGAACTTATAAGCTCTCTTCATGTCGGAAAGATACAAGCTTTTGCTGACGATACCCAGTTGTACTATCACTTCACTTGTAACGAAACTATCAATCATGAACTAAACAACCTAAAAGATCTCTCTAAAAAACATGGCCTTCAACTAAATCCATCAAAATCAAAACTTATGCTGTTTGGCAAAAGAAATCAAAACGAATATTTAAAAAATAATATTAAAATCAAAATAGATGACCAAATATTACCATTTTGTAATTCTGCTCGTAATCTAGGTGTTATACTTGATTGTCAGCTTAATTTCTCCGATCATATTAAGTTACTTCTACAAAGGTCATTTACATCGCTTAAGCAACTATATTCCAATAGAAACCTTTTAGGTACCAAGTTAATGACAATGTTATGTGAAACTCTTGTACTTTCCCACTTTAACTATGCTGATTTTATTTATGGCCCTTGTCTTCGTCAAGCGGAACAATATCGTATTCAAAAGGTGCAGAATACATGTATTCGTCTAATTTTTAATTTAAGAAAGTCAGATCACGTATCACATAAAATTAATGAGTTGAACTGGTTAAATATGTCAAATCGTAGAACTCAACATTTGGGTCTTTTTATGCATGGTTTAATTACTAATTCAAAATTCATATCTAAATCTCTAAAAAATAAATTTAAAACCAATTTGAGCGTCCATGATATAAATACCAGAAATAAATTTAAATATATTATTCCTCGACATAATACAAGAACATACAAGAAGTCTTTTACTTATAATGCGATTAAAACATGTAATTCCTTGCCAAACAATGATTTACTACTTTATAATTTTACTAAGTTTAAGTCAGGATTTAGGTTGTATTTGTTTAGAGAACAGTTGAGCTCCTATTTTTTAACTCACTAGTATGGTGTGCTCCAGAGGTAACATGATGGTTGTTTACGATTGCATACAAAGGTATTTGTTTATGTACAGTCTTGTTTTGGTGCAGGTTGTGAGTTTTATATCTCCTCCGTGTTGGGTATAAGTATTTTTTTGGTGTGAACAATTGTTTCTTTATAATATTTCATCTTTATATTATTTTTCTTATTATTATTATGTATGATTACCGAAATTTATTTATTATTTATTGGCTAGACTTCGCCTTTTTTTTCCATTTGTAATATTTGTCAATCTATTGTTTTTTTTTTTTGAATAAAAGACGATTATTATTATTATTATTATTATAGGGTTGCTTCTATCCTTTTTTGACGGGAGTCACTCACATGTCTCTAATTTATTATTTATATCTTGATTACTAAAAACTATTTTAGGTACATATATTTGAAAGTAGTGAGACAAAATTATAAAAATTTTTATATATCATTCCTTCTCTCCCTATATTTGTGATACTAATACCCTCCCATGTAAAAGCTTTTTTTATGAATAAATTAAATCCGTGAATTTGAATAGTAAATAGACTGTATTACTAGAAGAAAATGAGGATATTTTAATTGAACTTGAATCAAACGTCCTGAAATATCAAAATACGCGTGCGACTTGTATGTAAGGAAACGCAAAAAAGTCCAACCGCCTGCAAACTAACAAAAATACACGAATCGGTTTCTCCCGATAAATCTCGGGTGACATTGACCCATCTGCTGTGAGACAAACAGCGTTCTACGTCGTTTTAGCGATGCGTGGATGCCAAATGCTCACCTTCCCGATAAAGCGCGTTAAATCCATTTGGGCAAAGTCACGTGCTGATGATTGCTCTTAAATGCACCTGGCTAGTACATATAACAAACATTTCATTATACATGTGTGTAACATAATAGATTCCTTAAAATTAAATTATAATTGATTCTTTAAAAGATTAAAAACTTTTCTATTAAACATATTCAGTTTTCATACGTAATTGGATAAACTGCAATAGAAAAACACTATTTTAGAATGATACCAATGATATTAAAGCACTGAGACAAGGATATATCCAAAAAATCCAACCAAAAAGTCGAGATTTTGCCTCTTCAGAGACCTATATCCTGGACGCAATTTAAAAATAAGCGAAAAGTTATTATAAAATGAGTGTTTTCATACCTAATTGGATAAACTGCAATAGAAAAAACACTATTTTAGAATAATACCGATGATATTAAAGAACTGAGACGGGGATATGTCCCAAAAACCGGGGAAAAAGTCATAGGCAAAAAGCTATAGGAAATCGTACATGAAATATGTCGAGAACATTTTTAAGAATCCAAAAATTGAGTAATGCACAGGGTGTCGCATTTAAAGTAAGAAAGCTAACATTGGCCACTGCTACAGGACACACTTTTTTTGCTGAAAAAAATAGGCAAGTAACCTATGTGTGTTTTTTTCGAGAATATCCCCATTATTACATACACATTACCCACAATATTTACATATTATAAAATTTATTCCATTTGGCTGTATGTTTTTTTTTTTAAGGGCAATTAATATGCAACTTACTGGGCCCATATGAGATCGACATCTAACTCTTCTTCGTTAGAAGGAAAAGACGATACTTGTAAAGGTATCGATTCACAAGGTGCTCCGGTAAGAGTGGCCAAACCTTCTAAAGACCGACCCGATACTAAAGCCTCGTAACAACCGTGGATTTTAGCGACCGCCTTTTCTATTAGGGGCACCCACAGCTGTTTTCTTTTTGCCTGAAATGTTTGATTACGCGATATTTGCATTAGAGGCGTATTAAAAAGACTCACCTGCGAGTACAACAAATGCCCCCTTTTATCACAAGGGAAAAAGTCGTCCACCAATACCGTAACCCAGACTCCGTCTTTACATAACCGCACTTGGTAAGCGCCTTGCGGGCAGTGAATTCTTGTGATTAGTATGGCGCGTAAAAGTTCTTCGCGTTCCGATAGAACGGCTAAGGCACTCAGTAACCAACAGTTTCCCAATACTCCTGTAATTAAGAAAATGCGTTTTGTTTTAATTTTTATTATGAGTTACTGTTGCAATCAATTTTTTTATTAAGTTTGACACATTTTAATACAAGTTTCGATAATGCCACAGCATTTAAAATTCAATTTATTCTGATTTTTTAATTCGATGCTTTTTTGTGATTAATTAATTAAAACGTTATTTAAAATAATTCACACTTAGTATGGCATTTTACCTTGTGAAATATCCGAAGGTTGAGGCATCCTAAACACGGCCCAAGGCAGATCGATTTCCATCTCCTCGACCACGATGTCTTTCAGCCTTCGCCACTTTATCGAATACGCATCCTTGTTATCGCTCGGATTGTAATATAAACTAGTCGGCATCGGTGGAAAATCGTCGTCCACGTAACTTTGCTTCTTTAATCTGCAATACCTAAAAACAACAATTTCCGTTTTGGAACAGACAAAACATTTCGAGAAACTTGATTATATTAAGTACGAATAAATGTTTATCCTATTAATGCACTGTATTGACAATGACTGATGAAGAAAAGTTTATAACCAGAAATTTAAAAAGCAATGTCGGGTGATGAGAGTCGTGAATGACAATTTAGAAGTTGATACGACCCTGTTTGACGATAAGTTCTTAGAGTGTCCCTCGATTAATAAAAATGAAGTAAATCATGCGGAAAATTGCGATAGTCCAGAGAAATTGTCCGATTTGCAACTTGAAGGAGATTCTGTCTCTTTACTAGAGCATCGTAGAGAAAACAGGCAATCTGATGCCACTTGTCTGCTTTCTTAAGAACGTTATACAGTTATTTTAATATAATTTTTTTTTTCAAATTCTAGTAATTTATATCAGCAGATCGATTTTGAATGCAGCAGATTAATGTTATCAGATATTTCTTTTTTAATTGACCAATTAATCAATTCACAGTATTTTTGAGAAAATTTGAAAAAAAATCATTACCTTATAAGATCAAGTATTTGAATGTTGTGATTCAAAAAGAAGAGTTGAAAGATCTGGTCTGTTAGCTGGCCTATCAGAGACCCTTATACAAAAAAAGCTCAACTTCGATGAAAATTGGATGGATTTTTTATTTTTAAAAAGTGTGTGTGTGTATATATTGTGCTTATAAACCAAAAATATATATTTTCCTAAATAGAAGACACCGGCTTTTATGAAATATGTATCAATGACGTAATATGTGTGCAGAGTTAGCATTCAATATTCTAGATTTTTTGGTTGTCAGATAGGGTTTGTCGAGTCATTAAAAGCAACATTTTTTAACCGTTCTAGTTCTAATAATTGTTGATCTATTGAAAATAAGACGTTCCTTAAAAATGTAGAAATTACTGTTTAAAATTTGCTTGGCTGTTTATACATTTGACATTCTAAAGTTTTCGAGATATTTTGAAACAATTTTCAAGTAATTTCTTATATATTTAATTATCAATTTTATTCCAGGCATTTATTGAGATTAGAGAAGACTAAGATGGAAAACATGATAAAAAATAGAGTTTTATTTGTAAAAGAACAAAAGTTCGGAAAAATTAACCATTTTCGAGAAAAAATCAAATTTAAGTTATTTTACATTTTCATATTATTTAGGCCTTTAAAGTAGTTTTCCACCTTATTTCAGGCAATCTTTTGGATGTGTTTTTTCTTTTGATTTGGTCTTTGGGAGTCTTTTTTTTCTCCTCCATGTACGTATCCCACTCATCCATAATCATTAATTAAATTATTATAAATATATATAATTAACTCTTTCAAGAAATTGAGGGTCATTTAAATGGGTGGACAATTCATTTTTTTTAATGGAAAGTCTATTCCAGGCGTGACGTGAGTCACTTGAAATGCCTGGAATAGTTTTAAAAGTACTCTAAATTCTTCCCCAGGAAAGAGAGTCTGTTGAATGCCCAGGAATTACCTTGAGAATGTTCTCAAATTTTTCTGAAAACTGAGTCAACGAAAAAGCCTGGAATAATCTTAAAAATACTCTTAAACTTATTTCAGGCAATTGAGGGTCATCGGGAGAAACTGAAAAATGAATACCAGGTTTGCAAAGGATGGAAGAAAAACACGCTTTGTCTGGTACTTAATTACGATAACGACATATTTAATATATATTTTAAGGGGGTTTGTGTAAAAATTAAAAATGCAACAAATTGGGCTTATTAAGGACTAAATACTATTATTACAAAAGTGTTATATGAAACCATTAGATACGGAACTAATTGTTATTTTCTTTAATGGGGATATTTTTAATCAAGTAAAACTTACTGCAAATGTCAAATTATATGCAGAAAAATCCCAACTGTTAACTATTAAAATATTCTGATAGCAAAAAGAACTTTAAAGCTTTAAGTGGGTTAGCAAAATCAACAAAAATAAGAATTCAGATTCCTTGTTTACTTTTTGAATACGTAATGTTTTTCTATTTAAATTAGTACATAAAAACAATTATTTACATAAGTATATACATTAAAGCTCTTTCTACAATTAAGTTTACAATTTACAGTAACAGCAAATAAATATTCCTAGTAGTTTAAGTGTGTAAATGAATCAATTGACTATTTTTGTGCATTGCATCTTTTTATTCACGCAAACGGTATTTAACTATATTTTAATTAATATATAAATAGAAATTCAAAAACATTTCTCCAAATTAAGCGATTTTAATAAATATAATGTTAGATGTAACGGTAATTTTAAAAAGACCCCATTTTATAAAGGAGTAAACTTATTTAATCAAACATTTTACATGTTGTACTTGATGGTGAAAAAATAATTGGTTCGGTAAAGGTAGAAAGCCCCTCTTTTCAAGTTCTTATGATCAAATCATTTTTATTGAAGAATTTAAGTACTATCTATATGCGTTATTTTTTTTCCAATTTATTATTGAACAATTGAATACATTAATTTGGACATTTACTATTTAGTATTTTAGAAAATGTTTGCATGCAAGGACAGACTTGTTGAAAGATCAGCTTTAAATATTGATAAAAAAAAATAAAAATTACTTCAGATGGCTGGAAACGATAAATAATTATGTCATTTACTTGGAAGACTTTAAATGTCCAAGAATTTGGAACATACAAGAAATTACTTTGATCTCCTCAAATAAAATTGAAACTTACTTCAAAAAGTCTGGAAATATGACATATAAGAAATGACTTTAAATCCTTTGAAGAAATAAATCATATTTACAACTGCTTGGAAGAATTGCAAAACATGTTAACATGGCATATTCCATATTCCAATATAATAATAATCATTATTTTTATTATTATTGTATTCTATACCTAATTATGTTAATTAGAATACAACAAGGGCTAAACCAGGACTAAATTGTGAATTTTAATTTAAATTTAAACAAAAGAGAACCGATTGTGCATTACATTTTCTTTCAATAAACAACCAGCCATTTTTGAAAACATAAAATTTCAATGCAGGGAAAATTAAAAAAAAATGTTTTTATCGGATTTTCTAATATCTCATAAAATAGGATAATTCACATAATGTTTTTATACTTACTTTTTTATTTTATGACATTATATTTACGTATTATGATTTTTTTAGTACGTCATAGGTATTAAATTAAAGTGAGGCGTCAAGTTGCAAAACCCGCCTTATCCCACAAACTTGATTTAGAGATAATCGACAAAAACTATTTTACACAAAGTTACTAGCGGTACTTAAAAAAATATTAGTTCAGTGTGTAGAGTTATCAATTTTGCATCTATTTTGTTCAGAAACAATCGTATTTTTTTCTAATTTTCAAGAAAAAAACAAATAAACAAAACTGGATAAGGCGAGTTTTGCTACAGCAAGATGCGAATATAGCTGCTTCTGCTTCCGAAATTTTATATTTGTGTTTTTTAAATAAAAGCAACGCTTTATTAACAAAAATAGTTTTCCCTGGTTACATATTGTTATTAATTATGAAAAAAATTTAAAAAATCGTTATTTAGGTATTAAACAAAAATAAAACTATCTATGAACGTATAACAAAAAAATTTAAATTCTCAAATCAGTTTCTTCTTCTTCTGCGATTGCCCCTTCATCATTATCAGAATCTTCTTGAAAGTTTTCTGGGGCTGCCTGAATCCCATCTAGTAATTCTCGGTAGTACACTAGGATATTCTGATCTCGCCACTCTTGCCCATAGTGCTTACGTAGAAGATTTTCCGCATCTTTAGATTTTTTCTTGCTTAACAGGAATTCCAATAGGTAAACGTTCCAGTTCCATATTTCTATAAGACTGGCCTTTCTTTAGTAAACTTCTATAGGTTGAAAGATCAGACTTATAATTAACTTCCCCTTTAACAACAATGTCACCTTTAATGTTTTTTTTCAGCGACAATCTTTTACACTGGGAAAATTTAAAGTGCCAGCTGGAAGTATTTTTCATGACACGGGATGATTCACTTTTCCAATCACTCACAACACATTCTCTGTCACCTAGTTTTTGGAGCTTTCCTTGCTCTTCAAATAACAAGTAATAATCTTCTGGTTTAACTATGACTTCTTTTCTACGAACTTCCTTTTCGATTCTTCCAAACACTCGATCCGGGGGTAGGTAAGAATGCCCAACTACTGGAAATGTTAGTTTTACTTCAGTAATAGTAGGTGGTGCTTGCGTCTGTAACCAGTATCCTAACATGCAAATAATCGTGGAATTCTTGTTTTGTCCAGGGCACCCATCACAAAACATTTCAACTACATTAATGTCGTCGCTGAAGGTATATGTCGTCAGGAGATGATTTATCATTGAAGTTATCTCATTGGATCCTCTAGGCCTTTCATTTTCCAACCATGTATATATCCGTACAGAATTGCGTGTCTGTATAGATTTTGAGCCTCCAATGCAAACGGTAAAGTAGCAGTACAGTTGCCTAGAATAAGGGTAAAAATACACGAGGCTGTTTGCAAGCGGTTTGCGCCGCGACGGCGGCCGGTGGACCGCCGCTCGACTTAAAACACACGCGACGGCTTTTGCAACTACGAACGGCACAAAAAATTACAAGATCAGTTTGATGTTGCCAAGCTTTGCGTACAGTTCACAGTTTTTTATTTATCGTGAGCAAAATGGACTCCGACAGTGAAGATGATTTTTTATTTTTGTTGGCGGCATCGGCACTGGCATTACGCAAAAAACCAAAAAAAAAATAGAACGAAACGTAAGCTATGGATACATCCCATAGTTATGGAAAGAAACAAGAAGGGATATTTCAATACCATCTATAAGGAGATTTGTGAAGATCCGGATTTTTTTTTAAATTTCACCAGAATGTCAAAGGAATCATACCAGGAGTTACTTTTATTGATACAAGAGCCATGTACAAAAGCTAATACCATTATGAGAGATAGCATATCAGTGCAAGAAAAGCTTTTGATAACTTTAAGGTAGGTGATGAATTTATACCTATTTCTACAATTTTTGTCTTTATTAAATTATTGGTTATACCCCGTTTGCCTGCCTAATGAGGATTTAGTTACCTACTCTACATCTACTCGAAATAGTATTAACTCAATGGAAGTCTTAAAAAAACGCCTAAAAATGAACTAGATATAGATATAATATATTTAAACACAAACAAAAACAAAAAAAAAATTAAACACAAACAAAAAAAAACTAAATTAAACTTATATGCCTATAAACTCATATGCTCTGAACCACCAAGAGAATATGGTGAGAATTGGGATTCGGGTGACGCAACTCGTTGTAGCCCAGAAGGCCCTGGCTGGTGTTGAAGTTGGTTGATGTTGTTGTGGTAGTGAATTCTGTGGAGGCAATGAATGTGTATACCATGATGGTGGTTCAACGTGGGGTTGGAAGTGACTAGGTGGTTCGGAGAATGTAGTAACATGATGTTGGTGTGGAGGTGGACAAATATGCCTATTTAATAAAGCCATCAATTCCATTCTGACCAACAACTTGTTATCAACTGGAATTTTTTTAAAAAATGGCAACAATGACAACAAAAAATGCTTGTCATCATCCACACTTTCTTTTTCTTTCATCAGTTTTCCTTTTTGAATATCGGTGTGTGTTTGAAGAGCTTCACACAAAACTGTTTCTACCGAATCATTTTTTTTCTTCTTAATGCGCCCTTCACCATAATGCTGTTGCTGCTGCCTTTTTAGGGATTCCCGCTTGGTTGTATTTGGTTGATCTGGTGGCTCTATTGATGCATCTTCATCTGTAGCTTCCTGAGGCGTGGCTGCAGTCTCATCGTCTGTGGCTGCCAATTCATGTGTTGCATCGAGCGAACTCTCTGTTGCCATTCTTTGGACCACATCCGACAAAAATGAGAGCTGTTGGGCAAACATATATGGGGTTTTTCCTTTCCGGCCTTGCCCAGATTTGCCTTTACTTTCGGAAAGGTGTTTGGAATATCTGTCCCTGACATTTTTCCATTTTTTTGTAGCATAGGACCTAAGAAATTTTAGGTTTTTTCAGGTACCTAGCAACTGGTTGTTCATTTGTGGATTTGCTCTATGCATTTAGAATTGGAAAATCTACAGCAAGTTTGATTGTTCAAGAAGTTTGTAAAGCACTACGGGCGCATGTTAGGCAAATGGCTTTTCCAGTTTTAAATGCCGAAAAGTGGATGGAAATCGCTGAGGGATTCAAGAAACATTCCAATTTTCCGAACTGCATAGGTGCGATTGATGGCAAACACATTAGACTGATACAGCCATCTAATAGTGCTTCTATGTTTTATAATTATAAAAATTATTTTTCGATGGTACTATTTGCAATGTGTGATAGTATTTATTTATTTACATATATTGATGTGGGCTCGTACGGAAAATCTAGTAACTCTGGAATTTTTAAAAATTCTACACTTTTTGAAAAAATGGTTAACGGAACACTACATATTCCTGCAGCAGCACCGATCGAAGGAGATGCTACTACAGATTATCCTTTTGTTATAGTAGGTGATGAAGCATTTCCTCTATTAGAAAATTTGCTGAGGCCTTTTGGTGGATCAAACTTATCTTACAACAAAAAAATTTTTAATTATAGATTATCCAGAGCTCGACGGTACATTGAATGTGCTTTTGGTATATTGGCTAATAAATGGCGCATTTTTCATCTAGCTGAAGACATAATTAAAGCCTGTTGTGTTCTTCATGATTTTGTAAGAGTCAGAGATGGAAACCGTTGCGATAACATTGAAGCAGGAACAACGCATGACAATTTGACAGTTGATTCATTTAGCAGAGGGAATCCAAGTGCATTAAATGGCCGAGATAAATTTGCAAATTATTTTGTTAATATTTATCCACTAGAGTGGCAAAACGAATCAATATAAACTATATGTATATTATATCATTATTATTAAAATAAACGTACCTACTTATAGCATATAATATGTACATACTTATAATTTTTTTTTCCTCAACAGAAGCAGCTGCGCTTAGAAATTCTGTAGTAACTTCTTCCCATGCCTGTTTTTTTTTATTCTGTTTGAATAATTATCATCACGCATATCCCAAATCGCTGGCCTCAATTGAACCTCAGTAATTAATTTTTCTATGTTGAATTTCCTGGTTTCCATAATAAATGAACAATTTTCAACACTGCACAAAAAAAAACGCACCAAAAAACCCTACGTGTGGTTTGCAACACAGAAGATAAGTAAATAATGTGCCGCGGTAGTGCCGCTAAAGCAATAAAAACCAAGCGGCGTGCCGGCGGCCCCTGGTATCGAGCAGGGTATTGAGGCGGCGCCGTCTGTTTCAAAGCTCAAAAGTCCCATAAACGAGGCGCCGAGCTCGACCACGGCGCGACAACCGTCGCGGCGCAAACCGCTTGCAAACAGCCTCGTGTGTTTTTAACCTAATACGCTGCTTGATCTAATATTTTTGGTAAAATCATGTTCTTTTGGCAATCAAACGGGAACTTTACTGTGTTTGGTAATTCTTTTTGGTCAAGCACTGTGCTTTTAACTTATGCACTCTCAGTCTAACCATAAGTAGATTTTTTTGTACCTCCGGCAATTTAGTTTTTAACATTTCTAGCAAACACCGGTGCTGGGGCTTTTAAAACTAATATTATAGTCAGAAATAAAAACCACTCGAAAAAAGTCATACTTCACTGCAAGATTTCGTTCAACAGAAGCACAGTACATCTTCCACAGCTTTCTGATGCTTAGTTCTGAAGGAAGATATTTCTTAGTCGACTTTTGTCTGCTGTACTGCGTGGGATTCAACAGGCTGCAATTTTTCAATAAAAGCTGTAACGGACTTTCTTCTATCCTCATATTTTTCTGGATGTCTATTTCCACCCTTTTTTTCTACTGGACCGTAGCCTGTTTCCAGATGTCTTTTAACTGTACCCTATCTTTTTTGATACCTAATATCGACAAAAATGGTTTTTGGACATACTTGAATCTTCTTATTGCCTGTACGAACTCTTACAAAGTATCTGACTGTCATTCCTTTTCTGGAACTTCCTACTTTTTCAGCTCTTGATCGTCGTGGTTGTTCCTGAGTTGTATAGCGCAGAATAAACTCGTCTTGTTGCATTTTCGTTTTGTTTTCGTAAAATTGCTCTTGCGTTCCTAATTCATTGCATTTTAAGGCATTTTGTTTCTTGTGTTTACATGTTGGTTTGGTTGGTAATGTTTTTGCAGCATACCGATTCTTCTTTGCTCGCTCACGTTTCCAGTTTTCTACATTACGTTTACGTTTTCTGCTAATGATGACTGTAGTTTCATCCGTTACAAATATTATGGAACACACTTTATACCCCTAATAAGAATAAACGATACTTAAAATTTTGTTAAAAGGCTAAAGACGACTGCTTCAAAATAATAAACTGATAATTCGACGCCGGGCGGTTTATCTGCACGTGGCTGAAACAAATCTGTTTGAATTGGTTGGAAATTCTCTGTTTTCATGCAGTAAGTACAGAGTTGCCAAAATTATCAAATCATTTATCGCACACGTTATGGATAAGGCGGCAGTAACATCATACTTGGGTAAGTTACCTATGGTATAAAGCGGGTATTGCAACCGTAATCTCAGTGAAAGTATATAAATGGATAAGACGGATTCTGCCGCAGTAATCGATTTTTACACTTAATTTTAAATAGGAAGGAGCGACTTTTGCACATTTTGTGGCTGTATTTATAAAGATTCTAAGGTCCACTATTGATATATTTACTAACACAATTTATTTTGAAAAATGGACAAGGCGGGTTTTGCAACTTGACGTCTTAAGTAATCAGTTAGTTTGAGCCCTGTCTATAAAATTTAAGAAATACATTATTTGATGTAAAGAAATATTGCATAAAAATATATCAAAGCCAAGATTACTATAAAGGAAAGTATGCACATACTTAAATTACCGATTTTTTTTTTATTGAGTATAAATATCGAAACATCTTTATAGTTGGGACGAACCAACGCATTAAAACTTGACAAATTAAAAATGTCAAACAAAAAGTAAACTCACCTTACGATATAATTCCAATGTTTATTACTAAGTTCCTCCGGTGTGAGGCGCGGGGGATCCTCCGGAGGGGCCGAAGTACCGAGGACGATCCTCATCTTCTGGCACATATCACAGACAAATTGAGACTTGTGGTTCTCGTAAGTGCACACCGTACAGGTCCAAGGCAGTATCTGTTTTGTTGACGTATTGGGTGGGATCGACACTAGCAAAACATTCATAGTATTAACAAATTCTAACCATCTTAAGACTGTTTATTGTCTCGTACCTACATCACCGTCGCAACGTGCTTTACTTTTCGCCGGCGGTGTAGAGATCTTTTTACTACTGTCGCCCCCTATCGTTCGACCGTTTTTCGCTCTCCTAGAGCCGTGCATCGGCGAGGGACTTCTGGATTGTATCCGCACATCCAAAGTAACCTTTTCGGTTTTGCACACCTTACACGCGGTTGATGATAGCGAGTTCTTAAGGGTGCATTTGCAGCAGATCCAAAACTCGCCCTTTTTTAACGTCGCATCGTGATTTATGGTTAGGGAGCGCAGTTTCGAGCCGCAGCACGCTTCACATATTAGGGCGGTCCCTTGGTTGACCAAGGTGCATTTTTTGCAGGTCCATTTTTGTTCTTCGATATCTATTCCTATAACGTAACATTAATCCATGTTTATACTTAATAATACTTATTTTGCATTAATTGAATCAAATCTAAGGTATGGATTATGTTTCTGGGGTGCATGTTGTGACTTTTCAAAAGTGTCTTTGTGTTGCAAAAAAGGACTATCAGATACATCTGGAAAATTGGAGCGAGGGATTCATGCAAAGAACTTTATATTTCACACAAAATCTTAACTCTGCCTTCTTTATTCATTTTGGAATTCGTTTGTCTTATTCATAGAAAATATAGAAACCACAGCAATGTAACAGAAAGACATGAATATAGCAGTAGAAGGGCCATTGATGCAACTTTACCTATACCCAACAGTACATCTTCCTGCAGATATCAAAGAAATTCATAATCAAAAGCTCTTTCGAAAAAATGTAAAAGGATTGCTTGTTGCAAAAGGCTACTATGAAATAGGAGACGTTTTAGCAGAGAGATTTTAAATGTACTGTGTCCTTTTTTAACGTGCTTTAATATTAAAGTTCTAATATTTTATCGATGTATACATATGTAAATTTAAGTTTGAATTTTAATTTTAATATTGTAATTTGTTTATATGTTAAATCTAGTTTTATTGTATTCTTACTATATTATGGTTTGTTAATTTTTTTTGTTTTTTTTTTTACAGCTTTGTCAACAAGATTTCTTACGACAATAAAGCTTATAATAATTGATTGATTATAAGCCAAAAAATATACATGTTTATTCTTGTGAATTGGTGACCAAATATTGTGAACTAGTAGTAATGTTTTGTGGGTAAATTGGTCAATTGCTGAATAAAGTTTTTGACAGCTTTTCCTTGCCTCCTTGAAACTTTATGACAAGCATATGATCATTTACATACATAAGTGTTATATATTTTTTCTAATTTAATATTTTATATATTATTATATTATATTATATATGACATACAAATAAAACAATTTACTTTAAAATCTTACCTGGTAAAATCTGAAAATCATCCTCTAAACCTTGGTCCAATGTGGCTATCGGCACTTGAACATCATTGGAATGTACCCAAGTGGAGGATCTGCAAAAAAAAAAGCGCCTTAATAAACCAAGTCCACACTCAAAACTCGAGCCGTGTGTATTTTTGCTAAATAATCAATTTATCGAATGGCGTAGTAAAAATCCCTCGAAGGGAACTAATCGAGGCGAAAATAGATTCCCGCACAATGAAATTTATCAAGTGTTAATAAATAATTTAAGCTTATGGAATATCCTGTGTGGGCTGGCCAAGGACCGCATTAATAAATCGTTAAAAAAATAATACGTCTAGCAATGTTCCTAATATCTCCTAATGAAATTATTCAGGGTAAGAAATATAATTATAATTATTTCTTACACTGCATATGTGTTTTGTATTTGACTCCTGATAGTCAATTATAGCGTACAGCTGACGAAATTCATTCCAATGAAATAAGTAAATTAAATTATAAAGCCTTATTTGTTATTTAATTAACCTAATTTTCTCCTCAAGAATTTATTCTTATAGGAATAAACTTTAAAAGCCAATTATTACCTCTATATAAAAGCCTAATAGTAAAAAGGAAGACAGATCAACCTACAGATCAATTGCTTTGACTAACTACTAAATTAATTGAAAAGTGCTTATAATTTTGCCCTTCTCAATTTATTAATTAATAAGTATAATTTAATAACTAATGAACAACCCGCCTTGTTAGGGAAAATTGCAGCACGGAGGGTACTATTATAAGAGTAAATAATTGCATTGTATCTGGTTGGACCGAAAGCATGAAATATATGAGACAGCATGTAAAAGTAAATGATATACTCAGCTGTGGATGTGCAGTGGAGTATGGTGTGCCTCTTGGGCCTCTTTTAGGGATAATGTAGTTTGTTTTGCAGATGATACTTGCCTAATTATTAAAGATAACAGCTGGGAGAGGGTCAAGAATAAAATTGAGTTGATGATCTCAAGGGTAAGGATTGGGTTTAGTCTTTTAACCTTAAACACTAATAAAACAAAGTGTATTCCATGAGTAGATCAGGATTCGCTACAATATGTTTACATAATACTGATTGTCTAAATTATCATAATTTTCAGTGTAGCAGTAGAATTGATTGTGTAAATAATTTAAAATATTTAGGATTATATTTTGACAGTCCATTTAAGTGGATCTTCATATCGATTATGTAATAAATCTAATTCGTAAATTGTTACATGAATTTTACATCTTCAGACAGTCTTTGTCGAAGAAAATCTTGTCATTCTATGTAGAGACTCTTTTAAATTGGTTTTTTTTTTAATTCAACATATTAATATACAGGGTTTCTATCTATCTAACAATGTGCGGTTTTCACAGAACTTCATCAATATTTTTAAAGTTTTTTTTGATAGTGTTGCCAAGTTTCAAAATTTACCTGAAACAGGAGGAAAAAAATTAATGATTTCGAAGGTCGATTTCTCAAAAATTTTAAATGTAACACCCTGTACTTTTCAATTTCACATGAAAGCCTGTTAAATCCCCTTTCCGAAAATGTATAAATTATCTTAAATTCATTATTTTTTTTTACAGAGCCAATTTTAGTAAATGACACCTTTTTGAAAAATTTCCTACAATAAATACCTATTAAATAACATTCTCGGTATCAAGTGACAAGAATAACAATTGTAGCTTGTCAAAGAGGCTGTGAGTTGCACAATTTGTTTTGTGAGCTTCAACTACTGTCAAATCTTTTTAACGTCATTCGTTGGGCAGTCCCAGTAATTTGATTTCTATATGTATTTTTGCATTTTTTAAAGATTTTGAAAGGTTTAAATATGTCTAGCACCCGGGAAAAGGCACGTTGCGTGTTATTATTTAGTGAATGCAAATCAGTTACGCAGACGAGAAGAAGATTTAGGCTGATTTTTAAAAGGGCTCCACCTTTACGCAATTCTATACTTCATTGGGTACGCCAATTTTCCCAGGAGGGAACGGTTAAATGAAAAGTTAGAACAAACCTAAATGCACAAGATAATCTATTGGATGATATTTTGCTGATAAAAGAAGTGTTGTCCTTAAACAATAACCAAATATCTATTAGGAAGATAGATCAAACGACAAATATGCCAAAAAGTAAAGTACATAAGATTCTAAAAATAATTAAGTTTAAACCCTACAAAATTCAAACTTTCCAAAAAATAGAAAATCGCACCCTTAAAAAAAGATATTTAATGTGCGAAACAATACTAGATCTTTTTAGAAAAGAGCCGGATACCAATTTAATTTAATGTCTGATGAGGCAACATTTCACATCAGTGGTCGAGTAAATAAGCATAACTGCCGAATTTGGGGAGATGAAAATCCTCGAGTGTATAACGAATTTGAAAGAGATTCTCCTAAAGCCGGCGCCACACGATGTGTTGAATACCTTCCAACGTTGGACGCACAGCGATTTATCGCATCGTGTAGCCGTGCGCTGGTGACAAACATGTGTCCAACGTTGGTCATACGCAACGTTCGGGCCGAAGTCGGTAAATTTGTCCCGTTTCAAAGGCTGCTTCCAACGTTCGGCACCCGACTTGCCATACGGCCACACGAGATGTTTAGTTATCTACTGATTTTCGCACCAGGTCAGTGTTGTGCAGTTTTCCTTTTTGCTTTTAAAATGAACAATTGAGTTTAGATACATAATACATATAGATTTTTAGTATATATAACTATATATATTTAAATAATATGAAAAATAAAAAAAGTAGGTAAGAAAAACAATTGAGGGGTCTAGAATCAAATCCAGCAATCTCCACTTTGTAAAATTTTGCAGGATAGAGAATTTTTTAATAAAATGTGACCGTTTTAATAAAGTTGTAACTTTTTTTGCGATTTGTTTTATTTATACATCTTACAAAATACTTTAAATTTATCTATTTTGCTTAATTTAATTATCTATTTTACTTTAATTATTTCGCACAACACTTAATTTTATTAGTTTCGGGAAAAATGGAGATTGCCGGTTTTGGTTCTATACCCCTCAATTTTGAGTACTTAGTATGTTATACAGTGCATCCCAAAAGTAATGACTAAATTCATTTAAAATTCAGGAGTGTGTTCGAAAAAAAAAACGCTCGGACACGTCAATTGAAATTGTAAGTTGCGCATTTTTTTCAATAAAAAAAAATTATACAGGGTATGCCATGTAGGCGGGGCTAATACCAAATTTCTTATTTTAAATGGGACACCCTATATATTTTTTACGATTTATAATCCCTATTAAATTCTGAGAAATTTGATATATTACCCCATTTTTTTTCTTTGATACTTTTGGAGATCTTGACAAGTTAAAACTTGCCATTTCGGTACTTTGGCTGTAAAATCCAAACGGTTTAAGTTAGAACCAAATGGTTTTGACAGGATTTAAAAGTTACATCCTCGGATTAAATATTTGGTAAAAAGGCCAGGTGAACTAATTTAAAAAAGAAAAAGGTTTAATGGATATATTCCGCAAAATTGTAGCCAGGGAGACGCCTGTTTTAATTTTTATAGTATTAATTATTAATAAATTTAATAATATAAAATTTAATTTAAAATATCCTGTTAATTCCATTCCTTTTAATTTAAAGAGTAATCAATTTAAATAAAAAACATCCACCACCTTCTAGTTCGCCTTTTTTGTTTTTTCTGTTGCAATAATTTTGCACAACATAAAACTACCGTGGAAGCAGCAACGACTGCAGTTGTTACGTCTTCGTTATCCATTTTAAAAATGTTAATGTAAAGAAGTGAAATGAAACAGCACTGCACTGACGGCGATACACCAACCTTTGATACAATGTTGGCTCCAATCTTGAAAAGGACGTTACCTATCGTGTAGCAGACACATTTGCCAAATGCTTTAAGTGCAAAAAATTGTATCGAACGTTGGGTCCAATGGTTGGACGCATCGTATGGCGCCGGCTTAAGCTGAACGTTTGGTGTGCAGTATCGAAGTCTAAAATTTATGGGCCATTTTTTTTTTCAAGAAGCAACAGTGAATGGAAACAATTACACCGATATGTTGAAAACATTTTTTTATCCTCAACTTCAGCAGGATGAAATTTTAGACACGGTCTACTTCCAGCAAGACGGTGCACCACCACACTTCTCCAGGGTCGCAAGGGATTCCTTAGATATTACTTTTGGAAAGAGATGGATAGGGCGAGCAGGTCCAATCGAGTGGGCACCTTATTCTCCCGATCTAACCATTCCAGATTTTTGTATATGGGTATATGTAAAAGACCGTTGCTAAAATCCAACCCCAAGAAATTTGGATGAACTGCGCAACAACATAGTAAACGTTTTTAACCAAATTACACCGCGAATGCTACAAAACGCCTTCGGCAACTTATCTCTCCATCTACATTTGTGTTCCGCGCAAAATGGGGGTCATATTCAGCAGCTAATTTATTAATTATAAATTAAAATGAATTTCTTCAATTGTCTGTTGTTAAAATTATTGTAATTTAATACATAGAATAAATACTTTTTATAGACATGGCAATAGCGCAAATTATTTAATTATGATCATGCTAAAGCGATACATAGGCAATTACCAGAAAATGTTCATCAATCACTGAATATGTATTCTAGAAAATTTTCAAAAAGGTGTCATTTATTAAATTGGCTCTGTAAAAAAAAAATAATGAATTTAAGACAATTTATACATTTTCGGAAAGGGGATTTAACAGGCCTTTCATGTGAAATTAAAAAATACAGGGTGTTACATTTAAAATTTTTGAGAAATCGGCCTTTGAAAATCATCAATTTTTTTCCTCCTATTTCAGGTAAATTTTGAAACTTGGCAACACTGTCAAAAAAACTTAATAGACTTAATAAAAGTCAATAAAAATATTGATGAAGTTCTGTGAAAACCGCACATTGTACCTCTCGACTTATAAGCACTTAAAATGTGTCAGTTTATTAATGGACACCATGTAATTTCAGTGATATGACTCCTATGCAGTAATAAAATTAGCCAAAATAGATCTAAGTATTCACAGCAACAATATATCAAATTATTAATCCCTTTCCTTTGCCTTAAATGAAGTTTTCATTTACTACAAGATCTTTGGTTTATGTAGTATGCGTGAGAATTCGTTCATTGTATTACTGGGGTAAGGAGAGAAGAGAAAAAAGAAAAAGAGAGAAAAGGGAAAGAGAAAAAAAAACTACAATAAAATTTTGATATATAGACTTAACACTAACATGAACATTCATTAAATGGGATAGATTAAAACAGGAAAAATAATCCCTAATATAATGGGGCACTCATTTATTATTAATATAAAGTTTGCTTATTGTTGTATATATTAATGCTATTATTAGGTATTGGGTAAATTTAAGTTATAACTCTAAATCCACACACAAACCACTGGTTTCAGTGGGGTTTACTTATTATTTATTTTTTTACACGCTTTAGAATTAAGGAAAGTAATATAGGTTAAATTGTAATTTGGAAATAAATAAATAAATAAATAAACAAAGTATAAAAAATTAACAATATTATGATTTTTGCATTTTGAGAAAACCCCTATTTCAAAATTAAGTATAAAATTAAGTCTTGGATCTTTCCTAAATCAAACACTTGTAATTCTCTTTTCGCTTTTCTTTTTTTTTCTTTGCTTCCTTACTCTTTTATGTTTATCGTTTTTCTCCTTTATATTTTTTGGTAAGTAGATAATATTAGGTACTATTATTAGCTTCTAAATATGATACTATTTAAATATATAAGATTTTATTTTGTCCGAACTAGATATATGCATATCTTGAATGGAAACACACACAAACTTCTTAGTTAATCCTGTTTCCAATTGCATTTACAACTGTTTTGTACAATTAGTTTTAAAATAAACAATATTTCATTATTATATTATTATTATTTATAAGTATAAGTGTAATGTAAGTTTATAAGGCATAATATAGACCTATGGAAATGGGACTTACAAATGCCCTAATATAGTAAGGATAAAACTAAAAGCATGGCTGAACAAAATTTAAATACTAAACTATATCATTGACTATAAGGGATTGGACCTTTATCCTTATTAAGAATGGTTTTTTATTTTTTTAATATTGCTAAAGAATATGTAAAATTTGAGTTGATTTTGAGTTGAAAAGTCAAGTTTGGCTGAATGACCTTTAAATACTGGACATTGTGTAGGTCTATTCCTACTAAACTTAAAATTACTTTAACCAGTTAATAACAATCGAGAAGTAGATGTATACAAAACTTTAGGAACTAACTGCAAATGGATGAATCTAAAAGAGCATAGCCCAAAGAATGGTAAGCTCTATATATGGCATTTCTCCCCATATTAAAAATAATATATTTACAGTTATTTCTCAAGGGGTCAAGATCAACAACCATCCACAATCTTTAAGATATTTTTTCCCTCTATATTATGAATTATATATTAAATAAGCCAGACCATAACATTATTCGCTTTTAAACAAAAAATATTTTTTTACATTCTACGAACTGCCTATTCAAACAATAGTAATACAAGGATTTAAGACCAATCAGTATATTGCCTGCAGTGTCCAAAGTGTTTGAAAAACATATTTATAACCAGATTTCTAATTTTGTTAAAGCTTATAATTTAATTCCCGATTGCCAGTCAGGATTTAGAAAGAATTTTAGCACGTCAACATGCTTAGTTAAAATATTAAATGATGTAAGAGTGAATGAAGAGCAAAATCAAGGGACATATGTGGCCCTGCTCGACTTTAGTAAAGCTTTCAACACACTTAACCACGAAATGTTGTTGGCTAAACTAAGGTATTTTGGAATCTCTGAATATGGTATTAACTTCTTTAAAGAATATCTATATAATCGTGAAAGTTGTGTTATGACAATCCAACGGTTAGAAAAACAATGTTCAGAGTTTAGGCAAACAAATCAAGGCGTACCTCAGGGTTCTATACTATCACCCCTACTTTTTTCACTCTATGTGACCGACATGTATAACGCTGTAAAGCATTCCACATTACAGCAGTATGCTGACGACTCACAACTGTATACTCCTGTTTCTATTGAAAATATGAATAATAATTCATTTCAGCATAAGTTTCAGTTTGATTTAATGAATCTAGAAAACTACGCAAAAAATCACAACCTCAAATTAAATGCTGAAAAATCCAAAGTTCTTTTGATGTGTTCGAATAATAATTTAAGGCGAAATTTTGAAAATCGGATAAATATTCATATAAATAACACTTCAGTTCCAATAAAATTGTCCCAGAGGCAAAAAATTTGGGTATCATATTTGACAATTCTCTCTCTTTTGAACCCCATGTAAAAAACAAAATTAAAGCAGCCTATTCACACCTGAAAAACCTTTTTAAATTTAAACAGAACTTGTCCACAAACAAACATATTTACTTTGTGAAAGCCTTGTTTTATCTTTGTTCGATTACGGTGATGTGGTATATGGTGGCTCTTTACGTTCAGGTACCAAAATCGCAATTCAAAAAATTGAAAATTCCTGTATGCGATTTGCCTATAATATCCCATATAGAAACCATATAACGCCATATCTTAATGACAAAAATATGACAAACAGACGAAAGCATCATATGTTTAACTTTATTTATCGAATTATAAAGGAAGGCCAACCGGCTAACTTACGAGATTACGTATTCTATCGAGCTTAAACAACTATCTTTAAACATATTTTCTAAAAAAATTAAATCACACTTGCTAGTTGAATAAAGAATAGGTTAATTAATAGATAAAAATAGAAAAAAAAACATTATTAATTGTCATTAGTTGAAAATTGTCTTTATCCTTTTTGGCCATCAACATCGACATTTTGCATTTTTGCTTTTTTTTTAGGGCCTTAAATATTGGGCGTTACCCTCCTTGGTTCTTTTATCCGGTGCCGCATCTGCCGCTCTCCCGTTCTGGATCAATTTTCTTTATTATTATTATTGTTTGTTTCTTTTTGATTTATTCGATATAAATCAATTATTTTTAAGGGTTATTTCGTCTGTACCAACAGATTAACGGTTTTTATAATCGAGAATTAATCCTTTTTGTCAAAATTTTAATTAGATTTATAACTGTATTCTATAATTTTATATATGGGCATATAAAGTATTTGAATTTGAAGTTGAACTTACAAGTGGCCACATATACTAAAGATAAAACTAATGATATATTAAAGATAAACTAATAAAAATTACTTTTTACGCACGTTTTGACGTTTTTTTCTTACCGTAAACGCGTTTAAGTGCGTAAAGTAATTTGGTATGTTTTATGTTTGTTCGGTAGTACAAAAAATTTTGTATGTTACACGTGTATAAAAATCTCCTTTTTTTATTCAAGGGAATTGTCAAAAAAAAATTTTACATTTGAAATCTTTTAACAAACCGCCAATTCAAACAATAATTTCTTACTAAACTTACACGTAAAACGTCATCGTTAATTGGCACCAAATATACACAAAAATATGCAAGTATAACTGGATGTATATACTGGAACTTAATCCTACTCAAGTACGATGCAATAACACGAATAATCTTATCAAAAATATGTCAGAACTTAATGAATATCATAAAACAATAATTGGGTTTATATGATAGTGAAAAAAATCTCGTTATTATAAGATTATTGTTACTATCATATACCTACGATATAAGGTTTTTTCATTTTATTGAAGTTACCCAGATTTCGTAAATGTTTTTGTCGAAAACTTACGTATGCTTTTGTATCTTGGAGATCATTTTATGCGACAAACTAGTTCTTGTAAACCTTACTCAAAAAAAATTATAACCTTATATTCATACGCGCACTCTCACAAAACCATCATCAATGATAAATAAACATTATAATATTTAAAGGACAAAAATTTACTTACAACCCACTAGAAGAAATAGTCGTCCTATCCTCGGTTACCGTTATTGTAGACGGTTGATTTAAAGATGGAGGCGTTCTCATGCTTTTGCATATATCACATTTGTCAGCGTTTATGTCGTTATAAGCGAACGAACATTGCCGGCACGTCCATCTTCTTTCGTTCGACCACGGGCTTTTCTTTTGTAGTAGACCCGAACTATAAATGATTACGTTGTTAAAAATCTGCTTAATCCAGCAATAATTCTTTATTATATTGCCATTCTTTAGCTTGGGATATAAGAATTAAAATTGAAATTTGACAAATTTTTCTCTTTTAGAGAAATAATTGTCTCTTTTGAAATAAATTTTAAAAAACCTTTGATAACCAACTACGTTATTCTGTATATCGAAAATTGATTATGATAAAATAGGGCAAATTTTGTATCTATCAACAAGATTAAACCAGTTTTTTTTATCAAATACGAAATATGACATAAGACTAATAAAAGGATAAAATTTCTTTAAATAATACGATCGAACTTACATGCCCTCTTGCTGACCAATATCAAAATCTCCGGATCTTCTTTGCGCCGCTGTGATTACGCTTTGATTCTCGTAAAAATTATTTTTTTCCTTTTCCGGTTCCGTCATCCCAATGTAAGTATATACGGTATTATTTATACTTCCTTCATGGATATCGCTTGTACTTCTATTGAGATTCCTTCCTAGAAAAATGGTTAAATTAACCAAGTTTAGAAAGAAATTATTTAGAAATTTATTAAGTTTTAAGGAAGTTCTAGTCTATCAGGATATTTCTATCTAAGATTAAATAGATTCAGGATCACTGTTAAGAAATGTCTTGCCAAATGTACTTTTTACAATGTTTCCGACTTTATTGCCACATCTGCGTCAATATAAAGTTAAATTACTTAGGACTGATAAAAATTGAAATGTTTTCAAGATCTAAGGCATATAAACAGTAATAACCATTCTCTCGTATCGATAATTATAGTTTCAATTCATAAACTTTCACCACAATTATTCCTTAACCTACCTTTGGAAGATGGAACATTAAGATCACTATTTAATTCCCCAAACAAGTAAGAGTACTGGGTCGACTGAATGTCAGTCATAGAGTTACTCGGCTTGGGAAAGTTCATCTGTAAAAGGGTCGTGTCCAAACTTCGTCTATTCCTGTTCGGAGTGAAACTGGGCGAATGGGATAATTCGGAAAACGAGCGACGGTACGGGTGTTTCAGGCTGGAATTACGAAGTGCTTCGTTGTCTGCCCAATTATCAACCTAAAAACAAAATTTTAAGCTTTTCATATAAATCAAATTACCTGACATGTTAAGGTTAAATCCGATTATTTAAAAAAACTGTTTTTTTCTCTCATTAACTGGCTAATCTGCAACCTTAAATTTGTTTTTAAAAAACTCCTAACAGGACATCTTGGAACGTACGTAATTAATTGCTTTGGGTAATAAACAAAATTCTTACACCGCTGTTGCTGGTTGAATGAAATCAAACATGACCATCTACACTGCAGGCCTTATATTTATAATTGCCTATTAACCTAATACTGCCCCCACATTTACAGAAATAAATAGCTTGTCGTTAATTTCCCTTAGATCCGCCATTAAATAAATATGATACATTAGATAACTTAATTTATGGGTAGACGAGGCAATATTTGTCAACTTGTTTGATAAGAAAGGATTTTGTAAGACATGCAGGAGGGGACATTGCTGTACAGTCAAGAGTTATATATACTGGAATTTCTGACCATTAAAATCAGTGAATAAAGACTTACCTAAAAATCACGTTATCAAAAGGTTGAACTATAAAAACTTAGCTTGTTTATTAAAGAGGAAAATTGGTTGGATGTTTGGCAATGTACAGATGTGGATTATTGTGCTAATCTTTTTGTGAATAAAATTAAAAAGAACATTGACTTTGCGACAGAAGAAAAATATATTAAGAGTAAAGAAAGAAAATTAAAACCATGGATAACACAGGGACTTTTGACTTCTATTAGGCAACGCGATAAACTAATGAAAATAAGCACAATTCAAAATACAGAGATCAGCCTAGTAACCTAATAAAACTAACAAAAAATAATTATTATTCTGGAAAAATTGAATTATTAAAGCAAAACATTAGACAAACATGGAAAATCATAAAAGAGGCAACAAATAAAAAAGAAGAAAACCTTGAAAATAGCTTCAAGATGATTGATAACAAGGGCAGAACTACAGATAATGATAGAGAGATGGCAGATGCTTTTAATTGTATTGTATACATCATAACTTAGTCATCAAAACATAATTTCAAGACGATCCAAAATGTAGCTAAAGTGTGAAATGTGGTGGAATGCATAAAATTGGACTTTAGTCCCTGTTTGAGGCACATAACCCCCTCTGGATCCCAAGATTATTTGACCATCGCTCTGAAATATTCTCTCTCGTTTGTATACATTATAACCAAGTTAACAAAACATAATTTCAAGACGATCCAAGATGTAGTTAAAGTGTGAAATGCGGTAGAATGCAAAAAAGTGGACTTTAGTCCCTGTTTGAGGCACATAACCCTCTCTGGATCCCAAGATTCTTTGACGATTGCTCTGAAATATTCTCTTTCGTTTGTATACATTATAACCAAGTTATCAAAACATAATTTCAAGATGTTGCAAGATGTAGTTGAAGTGTGATATGCGGTAGAATGCAAAAAATTGGACTTCTGAACCTGTTTTAGGCAAGTAACGCCCTCTGGGTCTCAAGATTCTTTGACGATCGCTCTGAAATATTCTCTCTCGTTGGTATACATTATAACTAAGTTATTAAAACATAATTTCAAGACGATACAAGATGTAGCTAAAGTGTGAAATGCGGTGGAATGCAAAAAAGTGGACTTTTGACCCTATTTGGGGCACATAACCCCCTGTGGGTCTCAAGATTCTTTGACGATCGCTCTAAAATATTCTCTCTCGTTTGTATACATCATGAATAAGTTATCAAAACATGATTTCAAGACGATCCAAGATCCAAGATGTAGCTGAAGTGTGAAATGCGGTAGAATGCAAAAAAATGGACTTTTGAACCTGTTTTAGGCAAGTAACGCCCTCTGAATCCCAAGATTCTTTGACGATCACTCTGAAATATTCTCTCTCATCTCAAAGTGCATTAAACTTAGGCTGAATGAATATCCAAATGTAAATAAAAATAATATCAGAGCAACAATTTGGGTTTAAACAGAATTTTACCACTGAGGATGCGGTTGCCTGTTTAACAAATTATATAAACCAAAGTTTTGTTTAGGGAAGTAAATGTATTGGAGCTTTTCTTGATCTAGGGCAAGCGTTTGACACACCATATTCTTCTTGACAAATTAGAGCAAATTGGTGTACGTGGAATTTAACTGAAACTTTTTCAGTCTTACTTAGGAAATAGAACTCAACGCGTTAAAATCAACAATTCAATGAGCACATACAAGTCGCTCGAATATGGTGTGCCACAGAGGACAATGCTTGGCTGTGTTTTTCCGATGACACAGCACTGATTGTTACAGGCAAGACCTGGATTGAAGCAAAAATAAAGGCCAAAACTACACTTAAACATATAAACGCCTGGTTTGATCAGCACTGTCTAATACTTAGTTAAAAGTTCATCAGCATGAATGCCAAGATACTGCTCAGTGCCAATGCCAACTTGAAATTATTTCTGTTGATGAATGCAAGTACCAAAATCAGGAAATTAATTTACAAGTTGTATCGGTTGTGCAAGTATATGAAGTTAAAATTTCTAAAAATGGTGTATTCTGCTACTGTTAAGTCTATACTGAACTATTGCATCTTGGCATGGGGAGCTTCCTGTCAATATGTGTTAGAGCCATCAATTATTACTCAAAAATACTTGCTAAAGATCATTCATAATAAAAATAAGATGTAGTCTTCAATCCAATTATTTAAAGATGCAGAAGTGTTAAGAGTAAACCATAGATTTATATTAAGTCTATAGTAAGGTTTATCTCAAAAACAAAAATACATCTAAACTTTATAAATCATGGACTCTCAATATGGCAGTAGTCCCAAATGCAAGCCTTTTTTATACAGTGCCAAAGATTTTTAATATATTACCAAATAAACTAAAAATTGCTACATATAAAAAATAAATTTGTTTGTAACAATTGGTTGATTGTTAATATTATTGTAATATAATTATCAAGTTGATACATTTTGTGAAAAAAAAATATATGTAGTATATAGGTTTTTAAAATTTGTAATATTTTAAAAAAAAGATATATATTAAAGTAATTAGATACCCTTATACACACACAGAGCTACACTCCATTGTGTACAATATATATTTGGTTTAAGGTAAGTATTATTTCTCTTTGACAGAAGAACATCTTGAATATGTCCTTTTTAGCATCAAATAGCTTTTTTCAATGCAAAAAATAGAAATGAATAAAGTCATGTTTATGGCCATTTAACTCATCTAATCAGAAATGGCAAAAAAAAACTTTCTTGTTGGTCAATTTTCTTTTGGAAATAATACCTTTATAAGTTAATTGGATTGGTTAGGAAATTTTGTCTTTTAAGACAGTCATCACCGAATTTTTACTCAAAAAATTCATTAATCGATAAAAGGTGGTTTCTTACCTTAATAATCACACTTGGAGTGGCATTACTATTGAAATCCGGAGAATAAGGAGCCTCGCAAGCTTCACAAATCGAGATATTGGGGCTGTTTAACAACGTACATCTTTTACACGTCCAGGTGGTGGATGGCAGGGAACCTTTCACCGACCACAAATAATTACTGCTCGTGGATGCGTCCGAATCATTAATCCCGCTTGCAGTTGTTCGGACGTTACTCAGTTTGCCTGTACCTTCCGCGGATGAATTTTGAGGGTTTTTATCAATCGAACAACTCAAACTTCTGACATTCGACAAGCATAGTAAGTCCGTGGGCTTTTGGCATTTGCACCTCTCATAGTTTAAAATCTCGTAGTTCTTGTAATTGGGATGAGCGACAGAGCAGACTTTGCAAGGAGATTCAGCAATGTTCATGGTTTCCACGGGGTCATCACAAAGAAAACACTGAGATCTGGCCGATTGATAAAAGTGTAATTGGCACTTTTTACAATATGCTCGATATATTAAATTCGGGTTGCTAAATGATTTTTGTAAGGTAGGATTGTTGGTATTAATAACAGGTGTTTGGTAGGTTCGTTCTCCTATTAGAATTAAAGTGTTGATTAAGGTGTTCTTGACTAAAACGGAGCAGTCTTTTCTTTCTGCAAACCTAAAAATATTAAATACAAATATATTACATAATTATAATTAATAAGGTTTTATATAAATCTCTTGTAGAATCCCTATTAAGATATGGTATTGTTGTATGGGGTGGTATGTATAAGAGTGCATTAAGTTCGTTGAATGTTGCACAAAATTATTTACTTAAAATAATTTATAGAAAAAATAGGCTTTACCCTATGAGGTTGTTATACTCTAAGACTATTTTTGATGTACGGTCTTTATACATCTTGGAGATAAGTTTTTTTGTATATAAAAATTGTAAATTAAAAAAATATGCAAATCATAAGTATGAAACAAAAAATAAAACCAATTATTTTATAGACTTACCTATATTAATGCAAATTTGAGATTTTATAGTTTTCATAAAGTTGCTCTACATATGAGCGATAGTGTATATAGAGGTAAAAAGTTATTTAATAATAATTGATAAATTAAACACTTAAGACTGAAAAAAGCTTACATATAAAATAAAAGAAATTTCTTGCCAGTAAAGTTTACCTACTATAGTTTTAGGGAATTTTTTCATGATTGCTGATTATTTATGATTTACATTTGAATCTAGTTTTATTGTAATGTCTGTGTATTTAATTATGTTTTGGCATTGTCCACCACTTCTACATTTATATTGACAATAAAGCATTTTTTGAGTTTGAGTTTAAGATCTTAGAGAAATACCTGTTAAAAGCACTATAGATCACAAATCGGTTAAATTAGTTCTACATTTGAATTATTTATTTATTTATTTTTTAATTTCAAATCAAATTTAAATATTCATACAAGACATTTGAGTTCTTCATTGACATTGTTTTGTTTATCAAAAATTTTGTTTAATTGGCACCTAGAGGTTGATTCCCCAGTCTGTACACTGAAATATTACTTATATACTATTTCCTAAAAATGTAAATGTATCATATATTCGTTCATTTTCCTATTTATTTACAAGTGTGGAATTAAATCTAATTAAATTTATAGTTTTTTTATTTGGTGGTATAATTAAGTGTCTATTAACATTTGCTCTTGTTTGATGATGATGGTTTACGAATTTTTTTAGTGTATATTTTTATATATATATGCACAAATATAATGTATGTATAAACCGTCTAAGTTAGATATAGCTAAGATTTAGTTGGATATTGCCTATCTTTCCTAAAAATTATCTTTAATATGGACTTTTGTATTACCCGTAATGGTTGTAAATTACTTTTGTTTGTACCCCCCCATACTATAAGGCCGTAGCACAGCAATGATTCGACCAGAGATTTGTATACTAATTTGATCAGTTTAATGCAGAGAAATTCTCTAAGAAGATAAAATTTATGAATTAAGGTGCGAACTTTTTTTGTGAGATATGATATGTGTTCTGTCCAATTTAAATGCTGATCAATAACTATTCCTAAATATTTAGTTTTCTTTACCTCTGGTATAAAACAGTGGTTTTCTTCACTTGTCTAAATTTCAGTAAAATTCGGTCTACTTGTGCTTGTTAGCCAAAATGCAATATCGTCGGTTAAGATGCAATAGCTCGTAACCACCATGAAAATTTTTTTAAAGGAGGAGAAAAAACTAACTACACGTGAGTGGCGACGGTACCTTAAACCAATAAATCCTGGATATTCAACAAAAAAAAATAACTGTATGATCGTAAAAAGAAAAATAATGATTTATTCAAGATTTTGAGCTTTTTAAGTGGGTTACGAGATAATGCTCGAATTAAATGTTGACCAAATGTGGGTTAACAGAATAATGTAAGTTGGGTCCATCTAAGGGGCTTGAAATAAAAATGTCACTATTAAAATGCAAAAAATAATTTTTACCAAGAATAGGAACATCAGAACCAACTAAACCTACATGTGACTCAAATTATCATAAAAGGCGTGGCAATCTACAGGAATAACTGATTTAAGTTCCTGGAGATGTTTAAACTTTTGAGCTTTTATTTTCTTCTTAGTCAAATTTAGTGGCGGCCAAATAAGGACTTCTTTTCGGCATCGCCGTTGGGGGAGCTCAGTCCATGAATAATCAAAATTTAGTTTATATAAAATTATTCCTTCGGAGGTGTATTTAATCGCTCGGATATCCGTTTTTGCTTCCTTGTCTTATACTAGCATACATTTGATTGACCTTTACAGAAAAGTCACGGAATAAGTCATAATTGACCCATTCCGCACAATAAGGAAATGGATTTCTGCGAGCATCTCGTGTAATTGACAAATAAGTCGAAGGAAGGTAAATCTCTTTAGTTTCTTTGATTTTAGTCTCAATTCTACTATGAACAGAATCATATTGCATTTGCGTATGCCCACGCTCAAGATACTTCTTTTGAATAATAATATTTTTGGTTGCTGATAAAAAAGAAGAGCATTGGCCATGATATTGTTCCTATTTTGGTAGGTGCACCCATCACTGTAAATAATAATTTGCTTGCTGTTGTTAGTGAATCTCGAAATGTAGTCAAAGACCAAAGACGCAAACGTGGAAGCAGAAAGGTCACTTTCGATTTAACCAGTAACACACTAAACTAGTAACACATTACATGCTTAGTTTTTATGTTCATAATTGTAAAATTGTGACAGCATAATTTTGTTTTATAGTACAAAGAACTAGCATTCAAACTGGGGCATACTTTTACAGCTTGCAACTCCATCATCAACATTACTGCCTCTTCATCATCGGCCAATTTTATATCATTGGCCTTTTCTTGCCTTGCTCTATCTTTTTTAGCAATGTGTATCGCATAAAGTCCTTCTTCTAAATTTCCTACTTCATACTGGCAACAAAGATCGCACCTATCTTTTTTCGGCTGATAGATGGCAAGATTTTTTTCTTGAAACAGGTCATCAAAGGTTTTTCGACTCATAGATTTTTTATTTTCAGTTTCACATCTTGAAAGATACGCCCTAAATAAAGCCTTTTTTGACGGCACATTTTGGTCCAAGTACAACTTAGATGATGTTTGACGACAATAATGGGATGGCAAGAAAGACAATTCATCAAAAAACTGATTTAAAAATTCCTTATCACTATTTTTCTTTTCGCGTAAGTGAGCCGCCCTATTCTCATTCTTGCCAACTTTTGATTCATGCATACCATGTTCAGCCTTTTTAACCCATGAGCTTACTTGAAATTCTCCTAGACATAGAGTAGACAAGAAAAGTTTTTTGCAGACATTCGTTTTCTGGCCATCTATTGTTAAACTATAAAACATCGAAAAGTTTCTCGACGAATTTTCATTTTTTGTGTATCTTCTTTTAACAGCTAACAGAGCTACATTATTAACCACATAAACTTGCGCTGACCCTAAGTCATTTTCCAAAACTCTTCAAAAAGCTGCCTTCTTTTCTCTTCGAAAATATTTGAACAGGAACATAGTTTACTATTTTTACAAAGATTCAGAGATTAGAGGAACACAAAGTTAATGGTCTCAAAAGATGTTTATTTTTACAAAGATTGGAATCACAAGGTGGGCCCATTTTTCTTTCAGCTTTAGGGGCAATTTGTTTGTATTTTTTGGTCTCGCCGTCTTTTTTAAATCCGTTATATTTTTGTCCTTTCTCGCGAAGAATTCTATTTTTTTCCCTCTTCCATAGTTGTTTTAAAGGTATCCTTTTACGTTTTTTAGTCATATTTTCTTCATTGCCGCTACTTGATCCCCTGTCTTCATGTTGTTCATTTTCTTCTTGGTAACTTGAGTCGCTCTCCAAATCTGATTCATTGTTTCTTTCTAATATCATGGCTGATGCTTCTTCCTTGGTCTGCATGTCTCCTAACCTGGGGCTGTTTAGTCTTTATTATCATCCGTTTTGTCCTTCATAATCTCCAAATTTGTATTGTTTGGTACATCACTAAATGGTATGTGACTGCGAAATATTGCTAATGCGAAAAATATTTAGCTTGCGAAATATTAAGTTTTGCTTTCTAAGGTATATAATTCTTCTCTTAGATTGTTCGCGTCTAAAAAGAATTCTGTAACGGAATCAACAGTAGGTTGAGTAGCTATAGTCTCATTCTCCATAATGTCTTCAAAACTTTGCAAAATTGCTTTTTTATAAACGCCAACTTGTTCATCTGGCGGCACAGTTACTAGCACAATCGGTTGATTTTCTCCTGAACTACTAGAAGCAGATTCATTTACCTCAGTGGATTTACATTCTGAAAAAAAAAACAATTTTCTCTTACAAAAACCAAAATACTTAACTTGGTGTGCCTTTTCAGAATTTGACATAAAAAATGGCCAACATTGCCAGTATTAAGTAGCTTAGTAGCTTAGGCTTTAGCCATTTATTAGCTTTACATCATTACATCAGACCTCTGTCAATCAACCCCAAAGGTTTTATGAGTTGTAAACGCACCATACACTATTTTTTTTTATTTGTTAGTCCCCCTAGGTACATTATTTCAAGAGTCTTTTAACTTACAAATTAATAAACTAAAACTAATTGGGCACTCACCTGTAGATGGTAAACACATTTTAACAAGTAATTTACTTCGTTTACGTACATTATAATTAAATGCGTAATTCATTTTAAAACAAATTTAACTTAAAACACGAACAACACAGGGTGGGTTACTTTTGTTTATGACAAACAATGTCAAAACCTCGTAAGCTACTTCAATACACCTGTCACTGTGGGATGCAATGGTTTGCTTTAAACAGCAATAATAAGCCGCACATGTGGGGGGAGTACGTGGCTTAAGTGGTATTGCATTTATGAGTGTGGGATACTAGATTTTTTATTTTAAATATAATTAAATTATCATCAAACTGTGACTTGGGAGATATTGCATGTGCATAATATGGCATGCCACAAATATAATGGTAACAAAATCTCATTTTTGCAAAAAGTGTGGGTTACGAGCTATTGCATCTTAACCGACAATATAATTTGTTTTGAATAAATTTAGGGATAATTTAAAGGAGTCTAATTATTGTTTGACAAAACCAAAACCGCGCAACACTCTTTGTTTTGCCTCTTCCCATGTCTTACCAGTAAAAACAAGGACCTTATCGTCAGCATAGAATATAATTTTACCATTTATGTTTAAATTTAGTAAGTCATTAATATATATAATGAAGAGAATAGGACCCAATATGGTGCCTTGTGGGACTCCAATTTTCCGAGGGTGACTAAGCACTTGATTTAGTTTTGAAAAATTGATCTCTATCGGAAAGATAGCTTTTAAAAAGGTCTAATACCATGCCTCGAACACCATAATTTGATAACACATCAAGGAATTTTGTGGCAATAAAACTGGAAGGGTTAGAGATTGTAGTCTTACAGCGAATGATTTTAACAACTTCTTTTTGGGTGTAGGTCAGGGTATCATGTCAGGAATGCCAATTTCAAATATTGATCCAATATCATTGATTCCCAAACACGATATTGTTTTTTCTTTCAATGAAGTATCCTATAACAAAGTCCGTGATATTATCTCCAGCCTCAAAAATAAAAATAGTAAGGATATTTTTGGTCTAAATGTTAAAACATTAAAATCAATTACAAATGAAATTATTGTTCCACTTACAAATTTAATCAATTTGTGCCTTAAAGAATCATGCTTTCCATCTGTTTTAAAGGAGGCACTTGTAATTCCTTTGTTTAAGAAGGGTGATTGCAATAAACCAGATAATTACAGACCTATATCTCTTTTACCAATTGTGTCCAAGATTTTAGAGAGGTGTCTAGCTGAACAGATTGTGGACTTCTTTAAAAGAAACAACTTATTTAACAAATGTCAATTTGGTTTTCGTAAAGACAAAAGTACAGTTCTGGGCGTCTTGGATTTGGTTTCAGATATTCTTGAAGGTTTTCAAAATTTTCAATATGACACAGTTCTTTGCTGCGACCTGAGCAAAGCTTTTGATTGCGTCGACCATGGGATCCTTCTTGGAAAGCTCAAAGCCTATAATTTTAATCCATCAAGCATTCAACTTATGAAATCTTACCTTGAGGGCAGGTGTCAGTCTGTGAGTTTTGCTGGGGTAGCGTCGGCAATAGGCGATATTACAATGGGTGTGCCTCAGGGGTCAATTCTGGGACCCATTCTTTGTTTAATATATATCAATGATCTTCCACTAATTAGTGAATATGCAAAATTTACCCTCTTTGCCGATGACACCACAGTATCCTTTCGGGCTGACATTCTGGGTGCTTCCCTGGAGGGATCCCTGGTGGCGCGGGAAGGAGTTGAAAGCTGGTTCTGCAGCAATCGGCTTCTCATGAACTCAGATAAGACACTTAAAATCATTTTCTCTATGAGGGAACTTGGGCAGGTGGAGTCTGCTGACACAGCTAAATTCCTAGGAGTCACACTAGACCAACGTTTACATTGGGGTCATCACATCAACCAACTGACTTTAAAGCTAAACAAAGCTGCCTATCTAATAAGAGGGCTCAGTGATAGGGTCTCAGCAGCAGTTCTGAGAACTGCATACTTTGGTGTTTTCTATTCACACTTGTCATATAGTATTCTAGCCTGGGGACATGCATCTGATACCAAACGTGTGTTCGGTATACAGAGAAGGGTGATAAGGGTACTAGCTGGTCTTGCATATAGGGAGGACTGCAAGGCAGCCTTTAAACAACTTGGCATTCTCACCCTGCCCTCAGTGTACATTTTGGAAAACCTTCTGTATGTTAAACATAATACTCAGTCTTTTACTACTCACCAAGATATACATGGCTATAATACTCGCCATAGAACTGACTTTGTACCTTCTTACTGCCGTCTGGGAAGGTATCGGGATGGACTGTGCTTTTGGGGAATAAAATTATTTAATGCTCTTCCCTCTGAAATAAAATACTTACCTCTAAACAGTTTTAAAACAAAAATCAAAAAAGTTTTATTAGTGAATGCTTTTTATTCATTAGAGGAGTTTTTAAACCACATATTTTAAGGTGATTTTACTGTGTTTTTATACCATCATTTATTGTTTTAGTTATAGTCGAATTTTAATTTAATGTTCTTAGTGTTAGTACTGTTAAGTAGTCTGTTTTGACTTTACCTATGTATTTTTTGACTTGTGTAAAATTTATATTACTGGCATCAATAAAAATTATGATTGTGATTATGATTATAAGGAGTTTTTGATGAGGCACAGTATTGAAAGCTTTCGCAAGATCTATAAACATAGCTTTTAATATAAAGTTTAAAATAAGTGTAAACAAGTGCAACTGAAGACAACTTTAGAAAAGTCCTATTTGGTATCATCTATATTTCCATCAACTAATGATCAATAATGTTTTCCAACATAGACCTCTAGGTAATACTTAGTTTTCATTGAGATGTAAAACCCAAGATAACTTATCAGATCTCATAATGTCAAATGAAATTTTACCACGTAGAAGACAGTTCACACCAGAGGAATGGACAAGACTATCAAATTATTTTGTTGGAAACAACTATAGATATGGAGAAAATATTATAATACCCCGAAACTTGGGTCCAGTACAAATAAAAACCAATGAGGAGAAGATGGTAGAAGCTTTTTTCGAGAGCAGCCCTTTTAAGGTTATTATGAGTTGTGTTGCAGGGTATGGCTTGGGTGCAGTTATAGGTCTCTTTTCGTCAAGTACCAGACCGAGGTCCGTGACAAATGTGGAAACCCAAACGGCTCGTCAGGTTTTTAATGAAATGAAAAGCACAACTTAAAATGGAACCTATGCTGGAGGAGTTACTGGTGGCATGATTGGCTTAAGAGCCAGAGTGAAAGCTGGGGTTGTTGGTGCAATGGGATTTGCAGCATTTTTGACTGTTATAGACTATTACAAGCATTCAAGGTTTTAGACACTTATAGTTTTTTTAGTTTATTTAATTGTGAGGAATTTGTTATATTTATGTTAATAAAAAAAAAAAAAAAAAAAACGTACATTTAGCTATGACTTTATTACTGATTATATAACTAAAGTCTGTTTTACATTGCTAGTCGGAATATCATCCAATCCTATACTTGTTTAAGGCAAAAGCTAGACCCCAATAAAACAATAGAAATGCAAATCAGGCTTATATGCAAATTGGAAATAAACTTTTTAATAGGTAATCAGCTGTTAGGCAGAAGCTGCTTATGCTTTTCACTTATGTTTCTTATTGTATTGTCTTCAAGAGTGAGAAATGTAAAAGAGATTCAAATGAAATGTAAAGCTTCAAACTTTGCAATGACTACATATTAAATTTTAAGTATTGATTTTTAAGACAATGAAGGACACATTAAATACAAATTATTATTACCTGTCACCGTTTAAAATTCCCTGATTAGTGGCCCTATATCTACGGATTACCGTGCAATTCCTGCTCTGGTTCAAATCAAAACAATTCGATTTTTCCAAAAGGTCTTTGTTCGTCGACGTCTGCCTTTCGGTCCCACATCTGATGCATTTGGTTTTTTCCGTGGGGTTAATTAAGCTGCATGAGACACAGTGCCATTGCAGCACCGATGCAATCGCGCCCATCGCACTTGGCACATGGCTAATAACCCCATTTAAAAATGAAATTATGTCAGGAAACACGAACAGCTGATATTTTTAACTAGTATGGAAACAAATCGGCCATCCTTTTATTTTGTATGGATTTCTTTGGGTCAGCGCTCAGCACTTGCGCGTAAACAAATCACACAGCGCTCAGCGTCGGAATGACAGTTGACAGTTTTGGAATGACATTGACGTTAGCTGTTTAACGATTGATGGTACAAGTTTAGAGTAATATTTGGGTAAATATTCAATTGGTTTATATTCAATCAACAGTCATATAAAAAAATACAGAAAACATAAAGCGCGTTAATTTTTAAATAAGATCAAATTTAAAATTGCTACCAGTTCTTCATTACTTGGGGCAAGTTCAAAATTGCCACTGTGTCGTGAATATTTTTTAAATTGCTTTAGATCAAGTACTTTATTACCAAGTTTATACAAGCACCTTTAAAGTGGTTTAGTGACTATTGGTTTAACTTAATTCGCATGTATAAATACGCGTATATCGGTTTAGCTTAAATCGATTTAAATAAGTGGATGGTTCAGTTTTAAACCGCTTTAAACTACCGTGTAAACGTCACAAATGACTTAAATGCTTTAAAAAATAAATAAATAAACAGATATTTTAAGACAGATGCTAATTTTATGCCAAATAATTTTGTTATCACTTGATAAACTAGTCAACTTTTCTAGTAATAAACCAACTAGTCAGCTTAACCAATTTTTTTTCAAATTTCTAAGTTGGCAATGGTAAACAGCTGTTTAATCTTAAGGTGGAAACCGTTACTTAATCCTCACATGTAAAATAGCTAAACCGAATTGTCTCTAAACCGGTTTAGTCGCTAAAGTGGTTTAATTGCCCGTATAAACTTGCTAGTAGATTAATACTTCTTAGATAGGAAACTCCGTCGATTGAATGTTGCGCCCTCTGAATGTCGAGGAGTAGTACTAACCGGCAACGAAAATGAGTTTGTGACGTCATAGTGGCGGGAATTTTAAAACTTGACTAAGACGCCAAATTAGAATTTCGCCCTACTATACCGTGCGCTTAAAATTAGTGAGAAATGCGTGATTATTTCGAAAACTATACTTTTTTGCCTTCATATTAAAAAAAGTCCTCGATTTATCACTTTTTTATTTGCGTACTAGAATTTCTGAAAGACTCATACATTTCCTACATAATTTAATTAGGAACTTTGTTGTATAAAGAACAAAGTACAATTTACACAGGGTGTGACAAAAGATTTGAAAATGTATAAAGGTCAATAAGTAATGTTTCATATAATACATAACAAACTATTTTTCAATATTATAAGGCTCTAAATAAATTTCTGCTTAAAATGTTTTTCAACGGTGATGCTTTTAAGATCATTGCTTAGTTTGTTATATAATCATATACCCTATATAATAAGTACCGCGTTTTATATACAGTATTAATCACGTGGGTAAGTACAACACAGTTCTTCTTTCATAATTATGATTAAAGCTGAGATTTTTCTTCAAAATTTCCAAAATATAAGGTCCTCAAATGTTACACTCGGATATTTTGATATTATAGGCGAATACTAACTGCTATACACTGAATTATTTATGTATAGCAGTTAGTGTTTTTGGCTTCATCTGGGGTGCCTCAAGGATCGAATTTGGGGCCTTTACTGTTCTTACTTTTCATCAATGACCTTTCCCGCGCCTTAACTTGTGAAAACTTACTGTTTGCCGACGATTTGAAAATATATAAGGTGAAGTGGGGTAGATGTTTAGTAAAGTTGCGAAAGTTTAGGTTTATTTATTAATAAAAAATAAAGCAGAATCAAACGCAAATTTCTCGTTTTATTTAAAAAATCTTTCGTCTTTGCTTAATATATTACTGCAATTCTAACGCCTACTTTTTATTTTTAGAATAAACTATAATTTCTTTTTAAAACAAAGTCTATACTACACACTTCCTCTCTATTTTGGGGCAAGTCTGTAGACGACTGGTATCCTCGATATGCCTACTTTAGGAAGAATATGGGGCAAATGTGTAAAACTTACCTATATTGCGATTGTTTTAAAATACTAAGACTTGGCACAAAGTGACATGTAGGTGAATATTTTTTATTTATAAACACAAAATGAAAACAGAATATTCTATGCATTAATTATAACTAAATGTAAATCACTTAAACAAGTTTATAAGCATGAATTATTGAATATTATATGCAGAAAAATTTACATCAAATTTTATTAACCTCGCCGACCGGTTAAAACGGGATTTGGGAGAGACCTTATAATGTCGCTTCTGCTAACTACAGCATATCCTTCGGGATCTTTCCATGTGAATGTTGAAGAAGCCAAGGGGTCTAAAGTTAGCACTTTTTTGGTAAATTTTATTTCCAATTCTTCATCCTCTTTATTATGAGAGATCACTTGTCCGACAAAATATTTTTTTGATTTTTTCCCCTAAAAGGCAGACTAGCACCCAGTCATCTTCTTGTATATCTGTAGAAGGCTTACTGATTTGCTCCATACATGCATCAACTGCTTCCGCGTTTCTCATCTCTTCCTCTATTATATCATCATCACTTTCTTGGAATATAATTTCTTCATCACTTATGTCCTCTTCTTCATTCATGGAATTTGGTTTAAATTTTTTGCGCCGATTTTTATTTGATTTTGATTTTTGTTTTAAAACAGTCGAATCCTTTTCGATCAAGCGACGCATAACTTCCTCAGAAGTTATAACTTCGGCTCCAGAACACACTTTTCTTTTCTTTACTTTTTCGGGTGCGTTAGTCTCTTGAACTGTAGACAATAGCAATTCTTCGAAAGAGTATCGCTGTTCTGGTAGCCCTTGGTATCCACTTGGACCTGGTTTTGAATTAGGGCTTGACAAATGAGGATGATTTGTATCTTCTCTGTTAATATTTAGGGAATGTTGTCTCAAATTATTGGCAATAGCACTATTGTCCTAGATTTGACGGTCCTGGTTGCAATATATCCATCGACTCATCAGGAAATCTTCGTACCCCTTGATGTTGCTCCCATCTCTTGTAAAATAATGGATCGTACTTTTCCTTGTCAACAACACATGCATCAAATGGAAAAATACCTCCTTTCTTAAAACCATTAGATATAATTGGTTTGTTTCTTTCCATATTTGCAAACTAAGGAGCTAAATTTTTTCTTTGGAATTTGTCTTCCCTCATTATGCTTCTGCCAGTTGATCAACTCATACTCCCATCTAACTTTTAAAGACTTAAAAATACTGAGGTCAAGCGGTTGTAGAATATGGGATGAATGGGGTGGTAATTTAAGAATGATCACCCCATTCTCCCTGGCTGCTCTAATTAATCTTTCATCCACGTGGGACGCGTGACCGTCATATATCAACAAGACTGGTCTTTCTGGGCCAAAGGATTCTAACAAACTTTGTTTAAAATATTGTAGAAATATATCGGATTCCATCCATCCGTTTGCTGTTGTGGCATACGTTATTCCAGGGAATTCTTCATCACGTGGAGCAACCCATTCCTGCCACTATATGCACCTATTTTTTGCCTTGAAAACTATTAACGGTGGCGCCTTAAACCCATCTGCACTAACAGCCATTAAGACTGTAATAATTTGCCTTCCACTGCCTGCAGTTGTTCTAGAAGATGGAGATCCTCTTTTGCCTACTATTTTTGTCTTGCTTGGATCTAGACAAAAATTGGTTTCATCAACATTCCATATTTGCCGTGGTTTGTCGTGCAAATTTAAGGAATTCAACTGTGTTTTTAAAATATCAAAGTAGCCATTAATTACGAATGGATCTAAGCATTTCCTTCTAGCAAACTCCACTGATTGGGGTTTTTCAATGGATAAATTGTGGCGCTTCGAGAAACTTATAAACCAATCTTTACCTGGCCGGCCTGCTTTAAATGGCGTTTTAAGTTTATTTAGAATGACATACTTTTCAACAATATTAAATACATCTCGTCGAGTTAGTCCCCATCCCCATTTTTCCATTGTTATTAAACATTGAGCAAGCTTTTCTTCTAGCTGGAAATCGCTGCACTTCTTCCCATCGTTAAGCTCTTTACACCTCGATAACCTCTTCGATGATAGCTCATGGTCATTTGTGGAATGTTATATTTTTTGTGCGCGCCGTATTGAGTTATCAAACCTCTCTCAATTTCATTTAAAGCCCTTTTTAATGTATCTGTAGTGTATGAAGTTTTTCTACTTGAAGTTCGTTTATAGTTTCTAACCATGTTTGCCTGAAAATAAGGAAAAAATATAGATAATTAATAATGAAATTTGCTAATCGTAGGAAAGGGGTAAGTGTGTAGAATGCTACACACTTGCCCGCCTTAATCACTACACAATTGCCTCAATACGTTTTTTTCATGGGGCAACTGTTTAGTAAACAAAATATTTAGGTTAGTAGTAAAAAATATTAAAAATATGAATAGATATACAATAATACATACCTAGAGGTATGTCAATATATACCTAGAGGTATCTCTGTCAAAACTGATACTTATAGGAAATGGTATTGTGATCGTCGGATGATAGTCGATTAATCTATAACACTCAAATTATTTAACGTTGTAAAAAATGCCTTCCGAATTTAAAAAGCACGACACACCTGGTGTATAAAGAATAAACTTAAAGTAAATATATCTAAATGTAAAGTAGTGACATTCAATCGTCAAATCAATCAATGACAATTAGAGCATTGTGAAAATATACATGATTTGGGGGTTACATTTGATACCCAACTGACATTTATTCCCCACACTCAGTCAGTCCTCTCATCCGCAAATAGAGTTTTAGGTTTCATAATGAGAAACTGTAAACAATTCACTAAGATCTCTTAAAACACTTTTACTCACTAGTTCGATCAAGATATATATCAGATTCATGTTATGGCTCTAGAGAATGTTCAAAGAAAATTCCTCAAATTTTTGCATTTGAAGGAAACTGGAGTCTATCTTCAAAGAGGATTTGATAATGCTCTTTTACTGTCTCAGTTTAATATCGATTCTCTTAATTTTAGAAGGATGCTTGTTTCTAATAACTTTATATATAAGCTTACTCACAATCTTATTGATTCGACTCATCTTTTATCAATGTTAAACTTTAGAGTGCCAAGATGTAACTCACGGCTTACCGAAACATTTTATTGTCCTCATTCGAGAACTAACATAGGTAAGAAGTCACCAATTTTTGTTATGACCACAATAACAGCATCTCTGCTCTGTGCGATATACATAACTGTTAGACAAGTAGGTATTTTCACTAGGGAACTTTTTTCCCCTCTTATTTAAGTTAGATGTGTAGGTCTTATAGCTTAAGCACATATTGTATTTTTCAGTTTTTTTTTTTCATATTTTATATCTGTTACTTGGTGTGCTAGCTTTGTTCTGTAAATGGTTTTGTACTGTTGAACAATAAACAATAAATAAATAAAATAAAATTATTAAGTTTATTACAAAAATATGAAATATGCTTTGACCAGTCCATAAATCCTGAAGAATTTAGTGTTATTTGATATATTAAAGAAGCTGTTTGTTATAGATTCTGGTTTTTTAAGTTTTGTGCTAAACATTATTGAGTTAATGAAAATATTATGCTTGTATTTGTAATTTGCCCAATAGCAGATTTGTATCATCCATCCACATATCTGTGATGCAAAAATTAGGATGATTCAATTCAATAATATTTACATAATTTAAAAAGATCCTAGAATATTGTCTTGAGACCAACGCACTTTGTAATATCTCGGATTTCTTAGTTATATACAACTACTCGCCTAGTTGTGTCACTTAAACACGATTTAAATAACTTGAGAGCCTGTCCTGTAATTTCATAAAACCAGATATTTTAAATATATGTCTAACCAGTCAAATGTCTTTGATAGATCCAGGAATATACCTAGTGCAATGTTGTCGTTTTCCAAGTATTCCAAAATAGCCCGAGTAATTTGAATATAGATCTGTTTGTGTAGATCCTTTTCCAAGATAACCATGTTGATTTTTAGAGAAAAGATTATAAACATTCATAAATTCTGTAACTATTATAAGGATATTAATATTTCCTCTTAATTTTTAAAACTAAATTATATATAAGTTAATTTTTATTTGGCGTTACTGAAGTTAGTGGCATACTTCTAGGGTTTTCTCTAATATTTCTCTCAGTAATGATATTAGGAATATCCCACTCTTTTTGAAATTTCCTGTAATTCAACGTTGAATGCGGCCAATATTTTTAATCCCAAGGTAACATTAACACACAACAAATTGTATAAACGCACATTGAGATCTTGTAAATTTCTCAAGACTTTTACTATAAATTCAACCACCTACAAGATTAATTTGAATTCCCGATTCCATCCACTACTAACGATTAATAATAAATAAACAAACCAAATTTTGTTTTAAAAAATATATATTATTTAATATTACCTCTCATAGTTTTATTTAACCTTAATTTTATTTTATTTTTATTTTTATTTAAAAATATGTAAGTCCTTATTTATAATAATAATTAATGACAATATCGTAAAAACAGTTTGCAGGGAAGGAGATTATATTTTAAAATAGTGAAATGACTGAACTATTAGGTTACCTTAGTAAGGTAACTTAGACATTTCGAATTTTTCTTTCACATTTTGGCAATTACTGACAGAATGTATTTTACATTAATTTTAAAACCTCTACTATTAGATAATAACAAACACAACAAGTATAATAATCATTACGATTACATACTGTATGTCCTAATAATTAACGAAAAATTTGGATAGACCATAAATAGGAACACTCTTAATCTCTAATTTCCTGTCCTAAGTTAACCTGGGTAAAACTGGTTCCATCTAGAAAAACAAATTTAAACCATACTACCCTATTAACAGTAGATATATTATTGCTAACTATAAAAAAAATCTATTCTACGTTGACCACATATAAAAATATGTACTTTGCCAGAAAGGCACATACTGCAACAACGGCTGACAAATAAGCTTGGCAAGTGGAATATTTTGGCTTAAAGCATTTAGGAATGCACCAATTTTATTCTTACTATATTTCTCATAAAACGGGGATCGAATCAAGTATAGTAGTAAAAGGATTGTCCTCTTAGACAGTTGCAATTTTTGTTTTTCACTTAGACCTTTAAGAGATTTTCTGTGGGTGGATTTGTACAGTTGAAGGCTAAAATAAATAATCAAATAACAACTTAATTAACATCTTTGTGGATTCATTTACCTTGTCAAGTCCATTGCCATTGATACCATCCAAGGCTTCCAGCTCCTGGTACCGAACATACCCATGGAAATTAAGTGGAGCAGTGGCTTAGATATGTAAAGCGTTTCGGCGATAAGTTGCCTTTTTAGTAAAACTCCTTCAGTCTGTGTCTCACTAGTAGGCAAAGAAGTTTTGGAAACTTCAACGGGTTTCCAACTTCTCAAACCTAAATCACTATAGTTGATTACACCGTTACAGCAATCATTATATTATTACCTAATGGAGGGGACGACTCAACTTTTCTAACCACTCTACCTGACCTCTTTAGGGTGAATGTCACAAAACTTTGACTAATGTCCGACGCGAGGCCTGTGGAATTGGCATTTTGGTCTTTTGATAATTGAGTTCTTTGTAATGGTGGAATAATTGGGTTCTCGATGGTGGTTTCCTTATGTTTATATACTAGCAATAGCCTGGCCACACATCTAAGAAAATTTTATAATAAAATTGTTATTTTAGTATTTAATGACTAGTAATGATCAGTAAATATTTGATATGTCTATGCTGCTTGCTTTTGCCCTTTGTTATCTCTTTACAACCATTTTAAAAATATTTGAAGGTAGGTCCCAAAATTCTTTATTATTAGTAAAAGTAGCAGCAAATGTACAAAAACATTCCAACAAGTTTTTAGTCTTAAAAAGGGAACACATAGATCATTTGTCTGTTTAGTGAAATGAGAGTGTAATTTTTTAAACTTCTTAAATATCCTGTTTACTACCATACAATTTTAGACATTTAAATTTCAAAAAATCATAAATTTGCTTATTGTACATGTTCAGCGTCCGAGTAACAACATCATATAAACTCTAAGAATTTTCTACAATTTTCAGGTATTTGAGATCATATCATATGTGTTGAAGACTTTTGCAGTAAATTTTACAAGAATTGATCTTCTTAATTTGTTTTCTAATCTTCATAGTTTAAAAACTAAATGTATCTTTTCTTCCTGGCATTTGAATCTATTTTATGTTTATATTTTTGGGGTGTCACTTTTCATTTTTTGCAGACATTTCATACAATTGATTTAATTTTTGCAAGAAATTGTTATAGTAAACCATAAAGAAAATTGGAAATATTGTTCCCAACTGTGCATTGCCAGAACCTGACAATAAACAATTCCCTCGATAATTTTAGCAATACCCCAAATGATAGTTGGCAATAAAAAGAGTTTAGCTGGAGCTTTGATCTAAAAGAGCAAATCATTTACATAATTGAGAAATTAAATTGGCTTCACAATGAGGTACCACAGTTATTTTTACCCTTTCTGTAGATAATACTCATGGTCTATGAAATATAAGTTTAATACTTGGATTTCATGGTCAACATAGTTAAATGCCTTACTGTACAAAAAGAGAACAGCATCATAATTGAGATCATTAAATGAATACAGTATGTCTGATATAAAATTAACCCATGCCAAGCATTGTGTTTTTGTATCCGAAAAAAACAAATTCCTCATTATTAAATAGCTCATAAATATAATATCTTTTAAATCTTTCAAGTTTAAATCTTTAAGATAGAGTGTCAGAAGAAATTAAATGCTTGTCTTCATATCTGAGCAACTGAACACTGTTCAAGAAGAAAGTAAAAATCTTTTACAAAGAGTGACACAGTAATCTAAGAAAAAACCATTGTTCTGTTATTCAGTATAAAGCAGTCAAGAGCAGAGATGTCCGAAGGTTTCAAAACTGCAAATGGGATGGAAATACCAATTCTATATGTTGAAACTATGTCTTAATGAATTTTTAAACTGGTCTTCTCATGTAATATCATTATTAAGTAAATTAAATTCTATAAATTATGATATTAGGGTAGTTAGAAAGTATATAAACTGCGGCAGAGAGACAGTATGATGAAAATGTATTTGTATAGCAAGAGCATATAGTTTGAGTGATTAAAAATGAAATATATCAAATAGTAGGTGGGTCCTGGGTCCTTAGGGAATTAAAAGTAATAAGAGTCTTTCAGTTGTATATTATTGAATGTTTAGGATTAAAGAAGTAAGGATCATTTCATAGCTTTCTAGTACTCCGATTAACATAATATGCTTAGCCAGTATAAAGGTATTTAACAAGAATTTTCAAATAAGATTCCAGATTTGGTTTACAACAGTTTACATAATAAGTATGATTTAAAGAAAAAAATTCTGAAATTGTTGATATACGATTATTTCAATCAATCAATCTGGAAACTTTTGTGCTATAACATATACAGGGTCGGATTTAACTTTTTGCCGGCTATAGGCTAATATATTTTTGCCGCCCTAATTTAATATTTTAAAGTCAATATTTTTTGTATATCGGAGGCATTATATTATTAACAAAAACAAAGGTAAGGACACAAAGTCACGATCTCATCAAATCCATATAATTTCTTAAAAAAGCTTAAAAGCTACACGTGTTTCGCTCCTGTCGGAGCATCATCAGGCCTAGACCTACACAGATCACATTACAACTCAATGTTGCTTTTAAGCTTTTTTAAGAAATTATATGGATTTGATGAGACCGTGACTTTGTGTCCTTACCTTGGTTTTTGTTTTCGTTTGGTCTCTTGGAGAAAAATGGATGATACGTTTCTATTATATTATTAATGTAAACTACATTAGAACTGCTTATAAACATTTAATAAACACATTTAACAAAAGTAAACTGTAACACACAAACACAAAAAAAAAACACAAAATTTAACAAAAGTAAAAGGCAAAATTAAACAACAATTATTCTTTAAAACAAACACATTTTATAGAATATACAAAAAAATAAAAATTAAAAATAAAATATTAAAAAATAAGTCTGATATTTTTTTTCGAACTTTCTTTTCTGCAAAATCATTAATGATATCAATAAAATTTATGTTATTTGTCACATCTGGTTCAATATTTAATATTGCCAAAGCTTCTAGTCTTTCTTGTTCGAGGGTTGATCTTAAATATGTCTTAATGCATTTCAAACAAGAGAAACTTCGTTCAGCAGAACAGTTTGAGACCGGTAAACAAATGCACATTCTAAATACACTCATATAGTTCTAAAATGGAGCACTGGGTGTCTTTTTTAGAATGTAACACATGCTCCAGAAAATGTGATGCTTCACCTTCAAAGTTTATGTCTAGGTCGTTGGGATAGCTCTCCTGTAGGAACAGAACAGTTTTTTTTAATTCACCCGAACTCATATTCCTCAGTTGAGTAATATCTAGGAAAGAAATTTTTTTATTAAATTCTTCGTAACATGCTCGCCGTTTGAGAATTTCAACTAGAAGGGAATCAATTATATGTAAAAAGGTTGAAACTCTAAATTCATCTCTTCCAGTCAAAACTACCTCGTTATCTCTAGTTTCACCAGGTCGTAGTTTAGCTATTTTTCTCCGTTTGTGGTCTTTTTCGTACGTTACTTCACTTAGTACACAAATTTTCTTCGCATCGTTTTCATATACGTCAAATTTGTCTCGGACTGATTTGAACAACACAATTAGAGAATCATATAATGTAATGGTTTGAATTATATTTGTCTCTACTTTTTGTAATGATGTATTTAGCACATTTATCCTTTCCAGAAAAAATCCCCAGAATACTATCATAAAAGTGGTTTCAAAGCGCTCAAGTTTTTGTTGAAGCGATTTTTGCATCATTACGAGTTATTGGTTTTTGTGCAGTATCTTACTCAAACCAACATAAAGTTTATAAAACTTTTATTCTATAAAACTTTATGTTGGTTTTAACACATGTTTAAAGTTTTACAGGCGTCATCTCTAGCAGACCATCTAGTTGTAGATAAGTCTTGTTGCACTTTGATTGTAAGTGACTCCATCTCACAGTCGACGCACCAAAAAAATTATACAATTCTTGTAAAACTGAAAAAAAGTTTGTTGCTTCTAAGCAACATGCAGCTGCTACATTTCCAACTAAATTGAGGGAGTATCCAGAACAAGCAACATAATAAGCTTCTGGACATACATCCTTGATTTTCGCTTGTAGGCCATTATATATTCCTGACATGTTTGCGGCATTGTCATAAGACTGTCCCCGATAGTCGATTATTTGAATATTTAGGTTTTTAAAACTTTCCAGCAAAGTATTAAACATATCTGCTGCTTTATGTCCAACATTTGGAAGAAATGATAAAAACCGCTCCACTGGAACACCGTCTTGGCGTACATATCTAACAATTAATGCAAGTTGGTCTATATGGGCTATATCTGGGGTGGAATCTACAACAATAGAAAAATATTTAGCCTGTTTTAATTCTTCTACTATAACATCTTGCACTCTCTTCGCAATGATTTTAATAAACTCCTCATATGTTGTTTTTGAGAGGTAATTTGTGGTACCCGAACCTTTTCCACCATAACGAGCAATATGGTCAGCTGAAAAGGGGTCGAACTGGGCCAAAAGTTCTATGCACATAAGGAAATTTCCATTATTAGTCGTTCCAAGTTTCTCCTCTTTGCCTCTTAAACATAAACCTCGCGAAGATAAAGACTTTACAACTGCTACTACTCGCTCCAGGACACTTCTCCAATAGGAAATTTCATTTTGTGTCCCTTTACCAAGTAACAAATCAATCCTTTCGAGTTTATTTTGCCGGCATAAGAAATTGTAAGCACATGCTTTATGGCTGGTTGAATTTTCATGTTCCTGAACCCTTTTAACCACATTTTTCCAGTCATAAAAGCCACCCGAGCCAAACTGAGAACCAATATTTTTTAAAAGCAAGCAAGCAGCACAAAACGACCTAATTTTTCCGAATAAACGATCCAGTTTCGGCTAGTTTTTTCACCATTGGGTAATTTTCTTCGGAATACTGATATTGGGCAATATCGTGTCTGATCTGAGTAGACATGTTTGCTATTTGAAAAATTTAATTTTTTGATATCCTGTTTGAAATTCTGATTGGCTATATAGTTACATGTATATTCGTTTATTATCCAATTACTAGGATCTTCTGATATGTTGACAGAAGGTTCGCTATCTTCTTTTTGTGCTGAAGATGGTGTATGTAATTGGTCCTACAGGTCGCGTGTAATTATTAAATCAAAGATTTTTATTTCAGTGGACTGTATAAAATATGTATATTAAAATAAAGTAAAAATGCCAAGGTGGTGGCGTAATTAAAAAAAATACGAAAGTAAATCGTCGTGCGTAAATGACGCGAACCAAAAGAAAACCTCTTCCTGCGATTAGATGGAAAGGCTAAAGTCAAGTGGCGGCACCGCACAAACGAACGACGGAGACGGTCCCGATGGCACGATTTTGCGGTTCCAGGAAATCTTGAATCGTTGTCCCCGCGTTGGCGAAAAAATAAAATAAATGAAATCCCTAACATTTTACAAATCTAGACAGATGGTCCAGGACTACACGCATCTTCTGGCGTAGAAAATGTAGTCGGTGGTTTTAGATGGACTCTAGGTAAATCTACAGAATTAGAGCAAGAATCTTCCTGTAATTTCTGGTCGTCCTGCTCCTGTGTATCCGAGTTGGTTAGTTTCTTAAACATGTCTTTTATTTTTAGGGGTCTTTTTAAGAACTTCTTCCGTTTTCTTTTTTTTTTTTCCTCTCTTAAATATTCCTATTGGTCGTTTTCGTCCATCACTCATCTTTGCGGTTTATTGGACCTAATACAATATGAAGCTATTATATACCTATTTATCACTAGGATGTTAAAAGCATTTAATTTAATTTAAAACTATTAAGCCAAAGCATATCTGCACCTGTGGAGCATCGAAAACAAAATAGAGGCAATTTCGGGCAGTCCATTAGCCTTTTTTAAAAACTCTGAAACCCGTCGATTTTATTTACAAGCTCCTAAGGGGGAGTGGCACCAATCCTAATGTCTCTGTTTAAAAAAATAAAAAAATATTTTTTTTTAAATTTATAATTTGTTTATAACTAATAGATAAATGAATAATTTGAAATAGAAAGGTACAAACAGTTCTTTCCTAACTAAATTGTTTGGTTTTTACCACATGTCAAAAATGCTAAATGAACTTTTTCTAACTCACTTATAAAATAAAGACCAGAACTTAAAACTAACGTATGCCCAAAATTGCCTCTGTTCCGATTTCCATGCGTCACTTTGTATTTAAACAAAATTGTCAAAATTTTACCTAAATCGCTATACCTCTTAATAAAAGTACAAAAAACAACTTAAAAACGTCTACTAAAAATAAAATGATTTGCACTCAGTCCCTGAATTCACCCTCTGTTCTATTTGTTGACAATATGATATGAATTTAAAATCCTTTTTAAACTTGAAAACGAAGAATCAAAAAAAGAAACCTACCTTTTTATTGTTTACAATTTACAATTCAGCTCCAGTCTGCTCTAGAGCTCTAATCTACACCCAACCCCAACCTCTTCTAACTTGTAAACATCGAGTAAGTAAAATCCGCAATTCGCAAACCAAAACTGTCAACAATTAACAATTTATTAAAAATAATACAAGTTTGTAGAAAAAACACCGGCACTTATCTAACAAATGTAAACCAAAAAGCGACGGCGGCTCCGATCTGTGCAATATAATACATGTATATGCCTGCTGATTTAAGGAAAGGCTTTCCTGGAAAGCCTATGCTGCATATAGGTTAGGCCGAAATTCGAGTGTTTTAATCAAAATAAGCCTGCCTATGACGAGTGAATTCGGCCAGATTTTTTTAAACTATTTTTTTTTTAAACGTGATTTTGCCGCCCTTGGCTTCAGCCTACTCAGCCTTTGCGTAAATCCGCCCCTGAACATATAACTTATGCCATTAAAAAAAACTTACTTAAATACTTGTATTGCGACAACAACAATCCATTTTCCAGTGTTGCCCCATATTTTCTGCACAGATAACTCACAAAACACCTCTGAATATTCAACTACTGAAAGCCATAGTTTTATTTTGTCGACGCTGCTTTTAAGGGTGGAGTTTACATTTTTCCTAATAATATTGTCATTTAACAGTACCAATAGATTTGATAAGCAGTAAATCAACTCGGAAACAACATGAGAATTGTTAATTCTTCCTAAAAAATAAAAAGGAGAATTATATGTAGGGTTTATGGTGATATAAGTGGTGTGCAGAAGTATTACCTGCTAGAAAATAAGAAACCCACTTGGCAGTGGTTTCCCAGTCGCCTGCGGCCTGTGGGTTTTTTGATACCCACGATTTGTAAGAGTTTACTAGTTCTGGCACTGAAAGTAGCAGGGAACTCATTGTTTAACCAACTGCAATTTACAAATCTAGTAAAAGTAGCTGCTATACATGGATTTTGTCATTCACCACAAGGTTTTCAAACAAATGGGGTATACTGCTTTTTTTTACTTGAGTGTATTAGAAGCTCCACGCCGAGTGCAAAGATCAAATGAATGAATATTTTGCTATAAAGCGTAGATAAGGACGTAAAGTGGTATAAATGAATCTTATTTGTTTTCAAGTACTTTTCATTAAAAAAAAATATATATAAATAAACTTTCAAACAGCTGATTTGGGGTTTGACAGATGACGTTTAAATGACAAGTACAGACCAAGAAGACTGAAGGGAGGAGTTATATCTCGCCTGTGCTGTCTATACAATCATTTTTATTACTATTTTTTCCTCGCTTAAATTTAATTAACACTGAGTTTAATTCTACTCCATTAAATAGTGAACCGTCCAGTAACTTACGATTTATTTTGCTAAAATATGGTCAAATCTTAACTCAAGTGTATAGTGTAAGTATAGGCTTTTGTTAACCTTAAATTGTATTGATTTTCTATTAAATGGATCGAAAGTTTTTCCTGCCAACTTCAAGTTATTTGAAATCCTGCCTATATCACAAAATAATAAATAATCAGCGGTTTGCTTAAACCGAAGTTTGGCGCCAAGTTCAAATTAACCCAAAATCAGTTAGCTTTGTACAGTAACACTTACGCCACTATACACAGGGCTAATTGGTTCTAAGTTGCTACTGATTAAGAATAAATGAATTAATTAATGGATGCAGTTGATTTATTCCAATATGTAACCTCTCTCTCCGCTAATGGTTGTTGACATTAGAAACATCCTAGAAACCGGCATTTTGATTGATCAATAATTCCGAAAGGTTATTATTCCGCCAACGTAACTTCAAAATCATTCAAGTATCATAAGTCTCACAATGAAAATAAGTTTTTGCACCGATCTGGATAAGAGCGTCGTAGTGGCCAACTGTGAAAAACGCGGCTGGATTCAAGTGGGTCCGGAAGATGACTGGAACATTTATTGGGCGGGCACGCAAACTTGCCGCAGCTTATTTAGCGTGGACAGTGGGTATCGGATGAACGATAATCAGTAAGTTACTTAAGTTTTATCGATTAATAAAAATTGTGTCACACAGCAACTAATGTTAGCATGGCTGTGGCAAGTCTAACAAACACTAATATTCACTTAACTTCAGTAACAAAAACTCGGTACAAACGTATTCACATAAGCAATCTTTATTTAATTAACTCCTTATCCTGTAGAACTACCAATACATATATTTACTCAATCTCAAATTTACTGTTGAGTTGCTTGTAGTTAACTTATTTTGCTATACGACATTTTTTACAAGATTCAACTTACCTAGGTTTAGCTCCTCTTTAACTGTCTTCCTTCCGGCTTTCCATCTCGCCACTGTCATGTTTCATCTATGTTAATTGAATTTTGAATTCTTCATTTCAGGATCATAAACCATTTCCCAAATCACTACGAAATATCGAGAAAAGACTTACTAGTAAAAAACATAAAAAGATACAGACGAGACCTGGAAAAAGAGGGCAACATACTGGCAGAACGTGGAGACGCCAAATATCTCTATTTGGACTTTATCCCAGTAACGTTCGTGCTACCGGCCGATTATAACATGTTCGTCGAAGAGTACAGGAAGGCACCGCAGAGCACATGGATCATGAAACCTTGCGGTAGATCTCAAGGTTCCGGGATATTTTTGATCAACAAACTGTCCAAGTTGAAACGCTGGTCCAGGGAGTCTAAGACGCCTTTCCAGCAGCAACTGACCAAAGAAAGCTACGTCATTTCCAAGTATGGAATTTTGAGATAAATTAGTAGGTCTTACAGGTTATGTGATTGAGAGATCTCTTTTTTCTTGCATCCAACGTGACCTGTAAAACTTGCCTCTTACTACTAACAATTTCTTCCCTTACCAATCTACAGCTGATTTTTGTAGATACATCGACAATCCTTTGCTGATCGGAGGTAAAAAGTTCGATCTACGTCTATACGTGCTGGTCACATCGTTTCGCCCATTAAAAGCATATCAGTTCAAACTGGGCTTCTGTCGCTTTTGTACTGTGAAATACGACTCTAGCGTAGCCGAACTTGATAACATGTATGTCCATCTGACAAATGTTTCGGTACAAAAGCATGGGGTAAGTCTCTTTCTCTCTTCCCTTCTATTCTTCCTACTACTGCGTCTTTTTCCAGGGCGAGTACAACTCACTTCATGGCGGTAAGCTCAGCGTGCAAAACTTGAGACTCTACCTAGAAACCACCAGAGGAAAGCAAGTGACCGAAAGACTCTTCGACCAGATAAGCTGGTTAATCATTCATTGCCTCAAAGCGATCGCTCCGGTAATTTCGACCGATCGGCACTGCTTCGAGTGCTACGGTTACGACATTATCGTCGATAACAAGTTGAAACCTTGGCTAATCGAGGTAATCCATTTAGCAACGTATTTGTATTTTTAAAATCTTGATTTTCTTGGCAGGTTAATGCCTCTCCCTCATTGACATCCACTACAGCAAACGACAGAATTCTGAAGCATAAATTGTTGGATAATATATTTAATATTGTTGTTCCACCGTCTGGAATACCTGAGTAAGTATTTGATGAAGTATGGGGACATAAGATGTAAGGGTCAAGTTCCTATAGATCTCTCCGTTTAAAAAATGCTTTAATGTTATCTGCGTTGATACGCATCTGAATATATGAAGAACTGCTTGTGTCACAACAGAGGTTACTCCGTTTCCAGAGTCCGTTCACTCTGTTTACCGAGTCGTAGCTACGGTCGAGATAAAACTTGAATTGACCAATGAAAAAGGAGCTTGCAGGTCAATTTTTTACGTCATTTGTCATTGCGGTTATTAACAAACTTGGGCAAATATTTAGCATATTACAAGAAAAATACAGAAAACCGCAGTTAGGTAAAATCGAATATGCCTAGAGGCGATTAGTATAATAAGTTTATATCGAACCAATTCATGGCGTCAAGCTTATAAACCCTTAAAAGACTGAGTTGCTACTATGTACTAGAAGGAGAAACCTAACATTCGGCACCTATAAACTATTAGGTACCTTTAAGTGTCATCTCTTAACAGCAGCGGAGATTATTGTGGACTTATAAACTTAACAATATTGGCAGCGTATATCGCAGAGTATGCCCTACTGGTATGTAAGATCCCACTACAAAGCCCTGATCCAGCTTTGTTATTCATTCTGGAGCCATCTGTGTACCAGATGGTCCCCCTATTTAGCAATGCAGGAATGCTGCCACTCCTCTCTAGCTGCAATGTGCGTCACGAATCCCTCGCAGTCCACAGTCACTGGAGCCATGCAGTCACTGCCCATCAGAAGGACAGGACATTCCGCGTGACCGGTCTTGCCAGCACGTAGTTCGCCGAGGACGTATAGCCTGTACGCAGTCCTCATTGCCTCGAATTGCACAACGAGGTCCAGAGGCGGAAGGCTTACCAGAGTCTCAAGCGCTCTAGTTGGCGCCGTTCGCATAGAACCCGTTATGCTGAGACATGCAAGACGTTGGACTCTGTCCAGTTGAGCACGAATTTTCGCATTCTCCGTACATGGCCACCAAACGATAGCCCCGTATGTGAGAAGAGGTCTCACAATGTGCGAGTAGATCCAGTGGAGGATCTTAGGAGACAGACCCCAGGTATTGCCGAAAGCCCGCCTGCAGGCCCATAGCGCGCAGGTGGCCTTCTTCATTCTGGTGTCTGCATGATCGTGCTAGGAGAGTTTGGGATCTAACTTGATTCTCAGAAATCGAACTGTCCTGGAGAAATGCAGCTGCACGCCACCTAGAGATATAACAGGAGGCGTGCCAAAGTTACGTCTCCTCGTGAATAGTAGGAGCTCTGCTTTTTTGGGGTTAATCCTGAGACCCCCCGATTGAGACGGCGTCTCTCCCTGGGCAAAGGATTCCCAAGGGAAAGATTAGCATTGACATTTGTCAAATTTCTACAAGTCATTTGTCGTCTACTGTCATTAACAAATTTACTTCTTGCCAATGTTGTCGTTTTTTGTACTTTTCATTCTTGCACATCCATTTGCCTGTATTTTAAATCTAGAGAGTGTACACCAGGAATATGAAATCAATACATACAATAAAAGAATTTAATCTCTCTTTTACGCCTTTATTTTATACGTCAAACTTTTGATAAGTAACTTAATGGCAACGTCAATTAGACAATGACAGGGGAGACGTATAGGCTGCCGTAACATGTAGCAACTCACGTTTTGGAGTTGTAAATCTACCTTTATGTTGGTGTCAAATTTCTACATGTCATTTGTCATAACAGTCATTAAGAAATTTATAAATTTAGCGCTAATTGCCTTTTTTCCTATTGAAGAAAATCATTCTTTTACCTCTATTTGCCTCTATTTAATAGAGAAATATTTTGAATATAAAGAGTACACACCAGCATCATGAAGCCAAAAGACTATTTTATTTGAACTATACGTCAAAGTTTTGACAATGACATTAATGACAAATGAGGTAAAGATCGTTAAAACCCTTATGTCAATTTCACAAAGAAGTGATCTGATCATGTTTAAAAAGCTCTTATCGTTTATCTATGATCGATGATCCTTGTTTTGAGTTGATGGTGGATGTGTATAACAGCCAGTAGGTATCTCAAAATATCACTCGTGAGCATTGGCGAGTTGTCAGTATGAAATAGACTCTGCATTTTGCTATCTTTTTTAAATTCAAAATGGGACGTCAACTCTTCATTAGCCAACATTGGCCATAAAGCGTTCATATATGCGCTATATATCGTCTGGATGTAGCTTTAGGACACCACGTAGCGTGCAATGGTAGCAGAGATTAAGCTTGATTTATAAGTTTGTGCGACGTAACGGAATCGTCATTGGAGATTGCGTAAACTCAACTTGACGCAAGCAGTATAAAATTTATGAGAGTAATTGATTTCTCTTTTTTTTTCTAGCGTCCGATGGAACAAAATACCATCATCAGAGGCCCTGGGCGATTTTGAACTTTTAATAGATGAAGACCTGATCAGTTTGAACGAAGGTGCTGAGAGCGGGTTCGGCAAAAATGCCTCCAAATGGAAATAGGCTTTAGAATTAAAGAAACCATCGTTTTGTTGTTAAAAATATTAAGTTTCACACACTCGTTTATTTGAAAATAATGTACAAAGTACCCAATTATAAGTCAAAACACTGAATTTTTTACTTTAACTTATTATACTTTTCATGAACAGTCGCAACGGCATCTAAAATTTAAAAAAATTAATCAATAAGGAAACTCTAATATCTGCACCCATATTACCATTTAATCTTTCCAAGTAGTTTGGATATTTCCTGAAATGCTCCTTAAGCTGCTTACTTTTACCCAGTATGTTTCGATATTTTTCCGAGAGATATTTTACATTTTCTTCTTCATCGATTTCCAATTCGCTTAGGGAGTCAAACAGTAATTTTTCCCTCACCATTTCTTCATGCTCCTTTAATTTTCCTTGTAATATATTTAAGACGTAACTCATACATTCGTTGTTAATATCTACAAACGTTCACTGATTAGTATTAAATATTCTAAAGTTACATTTCTATCGAATGAGATCTGTATGGATCACTTCTTCTTGGGTCAAAAAGAATAAAGGAGAGAGACGCTCTAGAAGAGAAATTACAATTTTCAAGAACAGAAAATATGTTCTTAGCCGCAACTCAAAAGCAACTGAAATAGGGACAACTTGTTTTGATGCCAAAATATTTTCAAACAGTAAAACCTTTGGGAAAAGGATGGACATACTTAAGAGTAATGTCCGATTTAAATATCGCCCTAATATTCCGAGCTTCGCTTCACTGAACTGTCAACTGCTTCCTAGGGGCGACGCGGCTATTTATATACTCGGCTGACCATGATTCCGGAAGATTCGCTGACCTTCGATGCGTCTGCAGAGATGTGGTGCGGTCTGCTTACTTCATTCCGGAATTCATGACGAGAAACAGGTGGTATTGGCGACGTTATCGTTACATTACATTATTTGATAATCTACTACCTGATCCTTTTAGAAAAATTGTGGAAAAAGTGGTTTAAGTAATGTTAAAGATTTGTTTAATGAATTTAGTTAATAATTTGGGTAACATTGTTGTTCTTCAATAAGGTACCTTATTTGTTAATATTTAATGAATGAACTTTTATGTTAATATGATCCTTACCAAAACCGATCTCAATTTTCGCTTTCTTCCTTGTTGCTTCCTCACTGAGCACCTCTTTAATTAAACACAGAGACATGATATTATCGGACGTAAACTCGGCCTCACCTTTTCTGAAACATTTTTTAAAATTTTCACTTGCAAATAAAATTAACATTATCCAGACTTACTTGTATAAACACACCAGGACGGTATCCATCATGCTCGACTGGAAAATCAGTTTATTTCCCTCGGAACTTTGGTATTTTTCGGGAATTTCTGGAAGGCATTGAGTTATCCAGTTGTGTACCTCGGCAAGAGAAAACGTCCCTTTTATTTTCAACGTGCTACGCGGCCTAAATTAAATTAAAATAAAGTTATTTGTCATTTGTGCAAATATTTTCGTTTTAGTCTCACATTAATTATTTTATGCCTGTAAATAAATGGAGCGACAAATGAAATAAAAATGCACCGTCGTGCTTTTAGATTTGATTAATAATAACATCGATTTTTAATTAATAAATATACGGTCGTTTAAATAGGAGTGAATTTGTTTATGTTTTATGTTTTAATAATAGTTCAGGAAGAACTCTTCTATGTAGGAAATAGAATTAATTAATAAGAGTAAACTTAAGGATTACCAGAGGCAGTAGAAAGTTTTTTCTCTCTTCTCTTTAAATTAATGATTTAAAATTATTTCTTCCTTGATTTTATCAGATATAAGACAGAAATTGTTCAGGCTTAAATGGGCAAATGTAAATCCCCATCAAATATTTGAAAAATAAATATTCGGACTTTCAAAATTTCGATGTTTACGCATTGTAAGTGTACATTTAGGTAAATACCTACACTATAACGAAAATAGGGTGCGACATTGTTTTGTCGTTCATTGAAAACATATATTCTTAAATTAATTGATAATTTGTCACTGTCATTGGAAATTTATTTATATGTCTATATTAGAGTACAATTTATCAATGGTTGCTTGTTGTAAACATGTGGTTCTTTGATGCACTCTAAGTAAGACTCTACTGAGTATAAACTCTCTATAGAGCCTTACTTAGACTAAATAGCAACTGCATTCAATTTGCCTGTGTTGAATTCTAGTTTAATAAGTTGTGTCTTGTGATATTTGATCAATAAGAACTTATTTGGAACCTGATCGAAATGATTAACACAACCTGTATACAATGGACTACATATCACAGAACAATAGACAGTTGTACAGTAATAGCTCGAGTATCATAGGTGTGATAACAGGTACGACGTAAATTTTTTAAATTTAAGATTTCAAGATGGCGTGCGAGTGAAGCAGCTGTGTTGTTCATTGCGCTCTTAATTTCTCACAAAAATATATGGATCTTGTATGGCAACATCTACGTGAAAAACTCTTCTGCATCTATACATCGTATAAATGGTAATGATGATATTTGAACACTTAAAAACAACAGTTTGTTACAGGTTAAAATTGGCATTTTATACTCATTATTAGAAGCACTGATCACAGTTATATTTTCAAAATTGATATTTTACAAATATTAATGATTGGTACTAGTAATGGCCTCCCAAGTAACCCATAGTTCTGTTCTCTAGCCATTTCAAATTACAGTATCCATTTCAATTTACAGCTCGTGCAGCGATGATACATTTGCCAAAATAGATATTCCAAATAGCTTAATACCAAAATAACTCTTTCGACCTCATTATACACTTTAAAGCCCCTTCGTGTCATTCATTACTCAACAATTTCCCTTAAAAGAACCGACTAATGGGGTTTTGAATAAAATACCCCTTACTCTCCACGAATCTTTTCCCAACAGCTTTATGACTTCTCTCGTTCGCTTTGTGACTGTCATACACGATATTTCGGACATTATGTCTAACCCTCTCTATGGCCATATTACATAAAACTGAGGCCAAAATGATTTCGAAATCGGCGAATTGTAGGCCTATGCAGTAAGCTCTTGAGGCACGTGCTATAACAGCCGTCATTGCGTAACAATCGATAATAACGTCTGCCAGTCTTCTTAGGCCCAATACAGACGAAGCAATACGACATCAACACGATACCCGAGCAATATCTCGCTCACATGTCGCCGCCATATATTTAAATGCAGCTATTCACACGACGCGATACGACATAAAAGGGATACGACAACGTGGCTACAAGTTGCTCGTCAACATTTTTTAGTCGCCAGCAAACTGTTGCCTCGCGATATTGTTTTTTTTTTGGAAATGGCCGCCGAACGAGACAATAATTTAAAAATTGTCATTGAAGTGGAAAAATGTCCATGTTTGTATAACTTCAAACGGTCGGATTATTCAAGGAAGGACATAACCGAAAAAGCGTGGCATAAAATATCAAAAGAAACCAAGTTTTCTGGTAAGTAACAAATTTAATTTATTTAATTAATTTAAAACACATTTGCAACGAAATAATGTTTTATTTAATGCTAACTGAGGTTATTTTAATATTTTATTTTGGTACAAATACACTAATAACAATATTTATTTTGCCAAGGAAGAGCAACACGTAGTTTTATTAAATAGTTAGTCAAATTTTTTCGCAGTGTCGTTGGGCCTGAAGTCGGCTGTAAATGAATGTCTTCTTCTTGCAAAAGAATATCGTTTTGCGGTCTATTTGTGGTTCTTATTGGTTCATTTATAGATGTTGTTTACTGATACCCATCCCGTTTTCGGACAAAATTATGTAAAATACAAACAGCTTTTATTATATTTACCGTATTTTCTAGTTTTCTACAACGAATTGGGCAGCTCAATACTTGAAATTTTTCTGTCATCATTCCAAAACTACATTCAATGGTTTTTCTTGCACGACTTAATCTGTAATTAAAAATTCTTTTTTTGTTATCTATTAAAGTCAAAGGATATGGCCTCATCATATACTGCTTTAACGGAAACGCATTATCTCCCACAAAATAAAACGGGAAATCTTGCTGCGAATTCTTTCTAACCAATAATGCATTCGGGATTCTCTAAATATCCCACCATCGTTATTCCTCCCAGCAAATCCAGTTTCCACCATACTAAACAAACCATCAGCATCACAAACTGTCATTAAAACAATTAAATGATATTGTTTATAATTAAAATTGGTTGAGCCAGAATTAGGAAGTTGTTCAATCCGTATATGTTTCCCGTCGATCGTTCCCAAACAGTTTGGTATGTTCCAGACTTCATAAAAACGCTAAGATATATTTTTCCAGTCCTCAGTATTTGGTATTTTCATGTACTCATCTTTCAGTTTTTGCCATATAAGCAGTGTTGTGGCAGTTATAATTTCTGCCACAGTACTGTGTCCTACTTAAAAATATAATGACAAAGACATGAAGGTGCAACCAGATCCTAGGTATCTGAAACAAAAAGGAGCCATATATAATAATGATAATAATAATAATAATAACGATTAAAACATATATTTATTTTTTTTAGATTAAGAATGCAAAGAGAGGTGGAAAAACATTCGATCAGCATCAGCATTTGTACGCAGCCTGAAGCCAGCCCCCAGTGGTTCCTCGGCAAAGTCAAAGAAACCATACTACCTTCATGATTATTTGCTATTTATTCTGCCCTATGTCAAACCAATAAATACAACTGAATCACCAGGAAATATTGAAGGCCCACCAAATCCTTCAGAAAGTCAAGTCGTTTTGCAAGTGGATGAGACTGCCGCAAAAAACCATGAATATGAAGAATCACCTGCACCATCAGAAGTGTTATTTAATAATAATTCCGAGAGAGAAGATTCTGTCCCTATTACTTCAAAGTCGACGAAGAACCCACAGTACAACACAACAGGGAAAAAGAACATGTACAATAGTTTGGACAAATCATTTTTGGAGTATTTGCAGAATAAGAAAAAAAAACTTGCCCCTACTGATGATAATGAAACTGCTAGAAAATATTTTTTGCTTAGTTTATTACCCGACATTAAAACACTTACCGATGATCAAATGCGACACTTTAAGCTAGAAGTTCTGCACTTCATTTACAACATAAAGAAAAACTCAGGACCATCTACAATAACAACCCCACTTTCTTCCACTGGCTTAAATAATTACCCATACTCTTCATCAAGAAGTGTTTCTCAATCATCACGACATTCGTTTGGTACAAATGAAATATCTTCAGCTAATAATGGACAATATGGAAATTTCACTTCGAAGGGCCAAATAGAAATCACTTCACCACCAAATGAATATGAACGGGAAGAACAATCTCATACCAATCAAACCTTTTGGGAAAACCTTTAAAATCTCAATAACTTTATAATATTTATTATAAATATTTAAAATGTCAAAAAAACTAAACTTTATAAATTAAAGAAATATATTTTTTTACTTACCTAAGTGTTATAAGTAACCTTTCCTCTGCACTGATACATTCTCTCATCACTGTATTTTGTTTGTGAAGAAAAGGTGCCACAACTCTTAATAATTCTCGAAAACTTTCTTTGGACATCCTATAAAAGGCCTAAAATTTTTTATCAGTCTGCCTTAATTCTCTCGCTGCGATGAACAGTCTTCTACTTTTGTTATTTCTAATATAAGGATGTACCCAATATTTTCGTCTTCTTCATCGCTAGAGTCTTCTTCGCTACTGGACATCTTTAGATAAACTGGCATATTGGTTTTATGTTCCGATAATATCTCATATCGTATCACCTCGTCTGGATACTGACACACGTCGGCAACATTCGAGCGACATGTTGCTAGGGTATCGTGTTGATTTCGTGTTGCTTCGTCTGTATTGGGCCTTATAGTTCTACATGTTCGTTAACACATTCGACTCCGTTGTTCATTAAAATGGCTTCTGTGATAAATTCGAGCCTTTTAACGCAATACTCGAGCTGTTTCGACGGTGCGTCCAAAGAAGGATGCAAACATTCAATCAAGTTCAAATCCAGTTTGGGATCATCGCTATTTTGTCTGTGTTGCGTAAACATTCTGGTAAAATTGTACGTGGCATGAAACAAGGGATTTCGCAGCTTTTTTATTCTATTCGAAAGATGAATCCCAGCGTGCGCTTACAGCAATAAACATCCTTTGGCTATCGTTGGTTTCATGTAGGGTCAAATAATTTAGAATTTGTTGGTGCGATTTTTTTGCCCAATGGTTTTTCATTGTCGCGGGTCGTCCGATGAGGTCCAGACATGTGGTGGATATTTTTAAAGCGGCTTCTGATGCCAAAACCTTAACAATGGAACTTTCTACGTCAACATCTTGGTCCTGGTACCAATCAAGTAATCCAGCTGTTAAATACGTCACACTTTCCATGGCATAAAGATGCATTGCAGTCTCTCCTACCTTAGACCTAATAGCATCAGTGGCCATAAGATCGTACTCTTGACTGACCCTTTTAACCAGGGTTTTATATAAATTATTAATCATTGATTTTGATAAGGTAGTACAAGCTGGCCCACAGCTCAGTCTAAAATCTCTTATGACCCTTTTTAGTATTTTCTCGCCATAGTGGAGCTTTTCAATAATGTTTTCTGTAGGAATTTGGAAATTTTCAAAATTAAATTCCGTAAGTTCAATATCCGTCGGTTCCATTTTTCGCCATGACACCCCGGGGAAATCATTCTCGACCAAAAAAGCCGTTAAACTGGTTTCTTTGTCCTTATCCCTCGCCACCACTTCACTTATGTCAAACACAATAAGAAAATCTGCTGAAGCTCCATTTACTACATAGGATTTACTTCCATTTAAAATCCAATATTTTTTATCCCTCGACAATTCCACTTTAGTATTCATGGACATAACATCCATCATATTGTGTTCACTTAGGGCAAAAGCGGTAAGTTGTTCTCCCATAATAACTGGATATAAATATTTCTTTTTTAGACCATCACTGGCAAACTCACTTAGCACTTGACAGCCTAACATTTCATTATGCATTTAATTATCTCCCAACTGGTGTTCCGATAAAGTTTCTAGGAACCTTATTACTTCTAAAGGACAAGCTTCACGAGCATCTAAGAACTGTGAAGCTGTTAGGGCAATTGCTCGATAATCAGCGAGATTTTGTCTAAAACTTTTGTTTGCTAGAGTATCAATATTTGCCATGTTTTTGCGATAGTAACTGTGATATATTATGGACTTCACTTTCTACATTTCTGACCTCTGGCAAATCCATTTCGGTAAAAGTAAGGATTTGATGGTCAAAAATACCAAGCGCCAGATTCTTAACAAAAGGTTCCCTTTGGGGCTTCTGAGTCCTGGTTCTTTTGGTAATATTAGTGAGCCTATCATACTTTTTGAGTTCCTTCTCAAAATGTTCTTGAGACTCTTCTTTTTGCACTGGTTCAATTGAGGTGCCATAAAGACGCCTTAAAGTGTTTGTGAGTAGACGACGGTTCACTGAGTTACAACTAACGTTAAGAGACATCATATTGGCGCTTTTGTGAAGTGAGAAGTTTTTTTTTAATATAATAGTCAAATTTTTGTTGCAGTTTTATACTATGACATAACCTAAAAACATAATGACATAATCTGTAACAAGTTAAGTGCAGGTAAATGGTTGATTTTTCTGTTTTTTTTTTGTGTATGTACTTTTGTTTTTTCTCTTTTGTAAACTTAGTGTAGAATTAAAATTATAGTTAGAAAACTACATGATTGTGATGATGCATACAAATGTCTTGGTACATTTAGTTATCATTATAATAGTTAGTAAGTTGAAATAACCAAATAAGATATATAATCAATGACTTGTATCCTTTGTTGTTATAAATAATAATAATTATTATTATTAATAATACTTGAATTTAAATATTTAGAGTCTTATTATTTCAGTGGATTTCATAAAGAAAGACGAAATTACGCCTATATCCTATATCAGTTTACAAGGCAAGGAAAGGCATATTTAAACGCATCTTTCATAACAAAATATTAGCAATTTACATCGTTGCTTTGGGGTTCTAAGAAATTCCGAAAAAAAAATATAGAGTCGTATTAAAAAAATTAATCTGATGATGGCTACTCAATGCCGAAACGTAGCAGCATTTTAAATTTAATTTAAAACGCAATGCTTTCTATTCATAGCATAGTAATGTGTGAAAGAGAGTCTCAAGCCAGTGATAACGTGTAAGACTAAGGGATATATTCAAAAATTTTCATGTCAAAAAATTATTGTTATAAATTGTTGCGATGCTTCGTTAGGGATCTAAAAAAATTAATAAAAAGTACAGGGCCGTATTAAAAAAAAAAATAATTGATAATGGCCACTGAGGACTGAAACGTTGCACTCTAAATTTAATGTAAGAGAGACGAATTTATGCCTATATCAATGTACAAGACAAGGAAAGGCATATTTAAATTTATTTATTTTTTCAAAATAAAATATTAGTAGTTTATATCGTTGCTTTGGGGTTTGTTAGATCATCCCAAAAAAAAATAAAAAAATACAGGGTCGTATTAAAAAAATGAATCTGATGATGGCTACTCAATGCCGAAACGTAGTAACATTTTAAATTTAATTTAAGACGCTCCTAATGCTTTCCATTTATAGCGTAGTAATGTGTGAAACAAAGAGAGACTTATGCCAGTGATAACGTGTAAGACGAATAAGGATATGTTCAAAAATTTGCATGTCAACAAATTTAATATTATGAACTGTTGCGATGCTTCGTTAGGGATCTAAAAAAATTAATAAAAAATGCAGGGCTGTATTTAAAAAAAATACTTGATAATAGCCATAAGAGAGAATGTGTAAGACAAAAACCGACAAATGCCAATAAAAATGTGTAGGATAAAGAAAGGTATTATAACGATATTGTAAACACCAGCTGATTCTTTATCATTATGGAATTAGAGAACACCGCACGACCTCTCGCAGGTTGGCGAGAATCTTCGGAAACAGCATTCTGCTGAGTATATAAGGAGCTGTTTGAAGTGAGTCGTTAGTTCAGTGACGTACTTCGGAATATTGGCGCGAGATTTAAATAGTAATGAGTAAAAATAAATGTTTCTAGTGAGTGATCGTGTTTTCGTACTTTAAGTGTGTAAATAAATTATTTGACTATTTTCGATTGTTTTAATGCACATCTAATAATAATGAATAGGAAAAACGCACAGTCGAATTAAGTGTTATTAATAGTTGCGTGTTTTGGAATTTAAAAGAACCAGCCAATAACAAATTTAAAACATTCCATAAGAAAGAAAGACAGATTTTTAATTTTAATGTGTATGACAGAGAACAGTATATTTAAAACTAGTTATATTATCTTCTTCTAGAGGAGCTACAGGGCCGTCTTAATAAAAAAACAAAATCTACTGAATTTTTTTTTCTCAATTTTTGAAAACAATCAAATACTCTTAAATTTCATTACACTCTACTTTGCCCCTCACAACTTATAGTACCAACATATATTCAACAAAAGATAATTCTCTGCACGTCATATCCGTCTAATTTTATAAAATTTTACTAATAAAAAGAAAACAATACTTGCCTATTTACATCATTATACTCGTGAACTCTGTAGTGTAAAGACAAAGCCTTTATGTCAAACTGTAACAATCTGCTACATTTGGGTTGCAAAGCCGGCGAAACGTACGCTTTTAGGGTTCCATAGCTACCCTCTGTCGTCTGGATTTTCAATTCAATACGATTCGTATCCACTTGACATCTGTATGTGGCAAGCAAATGATGTCCCTACAATAAAGTAATCATTAGTAATAGAAATTTACAAAACATCGAGAAAATCCAACTGGTATTCGAAGGTGCATCTCAGACAACGATGAACTGAAGGAAAAACTTATTAGTGTAATATTTTATCATTGCCTGAGGATGCAGCATTGAAACTGTGAAACCGGTGAAATTTTTAATACTAAAACACTACACAAACATGGAGAATCTAATGGATTAGTATCCTCTGTTTTATTTCTTGACTCATAAGTATGGCGAAAGGGCAATTTAAAGGGTATATCTTGGAAACTCTAGAAACGTCAGAACGACTTAAAATATCTAGAAATCCTAAAATGCCTGGAATCTAATTATTACTATTCTCTCTAAAGTTTGGAGTATATAAGTATGACTTCAATGGACTAAAAGCCAAGTGGCAAATAGCAATTCTACGGTGGCCACTAAAGCTATCTGGAAACTATAGGAATATGATTTTCACCATCAGAAGGAAACGATAATTTATCTAATCCTACCTGGATGATACGTCTGGAAACATTTTTTAAATAAAAAAATCAAATGATGATCTATGGCTGCTATACACCACTGGTCAATTTTTCTTGGTTGCTAGAATACCCAGGCAAAAGAGAGAGAATATAGGCAAAGCCTTGAAGTGGAAGAGAGAACGACAATGCTTGACCTAACCTGCGTTGGCCGCTGAAAGGGAAAATGTATTTTTGTCCCTCGGACGTTTCTTTCTAACTTATGACTAATTAAGATTTGTTATTGCAAGACATGTACTAACCAGACCTGTATAACAGAAATGTTTCGTTTTAATTTTTTAGAATTCCATAATTATTAATATTGTTATTAGCTTTAGGGTAAAAATTCAATAAATATAAGAGAAAACTTAAAAAAATGAGATTATGATAAATACTTTTTAAGTTCCTAGTCATGGGGTCTCAAAAATTCAAATTTCTCAGGAACTACTAGGTATAGATGAATGAAGTCAACAGTAGAGTATTAAGAAAACATTGCTCTACAAACTTTGTTAAGGATTTAAAGTTATTGGAACAGAAGCTCTATTAATCCCTAGTTCAAATAATCTGATTTTCAAGACCAAGCATTCCAAAAATTAATATTTCTCAGGAACTAATGGGCGTAGACAAATGAAATCAATAGTGGAGTATTAATAAAACATTGCTCAATGAACTTTGTTCAGTGTTTTAAGTGATTGGAATAGAACTTTTGGAGCTATTGACCCTTATTTAACCCTAGTTCGAATAATTTGATTTTGAGCCTAGGCGTCCCAAAAATTCAAATTTCTCAGGAACTAATGGGCGTAGACAAATGAAATCAACAGTGGAGTATTAGGAAAATACTTCTCAATGAAGTTTCAAGTGATTGGAATAGAACTCTTGGTGCTATTGACCTTCATTCATACCTAGTTCGAAAAATTTGATTTTCAAGACCAGGCATTCCAAAAATTAAAATTTCTCAGGAACTAATGGGCGTAGACAAATGAAATCAACAGTGGAGCATTAAGAAAACATTTTTCAATGAATTTTGTTAAGAGTTTTATGTGATTGGAATAGAACTTTTAGAGCTATTAACCTTCATTAACCCCTGGTTTGAATAATTGGATTTTCAAGTCCAGGCGACCCAAAAGTTAAAATTTCTCAGGAATTAATAGGCGTAAACAAATGAAATCAACAGTGGAGTATTAAGAAAACATTTCTCAATGAACTTTGTAAAGAGTTTCAAGTGATTGAAATAGAACTCTTGGAGCTATTGACCTTCATTAATCCCTAGTTCGAATAATTTGATTTTCAAGGACAGGCATTCCAAAAATTAAAATTTCTCAGGAACTAATGGGCGTAGACAAATAAAATCAACAGTGCAGTATTAAGAAAACATTTCTCAATGAACTTTGTAAAGAGTTTCAAGTGATTGAAATAGAACTCTTGGAGCTATTGACCTTCATTAATCCTTAGTTCGAATAATTTGATTTTTAAGACCTGCCATTCCAAAAATTAAATATTCTCAGGAACTAATGGGCGCAGATAAATGAAATCAACAGTGGAGTATTAAGAAAACATTTCTCAATGAACTTTGTTAAGAGTTTTAAGTGATTCGAAAAGAACTCTTGGAGCTATTGACCTTCATTAATCCCTAGTTCGAATAATTTGATTTTCAAGGCCAGGCATTCCAAAAATTAAAATTTCTCAGGAAATAATGGGCGTAGATAAATGAAATCAATAGTGGCGTATTAGGAAAACATTGCTCAATGAACTTTGTTAAGAGTTTTAAGTGATTGAAATAGAACTCTTGAAGCTATTGACCTTCATTAATCCCTAGTTCGAATAATTTGATTTTCAAGCCCAGACATTCCAAAAATTAAAATTTCTCAGGAACTGATGGGCGTAGACAAATGAAATCAACACTGGAGTATTAAGAAAACATTGCTTAATGAACTTTGTTAAGAATTTTAAGTGATTGGAATAAAACTTTTGAAGCTATTCACCTTCATTCACCCCTAGTTCGAATAATTTGATTTTGAGTCCTAGGCGTCCCAAAAATTCAAATTTCTCAGGAACTAATGAGCGTAGATAAATGAAATCAACAGTGGACTATTAAGAAAACATTGCTCAATAAACTTTGTTTAGAGTTTTAAGTGATTGAAATAGAACTCTTGAAGCTATTTACCTTCATTAATCCCTAGTTCGAATAATTTGATTTTCAAGCCCAGGCATTCCAAAAATTAAAATTTCTCAGGAACTGATGGGCGTAGATAAATAAAATCAACACTGGAGTATTAAGAAAACATTGCTCAATGAACTTTGTTAAGAGTTTTAAGTACTTGGAATAGAACTCTTGGAGCTATTGACCTTCAATAATCCCTGGTGCGAATAATTTGATTTTCAAGCCCAGGCGTCCCGAAAGTTCAAATTTATCAGGAACTACTCGACTTAGATGAATAAAATTAATAGTAGAGTATTAAGATAACAGTGTTTAATAAAGTTTCTTAAGGATTTAAAGTGATTGGAATAAAACCTCTAAAGCTAATGACCTTTATTAATACCTAGTCCGAATAATTTGATTTTTAAGACCAGGCATTCCAAAAATTAAAATTTCTCAGGAGCTAATGGGCGTAGACAAATGAAATTAACAGTGGCGTATTAAAAAATTATTGCTCAATGAACTTTGTTGGGAGTTTTAAGTGATTGGAATAAAACTTTTGGAGCTATTGACCTTTATTTACCCCTAGTTCGAATAATTTGATTTTCAAGGCCAGGCATTTTAAAAATTAAAATTTCTCAGGAGCTAATGGGCGTAGACAAATGAAATTAACAGTGGAGTATTAAGAAAATATTTCTTAATGAACTTTGTTCAGGGTGTTAAGTGATTGGAATAGAATTTTTGGAGCTATTGACCTTTATTTATTCCTGGTTTGAATAATTTGATTTTCAAGGCAAGGAATTCCAAAAATTAACATTTCTCGGGAACTAATGGGCGTAGACTAATGAAATTAACAGTGGAGCATTAAGAAAACATTGCTCAATGAAGTTTGTTAATAATTTAAAGTGATTGGAATAGAAGCTCTAAAGCTATTGATCTTTATTGACCTCTACTTTGAAAAACTTCATTTTCAAGCACAGGCTTCCCAAAAATTCAAATTTCTCAAAAACTACCGAATATAGATGAATGACATCAACAGTAGAGTATTAAGGAAACATTGCGGTACAAACTTTGCAAAAGGTTTTAAATGATTGGAATAGAACCTTTGGAGTGCACTTTTATGCAAATAATATCAATAGCAAATATTTCATTTCTGAAAAAACGTTCCAGGAATATTCCCTAGTGGTTCAGTATATTCAAACATAGATTACCTTTCCCGGCGTATCATTATAACTAATAACAGCAGTATTCCTTTCAACGTCCATCAATTCAATTTTGGCATTACATTCGATCAGGATATTATCAATTGCTGTGGGTACTTCTATTATCAGGCTGTAGGTGGCAGTAGCTCGATCCAGTACAAACTAAAATTATTAAATATAAAAAAAAATTATGAGTGCCTTGAATAAAATTACAGTGTGGTTCACTGGGATCAGCGATATTGCTGATAGCTCCATAAAACTATTGCTTAGTGTAGACGATTGATATCGTTCTCTCTCTTTGTTCACTTTTTGTTGTAACTCTTCAATGCTACTCCTAAAAATAATTGAATCTTTAATATTGTGTGTTATATTCTACGTTAAATTCTGAAATTTTTATATATAACACAAATTTCTTCATAACTAAAGCATTTCGTTTATTCTTCCTGGTGTCCATCTGCAATAAGGTCGGTCAACCATCAGAAGTGAGGGAACTGATTTGGGAGGAAAAGAAAGGAGAAGGACGTGATTTAAGGAATAGGCAACATAACCGACGGTTTTCCCCAATCACCCAAATCAAAGTAAGAAGCAGAAGCCATTACAGAGAGAAGAAGAAGAAAAGGAAGAAAAAGAACAAGACGACTACGTAAATATGTGGGTGCTGACGTGTTTCTTACTGCTTCCACCACCATTGTGACCAATCCTTGGGTAATAACAGAATCTTATATCCAATAAAAAATGTACTATTTTTTGTACCATTTGTACTATTATTTTGTGGGAACTTGTACTACTATGCCCACGATATAAGTTAGCAACACTGGTGCTCAGTCATAGTTTAGTGGCCGTTAACGATGGAAGGAGAAGGTAACGCTTTTTTGGGATTAACTTTCTGCGGTTTAAAAGGTCAACCTTTATTAAAATCAATCGCCCATTGACTGGCGTATATGGACATACAAAATTGCGTAACTAAAATAACTTGACTAGCACCTAATGATACTAAATATTTACTTTAACTTATTGATTTTTGCTGATGCGTCAGTGGAAAAAACGTAACTGCCAGTAGTTCCATCAAAATTAGCGTCTGCAACTTGAGTGGTGAGTCCAAAGACTCGTCCGTTATACGTAACTGCCAGCACTTCGTCGTATCCATAAGCTCCGACAACTCCACATTGAAGGGACATAATGCTTTCTTTACAATCCTAAATTGAAAGAGAAACTCATCAGTAACGTCCTGGAAAAGAGAATATTCTCATTACCTCGACAAATATTAAACTGGTCGCGTCCATGTTGTCGTGGACGTTAATCGAGTATATTTCGATTCTGCCATTTTGCCTTCCGAGGATTAAATTTTTAGTTCCGTTACCAGTCATGTCATAACTGTCCATGCATAAAACTGAACAGTTATTTTCTTCGTCAGACAGTAGCCATCTTTGGAAATCCTGCAAACTAAGAACATTATTAGTGTAGAAATGTCTTGTATTATAGTGTAAATATATATATATATATATATATATATATATATATATATATATATCTATATATATATATATATATATATTGTAACGATATTATACACAATACTATTGTGGTACAATGCACGGGGTCTCGAAGGTTAACGAGAATCATCTGGAACAGCGTTCTGCCGAGTATATAAGGAGCTGATTGTCAGTTCAGTGACGCAAACTTCGGAATATTGGCGCGAGATTTAAATAGTAATGAATAAATATAAATATGTCTAGTAGTCGTGAGTGATCGTGTTTTCATAGTGAAGTAAATAAATAATATAGTTGACCATTTTCGGTTGTTTTAACTCACACTTAATGAACGGGAAAAACGCTACAATATATAATACCTCTCAATATCCAAAATTCCAACTCTACCATCAACTGTACCAAAAAGAACAGTCTTAGACTCATCATCTTCATAAATATGCAAAACTGTAGGAGAACTCTCAACTTCTATACTAAAAGTAACTCTGGCATGCTCCAGTACTCTGATCATCCGTCCCTCGCATGCTATAAGAGATGTCAATCTTCTGCTCTACAAATTTATTTTTTTTATTACGATTCTTTATCTACTTCATAAATTAATACTTTGGTCATATAAAATGCAATTACGTCGACAATAATATCCCCGCATAAATAGGAGCCGATCTCTTTGCAATCCCTGTAATGACTATACACGTGTCGTCCGCAAAGGAATAGTTCATTACCAATAACACACCTAAAAAAAGTACAATTGTTTAGGCGCTTTGTAAACAAAGAAATTACAATGTTTTACATGGAAGTTATGTTCTCTGTCATTCCAGAGTCAAATGCCAAGAATAGTTTTCCCTTTTTGGTGTAACCTTTCACTTCGTTACCAGTGGCTATGAATATTTTGTCATTGAGTGTCCCTGAAATAAATAAACTTGGTGTTCAAATAAACTGAGAAATTACAATAAACCTGAGGCCCCAGCTACTTTTAGAGACACAATGGGTGGTCCTGGTAGAGTTTTAAATTGCAATTGGATGTCGTCCTTTTTCACTGAAATCACTTGAAGGATCCCTTCGCTATCTGCTATTGCTATCTGGAAAAAAATATATATTTGCTCAATTCATCTGAGATGTCACTTCTCTGTTAAAGAGATTGTACTTTCAAATGTTTGACGGTCCAACGTATTTTCTAACTATTGGGCAATTAAATTGCATTTGGGAAACAATAGCAGACTGCCAATGACGCCCTCTGGCTTTTACAAATTAAGGGTATTACCCAGATGTAGGATTTCTCACCGTACAGTTGTGCTGCTGTTTGAAGTTGATGCGAATGACAGAAATCAAAAGAGTTTAATTTGCAAATATATCGGAGGGCTCTTATCTGGATTGTAAGCAAATTCTTCATCAAATAATGGATTTCACTATTCCAAATGACAAAATGGAGTCACATCAGTACTTAATAGAGGAATCAACTGGGGTCTCGCCATAAAATCACGTGACATAGAGTGAAAACACCATTAATTCAAAGTTTTACTAAATTATTTAGATACAGTAAAAACTAGCTTGAATTGCCTGAAAGATATTCAAGAACATATTGAAAATGACTTCGATAGTGGCTTCCAGGAACATATCTAAAATTACTTCGAATGCCTGCTAGGCGATTTATTCCAGGAAAAAAAAGGGAATTTCTGGAAGAAATTTAAAAAGGCTTCAAGGAATTCTATATAAAAAAAATTAAAATAACTGCGAATAACTGGAAAGAAATTAAAACCAGGACGAAACTGAAAATTACTTTCAATTCGAATTTCCTTTTTAGGAAATATTGAATGAAGAAATTGAAAATGGCTGCAAATGACTGCAAAAAATTAAATTCTAGAAAAAAAATTAAAATGGCTGCGAATGCCTGTAAGGAATTGTATTTCAGAAAAAAAATTGTATGGCCGCAAATTCCAGTAAGAAATTAAATATGCTTCAAATGTCTACAAGGAATTCTATTAAAAAAAAATGAAAATGACTTTGAATGCCTGGGAAAACATCAATTCTAGCAATAAATTTGATTCCAAAAATAAATTTAAAATGGCTTTAAATGTCTGTAAGGAAATCAATGATAGGAAGAAACTGAAAATGACTTTAAATTTAAGGAAAGAAAATAAAACTACTTTGAATGTCTTCAAGAAATTCATATTCAAGAAGAAGAATTTTAAAAGGCTTCGAATGCCTGGAAAATATTTAGTTTAAGGAATAAACTTAAAATGACTTCAAATTTTTGTGAGGAATTTTATTTTAGAAAAAAACATTAAATGCTTGCATATTCTTGGAAGAAGTTCTATTCCAGGACTGTCCTTAAGGAATTAATTTCCAGGAAGAAACATTTTGAGGAGCTTCGAATCCCTGGAAGAAATTTAATTCTAGCAATAAATTTGATTCCATGAAGAAGTTTAAAATGGCTCTAAATGCCTGTAAGACATTTTATTTTAGAAAAAAAATTAAATGGCTTCAAATACCTGCCCCAGAAATTCTATTCCAAGAAAAATTAAAATAACTACGAATGCCTGTAAGACCCTGAACATGACTTTGAATTACAGGAATAAATTTAAAATTGCTTCAAATGTTTTTAAAGAATTGATTTCCAGAAAAGAGAATTTTAAATAGCTTCAAATGCCTGAAAGATATTTAGTTTTAGGAATAAATTTAATTCCAGAAAGCTATTCCAAGAAGAAACTTGACTTTAAATGCCTGCAAGTCAAAAAAATAAAAAGACTACTAAAATATAATGCCTGGACGACTTTGAATTCTAGGAAGAAATTGAAAACTGCTTCGAATATCTTTAAGAAATTAATATCAAATAAGAAGCATTTTAAATGGCTTCGAATGTCTCGAATAAATTTAAAATGGCTTTAAATGCCTGTAAGGGGTTTCTTTTTCAGAAAAAAAAATTTAATGACTGCAAATTCTAGAAAGAAATTAAAAATGGTTTGAAATCTGTGCAAGGAATTGTGCAATTTCTGCAAAAAAAACAAAATGGCTGCGAATGCCTGTAAAGAATTCTATTTTAGAAAAACCAATTGAATAGTTGCAAGTTCCTAGAAGGAATTAAAAATGGCTTCAAGTAGCTGCAAGAAATTCAATTCTAGAAAAAAATTGAATGGCTGCAAATTCCAGAAAGAAATTGAAAATTAATTCTAGGACAAAACTTCGAAACTACTTCGAATGTCTTTTAGAAATTCATTTACAGAAAGAATAATTTTAAGTGGCTTCGAATCCCTGCAAGAAATTCAATTCAATAAATTTAATTCCATGAAGAAACTAAAAATGGCTTCAAAAATCTGCAAGAAGTTCAATTTCAGAAAAAAAATTAAAATGGCTGCGAATGCCTGAAAGGACATCAACAACAGTTAGAAGCTGAAAATGACTTTAAATTCTGGGAAGAAATTTAAAAATGCTTCGAATGTGTAAGAAATTTAACAAAATGCCTTTGAATACCAGCAACACACATAAGACTGCGTCGAATGTCTTTAACAAATTCAATTCTAGCAATAAATTTGATTCCATGAAGAAGTTTAAAATGACTTTAAATGCCTGTAAGAAATTTTATTTTAGAAAAAAAATAAAATGACTTTAAATACCTGCCCCAGAAATTCTATTCCAAGAAAAATTAAAATGACTACGAATGCCTGTAAGACCCTGAACATGACTTTGAATTACAGGAATAAATTTAAAATTGCTCCGAATGTTTTCAACAAATTGATTTCTAGAAAAGAGAATTTTGAATAGCTTTAAACGCCTGGAAGATATTTACCATCCAAGAAGAAACTTACAATGACTTTAAATGCCTGCAAGTAATTAAATTCCACAAAAATAAAAAGGCTACTAAAATATAGTGCCTGGAAGAAATTGAAAATGACTTTAAATTCTAGGAAGAAATTTAAAACTGCTTTGAATATCTTTAATAGCAAGAAGAAAAATTTTAAATGGCTCCGAATGCCTGGAAAAAATTTAATTTAAGGAATAAATTTAAAATGACTTCAAATGTCTGAGAGGAATTCTATTTTAGGAAAAAATATTAAATGCTTGCTCATACTTGGAAGAAGTTCTATTCCAGGATTGTCTTTAAGGAATTAATTTCCAGAAAGAAGAATCTTGAGGAGCTTCGAATCTCTGGAAGAAATTCAATTCAATAACTTTAATTCCAAGAAGAAACTAAAAATGGCTTTAAAAATCTGCAAGAAGTTCAATTTCAGAAAAAAATTAAAATGGCTGCGAATGCCTGAAAGGAAATCAACAACAGTTAGAAGCTGAAAATGACTTTGAATTCTGGGAAGAAATTTAAAAATGCTTCGAATGTCTAAGAAATTTGAGAAAATGACTTTGAAATTTAAGAAAATGACTTTGAATACCAGGAAGATACTTAAGCAATAATAAGAAATTTAAAATGGCTTTAAATGCCTGTAAGAACCTGAACATGACTTTAAATTAGAGGAATAAATTTAAAACTGCTTCGAAGATCTTTAAGAAATTCATTAGCAAAAAGAAGAATTTTAAATGGCTTCGAATGTTTGAAAGATATTTCATTCCTGCAATAAACTTGATACCAAGGAAAAATTTAACATGGCTTTAAATGTTTGTAAGGAAATCAATGATAGGAAAAAACTGAAAATGACTTTGAATTTAAGAAAAGAAATTAAAACTGCTTCGAATGTCTTCAAAAAATTCATATTCAAGAAGAAGAATTTTAAATGGCTTCGAATGCCTGGAAGATATTTAGTTTAAGGAATAAATTTAAAATGTCTTCAAATGTTTGGTGAGGAATTCTATTTTAGTAAAAAAAACATTAAATGCTTGCATATTCTGGGAAGAAGTTCTATTCCAGGACTGTCCTTAAGAAATTAATTTCCAGGGAGAAGAATTTTGAGGCGCTTCGAATCCCTGGAAGAAATTTAATTCTAGCAATAAATTTGATTCCATGAAGAAGTTTAAAATGGCTTTAAATGCCTGTAAGAAATTGAAAATGACTTTAAATTCTTGGAAGAAATTTAAAACTGCTTCGAATATCTTCAAGAAATTCATATTCAAAAAGAAGAATTTTAAATGGCTTCGAATGCCTGGAAAATATTCAGTTTAAGGAATAAATTTAAAATGGCTTCAAATGTTTGGTGAGGAATTCTATTTTAGTAAAAAAAAACATTAAATGCTTGCATATTCTTGGAAGAAGTTCTATTCCAGGACTGTCCTTAAGAAATTAATTTCCAGGGAGAAGAATTTTGAGGCGCTTCGAATCCCTGGAAGAAATTTAATTCTAGCAATAAATTTGATTCCATGAAGAAGTTTAAAATGGCTCTAAATGCCTGTAAGAAATTTTATTTTAGAAGAAAAATTAAATGACTTCAAATACCTGCCCCAGAAATTCTATTCCAAGAAAAATGAAAATGACTACGAATACCTGGAAGACCCTGAATATGAGTTTGAATTACAGGAATAAATTTAAAATTGCTTCGATTATTTTCAATGAATTTATTTCTAAAAAAGAGAATTTTAAATAGCTTCAAATGCCTGAAATATATTCAATTTTAGAAATAAATTTAATTATAGAAAGCTATTCCAAGAAGAAATTTAAAAAGACTTTAAATGCCTAAAAGTCAAAAAAATAAAAAGACTACTAAAATATAATACCTGGACGACTTTGAATTCTAGGAAGAAATTGAAAACTGCTTCAAATATCTTTAAGAAATTAATTTCAAATAAGGAACCTTTTAAATGGCTTCGAATGTCTCGAATAAATTTAAAATGGCTTTAAGTGCATGTAAGGGATTTCTTTTTCAGAAAAAAATTGAATGACTGCAAATTCTAGAAAGAAATTAAAAATAGTTTTAAATCTTGCAAGGAATTGTGCAATTCCTGGAAAAAAACCAAAATGGCTGCGAATGCCTGTAAAGATTTGCTATTGATATTGCTTTAGAAAAAAACAATTGAATAGTTGCAAGTTTCTGGAAAGAATCGAAAATAGCTTCAAATGGCTGCAAGAAGTTCAATTCTAGAAGAAAATTGAATGGCTGCAAATTCCAGAAAGAAATTGGTAATTAATTCTAGGACAAACTTCGAAACTACTTCGAATGTCTTTTAGAAATTCATTTACAGAAAGAATAATTTTAAGTGGCTTCGAATCCCTGCAAGAAATTCAATTTAATAAATTTAATTCCAAGAAGAAACTACAAATGGCTTCAAAAATCTGCAAGAAGTCCAATTCCAGAAAAAAAATTAAAATGGCTGCGAATGCCTAAAAGGAAATCAATAACAGTGAGAAGCTGAAAATGACTTTGAATTCTGAGAAGAAATTGAAAAATGCTTCGAATGTCTAAGAAATTTGAGAAAATGACTTTGAAATTCAAGAAAATGATTTTGAATACTAGGAAGACACTTAACACTGCGTCGAATATTTAAAAAAAAAATGAATTCTAGCAATAAAGTGGATTTAAAGAAGAAATTTAAAATGGCTTTAAATGCCCGTAAGAAATTCTATTTTAGAACAAAAATTAAATGACTTCAAATACCTGCCCCAGAAATTCTATTCCAAGAAAAATGAAAATGACTACGAATGCCTGGAAGACCCTAAACATGACTTTGAATTACAGGAATAAATTTAAAATTGCTCCGAACGTTTTCAACAAATTAGAAAAGATAATTTTAAATAGCTTTAAACACCTGGAAGATATTGAATTTTAGGAATAAATTTAATTTTAGAAAACTATTCCAAGAAGAAATTTAAAATGACTTCAGATGCCTGCAAGTCAAAAAAATAAAAAGACTACTAAAATATAATGCCTGGACGACTTTGAATTTTAGGAAGAAATTTAAAACTGCTTCGAATATATAAGAAATTAATTTCAAATAAGAAGCATTTTAAATGGCTTCGAATATCTCGAATAAATTTAAAATGGCTTTAAATGCATGTAAGGGATTTCTTTTTCAGAAAAAAAAATGAATGACTGCAAATTCTAGAAAGAAATTAAAAATGGTTTCAAATCTCTGCAAGGAATTGTGCAATTCCTGCAAAAAAAAACAAAATGGCTGCGAATGCCTGTAAAGAAGTCTAGTTTAGAAAAACCAATTGAATAGTTGTAAGCTCCTGGAAGGAATTAAAAATAGCTTCAAATGGCTGCAAGAAATTCAATTCTAGAAAAAAATTGAATGGTTGCAAATTCCAGAAAGAAATTGAAAATTAATTCTAGGACAAAACTTCGAAACTACTTCAAATGTCTTTTAGAAATTCATTTACAGAAAGAATAATTTTAAGTGGCTTCGAATCCCTGAAAGAAATTCAATTCAATAAATTTAATTCCAAGAAGAAACCAAAAATGGCTTCAAAAATCTGCAAGAAGTCCAATTCCAGAAAAAAAATTAAAATGGCTGCGAATGCTTGAAAGGAAATAAAAATGACTTTGAATTCTGGGAAGAAATTTAAAAATGCTTCGAATGTCTAGGAAATTTGAGAAAATGACTTTGAAATTTAAGAAAATGACTTTGAATACTAGGAAGACACTTAACACTGCGTCGAATATTAAAAAAAAATTGAATTCTAGCAATAAAGTGGATTTAAAGAAGAAATTTAAAATGGCTTTAAATGCCCGTAAGAAATTCTATTTTAGAACAAAAATTAAATGACTTCAAATACCTGCCCCAGAAATTCTATTCCAAGAAAAATGAAAATGACTACGAATGCCTGGAAGACCCTGAACATGACTTTGAATTACAGGAATAAATTTAAAATTGCTCCGAACGTTTTCAACAAATTAGAAAAGATAATTTTAAATAGCTTTAAACGCCTGGAAGATATTGAATTTTAGGAATAAATTTAATTTTAGAAAACTATTCCAAGAAGAAATTTAAAATGACTTCAGATGCCTGCAAGTTAAAAAAATAAAAAGACTACTAAAATATAATGCCTGGACGACTTTGAATTCTAGGAAGAAATTGAAAACTGCTTCGAATATCTAAGAAATTAATTTCAAATAAGAAGCATTTTAAATGGCTTCGAATGTCTCGAATAAATTTAAAATGGCTTTAAATGCCTGTAAGGGGTTTCTTTTTTAGAAAAAAAAATTGAATGACTGTAAATTCTAGAAAGAAATTAAAAATAGTTTCAAATCTGTGCAAGGAATTGTGCAATTTCTGCAAAAAAAAACAAAATGGCTGCGAATGCCTGTAAAGAATTCTATTTTAGAAAAACCAATTGAATAGTTGCAAGTTCCTAGAAGGAATTAAAAATGGCTTCAAGTAGCTGAAAGAAATTCAATTCTAGAAAAAAATTGAATGGCTGCAAATTCCAGAAAGAAATTGATAATTAATTCTAGGAAAAACTTTAAAACTACTTCAAATGTCTTTTACAAATTCATTTACGGAAAGAATAATTTTAAGTGGCTTCGAATCCCTGGAAGAAATTCAATTCAATAACTTTAATTCCAAGAAGAAACTAAAAATGGCTTTAAAAATCTGCAAGAAGTTCAATTCTAGAAAAAAATTAAAATGGCTGCGAATGCCTAAAAAGAAGTCAATAACAGTGAGAAGCTGAAAATGACTTTGGATTCTGGGAAGAAATATAAAAATGCTTCGAATGTGTAAGAAATTTAAGAAAATGACTTTGAATACCAGCAAGACACATAAACCTGCGACGAATGTCTTTAACAAATTCAATTCTAGCAATAAATTTGATTCCATGAAGAAGTTTAAAATGGCTCTAAATGCCTGTAAGAAATTATATTTTAGAAAAAAAATTAAATGACTTCAAATACCTGCCCCAGAAATTCTATTCCAAGAAAAATGAAAATGACTACGAGTGCCTGGAAGACCCTGAACATGACTTTGAATTACAGGAATAAATTTAAAATTGCTCCGAATGTTTTCAACAAATTGATTTCTAGAAAAGAGAATTGTAAATAGCTTCAAATGCTTGAAATATATTCAATTTTAGAAATAAATTTAATTATAGAAAGCTATTCCAAGAAGAAATTTAAAAAGACTTTAAATGCCTAAAAGTCAAAAAAATAAAAAGACTACTAAAATATAATGCCTGGACGACTTTGAATTCTAGGAAGAAATTGAAAACTGCTTCGAATATCTTTAAGAAATTAATTTCAAATAAGAAACCTTATAAATGGCTTCGAATGTCTCGAATAAATTTAAAATGGCTTTAAATGCCTGTAAGGGGTTTCTTTTTCAGAAAAAAAATTGAATGACTGCAAATTCTAGAAAGCAATTAAAAATGGTTTCAAATCTGTGCAAGGAATCGTGCAATTCCTGCAAAAAAAGAAAATGGATGCGAATGCCTGTAAAGAATTATATTTTAGAAAAAAACAATTGAATAGTTGCAAGCTCCTGGAAGGAATCGAAAATAGCTTCAAATGACTGCAAGAAATTCAATTCTAGAAAAAAATTGAATGGCTGCAAATTCCAGAAAGAAATTAAAAATTAATTCTAGAAACTAAAGATGGCTTCAAAAATCTGCAAGAAGTTCAATTCCAGAAAGAAAATTAAAATGGCTGCGAATGCCTGAAAGAAAATCAATAACACTGAGAAGCTCAAAATGACTTTGAATTCTGGAAAGAAATTTAAAAATGCTTCGAATGTCTAAGAAATTTGAGAAAATGACTTTGAAATTTAAGAAAATTACTTTGAATACTAGAAAGATACTTAAAACTGCGTCGAATTTCTTTAAAAAATTCAATTCTAGCAATAAATTTGATTTTAAGAAGAAATTTAAAATGACTTTAAATGCCTGTAAGAAATTCTATTTTAGAAAAAAAATTAAATGACTTCAAATAGCTGCCAGAAATTCTATTCTAAGAAAAATTAAAATGACTACGAATGTCTGGAAGACCCTGAACATGACTTTGAATTATAGGAATAAATTTAAAATTGCTTCGAATATTTTCAAAGAATTGATTTGTAGAAAAAATAGCTTCAAACGCCTGGAAGATATTTAAGTTTAGGAATAAATTTCAATCCAAAAAGCTATTCCAAGAAGAAACTTACAATGACTTTAAATGCCAACAAATTATAAGGCTACTAAAATATAATGCCTGGACGAAATTGAAAATGACTTTAAATTCTAGGAAGAAATTTAAAACTGCTTCGAATATCTTTATTAGAAAAAAAAGAATTTTAATTGGCTACGAATGTTTGAAAGAAATTCCATTCTAGCAATAAACTTGATCGCAAGAAGAAATTTAACATGGTTTTAAATGTCTGTAAGGAAATCAATGATAGGAAGAATTGACAATTTGAATTTAAGGAAAGAAATTAAAACTGTTTCGAATGTCTTCAAGAAATTCATATTCAAGAAGAAGAATTTTAAATGACTTCGAATGCCTGGAAAATATTCTGTTTAAGGAATAAATTTAAAATGGCTTCAAATGTGTGAGAGGAATTAAATGTTTGCATATTCTTGGAAGAAGTTCTATTCCAGGATTGTCTTTAAGGAATTAATTTCCAGGGAGAAGAATTTTGAGGCACTTCGAATCCCTGGAAGAAATTTAATTCTAGCAATAAATTTGATTCCATGAAGAAGTTAAAAGTGGCTCTAAATGCCTGTAAGAAATTTTATTTTAGAAGAAAAATTAAATGACTTCAAATACCTGCCCCAGAAAATCTATTCCAAGAAAAATGAAAATGACTACGAATGCCTGGAAGACCCTGAGCATGACTTTGAATTACAGGAATAAATTTAAAATTGCTTCGAATGTTTTCAAACAATTGATTTCTAGAAAAGAGAATTTTAAATAGCTTCAAATACCTGGAAGATATTTAATTTTAGGAATGAATTTAATTCCAGAAAACAGTTCCAAGAAGAAATTTAAAAAAACTTTAAATGCCTGCAAGTCAAAAAAATAGAAAGACTACTAAAATATAATGCCTGGACGACTTTGAATTCTAGGAAGAAATTGAAAACTGCTTCGAATATCTTTAAGAAATTAATTTCAAATAAACTTTTAAATGGGAAACGAACCTTTTAAATGGCTTCGAATGTCTCGAATAAATTTAAAATGGCTTTAAATGCCTTTAAGGGATTTCTTTTTCAGAAAAAAAATTGAATGACTGCAAATTCTAGAAAGAAATTAAAAATAGTTTTAAATCTTGCAAGGAATTGTGCAATTCCTGGAAAAAAAACCAAAATGGCTGCGAATGCCTGTAAAGATTTGCTATTAATATTGCTTTAGAAAAAAACAATTGAATAGTTGCAAGTTTCTGGAAAGAATCGAAAATAGCTTCAAATGGCTGCAAGAAGTTCAATTCTAGAAGAAAATTGAATGGCTGCAAATTCCAGAAAGAAATTGGAAATTAATTCTAGGACAAACTTCGAAACTACTTCGAATGTCTTTTAGAAATTCATTTACAGAAAGAATAATTTTAAGTGGCTTCGAATCCCTGCAAGAAATTCAATTTAATAAATTTAATTCCAAGAAGAAACTACAAATGGCTTCAAAAATCTGCAAGAAGTCCAATTCCAGAAAAAAAATTAAAATGGCTGCGAATGCCTAAAAGGAAATCAATAACAGTGAGAGGTAATGTGTGAACAGAAGAGAGTGAAACAGAAGAGATTTAATTTTAGAAATAAATTTAATTTTAAGAAGCTATTCTAAGAAGAAATTTAAAATGACTTCAGATGCCTGCAAATCAAAAAAATAAAAAGACTACTAAAATATAAGGCCTGGACGACTTTGAATTCTCGGAAGAAATTTAAAACTGCTTCGAATATCTTTAAGAAATTCATTAGCAAAAAGAAGAATTTTAATTGGCTTGTAATGTTTGAAAGAAATTTAGTTCTAACAATAAACTTGATTCTAAGAAGAAATTTAACATGGCCTTAAATGTCTGTAAGGAAATCAATGATAGGAAGAATTGACAATTTGAATTTAAGGAAAGACATTGAAACTGCTTCGAATGTCTTCAAGAAATTCATATTCAAGAAGAAGAATTTTAAATGGCTTCGAATGCCTGGAAAATATTCAGTTTAAGAAACAAATTTAAAATGGCTTCAAATGTCTAAGAGGAATTCTATTTTAGAAATAAACATTAAATGCTTGCATATTCTTGGAAGAAGTTCTATTCCAGGATTGTCTTTAAGGAATTAATTTCCAGGAAGAAGAATTTTAAGGAGCTTCGAATGCTTGAAGGTCATTCAATTTTAATGATAAATTTGATTCCACGAAGAAATTTAGTTCCAGGAAAAAAATCAATATTTCCCAAAATGTTTGGAAAATGCTCAGAAGACCAGGTTGAAACCAGGATAAAAAAACCTTAAAAGCCATATCGACTTCTCGACACTATTAATGTATCGGTAAACATTGTATAACGATTATACATAGTACATACATAGTACATACATTGATTATACATATACATTGTATTACGTGAATGTATACATTAAGACGATATTTTCCTTAACTCACTTGACCTTAAAACTTGTATAATGGAAAGCATTCTAACCCTTTCAAGCTTCTCTATTAATTTCAATAAAGTTGATCTGAAGTACGATTATGGTGAAGATTAATTGCCATTCCACTAGTCATTAAGATTCTAGGGTAATCAATGGACAGGAAGTTTAGTCGAGTTATAGAGCTGGCCGTAACTAGACAATCCTTTGGAATCTGTAGCAGTTAAGTTTCTTGAATAAGATCTCAAGCCTTCGAGAAATCGCAAAACATCGCTCCCAATGCCTTGCCCCTAATAATGTATCGGTCATTTTTAACATGATATTTTCCTTGAAGGTGAACTGACTTAAGCTTAAGATATGATTGACTTGCAGAATGGAAAGCGTTCTAGCCCTTACAAGCTTCTCTATTGATTTCAATCAAGTTGACTTGAAGTACCATGGACCTATTATGTTTACTCTGTCAGGAGTCATTTATTAGCCATACTAGTCTATAAAGCAATTCAGAATGTATATTAAAACTACTTATGGAAATGTATGGAAAGTTCGTCATGTTGCTTTATTAGACACGAAGGTGCAGGCAGATATTTTTTATGGATCATTGTTAATAATAGATAAGAACATTGTTTTCAACAGGAAACAAATCTCCATGAATAGTAGATAAAACTATATTTGATTCCTATAACTTTAATTAAATTTGAGCAAAAAATCCTACCTTCTGTTGTTCCTTAGGTGCAGAACCCGGAAGTAACTTAACGCAATTTTTACTAACAACACCCACTACGGCATAATCCGTTCTGGATAATTGCAACTCCATTGCTTAAACGTGTATATTAAATTACACTATTAAATGGTAAAATAATGAAACACTCCATTAATCTGGATCTGTTTTCGTTAATAGTTACATCAACTAATCGATTTTTCCATAGCAACCCTCAATGTATACACCTGTTATTTTAATAAATTTGATAGGATTATGTATGTATATATGCAGCAATGAATTGTGTGTTCATTAGAAATGTAAATATTTTAAAATTTGCCCAGGGAGTAAAGTGTGGGTTAATATGGTTTATGAGCTTAGTCAAAATATTAGAAAGGCATTGCCACCTCATGTTTGGCTTGTTTGCTTTACCAACTTAGAATTTTTCCTCAGAAGTTTTTGATATGATTACTGATGGATTTTCTTCCTAAATTAATAACTGCATTTAACAAATTATTGCTTGATAAATGCTGTATACTTTTCAATATGCCAGCACCGCATCCTCAATGTTTTTCCAAAAAGTGCACAAATTTTTGAAAATGCTCTGTCCCGATAAGCACCTCTTGTAAAGGATCAACCGAGCGCGCTCACGTCACTTATCAAAACAATAACGTAAGGGCGACATTCGGTCACAGGTTTCCCTCCGTGAAAATTCGGAAAATTACCATTTTCCCCATGATTCGGAACCGCATACGAAATCCGGCGGCGGAATAAATTCGAACTCTTTCGAAGCACCGAAGGATGACGAGGAAATGCGGAAATGTAAATGATGTCCCGGGAATAAAATAAATCTGAAAAAGCAGATTCCGCATGCATGTCAATGTTGGGTAAACTTTGTAAGCAAGTAATCAGGGCACGTCACGTTTGCTATTAATATTTAAACTGCATATTGTGCTTTGTATTATGTATGTGCCTTCCTTGTAAGAAAACGATTTTTACCCAAAGCAAATCACCAATAAACGAAAAACTCTTTAGACATGTTTGGTATGTAGGCAACATCGCATTATGTTTGTAAGCAAATTTGGTCACACACTGACTAGGTTCATATTACGACGCCAATATTTTAGTGAATGATGCATAAGGCTTAGACTATTTCAACTCGCATTTATCTCTCTCTATTTTATTAATGGAGTCCAGCATCTCAAGGAAGAAGGTATATGTCGCTATGGTGAGACTGATCAGTTGTCTGGTCGTAGAACCTTAATTTCATATATATGGAGAGTCCCAGAGGAGTTTTGCAGAAGATTTGAAGGAAATACTGATGCTCCAGGTAATTGATGTCCACAATAGAGCAGTTGATAGCCACTCTCTTGCCCTTTTCCTCAAAGGAATCGAGCTTTTTACACTCTTCCCTAATTACGGCAACATCTAACTTGTCTTTGTGACCTGATTCCCTTAGATCCATGACTAAAAGCCAGAAGTTTTTATGGACCCAGTGCTGCCAGTGTTATCTGGAGAAATATTTCAAAGAAATCTTAAAAAGAATTTGAAGGATAATAAAAAATGGGCTTATTTGCTTAAAGAGATGCTTGGAAGTAAGCCCAGTTGCTATTTTGACTTACTCTAGGTCTCAAGAGATACCCCTTGGCAGACTGGGTTTTTGATTAGCTGGTGCCTCTTTGTCCTTCACACTAACTAACTCTACTTTAGATGAAAATTTAAATTGATTATTACTACGGAGTTTTAGTTCTGTAAGATCTGTGGATAGACTCTCACGAGTTTCTTCAGTACTATCCTCAGAGTCTCCCCTGGATATTTTGTGGAGGCCCTTCTAACTTATTTAAAGTTGGAGATACTGATTGCTTCTCAGAACTCACAACTAGAATAATGATAATGAACTTCTGATAATGAACAACTGATTCTACGACATTCTAGAATGCCACAAGTGGCATAACGTCTTTGCGTGGAAGGTCAGCGAACCTTCGGCCGGAATCATGAGCAGCCGAGTATATAAGGAGCGTCGCTAACAGTCATTGACAGTTCAGTGTATGCAATTCGGAATATTGGCTCGATATTTAAATAAATCAAATGACTATTTTCGTGTATGGATTATTTTAATTAACATTTAATTTAATGTACATGTATAGGATAGTTCACTTTTATTTTTTATTTTAATTCAGAGAATCGGAGTCATTTTTCAAGCTTTCCAGGCATTTGAGGCCAATTGCATTTAATTCCTGGACTTTTTGAATACGATATTGGAAACGCCTAGGAGACCAGCTGATTCTACGTCATTCTAGAATGACACAAGTGGCATACCGCATAGTGTCTTTGTGTGGAAGGTCAGCGAACCTTCGGCCGGAATCATGGTCAGCTGAGTATATAAAGAGCGTCGCTAACAGTTCAGTGTAATGCAGCTCGGAATATTGGCGCGAAATTTAAGTAAATCAGTTGACTATTTTCGTGTATGGATTATTTTAATTTACATTTAATTTAATTTACATGTATAGGACAGTTCACTTTCATTTTTTATTTTAATCCAGACAAACGAAGTCATTTGTTAAGCCTTCCAGGCATTTGAAGCCACTTGCATTTAATTCCTGGACTTTTTGAATAGTTTTATTTTTTATTACACTAAGTATTGTAACGATATTGGAAACACCGAGAATACCAGCTGATTCTACGTCATCCCAGAATAACAAAGAACCTTCGGCCGGAATCATGGTCAACCGAGTATATAAGGAGCGTCGCTAACAGTCAGTTGACAGTTCAGTGTAATGCAGTTCGGATTATTGGCGCGATATTTAAATAAATCAGTTGACTATTTTCGTGTATGGATTATTTTAATTTACATTTAATTTAATTAAAATGTATAGGATAGTTCACTTTCATTATTCAAGCCTTCCAGGCATTTGAGGCCACTTGCCTTTAATTCCTGGACTTTTTGAACAATTTTATTTTTTATTACTCTAAGTATTGTAACGATATTGGAAACGCAGAGAATACCAGCTGATTCTACGTCATTCCAGAATAACACAGAACCTTCGGCCAGAATCATGGTCAGCCGAGTATATAAGAAGCGTCGCTAACAGTCAGTTGACAGTTCAGTGTAATGCAGCTCGGAAGATTGGCGCGATATTTAAATAAATCAGTTGACTATTTTCGTGTATGGATTATTTTAATTCCCATTTAATTTAATTAAAATGTATAGGATAGTTCACTTTCAATTTTCAAGCCTTCCAGGCATTCGAGGCCACTTGCATTTAATTCTTGGACTTTTTGAATAATTTTATTTTTTATTACACTAAGTATTGTAACGATACTGGAAACGCCTAGAATAACAGCTGATTCTACGTCATTCCAGAATAACACAGAACCTTCGGTCGGAATCATGGTCAGCCGAGTATATAAAGAGCGTCGCTAACAGTCAGTTGACAGTTCAGTGTAATGCAGTTCGGATTATTGGCGCGAAATTTAAATAAATCAGTTGACTATTTTCGTGTATAGATTATTTTAATTCACATTTTATTTAATTTACATGTATAGAATAGTTCACTTTCATTTTTTATTTTAATCCAGACAATCGAAGTCATTTTTCAAGCTTCCCAGGCATTTGAGGCCACTTGCATTTAATTCCCGGACTTTTTGAATAATTTTATTTTTTATTACACTAAGTATTGTAACGATACTGGAAATGCCTAGAATACCAGCTGATTCTACGTCATACCAGAATAACATAGAACCTTCGGCCGGAATCATGGTCAGCCGAGTATATAAGGAGCGTCGCTAACAGTCATTGACAGTTCAGTGTATGCAATTCGGAATATTAGCGCGATATTTAAATAAATCAGTTGACTATTTTCGTGTATGGATTATTTTAATTTACATTTAATTTAATTAAAATGTATAGGATAGTTTACTTTCATTTTTTATTTTAATCCAGACAATGGAAGTATATTTTCAAGCTTTCCAGGTTTGAGGCCACTTCCATTTAATTCCTGGACTTTTTGAATAATTTAATTTTTTATTACATTAAGTATGGTAACGATATTGGAAACACCGAGAATACCAGCTGATTCTACGTCATCCCAGAATAACACAGAACCTTCGGCCGGAATCATGGTCAGCCGAGTATATAAGGAGCGTCGCTAACAGTCATGGACAGTTCAGTGTAATGCAATTCGGAATATTGGCGCGATATTTAAATAAATCAGTTGACTATTTTCGTGTATGGATTATTTTAATTTACGTCAGTTTAATTTACATAAAATATATTTTTTTCTTTTGACAAATAAACGATTTTGTTGCTGTTGTTGTTGTTATTTAACGGACGGTAGAAACGCTACAGAATGACTACCAACATGCGCTAGTTTCCTTACGTAATTCCCTCGCATTAAATAAATAAACAAACAGAAAATAACTGAAACATTTTTTTAAATAACCTCATTTACATAGACGCATTTTGAAACATAAAGAGGTGCTTTATTATTAATGTATTCAATTGAAACTCGCGGAAGCTATCACGGATTCCCGTCGCCACCTCCACGTTCTCGCACTATTATTTCGCCTTTCCACGTTTCCAATGATGTTTTTGTTCTAGAAGGCGACATTAGATGTACTCGAGCCTCGCGAATTTACATGTAGGACATGCCTCCTCGCCGATATTTCCCGGCATTTTCCGCGTTTTCACGTAACGAGGGTAAAAAGAAGACTTTTCCCTCTTTATACAGACGACACGCGACCAATTTTTAGCGGAATCTCCATATGAATATAGAAAACGTGTTGGCTCTTAATAAAATGATACTCAATTCGGTTATGTAATGATGAATAAACGGGTTTTGGTTTGCGTGTTTTATTTCTTCTTCTTTTCTGATTTTTTTGATTGTTTACTTGCTATGCCTCTTCTTGCTCAGTACTTATCACCGCTGAAAAATGAAAAAACAAAATAGATGGATACATTTACCTTTAACGCATAAATAATAAAAATAAAATAAATTAGCGGAGCAATGCACTCCCGAATAAATCGCATGCAATTTCTGTAGCTGATAAGCAAATGGCGAAGTGGTATCGTAAATGTAAATTATTGTAAAATCTAATGTAATTTGCCTGAACCTAATAGGTTTCCATTTATTTTGTAGTATATTAATAGAGGCTTTAAGTTATGTAATATTATTTAGAATTAAGTTTATCATATAGTAGGTTCCTACTAGTACGTATATACTACTAGTACATACGTAATATTTTATATTACTATAATTACATATATATACATATAATTACATATGCAGAAGTATGTCAAATAATGTAAAAATATGTTTATTAATAATTGTTTTATGTGTAATAGTTTAACTAAGCAATTTTGGATTCTTTGTACAAAATTATTAAATTAAAATATAGACTTATTTTAGACATGAAAGAAACAAGTTGTTTTAATAAAATATAATTAAACATCCCGTTATCTAATCACTAACGGATTTTTTAGAAGTAAATACAGTATATTCAATATAAAATGGGCGGTCAACAATTAAAAGAAGAAGTAATTATTGCACAAGCCGATAATAGTGAAGGACAGACTAACACAACAAAGACGAGTTTTGGATCTATCCAGATATTATAACCGTAATTTTATTCGTTGTAAAAAAGTCAATAGAAAGGAAGATCCAGGAGCTGAGAAATGGCTTAAATTTTAAGTTTATTGATTATTGAATTCTAGGCTGTAAAATTATAGTGTTATGTATGGAGTGTGGTAATAATAATTATGCGACTAAAATAATATTATAAGCTTGTATATGGAATATCAAAGGAAGGAGATGAATTTATAAATTTGCTGGAGGAACTGAAAGTAAAGCACCGAAACTTAAAAAAAAGATAACACAGAACAACGAAGCAATATCGAGGTAACAAATAAGAAGAAAAGGAAAAGCATATAAACTGACCTGAGTCCCATGAATCTTTGACGATCGCTATGAAATTATTTCTCCCGTTTATAAAGTTCATAAATACGTAAAAAAAGTTCAATTTTATAGTGATCCAGAATGTTCCTAAAAGGTGAGATGCGGTAGAAAGTGAAAAAGTGGACTTTTAACCCCTTTTTGAGCATATAAACTGATCTGAGTTCCATGAATCTTTGACGATCGCTATGAAATTATTTCTCCCGTTTATAAAGTTCATAAATAATTAAAAAAAGTTCAAATTTATATTGATCCAGAATGTTTCTGAGAGGTGAGATGTGGTAGAAAGTGAAAAAGTGGATTTTTAACCCTCTTTTGAGCATATAAACCGATCTGAGTCCCATGAATCTTTGACGATCGCTATGAAATTATTTATCTCGTTTGTAAAGTTAATAAATACGTAAAATAAGTTTAATGCCATAATGATCCAGAATGTTCCTGAGAGGTGAGATGCGGTGAAAAGTGAAAAAGTAGACTTTTAACCCCCTTTTGAGCATATAAACCGATCTGAGTCCCATGAATCTTTGACGATCGCTATGGAATTATTTCTCCCGTCTATAAAGTTAATAAATACGTAAAATAAGTTAAATTCCATAATGATCCAGAATGTTCCTAAGAGGTGAGATGCGGTAGAAAGTGAAAAAGTGGACTTTTAACCCACTTTTGAGCATATAAACCGATCTGAGTCCCATCAATCTTTGACGATCGCTATGAAATTATTTCCCCCGTTTATAAAGTTCATAAATACGTAAAAAAAGTTTAATTCCATAATGATCCAGAATGTTCCTGAGAGGTGAGATGCGGTAGAAAGTGAAAAAGTGGACTTTTAACCCGCTTTTGAGCATATAAACCGGTCTGAGTCCCATCAATCTTTGACGATCGCTATGAAATTATTTCCCCCGTTTATAAAGTTCATAAATACGTAAAAAAAGTTCAATTCCATAATGATCTAGAATTTACTTCTAGCACTATAAAATCTACAGCAGATGTTGCACTTAAATCATCCGATTCTAAAAAACAAGTAAAAATGTCAGAGAAATTTTTAAAAATTTAAGAGATTTAAGAGATTTAAAAACCGCTGCAGGTTTAATTCCGGTTATGAAAATATGCCTAAACAAATAATAGACACCATTGAAATGTATGATTTATTCTTAGATGCTGATGGGAAAAAATTGCTAACGAATTATGTGCTAAAAACCCGGCTTTCGCAAAATGCAAAAACTAGACTACAACAAACATATGCTTCTAACGCTCTTTTAATTCAAGATTTAAAAAAATATTTTATTTCAAAAAAATCGGCTGCAACACTATCTTTTAAATTAAATAGCGAAAAGCAAAAATCAAAATCTATAGAGGAATTTGGAAGGTCACTTGAGGAATTATTAGTTGATCGAACAGAATATGCGAGTTTTAAGACGCGTTAATGAAAAAATCGAAACTATTTAACTTTAAATGATGCCATCAGCGGTGCTGCGTTCAATTTGAAAACGTTAATTATTTAGAAAAAATTAAAATAAATGGAATTTCTGGTTTTCTTATTTCACTATAAGGCTCAGCAAACGTATGTTTCAATGTAAATAATACAAATGTCTGTCACACATTTTTGCCAATTGATGCATTTGATAATAATATTCTTAATATTATAAACTTATCACTGACTATAAATATTTTATTAATGAAGTAAGTAAGTATGTAATCATCGCCGAGATTTATGTGTTATCCAAAAGAAAATAAGGGAAAAACTATTGTTGCACCCAAACATTTGATTGCATAATATAGCAGTCCTTGCTCAGTGATTCGTCTGCAAAGGAAGATATCCTAATTAATTTCTACTGGCAAACTATAAATGGAATTTAGGCATTTCTACTTGAATAACGAATTTAATAGATGATCAACTTATTCTCAAAACAACGTCCTTTATATAAAATTTAATCAGTAAAGTGTATTCCAACTTAAAACATCATAAAACGTAAAAATATATCCGTTATTTACGTGAAAACTGGAGCCAAAATATGATTTATACATATGTAACGTACAATGTCCGGCCAGCTGGGAGTACTATTTACGATTTTCTGTACATTTTCTAGGGCATCATGCCATGAATATTTCGACCGACAAAAATGGTTTAGCGGACTGCAGAAAACACAACGGATATATTGTTGCATTTCGCCCTTTTTCTTCTGCCCGACCTGTTCTGGAAAAAGGATACATTTTTAAAATGATAAATATCGGTTCTGATAAATGGCCACAAGGATCCGAGAACAATTTTCATCTCGGGTGCAATCAAATATTTATCTAAGGAATGAATTTAAAGAATCATCATCCGCTCAGATAGAACTCGTTAAGCCATTGGAAATCCAATGGATGTCCCCTTTTGGATATACTGTCTATCCTATGGATATCGAAAAATACAGTCTTGGACGTCCATTTGGAAACCAATATTTGTCCCATAATGGACACTTATTTGGACCAGATTTGGACACAATTTCTTAATGGGTTCAAAACCGGGGAAATTTTATTAAATGGGTTTTCGTATCAAAAAACGTACTGCCAAAATAAAGGTATCCTCGAAAAATGAAAAATCCCAAACTTTGGAGACCGATATCTCGGCTTCTATTTGCACTATCGAGAAAATTGCAACGGTTTTGACTTAGTTTTGTCGTTTAGAATCCAATGAGACCACTAGCAAGATTGTAGCTCTTATATTAGCCGAGATCTTGCATTTTTAGGGTCTATTTTTGGGCTCAGAAACGAGGTGAAAAAGTGACAATTTCTTGAATTTTCAAAGTGCCCTCATTCCCTTAGTTCTGGTCGAATCCCATTATAACTCGGTGTTTTCGTAATGTAGGTGATGGGAATAAGCCCCTGGTATAGTTAGTTCGTTCTAAAAAAATCAATTTTTGATGAAAAAATTCGATACGTGGGGTATACCCGTAAAATGAAAAATCCCAAACTTTGGAGGCCGATATCTCGGCTTCTATTTACACTATCGGGGAAATTCCAACGGTTTTGACTTAGTTTCGTCCTTCTGAATCCAACGACACCATTAGCAAGATCGTAGCTTTTATATTAGCCGAAATCTCGCATTTTTAGGGCCTATTTTTGGGCTCAAAAACGAGGTCAAAAAATGACAAATTCTTGAATTTTCAAAGTGCTCTCATTCCCTTATTTGTGATCGAATTCCATTATAACCCGGTGTTTTCGTAATGTAGGTGATGGGAACAAGCCTCTGGTATAGTTAATTCGTATTCGAAAAAAATCAATTTTTGATGAAAAAATTCGATACGGGGGGGTATACCTGAAAAATGAAAAATCCCAAACTTTCGAGGCCGATATCTCGGCCTTTACTTGCACTATCGGGAAAATTCCAACAGTTCTGCCTTAGTTTCGTCCTTCTAAACCCAACGAAACCATTCGCAAGGTAGTAGCTCTTATATTAACCGAGATCTCGCATTTTTAGCACCTATTTTTGGGTTCAAAAACGAGGTCAAAAAGTGACAATTTCTTGAATTTTCAAAGTGCCCTCATTCCCTTATTTGTGGTCGAATCCCGGTATAACCCGGTGTTTCCGTAATGTAGGTGATGGGAACAAGCCTCTGGTATAGTGAGTTCGTATTCGAAAAAAATCAATTTTTAATGGAAAAATTCGATACGGGGGGGTATACCCGAAAAATGAAAAATCCTAAACTTTGGAGGCCGATATCTCGGCATCTATTCACACTATCGGAGAAATTCCCACGGTTTCGACTTAGTTTTGTTCTTCTGAATCCAACGACACCATTAGCAAAATCGTAGCACTTATATTAGCCGAGATCTTGCATTTTTAGGGCCTATTTTTGGGCTCAAAAACGAGGTCAAAAAGTGACAAATTCTTGAATTTTCAAAGTGCTCTCATTCCCTTATTTGTGGTCGAATTCCACTATAACCCGGTGTTTTCGTAATGTAGGTGTTAGGAACAAGCCCCTGGTATAGTGAGTTCGTATTCGAAAAAAATCATTTTTTGATGAAAAAATTCGATACGGGGGGGTATACCCAAAAAATGAAAAATCCCAAACTTTGGAGGCCGATATCTCGGCTTCTATCCACACTATCGAGAAAATTCCAACGGTTTTGACTTAGTTTTGTCCTTCTGAATCCAACGACACCATTACCAAGATCGTAGCTCTTATATTAGCCGAGATCTCGCATTTTTAGGGCCTATTTGTGGGCTCAAAAACGAGGTCAAAAAGTGACAAATTCTTGAATTTTCAAAGTGCTCTCATTCCCTTATTTCTGGTCGAATCCGATTATAACCCGGTGTTTTCGTAATGTAGGTGATGGGAACCTGGTATAGTTAGGTCGAATTCGAAAAAAATCATTTTTTGATGAAAAAATTCGATACCGGGGGGTATACCCAAAAAATGAAAAATCCCAAACTTTGGAGGCCGATATCTCGGCTTCTATCCACACTTTCGGGAAAATTCCAACGGTTTTGACTTAATTTCATCCTTCTGAATCCAATGACACCATTACCAAGAACGTAGCTCTTATATTAGCCGAGATGTCGCATTTTTAGGGCCTATTTTTGGGCTCAAAAACGAGGTCAAAAAGTGACAATTTCTTGAATTTTCAGAGTGCTCTCATTCTCTTATTTGTGGTCGAATCCCGGTATAACCCGGTGTTTTCGTAATGTAGGTGATAGGAACAAGCCCCTGGTATAGTGAGTTCGAATTCGAAAAAAATCATTTTTTGATGAAAAAATTCGATACGGGGGGGTATACCCGAAAAATTAAAAATCCCAAACTTTGGAGGCCGATATCTCGGCTTCTATTTGCACTATCGAGAAAATTCCAACGGTTTTGACTTAGTTTTGTCGTTCAGAATCCAACGAGACCATTAGCAAGAGTGTAGCTCTTATAATAGCCGAGATCTCGCATTTTTAGGGCCCATTTTTGGGCTCAAAAACGAGGTGAAAAAGTAACAATTTCTTGAATTTTCAAAGTGCCCTCATTCCCTTAGTTCTGGTCGAATCCCGTTAAAACCCGGTATTTTCGTAATGTAGGTGATGGGAACATGCCGCTGGTATAGTTAATTCGTATTCGAAAAAAATCAATTTTTAATGGAAAAATTCGATACGGGGGGGGTATACCCGAAAAATTAAAAATCCTAAACTTTGGAGGCCGATATCTCGGCTTCTTTTTGCACTATCGGGAAAATTCCAACGGTTTTGACTTAGTTTTGTCGTTCAGAATCCAACGAGACCTTTAGCAAGATCGTAGCTCTTATATTAGCCGAGATCTCGCATTTTTAGGGCCTATTTTTGGTCTCAAAAACGAGGTCAAGAAGTGACAATTTCTTGAATTTTCAAAATGCTCTCATTCCCTTATTTGTGGTCGAATCCCGGTTTAACCCGGTGTTTTCGTAATGTAGGTGATAGGAACAAGCCGCTGGTATAGTTAGTTTGAATTCGAAAAAAATCAATTATTGATGAAAAAATTCGATACGGGGGGGTATACCCGAAAAATGAAAAATTCCAAACTTTGGAGGCCGATATCTCGGCTTCTATTCACACTATCGGGAAAATTCCAACGGTTTCGACTTAGTTTTGTCCTTCTAAATCCAACGACACCATTAGCAAAATCGTGGCATTTATATTAGCCGAGATCTTGCATTTTTAGGGCCTATTTTTGGGCTTAAAAACGAGGTCAAAAAGTGACAAATTCTTGAATTTTCAAAGTGTTCTCATTCCCTTATTTGTGATCGAATTCCATTACAACCCGGTGTTTTCGTAATGTAGGTTATGGGAACAAGCCGCTGGTATAGTTAGTTTGTTTTCGAAAAAAATGAATTTTTGATGAAAAAATTCGATACGGGGGGGTATACCCGAAAAATTAAAAATCCCAAACTTTGGAGGCCGATATCTTAACTTCTGTTTACACTATCGGGGAAATTCCAACGGTTTTGGCTTAGTTTTGTCCTTCTGAATCCAACGACACCATTAGCAAGATCGTAGCTCCTATATTAGCCGAGATCTCGCATTTTTAGGGCCTATTTTTGAGCTCAAAAACGAGGACGACTAAAAAGGCCAATAATTAATGTAAAAATCATTGGTCCCTTGTTCATCGTTGGCAACTTGAAGGGTGACAATTATTTAACACTGCACCAATATAATGTCGTACCAACTTTGACAAATTATATCCTAATCCATTAAACCTACAAGTTCCAGCTAATATTATATGGTTTCAGTAAGACCAGCGCACCATCCCATTAACAAATCGATGTCCTGTAATACATCAACCGTATATTTCCAAATCGATGGATAGGGAGACGAGAACCGACAGAATGGCTAGCGCGATGCCCTGATCTGATATCTTTAGACTTTTTTTAATAGGGATACCTCAAAAGTATTATTACGCGGTTGCAATTAGTTTGGTCACGCCTGAGATGTTAAGTAACGTTAGAAGAAATTTCTATTTAAAATCGAGATGTTGCAGGACGTGTGTGGCGAGCATATTGACCATCTTCTACATTGAGCTTAATATTTTTTTAATTGTTTATTAAGAGATAAACTTATTAATTTTTAAGTCTGTTGTAACGAATTTACGTGACCAAATAATTTTCTTTGTTTTTATTGTTAATTTTTGAAATAAAACGTCATTTTATTAAGCTCCAAATTGTGCAACTTTGCCTCCATTTAACCGACCCCGTAACTCGGTTTCCGAGATGGTCACCCTCGAATTTGGGACACCCTGTACAGTCAATATGGCTTCAATCATAAAATTGATTCTTAAAATTGAACTTGAAATATATGAAAAATGGGATATAGAATTGAACCGGGAACTGAGTCTGACGCAGAAAGATTCCGACAGTTGAGTCTCCAAAAGATTTTTATTCATGAACAGATTCGCCTCATAAAAGCATGCGATAAATCACTCACAAAAAAAAAGTTCCCCATTCTAAATACAACATACAATTAGATGTCACCCGATTTGTAGGCGAGGGTGTATATTTTATCTTTTGGTCCGTAGCGGGACGATAATTGCCGTGTCCTGTCCCGTCGTATTTTATACCGCAGCGAGTTTACAGCGCGGTTTGCTACAATATAAGCGGAAGGAAACGTTGGTCCATGTACGAAGTACGAACTGGGGCCGTATTACTACATGAACACGTCATTTGTCAAAATACGTCCCGAGGGAAGTCCGCGGGTCTTTTCGCCCCCTTGTACCCCCCTAAGCGTACATGGTAAATTTCATTTCTATGCCGGCCTGTCGCATCCCAATTTTCGGATACCGACTTGATTTGCATATGTATTATGAGCAGATTGATGGAGGTAATATATGCGAATTTTAGCTACTATATTTGTTTGGGCGATCTCTTTATTTCAAATAACGATTTTGTGTTTCTCTTGTAGGTCATACAACTTAGTAGGTCGTTCTTTAACTAGCAAAGTTGTAGAATCTTTCTAGTCTACATAGTTTGACCCAGACATGACAAAACCACTTACTAAAGAAATTAGCCGGAACACACAAGAGCCAGAATAGAACAAAAAAGAGGCATCACTTCTAACTCCGAGGTTCAATCCCAAGGTCTATGGAGTACAGCTTAAGGAAAGTCAAGACGCCTTGAAGTTACTGACCTTAATGCATGTTTTAAAGCTCGACAGTTAAATGACGCCACGGTATAAAAATGAAAACAGAATACATTACAGTTTAAATGCAAGCCATTTCTGATACAGTGACCTTAAATTATGTTTTAACATATGACTTTTAGATGGCGTAGCAGGTAGTCATTCCGAAAACGGTTATTGTATGATAAATTGTACTGTCGCAGTACCTAATTACACACATTCATTATTATTCTTAATTAATGCATGTAATATTGTAACAGCCATATTAGTTATTACTGTTAACGCTGTTTTCTAAATATTTTTTATATGTTGTTAATAACTATCAGTTACCAACTTCAAAATCGTTTTTACCTTCTACCGTCTTTATTTAAAGAGACATCGGAAAACTAAAAACAGTTTTTCATTGTTTCCTTGTTTGTTCCTTCCTATGCTCTACAATATGACGCAAAAATAATCCGACGTTTCGTTTTTTTTTTCGATCGTCATCAACTTAATTTTTTCTTATGGGCGCCATATTGGATTTTCTCATTTTTAAAAAGTATTTTTAATTGCCTTTAAAATGAGGTATCGCACTTGCATGTCCGATTACTCCTTCTAGTACTTCTCTTAAGAACTCCATGAGTGCAAGAGAGAGACATATATCAATGGGATTTCAAAATAAATTGATTTTATATAAACTGAAGCTATAATATGTCTCTTGTCGGTAGAAGGTAAAAACAATTTTGCCAATATTCGATTTTTTTCGGATAACTCCGGAAGTATCCGGCATTTTAAAATTTTTAAACGTCTCTTTATTAAGCTCCAAATTGCGCAACTTTGTCTCCATTTAACCGACCCTGTAACTCTTTTCTCGGTTTCCGACATTCCAATGGTCACCTTCGAATTTGGGACACCCTGTTTACAAGATCAAAAGCTTAAGAACAGTCTGTGAAAACGAGTGACATCAAATATTCTCGATTCCAATATTAGTCCAATCACTATTATCACTTTAAAGCATTCCATCCATCAGCAGTAGAATGACTTCCAGGTTTTCTTCTCTCAACCATCAGTTGAAGCAGGTTTCTTTAAAAACACCCTTGAACTAATTGATCAAAGTAATTTCTTCCAGGCAGTTGAAGCTATTTTGTCACTGTTTTCAGACAGTTGAAGCGTAAACCAGAAATTCTTTCGTGTTTGTTTGTCCCAAGCGTTAACTGCAGCAGATTTCTTTAAAACACACTTGAACTGGTAGAGCAAAATAATTTCTTCCAGGCAGTTGAAACCATCACCTCAACCGGTTTGTGTAAAGTATATTTTTTAATAAGAAGTGAATTATTTCAAAAATTTTCGTGGGTGCCGAATTCAATGACGGAATGTCAAAACGGTCGAAATATTTCAGGTGGCACAATTTTTTAGTTCATGATTAAATTTGTGTTTATTTGATTGTAATGTTTTTTTGAGAAAAGGTCTATATAATTTAAAATGTCTGAAAAAAAACACATAATAGAAGTTTAATTTATGGTGCCATGAAGTTTCCTTATTATTCAGAGAAACCAACATTTTGACTTTAAACTAGTGGATTGAAGTAATAGTGCAAGAGTTATTAGGTAGTTTAAGTTTTTTTCACGTCATTAGTACCAAAGGGGAGGTCTTTGATAAATAACTTTTGACCCATGCATAGAGAGAGAACATTATCAGCACATTTTAAAGCATTTCATCTATCAGCAGCAGAATATCTTTCAGGTTTTCTTCTCCCAGGCATCGCTTGAAGCAGATTTGTTTAAAAACACCCTTGAACTGGTAAATCAAAGTAATATTTTATCTCTTCCAGGCAGTTGAACCTATTTTGTCCTGCTCACATGGTGTGGTCAATCTTGATATTAATTTGTCAAACATTTTTTTACCAAAAAAACATAATGATTTCTGAGAGTTGCACTAACACCACTGCTGCAGCACAATTTATTGCAAAATGGATACCACTCAAGGTGTTCTTTTTACTGAGGTACTCGTCGAGCACATCATCTATGGCAGATTTCGCTGATGTCATCTTCCATATCTTATGAATTATGAAGAATTGGTAGTCTAGGTTTTCTTGGAGTAGTTTCCTTTTTGTATGTCACCTTAGTTAAAAATTAGCCTCCCGCTTTCCCTATGTTAAGTTGTTGATGTAGATGTCGCGCATGTTGCTGATCTTGTAATTCGTCATGTTGTTGATGTGCTCGTTGATTGGTATCTTCATTGACCTGTTCTCTTTGAATTATATCTTAGGAGAAATCAAAAGAAAATTCTTTCTCTGATCCAGATTGATTTGCCTTGAAGTAATCCAAGAACATATTTGTTTAATTAGTATTTTTCTAAAATATATTGGAAACTAATTTATTAATTATTAATTAACTAATTATAACCAACATTGATAAACATCTTTCCCAAATAAAAGAAGTAAACACAGCGTTTTGCTGTTTTAGAGCCAACTTTGATGCAAAAAAATCTCGAATATATTTACATATTTATTTACGCCATACGATTGGTTTGCCTTGAAGTAGGCCAAGAATATTTTTTTTAATAATATATTCGTAAAAAATATTGAAAATTATTATTTTTGTAAATTGTTATATTATAACCAAATTTAAAAAATGTTCTTCCCAAACAAATTAACTAGAAGCGGGCGTTCTGTTCTTTTAGGGCCAACTTTGAAGCAAAAAAACCTTGAATAGGAATACATATGCATATATTCTGTTCGAGTTTAGTTAGCGTTTAAGAAGGCCAACTATATTTAAAAAATATCGAAAATTATTAGCTTTTTTTATTTCTGGAAGATGCCATATTATAACCAAAATTAATAAATATTTTCCTCACAAAAAAGAATTAAAAACATGCGTTCTGCTCTTTTGGGGCCAACTTTCATGCAAGAAAACCATGAATAAGAATACATGTTCATATACTCTGTTCGAGTTTAGTTAGCGTTTAAGAAGGCCAAGTATATATAAAAAATAAGTATGTCTTTAGAAAACTAACTTTATTAATACAGGTATACAATACAACTTTATTAATACGAAACAGAAAAAATATTACATATGTAAGTAAAATAAAATAAAAAAACGGCAATCTAATCTATTTTTTCAAAAAATGAAGTAATTTTTGTTTGCTTTTTTGTTTTTAGTCCTGTTTGCACCATCGTATTCCTTAAGTTTTGTAAAACGAGTATACTAGAATATCCCACTTTATCTTCATTTTCTTCGGCCCATTGAATGATGTTGTTAATCGACTTTATTGCCGAATTTGTTGTCACTCGTTCCTTATTTACTAGCATTTCTTGTTGTACTCCATCATCTTGATCGTTTCCATCACTTTCACTTTGGTCATTAGTTTCTTTTGTATCAGGTAAATTATCTTTACTCCAATCGTCTATTAATAGGTTGAATATGAACTTTTGGATTAAAAGTCTGCAATAAAGTAATGATTTCTGATTTCACTGTGTCAATGTCTTCATTTCTTATTCGGCTTCGTAAAACACTTAAGGGGATGTTATCTTCCTCATCGTTAAGTTCGTGGCTAATGGTTAAAGTAAATTATGCCAGCATTTTTCTATAACTTCAGGCCTTAAATTTCTCCACGCCAAAGCCAAATTTAGAATGGCGTCCTTTAACGAAATATGTTTTAGAGCATCTCCGATATCCTGGTTAGTTCCAATAATTTGTGATAACAAATTTTTTCGATAAAATAGTTTTGTCAGCCGAATAGCGTTTTGGTCCATTGGCTGGATTAGCGGAGTAACGTTAAGTGGGATATAAACAGTGAAAATGGAACCATCATCACTTCTTAGCTGTTCTGCAGGTGGATGGCTTGCTGCGTTGTCCAACAAAAGCATGGCTTTAACTGGAAGGTTTTGGCTCTGTAGGCATTCCGTAACCTAAGACAAGAACAAATGCTAGAATAATGTGCAGTTTAAATTCTTAAAAGGAATAAAAAAAGGGCGTAAATTTGTAAAAATCGTAGTCCAAAAGGACTGAAACCATTTTTTCTAATTCTCGAGATACAAAGATGGTAAAATTTAAAACGTCTTCTTATGACAAAACTTACCTCAGGAATAAACATTCGGTGAAACCATTCTTTGAAAATTGCTGCCGTCATCCAAGCAGTTTTGGAGTTTCTATAATGGACGGGACAGTTAAAATTTCGAAACGAACGTGGATTTTTTGCTTTCCCAATAATTAATGGTTTAACTTTGTGAGTACCTGCCGCGTTTGTGCATGCTAGAAAAGTCACTCTTTGTTTCTCGGTTTTCCTACCTGGGCCAGTTTTTTCTTCGCGAGCTACATATGTCTTTCCGGGCAGAAGTTTCCAATACAAACCAGTTTCATCGGCATTGTAAATCTGTTCTTTTGTTAGCTGAAGCTCATTTATTTTTAGGCGTAAAGTTCTTTTAAAAGGATCAACAAGCTCGGGTTCTGACGATAATTTTTCTCCTGAAATCGTTAGGAAGCGTATTCCAAAACGTTTTTTATACTTTTGCATCCAACCACTGCTCGCATTAAAAGAAGGAGATTCCTTGTATTGACTGTGAAGTAACTTGGCCTTCTCTTGGATCATTAAACCAGTTACCTGAAAATTTCTCTCCCTTGTTTTTAAGAACCACTTATTTAAAGCTTTTTCCATTCTAGGACGCTTTTCCAGGTCCTATGAAAGTACTGTTGACTCGTTTCAAAATCTTTATCCTTCTGTGACGAATCGCGCATATAGTGGATTTAGCAACACCATATTGTCTAGACAAAACGATCACTCCGACACCTTTCTTTAATTCTTCTAATATTTTGGCTTTATCGCTTAGGCTTTAATGCTTTCTAATTTTTGCCATAATTATTCTGGCGGCGTGACGCGAACTACTGCACCCAAATACTAAAGAAAACTAATTGCCCGAAAAGAAACAAACCGTTTAATGTCTTTTTCTTGTCTTAACTTGTTTGTTTACCTAATAAAACTATTGGGTTTACTATTTCGAGAATCAATTTGTTCACTTGACAGAATACATTAAGGAAAAAATGTCTGTTAACTATTTAGAATAGTTCTCTAGACAGTGTGTTCAGTATAACGCGAGTCTACTATATATGTAAAAATTATCGAAAATTTTATTTTTTCACTACTGAAATATGCCATATTATACCAAAATTAATAAATATTTTCCTCACAAAAAAATAATTAAAAACATGAGTTCTGCTGCTTTGTGGTCAACTGACGTGCAAGAAAATCATGAATAAAAATATATATTTCTAAACTCTGTTCAAGATTAGTTTGCGTTAAAGTAGACCAAGTAATTCTTGTAAAAATATTGAAAATTAATTAGTTTTTTTTTTTAATTTAAAAAAAAGGTTATAATCAAAATGAATAAAGATTTTCTCTAAAAAAAATGCGTTCTAACGCTCTTAATACCTTAAACCTCATCCAAATCTAATTGTATTAAGGGGCTTAGCACAGGGACAAATTTCGAAATTATTTCTTGCACTTTAAATAAGTGAAAAAGAAAAACAAAAATACCTCCTGAAGAATAAAAATACAAAAAACGGGTTTATATTAAATCAATAATATATAAAGAATTTTTGATATAAAATTAAGCAAATACTGTGTTTTAAAAGTAAACAAGTAGAAGTAGAATTTTGAATGTTCTGTGATAGGTTGTGAGTTATTGAATTTATTTGTTATTTCTACATATTGTTCACAATTTCTCTTTCTGGGACACATTTCTCTTCAAATTAGAAATGATCTAAAGTGTCTTAGCACCTCATTTAATTATAGTTCTAGGAGGTGATTTTAATGTTAATTAAGCAGATAATAGCCAAAGATTACTGAAGTCACCTAAATATTTATTAGATTCACATGATTTGAGGATGCATATTAATGATTTTATCCGTGTCACAGAAAATTCAGTCTCTATTTTAGACCATGTGTGTACAAATGTATCCTGTCTTAAATCCTGGTTTGTCAGATTATGAAGCACTTTATTGCCAATTGGATTTTCGTATGAAAACATCTATAACTACTAATGGACATGGTCGTATATTTTGGATACGATGGTTAGGCAACCCTTAGTGTATAAAACCTCATTTAAAAAATAAAATTATTAATTCTTGACGTAAACGTTATATAATGTGCGTTTTTTACGGCGAAGCTATTGAATATTTAAGCATGTCCATACGGGCATGTAATAAATAATTTCCTATAGAAAATATGTGACAAGGAAAATGAGGATTTAATGGCGTCGGCGATAACGGAGCGCACTAACTCAATTCCCCGTTCAACTCGAGGACGCAATGGATTATGCAGTGCTCATTTAGCCCCTACGCTAATTATAATCATACAGGCCTGATCGGTCAATAAATAACTTTATATTATTTATTATGTTAAACAAGTCGGTCAATATAATTATAAAATATACGCATAAAATTGCCACCCTCAGAGTGTAGAGTCGAGAGAGAACAGAGGATGTAAATGGGTAAAATACGCGAGAAAAACCAATTTCCTAAAGATCCAGACAGTAACTTGATACGTTAAATTTTCACTCCTATCAACTTAGGACAATAATGTGAAAAGTCCAATAAATTGATACTTTTAAAGTATTTATTTAGTTTAAAAAAATATGAATAGAGCGTATAAAGCAGAATGTGGAAGTATTACTATCTACGGCTCAATAAAAAAGTAACTTTTTTTACTCTCCCCCCGGAAGGCACATAGAAGCGGTATAACATCTAAACTTATATATTCAAATTTAAGGCGGAAGCGATATTAAAAATCCTATATAGGCAAATATTGCAAAAGCGAATTTCGGTGCATGCAGACTTTGATCGAAATTTGGACGGTTCAGCGTCCTCTCTCTCTTTCCCGTTGAAATCTTATATTGCAGATTATTCGGTTTATCCGTATTGGATTTATCAATATAAAGTTCCTAATTCCTCTGTTATTTCGGAACGTTATCTAACAGCATTAGCAAGATAGTGAAGCTCTTATCCGGTAATTCCTGTGCTAAGATTAAGTTTCATAAATCGAATTTACTTACAATTTGGAAATCGTGAAGATTCGCTTAAGATTTTGGAGCAGACGAAGATTATCTAAGCTTTTAACTGAATTAGTCAAAAATGTGAATTGAAAGAAAGTGTCGCTAGAAGAACTAAAGAAAACATCACTAGTATAATCAGTCTTAAATCCTCTAACCTCTATTGCTAATGCTAATTACTTAACAACCTAGAATAATCTCGTGCCGTGAAAACAGCACATACTCCTAAATAATTAAAGCACTTTACTATCGAGCGGTCTTCATAGTCGAGGGTCCCGCAATTTTAATAAGTTTTAGTTAATATTCCTGTTTTGTCCCGTAGGGGCCAGTGATGCGGTAAAATGGTCGCAACTACTGACCCAAAACACCTATAATTAGTGGCCCCAAAGCGTTCACAACAGTTGTTCCGAACAGTTTGTCTACGGATCGATGGATATTGCTGCTCCGCGATCTTTGCTTTTAATGTCACTTAGGGTTTAATAATTTTTTTATGCAAATTGAAGAACTGTGGAATAGTCATTGAAATCTAATTGGATTTTGACGAGATTTTTAATTTAATAAATACGGGGAGAAAAGAGGATGAATGAAAAGAAGAACAGAAAGAAGATTAAAAGTTTTACTTAGATTAAGAATTCCTGAAGATGGAGAGATCGTTAGAGAAAATAAGAATGATATCAGTATATACACCCTTAATATTTTCTGTAATATCTACAGTGATTATCACTTCTAACCGAAATAACTGATAGATATAATATTCTGCTTGGCTCATATAGGCTTTTTGCAAAGTAAAAGGTAAAAGTAGTACCTAGCAAAAGTAAGGTTCATCATTCATAAAACTGCCATTTCTAACCAAAATGGCCGATCGAAGTGATATTCTGCCTATTCCATACGGACTTTTACGCAAAAGAGGAGAAGAAGAATAAGTTGTATAGTTGTATAGTAAGCCTGAAAGTTGTAGTTAAAGGAAGACAAAATGACATTGTTGACATCTGAGGTTCTTGTCGTGGAAGCCAAAAGTAATTTTTAACACATAACTTTTTAGGTTAGAATCTAAATTTTCAGAGACAAGTGATATTGTGCATGGCCCACCCACATTTTTACAACTTCCCAGATGAAAAGAAGAAGAGGAAGGGAAACATAAGAAGTAGAACAGAGCCTTAGTTTTCTAATAGCTGATTTCTATTCAACAAATATAGATACAACTATTAGTTCTAACCAAAATGGAAGATCAATCTCATATTGACCACCTTACTTTTTAGGTTAATTTTTATCTAAACGAAAAATAATAAATAGAACAGAGGAAGGGGCAGAAAATTGACATTGTTAACGTCTTCATTTTCGACCCTAATAGCAAAAGTAAGATACATCAGTAATTTTTAAAATTTTTTTTAGGTTAGAATCTAAATTGACAGGGAGAAGTGATGTTCTGCTTGCCCCAAGTTCTTACAAATTCCCAAAGAAAAGGAGAAGAGGAAGAGAAAAATAGGAAGTGTAACAGAGGGAGTGGACGAAATTTAAGATTGTTGATGTTTTACTTTTCTATTCTTGTAGTAAAGGAAAGATGCATCAGCTGATTTCAATTCAACGATTATGGATACGACTGTCACTTCTAACCAAAATTGCAGATCGAAGTAATTATCTGCTTAGTTCTTCTCATGTAAGTTTTTAGATTCATAATATTTAAAAACATGGCGGCGTTAATCTTGATGCATCAAAATTCGTTTGATTTCTAGAGAAGAAGAAGTAGAAGAAGAAGGAAAAAGAAAGTGACATTGTTGACATTTGAAGTTCTTGCTCTGGGAGCCAAAAGTAATTTTTACCACCTAACTTTTTAGGTTAGAATCCTAATTGACAGAGAAAAGTGATATTCTGCTTGCCCCACTTAAGTTTTTACAAATCCGAAAAGGAAAGGGGAAGAAGACGAGAAAAATAATAAGTAGAACAGAGGAAGTGGAAGAAAGTCTTAGTTTTCTACCCTTGTAGTGATAGTCAGAGGTAATCAGCTGATAAATCAAATCAACGATTATGGATACGACTGTCACTTCTAACCAAAATACAGATCAAAGTGATTTTCTGCTTAGTCCATGCCGATTTTTACGCTAAGGATAAGAAGACGAGTATTTTATAGTTGTATGTTTTAAGTTCGTTTTTTAGAGAAAAAGAAAAAGAAAAAGAAAAGTGACATTGTTAAGATTAGAGGTTAGATTTTTAGGGAAAAGTACTTTTTACCACCCAACTTTTTAGGTTAGAATTTAAATTGACAGGGAGAATTGAATTTCTGCTTGCCTCATTCAAGTTTTTAATATATTCCCAAAGAAAAAGAAGAGGAAGAGAAAAATATGAAATAGAACACAGGAAGTGGAAGAAAATTGACATTATTGGCTTTTTAGTTTATTACCCTCCACTTAATAAATAAACCTGGACTCTCAATTCAATGAAAAGTAAATGACCACTACTAGGTGGCCGCCATTTTGTGTGATTGTGTCCTTTCGATGTTGGTCACTCTGACAAATTTCAGTTGTGCCAATTGTAGGAAAATAAAACAATTAACATTTTTGAGAGGTTATGTTTAAAAATACAAAATAGAAAGTTATATTTTGTTAAGAATTTAAGATAGTTACGTTAGATCTGTGATTTTTCTTGTACTTGTGTGTAGTGTTTCTACATTAATAGGCACAACTATCTATAAAAATCAAAATATAGATGATTTTATGAGGGTTTGTAATTAGCGAGGGCTTATATCGAAAAAATAAACAACTCTATCTATGTTATTCTATCATAACAACACAGACAGACAATTCACGATAATTTGGTTTTGAGAAACAGTGAACCAAGATGGTGGTGATACACTAACCACGTATTAAATAAGGAGGAAACTATATCGCCTGTTGCAGACGATACCCAAGCGTCGCTTACAAATCGCCAAAAACTAGGCAATCCACTATAATCACAATTGAGAAAGTTGAGTGATCGTGTCGAGTCGTGATTTAGAAACCCAAAACTGGTTTAAAAACAATGTCACTGAAAAAAAATTAATTTAGTTCGTGACAGGTCACACGTCAAACATCAGCGTCGTCAACCTCAATACTTTTATTTAATATATTTTTTGTTGGCAACACTGAAAATATTCAGAGTGACCAACATCAAAAGGACACAACCACTATAAAAATGGCGGCCACCAGGCAGTGGTCATTTTTGGGTATCGTGGCCATATGCATTAGCAGTCCAGGTTCGTGTTACCCTTGTAAAGAAAATACGATCCATTATCTATCAATCGATTTCTATTTAACAATTATGGACAGGAATGCCACTTCTAACCAAAATGACAGATCGAAGTGATATTCTGCTTAGACCATCTCGATTTTTTCGCAAATGAGAAGATCTTAAGTTTTATTTTTGTGTGATGAGGATGACGTCAATCGACTTCCAGAGAAGAAGAAGAATACGAAAGAGAAAAGTGACATTGTTGATATGTTAGTTTTCCGTCCTTGTTGCGAAAGTAATGTTTTCCAGGAAACTTCTATTCAACTAGATAAGAATTCACCGGCTTCGCGTCACAGGGAAACCGAAACTTCTCAGCCACCAAGAAATATTTCTTTTTGAAAATGCAATTTCATGTTAAAACAATCTAATTACAACTCATCCTCTGTCATTTTGGTACGGAATTTTCCATTTCGCCCGTAAGTTTCACGCAAACATAATTAAGCTAATTCGGAAAGTTTTCCGAAAATCGAGACTTTAAATTGTCCTCCCGGCTTGTCCAACTAATAAAACTTTTCTAACAATCTCATTTCTTAAGATTACTATGGAAAACTTCAATTTTTTAAGACTGCTTTATCTCCCGTTGCAAAGGCGCATGGGAAGAATTGAGCGTTTATTAAGTTGTTGAAGGTTTATATCTTTTGGTATTTCAGAAAGTTTAACAAAGGGTTAATGAAGTGGCGGCATTATCTTAATCACTATGAGAACTATGAAAAACTTTCTAGTTATACAGTGAATGCGTAAAAATCTCCACTATCTTTCTCCCTTCTCTTTAAACTTTAGACTCGTCTTGTTTTTATTTAGGCTAAAATGACTTAGAGTGGGAAGTACATTTTCTTATGTCCACTCTGAGTATTTTTAGGGAGATACGATTAAATAACTGAAAGAAAGTTGTCCGAGTGCACCAATAAATGCATCAAAAATGGGACATAGTGTACACAACGTTAAAAACTATGAAGGAGACAAAGAACCTACTCAATTCCAAAACATATATACAAGATCGAAAACTAAGACGTTGTATAAATATCGATGCAATGGGACCCGTAAACGGTTTATTCCTGTCACGTTTGGGAAAACGATATCGCGATAACGAATATTGATGCCGGCCAAAACGTTGGAACGGAAAGAAATGAAACATAGCGACACGATTCCGCTACTAAATTATGAACGAACTTTAAGAATCGCCATTTATGGAGTCAATGGATTTTCTTCCACCGTTGCTATTGAAATTAAGAGGGTTACGATTTATCATCGTCAGCCACATTATTTATCGCGGCATAAAATATTGCGAGGTTCTGTTTGTGAACGTTTCTCTTAAATATGTGAAAATAAACGGTAATTTAGGATGTGATTTTATAGGAACTACAGGCCTGTCAAATGGTCAATCATTATCGGAATTCTGTCCACATTATGCAATAATGGTATGCCAATGTGTCCTATGGATATCCAAAGGTTTCTTCTTTTTGGAAATATGAATGTCTATCGGACATCATTTATTTGTTTAAAAATCTTCTTGGATGATATAAAAAATGTCATAAAGGTAGACGATCATAGGACCACTGAATAAAATTATCCACTGGACTAATAATTTTTCAAAGCAAAGGGATGCGTAAAATACCACGTCCAATAGCTAAAGATACATTCTTTAGTGCACTGATTATTTCAAGATTAGGTTTTACGCTCGATGACTTAAATATGCGACTTTTTTTACGTAAAAATTCGGTTTTGTACAATTGCCTTAATCTGCTTGAAAACAAAGAAACAAAGTTCAATTTCCTCCAAATGTGAACTTAAAATGCCTGCAAAGAGGGAAATTAAGTTTTACTGCCTGGACTATAAATTCCAAATGTTTGGAAAATGGAAATGCAATTGTTTGACTATCCGAAGAAATTAACTTTAAATGCCTGGAAGAAAGAAGACATTAGTTTGACTGCCAGAAAAATTTAAAAAAATTGCTTAAGTGACTGAAAAAATAAGCTGAAAAATTGAGTTTTACTGCCTAGAATATGAACTTCAGATGCCTGAAAAATTGGTAAAAAAATATTTCATTCTCTCAAAATATAAACGTGAAATGCCTGGAAGGAAGAGAAAATTAGTTTGACTACAGAGAAAATTAGTTTGACTACCTGAAAAATTAAAAAAAATATTTGACTGTCTGAAAAAGTAACTTTGAAATGCCTGGAAAAAGAGACATTGAGCTTTACTGCCTAGAATATGAACTTCAGATGCCGGAAAAATGAAAAAAAATATTTCCGTCTCTCAAAATATAAACGTGAAATACCTGGAAGGAAGAAAATAAAAAAAATTATTTGATTGTCTGAAAAAGTGAATTTAAAATGCCTGGAAAAAGAGAAATTGAGTTTTACTGCCTAGAATATGAACTTTAGATGCCTGAAAAATTGAAAAAAAGTTTCGTTATCTCAAAACATAAATTTCTAGAAAGTGTGGAAGGAAGAAACAATTAGTCTGAGTGCCTGGAAAATTTAAAAAAAAATGACTGCCTGAAAAAATGAACTTGAAATGCCTGGAAAGAGGAAAATTACGTTTAGTGTCTGAAAAATAAATTTCAAATGCCTGAAAAATTGAAACACAATTATTTAACTATCCGAAAAAATTAACTTAAAATGCCTGGAAGGAAGAAGAAATTAGTTCTACTGCGCGGAAAATAAAAAAAAATTGTTTGAGGGTCTGAAAAAATAAACTGAAAAATTGAGTTTTACTGCTTGAAACATGAACTTCAGATGCCTGAAAAATAGGAAAAAAATGTGTCAATCTCTCAAAATATAAACGTGAAGTGCCTGGAAAAAAAATACTTTGACTACCTGGAAAATAAGTAAAATATTTATAGTCAAAGTGAACTTGAAATGCCTGGAAAGAGGAAAATTACGTTCAGTGCCTAGAAAATAAATTTCAAATGGCTGGGAAATGGAAAAGCAATTCTTTGACTATCCGAAAAAATTAACTTGAAATGCCTGCCTGGAAAGAGAAAAATTGAGTTTTATTGCCTGGAATATGAACTTCAGATGCCTGGAAAATGGCAAAAAATTCTTGTACTATCTGAAATTATTTTGGATTTTCGCGAAGGTATTTTTCACTTTATCCAGACTTATGAAGTGCCTTTCCTGTATTTGTCTTAGACCTGGAGCTTGTAATAATTTAATATATTTTCAGACTTCTGAATCAGAAATAATTTCTTGTATAGGCATTTTCCCGAAGAAATCTTTTGTTTTATTCCAGTCATTTGATATCAGGGTTTATAAACGTATTTTTTTATGTCTTCAAGGCAATGAAAAAGAATGAAAAAAAGTTTTGAAGTTTTATTTTGATTGAATAATTGTTTCCCGAGGAAATAATTTTTTACGTCTTTCATCTAATTTCTACCATCTTTAGCATTTAATTTTCTATGATTTCCAGGCTCTAGAACTCATTTTGTATGCCTTCCAGGCATTTGGAATATTGTATAAAAGAAAAAACAAGTCCTGAATTAAGTAAAGACTCGAGAATTACTGCGCTAGAATATTATGCCTGATGAGAGTCTATATGTTTTTTAGCAAAAAATCCTCCAGGGCAAGGTATATGGGGCTCAAGGAGTGGGCAGCAGAAGAATATCGTGGTTTAAGAAGAAGGACAAGAAGAAGGAGAAGAAGAAGAAGAACGCACTAATAGAATTAACTTCTTAGGATAAGAAGTTAAAAATCTTATGGCTTCAAACGCTACAACATGGTTTCAGGTCACATTAAGCACGCTCATACTTATAGGTTTCTTAGAAGTTGGATAAGCAGAAATTAAATAAGAGTGTAAACAGCAACATTGTAACTTAGTTTGCTTTTTTCTTACCTAGCCGATGATAAAAATGCATGTCGGTTTTTTGAATTATAATGCCAGTTCTATAGTTCTAACAATACTTAAATACATAAGACTTTTGAAAGTAAGATCCTTTTTGAAGTTCTTTAATTGCGTGTCAAATTCTACTTCAAGTCTGTCGGTAAGCCTTTGGATTTCCAATGCTTGTTTGTAAGACATATGCTCTGCTTTTGCTTTGACCTTGTTGAAATAAAATTACAATACACTTAATACTTTAAAGCTACCAATTTACTCACAAATAATTTGTTACAGACGTGCAACTTACTTCAATGATATCCGATTTTTATTTTTATTAAATTCTATCTTATCGAAATATGGTTTCCAATTTGTAATAAAACGAATAACCGAAATGGATTTGACTAGTTCTGTTTAAAGCACTCTCAATGCATATCAACCAAAAGAAAAAAGTAACTAAATCGATCAAAACCCGCTGGAAAGTAAACTAAGGGTGTAATAAAAACAGCGATCTACCCTCCCATGAAAGGACGTACAATATATTCGGCGCGAAATAAAGCAGAAACAAGTAGAGTTATATTTTGAGAGACACAGGGTATAGGAGGAGGCATTGGTGAAATTCTCCCGTGGGAACGCTCGTCTGTAGACGGGGGTAATTTCATTTGCCTTGCTGTCCAGCGGGTGCTTCGTGACTTTCTGGAAATACATTTGCCACAAAACATGTTAAGTTCGCATGGGTTCGTTTTTTTTTTTTGTTTTTGCCCTCGATCCGATATATATAGATATATACGAACGTTCGAGCGAGTGGAGTGTAAAATTTATACGGAGAATTAATTTAGAGTAACTTTTCGTTATTAAAATTTCAAGTTTGAAAAATCTATCGAATTTAGAAATTAGTTCTCTGCAAGAAATAATTCAAAGAAATTTAATATTGCGCCCAGAATAGAACAAACCATTAAACTTAAATGCAATTTCTCCAATACCGACTCTATTTTGTTTAGACAAGAAACAGAAAAGTATACCTCGCTAATGCTTTCACGTAAACAAAAATGGTAAATTTTTTACATCAATAGTCAATGCTATTCCCAAAGGTATAAACATTTCCCCTATTTAAATTAAACCCTTTGTTTCCCATGCCCTATTAAATTATAATACTTTTGGAAATCAATTCAAACTTCCACCAATCGAATCGAGAATATCAAAAACCAGAATCACACAGAACGAACATCTAAACAAAGAAACCGAACTTATTATCAATATTTGTCTTCAATACGAAGACATATTTAATCTTGAAATCGATAAACATTCATTTACTAATGAAATCAAGCACGACATCGATACAAAGCACATTTTCACAAGTGCCATAGATACTGTCACATCCATAAAGCTCAAGGCATTATTAGGCCCTATGTTTCTGAATGGTCCTCTCCTGTTTGACTTGTTTGACCAAAAAATGGATTCTTCTGGAAAACAGAAATGGAAAGTAGTCATCGATTATAGGAAACTCAATGTGTATGACAAATACCCACTACCCAACATCTCCAACTTACTTGATCAACTTGGAAAGTGTCATTATTTTACCACACTTAACCTCGCCAAATAGAAATCGACTCAACAGACATCCAGAAAATAGCATTTTATGTTCGCCATTATGAACTCATCAGAATGTTGTTTGGTCTCAAGGATACACCGTTCACCTTCCAACGCATCATGGACAATATCCTACTTGGCATTTTAAATGAACGCTGTCCTGTCTACATGGACGATATAATAGTGTATATTTTTTTTGTTCAACAATCAAAAATATTCAATTTACACTATAAAAACACGATCACTACTAGAGATACATATTCTTACTGTATTATTTATTTACAACTATTTGAATCTCGCGGCAATATTCCGAACTTTACTTCACTGAACTGACAAATGCGGCTCCTTATATACTCGGCAGAACGCAGTTCCGGAAGATTCTCGCTAACTTTCGCGATGTCGTGCGGCGTGCCACTTGTGTCTTTCAGCTGGTTTCTCCGTATTTACAATATCTTTACAATAGTTTATTTATTATACGTTCACAATTCACGATCGTATTAATCGATTCACTGATATTTTAAAACGCCTAAGAAATCGAAACAGACAACTGTGAGTTTCTCAGAAAAGACGTAGTTTACCTTAGATATTTAATAATACAAGATGGAGTAAAACCCAATCCCGAAAAAGTCAAATGTCTTAAAAATTTTCCAGAATTAAAATCTCCAAAAGACATTAGGTCCTTTCATGGTTTCACTGGTTATTATCGGAGATTTATATCGAATTTTGTTAAAATTTCTTTAGTAATGATATTACTCTAAAAGGATGTACCTTTTGATTCGATGAACCGTTTCTTCTAGCTACGGATAGACGCTATCCTATCTCTATGCCCTATTGGTGAAGATTTTCACATTGCCTTTGAGTCGAGAACCCTAAGCAGTGCATAACAAAGTATTCCACTATTAAAAGGGAACTTCTTGCAATCGTGTGGACAGTGAAACAATTTCGTTCATACTTATGTAATCGATGTGAATAAAACAAATAAAGTTTCGAGGACAAAATATTATTTTAATAAATAAAGAAATACTACAACGAGCGCTTAGAAACCGACGGATAATAATACCGCAAATCGACTGACTAAACCTTCCAAAAACCCGGCCAAGAAGACGTGATGCCACTTTCTTTTTCTGGGTGGTTTATGATAGGGTGCATCGTTATCTTATCGGTTCTCTAAAGATCCCTTTGTAATCTGTTTGGGCTCGTTTGCTTTTCCCAGGGCCCTGGATGGCCATTAGGTAGGATTAAAAACAGACTGGCACCATCTGTGTAATGGGTTACACTTATATGGAAGAAAGTTTACTATTGTCACACTCTTTTCTATAGAATATCCAGGAATAAATCACAAAAATAAATTTTTATTGAATGAAACTCTCATCTCAAAAAAAAGTGAAAGAGTGATAAATCAGGAGATCTGGCACTATTTGTTGGCACTATTCGTCGTCGCAAATTTGGGGCATTTTAAATGACCCCCCACAAAAAAAGTCAAGGGATGACAAATCAGGAGATCTGGCAGGCCATTTAGTTGAACCTCTCCGTCCAATGCATCTTCCATAAAAATTTTAATCTCTACCTAATGCTGGCTCAATAGGAGTTTCCAGTAAGTCAAGGTACATTTCCCCTGTTAAATTTCCAGGTAAAAAATATGGCCCAATAATGCGGTTGCCGAAAATTCCAGCCATACATTTAATTTTTCGGGATATTGGGTATGTACTTCCCTAAATAATCTAGGGTTGAAGTCCGACCAATATCTGCAGTTATCTCTGTTCACAATACCATTAAGGAAAAAAGGTGCATAGAAAAACAAACATTAAAAATAAATTCTGGGTTGCCAATGTAAACTGCCAAAACTGTAAACGGTGGTCATTATTATCCTCCTTAAATTCCTGCACTAATTTAATTTTGTAGGGATGAAACTTATGATTTTTTAAAATCATCTAGATACTTCTACGTGAAACACCCGATATTTCACTCACTTTTCTTATAGTGAGTGTCATATGACCCAAAAATGCAATTTTTTACAGCTTTATTGAGAACAGGATTTATTACATTTCTAGGTTCGTTTGCAACTGATCCTGTTTCACGAAATTTTGCTACTAACTTTATGACGTACGTATGAGATAAGCGGACCTCTGGATGTAAATCATTGTAGAACAATGCAATTGCTCTACAATGAATTACTCTTGCAGATTTTATGTATTTTTTATTCCCACCATAATACATAATACATAATACATACTTAATAAAATAATAGATATTATATTTTGGCAATACTTTTAAAATAAGACATGCAGATATTTTTTAAAAAGCAGGACATTTTTAATAATTGGCGAGACGTGGGACTGTCCTGCCAAAATCGGTGGTCACTTTATACTAAATACCAATCAAATTTAATTATCATCTTATAAAGTAACCGAAGTAGCTTTAGAGAATAATCCTACATAAGTCCAATTCATAAAACATTAGCAAACAAAACACAACGCTCTCTGTGGCATTCCTCGTGGGAAATTTCATGAAGCTCAAGTTAATGTAGGCCGCTGCAAGTCATGTATATTAAAATTTAACATCAGGCTCAACCGCAATGAGCTACCCTGTTTGTTTTTCCTGTTTATTGATAATGAGAATTTCGAGTAATGTAATGGTTTATCTTATTTAAGGCAAATCCCTATCCATGGTTTTTTTCGGTAAAACAAAATTTGTGGTAAAGTGGCTGAAACACATAAAAAGCGAAAAAAATAGGTTATTAGGTAAGTTGAAAATTGCTATTAAAGAAACTGCGATGTCCCTGCTACAGTAAAACATATTCTATCAATATGCCATTTTTACAAAAATAATAGCCTGAACAATCTTACAAGAAACTTTAAAGAAAATATGCAATTTGAAACCGAAAACATATATAATGTTGTAAAAAAGCTACCGACGCTTCAAAAACTAAAAATCAATCAATCAAGCTATATATTATGAAATAATGAAAATTTATTAAAACTAAACTGAGTACAGATGGTGCCAATGATACTGATACTGGTGATGAACTTGAAATGGTTAAAAATAAGTTAAGTTAAGCCAACGATACCGTTTTAATCATGACTCCTACTGACTACGTATAACCTCAGTAAGAGAATTTCCTTCGCAAACGATCTTTATTAAAGCGAAGAGGTAAACAAATTTTAAGCTTAATACCACTTAAGGTAAATAAATATTTAGGGCGACACTCGGCAAATAGAAGAAAAACACCGGCATGATGGGGGTCTAAGAAACTGCCCCGAGGTATTTTCTATATACGTTGCTTGTATTAGACCCCCTCGGGACACATGGGGGCGACAAGTCGGAGCGACTGTGACTGTGTACTATATCTGGTAATTCAATTTTTCTTCGGTGTCACCTTTGCCGCTTGAATTCGTAAAATCGAGGTGTCGCTTAAAGCGTGCATGCGAAGCGACTTGTTTTCCTTGTTTTCTCCTCTTATTACTACGAGACGAGCGACATTTTTCTGAAAAATATGTAAGTATGTAAATGACGTGGCTTAATCTGGAAATTGTCTTAGATGATTGCATAAATTCGGTTAAGTTACAATTACTTACCAATTTCTTATATAAATGAGACATTTACTTAGAATGAATCTTGGTTGCTCTTCTATTTATTAGTTCTCCAATATGATTTAGTGATTTAAGAAAGAAGACATCCGTCTTTGGACTTAATCTGGGAAGAATGTTTTTCCCTTTTTTAGCAAAGGCACTATTTGGTTGTCTATGTGAAGGCGGATATTCATCGCTAGATGTGGCAATTACTATTCTCAAATTTCTTCGTTTTCTACGTTTATAAGTGATTTAAAAGACGATCAATGCTATGATCAGAAGTAGTGTGATGATAGTTTTATTAATGAAAAGTTGCTTCCAGTTCATCAAAATGATCGGACATGTTGAGGTTCTCTACTTTCATCTTGTTCAGCTTAAGTCGCTTCAAATCTGGCAGATGTATCTTATCTGGTAGGTGAATAATTGCTATAAGTGAATAATTGCTATAAGTGATGATGTCATGTACCTCAATCAACTTCTGGGCATAAATTCTCGTGTTACCAATGAAGACATTACATTCAGGTTGGAGTTGCAAGAGCGTATTATTGTTCGTGATTTTTGTGACTATGTCTCTGATACTATATTTTATAGTTATGAGAAAATGGCTATTAGCCACAGATTTTGGCTAATGTTCTAATCCTTTGCGAGTAGTACGGAAGTCTGACATGTCCTGGGTAGATGACTTTGGAGGTTCAAAATTGACAGTGAATCATTGTTTCACACAATGTGTTTATATGTTGCCATTAAAATATGGTGAAGACCTATTCGACTATCCATTATTGGACTCGAATACAAATTAATAACGTATATTTTACAGGATCTACCAGTGGTATATTAAGGACAAAATTATTCTTTTTCGTTAGGTGTAAATTAACACAATCGAACATATTCAGCTAATTTATTTATACATTCCACTACGAAAATATAAGATCACTCAGAACAACTAGAGATGTTTATTTTTACTGTAAATATTTAAATCTCGCGCCAACATTCCGAAATTTAAAACGAAGGTAAAAACACAAAGTCACGGTCTCATCAAATCCATATAATTTTTTTTTTTTTAAAGCTACACGTGTTTCGCTCCTATCGGAGCATCATCAGGCTCTCATTTCGCTAGGATAGGAGCGAAACACGTGTAGCTTTAAAAAAAAATTATATGGATTTGATGAGACCGTGACTTTGTGTTTTTACCTTTGTTTTGTTTTCGTTTGTCTCTTAGAGAAAAAATGGATGATACGTTTCTATTTGGAAATTTCCTTCATTCAACTGACAACTGACCACTATCGGCAATGCGGCTCCTTATATACTCGGCAGAACGCTGTTCCGGAAGATTCCCGCTTAACGTTCGAGATGTCGTACGGTTGCTCGGTGTTAACAATAATATTCTTGTAATTCTATTATATCGAGGTATTGAGGGAAATATAAATTAAAGGATGTTTGTACTATTCATCTGCGGTAACTGTAACCGCGACAAAAGGAGAAAGAAGGCCATAAATACTATAAAAAACCCATTTCGGACTTGGTCTCGAGGCATTTTCAGTGGCGCACACTATCAATTAAAAAATATTGGATATTTTATTTGTTTTTTTTTTAATTTTTATAACCAAGAATAAAAATATAAATCCAATATTGAAGCAGGTTCAGTTTCGTACATCTTTTACTTCAAACAGCCTGGACCTGTGGAATGGCCAGCTCGCTCGCCAGATTTAACACCTCTAGACTTTTTTTTATGGGGCTATTTGAAGCAAAAAGTGTACGAAACTGAACCTGCTTCAGTATTGGATTTACGACAGACAATAATGAATATTTGTAGAAATATCGATGTTACTAAATTTCTCTCTCTTTGATAATCCAACTATATATTTATTCTTTTAAATTCTTTAATGGTCTTGGTTAATACTGTACAAATGGTCTTCTTTGGTACTTTTTTTTCGCCTTAATATAAATCTAAATTGCAAAACAAAACAAACAATGTAAACTATGAATCTATTGAAATTTCAATGTCATTTGTAACACATAAAAATTAATTAAAACTCATAAAACTAATCAAACAATTCAACAAACATTTTTATAACAGGATTACCAAGCTAAAGACCTACTGTATTATGTAGTCCTTTGAAAAACTGTTTTTACCGTACTGCACCAAAGCAAGACACAGATCAAGATTAAAATTAAAGAATCATATAAGTGGACATGTTAATTTCGAATTTTTACCAAATCATCAATAAGCTGTCTATTTTGAAGGATAATACATTTTTTGATCCTATTTTTAACCAATCCCAATGAGTTGCTACCTAGAATAACACCTCTCATTTCTACTGGTAAAAAATTACAACATCTAGTAAGAAGATAAGTAAAACAATGTTGCCCTATTGTCTTCCTAGCTGAAGTGGTTTGTTGTAATTAATCACCTTTCAAAGAAGATATCTTTGGACCTATTCTTCATACGACTTTCACAGGTTCAAATATTTAAAACACGTCGAAGGAAACATTTAAAAATCAACAGTTTGCTTGGAAATAATCATCCAGAGGCACCCATCACAAAAAATCCAATAAATAAAATGAAAAAAACGAAGCAGTTTAATAAAACTTGAAAAACTAAAAAATAAACACCAAACTATTGCCTTTTACTTTTAATTTTAATTCGGCACTTCTTAATTCGTTTGCTAGCGTAAAACTCAAAGGCGAGAGACCGTCATTACAACCACTCAACGACGAGGAATGGGGTAGGGGGTTGTTGTTAACGAACGCGGGTGCTTTTTTGCATCTTAATAATTGCGCGGGGGTGCTATGGCTAGGAATAATTACGGCGAGCCCGTAATGCAACGCTGAGTCGGTTGTCGCGGCTCGTTCCTTAAATAGCGGCAAAAGCTCGTCACCTCGAAATCATCGTTACGAACAGCCTATCGAGTTCTCTTTTTTTTTAGTATTTATTGACGTGCTGAAAATTAAAAAAAAAACGTAAAAAACGTTGGTTAGCGGAAAACTTACTCTTTATTTATTTATCATTTATTTAAGTAGAAGGCTCTCCTACAGATAGACTAAGCAATCCGATAACAGGAAAGCACAAAATGTCTTATGAGTTTAAATACAAGTAAGCGCTTTGTCAAACATTACATTTTCATCAAACCTAACAAATATACCAAGTAATATAAACCTCACTAACTTATTTAATAGTATCTTTTATAAACAACAAAGAAGTATATATACATATGAATATTGACAATAGGAAGAATAGGACAATATTTATTGTTCCTTGCGAAATTAGATAGAGTTTCTTAAGTATCGCCAATGGATTGGATAGTACACATACTGACAGTAGAGAAGGGATGAAAAAACGTAATATTAAGTTGTCAGAAGCTAAGTATAAAGAGTTTTCGGTTACAAATTGATCAATACAAAAAATTTGATAAATCGAAAGAGCGGTCTGCTCACTACAGTAACCTTAGGAAATGGTTATATTTGGGACCAACATAACTGGACATGAATACTTCGGAAAAAAAATTGTAAAAACGCTCTAATATTCCTCATAACTTTTATTTAATAAAAAAGTTGCCGGAGTTAAAGTTTATTAAGAAAAAAATTGAAACTATTTTTTTTAAATTTTTCGTGGGTCGATTTTGGACCAAAAAAAATATTTTTTCCTTTTTAAGTTTTTTCAGTGGCGATTGTCAATTTAGGGTTCACATTAAAATTTGGTTTAAACCAATTTCGTAAAAAAATAGTACCGTTGGAAAAAAACGAGTTTTTTTTCACGTTTTTACTAATATCTCTATTCTTTTATTCCTTATTCTTTTCCTGTGAATTATTTTTAAATATTATTATAATTGATTTTCAAAATTAAATAGAAAAAATCGATGTAAAATCCCGTTTTGCCAATCCTATACATAGGAACCTAATCATTTCCCTTTATAATTTGGCACTCCTATGAGTTGTGGAAAATTTTGTGATGAGTCTTTTTTACTATTTTTTAAATGGTCTTTAAGTAGAAAAAAGAAATTTTGAATTTGGAGCGTATTTTGAAAAAATGCTAATTTGGGGCCCCGATTTTGTTTCAAACTCAAAAAATGCAAAGATATAAGTTTTCCGTTCATCTTAAGGTCAAATCGGTAATAACTTTTTTTAAAGGTATTCTTGAGTAGTAGTACATGACAGAATTAAATTTTTCGATAGGACCCGTGATAGTTATATATTTCTGTTTATAATTTTTTTGTCCATTTTCTCCTATTCTATAATAGCTAGAATCGATTATAGTTTAATTAGAAAATAAAAAATAAAAACCAATTTTTCGAATTTTTCGAGGGGTCAAAGAAAAAATATTTTTTTCTTGTGTTATTTCAGTGGAGATTATCAGTTCAGGGCTTGCATTAAAATTTGCTATAAATAGGCATTTTAGGAAAAAAAAAATAGTACTATGGAAAAAAATAATTTTCTTTTGTTTTTTCCACATTTTTAATATCTCGGCTTCTATAGCTTCTATTCAATTCGTTAATGATTTTTTTTCATCGTTACGCTTTTCCTTCAAATTCTTTTCGTATTTTATAACAATTGCCTTTCAAAATAAAAATGTCAGATAAAAAAAATCTATGTAAAACTCGTTTGGCCTGTCCGATACATAGACTCTTATGGGAACTGATATTTTCCCTTAATATTGTAGCAAATCTTGGAAAACTTTATTATTAAGCTTTTTTACTAGTTTTTCAATGGTCTTTAAGCAGCAAACAAAATATTGAATTTGGCGCATATTTTGAAATCGTAATAGAATTACTTTGGAAATAACAATTATCTGCATATTATGGTGAAAACTCCATATTCACTAACCTTATCCTATACTACAGTGAACTAATTGATGGAAAGTCTGTTTCAGTATATTTACCCTAGATATCGCTGGAGAATCCAAACCAATACTTTCATCATATGACGTCTTATTCTCTCCATCTCACTCATATCCTTTTCAATAGAAAGGTTTACCTTTCCAGCTCTAGTGACCCTAATCTATGTTCCGATTTTAAATTTTGTGACAGTTCATTTAACCAGTTCTCTTCGTAATTGTTGGGCGATTCAAATTCCGAGTTTGGCCGTTTTTAAAAAAAAATTTGTAAATTTTCAAACCGGCCGGCAAATGCGTGCTTTCACAGGATCTGAGAGTATTTTTTTTCTCTGTTCATTTATTAGTGGTCAATTAAGTAAACAGTAAATCAAGACCTTATTTATTAAATTTTTCAGTCCCTGTTTGAACTCGGAGCCTTACACCGCGTGTTTAGGATACTCCTTGGATAATTCTGGAGAATTTTTTTTTTAAGTAGTAGAGAATTTTTTTTTAAGAGTACTAACAAAAATTAAGAGAATTACTACTGGTCCCCACCGTCTAAAGTAGATGCGAAGTTCTATTTTATCGACAAGTATAATTTATTGCAGTTACTTAATTGATTTTCCGCACACCGATTTAATCAGCACCATATCAAATTTAATTTTTATTTTTTAATAGACACAGGTCAATACAATAAGCCCCGTTCCTGAGTAGGAATATACCGAAATATTTTCTTTTTTACTTTGTTTTAGATTTTTTAAATTGTAGGGTTATTTCTCACCGATTTATCTTTGTCATAATTTCATTGATTATTACCGTTCTCCATAATCGTGAAATCTTCCTTACTTGTCTAAGTACGACTTTTGAATTTTAATTTTTTCTCTCAACTGTCTGAAATTTAAAAGAAACAAATATAGGAAAGTATATTCCAGTTTGTAAAATAAAAGGAAAATCTTCAGTCATCAAATCAATCAACCTTGATTCAGGCAGATCTTTTTTCTGCTACACTAGAGATTCTCTTGAGAAACAACTTATAAGCCTTTATGGATTCACATGCCTTATTTATTATCCAACCTTCACGACCATATAAGCGTCATCAAACAAATTTTAATAAAATTAGTGTGTTACCTATAAGACCGCTTATTAAGAACGCTAAAGAGATGAAATGTGATTTTCGGAACCCCGTCCTTCCCTATTAAGAGTCTCCCGCCGTATAGAGCGGGCGCTGTTGTAATCCAGAGTGCGCTCCTCCTGTTCCCGTCGGTTCCCTAAAAAGCCCTCGAACTTTTCCCGAACTGCAGTAAAGCGCGCTTTTTCGACCGGTTCGGACGCAACGATTGTCGCACAGGAGTTACGCGACATGTTACGACGGAAATATATGTCGCGTGAGATAACTGTTTAGGAAATAACTTCTTGTAGTTCAAGTTTTTTTTTAATGTTAACATGGTGATTTACTGTAATTGTTGTCTAAAGTGAGATTGTTTGCACTGGGGAAATGTGACTTAAAAAAAAGGTAAATTGATATAAGTTTTATCTGGAATGCTGATAAACAGGTTGAATATCTCGACTTTCCAGTAACATTTAATTTTGACAAAATATATACAGTAAAAATACTATAATAAAATTACAGGAAATAAATAAAATATCAAAGGATGATAATTCCATATAAACATTAAAAATTTCTGGTAAATACATTTTTTTTTGTCAGGTCAATAATTACCTTTTTTCTCAATTTCCTGGAGAAGGAAATTAATTAAAATTTTGGTTTTTCATTTTCAAAAATCCTCTGAAGTTTTCGTGTAATTTTTGGAAACTTTTAATTAAAAATATGATTTTTTTGAAAAAAACATTAAATTTGCATTTTTTCATTTAAAGTTTTTTGTATATTTTTTAATGATTAGTTAATTATTCGTAAATTGGGGAAAAAGTAACAAAAATGCTATATTGTAGTTTTTTTGCCTTCTAAAGCAGTTTAATATATTATAACTAGTTGGCATTTGAATGTTTTCTTTTTAATTTTTTTTTCGTTCTCAATTTTTTTCAGGTCATAAGTACAGTTTCTAGGTTTATATGAATATATATTTTTTTGTATTTTAGGTTAAGTAGAGTAGCCTATGGCTAAAATTCGCCTATGTAGCCTTGGTTGGTACTAATAAAGTCAGTTATTATTATAATATTAATAATTAAAAAATACATTTAAATGTTACAAATTAAAATTAACATGGTGATTAAGTTAGAGTTTTTAAGCATTAGACTTCTAAAATTCAATTGAATATCCAGAAATATTTTAGAGATTGAACCTAAAATTTCAGGAATATTATCCAATGAACCTTACAAATGCTAAAATTTCAGGTTTTGATGCAAATATTTGCTGAATCAGAAGATTCTCGGAATATTTTATTTACATATCCAAAGGTACCAATCAAAAAAAAATTAATCTAAATTTAAACGTCGTTAATAAATTAATTAATTAGTCCAGGCAATTAGGGCACAATTTTAAGTAAAATGAAATTTTGCAGAAAAACATTTTATTAAACTTAATTAATTAGTGCGGACAGTTGAGCCTTAATTTGAATGAAAGTGTCTGAATTTTTAATGGCTCACCTGCCTAGAATTGTAAAATATTTCTAATTTAAATGTGAATAATTAGTTGATTCATTAATTAGTAATCTCATAATTTTAATTAAAAGGCCTGAAACTTCAAGAAAATTGATGTACCAACCAGTACAACTGCCTGGAATATTATGAAAAAAATCTTAATATTATCAATAAATTAAAAATAAATAACATTATTCTACACAGTATAATTTTTTTGCCATTATTTCGTATTCATATTTGACCATCTTCAGAGATTGAAAAGGATAGCAGGAGATTTTAATTAGCTATTGAAGTAGTAATTATTTTTTAAAGCAATTAATTATTCCAGGCAGTTCAGGCACAATTTCAATTAAAGTGACTCAAGGCATCTGCAACTCGACTACCTTAAATTATAAAATAATTTAAATTTAAACGTCGTTGACAAATTAATTAATTAGTCCAGGCAATTAAGGCTCAATTTTAAGTAAAATAAAATTCCGCAGAAAAACCATTTTACTTGTCAACTGCCTATATTTATTATTTAAATGTTATTCGTAAATTAATTAATTAGTCCGGACAACTGAGCCATAATTGGAATGAAACTGTCTGAATTTTTAATGGCTCAACTGCCTCAAATTGTAAAATAATTCTAAATTAAATGTAAATGATTAGTTAGTTCATTAATTAGTAATCTCGTAATTTAAATTAAAAGGCCTGAAACTTCAAGATTATTAATGTACCAACAAATACAACTGCCTGAAATACTGTGAAAAAAAATGTTAATATTATGAGTAAATTAAAAATAAATAACATTATTCCACACAGTATAATTTTTTTCCGATCGTTTCGTATTTATATTTGACCATCTTCAGAGATTGAACAGGAAAGCAGGAGATCTTAATTATTCATTAAGAAATTTAAGTATTAATAATTTTTTAAAGCAATTAATTATTCCAGGCAGTTGAGACATAATTTTAATTAAAGTGACTCAAGGCATCTGCAACTCGACTATCTTAAATTATAAAATAATTTAAATTTAAACGTCGTTGACAAATTAATTAATTAGTCCAGGCAATTAAGGCTCAATTTTAAGTAAAATGAAATTGCGCAAAAAAACATTTTACTTGTCAACTGCCTATATTTATTATTTAAATGTTATTCGTAAATTAATAAATTAGTCCGGACAATTGAGCCATAATTTGAATGAAAGTGTCTAAATTTTTAATGGCTCAACTGCCTAGAATTGTAAAATAATTTTAATTTAAATGTGAATGATTAGTTAATTCATTAATTAGTAATCTTGTAATTTTAATTAAAAGACCTGAAACTTCAAGAAAATTGATGTACCAACAAGTACAAATGCCTGGAATATTGTGAAAAAAATGTTAATATTATCAATAAATTAAAAATAAATAACATTATTCCACACAGTATAATTTTTTTGCCATCGTTTCTGCCATTTATTTGACCATCTTCAGAGATTGACAGGAAAGCAGGAGATTTTAATTAATAATTCAAGTATTAATTATTTTTTAAAGCAATTAATTATTCCAGGCAGTTGAGGCATAATTTTAGTTAAAGTGCCTGAAATAGTAAGACATCTACAACTCGACCTACTCAAATTGTAGAACGATTTAAATGTAAAAGTAGTTAATAAATTAATTAGGCAAAATTTTAATTAAAATGACTAAAATTTCCTAAAATAACTCTACTAGTCAACTGCCTGTATTTATTGTTTAAATTTTATTCAAAAATTAATTAATTAGTCTAGAAAGTATCTGAAATTTTAAAGAATCTATAGCTCAACTGCCTGAATTTGTAAAATAATTTTAATTTGAAGATGAGTAAGTAGTTAATTTATTAATTAGTCTAGGCAGTTGAGGCATAATTTTAATTAAAGTGCCTAAAATAGTAGGACATTTACAGCTCGACTTACTTAAATTGTAGAATAATTTAAATTTAAACGTCGTTAATAAATTAATTAAGCACAATTTTAATTTGAACGTCTGAAATTTCGGAAAAAAACTCTACTAGTCAATTGTCTGTATTAATTGTTTAAATTTTATTAAAAAATAATTAATTAGTCCAGAAAGTATCTGAAATTTTAAAGAATCTATGGCTCAACTGCCTGCAATTTTAAAACAATTTTACTTTTAATATGAGTAATTGGTTAATTTATTAATTAGTCCAGGCAGTTAAGGCGTAATTTAAATTAAAATCTCTTAAATAATTAACGGACATTTTTAATAATTTTTTAGCCTTAAATTTTAGAAAAACTGTCCTGCTCAACTACCTAAAATCTTTATATAAATTTCATTGGTAAACTAAGAAATTAGTCCAGGCATTTGAGGCGTAATTTTAATTAAAATGCCTGAAATAGTAAGACATATACAGCTCGACTTACTTAAATTGTAGAATAATTTAAATTTAAACGTCGTTAATAAATTAATTAGGCACAATTTTAGTTAAATGCCTAACATTCGTAAAAAAAACTTTACTAGTCAACTGCTTTGTTTATTGTTTAAATTTTATTCAAAAATTAATTAATAAGTCTAGTCAGTTGACACATAATTTTAATTAAAGTGTCTGAAATATTAAAGAATCTATGAAGATAAAGCTGAATGATTATTTGATTTATTAATTATTCCAGGCACTTGAGCCGTAATTTTAATTAAAACATCTTAAATAATTAACGGACATTTTTAATAATTTAATTGCCTAAAATTTTTAAGAAAGTCTTCTGCTCAGTTACTTAAGATCTTTATATAAATGCCACTAATAAATTAATTAGTTACTTCAGGCATTTGAGGCATAAAATAACTTTAAGAAAATTGATGTACCAACAAGTACAACTGCCTGGAATATTGTGAAAATAAAATCTTAATATTATTTTAGATTTTTTATTTCTCAATAGAAGACTTTTGATATAACCTTAAAATTCTTATTATGCCCTCAAGGTTGTATATACAAAGGAACTAACAATAAATGCTTTTAGACTCCTTTATATTGATGCTTTTATTCCTTATTCGAAGTGAAAATATGAAAGTGTCCTCGACGTCATATTTTATTTGTTGCAAACTCTTATAGAACTAGAGCCAGAAACACTGCGGTAAATCTAGGGAACTTAACCCCTATTTTAACCGCGTTATTGAGTTTCTTTCACGCATTGCATGTAAAACTGTTATATATCAAAATATTGTGTAAATATAACGAGGAGGGGATCGATAATTTTTCTTTTCGTTTAAGTTTTACTTGCTGCACCCTTTCCGCCAACAAGCGGCGATGTTTAACTACCCTTAATAATGTGGTAAAACATGCCCCATTTTTAGGGATGGGTGATATATTGTAGATAACTTATATCAATTAGTAACACATCTAATATCATTAAAATTTTTTAACCTTTTTTAAGGGTGTCCAGTGTGTCCCATATTAAGAGAATATGTTACTTCATCATAAATAAATAAGAAATATAGGCAATTGACTGGTAGAATTGTATTACGAAATTTTAGGCATTTTAATTAAAATCGTGCGTTAACTGACCGGCCTAATTAATTAATTTATTAACGACGTCTATTTTTAAATCCTTTTACAATTTAAGGTAGACGAGCTGCAGATGTCTGTTTCAGGCACGTTAATTAAAATTATGCCTTAACTACCTCGGCTAATTCACGTATAATAGTCGTCTGCTATCGGTTTAAGATCCTTTTGCCTATAATTTAAATTTTGTACATTAGTTTATGTAAAATTATAAATTTGATTTTGCCAAATAAATTATTTAGAATTTTTTGAACTACCTGGAATTGCTATAATAAATTATTGAGGTGCTAATTAAAATTTCCTGCTTTCCTGTTCAATCTCTGAAGTTGGTCAAATATGAATACGAAACGATAATATTTATTGATAATATTAAAATTTTTTTTCACAATATTCCAGGCAGTTGTACTTCTTGGTACATTAATTTTCTTGAAATCTCAGGCCTTTTAATTAAAATTACGAGATTACTATTTAATGAATTAAGTAATTATTCACATTTACATTAAAATTATTTTACAATTCTAGGCAGTTGAGCCATTAAAAATTCAGTCACTTTCATTCAAATTATAGCTCAACTGTCGGGACTAATTATTTAATTTACAAATGACATTTAAATAATAAATACAGGCAGTTGACAAGTAAAATGTTTTTCTGCGGAATTTTATTTTACTTAAAATTGTGCCTCAATTGCCTAGACTAATAATTAATTTATTAACGACGTTTAAATTTAAATCATTTTATAATTTAAGGTAGTCGAGTTGCAGATGCCTTGAGTCACTTTAATTAAAATTATGCCTCAACTGCCTGGAATAATTAATTGCTTTAAAAAATTATTAATACTTGAATTTCTAATTAAAATCTCCTGCTTTCCTGTTCAATCTCTGAAGATGGTCAAATATGAATACGAAACGATCGGAAAAAATTATACTGTATAGAATAATGTTATTTATTTTTAATTTATTGATAATATTAAATTTTTTTTCTCAATATTCCAGGCAGTTGTACTTGTTGCTACATCAATTTTCTTGAAGTTTCAGGCCTTTTAATTAAAATTACGAGATTACTAATTAATGAATGAACTAATTATTTACATTTAAATTAGAATTATTTTACAATTCTAGGCAGTTGAGCCATTAAAAATTCCTATGGTAAAGATAACGACGCAGGAGTGTTTGACAATTGTCCTCTTAAACAGGCTCTTCAACTGGGAAGACTGCAACTACCCAAAGAAGAAAATTTGCCAGGGTCTAATATAGAAGCACCATACGTTTTAGTGGGAGATGCTGCATTCCCTCTGAAAGAATATCTAATGAGACCTTTTCCAGAAAAGACGACAATTAAAGGTGACCCTAAAGACAACTATAACTATCGCCTATCTCGGGCAAGAATGGTGGTGGAATGCTCTTTCGGCGCAATAGTATCCAAATTTAGAATTTTACAGAAAGCTATCAAAACCAATGTAGAAAATGCTGAGCATATAGTGAAAGCAATCACTTTGCTTCACAATATAATTCCCGACTTGGAATCCATCACTGAAGTCGAAACTACATTTTTTCGTGAGACAAGTAAAATGTTTTTCTGCGGAATTTCATTTTACTTAAAATTGTGCCTTAATTTCCTGGACTAATTAATTAATTTATTAACGACGTTTAAATTTAAATCATTTTATAATTTAAGGTAGTCGAGTTGCAGATGCCTTACTATTTGAGTCACTTTAATTAAAATAATGCCTAAACTGCCTGGAATAAATAATTGCTTTAAAAAATTATTAACACTTGAATTTCTAATTAAAATCTCCTGCTTGCCTGTTTAACCTCTGAAGATGGTCAAATATGACTACGAAACGATGGCAAAAAAATTATACTGTGTGGAATAATATTATTTATTTTTAATTTATTGATAATATTAATATTTTTTTTCACAATATTCCAAGCAGTTGTACTTATTGGACATTAATTTTCTGGAAGTTTCTGACCTTTTAATTAAAATTACGAGATTAGTATTTAATGAATTAACTAATAATTTACATTTAAACTAAAATTATTTCACAATTCTAGGCAGTTGAGCCATAGATTTTTTAAAAATTCAGACACTTTCATTTAAATTATTGCTCAACTATCCGGTCTAATTAATTAATTTATGAATAACATTTAAATAATAAATATAGGCAGTTGACAAGTAAAATGTTTTTCTGCGGAATTTCATTTTACTTAAAATTGTGCCTCAATTGCCTGGACTAATTAATTAATTTATTAACGACGTTTAAATTTAAATCATTTTATAATTTAAGGTAGTCGAGTTGCAGATGCCTTGAGTCACTTTAATTAAAATTATGCCTCAACTGCCTGGAATAATTAATTGCTTTAAAAAATTATTAATACTTGAATTTCTAATTAAAATCTCCTGCTTTCCTGTTCAATCTCTGAAGATGGTCAAATATGAATACGAAACGATTGGAAAAAATTATACTGTGTAGAATAATGTTATTTATTTTTAATTTATTGATAATATTAATTTTTTTTTTCTCAATATTCCAGGCAGTTGTACTTGTTGCTACATCAATTTTCTTGAAGTTTCAGGCCTTTTAATTAAAATTACGAGATTACTATTTAATGAATTAACTTTATTTACATTTAAATTAGAATTATTTTACAATTCTAGGCAGTTGAGCCATTAAAATATCAGTCACTTTCATTCAAATTATGTTCAACTGTCCGGACTAATTAATTAATTTACGAATAACATATAAATAATAAATATAGGCAGTTGACAAGTAAAATATTTTTCTGCGGAATTTCATTTTACTTAAAATTGTGCCTCAATTGCCTGGGCTAATTAATTAATTTATTAACGACGTTTAAATTTAAATCATTTTATAATTTAAGGTAGTCGAGTTGCAGATGCCTTGAGTCACTTTAATTAAAATTATGCCTCAACTGCCTGGAATAATTAATTGCTTAAAAAAATAATTAATACTTGAATTTCTAATTAAAATTGCCTGCTGTTCTCTTCAATCTCTGAAGATGGTCAAATATGACTACGAAACGAACGGAAAAAAATTATACTGTGTGGAATAATGTTATTTATATTTAATTTATTGATAATATTAACATTTTTTTTCACAATATTCCAGGCAGTTGTACTTGTTAGTACATCAATTTTATTGAAGTTTCAGGCCTTTTAATTAAAGCTACGAATAATAAATTAACTAATTATTTTACAATTCTAGGCAGTTGAGTCATTAAAAATTCAGATACTTTCATTCAAATTATGTTCAACTGTCCGGACTAATTAATTAATTTACGAATAACGTTTAAATAATAAATATAGGCAGTTGACAAGTAAAATGTCCATTAATTATTTAAGAGATTTTATTTTAAGTGACGCCTCAACTGCCTGGACTAATTAATAAATTAACTAATTAATTATTCACTTTTACATACTTCCTTAGATGTGCATATGTTGGCCTCACTATTTGAGAAGATATAATTGTTTCTGAGTAAATTTCTGCCCCAAATAATTTTTTTTGTCCCTCGATATCTAATATGCAATTTCTCTTCTTAAATCTGACTTATATATCTTAAAGTCCGTCCACGTAGTACTTTCCTCTCAAACTCGCAAACTTTTTTACTCGTAACTTACTTCTTCAGTTGTTCTTTTCGAATACTCTCAGGATGCGTCTCGAGAACTTAAAATGCATGAAACTAAAATGAAATTTTTCTTGGCAGGTATAAGAACTTTCAGTTTACTTGGGCGATGCCTTATTATATGCTTGTTATTGTCTTTTTATAAATTGGGAACTTTTATATAAAACATGTTTAATGAAGTTTATAAGATAAAGTCCAAGGTAGTTTTACAGCTTTAAAATAGGTTAAATTTTACTGATTTATGGCAATATAGTGATATTTTTATTTACGTGGTATGAGTTCTACTTATATCCTTATTTTATCTTAATTTTTCTCACTCGTTTTCTTAAGAGAATAGTATAATATACAGGGATGCCACTAGAATAGAAAAGATATAAAAATGAGTTTAAACATCTAGAAACATGAAAAACTATGTATAATGCATGCTACGCTCAAACATCAGCAAGTCCAGAAGACAAAATAGAAATAGTATATGAACAACTCCAAGCAACATTATCATGCAAATAAAAAAATAGGAACCAAAGGTCATTCTAGGTGAATTCAACACCAAAGTTTGCAACAGAAGTGTATAAGAATACCTTTAACTGGTGCATGCTTCGAATATCTTTGGATATATCGTATGACCAATGAAATAGCTCGAGAACGAATTGAGAATGATCTGCACCAATACGATCATTAGCATCCAAAGAGGATAAACACCAAAAGAAGAATACTTGGAAGGAAAATATTACTCAAAAAAGTCATGAAAAATGCCTTAAATATCCTGAAAAATTATTTTATATTCCTGGTATCTGCGTTTTATCTTCCATCGGATATGACTGTAAGTCATGTCTTGTGGTATATTCCTGGAAGCGTAAACAATAAAGTTAAGTTTATAACAATATTTTTTACGCCCTTTGTAACTGTAAGTCATAGACTAGGAGTCAAAAACTTTTAAAAAAATCCTCAAAAAGCTGAAAACTTTTTTCATATTCCAGAAAGAATTAAGTCGTAAAAATTTAACCTTATTTTATATTCCTGGAAGGTATAAAAATTAAACTGCAGTACCTAAAATTCATAATCTCAAGCTTTTTTTTAAGCAATTTAATATGAAAGTCTTTGAATGCCTGGAAGGAAACCTTTGAATACCTGAAAGCCTTTTTTCATATGCCTGGAATAAATTATACAATTAAACAAATTTTAAATATCTTTAAGTGCCTGAAAGAAGTTTAAAATTACTTTAAATACCAATGGTTTCCAAATACCCAGAATAAAATAAAAATTTCTGCACAGATCTAGAATTTATAAACACTTATTTGAAATGCCTAAAATTGACTTCAAATACCTGGAAGAAATTTAAAATTACTTTAGGCGCTTAAGTATTGTAGCGTTTTTCCCGTTCGTTAGGTGAAAATTAAAACAATAATTAGGGTAAATCGAGGAGAGATGGACCACCTTTCAAAACACTGGCAATAAATACTTTATTATTTTGAATAAACCTTTGCAAAAAAGTTCAACGTAAACATACATTTTGGTATTCTATTTGACACAGTTTAAACATTAATGCAAGTTAAAAAATAATTATAAGATATAAAAAAATAAAAACTTAAATTGATCCATCTCTCCTAGAGGGTATAGGAGAGATGGATCACTGACTATAAGAGAGATGGATCATCTTTTAGAAAACTTTCAATAAATTATCAATTTATAAGAATTAACCTCTAAAAAAAATACAACGTAAATATATATGTTGGTGATCTATTTGACACAGTTTAAATATGAATGCAACTCGACAAATAAATGTAAAACATAAAAAACTGAAAACTTAAATTGGCCCATTGCTAGAAAGTCTTAAAAGAGATCTTGTGTACACTAATTTAGTCTTTTCTTCCCCTTTTTCATAATGGGATGGACCGCAGAGTTGGCATGTGTTGGTGTAGGATGTGCAACCTTCATGCAACCATCTAGAACAGATAATGCATTGTAGCCAGTCCTCTTTTTTCTTTGTAAGGCGATAATCTTCAAGACACCCGACGCACTGATTTTCTAAGTCATCGAAGGTTTCTTCCCCGCTAGACGAATCATCCAAAAGTACGTCTTCATCAGATTCTGAAGAGGTAGACTCATGCCTCCGTTTCTTTTGCAACACTTTTTTAGTAGATTTTGGTGATTTCTTCTTGGAAGGTTCTTCTTTCTTCTGCCTTTTAAGCTGACGTGTTTATCTCTGCGTCTTCTCGCGAATTCGAGCCATGTAACTTGGTGATGTTAAGTTACCTACTAGATTAGCACGAGCCTTTTTCATTGCTGGTGTTATAAGAGGCACAGGAGAAAGCTCCTGAAGTAGTTTCCCAGGTGTTAATTCTTCTTCAGTAGGTTCTTCCTCACTTTTCTGCTGCATTCCAGAAGGACCTGGTTGAGGTGAGTCACATTCGCGAGGAAAAGAGAACAAATTTCTTGCAAAACAGTTTCTGTTGCCACTTCTGTGAGGACACCTTGTTCCCCAAATGTGTCTCATTTGGTGGCTCCGTTAGAAAAGTGTAATCGGGTATTTCATCTGAATTGACCTGTTGCCCGAAAGGTCGATACGGCATTGCTGACTGTAGCCGATTTGCCCCAGACTTGCCCCTAAAAGTTTGCCGTATTGTAATCGATTTAACTTCCTACTGGAGCTGCATTTGATCATTCTTCTGCACGAACCGTAATATGCCTCTTGAAGAAGGGCTCTTGAAGAAGGCCCGGTCAAGCGGCTGCAAGTAATGCGTAGTATGACTCGGCAAACAAAATATAATAATGTCGTTATCCTCAGCGAATTGCAACGTGTCAAGATTAGTCGTGTGGGAAGTGTGTCCGTCTACTATTAGTAGTACTTACTTTCCATGTGCTTTTCTAGGGTAGAAATGATTCCGTAGCCAGTCCAGAAAAATTTCTGATGTCACGTACGCTAGTATGAAGATCATCTACTCACCATCTTCCCGATTAAATTTATGTTGAATTCCATGACGTTCGGCTAAATTATAGGCCATTATGCGTACTTCCTGTCTAGTCGGTGCAAAGCCTCTTTTCTGTAATTTTTGGATTCTCTCCCAAGCAAGCTGCCAGGGCCTAAACAATCGTTTTTTTTTTTAGATTGCTAGCTGCAAGTCTGCGTTCAAAAGTAGTTTTTGGAATGTGGAATGCTTTTGCTGCTTCGTTAATACCCATTTCGCCAAACACTACTGCATTAATGGCAGAACATAAGTCCTCTGCAGACCAAGAACCCCTTTCGGGCACATTTCGTTTGCGAGTATACTGATTGGGCATTATTATCCTGAAACAACAATCATATTTATTATATAGGTCCATCTCTCCTATTCCGTGCTGGTCCGTTTGTCCTAAAAAAGAAGGATAGATGGACCAGTAAATCTTCAAACAAATAAACATGTGAACGCTCTATTTAACTAACTTATTAAGTAACTTAAAACTTACCTCAAGTGTTCCTCAAGGTCCATCTTTCCTACTGGTCCATCCCTCCTCGATTTACCCTAACTAATTTATCGACACATGTCACTAGTAGAAATATTTATTTTTACTGTATTTATTTATAACTATTTAAATTTCACGCCAAATGCGATGCGGCTCCTTATATACTCGGCAGAATACTGTTCCGGAAGATTCCCGCTTAACCTTCGAGACATCGTGCGGTGTACCACTCGTGTCATTCCGGAATGACGATGATCAGCTGGTTTCTCGGTTTTACAAAATCGTTGCAGTATGTCCAGAATCACATTTAAAGTGTGCAAAGACTAGACTTGGTTATAAGAGAATAAGGCGGCAATATATTGAATATTAATTTGTTTTATTTGATTAAAAACTTTGTTTGTAATAGAAAAACATTTTAATCATTATTGTTTTTATATTAAAAATTTAAATGAGGTTTCCTTCTAGTTGTGCTACATATTCATTCAAAAACAATAAAAAATAAAATTAGTAGACACATAAATATTAAAGGCAATTTTAAAAATATCAGTATTTACATAGGCACAAAAAAAAAGCAATCAGTGAATATATAAATTGGCATAATTGTCATGTAAAATACTTTACATTATTAGAATAAATCACAATAAATAATAAGAGAATAAATTGCATTACTTTTCACAATTAAGAAATTTTGAAGAGAATTTTTGTATAGGAATTATATTTAATTTATAAGTTTTAAAGTCAAATAGCGTTAATTTTTTTTTTAAAATAAAACACGTCAAATAAAGGACCAATTATTTTCTTAGTAAATGTGTGAAAGAAAGTGCATATTTTTTATCAGCGCACTTAAATTATACATTAAAATTTGTTTTTCATGTAAATAAAAATAAATTTAATTTAAATGCCAAAAATATGCGATAATTGTTTTGAGTAGTGTATTTTATATTCCTGGGATCAAAATATAATCGTATGTACATACGATTAATTTTTATCCCAGTACATAAAGATTATAAAAAATGACTTTGACTATTGACTTTATTAAATTTTAAAATTTTAGTACAATTTATATGCTTTATATATATAATTTAAAAAAAAATTACATATTTTAAAAAAACTACAAAAGAATGCAAAAAAGGGCGGTCGATATTTATACGCATACGAAACTAAAAAAAAATATTTATTTGTAAATTTAGTACATTACTATTTTGTTAAAATTGCTTAGTAAAGGTTTTTAGTACAATTTCACAGGACATACATACAAATCTGGAAAAAAAATTAAAAGTACCTTAAAGATGTGGCATAATTAAAATTAAAGTGCCTGAATTCGTAAGACATTTACAGCTCGACTACCTTAAGTTGTAAAATAATCAAAATTTAAACGTGGTTAATAAATTAATTAAGCACAATTTTAATTAAAATGCTTGAAATTTTAGTTGACAGAAAGTTGACACATAATTTTAATTAAAGTGTCTGAAATTTTAAAGAATCTATGGTTCACTGCCTAGAATTATAAAATAATTATAATTTAAATGTGAATAATTAATTAATTAGTCAGTAGTTATTTAATTTTTGTTCCAAATGCCTGGAATTAAATCAAAAATTAACAAGAACAAGTTTCATTTGGCTTTCAACCAATTTTAATTACCTTGGAAGAAATTCAAAATTATTTCAAATATCTGGAATAAAATTAAATGACTCTAAATATCGACTCGAAGGAATTATTTCAAATATTTGAAACAAAATTTAAGTAACTTTAAATACCAGGTAGAATTTTCTTGAATTGAAAAATGTCGTTCTTGGTGATTTCATTGAAATTTATAAAAGTGAATCCTGCTTGTGGAAAGTGAAAGACAATGACCACCGCAATAGAGACAAGAAAGATGTTGCATACAGAAAATTAGTAAATAATTTGAAGGAATAAGGAATAGGACTAAAGAACAATAGTTAGAGGAGGAATGTGCGAAAGGAGCAGAATTGAAGAGAGAGCGTTAATTCTTCATCGATTCATGATGGTAAATCGTGACTTCTGCAACGTTCTTTTTACAGTAAATACCACAGTTTCGTTATCCTCCAAACTTTTCTGTTTAGTTGTTGCAATTTATTCAGGGAGAGAAACTGGTTTTATAATGAAAGAAAGAATACCGGCCTGGTAAATTTTCTTCGTGAGTACAAGAGAAATTCACAGACAAAGCCTTAAGTTAAAGATTCCTCCGCTTGCCCTTATTGCTGATACGGAAAATGTGATACGCCTGGCTAAGAGTAGGTCTGAATGAACCTTGCTGCTTCTTAACTATTTTCAAATTACCGTGTGTCGATCCAATGGTTCAACATAAAATGGAAATCATAGAAGGGCTCCCGAAATGGAGCTTGACAAATTCACTGATTAAAATGTTAATATAATTAAAATTAGGCCCAGTAATGGCTAATTAAAGATAACTCAATTAAAGTTTACTAAATAAACCCCAAAGAGGCTTCAACTTTTATCTCTCCCGGTCGAATAATAAAAAAAAAAGAGACTCCTCCTGATTGATCAAGCAATTAAGGAGGTCTTTTTCCTCATCCGGCACGTACTTTTGTTTGTCTTAATGCAAATGGGTGCCGATCGTAAATCCAAACAGGTCTGTCCGGATAAAATTGGAAATTCGAAAAGCAACGTGGAACCGAGCACACATCAATTTGCGGAAAATTAAGGCCATTTTAGCGGGCTAATTTTGCATATTCAATTAGGGCCAGTACGTCAGTTTGAGAGGTAAACTGCACCGATTCCGTGATTGTGATTAACAATTTACCGATTCTAAATTATGGTTGGAAATTAACGGGCAAACGGCCACAACAACGTTTGTGTACCTATATGTACACGGTGGTGCTTTGAAAGTTTAATCATATTGCGGTTTATTTCTGGTGTCAGTGTGATTTGATTTACAGTACCTAACTGGAATTTCGGTAAAATCTTTTTTTTACTACCGTGCGAAAAGTATTCACTTGACGCACGCTCCAGGGTCTATAGTGTTTAACTCCCTTTATAACGACCTGGGGTGATTTGTTATGGTATACGATTTGCATGCAAAAGATTTCGGGTGCAAGTCCGCTCAATTTATTTTTTTTACAAAAAGGTAATTTCTCCCCCGTTCCTCCTCGTTCTATGTAAAAATATGCGTTTAGAGAATAGTTTCAAGCTTTTGACTCAAGTTTAAGCATTTCATTTTTTAAATTAATTTTTAATTTTTTCTTCTGAAATTTGAAGTCATTTTTATTTTAGCCCAGACTAATAAATTAAACCAGAACTACCCATTTATACAGCCCCAGAAAGAAATTATTAAAAAGCGCATTATTCCATATGTTTAACAACAAAAACTGAAATATTAATGACGTTTGCGTCAAAGCCCTATTAAATATCCGGCTTTACCAATGTAGCAAAAATTAAAATTTCACTGCAAAATTAATTAAAAACCATCAATATTTATAGTACCGAGTTTTTTATATTAATAAAGCTCAGTAAATTATTATAAAATAAAAGTTTTATGGTGCAGTTTTCCGTTGGAATATATGGAATTCAAAACAATAATTGGCCATTCCCTCGTAAAATAAAATGGCTGAACAAATAATATCCGGCCACTTGCAGCCTTTAACCATTAAAATTATTATTCCAACTACTGATATCGTTTTATGTGTTATTTTTATAAGTTTTTAGATGAATGATAGATCGTATATTAAGTAAATTTAAAAAAATATATCTAAAGGCTTAACCTGATTACATAGCACGCTTCTTATATGAATAAATAACATGTATAAAGCTATTGTCTAAAAATAATAATCAGTAGCGCGAAAAATTACTATTTTAAATAAACATTTCAAAACAAAACCCAATACGAAACGGTTTGATTATATTTCCCATTGATGTTATATTATCAATAGTTTGAATATAATGGCAAAAGCAAAAGGGAACTGTCAGTATAACTCTCAAAATCTGTTATGCCTTCGTGTTCTAATTTAAAGGAAATAATGGTTCGGATAATGAATTTTACATTGGGTGTTTGATTGAAAGGAACACAGTCCAGCTGTTCTTATATTATATATTTGGTTTTCAGTTTGCCTTATTTTTCTTCTAGCAATATAATACGTCCTGGTGAAAAAATGTTACCTTAAATAATTTTATTTTTATTTAATTAATATGCTTTAAAGGTGCTTTTTTTAATTTTATATTTATTACAATAATTTTTTAAGTTTCATGTTTTTGGTCTTGAATTTCCCCTTGACTGTCTTTAAATTTATGTATCAGTATATTGAGATATCTTGTGGTTTTGTCATCAGTAGTTTAAAAAAAAAATTTTTAAGGTTTTTGCAAATTTCAATTTCGCTTAATTTATTGCTTTAACTGCATAGAAATTAGATATTAAACGCTTTAAAGTCATTAAAATATGCCTTTAAATGTCTGAAATAAAATAGAAAATTATTGTAAATATCTGGAATATTTGAGAAATCACTGTAAATACCCAACTAATAGATACGAAAAGGCTCCTAATAACCCAGAAAAAAAGAATTTACTTGGAAGAAATTGGCGTAAAAATAGCATTAAATAAGACCAATATCGGAAAAAAACGCAAAATGTAAAATGCGTGATGAAAATATCTGGATTCAGTGAGACATATATCTTCACCTCAACTACCTGAAAAATTAATTAAAATTCCTGGATCAAAGTTAAAATGGCTTCGAATATCTGGAAAAAAATTGAATTCCAAACGACTGGAATAAAATTAAGAATTACTCCAGAAATCTAAGATGTATAAACAATTATTTGAAATGCTTGAAAGCCATATACAATAACCTCAAGTCGCTTTCTAAGGAATGGCTTCAAATATGAAGAATAAATCTTAACTGACTTCAAATGCCTGGAAATCGTTCAAAATTTTGTCATATTTCTTAGGAATTTTATTTTTGCGGGTTGTCCGTCCCTGTACTCTCCTACAATATGAATTGTTTCGCAATGCAAGTAAACACGCGTCAGTCAGATTTAGCGGTGCTGAGCAGTAGGTCGACTGGGTCCTCAGAACCCGTCAGTAGTGAATTTGTGAACATAGTTTTAATAATTTGTCTCCTAGTTTGTGTCAGAACAAGGTGTTATTTTTTCAGTGTTAAAAATTGGCTCAAAACTATTACACTAACCTACATAGTTATTTCAAGTTTTTCATATACAGGGTGTTCTATGGACTATCTAGGTTGTTTAGGTTTTTTTTTGTATAAAGCAATGAATGATGGATTTCATAATATTTATATGGATGCGCCATATAATATTATAGGATCTATATACAGGGAGCGTAAATAGTAAAAGAATATGGTATAATAATATGAATTCGTAAGCATGTGCTTTTTTTGCACCATATGTCTTCCTTTCATTGATTCTTCATCCAGAATAAATTAGTATCACGTAAATTTTTTTTATTTTCAGTATAATGGCGTGCAGTTCACAAGGTTTGTCAAAGAAGCAGTTGGAAGAAATTTTAAACGACGAGCAGTTTTGGGAAGAAGATGCTGTAGATGAAAATTCCGACCAGGAGGATGAATCGAATAATACGGTTTTGAACGAAGTTACTATATTGGAACAACTAGAGACCTTTGCCGATCAGAGTAACCTGAATGATGATGAGGAAATTTTCAGCGACCACAACACTGCCAGTGAGCAAGAGATTTCAGACCCGGACAAAGAAGAGCTTCCAATTAGAAATGCTTGGTATGGAAAAGATTTCACCAAATGGTCAAAAACGCCAATTATAAGGGGGCGCACGGCAGCTCATAATTTAATTACTGTTTTACCAGGACTTAGAGGGACTGCTCGAAATGATCCTTCGTCAACACCCCACGAGGCTTGGCGTTTACTGCTAACTGATGATATGCTGAGAAAAGTAGTTACTTATACTAATATAAAAATAGGTATGTGTCGAGAAAAATATCGAAAGTTTCAAAGATACCCATATTAAAAAAAAAAAAAAATGTAGACTTGCATTTATGAACGATACCACCTTATCCGAACTTAGAGCATTTTTTGGACAAGGAATTTTTAAGTCCGGTCATGAGGACATTAGATCAATGTGGGCGACAAATGGAACTGGGAGGCCTATTTTTCGAGCCACAATGAGCCTTGCTCGGTTTTCATTTCTATTAAGTTGTGTCAGGTTTGATGACGTTAACTCTAGAAAAGAAAGGATTAAAACAAATAAATTGGCTGCAATATCAGAGCTTTTTGATGAATTTGTAAGAAATTATGGAAGAAATTAAAAAAGAAGAGAATTTGTAAGAAATTAAAGTTATCCCTTAGCCCCGGATATTATCTAACAGTTGATGAGATGCTAATACCGTTTCGGGGTAGATGTTCGTTTCGAATGTTTATTCCCAACAAACCGGCCAAATATGGCATTAAAGTTCGAATTTTGGCAGACGCAAAGACTCATTATATGGTGAATGCAGAAATATATTCCGGTGCTGAAATAAAAACCGTTGAACCGAAATCTAAGCTATCCAATCCAACTAGAGTTGTTTTACGACTAGCGCACTGTATTGAAGGCACTAAAAGAAATATAACTGGGGACAACTGGTACAGCTCAGTTGAACTTCTTGAAGCACTTAAAGACAAAAAATTGACATATGTTGGAACATTAAAGAAAAATAAAAGAGCCATACTTCCTGAATTTTTGCCTCATAAAAACAGACCTGTTCATTCTTCAACTTTTGGATTTTCTTCATCTAATACCATAGTCTCTCACGTACCAAAAAAAGGAAAAAGTGTCATTTTACTTTCCAGCATGCACCACAGCTCTTCAATAAACCAGGATACACTAAAGCCAGAAATCATTCATTTCTACAACGAAACAAAATCAGGAGTAGATGCTTTAGATGCAAAGTGTGCATTATACTCAACATCGAGAAGAACAAATCAGTGGCCAGTAGTCATTTTTCATGCCATTTCCATTGCCATTGCCAGTGTCAATTCTCGGGTAATACACCAACTGATTAATGATGAACTGTTAATTGACGAACACTTGCGTTCTAGAATGGACAACCCTAAGGTGCCCTTGAAAAGCCGCAATCTTATAGCTGATATTTTGCACATCGAAATTCCAGTTGAAGAGGTAGTCACAGAACCTACAATCAAGAGCAAACGGAAAAGATGTAGCATTTGTCCCGCCAAAAAGGACATAAAGACAGCCATTAATTGTGATGTTTGCAAAACACAAATTTGTAATCAGTGTTGCAAAAAAATTTGTCCTAAATGTTTAGATAAGTAGATTTGTTATTTTTTTGTAGTAGGTTTGTTTTACTATTTTCGCTAATAAAAATTAAGATTTTTTGCATTTTTTTAATTTTTTTCATGTCAATAGTACTAGTGTAATTACAATTGCTCGATAGTAGCTGAGGGTTAAGAAGAATTTTTTTTCCAAACGACTGGAATAAAACGGAAAATTATTCCAGAAATTTGGAATTTATCAAGAATTATTAAAAATGCCTGAAAGCCATATACAATAATTTCAAGTCGCTTTCGAAGGAATGGCTTCAAATAAGAAGAATAAATCTTACCTGGCTTCAAATGCCTGGAAGTAGTTCAAACTTACTTCAAGTATTTGAAATAAAATTTAAATTACTTTAAATATTAAGATACGGATAATTTAATTAAAAAAAATGTAATAAAAAATTATTTCAACAATTTGGAATTTATAAATATGCATGAAAGAATAACTAATATATCAAAATCTGAAATAAATTGAAATCACTTTTAATATCGGGCCATTTTTTTTTAAATTCCCGGAATAAAACAAAATATTAATTCAGAAATTTTGAATTTTAATTACTTGAAATACCTGTCTTCCTGTTGTCCTTACCTAACTGCCTTCCAATGCCTGGAAAATACTTAAAACTACTTCAAATATCTGAAATAAAAATTAGATAACTTTAAATATCACGGAGAATTTTATTCCTAAATGCCTGAAATAAAATGAAAAATTAATCCAAAAACTTGCAATTGATTAGCAAAATTTTAAAATACCTGAACGTCTTATTTACAATAACTTTCACTTACTTCAAAAGAATTTCAAAGAATTGTAGTTGAGTCTTGCAAATTTCAATTGGCTGTTACAATAATTATTTCAAAATTTTATTTCAGGCATTTAAACCACCTCCAGTCGATAGTTTTCTTTTGTTCCAGGCGTTTAAAAAAATTATAAAAAAACGCCACTACCTAAAATAAAATTTAAAAAATCATTCCTTAAACCCCACAACTAATATCGCATTCAATCTTTTATGTCAACAATGTCACTTTTCTTCTTCTTCTTTTCTTTCGCGTTGCAGACATGTGGGTGGGCTAAGCACCATACTTGTGACAGCTATTGTCAATGTCAAATTAAAAAACTTCACTACAAACCTCTATCCAACAATGTTTAATCTAGTGTTTAAACAATAAATTTACCGTTTCACCTTCTGTTCTACTATTTTCACGTGAGTTTTTGCAATAATTCAGTATTATTAATAACAATTAACTAAAATAATCATTAAATAGAATTCAAAATATAATTTTTTAAGTCCTACAACTAATGTTGCATTTGTGTCAACAACGTCATTTTTGATAGACAGAAGTGACAGATTGTAGCATATAGTATATATATATATATAGGTTGAATATTATTAAAAATGCACAATTTGTAAAGTATTATAGATTAAGCAACTACTATTGATGTAATTAGTTTAAGTGGGTTAATGACAGAAGAAGGAAATTTAGTGAGTAATAACAATTAATTAAATATAGTCTAATTTATAGTATGGTGGAAAATGGTTTGATTCATTTGTTCATTTTTAGACTGTTTCCTGTAAACAAACCCTAACGTATTACAAAAGAACAAATTGTAATTGGCTTTAATTGCCTGGAAGAATTTTGAAATTACTTTAAATTCCAAGGAGTAATTTGCTATTTTATTCCAGTATTCTTTTTAAATACCTGGAATAATTGAGTAAATTACTCCGCATATCTAAAATTTAGTAGCAAATAATTGAAATGCCTAAAACTAAATTAAAATACTTAGAAGGAACTAAAAATTATTCAAAAACCCTGAAATATTTCCCAAGTAGATTAAAGTTACTCGTTTTTTTTAAGCAATTTAAGTCGTACTCACACAAACATTTTTGCACATAATGGCACATAAATTAGGGTGGCTAACGCTTTTCTTATGTGGTAATTACAACAAAAAATTTGAACATAAAGACAACAGTACAGGACGGTAGATTTATTGTTAAACTTTCGCGCTAATCTTTTGATAAAAACTTATTGATTCGATACGAACAGAACTCACGTAAACGATGACTCAATTTACGGAAAGTTGCCAACTCACCTTAAAGTGCCAAGTATCTGTAAAATACAGTTCTGTCAAGTTTAATACAAAAATATGCCTAAAACGTAACGTTTCCCCTCGACTGTTGGGAAACACGACTTCATATCAGAATTATTATGCTGTTGCTTCTTACATCCGGGTAGAAGTTTATCCGTGTAAATTCGCATGATGTCGAAAATAATTTCTCTGCGGGATTATTCTTGTACAACATGGAGTTCCCTCTATGTCTTAAAATAAACACAAATAAGGCCGCGAGTACGCCTTTGCCACATTTGCCGATCGTAAACAGTATGTTAATTTTAATAAGGCTGTTATAATTATTAACCGAAGAGTGAGATGGAAGATTATCGCGAGTTAATTTATTTTCCGGCAAGGTATCTTGTTTTTAACTATATAATTTGTTGATTTGTTTATTTTGAATTTTAATTAGAAACTTGCAGAATATTAAGGCGGGAACAGACTAAGCAAACATTGTTGAGCAACAGTTGATCAACTCGTGAGTTGGCTCAATTTATACGTGTTGCTCAACAGTTGCGCAACTGTTGATAAACTGTTGCATGATGTTCGCTCCCGAGGCTGTACATCAAAGGAAAAGTTGACCAACAGTGCGTCAACAGTTTCGCCGGTGTATACATGCGCAAACTTGTCAATATGCATGTTTAGTTTAATTCAGGCATTCGAGAGCGGTACATCGGCAGAGTAACGTTCAATTCATTTGAAAAAGTCGCACGATTGGTTAGAAGACCAAGTTCTAAATTTGATAGAGCTTGTAAGGGAACATTATAACCAAAAATGAAGCTTATAAAAACAAAAATAAACGAACTGACGCATTCAATATTATAGCGACCGTTTTAGAACTATCCCGAGAAGAAATTGAGAGGAAATGGAACGTTCTCCAGTTTAGACGGGAATGTGCAAAAAGCGTCACAAAATGTGGCCAAGGAACAAATGAATTATACGTGTCCCGTTGGTTTAGATATAAACATTTAATGTTTTTAAAAGACAAGAAAACACCAAAACATACAAGAGATACTCAAGAACAAGTAAGTAAACTTTTTTATTTCTTTATAATGAAACATATTATTTTATTCTATTCTGTCTTGCCAAGGCACTCTTTCATGGCCTGAAAAATAATGTGCAAATTGTTTTCGAACTTCCTGTGCTACTCTGGTTGATTTTCTACCAATTCTATTTAACTTCATAAATGTAGATGAAGGTTATGGTTCGTTTCGCCAAGATCCATGAACCAAAATGCCCGTTGAAATATCTTCATAGTCATAGGTTCCAGGAGGAGCATATCAGCCCATGATTGTTTTAGTATTTTGTAAAAAATTATGTAAGTAGCAACATGTAAGAACAATTATTTCAGCAGTAGTAGGTTGCAAAAGCAAGGGCTTTCGCAAAACTCGAAATACAGACGACATAACGCCAAAAGCATTTTCCACTACACTACTCGTCTTGCTCGCGATAATCTGTAATTAAATGAGCGTTGGAACGTCCCCTTCAAATGTTCGCCGGGAAATGATTTCATCAGGTTCTTCTGTAGAGGAAACGCATCGTCGCAAACAAATACAAAAGGTGTTGTTCGTCCTGTTGTCCTGGCAGGAGTTTTTCAGCTGGTAAATTTAAAGTCCCATCATTTAGTTTTCTCGCGAAAAGTGTATTTTTAAAAATACCACCATCTGAAATTCGTCCTTGACATCCCACGTTTACGTATAAAAATCGATACTTTGCATCTACTACTGCCATAAGTACAATACTGAAAGTGCCCTTGTAATTATAATATTCGCTTCCACTTCTAAAGGGGCATTGTAGTACGACGTGTTTACCGTCAATGGCTCCTAAGCATTGAGGAAAATTCCATAAGTTTTCATAGTCATCGGAAATTTTGAGCCACTCTTCAGGTGAATCTGGTAACTGAAAAAAAAAACATTATTTAAAAAAAGGATATCCAACAAAGGCCGCAATTGTTCATTAAGTGCCCTTATGACCTCCCAATATCTAAATATGTACTCTGCATATTATTATTATACCCATACTATAGGCATGTATACTTTGTTTCAGGACTTGGAAAACACGCAATACGAGGATTCATCAGAAACCATCCTTACTGAAGGTTCCTCAAGCATTCTTCAATTACAGCAAGCAGAAACACCTCATGACACAGTAAAGCAGTTAGCAACAATAAGAAAGAACAGTTCTGGAAAGCAGTTAAACCCTTTGGATCCTCATAATATTGGAATAGAATTAGAACCGTCACAACGAGACACCGTAAGGCAGTTGGTTCCAGTAGGAAAAAAAACCTCGGGAAAGCGCCCAAATGTGTCTGATCCTCAAATGGATGAAGCTTTTAAATCAATAAAAACACTTACAGAAAATCGAAGAGTAAGAGATAGCTTTGAAGTATATGAGGCCATTATTTGCAAAACTCGCTAATCGACATTTTTACCGAAAATTGTTTTTTGTGTCAGAAATGTTCATTTTTATAAGGCTAATAGTTTGGTCGAGTCAGTTCCGCGCTAAACAGGCTCTTTGATACCTAAATATCATATCAAAAAGGCTTGTAATTTGCAAAACTGGCTCTATGCTTCGCGAAATTAGTTGCAAAACTCGCTGAATGCGTTTGAACCAATAGCGCGCGTTAGAATATTCACGTGACTTTTTGCAGCTGTTTATGTGTTTTTACGTCTTATTTGCAGTCGCAGCGTGTGTCATATTAGTTGTTATCGTCCGTCTTATTTCAACGATTGTTGATATTGTTCAGTGTTCAATTATTATTTTAACGTCTTATTTGCTATGGAAATACTACATGCTAGTTCAAGTGTTTTACCTAGCCCTGCTGGGAAAGGACGTAAGAAAGAACGTCAGCCAGAAAACTATAAAAGAAATGTTGCCAAGCGTATGCGGTAGGTATATCATTTTTTAATGTGTCATAGAATCTTTTAATTAATCCCTGCTGTTCTATTCTAGGCATTTACCACAGACTCTGGCAACGTATCCGACCTGCAAGCATGATGGTCGACCAGGACAACCTTATTATTGCACGACACTAACGATGGCGCAGGTCAAGGAGTGTCACGCGTACTTGTACGAATCTAAAGACAAGATAGAACAAGATAGGCGAATACTGGCTTGCTGCACGGGAAACCAACCCAAAAGAGGTAAAACAGACCACGCTCAGGTTTCTATACAATACAATATCCGTTTGAAGGATGGGCACTTGATAAGGGTATGCCGAAATGCCCTTTTGGAAATATCAAATTTTAGTAAAGATAGAATTCAAAGGGTAATGCGAAATTTTGTGCTTTTCGGGGCTCTTCCAAAGGAACGCAGAGGTGGCGATCGAGTAGGTGTAAAAAATATTGACAAGCAAAAAAGCATAAAGCAATTCATTGAATCAATTCAGTGTGTTGAATCGCACTATTGCCGAAGCAAGTCAAGTGTCCGGATGTATTTACCTTGTGACCTTTCTTTTAAAAAGCTCTACAATCAATATCTGGCAAAAACCCCGGAAGGTATAAATGTAAAAATAAGTTATTTCAGAAAATATGTAAATGCTAATTACAATATTGCATTTGGGACCCCACAGACTGACTGTTGTTCTTTCTGCTTGAGGACGAAAGAACAGATTAAATCAATGACATCCGCGAGTGGTAGGCATCAATTAATTGTGGAACCTCGCATCCACGTATTGAAGGCAAAAACCTTTTTCAAATTACTTAAATACACTAAACCAACAACAGTTACCTTTTCTTTTGATTGTCAAAAGAATCTGGCCTTACCACGGTTGCCTGACCAATCTGCCTACTTTAGCCAGCAAATTAATTACCATAATTTCACAGTCGTATGTGGTAGCTCCCAGACTCAATTAAGAGTCACAAATGTCTTTTCATACTTATGGACCGAAATTCAATCTCCGAAACATTCTAATGCTATAACATCGGCTGTTCGAGATGTTTTGATTAACTTCAATTTTGAAAATTCCGTAACAAAAATAAATTTATTTGCCGACGGGTGTGGCGGCCAAAATAAAAATACTATAATGATGGCAATGCTGGCCCACTGGCTTCAAGAAGGGGCGCCAAAAAACATTAAATGTCTGGAACTGATTTTCCCGATGGTTGGACATTCCTTCATCCCTCCCGACAGGGTTTTTGGTTTGGTCGAAAAGGACATAAAGAAGACGCGCACGCGAAGAAGACGATAAGTTGGAGGGATGCCAAAATCAAACTGAGTTTTGTTTTGACTGAATTTCCAACATTTATTTTTGTTAGAAAAAATGTTTCTTTGTTTTTTATGCAGTTAAATAAACGCAATTAGGATTTGTTTATGCTTTCACCCTAGTTTTAATATTATTATCATGTTTGATTAATAAAGGGAAGAACTAGAAGATATATATTTTTTTAATTTTATTTGCAAAACTCTCTCTATGCACTTTATTTATTTATTTTTAGCAACATTTTTAGCGTTTTAGATTTCTAATTAGTGGTTTTGCTTTTCTGTACCTACGAAGCTACCAGTAAAAAAAAACAGCTAAATTATAATGCATTAGTAGTTCTGTGAGCATTTTTTTCATTTCCTGAACAATTTGCTTTAAAGCATAGGACGAGTTTTGCAAATAATGGCCTCATATGGGGAATACGTGGCAAATAAATTAAGAACGTATGATGCATTTGTTCGAGCTGATGTAGAACATAAAATTAATTGCGTCTCCATGATGCTGATATGCGAATACTTTCATCATTCACATCGTATCACCTGTCTCAAGTTCGCTCTCTTACGCACCAGCTCCACCTCCTTATTATACATCAACAAGCATTCAACATCCTTCTGATCAAGATAGTCCAAATGAACATAGCTTTATTGACGCCCTAATTGGATCCCAAGCGGATAACTCTACGGACATTTCATAAAAACTATATTACGTTCTTATATGTTTTTATTTGATTAAATAAGGAAAAAAGAATTTGATTTCTTTTCTTACCTGAATATGATCTGCCAATGCTTCTATAAGGGCTTCGCAAGTTTCAGGAACTATAGTACCAATTAGCTGTTTAGAAATTTATAATAGTTACATTAGACTGACATATGAATCTCCAGTGGCTAAAAACCTTAAAGTTATCATTAATCTTGTTTTCACGCATATGGCTTCCCGAAAGTTTGTAATTTTTTTTTCAATTTTAGGTCCAATCATAACGATGAGACTTTCAAATGCGGTTGCATTAACTCGGGTAAAGTTTTTGAACAGCATTTGATCTTCCATTCTTAGTTCTGGTAAAAACTTCCGTTTTCTGTTTGCGAATATACTTCTTTGCCACCACCGTCGCTTTCTGCAGTTACGCTATTTTTTAATTTTCATTAATAAAAACGTGCACCATGCGAGTAAAGCATCGTCTTCGTCGCACATTTTGGCTCGACTGAATGAACTTTCCAGCAACATGGTTCGCCGATGTTTTCCAACAATCATCGACGTTTGTTTGCCAACAGTTGATCAACTCTTGCTCAACAGTTGTTTAGCTCTTGCTCAACAATGTTTGCTTAGTCTGTTCCCGCCTTTAATAACAACTTAATTCTCAAAAGGTACAAACAACTTACAGTAATCAGAAATTATGTTCGCAACGTCGAATCTTAGAAACTTGTTAATTGTTTAAATAGTGGATCCACTGGCATCAATGTATAGAGGTTTGTTGTGAAGTTTTATAGTTTGACATTGACAGTAGCTGTCACTTCTGTCTAACAAAAATGACATTGTGCTCCACCTGTTTCCAAGGCGAAGCAAAGTGACTTTGTTGACACAAGGTACTGACTGCAATATCAGTGAACAATTTTTTTATTTTATTCCAGGCACTTGCAAGGCTTTTAAAGATTTGACGTATGTACTACTATCACGTGTCATTCCGGTGCTAACTCATATTTTTAATACTTGCATCGAGATAGGTAAATTTCCCTCTTTGTGGAAAAAGGCAATAGTGTTGCCGCTACCTAAGGTCTCTAACCCGGATGGCTTTTCTGACTTACGACCAATAAGCCTACTTTCTGTATTGTCCAAGATTTTTGAGAAACTCATATACAACCAGATGATTGAATATATCGTGAAAAATAATTTGCTCTCGGAAACGCAATCGGGGTTTCGCCGTGGCTTTAATACTGCTTCAGCCCTTCTTGGAGTCTTGGATGATATTATTGATGCTTGGGATAAGGGTGAGACGACAGCTTTGGTTCTGTTAGATTTCAGCAAGGCATTCGATACTCTACATCATAACTTACTTTTAGCGAAGCTCTCCTATTACGGATTCTTACCGAAAGCTGTGCGTTTTTGCCGTAATTATCTTACAAATAGATCCCAGATAACAAGAGTGGAAGACTCGTTCTCTGAGCCAGCCGATTTAAAAAGAGGTGTTCCCCAGGAATCCATTCTGGGCCCTTTGCTGTTTATACTTTATATAAATGACCTAAAAAATAAAATTCGCGACTGTCGTATGGCTCAATACTGTGATGATACACAAATTTATAAACAGTTTACTAAGAATAACGTTGATGAATCTATGCAATCATTGGGTCAGTGCTTAGATACAATTCACCATTATTAAAAAAAAAATGGTTTAAAATTAAACCCAAAAAAATCGGCTGTAATTTACATTGGCCCCTTGGCATCATGGTCTCGTATGAACTGTGATCTTGTGATAGATAGTGAAAAAATTCTGAATTTAAAAGAACACAAAAACTTAGGTGTAACTTTTGATACAAATTTGAGGTTTAAAACACAAGTATCTAAAGTAGTTCAAAGAGCATATATGTCCCTGAGAAATTTGTATAAAAGTAAGGATCTATTAAGTATTACACTAAAAAGGCAGCTTTGTGAAGCTCTAATTTTATCACATTGTAATTACTCTAATTTTGTTTATGGACCATGTCTTGATGCTTCTTGTAGGTACAAACTGCAAAAAATACAGAACTCTTGCATTCGCTTTGTTTATGGGTTGAGAGGAAGGGATCATGTAACTTGCAAGCTAAAAGAATTGAAGTGGCTTAATGTGCAAAATAGAGAAAAACTTCATTACTGCAGTTTCCTATTCAAACTTTTAAAAAACAATAGTCCCTCCTACTTACGAAATAAACTTAAATCAGGAACTACCAGGCATAATCGAACAACACGCACGGTTTTAAAATTTGATATCCCCCGACATAGCACTGCGATTTTTCAAAGATCATTTTCTTTCTGTGCTTCAAAGCTAATAAATAAATATATTATTAGTCACCGTACTGATAAGTCTTTCCAATCCTTTAAAAACAACCTAAAAAAGATATTGATTGAAAGCCAACAATAAATATCGAGAAAAATAGCAATAATATCAAGTAATAACTTAGAATTAAACAGTCAACTGGATGATTTTATTTCGACTTTTTTTGGGATTGTTTTTTTTTTTTTAAGTTTTATTTCTATTGTTCTATTTAATTTTTTTAATAAGTATTTGTATTGTTAAATCGGTCATGCATATGTATAGTATTATGATGTCAAGTAGTCGTTAAGCTGTAAAATTTGTATTTTTCTTTGTAAGTTATAGTTAATTTTTTTTTTGTCTTCTGTATATTTTAACATTTTCTATTAGTAACTACTTAATAATTATGTGTGTTTGTGATAGTAATAATATTATTGTAATATTTATGTGTACTCGGTTAAGTTAACAGCATGCTGCCCTTCGCCGAGTATAAAATAAAGGCCTTTTTATTTATTTATTATTTACATCGTCCACCCACCAAACAACATCACCAACAATAATAAATTTTAGATGCCTTAGTTATTTCGGCGGCATTTCTCAACAACTTGCAAAATTTTTTAGCCTTTCAGCCTTTCCATAGCTTTCAAAACGACTAACTTGCTAAGAAAGAACCTAGTAAAGACGTTGGATAAAAGTGACCCTCTATCTAAACCGGGTGTATATTGTCTTAATTGTAAGGATTGCCCGGCTGTTTATGTGGGACAATCAGGAAGAAGACTATCCACAAGGGTACAGGAACACCTAAGCCTCATTAATAAGTTCAGGGACACCAACACCACAGAAACTAAGTAAGCATTTGCTAACCATATATTATCAACGGGTCATAGTTTTTCCGTCCCTGAAAATGTTTCCATTGTTCACGAGTGCCCTAAGGGTAGAAAGTTGGATCTCTTGGAGAAAATGGAAATCACCAAAGCCAAAAAGAGTCCAATTTTGACATGCGTTAATGATGTTTTCACCTTTGAGCCAGGACTTATCTTTAATAATCTTATCTAACCTCTTGCTTTTGCTCACGATACGCATATATACTTTAATAGTCATAAGCAGGGCTGGCCGAGTGGTTAACGGTCTGGTGTTTCACCGAGATCAACTTAGCGTGGGTTCAAATACCTAGACCTGTCACGTTTTTCCCTTTTTATATTAATTATATTTTTTGTTGAATTTTTGTGCCGTGTTATTGTATATTTTTCTGTTTCTTGTAGGTCTGATGATGCTTTATTAGCGAAACATGTTACCTGATTAATACATAAAAAGATATTTTGAGACTGAGACTTAGAGTGTTCATTTTTTCTCTAGTTTAGGTCTCTTTGAGATAATGGACGAGTTCTTTCAAACTAATAGATGTCAGAATCCTGCCATCATGCTAATTACGGATACGTTTCTCCAATCACCAGAATGATGAGGGCATTTAATGAGCTTAATCTTGACCCCTTCGTAGATAGGTCAGTTAATTCATTTAAATTAAGACTTTCATATTATTGATTATTGTTATATTCTTTGCCACTTGTTGTTATTGTTATTATTATATATTTTATTATATTCTTGTAAATTAACTGTGCCGTTGAAATAAATAAATAACTGTTGCACTCAAGAGAGAAATTTGCCTTCCTCCTCTTATATAACCAGCTTCAGTGTAAAATCCAACGATTTTAGATATATGATTAACAAAAATGTCGTATAGAAGAAACATATTGATTTTTTTACTTACATTAAGGAACAGATGGGTCGTTCCAAACAGTTTGCTGAAAAAATTAATTAAATGACGTTGAGATCCGTGGGTGCACTGGATAAATAAGCCTTATACGAGAAAAGATAGATAGAGATTCTGCTGAACCGCATTTAGCAAGGAAAGCTCGTTAAGGCAAGCTATTATAATACATGAATGAATCCGGTTTAGTATGCGGTACAGTGAAACAGTTTTGATTATTCCTCCATTATGCTAAAATTCCCCTCGTTTGCCATTAAACATGTCAGATTTATTTTATTACCGGAATAAGAATTTAAATTTATCATTTATTTAAAAATCGAATTTTGTGCAGTTGAGTGCATTTTAATTGGCCGACGTTATGACCCTTATAATGAATTCCTCAGGGCACCAAATTACAATGTGATTGCTGCTGAGCTTGTATTCGATTTCCTGGCAAGTGGCCTTCTTAAAAAATGTTTATTAGGCAGTTTTGTGTTTCTGTTTCTGTAAGCATCGTCTTTAAAAAATAAAGTTAAATACGAGGGTGAATCAAATATGAACCGGACTTTTCTGTTTAGCGCGCCATAGGTGAAGCGAGTGGCGCGACGTCCTGATATATGCTAGATAGGGATGTCAAGAGGAGGGGAGTCAGTCGGTTTGGCGCACCGGAGTAGATGAGCTGTTAGTAGCATCATGTCTGAACAAGAGGTACACACGTCTGTTGCGCAACGCGTTATTATAAAATTTTTGTCGCGTGAGGGCGTAAAACCTTCCGAAATTTTGCGTCGACTAACTGCACAGTTCGGTAATGAAACCTTATCAAGGACTCAAGTCTACGACTGGCACAAAAAATTTTCCGATGGCCGAGAGGTAGTGGAAAACGAGAGCCATGCACGCCGACCCAGGACAAGCATCAATGAGGCGAACATTCGTGCGATCCGTGAGCTGATTGAAGGTGACCGCCGCCTTACATTGTGGGAAATTGCTGCACACGTCGAAATATCATACGGAAGTGCTCAATCAATCATTTCAGAAAATTTGGGTTACCGCAAAGTGTGTGCAAGATGGGTTCCTCGCCTTTTGACGGAAGATCAGAAAGCAAACCGTCTTGCCGTGTGTGAAAGGCTTTTGGCACGATTTGAACACCCGCCTTACAGTCCCGATTTGTCACCATGTGACTACCACATGTTTGGGCCACTAAAAGAAGAATTGGGAGGTTATCACTTTGACGACGACGAAGGTGTGGAAACGTTTGTGCGCAATTGGTTACTGACACGACCAGCTTCATTCTTTGATGAAGGAATTAAAAAACTTCCGATCCGGTGGGAAAAATGCGTAAATAAGAGAGGAGATTATGTAGAAAAATAACATGTGTTCAAACTTTTATTTACTGTACCAATAAAATTACTAAAACCAAAGTCCGGTTCATATTTGATTCACCCTCGTAAATTAATCTTGGTATTTTCATTGCGTCCTGAATCCTGTATATTTCAACAGGTTATGGGCCCAGGAGCGCAAAACACTTGATTTGGTTTATTTTTAAGTTTGTTTAGTCGTGCCGTTGCGTCGTTAAAAAATATGATGGCGAGTAACGAAAGTACAATAATCGGTTCGGCAGTTGATAAACTGAAAGGGCGTGAAAATTATTCGGCGTGGAAGTTCCAAATGAGTGCGTTATTAAAGTTAGACGGACTTTGGAACTGTGTTACTGGAGAATGGGCTGCGCGGATGCTGATAGTGCGGCTAAAGCGCGACGTGAAGAGAAAGCCTTGTCAAAAATAATTCTTTCTCTGGATAAGTCGACGTTTCCGCACGTGATGCAAGCCGAAAACGCTAAGGATACATGGAGTGCCCTTGAAAAGGCGTTTGAAGACAAAGGGTTGCATCGAAGACTTAGACTGCTCCGAAGTTTATGCTCCATAAGGCTAGAAAAGCTTTAGCACCATGGAGAGCTACGTAAATGAAGTAATGGCTCTTTCCCAGCAACTGATCTCCATTGGAAAACCATTGGATGATGAATTCTTAGGAGTTATAATGTTGCAGGGACTGACTGAAGAGTACGAGCCTATGGTTATGGCCCTTGAAAATTCGGGTGTAGATATAACCTCGGACTTTGCAAAGACCAAATAACTTCAGGACAAAAAGTGGCAAAATGGCAAACTAAACGGGGACAGTGCTTTAGTTTCCAGGAAATTTAAGAAACCGCCATGTTGCTGGAGCTGTAAGCAGAAAGGACATTATAAAAATCAATGTCCTGCTCAAAATAAAAAGGACCTGGCTCAATCCTCAAATCCTACCAAAAATAAGAATCATCGAGGAGGGAAGAGTTTATTATACGTCATAGTACGTGGACAGTGGCGCGTCATCTCACATGACAGGGAATCGTGGTCTGCTAAAGGACATTACCGATTTACACTCAGGACAGGAAATAATTATGGCAAAACTCGAAACTGTGTGTCAGTGGTACCGGTAAAAGTGTCGTGAAACTAGAGCAAGATGGCAGAGAAATGGACATACAAGGACTTAAATATGTTCCAGAACTTTCTGTAAATTTGTTATCTGTGAACTTTATGGTTTCGAAGAGATACTGTGTTTATTTTGACTCCGAGGGATGCAAAATAGTTTACCAGGAGAGTGAGGAGCCAGTAGCTACGGCGACAAATGTTGATGGCATTTATAAACTGGATGTTGTTCCGGATTATGTCAACGTCGCAAGTACCTCAAATTCACAGATGAAATTGCTACAAAATGGATTGGCAGCAGGTATTTCTTATTCCGAAAAGCAGGTTCCGGAATACTGTGAAAGTTGTCTTAAGGGCAAACAAGCAAGAAAACCGTTTCCACATAAACTGGACCTTACCCACTCAGATCTTGTGGGACCTATGGAAGTTGAATCTTTTGGTGGTAAAAAATATATATTCACCCTAATAGATGATAACACTAGAAAAATATTTTGTTATTTTCTAAGTACAAAAGATGAGGTTCCAGAAAAATTCAAGGAGTTTTGCTGTATGGCGGAAAATCAAGTAGAACGAAAAATAAAATTTTAAGGACGGATAATGGCGGTGAATACTGTAACGAAAAATTACAAAAATTCTTGCGTGATCGTGGGATTAAGCATGAATTGACAGTGCCGTACAGTCCTCAACAGAATGGCGTGGCAGAACGCTATAATCGCTCCATACTTGAGAAAGTTTGTTTGTTGAATCTTTCTCCAACAAAGAAACTACCTGGATCTACACCAGCAGAAAAATGGACTGGCAAGAAGATTGATATAAGCCACCTAAGGATCTTTGGGTGTAGGGCTTATGTTCACATACCAGATGTCAAACGGAGGAAACTAAATGCTAAGAGCAAGGAATACATCTTTGTGGGTTATTGTGAAAAAAGTGTTGGATACCGTCTTTTGGATCCAAGTAACCATCATGTAAAAATAGCCAGAGATGTTGTATTCTTAGAAGACTCAATGCCAGATCGTGCTAGCTTGGATGCTCATACTTTACAAGAGACTTTAAGGGTGATAACACCACCAGAGACTCTTGACGAAGCTGTAGAGAGTAATACTTCCAGTACTACCAGTACAACTGATGAGTTCGAGACATCGTCAGAGCGTACAGAATCACCAGATGAAGTGAATAGTGAAGTGTCAGTGAGTGAAAGTGAAACCCAAGCAGTGATCTGTGAAAACCCCGAGGAACCTAGATATCCGTGTAGAATAAGACGTCAGCCTGAATGGTATGGTGATTGTATTACTAATGATAATATTGTTGATTTTGCAATGATAACTTTGTCAAATGATCTAGAGCCAACAACTGTTTCTGAAGCATTGTCAAGTACCAGAAGTTCTGAATGGCGATAAGCTATTAAAAATGAATTAGATGCTTTTAACGCTAACAATGCTTGGGAATTGGTTGATAAACCTCACAATAAAAACATTGTTAAAAATAAATGGGTTTAAAAGTACAAAGCTAGGCTAGTTGCTAAGGGCTTCACCCAAAAATATGGTGTTTATTACCTTGAAACTTGTCATTAGATTTAGTAATTTGAGGTTATTGTTGGCTATGGCCGATCATTTAGACGTAGAAACTGCATTTCTAAATGGTGACATTGATGAGGAAATGTTTATGAGTCAGCCTGAAGGTTTTGAAGTTCAAGGTTCAGAAAACAAAGTATGTTTATTAAAAAAGGGAATTTATGGTCTAAAGCAACCATCTAGACTTTGGTATGAAAAGGCTCATAAAGTACTTTGCAATTTAAAATTTGTGCAATCAAGTATAGAGCCTTGTATTTTCTTTTAAGTTACTCAGAGTTCTCTATATGTTGTAGCACTCTACGTTGATGATTTCTTTCTTTTCTATAATAACCATACAGAGGCTAAAACAGGAGTTAAATCACATATGCTAGGCATGAAAGGCATGAAAATAGAGAGACATTTTTCTAAAGGCGAATTAAAAATTAGTCAAGAAAACTACATACAAAAATTATAAGATAGGTTTGAAATGACTAATTGCAATACTGTTACTACTCCAGTAGAGTTAGGTAAAAATTTCGCTGGTGACGAAAGTTTTTATGACGCCCCATATCAGCAGTTAATCGGATCAATTATGTATCTTGCAGTATGTACAAGACCAAATATTGCTTTCTCTGTCTCTTTCTTTAGCCAGTTTAACAATAATCACTCTAAAGAACATTGGTTAAGTGCTAAAAGGATTCTTAAATATTTAAAGGGAACTAAAAGTTTGGGAATTGTTTATAAAAAATCAAATGATCCTTTGACGGGTTTTGTTGATTCCGATTGGGCAAACAATGTAGTTGATAGAAAATCTTTCTAAGGGTATATTTTTACATTAGCTGGGGGACCCGTACCTTGGGAGTGTCGAAAACAAAAAACAGTAGCATTAAGTTCAACAGAAGCTGAATATATTGGTATATGTGAGGCATCAAGAGGCTTTGTATTTAAGGTGCTTTGAAATTTTTGCAATTAATGATTCTTGAAAATCCTACCTATTCCAACATAAATTACAGGCATTTGAAACCGTCTTAAATTTGGCATGTTACAAGAATATCCTATTTAATTCTCTTACAAATAAATCCCTCCAGAGTCTTAAGTTTAAGGAATATTATATACCATAATACCACAAATTAAATATAACTAATATAATTTAATATCGAACTAACATATGTTAATTATATTTAATCCGTGCCAACACCTCAATCCTTTTGTTACTATAATTAAAATTAATTATTTAAGTTATAAAATGGAATATATCGAAAAATCTACCTTGAGGTACAATATATTTCAAATATTGCATTTTTTCAAGGCTTCATTAAATCCAAATCTCGAAATCTAAAGCCACAAATCTTTGGATAATGTAGATAAAATAATTCCCGGATTCGCCACAAGAAATAGGTATCGTGTTATATAAAATTATGCATTCGAAACGCGTAAATATTGACTGGCAAGCGTTCGTTATTTTACAGCTCTAAAACCCCTATCTTCGCTCATATTTCTTTTTTTTTAGGTCATTTCCCACGTAGCGTATGCAGTTTGTGTCACGTAAAATGTACGTACACCCACAGATAAAGTTAAATATAGGCTTTGCACGTTTAGTCAGTTTAATCAAAAAGAAGAGAGAATAAAAAAATACTTCGCTTTAATTTAAGAAGCGGATATCATATCATATTAAATTATGCATTGACAAATTATAAAGCTATTGTTTGGCGAGCAAGAACGATATATACATATATCCTTATAATTTTATTTTAAGTAATATTTCATGTACTGGATAGCACATAAATACTCCAGACTGTAAATATTGATTTTACTTAATTAATATTAAAAAAAGTAAAATATTATATAGACATCTAAAAAACAAGAAAATACTGTTGACTAGCGATTTTTAATTGTACAACCCTTTATAACCGCTCTATCTCTGCTGCTATATTTATTTTTTAGGTCAATATTCCATGCACTGTACATACGGTTTGTGCAGCACAAAACGAACCCCAACCGACTCTAAATATTTATTTTATTGGTTAAATGAGCTAAAGCATCGAATAAACATCCTGCAATGTTAAATAATAAACGATAAATGTTATTAAATATTGCTTTAATTATTGGTTTTTAATCAGTCGTGTCAAAAAAGTATTGGAAGCAAATAGGAATTGCTAGAAGTAATTTCTTTAGTACTTTGCACGGCCATCAGAGAACGTCAAGAAAAATGACAGTTGAAGTGTCGAAATAATCTTAACGTCATATTGTTTCCCCTAGAGTCCGCTATATTCCTTCAATTTTCTCTGGAAATTTACAGGGAATAGGATACTCATCGTGATGGTGTATGGTCACCTTTACAGATAAGACCTTTATAAAGTAAGAGTTTTAGGTGGAAATAGTGGAAGAAATTTTCATATTATCACAAATTTGTTTTCATGCGTAAAGAGAGATGAAATAGTTGGATAATACTCGGGACTAGAAAAACTAACCTAACCTAACTTAACCATCCTAAATTTGGAGGAAAAACCTAATTTATTTGGTACATTACATTAAGGTGAGTAATTATACTGGAAACATTTTCTAGTTGCAAGAATCATAATAACAATTATTAATATAAAATCCTTCATTTTTTCCAAGCGACTACACAAAATATAAACAAACAAACAAAAAACAAAGTCACGGTCTCATAAGGAAATTTTATTGGCTACACGTCAGGGCATCATCAGGCCTTAAAGGCCTAAAAAAAATATTGTTTCTTCATAGGAAGATTTGATTTTTCGATTATATTCCTCTCTTTCTATTTCGTCACACCAGTATCGCCTTTCTTTTCCTTCCTTACGTGACTATGTCCTTCAGCTCACATATAGGTTTCCTTCACTCTATTTTTAAGTGTCTTCACGGAAATTATTCACTTTACACTTTACACTTCTTCTTCTTCTTGGGTTGTTCTTCTATTTGCCATTTCTTTCTCTCTGCCAATAAGATTTCTAAAATGTATTTCTCATTCATTCAGTGGTCTCTTTTAATTATTCCAGACTTTCCTCTTCACAATTCATCTGTATTTGTCACAATGTATTGCGAGGCAATAAACTCGCCCTTACTTTAAAGCTTACTAGCTCCGAGGCAATTAATTATTTCGAACGACCTAAATAAATCGGGAGGGAAATCTATAAAACTGGAAGGACGAACCATTTAAATTTATCACCCCAATCAACAGTTTGCGGTTCATATTTATTGCCGCAACTTAATCTCTATCTTTCCTCATTCCTTCGTCTCCGAATCGCTTTCGGAAGTAAAGAAAAAATAACATTAGATTGATTAAGGGTTGCCAAATATATTTGTTCCTTTAGTTAAACGGAGCTTTAGGGAAGATAAAGTTTGGAAATATATTTTATTTGGGAGTTTTATTTCAATTGCACCAAAACTTATTAAACTTGGATAAAGAAGACGGTAAATTTTCTTAAGATAAAGAGGAAGAGAAAGTATCTTTAGATGGTGAAGAGATTGCTTAAAGTCAAAGTAGTAGAAATGATAATGTTTCAAACGACTCTAATGCACCCAAAAATCTTTTTATTATTTGATTGTATTCGGTACATCATGTATAAATGCAGTAGGTAAGCCTGAGTTGAATGAAGCTGATAGACAAGAAGATTGAACATTTAAAAATCCTGAGGTACCAGAATAGGAAATAATAGGTTACATCCACCTATTTTTGCGCTATTGACACTGTTTCATATCATTTAGTATCTTTTGGATCAGATGAAGAACTGAAGCAAGTCATTCCTCAAGAAAGCATAACATATTTGAACAGAAATTCCCTTTCAATCCCTACCTCTGCATCAAAAGAATTGGAAATATTATAAACATCATTACTGCCTTTATCTTCATATGCTTCATCTAACGTAAAAGATATAGCCTAGATGGAGTTAGCAGGTTTAGGACTAAGGAATCAAAAATTTTCCTTTTTTTTTGGACGTTTATTTAGATTTTTTTCAAGGCTGTTTACTGTGAAGAAGCTTTTGAACAAACATCACATAAATCAAACATAATAGACAATTTTTTTTTTAATATACTTCATATTACTTCTACGATATACATATATATTTACAAATAAACGAACGCGGTCAAGAGCCAAAGATGAACTCATATCAATAGCATGAACTCAGTTCATCTATATACTTGTAAATATATATGTATATCATAGAAGTGATATGTTAGTGATGTGAAGTCTAATTTTAACGTACTGCCTGTCTTTCTTCCTGATATTTCTTTATTTATCTTATTTTGTTTCCTTCTATCTTTTTTTATACTCTGCATTTTAATCTTCTTGGATATCTTAAATATTTCTTTCCAGCAGTCAAAGAAGCAAATGCAGTGGATCTCAAGGAGAAAGAGAATGAGAAATGATAAATAAAGATAGCTGATAATGAAGTATATGCAGATTGCAAGGAGATTACTGCATTCAAATTTTGAAAATCAAAAAAAGAGATGATCAGGTGAAACCTGAGAAAATAAGAACACTAACATACTTTGGAACGTTATTGATAATGATGATAATGATGATGATATTTTTAATTCCTTTCATAAAGAGGAAGAAAAAAGATGTTCCAATAAGAGGTTAAACATTATGTCATTAAGCAAATTTGAGGAACAGTTGGCAAAGGAATTGTTGTTCAAAAGAGGGCGCTATAGTAAAAAGAACCCGGTTTAACTAAGTACCAAAATGTTCCCAAATGACTCAGTCTCACTCATACAAAATGATGATAAATATTTATTTGATACAGAAGATGATGGTATAGTATTAAATGATAATAATGATTATGGCTCCTTTTTTAACTTGATCAAAAAGAAGCATGTGAGAATAGATTTTGAATCCTCGGTATGTATTATCAGAAGAAGATGACAATGTTGGGTAAAGAGGGAGAGGAAGCATGATTGACGAATTTTTTGTAGGATAATATCGGAAAATGTCCCAAAAACATCGTCACTATTTGATTAAGACAAAACAATGACAAATCTTTTACATTAAATGAATGATGGTGGTCAGATTGGATAGCAATTAATTGTTGATGAAGATATTCAATAACGAAGTGTATTTAAATGATGGTGAGATTTCTACTCAAATACTAAATAAAGCTAATATAGTGAAACTGGAGCTAAAAGCAAAATATATAAACTTCCTTAATCCTGAGGGAACAGGGGTATCAGAACAATGTTTATTTTTCAAACGATAGGTTACAACTACATGTTTGTACGTTATATGATACATTTTTCAGATCATTTGGCTCACATGATGAATTAACGCTCCTTCTCCTTCAGTTTCAAGAAACAATGAAAACAATAAGCAGATAAAGATGAAATGTTATTATTGATGACGATGATGATATTTTTAGCATTTTAAATTAATAGCATTTTAATAAAAAGAAACAGGAAGTTATTCACATGAGAGGTTAACTTGAATGATGTATGAAAAATGAGAATCTGATGGCAAAGAAATCCCTGTTGAAATATTAAAGTCAAAGAAGCAGATGCAGTGGATCTTAAGGAGAAACAAGAACAACGAGATGATCAAGATATTCAGATAGCAAAGAAATTACTGCATTCAAATAAAATCCTCTCCAGTTTATAAGATATTGAGTAATGTACTTATGAATGGTAAGGCTGATGATTGTCTGCAAGAAATGATAAACTGATGAAGACGGAAGATAATAATAATGATATTCTTACCATTTCTAATTCCTTAAAAAGAGAGAGAGGAAGTAGGTTCAAATGAGACGTTTACCATTATCTCTTTAGATAAGTAGATGGCAAGGGAATTTCAGTTTGAAAGTGAGTGCTATAGTGTAAAGAACCCGGTGTAGATCTTCATCTTCTGCCTGGAATTCGGTGGCATAAACATATATGGCGTTTACATATGAATTTGCTCCTAAATATTAATCATCTTTTTTTCCAGTCTGCTTCATTTGTGATTTCTATCAAGCATTGAGACATATCATCTGATGTCTTAGTCTTAAAAACCAACCTCCTGATTTTCTTCTGCTATAGAAATTAATTGTTACTCAAAGTGTTCCGAGTTCTCTATGCCTGATTCATTTGATCCTGTTGGAAACTGAAATGGAATGGGAAAAAGAAGTAGGCTCAGTCAATCAAAAAACATGAAGAAGAGAAGAAATAAAATAATAGATTATCAGAAGAAGAAAATATAGATGAAGATGACAAAGTTAGTAAAGATTCCCTTGATAAAGAGGGAGAGAAAGTATGATGGCCAAAACATTTCTCAAAGTTAAAAAAGTAGAACCCGAGGAAATGAAGAATAAATAGAATTAGTGATTTTCTGCAATGAAATCATAAAACTTAAACATACCCAAAATCCCCTTCACTATTTGATTGAGTCTATTTTAGACAAAACAAGGGCAAACCTTTTGCATTTGATGAAGAGGTTATAAATAAAGATGGTAAGTTTGACTGGTAATTAATTGTTATTGAAGAGAACAAAAAAGTTCGTTAAAATAATGAAGACATTTCTATTCAAATGCTAAATAAAGCTGACGTAGTGAAACTAAAGCCTAAAGAAAAACAAATACATTTTTCAAATCCTGAGGTACCAGCAATAACAGTACACTTTAATTCGTGAGTCTTTAATAACATTTGAATCAGATGAAGATCAGGTTCTCCTTCAGTTTTTTTCTTGCTACCTTCACGCTGCACCTTCAGTTTTTTAAATCAATCTTCATCCTTCTATAGATTCCTTATCGTCTGCAAGGAATTTGAGAAACAAGTGATACGGGATCTTGGTTTAAATACTCGAAGTCAACGAACAAATGCAGTGGATGTCAAGGAGAAAGGAGAAGAATTGAGAAATAAATAAAGATGGCCAGGTATGTGACCTTGAGGTCTATTTAGATAGCAAGGAGATTACTGCGTTCAATTGCTGATAGTCAAAGGAGGTAATCTGGTTAAACCTAAGGAAAGAATAACATTAAGCTACTTATAAAGGCTGATGGTTTTCTACAAGAAACAATGATAGGTCTATAATATCTTCTACGTTGTGAGCTAAAGATGGAATGTTATTGATGATGATGATGATGACAATGTTTAATTCCTTTGATAAAAAGGAAAAGTGCGTATGTTCAAATGAGAGGTTAACCATTATCTCATTAGGGAAATTTAACGAGCAGATATCAAGGGAATTTATGTTCGAACGTAAGTGCTGAAGTGAAAAGAACCCGGTTTAGTTAACCACCAAAATCTTAGAATAGCCCCATAAAAAAGTCTAGAGGTGTCAAATCTGGCGACCGAGTTGGCCATTCCACATGTCCTTGACGGCTATTTGAAGCAAAAGGTATTCGAAACTGAACCTGCTTCAGTATTTGATTTAAGACAGACAACAACGAATATTAATTGTAGAAATATTCATGTTGGGGTATTTGAAAATGTTCGGTGTGAAATTTCGGATCGACAGTCCTTGTGTCAGCCTTTTCCAGCATCTTCTTAATTGAACTCAATGTATTTATTCGATATATTAAATGTTAAATGTTAATGTATTCAGCTAATTATTAAATGTACCACCATTTTGTAGTAGATGAAGATATTGAATTTATATTCTAGGTTACAAAGTACTCGTCAGAAGCTTAAAAAAAGAAGCTTCAAAGCACAAGACCACCCTTTCCATTTAATTTTTTTTCCAAGATGGCGCACAGCAACCATCTTTAAATTTTCATCTGTCAATTTTGCTTTAAAACACAGTAATCATTAATCAATTGCATTGCATTACCTCAAGTTTCAATATTTTGAATTGATCCGTTCAAAAAATAAAGAGAAATTTTCCTCCTTTGAAAATGCGTGTAAACATGATAACAGAGAATCGATGAATATGTATGTAAACAAAACACCCCTCTTGCATTTGTGCACATGTTGAACTCAAACAAAGTTGTTGTTTACTTATTTTAGATTTTATATATTTACATTTATTAGATGAAGAAAACATGGACGATGATGGCACATCATTTAATCATTTTTGCTTTTGTAACTCACTCTCATCAAAGGGAAGTATGTTCAGATGGAGAAAAGAAAGTCTGATAATTGGTAGTAAGAACAGATGTGGAATTTTTTATATGTCACATAGATGAAGATGACATGGCAGTTAATAATGAAGAGGAAGGAGATTTCTATCCAGGAAGTGACTGCAATGGAAATTATCTTCTGCTTAATTTACTCGTTGTCTCACTCCTGAATCTTGAGCAACCATTGATTCATACGCTACTGTTCCAGTCTGATAGCTTGTCTTGACGAATTGACCTTCTCTGCTATAGAAACTGAATGTTTCTTAAAAACTTCCAAGTTCTCGATGACTAAATTCTGATGATAAAAACTGATATGGAAGGTCTCTAATTTCTTCATTGAACTGTGAATGTTTTGTTTGCACGAAATCACTTATTGGTTCTGAATTTACCCATTGATGCGTTACTTGCTAATACATAATCGTACGTGATTTTGTTTCCGATAAAGGGAAAGTTGAGTGAGTCGAGCCAAATTAAAACGTGAGCCTTTCCTAGTACGTTCGGGCTTTTTGTAGTAAAAACACGTAACGTATTGGCCACTCCATTATCCACACAAGTGAGTAATTTATTACGCTGGACGTACCTAACTGATGGATGAAATGAATTCGGTGAACGAACTGAATGTCCGTTGACCGAACGGACGGATTGAATAAATCTTGATTTACCGCCTTTCCCGGCCAATTTTCGTTATCCGCTCATCGGAATTAAATTATTTTACGGTTTCGAGTGGGTGTTTACGATCGGGGTGCGAATTCGAACGGGATTCACCCTTTAAATGCGGCTTTTGTACACCGCGGATTTGAATTTTATTTCGCCTAAAACAAATATTACGTGTACGTTTTACAAATACGACTTTTACAGCAATCAAACCTTAAGAGACGTTCTTTATAAATTATTTCTTTGTTATCTTCCCCGGTAAGCCTTTTTAAATATTTAAGACAAGCGACGGGGAGCAAAATGGAATGGTGGAAATAAGGGTAATGGAGAAATAGTCAACATCGTTTTGTCGTGTGCGATAGTAGGTAACATTCAGGTATTATAGCAGAGCAAGGTGTTTGTTCTCTCCTTTTGCCGCTCTAGCATATAGAGCCTATGTTTAAAGTTATCTGGGGTGTATGTACATTTTATATACAGAATATACGACATGCATAATGACTTAAAAACGCATGTATATGAGCGGGTATATTGTTTTTAAGGGTGTGACATTCTTGTTTGATGTTTGATATAAATGAGCTTAAGGCCTTTTTAGTACAATTTTCATATAATATTAACTGACAAATTTTACAAAATATTAACACTACACTTTTTTTAAGGGTGAATTAAGTGTGGCTAAGATACCTTATTCTAATGGAAAATAAATATATAAGAAAATCATTCTAAGAAACAAATTATATTCAAAAAATTAAATAAAAAAGCTTGGTTGCATGGGGAGATCGTAAGTAGTAAGTTACAGTAAACAGCTTTGAAAAAGATCTAAATAAACGTCGAAACGTCGGCACCTTTTCAAAGAGGGAAGTTTTTGATTCCTTGGTCCTAAACCTGCTAACTCCATCTAGGCTATATCTTTTACGTTACGTTAGATGAAGAATATGCAGATTAAGGCAGTAATGATTTTTGTAATATTTCCAATTCTTTTGATGCAGAGGTAAAGATTAAATTAATTAATTAATCAAGATTTATTTAATCCGTCCGTTCGGTCAACGGACATTCAGTTCGTTCACCGAATTCATTTCATCCATCAGTTAGGTACGTCCAGCGTAATAAATTACTCACTTGTGTGGATAATGGAGTGGCCAATACGTTACGTGTTTTTACTACAAAAAGCCCAAACGTACTAGGAACGGCTCACGCTTTAATTTGGCCCAACTCACTCAACTTTCCCTTTATCGGGAACAAAATCACGTACGATTATGTATTAGCAAGTAGCGCATCAACGGGTAAATTCAGCACCAATGAGTGCTTTCGTGCAAACAAAACATTCACAGTTCAATGAAGAAATTAGAGACCTTCCATATCAGAATTCAGTCATCGAGAACTTTTTGAGAAAGATTCAGTTTCAATAGCAAAGGAGGTCAATTCGTAAGACAAGCTATCAGACTGGAACAGTAGCGGAGCTGCTCAAGATTCAGGAGTGGGATAACGAGGGAATTATTTGATGAGACATAAAAAAGGTTCTTACTTCCAATTATTCTCTGACTTTCTTTTCTCTTCCATCTAAACATACTTCTCTTTGATGAAAGTACGTTAAAAAAGCAAAAAGATCATGATTAAGTACTGTGCCATCATCGTTCGTTTTTGCTTCATCTAATAAATGGCGTATCACAGTTTTGTGTGAGGAAGACTGACTCATTTAGTCTTAGAACATTGAAAGGCTAGAATTAGTAAACAACAACTTTGTTTGAGTTTAACATGTGCTCAGGGGCGAGGGAGGTGTTTTGTTTACAAACATACTCATCGATTCTCTGTTGTCAAGTTTACACGCATTTTCAAAAGAGGAAATTATCAGCTATACAGTGCTTTCCTTTAATGACCCCCCGCCCCCCCCCCCGCTTTATTTTTTCAACGGATCAATTAAAAATATTGAAACTTGAGCAATTGATGAATGAATACTATGTTTTAAAGCAAAATTGACAGATGAAAACTTCTAGATGGCTGCTGTGCGCCATGCACTTCATTTATGGACTGGCTAACGGAAACGCACGAGAAGCCTTGCGTATTTATGCTGAACTTTATACCCGAATCGTGTTATTTCTCATCACTCCATGTTTACGCGTTTACACCAACGTCTAAGTCAAGCCGGCAGCTTTAAAAAACTCATCGCTGAAAACGGACAAATTGAAGAACAGGTGCTCAATGAATTCGAGCAAAATCCCACCACAAGCACTAGGAAAATTGCTTAGACGGTACACATTAGTAACTTTACAGTTTGGAATATTCTTAAAAGAAACCTTTTATACCCGTATCATATTCAGCGGGTGCAGGCACTTTTGCCAGGCGATTTTCCGAAAAGAACGGCTTTGTGTCGTTGGATGCAAGGACGCATAAGGCAAGATGCACCGTTTATAAGAAAAATACTTTTCACCGATGAGGCTAATTTCTCCAGAGACGCAATTATGAACTTCCACAATAACCACATAATATGGCATTATGAGCACCCACATGCTGTGGCAGAAAACCGTCATCAGCACCAGTTTTCCCTTAATGTATGGGTCGGCATTATTGAAAAATTTCTCATCGGTCCATTTTTTTTACCAGCAAGGTTGACTGGACAAGTGTATCAAGAATTTCTTAAAAATTAATTACCAGCGATGCTAGAAGATGTCCCCATTCAGCCGAGACAGCAACTGTTTTTTTTTACATGACGGTGCTCCAGCCCATTTTAGAGTATTTGGATATTACGTATCCAAATCGTTGGATAGGTCGGAGAAGTATTCACCCTTGGTCCCCACGGTCTCCCGACTATCGCATTATAACGTCTGGTGACATAATTCGGCAGACGCCAGGAATTGTTGAACGTGTCCGCCAATCAATGCGACGTCGATTAGATGCTTGTATTGATGGCGGAGGAGCACACTTTGAACAACTTTTATAAAAATAATAATATTACTTAAATAAATAATAAAAAATTAAATATTTTTTTTACACTTAAAAACTTGTATTTTAAATTAAAGATTGTAGAAGCAAAAGTTGTAAATGCTCAATTACAATTTTATTACGGCTTTTGTACTAAATTAATTATTAAAAATTTTATTATTTATTATTAAAATTGCAATAAATTAGAAAAAAACGAATAATTACTAGAATAAAGAAAGTCTAATCAAATCTGAGCAACATGTCCATGGTTTTTCATTTTTTGTGCGAAAACCGTGCATCTAACGGACAAAGTCCAAGGGATCAAAAATGTTGCAAATAAAACGGGGAATTTAAAAATATTTTTTAATACAAGAAAAACCAGTGGAGTACCATTTTTCTTTATAAAAGTATTCAGCGGAAAACCCGCTTAGGAATAGGAAAACCTATGTTTATAGGAACTTTTTTGCGATTTTTTATCCAAAGAACACGTTCCTGATTTTTGTCACAATATATAAAAAATACCCAGTATATTTTGAACTTGAGCTAGACGAACTTCATCCAAGAGTTCGAATAGGTTGGCGTGAAGAATTTCCAAGTAGCGATTAGCTGTTAAGCTACCTTCATATATAACATGTGCAATTTTTCTTCCAAAAATAAAACATGAGACACTCAACCCAAATCTGCCCTGGCGTTCTCTTCAAATGTTATGCGGATTTTCTCGCGCCCTTAAGAAACTCTCCGCTACTTAAGAAAAATGCCTCGTCTGACCATATAACTTGTCTCTCAAAATTTCTGGTACGGCACCGGTCTACGAACCAATGACAAAATTGAAGGCGTCTTTGGGCGTAAAATGTAAACGAGCTTAAACTTATATGGCTTAATATAATTTGTTGTGAGTATTATTTGCACTCTCAATTTGGAAACTCCTACATCACGCTCTATTTTGCTACAAGAGTTTTCCGGATCTACAGCAATACTTGCTAGCACGTTATTAGTGTTTTCTTTAATTTGTAGGTTATAATTTTTTGCTCTTGGTTTTCTAAATGAACTATATTGTATTAAATTGTTTTTAATTTGGTTAAATAATATTGTATTAGGCTGAGGCCTTTCTGGATTTCTATATTATAAAAAATAATAGAATTAGAATTACTTAACGAAATTCTGAATGAAAAAACGTAACGTAAGTTCGACTGCTTCATCTGCGTTGTCATTACATTGGATATAGCAAGAAATCATACTGAAGACTTATGATTTTATCGCTTAAGAATTCATAAACACAAATTTATAATAATTTTAGGTCTTGCGGCAGAAAGTTTAAAAGATTGATTGAAGTGTCAATCATCTCCATGGTTATCGATTATTAAAAACTAGTATTTTGTTTTGCCCTTCGCAACAGTCAACTAGAATAATATTTTAAAGTTTTGAAATATTACGATAAAAATGAATCGTTCATTTCAAAAACGACTTAAGTCAATAATTTTGCCCTCGTCGTTTTAAGTCGTCGACTTGGGTCGTTTTAACACCGAACAGAAATAAAACAAAAACTGGTGGAGAGACATTTTGTTCATCATAGAATGCCATGTTTCGGATTGGCTACAGTTTATTTTACAAGTTCAATCACGCGTGGCTAGTCGATTAATGTAGTCCTGACCCGCTTAAAAAATTCACAGATTTTGCAACATGCGCAAACATCGTAGGCGTATTGAAAATACCAGATACAAGTACGGTGGCTGTTATTTTTTATATTTTATATTATCTTGTGACGTCATTTGAAAGTGCTCAATAAACGACACATAAAAGAATTAAGCCTTATGATCATTATTCATTCAGTTTGTTATTTATTATATTTTTGTAATTGCCATTAATTTTAACGGTTTATTTTTTAAAATTAGGGTGCTCCCCGAAAATTCCGCCCTTCGCCCCTTCCGCCTCTTTTTTACTACACACTCAACAAAAAATTGAGCAAAACTCATCATAGCTATGCGGGTGGTATAAAATACGGCTTTTATTTTTATTTCCAAAACTCTTGAACGAGGCGCCATTCCATATGGCTCTAAAATGCGCCACCAAAAATAACAATCTACGTATCCAAGCAATTTTGCGAACACGCCCCCATTTAAGTATTATCGAATTTATTCCACTTGGCTGATATACCCTGTATTATTTCATATGGAGGAAAAGTGAAACTTTTTAATTATTTAAGTTTACCCAATTCTTTCATACACATCTCATAATCCATATCTGAATATTTACCACAAACTTTTATTAATTCTAGATGAAGGGAACTAAAGCCACGCTCACTTTTATTCACATATTCGGCAACGTAAGCAGCACAGGAATATTCATCTAATATAAACTGAACATCCATATTTGACTGCAAAGCTTTCGAAATACATGGATTAAATGGACTGATCCAAATGTCTTCAATCCCACGTTTCATAAAAACCGAGGGTCGATGAATGCCATGTCGAAGAATGTCCAAATACTCATCAAATGACTCTAAATAAAATTTTTGAAGGAATTCCTCAAAACTTGTCAAAGAACCCACCTCTAAAGCTTCGTGCATTTTTTCACATAACAAAACTTTTGAGTTATCCTTATTAACTGGCAATACCGGAATTAATAATGGTGCCCCAAAACGGCATTTTTTTGTATTTTTTTTGTAGCATGTATGAGTATGAGCATGCGTTTGTAAATTCCTGGGGCTTGAAACTAAACATTCTTCGGCTGAGGCAATACTATCAATGAATGCAATAGTTTCCGGTAAATGTTCATCATTTAACTGTGCCTCGTGGGAAGGTGGAGCGTTTTCAAGCCATAATAACATATGACAGTGTGGACTACCTCTATGCTGAAATTCCACCCTACGAAAGTAATCTTTTAAATAATATTTTCCATATGGGCCATCTCTCTTTTTTTTAGAGCAATCATGATTGTATCTACTAATTTGTTAAAATATAGGCAACAAATAACAGGATCATTGTTCACTAATTCCGCTTTAACACTATTAGACATAATATCAAAGATACTATAGTCAATGTTATCTTCATCATCTAAATTTTGTTGAAATTTATAGGCGCATTTTAAGAGTGGCTTCCAATGTACCTCTGATGCACTAAGTGTTACAAATACAGTTGGTTTTCCAAGTTGACGTATCATACAAAATAAGTCCTTTTTCTTTGACTGCCAATATTGTATCGAATTAGGTATATTTTTTAAAAACCACTCATTCTTTTCCATGCTTTCTTTCACAAATTCTGGATCTAATAAATCTTCTCTTGTAATATTTTTTACCTCATGGTTATTATTGCGAAACAATACTTGAAATGTTTGAATAATTCTCAAACGCATGATTTTGACTGCCATGTAAAGAATATGATTAGGGGTAACACCACGTCTATCTCTTCTACGGATTTCACTAGTTGCCATCATATAAGGAGTTCCATTAATTTTAAATTGTCTTTCATGTCCGTAATAGATAGCAGGAAATGATAATTCCTCTGCATCAGCGTCAAAAGATGATGCAAACGATTTGTTTTTCTGACCTGGGGCTAAATGTAACACCATATCTTCCCCCCAAAAAAGTGTTTGCTGTTGCATGTTTAATAATTGCTCATTTGTTAAAATTTTTTCTTTACGCGATGAAACTACGTCCATCATGTCTTCTTGACTATTCCTTATCTCGAAATGCTGGTCGTAAAATATTTGATTTTCTTCTGCAAAATCATAACCTTCATGTATACCCAAGAATGTGTTATTAATTTTAATATCATATTTTCGGTATAATGGCGTATCTTGTAAATATAATAACCATCTACGCAGAATAGCTTTTGAGACACATCCAGACAAATATGCCCCTTTTTGAAGAATATGACGCTTTATTAAAACTGTCACTGTATATTCATCGTCAACATTTCTGGGCAGGGAAGTTACCATATTATTTACACTGACAGGAACATTTATTATTTGACCCACCATTTTTTGACTACCAGCAAAATAGTGAATTTTGCGAATTTGCAGAACGGGTAAACGAGGTGAAATTAAACGCTCAGCAATGGGATTTAAGGGGGGTAAGTCAGACGGAATAGGAGGATAAACAAATCCATTAACAGTGGCCAGTTGAGGAATCATTTTTTTACTGGATAAAGTGGAATAACAGTTACGACAACACCTATAAAATTTGCATTCATCCTCGATACTCGAATGCATTTTTGGGTAGCCAGCTTCATAAAGAAGGGGAAGAATATCCTTGGTTATGGAGCAAATATCATTAGTCCACCAAATTCGGTCACATATACGACAGAATTCGTTTAACTTATTACTATAAAATTTAGTGTTCATAAAATGCTCTAAATATAATGTTCTCTTTTCAAAAATTTTTGTATTTGTTGGATTTAAAGTAACTATTGAATTATTGAGATATCCTGAAAAGTTCAAAATATCTGAATCAAAAGACTCACAATTACCTGTTTTATTTGGTGCTTCCCTGGCTTCTTTCATTTCTATGATTCGATGAACTATTGGTAGAACCTTTTCCCCGTGATTGGATTTTCTGCTTTTCCTCAGATCGTTGAAGAGAAGAGACATCTTGGAAAACAGAAACACCATCAACTGTAGTATTGGGATTCGAAGAAATTATTTTATTCAACTTTTTTCGTTGCCTTTATTCCCGACAACGTTTAGCGTTCAAGGCAAGTTTGACATTGTCTTGCTTCTTATTATCAGGTTGACTTTTATTAAGTGCGGTAGCACCGCTAGTGCTTGGTAATGAAATATTAGTATTAATTACTTATTTTTGGTAAGTCCCACAGTCTTCTGCATCCAAAGAAAGTAAAACAGTTTTATTATATTTTTTCTCAGTATTTGCATTTGATTGCACACAGCATTCAGCATTTGACTGTAACTCGACAGCTTCCTTTTTATCTTCTATAACAGTTATTTTTCTCTGCTTGAATGGTAAAACTTTTTCGTTTTTTCGTTTTCATTTTTTACAATATTAAGTTTCCGTTTCTTTAACGGCAATTGATGTGAATGGAGGGACATTCTGGAAGTAAAATAGTTTATAAATTATTTACATTAAAAACATTTAGTCAAAATCGTCGAAAAATAAACAATTTGACAGGTAACTTTAATTTTAAAGTGCCTTTATTTTATATTTCCATAAATAAAAAGTGTGCATTCGACAGGTACAGTCTTGCCCAAAATAAGTTTACTCATCAAATTTTTATGTGGTGGAACTTAGCTAGAGATTCAGAAACGAAAATCATGTTTTTACAGTCGCCCAGACAAGTTTTGGTTTTAAATTTCGCCATTTTGGATCCGCCATTTTGTTTTTTGTAATTGTGATAGCACTAAATTGCATTGTCATCGGAAATATGAATGTGTTTCAAATTTCACGTAAATCGGACATCTGGAAGTTCAAATTTGATTTCCAAGATTTGACCCAAACATACATAGTTACATACATACATACATACATACATACATACATACTTACATACATACATACATACATACATACATAGGTACATTGCAAGTTAAATAAAAGCTTTTAAAAACAAAAAAAAAATAAAACCAAAACTTGTCTGGGCTACTGTAAAACATGGTTTTCGTTTCTGAATCTGTGGCTAACTTCCACCACATAAATTTTTGGTCGAAAAACTGTCAATTTGCTAGCTATAAATTATTATATCTACCTATACTTTTCAAGTGGTCAATTTTTATATTCCCCATGACACCAACATAGAAAGCTCAACTACTTCACTAAGGACTTACCTATTTTATTTTCACTTATTTTATAAAAGACCACCCTTGTTTGTAATCCTCGTATCAATAATTGACACACACACACTTTTATTTTCGAATACACAAGTTTTTTAGTAACACGTCTTGTCGAAAGGAACAAATAAAATAAAAGAATCCTGAATATAACACGCACCCTATTCGCTTCATGGCTTATAAATCGGATATCACATAATATTTCTCTCACCTACATACTTGACTTAAAACCCAAACATCATTGCGGCCTTCGAACGACCTTGCTCTATTCCCTGATCAACGCCGACGTGCGCCCAGAAGTATTTTCAATACTAAAAAAGAAACCACATCCTGAATTATATAAAAAAAATACGCGTCGTATGTTTGGTTTATCAGCGTAGACATGCGACTTAACATAGCCCCAAAGAAAATAATCTAATGGCGTCAAATCGCACGAACGAGCTGGCCAGTTTACAGGTCCGTTCCTTGAAATTATTCGTTGCTCGAATGTCTCTTGCAGTAAATTAATTGTTTGGCGCGCTGTATGGCACGTGGCACCATCCTGCTGAAACCACATTTCTGCAACGGCTTCCAATTGAGGCACAAAGTTGGTTATCATGTTTCTGTATCGCTCATCGTTTACTGTAACGTTCTGACCATCAGCATTTCTGAAGACATAAGGACCAATGATTCCACCGGCCCATAAAGCGCACCAAACGGTTAGTTTTTCTGGATGTAACGGTTTTTCGCCAATAGCTCGTGGATTCTCATGCCCCCCAAATTCGGCAATTCTTCTCGCCTATTTTTCTTGCATTGCATAGCCATTTAACCAAAAATGGGCTTCATCACTGAACAAAATTTTCATATGAAATCGTGGATCAACAGCAATCTTTCCTTCCGCCCATTCAGCTAATGTACGGCGCAAAAGATGATCCTGGGGCTATAACTCCTGGACAAGTTGAATTTTATATGCTCGCAATCCGAGATCTTTGCGCAAAATTTTCCATAAAGTGGATGGACATAAGTTTACTTATTGAGAACGACGACGAATCGACACATTTGGATCATTATCAACACTATGCTGCACAGCTGCTATCGCTTGTTGCGTGCGCACTGTACGGCGTCTTACGGGATGCGTATTGTCGACTAGAGTAAAAGTATTGCGAAAACGCTTAACAGTTTCTCGAATTAATCTCTCTGAAGGACGATTATGAGCACCATAAGACTCACGTAATGCCCGATGTGTTTCTCGAATAGAACCATGTCTTTCAAAATAAATTTGAACAATTTGGAAACGTTGCTCCGGCGTGAGTCTGTTCATGATGAATTGCCAAACCAATTAATAATAATAACCAATAATATAATAATATAATTAATAATCATAACCAATTTTATATTATAGTCTGTTTTTTTTGCCATTTTTTTGCCATACACAAAAGCATTTGGAGGAGAGAAGACCAAGAAGCATGCTTCACTCTATGACCTTCCATGCAGTAGCTCATCATAAAATAATATTTTTCTATACTTTTCTTGGATTTAGGAAAGGTTTTCATAATCCTGGATATTAAAAACAACTAACAATTCCTATTAAAAACAACTCAAAAGTGATCCCGCTCGACTGTTTTCATCTGCCTTAGCCAGAACGAGAACGAAAATATTGTTTTATTATTGACGACATCTCTAAGTAAACGTTAGAAATTTCCACTCGTAGATTTTCTTGACGTTTAAATGGGGGTCCTCTAAGCGGCTCAATCTATTCAGGCTGGCAGTTGTCGGTCGATTGCCGGCCCACAGGGAAATTTCTTGGCTTTCCGCTCGTCCATCGGTCCAATTTACTCTTGGTTCATAACGGCCATCGCATATATATAAAGTTTTTCCGTATTAAAGAGCTTCGAAAACTTTTGAGAACGGGAATAAGGTCATAAAAAGTTTTCAAATTAAAAATTCTCTTTATGGTGATTCGTCTGCCGACCCTATAAATTTGATGAACAATTTAGGTAATTCAGTTGTCTTTAAGACATGACAGTAGACATCTGGATTCGTTGAAACCAAATTTAGTCAAACCCAGCTCTGGTCAACTACTGACATGCACCTTATCAAGATGTCCATTACCGTCCTATTAATTTGACATCCTACATATACAAGTATACATGCCTGAAATATCGATCCATTAAAATTGAAAGACTAATAAAACAGGCTCCATATAACATTTTCTTTATCCCATGTAGTTTTCGTAAGAACAGTACATTAGAAGCACACGCTTCTATATAATAAAATTCAAATTTGGCGCCTTATTAAGCCGTTTAGTTCTACTCCACGACATGGAGAGGTCGCTGTTGCCGTCGATTCTCTCTGTTATTGCATTGCACATATATTGGGGATGGAACGTCCATTCCTCCATTTTCTGTTTAGATTTGGAAAGTTTGATCCTCTGAATAACTGACTAATTTTTGTAACGGTAAGCAAAAGTGAACTTAAATTGAAGGCTTTCGAATGGACTCTCTCAGATTTAGCCTCATTCTAAGGTGCCTCAGGATAGTGATGCAAGAAGATCAGTAGTACCTGAATTATATTTAAAATGCATGAAGATGTCCTACCGATCACTATTAAAGTCACACTCGTATCTATAGGAGCAAAAAAGTTACAGGAAGTTTTGTTCAGACACAATCTCTGAAGCATCTGTCGGGTTCAAATTTTAAGGATATTTCAAAAACCGATCATTCCTCAAAAAATTTTTAAAAACCTTAAATGAACCTTTAACCTTTCCCTATCGATGACTATTAAAATCACACTTGTATCTATAAGAGCAAAAAAGTTACAGCAAGTTTTGTTTAGAAACAATCTCTAAATCATCTGTCGGGTTCAAGTTTTAAAGATATCTCAAAAACCGACCATCTCTCAAAAAATTTCTAAGAACATCAAATGAACCTTCATCCTTTCCCTAACGATCACTATTAAAATCATACTCGTATCTATAACAACAAAAAAGTTACAGCAAATTTTGTTTAGAAACAATCCTAAAAGCATCTGTCGGGTTAAAATTTTAACGATATTTCAAAAACTGATCATTTTTCAAAAAATTTCTAGGAACCTCAAATGAACCTCTAACTTTTCCCTAACGGCCACTATTAAAATCATACTCGTATCTATAACAGCAAAAAAGTTACAGGAAGTTTTGTTCAGACACAATCCTTAAAGCATCTGTTGGGTTTAAATTTTAAGGATATCTCAAAAACCGACCATTTCTCAAAAAATTTCTAAGAACATTAAATGAACCTTTATTCTTTTCCTAATGATCACTATTAAAATCACAGTCGTATCTATAAAAACAAACAAGTTGCAGGAAGTTTTGTTTGGAAACAATCTGTAAAGCATCTGTCGGGTTCAAATTTTAAGGATATCTCAAAAACCGATAATTTTTCAAAAAATTTCTAGGGACATCAAACGAACCTTTAGCCTTTGCTAACGATTGCTGTTAAAATCACACTCGTATCTATAACAGCAAAAAAGTTACAGCAAGTTTTGTTCAGACACAATCCTTAAAGCATCTGTCGAGTTCGAATTTTAAAGATATCTCAAAAACCGATCATTTCTCAAAAAATTTCTAGGGACATTAAATAAACCTTTAACCTTACCCTAACGATCATTATTAAAATCACACTCGTATCTATAACACCAAAAAAGTTACAGGAAGTTTTGTTCAGACACAATCTCTAAAGCATCTGTCGGGCTCAAATTTTAAGGATATTTCAAAAATCGATTATTTCTCAAAAAATTTTTAGAAAACTTAAATGAACCTTTAACCTTTCTCTAACGATTTCTATTAAAATCACACTTCTATCTATAACAGCAAAAAAGTTACAGCAAGTTTTGTTCAGACACAATCCTTAAAGCATCTGTTAGGTTCAAAGTTTAAGGATATCTCAAAAACCGACCATTTCTCAAAAAATTTCTAGGTAGATCAAATGAGCCTTCATCCTTTTCCTAACGATCACTATTAAAATCACAGTTGTATCTATAACAGCAAAAAAGTTACAGCAAGTTTTGTTCAAATACAATCTCTTTCTTTCAAAAAGGCATGATTTAAGTATAAATATACAGGCTTGGCAAACCGAGGTCTAAGGTGCGGCACTCAATGTATGGACTTGCATTATTAAATTAATAAGTTCAATTTTTAAGGAGAACACAATAAAAGGGTTCTACAAAGACTTCAATAATATCTTTTAAGACTTAAATATTATATACAGACCGACTTAGTTTTATTGTAACCATAAGTATCTTTGGCCCCACTCAATTTTCTTGATACTAAGAAAATCTCACGTATCTGGAACACGAGCTTTATACATTCTATGTCACTTCTTTATCGCGACATCTTCTGCGAAAATGCAATACGAGTATACACGCTTAATACCCAATTTATTGAGAATAATAACGTACCTATTCTGATGCAAGAGAAAATATCCCTGTTTTTTTCAGATTTTTACGTTTGAACTTTCTTATAGAAATATGCACGAGCATCGTTATTTTTAAACGCGTGTGGTTTTTCAAATGGAGTAGTTTCTTTATAAACGATGTTTCTGGCTTCCTCTCATAACAAGTTGCTCATTAACATGTCGATATGTGTATTGTGGGTTTATTTGATAGAGAAAATAAACTATGATTGAGGAAATCATTAAAATTCTTGCAGTAGTGTAATTTATATTTATCACAGAAGTTGTAGATTAGCCAACATCTAAGTACTGGGTAATCAAAGTAGTACGATTCTTGAAACGTGAGATCCCTTAAAAGTTTCCTTGATTATAATCAAAAAAATTATTGATATTCCTGCTGTGTATTATGAGTTATTGAAAGATTCATCACAAAAGTGCTTGGACTCAATAAAATCAATAATCTCTCGTAAGTCAACCACTATTTAAGCATCTGGTGATTAAAAAAGTAGAATTTTTAAATTATGGAATTCCTTTAATGATTCTTCACTCTAATTGAATAAATCATTGATTTTTTTGCAGTAGATGAGGAGACATTGAAAGGTTTATCACATATTCAATAAAATAATGAACCGGCCAATAACTAAGCATCTGGTGATCAAAATGTGTGTAATTCTTAAATTATAGAAATTCTTGAATGACTCTTCACTCTAATTGTATAAACCATTTACATTCTTGCATTATATCATGAGAAATTAGAAGATTTATCACAGGAGTACCTATACTCAATAAAATTATTAATTCCATTACAAATTAGCCAATAACCAAGCATCTGATGATCAAAATAGTGTAATTCTTAAATTATCAATCAATCAATTAATCAATCCTTTATTATCATAAAATTTAAAATTTTGTCGACAAGGCTATTATTTAAATAAATCATAGAAACAAAATATATACAAAGAAAAAAACAAAAAATACAACAAAACATACAAAAAACTTAACAATTTTATAAATTGTTTGAGGTCACATTTCCTTAAATGAAAGCAAAGAGACAAATTTTACCATTTATGTCCAGATTAGCAATATCATTTATAAATAGAAGAAACAAAATAGGGCCTAGAACTGAGCCCTGAGGTACCCCGCATTCTATTGGTTTGCACGAAGACGTCATCGAATCAACCCTAACAAACTGATTCCTGTTGTTCAGCTTTGACTTGAACCACTCGAGAGGTGTTCCTCTAATTCCATAGTGCTGCAATTTATTAATTAGGATATTATGGTTTACACAGTCGAAAGCTTTAGAGAAATCACGGAAAATTGTTGCTGTAGAGACATGGCTGTTTAGGCTGGAGTATATATTATTAAAGGGGGACAACATAGCGTCATTAGTGCACTTGTTATTCAAGAATCGGAACTGATGCGGAGTTATAATTTTATATTTAAGCAAAAAGGATAAAAGTCGTTTCTTTACCAGTCTTTCAATAATCTTCGATAATGTTGGAAGAAGTGCAATTGGGCGGTAGTTCGAACATTGATCCTTCTCACCCTCTTTATGTAAAGGAATAATAATTGCCGTCTTAAGGCAGCTTGGAAAGATTCCAATTATGGAATCCCTGGAATCATTCTTCGACTATAAAAAAAAATTTTTGCAGTATTTGATGACGTATTGAGAGATTTATCACATGAGTGCCCGTACCCAATAAAATCATTGATCTCTTGTAAATTAACCACTATCAAAGCATCTGCTGATTAAAATAATCAGTTATTATCAATCCTTAATAATCTCTTGTAAGTCAACCACTATTTAAGAATCTGGTGAGTAAAATAGTGGAATTCCTTTAATGGTTCTTTAGTCTTATTAAATAAATCGTTGATTTTTTTGCAGTAGATAAGGAGATATTGGAAGGTTCATCACAGAGTACTTACATTCAATAAAATTATGAATCTCTTGTAAACCTGCCAATAACTATTGCTACTGCATCTGATGATCAAAATGGTGTAATTCTTAAATTATAAAATTTCTTGAATCACTCTAATTGAATAAAATATTCATATTATTTCAATATGTCATAAGAGATTAGAAGATTTATTACAGCAGTGCCTATATTCAATAAAATTATTAATTCCATTATAAATCAGCCAATAACTAAGCATCTGGTGATCAAAATAGTGTAATTCTTAAATTATGGAATCCCTGGAATCATTCTTCAACTATAATTAAAGAAATCATTAAAATGTTTGCAGTATATTATGCAATTATTAAAATCATTGATCTCTTGTAAATCAGTTAGTTTGTAAGCAGCTGGTGATCAAAGTAGTAAAATTCTTGAATTATCTAATGCCTTAAATGATTTTTCACTCTAATTGAATAAATCATTGATTTTCTCTTAGTAGATTAGGAGATATTGTATTGAATTGATATCTCGTCCTGACCCTGAGTCCTCTTATAAATGTCATCAAAAAGTTTCTCGTTATAATAACATAGTTGGAGTTTGTTTTTGAAGGTGGTAGACAATGGTACAGTGAAAACATCTTGTCGAACTTGCATTGTCTTATTTATTTAATGTAACACGACATTTCGGTTGGTCAGAGTTTACACTTGATAACGGTTGGAGATACTTACCAACCAAATCGTGTTACATTAAATAAATAAGACAATGCGAGTTCGACAAGATGTTTTCATGGTTGGAGTTTCTTACGAAGCAAAACAACAAAGCCATCCTAAGTGGCAACGTCACTTGGATAGGCCTAATACAACTGAGAGGCTTTACCAATAAGAAGATCTATACCAGGAGAACCTTTTTAGGAACATGCCGAGCAATACGAAGTTCTGAAAACTTTATTTATATGTAAATACATTCAACGTGTTATAAGACTAGGGTTTTGTTTTACTACAACCAAAAAAAAATTGGACTACTGCTAAAAATTTTAAAAATACTTAAATTTAAAAATTCCTTCCCCAAAAAAGAAATTTAAATTACCCTCATGTTGGGCGCGAAAAATGCTGCGCACACTATAACGTTCAAAACAGTTGCTATTTTTGACTGTCTCAAATTACAAATACATCTGACTTTCAGCCGGTAAAAAACTGCAAGTCCAATTTATTGCTTGAATTTATTTGAATTCTTGTTACATTACTAACTATTACTACATTACCCTACATTTACAAGGTTTGTTGCAAAACGTGGTAAACCCTCACATTTATTTTCAGACAAATTTGTTCAGTTTCCAATCCAAGTTTTGAAGAGGTCAAATTGGGCAGGTTTCAGCTAATTCAGAATTTAAATGAAGATTTTTCGAAGCGTTGGTTAAAATGTTACTTTGGAGTTTTAATTAGTACAGCCTTCAACGAATATTAATTCGGATGCTCTGGTACTTCCTAAACAGGATAACCGTCCTTCATACAAATGGTTACCAGATCGAGTGCCAGTGAGTCAGAAAATGTAGTTCGAATCATTATTGAAAGAAGTCGTCCATTATCTCAAAGAGACCTCGGCCTAATTTTTTTTTTACATATAAAGGGTGTCCCAATAGGAACGCACGTTTTGAATTGCGCAGCATTCTTTGCGCAGAATTATTATTGTTAAGACACATTACAAATATGGAGAATGTTTTGCGGAAACAGTTCGTAAATTGCGGGGCATTTTTGGTCGACACGATGCACCAAATCACACGACCGTCCAAAGACTAATTGATAAATTAGAACAAAATGGTTCTGTCGTGGATGTTAAAACACCAGTGCGTCACCGTACTAGCCGTTCTGTTGAAAATATTGCCGCAGTGCGTGAAAGTGTTGGCGAGAATCTGGGAACATCTATCCGTCATCGTGTACAGCAGTTCGAAGAGCACTACCCACCGAATTCTAACAAAAGATCTTCATTTACATGCCTATAAGACTCAATTGACCCAAGAATTAAAGCCAGTGGACCATGCGACGAGCCGTACATTTTCTTCTTGAGTATTGCAAAAACAACAAATGGATGTCGATTTTTCGAAAAAAAAATTTGTTTACCGATGAGGCACATTTTCACCTTAATGGCTTTGTTAATAAACAAAATTGTCATTCATGAGAATAAAATGCATCCATTAAGAGTCACTGTTTGGTGCGGACTTTGGACAGGTGGAGTAATTGGATTGTACTTCTTAGAGGACGAGGCTAAAAATGCAGTTACCGTGAACAGCGAACGCTATCGTAATATGCTCACTGAGTTTTTATGGCCTCAATTGGATGGTATGGATAAGGGCGGTATGTGGTACCAACAGGATGGTGCGACATGTCACATTACACGTGAAGCAATTCAATTGTTGCAAAGAAAGTTTCTTGGTCTAGTCATTTCACGGAATTGAGACCAGAACTGGTCCGCAAGATCATGCGATTTAACACCTTGTGACTTTTTTCTTTGGGGTTTTTTAAAATCCCTCGTATACGCTAGTAACCCAACAACAATTCCACAAAAACGAAATTAGACGGATTATTTGCGAAATTGGGCTGCATTTATGTGAAAATGTAATTGAAAATTTCTCAAAACGAATAAGAGTCGGTCACGAAAGTCGAGGCGGCCATTTGCCAGATATTATTTTATTATTTAAGTTACACTCAGTTTAAAATAAATTCCCTTATATATATTCACCCTTATATATATTTTGAACATATAATATTGTATGTCCCAGAGGTTACATGTTTCACTTACAAAAGCATCATCAGACCTTAAACCAACTCACGAGATGATCTGCTTAGTACTCCTCCATCCTACCACAAATCGTTATTGTTTGCACAAGTAAAGCTGAAGTAAAAGCAGCAAAATGTGTCCTAAGCAGAGTTTCTGTTGGAGCTATCAGTTCATGAAGGTGTGTGGACATAGTGAAAATGGGTGAAACATGACAATGCGGTCACATATGACATATGACAGGCATTGTAAAAACAGTGTACAAGAAAAAGAGACACAATCTTTTTGTTCTGTAGTTAAAATCATAGATCCGAATTCTCTCCCCCCCCCCCCCCAAAAAAAAACCCAACAAATTATACAAAGAGCTTAAACAAAAAAAAACTTCCAAATCAAAATATCAAGATTATATTCCCTTGGGAGTTTCGAATTGCTTTTATGCCCGTCAACTCGACTCAATTCCGCGGAGACATCAAACGACGAATTCAAAGAAAAATTTCTGAAAATAATTAGACGGGTACGTTTCAAAAGGGGGTTCTTTAAAAGTTACGGGGGTTCATTTAGTGTTAGTTTATACCCATCGGGGCACAACAAAGGGATGTAAATCGTCAAAACAAGCGGGATCTCCCTTCGTTTCGTCTGTAGTTTTTTTTTTCTCTTTTTAACTCATCATCTGCGCTCAGTGTTTCCCCTTTTTCCGAGCGATAGACCTTCGGAAAAATAAACAAGAGATTTTCCTGTGTTGTCTTACGTAATTTTCGGAAGATAACGAGGGCGGCAAGTAATCACAAAAATACTCGAGATAATTGCGGAGCAATCGGGTGAATATAATAATTATGAAAATTTAAAAAAAATTTGTTTAAAAAGAAAATTTTAGTTTTCACCGAGTATCTCCTGGATCAGAAATAAAATCGTATTCGCGATTGTTGTCTTCATACGTATTTTGATCAATGATTTGTTCCATTAGAAATAAACAAATTACACCATTTTGATCACCAGATGCTTGATTAGTGGCTAATTTACAAGAGATTAAGGATTTTATTGATAAAGGGCACTTTTGTGATAAACCTTCCAAGACCTCCTAATCTACTCCGAGAAAATCAATGATTTATTCAATTGTAGTGAAGAATTTTTCGAAGAATTCCTTAATTTAAGAATTACAACATTTTGATTACCAGATGCTTATATAATGGCTGATTTACAATAGATCAATCATTTTATTGAGTACAGGCACTCCTGTGATGAATCTCTCAATACGTCTTCATATACTGCAAAAATTTTAATGATTTCTTTAATTATAGTTGAAAAATGATTTCAGGGATTCTATAATTTAAGAATTACACTATTTTGACCACCAGATGCTTAGTTATTGGCTAATTTATAAGGGATTAATAATTTTATTGAGTATAGGCACTCCTGTAATAAATCTTCTAGTCTCTCATGATATACTGCAAGAATATCAATGGTTTATTCAATTAGAGTGAAAAGTCATTCAAGAAATTCTATAATTTAAGAATTACACCATTTCGATCATTAGACGCTTAGTTATTGGCCGGTTTACAAGAGATTCATTATTTTATTGAATATATGGTAAACCTTCCAATGTCTCCTCATCTACTGTAAAAAAATGAATGATTTATTTAATTAAAATAAAGAATCATTAAAGGAATACCATAATTTAAGAACTCCACTATTTTAATCACCAGATGCTTAGATAGTAGTTGACTTATCAGAGATTATTCATTTTATTGAGTCTAGGCACTACTGTGGTAAATCTTTCAATAACTCATGATACACTTAAGAATATCAATGATTTCGTCAATTATAGTTAAAGGGACATTTAGAGAATCTTATAATTCAAGAAGCATCTTACTTTGACTTCTAGATGCTTAGATATTGACTATTTTACAAGAAATTAAAAATTTTATTAAGGGCAGATACTCCTGTGACAAATCTTTCAATATCCCATCATTTACTGCAAGAATGTCAAGAAATCAACAATTAAGGAATACCATGATTTAAGAGTCATATCAGTTTGATTACCAGGTGCCTAGATATTAGCTGAGCTACAAGAAATTAATGTTTTTGTTAAGTATAGGCAGTCCTGTCATAAGCCTTCTAATATCTCATCAATTACTCCAAGAATTTCAATGATTTCTTAAAGAATCATTCAAGCAATTCCATAATTCAAGAATTACACCATTTTGATCACCCGATGCTTAAATATTGGCTGATTTACAAGAAATCAATGATTTTAATAATTGCAGACACTCCTGTGATAAACCTTCCAATATCTTATCACATCAAGAATTTTAAATATTTTTTTAATTATGGTTGACGAATTATAGAAGGAATTTCATAATTTAAGATTTATACTATTTTGATCAATTGAGATCGATGGTTTTATTGAGTACCGAAACTCCTGTGATATATTTTTTAATGCCTCATCACTTTTGCAAGAACTTCAATGATTTCTTCAATTATGGTCGAAGAAACATTCAAGGAATATCATGATTTAAGAGTCATATCAGTTTGATTACCAAATGCTTAGATTTTTGTTGAGCTACACGAGATTAATGATTTTATTGAGTACAGGCAGTCCTGCCATAAATCTTTTAATATCTCATCATTTACTCCAAGAATTTCAATGATTTCTTGAAGAATCATTCAAGGAATTTCATAATTTAAGAAATACGTAATTTTTATCACTAGAGGCTAAGATAGTGGCTGTTTTACAAGAGATTAATGATTTTATTGATTGCTGCCACTCCCGTGATAACCCTTTCAGTATCTCCTAATATAATGCAAGAAAATCAATGATTGATTTAATGAGAATTAAGAATCGTTCAAGAAATTTCATAATTCAAGAATTACACCATTTTGATCATTAGATGCTTCGTTATTGGCTAGTTTACAAGAGATTCATTATTTTATTAAATATGTGATAAACCTTTCAATGTCTCCTCATCTACTGTAAAAAAATCAATGATTTATTCAATTAAATTGAAGAATCATTAAAGGAATTCCATAATTTAAGAATTTCACTATTTTAATCACCAGATGCTTAGATAGTAGTTGACTTACAAGAGATTATTGATTTTATTGATTCCAGGCACTACTGTGATGAATCTTTTAATAACTCATGATAAACAGCAAGAATATCAATAATTTTTTTGATTATAGTTAAGGAAATATTCAAGGATCTCACATTTTAAGAATCGTACTACTTTGATTACCCGTTACTTAAATATTGGCTAATCTACAAGAGATTAATGATTTTATTAATAACGGACACTCTTGTGATAAACCTTCCAAGACCTCCTAATCTACTCCAAGAAAATCAATGATTTATTCAATTATAGTGAAGAATTTCATAATTTAATAATTAAATAATTACTTAATAAATAATTTAATAATTACCCCATTTTAATTACCAGATGCTTAGATATTGGCTTTTACAAGAGCTCAATAATTTTTTTTAATACAGGCACTCCTGTGATGAACCTTACAATACCTTCTCATTTACTGCAGAAAAATCAATATCTTTTTCAGTTAGAGTTGAAGAATCATTCAACAAATTCCACAATTCAACAATTCTACTATTTTAATCACCAAACCCTTATATAGTGGCTGATTTACAATAGATGATTGATTTTATTGAGTACAGGCATTCCTGTGACGAATCTCTCAATACCTTATCATATACTGCAAATATTTCAATAAATTTCTTTAATTATAGTTGAAGAATGATTCCAGCAATTCCATAATTCAAGAATTACACCATTTTGATCACCCGATGCTTAAATATTGGCTGATTTACAAGAAATCAATTATTGTAATGATTGCAGGCACTCCTGTGATAAATCTTCCAATAACTTATGATATACTTAAGAATATCAATGATTCCGTCAATTATAGTTAAAGGAACATTTAGAGAATCCTACAATTCAAGAAGCATCTTACTTTGACTGCTAAATGCTTAGATATTGACTACTTTACGACAAATTAAAAATTTTATTAAAGGCAGATACTCCTGTGATAAATCTTTCAATGTCCCATCATCTACTACAGGAATTTCAATGATTTCTTTAATTATAGTTGAAGAATCATTTCTAAAATACCATTATTCAAGAATTCGAACATTTTGATCACTAGATACCTAGATATTGGCCGCTTTACAATAGTCCAATGATTTTATTGAGTACAAGCATTCCCGTAATAAATCTTCCGATAAATCATCATATAGTGCAATAATTTATTCAATTATGGTTAGAAAATCATTATAATAATAAATCATAATATAATAATATAATAAAAATCATTATAAGGAAATAGGAAAGGGATGTATGGAATTTGGTTAGGATATAAGGATAGGACATAAAAAGCGGAAAATACCCTCAAATATATTAATTTAAAAATGTCTTAATAAAGTAACCAAACCGGAAAATTCGACGTTTAAATTAAACATTTAAATCCGCTCCAGAACCGATTTATCTTAAAATATTTGCCGCAACGATTGTTAATGGGTTGGGAGAGGGCCTCGGTCAACGTAAGCAAAAGTTTTTAATTGCATTCAGGAGGAAAAGCTCTGGTAAGCAAAATTTAACGTTTCTTAATGATAAAGGCACAAAAGTAAAATACAAACTTTTAAATTATGCAATTAACATTATAATTGCTATCTCCGTTATGACTTTTACTCGAGGATGCAATGAAAGATGGACAGAGAGGGATTTTATTATAGTTGGAAATTTTGCCTATTTAAAGCGAAATTGCTTGGGATTATTAAACGTGAAGATGGTGTTAATTTTTCAACTTTGTAAGTTAAAGGACATTTCAGGACCTGCAAATCGTGCAATAAAAAACTACCGTTAGCATATTGACAATTGATTGTCCATCGGTAAAATATAATTGCTTATATTGACCTTTAAAAAATATACTAGTTTTGTAGTTCATCTGAAAGCTATAGTGGCTCTGTCATCTGCAAACTAAAAGGTCTGACGCAGCAAAAAAGGTAAGCTTTCTAGAAAAGTGAATCAGGAATAAAGGACAAATGATCTAAAAGGAAATAAGTAGTGTGCACCTTAAGCAGGAAGTTTGAACCTTGTAAAAACCCTTGGAGATGTTAAGTAAGACTGTGTCTATGTATGTATCAATTGATTGTACATTGAAAGCACATTTACAGAAAAAACCAGTAGATACATATTAAACACTCTTTAAGAACATCCTTGAAGAAAATTAGAAATATCATTTTTATGGAAATGTTGGAGGAATAACTCCATCAAGTGCCTGGAATTGGTAGAATATTTCTGTCACTTCCAGGCACACAGGGAAGCTTGAAAGGTGTTCTGTGAAATTTAGGAGGGAAACGGGATTCCTGGAAATATTATATTATTATCAGGCAGTTGAGGTAATGTCCTAAGTCCAGGAAAGCCTGAGACTTATGGAAACGTCACAAGAATGACTCAATCAACTGAAGTGGAGAATATTTCCTCCTGAATGATGAATAGAGCATATGATCATCTTATATTAGATCCTCACTTTAATTATCAAAGTGAAAATGAGTATTAGAAAACAAAATTGGAGACTAAGCAATTATCTATTTAAAATCATTCTCCATGGATTAATCGTTTATGAAATATGGTCATTTCAATTTTGTTTCACGTAAGCAGACATTTGCTGCGTCAAGCTCTGATATCTCTTAATTTACTAAGGTTAGACTCGTCAAATAAGTTGCGTTTGATTCACAATTATTTGTTCTAAAATATTGATAATACTTGCAAAGGCTCTAAACCTAATGCCATTAGAGATATTTTAGCTGTAAGTCAAAGTTTTCCCTTAAAAGACGTGACGAGACAAGGATCGTGTATAACTACTTTGGAAGTTGATCTACAGTCATGAGTATCAGAACCAAAGTTAAAGATCTGCTGATTGTCAATCAAATTTCATTAAAATTATTCTCATTGGGTTAACCGTTCATAAATTATGATCATTTGAATTTTGGTTCACGTCAGCAGACACTTGCTGCGTCAAGCTCTGAGTTCTTGGTCGATATCTCTTAGTCTACTAAAGTTAGACTCGCTAAATAAGCTGCGTCTGATTTATAATTATTAGTTCTAAAATATTGATAATATTTGCAAAAGCTCTAAACCTAATGCCATTAGAGATATTTTGGCTGTAATCAAAGTTTTCCCTTAAAAGACGTGACGAGACAAGGATCGTGTATAACTTCTTTAGAAGTTGATCTACAGTCATGAGTATCATAACCAAAGTTAAAGATCTGCTGATTATCAATCAAATTTCATTAAAATAATTCTCATTAGATTAACCGTTCATAAATTATGATCATTTGAATTTTGCCTCATGTCAGCAGGCACTTGCTGCGTCAAGCTCCGAGTTCTTGGTCGATATCTTTTAATCTACTATAGTTAGACTCATCAAATAAGCTGCGTTTGATTCATTATTATTAGTTCTAAAATATTGATAATACTTGCAAAAGCTCTAAACCTAATGCGATTAGAGATATTTTGGCTGTAAGTCAAAGTTTCCCCTTAAAAGACGTGACGAGAAAAGGATCGTGTATAACTACTTTGGAAGTTGATCTACAGTCATGAGTATCATAACCAAAGTTAAAGATCTGCTGATTATCAATCAAATTTCATTAAAATAATTCTCATTGGATTAACCGTTCATAAATTATGATCATTTGAATTTTGCCTCATGTCAGCAGGCACTGGCTGCGTCAAGCTCCGAGTTCTTGGTCGATATCTTTTAATCTACTATAGTTAGACTCATCAAATAAGCTGCGTTTGATTCATTATTATTAGTTCTAAAATATTGATAATACTTGCAAAAGCTCTAAACCTAATGCGATTAGAGATATTTTGGCTGTAAGTCAAAGTTTCCCCTTAAAAGACGTGACGAGACAAGGATCGTGTATAACTACTTTGGAAGTTGATCTACAGTCATGAGTATCAGAATCAAAGTTAAAGACCAACTGATTGTCGATCAAATTTCATTAAAATAATTCTCATCGGATTAACCGTTCATGAATTATAGTCGTTTGAATTTTGGTTCACGTCAGCAGACACTTGCTGCGTCAAGCTCTGAGTTCTTGGTCGATATCTCTTAGTCTACTAAAGCTAGACTCATCAAATAAGTTGCGTTTGATTCCTAATCATTTGTTTTAAAATATTGATAATACTTGCAAAAGCTCTAAACCTAATGCCATTAGAGATATTTTAGCTGTAAGTCAAAGTTTTCCCTTGAAAGACGTGACGAGACAAGGATCGTGTATAACTTCTTTGGAAGTTGATCTACAGTCATGAGTATCGGAACCAAAGTTAAAAATCTGCTGATTGTCGATCGAATTTCATTAAAATTATTCTCATGTGATTAAGCGTTCATGAATTATGGTTATTTGAATTTTGGTTCCCGTCAGCAGACACTTGCTGCGTCAAGCTCCGAGTTCTTGGTCGATATCTCTTAATCTATTAAAGTTAGACTCGTCAAATAAGCTGCGTTTGATTCACAATTATTTGTTCTAAAATATTGATAATACTTGCAAGAGTTCTAAACCTAATGCCATTAGAGATATTTTAGCTGTAATTCAAAGTTTTCCCTTAAAAGACGTGACGAGACAAGGATCGTGTATAACTACTTTGGAAGTTGATCTACAGTCATGAGTATTAGAACCAAACTTAAAGGCCAACTGATTGTCGATCAAATTTTATTAAAATTATTCTCATCGGATTAACCGTTCATGAGTTATAGTCATTTGAATTGTGGTTCACGTCAGCAGATCCTTACGGCGTCAAGCTCAAAGTTCATGGTAAATACTTCTAGATCTACTGAAGCTACACTCGTTAAATAATTTGCATTTAGTTCATAAGACTTTGCTTTAAATTGTTGATAAATTTGCGAAAGCCCCCAACCCAATTCCATTAAAGCTATTTCAGCTGTAAGTCAAAGTCTTCCCTCAAAAGACGTTACGAGACAAGGATCATGTATATCTTCTTTGGAAGTTAAACTACAATCACGAGTATCAGAACCAAAGTTGAAGATCGGGTGCTTACTCTATCTAGTGGGGCTTTCCCTATAAATCAACAATGATCAACCAATGGATCCAGTGGAAGAGACCACCCTGGACCAGGCTCCATTGCATTGCATTAAATTACAGCATCAGTCTATTCCCACCGATATGTCTGTGAATATGAATACTGGTTCTGCCCCACTCCTCTCTGACCTAATTGATGAACAATTTGTTGTTGTTTTCCAAATTCATTGTCACGAATTCAATATGTTTCTCCAGACTCTGGAACAAGCATGATATGGTCCGGGATCTGATTACTTAATCTGTGAATTAGCTTATCAAGTCGAAGGCTTCTATTATAGTAGGACTCTTTCTCCAGAAGGGATTTTCGTTGTTATGTGATCAGTATTAAGTTGATAATGACTGTGACCACTAGGTTTTCGTACTTTGCTTACTATCTTCATATTCTTTGGAGCAAAAAAGACGACGAAGCAAGACGTTGCATTTGAATGGAAATACTAGTGATGTTCTCTATCCGATAATTACTACTTTGTTCGATAATGTCTTTGATATTGATGAGTTTAGGTTCTTGTCATTGAGCGGTTCGTCCAAGGTAGGGAAGTTGGCCAAGATATTGTAAGTACGTGGTAGCGGTCGCCGTTATACTGGATGTAGTAGAAGTCGTAGTGAGAAGTGTAGTCATAATCATAGTACTGTGCGTTGTCGTAGTACTCTGTGTGGTAGAACGTGTCGCCGTAGATATTAACGTCGGTGTGAATTTTGTTTGATGTTGGACTTTGTTATGTTGAAAATGTTTATTCAGGGATTTGATTGAAATTACCAGGGGGGTTTTTGAGATGGACCTATTGGTCGTGTTGATGACCGAGGTACGGACGATTGGCGTAGTGTAGTTGACTCCGTTGACTTTGATCAGTCAATATTCCAAAGAACAATTAAGGATAACTTGAGTTAAAGTATACGCCATCAAGCACAAATAAAATAACCTTCTCTACGTTACCTTTTTTTAACAGAAAAAACTCGAAACAAAAACAAATAAAGTTCAGGCATAAACAAGAAATCAGCTGAACTTAACCTAAAAATATTCCCTAAAGGTCTTCAATTTCATTACGTAGGGAGCGTGAAGTAGCGGGGTAATATTAAAATTTGCGGCGTAAAATTTGCGCTTCACTTGGACCGTTGTAGGGATTTTCAAAGGTTTACCATGGATAAAGGAAAACACTTCTAGCCACGCTCGTTATTTTCACTTTTCCCAATCCTTACCCGGTATTTTAATGAATTTTCTCTCACTAATTAAAATAATGACTTTACCTGAAATAATATGGGTGGCTTGGAAATTTACACGGCAATTAAAGACAAATGGCATCTGTTAAATGAGTCGGGATGTGAATAACGTTTCATTTGAAAAAATATCTCTTTTTACTGATTTAAAAACATTTAAAAAAAGAGAGAAAGATAAACGTATTCGCTTCGACCTTCTTGATACTCTCTAGTGGTAAACCAAAAACACAAGTAATTAAATAAAGACAATGCAACATAAAATTGAGAAGGTGGAAGCAAGAAAGACTACCAGCTTCAACCTTTTAAGACTCAAATAATAACCAAACGAACAGCAACGATTTGTATGTTTAAGATAACGTTAATGACTGAAGATGTTGCACGCTAACGCCGCGACGGCGCGCGAGTCACGCTTTAATAATCAAAGAAATTGAAGAATTATGAAAGATTTTATTTCTATCTCTCTTTAATCAACAATGATTTGTAGCATAATTGCAAGTGTGCGACTCTCTTTAAAGTAGGAGCTGTAGAGTCACTTCAGTCTTTATCTACAGACACGTGATGTTAGAAACCACCACTTTTAGAGTTTGTCTTGTATCTTAGGTTTTAGTATATTACCAGGTCAAATGGCATTTATTGAAGAATAAATAGAATTGTCAAATATTGAGATTTTTGTAATCTTTTATATAGTATCAAGATTTTCTTAATCCACTGAGATACTAACTCAATAACGTCGCAATGATTGTATTTTCAAGGAAACTTGTAATATTTTTGATGAAGAAGCTTATCATCTTTGATATAAAACTAAAATCAATTAAATTAATAAATGAGTTTTTAAGATTTTGATTTTATAGATTTTGATAGATTTGGATTTTTGTAAAGCCTTTGACAGCATCAAAGTTTGTTTGGTCTATTAGGAAACTACTCAATAACTCCACAACGGTTGTATTTACAAGGAAACTTGTAGTGATCTTACTGATAATAAAACTCAACATCTTTCATATAAATCAATTAAATTGATACATAAGTTTTTAAAATACTTAGTTTTTTGTAAAGCCTTGGATAGTATCAAAATTTTTTTTAGTCCATTGAGAAACTACTCAATTATTTTACAACGGTTGTATTTACAAGAAAACTTAAAATACCTTTTTGGTAAAGAGACTCATCGCCTTTTCTATGAAATTAAAATCAATTACATTGATACATGGGTTTTCAAAATATTTCGATGTTTGTAAAGCTTTTGACAGTATCAAAGTTTTCTTTAGTCGACTGAGAAACTACTCAATAACTTCACAATGGTTGAATTTACAAGGAAACTCGTAAGAACTTTTTTGGTCAGAGACTTATCAGCTTTCCTATAAAATTAAAATCAAATAAATTAATAAGTGCGTTTTCGAAAAAATTAGATTCTTGCACCGAGATTTCTTTAATCCCTTGAAATACTGTACTAAATTCTATTCCAACATGTATGTCTCCAACAAATCTAACTGCGATCCCAAGGTAACCACAAGAATGTTTAACGAAATAAAATACATTAAATTACCTGGATCAAGAGGTACCATATTAATTACTACAAAAAAGTAATCCCCATCTCCCTTCATCCAGTTAGCACGTAGTTGTTCTATCCTCAAGTCTTTTCTTCCTCACCTAATCTCAGCAAAACACTTGCATTAAATATATTAATTTAGTTAGACCATAAACTTCTTTCTGTGGAACCTCATGAAGACAGTAAACTTCCACTTGTTTCCTTAATTACAATAGCAGAATCCTGGATGCCAATATGCCAAAATCCTTCATGGACAGTTGAATCACCACGATGTAATTTAAAAACCTTGAAGTCAACTTAAAGTCTGGAGAATAGTCACGAGGTATCATTACTTAGACTAAAGATCAACTAATTGAGCTTCTTTCTGTCAAAGAAGTCATTCCTTTCTATATAGTGTCATTTTAAAAGCAAACTTATTACTGATGCATCTTTATAGCAAAACTCCTTTTTAAAATTAAGTAGCACAGTAGACTGTGATGGATATTAAGTGGAGGTGCTGTAGACGTTGTTGTAAATCCTCAATTGAAAAGCGTTACAGTGTATTTTATGTTATTATTTTAATAACGTGCATTTCCCAAATTAGTTTACTTCCTAGATTGAATAGACTTTTGTAATAGCGATAATTAATTTCCTGAAATATGCTACTTCGAGCGTGGCTTAAACCTCACCGTCAAAACTTGTATTAATTAGGCAAACAGGTAATGCTGTTTCTAATTTTCTCCGCAGGTGCTCTTGTCTTAAACAAGTCTTTACTCCTTTATGTTCAACACAAAGGGCTATTTTAGGTTTAAATATATTGTATTAAGGTCTTTGATTAGTTAGGTTAGGTTTTGTAAGCAGCTATCTAATTATATATGGAAGAGGAATTATAAAGTAAAGACCCGAAGGAGAAAAGAGAAGTAAATAAAAGAAAATAATAAACTACCAGCAGGAGCATAACAAGCGAATAGTGAACTTGGTCTTTGACCTACAAATTCAAATTCAAATCTTTATTATTCAAAATTGACACAATACAGTGTATGGAATTCGTCCATGTTCAAAGAAGCTAAAATTTGAAATATTATATACTTGAATCTACACTATCACTAAACGTAGTTTACATACTCAAAGAAATTATTAAGCATATAAAACAGTAACAGAAATAAATAAATGCATTACAGCTAGTTATTACTTCGAAAGGTAGGTCTTAATATCATAGTAACACTTCAAAACTAAGAAAGCTTTCAATTTTTTTTTAACTGTTGACAAACTATTACAATTTTTTATGTCATTTGGCAATTTATTAAATATTTTTGGACATATTTTCAGGATAAAATTTTTTGAAAGAGTTAATCTAGTACGCAACAAAGATAAATTATTTCTTAGTCTAGTTGGATAATTATGAAAAAGACCATTTGTCACAAATAAATTAAGATTCTTAAAAACAAATAAACACACTTGAAATATATACATAGACGGAACAGTTAAAATCTCAAAGTGATTAAAAAGCGATCTACAGGAAGTTTTAGCGGGTACTTTCGCCATACATCTAATAACTTTTTTTTGACCCATAAATACACGACAGGCATACGCTGAGAAACCCCAGAATTGGATCCCATACAGAATCTCAAAGTGGATTATGGCATAGTATACACAAACTAACTGGTTTTTATCTATTAAGAACTTAATATTTCTTATGACATAACAAAAGCTACCTAATTTTAATGCCAAATCATTGCAATGTGTCTTCCATGAAAAAGTGCCATCTAGTATCAAGCCAAAAAACTTTATTATTTGTTGACGTCACAAGAAACTACCGTTATTGCTTAAATGCGTGTCAAGATTTAATTGACTCAAAAAACCATATAATTTATTTTCTTGGTATTAAGAAACAGTTCATTTAGAGTAAACCAGTTATTTAGCTCGTGTAATGCTTTTCCCGCAGTAATGTGCATATTTTCTGTACTTTGTTGCCGAACAAGGGCTGATGTATCGTCCAGGTACATAGTAACATGACTATACAGTAAATCTGTAGGCAATGAATTTACAAATATAAGAAACAACGCAGGCCCGAGCACCTTAAGGTACTCCCAAATCAGTGTGAAGATTGTTTGAAGAATATGAACCTAATTTATTCCTTATTTCCACTTATTGTGTCCGGGCGAACCAATTTAAGACGACACCTCTAATGCTGTATGACTCCATCTTGCATAACAAAGCATCATGGCTGACACAGTCAAACGCCCTGCTTAGGTCGCAAAAGATCCCCACAGGGCGCTCACCTGTCTCAAGTGCATCGATAACCTCAGATAAAAACGACAAAATGGCAGACGAGGTAGATCTACACAACAGAAAACCATGTTGTCTTTCCGAAAATATTTTATTTTTTATGAGATAAGCCTATCAAGCATTGCATATTCAAGTATTTTTGAGAAACAGGAAGTTAAAGATATTGGCCTATAATTCTCAACCCAATTAGAATCCCCTTTTTTAAAAACAGCAATAACCTTACAATTATTTAATGAGTTTAGAAATATTCCCTTTTCGAATGACATATTAATGAGATATGTTAATGGTCTGATGCAAACCTCTGCAGTATTTTTTAAATACAGGTAATGAAATTTCATCAGGTCCTCCAGACTTTTTATTTTTCATTTTATTTTTTATAATATTTAGGATTTCATCCTCACTGAAAGGCACAATGCTCTTATTATGCAAAAAACATGCAAAAGAAACATTCTGAGTATTAGATGAAATATCTTTATTTTGTCTTAACATGCTTAAGATATTTTTAGGTTCTTCAATAAAAGAGTTATTAAAATAATTAACTACTTCGATAGGATTTGTAATTGATAAGCCGTTAGTCTAAAAATATTGTTATTTCGCTCAGACACGATAGACCACATTGTTTTGTTAGGATTTTCAGAGATTGTTATTTTATGGTGATAAAATTGTTTTTTACTATGATTAATTAATAATTTTATGCCTGCACTTTCACTTCTATATCTCGTCTCCAATTCCGGGATCAGACGCCGTTGTCGGTGTAAATATTTTAAATTTTTGCTAGATTTTCTAATTTCATCTGTTATCTATGATTTGTTATTCTTATTTAGATGTGAAAATTTTAACGGAAAACTTAAATTAAAATACCATAAATATGTTGAATAAAATAAGTCAAATTGGACATTCATAATTCATAATACATTAATTGGACATAAGTCAAATTATTTTCCTTATAGACCTCTGCCCATTTTTCACACTCAAGGACAGATTTAAAATCAATTATATTAGTAAAACAAAAATTCCTTTTAGGCTGGCCACTCTGATTGACTTCGTCGGAACATTTGTTAAAAATTCCAGAATTAAAAAATTACTTTGCTTTCTACCACAGCATCCTTACATTCAGATATATTAGTAAAAATTAAGTCCAAAACGTTAGAACTGGTAGGGCCAATTCGAGTGGGCAAAAAAACTTTATTATTTAATTTAAAGGTAGACAATATATTAAAAAAACACTGATTGTTTATAGAACTCAGGGAAGGCGTATTAAAATCGTCAGTAACCCCGGCTCCACACTTGCGTATACAAATATTCGCTAATTAGACGAATATTTGGAAACGAATAATTATGTATGAATGTTCACTTTTCTGTCCATCCACACATGTTACTTTTGACCGAATAATTGCATTTTTGGTTTAAAATACGGAAAATATTCGCTTTGTACCGTCGCATGCTATTTAAGATGGATGATTATTCAATAGCTGCAGCTGCCTACTTTTTTATGTGTTACTATAATAATTTAAGGAAAAAGAAAAAAAAACCTAGGAAAAGAAGATGGTGGATGGTTTCCCTTCATCACAGTAGAAAAAGGTAGGACCTAATGCATTTTTGATTAGGGTGTCCTAAATACCAAGTGCCACTATTGCTATCTCCGAAAGGGTAAGTGCCACGGCATAGGTTAAATTACAGAAAAGTTGACATTTTTTATGCTCATTGAAGATCTTTTTGCAGTTTTGCAAAATTTTTATTAGTTTCTGACTTACAGAGTGATTTATGAAAAACGCCAAAATTAATTTCGTTGAATATTTCAAAAACTATTGGTTTTTAGAGGCCCAATTTCAATTAAAATTTTTTAAAAATTTTCCCGCTTTACAACATGGTGTCTGCAAATTTCATTTTTGACGTTTATTTAATTTTGTCGTTTTTCATAAATCACTCTGCAAGTCAGAAAGTAATTAAGGGGAAAAAATGTCAACTGTGGCGCTTACCGTTTCGGAGATAGTAATAGTGGCATATGGTATTTAGGATACCCTGTATAAATTTAAAATAATTAGTATTTTTCAAGTTAGAATATAAAAAATATACTATCGACTTCTTAATTTTTGTCATTTTTATGTCCTGATGAGCACTGTATAATAAAACATAATTAATTTTAGGTATGATGGAATCAACATGCTTGCAGATTTACAACAGGAGCATTCTGGTCAATTTGAAAATTTTTGCCGGATGTCTTCATCAGATTTTAACAATTTACTTGACAGAATTGGCCCAAGTATCGCAAGAAGAGATACTAAATGGCGAAAAGCAATTCCAGCAAAAATTCGTTTAGCTGTGACTCTTCGGTTTTTGGCGACTGGAGATAGCTATCAAAGTCTTCATTATCTCTTCAAAATATCTCCCCAAGTAATTTCTGAAATTGTGCCGGAGGTGTGCAGTGCAATAATTGAAGCATTAAAAGACAATATAAAGGTAAACAAATTTTAATAGTTTAGTCACTAAAAAAAAAAAAGAAAATCAGATTTTTAATACCTACTGTTAGTAGTATTATGAAACAAGTTTTTAAATATTATCTACATTAAAGGTTTCATAATAATTACCAATATTTTGAAAAATTTGAGAATTTTGCGTATTTGTATAAGATAGTGATGACGATGATGCTGTAGTAAGGTCAGTATAATTGCTGAAAGCATCAGGAGATGGTGTTGGATCTGGTGTAGTCGGCACAGATTTGTTTCTCTTTCTTTTGAGCAACATAGTGTCAATTTCCACCATAATTTCCTCTCTTTCATCTTCATTATACCGACGAAGTTTTTTTGCCAGTAGTTGCCCATATAGTTCACAATCGTCTTTTTGAGGATCCGGCCGTTTTTCTCAAATATTTGTAAGAATGTTAAAGGCTTCATCCATACGCTTTTCGCGAACAGTTTCTGTATCAGAACAAATCGACTTTGCATTCCTTTTAGGTCCTACTGGCTTACGTGCATTAGGTATGATTTCACCTAGGCGAAAAATATTATTTTAGGTATATTAAAACAATTTTAAACACAGAAATACTATAGAAAAAGGTAATATTAATAAACTAAATAATGTTTTATTACCTTGCACTATTTTTTCAACTGCTTTTTCTGTCTGGCTATTAGCGTTATTATCATCATTACCGATATCCTGTGACTCTTCTGTATCTGTAGCAACTGTTTGACTACTACTGTCTTCATTCACTGTTGAAAGGATCTACAATTAATGATGACTATGTTGTAGAAAAATACTAAATATTTTCCTCTTTCTGTTTTAGATTCCCAAGGAAAAGCAAGAATGGTTAGCAATAGCTTCTAACTTTGAAACTAGATGGCAGTTTCCCCACTGTTTAGGGGTCACGGATGGGAAGCATATTGTACTTCAATGCCCATTTAATACTAATTCAGAATATTACAACTACAAGGGCAGCTTTAGCATTGTTCTCATGGCATTGGTTGACAGCAATTACAATTTTATATATGCAGATGTAGGTTGCCAGCCATATATTTTTTAAGGTCCACATCCGATTTATTTTCCGGATTTTTAATTATTCCATTGATTTTGTGGATGTCTTGACCTCCCATTAACAAGAACTAAAGCTGGCCAAAGAGATCAATAATAATAAAGAGATTAATATCAAAGAGAATAATAATAATAATAATAATAATAATAATAATAATAATAATAATAATAATAATAATAATAATAATAATAATAATAATAATAATAATAATAATAATAATAATAATAATAATAATGATAATAATAATAATAACAATAATAATAATAATAATAATAATAATAATAATAATAATCTTTCTACATGACATATCAAAATTAAATATAAAAATACAAAGCTTGTTTAGTTTAATTTACATCCATACACACACACACGTAGTTCCACAATCGATGCTTGATGTTTTGATTTGGTTGCGCTCGGGTCGGGTTGCGGCCTTGTTGACTCAGCCAAAATAGTGCGGTCCCACGCTGTTTCCATGGCTGCACGTTTTATCCGGGTCACCAGGACAATGACGACATCCCGGCAACATAGAAACACACCACCCTAGTGCGTCAGACCATGACCTAGATATGGATGCATACAAACTAAATATTTAGAATTAGAGACAATTTTACAGTATAATTAAGAATACAAAATAATCATTTACATATTACCTATTTACAGAAAATAAAAAATAAAACAAAAAATAAAAATGGTTTATATATGTAATAAGTCTATAAAAAAAGGGTCAACTTGCACTGAAAACTGCAAAAGTGTGCCTAGAATAGTTTCTCAATTATCATGCTTGAAAGTTAATATAAAAATCTAAGATTTTAATTTCCTTTGACTTTGGACTATGCCTCACATATTCGACTCTAACTCAAAAAGTTCTCAAGCTACAAAAATCGTTCATATACGAAATGATTCTATAAAAACGGCGTCAACTTTCATTGAAAATTGCGAAAGTGTGCCTGGAATAGTTTTAAATTAACCTGCTTCAAAGTTGGTACAAGAATCTAAGATTTCTACTTTTTTTGGCTTCTGACTATACCTCATAAAATTGTTCAGTATATTTTATCTAACTTTTGCACAATACGTATTATGTAATTTGTTAAATAAATTAGTAAAAAAATAACTATGTTAAAAAACGGTTTCCAAAGCCTCAAAGTTCTTTGGCAACTTCAGTTCAACTGTTTTCTTTGATTTTTCTGCACAACGTTCGCACTGTTCTATAAACTCTTTTATCATAGTCATGGGTATATTAGAATAATGTTCAGCAATTTTTTTGAAAGTTTTTTTCTCCTTTATGTCCGCAAGCTGTATGTAAATCTCGAATTACATTCCACGCATTCATTTTGGTAGTCATTATTTTACAAACCTTTGTTACTCCAGCTAAATTCGCTAATTTAAAGGAACTTTTGTTATGATAGAACTGTCGATTTTTATTCAGTGCTTCGTTATTGCCTATTTTTGTAACGTTTTTATTGCACTTTTTTCATATTCCTCATTCCACAGCAGACTAGATTTTTGAGTTTCATCCATTTTAAAACTTTTAACATTAAAGAAAACACTATATTAATGAGTCAATCAAAAAAAAACTAATTATCAATATTATTGAACAACAAACATAACCTTAAATTTGTCATACTCGCGTTTAGTTTTGTTGGTTGCCAATTGCACGTATTCGGCAAATACATATGTGCCGAGTTCACGTATTAAGACACAGTTTTGCCTGTGACAAGAAATCGGCAACTCTACTACTTATTTCACGAATTAAGCAAATTTATGCCGAATACATGAAATCGGCAACAATTACACAAATTCGGCGTAACATATACATACACCAATGTATCTCCCTAAGCCTTTGTCCATGATGCATTTATCCATAAATATCTTGAGGTTCTTTGAATTTGAATTTCGAGGACAGTTGAAAGTGGACTTGTCATTGCCCTACCGAGAGCTAACAAGTGCCAATATGAATGAGCTACTGAAAATCATATCGTCCCGGAATATTTCAGTTACTATAGAGATACAATGGGTGGTATGACAACTTTACGCCAATTTCTAAATGTTTGACGGCATTGCTAAACGTTTTAGGTCTTAAAGTCAGTTTATGACGTTTATATTGATTGAAATTTGCTTTAAAGGGTGTGAAGTAATCACCAACAGCTAAATTTCTATATCTAGTTCAGTGTTGCTGAATTTGTACAACAAATAACTGGGCTCTGCCTTTAAAAAAACAATTTATAGGTAACATAAGGCAGCGTTAAGATTTGTACTTAAAAAAAATCTGACAACATCGGTTTGGTTAGCCGCTAGTGGTTGGTGGCGCCGCCAACTGGTCGGGACAAAATTAACATGCCGTTTGTTCGTTAAGCCGGGAAGTTTGAATGTGATTTAAGCGTTTTTCGCAATTAGGTTTTCAGGTTTAGTTGCTTCTAAATTTCGTTTGTTTACTAAATAAAAAGAAAATTACTAGGTGCTTACATTTTCGAGGTAATTACATTTCTCTCACTTTTTCTGTATTTAAAACCATGAAAATTAAGTAAAACTCGCATCTATATAATTAATTAGTTCCCTTATATACCTTCGCCATCGTCTGTCGTCACACGAAATTTCAAAAGACGAAAGAGACGACGGCTTATTATTATAATGATGAAAAACATTTTGGCCTTCGTCACCCGAAATTCAATTTGCTAATCTTGTTATCGTCTAATTCCCACCGCATCCGCCCCCATTTAAAATTAATTTTCATTATTTTATCGTGCTCCAGGCATTTTTCTGCTGATTAATCGGGTTAATTACGTCAGATTAATTAAATCAAATCGATTTTTCATGAAGTGAAACAGTTACTTGACCGTGATTCGGGATCAAAAAGTGAAACAAAATATTTGATTTTGATACGAATTTTCTTATATTAATTCCTAAATAATTTACTACTTACCTATCTTCTGTTTCAGTAATACGACCATGATCTTTCTTTTCATACTATCAGAACGGAAAACAATATATAGTACCTCTCTATGATTGAAAGTTTTGTAATCTAACGAAAGCGTTTGATTGCATCTATAGTTTGCAGGATGACACTTGTTAATGAATTGCTTCTAAAGATCTATTTAGTTCAATAGGTTTTAATTAAAGGACATTTATAAGCAAGCCATTTGTCAACATGACTTAAGACTGATCCCTAAGTTGATATATAAAATTTAAGAGTGTAAGGGCTGATATGTGTTTAACCCAACCCATCCTATCCCAAGGAGGTGTGCGTGTAAGATGGCGACACAAGTTACTAAAAAAATCAACATGGAAATAAATTTTTAGACGAAGTAAATGAACTGGTCTGACACCTTTATGAAATAATTAATAATATGATACTAACGTGTCCAATCTAAAAAGCGAAACGGTCGGTTCATAAAGGAAATTGATTTTTAGCATTGACCCTATTTGCTGCACCGTGGGGCATTACTGATGACCTTTAAATAAAGCATTTAGAGCTGGGGCTATTAAACTCGTCCCCTCCGACTTAATAATTTAATTTTCTTTATCCGAGAGAGACAGATTGAAATGGATAGCGACTTAAATAATAGGTTTCTTGAACAGACCCATTCAGTAGCGACTTCACATCTGACTTAATCCAATTATCCATCCTGTTTTATCTGACGTGATTTAAAGGCGCAACTCTTTACTTTATATATAGTGGTATATCGAGGTTGCACGGATGGTTGATGTCGATTTTAAATGACGGCTATTTAGCAAGTTTAATACGTTTTGCGTAGATAGGAGGCAAATGTTGTTTTGGTTAAATATGCTCTTAATATACTTATGGAAATTTGTTTAATGTGACACAATAAATTTAATGAACTTTAATGTTGTCTTTGGGTTAAAACTCGCACGTAACATGCGCCAGGCCTACAGAGCTATACGTAGGGTGACGTCGCTTGTTAGTTAACCAGTGCATTAGGCGTGAACGCTTTACTAAATCTAGTATATTTAAAAGAAAGCTATATAGCAACATACTTCTAGAGCTATAAAAGGCAAGTGAAAAGCGTTAAAAAAACCGTAAAAACCTCCCGCTTTTGACCTCCTCTCATGCAAAGTGAACCCCTTCACTTTCCCTTCATGTTTGACCGGTTTATTACGCGTCATTGTGACGGGCAATAAAAAAAAAGGAAACTCCAGATTGAATGGCCTTTTTGTTATATAATAAAAGCGCGAAAAAAAAAACGAGGAGAAAAAGGGACTCACAGTCACGTTGACTCTTAAAATACAAATCAGCATTATCCGGCTTACTTTTACCAGGCAGCATAAGATAAAGGGCCTGCTGTCTACTTCAACGCCCTTCCACAACCCGAGTGTCACTCGACTTTATTTTATCCGGCGGTCTTTTGTCATCTCACACAAACTAAGGATGGGAGACAATTTAATAATTTTTCCTGGGTAATGCATGCAAACAAAGCGACGGAAATCTCGTTAGTTTTAAAGATTTCTTACTTGCCCTTCTCGAGCGGTATCTTGATATAAAATTTCATGTTTGCACCAGAAAAGAGTGAACAATTATTTTAATATTCATATTCCGTGTAGCCCTTTAGGGTGTAAGATCTATTTTCTTGACAATTTTCCTTGTCATGTCATAAAATCCACTTCAGTTCTTATGAAAATATTGTAAGGTATTCAGGAACTCTATATTTATATTTTCATAATACAAATCCTCTTTTGAATTTGATCGTCCAAACGATTGTCAGTCAAATTATGTGACTAGTTAAAATTTAAGCAACCTCTACTAATTTAGTATAATTTTATTCAAAAGTACAAAATGCTAACGAGAAATTTTATACTAGCCTATAAATTCCTCATTATTCACCCTAAGCCTTTAAAGTGTTAAGAGCCGGAGTAACAATCAAGCTAAATGAAGGCATTCTTTTAAATTCAGCTATCAGGGCTAATTTCTTAGGGCTATTAACTTTTGAAACTTTTGCTATACTTATAAAAGTATTAATAAGTCTTTTAAAAAGCTTGAAAAATTTAATTTTGCAGAGCGAGAGCAAGCGTGCCTCTCTATTATTGATCTCGTTTTAATTTGAGATTTATTATTGTGATTAAAGATCATACGTTTTTCACTGAAGAGCTGAGTTGACCAGACCGGTATTTATTTATGTGCTGTCTTGACGATGGGTTTGAACAGGACAAGCTCTATTACTCTTCTCTTTTTAATTTGAGATTTATTATTGCAAGTAAAGATCATGGTTTTTGCACTGAAGACCTGAGTTGACCAAACCGGTATGCATTTAAAAATTCCGTACATGTATTTGGCACTTAGGCCCACGCCATTGGTCAATTTCAAATTTTAAGAGGTGCGAAATCCATGTACGGAATAGAAATTGGTGCCAAATAATGCGTACAGAATGTAGCACAGTAATGCCAGTTTATATAATAGAAAATATTAATGTTTTGGAAAAATCGATGTATCTTGCGCATTGCTACAAGGTAGAACAACAAACAAATACATAACTAAATGCTTACTTCCAAATGTAATGAGAAGTGTTATTTTTGGCACTAACCACTCTTCAGTTAGAATTTATCAAAAAAACGTATTCTTTTATCCACTTTTTTGCATCAGTCTCATTTAATAAATTTGATCTATATTTTCCTGGTGACATTGCGAAATATTTAAATTGAGATGGCAAATTTATTGCATCATCCATAGCGTCAAGACATCAGTCACCTCGTGTTTACAGCTAATGCACAACTAATACGACTCACCTCGTACCTGATTAAAATTTGAAATTGACCAATGGCGTGGGCCAAAGTGCCAAATACATGTACGGAATGTTTAAATGTATACAGGTCTGATCAACTCAAATCATAAAAAAAAATCTGAAATTAAAAAGAGATCCTTTCTATGAGTTGGAACAGATTATAGGCGAAGTGTGTCTAGATAAAGTCTTACGAACTTTCCGAAACCAATTCGGATCCTTTGACTCTCTTGAAAATCCAATGATAATTATTTTCCGGAATAGTTCGCGGTAAGTTTAACTACCCGGTTTTTGCCTAAAGGCGCGCCTAGCGGGAAACTTTTTAACGCTAATTACCGGGTTCCAAAAGTTAAATTTAATTAACATAAATCCTCCGTTAGATAAATTACCGAAAACCATCCGAGGCAAGTTTGTTCAAGGTTAACTCCGACGACGGAATTCGCTAGCGGTAAACTCCCTGGGAAGTTTCTTTAACTATACGACGTCGACGTCGTCATTGAATTTGTTTTGCGCCCTAAATAATTTTAGTAACATGCGGCATGTATGATAGTAAAAGGGGGTGGTCGGAAAATTACGTAATTTTCATACTAGGGGGGGAAATAAACTTGCGCGTCTTCTGTTTTCCGCATTAATGACAAAGTAGTTTCAGTTAAGACGAGTTATATTTCACTGCACTTACACAAAAATGCAGATCTTTTTAATGTTTACACCATAAAACTTTCTTTTAATAATAATAATAATAATAATTCTTTGCCAATCTGTTTCTGAATCTCTTGTCTTGTACTTTTTGTGAGAATATAATTATTGTAGCCCCTATGTGTTCCCTCTAAGTCATATCCAGAGTTCAGTTCCAGCCCTTAATCGGGTAAGTTTTATTTTTAATAAAAACAATGTTTATTAATATTTTTTCTTTATTTGAAATATAAAGACTACCAAAAATTCAAAATTTTGAATTTTTTATGCATAGATACAGAAAAAACTATGTATATATGATACATTGATCGCTCAACAATTGAGCGGATTCTTTTCGTGCACAAAACATAATCGTTCTCTCTTTCTTTCTGTGTAAATGTGGGAAAATGTCCAATTTGGCCAAATTTACTGGAAATTCTTTCAAATCGTCACATTTCAAACATGCAAAGGCTTCACTGTGGCTTCGGTGTAAAAACCAAGCAATATTTACACAATTGTCAATAAGTTGTCCGAATATCCCAATAATCAACAATGCCGTGGCTTATAAAGAAACACCAATTTTGTATTGTTTTATAATTTGTGGACATTCCACTTAAACTTTCTTTTTCTTCTTTTTGCTGTATCGTTTTACTTAAAAAGTAGGAGTGTATGATATATGAGAGCTAGCTAAATTAACACACTTTATGTCAACCCATTCCATTTTATAAGGGCAATATTATGGACTTTATAATCAAAAGTCTCTCTACCCTTTTTGAGTAAAGATTTATCCGGTTACACCCATGCAATCGGTTATTTCGCACTGTATCGAAGCTGTTTATACCATATTAATTTTTTAGTAAAATAATCAGGGCTCAGGAGGTAAATCAGTTGTCGAAATATACATAACTCTCAGTTATTTTACCATTTTCTTCTATAATTTATTATAACTTGATTACAGCTTTCCCGCTTCTTTTTATCCCTTAACAAACAGCCGTCAAACCAATAAAAATTCATGTCATTAAAACTAAAGACATTTATAGTAACCAATCTCCGGCGATGTATGTTGGTCAGCCTGGTAGAAGGTCTTAATCATCATTAATACAAATAAAGCTAAATTTAATAATTTAAATACATTGTGATTATAGTGATTAAATCATTTTTCACAAGCTTATCAGGATTTTTCACAGGGTAATAATATCAACATTTTATACTATTACTGTAATAAAGGTAAAAAATTAGATATGTTGAAAACAATGGAGTTTTGCAAAGTCCTGTGTTAACAATTTACACTAGCTCTACATTACACTTGCTAGGCACGTTTCCAGCTTTGGTCCCTTTATATGGTATCATCATTTCGTCAATCGAAATAAAAAGAAATAAAGGTTCTCATTTTTGATTCTTACACAGCTCTATTTATATCTTACAAAATCCTTAGCTTGAAAATGTATGAATCTTCTTAGTTTTTTAAACCTTTTCACCGATCTCACATCAGAAGTCAGACTATATATCGGAAACTCATAGATCAGTAATCTTCAAAGGATGGCATCCTAACTCCCATAAGAAGTTTCATAATTATAGAGGCTTTTATTTCATTTGGAGGCGTGTTTATTGATCTCGCGGTTGATAATGTTGAGTATATACTGAATAATAAGCTCGTTCCAGAATTTCTGAACATATTGACGAGGTGTAAGTATATTATCTGGAGAATCGTACTTAATCTCAATAAGCGTTTGAAAATGCTTAAAGTCTTGCTTTTTCTATTTGTAATGATATCCTTTTTTCTTTTTTATATTTGCAGTAATAATGGATAATGTTGTCTCGTTGTTGCATAACACCTTACCACTTTCTTACATGAAGTCGTTACTTCTGCTTCTTCATCTGATGAAGAGCCAGCATCAGAAACGTAGCAGTCTTCGAGTGATAATAACGTAACACAATTCATTTCTCTATTTCTTTGGTTATTGAGACTAATCAAAAGCTCAAATAAATTAAATCTTGTAAAGAATTTAGCTCTTTTTACTAAACATTATGTAAGAAAGACTTTGCAGATAATAAGATCAGCGCACCCTTAAACATCACGAATAAATATTATTTATGTTTATGAGAAAGACTTAGGTACCTGAATATTAAAATGAAAAAAATATTGATATTTCTCAATAAAAATCACAGTTACTTTTTGTAAGCATTTACTGTATATTGTGAGAAACATGACAATAAAAATTTTAACAATAACTGTTGTTCTGTATCCTGGGAGATACATTAGCCGATTAAGGCTTAATAGCCCAGAATTTCATTATACATTTTAAAACCCCTTATATAGTACCATTGACTTCACGTACACCATCGTCAGATCAACATCTATAAAAACTACAAAACCTCGGTAAGAAACTGAGGGTTCACACTAACAAATAAAAAAATAAAAACGTTTCTGTTATTACTTCCTTGGACTCAGATTAGAGGCTTCCTGCACCATCAATCTGGTCACAGAAATTGCCTTTGTCGTAATCGATAAAATCCTCAGCAAAGCTCATCAAGCTGCACTTAATAGGAACTTAAATGGTTAAAACTTACCAATATGTCCTCAGTTTCAACTTAATGCAGTTGTATAAGAGAGTATCTGACCTATAGTACAGGGTCCTATGCTAAAAAAAATTATGTACATTGTGTTGCATTTTTATTAGGAAGGAGTTATATACAATTCCAAGAAGACTTGACACGTAGAGTCTCTTTTGTTTGTTTTTCTGCATTGCGTTCCGAAATTTATACTTCGACAAGGTCATAATAAATTGCTCTAGCATATCTAGCATATCAAATATAAATTGCTCTAGCATATCAACGTTGTTTTTAAATGACTTAAAGTAGCGTCCAGGGGGCAACACATTAGTGCTTATACAACGATTCCAAAGAAATATTTTATTGAAATTGTTGCATTTTTTCAATTTAATGGGATGTTTTACCAACAATTGGATGGTTCAGCGATGGGTAACCCCGCGAGTCCCGTGCCATATAATAACTGAAGCTCTACAAATTTTACCCTTCAAGTTGGCTTTTATTAATGGTCAACCTGTTTATGGAAAGAATGGTTAGATTATGCGGATGACCCGTTTCTAGTTCAGAAACTTTGAAAGAATATGTCAGTATTCAGTTCACGAAACGGAAATTGACTATTGCAATTCCATCAGGATGACTGTATTCTCACAATGATTTCCAAATGGAAACTCCAATGGATTATTTCTTTTGGACTCAATTTAAAACAGACCAATTAAAAAGAAAAATAACACGAATATACTATATAAACTTATTATATAGAAAACAATCCTTTCCCCAACAATGGCACTCGTACCTCCATCAAAATCGAGTATGCATAATTCGATATTTACTTTATCCATATAATTTGAACATGTCATGATTTGACTTAGTCAAATTTGACTGGGGTCAAAGTCAGCATTAATGTGTTGAATTAATTAATGAGGATATTTATTTAACAAAATGTAGGATTTTCATTTGTTATTGTAAATGTAATTAACCGGTTTGATTTGAGAGGTATTTAGAAACATATTAACCTTACCGAAAATTCTGTGCAACTGAATTTAATTAATCAATCGTTTATTAATAGAAGGTTGAGGGTGATCGAGGGGACAGTAGGAAAAGTAAATCTAGTAGATATGTTCTTGAAACATATCTACTAGAAACTGAATTATAGGTAATCTTTCATTGTTAAAAATGATCAATTAAAAAATTTAGGCTTAGGTTCCGATACCTCACTAAATTAGAGGTTTAGGGATTCAAAGATACTTATAGAAATTTTAGAGTAAGTAGTTTTGTTTCAAATAAAGTTTATTTGATCATCATAGCTTTAGTAGATACAGAAATATCAGCTGTAGATGTCCAGGTTGACGCTCAAACTAATGTCAGCCAAATTTTAAGTATTGATAACTCATGACCGTTTGGCGTTTTGGAAAATTCTTGTACTAAATTTGGAGAAAAAAGTAAAATCTATGATCGTGCAAACATTATTTGTAATAATCAATATTTAACAACTGAAAAAGATTTTATTAAAAATATCTTAATACAAAATAATTATCCCAAGAATTTTTGGAATAAAGAGTTTGATAAAATTGAATCAACCAATTTTTACGACAAATTTCATTTTACCATTTATTCCAGGTTTTTCTGATAAAATAAAAAGAATTGCTAAAAAATTTAATATAAGAACTATTTTTAAATCACAAAACACTTGAACTTAAATTAAGTTAAACTATGAAATACCCAATATACCCAATAAAATAAGTAACTCATAATTAATGTTGCCACAACTTCAACTCTTGGCCCTCGATAGCCAATGATAATCGAACAGTTGTAGACTATCATAATCTCTTGGATCTCAGGCTCATATAAATCTAATATCCAATCTTTAATAGCTGTCAACGAATCTTCTGTAATAGGTACAAAAGGCCAGAAAGTAGCTTCTTAACTGGTGTTGGTCAGTGTATCGAGGCCAATTTTTGATTGCGTTTAGTTTATCTAGATCAGTCTTGATACCATTTTCTGACATGCATGGCCGAGGTGTCGAACTTCTTTTTGAAATAAGCTCATTTAAATGTTTTTTCCAGCATGACGACGTCATCCTGATAAATTAAGCATGACTCCCAACCATAAACTGCCACAGTCTTGTTCTTGTATGTCTTTCACTTATTTTCTGAGTGCATTTTCACCTGCTAGTATCACTCTTTCTTCTCAATTCTTGGTAAATAAAACTGTCTTTCTTGGTAATGTCATTTAGTCGCCGATCCCTCCTTTTTCTTTACTAATACAGCTGCTGGAGATATCCAAGGACTCTAGGATGATTCTATCACTCTCTTGTTTAGTTATCAGAATGCTTTAAAGTGCTTCGGAGCATTGTCTCTAGTGCTGCAGCAAATAAGAACTCTCCATCAGGTCATTATTATGCAAGGAAACAACACATTTTGATGTTCTTCATTAAGACGTCTTCATAACAATATGTAATTCTAGATGAGAGGATATATTTTACTTTTAAAGAATTCCATGAGAATTGATGCAGATGCTGCAATCACTCACTACTAAAGCTGCTCGGGAAGGTATGAGAAACCGTTCTACAGTTGGTCCAGAAGAAGCAACTACCGATGAGGAGTTATGTTCATTTTTAATTTCTTTCTTTGGCTTTTTTAAAGGATATAATAAAATAATGATTCGAAGTGAAAAACCTCAAGTTTTTAATTGGCTAACGTTTCGACGATATATATTTGTCGTCTTTATCAAGGCTAATATAAAAAATGTAGAGGTTCTCGTAAAACTTATGACTAACAGCCTCCATTGCACATATACAGATAACAACGACCAGGAACATTAATAACATTAACGCAAAACAGAAACTGATCAATGAAACTTGTATATGCATAAGGCAATTTATGAAAAATTTTTTGACGACGTCACTGGTAAAGATTACTTGTGTCGGTGGAATCAATAATGCGATCGAGCGATGTTGCGATGTTGTTGCCTTTTTCTCTAATATAGAGACGTTATCTACATTTATTTAACTTAAATGTTAACATCTTTATAAAGTATCTTATCATATTTGATGAAAAAAAAATGAGTGACAAATTTTTATGATATCATGAAGTGCTATTTCTACATAAGCATTTGACATCATTGCATGAGAGATGTTGCAAGCAAACAAACGGCCTTTACTTCCACAACAATGCTAATTCTAGCCTTTCAATGTTCTAAGAAGGACAATCTGTGACTAAGTAACAAAGAATTTTGACCCTATTGTCATTATTCACCATTGTGTCAAAAATCCACCATTGAAGTGGAAAATGAGGAGATACTCCTGCATATCAAAACATCAGCAATGAATCTCTGCAAGAAGATACGCAAAGCCCATCAAACTATTCATTTAGCTCTCATAAGAGCATCTCAAGCTGCAAGTGGTCTCTTAAGTCCAACTTTGAATACAACAAAATTATCGAATGAGTTTTTAGAAATGTAAAGACTCTATATTATCTAGATGGCGAATAATAATAATAATCTTTGGTATTAGTGTGTTCCAGGATGACTCCACCTGACTCCAGACACTCCATTTAAATAATCTATAGACCAGAGACTCTGGAGGTAACTAGGAGTGCTATTGGTAACAATTTCTGATTGAAAGCAGTTCCCAGTATCCATCTACATTTATTTGGCTGCAATTAATTCAATGGATAAATACCCCAGTGGGTTATAGAAGATTAAATTCTGAAATAGTCCTTAATTTACTGATTTTTAATCCATTTCTCACGCGAGCAGATTTTGAAATAAGTCTTTGAATCTGGAATGTACGATCATTTGATTTTTGAGCCTAAATTGATTAGTCAAAGTGTCAATCAATGTTGTTAGTTAACCTCAATGTCCTACCTTTTTGTTCTGTGACATTTGCATACTAGCCTGATCAATACTTATTACATGGACATAATTCTCTTCTCTTGTTTTTCAAATTTAGTGCTCACTTACCTGAGATTACTTGAGGTGAGCTCACTTACTTGGTGTGACGAAAAGCTCTGCAATAGAAATACAGAAGGCGATTATATTAGACATTTAGCTTATGATGACTTTTGTGAGCTTATTGCCAGCATGTAGAGACTTAACCAAACATCTCTAAATAAGAAGAAGATCTTCTGAAAATCTGTTTTAATTACACTTTCAATATAATTATTACTTCATTTATTCAAACAAATGACTTTGAAGAATAGTAGTACCTTTGACCAATAAAATGTCAAGACATTCTTTGAGTTCTGCAGCAGCTACTCAGTTAAAATGATCTTGAGTCTTTGATAAGATTAACGAAGAAAAGATCTGCTATCATTTATTTCTCAAGACAAAACTCCATAAAGTTGCAATGCACTGATTGAAGAATCTCTTGAAAAAATTCGTTTAATATCAAAATTATAAGAGAGATACTGTTGAACTGAAACGAACAGAAAGAAGCTTCATCTACTTTTTAATTAACTTCTATCGTACATTTTAATTCCCTTTAAACCTCGCTATACCTGTTTAATTGAAGCTTTTCATAATAACTTTATACTGTCAGTCAAACGATAAAATAGGCGGCTTATTAATATTTTAGCACCTTAATTGCTCTCTCTCTCCTGCACTCCACTTCTAAAGGCCGTTTTATGAAATACAAAATAATGTATTTATAATGTGTCCGGTAAATTAAAAAATTTACCCCGTTCTCGTCCTTCATGTGTTCTAAAAGGAGGGCTTAAATATAGAAACCTAATTGACGTTCTGTTTTTAGAAAAAAAAATTCAATTTTGTATTTTCGCGCTTCACTTTTATGGGGGAAATTCAATTTGCTCGTTTAACGCCCAGGTAAACTTTCTGAACTGGAAGTAAATTTAAAAATGCAAATTTTAATGTAAATTTTATTTAGAGAGAGAACTGGGCAATTTCAAATGAACACATGCAGGAAAGAGATAAAGAAACGTTTAAGTCAAGTATTTTTTGACATAGCTGTTGTCATTGTTCATCCATCAAATTTATCCTAAAAGTGTTCCATGAAACTTAAATCAGGACTTGAAGCTGACCATTTATAACTTAGATATTATGGAGTTTTTGGGAGTTTAATATTTATGGGACTTAAATCAGGACTTAAAACTGACCATTTATAAGTTAAATATTATGGAGTTTTTGGAAGTTTCGTTTAGAGCAGCTTTTTTCATTCCTGGTTGATATGTTTGCACTCTATTTGGCATGAACGTTAGCTAATTTATATAAGCTATTTAGTCAAATTTTTTCAGAAATATGTAGAGAAATTTTCAGAATTTTGTTGCCACTAGTTTTTGAGTTATAGGCATTTTGTGAATTAAAAAAAAAAAATCCTCAAGAATTTTTTTTTCTTAAAAGTTTGTTAATTTTTTAGAAAACGCTAAAACAGGTGTGTAGAAATTATTTCAGGAAATTGTATGGAAATTTTCAAAATTTTTTTTTACTGGTTTTTGGTGCATGGGCATTTTATAAAATTTTGAAAAACTCAAATTGAACTCTCCATTTTTTTTTCCTAAAAACTGTTGATTTAAAAATTTTGAAATATGCGTATTTTGTAATTTTTCTCAAAACCTTGTCAATTTTTTGAAAAACGCTGGTATTTAGTCAAATTGTACCAGGAATATGTGTAAAAATGTTCAACTTTTTTTTTTCAACTGGTCTTTGAAATATGGGTATTTTGTGAAACTTTTGGAAAAAAAAATCGATTTTTCCAAAAATATTTCTTCTTCGAAACTCGATTTCCACTGTTTTTCGGAGATTTTTGTCAATTTTTTGGACAAAATCCACCTCTCCACAATTTTTTTTTTCAAAATTATTTGAAAAACGCTCTACTAGATATCTAGAGAAATTATCCTAGAAATACGTGTAAACATTTTTAAAATATTATTTCTACTGGTTTTTGAGAAATAGGCATTTTGTGAAATTTTGACCCTCCTCAAAAAAAATATTTTTTTTCTCCAAATCCCATATATTTTTGAATAACGTTTAAAGAAGTGTGCAGTCAAATTGTTCCTAGAATATGTATAAAAATTTTCAGAATTTTATTCCTAGTGATTTTTGAGTTACGAACATTTTGTCAAATTTAAAAAAAAAAAAGATCTTTCATTTAAAAATGTTTTTGTTTTTCAAAACATTGTCATTTTTTTTTAGGTGCTTAAATATGTGTCCAATCAAATAATCCCAGGAATACGTAGACGTGAACAGACAATTTTCTGAATTCTATTTTTAATGGTTTTTAAGACATGGGCACTTCGTTAAATTTTGAGCAAAAAAATTAAACCTTTCTAAAAAAATTTTTGTCGCCAAATTTTCTTGATTTTTTGAAAAAAGCTGAAATAGGTATGTAGTCAAATTATTCCAGGAATTTGTATAGAAATTTTTCAAATTTAGTTTTCACTAGTTTTTGAGTTATAGACATTTTGTACATATTTAAAAAATCGATTCCTTCAAAAATTATTTTTGTTCTCGAAACTCTCTTCATTTCTTACAAAATGTTGAAATAGATGTCTAGTCAAATTATCCTTGGAATATGTTCAAAAATTTTCAAAACTTTATTTCTACTGGTTTATGAGATATGAGCCTTGTGTAAAATTTTGAAAAAAAATCAACCTTCTCCAAAAAAACTTTTTTTTTCAAAACCCTGTATATTAAAAAAAAAACAGTAAAATAGAAACTGTTTTACTTATACCATGGTGACATTTTCATACCGAATTAAATAATTTACAAAATATTTTTTTTAGGTATGTAGGTACGAAAGGTACCTGAATCTGTCCATTAGAATATAAGACAAAGTATAAGGTGTTGTATTTAAAAAAATTGGACCTTTTGGGTATGGCTATAGCGTTATCGTAGTCATTCCTCCGGAATCTCCTCTTTGTCGTAAAAGATGTTAGAAAGGCCTGTCAGAAAATCGAAGAAGCGGTCATCCATTTGGCTTAGAAGTTTTATGATCTCGCCCTGTATGTTATCGAGACCTTTTCCACTTCAGACTTTAGTATTTCGGGTCTAGTCATATCCTCTGACAGCATCCAATGACGGAATGTCTTCTGTCCTTCTACGTGCTACGTAATTTTGCGTCAATGAGTCGCATGATATAAGGTTTTCGTCTGTATCTTTTTTGTCTTGGATGGGGATTATTGGTTTTCCTTTTAGTTGTTAATTCTTTATTTTTCTCTTTTTATCTTCTGTCACATTCTTCGATTCCTCCTTCCGCCAGCGTTATTTCGCTTCCCTTATCTTTGTTTTTATATTGCGAATTGTTTCTTGGCAATCATTTGATTTTTGGATTTATGTTGTCTTCGTTCCTCCATTATATCAAGTATTTTATGTATCATCCATTTTTTCTTCTTTACGCGATCCTGTAACACAAGTGTCTTGTTTGTCACTTCAACAGCCCCTTTTATTTACTCCCATTTACCAACTGCGTCTAATGTGGGTTCGCGATGTTTCTTCTTAAGGCATCCTGTACTTGTTGTTTAATATTTTAATTTTAATTTCCTGATTAAGTTAGTTTTCCCTTCTATATGTTTTAGTTTGATTACCTAATTATCTACCACTGGGCTGTGATTCGATTGAGCTTTAGTCCCGGTAATGTGACTGAGTTTTTGGATCTTTTTGGTGAATCTGATTTCTTACATTTCTTTCTTGCGAATCTGATGGTCCAAGGGTAAAGTCTGAGTTGAAAAAAGTAAGTTTACCCTATTATGACTTTTAAGTGTTCTCTTGGCTTTGAATGGTTCTTCGATAGACTTTCACGCACATCAAACATTTTTTCTTGTATCAAAATACATCCCGTACCCTCGAGCTTCAAAATTATCACCCTGTACTATAATAGAATTAAAAAAAAAAACAAAAAAATGGAGATCGTAAAAATTTCTATTCAATTTTGTACTCCGCCCGGGCGGGCATTGTTTACCCAGTTGAGGTGCACGAAATTAGTTCCGGAGTGTTTTATCGATGTTAACCGGATGCACGAAATTGTTGCTGTTAGAGCGCCGATGGATGTTGCCAATTTCCATAATAAGGTATTACATAGCGATGGGCGCTTTTGTAATGTCGCTGAAATTTTTGCGTTTGCAATTTTATTAAAACGCTGATTTCGATTAACAACAAGGCGCCACGATGTTTATTATTAGGTTTTCCCCATTTAATGTCTGTAAGCAGAATCCATCAATCGCAGTACTTCTTCAGCAATGGCTTAAATTTTTCTATATGAGCACCTTTTTTAGGTAAAAATGTTGATTATTTTTAATTTTACTGTCCAAATTAATAAAAAGTAACCAGAAAAAAAAATTTGACATTTTTATCTGTGCTAACCACTAATTTTAATCGACCCTGTATACATTTTAGCATAAAGTGTTATAAAATCGCTTAGTAACAATAACAGCAGTATACGATAAAAATTTCAAAAAATAAAGACCAGGCGTTTCGGAAATATTAACAAAAAACCATCTTCAATAGGAATTTTAAAAGATGCGGCTGGTAAAATATTACGATATAATTTCGGGACACCCTGTATAGAAAGTAAAATAAGAAGAGGGGTGGTTGGTTAATCACCAGATGGCATCACGTTTATGACGCGACTACAGCACACCCTTTGCAGTCACTGGAATTATTTGAGAAATAAATCCGAATAATCGATAAAGCCGAGAACACACTATCGGCACGGTACGTCACGTTATGAGCTGGCGCATACTGTGGCATATCAAAATGAATTTAAGTTCAGAAACACACATATTGCACAGATGCCGGGCTGCATACGTACGTCAACTGATTAGGTTCTTTCCGCCAATTTTATGTTATTTCTATATAATTCGTAAATTATCTAAGCTTAAATGGGAAACCGCACCATCTAGACTTAGAGCAGGACTCACAAGCTGTCACACGTGCAATAAATAAGGCGTTCGACTCAAGTTGCCCAGTGACCAGTGAGAGACCCGTTAAAGACGCCCCGTGGTGGAATACACACCTGTCAAAACTAAGGTCAAAAGTGCGTCATCTTTTTAATACAGCGAAAAGAGACGGTAACTGGCAGGTATATGCCGAAGTGCTTACTCTTTATAACAAAGAGATAAGAAAAACCAAAAGACAGCACTTCAGAACTTTCTGTGCGGAAATCGCTAACACTCCGACTGCGGCTAGACTGCACAATGCAATGCCTAAGGGAGGCACATACCCAATAATGGCCCTCAAAAAGCCAGATGGCACCTACACGAAGGGAGAAGAGGAGCAAGCCATCCTATTACTTCAAACACACTTTCCAGGGTGCGAACCTATAAAAACGGTCCCAATAAAGTACACCAATCCTAAAAAAGAGGACTGGGAAGTTGCAAGGACCGTCTTTACGACAGAAAGGTTGAAATGGGCAATAAACACCTTTCAACCGTACAAGTCACCGGGAGTGGATGGAATATTTCCTGCTCTCCTACAAAACGGACAAGAGAAAGTCCTTCCTCACCTGAGTAGAATAGCAAGGACGAGCTTAGCGTCGGGATACATTCCCAGTAGCTGGCGAAGGGCAAAAGTCACCTTCATACCGAAAATAGGAAAAAAAGATGGGACTGACCCCAAATCTTTTAGACCTATCAGCCTTACGTCTTTCATTCTGAAAACAATAGAAAAAATTGTAGACAACCATATCAGGAATGACATTCTGGAGAGAGCACCTCTACATCAGTGTCAACATGCTTATAGAGCGGGCAGATCCACAGAAACCGCACTATATCAACTGACACAAATCATCCAGAAAAGCCTGAATGAGAAAGAAACAGCCATCTGCGCCTTTCTAGATATATCTGGGGCATTTGATAACACGTCACATGTAGCGGTAAAAAATGCCCTGGAAAAAAGAAATTTGAACAAAACCATAATCCGATGGATTTGTCAAATGCTTGCCACGCGTACGGCTGAGACTACTGTGGGCGAACAGACCACAGGCATCAAAACTACTCGTGGCACGCCTCAAGGAGGGGTAACTTCACCCTTACTATGGAGTCTAGTAGTCGATGAACTACTTGAGATATTGACAAATCTCGGTTTCACCTGCATAGGATATGCTGATGATATCGTTATTATAGTCAAAGGCAGGTATAAGGGACTTTATACGACCTCATACAAAGAAGCCTAAGCATCACGGAAGAATGGCGCACATCAGTGGGGCTGAGCATAAATTCAGCGAAAACTACTATCGTACCATTCACTCGTAAAAGGAAAATGCAACCCACCAGGGACATCCACCTGGGCGGACAAGTTGTACATACATCGGATGAAGTAAAATATCTAGGAGTGACACTGGATAGTAAGCTTAGTTGGAACAAGCATCTAGAATTCACAGTAAACAAGGCCACTAAAGCCATTATGATCTGTAGGAACCTAGCGGGTAAAAACTGGGGATGCTCCCCAAAAATACTGCGATGGATGTACACCATGATGGTTAAACCCATAATCACATATGGGGCAGTGGTATGGCATGACACTACAAAGTTAAGTACAGTAAGGCGTAAACTTGACAAGGTTCAAAGACTTGCATGCGTATGCATCACAGGAGCTATGAAAACATGCCCCACAGCAGCACTGGAGGTCATAGTTGACCTGGCACCTCTTCACCTGGCAGTAGAGGGAGCTGCTAAAAGGGCCATGTTCAGATTAGCAAGGGATAAAACGAACAGTAGGGACATTGATCAGAGAGCCAGGGTATCTCAAACAAGATCCATTCCCCTGTTCGATCTTCCCAAGGACGATATAACTCGGGAATATCACTTTGTTAGGAATTTCAGTACAAAAATTGACAGCAAAAGTGACTGGGAAAATGGATCTGTCGCCCGCTCACTTAAACAGAATACTATCAAATGGTACACAGATGGTTCTAAAACCGAAAAAGGAACAGGAGCTGGAGTATTTGGGCCTGGCACCAAATACTCAGAGCCACTGGGAAAATACACCAGTGTCTTTCAAGCGGAAATACACGCTATAGAAAGATGCGCTCAATTAATCCTGAACAAAGACTACCTTAAGAAGGACATCGCAATCTTCACCGACAGTCAAGCAGCCATAGCAGCACTGAGTTCACATGTCATCAGTTCTAAAATGGTAAGAGACTGTTTGGGCAAACTTAATGAGGTAGGAAAGTCACAATATTGTGGGTACCTGGACATACAGGCGTGCAAGGTAACGAAGAAGCCAATATTCTGGCAAAAAAGGGATCTGGTTCTCAATTTGTAGGACCGGAACCTTTCTGCGGCATAGGAAGAATACTTACCTATATGAGCTTACAAAAATGGAGGATCAACTCAGAGAAAGCCTCTGGGATGATCATCCAGGGTTGAGACACTCCAAGATGTTCCTTGGAACCCTCGACCCAAAAAAATCTAAAGCTCTAGTAAGTTTAACTAAAACTAAACTACGGATTGTAACAGGATTCCTAACAGGGCACTGTCACCTTCGAGAACACCGCAGGAAACTAAAACTAGAACAGACAGGTGAATGCAGATTCTGTGGGGAAGAGGAAGAGACCCCAGAACACCTAGTAACTACATGCGAAACAGTTGCCGAAAGTCGTGCCATGCACCTCGGTAATTATGAAATTCCAGAAGGAAATATCTCATTACTGGAACCGTCACAACTACTAGCCTTTATTAAAGCCATAGGATTGTACGAAGTAATTTGACTTGAGAATAAGATCAAACATTAATAACTTAACATAACACATAATTAGAAAGGGGCACACAATAGATCTTTTAGGTCGCAGTGAAACTTCACCCTTATTTTAATCTAATCTAATCTAATCTATATAATTCGTAAGTTTAGTTTTGAAAAATAGAATATGCCAGTAGTACCGATTCCTCTGATTGGGAAGAAGAACTAGAAGAGGCGGTAGTATGTATACAAATATTGGAAAATAAAGCAAGTCATAGAGCAATATGGGTACATGAGTCATGATGTCATCTCAAAAGAGAGAAACATTAGGTGAATTTCATCGTCTTGTTCAAGAACTGGAATCCGATCCATACAGATTCCACATGTACTTCTGGATGCAAAAAGAAGATTTTGAATTTTTGCATGACTTGATTAAAGATCGAATTGCCAAAAAAGATACATTTTTCAGAAAAAGTATTGGTACTAGAGAAAAACTGGCAGTATCTTTAAGGTAAGTGTTTATTTATTTTATGTATTTATTTCATTGAACATTAATTCTTACATTTAGAAATATTGTTGAAAAATCTAATTAGTAGATAGTACAAAAATTAAAAAAAAAAAACAAGCTACAACATAACAACACTTATAATTTTGTAATAACGTGTGAGTTGGGTTCATCAAAAGAATGGTCATTCATATACATTGGAGTAGAACAAAATATTATTTGAGCTTTTTCTGTGGAGGGAACTGAATTATTTCTTTTAAGAGCAGTAACCATAGTCCCATTATTGAAAGAAGTTTGTTCTCTATTGTTTGTATGAAAATTGTTTCGTTCTTTAACAGTCACAAATTCATGTGAACCAGAAGCAGAATGGTGCATTTCAGGACAAGGGGAGCTACACGGTATATAACTAGTAGCATAATTATTATTCGAAGTAGGATTATTATTATTTATAGTAAAGTTATCAGTACCATTAGTAGTATTTTGGTGTGCATGATCTATTTCAGCTTGCAAAACAAGATTGCGTATTTGAAGCTTTAGCTTTGCTTGTTCAAGATGTGGCAAAGTTTTAGCCGTTCTTGACATGCTCAGGTAAAAAAAATCTGATTCATCCAAATCGCTAAACGTTTTTGATATGCCAGGCAAAAACATATTATTTTCTACTTTCTTATATTTCTGTTGTCGTAAGTCGGAATTCTTCTTCATTATCTCTACCATTTGTTGTGCTGGACTTCGAGTTTGAGAAACATTTTTTTGTTTTCTTAACTGATCCAAGCGATTAGTAGGCTCTTGAACAAGACTAGCAGTCTCTCTGGAACATCCAGGTTGTTTGTTTTGTGAAACTTCTGCTTCCACTTCATGATCAGAAGTATCTGATCTATTTCCATTTTCTTGGGAGTTTTCAAACAAATCAGGTTCGGATACTTCTTGCAAAATGTCTTGTTCCAAATTGGTACATGTTCTAGAATAAAAAAATAAATATTGAACCTTTCAAAACTTCAGATATTTGGTACTCAATGACAAACCAATCAAACATTTTTAAAAGGAGCAAAAATGTTTGAAGGCCTATTCAACATTTTCTCTACAAACATTTTCATCAACATTTCCGGCTAATTGTATGAAAATAAAGTTAAATTTAAAAAATATAAAAAAAATAGTTAACACGTACCGTGTGATCCAGATATATGCAATACAGTGTTTTTTTTCTTGAAAACAAAATTCTTGATTCGAAAACAATTCGAGGTAATTTTTTTAAATTTTTAGATATTTAATCCGAAAAAAACTACAAGAAAAATCAGTGTCAATAATATTGGCTAAAATGTGTCTCAAGTCGCCCACTGCATTCAATAACTTGTATCTAATTTTGGCTAAATTTTACTTTTTCACTACAAACAACATTGACAAATTTCACCAAAACTGGATAAGGGATATTTAAGATATTGATCAAAAAACTGATTTTTTAAAAAAAGTTTAAGCTTCTGTATCTTGGAAACGATGTATTTCCGAACCTATGTTTATGTAAACTTTTTTTCATAAAATTAGCTCATGAATACAACCTGAATTTTTGTTAACTCAATTAGAAGACACTGTATATTAAAAAAATCTACTCACTTTCTGTTCTCCAAAAACGGCAATATGAAGGACATTTCGCTTTCAAATTTCCACGGCAAGATTTTTTTGGCTGCCTGGCCACTTTTAGTAGCCCGACGTCTACTTAAAGCATTAGTGTAACATCTACGTAGCTTATCCCATGTTTCTTTTGCGTCAGTAGCTAAAAAAAAACATTTTGTTTCAGATTTCTGGCCACTGGTAACTCGTTTCGATCTATTGGTTTTAGTTATTGCATGGGCTTTAGTACCGTTAGAGAAATCGTAAAAGAAGTATGCGAAGTTATTTGGGAACTTTTGTCACCAATAGTAATGCCTAGACCAACAACAGAGCTATAAATAAACATTGAATCAAAGTTTAAAGAGCTATGGAATTTTCCAAATTGTATCGGAGCGATAGACGGCAAACATGTGAATATACAATGCCCCATTAACAGCGGGTTCAATTTTTATAATTATAAAGGATGTAATTCTGTTTTGCTCATGGCTATTGTGGATGCCGAATATAAAGTTATCGCTGTTGATGTCGGCTCGTATGGAAGAAATAGTGACAGTAGTATTTTCGCTAACTCTTCAATTGGTAAAGCGATATATATCAATAATTTTAATGTACCAGAAGGAAAACCTTTAACTGAAAACTCAGAGCCGCAACCTCACGTTATTGTTGGGGATGAGGCTTTTCCTTTGACACCATTTTTGCTGCGTCCCTATGGAAAACACAGTTTAGTCGGTAACGAATCCAATAAGATATTTAATTACAGACTTTCTAGGGCTAGAAGAGTTGTCGAAAATGCGTTTGGAATATTAGTTTCACGTTGGAGAGCTTTCAAAAAGCCTTTGGAAATACAACCGGCCATGGTTGATAAAAATAGCGGCGTGCTGCCTTCATAACATGTTGTGCACTAAAACTAGGAATGACTTTCAACCTGATGCAAATGGGTTAAAACAACCTAATGAATGTTTACAAAATTTGAGACCGTCAAGAAGAAATGCGACAGGAGGTGCTAATCAGATTCGAGAAACTTTTAAAGAATACTTCATTTCAGATGAAGGAAGCGAACCGTGGCAGATTGAAGTCGTACGCACAGGAAGAATTCGTTGTGAAGAGCAATAATATCGTGAGAATGTAAATTAAATCTCCGAATTTAATGATTTATTTTTGGTTGTAAAATAAAACCGTTTAATTTAAAAAATAGTTGTAGCTTTAAATATCAATCGTAATAATTGAATTTCTCATATCAAGAAATAAAATAAAATAGATACAATTATACTGCTAAAAATAATATGAAATTATCATAAAAAATATTTAACCTACCTGAAATGTTCAAATCCCGACCAATTTCTTCCCAAGATTCTTGACGTATTTATTTATTTCTGTAATTTCGACTTTTAATATTATATAATGACTCGTGTTCCCGTACTTTTTCAATCAGTAATTCCTCCATTTTTTTCTTATAAAACTGAGGAAATTAACTGGACAAATGCACACAATTTTGCGTAAAAATGCTTCCGTACCAAGCACGCGTGTGTCAAAAGTGTGGATTTCCACAACTCAACGACAAGCCGAGACACGCGTGTTGTGTGACGTCGACGTACCGTGCCGGCTATGCCGTACCGTGTAGCCGTGTGCCGATAGTGTGTTCTCGGCTTAATGCAGATAGTTACAATACCGACGTACGCGACATGTCAAGAAAAACGCGGGGTTTTCAAATTCAGTATAAGGCGGGAGATTTAAATTTAAAGCCTACAGATACTACACATTCACCATCAATAATGTATCTCGAAAATTATTAGTGATAAGGAAAAGGTTATATTTAGAGAAAATATGTGCATATTAGAGCAAAACGAGTTTTAAAGTCTTTCCGAGCATATTAAAAAGAAATACAAATTTTCTCATCTTTATCATCTGACTGGTCATGGAGATAATAATATTTTATTATAATGAAATAGAATATTATTATTCTAAAATAAATATAATACTAAACTGATTATATTACAATTTATTATTAACTTAAAATTTATAAAGAAGCCAAAACTAGACAAACAACATTGACGGGTATGAATGTCAATTGCGGCAATGTGAATTTCAGTTGTTAATGTTGTGTCAGTGGCACCTCCTTTTCTAGCCATTGGAACTACTAACCGTGAAGTATCAAAAATAAGGTGTCCGAAATATGTTATCATTTTACTTTCTCTATGTCCTATTGATAAAATACCTAATCCAGTTTTTTTACCTCTAATTTCAATAGTGTTGGAAGGAGTAGTTCACCTACAATTAAGCAAATTTTTATCTGAAACTAGTACTACAGGTGCTTTTTTGATTATTACTGATAATATACTTAAAACCTTAGATAAAAAACTAGGAGCGGTTTAGTCTTGACTATTACAAAGCATTTGATATAATCGATAATGAGTTACTTATTTCTAAGTTGGCTTATTTTGATTGTGATAAATTTACCTTCGTTTCTTTTCAAATCTTATTTGTGTTTTTTTTACTGGTAATACAGGTTGATCCATATTAATTAGTCAATCCCATTTCTCCTAAAATGGTGAATCTGCAAAAAAATTGATCAGACACAAGTTGTTCATGTTGATAGTCACCTTTGGTGCCATTGATTTTGCCACAATTTTGAAGGTTAAGGTCATTTTTTAAATCGAAATCCCTATTTTTGACAGTGGATTTAGAAAAAGACCTTGGCAAGGTCAAATCAGACAATGCTGTGATCCTATTCAAACGATAAATGGATTAAATTATTTCCTAAGACTATAATTACTCGATAATCAGTTTTTAAATTAAAAAAATTCTCTAACAGTGGGTCACTCTAGGCATACAACATAAAGAAACGAAAAAAAAAAGAGTTTTACTAATTGAATAATTTAAATTCAAAGGACAAAGGGCATGTAATATGTGCCGAATCGAATTAGACTTTAGCTGAATTCAGTTAAGATTCTGCGGTTTTTTTTTTGGTGCTCGTCTTCTTAGTCCCAGTTTAACTATAAATCATTCCGCGATTCTCATTTCCTTGTATTTGATGTTAAAATCGATAGATTAAACGACCCCGCGATGAATCTGCTAAAATTACGATGGGCGGCGTTTAAAAAGTTAATGTGAAATTAATGAGCGGAATATACACGGACACGAAGTGCTTTTTTTTTCTCGTTTTTTTTCGGTTTTATCTTTTATTCCGACTTAATTGACTTAATTTTTAGTAAGAAAAAATGACTGAAAAAAAGGGGTTTTAAGACATTAGGGGTGGTAATTTGGTTTGAACGCCTCACAGTGCTTCGAGTATATAGGACCTTGGGACAAAAAATCAGTTACTTCTATTGGGCTAAGCGTAATGCTCCGAAACTTATGCAACTTTGCACAAATAAAAGGCCCTTTCATTGAAAGAATTTAGAGAATTTAATATCTAATGTTACAGGGAAATATGCGACCAATACATTAAGAGCTGGACAAATAAAAATGTTGCTTTTTAGTTTTTTTATAAAAAAATAACAGTAACTTGCCCATTTACCCTATGAAAATTTAATTATTTACTTAACTTTTAATAACAACAGTACAATTACATAACAAATTTAAAGTACACGATATCTATAACTTCCATAAGTGTAAAAGTTGATTTCTTTTTCGTAACCTTTCAGTATGCTGGTATTTCTTACGAGAGAAATTTAGTCCAAAAAAAACTATCAATATACATATAATGTATTTAAAACATTAATAAAAAGGTATATACACACAACTACAAATTTTTCTTTAAAGGAAATACGGCAAAAAATATTACAGAGACAAATAATAAATGTAAAAAGTGGGAAAAAATAACTCCTAAATTTTGCAAAAAATAAACAGTACTAATACTAAGCATGAAAATGCTTTTAAGTTTTATGTGAAAATTAATCTAATCAAAACTAAAATTTTGTTTGTATTTTAACTAAAACTGAAAACTATAACAAAAAAATCTTAACTTAAAAAAGATATGGAAAATATGTACACATATTATATATAGGTTTAAGGAAAATTATTCTGAATCAGAATTATCGCTAAAATCACTACTGACAGAATCTTCTTAATTTATGTCTATATCATCAATTAATGTCCTTTCCTCTCGTATAATATATTTTTCGACTTCCGATTTCTTTGAAGTGACTGTCCTTTGCGATGAGATAATGGGCTCTGATGTTAAAAGTAGTATTTTTAATAAATCCATATTACATTTTGTTCTAGAATACTTGCGGGTGTGAAATAATCGATATTTTCTTGCCTCTTTATGCTTCGCTTCTAAAGCATCCTCGGAAAGTTGTCCTATAAGTAAAGGAAATGAATCAAGTATTTCAGATCCGTGTACCAGAACCTTATGCCTACTTGGCATGTAATACCAATTATATAAATGTAAATATAATTGTTTAGTCTCATCTAAAAGTTTCTTAAACTCTAGTACCTGAATGTGACAGCGACTAGAAAGAGTTCCAAGAATAGTCGAAATATTTATTGTAAGACGCTTGTCTATTCCTGTTATTTCAGAGCTTAAGTCTGGATTGTAAAAAAAGCGAGCTGTACTGCCATCGTTGCTTGACCCGTATCCTTGCTTTGGTTTGTCCACAATCAGGTCTATTTTTTATTTAAAATCTGACTGTATTTTCTTTTTGTTGTTTTCCACTATTTTCTTATTTTCTGCTCCTTTAACTTGCAAAGATCTTATTTGCAATCGATAACTAATGTGAAGTAAGCACTCAAAAAATCTTATCCAGCAGTGTAATGTGGACAAACCAAAGCTGTAGTTTTCTACTTTTGAAGGACGGTTGGTATTTGGCAAACTCATTTTTTTCGGACTTCCACAGATGATGCATCTGGATATTGCCTTTGTGTCAGAGAGAATATTTCCTACACTACCATCCATCATAGTGAACAATATTTTAAATGATACTATACAAGTATTTCCGTTTTGAAATTTTAAAATAAAATTATTAAGGTCATTAATTTTATTTCTGCTTTGATTGGTGAAGTGAGTTTCAACTTGAGGCAAGGGATTGCTCAAATTTAAAAGGGAATGGATTTTTTCATAAATAAATAGTTTTGGATTTTAATTCCGATGGCCATGTCTCAAAAAGATCCGCTTTCTTTATTGATTTGACATCCTCTGAAAAAAAAATATTTAAAGCTTCGTCGCAGACTGACGCAGATAAACTATATACGAAATGATAATATATAAATGTATTAACAATAAAATGTAAAAACTACAAATGGTTTTAAGAGGCTTTTTTTATATGCCTTTTCAAAGTTTCAAATTTAAAGAGAAATATAAAATAATTGCAAACTACTTTTACATTTATTATGGTTAAATGATAAACGACTTTTACATTTTTTAATACATGATATTAAAGTACATACCTTGTTGTACACTGTGCATGTTTAAAAAAGATTTCAACTTTTAACCGCTTGTCTTGAAACACCAACAAAGTATACTCAAGTTTTAATAACAAAAAGGTACTGGTCAACACACGAGATTTTATTATTTTTGGCGCAAATATTTATAAACAAAAAATGCTATTTGCAATAACATTTTTGTGGAATAGTGGCTATTAGTTTGTGGTCTTTAAGATAAGATATTTAAATACTTCTGAAAAACAAGTCACTTTTTCGATTTTTGTCCATTGGTCGAAGCACTGTGCGCCTGTGCTTCAGACAAAAGCACTGCGTTGCTTTATTGTGATAATAAATAATTCATTTTGATTGTAATTTGCACATTTATAGAACTATAGCATAATTTTTAGTAACATTCGCTAAAATGGACTTAATATTGAAATAATTTGGCAAAATATCACAAAGGATCACACGATTCACATTTCCATGTCGATTTTCTCAAATGAAAACCGCGCATGTCAACATTAACACACTTTCCATGATAATACTTAGAGCACCTGGTACATTGTATTATCGACTTAATGTCATCAAATACTAAATTACATTTAGCACAATTACTTCCTGGATCACCGTCATCCGTAGTACTTCCTCCAGCCATTATTACATTAGGTAATCACAATTTCAAAATCACCCCGTATATGAAATAAATATAAGTTAATTCAGACAAATACTGTTTACAATAGAAAACCCGTTAATGTAAACACTGTAATAATCACGAACGTGCACTATATTTATGTTAAACTTATTACACAAATTAGAGAAATAAAAATTGATTTTTACTGATTTATGGCAACCGTGATTTTAAAATAAGTCAATACTTAGCTTGAAAGATGCAAAATTTTAAAAGACTTCTTTTGATATATTATTATTAATCAAAAGCTGCACTTTAACCCTTTGAAACACGCGAAAAACTATGGATCGCCTATCATACGTGTTAACTGCTGCTTGGACTACTATGAATTAATGCAAACTTCATCAAAAAGATTTTTGCTATTTTTTTTTTAATATCTTCATCATTTAATTAAATGATTTTTTCCCAAACTCTCAAAGTTGGTTAAAACGATGACAGTTTTATAGAATAAAAAAAACTAATTTGTCAAAAAGTTTCCTAGAACAAAAATTAATGAAGCTTCCCTTTTCCCTAAGATTTTCTTTCAAAAAACTTTAATTTTATTAAAATTTCATAGGACCTTTGAACCCTTCTCAGGAAAACAATGAAAGATTTCTGTTACAGTGATCTTTTAACGATCTCTCTTCAAGTCATATTTCTATATTAAGTTGGGACTCTATGGTTGACGTTTTCTCTCCTGTTCAGTTTGCAGATTCTTGTCCCTACACCAGGAATTTTATGAATAGTAGAAAATTTATTAGAGGTTGCTCCCTCTGGACCAAGCAAACCTTTAAACTTCTTTTTTTTTTTAAAGGACATAATCCAAACTGCTGTGTCCTTTAACCTGGTCATTCAGGTTGGAAAGTGTAGCTTCAGATTTGATTCAAAAGCTCTTCAGCTGCGCTTTTTTTCTGCTTTATCAGAAAACATTATTTTTTAAGCTTTTTCATAAAACGATATTTCGTCGGCATCTAATTACGTGCACTCTTCTACAAGAAATAGCTTTCCAAGCGATATTAAAACAAAATTTTGTTATTATTTATGTGGCGGGGCGCCGAAACGTAACGCTAGAAGTAAGACGATAAATTTTACGCCGGCTGCAAATTAAAACAAAATTTTATATTTTGATAAGGCACTTTGAAAGTATTGCAGTTGTTAAGGAAAAGTTCAGTAATTTAATTTACGTTTCAGCAGCAAGTTGCTGATGTAGGATCTACTTGGATAAGTAAATCAATTGATTATCTTGAGCTTTAATGATTTATTGAGTCTTTTTGTAATAAAAATTTTATTTATTTTTCATACAAAAAATCTAATTAAAAAGGACTTTTTAATTTTTTTTAATTTTTTAAAAATTTAAAACTTTTTTGGTAAATTAAATTTCTTTTCTAAAGAAAATTGTATGGAATCTGTGAAACTCAATGACTTTTTAATGGATTGAATGTTTTTCCTAACGAAAATGTAATTATAAATGATTTTATTAAATTTGGGAAACTTTTCATAACCTTTGGTAAATTAAATTTTAAAAATTTTAAAGGATTTTTTGGAATCTGTACAACTCAAGAAATTATTAATTCCGAAAAAAAAAATTTTTGGTGAAAAAAATCGATACGGATACCCAAAAAATGAAAAAAAACCAAATTTTGGAGGTCGATATCTCGGCTTGTACTAAACCGATCTGGAAAATTCCAACGGTTTTGTCTTAGTTTCGTCTTTCTGAATCCAACAAGACCATCTGCAAGGTCGTAGCTCGGATAGTAGCTGAGATATCGCATTTTTGGAGCCCATTTTTGGCCTTAAAAACGAGGTCGAAAAATGACTTTTTCCGAATTTTCAAAGTGCTGTCATTCAGTTAGTTCTGCTCGAATCTCGTTATAACCCAGTATTTTCGTAATGTAGGTGGTCTAAAGAAGACGCTGGTATAGTTAGTTCGATTTCGAAAAAAAAAATTTTTGGTGGAAAAAATCGATACGGGGGGGTATACCCGAAAAACGAAAAAACCCAAACTTTGGAGGTCGATATCTCGGCTTGTACTAAACCGGTCTGGAAAATTACAACGGTTTTGTCTTAGTTTCGTCTTTCTGAATCCAACAAGACCATCTGCAAGGTCGTAGCTCGGATAGTAGCTGAGATATCGCATTTTTGGCCTCAAAAACGAGGTCGAAAAATGACTTTTTCCGAATTTTCAAAGTGCTGTCATTCAGTTAGTTCTGCTCGAATCTCGTTATAACCCAGTATTTTCGTAATGTAGGTGGTCTAAAGAAGACGCTGGTATAGTTAGTTCGATTTCGAAAAAAAAAATTTTTGGTGGAAAAAATCGATACGGGGGGTATACCCGAAAAACGAAAAAACCCAAACTTTGGTGGTCGATATCTCGGCTTGTACTAAACCGATCTGGAAAATTCCAACGGTTTTGTCTTAGTTTCATCTTTCTGAATCCAACAAGACCATCCGCAAAGTCGTAGCTTTGATAGTAGCTGAGATATCGCATTTTTGGAGCCCATTTTTGGCCTCAAAAACGAGGTCGAAAAATGACTTTTTCCGAATTTTCAAAGTGCTGTCATTCAGTTAGTTCTGCTCGAATCTCGTTATAACCCAGTATTTTCGTAATGTAGGTGGTCTAAAGAAGACGCTGGTATAGTTAGTTCGATTTCGAAAAAAAAAATTTTTGGTGGAAAAAATCGATACGGGGGGGTATACCCGAAAAACGAAAAAACCCAAACTTTGGAGGTCGATATCTCGGCTTGTACTAAACCGGTCTGGAAAATTACAACGGTTTTGTCTTAGTTTCGTCTTTCTGAATCCAACAAGACCATCTGCAAGGTCATAGCTCGGATAGTAGCTGAGATATCGCATTTTTGGAGCCCATTTTTGGCCTTAAAAACGAGGTCGAAAAATGACTTTTTCCGAATTTTCAAAGTGCTGTCATTCAGTTAGTTCTGCTCGAATCTCGTTATAACCCAGTATTTTCGTAATGTAGGTGGTCTAAAGAAGACGCTGGTATAGTTAGTTCGATTTCGAAAAAAAAAAATTTTGGTGGAAAAAATCGATACGGGGGGTATACCCGAAAAACGAAAAAACCCAAACTTTGGTGGTCGATATCTCGGCTTGTACTAAACCGATCTGGAAAATTCCAACGGTTTTGTCTTAGTTTCGTCTTTTTGAATCCAACAAGACCATCCGCAAGGCCGTAGCTCTGATAGTAGCTGAGATATGGCATTTTTGGAGCCCATTTTTGGCCTCAAAAACGAGGTCGAAAAATTACTTTTTCCGAATTTTTAAACTGCTCTTATTCAGTTAGTTCCGCTCGAATCTCGTTATAACCCGGTATTTTCGTAATGTAGGTGGTCTAAAGAAGACGCTGGTATAGTTAGTTCGATTTCGAAAAAAAAAATTTTTGGTGGAAAAAATCGATACGGGGGGGTATACCCGAAAAACGAAAAAACCCAAACTTTGGAGGTCGATATCTCGGCTTGTACTAAACCGATCTGGAAAATTCCAACGGTTTTGTCTTAGTTTCGTCTTTTTGAATCCAACAAGACCATCCGCAAGGCCGTAGCTCTGATAGTAGCTGAGATATCGCATTTTTGGAGCCCATTTTTGGCCTCAGAAACGAGGTCGAAAAATTACTTTTTCCGAATTTTCAAAGTGCTGTCATTCAGTTAGTTCTGCTCGAATCTCGTTATAACCCGGTATTTTCGTAATGTAGGTGGTCTAAAGAAGACGCTGGTATAGTTAGTTCGATTTCGAAAAAAAAAAATTTTTGGTGAAAAAATCGATACGGGGGGGTATATCCGAAAAACGAAAAAACCCAAACTTTGGTGGTCGATATCTCGGCTTCTACTAAACCGATCTGGAAAATTCCAACGGTTTTGTCTTAGTTTCGTCTTTCTGAATTTCACAGGAGGGATAAGGATTTAAAATATTTCGTAAGGAGATTTTAATTTCAAAAGTTTTTCATGACTTTGAAATTTGAATTTTGCCATGAATTTTGCTTTTTTATTTAATGAAAATCTAATTATAAAAAAGTTTATAAAATTTGTGAAACTTCCGAAAACCTTTGGCAAATAATTTTTTTTCCTAATGAAAATTTTAAGGATTTTGTGGAATTTGTGAAACTCAAGAACTTTTTGATGAATTTTATATTTTTTGTAAGGAAAAAGTTAAAAAGTGTTGAAATCGGACTTTTCAGAAATTTAATTTTTTTTCTTTACATTTTTATGGAATTTAAAAAACTATGACTTTTTGACGTATTTTTTCAAAAAAGAATTTTTAGAAGTTTTTATAAAATATGAAAAAATTGGTAAAATTTTAAAGGTTCTTATGCGATTTCAAAACAATTTTAAAGACTTTTTGATGAACTCTATGTTTTCGTAATGAGAATTTTAAAACTTTTGAAATTTGGGAAACTCTTATTAGCTTTTCAAGAAATTTCATTATTTTCCTCAGGATTTTTATGCAATTTGGAAAAAACCATATACTTTACGAAAATTAATCTATTATCTTCATTTTTCAAACATTTTATAGAATTTGAAATTTTCCAGGATTTCCTTGTTTTTTTTTAATATAATCTTAATGGTTTTGCAATTTGTATATTTTATATTCTTTTTTGAAATCAGTTTTTTGGATGTAGCTATTATGTTAAATAATTGATTTTATTATTATTTTTGCGAAATTTAAAAATTTGTTAAAAGGAATTTCATTTTTTCCTAACAATAATTTTAAAAGTTTTTCGGAAACTTAGGAAATTTTTTAATTAACTTCATTATTTTCCTTAGGATACTTTTAACGAAATTTAGTGAAACTATTGCTTTTTGACGTGATTTTCCAAAGAGGAATTTTTCGAAGTTTTCATGAAATCTCGGAAACTTTTTATGATTTTCCGAGTTTAGCAAACTGGGACTTTTTAAACAATTTTAAAATTTTTCTAATGATAATTTCATATTAGAAAACTCTTGAAAAATTGTTCTCCTTGGTAAAATTTTAAGGATTTCTGTCTATCTTTGCTTGACCTCATAGTTTTGAAAATACAGAATGGTTTTGAGATATTTTTCTAAAAAAATCTGTTTTTCTTAAATAATTTTTTCGTGCATTTTATCTTTTTTAATTTATTGGAAGTTCAGTAATGTAAATGGATTTTACCAAGATACTCTAAATCTCTCAGAGGTCATTTTAGTAAATGCTCTGGTGTACTTTTTCCAAGCTTAGTGATAGAACCAGAATAGCCTTTTCTTCTTCTTAATAGAATTCTTTTAGGTATATAATAAAGTTGATGATAAAAATCTTTGTAACTGCCACTTTAATATCGATGATTCATTCATTAACTTTCTCCATTAGTGCTTAATTCATGATTGGACAAAGGATCCAACCATGCAGTTGAAGCTGAACCTTAACATTACTTGGATTGGTAAAGTACAGCAGATTATAAAGTAATGCACCAGAATATATTCAAATAATTCACAAATTTGCTTTTTGTAAGAGTACCACTTCCAGTACTTGATGATGGTCTATCGGATTTATGGATGCCGTTGTCTCCAATATAAATAGTGAGTGAACTGTTAAAAGATGCTCGGAACTAAAGAGTGGTCTACAGAAACTTCTTAAACCGACAGAACAAAGACATCTTACAGCTTTTTTTCTGAATCGACACTTTTCTTTATTATGTAGAGCATAGAAGCATAGTATCATCGACAAATTGAAAAATAAGACTCAAAAGTTGAAGAGAGCTTACGTCATTTCGGAAGATACTGGATAGGAGAAGAAAGAGTCACTGACGGTGATATATTGGAGCTAATCATTGGGTACAAAGGGTCCTTGTTGCCGGTTACATATTCCGACACAAACTAGTACTAGAAAAATAATTATTCAACACATTTTGTCCTTGTAAACCTATGTACTACTGAACTTCCAATCATTCGAATTATTAGAACGTAAAAGCGAAAATGTCGTCTGCAAATGAAATTATTAAAAATAAAATTGATGGAATATAAAAAGAAAATCATTCCATAATTCCATTAATTCCACACTAAAGCTCACTTGTTATACATAAATGGCATTTAGCATAATATCTTTCCGGTCAGGTATTGATCTTGCAATTCAATACATGGCAAAAGTGAAGATTAAAATAATTTTAACAAAATTAAATTTAAAATGAAATAAAACTGGAAAAAGCAATAGAAAAATAATGGAAAATGAAAAAAAATCGTTCAATACATGGCAAAAGCGAAGTTAAAAATAATTTCAATAAAAAACTGCTGTCACCTGCAAATAAAACAATAAAAAATAAAATGGATAGAATATGAAAAGAAAAAAAAGAGGGATGGACCATTTTCCTAAAGACCATTTCCACATTTTACGTTATTTTCTAAGGAAAACCGGCAAAGTGAAATGACGTAGCGGAATAGAGCGGCCGTCCTAAAAGCGGAAATAGCACGAGGACCGTATTGTAAAGTGGCGCGCTTACTTTATTCAAGATTCGCGCCGGACCGTTATTTCGTTTTATACTTTTTCAATCGGACATGTCAGATATCAGAGGGAAACTGTTACATTTAATAGTGAAAACTTTGTAGGAACTTTTAAATTTCCAGGAGAAATTATTGGATTCTTTGGTACACACACTATTGCAGAACTTTCTGAAATAACTCACAAATTACCCTAGAAACTTATAGTAAAGTGGACACTGCTGAGAAGAAATCAGAAATTTATATATCAGATATCTCGGCTTCTATGGGCACTATCATGAAAATTCCAACGGTTTTGTCTTAGTTTCGTTTTTCTGAATACAACGAAACTACCCTAAAGATCGTAGCTTCTACAGGGTGTTTCAGAACTATGGGAACAAATTTCTGGGGGTTGTTTAGTGCAACAGAAGATTCCATTTGAGTATAGGAACCCATGTCCGGAAATGCGTCACTACGCCACTACGGCCCTAAGACGCGTTAAAATTTATAAAAAACATTAATTATTTAAATAGGATCTGCTGCATTTATTTTTACCTTTTGTACATGATACAACTCCATCCTTACCACTTCCAGAAAATTCAAGGTATGACTGCAGCCGATTATCATCCTAGAGTTCAATTTTATCGATTGCTTCTGGATCACATCATTGCACAACCAAATTTTTTACGATATGTTTTGTGGACCGATGAAGCCTCTTTCACAAGACACGGTATTTTTAATAGTAGGAATAGCCATGTTTGGGTCGAAGAAAATCCTTATGCAATTTTTCCAAGAAAACATCAGAATCGTTGGTCTGTCAACGTATGGGCAGGCATTGTTGATGATTATTTAATTGGGCCATACCTTCTACCGGAACGGTTAACAGGACCTATTTATCTGCGTTTCTTGGAGGAAGTTCTTCCAGAACTCCTTGAAAATGTTCCACTAAACGTTAGACAGCAAATGTGGTTTTAGCATGATGGAGCGCCGGCTCACTTTGCTGTACAAGTACGTGAGTATTTGGCTCAGCGGTTTGGGCATCGTTGGATTGCCGGAGATGGAGCAGTTTCTTGGCCTCCTAGGTCACCCGATTTAACGTCGGTCGATTTTTTCTTGTGGGGACATGTAAAGTCTTTAGTCTACGAAACTACAGTAGAATCAGAGCTATACTTAATTGGACGAATAACAGCAGTATTTGAAATCATTCAAAACGAGGATCAAATTTTTAGTGTAGTCCGCCGAAATCATGTGCGGTGTTTAAATCGGTGTATTGAGGTTGGAGGAAGATATTTTAAACAATTGTTGTGATGGTATCATATCCAAAAGGTAAAAATAAATGCATCAGATCCTATTTAGCTAATTAATATTTTTTCTAAATTTAAACGCGTCTTAGAGCCGTAGTGGCATAGTGACACATTTCCGGACATGGGTTCCTATACTCAAATGGATTCTACTGTTGCACTGAACAACCCCTAGAAGTTTGATCCCATAGTTCTGAAACACCCTGTATATAACTGCCCACTATGTGGTTAATGTCGGCTAATTTTTAAATATTTTTTTTTTCAAAATAAGTGGATTGAACCGAGAGGAGCAATTGAGTAGCAATGTCACCTGACTCAAGCTCATTGGATTTTTTGTGGATATTCATCTATGGGGTTACCTCAAAAGCACAAGTGTATTTTACAAAGCCAAGAAATATTAAAAACTGAAAATGTGCGTTTAGGCAAAGAATGCAGTTTATTCCCTGAAGTTTACAAAGGGAATTCTACCATTAATCAATTATCACTTTATCAAGAAGTAAATAAATTTTATTTGAGCAGTTCCTAAATTGATAGAATAGATTATTGAATCTAGACGAAAAAATTCAGTATCTTACTAATAATATTTGCTCATTATTTGATAGACATGCACCCTTTACGGCGTCAAAAATTTCTAAGCCTTATACCCCGTGAATAACTGCAAATGTGCAGCTTCTGATAAAAGAATAAAAGAAAAAAATATACGTAATCTTGTGGTGCGAATGATTAGGCGAGAAAAAAAAATTATCTGCAATTTCATCAGAACATCAGAGTAAACAGTAAACAGTTATGCAGAGCTATTAATAATCAAGTCTAAACAATGTCTCTAATCGTTCTATTTCTTTAAATCTCCGAGATCCAAACAAAATTAATGACTATTTTGCTTCAATTTATAGCCCGTTAGGTAGTTGCCCAGAAGAAGTTGCTAATTTTCAGAATAAGCAGTTTCAGCATGATCTAAATTTTTCATTTCGATTAGCCATAGTTGAGGAAATTTCTAAAATAGTCTTAAACCTAAAATCAAATGCACACGGTTGTGATCAATATCAGCGTCAATGTTGTATTCCAAAGCTATCTCCACATATTACGCATATTATAAACTGTTGCCTAGAAACTGGGTATTTCCCTGGTATGTGAAAAACTTCTCTCTTAACACCTTTGGCTAAAGTTAATAATCCGACTAATTTCTGCGACCTTAGACCAATTTCAATTGTCCCGGTCATCGCTAAAGTTTTGGAAAAGTTTATACAGCCGCAAATTTATGACTTTCTCACCTCCAATAATATTATTCCGCATAAACAATCTGGGTTTAGAAAAGAACATAGCACGACATCTGTCTTACTAAACGTTACCCAAGAGATAATTTCTGCAATGGATAAAGGTGACTCCACAGCACTCATAATGCTTGACTTTTCCAAAGCATTTGTCACCTTGGATCATTATTTGCTTTTAGCAAAATTGGCTTATTATGGCTTTAATAATGTTTCTCAAATATTTTTTAGATCCTACTTATCCAACAGAAGGCAAATGGTGGTCTTGAAAGATCAGACTTTTTCAAATGCCAAATATATAACATCTAGAGTACTTCAAGGATCTGTTTTGGGACCTCTCTTATTTCTGATGTATGTTTCGGAGATGATATGCAAATTTATCACTCTCTTAAAGCTGAATCTGTATTAGATAAAATAAACGACGATCTTTCTAGAATTTCCTGCTTTTCTTCTCAAAATAATTTAAAACTCAATCCTTCAAAGTGTTGTGTTATGTGCTTTACCTCTAAGAACAAAAAAAAAGTTTGCATTGGACGGTTTAAAGCTTTTTGTGGGAGGTAAGTATGGTTAAATGTGCAAAAAATCTTGTATTGCTTTTGGATGATGTATTGCGCTTTAAGTTACACGTTTCTAGTGTCATTAAGAAGTCATACTATTCTTTAAAGCCATTATATTATGCAAACAGAGATATAATTAATTTTAAAGCAAGGAAAAAACTGTGTGTGTAAGTATATTTATTTCCAAGATAGACACAACATAAACAGTGGCTACCGCGTGATCAGCACGTGTGCAGTTTCTTATTGGTCGTTTGATCGTAAAAATGAAGAACGCCGTGTACCTGCAATCGAGGCCGGTCGGCGTATCCTTGTACATGTACAGACTTGCAATAAGTTTTACGCCGAATGTCGTGTTCATCTCTGCTTTGCTTTTTAATTTCATAGTTGCATTTGCTTTATTTTTGTATATATACGTATACGTGATGTTAGTTTAATTTAGTTTTGTTAATTGTTCGTGATACAGTCCATTACTGCTTGTAAATTGCCTGTAGGAAGTAAAATATCTAGCACAGACACAGCAGACGATATTCAAAATTATGTTGATTACACCCCAACTAAAAAACGTTTAATGAAAAATCATTTAAGTGTTTAGGTGAAAGAACTTATTTTAAATGTTTATAAGTGCGAACTGGGAGAGCACCTGTTTCTTTCAAAGAAAATATGGTTCATAGTGTTGCAAAAAAAGTTGGTATATGTCGTTCATCTGTGTTCAATGTTATCAGAGAATATAAACAATCGCATTCGTTTTCCAAACCGAAAACCAATCAGAATCGCATGCATCTTATTGAAACGCTGGGCGAAATTGAAAAACAAGCAATACGGAGGAAAGTTCACGATTTTTTTTTTAGGAACGAAATACCGACTTTAGATAAGGTTCTCAAGGTGGTTAACGATGATCCCGATTTACCGAATGTTTCAAGGTCGAACCTTATATAAACTTTTGAAACATTTAAAATTTATGTATAACAAACGTGGGTGCAATAGTATCCTGCTAGATAGGCCAGAAATTGTCCGATGGAGGAAAGGTTATTTGGTAGCAATAAAGGCATACAGGAATGAGAACGTAAAATATACTATTTAGACGAGACCTGGGTAAATGCTGGTCATATAACACCAAAAGTTTGGGTGACATCGTCAATAAGAGCATTTATAGATGGCCTTTCAACAGGGCTTAAAAATCCTGCAGGTAGGTGGGTTAAAAAAAATATAGAATATGTTGGTTAATATATATTTTTTTGTTAAGTAAAAGAAAAAAACTGATAATTTGCCATATTGGTAGTATGAATGGATTCGTTAATGACGCTTTTTGGAGTTTCGAATCGAAAAAGACAGGCGATTACCACGAGGAAATGAATGGGGAGTCATTCGAACAATGGTTTTTTTAAAACTTTGCCCATGCTTGACCACAACAGCGTCATAGTTTTAGATAATGCCCCTTATTACTCACGGATGCTTGAAAAAGTTCCAACAATTAATTCAAGAAAACCCGACATTCAAAACTGGCTCCGTTTGAAGAAACTCGAGTTTGATGAAACATAAAAATATTGTAAAACAACGTAAGTCGCAATACAATAAGTACATAGTTGATGAAATAGCTAAGACTTAAAATGAAACTGTACTACGCTTGCCTCCTTATCACTGCGAGCTCAACCCAATTGAGCTCATATCCGATGGGAAGAATTTTGTTGCCAAACATAATACGACCTATAAGTTATCTGATGTGAAAGACCTTTTTAATCGCGCCTTAATTTTGAAACGTATATTATAAATATCTATTAATTATATCATGTAAATTCAAGTGTTAGGAATAAAATGCATTATCCCATTTGAAATTCCAAAGTTATACCCCTACCACTTCTTAAAATGAAAAAAAGGTAAATGTAAAAAAAATTTGAATGACAGTATTTTAAACTATTCTTGAATCATTACTTTCCAGCATTGTAAAAAATTCGCTTCTTGCATATTATATTACAAAGTGCGGCCCTATTCAATACTTTCGCCGTGTCACGAGCATGCGTTTGTTTTCGTCTTACTACTTATCATGAATTACTGCAATATTGTTTATTTTCCATGTTGAGACAAAATCACTGCGTACCGTTTGCAAAAGCTGAAAAATCAATGCTGCAGATTTATTCCATAGAATCCATTAATCCAATTAATAATTCCATTTAATCCATAGATTGAGAAAGTATGATAGAGTCTCTGCAAGACTATGTGAACTTGGTTGGCTGCGCGTAAAAAATCTATTCTCTTTGCAATTGGCGGTTTTTGTGCATAGACTGCTAGCGTCTTCTACTCCTCTCTACCTCTACAAAAAACTTACTTTTCGGAAAAATTTACATGAAACAAATCTAAGATTTATCAATAAGTTGTCAATTCCTAGATATCAAACAGCCTTCTTTAGTCGTAGTTTTCTGTAAAACGCTGTGGCAATTTACAATGACCTTATTCCGAATACTATAAAAGCAATGTCAGTAGCGGGTTTCAAGAAAAACCTAAAGCTGCTTTTAACAAAACAGAATAGATAAATTGTCAGTAGGTATTTCTTATGTTATAATTTTTGATTTTTATGGACCAATAGGTGTATATCTGTTTATTTTTATATTACCATTAGTGTTACCATTATAAATGTTAATTATTTTCTTTCTGTTGTGCAATCTAAATTAATTTTGCTTACATTTTTTAAATAGGTTAAGTAGATTAGCCTTTGGTTAGACTTCGCCTATATACACTATTGAAAAGTATAAATAAATCCATTATTTATTTATTTATTTATAAAATGTCATTTATTACACATATTTTTGCTTATTAAGTGAATAATAAGTCAATCCGTCACCATTTTTTTTTTTAGAAGGTTTGTTTTCAAATTAAAGCCTTGTAAGTATAGTACTTATGACGTGTTTATGCTATACTTATTGATAACTTAGTGCAAATGAGGTTTATTGCTGACCCTGCTCTTTCCTTAAACTAGCAACACGTTTTAGCAATTTTCTTTTGCCCTTGGATTATTAGGTCACTTCCTGGTTCTGCTTCAAAAAAATGAAACAATGGCAGTACCCTTCCAAGAGACTCTCTTAATATACTTTCATACAACCCAAACAACATACGAAACTTCCTTATGACCCCATTTGTTTTTAAACAAAATGTTCTCCCTAAATAAAGCCATTTAAACGATCAAGGAAGTACGGGAAGGGGGTGAAGGGAGGGAGCGCCTTCAAGCAGCGATCTAATAAAAGCATTAAAAAGTTTCCAGTCTTTCCGTGCTCCCTGGATCGAGTCAACTCGATTTTTGCTTCCGAAAAAAAAAAGTTGCATTAAGTTCGCCCTCAACTTTTTCGACGTCTTTAAGTCCCGCAAAGTTTCGCGAACTCATGTCGGCCGCGTATGAGAAGAACCAATTGGAATTAAAAAGAAATTTAAAGGAAAAATCTTAGTTTGGTAAATAACAAAAGTTCGTTTCGCGTTTACCGGTAATACAAAATGGGGAACTTGCAGTTGATCTTTAACGGTTCCGTTAAGTTTGTAATTGAAGAACGTCTGTTTTAAGTTGTAAAAGCTTTATCAATTTTTTCCAGCAGAATCCTGTTTTACCACAGTAACTGACAACCAGCAAAGTTGTCCTGATAGGCCTTGATTCCATTTAGAGATTAGAAGTCGTTTCTGCCTTATCTTAGGCAGTCGAAGTTTAATTGTTTTAGGTACATAAGGAAGTTTCTGGTTATTTCCACGCAGCTGAAGTTGCTATGAACTTCTTTCTGCAATATGAAGTAGTTTCTGATTGAACATGGAGTCAAGAACCTACAACTGTATTCTAGCAACTGAATTGTTGAATGCTTGTACTTATTCCTCATTGTTTTATTTTCCTTATATTTCACTTTATTTGAAGTGCTTTATTAATGACCCGATTATGTACCTTGCTTTGACTTACGCCAAGAATTTGAAATTTTATTCAAAGCAATTAATGCCATTCTTGGTCTATTCCAGACTGGTAATTTCAGATTTGTTCCAAGCACTTGAAACCATTGAGAACCTGAATCCATCTGTCAAGTAGTTTCTGATCTATTTCAGGATTTTATATCTTTCAGAGTTTCATAAAGATATTTCAGGTTCTTTTAGACTAATTGGGAATTATTAGAGAAACTTTAGATACCAGAATGTAACGTTAAGAGTGGGTGAAAGTTATGGATGCAAATTTTATTATCTATGGAATTTTACGTAGTTTCTAGTGTATTGAAAGTTATTTTTGATTCCAGGTTTTTGGACTAAATTTTGGGTTTTTCCAGGCACTTGGGATTAATTGTCATGTTTCAAGTAGACGAAATAATTTTTGATATTTTCCAGCAATCTTAGATATAAAAATCAAAGGAATTTAATTCCATAATTCACTCATTTCAACATGTTTTGCATTTTATTGGATAACGATAACTTTCTTTAACTTAAATTTAAATTCAGTTAAGTAGTTTATTTTGGAATTTAATACAAACTGGAACGTTCAACAACACCGCGGCACTAAATGGTGTCTGCACGCCAACCTTGAAAAATAATTTTGACAGTTATATGTAGTGCAGCACCATCTGACTAAATAGTTTGACCCTTAGGAGGCGTGGCTAATACGCCATTAACTGCGCAATCATGGTTGCTTTGGTTCAGAAATTGGCGGAAAATTTGAATCCCACTACGTAATTTATTATGACAATTTCGGAATTCCTTAAATTTTCTTATAATTTAATAGAAAGTCGAACACTGTCGGACTGAATGCTGTCCTGACTGAATGTTAGTTATATTTAGTGCAGCGCCATCTGGCTAAATAGTTTCACACTTGAAGGCGTCGCTAATGCGCCGTTCATTGACCAACCAAGATTGCCTTGGCGGGAAATTTAAATTCATATTCATATTTATTTAATTCGTTTTAAATAAACCAGAGATCGCAAGGCGAGATGTTGGACTTTTGAGAGGGATGGCGCCATCCTGTTCTGTCAATAGAATTATGTTCTTCAAAAACCCATGTAATAGAGTATTAGGATGTTATTTACATTTTTAGGAGAGGTAATTACAATGAAATTAACGCAGGCATCAGTTCTTGGTGAATGACAAGTGAAATTAACACTGATGTTTCAACTTTTAATACCATATTGAGGGAGGTCATTGGTCAAAAATTAAAAATAACTCCGAATTTCCATGCTGGTTTGACACTGAACTAATGTATTAAACAAAAAAAAACAATTCATAAAAAATATCAACAAAAAGCGTCTTTTGAGGATTACCACAATTTTAACTCCCCTAAATGTAATGATTCGGAAAGGCATCAGAATTATTTGCTGACCACTTCTCAAGTGTTTAGGAAAACATTCAAGATAGAGAATGCATTGCTCTTATACCTGATATTCTTAAAAATATGCTCCATTCTCCTGATTTAAATCTAAAAATATCTAATATTTTTAAAAAACTTCCCTAGATCAACCTTTCTAAAGGACAAGGTCCTGATGGTATTACTACTTTCTTTATTAGTAATTGCTCATTTGCCCTGTCAAGACAATTAATAAGTCTTTGTCTTTATTCCCAGAAGATTGAAAATTATCAGATTCTGGTTTACAATAAGTAAAAGGAATAATATAAAAACTGTTGCTCATTATTTTCCAATTCCTGAGGTATTTGAATGTCTTGTCACAGATTATTTAACATCAGCTTTAAAAATACGATTACAACTAGTCAACGTGGGTTTCTTGAGAGCAGATCTATTGCAACCAGTCTTTTGCTTTATCAGGATGCCACTGTTAAATACTTTGTTCAATATACACTGACTTCTCCAAGGCGTTTGATAAGGTTGATACCTCATTGCTGTGCCTTTAACTAAAGGAGTATGGTGTTGAACGATCCATGTTGCTATGGATAAAATATTATTTAAATAATGGGACCTATTTATTATAACACCTTTCAATGCTTCATATAGCCCCGCTACTATTCAATATTTTACCATTAATTCATTACCATAGATAGCCCTGAGGCAGTAGAAAATTGTCCAAATGACATCAACAGATTTAATGAATGTTGCAATGCAAATTATATGTTTCTTAACTTTCAAAAAATTCAATGTTGAACTCCCATAAGATTGATCAATAAATTGTAAAAAAAAACAAATATGATCAGAGACCTTGGAGTCTTTGATGTAATTTTTATATTCACTTATCAATAACACTGTTGAATTATCAGATATGTTATCCCCTATAAGCCTTGTATAGTCAACTGTCTCTTAATAAAATGATGTCACATATAAATTAATGAAAACTTGGCATCGCTGGAGACGCATGGAAGGTCAGCGAATCTTCCGGAAACATGGTCAGCCGAGTATATAAGGAGCCGCGTCGCCACTAGGAGGCCAACAATACGGTAAAAATAAAATAAATTCGGTTTAAAATAAAATAAAATAATTTCGAATATTGTTCATGCTTAATGAACGGTAAAAACGTTACAATAAGATAATGTTTATATTTTGCCAGGCAGTTGATTTTAAGTAAAAGAACGAGATTTTTAAAAAGGTTTTTTTTTGAAAACTGTTTTTTTTGTTAGCACTCTAAACCAAGTCAAAGTACAAAGCATATAGAGTGTTCCAAGTCGGTTATATTGAAGCAACACATCCAGCGTCGAGAAAAGAGGATTAATTTTTCCAAAATATGACCCTGACTTTTTCCATTAAAATAAATAAACTTAAGCCCTATAAAACTGGAGTGCTTGAATATGAAATTTAGTTGAGTTATGCCAGAAATCCTTCTTGTTCTTTATTTATTTAAATTCCACGCCACTTCCGGACACATTTTCCATTTCTCGCCCTCCGTTGCCTCAAACCTCAACCCTTCCTTGCACGAGAGAGCCTTTCATACAGCAGGAATTATTTATTTTATGTATGTATATATAACTGCAATCTCTCGATCGTCCGTTTCTTTCTACCAGTTTATAAAGTAAACATGTCAAAGCCAGATAGCGATAACTCGACATAAGAAATATATAATAAAATACACCTCTTGGCGGCGGTTTTAAGCAAATAGATGTGGCGAAAAAAGCACGAAAATAAAAGCGGGATCTAAACGCCCTCGGCTTAAACGATGTGCTTAGATCGCTTAGTCCATTAAGAAAAGCGATTTACTTTGAATGACGGAACGTATAAAGAAGAAAATGTTTCTTGTATACTTCCGTTTTACTTTAAGAAAATGTATGTAAACAAAACAGAACAGTCGACTAATTTTTCGAACTGTCTGGAGAAAGTTGACGTATTGGAAAAAAGACTGAGATAACCTTGAGTGCCTGGAAATAACTAAATCGAAGTTTGGAATAGACCAAAGGAACCCTTTAGGTTCCTTATAGTTAATTCAAAAATATTTTCTAACATAAAGAAGTGTCTGATTTCTTCCAGGCAAGCATTTTTTTCTAAGTTGTTGCATCATATAAGGTTCTACTCACGTGAAGTCAAATTTAAATGATGATACTTCATAAGTGGTATATAAGTTGAATTTGGTGTTGATAGTTGTAGTTCATATAAGCAATTCTTTCATCTTGACTTTCTTGAAGTAAACGTTCAGTCACACAGCTCTAAAATCCCTTATGTAATTTAGATTGATTTTAGAGCTTCAATACTAATAATGCTATCTCTTTTTGATCTATTGAAGCACGTTTATTGACCCTTACTTAAAAAGGTCAAAAGTTATCCACCAAAAACTTTGAGCTTTACCCAGTGTCATTCATTTTCTCAAAGAGACCTAAATTCAATAATCTAAATAGAAACTACACAGTCTCGGTCTCAAAAGTACTTATTAAATTTAATCTCTTGATTTTTTTTCGTCCGACGTATGATTTTCGCTTAAAAAAATAAAAACAATTTTATTTCCCTATTGATTTGTTAATTTGCTTACAATCGACGAATGAACATTTTCACACCGCATCAGATTTTTAGGGAAGTAAAGTTGTTTTTAATTTTTTTAAGCGAAAACCATGCGTCGGTCAAAAAAAAATAAAGAAATCAAGTTTGCTAAGATGTGATTGAGGATTTTAAAAATATTTTTTATTTTAAGAAAAACAGTGGCGTAGTATTTTTTTCATTACAAATATTCAATAGAAGACCTGTAGGGACGCAACTAGCAGAGAAAATATCCTTTTTTGTACATCAAAAAATGCATCTTGATACATAGAATACATGGACCAAATTTCATAAAAATATCTACAATATTGTTGAAGTTATTATTAAAAAACTGATTTTTTTGAAAACTTTAACACCCTGTATCTCAAAAGTTTAGGACATATGTTCATAGAAACTTTTTTTAATTAATTAATTAAAATGGTCCAGGAATCACCCCTTGAAACATTAGCACGTCTTTAAGGAACACCCTGTATAAATGCGAATTCGACTTTTTCACCTTTTTTTATATCATCGTTTCATTTGCTAAATAGTGTTTGCATCGCATGGAAATGGTGTTTTTCTCTCGTAATATGTCTACTTATACCCGAAAAACATAATTTCATTTCCATCCTCTTCTCATTTTCAGATTGAGATAGGGATAGATAAATGAAAATGCGATTTTTAGCCTTTTTCTATATCATCGTATAGTTTTTTAAATTGTGTTTGGATCGCCTGGAAATATTGCGTTTCTCCCGCAATATATCTAATTATACGCGAAGAATATCATTGCATTCCCATCCTTTTCTAATTTTTAGACTGAAATATGGATATATAAATAGTAATGATCAATATTTTCAGGTTATCTTTTTTTAATCTGCTAACTAAATTTTTATCACCCTTACTTAAGAATATTAAAACTTATCAACCAAAAACAGAAAAAATATATTATAGCTATTGCATATTACTTGAACATTGAAACCACATGAGTCACCCTCCAGATCTGAGTTCTCTTGAAAGGTTCTGGAAAGATAAGTGAGAAATCCAGATGAAAGACATCCAGCACGTTCCTTAAAAAACTATATTTACACCTAACCCAACTTTCCTAAGGAAAAAATCAATGCATTAAATATGACCAAAAAAAAAAAAGGAAACTGGACCGAGACAAATTGCCGTTAAGAATTTTTTATAAATTGCTCGGGGCAAAGGACCGTCGAGCAGTCGCCTTTCTTATTTAAATTAATGTTCTGACGCTGTATTATAAGTCATACTAGGAAACTTGAAGGGAATGTTCGTTCCATAATGCTATATATACCCACACCTTTTGTACTTGGCGACGTTCTCGGTCACAATGGTTCATTGTTAAATCTTTGGATAAGAACACCAGTCTTATACGGGGTGTCTCAAAATATATATAATATATTCTAAGTGTGACTATTAATTTGTGTTTTTTTTTGTTTGATTATAATACAGGTTGGGGCAAAAGTCAGTAAGTAATAACTTTCTTAAATTTAAGTTATCATTTGTTTTACCAACACAGAACTAAAAGGCAATATTTGAAATGACCGCCAATTTCAGTCTCGCAAAGTGCAGTTCTTGCAAGAGCATTTATCATGACAATCTGAGATATTTAACCTTACTTCTGCTCAAATATTATCCTTTAATTGCTGCAAGATTCTAAGTTTTTACACCTTTTCTTTTATATATCCTCAAAGGAAATAATCAGCATAGTTGTACAATGGACAAGATTTAAAATTTACAGTATACTTTTTTTTAAAGTTTTATTGCGCTACGTTTAGGGAAATATCTTTAAAGGACGATAAAAGTATTTTTAATTTATATATTCCACAAGAAAAAAATACGACCAATATAAAAATACTTTTGTTTATATTAAGGCTTTGAATTATTTTTTTTTAATATAAAACGTACTAAATCTTACGTTTTATATAACAATCTTTGAATTATATATTTATCTTTATTAGCAAAAAAGTTATTCAAAATTTTTCCAGTGGCGTCCATGCGGGCTAGAGCCTAGTGAACCCTTCGAAAAAAATGGTGCGACACTGTTTTTTCTTAAAATAAAAAATATTTTTCAAATCCTCCTTTCATTTGTTATAAATTTCGTCTCTTGACTTTTGTTGATGCGACGTACCGTTTTCACATAAAAAAATAAAATCCATGGTTCATCCGTTTGATAATATAATTATACGGTATTTATTATAAGGAAAAAAATTATTTACTTTTAATGCGAAATTCAGTACCAGAAAATTAATTTTTGCCATTGTAAATATTAAAAATAAGAACTTTCCTTAAATTTGTATCACTCTGTACCTCCTGTATATAGTCAACTTATTGAAACACATAGAAGCATCACTTGCATACATTTAAGTTGTAAACCTAAAGCGAGTTTCTATGTGCATGTAAAAAACTTTTCATTAGCGTTTTGTACCAAACTTTTTAATAAACCAAACTTTTTTAATAATATAAAAGGAGCTTAGCTTATGAATAGTGTCAGTTGAGTTAATCCAATCGCATCCTTTTGCTTGATTAGGGAATACTTACCATATTTCAAATAAAACAATCTTCTAAACCTGGTTTTAAAAATCCATAGGAAAATTAAATGTAGCTCTAACGTCACCTCTCAAGGGTAATAATGAACCATTTTAATATAAATTTCAAATGATTTCTCACCAATTTCGCCTGATAATTTACACTCTATTTGGCCGAAATCTGATTTAGTGCCTAATTTAGCAAAGTAAAGATCTCGGGCGCTGCACCGCTTCGCACAGTTTTCATTTTAAATTTAAAATCGAAAAGATATGATTTTCCATTATAAGTCGTCATCGTTTTTACTATTTCGAGTGCTTTTATTAGCATATATTCGTCAGGGAGTGTTCCGCAGTAAAATGCACTTTCAGCTAATGGAAATGGCTGCGAAGTTTTTTTTTTTTTAATTCAAACTTTCAGACATTTTAATTAATTAATCTGGAAGTATGTTATTAAATTAGTTTCGAGTTTATTATATAAGCGTCAAAAAAACACATTTCTTGAAAGTAAAGTAGCTGATTACATGAATCAATAGAACACTGTTAATACGTTATGAAAACTATGTAATTTACTTTTTTTTGGCACTGATTAAACCAATTGGCCAGGTCATTTATGTACTAAGCGATAAAGACCCATACAGCGTCAAAACACGTGCATTCACACATATATACAGGTCGAGTCAACTCAGGTCTTGAGTGCAGAACTTTATCAGCATTAACAAACAAATGTCGAGAAATTCATTCACAATGATTCTCGCTGGCACTTGACGTTATTTTGTCCATTTTCCAAGGATTTGAAATACTTTTTATTTTTTTTCCAGGCATTTGGAATATGTTGGTTATTTAATATACAGTCAGTCAAAATGAAACTCCTACACCTAAGGTTTCTTTTACATTCTGTACAAATAACGTGCAAAATATTTCCAACTATATATATCTGCAATCAGCATAAAATGTTGTTGAGCAAAAATATGCAAGGAATGCTGAGCATAAAAAAGTATGAGAATCAAAATGAAACCCGTACATCATAATTACTTTACAATAACATTAATATTATTTATACTTGGTATTAAGAGCATCTGTTACTTTTAACACTACTGTGTAATTTTTAATTGAGTTTAATTAATTTTTTGTCCTTCTTTTACTATATGGGGCGTCAGCGTTAAAAAACAAGCGCTGTAGAACGCAAATTAATTATACAACATTGGAAAGATGGAAAATCATTGCGACAAATTTCCAAAATGGTTTGTAGGCCGCACTCTATCGTGCAAGAAGTTGTGGATCGTTATAAAAGTGAAAATAGAATATCAAATAAAGTAAGGAAAAGCCCTCGAAAAATGTTTAATTCGTTCGACGAACGTTGGATCCTCGGAAAACCCGAAAATATCTGCACCGAAGTTGGCAAAAGAAATTGAGAAATATTTACGAAAAACAGTTAATCCTCAAACAGTCAGAAATTTTCTAAAAAAAATAATATTCATAGTAGAGTGGCTCGAAGAAAACCTTGGATCAGTAAGGTAAATAAAATCAAGAGGTTAAGCTTTGCTGAAGAACACAGAGACAAAGATTTTTTATTTTGGAAGGACGTAATTTTTACAGATGAGAGTAAATTTTATATTTTCGGATCAGATGGACAACAACGGGTGTGGAGAAAGCCCAATGAATCTCTCAAATAATAAAATCTACGAGCCACAGTAAAGCACGGAGGTGGTTCAGTCATGGCCTGGGGGGTATATGTCAGCTGCAGGTCCTGGAAATCTACATTTTATAGAGGGTATAATGGATCAGAACATGTATTTGGATATACTTAAGCAGAATTTAAAAGCAAGCGCCCGAAAATTCCGAATTGAAAAAGAATTTAAATTCTACCAGGACAATAATCCAAAGCATAAGGCACAGAAAGTAAATAATTGGTTGCTCCATAACTGTCCAAAAGTGCTTGAAACTCCACCGCAAAGTCCAGATAATAATGTCATTGAAAACTTATGGTCACATTTGAAAGTTGCTATAAGAAACCATGAAATTTCAAACAAATAGCAATTAAAAGTAGTGATTCTAGAAGAATGGTCTAAAATATCACCCGAATATTGTGAAAAATTGGTGCGATCAATGCCCAATCGTTTGGTAGATGTTATAAAAAATAAAGGACTACCAACAAAATATTAATCTCTTTTTTATGTTTTTTTTCCTGTATATTTTTAATGGTGTACGAGTTTCATTTTGAGTTGTAAAATCGAATATAAATTTAATTTTCTCATTTTTCTTAAAACTTCTTTTTGTGAAAAATATATTTTTACTTTTATTTTGTCCTTCAAAGGCCATCATATAAAATGTATATATTATTTTTTTTATGTAAGTAAAAAATATATTTTTGTAAACAAATAAATAAAATGTAAGGGGTGTACGAGTTTCATTCTGACTGACTGTAAGTTTCTATACTTTCCTGGTATTTGACGATATTTTGGCCGTTTTCCGAGGATTTGAAATATATGTGTATGTTTTCCAAGGATTTAAATTTTGTTTTTGTAATTTTTTCCAGGCATTTGAAATCTGTTAATTATTCGACATAATTGTTTTATACCTCTCTGGCATTTGACGTTATTTTGTCCATTTTCCAAGGATTTGAAATATTTTTAAATTTTTTTCAGGCATTTGGAATCTGCTAGTTATTCGACATTATTTTCTTATACATCCCTGGCGTTTGACGTTATTTTGTTCATTTTCTACGAAATTAAAATAAATTTGTCTGTTTTCCAAAGGATTTGAAATATTTTTTCATTTTTTCCAGGCATTTGAAATCTGTTATTTTATATAAGTTTTTATACTTCCCCGGCATTTGACAATATTTAGTCCATTTTCTAAGAATTTCAAATATTTTTCCATTTTTTCTAGACATTTGAAATCTGTTAGTTATTTGACATAATTTTTTTATACATCCCTGGCATTTGACGCTATTCTGTTCATTTTCCAAGGATTTAAAATAAATTTGTCTGTTTTCCAAACGATTTGAAATATTTTTTAGTTTTTTCCAGGCATTTGGAATCTGTTAGTTATTCGACATAATTTTTTTATACCTCCCTGGCATTTGACGTTATTTTGTCCATTTTCCAAGGATTTCAAATAAATTTTAATTTTTTTCAGTCATTTGCTAGTTATTTAATTTAAGTTTTTATACTTTCCCGGAATTTGACAATATTTTGTCCATTTTCTAAGGATTTAAAATATTTTTTAATTTTTTCCAGGTGTTTGGAATCTCTTAGTTATTTCACATAATTTTTTTATACATCCCTGGCATTTGACGTTATTCCGTTAATTTACCAAGGATTTGAAATATTTTTTAATTTTTTCCAGTCATTTGGAATCTGTTAGTTATTTGACATAATTTTTTCATACCTCCCTGGCATTTGACGTTATTTTCTCCATTTTTTAAAAATTTTAAATATTTTTAAATTTTTTTCCAGGCATTTAGAATCTGTTACCTATTCGACATAATTTTTTTATGCCTCCCTGGCAGTTGACGATATTTTATCTACTTTTCAAAAATTTGAATTAAATTTGTCCGTTTTCCAAGGATTTAAAATATTTTTTAATTTTTTTCCAAGCATTTGAAAAGTCTGTTAGTTTTTTGACATAATTTTTTATGCCGTTCTGGCATTTGACATTGTTTTGTCCATTTTCTAAGGATTTGAAATATTTTTTAATTTTTTCTATGCATTTGGAATCTGTTAGTTATTCGTCATGATTTTTTATACCTCCCTGGCATTTGGCGTTATTTTGTCCATTTTCTGCAGATTTGAAATATTTTTTTATTTTTTTCCAAGCATTTGAAATCTGTTAGTTATTTAACATAACTTTTTATGCTGTTCTGGCATTTGACATTGTTTTGTGCGTTTTACGTTTTTAATACCTCCCTGGCATTCGCAAAAGCAGGAAAACAATGAGGCAAACGGAGAACATTTCAATAGGAAACTCGCTGGCACTTGACGTTGTGTTGTCCATTTTTTCAAGGATTTGAAACATATTTATCTGTTTTTCAAAGGATTTGAAATATTTTTTCATTTTTTCCATGCGTTTGAAATCTGTTAGTTATTCGATATAATTTTTTGATACATCCCTGGAATTTGATGTTATTTTGTTTATTTTTCAAGGATTTAAATATTTTTTTCCAGGCATTTGAAATCTGTTAGTTATTTGACATAATTTTTTATGCCATTCTGGTATTTGACATTGTTTTGTCCATTTTCCAAGGATTTAAAATATTTTTTTATTTTTTACAAGCATTTGAAATCTGTTAGGTATTCGTCATAATTTTTGTATACCTCCCTGGCATTAAACGTTATTATGTTTATTTTCCAAGGGTTTGAAATAAATTTGTCTGTTTTTCAAGGATCTAAAATATTTTTTAATTTTTTTCCAGGCATTTGGAATCTGTTAGATATTTGCCAAATTTTTTTATAACTTTCTGGTATTTGACGTTATTCTGTTTATTTTTCAAGGATTTGAAATAAATTTGTCTGTTTTCCAAGGATTTAAAATTTAAAAGAAGTACAAGAGTTTAATTTTAAAATAAACTCTTAAAACAAAACTAAATCTTGCTTTCTGATTGAGAACTGGCTTATACCTACATCCTACAAATCGAGGGTCTAACGTCATAGGGGCGTATGCGCCAAAAAGTAAATTTTACAGGAGAAATGAAAAACATTTAATTAATTTATCATAAAAGTTTGAAATATGCCTTTTAGGGATATATAATACCCCTAAAGAGTACATTTTTATCTTTTTTTGAATAATTAAACATTAACGATAAATGAATTAAACGTTTTTCATCTCTCCTGTAAAATTTACTTTTTGGCGGATACGCCCCTCTGACTGAGTTAGACCCTTGATATTATTTAGTTTTATTACAACTTACGAGTAGGTATAATAATAAAATTAATACAAAATCTAATTTCTTCAAAAAAAAAGTTTTTCTACAAATAAGTACCTATTTAGTTTTCAAAAATTGCATAGTGTTTTTTTTTTAGAAAATTGTTGAGCAAAGAGAGCAAAGCAAGAAGAGTTTCAATCAAAAGGGATAATTATAAATTATTCAGAAAACCCATTTGCTCTCATAGTAGTAACTAAAATTGTGCAAATAGCACATAATTTGCCATTCGCCAAAGATATAGTATTTGTTAACAGTACATCATCATGCGATTCACTAAATCATTGCTTAACGTTTTTACTGACACCTTGTCAAATTGGTGCAGTTCCTTTGGCAATAATTATAACCTCAGGACAGTCAGCATGTGATTATCAAGCAGGATTTGAACTGCTAAAGAACTCGGTGCCAAATTCATTTTGCGGGAAAGGTTTTCCTGAAATTTTTTATGACTGATGACTCCAATTCTGAAAGATGGGCTTTAAAATCTGTGTGGCCCAATTCCAAAACTTTGCTTTGTCGGTTCCATAATATGTTACAAGCGGTATAAGCGGACGATATTTTATCTACTTTTCAAAAAATTGAATTAAATTTGTCCGTTTTCCAAAAATTAAAAAAAAAAAAAATTTTTTTCAGGCATTTGGAATCTGTTTGTTATTTATTAATATAATTTTTTATACCTTTCTGGCATTTGACATTCTTTCTTCCATTTTCCAAGGATTTGAAATATTTTTTAATTTTTAACGGGAATTTGGAATCTGTTTGTTGTTATTTGATGATATTTTATCTATTTTTCAAAAATTTGATTTAAATTTGTCCGTTTTCCAAGGATATAAAAAAAAATTAAATTTTTTTCCAGGCATTTGGAATCTGTTCATTATTAAATATAAGTTTTTATACTTCCCTGTCATTTGACAATATTTTGTCGATTTTCCAAGAATTTGAAATATTTCTTAATTTTTTTCAGGTGTTTGAAATCTGTTAGTTATTTTACATATTTTTTTTATACATCCCTGGCATTTGACGTTATTCCGTTAATTTACCAAGGATTTGAAATAGTTTTTAATTTTTTCCAGGTGTTTGGAATCTGTTAGTTATTAGAAATCTGTTATTTTATATAAGTTTTTATACTTCCCCGGCATTTGACAATATTTTGTCCATTTTCTAAGGATTTGAAATATTTTTGCATTTTTTCTAGATATTTGAAATCTGTTAGTTATTTGACATAATTTTTATATACATCCCTGGCAATTGAAGGCATTTGGAATATGCTAGTTATTTAATTTAGGTTTTTATACTTTCCCGGAATTTGACAATATTTTGTCCATTTTCTAAGGATTTAAAATATTTTTTAATTTTTTCCAGGTGTTTGGAATCTCTTAGTTATTTCACATAATTTTTTTATACATCCCTGGCATTTGACGTTATTCCGTTAATTTACCAAGGATTTGAAATATTTTTTAATTTTTTCCAGTCATTTGGAATCTGTTAGTTATTTGACATAATTTTTTAATACCTCCCTGGCATTTGACGTTATTTTCTCCATTTTTTAAAAATTTTAAATATTTTTAAATTTTTTTCCAGGCATTTAGAATCTGTTACCTATTCGACATAATTTTTTTATACCTCCCTGGCAGTTGACGATATTTTATCTACTTTTCAAAAATTTGAATTAAATTTGTCCGTTTTCCAAGGATTTAAAATATTTTTTAATTTTTTTCCAAGCATTTGAAAAGTCTGTTAGTTTTTTGACATAATTTTTTATGCCGTTCTGGCATTTTTTCTATGCATTTGGAATCTGTTAGTTATTCGACATGATGTTTTATACCTCCCTGGCATTTGGCGTTATTTTGTCCATTTTCTGAAGATTTGAAATATTTTTTTATTTTTTTTCCAAGCATTTGAAATCTGTTACTTATTTAACATAACTTTTTATGCTGTTCTGGCATTTGACATTGTTTTGTGCGTTTTACGTTTTTAATACCTCCCTGGCATTCGCAAAAGCAGGAAAACAATGAGGCAAACGGAGAACATTTCAATAGGAAACTCGCTGGCACTTGACGTTGTGTTGTCCATTTTTTCAAGGATTTGAAACATATTTATCTGTTTTTCAAAGGATTTGAAATATTTTTTCATTTTTTCCATGCGTTTGAAATCTGTTAGTTATTCGATATAATTTTTTGATACATCCCTGGAATTTGATGTTATTTTGTTTATTTTTCAAGGATTTAAATATTTTTTTCCAGGCATTTGAAATCTGTTAGTTATTTGACATAATTTTTTATGCCATTCTGGTATTTGACATTGTTTTGTCCATTTTCCAAGGATTTAAAATATTTTTTTATTTTTTACAAGCATTTGAAATCTGTTAGGTATTCGTCATAATTTTTGTATACCTCCCTGGCATTAAACGTTATTATGTTTATTTTCCAAGGGTTTGAAATAAATTTGTCTGTTTTTCAAGGATCTAAAATATTTTTTAATTTTTTTCCAGGCATTTGGAATCTGTTAGATATTTGCCAAATTTTTTTATAACTTTCTGGTATTTGACGTTATTCTGTTTATTTTTCAAGGATTTGAAATAAATTTGTCTGTTTTCCAAGGATTTAAAATTTAAAAGAAGTACAAGAGTTTAATTTTAAAATAAACTCTTAAAACAAAACTAAATCTTGCTTTCTGATTGAGAACTGGCTTATACCTACATCCTACAAATCGAGGGTCTAACGTCATAGGGGCGTATGCGCCAAAAAGTAAATTTTACAGGAGAAATGAAAAACATTTAATTAATTTATCATAAAAGTTTGAAATATGCCTTTTAGGGATATATAATACCCCTAAAGAGTACATTTTTATCTTTTTTTGAATAATTAAACATTAACGATAAATGAATTAAACGTTTTTCATCTCTCCTGTAAAATTTACTTTTTGGCGGATACGCCCCTCTGACTGAGTTAGACCCTTGATATTATTTAGTTTTATTACAACTTACGAGTAGGTATAATAATAAAATTAATACAAAATCTAATTTCTTCAAAAAAAAAGTTTTTCTACAAATAAGTACCTATTTAGTTTTCAAAAATTGCATAGTGTTTTTTTTTTAGAAAATTGTTGAGCAAAGAGAGCAAAGCAAGAAGAGTTTCAATCAAAAGGGATAATTATAAATTATTCAGAAAACCCATTTGCTCTCATAGTAGTAACTAAAATTGTGCAAATAGCACATAATTTGCCATTCGCCAAAGATATAGTATTTGTTAACAGTACATCATCATGCGATTCACTAAATCATTGCTTAACGTTTTTACTGACACCTTGTCAAATTGGTGCAGTTCCTTTGGCAATAATTATAACCTCAGGACAGTCAGCATGTGATTATCAAGCAGGATTTGAACTGCTAAAGAACTCGGTGCCAAATTCATTTTGCGGGAAAGGTTTTCCTGAAATTTTTTATGACTGATGACTCCAATTCTGAAAGATGGGCTTTAAAATCTGTGTGGCCCAATTCCAAAACTTTGCTTTGTCGGTTCCATAATATGTTACAAGCGGTATAAGCGGACGATATTTTATCTACTTTTCAAAAAATTGAATTAAATTTGTCCGTTTTCCAAAAATTAAAAAAAAAAAAAATTTTTTTCAGGCATTTGGAATCTGTTTGTTATTTATTAATATAATTTTTTATACCTTTCTGGCATTTGACATTCTTTCTTCCATTTTCCAAGGATTTGAAATATTTTTTAATTTTTAACGGGAATTTGGAATCTGTTTGTTGTTATTTGATGATATTTTATCTATTTTTCAAAAATTTGATTTAAATTTGTCCGTTTTCCAAGGATATAAAAAAAAATTAAATTTTTTTCCAGGCATTTGGAATCTGTTCATTATTAAATATAAGTTTTTATACTTCCCTGTCATTTGACAATATTTTGTCGATTTTCCAAGAATTTGAAATATTTCTTAATTTTTTTCAGGTGTTTGAAATCTGTTAGTTATTTTACATATTTTTTTTATACATCCCTGGCATTTGACGTTATTCCGTTAATTTACCAAGGATTTGAAATAGTTTTTAATTTTTTCCAGGTGTTTGGAATCTGTTAGTTATTAGAAATCTGTTATTTTATATAAGTTTTTATACTTCCCCGGCATTTGACAATATTTTGTCCATTTTCTAAGGATTTGAAATATTTTTGCATTTTTTCTAGATATTTGAAATCTGTTAGTTATTTGACATAATTTTTATATACATCCCTGGCAATTGAAGGCATTTGGAATATGCTAGTTATTTAATTTAGGTTTTTATACTTTCCCGGAATTTGACAATATTTTGTCCATTTTCTAAGGATTTAAAATATTTTTTAATTTTTTCCAGGTGTTTGGAATCTCTTAGTTATTTCACATAATTTTTTTATACATCCCTGGCATTTGACGTTATTCCGTTAATTTACCAAGGATTTGAAATATTTTTTAATTTTTTCCAGTCATTTGGAATCTGTTAGTTATTTGACATAATTTTTTAATACCTCCCTGGCATTTGACGTTATTTTCTCCATTTTTTAAAAATTTTAAATATTTTTAAATTTTTTTCCAGGCATTTAGAATCTGTTACCTATTCGACATAATTTTTTTATACCTCCCTGGCAGTTGACGATATTTTATCTACTTTTCAAAAATTTGAATTAAATTTGTCCGTTTTCCAAGGATTTAAAATATTTTTTAATTTTTTTCCAAGCATTTGAAAAGTCTGTTAGTTTTTTGACATAATTTTTTATGCCGTTCTGGCATTTTTTCTATGCATTTGGAATCTGTTAGTTATTCGACATGATGTTTTATACCTCCCTGGCATTTGGCGTTATTTTGTCCATTTTCTGAAGATTTGAAATATTTTTTTATTTTTTTTCCAAGCATTTGAAATCTGTTACTTATTTAACATAACTTTTTATGCTGTTCTGGCATTTGACATTGTTTTGTGCGTTTTACGTTTTTAATACCTCCCTGGCATTCGCAAAAGCAGGAAAACAATGAGGCAAACGGAGAACATTTCAATAGGAAACTCGCTGGCACTTGCCGTTGTGTTATCCATTTTTTCAAGGATTTGAAACATATTTATCTGTTTTTCAAAGGATTTGAAATATTTTTTCATTTTTTCCATGCGTCTGAAATCTGTTAGTTATTCAATATAATTTTTTGATGCATCCCTGGAATTTGATGTTATTTTGTTTATTTTTCAAGGATTTAAATATTTTTTTCCAGGCATTTGAAATCTGTTAGTTATTTGACATAATTTTTTATGCCATTCTGGTATTTGACATTGTTTTGTCCATTTTCCAAGGATTTAAAATATTTTTTTATTTTTTACAAGCATTTGAAATCTGTTAGGTATTCGTCATAATGTTTGTATACCTTCCTGGCATTTGACGTGATTCTGTTTATTTTCCAAGGGTTTGAAATAAATTTGTCTGTTTTTCAAGGATCTAAAATATTTTTTAATTTTTTTCCAGGCATTTGGAATCTGTTAGATATTTGCCAAATTTTTTTATAACTCTCTGGTATTTGACGTTATTCTATTTATTTTTCAAGGATTTAAAATATTTTTTTAATTGTTTCCAGGCATTTGAAATCTGTTTGTTATTTGACATAATTTTTTATGCCTTTCTGGCATTTGACATTGTTTCGCCCATTTTCCAAGGATTTGAAATACATTTACCTGTCCGTTTCCAAGGATATAAACAAATTTTTAATTTTTTTTCAGGCATTTAGAATCTGTTAGTTATTCGACCTAAATTTTTTTATACCTTACTGGCATTTGACGTTATTTTGTCCATTTTCTAAGGATTTAAAATATTTTTTAATTTTTTCCATGCATTTGGAATCTGTTAATTATTAAATATAAGTTCTTATACTTCCCTGTCATTTGACAATAGTTTGTCGATTTTCCAAGGATTTGAAGTATTTCTTAGTTTTTTTTAGGCGTTTGGAATCTGTTAGTTATTTGACATAATTTTTTTATACCTCCCTGGCATTTGACGCTATTTTATCTATTTTTCAAAAATTTGAGATAAATTTGTCCGTTTTCCAAGGATATAAAAAAAATTAATTTTTTTCCAGGCATTTGGAATCTGTTAGTTATTTGACCTAATTTTTTTATATCTCACTGTTATTTGACGTTATTTTGTCTATTTTCCCTGGATTTCAAATATTTTTTAATTTTTTTCCAAGCATTTGAAATCTGTTAGTTTTTTGACATAATTTAAGCTGTTTTACCATTTGACATTATTTTGTCCATTTTCCAAGGATTTAAAATATTTTTTAATTTTTTACAGGCATTTGGAATCTGTTAGTAATTAGACATAATTTTTTATACCTGCCTGGTATTTGACGTTATTTTGTTCATTTTCCAAGGATCTAAAATATTTTTTTAATTTTGTCCAGTCATTTGGAATCTGTTAGTAATTAGACATAATTTTTTTATACCTGCCTGGTATTTGACGTTATTTTGTTTATTTTCCAAGGATTTGAAATAAATTTGTTTGTTTTGTTAAGTATTTAAAATATTTTTTATTATATTCCAGGCATTTGGCATCTGTTAGTTATTCGCCTTTTTTTTATGCCGTTTTGCCATTTGACATTGTTTTGTTCATTTTCCAAGGATTTAAAATATTTTTAATTTTTTTTCAGAAATAAATCTGCTAGCCATTTGACATAATTTTTTTATACTCTCATTTGACGTTATTTTGTCAATTTTCCAGGGATATCAAATATTTTTTAATTTTTTTCAGACGTTTGGAATCTGTTAGTTATTTGACATAAGTTTTTTATACATCCCTGGCATTTAACCTTATTCTGTTCATTTTCCAAAGATTTTAAATAAATTTGTCTGTTTCCCAATGATTTAAAATATTTTTTAATTTTTTCCACGCATTTGGAATCTGTTAGCTATTAAATATAAGTTTTTATGCTTCCTTGGTATTTGACATTGCTTTATCCATTTTCCAAGGATTTGAAATACATTTTCCTGTTTTCCAAGAGATTTGAAATATTTTTGAAATTTTTCCAGGCATTCGAAATCTGTTAGTTATTTGACATAATTTTTTCATACATCCCTGGCATTTGAATTTATTCTGTTCATTTTTAAAGGATTTAAATTAAATTTGTTCGTTTTCCAAGGATTTAAAATATTTTTTAATTTTTTCCAGGCATTTGGAATCTGTTAGCTATTAAATATAATTTTTTATGCTTTTCTGATATATGACATTGCTTTCTCCATTTTCCAAGGATTTAAAATACATTTTCCTGTTTTCCAAGGGATTTGAAATATTTTTAAAATTTTTCTAGGCATTTGGAATCTGTTAGTAATTCGACATATTTTTTTATTCCTCCCTGGCATTTGACCTTATTCTGTCTATTTTCCAAGGATTTAAAATAAATTTGTTCATTTTCCAAAAAATTAAATCATTTTTTATTTTTTTTTCCAGGCATTTGGCAAAAATTAGAAAAATTACAAAACATGAACAAATATTAGTAATAAACAAATATTATAATAAAAAAATACCAAAAAAAGAATTAAAACACTTCCTTGCATGTCCACACGATATTTTATTATGTTAAAGTTTTAAAAATAATTAACGTTGGTTTAATTATTAATGTTTTTTTTTTGTAAAATATAGGTTTTCCAAGAAGTTCACTAAGGGGATTTAAAAACACCCTATTTTAATGTTTTATTTTATTATACAAAGGCGTTTTTAATTTTTAAAAGTATTCATATTTATCTAAATATAATTTTTTTATTTTCTATGTATTGATTCTATTTAAATGTTGGTTTAATACTTTTTTTTTGAACATGTTTTTTTAAATTTTTACATATACTAGAAATATAATGATTTCTAAGAGTGTGTCATACATAAATGTTATTAAAACAATAAAAAAGTTTTAACATTAAAAATATGCAATAAAATATTTAAAAACTTTGATATTAGTGCTTTAAAACATTTAATGCTTTTGAATTTATTTTTTCAAATTATTTTAGTGTATAACAAGAAAATATATTTTAAAAAAAACATTAAAAGAGTGCATTAATGGCGACGATTTAATGTTAAAAATGATGCAAAAAAAATCTGTTAGTTATTGAATATAAGTTTTTATGCTTCGCTGTCATTTGACAATATTTTGTCGATTTTTCAAGGATTTGAAATATTTTTTAATTTTTTTCCAGGCATTTGGAATCTGTTAATTACTCGACATAATTTTTTGATACCTCCCTGGCATATGACGTTATTCTGTTCATTTTTCAAATAAATTTGTCTGTTTTCGCAAGGATTCAAATTATTTTTGTATTTGTTCCAGGCATTTAAAATCTGTTAGTTATTTGACATCATTTTTTATACCTCCCTGGCATTTGACGTTATTTCGTCCATTTTCCAAGGATTTTAAATAAATTTGTCAATTTTCCCAAGGATTTAAAATATTTTTTAAATATTTTTCAGATATTTGTAGTCTGATAGTTATTTAATATAATTTTCATGGCATTTAACAATAAGCCAAGTTTAAATAAATTTTTTTCAAATGTAAAATGAATGAGTGATAGTTGGTTCGGTAATTAGCACACATCAGTAATAATACCTGAATAAAAACAAGATAAAATCTGCAATATAATTAACCGTCAATAGGCATTAAATTCCCACTCGAAAGCAGGAAAACAATGAGGCAAACGGAGAACATTTCAATAGGAAACTCTTGTCAGCTACCCCGCTTTTCCTACACTCATTGTGAATACTTAATAGACGCAACTAAGGGTTCCAAGACTCAATTCGGCTTCAATTATTTATCTTTCTTGGCACGTTGAGAAAACAGGGGCTTGGAACAATAATACCTGAATATATTGAATTTTGATTCATAACCCTTTGGTTGACTATTGCTATACAGTAGAATATTGATAAAATAACAAAAGTGTTTCAAACTGTAAAAGCAAACCAACTTTAAAGTCTCTCGCATTGCATATGGTAGTTAAAAGCTAATATTCCTCATCCAATATACAAAAGGTGTGTTGCCTTTGTAATGTAAGGCAAATATAATTTAAGTTAATACAATAACAGAACGAAACGGGGTCGGTGTTCATTTCTAACAGAAACTTGTATTAAATTATCCTTAATAAACAGTAAGACTAACCGAGAAAATTGCTGTTCCCCCGGAATTAGTAAACTTTGTTATTGCATTAACGGGGTTTTATGTCTGGACGCAAACAAGATTTAAAATTTCCCGCCATTGTTTATTCTTCCGTTTATTAACGGCGCTGGTTTAATGAAGCAGTGCGTGTTAAGGCCGGTCACTTTGGAATTAGAGTTTTGATGTTTTCTTCCTTGACAGCATGCATTCTTTAGAAATTTTGTATGTTTTTGTTTTATTCTTAAATTATTTATAAAAAAAAAAAGGATGTCTATCGTAACGACTATATAGTTTCAATCATTTTATTTGTACCCCCTTTTATTTTGGAAATATTTAATTTATTTTTTTTAGTTTATGGAAATATTTTTAAGTTTATAATGAATTGATACAAGTATTACTTCTTATACTTGCATAATTAAGGCTAAATAAATGCTTTAACATGATTTTCTAAGGATCTGAAATAATTTTTTAGGCCTCCCTGGCATTGATATTCATTTGTCTGTTTTCGAAGGATTTGAAATAATTTACCATATTTTTCAGCCTTTCCGAGTCTATAGAATAGACTCTATGTATATGTACTTCAATATCTTTTAGGCATTTAATGTTTTTTTAATGTTTTATGGGAATTTGAATAAATTTTTTATAGTTTCCAGGCTTTGAGAATCTCCTAGTTATTCCCCATAATTCGTTAGTCGTCTTGGCATTATCTTTTTCTTAGTTTTCAAGGATTTAAAGTAGTTTTTCCTGTTTTTCCGTTTTTTTGGACTTTTGGAAATTTTCGATGTCTTTTTGTATCGTTTGTAATATTATTGGGTTAGGGGATCAATAAAATAAAGGTCCAATCCTATTTAAGCTTGCCAACGTTTCAGGGCGTTAAAATACACGCGTGTTTTTGTACAATTAAAATTTAATTATAATTGAAATTAAAATAAATAAAACTGATTTTCCTCATTGTAGTAAAATCAACGTGCACTTGGAATATAAACGAGAAAAAAAAGACGGATATTACAACAATGAGAAAAATAAATAAAAATACGCCTTTTTGTCTATTTTCCAGATACTATTTTTTTTTCCATGATCTTGGGTTTTAAAATATTTTTTTTAATGTTTTTGGATTTCAGTTCTGTTTAATATTAGTTTTTACGTCTTTCTGGCATTTGATGTTGTTTTGTTCATTTTCCAAGGATTTGAAATATATTTTTTCTGTTTTCCAAGGATTTAAAATATATTGTATTTTCTTTCATGCATTTGGAATCTGTTAGTCATTTGACATAATTTTTTATGCCTCCCTGGCATTTGACATAGTTTTGTGCATTTGCTCAGAATTTGAAATACATTTATATATTTTTCAAAGGATTTGAAATATTTTTTAATTTTTCCCTAGTAGTTTGGAATCTGTTAGTTATTCGGTATAATTTTTTATATCTCCCTGGCACTTGACGTTATTTGGTCCATTTTTCAAGGATTGTAAATATTTTTAAATTTTTTTCAGGCATTTAGAATCTATTAGTCATTCGACATAATTTTTTATCCTTTTCTGGCATTTGACATTGTTTTGTCGATTTCCTAAGGATTTGAAATATATGTGTATGTTTTATAAGGATTTAAATTTTGTTTTTGTAATTTTTTCCAAGCATTTAGAATCTGTTAGTTATTTGAAATAATTTTTTTATAACTTCCCGGCATTTGACGTTATTCTATTCATTTTTTAAAGAATTTGACATAATTTTTATTTTTTTTTCAAGCATTTGACATTGTTTTGTTCATTTTCCGAGGATTTTAAATATATTTATCTGTTCTCCAAAGGATTTGAAATATTTTTTAATTTTTTCTAGGCATTTGAAATCTGTTAGTTATTCGATATCATTTTTTTATGCCTCCCTGGCATTTTAAATTATTTTGTCCATATTCCAAGTATTTGAAATAAATTTGTCTGTTTTCTAAAGAATTTGAAATATTTTCTAATTTTTTTCAGGCATTTGAAATCTGTTAGTTATTTGACAAAATTGTTTTATACCTCTCTGGCAATGGACGTTATTTTATTCATTTTTCAAGGATTTGACAATTTTTTTAATTTTTTTCAGGCATTTAGAATCTGTTAGTCATTCGGCATAATTTTTTATGCCTCCCTGGCATTTGACACTGTTTTGTCCATTTACCAAGAATTTGAAATAAATTTGTCTGTTTTCTAAAGTATTTGAAATATTTTCTAATTTTTTCCAGGCATTTGGAATTTGTCAGTTATTCCACATATTTTTTTTATACTTCTTGGCATTTGACGTTATTTTATCAAATTTTCCAAGGATTTGAAATACTTTTGTCTGTTTTTCAAGGAATTTAAAATATTTTTTCCAGGCATTTAAATTCTGTTAGTTATAATATGACATAATTTTTTATACCTCTCTGGCAATGGATGTTATTTTGTTCATTTTTCAAGGATTTTAAAAACATTTATCTGTTTTTCAAGGCATTTAAAATTTGTTAGTCATTCGACATAATTTTTTATGCTGTTCTGTCATTTGACATTGTTTTGTCCATTTGCCAAGAACTTGAAATACATTTGTATATTTTACAAAGGATTTGAAATATTTTTTTATTTTTTCCAAACAGTTGAAATGTGTTAGTTATTCCACACAATTTTTTTATACTTCCTTGGCATTTGACGTTATTTTATCCATTTTCCAAGGATTTTAAATACTTTTGTCTGTTTGCCAAAAAATTTAAAATATTTTTTTCATTTTTTCCAAGCATTTAAATTCTGTTACTTATATTAGATAATTTTTTTTATACCTCTCTGGCAATAGACGTTATTTTGTTCATTTCTCAAGGATTTTAAAAACATTTATCTGTTCTCCAAAAGATTTGAAATAATTTTTAATTTTTTTCAAGCATTTGGAATTTGTTGGTTATTTGATATAATTATACTTCCCTGGCATTTGAAGTTATTTTGTCTATTTTCAAGGTTTTAAAATAAATTTGTCTGTTTTCCAAAGGATTTGAAATATTTCCTAATTCTGTCCAGGCATTTGGAATCTGTTTATTATCCGAAATAATGTTTTTATACCTTCCTAAAACTTGACGTTATTTTGTCCATTTTCCAAGGATTTTATTTGTTTTTCAAAGGATTTAAAATAATTTTTAATTTTTTTCCAGGCATTCAATATCATTTTTGTCCATTTTCCAAGAATTTGACATAGATTTGTCTGTTTTCTAAAGGATTTAAACCATTTTTCCATTTTTTCTAGGCATTTGAAATCTGTTAGTTATTCGATATAATTTTTTTATACCTCCCTGGCATTTGAAGTTATTTTGTCCATTTTCTAAGGATTTGAAATAAATTTGTCTGTTTTCTAAAGGATTCGAAATATTTTCTAATTTTTTCCAGGTATTTAGAATTTGTTAGTTATTCCACATAATTTTTTATGCTTCCCTAACATTCGACGTTATTTTGTCCATTTTCCAAGGATTTGAAATACATTTATTAGTTTTCCAAAGAATTTAAAAAAATTTTAAAATGTTTTTCAGGCATTTGAATTCTCTTAGTTATATGACATAATTTTTGTATACCTCTCTGGCAATGGACGTTATTTTGTAAATTTTTCAAAGATTTTAAATACATTTATCTGTTCTCCAAAGGATTTGAAATATTTTTTAAATTTTTCCAGGCATTTGAAATATGTTAGGTATTTGACATAATTATACCTTCCTTGCATTTGAAGTTATTTTATCTATTTGCCAAGGTTTTAAAATAAATTTGTCTATTTTCCAAGGAATTTGAAATATTTTCTAATTTTTTCCAGGTATTTGGAATCTGTTAGTTATCTAATATAATTTTTTTATACCTTCCTGGCATTTGAAGTTATTTTGTCCATTTTCCAAGGATTTGAAATAAATTTGTCTATTTTCTATAGGATTTGAAATATTTTTTAATTTTTTCTAGGCATTTGGAATCTGTTAGTTATTCGATATAATTTTTTCATACCTCCCTGGCATTTGAAGTTATTTTGTCCATTTTCTAAGGATTTGAAATAAATTTGTCTGTTTTCTAAAGGATTCGAAATATTTTCTAATTTTTTCCAGGCATTTAGAATTTGTTAGTTATTCCACATAATTTTTTATGCTTCCCTAACATTCGACGTTATTTTGTCCATTTTCCAAGGATTTGAAATACATTTATTAGTTTTCCAAAGAATTAAAAAAAATTTTAAAATGTTTTTCAGGCATTTGAATTCTCTTATTTATATGACATAATTTTTGTATACCTCTCTGGCAATGGACGTTATTTTGTTCATTTTTCAAAGATTTTAAATACATTTATCTGTTCTCCAAAGGATTTGAAATATTTTTTAAATTTTTCCAGGCATTTGAAATATGTTAGGTATTTGACATAATTATACCTTTCTTGCATTTGAAGTTATTTTATCTATTTGCCAAGGTTTTAAAATAAATTTGTCTGTTTTCCAAAGGATTTGAAATATTTTCTAATTTTTTCCAGGTATTTGGAATCTGTTAGTTATTCAATATAATTTTTTTATACCTCCCTGGCATTTGAAGTTATTTTGTCCATTTTCCAAGGATTTGAAATAAATTTGTCTGTTTTCTATAGGATTTGAAATATTTTTTAATTTTTTCTAGGCATTTGGAATCTGTTAGTTATTCGATATAATTTTTTCATACCTCCCTGGCATTTGAAGTTATTTTGTCCATTTTCCAAGGATTTGAAATAAATTTGTCTGTTTTCTAAAGGATTTGAAATATTTGTTTATTTTTTCCAGGCGTTTGGAATCTGTTAGTTATTCGTGATCATTTTTTTATACTTCCCTGGCATTTGACGTTATTTTATCCATTTTCCAAGGATTTGAAATATTTTTGTCTGTTTTCCAAAGAATTTAAAATATTTTTTTCATTTTTTCCAGGCATTTGAATTTTGTTAGTTATATGACATAATTTTTTTATACCTCTCTGGCAATGTATGTTATTTTGTTTCTTTTCAAGGATTTCAAATACAATTACCTGTTCTCTAAAAGATTTGAAATATTTTTCAATTTTTTTCAGGCATTTGGAATTTGTTAGTTATTCTACATAATTTTTTATGCCTCCCTGACATTTGACATTATTTTGTCGATATTCCAAGGATTTGAAATAATTTTGACTGTTCCCAAGATTTTAAAACATTTTTTCATATTTTCCATGCATTTAAAATCTGTTGTTACTTGACATAATTTTTTACACCCTTTTTATCACATGGAATTAAATAATTTCCTTTGATCTATTTGGGTTTGTTCTATAAAATAGTATCAGCTTATAGCAAAATCGTAAATTTCTTAAACCATTGAATGAAATAACTAACAATCGCGTAATTTTTAATTAAAATTACTTACATTTTCGCTTTTATTTCCTTTGTAGCATAGAACTCGAAGCGGCAAGGTTCCATCAAACGTTTATTTTGACAAAATCGTTAAATCCCTCCAAAAATTGTTTGATCTAAATTATCTGTAGCGCCGTATTGGCGTACAAAGCGAATTGAAAAGATCAAATTTATCGCTTCGTTATCTTTACATTTTTGTTCAAATTAATTAAATCTGTTTTGAGAATTTACCGAAAACCCATTCGGGACAGACCGACGAGTTTTATTGTTTTGTTTCCCGATGGTGTTAGATTTTATGTCGTGCCTATACCCGCATAAGTCCATTCATCATTTTTCAATTACGAACCCACTCACATATATATAAGAGAAAATGGTTGTTCGGTATCAAAACTTTCAATTAATTTACTGAATTAATTATAATTAGGTTTCAAAGGAGCTTTTTGCTTTTGGGTTTATTAAAATATTCATATTAAATTACAATATAAAGGTCAATCCGATATTCTTCGTTGCCAGTCACTAGTGAAAACTAGAGTAAAATCGGACCGTTTAATACTTAATAGTGGACACTTTTGTGAAGATGGTTTTATTTGAAAATTTGTCATCTTAATCGGTTTAAATAATGCTTACTTGTAAAAAAATGCTTTTACTTAAAATAGTGTTTTTAGTGAATTCTTTTTAATGTAATTTGTTACAATTTAAGTGATTTCTATGAAGTAAGGATATAATTAAAAAAGAGCAATTAATTTTGCAATAAAATTAGTCAGAAGTTATTGTCAGTTTACTTATGGTATTACTTGTATACACCTACATTTTGTTTTCACTTTAGTTGCAGCCTTGGCGTATTTTTTGAATTGTTTTTTAAATTGTTCTCTAGCCAGTAGTAAAAACCAGAGCAAAATCGAACAAATCGAGAATGAACAGTGAACACTTGGAAAGTTTTTGTTTAAGAATTCGTTACCTTCATCAATTTAAATAAGGTTTAATAATGACTATTTAAATAAATAAACCACTATTACTTGAAATAGTGTTCCAATGTTCTTTTTATATATAATCTATTATAATTTAAATGATTGTTATAACCTATCGAAATTAGGATGAAATTGAACTAACAGTAACAAGAGTCGCGTTATAAATAAAATTAGTCAGAAAAATGTTAATGTCATATTTAGTGACACTAAAAAATATTTCCACTTTAGTTAGTGCATTAGTGTTTTTTTTTTTTGTTGTAATTATTGCTTAAGAGTGTTTTTGAGTCTCCAGTGGAGACTATAGTAAAATCGGATCAATTAATACTTAACAGTGGACAAGATGTTTGTTTGAAAATTCGTTTATATTTATTAGCGTATTCGTTAGCGTCAAGCGATATTTTTGTTAATAATCAATAATCTTGTAGTTCTATGTTATTATTTGATTTATTATAATATTGAGATACATATACAAGCTTCTTATTATATTAATAATAATATGGGCAACGCGATGCGATGCCACTGTCTAAGAAATGCAAGTCCAGGGGCCTGTTTCATAAAAAATATTAGTCCAATATTATTGGCAAAAATCTAGTAATATTAGTTTACATTATCAATTTATGTTTCATAAACTTATTAGATAATATTATTAATTATTAGCGTATTGGTTAATAAATTAGTACATTTTATTAGGATAATTTGAGAACTGTTTCATAAATACCTAGACTTCATAAATTTTACTAATAAAATTGATGTATTTTTATGAGTGTTTTTAGCATAATAATGTGAGTTAGAATAATAGAGTTAATTTGCAAAAGTTTACAAAATGGGCGATTCTGAATCAAGTGACGAGGAAGAGAGAGTTTTTGTGAGAAGACCAAGAATATTTAGGGAACGAATTTCCTATTTTTATATAGAAGATACTTATGAATTTAAGGAACGATTTAGGTTACCTAGTGCGAAGTTCTACGTAATTTTAAAGAGAATAGAACAACAACTAGCCCACGATACAAGGCGAAATTACGCGTTAACGCCGAAACAGCAACTAATGGTTGCTTTACATTGGCTTGGAAGTGGCATGCAGTATCACAGTGCAGGAGATATGCATGGCATCTCAAAAGCTACAGTATGCCGTATAGTTCACAAAGTTGTTCTATCTATTAACAGAACCATGCTTAGAGAAACCGTTTGTTGGCCCGATGATATTGGAAGAGTTATGTATCAATTTAAACAAATTGCTGGTATGCCGCTTGTTTGTGGAGCAGTTGATGGAACACTTATTAAAGTTGATGCACCTAGTTTACATGAACCAGCTTTTGTTGATCGCCATGGAAACCACTCTTTAAATATTATGCTTGTTTGTGGTCCTTCGTTAAAATTTTACTACGTTTCCGCTAACTGGCCTGGTAGCGTAAGTGATGCGAGAGTTCTGCGAACTAGTTCATTATTCCAAAGAATGGAAAACGGTTGGCGACCATTTCCAGGATCTGTATTGCTGGGAGACTCCATTTATCCACTTAAATCATGGCTTATTCCACCTCTTTTACGAAATGACGGTGACGCTTCGCACATGCGATTTCTAAGAGCTCATAAAACGACTCGCAGAGTAGTTGAATGTGCTATAGGCATTTTAAAAGAAAAATTTCCTTGCCTCAATTATGTTCGACTGAGAAATACAGTGTTTGCTTGCGAAATGATAAAATGTTGCGTCACTCTTTGCAACATATCAAAAGCAGATAACGAACAATATAACATAGAGGAGGAAGAAAATGCCAATGATGACAACATAGATGCAGAAGAACAAGATGAAATAGATATAGGAGCTGAGGAGAAACTTAACTATTTTTACAATTATTTTCGTAATAATTAATTAAAATATAGGACAATAAAAGAAAGGTTAGGACGTATAAAAGAAACTACAATATATTTTTTTAAATGCAAAATTGTTCTTTATTTACCTTTTTTATTTAGATAGATAACAATTTTTTTTAAATCAGTCATAGTTTTTCATTAATACCGATTACATCACCTTCTTCATTTAAAATATATTCAGTGATATTTTGTGTGTCCTTTTGCTCTTCAATATGGCTTGTAAGGTTACAGTGACTTACATTAAGTGACCTTTCTTTATCCCACACTTCCAACTCCAATTTTCGGACTTCTAGTTCAAGTTTTTTTCTCTTGAGGTCCTCGAGGTATTTTGTTTCATTGGAATTTTGGACAATGATTTTTCTCTTAAGACATCCTGCAACCGAAAACAATTAATTTTAGTAAAAAGGTCAAATCAAATGATGGAAAAAGGACAGTGTAGGGAACGATAAATACACGCTTGGAAAACTTACTTGGAAAGGTTACTTTCTATGCACAAAAATAAACGAGTTTTTTGGTGGAAAAATAAAAAATATAAGTAATAATCTTTTTATGAGGACAGTCTTTATCGAGGTCTTTATCTAATGGAAATGTATTTTTGTCCAGCTGTAGCCTTCTATCCAAAGCCAGCTGGAATTGAAAATTAATTTAGGAACTATCGATAATAACCTCTTGTTAACTTTTGGGACTTCAGCAGTGGGCTTACGACATCTTCAAATGTATTTCCCACATCCTCTTTTATCTCTGTTACATCAGGTAATGTCTCAGTATTAGTCGGTAGAGTTTGGGTTACAACCTCTTCCTCCATTGAATCCGCGACCCCGATTCCTTCTATAACTGGAGAGTTTTTTCCAATTATATCAATTACTAGCTTGTCGGTGTCATCAAGTTTCGAATCGGGGCCGCCATCTGATCCAGTTTTTTTTGCGTTATCAAGTTTGATCTAAAAAATATCTTCAACTAAAATACAAAGTATATTAGTTTTTATTTTAAATTAGAGCGTTAGCACTGCATTGTAGCGTAATAAAACAATTGCATGAATATTTTTTTAATAAAATTGCTGAGCAAGAGTAATAAAGTTCTATTTTTTTAAGTGCCTACATTGAAAAAAAACGGATGCTAATGAAATTAATACCATCATGCGATCCCTTCAAAATAAGAAAATAAAAAAATATACAAAATTGTCCAAAAATAACTTAAAAATTGTTTTTTCCCGTTTTTTTGGACCAAAAAACATTTTTTTTTTGTTTTGGGTAAAAATGGTATTATCACTTTCGTTATTTATCATGAATAAAATAAATTTTTCCTCTCTTCCTCTTGAAGCCCAATTCATAAACTTTGCGCCTTGCGTTTAGTACGTAAAGCTCATGAACTGGATCTGATTCGACTCACCCCACTTTTGAGATTTTACTCATAGGCAACGCAAAATATTAAGCCGTTTAAAAGTTATTACTTAACACGCACATACTAGATTTTTAAAAAAAAACAGACACGATTTTTTTCCTCTAAACCGACTTTTACGACGTTTTAGGACTTTGTGAGATATCTAAACCACTTATATGGTTACGGATTATTATAGTGTATCTTAATACACTATAATAATCCGTTTGTATACAAACGGATTATAATGCGGAAGTAATAAGTTACTTACCATTGTTCGGTTCCGAATATTAGGCCAAGTAGCATCACGCACGTAGGTGTAGTCTTTCTCGCATGTAATCAATCCAATAGAAACCGCATAGTCCCTAACTTCCATCCATGCGGATCTTTTTGTTTCCTTGGTCAGTGTGGTAGAAAACTGTCCAAATAGACTATCTTTCATGTCTTTAATTTTTCGGAGAAAGTTTTGTTGCTTAACTTGCTTTTCCGATCTTTTACTTCTTATTTTAGACATTATGCAAATTTAACGCCACTTAATGGAACCGCACCGCAAATTATGACATAACCTCACTAACTTGTAAACAGCTGACTAGTAAAATAATATTATTAGTCTTCACTTTTATTAGTCTAATATATATTTTTATGAAACAGAAAAAAGCATACTAATATTATTAATTTATGAGACTAATATTAATAGCTAATATTATCAGTATGGTTTATGAAACAGGCCGCAGGTAGTGATTCTAAGCAATGCGATGCGTTGGTAAAAATAACAGAAATATTTACCAGCGATCAGTAGAGAATGATTACGTGCCTTGTTTGAAACGGTTGTTGTGCGTCTCCGGTAAAAATAATATTTTTCTCTAACTTCAGAAGTGGAATAAAAAATCCCAAATATATGTGCCGTTTTGCTGTTTATATTGTGCATTGTGAGTTATCCCTAACATAATTTATTTATGTGTTATTTAATTTTTGTGTGGCGTCCCAAACGTTAAAATTATAGTGTGTACTAAAATGGGGGAAGAAAATTCGGTTGCGTCCACTTTAGAGACTTTATTACGTGGCCTATTGGACCGAGTGGATTCGCGAGCAAATAATAGCGTTCCTGGTAATGTGCCCTCTGTGTCTTATGACTCTATAAAGTTACTTACTTTTGTTCCTGGAAGAGACGAACCGCAAAGATGGATTGATGATATTTCTTGGCTACTGATTTATGTTGGAACGATGGTATTCTGATGGGCAGAATTGCAAACTGTTTTGAAGGAGAGGCAGGTGAGTGGTTTTCTAATTGGGCTCCTATAGATCACCGTTCTTGGGTTAACCTAAAGCGAGATTTATGTGAAAGTTTTGCGGATTGTACTAATTTTGGGAAATTAGCACATAATGTTTACTTCTGATGGATGTCCATCTTATGGCTTTTATGGTCGCATGAAACTACAGAAAATAATTTTTTTGCATGTACTTTTTTCTCAAGAACAGCTGATAAATTTAATTTCTTTTGGGGTAAAAGATTATGTTTTGCAGGCACAGTTAACACAGTCAGGTCATGAATATACTGACTTCTTTGATTGCTCATTTATCACGTATTCAGTTTAAACCAAATAATCGACGTGACAACCAAAACAAAGCTGTTAATATTGCTCATAACTAACAATAATGTCTCATCTGGTAATATAAATATTATCAAATGCTTTAAATGTGGAAAACTAGGCCACCGAAAAATATCTTGTCCAGAGCGAGGTGTAAAACGGGATATCACTCCAACTCCCAGTACTTCGAAATCCTTTAATGATACAATAAGTAGTTTTTGCAAGAAAACTGGACATATATCTTCTGGATAAATATCTTCGTTGCATATTTTGAAACAAAAGTTAATCAAAGGAGTAGGCAATGATAATTCCTTTCATTCCAAATATGCTATCGAAACTAAAATATTTTTAAATAAAGAAGTTTTTGTGCTGAAAATATTTGTTGTTCCGAATGACGTAATTTATTGTGATATTATAATAGGGTTAGATTTTTTGAGACATAATATTTACGTACAATCAGTGTGTACCGTCTTTACATTTTCAGTCCCTTGAATTGGGTTTAGATTTAGTTCAAAATCAACTTAATTTTCTACTTAATGAATTTCAAGATATTTTTACTAGTGGAAATAAGGTTTCTTCATTAATCACCACTGGGGAATTCAAAATACGCCTCACATCAAATAAGGAAATCAAATTTTGACCTTACCGTCTATCAGTCACTGAAAGAGAGACAGTGCAAAATATAGTTCAAGATCTTTTGAATAATTCCATAATTCAACCATCTCACTCACCATATGCCAGTCCCGTACTTTTGGTGAAGAAAAAAAATGGTGAGCCGCGCCTAGTTTGTGATTTTAGGGCTTTAAATCGTATCACTGTGAAAGATCGATTTCCCCTTCCCGATCAAATTGATCGTTTAAGTGGCTGTAGGTATTTTACTGCTTTAGATATGGCCGCTGGATTCCATCGAATTAAAGTTCATCCTGAATCAATAGAAAAATTAGCATTTATTACACCCGACGGCCAGTACGAGTATTTGCGTATGCCATTTAGCCTCGCGAATGCCCCCTCCATTTTTCAAAGGGCTATAAATCTTGCTTTACAGGATAAAATTAAAGTCCAGTTCAGAGATCTATTAGAATCTTTGATGTGTCGCAGATGCCGCACTAACTAGTCCGTGCGTCTATGTCGTATTTATTGTCGCATGATATACATGTTTAAATGGCAAAATTTTATATAATTTATCTATGAAATCATTTTAAATATACATAAAACCTCATGTTGTACACTATTTTTTATTTGTCTTTCAAAAATGTCAATTTTTAAAAAGAAAATAATATCATAAGAAAATAATATCAAAAAATTGACCGCGGACTAAAATCCAAGCATTTTACAAATCATTTTAAACACTTGCAGCACTCCCAGACTGTCACCTCTTTTTAGCTAGTCTATTAAACAAAGATAAAACACCTGCGATCTGGCGATTCCTACCTTAAGTTGTGACAAAGTGATTGTGTATCTCTCTCTATCCCACTGATTTTGAGGATTACGGGGCCGTACGCAGATAAATTTTTGGACCGTTTTTGTATTATTTTCGTCGTGTTTTTAAAGAGATATTTACGGATGGGTCTATCGCCTTTAAAATAGTTGTTGGATGGGTCTATCACCTTTAATAGTTGGGGGCGGAGTCATGTGAGGTTATTATTTGATGTGTTTTGCCGGTTTTGCTTTTTTACACGTTTATTAAAGTGGAGAATTTGGCCTATATTCATCTAAATTTTTTGCAGTTTTTAATGTGAGGAAGTGTGTTTTTTTATTTGTGATTGTGGATTTGTTTTAATATTATACTTAAAGACCTTAAAATGTTTCGACCCTGGGAAAATAGGCAGGAAAATTTGGCAAATGAAGACGACAGTGTTTGTGCCGGCTTATAGAGACCGTGGGTGCAACAATAAGAGTGGTGAAAACAATAAAAGTGATCTGGACAGTGATTTAGACTCATATAGTTCTGATGGTTCATTTTCTTGTATTGAGGAAGCAGAGGAAGAAGCCAGGGAAGTAAAAGCTATAGGGGAAAATCAAGGGGTTTTAAAACGTAATTGTTTAAGTACAGCCGCCAAACAAATTTGTTTAAATGTCTATATCAATCTAAGGAATGATCCTCAGATCACAAATGATTGTAGTGCTTCGCAAAAAACAGCGTTTTTAACAGGGGTTCCATATAGTACAATATGCTATTTTGTAATAAAAGGGATTAAAGACAGAAAAAAAAGGAAAGATGCAGGACAATCAAAGGGACTTGACATGGACATTGCGAAATTGCTAAGGGAAGTTGTGTATTCTAAATACAAAAACAACGAGGTTCCAACTATAGAGACGGTAAAGGACACCTTATCGGCAAGGGACAAACATTTCACAGTCTCAACCTTGCGGAGATACCTAATTAAACTTGGATTTAAATTTAAGATGGTTAAAAAAAGGGCTGCTGTAATGGAAAGTACTCGAATTATCAGGTGGCGTATAGAATATTTGGAAAATATTAAAAAATTTCGGGAGGAAGAAAGATCCATATATTATTTAGATGAAATCTGGTATGATACACATGACATGGCAAAAAAGTTGGACTGATAGTTCTAACAAATGTGTCCTAAAAGATGTTCCACCGAACAGAGGATCTCGGATGATCATTATTCATTGTGGTTCAAAAGAAGGTTGGGTGAAAGATGGACTGAAATTGTGTGGCAAAAAAATAGAAGAGTGCAATGTAGACTATCATAGAAACATGCATGCAGATATATTTGAAACCTGGTTTGAGAAAACATTAATTCCAAATTTAAAGGAAAACAGTGTCATTGTTATGGATAATGCATCATACCATTCAAGGCTTTCTGAGAAAATCCCAAACACATCTTCCCATAAATTGGAAATTGAGACATTTTTATTAAAACATGATCTCTATTTTCATGAATCTTATACAAATAAACAATTATTGGAAGTTGTAAATACCAAATCATGGGAAAAGCAGTATGTAGTAGATAACATAGCTAAAAAGTATGGTCATACTGTCCTCAGACTTCCTCCATATTATTGTGTATTTAATCCTATCGAGTTGATTTGGGGACAACTAAAAAGGAGAATTCGCAGGAAAAATAAGTATCCAAAATTTGATAAAAAAGTTATAAATTTGATTAAGGAGGAAGTTATGAATTTAGGAAAGGAAAAGTGGAGAAAGTCTGAGGTAAAAATTATAAGATATGAAGAGGAATATCGTAATTTGCATCAGATTATTTTGAATGAAGGCGATCGTTTCATTATAAATTGGGATAATGATGAATCTGATGCAGAAATTGAAGATCTGTGGCTAAACTAGTTATTGTTGCATATGGTAAGACAACCCTTTTTTTATTAATTAAACAAGTTAATTTTTTTTTTACAGTTTTACAGTTTACTGTCTTTGTTTGTCCTTCAGCGATACAAAAAAGACTGCTTCTTCCTGCATTCTCTGGGAAAAAGTCCCTTTTTTGCCATAGTAAGAAAACCATTTTTTTACTAATTAAACCAGTTAACATATTTTTTTTTACAGTTTACTGCCTCTGTTTGTCCTTCAGCGATACAATAAAGACTGCTTCTTCCTGCATTCTCTGGGAAAAAGTCCCTTTTTTTCCATAGTAAGAAAACCATTTTTTTACTAATTAAACCAGTTAACATATTTTTTTTTACAGTTTACTGCCTCTGTTTGTCCTTCAGCGATACAATAAAGACTGCTTCTTCCTGCATTCTTTGGGAAAAAGTCCCTTTTTTGCCATAGTAAGAAAACCCTTTTTTTATTAATTAAACAAGTTTAATTTTTTTTTACAGTTTTTTGTCCATGATTTGTCTAATGAGACATTATAAACCCAGTTTAATTTTTTTTTTACAGTTACTACCACACTTGTTCTGTCTCAGAGAGGCAAGACTACTTCTTTCATAATTCACTGGAAGAAAAAAGCCTATTTTACATCTGAGTTGTAATTATTTTAAAAAAAATTGTAAATTTATTATTAATTTAATTTAAAAATTATTTCTGCTACTCGTGTACACTTTTTAAATCTGTTTTAGTATCCAAATGCTTTATTGCGACTGTGCGAGATGAAGTTGGAATCCATAGCGGCAACAAAGAAACTGGTTCCTTCCTTAATGGAAGAAACTGCTAAAGAAAAAAAGGAAAAATTGAGTTTAGAAAATTGTATTAACTCTTTGGGCCAGATTCAAATGAGTAATTTTAAGATTTTGTATAAGAATTTTAGTTTTTAGTATAAGCATTTATTTTTGTTAATTTTCATCTAATCTCTCCTATTATGCACAATAGCTATATATGAGGCAAACAAATTAATAAATATTACATTCAGGATGCAAAGTGTGTTTTTTTTATAAGTAAAACTTGTGTCTTTAACACACATAAGATATAGACAGATAGATTATTTTTAATGTAAAAGCTTATTTAAAAAAATATACTTCCACTTTTCTGACTACATAATTACTTTTTATAAAAAGAAGTTGGTACTAAATATAGAGATAAGGGTTTTCATGAGTATATTATTATAATAATATATCATAATATGTATTAATTAAAAAAAACCAATAATAAAAGACATTGAATGTGGCAGCCAAAATCCCCGTTAATAATAACCACCAAATAAAAATAAATCTCAATACCCAAAAAAAGGAAATTATAAAATTTGAAGATAAACCAAAACATTTTACCCTTTTGTGTCAAAAAGTAAATTTTTAATGCCTTAATCCACAGAATAAATGGGTCTAAGTAATTCGTACCACCTATTCTCTCATCACTTGTTGTAAATATCCCACTGATGGCGCTAAAAACTAAATTTATTAAATTAAAATTTTTGGTTAGACTCATTTTACGTGCTTAAATCTTATATTTAAATAAAATATTATCTTGCTATCAACTATCCTGAATTTCTAACGAAATAAAACTAAACCGAAAAATCCCCAATAATAAAGTTTTAAATACAAATAAATTTTAAGGCCGGACCTGTGCAACTTTTCACGCTTGAGTGACTGTGATTGAGGTCAGACGTTTAACAAAATAGTACGTGGGCGCATGTAGTCAAATTTTAGGAATCAAATGTATAAATTCTTAAAAAAATGCTTAAAACATTTATTTCTTTTATGGAATGATAAAATATCGCTTAGAATATTACTTTATGACTCTTTCCAAATAAAATTTTGCGATTTAAACATGCATGTCGTCTGACAATTCAAGCAACACCGGCACACGTACTATTCGCGGAACATCAAAGATTCTAATAGATCTGTGAACTGAACTATACAAGAGGTTTAGTTTTGGTGTATTTAGACGATATTCTGATTCCGTCTACTACCCTTGAAGAAGGCTTAACAAATCTACGAAAAGTTTTTGTGACTTTAAGGCCTCATGGATTTTCCATAAATTTGAATAAATGAAGAAGAAATTGAGTATTTAGGTCGATTAATTTGCAAAGGTGATGTGAAACCCAGCCCTTCAAAAACATTGGCTCTAAAGTCTCTGTCACCCCCGACAAATGTTAAAGAAGTGCGCCAGTTTTTAGGTCTTGCGGGATATTTCCGCAAGTTTGTCCCTGAATTTTCAGTTAAAACCAGACCAATATCACATCTACTAAAGAAAGATGAACCTTGGTGCTGGTGTGATAAACAATCTAAGGCTTTTGAATATGTCATTAATATTTTGTCAAATGAACCGGTTTTAGCCATATTTGATCCCAATCTTCCTATAGAGCTGCATACGAATGCCAGTAGTCATGGTTTTGGAGCCATTATCTTACAAATCCATGATGGCATTAAGCGTGTTGTTGCATATTTCAGTAAAGCCACATCTGATGCCGAGTCACGTTACCACTCATACGAGTTGGAAACGTTGGCCGTGGTTTACGCACTAAAACAGTTTAGACACTATTTTGTAGGTTTTCCATTCAAATTGGTCACAGATTGCAACTCATTAAAAAGCTCTCAGTATAAGCATGATTTAGTTCTACCAACGTAGATTTACCTACAGGACTTCAATTTTATTATGGAGCATAGGGCGGGTAATCAGATGTCGTATGTGGATTATTTAAGTCGCAATCCACCAAAATCAGTCTGCATCAATCGGATTTCTGAGATTGTTGATGGTGCAAGCAAAGCAGAGTTTAGCCTAATGCCTGTTTGTACAACAAAGTACAGACAGCGAAACTCAGGAACTTAAAGAAAAATTAAACAATGGCGAGCTTGATAAAAATCAGTTTTGTATGATTGGTAGTACTCTGTGCCATTTAAGTGAGATAAATTCGGAAAGAGTAACACAATACTTTGTGCCTAAAATGCACGTTATACATTATTAAAAGAACATCATGACGGTCAAGCTCATGTTGGTTTAGATAAGACATTATTAAGTATAAACTCTCACTTTTGGTTCCCAAGAATGAGGGCATTCATTAAAAAGTATATTGACACGTGCTTAACCTGCCTCATCCGAAAACGCTAAACCATCCAGCTATGAAATCCATTCAATAAACAAAGTTGACATTCCATTCAACACTCTTCACATTGATTGTTTTGGACCTTTACTCAAGACTGAAGACGATTTTGCTCATATCTTCGTAGCTGTAGACAGTTTTTCTAAATACTGTTTCTTGTACGCCTTGAAGAGTCTCAAAACGGATAAAATTGCTGATTGCATAATGGACATAATATATCTTGTAGGAACTCCAGCTCGAATAATAACAGATAATGACAGTTCTCTTCGTGCAGTCCAGAACCATAAACTCTTACGTGAATGTGATATAGAGTGGCATTTCATTACCCCATACGTACACTAAGCTAATGGTCAAGCTGAACGCTACATGAGTTTCATTTCAAATTTATTGCGTGTTCAAGCAGACATTTCATCTCAATAGAGCGCACTTGTTTCGCGTATTCAGCTGATTATCAATTCTACTGTTCATAAAACCACAAAAAGGACACCCCTTCAAACATTATTTGGATGTGATAACAGGATACCCGAAATTAAGCGTATCATTGATAAGTCGTCGGAAGATAAACTGCCTTCTTCGCCTATTCAGACGGAGAAATGGAAGCAGTTTGTAAAGAAGCGTCTGGATGAAAATGCAATTATTCAAGATACGTACGTGAATCAACAAGCAAAAGTACAAAAAACCTTTAAATTTGGTGATTATGTACTTATTAACAGAGAGGTTATTAAGCCAAAGAAACTTGAGTCTGGATGGTTGAGGCCATATAAGGTAACAAAAATCCTATTTACGAATAGATATGAATTAAGGAAAGTGGGAGATGTTGCTAAATCTACTAGACCTTACCAGTTGCGTTTGTGGGCAAAGAAATGGACTGCTCAGAGTTGCTTGAGTCATACGTATTTAATGACAATGATGATTGCCAGGTAACTAATATTATTATAATTGTATGACCGTGTTAGCGGTAATTGTTGGTATAATGCTGTCTGGCGAATATCTCACTGGCTTGAGTTATTTTTAGTGAAGATACTTGGGCATGGTTTCATGCTTTCTAGCGGATATCTTCACTTGTTAGATTTTAAGCATTTGTCTTTGATCATGTTAAATATATATGTGTATTTTGAAATAAAGCGCTCTTGAGAACACTTAATTATGAAACTGTGTTCTGTTGTCTAGAACATGGATCAAACCAACACTGATGTTGACACGAGCACATCCAGTACTAGTAGTCAGGATGAAACCGAGCATTAAAAAAAAAAAGGGAAAACATTGGGCCGAGAGCGTCCCAGTGTCAGGCTGACCGTGTTAGCGTCAAGCGATATTTTTATTAATAATCATGTAGCTCTATGTTATTATTTGATTTATTATAATATTGAGATAAATATACAAGCTTATTATTATATTAACAATAATATGGGCAACGCGATGCGATGCCACTGTCTAAAAAATGCAAGTCCAGTAGTGATTCTAAGCAATGCGATGCATTGGTAAAAATAATAGAAATATGTATTTATCAGCGATCAGTAGAGAATGACTACGTGCCTTGTTTGAAACGGTTGTTGTGCGTCTCCTGTAAAAATATATTTTACTCTAACACCCTTATCAATATAAATAATCTTTTCTAATATTTATTAAAATAAATAAATACTTTTACTTGAAATAGTGTTGTAGCGCACACTTCTTAAAATAATTTATTATAACTTTAGTGACTTTTATAAACATATAAATTGTTCTCCGGCCAGTAGTGAGTAAAGACGATTTTGTTTGGAAATTCCTGATCTTCATCGATTTGAATAAAACGTTGCAATTGTCCCTGGTCAATTTCCTATGTAAAGTATCATATTCAAAAGTGGAGTTGCTAAACTAGTCAAATCTGGAATAGGAGATCTCCCTAAACTAGTGGCATCTGGTCTATCAAATGCATGTTAAAGGAACATTTCTTTCTTGAGAGGATCAAAGAGAGCAATTTCTAGAATAATTCATTTAGTGCGAGGTATACTAAAAATTCTTTTTTTTTATTTACAGCTTTCAACTCCAGTAAATCTCTGAGTCAAATGGTCTAAATAAATGAGGAAACATTGAAGGAGGTATACTATGTCCATTGGCATTAAACGTAAAGCAATAATTATCAATACTTTGCTATTTTTTAAAGTTCAAGTAGCACCTACTTAATGAGTGTTTCCTATCCTTAACATAGTTAAGATAATTATTACTGAGTAGTGAAAACCTCAGAAAAAGAGTTTGGTTTGTAAACTAGTGACCTTCATCAATTTGTATAATATTGTTCATTAGTTTCAAAAATACTTACACTTTGGTAAGTGTCTTAATGATTTTTTTAAATAATACTTTAAGGTGTTTTCTCATCTCTAGCGAAAACTGGACTGAAATCAGATCAATTATTATTACTGAACTGTGATCACTTTTGTGCTGACTTTTTTTGTTTAGAAATTTCTGATTTTCATCGATTTGAATAAATATCATTGTATGAAACAATAACTAAGATTTATGCACGTTATTTCTATTTTTAGGCGATTCCCTTTCGTAAGGCAGTACTACATTGGAGACTTTCATATTTTCTTCCTACCAACGCATTTTGTCTTAGAAAATGATCGGATAAATTCTGGTAAGAAAAACTTTAAATATTACTATCTTGATACTAATAAAATCGGTTAAAGTAGTATAATTCAGCGCTCAAATCTACTAGCTATATTATAGAACGCACAAACAACAGATTTGTTAAAACCGGTCGAAGAACGAAAATGAAAATATCGGTATTTAATGTTTTCAGTTCGGGCGTAAGTTCGAACTTGTGCCTCAAAATAATTCATTCGGAAAAGCTGCGCTTTTGAAACATTAAGCTCAAACTGAGAGTGCAAAAGCGCCTGTCGAAAGTTCCAAACTGCAGCAACAAAGTATTTAATTTTCTAAATTCATGATGCGACGTCTAGAGCGAACAAACTACAAGAATTATGGTGTAAAAATTAATTTGCTTTTTTATTATTAATATTGTGACACAACATAATGTATATTACAAAAGTAAAAGACTCCAAGTCGGGGTCTCATTAAACAAATAATATTTCTCTCACTCCTGACTTAACAATGGATGATATGTTTTAATACTGTATATTAACTATGTTTTATGAATCCAATGAATGCATTATCGGTCCCAAAAAGTGCAATATTCTGCTGATATATTCAAATTTAAAAAAATGTTGTCATGTAGAAAAAGCCATTAATCGTTCATTTATTTAAATGCATGTAAATTTTCCGTTCACTAGGTGAAGTTGATTGGCTTTTGTTAATTTTAGGGCAAACATCCTCGATTAATGATTTTATCCCATTTTATTTGGAAAAATGTTCGTTACAAAGTTATAATATTTGTACCAAGTTTTCGTTACGATATATTAATCTCGAGAAAATTGGATCTTCTCCTATTGTAAATAACTCCATCGATGCCCGAATTTCTCCATAAAGGACCGGCTATAGCGTACGCGATCGAATAATTCGCCAACGAACCCATTAATTTCAATTTCGTTCATTTTTAAACCGGCCCGGAAAGTTCGCCGATCGCCGCCAAAATTAGGAACTATCATGGACCATCAATTTTGCGAAAACCGCAATTTTTCAAACCCTATAAGCACTTACTTACCCTAAACCCGATAGACTGTTAAATACTCCAGATGTATGCCAACCTAAAATTGATGGAACGGCTTTCGGATTAAATATCGCGCTTTATGGGGTGTATTTTTAAATTTTTGGACGTGAAACCTGCGCTTATAACCTTTTATCTTTAAAGTTTTCAAAAAGTGCCATAAGCAGGATATTCATTTCAAAATAAACGACCCTTGGTAAATCCGTAAAAAAAAAGAGTGGTTTATTAATGTGATTACATGTAGACAATTTTATACATACATACAGTGCTTTCATTTCAAAACAATCCACCCTTAATAACTTTGTTAAAAAAAAAAAAAAATCATTATTTCTAGACATTTTCGCTAACTCTTTGCTTACACATTTACCGATTTCATTTTATTTGGTACCGTTGAATAGAGAAATTTACGCTCCTTACTATGATATATCACACGATGGGGGTTCCCATTTGACATATTAAAGTGAGGAGGTGATTGACAGAACTTCAGTAAATGCATAATTAAACGTCCCCCTGTATATCTAATTTGACGTGTTTTTTTTTTTTTTTTTTTTTTTAAGAAAGGTATTAATGGTGGATCGTTTTGAAGTGAAAGCACTGTATATTAAAGTGAGTTTACCTGGACGTGCTGAGAATCTATTTTAGTTTTTTCCTAAATACATTTATTATGAGTGCATTGACATGAGAGTATTCACTGTACATGAATGGGTACATAATATTGTGATAAATTGAAAATTGGAAGTGTTATTTGAAAAAAATACCCTGTTTGGAGTAACGCCAGCACGTAAATGGAATATTTTTGTCAATGTTTGCTTTTAATTACGACTATTGAGCGACAAAAATTGGAGTTTTAAAAATTGATATTTTTTTTTTGTGAGGGTTAAAGAAGGTTTACAGCAAGGGTTTGTGTAAGTTAAGAGTTTTAAAAAAAAAGCTCATAATTATGTTTTTTTAAGAATTCTGCGACTCAATCAATTTGCATAAAATTTATCCTCTTTCCAGGCATTTCAAATTCACTTTTTCAAGCAGTTAAATATATTTTTTTTTATTTTCTAGGCTATCAAACTAAAACTTGCGTCCAGGCGTATCAAGTTTATATTTTAAGAAAATTGTTTTTTTTTTATGTTTCATGGATTTTACGCCCATTTGCCAGGCAATAAAAATCAAATTTCTTCTTTTCGGGCATTTCTAGTACTACTTCAGACAGTTAAAATGTTTTCTTTCTTGCAGGCATTTCAAGTTTATATTTTAAAAGAATGAAATTTTTTTTTTATTTTCAGGCATTTTACGTCTATTTTACAGAAAGAAAACTCAATTTTTCTCCTTCCAGGAATTTTAAGTTTATATTAAAAAAAAATATTTTTTTTTTATTTAAAGGCATTTTACGTGTATTTCCCAGGCAGTAAAACTCACTTTTCCTCTTTTCTGGCATTTCAAGTTTAAATTTTTAAAAATGAATCTTTTTTCATTTTTCAGGTATTTTACGTTCATTTTCCAGGCAGAAAAACTGAAATCGCCTCTTTCCAGGCATTTCAAGTACTATTTTAGACAGTCAAAAAAAATTTTTTTGTCTTGCAGGCATTTTAAGTTTATATTTTGAAAGAATAAAATTTTTTTTTTTAATTTTCAGCCATTTTACGTCTATTTTCCAGGCAGTAAAACTTATTTTTCCTTGTTTTTGGCATTTCAAGTTTAAATTTAAAAAAATGATTCTTTTTTCATTTTTCAGGTATTTTACGTTCATTTTCCAGGCAGAAAAACTCAAATTGCCTCTTTCCAGGCATTTCAAGTACTATTTCAGGTAGTCAAAAATTTTTCTTTCTTGCAGGCATTTCAAGCTTATATTTTAAAAGAATAAATAATGTTTTTTTTATTTTCGGGCATTTTACGTCTATTTTCCAGAAAGAAAACTCAATTTTTCTCTTTCCAGGAATTTCAAGTTTAAGTTAAAACAACATTATTCTTTTTTTTATTTTTGAAGCATTTTGCGTCCATTTTCCAGGCAGTAAAACTCAAATTGCCTCTTTCCAGACATTTTTAGTACAATTTCAGACAGTCAAAATGTTTTCCTTCTTGCAGGCATTCCAAGTTTATATTTTAAAACAACAAATTTTTTTTTCAGGCATTTTACGTCTATTTTCCAGAAAAAAAACTTAATTCTTCTCTTTCCAGGAATTTCAAGTTTACGGTTTTAAAAAACTGATTCTTTTTTCATTTTTCGGGCATTTCACGTCCATTTTCCAGGCAGAAAAACTCAAATTGCTTCTTTCCAGGCATTTAAAATTCATGTTTAAAATAAAACATTTTTTTTTCAATTTTCAGGCATTTTACGTCTGTTTTCAAGGCAGTGAAACTCAAATTGAATTTCAAGTACTATTTCAAACAGTCACAAATTTTTCTTCCTTGCAAGCATTTCAAGTGTATATTTTAAAAGAATGAAATATTTTTTTAAATTTTCAGGCATTTTATGTCTTTTTTCCAGGCAGTAAAACTAATTTTTTTCTTTCCAGACATTTAAACCATAAATATAAAAAAAAAAATAAATAATATATATTATAAATAAGAAATATTCTGAACTTGAACTGCCTGAAAGAATATTTTATTTTAATAATTCTGTCATAAAATTTTAATAACTTCTTTAATAACTTCGTCAATCAATATTCTGGAGAATATTGATTAACACAAAAGCATGTCTGAAAATTAGATAAAGGCCTCCGAACTGCACCTGATAAGATACAAATTCAAAATTTACCATACAAATGAACAATTGAAAGAAAACAGTATAAAAACTGAATAATTGATATTTGAATTTGATAATTTAAAAAAATATAAATGAGAAATAGGAATATTTTAAAATAAGATAAAATCATTTTTAACGAAATTTATTAAAAACGAAAAATATAACGACATTCGACATTCTCTAAAACAATTTAAAAATAAAACATAAAATGTCAACGTATTTAAAAATTCTGCGCCTCAATCAATCTGTAAACAGTTTAATAATAGTGTAATAATTTTTCTTTTAATATTTCCATTTAAAGTTTTCAGTACATTAAAAAAAATTGTTTTGAGTGTACTTTGAATAAATGGCAGAATACAAAAAATACATTAAAAATAAAAATTATCAACATTTGCCAGTACATGTTACATAACTGACTTAACAATTAAAATAACAGCATAAAAAGTAAATTGACTAGAACATTCAAGGCTCATTAATTTGCAAAATTCGATAACCTAATCGATCTGAATGTTCTCATTAATTGTATGAAATTTTATTTTAGGCTTTTTTGGGTAAAGTCTCAAAACCACCTAAATATCTTATTTTTCAAGTATATTTTTTAAAATAAAACCAATATTGAGCTCATATTCAGTCGATAAATTATTCAAATTAAATATAATTTTATACCATCTACCTGAATAGTTAAACCGTACGTGATAAGCCTATATTCCAAACAAAAATGTAAATCGTGCTAACTAAAGTAGCTACAATGTGGCAAGCTCTAAATGCACGTACGCAGATGTATTAAACTAATAATCATATATTTTGGAGGTCTGACGCACATTTGTTTACCCGATGACAATTTGTCAACAAGCCGATTTGCATATCTGCCCAGTGGGTAATGTTAATTTGCATTGTTTCACCCTAGGTAGACAGACCGCACTAAGATAAATCAACTTTACAACTACGTCCTGCTGACAAGCTAATATTATAATTATTTTTGCTTATTTTTAAAAAAGTTACCTGTGTTTTTATGACGTTTGATGAAATGTTCTGAAAAATTTGTATGGCAGCAAATGATTTAAGCGAATCCTTTGTCACAGTCCATCTGTATATTATTTAATAATGATTCAGTAATGTCTTCTTTACAGGATAGGGAGCGTCACAGTTCATTTTAAATATGACAAAGGAATATATTTCACTGCTATATTTATAACAACTTCTTAGGATTGTTTTTTGAAAAATACTGACGGAATTTCAAGACCACATAGTTTTTTTATTACGTGGTCCATATGTCACAATAACACCGCCAACTTACGAAAGAGTAAAAGCGTGGCCTTTTGAACTAGAAATAATAATTAGCTTCTTAAATCAAGTTTTAAAATAATTAATGGACCTTGACAAGTCATATTAGTGAACCAAATTGGCTTAATGGGCCACGTGTACCATATATGCATCACGAAAAATTATTGAATTTTTATTCAGCCGAAGAAAAACATGCTTAAGGGTAACGAGTTAGGTATGAAACTAAATACGAACGTTTTGACCTATTAAGAATAAGGTATGAGTAAGCCGTGACAAACCTAAATTGCATGCAGTTAAACGTTCAGGAGCTCTTTTCTCGAAAATTGTCAGTCTCGCAAAAAAATCTAATCATTTTTGTAGTTCTCATTAAAAGCTGCGTTTTTGATAGTGGCCTTTATTGTTATAAGATTGGTATTTATGAAGATATTAAGGCTAAGGGATGACTAAGCAGCGACAAACTTAATTTTTGATTCAGAAAAAATTCGATACGGGGGGTATACCCGAAAAACGAAAAAATCCAAACTTTGAAGGCTGAAATCTCGACTTCTATGGGCACTATCGGAAAAATTCCAACGGTTTTGTTTTAGCTTCATCATTTTAAATCCAACTAAACCATCCGCAAGGTCATAGCTTTTACGATAGCCGAAATATGGAATTTTTGATGCCCATTTTTGGCCTCAAAAACGAGGTCGAAAAAATACTCGATTTCTTAGTTCTGCTCGGATTCCCTTATAACCCGGTATTTTTGTGATCTACTTGATAAGAACAATCCGCTGGTATAGTTAGTTCGAATTCGAAAAAAAACATTTTTTCTGAAAAAAATCCAAACGGGGGGGTATACCCGAAAAATGAAAAAACCCAAACTTTGAAGGCCGATATCTCGGCATCTGTGGGAGCTATCGGGAAAATTCTAACGGTTTTGTCTTAGTTTCGTCGTTCTGAATCCAACGAGACAATCCGCAAGGTAGTAGCTTTTACGATAGTCGAGATATGGCATTTTTGATGCCCATTTTCGGCCTCAAAAACGAGGTCGAAAAAATACTCGATTTCTTAGTTCTGCTCGGATTCCCTTATAACCCGGTATTTTTGTGATCTACTTGACGAGAACAATCCGCTGGTATAGTTAGTTCGAATTCGAAAAAAAATATTTTTTCTGAAAAAAATCCAAACGGGGGGGTATACTCGAAAAATGAAAAAACCCAAACTTTGAAGGCCGATATCTCGGCATCTGTGGGAGCTATCGGGAAAATTCCGACGGTTTTGTCTTAGTTTGGTCGTTCTGAATCTAACGAGACCATCCGCAAGGTCGTAGCTTTTACGATAGCCGAGATATGGCATTTTTGATGCCCATTTTTGGCCTCAAAAACGGGGTAAAAAATTGACTTTTTTCCGAATTTTCAAAGAGCTATAATTCCACTTGTTCTGGCCGAATTCCGTTATAACCCGGTGTTTTCGTAATGTAGGTGATGGGAATAAGCCGCTGATAGAGGTTTCTGTAGCTATTTTTGGGTTTAAAGAAAATCGATTTTTCGCATTTTCAAAGTGCTATAATTCCCTTAGTTTTTATCGAAACTCATTATAACCCGGTGTTTTCGTGTTGTAGGTGATGGGAACAAGCCGCTGGTATAGTTAATTTAAATTCGAAAAAAATCAATTTTTGGTGAAAAATTCGATACGGGGGGGTATACCCGAAAAATGAAAAAACCCAAACTTTGAAGGCCTATATCTCGGCTTCTATGGGAGCTATCGGGAAAATTCCAACGGTTTTGTCTTAGTTTCGCCGTTCTGAATCCAACAAGACCATCCGCAAGCTCGTAGCTTTTACGATAGCCGAGATATGGCATTTTTGATGCCCATTTTTGGCTTCAAAAACGGGGTAAAAAATTGACTTTTTTCCGAATTTTCAAAGAGCTATAATTCCACTTGTTCTGGTCGAATTCCGTTATAACCCGGTGTTTTCGTAATGTAGGTGATGAGAATAAGCCGCTGATAGGGATTTCTAAAGCAATTTTTGGGTTTAAAGAAAATCGATTTTTCGCATTTTCAAAGTGCTATAATTCCCTTAGTTTTTATCGAAACTCATTATAACCCGGTGTTTTCGTGTTGTAGGTGATGGGAACAAGCCACTGGTATAGTTAATTCAAATTCGTAAAAAATCAATTTTTGGTGAAAAATTCGATACGGGGGGGTATACCCGAAAAATGAAAAAACCCAAACTTTGAAGGCCTATATCTCGGCTTCTATGGGAGCTATCGGGAAAATTCCAACGGTTTTGTCTTAGTTTCGCCGTTCTGAATCCAACGAGACCATCCGCAAGGTCGTAGCTTTTACGATAGCCGAGATATGGCATTTTTGATGCCCATTTTTGGCCTCAAAAACGGGGTAAAAAATTGACTTTTTTCCGAATTTTCAAAGAGCTATAATTCCACTTGTTCTGGTCGAATTCCGTTATAACCCGGTGTTTTCGTAATGTAGGTGATGGGAATAAGCCGCTGATAGGGGTTTCTGTAGCTATTTTTGGGTTTAAAGAAAATCGATTTTTCGCATTTTCAAAGTGCTATAATTCCCTTAGTTTTTATCGAAACTCATTATAACCCGGTGTTTTCGTGTTGTAGGTGATGGGAACAAGCCGCTGGTATAGTTAATTCAAATTCGAAAAAAATCAATTTTTGGTGAAAAATTCGATACGGGGGGGTATACCCGAAAAATGAAAAAACCCAAACTTTGAAGGCCTATATCTCGGCTTCTATGGGAGCTATCGGGAAAATTCCAACGGTTTTGTCTTAGTTTCGCCGTTCTGAATCCAACGAGACCATCCGCAAGGTCGTAGCTTTTACGATAGCCGAGATATGGCATTTTTGATGCCCATTTTTGGCCTCAAAAACGGGGTAAAAAATTGACTTTTTTCCGAATTTTCAAAGAGCTATAATTCCACTTGTTCTGTTCGAATTCCGTTATAACCCGGTGTTTTCGTAATGTAGGTGATGGGAATAAGCCGCTGATAGGGATTTCTAAAGCAATTTTTGGATTTTTCGCATTTTCAAAGTGCAATAATTCCCTTAGTTTTTATCAAAACTCATTATAACCCGATGTTTTCGTGTTGAAGGTGATGGGAACAAGCCGCTGGTATAGTTAATTCAAATTCGAAAAAAATCAATTTTTTGTAAAAAATTCGATACGGGGGGGTATACCCGAAAAATGAAAAAACCCAAACTTTGAAGGCCTATATCTCGGCTTCTATGGGAGCTATCGGGAAAATTCCAACGGTTTTGTCTTAGTTTCGCCGTTCTGAATCCAACGAGACCATCCGCAAGGTCGTAGCTTTTACGATAGCCGAGATATGGCATTTTTGATGCCCATTTTTGGCCTCAAAAACGGGGTAAAAAATTGACTTTTTTCCGAATTTTCAAAGAGCTATAATTCCACTTGTTCTGTTCGAATTCCGTTATAACCCGGTGTTTTCGTAATGTAGGTGATGGGAATAAGCCGCTGATAGGGATTTCTAAAGCAATTTTTGGATTTTTCGCATTTTCAAAGTGCAATAATTCCCTTAGTTTTTATCAAAACTCATTATAACCCGATGTTTTCGTGTTGTAGGTGATGGGAACAAGCCGCTGGTATAGTTAATTCAAATTCGAAAAAAATCAATTTTTTGTAAAAAATTCGATACGGGGGGGTATACCCGAAAAATGAAAAAACCCAAACTTTGAAGGCCTATATCTCGGCTTCTATGGGAGCTATCGGGAAAATTCCAACGGTTTTGTCTTAGTTTCGCCGTTCTGAATCCAACGAGACCATCCGCAAGGTCGTAGCTTTTACGATAGCCGAGATATGGCATTTTTGATGCCCATTTTTGGCCTCAAAAACGGGGTAAAAAATTGACTTTTTTCCGAATTTTCAAAGAGCTATAATTCCACTTGTTCTGTTCGAATTCCGTTATAACCCGGTGTTTTCGTAATGTAGGTGATGGGAATAAGCCGCTGATAGGGATTTCTAAAGCAATTTTTGGATTTTTCGCATTTTCAAAGTGCAATAATTCCCTTAGTTTTTATCAAAACTCATTATAACCCGATGTTTTCGTGTTGTAGGTGATGGGAACAAGCCGCTGGTATAGTTAATTCAAATTCGAAAAAAATCAATTTTTTGTAAAAAATTCGATACGGGGGGGTATACCCGAAAAATGAAAAAACCCAAACTTTGAAGGCCTATATCTCGGCTTCTATGGGAGCTATCGGGAAAATTCCAACGGTTTTGTCTTAGTTTCGCCGTTCTGAATCCAACGAGACCATCCGCAAGGTCGTAGCTTTTACGATAGCCGAGATATGGCATTTTTGATGCCCATTTTTGGCCTCAAAAACGGGGTAAAAAATTGACTTTTTCCGAATTTTCACACATCTCGTGAGAGTCTTGTTCTGTTCGAATTCCGTTATAACCCGGTGTTTTCGTAATGTAGGTGATGGGAATAAGCCGCTGATAGGGATTTCTAAAGCAATTTTTGGATTTTTCGCATTTTCAAAGTGCAATAATTCCCTTAGTTTTTATCAAAACTCATTATAACCCGATGTTTTCGTGTTGTAGGTGATGGGAACAAGCCGCTGGTATAGTTAATTCAAATTCGAAAAAAAATCAATTTTTGTAAAAAATTCGATACGGGGGGGTATACCCGAAAAATGAAAAAACCCAAACTTTGAAGGCCTATATCTCGGCTTCTATGGGAGCTATCGGGAAAATTCCAACGGTTTTGTCTTAGTTTCGCCGTTCTGAATCCAACGAGACCATCCGCAAGGTCGTAGCTTTTACGATAGCCGAGATATGCATTTTTGATGCCCATTTTTGGCCTCAAAAACGGGGGTAAAAAATTGACTTTTTTCCGAATTTTCAAAGAGCTATAATTCCACTTGTTCTGTTCGAATTCCGTTATAACCGGTGTTTTCGTAATGTTAGGTGATGGGAATAAGCCGCTGATAGGGATTTTCTAAAGCAATTTTTGGATTTTTCGCATTTTCTAAAGTGCAATAATTCCCTTAGTTTTTTATCAAAACTCATTATAACCCGATGTTTTCGTGTTGAAGGTGATGGGAACAAGCCGCTGGTATAGTTATTCAAATTCGAAAAAAATCAATTTTTTGTAAAAAATTCGATACGGGGGGGTATACCCGAAAAATGAAAAAACCCAAACTTTGAAGGCCTATATCTCGGCTTCTATGGGAGCTATCGGGAAAATTCCAACGGTTTTGTCTTAGTTTCGCCGTTCTGAATCCAACGAGACCATCCGCAAGGTCGTAGCTTTTACGATAGCCGAGATATGGCATTTTTGATGCCCATTTTTGGCCTCAAAAACGGGGTAAAAAATTGACTTTTTTCCGAATTTTCAAAGAGCTATAATTCCACTTGTTCTGTTCGAATTCCGTTATAACCCGGTGTTTTCGTAATGTAGGTGATGGGAATAAGCCGCTGATAGGGATTTCTAAAGCAATTTTTGGATTTTTCGCATTTTCAAAGTGCAATAATTCCCTTAGTTTTTATCAAAACTCATTATAACCCGATGTTTTCGTGTTGTAGGTGATGGGAACAAGCCGCTGGTATAGTTAATTCAAATTCGAAAAAAATCAATTTTTTGTAAAAAATTCGATACGGGGGGGTATACCCGAAAAATGAAAAAACCCAAACTTTGAAGGCCTATATCTCGGCTTCTATGGGAGCTATCGGGAAAATTCCAACGGTTTTGTCTTAGTTTCGCCGTTCTGAATCCAACGAGACCATCCGCAAGGTCGTAGCTTTTACGATAGCCGAGATATGGCATTTTTGATGCCCATTTTTGGCCTCAAAAACGGGGTAAAAAATTGACTTTTTTCCGAATTTTCAAAGAGCTATAATTCCACTTGTTCTGTTCGAATTCCGTTATAACCCGGTGTTTTCGTAATGTAGGTGATGGAAATAAGCCGCTGATAGGGATTTCTAAAGCAATTTTTGGGTTTAAAGAAAATCGATTTTTCGCATTTTCAAAGTGCTATAATTCCCTTAGTTTTTATCGAAACTCATTATAACCCGGTGTTTTCGTGTTGTAGGTGATGGGAACAAGCCGCTGGTATAGTTTATTCAAATTCGAAAAAAATCAATTTTTGGTGAAAAATTCGATACGGGGGGGTATACTTGAAAAATGAAAAAACCCAAACTTTGAAGGCCTATATCTCGGCTTCTATGGGAGCTATCGGGAAAATTCCAACGGTTTTGTCTTAGTTTCGCCGTTCTGAATCCAACGAGACCATCCGCAAGGTCGTAGCTTTTACGATAGCCGAGATATGGCATTTTTGATGCCCATTTTTGGCCTCAAAAACGGGGTAAAAAATTGACTTTTTTCCGAATTTTCAAAGAGCTATAATTCCACTTGTTCTGTTCGAATTCCGTTATAACCCGGTGTTTTCGTAATGTAGGTGATGGAAATAAGCCGCTGATAGGGATTTCTAAAGCAATTTTTGGGTTTAAAGAAAATCGATTTTTCGCATTTTCAAAGTGCTATAATTCCCTTAGTTTTTATCGAAACTCATTATAACCCGGCGTTTTCGTGTTGTAGGTGATGGGAACAAGCCACTGGTATAGTTAATTCAAATTCGTAAAAAATCAATTTTTGGTGAAAAATTCGATACGGGGGGGTATACCCGAAAAATGAAAAAACCCAAACTTTGAAGGCCTATATCTCGGCTTCTATGGGAGCTATCGGGAAAATTCCAACGGTTTTGTCTTAGTTTCGCCGTTCTGAATCCAACGAGACCATCCGCAAGGTCGTAGCTTTTACGATAGCCGAGATATGGCATTTTTGATGCCCATTTTTGGCCTCAAAAACGGGGTAAAAAATTGACTTTTTTCCGAATTTTCAAAGAGCTATAATTCCACTTGTTCTGTTCGAATTCCGTTATAACCCGGTGTTTTCGTAATGTAGGTGATGGAAATAAGCCGCTGATAGGGATTTCTAAAGCAATTTTTGGGTTTAAAGAAAATCGATTTTTCGCATTTTCAAAGTGCTATAATTCCCTTAGTTTTTATCGAAACTCATTATAACCCGGTGTTTTCGTGTTGTAGGTGATGGGAACAAGCCGCTGGTATAGTTAATTCAAATTCGAAAAAAATCAATTTTTGGTGAAAAATTCGATACGGGGGGGTATACCCGAAAAATGAAAAAACCCAAACTTTGAAGGCCTATATCTCGGCTTCTATGGGAGCTATCGGGAAAATTCCAACGGTTTTGTCTTAGTTTCGCCGTTCTGAATCCAACAAGACCATCCGCAAGGTCGTAGCTTTTACGATAGCCGAGATATGGCATTTTTGATGCCCATTTTTGGCCTCAAAAACGGGGTAAAAAATTGACTTTTTTCCGAATTTTCAAAGAGCTATAATTCCACTTGTTCTGTTCGAATTCCGTTATAACCCGGTGTTTTCGTAATGTAGGTGATGGAAATAAGCCGCTGATAGGGATTTCTAAAGCAATTTTTCGGTTTAAAGAAAATCGATTTTTCGCATTTTCAAAGTGCTATAATTCCCTTAGTTTTTATCGAAACTCATTATAACCCGGTGTTTTCGTGTTGTAGGTGATGGGAACAAGCCGCTGGTATAGTTAATTCAAATTCGAAAAAAAATCAATTTTTGGTGAAAAATTCGATACGGGGGGGTATACCCGAAAAATGAAAAAACCCAAACTTTGAAGGCCTATATCTCGGCTTCTATGGGAGCTATCGGGAAAATTCCAACGGTTTTGTCTTAGTTTCGCCGTTCTGAATCCAACGAGACCATCCGCAAGGTCGTAGCTTTTACGATAGTCGAGATATGGCATTTTTGATGCCCATTTTTGGCCTCAAAAACGGGGTAAAAAATTGACTTTTTTCCGAATTTTCAAAGAGCTATAATTCCACTTGTTCTGTTCGAATTCCGTTATAACCCGGTGTTTTCGTAATGTAGGTGATGGAAATAAGCCGCTGATAGGGATTTCTAAAGCAATTTTTGGGTTTAAAGAAAATCGATTTTTCGCATTTTCAAAGTGCTATAATTCCCTTAGTTTTTATCGAAACTCATTATAACCCGGTGTTTTCGTGTTGTAGGTGATGGGAACAAGCCGCTGGTATAGTTAATTCAAATTCGAAAAAAATCAATTTTTGGTGAAAAATTCGATACGGGGGGGTATACCCGAAAAATGAAAAAACCCAAACTTTGAAGGCCTATATCTCGGCTTCTATGGGAGCTATCGGGAAAATTCCAACGGTTTTGTCTTAGTTTCGCCGTTCTGAATCCAACGAGACCATCCGCAAGGTCGTAGCTTTTACGATAGCCGAGATATGGCATTTTTGATGCCCATTTTTGGCCTCAAAAACGGGGTAAAAAATTGACTTTTTTCCGAATTTTCAAAGAGCTATAATTCCACTTGTTCTGTTCGAATTCCGTTATAACCCGGTGTTTTCGTAATGTAGGTGATGGGAATAAGCCGCTGATAGGGATTTCTAAAGCAATTTTTGGATTTTTCGCATTTCAAAGTGCAATAATTCCCTTAGTTTTTATCAAAACTCATTATAACCCGATGTTTCGTGTTGAAGGTGATTGGGAACAAGCCGCTGGTATAGTTAATTCAAATTCGAAAAAAAATCAATTTTTTGTAAAAAATTCGATACGGGGGGGTATACCCGAAAAATGAAAAAAACCCAAACTTTGAAGGCCTATATCTCGGCTTTTATGGGAGCTATCGGGAAAATTCCAACGGTTTTGTCTTAGTTTCGCCGTTCTGAATCCAACGAGACCATCTGCAAGGTCGTAGCTTTTACGATAGCCGAGATATGGCATTTTTGATGCCCATTTTTGGCCTCAAAAACGGGGTAAAAAATTGACTTTTTTCTCGAATTTTCAAAGAGCTATAATTCCACTTGTTCTGTTCGAATTCCGTTATAACCCGGTGTTTTCGTAATGTAGGTGATGGAAATAAGCCGCTGATAGGGATTTCTAAAGCAATTTTTGGGTTTAAAGAAAATCGATTTTTCGCATTTTTCAAAGTGCTATAATTCCCTTAGTTTTTATCGAAACTCATTATAACCCGGTGTTTTCGTGTTGTAGGTGATGGGACAAGTCGCTGGTATAGTTAATTCAAATTCGAAAAAAATCAATTTTTGGTGAAAAATTCGATACGGGGGGTATACCCGAAAAATGAAAAAAACCCAAACTTTGAAGGCCTATATCTCGGCTTTTATGGGAGCTATCGGGAAAATTCCAACGGTTTTGTCTTAGTTTCGCCGTTCTGAATCCAACGAGACCATCCGCAAGGTCGTAGCTTTTACGATAGCCGAGATATGGCATTTTTGATGCCCATTTTTGGCCTCAAAAACGGGGTAAAAAATTGACTTTTTTCCGAATTTTCAAAGAGCTATAATTCCACTTGTTCTGTTCGAATTCCGTTATAACCCGGTGTTTTCGTAATGTAGGTGATGGAAATAAGCCGCTGATAGGGATTTCTAAAGCAATTTTTTGGGTTTAAAGAAAATCGATTTTTCGCATTTTCAAAGTGCTATAATTCCCTTAGTTTTTATCGAAACTCATTATAACCGGTGTTTTCGTGTTGTAGGTGATGGGAACAAGCCGCTGGTATAGTTAATTCAAATTCGAAAAAAATCAATTTTTTGGTGAAAAATTCGATACGGGGGGGTATACCCCGAAAAATGAAAAAACCCAAACTTTGAAGGCCTATATCTCGGCTTTTATGGGAGCTATCGGGAAAATTCCAACGGTTTTGTCTTAGTTTCGCCGTTCTGAATCCAACGAGACCATCTGCAAGGTCGTAGCTTTTACGATAGCCGAGATATGGCATTTTTGATGCCCATTTTTGGCCTCAAAAACGGGGTAAAAAATTGACTTTTTTCCGAATTTTCAAAGAGCTATAATTCCACTTGTTCTGGTCGAATTCCGTTATAACCCGGTGTTTTCGTAATGTAGGTGATGGGAATAAGCCGCTGATAGGGGTTTCTGAAGCTATTTTTTGGGTTTAAAGAAAATCGATTTTTCGCATTTTCAAAGTGCTATAATTCCCTTAGTTTTTATCGAAACTCATTATAACCCGGTGTTTTCGTGTTGTAGGTGATGGGAACAAGCCGCTGGTATAGTTAATTCAAATTCGAAAAAATCAATTTTTGGTGAAAAATTCGATACGGGGGGGTATACCCGAAAAAATGAAAAAACCCAAACTTTGAAGGCCTATATCTCGGCTTCTATGGGAGCTATCGGGAAAAATTCCAACGGTTTTGTCTTAGTTTCGCCGTTCTGAATCCAACGAGACCATCCGCAAGGTCGTAGCTTTTACGATATCCGAGATATGGCATTTTTGATACCCATTTTTGGCCTCAAAAAACGGGGTAAAAAAATTGACTTTTTTCCGAATTTTCAAAGAGCTATAATTCCACTTGTTCTGTTCGAATTCCGTTATAACCCGGTGTGTTTCGTAATGTAGGTGATGGAAATAAGCCGCTGATAGGGATTTCTAAAGCAATTTTTCGGTTTAAAGAAAATCGATTTTTCGCATTTTCAAAGTGCTATAATTCCCTTAGTTTTTATCGAAACTCATTATAACCCGGTGTTTTCGTGTTGTAGGTGATGGAACAAGCCGCTGGTATAGTTAATTCAAATTCGAAAAAAATCAATTTTTGGTGTGAAAAATTCGATACGGGGGGGTATACCCGAAAAAATGAAAAAACCCAAACTTTGAAGGCCTATATCTCGGCTTCTATGGGAGCTATCGGGAAAATTCCAACGGTTTTGTCTTAGTTTCGCCGTTCTGAATCCAACGAGACCATCCGCAAGGTCGTAGCTTTTACGATAGCCGAGATATGGCATTTTTGATGCCCATTTTTGGCCTCAAAAACGGGGTAAAAAATTGACTTTTTTCCGAATTTTCAAAGAGCTATAATTCCACTTGTTCTGTTCGAATTCCGTTATAACCCGGTGTTTTCGTAATGTAGGTGATGGGAATAAGCCGCTGATAGGGATTTCTAAAGCAATTTTTGGATTTTTCGCATTTTCAAAGTGCAATAATTCCCTTAGTTTTTATCAAAACTCATTATAACCCGATGTTTTCGTGTTGAAGGTGATGGGAACAAGCCGCTGGTATAGTTAATTCAAATTCGAAAAAAATCAATTTTTTGTAAAAAATTCGATACGGGGGGGTATACCCGAAAAATGAAAAAACCCAAACTTTGAAGGCCTATATCTCGGCTTCTATGGGAGCTATCGGGAAAATTCCAACGGTTTTTGTCTTAGTTTCGCCGTTCTGAATCCAACGAGACCATCCGCAAGGTCGTAGCTTTTACGATAGCCGAGATATGGCATTTTTGATGCCCATTTTTGGCCTCAAAAACGGGGTAAAAAATTGACTTTTTTCCGAATTTTCAAAGAGCTATAATTCCACTTGTCTGTTCGAATTCCGTTATAACCCGGTGTTTTCGTAATGTAGGTGATGGGAATAAGCCGCTGATAGGGATTTCTAAAGCAATTTTTGGATTTTTCGCATTTTCAAAGTGCAAATAATTCCCTTAGTTTTTATCAAAACTCATTATAACCCGATGTTTTCGTGTTGAAGGTGATGGGAACAAGCCGCTGGTATAGTTAATTCAAATTCGAAAAAAATCAATTTTTTGTAAAAAATTCGATACGGGGGGGTATACCCGAAAAATGAAAAAACCCAAACTTTGAAGGCCTATATCTCGGCTTCTATGGGAGCTATCGGGAAAATTCCAACGGTTTTGTCTTAGTTTCGCCGTTCTGAATCCAACGAGACCATCCGCAAGGTCGTAGCTTTTACGATAGCCGAGATATGGCATTTTTGATGCCCATTTTTGGCCTCAAAAACGGGGTAAAAAATTGACTTTTTTCCGAATTTTCAACAGAGCTATAATTCCACTTGTTCTCTTCGAATTCCGTTATAACCCGGTGTTTTCGTAATGTAGGTGATGGAAATAAGCCGCTGATAGGGGTTTCTGTAGCTATTTTTGGGTTTAAAGAAAATCGATTTTTTCGCATTTTCAAAGTGCTATAATTCCCTTAGTTTTTATCGAAACTCATTATAACCCGGTGTTTTCGTGTTATAGGTGATGGAAACAAGCCGCTGGTATAGTTAATTCAAATTCGAAAAAAATCAATTTTTGGTGAAAAATTCGATACGGGGGGGTATACCCGAAAAATGAAAAAACCCAAACTTTGAAGGCCTATATCTCGGCTTCTATGGGAGCTATCGGGAAAATTCCAACGGTTTTGTCTTAGTTTCGCCGTTCTGAATCCAACGAGACCATCCGCAAGGTCGTAAACACATCTCGTGAGAGTATGGCATTTTTGATGCCCATTTTTGGCCTCAAAAACGGGGTAAAAAAATTGACTTTTTTCCGAATTTTCAAAGAGCTATAATTCCACTTGTTCTGTTCGAATTCCGTTATAACCCGGTGTTTTCGTAATGTAGGTGATGGAAATAAGCCGCTGATAGGGATTTCTAAAGCAATTTTTGGGTTTAAAGAAAATCGATTTTTCGCATTTTCAAAGTGCTATAATTCCCTTAGTTTTTATCGAAACTCATTATAACCCGATGTTTTCGTGTTGAAGGTGATGGGAACAAGCCGCTGGTATAGTTAATTCAAATTCGAAAAAAAATCAATTTTTGGTGAAAAATTCGATACGGGGGGGTATACCCGAAAAATGAAAAAACCCAAACTTTGAAGGCCTATATCTCGGCTTTTATGGGAGCTATCGGGAAAATTCCAACGGTTTTGTCTTAGTTTCGCCACACATCTCGTGAGAGTACCATCCGCAAGGTCGTAGCTTTTACGATAGCCGAGATATGGCATTTTTGATGCCCATTTTTGGCCTCAAAAACGGGGTAAAAAATTGACTTTTTTCCGAATTTTCAAAGAGCTATAATTCCACTTGTTCTGTTCGAATTCCGTTATAACCCGGTGTTTTCGTAATGTAGGTGATGGAAATAAGCCGCTGATAGGGATTTCTAAAGCAATTTTTGGGTTTAAAGAAAATCGATTTTTCGCATTTTCAAAGTGCTATAATTCCCTTAGTTTTTATCGAAACTCATTATAACCCGGTGTTTTCGTGTTGTAGGTGATGGGAACAAGCCGCTGGTATAGTTAATTCAAATTCGAAAAAAATCAATTTTTGGTGAAAAATTCGATACGGGGGGGTATACCCGAAAAATGAAAAAACCCAAACTTTGAAGGCCTATATCTCGGCTTTTATGGGAGCTATCGGGAAAATTCCAACGGTTTTGTCTTAGTTTCGCCGTTCTGAATCCAACGAGACCATCTGCAAGGTCGTAGCTTTTACGATAGCCGAGATATGGCATTTTTGATGCCCATTTTTGGCCTCAAAAACGGGGGTAAAAAATTGACTTTTTTCCGAATTTTCAAAGAGCTATAATTCCACTTGTTCTGTTCGAATTCCGTTATAACCCGGTGTTTTCGTAATGTAGGTGATGGAAATAAGCCGCTGATAGGGATTTCTAAAGCAATTTTTCGGTTTAAAGAAAATCGATTTTTCGCATTTTCAAAGTGCTATAATTCCCTTAGTTTTTATCGAAACTCATTATAACCCGGTGTTTTCGTGTTGTAGGTGATGGGAACAAGCCGCTGGTATAGTTAATTCAAATTCGAAAAAAATCAATTTTTGGTGAAAAATTCGATACGGGGGGGTATACCCGAAAAATGAAAAAACCCAAACTTTGAAGGCCTATATCTCGGCTTCTATGGGAGCTATCGGGAAAATTCCAACGGTTTTGTCTTAGTTTCGCCGTTCTGAATCCAACGAGACCATCCGCAAGGTCGTAGCTTTTACGATAGCCGAGATATGGCATTTTTGATGCCCATTTTTGGCCTCAAAAACGGGGTAAAAAATTGACTTTTTTCCGAATTTTCAAAGAGCTATAATTCCACTTGTTCTGTTCGAATTCCGTTATAACCCGGTGTTTTCGTAATGTAGGTGATGGGAATAAGCCGCTGATAGGGATTTCTAAAGCAATTTTTGGATTTTTCGCATTTTCAAAGTGCAATAATTCCCTTAGTTTTTATCAAAACTCATTATAACCCGATGTTTTCGTGTTGAAGGTGATGGGAACAAGCCGCTGGTATAGTTAATTCAAATTCGAAAAAAATCAATTTTTTGTAAAAAATTCGATACGGGGGGGTATACCCGAAAAATGAAAAAACCCAAACTTTGAAGGCCTATATCTCGGCTTCTATGGGAGCTATCGGGAAAATTCCAACGGTTTTGTCTTAGTTTCGCCGTTCTGAATCCAACGAGACCATCCGCAAGGTCGTAGCTTTTACGATAGCCGAGATATGGCATTTTTGATGCCCATTTTTGGCCTCAAAAACGGGGTAAAAAATTGACTTTTTTCCGAATTTTCAAAGAGCTATAATTCCACTTGTTCTGTTCGAATTCCGTTATAACCCGGTGTTTTCGTAATGTAGGTGATGGGAATAAGCCGCTGATAGGGATTTCTAAAGCAATTTTTGGATTTTTCGCATTTTCAAAGTGCAATAATTCCCTTAGTTTTTATCAAAACTCATTATAACCCGATGTTTTCGTGTTGTAGGTGATGGGAACAAGCCGCTGGTATAGTTAATTCAAATTCGAAAAAAATCAATTTTTTGTAAAAAATTCGATACGGGGGGGTATACCCGAAAAATGAAAAAACCCAAACTTTGAAGGCCTATATCTCGGCTTCTATGGGAGCTATCGGGAAAATTCCAACGGTTTTGTCTTAGTTTCGCCGTTCTGAATCCAACGAGACCATCCGCAAGGTCGTAGCTTTTACGATAGCCGAGATATGGCATTTTTGATGCCCATTTTTGGCCTCAAAAACGGGGTAAAAAATTGACTTTTTTCCGAATTTTCAAAGAGCTATAATTCCACTTGTTCTGTTCGAATTCCGTTATAACCCGGTGTTTTCGTAATGTAGGTGATGGGAATAAGCCGCTGATAGGGATTTCTAAAGCAATTTTTGGATTTTTCGCATTTTCAAAGTGCAATAATTCCCTTAGTTTTTATCAAAACTCATTATAACCCGATGTTTTCGTGTTGTAGGTGATGGGAACAAGCCGCTGGTATAGTTAATTCAAATTCGAAAAAAATCAATTTTTTGTAAAAAATTCGATACGGGGGGGTATACCCGAAAAATGAAAAAACCCAAACTTTGAAGGCCTATATCTCGGCTTCTATGGGAGCTATCGGGAAAATTCCAACGGTTTTGTCTTAGTTTCGCCGTTCTGAATCCAACGAGACAATCCGCAAGGTCGTAGCTTTTACGATAGCCGAGATATGGCATTTTTGATGCCCATTTTTGGCCTCAAAAACGGGGTAAAAAATTGACTTTTTTCCGAATTTTCAAAGAGCTATAATTCCACTTGTTCTGGTCGAATTCCGTTATAACCCGGTGTTTTCGTAATGTAGGTGATGGGAATAAGCCGCTGATAGGGGTTTCTGAAGCTATTTTTGGGTTTAAAGAAAATCGATTTTTCGCATTTTCAAAGTGCTATAATTCCCTTAGTTTTTATCGAAACTCATTATAACCCGGTGTTTTCGTGTTGTAGGTGATGGGAACAAGCCGCTGGTATAGTTAATTCAAATTCGAAAAAAATCAATTTTTGGTGAAAAATTCGATACGGGGGGGTATACCCGAAAAATGAAAAAACCCAAACTTTGAAGGCCTATATCTCGGCTTCTATGGGAGCTATCGGGAAAATTCCAACGGTTTTGTCTTAGTTTCGCCGTTCTGAATCCAACGAGACCATCCGCAAGGTCGTAGCTTTTACGATATCCGAGATATGGCATTTTTGATACCCATTTTTGGCCTCAAAAACGGGGTAAAAAATTGACTTTTTTCCGAATTTTCAAAGAGCTATAATTCCACTTGTTCTGTTCGAATTCCGTTATAACCCGGTGTTTTCGTAATGTAGGTGATGGAAATAAGCCGCTGATAGGGATTTCTAAAGCAATTTTTGGGTTTAAAGAAAATCGATTTTTCGCATTTTCAAAGTGCTATAATTCCCTTAGTTTTTATCGAAACTCATTATAACCCGGTGTTTTCGTGTTGTAGGTGATGGGAACAAGCCGCTGGTATAGTTAATTCAAATTCGAAAAAAATCAATTTTTGGTGAAAAATTCGATACGGGGGGGTATACCCGAAAAATGAAAAAACCCAAACTTTGAAGGCCTATATCTCGGCTTCTATGGGAGCTATCGGGAAAATTCCAACGGTTTTGTCTTAGTTTCGCCGTTCTGAATCCAACAAGACCATCCGCAAGGTCGTAGCTTTTACGATAGCCGAGATATGGCATTTTTGATGCCCATTTTTGGCCTCAAAAACGGGGGTAAAAAATTGACTTTTTTCCGAATTTTCAAAGAGCTATAATTCCACTTGTTCTGTTCGAATTCCGTTATAACCCGGTGTTTTCGTAATGTAGGTGATGGAAATAAGCCGCTGATAGGGATTTCTAAAGCAATTTTTCGGTTTAAAGAAAATCGATTTTTCGCATTTTCAAAGTGCTATAATTCCCTTAGTTTTTATCGAAACTCATTATAACCCGGTGTTTTCGTGTTGTAGGTGATGGGAACAAGCCGCTGGTATAGTTAATTCAAATTCGAAAAAAATCAATTTTTGGTGAAAAATTCGATACGGGGGGGTATACCCGAAAAATGAAAAAACCCAAACTTTGAAGGCCTATATCTCGGCTTCTATGGGAGCTATCGGGAAAATTCCAACGGTTTTGTCTTAGTTTCGCCGTTCTGAATCCAACGAGACCATCCGCAAGGTCGTAGCTTTTACGATAGTCGAGATATGGCATTTTTGATGCCCATTTTTGGCCTCAAAAACGGGGTAAAAAATTGACTTTTTTCCGAATTTTCAAAGAGCTATAATTCCACTTGTTCTGTTCGAATTCCGTTATAACCCGGTGTTTTCGTAATGTAGGTGATGGAAATAAGCCGCTGATAGGGATTTCTAAAGCAATTTTTCGGTTTAAAGAAAATCGATTTTTCGCATTTTCAAAGTGCTATAATTCCCTTAGTTTTTATCGAAACTCATTATAACCCGGTGTTTTCGTGTTGTAGGTGATGGGAACAAGCCGCTGGTATAGTTAATTCAAATTCGAAAAAAATCAATTTTTGGTGAAAAATTCGATACGGGGGGGTATACCCGAAAAATGAAAAAACCCAAACTTTGAAGGCCTATATCTCGGCTTCTATGGGAGCTATCGGGAAAATTCCAACGGTTTTGTCTTAGTTTCGCCGTTCTGAATCCAACGAGACCATCCGCAAGGTCGTAGCTTTTACGATAGTCGAGATATGGCATTTTTGATGCCCATTTTTGGCCTCAAAAACGGGGTAAAAAATTGACTTTTTTCCGAATTTTCAAAGAGCTATAATTCCACTTGTTCTGTTCGAATTCCGTTATAACCCGGTGTTTTCGTAATGTAGGTGATGGAAATAAGCCGCTGATAGGGATTTCTAAAGCAATTTTTGGGTTTAAAGAAAATCGATTTTTCGCATTTTCAAAGTGCTATAATTCCCTTAGTTTTTATCGAAACTCATTATAACCCGGTGTTTTCGTGTTGTAGGTGATGGGAACAAGCCGCTGGTATAGTTAATTCAAATTCGAAAAAAATCAATTTTTGGTGAAAAATTCGATACGGGGGGGTATACCCGAAAAATGAAAAAACCCAAACTTTGAAGGCCTATATCTCGGCTTTTATGGGAGCTATCGGGAAAATTCCAACGGTTTTGTCTTAGTTTCGCCGTTCTGAATCCAACGAGACCATCCGCAAGGTCGTAGCATTTACGATAGCCGAGATATGGCATTTTTGATGCCCATTTTTGGCCTCAAAAACGGGGTAAAAAATTGACTTTTTTCCGAATTTTCAAAGAGCTATAATTCCACTTGTTCTGTTCGAATTCCGTTATAACCCGGTGTTTTCGTAATGTAGGTGATGGAAATAAGCCGCTGATAGGGATTTCTAAAGTAATTTTTGGGTTTAAAGAAAATCGATTTTTCGCATTTTCAAAGTGCTATAATTCCCTTAGTTTTTATCGAAACTCATTATAACCCGGTGTTTTCGTGTTGTAGGTGATGGGAACAAGCCGCTGGTATAGTTAATTCAAATTCGAAAAAAATCAATTTTTGGTGAAAAATTCGATACGGGGGGGTATACTCGAAAAATGAAAAAACCCAAACTTTGAAGGCCTATATCTCGGCTTCTATGGGAGCTATCGGGAAAATTCCAACGGTTTTGTCTTAGTTTCGCCGTTCTGAATCCAACGAGACCATCCGCAAGGTCGTAGCTTTTACGATAGCCGAGATATGGCATTTTTGATGCCCATTTTTGGCCTCAAAAACGGGGTAAAAAATTGACTTTTTTCCGAATTTTCAAAGAGCTATAATTCCACTTGTTCTGTTCGAATTCCGTTATAACCCGGTGTTTTCGTAATGTAGGTGATGGAAATAAGCCGCTGATAGGGATTTCTAAAGTAATTTTTGGGTTTAAAGAAAATCGATTTTTCGCATTTTCAAAGTGCTATAATTCCCTTAGTTTTTATCGAAACTCATTATAACCCGGTGTTTTCGTGTTGTAGGTGATGGGAACAAGCCGCTGGTATAGTTAATTCAAATTCGAAAAAAATCAATTTTTGGTGAAAAATTCGATACGGGGGGGTATACCCGAAAAATGAAAAAACCCAAACTTTGAAGGCCTATATCTCGGCTTTTATGGGAGCTATCGGGAAAATTCCAACGGTTTTGTCTTAGTTTCGCCGTTCTGAATCCAACGAGACCATCCGCAAGGTCGTAGCATTTACGATAGCCGAGATATGGCATTTTTGATGCCCATTTTTGGCCTCAAAAACGGGGTAAAAAATTGACTTTTTTCCGAATTTTCAAAGAGCTATAATTCCACTTGTTCTGTTCGAATTCCGTTATAACCCGGTGTTTTCGTAATGTAGGTGATGGAAATAAGCCGCTGATAGGGATTTCTAAAGCAATTTTTGGGTTTAAAGAAAATCGATTTTTCGCATTTTCAAAGTGCTATAATTCCCTTAGTTTTTATCGAAACTCATTATAACCCGGTGTTTTCGTGTTGTAGGTGATGGGAACAAGCCGCTGGTATAGTTTATTCAAATTCGAAAAAAATCAATTTTTGGTGAAAAATTCGATACGGGGGGGTATACTTGAAAAATGAAAAAACCCAAACTTTGAAGGCCTATATCTCGGCTTCTATGGGGGCTATCGGGAAAATTCCAACGGTTTTGTCTTAGTTTCGCCGTTCTGAATCCAACGAGACCATCCGCAAGGTCGTAGCTTTTACGATAGCCGAGATATGGCATTTTTGATGCCCATTTTTGGCCTCAAAAACGGGGTAAAAAATTGACTTTTTTCCGAATTTTCAAAGAGCTATAATTCCACTTGTTCTGTTCGAATTCCGTTATAACCCGGTGTTTTCGTAATGTAGGTGATGGAAATAAGCCGCTGATAGGGATTTCTAAAGCAATTTTTCGGTTTAAAGAAAATCGATTTTTCGCATTTTCAAAGTGCTATAATTCCCTTAGTTTTTATCGAAACTCATTATAACCCGGTGTTTTCGTGTTGTAGGTGATGGGAACAAGCCGCTGGTATAGTTAATTCAAATTCGAAAAAAATCAATTTTTGGTGAAAAATTCGATACGGGGGGGTATACCCGAAAAATGAAAAAACCCAAACTTTGAAGGCCTATATCTCGGCTTCTATGGGAGCTATCGGGAAAATTCCAACGGTTTTGTCTTAGTTTCGCCGTTCTGAATCCAACGAGACCATCCGCAAGGTCGTAGCTTTTACGATAGTCGAGATATGGCATTTTTGATGCCCATTTTTGGCCTCAAAAACGGGGTAAAAAATTGACTTTTTTCCGAATTTTCAAAGAGCTATAATTCCACTTGTTCTGTTCGAATTCCGTTATAACCCGGTGTTTTCGTAATGTAGGTGATGGAAATAAGCCGCTGATAGGGATTTCTAAAGCAATTTTTGGGTTTAAAGAAAATCGATTTTTCGCATTTTCAAAGTGCTATAATTCCCTTAGTTTTTATCGAAACTCATTATAACCCGGTGTTTTCGTGTTGTAGGTGATGGGAACAAGCCGCTGGTATAGTTAATTCAAATTCGAAAAAAATCAATTTTTGGTGAAAAATTCGATACGGGGGGGTATACCCGAAAAATGAAAAAACCCAAACTTTGAAGGCCTATATCTCGGCTTCTATGGGAGCTATCGGGAAAATTCCAACGGTTTTGTCTTAGTTTCGCCGTTCTGAATCCAACGAGACCATCCGCAAGGTCGTAGCTTTTACGATAGCCGAGATATGGCATTTTTGATGCCCATTTTTGGCCTCAAAAACGGGGTAAAAAATTGACTTTTTTCCGAATTTTCAAAGAGCTATAATTCCACTTGTTCTGTTCGAATTCCGTTATAACCCGGTGTTTTCGTAATGTAGGTGATGGAAATAAGCCGCTGATAGGGATTTCTAAAGCAATTTTTGGGTTTAAAGAAAATCGATTTTTCGCATTTTCAAAGTGCTATAATTCCCTTAGTTTTTATCGAAACTCATTATAACCCGGTGTTTTCGTGTTGTAGGTGATGGGAACAAGCCGCTGGTATAGTTAATTCAAATTCGAAAAAAATCAATTTTTGGTGAAAAATTCGATACGGGGGGGTATACCCGAAAAATGAAAAAACCCAAACTTTGAAGGCCTATATCTCGGCTTTTATGGGAGCTATCGGGAAAATTCCAACGGTTTTGTCTTAGTTTCGCCGTTCTGAATCCAACGAGACCATCCGCAAGGTCGTAGCTTTTACGATAGCCGAGATATGGCATTTTTGATGCCCATTTATTGCCTCAAAAACGGGGTAAAAAATTGACTTTTTTCCGAATTTTCAAAGAGCTATAATTCCACTTGTTCTGTTCGAATTCCGTTATAACCCGGTGTTTTCGTAATGTAGGTGATGGAAATAAGCCGCTGATAGGGATTTCTAAAGCAATTTTTCGGTTTAAAGAAAATCGATTTTTCGCATTTTCAAAGTGCTATAATTCCCTTAGTTTTTATCGAAACTCATTATAACCCGGTGTTTTCGTGTTGTAGGTGATGGGAACAAGCCGCTGGTATAGTTAATTCAAATTCGAAAAAAATCAATTTTTGGTGAAAAATTCGATACGGGGGGGTATACCCGAAAAATGAAAAAACCCAAACTTTGAAGGCCTATATCTCGGCTTCTATGGGAGCTATCGGGAAAATTCCAACGGTTTTGTCTTAGTTTCGCCGTTCTGAATCCAACGAGACCATCCGCAAGGTCGTAGCTTTTACGATAGCCGAGATATGGCATTTTTGATGCCCATTTTTGGCCTCAAAAACGGGGTAAAAAATTGACTTTTTTCCGAATTTTTAAAGAGCTATAATTCCACTTGTTCTGTTCGAATTCCGTTATAACCCGGTGTTTTCGTAATGTAGGTGATGGAAATAAGCCGCTGATAGGGATTTCTAAAGCAATTTTTGGGTTTAAAGAAAATCGATTTTTCGCATTTTCAAAGTGCTATAATTCCCTTAGTTTTTATCGAAACTCATTATAACCCGGTGTTTTCGTGTTGTAGGTGATGGGAACAAGCCGCTGGTATAGTTAATTCAAATTCGAAAAAAATCAATTTTTGGTGAAAAATTCGATACGGGGGGGTATACCCGAAAAATGAAAAAACCCAAACTTTGAAGGCCTATATCTCGGCTTTTATGGGAGCTATCGGGAAAATTCCAACGGTTTTGTCTTAGTTTCGCCGTTCTGAATCCAAGGAGACCATCCGCAAGGTCGTAGCATTTACGATAGCCGAGATATGGCATTTTTGATGCCCATTTTTGGCCTCAAAAACGGGGTAAAAAATTGACTTTTTTCCGAATTTTCAAAGAGCTATAATTCCACTTGTTCTGTTCGAATTCCGTTATAACCCGGTGTTTTCGTAATGTAGGTGATGGAAATAAGCCGCTGATAGGGATTTCTAAAGCAGTTTTTGGGTTTAAAGAAAATCGATTTTTCGCATTTTCAAAGTGCTATAATTCCCTTAGTTTTTATCGAAACTCATTATAACCCGGTGTTTTCGTGTTGTAGGTGATGGGAACAAGCCGCTGGTATAGTTAATTCAAATTCGAAAAAAATCAATTTTTGGTGAAAAATTCGATACGGGGGGGTATACTCGAAAAATGAAAAAACCCAAACTTTGAAGGCCTATATCTCGGCTTCTATGGGAGCTATCGGGAAAATTCCAACGGTTTTGTCTTAGTTTCGCCGTTCTGAATCCAACGAGACCATCCGCAAGGTCGTAGCTTTTACGATAGCCGAGATATGGCATTTTTGATGCCCATTTTTGGCCTCAAAAACGGGGTAAAAAATTGACTTTTTTCCGAATTTTCAAAGAGCTATAATTCCACTTGTTCTGTTCGAATTCCGTTATAACCCGGTGTTTTCGTAATGTAGGTGATGGAAATAAGCCGCTGATAGGGATTTCTAAAGCAATTTTTGGGTTTAAAGAAAATCGATTTTTCGCATTTTCAAAGTGCTATAATTCCCTTAGTTTTTATCGAAACTCATTATAACCCGGTGTTTTCGTGTTGTAGGTGATGGGAACAAGCCGCTGGTATAGTTAATTCAAATTCGAAAAAAATCAATTTTTGGTGAAAAATTCGATACGGGGGGGTATACCCGAAAAATGAAAAAACCCAAACTTTGAAGGCCTATATCTCGGCTTCTATGGGAGCTATCGGGAAAATTCCAACGGTTTTGTCTTAGTTTCGCCGTTCTGAATCCAACGAGACCATCCGCAAGGTCGTAGCTTTTACGATAGCCGAGATATGGCATTTTTGATGCCCATTTTTGGCCTCAAAAACGGGGTAAAAAATTGACTTTTTTCCGAATTTTCAAAGAGCTATAATTCCACTTGTTCTGTTCGAATTCCGTTATAACCCGGTGTTTTCGTAATGTAGGTGATGGAAATAAGCCGCTGATAGGGGTTTCTGTAGCTATTTTTGGGTTTAAAGAAAATCGATTTTTCGCATTTTCAAAGTGCTATAATTCCCTTAGTTTTTATCGAAACTCATTATAACCCGGTGTTTTCGTGTTATAGGTGATGGAAACAAGCCGCTGGTATAGTTAATTCAAATTCGAAAAAAATCAATTTTTGGTGAAAAATTCGATACGGGGGGGTATACCCGAAAAATGAAAAAACCCAAACTTTGAAGGCCTATATCTCGGCTTCTATGGGGGCTATCGGGAAAATTCCAACGGTTTTGTCTTAGTTTCGCCGTTTTGAATCCAACGAGACCATCCGCAAGGTCGTAGCTTTTACGATAGCCGAGATATGGCATTTTTGATGCCCATTTTTGGCCTCAAAAACGGGGTAAAAAATTGACTTTTTTCCGAATTTTCAAAGAGCTATAATTCCACTTGTTCTGTTCGAATTCCGTTATAACCCGGTGTTTTCGTAATGTAGGTGATGGAAATAAGCCGCTGATAGGGATTTCTAAAGCAATTTTTGGGTTTAAAGAAAATCGATTTTTCGCATTTTCAAAGTGCTATAATTCCCTTAGTTTTTATCGAAACTCATTATAACCCGGTGTTTTCGTGTTGTAGGTGATGGGAACAAGCCGCTGGTATAGTTAATTCAAATTCGAAAAAAATCAATTTTTGGTGAAAAATTCGATACGGGGGGGTATACCCGAAAAATGAAAAAACCCAAACTTTGAAGGCCTATATCTCGGCTTCTATGGGAGCTATCGGGAAAATTCCAACGGTTTTGTCTTAGTTTCGCCGTTCTGAATCCAACGAGACCATCCGCAAGGTCGTAGCTTTTACGATAGCCGAGATATGGCATTTTTGATGCCCATTTTTGGCCTCAAAAACGGGGTAAAAAATTGACTTTTTTCCGAATTTTCAAAGAGCTATAATTCCACTTGTTCTGTTCGAATTCCGTTATAACCCGGTGTTTTCGTAATGTAGGTGATGGAAATAAGCCGCTGATAGGGATTTCTAAAGCAATTTTTGGGTTTAAAGAAAATCGATTTTTCGCATTTTCAAAGTGCTATAATTCCCTTAGTTTTTATCGAAACTCATTATAACCCGGTGTTTTCGTGTTGTAGGTGATGGGAACAAGCCGCTGGTATAGTTAATTCAAATTCGAAAAAAATCAATTTTTGGTGAAAAATTCGATACGGGGGGGTATACCCGAAAAATGAAAAAACCCAAACTTTGAAGGCCTATATCTCGGCTTCTATGGGAGCTATCGGGAAAATTCCAACGGTTTTGTCTTAGTTTCGCCGTTCTGAATCCAACGAGACCATCCGCAAGGTCGTAGCTTTTACGATAGCCGAGATATGGCATTTTTGATGCCCATTTTTGGCCTCAAAAACGGGGTAAAAAATTGACTTTTTTCCGAATTTTCAAAGAGCTATAATTCCACTTGTTCTGTTCGAATTCCGTTATAACCCGGTGTTTTCGTAATGTAGGTGATGGAAATAAGCCGCTGATAGGGATTTCTAAAGCAATTTTTCGGTTTAAAGAAAATCGATTTTTCGCATTTTCAAAGTGCTATAATTCCCTTAGTTTTTATCGAAACTCATTATAACCCGGTGTTTTCGTGTTGTAGGTGATGGGAACAAGCCGCTGGTATAGTTAATTCAAATTCGAAAAAAATCAATTTTTGGTGAAAAATTCGATACGGGGGGGTATACCCGAAAAATGAAAAAACCCAAACTTTGAAGGCCTATATCTCGGCTTCTATGGGAGCTATCGGGAAAATTCCAACGGTTTTGTCTTAGTTTCGCCGTTCTGAATCCAACGAGACCATCCGCAAGGTCGTAGCTTTTACGATAGCCGAGATATGGCATTTTTGATGCCCATTTTTGGCCTCAAAAACGGGGTAAAAAATTGACTTTTTTCCGAATTTTCAAAGAGCTATAATTCCACTTGTTCTGTTCGAATTCCGTTATAACCCGGTGTTTTCGTAATGTAGGTGATGGAAATAAGCCGCTGATAGGGATTTCTAAAGCAATTTTTGGGTTTAAAGAAAATCGATTTTTCGCATTTTCAAAGTGCTATAATTCCCTTAGTTTTTATCGAAACTCATTATAACCCGGTGTTTTCGTGTTGTAGGTGATGGGAACAAGCCGCTGGTATAGTTAATTCAAATTCGAAAAAAATCAATTTTTGGTGAAAAATTCGATACGGGGGGGTATACCCGAAAAATGAAAAAACCCAAATTTTGAAGGCCTATATCTCGGCTTCTATGGGAGCTATCGGGAAAATTCCAACGGTTTTGTCTTAGTTTCGCCGTTCTGAATCCAACGAGACCATCCGCAAGGTCGTAGCTTTTACGATAGCCGAGATATGGCATTTTTGATGCCCATTTTTGGCCTCAAAAACGGGGTAAAAAATTGACTTTTTTCCGAATTTTCAAAGAGCTATAATTCCACTTGTTCTGGTCGAATTCCGTTATAACCCGGTGTTTTCGTAATGTAGGTGATGAGAATAAGCCGCTGATAGGGGTTTCTGTAGCTATTTTTGGGTTTAAAGAAAATCGATTTATCGCATTTTCAAAGTGCTATAATTCCCTTAGTTTTTATCGAAACTCATTATAACCCGGTGTTTTCGTGTTGTAGGTGATGGGAACAAGCCGCTGGTATAGTTAATTCAAATTCGAAAAAAATCAATTTTTGGTGAAAAATTCGATACGGGGGGGTATACCCGAAAAATGAAAAAACCCAAACTTTGAAGGCCTATATCTCGGCTTCTATGGGAGCTATCGGGAAAATTCCAACGGTTTTGTCTTAGTTTCGCCGTTCTGAATCCAACGAGACCATCCGCAAGGTCGTAGCTTTTACGATAGCCGAGATATGGCATTTTTGATGCCCATTTTTGGCCTCAAAAACGGGGTAAAAAATTGACTTTTTTCCGAATTTTCAAAGAGCTATAATTCCACTTGTTCTGTTCGAATTCCGTTATAACCCGGTGTTTTCGTAATGTAGGTGATGGAAATAAGCCGCTGATAGGGATTTCTAAAGCAATTTTTCGGTTTAAAGAAAATCGATTTTTCGCATTTTCAAAGTGCTATAATTCCCTTAGTTTTTATCGAAACTCATTATAACCCGGTGTTTTCGTGTTGTAGGTGATGGGAACAAGCCGCTGGTATAGTTAATTCAAATTCGAAAAAAATCAATTTTTGGTGAAAAATTCGATACGGGGGGTATACCCGAAAAATGAAAAAACCCAAACTTTGAAGGCCTATATCTCGGCTTCTATGGGAGCTATCGGGAAAATTCCAACGGTTTTGTCTTAGTTTCGCCGTTCTGAATCCAACGAGACCATCCGCAAGGTCGTAGCTTTTACGATAGCCGAGATATGGCATTTTTGATGCCCATTTTTGGCCTCAAAAACGGGGTAAAAAATTGACTTTTTTCCGAATTTTCAAAGAGCTATAATTCCACTTGTTCTGTTCGAATTCCGTTATAACCCGGTGTTTTCGTAATGTAGGTGATGGAAATAAGCCGCTGATAGGGATTTCTAAAGCAATTTTTGGGTTTAAAGAAAATCGATTTTTCGCATTTTCAAAGTGCTATAATTCCCTTAGTTTTTATCGAAACTCATTATAACCCGGTGTTTTCGTGTTGTAGGTGATGGGAACAAGCCGCTGGTATAGTTAATTCAAATTCGAAAAAAATCAATTTTTGGTGAAAAATTCGATACGGGGGGGTATACCCGAAAAATGAAAAAACCCAAACTTTGAAGGCCTATATCTCGGCTTCTATGGGAGCTATCGGGAAAATTCCAACGGTTTTGTCTTAGTTTCGCCGTTCTGAATCCAACAAGACCATCCGCAAGGTCGTAGCTTTTACGATAGCCGAGATATGGCATTTTTGATGCCCATTTTTGGCCTCAAAAACGGGGTAAAAAATTGACTTTTTTCCGAATTTTCAAAGAGCTATAATTCCACTTGTTCTGTTCGAATTCCGTTATAACCCGGTGTTTTCGTAATGTAGGTGATGGAAATAAGCCGCTGATAGGGATTTCTAAAGCAATTTTTCGGTTTAAAGAAAATCGATTTTTCGCATTTTCAAAGTGCTATAATTCCCTTAGTTTTTATCGAAACTCATTATAACCCGGTGTTTTCGTGTTGTAGGTGATGGGAACAAGCCGCTGGTATAGTTAATTCAAATTCGAAAAAAATCAATTTTTGGTGAAAAATTCGATACGGGGGGGTATACCCGAAAAATGAAAAAACCCAAACTTTGAAGGCCTATATCTCGGCTTCTATGGGAGCTATCGGGAAAATTCCAACGGTTTTGTCTTAGTTTCGCCGTTCTGAATCCAACGAGACCATCCGCAAGGTCGTAGCTTTTACGATAGTCGAGATATGGCATTTTTGATGCCCATTTTTGGCCTCAAAAACGGGGTAAAAAATTGACTTTTTTCCGAATTTTCAAAGAGCTATAATTCCACTTGTTCTGTTCGAATTCCGTTATAACCCGGTGTTTTCGTAATGTAGGTGATGGAAATAAGCCGCTGATAGGGATTTCTAAAGCAATTTTTCGGTTTAAAGAAAATCGATTTTTCGCATTTTCAAAGTGCTATAATTCCCTTAGTTTTTATCGAAACTCATTATAACCCGGTGTTTTCGTGTTGTAGGTGATGGGAACAAGCCGCTGGTATAGTTAATTCAAATTCGAAAAAAATCAATTTTTGGTGAAAAATTCGATACGGGGGGGTATACCCGAAAAATGAAAAAACCCAAACTTTGAAGGCCTATATCTCGGCTTCTATGGGAGCTATCGGGAAAATTCCAACGGTTTTGTCTTAGTTTCGCCGTTCTGAATCCAACGAGACCATCCGCAAGGTCGTAGCTTTTACGATAGTCGAGATATGGCATTTTTGATGCCCATTTTTGGCCTCAAAAACGGGGTAAAAAATTGACTTTTTTCCGAATTTTCAAAGAGCTATAATTCCACTTGTTCTGTTCGAATTCCGTTATAACCCGGTGTTTTCGTAATGTAGGTGATGGAAATAAGCCGCTGATAGGGATTTCTAAAGCAATTTTTGGGTTTAAAGAAAATCGATTTTTCGCATTTTCAAAGTGCTATAATTCCCTTAGTTTTTATCGAAACTCATTATAACCCGGTGTTTTCGTGTTGTAGGTGATGGGAACAAGCCGCTGGTATAGTTAATTCAAATTCGAAAAAAATCAATTTTTGGTGAAAAATTCGATACGGGGGGGTATACCCGAAAAATGAAAAAACCCAAACTTTGAAGGCCTATATCTCGGCTTTTATGGGAGCTATCGGGAAAATTCCAACGGTTTTGTCTTAGTTTCGCCGTTCTGAATCCAACGAGACCATCCGCAAGGTCGTAGCATTTACGATAGCCGAGATATGGCATTTTTGATGCCCATTTTTGGCCTCAAAAACGGGGTAAAAAATTGACTTTTTTCCGAATTTTCAAAGAGCTATAATTCCACTTGTTCTGTTCGAATTCCGTTATAACCCGGTGTTTTCGTAATGTAGGTGATGGAAATAAGCCGCTGATAGGGTTTTCTAAAGCAGTTTTTGGGTTTAAAGAAAATCGATTTTTCGCATTTTCAAAGTGCTATAATTCCCTTAGTTTTTATCGAAACTCATTATAACCCGGTGTTTTCGTGTTGTAGGTGATGGGAACAAGCCGCTGGTATAGTTAATTCAAATTCGAAAAAAATCAATTTTTGGTGAAAAATTCGATACGGGGGGGTATACTCGAAAAATGAAAAAACCCAAACTTTGAAGGCCTATATCTCGGCTTCTATGGGAGCTATCGGGAAAATTCCAACGGTTTTGTCTTAGTTTCGCCGTTCTGAATCCAACGAGACCATCCGCAAGGTCGTAGCTTTTACGATAGCCGAGATATGGCATTTTTGATGCCCATTTTTGGCCTCAAAAACGGGGTAAAAAATTGACTTTTTTCCGAATTTTCAAAGAGCTATAATTCCACTTGTTCTGTTCGAATTCCGTTATAACCCGGTGTTTTCGTAATGTAGGTGATGGAAATAAGCCGCTGATAGGGATTTCTAAAGTAATTTTTGGGTTTAAAGAAAATCGATTTTTCGCATTTTCAAAGTGCTATAATTCCCTTAGTTTTTATCGAAACTCATTATAACCCGGTGTTTTCGTGTTGTAGGTGATGGGAACAAGCCGCTGGTATAGTTAATTCAAATTCGAAAAAAATCAATTTTTGGTGAAAAATTCGATACGGGGGGGTATACCCGAAAAATGAAAAAACCCAAACTTTGAAGGCCTATATCTCGGCTTTTATGGGAGCTATCGGGAAAATTCCAACGGTTTTGTCTTAGTTTCGCCGTTCTGAATCCAACGAGACCATCCGCAAGGTCGTAGCATTTACGATAGCCGAGATATGGCATTTTTGATGCCCATTTTTGGCCTCAAAAACGGGGTAAAAAATTGACTTTTTTCCGAATTTTCAAAGAGCTATAATTCCACTTGTTCTGTTCGAATTCCGTTATAACCCGGTGTTTTCGTAATGTAGGTGATGGAAATAAGCCGCTGATAGGGATTTCTAAAGCAATTTTTGGGTTTAAAGAAAATCGATTTTTCGCATTTTCAAAGTGCTATAATTCCCTTAGTTTTTATCGAAACTCATTATAACCCGGTGTTTTCGTGTTGTAGGTGATGGGAACAAGCCGCTGGTATAGTTAATTCAAATTCGAAAAAAATCAATTTTTGGTGAAAAATTCGATACGGGGGGGTATACCCGAAAAATGAAAAAACCCAAACTTTGAAGGCCTATATCTCGGCTTCTATGGGAGCTATCGGGAAAATTCCAACGGTTTTGTCTTAGTTTCGCCGTTCTGAATCCAACGAGACCATCCGCAAGGTCGTAGCTTTTACGATAGCCGAGATATGGCATTTTTGATGCCCATTTTTGGCCTCAAAAACGGGGTAAAAAATTGACTTTTTTCCGAATTTTCAAAGAGCTATAATTCCACTTGTTCTGTTCGAATTCCGTTATAACCCGGTGTTTTCGTAATGTAGGTGATGGAAATAAGCCGCTGATAGGGATTTCTAAAGCAATTTTTGGGTTTAAAGAAAATCGATTTTTCGCATTTTCAAAGTGCTATAATTCCCTTAGTTTTTATCGAAACTCATTATAACCCGGTGTTTTCGTGTTGTAGGTGATGGGAACAAGCCGCTGGTATAGTTTATTCAAATTCGAAAAAAATCAATTTTTGGTGAAAAATTCGATACGGGGGGGTATACTTGAAAAATGAAAAAACCCAAACTTTGAAGGCCTATATCTCGGCTTCTATGGGGGCTATCGGGAAAATTCCAACGGTTTTGTCTTAGTTTCGCCGTTCTGAATCCAACGAGACCATCCGCAAGGTCGTAGCTTTTACGATAGCCGAGATATGGCATTTTTGATGCCCATTTTTGGCCTCAAAAACGGGGTAAAAAATTGACTTTTTTCCGAATTTTCAAAGAGCTATAATTCCACTTGTTCTGTTCGAATTCCGTTATAACCCGGTGTTTTCGTAATGTAGGTGATGGAAATAAGCCGCTGATAGGGATTTCTAAAGCAATTTTTCGGTTTAAAGAAAATCGATTTTTCGCATTTTCAAAGTGCTATAATTCCCTTAGTTTTTATCGAAACTCATTATAACCCGGTGTTTTCGTGTTGTAGGTGATGGGAACAAGCCGCTGGTATAGTTAATTCAAATTCGAAAAAAATCAATTTTTGGTGAAAAATTCGATACGGGGGGGTATACCCGAAAAATGAAAAAACCCAAACTTTGAAGGCCTATATCTCGGCTTCTATGGGAGCTATCGGGAAAATTCCAACGGTTTTGTCTTAGTTTCGCCGTTCTGAATCCAACGAGACCATCCGCAAGGTCGTAGCTTTTACGATAGTCGAGATATGGCATTTTTGATGCCCATTTTTGGCCTCAAAAACGGGGTAAAAAATTGACTTTTTTCCGAATTTTCAAAGAGCTATAATTCCACTTGTTCTGTTCGAATTCCGTTATAACTCGGTGTTTTCGTAATGTAGGTGATGGAAATAAGCCGCTGATAGGGATTTCTAAAGCAATTTTTGGGTTTAAAGAAAATCGATTTTTCGCATTTTCAAAGTGCTATAATTCCCTTAGTTTTTATCGAAACTCATTATAACCCGGTGTTTTCGTGTTGTAGGTGATGGGAACAAGCCGCTGGTATAGTTAATTCAAATTCGAAAAAAATCAATTTTTGGTGAAACACATCTCGTGAGAGTGTATACCCGAAAAATGAAAAAACCCAAACTTTGAAGGCCTATATCTCGGCTTTTATGGGAGCTATCGGGAAAATTCCAACGGTTTTGTCTTAGTTTCGCCGTTCTGAATCCAACGAGACCATCCGCAAGGTCGTAGCTTTTACGATAGCCGAGATATGGCATTTTTGATGCCCATTTTTGGCCTCAAAAACGGGGTAAAAAATTGACTTTTTTCCGAATTTTCAAAGAGCTATAATTCCACTTGTTCTGTTCGAATTCCGTTATAACCCGGTGTTTTCGTAATGTAGGTGATGGAAATAAGCCGCTGATAGGGATTTCTAAAGCAATTTTTGGGTTTAAAGAAAATCGATTTTTCGCATTTTCAAAGTGCTATAATTCCCTTAGTTTTTATCGAAACTCATTATAACCCGGTGTTTTCGTGTTGTAGGTGATGGGAACAAGCCGCTGGTATAGTTAATTCAAATTCGAAAAAAATCAATTTTTGGTGAAAAATTCGATACGGGGGGGTATACCCGAAAAATGAAAAAACCCAAACTTTGAAGGCCTATATCTCGGCTTTTATGGGAGCTATCGGGAAAATTCCAACGGTTTTGTCTTAGTTTCGCCGTTCTGAATCCAACGAGACCATCCGCAAGGTCGTAGCTTTTACGATAGCCGAGATATGGCATTTTTGATGCCCATTTATTGCCTCAAAAACGGGGTAAAAAATTGACTTTTTTCCGAATTTTCAAAGAGCTATAATTCCACTTGTTCTGTTCGAATTCCGTTATAACCCGGTGTTTTCGTAATGTAGGTGATGGAAATAAGCCGCTGATAGGGATTTCTAAAGCAATTTTTCGGTTTAAAGAAAATCGATTTTTCGCATTTTCAAAGTGCTATAATTCCCTTAGTTTTTATCGAAACTCATTATAACCCGGTGTTTTCGTGTTGTAGGTGATGGGAACAAGCCGCTGGTATAGTTAATTCAAATTCGAAAAAAATCAATTTTTGGTGAAAAATTCGATACGGGGGGGTATACCCGAAAAATGAAAAAACCCAAACTTTGAAGGCCTATATCTCGGCTTCTATGGGAGCTATCGGGAAAATTCCAACGGTTTTGTCTTAGTTTCGCCGTTCTGAATCCAACGAGACCATCCGCAAGGTCGTAGCTTTTACGATAGCCGAGATATGGCATTTTTGATGCCCATTTTTGGCCTCAAAAACGGGGTAAAAAATTGACTTTTTTCCGAATTTTCAAAGAGCTATAATTCCACTTGTTCTGTTCGAATTCCGTTATAACCCGGTGTTTTCGTAATGTAGGTGATGGAAATAAGCCGCTGATAGGGATTTCTAAAGCAATTTTTGGGTTTAAAGAAAATCGATTTTTCGCATTTTCAAAGTGCTATAATTCCCTTAGTTTTTATCGAAACTCATTATAACCCGGTGTTTTCGTGTTGTAGGTGATGGGAACAAGCCGCTGGTATAGTTAATTCAAATTCGAAAAAAATCAATTTTTGGTGAAAAATTCGATACGGGGGGGTATACCCGAAAAATGAAAAAACCCAAACTTTGAAGGCCTATATCTCGGCTTCTATGGGAGCTATCGGGAAAATTCCAACGGTTTTGTCTTAGTTTCGCCGTTCTGAATCCAACGAGACCATCCGCAAGGTCGTAGCTTTTACGATAGCCGAGATATGGCATTTTTGATGCCCATTTTTGGCCTCAAAAACGGGGTAAAAAATTGACTTTTTTCCGAATTTTCAAAGAGCTATAATTCCACTTGTTCTGTTCGAATTCCGTTATAACCCGGTGTTTTCGTAATGTAGGTGATGGAAATAAGCCGCTGATAGGGGTTTCTGTAGCTATTTTTGGGTTTAAAGAAAATCGATTTTTCGCATTTTCAAAGTGCTATAATTCCCTTAGTTTTTATCGAAACTCATTATAACCCGGTGTTTTCGTGTTATAGGTGATGGAAACAAGCCGCTGGTATAGTTAATTCAAATTCGAAAAAAATCAATTTTTGGTGAAAAATTCGATACGGGGGGGTATACCCGAAAAATGAAAAAACCCAAACTTTGAAGGCCTATATCTCGGCTTCTATGGGGGCTATCGGGAAAATTCCAACGGTTTTGTCTTAGTTTCGCCGTTTTGAATCCAACGAGACCATCCGCAAGGTCGTAGCTTTTACGATAGCCGAGATATGGCATTTTTGATGCCCATTTTTGGCCTCAAAAACGGGGTAAAAAATTGACTTTTTTCCGAATTTTCAAAGAGCTATAATTCCACTTGTTCTGTTCGAATTCCGTTATAACCCGGTGTTTTCGTAATGTAGGTGATGGAAATAAGCCGCTGATAGGGATTTCTAAAGCAATTTTTGGGTTTAAAGAAAATCGATTTTTCGCATTTTCAAAGTGCTATAATTCCCTTAGTTTTTATCGAAACTCATTATAACCCGGTGTTTTCGTGTTGTAGGTGATGGGAACAAGCCGCTGGTATAGTTAATTCAAATTCGAAAAAAATCAATTTTTGGTGAAAAATTCGATACGGGGGGGTATACCCGAAAAATGAAAAAACCCAAACTTTGAAGGCCTATATCTCGGCTTCTATGGGAGCTATCGGGAAAATTCCAACGGTTTTGTCTTAGTTTCGCCGTTCTGAATCCAACGAGACCATCCGCAAGGTCGTAGCTTTTACGATAGCCGAGATATGGCATTTTTGATGCCCATTTTTGGCCTCAAAAACGGGGTAAAAAATTGACTTTTTTCCGAATTTTCAAAGAGCTATAATTCCACTTGTTCTGTTCGAATTCCGTTATAACCCGGTGTTTTCGTAATGTAGGTGATGGAAATAAGCCGCTGATAGGGATTTCTAAAGCAATTTTTGGGTTTAAAGAAAATCGATTTTTCGCATTTTCAAAGTGCTATAATTCCCTTAGTTTTTATCGAAACTCATTATAACCCGGTGTTTTCGTGTTGTAGGTGATGGGAACAAGCCGCTGGTATAGTTAATTCAAATTCGAAAAAAATCAATTTTTGGTGAAAAATTCGATACGGGGGGGTATACCCGAAAAATGAAAAAACCCAAACTTTGAAGGCCTATATCTCGGCTTCTATGGGAGCTATCGGGAAAATTCCAACGGTTTTGTCTTAGTTTCGCCGTTCTGAATCCAACGAGACCATCCGCAAGGTCGTAGCTTTTACGATAGCCGAGATATGGCATTTTTGATGCCCATTTTTGGCCTCAAAAACGGGGTAAAAAATTGACTTTTTTCCGAATTTTCAAAGAGCTATAATTCCACTTGTTCTGTTCGAATTCCGTTATAACCCGGTGTTTTCGTAATGTAGGTGATGGAAATAAGCCGCTGATAGGGATTTCTAAAGCAATTTTTCGGTTTAAAGAAAATCGATTTTTCGCATTTTCAAAGTGCTATAATTCCCTTAGTTTTTATCGAAACTCATTATAACCCGGTGTTTTCGTGTTGTAGGTGATGGGAACAAGCCGCTGGTATAGTTAATTCAAATTCGAAAAAAATCAATTTTTGGTGAAAAATTCGATACGGGGGGGTATACCCGAAAAATGAAAAAACCCAAACTTTGAAGGCCTATATCTCGGCTTCTATGGGAGCTATCGGGAAAATTCCAACGGTTTTGTCTTAGTTTCGCCGTTCTGAATCCAACGAGACCATCCGCAAGGTCGTAGCTTTTACGATAGCCGAGATATGGCATTTTTGATGCCCATTTTTGGCCTCAAAAACGGGGTAAAAAATTGACTTTTTTCCGAATTTTCAAAGAGCTATAATTCCACTTGTTCTGTTCGAATTCCGTTATAACCCGGTGTTTTCGTAATGTAGGTGATGGAAATAAGCCGCTGATAGGGATTTCTAAAGCAATTTTTGGGTTTAAAGAAAATCGATTTTTCGCATTTTCAAAGTGCTATAATTCCCCTTAGTTTTTATCGAAACTCATTATAACCCGGTGTTTTCGTGTTGTAGGTGATGGGAACAAGCCGCTGGTATAGTTAATTCAAATTCGAAAAAAAATCAATTTTTGGTGAAAAATTCGATACGGGGGGGTATACCCGAAAAATGAAAAAACCCAAATTTTGAAGGCCTATATCTCGGCTTCTATGGGAGCTATCGGGAAAATTCCAACGGTTTTGTCTTAGTTTCGCCGTTCTGAATCCAACGAGACCATCCGCAAGGTCGTAGCTTTTACGATAGCCGAGATATGGCATTTTTGATGCCCATTTTTGGCCTCAAAAACGGGGTAAAAAATTGACTTTTTTCCGAATTTTCAAAGAGCTATAATTCCACTTGTTCTGGTCGAATTCCGTTATAACCCGGTGTTTTCGTAATGTAGGTGATGAGAATAAGCCGCTGATAGGGGTTTCTGTAGCTATTTTTGGGTTTAAAGAAAATCGATTTATCGCATTTTCAAAGTGCTATAATTCCCTTAGTTTTTATCGAAACTCATTATAACCCGGTGTTTTCGTGTTGTAGGTGATGGGAACAAGCCGCTGGTATAGTTAATTCAAATTCGAAAAAAATCAATTTTTGGTGAAAAATTCGATACGGGGGGGTATACCCGAAAAATGAAAAAACCCAAACTTTGAAGGCCTATATCTCGGCTTCTATGGGAGCTATCGGGAAAATTCCAACGGTTTTGTCTTAGTTTCGCCGTTCTGAATCCAACGAGACCATCCGCAAGGTCGTAGCTTTTACGATAGCCGAGATATGGCATTTTTGATGCCCATTTTTGGCCTCAAAAACGGGGTAAAAAATTGACTTTTTTCCGAATTTTCAAAGAGCTATAATTCCACTTGTTCTGTTCGAATTCCGTTATAACCCGGTGTTTTCGTAATGTAGGTGATGGAAATAAGCCGCTGATAGGGATTTCTAAAGCAATTTTTCGGTTTAAAGAAAATCGATTTTTCGCATTTTCAAAGTGCTATAATTCCCTTAGTTTTTATCGAAACTCATTATAACCCGGTGTTTTCGTGTTGTAGGTGATGGGAACAAGCCGCTGGTATAGTTAATTCAAATTCGAAAAAAATCAATTTTTGGTGAAAAATTCGATACGGGGGGGTATACCCGAAAAATGGAAAAACCCAAACTTTGAAGGCCTATATCTCGGCTTTTATGGGAGCTATCGGGAAAATTCCAACGGTTTTGTCTTAGTTTCGCCGTTCTGAATCCAACGAGACCATCCGCAAGGTCGTAGCTTTTACGATAGCCGAGATATGGCATTTTTGATGCCCATTTTTGGCCTCAAAAACGGGGTAAAAAATTGACTTTTTTCCGAATTTTCAAAGAGCTATAATTCCACTTGTTCTGTTCGAATTCCGTTATAACCCGGTGTTTTCGTAATGTAGGTGATGGAAATAAGCCGCTGATAGGGATTTCTAAAGCAATTTTTGGGTTTAAAGAAAATCGATTTTTCGCATTTTCAAAGTGCTATAATTCCCTTAGTTTTTATCGAAACTCATTATAACCCGGTGTTTTCGTGTTGTAGGTGATGGGAACAAGCCGCTGGTATAGTTAATTCAAATTCGAAAAAAATCAATTTTTGGTGAAAAATTCGATACGGGGGGGTATACCCGAAAAATGAAAAAACCCAAACTTTGAAGGCCTATATCTCGGCTTTTATGGGAGCTATCGGGAAAATTCCAACGGTTTTGTCTTAGTTTCGCCGTTCTGAATCCAACGAGACCATCCGCAAGGTCGTAGCATTTACGATAGCCGAGATATGGCATTTTTGATGCCCATTTTTGGCCTCAAAAACGGGGTAAAAAATTGACTTTTTTCCGAATTTTCAAAGAGCTATAATTCCACTTGTTCTGTTCGAATTCCGTTATAACCCGGTGTTTTCGTAATGTAGGTGATGGAAATAAGCCGCTGATAGGGATTTCTAAAGCAGTTTTTGGGTTTAAAGAAAATCGATTTTTCGCATTTTCAAAGTGCTATAATTCCCTTAGTTTTTATCGAAACTCATTATAACCCGGTGTTTTCGTGTTGTAGGTGATGGGAACAAGCCGCTGGTATAGTTAATTCAAATTCGAAAAAAATCAATTTTTGGTGAAAAATTCGATACGGGGGGGTATACCCGAAAAATGAAAAAACCCAAACTTTGAAGGCCTATATCTCGGCTTCTATGGGAGCTATCGGGAAAATTCCAACGGTTTTGTCTTAGTTTCGCCGTTCTGAATCCAACGAGACCATCCGCAAGGTCGTAGCTTTTACGATAGCCGAGATATGGCATTTTTGATGCCCATTTTTGGCCTCAAAAACGGGGTAAAAAATTGACTTTTTTCCGAATTTTCAAAGAGCTATAATTCCACTTGTTCTGTTCGAATTCCGTTATAACCCGGTGTTTTCGTAATGTAGGTGATGGAAATAAGCCGCTGATAGGGATTTCTAAAGCAATTTTTCGGTTTAAAGAAAATCGATTTTTCGCATTTTCAAAGTGCTATAATTCCCTTAGTTTTTATCGAAACTCATTATAACCCGGTGTTTTCGTGTTGTAGGTGATGGGAACAAGCCGCTGGTATAGTTAATTCAAATTCGAAAAAAATCAATTTTTGGTGAAAAATTCGATACGGGGGGGTATACCCGAAAAATGAAAAAACCCAAACTTTGAAGGCCTATATCTCGGCTTCTATGGGAGCTATCGGGAAAATTCCACCGGTTTTGTCTTAGTTTCGCCGTTCTGAATCCAACGAGACCATCCGCAAGGTCGTAGCTTTTACGATAGCCGAGATATGGCATTTTTGATGCCCATTTTTGGCCTCAAAAACGGGGTAAAAAATTGACTTTTTTCCGAATTTTCAAAGAGCTATAATTCCACTTGTTCTGGTCGAATTCCGTTATAACCCGGTGTTTTCGTAATGTAGGTGATGGGAATAAGCCGCTGATAGGGGTTTCTGAAGCTATTTTTGGGTTTAAAGAAAATCGATTTTTCGCATTTTCAAAGTGCTATAATTCCCTTAGTTTTTATCGAAACTCATTATAACCCGGTGTTTTCGTGTTGTAGGTGATGGGAACAAGCCGCTGGTATAGTTAATTCAAATTCGAAAAAAATCAATTTTTGGTGAAAAATTCGATACGGGGGGGTATACCCGAAAAATGAAAAAACCCAAACTTTGAAGGCCTATATCTCGGCTTCTATGGGAGCTATCGGGAAAATTCCACCGGTTTTGTCTTAGTTTCGCCGTTCTGAATCCAACGAGACCATCCGCAAGGTCGTAGCTTTTACGATAGCCGAGATATGGCATTTTTGATGCCCATTTTTGGCCTCAAAAACGGGGTAAAAAATTGACTTTTTTCCGAATTTTCAAAGAGCTATAATTCCACTTGTTCTGTTCGAATTCCGTTATAACCCGGTGTTTTCGTAATGTAGGTGATGGAAATAAGCCGCTGATAGGGATTTCTAAAGCAATTTTTGGGTTTAAAGAAAATCGATTTTTCGCATTTTCAAAGTGCTATAATTCCCTTAGTTTTTATCGAAACTCATTATAACCCGGTGTTTTCGTGTTGTAGGTGATGGGAACAAGCCGCTGGTATAGTTAATTCAAATTCGAAAAAAATCAATTTTTGGTGAAAAATTCGATACGGGGGGGTATACCCGAAAAATGAAAAAACCCAAACTTTGAAGGCCTATATCTCGGCTTCTATGGGAGCTATCGGGAAAATTCCACCGGTTTTGTCTTAGTTTCGCCGTTCTGAATCCAACGAGACCATCCGCAAGGTCGTAGCTTTTACGATAGCCGAGATATGGCATTTTTGATGCCCATTTTTGGCCTCAAAAACGGGGTAAAAAATTGACTTTTTTCCGAATTTTCAAAGAGCTATAATTCCACTTGTTCTGTTCGAATTCCGTTATAACCCGGTGTTTTCGTAATGTAGGTGATGGAAATAAGCCGCTGATAGGGATTTCTAAAGCAATTTTTGGGTTTAAAGAAAATCGATTTTTCGCATTTTCAAAGTGCTATAATTCCCTTAGTTTTTATCGAAACTCATTATAACCCGGTGTTTTCGTGTTGTAGGTGATGGGAACAAGCCGCTGGTATAGTTAATTCAAATTCGAAAAAAATCAATTTTTGGTGAAAAATTCGATACGGGGGGGTATACCCGAAAAATGAAAAAACCCAAACTTTGAAGGCCTATATCTCGGCTTCTATGGGAGCTATCGGGAAACTTCCAACGGTTTTGTCTTAGTTTCGCCGTTCTGAATCCAACGAGACCATCCGCAAGGTCGTAGCTTCTACGATAGCCGAGATATGGCATTTTTGATGCCCATTTTTGGCCTCAAAAAGGGGTAAAACATTGACTTTTTTCCGAATTTTCAAAGAGCTATAATTCCACTTGTTCTGTTCGAATTCCGTTATAACCCGGTGTTTTCGTGTTGTAGGTGATGGGAACAAGCCGCTGGTATAGTTAATTCAAATTCGAAAAAAATCAATTTTTGGTGAAAAATTCGATACGGGGGGGTATACCCGAAAAATGAAAAAACCCAAATTTTGAAGGCCTATATCTCGGCTTCTATGGGAGCTATCGGGAAAATTCCAACGGTTTTGTCTTAGTTTCGCCGTTCTGAATCCAACGAGACCATCCGCAAGGTCGTAGCTTTTACGATAGCCGAGATATGGCATTTTTGATGCCCATTTTTGGCCTCAAAAACGGGGTAAAAAATTGACTTTTTTCCGAATTTTCAAAGAGCTATAATTCCACTTGTTCTGTTCGAATTCCGTTATAACCCGGTGTTTTCGTAATGTAGGTGATGGAAATAAGCCGCAAATAGGGATTTCTAAAGCAATTTTTGGGTTTAAAGAAAATCGATTTTTCGCATTTTCAAAGTGCTATAATTCCCTTAGTTTTTATCGAAACTCATTATAACCCGGTGTTTTCGTGTTGTAGGTGATGGGAACAAGCCGCTGGTATAGTTAATTCAAATTCGAAAAAAATCAATTTTTGGTGAAAAATTCGATACGGGGGGGTATACCCGAAAAATGAAAAAACCCAAACTTTGAAGGCCTATATCTCGGCTTCTATGGGAGCTATCGGGAAAATTCCAACGGTTTTGTCTTAGTTTCGCCGTTCTGAATCCAACGAGACCATCCGCAAGGTCGTAGCTTTTACGATAGCCGAGATATGGTATTTTTGATGCCCATGTTTGGCCTCAAAAACGGGGTAAAAAATTGACTTTTTTCCGAATTTTCAAAAAGCTATAATTCCACTTGTTCTGGTCGAATTCCGTTATAACCCGGTGTTTTCGTAATGTAGGTGATGAGAATAAGCCGCTGATAGGGGTTTCTGTAGCTATTTTTGGGTTTAAAGAAAATCGATTTATCGCATTTTCAAAGTGCTATAATTCCCTTAGTTTTTATCGAAACTCATTATAACCCGGTGTTTTCGTGTTGTAGGTGATGGGAACAAGCCGCTGGTATAGTTAATTCAAATTCGAAAAAAATCAATTTTTGGTGAAAAATTCGATACGGGGGGGTATACCCGAAAAATGAAAAAACCCAAACTTTGAAGGCCTATATCTCGGCTTCTATGGGAGCTATCGGGAAAATTCCAACGGTTTTGTCTTAGTTTCGCCGTTCTGAATCCAACGAGACCATCCGCAAGGTCGTAGCTTTTACGATAGCCGAGATATGGCATTTTTGATGCCCATTTTTGGCCTCAAAAACGGGGTAAAAATTGACTTTTTTTTTTTACTTTTTTGTTTTGTCTTAGTTTCGCCGTTCTGAATCCAACGAGACCATCCGCAAGGTCGTAGCTTTTACGATAGCCGAGATATGGCATTTTGATGCCCATTTTTGGCCTCAAAAACGGGGTAAAAAATTGACTTTTTTCCGAATTTTCAAAGAGCTATAATTCCACTTGTTCTGGTCGAATTCCGTTATAACCCGGTGTTTTCGTAATGTAGGTGATGAGAATAAGCCGCTGATAGGGGTTTCTGTAGCTATTTTTGGGTTTAAAGAAAATCGATTTTTCGCATTTTCAAATTCCCTTAGTTTTTATCGAAACTCATTATAACCCGGTGTTTTCGTGTTGTAGGTGATGGGAACAAGCCGCTGGTATAGTTAATTCAAATTCGAAAAAAATCAATTTTTGGTGAAAAATTCGATACGGGGGGGTATACCCGAAAAATGAAAAAACCCAAACTTTGAAGGCCTATATCTCGGCTTCTATGGGAGCTATCGGGAAAATTCCAACGGTTTTGTCTTAGTTTCGCCGTCCTGAATCCAACGAGACCATCCGCAAGGTCGTAGCTTTTACGATAGCCGAGATATGGCATTTTTGATGCCCATTTTTGGCCTCAAAAACGGGGTAAAAAATTGACTTTTTTCCGAATTTTCAAAGAGCTATAATTCTACTTGTTCTGTTCGAATTCCGTTATAACCCGGTGTTTTCGTAATGTAGGTGATGGAAATAAGCCGCTGATAGGGATTTCTAAAGCAATTTTTGGGTTTAAAGAAAATCGATTTTTCGCATTTTCAAAGTGCTATAATTCCCTTAGTTTTTATCGAAACTCATTATAACCCGGTGTTTTCGTGTTGTAGGTGATGGGAACAAGCCGCTGGTATAGTTAATTCAAATTCGAAAAAAATCAATTTTTGGTGAAAAATTCGATACGGGGGGGTATACCCGAAAAATGAAAAAACCCAAACTTTGAAGGCCTATATCTCGGCTTCTATGGGAGCTATCGGGAAAATTCCAACGGTTTTGTCTTAGTTTCGCCGTCCTGAATCCAACGAGACCATCCGCAAGGTCGTAGCTTTTACGATAGCCGAGATATGGCATTTTTGATGCCCATTTTTGGCCTCAAAAACGGGGTAAAAAATTGACTTTTTTCCGAATTTTCAAAGAGCTATAATTCTACTTGTTCTGTTCGAATTCCGTTATAACCCGGTGTTTTCGTAATGTAGGTGATGGAAATAAGCCGCTGATAGGGATTTCTAAAGCAATTTTTGGGTTTAAAGAAAATCGATTTTTCGCATTTTCAAAGTGCTATAATTCCCTTAGTTTTTATCGAAACTCATTATAACCCGGTGTTTTCGTGTTGTAGGTGATGGGAACAAGCCGCTGGTATAGTTAATTCAAATTCGAAAAAAATCAATTTTTGGTGAAAAATTCGATACGGGGGGGTATACCCGAAAAATGAAAAAACCCAAACTTTGAAGGCCTATATCTCGGCTTCTATGGGAGCTATCGGGAAACTTCCAACGGTTTTGTCTTAGTTTCGCCGTTCTGAATTCAACGAGACCATCCGCAAGGTCGTAGCTTCTACGATAGCCGAGATATGGCATTTTTGATGCCCATTTTTGGTCTCAAAAAGGGGTAAAAAATTGACTTTTTTCCGAATTTTCAAAGAGCTATAATTCCACTTGTTCTGTTCGAATTCCGTTATAACCCGGTGTTTTCGTAATGTAGGTGATGGAAATAAGCCGCTGATAGGGATTTCTAAAGCAATTTTTCGGTTTAAAGAAAATCGATTTTTCGCATTTTCAAAGTGCTATAATTCCCTTAGTTTTTATCGAAACTCATTATAACCCGGTGTTTTCGTGTTGTAGGTGATGGGAACAAGCCGCTGGTATAGTTAATTCAAATTCGAAAAAAATCAATTTTTGGTGAAAAATTCGATACGGGGGGGTATACCCGAAAAATGAAAAAACCCAAACTTTGAAGGCCTATATCTCGGCTTCTATGGGAGCTATCGGGAAAATTCCAACGGTTTTGTCTTAGTTTCGCCGTTCTGAATCCAACGAGACCATCCGCAAGGTCGTAGCTTTTACGATAGCCGAGATATGGCATTTTTGAAGCCCATTTTTGGCCTCAAAAACGGGGTAAAAAATTGACTTTTTTCCGAATTTTCAAAGAGCTATAATTCCACTTGTTCTGGTCGAATTCCGTTATAACCCGGTGTTTTCGTAATGTAGGTGATGGGAATAAGCCGCTGATAGGGGTTTCTGTAGCTAATTTTGGGTTTAAAGAAAATCGATTTTTCGCATTTTCAAAGTGCTATAATTCCCTTAGTTTTTATCGAAACTCATTATAACCCGGTGTTTTCGTGTTGTAGGTGATGGGAACAAGCCGCTGGTATAGTTAATTCAAATTCGAAAAAAATCAATTTTTGGTGAAAAATTCGATACGGGGGGGTATACCCGAAAAATGAAAAAACCCAAACTTTGAAGGCCTATATCTCGGCTTCTATGGGAGCTATCGGGAAAATTCCAACGGTTTTGTCTTAGTTTCGCCGTTCTGAATCCAACGAGACCATCCGCAAGGTCGTAGCTTTTACGATAGCCGAGATATGGCATTTTTGATGCCCATTTTTGGCCTCAAAAACGGGGTAAAAAATTGACTTTTTTCCGAATTTTCAAAGAGCTATAATTCCACTTGTTCTGTTCGAATTCCGTTATAACCCGGTGTTTTCGTAATGTAGGTGATGGAAATAAGCCGCTGATAGGGATTTCTAAAGCAATTTTTCGGTTTAAAGAAAATCGATTTTTCGCATTTTCAAAGTGCTATAATTCCCTTAGTTTTTATCGAAACTCATTATAACCCGGTGTTTTCGTGTTGTAGGTGATGGGAACAAGCCGCTGGTATAGTTAATTCAAATTCGAAAAAAATCAATTTTTGGTGAAAAATTCGATACGGGGGGGTATACCCGAAAAATGAAAAAACCCAAACTTTGAAGGCCTATATCTCGGCTTCTATGGGAGCTATCGGGAAAATTCCAACGGTTTTGTCTTAGTTTCGCCGTTCTGAATCCAACGAGACCATCCGCAAGGTCGTAGCTTTTACGATAGCCGAGATATGGCATTTTTGATGCCCATTTTTGGCCTCAAAAACGGGGTAAAAAATTGACTTTTTTCCGAATTTTCAAAGAGCTATAATTCCACTTGTTCTGGTCGAATTCCGTTATAACCCGGTGTTTTCGTAATGTAGGTGATGGGAATAAGCCGCTGATAGGGGTTTCTGTAGCTATTTTTGGGTTTAAAGAAAATCGATTTTTCGCATTTTCAAAGTGCTATAATTCCCTTAGTTTTTATCGAAACTCATTATAACCCGGTGTTTTCGTGTTGTAGGTGATGGGAACAAGCCGCTGGTATAGTTAATTCAAATTCGAAAAAAATCAATTTTTGGTGAAAAATTCGATACGGGGGGGTATACCCGAAAAATGAAAAAACCCAAACTTTGAAGGCCTATATCTCGGCTTTTATGGGAGCTATCGGGAAAATTCCAACGGTTTTGTCTTAGTTTCGCCGTTCTGAATCCAACGAGACCATCCGCAAGGTCGTAGCTTTTACGATAGCCGAGATATGGCATTTTTGATGCCCATTTTTGACCTCAAAAACGGGGTAAAAAATTGACTTTTTTCCGAATTTTCAAAGAGCTATAATTCCACTTGTTCTGTTCGAATTCCGTTATAACCCGGTGTTTTCGTAATGTAGGTGATGGAAATAAGCCGCTGATAGGGATTTCTAAAGCAATTTTTGAGTTTAAAGAAAATCGATTTTTCGCATTTTCAAAGTGCTATAATTCCCTTAGTTTTTATCGAAACTCATTATAACCCGGTGTTTTCGTGTTGTAGGTGATGGGAACAAGCCGCTGGTATAGTTAATTCAAATTCGAAAAAAATCAATTTTTGGTGAAAAATTCGATACGGGGGGGTATACCCGAAAAATGAAAAAACCCAAACTTTGAAGGCCTATATCTCGGCTTCTATGGGAGCTATCGGAAAAATTCCAACGGTTTTGTCTTAGTTTCGCCGTTCTGAATCCAACGAGACCATCCGCAAGGTCGTAGCTTTTACGATAGCCGAGATATGGCATTTTTGATGCCCATTTTTGGCCTCAAAAACGGGGTAAAAAATTGACTTTTTTCCGAATTTTCAAAGAGCTATAATTCTACTTGTTCTGTTTGAATTCCGTTATAACCCGGTGTTTTCGTAATGTAGGTGATGGAAATAAGCCGCTGATAGGGATTTCTAAAGCAATTTTTGGGTTTAAAGAAAATCGATTTTTCGCATTTTCAAAGTGCTATAATTCCCTTAGTTTTTATCGAAACTCATTATAACCCGGTGTTTTCGTGTTGTAGGTGATGGGAACAAGCCGCTGGTATAGTTAATTCAAATTCGAAAAAAATCAATTTTTGGTGAAAAATTCGATACGGGGGGGTATACCCGAAAAATGAAAAAACCCAAACTTTGAAGGCCTATATCTCGGCTTCTATGGGAGCTATCGGGAAAATTCCAACGGTTTTGTCTTAGTTTCGCCGTTCTGAATCCAACGAGACCATCCGCAAGGTCGTAGCTTTTACGATAGCCGAGATATGGTATTTTTGATGCCCATGTTTGTCCTCAAAAACGGGGTAAAAAATTGACTTTTTTCCGAATTTTCAAAGAGCTATAATTCCACTTGTTCTGTTCGAATTCCGTTATAACCCGGTGTTTTCGTAATGTAGGTGATGGGAATAAGCCGCTGATAGGGATTTCTAAAGCAATTTTTGGGTTTAAAGAAAATCGATTTTTCGCATTTTCAAAGTGCTATAATTCCCTTAGTTTTTATCGAAACTCATTATAACCCGGTGTTTTCGTGTTGTAGGTGATGGGAACAAGCCGCTGGTATAGTTAATTCAAATTCGAAAAAAATCAATTTTTGGTGAAAAATTCGATACGGGGGGGTATACCCGAAAAATGAAAAAACCCAAACTTTGAAGGCCTATATCTCGGCTTCTATGGGAGCTATCGGGAAAATTCCAACGGTTTTGTCTTAGTTTCGCCGTTCTGAATCCAACGAGACCATCCGCAAGGTCGTAGCTTTTACGATAGCCGAGATATGGCATTTTTGATGCCCATTTTTGGCCTCAAAAACGGGGTAAAAAATTGACTTTTTTCCGAATTTTCAAAGAGCTATAATTCCACTTGTTCTGTTCGAATTCCGTTATAACCCGGTGTTTTCGTAATGTAGGTGATGGAAATAAGCCGCTGATAGGGATTTCTAAAGCAATTTTTGGGTTTAAAGAAAATCGATTTTTCGCATTTTCAAAGTGCTATAATTCCCTTAGTTTTTATCGAAACTCATTATAACCCGGTGTTTTCGTGTTGTAGGTGATGGGAACAAGCCGCTGGTATAGTTAATTCAAATTCGAAAAAAATCAATTTTTGGTGAAAAATTCGATACGGGGGGGTATACCCGAAAAATGAAAAAACCCAAACTTTGAAGGCCTATATCTCGGCTTCTATGGGAGCTATCGGGAAAATTCCAACGGTTTTGTCTTAGTTTCGCCGTTCTGAATCCAACGAGACCATCCGCAAGGTCGTAGCTTTTACGATAGCCGAGATATGGTATTTTTGATGCCCATGTTTGGCCTCAAAAACGGGGTAAAAAATTGACTTTTTTCCGAATTTTCAAAGAGCTATAATTCCACTTGTTCTGGTCGAATTCCGTTATAACCCGGTGTTTTCGTAATGTAGGTGATGAGAATAAGCCGCTGATAGGGGTTTCTGTAGCTATTTTTGGGTTTAAAGAAAATCGATTTTTCGCATTTTCAAAGTGCTATAATTCCCTTAGTTTTTATCGAAACTCATTATAACCCGGTGTTTTCGTGTTGTAGGTGATGGGAACAAGCCGCTGGTATAGTTAATTCAAATTCGAAAAAAATCAATTTTTGGTGAAAAATTCGATACGGGGGGGTATACCCGAAAAATGAAAAAACCCAAACTTTGAAGGCCTATATCTCGGCTTCTATGGGAGCTATCGGGAAAATTCCAACGGTTTTGTCTTAGTTTCGCCGTTCTGAATCCAACGAGACCATCCGCAAGGTCGTAGCTTTTACGATAGCCGAGATATGGTATTTTTGATGCCCATGTTTGGCCTCAAAAACGGGGTAAAAAATTGACTTTTTTCCGAATTTTCAAAGAGCTATAATTCTACTTGTTCTGTTCGAATTCCGTTATAACCCGGTGTTTTCGTAATGTAGGTGATGGAAATAAGCCGCTGATAGGGATTTCTAAAGCAATTTTTGGGTTTAAAGAAAATCGATTTTTCGCATTTTCAAAGTGCTATAATTCCCTTAGTTTTTATCGAAACTCATTATAACCCGGTGTTTTCGTGTTGTAGGTGATGGGAACAAGCCGCTGGTATAGTTAATTCAAATTCGAAAAAAATCAATTTTTGGTGAAAAATTCGATACGGGGGGGTATACCCGAAAAATGAAAAAACCCAAACTTTGAAGGCCTATATCTCGGCTTCTATGGGAGCTATCGGGAAACTTCCAACGGTTTTGTCTTAGTTTCGCCGTTCTGAATCCAACGAGACCATCCGCAAGGTCGTAGCTTCTACGATAGCCGAGATATGGCATTTTTGATGCCCATTTTTGGCCTCAAAAAGGGGTAAAAAATTGACTTTTTTCCGAATTTTCAAAGAGCTATAATTCCACTTGTTCTGTTCGAATTCCGTTATAACCCGGTGTTTTCGTAATGTAGGTGATGGAAATAAGCCGCTGATAGGGATTTCTAAAGCAATTTTTCGGTTTAAAGAAAATCGATTTTTCGCATTTTCAAAGTGCTATAATTCCCTTAGTTTTTATCGAAACTCATTATAACCCGGTGTTTTCGTGTTGTAGGTGATGGGAACAAGCCGCTGGTATAGTTAATTCAAATTCGAAAAAAATCAATTTTTGGTGAAAAATTCGATACGGGGGGGTATACCCGAAAAATGAAAAAACCCAAACTTTGAAGGCCTATATCTCGGCTTCTATGGGAGCTATCGGGAAAATTCCAACGGTTTTGTCTTAGTTTCGCCGTTCTGAATCCAACGAGACCATCCGCAAGGTCGTAGCTTTTACGATAGCCGAGATATGGCATTTTTGAAGCCCATTTTTGGCCTCAAAAACGGGGTAAAAAATTGACTTTTTTCCGAATTTTCAAAGAGCTATAATTCCACTTGTTCTGGTCGAATTCCGTTATAACCCGGTGTTTTCGTAATGTAGGTGATGGGAATAAGCCGCTGATAGGGGTTTCTGTAGCTATTTTTGGGTTTAAAGAAAATCGATTTTTCGCATTTTCAAAGTGCTATAATTCCCTTAGTTTTTATCGAAACTCATTATAACCCGGTGTTTTCGTATTGTAGGTGATGGGAACAAGCCGCTGGTATAGTTAATTCAAATTCGAAAAAAATCAATTTTTGGTGAAAAATTCGATACGGGGGGGTATACCCGAAAAATGAAAAAACCCAAACTTTGAAGGCCTATATCTCGGCTTCTATGGGAGCTATCGGGAAAATTCCAACGGTTTTGTCTTAGTTTCGCCGTTCTCAATCCAACGAGACCATCCGCAAGGTCGTAGCTTTTACGATAGCCGAGATATGGCATTTTTGATGCCCATTTTTGGCCTCAAAAACGGGGTAAAAAATTGACTTTTTTCCGAATTTTCAAAGAGCTATAATTCCACTTGTTCTGTTCGAATTCCGTTATAACCCGGTGTTTTCGTAATGTAGGTGATGGAAATAAGCCGCTGATAGGGATTTCTAAAGCAATTTTTCGGTTTAAAGAAAATCGATTTTTCGCATTTTCAAAGTGCTATAATTCCCTTAGTTTTTATCGAAACTCATTATAACCCGGTGTTTTCGTGTTGTAGGTGATGGGAACAAGCCGCTGGTATAGTTAATTCAAATTCGAAAAAAATCAATTTTTGGTGAAAAATTCGATACGGGGGGGTATACCCGAAAAATGAAAAAACCCAAACTTTGAAGGCCTATATCTCGGCTTCTATGGGAGCTATCGGGAAAATTCCAACGGTTTTGTCTTAGTTTCGCCGTTCTGAATCCAACGAGACCATCCGCAAGGTCGTAGCTTTTACGATAGCCGAGATATGGCATTTTTGATGCCCATTTTTGGCCTCAAAAACGGGGTAAAAAATTGACTTTTTTCCGAATTTTCAAAGAGCTATAATTCCACTTGTTCTGTTCGAATTCCGTTATAACCCGGTGTTTTCGTAATGTAGGTGATGGAAATAAGCCGCTGATAGGGATTTCTAAAGCAATTTTTGGGTTTAAAGAAAATCGATTTTTCGCATTTTCAAAGTGCTATAATTCCCTTAGTTTTTATCGAAACTCATTATAACCCGGTGTTTTCGTGTTGTAGGTGATGGGAACAAGCCGCTGGTATAGTTAATTCAAATTCGAAAAAAATCAATTTTTGGTGAAAAATTCGATACGGGGGGGTATACCCGAAAAATGAAAAAACCCAAACTTTGAAGGCCTATATCTCGGCTTCTATGGGAGCTATCGGGAAAATTCCAACGGTTTTGTCTTAGTTTCGCCGTTCTGAATCCAACGAGACCATCCGCAAGGTCGTAGCTTTTACGATAGCCGAGATATGGCATTTTTGATGCCCATTTTTGGCCTCAAAAACGGGGTAAAAAATTGACTTTTTTCCGAATTTTCAAAGAGCTATAATTCCACTTGTTCTGGTCGAATTCCGTTATAACCCGGTGTTTTCGTAATGTAGGTGATGGGAATAAGCCGCTGATAGGGGTTTCTGTAGCTATTTTTGGGTTTAAAGAAAATCGATTTTTCGCATTTTCAAAGTGCTATAATTCCCTTAGTTTTTATCGAAACTCATAATAACCCGGTGTTTTCGTAATGTAGGTTATGGAAATAAGCCGCTGATAGGGATTTCTAAAGCAATTTTTCGGTTTAAAGAAAATCGATTTTTCGCATTTTCAAAGTGCTATAATTCCCTTAGTTTTTATCGAAACTCATTATAACCCGGTGTTTTCGTGTTGTAGGTGATGGGAACAAGCCGCTGGTATAGTTAATTCAAATTCGAAAAAAATCAATTTTTGGTGAAAAATTCGATACGGGGGGGTATACCCGAAAAATGAAAAAACCCAAACTTTGAAGGCCTATATCTCGGCTTCTATGGGAGCTATCGGGAAAATTCCAACGGTTTTGTCTTAGTTTCGCCGTTCTGAATCCAACGAGACCATCCGCAAGGTCGTAGCTTCTACGATAGCCGAGTTATGGCATTTTTGATGCCCATTTTTGGCCTCAAAAAGGGGTAAAAAATTGACTTTTTTCCGAATTTTCAAAGAGCTATAATTCCACTTGTTCTGTTCGAATTCCGTTATAACCCGGTGTTTTCGTAATGTAGGTGATGGAAATAAGCCGCTGATAGGGATTTCTAAAGCAATTTTTGGGTTTAAAGAAAATCGATTTTTCGCATTTTCAAAGTGCTATAATTCCCTTAGTTTTTATCGAAACTCATTATAACCCGGTGTTTTCGTGTTGTAGGTGATGGGAACAAGCCGCTGGTATAGTTAATTCAAATTCGAAAAAAATCAATTTTTGGTGAAAAATTCGATACGGGGGGGTATACCCGAAAAATGAAAAAACCCAAACTTTGAAGGCCTATATCTCGGCTTCTATGGGAGCTATCGGGAAAATTCCAACGGTTTTGTCTTAGTTTCGCCGTTCTGAATCCAACGAGACCATCCGCAAGGTCGTAGCTTTTACGATAGCCGAGATATGGCATTTTTGATGCCCATTTTTGGCCTCAAAAACGGGGTAAAAAATTGACTTTTTTCCGAATTTTCAAAGAGCTATAATTCCACTTGTTCTGGTCGAATTCCGTTATAACCCGGTGTTTTCGTAATGTAGGTGATGGGAATAAGCCGCTGATAGGGGTTTCTGTAGCTATTTTTGGGTTTAAAGAAAATCGATTTTTCGCATTTTCAAAGTGCTATAATTCCCTTAGTTTTTATCGAAACTCATTATAACCCGGTGTTTTCGTGTTGTAGGTGATGGGAACAAGCCACTGGTATAGTTAATTCAAATTCGTAAAGAATCAATTTTTGGTGAAAAATTCGATACGGGGGGGTATACCCGAAAAAGGAAAAAACCCAAACTTTGAAGGCCTATATCTCGGCTTCTATGGGAGCTATCGGAAAAAATTCCAACGGTTTTGTCTTAGTTTCGCCGTTCTGAATCCAACGAGACCATCCGCAAGGTCGTAGCTTTTACGATAGCCGAGATATGGCATTTTTGATGCCCATTTTTGGCCTCAAAAACGGGGTAAAAAATTGACTTTTTTCCGAATTTTCAAAGAGCTATAATTCCACTTGTTCTGGTCGAATTCCGTTATAACCCGGTGTTTTCGTAATGTAGGTGATGGGAATAAGCCGCTGATAGGGGTTTCTGTAGCTATTTTTGGGTTTAAAGAAAATCGATTTTTCGCATTTTCAAAGTGCTATAATTCCCTTAGTTTTTATCGAAACTCATTATAACCCGGTGTTTTCGTGTTGTAGGTGATGGGAACAAGCCACTGGTATAGTTAATTCAAATTCGTAAAGAATCAATTTTTGGTGAAAAATTCGATACGGGGGGGTATACCCGAAAAATGAAAAAACCCAAACTTTGAAGGCCTATATCTCGGCTTCTATGGGAGCTATCGGAAAAAATTCCAACGGTTTTGTCTTAGTTTCGCCGTTCTGAATCCAACGAGACCATCCGCAAGGTCGTAGCTTCTACGATAGCCGAGATATGGCATTTTTGATGCCCATTTTTGGCCTCAAAAACGGGGTAAAAAATTGACTTTTTTCCGAATTTTTAAGGAGCTATAATTCCACTTGTTCTGTTCGAATTCCGTTATAACCCGGTGTTTTCGTAATGTAGGTGATGGAAATAAGCCGCTGATAGGGATTTCTAAAGCAATTTTTGGGTTTAAAGAAAATCGATTTTTCGCATTTTCAAAGTGCTATAATTCCCTTAGTTTTTATCGAAACTCATTATAACCCGGTGTTTTCGTGTTGTAGGTGATGGGAACAAGCCACTGGTATAGTTAATTCAAATTCGTAAAGAATCAATTTTTGGTGAAAAATTCGATACGGGGGGGTATACCCGAAAAAGGAAAAAACCCAAACTTTGAAGGCCTATATCTCGGCTTCTATGGGAGCTATCGGAAAAAATTCCAACGGTTTTGTCTTAGTTTCGCCGTTCTGAATCCAACGAGACCATCCGCAAGGTCGTAGCTTTTACGATAGCCGAGATATGGCATTTTTGATGCCCACTTTTGGCCTCAAAAACGGGGTAAAAAATTGACTTTTTTCCGAATTTTCAAAGAGCTATAATTCCACTTGTTCTGGTCGAATTCCGTTATAACCCGGTGTTTTCGTAATGTAGGTGATGGGAATAAGCCACTGATAGGGGTTTCTGTAGCTATTTTTGGGTTTAAAGAAAATAGATTTTTCGCATTTTCAAAGTGCTATAATTCCCTTAGTTTTTATCGAAACTCATAATAACCCGGTGTTTTCGTGTTGTAGGTGATGGGAACAAGCCGCTGGTATAGTTAATTCAAATTCGAAAAAAATCAATTTTTGGTGAAAAATTCGATACAGGGGGGTATACCCGAAAAATGAAAAAACCCAAACTTTTAAGGCCTATATCTCGGCTTCTATGGGAGCTATCGGGAAAATTCCAACGATTTTGTCTTAGTTTCGCCGTAATCTAGGTGAGCTGAATAAGACGCTGGTACAGTTAGTTCGATTTCGAAAAAAAAATTTTTTATTCAAAGATTTTTCATTTTTTTGGGTATTTTGAACCTCGATCGACCTATAAATTCATTATTAATTTTCTATATATATTTTTTCTAAATATTTTTAATTTACACTTCTAGTTCCAAGGCATAGCTTGGCAGTTATTAATTTTTTTTTCAAATTATATTTTTTTACTTAAATATTGGCTGAAACCATTCACTCAGATAAAAACCTGCTTAATTTTTTTTTTCTCGGTCAATCTACAGATTAATTAATAATTCTATAATTATTGCTTTTAGGGTCGAAATAAATAAAAGCGTTGGTACCGTCTCTATACAATTTATTATTTTCCCAAAAAATTGCTTAATTATTATTTTAAACTAACGTTTACATGCAATAAAAATATATATAAACTCAGCCGATTTTTTTAAATACACTGCTAAAAAGAATTTATTAACTCTTCATTAGGAAAAATGAATGGGCGGATGTACGTATATAAATGTGTATTTTCTGTTTATTTTAACGAAAAACGAAATAAAAACTCGTACTGAAAATAGTCAAATAAGCAAAATAAATATTTCCGGAACAACCGTATATATCTGCTAAATATAAATTACTAGATAGAATATGTATAATCGACTTCCCTGGATATTAATTAAATTTCGACGTTTAAAATGTTTGTAATGCGTACGTACTCGGAAATATGTTTAATTATGGAGTTATATTATATTTTACATTTTGGCATAATAGTATTAAAATAGTTATTTATTAATTACGTTTATGTGCAATATAATATTTCGCTTTAAGTATATACATTTATGTAATTAAGCTAATAACCTTTGCTAGTAAATTATGATAGGTATTATTTTAAAAGCCCTATAGCTATTTTTGGATTTTAATGAAACATACAATGATTTATCGATGACACGTGTTTTGTTTTTTAGGGCATCATCATATTTAAATCGACGACTCCTTATTAAATCGTGCTAAAAATGTTTACAAGAAAATCTTTACGGTTTCAAGATACACAGCTACATTTAGTTCCTCGGTGTAAATTTCGGAAGGAAAGAGGAGAAAATCAATTTTTCATGCGAAAATATGCCGGTGAAGGCAGAAACTCAAGAAATTTTTATTACTCGCGAATACTAAATGACGGAAATCCATTTTCGGAATGGGATTCGTATTTGACAGGTCGATTGCGTTATGCTGCTGCTTTTCGACGATAAGTACTCCCAGTTTTACCGCGATTTATGGCTTTTTAATGTACGGTTTACGCTAAACTAACTTATGCTAATATTATTATTTCCTATATCCAGATAACGTGGGTTTTATGTCTCTCAATATAAGATTTATTCAATTTAATTCAAATCTTATTGAATGTATGTACGCTAATGAAGCATCGATAGTTAAGGCGCAACATCTTCAGTCATTAATTGTGCTCTTATATAAATTATTTTATTTTATATTCAGTGTTTGCGCAAGGTTATAAGAGGGATATTAAAGGTCTAATTAAAAGTAAAAGTATCAAGTTACATTCTTATACAAACTTACGTACCCAAGCAATACACGATAGTTAAATAAACGTTTATTTTTGGTTTACATCAGATGTAGATTTTTGTATGAACTTTAACTATAAGTATCGGATAAAATGTCCGCGTGATATACGTTGATGAATTTTATATGATATTTATAAAAAAAAAAATATTTTTTTTGATGTAAATTTATTGTTTTATTATTATTATTTGACCCTTAGCTCAAGTTATATTTATACAGTTTTAATTATATTTTTATTAATACTCGTTTTTTTTAACACACTTTATATATCGTAAATTATTTATTTATTTGTTTACATTACTTATGATTACAATATTTATAGTTATTTTGTATATAGCATTAATACTAAATAAATACCCCACTCATTTATTCATTTATGTCTTATTCACGTTTAACAAGAAGGTTTATGACATGTTATTAATATATAATAATTATTTCATAAAAGCTAAATGTTTAATTATGGTATATTTTATACTATTTAAAGACGTTTATAAATTGCTTTTAATGGAATGAGATTTTGCAAATGTATTTTATGTATCAAGAGGCATTTTTCGACGTACTAAGAATAATTAGTTAACAAAAGGAATTATTTAAAAATAAAAAGTACGCCACTGCATTTTTCTGAAATAAATTTTATTTTCTAAATCCTTGTTTAGTTTTGAGCAAATGTGTATTCTTCAGTTTTTTTTATTTGGTATAATTATTGTTTCATACACGTTAATGCAATTCCTATTTTTTCTAGATTTCTTTGTTTATGATATTATATTACACTTTAAGATATGTATACGTGTATGAAAAGTATATCGTATCTTATACAGTGGTATATATGTGATATCGGGGTCATCAACTACTGCAATTTTCATAGCGATACGCCTTGCTTTCGAGAAATGATTAAAATTGAGTTTTTCACGTTTTACTTGAAAACCTTAAGGTTATCTGAGAAAAGTATAGATACAAAAATTATAGATTTTTTTATCACCTATAATTTTCTTTAAAAGCATTTTTTTCTCAGGCAATAATTTTCTGCAAAAAAAACGTTTTTCAATAACCCTACCCTTCTGAGGATCAGCTTAATTTCGACGTACTGGTGCGTACCTTAGAGGTGGGATACAGTGAAGCTCATCTACAACAAGTGTACCAGGCTCAATTGAAATCTAGAAGACAACCACCCGAGGAAGGACTCTAACAGTTTGAGGCCGATGTTGCTCGATTAGTAAATCTGGCTTACCCTTCAGCCCCAACAGAGTTCCGAAAACAAATTTCACCTTAAACATCAATGCCCCAAGCCTTTAAGAGATCCAAGGAACCAGGAAAACTTCAACTAGTCAGCTTTATGGGGCGCAAGCTGGCTGGGTGCTACCAAGCCCCACGTATAAGACTAAACCGACTGCCACATCCTGGAAAGGGCTTGGTAGTACCGGAAAAAATATGCGACCGTGAATGTGAGATGGTAGTGGATACAGGATCAAGTCATATTATCGTGAAGCCAAACATCGTAGCACACTGTATAGGCTTTCAGCACCACCCAATTTAATTCTGGAGTCTGCAAATGGAAAATAGATCCCGATTCTTGGATTGCATGAAGCTACAGTCACCATTTGCTTAACAACATTTCAACAGCCAGTACTAGTGGCAGAAATCATGGATGATGTCATATTAGGATTATATAACCGGATATTGACGACGAGAAATGAAGAGATTTTTATGCACCACCTATATGAAGATAAAGTAAATACCAGTCGTTAAAATATTCAAGGATGTTACTATACCAGGAAATTCAGAGGTGGTGGTTAATGCTACAACTGGAGGAAAAGAGGAAGAAACTATTTTGATTGAGCCCATGGAAAACTGCAAACTATATGGTCAAGGAATTTTTCCAGCCAAGACGTTATCTACGCAGAAGAAATCTACTGTTTTGGTTCGAATGGTAAATTTAAAAGGATATGATCAACACCTGAAACAAGGAGAGAACATTGGCGTATGCTCTGAAGTAGTGGCAGTCATGAAAAATGCTGATAGAAGTCGTTATTCAAACAGACCTTTTCCTGTATGTTTACAAAACCTATTTAAAGAATCTTCTGCCAATTTAACCATAGACCAGTGTAGTAAATTGCGACGTCTTTTTGAAGAAAATTAAGATGTGTTTTCCTTGCACGATAATGACCTAGGAAGAACTGATTTGGTGCAGCATCGAATTAACACTGAAGACAATGCTCCGATTAAACAAGCACCTCGAAGAATTCCGATAGCTAAACAAGGATAAGTTTCCTCAATGCTTCAAGAAATGAGGACACAAGGAGTGATAGAACCTTTTCAGAGTCCTTGGACATCTCCAGTTGTGCTAGTAAAGAAAAAGGATGGATCCACTAAATTTTGTATTAACTATCGGCGACTGAATGACATTACCAAGAAAAACAGTTATCCCCTACCAAGAATTGACGACACCCTGGACACGCTATCAGGTTCACAATGGTTCTCAACACTCGATCTAAAGAGTGGATACTGGCAGGTAAAGATGCACCCAGAAGATATGGAAAAGACCGCATTCTCGACTGGAACAGGACTTTGGCAGTTTACAGTCATGCCCTTTGGACTCTGCAATGCTCCAGCTACCTTTGAGAGACTTATGGAAACAGTTTTACGTGGAATGACTTGGGAATCATGTTTAGTTTATCTGGATGACGTCATCATAGTGGGAAAAACATTTGAAGATCATTTATAGAATATTCAAGAGGTACTTGTTAAACTGCGAAAGGCCAACCTGAAGCTAAGACATTTTTTATGTTGCTTATTTCAAAAAGAAGTTCGATACCTTGGCCATGTAATATCAGAAAAAGGTGTCAAGACTGATCCAGATAAAGTAGAGGCAATCGAAAATTAGCCACGACCCACTGACAAACACCAGTTAAGAAGCTTTCTGGGCCTTTGTACCTATTACAAAAGATTTGTAAGAAATTTCGCTAATCTTGCAAAGCCTCTACATAAGCTCACGGAGGACAAAATGGTATTTAGTTGGTCAACAGACTGTGAAGAAGCATTTCAACGGTTAAAAAGAGCACTATGCACATCTCCAATTTTAACATAACCGATTCCTGGACAAACTTTTATTTTGGATACCGATGCAAGTAATGTTGGAATTGGGTCCGTTCTATCACAAAAATATGAAGATGGCGAGCAAGTGATAGCTTATTTTAGTAAAACGTTATCAAAACCAGAAAGAAACTATTGTGTCACCAGACGAGAGCTATTGGCAGCAGGAAAAGCTATTGAATATTTCCATAAATATTTGTATAGTCAACGATTTATCCTTAGAACCGACCATGCTTCGTTGAAATGAAACAGCCATTTTCAGTTTAAAAACCCCGAAGGACAAATAGCAAGGTGGCTTCAATGATTACAATAGAACACAGGAAAGGCGAATATCACCAAAATGCCGATACTTTATCGAGAAGACCCTGTAGTGAAACATGTCAACATTGTTTTAAAAAGGAATCAAAACAGCATCCAGAGATATTTACTTGTTATCGTATTGGCCTTCACAGTTCTAAAGAGTGGGATGTAGCTAGTTTAATCCAAGATCAGTGTGATGACCCAGCATTTGGTCTTATTTACGAACTGAAATCTCGAGAAATTTCAAAACCAGAATGGAAAGACATTTCTGACAAATCTCCAGAACTTAAAGCTTATTGGTCTCAATGGAATTCATTGGTTATAAAAGTTGGATTATTAAAAAGAGTCTGGGAGAGCGTAGATGGAAAAGAAAAGACATATCTGACAGTCCTTCCTCGAAAACGTATTCCGGAAGTCCTTGAAGCTGTTCATGGCGGTGTCGGCGGAGGACATTTCGGAGTTAGTAAGACCTTGGCAAAAGTTAGAGAACGGTTTTACTGGTTGAAAAGTCATCAAGATGTTCAACGCTGGTGCCGACAGTGTGAGCAGTGTTCGTCAAGCAAGGGCCCAAGAACCCGGCCAAAAGGAAAGATGATGCAGTATGTTGTTGGTGCACCCTTTGAACGAATTGCCATAGACGTAGCAGGACCCTTTCCTACTAGTAGCTCCAGAAACCGATATGCTCTTGTTGCTATGGATTACTTTAGTAAGTGGCCCGAGGTTTATCCGATTCCAAACCAAGAAGCAACGACAGTAGCTGAAGTGCTCTTCCAGAACTGGATTTGTCGATTTGGTGTACCTAGAGAGATACATTCAGACCAAGGAAGGAACTTTGAGTCACAAATATTCCAACAAGTATGCCAGTTGCTGGTAATCAATAAGACGCGTACAACCCCACTACACCCTCAATCTGATGGAATGGTTGAAAGATTTAACCGCACATTTGAAACCTATTTGAGGATGGTGGTAAACTCTAAGCAAGCCGACTGGGATACCTGTATACAACCATTCATATTGGTATATCGTTCTTCTATCCACAAGTCAACTGGAAAAAGCCCGGCAAAAGTTGTCTACGGTGATGAACTTCGTTTACCTTTGGACATTATTACTGGAAGACCCCATAAGTCTGAAACCCTTAAGGAGTACGTCGACCATATACAAGAGCGTTTACAAATTGTTTACGAACAAGCACGGGGTAAACTTCATCTAGAAAGTAACAGAATGAAGTCACGTTATGACATAAAGGCAAATTCTACCAATTTTAATCCTGGGGATAAAGTCTGGTTATATAATCCACGGAGGATGAAGGGCAAGTCACCAAAGCTCCAGAAGGATTGGGAAGGTCCATTCAATGTGGTCGCTAGAATCAACGACGTGGTGTCCCGTATCCAGCGACATCCGACAGCGATGATGAAAATTGTAAACATCGTCCGGCTAGCGCCCTATCATGGTTCAGGTGGTCCCATGTTTGATCGGGACGATCAAACTTGAAGGGGGAGCAGTATTATGAAAATGTAAATACGTTAATTATTCTGCTAGTTTTTGTACAATTTTATTAGTATTCTGTGGTTAAAGTTGATTCGTAAGGTTTCTTTAGAGTTCTACTTACGTTTGGTTTTTTATTTTTATCTATAGTGTTTAGTTTTTAAGTAGTTCATCTTGTTTGAGAGCCCCATTTTGGCCCCAATTTGAGTTATATTATTGTAAATCCCTGTAGTTCTAATTTTCTAGAATTTGTATACTTGCTTGCTTTGACTGTCAGTATTCTCCTAAAATTATTGGTCTCTTTGGGCAAAAACAATGAAGATAATTCTAAATATTTCGAAACTATTCCATCGGGTTTTAAAAAGGACGCGCTTCGTGACAATTAATTTAGTTTTAATTGTTTAGTCAGTTTTTACCTTAGAAACAATTAAACGACAGTCAAGGCGAGTTAGGTTAGTGTTTTTGACGTTGAACATAAAAGTGTGTTTCCGAATTTCGTTACAATACATTGACCTTATATGGTTGATAAATATACCAAAACCAAAAATTTAGTAAAAGATCCTTGAATAAATGTATACAGCATTGGTAACTATCACCATTGCTAATTTAAATCAGCAAACTAGTATCATTTTTAACGCTGGTAAAAATGAGAAAGAAAAAAAACAATTGAGAATCATATTTCTAAGTTTTTCCACAAAGCCCACTATATTATATTTTTTTCAGTTAAAACATGAAATTTTAGCATATGGCCCCATCCAGTGGCCACCCATATCGCCAGATCTAACCACAATCGATTACTTCTTGTGAAACTACTTAAAGAACCAAATTTACAAGCATTGAACAAATAAATGGTAGGATCATACTTAAGACAGTTCGCGCATCTAAAAAACGTTCCCAAAAATGTATTGAAGAACAAGTTGGTGTTTTCGAGCGTCTTTTTTAAAAAAAATTGTTATTTAATTTTTGTTATTTAATTAATAATTGTTTCCATTTGGGTGTCATAACTTCATTTATTTGAACGTAGGAGAAAAGTCATAATAAACTTTTTTGTTTAAAATTAGATGTTTTAACAGAAAAAAATATACCATTTAAAAAAATGTTATTTTATTAAAAAACTCAAAAATATACTTCTTAATTGTTTTTTTTTCTCATTTTTACCAGCGCTACTAGTGTGCTAATTCAAACAACTTTGTATTGTCACTATAATAACAAAGTTACCAATGGTGGAAACTTAATTTGGATAACCCTGTATTTAACCATAATAATATAAAATGTGTTACTTAATGCCTGCCAAATTGATGCTTTAGGAAATTAATTTTTTGATTTTAAGACGAACGCCCCAGGGGACACAAACAAAAACAAAATTCAATTTCGTTTTCCCTTGAATTGGGATATTGAATAATATTTTTTTTATAAAAGTTTATACATAAAACATATTATATCGAAAGCCCTGCAATACTTTGTCAGAGTTTCTGTTGTGAAGTAGTTTTTAAATTTAATAAAAACTTTTTTCTCGCCTAAGAGAAGAAGATCAACGCATGTTCCGAAAAGTTTTCGATTTTTTTCCTCGTTGTTGTATATGATTTAAATATTTGTTTATTTCGCAATATAATTCGCTTTATATTTTTCTTTTAGTGAAATATGAGGAAAGTCGTGAAATATGGAATGCACATATTTATTGTTAATTTTTATTTAAATATAAAAAACTGGTAAAAGATCCATTTATAATTTAATATTGCCAAGAAATATTTAATGTAAATTCGGAATTTATAAGTTAAAGAGCAGCCAAGGAAATGAGGTGAATATTTTATAAAATTCTGAAAGTAATTTTATGTTTGCTCAAATTTTGTTCGAAAGTAATTTTTGAGCGAAAATTGCTAGCAACAGGAGAAATTTCAGTTATTGAATTTCCTCAATCGGAGCTTATTATTTAGCTCTGTAACAACATTAAACATTTATAGAATGATGTACGCATCAGTCATCTCAATTTTTCCACCTATTTATGAATGTATCCTTTATCTATCTCCTAAAGCAGTCCCAAGATCACCAGATGTCATCGAGGACTATGATGACGAGATAATCTATCTTTTACAGGGCCAGTCACGTGTATCCCACGTCATCTCATCCTCATTTAAGCTGCATTTGTCACAGATCTATTCATGACTGCTTTTCCTCCTTGCTTCTATACAAATTGTGTTAAGCCGGGTTGACACGATTCAAGTATACTTGATTACAGTCTACTTGGATTGTCCGCGAGCATCACTTGGACGTTACTTTGATCGTGTCACCAGTTCATCCAAGTGCGCTTGGATCAGTAGGTTACATCCAAGTTGAGTAGGACAGTACCCAACTTCCTTGGATCCAAGTGGTGTTTGTTTGTGAAATAAAATGGCGTCGGTGTCTAAAAAAATAAAACTGGAAATAAGCAAAAGAAGAAAATGGTCCGAAAGGGAGAATATTAGATTCATGGAGTTATACGAACCTGAGGAAAGTTTATGGAATGTGCGTTTAGCGGAATATAAAAACAAAGATGCTAGGAATTCGGCTCTTAAACGAATAGGAATAAATATGAGTATTCCTGGTCTTAGTGAAAACATGGTATTGGTAAAAATCAATGCCATGCGAACCACCTATAAACAGCAGAAAAAATTAAAGCATCAAATACAACAGGCGCGTCAACTGAAGACATTTATGCACCTAGTACTGCGTGATTTGAAATCGCAGATAGATTTCTACGTGATGCAATGAAGATCAGAAACAAATACACTAATCTGGTAAGTTGTTTTAATAATAATTGTTTATGCTGTATCATTGTTTATACTGTAACTAATTGTCAATAATTTTAAAATGCATTTTTATTACTGAAATATTTATTTAACAAAAAGTCGAATATTAAGAAAAGTATTTGCGTAAAGTCTAGTTAATTTATCATGTCGTTTTGCCAAGGTACGGCACCAGCACCTGAAAAAATATAGTATATTTCTGTCTCCTACGTTCTGCCATTTGAGAATAATTGTTGCTGCCTTGTTGATGTGTTAAATAAGACAGGTTCGTGGATATGTCCGTTCTCCATGACCCAGGCCTTATGTGTCCATCGAGATGTTTGGTATCAAAAGTACCAACAGGTGCATAGGATAATCGTGAAGTTTTAATCAGCCAGTTATGGAGCGCGCACGTTGCTTTCACAATTTTGTCTACCTTTTCGGGACACAAGTAAATAGTGCTACGGTAGATCCGAACTCTCATTGCCATTATTCCAAATGCATTCTCAACTACTCGTCTAGCCCGAGAGAGCCGGTAATTGAAAATCTTTTCTTCGGCTTTTAAAGGCATTTTTCGAGAATATGGCTTCTTTAAGAGCAAACCCCTCGTCGCCCAGAATTACACCCAATTTGGAAACTTTTAATGTAGATTGGTTAAAAATTGTACTGTCATTCATTCTTCCCTGACTCCCAACATCTATAAAAATGAAACTGTGATCACTATCAACAAGTGCCATAAGGACGGTGCTAAAAAAGCCCTTATAGTTATAAAAATCGCTTCCACTACCCTGTGGTTGCTGAATGTTGACGTGTTTCCCGTCAATAGCTCCACAGCATCCTGGAAAGTTCCAGCGCTTTTCAAACCCACTCGCTATGATATTCCACTCGGCGTGAGTTTTTTGTACCTGAAAAAAAGTAAAATTTTAATAAATTAAATTTTATAAAACACTAATAAATATTTTTATTTCTTTAGCAGCCTAAGAAAGACGTGAGTGACTCAACGGACCAGGAACAAAGTGAACAAGAATTTGAAACAGAAAACGAGAGTGACTATACTGCTGAGGCCCACGCTGACACCTAGTACAAATGAAGCATTTAGTGAGACAGATGATTCCATAAATAAAGCGACACTTCATACTGAACGTTCAAAACCGGATGTAGCAGTTTTAAGACACCAAAATCAATTCAAAAAATTTAAAAGCGCGACTCCTGAACATATTGAAAGAACGATAAATACTTTTAAATCATTAAAAGAGGATGTGCAAAAAACCCAGATGGTCGATGAGTTTTCACATTTTGCCAATAACATAGCATCTCAATTACGAGAAATTCCAATTGCTGATGCAATGGAGTGTCAATTAGAAATAATGAAAATAGTCCAAGAAAAGCGTCTCATGGTAATGCGTCGAAACCAGCAAATTAATGAACCCTCAACTGCATGCAATGCATTTTACAATCCTGCAGATAATCAGGAATTAATACTCTCTAATAGGAATAACATTCACCATTCAAATAGATCTAGAACTATCTCCCAGAACATCAACTTCTGCACAACAAGATGAATCGCTCAGCAACAGCCAAGACAGTTTGTCAGAAGAATACATCACTGGCAGTATATTAAGTGAAGCTATCCGCAGTATCGGTGGTTTTGATGAATATGGAAAATAAGTTAAATTTCTTGTCTTGCAAAGACGAAAAAACATACAATTTACCTGAATATACATCTCCCATGATTCATAAATTGCTTCAAGTACTGCAGGTAAAAACTTAAATATTGAAGATTTGGGAACTCTATACAAACATTCTAGCGTACGAAAACAACATCCACTTGCCAAGTAACGAAGGGTAATTTGTAGTTTTAATCTTGCAGGTAATGCAGCTCTCATATTTGTATCAACTTTTTGAATTTTTGCTTTTACACTTTCCAATAGTTGCTCAAACTGTTCTGCAGTAATTCTCAGAAGGGATTTTGGATGTGGCTTTATCCTCACCCGCCACTTCCGTAAGGAAATTGGAGGAAGCTCCAAGCGCCTGACGTTTACGTATCCAATTACGAGCCCAAATCTTTCGTTTTTTTCTTTTTTATCTCTTTTTTCTGCATTTCAAGCTCGTTTATAAGCATATCAGCAACCACTCGCACACCTTCCAATAAATACAGTTCCGCCATCTTTGTATGTTTAATTTGACATCCAAGTCATTTTGTCGTGGAAACCAACTTGGTCCAAGTCTACGTGTCCAAGCATACTTGGTCCAAATTGGTATCCAAGTGTACTTAGATCGTGTCAACCCGGCTTTACTTGAGATTACTGGAGACTAATTGGTATGTAAACCTCATTGTTTAGCTCATGAGTTAGGCTTGTCTTTGAACATTTATCAAACATTAAATTGGCCTCAATTTCCGCTCTATTTATTAGCAATTTTTTGTTCTAAGTACAAAATTAGACTTTTCTAAGTTAAATGCTTTAAATTTGTTTAAAAACTTACAGAAAAACTAATTTAATTATGAGCAAAAATCGATAAACTATGCCACGTTGTCACATAGCAATATAGTTCGAAAATATGTAATGGAAGCTAGAAAATAGTTGTTTTATTTTCTTCCAATACTCAAGGCGTAAAAGTTTCTTCTGAGTTTTGAGATTTTAAGAAGATACAAAGTCTCGGTCTCAAAAAAATTCTTTAATTTGTTAGAGTGGTGACACGTGTTTCGCTCCTAAGAGCATCATCAGACCTAAAAAATAATGTAAACAAAACCAAATAAAATTACAAAAAGACCTTAAAGTAAAACAAAAAAAGTATACTTCAAGAAGGTTAAAAACACGCCCGACTGGGTCAAATATACACACACACTGAACGGTAAAATATAAGCTTAAAAAATTGACGTCATAAATATATAAAAAACAATAACATAGAACTTGAATACAAGAAAATAATAAAAAAGTAAAAATGAAGTCACCGAATAGTGACAGTATCTTAACAATGTTAATTAAATGGTGGCCCACTAAAACACCATTCTTTTTCCTGTTCGAACAATCGGTTCTGGAGAAAATACTGATAAAGAGGGGGATTAATATATAACAATCATAATATAAATAAGACTCTCTAATGCGCATGGCTGGTCATATCCATCCTATATCATCCCAAATAAGGATCAAGATCTTTCAAGCTTTGGCCAATCAAGATAAGAACTTTTTAATCATACGCAAATCCTTTAATTACACTGTAAGATGCTTTATAATATTGTTACAATATTGTAAACATCGAAAACCCAGCTGATTCTCCGGAACGACACAACTGGCACGCCACATGACGTCCCGAAGGTTGCCGAGAATCTTCCGGAACAGCATTCTGCCGAGTATATAAGGAGCCACATTCCCGATGTCAGTTCAGTGGATAAAACAGTAGTAGTAACCAAAAAGTGAAAGCTAGTTCTTAAGTCCATTAATCTTGAACCCTGAGTCCATTGAGCATTTAATAGAGAAAAGCCACTATATGGTGATTTAAGCTACAGAGTTAACCAATAGAGCTAATATTCAAGTATAATAATTCGAAGCGAGCAAATCACATCACAGTCGGCCTGTGTCTGCCCATCAATCCTGCTGGGGAGCCCAATATACGAGAAAGGATAAAAAGGATAAAATTTAAAAAGTTCAATAACACCGAATTCATCAAAAAAAATAAGGAGAAGGATATGAATACTGAACAACAGAGGGAAAAAAAGATACACTTAACCCTAATAATAAACTTAAATGCACTCAAGCAAATTCACTCGAAAGTCATTAGACAGGTAAAAACTTCACTATAAAAGACAGAAGAAGAAGAGGAATAAGAAGGAGAAGAATATTCTGACTCAATGTTTTTTAATCTATGCAAACAGCCTTAAGAAATATTGACTTTATAATGACATTTATAATCTTAAAGTGATACTACCATGTGATCAGTAGCAAGCAGGTATGAAGGTGATTTACCCCAGGTAAGATGGTGATGAGTGTAGAGGACCATTTGTTCTCTTGAAGATTTTGGTACTCTAGCACCCACAGGAGACAAGTAAGAATTTATGGTGCCAAAACCTCTCTCTTTCCTTGTTTTAGTATTTATCAATCATTTAAGTGCAGTTGAAGTACGTTGAAATAATTGGCAATTAACAATACTCCCGAATGCCTTCTCCATCATCCTTCATATGATCGTACACACTTTATACCGAAGTGTATTAATCATCATTCCCAAATCAAATATTTAATTTGTTTGTTATTCCAACACCCGTTATTTGGGCTCCTTCCTCGCCTTTATTACAAACGGATCCGTTTCGAGTGTTTTACACACGCGAGAGTCGTTCAGCACCAACCCTCGTTCTCCTATGTAAATGTCGTAATTAATGAAAACGGGACAACAAAGCGGTTCCAAATTCGCGGAGATTATCCGACCGGCGTACGTCCTTATTAACAGAAGATCATGTTCAATCTGCTTTAATTACTTCAGAGTTACACGTCAGACGAGGTGTTGATTTTGCTTTAGTTTCCTAACTGATCCGCCTATTACAATCTCTGATGCTACATTCAAATATGTCTAGTTAAAGTTTTAATTAGTATCGGACTATTGATTATCATAGCAATATTTCGGTCACAATTATTCGAATGTTCTGTTTCACACTAATTTAGTAATATAACTGTTCTGTGGTCTATTAAAGTCCCTTCAGTCATGGTAAAAAATACATCGCAGAGATGAATAGAGAAGGGAAACTTCTATGGTCATAATAGAAGGCATTAAGTTCTCTTTTCTAACTTCAAAGTCATTATTCTATTAAAGGAAATGCAGGAATCCGTGTGGATCATAAGGAGTTCTTTGATATAGTTACTCGATTCACTTCTACCCAAGTATTTAATTTTAACTGTATCTTATAGAAGTAATTAGCAAACAGTCAGTGTGTTGTCAAAGTTAACCCTTGGGAAAGCCAGAGATAGACTTAAAGGTTATGATGGACTTAAATTCGGACATTAAGGTCGAGGAACCCAGACATATCCAGACCTTGTAAGACGAGACTAAGAAGGCAAGTTTGTTTTTTGAGTAAGTAAATTAAAGCACGGTGGCTTCAGCTCCATCTTTGTGATTCACCTTAAAGAAAACAACATGATTTTCCTGTTTGAGTTCATCATTCAAGGTTGAAAGCCCGAGAACCAGGACTGGTTTAATAAATGCCTTCTAAAAAAAAGTTTTTTTAGAAGGTGTTGGTTGAATACAGTTGATTAGGCAACTGATCAGCCTAATCCAACTCTTTCTATTTTACAAAAAAAAAGGTTCACTTTTCCAGACATACAAAATCTTTTTATATTTTCTAGGCAGTCAAACTCATTTTTTCTTCCTTCCAGGCATATCAAGTTTATATTTAAAAAAAACTTATTATTTTTTTCATGTTTTATGGATTTTACGCCCATTTGCCAAACAATAAAGATCAAATTTCCTCTTTCCAGGCATTTGAACCATAAATATTAAAAAAAAAATAAACTGTTTAAAAATGATAAGGAAATATTCTGAACTTGAACTGCCTGGAAGATTATTTTATTTTAATAATTCTGTCATAAAATTTGAATTACTCGTAAATTCGATGTTCTGGAGAATATTGATTGACACAAAATCATGTATAAAAATTAGATAAAGGCCTCCAAGCTTCACCTGATAAGATACAAAATCAAAATTTTCCATACAAATGAACAATTGATAGAAAACGGTATAAAAACTGAATAATTTTAACTTGATAATTTAAAAAAAAATTAATGATAAATAGGAACATTTCAAAATAAGATAAAATTATTTTTAACGACATTTATTAAAAACGAAAAATAAAACGACATTCGACATTCTCTTAAACAATTTTTAAAATTTAATTATATAAACGTATAATTTTAGCTAGAAAGAAACAGCTTAATCGCATCATCTGTGCGAGGATCTTCGTTCCTTTACTCGTTTTTAAGTCAGCCCATTATCAAACTGCACCATACTTTATTAGAATATCCGTATGTTCCTAAATTTTTATAAAAGAATAATTTTTAAGCATTAATTATAAAGTGAGTTTATATTATTGATATTAGGATACTCCACTTAACTAAGCCTAATACTAAGCGTATCATAATAAATTGACAACTAACAAGCAAAATATTTATTAGAAAAATGTCGATTTCAATGAGATAACCCATCATCGGACTTACTACTTAGTTTCGCTGATTACAATTAAAAAAAAAAGGTTTTTGTAGTAGATCTTTGTTGATAGTCAATTTATAATGATCAAAAGTCACACACGAATTCGATTTTTGATCACAACTGACTGAAGACGTTGCGCGCCAAGGCCTTGAGGGAGCGCTACTACCGAGCCTTTAATAGTCTTATTTTTAATATAACTAAAACAATCTACTTATTTTTTGTTTGTTGTGGCAGTAAAAGCAAGCCGTGACCATTTGCACCAACAAGAGAGAAAAAAAAACAGGGTTAATAATACATCCAGGGCAAGCAAGAAGTTCTCGTACGGCGGCGGCGGCATCTGTAAACTTACTGCTACAAGTGAGTGCTCTTAACTCCTTAACAATTCGGTGCTCCGGTCCGAAGTGAGGGCCAGCAGTAAATATCTAGAAACGGAACCGTAAATTTTCGGAAAGTGGCGCGGCACATTTTCTCAAGGGCCCGTCGAGTTTTAGTTTCTGCCTTCCCGACGATACTATTTTGTTTTTTATTTCCCCCTAAGAGAAACTATTAAGGATATTAACTTCAAATCGAGATCTCCTTCCTTTCGAATTACGGCGTTTTTATTATTTTCGTCGAAATGCCGGGGTAAGAACGTCAGCTTGAAACTTTGTAATTTTCGACTTTTCAATAAGTAAAATCTGTATTGTTATGACGAATTCATAATGAGTTACCTAATGAATTTTTTTTTCCCGCAAAATGGTGAGATCTACTTAAAGTTTTTAAGAAATGAGTTGACCAATCTACTAGATGATGTTCCTCTTCAAATAAGGCGTGAAATGTGGCTGCTATAAGACGGCGCTCCACAATGGAACAGTGAGAGAACATTTATATCAAAATTTTCCTGAAAGATGGATTGCACGCGGTGGGTTTGTGCAATGGCCTCCCAGATCGCCAGATCAAAACTCTATGAATTTTTTTGTTTCTTCTAAAATCCCTCATTTACAAGGTTCCTGTAAATAACCGTGAAGAGCTAAGACAACGGATTATTGATAATTGTAAAATAATTAAACAGAAGGAAGGCATATTCTCTAGGATTCGTTGGAACTTCCAAAGAAGAATTAATTTATGTATTGAAATGGAAGGGCAACAATTCGAAACTTTTTGTGGAAGTATTACTTTAAAATTAAGTTAGGTGTGTTATCGTAAATAGTTATTTTATTTAACTAATTATATAACTATTATTTATTTAATTTTGAAAATACGAATTTTTAATTATTAAAGGTACGGTTGATGTTTAAAGTCATTTTTCTCGAAACCGTTAATTCTTTGATGATGTAACGAGAGCACCTTTTTAAAAGATATTTTGATGCTCTATACTAATTTGACATCAAATTCATAAAAAGATTAAAAGTTCTTCGTTAAATTAATAGGGTTAATACAAAGAAACACTAGTAACATGCATGCAAAATTTGGCGAAAATCAGTACACTATAAATTTTTATTTAACACCTAGTATCTTCCTGAATTTTGAGTTGAAGTAAAACAAATTTTTCCCTTTTTCCAGGCATTTCACGTTCATTTCTTCAAAGAGTCACACAACTTTTTTTCCATTTTCCAGACATCTGAAGTCTACTTTCCAGGCAATAAATCTCGTTTTTCCTTCCTTCCGAGGTGAAAAACAAAAAAACACATTTACTCTTATAATCTGGAACATCATTGGAACAGCATAAAATTATCTATTCAACATTACCAATAAAAACAAAATCGGTTAATCTACAAGCGAATAATAAGCAAAAATGTGTGATACTAATGGATATTTATTGGTATGTCAAATAGTTACTTTATAGGGTGATAAATTGATGTTTTTTTTTTATGTGAAATAATGAAAACTGCATAAAAATACAATTTTCTGCTAATCCAGACAGTAGTAAATAAGTGGAAAGGTTTAATTTTGAGACTCACTCAATCTGAGGTACACATCAGGTCTCTCTCCCGAGATAAAGATAAATGATCTCCAGGGACAATGATAACGACGATTTGTCTTCCGAGCAACATCCCTTGCACCCTAAATATTAAATTCCCTATCAATCCTTATGACAAGTAATTTACTTAAAATAAAATATTTATTCTAGTTCCTTAGAACAATAAAACTCGAGCACTTTCTCAGTCTGAGTTTTACGACCCAAGAGAAAAGTAGGAAGTGTAAGGCAGCCGCATACGGTTTCCTTGCCACGATCTCTAAGTATATGTCTCCGATCTTTTATTACCGCGGCACTCAGTTTGATTTTTCACACCCTTACATCCTATTTTTATGGCATCGGTTTTCCTATTGTTAAATAAAAGAATTAAAACAATGACATTGACCACCAAAATGGGACACACTCGATATAATTTATACAGAGTTCAGCAATAAAGAAACTTTTTTTTGAGCATAGGACCCCGTACTATATGTCGGATACTCTCTTTGTGGAGACGCCTTAGTAGGTGCATATAGCACTTAATAACTTAAGTAGAAACTGAGAATAAGCTTATAATTATGTGGTATCGTTATTCACTAAAAAGTTCCTTTGGCAATAAACAGAAGGATCTATTCCAAGTCTAACAACATCAATTTCTATGATCAGATTAACCCACTAAGTCCATCTCTCGAACACCCTGAAAAATTACGTCTCAGTCGGATTTAAATCCAGATTGTTTGCTGGCCAATCTATTTCCTTTACTACAAATTCTCGATAAAGCTTGATCAATGAAAGGAGCAAAAGGATCGAGTGTTACAGTAGAACGTGCTTCCAAGAGATGTTTCTCCAACTCAGCAGATTTTACTTTGAATGTACAGTTTTTCCATTTACTCCAATTAAAAATACTGGAACAATTTATCATGGTGTGGTCGCAGTATATATTTATATTTTTAACTTATTATGAGACCTATAATCACTAAAGTTGGAAGGCAATGTAAAGAAACCGGCAAAAGATCCTCTGCCTGCCAAGTCGTCGTCTTAGAATTAAACATCATGTATATCTTAGCAAATTGTCAGAGAAATTATAATTTAAAAATATTATTTGCCTTATTTTTAATACTGATGCATATCAAATTATAGGAAATTGAGTTCTTTCAAAAAGTGTTTTATGAGTTTTTCGCTAAAAATGCCTAATTTTTAAGTAAATGGCTAAAAACTGAAGCAATACGTACCCCTAGTTTTTTTTAGCCTCGTTTTTAGCTGTAATGCATATCAAATTATAGGAAATTGAATTCCCTTCAAAAAGTTTCTTATGAGTTTTTATCTGAAAATGCATAGTTTCTGAGTAAATGGCTAAAAACTGAAGCAATACGTACCCCTAGTTTATTTGCATAAACATTATATTTGCCTCGTTTCTACTTGTAATGGATATCGAATTAAAAAAAAATTAAATCACCTTTAAAAAGAGTTTTGTTAAAAAGAATTGCTATTTCTGAAAATTCACTTTTTTGCCCATGTCCTGTAATTTTTTTATATGACGATGAAATAAGTATCTAGTCAAATTATCTGACGAATAATAATCTAAAAATATTATTTGCCTCGTTTCTAGCTGTAATAAATATCAAATTATAGAAAATTGAATTCCCTTTAAAAAGTGTCTTATGAGTTTTTGCCCGAAAATGCATAGTTTCTGAGTAAATGGCTAAAAACTTAACCAATACATACCCCTAGTTTTTTTTTGCATAAACATTGTATTTGCCTCGTTTCTACTTATAATGCATATCGAATTAAAAGAAATTAAATCACCTTTAAAAAGAGTCTCATGACTTTTTGCAAGTTGCATAGTTTTGAAGTAAAATGAGAAAGGTATGTAAATGAATTTTTAAATTTTTATTTGTAGTGGTTTTTGAGTGAGTTATGGTAATTTAGTGGAATTTTGTGAAAAAAATCGTTATTTCTGAAAATTCACTTTTTGGCCAATATCCCGTAATTTTCTCAGATAAAGCTGAAATATGTATTTAGTCAAATTATCTGACGAATAATAATCTAAAAATATTATTTGCCTCGTTTTTATCTGTAATGCATATCAGTTTACAGGAAATTGAATTTCCTTCAAAAAATGTCTTATGACTTTTTGTCTGAAAATGCATAGCTTCTGATTAAATGGCTAAAAACTAAACCAATACGTACCCCTAGTTTTTTTGCTTACAAATTGTATTTTCCTCGTTTTTGAGTAAAATGGGAAGAATATGTACTTCTTCACTTTAGAAACTCATTTCCATTACTTAAAACATACTGATTAAATAGATATTTAGCAAATCAAAAACAATAAGTTATCATGAAGCTCTTTACGAAGCTTCACCCTGAAAAACCACTGATCACGATATTCCCTAATAAGTAAGATAAAGACTTGGAAAGAAATAAAATTTACGTTTGCCCAGAAAAGCAATTAAACACTTCTGATGAATCACAGAATATCCTAGCAGCCAATCATAGAGAGATTCTATGTAATGTTACTAAAGTTGAAGCTCAGCTCTAGATTTTAAAGCATCAGAGGCTCAATTACAATTAAGGTAAGTAAACAACTGTGCTCTTCTTATTCCTTTTTCATAAATGATTGCACATTCCCAAAAGAATATCGTGAATTTTCCATAAACGTTCCAAACAGTTATTATGCACTTTTATTCCGAACTAAATTCCCATGACGATCGGTTGTCTCGTTCGTATATATACAAGCTTATCCGAGAAGCATATCCGTTTGATTTACGAATTTTTTCTCTGTTCGTCGACTTTGAATAATAGCTATTCTGCCAACACCGGCGCACGTCAGAAAATTTATCTGTTTTATAGACAGAAAACTGATATTACACTCCACTCTCCTGAATATCCTGATGCTCTTGCCAAACGGACTCCTATCTTTAAATTAGTTTCTTTTTTTCCCCTTTTTATTTTCTATATTTTACTGCAGATTGTTTCGGACATATTTAACTTGCAAACGTAATTAAAATTCTCGTTTTAATTTGCTTGGGGTCACTGTTTTTCAGTAGAGTTGAAAAAGTTATTAACTTCTTTTATGCACAGACGATCAAAGGAAGCAGCTATAAAAAGCTTCAAATATGACTGCAAATAGGACCTCATTTGGAATTATTGAAATGCTACATGGAGAAATAAAGGCATAAAATCTGGAATATTTGAAGAGATTTTTTGCTTAAGTGAGCACTAAAAAACAAAAGTGTAGTTCATAGCAATATCCGAAGGAACCAAAATTGATAGTTCATTAAGCCAGCACTATACAAGTTGGAAATGCCTTAATTGATGCAGTATGGTTAAACCTGGGAGTAGTAAATCAAGTTGACATACTGGAGTATTAGAAAAGATAAAAAGACCTGAACGAATGTTGAAATTCTGTGACGAACAACTGCACTGGACGAGATGAAGTTTAATGGGAATACTTTAAAGGCAAACATATTTGCTCTAGTGAGGAAACTAACTAAAAGGAGTTTTGCTACTTCATAGATTCGACGAGAACTTGCATGGAGGGCATCGAAAAATATAAATGCAAGTGGATCTCAAAGAATATCGACAACCTGTGAGAAACGATAACAGCCAAGAAAGGTATACAGACTGAAGAAGATAAGAGATGGAATATTTAGAGAGAAACTGAGACAATAGATTTTCTACTTTCTGGAAAACCTTTGAAGGGTATTCCAGACACAAATAATTAGGATTCTCAAGTGAGAAAGAAAAATAACAGGAAAGCTTACCAGAAGGAGGGTAGCAATCGATGCCATCTAACAATGTCTTTTATTTAGAGAAATTCATGACATTCCATTTATTGGATAGAAAGAACAACAAAAAGACTTTTAGGCAGAAATTAAGTTTTTTTTCAATCTTTTTGGTCTTTAACGCTTCTTATTTGTTTCCTATAGTAAGAAACGCTTTGAAATTGTATTTTTGTACGTAGTTTATCTCACGATACACGAGAAGCATAATTTTATTACCATCGTGCTTGATACTTGGCACAATTTTAACTGAAACTCTAATTAAAAATTAATTATTCTAGGCGGTTGATACATGATTTTAATTAAACTGCCTGAACTTTAAAAATCTACAATTAACTGCCCGGTATTGTAAAATCCTTTTAACTGAAACGATAATTAAAAATTATTTAATTAATTATTCTAGACAGTTAATACGTGATTTTAATGAAAAAGTCTTAATATTTAAAAATCCACAATTTAACTGCCTGGTATTGTAAAATAATTTTAACCTAAACAATATGCATGAAAAAATTCAGTTTTTTTGCCTAGTAATGTAAAATAATTTTAACTAAAACTATAATTAAAAATTAATTATTCCTGGTAGTCGATACAGATAATACATGATTTTAATTAATGTGCCTGAAATTTAAAAAAATCAGTTTTTTGCCTGGTAATGTAAAATAGTTTTAACTAAAAATATATTTAGAAAATTAATTATTACAGGCACTTGATATATGATTTTAATTAAACTTTTTAAAGATATTTCAAATTAATATTTTAATTGGACATTTTTTACAAGCTTTTATATAGTTGTTACTTGATTGGTTAAAATATCTGCTGCAGCTTAATTCGAACAACAATAATATACGCATTGATGTGTGTCGGCACCATATAACTTCTCATGTCATTGTAAATCGTATCGGCCGACTAGTTCCATTTTATCGTTATATAAGAGTAAATCCTATACCCGAAATGCTTCATGTATAAACCTATTGTCCGTCAAGTAAATTATTGCATTTAAGAATCGTCGAGCTTAAATTATTAAGTCAATGTGGCTGACTATTCGAGTGGGTCAGACAGGCATAACATAAATGGGTATGATATCACTTTTTAAGGACATTAAGGGAAAGCAATTAGGGTTTTTAACTCTGATAATATTAAAAAATATTAACAAGGTTGTCTAGCGGTTCTTTGATTAATTTTACTTTGAACTGAACACAATTATGATTCCAGGCACCTGAGTGTGAAAAATGTCCAACTAAAATATTAGTTCGAAATATCTTTGAAAATACAAAAAAAGGTTTTCCTATTGATTTACTGAAATTTTTAGCAAATTCAAACTACTACAGATTTTTTTACTCTGAAAATCCAAAAAAATTCTGAAATCTTTACTTAAACAAATTGAATAATAATAATTTTTTATTTAGTAAAAGATTAATTAACATTGTTGTTAGTTTTTTATTTAATTTCTCCTGAAGCAAAACAAAGAAAGATTACTGTGTAAAAATTAATTAATTTTCTTTATATTATTCCTAAATAAACCAAAAAAAAAAATAAAAATCCTTGTAGTGATGGTTAAATAAAATTTCAATTTAAACCGTTTAAATAAAACCCATTGAGGTTCAAATTACTTTTATTTGTTGCCCCTAAAAAAGTGTGTCGCCAAGTTTTGAACAAAATAAATTTATTTGGTTTAAAACAAACAATTTGCGAAAAATTCTACGCACGCGAAATGAATGCAAATGTCTTTTCAATGCTTTTTTTTTTAAATTGAAAATTGGTTTGTAAATTTTTTTGTTATATTGGAAAATATTTAAATAAATTCTGTATTTTTTTTATTCAAATAGTTTTATGGATGTTATTACATATTATTTTCTAGTTTCTTCAGAATTTAAAGTTATTTTTTATTTTATTTGTCAATTGAAGCGGTTTTAACATTGCCCTGTATTTTCTTGTATATTTTATGCATTTGTAGCAATTTTTTTTATTTTTCAGATATTTGAAGTCATTTTCCAGACATATTAATCAATCAATCCAGGTAAAATGTTCAAGTATTTGAAGTTGAAGTCAGTTGAAGTCATTTTAAAATTTCTTCAATAATATATTAAGGTATTATTCTATTTTAAATTTTCTCTCTTGTTTTCTAGTAATCTTGCAACATTTTTCTTTTAACTCTAGCCATCTGAACCTATTTCTTGAAGTTATTTAAAATCATAGTTTAATTCGTCCAGGAATTCAAAGTCATTTTTCATTTTAATTTAATTAATTAAAGCTCGTTTTAGCTAAATTTAATTTAATTTAATAAATTAAATTTCGAAATTATCAGGTAATTAAAATAATTGCTTACATATTTTATTAACTAAGGTTTATTTTCCCATTTTAAACTTAACCTCTTAGTCGTTTTGAGTTAATTTTCCTTTAATTTAAGGCATTTGAAGCCATTGCTTTAAGTCACGGCTTAATTCTTTCACGAGTTTAAAGTCATTTTACTTGAAGCAACTAAATCCATTTCTTGTATATTTTATTTATTTGTAGTTAATTTCCAATTAATTCCAGGTATTTAAAGTCATTGGCTATTTTCCTTTTAATTCATTCAATGAAGTCATTGGCTAATTTATTATGGAAATTTCAGATATTGTTCAAAAAAAAAATGGAAAATGACTTCAAATTCTCGGATGAATTAAACTATGATTTTAACTGATTAAAAATGCCTGGAATTAAAAGGAAGTCAACGCAAAATGACCAAAAATAAGAGGGAAAATTTAGAATATCTTCAGTTATCTAAATAAACTACAAAATGGCTTTAATTACCTGGAAGAAATGAAAAAATAATTAGAAATGAGTGAAAATGGCTTTAATTTAATGAATATTTAAAATGACTTCAATTGTATGATTTAAATGAATGATTTTAAATTCCTCAATTGGTTGAGTGAGTGCCTTGAAGGTCAAACTGCTTTGGACGCTACTCCTTAAAAAAACAGATATTTCCAAAATTTGTATTTGAACTGAGTTTGTCCTAAATCTAAAGAATATTCTGCTAAATATAATGTGTTTTATTTTAAGAGAATCGACCAATAAATCGACCTTAAAGATCCAATATCCTTTCTGGACACCACTGCCTAAAGGAGCGGATATTTTCCAAAAATTGCTTGGACTAAGTTGGACTTAAAACAATTTTATAAAGAACATTCTTCTAAACAAAATACATTTTATTTAATTAAAATAGTCCAATTAGTTTTTTAGATTTTGGACTTTAAAATGGATGCTCCTCTTGAACATCAAACATTGTTTTTGGACACTATTGCCTAAAAATGCCAAAAAAATTATTAATTGAATTGGACATGAACATTGTTTTCTGAAAGGTCTCCAAAAAAATGTTACAGTTTATATTATCAAACTGACTTATCCTTGGACCCTATTGCCTAAAAAGTTGAATATTCCTCAAATTTGTGCTTGGACTAAGTTGAACCTAAGACATTATTTCTAGGAAATATTTTTGTGAATTTTATTCTTTTTGTTTCATAAGAACATTCCAAGCATTTCTTAAGATGTTGAACTTGAGTGAGTATTGATACCACACCACAGATTTACAGAATACCAGATGCGAAAGATCGCGGATATAAGCTCCTGATATTCGATGCCCTTGAAAAGGATGGTTTGGACTGGCCGCACTAATGCATTTTTAAGTTTTTTTTTGAAAGGATAGATGTTCTACACTATAATTTCGATGGGATATAATAATGCATTTATAATGTCAAAATAGAAATAGGCTTAAATAAAACAGAATGTAAGGGTTCTTGAGTACATTTTTATTTCATTTAACAGATTTAAGGATCTTATTTAATAAAACATTAAAGATGAAACAAAATTTTTAATTTTCTTTTAGTTTTATCTGATTTTTTGGCAGATGATAATCTCTGTTGGCGAATTTTAAAGTATAGAATATTTTAAGTCGTATAAATTATTTTATTAAATACTGGAAAGGAAAGTTATCACCTGGGTGAGTAAAATTAATACTTTTCATTATCTCGATATATTAACTTATTAACTCATCTTTTGGAAATCTAAATAACGTCATTCCTTCACCACTGTGGCTGAAACAATAAAGATATACACACTTATACCCCCCATTTCAACAAAAATAATACTAAAAAAATATTTAAAAAAAATACAAATATATTATTTCAATTTAATTATTAATCATAAACACGCGTACTACGCAAAGAAAATTAGAAGCACGCGGCGCGGAGGCTTGCAGCAAATTAAACCCCTTGCCACCATACTAGGCGGGTGATAGAAATCCATCACCCAGGAGGCGTGTCTGAAGTCTGGCGCTCGCACGCATATTTTCGATCAGTTTCGCATCTGTATTCTGTAAATCTGTGCCACAACCTAAAAAGGGTGAAAATTTCTGAACTAATTGAGACTACCCTGTATATAAACCGCACATTTCAATAATAATATTTCGTGACTACAAATTACCCTGTTACTACTTTTATTAAAATGTAAATGATAAAATATTCGCAAGTTGGATTTATGACGAACAGCTGCACAATTTCCATTTACCAAAATTATTTTTATTTTTTATCTGATTGCGGTATAATAATCAGGATTTTGCTGGTGACCAAGAAAAATGTATTTTTAGCAGTTTCGTGCACGATTTGACAGACACGCGAACTTTATAGTAGGTAGGTAAACGGACGTATACGACGAACGAATATATAAAAGTTTCTCCATAAAAAGAAGAATTGCCTAAAGTTTTACTCAGGGAATATAAAAGAAAACGGATCTAAAAATGGTGCAAAAAAACGACATTTTTATGTAATTTTTAGGTTTGTTTTGCTGCCGATTACCACCAAAGTTTATCTATAATAGCCAAAACAGTAAATCTTTTCGTCCTTTGAGCCGGATCGTATAATTAACATCTATTAAAAAGTGATATTTAAATAGTAAAGTATCCTTCTGGTTTAACAGCTGAATTTAAAAAAATAACATATGTATATTAAATATTAAGCACAATCCTACAAAGGACATCAATAAGTCTCAATTGAACTTCATTGAAAAAGCCTTTCATTTCTTCACAGAACACACCAGGATCTTACTGAACTGCCTAGAATACATTTTTCCATTCTTCCATGTTTTGACTGCCTGAAAAATATTTTTAAGTTATTCCAGGCAGTTAATGAATGTATTCGACCAGTTTAGTTGAAAACAATCCATAGAAAAAACCATTTTGTCCCTTCTTCCAGGTTCCAACTGCCTGGAGGGATGTTCTAATTTTTTTCAAACAGTTGAGTGTATTATAAAGAAGTCTCAATTAAATATCAGCTATAATCAGCTCTGAGTTATCATTAAGGTTTAATAACTTTTAAATATAATAATTGACTTGAGGTATAATAGATTTTTTTGTTTTTTTTTATACCTAGTTTGAACCAAAGTTTCGAAAGTTATAACTACTACCGTTATCAAGGTAAATAAAGTTCAATGTAATTAAATTAAAAATATGAACAAAATATACTTATCTTTTTAATCTATTTATAATGTATCTATATGATAAAACCTCAGCTCTTAGGTACCTTAGTCTCCTACAGCCTCCTTTTTTTAATTTTAATTTTACAATATACGCAGTACAACAGGGATCTTTATAAATATCAATAGTAATTTATACAATAAAAATAAATAAAATATTAACAGTGGCATTTGTACAAAATATAGACGAAACAACCTCAAATAAAAAAAATCATCATTTAGACTTGTTATTACAATTATTTCTTTATATTAGAGGAAAGTTATTAGAATAGTTTTATTATTAAAATGCCTTATGGCGTACCAGGCCGTGTGACCCATATAACTTGTTACACGTCGAAATTCGGCTGTGTACCACCACAGCGTCATAGCAACTACAAAATATTACGGGAGAGTAAAGTACGTGGCCTAGTGAACTAGAGTTTTATCAACAGTGTTGGATCGTGACTTCAATGGACGTTGGATAGGTCGCGGTGGAGCAGTCCACTGGCCGCCACGGTCACCTGATTTGACGCCCTTATATTTCTCTTCTCTCTGGATATCTAACAAGTATAAAACTACAACATTAGAAATTGGTCGGTAGTCATATAACGGCTTCTAACCTACCTATGGAAATATAGTTCAGAAGCTTCTTCAGCATTTTCATTGCTTTGTATAAAACATATAAGCATATCATATTTTTCATAATTTTCGAATGCCGCCATTTTTTAGTTGCCGGAGAAAATGAGACACGTCACAACCTGAATTTAAATTTCCAGACTACGGTTATTTAAAATTTATTGGAACAGCGACTGGACTTCAGCATAAAATAATAACATGAGCTTCATACTGTACGTCAATTCTAACGAACCTAATTATCTAACATACCCTCAATATCAAAAGACATATTTAATATCCACAGAATCCATTTATATACACCCCTTATAAGAACTTCAATGGGATTTTATATCAATTTATCGACGGACGACAGGACATTACGTAACTCCTAAAACCGGATTAAAAGATAAACTCAATTTATCAAGGGACACATCAATAGCCCTTTGAACCTGGTCGCCCAGTATTTTCCCAATTCGGTTTTAGGGAGCTATTAGGGGTATACGGAATAATTTTGCCAAAGTTTATTAAGGTGATTGAGTAAATATCCAGATATAGATTCTTTACTAATGTCATTACTGTAAAAAACGTTACTTACTTGTCCTGTAGACTATTTTTTCAAGTATTTCTTCATCAAATCTGTATTTACTATAGTCTCATTTATACTCTGGAATCAGATCCTCTCTGATAATCCTTAAGAAGAAATAAATGGACCTTTTAGCAAGAGTCTCTTGAGAAACAGATCCAGAAGAGAGTTCTTCAGCAAAATCATCTAGTGAGGCAAAGGAACATCTAATACCAGGTTTTCTCTTGTCAAAAATATATTCTTAAATACAAATCATCTTTCAGCAACAGTCTTTTATGACTTGTCTAAGGCTTTCAAACATGTTGATCGCCTTGTCTTCCCTAAGGAACATGAACTCTTAATCAATTTGAGTCTAATTTATCATTTGGTGCAAGGTTTCGAATAAAATTGAAGAATTTTGAAGTTCCTCCTTCTGTTCGTGATCTATACAAGTGATCTGTCCTTTCATAAAGTGAAGACTGTTTGCTTAGGACACATTTATTGTTTAGCATGCAGCTACTAGAGAAATATTGGTCTTACCAGCTCACACTGCCGCTAGTGCAAAACTCCTTGGAATATTAATTGATGAAGTCTTAAATTTGAGTAACATATTATGGTTTTTTGGAGGAAATCATGTTCTAGGTTATGCTTTCGAGTAGTTGGAGCTTCCAGAGAACTGGAATCAATTTGTCTAGTAAGAGCGGATTTTGAAAGGCAAGTAATCAATAAGTCTTCTCTATTTATCACCCTATTTTCTACTATTGAGCATGTCTTTAAAGTCATAGAAGAACGTTTGCAAAGAACTAAGGTAGGGTGCTTTTAGATAATTGAAGATACTAAGGATACAGATATCTGGATCCGCAAAAGTCTTGCTATATATCCAAGGTCTGTAACAATTCTGACTGTTCTCATTTGAAAACTAGTAAAGATTCAATCTGCGCATGTTTTCACTATACCAAGACATCATAGGACATTGCAAAGCAAAGAAGGAGTCTTAATATGCAGAGCCCAAAGTCCAAAAGCTCCGTAAAGCTGAAGTTAAATATTTGGTCTAAGTGTTGCTCCATTCAAGATTCATCAAGGAAAATGTCATACTCTGCTTCTTATTTAAGAGAGTTACTTCATCTGTAGTCAGGGACATAGTGGTGTCACCAGCAGAGATAATGCACTCAATCCTAGATGTACCCGAGCCCTGATGAATTCTACCACTGTACTTCATGTGTCTCTTCAGATTGCCAACTCTGGTGAACGTGTTTCCACATTTTGGACAGAATAATCCCGGAAGATTTCGTGAGCCTCGGATTGTGCAACCTAAAAATTTAATGTGGTGAATTTTTGGGATTATAGGATTGGTCGGGTTCCCTTCACTATATTTGTGTTCAAATCACCTAATGCTTAATCTGTATATACAGTGTTTTAAATTAACTAGTCCACCCAAATACGAAAAATATATATATTTTTTAATTATTCCTATTAACATATTAAGTGTAATATATTTAGTGGTTTTTCAGGAACTGCATCGATGGATTATTGGCAAAGTATGAATCGCATATTGAAAATTTCGTAACATACTAACAAGCTGATTGGGTCATCGGGAATATACAACTAAAATAATTTAATAGTTTTGGCATTTTCAGTTATACCGGACCTAGATGTCAATATCGTTAATTTAGGTGTAGTAACACCCTATTTAGGTTGTAGGTAAAAATCTAAAAACAAATTTCTCTCATTCCCATAGTTTTGCTCGAATCCCATTGAAACCCGTTTTTTTTGGTTACAAAATGTAGAGGTATGGTACTAAAGCAGAAGCCTCCGTGACAATGTTCGGTCTAAGGTCCTTGTTCTCTCAATAGTTCGTAGCAATCACACTGAATCTTATTCCTGATGAATTAAATTATGCTTGCTACTAAACATCCATGCGGTGTGTCTGCAGCCGCTTTTCCCACTCTAGAATACTCGACGTTCATGCGGTTTATCCGAGACCACTTTCTCAAGATCACCGCAATTAAATAGCGTCCTTAAAAGCGAGTAAACCTCAAATTTCATTTTGACAAAAACTTCTCTTCTTGTTCCAGAACTGCACCTACGTACGTAACGATGACGTCTGACATACCGACGTCCACTACCCCCGAACGTCACTTTCTAACGTAATGAGCCGCCTCTGGACCGCAATCGTCACCAGCGTCTTAACCCTATGGAGCACAGTGGCCAGGGGCGGCGGTCCGGGGTCTGGCAAACAATGTCCGGACCCCGCCACCAATCCCTTTTGTCACTGTTACGATTTCGAGAACGGCATTTACTTGGAGTGTCCCGCCGCCACTGCTCAAACCCTCAAGATGCTCTTCGAGGTGGTTAAGACGCCCGTGCAGTCGTTGTCGGTTTACGAACCGGATAAGTCTTTGGTAAGTAGCTTAATAAATTTGTTTATGAGACCTGTTGGACCTGTAAAACCTTAAAGTAGTCACCCTGGAACTAGACACACTTATTCCAGCACAGCGGTATCTCCATTAATAGAAGCACCTTAAGGAAGCCTTTTTCGAAGTTGTAGCCATAATATCCTTTGTTGCTTGATATCTCCCTTATTTCAGTTTTTGACTTTTAAGATACAGTCAGAGGTCGCAGGTAGCCAGATTAGTAGAGTAAGTCTGGTTCTTGTCCAAAAAAGTCTGAACCTGAAGTGAGGTTCATGGAGTTAGAGTTTCCTGCAATGCTTGTGAACAAGTCTCGTTAAAACCTCTGGTGATTGGTCAAGTTAAATTTCTATACAACTGAAACCCTCACTGATGGAAATTTCTAAAGCTTTGTTATAGCTGATGACATATTAGTCCAAGAATGTTCTTACTAATAAAAGCTGTGAGAGGTGAATTGGTGATCAAAACTTTTGGACCAGTAAAAGAACCATCCTTTATTTCATGTAGGACTTTAAAATGAAGATTTTTTAACGGGAAAAAGTGTTTTTCAAAATGCTCTCATTCCCTGATGCAGGTGATGGCAGCAAGCTACTGGTATAGTTAGCTCGATTTCGAAAAAAATCAATTTTTGGCGAAAAAATTCGTATACCCGAAAAATGAAAAATTACAAACTTTGGAGATCGATATCTTGGCTTCTGTAGGGACTATCGATAAAATTTCAACGGTTCTCTCTTAGTTTCGTCCTTCTGAATCCAACACGACCATCCGCAAGATCGTAGCTCCTCTAGTAGCTGAGATATCGCATTTTTGAAGCCCATTTTTGCCCTCAAAAACGAGGTCGAAAAATGACTTTTTTCCGATTTTTCAAAGTGTTTTCATTCAGTTACTTCTGCTCGAATCCTGTTATAATCCGGTGTTTTGGTAATGTGGGTGATGAAAGGAAGCCGCTGGTATCGTTAGTTCGATTTCGCAAAAAATCGATTTTTGACGAAAAAATTCGATACGGGGGGGTATACCCGAAAAATGAAAAATCCCAAACTTTGGAGTTCAATATCTCGGCTTCTGTAGGGACTGTCGATAAAATTTCAACGGTTCTGTCTTAGTTTCGTCTTTCTGAATCCAACAAGACCATCCGCAAGGTCGTAGCTCTTCTAGTAGCTGAGATATCGCATTTTTGGGCCCATTTTTGGCCTCAAAAACGAGGTCGAAAAATGACTTTTTCCGATTTTTCAAAGTGCTCTCATTCAGTTAGTTCTGCTCGAATCCTGTTATAACCCGGTATTTTGGTAATGCGGGTGATGAGAGGAATCCGCTGGTATAGTTAATTCGATTTCGCAAAAAATCGGTTTTTGGTGAAAAAATTCGATACGGGGGGGTATACCAGAAAAATGAAAAATCCCAAACTTTGAAGGTCGATATCTCGGCTTCTATTGATCCTACCGAGAAAATTCCAACGGTTTTATCTTAGTTTCGTCCTTCTGAATCCAACGAGACTATCCGCAAGATCGTAGCTCGTCTAGTAGCTGAGATATCGCATTTTTGTAGCCCATTTTTGGCCTTAAAAACGAGGTCGAAAAATGACTTTTTCCGATTTTTCAAAGTGCTCTCATTCAGTTAGTTCTGCTCGAATCCCGTTATAACCCGGTATTTTGGTAATGCGGGTGATGAGAGGAATCCGCTGGTATAGTTAATTCGATTTCGCAAAAAATCGGTTTTTGGTGAAAAAATTCGATACGGGGGGGTATACCAGAAAAATGGAAAATCCCAAACTTTGGAGGTCGATATTTCGGCTTCTATGGGGACTATCGAGAAAATTCCAACGGTTTTGTCTTAGTTTCATCCTTCCGACTCTAACGAGACCATCCACAAGCTCGTAGCTCTTATATTAGCCGAGATATCGCATTTTTAGAGCCCTTTTTTAAGCTCAACAACGAGGTCGAAAAATGACTTTTTTCGAATTTTCAAAGTGCTCTTATTCAGTTAGTTCTGCTCGAATCCCTTTATAACCCGGTGTTTTGGTCATGTGGGTGATGAGAGGAAGCCGCTGGTATAGTTATTTCGATTTCGAAAAAACAGATTTTTGGCGAAAAAATTCGATACGGGGGGTATACCCGAAAAATGAAAAAACCCAAACTTTTGAGGTCGATATCTCGGCTTCTATGGGCACTATCGGAACAATTCTAACAAGTTTGTCTTAGTTTTATCCTTCTAAATCGAACAAGACTATCCACAAGGTCGTAGCTCTCTTAGTAACCGAGAATTCGCACTTTTAGAGCTCATTTTTGGGCTCAAAAACGAGGCCAAAAAATTACTTTTTCCGAATTTTCAAAGTGCTCTCATTTTTTTAGTTCTGCTCGAATCTCATTATAACCCTGTATTTCGTGATGTACATAATGAAAACAAGCCTAGTATAGTTAGTTCAAATTCGAAAAAAATTCCAACATTTGCCTTTAGTATTGACTTCTCGGCTGCATGATTAATATACTCCATGAAATCCTTATAATTCTTTCAGTTGCTCCTTGTGTCCATCAGAGTATGGCGTTCTTTTCACTTTGATTATTTTTCATTCCATTTGCTTTGGAAGAGCCACGGCAAGATAAAATTATTTAATGTCAACTGCACAGGAAGACTTGCGAGGACCAAGGGCGGAAGAGACGCCCCCCAAACAAAAAAGCTAATTTAAACTTTTCCAGAGAAGTGCGGCGGCAACGTCCTTCCTCCCGTCAAGTTATAAATCCACCTTAAATTTAATATTTAATAAGGGTCTCAAGAAATATGGATTCCCTGTGCACTTATCCCCTAATAAGACGACATTATTTATTTTTTTTTTCCAGACGAAATTGCCACCGAACATCTTCTCGGAAACGGCGGTGATCCGACACATCCAGATATCCCAATCCAATATCGAGGAGTTGCACGACGACGCGCTACGTCCACTGAAACCGCACTTGGAAAGTTTCAGTCTGGTGTCGGCTCGGTTAAAAGAAATCCCTCAAAAAGCTTTCAAGGGCCTTAATAAACTTATGGCCCTCGACCTGGAGGACAACTGGATCACCGAGATCCCGAGCTACGCCTTTTACGGCCTGAACCTAATCAAGTTGGGACTTAAAGGGAATCGATTGCAAACGGTGAGTGGGATTTTCTGGTGATGCATACGGTTTTTTTGGAGTGGAATTATAAATTAGAGTGTCACAGTCACTTCCGTTTAATCTAGCTATAGATAGAGTCAAATAGAAGCTGTTTGTTTGATCTGGGTCCGATAGCCTGGACATATATAAATCTTTTTTATGCCACACAACTTAATAAGTCCCTAAAAAATTAATTTGTCATCTACATACAAACATCTTAATTTTTGCTGTCAACAATATCGGTGAAGTAATTGATGCTCTACTGAATCTCAGTTAAGAAGACATCTGTGGTTGGTGCAGCAATTGTAAAATCAGCAATATAAATAGCAAATAGATCAAATAATATACCCAAAGACACGAAAAAAGTAATCAAGAGTAGAATCAAAGCAGGTAGAGTTAATCAAAGACATTAAAGAGGGTTAAGTTCTAATCACTCTATAATTATTACAATTTTTCAATTTTCCTTCCAGTCCACACATCTCAATTGTAATTTCCTTTAATCTTCTTTTACTTTTTGCCTTATTTCTCTTATAGCTTAACCACTACTGAACCATTCCCATTTTTACCTAGTCTAAAACTTTCGTTCATGAAAATGTCCACAAGTGACACCTCCGTTGCTTGACATATGCCTCCCACAATCTTATTTGGCTCATTGTCGATGTTTGTGGGTTAGTTTGACACAGTATATGACAGACTTGAAAGCATTTGAACATAGTAATCATGTTGGATCTCTCGTATATACCCTTCAAAATCTAATGCCCAGAAAAGAATCAATATGTAACTACCCAAATCCTTACAGCTACAAATTTCCATCAAATGTTTTGTTTCAGATCAACGACTATTCGTTTGCCGGACTAGAAGCGACAATCTCCGAACTGGACATATCCGAGAACAAGCTGCGCGACTTCCCAATGAACGCCCTAAAACGTCTGGAACAACTACGTCACCTCCGTTTGGCTTATAACGAAATAACGACCATAACTGGAGACAGTTACTCCCACCTCAACTCCCTCCTCTACCTCGACCTAAGCTTTAATAACTTCAAAAGTGTAAAACGTGAAACGTTTAAGGTGTGCCTGGCCGTGAGGACGTTATCCTTGTATTATAACGCCATCGAGAGTGTGCACGAGGACACCTTTATTACTTTAAGAGACCTCGAGAGTATCGACTTGAGCCACAACAAAATCGTTTACTTAAGTCCGACCACTTTTAGGCACAATAAAAAAATCCGATCCATCGACTTAAGTCACAACCATTTGCATCACATCAGCGGGGTGTTCGCCTATTTGCCAAACTTAAAAGAGCTATTTTTATCGGAAAATAATATCCTAGAAATCCTCGAAGATTCTTTTACAGAATCCACCAACTTAACAGTCATCTACATGCAGGATAATGCCATACGACAAATAGACCGGGAGGCCTTTTCCACCCTCTCGAACCTAACGCAATTGCACTTAAGCTCCAACTTTATCCCTTATTTATCCAGGAGCATATTCTTTAATAACCGTAATTTGAGTTCGTTAAGTCTTGACGGGAACTGGCTATCAGATTTAGAGCCAGGTGTATTCGAGAAAACGTCGGCTCTCAGGGAGATAAGGCTCCAGAATAATAGGATCCAGTCTATACACAAAGGGATATTTGATCCGTTGCCAGAGCTCCTTGAATTGCACTTGCAGAACAATGCAATAACGTCAGTAAGCGAGGGCGCATTTCGCACGTTGCAAAGTTTGCAACACGTAAACCTACAGGGTAACGCTATACGGGAGTTAACCGATGTATTTCCTAAAGAGTCTTCGGCTCTCGTGTCTGTACAGTTAGATTTTAATAATATAAGTCGATTAAGCGAGGAAACGTTTAGGCGACAAACAAACGTTCATATCATTTGGTTAGGGAACAATAGACTGCAGCATATTGAACGAAACTTATTCAAGGACTTAGAGTTAGTGCAAAAAATGTATTTAAACAACAACAGCATTAGCATGTTAGAAGACAAGGCGTTCGATTCCATGCAGAGCATGAAATTTTTAGACCTAAGCATGAATAAAGTGACAAAAATCACCTCGAAGACTTTCACGGAACTGCACGAGCTGGAGGAGCTCAGCTTATCTCACAACAAAATCCAAACTATAGAAGCGAGAGCGCTAATAAATCTGAAAAAGTTAAGAAAACTCGATTTATCCTTTAATCCCTTAGTGGTGCTGCACAACCCAATTTTCCAAGAAGGTTTACCGATTAGGCAGCTCAGTTTGGTAAACTGTTCCATTGTCAAGATTGAGCCGAACGCTTTCCGTGGCCTGAACAATCTTAACGACCTAAACTTGGCCAACAATAAATTATCCGTCCGCGATCTTAGACACCTCGACATACCCGGATTACGTGTCCTAAAGTTATCCCACAATAACTTGAGCGATTTAGACGACCGGGCCCTTAATGGTTTGCCCTCGTTGCAAGTGATCGCCCTGGAAAATTGCACGATATACAACTTACCGGCGGAGGTGTTCGCCCAAAATAAGAACCTTATGAAAATCGAATTGAGTTTTAACTTCTTGTCCACCCTACACTCGAGGATTTTCGCTCAATTAAACATCCTGAAGGAACTGAAACTGAACTTTAACCGGTTCGCCCAAATACCGCACGCCGCCCTCGGGAACGTATCGACGATGGAAACTTTAACCTTATCGCGGAATAACTTCGTTTCTCTCGAAGTGTTTCACCTAAACGGGATGCCGAACCTGAAATATCTGGATCTGGGTCATAATTCGATATCCGGACTCGGCGGGTTTAGCACGACGAACTTAAATCAACTTCTGTCGGTTGATTTGAGCGGAAATAAGTTGTCGACTCTGCCGGCCAACTTTTTTTACCACTCTCCGCTATTGCGACGGGTTGATTTGTCCGTGAATCGGTTCGAGCACATACCGAATGCCGCTTTATCCGAAACTGCTTTGCCTGGATTAGGATGGCTGAACATCTCCGGAAATCCTATTGTCAATATGCACTACAACGATCCTGTTCGGAGTTATCCTTCTCTTGAAGAGGTAAGTCGTTTTTCTTTGATAATTAGATTTGGGAGGCACGTAATTAACTTGTTATTAAATGTCTGCATTGGCTTGTTTTCGAAGAAATAATTATAATTTTTCGAAAACAAAAGGCTGAAAGTATAGGGTGTCCCAAATTCAACCTCACCATTGGGATCTCGTAAACTAGAAGAGATATGAGGTCGGTCAAATTAAGGCAAAGTTGCGCAATTTGGTGCTCATTAAAGCGCCCTTTTGAAGTTTCAAAAGTTCCGAAGATATTTGGAAAAAACCGAATATTCGCGATTTTATTTTTATTTTTTTACGACTCTATTTGAATAGATATAAAAAAATAAATTGTTTATTCTCATTGCTAATTTTTCTATACCTAAACCAATGATGTATCGCATTTATTCAAAAATTTTATAATAATGGATATTTCCATAAGTACTTATGTGTTACAAGTTGAATGAACAAGTACAATTTACAAGTTGTTGAATAAGTACAGTGAATAGGGTAGAAACCTGCTGAATTGACCTAAACAGTATGGGATGCACATATAGATGCCACCCATAGGTGCAAATCTTTAAAAAGAATCCGACAGCAGCAATTATAGCAAATCTCATTGAAACTCCAAAATTCCAAAGCGAATTCTTACTGAATAAATAAATACAAATTAAGAATCTCCTTGCAAACATCAGCAATACGTCCCCTAGGACCTAAAAACGTCCTGGGGAATTTCAATGTATATATGCATTAGATAATGATCCAGTTCGAAGCTTCCCGGCTTTGCAAGAGGTTAGATTTGTTACGTTAAGAATGTTTGGTTAGGTACGGGGGAGCATTTAAGGGAAACGTTCACGGAATTAATTATACTCCGATATTTTTCCAGTGAGCTTAAGTTCTATTGATTTAGCCTGAAATTGTGTCGGAATCGAGAGGAGGATGCACTTTAGTTAATTACGTGTTCGCGTGTTTATTGGTTGGTATGTTTGATTGAATAGTTAGGTTTCAAAGAAATAGTGAAAAAGAATAGAGAGTCATAAAATTGAATTTGTTGAAAATCTGAAAGAGAAGTTTTTAAACATTCAAAAAGAACTAATTTTTGAAAGGTTCGTATATAATTCATATAGGACCAAGATCTCAGAAGGGTTGCTCAGATGGTAAGATTTGGCTGTGATCTAGTACCAAACATAATGAAGGAAAGTGAAACTCTTCCAGATTTGTACATCTAGAGGGATCTTTCCTTAAGATTTTTCCAAAGCATACTACTCCTGATTGGAGAATTCCTCGGATATCTCAGTTTCTATTGGTCAAATGGCAAAAAGTATAGACGAGGAAATTGTAGAATGAATCGTGCTCTATAAGAATTGTTTCTTACAATTTTTATATAGAATTGACTGTTTTTGAGAAATTTAGACCTCAAGATTTTTTCAAGGCATCCTGCCTCTGATGGGAGAGTTTTTTAGATATTTCAGTTATTATTGGTTAAATGACAAAAAGTGTAAAGGAAAAAGTTGTGCATTGGATCGTGTTCTATAAGAATGATTCTTATCAATTTTTTTGTAGAATCAAGTGTTTTTGAGGAATTTGGACTTAAACATTCTTCCGTAGCATACTGCTTCTAATTGGAGAAATCCCCAGATATCTCTGTTTCTATTGGTCAAATGACAAAAACTGTAGAGGAAAAAAATGTAGATTGGATCCTGTTCTACAAGAACGATTCTTATCAATTTTTTTGTAGAATCAAGTGTTTTTGAGGAATTTGGACCTAAACATTTTTCCAAGGCATATTGCTCCTGATTGGAGAATTCCTCAGATATCTCAGTGTCTATTGGTCAAATGACATAAGGTGTAAAGGAAAAACTTGTACATTAGATCATGTTCTACAAGATTGGTTCTTATCATTTTTATGTACAGTCAGCTGTTTTTCAGAAATTTGAATCGTAACATTTTTCCTTTACGTACTGCCCTTGATTAGAGAGTTCCTAAGATATCTCAGAACTTTTCTTTTTTTAGTCTTCTTGTACTACTTGTCTCTACCCTCAGATCTAGAACCTTCTCCAATTCAATATACACTTTCATGAAAACAGCATTTCATACCAACTCTTTCCTGCAGAAGTCAACACAAATTCACACCATATTCTTTCATTGTATCTCCTCATTATAGTCATTTTCTTCGTCATTCACTCAGGGTTTTAGAGAGAAAGAGAGAGAGAGATAGAAGATTTAGCACTCTTGGCTCTTTAAGTCATTCAAGTCATTTCTACATACAACTGTTGAATGCAGATGATAGCAATATGATTCAAGTCAACGCTAAGATGGTTTAATGGGATCCATCTGCCACATTCATGCCCTTCGTTTCGAACTTTTCCGGGATATTCTTCTATTTGTTGAATGATGTCCGAACCAATTGGATCTTTGCAGATATTATTGATGGTCAAAGAATCTGATTTCATCAATTCTATTGTCCATCATGTCATTGGATGATCGGAAAGACAAATATATTGGAACGATAACTTTGATTCTTTGTTTTCGTTATTTTACATCATATAATCGTCATTGTTTCTAATGTTTGAACCTCAAGAATAAGTTCGTCGTTTAATCGTTCATAAACTAAATCAGACAACACCCACGACTTTCAACTTCTTTATGTGTCTTCGCTGGATTTGATGCTGGATCACCGGTAAATCTTGAGATGCTTTAATATGAACAGTCTTCCTAAATGTTCTAGGATTTTGGTCTTTAGTGACTTGTATATAAGGTACAGGAACCTCTTCAAGATTTGACTTCTTGAGGAATCTTTTCTTCCTCTAAGTTCTTCCCTAAAGAGACTCTTTTTCAAACATCTTCTAGGTCGAAGTCCAATTAAGAGACTTCTATCAACTCACCTTCTCTTCTCATCTCTCTTTGATAATCTTCACTTTTACCTTGAACCATCCAATAGAAAATAATTAATTAAATTTTTTACAGATGCACCTTCAGCACAGCGACCTGATCATCATAACCAGCAAAGAGTTCGAGCTTTTTCCCTCCCTACTGCATCTGCATTTGAGTTACAATAAAATCCGAACCATATCACCAGGAGCTTTCAGTACTTTACACCAACTGATCACCCTGGATATCGGCGTTAACCAGATAAAAATCATCCCAGAGGAGCGACTCTATGGACTGTTCAATCTGAAGATGCTTAATGTGACCCAGAACTCCCTGAAGGATTTGGACACGGAGTTCCCTCAGGACTTGAGGAGCCTTCAGGTGCTGGATTTGTCTTTTAACAGGATCAGCAGGTAATTGAGCATTTTAATTCTGTGACCCGTTGTAACTACTTCCACCAATAAAATTGCCTGAGCACAATCTCTCTCGTTCTCATGCAGGTCAATGTAATGGTAAATCGTTTGACAGACAAGGTGTCAGATGCTGTGGCGGGAGATTTGAATTGAAAGTGAGATCTAACAGACAAGGTTAGATTATCTTAATTACTTTGTCATATATTAATGCTATAGGGTATATCGTAATAATCACTTTTGTGTTCTAAATGGATGACATTGTATTTTGGTAAGACACCTCGGGGCAACAAGCCGCAACCGAGGTGAATAATCGTTTTAAGCCGACCGTCTGAATTCCATTGTGAACAATGTTCTGTGTTAGTTCTCCCCGTGGCAAAGACCGATGGTTTGTCCTGAATTCTAAACTCTGGAATCGTAACGTGCCATAGGAAACCGCTTGTAAAATCGCGTTTCCTTTTCATAATAAATTGAATTATTTCACTGAAATTCGGAGTTTAACAAGAATCGTGATAAACTGGGAAATATTGAATAACGCTGTCGCTTTTGTCAATATTTGGATAAATCCAGAACAAATACTTCGATCAGATTCGAAGCAGGGAGGGATTTCTTTTATGATTTATTTCGCGTCTATATAATAGTAATAAAAAATTAATTCGCCTTATAAAATGCGTGTAAGAAAAAGTTGAATATTCCAACTCATGTAATTATTTAAGTGATTTTGGTATCTGATGAGTTTTCTTACCAAAAAGGTCCTTATAAGTTTCCTTGTTAATATAACCGTTTTGGAGCTATTGAGTAGTTTGTCAATGGCTTGAAAAAATGTTGATGCTGTCAAAGGCTTTATGACAATCAAAATATTTTACTAACTGATAAAAGCTTACCAAAAAGGTACTTTTATCGGTAAGACCTACGTGGAAAACAGTGAGAGAATGCTATGACATTTTATGTATAAATTAATTGTTGAGCTCATCATGTAAGGGACAGAAGGTTTATTTCATTTATGCTGCAATTAAAAAAAAAAGCTGAAGATGGTCGGCAAAAGACGAAACGTGGTATCTTCAATTTTAAATCAATATTTTCAATTCATTTTTATTCAACTCATTCGACAAATTATATACATCAATTGCCGCACCCAAGATCTGATTTGACCAGACCTGTATATACTTTTTGAATGATTATCAGGGAGGTTCTACTGAGAAACTTGGTCTTACATAACTCAAATTTCGTGAGAAAATTACTCAAAATTGGCCAAACTTAAACGAAAAAACGTGAAATATTTTTTACAAGCTGTCAAAGATTATGGTAAAAATTTCCCGAATTTTTTTGGACGCTCAGTACATAAAAGTCCATAACTTCCTTAAAACTTGTCCAAATTTGCCCAAAGTTCCACTAGGTCGTTAAAAAAGCTTCATTTTATGTTTTCAATGATATTTCATGTAATTAGTTTAATTGTACAACTTTTTATAGGCTGTCAAAAATGATGGTAAAAATGTTCCCAATTTTTTTGACCCTCGGTACAAAAAAGCCTATAACTCCGTTAAAAATCGTCTAAATTTACCCAAAGTTCTATTACAGCATTAGAAAAACTTCATTTAATGCCCTTAAAGATATTTTAACTCTCTAATTTATTTGAACAATTTTTTACAAGCTGTTAAAGTTGATGTCAAAAATCTTCCCATTTTTTTGACACCCAATACAAGAAATTCGATAACTCCTTTAAAAGTGGTCCAATTTTGCCTTATGTTTTATTATGTCATTAGAAAAGCTTCATTTAATGTTTACGAATATATTTCAACTTGATAGTTTAATTAAGCCATCTTTTACAAGCTGTTAAACTCGATATCAAAAATTTTCCAAATTTTTTTGACACGCGGTATAAGAAAGTCCATAGCTCCCTTAAAAATGCTTCAATTATATCCAAAGTTTCACTATATCGTTGGAAAAACTTTATTTTATATTTTCAAATAAATTCAAATTTTTTATAGGTTTTTAAGATGAAGATAAAAATGTCCAATTTTTTTGGACTCTTAATAAACAAAAGGTCAATAACTCCCTTCAAAATGGTCCAAGTTTGCACTAAACCATTAGGAAAGCTTCATTTTATCTATTTTAGGATATTTCAAGGTAATAAATTAATTGAAAATTTTTTTACAAGCCGTTAAAGTTAATGTCAAAAAATTCTCCATTTTTTTGACACTCCGTACAAAAAAGTCAATAACTCCCTTAAAAATTATCCAAATTTATCCAAAATTTTACTAAATTATTAGAAAAACTTCATTTTATGTTTTCAAGCATATTTTAAAATTATATTTTAATTGAAAATTTTTTTACAGTCTGTTAAAGATGATGGTAAAAATAATCCAATTTTTGTTGACCCTCAGTATATAAAAGTCTATAAGTCCTTTTAAAATAGTGCAAATTTATTCAAAGTTTCAGTAAGGAATTAAGACAACTTTGTTTTATGTCTTCAGGGGTATTTCAACTTGATAATATAATTGAACAATTTTTTTCAAGCCGTTAAAGTAAAGTTAGAGTCAAGCATTTTTCAACTTTCTTTTTTGACCCTCAGTATAAATAAGTATAAATAACTCCCTTAAAAATGGTCCAAATTTGCCGAAAGTTCTACTAAATGATTAAAAAAACTTCATTAAGGTTAATATTTTAATTGTAAAATCTTTTATAGGCTATCAAAGATGAAAATGAAAAAATTCCTCATTTTTTTGAACTCTCAGTACCAAAAATCCATAACTCCCTTAAAAGTTGTCCGAACTTTCCCAAAGTTCCACTAGATCATTAGGAATGCTTTATTTTATGTTTTTAAAAATATTTCACGTTAGTAATTTAATTGGACAACTTCTTACAGGCTGTCAAAGATTATGGTAAAAATGTTCCTAATTTTTATTGACTCTCAGTACTAAAAAGTCCATGTCTTTCTTAAAAATGGTCCATATTTGCCCAAAATTCCACTAAACTGCTAGGAAAACATAGTTTTATGTGATTAGGGATATTTTAAGTTCATAGTTTAATTGGACACTTATTTACAAGCTATTAAAGTTGATGTCAGATATTTCCCCATTTTTTGAACATCTAGCGCAAAAAAGTCCATAAATCGTTAAAAATGGTCCAATTTTATCTAAGGTTTCACTAAATCCTTAGGAAAACTTCATATTATGCTTCTAATAATATTTCAAGTTCATATTCTAATTGGAAAATTTTTTACAGGCTGTTAAAGAAAAAGTTAAAAATTTCCCAATGTTTTTGGACCCTCAGTACAAAAAAGTGTATAAGAGTTGTTCGAATTTACTCAAAGTCTCACTAGATCTTATGTCTTATGTTCTTAAAGATACTTCTAGTTGAAATTCTAATTAAAACATTTTTTACAGGTTGTTAAAATTGATGACGAAAATGTTCAATTTTTTTTCAACCTTTAGTACAAAAACGTCCATAACTCCATCAAAAGATTTCTAAATTTTCTCAAAGTTCCATTAAGCCATTAGCATAACTTCACTTTATGTTTTCAAGGATATTTTAAGTTGATTGTTGAATTGGACAATTTTTTACAAGCCATTAAATTTGGTGTCAATAATTTTCCAATTTTTTTTTGACTATCAATACGAAAAATTCCATAACTCCCTTAAAAATGGTCCAAATTTGCCTACAGTTCCACTACGTGGTAAGAAAAATTATATTTTATTGTTCTAAAGATATTTCAAGTTGATATTCAAATTGGAATTTTTTTGACAGGATGTCAAAGTAAAAATTTCCCTATTTTTTTTGACCCTCATTAAAAAAAAGAAAAAAAAGTCTCTTATTCAAATTTCATTTTTCGACAATACTCAGTTTTTCAATGTCTTACATAACTCAAATCTAATTTTATGAAAGAATTGCATACCTACATTGATTGCCGCACCTAATACCTGAATTGACCATACCTGTATATACCTACCTATTCAACAACTCTCACTTATTTTCTCAATGTCTCACACAACTCAAATTTCGTGAGAGATGCTCTTGGACTAAGAATTCACACCTAAATTAAACACTACATTGATAAAATAAATGTGTACACATTATGCAAGTTGTTCTTCACTGCTTGCAGTATGCAGATGATACGTCTATTGATAAGGATTCGTCCTTGGGAACTCGGTTCAGGAACAATGCAGATTGCAAAATTTATTCTGCAATAGTCTCTTCTGAAGCAAATCGGTGTATCATCTGCATAAGTCTTTGGGACGTTTGTTCAGGAGCAATCCAGGTTTGAAAATTGAAAGTCTGAATTTTTAACTTGGATTTATAGATTTATTAAATAACTTTTTATAGATCCAAAAAAACACTCCTTAGAGAAAAAAAGGCCAAAATGCAAATAGATCGTGTCAAAGCGATATTTTTTTTCAATTAATCGTGGTATCAGGAAGGGACACACGAGCTTCGGTTCTCCTAATCCGTACAAATACAACTCATTTTAAAGGATTATCCTTTACCGCTTCGGATCATGCTCTTTTTCCAGAAAAAAAACAATCCGATCCGAAAAGAATATAAATGCGAGGTTCCTGAAAATAAACTTATATTTTATTCTGTCTTCTATCTCGAACAGAGGAATAATTCAAACGAAAATGACCGGACCAGTTTTATAATACTGAAGGAGAAACGTGTTTGTGTTTCGATCGAGAGCTGTAGGTAAACCTCTTAACGCTTTTATGAGAAGAGATCCTACTATCCATGCAGATATCTCTAAATCCGTCTAATCTCTGGTGAAGTCAATCATAGAGATTTACTAATTATATCACCAATAAAGAAAGCTTCAGAAGCTTATAAGAAAAGTTTCTGGATAAGACACAAACATTCACCAACGACCGTCATTCTTTTGAGTATAAAAGGAAAGCTAGCTTTTACTCAGATAGTACAAGTAGCTTTCATGGTTCTTTAATCTTATATTTATTTGGCGTACACATGTGGAGTTCAGTGAAGAGGTTAGGCACATCCACTAAGGCATCCATACATGTTCATGCTACGTCAAGTTGTTTTCCAATTAGCTTTAAAATAAGCAAAAACCTATATGAGGCTTAAAATAGACCAGTTGTCCAGGCTATTTCCCTCAAAGCTAGATCAGAAGATGTACTGGGTCGAACACATATAAAATTTTCTTTGGACATTACAAGCATTCACAATGGAACACTTAGTCTCTCGTTAGAAATCCTTGGAATTTCGAAAATCTGCTTCGTTCCGTCACATTTAACCCAAAGACGCATGGACCAGGTCCAAAATCCATAAAGCCAATTAATAGAAGAATCTCTCATTAGAATCCGTGACTTAATTAGAAATGCTGCAGCCTATTCAACTTTGCCAATTGATTTTTTGTTTATCATCTTTATTTCACAAATGAAGTGATAACGCACTTCAATATGTTTAGAGCGCTGATGAAACTCAACTTAGCAGCACTCTAATTGTCAACATATAGCACTGTTTAATAGCATTTGAGGCAGCAATATATTTAGCCACACTTGTAAACAAAGAAACACTGCTCTGTTTGTTTGCTGCATTTTGTTGCCGTCTCTTTGTCACCAGCAAAATCTGAGTCAGTGAATCCTACTAAAGCACTTGGAACTGCCTGCTTCTCAAGTTTTTGAAATCCAATTAACTACCTAATTACTCTTTTGATCGCCATTTTGTCACCACCAACTCCAATTGAATAGGTGTAATGTCTGGTCTAGTTACAGTTGCCAGAAATAATAAAGAACCTATTGCTTGCCTATGAGGGACTTATTTGCTTAACATAGTTTTTTGGCAAATAAAAATTATTGCACCAGTTTGGCAGTATCTTTTTATTTCGGGACCCTTATACTAGTTGAGTTACCCCTTTTTCCTTAGCCACCATCTACAAAAATGACCAATATGACCTAGACATTGTTTACAGGTCATTGGTAAACACATTTGTCTGTATCAGATCTATTAAAGCCATATTGGGCTAAGAAACTATGAAAACTGCTGTTCCACTTGAAGTTGTTATCTTCAAGACCTTCTGGAAGGTATATGTAAAGTTTTTCTTCCAACTCCCCATAGAGGAAAGCTGTTTTTATATCAAACTGCGTGATTTCATAGGTTTTCTGCAGCTAGTAATTTTATAGAGTCATATCGAGTGGTAGGTGCAAAAAATGCCTGTGCAGTCTATATACCTTCCTTTTTTGTACAGTTCAATTATAACAATTAGTTTTAGTTAAATTGTAAATTATTTATCAAATTCTCATTAAAAAATATATGAAGCAATTCTTCTATTTTTGTACATCTTATATAATTTAAAAATTAATTATTCCATAAATAAAAAAAAATTTGACATGCACTGGTTTGCACCTTGACGACTAACAAGAGATCCGTTTACTACAAGCTGAAAAGTGATAGAACATGGAGAATTTCATTGATTATCAAAAGTTGGATTGAACTTATGTTCATTATTTATTTATAATAAAGAGATTTAAAAAAAAAAAATAAGTTAGTTTGTTTAGTCAAGGCACTCCTGTGTTATCTCATATTCTACTGTATGGATTTAAATTTTTTAACATAAATTAATTTATTTAAAACAAAAGTGGTCGTTTCTCAGTTAAAAAATAATGACAAGAGTTAAGTTGCTATAAATTAATTAAAGTTAAAACAAAGTTAACTAAGACAAATTAATTTTTTTCCAACTGAATGTTCCGAATTTAAATAATATAAATTATGTATAATTTAAATAAACATAAGGCACCTTTTATGTTTAAGAGGATCTGCAGACCAAATATTTTTTAATAGAAAAAAACATTAGACAAAAACTGTAATAAAATTATTTTTTTTGCAGTTCTTTAATAGGAAAAAACTTCTTCCCTTTAAAAAATTATTGTAAAAAACGTGGTTTATTAAATAACTTAAAAATAAATTAAAATGAAGTAACACTTAAAAAAATCAACTAAAATTTAGTAAATTACTCGCTAAATTACTCGCGACACGAAATTGAGGATTCAAGTAACAAAAATTATGCATAACTTAAATGGATACGAAGAACATAAAATGCATATAAGTACAAAAATATATTTTTTTAAAATTTTCCTGTATTTGCATTTGATCTTATTAAATTGTAAATTATTTATCAAAATTGTCGTTAAAAAAATTAATATGAGATTTTTATACACCTTTGAACAATTAACTATTCCGGAAATAAAAAAAAAGTTTGACATGCACTGGTTTGCATTTTGACGACTAACAAGAGATCCGTTTACTACAAGCTGAAAAGGGATAGAACATGGAGAATTTCAGTGATTATCAAAAGTTGGATTGAATTTATGTCCATTATTTATTTATAATAAAGAGATTTTAAAAAATAAAATAAATTAGTTTAAGTCAAGGCACTCCTGTGATATCTCATATTCTACTGTATGGATTTTAATTTTTTAACATAAATTAATTTATTTAAACCAAAGTGGTCGTTTCTCAGTTAAAAAATAATGACAAGAGTTAAGTTGCTATAAATTAATTAAAGTTAAAACAAAGTTAACTAAGACAAATTAATTTTTTTCCAACTGAATGTTCTGAATTTAAATAATATAAATTATGTATAATTTAAATAAACATAAGGCACCTTTTGGGTTTAAGAGGATCTGCAGACCAAATATTTTTTAATAGAAAAAACATTAGACAAAAACTGTAATAAAATTATTTTTTTTGCAGTTCTTTAATAGGAAAAAACTTCTTCCCTTTAAAAAATTATTGTAAAAAACGTGGTTTATTAAATAACTTAAAAATAAATTAAAATGAAGTAACACTTAAAAAAATCAACTAAAATTTATTAAATTACTCACTAAATTACTCGCGACACGAAATTGAGGATTTAAGTAACAAAAATTATGCATAACTTAAATGGATACGAAGAACATAAAATGCATATAAGTACAAAAATATATTTTTTTAAAATTTTCCTGTATTTGCATTTGATCTTATTAAATTGTAAATTATTTATCAAAATTGTCGTTAAAAAAATTAATATGAGATTTTTATACACCTTTGAACAATTAACTATTCCGGAAATAAAAAAAAAGTTTGACATGCACTGGTTTGCATTTTGACGACTAACAAGAGATCCGTTTACTACAAGCTAAAAAGGGACAGAACATAGCGAATTTCAGTGATTATCAAAAGTTGGATTGAACTTATGTCCATTATTTATTTATAATAAAGAGATTTTAAAAAATAAAATAAATTAGTTTAAGTCAAGGCACTCCCGTGATATCTCATATTCTACTGTATGGATTTTAATTTTTTAACATAAATTAATTTATTTAAACCAAAGTGGTCGTTTCTCAGTTAAAAAATAATGACAAGAGTTAAGTTGCTATAAATTAATTAAAGTTAAAACAAAGTTAACTAAGACAAATTAATTTTTTTCCAACTGAATGTTCCGAATTTAAATAATATAAATTATGTATAATTTAAATAAACATAAGGCACCTTTTGGGTTTAAGAGGATCTGCAGACCAAATATTTTTTAATAGAAAAAACATTAGACAAAAACTGTAATAAAATTATTTTTTTTGCAGTTCTTTAATAGGAAAAAACTTCTTCCCTTTAAAAAATTATTGTAAAAAACGTGGTTTATTAAATAACTTAAAAATAAATTAAAATGAATGAATGAAATTTATTAAATTACTCACTAAATTACTCGCGACACGAAATTGAGGATTTAAGTAACAAAAATTATGCATAACTTAAATGGATACGAAGAACATAAAATGCATATAAGTACAAAAATATATTTTTTAAAAATTTTCCTGTATTTGCATTTGATCTTATTAAATTGTAAATTATTTATCAAAATTGTCGTTAAAAAAATTAATATGAGATTTTTATACACCTTTGAACAATTAACTATTCCGGAAATAAAAAAAAAGTTTGACATGCACTGGTTTGCATTTTGACGACTAACAAGAGATCCATTTACTACAAGGTGAAAAGGGACAGAACATGGCTAATTTCAGTGATCATCAAAAGTTGCATCGAACTTCTGTAATATCCTGTAATAATTTATCATCTTCTACTGTATGGATTTTAATGATTTTTTCGATTTTGGTAGGAAAAGCTCAAAAATCAAAAGTTACGCCATTTGAAAGCCAATAACGTCCTAATTCCTTTTATATTTCTTGTAATAGTATTTTTATAGCATACAAAATTTACTCACTACTTGCTCAACTACAGAAGAGACAAGACGAGATAAAATGAGAGGAGAGTATTTTTTAGCTTTGGGTCATCTTTTGAAGATTCTATCATCCTTTAATGCAGTAGCCTAGTTTTCTTTCGAAATAGGCACCAAATGATCCAGTTCTTCAGGATTGAACAAATTTACATTGACTGCTTGGAATTTGATGCAAAATTTGATCACTACTTGCTTAACTATAGAAGAGACAAAACGAAATTACACAAAACAAGACAACAATTTTAAAAACGTTTTTACTTAAAATATTAATCATATTTGAACGATTTTATATGATTTTCAGAATAAAAAGGGGAATCTTCGACAACCTGTTGAGCCTCACAGATTTGTACCTGCAAGGAAACTGGATCTCCAATATTTCTCCAGATGCCTTCAAACCCCTGCGAAGGATACGAGTTATGGACTTTAGCGACAATCAGTTGTTGCAAGTTCCTTTGGACGCCTTTAGGCCTTTGGAGACTCAAATCAAGAGTATACGACTTCAAGGTTGGTTAACAAAGGATTTTTTTTTAGGTTAAGTCATATTTTGGAGTAGATGTAGAGGAGTATATAGCGGCAAATAGGTATAGTCTATTCATGGATTAACTTTATCAGTTAGACTACTGCGACTGAGAAATTTCTAGTTAACTATATGAAATTAAAGAAAAACGGACGAAATTACTTAATTACTATGAATAATGAAATTAAACACTAGAAATCATTGTTCATTTACATGGAATTAAATGGAAAGATTATCCAGGCAGTTGAAGCAGTATTGAATTATCAATTTAAAAAATTCAAAACTCAATTTAAGGTGATTTAAGGTGAAATTCCAATAACAAGAAAAATAATACGACATTTTCTTCTTTTGATGTCAGCACTTTTGGTGCCCAACAGTGCGGATCTAAGTGAACTTTTTTTTCCATTTAAACATAATTTACAAAATGTCTTTTATGTGAAATTAATTATGTAATAATGGATGTTATAGTTGTAATTAAATATGCTGTATTAACACCATTTTCACTAATCAAGATGTGTCACAAAACGTAATTGTGAATTGCAACGATGCAAAAAAAATGTCTAATTTTTTTAAATTTTTTGGTTCTTTTTGCCAACGTTTTGGCCTAGATTAGGAGGCCATCATCAGGGTGATATAACAAAAATGTTTTTTGATTTAATGTTAAATTAAAAAACACTCAGAATTAAATTTTTAATGGTTCAACTGCTTGCAGATAAGGAAAATTATTAAAATTACCAGTCAACTACCTGCAATAACTGATATAGCTACTCAACTACTTGAGACTTGTGATATACATTTTAATTCCAGACAATAGTTGAGTCAATAATTCTATTATTCCAAGCAGTTAATCTATTTTTTTATGCTTATAAGAACACTATTAAAGCAAGTGTTTTTTATTCGTCCAGGCAGTTCAGATCATTTTTTGTTACAATTTGAAGCAGTTAAGTCATAATTTCCTCTACGACATTTACGCAGAAATGTTTTCTTAATACGATCCTTTTTGTTTCACCAGAATATTCCAAATAGTTTTTGAAATATTCAGCTTTGAAGTGAATGCTCACCTCGAAGATCCAACATGCTTTTTGGACCCTACTGCATGAAATGTTAAATGTTTCCAAAACTGCTACTTGTACTGGTTTGATTTGAAAACAATATTTATACAGAATTGTTTTCCTTAAACAATGCTTTTTGTTTCATTAGAATAGTTCAAGTAGTTTTTAAGATATTTGGCTTTAAAGTGAATACGCACCTCAAAGTTCAAACATGGTTTTTGGACCTTAGTGCATAAAAAGTTAATTAATTTCAAAAATACTACTTCTACTGATTCGACTTGAAAACAACATTTGTACATAATTGTTTTCCTTATACGATGCTTTTTATTTCATCAAAATAGTCTAAGTAATTTTTAAGATATTTGGCTTTAAAGTGAATGCTCACCTCAAAGTTCAAACATGGCTTTTGGACCTAAGTTCATAAAAAGTTAAATGCTTCCAAAACTACTGCTTCTACTGGTTTGACCTAAAAATAAAATTTGCACAGAATTATTTTCTTAATACGACCCTTTTTATTTCATTAGCATAGTCCCAGTAACTTTTAAGATATTTGGCTCTAAAGTGAATGCTCACCTCAAAGTTCAAACATGGTTCTTGGACCCTAGTGCATAAAAAGTTAAATGTTTCCAAAACTGGTGCTTCTACTGTTTTGACCTAAAAACAATATTTCTACAAAATTGTTTTCCTTATACAATGCTTTTTATTTCATCAGAATAGTCCAAGTAACTTTTGAGATATTCGGCCTTAAAATGAATGGTCAGCTGAAAGATCCCACTTGCTTTTTGGACTCTATTGCATAAAATGTAAAATGTTTCCAAAACTACTACTTCTACTGGTTTGACCTAAAAACAAAATTTGTACAGAATTATTTTCTTAATACGACCCTTTTTATTTCATCAGAATAGTTCCAGTAGTTTTTAAGATATTTGGCTTTAAAGTGAATGCTCACCTCAAAGATCCAACTTGCCTTTTGGACCCTACTGCATAAAATATTAAATGTTTCCAAAACTACTAGTTCTACTAATTTGATTTGAAAACAAAATTTCTACAGAATTGTTTTCCTTATACGATGCTTTTTGTTTCATTAGAATAGTTTAAGTAGCTTTTCAGATATTTGGCTTTAAAGTGAATGCTCACCTCAAAGTTCAAACATGGCTTCTGGACCTAAGTGCATAAAAAGTTAAATGCTTCCTAAACTGCTGTTTCTACTGGTTGGACCTAAAAACAAAATTTGCACAGAATTGTTTTCTTAATACGACCCTTTTTATTTCATTAGCATAGTCCCAGTAACTTTTGAGATATTTGGTTCTAAAGTGAATGCTCACCTCAAAGCTCAAACATGGCTTTTGGACCTAAGTGCATAAAAAGTTAAATGTTTCCAAAACTGCTGCTTCTACTGGTTTGACCTAAAAACAAAATTTGCACAGAATTGTTTTCTTAATACGACGCTTTTTATTTCATTAGAATAGTCCCAGTAACTTTTAAGATATTTGGCCTTAAAGTGAATGCACACCTCAAAGATCCAACTTGCTTTATGGACCCTACTGCATAAATGTTTTCAAAACTACTGCCTGGACTAACTTGCTCCCAAAACAACGTTCGTACAGCAGTGTTTTCTTCATCATATGAAGCTCTTTGAACACCTTTCTTCCGCATCCATTCCTTAAAACACAATCCATAAGTACTACCAACTAAGACACTCCAAATAATTACACCTTGCAGGTAACCCTCTGGTTTGCAACTGCGACGCCGAAGAACTGTGGGAATGGTTCAAAGATCATCGCAAACAAACCACTCCTCCGACAAACGAGGAACTCCTTTGTCGCCAACCGGATAACTTAAAGGGAATGACATTTAAAGAGTTGGACCCCAATCAGTTCTGCGACGAGCCGTTGGTGGTCAAAATCGGGATACAAGACATCCAACCGTTTTCGGTGCTCGTGTCCTGGCAAAGTAGGAATCATTCTGGATTGCACGGGTATCAGGTGGCTTATTATTCGATGGATACGACCGATGAGGTAGGAAAAATTGTGTTTTTTTAAAATTATAATTGGTCGTATTTTAAGGCAGGTGTTCCATTAGATGGTCAAAAGGTGATAGAATCTTCAGAAGATAGGTTAGACTCTAATCTTATCTCTTCTGTATTTGAGCAAGCAAGTGATTAAACTTTCCATGGCATTCAATCAATATAAATTTGTTCAAATCTAAAGAACTGTATCAGTTGCTGCCTCTTTCAAGAGAAAACTGGTTCCACATCACCAAATGCTGATGGAATCATCAAATATTCTGATCTCTTTTCATCTCGTCTCATTTCATCATCATGAAGTACAGAGGAGTTAGAGGAACTAGTTGCAGAGGATGACTATGACTATCCATTTAGAAATCCACTCATGTTCACGGTTCTTCTGAGTGTTTAGATATAACAGGTGACAATAATTTGGTTAATCCAATAATAAGACTTTTTAATATACCAGGGTTATATTAGTAGTAACACCTTCATGATGATTGTTTATGATGATCATTATTGTAATTCAAGTACCAAAGAAGATACAGATGATCTTTGGATCATAACTTCTTTGAAAAAGAGGTTAATATATCTCCAATTGTATGGGTCTAGAGCTTTACTGGTCTATATCAATATTTTAAAACTATCATTCAAAGTAGAGATGAGCGATATTTCACTATCGGTGATTTTGTCACCCTGATTTGTAAATCACCAATAACGGCGGTGACTGAAATATTCATATCACGGCGACCCGTGATTTCGAGATACCTGTACCGTTACCGTTCCAATAGTGTATATTGTCATGGAACGACTTCAAGCTAAATGCGTATGACCATATGACGTATGAGTGATGACTGATATTTTTACACCTTTTAACCACAGCCCGGCCAGTTGGCCCGCCACCAGGCGACTCCTTAAATGTAAATATTAAAAATACAGTGATCACGGTCACCGTTAAAAAGAAAGGTGATTGCCGAATCACGGTCGTTCCTAATAAATCACCGGATCCCTCATCTCAACAAAGTTTATTTTATGGTTCTAGCTTTAGTAGATCAAACGTTAATAAGGAAAAACTGTGAGGTGGACGCAGCAAGTGCCTGATGACGTGAAGCCAAATTCAAATCGTCATAACTGAAGAACCCCAGTGAGAAAAACTCATTAAAATCTAGTAGATAATTAATGGCCTTTTAACTGTGTTTATGATGATCATTATTGAAATGCAACTACTAAAGAAGCTGATCTACAGTCTTCATCATAAGAATCAGAGTTAAAGAATGACTGATAATCTATAAAAATCTTTTTAAATTTCTGCAATTGAATGAACAGTTTGCGAGTTATGGCCATTTGAATTTTGCTTTAAGTCAATAGAACCTTGAAACGTCATAGTCAGAGTTTTTGGTTGATCACTTTTGATCTACTGAAGCTAGATTCATGAAACAACGTTTATTGGATTGTCAATGATCCAGTCTAAAATGTTGATAATATTTACTAAAACTCTAAACCCAATACTTTTTAAGCTATTTCAGCTGGAAAATAAAATGTCTCCTTTAAAGCAGTTACGAGACAAAAATCACGTATATCTTCTTTGAAAGTTGGTCTACAGTAATCATCATTATAAATAACGTTGCAGAATGCCCGCTTATCTATAAGAATCTTTTCAAGTTTCTTCACTAGGATTTATAGTTTAAGAGTTACTGCCATTTGAATTTTGCTTCACGTCAGTAAAACCTCGAAACGTCATACTTAGATATTTTGGTTGATAACTTTTGATCTACTAAAGCTAGAGTCATGAACCATCCTTTATTGAGTTGTCAATGATCTAGTCTAAAATGTTGGTTATATCTACTAAAACTCTAAACTCAATACTTTTTAAGCTATTTCAGCTGAAAAACAAAACGTCTCCTTTAAAGCAGTTACGAGACAAAAATCACGTATATCTTCTTTGGAAGTTGATCTACAGTAACCATCATTATAAACAAAGTTAAAGAATGGCTGCTTATCAATAAGAATCTTTTTAAATTTATCCAATAAGATTAACAGTTTAATAGTTATGGGCATTTGAATTTTGCTTCACGTCAGTAAAACCTTGAAACGTCATACTCAGAGTTCTTGGTTGATAACTTTTGATCTACTAAAGCTAGAATCATGAAATAACCTTTATTGGACTGCCAATGATCCAGACTAAAATGTTGATAATATCTACTAAAACCCTAAACCCAATACTTTTTAAGCTATTTCAGCTGGAAAACAAAACGTCTCCTTTAAAGCAGTTACGAGACAAAAATCACGAATATCTTCTTTGGAAGTTTATCTACAATAATCATCATAATAAACAAAGTTGAAAAATTACTGCTATTCTATAAGAATCTTTTTAAATTTCTTTACCAAGATCTACAGTTTAGGAGTTAACGCCATTTGAATTTTGCTTCACGTTAATAAAACCTTGAAACGTCATACTCAGAGTTCTTGGCTGATAACTTTTGATCTACTAAAGCTAGAATCATGAACCATCCTTTATTGGGTTGTCAATGATCTAGTATAAAATGTTGGTTATATCTACTAAAACTCTAAACTCAATACTTTTTAAGCTATTTCAGCTGAAAACAAAACGTCTCCTTTAAAGCAGTTACAAGACAAAAATCACGTATATCTTCTTTGGAAGTTGATATACAGTAATCATCATCATAAACAAAGTTAAAGAATGGCTGCTTGTCAATAAGAATATTCTTAAAAATATCCAATAAGATTAAGAGTTTAGTAGTTATGGCCATCTGAATTTTGCTTCACGTCAGTAAAACCTTGAAACGTCATACTCAGAGTTCTTCATTGATAACTTTTGATCTACTGAAGCTAGAATCATGAAACAACCTTTATTTGATTGGCAATGATCCAATCTAAAATGTCAATAATATCTACTAAAACCCTAAATCCAATACTTTTGAAGCTATTTCAGCTGAAAAACAAAACGTCTCCTTTAAAGCAGTTACGAGACAAAAATCACGTATATCTTCTTTGGAAGTTGATCTACAGTAACCATCATTATAAACAAAGTTAAAGAATGGCTGCTTATCAATAAGAATCTTTTTAAATTTATCCAATAAGATTAACAGTTTAATAGTTATGGGCATTTGAATTTTGCTTCACGTCAGTAAAACCTTGAAACGTCATACTCAGAGTTCTTGGTTGATAACTTTTGATCTACTAAAGCTAGAATCATGAAATAACCTTTATTGGACTGCCAATGATCCAGACTAAAATGTTGATAATATCTACTAAAACCCTAAACCCAATACTTTTTAAGCTATTTCAGCTGGAAAACAAAACGTCTCCTTTAAAGCAGTTACGAGACAAAAATCACGAATATCTTCTTTGGAAGTTTATCTACAATAATCATCATAATAAACAAAGTTGAAAAATTACTGCTATTCTATAAGAATCTTTTTAAATTTCTTTACCAAGATCTACAGTTTAGGAGTTAACGCCATTTGAATTTTGCTTCACGTTAATAAAACCTTGAAACGTCATACTCAGAGTTCTTGGCTGATAACTTTTGATCTACTAAAGCTAGAATCATGAACCATCCTTTATTGGGTTGTCAATGATCTAGTATAAAATGTTGGTTATATCTACTAAAACTCTAAACTCAATACTTTTTAAGCTATTTCAGCTGAAAACAAAACGTCTCCTTTAAAGCAGTTACAAGACAAAAATCACGTATATCTTCTTTGGAAGTTGATATACAGTAATCATCATCATAAACAAAGTTAAAGAATGGCTGCTTGTCAATAAGAATATTCTTAAAAATATCCAATAAGATTAAGAGTTTAGTAGTTATGGCCATCTGAATTTTGCTTCACGTCAGTAAAACCTTGAAACGTCATACTCAGAGTTCTTCATTGATAACTTTTGATCTACTGAAGCTAGAATCATGAAACAACCTTTATTTGATTGGCAATGATCCAATCTAAAATGTCAATAATATCTACTAAAACCCTAAATCCAATACTTTTGAAGCTATTTCAGCTGGAAAACAAAACGTCTCCTTTAAAGCAGTAATGAGACAAAAATCACGTATATCTTCTTTGGAGGTTGATCTATAGTGATCATAATAATAAACAGAGTTGAAAAATGGCTGCTCGTCTAAATTTTTTTTAAATTCTTCCAGTAGGACCAGGAGTAGGAGTTATGGTCATTTAAATTTTGCGTCACGTCAGTAGAGTCTTAAAACGTCATGCTCAAAGTTCTTGACATATAACTCGTGATCTACTGATACTAGAATCATGAAACCAACTTTATTGAATTGGTAATGATCCAGTCTAAAATATTGGTAATATCTACTAAAGCCAATTATTTGTCAAAATATCTTAAATCAATATGGCAAATAAATCAGTTTATGTCAAACGAATTAAGCGACTTCTGATTGACGTTCTTATTGAAACTGTCAATTTTGTAAACGACTGTGTCCAAGTAATTGTCACTACTGTCATTACGAAAAATACGGTGGGAAATTCAAATAAAACTTTCCTGGTGTTGAGTCTTTAAATTTTAACGTTATTTGCTTTAAATGAAGGTGCCAACTAAATAAGGTTATGTCCAACGAAAAAAGCCACTTCTGAATGACATTATTACCAAAATTGTTAACTTTGTAAACGACTTTTACGTCATTTGTCATAAGTGTCATTCCGAAAAACATGGCGGGAAATTCAAATGAAATTATCCTATTTGAGTCTTTAATTTTTGACGTTAATTGCCTTAAATTAAGATGCCAAAAATAAATAATGTTATATCAACCGAAAGAAGCAAATTCTCAATGACATTCTTACCGAAACTGTCAACTTTGTAAACGACTTTGTCCAAGTAAATGTTAACTGTCATTACGAAAAACGGGGCGGGAAATTCAAACGAAGTGTTCCTTTTTTTTTAGTATTTAATTTAATATGGCAAGTGAATAAACAACGTCAAGCTTATAAATCCACCATCATGAATTTCTCCTGCCATATGTGTAATAAACAATCAAATTCCACCTCGTATCGAGTTGCATTTACTTGAAAATTGTCTCCTATAACTCGAAACCTATGGATGTAATAACCATTCCAACGCAATATGTCATATATGAGGTGAAATATTATTAATATAATCATGGTATTTCTCATAAACGAATGCCCTTGTGAAACTCATAAAGTATGCTAAAGGGAAACGTAATTGCCTTTAGATGTACTTGACGGTTATTTGACGAAATTACGTTACCTAAATGAGATCTGAAATATGATTTATTTCGCAATATTTATTAAAAATCATAGTTTTTTTCCCCAGTGAAATATAAAATGAAATACCGTCTATATTGACTCAGACGCTTAATAAAGTCTGGAAACGCTTTCTGGCAAAAAAACGTTTCTTATTTTATTTATTTTCATATTTTTATTGATTTCGATTTTTTGTTCCTTATCATCATATATTTTATGTCAATAACCTTAATTTTGATAGCAAACTCCACTGCCAGTCAAAAAGTCTAGTTTATATACAAGTCTGCTCAACACAGGTCTTGCGTGCAAAGATCAATATATTAACTTGCAATGAGTTTAAAAGAGACACACGGTGTTTCCTCTACTGCCCGTCTTTTACATAGTTAGAGTTCGATTCTGACTCTATATTAGCTTTCAAAGAAGATATACGTAATTTTTGTCTCGTAACTGCTTTAAAGAAGACATTTTGTTTTACAGCTCAAATAGCTTCAAAAGCATTGGATTTCGGGCTTTAGTAGATATTATCAACTTTTTAGACTAGATTATTGCCAATCCAATAAAGTTTGTTTCATGATTCTAGCTTCAGTAGATCAAAAGTTATCAACCAAGAACTTTGAGTATGACGTTTCAAGGTTCTACTGACGTGAAGCAAAACTCAAATGACCAGAACTTGTAAACTGTTAATCTTATTGGTAAAATTTAAAAAGATTCTTATAGATACGCGGACATTCTTTAACTTTGTTTATGATGATGATTACTGTAGATCAACTTCCAAAGAAGATATACGTGATTTTTATCACGTAAGTGCTTTAAAGAAGACATTTTGTTTTACAGCTGAAATAGCTTCAAAAGTATTGGGTTTCGGGATTTAGTAGATATTATCAACTTTTTAGACTAGATTATTGCCAATTCAACAAAGTTTGTTTCATGATTCTAGCTTTAATAGATCAAAAGTTATCAACCAAGAAATCTGAGTATGACGTTTCAAGGTTCTACTGACGTGAAGCAAAACTCAAATGACCAGAACTTCTAAACTGTTAATCTTATTGGTAAAATTTAAAAAGATTCTTATAGATACGCGGACATTCTTTAACTTTATTTATGATGATGATTACTGTAGATCAACTTCCAAAGAAGATATACGTGATTTTTGTCTCGTAACTGCTTTAAAGAAGACATTTTATTTTACAGCCGAAATAGCTTTAAAAGTATTGGGTTTCGGGCTTTAGTAGATATTATCAACTTTTTAGACTAGATTATTGCCAATCCAATAAAGTTTGTTTCATGCTTCTAGCTTCAGTAGATCAAAAGTTATCAACGAAGAACTTTGAGTATGATGTTTCAAGGTTCTACTGACGTGAAGCAAAACTCAAATGAGCATAACTTCTAAACTGCTAATCCTATTAAAGAAATTTAACAATATTCTTGAACATAAGCAGCTATTCTTTAACTCTGTTTATGATGATGATTATTGTAGGTCAACTTCTAAAGAAGGTATAAGTAGTTTTTGACTCGTAACTGCTTTAAAGAAGAGAATTTGTCTTACAGCTGAAATAGCTTAAAAAGTATTGTGTTTAAGGCTTTAGTAAATATTACCAGTATTTTAGAGTGGATCACTGCCAATCTAATAAAGGTCGTTTCATGATCCTAGCTTCAGTAGATCAAAAGTTATCAACCAAGAACCCGGAGCATGACGTTTCAAGGTTCTACTGACGTGAAGCAAAATTCAAATGGTCATAACTCCTAAACTATTGATCCTATTGGTAAAATGTAAAAAGATTCTTGTAGATGATCAGCTATTTTTTAACTTTGATTCTGATGTATCCTTTGTCTAACAGAGGGAATTGGTGAACTGAGAATAAAATTAAATTAGAAAGGCCTCGATATTTTTGATGAACATTAAAACACAAAAATAATTTTATTTGAATTCCCCGCTCAATTTTTTCTAATGACTGTAATGACAAATGACGTAAACGTTGACATTTGCCGGTCAGAAGCTCTTTTAATGTCTGGTCAATTGATGCAACAAAAATCAAATTGGCTTATAATGTCATAGCAACGTCAATTACGCTCTGACAAAAGGAAAAGTGGCCTATTACTTATAAGCAGTCACGTCACATATCATTACTGTCAATGTCAAATATTTGCTTCATAAGTAGAGTCGACGTCTTCTTATTCCTTTATTTGACCTTTCATAGTTGTTTGCCTCTCTCTCTCTCTCTCTGTTTCTCTTTAACTTTAAATATTTCATTTCTCAACAAGTTCCTCAGAGGGCCGAGGAAATCGATTGAGGATTGATTTTCCCAAAAAAAGGAGAGGACACACATTCTAACCTTAAAAATGCTCCTTTCCAGATTAGGGGCAAGACACTGGACCAATCGGCACGCACCCTAAAACTAAGCCATCTATATCCAGGAATTCGATACAGAATTTGCGTGATAGCCTTGGGAAATTGGGATACGTCCAGATCAATGAGAACGTCATCGTCGACCTCTCGTCTGGCTATGATCAAACCAATAACCGAGCAAAACGAAACGCATTTACGACAAGACGGTTTCGACAGATTACACGACGATATCGTTAGGAGTTTGATCGATTCGGGGTCGACCAAATGTACAGAGGTTGGTCATTAATTAATTAATTAATTGGGGGTTAATTTGGTGTATAGTTGCCGTCAATGAGAATTTATTTTCTTTGATTTAGAGCCGCTATAGTCCGGAGGCATATGGTCCTTTAAGGTGTTGTATTGAGTTAGTTTAAATGCCAAGATTTTTTGTCAAACCACCTATTTGAGATAAAGACTTGACTCGAAATCTGACAGGTTGGCAATAAAAAAACTTTTAATAATCAATAAATTTTGTGGATAAATCAATGGTTTATCAATAAAATGAAGATTTGTCTTTTTTGCCGATTTTCATGTTTTAAGTGATTTCCAAAATAAAAAAAATTTTTTTTGAGAAATCAATAGTTTTTGAGAAAAATTAATTTTTAACAACAATTTTTTGACAAATCAATAGTTTTTGAGAAAAATAAAAATTTGTTTTTTTGCCATTTTTATGATTTAACTGATTTTTAAAAAACGAGATAATTTCTCTGCTATTCAAGATAGACTTTATTCAAAAACTGAGACATACTTCAATTAATAAAGAAACTTCTAAAAACCAATAAATTTTTTGAATAAATCAATGGTTTGTGAATTAGATCAACATTTGTCTTGTCTTGTTGTCTATTTTCATATTTTAAGAGATTTCCAAAAATTGCCATAATATCCTTGATATTAGAGATAGAGAATTGATTCAAAGACTACATACTCCAATCGATAAAGAAACTTTTCAAAATCACTTCATAAATCAATGATTTATGACTAAAATCAAAATTTGTTTTTCTTTTTGAGTCTAACCTTTTTGAATCAATAATTTTTTTAGAGAAATCAATAGTTTTTGAGAAAAATAAAAACTTGTTTTTTTTTCATTTTTATATGTTAACTAATTTTCAAAGAACAATAAGATTTGTCTTTTTTGCTAATTTTCATATTTCAAGTGATTTCCAAAAATTGCCATAATATCCATGATATTACAGATAAAGAATTGATTCAAAGACTACCACGTATTCAAATCGATAAAGAAACTTTTATGAATCAATAAATTTTTTTCAAAAATCAATAGTTTTTGAGAAATATAAAGACTTGCTGTTAGAGATAGAAACTTGATTCAAAGACTGACATGTATTCCAATCAAAAAAGACACTTTTATGAATCAATAAATTTTTTGGAGAAATCAATGATTTATGAATAAAAATAAAAATTTGTCTTTTTTGCCATTTTTATATTTTAACTGATTTTCAAAAACGTCATAATTTCTTCAAAACATCCTTTTTACGCCAATTTGTGATTGTTGTTTTCTTAAAAACGCCCTTTTTCATAAATACCAATCCTTGAAAAAAAGCACTAATTCGAAAAAAATAATGTTCACTTAACATCTTGAACTAGACGTTTTATATTTAGGATCCATGCATTGAAAACTCCCTTTTTGTAATTTTTTTGTCCCTTTGATTCGCCATATTTAACCTTGAAATTGGCTTTTATATATTTAATATTGACCTCCTAAAAAGTTCCTTTATCCGCCAAGTTGAGACTGGATTTATTATATATATGTTCAAAGTCTTAAAAATGCCCTTTTTAATAAATTTCCTTGGAAAAAAGCACATTTTTGTAAGGAAAATGCTCATTCGACATCTTGATATTGGTTTTTTTATATTTAGGATCCAGACCTTTATAAATAAATTTCACCCGGTCTGAGATATCTAAAAAATTACAATTTTATTTAAGGATAATGTACGTTTTTTTTTTAAAGTAGAAAATTAAATATATATTGATGCGTAGAAATCCACACATAGCCTCCGGACTAAATAATAGAGACATTTCGGATAGCCCTACTAATCTCCGCCCTGAATTTGTTTTAATTCTCTTTTTTAACCAACTTATTAGACCGAGTAAAAAAATCTAAGTGTTATCCTTGACATACCAGAAGTTTGATTATCTCTCTTGCACGCACACGATTTTACATCTTTATCATAAATTCTGTTCTCCCCAAGCGTGGTAAGCATCGTCAGGGCCGTAGTTGGAGTTCAAAGTACCAAATAATAATAATAATAATAATCCCACAGACCTCTACAATCCCAAATTGCCTGAAATGTTTTGATTTTCAACTGCCTGGAAGAAATAAATTATGATCTAAGCCCATGCACTTACCAAAAACCTTACCAAAAACATAAACAACAGCAATACATGTTTTTGTTGGTACTACTCGACAACGGATGATGTGGAATGACCAAATGAATCGAATCTTCCTTGAAGCGTACCCAGAACCTTCATTAAAAGGCCCAGAACCCAGAACTATCAGAAACTGTAATTGATTTATCAGAAGAGAGTAAATTGATTTATCAGAAGAAAGAAATAGGCAGTACTAAAAACATGCATAGGTTTTCACAACCTAAACTTGAACACACAACAGATACCATTGACGAAGAACAAGCAACATTGCCAATAATAATTGAATCCTCGTATCTAAACAACCAGAAGCATCCTTAATAGTATGAAGCAAGTACTTAATGTTAACGCTGATACACTGCATAGATTCAAAGAGTCCAACGAAGAAAAAGATGCCAACCTAGCCTTTAATAGAAGAGTAATTTTATAAACACCTACTAAACAAGAATTACCAGATTTCTGGTTAGATGTATGGTCAATACCTCTACAAGGTAAGGATAATAATAACTGAATCAAGAGAAACAGAAATCAATCACATCATATATGATCATTAAGAATACTCGTAATTGGAAATGTACAGGAGCAGATAAAGTACTCACATCCATGCAGAAATAAATAAACTCATTCTTGATCTACACTCATTGCTAAAATTATATTTAGACATATGTCATATTTTAAACCGAAAAACTTAGACCCAAAGATTATTAACATCTCTTCCTACACTATACAACTGTAGCTGCTATCATAAGTAAAAAAATAAACAAACACACAACAAATACTGCCTGGAAGAATAATTTTACTTCATCGAAGAAGCTGACAAATAATGCCAAGTATTATTCTAACAGATTAAGCTATAGAGCTTTTTGCTAACTGAAAAACAGTAAAAGAGCTTCTGGTTAAGGTTTAACAACCCAAAAATGTTCTTGCTTCTTTCCGGTAGTTGAGTCCCTTAAATCAGCCGACAAAGAACATATAGGCGGTCAAACTCTGATTGAACTGCCTGGAAAAATATTTTTGATTCTTCAAGACAGTTGACTAATTTCAGTCAGTAAACAAAGAGCTTTAAGTTAGTATTCAACAGGAACAGAGGTTCAGAGACTTTCAAACAAAAAAAGCTTCACCTCATATGTATTCAATATCCATCTTGAGGCACTTGGTTTCAATCAAAACATCCATACAAACCTACAGGAGTGTTTTATCCTTAAAACATGCGATATAGTATGATCAATAAACTTTGAAACGACTTGGTACAGACTTGGTGTTTGCCTGTACAGTGCCAGGCTTAGAGTCGGATTGGCTCTTGCTGTAACAGATAAAAACCGAATGCGTAAAAAAGAGACAACAAAATTCTCACAGCCATTTAATAAATGAATTAATAAAGCAATTAAAGGATATGCTCGGATAGAAGAATTTTATATCATAAACTGGTACTATAAATAGTAATTGCGACTTTATACCAGTAAATATTAGTACCAGTGGTAGGATTTCGGATCGTGGGATATTAGAAAACACCCATAAACCGTAATCGGAAAGTGGTATAATTAAATAATAAAATATTCTTCCTTACCTTTTTTTCATATTTGCTTCTAGGTTATAAGTGCATGGGCTTAGATCGTAATTTATTTCTCCCAGGCAGTTGAAAATGAAAACATTTCAGGCAATTTGGGATTGTAGAGGTCTATGGGATCGAAAGAACACAGTTTCTACTACCTGGACGAATTAAATCATTTTTTCTCTTCTTCTGTTCATATTCCCTTCTAGGTTATATGTGCATGGGCTTTGATTATAATTTATTTCTTCCAGGCAGTTGAAAATAAAAACATTTCAGGCAATTTGGGATTGTAGAGGTCTGTGGGATCGGAAGAATACAGTTCTAACTGCCTGGACGAATTAAATAATTTTTTCTCTTCTTCTTTTCATATTCCCTTCTAGGTTATAAGTGCATGGGTTTAGATCATAATTTATTTCTTCACGCAAAATCAAACTCCAATCAGAGTGTGTCAAGGTCATTTTGCATCTTTTTTCTCAATAAACATAGAATGAAATGCCAATACTAACAAAATTTGTATCGCCCAGTTAAGTTCTTATGGTAACCAACGCAGAGACGGGTTCTTTAATACGCTGAGTGACTTTTGACCAGTCGGTATCATTCCCTGATTTCTTTGATGTAATATTGCGATGCGTGTGTAACTTTCGGGCATTAGATGTAAATACGTTGTCTCTACGGTGGCACTTAATATTTGTTGAGGTTCTACAGCTCTAATTATGTTACTGTACATACAACTGTAATATAGTAGCCGCCATTGGTATGTACAGCTGAAAACTTGCTGCGAATAAATATCGAATCGTATGAAATATAATGAAATTATAATGAAAGTGATTTATAAATTAACATTAACTAATAAATTAATGTTTTTACTTTCAGGTTCTTACACTCGGCGCTCCCGATCTGAGCGTGTTGCAAGACCACACTTTGGGAGTTCAATCCATCTTAACCAGACGCCTTGGGCTGATAGTCGGCTGCTGCTTAGGATTTATCGTTTTCATTTTGCTGGTTTCGATCTTGGGATATCTTAAGGTGAGGATAAGTAGAATTAATGTTTTGTTTTTATATGGAAATGTCGAATCACTACCGCAAGACAAATAAATAAATAAATTTATTAGTTGATTCATTTGTAGGCTGACAAAATATAATGTTTATCTCAGCAGCAATGATTTTTTTTCAATCTCAGTTCTTAAACTACTGATCAATTACGGTAATACAAGACAATATTTTTTTAAATAATTTAATGGATACAGTAATATATTTGTCTTAGGCAGCGATTTTAAATGAATTATTGGTCAGACAATACAATTTTTATATTGTCAGTGATTATACATATATTACTAACCTCATTTACTCACTTAATGGCTAGGAAATAAAAACACTATTACTTGTGCCGCTTGCGAAAATATATTTATCTCAGCAGTGGTTTTAAAATTATTTATAACACAGTTGGTTACTTACCATCTCTGTTGCACAATAACACGGTTATCACAGCAGTGATTTTATTGGAAATAACATATTTATCACAACGGTGATTGCCCCGAAAATTATTGTTTTACCTGCAGGTTTGACTGCGATGACAAATTTATCGTACTAGAGATTTTCTTGATCATTACAGGCATTTCTTTTTATATCTTTTCTCTTATATTCTTATCTTAGGATAATATATTTACCTGCAGGTTTGACTGCGATGACAAATTTATCATACTAGAGATTTTCTTGATCGTTTTCTTTTTATATCCAGTATATTTTCTGACCTTAAATATAAGTACGCGTCAGTGAAAAAAAATGTTTATTTTTACTCCGGTGGTTTTGGCTACAATAATTTATCACATGTAAAATTTTTAATTTCTTTTGTATTCCAAAAATAGATATATCTCAGCAGTGATTTTTTGGGAGTCCAGGAAATTAGTTATAGATCACATATGCAACTTTTTTTTAATTTTCAAATTCTCCACATTAACATAGGTTCCTTTCATATATTTTTTTCAGCAGTGATCTTAAAAGATCGGTGACTCAGAAAAAAAATTAATTTTTTTAATGTCATAGGCACGAGAAGATATTCACGATATTCTCAGTGATTAACACTAATAGATTTAACCACGATGCAGTGATTTTTACTTAAAGCTCATCCACTCGGAATCACAGTAGAAATCGACTTTTTTTGTACCGATATTCAAATTATATTTTTTTTATATATCAGTGGACAGTTGAATAGCTATATTTTTTCTCTTCTTCAAATTCAATATAACTTAATAATAAAATATGTATCTTCATAGTGATTTTCATATTTTTTTTCTAATTTATCATAACACTGTCTCTCATTCATATGACCTTCAAAATAATAAAATCTCAGCAGTGATTTCAAAGGTTTTCCGACCTGGAACCATTTTTTCAACGGCCTTGAAATTAAATATTCATTTCACCATAGATTGTAAACTATTTATCGATATATCTGCATTTCAAGGTTGATCCAACCATTTTTCATTTTTTCTCTCTTTTTATTGGCTTGATTGTGCTAGCAGTGATTTTTTTTGTTTCATTTGCATAGATGCAGTTGCATACTTTATAATTCCAGTGATTGTAAAGATTAATCAATGCGTGATTCAATATTTTTCCTTCGTTGGCTCAAACACGATATCTCATCAGTGATAACTATTTATCATAGTAGTGAATATTTAATGTACCCTGTAGCAGTTAAATGGAGAGATTGATTGGATATTTAGGAAAGCCCCATACGATAGATTCGAAGTTCTTCCTGTATTTCGACATAAGATTTATCTCTGCAATGATTTTTTAAGATAACCAGTGATTTGTTTTCTTTTATTGCCCTTGATTCAATAAAATCTTTGTGAATCTAAAACAATTATTTCACTAGTTAGTGCAAATTACTATTGAGATAAGTAATTCTCAAATCTAAGCCAATAAATCAAAATTACTGTTTTCAAGGCGTACACTTAATCACTGTTAAGATAATTGAAGTTGAATATAAATAACAGCGATTTTTAAGGTACGATGAACGAAATTGAATTTAAAAGATCACTGTTTAAGTCACACGTATAAATAAGTAACGGTTTTTGCAATATCGGCATCATATTGTATTCCTTAACCATGTTTTGTGTCCTTTCGGTTTGCATACCGTGAAACGGGGTTAAATTGATCATTTCGTTTGTAAATTTGCTTGTAACTCTTTTGATAACTGCGTATCGATATTAAAATTAATCATAAATGATTGTGTATGGATGCCGTAAAAGGATTTTGCTCTAAATTTAAAGTTGTTTAAAAAAATTCCAAAATAAGGTGTGATCAATTTCATACCAAAAGAGGGGTGACTTTGATCAGTGCCATATAATTGTATTCTTCTTGCAATGCCTTAAAATGCATTATGAACAATTTAACCTCCGCTTAAGTTCATCAATCCGTTTAAAAGTTACAGATAATTCTAGGTTTTGGGGTGAAATTGATCAGTCATAAAATTCCACTAATTGGTTATTTTTTTAGGTAAAATAAAAAAGAAACATTGCAGTTTTTTAATACTTTAATTAAAACACTTGTTTAAAAATACAAAAACTTATAAAAAACATTCAAAAAGTAAAGAAACAAATTTTCATTTAATAGATAGAAGCAGTAATGAGTATAGTAAGGATTTACATCTTCTTAATATCTACTGCTTTTTTGAATTGATAAATTATTTGACCTTTGACGCATTCAGCGGCAGGTTCTGGCAAAATAGCAATTAAATCTGCCAACTCTATGGAAAACTCGTCGCCTTCTTGTGGTTTAAATACAGTTGTTCTTCCATCGACAGATTTTAGTCCCAGAACTTCGAATTCGTTTTCATTGAAATTTTGAACTATAGCTACGTAACGATAGCTAACACTTTTTCGCATGCCCCCCAACACTTTTACCAATAAAAATGTCCCAATTTTGATCTCACTTTGACTCACTTCCAAATATTCAATTTCTTCGTTTTCCTGCAACTGGATAAATAGATCGTCGGCGGTCATGTCATCGTCGGAATTATCATTTGTTATAGGCTCTTCAACGTCGCTGTCTGAACTGTTGGAATCATTTTGGGCTGTCACACTTTTCCCTGGCTGAACATCAAGTTTTGTTCTCTTCTTATTTCGTCTTGTTGGAGCATTTGAAAATCTCTGTTGTTGTAAGTAATTTACCAACACGTTCTGCGCTTGCCCGCTTGGTCTTGATTAAAATCTTCTTTAGGCAGCTTGTCTAATACTCGGTTTGGATTTAAAGGTGACAAGAAATAAGATTTCGTTTAACCGCATGAGGTATTTTATCTTTCGATAGTTTACTATCCATTGTCACCAAGATTTTTTGCAACAAATGTGGGAAATCCTTTTTGTCAATTGATGAATGTGTCGGATACGTATTTTTTCCATTCTAGCAAGATTTCTCTCCAGGCCATTTTAAATGACCTGAAAAACCCTACGTCCAACGGCTGACATAAATGTGTCGCGTTCTTTGGCAGGCATACAAATCCAATGTTATGTTCTTCACACTAACTTCTTCTGTGAAATGTGAGGCTAAGTTATCGCCTATTAGAATTTTTCGCCCTTGCTGTCTTTTGACATGTGAAAGAAACGCAGACTTAAACCAGTCATTAAAAGTTTCGGCGTCCATCCATCCAAGTGACGTTCGGTTGTATCGTGATCCAGCTGCACAGCATCTATCTATGCAACAGGGTTCTAATTTTGGTCCTTGTTCAGTCCACTGCGCCCACATTTTTTCTGCTCGATAAATTACATATGGTGGCAAAGGAACTCCTGCTGCAGAACCACACATCATCACTGAGGTTGCAGATTTATTAAAATTGCACACTCGTTCATGGCATTTTACTCCACGGGAATATATTAGTTTTTTGCGCCCAGGGTCGTCAAGCAAATTAGTTTCATCATAATTATATACCTGAGCCCTTTTAATATTAGCTGCAAGCCTTTGAGTTATTACATTGTTATGTCTTTTTAACAGCGAAAATACCCAATCGGTAACGGGTAAATTGTCCTTAAATTTTGCCACTGAACGACCTTGAGTATCTAGCAGGTTTTTTGCCATATGCCTTAAATCTGTTAAATTAAGAGGAAACCCTCATTCGCCACAAATAGCAACATATTTAAGAATTAATTGCTCTTCATTGTAGCTAAAATCGGTTTGCCCGTCGTTACTTTTAACATGACGCCCATGGTATCTATTATTTAAGGTCATTTAGTCATTTTGCAGCTTTGCGTAAACTCCACCCTTCATTTATGACCTTTTCTAACGCTTTTTCTATGGACTCTTGACCGTATTCTTTGTACCTTCGTGCCCCAACTTTTCTCTTACAAACTCTCGGCATTATGTCAATATTCTAAAACCAAAAATATTATTATTACTAGTAGTACTATACCCTTAAAATTATATAAGCTTTACAATCTGCTGATCAATTTCACCCCATTCAGTTGATCAATTTGACCCCATCCAATAAATCTTAAAATTTGACAAAATCCGACAACGCCACAATTTGCATGTATTTTTAAATAGCAGTCAAATTATGGAAGGTTATATTTTTGTCTAAATATTACTTACATGGTTGAGAGCCGCAAACTCCAAAAAAAAATATTTAACTGACAAAAAACATGCACATGGATCACTAGCTACACCATTACTAAATACGATTTTGTACCGAACGGAAAAAATTGACACTTAATATGCGCGGGAAATTTAAATGTAAAATATTTTGATATGGTGATCAAAGTCGCCCCGCGAAATCAAATTCACCCCATTTCACGGTAGGATAATTCGTTATCTTCACAGTGATTTTTATGGTTCCATGTACATAATCATATTTGACAGTAATAATTGTTTAATCCTTATAGGAGCAGTTACGATAATTGATTGTTTCAACAGTGATTTTTAGGGATTTACAAACTTCGTATTATGGATCAGAAAAAAAAATGTTTTTTTATTTCTCGCATAATTTTAAGGTTTGTTTACTCTGGTTTGCAATGCTACGGCAAGTGTTTTTCATCGATCTTTTTCCTGTTAAATGAAAACTAATTTTACTTGTCGTACTATGCTGCATTAGATCTTTGTTTTCTAATAAAATCCAATATAAAAACAAATTATCTTGACAGTGATTATCAGCCCTTGCTTAATTAAAGACATTCTATGTTTACTTATTAAAAAACAAGTTTATATCAACGGGGACTCTATTTTTATCTACCCATGACAAGGAAGAACCTCTTTATTTCTCATAAATGCCTGGAAATAATATATTACTTATCTCACCAAGGATTATCCAAAGCTCATAGACCTGCGATCAGAAAAAAAAAATTTCTCTTTCTCACTTGATTGTGATAACACCTTTATCTGAGAAGTGATTTTGTGGTACAATAAAAGAACTTCATTGTCCAGTGACGTGAAAATAATAAAATATTTATCTGAGTAGTGATTTTAGGATTTTATCAGCCTTACCCAATAAAAAAACTGTTTGTTTACTTAATAAAAAACAAATTTACCTCAATGGGGTTTTAAAGATTAAATTTTTCACTCACACATTTGGTTGCTATGATATATTTATCTCAGCAGTGATTTAGGCGACCCGTGACAATAGGAACAGCCAATTTTATTTTCTTAAGATATATGATCAGACAAAAATGTGTTTCTCTTTCTTGCTTGATTGTGATTTAACACGTTTATCTCAAGAGTGATTTTTAATTGATGATAAAAGTTTTTTAACCCTTAACAACTTGGAAATAATAAAATATTTATCTTGTCAGTGATTTTTTTTATATACCCAGTACGAAATTCCGATCAAATTATTCTCAATTGCACGTATTAAACTAATGGTACGAATTAAATTAAGAGTAAAAACACGTAAAACTAACAAAATGTAATCCGGTGCAAGTGCAAACAAAACATTTTATTAATGGAACCAACGGCTACTACAGCTCGAAATTACATTTTACAGGAATTCGACGGGTTAATGCAAAACAAACAGGCAAAAAATAATTCGCTCCGCGTCCGTTATTAGCATGGGGGAAAGCAGAATAATTATTTAATTTTGAGTAAAATAATCATGCTTAATATATAAAATATGATATATTTGTAATTTTTTTTTAATTAATTAATTAAACAGCAAAACCTGGCTTTTTTTACTTAAAAGTTTGTTATAATATGCGAACGAAAAGTTGCGTGAAAATGAGCCTGAATTGAAAAGGTTACGTGAAAAAAAAAGAATATATAGAGGGGAACAAAAAGAGAAAAAATACAGGAAAAAATGGGGAAAATTAAATAAAGAAAGTAAAAACAAATAACCTTAAAACATGACTTTGAGGGCATCATTTATAAAAACTGAAAAAGTCAAGGTCCTCAAAAAAAAAATGAAAATACCATTTTGAACGTCAAATTTGCTCCCTTTTCAAATCAGACATAAAAAATGAGGGTTTCTATTCAAGAAAATGATCTTGACCTCTAAATCACGTTGAAAACAAATCCCAAGATCAAATGCAAGGTCAACGTTTTTTTTCCCTAGCGTAACCTCCACTGCTAATGTGTTTAAGATGAAAAAAAAGTCAATCAACATTAATAACACAACTGACTGCAGATGTTGCGGGTAAAGACCGTGAGGGCGCGCCACTATTAGTTGATAACGCTGAATGTTGATAAAATGAGAAATTTGGCAACAAACAACCTGGAGAAATTTCTAATAAGAAAAGGAAGGAGAAGGAACAAATAAAACGCCAGAAAAAAAGAAGATAAGAATAGCAACATTTCTAAGAAGTGTTTGACAATATTCAATGTGCTCAACTTAGGAAACCCACTTTAATAAATTTATTAAAACAACAAAATAATGAGAACCATGACAGAAAGACACTGAAGAGTGGAAATAAAAAACAAAGTAATGCAATAAAGACAAACGGAAAATAAAGAACAAACTTGTAATAAAACAGCGTTTTTGTTCCTTTAGCTTCTACTTCTTTCTTTCTTTCATTTTGTCCTTAACTTCCAATTCTTCTTTGTTGGGAGTTGAAGTAAAGAATTGAGAGTCGCTTTCTTTCGGTTATTTTCTACCGATCGTAAAAAGCGTGGCATTGGTTGAATATCTTCAATTGAGATAGTTGTCTGGTTCGTTATCGGTGTCCTCATCGGTGAAAGAGATTAGACTTGCTTCCGAATCGCTGGAATCATTATCACTTTTATTTTGCTGTGGCTCCTTGAACTGACACAATCCAGATGGCCCTGTTTTGTTTTTTACTTTTTCTTGTGTTTCGTTTCCTTCCTCTTCATTAATGACAACAAATTCTTCTTCATTTATTACCTCTCGATTCATTGCGAATATTCCTGTGGTCTCAAATCCTTTTACATCTTTTTCTATTGCAGCTGTTTTATTATATGCTTTTTTAAATAATTCAGCAATATCTGTCTGATCAATTTGATGATAATTTCGAGCCTTTAAAAATAATCACACTCACGATTGTCGTGTCACGATGAACGTGTGATTTTAATGTCACGAAGAAATGACAGTGCAGGGAAGAAAGAAAATGGGCACAAGGTATAACAAGACTAACGAAGACCGAAAATTTGACATCTGTCAGATCTCAATTGACCCTAGTCGTGTGGATCCATTTTGTAGGCAAATATGATATTTCAATGTGAACGATGTTCCAAAAATGAACTTCTCCACTTTCAATATTCTTGGCATCGTATCTAGAATAAACGTTCGTCCAGGAACTTGCTATTGGATTGTCCTCATCGTTGTTACATGTACACATTTGCCCAAGGAGCTCTTTACCTGGTAACGTTTTAGTAATTCCTTAATTGCTACTGCTGTATCTAAGATAACATGTATGTGATCTAAATTCCCTTTAAAAGAAACTCAATCCCCAGTATAAGAAGCAACAAATCAAATAATTAAGTCGGATGACATACTTAGATCTGCAATTTCTTAATTGTTTTTTGTACGTGGGTACTTTATGCGATTTATGTTGCTTGCATTATGAGAATTGATGATCGTGCAACGTCTAGCTCTAGCAGCACTTCTGAACAATTCTCTTTCTGCTTTTATTTCCTAATGTCTGTTTGTCTCTCTTCATGTTGGCCTGGCTTTCGAACTTTTAAGTAGTATGCGATACTGAAGACTAAGATTATTATGGAAGAGTCGCTAGTGGTGCACCCTCAAGGCATTGCCGCGCAACATCTTTAGTAATTTAAATAGACAGATAAAGATGGCGAGAATTAACACTATTTTATCGAAGGAACTCACCCAAAACCAGCACAATGCTAGCAGAAGTGCTGACTGAGACGAGTTAAACTTAGTCTTGGAGCACCTAGAAGCTGATCTAAGTAATACTGCAAAAAATCACTGGTGCTGGTGCTGAAAATTCGTGCTCAACTGGACAGAGTCCAACGTCTTGCATGTCTCAGCATAACGGATTCCATGCGGACGGCGCCAACTAGAGCGCTTGAGACTCTGCTGAGCCTTCCGCCTCTGGACCTCGTTGTGCAATTAGAGGCAATGAGGACTGCGTACAGGCTATACGTCCTCGGCGAACTACGTGCTGGCGAGACCGGTCACGCAAAAATTTGGTCACGGGCCATACAGGAATGTCCTCTCCTTCTGATGGGCAGTGACTGCATGGCTCCAGTGCACACTCACACTCCAGTCACACTCCTTGGGGTGCTTATGGAAAGACAAAGTTGCCTGGACTATTAAACTCTTATAAGAAATCAACGCTCTTATCAAATGGACTAGTAATTGACAGTTGTTGCACAGATAAGACTGGAAGAATATATCAGGAGCAAAAAGGAAATGATAACAGGGAGAACCTGGAACCTAGAACCATTAATCAAGTTTATCATCAGAGATTGCTTGCATAATTTTTTTGTGTTAAAGTCGGACTACGAATTACAGATAAGACAAGGAGAGTTCATAGGAAGCAAAATGAAAGGATAATGAGGAGAACCAGATTCATCATTCTTCGTTCTAGTCATGTAATAAATCTTTCTTTTCTTCATCTTGGCCTGACTCCTTTTATTTAATATACGATACTAAACATTAAGATGCCTATGGAAGCGTCGCTAGTGGCGCACCCTCGCGTCATCTGAATTACCCTCGTCATGTGAATTCACCTTTAATATCGTATGCTCGATACTCGATTATATGTAATGACAAATGTCAATTATTATAGAAAGTTAGGTTGAATTTACATGTGTGAGGATTATTTCATCCTAACTGATGCAATACTATATCAATGCAACATCTTCACTTACAAATGGCTGCTATCGGTTGTATGCTGCGTTCTCAATTTTGGTTGTTTTAAGCGATTTCCATTCAAACGAATCGAGTTTTAGGGCCCAAAAGTGCCCCTTCTGCTTAAGAGCTTTTAACCGCTTTTGGAAAAGAACCGAATGATTGAATAATATAAAGGGAATTAGAACAGAAAATAGAACAAAAATCAAATAAAGAAAGATACAAAAGTAGCAATAAAAAAATAAAGGGAAGGGAGAAAATTGGCAAAAATTATAACAAAGACAGAAAATTTAAGATCATGCTTTTACCATTTAGTACTTGTGTCTAAGACGCAGTTTTCTGGTTATAGCTGTTGATAATGTTTGCAATTTTTGGTAAATCTCAACGGATTCTAGTATACTAGACTTTATGGAATCCAGAAGAATGATCTATTCTTTAGATAAACTCTACTATACTTATTTGCAGCCAGAATGTTAAATGTTTGTCCAGCAATTCGATATTGGACTCTCCTAATCATAAGTAAGATTCATTCAGTAAGCCCTGGCTTAGGAATGACAAGTAAAGTTTTTTAAAAATCTTCTGGCATTTTCCTAAGAAGCTCTTTACTTGGCGCTCATTGTTATGTCTGAATAATTTCTTAATTGCTAGTATCCCTATCTGAGAACATATGAATGTGATGCTAAATTGCCTTTAAAAGAAACTCAGTTGCAACTTTCAGTTCTCTTCTGGCCAGTATACGAAGCATCAAATTAAATAATTGAGTTAGCTTGAGATAACACAATACTTCATTGATCTGCAATTTCTTGATTGTTCCAACATTGTCCTTTTGCAGCAACCTCACTTATACGCCATGCAATTTATGTTGCTAGCAGTCTGAGAATACCAGCTACAAAAAGCTGAGGAGATGGGAGATCTCCTGTTCTATTCCTGTACTAATGTCTGTGTGTCTCTCTTCATCTTGGCCTGACGCCTTAATTTTTTTATTCAGTATACGATACTGAAGATTAAGATTCTTATGGAAGCGTCGCTAGTGGCGCACCCTCACTACGCAACATGCTCTCTTTGCCCACAAATTGCTGCTTTTGGTTGTATGCTGCGTTCTCAATTTCGGTTGTTTCACACACATCTTAAGAGATAGCCATACTTTCATAGCGCAGTTGAATTTTTTATAATTAGAATCTAAATATATATTTATTATTTTCCAGATCAAAAAGCAACGACGAGCCCTTAAACGTGACCAACCTAGCGCACCCCCCGAATACATGTCCTATAGGCACTTCTCCATCCAGAGCGCTGAGTTAGCTGAGAGGTCTGGACATCCCCATTTTATCACCGATATGACTAATACAACGACACTAAACTAAGGAACACGTTTTATATAAAAGAACACCCTTAATGTATCAAAAAAACCCCACCACCGAAGTAGATAGCATAAACATTAAGTTAAAATTATGTATAATATTTATATATAATTTGTTTGTTGTTTATTAACGAATCATTTTGTTATTATATGTATAGAATATATGCGTTAACACTTTAAAAAATAAATGATGACATATGTTTTAGAATAACACTAAAGTAAGGGTTTCATTTATCTCTCTTACAGATTTACGACCCCTTTAGATGATGATGATGGTGATAATGTTGAAGATGTTGATGTAGATGAAACCTCCCCAATGTTGTCAGCTTGTGAAGTGTCCCTGAGTGTTCTGGTGTTAAGCTCCTGAATTTCTTATTATTCAATATAGATCAACAAATCGTAACTTTCAAAGTGCAAATATTTGAACGCCGCAGCTCGAGATGCTGTCTACATGTCTTCCGATGTCGACTTATTTTACCTCTTTGACGAAAAATTTAAAGGTCATCCCAATGTTGTCATTTTGTGAGCAATTTCCGAGTTTTAGTAACATGTGAGATAAAGTAATTCGAAGTTGACTGAATTGACTAAATCATTAAATTGACATGTGTAAGGATTATTCCGAATTACGTTAAAGTAAGAAGTTCTCAGTTATTAAATTGTCTTGATTAATTAGTAGGATTTTATTTACTTAAAGACTAAAGTACCGTAAAGTAGGGCTACTTTGTGACACTACAGCGTACAAAAAAAAATTGGCTGCCGCAGCTACAAAAACTATACAGAAGAAACGTTAGCTGAAGCTCTTAATGATATAAAAAATAAACGAATATCATTACGCGGTGCTGCGGAAAAATATGGTATACATCGAAATAGTTTATGGCTGAAAATTCAAGAACGGCACAAAAACAGGCCTGGACAACAAAAAGTATTTACCGATCAAGAAGAAGATGCCTTTGCCGCCCATATTATCACTGTGTCAACTTTTGGTTTTTCCGTAAGCACATTTGATCTAAGATGTATAGTTAAATCGTATATAGAACGTCAAGGCAAAAAAGTTATGCCTTTTAAAACCAATATGCCAGGACCTAATTGGGTCAAGTCCTTTTTGAAGCGACAACCGCAGCTTTCACAGAGAATCGCGCAGAATATTACACATGCTAGGGCTGCCACTGATAAAGAAACTGTAAAAAATTTCTTTGATAATTTGGAGGCTGAGTTAGAAGGAATTCCTGCAGAAAATAAATGGAGTTATGACGAAACAAACCTTGTTGACGACCCAGGCCAAACAAAAATAATAACCAAAAGGGGAACAAAGTACCCTGAGCGAATCAGAAACTCTTCCGAAGCCTGTACTTCTCTAATGGTATGCGGAAATGCCGAGGGTCAATTAGCTCCACTTTATATTAATTATAAATCTCAAAAATTATGGAATACATGGAATGAAAATGGACCTGCAAACGCGCGATATATTAGAACGGCTTCAGGATGGTTTGACTACCCAGTTTTTGAGGATTGGTTTTTAAATCTTATGCTGCTATTATTAAACTGGCAAGAAGGGCGAAAGGCCCTTACAGGAGATAATCTTAGCTCGCAATTAAATCAGCAGGTCATTCGCGCATGTGAAGCTAATAATATTCGCTTTATACCTTTACCTCCTAATACAACGCATCTACTCCAACCACTTGACGTGGCCTTTTTCCGCCCAATGAAGGAAAAATGGCGCAAAATTTTAAACGAGTGGAAGGCAAGCAATTACGGCAGCAGAGTCTCTTCCATACCAAAGGATGAATTTCCAAGCCTTTTAAAAAAGCTGATGAGTCAGTTAGAAGAAAGAGAACCTAATAGCCTAAGATCTGGTTTTAGAAAGACAGGCATTTATCCTTTAGATCGAAACGAGGTCATGGACGATTTATGCACTCGTATTGTAACAGCAGATACCGAAATAGCTGAGGTTGTGGATAATAGTTTTATTCAATACCTTACCAATGTAAGGACTGACGCAACCAAAGGGAGGCAGATCAAAAGAAGAAAGCGCCTAAACGTTCCACCAGGTAAAAGCATAAGTAGTAGTGATTTTAACATCCCATCTGCTCCCATTTCTACATAACCTGGACCCTCCGGCATCCAACAAAGGAAACGCCTAAAAAGCGGTCGAGATAATGGATCAATATTAGATAGTTCCAGTGAAAATCAGGACCAAATTAAATACATGGAAAGTGATAACAGTCTATGGGATGAACATTTTTCCAGTGATTAAGATGAACGGGTACTTAAAGAACGAACTGTAGCCCAAAAAGCAGAAAAGTCGGAGGGAAAGTACGTCGTTGTTAAATTTGTAGGAAAGTATTTTCCAGGTCAAGTTACGACCGTATACAGCATAGGAGCGATAGTAAATGTGATGGAACGTGTTGGAAAGCAGTGGAAGTGGCCTCAAAAGAAAGACTAGATATTTTATAGAAATGAGGAAATTATTATGGGCATAAATGCCCCAATTCAACGTGGAAGAAGAGCGTTATTTGACATTCCAGAGTTAAGTGATTTTTTTGTGTAATCACAGGTGTATCATATATTATTTACCACCAGTTTTATTACTTAGTTTTCTTTTGTTTAAAGTTACCTACACATTAATAAACATTTTGTTAATATTTTGCACAAGAGCATTTAGACATGTAAAATAAAAGTTATTTTGTAATTATTTATGTGATTTTATCTATCAAATATCTTTATTTAATATTATATATTTTTTGTATATAAATAGAGCATGGGTGTTACTTTGTTCCAAAATTGTATTTCACGTTACATATCAAACAAAATGACCCCTGTCACAAAGTAACCCCGACCCATCGGGTGACTTTGTGACACTTTATTTTGTTTTTTCTCAAATTGTACTTCACATGTCGAGTTATCGATTTGAATCAAGAAAGAACAAATATGAAACGATAAGTTGGTATATCTAAAATAATATTATTTGCAAGTTTACATGATTTATCATCAAAAAACCTAAAAAATGGTCACAAAGTAGCCCCACTTTACGGTACCTTATGACATGGCAAAAATATTCATTTTAATTGATGCAATACTATACGGATGTTAAACACTATTGTAAGTAAAAGTTTTGTTAGAGTTTTATCATTTAAAAGATTAATTAAAAATTCTGTTCCAATTGCTTTATAATGAATATTGTTTTATTATTTTATCTATGACAATTTTCGACCAAATTCACGAAAACCGATTTTCATTATTTTCAAATTTTCTTTGGAACTTTGAGAAAAATTTCTTTTTTTTTATTGCATTTGGTTCTATATAAGGGGGCCTCAAAAAAGCTAAAATACTTTTTTGCTCTAAATTACATATTAAAGGAGTTATAGGCGATTCTTTGGAAACGGCCCAAATTTCCACCTCAAAAAATTAAAAAAAAATCAAAAAACAAAATTACCTTAAGGTAAAGCATTAGATTCCTCAAAAATTAACTCCAACTCAAAAACTTTTTAAGTAGGAAATGCTTTAAAAAAGGAGACTGTGTGAGAACTTTTCAAATTTTGAAGGAAAATTCAGAAAACAAAATTATTGAAAAAGTGTCGGTGAAATTGCGTGGAAACAGTTGAATGTTTCTCATCCAAAGTTAAAATCAGAGAAAAAATCTGGACATTAAGGATTTCGATTCAGTTTGTCTTTGTCTTGAATATACTTATGAAACACGTCTTTCGACTTGTTAATATCTTTGTCATGAGTAAATTATTCCTTTACCAAGTCATGTGAATTCACCTTTAGTATCGTACGCTCGATACTCGATTATATTTAATGACAAGTGTCAATTATTATGGAAAATTAGGCTGAATTGACATGTGTGAGGATTATTCCGAATTATGTTACAGTTGAAAGGGTCCCATCCAAAGTTGAACTTGTCGGAGATAAAGACGATTATTTTCAGGGATGCACTGAATAAGCTAGAGATTTACGTAGTATTTATTAGTTTGAGTGTATAGAAAATATTTTATTATAAATAGCAAATAATTTTCCAGTTATTATTGAAAGTACGGGAGTATACAAAAATATAAACAAAAAAGGACCTACACATTCTAAAATAATCCACAAATCCTCTAAGATGATCCCTAAAGTAGTACAGGACACCCTGGAGCAGAAGCAGCCCAATTTATCACCCATGACCGATTGCATGTTTCAATTCCGCCGTCGATATCGGCACCATAGTAAAAATAAGGCGTTCTGATTGGTTGCTCAGGCGAGTGTCGAGATCGTGGTCGGAACTAATTGTAAAGTGCTGAGATGGTGGTTAGAATTAACATACCTATCAATAGTATACTTTATGTTTTGTGCAGTGTGTTTTTAATGTTAAGTTAGTTATAATAAACAATTATTATTATGGAAAAGTTCCTACCTATCTCGTTTCGTAACTTATGCGTTGATGATGATGATAAGTGTATTCGAAGTGATATAAAAAATGAACAGGACTTGCGCAAATGGGTAGAAGAGTATAGTTTGTTGAGTAAAACAAACTGTAATGTTCAAAAATGCATTAAGTCAGATAGATTTGTTATTAGGTAGGTAAGGCAAAATTATACATACCTAGGTTTTTAGTTTTTCGATGCTTACCTGGTAATTTCTTTATTAAAAAAAACTAACGGTTTTAAATATACACGGTATTTTTTTTAGAATGGTTTATCTGTGCCATCATACAAATTATAAGAGAGTAGATCCTATAAATAATAAGCGAGGGCGGTCCAAAAATTGTGCCTGTCCTGCAGAAATGCATATTAAAATTAAGTTAACAACCAAAGGTACTATGAAAAAAGACGCTCATGTTAAGGTAGGTAAATTTTATTCAAAGATTTCAAAGTCAATTGACACGATATACTAGCTGGTCCTCTATTTAAAAATGTCCCTGAGATAGTACTTAACAATGGCATGACCATATAGAGGAAAATCAACAGCAAAATGCAACATATATAGTTTTTCAGGTAACCTTCATTGTAATACAATTTTTCTTATTTTTAAGGATTGATTGCCAGGTCTAATAGAATTTAAGCACGCACATAATCACTATGACACTTCGGAATCGTATTCGTATTTAAGACCAGGAAAAAACATAAAAGAAATATTTGAAACATATTTTGACGATGGTCTTAGAGTAAAAGGAGCAATTAGCTTGCATGAGTCTGAATTAGAGTTAGAAGAAGGTGAAAATTCAATATCTATTGCTTGTTCCTCATTGAATCCCCCCAAAACATACAGTTTATAATTGGTACAATCAGTGGAGAGCTTCTGGACCCGGGATAATTGAAGTAAGTGGTAGTTTTAGTCGTTGATTAATTAAATTAATATTAATTTAAATTTCACATTTTTTGTAAAAAGAGTAATAGTTATAAAGAGCAAGGTATAATAGTGGAAATTCAGGAGGAACCATTTGCAATTGTAATAATTACTCCTATAATGCAAAGGGCCCACAAATTGCCATTTGCTTAAGATATTGCTTTTATGGACAGCACATCTTCTTGCGACTCTGAAAGCCACACAGTGACGTTTGTTTTGACGTCTTGTCAGATAGGAGCAGTGCCTCTAGCTGTCATTATAAAAAAAGGTCAACGCACCGAGGATTATGTAGCTGGTTGCAGTTTACTGAAACGTACAATGCCAACAGCATTTAATTGTCAACAATATCCCAAAATATTTATTACTGATGACAGTGAGTCAGAGAGACAAGCTATTGCCTTGGTTTGGCCAGATTCAAAACCTTTGCTATGCCGATTTCACGTGTGTCAATCTGTCTGGCGTTGGCTGTAGGATAAAAACAATGATATACTTAAAGAACATAGACAAATGTTGTACAAACTCTTTAGGGATATCTTAACAGCATCATCAGAGTTTATTGCATTTAAAGCCTATTGCCTTTGTATAGGAGAAAGTAATGACGTTCCTGAAATTTCTGCAGTAGTTTTGCGTTATCCAAACTGGATAATATATATTTCCAATTATTGGAAAAGACGGAAAGATTGGTCACTTGCATTCAGAAATTTTTTGCAGCATGGTCATCACACTAACAATTTTAGTGTGATGACCATAGTCAATGTTAGACTTTTCAAAGACATTGTGTTGTTAAGAAACAAAGCTTATAATGAAGTTTCCTTAGTTTAATTTGTTTGCACAGGTATGGAGAAATATTACAAAAGAAGGCTTTGTGATTATTCCAACAATCGACAAGTAAAAACAGCTCTTCTTTTGCCACATCAATTACTTAAATGCTCCTATTTAAAAAAAGAAGACATAGTTCCTACAAAGTACCAAGCAAAAGTAACCCAGAAATCATGTACGATGTTCAGGTTACACTAGGATTTTGCTCTTGCTAAATGGGAAAATTCGGTTTATGAACATTTTCAAGAAAATTTTCCTAATTCACCGGCTTTAACTGCTCAGTCAAAATATCTAATGGCCAAACTTGCCTTTGGCGAAGAAAATGTTATGCCAGTCTCATTCTATGAGCCATTAAGAGCTCCAGAAATTGCATCAACATCTACTTCCAAATCTCAACCATCTCAAATTACACCCCCTAATGAAAGAAGCATAGATATTGATCCACCGAATTTAAGTACAATGGCAAACAACTTAGAAGAAGATAATAAGGATTCTTCAAAAAAATTTACAGAATTTTTAAACTTACTACAGGCTCACCATAATACATATGGCAGTTACCCAAAAATAATAAATGTTTGCAAGCAACGCTTAAAAAAAAATTCGACTCGTTCTGGTAGTGTTATCTTCCTAGAAAACATACAATTAGAGCCGCAATTAGAGTACAACCTACAACAATAAGTCGAAAGATGACTTCTATCCAAAGAACAAAACGTTTCGCAGGTGGCCGTCCTTCAAAAGGTTCATCAAAAAGAAAAAAATTAAAAAGAATAAAACCCAAAAGACCTCGAAATTTGCAGCTTAATGTTGAAAATAATGTGCCAAATACAACAGGACACTGACTTGTATTTAACTGATGATGTTGAGCAGTTATTATGGGTGTCTTGTTAAACTAATTTTGCTTTTCTCTAAAGTGCTATTAATAAAATAGTAGTAATTTCACATTGCAGGCTACGTATTTCATTCAAGCATTGTTTCTATGCAAAAAAAAGCACTTTAGGTTCCGCCATTGATCTCAGCACTCAGCAGTTATTTCCGACCACGATCTCGGCACTCCCTCAGGTAACCAATCACGGCGCTTCATTTTTACTATGGTGCCGAGATCGACGGCGGAATTGTAACATGCTGACCGATTAGTGGGAATCTGTTAAGGAAAATAGCACAAGAACAAATGAATTATTGAATAAGTCCCAAACAGGGCGAGGTGGATCTTTGAATTGATCCGTTTCTTTTCCTGATTTTTAAAAGTATATTATAATTTCTTCCAGGCTTTAAAGAATTTTTTTTATTAATATAATTTTTTTAGTAGTAATGTGTCGTTTTATTCCATTCCAGGCATTTAAATTTTTTCTCCTGGTACTTTTTCTCCGTCACGTCATCCGAGTGTCGTGTATCGGAATGACGTAGATATGCGAACAAACCGGATATGTAAAAGACATCCAGGGTCGTTACGTTAGGACACTCTTGGAATGTCATCGCGCTATTATGTGCATTTTCTGGAATATCACAGGAGTGTTCTATGGCAGGCTATTCCTGAGATGTTTTTAATATCAGGGTTGTTCTACGACATTTTGAAGAGTTTGTTATGTCAAAAATGTTGCTGTTTTTCTGCTCCCTGTCATACACAGCCTCCTGTTTGCGCTTAACTCATGATTTGCTGACCCGTGTTTCTGCTCATTGACCTCTTCTGGATGGCCTAACTAAGACAATTTAACCCCATTCAAATAAAATGATTTAGACGAGAGAAAAAATACGACGACTGATGGGCGTCTCCGTGCCCCAGAATTATTCAGTGGGGAAAATAACAGAAAAATATGACAAACCGATGAGACATAAAAATGAATTATTTAGAGCGGGCGTGCGTTAAAATGCAGAAGAATGTCCTAATAATTCATGCAAATAGAACGGTTTGCATGCATTGTCACGACAGGGCCCAGCTAATCTTGCATTTTAAATTGCGTTGTTTCAGCCCTAAATCGGATCAGTGCCGTTGCTACACCACGAATTTTAATAAACAGTGGTAACTTTGGACCAGTCGTATACATATGCATGCATACAGAGTGTCCCACTTAAATAGCCTATAGGGTGGTAGAATTGAACTGTTGTGAGGAAATTTTAATATTTAGGGAAAATTTAAAACAGTTTGGATATGCGAAAAAGATGAGTGATAAGCGGCTTACGTTGTGCCAATGGATATTGCCAAAAGTTTCCAGTATTTGGTATATACAGAAACTATTCATTAATCATTTGGCAGTAGTGCGGTGCAAAATGCTCGCTACATGTAGGGCAAATCATTGTCTACCCCATATTTAGGGTGTGTAAGGTAAGTAAGATGGATAGAGGGGCAAAGTTCTAAAATAGTGACAACCACACGTCACTGTATTAGACCGAGAAGGAAGATGTCATGTTAGTCTAGGGATACTTTTTCTAATTCTAGGTTTTTTTTTGGTTCAATAGGAAATTTTTTACTTCATACAAGTGTAGGCTAGCCTTAACCTAATGTTTGTAATATGTGTGGTACAAATAATTTAGATCTAGAGAATTCTAGGGAATTTTCAAGGAGTTTGGTTGGCGGCACTGCACTATCGCCATTGTTGTCAAGTGTTTCGGAAGCTATTTGAGTTATTTTTGTAGTAGCAGAATTTAAAATGACGCTTGATCTAATCCAGTATTGCCAAGTTTTGGAAAATTTCCATCTACTCCTTATTTAGGGTGTCTTAGCCAAGTAAGATAAGTGAAAGGGTAAAGAAAGGTCTGAAATAATGGAAATCACACGTCACTGTATTAGAGCGAAAAGGAAGGCGCTAGATTGGCACTAGGGATTACACCTTATAACTAGAAAATTTTTAACTACATTCAAGTGTAGCCTAGCCTTAAACTAATATTCGTAATATGTAAAGGTACAAATAATTTGCTTCTAGGGAATTTTCAACGAGTTTGGTTGGCGGCACTGCACAACAATATCGCCATTATTGTCAAGTGTTTAAAGTTCGAAAGCTATTCGAGTTATTTTTTCAGTTTTCAGTGCAATATGCTGTCTACAGGTCTTAAGATGGCGCTTGACCTAATCCAGGGTGGCCAACTGTTGGAAAACGATACGTCACTCTATTAGAGGGAGAAGAAAGGCGGGATGTCAATCTAGGGATATATTTTTCATAATTCCAGTTTTTTTTAGTTCAATATGAAATATCGCCATTGTTGTCAAGTGTTTAAGTTAATTCGAAAGTTATTTGAGTTTTTTTGTAAGTTTAGACTGCGGTGCAATATGCTATCTAAAGATCTTAAGATGACACCTGACCTAATCCAGTGTGGCCAACTGTTAAAAAACGACACGTTACTGTATTAAATCGAGAAGGCATCTGTGATGGCAATCTAGGGATATTTTTCGTAATTCCAGTTTTTTTTTGGTTCAATAGGAAATTTAACCTAGACTAGGGAATTTTTAACTTCATTCAAGTATAGGCTAGCCCTAAACCTTAAACTAATATTTGTAATAGGTAAGGTACAAATAAATTGGATCTAGAGAATTCTAGGGTATTTCAACAAGTTTGGTTGGCGGCACTGCTCCATTAAATCGCCATTTTTGCCAAGTGTTTAAAGTTCGGACGCTATTTGAGTAGTTTTCTAAGGCCTACGGTGCAATATGCTGTCTACAAGTCTTAAGGTGGTGCTTGATCTAATCCAGTATTGCCAACCGTTGAAAAATTTCCACTTACTCCATATTTAAGGTGTCAAAGGAAAGGTGAGGGTGGAAGGTTTAAAATGGTGGCAACGACACGTCACTGTATTAAGGCGAAAAATAAGGCGACGAGATATCAATGTAGGGTTATTTGTTTTGGTTTTAGGGTTTTTTGGCTGAATAGCAAATTTAACGTAATCACTAGAGAATTTTTAACTTCATTCAAGTGTAGGCTAGCCTTAAATAAATATTCGTATTATGTAAGAGACAAACAATTTGGATCTAGAAAGTTCTAGGGATTTTTAACGAGTTTGGTTGGCGGCACTACCCCATAAAATCGACATTGTTGCCAAGTGTCTAAAGTTTGGACGCTATTTGAGTAGTTTTCTAGAGCCTGCGGTGTAATATGCTGTCTACAGGTCTTAAGCTGACGCGCGATCTTATCCAGTATTGCCAACCGTTGTAAATTTTTCAAAATTTTATCTATTGGCGTAAAAATGAAAAATGCGACCAGAATGAGAAAAATTGGAAAGTGTATGTTTCCATTTAACACTAATTTATTTCTCATATATTGTCGATCCGCCAATCTGAAATTATACGCTGTTTTTTGTGTGGCAATATCGCGGTGCAATATGCTGTATACACGTATTACCCTTTTTGTGGTTATTAACGATAAAAACACTAGCTTTTTGTGCACAACTGTAATTTGTCGTCATTTTATCCGCAATTTTACTACTTACACTCACTAAGAAAAAATGCTCTATCAGTGTTACCAACCTCTAAAAAAATCCTGTTTTAAAGTCATTTAAGTTAAACAAAGGGAAAGTGGAAAGAAGATATACTGGATTTTATTAGAATTATTTTTTTTTAATAATAATTATTGATCTGCGAACCTGAATTTGTACACTATTAATTATGTGGTAACACCGCGGTTGAGTATGCTGTCTACACACATTTAGAAAACACGTAATTTCTAACCCAGTATTACCAACCCTTAGCCCTTTTGTGATTATTAACGTTAGAAATGTCAGTTTTTACTATTTCATCCATTTTTTGTCAGTGACTAGAAATTACGTTAATATAGCAATAGCGCGGTGCATTATGCTCTCTACACGCAGTGAGAGAAGATGCTATAGCAGTGCGGCCGACCTCTGAAAAATTCCATTTATATCGCGGTGCAGTATGCTGTCTACACCCACAAGATTTATTTTTATAATTATTGATCTGCGAATTCTAAATTGCACGTTGTTTATTGTTTGGGAATACCGTGGTGCAAAATGATGTCCACACTTATACAGCTTATCCAGTGCTACCAACCATTGAAAATTTCCTTTTTGTGGTCATTAAAATTAGAAACGGGAAAAAGTGCAGGAAAATAGGAAAATTTGTCTGTGATACTAAAATTATATGCTATTTGGCAAAACCGCGGTGCAATATGCTGCAACCCAATGCTGCGAAGAATTGAAAAATTTCCTTTTTTGTAGCTGTAAAAGTGAAAAATAGGAGAGTGCTATCAGGGAACACTATAAGCTAGAGCCTTCATATTACGCCACTTACAATACAATAAATAACGTCTTTCATAGCCAGGACTAAAGGGGTTTAAAAAAACGACTCCTAAATATTTATAGAAAAACCATATAGAGCGAATCAAGTTTCCATAAAAACGTGTAGCCGAATAACACGAAAAATCGCTCGGTTTTAGTTTTTGGAATTCGTATAGCGGCGGACACATATTTCACCGGTAACAACAAAAAATTGGTTAAAATTCCGGCCCTTTTATGCTACACGTGAGTTATGATCAAAAAGCATTCGACAATGGCCTACATAATGGCATTATGTATGTAACATGCAAAAAATTAACTCTTAAATTGAATACGGTTAAAAAGGAGCCAAAAATGGATAACAATAGTGCTTTATAGAAATGAACCAGGAAAATAATTATATGCAACAGACAGAAACAGAATAACAGATCAGGCATAGAAAAAAAAGACAACAAAGCAGAAATTGGGATCGATATATTCAGAAAATGGAAGCTGTTAATGCAGAAGAAGAAGGTGAAAAGAACAAACTGAAGAAGTCGACGTAGAAGAAGATACATCCAGGTTAGGAAAGAAAACCAACCCAATATGATGTAGAACCAAATGGAGATCAGAAGTTAATAACACTTAGTTCGTTGTACAAAAGAGCAAATTAAACTAATAGCGAAAATCGTGCACCTATTAAGCAACAAGACAAAAAGAAATAGTGCTATGGCTTAACAATTAAAGTCCCGCTTGTTGCTTTGTTGGAAAACTAACAAGTTACTTTTTAGTTGCAAGTACAGTTGCAGAGAGACATCGCGTCAAAAATTTATGTTTTAACTTTCTACCCGCTACAACTGTTAAAAGTTTTCGCATTATTTAAGATCGCAGTCCGTTCCTTCTCCAGTTCGCCACTTTTATTTAACTGTACCCAAGCTAGTTTCTTAATAGAAGGGATACGCCTTTCCTTTTAAATTTTGCTCACTTTAACTCCGGCCTCCTTCTGCTATATATATATTTCGTTACTTTTTAAAACCCCCGCAACTTTGAATCATAAATGCCCTTTGCAGTTTATAAAGAACGGGAGGTAATACGTTATGCCAAGGAAACACTTGTTCGGGTCGACTTAGATTAGTTCAACACAGTTCTAATGTTATAAAAGCGTAATTTATGAACACTTTCAAAACGTGTATATTCATGCACATAGCAAGTCTTCCAATGTACAATGTCCAACGGAAGTCTTGAGTGCGAACATAAAATTTCATCAACAAATCTAAGTCACAAGTAAAAAGAGAATGATAGGCTTGAAATCTGACGACATAAAATTGTTTTACAGGAGTTATGCCTTTGTCTGAACTAAGGAAAATAAGCAAGGCATTCAAGAAGTCGTTGTGGGACTGCTGGTGTACAGTCTAAATATCGAAATATCACTTACGACTACTAGAAATATTTATTTACAATTATTTATGTCTGATTTAAGTCTCGCGCCATTATTCCAAACTTTACTGCACTGATGCGGCTCCTTATATACTCGGCTGACTAATAATTACGTCAAAATTCATATACGAAAATTCCGATTACGAGAGTTATTGTAACTCTTGTAATCAATACATTTAATATTTTGTTGGTTAGGATTAGTGTAAGCTTTAACAAACTTCAAAAGGAGTTCAACAACAATAGCGACACCGAGGTTCAGTGTGCTGTAAAAAAATTTATTTGTCCAAGTAATGGGTCAGTAATGAGTGAAGGTTTGCAGCAGTACAATATGCTGTCTATACGACATCGTCTTAGTAACTAATGAATTTGAAAAAAAATCATAATCGTTTTATAGAAAACACTTAGTAAAGGAAAGATTTGTAGACACTACTATATAAATCGCGGAATTAACAAACAAACTCGAGACGTTTAGCAATATGAAGCGCGGTTCAATGTGCTGTCTTCAATTATCCTCTGAAAAATTTCCTCTTTTGTGCCATTTAAATTAAATATGGCGAGAGTGAAAAAAAATTAAAAAAATCTTTTTGGGTATTGTGAGAAATATATTTTTTTAATGTTTAATACCCTATGTGAATTGCAATTTAAACATTAATTACTATTTGGCAACAGCGCGGTGCACTATGCTCTCACGCTGTCAAAAGAGTTGCTCTATCAGTGTGGCCAACCTCTGAAACATTTCCCTTTTTAAAGACATTTAAGTGAAAAATGGGGAAAGTGAAGAAAATACGAAAAGTTGTACAGATTTTTATAGGAATTAATTTATTTTTGATCTACCGTTAATTTAAATGTCTATATTAATCTTTATTTGTCATAACCGCTGTGCAATATGCACATCTTCTGTCAGTGTGTGTAGAGAGTAGGGCGAGTTAAGGTTTGCTGCCTATACGACATCGTCTCATAGACATGTTTGGCCAGTGGATCCAGAAATAGAGGAAAAAAGACGACCATGTAAAAAAAGAGCCAGCTGTTACCTCGATAAGTTCGCAAAAATGAATTACATACCAGAAAAAAAGAGGAATTTAAGGTCGGGCGGTTGAACAATGAACTTGCTGAAAAAAGTGGAAATGACTTCAAATGCCTGGAGAAAAAATAAATTTACTTCCATGCAGCTGAACCGTGAACATTTAACTTCTTGAAAAGATTGACCACAATTTTCTGAAAGAAATAAGTAATTTCTTCCAGGCACTTGAAGCATGAACTTTCAACTGTCCATAAACCTAAGAGTGACGTCAACTTGCTGGAATAAATGACTTCAATTGTTTAGAAGGAATAAGCGATTACGCCCAGACGGTAAAAATGAGTCATTTAACTTCCTGGAAAAAGACCCCAATTTCCTAGAGAAAATAGACAATTAATTCCAGGCAGTTGAAACATTAGCATTCAACTCCCTGGAAGAACTAGAAAGTGATCTCAACTTCCTGGAAGAAATAAGAATTTACTTCCAGGCAGTTGAACAAAAACAGGCAGTTTTTTAAAAAACGATTATGATTTTTTTTCAAATTCATTAATTACTAAGACGATGTCGTATAGACAGCACATTGCACTGCTGCAAACCTTCACTCATTACTGACCCATTACTTGGACAAATCAAATTTTTTACAGCACACTGAACCTCGGTGTCGCTATTGTTGTTGAACTCCTTTTGAGGTTTGTTAAAGCTTACACTAATTCTAACCAACAAAATATTAAATGTTCATTACAACTTTGTCATAAGCGAACACTGAGGACATCTGCAGCTACACAACGTCCGAAACATTAACGTAGACTCTGGATCCTTGGACATTTTTAATTGTAGACATGTATTGTTTGGCCATTGAATCCAAAAATAGAGGAAATAAGACGACCATTTAGAAGAAGAGCCAGCTGTTACCTCAATAAGTTTGCATAAATGCCTGGGAGAAAGTTGACATGTCCAAGAAGAAAAGAGGAATTTAAGTTCGGGCGGTTGAACAATAAACTTGCTGGAAAACGTGGAAATGACTTCAAATGCCTGAAGAAAATATAAATTTACTTCCATGCAGCTGAACCATGAACAATTAACTTTATGAAATGATTGACTACAATTTTTTGAAAGAAATAAGGAATTTCTTCCAGGCAGCTTCAACTGACCGTAAAACTTAGAAGTAACGTCAACTTGCTGGAATAAATGACTTCAATTGTTTAGAAGGAATAAGCGATTACTTAGAGTACTAGCAATGCTTTATTAGCAAAACATGTAACCTGATTGACACATAAAAAGATATTTTGAGACTGAGACTTGGAGTTTTTATATATTTTTTTCTATAAGCGATTACGCCCAGACGGTTGAAAAATAAGCTATTTAACTTCTTGGAAAAAGACCTTAATTTCCTGGGGAAAATAAGCAATTACTTCCAGGCAGTTGAAGCATTAGCATTTAACTCCCTGGAAGAAGTAGAAATTTTTGTTCCAGGCAGTTGAACAATGAAACTTTTGAGTATATTCCCGATTCATATGCTATCTATAAGCCTTCTTTTACTTAACAGATGTTTTGTATTTAACGCTTATGAAACTTTAAAAATTCATATATTACTAGCTCACAAGCTACTGAGTCAATGTCTTAAAGACAGCACAATAATCCCTTTACTCATTACTGACCCTCTATTTAAATAAAAAAAATAAATATAGCATAGTGAATCGCGGCAGTGCAACTAATGCTAAAGTCCTTAAGTTTGTTAAAACTCACCCTATTCCTAACCTAAAAATTACTCTCGCTTTAACGCAATCATAGAAAAGATCATTCCTGGTCCACTACTTAGTCAAATGATTGAAGACAGTACATTGAACCGCGCTTCATATTGCTAAACGTCTCGAGTTTGTTTGTTAATTCCGCGATTCATATGGTGTCTTCAAATCCTTCCTTTACTAAGTATTTTCTATAAAACGATTATGAATTTGTTTCCCAATTCATGAGTTACTGAGACGATGTCGTAGCTGTACAATTAAAAATTTCCAAGGATCCAGAGTCTACGTTAACGTTTTACAAAATATCAAGACTTGCATACAACGCTAAGTTGTGCAGTCTCTGTTAGAACTATCTCAAACAATGTAACAAGTTGTAAGACTTAGACAGAGAGAAGGAGGAGGATAGTACTGCAACATAATAGAGAACTTATACCAGTACTGCGAATCACCAGAGAACCCTTATTAACGATAACTAGTAGGAAATCTACGCATGCAGAAGTATGGCACATTGAACACCAACCTCCAAGGAAGCACAGAGATTCTATTTGCTATACACTTCCCTTATTCCACCTCCAACATTAGGGAAGGATCAGATACACGAGAATAAATTAAATTGAATACTAGATCCTTCCCGTTTGACCTAACGGTCCCTATCCATTACTACTATAGTAAATCATCAGGTCATTATTTATCGAAAACTAGACCGTGTTCAAAGAATGCCTGTGTCTGACTTCACGTTCATTTATGACAAGCTTTTGCTCTTTTGGTCTCAATATGACTGGAGGTCAGAGTGGACTCTGCTTCGACAGTCTTTACATTCAAGAAACTCGAAACAATCAATATAATGAGAACATTGGTACCAGTCAACGTTACTGACAAAGCGGGTATATTCCCAAAAAACAGGTCTGGTCTACTGAAGTCTTGAGTGCGAACAAATTGCAATAACAAATCTAAGTCACAAGTTAAAATGAGAACGATAGAATTGAAATCTGACGACGGAGTATCAGTCAATGCCAAGTTGTGTGACTACAAGGTGTTCCACGGGGTTCTGTTATGTATATATATATTCTTCCTGTTGTCTTTAATGACCACGCTGATGATATCAGTATTCTATGATAGGATGCGATTCTAAAGGAGTTTACCCCAAAATTTCATAAAGAACTGCTCCTATACTTATAATAGATTAAGTTTGAACAATACAAAGACCAGTGAGTTAATAAGAACCAATACGACTAAAATTGTCACTTAAAGTTTGTTTGCCTCACCTGTTACTAGGATTGTGTATTTTGCAATTATTGAAGGTGCCCAACTCAGTCACGCAAATATACACAATGAAAAAAAAACCCCGGATAATAAAACCTCGTAACCCGGATGATACAAAGCCACTTTGTATTAAAGAGAAGGCGGAATCTGTTCGAAAAAGACCGAGGAATTCCAGAGGGTGTTTCCGTAAATAGAATGTTTCAACAATGGATTCGGCCCTTTGTCGTTTTATTTGTAACGGCGAATTTTGGTGGCCGAGACGCTCGCTATTTAATTTATCTTAATGACGGGAATATGGAAAAGTGTCACCGGGAAAATGGAAAACTACACCCCCGCTTCGGAAACTTTGTTACGTTTTATTGCGGTCATTTTGTTTCCGGGTGTTGTGCCGCTCGAGTTTAACATAGAAATTGCTTAAAAATTGTTTGCTATTTTAGCTTTTTGTCGCATTATTAGCTTGTCAAGGAGTTTAGAAGCCAATAAAACAAAGTGGGCTATTTCTGTAAGGATCATTCCTGGAACATCCCACCGAAGGTCTATCAGTACTCGGTATTTATCTCTTAATATATGGTTACTAGATTTTAACACTCAATAATTAATTTAAAATCAATAAAGACACACCATTACATATAACCCATTATTTATTACACATAACACAAACTTTTGGACACAAGGCAAACAAATTTTATTTCTCACAAAAGATTTAATATACACACAACCAAACTTATATGGAATCACCCAGTAATTTCGCAAAATGGAATTTATTTTAAAAAATAGTCATTGAGGATTAAAGGGCACTTTTTCAAAACCAAGTTTATTAAAAAAAATAATAAAACTGATTACAATTTTTACAATAATAGAACAAAAAACAAAAAGTGTAGATTTCTATAAAAATGATTTTTCTGAATATGACAATTTAACAAGAAAGTTAATTTAAAATTAAATGTTAATAATCAGTATTGCCATCTCTAGCATCGATGCAAGCACGAATTCGACGAGGCATGCTATTTATCAAATTGTCAATGTCTTCTTGGGGAACATTTGTCCATTCCTCTAAAACCGCTTGAATAAGTTGCTTAGTGTTACCAGGAGCATTCTGGCAAGCTCTAATCTTTCTTTTTATCTTATCCCATAAGTGCTCTATAGGATTAAGATCCGGTGAGCAAGAAGGCCACTCTAAAACGGCAATACCTTCCGTTTCTAAGAAACATTTTGCAACTCTGCTGGTATGTGGAGGGATATTATCTTGCATAAATAAAAAAAAATTGCCAAAACCACCTCGCCAGAGCCTAACTACAGGTTGCAATACCAAATCTACATACCTTTGACCTGCTAGGGTTTGTCGAATTGGAATTAAAGGAGTTCTTTCACCAATCATAATTCCACCCCAAAACATTACAGTACCTCCTTTGTATTTCGGGATAGGTTTGGCAGCACGAAGTCTAGCTTGTCTCCCTCTACCTCTTAAAATGCGAATCCGCCGGTCATCGGGTCGTAGTCCTATTCTGGTTTCATCCGAACATTTTTCCAATTTTCAATATCCCAATTTTCATGCTCCAAACACCAATTTAAACGGTAAATTTTATGTTGCCTTGAAAGTTCTGGAACCCTTAAATGTCTTCTGCTAAATAATTCCCGAGCGCGAAGTCTTCTTCTAATAGTTTCGACAGAAACACTCACACCCGTAGCTTGTAAAAGTTGCCTTTGAAGCTCTGGATGAGATGTTGTGGGATTTCTTGTTGCTATTTGAGCTAAAAAGCGATCCTGCCCTTCAGTAGTTGCTCTTTCACGACTTCTCCTTGGTCTGTTTTTTAAGGTTCCCAATTCCAGAAATCTTGAATATGTTTTTGAAACAACACCTTGTGTAACCCCCACCGTTCTAGCTATCTGCCTTTGTGACATGCCTTGTTCTGCCAGAGCAATAATTCTTCCCCTCTAAACTTAACCGATAGCCCAATGTATGGCGTTCTTGTTTAGTTTTCAAAAATAAATAAATTATAAATTTGATGCGACTTGCAAGTGAAACAGTAAAATCGACACTGCTAGGTAAAACATTATTATTTATTATTAATCTGCCTGTCCTTGAGAGTAAATACTTGTACTTTTTTATTGCTTGCAACAAAAAATATCTTACTAAAATATTTCGTATTAATACAAGGTGATTCCATATAAGTTTGGTTGTGTGTACACGACTGGTCATGTCTTTCTTCGGTGCGCACATTTTGACATGCAACCGAAAATCCGAAGCAAAGCCTCGAGTTAAAGAAAAAACGACAATAATTTTTCCGCACTGAGTTCACCAGACGTGTATATTGATTAACGAATTTAATAGCCAATCTTTTAATCGCCAAAATTTTGGAGAACTTCACTCGATCTTTGATGGTCAATCAAGTACCGAATTACCTGAGTTGCCTACAATACTATAACTCAATCAGCTTCACTCTTCTGTCCTCCAATTCCCTTGATTGTCAACGAATGTTAAACTCCAAGAAATAAACCAATCTAGGTAAAACTCAATTTGTGTTCTTCCAAGAATCTCAGTACGCACCAGCACACAGTGTTGCGTGGTATAGGGGTAATTGGACAAAATTAAAATAAGCTGTTAAAATAAAAAAGTAAACTTTGTATTTTATTTTTTTTAACTCTTTTGAAGTTTTTTACTAAAATAATGTTAAAAATATAACAAGAAGAGTTTGCTCACAACTTTCCTCGCCCAAATTAGAAAAGCAATTAATAATAAAATAACTGAATTAATTTATATTTGTCTCATAACAAACAATAAAATAAAAGTATTTGCTCAAAAAACAAGCTTTCAATAATTATATGCTAAATATTACACACTACAAATTAAACAAAAGTATTTGCTTAAAAATATTGAAAAAAAAAACAAGTCTTCAGTGTACTAAATATTACATTACCTCTATTTTTCATAAATGACAAAAAGTTCAGAAAAATAAGTCAAAAATCTAGTCAGACTGATCATCATCACTACTTGAGGAACTAGATAGCTCTAAGCCAAAAACAGATTCTACCAGTGTGTTCTGAGAATTCTCAATAATTATATACTCTTTTATTTTATTATCATACAAAATATTTTTATTTTTTTTAGTAGATTGTCTATAAGAAGATAATTCTGGGTCAGAGGTCAGTAAAAGAGTTGAAATTATATCGGTGTTGGCATTTACCCGTGAAGTTTTTCGGCTGTTACATAATCTGATTTTTCTGAATTCTGTGTCTTGCTTCTAAAGCATCTTCCGCAAGTTGCCCAATAGGCAATTCAAAAAAATCAATTATGTCACAGCCATGCACAAGAACTTTGTGCACCGAACGTGGCATATAGTACCAGCTATATAAATGTAAGTATAACCTACGAGTGTCATTTAGCAAAATGCGAAAATTGGTTATATCGATGTTACAACCAGACGCCAAAATTCTTAAAATTAAATGAAATTTTTCAATTAGTTCTTTATCGATTCCGGTTATTTGAGAGCTTAAAACAGGATTTTGAAAAAAACGCCTGGCAGTATTGCCATCATTTGTGGAGCCATATCCTGGCTTTGGCTTATCAACTATAAGACCCATTTTGCTCTTAAAATTCTCCTGGATGGTCCTTTTTGTGTTTTCTGTAATTGCTTTATTTTCTGCGCCTTTCACTTGCCAAGTTTTAATTGGCAACCGGTATGCAATATGCAACAAACACTCAAAGAACCTGATCCAGCAATGGAGAGTTGATATGCCAAAACGATAGTTTTGGGTTACTGGAGATTTATCTAAAACCGTATCAGAGTTCATTTCTTTGGGAGTGGCTCCACAAATGATGCATTTTGAACATGAGTTTGTTTCGGACAAAATATTTGCTATACTTCCATCAAACATAGTCAAAATCATCTCGTAGGAAATACTTAAATCTTTATTTTCAATTGAAGTAGTATAAACTTTCAACTCGTTTACAGACATAACCATGGCATTTTCTTCTTGACGAACAACTTCAGGATTTTCTTTTATAAAAGCGAACTTGATGGGTCTGCAGTAAAACGTAGAATTTGTTTTTGGGTTAGACCAGATTACATTATTGCAGCTATCAACTAATTTTATTGGAACCAATGCTGTTAAAAACATATATTCATCTGTATTAGATGCCGATTCAAATTTTTGCTTATATAGACTGTGTCCCGAGCTGCCATCGAAACCCCACTTACAAATAAGTTTTAGATTGAACACTTGACAAATATTTAAATTTGAAATATTAAGGATACTGTCTGTTGTTTTTTGTAACAATTCTTGAAGACCAACTTCTGCAGATATTTCTGTTACGGTAATATTATTAGGTAAATATTTTTTTTTTGTTTGCAGTAAGGCACGGTAACTCGGGAAGCAATCAGGATGTAGCGCATTTACAACAGAACGTAAAGTGTTGTATTTTCTAACTGACAGATCAATATCATAAAAAAGAGCCAGTGCTTGCTTAGTACTCAAACATTTTTTTTCAGAAGAAAATTTTTCATTAGAAGAATCCATACAGTGTTCTGTAGCGAAACGCAATTCTTCAACGGTATAGTTTTTTAGCAAAGGCTCTACTCTCCGTTTCTTTGTTTTTAAAGAAGAGTCTTCGAATGATTTTCGAGGCCTTCCGACTAAGTTTCTTTCTTCTACATGACTAAGTGAAAGCCCTTGGTTAACTTCAGTTATATCAACAGTGATAGATCCACTTAGCCATTGGCTGTGATTTTTTTCTAACTGGCTGCGGGTTCGATGACTTTTCTGCCATAAATCCTTCATTTTTATACAAAACAAATGACTTTGGTCAATTAAATGGCTTTCTGTTTCACTGCAGATATCTTCATCAAGATTTAATATTGATTTGATTTTCAAAAAAATATTTTTTTCCTTATCATTTTGATTGCTTACCAACCATTCTTCAAATAAAACTCTTTTTGGTATAGTGTAAGCCATATCTAAAAAAAATAAGAACTAAAAAAGGGGCAGTTTGGGGCAGGAAAACAACATAGTGTAATAAAGTACACTAGTTGAGGTACTAATATACAAAAAATTGTCGAGGACATATGCGGACATTTTTTTAAAAGTTTTCTCAAAGATAGCTTAATATTAAAATATTGCTATTTTTTCATTTATTTAGTATTTAATATATTAAATAAGTGAGTATAAATCAGTACATACCTATATGTAACTAAGCACCTTTGGTCACTATAACACAATATAATATTTTCTACTTATACGCACAGAACCGGAGAAATACTTATTTTAAAGTGTGGGTATTTTATATGGCGACAAAATAAACAAATTAAATGATAAAGTTTCGGAGCTCCGTTGCGTTGTTTACACGCATTTTATAAAAAAAAAAATATTTGTGATAAGTGTCTGCAGCTATTTTGTAAATAGTACGGTACTTAATTTTATTATCGACCGACTATTATTTTTGGACTTTTGTCCATTAGGCGCAACACTGTGCAGCAGTGCCTTCTCTCAGACGTTTGCAAGTACTTTGGAAAGGAAAACAACAGCGCATTGGAGATGGAACAACAAGAAGTCTCTAAACCAGTGGTCAATCCATAAGGCTGAAGTGGAGATTCCTTGTAAGTAGCAACACTAGAGAAATAGGAAGTTCTTAGAAGCAACCTACAGCAGTTTGGTTTATTTTTCCAATCAACTTCCAACCAAAACTAATTCACTCCTCGGATAAACAGGTTTGCTTAAAAAAAAATTAACTTATTTCCTCTGACCATTCTTCTTTCTCTTTTTCCTTGATGTGGCACCTAAGAATATGCCCTTTCATTTCATCTTTTCTGTTAGCCGAATACTTGCACAGGTCACACTTAAACCGTTTCCCCTTGTTGGGTAAATGTATAAGCTTATGCCTGTTCATGCAACTCTTATAAATGCTTTTAAAATTGCACAATTTACATGTGAACACGTCAGAATGCTCGATATTATCGTGGCTCAACTTGTGCACCTCCACTTCGCTGATGTGAAACGATTTAAAGTTGCAAATCTCACATATGTACCGGTCGCCTTTTTTCAATGGGGTTTTCTTCGTCTTTTCTTTCGAGGGTAAGGCGACTCCCTTCTGATGAACTCGGAATAAATGCGTCTGTAGCGAATATTTAATTTTCGTTTCGAATGTACAATGAAAGCATTGGAAGGATTTAGTTTCGATGCCCATTTCGGATGCATGTTTTCGGCGCATATGTTTTTTCACGTAATTAGGATAACTCGATGTGAATCCGCACAGAAGGCATTTTTTTCCATCGCTCGAAATGAACTTGTAATCATAATGGTTATAAAATGATTTTTCGTAGTAAGGAGCCGGTTCTCTGGAAGACCCTCCTTGGTAATTACCGTCTGTATGCAGTAGCACGTGAACTTTTAAATTGTGCTTAAAACGAGACGTGTAAGGACATTGGTAGCAACGGAACAGGTTTTCTTCTTGCGGCGGTTTGTGACGCAAATAGTGTCTTTTCAGCGAATGACAATGTTGCGTTTCGAATAAACATTCTTTACATTTGAAGGCGGCATCGATATTTTGAAGTTTTCTTGACTTGTAACGATGTTTTCTCAGGTGGGTGTTAAAGTCGTTTTTTGTATTCGATTGGAAGTCGCAAAACTGACACTGGAATCTGCCGGTTCTATCGTGGGTGGACAGGTGTTCTGTTATATCCTTCAGAGACGTACTTTGAAAGTTACAAATGATGCAGGGGTAGATTTCCTCTTCTTCTACTAATTCTATTTGGTGATCTTCAGGTCGGTATCTGAAAATGTGTAAAGGAGTTGTTAGAGTGTTTAATTTAGTTATATGTATACAATAGAATGCAAAAAATAAATGGAAGTGGAATGTAGAATTATGTATAGATTAGTACAGCCAGTTTTTTTAGGAGTAATAGGAAAACTGAATTAATGGGAGATCATTTGGGAAGTGTCCAAATTGCTAAGATTATTGATAGTCAAGTCAAGCTTTATTATCTAAGATTTATTACATCTTGTTGACACAGCTGCAATAAAGTGTATAATGTATCAGTAGTGTGTGTCATAGGACAGCTCTCTTTAAATAAATAAATGTATAATATCACTTTACTCACATACCCTAATAATATTGTTATACATAAGGCTGATTTATATTAAAAAGTACGAGAACATTATTTTGCAATAGTGCCAACATAGTTCCAATAAATATCACAGTCACAAATCAAGTGAAACCGAACTGAAAGTATTCCTCCAGAATATAAAATGCACAGGATAATAAATATTTTTCACTCCTTGCCTAAATTTAAAGTAAGAATCAAGGTTTTTGATGTTTAGGTTTGGTTGTCAATTTTTTTCCTTATATACCAAAAAGAATACCTTGATAACTCAGATATCGGGAGAGGTAAGGGAATATTACCCAAATTTGTATAATTTGTGTTGCATTGTGTAGGTTTAAAGTGGACAATAGCAAATGTTTGTATTTACCAGTTAAGCACAGAGATTTTAAATAGATGATTGAAGGCAGGGTTAAAATACCAAGAGAAATAAACAAGGACTGTTGCTTAATAGAAATGAACAAAGTTTGTATTAAAAAAAGGTTAAGACAAATGGACTATTTTTGACTAAAGAAGAAGCTTTATGGTCTAAAAGTTGAGCATTTTAATCATCTTCAAATGTTGTTCGAAAACATTTTCTATTATCCTTCTTTGCATCTAACTCGCACAATCCTACTTTATTGGTCTTTACTGTGTTAAAGAAATATTAATTTTTGGTAAATCTCACAATCTCCCTCCACTTGTTTATTAAACATAATTCAACTGCAAGTATGGACTATTTCTTTACTATTAATAATTTTTGGTAGCAAGCTATCATTTGAACATTGAAAGTTCTATTCAAATTAATTTGCTCTTTGTTTCTACATGTAGTAGATTATTCATGCTTTGCCGTTAAGATCTTGTATGATGGTGCATTGCCAAAATCAGAGTATGAAAGCCCCTTTTATGATAATAATAATAATAATAATAATAATAATAATAATAAATCGTCTTTTATTAATCATGCATATACATTACACAGATTTAAATGTTTTATAGGTATATACATATAAGATTAAGGTTAAAGAATACAAATGGCGAAGTTTAGCCTTAGGCTACTCTTACACTTAACCATCCCTATTCTAAATCAAAAAAGAAGTGAAAAGTAAACATAATTCATAATGACACTAAGTATTTTGTAAATTTAACAAATAAGTTTTAAACTGAGACCTAAAGCCGTTTAAACTAATATCTCTTAAATAGGGATCTAAGGAGTTATATAAAGATACTGCATTATAGGTAAAACCTCTTTGAAAGAGTGCTGAATGATGTTGTGGCATAGTAAAGTGATTTCCATAACGAAGTTCACGGTTATGAATAAATGTTCGAAATACTAACTTTTCCCTCAAATATACAGGAATATTTGATATTAACAACCTCATTAGAAAAGTAGCAAAATGATGCTTTACCACACCCGACATATTTAACCAATTTAATTGTTTAAATTCTGCTGAGACATGATCATATCTCCTCAGACCAAATATGAAGCGACAACAGTTATTTTGCACAACTTGCAATCTATTTTTTGTCACTAAATCTAAACAGGGGTAGTACACTATATTACAATAATAAAAAATTGGCAAAACCAGAGATTCACAGAGTTTTTTCCTAATATTAAAGTCTAAGATAAATCTGTTGGCATAGAGAACTTTCATTTTTACATAACTTTTTTGAAGTAACTTATTCACATGATCTCTGAACCTTAAATCAGTATCAATGATAAGCCCTAAGTTCTTCGCATTTTTAGAAAATCCCAAAGTTGTGTCGCCCAGTTTCAGGTGCACCCTACCTTCTAGCAGTTTTCTTCGCTTTTCTGAACAAAAGAGAAGTACCTCTGTTTTTTCAGGATTTATCTTTAAGTTATGTTCTCTTGAGTAATCATTGATGGATTTTAGATCGTCATTGAGAGATGCTTCAGCTTCTGCTGGTTTATTGGGGTCAAAATAATGCAAAACCTGTTTATCATCTGCATATGACTGTGAATCTGAATTTTTGATTACCTGGAAAATGTCAAAAATGTATATTAGAAACAAAAGTGGTCCAATTATAGATCCTTGTGGTACACCAGATATCACAGTCTCAGCAGAAGAAAACTTGTTACCAATTTGTACGCGCTGTTGTCTATCTGTCAGGTAGCACCTGAAAAAGGAGACAGAGCATTCGTCAAAGCCCAGATATTTTAGTTTAGCACACAGTAAATCATGGTCTATCAAAAGCTTTAGAGTAGTCCAGGGAGACTAGGACAACCGCAATATTTTTGTCTAATGCCCTTATTATGTTGTCAGTTAAGTTCAGAAGAGCAGTAGTAGTACTATGTCCAGACCTAAAGCCTGACTGATGAACTGGGAGCAAATTATTAAGATTAAGGTAATTTAATACTTGTGTGTGAACAGTTCTTTCAAGAATTTTAGATAGGACAGGCAACAGGCTTATGGGACGAAGTTCATTCACAGCAGTTACTTTTCTGGTCTTAGGAACAGGAAGAATTATGGACTTTTTCCAGTCCTCTGGAAAATACCCAGCTTCTAGGCAAGAATTAACAATATGTGTCAAATGAGGTAGGATAGCAGGAAGGCTAAGCTTTATCATAAAAAGTGTCAAATTGTCATGACCAGAAACATTGGACTTAATGGAATAAATATTTTTTTTCACTGAACTGGAATCTATCATATTAAATTGAAAGTGCAAGTTATTCTTAAGTTTATTTGTGTTATAGAAATGTATTTTTTGGTCACATTTATTTGATTTTTTAAATACACTCAAAAAGTAGTCATTTGCACTATCAGGATTAACAGAGTCAAGTGGAAATTCACTATTAGAAGTTTTTGAGCTTACATTTACATTCATATTTTTAAGATTTTTCCAGAGTAACTTACTATTTTTTTGTTGTTCCAAAAAACTTAAATAGCCCTTTTTTTCCCTTCGAATAGAAGCAAGTGCAAAGTTTCAAGCCCGCTTATAAGCTTCAAAATCAGCTAATGACTTTGATTTTTTATATTTTAAGTTAGCCTTATCACGTTCCTTTAATATGGCCTCTAGAGCTGGTGTAAGCCAAGGTGCTGGGGGTTTATTAACGCGGACGGTCTTTATTGGTACATGTTTGTCAAATAATTTTATTAGGTTCTGTGTCAGAAATTGTACTTTGTCATCTATATTTGGAAAATAATATATGTTATCCCAGGGTATTTGTAAAAGCTCTGTATTAAAAAGGTTTTCATTAAAATGTTTGTAACTGCAGAATGATATTATTTTCTGGACTCTTTTAAGATTTGGTAAGCGTATATTACAAAATGCCAACTTATGGTCACTTATCCCGATAGCAGAGATGGTGCCAACATCCATAACAGCATCTGCATCACTAAAAAATATAGGATCTAGTAATGTTGATACTCTATCAGTGACCCTTGTAGCCTCATCAACGGTCTGAGTGAAACCAAAAACATCAAATATGTCGGATATTGGATTATTGCTGTTAAAAAAATTAATATTTAAATCCCTTAGAACCGTTACATAGTCGGAGGTTGATATTATTTCTGGTAGAATATTGTCAAGTGCATTTGCACAAGCCCCAATATTATTCATAGTACGATATATGATAACATTGAGAAAGAAAGGAAAAAATGAGATGCTCTATGATGAGATGCTTAAGTTTGTGTTTTAAATTTGCCCTATGGCCTAATTTAAATTAATAAAGTTTTCTTCTACTAATATTTTGCTGGGCCTTAAGTTGTTGCCTTACAGGCTTAAAAAATGACTATACTTGGACAAATTTTTATGTGAAATTCAATAGAAATACATCTCGGTAATATAACCTGATAATTAGGTTTCAAGATTTATTCAAGGAGTATCACCTTGACTTACAATTTCTTGTGTCACTCTAATTATAATTTTAATTTGACTTGTTTGGCCCTATATCACTTAAACCATATGTAAATTTTACTTTCTAAATAGTGTTAAGAGCCTGCGGTGCCATTGCATTCAAGTATATGTGTCCAAAAGTTCTCTCTATTCATTACTTACATTTCATCAAAGTTTTCTTCAATTTCCACATCAGGGTCTAACTTTTCGACTTTTAACTGAAACGTTTCATAGAATTCATCGTCACTTTCATTCGCTTCATCTTCCTCGGGCCCCATTTGGTAATCTACGTTTAAATTTTCAATTTTGAATAATTCTATCAGTGGTTGTTCTTGATCCATTCTGGATGATGTGCCTTATTGAGTATGACTATAATTACACTTCCTTAATAGAAAACGGTCCTTAATCGCTTAATATAACAATAAAACTAAATTAACAACAAATAATTAATAAACTAGAAAACAATAACATTGTAACCATAACCCTAGATAAAATAATCGGGCGTGTTTTCTTTAGTCATACGTGAAAGGTTAAGTATACGTGCGTCTTCATACGGAGTTTAAGCCGTGGATACATTTTGAGCAAGTTTTAAAGCCAAATATTATACCTTTATTTACTGCCAATATTAAACTTAGGATCCTATAAACTTCCAACTTTATTCGTAATTAAAAATATTTAAGATATAAGGAAAACAAAGAAACCGAGCGTCAACGCAACTGTAACTTGTTACTTGACACACACGTATGATACGGCCTTAAGGGATCACGCGCCTTGTCACTTGTCATTTGTTCCAAGTTACGTCAAACGTCACTCAACCGTCAACACTGAACTTCATTAGCATTAGAACTTTTTCAATTTTATAGAAGTAAAAATGGCAGATCCCGAGTTGAATGTTGATAGTCTTATTCAGCGATTATTAGAAGGTAAATTCCAATATTTTATTATACTAAGAACACAGGGCTTCGGGTCTTATTATAATTCGTCGCCACGTAATTGTCGTCTTTATGGCCCTCCATTTACATTTTTACAACATCAATTTAGGTGCCTTTGTCACCCCCCAAATCAATAGGTCAAAAATAAATATCGAAAATATTTTTAAACTAGCGGTTCCTAGTTCGCTTATTTTTAACATAATATAGTACGTAAATAGATTGTTTACATATTCGTATATGTATATTACCTGGGTGTATGTTATGCCTATTTGAAAAATGTTAAAAATACACTCATTACACAGGAAGAATTAAACTTGTTTGTTTGAAATGTTTAAATAGGACACAAGAGCAAGGGTTCAGAGCTAGTAGAATCTCAGGCTGATTCGAAGAGGAAGTCTGGCTTTAAAACAATATTTATGTCTAATTCTGAAAGTAAGGTATATGCTTCGTAATTTATACATCTTTGTTTAATGCTAGTGTAAGCCATGCAGTCATTAGTAAGTTTATGCTAGGCTTACCAATGAGGCTATATTTAGTAATAAATTGAAAGAACCATCCATTTTTCATTAGATAATTAAAACTCAAAATCTTCAGTAAATTATGAATTTTTTTAATGGTTGAATGTTTTGCCATACTGTAATTTAGAATTTATTGTAATGAAGTTTAATTTTATTAGAAGTTGTATAAGTAAAATGTTTTACTTTGTACTTTAACATTCTGCATTTACAGTGTTATTGTTATGCCAAGCATTCAAATCATGTACATACATCACAATAATAAAATCATTCTTACATGAAATATAAGATTGTTAAGAAAATTGGGAAAAAAAAATGCTGTAACCAAAATTACCTTAGCGATCCAAATTTTTGACTCAGAATCACATTTTTATACTCAAATATAACCTCATTAATGTGGCTATAAAAATGTGAAAATTCTCAGCAGTTCAAAAGTTATAACCAGAAATGTCAGATCATAAATAAAAGTCTTGGGGTTTTAATATGAGTTTCACAAACTTCAAATTTGGTCATTTTTAGACCTTGATGTATAAAATTGCTTCTAGCTTAGGAAGTTTTTGAGCTACAAGAATCGTTGTCATATGAAATTATTGGGTAAAAAATGCCTTTTCTTTGTCTCAAAACTTTTAAGAACATTTCCGTTATTCAGTTAAAATATTCTTGAGAATAGTGAAAGGTTGTTGAGAAAATTGCCAAAAAAAATGTCCCGACTAAAATTGTGCCCTAGCCACCCAAATTATTAACTGAGAATCATATTTTTATCCTCAAAAACATCCTCAGGAATGCTGCCGTAAAAATGTGAAAAAATTGTGGGAAAATTCTTTGTAGTTTAAAAATTACAACCAAAAATGTCAGCTAATAAACTCTTTGAATCCCACCTTCGCTACGGTATAAAATATTCAAAATATATTTAAAATATTAATATTCAAAAATGGGCCATTCAATATATATGTGGGGCTAACCCCTGGAATTCATGTCGTCCTTTATTTCACCAAAATAAAATACTAACTCTCCCATGTCTGTATATTCTTGAGACTGCTTGCATAATCTAAGTATAGAGAAAGGTTCATGGTCAGGAGTGCTCGGTACCCAAGCAGGAATCAGATGATTTTGCACCTTCCTCGACCTACTTCAGCTTTAACAAAAAAATCAATTTTTTACGACAGTATTTCTATCTTTAATCATCTGCCTATCATTATTAAAAACTTAACTTCGCCTAGGATTTTCAAAAAACATTTAAGGAGATTGCTTGCTGCTAAGACCTATTACTCTGTTGAAGAATTTTTTAATGATATACTTTAAGTGACTGATTATATATATAAGATCAATGCTTATGTTTTTGTATGTATGTTCGTATTTTAGATTTGTGTCTTAAATATTTCTTTTTAAATTTTATACTTGTAATTTGTAAGTTTTAATTTTTCTAGCTTTGTTAAAAACATTTTAATGTTATAATAATAAAGCAATATTTGACTTTGACTTTAAACTGAGTATGAAACTTTTGCAACAGTACCTTAAATATGTCACACTTCTCAAGCTGTTTTTAAGAACAGGCGGTAGCTTTTCATTAGTCAGTGTAAATAGAATCAACTTAGTTACTGCCCTCAGCACAACCTCTTTAAAATGAACTATCCATAAACACACAAATTTCTTATAGTAACTCTGCCAGTAATTGAATTGAATTTAGACTTGAGACTTTTTATGGCATTTGTTTATGGGCCAATATTCTCATTTGCTACAATAACCACCCTTCAATAGATTTACCCACAGATCTCTTTTTCTTCTAGGGGTATATTGACACTATATTCTCATTTATATTGAAAATATCATGATTGTGCCTTTTAATATAAATAAGGATTCATGTTTATTAAGGAAAGTGAGGTCCTGGATTTTTTTAAATTGATAATTTCATGAAGTAGGCTATTGACTAATGTAAGCAAACCCACTGGTTATTAACACTGGATGAAATTTGTAAATAAACTTAATAAACTATGTGTAATTGAATTTTTATAGTTCGAGGATGTCGACCAGGAAAATCGGTTCACATGACGGAAGCAGAGGTGAGAGGCCTCTGCTTAAAATCAAGGGAAATATTCCTGCAGCAGCCCATATTGCTGGAACTTGAGGCTCCGTTGAAAATCTGCGGTAAGTATAATTCTTGGTTTAAAAAATGCGTTGATTTATTATGAGTTCCTGTGATAATTACAAACTTAGTTGCTGGGATGTGCTTATGATGATAATAAAAAAATATTCAAGTAATCTTATGAGCTTTATTAATATTGTGAATAATTCATGCCGAATGGTTAATTAACTGGAAGTGAAGATTTATTATTAGTCAGTTTTATTATTAGAAAAAATATTAGAACAATATTTTTTTGTTGTTATTAAAAATCAGGGTGATCCAACGTTGACGTCCAAAATATGAAAAACAAGGTCAATTTAATCTAGCTTGTTGTCCCATATGGTATAAATTAGCATCATAATGTTAAGTGTTAATGAAACATTATTCATCTATAAATTCCTCAAATATCATGTTTATTAAAGGAAAAGAACTTTGTTTTCATTTTATTATAGTGATAAATGCTTATTCTGGTAATCTCATTTTTTTAAAACAACATAATATTAATTTTTCATTACTTTTCTTTATAAGTCTATGAAAATGTTAAAGTGGTCTTGAATCAATGCAATGATATAAAATCTTTCACATTAAAGTACCATTAACTTACCTTGCAATAGAATCTTATATCAATGACCTATGAGACTTTTGCCTGGATATAAATTAAGGGACTTGGAAGTATTTCTTTGATTCTTATAATTGTTTGGCAAGTTAATAGAGGACCTTTTGCAACATTTTGGGAATTAGGCTTCATAACACTAGTTTTTAAGTCAAGGGATACGTCGCAAATAACCAATCATAGACCCATAAGCATTTTAAGTTGTATTCCCTAAGTTTTCGAGAGCCTAGTCTGTGATTTTCTATCAACAGTTTGGATTTATTCCCCCTATGTTTAGTTGAACTTAACTTACTTAACATCATTGGAACATGCACTTTATATGGAATTCTCCAAAGCATTTGAACAAATTAACCATGCAATCTTATTAACATAGAACACATATGGTGTAACTGAACAACTTTGGCACTCAGTCATTTCTCTTCTAAAGTCACATTTGGCAAATAGGACCCAGGTTGCTATAGTGAATGGCAATCCAGGAAACAGTTTAGTACAACCACTTGTTTTGTAAATCTTATGAATGATACCAAGTATTATGAAGAACAAAACCAATTAACAGCCTTATTTTTATTGGATTGCCTTGCTGAAATCCTACCTGACTAGTAGGTTTCAATGCATGGAAATTGATTCTCATCCCTTATACTCAAAATCTAAATTTATTTGTGTTATTATTGGTGTACATCAGGGGTCTCTTTTAGGACCATTATAATATGTAGGTGATATGAAAAATACTATATCTCATCCAAAACGACAACAATATTGATGATTCTCAGATTTATACATGATTCTCATTAAAATCCTGACTATATAACACAGTTGAATTATTGTGACTTAAATAACTTACATATACACAAATCAAAATGGTCTAGGGAACACATACAAATATGTTAATATTTTTGAGAAGATTGGAAAAAAGTTAATTATTGCAATTTTTTTACATTATTCAAATAAAATAACAATATAATTATTAACTTTTTTTTGTAGATTATAATTTACTCATAATTTAGGGCCCAAATAAAAATAAAGAACAAAATCCCATTTATTACTGTTTATTAAAAAAAATAAAAATAAAAGTTTACCAAATACAAATTAAACTAGTAGCCAGATGGTCCACCTCTATTGTTTATACTTTGGCATCGCCTAGGCATACTTAAAATTAAGTTATTAATTAATTCTTGGGGCAATCCTCCCAAACATGTGTCACAGCAAGACGAAGCTCCAGAGCGCTTTGAAAAAAGTCAAATTGTTGAAGAAGTTGCCTTTTTAACCAATCCCCAAAATAGCTCAATTGGATTAAGGTCCGGTGAGGTAGAGGGCCAGGGTAGAAGATTGATTTGATTTTCCTCAATAGCGATTCGTACAAGCCGTGCTCGATGTGGTGGGGCATTATCTTGTTGCAACAACGAATTTGGGCCCATTTCACATAAATCTGGAACAATTACAGCCAGTAGTATGTTATCCCTATAACTTATTCCAGTCATTGTATTTTCCACAAAAATGAGGTTCATTTTTCCGTCAAGTCTAATGCCACCCCAAAACATTAGTGATCCACCACGTTGCCTTACTACTTCCCGGGCATGACGCAAACGACTCATTTCCTTCCTCTCTCCAGACACGAATTCTACCAGAATCAGGATAAAATGAAAATCGAGACTCATCCGTAAAAAGAACTGTGGCCCATCTTTCTTGATTCCAATTAACATGTTCTTGGCACCACGTTAATCTTGCACCTCGATTTCCTAAAGTTAACCGAGGAACCGAGGAAGGTTTCTAATAGTTTGACCTGAAACCTCGACGTTATGCACTCGTGAGAGCTGCTGAACCAAAACAGAGGCTGTTACCGTGGGATTTCTTTGAGCTTGCAAAGTTATAAAACTATATGCCGTTCTCTAACATCATTTGTCTCTCTATATATTGTCCACAAACGGTTAATTACACTGGAAGATGTATCCAAAGCTCTTGCAACGTCTCTTTGACTTGTTCCTGCCTCAAGCATTCCGACTGCTCTTAGCATTTCCTCTCGAGTTAAATGTCGTCTTTCCATTTTTATTGAATAAAAACTAAATCACAATTGTTCGGTTGGAACCACAGAAAATGCGATATTGCGTTAGAATTTAAAAATGATAATCTGCGTTATTTTCGACAAAATGTGCAAGTAGCAAAAAACGCTGTTCTGGTATGATTTTTTGTACCCAAATATTTATTTTACTTCGTTGGTTTCCGTATGAAAATATAAATATATAAAAATTTATAAGGCGAAAAAACCTATTTTTCTAAGTGTTCCTTAGACCATTTTGATGTGTACATATACTAAGGCTCATAATTTGAAACTATAAAAGGCATCAAAATCATGTCGTTTGTTTCTAGGATCCAGTCGAAATAACAGAGATCATGTTTCTCAAAATTTTCTGGTTAAAATAGACAATACAGTAGTACCTGTGGTTAATGAAGCAAAAAACTTGAGTATTATTGATAATATACTAATAATATATATGTTTTAATGGGCTTGACCGATGGATAAATAAATAAATTTTCCAGGCGATATCCATGGGCAATACACAGATCTGCTGAGGTTATTTGAATACGGCGGTTTCCCGCCGGAGGCAAACTACTTATTCTTAGGGGACTACGTTGACCGCGGCAAACAGTCCCTCGAAACCATTTGTCTGCTCTTGGCGTATAAAATCAAATATCCGGAAAACTTCTTTTTGCTAAGGGGCAACCACGAGTGCGCCTCGATCAATAGGATATACGGTTTCTACGACGAGTGCAAGAGAAGGTACAACATTAAACTGTGGAAAACCTTCACCGACTGTTTCAACTGTCTACCGATTGCCGCGATTATCGATGAGAAGATCTTCTGTTGTCACGGCGGACTCAGTCCCGATTTACAAGGAATGGAACAAATTCGGCGCATTATGAGGCCCACTGATGTTCCAGATACCGGTAAGCTATTTTTCCACAATATAAAACAGTTCATAAAGCTTACCTTGAATACCTAAAAACTTTCCAGGTCTATTGTGTGACTTACTGTGGTCAGATCCGGACAAGGACGTACAGGGTTGGGGCGAAAACGATCGCGGTGTTTCATTTACTTTCGGTGCGGACGTGGTGAGCAAGTTTCTCAATCGGCACGATCTCGATCTGATTTGCCGCGCGCATCAAGTCGTCGAGGACGGCTACGAGTTCTTCGCTAAAAGACAACTCGTCACCCTCTTTTCGGCACCGAATTACTGCGGCGAGTTCGATAATGCCGGTGGGATGATGAGCGTCGACGAGACGTTAATGTGCTCTTTCCAGGTAAGATTTTAGATTAATCCTTACTTATTCAGCACAAAAAGTGCAAAGATTACAAAGTCAAAACACCAAGATAAAAAAAAATCTTAAGCTTCTAGAATCGACCTATACTAGAATCTTTTTTCATTATTGTACCTAAATATATCTATATTGTCCGTAGTTGGTTCGATGTTAATCATGGTAAAATAGTTGTTGTAGGTGTGTGGTTCTTTCTCTCTGACTACTTAGCAGGTAATTGCATTTAATTTGCACGTACTAATACAAAATACTAAGGGATTCTTGTCTTCAGACCTTAAGATTGTCGAGTCCAGTCTTTGTTTACGGAAATTTTAGTTTAAAAAATAAGAACTTTGAGAACCCATTTTGAATCTGTTCTAAACGCCTAGCAATGGATACCATATCAAAGAACAATACTCCAAAACACATCTGACAAGACAGTTGTACAGTGACTTAAGGGGTTACGCCACCCCTGGACTTCGTTTTTTTTTAATTTGTTACTTTAGTGTTCGCTTATATTTCTGGATTAAGAAAAGTACAGAATTATAAGTAGATTTAAACAATTTACTTAAAGCCATCGCCATAATAGAGCAAAGTGAAGATCAACATGTAAGTTAAATTTCAGGTGGTTATTATTAACATATGTTGGAGTAATATGATCATACTTGCCACCTCCATAGATATAACGCATACGTGAATTTTTTTTTTGGTATTCTGAATTTAAAAAATTAAAATAGACAACATCACAGTAATCTAACTAAGAAAAATTAAAGATTCAATCTACATCAGTTTGTGGTCAATCAACATATTCTGTGGAAGTAAATGTTTAAATGGATATAGACTTTTTATTTTTAGATATAGTAAAGAATGCATTTTTGAAACGTGACTCAAAATTAAGAGAACTATCAAAAATGAGGCCAAAATTTCTCGTCTACTTGAAATCAGGAAGAGGAACATTATTAATATACAGACTGACAAAATTAAATGTGTAAAATTTTTCCCTGGTACAATCTGATCAATTATGCACAACAACATTAACATTTTGTACGTCTGTACAAAATGTTAATGTTGTTGTGTTAATATCATCATAGTAATACATATGATGATATTACATGTAGGTAGCTGAGACATGAACATGAGAAAACCAGCATTAAAAATAGCATTTCTTTATGAAAAATAAGATACTGCAAGTATGTAATTCAACCAAATGCGTTTTCTGCTAAATCCCGTAAATAAAAATATTTAAAAAAGTCTAAATTACATTCATAAATGAGGTGTGGGTTCAGTTCGTAAACAAAGTGTGGGCTTGAAGGTTGCAGGACACCTTGCATATTAATTCTAATTTTTATTTTTTAGTAAATAATCGAATTAAATTAAGATAGGAGGAGGGTTTAAAAACACTGAAACTTTCTCACGAAAAAGGTAGGTACAACTACAATTGTACCGGGTGGCCAACTAAGAATGGACGTCGGCGATATCTCAGGCCCTAATAGTCGTAGCGCCTTGAAAAAAAAAATTTTGTAATAAAAGTGGCCAAAAAAAAATGCTGGAAATTATTTTGAAGTTTATTGGTCAACCGCAAGAGGACGCCACAGCTTCTTTAAATCTTAAAATTGCATTTTTGCCAAAAAACCTCCAATAATGGACACCTCAAAATATTATATTATTATTCTAGGAAGATTTCCTCACAAAAAAGTTTCTACAAAAATTTCTGTCAGTTGTCAAATAAAGTGGTGGGGGGCGTTTTTAGCTTCAATAAAGAAAACAGCTGAAAATCAGCTATGACTGGACCTATTTTTTTTAAACATATTTTTGTTTTAAGTCTATTGTTGCCTTATTTTTTCAACCAAAAGATAAATCAATTTACTTCTCCTAAAATCCGCTAGAGGGCGATGACTCGTGACTAACCCTTTCTGACGGATTATTTCAAAAAACTCAAATGCAACTATATATATTTTTTTACGTCATTAAAAGCGGGGAAGAAAACCAAAGAAAGTGGTGAAAACGACACTTCGATATCACTTGTTAAACTAAACTTATTAACAAAATAGTGTCCATTCGAAAATAAAAGTGATAAAAATGGCCATAAATTACTATTTGCTTAGACAAGCTGAATAAACTCGTATTAACTAAGTATTTAAAAAAAAAACAAACTCAGTAGTATTTTAGAAAATCCGAGATATAGAATTGATCGTTATACGTTTATTTATACAGGGCGTTAACTAAATATTTTGGGAAAACTGTGCATACAGTTTATAGTTGTTCTATAGGAAAGTTTTGAAAATTTGGCACCATACCCTACCATAGAAAAGTTAATTAAAGATACAACAATAAAATAATTTGACACTTGTAACAATTTTGATGATACCGGATGTATATGAAAACTGGCTTATTTTAAATAGAACACTCTATAATATGTTATTTGATATTTAAATTCTACATACAATTTTAAGAAATCTTAGGTGGTATAATAAATAATATGTTATACACATAATTTATTTAGTGCCTCCCCAAATGTTCAAAATGCATTCCATCATTTTCTATGCACTGAATCATCTTTTGTTCGGTAGACAGAACTGCAGTCTCTACCTCAGCAAATGAGAGAGTCTGCATGCAATCCCTAATCCGGCCAATCATATTTTGTAGCGTCGTAGGTCTTGTTGCAAAAACAATTTCTTTAACTCGACCCCATAAATAAAAATCCAGGCACGTTAGGTCTGGTGATCTAGCCGGCCATGGAAAGGGACCGCCCCGTCCTATCCATCTACCGGGGTAGGTGGCATCTAAAAACTCCCGAACATTTCGGGCGAAATGTGCTGGACAGCCATCGTGCTGGAACATCATTCGTTGGCGAATTTCAAGTGGCACATCCTCTAATAAAATTGGCAATTCTTCCCTTAAAAACTGCAAATAATTTGCACCATTTAGTGCGTTGTTAAAAAAAAATGGGCCGATAATTCGACCTCCTAATATTCCTGCCCAACAATTTAAAGACCAACGGCCTTGATGCTGGACTTCTCGCATCCAGTGCGGATTCGTTGGTGACCAGTAATGAATATTGTGGAGATTCACGCCTCCATTGCTGTGAAATGTAGCCTCATCTGTCCACAATATGTTTGAAAGCACCTGAGGATCCTCTGCAATCATACCCAAAAGCCAGTGACAATGGTCTAGCCTTCGGTCAAAATCTTGTGCACTTAATTCTTGATGCAGGACTAAATGATATGGATGAAACCTGGAACAAGATGATGACTGCTGATTCAACAGAATAGACCAATCTGGTGCTTTTCGTGTAAAATTTAATTAATTTTACATTTAAAGCATCATCATCAAAAAATGAACTCTCATTGGGAAAATTAAGTCTCATCGCGTATAGTGAAGATTAATATCCAAAAGATCGCTTACCTGTACTCCTTAAGAATATTCTGAACAGTAGTTCGACTTACTCATAGGTCGTGCGCTATTGTTCTAGTACTTAAGTGAGGATTAAACTCGACGTAGGCTAAAACATTTATTATGTTGTCTTCGGTGCGTCCCCTGCGTTGTCTCCGAAACACGGGCAGCCGAACGTTTCCAGTCGTTCGCAAACGATGTGTGATTCGAAGAAAAAATTTTGCAGTAGGATGGCGTCTATCAGGATACTGATGCGCATACACCCTTGCAGCAACTGTGACATTTCTCATACATTCAAAATAAGTACCTATTATGTCAAACGCCTCTTCGTTTGTGTAAAGCATTGTTAAACAAAGCAATACGAAAAACAGAGATAAAAAGTTAAGGAACAAAAAACCGAAACAAAACAGGAAAAACTGGAACAATACGAACAACCGGCACAACACGAAAAAGTGAAACAACACGGAAAACTGGAAAAACAAAGTTCACAATACGGCGAACTAACAAGAAAACTATTCGATGTTATTAGCGAGACTTAAAAACGCTTTAACAATCCCAAGAAGAGACGCTAAAATGACATTTAACTGAAATATTTATATATTTTGCTTCAATGGTTACCTGCCACTTTTGTTTCCATAGCCTACTAACTCAACTTTCCTATGCACAGTTTTCCCAAAATAGGCCCATTTGGCAACTTGGTTTAGTTAACACCCTGTATAAATAAACGTATAACGATCAATCCTGTATGTCGGATTTTCTAAAAGAGTACTATGAGTTTGTTTAAAAAAATACTTATATAAAAGGAGTTTATTCAGTTTGTCTAAGCAAATAGGAGTTTTTCGCCATTTTCGTCATTTTTATTTTCGAAGGGACACTTTTTTTTATAACTTTTGTTTAAGAAATGATATCGAAGTGCCGTTTTCACCAGTTTCTTTAGTTTTTTTTCCCGCTTTTAATGACGTAAAAAAATACATATAGTTGCATTTGAGGTTTTTGAAATAATCCGTCAGAAAGGGTTAGTCACAAGTCAACGTCCTCTAGCGGATTTTAGGAAAAGTAATTTTAATTTTTTTTTTGGTTGAAAAAATAAGGCAACAATATACTTAAAAAAAAATATGCTTACAAAAAATCGGTCCAGTCATAGCTGATTTTCAGCTGTTTTCTTTATTCAAGCTAAAAACGCCCCCCACCACTTTATTTGACAACTGACAGAAATTTTTGTAAAAACTTTTTTGTGAGAAAATCTTCCCAGAATATTAATATAATATTTTGAGGTGTACGTTATTAAAAGTTTTTTGGCAAAAATGCAATTTTAAGATTTAAAGAAGCTGTGGCGCACTCTAGCGGTTGACCAATAAACTTCAAAATAATTTCCAGCATTTTTTTTTGGCCACTTATTACAAAAATTTTTTTTTTCAAGGCGCTACGACTATTAGGGCCTGAGATATCGCCGACGTCCATTCTTAGTTGGCCACCCGGTACAAAATATGGAATGCCAGTGTGTAGATTGACTTCATCCCAAGAGACCATACATCATTAGACTCTGGAACATGCCCATGTACGCAATTCTACTAATGTCTGTTGTTGTGTATAGCATTATTTTTCTTAGTAAGAAGTTGACACTTGCTAGTTTGCTATTTAATGATAATATATGCGGTTTAAAAGAGAGCTCCTTATCCAATATAATTAATTCCGATTCCAATGAAGACCATGACTATGTCTCTCATATCATTAAAATTTAGACTCCCTGCGAACTAGTTCATATTTTATAACCTTAAAAGTTAATGGAGAAACATTATTTACTGGTGGCAAATCATATACATATGTCAGAACTGCGACTTTGGTTGTTGCATCGCTGCAACTGCTTTGATTATTTTTTTTTTTTAAACTGCACTTGCCAAACATTTTTTGAACAGTTTGAATATCCCTAAGTCTTTGATGCCACTGAAATTTTGGTGAGCCAACAAAATCATAGATACCACACAACAACTATAAGCAGCTATTGCAAGAATCCAGATTCTGTTTCGCTAGATAATTATTACGTTTTCATAGTGTATTTATACAGATTTGAGATCAATCCTGTTCTCACGACAGGAATCCAAAATCGATGTGAAATCGTTTTGAAAGTTCACCTTTTACCTAGCGTACGTCAAACTGCAAATGCCGGCTGATCAACAGCATCATATTTTAATTTTCTGGTGACGTACATCATCAGACTTGCAAATATTAACATTGAAAATTGGAAAAATACATAATATTTCACTTACCGCAACCTATACAAACACAACCATTGGATCTACTATTACTAGGACCAGTTTAAGGTACAGGTGGTCAAAAGTATTCAGTGGCATGGCTTTTTATTGCCTTATTAATCTTCATCGCCTGCCAAAGCAATAAGAATCTTCAGTCTGACATTTTGTCCTGGCGAGAAAATGTGTCTAAAAGATGGTTACCGAATTCTGATTTACTGTTAACGATGTAAGTGTTAATGTGTTTTTCTGACTGATATTTCTGTTTTTTTCTTTGTTTTTAGTCAACACTTTCCTACCAGATTGTCCAATATATACAGCTGGACATTCTTGATTTTATATGCTCCAGATCTAGCTTGTCCTTAACCGCGACAAGGTGGTCAAGTATGACAAAACTCTCTGTGTCACTCACTTTCGTCCTTTCGTGCAAAATGTATATTGCCTAACAAATCTGTAACATATTCTGTCTATTGTTCCAACTGGAAAATTGTTTGATTAAGTTCTTTATTCATTGCTTCCCTTGACAAGGGAATATTAAGTAACGGTACAGTAAAGAGCTGACGCGAGCAAATTTATGGGTTATCGGAGAATTAGAATTGGCTTGCACGACATTGTCTGTAGCGCTGGATTTTATGTAAATTTCTAAGTCTATAAATACTATTGTTTTTTCTTATCATAATATATTCATTTATAACCAAAAGGCCAGGCTAAGATCATGAAAACTAATAATGTACGAAGACCACCTTAGAAATTTTAAACCAGATTGTGCATTATGATTTTTTGTGATCATGATATATTATAATAATAATAATTGACACTTTATATTTCCTCATAAGATATTACATATGCTCACTCATAGATATGGATAAGTTTACATTATAAATATAAATACAAAGAAAAAAAAATCCATCAGTGTGTATTAATTCAGCATGTAACTGTAAAGGGGAAATAAAGGTCATGTTTCAACTACCCTCAGAAGAAGGAGCTGCTAGGACCTTGGATATTTCATTTATAATTTAGAAAAAAATCGCGAACTGCATTATAAACTGTACGAATAGCATGCATACCTTACATCCATAACTAACCGAAAAGCAAAAAAAGTCTGAATTATCCTAGCTTACTTATTATTTATTAATAGGAGGCAGGAGAGGAGGAACGAGTATATTGACTGTATTTCTGTTGAAGACTCTTATAGTAGAAAAAATATACATATAAAAATTGATATTTCCAAAAAACGCGTGCCAGATACAAACACGGTACACTGACACAAGGAGAGCAGAATCAGGGCTACAGATTTACCAGAGATATCAGTATTAACAGGAAATAACATAAATTATGTCAGTACGATATCTGAGCTTATTATAGAGATATGGTGGTGCTTTAAATTTTATTATTTTGTCAAAAAAACATATGGAGTGCAACTCTCGGCGATTTAACATATTAAGCCATTTAAGATCAACTAATTTATGTGATACCCTTTCCCTACGTCTAATTCTACAAATAAACCATATGCGCGAGTTCTGTAATTTTTGAATTCTTGCGCAGAGTTAGCGCAGTCTAAAAATGGTCCTGTATCTGTTACTGTATCTTCATAATTAAAATAGGATAGAATTAATGAGGCGTATACAATTTTTTTTGTTTCTTTTGCCAAATAAGATCTATGCTTGTAAAGTTTTTTTAGCATTGAAAATCCTTTCTTAAGACAATTTGTAATGTGATCTGTGAACTTTAGCTTGACGTCTATCATTAGGCTTAGTTATTAGTATACTTTATTAAGTTCTCCATTAAGAATTAGTTGGACATGATCCAAAACCGCCCTTCTGTTATTATCACTACAAAATAACATTGCCACGCTCTTGCTTGGATTTAACTTAAGAGAATGATCTGTCGAGACTCTATTTACTAGAGCAAGGTCAGCATTCAAATAAAAATGAGCTCTTTCAAAATTACTAACATTAAATGACAAATATATAATTGTGTGTCGTCCGCGTAGATATATTCTTTTTTTACCTAAATTCTTGCAGTATTTATGTAAATGGTTACACTATTATTATTTGCTTTAGATTTTAAAACCGTCGGAAAAGAAAGCGAAGTACCAGTACCAAGGGGTGAACTCGGGCAGGCCCTCAACACCGCAAAGAAATCCGACGACCAAGAAGAAATAAGTCATCCCACCAAACAGCAGCGGATATAAATAAATATTTATATAATGTAACATTATTTTCATTTTTACTCTACACTATAAAACCGCATTTTTAACCAGTGTATTATCTATCTTTCACCATAATACGACTATAAAAGTCAGTCCTTCAAATTTTTGCGATAGTATTATTTTTTTGATTTTAGTTCGTAGGTTTTTCTTTTTTGACTGATTTTTTGTTTGTTTTTGTTCGTGACTGGCCACTATAACCCGTTTATTACTTTCTTTGTTGTTGTTTCGTTTTAATTGTTGTAAATAACTTGGTGATGGCAGCCAACTTATTCAGCTTTACTAGAGGGGCATAAATCATCCTGTTATTACGATTGGCCAAAGAATTCCTGACCCCTTTTTTCATTTGATTTGCAACCATTTTATCGCTGCTTAGTAAGTGCATTTTATGTTTGGCCCTAGAGAGAGAGAGGGAGAGAGAGCATTTAGAAAATACGTTGTTTTATAGTTTTATATGACTAGCATCTAAGAAACCACAATCTTATGCAAACCGCCTTGTTAATGCGACCTTTTTATGAAATGCACCTACATAAATGGTTTTTTAAATTTACGTAAAAGAAAACGAACAGGTAGTTCTTTGTCGAAGTTAAATTTGAATGCGTCGCATGTATTTACTTTAACGCCTGTTTCTTTAATGTTTAAACGTAACTGTTAGATATAGTTTATAGGAGAGCTATTTAAAAATATATATATATTAATATGAAAACGATTATTGTTTTATTCAATATAAATAATATGACCTAAGATATAAAAAATAAAATGGACCATTTTTCAACAGTTTCATCGGTAGTGAAAGGTAGCTTTTTAATTAAATTAAGCTCGCATTTTAAACAATTTATTTCCTTCAAAATTTCACGGTCTATACTAATGTTTGTGTCATGCTGATTTGCAATAGTTACAGGAATCACAAAACCATTCATTGTATATTGGAAGCATCTGTAATAATCTTTATCCAGGTGTCCCTAATTGACGAGCAGATAGGATACCATTTTCGAGCGCAACGACTGCATGTAATATACTTTGAATTGACAATAAAAAAGTTATCTTAAGCCGGCCGCATATTCATTTTCTGCCAACGTAATAGACCCTTCGGCTGAAGTCGCAAATGTTCAAGCCTACCGTTTGCAAAATATGATTAAATTGGACTAACGTTGGCAGATTATATTCCATGCCGCCCGAAGTATGCGATAGTTTGTTTACATATTATTCACTTAGAATTTGGCGGTTTATGTTATAGGCTGGTAAAAATTGTTTAAAAATTGACCATTATGTCTATCCAAAGGCCTCCAGTGTACAATTATTTTGATGTCAGCCAAAGTGAATTCAGAATTAACATTAATACTGAAGAAGAAGTAGATGTAAGTTGTTTTTTATTATTAACATAACCTCACTGGTGAGGAACATATAGCTACATATATGTTGTACTGATTTTATACACATATGAACTAAATTTCGGTTGATAATGTGATAATGGTTGTTGGAGCAGAAAATAAAAAGTTCATTTTGCAACAAAAACGCACAAAGTTAAATGACTTTAGTGCAGAGGAAAGGCGCCTAATTTATGATAACTTTTTGTTGTTATCTATTAGAAATTCAAATTAAGATTGCAGCTAGAATTGCCAACCGCCCTTTATTTTAAAGGATGGTCCTTTATTTGGAAATTTAGTCCTTAGACCTTTAAAAGGTAATTAAAAGTATTAAAGGGCTATATATAATTATCAATGTACTGTTAATTTTTAATTTAAGCACCTGGCGCTTTTGAGGTTAGATCGGCGGTTAATACTTGTGCAACAATATTGTGTTACACATTGCGGTTATCAAGTATACCTATACAATAAATTTAAGAGATAATTATTCGAGTGATTTTAAGACAAAAATATAAAAGAGGAATCAAATCGTTTAAAAAAATCTTCAAAAAATAGTTTTTTGTAAATATCCTTTACTTATATAATTTTGTTGTAAGATCATTTGTAGTAATAAGAGACTAATTTTAGATCTAATTTAATTAAATTTATTAAGTCCAGTGGCGTCTACGAAAATGTATTTTGTGTATTTCTTGGATTTCTTGTCTTGCGGATGTTCTTTTGTCGGTCTTTAGTGAATTTTTTATGCCAATTTTTCAAATTTTGCAATAAGTTTTTACTTTTTGTTTTCTCTTTTTTTTCTAATTTTCCAAATTGTCATTCGGCTTATTTTTAAATAAAGAATATCTCAAAAAAATGGTTTCTCTAGAATATGAAAAACAACAGTACTTTTATCTCAAGGGTTAGGTATATCATGCTTAAAACACAATTAAGTTCATAACTTTATGCGATTATCTACTCAGAAATTGATATAAGTATTAGGTATTACAACTTATATAATTTCTTTCAGAAATGGGTAACCGAATTAGGAGAAATAACAAGTTACTTGGCGAGCTACGACGACTGTTAGAACACCTTTGAAAAAATCTAAAAAAAAACATATTTAGACGCTATTACCATTGTCATTTCAAAGTTAAACAATCGCGTACAACAAAGAAGTCTCGTAATATTGACTGTCCTGCCAAAATGAAAATTGTATTAGAAAAACCTATGGATAATGCAAGTACATGGCCCTGCGTTGTAAATTTTTATGAAGAACATAATCACACCATAGAAAGTGGAGCAGCCTTGTTGAAAAGACCTATAGGCAACGAAACAAAAAATATACTTTTCAACTTTTTGATAAAGGACATACTGCTGCAACTGCCTATCACACATACACTAGTATCAAGATGGAAGAAATAGGCGACAACTAGAAAAAATGATTTTAGACCGGCATTTTTTCCCGACCAAAAGGCATGCTCCTAACTTTAGAAAATAACTTAATGAAAAATAAAAGTACTCTTTCTAAAATTATTCGTATTGGTAATCATTATGCACACCAATAATGCAACGAGCTGGTCAGTATCTTACACAGGCCTCAGAAATTTTATTTGTTGATGCATCAGGAAACTGCGACGAGCAAAATCACAAGATTTACTTTTTTGCAACGCAGTCTCCAGCAGGAGGCATTCCAGTTGGATGTATCATCTCTAGTAGTCAGAAACAAGAGTTATTTGATGAACCCCCTGGTGTGTTTTACTTACACCTATTTAAAACTTTTTATCTTCTGATGATGCGACACCGCTGTGTCCGAAACATGTCGGGAATTGTAAAAACTGAATGATGTTTAATAAATAAGTGGAGGAAGACTGTAGGATTTTCATTTTACCTTAACCTCTTGTTGCATAATTTTTTATTTTTGTCGGAAAAAAATATATACTGGATGCTTGCATCTATTTCTGTCATTCTCTCTCCATTCTGGCAAATGATCGATTCCGTCTTTTCGAAGTTCAGTTTGGAGTATTTCAGTCGTAGGGCCACGTTTCTTCTTTTGCAAATAAGCATTTTCAAGATTGGCGCTAGGTCGTCCACGTTTTCTGGTTAATACAGATTTCCCGCTGTTGCATAAGGCATCTGCAATAGCCACCTTAAAATCTGCAAGTGGCATATATATATCATTTTGCCTTCTCCATAAAAGCCAACTATTTACAACGCACATGTCCATAAAATGAAAGAAAATGCGAAGATACCATTTCTCGGATCTAATTTTAATGCGATAGTAACCGAGCATAGAGTCTAATAAGTCTACACCTCCTATATATTCATTATATTTCAAAATTGTTTGCGGGCACTCCACATTCTTGTAGCATTTCTCGCTTCTAAAAAATCTTTGCTTAGTTCCCGTTGGCTGTGAACCGACGTAGGATGATAAAGTTGAGACAATTTTATTGTCATACCAGCAAACGGTACTTAACTTTACATCGTCTTGAACTCGATTCAAGCGCACAGTTCCAAGAGGATGGATACCATTCTTGGTCAAGTAAACCATAAGCGGGACGCTAGTAAACCAATTATCAAAAAAAATCTTATGATTTACGTGTTTGGGGACTCTTTCAACAAGTTTCATCACCACATTACTACTAGTTCCCAGATCAGGAGCATCGGCAGGAACGATGTTGCTCTGAGAACCAGCAAAAATGTCGAAACTGTAACTAAAGCCGGAGATTTCACTCAGCACAAATACTTTAAAGCCCCACTTCACTTGTCTGGCTTTTTTGGATTATATTGTTTGATTGTCGATCTGGTCTTAGTGGGAATAATTTGTTCATCGACCGCAATATGTTCTTCAATAGGAATTATATTTAGTCTTTCTTGTAAAGGTCTTATCTTGAATAACTTATCATGACCGGGCTTGCCACGAGGTATAAAATTATTATTATTAAAATGTATAAATCGTTTGATTTCTTCCCACCTGTTACATGTCATGACCCTAGATAAGGCGGGGTGGCCTAAATGTGGTGACCAATAGTTCCTAGCTTGAAGCAATTGTATGATGGACATATATAAACACATGCCAATGAATTGTTCTATTTCATCATCTGTAAGGTTTGCAGGACGATTTATATGTTTTTGTAAGCATGATAAATTTGATTCGGTAGTTATCAAAGTCAAAGTCAAAGTCAAAAAAGTTTATTACCAAAAAAATAGTTATAAATATAATTATAGCTACATGAGAAAATAAAATTGACAATTTCTGGTAAAAGGAACTGCTTCGCGATTATATAAAACCGATAGCGCAATTTGCGTGAAACAGGCCTTGAAAACATTATAAATAAACACAAAAAAAAATCCTAATTAACCTAAAAAAGAACAAAACTAAAACTAAAAAGGGTAGAAACAAAAAATGGCAAAGCAATTTGGCTGGCATGCGACGGAAGGTAACAAGAATAGACAAAAAAGAACCATAAAAGAAAGATTGGATAGGCCAGCTTATCTTTGGTCTTAGTTGATTTTGCAGTTTATACTACTATGTATCTACCACCAGTCACACTACCAGCACAGATATAACCAGCCAACGCAAGTTGCGTTAGCGAGTTATATCTGCGCTACCAGGCATCTCGTTGGGAGTCGAGAAGAATTTGCTTAACCTTGGTGTAAAATTTATTAAATGACAAATCTTTAATATTATTTGGCAAGTTATTCCACATTGTAACTCCGACAACCGAAAATGACCTGTGGAAGCTACTTGTTCTATGTTGAGGTATCCTAAAATTTCCAACATTACGAGTATTGTGTAAATGCGAGAGAGTAGTAAATAACTTATTTAAATAAGGGGGTTGACCCGACTTTATTATTTTATATATAAAGGCATATATGTGTAATTTTCTTCTCCTTTCCATATTTAAAATAGAATTTATGTTTAAATAAGGTGTGATATGCTCCCGATAGGCAGCGCTATAAGAAAATCTTATACAGCTATTTTGCAATTTTTGTATAGATCTAGAAAGCTCAGATGTTATAGAATTAGAATATACGATATCACCGTAGTCGAGTAAGGAGAGAATGAGGCTATTGCAGAGATAATATTTGGTTTTACTCTTTAAGACATTTTTAAATCTGTACAGATTTCTAAGACGCATATAGCCTATATTTAATTTGTTTTTAATGTGTGTCTGAAAACAAAAGTTAGAATCTAAAGTCAATCCTAATATTTTCACTTCATTGACAACTGGAATTTTTTCTCCATTAATCTCAATATTTATACTTTCATATAAGTGTCTCAGAATTCCTGACTTACAGCCATATAAAATGATGTTAGATTTCGCAGGGTTAATTTTTAAGTTATGCTCATTGGAAAAATTAACTATGTTTAGTATATCCGATTTAATTTTTTGCTCAGAAATATTAAAATTTAAAAAATTTAATGGCATGTATATTTGAGAATCATCAGCATATTGTTGTAATTTACAATGTTCAATACAGTTAGGCATATCCGCAACATAAATCGAAAATAAAAGAGGTCCCAATATGAAGCCCTGAGGAACACCAACTTCCAAATCAAGATACCCTGAGTACTCCAAACTTCCATTGTTGGTTCTTAACAACACCGAATGTGATCTATTTTTAAGATAGGAATCAAAAAACGAAACTGTAGATTCGGAACAACCAAAATATCCCAACTTTGCAAGGAGCATTGAGTGATTTATAGTATCAAATGCTTTGCTAAAATCAAGCACCGCCATGCAAGTACTTTGTTTATGTTCTTCGTTAAGTCTTATATTATCTAACATTCCCACCAGACTAGTAGTTGTACTATAATTCCTCCTAAATCTCGATTGCGTATCTGGAAGTATACCAAATGAGTTAACAAAATTATAAAGTTGTTGGTGAATATGCTTTTCTAGAATTTTAGAAACTACTGATAAAATACTTATAGGCCTTATGTCTTTTAGTTCTTTCGGATTAGAGATTTTTGAAATAGGTCTTATAAGTGCTTTTTTCCAGATATCAGGATATACATTTGTAAGAATGCAAGTATTTAAAATGTTAAGAAGTGGTTTTTTACAAAAAGGTAGGCAAAGCTTGATATCATTTATACAAAGTCCGTCAGCTCCTATAGCATTTGATTTTATGGTCTTAATTATACTGTTAACCCTTTCTTCATCAAGAAGACTTAAATTTAATTCTTGAATACTATTATTCCATTTATTTTCATTGTAAAAATTTAATTTGGTTTGTGATATATTATTGTTAATTTGGTTAACGCATTGAGAAAAATATGTTATCGTCGATATAATTTCATTAGTCAAGAAGAACTCTGATGGTTTCTCTAAATCAGCAACCTCTGGGGGCATATTCAGGTTGCCCGTAAATTCAAGCTCCTTTGGATAAAATGCAGAACTTAGTCAAATAAAAAACTTATTTAATGGAATGATCGATTTATTCTACAACATGTGCACAGGCCTTTCCACGGTTCCTTAGTTATGACACAACTAAACAACTATGAAAACGACTGTCTATACAGGGTGTGCATTCGATTATTGATACTACACGCGTAATCGTTTTTAACACAACCTGTATATGGGACAGTTTTTACTATAGCGTAATAAAACTGAATATATTATACGAAAAAACGTGTTTCCATCAAATTACATGTCCTTAAACTCTCCACTGCTATTAAGCAACAAAATATTCGGGTTTTCCTTTTCGAATTCGCTCGGTTCCCGCTCCCTGTCTTCTTTACCCCATTCGCCCACGCAACTCATTACGTTCGGCTCCTTTCCCTTCTCACTTTCCTCCCTCTTACAGACATAACATAAAATAAAAACCCGCTTGTATTAAAGAACTTGTTTATTAAACTAAACCTGCATTAAAAGAAAAGAAAAAATGAGAATTAATTTCCATTCACCTGAGTGTCCATTTTCGCAAATTTATCGAACATGTTCGCGTAAATCTTCTTCTCTTTTTGCAGTTGATCTTTGAGGATTTTGTTGCACGCGGCCAGTTGGGCCTTAGCGGCGGAGTTGTTCGGGTCGATTTTAAGGCAATCGGAGAATTCTTTGGCGGCCAGTTGGGCCTCTGATAACCCGAGTAGGGCTTGGCCCTTTCTGAATAACGCCTTCTCGTTTGTCGGGTCCAGTTCTAAGGCTTTTGTGGCAGCCGCTTTCGCTTCGAAATTATCGTTCAGTTTTAGGTGGCAGAGGGATGTGTTTAGGTAGGACGCTAGGAGAAGTGCTGCCCGTTCTTTGCTTGTCTCGCCGTCCGTTTCTGCAAATTTACATTTAATATTAGACATAAATTAACCGTTCAATTCAAAAACTTATAGAGCAATAGCGAGGTGTTACAGAAACTGATGTCTCTTATTTCCTTCATATTTGTCTCTTATTATTAAAAATGGACAATGCAAAAGGCAAACACGCTCCTGCTTTTTTATAGTTTAATTAATAGTAGCTTTCGCGTTAAAAATTGTGCAGCGAATGCAAAAAATAGTTTGCAATACTTCCCTAAAATCAAATTTTGAATTTAACCGTCAATTATTGAGAAGATAAACCTTAGTGGGAAGAATAGCTAATAACATATAAACGGTATTGATTGGAAGTAATAGGACCAAGGAGAAATTTCTTTATTTTTGATTCCATTGTCCTGTAGTCCAATCGAATACGATTTTATTGAAATTGTTATTAGTAGAGTTGCCTTAACTGCATAACCAACTTCAATCATTAAGGATATGAATAAGTAAAATCTATATTGTTGTGACGTATTCATAATTATTATTTACTTATTTTATTGGGTATTACGTCACTATTTCAGTAAAAATCAATTTAAAAACTACTGTCTTATACAATTCAATTATTGAAAATATAAAGGAAATAGACTTGTTCACATATTTAGAAGAAATATGTTATATTTATCACTTCAAATTCATAAAAGATATTTTTTTCAGCTTTGTAACTAAGAGCATTGAGCTCTTTGACAATAAAGCATTTCAATATGATTGGATTAGAATCCCTTCATAAACCCTTGTCAAAAATTAAAAATCCCTTCTTTACTCACCAGATTCACCTTCCAAGAGTGTTTGGATCCTCTTATACAGCTTAATAGCCAACTGATACTTTCCGTTCTTAAAATAGTTTGTTCCTTTCTCCTTAAACAATTTACACTGTTCAATTTTCTCTTCAACGTCCATCTCCCAACCTTCTTTCGCTTTTTCGAAGTTTTTCAGCGTAACCAAGTAGTCAACCGTGGCATTCGGTGGTATACCGAATTCTTTGGCACCCTCTTTACCAAACGCGTACTTTGCAGCGATTTTTAGCCTCGAAGTTTCGTTTCTCTTGAATTTTTTCAGGGCTTTTTCTATGCCTTCGATGACACCCTGGTCTGAGCCTTCGCCAATGTTAAAAGTGACATCTCGATCCTCAAACGTTCGGCCTTCATATATTCCGGTGATATGAACTAAAAGAAAGAGAACATTAATAAAAAAAAAGGATTTCCTTCTATATTGCTGTCATATTCACCTTCGACAAGTGAGCCCTCATTAGGCGTAGTGAATCCTTCTCCAACTTTTAGGGTTTCGACCCTTTCAATACCTCCGTCTTTGCTTAAGTCTTCTCCTCTCCAGTCTAGTACCTCTACCTACAAAATATAAAACAAATAAACCCTCACAACATTCATCCTCACCCAGGATTTAATTTACGTCAAAAACTAAAGTGGAATTAGGTGGAATGGTTGGGGGACTTCCTGACTCTCCATAGGCGTATTCCGGAGCACATGTCAAAAGGGCTTGTTCGCCTTTTTTCATGCTGGCTACGCCGATATCCCATGCTTTAATTACACTGCCTAAAATATCAAAATGTCATAGAATAAGATCACTGAATAGCTTTAAATTTAATTTAACCTTTTCCCAAATCAAACTCAAAAGGCTCATTTCTGTCTCTACTGGAATCGAACTTGGTGCCATCTAATAATGTGCCGGTATAGTGAACTTTAACCTTACAGCCCTGGGGAGGTAAAGAGGTTCCAGTTCCTTCTTTTAAAATTTGCTTAAGGACTCCTTGGTCTTGTTTTGGTGAAATGTCTTGTTTCTCAGCCATTTTTTAAGATTCTAAAAAAAAATTTATTATATGGTACACAGTCATGCCTTGTATAAAATCATGACAACTCTAGCGTTTCTGCAAAATTGGGGATGGTTCTTCTATGTTTTGCCCTAAATTGAATTCTAAATTCTAGACTAACAGCTAAAGGAACCCTATTGCTTAAGTCTCAGTTTATTATGGTTTTAGTTAAAAGGTCAAAGTTTTCACTTAAAAAATGCACTCAACAGTTTAATTTAAGGTACATTCCATTACATAACTCTATTTTTGGTGTTAGAAAGTTTGATCATGTTTCAGAATATATATTTCCTTTGAAATGGTTAAAATTGCCCTTTTTATATGAACTCCATAAAGCAATTTTTTCATATAGATTGTACATGAATAATAGCCCAGAATATTTATTAAACAAATTAGTACCAAGAAACCATGTTCCTATATGAAGTATTAGGTATAATACTTTAATAATGCCACATCACTCCATGTTCTGTTAAAAATATAAAGTTCTTTAACACTTACAAGCCTTTTTTTAATAGATCTATGAAATGTACAAAAGAAATCTAAAGCTTTTGTTTTCAAGACACTCTCAGGCATAATGGTCTTTATCTAAATATAGATCTATGCTTATATGCACTGTAAAAAATAATAGGGTGGTAAAAAGAATAAACAGCGTGGTAAATTTCTTGAGTGTTAAATGTAACACTATGAAGTATACTATGTAGTATTTTTTACCACTTAAAGAAGACTTTAAAGTGGTTAAATTGACTTAAATTTATTTTTATTTTTTTGCTTGTTATATTAACACTATTAAAATACTTCGCGCCGTGCCAAAATATTTTTATATTTTTATTTGGTAAAAAAAAATGCGTCCAGTGTAAATATACCCTTAAAACTGGTTAAATTAACACTAAACGTGTGCGTGATTCACTGCTACAAGTCGTGAAATTACCAACCCTGTGTCTCTTTACTTTCTTGACGCTTCGACCTGAACCTGCCCTGTCTGATCTCGTCTCCGCATCGTTAATTTAATTTAGTGTTTAGTTTAGTTTGGATTTTTGTTTCAGTTATAAAGGTAAGCGTGCTCCGAGGCTTTTCAAATTTTCAAAAAACAGATTTTTTTATAGTGCCAAAGTACATCTTAGCTTAAAAATATTTAAAATATTATAAATTTTTTGCAGCTTATGGAATTAAGCGACAGAGATTTATGTATAAGCCATATGTGCCATAAGCCATAAGTGTTTTTTTCATCTGTATAAGATCTACTCTTGTTATAAGGTTAAATTTGATCTCCAATTATTATTTTTTAAGGTTTTATATTTCAAAATATGGGTTCCTATATATTTTTGTTGCAGAATATATATTTTTTATGTTTGTTATTATTCTTTAATAGATAATGTCTAAGAAATTGATTGCTACGCCTTTTATTTGTATTTGTCCTAAAAAGAAATTGCTCTCCTTTCTTAGAACAACTTTTTTGATTTAATCGTTTGGAATACGAAGTTTTCCGTTTTTTTTTTTAGTTTTTTTTTAATTTCTATTAAATATATACAGACTAACCGAAATAGTTGCAATATGTAATAATTGGGGTGATAAATTCGAAAAGGAACCAGGCGCCAAATAATTACTTTTTAATTTGTTAATTAGTATTTGTTTAAATTAATAGTTTAAAACTCTTCCTTAATAATCTTTAATATATGTACCAAAGATTATTTAGAAATAGTTTCAAGTTTTTATTTAAACAAATAAATACTTTAAATATTTTTTTTGTAAATTAAAAATTGTGCTCGCTAGGTTCTTTTTCGGCTAACACACTCCAATTATAAAAAAAATACACTAAAAAAATTACTTTTAACCCTTAAATTCAATACTTATTACACGAAATAAAGGAAAATATATTTTATTTAAAGTATAAATTACCACCTTAATAGATTCTTTATTACACTAATAAAAATAATTAAATCGGGTAAAATAAATGTTTTTTTTTTTTAAAAAAACAACCACTTTTCACCACTTTTTGCCAGTGGTTATTTTAACACACACTAGTGTGGACCTATATAGACCACTTTTGCATGTTAAAATTAACACTCGATTTTTTACAGTGTGGTCATTTTTATTTTCAGTTTATATTTTATGTTATCGGATAGTGTTACTTAGAATGTGTAATTCTTTGGTACTTAGAATTTCTAATTCTTCTAGGCATGTTTATTAATTAATTTATTTTCACTCTTTATACATATTGAGAAAGATGTTAGGGTCTAATGATATAAACATGTAATATAAGCCTACAAAATTAAAATTTAAAAAATGGAAATACTATATTTTAAGACATACTTATAGCCTATGTGTATTTTTAAGTATATACTTAAATGGAGTGTCCAAAAAAAAAAAACTTGCTAATTTAAAAAAAATATATATCCTTTCGATATCATATCATGTTATCGAAATGTTGTTGAATTCCTCCATGAGGATAAGGGCAATAAACTTTTCTAAATGACCACAAAGAAAACATTTCAATCCTCTTAAATCAGATAATCATTCCGTTAGAAATAAATTGTCTTAGTGGCAATAATTAAACTAGAAGAGTATAGTAAGAAAAAACCATCTGTTCAATGGGATTTTTGACAAAAATTCAGTACTGGGAGTAGTTTAATCAAAATCATATGCATAATAATAAAATTCAGATTCAGCAACTCTATATTTTAATAAGTTTTGTCAAAATCAACTTATTCCAGTGGAGTTTCTTTGACAGTTTGGCTAAATAGTTACTTTCTGGAATGAACTAATTAGATTTTGTTCTCGAGTAACCCAAGTGATCAAATCAATCTATTTATGCAAATTACATATGAAAAATGCTTTCAGGAGCTTTGTAAGAACAATTTTTTCCTGAGAACGAATGGTGAAAGAGCATTAAATAATGACAAGCCCATATAACTAGTACCACTTCTAGACCTCACAAGTCTGTGGAAACCTCGGACAATGTTATCCTTTGTGTAAATGTATAATCATGCATGTCCAATCATGTATAATCCACAGTGAGTGAGATATTAGCTCAGATTAGCCTCAACATAGCACAAGCACATATGATACAGTCATAAAGCAGAAAGTTTCCTCACAGCAAGCTTGACACTGTAACCCATCCATTATCCTAATTCATCTACCCTGGAGATCAAACACTCTTTTGGTATGTGCAAGATGCCCCCACACGAAAATAGCATAGGACAAGAAGTCAAACACCCAAGATCCCAATGAGTGCTGCCCTTCTGACTACCTAACCTTGTTAAAAGGTTTCTTTTGTCACATTTTAATTAAGTTTAACACTAAAATAAGCCATTTTAGCAAAAGGTTTCAATTCCAATTGATGCGTTTCAAATGCTTAATTTATATTTGATGCACATTTCTATAAAAACCTATAAACCGGCAAGTTTTTGAAAGGGAGAATAATAGATCAGCCTAATTGCTTCTATAATAGATAATACATGTTCAATTGCATTTATGGTGCTCTTACCTCGCTTAACCGGCTTAAATCAGTAATTATTTATGATCAATATACTCTATATATTGTGTTGATTACACAGTACAAATGTAACGTACAAGGCAAAGAGTAAAAACTCGAAAATCTCTGGAATTGTTTAGAATAAATAGAATGATAAGATAGAATCGAATAGCATAAAGCAACCGTCACTGTCAAAAGTCGATAATGAAGTATAAACTGTCAACAATGTCACTAGTGTCAAAAGATCTTTAGGCCCAGTCTACACTGTACTTTACAAGTTTTTTTTCTATTTGATTTTCGGTTTTTTTTTATGGGGGTCACAGATGACAAAAAAACGAAAGATTTTTTAAAAATATCATCGAAACTATCAATCCTACGATAAAATGATCTATTACCATTTTTGTTCACTTTGTAATTCTCCACAAAATAGCGCATTTTTTTTCCGTAAAGACATCTGAATTGCGGTCAAAGTGTGATAACTGAAAGAAATAAAAAAATTCCAGTCAAAACGTATTTTGAAATCGTTTTCCCGTTGAATATTTATGGTAGAGGCTCTATAAATATTCCCTATTGTAACCTAGGCTCTTTTTTTCTATGGTCATATGTGCGTCACTGTATACCTGGCTGTGGGACATTGACGTCATTTGACCAGTCTTCAGTCCAGTAATCTGTTATTCTTATTTGTATAAAGAGCTGTAGAATAATTACTCACGATTTTAGGCTTACGTCGTATTATTCACATAGTTCGAAAAATGGTCGAAAATTGTATTATTTGCGACAAATCGCTGTCAGACGGACCAACTATGTCAAGCGAGGTATTAAAACCTTACGTGACGCCAGTATTGAGCGAGATGATTGGAAAATTGCATTTTTGAGTACAAATGCAATTTTCCAATTTTGTCTCGCAAGAAATATACTCGTGCATTACTGCTGATAAAAGGAAGCGAGATGCTAAACCCAGTACTCTGGGTACTCCGGGACTGCTATCCCTCCTCGGCGAAGAATGCGTTCTACCGAGAGCAAGCAATTCCAATTTGACAAAAATTGTTTACTTTGTAGAATGGAGTGTTGCGAAGAACATGATAAACGAGTTCTGTGAGTCGTCGGTGAAAAATCAAGCAGGTCTCGACATGGACATTTAAATCGACAGTGCTTGCTACAGCTCAAAAGCCTAATGACTCACTTGGTAGGATAATCGAGAATAGCATTATTAATGAAGAATCGCCATTACCACGAAAAGTTCAAATAAACAACGATTTGCTTCTCTGATGTTCGTCGTGATAGCTTGAATAGAACCTGGTATGAACATCGAAAATCGACGAACGCTTCATTCGCAAATCTGTACAATCGACACCTATCAATAGCAATTATTATCCTCCTACAAATCAAATGTTCTACAATATTAATGATCATATTCCTGAAAATTTACAATACTTATTGAAACAAATCATCACTAAAAATAAAAAAGGAAAACTGAAGTCACTGAAATTAAAGTGTAGTACTTTGAGTAACTGCAATATGTCAGCAGTACGTTCACGATTATTCGTATCACGTTTACAAAATAACTTGTCAGTTTTTCTCCATAGAAGATTCGGGTCTAGGTGTATTCATGACATATTATCAAGCTTGGAATTATCATCATCATAATATAAAGATACCCTTCTCTATGTTGTAATTTACCGTCCTCAACTGTTCATATTACGACTTGAAACTGGAACATTTATACAATGCGCTGCTGACAATGCTGATATTAATGTTTATTCAATGGATGGTCAGAATACCATTCACATAATGGGAGTAGGTAATCAAGATCAGAGGACCGAATTGCAAGATTAATGAACATCCCAGTTGCTTGCAAAAATTGCTGAAATTCCAATTGAAGTTTATGAACATTATGGAAACAAAATTACCATAGAAAATCTCGATTATGATGGATCAAGACCCGTGACATTTCTTCATAAAGTCATTCATCCCAGATAATATTTTCACAAACGGTATCAAAGCGTTATTAGCTTAGATATAATAGCTTCGTGAAATCGACAAGATACGATAAAGCTCTTAAGCTTTCAATGGTACCACCAACATCAATTGCAGCTCAAGTACATTCATGTGGTGTTTATTATCAACTCCAGAAATAGCTTGGTAAGAATTCGAATCCATTGGATTGGGGATGGACCATGGTTGATGGTTATTTGCACCCAATACAAACACTATTGCCACCTGTTTTTCTTAAACACAAACTTTTGTAACCGTACGAAAGGTTGTGGAGCTAACTGCGAATGTGGGAAACTTGGCATATACTGTTCTCCCATTTGCGAGTGCTGCCATGTACAATCGTGTCTAAATATTAACTCAAACAATAAAGAGTCTAAAAATATTGAATTTGATGAGAATTTAGATCCAATGAATTTTCTGTGCGCAACGCTTTGAGGTTGGAGAAGACTTGGAAGATGCTGCATCATGTCACACTGATAACTAAGTAGAAAAGTCCAATTCACTTTATTTCTTCACCGTAGATTAGGCCTATTGGGGAGACGACCTGAAAAAAAAGGTCTGGTACTTTACCTCTATGGTGACGTGCAAAAAAGTACAATTTTTCCAATGTCCAACCTTGAAAGTTAAATTTATTTTAAAAAACGACCTCTACGAAAAGAATGCATAGGACTTTTTTTTGGAGAATTTCATACTGAACAAAAGGGAAGGTAATAAATTCAGCCAGATGGGAATTTTGCAGTAGACAGTAGGTCTTCTTTTCGTCTAATAGTCCTCGACTATTGCCATACATTATTGGTCTTTAATGAGTTACCTAATATCTTAAAACTTAGAGTTAATAACACATATTTATATTAAAATTTTAGAGTTATAAAATGTTGAATATTCTACAATTCTTGAAGCCAGAGCTATATGCACTGTATATTCATACGCACATACGTTTCCATTCATCTCAATGATACGTCATACCGATTTCGTCCATTTAAGTCGCGTCAATAGGCGCATTTGATATTGGACGCACTATACATTTGACTATTTTTTATTTGACGCAATGACACATGCGCGATAACCTATAATTTTATAGGTGCTGCAGCCATTTGTGTTGATCCTGATTTGATCGCGTTTTCGAAGTGTGTTAAAAGCGGAATATTAAAGCAGGTAATTTCAAATATTAAGAAAAAAACAGGATATTTAAAATATTCGACGCAAGGCAATAAAGTCCGAATAGTTTTGGCCAAGGTTTGCCATTTAACAATTGTGTCAATAAGGAATACCTTTTTGTGGAAATAGTGATGTACAGTTGCCTGGGGCCTTGCTTTGCTGACACTCATGGTCTCCACATATCAATCCCTATGATTATACATATGGGAGTGTAATATTGCGGTATAGCTTTACTACTATGAGAGATTTAAGCTAGAAATGTTACTAGTGCAAGTCTATTAATAGGCACAGCCATTTTTAGATGCCTCATTTGTGGAGGCTGTGTTATAATAACATAACAGCTGATCTGAGGTCTGTAAACTCCCTATCATATGGTATTATTTTTTTATTTTTTTTTTAGTATGACTGACTCAATGAATTTCGGTCCAGACTGGATTCGTAACCTCTCTTCAGAGGGTAATAGCGGAGGTGGTACCGGTGGTGGGTCCAGATATCAGCTTGCTGATTTTCGGTAAATAGTAAATTGAATAATTTGTCACTTGTTGATTATAAAGTCAAAATCAAAAATATGCTTTATTGTCATTCATAAACATATAGTTATAGCGGAAAATAGCTAACTAAATATAAAAATATGAGTTAGAGTTATTAAGTTAGAAATTCAATACCTAGAAATCCTAAACCATAACTTATTTAAGGTTCAACTTAAAACCTTAATTTTTAATCGGTTTTTTCGATAAGATTTAATCAATGTTTTATGTCTGAGAATCTTAAATATTAATTGGAAATCCTTCAAATTTATTATACTCGCTCTTCTCTACTTATAAGTATCTAATATACTAATTGCATACCTATAAATTATTATAGACAGCGGACAACAAAAATTTCCAAAATTCACAAGTATACTCATGTGAATAATGATCAATTACATAGGTTCAGGTTCAAGCAGGTGTTAAAAATTTAAACATTGTTGAAATATATAAATGCTATACCTAAATGCTAAAATATACAGCTTAGGTAGTCATCAACATGATAAAATGCACCACCGCCTTCTCAGGGTACTGTAGAAAATTATGTTAAAGAATACACAGGTAATCTACAATTCCAAGATAATAAATTAAAACTCAGTTTTGCAAGGACAAACAATAATGAAATGCAATATTGAAAGATTTAAACCAGTAGGATTTAGAACATTTCAGCAGAAATGCTCCTCGGGTGGGAAAACTGCCAAGGTATTATAACCTACAGCAGTCTATTCATCTATCAAATAACTACCTAATTTTTGAATGATTTTCACCTAGATGGACTAACCCCCATTCTAATAGTGTTCATGTCTTTTATATTTAAATTGTCATTTAATCATGTGGCATTTGTTAATATCAGTATATTGCATTAATATAATATACTACAACACATAGTATATACAAAATATTAAAACAACAACTTAAATCTATCAAAATTCCTAAATGCATATGCTCTACAGGTCTTATATTTATTGTTATAGACAGTACTGTCATGAACAAAGCTAGAAATATTATTATGTTTCTGACTGTAATACTAAGAGATATGACAGTACATATTATTAAACAGAATAATAAAGAATAACATACCTAATAAAAAGCAGAAATCATATGAATATAAATACAGAATAACAAATCTTGGTTGAAGAAATAAAACATATAACTAATATACATAGTAAAAATTATTGTAAAAAGTAAATTCATATAATAAAAGAACAGATCAGATGCACGTTGTAGGGACTAACATAAATATGATTTAAAATTTATCACAATAAGCTTCACTAACAAGTAAACGTTGAATCTCCCTCCTAAAGACATTCAGTGTAGTAGTGCAAGAGCTATTGTCACAAGATAAATGATGATACATCTTGATCTCTTCATATATAAATGTATTTTTAGCCATAAGACTTTTTTTTTATAAAAGTATGTATGTAAAAAAATGGTAAACTCAACCAATCAAAATTCGTGTTTCTATCATACTTTATAAAAAATAGTATAAAGCTAACTATATTTTATATTAAATAGGACTGGAGCTTACAACATGTGGTTTAAGGAGTCAATCATTAAAATATTCAAAGAAATAATCCAAAAGTATCTTATCTCAACAAGTTTTTATAATATAAGTGACTATTTAAACAATAGTTTTAGTCATATTACTGAATTGCTACTTATGTTTAATCTAAGATCAGAGATTTGAGAGTTTTGTTTATATTAAATTTAAACTTCAATGAGCATTTTAGTAATAGCACTAATAAGGCTTTTAACCCATTTTACTCTCATCAAACGTTTTAAAATATCCACTATAGTAAGAGTGTATTGGTAAAACCCCCTTTTTAAATAATACGGAAATATTTTAAACAAATTGGATTTTTTTTGTAGACAATACATATTGTTTAGATAGAAAATGTGTTAAAAAGCTGTCTGCAATATGTTGATATTATGAAAAATTCCATACAAGACTCCTTATGCATTCTGGGTACAAATTACAAAAATTGTAACTTGATCAACTATGTTTGATTAAAACAACTCAAAAAAATTGAATTGTTTATAATTTGGAATTACTGAAATAGTTATCCAATTCAACTCATCTGTAATATGGGGCTTATAAAACATTCAATTTTACATAAATTTAACTTAAGCATTTTCAGTTTCATTATGTAATCACATCAGATAGCCACTCCAACTAAATCCTTTTCAGATTTTGTAATGTTCAACAAGCCTCGACTAACATAAGATTTTTTTTTTTATCTTGTTGCCTAAATGCATGATTCAGTAGCATCTACTTAATATTCATTCCATTTAACAAATTTAATCGAAGAATACTATGAGTAAGAAGAGTCCAATAAAAATACAATGAATAAGTTTAATTAATTAAACCATTGCTAAAAGTAGCAGAAGAATTCTTATTTTAATAACAAATTTTGAATATGGTAATATTGTCAGAGCTTGGCAGATTTAGAATGACTGTGTGGACCAAACAAAGTAATTGCACCTCTTCTAAACTTTAATCTGGATTCTGATTATTCATACTAACCGAAAAAATTAATATAAGTTCATGTAGTTACATTTATGCTTAACCTCTGATTTAATTATTTATTTTTAATATATTTACAGTTTTTGCAAAAAACATTTAAATACACTGAAATGCAATTATTCTAAAATAGCATCTATAAGTGCATTTTTTTAAAATTCAATACAATGTAAGATTTCTGTTTTGGATAATAATAGTCTGTTGTTTTTAAAACCCAGCATAAATAGAATTACCACACTTTTTTCCATAACTTAACTTTTAACTTTCTATTGTAGATTCTATTCAGTAGTATAAATCAGTAGTATACAAAGGTTTCTGTAATACTAAAAAAATACAATATGACCTATAAAAACAGGATAATTTCCAAATAAACTAGCATCAAGATAAACAAAATAATTAAATGATGCTTTATAAATAGTTTTGGCATTTGTGTAACATGGGGGACCAGTCACTTATATTTAGGTGTGGCCTTGGATTTCAAACAAATTTTTCACAACCTCTTTCATGTTTTTTCGAAAAATCGTAAAAATATGCGGCGTCCGACGGTCTGTCGATCTCATTAGAAAAACCAATAATAAGCAAACTCTTCCTGTACTTATTGATCTGTGAGGAGAATGTTTTGCCACTAATTATCGCACTTTTTAGATACGGACGGGAGGAAATGTTAGCACTGTTTGACCGGAATATAAAACCGCCGGTCTGCCTTTCAAACTTTAAAAGTCTCTTCTCAGAGTCCACACTTCTTCCATTAGCACTATTACCGGTAACTGAAGATGAGGTAACATAATTTTTGGGCCAAAATATTGATGAAATATTCATCATTCTATTTGTTCCTTTTAATATAGCAAAGAGGAGGCGGTTGGCAAGGGCGTCCGTTGAGTCTGGGGGGCCCACCACGTGGTCGAGGTGGGTCTCTGGAACGAGGTGGCCGGATCAATAGAGGAAGAGGAGGGAGTTATCAGGTAATAAGGTTATACTGTTTCTATAATCCCTTGTCAAGCCTTAATTTCATTACTTGCAACAAACCCTTTTACAGTGTAGACCCAAAAGCTTTTACAGTTGACGAGCATTTATACTGTAATACGGGTGTAATGTAAATAAATTTATTTAAAAAAATAAACTGTGATCGTTAGGCGTATGGCAGGCCTAATAACTTCGAAGGGAGTTGGGGCAACGGGGAGTCGGGCGGGTCAGATTGGAGTCCCCGGAAAGAGTACGCTCCTCGGCCGACATCGATGGACAATTGGCGAAGGTCCAGGAATAGTGAGGAGGAGGACGTGTGGAGGATGTCGTCTAGCGGGAGGGGGATGCAAGAAAAATGGAGTAAGGGTGATATTTTATATATTGAGCAAAAAATACGGCTTAAAATTCAAATTAAAAGACAAACAAGTAAATAATTACAGACGCACCGTTTTTTTTTATGTTGGATAAGTGTTGATTTAAGGGGTATTTCTTATCAAGTTGGTAGAATCGAAGATGTTTTTAAGTCCAGGCACATATGACTTTGTTATGTGCAAAGAGTGAGTGAGTGAAAAAAAAGTTTTATTCACTGAATACAAAAACCCTTTTCTGCAAACCCAAATGGTGGCAGTTCTTTTTAAACTAATTTTTGAAATCACAAAAAAAAATCCGAATTTCATGATTTTGTGGAGAGTTTAAACTTTTGCAGTATGTTTAATAAATAAAAAATGTCAAGCAGCAACAAATCAATATTAGCTCATGATCTTATAAAATTAGGCTTTTTTGAGGTCTTTGCTTCGATTGTACTATTTCATCAAAAATAAGAGGCTCAAAATTTTATGTCTCATAGTTTTCATTTTCCAATGTATTCCAGTACTTAAGTCAATGTATTCACAGAGGTTTTTAAAATCGGCAGAACTGGAAAGGACATTAACTGTAGATATTAATCTAAAAAAAAGTTTGCCACTCGAAAAAAAAGTCTTGAAATATTGTGAATAACAAATTGTCTGCTTTGATGTGTACTTTGATGTATTTTCTATTAAAAAAATCAGTGTGACAAGCATAGAAAATGTTTCCAATACTTATTATCCCAAAAGGATCAACTCTTATTTCTCTGGAAATCCCCTACTACACAGCTACCAGGAAGTATTCTAAAATGACTTTAAATGGAACTTAAAAAAATCTGGACTCCATACCGAAATACTTGGAAGAAGTAAGCTTTGATTTTGTATGCTTAATAAGATTGAAAATGCCTCCAAATGGCTAAAACAGAAATGCTTTTATATGTGTGATAATGGACACAAACAATTTTACTTCAAATGCCTGGAATAAAACTGAAATTTGCCTCAAAACAGTGTGCTCTGGATATTATGATTTTGTGTGTTTCTAGGAATATAGAAAATGCCTAGAATAAGGTATTGCAACCGTGTAAGTATGATGTTTATTTGGGGCCTTTACTTTCAGGCAATATCATTCTTAATCTATATCGAGGAGTCAATAAACTCATTGTCACTATCTGTAGTGTTTAGTTCATTAAATTCATCATGGTCTTCAGATCGAATCAACAACGTCTCGAACCAGACGTGGAAATTTGTCTCCTTTGAACCACAAGAAAAACTTTTTTTGGGCGATAAACGGTTCTCGGTTATAGCGTCTCAAACTGTTCCCGTAGAATTTCTATTGTAGCGGGGTAAGCGTACTAGTAATTTTTCGTATGGCACTAAAACTGATATTATAAATAAATAACGCCTTTATTCAAGTATTTCTTTGTACATACAATGCAAAAACATATCAAAAATGTACACTCACATCATATACACAAGAATAGCGCAACTGGCGAAATTAAGCCTCCTGACCATGAAAGAATGGCCAATTCGCCGGATATTAAGTTCACCATCTTTACATATTAATAGAGAAAGTCCAATAGAATGCTAACCAAAGAGATAACTGAAGCTCTTTTTAAAAAACGAAGTTCTATGTTGTGGCATTGTTAAATAATTTTTATCTCGTAAAGAGCGATTAGGCACAGCCTCCCTATAAATTAGTTTTTTAAACAAATATACTGGTTGTTGACACATATTTAGTTTTCTAGAGAATAGAGTCAAGTTAAAATTATACCAGTTATCACACTTAAGCCAACCCAACTTTTTTATATTTTCTGAAACATGATCAACTTTTCTTAATTTATAAACAAATCTACAGCTTGTATTCTGAACGTATTGTATCCGTTTTTTATTTACAACATGTAAGAATGGATAATATACTATGAAACAATACGAATAAATAGACATATAATAAGTGAGCCACTTTGAAATTTAAAAGTGTCTGCTTGCATATAAAAGCTTCATTCTTTTTAGTAAAGATGTTAAATGTTGTTCAAAATTAAGTTGTACATCTATACAGAAACCCAAATTTCAAAGATTCAATTATTGAAGACCTTGAACTTGACTTTTCATATCAAGTTGTGCATTGGCCTTCAATAACCAGCAACTCAGAAAGAAGGTCCGATAATACTGATGAAGGATCAACCGCAAGGTCATCGTCAGAATCCAATGGAACAGAAACACTTTCCAATCAATCACTAAAGAAGAAGCTATGAAGTCAAAAGAAAAGCAACAAGCAAAAAAAGTGATTACAAAACAATGAAATACATGTCAAGCGGGATTCGATAAATAGAATTAAACACTATTTCAATCTCCTTAAATATTTATAAGTCTTTCTATTTAAAAATTAAACACATTTCAAGTCACTGATTATACACAATTTTCACTTTCTGCGCTCATGTTCGAACGAATTGTGCACAGTAAATAATAATGTTCCATATCAAAACATTATAAATGTTCCCGTGAAACCACTGAATAATAATAATTTTTCAAGTTAAGCTTTTTGAAGGCCATTCAAACGTTTGCGCAAAAAAATGTTACAGGGTCAAAACGGCATTTTTTGTGACAGACTGACTGTACTACTGGTAAACAAGAACATTTGCTAAACGTTCCGATTTTGCAGGTCGTCAAACGAGCTGGAGGGGCGAGGGCGAGGAAGAACGGACCGGGCCACCGGAAAGAGGTGGACGTCCCGGTAACTGGCACGAGCAAGGGGGCGTTAACCATAACAACAGGGGCCCACCGGTTAACCGCCGGTCCTGGGACAACGAGGACCATCTGCCCGAATGGGCGAACGAGAATCCGCTCGAGAGTGGCGGCTCGTTCGATGACCGGGGGGCATTCCATGGTTCGGACGACGAACAGGTTAAGATTCTTTATTTTAATCTTAATAGACAACAGGCAAAGTTTCGATTTTAAGGCTAAAATACTGCGTCTTAAAGTGCTAAAGTTTTTAGACTAAAATTTGAATATTCAATTTTAGATAGTGATCTTAAAACAATAAATTATTTCAAGTTAATCAGTCAATCTCAGACGACACAAATTTGTCCTATGGACATCAAAAGGTTTTCTCTGTTTGGAAATATAAAGACGCAACGGACATTAATTTCTTTAATGTTCGTTCGGCGTTAATTTCTTTAGAAAATCCAATGAATGTCCATAAAGGATGATACAAATTTTAGAAAAGCATTGAATAAAGTTGTCCGCTTGACGAATAATTTGTCAATGCAAAGTGATATATAAAATAGCATGTTCAATGGCCTTCTAGATGAAAGCATACATAATAAAGGATGTTCGAAAAATGGATTTTGTATATCCAAATAATTATAAAGCACAAAAGGGATGAAGGTGTCCCAGATACTACAGAGATGTGTTTAAAGTCTTAAAAACATTTTATTTACGACATGAATATCTTAAAGACTTTTTTTGCAATAAAATACATTATTGAGGTGTCAAAAAAAGTATTTCTTTTAGAATTGCAATTATTACTATTTATAGGTAGGAAAACATGATTTTCGTAGCTTACAAATTACTACTTATAAAATGGATAAAACTTTCTTTAACTCAAATTATGTTTTTAAACTTTATTTTACTACATAATCACAAAAACTTTTCAAGTATTTTAAAATAATCTAAGCATAAAAATTTGTTTTGTGATTATATTTCTAACAGCAGAAGGCCTTATCCACAACTTTAAACTTTTCAGGACCTCTTATCGGCAAATTAAATTTAAAACATTATTTTAAAGTTTATTCATTGGAACTAATTAATTTTGCAACTTGCATGGGGCATGAAGTTTTAGGCCCATATTTTAATAAGCTCTGAGACCAAAAAAATTATCATAATATAAGTATATTTTTGATTAAAAACTTTTATTAGCAATATTCCCAATATTCCAACTTGTACTTACTAATTTTCTTCTAATCACCTTCTAAACACCACTTAAGTGATTAATTCTTTAATATCTTTTTAAATATGAGAACTGCCACTCATGTAAAAGAAAATGGTAAACTGGAGTATAGCTTCTTACCAGTCCTTATTGCAATTATTTCGTTTAGGTTTCGTTTCCATAACAAAACACCATAAAGTATGAACTCTATTGTTAATATATTATTGCATGAGGGTTTTTAAATCTTTATGTATGAAAAAAATTACATTATGTTTCCAAGCATTTACAATAAGGATTGCGAATAATATATATACATATGTATACGTGTTTTGGCTCAGGCATATGTACAGTGTCCATGATTGCATTACGATTATAAGTATAAATTTATTAGACATATTGCTACTAGAGGCATTTTTATTCATGAAAGTAACTTTGATGATTATGTGGAAAACAGATAAAAAAAAATACATTTGCAAACAATTTTGTTGTACCTAGAGAGTCTGATAAAAACATTCTATTTCACAATTTTCTCTTGCAATGAAATTCCGGATATGTGAAGAGAATGTCCATTATTAATGCATGGACATTTCGACTTAGTTTGGACCAATACTGGACATGCATTGGAGGATATGTGCTGTCTGCGATTTTAATTGTAGATCACTACAATTAAAGTTGATATTTCAACAGTATATCTGAACCATTTCTTATTCTTCGCAATACCTCTTAAACTTGGGGATTTTCTAGAAACTATTAGGAAATAAACCTTATGTTCAAAATTACGAGAGCCTTGTCTGTGTTATGAAATTGGAGATTACCACTACAAGTTTCAAAAGAATCCACTGACCTTAATTTAGCTTCTTACTCTAATCACCCTGCAAAAACTTTGGAGAAAAATCGCATGATTGTTATCATTTATAGACCGTCATTGACAGACCTTGCCTAAGCGTTTGACCGAGTAGTAACTGAATCATGAAATTTTACTATAATGCCGAATTTGATTTACAGTATGACGGAAGAGGTGGTGGGGGCCATAGAAAAGAGGGTCTCCAAAAATCTACATCGCAACAACACATTCCCCATAAATTGCAACCGCCTTTGCTCACTTCAAAGTCTACCATATCGCTTGTACAGAATAACGAAAACCAGGTAAGTAATAATAATAATAATTCCTTCATTTGCCAACAAAATCACATAACATGACAAAGCAACATCAAAGAGCAAAAATTTTATTACAGCTGCCTAGCAGTGCCAAACATAGAAATTAAAATTAATACATATGGCTCTTAATTATGTATATTAAAAATGCATAATTCATAAAATTACATATCCCACGAATACACCAAAAAAAATACAATAATATAAATGACATACGCTACATATTACCTTTGCTCTAATTTGATAAACATTATGCCTAGAATAAAATTGTATAGATAAGATAATACAGTAAAATAGGCTATACTTGTTACTTTCTGTAATAAAAATTTTCAACATGGTTTTATTTTTATTTTTAAATTCATTGTTTTGTTATCATTAATGCTCTGTGACAATTTTTCTATAGTATTTTCTTTTATTCATAGTTATTAACTATCATATTTTTAGATTTTATTCTGCTTGAACAATTTGGAAAAATTATTCAAAAATAATAAGAAATTCCTTGCTCTAATACAGTATACTTTTTCTGTACTCTTTGCCAATTTTAAATACTTCATGTTGCAAGAAAAGTTTAAACTGACGGATGTAATAGTAAAAACAATTTTTTTACAAATTTAGTGGTTTTAACAATCTTCCTACAATATTCAGATAGTTCTGTAAAGTATCCCTGACGGGAACATTTGTAAATACCAGAGTATTTGACCCATACCCAAGTATACAATGTTTTTTTTCTACTTACTCTCCAGGGTTTCTAGAAGGAACTGTAAGCTGCTATTAAATTCCCCATTACACTTTATATGCTAAAAGTGCAATTTTATGTATTTTATTTATCAACAGTATACCATTTTGCAAACTATAATAAACTAAACTACAAAAATCTGCCTATTAACTAGGTAGGTACGTACAGCTAACGGCATAACAGATGCTGTGTTCCTTTATTGCTTGGTTAACGTAAATTTTAATATTCTTGAAATATTGTTGACTCTTTTTGAATGTTTCTCAAATTAATTTAAAATCAAGTGAAGTTCTTTTATTTTATTTAGAAAAACAAATTGTTCACAGAATTCCCCATTGTGCAGAGTCACAAAAATTGGAAACACGTATTACAATACGGGCCTTAGTATTACAATACGGGCCTCTTAGTGATTGGTTGGTAAAAAATACATGGGTCACTGTCGCATGACTCATTTTATGTATTTTTTACACAAATAACAATTTTTATCACGTTTTAAACACTGTTACAGATTACCGACCCGCCCAACGGTTCAGAACGTGTTAGAGAGAGGCCAGCTCCTAGCCCCGAAAGGGAACGGAAACTGTCAGTACCGGAAGTAAATGACAAGTCCAAGGAAGTCAACGTAAACAGGGACAGGGCCAAATCCGAAGGCCCACCTAGAAACGTTGAGGAAAAGGAACAATTAGCACCCTTGAAACCCGAAAAGAAGTAAGGTTATTTCGAAAACGGAATAAACGGTTGTTGTTTTTATTAGCATGAGATTTTCTACTAGCAAATATAATTCAAATTGGTGATGGATGAATGGGGATCTCGGAAATTACCTAAAAAGCTTGAAGTGAGGAGTGTTTTAAGCAAGACCATTTTTATTAGACCAAAAAGATGTTGAATAATAGTGAAAAAAGAGTAAAACGTTCTTTAAATTTTAATGTCTATTATTAAACCTAGATTTTTAACTCGGTACTTAAACATTCTATTATATAGTTGCCTAGTTTAAAAAATATACGGTTCTGTAAGTGGTTTTTATAAGGTTTATTGTAATAGAATGGCTGTCGATTTACTAGGATTAATTTTTAGTTAATGATCTTTCGAAGATTTCAGTAATTCGCTTAAATCATTATTAATTTTGTCTGTTAATATTGCAGCTAAACTAGACATAAATGACGAGTAAATTTGAGTATTATCTGCATAGAGATGATATTGTTAGGGAATTTACAATGTTAAAAGTATACATGCTATATACATGTGGGCCAAGTATACCATCCTGAGGTACTCCTGATTTGACAGTCAACATTTCTGAAAAAAAAAAAATTAAACAAGACGAAGCTTACTTAAAGCCTATATGTTTTAAAATCCCAATCATGATATTAAGATCCATCATATCAAAACGCTTTGGAATAATGTAATAATATCAAGATAATTGCATTTCTAGAATCTTGAGAAGTGACAATATCGTCCATTATAGGATTTTTATTAATTTTTTTTAATACTGAATGTTACATCGTGTACTCTTACTATCATTCTGCAATTTAGTTATAATTTGGAGCTTTTAAGCAACAAATAGAAAAAGACGATTTTTGGAAATTTCAAAGGTGGCGTAATCCCTTAAGAGTTCGTGTTGGCTCGAGAATCGTTATTGGCTTTAAATTTTGTTTCATTATGAATTATTGCTACTATTTGCACTAGTAAAGAGTTTTATGGCATACGTAAATGATCTTTGGAACATTGCTGTCCGATGTTAAGATATTGTTATCATATCTGAAGAACGTAAGACTCGAGAATTAATGTTTACACGAATTTATTTTTAAAATCCAATGGAAAGGAGAGGTTTTGTAAAACTTTAATAAATAGAAAATTCCTTAAATGGAAATATCCACGTTTCTCCATCCTCAACTAAACGTATAAGAAATACGGTTATACTTTCCTAACCCAAATAGAAGACGTGAGCAAGTGTTTTGTACCTTCTGAATTTGATGTCTTTCAATCGAATCCAAACATGGACCACATATAAAATCACAGTAGTTAAAGTTGGACGAGACTAAAGATTCGCAAAGCATTTTATAAACATTTAAAAAATGGCGATCATTATATAGAATTTTTAAAGCTAAAAACGGTTTTTGAATCAACAACTTAACATATCCGCGAAATCTCAGCCCACTGTCCAAAGTCAAACCTAAGTCCTTGGCACAATACATACACCTCAAGAAGAGTAATGTTATTCATTACAATGTTCAAATTAACTTTAAGAAAATCTTTTTTATGGCCAAAAATCGTATTTGATTTAACAGGGTTTAGTTTAAGATTGTGGATTAATTATTAAAAATCCATTTAGGTAATCATGATGGTCAAAATGAAAGTAAATTTGAGTATCATCTGCAAAAGCCTGCAGTTTTCAGTACTTTATTTTTTTTAATAAATCAAAAGTAATGGGCTAAGAATAGACCCCTGGGGCACATAATACACGGATAAACTGCACACTACCCAGAAAACATGGGTAAAATCCAAAATATTAATAAAATTGTACACGTTTCGGGCTTTACCCGGGTAAACCGCGTTCTATGCGCCTTGGCGTGGTTAATGTTAAAAGATAACGCCATAAATATTTGGAGAAATTTATTTAATTAAAAAAACAGATTTTACAAATCAAAGGTTACACTAAAACTGTATCCTAACAAAGTAAAAGATAATATAATCTATTTGTTCAAACAAGACAAGCTGCTGTGACATTTCGAGTTACAAAGATTTCCAATAGCTTTATTGGTCATGCATTTAGTTTTACAGTTGCATCGTTTATAACCTTGACCTCCTAAAAGTGACTGACTGTTCGTTTGCAAGTTGTCTTAAATTTTTCTTTTCCGGTGATACACTTTCCATCTCAATAAGCTTCTCATTGCACACAGAAAATTGGTTCCTGGAAAACATTTCTTCGATAGTTCCCCTCTTGTTCGCTAGCTTATACAAATAGTTTTCTCGATAACTGTCATGAGAATGTTTCTAAAATCACCCCTGCCTCGATCAACGTCTGGAATTGTTACTCTCACTGTATCTCCAACAGAACATGGGGGAAACTTTGAATTAGATAAAGCTTTCATCTTCTTTGCTTGATTTTCTAAATTTCTTTTTGCGTCTAGTCTGTTTGACTGTATATTCCTTTGGTACAAGCAAAGTTCACACCTTATGTTCCCTGATGTATTTAAATTGTCACACTCTACACACTTGCTCTGATTTTCTGAAGTTTCTGTATTACTAGCGTTTTCTCGATAATTATTGTTGCGATTTTCCATATTGCCACCTTGCGTAATATCTTCTTGCAAATTGTCTGGTTCTGGGTCACTATCCATAGACTGGTTTATATTTATTTCTTGTTGAGGCTGTTCACCTAAACCAAATTCCCTTACCACTTTCTCGAGCTCTTCTTCGGTTCGCAGATTTTCAATAGCTTCTTTTGGAAAAGCTGATGTGGATAGGCCGACTTTAATATCATGCCCAAACATGGCGGCATAAGGAGCTTGTTTTATCCCATCATGGTATGCCCTATTTTTCATTAATTGAACAAATCTTAGACCTTCTGACCATCGCGTGCAGTTTTCATCGTCCATCCACGTCATAAGCATGTTCTGTATATCTTGATTTGCTCTTTCCACGCTGCCTTGTGACTGACTGTAACGTGGTTTCCCATGGACTATTTTAAGGCCACTCCACATCGTACATAACTCTTCAATGACATGGTTGGCGAACTCCCGGCCGTTGTCCGATTGTAGTATAGATGGGGCGCCGAAAATACAAAATATGTCTACCAGGCTCTTAGCTACTTCCTTAGCCCTTTTCGACGTTAATGGACGTATTTGAACAAACTTAGTTAAGTGGTCCTGATACACCATAATAAATTTGTATTCTCTATCCGGATGGGATTGCATGTCAATTAGATCCACTTGACAACGGCTGTTCATCTCCGAAAAAACCATTGGTTTAACCACAAGTCCTTTTTTGGCAGATTTCAGTTTCTTTTGGCACCCTTCACACAAGCGCAGATATAACTTAATAACATCTCGAGTTATATTCTTGTACTTTTTTTTACATTCGCTTTCCATACGGTGCTTACCGCGATGTCCTATAGCTAAATGTGCATCATGCAAAATGTCAAACATTTCGTCTTTGTAACGTAATATTTAATGCTAGATTCACCTGACGATACACGAGCAATAAGCTTTTCAACGCCTCTAACAGAACATATGTCAAACCTCTTTAACCGCCGATATTGTAGCGTAATCTTAGTTTTAGAGTTTTTTGCCAACTTGACTGATTCTAACATTTCTTGGTATTGTTCATTATTAAAATAAAAACTATTTGCACTTTTCGCAGACACCAACTCGTTAAAAACTTCATAAAAACGCTGTGCTAAACGCGCACGTCCACTCTCTTCTTCGGTTGCCATTTTAGAATTGAACTGAACGTGGTGAAAGATGATGCAATAATAATTCCTACATCCAACTTTACCCACGCTAAAGCGGATAGAACGCGGTTTACCCGGGTAAAATCCGCAATATGTGTAATTTCAATATTATTTCGGACTTTACCCATGTTTTCTGGGTATTGTGCAGTTTATCCGGGTAAACCTAAGTTTAACCGTTATTCTAACTTTACCCGTAACATATGCACTTCGTCAGAAAAAGAGTTGTTAAAAAATATTCTTTGAGTAATAAATAAATTAGTTAAAAGTAATAAATATAAAAAGAGCCTTATAAATTAAAAATACTAATTATTTTTAAGTCGTTAAAAAAAGCTGGGTGCCTTAGGTAAAGGTTTGCCTAAAGATACCCTCCACTGATAAGGAAAGTTTCTATGCCACACTTAATTATTTGAGTAATGTAAATATCGATAAAATGACTGTAAAGCTTTAATATTTTGGCATTAATTTAATAAATCCCTTCAGCATTTGTGTATTATTTTATTAATTTTAGAGACACTAGCCATATTAAAATTAAATTGAATATTATTATTAAACTTATTTTGTCTATAAAAAAATTTTTTTAAAGAACAATCAGAAATGCGTTATAAATATTAACTAAAAAATAAACTTCTATTATTAGGATCCAGTAAATCATTTGGAATATTTAATTTATCCCTTGAATGTACATTATGTTTTTTTTTAAATATTTTTTCATTACATATATTATTTAGGTAGTTTCTTTTTTGACATCTTATTGGCGACAATCGGTTAGGTAGTCCCAGGATTTATTGATTTATACATGTAATAAATAGCACCATCGATCATCCATCGCCAATTTGTGTATCAACCTACTATGATACAATTATAATACATCCACTAGGCTAACATTAAAAGACACGTTTCCTTTCAGTAGTAAGTAGTTAATTTTTAGGGTCGAAGAGAACGACTTTGAAAAATTGCAAGAAGATTTCGTGTCGAAACTGGTGGTGGACGAGGAGATGCCGAAGGCGACGTCTCAGGGCGGGAACAATTTCGATATGCCCGGCCTGGCGCCGCCCCCTAACTTGGGAGTCCCCGGGCAGGATAAGTGGTTCTATCAAGATCCGCAGGTAATTAGGGGGGGCCAAGACGAGAAGAAACATACATGGGGGCAAAAATTAAGTCGAATTTTATCAATAACTTGTCATAAATTCCTTGGGCAGACCAGGATTCTATTTTTCAATTAATCGATGATCTGCCCTATTCAGAGAAATTTAATTCACGGGATGCCATAAAAAAGGCCACAACGTACCGCCCTCTTTTAATATGCCGGTAATTCAAGAATGGGGCCTCAGGAGGGCATCGATCATAGTCAAATCGAGGGACCTATTCCCCGGTATTTTCTTCTAAATTGCATTAATCTCGAACTTTCTTATTAGCTAGAGAAGAAACTCTATCGTTCTCGTATCAACTTGCGACTTTTATTTGTTGTTGTAGGTTAATACGTTGATTTCCGCACTCGAGACCTGAGTTGGCTCAAGGTGTATATAAAACTGCTTAGTTTGCGAAAATCTCTTAAAAAGTGCAACAGATTTAGAACTACGAATAAAACCGATTTTGTTCTAGAAGAAATGCCGACGTTTCGGCCTTTATTTAGGCCTATATTCAGGGCTGAAAACTACGCAATAAATTTCACTTTTTCATATCCTTCATGTGACTTTATTTAAGGTGTAGGAGCAATAAAATAAGTGACTTTTTACAGTAACTCTACAAATTTTTTAACGGCTCTCAATTTCTCGTACTTCAGTCTAAAGTTACTACTTTTTAATCACGAAATTATGCAATATTATTCTTCAAACTATGTGAAAAACATTGTAATTTCCAGACGATCCAGACAGCAGTAAAGAAACGTAAATGTGGCGTAGAAAAAAGTGAGAATATAACACATAAAATATTTACAGGTGAAGCACAAAATATATATGCAAATAAAAGGCCGACAAATTCAGATTTGTGCGGTGTATGTTCTGGTCCTCAACCTTGTGACCCAGAGAAGAAAAGAATACTATAAAGTATACAATTCGACTAGCAAACAATTAAGATATTGTTTTCAGCTTATATTTAAGACCAACGACATACATAAGTACTAACATCCATGTACTAAACGTACACAAAAGCTAAAAGAATACATAATCTATAATACTAAAAATAATTAAAAAAAAAATAGGCCAGAGCCACACACAAGAGAAAAAAACAAATACGTTAAATATAACTACACTTAATTTAACTGCTCACTCATAGGATTGACGTCACTATTTCACGAAAAGTATCGCTAGGAAAAATTAGAAGATTTGGATCTATAGAATTAAATTGAGAAGCAACATTATATGAAAAAGACCTTTAACATTTCAGTTCTATGTCTATAGTTATATAAACTTAGTTCCTCCTTAAATTTAAATGGTGCTTGTTTTTTGGAACGTTATTTTCTCGTTAAGATAAGGTGGACAATAATGCATTAGAATTTTACTTTTCTAAATCTAATTTGGAATCGTTGCAAAACACTAACCATAAAATTGCATCATCATAAAAACATTGTCAAAGCACAAAGGTCTCACACATTAGTTCTTTAACTTCTTGATGCTTCTGTGCAGATATATTGAGTTAAGAGTACAATATGCTTTTAACTTTACAAAAAACACCAAAATAATCAGAAAATGAATAAGGCATTATACCAGATTTCAAAATATTATGGTAATTGGTAAAAAAAGATCAATAATAGTACTTGAGTTATTAGAAATGTGAGTAAAAAACTTGCTATGATAGACCGTTGCGTATATAAGCAACAATGCCGCCTCTCTATCCACATCTCAGTTTAAATTCTTAAAGAACGGTAATATAATTCTGCTTTTCTTGTATGATTGTACAAAATATGCAAAAAACTGGAAAAAAATGCTTTTCTATAATTTACTTCGTTTAAACCCTTTTACACAACAGAAGCCCAAAATGAACAAATATTTGATTAAAATCTACAGGGGGTACTGTTTTTAAATGAAATAAACATCTTAAAAAAAAAATAGCCTAAAAATATACCAACATTAATTAGAAAGCCATTGCAATAGGCCAGAGAAATCGATTAAATGCAAGGTATTTTCAAAGTTGAATCATTTATTTTAACACCTTGTAGAAATCTTCAAAACAAGTTAATATACCAAAAATCACCTATATAAAAGTGGCATAATAAGAGAGTTACTTCATATTATTGAAAATTATCCCCGTTTGTTCGATTAACGCATAATCTTGCTCGACGAATCCACGACTCTTTACATCGAAAATAAAATCCTGGTGTCCACGAATTAAATCACAAGAATTTCCAATGTGCTCTTAAAGTTCTTCCGGAGTATTTACTTCTTCAACTGTTTCAAATAGCCCCACAGAAAAAAAATCGCAAGGCGTTAAATCTGGGGAGCGCGGAGGCCGAGAAATGGGCCCATTGCGCCTTATCCATCTATTCGGAAACTCATTATTTAGATGTTCATGAACTTCTCGTCTAAAATGTAGAGGAGTTCCATCATGTAAGAACCACATATTCTGTCACATTTACAGGAATAATTGTGGCAGATTGTGTCGAAGAAAATCTAAATAAATTTCACCGCCAGTCAAGGTGGAAAAAAGTCCATTTACCACGCCAGTCCAAATATTTGATGAAAAGTTATGTTCAAACTTAGAACTCTTTACAGAATAAAGATTTTCTACAGCCCAAAAATGATTGTTGTGGAAATTTTGCACCCTATCTCGTGTAAATGTGTCCTCGTCTGTACACAAAATAATTTCGCAAAATCTTCATTTCCGTCGAAGTGTTCTAAAAGCCACTGGCAAAATATAACTCTTTTAGGATGATCTTCAGGTTGTAACGCTTATACCCGTTGATAATGATGCTCAATGACACCGATAATAACGATAATATTGTTTTAGTCGTGGTGTCTTCCACACTATTTGAGAAACTTCAACTTGAGCTGATTATTAAAAGACTCATACAACTGATCGAACCAAAGATTCTTACTGAAATTCATACAATAACACAATTTTGATAAACGGGAGGAGCAGTAAGAATTTACACGGCATTCGCTGAGAATATCAAAAAATTTGTTTCCTAACATTCTTATTTTTTTTAAATTTTTAATGGTTTACTATTTCTTTTATTATGCAACCTTTATATAGGTGATTTTTGCTATATTAACTCCTTTTGACGCCCCCTACGAGTCCAACTTCGAAAACACCCTGTATATTTTGTTTTCGAGACACAGATAGGCGATTACCACTGATTAGATTTATTTTATTTATTGGTCAACGTATATAACATTTCAAGTACATATTAGTAGGGAACAATAATCTTAAGTAATAACTATACTTCTAATAAACAATTCTTAGCTAAGCCTAATCTAATCAGTGGGGCTAGGATATTATCCCAAAATAATAGCCCTAGCTGAAGATATTTTGCAAATCTAATCACTGTACGAGCTATTCTGCGAATAGGACTATTTAGTAAATAGGATGTTCTGCAAAAGGGAATATGGAGAAGCGCCTGACCTCGTGTTATGTAAGAGGATAGAGAAAAGGTACGGATACTCTGGACTTCTAACAATTACCATACTTTAAATGTGAAGCAAACATCAAAGAACTGCCCTCTGGTTAATAAAGAGTTAAAACTTAAGTAGGATATTGTCTCAGAAGAGGTAAGATTCAGGCCCGAATTCATAAGAGCATATCCGTCAAACCTGATAAACTTGCGCTGAACATTTTCAAGCCTCTCAATCTAAATGAGGCGACCAAATTATATTGGAAAATTCAAGAAGAGATCTCACTTGGTTAAAATGCTGGGTGACACTATTTTTTTGTGATTAAAAACTAAAACTTTGAACGCATTCATGGCACCCTATTCTAAAATTTAAAAAAAATGATTTTTCTATGAGTATAAAATAAAAAGTAGAAAATACAATATCATTGTTTTCAGAATATTATTTTTTATCGAAATACGTAATAATATACCAAGTTTCCCATTTAAAATAAGAAAGTTAGTGTCATGGATGGAAGGAATAGAATAGGTCAAAAGATGCTCTTATAACTATTCTATCGATATACCAAATTTCATTTGTTTATCTTGAAAAGTAACAAAGTTATTTAGTGTTCCCTTTTTTCTGTGTCACCCGGTATAGTGACTTCAATGCTGACACATTCGTGAAGTCTTTGCAAGATCTCTTGATAAATCCAAGCAGTTTATTAGCTCTATTAATGGTATACTCAAAGTGATGGGAAAAAGTAAGTCTCGGGTTGAAAAAGACACCTAAATCCTTGACTGAGTCGAGCTGCTTTAAGGGGATACCAATATTGACAAAAACATATTGACAAGGAGGAAAGACCCTTAAACGAGTAAATCTCATTAACCCACATTTCTCGATATTAATTGACATTTCCTTCAACTTACATTAGGAAAACAATTTGTGTATATCTCTCCGGAGCACCAACTGATCTTGAGAGGAAGAAATCCGTCGAAAAATCTTCAAATCATCAGCAAACAGCAAGAACTCATATTTCAATAGGGAGCCTAGGCGATTCATAAAGAGGCTAAACAACAATGGTCCTAAATTTCCTGAAGTTGTCGACAATGGGTTTGATAGAAAACCACCAATCTTAACCCGCTGTTCTCTATTCAACAGATAAGACTTAATCCAAAGTAAAAGGGACCCGCTGATGCCAAGATTTGAAATATGAGAGATAAGAATATTATGGTTGACCTTATCGAAGGCTTTACTAAATTCCGTGTATATCGCATGTGTTTCATTACCGAAGGCAAAGGATTTAATGATGTAGTTGCTAAAAATAAACAAGTTTGTATCCACAGAGCGACCTCTGGTAAATCCATGTTGTTGATTCCAAATTCCCAATTATTTCCTGAAAAGTGCCAGGCAGAACCACCTCTACATAGTGGTCAAATAACTTGGGAATTACGGGGAAGATAGATTATGCGATTACTAGAGTGAGACCCACCATTTGCAATACCTTGGTATTAGATCTTAAATATGGAAGAATTTATGGCACGAACGTCACTAATAAGAAAAATAATTTTGTCCACGTAAAAATCTTGAGTTTTAACATTCTTTATTTAGCGTAGTCCGACAACAGAAATCTGTACTGAAAATTTATAATTAGGGACAAATGCAAGGCCCGTTCACGAGCATGGAAATGTCCGAGTGGTGTAAAGCGGGTTACTTCGGTCAAGATCTGAAGGTGCGCCGTCAATGCGACGAGCGATTCTTCTTACTCGGGGAACTGATGGCGATATGCGGCAACCCGAACCCGTTCCAGAGCAACGCCCGGTTTCCCGTGTTAAAGAACGACGTGACCAAGATGCAACACGAGAACGACCTCCAGTTTCAGTATTTGCCGCAACAGCTTTCGGCGTATCGACAGGCGCAGGCGCGTGTTATGGCTGATCCGTGGAGCGCACTCGCCGTGCAACAGCAGGAACTCGCCTCGCAGAGGCTCATTATGCAACAGCAGGTCAGTTTTTTTTTTGTAATGTTCTACCTAAATTATCGGCTTCATTTTATTCCCGATTAAATCGGGACTAAGCAAGATTGTTTGAAAACTAAGTTAGTTTGGTTAGTAGTTTGTTACATCCAGTTTTGTGTTTATTTTAGCAAGTTCAGCAAGATATGTCTTATATGCCTCAACCTCCAAATCCACTGATGCAGATGATTAGCCAGATGCAGCAAGTAAGTTTTAATGCTTGATTATTAAATTTCAAAACAGTCTAATTGGTATTATGTATGAATTAATGATGAGGGCACTTATATTACAATTCTCTGATTTAGCTAAGATATTTCATATTTAGAATTTCAGGAGTTCAATTATTAATCATAGTCAAACAGAGAATATAACACCCAAACAGTGATTCTCGTGTAGTAAATGCTTACCAAACGTCAATTTTATGCAAAAAATTATCTGCCATTCTAGCCATATCTAGGTTTCCTATGTTGTGACTAAATACAACTGGCAATATCCGTTTATACTTATCACTTATTTGTATTTTTAATTATTTTTTGCCAGTAGTTTAGAACGAGTATTTCTTTTTAAACTCTCTTTATCATTTTTCTATCATTATACCTAGCCAAAATCTTCATCTTACATTGGATAATTTTGATGACGAATTTAGTATTAGGTCTAGATAGTCCATAAGTTTTACACCCATACTTCGAATCTTGTGGTACCCGGTTCGATTCTCAATGAGTCTATCTATGTTGTTGCGTTCTACTTTTTTAATTTTTTGTTTTTATTTTTATAATTATAATCTAAAAAATTTTATTTCATTTATGTAGTGTGAAGGTTGTGACATGGCTTTTAAAGGTTTTTTAGTTTTGTTTAGACTAATATTTGTGATTTTAAGCTTGATGATGTTCTAGCTAGAGCAAAACACGTGTAGCCTTTTATTATACGTTGTGAGACCGTGCTTGTGTGTTTTCGTCAATTTTATATGTTGGTAACTAAATACTTCTTATGTAATACTATTGCGATGTAGTTTTTAAAAATGCAATTTTGAGGTTTTCTTATGGAATCTCTTACAGAAATCGCATAACTCCTTTTTTTCTCCTTAAAACTGGGCAACAACGTAACCTAAAAGAGCTAATTAATATTTGTGATACCCTACTACAATACTAGAGATTTTAATCGCTATCGAATAGACCAACATAGTACAACCATAGTATTAACGCTCTTTCGGTTTTGTGGCCCTTCAAATATGTAATCATTTACCTTCTTGTGCAAAAAACTACTCTTTATTGATTTAGAAAATATATTAAAAGGTTTTCTTTAGAGTTTCAAATCAATATGTCACACATCATTCATAGTTCCTTGATATAAGTGTATTAGTATTAGAGTTTGTTATCTTCAAATTAATAATAATAGAAGTACAATTTGTATTGTATGCATTGTTGATATTTCTATTTTGTCGATGGTTGTGGGTGAATTGAAGTGACTTTTATATCCAAAAGTAGTATTCTGCTCGTTGCCTGCTCTTGTCTTTAGCATTCACATTACGTTTTAATAATTGGAAAAAATAAATATTTGATCTGATTTTAATTTAAATTTATTTAAGCGTGCATCGCATAAGTTTTTTAAAATTTAAAGTAGGTTTATGTATCTATGTACCTATTTGTTACAAAATTTTAAACATTTAAGTAATTTAGTGAGTAACATTTTGTTTATTTTCTTCTTTGGCAAATAAACGATTTCTGAATTTGAATCTGCAATGAGGCTTAAAAGTATGCCCCACAATTTTTAGGCCAATAAACTGCCAACGCCCGGAATGATGGATAATAAACAGCCGCCAAATATGACCGCCGCACCCGGAGGTATGGACCCGCATCTACATTTACAAATGACGAATTTCCTCTCTATGCAAAACCGTTTACCGGGTGGGTTACCCGGTCAGATGCCCGCCGGTATTCCTGTTGGGGTTACGGGCGCGTTACCGCCGGACGCGTTGTCTAGTCTTCCTGGAGCCGCGGCACTTGGTGAGTCGACTTAACCTGGCATATTTGAATTTGAGAGATCCCTTATGTCACCAAAAAGAAGCGTTCGGGTTTCATCTATTTATAATTTAAATTAGAAATAGTTTCGCCCTTAAACCGCCAAATTTTGCTCGACGTATTTACTTGCGGGTGTTAGTAGTAAAATAAATAAAGTATAGGAAAGTCTCCCACCGAAAGCAGTCTGTGGGATTCCCCCGTTCGCATCACCGACTTAAAAAAAAAAAAACCTTTTTATTTGTTCAAAATATAGACATAAAATACAGTAAGTAATACAGAAGCTAAATACAGATGCTACCCGTTAAAAGTATAAATATACTATTTTCAGCAATATAAAAGTGTCTTATACTTATATAAATTAAAACCTAAACCTAGATTTACAATATAACAAAATAAAATAAAATCCTAAAAACTTGTATGTATGAACACACAGAGTAATCAGTTCTCTTAAATTATTTCACTTAAAAAGCTAAAAGAAACCGTAGATGCACGCAATTTGTATTGTAGTATTAATTAGAAATCTATAATAGATTTAATTAAAGCAATAACCTGTGATACACAGATCAATTCAATCACATACACATTCAATTAAAAAATAATGGAGGGATTCAATTTTTATTTTTTATAAAACAATTATTTGTACTTATAATGATGTGACAAGAAATACAAAAAAAAAAAAAAAAATATATAAATCACAAGATATTTTCTTGTTTGATCAATAGGTTACTTTTAACACTCTTTATAAATGTAACTGTATGTTTTTATTTTGTCCGCTAGTTCATTCCATAACTTAATAGCTAACGTAACTGAATGATCTTTGGAAATTCGCAGTTTTATGTTGCGGAATTAAGAAATTATTTATATGCCTTGCATCATGGTTATGTCAACTACAGTAAAATAACTGACGCGAATAAGGTGGCTGACCAGTTTTTAAAACTCTATGCACAAAACTCAGCAAATGAATTTGCCGTTTCCGCTGTTAGTGAACTTCCGTAAATAACATCTCCATAATCCATAATAGACAAGACCAAACTGTTACAGAAAAAATATTTTGTCTTTGACGGTATATATTTCTTAATTCCAGAGTTTCCTCAAACGCATATAGGCAATACCTAGTTTTCGCTTCACATGTGCATTAAAAGATCAGTTCAGAATCCAGATAAATACCTAAATTTTTAACTTTCTCTACTATTGGAAGGCGTGTATCATTTATTTTAGGAACAAAATTCTCGGACACTCTTAAATTTTAGTTTGGTACCACCAAGAAATATTACAGACGATTTAGAAGGGTTTAGTTTTAAATTGTAATTTTTGGCAAAATTATTAATATGATTCAAGTCAGTATTAAAACAGTTTTGTGCTAGTACAGTTGACTACCGTCGCGTCGACACTCGGTCAATGTTTTTAGTAGAGATGTTGATTTTCGTTACTTTTGATTAGTCGTTACTTATCATTACCCCGCTATTAAGTAATCATTTGTATGTATTCGTTACTTCGATTACTATGATTTCTGTATTGTTTTTCGTTGATATTTGCGTATAAACTACTGCTGTTTTTTGTGTTGTTTGATTGAAAATCGATAATAAAAAAACTACACGTGTCAGGGCCTAAATTCTTGAGAGGGCGTATTATATTACTTCCAGTTATTTCTATTTGATTTGATTTTAATAAATGTACAACATCTTGTCAGGACGTATCACAACAATAAACTTGTAAACAGTAGCAAAACGGTATATGTACTTACATTAACTTGTGGTGTATGTTTTGAACGTGTAAAAAGACAGAATGATAGATGTATTGTTTACGTCAGGATTCGAGATCATGGATATGAGATAATACGATACTACATACCTAAAAAGCAAAAGGTACCTGTGAGCAAATATTTTACCCTAGTTATGGTGAATGTTCAATAAAGGAAAAGAGTTTCACGTTTACAGCACCTGTACACAATACCATAAAATTGTCAATAAGACTAACATCCTTCAATTTATAGACATCAGTAGACCTTGTTAAAGAGTTGTTCTCTAATCCAGGTAGAACAAAACCTGATGTCCAGCATTAGAAATCATGTTGATGGTATAGTCCTCGCAAACACTCCACAAAATAACATACTGATCTACACAGTCTACAAAATAATCCCAGGTGCCACACACCCACTTCCACTAGCTAGTGTTGTTTTACTTACCAAGGTATCAGGTAACTACACTTAGCACGGAAGGATGCGCATTTAAATATTACTTCTTTATGCTGATAATGATTAAAATAATGGGAAAAACATAAGGTAAAACATTGCTCAGTGAAAACTCTCACCTTTGTAATTTGACAGATATAAATAGTTCAATAAAGGCGCTAACCACAAACACTAGGGAAAAGTTAGAGGAGAACAAGTGAACACTGCTGCGCGACTGTTTTCGAGTAAAATTACTGTCGAACTGAATTCTAAAAAGGATCGTATTAGAAATATCCCTTACAAGAATCCTAATATGTCATCGCCTATGCGTGTGAAATTTTGTAGAGACCAACATTCCCACATATTATGACCTTCTCCGAAGTGACCTTTTTACCCATATAACTGCTATTCCTATTTATTTTTGTCATCTCCGAAGGACCTCTTAAGACATAAAACTTAAAAATTCTCACAGACCCTTAACTTTACATGTCCACCCTTAACATTCCCATCGGTTATCGTTGCCCTTGTCAATCATTTTTGATGAGTGACAAAAACCAGATAAAATATAATAATAGTGAAATAAATTCACGTCTTACACACGTTTTTATTGTTTTTGATAGATTTATTTAGTATAGTATTGGAAAAAACATAAAATTTGCATATAAAAAAATCAATTAAAACAAAAATTACTTATAAGCATGAACTATATATAGATTCTGGTTATTATGTAAGAAAATAATCATTACTACATTTTACACATCCATCTTTTAACCGCTTTCTCTTTTCTGACATTTGTCCAGCGGTTGAAAATGTCCTTTCAGATAATACACATAAGTACTTTCTTGCCAACTTAAAAAGTTGAGGGTATACTGCCATTCTAGTTTTCCACAAATTTAGAGAATTTTCTTTGTCTCTACTTGTGTTATTAAAAGATTTTGAACCATATAGGAACGACACTACACTAAAACTGTTACTGCTTTTGCATCGATTTGTTTTAGAGTAGATGCAACTGTCCCAGTTTAACTTTCTTGTTTATTCTTAGAATTTTCTTTTTCTGCTAGATTTTCAGATTGTTCCGGTTTACAAAATCACAGCGATCGGCTTTTTTCATCTGAGCTATTTTTGATTCTAAACGCTCCGTGGTGGCCATATTCAGAATATGTTCGGACGAAGAAACTCTTGTTTTAAAACGTGGATTACATTTTTCAATCAAAATATTATTTTTCACGCTAGAAAATCTGGTTAAAGTTTCCTTTTAATATAAGTCTGCAAGCACTTTTGCCTCGAAAGTCTACTATTTAAAGCAAATTTTAAACCTTTAACTATTACATTAACTTTAGACAAAATCACATTTTGTTCTGCGCTAATTGCCACCGTGATAAAACTTTTTGTGTTATTCAACAGAAAAATTCTTACAGATAAATCTATATTCAAAATAGACGTGGACGTTCTGCTTCCTATAAAAATAATAAAATACTAAATAGAATTTAATTTTACCAAAAAACTTTCATTTTGGCTCGTTCGAGTCGTTGACCACGGTTCTAAAAAATTATGGTGTTTTCTCTTTATCAAAATATTTGGAGCCCTTGATATTACATTTTGTACTTCCTGCAAAAAGATTGGTAAAATGGAACGATATCCTCGCCTTATTTTCCTTTATTTTTAAGGCTCAACAACAAAAAATATATGACATAAGCTTTACATTTGTCACTTTAAAAATATTCTGTTCGTACCTTTATACGGTAAAGTATAATCGATTTTCTTTAATATTTCACAAAACACTGGCACAAAAGCGCACTGAACCAATAAATTCCGCAAATAATTATTCCCAAAAATCCGCGTAATAAATTTGAATGCTTATAACTGTAAATACAAATAAAGCCATTTTTAGCAATCTAAGAATAAGTCTCAGCGACAAAAAAAAAGGAAAGTTGTAAGGTTAAAACAACGAGATTAATAAAGGCATTTTATATTTAGACATACATATTAGATATCGCAGGTCACCATATAACATATGCGAGGAATATCTTTTTATTTTCTATAATATATGCTGGGCATATCTGTTACATATCTTGGTGATAAATTGAATTCATATGCCTAGTAAAGTAAAATCACTACAAGAAGATCAGGAAACAAATTGCATGAAAATAAACTAAAAGTAGCTACATTCTGTAGTAGAAAACAAAATCCACAAAAGAAATCTAGACAGAATCCATCGATGGAAGCTACTGAATTTCTCCAAATATCACTACAGATGATGTCTATTATAAGAGGCAGCTAACTTTTATTAGCTTTAATATTAATCAGCCATCTAGCAATAATGCGATTTCTTATACAAATATAGAGACAACGGCCAAGGAAGGTGCTGATGAAGTTGCATCTTTCCTGTATTATTTCCCTTTTAGATTACTACCACTAAAGGTTAAAAACTTTACAATAAAGGAATATTTGATGAAATTGATACCATTTTACCAATCAGATTACACTATTACACTAATCAGATTACACTAGTATCTAGAATGTAAGAAGGATTTTGGTCTCATAAAGTTAAAAAGTTTTTAAAGCAACTAGCGTTAAATTGAACCATTTTACTGTCATTGAGTGTCAAAATTCTGTTAATCTCCCCTTCCAACAAGACCGATAAACAAGTTAGGACGAAGCCTCAATTTATTTAATAATAATAATAATAAGCCTTTATTTCCAACAGGCAACTTGCCCAATAACAGGAAACAGTTGCAAAACAATGAAAAATATAGTTAAAAAAAACACACGCAAACAAACCTAAAAGAATGAAAAGAAAAGAAAAAGAGAAAAGTAAAGTCACATTCTCAAAAGTTATCCAAAGAATTAGAATAAATAACTATTAATATGATATAAAAACCCAATTATAAAAGTTTAACAAGATAATCACATATTCAACAAAATTAAATTACATTAACTGCAATATACCTACTAACTATAACTTAAACACATGGGTCTTAATCCCAAGAGTAATGATCCACCAAGATATCGACAATCACATGAACCGGAGAGAAATTTATATCGCACATGTGACAGATCCGATTAAATATAGCGCATATTGTATATAGTGGCGATTTCAACAGGATGTTAGTATGAGGCCTTGGCAGAAAGAATGTCAGGGGGTGTCTAGAATTAAGCCTAGGCACCATGAAACGTATACCGGAAAGAAGTACAGGACTATCAATGAATCCATTCAGTAACCCATGCAGGAATTTTACAGAGAAGATCATTCTTCTGAGTTGTAATGGATGTAGATTGAAGCGTTCCAATAGTTGCCGATGATCAAACCCTCTTACCGGATATATGCCATCCTGCCTGAAGGCCAAAAACTTAGCAAATCTACGCTGTTCCAGTTTTGATCTCACAAAGCAACAGAAAAGCAGTTTTAATGTAGACTCCAAAGTAAAACTCTGAGAACTTCTAATTATGAACCCAAGCCTTCTCAGGGCTGACTTGACTATGTTATTGAAGTGTGGAACGAATGTAAATTCAGAGTCAAAGGTTATACCAAAATCAGTAATTTGCTCTAATCTACTCAAAATAGTATCATTAATAAAGTAATTAAAATTTAAGGGTGTTTTTGATCTAGAGTAACTGACCACACTACACTTAGCCGCATTCAAGCCTAACCTGTTAACAGCGCACGATACCTCCAATGTATTTAGACAGTTCTGAAGAAAAACACAGTCCTCCAAACCATATACATTTAAATATAGCTTCAAATCATCGGCAAAAGCCAGCCTATGACAAGTGAGTGACTCAATCAAGAATCAATTTAGCTGAACTGATAGCAATTTGGGAGGCATTTAGTTAAATACTGATTATGTAATATAGTGAAGGAACAAAACAGACAGATGAAAAAAGACAAAAGGAGAAAAAAACTATAAATTAGGAAAAAAACAAAGGAAAAATATGATGATGTATAATGAAATATTATGACATTAAATATTTATGAAGTATTTTAGGCGTAATAAGGCGTGAGAAGATTATAGTTTTCCTAAAAGGCACATATAGAAAGTTTTTTGACTGATAGGTAAATATTAAAAACCAAAATGAAAAATTATGATGACCATTTGGTATTCCAAAGCCATTAAAACAAAAAGTTAGCGTTGAAGTTACCAACGTCCTCGAACCGTAGAAACAAGGGGCGACTAAAATGGTAGCTTTATTAAGTTTTGGTAGTACTTTACTTTAGCAGTACTGAAGAGGGATTCAGTGCAGCAACAACTTTATGCTGACCTAATTCTTTAAAAATGTTCGTGGATGAGTCTCTATAAGATTACTACACGAATTTGCAGCGTGCGTCAAACAATGCTCCCTTAGACGATGCGAATATGGTGATAGTACAGTAAATCTATCAAATTAGTAACGGAAACGTTTAAACCCATTTTTTTACGGAACTTGTTCGAAGAGCATTCAAAAAGCATAACTTGATAAATCGATCAAAGCATACTGGCTTTTTGAAAAAGTTTTGTCAGTCATTTGACTTGCCGCAATGGAAAATATAAAAAGTAGATGGCGTCAAAGTAAAAACTTTTTTGGGTACTTTGGCGCCATCCACTTTTTATACTTTTCATCGCAGCAAGTCGACTCTATGAGAAAAGTTGTCGAATTTTAATAAGTTTTGTGCTTACATATTACATTTTCCAAAAACCTACGATTCTCCAGATAAATTAAATCCTAAAAAGTTTCGACTTTTTTTCAAAAAGCAGGTATGCTTCGGTTATAAAAAATAGTACAACACAGAATTGTATTTATGGACTCGGATCGTTTTATCATCACACCCGGAGGAGTTAAATTTCATTCTATTAATTAAAATTTGTAATTTTTGTCTTCTTAGCAAATACTGTTTATAGATCCTACTTCTTATAAAAACTGCCGAAAACTAGCTATATTTTACTATGTTTGCTGCTTTAATTTTCAAAGTATCTTCTTCCAATGCACATCCACTAATGGATGTTTGCGACTGCAAAATTTTTCATCGTTTTTCTGTTGCTTACGGTGTATATCAGCGAAATATTTTTTCATCTTTTAAAATATATCCTAGACATTTCTTATAATTATTTATACAGGGTGTCAATTTGAAAAGTGTCGATGTGAATATTTTACAAAATATAAGAGTTTTCTGTCATAGAGGTTGGAGAAACTAAAGCCACCATATTTTTATCAAGAAGTAAGCCATCTCTAAGCGCCTCCCAGCCCAACATTCAAATTGAACGACCCCCTTTTATCTTAACTTAAATTAAGGGTTTTTTTGAGTAGTATTCACCCTGTATTATGGGCTAATTCGAATTAGTAAATACTGACTAACGGCATTAGTCAAATTATATAAAGTAATCACGAGTAGTTACTTTTGTAACAACCCTAGTTTTTACTTCCACGACAGTTCATAACGCAAGAACCTCAGCCGTTCCGGGTTTCACAGATAAGGCAACATCACAATGTACCTTTTCTAACCCACGGTCTCGATATTTAATGCACTTGGGAATAAATCACATATGTGTCAAGGACGGTGTTTTTAACCAGCGTCAAGAAAGCCAACGGCTGAAGTGAAAGTCATTTACACCAAAGTCAAGGCGGCTATGTGGTCTTTTTTTTTGGTTTGTTCTAGAAAAAGAAAAGTATTCTAGAATTAAAGGTATTTCGGCTAAGAGTTTCTCAAATAACCACAATTTTAGATTTAAAAAAAATGATGATTCAGTCTTTGTCAAAAAGTTTCTATTCTTTTCCTACTGTCTTGTTAATACCGCAATTTAATCGGTAAAATTTCTTCAAACTTCAAAAAACACGTCAAAAGTGCCTACTGTTCTTTGCCAGCCTTTTTTACAGGCTTTTGGTATTAAAGAAATAAATAACGTATTATTATAGGTGCCGCTGGTATACCGTTACCAACTAGTTTGAGCTCCGGCTTAGGGCTTAACCATCCCAGGCCGTCTTCGGTTGAACGAACCGCGGCAGATACCGATCCTATTGCCAGCTTATTAAAACAGTTACAACAACAGAAACAACATAATCAGGTATGGTTTTCTTAAGATAAAACGCTAGGTGTTCTTTATAACTTCTGATGCGTTTAGGTGGAATCGTTGTGGCAGCAAAACCAGTTCGGTCCACCCAACACAGCCGGTCCGGTGCCACAACAATGGCCCGGACAGGCCCAGGCAGACGTGCCCATGTCCATGTGGGACATGCAGAAATCGACAGAGCCTCCTGGTGCACCTGTAAGTTACAATTTGAACATGATAATGTAATAGATTTAGTGTGTAAATTGTTGGGGCAAAAAAAAGGGAATTTGGGCATAAATCCTTTGGATTTCATAACAGGAATAAGCCCCACAAATGTTTTTATTGCATCTTATAACCACTTTGTAAAACATTGCAATCATTAAGTTTTTGTTCATAACAGTATAATTAATGAGCATTTTTAGCAGCAAAGAGTTAAATCGCCAGGAGAACCGCCGATGCCCAAAGAAGAGCCGAAACAGGCTCAGGAGGAGGAGAAATTAAAAAAGACTGAAAAACAACAACAAAAGGAAAACAAGCAAAAAGAGGAGGAGAAGGAGCTTAAGAGGAAGAAGAAAGCTGAGGAAGAACAACAGAAAAAGGTAGATACGAATATATATTTGTTTCAGAAATATTTGCATTAGAAATTATTATCGTTACAAATAAATATTTTATTTAATAATTTAAATATCAGTGGCAGTTTCTCCACTAGGTTAATCGCCAAACGAGATATTAACTTTTTTCTGCTATAGAGAAGATATAACAAACTTAAATTGGACTACAAATGTCTGAAGAAAATTTAAAAAATGACGTCAAATTGACGTGTGAATGAAATGAAATAATTATTTACGAATGTTTCTGGAGTAAACTAAAATTCAATTACAGGCATATCCAAGAATACCTTAACAGAATATAATTCCCTAGATGCTGATAAATCTCTTGAGACTGTGTCTTTGAGGTACAATTATTTTTGATTCCTTTCGCAATTCTCCCAAGAATGCTTTGAAATGCTGACATGTTTTAAATAAATAATAATTCAATCCCAGTTTGGTGCTGTATGCATGTACGTTATGCCATTATGATTTTACGCGCAACTTGTGTTTATCATCTAAAAAATTAAGTGCTAAAGCGGGGTTTTTATTTTAAAAAAGACCATAAGCCGCCACTGATAGTTATCCATTTTTTAATTTGACAGTTTCACCCAATCTCGCCCTCCTCCTATCTCACTTTCCGGCGACGCCCTTGTCGACTGATACCTTTAATGTTGTCTGGATGACATCGATTTTAGTATTTCCCGTAGTCTCATAAAAAAAATCTAACGGGGTTAGATCCGGAGAACATGGGGGCCACTCAGTACTTCCTCTTATTCCGATCCATCGGCCTGGAAACCAAATACTGTCGACGTATATTAAATTGTTTTATATCTACCGCTCGTCATTCTCAATTATCTCTATCAATGCTGATAATTTATTTTAGTATATAGTTTTTAGTTCTCGCGTTTTTTTCGTTTTGTTGTAAATTCTACCAGTGCTGCTGACAAATGGCGTTTTCTGTTATACGATTTGAATCGAACAGTGCCACAAAAAACGGCCTAAATATAAAATTAAAAGAGGACAAGTATGAGGGAAAAACAGCCTTTATCAAAGGTTCGAAGTAAACCTTGTATTTCACAAACGACTTGTAACAAAACACAAAGCAAAATAAAAACACAGTGAAAGTCACAGACAAAGGGGTGTATTAAGTTGATTGCACGTGTTTCGCCCTGGCATCAGGGAATCATCAGATCTAAAATCAGATATTTTTTTCTTAATTTTCTTAACAATAACAGATATATAAATAAACATAACTATAACGCTGCTCATCTTAATATCACTGAAACGAAAAATTAAAGTAACGGTTTAACATTGACCAGAGGCTCTTGTTTGATGGTTTTGCGGAGATTATATCAATAAAGTCATGGTGTTCCTCAATTCGGTTGATTTCCAACCCATAAATAGAGGCTGTACCGATTATTTCTTTTCTAGACCTAAAGTCCTGGATCATTCTTTAATTACCTTAAAATTCTTTAATACGAGTACTACGAAATCCAAACTATATCCCATGAATCCTCCAAAAGTACACAAGACCCGTAGTTAGTTTCATCAATTCCTTTTATGATAGACTTTCTTCATGGCTTAACTATGTTTTAAAACAGAATACTGATTTTATTAGCTCCTACTCAGTCATAGAATATGGTAACCTTCTTAAAGATATGCAGATCCCAGATAATACAGTTTAAATTTCTTTAGATGTTGAAAACTTTTTTTTTCAAATGAATCAGACTTTTTCACATAAGAGAATGAAAATGATAACAAACTTCCGTTTTTAGATCTTTTAATCAGAAAACGAAACAAGATTCATTTTGAAATTTACAGAAAAACCCTCGACAACAGATAATGTAATTTAATTTTCCTCCAATTCTCCTTAATTCCTTCTTCTATCGTTTGTTTAAAATCCCTCTCTCAGAACAGGCTTTTCAGAAGGAGTTGTATACATTAAAATTAATAGCCACAAACAATGGTTTTTCTTTAAGCAAAATTAATAAATTATTTTTTATATTTGATTGTAAATAAAATTTATCCTACAAGAACAATTTAAAATAAGAAGAATTTTTATTTATTTACTTATTTTGGTAACATTTCCCTACAATTAGCAACTATCTTTAAGAACTGACCTCTTTCAATTTCATTCACAACTTCGAAAACTTTATATACACACCTCATTAATAGTAAAGAGACCCTTTTTTAAAATCAGGGATTGTATTTACATAGACAGAAAAATCTCTACAAGAGTTCTAAATATATGAGTGCCCCAAGGGTATTAATCTTGATTTATTGGAAAAGATTTAAATTACTAAAGCCAAGAAAAGCCCGATTGTATCTTGTGTCAATTACGTTTTTAACTTTGAGCAAACATTTAATTTTCAACAACCAGAATTGATTGTCTTAGTTGATGTTCTACGACATGGTCAATATACCCTGGGTTCGACCCTCCACATCGACTTGTTTTATTTTGCAACTCATTGTTATATCCTAAACTTAACCTTATTTAACTGTGTATTTGTTTGTAAGGTGTACTGTATCTTTTTTGCAGTATTAGTATCAGTTTTTTAAACAGCTTTAACCGCAAAGTAGTGTATTTTTATTAGGAGGTAGGTTCTAGAAATATACAGTCATGGACAAAAGTATGGAAAGATTTTCTTTTAGCCTAAATCTTAATAATTGTTTAACAATAACAGCTTTTGGGTCAAAACATAAACCAACACTACTAAATAAATGAACTTTTATTCAAGAAATAAAAATACAAATTAAAACAACGGGACCTTACTTATGTTAACTTTAATACAGCCCTTTGTCTGTAATTTTGACTTTGTGTTTTAATTTTGTTTTGTATTTTATCTAGTCACTTAGAGAACATAGACTATTTTAGCGGACTTGTAATAATATTTTCAACTTAAGGGCTAACCTTACTCCAGATACACTCAACATTGAATACTCTATGTAGTCTATATTTCTAGGAAGCAGATGAAAGACGTAAACAAGAACAGAGACGTCAGGAAGCGGAAAAAAAAGCGGAAGCCGAGCGTAGACGAAAAGAAGAAGACAGAATCAAGAAAGAGTTAGAAAAAGCTAAAAAAGAAGCGGAAGAAAAAAGGTTACGCGAACTGGAGGAAAAACGAAAACAAAAAGGTACAACTTGTGATACCGTTGAAAATAATAGCACTTAATCATTAATCGTTTTAGAACAAAGAAAGCTGGATGAAGAAGCGAAAAAGCGAACAGAGGAAGAACGTAGAAAGATCGAAGAGGACCGAATACAACGGGAAAAAGAGCAACGAGAAAGGGAGGAACGACAAAGGGCCGAGGAAAGGAGACTGGAACAGCAGGCTTTGACGAAAATAGCGCCGTGGTCTCAGTCGAATTCCACGTTCGGGATGAGCCTCGCGGAAATCCAGAAGGCGGAAAAAGAGAGGAAGGCCCAAGAGGTGGCGTTGCAAGCGCAAAGGGCGCAGATGGTGAGCTTTTTACCGTAATAATATAATTAGCGTATATAAGAATGTAAGTCCTAGATTAATTTATTAAGTATTGCTAGAAATATATTATTGGAATCTAGAAAAACCAAGCAAACTTTTCCATTATTACCATTTTGCCATATTACCCGTCATTTTAGATGAATTTTTGGGTCAAAATTTCAAAACGTGATATTATTTATCTTAAAACTACATAATAAGAAGTAATAAGAGCCCAATGGCAATTTATTACTTATTTTATAATTTGCAAAGAAATTATATACAAAGAATTATATTCTTTTTTTCCTTATATTAATATTAATTGTACAGTATTTAAAAAAAAAATTATGGTATTAACAGGAAAGGGAACTCCAGTTACAACAGCAACAGCAAATGGAGAAAGCCGGTGGTTTGCAGTTGGGATGGGCAAAAAAAACTATGGAACCGCGAAAAGTTAAATCTCTGGCCGAAATTCAGGCGGAAGAACAAGAAAGATTAGCTAAGGTAATACATGAAAAATAGGTATTTTTTTTATTTGTTCAAATAATTCCGATTACTCATTTGACGTGGTTTTTTTAAATAAATTATGAAGCTGAAAAAATTGTAACAATGCAAAATAACCTCTGAGTGCAACAATGGTGACATTTTCGGAAGGGAAAGGGATTAAATGAAAATCCGATCTTGACGAAATAAATATTGATAAACTGATGATGAAGTATTCCGAAAAATGAAAAAAAGAAACACATTTTTTTGGTTTTTATGGATTATTCCATTTCTGACTTAAATGCGCGCTTATTATAAGGAGATTTCTTTGTTTTTTTTTTACAATTTCAAATAATATGATAACCAGAGTTGAATCTTACGGATTGAGTTTTAATGTATTAGACCTAATAGATAGAGAGTAGACAGAGAACGACTGCATCGGTAACCTCCCACCGATAGCGACGCCGATTCCCCGTACCGCTCGCAATGTGAATTTAATTTCGGCTTGCTCGCAGTGATGTTTAGCAAGCGCTTGAAGATGGGTAGGTTAGCCTCGAATCAACTATTGGAATTTTACGCGCACAAGAAAGATAAAAATTATGTTGTTTTTTAACGTGCTCATAATCGCAAGTCAAAAAAACAACTTTAATATGCTCAAATCTTAAAAACCTTTGGTGAAAACTAAATACAATATAATGATTCTAATTAAATGGATTATTTAATAAGGTGTTCAAATACACCTCCTTGTTGGGCTTCACAGTATCCCAACCTGTCGTATCCCAAAATTCTCTACCTACATTGGCTAACATTTCAGGTGTAAGGGACCTAGAAACATTAATAATTCTAAGTCGCAATTCGTCCAAATTAACGGCTCTTTCATGTCGGTGTTGGTAAAGAATTTCCGTCAAATAGCCTTATAAGAAGTAGTCGCAAGGCGTCAGATCTGGAGATCGCGGAGGCCATGGTATGGTACCTCTTGTGGAAATAGACCGTTCAGGAAAAGTGTTTGTTAAATAGTCCTGCACTTGTCTAGCGTTGTGAGCGGGACATCCGTCTTGTTGAAACCAAATTTTCTCAAAATTAACATCCAAGTTTCGTACAGCGGGTATAATATTTTGTTGCAATAAAAGTAAATATCTCTTAGAGTTTAAGGTACCATCAATAAAAAAAGGCCCTACAATGTGATCGGCTAAAATACCAGCCCAAACATTTACCTTTTGCGGGTATTGAGTTCGTAATGGTACACTCAAATGTAGATTTTCCCGAGACCAATATCTCACGACTGAAGAATTATGTCGACGTAGAAGAGAAAAAGATGACGTCGTCCGTAATTGAAATATTACTTGTGAAGTCGTCATTTTGATCAATTTTTTCTCTTAAGGTTTCACAAAACTCCAAGCGTTTTATTTGATCTTCTGGAAAAATTTCTTGAGTGTTTTTAATTTTATAGGCTTTGTACTTATTTCTTTTCAAAATATCACACACTGTACGACTTGGAATATCAAGTTCTTCAGAAATTTGGGAGCTAGAACAAGGTTCACTTACTTCCACAAAAGCACACACCTTGACCTCCTTTTCAATCCTAGCGTCAGGTGTTCTACGAGGTTCCTGATCGCCACTAGAACATTTTGCACACCGATTTACATATCCCGACTGCTCAAACTTATGCCAGATATTATAAATTGTTCTAGCAGTAGTATGACAATACCTATATTAATCTTTAGATCAACAGGGAAAACCATTTTTATTTTATTACTGTATCCGTCTTCGTACCAAAGGTTGAAATAAATTGTAAACATGATCGGCTAACACGTACATAGGTATGCGAGGAATTGCAACCGGACTGATAAGCGCAACGACGACGCGATAGCCACCCAGGGTGGAGCCAAGTTTGTTCTCGCTCTACTCCGTCTCCTTACACATTACGCAAAAATCATATTCGAAATTTTTTAACCGCCGAACGTGTATATACAGGTATACAGATTATATACAGGATTTTCACCGTGTAGCAAAAATTTGTTTGTAGCAAATATTTTTTTAATCTAAAAAATCTAAATAGTTACACACAAAATCTTTGGTGGTTTTGTTATGATGGTTTCTTTACGTTTTTCATCTCTATTAATTTTATAGTAGCACCTCTATCGCTAGGATCTTTTCTGTTTGACGAAACCTTAACTCATAAGTGCTTCGACTGATTAGGAAATTTAAAGGGAAATGCGTCAGATGAGATATTAAATAAAACTGTGCCATGTGGTCTTGTCACCGTACCTTCTCTTGCTATAATTTTTTTTTTAATGTTCCAAACAAATAGCAGAATGTTAGTAGTAGTCACTTATAGTAAAATTATCGTGATTGATATGTTTCAAGTCACAAATTCCTTCATTCTTTTGAAAACAAAAATTCTGATATATTGCCAGTAACTTTTTTTTGTTTTATCATAATTATGTTTGCATCCTGGAACACATCTGGAAGGAACACATTTATAATTTTATCATATATGACATAGACATAGCTATATGCTGGCCTATAGTTCTCTGCGGTCTAGGTCAGTGTCGTGTCCCTTAGGAAGATAATCATAGAATACAATACAAAACATGCCTCGATAAATAAAATAAAGCGTCGTTTTAATCTTCCCGATCAAGAATTTGTCTCGAAAATTTGTGAGAACAAAAATGTGATTAATCGGAGGTAGGGGTCGGAATTGGGAAATGTCATAGTAGTGGAAAGATTATTTTAAATCTAAAAATCAAAATCTATCTTGAAAATAAATACTATCTATACCTTAACTGTTGTATTCTTTGTTTATAATTTCGCACTTTTTTTCGTCCTAGTTCACCCAGACTAGGTAGAAATTTGTGGTGCAAATAAGGACTGATATGAAGAAAATCACGTGGAGACGTAGATGCTCTAGTTTTAGGAAGGAGGCCGCTTTTGGCTTTTTGTCTAGTATTATAATCATGAGTAATAAATGTTAATGTATCACGTTTTTTATATTGTCGAGTCGATATACTTTGCCTATTCGGTTATCTAATATCCTGGATTCTACTTTCTGTAAAAATGAGATTTCTAGGGGGTCGTCATATGTTATTTTTAATATCCATTTCTGGATGTTTTCCACGGGTTTAAGATGTATGGCTAATACTGCACCCCACACTAAAATGCCATAACGTCGGCTTAAGATGCAAATGGCCTAACTCTAAAATTTTAAATTATTCAGGAGATGCAAAAAACTTGTCAGAATGAGAAAATATAATAAAACAAGATAAGTTTCCAAAATATTTTATTTTGTTTAATGCTTGAACATAGAAAATTATTGCTCTTATCAAAAATAGGCTTTATTCTTGAAATATTGGGGAGTTAGGTAATATGCGTTCCATGAGCATGGGTTCGCAACAGGAGATAGGCAATAATCTGATTCATTGCAACTTAATTATAAAAAGACGCAAGCAAAAGACAAAAAGAAAGAGGCATTTTACAAATGTGGTAATTTATTATAAAAAAAGGAATTGAAGATTTAAGGTCGATTAAGTGTTGAAATTTTTCAGATTTAATTGGTATTGGAGTCGGATACATTAACGGCAACTCTTCTAAATTCCAGATTTTTTTATCTTTTTTCGTCATTCTATAAGGCAAAGGCATCCATTCTTCTGTATGCCTGATTTTAAAGAGAATTCCGTGTTCATTATACTGTGAAGTGTTCTAATGTTTGTTACAGTAGGATCACCTGACGATCTACCAGGACGGATGGAACTAATGTATTGAACATCTTGAAAGTTTTTGAAATATGTATGATCCAAGTACTTCACCACGTAGGGCTTCGGATTTATACGAGCAGTTTGACAAATATTGACATAGTCTGCTGGGACGTTTATGACTCGGTTTTTTTAGTTTCCGCTCGATTGTGGAGTGCATTGAATCGCACTCCATTTGCGTATGCCCTTTTTCTAAAAATTTTTGCTCAATTGTAATCCCATGCTTTTGTGCAAAGTTGAAAAGTGCATTGGCAAGAATTGCATTTCTGTTTTGTCCAGTGCAACCATCACTGTACAAAATGACTTTACTAGTAGAGTTTTTTTGGGGTATAATATTAGTCTCTAAAAACTTGTAAATGATGGTAGCAAATGTGTTGGCAGTTTGTCCGGCATGACCCTCATGCCAGAGGAAACAATATCCTTCCAAGGATTTAATGTCCATAATTGTAAAATTATGGACTATTAATTTTGTTTTATAATATAGAGCGCTGACATTAGATTTTGGACTCAGTAGAACTGATTGCAAATCCATTGAAAAAACTTTTACATCTTCTTTTGTTTTGTCAATTTTTTGTCTCTTTTTCTTTTCGTGTCTCCTCCTTTTTCTTCTGATGTTCTTGATAGGCAGCTTCGTCGATATTACCAGCCTTGTAACCCACACACGTATCACATTCATCCTTTTTAGGTGAGAAAAGTGCTAAATTAAAATCATTGAAACTGTTATTAAATGCTGCAATAGATAGCGGTTGTGAATCGTTTTTTCTACACCAGTCATTCTTATAAAACCGATATAATTCCATTTTTGTTTGCCAAGATCTTTCAAGGTATAATTTCTTTGTGCTCTTTCGACAATAATGTGACTCTAGTTTTGGAAGAACTTTAAAGAAATTGCACAAATTTTCTTTTTGTGTGTCGATTTTCGCTTTTCGATTCACTATTTGGGAGGAATTATTATCACACGTATCATTAAGGTCATCCACCAAATCATTTGCAGTGTGGTGTTTATTTATTTTTTTCAATCAACCAATGTGCAACAGTTTGGTGCATTTGAAAGAGTATTGCAAAACATCGTTTTGCACACTCTTATCTTGGATGTTGTATGAAGAAAATATATATAGGAAAATTCCCTTCTTGACTCGTTCTCTTTTTTTCGGTCCCTAGCTCTTGAATTACTTTTCTTTTCAACCAGCGTCCTTAGAAACAATTGTCTTTCGTTCCACAAAAAATTCCAAAATCTTAAAATTTCTGTTCTTTGATCTTCTGTTATCTTATTGCACTTCATTACTGGTTTTTGTGACTTACCATTACTGCATTTGCATCTCGGTCCTATAGCTTTTGCTTTTTTTTAATATCATAATTCCATTTTTCTTCTTGCTTTTGTTTTCCAAAATATTCCTTTCCTTCTTGTCTCAAAATCTTATTTTTATTTTTTTCCATTCCTTTTGATCTACATGACGTCTCTTTCTGCGTGTCCGTGAAGGGGTTTCGATTGGAGTGTTATTTTGTAGCTCTTCTAGTACTTCATTTTCGCTTGAACTTGTTTCATTTTCACTGGGTTCATAAGATTTATCTGAACGACTAGAAGAAACTTCTTCTTCCAAAATGGAGGTTGGGACTTCTTCACCATGAATTGATTCTGGAACGAAATTCTGACGATCTTCTGGATTGATTTCATCTTCAGGAAAATTTGAGGAGATAAAATTCAGGTTAGCAACTTCTTCTTCAGCCAGGGTGAGTAAATCATCATCAGTAATTAAATTGTCGTCAGCTAATAAGTGGTTATTAGATGCTGAGGAGCTTGCTAGATTAGTACTATCAGTTAAGAGTGTAGATAAATCCTCATTTTGATCGAAAGTATCACAAAATGTTAAGAAATCTCTTGTTACATCGCATTCGGAATCGCTTTGTCTGTTGGGCTTTTCGTGGGTGTTTTGCTTATCCAATAAAAGCATTTTCATCGCACGGGATTGCGGATTCATTCTGAAATATACAGCGTTAATTAGAAAGTATACTTTTATGTAGCTAAGCAAAAATTCATAATGTTAGTTTTTTAAAGTAAAGCCAAATTTTAAATTAGATTTTTTATAGGTGTTATAGGGGAAAAAATATTAATAGGTACTTTTGTGTTTATGATCGAAACTATAAATAATGGCCTATCTCCTATCCAAACTAAGTAAGTATAAGATGAAAATTGCCTAACTCCAACACGATATTTTAACATCAGATTTACCCAAGAATGCACAAAATTTAAATACTAAATTTATGTTCTCTAGATAATTTGAACGTCAAAGGTAATTAAAGCATTAAAAAATTATCGATACTTACCTCAGATATTGTTTTATGCACATAAAATTAAGAACAACAACGTTTCACCTGTTATTACCATTACACAACGGGAGTTAGGCCAATAGGGTATTGTTGAAAATTAAGCCGGAGATAGGCGAGTTTCGACTGGTATTTTGTCGCGGCATTTTTGACATTTCGGTTGTTAGGCGCATTTAAGTCGACGCGGTTAATTTTTATGAACCTAACCAACCTAAAATGTTAATTTTAGCTGAAACTGGAGTTAGGCCATTTGCATCTTAAGCCGACGATAAGAAAGATGAGGTTGTATAAGTGAGAGGTATAATGCTCTCCGATCTGGAATATCAAAATATTTTTTTAATTCTTTGAATTACGTATCATAAACCTAAGCTTATTATTTTAAATGTGGATCTAAAGTCACTCCTAAATATTTTACTTTTCATTTTGTTGTCACTCTCGTATCAGAATCTAGGTTAACATTTATTTCCTGGCATGGAGGCTGAGTAGCTACCAAAAGGCATAAAAAATGTTTTTCATAGTCAACGGATAAAATATATTTACTAAACCATTTTAGGGATGTTAGTTCCATTTATTTTTTGTCATTCTAGCCAAGTTTTCGCCCTATATATTATTGCAGAATCATCTGCAAAACAGACTATTCTAGCGTTTATTTTTTTATGTCGCTGTATAAGAAAGCGACGGTTCCGCAATGTTGACAAAATACTATTATTATTATACACAAGAAGAAACTATATATAAACAAATATGTTCGCAGGAAGCGGCCGAGTCTCGCTTAAAAAAAGAAAAAGAGGCCCGCGAAACTGCTCATCTGCAACACCATCAACAGGCGAACACGATCTGGAGCGGTCAGAGTCTCTCGTGGGCGAGTGCTCCCGGCAATCAGCCTCAATTCTCTTCTTCCACGTCTAACATAACCAGTTTCTGGGACGAGCCGCCCGTCACCCAAAAACCGGTCGTGCAACCTGTCAATAAACCGTCCGCTGTCTCGAAAAGCAGCTCCATGTCGACAATTAATAGTAGTACTAGTATTCCTTCGAAACAGGTAAGTCGATACTAATTTTGTGATATTTATTTGAATGTACTTAAAATCTCCTGAATACTTATACAGGTTCAGAGGCCAGTTCTCAAATACTACATCAAACATACAAACAGTCAAAAATAATATGTATTAAAAAAAACCACAATAACAAGCATTTTCTAATATAATGAAGATTAATTCTGGAGTACCCCAGGGCTCTATATTGGGGCCCTTAATATTTCTAATTTATACTTGTGATATTTTAAAATCATTAAATCATTGCACAGGCATACGTAGATTTACTTTAGTTTAAAAATACAAGATAAACCCATGGCCGTGAATTTAATTAATAATGATCTTAATTTAATTAGTAGATTATCTGCAGGTCATGCATTTAAAATCAATCCTTCTAAGCGCTATTTAATGTTATTTGGTAATAAAAATAAGATAAGCACCGTCAAAAAATCCTGGACTAATTTTGGGCAGTGACTTGAGATTCCATGATCATTTAAAAACGTTATTAAAAAAATCTGATTTTTCGCTCAAAATTCTTTGCAGTAATCGACATAGTCTAAATCTCAACCTAAGAAAACATTTATGTGAATCTCTAGCCCTTTCTAATTTCAATTACTTCAATGTTCTATATGGGTTTATATATGGCCTTAGAAAGTACGACCATTTTTTTAGTTATTTTCTACTAAAATGGCTTAATATGGAGTCAGTTTCAACCGTCTTTTACGTTTAATGCTATTAGGTCTTTTAATTTATGGCCAACTGGAAAAAATTAAATATTTGTATAAAAGATTATTATGGCAACGACACGGTATTTTGTAATGTTAGTATCACTATTATTATTGCAGATATAATATTATACACTCACTTATTTTTCATTTGTCTGGTTTATAATTTTGTTTACAAATTATTTTGTAATGAAAGGGGGTGCTTTAATTGTTCAAGTTAGACTGCGCCATTGGGAACCCTATACTTTTTTTAGATTTAGTTTTTCATTTATATTTAATCATCTTTTGAATAAAGAGACCTTTATTATTATTGTTATTAATATTACTATTTTTACTAAAATTACATGCAAAAAGGAAGATCAAAACCAATACATACATATTTCATTACATTCTACACACAAAAACGTGTAAAGATCAAGCATCAAGAGTTGTTGATACTTTAATTAATGAAGATCTGAAAACTATAAGCGAACTTTCTATAAAACGCGTCTAAATATTCCTTAATCCTTCCTCTTTAGACCAAAAACCAGGACTAGGCTTGTTAGGGAACAACTAGATATACAAAGTACAAATTCCCGTTGTTGAGTCTGCGAAAATCTTACGCATATGGTCTATGCATTTAAAGGTGTGCTTTTCATTAAAAGTTTTGTATTCTAGCAAGCATATTTTAAACAAAAATCGAATCTTTAGTAGTGTTATCACATTTGACCTGCTATACATTTTTATATGGACCGTGTGTAGATATGAATACAACATATCGAATCCAGAATTCTTGTGCTAAATTCATTTTTGTCTTGAGAAAGTACGATCGTATTAGTGCGAAGATTGGAGAGATGGGATGGCTAAGGATCGTGAGTTTTTCATATTGATACTTTTTTCCATAAATTATTAACACACATTCATGTATCTTTTGCTTTGACAGCCTTATTCAAGAGAAACTTTTTATATAATGCGATTAAACTTTACAGTTCCATTCCTAAGAATTTAAATATTGGTCAGTTTAAGGAATAGCTTAAATAATTTATGTAAGTTTATTGTAGATAGTTTTATTTTGTATACCTTGTTTTTATTTTAGTCAGTTTTGTTTGTTTTCATTTTTTTTTATTGGGGCTAAAGATGCTTTTATAACTAATTAATGAATAACAATCTCAATACTCAAACAATCCTCCATTTAACGCCAAATAATATCATGATTGATTGTAAAATTCAGTTTTTACATTACTAATCTGATATGCGGTTATTTGACTACATGCCGTTAAAATTGCCATGTTTAACTGTACTAACTAAATTTTGATAAAGCACATCTTTAACGTGACTCCACAGGAAAAAGTCGTTTGGTGAAAGATCCTGGCTGTCCAATTAATAATGTAATTTAGCCCAGTTACGCGTCCGTTAAACAAGTTTTGAAAATATTCAAACCTCATTTTCAGGTGCAACTTGTTCTTCAATGCTGGTTCATTTTGATTTTGTAAATATTCCAAAAATGCGTCTCCTCCCAAATAGTATTCCAAAAAAAAGGTCCAATAATTTTATGACGAAAAATACCGGCACCAACATTTACCTTTTGAGGGCACTGGGTACTGTCCTTGTAAGAACATATCTTTGTTCGTTTTCTTTACTCCGGTAACGAAAATGTTGAGCATTTCGCTTATTATTTAAGGTAAAGGTGCATTCGTCCGTAAAACAAACATTTCTTATAAAATCTGCCTCTCCATAACTTCAAAACAGAAATCTGCTCTTCAGATTTCATGGCCTTCCCTTAGTTCCTGATGTTTTTGGTATTTAAAGGAATGGTATTTGTATTTTCTAGTGTGCGCAATACTGTACTATGATCTTTTCCTACAACTTCTCCAAGAGCTCTGCTGCTAATTTCATTTCAAAAACTGAATTATTTTCTCCAGCTCTGCCATCTTTATTGCTTTGCTCTGAGCTTTTGCATTTACTAGTTACTGTAGCCTTAGTCTCAAAGTTACTAACAATACTCTCCACCGTTGTTTTACTTGGAAAATCAGTGAAATTCACAGAGGACATTTCGAAAAAAAATTCCTCATGTAGTACCACTTAATCATAGTTATTTTCTCTTGATTAGTTTAATAATTAATAAAGATATGACTTAAGAAAGATAAACAAAAAGATGACAACACTTTGGCATAACATTTTAAGAATTTGGCTGGTGGTTTCATATTTTAGTTTATTGTTTTTAATAAATTCTAAATCGCTTATTAGAAGAAGAACTTTATAGAATCGCTTTCCTTTAAAAAAATCTAATACAGTTTTTCTGTAAAATATGCGGGGGATTATAATTTATATGGGATTTCAGGAAAATATTATTTTACTGAAATAAATACGAGGGCGGGTCAATAAGTCCGTGACTTTTGGAATTTCCCGCCCTTTAATGGAAATGGCAACTCTGCTCCTGTCAACAGAGAACTGTCAGTTGACGCCTGTCAAAATTTGAACAAGCTGCGTCATTTAGTTTGTGTTTGACAGCTGTTGATAGCAGACTACCACTCGTTTTGAGAAGAAAATGGAAAAAAAGTGAATTTCGTGTGCTCATTAAGCATTATTTTTTACGGAAAAAAACCATTACTCAAATTAAGGCTAAGCTTGATAAATATTATGGGGACTCTGCACCATCCATAGTGTTAGTGGTTTACTGAATTTCGATGTGGCCGTACAAGCACAGAAGATGCCGAACGTTCTGGACGCCCAGTCGAGGTCTCTACATCCAAAACAATCGAAAAAATTTACGATATGGTTTTAGCCGATCGGAGATTGAAAGTGAGAGAGATTGTGCAAGCCATAGGCATCTCACATGGTTCAGTCGTTTCAATTTTGAATAATCATTTGGGTATGAGAAAGCTTTCCGCAAGATGGGTGCCGCGTTTGCTCACAATCGACCACAAACGCAACCGTGTGACAATTTCCCAGGAGTGTTTGGTTCAACCGCGTTATTCAACCGCAATGTGGACGAATTTTTACGTCGTTTCGTCACCGTGGACGAAACGTGGATCCACCACAACACGCCGGAGACCAAACAGCAGTCAAAACAGTGGATTTCTCGGGGTGAATCGGCGCCCAAAAAGGCAAAGGTGGGTTTGTCAGCCAATAAAGTCATGGCGACCCAGTCATGGGATGCACGCGGTATAATCCACATTGACTATCTTCAAAAGGGGAAAACAATCAATGAAGAATATGATACCAACTTATTGGATAGATTCAATGAGGAACTGAAAGAAAAAGATCACAAAAAAAAAGTTCTTTTCCAGCAGGACAATGCAAGGGTCCACACATGTGCAGTTTTCATGAATTAGGTTACGAATTACTTCCTCATCCGCCCTATTCTCCAGATTTAGCCCCCAGTGACTATTTCCTATTCCCAAACTTAAAGAAATGGCTCGGCGAAAAGAGATTTGACTTCAACGACGAAATCATCTCTCAAACAAATGCCTATTTTGATGACCTCGACAAATCATATTTTTCTAGACGTAGAAAAATATGATTTGTCGAGGAAACGTTAGACTAAGTGTATAGAACTCAAAGGAGACTATGTTGAAAAATAAAATTACTTTTTATATAAAAATCTGTCTTATCCAAAAAGTCACGGACTAAGATATTCACAAAATAAAAAAAAACTCACCCGTCGCACTTAGTTGAATATAAAATCCGATCCATGCTTTCTACCAGTTCAAAAATTAAACACAAGTAGTAAATTCTACCTCTTTATTATGCAAACGTTACAAGCAGACTATCGCCAAGCAATAAACAACATTTTGTGATATTTTAACGCATAGACCTGCATTGTTTGCACGTTTTATCGGCGTCCCCTAAAAGGGACTATAACTGCTTTTTGGTGGTTAAGTGTGACTAGATACTGAAGCTAGACTACGCCACCATAATCATTAATGTCACTAAAGTAATTGATTTAATTTTCTTTGTATATTACATATATTACTTAAGTTATTCGTTTTAAGGCTCCACAGCCAGCCAATAAGCAACCGCAAAAAGCCAAATCAAAAAAAGAAGAGCCCGCATCGACGACTGGCACGAAAAAGAACCACAATAACAACGTCGATGACGATTTTACCAATTGGTGTTACAAAGCTCTGGGGAATATGTCGACTAACGTTGATAGTAAGTAAATTTAGATATATTTTATATACGGTTCGCGCTAATTGCTTGAAAACATAACTAAAACTTTAAAAACAAACAAAAAAATGCTGTAAACGTAAAGCCGCTGTAATAGGCAATTTCTGTAATATATTATTTTTTATTTCAGTACCCACCTTTATAGTATTTCTTCGTGACATAGAGTCGGCCTTCGAGGTACGGGAATATTGTAAAGAGTATCTCGGCGAGAGCAATACGACAGCGCAGTTCGCCAATAATTTCTTGGAAAAACGGCGGTCGTTTAAGCCGAAGAACGCCCATAAAGACGACATGTGCTCCCCCGCACCTGCCATTACCCCCTCGATGCACGCCGCCAGTGCCGATTTCCAAGAGGTTAAGGTAAGGTAAATCATCGATCATTTTTTTGACCTTCATATAGAGTAAGTAACCCATAGATTTAGTTAACCCATAGTTTTATTAACAATATGATAAAGAAAAGGGCATACATTTACTTCGACAAATATCTCTTCTTATAGATCTTGTGTTCGCTCCATAATTGTTTATGGAACTATTTTTTATGCAACAACTTGTAAAATTAATTTATTAAAAATTGACACATCCTCTTTTTTTTTAATTTAAATCTAAATAAATGAATCGCTTAAAACTGATTGTGAGAGAAACGTCGACTGCGAAGCGAAAGAAAATTTTATGCATATTCGCATAATTTCTAAGTATCAGTAAATACCGCTGGACTTCTAGAATTAGAGTTGTTATATTATAATGGTAAAATAATGTACACTGTGTCCCATTTTGGATGAGACTGCAGGGTATCTCTGTCATTTTTTAAGATAGAGCTTTGCGGTTTTCGCGACCCTGTATCACTTTTTTGTAAAACTTTTAAAGCCACAAACAGAAATATTCTAACTACTTTTGTTCCTGAAATACAGGGCGAAAACGAAAATGTTCACTTTTGGAGATGTTATTATTTCTCAGGCCCTGTATAAGATAGAATAAAAATGAAAACTGCTTATAATAGATATTTTTACATAAAAGTCAGTGGCGTATTTAATTTTTTTTTCTAATGCACTGTTTTTAAGATTGGGCACAAACTTGGTATTTTTTAAATGGAACACCCTGTATATTTTAACGTCAAATTTTTGCATTTTTTTTTCTGAATACATTGATGTATCACAACCTAATCTTTGATAAATTTTAGCTCAAAGAATTAGAAAAATCCATATTTATGTTTATTTTTTTAATAGTAGGCCATGAATTCTTTGACACATGCATAAAAAAATGTTTTGTTTATTGCATTCATGGAAACTAAGTCACAAACAGACTCAATACATATCAATAATGATGGCTGACGGTGAAAATATGGAATTCCAAAATTTTGAAAAGTATGATATTATAAAATGTTTAAACCTTTCTAACGAAAATGTCGAAGCGGCGCAGCAATTATATTTAAATAGGTAAAGCTCTAGCTTATTTTATTTTGTTACAAAATTCAAAAAATAAAAAAGATCTTATTAGGTTTCCAGAAAGACGTCAGCCATCTCGGGCTACGGTATTCCGGTTAAAATCTAATCTTTTAAATTATGGCTGCTATTCAAAACCTAGGCAACCCCATGTTGATAGAAATGAAGCTGGCGAAATTAATGTTTTAGCGTGTGTGGAAGCAAGACCCCAAATTTCCTGTAGAAAGATAGAGGAAGAGATAGGAGTTTCCAAAACAAAAGTGCAAAAAATTTTTAAAAAGCATAAATTTAAACCGTATAAGATAAATATTATTCTAGAATTGCATCCTGACGATCCGTTTAAACGACTGGAATTTTCTAATTGGTTTTTAACCAAAACTAATGAAGATCCGGATTTTGTAAAAAAGGTAATATGGTCTGACGAATCCCATATAAGCAGTAGTGGCATATTTAATAGGCAAAATACCAGACATTGGTATCAAGAAAACCAACATATTACTTTTGAACGACAGCAACAAGGCCGATTTGGTTTTAGTGTTTCCTGTTTTGTATTGGGCACTAAAATTGTATATACAATTTTTGAGGGTAGCTTAACTGCCCAACGATATCTAAATATATTGCAAAATAATTTGCCAGAGTTGCTGGAGGACATACCTTTAGCCCAGCGACATCAAATATATTTCCAGCAAGATGGAGCGCCCGCTCATAATTCAAGGGTAGTTAGAGAATATTTAAGTGCCCATTTTGATAGACGTTTGATTGGCACACACGGGCCAATCAGATGGCCCCCGAGGTCACCGGACTTAAGTGTTTTGGACTTTTTTGTATGGTCGTACTTAAAAAATAAAATTTATGCAAATCGGCATAATAATATAAATGAACTCCGAGCGACAACTGAAGAAGCATTCATAAACTTACAAAGGCAACCCTTTATAATTTTAAATGCCTTAAGAAGAATACAGACTGTATGTGGTTTTTGTATAAGACAAAATGGACAGCAGTTTGAACAGTTTTATTAAATTTATATTTGTTGTTTTTTTTTTGGTTTTTGTAATTAATTTTCTAATTTGATTCTTGTAATTACTAATTAGTTTTTAATGTTAAACCTGGTCCGATATATTTTTTTTGTTTTTAACATTTTTATGTTTATATTAATATTTTAAGTTAATGTTTAAAATATAGTTAAATAAACAGGTTTAAATCACATGGCGTTTTAAAAAAGTAATAATTAAATGCATGTGTGTAAGAATTCATGGCCTACTATTAAAAACAAAAATAAATATGGATTTTTCTGATTTTTGAAGCTAAAATTTACTAAAGAATAGGTTGTGATACATCAATGTATTCAGAAAAAAAAATGCAAAAATTTGACGTTAAAATATACAGGGTGTTCCATTTAAAAAATACCAAGTTTGTGCCCGATCTTAAAAACAGTGCATTAGAAAAAAAAATTAAATACGCCACTGACTTTTATGTAAAAATATCTATTATAAGCAGTTTTCATTTTTATTCTATCTTATACAGGGCCTGAGAAATAATAACATCTCCAAAAGTGAACATTTTCGTTTTCACCCTGTATTTCAGGAACAAAAGTAGTTAGAATATTTCTGTTTGTGGCTTTAAAAGTTTTACAAAAAAGTGATACAGGGTCGCGAAAACCGCAAAGCTCTATCTTAAAAAATGACAGAGATACCCTGCAGTCTCATACAAAATGGGACACAGTGTACATAAGTTTATAACATAAATAATTTTTTTTCGCGGTAATCGCATGTCGGACGAAAACAAGTCAAGAAATCAAATTTGCCCTAAAATGAATGGAGATTATAAAAACTGTTTTTATTTTATGGAAAAGCAGTGGCGTACATATTTTTTTTAAGTATTTAGTCTTCGTTCCTGTACGGACGCCACTGGCTGTTGATACTTCGAGAGTGTGTGCAAAATTTCATAAACATATCTAGGAAATTAATAAAGTTATGATGAAGAAACGATTTTAACACCCTGTAGCTCAAAAGTTAAGGGGTTTACGATATATGTAGCTTTATTTGAACTTTTCTTCTTAAAATCACCTAAGAATTAACACCCTTAAGGATGAGCATCTTATTCTGTAACACCCTGTATATATCAATAAAAACATTAAAAGAAAGAAAAATTAAAAAAAAAATAAGAACCATAAAAAATATGAATAACAAAAAAAAAATTAACTAATATAAGAAGAAGGTGCATATCACATTATATAGGTACTATTGATATGAAACAATGTTCATTGAAAGATGTAACAACGGTGTTAGACTAAAAGAAAAATTAAAGAGAGAAACATAAAACTATTAATAAAAATAACTAAATTTAGTTACGTTTAAAATTTAATAAATTAATATAAGTAGACTTATTTAGGAACCCTCCAACGGCGCATATTACGTTATCTACTAGCGATGAAAAATTTATATTCCAGCATATATGAAATTTCTCTCCGTGTCCACATTTCGTAAAAAAAATATTATTCAACAATCAAAATCTTTTTAATTAGTAAATGTATTAGATTTTTGTTGCGCTTATGTAGTATTTTTTCTTTTGTTCTATCGCTATACAGAGTATCCGTTTAACTGGTCAAAAATGCTAGACTGTATACAGGAACCATAGAGAATATAGTTTGAGTCGGAAGTGCGTCATTTCCCTCTGTATTAAAAACACTTTTGGCGATTTTAATGAAATTCGTAAGTTTTAAATGATAGGTGGTGAGGCCAGTTTTTGAGAAATTTTAGGTGATTTGTTTTCTGCAGGACGGACTTTCAGCCCATGTGTGTTACATTTTTTGGAACAATAAGGGTACACCACTGTTTTTTTAAAAGAAGTTTTTTTTTTACTATTCTATTAATTTTCAAAAGAAAAAAGTCCTTTTTTTCGCTCCGACGTATCGGTTTCGTGTAAAAAAATAAAATCCCTACAAGAGTCCTTTACTTAAAAAAAATAATTGGAAACATTTTTAAAAGAATTACAGATAAGAAGTCTAACTATTTTCGAACAATTTAATATATACAGGTTTTTTATGCCTCAAAAACTTTTTGAGTTATAGGTCATTTTGTCATTGAGGGTCCAAAGGCCTCCAAATTTGAAGATTTTAAAGCCAAATTGCGATTGTGTGATTTTTATTTTTTAACGATAAATATTTTTGGTCATAACTTAGAAACCAGTGGATATAATTTTTCAATAGAAAATAGTAGGATTCCTGAGGATGATTTTGAATGTGAAAACGTCATGCTTTCTTGAATTCAGAGTGAATAGTAAGGGCATTTTTGGTTGGGTCACTTTTTTTTGCTAATTTTTCATTTTTATTCTAAATATTTCAATTGGAAGGATTACACATAAAAAGTCCAATTATTTTGAATAATTTTTTTATATATATACGTTTTTTCTGCCTCATTAGGGGCGATTTTGTCGGACATTTTTGGTCATAACTCGAGAACTTTTATAAATATTTTCATAATTTTTTCACGACAAAATAGTGGAATTCCTGATAATGAATTCGAGTGTAAAATCGCCACTCTCAATTCAAGATTTGAATAGAAAAGGCTTTTTTGGTTGGACAACTTTTTTTGTTAACTTTTTTACTATTTCTCAATTTTATTGCAAATATTTCTATAATATAATTGGAATATTTTTAAATGAATTACATATAAAAAAGTCTAATATCTTCGAACAATTTTATATATATAGACGTTTTTTATGCCTCAAAAACTTTTTGAGTTAGAGGTGATTTTGTCATTCGAGGTCTAAGAGCCTCCAAGTTTTAGGATTTTTTTTGAAAATGCATGGAGAACACTTTGAGTATTTGGTTTAAGATATTAGTAAATTTTTTATTAGAATAATTTGTTTATTTATCGTAAAGATATTGAACTTCTCACTGTGCCAAAAAAAGGTTTAAAGGATCCTTGTATGGATTTTATTTTTTTACACGGAAACGGTGCGTCGGAGATAAAATTCAAGGGTTCTTTTTCGTTAAAAACTAATACAGCTTTTAGAAAAAAAAATCAAAAAAACAGTAGCGTATCTTTTTTTTCCCAAACAATGGAACACATGTGCTGCAAGTCAATCCCTGAAGAAGTCAAATTGCGTGTAATTTCTTAAAAAGTGGCCTCACCACCTATCAAACTCAAACTCAAAAATGCTTTATTGTCAATATAAACATAGACGTTGTAGACAAAGCCAATAGACTGTACATTAAAGGAATAAAAACGAGAAACTAATTTAAAATAAAATAAAATTATATAAAACTTTGAAAAATACTTAAATGCTAATTATTAAAAAATTCACCTAAACTATAGTACGCTTTAATAGCAAGAAATATTTTCGTCCTTGTACGTAGGCTTTTTTCAGTCTTAAGTTGTCTTATTTCTAGTGGAAGTTTATTAAACAGCTTTCTACCTCCACATATGATAGAGCTACGGACAAGTTCAAAATGAGGAATGGGTAGCCTCAACAAATAATTTTGTCGCGTATTATAGTGGCTTCCTAAGTGGAGTTCTTGTTTATATTTTCTAAAAACTAAGCAAACTGTTTCCAAAATAAAAATACAACACAGGGTTAAAATATTATGACTTACAAAAAGCGGGCGACATGAGTCACGAGGCTTGGCCCCACATAGATATCTAATGGCCCTTTTCTGGAGTACAAACACTGAACTAAAAAGTGAATTTGAACATGAACCCCAAAAGCAAATTCCATATCGAAGGTGCGACTCGATAATCGCGAAGTATGCAGATCTGGCGATGGAGAAATTAAGACTGGTGGCAATAGCCCTTAGGGCGTGGCAGCCTGATGAGACTTTTCTACATACATTCACAATATGGTCTTCAAATTTAAGGAACTTGTCTATGGAAAGACCCAAAAACTTACTGAACGGTGGCATGGTGATGGCTTCATTATTTAAACATATATCATTTGTATTACATTTAAAATTAAGGATATTTGTTTTGGAAACATTAAATGTCAAAAAATTTGCATCACACCAGTCTTTTATTTTTAACAAATCTGCACGTATATTGGCCTCCATTTGAGAAATCATCATTTAAAACAAAAAAATTCATTAAAAGGGTTAAATGGTAGAATTCAACTTTTTCGAAAAATTTCAACACTCTGTATTTTATAACGACGTACTTTCGACCATTCTACTTCAAACTACTGCTCTATGGTTCCTGTATATACTCTAGCATCTTTGATCAGTTGAACGGGGGTGACCCTGTATATATTATGTATAACCATATTAAAATTACTAATAAAGTGAATTGTTTGCAGGGGAAAAACAAAAAGAACAAAAAATCCAAAATGCTAAAGGTGGACGCGCGAATCCTCGGCTTTAACGTGACATCCGCCCCGGATCGAATCAACGTGGGCGATCGAGATTACGGTGATAACTCTTAAATAAATAAAAAACAATGCTTGTAGAAAAGGGATACTTTGTAGGCCAAAAAGTTTGCAATATATAAAGAAAAAAAATGTTAGATCGTTATTAAAATATATTTCTTTTTAATCCGTGCATACTATATATTATATTTTAGATCCTGTACTTCAAATATAGAGTGGATCAAAATAAGTCGATTTTATTTAATACTGAAGTTAGTCATAGCCGAGATATGGGGCGTTAAATGTGCACTTTTTTCGCTTATTTTACTCGTTTAAAAGCAAAAATGTGTACTTAGAGGAGCACACTTCCCACAACGCTTGTATCACGGCTGTGATCAACTTTTAGTCTAAATTAAGCCTTTATTGGCTCCTGGAAGACGGTTTTTTTTTCAGTGCATAAAAAAAAATTTAAAACCTATAATTTGAATAGACAGTATGAAATTAATCTGTTCCGGGCATTTCAGGTATTTTTTACTTCTTCCAGGTGTCTAAAGGAAAATAACTGCAACTGCCTGGAAAAGTGAAAAATTATTTGTCTCTTCCAGGCATTTGACGTAATAATTTACCCTCGTAAAATAGTAAGTTTGCAAAACTTTTAAAAATGCTCCTCTTTATGGTAAATCCGAAAACATGGAGTAACTCATAAACCAACATTTTAAATGCATGTACCTGGTATTTTATTTCTCTTTTTTTCCGCGTTTCTCAGTCTGTGAGCAAATCTTGCCTGTACGAAATTTCACTTTTCCGTTCTTAAGGGGAACCACCTCTGAAAAATATGTTTCGTGAACATGCTTTTCTTATATCAAATAACTAATTATTTTAAAAATATTTCATTAAAAAATAAAAATTACCTTTCTAGTAATAGGGAAATCACCACTAAATGACACTTTGGAAATAACTGGTTTGCATTCTGAGTTAAGTACATAGGTCAGTGAGTGAAGAAAAAGTTTTATATCATTCCACCATCTTTCTGTTACAGTCAACGGTACTGATCATCATATCCGTTTTATCCACAGCACCAATTTTCTCATTGTAATCAACAACACAAGCAGGCTTTTATTAAATTAATTAAATAATTGCACTGTTTTTTTAGCGAATGTTACAGTTCACATTTTTTTTTCAAATTTTGGAATTTTTTTCCTATCAATCCTAATTGTCCCACGAGAATTTGTTTTTTCAATCCAAACGTACAGCGACAACGTAAAATTGTATAAAAGTTATCGCTATAAAAAGAAAGTCCTTTATTAAGATAGAGTAAAAGTACTGTCATTTCTGATAAACCAATAGATGGAATTAGATAATTTTCTTTCCCAACCTATACAATAAAATCCAATACTTTGCAGTCACATAAAACGACCAATTTGTATGTACTGCTTGAATACCTGATTGACCCTCGCAAAGGATCATGTTTCAATTTATTAAAAGGTTCCTCAAAATTCCCAAGTATCGATCACGCGATATTGCATTTCTACAATGGGGATAATATAAATTAATCAGGATATTTTTAGTTAGGGACAATAGAATCGTTAGACCTAAACAAATTGTTTATTTAGTTTCTTCCTGTTTTTTGGCTCTTGTTGCTCAGCTTATAGATTATTGACAATTTCATCGTCAAAAACACTAAAAATTAACCTATTTCGTGTCCGATTTGGCAAATTTTCAGTTTTTACCGCACTATTTTCGGTATTAAAATTAAATACGCAGGGTAAAAACTTTTTAGATTCCCATTTTATTGGGCTTACAATACTTACTGTATATATTCATTTTAGAATCCATTGTTTTAAAATATAAGCCTGAAGAACATCAAAAGATGATTTGTTTTCTTATCACGTTCTACTAATATATATTTATCATGTGTAAAGAATGTTCCATTTATCACAATTTTTCAGGAATATTTTGATCCCCACAAATGGTACTTTTAGTGTGGTAGTTTTAGTGCTACATCATTCATTATTAGAATATTATGCTGAATTAAAATTTTTCCTATAAAAGCGTGATACCAATTCTTCTGGCTCGTTAAAATCTTTATTTCTGATTAGGTTTTTGGTTGGTTTTCATATTCCAAAAACAGCTTTTGCGGCTAAACTTTCTAATGAAACCTCAAACAATTTTATTCCAACAATTGTGACAACCGTCCGAAAAGGGTTAAATAGGCATATTTTGATCTGCTCTATATATGGTTGTACAGACTTTTTAGAAACACCCTATTATAACAAAATATATTTGGCAAACCCTGCTATAAAATTATTGATCATTTTGATTTTATTATTATGTTTTCTGTTATAGTCGAGGTGTAAAAAAAATAAAAAACACTTTTTGTGCCTGAATTCTCAATAAACAAAACTCTTTTGAAATGTTCAATTATCATTTTTAATCGAATTTAACTTTTGCTTTGTTACATGTTTCCTTTACTCTTAATTAATCGCGGTTAATATTATATACAATCATCAAAATTCTTCAATAATTTTTAAGATGTACCAACAGAAACGTAAATCAGACAATTTTGATATTAACGCACTTTTTTCCGAATATGTCGTTTGATTTTTGGCCTACCCCGTATACTTAACTTGTTAATAATTGTACCTTTAATATTATATATATTATATATAATGATGATTTATAAGACCGTTTTCTAGTTTATCATATTGCTTATTTATGTGTATTAATACAATTTTGTTTTCAAGATAACTGTTTAAATACTAGTTTTACATAAAGTTTTCGACTTTTATTTATTAACCAATTTAGCTTCTCCCAAAACCTGCTTAGGATTAAAGCTTTCCGAAGATTTTGCTTAGCATTAAAGAGAGAAAAACAAATGAAACATTTTAACTAACAAGTAATTTTTATTTTAACTCACGTATTTCAAAAGAACATCGTTTAACAAAGGTTTGCCCTCGATAGAATTATGTTCGAGGGCACACCCAAGAAATTTGTGTATATTCAATAAAGAACCGCCAACAACTATTGGATATTTCCGCTCTTTGTTTTCGCTATAATTAAACAGAAGTCTTTTGCTAATATAGTCACCATAAAAAGAAACGTTTCCTACTTCAATATAATCCTGTAAATGATTGGAGAACATTTGAACAGACATCCTAAGACTTTCGGCTTTTTTAAGTCGGTTTGCGGGCGTTAAAACTATTTTAAAATGCATCCCTAAGCGTTGATAAACGGTACTAACTTCATTGACGATATTTTCAAGGAAATTATCGTCTAGTTTATTAGAGGCAATGAACATGCCAACCTCAGAGGTTTGATTTAAGTTGAACAGACTTAGTGGGGCGTTTTCGTTGGCCATTTGGTACCTTCGGCCGACAGAAAACGCTTTAATAGGGAAATATGTGGTTTGCACAAAATGCTTTGTAAAGTATGCCATAAACGAATACAATGAGCTCGAACCAGTGATATGCAACTTGTTTAAATCATCACTTTTTGTACAATGAATAGTTTCCATTGTTAGCATTTCGTTTGGTTCGGCACCACAACCCTCTGCAACGACAGTTTTAACAAAATCCGCATTAGAGAATTGCGTATAGTTTAAATGAAGCAGCTCTTCTGCGAAGAAATTATGTAAAGCTTGTTCTAACAAGGCGGCGTCGGCCTTTAAATAGCAACTCATATGGTTGATTAGTTTTAAATACCCTTGGCGCTCACCTATTGTCATATGACTATCGGTTTTAGTTGGGTTTGCTTCAAGATACCTAAACAATTCTTCTTCATGGGCTTTGGGGGTTTTAGGATGCAATTTGTTAGGTAAGTTGAGTATTTCAAGCATTGCTCCCTCCTCCACTCTATAAGACATTTCGTGTATATTTTTTATATCCTCTTTCAACAACCTTAAGTGCGTCATTAGCTTCTCCTTCTCTTTTTCTACGTTGGGATCAGCCGGTTGTTTTCCCAAATTATGAAGATTACGACCAATTTCTATTCTAGTCTGTTCTAACATGTTCAACTTTCCTTCCACCTCCTTGAAAAAACGCCATTTCTCTTCTACCTTATCAATATCAGTATGAAGGTTTCTATCTTGGATATTTTTAGCCAATTCTTCCTTATGCTTGATTTGCTCATCGAAGTCGATAACTGGGGTTAAAACTGCAAAATTTGTTTGGGCTTTATCACCGGTTATATACAAAGCAGAGGAAAACTGGCGTTTACCAAGTGTCGCGATCTTAAGGCTATTTTTGAGCATGTTTTAATTTGATTTGGTTTTTTTATTTGGACTAATTTCTTCCGTTAGGGCTTGAGTCTCTATTTTCCTCTTTGCAGGCTGTTTCCAACTACCATGTCCAGCAGCCCTCTCTGAATCTTCAATGGTGTAAGGCTCCTCTTGTAGAGCTTTTAGTCTTCTTTTATGCACCTTCGTTGAAAAGTGTTCTTGTAATGCCTGACTATTAATGAAGTATCGAGCACAGTGTATACAATAGAACTGGGCATTACCGGGCTTATCGAAGTCGATATCTTGGCTTAGGAGTTTGTCAGCGTTTTCTTCTTTGATGTCTTCATCGATCTAGAAAATAAATAGACGAGCTTTAGACATCTTATTCATTATTTTACATCCTAAGTACCTATACTATATATATGATTAACTTTTTTATTCAATATTAGATAAACATAATTGAAGGAGGATCAAGGACGTCCTATAGTCTTATCTGGATTCTTAAAGTCAAGTTAGATATACTGACTTTTCACAGGCCTTTTACAGGGTACATAGTGGAGTGGCATCTTTTGGTATTCATAGGGATATGCTTTTATGGATTAATGAATTAAAAATTACAGAGCATGGGTTTTTCTTCTGTGACTATACAAATTAGTACTAGTACTAATGAACAAGTAGAACTCAGGAAGCCACTGGTTTACTTCTCAACATTAGATTACAAAATTCCTGTTGAATGTCTAGCACAGAATTGTTCCCAAGATAAATCATGTCTTGGTCCATTTTAAAGAACCATGGATCAATATTTAAATATATTATATTCCAATAATTTAATTATAACTATGTTTATTTATAATAAAGGCATTCCAATAAAGTAATCTAAAATCAGACCGACTCAAGCAAGATGAATGACTAAAAACTAGTTCCTATAGGTAAAACTATTAAACTAAACGTAAGTAGAACCCTAAATAAGCATAAATAATAAAGCTAAACAACAAAAAAAGACCAAAACAGTAAAATAACTTATTAACTATTATAAACTTATGTGTAATTCCATAGCTCTGAGCATTATGACAGACAGTTTCGTCTGAAGTTTTTCAGGAAATTATAGGGAATCAGCATTTCAATGACACTCTCTATTTTATATTTTTAAAAGAAACTCATGCAATATATGCCAATTTTAGTCAAATGATGGCTTGATCAAGATAAAATTAGACAATAATTCACACAAATTTAAACAATGTCAAGGTCGTAGCAGAAAATCCCAGGTATGTGATCATTGTAACTTATGCTGGCTGTTCCTGAGACAATTTTCTATGAAGGCATAAGTGTTTTCAATCATGTTCGACTCAGTAGTAAGGAGTCACTGAACATGCTTAGGAAACATAAAGTTATTCTTTGTGAAAAAATTTTACTATAAAATTACAGAGTATAATAAACAAATAGGTTAATTATTTAAAGCAATTTTGTCTATTAAAAAATTCAATTGCATTATTCTAAGTGAAAAGGGTGTAAGGATCTACAGAATTTCACTATCTAATGCTATTGGAATGCTATCTATTAAACTACCACAAACTGACACCAGCCAATCATCCCAGGACAGATAATTTGCAACAAATTTAAAGGCAAGATTCCTTGATTGAAAGAACCAAGTTCATTGTCAAGCATGATATTCTCTATATACTTGCTAGATAAGCTTTTTCCTGAAAATGGATCAACATCTTAAGTTGGCCTGGATTAAGTAGTGTTTTAAAAAATTACAATCATAAAATGTATCCAGTAATTACATATATAAAGTCGCAGAACTTATAGAGACATTGAGGCATTAGAAAAAACTCAGTTTGTTGGAAGAAACTGCAGTTCTTGATCTGGAGAGTCAATGAAAAGGTGGAATTAAGGAATTATTCCTCGACAAATTATGTATAAGGAATGTGGATCATCAAAATTTGGATGATAATTCTTCAACATGACAGCCAGGTAAATCCTCCATCAAGAGTGATGCCAAGGAAATTTACAGATACATTTATAGAAAAATGCTGTAAAGAATCAAGATCTCAAAGAGTGGTTTTGGTTTCAGTTAAACATAATTAAAACTGTTTTAATCTTCCCCCAAAGATAATAACATTGTTAGCGAAATATGTGTCAAGAATAAAATAATTAATACCTATGGTATCTACTTCAGTAAGTGTAAACAGTTTCAGAAGTAAAGAAAATTTAAGCAACCTGTCTCAAAAAACAGAGAATGTGCCTCATATCTCTAAGAGAATTGTCAAATCATTTTGATGCCACTGAGTGGCAACAGGAAGTTAAGTAAGGATGAAATTAAGTAAAACTAGATAATTAGCTTGTTCCAACAATGTTTGTAGTTTTTAGTGGTTTGCCCTAAATACCTTGGAAATAAGAGGTATTCTTGTAACTTTTTGACAAATATCTCTTGTCTCAACTGTAAATACCCTTGGTATTATGTTATATTAATGTTTTTTTTAATTACATCCTTATAAAATTGTCCATTTTTGACTCACTTACCTGATCCAAATCTTTCACTCGTCGTTTTGTTTTGTACTTCTTTTTGAGGTTAGTATCGCCTGCGCTATATTTTTTCCTTTTATAAACCATTACAGATTACAGCTGAGGATACAAGTATTTAAAAATTAAAAGAATATAAAAAATCTATGTAGTTTTTAATTAATTTTCAGTAGGGAAACCACGTTATTTTGATATGAATTAGTTGGAAGTTGTCCATGAATTCCAGACGTGACTGTTATATATAGAAAAAAAACACGTCCGTCAAGACGCCGGTAAACACAGCACAATGATCCGTCAATGGCATTAATCCTGATTCAGACGAATCAGCCGAGTCAGTAAACGCAACGGCATAAGACGTATTTGCCGTTTTACGGAAAGAAAATGGCTTTCGGTACGCTGTGTAAAATAAAAATGTCAATTTTGTTCCCGATAAAGAAGAAAAATTATACACCGACCACAAAATAAAATACAGAAATAAAAAAAACTCCAAGAGCAGTATTTTCCTCCCTATGTTAGTAATGTATGATTTCCACTTTAGGAAGTATAATAAGTGCCAAATTAGATGCTAGTTTAAGCCCAAGGCTATTACATTTGCACTCAGTGGTGCCTTTGGTCTGCTACTGAGACCAAAAATGTCGCTGCGGCAAACAGAAAAATAATTTACAAACCACTGAAAGAAGTGATGGATCCCTAGACCGCATACGATTTTCACGTCTAAGCCTTGAGCATTGTTTTTTCCCACGCTAAGTTAGTAATGCTGCTTTACTCGCAGTAAGTTTTCCTTTGGGATAATTCTTGACACCAAAATGCCACTTTTCTTTCCGGAAAAGCAAATGCATCCATCACTTTGCATGAGCATATTCGCTGTTTTAGTCCATTGGCTCTTATAATTAAATCTAAGTGACGTGAAAAAAGTATAGATCATTACCTAGTTGAATTAAACCTACTGGCTGGGTCGAAAGTTATATTTGCCCCTAAGGCAGGATAATTAAACGTCAACAATATTATTATTATTATTATTATTATTATTATTATTATTATTATTATTATTATTATTATTATTATTATTATTATTGGTGAGATAATGTGATACTTGGCTGGTGTGAATTGCTATTCTCGCTTTGCTTATAGGTAGCAATCTTCATATTCGTATTATCAGAATACTTTTTTTATAAGAATAATCTGCGAATATTCCAAGAATATTTAGAAATATGTTTCGTTATGATTTTTTAATATTCCTGGAATATTTTATTGGAACGTAAAACTATATATTTTTTAAGTGGCTGCTAAGCGGTGTGTGAAAAGAAATAAAATAGTTTGCCTGAATCGCTATTGAAATCCTCAACTTAGAATCATATTTTTACCCTCAAATGCATCCTTAGGAACTTCACTATTTTAACGTACAGAAATTATGAAATATGTCCAGTAGCTCCTTAGTTATGCCCAAAACATTTTGCTAAATAAGAAAAATATTATTGTTGCCATATGCGTTTCAAAGCTTTAAATTTGTTGGTTCTTAGATCTACTGAGCTGACTGAACAAGTTTTCGAGGTTCAAGAAACCTTATATGAAACTATTAGAAAAGAAATGCACTTTTTTCGACTATAACCCTTGTAACGATATTTCACTTATTTTTTGAAAAAAATTTCAAGAATAGTGAAAATTTGCAGGCCTACATGAAAGGGAAGTCACTCCGTAGTGAGCAAGGCTGAAAAAGCTATATAAAACAAAGAAATGACACTTTCTCTTTTCTTTAATGTGGAAGGAGCATTTGATAAGAGAAACCGGGTCAAACGGCGCTTGAAGACCGGAATATGCTACACTAGGAGATTGTCATATATTATGAAGACCAGGCTGAATGGATTCTGCCCACAAGGCAGGTCCCTTTTGCCACCTCTGGTGAAGGACAGTCTCCTCAGGAAGCTATAACTTATAGGGTTTTTTGTATAAGCATATACCTGCGATGGACTAGTGATAATCACAAGCAAATTCGTTGTTGGGCAAAAACCTTAGTCTATGAGCGCAAGCAAGCCACGTGCAAAATGGTGCAACAGTGGTGGCAGGAGACAGGGCTGTCGGTCAACCCAGATAAGACCGAGCTTATTCTCTTTACTAAGGGGAGGAATTTGACAGACCTTAAATCTCCCGCTAGATATCACACTGGCCCAACATTGCGCTAGCAAGTCAAATACTTGAGCGCTGCTTAAGACAGAGAACTCACGTTTAAAACTCACGTAGAGAAGTATAAGTTAATAAGGCAACAGCCCTAATATGCCAATTACGGTGAACAATAGGTACAAGATAGGGTCTAAGACCTCACATGTTCTCCAGTGGCTTTATACTGCGTAAGGCCATGTGTAACTCTAACTAATCTCACATCCAGATGTACTATAGCGAGTGGTAAACTAAGGTTAAAGTAAGGCTTTCAAGTGGAGGGAAAAATAGTCAACGAACCAAATCTGATACACAGATGGGTCATAGATGGAAAGCACCGAGTCAGCCGGAGCCGGAGTGTATAGGATGGAAACGAACATATGGGGAATCATTTGCGCTACGGAAACACCACCGTTTTCCAAGCGCAGGTGATTGATATACTTGAAGTAGCAAACGAGAAGCATTGGAAGATAACGAGGGGATTTGTTTCTACTCTGATAGTCAAGCTGCCTTCAAGGGGATCCAAAAATGCCAGAGTCAGCTCAGCGCTAATCCAGGAGTGCATCAGAGGCGCATTGGAAAGACTGACAGCACCCAAGGAACCGAGACTAAGGTGAGTCTCAGGACGCCAGGGTGTCGAGGACAATGAACGTGCTGACGAATTAGCATAACAAGGTTCCGTTAGCCCCTTTGTACGCACGAGTGATGGAATTATTATTGAACATCTACTTTTTAAAAAGGAATAAATTTAATTCAAAATAAATTCTACACAAATTTGACCATCAATTAACTACAACTTTATTCGTCGAAAATTAATAGATAAGTGATTTTATATAATGCAATTTATGGAGCCTAATAATATTAAAATGCTTATTTTGTTAATTCAGAAATATTTATAATAATAATAATTATGTATGGAATCAACTGAGGTTCTTGGCCTGGTTGCATCACATAACTCCTCCCTTCTTAAGTTCGGAAAATAAGGGCTGCAATGGCTGCTCGTTTTTTCGACTCTCTTGTGAAGGGCCGTCGAAGGGGTCGTTCTCGTAGTGGTGGCTTCTATGGGATGAAACAGGCTTTTTCCATTTCTTCCATCCAATATACAGCAGGATTCCGTATATAAGGGCGGCAATGGATGAGATTGGAGCGATCCACGGGTACGTGGAATTTTCGGGCGCCTCTAGAGGGTGTAACTGGATTGTCGACAATATTTTCTGCGCTGTGATTTTACTTCTCGCAACTGTGGTCTTCTTGCCTTGGGTTGGTTTCAATGCCTCAAAAAACAGTTAAAACTGACGATTTCTTGGCTTCAGCAACGTTTCTTGGACTGCTTGCACAACCAGGAATCTTTGAGACACCTACATGAACGACCGCGCCAGTGATGGAATTATTATTGAACATCTACTTTTTAAAAAGGAATAAATTTAATTCAAAATAAATTCTACACAAATTTGACCATCAATTAACTACAACTTTATTCGTCGAAAATTAATAGATAAGTGATTTTATATAATGCAATTTATGGAGCCTAATAATATTAAAATGCTTATTTTGTTAATTCAGAAATATTTATAATAATAATAATTATGTATGGAATCAACTGAGGTTCTTGGCCTGGTTGCATCACATAACTCCTCCCTTCTTAAGTTCGGAAAATAAGGGCTGCAATGGCTGCTCGTTTTTTCGACTCTCTTGTGAAGGGCCGTCGAAGGGGTCGTTCTCGTAGTGGTGGCTTCTATGGGATGAAACAGGCTTTTTCCATTTCTTCCATCCAATATACAGCAGGATTCCGTATATAAGGGCGGCAATGGATGAGATTGGAGCGATCCACGGGTACGTGGAATTTTCGGGCGCCTCTAGAGGGTGTAACTGGATTGTCGACAATATTTTCTGCGCTGTGATTTTACTTCTCGCAACTGTGGTCTTCTTGCCTTGGGTTGGTTTCAATGCCTCAAAAAACAGTTAAAACTGACGATTTCTTGGCTTCAGCAACGTTTCTTGGACTGCTTGCACAACCAGGAATCTTTGAGACACCTACATGAACGACCGCGCCAGTGATGGAATTATTATTGAACATCTACTTTTTAAAAAGGAATAAATTTAATTCAAAATAAATTCTACACAAATTTGACCATCAATTAACTACAACTTTATTCGTCGAAAATTAATAGATAAGTGATTTTATATAATGCAATTTATGGAGCCTAATAATATTAAAATGCTTATTTTGTTAATTCAGAAATATTTATAATAATAATAATTATGTATGGAATCAACTGAGGTTCTTGGCCTGGTTGCATCACATAACTCCTCCCTTCTTAAGTTCGGAAAATAAGGGCTGCAATGGCTGCTCGTTTTTTCGACTCTCTTGTGAAGGGCCGTCGAAGGGGTCGTTCTCGTAGTGGTGGCTTCTATGGGATGAAACAGGCTTTTTCCATTTCTTCCATCCAATATACAGCAGGATTCCGTATATAAGGGCGGCAATGGATGAGATTGGAGCGATCCACGGGTACGTGGAATTTTCGGGCGCCTCTAGAGGGTGTAACTGGATTGTCGACAATATTTTCTGCGCTGTGATTTTACTTCTCGCAACTGTGGTCTTCTTGCCTTGGGTTGGTTTCAATGCCTCAAAAAACAGTTAAAACTGACGATTTCTTGGCTTCAGCAACGTTTCTTGGACTGCTTGCACAACCAGGAATCTTTGAGACACCTACATGAACGACCGCGCCAGTGATGGAATTATTATTGAACATCTACTTTTTAAAAAGGAATAAATTTAATTCAAAATAAATTCTACACAAATTTGACCATCAATTAACTACAACTTTATTCGTCGAAAATTAATAGATAAGTGATTTTATATAATGCAATTTATGGAGCCTAATAATATTAAAATGCTTATTTTGTTAATTCAGAAATATTTATAATAATAATAATTATGTATGGAATCAACTGAGGTTCTTGGCCTGGTTGCATCACATAACTCCTCCCTTCTTAAGTTCGGAAAATAAGGGCTGCAATGGCTGCTCGTTTTTTCGACTCTCTTGTGAAGGGCCGTCGAAGGGGTCGTTCTCGTAGTGGTGGCTTCTATGGGATGAAACAGGCTTTTTCCATTTCTTCCATCCAATATACAGCAGGATTCCGTATATAAGGGCGGCAATGGATGAGATTGGAGCGATCCACGGGTACGTGGAATTTTCGGGCGCCTCTAGAGGGTGTAACTGGATTGTCGACAATATTTTCTGCGCTGTGATTTTACTTCTCGCAACTGTGGTCTTCTTGCCTTGGGTTGGTTTCAATGCCTCAAAAAACAGTTAAAACTGACGATTTCTTGGCTTCAGCAACGTTTCTTGGACTGCTTGCACAACCAGGAATCTTTGAGACACCTACATGAACGACCGCGCCAGTGATGGAATTATTATTGAACATCTACTTTTTAAAAAGGAATAAATTTAATTCAAAATAAATTCTACACAAATTTGACCATCAATTAACTACAACTTTATTCGTCGAAAATTAATAGATAAGTGATTTTATATAATGCAATTTATGGAGCCTAATAATATTAAAATGCTTATTTTGTTAATTCAGAAATATTATAATAATAATAATTATGTATGGGATCAACTGAGGTTCTTCGCCTAGTTGCATCACATAACTCACGTCTCGACTACAGAAAAAAACAAATTTCCCAGTAACTTAATAATTGGGCTTGAGAAAACAAAGAAGGATGTAGACAGGCCAAGGAGATGATACTAGATCATGATGGCATTAAAGTACGGCGTAAAGGCGACTACTAACAAAGCAGACTGGGGGTCTAACTAACAGACTTGATGGGAATCCTAACTAGAAATTCTAAGCATAACTGCCTAAACAAGCGTCTACACCTTTTTGGTATAAGAGAAAGTCCGCTCTGTCCGAATTGCGGTACAGGAAAGGAAACTTTATTCCACATATTAGGAATTTGAGAGGTGGAGTAGACAATTTTTGGGGCATTGACACTCCAACGGGAAGATCTTATAGATCTAAAGTGGGAGAACGTGCAAGTCTTTATGAAGAGGGCGGGCTAACTCAGTAAAGACTGTACATTGGAAGTGGAGGCGTAAAGGGTGGGTAATTCTGAGGTCCGAAAAGGAACTTTTAGGACTACTTGCCGAGCTCTAGCTTCCCTATCCTTACTGAGTACTTTTACAAGAAACGCTATTATATGAAATCATTGGGACAAAAAGAAAGAAAGTAAATCAAACAAAATATATATTTTAGCCAATAATCTCTTCCAGTTACTCAGTTACATAGAAATCAGTTAGTAGCTTAAATAAATAACTCGTAAGAAATGACCGTCTTTCGCCTTCGTATTTAATTTATTCCGTTGCGTATATTACGTTTTCTCCAAAGACAATAGAAAATACTTTACAGCATCCGCTACTCTCTATCGCGATCCCTTTCTATTACCTGTCGCCCATTGTCCATCTCACTTCACGTCCCGAGTTTTGTCAACTCATCAAAACGTCAAAACAACAAAATCAATCCTGATAATATTATTTTGTTATTCGTAGTTGTGTCGTCTTTGTACTTGGTATGTGCCTGTGAATTACCGGATATAAACTATTTAGTATTTAGTTTCGTGTGCAGCTTGGGAATCTGACGCCCGACATGCGTTTAATATTCGTGTTGTCAGTTTTCGCCCCTTTTATTTTCATAACAGGGGGTAGTTTTGCAAAAACTTTATATGGTAAAAGGGATCCCCTACCTAGCAATATTTATACATTTTATCGTGATGATGTTCACGACGACGCTAGTCATCGAGCTAGAAGAGATACCAATGCTGATGTACCTAACCCCATGGCAGATGTGGTAGGGACCAAGGTAAGCAGTATTTTTTGTATAAAACTACCCTAAGAATCTGCCTATATAAATATCCGCCTATATATTATAGTACCTACTGATTTTTTTAATAGATAGAGGCCTATAGTTTCTTTTAAAGCACTTTTGCACATATTCATACAACTAATAATAAAATGAATATTTGGAATACAAAAATCACCTACCACATGTAGGTATCTGAGTCTTTTCTATGCAAAAGTGCTTGGCTACAATTGGTTTTTAAATTTAACTGTAACAAATTGTTTATTTTCCTTTTTTTGTCCCTATAGAATGTTGCAGAAAATGTTTCTTTAATGAAGTCCCTAAATTAACTAAATTTCAAATTATTTATCAGGATTTACAGCTTTACCATTTTTTTGATGTATCAAAATATCAAATCAAGTCTGTTTTAGTATTAACACATAAAACATTTAGGTAATAAAGTCATATTAAAATCCCAAGTTTATCAGTGATAGGAAAAAATCCATTAATGGTCTACAATATTCATTATCTATCTTTGTTAATTACTGAAAACATTTTATTTATTGGTTCCTTGCACATATCTCCGGTAAATCAAATCAAAACATGCTTTATTAATATAAAATAAGATCCTAAGGCTTTCTACTAGATAAAACATTCAGCACTTAAAGAATAACTAAACACTGATTTAAAAGTACCTACCTAAATCTAAAAAGTAATCATAAGTAGCACAGGGATAGAATACAAAAAGGAGAAGGTACTAAAGCTTGCAGAATGCAATCTTTTTAATAAAAAAGGGAAGCATCAAAAATATTTAACAAAATTATCACAGTAATTACAATTATCACCAAAAACAAAATTAATCTTAATACTTAAATAAATTATAGAGTTTCTAATCAATTCACTCTTTGGAATGGGCATTGGAATTTCATCTGGTATTATAGGGCTTTCACTCATAAGATACAATTTGTATTTTTTATAAGTACAGCACAATATTAGTACCTTTAAATCCCTAAATAAAAGCCTACAGGTCTCTCTAACCTAATTGTTCTTTTCTTTAAAACAAAAACAGAATTAAAAAGAGATTGTCTGCAGTAATGCCATAGCATAGGTGGATTTCAATAACAGGATGATTCACTGATTTATCAGCAATGGATCCAAGTTTATCTGAGACAATCCTAACAGCATAACACCCACTAGCCAGTTTCTGTCTCAAGGCTAAAATATGGTAATGCAATTTCAGTCTTATCATCCATAAAAAATGTCAAGGAATTTATTACAGTTGTTTATTTCTAATTCCTTATCCTGTATAGTTATCTGATCAGTGCAAACAAACCTAAAGGCCAATAATTTATTTTGATTCATGTTTAGAAACAGGAGATTAGAATCACACTATCGCTTAACCCTACTTGAATCCCTTGCTACAATTTTTATTAATGACTCCTGATCTTTATGACTAGAATATAGTTGTCATTAAACAACGGCAAGGAACAAAAAATGTTCTTGAAAGAAAACTTATTAAATTCCTGTAATGATAATAATAATAAGTGGTTATATCCTTGATCCAAATCAAACAATAACCATGCTTTTTAAAAAATATATATTTTAAATTTACATTGTACTTGCATGTTCTACAGTTTTAGTCCATAGCCCATATTGTAGAGACCATGTAATTTTCAATCTTTCATTGAACTTATTTCTACTTAGATTTTAAAATCATCAGCAAAAGATAAGGCCTTTGAATTACCATTAGTTTTAGACTTTTGCACCTTTGCCTTTAACATATTGCTGCCTGTCTTTTAAATAGGAGATAACTCCATTAATTAAAATATTTGTGAGAATTTACTATCTGACTAAGCCTTACTTTATCAGAAGCCTTCTCCATATCAGTATAAACTACATCAACCTGTCTCCTTTTATTAAAAGCATTGTGTACATATTGGCAAAAAGTTATTAAGTTGGTGTTGATATTTGGATATACTAACTTTTTTTAATGAATAACAATATCAAATGAAGTATGTATTAGTTTATATATGTTTATTAATGTTATTTTAAAATCCAAATTAATTAAATAGGTTATCAGTGATCAGAAAAAAACCATTAATAGTTTACAATATTCATTATCTATAGTAGTTGCTAATTGACAAATTTAATTTATTGGTTCCTCACAAACACCTTAGCGGTTAATTACATGCAAAGTACCAACCTTATATTTATCATTAAAAGACAGCAAGAAAGACAAATGACAAAAAAATTGTGAATAGGGGAAAATCTAAATAGGAAACTGCAACCTGTGCTTGCATTTAAGCTTAGAAAACTTTATACTAAATAAATCAGAAATTATGTTTTTTGACATTATATTGTTACATATTCTAACAATATGTTCATAAAAGGCAATGGACGTTTATTATTAATGCAGAAGGGATCACATAGAACTAACCCTTAGACTGATCTTATGAACCCTAAAGTTAAAATTACTGATATCGAAAGAGCTTTTATAGGGTTGTATTTACAGAAATTGTTAAAGCCCTGGAATTTTTTTTAACACACCAAAAACTGATTTTGTTATTTAAATTTATATAATAGAACTTGCATTGTTTAGCTTCAACGTTTCTCATCCAATTGTTACATCCACAGGGTTCAAATTTAGGACAGCTCATATTCCTTCTGGTAATTGATTGTATGGGAAAAAATATTCAATTTGCACATTCAAGCTTGGCATTTTCAAATGTGTATAAAATAATTATCTCATGTTGGGTAGGATGCCTGTAATAAAATATCTAGGATTATACATTGTTGCAAATTCAAATTGAGAGCACATAAATCATATCTATAACAAGATTATACTAATGATTGTTGTGATCCTATTAAGAAAGGTGATTGGATATTGGTGAAGGTGTAGATGTATCTAACAGCATGGATAGTGAGTACTCCTATCCATGACCATGCTCTGTACCTATTATACATCATGGAAGCAGTGTCAAGTGTACATAAGCATGGAAAGGTAAAATCTTGACAAAAAGGGATGGGCATGAATCCCTGTATATATAAAAAAAAAACATATCTAAAAAAACTTCTTAATATGCTTGGTCATGTTCATAATTCAATATTTTTATAATACTTGAATGAATATACAATAGCAGCTTTTCAATTGAAGATTAACATCCCTCATATTAAATTTATTAAAGATTATTTTAATTATAAGGTCAGTGGTTCTCTGATTAATAAATTGGTTTTCCTAAAGTCTCTAGTATTGCAGGACTAAATACCTTCTTCAGTGAAATTCCTTCTTGTTTAGAATTCAGAACTAAATTTCATGTTATACAAAAAAAAAATACAAGTTTCTCATATTTTGATTAGTGGAATATTTGTTGATAATATTAGCAGGAAAAAATGTTTATTCAGGTCAGAAAGCTCTGAGTTTATCACTGATAAGATACATTCATTAACGGTCTACAATTTTTATTATCAGTCAATTAATAATTTAAAAAAAAAAACAATAAAATGATATTTGAGGTACCAATCTAGATATTTTTAAAATATCGAGTTACTTATATTCATTTATGAAGTGTATTCATTTATTTAAAATAGTAACACAAAAAAGTTTTCTTTTTCTACCAGTCTATGATGTATTGTTATAAAACAATACATTATAACATGTTTAATTAAACTTATATGTATTTACTTTAGTTATGTAAGTTTAAACAGTGTATCATCATAGATAAAGTATCCTTTCAGTAAATATTATCATAAGCATGTTTGGGTATATTATAATCTATATGTTCCACTGTTTCAAAAGTAAATATATTTTGAATTATCAACAGTTAATGGCAAATATGTTTTATCAGCTATGACTAATATGAATGTCATATGATTTGGATTCAAAAAAGTGCTTTTAAAAGAAGATTTTAAATTTGTCTAGACACAACATCATTGTGAGTCAAGTTTACACTGACACTGAATATTTAAAAAACATACAAATGTTTTATTATCTGCTTAAGATGTGAACTTTGTACCCTTGCATGTGCCACCATATACCAGTATCTTTATTCAACATATATTTTATTTGCAGCACAATGGAATATAAATTTCCTTAAATCAAGTTCATAATTTAGTTATTAAACTCAATATTTAACTATTAAAGAAAAAGTAATTTTTCATTTAGAAGAATGCCAAAGCCTTAAAAAACATTAATCAGAATGTGACTTTTCTGTTAAACATAATTTAATAAGCATACTGGTGGTACATGTTTTATTATTATTATGAAACTGTAAAATGCTTCATTTTATTCAATCATAAGAGAATATTCTAATGAATACTACTCACAAATGTCCATATTTGATTAATTACTATTTTTATGTGTCATAGAAATGAGGCAGAGAACCCATGATTATAATTAAAATAAAAACGTATGTACGTATGTGTTTTCCTAATTTAAAACCACTTACAATCAAGTGGTGCACAAACAAGATAAACTATCTTTAATTTAATTCATACATCACTTTTTAGAGCAAACAACCACATTCATGAATAATAAATACATGATAAAGGGGCTCAGTCTCATCTATACCTATCATTTTGCGGTTGAAACGTGAAACATCCCGTACGTAAAATAATCAGTCATAAAATATTAAATGGATACAAGTGAAGCAGATTAAATATGATAACGCTGCAAGTAATTGCATTAGTGGCGGCTTTCACTCTGACCTCATACAGGACCCTTTTTTGATTTAATAAAAATCACTTCCTTTGTTGAGATCTATTGTAGCAGTAATGTTATCTCCTTACTTAGTCATCTGGTCGTTTATTTTAACGTTATCTCTTTGTTGACTGATGGTTTTATACTCATTACAATAATAACTGTGCATAGGGGGTAAATGTAAATTTATTTGGATTATAGTTACTTTTTATTAAAGGAATAAGTTTTGCCATATCACAAAATAAAAATTATTAGATTTCCAGCAAGCAGAAAATACAACAAGTTTCAAGTGTAATTGGAATATTTTAAATAGAGGGTTTCAAAAATAGGAACTAAGTTTTTAAGAAACATTTAGTAAATACTATCTAGTAGCAGCAGAAGAAACCCAATTCTAAATATCTCTAGTTTGAAATTTCACCTAGTACAAAGCAATAGGAATATCGTGTAGCCAATTTTAACTTAGAATTAACATTATTTAGGTTGATCCACATTCAGAACACCTTGATGCATTATCAATGGTTTATATAAACTCCCCACATTTAATTTCTACACATGGAGTTCAGGTACATACTAATAAATCCTTTAGCTGGACATAGGCTGGACATAATGTCATTCCTTCCTTTATTCTTCAAGACTTCACAATGCTTTACACTCCTTTTTACTCCCCTCCTTCATATTTATTAAATCAGAGGTTTGGAGAGAAATTCAACAAAAAATATTGCAGATTATAGGACCTGTTTCCATACTATCTAAAACAGCTCATCTCTTCCATAGTCAATGATATCACTAGTACTGTTATGTATGAGTGTGTTTTATTGGCAAATTATAAACTAATGATAATTGCGTTCTACTGCAGAAGGACATGATGCTTTAGCACACTGGGGTACAATAAATAAACTACCACTGAATATTAAAAAGTGCATAATGAAATAAATTAAAATTATAGGTTAGGTAATAATAGTCACCTAGAACATGTGGGCTCTATTACGGATCTGGGGGTCATAATTGACAATAAACTCACATTTTATGAATTTTCATGATTGAGTCAACAAAGGAATTTAAAAAATTAGACAATTGATCTTATTACTTTATTCAATAACCTAATAAAGTTTAAATTACTTTATGTAGCATTCTTGTGGTTCCCCAATTATAATGTCCATATACATAGACAGAATTGATGGCATATACCCTCCGAGGGGTATGACCCTTAATTAGTTACTTATATAAATATAAAATGTTTTATTTGTATTTTATAAAATTGCAGCATTAGTCCTTTTTCTTGTTGACTTGCAGTTTTATAGCAGTTTGTTTGCTTAATGCTTATGTATGTGAGAAATGTAATATGACCTGTATGATATGCTTACCAACTGAAAACTGAACTTAAAGATGAAATTTGAGATCAGACATGGGTATTTTGTAAAGTCAACTCTTTGAATTACTCTTTGTTTTGTTTTAAATGTATAATAATTCAGATAGCAGTTAGGGTATGAATAACCCAATCGGTTTTTACAGGCCTCCCAAAATTTCTCAGTATTGCTATTTAAGTAATGGTTTAGCTTGTATATGCCCCTAAAGGTTAACTGATAAATATTGTTTACAACACAAAAAATGATTCATTCAGTTTGCTGAATGCACTAACAAATATATTTCCAAGAAAATAATTATCTGGTTTTCCTTTCCATCTTTGCAATATAAAAATTATTACATCAGGTATCTAATATTTTTATAACCATGCACAGTGGTCTCCAACATGTAAATGGTAGGAAAATTTAATAATAATCTTAAAGTTGGTGATTTAACAGATAAAATAGTTGACTTAGGTCAGAAGTGTAAGCAAAAAATTAAAGACGAAATGATTTGATCATTGACAAATACTTCTACAGATATTACTTGGGAAGTTCAACTTCATCAAAAACCCCAACTTATTCAAAACTAGTCAAATGAACAGTAATTTCTTTATTGGATTGTCCTTCATAGTTGCCAGATCTTAATCCCATAAAAAATTTATTCAAAATCATCCTGTAAATGTAATGGGCTTCCTTTCCTTGTCGATTATATATACCGAAAGTGTAGTAATAAAGTCGATTACCAAACCTATAAGAAAGTTTCAGATTAGCGGTATATATTTAATTTAAGGTGCAAATAAATTCAAACAAAAGCAATTTAATGGATTGCATAAAAATATTTACGTTTAACAATTCTGGACATTCATGTATTTTAATTGTTTTCATTCATTGTTTAAGCTACCAGGTATTTATTATTAATGAATAAATAATAATAATTGCTTATATAGAAATATGCTACATGATAATTAACCTATTTTTTTTAATATATCTAGGTTAAATCTCAATTATAGCATCCTGAGGAATTAATGATGGTATGACTAGGAAAATTTTGGGAGTTTGACAACATAGACGTTTGGGAAGCTAAGGCAAATTAAATTTGTTAATCTTAATGGACCTACATGGATAAATCCTACATAAACACCTATTCCCATTTGGGGTACCTCCCTCCCAATTATATTTGACATTTTGCTTAATTTGTTGTGTAGGTTCCCCATAATTGGTGCTAGGGATTAATGTTACACCTGAATAAAAGAATATGTCTGTCAGCTTCTCATAATTGTAATTCTTTAATAAATTGGGTGAAAAAAACCACGACTAATAGATGAATACTATTAAGATTCATTGTTTGCACAACAATTAACGGTTCTTATGAAGGTAACACGTTACCTTCAGTGCTTCCCGGTATATTTTTCTCCATATTTCCTTATTCAATTAACATTTTATATTATTATACAATATATGTTTATCTTGTTAGTCAAAATACTGTTGTCTGATTGGTTATAATTCCTTGGCCAATGCAGAGTCAGTATTCCAACCAGTACCAGATTTTCAGATTTCCACAGTCAACTTGGATGCCATAATAATGGTCTCTAAGGCCGTCGTCCCACCAAAGATACGCGACGGCGACGCGAAGGCGATACGATTTCGCCTGGACACATTCAGATGACATGCAGTTTCTCCACCAAAGATACGCGTTTCGTGTTTCCTACGTTTAGTTGTTCAGTTTAGTTCAAAATGTCATCGAGTGAAGACGAGGATGTGGTTGCAATGTATTGGTATTTGTGGAATAGAAAAAAAAATAAAAAAGCAAAAAAAAGAAAATAGTGGGTGCATACTTTTATTGAGAAAAATTTAAAAAAAAAAATGTTTGTTGCTGCTAAGAAGCTGCACAGACCTGCATTAAAATCCAGTTCAGCATTTCGTTGTGCCATAATAAACAAAAAAAAAACCTTCGATAAATGAAAAAAAAACGTCAACACACAGCCTGAATGTTGCTTCGCAACTGACACGTCCAGTCTACCGGCAACACGAAGGCGACACGCTTTTGGATGTGTCTTCGGCGCAGCGTTGGTGGGGACAAAATGATTTTAAAACATGGGTTCGACACGAAAGATACACGCTGGCGACATCGCGGAGATGTGGCGTCGCTGTCGTGTATCTTTGGTGGGACGACGGCCTAAGACTTACATGACTAAGTTATGCAATTTGTTGTCAAGCTGGTTGCTTATAAATTACTGAATGCATGGTAGGCAACCGGCTGAACAAACTTCTGACTTTCAGAGCAAGGAATTCATTGTTTGCTACTTCCAGGGGTTTCAAGCCATTGCTTGTTTCTTCTAGGGAGTAATTTTTTTACTACTCCCAGGCAATTGAAGGTTCTAGAGAAATGAAACCATTTTTTGCTTATTTTAGCTCATCAAAGCCATTTTTTTGTTTCTTCCATTGAGACAAAGATGTTTTTTGCTTTTTGCAGGCAATGGGACGTATTATGGAAAATTGGGTCAAAAGTCTTTCTGTTGCTGCTTCTATGAATTCGTTTGTAGTACTGTAAGGCGTTATAGACATTCTCTTTTACTTCTTGGATATTGAAGCGATTTTGTGTTTTTTTCAGGAAAGCATTTTTTTTGCTTCTTCCAGGCAATTGAAGCTTCTAGACAATTAAAGCCATTTTTTGGTTCTTGTCAACAATGGGAGTATTCAAACTTTGGTAAAAAACTAATTTTTTTGTGGGCAAAGATAATGCAAACCAATTTATCCTTAGTACAGATGCATACCTCATCTATAAATTGAACAACTTGTACATAATCATACACATATTTAATATATAACTGTATATATTCTATTCAATATATCCTTTTAAAAACCAGTTTTATTTCCAGATAAACCATCTGAACGATACCCACAAGCAGTTAATGGTACACTGGGTGGGAGAAAACAGCAAAGTGGTGATATGCCTGGCCAGGGATCCCTCTTACGGACTATTCGATTCCGAACTGGCAAACCCTTCGGCCGTTTACATCTCTTACGACGACGGCGACACCTACCAGAACAAAACCGACCAATTTCGTTTGAAAAATGGAAGCTATTCGGTGTTGGAGAAGTTTTATAACCATCCGAGATACAATACACACGTAAGTCATGTATATAGCCCATTCAGGTTGGATATCAACTTTGAGGCCTATCAAGGGGCTTAATTATGATCCTTTGATGGACTTTCAATCTCGTTTGATCTGAGAGCCATAGTCCCGACGTGTAAGAATTTTATGTGGATATTTAATGTATACTAATAATTACAAATAGCAATATGTGGTTAAATTCGCTTAACTACCTGGAATAAAGGAAATCATTCTTCCAGGCAGTTGAATTGCAGTTTATCATTTTTTTGTTTGTCATATCGTTTGTCATTTGCTAAGAACTTAAAAATCATCTTCCTTATTAAGCAGTGCCAAAAATAGAAGATGTAAGTAAATGATGTAGTATGACATTTAATGAGAGTAAACGTTCACATCTGGCATCCTAACTTATGTAAAATTGAGCAATAATAAGCTAGAGAGCAAACAAAACAAATTATTAAGGGTTTTGTCCTTGATCATATTAATTGTCTGTTGTTACTTAAGTTGGTCAATGTCAGGGCGAGTACAAGACGAAATTGAGACTTCATTTATATGAATTATGGTCTTAACTAATAATTAACTCAGGTGGTAACGTTTGTTAATGCCTTATTGAGAGACATTGGCTCTAAAACAGGGTTGAGAAGCCTGATAAAAAATTATTTCTACATAAATAGTTTAAAAACTCATGCATATAAGTTTGTATAATTGCGAACTGGGTAATATAACTAAAAACACTTACCAACAACCGTTATTATATACGTTGTTATCAGGCCATAATATGTATGCTTGATGAATCATTCATCGTCTTTACTTAATGTAACATTGAAACTTTTATTTCTACCCAATGTTGGAACTGTTCTATTTACATAACATTGCTGGTTCATGAATAATTTTTGAGTTATCTTTTTATGTATATTATGAATTTACTATAACTGTATTTAATGTAACAGACTTTTTTTAGCAATTTTTTGGTATTTATGTATCATATAAATATGCTAATGGTTGATATTTATCATTTAGACTTCAATCAATCAATCACACTGTTTTAAGGGCTTGTAATCTAAGTATGCTTGTCTCATTTCTTCTTAATCATTGCTTACTTCTGTTTAAATTACAAATCCTTGCTAGCCTAATATTTAGACTTTTGATGCTTATTTGCAAGTCTTCAGCTATACATACTCTCCTTTGTATAAAAATCATAATATTATTTTAATCGCAGATTAGGCAAGTGTGGATGAGTTCACTTACCTACCTCTACCTGGAATAACGAAATATTCCTCCAAGCAGTTGAATTAAATGCTCTTAATTGCCTGGAATAAAGAAAAATATTTAATTCAAACTGGGTTCTCTGTGTGGGCTGATGTATATATTCATTCAATTGCCTGGAATAAATACAAATATTTTTCCAGGCAGTTGAATTGGAAGTCCCTGTTGAGCTGATTAAATGTCCTCCAGTATCTGAAGGAACTAAATCTGTTCTTCCAGGTAGTTGAATTGGAGTCTGTTGTTTTCTTGGTCTGATGTGCTTGGTTGTGTGCCTGGACTTAATTAAAATATTCAACTTCCTCTCAGATAAATTGGGTTCTCTCTGTCAGGCAGGTATATTCACTTAACTGCCTGGAATAAATACAAATACTTTTCTGGGTAGTTGAATTGGATCTTCTCTCTTTTTCCTTCTTCTACTTCCTCTTTAACTGAATCCTAGTTCATATTCTTCGAATTAATTGGTTTAGGCAGTAATCCATGTTGCCGTCTAATAGTTCTTTGTCCTTATTTATTAGTTCGAGGTCTCCCTCAACCACTTACCTCATTTCCACAATGTCATGTTTCAACGCATGTTCCTAACTTTGGCTTCACAAAAGGAACTTTTCTCATATGCCATTTCTTTCACGGTCTCTATTACCCCTTGATAGCTTCGGTAGCTTTTACTTGATGCATCTCACTTAATTCATTGGTACTTTTGTGTCTTGCTACTGTTATATTCTTCATTGCTATTTTTTTCTTCCTTGTGTACTCCATTTCTTGATGTATGTTACTTCTTTTAAGTCTGTTCTTCCATTGATTGCACTCTGCAGATATGTCGGTGTTTGGTTAGCACCTCAAGGAGTTTATTGGTGCTATATTGTTTTCTAGTGAGTGATATTATTGCTCCTCTGTTACAACCTAACAGTATGGATCTAAGTTATTCCAGGGTTAAGTTGGGGTCGTTACTTTGTAAGTTAATTGTAACCACACTGTGAGAAAGTCCGCAAGAAGAATATCTGAAAAAAACTTATACTATTAATCATGCCTATATGCAAGTAAAAAAGTCATTATTCAATTTAAATATGTCTTAGGGTAATAACTGTGACTTAAAAATGCATTTTTTTAAACTTACACATTTATAGATAGAAATACATATATTACTATTACAAATGGTTAAGTTAACAGAATTAGAGTTGCCCCTTATTACAAATCTATGAAATTTGAATTACATATAGGAAATAACACAAATATTTTCCCATTTATAGAAACATTAAGATTGGTACATTCAGCACTGGAAAAAGAAAAAATTATATAATAGTAATAAAATCCAGTAATATCTTAGGTTCTTAAAATAACTTCTTTTAAACTTATTAGTGTGTTTTATTTCTTTATTGAAAATAGTAAGGCATTGTATAATTGAATTCCTCTGTGATAAATTGATTTAAGTCCCATACATGTACTGAAGTGCTGCTAAGTATGATATGATACATCATTTGATCATTTTGACTGGATTTATAAACACTCCTGCAGCTGTACCCCACACAGACGATAAGATAATGTAAATGACTATACATATGAGAAAAATATAGTTGTTTTCCTAAATTCAGGTTTATCAGATATGCAATCCTATATAAAATGCCAATAAAAGGTGAAATTTATTTCATTAAATTTTCTCAATGTGCACACTATAATAATCTGCCCAAGAGTTAACATTCTGAAGAGATTGACCTTTGTTTGATATAAACAACAATAATAAAGTTTAACAATTTTTTCCTTTAGTTTGTCTTCACTGACGTCAAGCACAATCTGTTATACGTAACCACCAACCACGGGAAGGACTTTAAGAGGGTCGAGCTAAAATTCACACCCAGCGAACTGTCCTTCCTTGAGGTAACCTCCGAGGTTTTTGTTGTGTTGGATAAAAACGATACTAAAAATAGAGTAAGTACTGAAAATTAGTCATTCTATTATGCTGGTCCTTTTTAACATTCTCGAAGCTTTTACCAGCGAGTTCACCTGATTTAAAGCCCATAGTTTTATTTCGTTGGGAGCCATTTGAAATTGTTGATTAATGCCACAAATATAAACGAGCAATTAAAAAAAAATGACTGATTTAAAAAAAGGTGACTTGAATTTGAGCCTAAGGATGAGGGTGTTAATTCTCAAGGTCATTTAAAAGTCAGTCATTTCAGATGTGAATTATTTCTTGTGACCTTAGTTTGTAAGCTTGCTTAATTTTTTTTTTGTTGAATATAGGTAAAAAAAAACGACTTGAGACGATCGATTTTTATATTTTGGTTGACGTTTCGATTTCTATGAGATCATCGTTAGGACTCTAAAAGATAAAAATACAAATAAAATCATCAATCAACATTCCGGCAAAGTTACAAAGGCTAAATTTTTGCACACAGTAAAGGTAATAATTAATGCTCCAATAAAAATAAGTTTTCTTTGATCTAATTTAAGTATTTTGCATAAAATTTGTTCTTTGGAAGAACTGATTATTGAGGTTTTAATTGCTGAGCACTTTTAAAAGTTTTAACATCCATTTGATTAGGAATCAGTTGCAAAAATATAAAGAAATAATTAAGTCAACTGTTCAATGCTTATTTCAACTTAATTAGCTACAAAACCCTTGTACACTTGAACACCTTATACATAGTATAAAATCCTACAGTATGTGAGTCTGTCCCTAGATATGTTTATCTTTTTAATTTCTAACAACATACAGCCTTTAACAATGTTTGTTTTTTTCCTCTATAAAAAATTGATATGAAAGACGATTGTCTTACAGCTATTGTCCATTGATTGAATACATTCAACTGCCTGGAAGAAATAAATATATTCTCCCAGGCAGTTGATTCATAGTTTCTTACTCTATTTTCTCTCTCTCTGTCCATTGATTGAATGCATTTAACTGCCTGGAAGAAATATAATTTGTCTTCCAAGCAGTTGATTTAGAGTCTCTTTCTCTCTCTCTATTAGGTAAGCAAATGCATTTTCATCTCTGTCCAACGATTGAGTGCACTTAACTCCCTGGAAAAAATGAAGATATTCTTCTAGGCAGTTGATTTTAGGTGACTTACTCTATTTTCTCTCTCTGTCCATTGATTGAATGCATTTAATTGCCTGGAAGAAATACAATTTGTCTTCCAAGCAGTTGATTTAGAGTCTCTTTCTCTCTCTGTTAGGTAATTAAATGCATTTTCATCTTTGTCTAACGATTGAGCGCACTCAATTGCCTGGAAGAACTACAACTTGTCTTCCAAACATTTGATTTAGAGTCTCTTTCTCTCTCTATTAGGTAAGCAAATGCATTTTCATATCTGTCCAACGATTGAGTGCACTTAACTGCCTGGAAAAAATAAAGATATTCTCCCAGGAAGTTGACTTAAAGTGTCTTACTTTATTTTTTCTGTCGGTCTATAAATCCCAAGATAGATGGTTAAAAAAAATTTAAAAACTTGACCACGAATAAATTCCTATAAATCCTTGCACTTATTATGGTTTTTTCAATTATTATTATTATTAACCAAGATGATCTATGATATATGTAAGTGTAGAGGCAGTCTTTTAATTTTTATAGAATGTTTCTCATATTGTCTCATATTAAATTGTGCTAGTTGTTTTAAATTTTAAATGTGAATTACACCTTAATAATCAATTCTTCAAGAGAATTAATTTGATGCAAATACTTAAATTAGACTAAAGAAAACTTACTTTTAATTGAGCCTTAATTATTACTTTTACTGTGTGTGAAAATTTAAGAGTCCTGAGGATAGTCTCTCACAGATAGAATAATATTAATCTGCTTTATTGTCAAAAAATTCTAAAAAATAAAAAACATACAAAAGATTACAATCCAGAAAACATACAATATAAATATGTACTCATAAATACATACTATAAATCTTTGTACAATAAACTCAAAATTGTATAAATTGTAAATAGAGCCCTAAACGTCGACCAAAATACATAAATCGATCGTCTGAAACAGTTTGTTTCTGACCTACATCCAACAAAAAAATTAAGAAAGTCAGTCATTTTTTTTGAATAGGATGTATGTATTAGTAAAAAAAAAGTAAGATTTCTTTGGCAAGGCTAATATTTGCTATTCAAGTTCTTTTTTGGTGTTGAGTGAAGATACCTTTGGAGGAATAATCGACATTAACTGTGACAATGAATAATTAACTGCGCCGACTTTGAATTCATTTCAAATAACGAAGTCATCTCAGAGTACTGCTAAAAAACTGTAAATATAAAACTAAACCTAAACTTTCTAGTTATGGATAACGGAAGACTTCGGGGACAGTTTCCGGGAAGCCCACGAGTTCGTCAAGGCGTTCTTCTGGGTGAGCGACGGCGATTACCATCACCTTGTGGTCCAGAGATACGAACCCAGCGGGTTAGGAAGCGTTATCTATTCCCACGACCTGTTGAGGAACCGAGTGAGCCACGTGTACGCCACCAATATCAAGGATTTCTTTTTGAGAGGGGATTATTTGTTTACCACCAGAAATAACACTAGGGTAAGCATTAAACGGTCTAAATTTTTTTCAATTCAGTCTACTTACTATAGTTTAATTTTAAGTTGTTGTTGTTGTTGTTATTCCAAGGTTCATGGATAATAGACTAGTTGGTGATACAGTAGATGTCAAAATACAGGTTTCCAATATAGAAAATACCCATATATATGATTTTTTGCACACGTTGGTGAATTTTAAGTTTATCAGGTGTTTGTTTCATTTCGAGTGGTCCGTAAGCAAATTTGTCTCTGCAGTAAATTCGTGAGATTTTGTGAACCATGTAGTCCGCCTTCGTCCAAATGTTTGAAACCAGCAACAGCTGTGGAATTGTCTTATGACTCAGTTTTTGACTTTAGCCTTAAAGATTCTAGCAATGCCACGATCACACTCTCCAGTGCACTCAATTTTTCACTATCCTGGATCTGTGTGAAGGGCCAATTACTGATTAAGACGAGTTTTGCATAGAGGTGCATACAAATCCACTTGTCCAAGAGCTGTGATATAATATATGAGTGAAACAAAAGTTTGGAGTCAAAATGAATTCCCAGCTCTGTTGTGTTGTTTATCTTGATTTACCAAAGTAGATCAAGAGTAGTGATTCTCATGTATGGATGAATTTATGGCCTTACCATTTCACCTGCACTACTCAGAGTAAAAAGTTAAAGAAACGAACTTTGTTGAAAACAGGAGCAGGTGTCATTGATAAATAGCTTAAACAGAAAGGGCCTTAAACAACTATCAAGATGTTCTTAGCCAACTAAAGAGAGGTCATTGCCTTGAGCTTATATGGTACAATAATATGGTTTACGTGGTTAAAAGTACCCTCTACAGTGAGTCTTTCAACGTTAAAGGCCAGTAAATCAGTTCCATTAATTATGCTAATAGGGTTATAATTGTTCACTCAGGAATATCTCCCATCTCTTGAAGCAATATTCTGGAAAAAGGCCAGGATACGGTCAAAAATAACTCCCTACCAGCTGCACCAAGTTTGATTTTCTGGGCTCTATTTTTCCAAGTAACTAAAGAGGCTTTTTCCAATTTCAACAGGTTGCTACTTCTAGCTTGATCTGCCTCTATCGAAAGCCTGAGAAAAGTTGAAAACCGGATCTAATTGTAGACCTGTACCCATTTGGCAATAAGTAAATAGTTTGTCTGAAAAATATACAAAGAAGTTGCAAAAGTCTGGAAGCGAAATGCTCTCAACATGCCTGAAATAAAATTAGAAATTGAAAGAAACGTTTGTCTGGTAGTCCTAAAATATTATTTCAAATACCTGGAATTTATTTAAAGTTTCTAGAAATGACCCAGGAATAAAACAAAAAATGTCTGCAAAATCCTGGAATACGAATAAATTTTTTTATATAGAAAGAAAACATGAAAAAACCCTTTAAATTCCTGAACAAAGAGATCAAAAATGATGCCTAAATGCCTGGAAAAAAATTAAAAATGACCTCAAATGCCTGGAATAAAATGAAGCTCTATGAAATGAAAATGATATCAAAATTGAATTTAATTAGAAATGGCAACAAACTCCAGAAAGTCCTAAATATATTTCAAATACCTGGACATTCTCAATCTGCAAATTACTTGTATACCCTGGTATATTGGTAATTTTTTTAAACGTGGAAAACGCTTCAAATTATTGAACAAAAATATGAAAAATGACGCCAAAATGCCTGGAAGTAAATTAAATATGATCTGAAATTCCTGTGAAGCAAATAACTTATTATTTCAACGGGCCTGAAATAAAATGAAAATGCGACGAGATGCCTGGTATGCAGAAAAAATGCTTATAAAAGTTATCCATAAAAGACTAAAGACATTTCTGTTTTTTTATTTCTAAGTTCTTTCATAAATTCTAGAGATACTGAGTCTGAGGAAGAAATTTAAAAAACCATTTCTATCGAAGAACATTAGAAAAGCTTAAAACCCATTGAACATCTTTGGGGTGCTTTAACCTGCCTATAAAAAGGCTGTTTAATACCAGTAGTAAGTCAGAGTACTTTTCAAAAATTGATTGATTCTATGACAAGAATTCAGACAGTCTTAAATGCAAATTTTTGTAAACTGTAATTGTGCTTAGCACTAATAGAGAAAAACCTTCTTTGGCGGACACTTTTTTTATAGTCCCGAATTCATTATATTCAATTCTATTTATGTACTTGTACAGAAACTGGTTCTAATGGGACTAAGTAACAAAGAATACAATTGCTTTACTAAATATAGCGTTATACATGCTAACGACACGATAAAATGAATGGAAAAATCATACTACAATAAACAACCTGGACAACTTGGATATTAAATAAAATTAACGTAACGCCTAATAATGAGGAATAAAAAATATTTTGAGCAACAAGGTTGAGCATCATTTCCACTCTGATATTGATTAATAACATCAATTGATACACTGTTTAATTTCCTTGTTTTCTAGAATGTAATTTTCTTGTAACTATTCTTAAAATTGCCCAGGCTTATTAGAAATTTTTCATTTAAAAATAAAATTAATATCTAAAATGTCCAAGATTTTTTAAGTGAAATTTTATTGAAATAATCTTGCTTTAAACTGTATATTTTGACATCTCCACTGACTCTAAACTCCATGACTAACACTTCAGCTAGTTTCAACCGCTTTTCAGATTACCAAACTAACAAATTGAATTTAACAACAATTTTCCTTATTGACACAGCTTTTATCACCGCGTTAGTTATTTACCCGACAAATTGGATAATTTGGCCTTTAAGCGCAAAATTAAGATATTTTCCGACCAAAAAATGATAATAACAATTTATTAGTGACGAGCATTTCGTGGTGTTTTTGTACCTAATTTTAGATAAACGTTCTCCGCGTTGTCTTGTTATCGTCGTTCTATTGTTGACGACGATCGTTGCACTTGCAAAGCAAATATAACGAATTAATAAATATATTAATCGGCTTTAAGGATATTGTCTGTTGGAAAAATGACGTTTTAAATTATGGTTTTTTATCAGATGTTTGTTGGTACACACTGTCCTGGATTTGAATTTATATGGAAATCACGTTTTTCGAGTAAATTATCGCGTATCTCATTCGTCAAGGTTTGGACTGTTTTTCAAAAACAACAAACCGACAGATCGCAATATTTATAGTCAACTGGAGAGAAAGTGTCGCAGGTTTAGGACTCAAATAAAAACTGATTTTATTTCGGAAGAAACGCCAACGTTTCGACCTTTATTTAGTCCATCTTTAGTCCTATTTGTATTTAAAAATCAGCCTATGTCCAGTGATGAGATATGAAAACATTATGAACTGTATCCCTTTACATCTACGTTAACAAATTAAAAAAAAAAACAGTACAATTCAAAGGACAAAATAACTCAACAGTTTTTAGATCTAATCAGTGTTCATAGTGTTAGAATACTATTTTAGGGGAAAATAGTAAAACCACGATATTTAAAATAAAACCGATTTATTAAACTGAATAATACAACGAGCCCGCTTAACGTGATAGCCTAAACTAAATCCCATTACATCTTTTTAAAAACAACCTTCCTTCTTGTTTATACTTTCTGGCGCGGTATCGAAGAAATGTTGAGTGGCTGTCTTTGCGTTCTTCTTGCTAACAATAGGCTGATTTTTAAACCGAAATAGCCCTGAAGCTGGTCTAAATAAAGGCCGAAACGTCGGCATTGATTCTGAAATATGATCAGTTATATTTGAAGTACTATACCTGCGACATTTTCTCTCCATTTCACACTAAAGACGTTAAACTTCATTAATGGTTTATAGTCAGCCTTATCAAACGCCTTAGTGAAGTTGGAATAAATAGCGATTGCTTGATGACCTGTTTTCAAGGCGCTTAGTTTGAATTTTTTTCTTTATGAATATTTTCCTTATTTTTGTTTCACGTACTAGCTGGACTAATATAACAAATGTCGAGTATCTCAGTTATCTTATCAAGTCTCTTCAGGTTTTAGGAGAAAAGCAGGTTTGACAACAAGATTTTTGTTTCTTTTTATCCTTTATTAAATCATCAATGGAAATATTCTCAGTTTCCTTGCCAGCATTAATTGCTATTTCTCTATCAAGGTTTTTTCATCATTCTCTTTCATGTTTTCCATATGTTCATAATCTAATCCATTCACGTTCGCACGATCTAGGTGAAGAACTGAGAATCCCTATATAGAAATCATCTGTAGGAAAATTGTTCTTTCCCTCACTCATCAAAGTTTCATTATCACTAGCTTTCATAACTTCTTCTGACATATGTATTAGTTCCATTTTTAGCGCAATTGTTTTCAGAATAATCTAGTATGGATTTTTTCTCTCTGTTTTTTGTTTTGGTGGTATAAAATCCACTTTTTTGATGTACATGTAAAAATCATTTCTGTTCTGATCCTTTGACCCTCTACTAATTGCATGCATTAAACTGGATCAGCAGAAAGTTTTAGAAATAAACTTGCTTGATCTCTCACATGTCTCCTTGGTTCTATCTAGACCCATATCGAAGATAAATAGTCAAAAAACGCAGTATTAGTAAATAATTCCAGTATTCTCATTAGTTTATCGGGTTTATTTCAAAGGACTCTGGTAAATTAACTTTTGTTCGAAGAACTTATCCAAAGATATAATGATTATTAACTGGTGTTGGGTTACATTCTTGAGTCTAAATAACTGCTGATTTTTCTCCTCTAAATACTCTTCTACTAGTCTCTTCTCTCTGCTTCTTGGCACAACTGCATGGAATACGATAGACATCTGGAATTTCCAATACTATTTACTGGTCTTAGTAAAAATATGTTAATGTGGAAACCGTGGGGATCGCATTGATATCTTATATCAGTCTTGTAGTTTAATTGGAATATGAATGCGAAAAACTGTTTAGTATTCTTCCAACATGTTTTCTTTATTTCCGAGAACAGTAACGGAAAAAATTTCGCCACAATTATAGAGAAAATAGTAGGCATCTGGGATTTTCATTTTCCTTGTCAAAATTCACTATTATTTCTCTAACAAAGTCTTTTTCATTTAAATGAGTTTCATTCTTTCGGATTTTCTTTAGTGTTTAATTTAATGATTTCAATTTGTTCCCACATCTAAAAAAAATTATATTTTAAGCCATTCGATTCCAGGTTTTCATCTTATTTTTTACGTTCGTTTTTTGTTAATCACTATTGCGAAAATTCATCCAAATAAGTGCCACTCTTATATACTGCAACCCTATTAATATTATAATGATAATGTATCAAAGAGTGGCATTTACAGGCTACAGTGTGATTCTTGTGACTGTTCATATGTGGGACGTACTTGTACTTAAAAAGTAACCATAATTTTAGTCAAAAGTCTAATTTTAAAATCCTTCATCAAGTTAGTTCTAAAAATTACAACCGATTGGATTTTCTTGAAGATCACCAATGAGCTCAACAATAATCTCTCTTGTTTAAATATACAAGTAAACCTCAATAGACCTTACGTTTCGTTAAATAGGAGACTGCACAATTAACATCTTTCCTGATTGATTCTATTGTAAATTTTTTCTTTACACCGTTAAATAAATTACAACCTATTTTTTAGGCTCTTTACACAAACGCAAATTTACTGTTGTAGTCTAGTTTGTTTCGCGATTTTGTTTTAACATCCAACTTTTGTGACAATTTTGTGGTCAATCTTTATAGACCGATCTGTCGCCACTATCCCTTTGACAGGTTTGACGTTGATTCTGAAGTGAAGTTGACAATAGGATGACTCTAACTTATTTTAATGTTGTTTCCCGCCTTTTAACACAGTTTAAACATAAACTTGGAAGGCGACTAACTCATCCTTTTTCAAATATTGGACGTCTTTTTATCGGTGTGTTATTTGTAGTCTTGAATATCCTTAAATGTTGTTTTAATATGTGAAAATGTTTTTGCCACTATGTGGAACTCCTGTGCATAACTGATAAGTGAGTACATTTTATTTCTTTATCTTTAATTTTTCTTTATCTTCCTTTTCCCTATCAGTGCTAACTTTCAGTTTCAGATAATGGCCCATACGCCGAAAGCGCTCTAAGATAATAATAAACATTTTGCTCTGCGTATATGTGGTTTGATTATTTCGTACTATTAATATTTGAAATTTTCGATATTCATGCTAAAAATGCTGTTTAACCATATGCCAAGTGTCGCAGCAACTTTGTGACTTCGACAAACGAGAATCTAAATTAACGATAGTTTAGAGGCATGGTTGCTGAGACACCCTATTAACTTGTTTAACCTATTTAATACCTCCACTTGACTAACGATTATAATTGCTTTTAGGGCCAACTAGAGTTGTATGTCTCTTACAAGCTCGGCAAGCAGCTACTTTGCTATTTTGACTCACCACGCGATATCTTAAACTTCTACATCGCGGACGTAACAAATAATAGGGCTTTAATAGTAGCGAGTCACACGCAAACCGGCTCTAACCTGTACGTATCTGACAACCTAGGAGGGAAGGATGGGCATGTTTATTTCGTGCTTTCTATCAAAAACGTATTCGCTTTCTTTCCGAATCCCGCTTGGCAGAGCACATTATTATAGTAAGTGCACAATAATATTATTAATAACACTACAGTAGTTACCGTTAACGATAATCTATTTTATTTCAATGTACCTGTATACTTACTTCGCTAAGTATTGCATAAATATAGTCTCGGTACTCGGTTGCGAAAACGAAATGCCTGCACGTTTGCCCTTTTTGATTTAATTAAGCCTACTAGTGAGGTTAATCAACTGTCATTTTAACGTTGGAAAACCACGCCCAATTCTTTGCTTGTGAGTAAGAGCCCCTTGTCAAAAGTCGTGAAAAGGAAGGAGGGACCATTGTAAATTATATATTTTTTGGAACTTTCTCTATTAAACCCCGATGAACTGATGTATTTTTAACTAAATTTTGGAGATTCTTTAACGAGTTTGGCACTTCTTTAATGGCAACACCGGTCGGTCAATTTCAGAAGTTTTTGGATCAACTATGGCCAATTTATTAATTTTAAGCCACATCGCTTTTTTTTTTTAATTTAAATTTTTGGAGGGATTAGTATAGCCTGACACCCTACCACATTAAATAATTTTATAACTAATTTACAACTTACTAGTAACTATGCGAAAATTTTGCCTAATTACTATTGCAAATTTAAGTTGTAACTCCTAGCTGTAAAATATGCCCCTGTGCGGTCATTAGTTAGCACTTATAATTGTTATTTTAAGATCTCAAATACTAAAATACCTAAACTATTAAGACTTAATAATCTGTGAAAAAAGTACTATATTACCGACTTAAATTTAAAACAACTTAAATTTTTCTTAAGTATTTGTGAATTAATTCCTAGAAATATTATATTTGTTGTGCACATTCTTTGATAAAAATTTTGTTTTGGTTTTTTATTCCCTTTAACTCAGGTGGTAGAATATTATACATTTTTGACGCAAGATAAATAAAAAATTTTAGGTTAATACTTTTGAAATTATTTGGTATGCTTAAGTTTAGTTACCTCTATCTTTTGCCCTTGTTTTATGATTGTGATTTATTTGGTTTTTAATAATATCATGGCTGTGCATGTGTGAACAAATTGATGTGATATATAAAGTTCTTATGTTGGTGGTCTGTTCAGGAAATAGATGTTCTGTAGGATAAAGTTTTGGCCTGTTATACCGGTGCATCGCTGAACTGACCATAGGAAATCCCATATACAGGGTATCACCTAATGGTATGTCGTAATTTTAAGGGGGAGTTCCTGGATAAGTTTTAAGTCGAAAAGATCACATAAACTTGGGTCTTAAAATGCCTAGTTTTTAAGATACAGGGTGTTGAAGATTTATTTTATTTTCAGTTATTAATACATTTTCTAAAGACGGTTTGAGATATTCAACTGACTTTTGCCATATGATATTATGGTATAGATACACACTTTTTCGATATTTATTTACTTTTTTTCAATAACTAGTAGCTATGATTAGTTATCAATACAATTAAAAAAAAATACTACGCTATTGACTTGGGAAAAAAGATATGTCTTTGACCTTGTTCATAACGAAGACATGCAGGTTAAGGCTCCCTTACATAAGTATTCCTTAAATATATTGGCAAGTGACTATTAATATAACAAAAAGGCCTGCAAACTAAAAATTTGCAATATAAAACCCAAAGTTGTCAAATTTTATACTAAGTCGAATTTTAATTTTGTTTTCGTAATTTGGACAATAATACAGACTGGACAATCATATAAAGTTCTCTTGCTCCACCCCATCTTGTCATTGATTGTATTTTATATATAATTAATAAGTGTCCCACTTTAGAAAATTAAAGATGAAATAAAAAAAAAAAACGATGGAGTACTTGGCCTAAAAACGTCGTCAATAATTCTAAGATATCTACATACCTTAAGAAAATTTACAACTAATCCATAATTCTAGCATTACCATAATGTGTAAATACTATGGGCTTTGATTGGAGATGGCACACAATAAACCCACGGAAAATTGGAATGAACTCGGAGGTAACTCAATGGAAACTAAACAATGTCCAATTAACGCAAATGTGGTTAGTCAGTTTTACTGTTGCAGATAATCCAACAGCCAACTAGCTGTTATTCAATGCATTTGTGTCAAGGACTCCTTTTACTTCACTCAGACAGATGTAGATTAAGTTAAAAGTGTTCTTCATACTGTTAAGAATAAACAAATTTATGGGATTGATGGATTGTCTGCTAAGATTCGTTAAATTCCGCCAGATGAAGCTCTCTCTTCTATTGCATTTGCAATTAATGTTTCTTATGAAACGGCTACATTTTCGAACGACCTCCAGGTATCTATTGAAGTGACGAACTAAATTACTCTGCTGGTTATAGATCCATCTCACTTTTACCATGCCTATCTAAGATCATAGAAATGTTGGTTAAGCAAAGAATGATGAGCTTTATCACTCTAATAAGCACAGCATATTAAGCAAATGTCAGTATAGAGGTCTTTGTCTTTCAGGAGAAGGCAAATTGTCAAGTCAATGGATATCTGTTGTAAGTCCAATAGTTCAAGTAGTTCCCGACGATTCCGTGCTTGGCTCTATTTTATTTCTTCTATATATTAATCACCTTGCATCTCTTCATATGAGAGGTCGTTTCACAATATTTACAGCTGATGATCATGAAGACCCATGAAGATCATGAGTCATTAATGGAAATAGTCACTCCTTCACGTGAATCACTTTATGGTCTCACTGTATATTTTGATCATGACTGGGAATAAACCATGTGTGCAAGCTTTTCATTTTAGTTTGTTTTTTCTTTTTAATCTTTCTGGTGATAACTTTAATTACTGTCATAATTTTCTCATATATTTATGATGTTTGCCTTTTTTATTAAAAATATTGCTAGCTTAAATATCTCCTTTTTTTAATTTTATTTCTATTTGCCTCTTATTATTAATCACTAGTTACTCTTTAAGGGCTGAATGTCTTATCTAGTAGGAAGCTTTGTCCACAAATACTCAAACGGTTTTGATTTAATTGACTTGTGCATTTGTATACCTTGCTAAATAAATCAAAATGGTGATGGATATATACAGATATAATGGATATAACATTAAATGCGTCCGAATTATTAAAGTTTTAGATCACAGAAAATAGATTATTGTTGACAGCAACCGAAAATGACTTTAATCTATACATATTAATAATTGTTATTTTAGCCACATTTCAGAAGAGGCATTCGCGGACGTCTATAAAGTAGAAGGCCTCTCAGGTATTTATATAGCATCGAAAGTGGTGTCCCCTAGCAGTAAAGTTCTGCAGCAAGGTCCTCAGCATCTCAGTTCGGTGATTACGTTCGATCACGGGGCTTCTTGGCGCCCCATTCAGCCTCCAGAGACTGACGTTGAGGGTCAGGATACCGGCTGTTTAGTCTCCAAAGGATGTTCGTTGCACTTGAGTCAAAAGTTCAGTCAGTTGTACCCTGAAAGCAGATCGGTGCCTATTTTATCCAGTAAATCCGCTCCGGGAATTATTGTTGCTACTGGTGTGCTAGGGAGTAACCTTAAAGGCCATTATGGGGTTTATATAAGTGTGGATGCTGGGTTGACTTGGAGGCAAACTTTGAGGGAGCTATACTTTTTCAATATGGGGGATCACGGAGGGATTCTTTCGGCTGTGAAGTACTATAAGACCAAAGGTGAAACTAGACATATTCTGTATTCGATCGATGAAGGTTTGACTTGGAACCAGACCCAATTTCATAACGAGGAAATTAGACTTTATGGACTGATGACCGAACCTGGAGAAAATACCACTGTGTTTACTATGTTCGGGTCGCTGCCGAAGGAACATCGATGGATCATCGTCAAAGTGGATTTAGCCAAAGTGTTCCCCAAGCAGTGCAAAGAGGAAGACTACAAGATGTGGTCTCCGAGTCAGACCGAAGAGAATCGCAGTTACATCCCCTGTATCTTAGGGGAACAGACGGTTTACCAAAGACGAATGCCAAAAGCCAAATGTTTGAACGGTTTAGATTATGTCCGACTAGTTTCCAAGAAGCCGTGCGACTGTGACGCCATGGATTTCGAATGTGACTTTGGATTTAAAAACGCCGGCGATAGGATTCCTAGGTGCATCCGGGACGAGGATATGAAGGAATACGACCCTTATAAAGTACCTGGAACTTGTTCACCACATAATTTCTACTTGAGAACAAAGGGTAAGCCAAAAGCTTTTTTTTTCAAAACAAATTTTTACCATTTTAAAGGCATTATTTGCAAAATTATTATGACCAAAGGCATAGTTTTTAGGAAAATAATTAAACAAAATCTCGAAACTTTTATGCAGGGTGATTCATTAAGAATGGGCACCAGATACAGGGTATTTAAAGTTGGAATTTTAATTAGAAATTTCTTAATAATTTTGTGATTTTAAGCAGTATCGTCTTGAAAATTGGCGACTTTATGTGTTTTGTGGTGAATTTAGCATTATTTATACAGGGCGTTAGTTACACCCTGTTACTTAGGTAAATTACAACATATCTTTTTTGCCTAATCAGTTATCGCTAAAATGACTAGAAAATCTAAAAGGCAGTTCAATTTTGAATAAAAAAGGTACTCTTGTTTATTTCATGTAACTAACAGTTTTTAAATTATTTGCTTTTTAAACATTTAGCGTAAAGAATCCTAAGCCACCGTTATTACATTGACTTTTTTTCAACTAGGCTTGTGTCAGCTCTTTTTCGTGTAAAGAAATTATATTACAATTTTACTGTCATTAAGTAAGAGTGTATTATTTGTAGTAAAAATTCTAAAATAAGAAAATGCCACGTCATAATGAATATTCCAACAGTGAAATGCGTGATATGATTTGCGTTTTTGCTCAGTCAAATTATAGTGGACTTGGTGCAGCCAGAAGGTATTTAGATCTTTTTCTAACCCAAATCGAAGACAACCCATTCACAAACTGTGCAGACGTATTTATACCCGCCTTTTTCCGTCCTAAAACCTTAAATGGTGCTCTAAAATATATCAACGTCGATGATGAAGAAGAGGTTTTAGCTCGTATTTTGGAAAATCCAGATCTCAGTACTCGTCGGTTAAGTATGGTAACAAGAATAAGCCAATAGTCTATTTGGAGAATTTTAAAGAAAGAGAATCTCCGTCCGTATCAATCATGTCCAAAATTTGCTCCTAATGTGAACGGGTCCCTCTATTTAAACTTCCTTGAACAACAGTTAAACCCACTACTAGAAGATGTACCACTAGCCATAAGTTTTTCTCTGCCAGTACGGCTATACCTGAATGAACATTTTCCTCACCGGTGTATTGGGCGTGGCAGTAAATTTGTTTGGCCACCTAGAAGTCCAGACTTAAACCCTCTAGACTTCTCAATATGGTCACACATGAAGGGCATGGTTTACAAAGATACAACTAATTCCATCGAAGAATTACAACAGAAAATTCAAGAAGCTGTACTAATATCAAAAATAATCGACAAATGTTATTTAATATTCAAAGATCTTTAAGGAGACGCTTTATAAAGTGTATCGAAGTGGAAGGCGGCCATTTTGAGCATTTACTTTGAAGTTTTCTTTTAATATTGTTACTGATTGTTATCTGTTGCCTTTTAGATTTTCTAGTCGTCTTAGCCATAACTGATGAGGCAAAAAAGATATGTTGTAATTTACCTAAGTAACAGGGTGTAATTAACGTCCTGTACAAATAATGCTAAATTCACCACAAAATTCGTAATTTTCATGTCAAAACACATAAAGTCGCCAATTTTCAAGACGATACTGTTTAAAATCACAAAATTATTAAGAAATTTAAAATTAAAATTCCAGCTTTAAATACCCTGCATCTCGTAAACCTGCAACATTTGTATAAGACATGTTAAGCTCAATCGTCATATTTTGGTGTGTAGTATCTCCAGTTCAGAGATTGCCCATTCTTAATGAATCTTTTTTTTGGAAGTTGCTTTAAAATGCTTGATAATTTCACCAAAATATTTTGATTTTAGGTTACCGTAAAATAGCAGAAGATCAATGCGTCGGCGGTTTTGAGCAGCACTACCTCCCCGACATTGTGCCTTGTCCTTTTAAAGAAGTGGACGATTTCCTCCTGTTCGCCCAAAGAGAGAACATTTCCAGGTACAATCTAATCACCGGAGTCCTGGAAACTTTACCCATCAAAAACCTGAAAAACGTTATCGCAATCGACTTCGACATGGAAAATAATTGCGTTTACTGGGCGGATATTAACTTGGACACGATAAACAGGCAGTGCTTCACCAACGGCAGCAAATTGGAAACGCTCGTTTCTAACGATTTGGCATCTATCGAGGGAATGGCTTACGATTGGATCTCGAAAACTCTCTATTTTGTCGACGGAATCCGTTCCAAGATCGAACTGATAAGGACGAACGTAAAACGTAACGGGAGGATGAGAAGGACCATTTTGGATAATAGAATTTTGAAGAAACCCAGAGGTATTGCCGTACATCCTTCGGCTGGATATATGTTTTGGACAGACTGGTCAGCTGAGAATCCTTCTGTAAATAGAGCGAATTTAGATGGTTCGAATGTCAAAGCTTTGTTTGGTAAGGATAAAGTGGAATGGCCTAATGGAATAACCGTGGACTACATTGCTAATAGGTAAGGGAAATTAGTGGAAACATTACAATTTAACGAAAAAAAATTTTGAATAAGGAATTAGGCTCTAGGCTGTGGAAATTTGAATTTTGGTTGTGTTTATCCTGCTGCGAATACTAGCAAACTAGATTTTACATTCGTTGCAGTAGAGTTACACTCAGCATATTTCTATATTCATATTTTCGTATTTTCTTGTCCACACCGACTGGTCTAGCGTCTATAGTTGTTCAGAAATAGTCAAAGCTTGCGATTTATTTTATAATATTCTAAATAAAAAGAAATGTATTTCCTAAAAAAATAACAATATAGATAATTACTAGTATGCATAGTTTTGGAGGACAATGGGCACCTTATTAAAATAAGCACTATGGAGAAGTAAAGATGATTCAATAATTAATTAATAAACAAACAAACATGTATGTACAATAATAACAAACTAGGGAAAGATAGAAAATTAAAATATGATACTATTGAAACAGAATATACCGTGATAGATGCTTTCGAAATTATCTTATTTTTTACTTTCATGTAATTGCTAGCAAATCTTATTTTCTTTGGTAGAAAAGTACATATTGGTAATACTTTAGGCAGGAAAAACGAAATGTCTTTCAATTTTTTGGTCCTTGTTTCAATTAAGTAATGGTTGATCGTGCTGTGGAATTTATTATTTCTAAAGCTAATCCTAATAACGTTTTTTATATAAAATTGCCTTACGTTAGGTAATTTGGCTTAAATAAGTTTAATGTTGGGGACATTTTGTTTTTCAACATTATGGTTTTTACTACATATTTTTGAGTTACAAATAAGGGTGCTAACACGCTTTTGCATGCAGCTTCCCATAGTGTAATACCATATATTAGCACTGATTCACCACATTTCTCAAATCATAAAACTTGAACAATGATCCTCTAATTTTCTTATTGATAAAATTTGCTGTTGCCATATTATGCATTGATCGAAAAATATGCCTAAATACTCGGTATCATCTTTTCTTTCAATTAATTGAGTCCACTTACATAAGTTTACTCATTTACAATCATAATATATATGAAGAATAAGCCATTCCTGATATGGCAGGCCTCTAGAAGACATTCCAAAAGTAAGAAAATTAGCCTTACTTGTGAATACTAATTAAAAAAAATAAAAAAATAATTACTTACCAACCACTTACTGTGGTTTGCTAAATGTATTGTTAATTTATTATTTATTAATTTTTACTATTTGCATACGATTCGTAAGATATGTCTCAAAAGGTTTTAATAAAGTACCTGTAATACCCAAATTCTTAAGTTTTTTAAGAAGAGTGCGATATTCCACAGTGTCGATTGCCTTTGACAGATCCAGGAATACTGCGAATGGCTTGGACCCTTCGTTAAAACTTTCTGTTATAAAATCTTAACTAAATTAAGAGTCATCTGCTATAATAAGAGAATCATAAATTTTTTCACCATTTTTATTTACAATTGATTTGATGTAATTTTTAAGATTTTTAAATCATTCAGCAAAACTTAAAAAAATCAGAAAATGTTTCTTGAAAACTTACATTTTTCAACAAACTGTTCCATACAAGATGAGCAGAAGAAGGTACTCTGCCTCGCACACAAAAATTACCGTAAACGTAAAATAGATCTTTTTTTATAAATTTTTAATAACATTACAGAATTTAGTCAATAGGTCAGAACAGAATTTAACATATGTAGAGACAGGACCAAGTTTGGGTTTTTTGTATGAGCAAAAAAGGATTTTCTTTATTTATTATATTATTTAAATAAATTATTCCAGGTGTTTTAAAAAATTGCCGAACAGAGTACTCAATATCTCAAGAGATTATCAATGCATTTTCCACTTTTCTAAAATTTATATATAATCAAACCTTGCACATACGCCAGACCTTAAAAATCGAGTCAAATCAACCATTTATATTCATAAAATCACACGCGTCACACCAATTTTTAAAGAGGTGTAAACGTGATTTACTTAGTTACAGAGCTATATTTATTTTGTGTTATTTCTCTAAATTATTCGAAATATACATTTAGAATTAAATTTATTAAGTACTAAAACTACTTATATCCTCTGACCAACAGGGGCTCATGGATAATAGGTCCTACGTTACTAATTTGGGTCTTGCTTTGTCTTAAAATGTCTTTCTCAGCTTATATGCTCCACTCTTGATAATCAGGGACAAATTAATGTAATTTATACCGATTTTCAAAAGGCATCTGATCAGATCGACTTATATCTTTTCTTACAAAGTTGGAGAAATTAGGATTTTTAGAAAAATCATTAGAACTTCTTGGACCTTACCTAGTGAAAAGACATCTACAAGTTGAAGGAGAGTGATTTAAATCTACACACTATGTTGTTAAATATGGGGTTCCTTAGCGCTCAAATGAGGATCTTTTATTATTTTTGCTATTTATAAATAATTTAGCAGAATACCTTGAGTGCCAGAAGTTACTGTTTGCTGATGACCTAAAACTCTACTGTCGAGTTTATATTGTTTCTGTCAACAATTACAGGGTCAGTTACCGAATGAGTGGTGTCAAACAAGTAAACTAAATTTAAATATTTCTAATTTTTTTATAGTTTCGTACTCTAGGAAACAGAATATAATGAATCATTCATACCAAATTTATTATCAAGGACTAATAAGATGCAGTACTATTAAAGATATCCTCTAGTTTTAATGAACATTTCATGAATTTGAATTTATTTAATTCTTTTGTAAGATCAAAGTCGTAATACTGTATATTTCTTTGGCACCCAATTTTTTAAACCTATATAAGTTCTCTGGAATCCATATACAAAGGAAGTTTGTTGAGTATTTGGCATTTAAACAAGATGGACTATATCCATTAATTAGAACTTCTTAGGCTCTTCTTTTAAATAGATTCAATATGATTCACACTAGATGCTTAACATTATAATCTCTTTTACATTACTTATGCAAAATGTTTAACCACTTTGGTAATAACATCGACATATTTGCAGATTCTTTACAGTCTATTAGACGGAAACTGTTATGACAATGTATGGATTTATTATTTTCTGTTGGTAGGTGCACTAATATTTTGCTCGCTCTTCTTTTTATTTTTATTAAATTTTTCTTGCAGTCTCTCTATTGATTCTGTAAGTGGCTGACTGTTGGAAATAAATAGCTATTTGTTTATTTATACTTAATCCGTCAACTTAAGAAAGTTTCCTGATTTGGCTTGATTTTTTCCTGACAGGAATGTTTTGTCACTTTTCCTTCCACATTTTTTTAGAAAATCGCACAAATAACTTGGGGCATTTATAAGAAACTCGACTTTCTCTTGGTTTCAACGGATATAATTTCATAAAAACAAATTCTCCGAAATACCGAGAATCTTCTTAATGAAAATCTGTTTTTCTTTTTTTAGAATCTACTGGGTAGACGCCCGTAAAGACTACATAGGCAGCTCCGATTTGCACGGAGACGGTTTCATGATAATAGTTTATGGTACCGACGTGGTTTCGCATCCTTTCGCGGTCGCGGTATTCAAAAGCAACATGTACTGGGACGACTGGAAGAAGAACGCGATTTACAGCAGCGACAAGGACGTTTACAAAGGTATCAATGTGGTGGTCAAAGATTTGGGCGGCCTTATGGATTTGAAGGTGTACGCCCACGGGATTCAAATAGGTATGAGTTTTGTATAATTAGCATTTTATGTAGTATATTTTTTTTACTCAATTTTCATATTATAAGTGGATACAGGCGAATTGTGAGAAAGTTCAATTTTCACTCTTATATTGTAAGACTGCCCCGAAAACATAATTTTTAAGCATGTAAAACAAAATTATGTCCATAAAGCCAGATAGATGAAAGTTAACGGTTGGACGGCAAAAGTGGCTAAATCTTTGACATACTAGACCCAAAATGGGCACACCACGTTTTATGAGTGATCTGAGCTACTTTTAAGCAAGCTAACCTCTTCAATACAATATTTCCAGCTTACTCAGTAATAAAGTATCGGTCAGCAATCTACATGGTGAGTCATTAATATTGCACGAAAATTTAACGGTGTATTCCTTGGATCAAAATATTGAAAAAACTTCCTATAAACCGATATCCGAAAATGCTTATAAAATGACGAAAATAATAAACAAAAATAAAAAGTAAACTTGAAAAAAATATGAGTATACTTTAATTTATGTTGTTTAATTTTTGTTGTCAAAGAAAAACATATCTATGTATCGCTCGTATGTCACAAAGAATGCAAGAAAAAAAGTCGATTGTTGGTCAAAATTGAAATACACTCTATCCTTAAGTTTTTGTTATTGATATTGCTGCATTTTTGTAATTCTTTCCAGTAAATAAAATATTTGTTTGTTAAATGCTACTAGATGACCCATACCTGTATTAAAGTTTCCAGTGACTTGTATACTTGACAGTTTTTCAAATTTTCATTTCAAATGAATTATAATGCAAGAGAAATGTGTGCTATGCATTTTTATCAAGTGATTTTCCTCAAAGACCCGCATTTTGTCGATGATTAAAACAAAAAATACGAGAAAATCCTCAGTTCGTGGTAAGAATACTATTCACAGATGAATCAAATTTCTCAAAGAGCGCAATTATGCATTTTTACAATAATCGCATATGGGCATACGAAAATCCGCATAGAATTATTGAAAGTCAGCACCAGCAATAATTTTCGGTTAATGTATGAGTGGGGTTGGAGTTATTATGAGGAATTATTGGAGATGATTGAGAATTTGATTGGTCAATTTTTTTTGCCAGAACGATTAACTAGAGATGTTTATCGGCATTTTCTCTGAAGAGGAATTGCCTATAATATTAGAAGAATGTATCAAATGTATTTTATGCATGATGGTGCTCCAGCGCACTTTAGCTTTATTACTCGAGAATATTTATATAGAGAATATCCCAATCGCTAGAGAAGGCCTCCGCGATCTTCCGATTTAAACTCATTAGGCTTTTTCCTCTGGGTTTACCTAGAACAATAATTAGTTTATACTACTTCAATTGAAAATGTTGAAGAGCTAAGAGATAGGATAGTGGCAAGTTGCGCAACATTTCGAAACACAGCAGGCATTTTTGAACGAGTACGGCATTGAATGGTTCGTAGGGTAGGTGCTTGCATTTGCTTTGCAAGTTAGAAGGCAATACTTTCCACAACTTTTATAACCTCTACTCCTAGTTTGTGTTTTACGTCACGTTAATCACTGTTTTCTTTTGTAAAAACCTGTGCTTTTATAAGAATTAAATTGAATAAATAAAATGGATGTTTTCATTGTTGTATTTAAAAACTCAAAATGTAATACGTGGCGCCGTCTATTAGTAATATCAAAATAATAAAAACATTTTAATTTCACATCTTAGACAACCTCCTTATACCTAATTTCATATGGTTATTCTCGTTTACTTTCAAACTATTTATTAAAAATTAAAAATAAAATTCAAATTTCAATGCCCTGTATCTCCGCAGGGAAGTATTTTCGGACATGGATTTATAGGAAGTTTTTTGATAATTTTGACCCAAGGATTACACTCTTAAATTTTCGTGCAATATTAATGACTCACCCTGTATATGTATAGCCTCTATAGATCCATGAACATCCACCCTGGAGTCTGTATATACTATATGAAGTTAATTTATTATTTAGGCAATTCCAGTGAGATATTTTCTTGAATTAGTGATTAAAGGCCCTAACGGACGGTCAAACATCCCGTTAAATCGATAATTTAATTTTTCTCACTCATGCCATGTCCTTTCAGGCAAAAACGCTTGTTCGAACAATACCTGCCCCTACATCTGCGTGGGCCTGCCGAAAAACAATCATACGTGTCTCTGTCCGGACGGTATGGTAACCGGAAGTAACGGATCGTGCTTATGTCCGGGTAATATCGTTCCTCATACCAATGGCACGTGTCCACCGGTCGGTAATTCTTGCGGAACCATTCAATTCGCTTGCGGCAACGGCCTCTGTATTCCTAACGGATGGAGATGCGACGGCGAAGACGATTGCGGAGACAATTCGGACGAGATGAAGTGCGGCGTAACGACCTGTCCGCCCTCGTTCCACGTTTGCGGAGATGGACGCTGTTTACCGGACTATTGGAGGTGAGTTTTATCTGTATTCGTTGTTTTAATTTATTCGTTTAACGTAGCAAATGTATTGCATTAATCAGTTATTGTCATCAATTGTCCTGTTAAGACGTATGTTTTTATCTGTAATACTTCTAATGTCCGTTTTGTGAAGTAAATAAGTGCAGAAAAATTTTGAAAATTCTCTGAGGCCTTGCTGAAGTAGAAAAGAATATGGGTGAGTGGTCTATCAACACTTTAATACTTACATAAGTCAATAAATTTTATAAAAATCAATAACGCAAAATCTACAGCCTCACGTAAAACATTTAATAAAAAAATGAAAGGTTATATGTTTCGCCCGATTAGCGCATCATCAAACCTACAATAATTACAATGACGTAACACTAATAAAGGAAAATTTACCAAAAAACTTACCAGTCAATGAAGGTCTAAGTCAATAAAATCTAATTCTATAGATGCCGCATGGTTCTGGTTCTATCATGTGTATATGAGCAAGACAGAAATAAAATATCATGTCTCAATGAGGTTTTTGTAATGCATCAACGTCCAGCTCCCAAAATAAGCCATATGTTGCTCCAAGCGATATCATCTTGATTGTATGCATATACCCAATGAAACAGCAAATTTATTATCTACGGTCCCAGGGGTACACTGGTATTGCCCAACATGCAGAAATATTCCTGACATGAATATTAAAAATACAATTAAAGAGTCCATAAACCTTTCCTTGGAGGAAAATTTGAACTCTTTAAAGCAGACCATCGACGAAAATATATCTTCGTTTAATGATTTTATAAGACAGACCATTGAATTCAAGCTTGAAAGAATTCTTGTCGAAACACAATCAAAGCAAACTTCTGTTCAACCAAGCTATGCTGACATCCTAAACAAGCAATCGAGAATTGTTATTAGGCAAAAAAATACTAATCAAGATAACATTCAGGCGAAGACAGATATCTTAACTCACATAAATCCAGCACACAATTGAATTCAACTAAGCAAGGTTTAGAATATTGCAGATGGAGGCATTCGTTTGACAGATGATTACATTAGCGCTACTATAGTTAAGAATCTTGCTAGCGATAGACTTACAGAGAAATGTCTTCTATAATTTTAAAAGAGCTGATCTTAGAATACTAGTTTATACACTAGTTTCCTGGAAATAAACTGAGATATGCTCTACTCTGTTGGGAATGTCAATACAGCTGTCGAACTTTTTTATCAGAGAATTTATTCTTATCTAGATAAATATGTTCCTAAAACTTCGAGAAAAAAATGCATATATCCGCCATGGTTTACTCCACAAATAATAAGACTAATTAAACAAAAAAATAGTGCCTGGAAAAAATATTAGCGCTCTGCCAATCAACAGATGATCAAACTGGTTTTTTCCTGTGTGATCCCCAAAAAATAGCAGACTACTTTGATCAACTTATTTATAACTCATACACTAGCACACTCCAACAAAAGATAACTGAAATCAACTACTTACTTTCTAATACTATTAACATTACAACTTTCACAGAAAATGAAGTACTAAGAGATTTAAAATCAATTAAGCCCCAATCTATATGTCAGATTGTGCGTATGCTTTTTGTAAACCGCCAACAATGTTGGTTAATCTTGCCCTCAGAAGCTTGGAGAATTTCCTTTACTCTGGAAAAATCTAAAATGATTCTTGTTCATAAAAAAAAATTTAAAAAATCTTATCGATAATTATCGGCCAGTTACACTTATTAACAACTTTTCTAAATTCCGTTTCACTTCCATTTTTGAGCGGGTCCTGCATTCACCATTATACTTTTCTATGAAATATCTTATAGACACTAGACTTCATGAAGGGCAGATCCACTACTTCTAATTTTATTACGATCACGGAATTTATATAAGAATCTATAAACGATAATTCTCAAGTTGATGTAGCCTATACAGATTTCTCGAAAGCTTTCCACCGTCTTGACACTCCATTCTTACATGCAATCATTCTGACCAATTTGGGTTTTTATCTCGTTTAACTGCTCTTATCTCTATTCTTATATTTATATTGCTATATATTCTCTATTCTTATATTGCTAAACGTCCTCAACATATTGAATGCTTTGGACACAGATCAAGTGAAATAATAGTTCCTTCAGGCGTACCACCAGGCTCCATATTTGGGACCTCTACTTTTTAACTCATTTATTAATACCATTTCTAAGTACCTGGAAGTAAACAGCTTATTATACTGCGATGACGAAAAATTATACTGTAGAATTGATATTATTGAGGACTGCATTAAACTCCAAGCAGCCATTAGCTCAGTTAATAAATGGTGCAAGAATAACAACTTGCATCTAAATGCTGTGTGGTTTCCTACTCCTTAAAAAAGAACTGAGTTACCAATACAAAATTGATAATGTGACACTACCAAGATCAACTCACTTTAAAGTCTTCTTGGGAGTCATATTTGCCAGCTCACTTTTATTTAATTTGTATATCGAAGAAACCATAAACATAAGGAATATATATCAAATGCTGGGTTTTGTTGTCAGGAACTCTCAATTCTTTGAGAATATGCCCAGCATTAAACTCCTGTACATATGTTCGTTCAATTTTGGAATATTCTTCCCAAATCTGGTCGCCATACTATCAGAACTATATTAAAGAGCTTGAAAATATAGAGCAAATATCTCTTAAATTCCTTTGGGCTACTCACATGATCGTTTGCTTGAAAGATTCCAGGTAAAATCTTTACAGGAAAGAAGGGATCATTCGGCGGTTCTACAATTCTTATATAAATGAATTAATGGCTTATTTGACTCGCCAGAGATCTTGCAACTTCTAAACTTTCACACTCTTCGGCTGTCATCTCGTAATCCTCAAACTTTTTACCTTGCAAGGCCTAGAACCAACATTACAAAATCAATGAGATATACTTAACTGTAGCCTAGTCGAAGTTAAAAGAATTCGCTTAGTTTAGATAATCACGTTTTCTTTTTTTTTAATTATTAATAATTTGTTTTATCTTATATATTAAATTTATTTTGATAAGATAATTTAATTTTTATATGTATATTTTCTACTTTATTATTAGAGTTTCTCTGTTGAGTGATGTAAGTAAAATAAAATTATTACAACAAGTAAATATGGAAAATCATTTTTAGATGCGACTACGACCCAGACTGTGCGGACGGTTCCGACGAGCTTAACTGTCCTAAACAAAACTGTACCGAGGGGCAATTCGAGTGCGAGAACGGCCGTTGTATATCCAACACATGGAGGTGCGACGGAGAGAACGATTGTCGCGACAATTCGGACGAGAGAAATTGTAACCCGGACAAACCGACGCAGTGTAAAGGAGAGGACGAGTTCCAGTGTAAGGGCGGCGCGGTCACTTGTATACCGAGTACGTGGAAATGCGACGGAGAATCCGATTGCAGGTAATATACTCTGACAGAAATGTAAGAAAACAGAATCTAAGCGATTAATTTTCCTGACAATTTTTTCTAATTTATAAGGTCAAACTTTCCAGGTGTGTAAATGCCTCCTATCCGGTTTAGATGACCCTATATTATTTTATTACCACTTTATCACAACAATATTCTTACTTTAAGTCCCTAGGAAGCATCGTTTACAAGAAAATTAACCTTTAAACTCTTCGGTTTACTGTTTATGACCTTTTTTCCGTTTTCTTAGGGACAGTTCTGATGAAAACGACTGCGGCAACAACACCTGCAGCGAATCTCAATATTCTTGCGGTCTGCCATTGAATCGTTGCATATTTAACGCGTGGGTATGCGACGGCGATAAGGATTGTCCCGATGGCAGGGATGAATTGAATTGTACCGTTTTACATCCGGAAATAAAACCCCCTACTAATGGTTTTCAACCTACTAAGGTAAACAGTTTTTTTTTTAATATGGATGGGGAAAGTTGACAGAAAAATTAAAAACGTATTTATACGATTTTATTTAATTTAATGGATTATTTTGCGACAATTTAGAAATTGAAACTGAAAACACCGAGATAAATGATTTTTTTTACTACAAATGAATTCGTTCATCTTTTATCGAACGACGAATACATTCAAAGGAATGATTGAAGTGTTTATGCGCTGCATTTGTTGTATATGTTTTTATGTCTTCATCTTCAACTGCCTGAAAGATATTATTAATTTGCAAGCAGTTTAAATTTTGTGTAGTAATTATTCCTCTATGAAAATCCAGAAACTAACCTAAAGCAGACATGTAGGACTTTTTCCTTTGCTATTGCTTGGGAGAAAAAAATTCCTCGAGGAAGTTGAGGATTATAAAAAAACACGAAAGGCGTCATATTGCTCTTTTAATGAGCGGAATTTAAAATGGATAATTTATTATTTTTTTTAACTGCCTGGAAAAGGTGTTATAAAAATGGACAAGAGGGAAATTCGAGGCGAATTCCAATTTTTTTAGGAAGGTCATTATCATATTTGGCCGGTAACTGCTTGGGAGAAATGTTATAATTTCACAAATTCCAGGCACTTGTAAGATTGTTTTTTCAAATTTTCTCTTCTATCCAGACAAAAAATCCAAAAATAGGTGACCTTTTTGAGTGCCTGGAAGAAACATTCCTTACAGGCAGTTAAAGAAGGAATTATTTATCTGAGAAAATCGTGAAAACCAACCTAAAGAACAAGATTTTATTCTCAACTGCTTGGAAAAGAAAAATTGGAAATTTTCAAAAACAATATCCATTTATTTGCTTCAAAGAACGACATTTTGAACGATACTGTATAACTAATCTGTTATATTATACAACTTATTACATTAAAAAAAATAATAAATATGCCATTTTTCGGGGTTAAACAATTTTCTTGCAGCTGTATATAGCACAATAGTATCGCATGTATAATCAAAACTCTACCATTTGGTGGCACAATGTATTTCTAACATGGTTGGAGAATTTAGTCTCTGGCTGAATTATTAAACTGTCTGCCAATGCCAATTTTTATACCGGATACCAAATGATCCTTTTTACGTTTTGGACATAAACCGGCTTAAGAAAACACGATTTGACTTCAGTTTAACTTTTAAAGTTCATTTAATATATCGTAAATCACTTTTCAATCTTTATGATGTATTATGTCTTACAAAAAAATCAAAATATATAACTCTATTACTGTCACGTATTATTCGAATGCACTTTAAATTTCGTTTTAGGAGCCCAAGATGACCCAAATCATCCTTTTTACGTTTTGGATCTAATTAGGGTTACATCTTATGTAATACTTTGATCAAAGTTTATAATATATATTTTTTTTAACTGTGTATAGAACTCGGTAAAATAAAAAAAAAATTCAAATAACTTTATTCAAAAAAACGAAAAATAAAAAAATTGCATTGCCAAAATGTTATGAGTCCAATACGGTCCTCTCTAATTTAAATAAGTTGTTCAAAGTTGTCACCATTAACTTCAACACAACGATTTGCTCGACGTAACCACTGTTCTGTAACGGCACGCAATAGAGAAATCGGCTTTTGTCTAACTGTTGCCGCAGCCTGCTCAATACGTGCTATTAGTTCTTCTTGTGTGTCGATAGGCGTCTTGAAAACTAAACTTTTCATATACCCCCACAAAAAAAAAGTCACATGGATTTAGGTCTGGCGACCTTGGTGGCCATGCAACTGGTCCATTTCGGCCAATCCACCGATTTGGGTAACTTCTATATCCAAAAATTCGCTCACTTCTCGTCTAAAATGGGCAGGTGCTCCATCCTGCAGGAGCCACATAGCTTGCCTGATATTCAGTGGCACGTCTTCTAACAAACAGGCAGATTATTTTGCAAAAAGTCCAAATAAACATCGCCCGTCAAACGGTCTGGTAAGATAAATGGTCCAACAAGTATCCAATTCACAATTCCTGCCCACACATTAGCAGAAAAGCGGTGTTGAAAATTGGTTCTGCGAATTGCATGGGGATTATCAACAGACCAAACATGCGTATTTCGAAAATTGTTAATTCCGTTTCGGGTGAATGTTGCCTCGTCCATGGCTAAAATTTTGTTCGAAAAATGTTGATTATTTTCATGTTGTTGTAGGAACCATTCACAAAACTGAACTCTGCGGGGGAAGTCTTCAGGCAGTAGCGCTTGGACACGTTGAACGTGAAAGGGATTAAATTGATTCTCGCGCAATATTGTCCATACTTTTGTTTGACTTAATCCGACCTGCCCTGCAACAACTCGAGTACTTGTTGTTGGATCTTCTTCGATGAGATTTAAAATTTGTTCTTCCCTATGAACATTTTCAGGTCTCCTTTCTCTTCCTGCATGCCCTCCACGATGTTCCCGTAAATCGCCAGTATCCCTAGCCCGTTGAATAAGATTTATGAAACTTCTGGGTGTAGGATGATTCCACAAAGGAAAGCGGTCTGCGTATAATACCGAAGCAGCAGCACCTTGAACACACTCTCCATAAAAAAGCAACATATCCACAAATTCATTGTTTTCATAACGATGTTCCATTTTTAGGATTTGCAAATTTAAAATTAACAACAATAAACCAAAAGTGTCTAAGACTAACTGATCGGTACAATGCGTGATCGATAATACAAAAATTCGAGCAAAAACTAAACATAAACAGACGATGAAAAACAAACCCATATTGACTTTTTTTATTCTGTATGTCCCTTGTTTTTGAGTGTATCGAAAAAAGTTATTTGAAAAAAATTATATTTTACCGAGTTCTATACACAGTTAAAAAAAAAGTATCAACTTAAAAATCACCCTGTATATGTATGTATATATATGTATTTCTTTCTGTACGTTTTGCTCAGTTTTCTACGGGCAACATTGGTAGTATATAATATTTTTCAATTGTACATTTGTTTTTAATTTATGTTTTAATTGTTTTTGGCTCCCTTTTGTAAATCACTGACAAAATTAATATTATATATATTTATGTATCGGATTGTTTTATATGATTTACAAAATAAACACATTATTATTATTATAATGCTACAACTAGAAGTGAAGTCAGAAAATCGAGCGCGCTTACGCAACATCCATACACCAGATTTCATTATTGTTTTGTTTAAAAAGCAAAGTTATTAGGTGTTTTATAACAAGTCTTTATTACCCTTTATTCCGTTCAAAAGTAGAAAAAAAACTAAATAAATTGATTAGAAAAATATAGATGTGGGTCCAAAGCTGATCACCGAACAACACCCTAACACTTTCGACTGAGATTTAAATTTTTTTTTTTTTTTATTATTTCAGAACCAAACGTGCCAAGATTGGACCTTCGCCTGCCACAATAACCGCTGCATCCCGTTCTGGTGGCGATGCGACGAAATCGACGATTGTGGTGACGGTAGCGACGAGTTGGATTGCGGCAATTCCGGTTCAATTAGGCCGCCTAGTTTATTTACCACCTCACGGTATGTCCGTCAATTAAAGCCATTTAAAACGGGTGAAATATACATATATATATTTTTTTTTCGTTAACGAATTTATTTCTCTAATCAGCACATTTTGCGCTGATTAGAGAAAAAAAAACCCAAAACATCTTAGAACAAATTTAAGTGTAGGTATATGAAACAATTTTAAATATTTGATACATTTTATTCTCTAACATATTTCTTAAGATTTCTACAATATAGTTTTACATTACTGTTCGTCATTCCTTCGGGAATCTTATTGAATTTCTGTATGCATCTAAAAATCTGAGAGTCTTGGCCCTTTTTAATTTTAAAAAGTCATTTCTGAACTTAGACATTGTTCTTAGATCATGTGAGTGAAAATTTCTATTTCTGTTTAGCGTTACACTTGTTTTTATTAGGTTGTTCCTAAATTAATAGGACCATTTGGACCGTTCGAATGTTTTTAATTGCCACACGTTTAAATGGGTAGTTTTTGTATAGGTCCTCTGATGGCTTCTAGAGAGAATATAGTGTTTTATTTTAATACCTTTGCAACTTATTCAATACGTATTCACTCGTGTTTCCCCAACAGGGTATTAGGCGCCGTAAGTGTCGCTCAATCAGACTATTATACAAAAAGTAACGTGATTTTTCATTTAGTTGATGTGCACAACGCTTTATGCTGGCAATCTTTAGGGCAAGCCTATTAATTATATTTTTTAACTATGTGTTAAAAGTCAGATCATTAGCTATTGTAAAACCAAGATTGATTGATTTGTACTGAGCCACTTCTCTTAAATGGGTACTATTTAACTTAAGTGTATGAATTAGGTTTCACTTGCCTTTTTGTTTCATTTTCATATAAACCGTTTTTTTAACAATAATTCTTAGCTTGTTGTAATTCACCCAATTTACATACGTTTTTATTTCACTATTTACACTGTCGTTTATTATACAGTGCGAACGTAAAGGTTGGAATAAATTCATTTAAAATTCAGGGGTATGTTCAAAAAAAAAACGCTCGGACATGTCGATTTTTATTTTTAACTGCGGGTTTTCTTACTATAATTTTATGTATACAGGGTGGCCCAAAAATAAGTTACGGTCATCAACGTAATTTTTTTAAATGTAAACACCTATTTTTTATTTTAGATTTAGGTTCTACATCAAATTCTAAGTACATTTCATGTACCATGTCCTATACCTAAACTCGACCGTTGACGATTGAACACAATAAAAGGCTATTTTTGGAAGAGTTATTTATATCAAGCAACCTATCAGTTATTGTTTGGTTATTTACATTTGTGGTTGGTGTTTTTGATTGTTAACTTGTCACAATTTGTTGACATCAAATAATTTTGAGTGAATTTAGTTTGATTTAGATGCCTAAGCAAAGTTTTGCTTGTGTTAAGTTTATCAAAAGATAAAATTAAAATTTCAAAAAATGGTACGTCTTAGTGAGCGAGAGCGAATAGAGATTTTGATGATGATTGGTTATAGAAACAGGATGCGCACTCAGATGGAAGTCTGTGAAATTTATCATGCCAAGTATCCTGATAGGCCACGTATATCTCAAAGTACTGTCAGTAAAATAGAACAGAAATATCGGGATTTGGGTCATGTCAGGGATAATTATACGAAAGGTCGGTCAAGTATATCAGAAGAGAAGCAACTAAATGTTTTGCTGGCAGTTGAAGAAGATTGCCATAAAACGACTCGCAATATTGCGTTAGAAAATCAGATATCCCAGACATCCGTCGTTAAGTATTTAGGTATAAATAAATGGCACCCTTACAAAGTTCAATTGGTTCATGAACTAAATGAAGATGACCCAGATAGGCGTTTAGAATTTTGTGAGAGACTTATGGACTTGTGCCATGCTAATCCACAATTTTCAAAAAAAATTGTATTATCTGATGAGGCAACGTTTTGTCTTCATGGTAGTGTAAACCGGCAAAACTGCCGATATTGGGCTACTGAAAATCCGCACTGGATGATGGAGTGCCACAGCCATGTCCCTCAAAAAGTAAATGTTTGGGCGGGGGTGATTGAAAACAGGGTTATAGGGCCCTTTTTCTTTGAAGGATACTTGAATAGTGAGAGGTATTTAGAGTTTTTAGAAAATGACTTGGTTCCATGCCTTGCCACTTTATACCCCGATCCAGAAGACCCGGATATATTAGATAATTCCTTATGGTATCAGCAAGATGGAGCTCCAGCCCATTACACTCGTCCCGTGCGCCAGTACCTGGATACCGTTTTCCCTGGACGTTGGATTGGTCGGAGGGGTGCAATTGAATGGCCGGCCAGATCGCCGGATCTGACTCCTTTAGATTTTTTTTGTGGGGGTATCTTAAGTCCAAAGTTTATGTTAATCGGCCAAACAACATTGAAGACTTAAAAATTAGAATAACGGAAGAAATAAAATTGATAGAACCTTCTGTTATCGATAACGTTTTACAAGAATTTCAGCATCGACTGGGATATTGCCAAGAGGTTCGTGGCAGCCATTTTCAACACTTAATAAATTAATTAAAATATTTTTATGTATTCTTGCTTGATATAAATAACTCTTCCAAAAATAGCCTTTTATTGTGTTCAATCGTCAACGGTCAAGTTTAGGTATAGGACATGGTACATGAAATGTACTTAGAATTTGATGTAGAACCTAAATCTAAAATAAAAAATAGGTGTTTACATTTAAAAAAATTACGTTGATGACCGTAACTTATTTTTGGGCCACCCTGTATACATAAAATTATAGTAAGAAAACACGCAGTTAAAAATAAAAATCGACATGTCCGAGCGTTTTTTTTTTGAACATACCCCTGAATTTTAAATGAATTTATTCCAACCTTTACGTTCGCATTGTATATTAGGGTCCTATGATGAAGAAGAATCTGACCTATACCAAGTCTTTTTCTTAGTTTTCTTTCATTTATAAAAAAAACTAAGTGGCGCCCTCTTATTTAATAGTTATAATCAAGTTTAGATTCTTTAATAGCCAGTCATAAGTAAACCTTCGAACAATCCCAAGCCTCCAATAATTCTGAGCTACCGTCTGCAAACTCTTGGCAAAATAGTAACACAGTAAAGTTAACGCCACACTCCTTTCAAGTCATTTTTCTATATTCAGTTTATGGTTGACGTTTTCTCTGCTGTTCAGTTTCCAGATTCTTGTCCCTATACCAGGTATTTTATGGATAGTAGAAAATATATTAGAGGTTGCTCCCTCTGGACCAAGACCACCTTTAAATTTTCCTTCATTAATTTTTTTAAAGGACATAATCGAAACTGCTGTGTCCTTTATCATGGTTATTCAAGTTGGAAAGTGTAGGTTCAAATTTGATTCAAGAAAACATGATTTTTTAAGCTTTTTCATAAAGCGATATTTCGTCGGCATCTAATTACGTGCACTCATAGCTTTCCAAGCGATATTAAAACAAAATTTTGTTATTATTTGAAGGCAAGTTGCCTGTTAGAAATAAAGGCTTATTATTATTATTATTATTAATATTATATAACCAGTACTTTAACTCAGACGATAGCGACCATTAAGTGCATATTGAATAACATAATACTATAAAAATGATAAAGAAAAAAATAAGAACAAAAATTGCATCGGCCGGGAATCGAACCCGGGTCGCCCGCGTGGCAGGCGAGCATTCTACCACTGAACCACCGATGCCGTTGAAAGTACTTTCGAGTTTAGTTATGCTTTTATCAAAAAGTATCCCAAATAAAAATTATAGATCTCTTTCAGATCTACATTGGCAAGATAACTTGGCATATACAGGAGGCATCACAACAATAGTAGAGACCAAAGTTACCTTTTTTTTTTTAAAATTAAATGGTATTTTTTAATAGATTTTTCGATTCTACGAAAAATGTTAACACAACTTCATATAACAAATACTATTTAAAACATTATTAAACTGTTTAAAACATTATTATGTACCTACAAACTAACATTACTTCAATAAATGATTATTATCCTATTACCAAACATTTACCTTTTCAGATGAAGACACCAATACTGTATCGTTCTCAAGAGGTACTAGGACAGAGGCTTGTACTATACCGACACGACAATTTCACAATTTTTTGACCGTCGAGTATTGGGTTCTATTTGTAGGATATGATTTCAGCAATTCATGGCAAATACTTCTGAAGTCCATGTTTTAAAATTTATCCAGCATTAGTCTATGTTCACAGTATTAAAGGCTTTTTAAAGATTTATGAAGATCACGATGACGAACTTACTTTTGTTTAATTGCTTTGATATATGTTTTAAAAAATAACTGCCACTCCAAGTGTACTGCTTTTACTCTAAAATGCGTACTGGTTGAGTTCAAATCCAAAACTTGTGATGTGAATCAATGAAATCATCAATCATCAATGAAATTACGGTCTTATTTTAATCACCATATATTTTTTTTAGTATATAATATTTATTTAAGTATTTAGGAGTGTAATTGGCCTGTAGTTATTAACTTCTGATCTACTTCTTTTTTTATAAACTGGTGTTATCTTGCCAATTTTCCACTCTTCAGGGAATACTCCGTTTTCTAGTACCTCATTGATTAATTTTACCATACAATCTCCAATGATTTATTAAAATTCCATCACTTCATTGTTTGTAATACGGTCAGGACTTGGTGAATAATTATTTTTTAGATCATTTATTAAGTCTGTAGGCTGGAAAATTGTTTTTTGATTTTCTTTTTCTTGCTTATTTCAGTTAGGTAAATTACTACTATTTATTTTAGATGCTAAAGTTTGCCCGATTTTCGAAAAATGATTATTAAATTCCTCTGCAATATTCGGTGGATTTTCTATAGATTGTCCATTGTGACCTATATACATTTTGTTTCTTTTTCCTGTATTTCTGTAACAAATTTTATTGATTATAATACTCTCAAGTGTCTATAGTTTGTCTTTCTCTTTGCTCTCTTTAATTTTGTGTAGGTATTCACTTGTGATCCAATAGTTATTTTCTCGTGATTTTTATTTCTCTGGTGCTCAATTCTCGGGGTTGATTAACGATCCTAATTAACTCATCAAAGCGTGTAATATCTTCTTTTTAATAATGTTACAGAAACCGTTTTTTTTATTAGTTCATTTTGTTTTTTATAGTTGGTTTTATATGATCTATTATAGATATAGTTTTTTGTAGCTCACTGACTCTTATTATTATTACCCATCATCATATTTTCAGACCTTTAAACGTTGCCTGTGGTACTAATGAATTCCGTTGCGGGGATGGGCGCTGCATTATGGCCGCATGGGTGTGCGATGGTACCAACGATTGCCCGATGGGCGAGGACGAAGACCATTGCGACACACGTGGCGGTTGTCGAACCTCCGAGTTTAAATGCGTTAAGGATGGAAATTGCATTTCGGTAAGTACTTTTCAACTATTCAGCCATCGTCTTGTCATTTATGGCAAGAATCGGAAAGACACGTCAATTTTATTTGTAAGGGAATACTGTAGATGTAAATTAGTCTCTGCTCATACTAAATCAATTCAGAAATCGTTGCCATAACCGAGCCCAGTAAACATAAAAAGTCAATCTTACACTATATAAAAGAAAATCAAAACACCTATAATATTTGTTGTGGTACATTAATTAAATAGAAAACAAAGTCAACGGTGCGACGCACTGTGTGGCCGATTGATAATTTAGGGGAACTTAATTAAAAAAAAAAATAATAATATTTAATAAAATAATGATGTATTATTATTGGTAGATATCCGACCAACCCAAATTTATAGCAAAACATTAAAAAAAAATGTAAACACAGGAAAAAGATAAGGTAAACATTGATAAAAATGTTAATAGACTTTTCTTGCAGTATTTATCAGTTAGTTTAGCGTTGTGTTATTGTGTACAGGTGCATTTTATTTAAACAAATTTGGTGATATTTTAAACATCATTTATAGAGGTACGTATACATATTTTTTTTTTATAAGATTTAATTGTACTCTAAAAACTATAATTTTAAAAAAGTGACAAAGATCTTAAAATAGCGACTGAAATTTTTAAATGAAAAATCTTCCGAGTGTCGCCGATTGTGGGTTTCAAATTATGGTCAAAATAAAGCCCATTGTTTATACTAAAGGGCATATATAAAAAATGTTGCGTCTATCTGCTCCTTTTAACAGGAGGTTATTTTTTTAGGATGAATGTTTACACCGTTTTGCGCATGGAAATTTTTGATATATGGATTAAGCACCGAACTAGTGGAACAAGAAAGAAACTTTTAGAACATTTCGGGGAACAGGACATTCGAAGTAAGAAATTACTGGCATCTTTTAATAACAAAGTCGCTACAGAATGCTACCGAATTAGTTTAAAATGGCAAAAAAGCTATCGTAATCGAGCTAGGTTCTTAGAAAAATATCGTGAATGGTTAAATGAAAACGTGGATTTTAAAACATATTTTAAAGAAGTCCCAGAATCCGATAAAAAACCTGGAAGACCATCAAAACCCTTTCAAGACTGTTGCAAGAAAACCCAAAAAAAAAGAAAGCTAGAAAGTTAACAGAGTCTTTTTCTCCAGAAGTATTAGCAGTTGCAAACGAACTGAGTCAATTTCAAATCGGCAAAAGAGATACAGCGTTATTAATAAAAGAACTTTCAAGTTCTTCCTCTAGTGGCACCAAATTGAAGAAAATAATAAATTCAACCGACAATGAGGCAAAAACCATAACACCTGACCAAGCCCTTGCAATGATAATCGATGCAAATTTATCTATCTATCAATATAACCTTATAAGGCAGCAGTCTAACCAAATTTCCAAAAATATGTACCCATTCTATAAAATGATCCAAACAGCCAAAAAAATGTGCTACCCATCAGAAATTTCTATTTCTGAGACAAGAGCAGAAGTAAGTTTGCAGAGTTTAATAGATCACACGATTAAAAGATTGGTTCTCTGCCAAGAAAGTATCTTCCAGCACCTTGATCTCCCCAAAGACATGACCATTATTTTTAAATGGGGTTGTGATGGGTCTCAACAGAAACGTTACAGACAGATATTTTTGGAGGATGGTGCTTCGGATGAGAACATGTTTAGTATTTCTTTGGTACCTCTTCAAATATACTTTGAAGAGAAAGGCACCAAAAAAATATTTTGGCAAAATAGAACACCCTCGTCGACCAAATACTGCCGACCAATAAAACTACCAATAAAACTAGTGTATGCTAAAGAAACATCCGATTTAATAACTGCTGAGGTACAAAATATTGAAAACCAAATACAAAATCTTAAATCTATCAATATTTTTTGGGAAACAAAAGTCATTTTAGTTCAGCCCTTGCTTCAGCTAAGCATGATTGATGGCAAAATTTGTTCTGCTTTGTCAACATATACGTCTTCACAATGCTGCTTTGTGTGTGGTGCATCTCCCAAAGAGATGAACAACCCCGAAAAAATTTTTCAAAAAAAGTGAATGAAAAAATGTCTTTCCTTTGGTTTGTCACCACTCCACTGCAGGATCAGATTCATGGAATGCATCCTGCATATAGCCTATAGAATTAAAATTGAAACCTGGCAAACCAAAGGCGAAGAAAATAAAAAAAAAGGTGGCAGACCGAAAAAAATATATTCAAGACAGATTTAAAAAAGAAATGGGTCTCTTGGTAGATGTACCTACACAACAGGCAGGAAACACGAACGATGGAAATACTTCCCGACGATTTTTCCGAAATGCTCAAAAATCTTCTGAAATAACGGGAATCAGCTTGGAATTAATCCAAAAGTTTCATGTTATTTTGGAAACGCTTAATTGTGGATTTGCCGTTAATCCAGAAAAATTTGATAAGTATGCGGAGGATACAAGAAACCTTTATTTACGGGAGTACCCTTGGTATTACATGCTTAGTACCGTGCATAAGGTTTTATTTCATGGGAAAGATATTATTGCCTCTTGCCTTGTTCCCATAGGGCAACTTTCCGAGGAAGCGCAAGAGGCGAGGAACAAAGACCAAAGAAAGTATCGTGAACTGTTTACAAGAAAAGATTTTAGACTTAACACAAACACTGATCTTTTTCAAAGATTACTTATATCCTCTGATCCTTACATTACAAGCCTTCGCAAAAATAATACTAAAAAAAGAGGAAAAATTAGTCGGGAAGTATTTGCATTACTTGAAGAACTTAAATTTAGTGAATCAAACATTAGTAGTGGTGAAGATAATGACTCAGACAGCAGTTCCTAGTTTAAAATAATATAATACCTATTTATTATTTTTAGCATTGTAGAATTGCGTTGAATTATTTTGTTTGTTATTTTGTAGTTTTATTTATGCAGCAATCCCTTGGAGAAAAAATATCTGAATTTATTTCTGTTGCACATATTTTGTTACAATTTTATTTTTAGTAAACTTACTAAGGTATTCTGTTATATTTACCTGTTATAGTATATTCTTTGTTTGTTATTTATATGTCATGTAGGTACAACTATTTACAAAAAGCGGTCTTTAGTTGAGTTTATTAGTATTATATTGCTTATTTTTGCTTATACCTATGTACATAATATTGATAAAATTGCATTTATGTGTTAAACATAATTTTGAGGTTAATTTAATTAAAAAATTATCTTTAATTTATCTTAGTTTTATTACAAATCAAATTTGAGAAATATTTACACACAAATATAATACAAAAATATATTTTTTTTTCTTTCAGAATTAACACCTTGGTATTATTGTGTTAAAATAAACTATTTCATCAGAAACACCCACTCTATAGACAATTATTGCTACAAAATCACTTTAAACATTACTTAGCAGTTCAAACCAGTGAATTTAATAGTTTAAAAAAAAAATTTAAACTGTTTTAATTAAGTTCCCCTAGATTATCAATCGGCCACACTGTGCGACGTCGAAAGATCAACAATGATTATTTATTTTTTTGCAATTTCCAATCAGACATTCCCCAGATGATTGCAGTTAACGTCTTAAGGTATGTGCTAGAAGTCTGTTTCCAAAGGGGAATAATGCAGGAAAAACAGAACAAATGGACAACTCAAATTCAATACAATACAATAGCTCTTTATTAGAAATCTTTAAATTTACAAATAATTTCTTAAAATAAAAATAAGGCACATAAGCTCCAGAGAGCTTGCCTGTGCAATAAATAATAGAATGGTATTTTGAAAATCACAAGTTACCACTACAACCAATTTACACATACACTGGTAATTAACCAAAAACAAAGTATGAAAAATCCTATAAGACATTGGTTTTCCTTTAATGCTCTCTCCTCCATATTGTTCTGGTAGATTTTTTTTTCTTAAACACAAACAATAGTTATTTTGTTCTCAAAGGCACTATGAATATGCGTTATCTATCTCGCACATTTTTGAATGCCACTATATTTTCTAATATATATTCCCTAACTTTGTTCTTAAAGCTATTAAAATTATTTATGTTTTTAATTTCCGGTGGGAGAAAGTTATAGATTTTGATGTCTGTATAATCAATAAATCTTATGTATGAGAAGTTATTTGGCCTTTGGGTATTGAAGTTTACATTAGAATTTGATCTAGTTGGGTAATTATGATTTACTGTTTGATAATTAGTGATTCCCTGATGAATATATTTTACGACAGACAAAATGTATAGCGGTTCGAAATCTACCAATGATGTCAATGTGAAAAGTTCATCTGTCGGAAACATTCTTGGCTTATCCTATCTAATCTTAATCGTGTTTTGACACTGTACTTCCGGGCTAGATTGTACTGCTCTTGCCGGTCTTTTGAATAGATCCTTTGTCGAGATTAGGCACCTTCTTTTTATATATCTGGGTCGCATCTAGGTGCTTGGACTTTTGACTCTCTCGGAGAATAGGAACCGACTGGTCAGGTTAAGGTTTGGTTGCTTGTATTTATGAGGTCTGGGTGTGATGTTATTGGACGCGAGCCTGCGGAGCAGACCACGCCCCCTCAGACTACGGAAGTTTTGGCTGGTGAGAAAAGGTCGGGCGGAGGTGTGAACGTAACCGGTCCTTTACGGTGCTTTTTGGTAGTTATTAGGATTTCGACGGTTGGATTGCGTTTTGTGTGAGGTTTATTTTTATGTGGTTTATAAGGATGGGAATTGGGATTTGAACACGTTAGGACGAAAATGAACGGACACTGCGAGAACCTAGGCGTCGACTTCCAGTAGTTTGATCGCCGGGTTTGTGTTTAATTTCTCAAGATTTGCCATTAGATTGTCGATTTTCGGGCAGCGCCAGTAACTCGCCGGGTGGTCACCGCCGCAATTGCAACACTCAGCCGGGGTTGCTCTGTTCTTTACACATTCTGAGTAAAAGTGTTCACCCATTTGTGGCAACGCGGCTTTGCGTTGCAATTGCTCAGGACGTGACCATATTCCTGGCAGCGATGGCACTGCCCAATTTGCTTCCTATTTGCAATAGTCTGAGTCCTTAAGCGCTCGACGCGGACCCTGATGCTTAAAATGTTATCAATCTCAAACATATTCTCTTGCTCTTTGGGTACGAGGAATCTGATGAGGTCCGTGGGTCTACGTCGGCCTGGGCCGGTTTGGAACCAACCCAGTTTTCTCCGGCTCAAACCCCATCGCTCTCAGCTCTTCCTCGACCTCTTCTAGCTTGAAGTTTTGGTCAAGTCCCCGGAGTATCACGTTCAGCTCTCTGTCCTCTTCAAGGAAGAAAGAATGGAATTCCATTCCCTCTTCCTTGAGAAGTCCTGTTAATTCAGGGTGGTCATTAGGAGTTTTGGGGAAGAGCGCTAATCCCAGTCTATCTTTCTGCACTTTTACTATGTTGATTTTCTTTTCACAAAATGTTTTGTATTTTGAGGCCCAGTTTTTTGTCCTTTAGCACTACTTTAGGTACTTTGTTGATATTTGAAATGGGATCAGTGCTCCTCCCCTTACCCGCTAAGGAAAGGTTGTTTAGGGGCATGTAAAGTGGATCTTTTTTTAGTTTTGGAGTGGGATATTCGGTGGAGTTTTGGATAGGATCAGCTGACGATGTTGAGGGGACTGGCTCCCTGTATTATTCTTTTGTTCTTTTTGGTTACCAACATTATCCAGACCCCCCTGTAACGTCAGTTGCTCTTTGAGTGGTAAGGGTTTCGTTTTTAGTCAACATCGCCTCGAGTTTACGATTCAAGTCCAAGATCTGATTATTGAGAGTATGGATTTCTGATATCAACTTATTGATTTTGTAATGATATAGTCCTGTCTCTCGGTAATCTGAGAGTTTTTGACTTTTAACTCTTGTATCTCGTTTGCGTAACTCTTAATTTTCAGATCCCTTTCCCGAATTTTCTCCTCGAGTTTACGTACTCTTTCCTCATTTTGCCCAACTTCCGTGCTCTGGGGTAGCGCTTTGCCAGCTCCCAGGTCGGGGTTTGGAGTGATTTTGGGTGTTCTGGATAGTCTGGGGTCAGTACGGGATTTAATTTGGGGTTTTAGGAACTTTGAGGAGTCGTCCGAAGTCTTACCCCGCTCTCTCTCTTGTCTGCTTGTTGTTCTCCTATGGTCTTCACTTTTGGTTGATCTATCCGTTGAGTACCCGTCCGATATGTCCATTTTTTGGTTGTCTTCGGTTTTTTTTCCGGCGATGGTTGTGCCCCCCACTGACGATGGGGGGCGAGTCCACGTTTTTCTCCGCCGTTTTTGCTTTGGAGTCTTCTCTGCTTGATGAGTGACTTGGGTGTATCGCGCTGTTTGCTAACTGTTTGCTCTGCGTATGGCGTCTACTGAGGTCGTGTTACAACTGACAACTACAACTGCCAACTGCCCCAACTACAACTATCTAATCTTAATAAACCACTTTTGCAGACTCTTGATTTTTCCATAATATCTATCATAACCACCGTCCCCTGATACATAGACCATAATTTAAAACCGACTCCACTAGTGCTTATTCAAGTATTTTGGTACTAAGAAAGCCTTTTAGTTGTTTAAACTTATAAATATTACGTCTTAGTTTATTTGCTAATCCATCTTATTTAAATATACAAGTAAACCTCAATAGACCTTACATTCCGTTACATAGAAGATTGCACAATTAACAATTTTATAATTAACATCTTTTCTGATTGATCGTAAGTTTGCCTTTACACCGTTAAATATTATTTATATTATATATAAATTAAATTATAACCTATTTTCAGGCTCTTTACCCAAACACAAATTCACTGTTGAAATCTAGTTTGCTCCACCATTTTGTTTTAACATCCAACTTTTGTGTCAATTTTGTGGTCAATGTTTCTAGACTGATCTGTCGCCACTTTTCTTTTGACTAGTTTGACGCTGATTCTGAAGTGAAGTTTTAACGTTGTGTTTCCCGCTATTTAATACAATTTAAACATAAACATGGAGGGGTACTAATAAGGCATTTACATTAAGTGATGTTTTTTATTTGTAGTTTTGAATGTTCTTAAATGTCGTTTTAATTTGTGAAAATGTTTTTTTCACTATGTGGCACTCCTGTGCATAACTGACAAGTGAGTACGCTGTACCTTTAATTTTAAAATTCTATAAAAAAAAAACATACAACTCACTTTCAGTTAGCACTGATGCTGGTTCATACGCCGAAAGCGCTTTGCTAAGATAATAAACTTTTGCTCTAAATATATCTGGTTTGATTATTTCGTTCGAAGTTTAATCGTTTCTGCAATGAAATGCGATTATTCGGAAATCTCTGGACAGATTATACTACTCAAAAGAGAATTGAACGACGTTTAAAACGATGTGCCATTTGGCCCCCATTCCCATTTAAGATTCTAAAGGTGACATCTTTAAGCTTGAAACAGGAAAGCTAAAGATATTCATTTAAAATGCAAGAAAGATATGAAGAGTGGGAAGTTTTCAAATTGACATCCTGTATAGTGTTTTGCTCATCGAAATAAGAATAAAACGACTGTATCGTTTTCTTTGCAGAGAACAGCAGTTTGCGATGGTACCCCGGACTGTCCCGATCACTCGGACGAAGATTCGTGCAGCATCACTTACGTACCGACTAAACCCACTAAGAAGGCGTGCGCTTCCGGTTATTTCAGCTGCGACGGCGGAAGCTGTCATCCTTTATCGCTTATCTGCGACGGCAGACCCGACTGCATTGACGGATCTGACGAAACGAACTGTACCGGTCGAAAGATCATTTTTCAGGTAAAAATAGTATTATAAGTATTAGAATATGTAAACATTAAGATGTGTAGATGTATGCATTAAGAGAGGCATATATTTCTAAAATATCTAGAAAGAAACTAAACAGTTTATTGAACAAATAAGTGTACCTAAGACGATAAACATTTTTTAATCGGTAATCTTTATCGGGCTCGTCGGATTTTATTTTATTTACTGCCTATTTGGAAAATTTGCTAATAGATTTTTATATACATTTTAATACAATCATTATACTTAGAGATTTTAATATAGATATGTCTGACCCTGACAACAGAACTTCGTGCTTGCTTAGTGACTGTTTGTCACCATTTAACCTTAAACAAATTAGTAATAATCGCACTCGAGTTACACATAGTGGTACTACCCTAATAGATCTTATTTTTTGTAATTCGGATCTGGTCAATCAGTGTGGAATTCGAGATATTCAAATATCGGACCACATGTTAGTTTATTGTATTTAACGGCACCTGTTGGCTCCGGTTTTGCGTTTTTTTCGGAAATTATATAATATTGATATAGACTTTTCTATGCATGATATTGATAGTATATCATAGGATATCACTATGTATAGTAAGGTGGATATTGACAGTGAGGTAAATTTCTTGCATGCTCGTTTTTGACTTGCATGTACCAAAAGTTATTTCAGGTAAAAAAGTCGTATCAACCGTGGATTACAGGCAATATACGCTTAATGTAGAGTGCTCTAAATAAATATAGACAAACCAGAAATCAGACTGTAATTACTACAACCAATTACGTAGTTGTTCTATATCGGCCATACGAGCAGAAAAGAAAGCCTATTTGAACATCAAATTCCAAAATTGCACACAAAAACAAAAATAGCAAGAACTTAAAAAAACTAACATTCACAACAAAACAAAATTAACTATTCCTGATTCATTGAAAAGAGTGGATACTTCAAAAAGTCAATTTAATCCTGATCCGGACTTAATTTACTTCTATAATAATAATAATCGGTTGACCAAACCTACTTTTGAGTTGTCTCTGGTAATGGAAGATGATTGTATTTGAAATACCCTCTAACATAAAAAGTAAAGCTTTTGGTAATGATGAATTTAATATAAATTGAATATTACTTACCTGCCCAATAACACTGATATCGCTTACGCATTCAAATTTTTTATTAATATAAACAATGTTGCACTACATTTCAGAAAAAAAATACAATAATAAATCCTTAAGCTACACATAGCTTGCCTGGATTCTACTTAAATATTATAATCTTTATTTATAAAAGATAAAGTACAAAATACAAATTTAAATAGAATTATTATACTATTAACTAAATTTGGAATGAAAGAAAAGAACAAAAATACTACAGAGAAGAAAGTTCCGCAAATACAAACCACAGATAAGCCATATCTTAAACCCTTGTGTCGAAAAGTCATATTTTCGTCATTATAAGTCGGCACAATTAGGTTCAATTTCTATATTACCAACTCTTTCTAAAGTTTTGGAACAAAATATTGAAATCCAATTTTTCGAATACTTTAATTTAAATGGCTTATTGCATGAAAAATAATCTGGTTTAAGAAAAAAATATATCTGTGAATAGGCGTTGGCTTGTGTAACTAATGTTATCCTCAAGGATTTGGATGAAAACTTAATAAATCTTTTGGTGTTGTTGGATTTTACTGAGGCATTTGATATGGTGAACCATGAAATGTAAATATTTATTTTACGCTATTCTGGTTTTAGTGAGAGTTTCATTGAATTGATTTCTTCCCTTCTTTTACTAATAGAAAAACATTGTTCTCTCGATGGGATGGTTTCTGGTAGTCTTGATGTGATTGCTGGTGTTCTGGAAATCATTAAAATATTGTAACCATTATATGTCACAGACAATACTCAAGTGTATTTTTCTTTGAAGCCCTTTTAAATTTTGGAAGCCAAAGCTCAATTTAATTCTGATTTAGAAAATCTATTTCAAGCTACTTAACATATGCTAAGAACTAATTCAGCAAAATCGGTTGCGTTAGTATTCTATAGTGGAAGCATAAGAAATAATGTTCTTGAAAACAGTACCATAGACCACTTAATTCTAATTTATATATCAATAAAATTTTGCTAAAAATTTAATCTTAATTATTGACAGAAAAATGACGTATAACGAGCATGTAACGTCTAAACTTAGATTCAGTTATTAAGTGTTAAGACTGTTATATCCACATAGCAACTATCTAAATCAAGTTACAAAAAAAAATATTATGCGAAAACTTACTGCTTTCATCTATGAATTTCTGTGATAATAGCTATGAATTCTGTTTAGAGTTTTCGGGTATTCAAAGAATCCAGAAGTTACAGGATTCATATTTGCTACTTATTTGAGCAAATTTCTCATAAACTGAAAGAAGTAAATTTTCTAAATATGCGGAACAGAAGAAGAATTTTACACTCGTTATGTTAACTGTTAAAATACAAAATTTCATCCTACTAAGCTAACATTTTTTTTTATGGAACATGTAGACATTAATAATATACGTAGAAAATATCTTTTAACCATTCCTTTTCATACCAAAGAAATATTCAAAAGATCATTTTCATATAATGTGCCGATATATATTAATAAATATCCAATTTCGCATTCCTCTGTTCAACCGAATAGAATTAAGGACTTACTACTTCACAGTCAGTGATCTGGTGTCGTGTTGCGAGATTCTGTTAACTGCTTAATTTTTGTTTTTCGTGCGCCCTTACAATAATAATACATATATTTTATATTTTGTTAATATAGTGTGGACTTCAAGAACTATCTTGTAATATAAAGAAAGCTGATAATCCGGACTTTTATATTCCTTAAAACAGGCTAAAAGGGTGAGCCTTTCGCCAAAGCCATTTTCAAATATAAATTCTTTTATTGGTTAATAAACGTTATATTATTAAACTACCTAAGAATGAGTTACCTATTTTGTTAGGTATTACGTCACTTTTTAAATAAATATCGATTTGGAAAATACTCTGCGGCTCAATTATTGAAAAAAATAAGAAAATAAACTTACTCACCTATTTAGAAGAAATATGAATTATATAATTAAGATCCTAACCATTTTTACAACTTTTTTTAGGCACAAATGGGCGTCGACACTCACGGCACCGACGAAAACCGAATTCTCGTCTACTGGTTCGTTTATCCGTTGACAAACGCGAAAAATTCCGCGAACTTGGAATATTTACCCTCGATCAGTTTATTAAGAGACAACAAGTTCCAGAACCAGACTTGGACCAACGCTACCGACTATCAGTTCCTTAATTTGACCCCGTTTACGAAATACAATATCACCGTATACGTAAGAGACAAGAAAACCAGCGAGATATTTCCGCCCGCTTACTATTTGATTGCCAGCACGCTTGAGGGTAAGTCATCGTTGGTTTGTATGTCTAGGAATTCTAAATATTTTCTGATTGATAAATTGAGTAAGTTACTTTTGACACTTAAATATGTAAAAGAGTATGAAATATAATTCAAAGGAAAGGCAATTCTATCTTATTGGCTTTTTCTCTTAAAACGTTAGTAGATTCCTTCTTCAGATTGCATTAAATTAAATGCAATTTATCTGAATAACGGACCATCATCTTAATAAGTTTCACGATAAATTGTTGCAGGAAAACCATCACCTCCAACTAACGTGAAAGCAAAACAACAAAATCGGGCGATTCTAGTGTCTTGGAACAGACCCTTAAAACCGAACGGAATCATCACGCAATACCAAATTATTTACTCGTCTCCGGATATATACAGGCCGATAAAATTAAGCGGCATCAACGAAACCTCCCATCTCTTATCCTCAGATTTCAAACATAATCAAACTTATACATTTATGGTGAGTTTTCTTGGATATATTCGTTTAAAAACATTAATCGCATGTTTGTTGGTTTGAACCTCAGGTAACAGCTTTTAATAGCAAATACGAGAGCGAACCGTCCGCTCCCTCTGTATTAACGTTCGACAGTGAGGCCAGTATTAACGAGATTCAAAATTTAATGGTGAAAGTAACTAATACGACAGTGCGGCTACGATGGACCTACAACGGCGTACCGGACGGATTTGCGATTAACGTCACGGCAAAATCTTCTTCGTATCCTCAGTTGCCGTCTTATACCACGAAAAATCAGAATATTACCATAACTTTGGCGCCTGGAGTTGCTTATTATATTAACGTAAGTGTATATAAAATTAATGTAATATCAGATCAGTTTAAATTAATGACAACGTTTTGACATTAGCTAGCGTCATCATCATATAAAATCAACATAAAAACCTACTTATTACTAAAGTAGTAGGTATATAGGCATCTGATATATATTTAGTTCAAGAAAACTGTAATTTAAATTGCATAAATTAAGTGAAGGGTCGATCTTCTTGCATATAATAATATTCAAAAAAGCCGTTTTAGTTGTACAGTGGAACCTCTATAACTCGAATTTCCAGGGACTGCTACACCTTACTTCTTCTTCTGGCGATTTTGAGTTGATGAATGCAAATAAAAAACAAACTAATAACCTTGAAAATGTTTTATTTAAAAAACAAACACAAAAAGTTAATTAAAGGTCAAACTGAACAACCGCCAAAAAATATTTCATTAACTATAAACTGTCTTAAATACATACTTATTATTTTTTAAATAATTTGTTATAAGGTTTTAATAAACATTTTTATTTTTAAAACAGTTGGATTCATACAACTTTATCATTTGGGCAAAAGAATTAAAAATATGGTCATTTGTATCAAAACCATTTAAAACATGAATTTATTTCAGGATAACATTTTTCCTAGGATTTTCTTTATCATTTTTATCTGAAATTTCCATAGTTTCTTCTAATAATATCGTTTATTTAGCATAATGGCTACATACAAAAAACTGGTATCGAAAAAAGTATACAAAATGTACAAACTACAAAATGCATAAGGTTGCAAGGAGAAAAAAATACAAAAACATTGAGAAGCACGAAAAACTATACATTAAAAAGTGATAAAAACTGACCTGAAAAATGGTAAAGATAAAAAAGTTTAAAATTGTAAATACAATTCCAAGATTAAAATTAAAATTAATTGCTAATATAAAACGGTAAAGTTAAAATTTTACATATAGAACGGCTTCAAAAGATTACAACAAAACTGTCGAAGACAAGAATAAAATAAATGTCACAATATTTCAACATTTATTTAAAACAAATCCTCTCAAGTGCCGCTTGAACTGGTTCGAATTATCACAACTTTTGATGTCATTGGGTAGCTTATTAAACTCAATTAAGCCCTTGAATAAAACAGTATTGAGCATTTGACTGGTTCGACATCTATCTACCAGAATAAAATCTGTACGATTTCTTGTGCTGTATTCATGTACATCTGCGAATACTCTTAATTTTTTACAAATATATTCGGGTAGTAGACGTTTCTTTATTTTAAAGATAAACACATTAAACATAATTCTTTGTTTTACAGATAACATATTTAGGACATTTAACATAAACGCAACAGGAGTGTAACGATTACATTTCAATACTAATCTCATGGCTCTGTTTTGTATTATTTCCAGTTGGTCCACTTTATACTGAGGCAAACCAAACAGTAGTGCAGAACAGAATTGTACATGGGGAAGTGCAAGGGCGTTGTATAGCTGTAATTTTGTTTGCATAGATAAATTTTATAAATTCTCGTTCTTCTTGGTTAACTGCACTGCTAACAATTTCATCATCTATGGGAATTTGGCTGGTTTTCATCGGATTTATAAAATCATCCATTGAAGTTGCATCTTTTATATAAGACACTTCCATTTATTTAATCAATAACTCTTCAACGTCTAAGAATACTTGTCATTCATCAATGATGATATGCTTTAATTCAGTTAGTGGAATTTCATGCTCTTCATCATAAAAATTATTCATTCCAGGACCGGCCTTTCTAAAACAATTCTGGATTGTTGTCTTGGTTATATCCACATTCCAAACACTAGCCACAACGCCCCAACAGAATCGAAAAGATCGACTTTGGTGGTGAAAGAATGTGATTTATTTAAAGTTTTATCCAAGATGTAACTTCGATAATGAAATTCTGATCAAAAGGCAGCATTTTGGAGGAAATAATAAATTTTAATTTATCATTGGTTTGGGGATATGCAGAACTGTCGCACTCTACTTGAAAAATTTAAAAACCATGTATTAGAGGAGGTGTATTAAGTGTTTTTAAGTGATACTTTAGCTTTGGCTTTTATTTTAACCAAGAGTAATTTTAGCTTCTCTGTTCCCGCCATATTGCCTTCCAGTAAACAGATTACTCTTTCTACTCTTTCCTTGCTTAATTTACCTCTATGACATTGTTCACCCTTATAACTTAAAGTTTTGCCAGGAAGGCATTTATTTAAAAAAGTAGGCCAACTTTAACAATTTCTTCTTCTTTATAGGATTTTGTATCATGAGGAAAAGTTAAAAATTAAAAGCGAAAAGGAATAAGCAAAGACACAAAGAGTTTGCTGCTGCAAAAAAAACAAAATTTCCCTAAATTTTCACTTCTTCGAATTGAGCGGTGAATCTTGACAGCGTGGTAGAAAATATAGTACTTTTACTAGTACTTTTTAAATGAGGCCTTTAAGTCTGATAGGAAAAAAGTTGACGCCAAAAAGCCAAAATTATCCTCCGAAAAAACCAAAGTTCCCCAAAATTTTTACTTTTTCCTTGAATTAAGCAGAGAAACTTGTCAGCGTGCTAGAAGCTATGATTTTCTAACTGGTACTTTTTAAATGAAGCTTTTGGGTTTGATAGTTGATTCCAAAAAGGCAAAATTATCCGTGAAAAAAAAACAAATTTTCATTTGGTTCTTCAGGACCCTTAAACAATCAATTGGTTTATATGTTACTGCCATTAGTAAATTGTTTGATAGAATGCGAACACCAATAAATGACAATTTGAGGTTAAAAGTTCTAAAAGCTAACATTATTCCTTTTTATCAGGAAAGATTGACTCTTCAACCTATAAATTCACCACTTGATCTTATTGAAAATTGGAGGGAGACTAGAATCAATATTGCACGATATGTATCTCCTAAGCCTCGGCGTTGTTATGAAATCCCTTTAAAGGCTCTACAAATCAACTCAAAAAAAATGATGTCAAAATGGCGCACTTGGCGGCTTTAATTGCTTCTATTTTAGCTGGATCAACAGATATTCCTGGTCTATTTATTAAGTAACTCAAATATTTTAACTCAGATCTGCAGAATTTATGTTTCTCCCCCTTCAAAATTAACCCATTTGCCAAAATCACTTAAAAATCTCACTCAAAATAGATTAATTCGTCTCTGAATTGTGGGTGGAGCGCTACGAAGTCCAAATTGAAAAATACCATGATCAGGAATAGTAAAAGTCTAAAGTTTATTCTTTACTATTTTCCTCTAGAGGCACTTGCCAATAAGCACAAATTTTATCTAACCCCTCATTGATATTTTTTTTTGTTTAAAACAGGGTAGTACTTGTGCTTAATTAGTGGACTATTTGAAGTAATTTTATGTTAAACGGCAGAAGTGCAGCCAAATTTATTAAAAAACAACCAGATTCATCTTCACCATGGATTTGATTAGTTTGCGGATTACCAAGAATTTCAGAGGAGAAGAACCACTCTCCTCGGTGCATGTCCGATACAATACACATATTTTTCCAAAAATCCAAGAATAATTTCATGCCTCAATTTGGAAACGACTTACAAATCAAATAACTTGACAACATTTCTGATATTAATAGGTGCTGAAACCATACCCAGACAGTCACAGGTCTCGTTTGAAGCTACTCTAAAAGTTGTACTTCCATTTTTTTATTCAAAGATAAACATTTTAACTTCTCCGCATTTTTTCCTCTTTACAGCTGCACTTTCACCACAAACTTTTTATCGCACTATATCCCATATCTGAAATACAATAAAAATTCAGCAATAACAACGTTTTCTCTTTATAAATTTTTTAAGCCACCCTGAACTGGCTTTTAAGTTACAATTACTCATTTTCTCGGCAAAAAATCGGCTTTAAGAACTTTTATAAAACAAATCACGTAAAACTTCGAGATGTAGAAAATGTTGACCTACTAATATGTTCGACTTATAGATAGAGAGGTTAAACTGTATTTACTTTAAAATTCATTAATTACAGATCTACGCGTTCCGAAACGGCGTAGACGGCCCGTATACCCGAGCGGAAGCGATCACCCTAGGTTCTCCCTTACCAACGGTAAATATAACCCAAGTTATAAACACCAAAGATAGCGGAACTGTCAAACTGACTTGGGAGCGACCAGAGAAGAACGGAAAAACTAATTGGGTCTACGGCGTGTACTACGGACGTGATATGATTCGGGAATCCTTTTTCCAACGTAAGTTCAGTTTTTCTAAAGCAAAAAAAGTTATATTACCATTAATTAAAAACAGTTTAATGGGTGAGACAAACCCAATAAATCGTTATAAGTTACCGAACCTAAAATGGTACTTTACTATTTTAGATAAACTATTCTTCTATTTTTTTTAAGCCGCTAAATACCAAACTACTAACTTAAGCGCGTCAATAACGAACCTAGAGCCGTGCTCGATGTACATTTTCGCCGTCGGTTTAGTGGGTCCGTACGGTATCGGTCCATTGAATCATTATTCCTTCGTTACTACTACATCCAGCCCTAAAGCTCCGCCTACTAAATTAACAGTGAAACCCGACCAGTCGGATCCGTTTAAGATGGTTATTAGTTGGGAACCCAGCTGTTACTTGGGTGGAGATAAGATGTCTTATGAAGTAAGTAGATTTTTTTTCTATTAATGTAGAATTTAAATTTTTTAATGAAAAGTGGTGGAACCTAGTTGAAAATGTATCCATTGAAAACGGTAAAGTGTTTTCTTTATTTTGTATATCCAATGGATCCCTGAAAAAATGTGCATAACTCTGTTATTTTACAATTTACGACTAAATATTATTCTAAATGAATTGTGGTGTTTTGAATAAGGAATCAAAGGGTAAAAGAAAAATTTTGATTTTCCCAATAGTTTTTAGAGGTTTTTCTCAAATTTCTGGAAAACTGTGATATAAAAAATATTTTTCTAGTTCATTTGATGCACAATTTTTTAGAGCTTTTAAAATGATTTATTGCTTTATAAAAAAAAAATTAATTTTCTTTTCCAAGAATCTTTTATAACTCCTTTATTTTAACGTTTACGGCCAGATGTTATTTTATGTAATTTATAGTGTTTTTGATTAGGAACTCATGGTAAAAGAACATTTTCAATTTTCCCAAAAGTTTTTGACAAAATAGCCAATATTATGAAAAAATTACGTGCAAGTAGTTATAAACTGGACAAGACTTCAAATGTATCTGCTTTAAGGGTTTTACAACAATTTCTTTAACTGAGCGCTAACGCATATTTCAGGTTTTAATCTCGTACCTGTTCAACGTCATCGTAATCGGAAAAGAAAATCTGATGCTAATTTCCATACTTGTTATTGCTACAGATTTCAAGATTATGTTGAAAATAAGCTACCATATGTCAGTATTTATTACAAAGTTTTTTTTTTCTTTGTATGGTATTTAAGAACGTCGTGCGAAAAAGTTAAAAAAATATCTTTGCGAGCTTTTGGTGATATTAGATTGGCGAGGCAAAATAGGCCCCACAGGTTGACCAAATTAAAATCTATGGAATTCATCAAACCACTCAAAGAAAGAAAATCATATTATTCAATAAGAGATACATCAAGTTGCCTGAGGAGAATTTTTTAAATATTATGAAAAATTCTGTCAAATCTTTGGAATAATTTAAAAAATTACGTTAAATGCCTGGATCTCATTTAAAAAATACGCTAAATTTATGAAAGCCATAAAAATTGCTCCAAATAACTGGAAAACATGTCTGGTATACATCAAAAAATTACTACAGAAGCTTGGAAATGATGAAAAATTATTTAAAATCCCTGGTATGCATATAAAAGTATTTCATATCCCAAAAATACATAAAAAAGTACTGCAAATGGATTTTATATCATGAAAGGTGATGTGGAATGCCTAAAAATCATAAAAAATATACTTAGAGCCTGGAAAATATGAAAAAATATGTTAAATTCCTGGAATAAATAAAAATTATGACATGACAATTCTATATTTTTTTCTATAAAGAGGTTTTGAATATTTATTTTAAGCTTGATATTACTCTATATGCAAGTGATTAAGAGAAACATGTACAAAACTTGTCTAAAATACGTACCAACTTAGTTCGCAGTCCTGCAACCCTATAAAATAATGTGAAGTTCCGAATCATAAAAGGAATGCAACAGGTTAGAAAACATGAAAATTTTTCTAAATTTCTGGAACATATAAAACAAACACTTGGACAAATGCTTGAAAAACATGAAAAATGACTTGAAAACATTTTTAAAATTGAGATTCCTCCCCAGAGATAAAAAATACGCCAGTACGTAAAAATTTACTTAAAACATGAAAAATTATATGAAATGCCTGGAATAATTACACTGGTATGCAATAAAAAAAATGTGTTTCGAAAATTACATCATTTCTTCTTGTTTTAAGATATTGCGGAAAAAAAACATTTTTGCAATAATGCAATAAAAATTTTTTCGCAATTTTTTCCTGTGAATAGTGACAAAAAGTTCAATGGTCTGGATAATGCAGTCTTTCCGAAAAAATGCCTATAATAATAATTCTAATACATTCAGAGGATTTCACTGTGTATGTGTTCAGTACGTTATTTTTTATGCACATGTCTCATCTTAGATAAAGAAATCACTCTTCAAGAAATTTAATCATAATGTTAACAATTTTAATTAGATTCATTAAAGTTTGAAACATGTTAAAGTGCAACAACTCCTGTGAATATCGTGACCCAATATGGTATGTCAGTCTTAAAACCAATGCGAATTCAATGTAAATGTGAAATAGAGCAAAAAATCATGTTCTTGATAATCTTTAACATTATTCTCATTTCATGTTAAATCGACGCTTACGCTAAAATGGCTATTTACCAGTGTAATTTAAAATCTTTGGAATACTTAAAAAATTAGTTGAAAAGCTTCGAAAAAATCATTTTAACGAAACATTTAATTCGAAATATGATTCTGTACTTAAAAGTTTCCAAATTAAATAATCCAATAATAATTTAAAGTAATTTTCATAAGACCTCCATAAAAAAGAGAGAGGGGTAGAATATCAATCATAATGCGTATCCTAAACTTTCAGTTAAACTAGATTTAGACAAAAATTAATAACCTACGGAATTACATTCATACATACAAAACAAATAACCTTTTCCGCTCGATTTATTGATAATTTTTAAATAAAAAAAATCAATTTTAGATCTCGATCAGCGAGCAAACAACTAAAAAGACCTGGGTAATAAACGTGAGCAAAAAACTGGTCCACACTGTAGCAATAGAACCGGGTGCAGTCTACAACGTAACAGTACGCACGCACGTATCACAAGCCGAAAGTGCCGAACCGGTGGTTTATGCCGCTCCAAATTTGACCCCTCCGCTCGAGGTGAAAGTCATACCGGAAGTGAACGGCAGTTTCTTCGTTTACTGGAGGGAACACGAGGCGAAACTCAACTTACCGCTTACCTATGAAGTTTTAGTCAACGAGGGAACGACAATGGACGAGTCGACCGCTCAGAAGTTTACCGTTGAGCATCCTCCGTTTATTTACACGAACGATTCTGCTTCCACGTACACTTTCGCTGTCCGGGTTAAGACGAAGAGGGGCTTTGCATCGATGCTATCTGGACCACTAAGCAAGATCAGTCAGGCACAAGTGGTAAGTCAAATGCTTGTCTAAAAGAATAATTAGTATCTTGAATTAAATAGTTATTAGTTCTATGATATGATTTATGTATCAGATCGTTAAACCAATAATGATGTAAAAATTCAGAGAATAGAAGAATGAATTTTTATTATCAAGAGGTCTCTTTGAGAAAAATGGACTACTTTTTTGAGCAATAATGATGTAGTTTATCATTGTACTTTCAAATTATTGATGAACATGGAAGGTTCTGGTTCAGTACCGGCGACTCCAAAAGCCTGGGAAATGTAAAGAGTTCATTTTATTCCTGGTATGTTTGATGCTTAAAGACATAAAAATGACATTAGATGCCTGGAAATCGTCTGTCTTTCCCAAATTTCTGGCATACATAAAAAAATAATCGAGAAGCTTGGAAAAGATGAAAAATTATTGAAAATCGGACCTGGAAGTAAGATTAAATTTTGCAAATTTAATATTGGATTCTTTTCGAAACTTTCACAATATCCATTTCTCAGATGAAGCTCACTTCCAACCAAATGGATGTGTAGACAGAACTGTCGGTTATTAACGTTCTAAGAACCCACGAGTAAAACACCAAAACCCACTTGAAAGTTACTGTTTGGGATGCACATATGCCAAGTGGGGGATTATTGGACCTTTCTTCTTTGAAGATAATCGAAGTCGACCCATTACTGTAAATTCAGAACGGTACACAGCAATGCTAAGCATTTTTTTTGCACCATATTTGCCAACCTCGCAAGTCTATAACCAAGATACCCGGTTTCAGCAGGATGGAGAGCCACCTGCCATACTTTCAACGCGAGTATCCTTGTGCCATACTTGAGATCCACCTGCCATACTTTCAGTTGAGATTTTTTTTTTAAGAGATACCTTAAGAGTGAAGTTTATTGTAGTAATCCTGTAACTATACGTCAACTTAAGGACAATATCCGACAGGAAATTAAACTAATTTCTAGAGAAATCCTTACCGACGATTGGAGGACTTGATTTTTCGGACATACATTCCCATGTATTCGATATGTTTTAATAATCTTGTCAAAAATTATTTTTTTATGAGGCAACCTGTTTTATAAAGAAATATGTGGAATGCCTTAAAATGATATTTAAAGCGCGTAATATAAAAATTATGTTAAATTCCTGGAATAAATATAAAATTAAGTCGAATAATATTAAAAATACTCCAAATTTATGAAAGGAACAAAAAACACTTGAAATGCCTTGAAAAGAAGAGAAGTTATTTAAAATTCCTGGTATGCATACTAACTAAATCATTTGAAATCGCAGGAATATATAAAAATTACACCTAAAACCTGGCAAATTTATGTTAAATTCTTGGAATAAATAAAAAAATGACGTCATGTCTGGAAGTCATTTAAAAAGTACGCCTATTTTAGGGAAGATTTAAAAGATGCTTTAAATGCCAGAAAAACTACTATTTTCCCAAGTTTCAGGCATACATGAAAAAATTGTTCCAATCGCTTAGAAAATATGAATTATTTAAAATTTCTTGTATGCATACAAAAATACTTCATATCGAATGGAACATCCGGTAAATGTATGTTAAATTTTCCTGAAAATTTAAAAAAATTGCTAACTTTATGGAAGATATAAAAGTTGCTCCAAATGCTTGGAAAAGATGAAAAATTATTTCAAATCTCAGGAATATGTATGTGGAATGCTTAAAAATCATAAAAATTACACTAAAAGCCTGCAATATATAAAAAAATTATATTACATTTCTGGAATAAATAAAAAATTACGACTGGAAATTATTTTAAAAAATATGCCAAATGTATGGAAAACATAAAAATTGCTCCAAATGTCTGAAAAAAATATTTTTCCAAATTTCTGGCATACATAAAAAACGAATTACTCCAAACGCTTAGAAAAGGTGAAAAATTAGGTGGAATGCCTGAAAATCATAAGAATTACACTGCAAGCCGGGAATATATGAAAAATTATGTTAAATTCCTGGAATAAATAAAAAATGACGTCGAATGCCCCCTAAAACCCCTAAATATTTTATTTCAGTGAAAAAAATCTATAATACATGCACCAAAAGACAACAGTTTTTTAATAATAATATTTACAGTCTATTGTCTCAAAGGCACGTTAAATATCCAGAAATACAGTAATAACTAATTTCTATTCGTTAATGTCTTTTCGCCATGTTCCACACACATACTGAAGAGCAGATTCACAAGAATGCGTATTCCTAAACCCTGTTTGTCCAATATATAATATAGTTTATGTTCTTCAAAGGATTGTCGCAACTGTTGGTTGCGACAATTGGTCGAAAATCTGCAGGAATCTTTGGACTGGTTACTTTTGGTATTGGAATCATTACACCCGTTTTTAAATCACTTGGACAGTTGATTAGCACGAATTTATTAAATGGAATAAAGGGTATGACACTAAATAAAAATCTTTTACTGATTTTTAACTAAGCAGACCGTTGTGTTAACCGTTGTAATTTTTTAACCATCTTTTTTAGTTGTGACATATTGGTATTTTTATAATATGAAATTTGTGTATTTGTAGAATTAGTTGTATTAGAAGTCCGAATACGTTTTTCCTCTATACTGCCTGTAGGTGCTTGGGAATGCTTCCAAATGCTTGGAAAAGAGGAAAAATATTTAAAATTCCTGGTATGCATGCAAACTTTCGTGAAACGCCTGAAGATCATAAAAATTACATTTGAAGCGTAGAATATATGAAAAGATTACGTTAAACCCTTAGAATAAATAAAAAAGAACGTCAAATCCCCGAAATCAAATGAAAAATTAATAAAATGTTTGAAGAAAAACATTTCAAATACCTGGAATAAAAATGACAATCAGATCTAAAATTGCGGAACAGATAATAAATAACTCCTAACCGAATTGGCAATTGCCCAATAAAACAAAAATAGGCCTCAAAAGTAACCTGTCAGAACTTTACATTGCTATAATACATATACAAGTTATTTTAAGTAAGGTGATAAAAATGAGAAATTAAAATAGAATATGCTCTGTATATATGCATATTTACTGGAATTGAAGAATCTACTACCAAGATGGTTTCTAATGGCTTCTTTGAGCAGGGAAGGGAAACAGACCATAAGTCATTTGCTTGTGTCGAGGGTGTCTAACAAAAAAACCCAACTTAATTTTTTAAAACCAATTTACACACAAACGGTGCGACTATATTGTAATGAATTTCTTTTGGACTATGGACTTGTCCAAATCATAAAAGAAAGACCTGACAAAGGAATGTGGGACGTGTCATGTATACTAATGTGTCATGATCAAATAAAACATAATACTTCTTATTCGTAATTCGGGATGTTAAGGTCTGTTAGTTTGTAAGACAGAGTACAAAACATTATACTAAGTTCTTAAAAGACACTGAGGAAATCGGAACAAATTAACAGTGAAAATAGGAAGATACCTTTGGTCCAAAAATGATTCTGTCCCCAACAGAATAATAAAATTCTTGTATTACAATAGATTTTTTTCCATTACATGAATTTCCATAGATATTTTATTAAAGCATTTTTCTCCTGCAGGTGGAGAGTTCCGTCAACATTCCAGCCATAATAACCGTCAGCCTATTGGTATTGGTGGCCCTGTTTGCCGTGATAACCTTCTTGGTGGTTCGCAATAGGAGGTTACACAACAGTTTCGTGCGGTTCGCCAATTCCCATTACAACTCTAGATCGGGAGCAGCCACGTTTGACGATAACAGTCTGGAGGAGGAAGAGAGTCCGCGGATCGTCGGTTTTTCTGACGACGAACCGTTGGTCGTCGCTTAGCAGTAGGAAGAATTGATCGGTCTAGTTTCCAGCGGCGTTTTATGAGGTAATTTCACATATTATTGTACTTAACTTGTCTTTATGGATTTCTATAGGTTTTATTACAGACATTACAAAACAAATTTTATCGTTTTATAGGAAACTCCTAGTGTTAAAAGTGTTATTGAGCTTGTATTTAACAAAATCGAAAATAATTTTGTTGATTTTTTGACGAATAGTAAAGTTTCTGTACGGCTGGCAATGCTCGTTGATTTTATAATAAATTAGTGGTTTTTTTTTGTGAAAATTTAAAAATGACTTATTGATTTTGTTGAAGAACTCCATTTTAGAGCTGAATAAGGAAGATACTTTTTTAGAAGTCTTTTCTCCACAAAATAAAATGAAAAATGTCATGCTTTCTTGTGCAAAGTGGGAAATGCCACTGCGTTGATACCGATCCAATACCGTTCGAGTTTTGGAGTGGCCGGTCCAATCTCCCGATATCACGAACTTGTGAGAAGGAGTATATCTTCGTATTCTAACACAAATGTTTCCAAATAAACAATCATTGTTAGGTAAAATCAACAACATTATCTACTTTTCCTATTTTTTCTTTATATAAACTAGACTTTCAAGTATACAGGGTGTCAATTTGAAAACTTTCAATGCAAATATCTCTGATACTAAAAAAGCTGAGAAGCGCAATTTGGTGCAAATGTTATTCAGATAGGGGGAACTACAACCGCCATATTATTTTGGTTATAGGGTGAGTCACCCCTTTGGCTCGATTCACCCTAACCCCAAAATTTTAAATGGTACCACCCATTTTGTGACACCTTACATTAGAGGTCGTTTGGACTAGTATTCACCGGCACAAGCATTTTTCCTAAATTTCATATAGGGTCAAAGAAAGGCCTAAGTTAAATAAAATAAACTCTGATTTTATGAAGTGTTATTTTAGTTAATTAGATGCTCAAAAAGCATTCCATTTTGAGCTAAACAAAAGTGTTTTTAAACTTATTTCTCACTTTTTGAAACATTTCTCTTTGATTAGATGCACACTCTGTAATAATCCGTTGCCGAAGATCATCGAGTAAAGTTGGTTGCGTTTTAAACACTACAGTTTTTAAGGGACCCCAGAGAAAAAAGTCGAGAGGTGTTAAACCTCGTGATCTAGATTGATTTTTTCTGGATACTGTGTGTGCCATTCTCTGAAAACATGCGAATTTTCATCACTCCAAGATCATTTAAAACCATTAAAAAAAACCGTGCATGCGTCGCTAAAACAAATATTTTTGAGCGACTCAAGAGTGATACGTAATTTTTCTGTCATTCCCTCGCAAAATTCTATTATTCGGTCAGCGTCGTTTTATTATTATCTGGCATTTATTGCAATATGGTAAACATACAAACAATTTTCTTAATATAACTCTTAATATTACAATAAACACAAAGCATATCCACAAGAGAAAACTCGCGCGGGGAAGAATGAATATAAACCATGTATCTATATCCTAAGTTTTAGTCATTATACCAGAACGTCAATGAACTAACTCTAAAAAGTAAACTCAACTAACCCTAAAAATGAACTAAAAACCTGGATGAATACATTTTGGGATCATGGATGTCAATATTTGGAGGTATTCTTTTCGTCTACAAGGGAATATATTTCATTCCCAGTGATTTCTCTTGTTAAGATTTGAGTTGCCTTTTTAAAAGTAAAAATTGACTGTGCAGTTCTAATGATATAAGCAATTTTCTGATACACACTGAAACGCTTAAATAAACAAAGCATCTTTGTCCAGTTGTTTTTTTAACCCGAGGCTTTAACACTGCATTTTGTCTTTATCGAGTGTTTTAGTATAACGTGACATAATTCGTATAGCCATTGTTTTAAAAAAACAATTGTCTCACTCACATCAAAAACACTCATTTCAGCAAACAAGTCTGAGGGGTACATCCTATCCTTTCTTAAAATGATCTTTAGGAGCCATTTTTGAGTAATCCTTAAAGAGTTTAGGTGTGACTGTAGAACTCCTCCCCATGCAATAAGTCCATAGGTTAAATGTGGCTGAGCCAAAAATAGTAGACATTTAAGTTATTGCAAATTAAACACACTACTGTAGAGTCTAAATAAGGGTAATAAAGACCTAAGCTTTCTATTTACGTACTCTATATGATGACACCATTTAAGATGACTGTCAATAAAAATTCCCAAATATTTAAATTTTGTGCATCAACTTATTTTAATTTCCTGGAAATAATTAGAAAAGTCCAGAGTAGTGAAGCTAGGTAGACCGCTAGAATAGCTACAAAAGGCATAAAAAATGTTTTAGAGAAGTTAATACTCAAGTCAAATTTTGTTGAATTAGGTCTTTAATTGCTTCCCATGATTCAGCCGTATAGCGAATGCTTGTATCGTCGGTGAAGTAGGTTAAATTGGCCCTATTTCCAACTCTGTACATGTAGATCGTTTACATAAATGAACAAAATTGGACCTAAAAAGGTTCCCTGAGGAACACCAAACGTAACCATCAATGGTATCAAATGTCGCGAAATTTCTGAAGAATTTGCATTTTGTATGGATGGAAATGACTTATTCAAGTACCTGACGTATAGATTTATGACAAACTCCTGTTATCGCTGAAGCTTGGCGTAGAGATAGTGTAGGATTCATAGCAAAGTGTCCTAATACTTCTACTTGTACCGTTGCATTAAGTACTCTACGCTGAACACTTTTTTTGTTTTCCACCGATCATGTTTCTTCAAATTTGAGAATTAGTTGCCTCACCTAAGTATGACCGATATTCTTTCCAGGATTACTTTCGTTAAATAATGCAGCAGTCTTTAAAGCACACCGATTTGAAAACCATAAATATAAATTGTTTCAATTCTATCAGCCATACTGTAAACCATTGTGTGAGTCGGTGAAAAGTCACAAGACGATATACAATGTAAAATATTTCTTTAAAACTAGGTCCAAACATCTACTTGCGGGTACAACCTCCATTCCATATTTCTTTATTATACATCCTCCATTCTTTACTAAGTTGGAATGGAGGTTTTACTCCATTCCAACTTGGTAAACTAATTTTTTTATCGAATTAAGAAAATTATTGGTATTTTTGACTTTTTTTACTGTGAAGTACAATCTGACACACTTGACAAGAAGAAAACAGTTCAGCGTAGAATAATTCATTATCTTTGGCAACGGATTTATTACAGAGTGTGCATCTATTCCAAGGGAAGAGTAAAATATGGTGGTTGTAGTTTCCCCTACCTGTATAACATTTGTACCAAATTGCGCTTCTCTAGCTTTTTTAATTTTAGAGATATTTGCATTAAAAGTTTTCAAATTGACACCCCGTATATTTCTAAAGAAATACATAATGAAAATAAAATTTTCAATTCATTTTCTCATCTGGACTCTGGATACAATCCCATCAGGTTACTATTAGTATTACTGATTCTTTAGGGATGAAATAAATTGATCTTTTAGCAAAAGCCCCTTGACAAACTGGTCAAAAGAGTTCTTCAGTAACATCCTTTCTATTTGGCTTCTAGTAAGGCAAAAGAATATCCGGTCTAATAGTTTCTCCTTTAGAAAATACCGTTTGGCAGTGACTTGTATAAGGCTTTCGACTATGTCTATTACCTCGTCTTGCTTCGTAAGGAAACACGTGTAATCCCTTGCCCTTATAATATATTTGAGACTTATTATTTGGAATTTAATTTATTAATATTTGAGGCCGGTTTCCTTGACAAAAAAAATGTTACGACTATTTCTTCGAGATTAATAAGCCTCTATTTCACGAACCCTTGAGGCAAACAAATCAATTTTTGAGATTCTGAAAACGGTAAATTTAAAGGGTATTCCGGACCCTAAAACACAAGGTCAAAGTTACTTAGATCTTCTTTGTCCTTGACACTGAAAATTCCGAGTTATTCCCAATTAAAGTGGGACACCTTATGTAAATAATCTAGATCTTCACTCTTTCAAGGAACTTATTATTCACTATTTGTTGGAATGTTTCCCATTTAAAAATTAAGAAAGTGGCTAAATTAACCCTCCAGTGACGTTCTGACATTAAGAATTGAATTAATTTTAATTAATAATTGACTCGTTCAAATTAGCTACTATTGATTCTGTGTTAGAATGTTACTGGTTTTTCCACTGAAAAAGTAGGAAAACGAACTCTTCCAGTGACGTCCTAACATTAAAAATTAATTTTGTTTTAAGAAGCTTCTCAGTAGTATACTGAATAGCTTCTTACCTAAAAATCAAGGGGCCAAATCAAAAAAGGGGTTGATAAGAGACAGTTGATAAATCAATAATCTCGCCCATCGACATCTGAACATCAAGAAATTGTTTTAATTTTGTTTTTATTTTTTTAATTGTTGCCTTCGCATTTTTTCTAGATGCACATATTAGGTAAACCATCCAACTGGTTGTTCACCATGGACCAAATCCTTGCTTGATGCATATATACAACGTTCTAACTAGCGCCGTAGGAAAAAACCGCAGGAGAATATTAAAGACTTGACGAGGTCGGGTGTTAACACTATAATAACCAAAACCTAAGAGTATTGTCCATATTTTAAGCAAATTTTATATGACTCAGAGTTGTTGTAGTTTTCGATTTTTATTATATCCTATTCAGCAATTATTACTATTATATACCACACAGGGTTTGCTCTTGCCAAATTGAAATAAACCAAAAAATACAAGCATTAAATATAAAGGGAAGTTATTTAATGACGCAGTCGTAGTATTATTAACTCGTTATATAAATTTGGCTTCACCTTCCCACGTTATTAAATTTATTATTGATTTAAAAAAAAAATGCCGGCCATAAGCAGGTTTCCTGGCGATTTCTGGCAACTATAGAGTGCTAAGGAATGTATTAACTCATATATTTTTCACAGGATTGTCCATATATAACTCTTTACTAGACCACCCTGTATAATATATATGATTTGATACAGAGCATCGTTGTCATATTTACTATTTTTATTATTAATTATTATGTTTGTACAGATATAATAGGTGATTATTTTTAAGTCAAATTTCTGTGATATCTTTGGTTAAGTTTTAGAGTTTTTTGCATAATGGGAATTTGACTGTGAATTAAGTTTAACGTGTATTACATTACTGTACCTTGACTAATAAATAATATAATTATTAAATAATATATTTCAGTGGTGCATCGATTGTTTTATTTAGCTCCTACAATGACGTTCTCTATTTCCCACCCTTTTTGGTTCCGTGTAGTGACGTAAATATCTAGAAAAGGATATTTAAACAAAAATAACAGCTTTTATGTATTGTTTTTTTTAATTTAGACATCGGTACAGAAAAGAGGGGACGGACACATAACATACACCATAACAAAAAGAAATTAAACAAGAAAAGGCACTTTTAGATTAAAAATTATTGAATCACTTATGTGAGAAAAACCATAAGTCATGGTTTCGGCCATATTGGGGCCTATTAGTACATTCATCCATATGTTTGCTACTTTTGAAAGAGGAACGCCACAATTGAGGCGTTAAGAATTAGAGTGGCCTAATCCACAAAAAATCGAAATTTAGATAAACATAGAAAATAATTCCCGAATACCCAAAGATTCGATAAAAAAAATGGCCTAAGCGGTTATATCGGTTAGGCCATTTTTTTTATTTAGTTTGTATGTGGGGATGTGGCCACAAGTTTTACATCGTGGGTTAGGCCACTATTATGTTAAGATTATCATTTATTTACGTGCGTTTAGGTTAAAACGTGCTTGTTATCGTGAAATTAAAACTAGTATTTTTGTGTCAAAAAATAAGTGTTTAAACTATGCAGAGTCAAAGTAAGCTTCATTTTATTACGTAAATTACAAATGTACATATAAGTACATTATTATTTTTTTAAATGCCCTCTTCTGCTTAAAGTAACAATTTAGGTTAGGTGAGATTAGGTTTAGACGGCAAAAGTTACAATACTAGGCACGTTTGTTTATTTTAGATACTTTCTCGGATATTTCTGATCTAAAAGGCAAAAAACGGATATGAATGGAGAAAATTTGGAAATCTAATTCTCGGAAATTTAAAACAGCATCAGGAAATGATTGTAGTAATGCAAGGACGCAAAATATTACTGCAAAAGTGGTTCATGATCCTATTTGTAAATGCATTAATAACTGCCCTGAAAAAATTAAAGAACGTTTTTATAATTTGGCAAATTTAGACTTGCAATCATCATATATAATTTGACCAGTGGATGTACAAAAAAATAGGGTATACACGGAAAATTAACAGAGCAGGCAAAGTATGAGAGTTTATAAATTACCAAATGAAAATGGAAGTTTTACGTGAAAGTTTGCAAAGAGTTCGGATTGCAGATTATCAAGAGTTCTGCTTAAAAAGTCAGAGAGAATTCCTCCAATAAATCAACGAAGAAGTAATCCTTATGCTAAGAAAACGCCTGATCCAAAGGTTCAAGAAGTTAAGGAATTTATGGAAAAATTTCCTGTTTTTAAATCCCATTATTCCAGAACGAAGACCGGCAGAAAATATTTGGCTCCCTATTTAAATATACAAATATTGTGCAATCTATATAAAAAATAGTAAGCGTCTCCTGTCAGCAATCATGTATTTAGAAATATTTTCAATGCTAACAATTAAATAATAAATTTAAAATTAGTAGAGACGAAGAAATAAAGAACCTGGAAGCACAACAAGAGCTACAGTTTCAAAAATTAGCGAGAAATGAAACAGTCACTATTACATTTGACTTGATGAAGACTTTGTCCACTGGACATATTGTGTAGGTAAATTAGCTTATCGCTAAATTAATAATAGAACACAATTTATTTTTAAAGTGTTTTTTTGTTTAAGGGATCCATGATTTAGCTGCTAAGACTGTGGTAATGTATGTCTGGAATGAATCGGTTGCTTCTAATCGGGGCTTCTTCTCAAGAGATTGGTCCTTGTGTTATCCGCTATTGCAAAAATTCTGTGTCGGAAAGAAAACTTCATGTATAGTGATCAATGTTGCGGCCAAAATCGCAACATTAAGATGGACCATAATTTGCGACTTCATGACAAGTTCAACGCAATTAATTAGAAGTTTTTAGTGTCAAGCCACTCATATCCTTCCTGTGATCGAGGAATTCGGAATTGTAGAAAAATGAAAGAAGTTTCATAAAGATCTGCACGAAAACAAAAGCCATTCCAAGCAGTTAAAATGACAAAAAATTATTTTTTTTTCAAGAAACTGGAGGATGCTATTACTAATAGAAAAATTACTTCAGATGGTTCTAAGGTGGAATGGATGCAAATGCAATGGATTAAACTTTCGAATGGTACTAGACACCAATTTTCAAACTCAAAGATTGGCAAGTATGGCAAAACGGAATCCCTAATAAGTTGCCTAACCCACATAAAAATCATCTTTTTGATAAAATATTAATAGATTGATAATAAACTTAAAATTTTTACAAAAGCCACCATTGAAAAGGAACCGATTTTTACACTTGACTTACTCATTTCTTCTATTTTGGGGTTAGGCCTCTATGATTCTTAACGCCTCAATTGACTAATGAAGAAACTTTTCCAAAGGTGTACTTTTTTTTGTAAAAGATAAAAACTAAAAACTTATTTATTCGATTTATATCGATTATTTGCATTCTTCACGTAAATTTTGAGGTTATGTGAACAATGTGTAAATACAAAAACTGTAGATCTTTTTATCACCTACTTTGCAATTTAAGTTTTTCCCAAAGGACTTTATGTAATTTTTCCGGAATTAGAGATGAATCGTTTTTATGCTTAAAAACTCACCCCCTTCCAGTTCCCTACCTCAGATTGACAGAAAGTATTTTTCGTTTCATTTCGTTATAGTCTCTTCCTTTTTCAATGGATTTTACCCACCATTTTTTTTTATTTAAAAATTATTGACTCTGGTTTATATTGGCTACAAAGGAATATGAAGATTAGAAAATAATATAATATACATTTTTTTAAGTTAAACAAAAAAAACAGAATGTCTGTGTTTAAATAAATAGATAGGTAAAAAATACATCCAATTTTATAATATCGAATTTACTTATGATTTTAATAAATTCGGGTAAATTATACAGTTGATTTCACAGAAACTTGCTTTTCGTGACTAAAGGTGTTTTTCAAATAAGTGATTCAATTACTAACGACATAACCTATAGAAAAATGATTTGCTCGTTGATTGAATTACAAAAAGTCACATTTACTGTTACCATAATTTCGTTATCCACTAGACTAAATCTATTATTTCTAAATACTGAGATCGAGATGCTGTTTATTATCCATTTTTTTGGCTTCGAAAATGATAATAAATGTGCCCTTTTTGTAGAATCTTTATTGCATTTAAAAGAGTCTTAAATAAAACTTAATATAATATTCAGATTGTACAGTTCAACAAATAAACAGTAACATTTTATATATAATACATTCGATAAATGATACAAGTGGTAACGTAATATGAAATATCAACTTTTTTTACTGTTTTAATAAGAAACATCCTTGTTTATTGAAAATAGAAAATATGATATATTCTGCTATCAAAAGCCGCTATAGGTAGCTAAGTTCTATGCTACTTCATTTTGTGTACTTGACTAATATTTTTAAGGCCACTTTGGCCTTAAATATGTTAACCCAATGCCAAAATAATATAAATACGTTTGGACCCGAACATTTAAATATATCCGCCTTAAGTAAGGACAATAATATATCTCACTATATGATTTAGTTTAGCTACGTCTAATCGAAATAAATTATTAAATTATTAGGAACAAGCTGGTATTACAATTAAAGCTACCGCATATTAATTAATATCAATTTCCTATTGATTTATATATAGTATAATATATATTATAGTATTTTCAATTTCTATATATTAAAAAAAAAATACATTCTGGAAGGTACGAAATTTAACAGAAATAAAACTGTTTTCATAAGACTGTGTTGTGACGCTTTTGGTACAGGAAGAAAATTTGTGTGTGATATGAGCAATATAAGATCCGACAGCGTGATAGTACATGCGCAATTTAAACATTAATACGAGCAGAAAAAGGTAGCACATCTTTTTTAATTGTTCATGTGTGAGTCGAGTAAAGAACCTGGCATTAATGATAAATCTCATCCAGAAAATACCTACCCCAATCAAGGTGTTCCGGGATTACCAGATAACAATTTTCTTGCCTTTGATGATTCAAATGTCTACAAAGACCATATACAAGATAAAGTGGAAATATCTTCTTCCAAAAGAGAAATTAAGTCAAATAGCGAATAACTCCATTGAGTTAGATGATGGTAATGATAAAAAACGATTGACATCAAGTGTATTAACGTGACAAGCAGTACCGTAAGAAACGATCAACTTGATGAAGGCCTCTATGGAAGACTTGCTGCTAATATTAAAAAAAAATAAAGTATCTCAAGAAAGATGAAATATTCTTCAGTGGCATGATAAAAGTAAATTTTAATCTAATGGGGGGATGTTTTTCTTGATCTAAGCAGCCATCCCAATCTCCAGATTTAAACCCCATTGAATATATATAAGGGTTGTGATTTAGTACTAGACATACAAGATTTGCAGAAAGAATGGAATAAAATCGAAGGCGATGCCAAGCAATTATTAAAAAAAAAAGAATAATTGAATAAGTAGTCGTTTTTTTGTTTGCGTACTGTTGTTCACCACTGTATTAACATTTTTTTCCGTATGCCTTTTTATTGAATAAGAAAACCTAATTTGAACCAACGTTTCATTAGATAATCGACTAGTTAAAAAAAGCCTTTGATTGAGGAAGCATCAAAGAGATACAAGAATAATACTTAATTTTATTTACTTTGATAACGATAGTAGGTTTAACTACCGAAACCTTGGTTTAAATTAGATTTTCTTATTCAATAAATAAGTAGTAAAATATAAAGCTAGGTAGGATGTCGATAGGTAAAACCTCGGCTTCTGGATATATAAAAAAATCTATTAAATCTCAAGTAAATTATTGAATTTAAGAATCACTGAACTTAGATTTAATTGAATATAACGAAAAGTCTCGTTAAAGATTTAACTTCATAACTCTTCTAAATACCTGAATAAATTTTCATAACAAAATAGAAATAAAAAAATAGAAAAAAAATCGTCATAACAAAATAGATTTTACTTAAGTCGCTTGGTCCCAAAAGTGTGAACAAAGTAAAATTGGTGCGCCGGTTACACTTTGTTAGCCTAAATAATAATAATAATAATAATATTAAATTGCAATAGATTTAATAAATTGAAAATTATGATCCTTTATATACGGGGTGTTTTAATAAGGTCGTTTCGGCTCTTAGTTCTATGCCAAAGTGTTTTGAAAAGCCTACATCACACTTGTTTGCTACAATAAATTTCACTTGTCTAGGCTTATATAAATCACCCTGTATAAGCGAGGGTTATTTGAAATATGATAGTCACCCTCCAAATGACAACAAAAAAAAGCATTTTGCCAACTACGTTCAAACTTATTGTAAAAGTAAGTTTTAATTAAGCAAAAAAGGATTAAAAAAAAACTAGATTTAAAAAAATATGTATATAATCGCTAACAAATAAAAACAAAATGCGATAAATTCTGATAAAGCCCGTTGACTCTAATCTGCTTATATCTTAAGCAATACAATCTGTAGTGTTAGCTAAATACAAAATAAATAATAATTTGAAAATGCAACAAAACAAGCTATCACAGTTATCATGAGGGGCCAAACTGTAGAGTATAGTAATTTTTTTTTAAAGGGCGTTATACAAGCACAATTTGGCCTAAAATCGAAAGAACTTTCCATAAAAAAAAGGTAGATGAGAAGGAGTCAAGGTATATGAAATATTAATTAGTAGCCAGTAAATTAATCCTAAAGAGAATTACGATAAATGTGCCTTTGGTAGTTGATTCCCAAAGAGTCGTAGTATGTAAAATGTACACTATAAAATCACTGTATATTTTAAATGTAAAACCAGGGTTTGTTCTTCAGTGGAACTCGTCTTAGATAAAACTGTTTAAAAAAGCCGCTTCCGCTCGGAATAAAAGTTTTGTACTTTAATTCGTTTAGGGGGTCTAATAAGGGATTAATCCTACAGTAACTTTTTTTTTGTAGATTATAGACCCAAATTTATGCTACTTTTAAGTATATTATCCAAATTGTAATTTGCATTAACAAACTTTATTATTGACTCTCTTTTTTAGTGGTAATAGAATGGTATGTTGTAGAAACTTCAGTAATAAACCTGTAAAGTACACATTTTGTACCAGAATTGTATGTACTGCGGTATTTTTTATATTTGCACTTAAACCTATTGGACTTCCATAAGTATTCGAAACATTTTTCCAACACAAATTTAAATGGCCTCTCCTCGATTACTATGAGTAGTTTTCTTCTAATATGTCGTATGAAGTATTAAATTGGGGACATAAACCTCATGCTAAGAAGAGTTTTGGATTGCAGAGAGGGCGTGTGAGAATTTTGGGTTATTGTGTCGGCAATATTTTATAACGTTCCCCACCCTAATATAATTTTACATAATCTGTTTTAATGCCCTACCAAATAATGTAAAGGTATTAGAACCCAGGCAGTTTAATCGGAATGTTAATTTTTCCAGGGAGGGTATTACCAACTCCCACAACCTCCACGAATGGGCTGCCAAAGATGCAAATCAGTACTGGAAAAAACAAAAATCATTTCAGAACAGATTTTCGGTCAATGTGTGGGCCGGAGTAATAGGCAGGACTATTATTGGGCCACATTTTCTACCAGAGAATTTAAATGGTGCCAACTATTTAGATTTTCTACAAAATGATATCCCCGTTCTTCTAGGCGAAGCTGGACCAATAATCTTTCAGCAAGATGGTTGTCCAGTGCATTGGTCCTTGGCTGTCAGGAATTACTTAGACGACTGTTTTCCGGACGGTTAGATCGGTAGAGACGGAACCTTTCCTTGGCCTCCTCGATCGCCTGACCTAAATCCATTGGATTTTTTCATATGGGGCCGGGCAAAGGAGCTTGTATACACCACCGAAATAAGAACAAGAGAAGAGTTGATTCGCAAAATAAATGAAGCATTTGACAGGATGAAAGAAGATATGACCATAAGAGTAACCACCACCGAAGTAACAAAAAGGGCTCGTGCCTGTATTAGAAATAATGGATTGCATTTTGAACATGAACAATAAATAGTTTAAACAAAATTGTGTTTTATTTAACATTAAAACCTAAAATAACCCCACAATGGGGGTCTAATGCTTAGTAAGCTTATGAGAGGTCTCAGTCTAATAATTTTTGTTTACATGACCTGCCGCACAAAAGAGGCCATAATTCTGAGAATTGGCCAGGCATCGGCATGAGTGATATCTAAAAATAAAGGTCGTTTCAATGTCTCTATTTTTTCTATAAGTTTACACAGAACCTTGGAATTGATCGTATTTTTATTAATATACATTAGACAAAACAAAATAAACTTTAAAACTCCGATACTAACAGAACTTGCGCTCTATTACCGTTTAAGTGTGAAATTTTGGTATTTCTTGAGAAAAATGCAAAAATTGCCATAAAAAATTTATAAACAAATTTCGACCTACACATATAAAGCTTAAAATTTTTGAAATTAAGTCAGCTATCACCCCCTTAAAGGATTGCATCTAGCTTCCGGACACCCTGTATAACTGTTTTAGAAGACACGGATCCCGCAGTAAGTATTATGATTTTAAATGGCTAATATAATAATGAAAATACTTTAATTTTTAAATTGTTGTCTACTAAATTTGAAAGCAGATGGGAGACAAGTCATCCAGAAACTTGGAGGTATAGTGTGGCAAAGAAATATGAAGTGATTTTATGCCTAGACTATAAAATAAATAAGAAGCAGCGACCAGCTAAGCAACCAAAACCCATAAATTATCAAAAATGTGGGTACAAATAATGCCAGAAGTTTTCCTGTTAAAAAGAGAAACGTAATATGTGAAAGTTGTTGAATGAGTTTCAAAGATAAAAGAATTTTCTTTTGATTTTATTGATATAGGAACAACAATAGACCACCACGAAAAGATTCAAAGCAATATTATTTTGGAAAAAAAAAATAAAAATAAATTAAAGGTGCTGTGCACATAAAGGAACTTGAACACTGGAAACAAAACTCCTGACAGTGTTGTTACCGACGTGAAATTGCACATTGAGATTGCAAGTTTCCCGACAAATGAATCCCATCGCATACGAAAATCATCAAAAAAGTGTCAATATCAAAGATGTATTCTTCATATAAAGATAAATGTGAGCAAGAAAATAACCAAGCTGTCTCATTTATTACTTTATAAACGAATTTTTTGAAAATTCTATACTTTATCCTTCTTTAAACCTAAAAAGGATCTCTGCCAGATATGCGAGAAAAACAGCAAGACGAAAAACACGAAAATAAAGAAAGTTATCTGAGTCATCTAGGAAGAAAAGAAGAGTACTATGCAGACAAAAATAAAGATCGAGATAGGGATACAAAAGGAAAAAAGTTTTTGCTCAGTAACATTTGACTTGCAGTGCGTGTTACAGATTCTCAAATAATTGTTTTATTTAGTACATGTCATCCGTATCAAGATAATTGAACATACATTTTTGGAGAGCGGTCATTCCTATAATTGCTGATTAAAAACAGATATAAAGATATTGAAGGGAAAACAGTTAATTGGCCGCTTAAAGTTTACGGTATTCGAAAATGCTTCCCGATATTATCGAATCAAATACGAACATTGCAGCAATTTTAAAGCTAGAAAAATAAAGGGGAAAAGGTAGGCCACCAGCAATTCTAGAAACATTACCCACACTATATAAAGGTTTATTACCGATAAGCACAAAGAAAAAAGTGAAAGTCTTTTGAAATTGTGCCTCTAGTGTAAGAAAAATCCGATAAATTCAGAAAATGAAATTAATTTGTCAGAGAAAATCTATTAACCCTTTCTGTCCCAACGCCGTATATATATGTTTTTTAAAAAGTGGGTCTGTAGTCCCAGCCGCCGTATATATACGTTTAAGGTGTTATGGTCTCAATTTACCAAAGCCGAAAATATGCGTTGCTTATAAAATTTTAGACCCATTGGTGTCCCAATGCCGTAGAAATATGTCCGAAAATGTTAGGTTATTGTTCCCAAAGCCGCAAAATGTTGGCACCTAAGACAGGTCATGCGAACCCACTGCCGTATATATATTTGTTCACTTATTTTAGATATGCTATATTTTAGCACTGGTGGCAACGTTGTTACATGCATAGTTCGAAGGTGAAGCTGCAGGTCGGTTGAACCATTTCGCGTGTTGAGAATTCAATTTTAAAAATAATTTCGGGCACAACAGTCGCAATCGCGCGCGTAATATGAGTAAAGGTTCTAAACATAAAAGGTATGATGAGTGTGGAGACTTTTGTGGGCTATCAAAACAGGAATATATGGTGGACAGGACGATATGTTGGAGATTTTAGACTCCGATAAAGAGCCATATGTTTCTAGTGGCAGTGAGTATTATCCCGATTCGGATGAAGATGACGAGATAAATGAAGTTATATTTGATGAGGTCGAAAATAGCAATAATGAGTTATCTGACGAAGAAAATCCCGTTGATGGTGAAAACAGAAACACAAATAATAAGTCACCTGAAGAGATTCAAGATAATTTGGCCCTAAAACAAAATTTGGTTCTGAAATGGAATACAACTCCGTTTATTCCCGTAGTGCATGATTTTGATGATAGAGAGACCGGCGCACACTTGGACTCCATAGAAAATAAGTCAGATGCTTTAAGTTATTTTCTTTTATTTATGGACTCAGATATAGTTGAGATTATTGTCTCTGAAACCAACAAATATGCTTCCGAGGTTTATGCAAATAAAAATAGTAAATGGCGCGAAACTGATATCAACGAATTTTACGTGTTTTTGGGTGTTATGTTCCTAGCCTCATGACATGGAAAAAATAGAGTAAAGGAAAACTGGTCAACTGATAAGTTGCTTCATACACCAATATTTTCCGAAATAATGTCAAGGAATCGTTTCCAAGCAATCCTTGGCATGCTACACTTTTCAGATAATGCTGAGCAAAAAAAAGATGATTCTTTTCACAAACTGCGAACACTGCTCAATAAAATTACAAAACAGTTCCAAAAGTACTTCACTCCATTTAAAAATCTTGCTATTGACGAGAGCTTAGTTCTTTTCAAGGAGCGTTTGAGATTTAAGGAGTATATAAAGACCAAACGCCATCGTTTTGGAATAAAACTTTTTCTAATATGTGACTGCGAGACAGGATATGTATTAGGTGTTATTGTCTATACTGGAAAATCGACAGATATAAATCTGTTCCAAGATCTTGGAATATCAGGCTCAGTAGTAGCAAATCTTATAGAACCATATTTGAATAAAGGCCATAACCTGTATACAGACAACTGGTAAACTAGCCCTACTTTGTGTACATACCTACCCAATTTAATTCAAAAATTATCTAAAGGCGAATCTATCTCGATGTGTGCCGAAAATCTGCTTTGCGTGAAATGGAAGGATAGGCGTGATGTTATGATGCTGATTACTTTTCATAAAGATCGCATGGTAACGTAAGACAAAGAAGATTTCAAGACCAAAAAGTCCATACAAAAACCAGCGGTTGTTATAAATTACAACGAAAATATGGATGCAATAGATCGATCAGATATGATGTTGAGCTCCACGGAATGTGTAAGAAAGACCACAAAATGGTATAAAAAGCTATTTTTCCACATGGTTGATCTGTCTCTTCTTAGCGCACATGCACTCTATTTGACCCAATCTTCAGAAAGGCTACCTCTTGCAGATTATCAACTTACCATTATAGGGGCACTTTTTGATAGGTAAGTTTGTAATAATTTTTTTTTATTGTGCACTTATTTCTTCATCTTGTTTCAGACATAAACATGAAAAAAACAGAAATATAAACCCTTTAATCAAGAATCCTCAAAGGGCGACATTTTCCTAGTTCAGTTCCTGATAAGAAAGTGAAGCGATGTGTCGTTTGTAGCCACAGAAAAGACCAGAAAAAAAGAAGCGAATCGAGGTACATGTGTGCAAGATGTGGAGTCGGCCTTTGTATAGTGCCATGTTTTGAGGCGTACCACACAAAAGAAAACTTTTAATGTTAATTTACATAACATTTTTTTTAAGTTAGTTACATTTTTTAAGTTGTTTCTGCTCTCTGAGTACTTTTGAAAAGAAACCGTTTAAGTTTGTTAAAAAAAGCTCATTAAAAAAACGTTGTTTGGTCATTTATTTGTTTATTTATATGCGACGTATATATAAAGCAATGGGACTTTAAGCATGGAAAAACCTTTGGGATTGAGGGACCAATATGCAAATTAAGGCCCGGGATAGAAAGGGTTAAGTCCGATTATTATACAAAAATGCTAATGAACAATTTCTTTTAAAAATGTTTTTTATTTAACCTAAACAACCAGAAAAGGATGTCACTCGTTAAAAAAAAGGAATTCAAGAAACCCTAAAGATAAAAATGGATTTTATAAAACACTTGATACTTCTTTTCACGGTTTAGTTTTAGGACTTACAGGGGTTTTCTTGCACGATATAGTGTCCCATTGAAAGTAACGAAGACTACTTAAAATAAAAAAGTGAGAACCGTTTCTCTTTTTCTTAAATAGGATGTATTATATAATGTATTTTCCTATATATTTTGGAAATCATGTTTCTTTTTGGTGCAAAGAAAATATACAGGGCGTTCCATTAATAAAAGTGCTGTGTTTTTTTGATTTTACGATGGGCATTTTTGATTTGAAATCTTATTGTAAGTTTTTTTCTAATACTTATAGTAACCCCTGTAGGTAAACGTGCAAATGTAAAAACCCTAACATATGTTGTACTTTATACGGTAGTTTGATGTTTTTTTTACAACTCGAATTTTCATTTTTTGTTCAATTATTATTACACGTTTGACAATGCCTTTAAATCAAGTGAAACACGTGTAACTATATACAGCGTGTCCATTTAGGACTCCCTTTCTCCATTGTGGCTGCATTTTTTAAGCAAAAAAAAATCATTTTTTTGTGTATAGAGGGTGAAAAAAGCTAGATTTTAAAATTGTTTTGACTCATACAGGGTGTTCGCAAAAGACGTGGCAGTAGAAATTTATGTTTTTTAAATGGAATACTTTATATATTATTTAATGTTTAGATTGTAAAATTCTAAAAATTTGACGTCATGCATCTCATACTTTAATCAAGTAGTTTTTGAATTGGAGACAATTGAAATTTGGTTTTCTTCAACTTCAGAGGCTAACTACATGTCATATCTTAACTTTTTAAGATATGTTTAATACAAGGAAAAAAATCTACTGTCACATGTCTTTGTTTTTTCTTAAAATGTCAAAAAAATTTGACGGCTAACGTAGCTAAAAATGTATGTCATGAGATTGATCTTAAAAAAGTTAGGATAGGAATGTGAAAAAGATTTTTTCCTATAACGAATAGTTATGGCCTCTTAAAGTTGAAAAAGTCGATTTTCAACTGTCTCTAATTCAAAAACTACTTGATTAAAGTACAACACGTAATACATCAAATTGTTTAAAATTTCACGCATCATTAGAAAATCAAATATTATATAGGATGTTTCATTTAAAAAGATACAATTCTTCTGCCACGCCTTTTATGAAATAATTTTAAAATGGAATTTTTTTGCTTCAAAAATACAGCCACAATGCAGAAAGGTAGTACTAAATGGTCACCCTATATAATTATGTAACATTTTGTATTTACTTCAATGGTCAATCAGATCAACCTTTGGGAGAGCCTGAACACTACTAAACATTTTATTTTGCTCTAATTTTGCAAATGAACCTCTTTGCCTGTCGATATATTCGGCTTTTAAAATAAATGATAAGGTCACACAGCATCCTCGTCAATATACAAGCAACTTTTAACTCTATATACTCTTCTAGAGGACGGTAGGTACAACATTTATTATATAATATCTTTTCTACGTCAAGAGTCCACAAACTCTTCGCCTTAAGCCTAATCTTAGGCCAAATAAATTGTTTTCTCGCATCTTTTTCCTCATATAACATTAGCTGTTGGGGACATTTAGTAACTCAGGATTCCTCACGTCTTTTCGCTCTTTAATAAGATAAACGTTCATGTTATCCTTGCCTTTGACGTAAATCGATCCTCTCGGCTCAAAATTAAATTTATTTTCTAAAACAGGCAAGCAATGCTCTCCCACTTGGATTCTTCCGTTCACACCCGTACTGTCCATTCTGGAAGCGATATTAACCGCGTCTCCCCAGATGTCGTAATACAGTTTGGTGTTTCCTATTACGGCGGCCGTTACGTCCCCGAAATTGTATCCTATCCGGATAATTAAGTTGAATTCCAACAAATCCCTGTTGAAATTCTCAACGACCCGTTGCATTTCAATAGCGAAATCCATTAGGACGTAAAGATGTTCGTTGGGGTCCTGCTGTAAACTGCGCATTTGCGAGTTTAACCCACTGGCAGCCATAAAAGTTGAACCGATCGTCTTGATCTTTTCCACGCATTTAAACTCTTTCCTATAAAGTAGCTCATCGAAATCCCCGATCAGCTCGTTCAGTACCCTTAAGTACTCTCTACCCCCTTCGAAACTCTCGTCGTACATTTCGTTGAAGTTCACTATACTGGCGAATATGATACCGACATCTTTAAAGTTTTCCGAATATTTTGCTTCGCGTTTCAGTTGTTCAGCCACATACTCTGGCACTATATTATAAATTAAATAATCCGCTTGATTTTTCAGTTTTTGCACAAAACTTTTATCCCTGTGAGCGATATAGTTCGTATGAAAACTGAGCCTGTAAGTTATCTCAAACTCCCTGTTAAGCAACCACACGAGGAGCAACAATAAAAAAAGATTCACGATCATATCCAAATTGTTCAAATAACAATTTGTCTCGGTAACATAATTCGTTGAATTCGTCGTTGAGTTGTATAAATCTGAGGCCGCAAATGGGGGTCCCACGGTTGCATTATGGTGAACCGGTGAATCAAATATATGACCAGTACAGCGCTTTATAAGAAACAAAATGCCCCAGGAAACGCTCAGGACTAACCCGATAACGCTCTTCATCCAGGAGTTTAATTGGGTGAAATTACAAAAATGCAGTAACCCCACGAACAATGGGTAAGTGTACATGTAAAGTTCATACTGGTTTATTTGGATATCCGAGGCGAAATTAACAAGCACGGAAAATAAAGGTAAACTGACTAAAACGGCCCCAAAAGCGTTCCAGCGGTAAAATCTGCCGCAGCAACAAACCTTATCGGTCCAACGCACAATTGGTATAACGCAAATCCCTAAATTTAAACTTTGCAGTATAGAGCAGGCAATAAAGGTGCTCAACCAGGCCGCGTTAATGCCATAAATAAACGCGAGAGTAATAGAAACGATTAAAAACACAAAAATCGATACGAATATATCGAGGAAAGTGTTAAACCTTGAATTAGCCAGGGTATCGATTTCGAAATTCGTATGGATCCGGTGCACGTTCGCTCGATAATCGAGTTCCATCACTTTATCTTTGAAAAATAAACTCATCTGCGATATCGGTGGTTTTATAAAATAAGACCCTTGCGACTTGGAGTTGTCCTGTACGCACTTGATCAACTGACGGTCGGATTGTTTCCGTAAGTTTTGTATGCAGGTTCCGTATTTATCGAAAAACGGTCCGTGGGACGAGTTCACTGTTTTCGATACTTGGGTGGAATTCATCGAGCTAAGGCTCGAGGTGTAGTAGCCGGAGACGCGGTGCTGGAGACGTTCTTGGCTGAGTAGTCGGTTGTCCATCTGAAACATTGAAAAACATTTAATTGATTATGTTTATACTCTATTTCAGAAATGTATAGAGTAATAAACTGGGGAATTCCGTTCTGTTTGGCTAAATTTCGTGGTCGTCCATAGGTTCACGCAAATATAAATACTTTAAAATCATACTTTAAACGTTAGTATTCTACGCTGTAGTGTAATCAGAATATTATTATAACAATATTTAAAAAAAATGGAGGTACTTAGTCCAACGAAAAGATGTTCTAATAATTCTCCACTATCACTGAGTGAAAAAGTTATTATGTATTTTAAATGTACATGATTGCATAAAACACGATTACCCTAGTTTTACTGTGGAAGAAATTGTTGAAAGATGTTCTCGAATGACTGGAATTGGAAAGTCCACCATTTTCAAATTGTTGCGGCAAAGAATAGCAGCAAGTCAAGTGGAATCTCCCAAGCAAAAGCCAGGACGACCAACAAAAGTCCTTGATAAAAAAACTAAATGTATAATTTGAAGAAGAGTTCACCCTTTTTTATTTTAAAAAGAAAATACCCACCCTAGACAAAATTTTGATGGAGATTGGCCGAGATGACAGTATTCCGTTGATAAGTAGAAAACGTTTATGGAAAAAGTTTTTTTGAAGAATATGGATTTTGCCTGGGAAAAGCATAACCGCAAAGCACTTGAGAGCGACGAAATGTTTGCTGGAGATGAAAATACTTGAGAAGTATCAAGCAGTGCCGCAGGGAGCAAAAGAAAGTTTTTTATCTTGATGAGACGTGGATTAACGAAGGTTATATAGTCCGAATGTGAAAAATGTGGCAAGACAAAAATATAACCGGTGCTCGCCAAGCTTTCAAAGAAGGCCTGTCCAGGGGTATTAAAGTGCATTCGAGAAAAGGAAATTCACACATATTGGAAGCGAAGAGGGATTTAAAAGAAGGTCTGCTAACCTTTTGATGAAATGATAAAATTTCTTCCGGCAAGCTATCATTCACGGCGCATAGAGAAGACGCCAACTTCATGTTGGAAAAAGCAAGAAATTATCGATTGGCTGACTGCAAAAGGTATTGCGTTTGAAGTAAATTTGATAAAAAAAGAACTGCTGGCCATAGCAAACTTACACAAAACTCGTTTCATGAAATATAGCCGAAAAATATAATATAACTGTACTATGCTTACCGCCATATCATTGCGAACTAAATCCTATAGAACTGATATGAGCGCAGGTAAAAGGATTTGTAGCAAGACAAAACACGACTTTTAAAATGAAAGATGTCAAGCTACTGTGTGATCAAGCCATTACGGAAGCGACACCCGAGAATTGGCGAAAAGCAGTCCAGCATGTAATTAAGCAAGAGGACAAAATGTGGAATCTTGACAACCTGATCGATCAAACAGTCGACCCTTTAATTATAATGTCAGAGGTGATGACAGTTCGTCAAATGACGAAGATTACAATCTATCATAATTTACTTGTTATACACTCTGTGCTAAAAGTTCCAGATCCAAAAATGTAATTTTCAACCGTTTTGCTCTACATATTATGTTCAATAAATTTGTGAAAAAAATATCTTATTCCATTTAAATAAAAGTAACTTTTAATCACGATTCCGTTGTATACCTAAAAATATTTTTATAATATAGATCTAAAAGATATCTATAAACCTTCTTTGGGACACTTTTATATCTATGTATATATTATACCATGTACAGGGTGTCCCAAATTCGTCGGCCAACATGGGGCAAGCATTTTGTTATGCGCAACTTTTTACTAATTTAACCAACTCAACCAACCCTGTGCCCTAATACCCCGTGCATACATTTTTACTTTTTTTTTAAATAAAATAGCATTTACATAAATCATAAGGTCACATATAATATTAAGTCCCAGTTGCACGCCTTTAGCGAACCGTTTTCAATGAAAGTGAAATAGTTTGTGAAAATATTAGTGATCGATGATGGTCAACGGTTGTGACAAAAAGTATTTGCTTTTCGAAGAAATTTCAAATGTATGAAATATTTACGAGCAGCTCTTCATGTTTTACAACAGTTTTTAGAAAATAAACTCGATATAAATTCTCATTTATATATCCCTATCTCAGTCTAAAAATTCGAGGCAAATAGGAATAAAGTGATATTTTTCTGGTATAATTATACGAATTTAACCAAAAAAAAAACACTTAGACTAAATAAACCCAAAAAACAATATTTCCAGGCGATCCAGACACTATTATTAAAATGAAACCATGATGAATACTATGTACAGGGAGCCCCATTTTCGGTACTTTTGCGGGGTATCTCCGTTATTTTTAACGTTAGCGTGATGCGGTTTTCGCGACAGTGTGCTACTTTTTCGTGAAAATAACGATGCCGTTAACAAAAATTCCAAAGCCCTCTTAGTTTTTAAAATATAGGCTATTTTTGAAAATTCGACATTTTGGGACCCCCCCGTGTATTTCGGTTATTCTTTAACTTATAGAATATGTAAAAAAACAGTTTTATAGATTTTTTCCCATAGAATGCAGTGGCGTAGATTATTTTTTTTATTATTTACTGTTTTTGAATTTTAAGCCAAACTTATGTTTTTTTTAATGGAACACCCTGTATATATATGCACTAATAAATTTGTCTTCTTTTTACCTTTTCAAAAATATATAATGGTATGCACTTTTTGTTAAGAAACATACAAATAAATGACAATTTTCTAAAATTAAGGACATAAATTTATTAGTAGGCCATGAATAACAATAACAAAGATAAAACTTACACAAATCACTAACAAAGAATTGGATTCATTGCAAATACATTGGATGCAATCAAAATATACCTATTAAGACAAAAGCATATTATTAAAAAAAATACACTACAACAGTATAGCTCCAATTTTTACAACATAAGCTTGTTTTGTGGCATAAAGCAACAAAACATACAAAACAAAAAACTCAACTGTATTTAAAAAAAAAATTAAAGGTAATGTTCAAAATTATGACCATTCTCTCGAATGCAAAATTGGCACATTTCTGTGATTCTTTCAACGGCATTAAATAGAAACATTGGTCTCCTTCGCAGATTTTAAAAGGCTAAATTAATTGCCTCTCGAAGTTCGGCAATTCCATCATAACGTGTTTTATACACTTTATTTTATAGATACCCCCATAAAAAAAATCCAAAATTGAAAGATCTGGAGATCGTGGGGGCCATCTTACAGGTCCGTTGGTACCTATCCATCTTTGCGGAAAATTATTCTGAAGAAATTCCCTTACTAGCCTTGAATTATGACCGTCTTGTTGTCAGTAAACTGCATTATATTGTGCTAGCGGAATATTTTCTAGCAGTTCAGGAATAACTTCCTCAAGGATTTCTAGGTATCTACGTGCTGTAAGACCTCCTTCAAAAATCCGATAAACTATTTTTCCACCCAAAATAAAACAAGACACCCTAACTCCAAAACGTTCCTGTTGTGCCCTTTCGAACAATAAATGCTGATTTCCTGTTTTCCAATTCCTGGTATTGTGACGATTAAAAATGCCCGCACTTGAAAAAAAAACATTCGTCTGACCAAATAACAAGTCTGCCGAACAAATCATTAGCTTCAATTTGTTGTAGATACCACCGGCAAAACAGTGCTCGGCGCTCAGCATCGCCAGGATGCAACTGTTGCACAATACTAAATTTATACGGATGATACTTGTATTTTTTTAGGATCCTTTGAGCATTAGTTTTTGACACACCAATATCTTTCTCAATTTTTCTGCATGAGTACGAAGGTGTTTCTTCAATATCTATTTCATCTATTTCATCTATTTCTTTTCTTTCCCTATTCTCCTTGTTATAGGTTTTCGGACGCGGGCGAACAAAGGTTCCATGTTCAACTAAATTTGCTTTTAAGCGAGCAAATATCTCAATAAAGGGTTGGCGCCTCTCTGGATATCTAACAAACACAAACTTATAATCGTAATTAAAATTTTAGTACCCATTATCGCTTACTTACCTTTGAAAATATAACGCCAAAGCTTCTTCAGAATTTTCGTTACTTTGTATAAAACATACCAACATATATTTTTCGTAATTTTCATACGCTGCCATTTTTCAAAGAATTTATTAAATAAAGAAAAAAACAAATACTTACAATACAAATATTTGACTTAAGAAACCGTAAAATATAAATATTTGACATTTAGTTGATTTTTGTTTTATCAACAAGAGTTATGGCCTAGAGTTTGTCTAGCTAAGGAAAGGTACACCATCTGTTTCAAAGCTGCGCCAAGTTTTGTCCCCTAATAACGCGCGATTAGCGACAGTAGCGCGCCTTTTTTTAATTTTAATTTTAGAAAAGTTAATTTATATTATTTTAAATAATAGTGTATTGTGTTTTGTTAACAAAAATAACTATGAAAAAATAATATAAAAATTATTCACTCTAAAAAGACATAAACACTAAAAGGCACAGAACACAAATATAAGAATTAACGCAACGGCACTGTTTATATGCAAATCGGGGCGATCGATACCGTTGCTTTGGCAGCGGCGTAAACAAATTTACTGCGCAACCGAGCCGAACAACACGTGCTGTACCTTTCCTTAGCTAGACAAAGTCTACTAATAAATGTATGTCCTTAATTTTAGAAAATTGTCATCATTTATTTGTATTGAAAGAACTCGTCCATTATTTCAAAGAGACCTACGTAACTAGAGAAAAAATTAAAACTCTAGAACTCTAAAAGTCTCAGTCTCAAATCTCTTTAATTAATCAGGTAACATGTTTCGCTAATAAAGCATCATCAGACCTTATAGCTAGATGACCTGCTAAGTACATAGTACTATGTATATGCTATAAGGTCTGATGATGCTTTATTAGCGAAACATGTTACCTGATTAATTAAAGAGATTTGAGACTGAGACTTTTAGAGTTCTAGAGTTTTAATTTTTTCTCTAGTTACGTAGGTCTCTTTGAAATAATGGACGAGTTCTTTCAATACAAATAAATGATGACAATTTTCTAAAATTAAGGACATTTCGCTAATAAAGCATCATCAGACCTTATAGCTAGATGACCTGCTAAGTACATAGTACTATGTATATGCTATAAGGTCTGATGATGCTTTATTAGCGAAACATGTTACCTGATTAATTAAAGAGATATTTTGAGACTGAGACTTAGAGTTTTAATTTTTTTTCTCTATTTATTCGTATGTTTCTTAAAAACAAGTGCCATTTATATATTTTTAGCATTATACATTATACGTACATTATACATACATTATACGTATTGTACCATTATATATTACACTGCATTCTACGGAAAAAAATATATAAAACTGTTTTTTTACATTTTCGATAAGTTAAAGAATAACCGAAATACAAGCGGGGTCCCAAAATGTCGAATTTTCAAAAATTGCCTATATCTTAAAAACTAAGAGGGATTTGGAATTTTTGTTAACGGTATCGTTATTTTCACGAAAAAGTAGCACACTGTCGCGAAAACCGCATCACGCTAACGTTAAAAATAACGGAGATACCCCGCAAAAGTACATGGGGACAAGTACATAAAATGGGACACCCTGTACATCATATAATGCACATAATTAGCACAATACATACATACCACATTCAGAGATCAGCTACATCACAACTAAATAATAAGCTTACTATGTAACTAAATATTTTACTTATTTTAGAGTAGCAAGTTTTTGTAAAGCCAATCCATGCTATTTTCTTATCAATTCAATTATGGCTGAAATCTTTTTTATCTTTTAATGTATACAATTTTTAATGAAAAAACAAACAACGGCAAATAACAACGTTGAACGTTCTGAATATAACTTAATATGTTTCCAAGATAGAGTTCTTTTATCATTAAAGCTCGACTTTCAGAAAATAAATAAGCTAAGTTTGATGTGCAAATACTATTCCAGATTCTTGTACCTTTACATTTGCTTTTTCTCCAATTAGATCCTTTATTTTGACTTGCGTCGGATCGGTAAGATAAGACCGGAAGTGTGCTAACTCAGTTCCTCTAAAGCCAATTTCATTCAATATTTGTAACATAATATGGTGTGCCACAGTGTCAAACACCCGCACTAGGTCGATAAAATTACTATTATTTTAATTGTTAATTAATTTTTCAGTTAGCAGTTGTATCAGTACTCGTTTTTTTTTTTTTTAAGTGGTATATTGGATGCAAAATTTATATTTTTTAAGTGTTTTTAGCTTAATTTCAATACACTTTCCTAATATGTGTCCAGGCAGCTGAACAAAAAGTTACTTTAATTAACTGGAAATATATTAGAAATTGGTTTGTTCCTCAAAAACTGTTGGGCAATTTCAAGAACCATTTGTTTGTTTAGCAAGAACTATTTATTACATAATCTTCAAATATGCTACGCAAAACACAAGCATCGAAGTGTTTTTGATGAATTAATGTTCAGCAGTGTTCCCAAAATTAATTGTGTTAAATTTCAATATTTTCCAAGAAAAAAATCTATATTTTCCATATTTTCTTGTATCTTATTATCTAGTAAGTCTATTTGGTTAAATCCAGCTCAAATCGTATTAAAGTAACCAAGTACTGCCCAGTCCCATTTTAAGTCTGTTTATATGTCTGATTTTTTCTTTATACTATTAAAATAAGTTTGGCTAGAGTTAAAGAAAATTTTATTTTGTTTTAAGTTTTTAACCAATTTTGTACCATATCCATTCAAATAGAAAAGTTTACCTGTAAACTGCTCCTCCTACTATTGCTCCTAATTCCAGAATCCTTCCTGCTGGGAACGGAATTTTCATCCAGCATCGCTATACTAGAAAGTCTGCTCGGTATGTCAAATGAACGCTTAGGTCTGGCAATATTGCTCACTGTCACGGTTGCACTTCTAGCCCTAACATAAAAATAAATTAAGTACAATATAAGAATAGATAAATGGTTAATAAACACAATACCTTTCCAGCGGTTCCAAAATATCCAAATTAGGAGACCTTCCTCTCCTAGATCTGCTGCTGCCCGATCGATTTAACTGGAACAAATCGCCGTTAAAAGATCTTCCAAAGTTGCATCTATAGCTACCTAAAAATAATAAAACGTATTATGAAGTACTGTGAACTTCCTCACTATTTTTTTTTTGGATATAACCCAACGACATTAAATGGGGAAAAATGTACCATAAAGTACCTTTAACTAGTTTGCAATTTGAATATGAACCAACCTCCTCTGACGAATTCTGGCGTGTGCGAGTAGTCGAAGGCTCCAATGTCGCTTCGCGAATGGCTGATGTACGATTTTATGTCGATGGTCTCTTTACAGGCGGGATAGTCTTCGTATTTCGATGTAAGCGTTGCTAGTGAGTCCTTTTTTCCGTTTAAGGCACCGGTTTCGATTATCGTTGGAACCTATGCAAAATAACACTATAGTCGGCTCGTTTTACCCTAACACATAACGGATTATCTCGGGGTATAAGTGGACCGGTTAAACGATGAATTCCTTATCGCCGTATTATTCACTATTTATATTGAGTATCGGTTTGGACGACTGTTACCAGCGGTTTAAAGACATTTTTGGTTCTTAATGTAATATTGGCTATTATTTTAAAGGGTACTAATATTTTCTGTAAAGGAAATACTTTTTTATACATAAATAATTTGTTTTAATATTATTATTTATTAGTGTAACCTAATATTTATTATGATATAATAAGGTAAATAAGGGGTAGAATTAGGTTAAAAAAATTCTGAAAAAACCCAAATATAGTGCCGAAAAAATAGGTTAAAAGGATTATGTACCTGAAAGGTGATAATTTGCCTAATTGGACAAATAAATACTTTGGTGGTCTATACTTACATTCTATTCCTTTTGGTATTTTGAAGTGCTATCATCAGGCTATTAATTAAATTTACTTTGTGATTTTTTAATGGATTCGCAAGAAGACAAACATATTGCTAAATATCGGTTTCTATCTTCGGATGAACGTCGTTTAGTTTTAAAAGAACAAAATTATTTTAAAAAAAATAATATGGAGCCATTGACATCTGTTTTGGCAGTAAAGAAGCGGACATGTGATGCATGCCAGGATCTCTAGAAGCACTTTACATAAGATTTGCAATATGGAAGAAGAAGAACTGGACAAACCAAATAAAAGAATCCGTCGGCATCCAAAAAGTCTGGACCTACCCCAAACAATTAAGAGCCAAATTAGAACCATTATTTATAACACGTATAAAAGTAAACAACACGTGACGATGGCGATTTCGTTACAAAAAGACGAATATCGAACTGTGTGAACTTTCACATGTAGTGAGAAAAAGATGGAATTTTCTGAGAAAATATCTAAAAAATAAAAACTCGGAAGATCCCAAACAATTTGTGTTTCTAGACGAAACTTGGATTTTTGCCGAACTCATCAAAATCATCATGGCAAGATGGTAGCACGCAATGCTATCCCAGCGGCAGTTCTAGTTGTGGAAAAAGGTACACTTTGCTACATGCAGGAAATGACGACGGCTTTATCTGCGACGCTAGTTTGATTTTCTCTTCGACGAAAAAAACAGACGACTACCACGGAAATATGGATGCCGATATTTCTGAACATTGGTTTGATGAAAAACTCCTCAAACGGTTGGAAAATCCTTCTATTATAGTCTTGGACAACGCCTCATATCATTCCAGAGTAGAAGAGAAATTTCTTACTAGCAGTTGGAAGAAAGAGGAAATAAAAACGTGACTAGAGCAAAAAAATATTGCTTTATGACGATATCTACGAGGGTGGCCCCAGAAATACCCGACCCAAGAAAGAAGAGACGAAAATTTTGGAAAAAAATGTATTTATTTTTCAACATAATCTCCTTTCAGCTCTATACACTTTTCCCAGCGATGTTTTATAAGTTCGATACCCTTTTTATAATAAAAACTGTCTTGCGCCTCGAAATAGCCATTAACTGTAGACATCGCTTCTTCATCGTTGGAAAATCTTTGACCACTGAGCCAGTTTTTTAAGTTTGGAAACAGAAAATAATCTGAGGGGGCTAAATCTGGCGAATAGGGTGCATGAGGTAGCAATTGAAACTTTAATTCGTTAATTTTGGCCATTGCAATAACGGATTTGTGAGCTGGTGCATTGTCTTGATGAAACAATACTTTCTTCTTAACCAAATGCGGCCGTTTTTGCTTGATTTCTTCGCTCAAACGTTGCAATAAGTTCGCATAATACTCGCCGTTGATAGTTTTACCTTTTTCAAAATAGTCAATGAAAATTATCCCTCGCGCATCCCAAAAAACCGACGCCATGACCTTGCCTGCAGATGAAACGGTTTTCGCCTTCTTTGGAGCCGGTTCTCCCTTTTGAGTCCATTGTTTTGATTGTTCTTTTGTCTCAGGTGTGAAGTGATGGACCCATGTTTCATCCATGGTTATGAAACGACGGAAAAATTCTGCTTTGTTGCTATTAGATTTCGCTAAACCCTCAATTGAAACATCTTCACAACACTGTTTTTGGTCGAGTGTGAGCAAACGCGGCACCCATCTCGCACACAGCTTTCTCATGTCAAAATTTTCAGTTATTATGCGACGTACCGCACTTTTTGAAGTGCCTACTATGTCCGCTAGCTCGCGCACTTTCAGTCGATGATCATCCAGTACCACTTTGTGAATTTTCTTTAAAATTTCTGGAGTCGTCAGCTCATTTGGGCGACCACTGCGATGCTCGTCTTGGCAGCTCGTACGGCCTCGTTTAAACTCTGCTACCCAATATTTTACTGTTGTTAACGAAGGAGCAGACTCACCCAGAGTAGAATCCAGTTCAGCTTTTATATTGGTTGGGCTAAGGCCTTTCAAATAAAAGTATTGTATCACATAACTATGACCAATTTTCTCCATTTTCACAAATTCACTGAAAACGTTCACTATTGGATGGGTGCCAAACAAATACTAAACAACGTGGCGTCTTCAAACTTAAAACATATACTTTATAGATTGGATACTTTCTAATACACTGATATTTTTCAAACTACTACCGACATCTCTAGGTCAGCCGGGTACTTCTGGGACCACCCTCGTAAAAGCTGATTTGCTGCAGAGATGTAAAACGAACAGGTATAATAAGAAGTACGTGATCGATGAGATGGCTCTTAAATATGGGCATGAAGTCCTGCGATTACCGCCTTACCACTGCCAATATAATCCAATTGAGTTGATTTGGGGCATAGCAAAAAATTATTATGATAAGCACGCTTCCAAAACAACCGATGAAGCCAGTGTCCTTATGGAAAGAATCCTTACATCAAATAAAGGAAGAAACATGGAGAAAATGTATAAATCACACAGAAAAAAAATATAGCTGAAAACTATCAAACCGACCAAGTGATAGACGAGGTACGACCCCTAATTATACGCCCAGACGACTATTCAAGTAGTAATGAATCTAATTATTCCGACACTGACATATCTCCAAATCAGACTAAACTTAATTTAATGTATTTAATTTCAGACTAAACTTCCTTTAATGTTTATACTTTTGCTGCTCTGTTTATATTTTTTAACGTTTTTTTTTTTTCAATATAATAAGTCTTTTTAGCCTATTTAAGTCTTTTTTTATTATTTTAATAGAAAATAAAATATTATTACTTACATCCATAGAAATTAAAAAATTGTTCGAGAGCCGCTGGTTTCTTAACCGGGAAACTTTTATTACTTATGTGTTAGGGTAAAGCGTGCCGGCTATAGTAGGACTTCGTAAAAACAAAACAATAATTGCTAATGCAGAAAGGGAATATCTTACTTCATATTTATATGCCAACTTTCACTATGGTTATCTTGGAAATGATAGAATGTCGAGGCAAAATGAAAAACATACAGTCTCCCTCCACTCGTTTATTCTCCATATAGCTTAAAATTCCCAACGTGTTTCGGATTTAATATTATAAAGTTCAAGTATAAGTAAAAAAAATATTTATTCTCTTAAATCAGACAAACTAATGAATATCGCCCACTAGAATCTTTTATCTATTACTTGTGTTTACGCTCCTGCAGTTTTAAACTACAATTTATGCCTTTTTTGTTAAGTACTCTTAATTATTTGATGTGTGCCTCTATAACTTTTAATATGACCACCTTCGTTAATCTTAAAGCTAATTTTACCATTGGAATTTAGAAAGTAGTCTTGCCTCATATATTATTACAATTATTCTTAATGGTTTCATGGACCTATACTATAATATTTGTGTTTTGTTAAAGGGAACCAATTTTTTCATATAATTAGATGGTTAAGTTGAAAAGCGAAATTTGCTAGACTTCGCTTTTTTAATATTTTTTTGTAGTGTTACTTAACAAAGGCCAGATTTATTTAGTTAATAAGACTGACTCACTTGCTGATATCCTTCTTCGCTAGCGTCCGTCACCCCAGAAGCAAAGTCGACGTCGATTTCAGGCTTGCCGTCACAGGTGGTGCTCGTTTTCCGCATAAATTTCGGTATCTTCCAATTTCTGATTTTCATCGAATATTTCCCGGAACTGGCCGTTGACGTAGGCGTTTTGATGCTTTCTACGTTTGAACCGTCCGGGGGGTCTTGCTCATTTTCGGAATCTATTCGAACAAATTTAAAGTAACGTGTTAAGGGATTTAATTTGATAATTAGGGTATAGTAACAAATGTCGGAAATTTTTCCGACATTTCCAAATTGGCAACCCTACATCATACATATCCTTGTAAGGATCACTGTGACGATCATTTGTACGCAGACAAATGGTAGGAATTAGTGTACCTGATATTTCCGGAAGTGATTAAAATTCGAGCACATCAGTAAATTTTGGACTCTGGCTTTAATTTAAAATAACCAATATTACAAACGGTCGAATGAGTTACTAGTTAATTGCCACAGTTAAGGTTATTATATGGACGAAGGGTTTTAATGATTTGATGATTACGTTTTTGTTGTGGAGTAAAAATAGGAAAAAAGCAAGTTCGGTGCAAGTTGTAACAATTTCCTCAGGGTATTAACATAAATAAATGTAAAAACTATAGATCACATCAAAATAAATACTACAGATCACTCGACTCAATAAGCACGAAAAAGTTATATGACAGGTTATAGGAATTATTAAAAGCAAGGGACTGCAGCTCAGGAGATCCAGGAATTTATTAATTACGGTTTTATACTTAAAAAAAAAGAACGAGGTTCTACTTCAAAGAAAAAAGAAAAAGGATGAAAGAGGCAGTGAACAGAGTTGTACATAAAAAAGAGTTCATTCGTTAAGTGGCAAATGTACAAGATATATGACTCCGTGATAAATGAAGTGATACGTGAAGGAAGTAAAAGATACCGAAGCTCCCATCATATTAAATAATGTAGGATATCGACAAAATTCAGTTTTTAATGATCATCTTCATTAAATACTTAAATACGTACATTCGCTTGAGTCAGTGCTTGAAGAGTGTGCGTTCAAATAAGACATTAAATTTTCACATCTAGTTTTTTCAGGTGAAATATTTAAATGCGACATATTTCATTTACTTTTGAAGATAAGGGACAAGTTGTGAATACTTGCAACATCTTCGGGGTCATTTTGTGCGTGAATATTCTCAGCTTCAAGGACTTTTTCTTATAGGAGTTCCATAGCCAAACGTTGTGACCATTCAGAGTTTGCTTTTAGCTTATGCTGCCTTTATCAGGTTACTTGTAGTAATTTTTCATCTAATCAGCTCTTGAAGGTCATCCAGTGGCATAGATATTACTAGTTCAAAACAATTAAATCCTCTCCAAAATGAGGAATCTGGTCATTCCAAGCCTCAAATTTATAGCAAGGGTATTTCGGTAGAAGGAAAGACACAAATTCACACAAAAAAATTATATTTAGGAAAATTGGGAAGGCCAAAAGCAAAATAGTTTTGATGCTCTTAGCAGAGCTTCTACAGCAAGTTTCTATGTAGTAAACTTTAATAGTCTTGGATTTCTTTCAATTGTTGCTTTGAGAAATGTTTGACATTAATAAGTACGTCTCCTCTTATTCATTATACTAAACTTTGTCCAGGAGATACTGGCTATTAAATGGGATGGACACACCACTATACGTCTGTACAAAATCCTAGGATATATTCCTGAAGTCAAAATAACCGATTTAAAGCAACTTACCTTAGTCCAAAGTCGCTTCGTTTCCTAGTAATAGGGTGTTAAACTTAAAAAATAAACATCTATTCTATTTAATGTTTTTAACATTTTGCGACATACCACCTTGACAATTGGTACCTAGAGGTTTTTTTTGGTATGATAAACTCGAAAATGGGCGTCTTTTTACTGTGGCCGATAGAGGGCGCTTTACACTGCACTGTTGATGGTGTAAAATGGCCATAACTTTTTTGCAAGTGTGGTTTTTCTTTTTTTTTTTGTAAAGGAAATAATTTCCCTAACGCATTTGATTAAAAAGGTTATGCTTGTCAGAACCCGCTAAAATTAAACGTTTCCAAGACATTTCGTGTTTTAGTCTTCAATGCAATTTGGAGTGCCCTCTATTAAAGGCCACAGTAAAAAGATGCTCATTTTCGAGTTTCATTTGATCCAAATTTATAAGCAAACCATCGTTTATAAAATTTTCCATATTTATATTGTTATAATCTCTGAAAGTCATGGATTTTTTTATGAATTTAAATAAGTTAATGCATAGGTATTATTTTAGCACCCAAGAAATAGTTTTTTTTTTCATAAACAGCCGTCCCATACTACTCTAATTAATTTAATCTGATCTAGGTATAATAATTTATAAGTTGCTTACCTAAGATACTAGGCAGACTGCTCGCTTTAACAATACAAGAGTCGGGTGATAAAAAGTTTTTATTCTGGTTCGATTTGCTTATGTGGGAAGTATCACAGGAGAGTACTCGAGGTCTCGAGTGGGGCGAAAGGGAAGCGGCAGATGGCGGCGGCGACACGAACAATTGGAGTGAGTTCGCGTACTTTTGCCTGCCTTCGGACCGGATGCTGCCCTGGTACGACGGGCAGTGGTCAGTCTTTCTTCCGAGGATGAAAAACGTTTTCAGACCTAAAAAATTAAACAAATAATTACAATTGAACATCCCGAGTAGCACAAAAAAACCAGGGCGAAAGCCAGATTGACAATCAGACAGAATGCTGTATGTTCTCAAATTATCAGATTATCAAGTTTTGGCAAACTTGCAAAAATACTACAAAATCGCTCGTAAGTCATTAAAGCTAGAACCATGGTGTGCTTTTGGGATAGGTATAAGACCTGAGATCTTCTAACACTCTGGACATTATGAATCTAGTAAACATGAATTAATTATATTCGTTAGGTAGGGCGGAATCACTGGATAACACAGATAAAACATTTCCAGATTAATGGAATAGGGACCAGTTGCCATTGATTTTACCTCAAAAATTACTTTTTTAACATCTCACATAGCTATAATGACAGTTTTAAAATAAAAGGGTTACTTATTTTATTGCGTTTTACGTCACTTATAGCAAAAATCAATAAGTTTGAAGGTATTATATATAGTTTTAAAGGTATTATATTATATAGCAGAAGATTTGCAAGATAAGTATATTCTGTTTATATTTTTAGTTTATTTAATTTTACTTTAATTATCTTGATAACGGTAGTAGATATAACTACCGAAACGTTGGTTCAGATTAGGTATTTTTTAAAAAGTAGGTCTTCTCGTTGTTTTTATCGTTTTTTTTAATTTTAATATTCATGAAAAAGTTAGGTAGGATATTGAAAAGAAAAAACGAGCTCAGAGATTAATAGATTAAACCTGAGGCTCCTAGGTATAAAAAAATCTATTATACCCCAAGTAAATTATTGTATTTAAAACTTATTGAACTTAATTTAAATTAAGTATATCGAACGGTATCATTATAGATTTGAGTTTATATTTCTTTTAAATACGTGAATAAGTCTATTTTCTTCTTCTTTTCAATTTTTGAGCGTGTGAGATAGTAATTTCTAAATTGATTTTTGCTATAAGTGACGTAATACCAAATAAAATAAGTAACTCATTATGAATTCGTCACAACAATACAGATTTTACTTAAAATAAAACGGTAGGACAAAGTTAGTTTTCATTTGATTTAATTGTTGATCCAGCGGTGCCTTATTTGTAGAGAACTGTAAAAAAAGTGTGTGTTTATACTTTTAGGATCATTGAAAGGAGGACCAAAATTACTCTCTTTTCTATAAATAGTAAAATCATATATTTTGTTTTCCTCCATAATAACCGAGAGTCTCCATACGTATTTAGTGTGTTCTAAACTTCTTTTTTTTTCATACCTACATCGATGTTTGTTTGACTTTTGATTTGTTTGAAATATTCTCAATGCTGTAATATTTGAGTTTTTTTTTATTTAGTAAGAGACTTATTTTTTAATTTAATCATTGCTATTATGTTGTCAGTTTGCCACTTAGTTTAGTTTAGATATTCTGTTTTCCTATTTAGGGGAGTATGGCGAATATTGACCACTTAAGAAAAAATAATTTCTATTAATAATATATTAGGAATTGGGTCCTAATTTTTTTTAAGAAATATTAGTTTTGGGAATAGGAAAATAATGCATAAGTAGCAAAACATGTTTTAAAAAAGTTTAAGTTTTATTGAAAAAAAATGTGTTACCATATCTGGTCGATATTAACCGTTATGGGTTTAGTAATATCGACCACCTGGTCGGGTAATATCGACCGTGCAATATAAGACGAGAAAAACAGTATAAACGCCTATGTTTGCTTATAACGTTTAATAGGTATAAAATAAACATAATTCTGGAAAACAAATTACCTTATAAACTAAATAAACTTAAACATAATATACTCAAATAAACACTGAAAAATTACCACTTTAGGGTTGGCAAAAGTGACATATATACCCCTGTGTGATTTCCACCCCGGCACATTCAGCGTGCGAAGATTTTCCACAAGGACAGGTCACCCACCATTCCTTATCTTTTCCAAATTCCGTACATATGATGCATGGTTCAGTCGCTTCTTCCAGTTTTTGTACTTTCTTTGTATTCTTTTTTTCTTCGTTCTGATTACCACTGCTTATTATTTTCTTTTTGTGCCTTTAGCTTCTACTTCTTTCTTTCTGGCTTTCATTTTGTCCTTAACTTCCAATTCTTCTTTGTTGGGAGTTGAAGTAAAGAATTGAGAGTGCGCTTTCTTTCGGTTATTTTCTACCGATCGTAAAAAGCGTGGCATTGGTTGAATATCTTTAATTGAGATAGTTGTCTGGCTCGTTATCGGTGTCCTCATCGGTGAAAGAGATTAGACTTGCTTCCGAATCGCTGGAATCACTGTCACAGTTTTATTTTGCTGTGGCTTCTTGAACTGACACAATCCAGTTGGCCCTGGTTGAGGTTCGTTCATATCAGTAGTTGATGGGCATATGTTTTTTTTTCTTTGTCGATATTGTTATGTTTCTTGCCTAATGTTTTGTTTTTTTACTTTTTCTTGTGTTTCGTTTCCTTCCTCTTCTTCAATGACAACAAATTCTTCTTCATTTATTACCTCTCGATTAATTGGGAATATTCCTGTGGTCTCAAATCCTTTTACACCTTTTTCTATTGTAGTCGTTTTATTGTATGCTTTTTTAAATAATTCAGCAATATCTGTTTGATCAATTTTTTGATAATTTCGAGCCTTTAAAAAATAATCACACTCACGATTATACGCGGTTTTTAAGGCTCCAAAAAAGCAAACATCTAATGGCTGCAACCTGTGTGATGTGTGGGGAGGTAGAGTTACTATATCTATTCCATTTTCTCTACAAAAGTTGTAGACATTTAATGTGCAATGGCTGCAATGGTTGTCGATAATAAGTAAGACCCTATCATTAATTGAGCACTTAGTGTGTGTAGCAAAATGTTGAAGCCACTCCAAAAAGAGATCTTCATTGATCCACCCATTTTTAGAATTTTTGAAAATTCCATTTACTAGGCCATTTTTCGTAAGCTCATACTTCATTTTTGCTCTGCCAAATATAAACATAGGGGGAATATAGTCCCCCGCAGCACTCATGACACTAAGCACAGTAACTAGTTTGCCACACTCCCCACTCGTAATGGCGCCAACTTGACTTTGTCCTTTGACAGCTAGAATTTTGGGAGGAATATGAACAGAAGTTTTTCCAGTTTCATCTGCATTGTAAATGCGGTCAGCTCTGAATTTATGCTTTTTATACGCTTGAGAGAGATTCGTAAATAACAAATCAACTTCTTTCTTGTTAAATCCCTTAACTCGATTTAGCGATGTACTTTCAGGTCTTCTAAGGGAGATCTGAGGATGACGTTTTAAGAAACCATAATACCAATCATTGCCACATACTCCTTTTTCCTTGTTGAAGTTATTAGGTATATTATTAGATTGTGCAAATTGAAACGCAATTTTCTTGACTTGAAACCTAGACAACCCATAAAACATTTTAGACATTTCAATTATATACTGTCTGCCTTCCATGGCGCTTTTTTACATTATCAACTTTTCCCCTAAGATGGTCTTGTAGAGCTCCATAGGGCACATTATAGGTTCTGGCGGCCTTCCTTATGCCTAAAGTATTATTTTGAACGGCATTAATGGCTGACGTCATGTCTTCAATATTCCAGGAAGCTCGACTAGTTTTCCTGTGGTATTTAAAAGGCATGTTGAAACAAATCTATTAAGAGAAAAAAAAAACTTTGTTAATGATCGGGTAAAACCAACCAACGTCGGGTAAAACCGATCAGTATGGTCGATTTTACCCGACATTATAGTCTGATTACATTAACCTAACCTACAAAAAATCAAAAAGACTTACATGAAAAAATTTATACTTCAAAAGGTGTTATCTAAAATATAGTATCAAAAAAATGCCCTATTTTACAATGATTTTAACATATTTACCTATTTTGTGGGACAAAAATAATACATCAACACGCTGGAAAAACAACGTTAATTTACCACAGACCCTAAACATTAGATAAAGTGGTGGCCACAATACTGGTTTCTAGATTACGCAAGCGGTCATAGGTGTCGCTGTAGTAAAATTGTTTTAAAGGTTTTTTTAAATCAAAAATGGCCTGGTCGGTATTGCCCGTCTGGTCGGTTTTTCCCATATTACCCCTACATCATATACGGATAATTAATAATCGAGTTGGAAATGTGCTAAAAAAGTAAAATCTCAGATAAACCGCATGGATGACGACTATTCGGGCCTGAGGAAAGCCATTTTGGTCCCCATTACATAACAAAACCGCAGAAAACAAGTCATTGTTAGTAAACTCGCTTATGATAATAGCAAAATAATTAATGACTCACCAGAAACACATTCGCCTTCCTCTAACAAATATTCGTTGTTTAAAAACGTACTGGTCTTCTCCGAAATGTGTACCATTCCAGGTTTGCCGGTGCTTTCCATTTTATTCGCCAAAGTAACGTCGTTACTCCACACGTCAAACTTAAACCTCTTGGTACCGACGATGCCACATAACACCGTGCCAGTGTGTATGCCCACTCTCATATTAATACCCTCGTGTCTCTCTTGATCGAACTGCTTAATAGCTTGGATCATGCTCAATCCCATCTCTACGCAGCATTTGGCGTGATCCGGACGCGGTTTCGGACAACCGGATACGCAATAATAACAATCCCCCAAAGTGGAGATTTTCTCGCAAAAATGATTCTTACACAAATCGTCGAACCTTTGAAAGAGATTATTTAAGATGTCGACCAGTTCTTCGGCGGTTTTGTTGCTCGACATCTTGGTGAAGCCGACGATGTCCGCGAACAGGATGCTCACGTCGTTCATTGTGTCCATGTTGAACGGCCTGAAGAGGGATCGTAGGTCGTTGTTTTCCGATTCTGCGGACGGTCTCCTAAAATGTACGAGTCAGTTTTTTAGGTTATGTCTGCATAATATGGTAAGTAAACGGCAAATTATAAAACACTTCTTTTTGAAATTCAGATTGCCACATGGCTGCCTAAATGGTGTGACGTCATAAGTTAGTTCGAAATTTTCGGCTTTGGAAATTTTGAACGAATCGAACGGAAACGATACAGTGTGGGTCAGCCAAATGGAATAAATTAGCTAATTGGTTTTTATAGTTGCGCATTTTTTTTCATAAAAACTTTTTATACAGGCAGTATCAGATAACGGTGGCCAATACCAACTTGCTTAGTTGAACTATTGCTAGTTAAACATAACACCCTTTATGTTAATTAATTTTTAGATTCCTCAGATCATTTTAGACATATTTTGTATACAATGTCCTATACCTATATTTGACTGTTTCCGAAATATTATGTAAAATTCGGAAAGCAGGCAAATAACACAATGGACATTCGACACACTCCCGAAGCGACTCCGCGAGCGCCCGAACAGGGTGACCTCGACACATAACACACCGCTCGGAAATACTCGATTATGTTGAGACGAGAGAGACAACAAATCGGAAATCACTTACCAGAATACGTACCGAAAAAACCTTTCGAGACATTGAATTATCGGGGTTGCCAGCGCTATTATTTTACAGGTAATATACTATTTTTTTAGGTGATCGAATAGTGATACCACTCGATAAATCGTTAAAAAAAATAATTAAAAAACAAAACTAATTTCAATAGCTGTCTTATTATTTTTTTTAGTATATATTTCATATTTAAATTGCAGTTTTCAAGTCTTGGCTCTTGACATGGTTGGCTTGGTATGGTTGGGTTGAGTTGTATTGGGCTGAGCTGGGTTGGTAGTGATTTTTTTTTATATAAAAATGCGCTGGGTGCAAAAAGGACCTGTTGGGTGAATAATCATTTTTCATAAGAAAAACTGATTGCGCAAAAAAAAAACGAACAGGAGTAAAATTTTAATATTTTTTATTTTCTTTTTTCAAATGATTGAAAAATGATTGAGTCTCCGACAACGAATTTATAATAAATACGACATACATTAACTTTTGTAACTGTTTAATTTTTTAAATTCGTACAAAAAAACGGCGTTCGATAGGATAGTAAACTGTTACGCCAGGGGTAATTATTTAATATAGTCACTTTTTTTTTACCGATTTAAAAAATATTAAATTGAAATTTTTGGTCTCCGACAATGAAATTATGATGAATACGACATTCACTATCCTATGTACCTGTCTTTTTTTTAATCTTGAAAATGGGTAGTCGATAAGATAGTCAACTGTTACCGTAATTTGTATACATTCCAGCCCTGACAAAACTCAACACTATGAGTGAAAACTTGGCTCAATCTAAATAAGGCTGTAATATATGATATTCTCTAAGAACCTGTTTCTTTTCATACTTATAAATATTATTAACTAATAACTCATTGCACTTTTTTACGACACCAATTCAGAAATAATGTTAGTCACAAATTACTTGACAGCAATAAGTGTGTGTATAAGTAAATTAAAAACTGTATAGTCTATTACAGTCCTTTTGGTTATTCAGTATGTTATATTTAAGCTGACAGACTATAGTTTATATTTCAAATATCCTCGGAGGCATATGACTTCATGAAAATCATCCAGTTTCTCCAGCATATTATCCTAAATTGCACTTTTTCAAGTTGATTAATCAAAAGTAGTAAATATAAACACTATCACCACACCTATGCAAGTCAAATGGAACTTTGTTTGCCACAATTTTTAATGAAAAACATGCTTCCACAAGGTGAAAAACTTGCACTTTCCCAAGTGACGTTATTTTTTACGTACTTTTTTTTGGCGTCAAATTCCTCTTCACTTCGCAATAAGTATAATGCAGGTATTTAATGTTCTACGAAGAAGAATCACAGGATAGGAGGCCAAGTAGTAAATTACACAAAGTTAGTTATAGTGTTTATTAATCAGTATCAGGAAGTATCATCCCAGGTTCTTTGTAGTTATATCTTAAAGCTTCAAATATACTGAAGAACTCACAACTCACAAATTAATAACTTTGGCAAACTATCGATAAATATAAACTAATTATTGTAAGCACGACTCGAATGTAAACAAAATAATATACCTATACCTAACCCTATTTTGTGTTAGATGACAACACTACAGCTATTCGAATAAAAATTGGCTGACGTGTAAATGACCTAACCGATCATACTCGAACGTTAAAAATATTTCGCGGGTATTGTGTCGAATGTCCATTATGTCGAATGACGATTGTGTCGAATGCACCCGTCTCTAAAATTCAAAACATTTAGTAAAGAAAATTATTTATTTCCGAAAATTGTTACAACATATTCAAAAACTTATACATAATACAAATCTAAACAATAATGTCAATGTAGGAGATGCTCAAAAACACCCTACCCGTAAATAGAAATTTCTTCTAACATTACTCAACATCTCAGGTGTGATCGATCTAATTGCCAGGGTTATTCGTCTTCATAAGTCAGCTAAGTCAGTGGGTTTAGTTATGTATACAACAGTTTTCACATATCCCCATAAGATCGGGAGACCGTGCTGACCATTCCATCGATCCTCGCCTCCCTATCCACCGATCTGGAAATATTTGGTTGAGGTACTGCCGGACATTTATTTGGTAGTGGGGTGGTGCTCCAGGATACACGTTGGCCAACGTTGGCACTACATTATTTTGAAGCAATTCTAAATAATTATCGCCATTCAAATTGCCCTCAACAAAAAAAGGGACCTATGATCTGATCTTCAATAATTGCTGCCCACACGTTAACCTTTTCAGGGTATTGAGTATTGTCTTCTCTCGTCGAGCGAGGATTTTCCTTGGACCAATAGCGGCAATTTTGACGATTGGCATGACCGTGAAAGACCGAGTAAAGGTGCGCTCACCAGAAAACATAACATGTTCTAATTGGATCACATTGTTGTCTAACATTGCCATCATTTGTTCACAAAAATACTGTCTTTCTTACAAAAAATTGTCTTCCGTGAGCTCCTGGGTGGGTATAATTTTATAGGGGTGCATTTTGTTTTCTTTTAATATTCTAATAACTGATGAATAGCTAATATCGAGTACTGGGGCTGCTTTCCGAGTAGATGTACGTGGGTGTTCCTCAAACTCAAGCATAACAGCCAATTTGGTATCCTCACTTATTGCATTGGCAGCTGCTTTTTTTACCTGCCTAACATGGCCCAGCTCGCGGAATTGCTTTTCTATTTTACTAATTGTCCCTTGGGTTAAAGGCGGAAAATTTGGAAATTTTTCGTGAAATAAGCGGGCTACTTCCATTTGCGGCCGTGTATTATCTCGATAGCCAATCATCTGTAGAATTGTTATTTTGTGCATTTCTGTTAAATGAACCATTTTTCTGGCTTGTAGTTAATGAAATTCAAACGACTATAGCACTGACGACTACTTCTGTCATCCAACATAAGTCAACATTAAGTCTGGCATTTTAAACCAAAGTAAACAACAATTTTTAGTTTTTTTTATTCTCATATCAATAAAAAGGAATGCTGAAATAGTTTTTGCTTGCTTTATCATTACCAAGACCTAAATGGGCAAGAAGTATTAAGTGAGTTGTATATCTGATGTTACTTTTTGAATTTTACTTAATATTTACGAAACAGTCAAAGATACAGAGGTACAGGACATTGTATACAAAATATGTCTAAAATGATCTGAGGAATCTAAAAACTAATTAACATACAGGGTGTTATGTATAAACTAAGCAAGTTGGTATTGACCACCGTTATCTGATACACCCTGTATAAAAAGTTTTTATGAAAAAAAATGCACAAATATAAAAACCAATCGACGTGTTCGACCATTTTTTCCAACACGCTCCCATCTATTTGACGATATTGACAGTCTATACCTTTTGACGATGCTAAGCTGTTGGATGTATTTGAGCAAATAAAGAAGTATTATTTATTAGCTAATTTATTCCATTTGGCTGACACACACTGTATAGTTTGCCTAAAGTATAATTCATAAAGTCAGTTGAAAAGTTGGAGATAACCAAATTTTATGTTGGGAGCATTACGTCACATGACCACTTTACCAAATATACCTGGCCATAGACTTAGTCTTGTTCAGCATTCTTTCTCGTATGTTATTCAAAATTACTTAATAGTGAAATGTTTCTGTCAACTTAACCTGTAATTTATTTAAGTAAAAATTTAAAAATTACTTACTGTCAAAATATTAATATATAATTACTCTCGTTGGAATTATACATAAATACCTAAATATGGCATATTGCTCACCTGTTAAAACTCTCATCCTCGTTTAATAACCAATAGGCTACACTAGGTGGCATCAGTGAGTGTATCATGTTCTCTTTCAGTCTTTTCTCTAATTCCAGCTGCCTCCTCACCAGCAAACTTTGGCCGACCTTCATGAAAGTTTGCCGCATTCGTATATTGCTCATCAAATAAATGTGCAACCCGATTAGATGAATGGCAATATGGGATAATATCTTTGTAAAAATAGTCAAGACGGTCTCCTCCATGTCCGGCATCGATGTATAGACGACGCTGGTTAAACACTCGAAGGACACCGAGTAAATTATAGCTAAAGTTAAGGCCATATAAAGCTTTAGGGGTATCAAAGTGTAAATTAATATCAACAGTTGTGTAGAGTGACAAAATAGTCCTCGTTGGGAGATGATAAGAAATACTAAGGAGAATGCGACCGAACTCAACGCGTAAGACAACGAGATGGTCTGCATGTGAAGTTGAAATATCTTAGTGTAAGTAAGTAATAGAACAAGTATGTTGTATAGTAGGAGTATGAAAAAGAGTATGTATTTGATAGAGAAGTTTTTGAATTCCGTAAGTAGTCCTTGAAGTAAGACGTACGTCAACCAGATGGCGGCTATGCAGATTGTATACCATACTGCATACCTGAAACAAAGGAAAAATAAGAGGGTAAACTAGGTCATATAAAGAGTGTTCTTATTTTGTACGTATTTAAGCCTTTGTGTGGGTTTTCAGGGAAATTAAAATTGAGATACTTCCTCCATCTTCTTCTATTCTGATACGTGAAAATGAGGTCGAGGATTTACTGAGTGGCCTTACAGATCACCAGATTCAAGGTCTTTAAATTGTTTTATGGGGATTTTTAATATCTAAAGTTTATAACACTTTAACGATTTAGAATGCTGCTACTAAACTGATCAAATTGGATCAAAATTGATACAAATTGTTTTTTGTATCTTAACAAAGCACTTAGAAAGGACGGAAAGAGTCAATATGTCAACCGATAAAGCACTAATATTAAAAATTTAATAACATAACGGCTCTAATTGCCTGGAATAAAAACAAAACTCTTCCAGGCAGTCGAAAACCAGAGGGTAAAAAAGAAAGGTGATTATAATGGAGCATAAATTTTCCCCTACCATCTATTAAAAACAATCCAATGAAATTTCAGCATTAAAACATTTTAGAGGGTAAGAAACAAACTTGGGTCTATCTTTCTTTGGTGTCAATTTTTCATCCCCCCTATAACATTTTTCTTAATCAAATTAATTTTTTTGAAACTTCATAAAAATTGAGTCTGAACCTTCTCCTATGGCCTAATAGAAAGAATTTAATCATGTAAATACCTGAAAATCCTGTATACTGTAACTCAAATGCCATTTAAATGGTGAGAAACAATTTCGAAGTTGGCGCCTTCAACATTTATTCAAAGCCAATTTTCAACCTTCTATAACTTTTTGCCTAACCAATTGATTTTCATGAAATTTAGTGGATAATGGACCCTAAGCCTTCTATCGCATAATATAAAGAATTTAATTCAACTGTAACTCTAAGGCCATCCAAAAGGTAGGAAAAACAAACCAATCTTGAAGTTTGCGCGTTCATCATTTTTTCAAAGTCAATTTTTTACCCCCTTTAACTTTTTGCGTAATGAATTGATTTTCATAAAAATTGGTGATAATGGAGTCTGAACCTTTTCCTATCGCCTATAAGAAATAATTTAATCCAACTGTAACTCTAACGCCATTTAAATGGTGAGAAACTATCTCGAAGTGGGTGCATTCACCATTTTTTGAAAGCCAACTTTCAACCCTTTATAACTTTTTTCGCAGTCAATCGATTTTCATGAAAATTGGTGCTGAAAGAGCCTAATCCTTCCCCCATTAAAAACAAAAAAAAACATTCATGTCTTAACTTTAAGACCATTTAAAGGGTAAGAAACGAACTTAGGTCTAAATTTCTTTGCTGCCAATTTTCCGCCCCCCAATAACTTTTCTCCTAATTAAATGAACTTCATGAAAATTAGTGATAATGAAGACTAAACTTTCTCCTATTTACTAATAGAAACAATTCAATCCAAAATAACTACCTGAAATAAAAAAACACATTTTTAAAGGTAGTCGAAAACCAGAGAGTAGATGAGAAAAATAGATGAGAAAACCAGAAGGTAAATGGTAAAACCAGAGGCTAAACGGGATCAACTGTCTGGAATAAAGACAAAACTCTTACAGGGAGTCAAAATGATTTTTTATTAAAAGTTTTAGAGAAAACCAGAAGATAAATGGGATCAATTGAATAGAATAAAGACAGGTTGAATAATTTGGGACTTTGTAAAGGAACTTCTCCTGAACGCTTTGCTGTTGGTTTCATTAAGATTCCCCCTAGTAGTTTTGGGTAAATATGGGTTTTTATATCCACTGAATCATTTTGGACCTTTAAGGAAGTTCGTAAAGGAGTTTCTTCTTAATGTTCTACTGTTTGTTTCAGTACGGATTCTCCAGCAGTCTTGGAGAAATTTGAATCGAGACCGTACTGTATAAAATCATGCGTATTACACATGAAAATGTGAAATCATGTTCGTGCCGAGGTTTAATCCCTGATAACTACCTGAAATTATATATTATTTGCCGTAAAACGAAAACTCACTGTGTTTATTTTCGCTTAGAGATAAAATACATGATCCTTGTTTCTGACGGACGGAAGGTGTTTTAACGGGCAAAAGTTAATAAAGTAATTATAACTTAGCGGGCTTCATTAAGGCTACCACTTTGTAAGTTCCCCGGAACTAGGAAATTCTGAATTTATTAAAGTATTTGTCAACTTACCTGAATTTAAACCTATTGTGATTGAACGCGCTCTTTTTGTACTGGTCTTCGAGTATTTCAGAGTCGAAGGTGGGGTCCCACCAGGACTTTTGGGACGCCCTCTCGAAAGGCATCGGAAAAAATTTACCCCAACATCTAAAAAAAAAAAAAAAACAAAATGTGTAATTTGACCTGAATACTGAAATTTACTATCTGGATCTTTTGATAATGGTGTTTTTCTTACGTAATTTACTCGATTATTTTTTTTATATTGATTTAATTGTCTCGTTGGACCGAAATAAACTTTAGCATTCAAAGTTCGTACCATCCAGACAGGCGATATATCAACAAAATTAGGTAACAAGTAGTGAAAAACGATTGAAAATAATCAATACATCAATAAATAAATGTCATTATAATTTTATTTTAAGCGAATAAGGTATGACGTGATAGGTATACTCGGTGTGAGCCGAATATGGTAAAGACATTTGGTTAAATAAGCGATATTATTTTTTGTTTTTATATGGGACTCGATGTAATCCATCATTTTGAATGTGCTGCAGCCAGAATAAAAACATTATTTAAAAAAAAATACTGGAGTAAATGCCATTTGCATTAAATTCCTGAAGGAATTCGTGGAGCAGAAATTGGGTTGAAAATGTATGATACCATGGTAAAAATGAAACTTTAATGATGTATTTAGACCCTATTTAATTATTGTGCAACAAGGTGAGTATATATAATTAAAAAATCATTAGGAATCCAATTTGCAATAAAGCGATAATAGATTGTAGCTTAGCTGATGATAAAAGGGTCATTAATCATACAATTTACAGCATATTATCTGATAGAAGGAGGACCGAAATTAATTTTTTGGCCTGTCTACTTTATAATCTGATGATGGATTGAAAAATGGAAAACGTTTCGAAATTTTTAATGAAGTAAAGTTGAAGCTGAAGATGACGGTGAAGATTAAAATGAAAACAAAGACAATGATAATAATGAATTTGTTGAATATCTTAAAATTCTGCACAGGTTCCACCATATCCCCGACAAAAATCACTCAAATATTAATGTCCTAAATAAAACAAATTCCTACCTGCTATCAGACTTTTTTTCCCATTAAAACATAATTTTGGGGGGACTTAATGGAGGCAATTTCAGGTAAACTCATAAAAACGATTTTACTCTCTAGTTCAATAAGCGATTTAATTAATTTTTCATATTTATAACAAAATTCCGAGCGAATAACACTCGTAACGAGTATACGCAAACAAAATGGTCGGCCGCTGCTGCGCTAATTCCACGGCAAACAGAAATTTTTCTATAAAATGCGGCAATAAAAATTTTAAATTTAGAAAGTATATAAATATCATTTTTAGTGTGGACGTACGATAACAAATAAATGTCAACTTTGAATTAGGTGCCTTTAATTTCGAAAATCAACATCACGAGTGGGTTTAAATTTTTAAAATGAAAACTATTGATTATTGAGTCAAATAAGTAAATAGAAAAAGAGCCAAATGGAAAATCAGAGGAAGGAGAGAAGAAACATGAAAATAAAGCATGCAAGAACGTGCAACGGATCATCTGTCACTCTGGACTTTGTTCTCCCTGGAGATTTTGGCAGCAAAACCAGCAGCAGTTAAATACCTTGAAAAGAAGTAGGAAGATCTTACAAGAACTAGTTCAAGTCAGATGCCAGCAACCACATGTATGAAGCTTGTATGGTGAAAATCGGAATCGTCTGTCGTCCATCTTGCTTGGCAAAATTGACAGGGAGCTGACATACAGATCATCATTTGTCATTGTCAAACCATTTGAATTTGTTTTTCATTTCAATGAATGCAATACAAGGAACTTGGAAAGATTAACCCTGGTTCCACGTTTTTACATTAGGTGTAAAGGTGCTAGCTTATCTCATCCTTCTCTTAATGAAATAAAGTATTTCGTGGCAGAATATTCAAACTTTTCAAAGGAAATTCTAACTTGAGGCAACGTTGAAACCTCGGAGTTCATACTCAAAAAAACCACTGAAAATTAAATGTATTTTGTTCAATGGAGGTACTGACAGGAATCTAGAGCTTAGATTTCTAGAGCCTCCTCCAAAATTATCAAAGGTCAAAGAACTTGGAAATGCTGTAGAAAGTGACAATTATGTTTTCAATTGAAAACCAAACATATTTCCAAATCTCTGCTAGAAAAGCAACCTATAAATCGCATGGCTCTATTAGACATGTAATCAATAGGCTGACAAAAAATAGGTAAGTTTTTATTGGTATTCAAACTTATTCAAGAAAACAAATGACATAAAACGGATAAAAAAGCTGAAACTTTGATTAGTTTAATGAATGAATGGATTGGCTGCAGCCTGCTGTTTCTAAATAGTGAAAAATCAACTTTTGCCGGATACTCAGATTGTGCTAACCATCAATCCTGCAACTGAGATGTTAGTATAGAATCAGTAAAAAAATGTATTATCAGAGTATATAGATAACTGGTTGAATCGATTTTAATATATTGCTTGAGTGTCTGGGGCAATGTGACTAAAAAAAGACTATCAAACCTTTGGAACTTACTTAAAAAAGAATTTTAAAAATTGCGTTATTTAAACACAAATGTTTCTTAAGAGATGATTGATTTCTAGAAGAAAACGTCCTTAATGTACACAAATTATACATTAAAGGGTTGCACGGCTGTTAAGTGCAAATAATCTACCTAAGAACGCTGCAAATCATTCATAAACCCGATTTTTCAAATGAATTGTTGATAACTCAAACCATTAATTTTACATAATAAAAAATTCACTAGGATAGAAAAATCTTTACAAGTTTGGACTCTTAACGAAAATATTTTAGAGATTATAAACTAACATAATGTTAGGCTTAGCATTTATATTGTTATTAATTTTTGTTACTGGGTAACTAAGGTTAATTCCTTGTTACTAAAAACACACAAATTCTATGAATTCATTGTGCACCTATTTGAATATCCTTTCAATTAACTGTAAACTTGTTTGAAATAAATTTTTTATTTTTTACTTGGCATTACTTGTTGAGACTACGAGGAGGAGACAATGGGGCTACTTAATTTTAAACATAATGCCTGGTGAAGATCAGTTTAACCATGAAGCTCCAGTGCGAACTTTGGGGAATTTGTGACCAACTTCTATGTAACAGTTGACAAAGCAAGAACTAGTCTAACATGTGAAGGCAACATGTGAAGATCAGCTTAACTACACCCCATTAAAAACTAAAAAGAATGATCTACGAGGCAACTTAGGTCAGCAATCGGTAATCAACAAATTTATGACCAACTGAGTCATTAATAAATTAGACGTTCTAAAGCCTGAAAGAGACTTTGTGACCGAATTAGTAACAGTTGATGTTAAGTTCAGGAGCTTGTTCATGTATACGCCCTATTGAGTGTGAGTGGACTAAAAAACTGAAAGTCCATCACGTCTCAATTTTGTCAGATTTCCAGTTCCACACAATCAGCCAACTCCACTTCCACTTAATAAAACTGCTGTCTGACTACTCAATCGATTTAAAAAAGTAATTTTTATAAGTCGGTTTATATGAAAGCATATGATATGGCGTGTTACGTGTTTACTTAAGTAGTTGTTTACCGATTTTAGTTTGCCAACCTCGGTTTGATATGAAAAATGCGAAAAAAAAAGCAATCCGTTATTTTCATAATGCCCGTATATAAACGGCGTATGCAACTAAATATCTGGAGCAGAAGAAAAACGAGTCGTCGAACGGAAACCGGATTACGTTCGCTATTTAAACGTCAAGGGAATGGGAATAATTTTACTTCTTAATCTTGAGCGAACCCGGATGGAAATCTTATGCAAACTGGAGACTAAAAATAAACGGCGCGTGTAGAAATGGGGGGTTGAAACGGTAGTTTAAGCTTTAGGGTTTCGAATAACATCGAAAGTAACGATTTTTTTGAAGTTGGAAATTATGTGCATAATAAATGACTCCAGAAACCGTTTAAGACTATTATCAGGTATGATTACTCACCTGTAACTCAAGCGTCATCATGAAATAACACTTGTATATAGTGAACCGAATTAGATAAGACAGTAATGCAGGTGTAAAATGCAATAGAGATAACGAAAAGTTGAAAAATTACACTTTTGCTCTAGCATTAGAGTGATAGACGATCAAATCTTTAGGTTTGCTTAAGTTGATCTTGGCAAGGCATCAAGAAGTTTTTTTCGTGGGTTAATTGACCCAACTCATTAACCTGCATTGAATTCTTCTCAGATGTCTTAAATAGTTATCTATATAAGGAACCGATATATTTACTGTTCCATAAGTGATAAATGATTTTGTTTCTTACAGGCACTCCTCCACTAAAAATTCCAATTGATTGACTCCTATTTTAGGAATTTTGCCATATTTTTCCGAAGAGCCTTCAAAGAATCCCAAAAACGTATAACTGCTTAATTTTGACTATTAGGAACCAATTTATTTACCGCTTTATAAGTGATAAATGATTTTGTTCCTTACAGGCACTCCTGTACTAAAAATTCCAATTTCTCGACTCCTATTATAGGGATTTTACTGTTTCTTTAAGAGAAGCCTAAAAGAAGCTCCAAAGAATCCCGAAAACCAATAATTGCTTAATTTTGACTAATTGGAATCAATATATTTACTGTTTTATAAGTGATAAATGATTTTGTTTCTTACAGGCACTCCTGTACTCAAAATTCCAATTTCTCGACTCCTATTATAGGGATTTTACTGTTTTTCCAGAAGAGCCTGAAAGAGCCTCCAAAGAATCCCAAAAGTCAATAATTGCTTAATGTTGACTAATAGGAACAGATTTATTTACTGTTTTATAAGTGCTAAATGATTTTGTTCGTTACAGGCACTCCTGTACTAAAAATTCCAATTTCTCGACTCCTATTATAGGGATTTTACTGTTTTTCCAGAAGATCCTGAAAGAGCCTCCAAAGAATCCCAAGAGCCAATAATTGCTTAATTTCCACTATTATAGGAACCTGTGCTTCCAGTTTTCCAATTTCTCTACTTTGCAGATGATCTTAAGTGCTTCCAAGCCCTTATAAGAGTAATGCTATATACCTAAATCCGGCAAAATGTCATAGCAGATATTTTTCTAAGAGGAAAAGCTTATTGCAAATACCACCTTGGTCAATGGAATATCCATAAGTTGGAGCAGGTTCAAAACAGATTCCTGAAATATCTCTCTTTTAAAACAGGAATAAATCCTCCTGAACCTTTACTATTAATTATGATTTGCGACAGCATTTGCTTTGAAATTGATAATGAGTTCCAGGATTTGAACTAGAACTTCCTAAATCTGATCTGATGTTCGTAATTCTTATGAAAACCAATTACCACAAATAGGATGGTTGTATTAAGTGAAGTTCATTATGTAAAAAAAGGTTTAGCACATGATTCAGGTAACAATAGGGCAATAAAATGAGTTTGGCTTCAATTGGAGTTGACTTTAGAATTCACCGAAGAAAATCACATGGAGTCAGATCACTAGATTCTGCTGGCCAATCTGTCTCCATTGCCAGAATGAAGTGAGTTTTAAGTCCAAGAATAAGGGTGTACCTTTACTGAATTAGATCAAACAGCAAAGATGGTAAAACTATTTAAGCATAAGTCATTTGAAGAAGAAGAAACTGTGATTGCTGGATTGATGCTGACTGCATTATACACAGATTTTTAATCTCAATATAATTCATTTAAAGAACTTACCCGGATTCTCGTGACATTTGCGCCAACAGAACCTGAAACTTGGGGTCCAGGGACAGCTGAACTTGTTCCTCATCGACAATATCCGAAGGATGATCATCCTGAATATCTGCTTTTAAGAAATCGTTTGCTTGATTTGTTTGGCTAGAGGGCATTTTCGCCTTTAATCCTCAATGATGTAGGTGCTACCGCTCCGGGTTCGATTCAATCAGGTACCATTATAAGTGTTGCCGGCGCTTACCTATAACCAAACATAAAAGATAAGTTAAATATGATCTGAAATTGTCTTGGCAATGAAACCACACGGTCAACAATAAATTTTCCGAAGATATTAGTAGATAAATCTGGCACGAGAAGCGTCGAGAAATCTGGTCGCAAGGTGGTAAAGTTAAAATTAAATTTGAACTGGAACTGCAACTACATTATGAGAAACAGTTAAAAGTAAATAACGGCATAGAATGAAAAAATGCAAATGCTCAACTGAAATAACAAAGACTGGGAAGTATTTACTTGGCGCATTGCACAGGTCGTGCATGAATAACTCAAAAACAACGTTACGATTAAGTTTCGTTTGATAATTTATGATTTGATTTTTATGAGTATTTTATGATGTAATTTACTTCGAACATCTTCACAATATAGATCCACAGTCAGACAAATCAGATTACCTTAATGGTTTTATTTATTAGATTATTAATTCATATTCATTAAATGGATAAGTCTATTTGTCTACATCCACAAATACACCCATGAGGTTACTATCAACCATTTTTAAAATAACTATACATATAAGAACAGGGTTTAGTTTAACTTCAATAATAAATAAAAAGTTCTTCCTCGAGAACATCAAAGAGGTTGACAGTTGCCTTGATGCTATTTATGACCTAATTCAGTCTCTATTTGATACAGAAGTACAGTTCTCGAGTATAGAAGATAGAGACATGATTTAAACACCATTTTGTAGAATGAATCATAATCTACGTTTTATTTTACAATAAAATGTTTTGATAAATTAATAGATTTTGAGAAAAAGTCATATTTAAGACTTCGACCAATCTGACTCTTTTAATAATTTGCAAAATCTTTGATAACTTTTTGGCGATTGAAGATAGAGACACGAATCAAAAAGTATTTTATTTAGACAAACATTAAGAGCATTTTATATAAGAACACAATTTTTTGAGAAATCCATAGTTTTTGAGAAAATTCAAATCTCAGATTTTTGGTATTTTTACACATTCAATAAATTCCGAAATCTTGGATAACTTGTTTGATAATAAAGATAGAGCTATGAATCAAAAAGTATTTTATTAAGTCCAACATTTAGAGCATTTTATATAGAAACACAATTTTTTGAGAAATCCATAGTTTTTGAGAAAATTCAAATTTCAGATTTCATTACACATTCAATAAATTCCGACATCTTGGATAACTTGTTTGCTAATAAAGATAGAGATATGAATCAAAAAGTATTTTATTAAGTCCAACATTTAGAATATTTTATATAAGAACACAATTTTTTGAGAAATCCATAGTTCTTGAAAAAAATTAAAATTTCAGATTTTTGCCACTTTTATAACTTTCAATAATTTCCAAAACCTTTGATAACTCTTTTGCTAATAAGGATAGAGACATAATTTAAAAAGTATTTTATTTAGAGCAACATTTAGAGCATTTTATATAAGAACACAAATTTTTGAGAAATCCATAGTTTTTGAGAAAATTTAAAATTTCAGATTTTTGCAATTTTTACATAATTTCCTAAAACTTGGATAACTCGTTTGCTTCTAAAGATAGAGATACGAATCAAAAAGTATTTTATTAAGTCTAACATTTAGAACGTTTTATATAAGAACACAATTTTTAGAGAAATAACTAGTTTTTGAGAAAAATTAAAATTTAAGATTTCTGCCATTTTTACATATTCAATAATTTCCTTAATCTTGAATTACTGGTTTGCTATTGAAGATAGATACATGAATCAAAAAGGATTTTATTAAGTTCAACATTTAGTATGATTTTATATCAGAACACATTTATGTGAGTGATGTGGATAAGTTGAATAATATTGCTTAAACTCTAACTAAACAAGAGTGCAAAAAAAATAGAGCTGAATATAAACCAATAATATGCAACTTCATGGCTCTACATTTTATAACCCAAAGAGCATTGCTGTTGGTTTTACTAGTTCCTTTCCTTGTTTGTTAACCACTAAAGGATTCTATCGGACATTACCAGTTTACCTATAATAAATAAGTTGAAGAGAGGTGATAGTAAGGTGTTGTATAAAAAATGATCAGGAAACCCTCTACCAACATCCATTTTAGGATGTGTATAAGGGATATAAAGATTTTTTATTATTTTTGTTGTCGAGTAAGCAAGGCTCAGAACTCTTTGAAGAAATTGGCTTCAGAATTTGGGAATTATATACCGGACTTGAAAAATTGTTTCCCATAGTCTTTTCAATACTATATATTGTTCAAGAGCATTTTTTGCATAAACAATACACTGAAGTAACCAGTTTTTAAATGTCTATCTGTCTGTCTCGCCAGACAGCTTTTTTATCGCTACGTCCGATTATCGATGCATTATTGCAGAAAAAAAAATTGAAATTTAATTTAATTAGAGCAATTAATAGCGGTTGTTTTACTTAAATACTGACATATTGTACTGGTTTACTGTGTTAACACAAGGTTAACCCTGATAAACTACTTGCATTTTTTCGTAATAAATATAAGAGATAAAGTAGGTACACATAAATTAGGTACATGTAATTATTTTTGTATATAAACTGACACCTTGAACCGTCCAAGGACGATTTATTTTAATAAATAGGTACCACATAGAAGTTGTATAAACCAAACACTTTTTTTCAGCATATTTAATGTGAACAAGTGATAAGAGTGGTGCTTTTATAAAAAGTAGGGAAATTAGGGAAGAAATATTAGTTAACATTATATTATATTAGACAAATTTCATTTCAAGAGTCTTAGTCCTGAGGGTATTTCTAAGGGAAAGTAATAATGTTTCCAGATAATATATGGAGAGTAGATTGTAATTACAGAGCTGCTTAGGATTAGGGATTGGTGCTATACAAATCATATGATTTAACATTTTTATAGAAACAAATATCTTAAGGTGCATCAGCAAGTATTATGAAGGTAATAATCTACCTCATCATTTATGAGAAGTGTACTGGATCTGGATCTCTTGACATAAACTGTCTGAAAAACCTTAAGTATTTTATTGTAAAGGCTATGGGTATTTTCTAGTATTTAAAAAGGGGTTTTTGATTAGATTTAATATTTTTAAAATATAAATAGGCATATTTCTTTTATTGTCACAACTAAGGTGTATCATTGTAAGACCTGTCAGCATTTTTTGCTATTCTGATGGTGAATTTTATTTTAAGCACTAGTTCTCTATTAGTTTTATTCAGAACATTGATGTGATTATGGTGTTCGAATTCACATGCCTGATAATTACAAGTAAAAACAGATAGAATAAATATTTAAACAAATTAAAATCATATCAGGGAGAGATCAAAAGATACAAGCGGCAGGTCTGCAAAAACTTAAAATGAGAGTCAGGGACAATTGAATGGGAATGCTTCGTCTACACTATAGGCAAACACTTTCAAGCAAATACAAGCATGGTAGAGTTAAGTTATTTTGTATGATGAAAATAGGTTTTTTCAAGACAGATTAAATATGGACCTTAGAGCTTGTTTCTGTAAGATAAGTATCAACTGGTGGTACTGCAACAACCCTAGAATGCTATTTCATAAACAATGTGAGACTCAACAAAGGAGAAGTAAACACATCTCAGTACAAGTGCCTGTGTTCATGTGTGTTCCTCAAATTTTAAATAATTTTCAAATATGAGGCCTAGAAATTTAGCACTTACAGTGGGAAGGATTTGAAGTAAAGACTCTTATTTATTGTATACCTTTGAAAGGAAATAAATATTCTATTTGTTAGGTAGGTAGCGCTCAAGTAAACTTAGACCATTCCCAGTAAGACCATAGTAAAAGAGCTTTTCAATTAAGATACAATGACATACACAGTCAAAGAAAAATGAACAGAAAAGTTATTTCCTCAAAGCTCCGGACCATGTAATTACAAATCATTCCAAAGAGAAACACATTACAGTCTAGTCTTTTCCAGATAGTAACAGTGTGAGCATTCCAACAAACTTGACACCATAACACACTTAGTTGAGAAGGTAATAGAACTATTTTAGTTGCCTATTTATCTATTAATTTTAGACTAAAAGGATTTGTAATTTTCATAGTTTTTTATGCTCAATATTCTGGTTCTCTTTTGTATTGATTCCATGTTTTTTTTTCCATAAGTTTACTTATAATTTATTGTGATTTAGACCTTAAGTTTATTATTATGATTATGTAAACTGTGAGTTCTGTTGCTATTAATAATTACCTTGCTGACATGAATTGGGATATCTCTTTTGATCAGCAAGATATTAATAAATGCATCTATACTTTTTACAATACTCTATATTTTAATAGTGAGATGTTTCTTCCAATTAAACATTTTAAATGATCCAATTTTCCTACTTGGTTTAGTAGAAAATTACAGAATTTTGTTGTTTAAAAATATTGCTTACACAAAAATAGTAAGGTTGGATTTTTTTCAACTTTAAGGGATCAATGTAAAACTTATGTGATAAATGTTTTAGGTATATAGGTATGTATATTGAAGTTTCTCATGATCTTTCTTCATTTTGAAAACACATCAATAAATTATGTAGGTCTGATTCAAATAAATTTGTTGAGGGTACTACATGGATAATAATAGATGCGGGAATCTTTTATGGTTTTAATATTGGTTTATTCAAATTTTTTAAAAAATGAGTCTACAATGATTTATCCATATTTTAGATAATTTTGAAACCTAAGAGGTGACACTTAATAAACCCATTTTAGTTCCCTTTATAGTTGGTAACTAAGAAATTATTATTATACTAATTACTTACTATTAATATGATTTATATTATCAGTTTCTTGGCACAATTCTTAGTAAACATCAGAACACTGGGATTACAATAAAATACCACTTATTTTTACACACCTATTAAACTTTATAAAATAATATCACACTGCTGTTGCATGAATAAATATCAAAAGAAATAATCACCTTATCTTTAAAATATCCTAGTAGTCAAAAGGATATATACTAGGCTGCATTATCTGGTTTATGTCTAACATAAAGGTATTGTGTAAGTATAAAAGTAATAAAAATGAAATACCTTGGACACGTTATTTATTTTTAAACACCAAATGTTTTAAAATTTGCTCAATAGCAGAAGTGGATTATATTTAAAGACCTCCAAGTATAAACAAAATTATAGTTATTAAACATTCAGCTGCCTGACTTACCTGTTCTGCTTAGAAGTAATGTATACAATTGCCCGATGTTTTAGATTTATAAACGCAACAATGTGGAGTATGTAATTTAGGTTTTTGAGAATTTTTTAGAAAAAAACATGTTTTTTTAAGCAGTAAATTTGAGTGAAATTATAGGGGATTCGCGTAAGCCAGCAAACGGTAGCACTTTCGGTTCTAATACTTTTCGCGTTCAATTAAAGCACTTATTGAATGATTGCTCGGTTAATAACTTAAATAATAATGCGGCAATTAGGTACAAAAAAGTGCTAATTACAAAAATACATATGGAATAAAGGCGAATCCGGACCATTCAAAACAGAGCTGAACATATTATTTTGATTGACGTCTAAATCGAACTGACTGACACTGACAGATCTCTCATTGCATGTCTGTCAAGTCAAGAAACGAAAACAAATACAATTACTCGATGTTGCCACATCTACGAAATATCTTAATGTAAAAACAATAAAGAAAAGAAATCCTTATATTTAAAATGTTTTTGCTAAAAACTTACAAGAGAATAAAAAATTCTAAAAAAACAGACTATCAATATTTTCCCATTTATGACCACCGCATTACAAATATCATGAAACTCTATATAAAGTAATTATGTTTTCCTAAATATAACTGTTTGACGTCCATAAAGACAACGTCGCAAAAAATTTTTACATGAAACAGGTATCGGTAATATTTTTGTATAATGGTGAAGGTCTAGGACTTACGTTATGCGCCACCAGATGGCGTCACACATTTTTCTAAAGGTGCTGAAATGCGTGAAAGGCGAAACTTATAAGCTGCTTTGAAAGTTTGTATTTATGACAGGGGTTCCGACAACATTACAAACCGCAATGTTGCCGATTATTTTTATATTTAAGTTCGATTAATTATTGAATTCAATTAATTAACTAGATTTAAAATATTTGAGAGTCAACTCAGTCAGAAGCACAACTAAGCTAGCACAAAGCTTCATTATACAACGATAGTACAGTGAAAATCAATTTTTGGTGAAAAAATTCGATACGGAGAGGTATACCCGAAAAATGAAAAATTCCAAACTTTGGAGGTCAAAATCTTGGCTTCTATGGGCACTATCTGGAAAATTCCAACGGTTTTATCTTAGTTTCGTCATTCTAAATCCAACGCGACATTTTTGGCCTCAAAAACGAGGTCAAAAAGTGACAATTTCCGAATATTCAAAAAGGTCTCATTCCCTTATTTCTGATCGAATCCTGTTATAACCCGGTATTTTCGTGATCTACTTGATGAGTACAACCCGCTGGTATAGTTAGTTCGAATTCGAAAAAAAAAAATTTCTGAAAAAAATCCAAACGGGGGGGTATACCCGAAAAATGTAAAAACCCAAACTTTGAAGGTCGATATCTCGGCTTCTATGAGAGCTATCGGGAAAATTCCAACGGTTATGTCTTAGTTTCGTCGTTCTGAATCCAACGAAACCATCCGCAAGGTCGTAGCTTTTACGATAGCCGAGATATGGCATTTTTGATGCCCATTTTTGGCCTCAAAAACGAGGTCAAAAAAGTGACAATTTCCGAATATTCAAAAAGGTCTCATTCCCTTATTTCTGATCGAATCCTGTTATAACCCGGTATTTTCGTGATCTACTTGATGAGAACAATCCGCTGGTATAGTTAGTTCGAATTCGAAAAAAAAAAATTTTTCTGAAAAAATCCAAACGGTGGGGTATACCCGAAAAATGAAAAAACCCAAACTTTGAAGGTCGATATCTCGGCTTCTATGAGAGCTATAGGGAAAATTCCAACGGTTTTGTTTTAGTTTCGTCGTTTTGAATCCAACGAGACCATCCTCAAGGTCGTAGCTTTTACGATAGCCGAGATATGGCATTTTTGATGCCCATTTTTGGCCTCAAAAACGAGGTCGAAAAAATACTCGATTTCTTAGTTCTGCTCGGATTCCCTTATAACCCGGTATTTTCGTGATCTACTTGATGAGAACAACCCGCTGGTATAGTTAGTTCGAATTCGAAAAAAAAAAAAATTCTGAAAAAAATCCAAACGGGGGGGTATACCCGAAAAATGAAAAAACCCAAACTTTGAAGGTCGATGTCTCGGCTTCTATGAGGGCTATCGGGAAAATTCCAACGGTTTTGTTTTAGCTTCGTCGTTTTGAATCCAACGAGACCATCCGCAAGGTCGTAGCTTTTACGATAGCCGAGATATGGCATTTTTGATGCCCATTTTTGGCCTCAAAAACGAGGTCAAAAAAGTGACAATTTCCGAATATTCAAAAAGGTCTCATTCCCTTATTTCTGATCGAATCCTGTTATAACCCGGTATTTTCGTGATCTACTTGATGAGAACAATCCGCTGGTATAGTTAGTTCGAATTCGAAAAAAAAAAATTTTTCTGAAAAAATCCAAACGGTGGGGTATACCCGAAAAATGAAAAAACCCAAACTTTGAAGGTCGATATCTCGGCTTCTATGAGAGCTATAGGGAAAATTCCAACGGTTTTGTTTTAGTTTCGTCGTTTTGAATCCAACGAGACCATCCTCAAGGTCGTAGCTTTTACGATAGCCGAGATATGGCATTTTTGATGCCCATTTTTGGCCTCAAAAACGAGGTCGAAAAAATACTCGATTTCTTAGTTCTGCTCGGATTCCCTTATAACCCGGTATTTTCGTGATCTACTTGATGAGAACAATCCGCTGGTATAGTTAGTTCGAATTCGAAAAAAAAAAAATTTTCTGAAAAAAATCCAAACGGTGGGGTATACCCGAAAAATGAAAAAACCCAAACTTTGAAGGTCGATATCTCGGCTTCTATGAGAGCTATCGGGAAAATTCCAACGGTTTTGTTTTAGCTTCGTCGTTTTGAATCCAACGAGACCATCCTCAAGGTCGTAGCTTTTACGATAGCCGAGATATGGCATTTTTGATGCCCATTTTTGGCCTCAAAAACGAGGTCGAAAAAATACTCGATTTCTTAGTTCTGCTCGGATTCCCTTATAACCCGGTATTTTCGTGATCTACTTGATGAGAACAATCCGCTGGTATAGTTAGTTCGAATTCGAAAAAAAAATTTTTTTCTGAAAAAAATCCAAACGGTGGGGTATACCCGAAAAATGAAAAAACCCAAACTTTGAAGGTCGATATCTCGGCTTCTATGAGAGCTATCGGGAAAATTCCAACGGTTTTGTTTTAGTTTCGTCGTTTTGAATCCAACGAGGCCATCCTCAAGGTCGTAGCTTTTACGATAGCCGAGATATGGCATTTTTGATGCCCATTTTTGGCCTCAAAAACGAGGTCGAAAAAATACTCGATTTCTTAGTTCTGCTCGGATTCCCTTATAACCCGGTATTTTCGTGATCTACTTGATGAGAACAATCCGCTGGTATAGTTAGTTCGAATTCGAAAAAAAAAAATTTTTCTGAAAAAAATCCAAACGGTGGGGTATACCCGAAAAATGAAAAAACCCAAACTTTGAAGGTCGATATCTCGGCTTCTATGAGAGCTATCGGGAAAATTCCAACGGTTTTGTTTTAGTTTCGTCGTTTTGAATCCAACGAGACCATCCTCAAGGTCGTAGCTTTTACGATAGCCGAGATATGGCATTTTTGATGCCCATTTTTGGCCTCAAAAACGAGGTCGAAAAAATACTCGATTTCTTAGTTCTGCTCGGATTCCCTTATAACCCGGTATTTTCGTGATCTACTTGATGAGAACAATCCGCTGGTATAGTTAGTTCGAATTCGAAAAAAAAATTTTTTTCTGAAAAAAATCCAAACGGTGGGGTATACCCGAAAAATGAAAAAACCCAAACTTTGAAGGTCGATATCTCGGCTTCTATGAGAGCTATCGGGAAAATTCCAACGGTTTTGTTTTAGTTTCGTCGTTTTGAATCCAACGAGACCATCCTCAAGGTCGTAGCTTTTACGATAGCCGAGATATGGCATTTTTGATGCCCATTTTCGGCCTTAAAAACGAGGTCAAAAAAGTGACAATTTCCGAATTTTCAAGAAGCTCTCATTCCCTTATTTCTGATCGAATCCTATTATAATCCGGTATTTTCGTGATCTACTTGATGAGTACAACCCGCTGGTATAGTTAGTTCGAATTCGAAAAAAACAAAAATCTGAAAAAAATCCAAACGGGGGGGTATACCCGAAAAATGAAAAAACCCAAACTTTGAAGGTCGATATCTCGGCTTCTATGAGAGCTATCGGGAAAATTCCAACGGTTATGTCTTAGTTTCGTCGTTCTGAATCCAACGAAACAATCCGCAAGGTCGTAGCTTTTACGATAGCCGAGATATGGCATTTTTGATTCCCATTTTTGGCCTCCAAAACGAGGTCGAAAAAATACTCGATTTCTTAGTTCTGCTCGGATTCCCTTATAACCCGGTATTTTCGTGATCTACTTGATGAGAACAACCCGCTGGTATAGTTAGTTCGAATTCGAAAAAAAAAAAATTCTGAAAAAAATCCAAACAGGGGGGTATACCCGAAAAATGAAAAAACCCAAACTTTGAAGGTCGATGTCTCGGCTTCTATGAGGGCTATCGGGAAAATTCCAACGGTTTTGTTTTAGTTTCGTCGTTTTGAATCCAACGAGACCATCCGCAAGGTCGTAGCTTTTACGATAGCCGAGATATGGCATTTTTGATGCCCATTTTTGGCCTCAAAAACGAGGTCAAAAAAGTGACAATTTCCGAATATTCAAAAAGGTCTCATTCCCTTATTTCTGATCGAATCCTGTTATAACCCGGTATTTTCGTGATCTACTTGATGAGAACAATCCGCTGGTATAGTTAGTTCGAATTCGAAAAAAAAAAATTTTTCTGAAAAAATCCAAACGGTGGGGTATACCCGAAAAATGAAAAAACCCAAACTTTGAAGGTCGATATCTCGGCTTCTATGAGAGCTATAGGGAAAATTCCAACGGTTTTGTTTTAGTTTCGTCGTTTTGAATCCAACGAGACCATCCTCAAGGTCGTAGCTTTTACGATAGCCGAGATATGGCATTTTTGATGCCCATTTTTGGCCTCAAAAACGAGGTCGAAAAAATACTCGATTTCTTAGTTCTGCTCGGATTCCCTTATAACCCGGTATTTTCGTGATCTACTTGATGAGAACAATCCGCTGGTATAGTTAGTTCGAATTCGAAAAAAAAAATTTTTTCTGAAAAAAATCCAAACGGTGGGGTATACCCGAAAAATGAAAAAACCCAAACTTTGAAGGTCGATATCTCGGCTTCTATGAGAGCTATCGGGAAAATTCCAACGGTTTTGTTTTAGTTTCGTCGTTTTGAATCCAACGAGGCCATCCTCAAGGTCGTAGCTTTTACGATAGCCGAGATATGGCATTTTTGATTCCCATTTTTGGCCTCCAAAACGAGGTCGAAAAAATACTCGATTTCTTAGTTCTGCTCGGATTCCCTTATAACCCGGTATTTTCGTGATCTACTTGATGAGAACAACCCGCTGGTATAGTTAGTTCGAATTCGAAAAAAAAAAAATTCTGAAAAAAATCCAAACGGGGGGGTATACCCGAAAAATGAAAAAACCCAAACTTTGAAGGTCGATGTCTCGGCTTCTATGAGGGCTATCGGGAAAATTCCAACGGTTTTGTTTTAGCTTCGTCGTTTTGAATCCAACGAGACCATCCGCAAGGTCGTAGCTTTTACGATAGCCGAGATATGGCATTTTTGATGCCCATTTTTGGCCTCAAAAACGAGGTCAAAAAAGTGACAATTTCCGAATATTCAAAAAGGTCTCATTCCCTTATTTCTGATCGAATCCTGTTATAACCCGGTATTTTCGTGATCTACTTGATGAGAACAATCCGCTGGTATAGTTAGTTCGAATTCGAAAAAAAAAAATTTTTCTGAAAAAAATCCAAACGGTGGGGTATACCCGAAAAATGAAAAAACCCAAACTTTGAAGGTTGATATCTCGGCTTCTATGAGGGCTATCGGGAAAATTCCAACGGTTTTGTTTTAGCTTCGTCGTTTTGAATCCAACGAGACCATCCGCAAGGTCGTAGCTTTTACGATAGCCGAGATATGGCATTTTTGATGCCCATTTTTGGCCTCAAAAACGAGGTCAAAAAAGTGACAATTTCCGAATATTCAAAAAGGTCTCATTCCCTTATTTCTGATCGAATCCTGTTATAACCCGGTATTTTCGTGATCTACTTGATGAGAACAATCCGCTGGTATAGTTAGTTCGAATTCGAAAAAAAAAAATTTTTCTGAAAAAATCCAAACGGTGGGGTATACCCGAAAAATGAAAAAACCCAAACTTTGAAGGTCGATATCTCGGCTTCTATGAGAGCTATAGGGAAAATTCCAACGGTTTTGTTTTAGTTTCGTCGTTTTGAATCCAACGAGACCATCCTCAAGGTCGTAGCTTTTACGATAGCCGAGATATGGCATTTTTGATGCCCATTTTTGGCCTCAAAAACGAGGTCGAAAAAATACTCGATTTCTTAGTTCTGCTCGGATTCCCTTATAACCCGGTATTTTCGTGATCTACTTGATGAGAACAATCCGCTGGTATAGTTAGTTCGAATTCGAAAAAAAAAAATTTTTCTGAAAAAAATCCAAACGGTGGGGTATACCCGAAAAATGAAAAAACCCAAACTTTGAAGGTCGATATCTCGGCTTCTATGAGAGCTATCGGGAAAATTCCAACGGTTTTGTTTTAGTTTCGTCGTTTTGAATCCAACGAGACCATCCTCAAGGTCGTAGCTTTTACGATAGCCGAGATATGGCATTTTTGATGCCCATTTTTGGCCTCAAAAACGAGGTCGAAAAAATACTCGATTTCTTAGTTCTGCTCGGATTCCCTTATAACCCGGTATTTTCGTGATCTACTTGATGAGAACAATCCGCTGGTATAGTTAGTTCGAATTCGAAAAAAAAAATTTTTTCTGAAAAAAATCCAAACGGTGGGGTATACCCGAAAAATGAAAAAACCCAAACTTTGAAGGTCGATATCTCGGCTTCTATGAGAGCTATCGGGAAAATTCCAACGGTTTTGTTTTAGTTTCGTCGTTTTGAATCCAACGAGGCCATCCTCAAGGTCGTAGCTTTTACGATAGCCGAGATATGGCATTTTTGATGCCCATTTTTGGCCTCAAAAACGAGGTCGAAAAAATACTCGATTTCTTAGTTCTGCTCGGATTCCCTTATAACCCGGTATTTTCGTGATCTACTTGATGAGAACAATCCGCTGGTATAGTTAGTTCGAATTCGAAAAAAAAATTTTTTTCTGAAAAAAATCCAAACGGTGGGGTATACCCGAAAAATGAAAAAACCCAAACTTTGAAGGTCGATATCTCGGCTTCTATGAGAGCTATCGGGAAAATTCCAACGGTTTTGTTTTAGTTTCGTCGTTTTGAATCCAACGAGACCATCCTCAAGGTCGTAGCTTTTACGATAGCCGAGATATGGCATTTTTGATGCCCATTTTCGGCCTCAAAAACGAGGTCAAAAAAGTGACAATTTCCGAATTTTCAAAAAGGTCTCATTCCCTTATTTCTGATCGAATCCTGTTATAACCCGGTATTTTCGTGATCTACTAGATGAGTACAACCCGCTGGTATAGTTAGTTCGAATTCGAAAAAAAAAAATTTCTGAAAAAAATCCAAACGGGGGGGTATACCCGAAAAATGAAAAAACCCAAACTTTGAAGGTCGATATCTCGGCTTCTATGAGGGCTATCGGGAAAATTCCAACGGTTTGGTTTTAGTTTCGTCGTTTTGAATCCAACGGGACCATCCGCAAGGTCGTAGCTTTTACGATAGCCGAGATATGGCATTTTTGATGCCCATTTTTGGCCTCAAAAACGAGGTCGAAAAAATACTCGATTTCTTAGTTCTGCTCGGATTCCCTTATAACCCGGTATTTTCGTGATCTACTTGATGAGAACAATCCGCTGGTATAGTTAGTTCGAATTCGAAAAAAAAAAATTTTTCTGAAAAAAATCCAAACGGTGGGGTATACCCGAAAAATGAAAAAACCCAAACTTTGAAGGTCGATATCTCGGCTTCTATGAGAGCTATCGGGAAAATTCCAACGGTTTTGTTTTAGTTTCGTCGTTTTGAATCCAACGAGACCATCCTCAAGGTCGTAGCTTTTACGATAGCCGAGATATGGCATTTTTGATGCCCATTTTCGGCCTTAAAAACGAGGTCAAAAAAGTGACAATTTCCGAATTTTCAAGAAGCTCTCATTCCCTTATTTCTGATCGAATCCTATTATAACCCGGTATTTTCGTGATCTACTTGATGAGTACAACCCGCTGGTATAGTTAGTTCGAATTCGAAAAAAAAAAATTTTCTGAAAAAAATCCAAACGGGGGGGTATACCCGAAAAATGTAAAAACCCAAACTTTGAAGGTCGATATCTCGGCTTCTATGAGGGCTATCGGGAAAATTCCAACGGTTTTGTTTTAGCTTCGTCGTTTTGAATCCAACGAGACCATCCGCAAGGTCGTAGCTTTTACGATAGCCGAGATATGGCATTCTTGATGCCCATTTTTGGCCTCAAAAACGAGGTCAAAAAAGTGACAATTTCCGAATATTCAAAAAGGTCTCATTCCCTTATTTCTGATCGAATCCTGTTATAACCCGGTATTTTCGTGATCTACTTGATGAGAACAATCCGCTGGTATAGTTAGTTCGAATTCGAAAAAAAAAATTTTTTCTGAAAAAAATCCAAACGGTGGGGTATACCCGAAAAATGAAAAAACCCAAACTTTGAAGGTCGATATCTCGGCTTCTATGAGGGCTATCGGGAAAATTCCAACGGTTTTGTTTTAGCTTCGTCGTTTTGAATCCAACGAGACCATCCGCAAGGTCGTAGCTTTTACGATAGCCGAGATATGGCATTTTTGATGCCCATTTTTGGCCTCAAAAACGAGGTCAAAAAAGTGACAATTTCCGAATATTCAAAAAGGTCTCATTCCCTTATTTCTGATCGAATCCTGTTATAACCCGGTATTTTCGTGATCTACTTGATGAGAACAATCCGCTGGTATAGTTAGTTCGAATTCGAAAAAAAAATTTTTTCTGAAAAAAATCCAAACGGTGGGGTATACCCGAAAAATGAAAAAACCCAAACTTTGAAGGTCGATATCTCGGCTTCTATGAGGGCTATCGGGAAAATTCCAACGGTTTTGTTTTAGCTTCGTCGTTTTGAATCCAACGAGACCATCCGCAAGGTCGTAGCTTTTACGATAGCCGAGATATGGCATTTTTGATGCCCATTTTTGGCCTCAAAAACGAGGTCAAAAAAGTGACAATTTCCGAATATTCAAAAAGGTCTCATTCCCTTATTTCTGATCGAATCCTGTTATAACCCGGTATTTTCGTGATCTACTTGATGAGAACAATCCGCTGGTATAGTTAGTTCGAATTCGAAAAAAAAAAATTTTTCTGAAAAAATCCAAACGGTGGGGTATACCCGAAAAATGAAAAAACCCAAACTTTGAAGGTCGATATCTCGGCTTCTATGAGAGCTATAGGGAAAATTCCAACGGTTTTGTTTTAGTTTCGTCGTTTTGAATCCAACGAGACCATCCTCAAGGTCGTAGCTTTTACGATAGCCGAGATATGGCATTTTTGATGCCCATTTTTGGCCTCAAAAACGAGGTCGAAAAAATACTCGATTTCTTAGTTCTGCTCGGATTCCCTTATAACCCGGTATTTTCGTGATCTACTTGATGAGAACAATCCGCTGGTATAGTTAGTTCGAATTCGAAAAAAAAAATTTTTTCTGAAAAAAATCCAAACGGTGGGGTATACCCGAAAAATGAAAAAACCCAAACTTTGAAGGTCGATATCTCGGCTTCTATGAGAGCTATCGGGAAAATTCCAACGGTTTTGTTTTAGTTTCGTCGTTTTGAATCAAATCAGTCTCGAGCAAGCATCGGTACCGATAAGACATTGGAATTTATTCACTGATAAGAAGTTGTTTACATTTTTTATTTATACAGTTTGTACTTTTTAAATAAACGACAAGTCCAGGCAACATCGATTGGATTTTTACAACATGAGCGCACCGGGGCATGGTGCTGGCGGCCCCGGCCCATCTGGGAAACAACCCCCAACCAGCAGCAACCCCTCATCTTCTACGTCATCCAAAAGGCAAAAAAATAAAAACAGGGACTCACCAGAGCAACCTAAAGAAAGATCAGCAAGTTCCACCAGCTCTAAAAGGGATAGGTCGCCCGGTAAGTCCCTTTCCCCCCTAACCAAAAAGTCACACTCCCTCCAACTCTTAACTAATGAAAACAGCACACTTAAAAATGAAATTGCTGAACTTCGTAGTTGTTTGAAAGGCATAGAGAGTAAGACTAAGCAACAAAACGAAGTAAATCAAATCCTTAATACCGAAAACAACAAGTTAAATGAAATAAATATGACCCTCAGATTGGATATAGAAAGATTAACTGAAAAAAACTCTCACCTAAATACAAAAATAAACTCTTTAACTACCCAAAATAATGAATTAAGCGACCAGGTTGTCCATCTAAAAGATGAATTGGCAACAATATCTTGTGAAAATGCCAAAATTAAACTTGAAAATCTAACCCTCAAAAATAATATGGACAACCTGGCCACTAATTTTAAAAACCTTGAAATAAAACTAAATCTATTATCCCAGGAAAACATGCATTTGTCAAATAAAGTAAATAATAAAGCGTTTGATTTTAAAAATACCCGCAGCGCAGAGGGAAGCGCACAGGGGGATCCCTTGCCCCTCTCTCCAACCCCCGCTGGGTTTGCCCCCCGGCGTGGTGTGGAGACTGAGGATGAGGGTCCCTCAACTTCTTTCCCCCCTGGGACTGAAGTCAACCACCCACCCCAAAATCCCACCCCTATTTTTCACCCCCAAAACCCACCCCCAACACAAATGGAGACAGACTTTCCCCCTCTAAAACAACCACCAAAAACCCTCCCCTTAAATCCACCCCCCTTACAAAGCCACCCCTCTACTTCTCGTCCTCAACCCTCCAAACCCACCCGTCCAGACACCCGTTCAATCCCACCCGTAATCCTACGCACCACCACCAACTGGGTGCGAACGCATTCTTGGTTAATGCAAGAAAAAATCACTTTTGATAAGATCACTAACCACCGTCTCGGACTGGCCCTGTACCCTCGTACCTCCCTGGACCACCGCAAAACCACCAAGACCCTTAGGGACCACAACCTAGAATATCACTCTTATTTCCTAGAAGAAGATAGGAAACTGATTGTGGTTGCTAAGGGTTTGGACAATAGAATGACCCTTGAAGAGATCACGGAAGACCTGAGGGCAAAAGGGTTCGATCCGGAAGAGGTGGGATGGCTCAGGGCCGGGCCCAGAAGAAACATCATCACCAACATCCTAAGATTCCTCGTCCCAAACTCCCAATCCCACATCTATACAGTCCAAGAAATAAACTGTATCAGAGTCAAAATTGAACAGTTGGACACTTCCAAAAACAAACAAATTTCGCAGTGCCAGAGATGTCTCGAATGGGGGCATTCCCTGCAGAATTGTGCTGCAAAGCCAAAATGCAGGAAGTGCGGGGGAGAGCACATCTCCAGCACATGCGAAAATCCTATCCCAGAATCCCAAGAACGCCCTAAATGTTGTAATTGCGGTGGAGAGCACTCACCCAAGTACTTCCGATGTCCCAAAAATCCCAACTTTATCAATTATCAAAAACAGTCCTACGCTCAAGCGATAAATTCTCGCCAAAATCCCATCCCTCCAGCTCATCCCAACTCTATCCAAAATCCCCAAGTCACCCAAAAAACTGCACCCCAAACACAACCTAGAACCCTCAATCCTTTATTGCAATTAATCCCTTTAACTGAAAATCCTGAAATCCTAAACCAAAAAATAGACATAATCCTAAACACCCTTATTAATAAAATTTCTGCCAACCCTCTCCTAAAAACCCTTTTTACCTAAACCCTTTCCCTAACTCAAAAGATGCAGGACGAAAACTCGGACACAAACATCCACCAACTGTCTATTCTGTCATGGAACGCCAACTCGGTCTTTCCTAAAAGATTTGAGTTGGCTGATTTCATGACAGAAAATGACATTGACATAGTTCTTCTGCAAGAAACTATGCTCAGACCCCACACAAACTGGACTATAACTAACTATAACATTTACAGAACAGACAGACCCTCGGACAGACAAGGGGGCGGCACAGCCATCCTAATTAAATCCAAAATTCCTCACCAAATCGCACAAAATCCTGATACCTTCCCCTATATTGAAAACACCTCCATTTCAATCAAATTTGCCAACAAAACACTAAAAATCATTTCCGTTTATAGACCACCCAAACAACCTTTCTCCGCAGAAATCCTTGATTCTCTCCTTCATCATCCCTCTAATCCTATCCTACTGGCCGGTGATTTCAATGCAAAATCCACATCGTGGGGTTGCAGAAGAAATAACCAGGCCGGTAAAACCCTCCTCGAATACTCCCAGTCCAATCTTATAACTATCCATGCACCTCCAGAACCCACCCATGACCATTATAACGGTCAAGATATCCTTGATCTAGCCATTACCAAAAACCTTCCCCACAATATTCAAATCAAAAACTGTGATGACCTATCTACCTCCGATCATTCCCCCATAATTATTACCCTTTCCAACCTGCTTATTCCCATTTCTCTCCCCACAAAAAGAATCACTAATTGGACCCGTTTTAATAATATTCTTAAAGAAATCCCCCCCATAAACAACCCTCTGAGCCCCTCCCAGATAAACAAAAGTATCCTTTCTTTGTCAAATAACATCCTTTCTGCACTAGAAAGCTCATCCTCAATAATCCCCATCCCACAAAAAAATCCCCACGCCCTCCCCCACAACATCAAGTCCCTCATTAAAAAAAGAAACCGTTTAATGAAAATGTACCGAGAATTCCTAGACCCATCCAAAAAAACAGAAGCCAAACTCCTATCTAAAACTATCCTTTCCCTTATCCTGGAGCATAGAAATCAAAACTGGACCCAATTCCTCTCTGAAGTCGATGTTGAAAAATCCCATTCCCAATATTGGCGCCTCACAAAGTCCCTCCGGGGTAAAACAAAAACCCTCATCCCCCCCATTCACAGTCCCCATCATGGAATTGTGTACACGACGGAAGAAAAAGCACTAGCCTTTGCAGACTCCCTCGAGTCACAATTCCAGCTAAACCCCATCCCCCCATCCCTTTATGATCATGAACTGACCATAGAGAAAACACACCGTCAAATTTCCCGTACACCAATAGATCCCAGCTGCCCCATAAACCCAGCTACCTTAGAAGACCTAAAAAACATCATTTACAACCTAAAACCTAAAAAATCCCCCGGCATCGACTCCATTTCCAATAAAATGATTAAAAACCTTCCCGATAACATCCTTCTCTCCCTCCTAAATATTTATAACAACTCCCTAAAACACTGTTATTTCCCATCTCCCTGGAAATCGGCATCGGTAATTGTTATTCCCAAACCCGGCAAAAACCTAACTTTTCCTCAAAACTGGCGCCCCATAAGCCTTCTGCCCACAATGGGCAAAATCCTTGAAAAAATAATCCTATCCCATATTGAATCCTTTTTAACTTCCCATCCAATTATCCCGGTAGAGCAATGTGGCTTTGTAAAAGGGCTCTCCACGGTTCACCAACTGTGCAGAGTCCAGCAAAGCCTCATTGACTCCCTAAATCGGACCCATTCCACCCTCATGCTAGCGCTGGACGTTGAAAAAGCGTTCGACCGTGTCTGGCATGAGGGCCTAATCCACAAAATGCACTCCTTTAAATTCCCTTTAAACATCACCAAAATTATCCTCTCCTTCCTAAAAAATCGGTCCTTTCAGGTTAAAATAAACAATATTCACTCCCCCACCCGCAATATTAATGCAGGGGTTCCTCAAGGTTCACCACTGTCCCCTATCCTATATTTATTTATTTATTTATTTATTTATTTATTTATTTATTTACACCACTTCACAGAATAAATTCCAATTAATGAGTGGGAAAATTACAACAATAAATTACAAAACATAGGTATCTTAAGAAAATCAAAAAGAATACAATATTATCAATAATTACAAGCAAATGGTATTAAAAGAAATATAGACAAAGTAAATTAAAGGTAAAACATCTAGGAAAAGTGTACCCTTTTAATTTCCGACAAACTGCAATTAAAGATGTCACACTGATCCAGAACAGAGTCATGTATGTTACATGCTCTGCGCAGAGGAGAAAATTTACAAATGTTGGTTCTAGGTCTTGATAGGTAAAAAGTTGATGTATTCCTTGCTGATATGCGAGGCACATGAAAATTTAGTTGCTGCAATAGATCTGGTGAATCAATAATATTATTTACCAACTTAAATAAAAATTGCAAATCAGCGGATTTTCGCCGATCCTCCAGCAAAGCAAACGAAAATCTTTCCAATAAACGCTGATGTGGGAAACCAATTTCTGGGTACACTCCGTCACTCTTGTACCAAAGATATTTGAGAAATTTTCGTTGAATATTTTCAAGTTCATGAATATGATTTGTATAATATGGTGACCAAACTTGGGATGCATATTCCAATATTGATCTGACATAAGAAAAGTACAGAATTTTTAGACTAAGAACATTATTAAAATTTTGCGAGTTCCTGATGATATATCCCAACATTCTATAACTGCGCTTGACAATATCTAAAATATGCGGTTGAAAAGAGAAAGAGCTGTCAAAGATCACCCCTAAATCTCTAAATTCAGTTGATCTAGGCAGAATAACATCATCTATGGTATAGTTGTAAGTAATGAAGTTTTTCTTTAAGCCAAATGAGACAACATTACATTTAGCCGCATTAAGGGGTAGATTATTATTTTTACACCATGTATTCAAAAGACTTAAATTATTTTGTAGCCGCTCACAATCCAAAATAGAGTCAATTCTAATATATAGTTTATTGTCATCTGCGTACAGCAGGCTATTAACATCAAGTTGGTCAGATATTGTATTAATGAATGAGTTGAAAAGAAGTGGTCCCAGAATTGAGCCCTGTGGGACTCCGGAAGTGGCAACTATCTGCACCGAACTACGACCAAAACATTCCACGTGTTGTGGTCGCTCGGTAAGATAGGACTGTAAAAGATTTGACAAAGAAGAAGAAAATCCATAATATAGGTCGAAATTATTAATGAGAATGTTGTGGTCTAGTCGGTCAAATGCTTTTGAAAAGTCTGTATAAATAACATCGACTTGAGAGTTTGCATTTATTGATTCGGTGATATATTCTGTAAGAGAAATCAAATTTGTAGTGGTAGATCTACCTTTCATGAATCCATGTTGTCGAGTATTTATAAGACTCCCCACTTTAGGATATAAAGCAGAATGAAGTGCGCGCTCAAAACATTTGGAGAAGTTATTTATTATTGTGATAGGCCGGTAATTTTCAACCATGTTTTTGTCATTCTTTTTATGTATGGGAACAATTTTAGACGACTTCCAAAGATCAGGAAAACATTCTTGTTTAAGGGCCAAGTTAAAAAGAATTGTTAATGGTTTTGCAAAAACATGTCTACAGTCTGATAAAAGAAATGCGGGTATTTTGTCAGGTCCAACTATCGGTGTGGGTTTTATAGTTTTTAAAGCACTTAATACCTCGTTTTCAGTAAATCTAGTTATGGTTATGCACTCCGGGTACGGTGTCTGAATATTATTAGAGTTAGAGGCTTGAGGTGAACTAAAAGTCGTGTATGAGCTCCGAAAGAAAGCTGCAAATGCATCAGTAATACTCTGCGGATCCGATAACAAAGTTCCTTGTTGATCAAACATATTTTGGGGCAGGGAGTTATTTTTTTGTGAACTCCGAATTAACTTCCAAAAGTTATTAGGCTGCGAGTTTAAATCATTCTCAAGTCTCGCACAGTATTGTTTGTATGACAGCTCAACATTTCTTTTTATTTTAGAACGCAATTCTCGAAAATTTATTAAATCTTGTTGAAAATGAAAGCGTCTAAATTTTATCCAAAATTTATGTTTTTGTTTTATGTCTCTTACTATTTCAAAAGAAAACCAGGGCGGGTAGGTACGAGCTCTTTTTGCAGTTTTCGGAACATACATATCAAGACAAGAATAAATCTTCAGATAGAAAATGTTCATAGCAGTATTAACATTTTTAACCGCTTCCAAATCACTCCAATCAACTCTAAGAAAACTGTCATATAACAATCTGAGGTCAGCTTTTTTAAAGTTATAAAAAATATTATCTATTTTACAGTTATTAAACTTTTTGTCAGGGGTATAATTGAACCTTATAAATAACGAAGGATGGATAGCTTCCTCGTCAACCAAGAAGTCGTAGCATCGCTCCACAGTACAGAATTGAGGCTCTGATGTAATGACCAGATCCAATAATTTACCTTGAGAATTTTTAATAAAATTTACCTGATTCCAGTCAAAAAAGTTTAAAGTATAAATAATCTGGTTTAATCTGTTGGATGATAATGAATTTTCCGAATAATTAATATACTCAGGTATATTAAAGTCTCCTAGCAAAATTATTTTTGAGTTGAAAAGATAGGTTAAAGAAGATAAGTATTCAAAAATATTTTCATATATATCAGCATTAAGTCCGGGTGGTATGTATATTAAAATAACATATACATAAGAGTGCTCAAATATAATTTTTATACCTATGATTTCAATAATATTTTTAAGGTTATAAGAAAGCGCCAAGTTTAACTTTACCACCGAAAATGACTGCTTTACTGCTAATGCCACCCCCCCGCCCCTCTTCTCGGACATCTCTGCATAGTTTCTATCGCAGCGGTAGACAGAGTACGCATTCGGAAAAAGTTCCGAGCTATAAATCCCATCATTCAGCCAAGTCTCGGCCAAAGCAATAACGTCAAAATTGCATGTTAAAAGAGAATTGTAAAGTACTTTTGTTTTCGAGCGAAGTCCTCTAACGTTTTGATAACAGATGCGAAGGTCATTGCAACGACCATGCTGCCGAGACTCGACTGAATGCGAGCCGCAGGAACCACGAGAGAGAGGGCAGGCGGTTTCACCTTGCAGGCTGGGGGAAACCAATAAAGTTGGTTGCTACAGAGTGGACCCAAAAATATCGGACTTGAATTTGCTATTAGATTGTTTGTATGCATAGCAAGCAAAATGGTCCCAAGCAGCGTGATTGATTTCAATATTCAATTTATATTTATTTTTTAAAGACTCGCAATTAGCACACTTATAATTTTTTTTATCTGCTGCTTTTAATGTGCACATTCTAACTTCATGTGCGCCTGCGCAAAGAGGACAAACGACGTTACCTTGGCAAAACTTCACTGAATGACCAAGAACATTGCATCTAAAACAGCGTGTTATTGATGTGGAGTCATAAATGTTGCAATTGTCAAGACCCACAACAATTCTTTTTTGATCAATTAGCTTTTTAAAAGTAAAAGTATCTAAACGTAAAGTAGCCTGAAATATAGTTTTCATTTATATAACATTTACCAAGCCGATTTACCAAAAACTCCCCAAACACAATTAGCCCTATACGCCGATGACACCTTGATCTATGCATCCTCAAAAAATCTTAAAACAATCCACTCCTATATCCAATCCCATATGAATCTTATCGCTGAGTGGTCTTGCCGATGGAGGATCAAAGTCAACGCAGATAAAACTGAAGCGATTTTGGTCTCCCGGAGGCGAGACCGCTCAATCCCTCCTATAAAAATCCATAACTCCCCGGTCCCATATAAAAATCAAATCAAATATTTGGGCTTCTACCTCGACCACAAAATATCCCTAAAACCCCATATAACAAAAACCCTCTCCATCGTTAACAGTTCCTTTAATGAACTTTATCCCCTATTAAACAAAAAAAGCCCCTTCTCCCTTAAAAATAAATTACTCCTTTATACCCAAATTATAAGACCTAAACTCCTTTACGCCGCCCCATTGTTCATAAACTGCCCCAAGACCCACCTACAAAAGCTTCAAGTTTTTCAAAACAAAATATTAAGAATAATTACTGACGCCCCATGGTTCATTAGAACCGCCGACCTACACGTAGACCTAAACTTAGACACGATAAAACAACACCTAATAAAGACCCATACGAAATTCAAAGACAAACTCACAATCAACAGTGATAGTTCTATAACGAACTTCCTAATAAAACCCAGACCAGACAAAGCATCTTTTGAGAATCTTTTTCAATACCAATGCCCACTACAAGCTCCTCCCATCCATCTTCCATCCTAAACTCCGCCCCTCACCATCAGCACCTCAGTCCCGGATACAATCGACGCGCTAATTTACCTACCGCGCTTAACGGTCCGAACAGCCATCGGACCGCATAAAACAAATGCACAGTTTGCCGCGGATATGAATTGAGCTCTCTCAACGTAAACACCACAGACGCATGAATCTTTTTGCTTATTCTAATAAAAGCCGTTAATAAATAGTATTGTTAACTAAATAAATATAATAGATCATAAATTAATATAAAATAATATAAAATAAAAATAAAATAAAATAATATAAAATAAAATTTTTAAAATAAAACAAATAAAATAAAAAGTATTGCTCTCTTGCCCTTAAACAGCTGCGAAGGCAGTAACCCGGCCTTCGCACCCCAATCCTTCCACACACACACCTCTCCCGCCCTCTCCATTGTCATTCCTGTCTCTCCCCCTATCCCCCTTTGCTCAGGAAGCAGAGCCATAAACAAAAAGATGCCTGCCTAAAGTCCATTAGCTGACATGTGACAGCAAGCCACGAAAAGGGCAACACCCATGCCAGGGTACGCCCGGTTGCAATGCCATGAAGAAGAAGTCGTTTTGAATCCAACGAGGCCATCCTCAAGGTCGTAGCTTTTACGATAGCCGAGATATGGCATTTTTGATGCCCATTTTTGGCCTCAAAAACGAGGTCGAAAAAATACTCGATTTCTTAGTTCTGCTCGGATTCCCTTATAACCCGGTATTTTCGTGATCTACTTGATGAGAACAATCCGCTGGTATAGTTAGTTCGAATTCGAAAAAAAAATTTTTTTCTGAAAAAAATCCAAACGGTGGGGTATACCCGAAAAATGAAAAAACCCAAACTTTGAAGGTCGATATCTCGGCTTCTATGAGAGCTATCGGGAAAATTCCAACGGTTTTGTTTTAGTTTCGTCGTTTTGAATCCAACGAGACCATCCTCAAGGTCGTAGCTTTTACGATAGCCGAGATATGGCATTTTTGATGCCCATTTTCGGCCTCAAAAACGAGGTCAAAAAAGTGACAATTTCCGAATTTTCAAAAAGGTCTCATTCCCTTATTTCTGATCGAATCCTGTTATAACCCGGTATTTTCGTGATCTACTAGATGAGTACAACCCGCTGGTATAGTTAGTTCGAATTCGAAAAAAAAAAATTTCTGAAAAAAATCCAAACGGGGGGGTATACCCGAAAAATGAAAAAACCCAAACTTTGAAGGTCGATATCTCGGCTTCTATGAGGGCTATCGGGAAAATTCCAACGGTTTGGTTTTAGTTTCGTCGTTTTGAATCCAACGGGACCATCCGCAAGGTCGTAGCTTTTACGATAGCCGAGATATGGCATTTTTGATGCCCATTTTCGGCCTCAAAAACGAGGTCAAAAAAGTGACAATTTCCGAATTTTCAAGAAGCTCTCATTCCCTTATTTCTGATCGAATCCTATTATAACCCGGTATTTTCGTGATCTACTTGATGAGAACAACCCGCTGGTATAGTTAGTTCGAATTCGAAAAAAAAAAAAATTCTGAAAAAAAATCGAAACGGGGGGGTATACCCGAAAAATGAAAAAACCCAAACTTTGAAGGTCGATGTCTCGGCTTCTATGAGGGCTATCGGGAAAATTCCAACGGTTTGGTTTTAGTTTCGTCGTTTTGAATCCAACGGGACCATCCGCAAGGTCGTAGCTTTTACGATAGCCGAGATATGGCATTTTTGATGCCCATTTTCGGCCTTAAAAACGAGGTCAAAAAAGTGACAATTTCCGAATTTTCAAGAAGCTCTCATTCCCTTATTTCTGATCGAATCCTATTATAACCCGGTATTTTCGTGATCTACTTGATGAGTACAACCCGCTGGTATAGTTAGTTCGAATTCGAAAAAAAAAATTCTGAAAAAAACCCAAACGGGGGGGTATACCCGAAAAATGAAAAAACCCAAACTTTGAAGGTCAATATCTCGGCTTCTATGAGAGCTATCGGGAAAATTCCAACGGTTTTGTCTTAGTTTCGTCGTTCTGAATCCAACGAGACAATCCGCAAGGTCGTAGCTTTTACGATATCCGAGATATGGCATTTTTGATACCCATTTTTGGCCTCAAAAACGAGGTCGAAAAAATACTCGATTTCTTAGTTCTGCTCGGATTTCCTTATAACCCGGTATTTTCGTGATCTACTAGATGAGTACAACCCGCTGGTATAGTTAGTTCGAATTCGAAAAAAAAAAATTTTCTGAAAAAAATCCAAACGGGGGGGTATACCCGAAAAATGTAAAAACCCAAACTTTGAAGGTCGATATCTCGGCTTCTATGAGAGCTATCGAGAAAATTTCCAACAGTTTTGTCTTAGTTTCGTCGTTCTGAATCCAACGAGACAATCCGCAAGGTCGTAGCTTTTACGATAGCCGAGATATGGCATTTTTGATGCCCATTTTTGGCCTCAAAAACGAGGTCAAAAAAATACTCGATTTCTTAGTTCTGCTCGGATTCCCTTATAACCCGGTATTTTCGTGATCTACTTGATGAGAACAATCCGCTGGTATAGTTAGTTCGAATTCGAAAAAAAAAAATTTTTCTGAAAAAAATCCAAACGGTGGGGTATACCCGAAAAATGAAAAAACCCAAACTTTGAAGGTCGATATCTCGGCTTCTATGAGAGCTATCGGGAAAATTCCAACGGTTTTGTTTTAGTTTCGTCGTTTTGAATCCAACGAGACCATCCTCAAGGTCGTAGCTTTTACGATAGCCGAGATATGGCATTTTTGATGCCCATTTTTGGCCTCAAAAACGAGGTCGAAAAAATACTCGATTTCTTAGTTCTGCTCGGATTCCCTTATAACCCGGTATTTTCGTGATCTACTTGATGAGAACAATCCGCTGGTATAGTTAGTTCGAATTCGAAAAAAAAATTTTTTTCTGAAAAAAATCCAAACGGTGGGGTATACCCGAAAAATGAAAAAACCCAAACTTTGAAGGTCGATATCTCGGCTTCTATGAGAGCTTTCGGGAAAATTCCAACGGTTTTGTTTTAGTTTCGTCGTTTTGAATCCAACGAGACCATCCTCAAGGTCGTAGCTTTTACGATAGCCGAGATATGGCATTTTTGATGCCCATTTTCGGCCTTAAAAACGAGGTCAAAAAAGTGACAATTTCCGAATTTTCAAGAAGCTCTCATTCCCTTATTTCTGATCGAATCCTATTATAATCCGGTATTTTCGTGATCTACTTGATGAGTACAACCCGCTGGTATAGTTAGTTCGAATTCGAAAAAAAAAAAATTCTGAAAAAAATCCAAACGGGGGGGTATACCCGAAAAATGAAAAAACCCAAACTTTGAAGGTCGATATCTCGGCTTCTATGAGAGCTATCGGGAAAATTCCAACGGTTATGTCTTAGTTTCGTCGTTCTGAATCCAACGAAACAATCCGCAAGGTCGTAGCTTTTACGATAGCCGAGATATGGCATTTTTGATTCCCATTTTTGGCCTCCAAAACGAGGTCGAAAAAATACTCGATTTCTTAGTTCTGCTCGGATTCCCTTATAACCCGGTATTTTCGTGATCTACTTGATGAGAACAACCCGCTGGTATAGTTAGTTCGAATTCGAAAAAAAAAAAATTCTGAAAAAAATCCAAACGGGGGGGTATACCCGAAAAATGAAAAAACCCAAACTTTGAAGGTCGATGTCTCGGCTTCTATGAGGGCTATCGGGAAAATTCCAACGGTTTTGTTTTAGCTTCGTCGTTTTGAATCCAACGAGACCATCCGCAAGGTCGTAGCTTTTACGATAGCCGAGATATGGCATTTTTGATGCCCATTTTTGGCCTCAAAAACGAGGTCAAAAAAGTGACAATTTCCGAATATTCAAAAAGGTCTCATTCCCTTATTTCTGATCGAATCCTGTTATAACCCGGTATTTTCGTGATCTACTTGATGAGAACAATCCGCTGGTATAGTTAGTTCGAATTCGAAAAAAAAAATTTTTTCTGAAAAAAATCCAAACGGTGGGGTATACCCGAAAAATGAAAAAACCCAAACTTTGAAGGTCGATATCTCGGCTTCTATGAGGGCTATCGGGAAAATTCCAACGGTTTTGTTTTAGCTTCGTCGTTTTGAATCCAACGAGACCATCCGCAAGGTCGTAGCTTTTACGATAGCCGAGATATGGCATTTTTGATGCCCATTTTTGGCCTCAAAAACGAGGTCAAAAAAGTGACAATTTCCGAATATTCAAAAAGGTCTCATTCCCTTATTTCTGATCGAATCCTGTTATAACCCGGTATTTTCGTGATCTACTTGATGAGAACAATCCGCTGGTATAGTTAGTTCGAATTCGAAAAAAAAAAATTTTTCTGAAAAAATCCAAACGGTGGGGTATACCCGAAAAATGAAAAAACCCAAGCTTTGAAGGTCGATATCTCGGCTTCTATGAGAGCTATAGGGAAAATTCCAACGGTTTTGTTTTAGTTTCGTCGTTTTGAATCCAACGAGACCATCCTCAAGGTCGTAGCTTTTACGATAGCCGAGATATGGCATTTTTGATGCCCATTTTTGGCCTCAAAAACGAGGTCGAAAAAATACTCGATTTCTTAGTTCTGCTCGGATTCCCTTATAACCCGGTATTTTCGTGATCTACTTGATGAGAACAATCCGCTGGTATAGTTAGTTCGAATTCGAAAAAAAAAAATTTTTCTGAAAAAAATCCAAACGGTGGGGTATACCCAAAAAATGAAAAAACCCAAACTTTGAAAGTCGATATCTCGGCTTCTATGAGAGCTATCGGGAAAATTCCAACGGTTTTGTTTTAGTTTCGTCGTTTTGAATCCAACGAGACCATCCCCAAGGTCGTAGCTTTTACGATAGCCGAGATATGGCATTTTTGATGCCCATTTTTGGCCTCAAAAACGAGGTCGAAAAAATACTCGATTTCTTAGTTCTGCTCGGATTCCCTTATAACCCGGTATTTTCGTGATCTACTTGATGAGAACAATCCGCTGGTATAGTTAGTTCGAATTCGAAAAAAAAAATTTTTTCTGAAAAAAATCCAAACGGTGGGGTATACCCGAAAAATGAAAAAACCCAAACTTTGAAGGTCGATATCTCGGCTTCTATGAGAGCTATCGGGAAAATTCCAACGGTTTTGTTTTAGTTTCGTCGTTTTGAATCCAACGAGACCATCCTCAAGGTCGTAGCTTTTACGATAGCCGAGATATGGCATTTTTGATGCCCATTTTCGGCCTCAAAAACGAGGTCAAAAAAGTGACAATTTCCGAATTTTCAAGAAGCTCTCATTCCCTTATTTCTGATCGAATCCTATTATAACCCGGTATTTTCGTGATCTACTTGATGAGAACAACCCGCTGGTATAGTTAGTTCGAATTCGAAAAAAAAAAATTCTGAAAAAAAATCGAAACGGGGGGGTATACCCGAAAAATGAAAAAACCCAAACTTTGAAGGTCGATGTCTCGGCTTCTATGAGGGCTATCGGGAAAATTCCAACGGTTTGGTTTTAGTTTCGTCGTTTTGAATCCAACGGGACCATCCGCAAGGTCGTAGCTTTTACGATAGCCGAGATATGGCATTTTTGATGCCCATTTTTGGCCTCAAAAACGAGGTCGAAAAAATACTCGATTTCTTAGTTCTGCTCGGATTCCCTTATAACCCGGTATTTTCGTGATCTACTTGATGAGAACAATCCGCTGGTATAGTTAGTTCGAATTCGAAAAAAAAAAATTTTTCTGAAAAAAATCCAAACGGTGGGGTATACCCGAAAAATGAAAAAACCCAAACTTTGAAGGTCGATATCTCGGCTTCTATGAGAGCTATCGGGAAAATTCCAACGGTTTTGTTTTAGTTTCGTCGTTTTGAATCCAACGAGACCATCCTCAAGGTCGTAGCTTTTACGATAGCCGAGATATGGCATTTTTGATGCCCATTTTCGGCCTTAAAAACGAGGTCAAAAAAGTGACAATTTCCGAATTTTCAAGAAGCTCTCATTCCCTTATTTCTGATCGAATCCTATTATAATCCGGTATTTTCGTGATCTACTTGATGAGTACAACCCGCTGGTATAGTTAGTTCGAATTCGAAAAAAAAAAAATTCTGAAAAAAATCCAAACGGGGGGGTATACCCGAAAAATGAAAAAACCCAAACTTTGAAGGTCGATATCTCGGCTTCTATGAGAGCTATCGGGAAAATTCCAACGGTTATGTCTTAGTTTCGTCGTTCTGAATCCAACGAAACAATCCGCAAGGTCGTAGCTTTTACGATAGCCGAGATATGGCATTTTTGATTCCCATTTTTGGCCTCCAAAACGAGGTCGAAAAAATACTCGATTTCTTAGTTCTGCTCGGATTCCCTTATAACCCGGTATTTTCGTGATCTACTTGATGAGAACAACCCGCTGGTATAGTTAGTTCGAATTCGAAAAAAAAAAAATTCTGAAAAAAATCCAAACGGGGGGGTATACCCGAAAAATGAAAAAACCCAAACTTTGAAGGTCGATGTCTCGGCTTCTATGAGGGCTATCGGGAAAATTCCAACGGTTTTGTTTTAGCTTCGTCGTTTTGAATCCAACGAGACCATCCGCAAGGTCGTAGCTTTTACGATAGCCGAGATATGGCATTTTTGATGCCCATTTTTGGCCTCAAAAACGAGGTCAAAAAAGTGACAATTTCCGAATATTCAAAAAGGTCTCATTCCCTTATTTCTGATCGAATCCTGTTATAACCCGGTATTTTCGTGATCTACTTGATGAGAACAATCCGCTGGTATAGTTAGTTCGAATTCGAAAAAAAAAATTTTTTCTGAAAAAAATCCAAACGGTGGGGTATACCCGAAAAATGAAAAAACCCAAACTTTGAAGGTCGATATCTCGGCTTCTATGAGGGCTATCGGGAAAATTCCAACGGTTTTGTTTTAGCTTCGTCGTTTTGAATCCAACGAGACCATCCGCAAGGTCGTAGCTTTTACGATAGCCGAGATATGGCATTTTTGATGCCCATTTTTGGCCTCAAAAACGAGGTCAAAAAAGTGACAATTTCCGAATATTCAAAAAGGTCTCATTCCCTTATTTCTGATCGAATCCTGTTATAACCCGGTATTTTCGTGATCTACTTGATGAGAACAATCCGCTGGTATAGTTAGTTCGAATTCGAAAAAAAAAAATTTTTCTGAAAAAATCCAAACGGTGGGGTATACCCGAAAAATGAAAAAACCCAAGCTTTGAAGGTCGATATCTCGGCTTCTATGAGAGCTATAGGGAAAATTCCAACGGTTTTGTTTTAGTTTCGTCGTTTTGAATCCAACGAGACCATCCTCAAGGTCGTAGCTTTTACGATAGCCGAGATATGGCATTTTTGATGCCCATTTTTGGCCTCAAAAACGAGGTCGAAAAAATACTCGATTTCTTAGTTCTGCTCGGATTCCCTTATAACCCGGTATTTTCGTGATCTACTTGATGAGAACAATCCGCTGGTATAGTTAGTTCGAATTCGAAAAAAAAAAATTTTTCTGAAAAAAATCCAAACGGTGGGGTATACCCAAAAAATGAAAAAACCCAAACTTTGAAAGTCGATATCTCGGCTTCTATGAGAGCTATCGGGAAAATTCCAACGGTTTTGTTTTAGTTTCGTCGTTTTGAATCCAACGAGACCATCCCCAAGGTCGTAGCTTTTACGATAGCCGAGATATGGCATTTTTGATGCCCATTTTTGGCCTCAAAAACGAGGTCGAAAAAATACTCGATTTCTTAGTTCTGCTCGGATTCCCTTATAACCCGGTATTTTCGTGATCTACTTGATGAGAACAATCCGCTGGTATAGTTAGTTCGAATTCGAAAAAAAAAATTTTTTCTGAAAAAAATCCAAACGGTGGGGTATACCCGAAAAATGAAAAAACCCAAACTTTGAAGGTCGATATCTCGGCTTCTATGAGAGCTATCGGGAAAATTCCAACGGTTTTGTTTTAGTTTCGTCGTTTTGAATCCAACGAGACCATCCTCAAGGTCGTAGCTTTTACGATAGCCGAGATATGGCATTTTTGATGCCCATTTTCGGCCTCAAAAACGAGGTCAAAAAAGTGACAATTTCCGAATTTTCAAGAAGCTCTCATTCCCTTATTTCTGATCGAATCCTATTATAACCCGGTATTTTCGTGATCTACTTGATGAGAACAACCCGCTGGTATAGTTAGTTCGAATTCGAAAAAAAAAAATTCTGAAAAAAAATCGAAACGGGGGGGTATACCCGAAAAATGAAAAAACCCAAACTTTGAAGGTCGATGTCTCGGCTTCTATGAGGGCTATCGGGAAAATTCCAACGGTTTGGTTTTAGTTTCGTCGTTTTGAATCCAACGGGACCATCCGCAAGGTCGTAGCTTTTACGATAGCCGAGATATGGCATTTTTGATGCCCATTTTTGGCCTCAAAAACGAGGTCGAAAAAATACTCGATTTCTTAGTTCTGCTCGGATTCCCTTATAACCCGGTATTTTCGTGATCTACTTGATGAGAACAATCCGCTGGTATAGTTAGTTCGAATTCGAAAAAAAAAAATTTTTCTGAAAAAAATCCAAACGGTGGGGTATACCCGAAAAATGAAAAAACCCAAACTTTGAAGGTCGATATCTCGGCTTCTATGAGAGCTATCGGGAAAATTCCAACGGTTTTGTTTTAGTTTCGTCGTTTTGAATCCAACGAGACCATCCTCAAGGTCGTAGCTTTTACGATAGCCGAGATATGGCATTTTTGATGCCCATTTTCGGCCTTAAAAACGAGGTCAAAAAAGTGACAATTTCCGAATTTTCAAGAAGCTCTCATTCCCTTATTTCTGATCGAATCCTATTATAACCCGGTATTTTCGTGATCTACTTGATGAGTACAACCCGCTGGTATAGTTAGTTCGAATTCGAAAAAAAAAATTCTGAAAAAAACCCAAACGGGGGGGTATACCCGAAAAATGAAAAAACCCAAACTTTGAAGGTCAATATCTCGGCTTCTATGAGAGCTATCGGGAAAATTCCAACGGTTTTGTCTTAGTTTCGTCGTTCTGAATCCAACGAGACAATCCGCAAGGTCGTAGCTTTTACGATATCCGAGATATGGCATTTTTGATACCCATTTTTGGCCTCAAAAACGAGGTCGAAAAAATACTCGATTTCTTAGTTCTGCTCGGATTTCCTTATAACCCGGTATTTTCGTGATCTACTAGATGAGTACAACCCGCTGGTATAGTTAGTTCGAATTCGAAAAAAAAAAATTTTTCTGAAAAAAATCCAAACGGTGGGGTATACCCGAAAAATGTAAAAACCCAAACTTTGAAGGTCGATATCTCGGCTTCTATGAGAGCTATCGGGAAAATTCCAACGGTTTTGTTTTAGTTTCGTCGTTTTAAATCCAACGAGACCATCCTCAAGGTCGTAGCTTTTACGATAGCCGAGATATGGCATTTTTGATGCCCATTTTTGGCCTCAAAAACGAGGTCGAAAAAATACTCGATTTCTTAGTTCTGCTCGGATTCCCTTATAACCCGGTATTTTCGTGATCTACTTGATGAGAACAATCCGCTGGTATAGTTAGTTCGAATTCGAAAAAAAAAAATTTTTCTGAAAAAAATCCAAACGGTGGGGTATACCCGAAAAATGAAAAAACCCAAACTTTGAAGGTCGATATCTCGGCTTCTATGAGAGCTATCGGGAAAATTCCAACGGTTTTGTTTTAGTTTCGTCGTTTTGAATCCAACGAGGCCATCCTCAAGGTCGTAGCTTTTACGATAGCCGAGATATGGCATTTTTGATGCCCATTTTTGGCCTCAAAAACGAGGTCAAAAAAGTGACAATTTCCGAATATTCAAAAAGGTCTCATTCCCTTATTTCTGATCGAATCCTGTTATAACCCGGTATTTTCGTGATCTACTTGATGAGAACAATCCGCTGGTATAGTTAGTTCGAATTCGAAAAAAAAAAATTTTTCTGAAAAAATCCAAACGGTGGGGTATACCCGAAAAATGAAAAAACCCAAACTTTGAAGGTCAATATCTCGGCTTCTATGAGAGCTATAGGGAAAATTCCAACGGTTTTGTTTTAGTTTCGTCGTTTTGAATCCAACGAGACCATCCTCAAGGTCGTAGCTTTTACGATAGCCGAGATATGGCATTTTTGATGCCCATTTTTGGCCTCAAAAACGAGGTCGAAAAAATACTCGATTTCTTAGTTCTGCTCGGATTCCCTTATAACCCGGTATTTTCGTGATCTACTTGATGAGAACAATCCGCTGGTATAGTTAGTTCGAATTCGAAAAAAAAAAATTTTTCTGAAAAAAATCCAAACGGTGGGGTATACCCGAAAAATGAAAAAACCCAAACTTTGAAGGTCGATATCTCGGCTTCTATGAGAGCTATCGGGAAAATTCCAACGGTTTTGTTTTAGTTTCGTCGTTTTGAATCCAACGAGACCATCCTCAAGGTCGTAGCTTTTACGATAGCCGAGATATGGCATTTTTGATGCCCATTTTTGGCCTCAAAAACGAGGTCGAAAAAATACTCGATTTCTTAGTTCTGCTCGGATTCCCTTATAACCCGGTATTTTCGTGATCTACTTGATGAGAACAATCCGCTGGTATAGTTAGTTCGAATTCGAAAAAAAAAATTTTTTCTGAAAAAAATCCAAACGGTGGGGTATACCCGAAAAATGAAAAAACCCAAACTTTGAAGGTCGATATCTCGGCTTCTATGAGAGCTATCGGGAAAATTCCAACGGTTTTGTTTTAGTTTCGTCGTTTTGAATCCAACGAGGCCATCCTCAAGGTCGTAGCTTTTACGATAGCCGAGATATGGCATTTTTGATGCCCATTTTTGGCCTCAAAAACGAGGTCGAAAAAATACTCGATTTCTTAGTTCTGCTCGGATTCCCTTATAACCCGGTATTTTCGTGATCTACTTGATGAGAACAATCCGCTGGTATAGTTAGTTCGAATTCGAAAAAAAAATTTTTTTCTGAAAAAAATCCAAACGGTGGGGTATACCCGAAAAATGAAAAAACCCAAACTTTGAAGGTCGATATCTCGGCTTCTATGAGAGCTATCGGGAAAATTCCAACGGTTTTGTTTTAGTTTCGTCGTTTTGAATCCAACGAGACCATCCTCAAGGTCGTAGCTTTTACGATAGCCGAGATATGGCATTTTTGATGCCCATTTTCGGCCTCAAAAACGAGGTCAAAAAAGTGACAATTTCCGAATTTTCAAAAAGGTCTCATTCCCTTATTTCTGATCGAATCCTGTTATAACCCGGTATTTTCGTGATCTACTAGATGAGTACAACCCGCTGGTATAGTTAGTTCGAATTCGAAAAAAAAAAATTTCTGAAAAAAATCCAAACGGGGGGGTATACCCGAAAAATGAAAAAACCCAAACTTTGAAGGTCGATATCTCGGCTTCTATGAGGGCTATCGGGAAAATTCCAACGGTTTGGTTTTAGTTTCGTCGTTTTGAATCCAACGGGACCATCCGCAAGGTCGTAGCTTTTACGATAGCCGAGATATGGCATTTTTGATGCCCATTTTCGGCCTCAAAAACGAGGTCAAAAAAGTGACAATTTCCGAATTTTCAAGAAGCTCTCATTCCCTTATTTCTGATCGAATCCTATTATAACCCGGTATTTTCGTGATCTACTTGATGAGAACAACCCGCTGGTATAGTTAGTTCGAATTCGAAAAAAAAAATTCTGAAAAAAACCCAAACGGGGGGGTATACCCGAAAAATGAAAAAACCCAAACTTTGAAGGTCAATATCTCGGCTTCTATGAGAGCTATCGGGAAAATTCCAACGGTTTTGTCTTAGTTTCGTCGTTCTGAATCCAACGAGACAATCCGCAAGGTCGTAGCTTTTACGATATCCGAGATATGGCATTTTTGATACCCATTTTTGGCCTCAAAAACGAGGTCGAAAAAATACTCGATTTCTTAGTTCTGCTCGGATTTCCTTATAACCCGGTATTTTCGTGATCTACTAGATGAGTACAACCCGCTGGTATAGTTAGTTCGAATTCGAAAAAAAAAATTTTCTGAAAAAAATCCAAACGGGGGGGTATACCCGAAAAATGTAAAAACCCAAACTTTGAAGGTCGATATCTCGGCTTCTATGAGAGCTATCGAGAAAATTTCCAACGGTTTTGTCTTAGTTTCGTCGTTCTGAATCCAACGAGACAATCCGCAAGGTCGTAGCTTTTACGATAGCCGAGATATGGCATTTTTGATGCCCATTTTTGGCCTCAAAAACGAGGTCAAAAAAATACTCGATTTCTTAGTTCTGCTCGGATTCCCTTATAACCCGGTATTTTCGTGATCTACTTGATGAGTACAATCCGCTGGAATAGTTAGTTCGAATTCGAAAAAAAAAATTTTCTGAAAAAAATCCAAACGGGGGGGTATACGCGAAAAATGTAAAAACCCAAACTTTGAAGGTCGATATCTCGGCTTCTATGAGAGCTATCGGGAAAATTCCAACGGTTTTGTTTTAGTTTCGTCGTTTTGAATCCAACGAGACCATCCTCAAGGTCGTAGCTTTTACGATAGCCGAGATATGGCATTTTTGATGCCCATTTTTGGCCTCAAAAACGAGGTCGAAAAAATACTCGATTTCTTAGTTCTGCTCGGATTCCCTTATAACCCGGTATTTTCGTGATCTACTTGATGAGAACAATCCGCTGGTATAGTTAGTTCGAATTCGAAAAAAAAAAATTTTTCTGAAAAAAATCCAAACGGTGGGGTATACCCGAAAAATGAAAAAACCCAAACTTTGAAGGTCGATATCTCGGCTTCTATGAGAGCTATCGGGAAAATTCCAACGGTTTTGTTTTAGTTTCGTCGTTTTAAATCCAACGAGACCATCCTCAAGGTCGTAGCTTTTACGATAGCCGAGATATGGCATTTTTGATGCCCATTTTTGGCCTCAAAAACGAGGTCGAAAAAATACTCGATTTCTTAGTTCTGCTCGGATTCCCTTATAACCCGGTATTTTCGTGATCTACTTGATGAGAACAATCCGCTGGTATAGTTATTTCGAATTCGAAAAAAAAAAATTTTTCTGAAAAAAATCCAAACGGTGGGGTATACCCGAAAAATGAAGAAACCCAAACTTTGAAGGTCGATATCTCGGCTTCTATGAGAGCTATCGGGAAAATTCCAACGGTTTTGTTTTAGTTTCGTCGTTTTGAATCCAACGAGACCATCCTCAAGGTCGTAGCTTTTACGATAGCCGAGATATGGCATTTTTGATGCCCATTTTCGGCCTCAAAAACGAGGTCAAAAAAGTGACAATTTCCGAATTTTCAAAAAGGTCTCATTCCCTTATTTCTGATCGAATCCTGTTATAACCCGGTATTTTCGTGATCTACTAGATGAGTACAACCCGCTGGTATAGTTAGTTCGAATTCGAAAAAAAAAATTTTCTGAAAAAAATCCAAACGTGGGGGTATACCCGAAAAATGTAAAAACCCAAACTTTGAAGGTCGATATCTCGGCTTCTATGAGAGCTATCGAGAAAATTTCCAACGGTTTTGTCTTAGTTTCGTCGTTCTGAATCCAACGAGACAATCCGCAAGGTCGTAGCTTTTACGATAGCCGAGATATGGCATTTTTGATGCCCATTTTTGGCCTCAAAAACGAGGTCAAAAAAATACTCGATTTCTTAGTTCTGCTCGGATTCCCTTATAACCCGGTATTTTCGTGATCTACTTGATGAGTACAATCCGCTGGAATAGTTAGTTCGAATTCGAAAAAAAAAATTTTCTGAAAAAAATCCAAACGGGGGGGTATACGCGAAAAATGTAAAAACCCAAACTTTGAAGGTCGATATCTCGGCTTCTATGAGAGCTATCGGGAAAATTCCAACGGTTTTGTCTTAGTTTCGTCGTTTTGAATCCAACGAGACCATCCGCAAGGTCGTAGCTTTTACGATAGCCGAGATATGGCATTTTTGATGCCCATTTTTGGCCTCAAAAACGAGGTCGAAAAAATACTCGATTTCTTAGTTCTGCTCGGATTCCCTTATAACCCGGTATTTTCGTGATCTACTTGATGAGAACAATCCGCTGGTATAGTTAGTTCGAATTCGAAAAAAAAAAATTTTTCTGAAAAAAATCCAAACGGTGGGGTATACCCGAAAAATGAAAAAACCCAAACTTTGAAGGTCGATATCTCGGCTTCTATGAGAGCTATCGGGAAAATTCCAACGGTTTTGTTTTAGTTTCGTCGTTTTAAATCCAACGAGACCATCCTCAAGGTCGTAGCTTTTACGATAGCCGAGATATGGCATTTTTGATGCCCATTTTTGGCCTCAAAAACGAGGTCGAAAAAATACTCGATTTCTTAGTTCTGCTCGGATTCCCTTATAACCCGGTATTTTCGTGATCTACTTGATGAGAACAATCCGCTGGTATAGTTATTTCGAATTCGAAAAAAAAAATTTTTTCTGAAAAAAATCCAAACGGTGGGGTATACCCGAAAAATGAAGAAACCCAAACTTTGAAGGTCGATATCTCGGCTTCTATGAGAGCTATCGGGAAAATTCCAACGGTTTTGTTTTAGTTTCGTCGTTTTGAATCCAACGAGACCATCCTCAAGGTCGTAGCTTTTACGATAGCCGAGATATGGCATTTTTGATGCCCATTTTCGGCCTCAAAAACGAGGTCAAAAAAGTGACAATTTCCGAATTTTCAAAAAGGTCTCATTCCCTTATTTCTGATCGAATCCTGTTATAACCCGGTATTTTCGTGATCTACTAGATGAGTACAACCCGCTGGTATAGTTAGTTCGAATTCGAAAAAAAAAAATTTTCTGAAAAAAATCCAAACGTGGGGGTATACCCGAAAAATGTAAAAACCCAAACTTTGAAGGTCGATATCTCGGCTTCTATGAGAGCTATCGAGAAAATTTCCAACGGTTTTGTCTTAGTTTCGTCGTTCTGAATCCAACGAGACAATCCGCAAGGTCGTAGCTTTTACGATAGCCGAGATATGGCATTTTTGATGCCCATTTTTGGCCTCAAAAACGAGGTCAAAAAAATACTCGATTTCTTAGTTCTGCTCGGATTCCCTTATAACCCGGTATTTTCGTGATCTACTTGATGAGTACAATCCGCTGGAATAGTTAGTTCGAATTCGAAAAAAAAAATTTTCTGAAAAAAATCCAAACGGGGGGGTATACGCGAAAAATGTAAAAACCCAAACTTTGAAGGTCGATATCTCGGCTTCTATGAGAGCTATCGGGAAAATTCCAACGGTTTTGTCTTAGTTTCGTCGTTTTGAATCCAACGAGACCATCCGCAAGGTCGTAGCTTTTACGATAGCCGAGATATGGCATTTTTGATGCCCATTTTCGGCCTTAAAAACGAGGTCAAAAAAGTGACAATTTCCGAATTTTCAAGAAGCTCTCATTCCCTTATTTCTGATCGAATCCTATTATAACCCGGTATTTTCGTGATCTACTTGATGAGAACAATCCGCTGGTATAGTTAGTTGGAATTCGAAAAAAAAAATTTCTGAAAAAAATCCAAACGGGGGGGTATACGCGAAAAATGTAAAAACCCAAACTTTGAAGGTCGATATCTCGGCTTCGGCTATCGGGCAAATTCCAACGGTTTTGTTTTAGTTTCGTCGTTTTGAATCCAACGAGACCATCCTCAAGGTCGTAGCTTTTACGATAGCCGAGATATGGCATTTTTGATGCCCATTTTTGGCCTCAAAAACAAGGTCGAAAAAATACTCGATTTCTTAGTTCTGCTCGGATTCCCTTATGAGAGCTATCGGGAAAATTCCAACGGTTTTGTTTTAGTTTCGTCGTTTTGAATCCAACGAGACCATCCTCAAGGTCGTAGCTTTTACGATAGCCGAGATATGGCATTTTTGATGCCCATTTTTGGCCTCAAAAACGAGGTCGAAAAAATACTCGATTTCTTAGTTCTGCTCGGATTCCCTTATAACCCGGTATTTTCGTGATCTACTTGATGAGTACAATCCGCTGGAATAGTTAGTTCGAATTCGAAAAAAAAAATTTTCTGAAAAAAATCCAAACGGGGGGGTATACCCGAAAAATGTAAAAACCCAAACTTTGAAGGTCGTTATCTCGGCTTCTATGAGAGCTATCGGGAAAATTCCAACGGTTTTGTTTTAGTTTCGTCGTTTTGAATCCAACGAGACCATCCGCAAGGTCGTAGCTTTTACGATAGCCGAGATATGGCATTTTTGATGCCCATTTTCGGCCTCAAAAACGAGGTCAAAAAAGTGACAATTTCCGAATATTCAAAAAGGTCTCATTCCCTTATTTCTAATCGAAATATGTTATAACCCGGTATTTTCGTGATCTACTTGATGAGTACAACCCGCTGGTATAGTTAGTTCGAATTCGAAAAAAAAAAAAAATTCTGAAAAAAATCCAAACGGGTGGGTATACCCGAAAAATGAAAAAACCCAAACTTTGAAGGTCGATATCTCGGCTTCTATGAGAGCTATCGGGAAAATTCCAACGGTTTTGTCTTAGTTTCGTCGTTCTGAATCCAACGAGACAATCCGCAAGGTCGTAGCTTTTACGATAGCCGAGATATGGCATTTTTGATGCCCATTTTTGACCTCAAAAACGAGGTCAAAAAAGTGACAATTTCCGAATATTCAAAAAGGTCTCATTCCCTTATTTCTGATCGAATCCTGTTATGACCCGGTATTTTCGTGATCTACTTGATGAGTACAACCCGCTGGTATAGTTAGTTCAAATTCGAAAAAAAAAAAATTTCTGAAAAAATCCAAACGGGGGGGTATACCCGAAAAATGTGAAAACCCAAACTTTGAAGGTCGATATCTCGGCTTCTATGAGGGCTATCGGGAAAATTCCAACGGTTTTGTTTTAGTTTCGTCGTTCTGAATCCAACGAGACAATCCGCAAGGTCGTAGCTTTTACGATAGCCGAGATATGACATTTTTGATACCCATTTTTGGCCTCAAAAACGAGGTCGAAAAAATACTCGATTTCTTAGTTCTGCTCGGATTCCCTTATAACCCGGTATTTTCGTGATCTACTTGATGAGTACAACCCGCTGGTATAGTTAGTTCGAATTCGAAAAAAAAAAAATTTCTGAAAAAAATCCAAACGGGGGGGTATACCCGAAAAATGAAAAAACCCAAACTTTGAAGGTCGATATCTCGGCTTTTATGAGAGCTATCGGGAAAATTCCAACGGTTTGGTTTTAGTTTCGTCGTTTTGAATCCAACGGGACCATCCGCAAGGTCGTAGCTTTTACGATAGCCGAGATATGGCATTTTTGATGCCCATTTTTGGCCTCAAAAACGAGGTCGAAAAAATACTCGATTTCTTAGTTCTGCTCGGATTCCCTTATAACCCGGTATTTTCGTGATCTACTTGATGAGAACAATCCGCTGGTATAGTTAGTTCGAATTCGAAAAAAAAAAATTTTTCTGAAAAAAATCCAAACGGTGGGGTATACCCGAAAAATGAAAAAACCCAAACTTTGAAGGTCGATATCTCGGCTTTTATGAAAGCTATCGGGAAAATTCCAACGGTTTTGTCTTAGTTTCGTCGTTCTGAATCCAACGAGACCATCCGCAAGGTCGTAGCTTTTACGATAGCCTAGATATCGCATTTTTAGAGCCTATTTTTGGGCTCAAAAACGAGGTCGAAAAATGACTTTTTTCAAATTTTCAAAGTGCTCTCATTCCCTTAGTTCTGTTCGAATCCTGTTATAACCCGGTGTTTTCGTAATGTGTGTGATCTAAGGAAGACGCTGGTGTAGTTAGTTCGATCTCGAAAAAAATCAATTTTTGGTGAAAAATTCGACACTGGGGGGTATACCCGAAAAATGAAAAATTCTAAACTTTGGAGGTTGATATCTCGGCTTCTATGGGCACTATCTGGAAAATTCCAACGGTTTTGTCTTAGTTTCGTCTTTTCGAATCCAACGAGGCCATTTTCAAGTTCGTAGCTTGTATATTAGCCGAGATCTTGCATTTTTGGGCCCATTTTATGGGCTGTTCCGCGCCTTATAAAATTCAAATTTGGCGCTCGATTTGACTAGGGTTTCTCTTGCACCTAATTGGTGAACTAAATAGTTGCCAATAGTGAACATAACCCAAAAAATTTTATACAAGCAAACTATTATAAAAAGTTAGACTGTATAACGAGTTGATTACATCTCAAATTTAAATTAAATTATAATAAGTCGGCAACAGTGGCCTTTTATTTATCCGTATTATCCGCTTACGGACGGATCGAACCGAACGAAATTCATCCAACCAATCAAAACCGCATAAAGTCGATCGTCGTGCGCCGCGTGAACGAGGAGCGTGACTCCCGATACCGACGACTTACGTTCGATTTTCTCGTGAGTTTGGTGGAATTTTCCGTTCGGGGGGATTTAAGTTAAAGATTGTGCGGTTTATTCATTATTGGCGAAAACGCTCTTGCGGGATCGGGCTTAGGTTAAATAATTATGCAGGGCCAATCGGTCTCTGTGAACCTGAATCTCAATCAGCAGCCTCAGAACGGACTAAACGGTGGACTTCCCTTGGGAACTCAAGTGATCCTCAAGATGAACGATTCGATCCCGATGAATTCAGTCGGTAAGGTTTCCTTTGTTATCACTTTCAATGTCGATTTACCACGTTGTAGTTGCTACATTTGTTAGGTGGTTTTTTTTTATTGCATATTTAATGGTCACATCTTATCTAATTGTCCTTCACTTTTAGCACTTTGTAGGATCGATTGTCGGCCATTTTTGTTTGTTTCTCAAAGGTTTTTAATTTTTAAGAAAGAACCTCTGTGGAGTATTGCACCCTTTCTTTAGAATAAGAAGTACTGCTATATAGCATATTTTTACATTTCATTAGGTCTAAATATTAAAAAAACTACATATTAAAAAAAAAAAAAACAATAACTAGTGGATTACATCCAGAGTTATGTGTAAAATGCTTGCCTCTTACCTATTTTCCATGTTAACAATTTAAAGACTTATAGTAGCACTAAGGAGACCTTATATAAACTTACTTCCGAAGTCACTAATCAAGTAAACAGTCACAGAAATTGTCTCAGTGTCTTCAATGATTTGGCTAAAGCATTTGACACTGTGTCATATAAAAAACTTTTTGGTGTCTTAGAACATTATGGGAAAGGGCACTTTTCAGAATTTTCCACCTGGTTGCACTTCAGTCCAAGGCATTTCAGAATTAACTTGGTACAAAAAATCCCATGGTTCAAAATTAACCAAGGACAAGGTATGGGATTAATCGGGATTTTAAGGTGGAATCTCGATCAAATAGGTTCTTCCTAGGATTCCTAACCTAATTTTGTATTTTTCGCACCTTAGTTTTTGTAAATTTGTTGTTGCTCTATTATCATTTTGATTTTTTTTTTTTTTGAAGTTTATTTTGATGGTCGAGTGAGAACAGTAGAAGGATAACATAAAAATTTAATACAATTTTTCTAAATTTTGTTTAAAACAATTGAGACTTTTACAATGGAACCGGGTTGTTTGGTTTTTAGTTTTTTTAAACATCAAAACAGTGGCAACCTTTCAATCTTTTCCTCGAAAATGCTACCATGGTTTGTTTGGTTTGCTTTGAAAAATATAAACAGAAATTGATATTATTAAAGCTGCCAACTGCGACCCAAGCATTTTCGAATGTTTGAGTAATTGAACAGCAACCTGAGATCTACCAAAAAATTTTTGATAAATTGGTTAATTCAACTGGTGAATTAATGGTGAATTCTGAAAAGTGCCCCTAAGGGCAACTGCTATGTCACTCATGAAGAGTTATTTGCAAAACAGACATCAAGTTTGTTAAGGTTAATAATATTGTGAGTAAGGAAAAACATATGACAAGGGACTGGGATATATGACTTGGTCCTATTCTGTTTTTTGATATATTTAAACTCTCTCCTTTAAATTGAAATTAATAATGGCACAATAATTTCATATGTCAATGACACAGCACTGATTTTTAATGGTTAAAATTAGGATCAGAGAAAGCAATATGCTGTAGAGGGTTTATAAAATATATAATATTTATTAAAAATATTATATTCTATATTTTTTTATTTATATATATTTATATTTAATCAGGCAGAAGGCCGTTCTTTGAGGTTTGCTTTGCATTTAAAGTCCAAAATGTCTGTACCTTTTTTCTTTACAGAATAGTCTTTACAATGAATATATTTCCAAAAGATAAATTTAATTCTTCAGCTAGGGCAACTATTTTGGGATGGTACCCTAACCTCACTCTTTAGATACAGCTTAGCCAAGTATAGTTTAAAGTTACTCCTTGAGATGACTGTTAATTATTAATATGTACCCTGAAATTTTATATTGTCATTTTGTCAATAATGAAATAAATATTCAGCGGGACCCCATGATCCACTTATTACTTCTATTTAATACCAATTAAAATAGCCAAGTATAGTTTATTAGTATTCTAGGCATTACTGTTAACTATTATTATATGTGCTTGAAACATTGCTAAATAAAATAAATAAAAAAATACTTTAATTGCAGTTGACTTGACTAATGGCATTACTAACCCTTAATAGTATTACAATATTTGTTAACATTCATATGCAATCTAATAAACAGTGAATTTTTATATCAGTTCTTAGTTGTTTTTTGTGTAATATAATACCCCCAATCTTAACTCTCGCTATTTTAAAAGGTGACCTAAACAATGAGAATTCACTATTGCTTAGATATATTTTATAATCTAAGCAACAGTGAAGGTGATTCATACAAAGAGGTAAATCTGACACTCTGGAAAACATCAATTCTTAACCCCTTTACTCAAAACAAAGAAGTGACTCCCTAAATGCACTCTGTCCTATAAATAAACTGACAGTTTCAGAGAGAATATTTGAAATATGGTGAAATATTGAGACATGGTGTTCCTGATGTTCAATCTGGTTTCAGGGCTTCTACTGTTCTTTGCAACATTACATTGGATATCACACAGAATATGGATAAATCACAAACTTCTATTGTGCTACAATGGTTTGTCAGATCCTGCTTGTGCATGGTTTGTTAGCTATTTAGAGAATAGATTGGGTAGAATTGGATAACCTCAGATCTGGGTTAACTTTTTTTTTTATAGATTGTTTTTATCCAGAGAGATTAAGTATTGTGTTCCAGTTATTGGTCAAGTTTGCACCTGGATAATCAAAATCATTGAGGTTTTTATGATGGGTCATCAAGAATGGATTCATATTAAATGCAAACAAATGTTATATGTTGCTGGGAAGTAACATATAACATTTTATTTGTCATATGTTAAGAAGCAAAGAATTTGGGAGAAACTTATCTAATCAGTAAAATACAAGTTAACAGTGATTAGATAACCTTATACATATATGGTTAATTTCAATATTAAAGTTCTACTCTAAGATATATTTATTGTATAGTTTGCTTATCCAGAAACTCTGCTTATGCAAGAGTCACTGATAATGGCAAAAGAAGAATCTTTGGACTCTCTTAAGTGGGTGTTTTTGCTTATCATAATATGGAAACCAGACAGGGCTAACAATCAAGAACTTCTCAAACAGCTAAATATTTTTAAACATATATTTGTTATTGAAATCCCTTGTGTTGCATGTCATAAATCTAATGCCTCTGTTTAAAATCCTGTCACTTTCAAGAGTATTTAACATTTTTCAACCTAAAATCTGTCATTGGAAAAATTTGTATTGATTCATATATAATCAGTTAAATGACATAACTTGGCATTCCCTTAAGTTTATTATCTCATAAAAACTAAATATAATGGTGGTACTTTACCAACATCACACATTCAACAATGCATTCATCAGAGCCTTCAAGGGAACACTGATCTTATTTGATTTGATATTATCAGCAAATGGACTTTTATTTATTACTTCACTTTACTAATAAAGGCAACTTTATATGATACTTAAAGACTAAGAATATTTTATCTTTTATTTGTGTTTTCAGGTTTACTAGAACTAGCACACAGAGAATATCAAGCTGGTGACTATGACAGCGCAGAACGCCATTGCATGCAACTATGGAGGCAAGACCAAACCAACACTGGTGTCCTACTCCTTCTCTCCAGTATACACTTCCAGTGCCGCAGACTGGAAAAGTCGGCACATTTCAGTACACTTGCCATTAAACAAAATCCTTTACTAGCAGAAGCTTACAGGTATAATATAAAGTAATTGAAACTTTGAGGAATTATCTCGATATTCTCTGTTATTTTTAGCAATTTAGGAAATGTCTTTAAAGAGAGAAACCAACTCCAAGAGGCATTGGATAATTATAGACATGCCGTAAGGTTGAAGCCAGATTTCATAGATGGGTACATCAATTTAGCGGCTGCACTTGTTGCTGCAGGAGATATGGAGCAAGCTGTACAAGCTTATATCACTGCTTTACAGTATAACCCAGTAAGTTTTATAAATTTTCTTGCCATAACATACTAAAAAGGGACCACATTGTTTAGAGGACTATTGACCTTGTTACATTGTATTTATTACTTATGGAATTTTTTAAAATCTATTTACATATTGCATCAATGTGTTGTTTGTGTAATCTGATTATAAAAGTTAAATTTAAGGTGTATTATGACTACAGTGGGTAATTTCCATTAATATGCTTGTAAATGTTTTGAAATTTCTTATGGTTCCTTAATTCTTGTTTTTATGTTATCAATTTAGCTCAAGAAAGCAAATAATTTAAATTCTTTTGATTTGTCTCGTGCTTTTTGTTCATTGCATAAAGCCTAAGGTATTTTTGTCACTAGACACAATAAGACAGTTAAAATTTACTTTATTGCAATAAACCAATTTAGATTAATCCATGTTATACCACTCCATTTAGTACAAAACATACAACTACTACATGTTTAAAAAAAAATTATACTGCTAAATGTCTATTGGATTAGTGAAATACTACAATGATTCAAATTTTGATGACTTGATAAAACAAAAAAAAGGGGACTAAAATGCCTAGAAGTGAATGATAACAAAATAGATAGATAGTGGTTATTGTTGTTAATTTATCAATGGTTTGAGCTATTAAGACTCAGTATGAGTTTAATTATTACATTGTATTATTTAATTATTTTATTAGTTTTTTTTATAAAACTAGAAATTCAAAAAGTAGTTGGCAGAACATAAGTATTTAAAAAATTATTTTTAATCAGATAGGTCGATATAAAATTGAACAAGCAATTCAACTTCTCAGAAAGGCTAATTTCGTTGCTTTCGTCATACCTTATTGACTGTCTACAGTTTGTTGAGGTGGAAGGTTGCAGATCTAATACCTTTGTTTCAACTTCTGGAGTCCCACAGGGATCCAATCTCGGCCTACTTCTTTTTATCTTTTATATTAATGATCTTATAGAACTGATTTCCTGTCTTAGACTAGCTTATGCTGATGATCTGAAAATATTCTGGTGTATCAATAGTATCTTGGACTGCTTGTTCTTACAGAGTAACTTGGACCTAATTAGGGGGTGGTGCAGTCGAAATCAGTTATGTCGTAATATCTCGAAATGCTGTGTGATCTCCTTTCACCGAACCAAGGATCCTGTTTTGTTTAATTACAATATAGACAATCAAATCCTCTGTAGAAGTACTTCTATTAAAGATCTAGGGGTTGTATTCGACGATAGGCTCACATTTGTGCCACATATTGAACAGACAGTGACCTCCTCGTTGAAACTTCTGGGTTTTGTCATTCGAAATAGCCGACTCTTTAACAACTCAAACTCAATAAAACTATTGTACTTTTCCTTTGTTATATCAAGACTGGAATACGGTTCTTTGGTGTGGTGTCCTTTCTATGAATGCCATGTTGGCTACATCAAGAGTGTTCAGAGAAGGGTTTTAAAGTTTCTTATGTTTCGTGAGGATGGAATATATCCTGTTAGGGGACATGATCATGATCTGATGTTAGGTAGATTTAATCTGCAATCTCTGGCCATGAGGAGAACAATTCATTTTGTAACATTCTTATGGAAGTTGGTCAATAATCAAATAAATTCTCCTCCTCTCTTGAACGATATTCTATTTAAAATAATATAAAAAATAAAATAAACTTTATTGTATGACATAAACTAAGAATACCATACAAAGGTGGAAAGTACCGCTACGCGTATTTTAATAACCACCGTGCTTAAATATCTAAACCTAAAACTAAGACTGCTAATATTTCTACCTATTTATTCATACATATGTATATATTCAGTAAAATAATTATGTGTCACAATAAATTATTTGATATATTGCTCTCCCTTATATAGTCCTTAACTTTATGCTTAAAAGTAGTGTGACTTACTTCCTTAAAACTCACAGGCAAGATATTATAAGTATAGATCCCTGTGTAGGCAAAACAAGATTTAAAAAATTCAGTGCGATGCTGAGGAATAGAAAAAATATTTTTATGGCGAAGATCTACTGAATGGGCATCTCCACGGCCCATCAAAAACTCCGACAAATAAGCAGGCTCTTTGAGATTTTTTACTTTATATACTAGACTGCTAAGATTTGCAAATCTTCTCTCTGCCATATTTAAAGTATAAATTTCTGAAATATGCTGACTAACATGATCCCTGCGTGAAAGATCTTTAGTAAACCGCACACATGAATTTTGTATTTTTTGAATTTTATATTTGTTAATTTCAGTTAGGAATGGACTGTATACAATATTAAGGTAGGCAGGTATACTAAGTACTAGGCTTTCAGTAAGAATTTTTTTACTAATTAGGGGTAAGACATTTTTGAATTCATACAGAATTTTGAGTTTGTGATATGATTTTTGACAAACGTGAGTTACATGAGCATCAAATTGCAATCTGCAATCCATGTGCAAACCAAGGTTTTTTACTTGATTAGTCCAATTAATTTCAGAATCGTTAATTTTAAGTTTTACAGCTGTGGCAGTTTCTAAGTTTATCTCATTTTTAGAAAACAATATAGCCTTCTGTGTTAAATAAGGAGTTTTGACTAGCCCAAAGAGAGATACGCTCCAAGTCATCATTAATGAAGGTTAAAGCAGTGGACAACTCATTAGCCGGGGTTGAACTATAGATTTGTAAATCTATATTTATTTTAAATATTTACAGTGCTTTATGTGTTGAATCAAATCTGATGTAAAAAGTGTAAATAAAAGTGGCCCCAGGATAGAGCCCTGAGGCACACCCCTGCCCACAATCCTCCAGCTTGAGATGCTCACTGCTCCCTCAGCATCTGTAATTCTTACTGCCATTTCCCAGATAGCTGCCAAACCATCCATTAGCCTTTAGGTTATAATGATTTAATTTAGTTACTAAAAGATCAGTGTTTAAAGTATCAAAAGCTTTGGTCATGTCAATGAGCATTGTTGGGCAACAGTGACAATTATCAAAGGACCTTGCGATATCACTAGTTATTTTCAACAAGGCCGTGGCACAACTGTGGTTAGCCCTAAATCCCGACTGATATTTAGGTATTATACATTTAGGAAGAAGATAATCTAGTATTTGGGTTTTTACAATTTTTTCCATTATTTTGGATGGAGTTGGCAGTATACTAATTGGCCGTAATTCACCCACAGAAGTTGGGCTGGATACTTTAGGAACAGGCATTATGAGAGCCCTTTTCCAGATATCAGGAACAACGCCAACCATGAAAGACGAGTTTATAATATTAACAAGAGGGCCTAGACACGTCGAAATACAAGATTTTAACATGCGTGTAGAAACTCTGTCTCTCCCAACCGTACCGCTCCCAACACTGTTCAAGGTCCTAAGCACCTCAAGTTCTGTTACAAGTCTAAATGTAAATGGATCAGAATTTATAGATGAGCTGAGAAAATCATTTAAAAGAACAGGATCAACCTGTGCAGCAGGTGTACTATCTATAAAATAATTATTTATTATATTTGGTTCTTTAATGCTACTTGGAATGGGAGTAAATTCATTATTAATAATTCTCCAATTAGCAACTTTTTTCCAAAAATCTGTACTAGAACCTTTACATTTATTTATTTCATTGGAAAAATATGCATTCTTTTCTAATTTTATAGCCTTATTGACATAATTTTTTAGATCAATATAATAAGTTTTACTAGAAGCAGTTTTTACTGAGATATATTTTTTAAAGGCTTTATGTTTCATTTCAATCATTTTTTTTAGATTATGGGTTAGCCATGGTGGACTGGTACTTCCAGATTTTCTCAGCTTTAATGGACAAAACATATCAAACAAATCTAACAGTTTAGAATTAAATATTTCTACTTTAGTATTAACATCGTCAGTCTTATATAACTCACGCCAATCTAGATGCTCTAAATAATATTTAAATTCTTCAGAGTTAGTCAGTGTAAAATCTCTTTTATATAATAGTCTTAATCGGCTTCAGTTTATCACATTTTATAGTACAGAATACAGCCTCATGATCAGTCTGTATTGGATCACAGGGTATCACACCATGATCCTTGACTAGGTTAATATTATTTACAAAGATGAGGTCGATTAGAGATTCACTATTTAGTGTTATTCTAGTAGGCTTATCAATAATTTGAGTCAAATTAAAAGTCGTAAAAATATTATATAAAAATTTACATTCTACAGTGGTGCTATTTAAAATATGAATATTAAAATCTCCTGTACATATAAAGACGTCACAGGTACAAATCACTTCTGGAATTAAGTCATGCAAGTATTTTAATTCAGAGTATAAACTACTCCCACAGCTCCTTTGCCCCTCATGCTTGAAACTTATCCAAAGATGGTCAATGCCATATCCTGAGTAAGGCAGATCAATAAGAGTTGTTTTTAATTTATTAGTTACATAAATTGCGATTTCATGTACCACGATTTGCTTCTAGAGCAAATATCACTTTTGCTTTAGATCGCGCCAGAACTAACATTAGGTTTCAGGATCCCGTATATCAAATGTGCAGAATTTTTAATTCAGTATCACCAACCTGTGACATATTTGTATGCTCCATAAAGGATCTAGTTTTGTCTCTGACAAACCAACAGTTACCATAATTCCTTTTCTCTTCCTTTTTTCCATTGTCCCATGAATCCCTTTCTTTGTTCATTCTAATGTTAATTTACATCTCCTTTAATTTTGATATATACAGGATGTTACTATAGTAATTTAAGTTTTCCTTATTTTTCTTTCTTTTTGTTATTTAATTTATAGTAATTTAATACTTGTTTACACTTTCAAAACATTAATTGTCGATTTTCCTGTAACTGGGCTTTGGCTCTTGGAAATAAACTGCTAAATAAATCAATAAATTTTCAAATTTTATATATTAACTTCAGGCAAATACTAATCATAAAATTAGTAAAATATAGCAAACATTTAAAAAGGGTATAGATTTGGATACATACGTAGATTCAAAAAATTTTACTGTAAAACACCGAGGAGGAAGAAAAAAAGCTCATTATTTATAAAATTCCGCAATAGTATAAAAAACTTGTTATATCAAAAACCTCCCTCATCGGCGTCTAAAAAATTTAAGTTGTACATTAATGATGCCTCTCAAATATTGTTAAATATTTTGACACCCTCATAAAATATTAAGAGAAATATTATTCCACTGGATTCCGTCAACTCCTCCTTGAGTTCTTCTAGATCTTCTTACCCCATTGATTCTCCTTTTTTTTTGTCAAGTTATTTCAGTTCTTTATCTCAGATTATAATGTTTGTATTGTTTTGTTCTGCCTTTCTAAATCAGATGCAAACTTTTGACTTAAGACTATACAGATCTTTTTGAAAACAAACTGTCAACCAGTTCATTAGTAATAATAAATAATAATTTTAGATCATGGGCAAACATTAAAAACTTACAGTACTTCAAGACTTCCTCAGTTTACATTCAAAACTTGCTTTATTATAAATACATAATATTTGTATAATTTAGTTCAATTATATGTTTCTTTGATTTAGATTCACTGCCTCTCAGTTCATTAACAATGATCCAATGTTCTTTGGTTTTATTTTGTGTCTTCTTCGATCTAGACTTTTAATACAGCTGTTTTGTCTCTCTTATTGTTTGCCGATGTACCTCTTTATAAACATTAAAGTAGTCATGAAATTGTGGATTATGTAAAGATCTCCATGGTTTTCTACATTTATTTTTTGTGAAGGGAAACTTTTATTAAATATTTTTAAAACTCTCCAAAGAACTTAAGTGGTACAAGAGAACAATACATTCCTGTCCAGACACTAGCTTCATATAGATCATAAAAGCGCTCGAAAAATAAGGAATGACCCTGTACAACTGATGATTAAAAAAATTTTTTTTCTTTCAGGATCTCTATTGCGTTCGTAGCGATCTGGGGAACCTTCTAAAAGCATTAGGTCGTTTAGACGAAGCTAAGGTAAGAACTACAAACTAGTTTATCGTAAAACCATTTAACTTCCGTCTGCGATCCATTTGCTGATATACTGGCAACGGCAACGTTTTATCTGAGGAGTATTCGAGCCTGACCACTTGCGCCTTGGCGTAAACTCTCGACACGTTGGCGTCAATTATTCAAGCAGGGCGTTTTTTTGTCCTTAATACTTTCGCTGTGGCGTAATTTCCAAAGATTTGTGTGCGTGCATTGCGTAAATTATTTTGCATGGGTTTTTTACCATTCTTTTTTACAATTTTGATAAGATAAGAAAGAATGGTGCGTATTAGACGGCAAACATTTATTGTTTTGGGGAGACTTGTTTTAAAGTGATTCATTTTGGAATAAATATTTGCTGTATTTTTTTTTTCAGGTGCGCTTGCGCGTAAATTTTCCTTTAAACATCAAATGCTCTTTAGATCGTTGCTTAAGGTTTTTTTTTTAAGCGTTTTAATTTTTTCAAGTAATTTCAAAATGATTGCCGTTATCTGCTAAATGATTCGTAAGACGACGTAACAAGTACTTATTTTTGATTTGGTTGGGTGAATTATATCCATTTTGTTCCTTATTGCCTGTATTTTAGTTTTTGTATTAGTTTTGTAGTATTATTCTAATTTTTTTGTGGGTGTGGGTTATTTTGGCAAATATGTATATTCTAAAATTTAACTAAAGATGTAAGTTATGGAAAAAGAGGGCTTAGAATCTAAAATTGGCGATTTTAATAAAATTGAAGACTTTACCTTATTCTCATCTTCTTTGTGATCATTTTTTTTTCTCTATATTCATATAATATCAACATAATATTTCTTTCCCACAAACGTTTAATTTTCATTGATGAGGTTCAGGACTTTTACAAAGTAATTTTAAGGACATCTAGTTCAGAAAAACGACCTAAGTAATAACAAATTTTAGATTCATATTACCACCCTATGCAGAAAAAACAACATTACAAATCATGATTTAATTATCTCTAAGGAACAACTGATTTGATACAGCTTCATACTGGTTCACTGTTCCTACTAAGATTTTTTATGACAAGGCATGTTTTCCATCTATCACAGGATTATTCTCTGTATACACTATACTTGTAAGGCATATATTTCATAACAAGGATTCCAGATTATATGAGTTTGCTTATACTATACAGCCAAGTTCACTCATGTCCTTCTCAATTTGCTGTAGATATCACAGATGCCAGAAAGTCTTTTTAGTGATTTTTAATTTTTTTTTTGACATGGTGTTCATAATACTGATTCTGAATACTTCTACTGTCTCCAGATTTAAATATGGAAGTAACTGGATTTTTTCGAGAAAGCTACTTGCAAGTTATTTATGTCCAAATTAGTCTCTTTAGAAATATGCAAAATAACATCAGCACCAATAGGATTTAGATCAGGAAAAGTAGCGGTCATTAAGGTACACCATATTTGAATTATAGATGGTGGCTAGTTATGTCTTTTATAAGAATCATTAAATTCGTGCTCTGGAAAGGCTCTAGCTGAATTAACTTGATTAGAAAGTATAGTTTTTTCGCAAAATATTTGGGCAAGTCAGTTGACTTACTTGATCTTTCAATTCTCTGTTTGTTTTTTAAAATATTTGCATTTAGTGGTTTTCATGTACTTGTTTTATTTTCGCTTGATTTGACGGTTGTTTTACTTCCATGGTATAATTGAGGATGTTATCTTCAGGTAACTCTTGCTTTCTGTTCTCTTTTATTTATTTATTTATAAACGGGCAAAGCCCAATTGCAGTTCTGTTAAACTTTTAAATTCACAACAGTAATACATAATATAGGTAATATACAGAAATACAAAAAATCATTGAGTAATAATAATTAATAATATCTAACCTAAGCTTACTAAAACTTGACGCAGGAATTTGTTATCAGTGGCTCTAGTTGTTCTTAGTGGAGCATGAATATTGATTTTTTGGAGTAGCTCTGAAGCTCCAGATTTCCCATGTAGGATATTTTAAAAAGTAATAAGATCCCTCCTCTTATGGCGGATAGTGATTGGAGCCATATGTAGCATATCAAATATATCTGCATCATTGTAATTCTCCAAGATATTCAATTTATATGCAATTAGTTTTAAAAATTTGTGTTCAACTAGTTGAAGAGCATCAATATGTATCCCATAGGAAGGAGGCCACACACAGGAGGCATACTCCAGATTAGGACGGACCAGGACACAGTAGAGTGTTTTCAAAGCGGCAATACTTGTGAAGTCTTGAGTACATTCCCTAACAAAACCAAGCATTCGGAAAGCTTTATTGATAACACTATGTACAAATTGTAAGCTTGTATCAAAAGTGACACCCGAATCCTTAAAAAGAATAGCTCTTTCAAGGGTATAGCGACCGATCTTGTAGTCGAAATTAATAGTATTTTTAGAACGACAAAAGGTCATTATTTTACATTTAGCTGGATTAAGTATCATAGCATTTCATTTACACCAAACTACCAAATTATTTAGATCATATTGTAATTTCACACAATCATCAGGGGACTCGATTATACAACTCAATTTTAGATCATCGGCAAACAACAAAAATATTCATTATTAAACTTATTTGAAATAAAGAACATCTAAACAAAATCTATATTAATATTTATAATGACTCTTGAACGATGTAGAAGTATCCAAACAATATTTGATAATTGAAGTATCTGGTAATTCAGTTAATTAATTCTGTCTTCTCTTCCTCCTCTCCGCATCATTTCGACAGTAATGCCACTGTGCAAGGTGCAGTCTAGAGTAATGGTCTTTCTAAAAACACATAGTCAATGTTCATCGACTTTCACCTACTGGAATGCTTCTATTTAAAGACAAGTCATGGAGAGTGTAGTACATATAAGCAAAACCTATATTAATAATGATAAGATGTAGAAGAATCAAAAGAAGTTTTGATAACTGAAGTATCTGGTACGTTTACTGCAATGTCTAACATTTTCTTTCTGCTCCATTCAATTGATAATATGTGTCTTCTCTTCCTGCTCTTTTTTCTCACAGTAATCCTATTGTACAAAGAAACACAACAGTCTTTCTAACTTTATACCAACAGTTCTTCTTACATGGCGAGTACCATATCTGAGAGTATGGTACATCTAAGCAAAACCTATATTAATATTAATAATGAATGATATGGAATAATTGAACGATGTAGAAGAATCCAAAGAATATTTGATAATTCGAGTATGTTGTACATTTACTGCAATATCACACATTAGCTTCCTGCTCTGTTCAATTGTTAAATCGTGTCTTCTCTTCCTGCTCTTTTCCGCAGTACTCCTACTGTATAAGGGAAGACAACCGTCTTTCTAACTTTAGACCAATAGCTCTCCTTACAAACTCTTGGTGAAATGATAAACTGGTGTAGCGTAATAGTCATGTTTATTAGTTTCATGATTCACACTACTTTCTTTCTGGAATGCCTCTATTTGAAGACGGACCATGAAGAGTGTAGCAGTAGGACTTTTGTGACTTGTCTGAAGCTTTTGAATCATAGAATTCTATTGCAGAAACTTAAAATCTTTTCAAAGGAGTTGCTCTTAATTCTCTGAATCCTGTAGAATACGGAGAGTGCTTTTTGGCAACACTAAGTCTAGTAGGCTAGCAATTGAAGTGGTGTGCCACTTAGACATACCCAAACAGATTGGGAATTTCCATTGATTTTGGGTTTTGCTTCCCTCACTCATTTCTTTTTCTAAGAAACTCTAAGATTGTTAGGTCTAGAAGGAAGTTGAAAAAAATGTTGCATGGTGAAGTTTTTTTCCACTTTGAATGATTTTTACATAGAAACTTTCACGTTCGGAAAAGTTCTTTCTTGGGTACCATGCAACGGAAAAACATAGGCAGAACCTTACGTTGGAGAGAGCACAACGTTGTTGACTCGGGTACTCATAAATCGCCCAATTTCTTCATCTATAATCTTAGCTCGCTATTTTGGATATTTGGAATCTAGCGTGCGGCTTGAAACACAACTCGGGATCCGCCTTGCCTTATCTTGTTACTGGCTTTTCTTTTTAACTGTTATTATGAGTTCATCTGTTTTCAGCCTCTGTTTGAAAACGAACTATGGGGAGTGTGCAGTAAATCTTTTGTGACTTGCCTAACGCCTTTGAATGGGTCACAGAATTCTATTGCTGACACTTGAAATCTATTGTTTCAGAGGAGTTGCTCTTGACTCTCTGTATCCTATAGAATACAAATGGCAACACAAGCCTAGTAGGCCACCAATTGGAGTGACTATTTAATTTCTGTCAAATGATCTTCTGATACCAGTTTACGGAAAACTGTACTTTTTGCCGACGACACCACTATGCTCCTTTGGCACGATACAGATCCTGACAGATTAGGAATTGCCATTGATAGAGATTTCAGTCTATTGAAGCTGAAAAAAATTATTGTCAAATGGGAAAAACCTCATTGAAAATTTTACATAAACAATCTAAACAAATGGCAAATACAATTAAATATAAAATACAATACATGCATAACATTGCTTTTAAATTAGCTGAGTGACCCTTAAAATGGATCAAGAGATAAATGTAACAGTAGATAATAAAAGAGATAAATGAACATAATTTGTTCCAGGGTACCCTCTTACTGATCATAGAATGGAGACCAAACCACAGATGCGTACTCTAATTGAAAACTTGCCAAAGAGCAATAATAAATGACTAAACATAAAAGTGAAAAATCACGCGTTAACCCTATCTAATAAAACCCATTTCATTGCATTATAATGATCCCAAAAAGTGATTTTGGTGTCAAACAAGACTCCCAGATCCTTTACCAGTGTCCACCTTGGAAAACAAATGATACATTGAACCTGTGAGCATGTTGGCTAACTATTTTCAAAGATTATTCACTAAAACCCATGGCTTTTAACTTAGCTAAAAGAAGTTGGTGGCTTACTCTATCAAAAGCCTTAGAGAAATCCGTGTAGATAGCGTCAACATGGTATCCACTCTCCAAGGCGCTCAACAGAGCAGTCTCATAAACCTCCAGATTCGTGGACATAGACCTCCCTTTGACAAAGCCATATTGGTCCTAAGCAACAAGTTGATCACAAACTAATGCATCCAACAATTTTTGTATAGCCGATAGTAACCCCTCTGTAAGGGAGATTGTCCTCTCTATCTCCCGTATTAAACATTGAAATAATGCAGCTGAAAATGGTGAATCTTTTTACACTCTGAATTAATTTTACGATAGAAACATCCAGTCTGTTTCTGTTATTTTTGGTGCTTTGGATTAGATTGCTTATACATGACGGGAAAATTCCGTTCTCAGTTCCAATCAGATAACCTCCAGTTACACATACCTACGACCAAACTCATCCTAGCCTGAGAGGACCGTGTATACACTATTTAATTTGTGGAGTTTAGATTAATCGCATTGCACTGGCAACAGATGTCGTCACTTGTTGATCCGGATTGATCCAAACCTTTAGCTCTCTATTTTGTTATTGCAAGTTTGATTTCCACATCAAAAACCTCTGTTCACCAGACCAGTATCTATTATCTTTGAATTTGAAATAATGAAAAGTAAGTAATGAGAAAGATGATGTGAGTGCAGATATGAGAGTCTTTGCTGATGTGAAGAACAATTTACATAATATTAAATATGATAACAAAGAAGAAGAAACTTGATAGATTTCTTTGATACAAAAGCCCTCTTTTCCCTAACGAACCTTTTTGTAGCTGTACAGAACAAATGTTACTAATTAATTTCTCCGTTACATAATAAGCTAAAAACAAAAAAAAAAATATACCTGAAACAAAGCCCTCCGAAAATGGTTTCACCAAACACACCTCACCTTGTTTGTTAATTTACTAAGTTAAGTTAATGTTTAGCAGCCGTTACACTAATCAAGACTCTGTGCTATTTCCAGGTTAAATAATTAACTTTTTGGTGACAACTGCAGTTCGAGGTCTTTTTTCTGCTACCCGTATAGTTGTAGTAATGCGAACAAACATTCGAGTGAATTATATTAAAACTCATATTTACCATTTGGTTGTGCTGTTAGATAACAGGTATAACGTGGCCACTATCTGCTGCCTATCTTCTGCGTGTGTCGTTGCCGTTGATTTCAGTAAAGGCCCTGTGTATATGCCGGAGCAGGTAAAGTAGACCATTTTGCCAGTGTGCGAGACAGAGACGACACCACAAATGTTGCCTCTCGATTTTTATTATTCAGTGTACTTTGTCATTAATATATCTTTTTTTTGAACCTGTCCAGTAGTTGGAGCGCCACGCGTAAGAATTTTTGCGATTTGTTGTACCATTGCTTCGGCGTAATTAATTCTTTTTTTTTTTTTGATGAATTTTTATGAGAAATTGGCGTATTTGGGAAAATATTGTTTGGACTTTTGAGTTTTTTATTTTTTCTGTTGTTAAAGGGCGCACACTGAACTAAATATAAACTTAAATAACCGGATATCCGGTCATAATTAAGCAGTTACCTCTAATTTAATTACCAAAACTTTGTGTATTTAATATAATGAGATAACATTTTTCGCAGATGACTAATCCTATGAAAAATGCTCAAAAAAAATCTTTCATTGATTGACACATATTTGCTGACTACTTCTCCCCATCACATTCATTCTGTACCATTAAACCATAAGAAATCTTCCTTAATAATTCATATATGCACCCTATCTCTTCAAAGAGTCCTGGACCATATGAAATGCCAGCATTAATTCTGAAGAATTTCAGTTTCCTAGGCCTCTGTACCTTAACTTGCTTCAAACTATATTTCCCGAGATAATTGGAGATCAACCTTGCATTAAATAATATCTATCTTAAGTGCAATTCCCAATATTTTAATTGGCCAGCAATTTGGCTTTAGACTACACAAATCAACTGAATTAACTCAAGGAACACAACTAGATTTTCTAGTAGTAGTAGCTTCAGAGAGTGCCTGGCCGATTGATAATATTTACCAAGACTTTTCTAAGGCGAAGTTATTCACACTGCGTTGCTGCATAAACTCACAAACCCCTCTGATGAGAATGCTGAATGGTCTTAATCTAGTGTCCTCATCCAATATTGATAACAAACGTCACGCCAATGATCTCTTCTGCTCAATTAAACTTTCAGTTCAAGGTGTCACTTGATCCTTTGAAATATACTTCTTTTAACTGATCTCTCCTTTATTGCATCCATATGCAAGGTACTGAAAGGCTGTTCCAGAACTTTGGTTTACACCTTGACAATCCTATGACAAACTTTATAATAATGTCTTCTCAATCAGATGTTACTTGGTCATGTGCAGTACGCTCCCTTTAACTGATTTTCTGATTTTCCTTCTATTGCATCCAAATTTAGGCTTCAGAGAATCTCACTCTTCATTCATGTTATGACAAACTTCACACCAATGATATTTTTTCCTATTTATTATAGTGTCAATCTTTAACATATTTTCAAGCAGCTGGGTGTCAACTCAGACAATCTCCATGTGGAGTTTGCTTTTGTTATTTGATCCATACCTACATATTTAGATATTGACTATAAAATTTAAAATGGCAAAAGTTTATGAATTTCCTCTGACTTGTTCTAACTTATTAATGCATACAGCATAGGATGGAGACCAAACCACAAATGCATACTTTATATTAGAACTTACTAAAGAGCCGTATAAAATTATTAAAGATGAAAGTAAAAAATGACGCGTTAACTTTAGAATTAAACCCACAGTTTTCATTGCATTATAATGATCCCGAAAAGTGATTTTGGTGTCAAACGAGATTCCCAGATCCTTTATCAGAGTCACATTTCAAGTTCTCACTATTTTTAAAATAAATTGTGTCAATTCTACGTTGATTTCTACAAAAAACCAACATTTACTGACTGGTTTTATAGTACACCAATGAAAAAAATTAACCAAGTCATGCTGCGAAATGGCTGCAACAGATCCAGAAGTAATAACCTTGTATTTTCATGTCATCTACAAACTTCAAGTAATCTACCAATCTACATCAATGTTGTTTTTGAAGGTGGTAGACAATGGTACAGTGAAAACATCTTGTCTGTCTGTAAACTGACAGTCAGTTTACACTTGATAACGGTTGGAGATACTTACCAACCGGAACGTCGTGTTACATTAAATAAATAAGACAATGCAAGTCCGACAAGATGTTTACATCAATATTATTATAAACTTCACACCAACGACCCTTTTTTCCCATTTATTACAGTGTTAAATTTTAAGATATTTTCCAAGCACTTGTGTGTCAACTCGGACAATCTCCATGTAGAGTTTGTTTCTTTCATTCAATCCATATTCAAGTGCTTAGATTAGCAGAAGACTATTGGTTTATGAACCATTAAATAAACTCGTTTAAATAGTTATCATATGGAAAAACTGATTGCTGCTCCCGAATTACTCGAGAGCTATGGCTCAAACATTTCAGAATGTGATCATCATTTAAAGCTTTCGTGTCTAGCCCTGAACTGTGATGGTCATTCAACAATCCCCCATGTTTTGTTCTTCTTTTAGATGTGGCATGTGGCTGATCCTCCCCTTTTCCTAAAAAAATTATGGTTTAGTACAGTCAATACTAACTTTCCCTATGTATAGTGAACGAAGAACACGGAAGTCATTTATTTAAAATTCAGATGCACTAAAAGGATTATATACATCTAATTTTATGCACCTGTTCCCAAGAACTTATGAGCATAATTGTGTCCCATTTGAAACCAATCTGATGGTAAAGAGTGCTTCATTTACTTAATGTCGTTTTGCTATTTGATTGAAAAGTAAGAAAAGAACAAACCACGATCAATAGCTTGCACACTTTGCTATTTTTCCAGTTTATTTCCAGTCATGATCGAAATATTTAGTAAGACTGTAAAATGCTACACTTTTAAGGAGTGATACAGCAAATCTTTTGAATGAATTTTTAGATATATCGCTGGTAAGATGGAATTTGTATTTTTTTTTATAAATTGGGCACCCTGTTTCAATGTTTAAATAAAATCTTCCAGAAAGACAAATATTGCATTATTCTGAAAACCAAACTGACATTTGCTTAAAATGCTGTGCTTAGTGATAAAGGGCAGCATTCTTTGCTTAACCAACATTTCTATGAACATGATGAAAGTGAACTAGGTCCACCTTTAAATAGAGGTTTTACAATACATACTTTGAGGATTCTTGGAAATGTAGCTATTTCAAAAGAAAAGTTAATTGCAAATGCAAGAGAGGAGAGAGCTTGATCTGGCAAACTTTGAAGAATCTTCACAGACAATCCATCAATATCATAAGTGTATTTGTTCTTAACTGTATGAAGAAAACTTTTAACCTCATGTACATCTCTCGCGGAGTGGAGTAAAAATAGTCCTTGACAAAAGTATGTTGAGTAAAAGCTGGGGGATCTAGTTGGGGGTTTTTTGATTGTCTGTCAGCTTCTCTGTTATTGAACAGTAAAAACTAATTAAACACACATACATTGCGTCAATCCAATATTGTTTAGTTTTCATTAAATTATGTCTGAATTCATTAATAATACTCCAATTTTTCTTGGGTTTATTGTATGACATCTTCCATCTAAGCCTGTAGTAATCCTGGCTAAAACTACCTCATGATCAGATAACATGGAGGGAATGACAAGTATATCACAAATCTGTTCTGAGTTATTATTTATATAAAAACAATTTATTATTGTTTGTGGGTTATGTAACAAGCATATGTAAATTAAGGGAGGCCAGGGGTTTTTTTAAACAACACACCTCAGTTTTCAAACACAAACAATTAATCTACTACTAACTAGAAATAAAGGACCAGAAGAGTCAAGCAACTCCCTAAAATTATTGCCGGGTGGACCATAAATATATATAATATGAAAATTTTGAACATTTTACAAAAATTGGAGCAAACTTAAATCTGCGCTCAATAAGATGCCCGAATCTTGAGAATAAAGGAGAGTCCTGATCATTGACTACACCAGAGTTAATGTAAACTAGTGACGCTCGAAGTACAAAAGTTTAGCACACTATCTTTAATCATTTTTATCAGTTTACCCAAGTCCTTTTTATTAAGACTGTTTACTGAACTTAGGAAAACTCTAAATTTAAACTGATTAGACAATAAATGTTCAATATATATATTTTCGTCATATATCGAAATATATGTCAATGCCTGAATGGAGTATATTGATCACACCCCAATTTACTAACTGACTATATATGAATGCATAGAACTTAACGCAACATCCAAAGTCGGAAATAGTGGCCCTTTAAAACACGTGATTTTTAAATGATTGATTCCATCCATCCTCTTAACTTCATTCAAACTAATAATTAATCGGTAAAAAAAAGTCCAGACAATGTTTCCTAGCATTTAAATCCCGTTGCGTATATGCGTAAAACACTCAGCTCAGCGTCAGCGTAAAACCAATTTGAAGCTTAGCACCACGGTTTCCCGCGACCCCTTGACAAAAGCCAGCGCAGCGCGCGAACTTATATTTAAAATGTCAGCGATTAACCGGTCTGTTTTCTTTCTCTTTTTATTTCATCACCAACCCCCTTAGGCTTGTTACCTGAAGGCAATTGAAACGAGACCCGATTTCGCTGTCGCTTGGAGTAACCTTGGCTGCGTGTTTAACGCCCAGAGCGAGATCTGGCTGGCGATTCACCACTTTGAGAAAGCGGTTGCTTTGGATCCTAACTTTCTGGATGCTTATATCAATTTGGGCAATGTACTGAAGGAAGCCAGGATCTTCGATAGGTAAGTTCAACATTAACAATCAACCTAACAGTTTGTCAGCCTTTGAGCGAGTGGAGCTTAGTATCATTTGATCATTATTATCTATAACTAGTGTGAAGTAAGCGACATTCTACACATGTTTATTTAGTTTATCTTTTCGATACCAGATACCTTAATTCATGTTTTGAAGCATGACTTTTAGGTGGCGCTACAAGTATTCATTTTGAAATCAGTGCGGTTTCATGTGGGAGTAACTTTAAAAATATTAGGTTTTTACATGATGAAATAATAAATTTTCACTATCAAGAAACCCCCTTTTAAAATTGAGAATATGAAATACCCTACCCACCTTATTTGTCATATATTCATGGACACTGACTGGCATAACAGTAATATCGAATGATATACATATCAACTCAGATGTGTGTCAGATATGCTAGTTCTATAAATGCAATAACAGACATGTTTTCGACATTATTTCATGCTGAGATGGCATGTTTCGCGGCTATAATATTATTTGAGTTACATGAAAATAAATACTTAATTATGCTGTGCGTTACGGTAGACCTAATGGAGAAAATGGTGTATAGTATTATGAAATTATAAATACTTTAATTATTCTCCTAGTTTTTGTACTATTTTGTACGTATTCTATTGACGTTTGGTTTAAACTTTTCATCATAGTGTCTAGTTTTTAAGTAGTTCATCTTGTTTGAGGGCCCCAATTTAGGTTATATTATTGTAAATTTTAAATTTTCTAGAATTTGTATACTAGCTTGCTTTGACTGTCAGTGGTCCTCTAAAATTATCGGCCTCTTGCGGCAAAAACATTGAAGAAATTCTAAATATTTCGAAACTGTTCCATCGGGCTTTAAAAAGGACGCGCTTCGTGACATTTGATTCAGTTTTAATTGTTTAGTCAGTTTTACCTTGGAAACAATTAAGCGACAATCAATTAGGTTAGAGTTTTTTTTGACGTTGCCAATAAAAGTTTTTCCGAATTTCGTGACAATATTAATTAATTAAATTCTTGTTAATTTAAGTTTAAAATGTATTGCTTGTATGCTGTGGTGCAGCAGGCGATTTACAGATTTTGCTCTCCCTCAAACAGAAACTTGAACATCCTGAGGTTTGTTCTCACAGCAGTAAGAAACAAGTTTTCGACAAATAAACATGCGCAATAGAGTAAAACGCGTTCGCACAGAAATCGGTTTCAAATCAAAAGTTTGATGTTTTTACACAAATTTCCGATTGTCATCTGATAGTCAGACTTGTTTTCGGATTTATTTCAAGCAAAGTGTCAGAGAATTCGTGTAGCCAGCCAACGCCGATCTTCGGAATATGAACATAACCTCTAAATTAATGTTTGTATTTTGTCGTTTTGTATAGTCCCCGATATTCGTTTTGAAAAATTGTATTTTAAATTGTTGGATTAGTCTGAAAATACACATTAAGGAAATGAGTGATTTTGAATCGTCGGAAGAATCTGATCAGAATTTTGTAGATTCCGAGTTATGTTGATTCCGACACGGACTTTTAAAGAAGATTTACTTGAAGAACGGATAAGGCCCAAAAATCAAAACTATTTTGATAAAACTGTGTCCCAGTTTAATAGAATAGAATTTCTCGACCATTTTACAGTAAGCCCTGAAGTAGCAAGTAATCACACAATCTTAAACTCTATTAATAATGTACAGCTATTTTAAGGTTGTACTGTAATTTTTATTTGTTTGGTTTTATTTTATTGCCCTTTTCCCACTGGCATAAAAAAGTTAGGTTATTTTTCTTCTCCACTCAACCCGTATTTGATGTTAACACAGACGGTTTCAAATCGATCCAAAGTTGTAATATTTTACGCATGCGCATCAAGAATGGTTTGGAAACAGTTTCAAACTTGTAAGAAATTTGCAGTGAGAACTCTGATAAATTTGTGACAGTATTTAAGTTCCAATTGTTTATCCTTATAGTCTATCATCTGATTAATGGCTTGCATGGTCGTTTAACTTGTTTAGGTTTTAAAACTCCTAGAATATTCGAAGAATATCCTTTTATAAGAATAACTCCGGAGACACTCGTAGCTTCCTCCACAAGGATAAAGTCTAGTATGACTTCTTGTTTGTTTTCTGCAAAGGAGTGTTTTCCATCTTAAATTTTATAAACGCCGGTAGTTCTTGAACCCCTGGCAGTGTGGCTCTCACTAAAACTTTCCAGGGTGATACCCGGGTAGTTCCCTGCACTGCGTTCTGGTCTGTTGCAATCCTATTGTGCCCCATAGTTACTCCTACATGTTCAGTTCTGTGCTTTTAGGAAATCCAGCATTTTGTCCAGTGGTGTTGTTCTTATACTCTCTGGTAAAGGTTTGGCTTTGCCCTAGTCTGGTTGAATGCTTTACAGAAGCATAGGATGATGTCAAGTGTGGTTTCTTCCTCTTCCTCTACATAGCGAGGTATTTACTTTCCCGAGTATATGCAAGTGTTTCCTTCAAAGTGCATGGCCTGTGAGCAGCCCTAGTAGTAGAGCTGGTACCTGAATGGCGCAATATGTTCTCATCCTTCCTGAAGTGCGGGCTGCCCAAAAGTTCTTTGGAGAGTTCCAGCTTTTGACAGTTTTTCATGCTTAACTTCCAACCAATGTCTGATATCAAATTACCCTTCTTGCAGTATAGTCAGAATACGGGCATTCTGAGATACTGAGATTCTGTTTCGCTCTTTGGCTAGCTCCGCGAGATCCTCCCAGCAGTTTTGACGTTTCGCTTTTGAGTATTAATCAACTTCTCCATCACTTGTACCATATTTCAAGCAAGTACTTCCGGTACTTCCCATAATAATAATATCCCTCGTTTCGAAATGAGTACCTGTGGCGCCATCTAGAAAAATGGTGCTTTTAAACATCAAACCCGATCTGCAAACGTGTATACCGTGACGCCTGTATCTAACAGTTGTGCTTTAAAAAATTAACTGAAATTAGTAAATATGATTGAAAAAATGTATAATTTGTTTATAATAGTACTTATAAACAAATTAATGTGGGGAGTACAAAAACAACTAGTTAAAATTTTTCCTCCACTGTTGTGCAATAAAACCAAACTTTAATGTATAAAATTGAAGCTTAAAACATAAGAAACTTAAAGGTTTAACAGGCAACCCTTTATAAACCCAATAAATCCGAGAATCCAGATATATGAGAAACGTGCTGGCCTAGAGCCAGCGCATTACCCTGCAGCTTTTCATTTTCTTTCTAAATTTCACCGGAAATCCGAAATGCTTTAGAGAAAAGCGTAACCCTTGTTGTTTGGCAAAATTTCAAAGGGCTGGGACTAGTACAAAAAAAAAGTTAATTCTTTTTCTAATAACTATTTGTTTGAGAGAAACTCTTACAAGGAAATTATTATTTAATAAAAGAAGCGAAGTAGGGTATTTCATCAAGCTCTCTCGTTATGTTGTTTGTTTGTCGCACTTACTCAGCCGTAAAAAACCCCAATGGAAACTTTGTCGCCAGAACGTCTAGGTATTGACTTATCGTTTTCCTGAAGTCTTCTTTTGTTCTATTGCTTTCAGGTTGTTTTTGTTGTTTTCGTTTGGGAATTTTAGGAGACGAGGGAGCATTATTTTATCAATTTTATGTTAGTTGCGCTCCGTTTACGGTTTATTTTTAGAAACTTCTCAAAATTGCTCTACAGTACGGCATATAAATTCTTTGTCGGTATTATAAACTTTTTTCAGTTCATAGAACACTTTCCTGCTTTTTTAAGTTAGTTTAAGTTTAAAGTTTTTAAGATAGTTATATGTGTCAGTTGCTCTTCTTTCAATCTCTTCTGGAGTAGAAACACTCTTATTGAGTGGGAGAATTACATTATAAGAAATATGTGAATAAAAAAATGCATTGTATACGCTTAAAAGACTCCACTATATCCATTTAGCCTTTAGCTGTCTCATAAGAAATAATTATAAATATGATTGAAAATTCGTATTCCCAATTAGTCTAACTAACTTTTGACGTCACGCCAATCAGTTGACCTTCTCAGCTGCGAGTGGAATCTAAATTTTAAAGGCGATTTAAATGGTTTCTATATACAATGACATTTAAATTATTTGTTAGTCAATATAACTTAAAATGCTGGACCTTGTAAGGACCTTAATAATCTAAAATTGTCTTGCCAGGAAGCTTTTAATAGGAAGTCTCATTGTAGGATTAAAGATATATGCTGGATCGACTGGATGCGATAAAGTTTTAGTCAGAGAAACTCTATATCTAGTGTTTAAAAATGTTCCCGAGAATATTATTAACCATCTCACATTTGGCAGATAGTATAGCAGAGGGCAATCTAGTATCAGCAATTCTCTTCATAAAGCAATTAAGTTAACATGCAGTGAATAATTCTTGTATAAATATCATCATTAACATGAAATCCTCTTTAGAGTTAATAACAAACGCTGAGCGTTCAAGATAGTTGCTTTAGATTAACCACACAAAATTCATTCAGTTTTGTTCTCATTAAGGACGAGTCTATTGTGTATGCCTTGCAAATCAGTGTTCATATCCCTACATGCCGAAGAAATATTATTAGGATTAAAATAGTAATAGACTTGTGTGTCATTCGCAAATTGATGGGACTTGAAATGTTTAAGAAATTTGAGAAATTGATATACAAAACAGAAGAGGAGCCAGCACACTGCCCTGAGGGACACCTTCATTAATTTTTTTTAACTTAATAGCTGAAGCCATTGTATACCACGGTATGTGTTCTATTAATAAAATAATTTTGAAAAATCCAGAAGAATAAGGTACCTGAAGTAGTGCTATGATTCCTATGAACACCAGAACTGATAGAATATTATTCCTATCAAAAAGGGAGGTTATTTTGCTACTCAAGAGTTTTTAGAGTACTGGTAGAACGCTAATTGGGAAATTATTTGGTTTTGAAGGATTGAACACTTGGGGTCAGAACCACATAAGCATATCTCGTAGTAAAGGAGGTACTAAAAAAGAAACATTGCTAAGTTGTTGAATCTAAAGCAAAATATAATTTTTTCTACTACATCTTTTAAGGGAAAAATTAAATATGAAGGGTTTTGTTGTTTTAATATTTATTAACAAAACTGGTCTTATTATCCAAAATTTGTCTAAAAAGGAAACGTGTATAGTTCTATATAAAAGTGAACAGTCAATGAAATAATTTACAATTTTGCACGTTTTTGAAAATTTATTTTTTCCAAGCAATTTTACATTCTCAAGGGTCTTGGATCTCCAAAACAAAAACAATTTTGGACCCCTTCCAGAAAATGTATATGGAATCTAAGATCACATAAGATCCACGAGAGAATGGGATTCTTAAAATAATACTTAACATGAGATTCCAAATAAAATGTTATACAAGTTATTTATTTCCCAATTGCGATATTTATGTAATATTGCCAAACGAATATCCTATGCCGACTACGTCAGACCCGTTTATCAATTATTATTACACAAACGATTTCTGTTTTTAAATCTGACGGAAATTTTAATCCATTTGGATAAACGCCAGGGATATTTTTGAATCTTTCATCGATCAGGACTTGAGTTACGACGGTATTTGTTTTTTTAAATAAACGTAAATTTGGTCGTTTTTTCCATATATGTGGCTTAATTGCGTTAAGCAGCTACTCATGTGATAAAAGCTTTTTCTTTACCACATTATGTCTAATTTAATTAATGTCTTTAGTATTACCGTTCATAGCTAAAAAAACATATTGGTTTATTATATTATACCGGTCGCTAAGACCGGTAATATAAGAATTATAATTGAAACATCACCATATTCTTTTATAGTCTTCTAATTCAATATTAATGGCTTGCAAATTAGGGTATGATCAATATGTTTCATGCAAGGCATTAATATAAATAGGGTGTCGCATAAAGTCATTATTTTTTAGTCAAATTTTTCTAGTCCAAAAGTCAAAGACAACCAAGATATAGGGTGATAAACTTAATGTATTTTTTTTTTAATTTTGGCCATAAATTTAGCATTTATTGTTCGTTTTTAACAAAATTCTTAATATGGTTTTCTTTTTATATGGACAAACTTAAAATTAACCTTTTTTTAAATTATGTCATAGAGAACGCCACCAGAAACTGATTTTGATTTTTTTTTTAATTCCGTACCTTTATTAGGCTTGGCATAATTTAATTTTTTATTTAAAATATGTATTGTGCAAACAGTTTTGTTTAAAAAAGGTATACTTCAAAAATCTATCACTAAATCCCTAGCACCTGAAGACACATCAGAAACAAACAATATACCTAAGAAATACCCTAAAAATACCATTTTATTCCTGTCAAATGGGATACAAAGAAAAAAATATCAGGATGATTTCGAAATAACCGCAAAATAGAAAAAAAAAACATGAAACTGAAAATCATCGAAGGACAACAGAATATAAATCACCCGAGTGTCGAGACCATAAATCACGAGTCAGATAAAAGGTCCTGTCTCGATACTCGTCAAGCAAACAGGCTGACGTTAAACCCACAAAAAGGACATAAAGACGCAAGCATTTAACAAGTTACATGTGTATTACCCCTTTTGGAAAATAATCGTTTAATAGCGTTCCTTCTCTATATAATTTAAGGTCCCTATTTTATACCCTTTATCCTTTGAATCCAAGGAGTTTCAGGGGGTTAGCCTGCTATTCTGCCTGGATTAACTAATAGAAAGTGTAGGGTTTATATTGTTCTCTCAATTGTTATAATTAATTGAATAAAACATCTTATTTCAGGCCTATTGGCCAAACTTGTCAACCAGGATTTCATTATTTATCAAGTACTTCCTGTGACCTAAGCTAGGCCTTTAATGTGTCTGCTAACACAAATTGATGTGAGAATCTCCTCTACTCTAGTTGCACATGACACAACCTTCATTTGCATAGGAATCAAGGGAGGATACGAGGTTGGATTGGCAACACTTATAGCATGATTTTTCTTACAAGATCTCTATCTTGTTTTGGTTTGAAGGCACGCATACTTCTATCTCTTTCATTCACATATAAGTTGAGCAATCTTAATATAGTCTGAACCATAAGTCCAGGACAAGGAAGTAATTTTTTACAATCTCTTCTTTGATCACCATTTTCTGTCTATTCTTTGATGTAATCATTTTCGTCTGTCTCTGGTATTCTTAATATTTGTGGCATCTAAGGGCTGCTTTTGGGAGCCATTCCTTTATAGAATCCTTGTAATTTTAAGAAGTAAACAAGTTAAATTGTACTGATAAGTTGTTATTGAATCCATAGATCATCTTAAATACTTGGAGATTCATTAACCCTTTAACCTTCTTACTTATGCATTATCTTATTGCCTTTCCAGATAATTTTGTATTCTAAAAATTCTGGAAAGGCTTCTTGGATGCTTCTGATCTGCTTGATTTATTTATTTTCTATTCTTGCCTCTACCTTTTTATTAACCCTTGAACGTTCATTGGAGTTTTCATGATTACGGTTGGAAATTTTGGGTTTCGAGGTGCCTCATTTGATAAGACCCGTTTTTTTTTTGGTATTTTAACCAAATATTCGTAAGGAACTTATAAATGAGATAAATTCTGCAGAGAAGCATAGTAAATTGGGTTTAATTGGCTTTGAATAATAACTTCCCTCACAGGGTGCAGTATGGATGGCATTCCTTTCTTAAGAGGCTTTGCAATGGGGGTGACACTCTGGAGTCTTCTGTATAAACTATCCTTTATGACCATAACTACTAAAAACCCATTTTACCCATTTTTTATTCAGATAAAAGTGCATATGACATGGAGACATCAGTTGCGTCCAAATGCCCTCTAACATTTCCAGAATAATGTGGCGTAGCATCATCCTATTAAAACGTAATATCCAATTTAAATTCCAATCGGTTTTGACCAATCACAACGTCAATAAGGGGATTAAGGCGCGTCCAAGTATGATGAATACTAACTTCTTTTCTCTCTCTCATAGTTTCTGAGATCCAAAAAGGCCTCTCCTGTATATTATCGATAGACTATTGGGAGAAAAAATAAATTATGCGAGGCAAAGTGGCCCGAGAAGTAGGTTAGACCATGGGGGAATACGTGAAAAAAGAAAAGGGGCGCCTAACCCTTATCCTCTGATAAGATCTTATAGGAGATTTATTACAATTAGGTTTTTATGGTGTATACTTTTTAGGGGTAATAACCTGCATTTTTTTCTTCTGGAATAACCAAAATTAGGAATTGTAGCATAGAGATTAATTGGATCAGATAGGTATTGTTATAATAGCATAATTATGTCATACTCATCAGCAAAATATTCGGGATAATAAAAAGTAATAGAGCATTGTAATGAAATCCTGTTTGTGTATGTCATTAAAATGGTGCACTTTGGTTATGTAAAACTAATTTCCATGGATTACCTAATGATTGGAAATTTTTTACCATGGTTTTCCAACTGATTCTTATGTATTACTAAGTGATGTACAATGTTTTCCAAGATTGGATTACGTGAAAATGATTTCGAAAGATAGATATATAGCATTTGATTCTTAAGTGGTATAACTAACCTAAAAAAAAGTCCTAGGTATTAAGGTACTAAAAGTCTTTTTTTCCCTATTTAATACATAAACACAACGGTAGTCTTGGGAAGTAAGCCCTCTTGGGTCTTTAACTCAAAACTTCTTTGAAAATCATCATCTGATTGCCTTTCCAGATAGTTTTCCAGAATTCTAAAAACTCTGGAAAAGCCTCTTGGATGCCTCTGATGTGCTTTATTTATTTATTGTCTATTCTTGCTTTTGCCTTTTGATAGATTAAAAGTGAAAGATCTTCGATTTCCAACTGATGGTCATCCATTACCAGTGATGTATCTATTTTTCCAATACCAGTTATCTGAAAGTGATTGCCCAGGATTACCAGTTGATTACCAATTGATTTCCATGGTTTCATAAGTGATTCCCAAATGGTTCTTAAAGTTCTCATGTATTACGAAGTTATGTACAATGTTTTCCAATAATGCTGGTTATGTGAAAGTGATTCTCAAGGCTCACTATTAATTACTATTTATTTTTTTCAAGAAAGCATATCTGAGGAAATACCTACTGGGAAAAATGCTGAATATTCAAAAAAAAAATTTCTCCATGCATGTGTTATAAAAAATCAACACTTTTAGTGCTTGAATGTAGATGGATCTCTTTGGTATTTAACTCAAATCTTCTTTAGAAACCATCACATTATTGCATTTCCAGATAATTTTTTGTTCCAAAAACTCTGGAAAACCTTCTTGGATGCCTCTAATCTGCTTAATTTATTTATTTTCTATTTTTACCTTTATCTGTCCGAGAACCACTAAGGGAAAACTCGCCAAGAAAACCGACTGGATTCGGAAAATAGAACAAACAGGAAAAAGTCGTTTATTTTTCCAAAGACGGGTGACCAGAAGTGTAATAAGTCTCGACGTTTACATTTTATGCCACAATGAACAAGCATCTTTGGTTTAAAAATTTTTGTATGAATCAAAATAGTCAACTTATTCCTTCTATGCCGCTAATACCGGTAAATGGTTTTCAAGCAAGTGATTTTATGAACTTAAGTCCTGAAGCAAAGGATATAAAGTTATTTTTATAGGGTACTAGAAAGGATATTTTCTTCTTTTATTAAAACGCTCCTTATGTCAATAACGTTTTAGTGTAATGGCAAGACTCTTCTGAATTTTTCCTTTTTGTTAGACCCAAGTGCAACAGACTCATTGCAGGTGAGGGTCAGACTGTCATAATTTTTTACGAGAAATTTCCTTTAAATCTGTTCCGTTAAAGTAGTTATCTGTGTCTCACCTCATGCATATTAATTTCAAAGAAAAAAAACAGTATTCTGATCTTTTAGATATTTATTTCTTTGAAATGATAACAGATACCATAAATCTTGGGTATAACCAGATAAAAACAAGGCTTAAGATTACAAGAAAGGGAGGCTATAACAGATTTTTATATTATTTTGGGAAAATAAAACAAACCTAGAGAGTCGTAGACTTTTATGAATATGGGAGAAAAGAATTCGAGCCTTGACGTTCAGTTTTTACACGAGTATAAACAAGTCTTTATGGACTGAAAGTGTTTTTCCCTTGGAAATAAAAGAACTATTTTTGGGTGTAGCCTAAGAATTGGGTTCGTTACACCCAGATAATTTTCCTCTATATGCAATTTAAATAATTATCTCAAGTTTTCAAAGAGACTCCGTTGTATCCAGGGTCGGTCCTAACATAAGATAATTGGTTGCTTATTTCTCTCTTGGTGAGAACGACGTTAATCTACTTTGGCATTTTTCTTAAATGCCCCAATTCAATTAGGAGTTTAAGGCTTTAAGAAGTGAAAGTAATTTTTTCCTTCTTTCATAATTTTTTTCATAAATTCCCTATCGATTGATTATATTAATGTTCTGATGTTTGCTCAAGAACAGAATGAGAGCTTTCTCAAGAGGAAATCCTTGATTGTCATCTGCATTTAATCAAAGCATTTACCATTACAGGGACAATAAATGGAGCAGACCCTCCTTCCAGCTGAACAATGTCCAGACAATGCTTAATTGCTCGTTTTATTCGGAAATTTTGAAGCATGGAATTTTCTTTGAAAATGGAGTCAGAGTTATGTAGTTACATTGCAGAAGCTACTGTAAGAATATTAGAATAACATGCAGAACATGAACATGAAGTTTGAATGGTGTGATTGGAAATCGAGAACTTTCTTGACTGCACCCTGGGGGACTCCTGCTTCTAATGTCAAACAGTGGAACAATGACATTCCTTATATCACTTTAAGATCATCGTTGATACGTGAGTCAACAAGAGCTTGAAATACACTTTTTATTGCACCTGCATGAAATAAATCCTTGTGTAGATCCAGATATATTTGATGATGCTGTTCCCAGGGATATTTCTTTATCGTTATTGTCGCCAACATTGTTGTTGTCTATAAAAATATTATTGTTAGCCGGCTGAAAGTCGTTTTTACAAAAATGTTTTTGTAAAATTCCAGACTTTATGGCTAATTTGTAAAATCCATAATCAATTGATAGAACAACTGCCACCACATTTTGTGGTGCTAATCTGCTTCCTAATTTTCTCTAAAACTACTAGGAATATAGAAAATTTTCTTTTAGCGTTGAAATCCTACTACAAAAATAGAACAAATCATATAGAATAACATTTAGTCGAAAACGTCAAAATAAAAAAGTTATGGAGAGTTTTTGAAAAATAAAAAAACTCAAGTAAATTAATTATACTTTTCAAAGCATCTTTTGAAAGACCAATGAAATTCAAAGTTATTTTGACGTTCAATGCCCAAAATTATTAGGATATCCATTATTAATCCACAGGACGTTGCGACTTAGTTTGTACCAATACTGGACATCCATTGGAGGATGTGGGCTGCTTGGGTGTTCAACTTTAGCTTTGAGCCCCTCAATTAAGCGGTCTATTCTTACTGAGTATTGAATATTCAAATTAACCGAGTGCACAGCCCTCCACCTTAATAGAGAGACATTACCGGGGTTTCAATGCGTAACCCTTAAAATCCGCAACCCCACCCCTAACGTAGCCCCCGGCCTGGCGAATAGCGTCGTCAAACACGCCGACGATTCTTCTCGCCGAACTTTCGGGCGTCGCGACGCTCTTTTCAGTCCGCAGTCGGCGTCGGGCCAATGTCGGGAGCGTCCGCGGCGCCGAGCTCCAGGTGACGGTTTCCACGCGGTGGGTCGTCGTCATGCCCACGCTCCAAGAAACGACGCTCGACGACGCTTCCTAGTCCAGGGAATAGGTAGTTTTTTTTAATTGAAATTGGTGAGGTAGCCTGGTGTTTGTTTTTAAGATCATTAGAGTATGTTTTTTTAAAGTTAAATTCAAAAAGTAAGGGTGGAGAACCTTGTGCTTCAGCGGCAATTTAGACAAACGCGTTTAAAAGTTTATCTCGTAAAGTACTGGCTTTATGAAGAGAATGCAAGAGACCTTTTTTATAGAGAATTAAATTTTCTGTCAGTTTTGTTATGTCATATTTTACTCTATAATTAATAGTTTTCCCGATATTGAGCTATAAAGTTACATGTATTCAATTTTTGACTTATAAGTCTTAGTTAACCATCCAAAAGTATTGGAAGTACAAAAAAAGTCTTTTGCATTTTTTCATAGTCAATAGTTTACCGAATAAACGCGTTTGTGTAAATTGCCGCTAAAGCACCAGCCTTACTTTTTGAATTTAATTTTACTATACTAAATACTAAAAATTATATACAGGGTGTTTCGACCCTCAACATTGAGATCTCGGAATCTATACGAAGATGGTGAAATTGAGGCAAAGTTGGGAATTTTTGAGCTTAACATTATGCCGTTTAAAATATTAAAAAATACCGAATGGTTCCGAAGATATTCGAAAAAATCCAAAAGTTTAAAAAATCGATTTTATTTTTTTCTGAGCTTTATCCGATATTAAAATAATTTCTACCTTTGCATTGGCACTTTTTTCGTGCTACATGATGGTGTTTTTAGATTTTTACTACGACGTTTCGTCTTTTGCCAACCATCATCATATATTTTTATAGATATTTGCATTTTTAAAAACCTGAATAAACTTACAAAATGATATTTAAACTGTCCATAAATAATGTTACACGTTATAAATACAAGTTAGACAGAAATAATATCAATGCAATACCGTAGTAGTGAATACACATTACTTCAGGGTTACACCCTTATTATTTTCGAACACCTGTAAATATTTCAAAAGGGACTGAAAACTAGGAAAAAATTGATGTTATATTGGGTTAACATGCGTTGCTAAATAAATAAATGAATAAACAATAAATTTAACAACAAAAAGAATTTTCTTAAAATTATATTCCCTGTGTACAGACACTTATACACTAGACACAATTGCACTCTTTTACGGCATCTCCTCAATGTTTTGAAATTCCCTCCTCGCAAAAACTCGAAATTTTAGTGTTTCTCATAAAAATGTCTAAAACGTTCAAATCAGGAGATCTTACAGGACCATTATTTCCAATCCAGGTGTCACCAAATTTTTCTGTAAGATAATTTGAGACTTATCGTTGTGTTTTGTGTCTTATCTTCATAAAACCAGACTGTACAGTGACTTTCTAAACGGATTATGTTCAAATAGTCTTCAAAATCCGATCTTAAAAACTGATAATAAGAATCTCCGTTCCATTCAAAAAATGAGAGTCGAAAATTCGATTTTTATTGATACCTGTCCAAACATTTAGGCTAAATCGCACGAATTTCCCGAAATTGTCGGAGATTATTTTGGCTCCAAATGCGTTTATTATTTATGTTAAAAATGCCACAGTTTGTAAATTTACTTTTACCAGTCCATATCACTTTCTCAAGTAAATTGGGGTCATTTAATAATTTCTTTCGCTAGCTAGTCACAAGAAAACACACGTCAGTTTTTGAAGTAAATGAATTTTAAATGGGTTAAATCGATCTTTATGTTTTACCTTTTTTTATGGGCAATCATATTTTCGGAAACTATCTACAAGTATTTTTATATGTAGCGCAGTAGTACAAAAATCGCGAATCCATACCTCATTAAGTAAGTTTTCTTTCGTTTCTTTATGTATTCTATCTCCTTATTTATTTATAGGCTTATTACAAGAACCAAACATACCTCTCCATTCTTATCCAGTTTTAAATATGTTGCTGTCGGCATTTCTATCGTATTTATAATAAATTTTAATCATACCTAGCTTTTCTTCATTTGTAAAAACCATAATTGCTTAAATTATTAGTAAAATACTTGTCACTTTGTACTACAATACCAATAAAACATACAAATATATAGAATATATGATATTTATGACAATTTAAATATTGTTTGGTCAGTTTATCATAGCCTACTGCGGCAAATTTAGTTTTTTCCAAAGGTAATTTTGCAGAGATTTTAAAAATGCAAAAATCCAATATGGCGCCCAAAGGTGATGATGGTTGGCAAAAGCCGAAACGTCGCATTAAAAATCTGATAACACCATCATAAAGCACGAAAAAAAACAAAGTTGCAAATTATTTCAGAATCGGATAGGAAGCTCAAAAAAAAATCGATTCTTCGAAATTTCAGATTTTTTCGAATATCTTCGAAACTATTTGGAATTTTAACATTTTTTAAACGACATATTGTTAAGCCCAAAAATTCTCAATTTTGCCTCAATTTAACCATCTTCGTATCTCTTATAGGTAGTCCAAAAATCTCATCCATTATTCTCTAAGAGACCAACATACAAAATTGACGAAAACAAAGAAAAACACAAAGTCACGGTCTCACAACATACTAATAAACGGGCTACACGTGTTTCGCTGTAGTTAGAGCATCATCAGGCCTTTAGAAGCTATCCACACACTTCACAGTACACAAATAAACAATGGTGTGGATGGCTTCTAAAGGCCTGATGATGCTCCAACTAGAGCGAAACACGGGTAGCCCGTTTATTACATGTTGTGAGACCGTGACTTTGTGTTTTTCTTTGTTTTTGTCAATTCCTATAGGTAGGTAGATACCGAGGTCGCCATGTTAAGGGTCGAATTTGAAACACCCTGGTAACACAAGTGATGACTATAATTTTAAGAGATGATTCCTTGTAATTTTTTAAGTAAAAAAGTTCATATAAACGTAGATCCGGACACGCTTCGTTTTCGAGATACAGGGTGTTTTTTACATCGATTTTTGAATGAATTTGAATTTGTTGAAATTTTTATAATTTGCTAATTATTTTTATAAGGTATCTTTTGGTATTCTCATATTTAGCCCAACATTTTTTTGTAAGCGTGTGTTATTATTTTTTAAAATAAAACAACTAAAAATTACACTTTTTGCCGCTTGTTTTTTTTGGCGTATCTTCGTTTTTATATTATTTCACTCAATCTCAGCACGTTTCTGACGTGACCTCCATAAAAGAACTAAAATGCTTCAAAATTACCTGAAAAATTACCAGTATATTAATTATTTAAAAAAAAGAAACGTTCAATAAACTAATTAGAAGATGCTACTTTTGGTGTAAATTTAAATAATAATTGCAATGGCGTCGCAAATGCCACCATTTTCTCTGAGTTTCACATGGGTAAGCAATTAAAAATTTAAAAACGTAAAAATGAAGCGTCTTCCTACATACGTTTATATGAAAATGTTTACATAAAAAATTACAAGGAATCACCCTTTAAAATTAAAGTCATCACTTATGTTACACCCTATATATACAGTGTGTCCAAGATAAGGATGTCCATCATGGGGACCTGGAGAAAACAGACGGGAGGAAAAAAGATGGTTAAATTAGAAAAGTTGTGCATTTCCATGCCTAACAATATGACGTTTAGAGTCTTAAAATTCCGAGTAGGTCCTAAAAAACCGACATTTTTCCGATTTTTTTCTGACGTTATTTAAAGAGACATGGAATAACAAAAGACACTTTTTAAGCTCTACAAAACAGCGTTGAGAGATTTTTATGTATGACGTTTCGTTTTGGAGAAACCATCATCAACTTTATGTATGATACAATGTGGTCCAATATTTAAATCGGAAAAAATGGGTTTTTATTAAATAAAAATAAAGTCTCGGTCTTAAAAAATGTCTTTTTATTAGTCAAAGTAGTGACACGTGTTTCGCTCCTAAAAACGGTTAAAACACGACCAACTGGGTCAATTATACACACGCCCTACATACTAATTTTGAGTGTGTTTGTATAATTGACCCAGTCGGTCGTGTTTTAACCTTTTTAAGGTCTGATGATGCTCTTAGGAGCGAAACACGTGTCACCACTTTTAAGACACACTGATACTTTTGTTGTTGTCTTTTCATTTACATATATCAAGGTCTCTTTGAGAATATGGACGACTTCTTTCAATTTTTATTAAATTCCCGATGTAGTAGTAGGTGGTGAACTGATGGCGCTGAGTATGGTGTAGTAAGCTATTATTACTTTTCTCTAATTTAACCACCTTCGTATCTCTTTTGTTTCCCAAGATCCTCATGATAGATATCCTTAACTTGTACACACTGTATATAAACTTTATACTAAAAATAATACTCTAAATGTTAAAAAAAGCTACAACTACCTCATCAGTTGTCGACCTTTTTTACTCCAAAGAGCTCTATTCCCTGGACTATCCGTAGACGAGATATTATGGACTATCAATGTGTGGTTGTTTACACGGTCATTTATATTCCGGAACCGGTACGCGAGGATTGGGAACTCGCTCCCGGTTATGGGTGTGTGGGGTGGGTCAGGAAGTTTGTTAAAAGGTGGGTTTCATTAGACTTTCCCTCTATATTAATTAAATGCCACTATTGAATATTTACGCCTGTTGACGGATATTAGTATTAGAAAATAATTACACAATACACCCTGTATTAACTTTTGTTCTTAAACTGATCCCTTGTATAAAGCCAACGGAATCAGGAACGAAAATCAAATTTTTACAGTCGCCCAGATAAGTTCTGCCCGCAATAATTTTCTTTCGTATTTATCTGATGTTAAACTTCTAACATCTTCAACATCTTATATTAAAAAAAGATCCATGTATGTCTCACTTTAAGGATTTTGTTCTGAGTCTTTTATTCCATCATCTGGTATTCCATAGGGCTCCCATTTTAATATATATATTAATAATATAAAATCTTGTTTACGTTACACTAAATTTCTATTATACGCCGATGATCTTAAAATCTACCGTACGATATTTAACATCGCCGACTGCCTTAAAATCCAAAGTGATCTGGATCGACTACGAGCCTACTGCGATGAAAATAGTCTCTTTCTTAACATTAAAAAATGTCAAAGTATAACGTTTTCAAGAAATAAAAATAAAATAAATTATCAATATAAATTTAATGATATTTGCTTACCTAAAGTGAACTACGTACGCGATTTGGGAATTACATTGGACAACTGATGTTTGACATTCATACTGATCTAATAGTAACAGAATCTTAATAACAGAATCTAGATTGTTGGGTTATATTTTTCGTAAATGTGAAATGTTTTCTAGTTCTCGAGCTATTAAAGGTTTATTTAATACATTTAGTCTTGGCAAATTGAACTTTGGAAGCATTATTTGGAACCTTAGGTATGGAATTTACATTGATCGATTGGAGAGCATCCAAAACAAATTTTTAAGATTTCTTTCTTTTAAAACCCGCTTCGGTTCATATCAAGATGTCAATTCAATTCGAGAGTTTTTTGGCGTGATTTCACTTCTCGGCAGTCGTTTGATAACTGATGTTTCGTTTTTATATAAAGTAATGAATTGTCAGCTGAACACTCCTCCTATTTTGTCACTTTTTAAATTTAACATTCCTCAAGTCAGCATCAGATCGAGCGAATCATTTTTTATTCCATTCAGGAAAACAAATCATGGTCAGAACTCTCCATTATGTAGAATAACAAAAAGTTATAATTTGTACTGCCGTTCATTAGACGTTTTTAACATGTCACTTAATACAGTTAAAAATACTTTAAAACGAAATATTGTCTTTGAAAGTTTATGAGGCTAATGTAGAAATTTAGCATTAAAAAATTACTTTTTTTAAGTCTTTTATATTTAAATTATTTTGATTTGTGTACTTAACCATTTAGTCTTTATATTATTCTTAATAAAATAGTATATTTAAGTTAGTTAAGATAAGTTTGTGGATACTTTTTTGGGCTTGTAGTCTATTGTATCCCTATATGGTCACCAAATAAATAAATAAATAAAGTTGAGATAGGAGAAGCTATAATTACATATAGAAAAAATGGATGTAGATTTGATTTTTTTGCAAACATAAATATCAAAAAAATAATAAATACCTAATTTAAAAAATCTCAACAAGGAACTAAAATTTTGTCGCACCTTACTTGATGAGTGATAATAAAATAATTTTTTTATCAATTTCAACTATGATTTTTTAAACTATTTAGAGGTGGCTTACACCAAATCTTCATCTCTTTTTTCTATATGTAATTATAGATTTTCCTATACTTTTCTCAAGAAGTTTAAAATCAGACTTAAACTTTAAATGTGAAAGAAAATGTTTGCGGGCAGAACTTATCTGGGCGACTGTAAAACTTTGATTTTCGTTTCTGGTTCCGTTGATAACTTCCATAACGCGCAAACTTAAGTATAAAGCCACAAGTATTCGCCGTATTTTTTGATAATTCCAGTATTTATTAGCCGACATTATCACTGTTTTAACGGGAGTAAAATAGCATTTGTTTGATACTTTTGTGTCGACTTATATTAAGTCATCATCAGGAAGGAACTTCACCAAAATTTTATTTATTTAGATATCGAAACCAGTCTCAATTTGTAATTTCGGACCTATATAATATGTAAAATGAAACTCTTAATATACAGTGAAACCTCTCTTGAGCGGACACTCATGGGACCTTCAAAAAGTGTCCGCTCAACGGAGGTGTCCGTCCAAGAGAAAAAGGCCACACAGAAGCAAAATTAAACAGCATCTTATTTTTTTAAACAAGTTTAATATTAATTATTTAATGACAATAAGTATATAGTTAGGGTTACAAAATAATAATTATAATTATGCAAAAAAAAAACTTTAAAAACAAACCAAAACAAAAACTTATGAAATAACAAACCGAAAATAAACTAAACTAGTACATACATACATATAAAGTTTTTTGTAAGAAATAATATGTAAATATTTTGGAACACATGTACAAATTAAGATCATTGTTGGTTATGTTTAAAATATTCTAATAAAGACGTTTGTCGATTTTTTTTGTTGAGCAAAGTATCTTGGAAATGAAGATCAAGCTTAGATAGTAAATCTAGAGTAGATAGGTCACCCCTAGCCTGAGTGAAGCGTTTTAACTGTTGCGTCATATTAAAAGCCTGTTGATAGGTAGTCAATTCCTCTTCTGACTCATCGGATGATACCACTACTTCCTCTTGATTCGAAACCTCCAGAGGAAGGTCATCAATTTGCTCCAATATTAAATCATTGTCTATATTAAAAAATTCGTTGATATCATTATTGTTTATCATTCCAAAATTATCCTTATTCCTCAACATTTGAGCTAAAAGTGACAATGGAATGTCGTCTTCATTTTCCCAGATTTCCAGGTTTTCTGCTCTATTTTCTGAACTATTAGAGTATGTAATGCCAGACTTAATAAAGCAATTTTGAACCGTTTTCTTTGACACTTGGTCCCATGCAATGTTTATAAAGTAAATTACATCTAGAACGTGTATTTTTCTGGCTAATTCTTGGGCTGATTCAGCAGTATTTATGGCTAATAAAAGTTTTTTAATAATGATTGTCCTATAAAATGTAAATGTAACTCTAAATAATGCCCTGATCTAAAGGCTGTACAATAGAAGTGCAGTTTGAAGGCAAAAAAATCAATTTAATATTTTTCAATCTTATATCCTTTGGGTGACAACATGCATTGTCGAGAAATAATAAAATTTCTCGTTTTTCACGCATCATTTTTTTATCAAATTGATTTAACCATTCGGCCATTAGTTAGTTCACCGGTCATCCAAGCTTTTTTATTCCACCTATAAGTAACTGGCAATTCTTTCACATTAATATTTTTAAATGCCCTTGGTTTGGCCGTTTTTTCGATCACTAGAGGTTTTTCTTTTTGTCCCTCCATATTTACACAAAAAAGTATAGTCAGTCTCTCTTTTGAAAATTTACCTCCAATACATATTTCTCGTTTCAAATGTTGAGTCCTATTTGGCACTGCTCGGAAAAATAGCCCAGTCTCATCAGCATTATAGATATTTTTGGGAGCATAGTTCTTAATTATAGATGGTACTTTCTCCCAAAATGAAACTTGCGGCCTCCCCACTGATAGTTCTAAAAGCAATGTTGTGCCGGGTACGAAACTTTTGCAGCCAACCTTCTGATGCACTGAAAGTTCTACACCCCAAACTATCAGCGATTTCTTTGGCTTTCGTTTTAACAATTGTACCTAAAAAGATAATAGGCACATGTAAAATATACAGTAATATGTGTAATAATTGAAGTATGTTACCTGATAATGGAATATTTTTGCTTCGAGCTCTAATGAACCATAGCACTGTCTGTCAATATTTCTGCCCTCTTTTCTTAGGAAGCTTCTTTTTTCATTCACATTTGAGTGGAACTTACTTAATAAAACATCCTTATTTTTAATAATCTCAGCTGCCTGTGTTTTTCCTATTCCAAACCGTTTTGCTAAGTCGCGTACGCTTAGTTTGTCTTTATTAAAAATCTCAATTACGTCAACTTTTTCTTTAAGAGTTAGCACTTTACGTTTCGACGACATATCAGTTGTTACGCTAATAACGCTAGAAGATACAACAATAAACTAAAGCCAAATGCATTAACAAAACAGTCAAAACACAAAAACATCCCGACAAACCGGCGCCATGCGAGGAGTACCGTCGAAACGGGAAAAACCCAGGCTGTGGCGCCAATGCAACCCCCGATTGCGTGTTTAAATTTTTTCTGTGTCCGCTCAAGAGAAGGCTTAGCGGTTCTTCGGACCACTTTTAGGTGTCCGCGTCCGCCCGAGAGAGTGTCCGTTAAAGCATATGGGAATTTAGTGTATTTTCAATGGGACCAAAAAAAATGCCCGTCAAGGGAGTTGTCCGTCTATTGGAGGTGTCCGTATCGGGAGGTTTCACTGTACAACTCATGTTCTTCTATTTTGATACAAAAAACAGCCATCATAAGGGTCTTTTCAGTTTTAAAGGATTTAAGAACCTTTGAAATGACCGAAAATTACCCCAACGAGCCAGTCAAAAGGTTCATAAGCCTCCGGACTTTGATCCTTTGGATTTTTTCTTTTTGGGTTATATTAAGTCATTAGTTTAGACAGAAGAAATCCATTTGTTACAAAAAAATCATGATTTCACCAATGTCATAAGGGATAAACAAGGAACCTCATTCCAAGTAAGGCACTATTTGGTGAAAGGATTAAGAAAATGTCTGGAACTGACATTTTGCGCATTATTTTATTCATTATTGATGTTATATCAATTTAAGTGATTAACTATTTTTTAATTGTGCAACAGAACGATCAAATGCAAATATTTTGAAAACGCTTTGTTTAACCGAAATAAATGTAGTACACGTTTTTTTCTTAAAAATCACCATTCTATTAGCTACTTTAATAAAAATATAATAAAACGGTACTAGTAAGAAAAGTATGGGAACAGCGTATAACTATAGTTTAACTAGCGCCCTCGTTATGTCAAAAAATAGGATAAAATCATATTCCTCATCCCCAAAAACCCCCGAATCTCCGTTTTTATATGGATATCTCAAAAACAACTTGAGCTACAACAGATTCGAGAATTGTAACACCCTGTATCCTAATTATGAGCGATATTTTCACGAGTTTAGTCCAGAATTGCTTTTTGGCGCATTCATTATTGCCTACCCTGTATATTATACATAATTCAAAAAACCCTATAATAGGCGTCCAAGAAAATGAATCCAAGAATATTGGTACAAATTTACGTCTCTTAATATTTAAGTTATGAACATTTTAAGATTTCAATTTTTTTTCCTATGTGGTATATTTGTATATTTTGGAAAACCCTGACATGTGTTCAATAAAATCGATCTAAAAATTTTTGGGACTTTACGTTTCATAATATTTGAGTAACAAGCATTTTGAGAGTTTAAAAACGCTGCCTAGGAAATTAATGAATGTTTTGACCAGAGTAGTTTAATGAGTTGTATTACAAATACCTAATTTTCTTATTTAAGTGTTAATTTATATTTATTTTTTAGTACCGTATCTAATAGTATCGTGAACCGTAACTATGAGTTTTTCCTAAAATATCCTGCTTTAACCTAAATTTCCTTTGCTTTAGTATATTTTAAGAATCCCACGGTTTATTTGACTAACAAAATTAAATAAACTGCTCGAAAATAAAATCGTTTTCGTCTTTAATAAACCTAATCGAGATTTTACCTCGACCATTAAAAACCAAATGAATTTTATCTACGACTCGCCAAAAACTTTAAGCACACACTTATCGGGAGACCTTGAGGGTTTTATTGGCAATCCGAAAATATTTTCTTACATCATTAAAACTATCGCAATATTGGCAAACTCGTAAAAGAAGCCGTTCACTAAGTTAAAAAAAAAACATTGGCCTGTGGAAGTAATTTAAAATAATTAATATGCTTATTACTTTGAAAAATTGCCAGTTTTAAACAGTCTAGTCGCGTCAATTGAGCGCGTGTAACATAATTTCAATTTTTGGCAGGTATGGGTTATAAATTTTCTTTTATCGCATGAAAAGTCGTTTCAAAGATTAAAGGTGAAATAAAGTTTCAACTTCAAAAGGAAATTCAAACAAATATTTGCGAAATGACGTTAATGCTATATTTCAAAAAAAAAAAAACTGGAAAACTTTTATTTATAACACATGCCAAGCCGGTCTGGAAACGATTTCGCAACTCGGGTATTCAGGAAATGCGATTTTCGGTAAGGCAGTTTATGCAGCTGTAACCCAAAAATTCGGGCATTTACGTATATGAAAATTTATTTGGGATTTATTTACATGATATTAGCCCAGTTTAAGTATAGACAATCGTAATATTGAGCGTCAAAAACAGAACATCTGGCATGGAAAGTGACCTCTTTAGGGAAATTATGGCTAGCAATTTTTATTTCATGAAAACAAAATCCAAAGTCCATGTATGTGACGAAATCATATAGAGACTAGGATTGAGGACTTGGAATGCCATCATCAATGAATTTAAGGACAAAAAATCCAATTGTTTTACTGGAAAAGATGAACTTCAAGCCTGTACTGGTCATATAGGAAATGAAATCCAATGAAGTTTATTAAAAAAATCTGTTTGCACTTACTTCCTAGGCGATATTAAGAGTGTAAGCTTTTCCAATGACTGTTGAGGAAAATTTTGTTTGAATCATCACAATTTTAATTAGGATACGATCGAATAACCTCCATTTATGGCAGAAAATATAGAAATTAGACCTACTGTGGAAATATAGAAATGTAACAACATTCAAATTTTTTTGTCACATTCACGAATCCCAACTAAGATACCTTCATAATAGGTTATATTTTTTTCTCAAATCTATACTAATTTATGCTCCCTTCTCCCCTCTCATTTTCCTTGGCTTTATATATTCAGGTTGAGCTATAAGTCCTTTGTAAAATGTTATAGGTAGAGTCCCTAAAAAATCATAAATAAATATCCAATAACTGCTTTATCTTACTACCCTCACTAAGATCCAAGAAAATCTTTAAACTACCCAGTATAATACATTTAAAGAGTCCTTCTAGATTAAATTACAAAAAAACCTTCTTGCCCAACTCTACAGCTTCATTACATACACCCCATTGTCAAGAGGATTAAAAATATTTACGACCATCTAGTTAAAACTAATGGCCACATTAAGGTAATGAAACTTACCTGGTCGTGCGTGTGGCCTAGCTATAATTACTTTAAAAACTTATTAGAGTTCATTATCAATGTTTAAAATACAACTCGCATGCACAGAAAGTATTCGATTTATTTAGTCTAGTCCAGAGGACATATTCAAATCTAAGGCATATCGACATCTGGGGTTAAATCAATTTAAATTTGAGGCCGATTGTAATCACGTTAACTGGGTATATAGACATTTTAAAGCAGCAATTGAACTATCAAGGTTTTCATTTCTATTGTTTGAGTTATTCTTACAGTTTCGCAACGCAATATTAACTTGATCCTGAAGAGGATATGTCTCTCAACCTGTTTCTTTTTATGAGCAAAAGACCATATAATAATCATAATAATAAATTTCTTTTCAGGGCATCCGAGGCTGTTTGCATTACCAAGCATACATAAGTCAACATTACAGTAATAAAACCTACATGAACAATTTTAATAAATTACACTACCCTTTTAAAATGCATATTTACCTAAGATAAATCCTCTTAAGTTTGCTTTAAAACTTGACAAATTCAAATTTTGAAACTTATGAAACAAATTGGCAAATTTATTATAAAACAAATGGCCATTCAGAATGTTCATTAAAGAGTCGCAAGTATTTCATTTAATAGTAGATATTGCGTTAAGAACATCAATTTATATGGAGTAATTATGGAAGAGAAGTTCTCTGATTTGCAGCTGTTGGTTTGCATTATTTACAGATGAACTGTTGACTGGTACTGATCAAAAGACCATCGAATGTTATTTCTTAATTTGGGTTAAAAGTTTAATAGAATTTGTTGTTTTTAGAAAATAGTATAGGAACTCGTTAATTCGGCTCAAAGGACCATGAAAAAATATAGTTTTTCCCTAAAGAATTCGTGCATGTAATCTGAAAAACGTAAACATGCATAAATTTCTCGGTAGCTTCCGACCATATTTCCATGCCAGTAACCTCTAGTTTTCTTAATAATTTTATTGTTATAAAGGCAATCCTTAGAGCAGAAATTCTGCCCCATAATAAGGTTCATAATATACAGTATACTGGCTGGCCATTCAATGATTAATGCGAGAAAGGAAAAGTGTAGTCGAACCGTAGGTTGTCCTGAACCAGTCTTTTGCATTACATTTGGAAAACATTGCAACTTGATGAAATTCGCTTAGATCCTGATTGTTCATTAAATCCCAAGGCAATCGAAGACTCTCTAGATTTTTTCGACTATCAAAAGCCTGGAAGAAACTAGTAACAACTCTAACTTCCTGGAATAACTCATAGATGGCTTCAACAGCTTGGAAGATTCGTAAATGGCTTTAACTGTTTGAAGAAATCCTGGAAGCGAGCAGAGACGACTTTAAATTCCTGTAATAATTTACATATGACTTCAACAGCTTGGAACAACTATTAAATGAATACAATTACCTCGAAAAGCACCATAAAAATTGTGCCTTTTTCTAAATTACTGAACGGATATGGTTGTTTTTTTTTAAATATTTGCCCTAAAACTTTATTGCAACGTTGTCCACTTGCTTAAATTTTGTATTTACTAATGATTAATAGGTGATAGCCTCCAGGCAGGTTTCCATGCCCAGGCACCTCTAGTTTTCTTCATATGTTGGGGAAGATTTTGATTTGGTTGTTTTAAATAGCCAAAAATACCCAGATCGAGGGAAAATTTCATAGATCTGACTTTTTCCAACCCTTAATGCAGAAATTCCCCTCCACATAATAAGGTTCATACACAGGATACAGGTTGGGCAATGTTTGATACAAGAAGGGAAAATTATAGTCGAACCGCAGGCTATTCTGAACCACACTTTTTACAGTAACGTGGTACTGATGATAGATTTTTTTGCGACTTTCAAAATCATAGAAGAAACTAGAAATGAATTCCTGGAATAAGTCATAGATTCAACAGCTTTCTCGGAGAAATTCTGGAAGAGAGCAGAAGCGACCTCAAATTCCGGCAATAATTCACAGCTTGGGAGAATTCTTAAATGAATACTTCCAGGCAGGTTTCCATGGTAGGCATCTCGATTTGTCTTGATAATTTGGGGAATAATAATGGAAAAATAACTAAATATTAATAGCCTAAATGACCACTTGAAACTTATACGTACGACTGCCTTTAATGATTTTCACCCAGTTTATCTGAATATTCTATTGATAATTTGCCTCCACTCTTGAAAATACCAGTTCTGTTTCAGGGTTATATTTGGCAATAAAACTGTGACTAGTGAGCTATACCATGCCTTGGTCTGTACGGTAAAATCGTCTGAGAAAACACTACTTGCAGAACCTCAACCCTTTAGCATATACGGTGTACATATTGGGTATATCTCGACGCTGATAGGATTATCGGCGAAACGTTAAACGTCAACATCTTACCAGTAGCAATGCAACTACAAATAACAGTTAACTCTTCTGTTATTCTATACACAAATTTGTGTACGAATAACAGTACAATCAACATTAAATGGCGCCATCGTTTCAGAAAACTCATGTTTAAACTCCATTAGGCAATAAAATTCCTAGAGAATCATAAAACTGGTAAATATTTTACGATACATTTTGGTAATAATATTTGATGAATCTGGTGAAAAAATGCCATCAAATTGAACTAACTATTGATTTTGATGCAAAGTTTGTCATACTTTTTTATTACCACCATAACGCATAACGAGCGTTATGGTTTAAATACTTTTTTATTTTTGAATACAATTTTCAAAATATTTCGTTAAAATACAACATAGACTTGGAGAATTTTGTGCACCTAAACGTAACTTAACAAATTGGTGCTCTTTCCCACACATAAATTTTCGCAAAATTTTGCAAAATTTCATTGTGAATATTGTTTCTCAGTTCAGGAATGATCTCTGGCTTATTGATGTATACTCTCTCTTTCAAATATTCCCAAAGGAAAAAGTCTGGAGCCGACAAATCCGGCGAACGCGGCGGCCAATTAAAATCGCTTTCTATCCGAAATAATGTGTTCGTCGAAGATCTACCATAACAGAACCATTGTGTCCCTTGCAGTATGTTTGCACAACTGGTCTCAAAAAACTCGGGTAGTGAACAGCATTGATGGTAACGGCAGCACCGGCTTCATTTTCGAAGAAATATGGTTCAATGATCCTTTCGGATGATACACCACAGCAAACACTGCATTTGAGTGGGCCCATATCTGAAACAAAAATAAAAACACAATTTTAAATAATACAGTCATAAAGCATTTAAACCAAAACGCTTATTATGCGCCACTTCGTAGATTTTAGTTCCTCATAACTTTGATATGCAACCTTAAACCCTACAGAACAGTTTTTAGATATCAATATCCTAAATTTGAAAATAACTTTGTTCAGTTCGTAGTTTATTTTGACCTGTAAAGAAGATTAATATTCCTAACAGTAGCGTAGAGAGAAAGAAGACTACGTATTCCATTATCCAAAAGAAAACATGATGTTGTCCCAGCTCTTATTATTTATAACTTTTAATGCTTACTCTATATTTCGACTAACCATTCAAGAAAATTGTATACTGCTTAAAAGTTAATAAACAATATCACGTTTGCAGGCACTCCAGTAAATCTCCTCAGAATTTACTTACTCAAAATATTCAAAAACTGCATTGAATCTTTCCAATACTCCATAACACTAAGGTTGCAGCGAGTTGATCTGAGAAGTTTCGAATGAAACTTTCTTAATGGGCGTAAATGATATTTTCTGCAAGTACCTAAGTAACCTGTACCGTCATGCCTTGTTCAGAGTTTACTCTAAATATTCAGATATTGCGTTGAATCTTTTCAGTATTCCATCAGACTGAAGATGCATAGACATGATCCCAGCAGCTTGAAATCAAATTTTCTTGATGGCTGTAGATGACTTTCTTTACAAATACCTTCATCTTCCAGTAATTTCTTAACAAGAAAATCTGACTTCTTCAGAGTTCACTCCAAATATGCAGATATTGCGTTGAATCTTTTCAGTATTCCATCACACTAACGTTGCAGGGAGGTGATCTTAGCAGCTTGCAATATTAGTGAATCAAACCTTATTCATTATTTGAAAACACAGTAAATTGTTAATTCTTGCAAGCTTCCAGTAAAAATTAAAATAATTGACCTAAGAGAATATGGATGGAACTTTCCAACATTAACTGTGTCATAACCATCCTTTGATTTTTTTGTTCGAGAAGCAGTAGTTCCATTACAGATAAACCATTATCATCCCCCAGTTGCTCCATAATGTTTTTCTCATTTTCAAATTCCAACAAACTGATACCGGAATATGATAATTTTTTAAAAAAACTCGATTTGTCCATTGGTTAAGACTGTCTTAATCTTTGACCATCAGTAATGTTTGAATTGATCTCTGGTAGTAATTCCATTACCTCGAAGAATATTTTTATTTCTTCCAGGCAGTTGCAACTGCAGATCTATCTACGTAGACCATTAAGTACCAACTCAATTGCCTATTAGATAAGTGAGTAAACAAAGTAGCATCTAATAATCAAAAATTCAATTTAACTACCAACTAGAGTCGAAAACTTTTCGAGAACGTTGAAAATCGTTAGTAAAGTGGAAAATTAACTATGTGACTAATCCTTGCTCTGATTTACGACACGATTTAGGTAAGTACAAATCGAATTAACCGGATTAAATTTGTTAAGCTCATATTCCCAGAGAGCTAAAAATAAAGTCGATGACAAAACTTTTCCGTTCCGGATATTATAAACTGTTCCTTTAATTTTCTCGCGTTGACGTCATTCGTCCCGTGGATATAACATGTTGACTAGCTGAGATATGATAAACAATTTTTTATTATGCTGCTTGCAATTTGTAATTTTCATTTGAAGGGCTTTAACGATAAATTGTAATGAAATAAACTCTTTAAGTCACAGGTCTCAAATGTATTTAATTAAAGTGGGAGGATTACACGTGTTTCGCCCATACTAGGCATCATCAGATCCACTTATGTATTCACTGATAAAAAGAACGAAAAAAAAAAATAGAAGCAGAGATTAAACACTCGTTATATAATTTTAATATGTAGTAACTAGTCTCCGTCCGATTTTACCAATTTTAACTTAATTAATTTCGTTCTTTTTATCAGTGAATACATAAGTGGATCTAATGATGCTTAGTATGGGCGAAACACGTTTAATCCTCTGACTTTAATTGAATAAATTTTAGACCTGTGACTTGAGAGTTTATTTCATTACTATTAAATGTAAGCCGGTCTCTTTGAGAAAAGATGGACTATTTCTTGGAATTTAGCGATAAAGGAAACCCTTTATTATGCATGCATGCAGGTCTGGATTTGAGAGCAGCAGAAATTTGTTGGTCGAGTTAAGATCTGCAAGTCAAATGAACTAAAAAAATTATCACTCAATTCTATATGCCCTGAATAGAGTTTCATATTTATTTGATACGTACTGTGACATAAATAATACAATTTTTTTTCTTTTGATTCAGAGCGGTAGCGGCTTACCTTAGGGCTCTCAACCTATCGCCGAATAATGCGGTGGTACACGGAAACTTGGCCTGCGTCTACTACGAGCAAGGACTCATCGATCTGGCCATCGACACATACAAGAGAGCCATTGAATTGCAGCCAAATTTCCCGGATGCCTATTGTAATTTGGCTAATGCCCTTAAGGAGAAAGGACAGGTAAAAGAATTTCATTAATTCGGTGGTAAATATACTATTAATATACATTATTGGATATATTACTTAATAGCCTAGGAAGGTACACATTTAAAAATTAATGACGACTTGGATACCTTTTAAAAAACATATACAGAAATTGAGAGATTGTATCAGTCAGTATTTTCTATCATGAGTATTTGTTATTGAAAAACAATGGACAGAAGATACCATATGAATTAAGACGCTTAAAACTTCCCAGCGGTAGTATCTACATACTTCTTCTGTTAGAAGTTAAAGGTTAAGCGAATAAAAAAAATGACTGATATCTCGGCTTGTATTGGGCTAAGGAGGTTCGTTATTAGTCGACTTTATAGATTTAACGTTTTTCTTTCCTCGAAAGTTTATTTTACGATCGTAGATCACTTGGGTCCAGAGATATCAAGTTTGGATTTGACCCCCCCAAGGTTATATTTTGAGTATCAGTACATATATCATGCTTTGTTAACAAAAATGTATATTTTTTTTAACAATAAAGCACTTTTTGACTGATTTGACTTACATCATATAGTTTATAATCACTCATTCTACAATTCTAACGATATCCAGGTCTCTATAGCTGCAGTTTCCATCAGTCACGCTTAACATACCCATCTGTAGATCTGTCGAGCCTTTAATGTCACTTATCTGTAGACCCTTAATAGATATACAGTCTCGCTGAGGCTACTCGATAAAGTCTTTTTGTGCATTGGTGAAGACTGTCCTAATCTTTGAGCATCAGCAATGTTTAAATTGATCTCTGTTTCAGTTGATATCTGGTACTCCTGGTAGCAATTCCATTGCCTGAAAGAATGTTTTTATTTCTTCCAGGCAGTTGCACCTGCTGATTTGCCTATGAAATATTAATTAGTAAATATTAGTAGAAGTTCTTCTGATGTTGATCCTTGTGATTCTGGAGGTTCGAGGTCTTTACAGTTACAATTGCTATCAGTCAAGCCTAATATACCCAATAATCAATAAATAAATCTGACGAGGATTTAGGGTCACGCCGTTTTTCTCTTTCAAAGAGACGAAGAGCTGTCGTATCTCAGATTGAATGTGGAAGAGCAACACCCTTTCTCCGAAGCACAGCAGAAGGTTGCTGTCTCTGTTTAATGATTTCTTCGGAACCACTTATATTTGTTGCATATTTTTCCGGAAAATAACCGTTCATAGCTCGTAAAATAGAGCTCGTTATTTCGAACTCGAACGTAATAGATTTAATGGTGTATTCATAACACTAAAAATGTCTCGTTAAAACCGATAGTTGGTTACAATTCGGACCGGACTGGATTTTAACTAAGCAAAAGCTGATTTGCGGAAAAAATATTCGACATAACGAATGCGTATCACACTAAATGCAATCAAATGGATTTTTGTGTTCAGCAAGAGACCTCACGTTATTTATGCCGCACTGCGTGTGAATTTTAAAAAGTGTGAATTTAATTTATTATAAAGGTGGAAGAAAATGTGTCCTCGTGAGGGCATTCCAGCGTTTAGTTTATTAAAATCGTTTAAGTTCGTCGGTTGATCTGCCATACAAGAGGTATTCAAAAAAAAGGAAAAGTACAAGTATATCAAGTGTATAAATATATCAAGTATAAGTGATGAATTTAAAATGAACAAATGAATAGATTACCTCGGTTTTAATCTGGAAGTATCAATTTCCTAAAACAATGACGGTTCCTCTGTTCAATCGAAATTGTAAAATTGAAACTGCATAGCATACCGATTGCGTTTCGGACGAAACACGATAATAAAACGAAAAATGTGCAATTTATTACGTTCGGAGTAATATATTAGATTTTCAAATATGTACTAATTTCAGCAACTCTCCTGGAAACGCATAAATTTATTTGCCACATTGGCTTCCATTTCCTGAAAAGCGTGTGGGGGAGCAAACGGAGGCATTTCCGTTGTTTTGGATATGGGTCCAAACATCCATTAGCAAATCTATTTCTAATGGTCCGCATTTCGTTTTCACCCAGTCAAGGTTTCCAGCTTTTGCCATTCCTTCACGCCATATATCCACTATTATGTTAATACTGTATATATTTATTTAATTATATGATCCATACAATGGTGGAAAAAAATTCATTGTTGCCTTTAGTTCGTTGGTCGACTTGTTTCAAATGTCTGGAATAAAATGGAAAAATACTTTAAAGGCCTAAAAAATGTGGAATAATATTCTTAATCTCTGGAAGTCCAAATATTATGGCAAATGCCTGAAAGACATCGAAAATTAATCAAGAAGCTTGGAAAAAATACAGTGGTAGACAAAGGTATATGAACACTTTCATTATTTATAGTAGGTCATTGGTTGACTTGTTTCAAATGCCTGGAATAAAATGGAAAATTACTTTATAAAAAATTTGGTACAATATTCTCAATCCCTGGAAGACATCTAAACTTATTTCAAAAGCTTGGAAAACATACAGTAGTGGAAAAACTTATGGAATCTTTCATTATTTCCATTAGGCCATCAAGTTACTTGTTTCAAATGCCTGGAATAAAATGAAAAATTACTTTAAACGTCTAAAAACTTTAGAACAATATTTCCAGTCCCTAAAAGACTAAAAATTACGTCAAACCTCTGAAAAACATCGAAAATTACTCCGGAAGCTTGAAAAAACACAGCTCACCACTGTAATGTATGAAAACTTCCCTTAATGCCGTTAGGTGATTAGATGACTGGTCTTAAATGCCTGGAATAAAATGGAATTTTACTTTAAAGGCTTACGAAATTTGGAACAATATTTCCTATCCCTGGAAAACAAACCAATGCCTAAAAGACATCTTAAATCACTTTAAGAGCTTAGAAACCCTAAAAAAAATAGCTGGAAAAAATGAAACATTTCGCCAAATGCCTGGAAAAACACGTGCAATTACTTCAAGCGCTTAAAACAGGAAGAAAAATAATTTACAGTTCACGGAGCCATTAAATTATGGACTTATTAAAATCCACACTGAGGTATTCGTCGTTTGTTTATTACTTGAATGCCTGTATTAACTATTGCTGGTGATTATCATCACATTCGTTGGGATTCTCTAAAGGCTTCTTGCACTTTATTAAAGCATTATTAAAATCACTATAGTAGAGGATAAAGTATTGGAATGTTTGTTACAGGAGTACATTACAGAATCGTTCTCCTCTGATGATAATCTTGATTTCTAATGCTTGAACTTGACTAATTAAGAAAATGTCCAGTACTAACATTAGGTGAGCACTTGATAATGCCATCTCGGAAAGTAAAAGGAGGTAAATTGAGTATTAAGCAGAAAATTTGTGGTTTGCTTCAAGTTTTCTCCCCTATGCTTGAAGACCTACAGCGGGAGGCATTTGAATGTTTATAACATTTCTGGTACACAGAATCCCAAAAAACCTGAGGAATTCATGTATACCTTAAAATATGCACTATTCTATATGTAAAAATTGTGCCCGTTTTTTTAAATAATGCCTTTACCATTATTTAATTTAGAAATAAAAGTGATTGGAGGAAATAAGAAATTTAGCGTCGACTGCTATAAGAAATCAACTGTATGTCACTAAGAATCTATAAAAAGAGAAATTATGATTTAAAACGACTTAAATAAGTAGCAAATGGCTTCACTTTATATAGAAATTGCTTAAAAAAAAATAAGAAATCACTAACGACCAGCAAAAAACGAGTTCAAATGTCTGTAAGAAATTACGATTTTTATAAGAAGCATTCATGTCTTAAAATGGCTAAAAGAACTGTCTATAGTAAATAAAATAAAAAATAACGATTATAATAAGAGAGTTTATTTTTCATTCGGTGACGTTGAGCACACAAAAAATAAATGTACAATATTTGCGGCAATAATGAATAACTATCCAACTATCAGAAGTAAGTAACAATGGCTTAAAGAATATATTAAGTGGGGTTCTTGGACATTTAGTGGGATTCTTTGATTACTCCTAGTACTATAACAAAATAAACAATTGAAATTGATTTAGTAGACGATAAGGTACTTGTAGGAGATGGGGTATTTGAATTTTTATTACAGGACTGCCTGGACTACACAGTACTTTGAGTTTCTTGATCTCTGGTGCATAGTAGTATATGTCATTCTCTGTTGCATTTCAAGTAATCATTAAATTTTTAATGTTTGACATCATGTACACTTGACTGAAGAAGGTGTACTAAAAGAATGTCTTTTCTATTTAAGATGTTACCGAAAATTAAGGGAGGTGTAAAATGCAAAGACAAAACATTCTTCACAATATAATTTACAAGGAGAAATTGAGAAAAATGATAGCAAAGGCAAGGGACAATCAACCAAAACCGTTGATTTAAAGCAGATGATTCGTCAATTTCTCAATAAAAATTCCTTGGCGTGTTCCAGTTCAAATTTCCAGGTGCATTGTGATTCATGGAATGTCATTAACATTTTCCGTTACAGTTAAAAAAAAGACAATTTATATCTTGCTTAATGTAAGGTGCTTTGTAAGATTCCCGTAAGGCTTCTTCCATTATGATTGAAAACGTTATTAAAATCGATACAGAAGACGATGAGATAATAAAAAGAGGTTTAGACAAGTTTCAAAGCAGTTGAAGTATTCATTACAAAAATTAAAATTATCTAACAGCATAAAACTGCCTGATAAGTTTAGTTTGATAAAAAAGAAGTAAAAAAATCCAGGCAGTTAAAATACTTTTGTTTTTCTTTCAGGAAATTAATTAATCTCAGCTGCAGACTTGCTGAAACACTGCAAGCTAGAAGTTGCAAAGCCCTTGTCTTTTATTACAATCAATTATTTTAAATATAGCTAGAACTGGCAATCGTGATCCAGTTTACAAAAAAAAGTGACAAATCTTTCCTAAAAAAATATGGATCAACGAGCTTGCACTCGAGCTTATTCAAATGAAAATAAATTGAATAAGTTCATTACATGGTGGATATCTCGAGAGGGGGTCACTGGATATTGCAATCTTGGGCTTTGTAGAACATATCTTAAGGGTTCTTCTAAATATATTTCTTGACCTGTCAAGGGCTTTTGATAGCATTAACCGCAAGATCTTGTTGGAGTGATACAGTAGGTCATATAGAAATCAGCGAATAGTAATTAAAATTAAAGGAAAATATTATTTGAGTGAGAGAGAGGCTTGTCTCGGGGTTCCGTAAGGCATCGTTAGGAAGCTTATCTTACTTTTAATATTTCACATCACACTGGAATATTAGACAATTTTTACGTTTGCAGATGACAAAAACCTCTTGGTGATGTCAGAACTTCTTGAGGTCTCATAGGAGCTCAAGACTTATTACTCTATTAAATGCAAACTAGCTTAAGATGTATCAATACTAATCTTCTATGCTTTTTAAACAAAACCCAGAAATTCTTTATTCCTAATTTGCGTTTCAATATACATACATAAGACATATTTACAATACAAAGGAAATAGTGGGAAAAATAGACAAATAAATATAAAACTTTATCTTTACAATTCCATGTCAAAATAGTAATTCAAACAATATAATTCTATTAAAAGCTGTTTCTGCTTGTGTTTTGTCTGAAATAGATTAAATGTTAACCGGTGAATTATTTTATAAGACACGTGTAACACTGATTTTTTTCATGATCTAGACAGTGTATTGGATAGTTAACTTTTGCCCTAGATAATAATTTGTTTTCTAGTGAGCCCTATTGTGACGGCTATTTGCATTGCGATCATGGAAATCTTTAAAATTAAAATGGTTACAGAAGTGCTTGGCTGGATAGAATATAATCAAAAATAACTCAGGTGCAGAAATGTGAGTCTATTGATCAAACTACTAACGAAACCAATTTCTTGTCAACATATTTAAGTGAACATGACCCGGTGGTTAATTACCAACAAATTCGCGGTTTTTCTGAATTAAATAGAGTGAAAGGAAAAATGTGCATATATGGGGTGTTCGAGAAATGCACTGCCTAATTTCAAGGGGTCATTTAATGGATTAAAACAAATACATAAATTCTAAGATACAGGATGTATTTATTTAAATATAGTCATTTTTAGTAATTACAAAAACAGTAACATTTCTTTTAAATTATTTTCGATAAGTTGTCCTCTAAGACGTCACTGGGTCTAATAATTTAATTAGGCCCTAATTACTTTCTTCCTACTAGAAATAATAGTGAAAAGTTCAAAAGTCGCCTACAATGAATATCAAATTAGGAAAAAAAACCTTGCTCTTATGCTTCCCGAGACATCACTGGATTTTGCCACTAATTAATGAACCAAAACATAAACAATCCTTTCTTTTATGGAGCCCTGAAGATAAACCAAGTAAGATCCGAAACGTCGGCAGAAACAAATAGTTTTTTTTGTGTCCTAACCTCATTTATGACAGACACAAAAATTTGGTCACGAACTTTGATATTTATTTTTCTGGCTTTGTACCACTTGTAAGGTGTGCTTTTCAAAGCAGCAGGTTTGGGTAAAGTTATTCTGTCTGTTTAGAAATTCAATCTAATAATAGAAATAACCGAAATATGGAACTTTCCCAATTACTTAGGACATGCGACTAGTTCATACATACAATACAATACAAAAATAACGGCATTTAATGGTATTAAACTCAACTTATGGTCGGATAAAACCGAAAAATATTGAGCTATTATAGAGACTTGTACAAACAAAACAGTAGTGTTAATTACAGTTTATTGATTGAAAATGTGCATATCCCCTGACGAGTTGCATAAACCTTTAAATAATAAAAATAGACGCTATTCGCACAATAAAAGATAAAAGGTTTGACCAATGCTTTCCCGTCATGCATGTATTCGTACGTAGGTGAATTTTTTGCCAATTGATTTATCAAAATTTAGCCGTAACACATGTAATGGATGCGATGTTTTGGTTTCTAACCTCGCTACGGTCAGTCTATAAATTATCGGTTAAGTTATGTCAGCAGTAAGTTAAATTTTAACAAAAATTTTAGTGAGTGTGTTGTAGTAAGTAAGCATAAATATTCCTATATTCTTATTTATTTGGACAACCCTTGGAAATACATGGATCAGTTCAAGACGATATACATGCTCAGATATATTGCTCGCAAAGTTTGCCGGAAATAGCATGGTTTTTGTTGGATTATTTTCCAAAATCGATACTTTCTTAATAAAGTGTTTCGTCTTTCACAGTTCTCAACTTTTCCGTCTGGTCTGGTCGTGATATTTCTTTTTTCTGGTAATTTAATAATTCATGCCGAAGGAAAAACTGCACGTGCCTTTCTTGTCTGCACTGAACTTTTAATGAAAAATGCCTCGAGTCTTAAAGCGGGGACTAGCAATCAGATTTGACGTATTTATATAATTACTCTTTATTTAGAAAATAATTATAAGAATAATTTGAGTTATTTGTCATTCTTTTTAATTCGAACAGCCAAAAGCTGAAACTAGCCTATTGACCAAGCTCCAATATGAAGGGCATTTGAATTTATTACGAGAATTTGCTTAAACTTTTAGACAAAGTCAATGTCAACTGTCACTGAGGAAACAATAATTGTTCTAAAACGTAATTTTTAGATTCTGCCAGGCAATCGAAATCTTTCCAAAAAGTCAACTGAAACTCGATTATATTGACCATACCCCAATTTAAATTTGAATTGACTTCTTATACTAGCAAACGGTTGAGGAGATATGTATTTGCTACTTGTTGAACAGAATCTAAAGATAATATAGTGCATGCCCAATTAAATCGCGTGAAGTTTCCAACCTGTTAAAATATTTACTTGGAGTTAACCCTATTTATAAACTCGAGTATATTGACCATACCCCAGTTTGAACGTGCCTGTTACCTGTTGGTAAGAATATAGATCACTTACCGCATATTCAGTTGAATCGCGTGAGATTTCCAACCTGATGGTATTTTCACTTATCGTAAACAAGTGAAAAACATAATTTTCCGATATTTTCCTTGGTGTCTTTACAGTTTACCCAATATAATTATTGTAAACCAAACACGTTATTATGGTACGGTAATTGCAGCTTATTTGATACAAGGTTAGGTAGGAAGAGGTTATTATGCGCGTCACATCTTACATACATACATATATTATAGACCGTTGGTTTTATTTTTAACCGTTCGTCAGTGATGTTTGTTTTGATTTTTTAATTATGTGTTTTTTGTTTAATAATTCGGTAAGACTTTATTCGGGGTCTTAGTATAGACTGTCCATAAAAAAATAAATTTATAGCATTATCGTTTTTGTGATATATTCTTTTTTGTCAATCTTCATACCTTTCTTTCGTGACTACTCTACTACTGACTTTTTTACACTTGTAAAAGTGTAAAAAAATTTAAAACTTTTTGAATATTATGCCAGTTAAGGGTAATGTGCCGTTAGACTTTTAATTATTTTTAACATTATGGTTATTATTAATACAGTGCATTCACGATAAAAGGAACAAATTCATTTAAAATTCAGGTGTTTTTTTTCTTTTATTTTTCGGACACCAAGTAAAAAGTATGGCGTCAACATTATTTTTTTTAAATGGAACTCCCTGTATATCATGACATTTTACAATTCTACCATATATATTCTGAATACTTTTTGTATAGGATCCCATATGCCTCTAGTCAGCGGTTTGTCAAATTTGACGTAATAGACTAATGAAACACACGACATTAAAAAATAAAAATTTATACAATATTTATTGCAACTGATGTTCAATTTGTTGTCCATTTACTTCAATGCATTTGTGAAGTCAGCAAATAACTTCCAATTGTACATTTTCAATCACTTGCGGATCGATTAGTCTAATTTCTTGTCGAATTCTTTGGTTTAAACCATCAACATTATTTGATCTATTCACATTCTCATAGGGCTATTTGAATTGGACTTCAAATAGCCCTATGAGAAAAAATCAAATGCGGTTATATCCGGTGACCTTGGTGGCTACTCAATCGGTCTTCTTCGACCAATCCATCTGTTAGGAAAAGTCGCATCAAGAAATTGTCGAACGGCGTTGGCAAAGTGAGGAGTTCTTGTTGAAACCATATCTCGTTACTAGGTATGTCTGCCTCTTGTGGCTCAGGGAATACAACTAAAACAGAGATAAGTTCAAACTGTAGAAAGTCCAAGTAGCGCTCTCCGTTTAATGTTTTTTCGAAAAAAAAAGGGTCCAAGGATTCGATTTATCACAATACCTTACACATTAATTTTTTGAGGCGCTGTGTGTGTAGTATTCTTGAGTGCAATGAAGATTTTCGGTTGCCCAATATCTTCAATTTTGCCTGTTAACGTCTCCATTGAAGGTAAAGGTGGCCTCATCAGAAGAAATAATATTTCGAATGAAATTTCCGTTGTCATTGTTAGCTTGAAGAATTTGCTCACAAAACTACACTCGGCGGTCAAAATCGTCTTCTAACAATTCATGTCTCGGTTGTACTTTATAAGGATGATATTTATTTAAGTATTTTTGCCACTGACCCTACAGATAAACTAAAATTCTTGGAAAATGTACTAATTGCAATATGAGGATTATTCACCGTTTCCAACAGAACATTCAGCGTAGCATCTTCAGATACTTTTGGAGGTTTTCCTTTTGATAAATTTCTTACATGGCCCTAAATTTTGATTAAATTTTGCTAACGGTGGATCTAGTAATTGCAGGACGATCAGCATGAGTTGCATTAAATACTCCCGGTCTCCAAAACCAATCATCATGAGTATTTAAATTCATTTTTTCATTCATGTTATGCATTCATGCATAACAAATTGTTATCAAGTAGGTTCTAAAATTGGAAACTGTTCGACAAGAACAAGGTCTACTTACGTTCTAAGAAATCACATAAAAAAATTAATGTTGGCGTCAGAGTTTCTACTTGAAACACCCTGTACCAAAAAGTATTTAGAATATATCATATAATTGCAAAACGCCATAATATACAGGGTGTTCTATTTATTTTTTATTTCGAAAAACGCGCAAATTTGTTCGTTTCATCGTGAATGCATTGTATATTGGGCTTGATTACATTTGATGTAGGTAGATCAGCATGATCATTTTCTCCTCAAGTGCTATTTGTCTCATCCCAGACATCCCGCTCATTTCATAGAGGGTAAAATTTAAAACATTTAATTTAGACTTGTAGTAAAAAGGAGACAAATTTCCGTTGGGCCATGGCTTGTAAATTAAACATAGCGACTACATATTTGTCGACACTTTAAGTATTTGTATGACCAGAGTTATGACGTTCTTCTATAAATAATAATAATATTAATAATAAATCGTTTATTTGCCACTGTTTACATGATACTATTTAACTAAAACTATCTCACTATTGACAAAAATGGCCAAAAGGAGGTAAAAAAACAATTTTAAAAAGATTTTTAAGTTTCACCTTATGTGTGTATTAAATGAGAAAACTTAAGAAGAAAAATCAATGTAAGTCCAAATCACTTATAAATTTACATACATATTTACAAAATAATACCATATTACTCATCTAACAATCTTATACTATAGCAACACAAGAACGCCCATTGCGAAATGAACGCGATAAAAATTTGACAGGGTATCATTTTCTAGTAAAAATTTCTTATAAAGAGGCTTAAATCCGCTCAATGATAATTTTTTGAATATACGATATAAATATTAAACGAAAAGACCGTTCGTAAAAAAATGTTGTCAGCAGCGGCGGAGAAATTAATTCTCTATGTCTTAAATTTAAAGAATGAACATCCGTTCGGTATCGAATTTTGTTCGTCAAAGGGACCGATTTGCTCTTTTACGTTCCAAGTACTGCAAAAGTTCCACTTCTAAAGAAGTTATTCGGGATAAAACGCACTCACCGATTTCTAACCATATATTTTCATCTTCAGGTATCAGAAGCGGAAGACTGTTACAACACGGCCCTAAGACTATGCCCGAGTCACGCGGACTCCCTGAACAACTTAGCGAACATCAAGCGGGAACAGGGCTTCATAGAAGAGGCCACTCGCCTCTACTTAAAAGCCCTCGAAGTTTTCCCAGAGTTCGCGGCCGCACACAGTAACCTGGCCTCCGTTTTACAACAGCAAGGAAAACTAAACGAGGCACTCATGCATTACAAGGAGGCCATCCGGATTCAGCCGACGTTTGCCGACGCTTATTCTAACATGGGTAAGTGTTTCTCAAGAAGATGCTTCTTTCTACTAAGCACAAAACACAAAAATAGAGAGAATTATTAACGGGAAGAAATTCTTTGGCCCTCTACTGGAGGTGCAACAATTCGAACTAATTTTGACATTTATAAGTTGTAACTTTATTGGCAACCCGTTTAACCAATCAGATTTGAAAGAAAGCGTAATCAAATCCGACGCCAAATTTGAATTCAATTAAGCGCGGGAAAGTATAAGGCAAGCTCAATTTGAGAAAACTAATAAATGTTACAGCCGCTCCATTAAAACAGATTAGTGTTAAAAAAACTTGTTCTTTCGCCAAAGAAACCAGGTTAAAAAAACAACGAGCGGGAATCGTAAAAGTTAATTGTACCAACGGTTTTTGGGTTTGTTTTTCGCTTATGAAATTAATAAGATTCCTTAAGGAAAAACTGCAATAATTCCCGTAATTCTACACCGATTTTCATAAAAGTTAGTTCTAAGAAAAGGCTTTTTAATTTGAAGTAAAAAATGTATCTATAAAAATTTAAAAAAACTGAGTATATTCGGAGTTAAAAGGAAATATTGGATAATGTGTCAAATTAATAAGTTCCTTAAGGGAAAAACTGGAATGATGATTCATCCAATTTCTCACCGAGTTCTATGACAGGGATTTTTAATGTAGAAGAAAAAATCTATTCATAAAAAATAAGAAAAACCAAAAAATTTTAGAGTAATGAGGAATTTTGGAAAATGTGTAAAACCAGTGAGAGAATCTAAGTGGAAAAACTAGGATAACTTCCTTAATTTCACACCGATTTTTATGAAAATTAGTTTTTTAAAAAGGATTTCTAATTTACAACAAATAGTGTATCTATAAAAAATTGGAAAAACTGAAAAGTTTCAGAGTAAAGAGAAATATTGGAAAATGTGTCCAATTAATGAAAGTGTCTTAGTAGAAAAACTTAAATTTCTATAATTTTCCACCGATTTTTTTTAAAGTTAGCTTTTTGGAAGGGATTTTTACTTTACAATAAAAAGTGTAAATACAAAAATTTTGAAAAACTTTAAAATTTTCGAGTAAAGTGAAAGAACTGAAAGAACTTCCTTAATTTCTTACCGATCTTTATGAAAATTCTGTGAAACTCTGTGACAAGGCTGTTTAATTTAGGCTTGATGAGAACAATCCGCTTTACGATAGCCGAGATATGGCATTTTTGATGCCCATTTTTGGCCTCAAAAACGAGGTCAAAAAGTGAAAATTTCCGAATTTTCAAAGTGCTCTCATTCCCTTATTTCTGATCGAATCCTGTTATAACCCGGTATTTTCGTGATCTACTTGATGAGAACAATCCGCTGGTATAGTTACTTCAAATTCGAAAAAAAAAAATTTCTGAAAAAAATCCAAACGGGGGGGTATACCCGAAAAATGAAAAAACCTAAACTTTGAAGGCCGATATCTCCGCTTCTATGGGAGCTATCGGGAAAATTCCAACGGTTTTGTCTTAGTTTCGTCGTTCTGAATCCAACGAGACCATCCACAAGGTCGTAGCTTTTACGATAGCCGAGATATGGCATTTTTGATGCCCATTTTTGGCCTCAAAAACGAGGTCAAAAAGTGAAAATTTCCGAATTTTCAAAGTGCTCTCATTCCCTTATTTCTGATCGGATCCTGTTATAACTCGGTATTTTCGTGATCTACTTGATGAGAACAATCCGCTGGTATAGTTAGATCGAATTCAAAAAAAAAAGTTTTTCTGAAAAAATCCAAACACGGGGGTATACTCGAAAAATGAAAAAACCCAAACTTTGAAGGCCGATATCTCGGCTTCTATGGGAGCTATCGGGAAAATTCCAACGGTTTTGTCTTAGTTTCGTCGTTCTGAATCCAACGAGACCATCCGCAAGGTCGTAGCTTTTACGATAGCCGAGATATGGCATTTTTGATGCCCATTTTTGGCCTCAAAAACGAGGTCAAAAAGTGAAAATTTCCGAATTTTCAAAGTGCTCTCATTCCCTTATTTCTGATCGGATCCTGTTATAACTCGGTATTTTCGTGATCTACTTGATGAGAACAATCCGCTGGTATAGTTAGATCGAATTCAAAAAAAAAAGTTTTTCTGAAAAAATCCAAACACGGGGGTATACTCGAAAAATGAAAAAACCCAAACTTTGAAGGCCGATATCTCGGCTTCTATGGGAGCTATCGGGAAAATTCCAACGGTTTTGTCTTAGTTTCGTCGTTCTGAATCCAACGAGACCATCCGCAAGGTCGTAGCCTTTACGATAGCCGAGATATGGCATTTTTGATGCCCATTTTTGGCCTCAAAAACGAGGTCAAAAAGTGAAAATTTCCGAATTTTCAAAGTGCTCTCATTCCCTTATTTCTGATCGAATCCTGTTATAACCCGGTATTTTCGTGATCTACTTGATGAGAACAATCCGCTGGTATAGTTAGTTCGAATTCGAAAAAAAAAAAAATTCTGAAAAAAATCCAAACGGGGGGGTATACCCGAAAAATGAAAAAACCCAAACTTTGAAGGCCGATATCTCCGCTTCTATGGGAGCTATCGGGAAAATTCCAACGGGTTTGTCTTAGTTTCGTCGTTCTGAATCCAACGAGACCATCCACAAGGTCGTAGCTTTTACGATAGCCGAGATATGGCATTTTTGATGCCCATTTTTGGCCTCAAAAACGAGGTCAAAAAGTGAAAATTTCCGAATTTTCAAAGTGCTCTCATTCCCTTATTTCTGATCGGATCCTGTTATAACCCGGTATTTTCGTGATCTACTTGATGAGAACAATCCGCTGGTATAGTTAGATCGAATTCAAAAAAAAAAGTTTTTCTGAAAAAAATCCAAACACGGGGGTATACTCGAAAAATGAAAAAACCCAAACTTTGAAGGCCGATATCTCGGCTTCTATGGGAGCTATCGGGAAAATTCCAACGGTTTTGTCTTAGTTTCGTCGTTCTGAATCCAACGAGACCATCCGCAAGGTCGTAGCTTTTACGATAGCCGAGATATGGCATTTTTGATGCCCATTTTTGGCCTCAAAAACGAGGTCAAAAAGTGAAAATTTCCGAATTTTCAAAGTGCTCTCATTCCCTTATTTCTGATCGGATCCTGTTATAACTCGGTATTTTCGTGATCTACTTGATGAGAACAATCCGCTGGTATAGTTAGATCGAATTCAAAAAAAAAAGTTTTTCTGAAAAAATCCAAACACGGGGGTATACCCGAAAAATGAAAAAACCCAAACTTTGAAGGCCGATATCTCCGCTTCTATGGGAGCTATCGGGAAAATTCCAACGGTTTTGTCTTAGTTTCGTCGTTCTGAATCCAACGAGACCATCCGCAAGGTCGTAGCTTTTACGATAGCCGAGATATGGCATTTTTGATGCCCATTTTTGGCCTCAAAAACGAGGTCAAAAAGTGAAAATTTCCGAATTTTCAAAGTGCTCTCATTCCCTTATTTCTGATCGAGTCCTGTTATAACCCGGTATTTTCGTGATCTACTTGATGAGAACTGTATGATTTTATGTAAACAGCAATATGTTATTTAATCATCTAGAAAATAAAAATGCAAAATTTTAAGTAATTATCCTAATACAATACAAATTGTGATATCATAATCTTGGACATGGTTTGTTTGTACCCCAAAGATTGAAATGAATAAATAATTCAGTAATATAAAAGTTTAAAAATATTAACTTCTTGATAGAATAAAGTATGAAAGACCCAAAATTCTGTTTAAATGTGCAATATCAATTTTAATATATAATTTTCTATTAGTGGTTTCTTTGTGTCAGTAATATTGGAGGTTGTATCACAGCAACGAATCTGTTTCGATGATTATAAGACCACGATGAAATTACATTTAATTTTAATAAAAACTGTTTCTATGGTCAAAGTGTATTAGGTTTAAAACGAGCCTGATCGATATTATTATTTATCTAGCGTGTGCATACATTTGTGTATAATGTATGACTTCAAAATAAAATACAATATTTGAACTTAAATTCACCGCTATTTGGATTCAACTGTGCGTAAAATAAAAATCGAGAGGCGAGCGCGAAAATTGCCATTTTCTGATAAGCGAAATATTATTTTCGATTTTTGACATGCGGCTACGATGCATGAAATGAAACCAGGATGTTTTTTTTTTTAAATTAAAAACGTATTGACATACTCTGTAGCAGATCTGATAATTTCAGAGGGACATTACTTTCAAATTTTATCGGTTATTACTTAAGTGGTGTCCCGCCACATGATATGACTTTCTTTGGCCATAAATCTTATAGTTCCGGCACACTTTATAGAAAGTTATGTGTAAGTATATATTTTCTTTTTCCAAATGAAATGGGATATGCCCTTCCTGTAATGTCTTAAATACAGAAGACACTCTTAAACTTTGCATGTTTGTCCAATATTTGTCCATTCCTTCCCAAATTTTCCAATTTTTAATTTTTACGATATACAAGCCGTTGAAAATAGTTCATTTTATATCTTCCTACCGTATCGTGCAAACAGACGTTTATCAGAATTTTGTGAATTAATTAATAAAACATTTTGCTGTAATATTCCGAGCGTTTAATTATGAATTCATTTAAAACATAGGTCTAGTGGACGTGTCTCTTTAACAATCTTACCATTTGCAGCAAAACAATTCTTTGAACTCTTTAAACGATTAAAATTATAATATATTAACTGTTGCCTGAAGATGCCAATATCGTTAGTAGTTTGGTGAAATGGCAAAATGTTTTATGCAAACTTTCTCCGCATAGCAGACTTTAGATAACAACAAGTGTCGGGACATAAACACGAGATGACATAAGTCTGCATGTTAAGAAATTGGGACTATTTCTTATGTTCGATGAATTCCAATTTAAGAATATTATAATAAGAATTTCTTATTATAATATTAGAATAAAAACTTTGAGGAATTGCTTAAATTGAGGTAAAGTTGAATAATTTGAACCTTATAAGACCTTACCTTATAAGACCTAACCTTAAGATAAAATGAAAATCCTGCAGTCTCACTCCACTTATTTATTAAGCATTTAGTTATTTAAAATTCCCTACATGTTTCGGACACAGAGTGTCCATCATCAGGGGATAAAAGGCTTAAAATTGGTATTTGTTGTTTATTTGTTATTAACCTATTTGTTATTATTGTTTTTTTTGTTTTATTATTTTTAATTTTATTTATTTACATTCTGTTGTTGATCCTTATCACAACAAAATAATAGAGCATCCCTACCAAAATTTATACTATAAAGTAATTTTCACCCATTCAGTTTTAAATAGTTATGGTGATGACATTCACATTAGGTATGATATTCATGTAACTTGTTTTGAGTATGAGAATATTTAGTAGCTTTCGTTATTTTTAATTAGATACTTCCAGACATTTGAATAGGATTTTGTTCGTATTTTCGTATCCAGTATTTTCCATAAATTTTTTATTGGATTTAAATCCGGGGATTGCGATGGGACACCTCTGTTTTTTCTTGCCTAAGTCAATCTTTCAAGTATTTGGAGGAATGTTTGAGATCATTATCTTCAAGGCTTCAAGGATATTCACTCTTTAGAATATGGTACCGTGTGTACAAATGTACGAACTCATATGAACAAAACGATCCATAGTGCCAACTATACGATGTAATGGACTTATACTAATTTCTGAAAAGCAGCCGTAAACCTTAACAGAACCACCCTCCATGCTTTACAGTGTACTTTGGATCAAGGCTTTCATTCATTGCGGTCTAACAAAATTTGATCGCCATTTAATAGAATAAATGTTGATTCTTTTCTAATCATAGTCTGTCTAAAAAAAGATTTTACTTGCGAAATTGTTTAATAAGTACCCGCACAAACTGTAATTTTTATCTACAACTTTGGTACATTCTCTCAATGTGAGTATTACAACTAGGAGAGAGAGTGCTAAAAGAACCTTAGAACTACAACTGCGTTTGGTAAAGCCCAGTACTTTAAAAGATGACTTGCTGTGCATTTAAACATAAATGTATAATTTATAATGAAATATTTGTTTATTCCTTTTGAATGATATTTCATAACTTTTCCACACTTTATAACAAACCATTTCTTTTGTAAAACTCACTTTCTGGAAAAAGTTTACTACAGTCTTAATATAATCAATTATTTTAAAGATTTGACAATTATAGGAATTAATTAGGATTCTAGAATGTAAAAAAGGGATATAACCATTGTAATAAACAAAGCAAGGGACCCAGTGACAGACCAAAGATGAAACCAGTTAGTAAAAAAATTTATGTGATAATTGTTGAAATAATTTGCTTATAAGTTGAAAAATACTTATCAATTTATATATAATTCGAACAGATTAAAGTGATCACATATAACAACAAGTTCTGTCTGAATTTCCATCGAAATTCAACTTAGAGATTCATTTGTACAAGTATTTGTGTTTCATGCAATTATAAATTTCAACAAAAATATTGAAATTCATGCTCTATAACAACATTGATTCAATGCATTTTTAGAGCAGTGTCTTTAATTTCAGCTCGTTTAATTGATTTATATTTATGTTTTTAATTTGTTTTCAACTTTATTTAACAAACGTTTTGAATTAAAATAGCCCATAAGAAAATGTATCTGATATACTCAGTGAGACTTGATTTGTTGGATCAGTGCTCCCACGATTTCCAAAAACTTTCCTGTTGTTGAATTTTTGGATTAGTGCACAAATAATTGGAGCAAAATGCAGGTTATTGTTGAATTCGACTTAAGAAACCTCACTTTTCCACCAAAATGGAAATTAATTTGTGAAACTCTCCAAATAAACATGGTTTTTGGTCCTTGCCTTGATCATAGTAAGTTTTCCTGGAATGGCACTGTCTTTTGCTAAGGAATTAAAAAAAAATAAATGTCCTTATCTAATAGGCAGAGTCAAGTGCAGGCATGTTACTCAACCTCGAAATTCTTTGGACATCCCAGGACATCGCAAACAAATTTTACAATCAAAGTAAATTATTCCTTCCCTAAATAATCTTTATTTCCTAATTAATCAATATAAATTAAAAATATTTTAGTACGAAAGGATCGAATATTTAGCTTAGAGTCTTTTTGTTTCTGAATTATATTAAAATATATGCTACCAATATTTGATGCAACCTTGTAATGTAACCTTAAATATACCTATATAAGCTTTAGCTTTTATACTATAAACTTCAAAAGTCATAAAGAGCCAATATTTAATTGTTTATATCTTTGAAACTGTTTGACAGAAGTATGTCATGTGATCCGTAAAATTTCTTGAAATTCCATGTAGAATCCAAAGATAATACACGATATACAGAGTGGAATATTTATTACTTTCATAATATTTAAAATCTGTTACTGAAAAGGGACAATTTTTTTTACTAGACTGCACAAACTTCACAAACTTTAACTTAACTATATCTCACAGGTAACACACTAAAGGAAATGCAAGACGTCGCTGGAGCTCTCCAATGTTACACGCGAGCGATTCAAATTAACCCAGCGTTCGCAGACGCTCACAGCAACCTGGCGAGTATCCATAAAGATTCCGGGAACATCCCGGAAGCCATCCAGTCCTACAGAACGGCACTAAAATTAAAACCGGACTTTCCCGACGCATATTGCAACCTGGCACACTGTTTGCAGATCGTATGCGATTGGTCCGATTACGATTCTAGGATGAAGAAGTTGGTCAGCATCGTTGCCGATCAACTGGACAAGAATCGGCTGCCTTCGGTGCATCCGCATCATTCGATGTTGTACCCATTGACACACGAGTTTAGAAAGGTGAGAGCAGTTGAGTATTGGTATAACAGGCAGATGCCCGTATTATGAGATATTTAATTAATTTTAAAGAAAGACAGTATGCACGAAAAGTTCTATAGTAAAATGATTAGGTTTATCGGGATACTCACTTCCGTGAGCTGAAAAAAGAAGAAGAAGTCAGTAGAGACCACCTTTAATTCTTCTGCTTTCAGTCTTACATAGTATCCCGATAAATCTGTCCTCTTACCATTTAATTAATTGTTTTAGGCTATTGCAGCAAGACACGCCAATTTATGCTTAGAAAAGATAAACGTGCTGCACAAACAGCCATACAGATTCGTTCCAGAACTTAAAGGGAGACTTAGGATCGGTTATGTGAGCAGCGATTTCGGAAATCATCCCACATCCCATTTGATGCAGTCGGTGCCTGGTTTACACGACAGAGTTAAGGTATGCCTTAGGTTAAGTTAAAGTTACATGCGGGTTCCATTTATTTTAATTTGACATGAAAATATGAAAAAGACACACCATTGTCGCGTATGGGAATTTTTTAAGATGCTGCGTATATTTTGTCTCGGCGTATTGTCGCAGCCTACACATATTTTCGAGAAAATTCACAAAAAGACTAATGAAACTGGAAATAATTTTCGTAGAGTGAAATTTTGATATCTGTGCATTGGATTTCTCGTCTAAACTTTCTTGGACTTAAAGGTTAACGCCCTACTAATTAATTCAGAATTAGATGTGACTGGAACATACAAAATCTAATTTTATATAAGAGTATATGTCCTACTATCCATATCTGGATTGAAATATCATTTGCCATTCCATCAGAAGAAATACAGAATATAAGTGGAAGATTCTCAATAAAGAAAATCAGTAAAATTTTCTAGTAAGAGGACAAAAAAAGCAAAAGAACAATTAGAGCAATAAACAATAAAATCGAGAAAGTCAACAAAACCTTGAAAAAGACTAATAAAACTGGAAATAATTCTCGTAGAGTGAAATTTTGGTCGCTGTACCTTGAATTTCTCATGTAGACTGTCCTGCATTAAAAAGTTAACTCCCTAATAATAGATCCACAATTAAAAATGACTGGGACGTAGAAAATCAATTTCAAATCTGATGTGAATGACTCTTACTGAACAATTAGCTGATACAAGAATATGTATTCTACAATCCTGATTTTAATTGAAATATCATTTGCCACCATTATCTGGGTGCTGAATTCAATGGTGGAATGTCTAACAACGAAAGCAAACTCATTAGCTGTAGTAAACATATTTACGAAAGATCGAATTTAAAACCGTAAATAAATGTATTTTTTTGATAACGTGTTGCTATATTTTAAATAACTCTACAGTTGACATACTAAAATATGCTATAGCTGATTCAATTTTATTTGTTTAATATTAATTGAACATAGATAAATACATATGTTTCTAAAAAGCCTTAAATACAATAACGTTTAGAGTAATATAACTACAATAATATAATATTAATAGTATACTCTAACTTAATGACTTTCTAAGATTTCCATAAGAATCCATGCTATTTTAACTAATTTGTTTTGATTTTATTTCATCCTCTGGATTGCTTGCATCATTTAGTAGTTGTATTTTGTGCCAACTCCATTTCATATTAACCTCATATTTGCAACCTAACCTTGGAAATATCCAACTTCCAAGGTTAGGTTGCTTATACATTAAACATATATAAGGCAATAGCCTTATATATGTTTAATGTATGCCTAATAAGACCAACAATTACACAAACACTGCTGGACAATGTTGCAGTGGGATTTCCAAGATCTCATCTCGTCTCTTTTTAATGCATCTTCTACCATCTCACCTCGTCTTGCTTAGTTTTCTCTTTTTGTCTAGTCTTTTATTACCCAAATTTATCCAACTTGTTATTATTTATTTATTTTTTAAATAAAATAATTTATGCTTTTAAATAATTAAGAATTTTCAAGTTAAGGTTGGAAATAAGTGTGTACATTTTTATTATTTCATAAAAAACAAGTTCTTGCAAAAGTCTTCGTTTGATTGATGCATGATATAATTAAAAATAAAATGCTCCGGAGGAAAAAGTAGGAGTGTGTAGTAAAACATGTAGGGGTTCATAAGTCTTCAATGTTGTACTTAAATCTATAAAGGCACAAATGTAAAACGAAACTAGGGGTTTGCAGAAAAATTAGTAATAGATTATTAGCGTACTTCTAAAGTAACTAGCCGTTTCCTTAGTTAATAGGAGGATTTCGTACTTTAAATATGAAAGTGTATAAATAACCAAACTAAGGGTTTGTGAAAGTTACCAGTGACTCATCACACTTTGAATAAAAAATTAATTGAGAAACGAACTGGCAGTTTCTGGAGATATAACTAGAGGAATTTCGTACTTTAAATGTGAATGTGTATGAATAAACAAACTAGGGGTATACATAAAGAAGATAATTTAAGTGTAATGAAGGTAGAAAAACTAGCAGTTGCTAAAAAAATACTAGTGGCTTGTCTGATCTTGGTAAAATATAAGCAGTTTATCATGGAACAAACTAGAGGTTTAAAAAAATACTAGTATGTTATTTTATGTTTAAAATTAAGGAAAAAAAACTAGGGATTTCTAAAAAAAATACGATTGGGTCAGTTTAACGACTCTCAATATAGACTTTTATTTCAATTATTTATTTATTTTTTTGGTGTAATTGTAGGTTGAGGTGTTCTGTTACGCCCTCAGCCAAGACGACGGCACCACTTTTCGCAGTAAAATCTCCCGTGAATGCGAACATTTCATAGACTTGTCGGGTGAGCCGTGCAACGGTAAAGCGGCCGACCGCATTTACTCGGATAACATTCACATCCTGGTGAACATGAACGGATACACAAAGGGAGCAAGAAACGAAATATTCGCCCTCAGGCCGGCTCCCATCCAGGTAAGCTTCATAATAAATAAATACAAAACGCGTCCGTTGTTATTAGAATGTAAACTTAGTTGATGGCCCCTTATTATCAAGGGCTTTGCGGAGGCGAGCATTATTATTGTTATTCATTATATATAAATGCGGAACGTGACGTGTCTTTTAATGTTTTCCTTTCACAGGGATCGAGTTAGGAGGATGTGTTCTTTGAAGGACTGAGTTTAATTTTTAATAGAATTCTCTGTTTTGCCTTTATTGTTTTTATGGTTCCTCGTGTAATTAACTTGGTGATTTTGTATACAGTGGGTTTCATTAAACTTACTTCTGTATCTCGATTGGGTTTAGATCCGATGGCTGAGGAGGTTACCCATTCAAGAATCCGAATTTTCAATTTTTTACCAGGAGATTTGTGCTTCAAGACCATATCTTGCTAAAATATGCTACGGAGAGGCATGTCTTCTTTAGTGTATGGCAGCTGAAAAGGCTTTTTTTAAACAAATCGATCCATAATAGTGACAACGCTAACTAAAATCCGGTGCCAGACTAAGAAAAATTTATTTATTTATTTATTTATTTATTCATTCATTCAGCTACGGGAAAACCCCATTAGCTGTTACAAAAAGTTTGATTTACATTTAAATAACAATCTAAAGAAGTAAATAACAAAAAATTAATTGGTTATACTAATGAGGAAACGATAAATAGAAATCCTACTAGAGGTAACCTGGTACATAAGCCCTACAAATACTAACTAATTGAATCATTAACAATAGAATATATAGAACCTTAATTATTATGAACAAGGTACTATAAAGATAAATACATCAGTATCAAAATTATTTATCAGGGTCAAATTCCTATCAATAGGATTCTTTACATCATACAATTACCAGCGGCTAAGACACCATATTGGTTGGTGTCTTAGCCGTTGGTACGGTATATTAAAACCAATTGAATTTAAGAGAATAGGACAGTCAACATGCCATTGCCAAGTTTAAACATAAACAGCCGTATAATTTCCCCCGCCATGGTTCACGGTGGTTATTTGATATTTTGGGTCATATATACTTCTTGTTCTCCTTAAATACTCCTAACCCTTTGCACTAGAGTGATTTGAAGTGTGATAAGATATTTGTCTTGGTAAATGTAGTTAAATATAGTAAATCTGACGAATTCAATTTTTCCACTTTGGATGATGAACTTATAAATAAATATTTTCGGCAGATTACACCGCGAAACGAACGAATCTAGTGAAAAGAAATTTGGAAGGGAAGACGCTGTCTGTAAATCTGTCGATATGGCGAAGCAGAAATGATGTCGCCAACGAAGGGTTCTGGGCAATTTACAACACTATTGGTTGAGGAATGATGTCAGTTTAATTCCTTTCTATTTGGATACATTAAGAAGAGATACATTTAACTAAATATTTTGAATGCTTTTTCTGGAAACTATTGCAACATCAGCGAACGCGTTTACCTAATTTGGCCAAAATCGTCTCGAGTTGCTGGTTGTCTCAATTGCAAAGGGCCAAATTTACTTCCGTTGCTAAAAAGTACGGCAAGCTCTTTATTCCGAACATCCTGTTGTAGGTATTTTGATTATCAGGTGGTCTATATAAAAAAGCCAAACATTATTCATTGGAGAACCTATTAGCACAGAGTTATATTTTTTATCAAAATTCACATGCTTTTAAGTAAAAAAACAAAACATTTATTTAGTAAATTATTTTTATTATTTTGGTAAAAAAAAATACAATTTCCTTTTGTTTTATATTTTTCTTTTTACAATTTTAAAGCTGAGTCTCGGAAATTATATACATTTGTCAAATGCTAACACAGCCTCTCTTCGAATATCATTATTTTCGTCAAAACTTTTTACCCAGACTACAAATCGCTTTTAAAATGTCTTCTATTCGCCCTTTCTCGATTTCCGTCATGTTTTTTGCTAATCTTGCTAATGGAATATCAAATCTAATTTCCAAATTATTTTATCCAAAGAAAATTCAACATTCTTTAAATTTATACCTTGTAGTAGTACTCAATTCAATCAGGATAATATTTACAAATTTGCTGAAAACCATAATCTTAAGTTAAATGCCTCAAGGCTATGTATTGTTGATTTAATTTCAAAAAATTAAATTTACAATATACAAATTCCAGTGCAATTTTCAGAATCAAATAACTTGGGCCCTTATATGTACTTGACAATAAATTAACCTTCGCTTCTCATATAAATAAAAAAAATAGTATTTCGTATTTGTAGGATTAAAGCAATTATACAAATTTAAGATCCATATTTCAGAAAAAACACAGAATATTACTTATGCGATTCGTTAGTGTTAAACAATAAATAAAAACACTATTTTGACATTTTTATTATTATTTAATTAAATTAATGTTAAAAATGATTTCCGTTATTTTGAAGACAATAATAAAGCCTACTTTCAAATTCTTCACGTACATTCACGAATGTTTCTTTGAATATAGCAAGACATTAATGAACTATTCTATGATGGAGTTGCTCTAGTTATTCAGGTTGCGTTTTAAAAATCACATATTTTAGATGATCCCACAAAAAGAAGTCGAGAGGTGTCAGGTCCGGGGATCTAGGTGGCCATTCAATAGGATCTCTTTTTCCAATCTATTGGTTAGGATAATGATCATCCAATTATTGCCTAACAGGAACTATATAATGAGGAGGTGCTTCAACCAGTAGTAATCGTTCTTGTAAACATAAATTTCCGTGTATGTCTCTCTGATTTTCTAATTCCCGCACTATTAGCGGTTCGATAGACGTACACTTATCACTGAAGCAAATATTTTTGACTAGTCGAGGTTCTGCCGTAATTCTATCTGTCATTATTTCACAAAACTGGATTCTTCTGACCAGGTCGTAGTCACTAAGTTTTTGCAGTTTATAGGGATAAAACTTAGGAAATGTAAGCACCTTTCTTATTGATTCACGAGATAATCTAGTTGCTACAGCTGCTTGACGGGTTAATACAGTTGAATTCATTGCAAACTGATCCAGAATTTCAATTTGCGCTATTTGGTTGAATAATCTTGGTTAATTTCTGTTTTTATTCGTGACAGATCCAGTTTCTTTAAACTTGTTCTACTAGTTGGGCTTACATTTTGACCTGGATGCCTTTAGTTGAAACTTTAAGCTGTCTTTAAGAAACATTTATGCTGGGAACCATAAAACAAAATAATGCCTACACGTTCAGCTATGTCGTACATCGTTGTTAAAGATAAGAAGTTCTTCTTTTCATTTAAACTGAAGCGAAAGTCAACTGTTCGTAAAATAATGTTACTAGTACAAGTTTAAGAAGATGATTTATAAACAACATGGGCTTGACATATTTAGAATTCTTAACAGATATGTGAGTATATCGGTAGCAATCATTTTGAACTTTTAATTAAATAATAAAAAATTTCAAAAATGCAATTTCATTTATTGTTTTCCTTGATAAAGAGAAGAATTGTCTGAAATGTGGCTTTCTATGGAAGCTATTTTTTAATAGCTTTTTAGGGGTATATCTCACCCTGTCCAAGATAATATGCTTGTTTTTGTTCCCCCTTTGTTTTATAGACACTGTTTTCAGCGGTATTTAATTCAGTTTTTCGTTCCTAATATATGACCATTTTTTTAAATTGTCACCGTGTATATTTCCTATGCAGTCATTTCAAGGACGCATCACACATAACTTCTTGCTAAGGTGTTACTGTGGAACGGTTTTCTTATAATCCAAATGCACTCCTATTTGCCTCTCATTAATTTACGTCGAATATATATATGTAATCTGTAACTTTTTTTTGGCAGATAAACGTTTTTTCTTGCTTTCTTGACAAATTAGGATTCGAATCTTTTACAATAAAATAAAACTCTCCCAATTTTCTTTGGCGCTGGTATATTAATAAATGAACATAATTCGCAGGTTATGTGGCTTGGATATCCAGGCACGAGCGGTGCCAGTTTCATGGACTACCTAATCACCGACGTGGTGACCTCCCCCTTGGAACTCGCGAGTCAATACAGTGAAAAGTTAGCTTACATGCCGTACACCTACTTCGTCGGCGATCACAAACAAATGTTCCCCCATTTAAGAGAACGTTTGATCGTTTCCGATAAAAGTGGACTCGGCAACGGTCTCGCCGATAACGTGGCGATAATTAACGCGGCCGATTTATCGCCCCTAGTCGAAAACACCGAAGTTAAAGAGGTGAAGGAGATCATCAAGGCGGCCAAACCGGTCGAAATCAGTCTTAAAGTGGCCGAATTGCCTACCACGACTCCAATAGAAACGATGATCGCTTCGGGACAGGTGCAAACTTCATTGAATGGAGTTATGGTCCAGAACGGACTGGCTACCACGCAGACGAACAATAAGGCGGCCACCGGCGAAGAGGTGCCTCAAAATATCGTGATCACCACCAGACAACAATACGGACTTCCTGACGATGCGGTCGTTTATTGCAATTTTAATCAGTTGTACAAGATCGATCCTTTGACCCTGCATATGTGGGTAAGTTCAATAATTCCCATAATAGGAAAATTATTCAATTCGTTTAAGTGGTATTTTGATTAAAACGATCCTACCACTCTAGAATATTCAAAAGATCGATCCTTTTTTGTATTAATAAGAATAGAAGTGCCCGATAATAAAATCAAAACAATGTGGACAATCTGTAATAAAATTACTGGAAAATGCGTAAAAATAGTGAATTTCTGTAAAAGGAAATCCTATCTGATTTGCAAATGAATACAATCATTGTATATTAGCAAGTGGGCCAGAGTTGCTGAAAACCTTGAAGAAAAAAAATTAGGAACAAAATAAATACAAATATTCAGTCATGTTTCAAACACCAGTTTACTCAAAGATATACCGTTGATCTTTTGACCCTAATAAAAACCTTATTATTTATTGGGTCATAAGGAGACCCAATATTATCATATCTGTGATCAGATATGATAATATTGTTAGACACGTTTGGAATTTGGCTAAAGTCAGGTTGAGACCAAACTGAGTGGTTCATCAACCTATTGTTTTGGTTTTGCCAACCTATTTCAAGATCACTTTTTCCAGAATAAAGATGGAGTAGTAAAATAAAAATTTCCTGATAGTTAGTCTAAGTGCCTATAAAAAAAGTGTGAAACAAACAATATAGTTACCAAAGTATACATATTTGAAATTTGCCTAAAGTCAGGTGTAAACTTTTTAATTGATACTAAATGTCTCTAAAAGCCCTTAAAAAAACAGATGTTTCGATATATTCCTATGCTATTTACCATTTTAAACGTTACTTAGATGGAGTTCAAACGTAAACTTAATAAAATAGTTCTATACGATCACACGAATTACATTAATCTAGGTTTAAGTATAACCTAAATAATTCAATTAAAAATTAAAAGGACGCAGAAATCGTTTACTGTTCAATCAATAAAAATACAATAATGTTTCCCAAATACTAATTTTTTGTTTCTTCAGGTGAACATTCTTAAAGCGGTGCCAAATTCTGTTCTTTGGCTGTTGCGGTTCCCGGCCGTAGGCGAACCGAACTTGTTAAATACCGCGCAACAGTTGGGCCTACCGCCCGGTAAAATTCTATTCAGCAACGTGGCCGCCAAAGAGGAACACGTTAGACGAGGACAATTGGCCGACGTGTGCCTTGATACGCCTTTGTGCAACGGACACACCACAAGGTAGGAATTTTTGATCAAATTTTAATTTGGAAAACTGCTTTGAATCGTGAAATCGTGACCTTTTAATATTTGCCATTTTAACTGTCTATTGTCAAAATTATACATCTATCAACTGCTAAAAAGTTCCGAAGTTCCGAAAAAAATAATTTGACTTTTATATTTTGTCTGTCTTTGTAAAACTATACTTATCCAATAAAATCTAGCAATTCCAATGCGTTTTGACCTTTAATTAATAATTTCTAAAGCAACATGAATCAATGCACCTAATTACGGATTATATCGCATTCCTACTATCAGTATTAAATTTGAACAACATTTCTAAAAATAACAAAATAGTTTTACAAAACAGCATTAGATTTTAATTGTTTCTTCTTTTGGATATAGTATGGACGTGTTATGGACGGGAACGCCAGTGGTGACATTCCCCGGTGAGACTTTGGCATCCAGAGTGGCCGCTAGTCAATTGAATACCCTTGGATGTCCTGAACTGATCGCCAGATCGAGACAAGAGTATCAGGATATTGCCATAAAGCTCGGAACTGACAAAGAATAGTAAGTATTTGCCGGATTAGAGTTATCGCTCAAAATTTGGAATTAAGGTAAAAGGTTTGGGTTCTACCAGAACAGAAAAAGTAATGGCATCATAGTTATCGAACCTCTGGAGTTATTTAAAAGTTCAAATAAGAGGCAACAAAAATAATAATGATACAATAAAATATTCGATGGAGAAATAGTCCATACTTGCAGTGGAGTCGTAGATTAAGGTAAAATGAAAATCCTGCAGTCTTCCTCCACTTATTTATTAAACGTGAATGAGTTATTTAAAATTCCCGACATGTTTCGGACACAGTGGTATCCATCATCAGGGGATAAAAAATTTTAAAATTGGTATTAGTTATATGCCCCAGGGTTTGATTCATTGTCAAACACTATTTATTATTATTTTTTATTTTATTTGTTTACATTCTGTGGTTGGCAAGGACCGAAGGGTACAGTAGGTTTTGTACATACTTTGAATAAATAAGTGGAGGAAGACTGCAGGATTTTAATTTTACCCTAATAAAATAATTATTTTCTCCAGGGAGAAAACCCGGCAAATAAATATTTAGCTATAAATAAATATAAGCAGCAATGTATGCGCAATAGCACCAACACTTTTGGTGGGTATTGTTATCGAGGTTGTACAAGGAAAATTTCGACTTGGGAGGTGTAAATCGCATAACCAATGGCGCCAAGACGTTAAAGCAAATACCTAGGCAAGACTTCTAATTTACCAGGCCATGCATTTTGTGTTCCCGGACGGTACACACCTTCAAAATTGAATTGTACTGTATACTATGTTTGAAATCACACTCATTTTGTTGTATAAACTTCAATATAAAACACTTCCTTGTCTATTTCTTAAATGACTGAACTAGAAAGGTGAATTTACAAAGTCAGATGATTTATTTGCATAATTAAGCGGTAGCAAATAGTTCTTAAAACTATTGGCCCAAATTTCATAATTACATATACCGCTGGATACGGCACTTGGTCCGGTGTTTTTTTTTATTGTAAATAAATGGTTTTCCGAAAATGAACCACTATTTTATCATTTGCAGTTGACATAGTTATCCTGTATGAAGACGATTTGTGACAAGGTGTAAAGGGGTTGTCTGAAAATAGATTAAGTTTATTTAAAAAATAGTTTGATGCAATATCTTTAACTCTAAATTTCAAAAAAACAAACTCCATAGCATTTAGTTCAACGAGGAAAAAATTACCCAACTGTCAAACAATTGAAATTAACTTATCTCTAGTACACACACATATTCAGGAAGCAAACTTTAAAATATCTTGGCCAGGAAATTGATCGCCTTCTTAAGTGGAATGAATCATCATGTAAAATTCTTGGTAAAAAAAGTAAGAAAGGTTCTCTATCTTTTCGAAAGTTTTATAGTTCAGTCAAAAATATACCGTTGACTCCTACTACCCTAAATCAATTAGACCATTAAACCCCATTGCGCAAGGTCCAGCGTTTTTAAGAGGTGATAAAGGGAACAGGGTCGGCTTGGAAATAATTCTAAATGAAACTTACTAATTAAATAAATAATAGTTAAAAAAACCAAAAGAACGCGCTTTTATTGCTAATCGAACCAAAAAGTAGAAAATCATTTTTAATTACAAAGAGTTTTTATTAGAGTAGTAGAAAATCAGACAATCAGAATTAATTACCTCAAATAAAGATCATAATAAGTTATTAACAAAATAATTCAAATCAAAGTAAAAAGCGTGGGGTGCATTTTACTTTATTTTCATAACTCTTCTCTCATAGAAAGTTGCCAATCGGATAATTGTCATATTTAATATATCGAGCGATCTGCTATATTTTTAGTTGAAGTAGTAGGCAGTTTGGAACGAACCCACTTTCCGAGCCTGCATTTATTATTGTTATCAATTTTCCTTTATTTGAGGGTGCATTGGTGTTACATTTTTTTGAGGAATCACTCCCTCTTTTTTGTTCATGAGTGTCACACCAAGTTTCGTCAAGGTAAATTATTGGTCGATTTTCATCCCTATACAGACCTAACATTACAAGTTTAATTCGTTCATTTTTTGCCATTAATCGTACATGTTTAATATTTTGAAGTATTAAATTTCTAATCCGGCTCTGACTCTGAGAAAATTAGGATTTTATTGCGGACAAAAGAACGGTATATTGTAGCGTTTTATTTTTCTATTTCTTATGTTCATTAACGCTCCATTGATATTTCATTAATTTCAATAATTATATTAATAATTTCAGTCAACTTCTTTTATCGATATTTCTTTAAATTCACACTGTCAATGACACATTACTACTGTAACGCATCACTCTCCTGGTTTAATTATTCATGCTTTCTGTTAACGGTCCGTCACTCTTCTGGTTGGTCTTGATTGATGTTTTCTCTGATTGGATTGACATTGACAGCTCAGGCGAGAGGTGGGGTCGTTACTTATTTAGTCGGTACTGCATCCATTTTTCGAGGACTTGTTCCCGTGTTGCAGGTAGAAGCACACGTAAAAGGCCAGTTTTTTTATTTCCGAAGTTTGTGAAGCAGGAAGTGGCCAATATGGCTTATAATTTATAGTCCTTAATCTTGTTCCTTTAGGGAACTGTTTATTTCATAATTCTGGTGCAGGATGCCCAAGATTTTAATGGATAGATAATGAAACTTAGCAAGGTGAGTGTGTCACATTTTGAACGCCATTCATTTTCGACAGTGAATACAATGGCAACCGTTGTTTTAGGGTTTTACTTTTCCGTTTTCCTCTTTATTCTTCTTCAATTGTTGATGGCTACAGGCTGTTGATTTCCCCGGGAAATTGCTGAAAGCGGTGGAGCTGGGACCAGAACTAGAGCTAGTATTAGATATTCCTAGTCCAGGTAGCTAAGCTATTCACGACCTCGATTTTGAAGGCTAGCCGTTCATTTCTTGGAGGAATATACAGGCCAGTTTATTCCATTTATTTAAATATTATTAACCATAGATTTGTCTCACTTATTTAAATTTTTATTAATATATCTTTAAAATCAATTTATTGCTACAAATATTTAATCAACATCATAACTTAATATGTCAATTTCTTATCTATAATTTTAGTTATTTTTTTGTTCAGTATTTTTCAGTACCTTTTTTGGTAGTTAAGTAGATATAACTCGGTTAAGGCTGATATGCCTTAGGTAAAAAGGTTCATGAACTTTCCCCTGCGTAATACAAATATTTACTAAAAACTTTAATAATTGCAATTTATTTTTCAAGTGCTGAAATCTACCTAGTAGCTTAATCATAATTTAAATGTTACTTTTGGCAAACTTATTTTATTTAATCATATCAACATTATTCATATTTTAATTCATAATAAATTATTAACATTTAACAGATTAGAAAATGAGGTGTATACATATCTTTGATGTAAATATAATTTGGTTGTATTGTTAAGATATTTTTTTTTGCCTCTTTAAATCTACTTTATCCAGAATTATTTAATTGTTAATTGAAACCTATATACCAATTTTTTTTTCTTAGTTTTCTTTCATTTATAAAAAAAAAACTAAGTGGCGCCCTTCGATTTAATAGTTATAATCAAGTTTATATTCTTTAATAGCCAGTCATAAGTGAACCTTCGAACCATCCCAAGCCTCCAATAATTCTGAGCTACCGTCTGCAAACTCTTGGCAAAATAGTAACACTGTAAAGTTAACGCCACAATATCTTGGAGTGAACTATACAGTCGCGGTGGATGCGTTGCAACATCTCGCGTGTTAGGAACTTTATATCACTATTTGCCAATCTGTATATGTTTAGGCATGTCTCTTGTCACGTAGATCAAGTATAAAGGACATTAAAGGTCCTGGAGAGCATCACTTAAGATTGCGATGTCGTCGGCATAGCGGATGATTTAGATCACTTTGACGTTAACCTTAACTCCGTACTAATGGTGCTGCAGCGCCTGTTTAAATATTTTGTCGCAATAATTGATTAATATAGACACATAAAATTAACTAATATATATCTTTTTTTTTTTGTTCCAGTTTGAAGGCCATGCGACACAAAGTGTGGTCCGCCCGATCTACCTCGCCCTTATTCGATTGCAAAGTATACGCACAAGGACTGGAGTTGCTCTACTCGAAAATGTGGGAGCGGTTCTTCAACGGTCTCAGGCCCGACCATATCACCGACACGACCGTGAAAAAGTGGCCGTAGATGACCGACGACGACGACGTTTTCCTCAACTGATTCGATCCGAAGGAGTTTTTTGGCCCTCTCACCGTCATCGCTCTACTTATCCTGTTCGTTATCGTCTCCTTGACCGGTTACTATTTTTGGTTTTAAGTGGAGAATTTTTTTTTACCAAAAAACTCCTTTTGACGTTTAGAAAAAAAAACAAGAAAAAAAAGTTGGTTTGTATAAAGCGAGAATATTTTTTATTAATATTTATAGGTACTTTTAGTGACAATGTTGCTATTTTAAGAGGACTTTTAAGACATTAGTTGCAAGTGATCGATGATGTGAATACTTATTAGGTTCGTTAAGTATATTAAAATGTATTATTTATTTTTAAGTTTTGAGTGCGAGCGCGTGTTGTATGCCAGGTTGTCATTGCGAGAATTAATTATTATATTCCAGTGATTTCAAGTTGGTTTTGGGTTTTTCTTTTTGGTACCTCTATGAATGTTATCGTCAGATCTAAAGGAACTGCACCTCTAACTTTACAATTTAATATGTATTTTCCGAAAGGAATTAGAGGTCCTAAGCAAACTTCCCAAACAGTTAGATTAGCCTTCTGGCTCACCTGACTTAGATCCCATATTAAAAAATTTGGAAAGTTTCCATACTTTTTGTTCGCTACCGTATAGTACACCAGTTATTTCTTTCTTTGGTCTGCAATTGAATTATTTTGAGATCAAAAAGTAACAATGCTGTTAGTATTATTAGTCAGTATGTCTTCATTGCTTTTATAGGTACAACCCAGATAGCACAAATGTTTTCAGTTTTCTCTTTTTGCAAATATAAAGATATTTTTTTTTGAGTAAATTCAATAGATATACAAATGTCCATCAGATGATACAGATGTGACAATACGATATTGAGATGTCAAAAAAGTATTTATTCTAATATTGCAATTTTTCCTGTTTATACAAAAAAAAAAAGAAGTAGGGTGAAGTGGGGTAAGTTTAATCAAAAAAATGATAGTGGCACTTTAAAATTTCATAACAAAAAAACCAAAAGAGAAATCGGGTTCATTTTTAGTAGGCACAGAGCTTATTTCTTTGTTAAATCAATGTCATATTTATTTATTTTTTGTCTGCTTTTGTTTTTTTTATAAACCAAAATAAAAAAACATGTCGGCCCCGGAGAATGGGGCAAGTGTACTCACGGCTCCTAACTGCCATATGCTTACTCTGCCGATGGATCTGGGGCAAGTGTACTATAGTATGAAAAATTCTAGGTTAAAAAAAATAGCTTGATACTTATCTTAATTTATAAGGAAGTTATGAACTTTTTTCGTGGAGCAATGATAGGGAATAAAACTCAAAGATTTTCTGAAAAGTATATTACGTGGGTAAGTTGAGCAAAACAGGCTGTGACATGTTTTTTTTTTTATTTATTTAACGTTATATGAGGTAACGGATACTGGAAAAGTTAGTTCTCCTCTTCGCCCTAAAGTGGGTTCTGGTAAAACTCGCTCTATATATGATGCAGCCACTAAGTGATGGTCCTCTTGTTCAGGCCAGTGAAACACTGAACTATGCGCGTTTCGGTTTGATTTTTTTAAAACCTAATGGTAGGTTGCGATTCTTCATCAAGCGTTGTTATTTGACCAGCATAGAAAACTATACTTTTCTTTCCTTTAAATGAGACCAAAACCCAGTTTCCAATGTTAAGGTTTTCTACCCCTTTGAGAAACAATTCGTCTTGTTTTAATGCTTCTTCATCTTCCTCTAACCTTTTTGCATAAGTCTCAAAGGTGACGTCGTCGGATTCACTGTCACTTAAAATTTGCGGTTCGTCTTCATCTGAAGGGCTCTCATTAATATGTTTTGCTGTTATTTTTTTGATTCCTTCTTTGTTTTCTTTGCTAATTTTTTCGCTTTCTTTGCTTTATCTTTCGCTATGCTTTCATCTTCTTTTTCTTGCTCAGCCTTTTTCTTTTGCTGTTATAATTTCAGCTCCCGGAGCTACCCTTTTTCTTTTTCGTTAGGGCGGGGCGATTGCCTCACTGTTTCCAGCAACAATTCTTCAAATGATACAGAACCGCTACTTGGCCCTGCTATTGGTTCTGGTCGCGGTTCTGATGCTAGCTGCTGCGTGGTTGGTTTCTCTCTCGATGGCTTGTGCTGGGTTCATTAAGAGGTTGTTCTGTGGCAGGTTGGGGATTTCTCAAACGTTCTTCATATCTTCGTAGAGCTTCTGATCTATTAAATGGGCATATTTCTCCTCTACGAAAGCGCGATGTTTATTTGAAAAATGGTTTGCTGAGCAATTGATTCTCAATTTACCTGAAAACTTTGTGATGGACAACGTCGTACGTCGTACCATTCGCGTTTACATCAAAAAATCCCAAATAATTCCACAAAAAAAGGATGAAATTCTTAAATTTATGGAAAGCAAAAATATGAGCATTCCACAAAAAGCCACAAAGAAAATTTTATTAGAATCCATAAAAAATGAACATTTAAAAAAAGAATACGTTATCGATAAACTCTGCGAGGCAAATGGCCACACCGTATTACGTCTACCGCCGTACTACGGTATTTTTAATCCCATAGGGATGATTTGGGCTACTTTAAAGGACCAAACTAGAAAATATAATCAATCTCCAACTAACGATACTTTCGTATTAGAAACTATAAGGGCAGTTGTAGAAGAAATTAATAAAACAGTCATATGGAGGAATTGTGTTCGGAGTGTTATTAAAAAAGAGAACGAGTATGGTATTTTCTAAAGATTTTAATTCAAAGGCTTTGGAGTAGCGGGTGTGATTGGGATTCCCAGCCTCCAAAATATATTATTGACACCTGGACTAAAATAAGAATGCAACTTTATAATTTATCTCAATTAAAAATTCCTCGGCGAATCATTGAAAATGATTTAGTCTCATCTCAATTGCACGGATTTTGCGATTCTAGTCAGGACGCATATTGTGCAGTAGTATACTTACGAAATTTGTATAAAGATGGCTCAATAAAAACCAATTTTTTTATTTCAAAATCAAAGGTATGCCCTTTAAAAAGGATTTCTATTCCCCGCTTAGAGTTACGCGCGGCCGTATTACTCTCAAAATTGGTAACTTATGTTTTGGGAGTTTTCTCTAATAAAATTAAAATTAATGAGATTTTTGCTTGGACAGATTCAACAATTGTTTTGTGTTGGATAAAAAATGAGCCACGAAAATGGACAACCTTTGTCGCAAATAGAGTTGCTCATATCGAAGAATTAATTTTTCCCCCTAAATGGCATCATGTTATTTCAGAGGATAACCCGGCTGACCCAGGTTCCAGAGGTTTTTTTCCCTTGGATTTACTTACTAATAACTTATGGCGGGCGGGGCCCCCTTGGCTTACTCAACCTCATTCCAATTGGCCAACAAGCAATTTTGAACTTTTCGAACCCTCCGAAGAATGTCGCATTCAATGCTTATCGGCATTTGAGACTTCTTCTTTCTTTGCACTAATAATTAATCGATTTTCTTCTCTGACAAAGATTCAAAACACTGTTTGTTACTTAAAGAGATTTATTGATAATTGTAAAACTCAACCCTCAAATCGCAAATATGGAATGTTTTCAATTTTTGAATTGGAAGAATCATTGCTCCTCCTCATAAAGTTAGTTCAACATGAATGTTTTTCAGTTGAAATACACGCTCTTAAATCTAATAAATTTGTAACAAAAGTATTTCGCAAACTCACCCCATTTCTCGATAAAAGAGATATTTTACGCGTTGGCGGCCGTATTAAATATAGCCAAATTGATTTTGAAAAAAACCATCCAATTCTCTTACCTTCCAATAATCGTTTAACGGATTTAATTATAGAATATACTCATAAAATTATGTTACACCCTGGCTTACAAACTCTTCAATATATTCTCTCCCAAAAATACTGGATTATGGCTCCAAAACCATTCGACGAATGGTACATTCGTCGAATCAATTCTAAATGTCATAATTGTTTTCACTCTAACCCTACGCCAGTTCAACCTCTCATGGGTGACTTACCCCCTAGTCGTCTAACAGCAGTAAAGGCCTTTGCTCATGTTGGTGTTGATTACGCCGGACCCTTCTCTATAACCTCAAGCCGTGTTAGAGGTACTAAGGTTTTAAAAGCATATGTTTGTCTTTTTATATGTATGGCAACTAAGGCTCTGCATTCGGAGGTTTGTGGGAAGCAGGTGTCAAATCAGTAAAAACACACCTTGTTCGTGTAATTGGTATGCAAACACTCACATTTGAAGAACTCAATACCGTCCTCATTCAAATAGAAAGTGTTCTTAACTCTCGCCCCTTAAGCCCTCAAAGCTCGGACCCAAATGATTTTAAGGTTTTAACTCCAGGACATTTCCTAACACTCGCCCCTTTGAATTCTTTTCCTAAACCTGACTTGGGTGCTATCAATATTGGTCGTCTTTCACGCTGGCAATTATTGCAACAACTTCGTTAAAGTTTTTGGGCCAGATGGCACACAGAATATTTACATACTCTAATGCAACGCAGTAAATGGACAAAAAATACAGTACATATAATACCAAACACTTTAGTCTTAATTAAAGAAGATTATTTACCTTCTTATAAATGGTCTTTGGGTCGAGTTACTCACGCATATCCCGGTCGCGATGGCATCACAAGAGTTGTCACATTAAAAACTAGTAAGGGAACTTTTATTCGCCCAGTGAATAAAATGTCCTCTACCAGTCAATTAATTTTTCTTATTACACTCTTATTAAATTTTTATTATTATTTTTATTATATTTTAATTAATGTTCTTATTTCGAAATAAGTGATAAATTAAATTTTTTTTTTGTTTTGGGGCTTGTATGTTAATTGTAAAATTCACATTTTAAGCGAGCGGTATGTTCAGTAATGGCATTTTGAATGTATACTTCACTAGTACTCAAATTAAGTAACTAATCCCGTAAAACCTTGCCGATTATCAAAAATACCGGCCGGTAGCGGGAGTGACGGGCAGCTCAAGTATATAGAAGAAAGGTATCAACAGCCTATGGTATGTTCATTTTTATTATCCTTTTTCTCTCATAAATTTATTGCTCTCACCCCCACAACCCCATTATTATAAATCCAAGTTTGGACTCCAGTTCCGAAGATTCAAACAGTGATTTTTGAGTTTTTTTATAAATATTTGAAGTACTAAGTATAATAATGAATAATAATAAGTTTATAAATCCTCGTATAATTCATCTGAATTACATTATCCATACATCGCTTACTTTTACTGAATATAACTAGTTTTTATCTATACAGGGTACCTATTCAAATTTAAGTTCAATATGTTATAACAAAACTACTAAAAAAAGTATATAAAATATTAGCTAAATAATAAAACATGCGTAACATTACAGGCAATAACTATCCTAAAATAGAGCGATTTATGGCCATATGCACCGTTGTCTTTAAGCTCCGCTTTAGGCTTAAGCCACAGAATAAACGATCTCACAAAAGCGAAGGCTAGCCCTTTTTTACCGAACCGGTTTTTCGTTCAGGCTCCTCCCATTTACCCCCATTCTAACGGGTACAACTGTCGTCGCCCACGTGGGGTATCGGGTCATAATTAGTGTATTAGTACGAGCGTTAGTGTGTATACTTGCGATATTTTGTAATGTGCTGTTTTTTATTTTATTTTTGTTAAGTAGGTATTACACATTACCTTGTTTTGGAGTTTACCTCTGTGCTCTGTGACTTTGTTTTTTCTTTCATTTGTGTTGTGCTAAAAACTTAAAAAACACTAAAATGCCAACTTTTTGTGCATATAGGGGTTGTTTTGCCAAAAGCGTCGCTGGAAAAAGTTTATTTTCTTTTCCTAGGGATATTAGGAGGTGAGCAATAATAATAATAAAAGAAAGTAGGTATAGAAAAGTTACATTATTATGTATTATTCATTATTATTATAGTTGTTTAAAAGCTTTGAAAAGTTCAGAATATTACCTAATTAATTTGTCGTACCATGCAAATAAATACAGAATAAACATTATTTAATTTAATAAACATATATGTATATATACCTAAACCATATGTATCTATGTATGTGTACATAGGTGCAAGTACATAACATTGTACATAGATAAAAATATTAAGGTCGATTTAGGTATACAGTATTTTTATGTGATAAAGAATAATGACTTTAATTTTCAATTATCTGTCTTTTTATGGACTGGTTTACCCATGCAAGTGCATAATATAGTAGTAGTAAAACCCTTAAAAATCTTATATTTTGTTCCAGACTAGTATGGACGGCGACTATACAACGTATAATACATTTATAGAATATGGACGTATGTGTGGTACCTACATATGTATATAATAATACATACATATATATCTTTTTACATATAAAAGCCGATGATACCTACTCTTAAATGTGTTGTGTTTAAAACATACGAAAAAAAATACCTGCGTATAAAACCTTCCAGCTAAAATTTAATTTAAAAATACCTACCTATGTACATATGTATATGTATATTGTTAACATATTAACATCACACAAATAGCAGATTTTTTTTCAGCTAGTGCCTTACTAAAGGCAAATATTATTTACCATTATCATAAAACAACTAACACAAAAGTTCCATTCCAAAACAAATTAAAAGTATACTAACCTACACCTCTATCGTGTATCAAAACTGTCAAATAACAATTTTTATAAAAATAATGATTATTATAATTATTCTAAAAAGCAAGAACTAATATAAGCCTTAACAAAAAAAAATCCTATTTGAAATGTAACTAAATTTTGTAGTTTGCTCCCGTATTATATGAATATAACCATTTTGATTTTAAAAATAAAAGCACTTCGTTCGGTGTATGCGTTTACTACAACTTTACAGATATCTCAGTGTACTTGCGTCGGGTGCATCTGTCAGTTGGGCTTATAAAAAACTGGTTCACGGATATCAAAGGAGCCGACGCAAGCCTTCGCTTCTGTGAGATCGTTTATTCTGTGCTCAAGCCACTGATTTTACATGTAAAATCGAAGGCTTAAGCCTAATGCGGAGCTTAAATACCACGGTGCATATGGCCATTAAAATTTTAATAAATATAAGCAATAAATGGATTTTTAAAATATTTTAAGAAATAATAGCTCTCTATTTTTTGCACGCCTATGCTTAATAAAGAAGATGCCGCTTATTCATTGTGATTTGGTTTTTTTGCTGTTCGAATTCATTTTAAATAGACTATACTTAGGCCTATAAAAATTATGTAAAATTTTAATATTTATGCTTCTTACTCTGCTTTAGCATTTTAGTTTTTTCCTTCAGTTTTCTGACTGTTTTCTGCCCTTGAAGAAACCAGTGAAAACCTGCCGGGTAGGGAAAAAAGGAAAATCAAAAATTATAGTGCTAAGTAATATTTTTATTAACTGGTAACACTTTTCCTATTAAAGAGTCCCTTGTTATCTTATTACATTTAAAAGATTCTTATTTTAACTTGCATACTCGCCATGTTCTTCGGCTTCCATTTTCAAACGGCTCATGCTTCCAATATTTTCCTAATAAAAATAAAATATTAAAACATTATTTTTAAAATGATTATAGTGCAGTTAAAGTCTGAACGTTATTACCCTATACCAGGTGTCGCAGGCAAGTCATTCCTATAATTTACTTTTTTATTGTTGAATTTGTTTAGACTAGTCTAGAGGGTGCTATTAATCAACCGTAGCAGTAGAAATTGCAACCCTAAATTATTTGAAAACAATGAAAATTCTGGAAGTAAATAAAACTTCTGTAAAGTTTGCATTTGATTAATATAAAATATAACAAAATAAATTATTTTAAGATGCGGCATTACTGATTTTCTATTAAACATAAGTAAACACCTATAAAACAAAGAGAGAGATTTATCCGTACAGAGATATGTACGTAAATGCAAAATTTGTTTGAAAAAACATTTTTTTTGTTTTATATAGTGTTTTTTCAATTACTGTTTGAATTTGCTTAAAATGCAATAAAATCTTGATATTTAAAGACAATTAATTGGAATTAATAATGATATCGACAAACGTGAGTTAATCGGTTTATTTTTTACTTGAAGTCTCTTAAAGTGTATAACGAGCATCTTTTCATTACAATTTTAGTCTCAGACAGATAATCCGATCTAAAGTGTATTGCATATCCTGGCCTAAAAGTGCATTTAAAGTAATTTTTTTGGGTTCCTACTGAATTTAATTGTTCAATTATCTCCTTAAAATATGATTTCTTTCATAATATTTTGCTAACTAATAACAAGGAGATCCATTTAATGAAAGTTCAAGACCATCGTTTTGTGCATGAAAACGCAATTGAAAAAACCTTTTTGGGATATTTCTGGATCACCATTATAAGAATATTGTTGAATCTCTTTTTTTTTTAATGAAAACTTAAATAATAAATCAGTACTTACAACTAGAGCATTTTTAAAGTCGTTGTCGCTAGCATAATCGAGATCTGCTGCGAAGAACCTAAAATTGAAAATTTCTATATAAAAAGTGAGAATTGAAAATAACATAAATGTATATGAAAACTATAGTGAGTAGGTAGATTTCCAAAGACTAATAACTTAAGCCAAGTATAGGATATTGTTGAGGTCAAAATAGCACAATATATTCCGTAAATATTCACGTGAAACTTAACAAATGTTCAATGAAAATTCTGAAAATTATCCCAGGAACATTAAAAAAAAACTGAAATATTTTAAGTTATTATTAAATATTTTAATTATAATAAGTTCCTGGATTATGTCTGCTAATGAATAAATCAAATATAGCAATGCTTGAACGTTGGTTGACAAAATTGTCTTTATTTAAGAAACGTTCTTATATGAAAATTTAACAAGAATATGAGGCAAATTTTTCCTAACGATTAACCCAAAATCACGTTTTTATCCTAAAATCCATGATCTAAATTAACGTAAATAAAGCATTCCTGGTCTATAGGCTATAGAACGTCAACACCAACTAGTCCTAAAAAAGACGTCAGTAAATTCCTTAAAGGCTGAAATATTTAAAATTCTTAAATATTGACTATAACAAATAAACTTTCTTAACACAAACTTGTAATTACAAATTTCCTTACCTTGGATCACGGATTACGTTGTCCTCTATAATTGATACAGGTAAATTGCGTTTGGCTGCTACTCCTCTACACGCAGGAGAGAACACAAATCGCCTAAAAAAACACTGCTTAAGCACACTTCATTTGGAATTTACTAAAAAAAATTACCTGCAGCACTGAGGTAGTGGTCTACAGTTAGCAACTTTCCCTTGCAGAATTGTCACGGACAACATAAGAGATAGCAGTACCAGAAGGGTGAGTTTTTGGCATGTATTGCTACTTTTGGTTTGCTAACAAATATTATTTGGTTATAATGATTTAAATAAATAGTTTCTGAGTAATCTTACCATATTTGTATTTATTTATTAAGAAGAAAGAGAGAAAAGGAGACGGTATCCTTAGTAAGATATTTGACTGAATGAAAGCTACACTCAGTCGGTTCAACATTTATACTCCACAGGAAATATCCGCGACATTAAACATTAAAATTGGATTACGTTCAGTACATTTATTTCATATGGCTGAGTTCGCGTTAATATTTAAAACGTTATTTGCATCTTGTGTGTTCTGGGATCCTTATTTCTGGGAAGAGATTTAAACCGGCATTTCTCGCTGGCCACTCCATAAAACTCTGAAACAATATGTGATCCAAGAATTACTTTACTTGTTGTGGAACGTCCAGCAGTTATTTTTTGCAATTGTTGTATTAAATATCCTTAGACCTTGCTCATCATTCACATTCTTCGTTTCTAATGCAGAAATGACAAAAATCTTATTACATAATAAATAGCTCATTCAACACTGTATTTGACTTTAGCAATTAGAGCCCATACAAAATTATATAATAATCAAAGTCTTTATATTTCAATTTGATGTAATAATTTTTTTAGGAATTAATCGGACCTTTCCTAATGCCTCATTAGATTTCCGATAAAATTAGCATTAACTCAAGACATTTAAACTTGTAGTAATAAAATCACTTCACTTCTAGACTTTATTCGATCTATACCATTAACTATCAGAACTATTAATAGGATAATAGCAAAAGGGGTTTAGGGGTTATATATGTGCTAGGGAAAGCATTATTGGAGTCATTATATTAATTTCAATGTCTTAAAATGAGTTTTATTTATATAACAAATTGTATATAAGATTCTTAGGGAAATAAACTTTTATGATCTTAGTTCGCAATAATTTTAAGGTTCTTCTTGTGATATTCGCGGCAATTTTTATATCTTCCTAAAGATTCCCGACGTCTTGAAATAGTTTTCTATTTTATTCCATGCATTCGAAATGTCTTCCTGGTTTTTAAGTCCATATTCAAATAAATCATTGAAATTATGATTTATTTGAACAATATTTAAAGTAATTTTTGTATGTTTCAGGTAATTAAAATAGGTATTATGAATTTCACTTATCTGCAATGATTTTCAATTCTATTCCACGCATTTCAAATTTGTTCTTAGTAATTGAAGCCAGTCATTTGAAGCAAATTGAAATCAACTTATTTCTGCATTTGAAGATTTTTCATGATGTTATTTCTTATAGGGTAGTTAGGGCAGGCATTTAAAGCCATTACAATTTTTTACCTGCAATTTAAAGTCATTTTTATACCAAATCTATACATTCGAAATCAAGATATTGATATTTTTATCACAGGAGTGCCTGGAAGAAATAAAATGATTTGTCTCTTATTGGCAACTGAATATCTTGATTTCTAGTTGCTAAAATGTTGTATTTATTAATACCTGGGATATTCCAAGGGCTTTTAAAGCAAATACTGAAAAAATAATTAAAATCCATACACTAGAAATCAAGATATTGATATTTTTATCACAGGAGTGCTTGGAAGAAATAAAATAATTTTTCTCTTATTGGCAACTGAATATCTTGATTTCTAGTGGCTAAGATATTGTAATTATTGATTTCTAGGATACTCCAAGGGCACTTCAAGTAACTACTGAAAAAAATATTGAAATTCATACACTAGAAATCAAGATATTGATATTTTTAGCACAGGAGTGCCTGGAAGAAATAAAATAATTTGTCTCTTACTGGCAACTGAATATCTTGATTTCCAGTTGCTAAAATGTTGTATTTATTAATACTTGGGATATTCCAAGGGCTTTTAAAGCAAATACTGAAAAAATAATTGAAATCCATACACTAGAAATCAAGATATTGATATTTTTAGCACAGGAGTGCCTGGAAGAATTAAAATAATTTGTCTTTTATTGGCAACTGAATATCTTGATTTCTAGTTGCTAAAATGTTGTATTTATTAATACCTGGGATATTCCAAGGGCTTTTAAAGCAAATACTGAAAAAATAATTGAAATCCATACAATAGAAATCAAGATATTGATATTTTTAGCACAGGAGTACCTGGAAGAAATAAAATAATTTGTCTCTTATTGGCAACTGAATATCTTGATTTCTAGTGGCTAAGATATTGTAATTATTGATTTCTAGGATACTCCAAGGGCTCTTCAAGTAACTACTGAAAAAATTATTGAAATTCATACACTAGAAATCAAGATATTGATATTTTTATCACAGGAGTGCCTGGAAGAAATAAAATAATTTATCTCTAACTTGGCAACTGAATATCTTGATTTCTAGTTGCGAAAATATAACTATTGATATCTGGGATACTGTAATGGTTTATTAAGCTTTAGAATTAGTGTATGAGCAATATACTGTAAACACGCATTCAAATAAAAAACTAAAATATATATTGATTGCTTCACGTATGTTTGAGAAAGAAAAGTAAGGGAAATTGCTTCGGATGCCGTGGAAGTGACAAGATTTTTTTTAAATATTTACGAATAAATTAATTTGCCTTTAAAAAACGTTAGAATTTCAAGGGACACGTACGCTCATATATATCTCTGAAAATAAAATAGCTAGAGATTTTCAGCTCTAAATTGTAGGTTACAAGCAGCTTAAAATAGATTCAGGTAAGATATGAAACTTATATATACCATATAAGTCCATTAAGTGAGAAGCTATGTAACATATATTTTTTTTAAAAGGACGTTTTTATATTTTGAAATTCAATGGACATAAAATTCCTTGTATTTGGACATACTGGATAATAATTGGAGTAATTTTGGATGTCCATTGAATAAACAGTGCTATCCTGGAAACATGTGCATTTTTAGGGGTCATTTAATTCTTTATGTTGCTATTATAGATTTTTTAGCAGGAGATGTATTTCACTTTATTTATGTTCTTTTTATGACAATTAAATTGGACAAACATATTAAAGATTAATTAATGGGATAAATAAATAAGGCCATACATGCACAATTTTTCAATATTTTATTAATCTAAATAAAATAAACAATGTAAAATTTAATCAAACGTATCTAGGTACCTGTTGAAAAGTTTATTATAAGACATCGAGTTCCTTAATACCTTATATAAGTAATTTACGAAATAATGTTTAAACGATTCCTGCCATACGAAAATGGTCAACTAACCATTTAACTAACATTTGACTGGCTCTTTCCTTATGCTGGAAACACTTAAAGATTTTTTTTTTTACATTGGTTGGTAGCTGTAAGATCTTTTTAAGTAAAATAATCTACTAAACCGGTCTACACTAATGCATTTCCTAAATGACGTAAGAATTAAATCGGCAGTGTTTAAGTACGATTCACTTAAAGTCCGCTTTAAGCGACAAAAAACCTTTTTTTTTTGGACAATTATTTTTTGAGCTTATACACAGGAGTGACCCAAACAACCTGATAAAATATTCAGCATTTTTATGTTCAAATTTTAATGGTTTTAATTAATTTAATACATAAGAGGAATCTTATTAGTATTTTTTTCAATGGCCCTCTGAAATGTTCTTGGAATATCTCTAGGGTCTAAAGAAATTAGAATTAGTAGAATGGACATTAGTGTATGTTTTTATATAATTGTAATAATTTTTTGTTTTGAACCTCCGATAACATGTTTTTATTGAAGTGATTATAGTTTTTCCATTTCTCTCATGGGAAATGGACACTCACTGTGGACATACACTGTGGACATAAATTTGTAATAAAAAGAATATTTTTAGAAGTCTCATCTGAAAATGTGACGAATTTAAAAAATATCAATAAATTCTGTCATATATATCTCTTTTTTTTAGGAGAAAATGTATAATTATACATTATCTCCTAAAAAACCACAAAATAACCACAAATTTGTGGTTTCTGGCTTATTTAAATATTCGAATAAGTAAATCAATTTTGATTTTTGGTGATTTTTTAAATATTTTCTCAGTATAGACCATAAAATTTCAAAAACCCTCGTCAACAATTGAATATTCCAAAAAATTTAAGAGTCAATTTTGTGGTGATTTATTATTTGAAAAATTACAGATTTAAACTTAAACTTTTCCATCTTTTTATCTAAAAGCAAAGGTAAATATTTATAATTTTAAACCTTATATTTTTCATTAAAAAATCCTATCCTTTATTTTTTAATATTTTAGACCTTCATAGAACATTCAAAAACCACTAAAATTTTAACAATTCAATAATATCTTAAGCCCCTAATCTGGGACCTTCCATTATAACTTTTCATATGTTTTAATCGTCACCTTTAGATGTTTTCTGGTACATTGTTGCAATAAACAATTTACAAATTTCCTTAAATCTACTGGGCATGTTTATTTTTAGTGAGAGAACAATGAAAACGACTTACATCTACTATGACTGATTCAGCTGCCTAAAATTAAAACCATATTTCTAAGAGATGTATATAAAATCACTTAACAATAACATTTTTATGTACAACAGTTACGGTTTTGCTGTTATATCAATAATTTTATATATTAACACACAATGAGATATTTTTTCACAACACTATTTTACTATAGGGGCTTCATATTTGAGAAAAAAAGCAACAAATAATAAACTCTAAAAAAAATATTAATAAATATTGGCTGAAGCCCATACAGCAGTTCTTATACAATTACTATGTAATATTCTTATATTTAATAGACTTGTAACAAAATAAAAAATTAATTTTTTGTTTTGTTTGTAAAATATTTCCACATTAAATGCTCTTTTAATTTGTTTAAGAATGATTCGTTGTGTAAATGTTTTAATTAAGAGAAAAATTACGGAAGAATTTCGAAAAGCATTTTATGTAGATTTATTTTAAATTGCTCTACGTGTAAAGGAAATATTTCAAATAAATTTAGTCTTGGGCGTGGTCCACAATAATTCACAATTAAATGGAAAAAACATTATTAAACTCGAGTTTATGAATGAATATTTACATAATATATATTTTTTCTTCTATCTAATGGTAAGGGATTACATTATGCGTTTGTATATATTTTTTTAATTAATATTTTATTTTGATTTAATATCCGAAAATTCTAATGGAGTATATTATTTACAAAGTTGTTTTATAAGACATAATGTCACATAACAACGTATAATATACTGGGAGGGCCATTTTGATGCATCTATTATGGCAGTTTTTTCAAAAACCAAAAGTGTCCAATTTTTAATCTAAAATGACCGACCCTTTATCCATAATGTTATATTGGCGTTTGCTTTGTTACATTTTATATATTTTTATAACATTTCTGTTAATGCACCTTCTATGAATAATTTCTTAGAAAAAATAATGAGATATGTATGTGTGTAGACGGGTGAATTCATATTTAAAACAACACGTTGATTATCCAGCGATACTTTTGTTGTGCAACAAATGTTGCGACTTTATTTAGCATCAGGTTGCTGATAAATCCTTTTGATATTAGCGCGTGTAGAACCATACAAACATGCGACCTCTAGAGAGACGTTTTTTGTTTCAAATTTTAAACTGACGTTTTCATTGTATATACGTCCTAAAGAGGGGTGAACTTGATAAATAAATAAATAATCTAAAGCTTGAAGAATTATTTGCAATTCAATATGTGTTGCGCAACAATAACACCACTTTTTTTAGCACCGCCTTGCGCTACAAAAGTATGCAAGGTATGTCAAAGTCAAAATATAATGCAATTCATAATGATTCTAAGTTAAGTAAAAAGTCATTACAGTGTACTCCGTCTATAACGTACTTCCGGTTATTAGGTACTTATAATTCGGAACCCGCCCAAATAGTCTTGTTATTTTCTGGATATAACGTGACATAAAATTTTAACTCCGGCTATAACGTTCAATATTTTTGCCCGATTGACAGTAATTTTCCGGTTGTAACGTACAAAGGTACGTTATAAGCAGAGTAATTTTCCACCTCTGTCGGAGATTCCCATTAATCGATACTGAGAAGTTTCTCTGTCGTCGCGCGTTGGCACCGAGGCCACCGGGGATTTCCAGTTCTCGAGTCTGAGAATTTTTATAGAATATGCAAAATGAGATGACCGACCGGTAGTTTTAGATTGGACATTGCGTGTTATTGTGCGAGTGCGAGTTTTAGTAGTTTTTTTGGTAAAATGACATATAAGCGCAGAGCTATAAATTTGAAAGAAAAAATAGACATCATTAAAAGTATTGAAAGTGGCATTAACAAATAGGAAATTGCGAGAAGGAAAAATATGGCAAAAACAACAGTTTCTACAATTTGGAGCAAGCAAGTGAAAATAAATCGCAAAGAATTAAGAAAATTAGGAATCCCGTACGCCCAGATGTGGATCAAGCTCTTATTGGATGGTTTGAGGTGAGAAGAACCGAAAATATTCCTATAAGTGGACCACTTTTAAAAGCAAAAGCGGAAGATTTATCTTAGGGATTACACGGTGGAGATTTTAAGTGCTCTACGGGTTGGCTCGAGCGTTTTAAAGTTCGTCACAACATCAATGTCGGCAAAGTGTCCGGTGAAGCAGGAGATGTTAGCAGGGAAGCTGTGGTGAACTGGTTAACCGAGAAATGGCCAGGTATTGCACAAAATTAAAGCTGTGAAGATATTTTTAATGGGGATGAGACCGGACTATTTTACAAGATGACTCCAGACCGTACAATGAAATTTAGAGGAGAAAAGTGTGTTGGAGCAAACAATCAAAGCTAAGATACACCGTTTGGGTTTGTGCAAATATGACAGGTAGTGAGAAATGTAAACTTCTTGTCATTGGTAAATACGAACGACCGAGGTGCATGAAAAATATGAAAAACCTGCCTGTTATTTATAAATCGAATAGACGCGCATGGATTACTTCAGATATTTTTATTAATTATTTGAAAGAGTGGGATGAAAAACTAAGACGTCAAAAAAGAAAAATATTGCTTCTAGTGGACAATTGTGCAGCTCATCCAAAGAATGTAGATCTGACAAATCAGATTAGAATTTTTGCCTCCCAATTGCACTTCTGTCATACAACCAATGGATCAAGGCATAATAAAATGCCTGAAAAACTATTACCGTAGATATTTTATGTATCGCCTAATTCAAGCATTGGATAGTGAGGAAACGTTCAATCTAACAATTCTAAACTCGATAAAAATAATTGCGAAATCTTGGAATGAGGTTTAAGAAAAAACTTGGATATTCCGCTATGTTATTGGTTGCAAAATCACTGCCAAGACGTAACTACTGTAGAAAAATATCTTCCTGAACTAGATAATTTTACGACCATCGACGATAATCTGGTAGCAACGGAGACCTTAACGGATTGCGACATTATTGCCGAAGTTATAGAATCAAACTGTTCAACGAATGATTTAAGTTCTGATCACGAAAGCGGCGATGATGATAGGACAGATTTATTTTAATTACATATGTATATGTATCCTATTTCAATGTTATATGTTACATATTAATATTATATCTTTTTTTGTATTTAATACTTAGAATGTATTTTTTGTTAATTTAGTCCTTTAATTAAAACAAATAAATCTTCACATATTTATTTTTATGGGTTTCTTTTATACCGTACCTCCGGTTATAAAGTACTAATTTTATTCACCCTAGAGGGTACGTTATAACCGGAGTTCACTGTATTTCAATTATATGTTTGTCAAAAATTCCATATTTTTAGTATTATTAAATGACTTTCTTTAATTTATTTGCTTGACCGAGACTTGAAAAAAAGGATCTTTAAAGGGTCTACTTTTGTTGCGCAACAGGCGTTGCGACTTCATTGAGCGTTAAGTTTTTAGAGACAAACTCGGCTTTTGTTTAAAATATAAAACGGATTTTTACATTGTATCTACGCCCTGAAGAAATCTTATTTTTAATAAATGATCTGAGAATTATTTAAAATGCAATATGTGTTGCGTAACAATAACACCACATTTTTCAGCACCGTGTTGCGCTATTAATTCATAACTTACATAATACAGGGTGTTTCAAAGGCAAGTTACAAAAACTGTATATTTCTATTATTGTTTGTGATTTTGTTTTTGTGATGATTTTTTTGTTTTTATTGTCAACCCTTTACAAAGCAATTTTGAAAAAAAAAAACAGTAAGCTTAGCACTAAACTACTGCTGCAAAATTGGACAAATTTCTAGAGCAATTTTAAAAATGTTTTTCCTTTATTTTGAACACCCTGTACATTTCCAAATCCTTATTAGAATGACTTATAGATTGCTAACTGAACATCCTTTTATAGGGTAACATTTTTGATAAGATCATATAAATAAATATTTTATTTACATTGGTATTATCCGGAAGACCCTTTCAGTTTTCTAAAGCTGTTTTGGTTTAATTGTGTGTTTTGGTGCACTGTGCACATACCCCTATGCGAATACTCTATATTTATTTACATATCCATGTAGATTTACAGGGCGTTCCAAGTACGCCTAAGTTTACACATTCTATACCATAGCAAAAACCCTGCTTTACTTTACCTTATAGTTATTTGGAACACCCTGTACATATAGTTTCCTTCATAAGTACACTAATTTTTAAAACTTCTTACAAGGAGGATATTTTTGATGACGTTATCGGCAATATTGCCAAGTCCTTACTTAACGTGCTAACGTGCCAACATTGTTCGTAATGTAAACTGAAACCAGTAAATTCTCTTCCAGGCACTTGAAAGGAATATCGAGAAAAAAATGGTTTTTGCTGGATTTTATGGAGAATTAATTTTTTTGTCCAAACAATTAAAAAGGAAATATATGAAGCTTTCCTAGATTATTTTTAGTTTAATCGTTAAGTGTTAACAGGCATTTTCTATTTGTCAGAACAAAAAAAACAGGAATTCTTATTCCAGGATCTTTATGTTTTCTGGACAATTTATTTCTTAATTAGCTTTCTAGTGTATCTATAAAAATGCAAATAAGTCAAGTGCCTAGAATAAAGTAAACTATTTCAGCTACATATTTGCTTTTCTTAAAAACTTATTTGCTTTTCTCTTGACTACCTAATTGTGAATTTCAAACACTCTTTCCAGGAAGTTAATAATGGGAGGATTTTTTTTTCTCTTAAAAAATATCCCGTTTTTCAACTATTACATATCTTCGAAACGGTTGAATAAAATATCCCTTGTCGCGTTTTCTGGAATTTTAATAAAAATCCTTATAATATTCAAACAAAGGTAAACGTGGGAACATGGTTACTCAAGTGAAGTTCTACTGTCTGGAGAAACCGAAATTAATTAACATTTGTTGCGGGAATTTTATAAAGTCCTTGATGAAAGGGCATTTTTTCTGGATTTTTCTTTAATTTATCCCAGGCTCTCTTAACATGTTTTCTCGAGACAAACGCAAATGTCTTTTTTAACTGCCTGGAAAAGGTGTGCAAAATCGACAGATTATTTTTCTTCTTCAATTTCCTGTGAGAGTAACACAGTTTGATCTGTTTCGGGAAATTGCAAGAAAAAAATTTTCTGGAATATTTTGCTGATTATGTCTTTTCTTCCTTCAGGCAGTTAAGCAGAAAACCCTGTTTCTATTCTCTAATTTTTTTCTCGATTTTCTTAGTTACATATTTCCTTCTTTAACTTCCTGTAAGGAATATTTTACATTTTTCTTTCAGGCACTTGAAAAGGTCTTTGGAAATCCCTTTTTTTAGATATTTTTGACATTGATATATTCTGAAAGCGTTTCTAGAATTAATGAAATTATTACATTTCTTCCAGATAGTTAACTACCAAATATGATTTGGATAATGATTTTCCTCAAAAAAGCTGCAAAAGATTCCTCCTCAAGTTGCTTTTTAAAATCGAAGAAAAAGGAGGATTTTACTTTCCGGACACTTAAGGCATTAATTAATAATCCAGAAAGTCATTCAGCTCATTGGAAAAGAATGAAAAATATGAAGTCTTTCGTTTCTTTTTATCTGGAAGAATTTTTTTCTTCCATGCAGCTCTAAAGAAAAAAATCCAGTTAGTGTGCTTTAGGTTGGTTTTTTGGATTTCGATAGATTAATAATTCCTTTATCAACGACCTATAAGAGATAATTAATATTTTGCTTCCAGGAACTTGAAAAGGTCTTTGGAAATCTAATTTTCTAGATTTACCTCTCAGAAAAGAAAATTCCGAAAACAATCTTTTATGCTTCTTGCTAAGTTAATTGGATTTGAGGTCAGAAAGAATAGTAAACTTCTTAATAAGTAAACTTCTATATCAGTAAGATTCTCCATTGAATTAATCAATAATCATATGACTTGAAGAAAACTGTGGCAATGTACGTTTTGCTCTTCTTACTTAGCTTTCGTATCTTGCATATTCCATGCAGAATCGCCACAGCTTTATAGAGACTGAAAAGTTTTATACCAGTGACATTTTTCATTGAATTAATCAATAATCGAATGACTTGAAGAAGACTGTAACAATACATTTTATAGTATCTTAATATAGATGAACAAGTGAATGGACATAGAGTAAATATGCAGATGATTTCCGTTGTAGGTGCCATATCAATGTACGTTTCGCTCTTCTTACTTGGCTTTCGTACCTCGTATTGCATATTACGTGAAATCACCAAAGCTTCAAAAAGACTGAAAAGGTCTATGCCAGTAACTGCCAGAGTTTTATTTGATCCTACATCCAATTAACTTAGCAAGAAGCATAATGATTTTTTGTGAAATATTAACGCTTTTTCCAGGCAGTTTAGGAAGTAATAATTTGTCCAGAATTCCGGAATAAAAGTCATTTAAAAGAAAGAGATATGTGCAGTATTTTGTATTTTTTTTCTTCCAGCTAGTTCTAAAGGACAAAGTCCTGTTTGTATGCTCTAGGTTGCAGAAAACCCCATTTTTTTTTAGCAATAATTCTTATTAGAATTCCCTGTAAGAGATGTATAATATATGTATTTAGGTCTTTGGCTATCTCTGGATTTAACGGAGAGTCTTCTTAAACTGTTTTTAGTTCAACCCTCGATATTTAAATTTCCATCATCTTAAACTGCCTGGAATAATTTTTCAATTTTTCTCCCAATCTCAATTTATTTGCTTATAGAAAACTCAATTGTACCACTTGCTCCTCACGATTGAGCAACTACATAGGCTTTTCAGTGATACTGCTTTATAAATCTGTTATTACGTTAAAAATTAATGAATAGCCATTTTTGCTCCTCTGTTTTATATGTGAAAAGGGGATGACTAGTGGGATCAGTCTTTTGTAGAACAGTATTCGAAAATATATTATTTGGTTTATAGTATACGGTAGAAATATGTAAATATAATTTCATGTAAGAGTTTACTAATTGTTCAATGCATTTCTGTTAATTTAGGGTTTAGTATAATAATGTTTCAGATAAAAATCCCCTATATTATTGAATCATCGCTAGCGGGCAACATCTTCAGTCAATTATTCGAAGATGTAGCAAGATGCTTCTATAGCGTATAGTAAAGGGGTTGGGTAATAGTCACATAAGCCGATAAAAGGTACCGTAAAACGGGGCTACTTTGGCACACGGGGTAACTTTGGCAGAGCGTGCGAGCCTTTGTTTATATTAGGCTCGTTTGTCTAGTTTTAATATTTAGTGTCCGAGAGTTGATCAGACAGGTCGGTATGTTCGGCGGCGCGAAATTATAGTAGGTTCCAGGGAACAAAATTTAGCGAATGCATTGCAAGCTGTTAGGGAAGGGAGGATGTCACAAGTACGAGCTTCCAAAACATGGAAAATACCTAGAGGCACTCTTCAGAATAAACTGTTTGCGAAACATGAGGGTCGTGTAGGTCACCCCACCATCCTTACCCAACAGGAGGAGAAGCTAATTTCAGAGACCATCAACCAGGTAGCAGATTGGGGTTTTCCCGTTACTGTTAGTGACGCCAGAGAAATCGTGCAAAATTATGTTACAAAATATTAAGCGTGCACGTGCTTCGGTTGGGCGCGCCGATATAATGGAGTTTTTCGATAACAATAAACCGGTTCTGGAGTCCATTTCTGCGAAACAAGTGTTTAACTATGATGACACTGATTTCACAGACGATCCCGGGGCCAAAAAATTTTAGTTCGTAGGGGTACTAAAAGGGTTGAAAGGGTTCAAGAACATTCGCGTTCAGCAATAAGTGTAATAGTCTGCGGAAGCGCAAGTGGAATCCTACCACCACCAATGGTAGCAACAATATTTACGAAAATTGGACTGTTGGTGGCCCTCTAGGGGCAGTTTAGGATAACAGCAGCAGTGGATGGTTCGACATGAATCTCTTTGAGGTATGGTTTTTTAAACTGTTGCTGCCCCACGTCAAAGAAAATTGTAATGGTGAATCAGTTGTTCTTTTAGGTGATAACCTAGCCTTATATTTTTCTCCAACCGTGGTAAAGGCTGCTAAAGAAAATAATATTTATATGGCTCCTTTACCCCCCAATTCAACTCACTTTATGCAGCCTTTGGACCTTCTTTGCTCCCATGAAAAAAGAAATGGAGGGCTATTTTAGACGATTGGAGAAAGACCAGTCGCGTAAAACGGACTCTGCCTAAAGAACACTTTCCGAATCTTCTAGATCGCTTGTGGAGATCTCTACAGGAAAGAGTAGAAGACAATTTAAAATCCGGATTTCGTGCCACCGGAATTTGTCCATATGATCCGCAGCAGCCTTTATCCAAATTGCCAAAGACTCCAATTGATGCATCTACGAGTGATATTTTGAATGATAGTTTATTAGAGTTTCTTCAGGAGACACGTGGACAATCAAGCACTAACCCTAAACGAAAGCGGGGACGAAAAATTATTCCCGGCAAAGAAGTCGATTGTGAAGAAACTAAAGAGGAGCAAGACAAGGAAAAATTAATTGAAAATGGAAATAATGACAAAAAGAAGATTGCGGGAAGAGGGAAAGGCAAAGGAAAAGCAAAAATTTTTTAAAAATCCACATTAAAAGATGTCAATCTACCATCATCCTCAAGTACCCACAATGAGGACGAATGCGGAATTTGTGCTGCTTATTGGTCTGGTTATACTGGACCAGATTGGATTCTATGCAATGCTTGTTTTAAATGGATCTGTGGTATTTGTAACGAGGGATCCAAAGAAAAATATTATACCTGTGAGGCATGTGAAGATGATTAGTATTTATGTTATTTTGATTTAGTTCCTTTCTTTTACTGTGCCAAATATTAGACAAATATTTGTTGTTAGTTTTTAAGTGTTTTGTTTATTTTGTTTACGAATATAGAAATTTCATTAAAAATATTGAATGTTTTATTTAAAAACTAAAAAAAAAGCCTAATTTGGTGCCAAGGTAACCCCAGGATGGGCCTACATTATGTTTATTCACATTTCCGTTTGGGTGCCAATGTAACCCCAAATACGGGGCTACTTTGGCACCCATCTTTTTAATTTTTTTTTCGAAAACGGTTTATTGTAAAAACCCTATTTTAAGGCAGATTATAAGATGACCTGTATTGTTACTCTTGATTTTTTTCAAGTTGATTCGATTATAAATGCAGCGCCTAGAATCAAAAATGCCTCAAAACCTGCACAAAGTAGCCCCGTTTTACGGTACTACTTTTACATAACAAACTTTAGTGCTTAAGAAGAGGAAACAATTTTCTTGCAGCTTTATATACAAAGGTGAGCAAAAATATCAGACTTGTCTTTACGTAACGAAATTTTGAAGCTTGTATAATCCAAACTCTACCATCGGGTAGCAAAATATATTTTCTAACATCAGTTGTAAACGTCGATCGAAAATGTTAAAAAGATTTGCAAATAACGAATGTTATATTAAAATATTCATCTTTTTCTAAATTTTAGAAAAACCGTGATAATCATAAATGAATGGAATATGTTCAATGAATCTTTTAAGTACCATCTGCAATTAAAACCACATCAACTCAACATTTGCAGCGTTGATTTATTCCAATCGGGCTTTGTAGCTGGTCTTCCATATTTCGGCGAGTGTAACGGCCGAATGGAATCGATGGAAGATGCATAACGGAAGAGTGACTCTCTGTACTATGGCCCATGTCAGAAAACCATAAAATCGTTTTTGTACCGGATTCGCCTCGACTTTTTGGGTCTCGAACGTGTAGATGATCCACATGGTGATGTTGCAAATCAGCAGGAACGTCACCACTTGACGGCCCGGTTTGGTGCGATCGTGTTCCGGAAGATGCACGCGGCGACGCGAAACGTCAGCGATGAAAAGAAGTTGAAGCACCACCTGAAAAGTATTCAATTTGTCAACTACTTAAATAATTTTATATCAAGGCAAATGAGTTTCTTCATAACAAATTTTTTTGAGAAAGTACAACCGTTTTGGATTTAGGGAGTTGTTCTAAATCTTAATACTGTCAAAAGCTTTAGAAACATCAAAATATTTTGAAAATGCAATCATTTTATTGTTTAACCAAATGATCATTAGAAATTTCCTGGTAAATACAACTGTTGTGGAGTTATTGAATAGTTTTTCAATTATGAAAAATTATTAATATTGTTAAAGGCTATACAATAATCAAAATATTTTGAAAACTCATATACCAATTTTATTGATTTTAGTTTATTATTATAATTTCATTATCAAAAAGGTTCCTACAAGTTTCCTTGTAGATATAACGGTTTCGGATTTATGAAGCAGTATTCATGCGTTTGAAAAAAATCTTGATCCTATCAAAGGCTTCACAAAAATCAGAATATTTTGAAAACTCATATACCGATTTTATTGATTTTTATTTTATATGGAAGCTGGTGAGTTTTTTGATCAATAAGGATCCTACAAGTTTCGTTGTAAGTACAACCGTTTTGGATTTATGGAGTAGTTTATCAATGCTTTCAAAAAATTGATTGATGCTGTCCAATGCTTTAAAAAATCAAAATATCTCGAAAACTCATGTAGCGATTTTAGTTTCCTGTTAAAGCTGATGAGTTTCTTTACCAAAAAGGTTATTAAAGTCCATTTGTAAATATAATCGTTTTGTAAACTTTAAGTTTCCTTGTAGATAAAACGGTTTTGGATTTATGAAGCAGTTTTTCATAGGTTTGAAAAAATCTTGATACTGTCAAAGGCTTTATAAAAATCTTTATTCAAGACAAGGTGACAGTTCTAATTGACCTACTTCTGTATTAAAACTGTAATTTTTATGTCAAATTAAGATGGGAAGAAATGGTTAGCATCTAAATTTGCCTACTTATTCCGACGTTGCCAGTTAGCAAACAACTAATCAATTTTCTAAACTTCAAAATTTGTTTCTTTTTTTTTTGGGAAACCATTGCAAACCCACCATTGCTTTTCTAAAATTCCTAAATGACATTTGACATACTTCATTGTCTGATCTGTCATTTCTATACCCCTATTGTAAAGAAATGGTTTGCATCTAAAATGGCACACCCATTTCGGCATTGCTAGCTCGTCTCTTATTAATCTCTCAGATTTCAACCAAGTTCTCTAACGCACTTAACAAATCATTAAAAAAAAATCTAAAGAGCTAGATCAGGTGACCTAGCCGGCCACTTAATGCATCTACGACCGATTCGCTTTTTATCAACCTTAAGGTCTTAAATCTTGGTGATCTTAACAGTCAGTAGGATCTTTTATTACTGCATATGAGATCGTTGAAATCAACATGAACTTACCTGCACAACTGATAAAATTCCAGTTACCATAACGAGCATGTTGGGTTCAACGGAAAATGCCTTAAAGTGGCCAGCGATGACGCTAAATACCGCATAAGTGAAGAGTCCAAACGCGGAAACTCTCAGCAGGATGTCGTTCAGGTCGCTCTGCTCCTCAGTCCTGAACTTCAGTCCTTGGACCCTGCAATTTACGTGGTTTGTTTTCACCGCGCGCATTCTGATGACGTTTCGCGAAAATAAGCATGTCGGGTAGCGTGGAGTGAAAGCGAAGCGATGAAAACATGTAACATGATAATGATATGCATGGCGAAAATTAAAACAACTTAAAAAGAACATGATGATATTGATACTTATAATGATGTTATGAGCACACTGCAAAAGACTCACCTAATAAATCCAATGATAATGGCAATTATACTAAGCACCATCAGCACACAATGTGACACATCAGCCAAATAAATAGCCAACAATCCAAGTTCTTTGTGGTGTATCAACACGAAGAACAAGATAAGGCAAATCAGTGAAGCGACAAGCATAAGCAGTCCGAAGAATAAACCTTTGGAAGCACCAACGCAATCGACTCGTCCCTGCTGAGCTTGAGCCATTGCTACAGCACGACGGCTCAGCATTATTTCTAAGCGATGTTCTAGATCTTCTTGAGTAACATATCTGCAAAAAATAAACATTGTATTAAATTATCCAGACATTGGGAACAATCTACTTCAACTAGAGCGACAATCTTTAGGAAATTATTAAAGATTTGGCTCACTAAGTAGTTCACCACTGGTCATCACGGTTCTGTGCCATCTCCTAAGTGATGACCATAGAGTGCCTGTGGTACCAGACTCTAGAACAGCTTCAGTATTGAGTAGCTAGGGTGGATGCTCCAGTGGAGACAAACTTTGCGAGGGTTAAGGGAACCATAAACTCATGTGGATCATATAGATCTCCAGAAGAACTTAAGGCTCTTCCAAACTATGAATCTCCCAGTTATGATTACTTTTGAAGAGAGCAATATTATTACAAGATCAAGAAAAAATTGGAAACCATGCTTGCCCAAAGGAAGTGGCACCTTACAGATGAAAGGGTCCATGCTTGGATCGAGTTTTGGAAGTAAATCCTCTTAAGACTCTTGCACCAATGTGCATAGAGGTTAACAAATTGGGAACAATAGCTTGCTGGACGCCTTTCTTCATAGATAATCAAATGTTGTCAAAGTAAACCAACCGAAGATAACCAAAGTGAAATGGATGGAAGCTGGTAAAAGGACAGAGCGTTAATCACTCCTTCGAGATCAAAATCAGATACAGATCGTCATCGTTAGTAAAACATATAATAAGATATCAATTTTCTTCCTGAAAGAGTGAATCAAGAATTTAAGGCGTCTTCTAGCTAGTATTTTATTGGGTTAACTTAGCATGGAAAAACAAGAAGTCTGACCATGGAGGAACCAAGGCTGATCATGGGGTTTTGGAAATAAGTCCTCTACTTAATCACCAAATGCATAAAAGGCTGTAAAGTGATAAAGAACACTTGATGAAACAGAAGAGTTGCAAGTCGCCATCCTTGTGATAGTAGGTCCTTTTGATAAAACGTTTTTTGCATCGATTGCAAGACCCATAAAGCAAATTGAAAATAGTGAATGCTGAATTACAGGGATCTAACCAATTGAAGAATCTCATAGTGAAAGTGATGGAAACTGGTGGATGATCAGACCATTAGCGAATCAAGTAAAATAGTTCAATTTCCACATTTCATCATTTAAATTTGAGGCTTCACAAATGATGGTTTTTGTATATAATCATAATTTCTAATGTACTGAATCTCTAATACTGCAGGGTAAAGGAGTTCAGTTTTCACATGAATTAAAAATTTGATGAGGGTTCATTTGCTCTCTATTAACATCAATGGCCATACGACTTAACAGAACTAATACATAACTGTTGTGACAAGAAGAGTTTTTTTGGTAGATACACAAGGTGAGGTTGTAATGAGAATTTCCTTCCTAATATAAAAAAAACCCAGTGAGAAGTGGTTTCAGTTGAATATTGCCAGTATCTCAAAGTTAGAGTATTGGTGCAATCATTTCCAAGTCCAGTGACAAAGCAGATCACATTCTAGACATCCAGAGAATCAGAAACGACCTTGTATTTTAAATAATAACAACGATATCATGACGTGTTTTTGTTCTCAAAATATTCTTCTTCCTGACTTCTTCTACTTCTTTTTGCATCTAAAAAAAATCTTTTTCCTGAGAAACCAAACGGAAACTGTCTCTCAGCCAGCAGAAGAAAAGCTAATAGTTCGCTGATGATGATACAAGGAATGCTGAAACCTGTCATCGACTCCTAAATATGAAAAATCATTCCGAGTTAGTGCTGGTAATGAAGGAGTCGCTTCGTTGGAAAACTTGGCTCAGCCATGGACTGTTTAGTAATGATAAATTCAGTAGAGTGTCAGTATGATCAAAAGAATTGATGGAAACCGGCAAATGCGGATGGTCTTCAAAAGAACCAAGTTTAGAAGCCAATCAATGTGCGGCAATCTTTTTAAAAAATCTTACCTTGGGTTTCTGCCAATATGCTTCCACATGCAATAAATCACGGCAGCTCCAATCAACGAATATTCAATAATAAACGGAAACAGGTAAGGAGCAGAATCCTGCACTATGGTGCCCATAATATTAATTCTGCCGCAGCTGTCGTTCTCATAGCTAATATTCCTCATGAAGTAGTTGTAGTTGATTAGTGCTTCCGGCTGAATATCTTCGAGCATTTCTGAACTATTGGCAGCCAAGTTATCGATAGCTTCTGGTTCATCCACAACTGAAAATCGCATTTTATATTAGAGCTGACTTAGATCTATCAATATATGGCAACAGAGTCGCACGGACTCGTGCATGATCGCCTTAACATAAAGGATATAGACATGCATGAGAATTTAACTATTATGACTTTAAGAGGTTAGGGAGTAAGTCAGGCAAAAACATCCTAAGAGACCACATACCGTTAGCAATTTCGTTAGCAACAATGTTATTAAAACTTCTAAGGTCAAAGAAATCCTTAAAAGTAGCATAAGTCGAGGACGATAAGCTCCTCGGGGTGGTGGGGGCGGTGGGCATAAGGGCTCTCTGCGTAGTGAACACTTGCCACGAATGCGCAGCCGTCGTTCTCAAGGTCGACAAAGTGGGAGGGGCGAACGTGGTCGGAGGTCTAGTGGGCGCAGTCGTCGTAGGATGATCGATAAAAGGGGCCGCGGTCGTTTGCATGGTGCGATACATCGTTGTCGGGATCGTTTTAGCGGTAGTGAACACTTCTTGGTTGTTATAGAAATTAATGTTAAAATGGTTAGTTTAATGAGCATGCTGCATGCAAAGAATTTGTGGACATACATAAAGTGATGATGCAGGTAGTTTTGATTCGTTTATAGACTTAAGAGTCCGGTAGTGTAACCAAGTTTGCAGGGAGACTTATGCTCACTATACGGCAGTCAAAATTTTAATTTATTCGAGTTTTCAAGTTGTTTAGATTTTTTTAAATTTCTCAAATTTTCTTTTCTGCACATTTTTAGTTCTTTAGGTTTAATTGTTTTTTACTTTTCCGGTTTTTTAAATTAATCAGTTTTAGTTTTTAGCCTTTCAGGTTTTTTTCTACTTTTTCAATTTTTTTTACATTGTTTAGCCTTAAAACTTGCTTAAATTTAATTTAAAATTTTTCAATTTTTCTTTACATTTCTCAGTTTTTCAGTTTTTCACCATTTCAGATTTTAAGGAATTAATTTTTTTAGATCTTTTTTAATACTACTTTTATTGAAACGTTAAAAATATAATTAATATCAATAATAATATTTAAATAAAATTTATTGAATTTTTTTTAAATTAATTGTATCGATTTTCCAGATATTATTATTCAATATTCAAAATCTCCACTTTTTCAATTTCCCAACTTTCAATATTTCCATTTTTTTGTAGCATCTTAAGTTTCTTTTTTTAATGTCTTTATACAGTTTAGATTATAACTTAAAAATTTCATGAAATGTAAATGAAACAACTGGAATTTTCTAGTTTTTCGATTTCTCTTTCATTTTTATCAGCTCATACCAGTCTGTCATATCTTGGTTTTTTAATTTATTTCAATTTTTTAAGTTTAATTTTTTTTCTTACTTTTCGGTTTTTGAGATTTTTTAATTGAATTCAGATATTATATGTTTTGCGGATTTTTAGTTTTTCAGGTCTATATTTTTATATTTTACTTTTCCAGTTTTTTAAATTATAATAATTGTTTATATTTTCCAGTGTTTTTCAATTTCTAATAAATTTTATCAATCACAAATTTCAATTTTTTAGACTTTATTTTCTTATTGGAATTCTCCAGTTTTTTAATATTCCGAACTTAATTTTTTCAGTTTTTTTGTGTTTAATTTTTTATAAATTTCCAGTTTTTAAAAATTTTTTTTATACTACATATTTAGGTCCGAACCTAAAAAGTTAACCATCTTTTTATAAATAAAATTTGCAATTTTCCAATTTTTCATTGCATTTGTTAGTCAGCTTTATCCTTTTTCAAATTTCGAAAATTATTTTTTTTTATACTGCTTTCATTGGAAAAAATTAATTTCTGTAATAAAAACGTAATTAATTTTTCATTTCATTTCTTGAAATTTAATTTATTCAGGTTTTCAGGATTTATTTTTTGTCTTACTTCTCGATTTTTTAAAATTGAAATTTCTGAATTTCTTTTTGCATATTTTCCGCATTTCAAGTTAAACCGTTTAAAATTTCCAGTTTCTTAAATTAAATCTTTAGTTTTTTTTTAATTTTTTTATTTTCCTAAATTCTTTTTATACTGTTCGCACTTAAAGACTTGGTTAATTAAAACTTCGGATTCGGACTTAGGATTTTTCAATTTTCTATTGCATTTCTTAGTTAGTTTCTTCCTTCTTCAGTAACATTAAAAATTGAAATAATAATATTAATTAAATAAAATTAATTAAACACTTTGCCAATTTCTAATTAATCTTATCAGTGCTTCAGATTTTGATTATTTTTGAGTTTTTTGTCCAGTTTTTGAGTTTCCTGAATTTCATTTTTTCTGTTTATCATTTCTTCAATTTTAATTTATATGAGTGTTTCATCATCCTTTTGTTACTTAGTTTTTCAGTTATTTAACTATACTTTTTTATATTGTTAAGTTTTAAACTTTTTCACATTTATAGCTTTTCAGGTTTTGTACGCCGTTTAATTTTATATTAAAACACTTGATTAAATAAATTGGAATATTCCAATTGTCCATTGTAATTCCAAGTCAGTTTTCACTGTTTCAAATTGCTGCTTAAAATTTTCCAATTCAAATTTCTATTTTTTGTGATGTTTAACTTTTTAGGTTTTTCTTTTTTTTACTTTTTTTAGTGTTCATAAGTAGTTAAATTAAATTTACAATTTTCCCGGTTTTCATTCCTTAAATTTTAATATCCTTGAATCTTTCAGGCTTTACTTTTTTAGCTTCTTCTCAGCTCTTTAGATTTGTTTAATTCATATTTTTTAAATTTTCTTTTTTGCAGATTCTTAACTATTTTACAACTAATTTGTAACTACGAGGGCGGGTCAATAAGTCCGTGACTTTTTGAATTTCGCGCCTTTTAATGGAAATGGCAACTCTGCTCCTGTCAACAGAGAACTGTCAGTTGACGCCTGTCAAAATTTGAAGAAGCTGCGTCGAGGTCTCTACATCCAAAACAATCGAAAAAATTCACGGTATGGTTTTAGCCGATCGAAGATTGAAAGTGAGAGAGATTGTGGGAGCCATAGGCATCTCACATGGTTCAGTAGTTTCAATTTTGAATGATCATTTGGATATGAGAAAGCTTTCCGCAAGATGGGTGACGCGTTTGCTCACAATCGACCACAAACGCAACCGTGTGACAATTTTCCAGGAGTGTTTGGCGTTATTCAACCGCAATATGGACGAATTTTTGCGTCGTTTCGTCACCGTGGACGAAACGTGGATCCACCACAACACGCCGGAGACCAAACAGCAGTCAAAACAGTGGATTTCTCGGGGTGAATCAGCGCCCAAGAAGGCAAAGGTGGGTTTGTCAGCCAATAAAGTCCTGGCGACCGTTTTGTGGGATGCACGCGGTGTAATCCACATTGATTATCTTGAAAAGGGGAAAACAATCAATGGAGAATATTATACCAACTTATTGGATAGATTCAATGAGGAACTGAAAAAAAATACCACATTTGGCCAAAAAAAAGTTCTTTTCCACCAGGACAATGCAAGGGTCCACACATGTGCAGTTTCCATGGCAAAAATCCATGAATTAGGTTACGAATTACTTCCTCATCCGCGCTATTCTCCAGATTTAGCCCCCAGTCACTATTTCCTATTCCCAAACTTAAAGAAATGGCTCGGCGGAAAGAGATTTGACTCCAACGACGAAACCATCTCTCAAACAAATGCCTATTTTGATGACCTCGACAAATCATATTTTTCCGAAGGGATAAAAAAATTGGAGAAACGTTGGACTAAGTGTATAGAACTCAAAGGAGACTATGTTGAAAAATAAAATAACTTTTTATATAAAAACCTGTCTTTTATCCAAAAAGTCACGGACTTATTGACCCGCCCTCGTAATTTAAACACAGACTGTAGATTTTGTTCTCATCAACTACTGACTGCTCTGCGTCACAAAACAAAGGAACGATGAGGACATTGAGGCATATCCCTCTTCGATAAGGCCTGTATAGATACTAACTACAGCTCTATTTTCTGGTCTTCTCAAGTACGAATATTTCAGACAGACAGTTTTTTTGTGAACGCTCTCTACTAGTTCTTTGCTGGTTGACTAGTTATTAGTTTAGCTACAATCATTTCTGTATCTGAACTTAGCTACTATGCCTTATCAGTTAGGAGTAGCTGAGCCAGGTGTACCCTGAAGTTCCCAGCTGATCTCCAAAGAGCTTGCAGCATATGTAGGCATGTTACCTCAAGCATTTCCAGAAAGAGGACATCTTGTTGTGCACTGATCATGTAGGTAACGTTTCAGAAGTACTTTGGTCCCGGATGCATTTTAACATTCCGGTATAGGATTTGACACCCGGGCGAATTTAATTGGTCGATTTGAGTTCGTTTCGCTAATAAATGCAAAGTGCCAAAATTAGGGTCAGAATGTTGGACGGTGCTAAAACACAAGTCGGATTGTTGCAATGTCGTTGGCGCGGTTTTTCTATTAAATCGACTGACCACGTGTCAACAATCCGTTAATATTCGTTCTCTGTTCGTGCAGTATTACAGTGCAATATTACTTCGTTACAATTCGTGCAATAATTTAGTGTAATAATTAATTAATTATGGAGAGACTAATAAAAGTTACCGAAAATTTGTATAGGGGCAACATGAAAAATGAAAAAGATGTCGTGGAATGGTTGAATGAATATGAGGAACAGACATTTTCGTCATGGCGTTATAAGTCCAGTATTAAAAATGCTAAAAAAATTGCATACAGGTAATCTAAAAATTTCTTAGCTAAAACTTCCCATTAATTTATGTAATAGGTTAATAATTGATATAAGCGGTATACTATCGTTTACAAGGTTTCTTGGCAGTAAACGCATTTTATGAAGACTTTTTAACAAGAATTGTTTTGAGTACAATGAATTAGAGGGTAGCGTTCTATTCTGATTGAAGGAACCATTTTTTATTTATGATTAGAAAAACGTCGTATCAAAAATGGGTTAGCACTTAGTTCGATGTTAAGACAATAACTCATTGTTATTATTCAATTTTCAAGATTCAATTCAAGAATATTTATGTATAAGTATTATAGTTAAATTTTCCATTTCATGAAAAGCCTAGTCACTTCATATAACGTCAGCATATAGAAATAGAATAGAATAGCATAAAGAAGAAACATTGTTATGTTATCTGCCAAAAACTATGACAAACTACCTTAATTGTTCTTACTAAAATATAGATATTAAATAATTATTTGTTCTTAATAAGAACAGCTACGGTAGATAAGCTGTTTATTTTAACATTTGTATTTCCTCCTGGGACCTAGCGTCCATTTAAATGGACATGCCAGTTTTATGTTTCCAGTTTCGTTAATTTATTATTTAAGCAGCTTAGACCTCGCATCCACTACGTTGGACACTTCGGTGCTGCCGCCCAGTCCGATTCAGTCGACTTTAATTGTGCACATGTGCTGGGAATCAGTTGTTTGCTTTCTGTTGTGATGGCGGCTGCACGTGGTTCTCGTTATAATGGTATGTAGCCTATTTTTTAACGTTTTGTAATGATTTTTGTGAAAGTTTTTATTTGCAAATGTTTAATAGACAAATTTAAATAACATTACAATAATAAAAAAAAAAAAGTTTTGTATTACCCTAAGTTATTCGCGTCCATTTAAATGGACATTGGGTCTATCTCATGCACATTTTAAATTAACTCATAAAATTTATTTTAGGAATATTTGGCAATCAAAGAGTGCTTCGGCCAGGGGAAGATGACGAAAAATTGGAACAAATACTAAAAATCATTGGAAATGATGACTCTGACATTGAAATGTCTGATGATGAAGAAGAAATTCAAACTATGGATAATTTAATGGGGAGAGAAAAAGAAATAATTATTAAAGAACTAGTAAGCAGCAGTGAGAAGGAAGAAGAAGAAGATAGAATTCCTCTTAGTGTCCTGAGAGAAAACTTTAAAACGGCCAAGCAATCTGTGGATCCTTTAAAGCGAAAGTCTTGGAGAAGAGATGATACATTTGCACCTCCAAATTTTGAAGGCCCCTCTAGTGAATGCAGCGCAGAGCTCCGGTATGATTGGACTGCAAAATCGTATTTAGCCATGTACTTTGAAGATGAGTTATTCCAAAAAGTGTGTGATTGCACAAATGCAAGGTACGTTGAACTTAAAGGAGTATCTCTTAAATTGACTCTTAATGAGATTAAATATTTTTTTGGAATAGTTTGTTTGATGTCCTGTCTAAAAAATCCCAAAATGTGCAAAAACCACTAAAGTTTCAGCTATTGCAGATTCAATGATTCGAGATAGATTTTTTGCTATAAGAAGTAACCTTAAAATCGTCATCGCTGAAGAGGTACGCAGGTCTAACAAATTTTGGAAAGTACGTCCTATTATAAAAGCAGTATGGCAGGGGTGTTTGCAGCTATCTAGAGAGAAAGTGGTTGATGTAGATCAACAGATGATCCCATTTACAGGAACTTGTAAAATGAAGCAGTTCGTTAGAGGACAGCCAAATCCAGAGGGCTTGAAAAATTTTGTTGTTGCTGCCCCTGTTTGTTATTTATTTTTAATTGATACTATTCCAGATGATTCTGCAAAACGACTTGGTGTCGAACCTTCTGCTGTTGTTCGCCTTGGAAGGACATTATTTCCTGGAACTCATGTGTACTGCGATAGATATTTCACGACAATACCACTTCTCGAATATCTTCGTCAACAAGAGAAATATTGTACTGGAACCATTATGAAATCTCGTGTACCAGCGGCAGCAAATTTAACTTCGGAAAAAATGATGGCCAAGATAGGTAGAGGCAGCTCGGAACAAATTGTAAGACAAGATGGCAAAATAGTAGTTGTACAATGGTATGATCTGAAATCTGTACTTTTGGCATCTACTGCTCTAGGAATTCAACCTAGCGATAAGTGTAAAAGGTGGTCTAAGAAAGACTCTAAATACATTCAGGTTAAAAGACCTTACGTTGTTGCTAAATACAACGATTGTATGGGAGGAATTGACTTGATGGACCGAATGACTAGCTATTATAGAATTCGAGCTAGATCAAACAAATGGACTGTAAGGGTCATTTTCCATTTCTTTGATCTAGCAAACAATAACTCATAGTTTTTTTATCGAGGAGATAAAAAAATATTTAAAATACTTCCACGCAAAATACAACAATATTTAGATTTTAAAATCGAAATTGCCACTCAGCTTTTGACAAATACACCCAACCCACAAAGTGAATCCCAAGAAAACATGCGAGGTGTAGGTACTAGAAGAAGGGAAATATCTTTGTCGATTCACCGTCATCGTTCAATTCAATAGTTCAATTACGGCTGAGCTCTACTTGGAAAACTGGACATTTCTTACCTGCTTTACAGTGAGCACAAGTCTTTTAAAAAACTGCAACTGGATGCACATTACTTGGATATACTCCATTTCTCTGGCCTAATTTTCTTCATCTACTTTAACCGTATTTTCTGAACAAACGTTATGTTCCGATAGTTTTTATTACCTAGCGCTAGATCTATCACTATGGACTACTTTATTACAAACATTACTACAACAAACTTTCACCACTTACTTCTGGTGGTAGTGGTGGGTAAACTCGTCGTCGTAGTGATAATATTATTAAAATAAGGGTAAACTGAACGTGCGGTAGTACTGACGATCTTTTTAACGTTATATGGGGTGGCTGCTATAGTTGCAGCCAATAAGCTGGTGGCCGTGGTGGTAGTGGTACTGGTTGTGGTGGTACTGGGTATTACGTCGGGTTTCGCAAGGTGGGTACCCAAAATGGTGTTTGCATTGCGAAGCGTGTGCTGTTTGATGCTTTCTGGAAAAAGTAGGCGCGGACTAAAAAATGAATAAGACATGAACTTCAGGTCATTTTAATGCCCGTTTTTCCATTTTTTTTCTCTTTCTATTGGCTTGATTGTGGTAAAATTTTTTTTTTAGCAGTGATTTTTTGTTTGTTTAATTCGCAGAGATGCAGTAACCTGCTGTATAACTTCAGTGATTGATCAACGATCAATCAATTCGAAATCAGTGAATAAATATTTTTTCAGTAAATGGTTTCTGTCTATGATAACTCTTGATTATAGAAGTGATCTTAAAATATTTAATGTTTACTGCAGCAGTTAAATGGAGAAATTTATTGTGTATTAAGCCTCATTGGATAAGTTCTTTTCTATTTAAAATTTATCTCTGCAATGATTTTTGAAGGTAACTATTATTTTTTCCTTTAATGGCCCTGGGTACAATAAAATCATCGTCTGCTGTGATTTTAATAATGTATCCACCCAAAACCAGTAAATAAATGATTTATTTTTCTTATTCAATTGATAACGAATTATCTCAACAGTGATTTTTAAGATTCAAGTATCTAAGCAGCATTAAGTAATTGTTTTTATCATTGGTTTGTATTTGAGCATCAATTATCTTAACCGTGATTTAGATACATTGATATATTTAGCTATTAAAAGCAAAAATGTTCTTTTATTGATTTAGATTTGAAAATTATTTATAGTATAATAGTGATTTTTGATAACTAGTGAAATAATAAATTTTTTATGTAGATTCGATAATTAATTATCTTGACAGTGTTTTTTTAAAGTTCATCAATATAGCCAGTAAAACTAGTAAATAACAATAATATTTTTTTTCGGCTTGAATATGATAATTATTTATCTCATTGGTGATTTTTAAGGTTTATCTATGTAAATTACCATTAGAACAAGTAAAATATTTTTGTTTTAATGGTTTAGCTCCGATATTCATTTATTACAGTGATTTTTAAACTGAAAGATTATTATTCTCAAAAGTGCACACTTAAAAATACCAGTAAAAACAATAAACTACACTGTTAAGATTTGTATTAAAAGTTATTTTTATCGATGATTACCAGTGATTTGTAAGGCTCAAATATGTTCATCGTATCTTTAAAATCGTTAATATTCAATTTCAATTCATCGTAAATATTCAACGTAAAAAATCACTATTGAGATTATAGTTAAAAATTACCAGTCAAAACCAATAAAACGCTCGTAGTAATCACTGTTTAGATAATTCATTATCGTATCCAAACCGATTAAAATTAGTTTTAATATAAATCTCAACAGTGATTTTTAAGATACGATAAACATATTTAAACTTAAAAATCACTGTTTATATAATTAATTATGATATCAAAACAGATAAAAGTTACTTTCTATTGCTTAATCTCAACACTGATTTTTAAAGTACAATGAACATAATTGAAACTTAAAAATCATTGATAAGGTAATAAATTAGCGTATCCAAACTGATAAAAACAACTTTTAATACAAATCTCTACAGTGATTATTAAGGTGCGATGAAAACATTATTATATTTAAAAAATCACTAATGAGATAAATAATTATCGTATTTAAGTCGAAGAAAAAAAATTTTTTTTTTACTAGTTTTACTCGTTCTACGTCGATGAACCTTAAAAAACACTGTCAAGAGCAATAATTATCGAATCTACGCCGACAAAAAAAATAATTATTTCACTGGTTATTGAAAATCACTATTGAGACGTTGAGGTTGAATAGAAGAACAACAGTGATTTTTAGATTCAATTATCTTCATCGTATCATCAAAATTACCGTTAAGATTTTTCGAAGTTCGATGAGCATAGTTGAATAAAGTATAAAAATGGTTCGTAGGTACAAAAAAACTCCGGGAGCAAATTACTCAGAGAACGCCTTGCGCCAAGCGGTAGATGCTGTAAATGCGGGTATGTCGAGGAAATTAGCAGCCGAAACTTTCAAAGTAGAACGGACTACGTTAGGTCGAAGACTTCTTGGTGCACACTCGAAATCAGTTGGTCGTCCAAAGGTTTTAAGTGATCAAGAAGAGGCTCTCATTTCAAAGGCATTGGGTGTTGTAGCAAATTGGGGATTTCCTTTCACAAAAGTTGATATTCGTGACGTAATAAAAAATTCTTGAACAAACAAGGAAAAAATGTTCGAATATTCAAAAATAACTTCCCTAGACCTGATTTCTTACAATTATTTATAAAAAGGAACCATTTAAGCGTTAGAATGGCTTCAAACATAAAGAGATCCAGAGCATCAGTGGATCGTAATGAAGTTTTAAATTTCTTTAATAATATTGACTTAGCAATTAGAGAAGTGAAAAACTCACATTTGTATAACTATGATGAAACCAACGTTACAGATAATCCTGGGTCCAGGAAGGTGGTAGTGCCAAGGAACACGAAGAGAGTGGAAAGAGTTCAGGAGCATTCCCGGGCTACGATCAATTTAATGGTTTGTGGAAATGCCAATGGAAACCTTTTACCACCAATGGTTGTCTATAAAGCTTTGAATATTTATGACAACTGGACGCAAGGTGGACCACGAGGAACAAAATATGCGAGCAGTGCGAGCGGATGGTTCGACATAAACTTATTCGTTCTTCCAGCTTTTCCTGCCTCACGTCGAATCCACCAGAGGAAATAACGACCAGATGATTCTCGTTGGTGACAACCTGGCAAGCCACTTTTCACCACAGGTGATTGAGGCATGTGGTACAAATAACATCTATAACTCCCTTCCCAGCCAATGCCACGCATTTAATGCAGCCCCTTGATGTGGCCGTACTTGCGCCTATGAAAAGAAAATGGAGAGAGATTCTCGATCAGTGCAGAAAAGAGTCGCGGTCCAAGGCTGTATCCCGAAAGAACAATTTCCGAACCTACTGGACAGATTGTGGAAAGGGGTAAGTCAAAATGTAGCAGAGAATTTCAAATCAGGATTTAGAGCAACTGGTTTGCATCCTGCAAGTTCCGACGAAGTTTTAAAGTGCATTTCCTGGACATCGAAAGAGTCTTAGACAACAGCTTGGTTGATTTGTTGAAAGAGCACCGTGGAACAGGGGTTGAGAAAAAACGCAAAAGGGGAAAAAAAGTCGAACCTGGAAGTGATGCGTCTTGCACTGTTACAGACCCTAATATTGCTGAAAATCCTCTAATCGTTCCTGAGGAATTTCGAACTACAGCCGAAGAACCAGGACCCTCTTCATCTAGCGTTTTGCCATACACTCAGCAACTCCCTACCAGGAAAAGCAAGAGAGAAAGAAAGACTAATAACTTCCAGTGTGGTATCTGCAAGATTAATTGGAAAGACTACGGAGGCGCAATTGATTGGATACAATGCATGAAGTGTCGAGCTTGGATTTGTGGAACCTGTAATAAAGACAGCAAAGACCTTTATTTTGAATGCGAATGGTGTGAGGATTCGGAAGACAATGAATGACTCCAGTCGATGACAGTGTTGCCGACAAGGACTTCCTAGTTGACAATAATAATTAGCCAATGTTTTGCTTTTTTACACTTTTTACACTTAATAACTTCTTATTAATATTTCTAAGCATTTACAGAATTTGTTTTAAGTTTCATATATTTTGACAATATATTATTTTTTCTTTAAAAATATTGATTTTTAGTTGGTTGTAACGGTGGCCCTTGTTATAGGTTTTTTTTCATATGATTAAGGGGTAACATGCACAGAATATGCTTTAGAATGCAATTTATAAACAATTTTTCATGGATGTGCAAGTTGCCCCAACCATGGGGTAACTTGCACACCCCACAAACAAATTTTTTTTGGGACCAATGGCTGCATTCTTTCAATTTTTATACCAGCCATGGGTAGCCCTTAAATAGGTCGGTATATTGTAATTTTTGCAAAGTTGTAAAGTTACAATGTACGGGGGTACATTGGGAAATGTGCTGAAAACGTGTGCAAGTAGCCCCAGTAGGGTAGTAATGTATAACTAGTAAAACCAGTATTTTTTTCCTTAAGCATGTTTTATGTCTGATCGGTTTGCATACGGTAATTGGTTATCTCCCTAGTGTCCTTCCTTGTACATAACCAGTCAAAAACTTATTTTTTCAAATCTTTTTTACAATGATTTGTAAGGTTTGGGTCGATAAACTTAGATCCCATCTGTTTTATGATTAAGCCATAAATGAATAATTGAATGACTGAAGTTTCCTCGGTTCGTATTCAGTGATTTTGTCAAAAAAACAGCACAAGTTTTGAAACTTGTAACTATTTAGCTCATCAGTGATTAGTAAATTTTATTTAACGCAGGTAGAAATTGCTTTTTTGTTATCGGATAGGTCGCAACAAATATTTATCTTGTTATTGACCAGTAGCTAGTAATTTGCCTTTGATTGAAGAACCATATCTATATCATCAGTGATTAAAAGGTCTATTGTCCTGTAAGTAAAAAAAGAAAGCAGTGATTTCGATATGGCGACGATTTATCTTCGAAGTGACTTTTCTTTATTGCCTTGGATACGATGAAATATTAATCTCGTTAGTGATCAAAGAAGTAATTTTTTTGCGTAAATGGATAGCCAGTTTCCTCACCAGACTTAACACTGAACTGTAAATAACTTTATTCATTAAGTTAATAAGGAATAAACTACCATATGGTCCAATGAAAATGAAATTTTTGTTAGTGCATTCACGATGATTACCACTATTATTCAACCTTTAAATTAAAATGAATACCAAGACTTACCTGCAAAGGGAGCGATACTCGTAGGAGATACCGAAGTACCATTCAAAAGGTCCCTGTGATAAATGGTAATCTCCTTAATATATTCCAAGACGAGAGTCCTGATCCACACACAAAGGTTGGTGGCTACGACATGCATAAGACCGAATCGTGCCACCACTTTGAATCGATGGATATTTAACTGAAAAAGGATTTTAAAAAATCTTAATTTGGCTATAACTTATTAGATTATAAAGTAAATGGTTTTCTGCATAAGTTAATGGCTTTATCAGTGAGATTTATTTACGGGAGAGAACTGATGGTCTTCAGTTATTCATCTCAATGTTGTAACTATCTACACGGAAATTCTACCTAGTTGTCCTTCTATAGAGACCAGGTCACATCATCTGCTTCACTTATTTATTTACGATTTACCACGTCAATAGTCGTCAGTCAAAGTCCGAGTCGCTCTAAGAGCTTAACTTTAAAGTAAACTCAATCAACCCAACCCATCTCAGAGACTATGGAGAATCCTAGTCCAAGCCTTTGTACTACCATGATACTGAATGAATTATTATGATACTTACCCTCGAATTCATAAATATAAAATACATTTGCATAAAGGTGAAGATCATCTGCAAAACCGGGTTCACCCCTCTCAAGATCATGTAGCACGGTGAGTTAAATGGGATTTCGAAGAACACCCCGAATTCCAGACCGTTGTAGATCATCGTGCCCAGGCCAAAAGCTGTAAAAGGAAATGAAAATTATAATGTGACCAACCCAGTCTATAAACTGGTCGACTGAATATGGAGAATGACGATGATCAGTATGATTAAGAGCTGGTAATAGCAGCTCCAAATTAATGATTGTTTCAACTATTGAAGAATTGTTATTGATATCTAAAGTTTTACTTAATGGCTCCTATTCATCTTATTTGATTACTCGCACCTTATTTAATGAAAATATAATGATGGTCATGATGGAACGATTTAAGAAAACTGGGAAAACAATTCATCTTATCTTATTCCATTGATATGAATATCTTCTCTTCTTTCATTCATTTCTTTAGTTTCAGTTACATCAATCATTCTATTCATGAATAAGAAGAAAATGAAGAAATAGAAGAAGGTGAAAATTAAAAAAGAAATGGATAAGATAAAGAAGAAGAAGAAAACAGCGAACAAACTGCAACTACTAATTCAAGATCAAAAAATTCTTCAAGCAAGTGAAGACTTCAAGTATTCAGTATCTCTTTCTCTCATGTATGTAGTTGTTATGGAAATGTGCAAGATTGGCTTTAAAAAGGAATCCAGGAAAAAATAAATCAACACTCACGCAATAAGTTCCTTAATTTGAAAACAGAGGAAGAACATGAATAAAGAAAAGAAACAAAAGAAATATGAATTAAAGCAAACTGCCACAGACTTGAGGGTGTGTTGGTATTTCTCTATCTTGCTTTTGCCCATGAAGAAGAAGAAGAAGGAGAAAAAGTTTGACTTTAAACAATTCTTTCGACAAACGATTACTCCAAGTGCATTGCGTAAAATGACATATCTACCACCTCTTTTGATCTAGCCGGTTCTATCTAGTGGATCTATCTCTCTTTCTCTCATGCAGCTCTTATAAAAAATGACAATGAAAATGTTTAGGACTGACCTTAAAGGTAATCCAGAAACAAAACAAAAAATAGAAAAGAACAAGAAGGAACAAGAATAAAAGCAAACTGTCAGAGATTTAAAGGTGTGTTGGTATTTCTCTCTCTTACTTTTGTTCATGAAGAAGAAGAAGTAGAATAATACTTCCAAGGTCAAAAACTGTAAAAGGAAATTATTATATTGTGATCCTTTATTACTTACAACTCACTTTATCAATGGATTAAATGAATATGGAGGATGACGGCGATGAGTGTGATTATGAAATGATAATATTAGCTACAACTTGTTGCATCAATCATTTAATTCATGAATAAGAAGAAGATGAAGAAATAGAAGAAGGTAAAGATTAAGAAAAAGAAAAAAGAGAAGAACTTGAAAAGAAGACGAACAAACTCTTCGTCAACTATAAATTTAAGTTTAAAAGAATCTTCAAGCAAGTGATTATCTCAAGTATGTTAGGTTTGCCATACATTTTTATCTAGTTCTATTTAACAGATTTATCTTTTTTTTACACTGTACAACAAATGTACAACATTAAAAGAAATCGGGGAAAAAATTAATTAACACTCAATAACTTCCTTAATTTATTAATTTATGCCTGCCACTTGAGTTTCACTTAATAAAAGCTAAATGAAACATATAGAAGAAAAAATCCAGACAGAGGAACAGCATGAAGAAAAAGAAGAAGTAAAAAACAGAAAAGAAGGAGAAATAAGAACAAAAACTACTTCCAGGAAGGAACTTCCAGGACATTTTTTACCTCATGAAAAAGAAAAAGAAGGAGAAGGAGGAGGAAAATAAGCTAACGAAGAACAAAAAGAAAAAGACGATCAAATTGCAACAAATTTGAAATTAAAAAGCCATGTTTGAATAAGACTTGCTTAAAGTCTTATGCATTTCAAATAATTGCCTCTAATACATTAATTTAACCTTCCGTACATTTTTGCTAAAAATATGTTAAAGGAAAATGGTAGATAGAGGAAAAAGACGACGACGAAGAAGAATAATTGTAAGAAGCAAAAATAAGGAAAAGCAAAATAAGAATTCAGACACGTTTCAACAAACAGTTTTTCAACGTTCAACCCCTAGTTATAACACACAGATTGATAAGACTGTGATACAAACCTATTGCTCCAATTCTCAAGAAGAAACTCCCGTGACTATGGTCGTTCTGCGTCGTCTTCCTCTTGCACTTGACCTTCGGCTGCTGCGCGGGACTCCGTTCGGGTACGACTGCGGCGCCGCCCTCTACGTCGACATTGTTGACGTGCGCAGCGGGGGCGGACGGTGGCGGGGCGGGCGGAGGCGGCGCGCCGGCTCCCTCTGGCGGCTGGGGGCCCTGTGAAGAGTTGTGACGTAGTTGGTCATGTGACGCGCCCTTTTGTCGGGCCTTTTCGGTAATTTCGATCACGGGCACCGGCACCACGTCCTCGGCGTCGACCACGCCTTCGCTGTTGCGTCGGTACGTGGTGCTCTATGCGACGTAGGGACAACGAACGGAAAAGAAACCAAAAATAAGGAACAAAAACGAACGAAAAATGAAAAACAAAACAAATATAATGTGCCGAGATAGGGGAGCTGCGAGTAAAAATTAAATTAACGAAAAAAATTATCTTGGAATATGAGATGTTGAGAGAATAGCAACATTTTGGAATCAAGAGAAACCACTAAGTTCCCTTAAACCTTACAGCTTCAACTCACATGCAATAGTAGAAGTATTTCAACAGAAAACTTCCTTTTTGGCAAATTTTGATTCTTTCGAAAAAATTAACTTTGAATGTAATAAGGCATTCGACCAAGTACTATCGAAATATTGATGTTGAATCAATTATTTGCTTCGAGGAAGTAAGTCTAGGTCACTCTTAATGTCTGCTACTAAGTATAAGTTGAATTTTCCGCACTGCTAGACTTGGAGGAACTTTTTGAAGAGTGAAGGATTAGTACTTCACTTGTCCTTGGGTTGACCATGCCAGATCACAAAAAACCGAAAAAGAGTAAACCGATATTGGTTAGCAGTATGAAGGAACTCTTCAATACCGCATATTCCAATAGAAGACTAGAGATCTAATTTAGGAAGTCAAGAGCTTCAGTATTATTCATGAAGGGAATCTCTTGGTATGAAGATCGTTGATGAGAGTAAAATTATATGGTGATTTCCATTCCAGATAGAGTGGTCAGATCGAAAACAACATATGGATCAACCTTTTAGTGACAACACTTGAACAGTCTACGTTAAAAATGGAATTATTGAAACTGCAGAGAGATCCCCCTTACAGAGTGGCTAAGTTTCGTAAATCATTCTGCTAGATTAGCTGTTCCTCTTGATATCGATTTGAGTTGTCTGGATTTCCAGATCCCCAGATATATCTCCATGGAAGATAAAGGCTACTACATGAAGAGTTGATAAATAGATTGCAAAGAGTGAGATGTTCAATGAAAATCGGATTTACTTGTACAACAGAGCAATGGTAGGTATGCTGGCCTATGATCTACTTTGACAGCATATATGGAGGTCACTTTAAATATTTCACTTCTTTACTTGCTTTTTAGGGTAGAACCCAAACTGGAATTAAGGTGAATCGAAACCAACAATCTACTTAATGAGATGGTAGCACATCAGCAATATTGTCTCAGCATAGAACTACTCGATATCTCTTCTGGAGCTCTCTCACTAGAGAGTTCTTGGTGATATGGTTAAAGAGATTAGATCTTAAGTCAGAAAAAAAATGGTTAAGCGATGGTTGGTTAAGATTGAGAATAACCAGTAAATAGAAGAGATTTTCCAGTCGATAAGTGACCTCTCAATATCAGTTTCCTTATTCACAGACTAATCTTCAACGGTCTCACTAGCAAATCGCAAAAAGAAGATGAGATGGCAAAGAGTAGATGAAGATCTAAAACCCATTGTACTAAAGTGTGTACTGGTGGTAGACAGTAAAATAGTGACAACTGAAAAAGTTCCATATTCTCCTGAAAATGCCTAAAGACCTTTGAACTTAAGGATATGGTGTCTGCAGAAAACGTTATCCTGGATACAATTACGGAAGCACGGAAAAAGCCAATGGACTTTTGGCCAATACTTCAGGTACAAGAAGCGGCTTTAATGAAAAGTTTCTGTACCATAATTGGGATACTGGGGTATACTCTAAGAGTCTAGATGCTGGGTAACATAAATGGGATCCAGAGGCTTCTGATAAGGTTTTATGGGAGAACGAACGGAATACTCCCATTTGTTGTTGGATATTAGATTCTATGTAGAATGATTACTTACTACTGGGCCAGTTGGATAAGAAGGTTTCTAAGAGGAACAAGTGTCTCTCATCTCTGTAGAGTAATCGGAATACTACCGCGAATACAATAGACCTTGTAGAGATGACTGTAGAACCAATAGAATACTGGGAATCTTTTAGTCTCCATATCCTGAATGGATTGATTGGAGTACTAGGGTGGGTAAAATAAGCATTTTCGATCCAAAGTAAAATAAACTAAATTGATTGAAGTTATCCAGATTTTTTAGTCAATTGCTCTAATATTCTCTAAGGATTTTGCATTTTAGATTTGCTATTCGTAGTTTCCTTTTTTTCTCCCAAATGTTCATTTACTAGAAATAATAGAGCTAAAACTTGTGTTGCCTCTTAATAACCTTTTGATTAGTTATTGATTTTTGATAATTAATTAGTCACAGCTCCCACTAATGAAAATATAGAAAATAGTGATCTGGTTGTGCGTGTGTGCTATAGAGGATTAAGGAACAAAGGACTAAATAGAAATACTTAAGAGCGAAGAAATTAAAAGTGCGTAAAGCAATAAGCGCAAAGAAGCGGGTTATTATTCATATTTAAGAGGGCTATTACGTATTGTTTTTTTTTTCGAAGAAAGCCTTTAAAAATTTAAAATGGTTGATTGAGATTCTTTATAACAGATTCTAGCAATACGTTCCTAAATTACAAAAAAAAAGTGAATTTAAAGTAATTATAAAAAAAATTTATATGACAGTGATTCACGTAGATACCCAAAATTGAGTGCATGTTACATTTGGGATTTTTTGACAATGTTACCAGATTTCAATAGAAGCGGCAACACTGCAACTACAAAATAAATTAAACTTATCCATCACACTCTATACAATGGGGATCTGCCACAATCACTCTGTCTAACATATGTAAATTAATTCAGTAAATCTGTCATTAAGGTACAGATGATGGACTTTTTCCACATTTTTGGTTTTGGAATTACATTAGAACTGGGAACTTGGATGAAACTTTTGGATAACGTTAGAGAAATAGAAGATGGGTCATGAAGGATCCATTATGATGTTTTATGGCATTCAGCGTTAATGATTCAAAGACGTAAAGGAGTGACGAAGAATGAATGAAGAAACGAGGAATTAATGATTCAAATATACAGAGAATCGATCTATGGACAAGCAACAAACTACCAATTGTATAAATATTCGTTATACTTGGGTGTTTAGCTTATAGTTCTTACTTCTTTACAGTTTTTAGATGTCATTACATAGAAGAGTTTTATGAGAATCATACTGGTGATAACTGTGAGTTTCATGAGTAAACAAAAAAGTGCTTATCAGATGAACAATTGACTGCAGGTATTTGGAGCAACTTCCCATTTATGTAGCTTGAAAATAATTTTAATAATGGAACTGAGTTGAACTACTATTTCTTATGGCCTTCAGTATGAATGAGAGTATAAAGAATTAATGTTCAATAAAAGGACAAAAGAATGTACTAATTGTAACTTTGATTATTGTTTTTGAAATATATAACTGATAACTATCTCAAGTAATATTCAAGTAGAAATTTTACTGTTGCCATCACAAGGTGAATCAGATTGTGTGAAAACCTTAAGTAGGATCTTAGAGATACCCCGTCCAGAATGTTACTAGGCAGCTATAGAACTTCATAGTTTGATTTTGAACTATTATGGCAGTTAGTGAATGAACCTGGTTTTAAGATGATATTTATAGTGCAGTCCATGGTGCAGGAAAGCAGGTCAAACATGATCAGTTCAGTCAGTTAACACAAATGAACGTAAATCAGTGGAGTGAGTAATAAAGAAACTAGGAATCAAGAAAGAGTGACAACAATAGAAGAAACATTTTATTTATTTGATCTTTTGCTATCAGTCGAATGCACCCAAGTATTAATATGCAATGCACCAATCATTTCACACATCACTTCACCTCTATTCTTGGATAAGTTGGTTAAAACTTGCAACTATCTTAGACAGTAAAAGAGTGCTTCACTTCAGACTACTCAGAAACTCGTGTATAACCTGAGACAGATAGAGAATCAGTTCACCCTTTATAAATTTTAATGAAAATGACGTTAAAGATGACCAATGGACAAGAAGGTAGATCCATTATGGTCTCTTATGACATTCAACGTTAATAAGTAGTAATGATTCAAAAATGGAGGATGGACATCGGTCTATGGACTATTCGATGAGAAAGCTTATTATAATACTCCTACTACTAAAACATCACTGGGAACTTTGATGACAAATATAGAAAGATCGAATATGGTTAGTTGATGCAATGCAAGAGCTGCTGAAAAATGTAGCAATAAGTAATTTTGTCAGCCCTGAAGATTACGCTAGTTTAACTTTTGTGGCCTTCAACGTCAATTACCAATAAAAAAGACAAAGTGATGGATAGATTGACCAATGTGATGGGATAAGATAAGTGCGCCTTATATACCGTCGGAGTAGTATTTCCAGAGGAAAACAAAAGCTCGCTTTAATGCAGATATAGCAAAAAAACAACTGTCAGAGACTCTACAGTCTACAGGTGTAATTTGTTACTCTGATGAAACTCACAGAAAGACTGTACGTCCAACTTGTTGCTGTTGATTAGATTTCATGTTCTCAGGAGAACTAATGAGAGAATGAAAAATGAATAAATCAATAACGGAGGGTGTGTATATGGAAAAGTAAAATTACTAAAAGAGGAAAAATTGAAATCTCTAAAAAATAGTATTTTAATGCAAAATACCTGTGGCGCCATCTAAAAGTGACATTTCAAAAAATAAATTAAGGTCACTGTATCTGATAAAGTAAGCTGACAGATTTACTGTAAGTTATAAAGAGACTTAAAACTGTATATATGATTATGAAAACTGATTTTTTTTCTTTTTTAAATCTACCTTAAATTCACAAATTTTACTCTTTTTTCAATCTACAAGCGTCCGGATCACCTTGAGAGCTCACCTTTTGGACAAACGCCCGACCATTAGTGCCGTTAGTAGTGATCTCAGCTTCGGCTTGCACCATGTCACGCATCTTGCGTGGAAATTTCTCCCTCTACACGCACAACACAAAATGCCCAACATAAGAACACAAAAAGCAAAAAAAAAAAACTAAAAATAAAACTGAAAATATTCATGGATGATGGAGTTGTGAGGGAGGCAAGGGAGAAGGTTAGATGTTAAGAAAGGCCATTGGGAGTCCATATATTAATATGATTATATAAGATAAGGGTTGTTGTTTATATATAGCGTTTAAAAAAATTAATATAATGTATTCTACTTTTTACAGGAATATCATATCGATTTTTATACATTTTTGATTTTTTTTTTGATTCTTTACAGTTTTCCTAAATTCCTTAAAGAAATCATAGCAGCATCGCTAGTGGCGCGCCCTCAAGGCGTTGGCATGCAACATCTTCAGTCAGTCATTTTTTTTTATGGTGAACACAAGCACAAGAGGAAAGTCCTATGTCACTATTTGAGTGGTGCTTCCGCGAAGAAATTTGTGGGCGTTTATCTTGAATCGCTGTAGGTTGTATGCGTCGGGAAACATGTGAGGTGGAAGCCCGTTCCACAAAGAAGATGTTACCTAAGTCCCGATACAGCGACGTCCTTGGGGTAGGCAGGTGGACTCGATGTTGATGAGCCGCAACTGCTAGACGCGTCCTTCTTGCCGGAACAGCCCTGGGTGGAGTCAGGCCTGCCAGCTCAGAGGAGCACTAATAACGGTAGAATAAACAGAGATCAGCCACCTTTCTCCTGTGCTCCAGACTATCCAGACTCTTTGTCAGTTCTGGTTTGTCGATAAGACGAATAGCTCTCTTCTGTATAGAATCCAGCAGGTTTAAACTATGCTTGGGTGCAGAGGTCCAGACATGCGAGCAATACTCGAGGGAAGGGCGTATTTGAGCCTTATAAAGAGTCAGCAGCTGTTCTGGTGTATACAGTTTTTTCGTTTTGAAAAGCATTCCGAGTTTTTTGGAAGCCGCCCTGGCGACCTCGGCAACGTGGTCATGCCAGGACACACTGTTGGTGACCTCGACTCCTAGAAGAGGTAAAGATGATTTCATTGGCAATGTTTTCCCTGCCATAACCAGCTCGGGGCCACCAAGGTTAGTCTTCATCATAAATATTGCAGCCTGCGTTTTTTTAGCGTTAAAATTGACCAGATTGTTACCGCCCCACTCCAAGATTGCTATAATATCGTTGTTGATTAAAGCTACTTGTTGCTGCCTAAGATTCTGAGAACTTGCGGCTGTCGATGGTTTGGCGGACTTAAATGTGGAAATAAGTGTGCGAGTCATGTTATCTTTAATACCCAAATTACAGCTATTTGAATTTTCAAAGGAAAAAATGCGTTGGAAAGTCTTGAGTACGAGACGTGTGACAATGGAAAATCATTTCTAACCCGCGAAACTCGATTGGTTGTTAAAGCAATCAAAGTTGGGAACGCAGCAGATGTTTATGAACTAACTGAAGATGTTGCGTGGCAACGTCGTAAGGGCGCACTACTAGCAATGCTTCAATACATATACTTATAAAACTCTTAAACTTGTAGTATTTAGTTTTAAAACTTGAATTTCGCGCCTTTAGATATAACGTCATATGTGTTGACAGTTATTACGTTTTGTTAGGTTGGCATAAGTGATTGACAAGGAGAGATTATGACGTGCCTCGATTATGGCGAGACGCATTAATTTATGTATTTTAAATTATGGATTTATTAGTCATGAGTTGTAATTTGTGTAAAAGGCCATTCTACAAATTTACAAGTTTTATAAGTATATGCTTCAATGTACCAGAGATCTCTTGAAACGCGCCTAAATTTTAGTTGATAACACGTCTCTGTTACTACAGGTCGACTGAAGCTACTCAGAAATATTGAAATCAACGTTTTAGAATTGGTGCATTTGCAACCCAAAAAAAATCTGATGAAGAAATTATTAACTTTTTAGAATTTATGGATGCGTTGGCAATGTCGCATTATTTTTTTTATGAACAAGTCAGTGTTATAGGAACAGTCAGACAGTAAGACAGTGATCTCTGAAAAGAAGAAATTCGGTGAAATTTTTTGGGAAAAAATTGATTTTTTGAAAATTTTAGGTGCGCCATTTTACAGTAGTCAGCTTGCGTTATACTAATATATTCAAAGCAAGTGGTATATTAACACTGAATCAAATGTAACAGAAACAGTAAAAGTATCTTTGGCCAGCTTGACTTTGGATGCATGACCAAATGAGTGAGTCTCGAAACATCTGGGAAAAAAATTATTTTCACTTTTAGAAATTTCAGATGCGCTGACAACGTCGCATTATATTTGAATGGAAATTTAAAAACTTTACTAATAGTCTGTTATTTCAATCTCTTGTGTATCAAAAATAAATACCTTACCTTGTATTTTTGCAAAGTATAAAAAGAAAGACAAATATAGTCAATGTAAGTGGTATTGCAACCTTGAATAAAGCTCTCAATAAGATCCTAAGAACTCATTGCAACAATACAAATATTTGGAATTTTTCAGAAATGTTTAGTGTATCGGCAACGTTGCATTATATTTTTAGACATATGTTAAGCTAAAGAAGGGAATCATGAAATTTGTCGAAACATCCAGAAAAAAATTGTTTTAAGTTTTGGAAATTGTAGGTAAGTTAGCAACGTCTCCTTGTTTTTCTTTTGCAAAGAGTAGAAAAAGATACTAATATATGCAACTGATGTTGTAATACTGAAACGAGTTTCCAATATGATACGATTAGAGCGCATCGCAATATTAAAAGAAAGTAAATTTTTTTTATTATTTTTAAGTATCGACAACGTTGCATAATATTTTAATGCAAATTTTACCGCAGCCAGCGTCGACGTTGTCAGTGTAACAGAAAAACCTTTTTCTTCTTACTTTCTTATGGCTTGTATTGAATTATTAGTTAAAGCCTCTAAATTGAGAAGAAAAATACTAATTTTAAATGTAATATGAAAATATGTCACTAGTAATCAAATATGAAAGAATAATAGAGAAAAAGTGACTATTCGTCATTTGAGTACTAGTTACTCGGCAATTCTCGTAGTGACAAATACCGATCTGAAAACTAAATGATTATTTTGACTACTTCGGTTACTCAGTATTCACTAATTACTATTAGGACATAATGTAAATATACCAATACGTATATCTAAATCAGAGTCTGTTTCCAGCGAAACTTCATTGCTTGCGAGACCTATTTCCTAGACAGAAAAAAAATCTTATTTTAATCATGAATTATTTCTCGTGACCCCAGTTTGTAAGTTTTTTTTGGTTGGATATAGGTCAGAAAAAATTACTTCAGACTATTTTAGGAAGAGCAGTTTTTGAATTAACGTTAATTAAATTATTACTTGTTATTAAAAATATCAAAGTAATATAATTAAAAAACAAACAAACTAAGTAATGCTTATTTCAACTTAATTAGCAACATAAAAAACTAAAAAGGAAATAACTAAGAACATCTTGTGCATAGCAAGATCCTATATGTCCTATATTCTTAAGAATCTATAATAACATACAATCAAGGTTTTGCTGAAAAAAGTCAAAATTACTACAATTTCTGAGCATTTGACGATAATTTATATTTTTATAGGACTTAAATTAAATTCTAAATTTTTCCAGGCATTTCAGAAACTTTACTATGCTTTCCAGGCATGATTTTCATCTGCCTGGAAGAATATAGTGCTTAGTTTAAACGCCTGGAAGATAAAAAGGAGTGAATTCAACTGCCTAGAAAAAAATAAAAAAAACCTACTCTATCTGGGACTATAAGATAATTAAATTTTTTTTTCAGACATTTTAAGTAATTCTTTAATTCTTCCAGAGCTTTAAAGCGTTTTTTTCTAATTTCCAGATATAAATTTCAACTGTTGAGAAAAATATATTAATTAGTTTTAATGCCTGGAAAGTGCATTTAAATGCCTGAAAATAAGTGAAAAATACTTACGCCTTCTAAGCATTTAACGATAATTTATGCTTTTTCTTATTTAAAGTAAATTAATTTTTTTTTCCAGGCATCTGACAAAATGTACTATGACTTTCAGGCATCAGTTTCAACTGCCTGGAATAATATAGCAATTAGTTTAAATGCCTGAAAGGTTAAAAAAAAAGTGCATTCAACAGCCTGGAAATAGGTAAAAAAATACCTATGCTTTCAGATATTTTAATGATAATTTAGATTTTTTCGGGAACATTAAGAGTCATTTTTAAATTATTCCAGGCATTTCGAGTAGTTTTTTATAATTTCAGGCATACGTTTTAATTGCCTGGAAGAATATAATGATTAGTTTAGATGCCTGGAAGGTAAAAAGAAGTGCGAAAAAGTAAAAAATGACTACGCCTTCTAAGCATTTAAAGATAATTTATGCTTTTTCAGGTATTTAAAGTAAATTGAATTTTTTTACAGGCATTTGAAAAAATGTACTTCGTCTTTCAGGCATCAGTTTCAACTGCCTGGAATAATATAGCAATTAGTTTAAATGCCTGGAAGGTAAAAAAAAAGTGCATTCAACAGCCTGGAAATAGGTAAAAAAATACCTATGTTTTGAGATATTTTAATGATAATTTAGATTTTTTCAGGAATATTAGGAGACATTTTTAAATTATTCCAGGCATTTCGAGTAGTTTTTTATAATTTCAGGCATACGTTTTAATTGCCTGGAAGAATATAATGATTAGTTTAGATGCCTGGAAGGTAAAAAGAAGTGCGAAAAGGTGAAAAATGACTACTTCAGAGCATTTAACGATAATTTATTTATTTTTTTCGGGCATTTAAAGTAAATTTTTACAGGCATTTAAAAAATTTTATTATGCTTTTCAGACTTGATCGAGTTTCAACTGCCTAGAAATAAAAACTTTTAAAATGGACATCCCAAGCAACACCTCATATATTATTATCGTTAAATATACATTTAATCAACGTTTTTTAGTAAATTTTTGGTTTTGGTATGTTTGTCAGCTGTATATGGTCAAAGTATATTAATTTATTAAACTGTAGAATATTTGATATCATATACTATTCTGTTTAGTAATTTTTATTTTAAATGCTCCTTTATAGGCAAATTCTATGTTTTCGTTCTCCAGTATTACTACACTAAATAAATGTTCTTAAAACAATAAAAACAGGTAGTTTTTTTATTATAGGTTTTCAATAAAACAACGGTAATTTAAATTATTACTTAATAGCCGAGTAACGATTAGTCAAAATTAACGAAAATCAACATAATAAATAATATGCAACGTTGCCAAAGAGGAATTAAATATTAAAAAAAAAAAGCATTAGATTCAAGTGCGTTTCAAGCCTTGAGATAATAACAACAGTCTAAGTAAACTATATTAAATTACACGTAAGCCCCATTCATTCATCTTTCCGTCCTTATTTAAATTTTGAAACCGTCAACCTCGTAATTGATCATTTCAAGGCAATTACGTAGGCCTACTTCCCATGGAAAACAATTTAAAGCGAAAACAGTGCAACAATATACACCCACGATTATTTTGCGAAAAAAAATACCCGATTGAGTTTATCTAGTTTGGTGTCATATTCGGTACCTACCTAGAGGCATCGGTTAACAAAGGAAGATCGCATAACAGTTTTCAAGTTCACTGATTAAAAGAGAGACAGAGAAAAAAAAATGAAGGGATGTCAGGACACAATGCAATTGTTGTTGTTTGGGCTTGGTGAAATTATTATTATACATTGTCATCGAGGGAATGAGATCTTTCATTGTTGCTCGCCTGTTTTGGTTATATCGTATACAGGGTAGTATGTTTCATTTTAGGCATTATTCAAGGAAATAAAAGGAAAAGATATCTTCATGTCAATGCAATTTTATTTTTGCGACTATCCATCATGATTTTAAGAGTTTTTTTCAGTGTTTTTGGACCTTATTGGGAGGAATTGACCCTTTAGCCTCACTTATTGATACGACCAGGTTGATACAAGCATGCCCCTCATAAATCGTTGTTTTCGATGAAGCAAAGGTCTGGTTAATAGTTTTGATTAACAAAAATGCCTTGAAATTCATTGAAAAAATTTGGAAAGTAAATTTAATTAAATTATTACTTATTTTCGTTTTTTTTAATATGTTTAATAAATAAATTCTTGAAAATATTCAAAATAGTTATTTATGTAACAAGTGTGTAAAATAATCCTTTTCTTATGAATGGGAAATTTGACACGTCAACACATTTTTTTACAAATTATAAAATTATTGTTAAATTATTCTTTACGCACTAGTGCGTGTGAAACTTTACACACCCTGGGAAGCGTGTAAAGTGAGCACTTTACGCACGGTAGTAGAAAACATATATTATTTATAAATCGTTTGCATTGATTGAAAAATTTGAGTTTAAGACTGGGAACTCGAGTGATTAAAATAATTTATAAAAAAAATAATTACAAAATTAGACTAACTACGTAATTAATGAATAAATTTAATTAAAAAAATAACAATGAAAATTAAAATAAATATTTTAATAATAAATAAATTTTCTAGAAATTACAAGATTTATTTAAAAGAAAATAAACCTATCGACTTGATACTCGTTTTAAGCTAATTTTGCCTAAGAAATTTAATGCTAATGTCAATATTACTTAATTGATTGGGCCATAAAAATTTAACGAATAATTATTATTAAAACATAAACCTTAAACAACATTTAAGTAACAATTAAATCCGATCGTTTCAGTTTTTAATGGATTAATTAATAACATATATTAATATAAAAAAAAATATGAACTGAAAGTTAACCAACCAACTTAATTTTACAATTATTCCACAAATAAAAAGGTATATAATGAATACAAATGACACCCTTTACAGTCGAATAGCACCATTAAATAATAGTAATTTTCCAGGACAGTTCACTCAGTTTTCAATATTTCCTTCAGTGCTGGTTACCTGTAAAAGATGTTGAAAATATCTTGATGCATAACTTAATTGCAGCTGATTAACGTTTTCTTTAATCCGATATGTCGTATTAAATCTATATTGATGTGAGTATTTTGCCGCTAAAAATCTTAACTGGAAAAACAGTTTTTCGACTTCCAAGGTTTACTTCTTTATTATAAATATTGTTTTTAAAAAACGCACAAATAGGTGTCCAATGATTATTTTAGGAGAATCTGTCAGGAAGCCTTCTCAACTCTATTAGTTTCAGAGATATGAGCATTTTACCCTTAGATACTTCAATACAAAAAAATTCTTCTAGCTTCCAAACTTTTTTAATGTTAAATAATTAAAAAAAAAAAACACTGAAATAGGTGCCAAATGATTTTATTAGAAAAATCTTTAATATGTTTTAATTTTAATTAAGCCAACGTGGATCAACCATGATGTGTCTTGGATAAAAAAAAATTAAATTTAGGTCAAATTTCCTTTTTTTTTCTGTAAAAATTCACTGTCTTTGAAAATATAAATAATGAATTACACCATTTATTTGAAACATTGAATTCTAACCAGTTAAAGGGACCACCCTGTATACAGTACACGAGTATGTGTGGCAAGTAAGAGCGTATAATGATTGACTATAATGTGCATTATTTACATACCAAAATGGTTCTCTGAAAGAGTTTCCACGTCTAAAGCCTAAAGCTTGAACAAAAAAAAACTATTATCCACTTTCCTCGATTCTAGTACTGGTGGATCACAGCTATCTCTTGAATCCTAGCATAGTCTTAGAAAGCTATTATTAAACTTCTGTAAGTTCCTAGATTTTTAGGATTTTTTACAATTACTTGAATTTGAAGATTCTTGATAATAGCGTTTAAGTAGCTCCTTGTATGCCTTCCATGGAACTTTTTCACATTCCTATAAAGCTGTTTCAGAGCTGTTCATAGTAATTATCGCACTCGTTTTAGATTAGGGTAAAGTCGGGTGAGATCGCCAGCCGGTAGAGATGGCCAACGGTTAAAACTTGAAGAACGCGCCATGCGATGGCGCTGCCAGCCCTCTCCGCCAATAATCATTTACGCATCAGCACAGCCAGTGTGTATATGTTCACCTCGAGGTCGAATTTTGAGTAGAATGTTCATTAGATAATCCTAACCACAAAAAAAAATTATTAATGTGCAGGGGTTTTTGATTATCACCTTGGCCATCTCTCCCTAGCATTCGGGAGTGATGGCCACCTAACAGTAGGACCTCGTTTCCAGTGTTTGCTGCGGAAAAATGCCAACGAACTATAAAAGGAAAAACTCAAATCGTGGAAATTATACTGAAGAAAATCTCAGACGGGCAATTAAAGATGTCAGAAATGGTTGTTCTGTCAATGGCGCTTCAAAAAACTATGAAATTCCTAGAAAAACCGTTGAAAGGAAAATAAAAAATAATGTGTCCACAACTGGTAAAATGGCACCGGATAGCATGTTGGGTGAGGCAAATGAAAACAAATTGGTTCAACATATTAAAAAAGCGCAAAAATATGGTTTTCCCATGACGGTACCCGATGTACAAAAACTTGCGTACGATTTCGCGGAGAGTCTACAGATCAATCATAAGTTCAATAAAGAAAAGGGGGCTGCCGGTTCTGATTGGTTTAGGTCTTTTTTAAGAAGACACCCCGATTTGTCCATTCGCAAGGCAGAAGGTGTATCCCTAGGGCGAGGTGAGGCCATGAACCGTTTAGATGTAGGAAATTATTTCAAACTTCTGCAAGAAATACTGGAAGAAAATAATCTTTTCGAGAAACCTCGGTGCATCTATCACGTTGATGAAACAGGCCTGCAACCTAATAATCGACCTGGCCATGTTTTAGCCGAAAAAGGTGCAAAGGATGTTGTTACAGTAACATCTGGGGAAAAGGGTGAGACAATCTCGTGCATCGCATGCTGTAATGCAGAGGGTGTTTTTCTGCCACCAGTCTGCATATTTAAAGGCAAGAATTTGAAGAGTGAGTGGACCGATTCAATGCCGCCTGGCTCACATATTGTCATGTCTCAAAAATCAGCCTATGTTACTGCTAACATTTTTTTGGATTGGTTCAAAAACCACTTCTTGCCTCGTAAAGGTGAAGAGGAGAAGACATTACTAATTCTTGATGGGCATGCATCTCATTGTTCCTGTGTTGAACTTCTAGAAACAGCTGAGGCAAATAATGTCGTTTTGTTGTGCCTACCACCGCATACCACTCATTATTTGCAACCTCTCGATAGAGCTTTTTTTAAGTCATTGAAGTCATTCTACTATCAAGCTTGTAGAGAATGGATGCACAGTCACCCGGGAAGGAAATTAGGGCGTCTTCAATTTGGTGAAGTTCTAAGGAAAAGCTGGGGAAAGTCAGCGACCGCTGGAAATGCAATGTCCGGCTTCAGAGCCACTGTCATATTTCCATTTAACCCCGATTCCATACTGGATTATGCATACACAGTTTCTGATCGACTAATAAACAGCGAAACCACAGGACGCCAGGAAACACTCACACAAGTAACAAACAGTCAACATTCTATTTCTCAAGAAAATAAGGCAGAAGAAACACAAGAAGTTAGACGCCCAATCAATATGATGGATGATGCAGTGCCATCCTGTAGCCGTGCTGACACATCAGAACCTCCTCGATGTACAACTCCAGTGGAAGGAACAACTCTTCCAGATTTGACACCTGGGAAACTTCTTGATCAGATTAATCCCACACCCAAACTAGTTGTTTCTGCAAAAAAACGAGCAAAGAAGGTTGCTACCCTTTTAACCTCTCCTGAACATATTGCAACTGTGAGAGAGCGGTCCGCAAAAAAAAATAAAAAACTCAACGACCCCACAAAAAAGAAAATTCGAGGAAAAACGAATGTTCAAAAGAGAAAACGCTCACCTTCACCTAGCTCTGATGATGAGGAGGACATAGAAATTCAGTATGAAGAGGAAAGCGATACCCTTTCCGAAGTGGATGATACGGAATGTGCGGGATGCGGAGAAAGCTACAACAACACCCGAAAAAAGGAAGATTGGTTGCAGTGCATAATATGCCAAAAGTGGTTTCATGAAAATTGCTCTCATTATATAAATACTTGCCAAAATTGTGGTCAATCTGCATTTCAAAAGAAGCAAAATACTTGCTTATGACTATCTTTTTTATTAATCCTATGAATAATGTGTTAATTTCAGATGTTTTCCATTTTATTCCCTCACTGCATTGGCCAATTGTCCCCATCAAACAGGAAGAGATGGCCACATGTAGCTTTTTTCTATACTAATAATAATAAAAAAATAAAAGTATTTTTATCGTATTTATTTATCTACCTTAGTTAGGATGATAAATAGGCTATGATAAAAAAAAATAATCGTAAGACATACCCCTCACCAAAAATTCACAGGCGCCTACCATTGAAAACCGTGGCCATCTCACCCGACTTTACCTTATCCAAAGCTGTTCTAGTCCTGGAGGGATGTCTTCAAATCCTCTATTCTACTTTGTAATGGACTATTTAGGCTTTGAAGGCCATACATCGTTTAGGCTTTAGAAACTTGTAATCTTGATCAACATGTTCTTAATATAGTTTTTCCGGATCGACTGATCTGATTTTGACTCTGAACAATGTCCAAAGATACCCATTTAAAGCTCTAAAGCTATTCAAATTTAATTAGAACAAATAACAGAGCTATTTAGAGCAACGAATTTATTTCTTGAGAGCTATCCAGGGCAATTAACAGAATTTTTAATGTCAAAGAAATACAAATGAATCCTTTTGTTGCTTAATAAATTCGTTTAAAATATTTAATAAAAAAACGGTTTATTTATTCAAAGCTTAATCGTCTGAAATTGATTTTGAATTCTCCTTCATTTGTTATAAATCTTCGAATATTTACGTTTTTGAGTCATATAACTTAAGTAAACTTAATGCTTATCAATAATTAACTTAATAAGTTTCAACAGTCACTATTAATTAAACCACTCGAAAACCAAACTTGACAAGTTTAGTGCTATAAAATATAAGCGATTCTAATCTACTTTCCACACAATTTAATCATTAATTAAACAAGAAAAGGACAACATTCAGTAATCATCCAGAGTTAAATATGTTGTTATCCTCGTCAGTCCGCGCTTGTTTAACTAATAAAAAACAATGACAAAAATAGTGCCAATTTAGAATAAAATAAAAAAAAGTATGTTAGTACATACCTTAATATCTTCAAAACTAAAAGAGATGTTGAAATCTGGATCGCGCGACCCGTCCGGTTTGGTTTTGGAGCTGGACGCTTTTTGCTGAAACATCCTCGATATTAGGAAGTTTTAGCAAAATATACAGCGACTCCGGAGTAGATCGATTGTCTTTTATTCATTTTCAAACAAATATACACGCCCGGTAAACTCCTTTCTTGAGTGCCCAAAACGATTTGCGCACCCAAGAACTTGGTTAGCCAGGGTGTATAGTTAATATCTACGTGACCGTATGTAATGATAGATATATCTAAGTACATATGCCTACAAACAAAGATTTTTTAACGAGTGTTTAATGGTTGGGTTTGATGTTGTGAATGTACATTATGTCAAATTTTATTTGCTACATATTACTTTTAAATTATCTCTAAATAAAAGGACATTGGTTGATCATGTGTTGAGTTTAAAGATTCCAAAGAAGAAGAAGAAGTAAGATTTTTGATATTGATATTGGATCAAAATGAGAGTCTTGAGACACAACAGGTGCTTTCCAAGTTTCCTTATGTTTCTAAAGACCAGCACATCCAATTAGGGCCACCAAGTGCAACTTTCTTGAGCTTTAGTAAGCAACCTGCTATAACAAATCTTGTCAAACGCTTTGGAAATATTTGTGTAAATTAACGAGATCCTTGAGGCATATTAGAGGCTGGACAAGAAATTACACCAAGAGATCCAGGATGGGCAACAGGCTTTGTAAAATTCATTGAACTCTTTGAAGATCCGTCAAGGGAAACTCCATAACAGAATTAGTTACAATACATTGCCTAATGTTAAATGGTGACCCGATTAGACGACTTTAATAGCAAACCAGAAACCACACTTTGACTTACCAATTTGAAGAAGAATTATTAGTTGAAGCTTTGATAAAAGGGGGTTAGAGACCAAGGGGCTGGAGAAGAAAGATCCAGGATTCTTCAATTTCCAGCATGGGTGAAGGTGAGGAACATCTCAGGCTGAAGAAAAAGTTACACCAAGTGATCCAGAATATACATGTATTTAATAAAAAGCTGATGATCTCGCAAAGGGTCTGGAAGTAAGCTAACAAAAACTTTATCATACGTTAATAACGTTTATAAACGTTAAACGTTATAATAAAAAATAAAAATTCAATCAAAAGAGTGAAATCAAGATGAAACCAGAAGCTGGAGAAATAACTACATCAAAAGATCCAGAGTAAAAGCAAAAAACTTGGAATTGTTCAACTCATTATGGAAGGTTTAGCATGTTAGACCATATGTGAAAATCCATATAAGTTAACTTAAGAGGTCTAAATATACATACATCTGTTGCAAATAAAAAACGTGATCATCGGCGAATTTTGGATGGAGCCGCTCAAGTTGAAGTTTTGGGTCATTTTGGAATAAATCCTAATATTTCATTACGCAAAATTGTTGCTGCCACTGGTATTTCATTAGGTTCTGTTCACACAGTTACCAAACTTCATAAATTTCATCCATTCAAAATGAATCTAACTGTAGATATTGGAGCAATGAAAATCCTCATGCATTTGTAGAAGGGCATACCCAATACCCTCAAAAAATTAATGTATGGGCAGGCACTTTAGGAAATAAAGTGATTGGGCCTTTATTTATTAACGGAAATTTAAATGGAGACATTTATTTGGATATGTTGGAAAATACCATCAATCCGCTTGTCACTGAATCCATTGAAAACCAAATCGATGATTGTGGAAACCCTATACTTGATGAGGCTGAAATATATTTCCAGCAAGACGGCGCTCCTCCTCACTATGTTCTTCCCGTTCGGCAATGGCTAGACGACGAGTTTCCAGATAAATGGATAGGGCGAAGGGGGCCTATAGAATGGCCCGCTAGATCTCCTGATAAACCGCCGTTAGACTTTTGTCTATGGGGGTCATTTAAAATCTATTGTGTTTACTCCCCAACCTGAAAGTTTAAATGAACTTCGTCAACGTATCATCGACAGCTGCCATGATATCCCACAACATGATTTTGAAAATGTCCGTCAGGAATTTGAACATCGCCTATCCTATATCATTGTTTGGCCAAAAACGAGGAACATTTTGAACACTTATTGAAATAAAAACTGATATTTTCATGTTTTTGTTTTCTATCTGAACAAATTAAAGTAAACAAAGATTTTTCTGATTTTCTCGAAAACGAATCGATCGATTCAAAAAAATCAAACGTCAAAATAAAAGACTTCGAAAGACCTTTTAAACAAGCTGTTACTCGATACCCCTTGCCATTTAAAATTTTTAAGGGGATGACCCTGGGAGGCAGAGGGTGAAAAGGGGTGAAGTAATTTTAGGTTAGAAAGTTGTTCTCCTTGACAAACCTTTTGACGCATTTCGGCGTTTTTTTTTTTTAACAGTGGTTTTCGATAAATCCTTGGTGGGAAGTTTTCAAATGAACACCCTGTATATTAAAGATGACACTAAAGCTAATCTGAACTACCTTCTCAGATCAAAAGACCTTAGCATGACCGTTAGATGGCGCCACGATATAAATGTCAAAAACAAGATTATTATTATCAGACCATGTTTTGAAGGATGACTCTTAGATGTCGTCACTAATACTTCCGAAACAAGTGCGACAACGAATATTCCCGCACTGGTAATTCATTGTGCGAACATGGAGAATTTCATATGGAAGTGCCATAGATACAGGTAAGACTAAGAGACAATACAATTTAATTTAATAGGTATTCGCAAATAAAATTTGACAATTTTGTTATTGTGTTACATGAATGAAGCAATGTTAAAAAATGACAATCAAGCATCCAATCCGGAATCTACATAAAATCAACAGAACATTTCTAACAAAATAATGACAAATCATATATGGGTGATGGGTGGGTGTACATGAGCATAAGCGATCTTCCTTTGTGCGTTAAAGGTTTACATACAATTGTATGGTTATTAACTTATGCGTTAGTTATTAACAATATTTACCTTGTCTTGCTTCTTGCTCTTCTTATCTTTGTCTTTCTTCTTCTCCTTTTCCTCCTTCTTTTTTTGTTCCTTTTCTTCTTTTTTCTTTTTTTCTTCCTCTTGTTTTCGTTCTTTTTCTTTTTCTTTGGCTTTTTGCTTCGGCGGTTGCTTCACCTAAAACAGTATATGGATATCCAGGTCAGATCAAATAATGAAATACGTACTTTTATCTCTTTCTCATTTCCGGCACAGCAAGAGCTTTCTTGCAGAAGAAAACAGAATACGTAGAGCAAAAACAGGATGCTCATGCCGTAGAGATAAGTGAAAAATCCTTCGTAGTAGTAGAGTGGAATGTTGTGGGTGACTACGTCTGAGAACACATACGCTATACATACTACGACAAGCAGCTTTGCATATACAAAGCTCATGATAATGAAGAGAGATGTTCTGAAAGCAAAGAAAATTCGTATAAATTGTTTTTGTTGTGTTGGTATTCATTTTTTTTAAACCCCCCGAAAATAATGTTTGGAGGCCATGCAGACAAAAATCAAAGAAATGTAGTAAAATCGTTTATAGTGAGATGAATCAAATCGTAATTGAAAAATGAAATCTCGTAGAAATCCAAAAACTAGCAAAAAATTGACAATTACCAAGGACTGGGCAGTTTTTCACAGAAGTTATCCTTTTAATATTATGACCTTAGATTAGGGAAGGCATTTTGCAAAATCCGTTTGTACAGCCATTGACAGTTATATCGGGTAACTCTCCTTTAAATTTCATGACCCAATGTCAAATATTTTGAGAAAACACCTGATTATTCCTGTTCCTTCAATCAAGAATCCATAGGCGAAGAACTTCTACCTGATTTTTTCCCAGTTTGGGATATGATTTTGCAAAATTATTTTCCACAGCTCTAACCAATTATAAAGAGTAGAAATGTTTCAAATTTTTAAGTCTAGCTCAACTAGTTTAATAAAAACACTAATTGTTCTAGCTCGTTTAGTCTAGGATACGTAGGCGAAGAACTCTTTCCTAATTTTTCTCATATTTTGGGACATAATTTTGTAAAATCCTTTTGCGCAGACCTGGACAGTTGTCTATATAAAATCCGTTTTAAATTTCAAAACTCTAGCTTAAATAGTTTAAGAATAACACTAGTTATTCCAACTCGTTCGGTCTAAAATACGTAGGCGAAGAGATCTTTCCCAATTTTTCTCAGTTAGGGAGGGAATTATTCAAAATCCTTACGCACAGTTCTAAATGGCTTTGTAAAATAGTTTTTATTTAAATTTCACACCTCTAGCTTAATTGAAGAAAAACATTAATAATTATTCCAGCTCGTTCAGTCTAGAATCGTAGGCGAAGGCCTTATTCCTATTTTTTTCCCCAGTTTGGATTAAAATTTTTACAAAATTCTTTTGCACAGCCTCGAACAGTTATTTAGAGAAGAATTTAATAGAAACACTAATTCTTCTAGTTCGTTCAGTCTAAAAATCTAAATCTCTCTCCTAATTTTTTCCCAGTTTGGAATAAAAGTTTTGCAAAATTCATTTGTACAGGCCTGGGCAGTTACTTAAAGTAGCTTTTCCATATTTTATGACTCTAGCTTAACTAGTTTCATAAGAACACTAATTATTCCAGCACGCTCAGTTTAGACTTTATAGGCGAAGACCTCTTTCCTATTTTTTCTAGTTTGGGTTATAAGTTTAAAAAATTCTTTTGCACAGGCTTGCATAGTAATTTATAGTAGCTCCCTTTTAAATAATATGAGTCTGCTATAGTTTAATAAAAACACTAATTGTTCCAGCTCGTTGAGCCTAGGATTCGTAGACGAAGGATTATTTTCCAATTTTTATCCCAGTTAGGGCAGACATTTTGTAGGCTCCTTTTGTACAACAATAAAAGCTTACTTTCCAATTTAATTACTCTAGTCTAACTAGTATAAGAAAAACACTAATTATTTTAGCTCGTTCGGTCTAGGATTCGTAGGCGAAGAACTTTTTCCAAGTTTGGGACAAATTTTTGTAAAATCCTTTTTCACAGCTTTGGATAGTTGTAAAGGATAGGTCTCCTTTAAATTTCATAAAACTAGCTTAACTAGTATAAGAAAGACACTAATTATTCCAGCTCGTTCAGTCTATAATCCATAGCTATTTTTAGTCTGCAGTGACTATAAATGCGTAAAAAAATTATATTTTTGGAACAACGGGCGTAGAAACTAATAAAAATAATAACAGCTATAGTATCTCTTGAGCAAAGAATGTTGAATAGCAAGGAAAACAATTATTATAAACAATTTCAGATATAAAAGTTTAATTTAGATACAAAAATGTTAAGAAGAAAAATTTCGTTTTTATTCCTTTTAGAATGTAATGCCTTAAGAAGCAAAAAATATTCTTTAAAAAGAAGACCGTACTTTTCAAGGGAAATACACTATTTTTATACAAAAACTTAATAAAAACGTTTTACATGGAGAGATCAGGTACAGGGCCGAGCCGTGCCGGGAGTGCAAGGGGTGCGCCGCCCGGAGGCGGCAAAATATCCGAAAAATAAAATAAAAAAGCGCCAAGTAATGAAAAAAAAATTATGAATAACAAAAATTTATAAAATTTAAAACTTATAATTAAGGCGCCAACAGAATACAATGTTTACTGAAACCAAGCATTGTTCCCCGAATCGTTGCTATAATAATAATAATAATCTATATACATAAATAAATAGGTACCAGAACCAGGTAATAAAAACAATAGCACCGCAATTATGGTGGGTTCAGCCAGGGCGTAATTAAAAGAGCTGCGTAAAGTACCACCAATAGTAATTCCTCGAAATTTATTTCTTGTGGAATTTCAATACTTTTGGGTAATAGATAATATGTATTTTGGAGTTGCAGAAATAAGTGGGGGTGTAATGTTTAGAAATTCCCACCCTTTTGTTTTTAATTTATTTTAATTTGCGAGTTTTAAAGCGACTTGTCGATTAGTGTTTATTTTTAATACATTTTATATAAAAATTGTGTTTGTGTTGTTAACGGTAAGTTTAAAATATTTTATTAATATCTTCCAAATATTTAGAACTTCATGCCTTAAGCAATTTTTCATTGAAAAAAGTAATGTCTGATTTTTGGGCCAATTCTAAAAAAAATATTTGTTGATTTAGATGGCTGATGGTCGAAAGAGGCTTTCTAGTTCCCAATACTCAAAAAGGAAGCTAGAAAAGGAGGAAGATGACAGGCGGTTAGCAGGTTCGTTAAAAAAATTTTTTGCGTCATCAACGAACCCACAACCGGCACAACCTCAACCTTCAACAAGCCAAAGGCCGGATGTTCGACCTTCGACGTCAACTGAAGCCGATGCCGATGTAAAATGATGGAGATCAACAACCATCAGGAGATGAACTGAAACAAGATGATCACTCGACGAAGACGCCAGCAAATACGCAAGCTGAGAACATTGAAGCTATTCAGGTAAATGAAGGACGATTTAAAGATCCAGCATATTGGCCCGAAATATTAACGTATAATATTAGATTATTGATTTTAGAAATAGGACCTGTTCAAATTAAAAATATTAATTATCCCATTAATAATTTAAATAGATGTTTTAGCGCTGCTTACTTTGAAAAAAATTAACTAACAATGAAAAAGTTCCTAGAACCTGGCTTATTTACTCAAAATCTAAAGATTCAGTGTGCTGTTTTCCTTGTAAATTATTTAAAGTTTCTGATAATAGTTTTAATGAGTGGAATGGCTATAGTGACTAGCGACATTTATCTCGGACTTTAGAAAGACACGAAACCAGTAACGGGCATTTTGAAAGTGTTAGGAAATGGCTTGAATTAAAAAAATAAATAGAAAAAGGTTTAACTGTGGTATCAATCAAAATTTATTTCAAATGGAAAAAAAAAGATGGACTTCGATTTTAGAGAGAATAATATCTGTTATCCAGTTTTTAGCTGGACAAAATTTAGCTTTTAGGGGTAATAGTCAAAAACTATTTGATAAGGGTAACGGTAATTTTCTGAAATTAATTGAGACGATTGCAAAATTTGATTCTGTAATGGCCGAACATATTGACAGAGTCCAAAAAGATGGGAACAAAATTCCGCATTATTTGGCAGATAAAATACAAAATGAATTGATTTTTTTAATAGGAGAAAAAGTAAAAAAGTGTATTGTTGAATGTTTAAATCTATGCAAATATTTCTCAATCATTCTTGACTGTACACCTGACGTTAGTCACCAAGAACAAATTAACATTATTGTTAGATTCGTTTTTATTGATGATGACAACGGAGCAAACATGAAAGGCAAGCACAATGGCCTACAAAAAAATTTTTTAAATATTAATCCTAGAGCCTTTTTTGTACCCTGTGCCGCCCATAGTTTAAATTTAGTCGTTAATGATGCAGCAAAAAGCTCTCTAGAAGTAACTCATTTTTTTAGCATTATTCAGGAAATATGTCTTTTTTTCGGTCTCAACTTACAGATGGAATGCTCTCTTAAAAGAGCTGCTCAGGCTAACACTAAAGCCCTTATCGGATACCCGCTAGGAAAGCCGTATTGAGGCAATAAAAACTCTTAGATTTGAGTTAGAAAAAGTGTATGATGCTCTGTTTACGCTTTTTAATGATGGAAGCAGAGATAATGAAACAAAGAATACTGCAATGTCCCTAATAAATAAAATCATTTAAATTTATTTGTTCTTTAGTTATTTGGTACAACATTTTGGCAAAAATTAATATAGTAAGCAAAACACTGCAAAAGTCTAATGTTATTTTACCAGAAGCTGTACAGATTCTAAAAGAAATCAAATTATTTTTGACACAAATGAGATCGGAAAACGGGTTTTTAGACATGATAAATGAATCTAAGAAAATTGCGGAAGAAGTAGACGCCAAAATTTCCTTTTCAGCCATTCACTCAATAAAATCAAGGAAAAAAAAACGTTTTTTGATTATGAACACAAGGATGAGCCAATCCAATCTCGAGCAATAAATTTTAAAGTAATTTTTTTTTTAAATATTCTCGATATTTCAACCTCAAAATTGGATGAGAGATTTCACGATTTACAAAAACATATTGAATTATTTGGTTTTTTAAACAGTTTGAAAGCATTTTCCAAACCCGAAATAATGACCTATTGTAAGAATTTAGAAGCTAAATTAACTGACCCTGAAACAAAAAATATGGACATAAATGGATTGGACCTCTATAATGAAATCGACATATTATCAATTTACATTAATGATAGAAATATTTTCTCGGCCAAAGAAATATTAATATATCTGGTTGCTCACGATTTGAAAGGCATATTTCCAAATTTATTTGGTAGCTTCAAGAATATTTTTAACAATGCCAGTCACTGTAGCTCATGGGGAACGCTCATTTTCCAAACTAAAATTAATAAAAAACTAAGATCCACAATGGGCCAATCAAGACTATCAAATTTATCAATAATAAGTATTGAGGAAGACATTGTTTCTAATTTAGATGTTACCGACCTAATTAGGGAATTTGCATATAAAAAGGCAAGAAAAGTAAATGTTAGGATTTAAACCAGGGTTCTAATTACTTTTTTTTAATTTCTTTAAATTAGTATGTAAGTAAAATATATTTTCTTTAGATGTTTATACATATTAATATAGAAATGCTTATATAAGTAAATAATATATGCTTTTATGTATATTTTTTGTATAGATAATATTGATTAATATATCTGTGTTTGAAATTTAATTCAATATGATTTTTTTATTACACCCTTTTTTTTAAACGTTGTACTCTTTGGTAAGAGCATTTTTTAAAACACTTTTTATAAAAATCACTGCAGAAGGGGCGGCAAAATTAGCTCTTGCACCCGGGCGGCAAATACCCTAGGCTCGGCCCTGATCAGGTAATTTAAATTAAGAGAAAATTACTGGACTTTTACTCTAGATTCTTAAATTCGCCGAGATTCAGTTTTCAAATATTTTCTTTGTCTTTACTGTGCAAAAAAAAAACAAATTATTCAAGGACCAAATGAACATTCTTTTAAGTATGTAGCTTATTTTATTAAAAAATTGAGTAAATTTAGGTAGGATGAGCAACACTATTTTATTACTACGGTTAACCAATTTAGCAATGTAACTCATCTAGAATTACGAGAAATATATTTTTAATGAATAAGTGACATCATAAATTAAAATACCGCAGATTTTGGAAAGTGCTTTCCATCAAAAAAGCATTAGTCCAGCACTTTATTGTTTAAGTAGGTGTTAAAAAGATACGCTGTTACAAATATTAATAACAAAATAGGTATGTTATAAAATGATCAAAGACAGTCTGGAAATAGACCCGGATCGCGCTGAACTTGACATAATATTTCAATAAAAACATACGTACTTTGGCTCGTCCGCAACACAAAAATATTTCATAATATTCGTATTTCGAAACATCGTTTCTCTTTTTTTTTTGCAAATTTTGATTCTTATAAACTACCGGGATCACTAAAAATAATCTTGCGTAGCCAGAGTAAACAAAACGACTAAATCCACTATGGATCTGGATATCGTAAAATCCCGTAAAAGTTAGTCAACGGGAGCGAGCTTTCCCCACCGTTTCAGCAAGCCGACATTTCTAAAATAAAATTCAATTTGCTGTAGTAGTAGTAGTAGTAGAAGTGTGATTTTTCTATGTTACAAGATGGAAATAATAGAAAATATAAAGCGTATGAAATTACATTAACAAAGGTTCTATTCCTTTTTTGTAAATTTTCGTAGTGCAACAAATGTTTTAATTTTAATATGCATTTATCAACAAACCGCTGAAAGAAATTTAAAATAAATAAAAATTTTAAATATTTAAAATAAAAATATTTTGGGGAAATAGTTCATAAATTGCCCTTTTTATATTGATTTTTTGAGGTCTATAGTGCAACAAATGTTTTTTTTTAACACAACGCGTTATTAAGCTTTTAATTGAAAAATTAAAATAAATACAAAATTTTAAGACTTTACATAATATTAAGTTTTGAAGGTCTATAGAGCAACAAATGTTTTTTCCATAATAACGAATTTATTTTTTAACGCTGATTTTCTGCAAGAAAAAATCAAAGAATGTCCCAAAATACTCGAACACACCCAGAATCCTCCTCACTATGCGAATGAAGGAGGTAAGCTTGAGTGGTAATTAATTGTTGACGTTATTGGGCCTCTCTTATTCAAAAATATGATAAATATTTAATATAAAGAACTGAAGCGAGTCGTTCCTCAGCTTTTAGGAAGAGAGCAGATTTCAGCGTTTGAACAGAAATTCCCTCTCCACCTTATTAAAGTAATTAGGAATAATAAAAACCTCACTACTATCAACAACCTTACTGCCTTCATCGTAACTTTTTTCATCTACAATAAAGGATATAAGAGATTCGTTATCGTATTGTGTGAGGAGGACAAGTTATAAACTAAATCATGTTCTTAACAAAAGCATCATCCATTTTAGTTAACATTAGTTTTTCAAGCAGAGATCTCTTTCCAATTTAAACATTCTTCATAATATTTCTTTACAAGGAGATGCAGTTGATCCCAAGAAAAACTAAATGATGATGGCCAGGTATTTAATGATGATCCTGCGTTTAAATACTGAAAGTCACCAGAGCTCTTTTGATGAAACCTTATTAATGTTTTATATAAAAAACAATGATGCCTCTACAATATCTTTTACGTTTACACAGGAAGATATTGATGATACTTTTAACCTTTTAAATTCCTTTGATTAAGGTGAAGCAGTGGTATGTCCACATGACAAAGAGATTGCTGTTCAAATTCGGAGTGAAGCTGATGTAGTGAAACTGGAGGTAAAAGAAGAAAAACTAAACTTTCTAAATCCTGATTGACGTGCACTACCGGTATATACTCGACTGCCTGGACGAAATAAAGATTATTTTCTAGAGAAGTAATACTGAGCATCAACCTCTTTAAAAGTTGTTGAAATGAACCAAAATATCTGAAGGAAAGTACTGCTTACTGTGAACTACAGAAACGCACTCATTTGCGGAAAAAAAAATTTAGAACGTTGACCTAGAATCGGATGGAATGGCCATTACCTAGAAGAAAAATAATGTTCCTCCTATTGGTTTTATATATTAAGGCGCATGCATATTAATCTATTCTCCAGAAAACATAGTCAGTAAACTAAATCCTGAAGTATCAGGAATAACAAAACACTATATACATTTTAAATGATTGGGGTTTTAGTGCAACACATATTTTTACCATAATACTGAATTTATTACAAAATCCATAACTGTCAAGTAAATTTAAAAAAAAAAAATTTCAGGAAACTGTTTATCTCCCACATAAAAAAATTAACAAAGAAGAAGAAGAAGAGAACTTCTAATGCTTGACAGATGACACTTAACATTTACGAATGGCATAGCGAAGTCTATAATAAGTTTGACAGTTGACACTGATGACAGATATCATTTTTAAAATCTATTGCTGCTATATTATTTAAGTGTAATTTGTCCGATATAGAGGTTGACTGGCTTGAATGACTAGCTTATAACATGTTAATGATTTAAAGTGGATTTACCATGATGAATTTTATATATTAAAGTTGACTGATGTCATTTGCTAATTGACTTTTGACAGAGCCAAGTTTAGTAGATCTGTTCAATGGATGTATCAAGTACAGCAATATTCCGTCTAGACATAACGTATAAACTGTATCTGGCATTGCCATTTTTTCTTAGCTCGGTTTTAATAAAAAGTTCTGTTTTATTTCTCAGAGATTTTTTTGTTGGTGATTATCATCAATTTTTATGGGATTTCGTAAATTATGGACCTCTTAAGTTCTCAAGTGTTTGTTGTAATAACAGGCTCTGTTACTAATCATAAATATTATGCTATAACGAGTTGCCGGGTGGCGATTAAAATATCATTTTAACCATGTCAAATTGAACCTAAATTAGGTTGAAATAACTGTAGCGGACGGTTTATTTTGAAAATATTACCACGACTAATTTATAGTAAGTGGGCAAAAGATGCTGCGCTATTTTATGTAGAAAAAAGTTCTTTCAGAATCAACACTGCCACTTTTCATGGATTCAAGGTTAAAATAATATTGAAAAGTTTTATAGTCACGTTATTTAAGAATTATATCTAGTGGGTATACCGGTCCGGCCAACTTGTAATAACCAGTCTATGACACTATTAATAGCGTTTCTCCTACTTCCTCCTTTAACTTGTTTAGCTTTGCCCTATGTTGCATTGCACCCAAGAAAGAAATTTGCCAAGCCAGTATACTATATTTTTTCTTACAAAGAAGCTAGCTAAAAGACTTTTATGATTGTTAATAATAAAACGGACTTGTCCAAGGCTTTTGACAAAGCAAATTATTCGACATTTAGACGTATTTAATTAAGTATGAATTCTTCACTTGGCGTATATGTGTGTAAAATCCTGAATCTTCTATCGTCTATCTCCAGTGCTCCACCATTTGCAGTCAATTGCAGATTGGAGACAAACCAAGTTTTAATTTTTTAGAGGTCAGTAGATACAGATGAATGAAGGAAATTATTGAAAGTGCTGTGCCACAAATGAACGTAAACTTTTCCTGTATATCAAGATTTGCTAGATCATTGACATGCAGAAGAAAAAAAAATGGACCTGCACTCTACCTTACTTAGAGAGAGATCTTTCAAAAAATGTAGATTCCGCAGTAGAAGTTCATGACTGGCACAATCAAACGCTTTTGATAAATCGCAATACATTGCCGCAAAACTCCACCTCCATTTCTTTGTCCATACACCTCATAAATTAAGTTGTATCGGAAATCCCAACTGGGATAGACTGAGAATAGCTGAAAATAGCTTATAAGATTGCACAGACAAACAAGATACAGGGTGATAATTTTTTTTTTAAATATACATTTTTTATTAATATTAAAAAAATATTTACCCGATTCTTTTGAAATTTGGCAATAATACTTGTTGTATTAAGAGGCTAATTTAACCCTAATTAGATTAAAATTATAAGGTCCAGTGGCGTCCCGGGGGCAAACATTTTTTTCCAAGAAAACATCAGAATCGTTGGTCTGTCTGTCAACGTATGGGCAAGCATTGGTGATGATTATTTATTTGGGCCATACCTTCTACCCGAACGGCTAATAGGACCTATTTATCTGCGTTCCATGGAGGAAGTTTTCCCAGAACTACTTGAAAATGTTCCACTAAACGTTAGACAGCAAATGTGGTTTCAACATGATGGAGCGCCGGCTCACTTTGTTGTACAAGTACGCGAGTATTTGGCTCATCGGTTTGGGCACCGTTGGATTGCCAGAGGTGGAGCAGTTTCTTGGCCTCCTAGGTCACCCGATTTAACGTCGTTCGATTTTTTCTTGTAGGGACATGTAAAGTCTTTAGTCTACGAAACTCCACTAAAATCAGAGCTAGACTTAATTGGATGAATAACAGCAGCATTTGAAATCATTCAAAACGAGGATCAAATTTTTAGTGTAGTCCGCCGAAATCATGTGCGGTGTTTCAATCGGTGTATTGAGGTTGGAGGAAGACATTTTGAACAATTGTTGTGATGGTATCATATATAAAAGGTAAAAATAAATGCATCCGATCCTATTTAGATAATTAATATTTTTTCTAAATTTAAACGCGTCTTAGGGCCGTAGTGGCGTAGTGACACATTTCCGGACATGCGTTCCTATACTCAAATGGATTCTACTGTTGCACTGAACAACCCCTAGAAGTTTGATCCCATAGTTCTGAAACACCCTGTAGATTTTGGAAACAAATTTGACATTGTACTGGAATCTGTCATTGTACTGAATAAACAAAAAAAAAATTAGTCTTTAATTTTATAACCAACTGACTTTATAAAATTTCTTTCCTTGACGCATCTGTTTATAAAATAATACGATATGATTATCCATGCCCTCAAAATTTGCCTACTAGTATCCCTGAGGCAGTTGTTATCGTATATGTTATCGTATAACCCCATATGGAAAAATCCATGGGTGTTATATCAGGCCTGGCGGACCCATTTATAGGGTCCAATCCAACGATGTGGTTTAAAAATGTTCAGAAACCTCAACTGTACAACGCCGATCTCGATGTGCAGGTGCACCATCATGTTAAAAATATTCAAAGTTTCTTATTACATCAAGAGAGATATTATCCAAAAGAGAGAATTTGTTAAAAAATTAAAAAATTAATTATGATGTCCAGTTAAATGTTCGTTGAAAAAAAATGGTCCAACTACTAGTGTGTCGAGTATTCCCTTCTCTTAAAAGGCCGTTTCTCGATGAAAATGTTGATTACCCTGAGTCCAACGAAATTCGATATTTCTGTTAAGTCAACGATTATTACAATTAATTGTATGGTCTTAGATATTGTGTCTTTCTACATCGATAAGGTCTAAGCTTATTTCGACGCAATATTTTTTTGGCAGACATTTTTGAAATTTCAGTCTCTTTCTGCACTCCTCTAAGAGAACTATCGCTGTTTTAAATATTTTTTTTATAAATCCATCCTAAAATAAATAATAAAAGCAATTAATTAAAACTAAAATGTTTAGGCCAGTTAAGCCGGTTTACCCAGCACGTTTACTTCTGCTTCGCCTCCTTCTACTGTTACACCGGCGCCTCTCTTTTGTGTAATATCATTAAGAATCATAATTTAAAACTACATTTTTTAACATATTTAGATTAAGGTTTATCGGGTTTAACACAAATAACCACGAGTTTAATAAGCTTAAGCTTATAATTTGTTGTATACAGAACGTCTCCAGTTCAAACCTCAATATTATATATATATATATGTTTTTGAAAATTTGATTTCATAATGTAATATTTTTATATTAAAATATTAAAATTTATTTATTTATAAGACAATAAAATAATTATGTATCTAGGGCTGTAATAGAGGCGTTTAAAAGCAAACAAAAAAACCAACAATAGCTACGTTTATGACGTTACGAGGACTATTTCTTCGGTGTAAATGCCAAATGGCAGCGCACTAAAATTTGATACGCGAATTTGATGCTTCCCAAACAGAGTAGATTTAATTTTTGTCCGGTGTAAATATCTAGGACCTACTTTGAAGTACCAAATTGAGTTTGACATTTTATTGGATGTTAGCTTTGGAGATTGCTTTATTTTTGTATACAAAAATAAAAAAGAAGAAGAAGAGAAGGACAAGTTTAAGCCTTGAAAAAAGAATTATAATTTTATTTTTATTATTTTTAAACAATAATAATTTTTAAAGATTTAGAGGTTATGTCCTATAAATCTTCGTCTAAACTGATAAACTCCCTTTAACTGACATTTTGATCCTACACTAATTAACCTTCAAAAAAGTAGTCTATCATTTTATTCATAGACCTAATTGATCCGCTCGTTGTAAACGTAGTAGCTATTGTCACAGTTTTTAGACATGACTAGCCATCTCAGATTCAAAAATATAAGCCAATCATGCTAAAACAACACTCGGCCCGTTAATTATATTTCCTTCTAAATACTGCGCAATCGCCATTTTACCATAACAAAAAAAAAAACTCAAAAAAAAACCAACAATTATGTACCTTTTATCCGGTTTCTCTTGTACAAACCGCAATTCGAGCTCTTTGTTTGCCGACTCTGGTAACCGTTCACCGGATCCGTCATTGTGGTGGTGAACCCGCGAAACCGGAAGCGTCGCCATATTGTTTTCCGACTCCACCTCGACCGTGGCCACCTTAACCTCACCGCCGGACATTTTTAACCTTCTACTGCTACCTCAAAATAATCACAAACAAGATCGTTGTCAAATGATCAACTCTCGTTGCCTTCCTTTCGAGATCACATCACCTCGATGGTAAAGTCGATGAACGTTTTAGGGGTGGATTACAAACGAAACGGACGAGTAATCTTTAAAGCCCTTTCGAGCCGTTAAACGTTTACGAATCCTAGATCTAAACTAGGAGGGAATCATCGCGAAATAACAAGGAAAAAACTCGCAGGAAGAGATAATGTTTTATAAAAGATATAACCCGGAACCGAGCGAATCGAATGGCGGGTCGACTGGTTAACGGGAGTTTTCGGGAGAGGGCTTGCAGGAGAGCAGGAAGAAGGGATGCTGCAGTCACGTGACGCGACACGAGCCGTTTCGATTGGCTTTCGAGTGGCTGCGTCCCAGGGATTTCGTCCCAGTGACCCCGCGCGTGACCTCACCTCACCCTTAACACGATCTCGTCGAACGATTGTCCCTCTAACTCTTACTTATTGTTTATATTTAAGTCGAGCTGATTTGATTAGTTATAAGGGGGTTGTTTAGAGGCAATTAGGAGGTCTCGTTTGTTATTGTCAAAGGAGCGGTCCGTAGGACAAAGTGGGGCGTGATGTTGGTTATTTTACGCGCAAGAGCAATGAAAATAAATGTAACCAAGAAGGGAGTACAATTAATAATAGAAACAAATAATCGACTTCTATTCTTAGATACTCCTGTCAAAAAAAATAATAATCGATTAGAATTTGATATTTATAGAAAGGAAATGAATACTTTTAGATATATATAAGTGGTGACTCTAGTTAAAAAGAAGAAGGTGAATTCATGACTATTATAGATACTGCACTCCAGAGCAATGATGATATAAAAGACTAGCACCATGAGAATTCGTCTGTGTACTGATTAACTTTGGTGTTGATGCAAAAGTCAACAATATTAAATTTAAAATTAATGTGTTTATCCAAGCCTAGTTTTTAGTACAAAGGTATTCCCATCTTACTTATACAAAAATTTATTATTTTTTTAAATTAAATTCATCGCCAACTAACGCAAATTAAATACTTCAGCGTCTTTTGATATAAAAAATATATTATTTTATTAAATTTGAATTATCTGACTGTAATGAATAAATTGCCTAAGATAATCAATAAAATAATTAAAAGCGAAGCCTGGTTTTAATGAATAAACTTCAAAGTCTAAAAGAATTTTTTTTTGATATATTATATTATTTTCCAAAAAATTTAATTTTTTTATAAATTTTGATCGTCATATAACAGAATCTTATATTCATAATTTCTCTCAAAATAACAAACATTTTAATGTCAAGTAATGTTAATTTAACTAGATTATATGTAGATATTTTAAACAATACAAAGTTTTAAATGTTGTTTAAAATTTCCATTTTATCCATTTAATGAATAAATATCCTGACAAAATGCACATTTCAAAAAAATTAACGTGTCATTCGGAAACTATTAGGATTTTGTTTTTTTTTTAATTTTAACTTAGTGTTAGTATACTGAATAAATATTTTTTTACTGTCCATATTGAAGTTCTGTAAATTACTTGTATAAATTATTTCAATAATTAAACACAATTTTAAATAATAATTTATGTCAAGAATTTAAATACAAAAAATTTTAATACAACGAATGAAATAAGAAAATAAATGCTTTAAAATATTACTAATACTATTAAGGTGTTCCATGTGCAATTAATGATTAAAATGGAAAAAATTACAATGGTAACAGGGGACAAATTAATAATTTAATTGTCTAAAACCTCTTATCTCCATGGTCCTATTGCTAAAAACCTAATTTTCAATCCTTGTTTGAAGTTCATGATAATGATCAACTCCTTTAATACATTTCATATGAATATAATGAAAGCTGGAACATTTTTAGTGAACCTAATGAATAAAATTACTCTAAACGTAAAAGAAAACTTGTTTATATTAGTTTAACAAATAACACGTAATACACATTTAATAAATATATTCCTTAAAAAATTATAATTCTTAAAGTTAAAATTTTCAGAAATTTAGATAAAAAGTTTAACGTTAATTAATATTAAATTTTTAATATTAAATACTTATCCAAGTAAATTAATAATTTAACGTTAATAGAGAAACTAGGACTGAAACCTTTTTTTTATAATTTTTTCTAACCTTTAAAGTTAGCACTTTTCCCTATGCACTATTTCCAGGCTTTTGGGACATCTATGCACTGTTCTTATTGACTTATTACAATTAAGAAAAGTATTAGTTATTAAAATATTAGTTAATGTTAAAGTTTTTTGTTTTTCGGAACTCTTGATCCTTGATCATAAACAAATAATTTAACAATTAATTAAATAATTAATTACTAGAGGAATTCAAGAAAATAAATTTGAATATCAACATAAAATTATCAAATTCCAAATTTTGGTACAATGAATCAGATTTAAAAAAAAAATGCTTTCTAATAAAAATAATATTAATAATACAACAATTTATATTTAAAAACCCAGACTTAGACTAGAATTTAATGTATAAATATAATGAATAAATTCCCTGAATTAATAACAAATTTAAATGTGTCGAATTGTTCATGCGATGAATTAATATTCTGAAAAGGAAATTTATGTGTTTTCGAAAATTTATTGATAAAAAAGGTTCACAAATAATTATCACAAAAAAAAATATTTTTTAAAATTAAATCTGTCTCCAGTTAATTTAATTTGAATAGTTTAATGTCCTTTGATACAAAAAACTTGTTTTAATTATCCCAGTGTAATAAATAAAATGCCTAATATAGTCAATGAAATAATTAAAAACAAAACATAATTTTAACGAATAAACTTTAGAATTTGAAGGAAAATATTGTATTTTTTAGGATATATTATAATATTAATTAACAATTTTTTTATGTGTTTCAATTTTCTACAATGAAACCTTATAATCTCTTAATTTTAATTAATAAATTTACTAAAAATAAGAAAAAAAATATTAGTGTAGTATGTGTATTAAGTTTACACGTGGTTATTTTAAAAAATGAAAAGATAATTTGCATTTTATTCATTTAATAGTAAATTTTTTTCTTTAATTTTAACTTAAATTTAATACAATTAACAAATATTTTTTTTATACATATTAATTGAACTTTAAATATAAAAAAAAACATAAATTTATATACTTTTTAAATGTAGAAATTTCAAATTGTTACTGAATAATATTAAAAAACTGATAAATTTTAATACAAGGAAGAAAATTAAAAAATAAGTGCTTTAAAATAATAATGATACAATTTGGATCATGTGTGTCTAATAAAGATATTGGAAAAATATTTAAAAAATTTGACTAAATAAATGCAAAGGACTAACTCAATTATCTATAAATATAATGAATAAATTTCCTAAATTAATAAACAAAAACTAAAATGTGTTGAATTTATGTTTGTGTAAATGTGGTGAATTAATAGGCTGAAAAGAAAATATGTTCGAAAATTTATTTAAAAAAGGCTTACGAATAATTATCCGTGCGAGTTGAAAAGAATAATAAATTATCTTAGTTAATTAATAAATTGCGTAAGACAAATGCCAATTTAGCGGGTTTCTTTGTATGTATATATTTTAAAAAATGAAAAGATAATTCGTATTTTATCATTATTTTTAAGAAAAATGTATGTGTCACTGAAAAGTCTTTGAATAAATAAACATTTTATTCAAATTATCCATGTACATGTTCAAATAATGAAAATAAAATGTAATCCTTTAAAAATTAAGTTATGACATTTAAGCGAATAATTATCAGAAAAATTTAAAAAAATATGCAATTTTGCTTGTGATACTATAATGTACACAAATACAATAATAAAAACTTTAATTACTATAAAAAATATACTGAAGCAAAACAGGAGTTGAATAAATTTCAGAATCAATATACACTCGCCGGCACAAAATTCCGTCACCCTGAAATATTGGCCAAGTTTGATGTTTTATACATTTTTTATTTTTTATCAGATTCTCACGATTTTGCCATCAGTTTTTAGATACATTTGTTGTGATTTTTTAAAATCATTTTGTAAAGTAGCATTTTTCGATTAGGCTATATTATACAGAAGTAAAACAAACTGTTGTTTTTTCTCGCAATTTCAAAAGACCCTGTAGGAAAATTAAGGTGGATAACTCTGTTTACATACTGTTCCTTGTAATCTTTGATGTATTCTAAACATTTCGATTTTCGATTCATTCCATTATCTCATTTCTGCTGCGAGCTGCAAATTTTTTATTAAAACGCTGATTTGAAGCGTATTTTTATTAGGAGAAACAAACACTAGATATATAATAAAGTTAATAAAAAAAAAACAATTTTAATAGCGTGTATTTCCTCCTCTCGCAGCAATAACAGCTTGCAGTCTTCGCGGCATCGAATGAATAAGGTTCCTTATTCTTTCTTGAGGAATAGCCTCATATTCTTCGATCAGCGCTAGTCGTAAGTCTTGCAAGGTTTGTGATTGTACAGGACGACGACGAACGGCCCTTTTAAGTTGATCCCAAAGATGTTCTATTGGGTTGAGATCCGGGCTACATGCGGGCCATTCCAATCTTGGGAGTCCAACTTCATCCAGATATTCGCTCACTACATGTGCAACGTGAGGTCTAGCATTATCATGCATTAATAAAAATTGGTTCCCAATGAATGAAGCAAATGGGACAACAACTTCTTGAAGGATTTCCTCAATGTAACGGTGGTCGGTTAGAGCTCCATTTTCAATAAATACAAGATTGGTGCGTGCTTCGGTAGAAATACCCGCCCAAATCATGACTGAACCGCCACAATATGAGATTTGTTCTGAAATGGTGCAGTCAGCATATCTTTCATTTCTACGTCTGTATACCCGCTCACGACCATTCGGCGTCGTTTACGGTACGTAAACATAGTACGTTTGCCCACTGTTCTAGAGTCCACTCAAAATGCGGTCTTGCAAACCTCAGTCGGTGTTGTCGATGCCGAGGAAGTAATTGTGGACATCTTGCTGGTCTTCGGGAATAAAGTCTAGCTTCTGCTAATCTTCTACGTATCGTTCTTTCACTTACACTTACTCCATGAAGTATTTGCAAGTAATTTTTTAGACACACCGCAGTAGATCTTCGATCTCTTTAAGAACTAATGGTGACAAAGGGATCATCAGCTGCAGTGGTCATTCTCCTTCTGCCAGAGTCGTATAGTAAAAATTCCCGGCTGTAAATACCTATTCCAGGCATCACGAACTGTAGACCGCGAAAATCTCAGAGTACGGGCGACATAACTTTTGCTACGGCCATTCTCTATTAACGCAACAATTCTACCCACGTCTGCTGGAGTTAATACCATATTGACACACAACAAATTATAATAGTGACACTGTCAAACTTTATGTCAAATTAATTGCGTCCTTAGCCAACGTCGATAATTTTTAACCGAAAACTTGACATTAATTATCTAAAAATAAGCTTCAAATTAGCGTTTTAATAAAAAATTTGCAGCTCGCAGCAGAAATGAGATAATGGAATGAATCAAAAATCGAAAAGTTTAGAATACATCAAAGATTACAAGGAATAGTATGTAAACAGAATTATTCACCTTAATTTTCCTACAGGGTCTTTTGAAATTACGAGAAAAAACAACAGTTTGTTTTACTCCTGTATAATATAGCCTAATCGAAAAATGCTGCTTTACAAAATGATTTTAAAAAATCACAACAAATGTATCTAAAAACTGATGGCAAAATCGTGAGAATCTGATAAAAAATAAAAAAATTTTAAAACATCAAACTTGGCCAATATTTCAGGGTGGCGGAATTTTGTGCCGGCGAGTATATATAAATTATTCATGTTTTTTTAAAATTTTTGTTATGCGTTAATATAATGAATAACTTGAAAATATATAATATTAGTGTTTTCAAAAATGAGCATTTAAAAAAAAATGGTCACAATTAAAATAACTAAGGAAATTAAATTTAAAAAAATCCGAAGCGAAACATGAAAATGATTTTTAGAGTATAATACTTTTTTTTTATAATTTTTAAATTATGAATGCATATTACGTAGTATTATGTACGAAACGTTTAAAAAATTTACCAAAAAAAAATTAACTAAATCTATAAATTAATTTAATTAAAAAAAACTGTATTTAATTTTAAAATTATTGCAACTAATTAAAAAAAAATATATTCTCTATTTTTTTTTGACGAATAATTAATAAAAAAATTACGACGAAAACTGAAACATGATTTTAATGTATTAATTTCACAATTAAAAATTTATAAACGAATAAAATTTTTTCGAAAAATATTTTTATGCGAAATCATGTATAAGGATCAGTTGATTAAATTGTGAAATAAAAACAAAATAAATGTATATACATACAATTACATCTTATTTTTCATTAATTATTGATATGTTTGATACTTTAAATACAAAAACGACTTACTTGGCATTCTTAGGATATGCTTTGGTATGATATACGTGAAAATCGTCTTCGGGCTGCTTTGGCATTAACGGGGTCCTATCGGGTCTAAGATGCGTTGGCGACGTATGAGATCCGTACCCATCTGGGTTTAACTAAAATGAAAAAAAAATTGCACAAGTGAATTTCTATTGAACCTTAAGAGCAATCACATAACCTAACCTTGATCAAATTAAACATGCAACGTTGCCGAAATGTAAATACATCTCTTTCTCATTCTGCTAGTTTTTCTTGAACCTATCTTACCTTAACTACAGTGCCCACAGGTTGCTGCTGCGGTAGCAACAATTGTTGCTGTTGGTCCATTTTGGAGGGAGGAGGTGTCACTGGTTTCTTGGCAGGTTGAATCTGCTCAACAGGCGGCTGTTCTCCCAACAGTCGTTCTTTCATCTCGTGAATGTATGGACACCGTTGCATGTTTGTTTTATACTGAAAAAATTGCAAAAATAAAAGTTTCTGAACCAAGCGAGCATTGAAGTGTAAGTGAGAAATAAGAAATATTTAATGGAAAATGAGTAAGTAAGTAAAAGTAATGACACAATCTACATCTTGATTGAGAACGTTTATATTGACAGCATTCTTAAATGAACTCATTACTATCATGAGTATTTAATTGATTTCCCATTGATTGATCTTTTGGAAACAGAGCATATACCCATGATGTTTTTATTTCGATAGATGATTCCGCTATTGATTGAACCCAATTATGTAACTCCAACCAATATGTCACGGTCTGCTACCATCGCGTCAGTCACTTCCACTTTTATTCAGTTCAAAATAAATTAAGAATTCATAAGGCGAAGCGTCCGCGTGCCCTTTTAAAGCCATACACGATGTGTTCAGGCACATCAAACTGAATTGATTATGGCACACCATAAGCAAATGTATGCACAAACCCGTATAAGGAGAGCCGATTCCGAAGAGGAAACGCTTCGATATGTAAAAATCCGTTTCGTTTGGGTTTTATAGATTCATTGCCTTCATAGAAGCTTTGAATAACCCATCGAATAGCGGAGTGGTCTAATAAGTTAAAACGTCAATGGGTCGAATTTAAAAGTCGATTAGCTCGTTTGAGACGTCAACAAAGTTTGTCGATGATAATGACGTAAAAAACTGCATTTATTTTGAAACAATAATAGATCTTGCGTGTGAATGTTTAAATAGCGACATCTCATATTTAAATATTTTATGACAGGCTTTGCTTCATTTACTAACTCCTCTAATACTACAGACAGGACAGCTTTAGCTTTTTAGAAAAAACTAAGCAAATTCATTTAACAGTTCAAACACATCACTTCTCAACATTAACCAAAGTGAAAAGTCCAACAAGGAGATATTAGAAGGACAAAGACAGCACTAAGCTCTAATCAGTGGGAAAGGACTGATGATGCATTATACAGAGACAAAAACATCTGTGAAGCTGCAGCTTTGATACTGCGATATTAAGACCATCAATAATCAAGGTAAGAAAGGATTGAGCATTATGAGAGTCCAAAAACTAACCTACTATTAGCAGATAGATAGAAGACTAAAGTTCAGTTCAGAGATCTATTAGAATTTTTGATGTGCCGCGAATAGTCCGAGTGCCGGTGTTGCTTGTATTGTCACATGGCATGCATGTTTAAATTGCAAATTTTTATGTGGAAAGAGTCATAAAGTAATTTTCTAAGCAATATTTAATCAATCCATTAAATAAATAAATGTTTTAAACATATTTTCTTTTAATTTATACAATTGGTTCGTAAAATTTGACATCAGACGCCCACGTACTATTTTGTTAGACGTCTGACCTTAGTTCCAGTCACTCAAGCGTGAAGAGTTGCACAGGTCCGGCCTTAAAATTTATTTGTATTTTTTATCAGTGGGGTGTAAGAGTAGGTGGTACAAATTACTTAGGCCCATATATTCTGTGGATTAAGGCATTAAAGGTTTACTTTTTGACACAAAGGGTAAAATGTTTTGGTTTATCTTCAAATTTTGTATATTTCCTTTTTTTTGGGTATTGAGATTTATTTTTATTTGGTGGTTATATTATTAGAGGATTTTGGCTGCCACATTCAATGTCCTTTATTATTGTTGTTTTTTAAATTTATACACATTTATACATTTTTCGAACACCCTGTATAGACCCATGCCTGGAAGTGTCACTACGGCCCTGAGACGCGTTAAAATTTAGAAAAAACGATGAATTGCTTAAATAGGATTTAACCCATTTAATTTCTGCCTTTTGTAGATATGTCTTCATACCGTAAAACGGGGTAACTTCGACAGCGGGGGTATCTTCGACACGTGGGTACCTATAATATAATAATTTTTTTTTCAGGTTTCTTGGTGTTTCTCAGGTTATCCAATGTTCTGCTATAGTTTTTGTCCTATTTAATATATTTTTTTATTATATTTGCTTTGTTGTTTTATTTTATTTTTTATTTTTTTTATTTTTTAGGTTTTTTAGTTTTTTTCTTTGTTTCAGATACGGTAAGTTTTATTAAAGATGCCGCGCACTTACGTCAAAAAGGTGGGATGTAGACCTTACCTCAACTACAGAAAGGAGAACATGGATAAGGCTATTCATGCTGTGAAAAAGGGCATGTCGAAACTACAAGCTAGCCAGAAGTTCAAGGTGCCGAAAACAACGTTAATTGATAAACTTCAGGACACTCATCCTGCAGCACCGGGTCGTCCATGCGTGTTGACTCGCGAAGAAGAACAGCTGTTGGCAAAAACTCTTGGTGTCGTAAACGACTGGGGGCTTTCCCATGACTCACGAGGACATTCGTCAAGTTGTGACAAAATTTGTGACGAAGCAAGGTAAGAATGTTCCGGAATGGAAGAACAACAAGAGGAACAAACTGACAACTCGACTGGCTTCCAATATCAAACGTCACCGAGCTGCCGTAGGTAAGGAGCAACTTCAAGAATTTTTTGAGAACATAAGAGACATCTTAGAATATACGTCACCAAAAAATGTTTACAATTATGATGAGACGAATATCACTGATGACCCTGGTTCGAAGAAAGTGTTGGTGCCCAGAGGAACTAAGAGGGTCGAACGAGTTCAAGAGCACTCGAGAACATCGATCAGCATCATGGTTTGCAGATCAGCTAATGGGGACTTGCTTCCTCCCATGGTCGTGTATAAGGCACAACACCTGTACGAAAATTGGAGTAAGGGAGGTCCTGCAGGCACATCTTATCAGGTGACGCCAAGTGGATGGTTCGATATGAATACATTCGAACAATAGTTTTTTGATGTTTTGATTCCTCACATCAATGCTAAGAGCACCCCTGAACAAACAAAAGTTGTGATTGGAGATAATCTTGCGTCACACTTTTCCCCTCGCGTTGTCAAGGCAGCTGAAGAAAATAATATTTATATGACGCCCCTACCAGCAAATTCAACGCATTTGATGCAACCTTTAAACGTCAGTTTTTTGGCTCCCATGAAGCGAAAATGGCGCGAAATTCTGGATTCATGGAGAAAGGAATGTCGTCGAAAAGGAAGCATCCCGAAAGAACATTTCCCAAGGTTGCTAAATCGATTGTGGTCCCATATTGAAAACACTTCTGCCACAAATCTTCAATCTGGCTTTAAAGCAACAGGGCTGAGCCCCTTTAATCCAGAAAGAGTTTTGGCAAAAATTCCTGGCGAAAAGCCAGATTTCGAGAGAGTGCTAGATTCCAGTTTGTTAGAATTTCTACAGGAGGCTAGATGATATTCCAAGAAACCGACAAATTCTCTCAAAAGGGGAAAAAAAGTGTCCGCAAGACCAGGCTAGCAGATGCAAAGACCACTTGAAACAAGCACTCCAACCCGTTCAGACTCACCGATGGATTTACCAGAAATTTTTGTTGATGCAACTCCAACTACGAAGGAACCAAAGACAAGATTCCCCATCAAACCAAAAAAATCAAAGACCGTTGATCCTGAAAAACCTGGACCGTCCAGAGCTTGCCGAAACAAGACAAACATTGTCGACACTGACTCCGATTCTTCCTGCTCAATATGCAAATGTTCTTACGCAACCTACACTGACAGCAATGAGTGGATTTGTTGCGTTTCTTGTTTAAAGTGGGTGTGCGGTATTTGCAATGATGGCTCCAAGGACCCGCAATATGAATGTCCTTCATGCAATTGTTGTTGCATTTGTTTGGTTCCATACTCCGAGTACACAAATAAAAAGTCTTGGATCAAGTGTGTAAACTGTGGAAAGTGGGTTTGTGGACACTGCAACAAGGGATCCAAACAAGCGAGATACCAGTGTCCCATTTGTTTCGACTAAGACTAAATCCGTTGTTTTCATGTTCTATATATTTTTATATATTGCTGTTGTTACTTTATTTAAGGAGTTTTCGTTTAGTTTGGAGAATTTTATTTTAGTTTTTCATTTTTATATCCAACAGCTTCATACCAAATTTTTTAAGAAGAATAAACTGTATTTTCGTTTTTCTGTGTTTTATTTGCCTAATTTTAGCTCTTTAAACCATTTTTCAATGCTTCTAATTAATGATGGTTTACTATTTTGGTGTTGTTACCACTACACGGGGTAACTTCGACACTTAAAAAACCCACAAAAAAAGTAGATGGGGGTGGTGGGGGAAAAAATTTTTTTGGCTATAAGCAGCCAAAGGTTCAATTGTTACGATAGCACATAGGCCAAGTTTTTAAGATGAATGGTTTTTTTCACACAGCTCGAATTATAGCTAAAACCTGTCGAAGTAACCCCTTTTTACGGTAATTGTTCAAAATGTCAACGTCAATGTTTAAAAATTTTATAGCTGATGATTTGAACCAATTTACCAGCGCTTGTGAGCAGTTTCTTGGCCTCCTAGGTCACCCGATTTAACGTCGCTAGATTTTTTCCTGTGGGGGAATGTAAAGTTTTTGAAAGTTTTAGAAACAGAACAAGGCAAAATTGGACAAATTATAGCAACATTTTGAATCATTTAATACAAGTATCAAATTTTTAGTTATTTTAAATTTTAAGTCCGCCGAAATCATGTGCGACATTTAAATCGATTTATTCAGGTTGGAGGAAGACATTTTAAACATTTATTAAGATAATACATTTATAAAAGGCAAAAATTAAATCCTATTTAGGGAATTTATCGTTTTTTGAAATTTTAAAGGGTATTAGTGCAGTAGTGATCATTCTCCGGGCATGGGTCCCTACTCTCAAATGTCTTCTTCTGTTGCACTGAATAACTACTAAAAGTTTGATCCCATAGTTATGAAACACCCTTTATTTTAAGTGAAATACTTGTAGTATACATATTTCCACGGCAAATACAAAAGACATTCAGACAAGCTGTCATACAGACGTTGAAAAAGGTGACATGGTCTCTACTAGAAACATTTCTGGTACATCTGTAAGGAAATAGGAACCTTGCTGGCATGTTTCTACTGTCGCAATAACTAATGTTTCTGTATTATTAAGGGTCCACCCAGCTTCTCTAGTACTACAGGAAGAAAGCAGTTTATTATTAAAAGAAGTGATACACTTTGAAGAGCTACAAACAAATACTAGTCGAATAATTTTAAAGAATATATGTGGGGCCTCATTTAAGCGACCACTCTAAAATTTGAGCTGCAAGAGCAATAAAAAGACTGATGTTGCAATGTGCAGAGAAAGAAACATTTATTCAGCTGCACCTTTGAAATGCACTATTAGTACGATCAACCATCAAAGCAAGTAAGACACTTAAGCATTATCAGAGACCAACAGTTTAAGTACAAGGTCAAGTGGAAAGTGGCAAAAGGTGTGTTTTTAATACGGCTATTCTTATTCTTGGTTTAAGAACTCTGGACCTCTAAGTCTTCTGTTAAGGCGCTTTTTTGATTTTTTAGCCAAGTTTTAGAGAAGGATTTATTTTAAAGAAAAACTGCTAATAAGAACATTAAAGACTCCAACAAACTGGTGTAGAGTGCTACTTAGAGAGAATACAGAATACACACTTTTCAACTGAGTACACTTATATACAAAGTTCTAATATAACGCTCCTAGACTATTGGCAATGAGACCATCCATCAAACCGAACATTTTGCAGACTTCCTGGTTTCTATTTTTGTTCATATTCGCGAAGAAAAAAATTATTAGTAACCAGTTGAAAATAGGTGCCCGTATATATGTTTTCATCTATTTGGTTTATTTGTTCTCGACGAGGAAATTACCGAGTTGTTGCCGCAATTATTTAGTTTAAAAATAGGAAAGAACGGAATCGCTTCTGGTCCTAAGAGAAATTGATTGTTATTTTACAGAGCCGTAAAATTTTATTTTTATAGGCAATAGCGAGTGGCGGCGGTATGTTGATTTCTTTCGGAAGTTAATTATAGGGAACCAAGTAAAACTCTTATATTGATTATGCTAAATCCTAAAAAAACAGAGACCAGTCAAAAAATGGAAATGGAAGAAGGTTTGAGGTATGAAGTTAACCTTATAAGACTAAAGTAAAAGAAACCGTTCAGAGAATAAAACACTCGTTCACTTCACAGATGTCTAAGTCATTCAAACTACGTGCAGTCAAGTTCACTTGGAGTTGATGCAGGAGATAGAAAAGCAAGAGAAGTAACTGAACTCACTTTGACATCCTTTAACCTTAACACAATCTGTGATGAGAATTCATTCAGCAAGGAGTTTTGCCTCTGGACTTGCAAGAAAATGCTCTGCAAGAGTTCTTTGTATAATATAGAAAGTAGAAAATATAGTTAGAGACTGAAGCAACTTGCAGTCGAAAAGATAAAGCAGCTCACTAGGATATATTTACTATTCGACTGAAAATTACTGCCACGCATTAAGAATTAGTTATAATATCAAAGGTTATAAGCAAGTGAATCCCTTAAAGTAAGGCGGGGCAACCTTCAAAAGAAGTAGAAAGAAGAAAAGCAAACCCAGCCGATTCTTATCAAATGCTCATTAAAGGTTAAATGTTTAATTACACTGATGCCAAAGAAACCCTTTGAAGCTTAGAAGAAGTTGACAAAGCATGTAAGCAACGCAAACTTACTCGGACCTATTGAGGGAGAGGAGGGTATGAACTATATTGGGAGTATCATGCTCCTTAGACCTTCAAGGATATAAGTGAATTCTTCGAATAAAGTAAGCATCTATGGGATAACAGAATTTATTACAACCCAGGCAGCAACTTCATTAGATATTGAGGTTGATGCTAATGATCTCATCAAGAGACAAAAAAAGGCAATGTGCAAAGGCATGTGTTGACAGTATGTTACCACAATTAGAAAAGATGACCTTATTGTGATAGTAGCTTGAAACTAAAGATCTTACTAAGAAACTTAAGGAAATAGAGTGGATCTCTTCTAAAGCAGAGTGCAGAATAGAGTGTATTCTCTGGATGTGGCTATCCGCAAAGTTTACAATAAGATTATTAGTTGTATATAAAGGATCAATAAAAAATATCTTCTTTTAAGAAAACATATTAATCATGGCTCTAATTATTGTTAAAAAATATGGCATTGTTCAATATAATCGACCCACACTCTTCTAAATTAACTAAATTCAACAAATTACGTAGGAATACAAAAAAAACCTTATACTTCCTGTCAATGATTATTAAAATATTTATAAATAAATAATTGAACCTACACGAACCCATATATCGTAATGGTTATATAAGAAAAAACCTGAAATAGATAAAATGACCGAAAGGCGTGACGCTAATGGTCACCAAACAAGTTGAGATGATCAAAATAATGTAGCAGGTTATCGTAAAGGTTGATGTAAATGGTAGGAAAAACGTGAAAGCTGGGTAAACGACTTGCTTAGAAATATCTATTATGTGTCCTAAATTCAAATATGTCTACAAGGAATTTAAAAATCGATTTAAAAATCTGAAGTAGATAGATACTTTTTTCTAGTTAAAATAAAACTTTTATTGTAAGATTTCATGACTTTGAACGAATTGTTGACTCCAGGTTGGATATAGTGACCGAAAAGTTAAATTTTCCGCAAGTTATATATTACTGTTATAAATTTTAGGTAAATTGTTAGACCCACGTTGGGCGCCAAAGTTCATGACTGAAAAACCAAAAAAAAAAATTTATTCGAGTTTTAGGCACATTGCTGGACCACGTTAAGGAAAACGACCAAAAAGTAAAATTTTTTATAGATTTTAATCAAGTCCTTTTAATTTTATACAAATTTTTGGAAAATTAAAAAAAATAAGGCTCTTGGATCTTTGACAGATGTTAGACATCAACTTTTCTGAATTTTATATAAATTATTAGTTCCACGTTGAAGTATATGCCCAAAAAAATAAATTAAAACAATTTATGCTCTTAAATCTTTAACAGATGTTAGGCATCAAACACCACGACCTTTTGGTGCACATTTTAATTAATCCTTTTTCAAGGAATATTTGGAATTTCAGATGAATTGTTGAACCCCGTTATTGATTGAGAATAAAAAAATTATATTTTTTGCAAATTTCTGTTTTGGCCCTCATCCATGATAAAAAATTTGTTATTTTTTTTTAATTTTAACCATTTTTTATGAATGTGTTGAACTCCGGTTGAATTGTTGACCCCACGTTAGGGGCTACGATTAAGAAGCCAAAATTTTCACAAAATGTAATAAATTCCTATTAATTTCATCGAAATTATTTTATGTAAAAACTACGACTCACAAATTGTAATAGAACTTTTAGACGAAATTTCATCTACGCATTCGGTGCTATAATCAGAAACGTAAAATTTGAATTATGCACGTGAATATTAGACAAACGGTTAGTCCCATGTTGGGCGCCACAATGAAAATGGTAAAATTTGTCGGAATTTAAGAACTTTAGACCGATTGTTGGCCCCACGTTGGGTGCCAAGCACTACAACCAAAAATTTAAGCCAATTTTAAACATTTTTAATAAAGGCTTAAAGATTAAAATATTTATGATTTTAGAAAAAAAATTAATGAAACAGCTTAGACCCACAAAAATTGTAATTCATTCTTCCTATTTTCGATACTTTTACTCTACTTTATACAAATTATCTTCCTTATCTATATCCTCTTCAGACCCCCGGTACACATTTGTGTACAAAATATTTAACTCAATTTTTTGACAAAAAAGGAAAAACAACTAATTTTCCAGAAGATGTCGAGAAAGAAAATTTAGGTGCAGGGGGTAGAGCCGTATTGCGTTTAAGTGAAACTTGCTCACCTGGAACAAACATTTATTTTGACCGCTATTTTACAAGCGTTACTTTATTAGATAAACTAAGGGAAAAGGGAATTTCTGGTACAGGAACTACAATGTCCAACAGATTTCGAAAAGTTGGTTTTCCCACTAAGTTAGGCAGAGGGACCATAAAATCAAAAGTAAGAGATGATAAAAAGGTAGCTCTAGTTAGGTGGATAGACAATGAGGCAATAACAATGGCCTCTTCAGCACACAGCATTAATCCAATACATCAATGTCGAAGATATTCGAGGCCTGATCAAATAAATATTTAAATGTTTTAAAAATTTAAATGTTCCCCAACCAGATGTAGTAAGGCGCTACAATGAATTTATGGGAGGGGTTGATTTACTGAATCGACTAATTGCAGCTTATCATAAAACTAAAAATGGCCAATAAGAGTGTTTGAACACTTCATGGATTGTGCAGTAGTCAACTCATGGAATCAGTATAGGAGTGACTGTGAAATATTACAATACAATCGCTTTATTGTCAAAAAATTATAAATTTTGTAGACAAAGCTAATATAAATAAATAAATAAACACATACAAGTAAACACATGAGTACACAAAAAAACAAAAACACAAGACATTTAGATTTTAGACAAAATAGGTAATCTATTGTACATGGTCAAATTACTTATACAACTAAATGTTTATAAAGTCAGAAGTTGATATTAAAAAGAATATAAAACAATACAGCAATGTAAATTAGGTAAAAGAAGTATACAAAATAAGTTGAAGTTAAATTATGACTATTATCACAATATAGGTATAACTAATTCTAGGGATGGAGACTATAAAGTAAATAGGGCCAGTGTGTGTGTGGTATTTAAAAGGAAAGATTAAAAAAGTCTTCTACTGTGTATAAAGCCTTTTCCAATAGTAAAGCTTTTAAGGCTTGGCGAAAACAGGAAAACGTTGTCATAGATTTAATCTTAAAGGAAGATGATTGTGCATTATTTTTGCTCTATAGAGTATAGAAGTTTTTACTAATTCCGACCGTGGGGTTGGCAGATAAATATCATGCTCTGCTTTTCTAAGTGGATAGTTATGAGAAGGCCTCTTTGGAAATTGTGACACATGCTTTCGAATTAAGCAAACAGATTCAAATATAAACAGTGAAGGAAGAGTTAATATTCAGAATTATATGAGCTGTACTGTCAAGTCCCAGTAAATAGCGTATCGCTCTCTTTTGCAACTTGAATACGCGCTCAAATTGAGTGGCGCAGCATGAACCCCAGAATGGAATGGCGTAAAGAAGAAGTGACTCTTTAAGGGCAAAATAAACTGATTTAGATGTTAAAAAACTTAATTCTTTGGAAATAGATCTTATGGCAAAACATGCTGAGCTTAACTTTGTGAATAAGGTGTCGATATGAGATTCCCATTTTAGAGAGCTGTCTAAAATTAGTCCCAAAAGAACTTGACAGATTTAACAATATCCAAACTGGTATTTTGTAGAGTAAAAGGTTGAATGGTACTTTTATATGACACAACCTTGGTTTTAGAGATATTAAGGCATAGAAGATTGGAATCGCACCAGGACTTAATGGTAAGTAAATCGTTAGATATAGTTGCATGCAGAGACGTGATATCTGGAGTGCTCCAAGTAAAGCTGGTATTGTCGGCGAACAGACAAATTTTGCCGCTGATTATCAGATTGGCCATGTCATTAATAAATAGGAGAAACAAAATAGGGCCCAAAACTGAACCTTGCGGCACACCACATTCAATTGGTTAGCATGAAGATGTTGTCGTATCAACCTTCACGAGTTGACTTCTGAAACTAAGATATGACTTAAACCATTTGAGAGAAGATCCTCTAAACCTATAGTGTTGCAATTTGTTAATTAAAATATTGTGATTAACACAATCAAATGCCTTTGAGAAATCGCAGAAAACTGTAGCTGTGGAGTGTTGATTGTTAAGGCTAGAATAAACACTATTTAGGAGCGAAAACATAGCATCAGTGTGCATTTATTTCTCAAAAATCCAAATTGATTCGGTGTTAGAATTCTATATTTAAGAAAAATGACAAAACCCTTTCTTTAACCAGTCTTTCAACAATCTTAGATAAAGTTGGGAGAAGTGCTATTGGGCGATAATTTGAGGAAACTCCTTTATGCAGTGTTAATAATAAGGCAGCTTGCAAAGATTCTCCTCTGAAATGACATGTTAATTAGGTTCACCAAGTGACTTAAGGTGCGGCAGGTTTGCAAGCATTTTGAGAGTTAGGCCATCTGTACCAGACGATGATTTATTTTTTATTTCGTTAATTGTACTTCGAAGGTCGATGAATGTTACAGGGGTGAAAAAGAAACTGTGCAAATTACCATTAAAAAGATACGAAAATGGATCGTGAGAAGGTGATATGGTGGTCATTAGGTTCTTAGCCACATTTACAAAGTAATTGTTAAGGTCTTCCGGTGAAGTAGTGATAGTGCTAGGCGAGGAAGATTTATTTCTCAATTCGTTAACAATACACCATGTTTCTTTAGACACATTACCAGAATCAGTAAGCCTTTTGTTATAATAGACATCCTTTGCAGCTTTTATTGTCTTGTGATAAACTCTTCTGTATCGCCTGACGTAATTGTGGAAAACGTCGCTGACGGAGAATTTTTTTAGATGCGATAATGAGCGCATGTTTTTTGCTAATATACGTAAGCTACAAGTAGACCAAGGCTTATGATGTTTAATTTTTAGGAAACACTTAACTGAAATATTTGATTATTAAAAGTCAAAAAGACTGATAATCTAGATTTAATCGGATTTAAAATGCGCATAGCAGAAGCACTAATTAAAGGAATATCAACTGCCGAATCTGAATCTGATGATGAGTCTTTTGAACCTATATCTCGAAAAAAATTACCGGGTCGGCCTGGAAGGGTGCCTCTACCTTCTCCTGAAGTGGCAAAATCAAAAGCCCGGCATCTACCAAAAGCCATGGATATTAAGGAGGCTCAGAGGTGCAGAAATCCCGACTGTACGAGGCGTACGCGAGTCAAGTGCATTTCGTGTAATATTTTTTTATGCGTTGTTAAAGACCGTGATTGTTTTATTGAGTTTCATAATTAAAACAAGATTCCTCTTTTATGTTCTTTAGCGATATATGTTATGTTTTTTTCATATTAAATAAATGCACTTTTAAAATGTTTTTTATTTTTTATTTTAACTTTAGTTAGATACTAAATTTTAACTAGCTACTGTTGAAAAATATTTTGTACACAAATGTGCACATTGGTATTCGCGAGTTTAAAGGATATATGGACCCAAGATACACATTTGTGTACAAATTATTTTAGCGCCCCCTTTGGCGGGGCAAGTACGATTGCGATAATTATTAGCTTAAAATGGTGCCCTAGTTAACTCCAAGTGAACCAAATAAAAATTGCACACACTATTGTCGCCTGGGTCTGAAGAGGATATAAGGTGGTTTATTGGAGGGTCGCTCAACATCAATAAACATAACAGTATTTACACGTACATTGACAATTTCATTAGATGGGAGAGAATAGGTTGATGTAATGATTACTGACTTCTCCAAGGTATTTGATAAGATCAGACATGATTTAATATTGTCTAAACTGTATGTACCTAACAGGTTAAACTCGGTACTTCTATAAAACTATAATGATAATAATAAGTCGTCTTTTATTTGCATAATATACATATAAATACATATATATACACGCATTATTATAAATGATGAAGAAAATGGCGAAGCCTAGGCTACTCATGTAACCATTTAATTCTTTTAGCTAGTATATAAATAAAAACAGAACTTTTTAACCCCATGTAACTGCACTCTAAATTCAGACTTAAGGGATATTTTACTGCGATAATTTTTAAAATTATGATCTAAGGAATTATACAATATAACAGAATTATAAGTAAGACATCTTTGAAATAATTCTATATTATGTTAACGTATTAGATTATCGACAAAATATTAATTTTTCTCTTAAAAATGGGAGCCTATTAGCAGGTAGTACTTTGACCAAAAATATGACATAGTGCTGATTTACTAAATTTAAAATGTTAAGATATGTAAGAAGGTTATACCTTGGCGAAAACAGTTATTCTGTACAATCTGCAAGCGATTCTTAGTAACTACATCTGAATACGGATAATGAACTGTATTACAATATGTAAACGTTGACAAAATTTAAGAAAAACTTTTTTCTTAACTAACTAACTTTATTTGCATATAAAACTTCTTTTTATGTGATGCTTAAATTTGCATTTCCTAGCTATAGATGTAAACCTTCCTCTAATGCACCACGCCTTTTTTCTGAGCAAAACAATAGCACCTCTCTCTTAGTAGGAATTATCTTTAGATTGTGTTCCTTTGAATAATCGGACACCGACTTTATTAAGGAACTCTTCAGTTTCTGCCAGATCATTGAGGTCAAAGCAATGCAGCAGCTGAGTGTCGTCAACATAAGATTGAATGTATCGTCATTTCAACAATATCAAAGGTGTAAAAAAGAAATAGCAATAAAAGCGATAATGCAGATATTATGGTTTTAGCAGAAAAATATTTATTATTAATTTGAACGCACTGCTATTTAACTGACAAATAGCTTTTATAAAGGGAAACATAGGGTCGGAGTTATGGTTGGTCATGTCAAAAGCCTTAGAGTAGTCCAAAGACACAGACATGACCACCATGCTTCTGTCAGGTTTAGTGGAGCTGTAGTAGTACTGAATCCGGATCTGAAGCCTAATTAATGTTGTTGATTTTAAGGAAATCTTTAACCTGTGAGTGTATGACAATTTTTGACATGACAGGCAATAAACCTATAGGACGAAGATCACTTAAATTGGTTAATTTACTGTTAAGGAAGTTTCTTCTATTTAAGTGTAAGAAAAGATGTTCGTTATTAAATGTTGGAAGAAGCTCACTAAGCAACTCTCAAAGTCACTCTTCCAACAAAGCTTTGCCGGTAGTTTTATGTTTTACTAGGCTTATAAAACATTCAACAGATTTTAGTCGGATATAGTATAAGATGAACAGCCTGGAACAACGGCATATTGCCTGGAAAGGCTCCGGGGTCAACAACGTCCTAAAAATAACCATTTACGCCTTATTAACTTTTCAATATTATAAAAGGGAGTAAAAGGGTTTAGGGCCGCACTTTGACGCAAAATGCCAGTGTTTAGCTCCTAACTAGGTCACACCCTTGAATGCATTATTGATTAACCAATTTTAAAGCCTTTGCCAGCATAGTTGATACTGTCAGCAATATATAAATGTAAGTTATAAATTTAGACTTCTAGGGGATGGTAGTGAGGAAAAAATTAAATAGGGAGAAGCAGTAGCACTTTCATGGTGTATTAGAATATATGGTTATTTTTGCTAAATACTTAAGTAAGCCAAACAGAAAAAGATATTACAATGATTTTCTTGTGTCACATTTAAACCTACTATTACTATAACAGATGTTTTTTTATTTTTTTATTTGAGAAAAACAAACCATTATCTATCTGATGATGCTCGTATAAACCACCAGAGAAGAACCACAGTGTTATAAGTACTAAATAATCACAACTAAATATTAACAATAGGCCTACCTTAAAAGTTCCGTAACAAGTGGCAGTTTCTAGTTTAACAGTTGAACACCAAGGATACCGAGTAATGATTTGTATAGAGCTAAGGTCACTACCTGGGAAGCTTAAAGGATTTAAAAAAAAAGTGGGAAATTGTCTGGTTTTTCTTATGGAAAAACATTGTGCGACATTTGCGTGAAAGAAAGCGGCCTACTCTACTAAATAGACGCCACAACTTGTAGTTTAATGGGTCGACGGACTCGCGTCTTCTTCGGATGCCGTAGCAGGGGGTTATGCGCAGCACTGTCCTGCGGAGCCGCGCCGTCTGATGAAAAATTCCACTAAATTTGTGACGAAATGGGGGATGGGGGTAAGTGGGTGTAGGTGGGTTAAAGTTTTTTCTCTCCCTTTTTTTTAACTGTGTCAGAGGCTGATGCCCTTGCTATTTCTTTCATTCTTAGGGATTAATTAAGGTTTTTGGGTTCAGTTCATGAGGTCATTAGGATAAAATTAACTGTTTTGGAGGTTGGTTTCATTATTCAAAATCAAATCTTTATTATCCAAAATTTATACAATACAATGTATGGAATTCGTTCATGTTCAAAGATTATATACTAAAATCTACACTATTACTAAACCTAGTTTCCTTACCCAAATAAATTATTAAGCATATAAAACAGTAACAGAAATAAATATATACGTTACAGCTAGTTATTACTTTGAAAGGTAGGTCTTAATATCATAGTAACACTTCAAAACTAAAAAAAGCTTTTAATTATTTTTTGAATGTTGACAAACTATTGCAATTTTTTATGTCATTTGGCAATTTGTTAAATACTTTTGGACATATTTTCAGAATAAAATTTTTTGAAAGAGTTGACACTAGACTCCGAGTACACACCATTAAAAAACACTTTTTGTGACCTGTTAGAGAGTAATCTAATAGTATAAGAATACTTTCAAGTCCATGATCCAGTGCCTCTATTATATCATCAGTTACCATAGCCAAGGCGGAGGATGTGGAATACCCCTTACGAAACTCGATTTGCAATTCTGAGATCATACCATTATAATTTAAATATGAGTACATCTGGCTGTATAAAATGTTCTCTATTATTTTCGAAATGGCAGGTAAAATTGCTATAATGCGTAAGTCATTAAAGGTCTCTGGTTTTTTTGATTTTGGCAAAGGTATTCCAACTTTGAGGAAAATAATTTTGTTCTATGCAACTGTTAATAATATTGGTTATGTAAGGATCAATAAATGGACTGCAATATTTTAACATAGATGACGTATTTTATCTGTGCCACAAGCATTAGTTTTCATGTTTTAAATAATTTAATGAACATCTTCTAAAGAACAAATGGAAAGTTTAAATTTTTTCGATGCGCTGAATTTGTCGTTTTCGTAAAATTCTATAGTTTCATCACAGTCATTAGATCTGTTGTTAAAAAATTGAGAAAAAGCTGGTTTATTAAGTTTGAATCTGTTAAATTAGTAGATAACTTGCTATCATTTGAGTTTAGGACATTTAACGATCTAAGTGCTGACCATGTTTTTTTGTCTAGAAATAAAATTGAGATAGGCCTTTTTTTCGGATCTCAGTACAGAAACTGTAAAATTACGCAGTTCTTTGTACCGGTCCCAATCTTGAGGTTCTTTAGTAGGCTTAAATTTTTGTAAGGCTCCTTTATGACAGCCTTCAAATTTTCTCTTAGCCACGAAGCATGAGGTTTTGTCACTCTAGCCATTATACATTTTTAAAACACAGTGGCACAGCACACAGCATTATGCAATATTAATTATGACAGAATTGAACCAGCATTACATAAGTATAAGACATTAAAACAGTGATTGAAGTGAGGTTGTATTATGGTTTTAAAAACAATTATTCTCGCAAAGAAAGATATATGTTTGCTAGTTTGCATCCGTAAAACTTTAACGTTTTACTTTAAACTGATTCTATGATATCCGGCAGTTAGTATTTCTAATATTAATATTTCTTTTATTTTGATTTGTAACTTGTTGTGTATCTGGCACGTTCCTTCTACACAAAATTCTGCAGCAAAGCTGTCAAGACAATAAGAACAACTTTGAAGGTTTTAAATTTAATTGAAGGTGAAATACATAATGCCCGTAAAGCCCGACATAAATAATACCACTATTCTTATATTTATATTGATTGTAATGGTTTAAATATATACAATTGCAATCAATAAATGAAACAAACTTTTTGTTGAGGATATCTCCTCTTTCACCCCATGTTGTGAAATAAGTAAAATGTGCCTTAAGTTTTAGTATTTCTTTTAGGAGCAATAGCGTAGCTCCAATCAATCAACTACTGATATTCTTAAGATTTCTGATAACTGGAACTCATCTCTCATGTATTGGAGACTTTGGCGGAGTACTCGCATAATTGTTCGAGCTAGATTGTACCCTAGGTTTATAAAAATGCCAGAACTTTCCCATGAGATCAATGAATGGCATGTGAAGTTTTCCCAGAATTATTGCGGCAATTGATTGCACACGTATCCGAATTCAGTCTCCTGGTAATAATTGATACATTACTCACTTTATAATGATATGTATTTAAGTTTAACAAGCTATACTTAGCCCATTTTATAGGGATTTAGAAATATTTCGAAATCGAAAAAAAAATTTTTTCAATAATTATTAAATGTAGTTGCCAGATGGCCAGGTACATCACCTTATGAAGAGTAAAATTAAATAAGATTTTGAAGAAAATCGTACGTACACAGAAATACACAATTTATAGAAACTGTTCTGGAAAACTATTCCAGAAATTTATGAACATGAGTACACTAGATATTGGATGGTGACGTTACAATATATATGAAGATATTAGTGTGCCAGCATGTTTTAAATGTCAAGGTTTTTATCACAAAAACACACCATGTTTAAATAAAGTTCGCTGTGAGTACTGTTCAGAGAAACACCATAGTCCAAGGATCCATAAGCGCTGTATAAATTGTGTTATCATAAAGATTGTCCATCATTTGGATATCGAATCGACATTTTAAAAAGTAAAATTGATTATGGGGGATAAAGTGTAAGGTTGCTGCTAAAGCTGACCTGATATAGGATCTGGATATCTTAGATATTTCAAATCAACAAAGTGCGGACTTTATTGGTTTTTCTAAAGTAGTACAAATATATTAAATATAGTCCATTTTAACATTCGCAGTATAAAGATTTTTACCAAATGTTAGTGTTTCTACAAACGTATAAATTTTTATCATATGAAGCATGGCAGTTTGCTAACAATGATTTAGCGAGGGAAATTTTAAGCAAAACGATGGATTCATAAAACATAGTTTAAATATTAGTATGATAGATGAAATAAGATACGCAAAATCTGGTATTACGCTGATTCGGTTTATTATGATTGTGGTTAATGTGGAATATGGAATATATGGACAGTGCTCTTACACTTTATTGAGGACTTAAAAAATCATTAGAAAAACATATTTAATTAACAAAATTAAATACTTGTAGGGGATAAAAATATTAATTTAATTGCTTCTTATTCTGCTGAGACAAACAATTATTTATCCTTTTTATTATTATCGTACCTACATGACATCATCAATAAGAAATACTTGTATTAACCACATTTTCATTAATAGAAAAAAAGACAGTAAACTTATACACACATCTTAAATTTTGAATACTGATGTTACGGACCACTTCCCTGTTTTACTTAGTATTCATAGGGATGGTCAAGTCAATAAAAGTGATACCAATTTTAATTTTGTCCCGAACTGTAGAATATTTAACGATGTTTAAAGCGGATTATTTATTAACCATTCAAAATTGGAATAATGATGTTTTAATTATTAATAATATAAAAATTGCGTCAGAAAATTTTTATGTTATTTTGAAATATATTATAAACAAAGCTGAAGAAATTAAAATGGTTAGGTATAAAACATATAGAAAAATTAAACCATGGATAACCTTCAACGTATTATCTGTTCATTAAAAAGTACGGATAAAACGAAACAAAAGTAAAATCTTTTACTATAGAAAGCGAATAACAGTACAAAATATATAGAAATTCTTTAAACAAAGTCATTAATAAATGTAAAAATGATTTTTATAAAGCAAAAATTGAAGAATCCCAATGTAATATTAAAAAAATGTATAAAATAATGAATGAAGGTACAAACCAAGATGCTAGTAATGAAGGTGATCAAGAAGTGATTAAAGTGAAAGATGAACATAAAACCTGTCAAAGTTATAAGGATTTGGAAAACTTTTGCAATAATTACTTTACAAATATAGGAATTAATATGCTTAAGAATATAAAAAAACCTAATAGTAAATTTAAAATTCTATTTCGCTTCGAAATAATTGTTACATCTGACCAATTTGAAATTAAACATTCATCACATCTGTGATTTTATTTGATTTTTTTGGTGTTATTTCAAATTTTTCCTGATAAACTTTCTTTTCGCATGTTTTTAGGTATAGTTAATATTTTATTGTTACCAACAATTTTTTCATAAATATTGAAATTATTTTAGTGAATTTATTATTTCGTTCTTTGGGAACGATAAAATATTTATCATAGGATTTGTTGGCGCAAAACCATTAAAAGTAACTATTAAAATGAATGAATACTCAATAATAACTTTCAAGGGTTTTGGGGTATGCAGTAGTATGCATCTAAAACGTAGAACTATTTCTTAATTAACAAAAATATAAATATTTTTTTTTTAATGTGTTATATATGTTATAAACCAAAATAACCAAAAATCTTAAGATCACTTAAACCGTATTTACAAGCCGGCAGTAATTACCTAAACAGTCATTATATTTTTTGTTTGCTTACATCAAGCTTAATTAGCCATAAAACCGAAATATTGCCTATTTTTAGAACCCATTAAGTCAGGTATCAGTCAAATAAAAAAAATTATGGTAATATCTAAAACTAGAATCGACTCAAGTTTAAAATTGTCAACGTTTGCAATACCCCACAAGTACAAACTCACCGACATAAGAAGTAACTGGCAATCGGGTAGACTCGCTACAGCTCGTGGATGATCGCATTCGCATTGTTGCCATATCATGCCATAAGTGGTTATAATGATATCCTGATGATACAATGCAGACGGAAGCACTTGGCACTCTTAAATATGAAGAAGGGTCTGACAATTCCCCACGGTATATGGGAGGCGTGCGCAGATACCTCCATACTCCAGTATATATATTGACTATTAAAGGTCTTGGGTGCAAGTCAATGTACTTACAACACTGCATAATTTTGGGATTTAATCTTTGCAAGCTTTAAGATCTCTATACTTAACAGCGGTGCATCACTTGTCCTGGAGGATACCTACCATCCTTCTCTGTCATTTGAATTCCATGCAGGCCTTATCTCTCTCAATAACCTACCCCTTAATAAAGCTGAAATAAAGGAATTTAATTTTAGAAAAGCTTACTTTCCGCTTTTGTATCAGCTGCTGCTAGATACTGATTGGTCGCCTGTCATGGTACAGCAGGACGTCAACTCTGCATGTGATGTTTTTTATAATATACTGAACAACACTTTCGCTAGAGCGGTACCCTTCAAGGTAAAACGTAAAAAACGTTTCCCTCCCTGGTTTTCGGGGGACATAATTCGTAATATATATAAAAAGGAAAGAGCATTTCGTGATTTTAAGATTTCCAAGTCTAATCATCATCTAGAGATATTTAGATCTCTGCGCAAGACAATTAAAGCTCTAACTGCACAAGCCTACAAAATGTACATCCATAGTATTGAGAACAAAATAACCTCCGATCCGAGTTAATTTTGGTCTTTTATTCGAAGCAAACGTAATCAGTCTCAAATCCCCGGCTCAATGAAGCTTTCTAACCAATCATACAATACGCCTGACAGCATTGTGTCCGCTTTTGGTGATTATTTCAGGAGTGTATACACGAACTCACTTCCCAGCGATCAACCTGTCGTCTCTGAACCTCCCTTAACTTGCATAGACGTCGTCGCGCTCGCGGCTACCGACATTATAATGGCGAGCAAGTGTCTCAAAAGCAAAATGACCTCTGGCCCAGATCTAATTCCTAGTTTTTTAGCTAAGGACTGCTCTGTTGCACTTACAGACCTTCTGCTCCACATTTTTAATCTGATCCTTAATATCTGAAAGCAAGCCAAAGTTTGCCCTATCTTTAAAAAGGGTGATGCTGGAACAATAGAGAATTACCGCCCTATATCCATCCTGTGCAATTTCTCAAAGTTATTCGAGCTGGCTCTTTATAAATTAATTTTTCCCAAGGTTAAGTCCATGCTGGCCAATGATCAACATGGCTTTGTTTTTAGCCGCTCATGTACTACAAACCTAGCATTCTTCTCTCAGTTTGTGTGCGAAGCACCTAATGATAGAGGTCAAATCGATGTTATCTACACAGACTTTCAAAAGGGTTTTGACCAGATTGACCGCTTCATCCTATTAAATAAGCTTGAACTCCAGTTTGGATTCTCCGATCGCTTGATAAAGCTCCTTAACTCCTATTTAGTTGACCGCTCTCAGTTTGTAGTGGTCGAAGGCTTTAGATCTGCTTGTTTTTCACCCACCTCTGACGTTCCTCAGGGCTTTAACTTGGGCCCCCTTCTCTTTAACGTTTTCACTAATGACTTGATCTCCACCCTCGATTGCTCTCGGTTAGCATAGGCTGATGACCTAAAACTTTTACATAGGATTGACTCTATAGCAGATTGTGGTCAACTGCAAGAGAACATCAATACTGTACACCATTGGTGCACTTTGTACCGGCTTGACCTTAATGTTTCCAAGTGTAATGTCGCCAGCTACTTTCGAATCAAAAGTCCAGTTGCCTTTAATTACTCAGTTAATGGAGAGTCTCTGGCAAGGTCTACCTGTTTTAAGAATCTTGGAGTCACCTTTGACCAAAAATTTTATTTTATCCCTCATATCGAAGATACTGTTTCTAGAGCTACTCGCATGCTGGGCTTCATTATTAGAAATTGCAAACTTTTTTCAAACACTGCCACTACAGGTCCTTCATTTGGTCTCCCATTTACAACCAGCACATTCACTTATTAGAATCAGTCCAACGGCGATTCCTTAAATGTTTGGCATTTAAGGATGATGGAGTCTATCCTCCAAGGGGTTTTGACCCTAACCTGCTGCTCTCTAGATATACTGAACGGTCACTTGCGAAGAGGAGAAAAATGCATTCGGTGAAATTCTTGTTTAATTTACTTAACCATTAAAATGACTGCCCATTCCTTTTGCAAAGAATTTGCTTTCATATACCATGCCCAAGATCTAGACAGTGTCCAGCTTTTAACTTGGACAAGGCCAAATCCAACATTCTGTACCAGAGTCCTATTCACTTTATGTGTCAAAACTTTAACACTATTGCTGATTCTTGTGACATTGACCATGACATTTTGGCACTTATTTTGAGTCACCTGCGTATGGTCGGTGGGGGAGGCTAGATTATTTAGTTTTTAGTTTGAATACATTTATTTACTCATTTTTTTTCTGCTCTTTTGATTTAAATTAATTCTTGATTCCTATCCTAATTTAGTGTTGATTTTTTATTATTTATTTTCTCAAACTCACTACTTTTCTTTTATTATATAGCAATTCTTTTATAGTTTAGTTGCATGAATCTAATACAGTTCATGCATTCGTACTTGTATATTTATATATTTAATTGATTTTCCTGTAACTGGGTAATATATGTAACCTGTTGGAAATAAAGCTTATTATTATTATTATTATTATTATTATTATAAGTTGCAATAAAATTAAGTCGAAGTCACAAGTTAAAAAGAGAACGACAACGTTATTATATAACACCTTAAAACTGATTTAGGAAAATACTAGGCAACCAGATTTAAAGGGCGGTAACTTGGCCCTTCTCTGGAGATCAACCTGCTTCATATTTACAAATAATTAATTAATTATATTTGATTTGGAAATTTTGATCGTTAAAAATCGAATAACAAATCGTTACCCACAGTTTCTCATCCTATAATATTAAATGAATGTTTGCGTTTTGCTCTGTTTCTATTATCAAAAGTGAATCCTGGAAATTGATTTCCTTGATTTCAAATCGACAGCGGATGAACCGGAAACCAGACAGATTGGTTAAAAATCATGTTAGGGCTCTATTTTGAAATATCCGGCGATAGAAATTGTCAGATAGGAGGAGGATGTGTAGGTGGTTAGCCACCCTGAACATCTCTTCTTTTTAATTGAATTGTGTGATAAACGAATGCTAGTTAATTACTAGACCAATCTGTAAACTAGATTTTAGTGTTTAGTTTTATTTACGTGCAACATATAAATTATTAATCCCAGCAGTGATTTTATGCGTTTAATCATTAGGAATCTATCAAAAATTAACACCAAAAAAATAATTTTATTCATCTTAGAAATCTATCCAGAACCATAATAAACAAATATTGTGTGAGTGATTTAAGGGTTATTTAAAACTAAAACAATAAATTAATATGATCTCTCATTGGCATAGAAAAAATATATTTATCCGACAGGCTTCACACTAGAAGTTTCATAAGGGGAGCAACGAGTTTCTAAATAAAAGATGTACCAGTTAAAGTACTGTCACTTCTGGCCACTTTGAGGTAGAATGTTGGTAGTATCATCAATGGATAGAAAAACGATAGAGCTGTCAGCACATATAAATATCATTTTTATAAAGTGTTTCATTAAACAGTAATGAATTTTCCAAATAAGTTAATGTTTTTTTAACTTATAACTTATATAATACTAATATATCTATTTCTGTGATCGGTTGATTTTCTATATATTTTCATTAACGGTTTTTTTCTAATATTGTTTTCCAAATTTTTGGACTTTATTTTTTGTTTTCTTTATTAGAAATATTTTTTCATTTCAAATGTGTTTGCAGTGATTTTGAAGTATTTTTAAAAATTTTTCCGGCTAATTTTCTCTTTTGTTTTCGAGGAATTTGTTACAAAATATTTACGACTAAGAGATAATTACTCAATTTGGCTGGTGTATCTCAAAATTTGTAGAAATTGGCTTTTATTGAAAAAACCGTTAAATATATCAAAATTTTGATTGCACCCATTGGGTTTTTGACCACTTGGAGGTAGCATGTTGTAAAATGTTGAATCAATCAAATCAATGGATAAAAAAAGGATAGAGCTATAGGCATATATAATTTTTATTTTTATAAAGTATTCCATTAACCTGTAATAAATTTTCAAAACAAGTTATTTATCGGTTCTCCATCCTACATTTATGAAATTACTGCTAATAAATATTTTATCAATTCCAGGTGGATAAGGACTTATATATTATATTTTCTAGTAGTAGTATCCCAATTCCTAATTTATTCACGGTACCGTATTAATCGAAAGAATAATTGAAACGTTGCCACGTAGCAAATAGAAACCTCTCTCATTCGAAGTACCAAGTCTGTTAACTAAGTTTATTATCGCTTCACATAGACATAAAAATTGCAAAAAAAAACGTATACGCTCCATCATCCTCTTTTTGTTAAATCCATCATAAATACTCGTCAATTTCTCTTTAATGCAACGAAAAAACCAGTGCAATAAAAGCCGTACGGCTTCCCTAGAAATCCGCTCTCATTCGCGACCGCGCATAACATCCGTTCTTTTCAAACAATTCCCTCTATTTCCTGTTCTTTTTACAGTTTTCTGCTAAAATACATTCGGTACATTAAAAGCGCTTGAGCTAAAGCTATCTGAACGCGAAACTTCCGAATAATAAATTCATTTCATTTCTCATGTAGCTTGCACCTTAATCAGTCGGTTTTAGTTCCTCTTAAGGTTAATTTATAAATTGCCGCTTGTTTTTTCACGTTTTCGCTATTAGACGTAATTGCTTTATCAAACCACCAGAGCCATCTATCATTGCTCTTACAAGTTTCTGGTCTATAACAGCTACGTCACACCAACGTTGCTTATTATACTAACACTTTAACCTTAGTCATCCAATGTCATGAGAGCAACGTTGTCAAATAACTTTTAAGGTCGGCAACTCACTTTGATCTTTTAGGCTTTTGGTGTGAGTGACAGCAACATAATTTTTTTACACCAAAGTACGTCATTGGCTTTTTCAAGACTATTGGCCTCTGACAACGTTGTCAAATAACTTTTAAGACCGGCATCTCACTTTGATCTTTTAGATTTTGGGTGTGAGTGATAGGAACATAATTTTTTTTAGACCACAGTGCGTCATTGGCTATTTCAAGGCTATGGCGGGGCATCAGAAGATCAGGAGATTTATATACACAACCCTTAGCTATCCACTAAATTCAATTCCGTACGAAGTACACGATAAGCCAACGTTCAAATCCAACGTTGCCATTTTTAGAGGTTTGTCTTTACCGAATACGAGAGAACACGTATTTTCTCACTTTTTCTGGTCTTAATTCGAACTAAAGAGTAAATCCGGCAAAAGGTCGACGTTCAAATCCAACGTTGTAATTTTTAGAGATTAGTCTACACTTAATTTTGAATTTATTTGACTCTTCTACTTTCTAAAGAAAATTTGTGATCTATTTCCTATGAAAATTAGAATGTCAACAATGTAATTTTTGTTCTTCTTCTGACCGAGTTAGTGAAAAACTAATTGGCCTTAGCAGAATCTCACGTTTGGTAAAAGAAAAGAAATGAACCAGCGTTGTCAGATCACGGCTCATTTCAACATCCAATGAACGTTTAATCATAACGTAGACTCTGTATCCGGGGTTTCTTCCATATTGACCAACTCAGATAAATATTATTGGAAATTAGGTTATTAATGATAAAACGTTTCTTGTGTTTCCTTCATCTACCAATAATGTAACCTATACTTTTATGTTTCATAATGTAATACTGCTAATGTTATTCTCATTGAACTAACTAACTTCACCGAATATATTAAAGATATAGAAGAAGAGATAGAAGTAAACGGTGCGTGCAAAGATGAAGTATGATTGCATAATAAAGATCATGAAAAGGATGATGATAAAGCCGGTTACTACAAGAGAATCTATCAGTTAAAATATCGTGTTCACTCTCACTCTAAAAACTTACAATTTTAACGCGGCATTTGACGACCTCGAGATTCTGCAACCGTTCGTCGCATTGACGGTCTTGGACCTTATGCTTCAGCATGCTCATTGATAGTTATTTCATTATTTTATTCTGAAATTGAGGGAACGGCCTTTAATACTCTATAAATCACAGAGATTAAATCAGTAAATTACATCACGTAGATGAAGCTGTGTGGTTTAATCAATATATTCAGATTCATTGAAAATTAATATAGATTTCTGTTTGGGTACACTTTCTCATTAACAACCTGTGCTCCTTAGAAGGGAAAACATACTCCCTCAGACTCTGTTCTATAATTATCAAAATAATAGTGATGCAGAAGCGATATATAGACTGAAAGTGAGTAGCAGAGATCAATTGTAGAAATCAGCATATCCTCTTGCATATAAAACAGTCAAGGCAAAGTTGACTGAGACATTGGAGTCAAAGTAGTATTTTGGGAGTACTTCCAGGAGTCAAAAGTTGCACTTAATTTAATCGCAAAATGATGAGTTAAGTTGCACCTACATGCAATGAAATCCATTAAGATCATTGGTCTTACAGGTAAAAAAAAGAAATGGGTGTCTAATAATCTGGATTGTTAATGTAACTGCTGAGTTCCTATAAGGCTGTTTTGCTCTAAGCATTTTTTAGCAGTAATAGAAACTGAGAAGAAAATACAAAGAGGCCTAAGGGAGTACATTGATGTTAAGATTAACTTCAATATACGTGATTGATTAGTGGCAAATATGTTAGTGCTCAGCTGTATTCGCTATTTGGCATAGCTTTTACTTATGATTGGTACTATTACCATCAGCACTCCTACGAAACGACTTCGTACCACTCTCCATCATTGACATTTTTAGGGTTGGTCATACCAAGTAAGTATCACAAGGAATTTACTCATTGCTTTATTAGATTTAGTTGCTCAAAGGATGAATAAGGAAGTTATCGTTAAAGTCTCTTTCTTCAAAAACACGTTTTTTCTTTTAGGGGGTTAGCTCAGGTTCAGAGGAAGTTATCTTTGGTGCAATTGATTTCTTAGTAAGGCAATGAAGGAAACAATAAAATATTAATAAGAAATACATTTAAAAAAAAATCAATGAAAAGGGAGACCAAAAAAATACAACACAAACATGACTAAAAAAGAAAAAGTATTAAGAAACTCATACAACAAATGTTGTTATGCAATAAAATATAAATTATCAAGACGCAAACAACAGAATGCCTGAATTTAAAAAAAAATCATTGTTCAACTGCCTGAAATTAATGAAAATAATGAATTTCTTTGTCCAGGCAATTAACTTCTTAAGTTACAAACTGTCCATTGATCTAAAGAACTGCCGGAATTACAAAAAATAAAAATGAAAATAGTTAATTTTTCCAGGAAATTTGGGTCTGGAATTAAAGAAAATTCATTGTTCAATTGCCTAGAATTAACAATAATAATGAATCTATTCGTCCAGGCAATTAATGTCTTAAGTTACAAACTGTCCATTGATCTAAAGAGCTGCCTGAATTACAAAAAATAAAAATGAAAATAGTTAATTTTTTCAGGAAATTGGGGTCTGGAAATAAAGAAAATTCATTGTTCAATTTCCTGGAATTAACAATAATAATGAATCTATTCGTCCAGGCAATTTATGTCTAAAGTTACAAACTGTCCATTGATCTAAAGAACTGCCTGAATTAAAAAAAATAAAAATAAAATTGAGGTCTGGAATTAAAGAAAATTCATTGTTCAATTGCCTGGAATTAACAATAATAATGAATCTATTCGTCCAGGTAATTAATATTTTAAGTTACAAACTGTCCAATGATCTAAAGACCTGCCTGAATTACAAAAAATAAAAATGAAAATAGTTTATTTTTTCAGGAAATTGGGGTCTGGAAATAAAGAAAATTCATTGCTCAATTGCCTGGAATTAACAAAAGTAATAAATTTATTCGTCCAGGCAATTAGCGGCTTGAGTTACAAACAGTTCATGGATCTACAGATATTATATAGGATCCACTGATAACAAGAAAGTTATTCCTGGGATAATTTAACTCATGCTCTTACATCGAACTACTATAGTTAAACCTCAAAAATCTCCATTTCTATAGGATTGACTGGAAACAAGAAAGTTATTCCTGTGATAATTTAACTTGAGTTAACCTCAAAGTCTTTATTTCTAAGATTAACTGATAATAACCGCTAATTTAACCCACATTTTTATATGGAGTTAGTGGAATTTACCTTAAAATCTCCCTTTAATTTAGGATCAGGTGATAACATAAAAAGCATCTCTAACAGTTAAAATGCTTGGACATACATGTTTTTCGTTAACAGACTTAACTCTGGGTTAAGGAATAATAAATTTTTTAGGTTGAATTATTCTTATATCTTTATATTACTTGTTTTAGCAGATATTTACATTTTTAGGTTATAAAACTGAATATTTTGGAAAAAAATATTGGATAAAAAAAGTGCTTGTTATAAGGTTGTAACATAAAAAAAGAATATTTATAAAATATCTAAAATTTTGATTCTTTAGGTTATAAAATATGAAATATACAAAAAAATATAAAAAGTATTTAAGAAACAACAATGTGAAAATTATTTGTTAATTTGTTTTTTAAAATATAAAATGTGAAGATAATTAAAACAATGAAAATAAACAATATTATGCAATTTTAGGTACGATCTATTAAAAAAATTAACGTAATATTGCAAAAAAAAATATTTACCATAGAATTTTGCCTATTGTCACTTTTTCTATTTCAAACGTATATAAAATCGAGGCCACTATATGAACCAAACCTTGTCAAAAAAATTAATACTATAATATAAGATAAATCTTATATCATAAGATAATAATTTTAAATACTTCCTACATCGTCCGCCCTTTGACCCAATAATAACCTCCATAACCTAACCAAACTTACCATTAACTATTTCCACTTTTTCACGTTAAACTACGTCCATAAAACCAAAACTAACGCGACTCAATTTAGACTTTAAATATCGAATTTTCCCTAATAACATTCACTGTTTCCATGGCTGAGAAGAGGCAACTATGAGCTTGACCTGTGAACGTGTTGCTCTGTCTTTCTCTGGCTGTAGCGTTTCGCTCTGGATCAAACCGGGAAATGCGTTGGAGTATCCAGAACCGACTGGAGAGAAAGGCCTGGACCCGCCAAACCGAAACTGGGTTATACTTTATAGACATTCAAATGCCGAAATAGTTACGGTTAAGTGGTGAAAGGAACTGGTTAGTCTGTTTGGATTTTATTGTATTGAAATTGTGGATGGTGGATATTAATAGTTACGTTTATGGTTAGGAATGATGATTTATTTCTGTGGTAAAGTAATTTTTTTAAGAATCATCTGTAGTAAATTTTTTAGCTTCTTTAGGAAAAGGCATCTTTAAGAATATTGTTAATTGTAGAATCAGAAAATATTTCACCTGAATGACCGCTTCATTCGAAATTAGTGAAAAAAAAAAAGATTTCATTGGATAGATCCAAAGACGATGAAAATTGGCAGAGCAAAGATCAAAAACGTCACTTTTAATTCAAGCCTGACAACCAGCCTTTTAAGAAGTAAAACTTGAATGAATCTCTGAATGATTTAAGTTTCAAAAGTGGAAAAAAATTTTCAGGGTTTAAGTCTTAACTACTAAATAAATTTCTCTGAGTTAAGTCTTAAGTCTGAACTACTATATCAGACTGTTTGATAAAGGAGGATCATACCATTGAAGCAAGTGGTCCAAATCTAATCAAATTTAATTTGTTTTGTTCCTAAACGTTCTTAAATTAGTGCTGCGAAAGCGGCCATTATAATATTAGATTGGAAATTCAACGCAGTTGACTAATCTCCTGATCCTAACTTCCTGCAGTACGAGTGAACTGTGTCGGGATATGGTTTGTACATTTTTCGTTCAGCCATAATCGGAATCGGTTAGCACCGTAGCGGGTTAGGGTTGGTAAATACGCCGTTCCGGATAAGGTTCGAACTTCCGCGAAATGAAGGAGTCCCGAACCGAAAATCAATTGTGTTGTGGGTCAAGAACTTCAGAGAAACTGGATCTGTTATCAAAAAAGGAGGTGGACGGCCACGGACAGCTCGGACACCCGAAAACATCGAGACTGTGAGACGCTCATTTTTACGGTCACCTAGACGTTCTGCACGAAGACACGCAGCTGCTCTTCGTTTATCTGACCGCACTGTGCGAAGAATTCTTCACAAGGATCTTCGTTTTCATCCATACAAGATGGTTCTGGCACAGGAATTATCAGAACGTGATTGGAACAATCGACGTGCTGCATGTGAAATTATGCTTCAAAATTTACCTCAGGGCGTAGTTTTTTTTAGTGACGAGGCACATTTTTACTTGTCTGGCTGGGTAAACAAGCAAAACTTTCGGTATTGGGCCGCTGATAATCCGAGAGAGATACACGAGAAGCCTCTACATAGTGAGAAAGTGACAGTTTGGTGCGCCGTGTCTGAAATGGGGATAATCGGCCCTTACTTCTTTAAAGAAGAAAATCACGCTGTTACTGTCAATTCGGAACGCTATATAGCGATGATTCACAATTTTTTCGCCCCAGCCTTTACAGGTCTCATCAATGTGCAAGATGCCTGGCTTCAGCAAGATGGAGCAATAGCTCACACATCTCGAGCTTCAATGCAAGTATTGAGAGAAATGTTCCCCGGACGTTTGCTCTCCCTGAGAGGCGATATTTCTTGGCCTGCACGCTCGCCCGACCTAACGCCCTGCGACTTCTTTCTGTTGGGTTACCTAAAAGTTGAAGTCTTCAAACATCGTCCAACGACTATTAGACAACTAAAGAGATAATTGCATAACTCTTGCAAGAAATGCTTGAGTTATGCGAAACTTCAGAAGTCGCTTGCACCAGTGCTTCGATAATGGTGGACGGCACTTGCCAGATATTCCCTCCAAAACCACATAAGACAAAAATGTTTTAGTTGTACTTTTAAAATAAAAAAATAAAATCTTTGTATTTTAAATACCATTTCTTTTATTAAGCCTTAAAAACAGGGAGACAATTATGCCGCACCCTGTATATTATAGTTACAACTTTGGTGATATGCTCTAGTTTTTTTTTAGGTTAAGGGCTCTCATCCATGCCACGTAAGGGCTTAGGCTAACGGTTTTCGAGAGTAGTGCTTAATAGTAAATCCCATGTGTCAAGTACATCGCAATTTAAAAAAATAAACAATATTTCCAATCCTGCTTCCCGTTTCCACATCACATGTACGAAACAAAGGACGCCGGGAAACGCATGCCCGGAAAAGCGTGGAAATAAGGACGCAGGGTCGATGGCAAGGCGTCGCCGATATTTTCAAATTTACTAACAATTCTAAAAACGTTTAAAATAATTTTATTAATTTATTGAAAAATGAAGTTCTAACGCGTTAGACCGACCTTGACGGCTTCAAAATTGTATTCACTTACATACATGAAAAGCGGACAATCATTCATTTTAAATGTGTTTTGTATTGTTTATTGCATGACGGTACTTTACATAACAGCAATTATATTTTTTTATTTTAAATTTATAAAACTGGTTTAATGTCTTTCAGTCATAAAATATTCCCAGTATGTAAATTATTGTGAACTCTTCTATGTGAAAAGGTCAAGAGTTACAGCAAGGTATATGCGAGATTTGGTAAATAAATTTTGCAACTAACGGTACTATATGGTACGTCCTATAAAAATGCTGTACATATTCTGTAAAGCACGTTTTATCATGTCAGGTTAAATATGACTTAAAGATTAATTAAGTTTCCAACAGAAACTAAAAATCATTTTTGTTTATCAAGCTTTTACGTCAATTCAATTTTCTATTGCGGAATTACGGGTGTATTGGTCAATTGTTAAAGAAAATATTTGTTTCCAGCCAAGGTTTCAAATTGTATTTAATTCATCTTCAGGGCTCGACGTCGTAGTTCTCTCTCGTCAAATTAAAAAAAAATACATATCACAGGGATAAAAACGTAGGAAACAGTAAAGGGAGGTTACGTAAAGAAGGGATCATAATTAAAATCTGATAAAATATATAAAATAACAAACCGGTATACTAGAGAAATTTACTATCAATAATCCTAATAAATTTAACACGTTCCTATACCTAAGTAGCCGTCTTAGAAATAAACATTTATTTTCTTAAAATTTGATAATTTAAAACATTTTTATTGTGTAAATTACTAAGTTAGCTATAGAAATGTCACAATGGTTTAATAAATGGTAGTGACATTTTTAATTAAAATTACCGTTATGTTTTATAATAAACTTAATAAAAAAAGATAGATATACAATCGGTGGATAAAAAAAGCTTATTTATACTACTAAATACTTCGTTAATTATACGTAAAAGTTAAAAAAATATATTATAATAGGAAATTTTTGAAATGACCCTAAAATAGGTGTTTAGTTAAAGTGCTTTAAGAATGTACTCGTATATAGAAAGTTTTGGAATTTTATTTTCACTGGTTGTTGAGTTATGGAGGCATTTTAAAAATAAGAAAAGAAATCGACCTCTTCAAAAAGGTTTTTTTTTTAAATCGTACATTTTTGAAAATTGCTAAAGTGGGCACCTAATGAAATTATTTTAGGAATACGTGTAGAAATTTTAACAAAAATTTTATTTTTACTGGGTTTTGAGATATGGGTATTTTGTAAAAAATACTTTTATTTCCAAAAATCATTTTTTTTCTCAAAACCTTGTCGATTTTTTGAAAAACGCTTGAATAGGTATGCAGTCAAACTATACCAGGAATAGGTGTAAAAGTTTTCAAAATTTAGGCATTTTGTGACATTTTTGAAAAACAAATCGATTTCTCATGAAATATATTTTTTCTCAAAACCCTTTTAAATTTTTGCGAAACGTTGAAATAAGTGTCTCATCAAATTATTCCAAGAATATGTGCAAATATTTTCAGAATTTTATTTTTACAAGTTTTTAGGTTATTTAGGTATTTTGTGAAATTTGTGGAAAAAAAAATGACTTTTTCAATTGTTATTTTCAAAATTTTGTACATTTTTGTAAAAATACATCTCCCGTTAAATTATATCGGGATTATGTATATGAAATTTACAAAATTTTATTTCTACTGTTTTTTTAAATATGGGCTTTTGTGAAATTTTTGGAAAAAAAAATAGACCTCTCCAATAAATGTTTTTTTTTCCAAAATTTTGTGAATTTTTTGTATAACAATGAACCAGGTATCCAGTTAAATTATCCTAAGAATACGCGTAAAAATTTTCAAAATATTATTTCTACTGGTTTTTGCGTTACGGGTATTTACGGAAATTTTGAGAAAAAAATAGATCCTATATAGATAGATAGAAAAAAAATTCTCAAAATCCTGTATACAGTGAACCCTCTCTTGAGCGGACACTCATGGGACCTTCAAAAAGTGTCCGCTCAACGGAGGTGTCCGTCCAAGGGAAAAAGGCCACACAGAAGCAAAATTAAACAGTATGTTATTTTTTTAAACAAGTTTAATATTAATTATTTAATGACAATAAGTATATAATTAGGGTTACAAAATAATTATAATTATGCAAAAAAAATAAACTTAAAAACAAACCGAAACAAAAACTTACGAAATAACAAACCGAAAATAAACTAAACTAGTACATACATACATATAAACTTTTTTGTAAGAAATAATATGTAAATATTTTGGAACACTTGTACAAATTAAGATCATTGTTGTTTATGTTTAAAATATTCTAATAAAGACGTTTGTCGATTTTTTTTGTTGAGCAAAGTATCTTGGAAATGAAGATCAAGCTTAGATAGTAAATCTAGAGCAGGTAGGTCACCCCTAGCCTGAGTGAAGCGTTTTAACTGTTGCGTCATATTAAAAGCCTGTTGATAGGTAGTCAATTCCTCTTCTGACTCATCGGATGATACCACTACTTCCTCTTGATTCAAAACCTCCAGAGGAAGGTCATCAATTTGCTCCAATATTAAATCATTGTCTACATTAAAAAATTCGTTGATATCATTATTGCTTATCATTCCAAAATTATCCTTATTCCTCAATATTTGAGCTAAGAGTGACAATGGAATGTCGTCTTCATTTTCCCAGATTTCCAGGTTTTCTGCTCTATTTTCTGAACTATTAGAGTGTGTAATGCCAGACTTAATAAAGCAATTTTGAACCGTTTTCTTTGTCACTTGGTCCCATGCAATGTTTATAAAGTAAATTGCATCTAGGACGTGTATTTTTCTGGCTAATTCTTGGGCTGATTCAGCAGTATTTATGGCTAATAAAAGTTTTTTAATAATGATTGTCCTATAAAATGTTTTAAAACTCTTAATAATGCCCTGATCTAAAGGCTGTACAATAGAAGTGCAGTTTGAAGGCAAAAAAATCAATTTAATATTTTTCAATCTTATATCCTTTGGGTGACAACACGCATTGTCGAGAAATAATAAAATTTCTCGTTTTTCACGCATCATTTTTTTATCAAATTGATTTAACCATTCGGCCATTAGTTCACCGGTCATCCAAGCTTTTTTATTCCATCTCTTTTATTCCATTCATCATAAGTAACTGGCAATTCTTTCACGTTAATATTTTTAAATGCTCTTGGTTTGGCCGTTTTTCCGATCACTAGAGGTTTTTCTTTTTGTCCCTCCATATTTACACAAAAAAAGTATAGTCAGTCTCTCTTTTGAAAATTTACCTCCAATACATCTTTCTCGCTTCAAATGTAGAGCCCTGTTTGGCACTGCTCGGAAAAATAGCCCAGTCTCATCAGCATTATAGATATTTTTGGGAGCATACTTCTTAATTATAGATGGTACTTTCTCCCAAAATGTCGTGACATTCGGCACGTGCACGTTTGCCGGGTACGAAACTTTTGCAGCCAACCTTCTGATGCACTGAAAGTTCTATACCCCAAATCATTAGCGACTTCTTTGGCTTTCGTTTTAACAATTGTACCTAAAAAGATAATAGGCACATGTAAATTATACAGTAATATGTATAATAATTGAAGTATGTTACCTGATAATGGAATATTTTTGCTTCGAGCTCTAATGAACCACTCATAGCACTGTCTGTCAATATTTCTGCCCTCTTCTCTTAGAAAGCTTCTTTTTTCATTCACATTTATATTTGAGTGGAACTTACTTAATAAAACATCCTCATTTTTAATAATCTCAGCTGCCTGTGTTTTTCCTATTCCAAACCGTTTTGCTAAGTCGCATACGCTTAGTTTGTCTTTATTAAAACATCTCAATTACGTCAACTTTTTCTTTAAGAGTTAGCACGTTTCGACGATATATGGGTTGTTACGCTAATAACGCTAGAAGATACGGTTCATCAAATGAATTAGAATTAATAAAATGCTTATTTTAATATTGATCTTAAAAGCTTTAAATTAATAAAATATTTATCTTAGTGAAGATTTTAAAGGGGGGTGTTTAATTACTTCGAAATTGTCTGGAAAAAAATCTGTTAACATAGAATTAGTATAAGACACTTTTTTGGTATTTATTAAATCGACGAAGTAAATTAAGTAGTTAATTAATAGGTAAATAAGCTCGGCTTGAAATTTAGAAAAGCCTTTTTTTCTTTTGCCTTAGATAAAATAAAGTATTTTAAACGTAAGAGATCTATTGGGTTTTCTGGGTCTTTTTTTGGCTTTTTTTGATGTCAATTAGAAATTAATAGCGGAAAAAATATTGAAAAAAAAAACATTCTTATGCACTTTTCAGGAGTGGTTTTGGTGTAGATGTTTTATTTGTTTTTATAAATGTGTAAAACCAGATACCTAGTCAAGGAAAACCGGGTATTTCCTATTAATTAATATCTTATTTATGTAGTCCCTGCCAATTGTACTAATATAAATCGGAAAAAAATGTTATAGAATAGAAAACAAATGCATTTTGCATATAGTGTGAGGCTAATTTTATGGATAAGAAAAACTCTATACTATTTCTATTTCCGGTGTTAGTTATCCGAACGTCAAAATGAGAAGTACCCAATATTAAAGTTGTAGATCCAACAAAAATCAATAAGAGTCTCACGTTTACAAAAAATCCGAGTTAAATGTAAAAAATCGATGTTTTTTGCCGTTCTTTCTTATTTTACATTTTACAACAATTGCTTCGATAAAATATTTATAATGAACTCAGAATTCAGTACCATTTCTCTTTAAAATAAAACCTCGTACTTACATCTTCATTTTCATCCACTTGCATTTAACACAATTAATAAAAGCACGTCGCGTCGGTACGATAAGAAGGAAAAACTTCCCGCAGAGAAGCTCACGACCGCGCGCCCTTTGTTTTCAAAAGCTCACAAAACGCATTTCTAAGAGGAAAAAAAGCACCCGAAAAGCCCGCGCTATAGTATACAATCGTCCATTCAATACGAATCGTTCTAACTGGGTTTGAGTTCTACTCGAGCTTTCCGTGTATCGTCGAATTGCATAGACCGGAGACCATTATAGCGGTATTCAAAGCTCGAAGTAAATCATTCTTGGAGACCGTATAGTTGTTGTTGATGATGGGCTTTCGTACACCGTTGTCGCATTTCCTGAAGGATCAGGAACACCAGGAAAAACTTTGGAAAAGGACCTAAAATAAATGATATAGTTTCATCTGTTCCAGACTCCTGGAAAGTTCTATTTTTTGGATAAATATTTTTCTTTCAACTGCCTCATCTCAAAAAAAATCGTACTTTTAGATAAGTACTTAGTAAGTCCAACGTATACTTGTACATAAGAATTGGATCTTAAAAACTATTAAAGATACAAAGTCTTGATACAAAAATCTAAATATTAATAAATCTTAGGTAACAATTTTATTTAAGTTAGTTCTCTAGTCCTTACCTAAAAGATTATTTCGATAAATGAATACGACCGCTCCGAATGAACTGAAAATATCTTGATACTGTTAAAAGGTTTATAAAAATCTTATTTATATTGTATTTTAGGTCTTTCATAGGGAAATAGTATTAAAGCGGTTTTCCAAATGGTCCAGTAATTTATTTACACACTTCACTATGAAAAAACGATCACTGACAACTATAAGAAATATCTATTTTTACCGTATCTACAACTATTTAAATTTTGCACCAATATTTCGAACTTTACTTCACGACTATCATCGGCGATTTGGGGGTCAAAAGTCCCTTTTTCGAATTTCTACCGCATCTCACCTCATAGTTACATTCTGGATCTTCTGCAAAAAATATTTTTTGGACGTGACTAGATTAATTACAGACGGGAAATATTATTTTATAGGAATCGTCTATGATTTCTGGATCTCTGAGGGACATTTATACCGATTCAGGGGTCAAATGAGCCTTTTTTGACTTTCTGCCGCGTCTTACCTTATAGTAACGTTCTGGATTTTCTGGAAAAATTACTATTCAGACGTGATTCGACCAATTAAAGACCGGAGATATCATTTCATAGCGATTGCTCGTGATTTCTGGATCTCTGAGTTACATTTATACCGATTTGGGGGTCAAATGAGCCTTTTTTGACTTCCTGTCGCGTCTTACCTTAGAGTAACGTTCTGGATGTTCTGGAAAAATTATTTTTTGGATGTGACTAGACCAATTACAGATCTGATATATTTCATAGCAATCGTTTATGATTTCTGGATCTTTGAGTAATATTTATACCGATTTGGGGGCCAAAAAATCCCTTTTTGACTTTCTACCACATCTCACCTCATAGTTACATTTTGTATCTTCTGAAAAAAATATTTTCCGAACGTAAATAGACCAATTACAGACGTGAGACATTATTTCAAAGCGATCGTCCAAAATTTCTGGATCTCTGACTGGCATTTATACCGATTTAGTGGTCAAAAAAGCCTTTTTTGACATTCTACCGCATCTCACCTTCCCGTTACATTCTGGATCTTCTAGAAAAATTATTTTTTTGAGGTGACTAGACCAAATATAGACGGGAGACATAATTTTATAGCGATCATTTATGATTTCTGGATCTCTGAGTAACATTTATACCGATATGGGGCTCAAAAAAGCCTTTTTTGACTATCTACCGCATCTCACCTTATAGTAACATTCTGTATTTTCTGGAAAAATTATTTTTCAGACTTGACTAGACCAATTACAGACGGGAGACATAATTTTGTAGCAATCGTCTATGATTTATGGATTTCTGAGTCACATTTATACCGATTTGGTGGTCAAAAGTGCCTTTTTGCAATTTTTACCTCATCTCAACTGATAGTAACATACTGAATCTTCTAAAAAAATTATTTTTTTTGACGTCCTCGCTAACTTTTGAGATGACGTGCGGTGTGCCACTTTTGGAATGGCATAGAATCAGCTGGCTTCTAGGTATTTACAATATCGTTACACTGCCCCCTCCCTAAGTTAATTTCATCCCGAAATGATTTCAAAGATGGGTGATGTCGATATCGACAGAAGGTTCCCGTCTTGCAACTGGACCTCTTGTAGAAATAACAATTAACGGTTCTCTCTAAAAAACGGCATTGAGGAGTATAACAGCACACCAGAACTACTCTACAGGCGTGCACTGTAGACCTGAAAACCACATGATGCTAATCATTTATTAGTTTAGGTTATCTAGTCCATATGCGAGCTTACGAACTATTATTCATTCCAACTTGCCAGTATCCACTTTTCGAATCCACGTGGAAAAGATCTTCGGTGCAGCCAGTGTGTCCAAAGTATCATCCTTGCGAGGAATGACTGCTAAATGGTTCTATGACCCCGTCTTGGCCATACTCTCAATAATTTTATCAGCCTCCTCTCTCTTGGCCAGTAATAGTCTTCTTTATTGATTATCTATATTGACATTGTGCTGGAGGCCTCCTTCTTTGGTCTGTCCTTGAACTCGTTCTAATTCTGATTCTAATTTTTCATAATGGCCTCCCGGTTAATGTTCATAGCCGCAACTTGTCAAAGTTTTGCTGAAACTGCAAAGCAGTGTCCTAACCCCGTACCCTTCTTTAACAGCATAGGATAATGATTGCTATTCATTACCCTCACAGGAATACTCCATGCAGTATGTACAAGGGTCTTTTCGAGTGCTATCCCTCGACCAACAGCCTCGTCATGTATTGTAGGTTCGAACACTACTTCACCGTCCGTATCAAATTCTAGGGCCCATGTTAATACATCTACTAGCCAAGTGGATGTGATAGTAGTAAGGCAGGAATGCTTGGACTGCCAAACGATCCATGATCCTTTCCTGGACATGATGTTCCAGGTGTAACTAGCCATAACGCATCTCCAAATGCCTTACCAGGTGGTCGTACATTTCTTGTTCTTGTGGGGACATTCTTTGCAGGACGGCAGCAGCATCTCGTCTCAAGACCAATATAAGGGCAGTGGCCTTCTCCCTGGATGATCAATTTTTTGATTCAATTTACTTTTGCAGCCTCTTCAAACTGACGCTGATAAAAAGCAGCTCACTGTTAGTGTAACGTCCAATATATTGCAATTTTGTGCTTAACTTCCTGAAGCCTATCATCCATTAATAAAAGAATTTTTTCGTCTAATTTCTTTTTGTTTCCCAAAATCTTTTCCTCCAACGTGACTTAATTCTCTCTTTGCTTTTCCCCAAGTTTAGTTTTTACATGGGTGAGTGTGGCAGAGTGCAGTGTTTTCTTCTATTTTTGTAAAATTTTCTTTTAGTTTTTCAGTATTTTTTTAGCAATTTATCTTCCAAGTTGGCAAAATTTTGTTGCAACTTCACTTCCAGATTTTCGGAATTTTCTAGCAATTTAGCTTCCCAACCTTGCAACATTTGACCGATATCGCTTTTAGCAGCAAAAAAAAGTAATGCGTTATGAAGCCGCTCCTGCACGTCCGCTTTAGTCTCTGTCATATCGCAGTCCCTTGCCTCTAGCTCCCTTTTCAGCTAAGCGACTTTTAAATCTAACAGCTTTAGCACTTTTACACACATTAGTCCGATTTATTTTAGTCCACTATCATTAATTTTTACCAAGAGCCAGTTGACTGACGTTTAATTCACACCCTACACCAATGTAGCGTTTTTCCCATTCGTTAGGTGTGAATTAAAAGAAACGAAAATGGCCAACTATAATTTTTTTACACAACTTCTCTACAAACGATCACTCACGACTGCTAAAGATATTTATTTTTATTGTATTTAAATGTCGCGCCAATATTTAGAATTTTACTTTACTGATCTGACAACTGACCACTTTTGGCGATGCGGCCCTTTATATACTCGGCCGAACGCAATTCTGGAGAATTCTTGCCGACCTTGGATATGTCGTGCGGTGGCGACTTGTGTCATTCCGGAATGATGGTAAATCAGCTGGTTTCTCGGTGTTACATTATACATGCCTGGCAAATATCCTTCTTGAGTGCATGCTAAGAGAGAACGTCAATATATTCGATAGCTCTTCAGACGGGAAATGCAATGCGTTTTTACGTTCGATTTGGCTCAGCTTGTAGTTAGTTAGCAGAGGGGAGTCAGTTCTCTCTTTAACTTGTGGCTGAGACTCATCAGCACATGTATGAAGCTTGTATGTTAAAAATCGGAATCGTATGTCGGCCATCTTGCTTGGTAAAATTGACAGGGAGCTGACAGACAGTTGTTAACATTGACTGATCATTTGTTTACTATTTCTAATTTGAGTTTTATTACTATTATGTTTTTGTATTATCACTCTTCATTCTTTAATAAAATCAAATTCAGTTGATTTCAATGAAGAAGTTTCACTTTTCAAGTATTTAATTTTAACTTGATTATTATAAATACATACTACAAAATGTCTGGCCTCTCATTTTCTATTCAACAATTAAAAATTGATTAATCATTTTAAGTAATTTTATTTCAGGAAAATTTAATAATAAATGTATTAAAGAAAAACATTGTTTTATTTCCATTTCTCCAATTGGTGATATGTCGTACACTATTGTTACTTACTAATTTACTGCAATAATCACTGTCGTAGAATATTGCAGTAAATTTACTCATTTAGATATGGAAAATAAAGCTGAAAAGTTTTATTTTTGTTCAGATCAATATCTGATGCTAACACCTAATCAAAAAGGCTCTTTTCTCTATGAGTAACCTTTTTGAGTAGGCGTTTGCTTAAGATATTACGATTAACTAATAAGATTGTCAGATTTAATTAAAATTTGATTTCCCGCCTTAATTTGGCCACGCCTTTTACCATTTTGATTGGTCCAATTAGGCACGATAATCAGTCAAGTTAGTTGCAACAGTTTCCGTTGCCAAGCGAGAGGACGCTACCGGATTTGTCAGAAGAATTTCTATCAGTTCTTATGCAACCACCACTTCTCTATATATTTGTGTTCTGTGAGTGCAAACATTGATTCGTGCATGTGAAATGCATATCACAGAATTGTATACGCATGACCATACATAAATTACCCATAAGAAAATCATTATTTATTTCATTTGGTTGCAAAGGTTTTTGACGTGGATAATTTAAATCGCCATACCGGGAAAATTAAATTATCGATCCGAACATTGTTGAACAAAAAAATTAAATCATTAGTGACAGATTTTGAGCCAACATGGGACATGATGCGATTTAGCGGGACATTTGAAAATTGACATATTCTAAATTTAATATTCCTCTCGTACAAACTCGTTCACCATTTCGCATAAATAGCACTCTAAACCGAAATACAAAAATCAATACTTTAAAACGAGACGAAAACAAAGAAAACCTACTGCCGTTCAGCAGGAATGAGCTGGCAACGTGGCGATAGAGTTTTACGCAACAATCTGTTTACATCACGTGATCGTCGTATCCCCCCCCCGTCATAACACAAGGGAAGACGGCGTGGCGGCAGGAGTAAGGAGGGAGAATTCCCGACGCCCTCACCCTCTTTTATTTTCAGGATCGAGTTTGAGATTTATGGGGGAAATATGGGACTCGATTAAATTTCGGCAGGGTATCTTGAGTCGGGATGCTGCATGGAATAAATAATTAAAATAGTGACTCATTTTGGAGGATTTTTTAGTATCAGTGACTCAAATGATGGATTCACGATTGTGGCAACAGAAACTAGCGAAATTGTTCCGAGCTGTCTACATTTTGGTAGTTTTGATAAAGAACTTCCACAGGAAACAAAGTTTCTGAAAAAAATGCTTCTGGATGCGTCTTGTGTTCCCCGAATCCAGAAGGATCTTTCCAAAAAAATTGACAGTTTTTGCATATCTTGGGAGACGTAAATTCATTATTGTGCCAGGAAGTTGATCCCATCAATCCTTATACATGTTTAATACGCGAACTTAAAGAATTACCGCTAAGACTTCTACTGTGGATGGTTTTTTGACGTTATTCTGTTAAAAACTTCCATTTTCTTGTTACTGAGCATTTATGCTACTAATTAACAAACCAGATTCATAACTTTCTTTAATTTATCTCGATCGTCTGGGAATTATCTTTTTTTTTATGGCGTATGGTCATGGCTTCTGTGCTAATGAAATCACTTCATCATTTTCACTTTTTTCTCTATCATTTCCATGCTGGATAACTTCTATGCCCTCAGAAGAATGTCAGGAAGATATTTCGTATGCCTTCAGATTCCTGGAATAAAATGTAAAACTTTTCCAAACCTCTGGAATACATTACTTTTAACGATCCAGAAAATATAAATAACATGAAAATGCCTGGAATTAAATTCAAAATTAGGCATCCGGCGTTTCGCTTATTATAAAATCATCAACTTAATGCAAAAACGGTTCCTAATAATAATGAAAAAGTAATGGTATTCTCACAGAAGCTTTATTTGAACACATCAATTTAAATCACCCAGTCTGTACATTGCAGGAGTTCCAAGCATCGCAAACCTGCACCTACTTGCATATCAAAACCTTTTGATTGATTTCCTTGGACAATTAATTGGACTCTATTTATTAAGACCTTTCAAAGGCTTTTGATACTGCACGAGGTTTCCCTTAAGAACTTGGAGTCATATACGGTATGTCTCCATTGGTGCAGTTTCAAATATAATACTAAGCATCTTTCCCTCAAAAAATTGGACTTTTTGAAATAATTCAGTAAATATAATATTCCCCATCAGTAAAATTTCTTACACTGATGTCTTACTGCCTGTAAGGAAAATTTCAGCTACATTGCAGAATAAAATCACTTCTTTTAGGAAAAAATTCTTCAAAGAGGAAAACCTTCTCTCTCTTCCAGACAATTGAAGTCTTCTTTATTTCTTTCAAGTGTAAGAAGTCAGTTTTTCTTAGAAAATTAGACTTCAACTGCCTGTAAGAAATAGTCACTTCTTCCAGGTAAAAATCCTTTAACTCTTAGCGGCACCTAATTTAGTTGGTAAAAAAATACCTAGTGGAGCCAAAATATTTTTTTTATGAATTTTTATATTTTTTGTAAAATTGTAGTAATTTAATACATTAGTAATAATAAAAAAAATAAAAAATGAAAATCTGCCAATCAGTTTTTTGTTAAATTTTAATAATTCGGTGGATCATATTGTGGACCACAAAATAAAAAAACTTGAGTAAGATAACAAATTTATTTAAAAACTCATACAAACTTGGGTACAAAAAATTACGTTGCAAACACTCTTATGTTTTCCCAAGCACAAAGGGACTTTACATATGGAACATACCCAATCCGTCCTTACTGCTACCTTAGTGCTACAAAGCGCGCATCTTCTTCTGGTCTCCTTGTAGGTTGATGAGCAGATGACTGCTGTCTTATCTCTAAGGGTACGTAAGGTTTGTATTTTTTTATTTCAACATCTGATGGTGCAACAAATTTTTCTTTCGATTTAAAAGCGTTTCTTAAATCGTTTATGACACTTCGTCTAAAATCTTTAGCAGACATTTTTGGTAACTCCAACCTATTATAAATAATATTGGAATTTACAATTGATGCATGAAATAAGTAAAAAAATATTCGATGCCACCACTTTTTACTGCGACGGTCAATCTCGTAGTTATTCATATTAGAATAATTGTAAACGATTATAGATTGTAGACATGGAATTTCAGTAATTTGTCCACTTCTTTCTTTTCTTTTTACTGTTCCTACATCTTCTGGCCGATGAAATTTGATAACATGTGAACACGTCGACGGTCTTTCCATTTTGCAGCTAACAATCCGGTACTGCTTGCAAACCATTGCACATCACCGCGTTTCAAATTCTTGTCTGGTTTAAATTTTGGCATATGACGACGATTAACATTTACGGTTCCAACAGCATGGATTTTTCTTTCTTTCAATTGTTGAAATAGATCGACGCTAGTAAAAAAATTATCAACATATAACACATGGTCTTTATTTTCTAAGTGTTTTATCAAATTTGTAACGACTCTTGAACCAAGGCACTTTTCTATCTCAGTAGGTGATTTTCCAGTGTACAAATCAAATTTTAGGCAATAACCAGATTTATCAGCTAACATCCACATCTTATACCCCTTTTTGATTGTTTTTTTTTGGCATGTACTTCTTAAGGCTACTACGACCCTTAAATTTAATCATTGACTCATCAACTACAACTACTTGATTAGGAATTAGGCATTTTTCAAAGTTATAAGTCAACAGTTCTAGCATAGGGCGAATTTTATAGAGCTTATCATAGTCTGGGGAAGATTTTGGAGGTATCAGAGAATTATTATTAAGATGGAGATGACTCAAGAGCCATCCAAATCTTTTTCGGGTCATTACTGAGCTGATAAAAGCATCATGCAATTCGGGAGCAGTTGACCAATAATCCTTATAGCTGGGACTACGTTTGATATCCATTAACAAATTTATGCCCAGAAAAGCATTAATTTCACACTGATTTGTAGAAACATAGCTTTTTCCAGTTGAAAGTTTTTCTTGCTCGGCATAAAGATTTGTTTGAAACACTTAAGTATCAATAAATTCCTTAGTAATAAACAGTTCAAAAATCATCTTCTTCCATATCTGTAATAACTGTAGGAACTAAAGTTTCGTCCTCTATATCGGATGAGTCCATATCAATTTCTGACTCAGACCCCGAAGGCAGTGTATCGACATAAAATGTGTCGATTTGTGTGTTGACTTCATCGTAAGTCAAACCTCCTACCGTCTTAAATGGCAATAGGTCCACACCTGCAAGAAAATATTGTATAGGTATTTTATAATTAGTGAAACTCAATATTCTAAGTGGAGCGGTGGTAGTAAAAAAGGACCACATAAAAACAATATTTTTTTTACAACATACTAATAAATATATGTAAATTAAATATCTATACTTACTGGAATGATGTAAGCTATCACTTTTTGCAGGATCTAATAGTATTTATCAATTTAGACACAAATAACTAACTTTTGTTTATTTTAACCTCAAATTTAATTCGTAACAGGTGTTTCATCAATGCTGCTATCCACCGAATAAGAAATCTAACCGCCAAAGTAAAAAAAAAAAAGTTAAAATGTCCACGGAGCGAGCTCCAATAGGTGGTTTAAATTTTGTGCTTCGGCAGCGCATTGCAAAGCAACATCAAAATATGGTCTATTTTTTGAACCACCATTAGTCAGGGTGGTTTAAATTTTCGACCATATATACTTAAAGAGTTAAAAAAAGCATTTTTTTGTTTCTTCCAGGAAGTACTAAAGATAAGGTTTTAATATGAAACTAGACTTCATCTGCCTCTAAGAAATATTTCAGTTTGACCTCCTTCAAATATAACAAATATAAGTCAGGCTTTTGTGAGAAATTATATTTTAAATGCCTGTAAGGAACATTTCAGGCTAATTTCTGGATTCAATCAAAATTTTCAAATTCGTGGACTCAAGTGAGGCCGTAATCGACCTTTGGTTCAGCATGTAGCTGATCAGCCGGATCAGCTCTACTAGGGAGTGCTGTTTCTCTTGCGAGAAAATCTGCGTTGTCGAAGGTGCCCTCAATATCCATAATTACTTTTCAATATCCCGAACTATTTTGTGCAATGCCCCAATAGTTGATTTGCGACTTCTGATGGGCGATATGGAGTCCATGCAACGGTCTGATGGAGAGCATCTCCATCCTGAGGTACTAGTCCAATAATTTCGGCATTGCCTGTAACATTGAAGAGGATAGACTAATTGGCCTGTAGGACTTGAGAGATTCCCGCCCTTGGGTATGAATATGACTCCTACCGCCCTCCGAATCCTTGCAATATAGCATTGGGATTGCTCGGCTTGTTCGGAAGATGTTGACCATCTCTTGTGTCAGTGCAGGAAAAATGCCATAAGGTCTGAAAAACATTTGCATAGAAATATTTCAGGCAAATTTCTAGCTGAAGTATCCTTTTCCAGTCAAAAACCATTCAAAGAGGAAACTGATTTCTCTCTTCCAGGCAGTTGAAGTCTTTTTTGTGATAAGAAGTTGGACCTTAACTGACTATAAAGAACATTGCAGGTATATTTCAAGTTAAAGTACACCGTTCCACGCAAAACTCTTTCAAAGAAATAAGTCTTTTATCTCTTCCAGGCCATTGTTAATTTAGATTTTTTTAGAGATTTAAGATCTCACCTGATGTGATATACTTCTCTGCTATTGCCTTTCTCATTACTCCGTTCGAAACCAGCTTAGCATGGAAAATCACAGCAGAACATTTAACATAACTGAGGCAAAATGATTAAGACCAATTAGTCTGACGTCATTTCTGTTAAAAAGCATGGATAGAAGATGGAAAAATTAGACTATGCATAGAGAATGAAGAAACGATGACTATTAAGCACCAGGTTGGTAATTTCTAGATCTCTTTAAAGACTCTTCAATAGGTCGGACCTGATGAAGGAAATTTAGTCGAGTAAAGTGTAATCGACTCACTTTGTATTAACCTTGTAAATTTTTCTTCACTTTTTTTTTATTTAATAAATCCATTTGAGTGAAGTCATCTGCACCTCAGTATACATAAAACCAATGTCTTTGGGCATTTAAAAATAAATTTACTCCCTTTATCTTACCGAACACTCCATCGATTAAAGAGGATTCCAGCTCAACACCTAATTAAGTCTAATTCTATTTTTAGTTTTCGATTTCCATATGTGAAAGAAAAGCTCTCAAACTTTCTTTGGGATACATTTTATTGTTGATATTTTTATACTTGGCGTGATCAGTTTACAATGTAATATAACGTAATATAAAGTCTATATAATAATAATTGGTAATTTGTACATTAAATAACTTTCTTAACAATAATACGTACAACAAAATATAATATGGCACAGATAAATATTTATTACTAAAAAGGGAAAAGAATAATAATGATACGGATACTCTATGAACTTGAACGGAATCTATTTAGGTTCAGGTTTCGTGTAAAATGGAATTATTAGTCACAGCTGAAGGATTATGTTACCAAGAAAGATCGGAGATATTTGTTATATGATATGGTATAAGCCCGATTTCGAATATTAACTTAAATAATTAATATTATAATAACACATATACAGGATGCAGAATTTAGGTTTTTTCTCAGACTACTGACTTACAAACACGGGCCTGTTTTTTTTTTTAATAAATTATATATTACACTTATCAGCATAAGAAAAAGGCAATTTAAAATAGAGATATACCCATCTCCGTCTCACTTATTAAAGAAATTGCGAGGACAAAAGATTTATTTATAATTATCATTAAAAAAAAATAAAAATCAAAGTTCAAAATAAAATTTAAAGTAGAAATTTGCCGCTTTTTTACTGGATAACGAGTTTGACAGAGATAAACTTATGGCAGAAATAATGTGTCAAAGAATTAAGGTGCTTAGTGGACCTAATGATACCAATAAATTTAATTAAAAAAAATCCAGAGCCGTATTTAAAATATATTTTTTTTAAATAAAATTTCGGTTTCCGAATATAACCGAAGTCTTCTAAATTGGAATTTGCCTTGTGCAGGGTGGAATTAAGGATATTTTATACAGAATGACTCAAATTCAAGCATTTTTATTGAAGTCCTGGAAATTGTAATAAATCCAGGGTTAATTTAAACTTAAAGTGGCGCTTTAAAAAAAGATATATAAATTTTTCTTAAATACGGCCCTGCATTCCTAACACGTCAAATAGACTTCAAAAATTATGAGTTTTTATAAAAAAATTTATTTAAATAATGATTAACTTATATCTGTCTGGCGCATGATTTGTACCATAAGTTCATCTCTGTCGTGCTCATTGTGCATAAACAATATTTGTTTCTCTATAATGCTTAAGGAAACCAAATTAAAAAGTATATAAAAAATCCAGGACTGTATTTGGAAAATTGTTATTTTTTAAATAAGACCATGCATTTCTTTAGACATGTATTTAAAAATTATTTTATAAAAAAAACCTTATTTAAATCATGGTCTTGCTTATCATGCTCCATGCAAGTAATCCAAGTATACGCCCCTACAAGCTCCTCTCCAGACCAAGAAGTCGAACAATTTTATGAAGACATTGAGACAGCTCAAAGGTCGGAAAACGCAGTTTCAAATCATTATGGGAGATTTTATGGACGATCCACCAAATATAGGATCATATAGTATAGGAAACCGAAACGACAGAGGAGAAATGCTACTAGAATACCTCCAACATCAAAATCTATACTGTTTGAACACCTTTTACAAAAAACCCCCCCAGAGAAAGTGGACTTGGAGAAGCCCGGACGGACAAATAAAAAACGAAATAGACTATATAATTTCCAACAGACGAGACATATGCCAAGATGTGTCTGTCTTAAACTCTTTCGATACGGGCAGCGACCACCGATTGGTCCGAACAAGATTGCTAATCAACACTAAAGCTGAAAGGAAAAAGATGGTTCAAAAAGGAAACTATCCAACCACTGAAACATTAATGTCAAAGGTAGACGAATACCAAACTATTCTAGAAACCAAACTGCACAACTTAAATTACCTGAAAAAAATGGAACTGGACGAGCTATCAACAACCATAACGAGCAGTATCCAGGTAGCAACAAAGAAAATTTGCTGTAAGTACAAGGTAAAAAAACCATCCAAACTAAGCCCAAACACACTGAAAAGAACTGCCAGAGACTCAAATGAATACAGGAAGATATGTAAAACAATAAACAAAGAATGTCGAAAAGACCTAAGATCTCATAATAATCAGCTAATAGAAAGAGCTATTGAAAAAAACTGAAACATGAAAGTACTCAGGTCAAATATGTCTGGAGAAAGGAAAACACTTTTTAAAATAAAAAATAAAAATGGGGAAACGGTTACAGATAGACAAGGTGTAATAAATGTCATTCAAGATTTCTACAAGGACTTGTATACATCAACCCTGCCTAAACCAAACATCGCCTGGCAAGAAATTCGGAACGTTGGATCCGAAGATATACCAGAAGTAAACAGAAGCGAACTAAGAAAGACCCTGAAACAAATGAAAAATAGGAAAGCACCTGGAGAAGACCGCGTTACCGCTGAGATGCTAAAAATGGGAGGAGCAGCGCTTGAGCATGTCCTTTGTCTCCTTTTAAACAAATGTATTAGCGAAGAGAAAATACCGGAATCTTGGCAAAATGCCGAGGTTGTTTTAATCTTCAAAAAAAGGGACAACACCAATATTGCAAACTATCGACCGATCAGTCTTTTTTCACACTTGTACAAGCTTCTCACAAAAGTTTTGACCAACCGGCTGACAAATAAACTTGACTTCTATCAACCAGTCGAGCAAGCAGGATTCAGGAAGGAATTTAGTACAAATGACTAATAGAGAAATGCTCCGTGTATAACATAACTCTGCACATGGCGTTCGTCTATTACGAAAAGGCGTTCGATTCTGTCGAGACCTGGGCTGTCCTGAACGCAATGGACGAGGCAAGAATTGACACAAGATACTCCAAACTTATAAAACACATCTACGACACTACAAGTGACCATCAACGAAGAAGCATCAACAAATAAGATCAAAATAGAAAAGGGGGTCCGCCAAGGAGATACCATATCCCCTAAGCTCTTCACGATGGCACTGGAAAGCTCGCTTAAAAAGCTGCAATGGCGAAATAAAGGTATCAACGTAGATGGAGCTCGACTAAGTCACCTTCGATTTGCTGATGATATTGTTGTGATTAGTGATGACATCAACGAGCTAAAAGATATGTTGGAAGAACTGCAAGAAACATCAAAACAAATCGGACTCAAGATGAATCTAAACAAAACCAAAATAATGACCAACGAACAAACAGTAATAACTATAGAAGGCCACGCTCTCGAAAACGTCGAGGAATACATATACCTGGGCCACGCTGTCAGACTGGGAAAACAAAACCAAACAGCCGAAATATCCCGGGGAACAAGACTTAGCTGGGCAGCATTCGGAAGACTAGGATACATTTTAAAATCCCAAAGCATCCCAATTAATCTTAAGCGGAAAGTCTACGAGGCTTGCATATTACCCGTTACAACGTATGGACTCGAGACGATGACACTACCAAAGAGGAGCGCAGAAGGACTCAGAACAACCCAAAGAGCCATGGAGCGCGCCATGCTGGGAACTAGCTTAAGAGACCACATTAGAAACGATGAGATTCGAAGAAGGACAAAGGTAACGGATGTTATGAGAAGAGTAGCCGAACTAAAATGGAGATGGGCAGGTCACGTTGCAAGGCAAGACCCAAATTAGATGGACTAACAAAATCATGCAATGGCGCCCAAGAGCCACAAAAAGAAATGCGGGAAGACCACCAACGCGGTGGCGGGACGACATCCAACGAATAGCAGGGAGAAACTGGCTCCAAACTGCCCTAGATAGACAAACATGGAAAGCACTGGAAGAGGCCATACATTCAGGATACAGGCTAGAGAAAATCGTATCTTTGTCTGACACATGAGCTATAGGTTTGTCTCTCTTTTTTATGCTCATTGTGTTGTAAATATTTTTTTTATAATGTTTAAGAACATCGAATTGAAAAAAATGTAAAGAAACCAGGACTGCATTTAAAAAATTGTTGTTTTATAAATACGGTCCTGCATTATTTTACGGATGAAATACATAGTAAAAAATGTTTTACTTAAAAAATCTTATTTTAAGAATGATATGCCCATCTCTGTCTGACGCATGGCTATTCTAGTTCTATAATGCTCAAGAAAAAATCCAGGACTGTATTTAAAAAATTACCAATAATGCAGTTCAATTCAAATGTAATGCTGAATATAACATTTGTATTTTTTTAATAAGCATAAATATTAATTTGCCCTTCTACGCTCTCACTTCTGCATAACGAGCCAGATAAAGAAAAGACAGAGATCGGTACAGCTTCATTTAGTTTTTAATTTTTTGAGTTTGGTAAACAATGCAGGGGCGTATTTAAAAAATAATAATAAAAATTAATCATCTGCATTTCAATGAAATAAACCTATTTTGTAGTAAATGAATTAGTTTAAAAAATTATGTGTTTCTATATTAAAATGCAATTTAACTATATGCCATCACTGTGTCGCACATGATTCTCCCTATTAAACTCGCTGTGTTCATAATAAATAAAACATAATTATTTTTTTATTACAATAAGGTAAATAGAGACATACTTAAGTCAAAACCGATGTGTGAGGCAGAGATATGTTTGAGAATAAGAATTGAGGATGGTTTCTGGAAGACGAAACATTGGATTTTCAAACGAGTTTGAGTCACCCTGTATAATAACAAGAGTTCCAGAAAATTCACTTAATATATACGTCATTAAACTGGCCAACAAAGTTTCGAACGTTAATTTCTCATCATCTGGGAAAGATGTAAAATTTTTCAATAAAATACAATGCTTTCAATGAACTTTAGGGCCCTGATGATGAAATATCATGTTCAAAACGTCGTTGATCAGTATGGTTGATCCGCTACTAATTTATTATCAGACTTGCGCATTGACATCACTAACATATGGGGGTTATCGAGATATATAATATTGCTAAGCGTACACGTAATAAAATATTACAAAATAAAACACAACGAACTATAATAATAATAATAATAAGCTAAAATTTAACAATAAAATATTTAATAAATATGCTTAGTTTATAAATTAAACCTATAACTAATCCTTAAGGTAATATTGTGTGAACAAATACGAACTATATTTTTTTTTGATTTGTATGTAAAAATAATATATAGTTTATTATCTTGATTGTGTATGTAAAATTGGGAGGAAAAGTACCTACTTTATTGATTTTTCTGATCCTGGAATCTACAAAGTCCAAATAGTATGTATTTGTCATTAAATTAATTTTTATTTGCTCAACCCTGTATATTTTTGAGCAATGGTACCTGAAAAAGTGTTTTTTATTAATTTTTTTTTTCAAATTTAATATACAGTCAGAAAGGTGCTAGAGATAAAAGATTAGTAGAAACTTCGCTTACCAACAATTAAAAAAAACACTTTTTTTCGATACTGGAAACATAAAATTGCGCAACATTTTAGTAGCGTTGTGCAACTGACCATGACAATTATGAATTTGTAAAACAGGTATTTCCAAGCATTTAAATAATTTAATTAAAAAACAGGGTTGTATTAAAAAAAAATGTTTTTATATGTTATTTAATATTTTTTTACAAAGTTTCTGTTTTCCCATTATTCAAAGAAATTTGTACAAAATTGCGCTACATTGTGGCAATTTTTTACAATCGATCATAAACAAATATTCGTCTCATAAAGTACAAACATTGTTTACTAAAAAATTGATTAAAAAAAAGCCGTATTAAAAAAAGATTTCAATATTTTTTTTAAATGTTGCAAACATTGTTCTTTAATAAATTCCTGTAAAATTTTATTCCTTTTTAATCGAAGAATTTAGCATAAAATCGCGCAACATTGTCGCATCGTTACAAAAAAAAATCGTTCTATAAAGTAGATACTTTTAAAATATTTGCCATAAAACAGCTAATTATTAACTATTTGTACTGTATGTCTACCTATATTATTTGATAATTCCCTAGTCTAAAACAGTTATAAAAAAGCGTATAAAAATGTAAAAAATACTCTAATCCAGTTGTTTGTTTTTTATTAATAAATATTGGAGTATTCCATTTATCCTAAAATACTTATATGATTGTTATTATATAGTGCTTGTAGATAATAATGGCATATGTAAATATTTGCTTGCCTAGAGTCCTATATAGTATAGGAGACTTGCATATATATAATAAGTGGTCTTATAATAATTAAAAAATGTATAATAGAGCTTGTTGTCTCTTTTTTATTCTATATTGCACACGTGTGACTAGGACAACTGATCTATCAGCTAGAACTTAAAAATAAGGGTCCATATACTCGCCAACTAAGACGAAAATTTTCCTTTATTCGAAATGCTTGTTCATACGATTCATATATTCAATAGATCAAAATAGAGCGTACAAATTATTTTTAATAAATGTGCACAAATGAGTATGGTATACTATTATAAGTATAACTTGAAATATTTGAGCAAAAAAGGTGTTTAGCATGTCAAATGTACATTATATTTGGAAAATTATAGTTGTGTGCAACTTTACGTCACAAGTTGAAAACAAAACGATAGCGTTTCTCCGACGCCAGTGAGGAAGCATTGTTGTTCTCTTTTTAACTTTATATTAACGATTTGTCTATATTTTTCTCTGGCATGTTATTGCATGCGTATTTCAGCACTCACAAAAGAGAAATATGTTTAAACAGCTTCCAGTAAAATTTATCTCAAGACAAGTCTACTCCAACTACATATAAGTAGGTTTCATTTTATAGGCCCTTTTCCAAATCTCACACAAGCAAACGGTGGAATGAAACCGATAAAAAATCGCCAATGGCATGGACACGTGAGTTATGATGGTCCAAGCCCAAAGTCCATAAAAATGAAGCTGTATGGGATGCGATTCGGCTCTGGACTTCTCCAGAGTGTTAATAGCCCACATGGCCAAGTTGGTCACAAGTAAAAACGTGACGATTTCCCTTCCAGGTTTTTTCCTGATTTGGTCTGGAGTGGCGCAGCTTCGTCTGGAGGCATCCAGTATAAAAATCGTTTGGCAAGTGGTCTGTAGCAGCGAAGCCACAGCCGTGACTAAGACTAAGACGGTATTTTTTTGAATAGTGAACTGACCTCCGATGATTGTGAAGGTGCTGTAAATATACATGCCAGTCTGAGCACCAACCAATAAAATATTATCAAGCTGTAGATTCTTGGTGCCGTCGTACTTCAGTTGTCGGACTTGCCACATGCCTATGACCGACGCAAGCGTGGTTAAACCATACAAAGTCAACTCGCAAATGTTCACCTCGATCACGGCAAGGCCGACAAACTCCGAGCGTGAAATCAACACAAAAAATAAAATTAACGAAATAATCGTTAAGACCAGCAGTAAAATACCGACGAACAACCCTTTGTGGGCCCTCGCACAGTCCACGGAATAATGATGGGGACTTTTCTTGTAAGCACTTAGATCCGTTCGGTTTTTTAAAGTTTGACTTCCGGAGTTTGGTAGCTTCGATATGCTCCTCCACATGACGTAGAGAATGGCGGCACATATTAAACTGTACTCGATTGTGCAGGGAAACAAAAAGGGCGAGGCGTCTTGTACTAAGGACCCAATTATGTTCGTGCGTCGGCATTCGTAGAGGTGATGAGGACCCTTAAGTCCCCTCGCTACGATGTGATGACCGTGTGCCTCCGGGGGATGTTCGCTTGTGACTAATGGAAGACTAAAACAAAGAAAAAAAAAGGTGAGTGCTTTCTTTCATAAAATAAATCTCTTTTCTCAGTTAAGATCAGAGTTACTCGATGGTAATCACTGGCGAGATGTGAAGAACGAAATTTTGAAAACAGATATAAATATATTATTTGATCTAGGCCAAGAACATTTTTTTAATAGTTATGTGAAACCTGGACATTGCTTTGCATCTAAACAGCATTAAGACTGCTGATCGCATTGCAGAACGCGCAATTGGTTCTGAATCTTCGACATCGAAGCCTTCAGTCCCTGTAGACTCCGACATAAAGCAATCCATGAACAAATTTAAAAAAAAACAAAACTTTCCGGTCGTTAAAAGCCTATTGATTCTTAATTGTCTTAATATTGCTGATCGTCCTAGTGGTCAATTTGTCACTGGTCTGGCTTTTGGATATTTCGCTTCCTCCTGCTTAACCTAATATCAAGAGAAATCTCTCATGTGTAAGTTTATTTGCTGCAAATCACACTAGAATCGACATCTTTGGGGAACTTGGTCTAAAGCGTCCAATACACTAGAATTTCGTTGTAGCTACTGTTGCTTATCCCATTTTTAGTGCAGATCATGAATTAACGGTGGATTCCAAGAAAAAATTCATCACTGAATCGATACAGTCCGAAGCAGTTTACAGATCGACTGCTTATCAGTTAAATAAATAAATACTTTCATTTCCGACTCCAAATTTTTTGAATTTTTTCTCGAATTCTTAGAATTAACAGGCGCTACTTCTTGAGGCTCCTCAAGAGGCAATTCTAGTTCAGGCAGATTTTGTGCCCCCCTTCTTCCAGTCCTTGGACAAGTCCTATGTATCCCACATCTCACCTGCATAATTTTATAGTCAATTTGTCTGGATTTTTTTTTCTTCTTAGATCTGCATTTACAATCAGATCTCTGGACCTCCGGCTGATGTTGTTTTTGGTTTTTTTTGATCTATGAAACATGAGGCAATCTTTCATCGTTATGTTAACCAACAGACTGTGATACCCCCTCGATCAGTAAAAGTGACTTACCCAAAAGCCAACGTCATTCGTACATTAATTTCAAAGTCAAAAGCCACGAACTTACTGTTGACGTCACGAGATTTAGGGCTGCGCGTGAAAATCTGACATATTTTATGCTCTTATGAATTGGATGTGAGGTCAAATAAAACTCGGGTTTTAAATTTTAATAATGCCGATATTTCGGCTTATATTAGGCCATCCTCAGGGAGATAAAAAGTAAAAACCTTTTGTCCTTAAACATTATACAGGGTGTTCATTTGAAAACTTCCCACCACGGATTTATCAAAAACCACTGTTTAAAAAAAAAAACGCCGAAATACGTCAAAAGGTTTGTCAAGGGGGACAACTTTCTAACCTAAAATTACTTCACCCCCTTTCACCCTCTGCCCCCCAGGGTCATCCCCTTAAAAATTTTAAATGGCAAGGGGTATCGAGTAATAGCTTGTTTAAAAGGTCTTTCGAAGTCTTTCATTTTGACGTTTGATTTTTTTAAATGAGTCGATTCGTTTTCGAGAAAATTAGAAAAATCTTTGTTTATCTTAATCCTGGGCGAACTGTATTTATTGTTATACCTGCTTAGTTATTTATAGATGCTAAGAAAAATAAGGAATTTTCGTATTTTGTCGGATAACTCCGGAAGTATCGGGAATTTTAAAATTTTTTAACCGTCATTTCATTAAGCTCCAAATTGCGCAACTTTGCCTCCATTTAACCGACCCTGTAACTCTTACGGTTTCCGAGATTCCAATGGTCACCCTCGAATTTGAGACACCCTGTACAAACTGATTACCTATGGATTAACCTTTAAAATCACGAGATAAAAATGTTATGACATTCAAACTGATGGGGAAATAATTTTTTTCTGGTTACCATAAACTTGAAAATTCACTGCCAAGATAAAAATGCTATTATAACCAGTCCGGTAGGAAAATTTCATATTTTTTTTGGTTGCCATTATTGATGAGATTTTCCCATCTAAATTGAATTAAAATCTCTACTTAGATGAAAAGGTCATGCCATCGATAGGGAAAATTCAAATTTTCTTATGGTAACCATAAGGCCAAAGGGAGTGAGTTACTCAGTAGAACAATCTGCTGCGTTAAATTTGTAAATAATTGTTTACTGGTAACCTTAAAAATCTTTGCTAAGTTAAATTTTTTATCGCACCCAAATGTCATTCTGTTAAAGGTTACTGGTTAATATTCCTTTAAAATCACTCACGAGATAAACCATTTTTTACCGACTACTAGCTAATTGAGCACAGTCCAGGTGAACGTTTAATTACACAAAGGGCTTCATTTTAATCCTACCACGTGAATTACTGTGTAAAAAAGAGCGATTTTTTGTGACCTTGATAAGGTCAAACCCGTAAAATCCTGCTAAATATCTTGCCAATAACTGTGACAATGGATGTGCTGACCTTGAAGTCATTTTCAAACACTCACAACGAGAACAAAACACGAGATTTCCAATATTTTTCTAAATAAGCATTAACACTTACCCAAGCACGTTTCCTTTATAAGGTATCCGATGCGATATCCTTAAAGAATTATTCTCTGGATTATAAAAAGTCAATATTTCATGTTTAGTTTCCTGTACAAGCACGTTGAGCCAAACGGATAAATTCGTTCCAATCATATGCATTAGACCGAACCGAGCTGCCACTTTATGCTTATACACGCGCATTTGCTAAAAAATAAAATACGATATTAAACAAATATAAATATTAGTTGAGTTTATTACCTCATTATTCAAAAATATAAAGTACATTTGTATAAATATGAATGCCATTCTTGTAGCTGGAGTTAAGGCGAGTAAGACGTTATGGCATTTCGTATTTCTTTCCACTTCGAAATATTGGCCAAATTCTAGACCTGAGTAGATCATACTGCCAATTCCAAATGCTGAAAATATTATAAAAAAATTATCTTAGGAATTGTGAGAAAACAGGGTTGTATGAGCCAGTTAGAGTGATCTCAACAAAAAGTTAGTGAGTAACTTCAACATAAACATCTTCAAAGAAACCCTCCCCATCTCTTTACCTTCTCATATTTCAGACTTTGACAGTTTTCTCTTTTTTAGAAGAATCTTTTCTTTGTCATTTATCACTAAACATCAATTTCAGAAAGCACTTTACTGACTAATAATGTCATTAATGACTTAATATCTGTTGTATTACCAACTGCTCCCATCCTCAAATAAAAACTTCCATAGTGATTTTGTTTCGTTACAGAAAATGAAGACACCCTCGCTCGATACTTGGGAGCTTCCGATATTGTCGTGGCACTAGTCGTGTTTGAATCATTGTCTGATTCCTCGTCTGATATGATTTCTTCCTTGGTTGCGGTTGATCCTAGAAGTAAAAAACGCGTACTTTAAAATAAAAATACTCAATTAAATGTACGAGTCGATTAATTGATTTATTCTGCTGCAAAAATATTGATTTCATTTATGAAAATACAAATTAAAGCGATAGTATTGGCTATTGGATTATAAAGTTAAGGATTTTCATGAAAATTTTTGTATTCTCATCTTTTTTCCTTTGCTTTGACTCCTCCTTTTTTCCCTTCTCTTTCCTATTTTTGGTTAGTGTACTAGTACTTGTATATGAATATCCTCTTCTTTTTTATGCAAATTTTACCAAAGCTAAATATCTTACCGTCATATCATTCCATCGACATGCTTCATACTTCTTCATTTTTAATTATTGTTTCTTTTTATGCCCTCTTTTATTCATTCTTTGGCTTTTTTCTCTTATTTGTAATTTTTTTAACATTTTCTTAAATTCTGCTTTCCTTTTGCAAATTTGACCAATGTCTCTTTCATTCAATCAACATCGTCCATCCTCATTCTTCATCCAATCTTCACCATCTTTGAAAGCTTTGTCTTCTGATGATTTTCTCTTTGTTTTGCTTTGGTTCTCTCTTCAATACCTTTTATTCTCTGGAATCCTTTTTTGCTCTTCTATCTCTATTTTTTTTAATACTGTTCTTGTTAAAGCAAGTGTTGATGCTTATAGAATATGAAATTTAGTATCATCTGCAGAAAAAAAACATAATTTTCTTTACACAAGGAACTTCAATCTCAATGGTGTATACATATATTTTAATACCAATAAGATTTCTATGGAAGTAATCTTAATTGAAGAAGTAATGCCAGTAGCTCTGATTATCGTAATTTATCATCTTTATTTGTATCTTTATTTTTTTTCCTAACTAATCTAACCTTTACTTCATGTCTACTCTAATCTAACTCTGACATCATGTCTACTGCATACATTTTCCATCTATTCTTGATAAAATATAATTCTGATAATTTATTTTACCCTCTTCTTCAGTTGCTATTTTTTTTATAATACCTTGGTTCTTTCCTATATTTCGAGAATTTTTTTTAATGTACAACATGATACAGAATTTAAAAAGAAATAGACTTTCTAATAACAAAGATACAGGGTGTTAAAGTTAAGAATAGTTATTGGTTTATTTATCGTAACTTTTAAACTACCAGCTCAATTTTAATTAAATTTCGCATGCAGGTTATTGTAGTGAATTGTTAATTATCGATGAAGTCAATTTTTTAAAAAATTGCCAGTGGCGTAACATACGGAGGGACTTGGTCCTTTTTTGTCTCAAATCAACTGTTAGATTTTCCATTTAATTTGGAAAAAAAGTTACCCTTGCAAAATGTTGATTTAATGCGTTGTTTTTAAAATATCTTAGTGTAATTATACAGAAACTCCAATTAAATTGCTACAAAAAAAAATTTGAAAAAAAAAGTAAATTAGGCTTGAATCTTAAATTAAACCTAAAGTCAAATGAAATAATGACTTAAGGTAACTTTTAATCATCTTTTATATTCAACTTTTCTACAAATCAAAGCCCGATTTCCTTCGATTTTATAAATTTTTGCAATATTTTAGCAGGTATTTCTTAACAATTAAATTAAGGTATTTTAAAAACAGTGCCTCAAATCAAAATTTTGCAGGAGGAACTTTTTTTCCAAATTAAATGGAGAATCTAAGTCTAATCTAAGTCCCTTCGTATGTTATGCCACTGGCAACTTTTTTAAAAATTGGCTTTATCAGTAATTGACTATTTCGTCGCCGTCATATGAAAAGTGCCTAGGTCCAAAAAGACAAATTTTGCAGGAGAGAAAAAAAACGTTTTAAGATTTTATATTTTTTGCTATAAACACTTTGATACTTTTATTGGGTGGTTTAGATTTTCTCCTGTAGTATAGTAATAAATAATAATATTTTTTTTAATTTTTAATGGTACTACCGGAGTTTCACACACAAATAAATTTCACATATTATTTCGTCATTTTGATTGGATTTAGGCAGCTTACACTATTTATTTTGTGTCCCTATCTTTACACTATTTTTATTGTAAATTTTAATCGAAACTTGATTAGATTAAATTAAATAGTGTTTTTTTATAGTAAATCATATTTACATAAAAATTATAGTGTATAAAATAAAAAAAAAAAACTGAAAAAGGAATACAAAAACACGACTTAAATTTATAAAATATTTATTTAACAAATAAAAACCCTATTTTTAGAAGTGGGTACCTAATCCTAATACATATAAATACGCAGAAAAACTTAAATTATATTACCTTTATTCGTGTTCAAGTGAGTCGTAAAATGAATGACAGTCTTGCTCTATTGTTACCTTTAATTCTTGAAGGTGCTCAAACTTGGTCTTTTTTATTTTTTAATCATTTTGGTATAAACTTGAAATATCTTCCATGGGGATACATTGTACATTATTTTGATTTAATGTGACCGGTAATGTTTCAAAAGTATGAGTATGTATGTCGCAGCCTAAATTCAATTGACCCTTCAGGGCTATATTTTAATGCTCTAATATCGCGAACTTCGGGATCCTCTTTTTTATGACCAGGGCGAAGTTTGCTAATGAACTTTAGACCAGAGAAATCTTTCAAATAATCATGGTGCAAATATTGCACCTGGTAAGGTTTTGATAATTTTCTCGCAGATTTTGCATAAAAAACATAGTCTGCAGGTACGTTTATAATCCTACCAGATAATTTTCTTTCAATAGATGAGTGCATAAAATCACACTCCATTTGTGTATGACCTTTCTGAACTGCAAGATTTAAAAGTGCATTAGCCAAAATAACGTTGCGATTCTGTGCACCGCACCCATCACTATAAAGAATTGTTTTTTTTATTATTTGCATCAAGAAAAGGACAAACCTTTGTATTTAAAAAATTGCAGCAAAACAATTTGCTTTGATCTCACCTTCCCCTTCATGCCATATAAAGCAAAATCCGTCCTTTGAATGCAAGTCAAAAATAGTGTTATGAACAATTAACTTTGTTCTATAATATAAAGCAGAAACATTCGACTTGGGACTGAGTAGCACTGATTGCAGATCCATTGTAAAAACCCTATCACACGATCCTTTGTCCTTTTCTTTTTCAGCGCGGACTTCTTCCTTTTTCGTAATATGCAGGTTATAGATTTCGTCAGAAGTGTTCTTTGTTTCATAACTTACACATACATCACACTGATCCTTCTTCGGAGAAAACAGGGATAATTTCATTTCCTCAAATATATATTTGAACAATGTCATACTGGCAGGCTAAATGTTCTTATCTTTACACCAAAAGTCCTTGTATGTATTATAATGCTCCGATTTGTTTTGATTTGCGACAATAATGTGACTCTAATTTGCGTGTTCTAAAAATTATTTAATTGACAATTTTTTCTCAATACTTCTTCTGAGAAGTTCAGTAGATTCTTCAGCATCTTTTTTTCGGTTTTGTATTATATGGCTGTCATTATTGTTCTTCTCTGGAGAGCACATACCTTTCCAAACCCAAGAAGTAATAGTTCTTAGAGATATTCCTAAGGTATTCCAGAACATGGTTTTACAAACTCTAACCCTGTCGTTACTTGGTTTTGTATTCAAAAAATAACTGCAGGATGTAGGGGAGGCTGGCCTAAAATGACATACTAGGGTAAAAAAACAAAGGTACAAAATCTCCAACTTGGCAACAGTATTATTCGGAATAACTTTATGTCAACAGTGTCTCGGCATGTCTTTATATTACGCGTATTAAAAATATCGAGATTTTTTATCGAGATAGAAAGAAATGGAATTGCACACAGGTTCAACTCAACTACTAAAGTGGCTGGTTGGGATTGGCTACGTGGATTTAGGTCCAGAAACCCCGATATATCTCTTAGAAAGCCTAAAGCTACTTCGGCCGCTAGAGCACAATCCTTCAATAAACCGCAAATTGCAAATTTTTTCTTCAAAAACTTTTCAAGAGACAATTAAAAAAGAGCATATCAACCCCACGCGCATTTGGAATGTAGATGAATCTGGGCTGTCTACTGTCCAAAAACCTAGCCGAATACTTGCTACCAAAGGTCGAAAACAAGTTGGCTTAATTTCAAGTGCTGAAAGGGGGCAGCATATTACAGCTGTGGTTTGCATGAGCGCAGCAGGAGCCTATATTCCCACATCATTAATTTTTCCCAGAAAAAAACTAGAAAAAGGAACTGACCGACGAGGTTCCCTTAGGTACATTGGGAATAGCTCAGGAGACAAGCTGGATAACGGGCGAGATTATTCTAAAATGGATGCAACATTTTAGAGAATATTCTAATCCTTCAAAGGCAAATAAAGTGTTACTTCAGGTTGATGGTCATGCTAGCCATAAAACTCTAGATGTTACAAGCTTTGCTAAAGAAAATGGAATAGAAATGATATGTTTCCCACCTCATTGTACCCACCGGCTGCAACCTTTAGATATGTGCTTTTTTGGGCCATTAAAAACATTTTATGATCAAGAAGTTACTAAATGGCTAAAATGTCATCCAGGCAGAACTGTTTCTTCATATCAGATTGGCGGGTTATTTGCTGCACCATATGGAAAAGCAGCTACAAATCAAAATGCTGTAAGTGCGTTTATGAAAATAGGAATATGGCCGCTAAACCCAGATATATTTCCTGATTATCTGTTTAACCCTGCAATGGTCACAGATAGATATCAAGATGGTTATACTCAAGTGGCTAACCATTCATTGAATATAAACAATATTTCAGTTATTCGCCCACAAGACATTTCTCTTCTTCCAAGTTCATCCAGGATACAAGCAAACCCAAGAAAGCGGAAGGCCGAAGGAACCAAAGTGCTTACGAGTACCCCAATATTAGAGGAACTTAAAGCTAGAGAAGCGGGAAAACAAGCTGCTGAATTTCGCAAAGCCGCGAAACGAACCAAAAAAAATTTAACTCATTTAGTTGAAAGCCCTGAAAGTTTAAAAGAAGTTATTCAAATCAAAGAAGTTGCCAAAGAAAGTAAAAACTGCATAACACGTAAGGCTGCCATATAGTAGCATCCGAACACTTTGTCCCAATGGACGAAAACTCTGATAATGAAGAGCCGTTTCAAGATGAAGACGACGAAGATGATCCACCCTGCCTATATTGTAACAGTTTGTACTCTATGTCCAAGTCCAAGGAAACATGGGTTAGATGTCAATCAATCGTGCTCGAAATGGGCACATTGTGAGTGTGCTGGTATTTCTAAAAGAAGTAAACAATATGTATGTGAACTTTGTTAGTTTTAACTTGTAATGACCTTATGTACCTATGTAAGTTTCTTATGTTATTTTACCCAAGTATGCTCGGGTAAAATGACACATTTACATATTTCTTTTTATATTTTTTTCGCCAGGATTATTCATTTATTTAAAAAAAATTAGGTTATATTCTTATTATATACCTTTAGTATTATAAATTACTAATGATTTTGTATGTTTACATTAAAAGAATAAAAAATTAATAAGCAAAAATAAAGTGGTATGTCATTTTAGGCCAGTCTCCCCTACTTCTTCGGCTTTCATTTTAATTTTTTCTGCTTCTTGCTCTTTTCGTCTCTGTTGCAGTCGTTCTTCCTAATACGTAAACTTGTTTTTCTCTCCACGAAAAATTCCAGAATTTTTTAAATATTATGCCGTTTCGTTCCTCTTCTTTAATTTTATAGCATTCAAAACCATTTTTTCGTCCTTTTGAGCAGGTACAACGATCTTTAATTTTTCTTCCACTTTTATTCATCACAAATTTTCGCCCCAAATACTTTTCTCCCTTTTCTCTTTTCTTCTTGTTGCCATTATACTCCCACTCGTTACTATTGCCGAGTCTGTTTGGCCTACGTTTTCGTTTTTTATTTGTTACATTGATGCTACTACCTTCACTTTCTGATGTGACTTCATCATTTTGGAAATTTTCTTCGGGCCCAATTTCAGATTCAACCAATTCCTGACCTGAACTTTCAATATCAATATTTTCTTGATTTTGATCCGATTGTAAACTTAAAATATTACTATGATTATTGCTATTACCACTTGAAGATTCATTTTCAGAATGTTTCGCTCCTTGTTTTTCGATTAACGTCACGTTATTTAAGCAATCTATGTCTATTAGTGCATCCAAATCCTCGGTGGTATTAAGATTTTTAAGTTTCGTAACAAACTCTTCATTAGATGGTTGAAAGAAGTCGTCCATATTCTCAAAGAGACCCTGATATAAATAAATTAAAGGAGAACAACACAAAGTCTCGGTCTCAAAAATTCTTTAATTTGTTAGAATGGTGACACGTGTTTCGCTCCTAAGAGCATCATCAGACCTAAAAAAGAATGTAAACAAACCAAATAATATTACAAAAAGACCTTAAAGTAAAACAAAAAAGTATACCTCAAGAAGGCTAAAAACACGCCCAACTGGGTCAAATATACACACACAACGAACGGTAAAATATAAGTTTAAAAAACTGACATCACAAATATATAAAAAACAATAACATAGAACTTGAATACAAGAAAATAATAAAAAAGTGAAAAGGGACTATCGAGATTTGAACCTACAACCTTGCAGCAAGACTGTTGCTGTTTGCTACGTTGACCGCTAGGCCACACCGTTCATGCGATAGCTTGGAAAGAAAGGAAGGGATTACAAGATGTTATGAAAAATGAGTCTCCGACAAAATTGAACACGTCGTTAACGCAAGTTAAAACTGGACTCTTCTTCGCTCTTGTAATCTTTAGCTTCTCTAGAAGATCCAGCTTTTTGCCCTTCTGGCAGTCATGAACCACTGCCACATTATTGGGGTAGGAAAAATGATGACATGTTGACAATAAATGATTGGCAAACGCTGACTTGGTCTTGACAATATCGGTGGCTTTAAACTTGTTCACCAGACTTAGATGTTCTTGTACCCTTGTTAAAATTTTCCTCCCGGACTGTCCGACAAATGTTGTTCTTCCTCTACTTCATAACCTTCTAAATGTCATTAATGAGGACACTTAAATCAATGACTGTTGCTATCAGATTAAACTTCTTTCTTGCCTCACAGGCTCATGGGAAGATTCTTTGACTCGAGCTTAACATATCTCTTCTAAAAACTAAATAATAGAAGAAAATAGCCAATGTGTGCTCATATCCTTTAACAGATGAGAAGAGTATTCCTTACAATATAATTCGTGAATAATAACAATGTTTCTCATTCACAAACATTGTAAATTTTTCCTGACTTTACCCTAAAAAAAAGGACACTTAACCTAAACGTTTTTGGCATATGACTAACATATTCCAAACACTTTACTTTAAATATTTTTTAAAAAATGCTCCTCCCTGTTAAACCAATTCAAATGCAAACTTTCTTTATTCTGCTATTATTAAGACACTCTACAGGGTTCTACATTAAAACATATGACCAATTTGACAAAACTGAAATTCTAGACCACGAAGATCACAGGGACATTCTTCGTGATTCGAAGACCGTATTTCTTCCGGAGATGGCGATATATTTCAAGAATCCACAGATACGTCAGAAAAGAAAAATCAATTGCCAGATATTTGGACCTAAGTCGGAACTTTGCTACAAGATCCTGATTAATCAAGATGCTATCGATACTAGTGACTATGTAGTTATGGGTAACGATAGCTTCTTGAACGATACAACCCCTTCAACCACTTTACTACCAATAAGGCCTGACATCAAGCAAGAAAATGATACTAACGAGAATGATATTGAAGCGGATAAGACCATACTAGTGGTAAATGTGAACATAACAAATCCCGAAAAGCCCGTTTTGAATGGTACTTTTGAAAATGATTATTGTAGTGGTAATGACGAGCATGAGCTTTATTGGAATAGTCATCTAAATAAACAGGAAGTAAGAGAGTTACAAAGTAAGTATTTTAGTCATTAAGTCACATGTGCAGATCATATTTACTGATTTTAAGGTAGGATCATGCGAAAATATATGAACAACAAAATAAACCCTTGCAACGACTTTTACGGATATGCGTGTGGGAACTGGAAAAAATACTTCAAGATCCCTCCAGACAGATCCTCATTTGATACGTTCGAGATCATTAGAGAAAACCTAGATCACGTCCTAAAGGAAATTCTGGAAGACCGATCGGAAGTTCCAGCAATCTCAACGAATAATGCAGAGCCCATTAGTCTGGATTACTTATTTCATAGCGGCGTGGTTCCTAACAACACTATGGAGGCCTCAGTAAAAGCCAAATTATTCTATGCCTCCTGTATGGATGAAGCAACGATTTTGAAAAAAAGTAGTCGGCCTTTACTGAGTGTAATTGAACTTCTTGGAGGGTGGCCGATGTTATCCCAGAATTGGACTGAAAGAAGATATGATCTATTTCGTTTGCTTGCTAGGTAAAATATTTAAGTAGGTCATATTCGTTAGTTGATACAGGCAGCCATTGAACTAACATGTAGAGGATTTTTGTTGCAGGTACCATATGAATGTACTTTTTGCTCTTCTTACTTTGCTCTATTAGTTGGATATTTCACACAGAATCGCCAAAGCTTCAAAAAGTTTGAAAATGTTTTCCATTGAATTAATTAACGATCGAACGATTTGAAGCAAACTGTTATAATAACTTAATGTAGATGAACAAATAAATGAACATTGAGCAAATAGGTAGATGATTTCCGTTGTAGGTGCCATATTAATGCACGTTTTGCTGTTCTTACTTGGTTTTTGTATCTGGAATATTCCACTCAAAATCAACACAGCATGAAAAAGACTGAAGAGGTCTACACTAGTGACGTTCTCCATGAAACTAATTAACGATCAAATGATTTAGAGAAAACTGTAATAATAAATTTACAGTATCTTAATGTAGATGAACAAATGAATGGAAATTAAGCAAATATGCAGATGATTTCCATTATGAGTGTTATATTAATGTACGTTTTGTTCTAGTTACTGTGCTTTCGTAGCGTGCATATTACATGCAAAATCACCAAGGCTTCAAAGAGATTCAAAAAAGGTTCATACCAGTGACATTCTCCATTACACTGATCAACAATTAAATGACTTGAAGAATTTATCGTATCGCAATGTGATGATTTGCGTTGTATGTGCCATATGGATAAATGTTCTAAATCTCATTTTCTACTAAAATGAGACAATCCACTTATGTTTCCACTAGAGTATCTTGACAATATGGTCTCTGACCTATATCTGACTATAAGTCAGCTTGAAGCAGTAAGTCAATCATCTTCAAAAGCACTAGCGGATAAAACAGTGACAAAATATTCAGGCAGGTATAAAGAGAATAGAGGATAATGTACTCTAGTCTCTCATGACTATACGTGATTGTATCTTTTACGCAGAACTAATAAAGCTTCCAAATAAAGATAAAAAGAAGAACAATTATCAACTGATCGAAATACTGTGATAATTGTTGAAGGGAAATCTTTAGAGATGAACCATTGAGTCATACTAGAAAACTGATCATCCATTTATTTTCAATGTCACCTAAACTAGTGTTTTAAACGGATAATCTTTTGACAATATTAGAAATGATAGAAAGGAATAGGAACAGATGATGAAGACATAGAGAAAGATAAAGAAATACAAGATAATATTCTTGGTCTAGATTTATTGTTAGATATTGCTATAGGAAAACTATAGCACCAATAAATTGAGCGAGTGTCTGTGCCAAAAATGATCTATTTATTTATTTTTTTTACAGGCTTCGACTCATAAACAATGATCTACTTATATCCCAGTGGATTGGACCTGATATGAAAAACGCAAATCAATATATCGTCCATGTAGATCAGACAACCTTGGGACTGCCGACCAGGGAATATTTTACCGATCCCAAAAATATTAAATACGTCAGTGCGTATAAAACCTTAATTATGGGTAAGTAAATCGTTTGTGAAAGCTAAAAAGCAGTTTAAAGCCTTAAAAATTCCTCTATGTCTTGATGATGACTGCCGTTTTATCTCATTGGCTTTAACAGAAATCCAAAAAGACCTGAAGAAGCCAAAGAGTAGAAACCCTTGTAACCATAAGTCCACTTTTCTAGTACAATAGTACACTGTAGAACAGTTTATAAATTTGATGCCGTGAACATAACCTCATTCCATTTAGAGACCAGAAAGATGAACGACAAATGACGCATCAACTGACAAATTTCTAAAATCCATTTTCATTGGTCAATTTGGTGAAATTTGAAATGTTCTTAGTACATTATCTTTAAGATAATGCGTCATAATAAAAATATACACCCTCGACAAGTTTCTTTTTCGGGGGCCGAAATATACATGCATTAATATGCAACAGAAAGCCCCTTCTGCTACACTCTCGTTGAAGTCATTTCATCATAAGATCTTCAATCTTCTTAAGCTTTTCTTAAAATTCCATCTTTTCCATCATTCCATCAGTTTCAACTGCCTGGAAAAATGAAATTATTAATTTATTCCAGGAAGTTGAGGTCATTTTATCAGAAGATGTTTAGTCTTCTTAAGATTATGTTGAAATTCCATCTTCTGGTTCAACTGCCTGGAAGAATGAAATTATTAATTTATTTCAGGAAGTTGAGGTCATTTTATCAGAAGATCTTCAGTCTTGTTAAGGTTTTGTCGAAATTCCATCTTCAGTTTCAACTGCCTGGAAAAATGAAATTATTAATTTATTCCAGGAAGTTGAGGTCATTTTATCAGAAGATCTTTAGTCTTCTTAAGATTATGTTGAAATTCCATCTTCTGGTTCAACTGCCTGGAAGAATGAAATTAATAATTTATTTCAAGCAGTTGAAATAATTGTATCAGAAGATCTTCAATCTTCTTAGGGTTTTGTCGAAATTCCATCTTTTGTTTCAACTGCCTGGAAGAATAAAATTAATAATTTATTTCAGGCAGTTGAAATCATTTCATCAGAAGATCTTCAGTCTTGTTAAGGTTTTGTCGAAATTCCATCTTTTGTTTCAACTGCCTGGAAGAATAAAATTAATAATTTATTTCAGGCAGTTGAAATCATTTCATCAGAAGATCTTCAATCTTCTTAGGGTTTTGTCGAAATTCCGTCTTTTGTTTCAACTGCCTGAAAGAATGAAATTAATAATTTATTCCAGGAAGTTGAGGTCATTTCATCAGAAAATCTTCAGTCTTGTTAAGGTTTTTTGTTGAAATTCCATCTTTTGTTTCAACTGCCTGGAAGAATGAACTTGATAATTTATTCCAGGCAATTGGGGTAACTTTATCAGAAGATCTTTAGTCTTGTTAAGGTTTTGTCGAAATTTCATCTTTTGTTTCAACTGCCTGGAAGAATGAAATTATTAATTTATTCCAGGAAGTTGAAGTCATTTTATCAGAAGATCTTTAGCCTTGTTAAGGTTTTGTTGAAATTCCACCCTTTCTTTGAAATTCCTGTCAGTTCCCTCTTGCACTTGACCTTTTCTACACTTCATTTGGATCAGACTCTAGTTGGTAGAGAAGGAATTAGAAGAAACGCTATCACTCTTTTGTTAACTTGTGACTTGTTATTACAAGTTAATACATTAATCCGCACCCAAGACCTCCGTTTGTCCGACCGGTATATTCAACGGAGCCGTCAAGTTTAGATGCGTATATCCAATATTTCACATGAACACTCGTTAAAAGGTTTATAAACTCGACTTAACTTTTGGTAATAACAAACCAGTTCAACATTGTAGTTTTAATTGTAGGTACTGTGCAATTACTAGGAGCTGAACTAGTAGACATAGAAAACGATGTTAATGATTTGATAGACTTCGAAACTAAATTGGCAGATATCATGGCAACAACCGAAGAGAGAAGAAACGTTAGCGACTTTTATCTTAAGACTGACCTGTCGTCTATGACCTTGTTTTTTCCACAGTACGAGTGGAAGACCTATTTTGATATCATTTTAGGTATAACAAACCGTTGCAATAGGTCGATATAGAAGAGGTTTCATGCCATGACGTTTTGGTCACCTAAATCACAATCAACGTTGGTCTGTTATTAAATAGAGTATGTGAACGTTGGTGTGATTTTTGCCTTGACGTTGGACATGCGAGTAAAATATTGATAAAAAAGTCATAAATTCTAGGTCCTAATATAAGTCTTCGCACTCCTGTTGCTGTTTATTGCGTGAAGTACCTTCTGGACCTGGTGCCATTGCTAAGCACCACAAGCCACCGAACTATCCAGAATTATCTGATATGGCGTTTCGTTCGCCATCGCCTTAATAATTTAGGTAATTCGATGAAATATTATGGAAATATTATTAATCTGCTTTGGGTGATCCAGATTCAAGATTTCTGGAAATTAAACAGAGATTTAATTTCGTCTTATTCGGAAGGGAAAAGCAGCCGCAAAGATGGCAGTTTTGCGTTAGTCAAGTGAATACTCATATGGGTATGGCCATTGGATCGCTTTTTGTACAAAGGTAAACAAAGCATTTTCTGGATAATAAAACCTGAATTTTTTTTTTTTTTTTTGAAGATATTTTGATGAGTCCAGTAAAGATGACACAATTAGAATGACCCAGGATTTAATGGCATCTTTCAAGGACATATTGAAAGAGAGCACGTGGCTGGATCCTCATACCAAAGAATATGCCCGGATGAAAATCGACAAAATGGACTTAAAAATTGGATTTCCTGATTTTGCTTTAAATAAAACTGGTGAGTTTCTCTATCGGAATAATGGCAACCCCGCCTTTGTACGTAAGTATATTGTTTGTCACCAGCGGCCAATAAGGGGTCGGGAAGACTCGTCGCTGACCGTGCAAACATTGTTGCCACATATTGGAAGAAATAGTTAAAATTTTCGAATTGGTATCCTGCATTTTTGTTAGATGTCATATTATGATACTTTCAGGTAGTTGGTTGTAACTGATTATTTTTTCCTAGATAGTTCAAAGGTTTTTCTAGCAAATATTCTTTTAAGAAAGAATGCCTGGAAAAATCTTAAAAATTGTTGAAATATTGGGCGATAGTAGAGGAAAGAAACGATTATTTTAAGAAAAATTGTTCAGCAGTTTTATTGTTAAAAAATATGGCTTAACTGCCTGGAATAATTAATCGAGTTCTCTCAGTCCCTCAGTTCTGCTTGAATCTCGTTGTTTTCGTGATGTGAATGATGGGAGCGAGCCGCTAGTATGTTTACTTCGAATTCGAAAAAAATCAATTTTTGATTTAAAAAATTCGATACGGGTGGGTATACTTAAAAAATTAAAAATTGCAAACTTTGAAGGTCGATATCTCGGCTTCTGTTTGTACTGTTGGGAAAATTGCAACGGTTTTGAGTTTTTCGGCCTTCTGAATCCAACGAAACCATCTGCAAGGTCATAGCTCTTACATTAGCTGAGATCTCGCATTTTTAGGGCCCAATTTTGGGATCAAAAACGAGGTCGAAAAATGCCGTTTTTTCGAATTTTTAAAGTGCTCTCATTCGCTTATTTCTGATCGAATCTAATTTTAACCCGGTATTTTCGTGATGTAGGTGATGGGAGCAAGCCGCTGGTATAGATAGTTCGAATTAAAAAAAAAAAATTTTCATTTACCCGAAAAATGAAAAATCGCAAACTTTGGAGGTCGATATCTCGACATTTATTTGCACTATTGGGAAACTTCCAAGCAATAGCAACAGTTTGATTGTCATGACATATGGTTCAAGTGCCTCGACTAATTAATTGAGCTATTAATGACTTTTAAATTAGAACTATTTAACTATTCCAGGCAGTTTAGGTGTAAAGTTCTTAGCCTTAAGCAAGATCTAAAAATGAGCAATATTATAAGACAGAAACAATGATTTCAAAAAAAGTCATCAAATATCAATTATCAGTTTTGTTTAATAGTTTTATTGTTATAAAATATACTCTTGGTAGAATTTAAATTAAAATAAATTTTTCATCCATGGCAACACTGCTTTGTTAACAGGTTTTGCTCATTGGCGGTCTATAAGGGTATCGACCAGCAATCGGAAAAGCTCGAGGTTAATCATGCAAGCATTGTTGCCATATAACGCATGAAATAGTGATATTTCATACATTTGATTTGTGCTTTTCAGAGCTTGCCGCAAGATACTACGACGTAAACATTCAGGAAGAGACGTTTTTCGAAAACGTCTTGAGCATCTTGAGGCATCTGAGCCGAGCTGAGCAAAAGAGGTTGGGATCAGAAGTGAACAGAACTCTATGGAGTACCTCACCGGCCGTGGTTAACGCTTATTATAGTAGAAATAAAAATCAAATTATGTTTCCTGCTGGTTAATTTTTGATTTTTTATGTGTATTTGGAAAAAAAAAAGTACAATTTCAGGCATTTTGCAGCCGCCCTTCTATCATAAACATTTTCCAAAAGCGTTAAATTTTGGAGGCATAGGGGTCGTAATTGGACACGAAATAACTCATGGATTCGACGATAAGGGTGAGAGCCATTAAAGTCTTATTTATTTTTTTGATAGTCCCACCCTCAATATACCCAGGGTGTTTTAGAGATCAATTTTTATTTCTAAAAAAAAATACAGGCTTGCATGAGTCCCTCAATCCAACATTGTACATGATTTGAATGGTTTTTTTTTTGTAAAATGAACAGAGCTTAAAATACTCGTAGGTAAATACTCTATATGGGAAGACCATATCTCAGGTTATTTAAAAAAAATGCCATTCTCATTGTACTTTGATCCAAATCCTTAGAAATAGCCCCTAAGGTAAAACAACCGGAAGACACTCTTCTTAACAAGGCAACACTGTGATTTTCAAAGTTAATACGTTAAAGTAAGTTGCTATCGAATCAAATCTTTACGTTTTGCAAATTATTATTGATATTAATGTGCAACACAAGACAATCGGGATGATGGCGCAAGATACTAGTATCATCAGCAAAGAGAGTTAAATGGCCACTGATTTCTACTGAACAGATATTATTGATATATAAAAGGAACAATAGTGGTTTCAGGTGTGTATTCTAAGCGTTTAAACCTGTATAAAAAGTTAGTTAAATCAATGCCTGAAAGACATTATCATTTCTTCTATTTTCAATGTGAGATACAAATTTTTAAAATTTAAAATGTCTTGATTTTTGTTTTACAAGCTTTTTTGGAATGTTCTTCAGTTTCTATTAAAAAAATCAAGAAAATCGATGAATTAAAAGTTTCCAGTTGACTTCTGCACGCGATAAAGGACTTACTGGAATTGGTATTTTATTTATTTGCATTAAACTACCTTACAGGTAATTAATCCAATATAATGTAAAATATATAGTAAATTATACGAAATAGGGTGTTAAAGACGAAGATGCTGATCTTTAAGGGTGTTAATCCTTAAGTAATTTAAAAAAAAAGTTTAAATAAAACTATGGTAAACGCCTTAACGTTTGAGTTATAGGGGGTTAAAATCTTAAAGGAAAAAATAATTTTCCATCATACCGAAGTAATACATCATATATTATTATCGTTAAATATATATTTATTCAACGACTTTCTGGTAAATTTTTGGTTTTGGTATATTAATCAACCGTATATGGTCAAGATATATTTATTAAATTGTAGAATATACGTATATAATATACTATTACTTTTTTACAAAAGTAAGAAAATTTCGGGATTTAAAAAAGTTGACATGGGATTTACATCTAGTTTTTAAACTCGATTACTACAGCTCAAATATTTGATAAAATTTTTTTGAAAAATCACTGTTGTTCATTCATAATATTCAATCTAATAGCACTGTTTTTGTATTAAATATTTATTAATATACATGTATATAATTATATCAAAATTAAATAAGCAATAACAAATATGATGATGAATTAATCAATATTTTATTTTAAAAACTAATGATACTTAAAAAGTAAGGATAAATAAAAATACAAAAATTCTAAAATTAATAACACCAGTCGTCTTTCAATCAGTACAACCAACTTAGGCTTAACTTTAGAAAAACGAATTTTCCAGATAAGTAAGGTGACTGGTGTCCTAAACTAAATTATTTTCATATGACATTTTTTATAAGATAGTACATACAATCATCATAGCAATTGCGCTTGATAATCAATAGAGGCGCAGAATTTTTTTTCCTTGGTGCTCTAAAGAGTCAATAATTTCTAAGAAAGAAATTTATATATTTAAACAGCATCAATTTTTGTAATTCCAGTCACACACCGTTATCTATGCAGCATCTCAAGCAGATACTGCGTAGAAGTTGTGTGCTATTCATCCTAAAGAAGATTTTCTCTCAGAGAGATTACGTCGGATCATATGAATGTCAGCGTTTCTCAATTTTTCGAATTATCTGTAGTAATTATTTCTTTATCACCGCTTTATTAAAATTTGAATATGACCCCCGATTTTTGTCTTGTTCATGTCCGTATTATAACCATAGATCATAATAATTATCATAATCTCGACTTTGTTGCCAATTGGTGTTGCTTAAATAATATTAGTCTGAACGTATTAAAGTGGTGTATCATTTATTATTCCTCAAACAATTAAAATTTAAAAAAATCTCCGATCTCTGATCTGGGCTTAGCATCTAACAGATTTCTTCCTATTTAAAAATTCTTGTACTATAAAGCTTTTATTTCATTGCTTTATTAGATTAAATATTGCTCAACAGCATAAAATCTGAAAAGAGTTCAGAGATGCCGTTTCTGAAGAATCTGGCTCACTAAGAGGACTATATCTATTCTCAGCAAGGAGTGGATCAAACTTTACTTTTTACATTGTTAAAGGTGTGCCTTTGGCTTTATGTAGAGGGCAGCATTCAGTTGGTTTTCTATGGAAACTTTTAAATAACAAAATATTAGTCATTTTTTTTTGTTCCATATGTATTTTCACATCTCTCGCTTTCAAGCTAGTCACATAAGATCTTTTGCATACTAGATCAAATATTTGGATGCAAAATCCAATATATGTTATAGGTAGAAATTTCAACCACATTTCAATGGACTGCGACTTAAATTGCTCTAGTTTACCACGGGTTCTTACCTAGTGCACTATCACAATTTTATTTTTGTTATTGTATATATAATTTTAATTATTTTTTAACATTTTAATCTAATATTAATTTATTTTATTTAATTTATTTGATTTTTACACGATTTCACAAGATATGCGATACAGAGAATAACAAATAGGGAATCTATATGAAGATGTATGGGTTATTCTTAAAAAATGACCGGATAATACTAGTACAATTGAAATTAAATAAATTCGTTTTAAAATGTGATTTTGATGAATAAATCCAATAAAAGTAAATTAGTTTATAGAATGACCATAGTGGTCGAGCTGAATAAAATATATTTTGGCCAAATTTTCAAAAAAATTATTTGGGTGAAACACCGACGTGACATGCCATGACCACGGACATGATCTATTTTCTTGCTAGTACAAACATTTTAGTTTTAAATTATAAAATTAATGCATTTTAATAGATTTAAATAAAAAACATGATTCAAAATGAAACTTTATTCTTTTAATGATTTTTATAACTGACAATAAGAAAGTAAGTAATCTTATATAATTTATAAAAATGTTATAAACAAAACTTATTTGCTAAAACAAGTTTGGGATCAAGCTTAAATTTTTAAAAAGGTATCCGTCTTTCTTCTTAAGATACTCAGGAGGATCTATATATCAAATACCATTTGAATTTCCTGTTCTTCAATGACAGCTATTTCTGGTACTTCTGGATATTCAAACGTTTTAGTTCCAGTTTTTTTGAAAAATTTAACAGTATATTCTTTGTTTGAATCTACGGATAATATACGCGCCACATAATGTCGATAAATTTTTTTTCCCAACAGTTTCACAACAACAAACATATTTTTTTTAAACTGGTGAATCTGGTCTTTTTGAATTTTTGAAAGTAGTATATCATCACTTGTATCACTGTCAGATCCATAAATGTCATTGTATTGTAGGCGTTCGTGAACTGGTGACCAGAAATTATCGTCGTCATCATCATCCTTTCCATCTTCCAAAATATTATGAGATTTGTACACCAATTTGCCCAAGTCGTAGTGACTGCAAGTTGTATGACAATTTTGGCAGCTTAGCCTTCTAACATAGATGGTGTTCGGTTCAGTACGATGCCATACAAACTGGTGGGCTCGCAATTTTCCTTTAAAACTTGGAATGTCATTTGGAACCAGTTTGTCCATTTCGATAAAGTTTTGGTCACCAATCGGTATAATGTGGATGCCTTTGCAAGCTTGCTTAAGTTCTTAAATCAGTATTTCCAAAGTGGATAGATCTTTTTCTCTTCCTACTAAGCTATCCGCAGTGCGCTTCAAGCGCCCGCCGACACCATCTGGCGCACCTTTTCCAGCTTCACTAAAATTCCACACCATATTTTCAACGTTAAGTACTTTTGTTAGATGTGAAGACGCTAGGTAAAACATTGATTTATTGCGATACTGGGTCGACGGCCCATCGCTGCAAAAATGAATGGTTTTTAAATTTGGAAATTTTTTTTTACTTTCTGTAATAGCGGCTCTAAATGTGCACAAATCGCAGCAGGGTCATGTCTTAAACAGTTAGAATGGGTGCAATAAGACTCAGGTATCATATCGCCACCATAATAGATAACACAGGTGTGCAAACTAATTTGCTGCTTTGACGCCCAAAGTGAGAAGCCTGAACTTCGGAAGCATATTTTAGGACATAATTTTATGAAAAGTCTATGTGGATTAATACTGTTGTATCCGACAGTGACTTTTTAACTAAATCAATTGCAGCGTACTGGTGATTTATGTTACAAATATGTTGCATAAATCCGTTTAACGTGGCTTTAAAAATATTCACTAGTTCTTCTTTGGTGCAAATTTTCGTTAACTTGACGGTCTTCGAACATATTTTTTGCTGACCCTTAATATCAACTTCATGTCTCTGAATAGCCCACGTTTGATAGGATATTTGTTCGTTTTTTTCATAATGATTAAAATTAACGTTTGTATCTTTGCACCGCTCACATGCCCGTTCCAAACATAATTCTTTGGGAAATTGATCACAGCAAATACGTTTTATTACCTCATTCATACTTGATTCGTTAATAATGGAATATTTCTTAAGACTTTCCAATATAAGGCCCATATTTGCATGCTGTTTGCACAAACACGTCTCTCTATTCTTATAATTGGAAGACAAAATCCAAACTTGCAAAATGTCGAATAGCTCAACTTTTTAAAATTAGGGTATAAAGCTGTAAACTTTTTGTGAAGATTCAGAAGCGTATCATTTAACAGCCGCTTCTGTTTCTTAACTTTGTGTTTTGTAATTGTTTCTTTTTTTCCGGCTGTTATTCTGCTATTTTCATCTTTTTCTAGAAAATGTCTGACTTTCATTTTTGTCATTAAGATTCTTGCCTCTATATCTTGCTTGTATATGTGCTTCTTTCTTTCGTCTGATGTGAGCTTCGCCAAATGTGTAAGAAATTTTTTTTATAATTTTTTTTTTTGAAACTTCAATCCTATTGATTAAATAGAACAGGTTCTAACATGGGGTTGAAAATATTACACGTAAAACCCTATGACCCGAGATAAAAAGTGCACTGTATATCTTATACTGTAATAATGGAATATCATACACAGAGAAATCTAGAAAATATTAAAAAATGTATTAACGTGTATGAAACACAATAATTGTATCAAATAAGATTGATATAATTATAAAATTAAAAAAATGATACAAAGATTAAAAAAATTAAATTTATTTTAAATAAATGCAGTGGTGTACTTTTTTTATTAAAAAATATTGACGATAAAGGTAAAGTTTGTAGACTTCCTGGACATCCAGTAAAATAAGCCACAATTTAAGCCTAGATACTAAGTTTAATAACTTTCTAGATTTCATAAATATGTGAAATTTAGCACACACCCTCTGAGTATGAACAGCCTTTTTTCGATGTAGGGGATTTTTTTGAACCAGTGGCGTTCGTACAGGAACGTACCTATGTACGCCACTGCTTTTCCGTAAAATAAAAACTATTTTTATAATCCCCATTCATTTTAGGGCAAATTTGATTTGTTGACTTTTTTTCGTCCGATATGCGCTGACCGCGGAAAAAAAATTAAGACATTTTTGTGCATGGTCAATTTATTAGTCAAAAAACATTAAATAAATTTTTAGTTTAGGACATGGCTTTATTTGAACTTTTCAGCATTTTATTCTGTAACACCCTGTATAATCGCTACAATTGTTGTGGTCGTCGTTTTTAAAGATAGGTAGGAAAACTTTTGTTTTTTTGAAGGAGTCTGGAAAGGTTCAAGAGCAATTACATAAAATAAACAGATATGTTATTAGTTTAATAATAAATTCAATATAAGATTTTATAATTTTGCTGTTTATATTATAGACGTTCCAGGCAGTAAACCTCATTATTCCTTTCTTCCAGGCATTTTAAGTTCATATTTTTAAATAGTCAAACACTTTTTTTTTCCATTTTCCACGTATGTAGAGTCTATTTCTCAGGCAGTAAAACTAAATTATCCACTAATGGAAAAAAGTCCATTAGTGGATACTTTTGCATCTAAATATCTATTGTAATCAGTTCTTTCCTGAATTTCCATGGAATTGTGCTATATGAAATGAAATTTATGATAGTCCATATCTAATGGAATAAACTTCCCCTGGATTATTCACGCAATTGGATTTTATTTATTGCATAACAATTTACTTTTAAGGACGATTATTCGATGCCCAAGGAAATCTTATGATGTGGTGGAGGGTAACATCCATTAGGAATTTTTATGATAAAGCTCAGTGCATGATAGATCAGTACAGGTATATTACCTGATCCTGTACTAATAATAATAATAATAATAATGAATTCGGTTTATAGTCAGTACATGCTACCACAAATAAAGGCCCCCATCGATGGTTACATGACCCAAGGTGAAAATATCGCGGACAACGGCGGAATAAAAGAGTCTTTCAGAGCATATAAAACCTGGCTGAAAAACAACCCAAAAGCCGATGAGATCCTTCCAGGTACGAACTCGTTGAATATCAACATTTGATCATGTTATATTGATGTTCTTTAGGTATGAACTTAACGGGAAAACAATTATTCTTCCTAAATTTCGCGCAAGTGTGGTGCGGACAACAGAAAGTCGAAGAAGCCAAAAACCGAATGAAAACGTCGGTGCATTCCCCCGGGATTTTTCGTATTATTGGGGTGCTCAGCAACTCTAAGGATTTTTCGAGGGAGTTCAATTGCCCCAAGAATAGCCCGATGAACCCGGATAAAAAGTGTACAATATGGTAGTTTCTTAGGTAGTAGATAATTGTACTAAAAGGAATATTGAATTTATTATATTGGGATTTTTTAGCGGTCTGTCGCAATAAAATGGTTTAAAATTAACAAATTGCGAAGAAATTTTCCATATAAAAATAAGCTTTCATGTCAAAATTCAAGTGAGAATTGTATTTAAATGTTAATAACAAAATTATATTTATATCTCAGGTTGCATGTCAAAATCGTATTTCAAGGTCAGTTCTAAGAATAAATTTATATATAAATCTTAAAATTAAATTTAAATATCAATTTTCAAGGCAGAATTTTATTTAAGTTGCAATTTCAACGGAAAAATTATCCTTGAATCGCAGTTTTTGGATCAAAATTGAGTCTTGACAATTTCATATACAGATTTTAGTTTTTGCGCTAAAATTATATTTAAATTTTAGTCTTTGTATGAAAATTATATTGGGTAAAAGTCTTATTTTTTATGCCAGTAGGAAAATTGTTGTACTTTGGACCACTTTTTACAATTTTTATTTTTTTAACTATAAATTTGCGTCTTTAAATATGTCCGGCTATTGTTTATGTCTTTTAGTACAAAATGGCATTTGACAATTTAATATATCTACTTAACCAAAAAATCAGTTCAAGACCATTGCATAAAAATCCATGGTGCACTTTGGTCAAGCAAAAAACATAAGGTAGATGCAGTAATAATTTTTTTTTCATTCACACATAATGTAACATTAATGTTCGTATACAAAAATTATTTTTTTAATAGTATTAATACAAAAATCATTTGCTTCACCTAGTTTTGATAAGTAGTCCTTGCACTCTACTCCTTCTAGTGTACTGTAAGAAATATGCCGAATAAGGATCACGTCTCGGATCACGTGCATATAGCCTGACTTGGTACCGTCGTCATCGTGGTCCAGGTCAACGGTATATTATGAAAGGGAATATCGATCTCAGCATAATTTGGGAAAAGGAAATACACGCGGGCATTGAAGGGAAAGACAGATTGGCTTTGACTATTGAAAGTTTAAGTCGATCCCGGTGACTTTTATATTTTGTTTGCTTTTGTTCATTTTATTTTTAAATCTTAAATTGTAATTAAAATTGTAATTTTTTTTTAAAAGTTGGGTTTTATTTTTCTATATTTCTGACATCAGAAGTGGGATTATACGCTTGCGCGCCGTGTTAGTTTATTTAAAAACTAAAAAAAAAAAAAAAACTGTGTATGTGAAAATGCCGCGTTACGAGGAAGACTATGAGCGCCGCGAATATCGACGTGACGAAAGAGCCCTGGTACGTCATCGTCGTCGAGGCTCAAGCCGCTCTTCTAGTAGAGAAGGCGTTGAGTCGAGGGTGGAAGACAATAGGGTGGCTCGCGGAAGGCGTTCTCGAAGAGACGGTCAGCCTCAGCAGCATGATAGACATCACCGCTCTAGGAGCAACCCTAGAAGGTACTCCTCATCTGGAACATCTTCGAGTGCTTTGGCTGAAAGCATCTCGAAAATGGGTGAGACCGTAGTGGCTGGAATTGACAGGTTGTTGGTAAGCCGAAGAGGTGGAGTAAGTAACATTTTCATTAATAACAACATTATTGCTGAATTCGATCCGTTGGTAAATGACGTTAACGAATGGTTAAATTCAGTTAATGATTACGCATCCATCCATGGGGGGGGGGGGGTAATAAAAATAATAACGACTGGGATGACAACATTACCGATTTACAGCTGGGTTTAAATAGCACCCTTAATAAAGCAATTGGCGTATCACCGAGCGAGGCTCTAATGGGTTTTCGAGTTTCAGGTACCAAGATTTTATCAGTTGAAGAGGAACCGCTGGATGTGACAGCTATCCGAGCGGAAATGTTAAGACTCGCCGAGAATCATCAGGCTGAGCAAAAACGACGATTTGACTCCAAGAGGATTCCTGGACATCAGTATGTGGAGGATGATTTAGTGCTGTTGCGACTTACAGCGTCTCCAAATACTGGGACCAGCAGGAAACTCTTGCCGAAGTGGCGAGGACCTTACAGGATCAGCAAAGTCCTGGAGCACGATCGGTATGAAGTGACCGTCATACCTGGAGCTGTACGATCACGCATTCCGTATAAGGGCGTGGCAGGGTTGGAAAATATGAAACCCTCGATAAGATTCGGTATTGAATCTTAGAGTAGGTATTGGCGCGGTTGCAGAGCTCTGTGGGGGGGCCATCTGCAGGTGTAATTATTGTAATTGCCGGTACTTTTGGCTCCCCGGTTCAGGTGGGCCAAAGGCAGGTGGTTAAAATTCATGGTTACTTTTGGTCTTCCCTGGTGCGTCTTTAACATACTAGCACTAGTATTCTTTTGTTATTATTAAATTTAAGTACCCAACGTTTTAATATTTGGTATTGGCCTTTGTTTTACCCCATTTATTTTTTTTTAAATACTTAACCCTGTGTATGCATACACCGTGTTACCCAAATTTAATGTTTTCTTAGGTATTAGGTTTCACGAGATGTTCGACTCCATGACTGCTAAGTTGTTGATTTTCTCAATTTGTTTTTATAAAATTTTGTATTCTTTAATGCCTGTTTTATTTTAATGCTTATACGTATTTCTTTTCCTTAGCAAAGTCGACTTGGATCGAAATTAATTTTAGGCGTGAGGACACGCCATAGTCAGGAAAGGCCGTGTAAGAAATATGCCCAATAAGGATCACGTCTCGGATCACGTGCATATAGCCTGGCTTGGTACCGTCATCATCGTGGTCCAGGTCAACGGTATATTATGAAAGGGAATATCGATCTCAGCATAATTTGGGAAAAGGAAATACACGCGGGCATTGAAGGGAAAAACAGATTGGCTTTGACCACTGATTGGCTTAAACCCCTTTTATCTATGGCTTTGACTATTGAAAGTTTAAGTCGATCCCGGTGACTTTTATATTTTGTTTGCTTTTGTTCATTTTATTTTTAAATCTTAAATTGTAATTAAAATAGTTATTTTTTTTTAAAGTTGGGTTTTATTTTTCTATATTTCTGACAGTATCCATTTGCCACAAAAAGTGCAATTACACCACTTTTTTCCTTGTCATTAAACTTTAAGGATAATTTGGTATATAAGACTTGATACTTCTTTACTTAATTTGAAAAACTCAGAGGAAAGGAACGTCTTTGCCTTATTTGTATTTAATTTTGGCGTCTCAGTAACTGCAGATGAAAACGGAACTGAGGAGCACCAAATTGAAAGCCCAGAATCTAAAGATGCATTAGTACCTGGATGTAAGGCTGAAGACGTAGAGAGGACAGATAAAAATAACAAAGAAGATGACGAACCTATAGCTGAAGGTAGATCGGGAGTAGCAGGTAAACTGGATCCAACTTTGTTAGTGGTACAAGTCCCTTCAGTGCTTGCAAGCCTATAGATGGCAGTAAAGATGTCTTCATTGAACCCAAGGTTTCTGCAACGTTCTATATATTAAAGGTTTTTCGTTTGTTGTTGAGAAGCCAGGATTCAACGGCTTGGTTGTAATAGTTCTTCAAAGATTTGTAGACAGAGGTCTAAAGGCCGCAGCCTCTTTAGGTACGTGTGGGATATGTAACAATTACAATACCTATTATTAGATGCCTTGTTAAGAATTTCTGGACCAAGATGGGTTTCATGGTTGTCTTAGAGCTTTTTTACAGAATTTATGAAATGATTTAAAGATTTTTACGAATTATCATTTTCATGATCACAAATTGGATTTGATAAATTATCTCTGTAGGATTGGCATGACAATAATATGAATTATGTCTTAGCAGTGATATTGAACGTTGACCAACTCAAAACCTATCTAAATAATAATTTTATATTTTTTCCCCTTAATACAATAATCACTATTCCCATGCAACACATCATATATTATTATCGTTAAATATATATTTATTCAAAGATTTTTTAGTAATTTTTTGGTATATTTATCAACCGTATATGGTCAAGGTATATTTTTTAAACTGTATAATTTACATATTACTATTACTATTGATTAATGGCCATAAAAAATCTTTTTCTTACATAAAATAAGCATTAATGTGATTTCAAAAATTGATCGATAGAAACCAGAAACAGGCTGTTTTAAACTCATGGAAAAAATTTTGATTTTAACAGTGATTTTGAACATGTTTTGACCGACACTGAATTTTTCGTTTTCTCCCTATTGGCTTCTAGGTCCTAAAATATTTATCACTCCAGTGATACCACGGGAAAATAAATAAAAAATTTTATGAAAGAACTTAAAAATAGTATTTTACGTAAAAAATGTTTCTTTTTCCTAAATATAAATAAAAAAAAATTATGCATTATTTCAAATTAATTAAATAACCTGAACTTGGCGTTACGCGGTTGCAATGAAAAAATTTTTTTTTCCGTTGTGATTTTAAATGCTAAGTAACCTAAAACAATGATTTTTTTTAGCACAATGGTGATTTTAACGATTTAGTAACTTAGAACACTAAGGCCACTTTATTTTAGCCTGGAATCAGTAAAAAAAAACGATTATCTTAGATTCTTTTACTAATTTTCATATTTTGGTCGATTATCAAGAATTCATCAAAAAGTGAAATTAATAGATATGGAGAATGAAAGAAGGAGTCAAAAAAACATGACTAATCAAGTTAGTTCGATAGAATCTAAAAAAATAAGTTCAAGAGTCAATTCAGACGAAAGTCAATTTAATGTAAATGAAGGGTACAGGCTAAAAAGGGGGAATGTCACTTTTTGCTCATTTTGAGCTGTTCAGTCCGTTAAACTTTTAATAGACAGAAGTAAAGTCGAATTCAGAGATCTATTAGAATTTTCGATGTGTCGCAGATGCCGCACTAACTAGTCCGTGCGTCTATGTCGTATTTATTGTCGCATGATATACATGTTTAAATGGCAAAATTTTATATAATTTATCTATGAAATCATTTTAAATATACATAAAACCCCATGTTGTACACTATTTTTTATTTGTCTTTCGAAAATGTCAATTTTTAAAAAGAAAATAATATCACAGGAAAATAATATCAAAAAATTGACCGCGGACTAAAATCCAAGCACTCTCAGACTGTCACCTCTTTTTAGCTAGTCTATTAAACAAAGATAAAACACCTGCGATCTGGCGATCCCTACTTTAAGTTATATTACCTAGTAACATTATACAGGCGAAAAGAGGGAAGAGTCGCCAGATATCGACAATTTAAATTAAGCTGTACTGGCTAAAAAGGAGGAGAGTCCGCGCGCCACATGCTAAGTCACAAATGCACGTTATTCAGGAGCTGTCAGAAGGCTCTCTTGACTGCAGTTACTTTTATTTTCTGATTGTGTTTACCGGTTCTGGTGTTTATTTATTGTTCGTCAAACTTGTGGAAATATAAGTGACAAGTCGTATTTTAATATTGTAGTGCTAATAAACAGTATAAATAAAATGAATCCAAGTGTCAGTGACAGTGAAGACTTTGTTGTTATGCCAGTTCAGGGAAAAAAGAGAAAAAGCTACGGAAGACTAACCGATGTTTCTAAAAAACTTAACCTACAAAGCCACGTGACAGGAAGCGACTGCCAATGTAAACATCTCAAGCGTTTTAATAAAGTTCCACTAAGTGCAAGACAAAAGATAATAAGTGAGCTTAATTTATTAAAATCCATGGATGAGTAAAACATGTATTTGTGTGGACTTATTAGTGTCTGTCCTGTACAAAAGCGATGTCCACATAACGCAGAAGAGGTCGCAAGATTACATGAGAGTTCATTTGCTTATCGTGTCAGAATCTCTTTGGATGGTGAGACAACAGAAGTACCAGTTTGTTTAAGGCTTTTCTTTCCTTACATGGTATAACCAAAAAAAAGCTTGAAATTCTCCAGAAATCTTTAAAAATGATTGGTAGCGCCTCAATTGATAAACGAGGAAAACACTTAAATAGGCCTCTCAAGCTGAAACAGGAAGCTAAAGATCATATTAGTTCTTTCAAAGGACGACAAAGCCATTAGAGCCTAAAGGATTCTTCAAAAACCTACCTGCCCGAAGATTTAAATATCAGAAAAATGTACATTATGTACAAAAATACCGTTACAGATCAAAAATATTGTGTGTCATATGAAACATATAGATCTATTTTCTCACGAGACTTCAACATTTCATTTGGTTACCCAAGGTCGGATACGTGCAGTATCTGTGACGAATACTTGGCAAATATTAGGTCCCTAGAAGCCAAAATGAAGAATGTGTCAGAAAATGCCATAGAAAAAAAAACAACTAGATGACAAAATTACTACCCTTCAACAGGAAAATCTACTTCACAAGCATAAAGCTGAAGCGTTTTATTCAAGAAAAAAGGCTGCAAAATTATCTAGTCGGGTAAATGAGAACAAAGAAGCAAGATGCATGGATTTTGCTAAAAATCTGCCAGTGCCCAACATCAGCACAAATGATGTTTATTATAAGAGACAGTTATCTTGTATTCTCTTTTAATATTCGTGTTTTGTCGACTAATCAAAGTATTTTCCATACTTGTCCTGAAACAAACGGTCGAAAAGGCTCTCACGATGTATGTTCGATGTTGCATCATTTTGTTTACAACTTTCTACCTAGTAGTGTTCGAGTCCTCGATATATTTTGCAACTCATGTGGAGGACAGAATAAGAATTACACAGTTATCCGTTACCTCCATCACTTAGTGCATGTGCAAAAAAGGTTTGATGAAATCAAGATCAGTTTTCCCATTAGAGGACATTCATTTATGGAATGCGACAAGGATTTTGGACTAGTTCAGCAAAAGTTGCATGTAGAACTTCCAAATGAATGGGCTGAAGTTTTCAGAGCTGCACGAGTTAAACCAAATCCTTTTGATGTTAGGGAAATCACTTCCGATTTTTTTAAATGCTGGACTACATATTTTTCTACACTTTGCAAAAATAAGTGTCCAATGAAGATCCAGCCCATACGTGAACTAAAATTCGTCCCAGATCATCCCAGGCTTGTCTACCATCGATCAACATGGAATGGTATGTGGGAATCGGCTGTTTTGATTGAACCGAAGAAAAAATTTATCAATAATTTACCAAACAATTTGTTTGAATTACCAGGCCAATTATACAAAAGTACCTAACTATACACATAATATTATTTTCCAATGTTAAGGATGTTTTCTCTATTTGCAGGACTACTGCCTATAACACTAGCCAAGTACAATGACCTGCAATGCTTAATGAAATTCTGCCGCAATCCAGCCGCTAGAAAATATTTCTCTACATTAAAACATACCAGAAATGTCAAAGACAAGGCTTCCTTTCCAAAAGTTTCGTGTGTAAGAAGCGCAAAAAAAGTGTTTGAATTTTTTCTGCATCTTTCCCAATTAAATGAGAAATTCGAATTAACCTTTGCTGTTTTGCTTTAGAATTGCTTGTGTATAAAAAACTGATGATATCATAAAACTATAGTGAAAATATGTGACATTCTCTCTTCTTGTTCGTTCTAATCTGTACTTTCTTCTTCTTTTTTGCTCTAAAAATTTTTTTTATTGGAATTTCATTAATATTTTCTCAATTCCAATCCCAAATAGACATAACAAACTAAATTCATTAATACATTCAATACAAAGTAATAAAACAATAAGTTATTGGGTTTTAAAATTAAAAATTGATTTCCTAAAAATCAACGATTTTTGACATTCCCCCTTTTTAACCTGTACCCTTCAAATATACACACTTCCATTTAAATATCATGCTTCTCCAAGGAACAAACAAAGAACAGTCTTAACAGACTCAGAAAAGGCTCTTCTGAATCTGATCCACTTTGGACAAAAAACCACATTATTTTATGCTACATTGAAAATCATAAAATATTTGAATTTTACTTACTTATACTAGTCAACTCCCTGTCTCTCTTCTTCATTTTCCGTTTATCCCGCATCAAAACCGTATACATATAAAGTAGAAAAAACATGCTTCCAATATATAGATAGAGATAATAGGCCTCGTAAAACGACGGAGGGATGTACGTTGATATGACTTCCGCCATGGGAAAGGCCGTGCCCATGACGACGAGCAGTTTTCCATAAAGGGCCGAGAGGGTGGTTGCCAAGGCGTCACTGGAAACCAATAATTTAGTTCATTTAAGTATTCATCTTGTATATACATATATGTATTTGGTGTAAGGTAAATGAACCCTATTTATTGAGTTTTGGTATGTAGAAAATGTGTTATTTAGTACAAGTAGGAAGTCGAATGATTCACACTCAAAATCAGCTTGAGGAATTTCCAAGATCTTTATCTGACTCAGTCCCATCTAAACTTCGATAACTTAAAATCTTTTAGACATATTTGAATGGAGTGAGGTGCTTTGTGTGGACAAAAAAGTGATTTGCAAATATTGTAAAGGCTAAAAAGTCATACATTGATAACTTTCCAAAATATCCTGCTTTCTACACACTTGCAGGTTGAAATCTTCTCATCTTTATCAGACTCTCTCCCACCTAAACTTCGAAAACCTAAAATCTTTTAGAGATATTCTAGTGCAACAAATAAGTGCTTTCCAAATATTGTTTGGGTCATAAATTCATCCATTAATAACTTTTCAAGATATCCAGCTTTCTACCCAGTTGACAGATTGAAACCTTTCCACCTTTATCTGGCTCACTCCTACTTCAATAATTGAAAATCGTCTAAAGAAATTTAAATGGAATAAGGTGCCTTGCATTGACAAAAAAGTGCTTTCCAACTATTGTAAAGGTCATAAAGTCATCCAGTGGTCACTTTCCAACTTGAAACTCTTTCATCTTTATTTGAGTCATAAAAATTGTTAATATAGTATATTTTGTATTCGGGATATCAGACAAGTCATAGACAACATAGTTTATTCCATCTTTTTCCTTAATCATTGCTTCTCTCATTATTATTCTTCATAAAAATGTTAAGTTTAACTGGAATGAGAGTTGTGAACAAGCTTTCCAACTCTCTGCTCCAGTTCTAGGTTTAGATATTTTGCAGACTGATGGTTATAGTACTGGTGTTCTTTTTACACAGTTTTATAACAATCAGGGACATGTCATCGATTATGTTTCAAGAACTTTAGGCTGCACAGAGAGAGTATCTATAGTGCTGCTGAGAGAGAACTCAGTAGTGTCATTTGGAGTATTGAGAAGCTAAGATTCTTTTTGAAAAACACAAAATGTAAGGTAAGAACATGAGATTTCTAGTTCAGTTTTGTACAACTCACTGTGTTCATCATTTATGTTAAGCCCATTAGCTTAGAATATCGACGTTTTACTTTTGCAGACGTCACAGTCGCAATAACTACTATACTTAGTCGTATTATGAATGGTGTTCTCAATCTGTACTATAGTTCGGGTTAAGAGCAAATATTTGGTAATTTAACCAAAGAAAGAAAACCCTAGCAAATATCAATTATTCGTTTATGGCTTATCTTGGATGAATGTTTAAATTGGAGACCACATATCGAATAAGCAAAATTTAAACAATTCAGACTTGAACTGGCCTCGTAGCGGTGAGGACAATTCTTTTTAATGTTTCGGAACATTCGCCAACATTTTACGTGTGTCCCGAGATGTTACGAAGTGTGCCTGCCGCTCGCTCCATCCTTCTCGCACCTTCAGGTCTACTGTTAAACTGTGCCAAACTGCCCTTCCAATAACAAGTTTTTTTATTTAATCAGTATTATCCTAATAAAAAAATGAGTCCATGAATGTCCATTAATTTTGTCCGTTAATGTTTGATTTTTTCGCAATATTACTGTAATTTGAACCAATGACGTCAATAATGTTAAAAAACAAAAAAAAATATTATTTTTTAATTGCATATTAGTGTAAGAAAACCTCATTTAAAGACCGTATTATTTTCTTAAGGAAAAGTGGTTTATAGAGGCGGAGGTAAGGGCAAGATCTCCACACGGATGCTTTGTATAATTTCAATTATTGTGTTAAAAATTGATAAAAATTCAAGGCTTTCAATTAAGCGAAAACCTCCCTTCTATTATTCCTTCAATAATCTAAATAATTAAAAAAAAAAAACATATACAAGTCTATCCAGGTCTTTTTGTAACAAAGTGCCATCTAGTTATAATGAAGAATGACATTAACAAATAAGCTAAACAATAAAGGAGAGTAATATTCATCACTTGATATATGAAGTTATCAAATTTAATCACTTGCTTCAGTAAAACAAACTATGCGGCCAATTTAGTCGACCAGATCCGAAAACCCTATAATTTTCTAATTTTACCATTAATATTATTAAATGCCTTGGAGAAGTCCAGTATAAACATCATCAACCATTCACCTTCTCTCCAAGGCATTCGGCAATATGTTCTGGTAAACAATCAAATTAGTCAACGACGATCTCTTTATGGTGCCAGTTTAAATTGCTAAATATTAGACTATCAAAAATCTTCGGGATAGATGATTAAATAGTTACAGTATGTGCATTTCTTGATTATTCCAGGCAATCAAGGATATATTTCACTTTTTTTCGACTGTTGAAGGAATTTATAAATAATTATTTATTAAATCATTCCTGGACTAAATGAGTCAATTAGAACGAACATAATTCGGGTGCCTGATTCATTTTTTCAAACAAATAGCGTCATTTCTTGAAGCTGTATGTGGGTGTGGAATTTTATCACCTAGTACATAAATAGCATAGTTTCCATTAAGTAATAACAACTATTATTTATCCCACATTCATGAAACGCATTTCAACTGATTATTTACGAATTCAATAACTGAAAATCTTCTAGAAATGTTAAGTTGGAATAAAGTGCCTTGTGAATGAAGTTTAGGTCATAAAGTCATCCAGTAATAACTTTCCAAGATATCCAGCTTTTTAATTAGTTGACAGATTAAAACTCTTCCATCAATATCTGACTCCTAAGAATTATTAATGCAGTAATTTTTAGGGGAAGGTGGGGGAATATCGACCGTCGGGCAAAATCGACCAGTTTCAAATCTCATAAACTTGGCGCCATCCGGGCGTAATATACAAACCGACCGAGAGATGGCTTCGTATGAGCCTGATTTATACGATTAGTATCGTTCCATAACTCGTTCTGCGTTGTTGTTGATAGTTGTGCTCGTGTTTAGACTGTTTTTATTAAAACTCCGCTGCCGCTATTAAGGTAGGGAACTCTTTTTACATTCTAAATGTATTGCATTTCCTGTTTATATAATGCTGCAGATATGCTTTCGTTTATTAGGTCCAATTTGATGCACTTATAATACATATTTTGAGTAAAAAAAAAATCTAGGTTAGGTTTACCGGTTCGGGTAAAGTCGATCACACTGGTCGATATTACCCTACCTAATATTTGTGGCCTAAATATATATTTATATTTTATATAATAAAGTGCGCAATAAATGCAAGCATTAGGTACCTACATGTCAGCATTTCATTTCAGATGCCGCGAACATACGTCCGAAAAACTGGACGTTCCTCATGGACGGAGGATTCCATCAAAAGAGCAATAAAGGCCGTGGGAGAAAAGACATTATCCATTAGGCGTGCCGCACAAATGTTTAATGTACCATATGGTACTCTTCAAGATAGGCTAAAAGGTAGATTTTGACCAAAAAAACTTACGTTGGGAAGAAAACCTGTCTTTTCCGAAAATCAGGAAAAAGAAAAGGTTGAAACCATATTAAAACTTTCAAAATTATTTTATGGATTGACAGTTCAAAGCATAAAATCATTGGTTTTTAAATATGCAGAGACAAATAAAATTAAACATCCTTTTAATAAGGAGAACGGGATGTGCGGCAAGGATTGGATCTACTCATTTATGCGACGTTATCCGCAGCTTAGTTTTCGCAAACCAGAAGCTACTAGCCTTAGCAGAGTTACCGCATTCAACAGAGAAGAAATGAATATTTTTTTCAATAATCTAGAGTTCATAGCATCTATAACGTTAACGAAACTGGTATTTCCAATGTCCACAATCCGGGTCGCATATTGGCAAGAAAAGGAGAGAAGCAAGTCGGTGCGATAACAAGCGGAGAAAGGGGTCACAATACTACGATTGTGTGCTGTTTTAGTGCATCCGGGCAATATATCCCGCCTATGTTGATTTTTAAGAGAATGAGAATGTAAGATGGCTTGGAAAAAATTGTCCGACAGGCGCGATATACAAATGCTCAAAATCTGGATGAATTACCGAAGAATTGTTTACCGAATGGTTGCAACATTTTGCGAAATTCGCTAATGCTACTCCAGAGCAACCTATTTTTTAATACTGGATAACCATTCCACTCATTCTTCTTTAGCTTCCTACACGAATGCTGGCATTCATTTACTATCGCTTCCACCCCACACGTCTCACAGGATACAGCCTCTGGACGTAACTTTCTTCAAGTCCTTGAAAACTGCTTACCACCAAGAATGTGATAAGTACATGAAAAGTAGAAATTATGAAAAAATAAAAGACACTGATATTGCCGAACTTTTTGGAAATGCTTACAATAGGGTGACCACAATAGAGAAGGCTCTAAACGGATTTAAAACGACCGGAATATTTCCCATCAATCGTGATGCGTTTTGTGAGGAAGACTTTGTACCTATCCATGAAGATTTTAATGATCCGCCAAATACAACGGCTTCAGGAGATTTACCATTGCAGGAAAATACATCAGAAAATATTTTAGAACCCATAGAATTCAGACAGAAGACTCCTTCTCCAAAACCAGGGCCAAGCGGATTAAGTGGATCTGTTCCAGGAAGATTGAATACCTTACGTAATACTAGATTGTCATCAGATTCGTCTGATTCTGAATTCAGTTTGGAAGAAGTTGTGGAAGACAGTTTAAGCGATGATGGTGATAAAACCCTGAAAATTAAAGGAACACTGGAACATACTTCCTTTCACGAGTCATGTCCACCTCCAGTGTTTCAACGAAGAATTTGACAGCGAAAAAGGCAACATTCTCAAATATTAACATCTACCCCTTTAAAAGAAGAGCTCGAAAATAAGACATTAAAAAAACAAAAAAAGGAGGAAAATGAAAAATTAAAGATCACAAAAAAAATTACAGGTAAGGAGGAGGGAAATGACGAAATTAAGAAGGTCATAAGAAAAATTACAAATGAAGAGTAGGGCCATAATAAAATTAAGAAGTAGAAGTGAAGTATAGCGGGTTAAGGACAGAAATCAAACCTCAAAATTTGAAATTAGCCGACGTTTCGACGTTTATTTACGTCTTTGTCGAAATAAAAAAAATTAAGAAGGTCACAAGTAAAATTACAGATAAAGTGGAAACTCCGGTTGGAGAGAAAAGAGAAATTGATGAAATCTGTGCTATTTGTGAACAATTTGGATACAATAATGAGATTTGGTGGCGGTGCCGTTCTTGTGCAACCTGGGCTCATGCTGACTGTACTAGCGCAGAAAAAGCTTCAGTATATATTTGTGACTTTTGCTCAGTATAACTTAATGTTTAAATGTTAAAATAAAATGAATTCCAAAATATTACTGCCTGGTCGATTTTACTCTACACTGTGGTCAATACTATCCTATCGGTCGAAATTACCCGATTTTTCTCCATGTTTACAAAAACTCATCTTAGAAAAAAAATATTTGTTATTTGCGAAAGCAATAGAAAATCTTCTACTACATAAAGTAACAAAGCAATTTCACCATTTTAGACATATTTGTACAAATACTTCTATTTAGAAAACTCAGTAGCGCTTAAGTAGTCGATATTCCCCCATTCTCCCCACATAGTTTTTAACATATCTAGGAGATATTTTATTGGATCTCTATTTCTCGAATGATAAAATTTTATTCTTTGGCGACTTTAATACGTATCTTTCTAATTTCTTGCATTTTACATTTTAGTAAATTGGATAAACTGCCCTCCAACAATTTCAGCAACTGTGATATTAAAAATATTGATAGTGAGAATTCTCAATATTTTTCAGCTTTTTGATCATCATGTGCCAGTAAGAAATGTAAAAGATAAGAGTAAGCCTTAGGCACCTTGGATAACTAATAATATTTGTCTTTTCAAAAAACTTCGTAATAAAGCCCTAGAAAGACTTAAAATCCTATTCACTGGACATACACACAAGTACGAAATTACACCACTACAGCTGCTATAAGAGCTGAAAAAAAGGCTTATTTAAACTTTAAACTAAGAAACAGTAACATCAAAGAAAAATTGAATATCATGAGAAAAATCGATGTGTGATGTAACCGATGACATTTTCAGATCTTTGGACAGAAACAGGTCGATAGTGATAGTTATGTTGGATTATATTTGGATAATGTCAAGATAAGATTATTGTCCATTCTTGGTTTTGTAGGATTTCCTATTAATGCTCATGAAAAGCTTTTTTGGATGGTAAATATTCAGAGGATGTAAGTCTTTCATACGGCGTACCACAGGGAAGGATTTTGGGCTCCCTCTTTCTTACGCAATTTATACGTGTCGACTTTAAAACATTCAAAACATCATATTTACGCTGACGATGCCCAGGTAATTTTTTCCTTTGATTCCTCTAATCCTGAATATGCCAACCATTGCTCAAATGAAGACCCAAAATTGCTGTATGACTGCTAAGTCCAAAGAAGCCTGTCGCTATGTTATTTACTAACTTTAAGACAAAATCTTTTTAATCGCATTCATTTGCACATCAATAATGCACCAATTTCATTTCAAAACATAAGTAGGAATCTTGGTGTACATGGATATCGACTTGAAGTTTTCTCTTCTGTTTAATTCCCAAAGATATGTGTTGAATATAGAAGCAAGAAACATGCTCTGCGATTCTCTAATTCTTTCACATCTGAATTTCTGTGATACTGTTTATGATCCTTGACTTGATCATAAGGACAAGGATCATTAGGTGCGCAAAACTTCAAAATGCATATGTGTGAGATACATATTTGAAATAGAACGACCAGATGGGGTATCACACAAATTAAAGGACTTGTACTGGCTGAATGTCATCCCACGGCATGGCAAAGAACTTTCTAAACACAGCTATTTTTATAATATAGCAACATGTGTGAACACACATATACCGGACCTCTCATTATCTATAAATGCTTTTTGAAATAATAAAAGGCTTATAACTGCTTTGTCTTAATACTGAAGTGCCAAGCCCATAAAACTTTGTATTTTTGTATACCTATTGCTTAAAGTGAATTTAATATTAAGTAACAAGAGTTGGGTTTAGTTGTTACTGTTACACAAATAGATAATTTTATTATCTGTCTGAACTTGTGTTGCACCCTAGATTTAAATATTTGTGTTACACCTATAGCTACCTTAAGGCTGTAATTAAGGTGTTTTTGTTAGAAGCTGAAATTGGCCTTTTAATCCATGTGCCTATTTTCGCTTACAGTTATGTTGATATTTTCTTCTAAATTAATAACGTTATTATTATTTTAATGCGGGGGTTATTGATCGATTTCTCTTGAGACAGCCATTCTGAATATCAACCGACGTTTCCCTAATTCCTTCTCTCTTCAAGACAACCATAAAACTCCCCCGGAGCAACACATTTAGAACCCGCGACACCCTAAGATCATAAATTATTTTTCATGCCTGAGGGAAAGAAAAAGTATAAAAATTTCCATCACGCTTTACGCCATACTACTCTATGAACACGCGAGGACTTACGGCGCATTCCTCTGCATTTCCTAGTCTGCGTGTCGCCCTGTCGTGACCCGAATGAAACCCCTACCAAGAAGTTTTTTCCGTGGAAACGTAAAACGAAAACTGGCTGCGTTTCTTTGTTTTATCGTAAACCGACTGTGTGTACAAGAAACGGATTGTGCAGAAGCGAAATTGATCGGAGTTTCGTGATTCATTTATAAGATGACTTTATCGAGAACAATAGAGAAGCTTATAAGGGTTCGAATGCTTCCCATTCTGCCACTCAATCATATCTTACTGACTCAAGTCATTTGTGCTTAAAAATAATATTCTGTCGTCCTAAAAATGATCGATACATTAATAGAGGCGAGGCATCGGCAGCGGTATTTTGCGATCTTTGAAAGGCATTTGACTGTGTGAGTCAAGAGATCTTATTTAAGAAACTTAACTGCTTTGGCAAGGAATTGCTTTATTACGGTCAGCTCTATAGCTCTTCTAGACTTGCAATCCAGTACCTCCCCTGAGAACCTTAATCTTAGAACATTAAAGGGCTAGAATTAGCATTGCCGTAGAACTATGGGTTTTTATTTAACTATCTATGGAAACCGTTTGTTTGCTTGCAACATCTCTGATGCAATGATGCCAACAGCTTATGTAGAAATAAAAAAAAACACTATAGAAAATCAGTAGAGGAAGAAATAGAAAATCAGTTGGATATTCACGGGGTATGAACTAAAACGCAGATTTATTTTCAACAAGATGAAGCGCAGTACGTTCTTCCTGTGAGGCAATTTCTACATGATGCGTTTCCAGATCAGTGGAGTGGGAGAAGAGGTCCAATGAAACGGCCGGCGAGATCACCAGATCTAATACCACTCGACTTTTTTCTCTGGAGTCACTTAAAAACTGTTGTGTTTAGAAGTGGAAACTTTATTACAGAATGTGCATCTATTCCAAGAATAGTGTTCCGAAATGAGTATGAAAATAGAATATACATTTGTTTAGCTCAAAATGGAATGCATTTTGGCAATCTAAATAAATAAAATAACACTTCGTAAAAAGAGAGTTTATTTTATTTAACTTATACCTTTCTTTGACCTTGTATAAACTTTAGGAGAAATTTTATACAAGGGATGACAGTGTGTTGCAGTTCCCCATACCTGTATACAATGTTTGTACCAAATTGCGCTTTTCTAACTTTTTTAGTTTTAGAGATATTTGCATTGGAAGTTTTCAAATTGACCTATATGTATGATGCATTTGGGTTAAGTGTATAGACATTCTAAAGTTCCTGGTTAGAGTCATCACTGATAGCGAGAATCTATCTTAAGATTTAATCAATGGACCGGCAGAAAAAATAGACTAAGACACTTTAAATCAACTGCCTGGGAGAATATCTTTATTTCTTCCAGGCAGTTAAGTGCACTCAATCGTTGGACAGAGATGGAAATGCATTTGCGTACCTAATAGAGAGAAAGAAAGAGACTCTAAATCAACTGCTTGGGAGACAAATTGTATTTCTTCCAGGCAATTAAATGCATTCAATCAATGGACAGAGAGAGAAAATAGAGCAAGAAACTATAAGCAAACTGCTTGGGAGAATATCTTTATTTCTTACAGGAAGTTAAGTGCACTCAATCGTTGGACAGAAATGGAAATGCATTTGCGTACCTAATAGAGAGAAAAAGAGACTCTAAATCAAATGTTTAGAAGAAAAATTGTATTTCTTCCAGGCAATTGAGTGCACTCAATCGTTAGACAGAGATGAAAATGCATTTAATTACCTAACAGAGAGAGAAAGAGACTCTAAATCTCCATACCTGTATACAATGTTTGTAGCAAATTGCGCTTTTCTAACTTTTTTAGTTTTCGAGATATTTGCATTGGAAGTTTTCAAATTGACTTATATGTATGATGTATTTGGGTTGGGTGTATTCTAAAGTTCCTGGTTAGAGTCATCATTGATAGCGAGAAAAATATATATTTAGCCAATCCAGTTATCCAGATGATTCAACTGGACGACTTCTTCCCTTGCTTCTGTCATAACAAATTCTGGAACAGGACTGGACGAAACCAGTAGAAGGACATCAAAGCAGATCAATCTTCAAGAGAAAATGCGGAAATAGTCCGATGAGGTGGAGAAAACCGAAATATCTCTGTAGCTATGAGATTTAGTTCAGAATCTAATAATATTTTTTTTTATTGATACCGATCTAAAAACAGAAAAAAATCTTGTCAGTGACTTTATAGGATGATCCTTCAACCAAAAGGTCATTGATTCGTTATCATCAACAGAAATGATCCCGAATATCAGAAAAAGTAAAAAAGTTTCCCATTCAATTCATACTCTAGTTATGCAAAGAAGAAATTTAACTTAAACTCATATTGCTCTGCTTACTTTTATATACATCCTTTATAAACATCATCAAATTATATTCATTAAACTCTAAAGACTACTTACGCTCCGAGCTGCCTCCATTCAACTTGCCTTTCAGCCCTACTCAGTCTTCTTACAATAGGAAGAGGCTGATGCTGATAATAATAGCCAGCCATGGTAAGCGTGGGTGCTGTGTTTATTGTTCTGGAATAAAAACAATAAGATAATTGATGCTGCGAAGATCAGCAATATGTATGATATGTCGATCAGTCAACTGTCTTTTGCATTATTTGACGTTAAAATATAAGCGTCATTGCAAGCCTTTATAGAAAAAACTGGAGATATTAACCTCCTGTTCACTTATGATCGATCGACTTGCTTAAGAAGAAACAGCCCTCTGGATTCCATAAAAGCGACACTTATTCAAACTGGGGATATCAACCATCAGCACGGGATTATTATATGTTAGAGTGGTCTAACGTTTGGATTGCTGAAACGTTCACTTCTTTCCACTCAGTGATCAATAATCTTCTATAGGATCTTACGACCAATCCAGCTTACTGGAGAACATTTATGCCAAAGTCTCCTACTAGTTTTCACATCTCCCACCATCTAAACTGACAGTGCTCTTCTGTTAATTAATCATTTTCGCTGATGATACCCAAGAAGGAATCCAGCTAAAAAGAAACGTACCTGCTACAGAATTCTTTCAGAAAATGTTTTTGATTTAGGGAACCAAGAAGCCTCAAGGTGAATGATCTTTGCAGATCATTCGTTATGAAACTTAGAAACCTACTGAACACTAAACTACCTGAAAGAGAGTCAATGGGACTATACCAAAACACCAAGTTGCAGTTTTTAGTATTTCAGGCAAAGATCTCATTTCGAATCTAGGCTTGAAGAGCTTGCCGGATCATGAGATGAAGGAAGATACAACTGGTATTTTCAACACTGTATGTACTTCTCTGAAGCAAGATCAACATTTGCATCTGGCCCGTCTTGAGAAGCTCTTGGAATGTACTTGGGGAGACTTTGAGTTATAATGCGGCATTCTTCATATATTCCAAACTGTTTTTTTTTTAAATAATGCTTACCTATGAGTTTGTATTTGGACAGTGTGACCCGAGGAGTTGACATGCTTAGCGGTTGACTTGGACGGCGAAGAATGGCTAAGGGTTTCCGGTGAAACTATGACGGGGTGTGGAGAAGCAGGTGAGGGTAGAAGAGGGTCTTTACCGCCCAGCAACCCCGCGCTACTTCTACTACCACCGCTCATATTTTGGGGTGGAATCATCGGCCAACTGAAATGAAATAGTGATTTCTTGTTGTTAGTTGCAGATATTCGGTTTTTTTACTGTAGTCTACTTAACGACCTGTGAGTCAGTCAGTCTAATTGCAGATATGGATCGTCTTGAGGTCACGGATTAATGCAACGTCCAATTGATTATTAATGATAAATTAGAACTAATAAATAACTTGCAATGTTATTGTCATTGAAATGTTTGACTAAACTAAGGTTTATTATAGTAAATTTCAGCAATAGCTGCACAAGTCATTCTGTGATCAAATATGGTCAACTTAAAAAAACCTAGACTGACCTTCAAGGAACGTTTTTACAACGACTTTTTACATTGAATTGATACGTGAACTTCCGGTCAAGTTAAACGTATTGAAATCACGTTGTTGCAACGTTTTCATACAAGTTTGATGACGTTAGAAGTGAAACAAATCTGGACATGAAGGTGGTTCAGTTTCATTCCCAATTTAGTGCAAAATATGGTTTTCTCATCTAACGGTGAACTTGACCTCGGATATTAACGTCAAGTTTATAAATCTAAAACTCTCTGGGAAACGTTGTTGATAACGTTAATTGGACGTAAGTTTAAAATGACATTGCCTAACTATAAATGGACATTGGCTAACTCTCGTTGATTAGTTAGATGAGCTCGCATGTTATAGATACAGAAAGTTTAATTTGGATGAATTTGACGATGATGTGCTAAATATAAGAGATTTTTTGATTGTTGGAAGATGACAGTTGAGTAAAGATTACGCACTGGTTATAAATGCAATCTTTTTTTAATAATGATATATTAGAAAAAAGAAGGGATAGAGAAGATGAAGACAAATTCAAGAAAACTATCAGAATTTCAAGAAAAATACATAAAAAACCACAAAAATTAGTTAAAGATGACTATTAACAAGAATAGGAAGAGAATAAGAGGAATAGCTGAATTAAAATAAAAATAGTTCAGAATTGAATACGTACCACTTAAATAATGCAATTGCCAAACTTTTAAGTAAAAAAATAATAAAATATAAATGGATAGTCAAAATGACAATAAATATGGAAAGCAACAATAAATAAAAAAAATAAGAAAAATAACAGAATTAAAAATCAGGAAAATTAAATTAAAGGTGAATCAAAATTTAATTCTTACTGATGATTACAGATAGATGGACAACAATGCAAGAGGAATAAGAAAATTAACAGAATTAAACAAAAAAACATGAACAGTCACAAAAAAAATTGGATGAGAAGGTAACTCATTAGAGTAATTAAAAAGTCGTTAACTGAACGTAAATTTAATTGTTACAGTCTTATGTTGTTTGGTCGCAGAAATCCAACAAACATTTTTTTACGCTCTATAGAGCATAAACCTACAATTTGTAAACCTAACAAAATTTTACTTACAGAACAATTGCCTTCTCGTATTCCACTAAACGATTTAATAAAAAACACTTAACACCAACTTAAGATAATGATACAGAGCCATACGAAGGGTATATCATCTACAAGCACATCATAGATCACTCAAGTCCATGACAGGGTAAGAAGCCGAATATGGCAAATATAATGTAATGCGATTTTGTAATTATGCTATTGAGCCAATAAAGTGTAACTGGTGTAAGAACAATATAATATATTCATTGGTGATGTCAGTAGAAGAGTTTATCGGGTAAAAAAGATATTTTTGGACCTTTCCAAGTGATGTCAAAAAGTGTGATTTATTTTAAAATAGTTAAAATTTTGATTAAATTAAAGCAATTTGAATGGAAATTTAACAAAATCTTTGGCTGAAGATTCCTTTTTTTCCAGCTTGGATGTATCAAATTGAGAATGTAAATATGAATCTATTTCATTGGTTTTAATTTAAATTGTAGCCAAAAATAGAAAAAAATGCTTATGCTTCCATGTTATGCTATAAGATTATGCTTAATAAATAAGAAATCATTTTAAAAATAAAAAAATAACTTTCCTATATAATTGCTTATTCAAAACGGTTCTCTACATTTTTCTTATTTACTTTTTTCTTGCTTAATAATAATATAATACGTTTTAAGTAAAATTTTCATCTTTGGTCAAAAGTAAAAAATGCCATTAACTTTTTTTTATGAAAATTTTTGGAAAAAGTATGATACTTTAAATAGATTAAAAAAACGTATTTTTCTTATTAATTTCAATATTTTTCTTTTAATTGCTAGTCAATTTTAGTCAATTATCTAAAAATATATATATACAAGGTGTAACATAAGTGATGACTTTAATTTTAAAGGGTGATTCCTTGTAATTTTTTAAATTAAAAAGTTGATATACCATATGTCCGGAGACGCTTCATTTTCGAGTTACAGAGCGTTAATTTTTTTTTTTTTAAACAATTAAAAATTGAACTTTTTTGTTCCTTAAATTTTGTACATATCTTGGTTCGTTTAGAGAAAGTAACTAAAAAAAACGCGCAGAATCCAAACTTTACGTCTAAAATTCTATTTACAGTTGAGGCAAGTTTTTCACAGGAAGCCATCAAAAACTTCCACAATAATCATTTTTGGGACTACGAAAATCCTCGACTGAATGTACCTCTCTTAATAACACTTTTTCTCAGCAGTGGTCAGTTATGGCCAGCAGGATCCCCAGACCTGAATCCTCTGGACTATTTCTTTTGGAGATATCTGAAACTGCTTGTTTATGCGACGCCAGTTGTGGATAAAAATGATTTAAGAAACATAATTGTAGATTCTTCTAATATCTCTGTCTCTGAGGAAGTTATTATTATTTTTCACAAAAATTAAGAGATATACAAATAAGCCAAAGGATACTTAATAAAATTACTAACAAACTGTAAGAATTTCAACAAATTCGGTAAACGTGTTTTCTAGGTATTAATGAAAAAATCGAATTAACAAAAAAAGTTTTACAACCTGTATCTCGAAAACGAAGCGTCTCCGGATATATGTTTATATGTACTTTTTTAGTTAAAAAATTACAAGGAATCACTCCTTAAAATTAAAGTCATCACTTATGTTACACATATATATATATATATATATATATATGTATAAAATACTTTTCAATTTTTGTCTTAAATTAGATAACAGAAAAGCAAAAATAAAAAAATAATAAAAACCTTCCGTTAACAACTTGACTTTCGCTAACAACTGAATTTTTAAAAAATGAACTAAGAAATTTGAATTTTTAAAAAATCACAAAATACCCTGAAACTTGAAACAAGTCATTTTTAGAACAAAAATAAATTAAATAAAACAAATATGTGTGTTCTGAACAGCACAGTGAATTTTTGAAAAAAATTTGCAAAAAAGAAATTGTTGAATTTTTCGAAAAAAAAATTTTGAACTTTGATGTGATGTAAAAAATTCATAAATTTAAATATTGATCTAAAGTAATTTTTGTGCTATAAACTATGGTTTTTAGAGTATTTTGAGCTAAATTGAGGTATCTTGGGAGTGTTCTGAACAGCACAGTGAATTTTTGAAAAAAATTTGCAAAAAAGAAATTGTTGAATTTTTCGAAAAAAAAAATGTTGAAATTTGATGTGATGTAAAAAATTCACAAATTTAAATATTGATCTAAAGTAATTTTTGTGCTATAAGCTATGGTTTTTAGAGTATTTTGAGCTAAATTGAGGTATCTTGGGAGTGTTCTGAACAGCACAGTGAATTTCTGAAAAAAATTTGCAAAAAAAATTGTTGAATTTAAAAAAAATGTTGAATTTTGATGTGATGTAAAAAATTCACAAATTTAAACATTGATCTAAAGTAATTTTTGTGCTATAAACTATGGTTTTTAGAGTATTTTGAGGTAAATTGAGGTATCCTGGGAGTTCTGAACAGCACAGTGAATTTTTGAAAAAAATTTGTAAAAAAAAATTGTTGAATTTTTCGAAAAAAAAAATGTTGAACTTTGATGTGATGTAAAAAATTCACAAATTTAAATATTGATCTGAAGTAATTTTTGTGCTATAAACTATGGTTTTTAGAGTATTTTGAGGTAAATTGAGGTATCCTGGGAGTGTTCTGAACAGCACAGTGAATTTTTGAAAAAAATTTGTAAAAAAAAAAGTTGAATTTTTCGAAAAAAAAAATGTTGAACTTTGATGTGATTTAAAAAATTCACAAATTTAAATATTGATCTAAAGTAATTTTTGTGCTATAAACTATGGTTTTTAGAGTATTTTGAGGTAAATTGAGGTATCCTGGGAGTTCTGAACAGCACAGTGAATTTTTGAAAAAAAATAGGTAAAAAAAATTGTTGAACTTTTCGAAGAAAAAAATTTTGAACTTTGATGTGATGTAAGAAATTCACAAATTTAAATATTGATCTAAAGTAATTTTTGTGCTCTAAACTATGGTTTTTAGAGTATTGTGAGACAAATTGAGGTATCCTGGGAGTGTTCCGAACAGCACAGTGAATTTTTGAAAAAAATTTGGAAAAAAAAATTGTTCAATTTTTCGAAGAAAAAAATGTTAAACTTTGATGTGATGTAAAAAATTCATAAATTTAAATATTGATCTAAAGTAATTTTTATGCTATAAACTATGGTTTTTAGAGTATTTTGAGCTGAATTGAGGTATCTTGGAAGTGTTCTGAACAGCACAGTGAATTTTTGAAAAAAAGTTGTTGAATTTTTCGAAAAAAAAAATGTTGAATTTTGATGTGATGTAAAAAATTCACAAATTTAAATATTGAACTAAAGTAATTTTGTGCTATTAACTATGGTTTTTAGAGTATTTTGAGGTAAATTGAGGTATCCTGGGAGTGTTCTGAACAGCACAGTGAATTTTAAAAAAAAATTTGGAAAAAAAAATTGTTGAATTTTTCAAAAAAAAAAAATGTTGAACTTTGATGTGATGTAAAAAATTCACAAATTTTCTGGTTCTAGTCAAAAGCGAACAATTAAAAAAAAATTAAATTTGTAATTTTCTAAACTAAAAAAATCAATAAACAAATTTAATTTATATAAACAATACACTCCAAAGCAGGAAGCCCCTCAGACGCGCAAAATAACGTTATTAAATTTCCGCAGCACTCTCTCTCTCTGCCTCGCAACCGTTACTCATTAAGTGCGACAGAGATCCTTACCTGGTTCCTTCAGGTTTAACCTCCACCGCCGTCGGGGTGATGAGCGTAATTTCACCGGTGGTATCACCCCCGAAATCCGCCCCCGAAGTAGTCGCCATCTCCTCGATGTCCGAGTCGATCCCCTTATCGAAATCCATATAAAAAGAATCCCTCGAGTCGCTCGATCCTCTTCTCAACTTAAGGGAGAGATCTGGGGAGCTATCCAGCTGATTCTGGTCCATGATGGAGTTTGTTTAAAAAAAAAAATACGCTACCGGTCGTCTTTTTTTTATCACATTGTTTTGTATGTATAATTTTTTTTTGTACTATACGTTTCGCACTTGAGGGTCCTGTTGCTTGCAGGCTACATTTTCAAACGGAAGCGGGAATTCGATAAAGGCTGCCGCTATACGTGTGGCAGGATGGGCGGCCGAATACTGAAGAGCGCGGGAGCTTAAAGGCCGTTTTGGCGTCCCGTGCCTCTAGTACAGTCAATCTGGTCTTAAAATTACTGCTGAGAATTTGCCTCTCATTCATGTTCTGATTGTCGATCAGGTTTAAATTCTAAAAGGCACGACATTTTTTAATTTGATTTTTCTCGATAATCGTCGTAGAAAAAAACTTTCAGAGCGAAAATTGTAGAGCGCAAAATTATCTGCAAAATATCTCATTGCTACGACCAACAGTGCAAAAGATGGAGGTCGCTAAAGGTCCTTAAAATTAGTTTTTTTCATTTTTCTATATGAATTTTTTTATGCGTCCCGAAAAAGTTATAAAACTTATAAAAACACATACTAAACTTTTTGTTCTCAGTTTTATCGTTTTTGCGCGTTAAATAGTTTTTACTGCTATTGGAGTAGAAAGTAATAAAATAATCCCGAAATAGTGCGAATGTCCTAATTTTTAAATGATCAAATGTCAATCAATCAATCAAATGCTTTATTGTCAGAAAATTTACATTTTATCGACAAAGCTAAAGGAAAAAAATACAAATATAAACAAATAAACATAAAAGAAAAATACTCAGACAAAATACACACAAAGTAAATAGGTACATAACAAAACAAAAATACTGTACAAGTAAAATAATTTTTATATACAAATATACACACAATTAAATGTATAAAACTGTCAAAAACCTTAGTCTGAAAAAAAAAACATACAATAAAATAAAACATACAATAAAAAGCAGGCAAACATTTTGTAAATAAATAGGTAGCTAATAACGCCAGTGTGTGTGCTTTAAAAGGAAATATTAAAAAAGTCTAAAAGTAGTCATCGATTTTATTACGGAAGGCAGATGGTTGTGCATTTTTATTGCTGCATAAAGTATAGAGTTCTTTACTAATTCCGACCGTGGAATTGGCAGATGAAGATTATGATCAACGTTCCTTAGTGAATAGCTGTGGGATGGTCTTTCTGGAATCTGCGACACATGTTTGCGGATAAGGCAGATAGATTCAAATATAAATAACGAGGGAAGAGTAAGGATCTTATATTTTACAAAATTTACTTGGCAGTGAGCTCTACTATCAAGTCCTAATAAGTAGCGAAGCGCTCTGTTTTGAAGTTTAAATATACGCTTAAATTGGGTCTTGCAGCATGTACCCCAGAATGGAAGGACATAACGAAGATGTGACTCAAAAAGAGCATAATAAACTGTTTTGGCCGTGAAAAAGCCTAATTCTCTTGAGATTGATCTTATGGAAAAACATGCCGAGCTTGGTTTTTTAGATAACGTATCTATGTGCAAATCCCATTTCAAAGAGCCGTCCACAACAAGACCCAAGAACTTGACAGACCCCAACTGGTATTGTTTAGAATAAATGGAGGAATGGTCGTTTTATATGATAAGACTTTAGTTTTTGAGAGATTTAGGTATAAAAGATTGGAATCGCACCACGATTTAATGAAGACCAAGTCGTTGAAAATTGTTTTATGTAGTGCCATTGCATTTGGATTGCTCCAAGTGAAGCGAGTATCATCAGCAAAAAGACAGATTTTTCCGCTTATGTTCAGGCTGGCCAGGTTATTTATAAACAGCAGAAAGAGCATAGGACCCAAAACGGAACATTGAGGTACCCCACATTCAATTGGTTTACAAGAAGATCTTGACGTATCGACCTTTACAAGTTGACTTCTGTTGCACAAATATGACTTAAACCATTGAAGGGATATACCTCTGAATCCATAGTGCTGCAATTTGTTAATTAAAATAATGTGGTTTACGCAATCGAAAGCCTTTGAAAAGTCACAGAAAATTGTTGCTGTTAAGTAATTTTTGTTGATATTTGAATAAACGCTGTTAAATAGGGAGAACATGGCATCGTTGGTACATTTTTTGCTCAGAAATCCAAACTAAGATATTATATTTAAACAAAAAGACAAAAACCTTTTTTTAGCCAGGCGTTCTATGATCTTTGAGAGGCTTGGAAGAAGTGCAATTGGACGATAGTTTGAGGCTTGATCTTTATCTCCTCCTTTATGTAATGGAATGATTATTGCAGTTTTAAGGCAGTTTGGAAAGAACCCATTTTGAAATGACATGTTGATTAGGTCTACTAAATGGATTAGAGTACAATCAGGCATATTTGAAAACATTTTAAGAGTAAGCCCATCTGTACCAGCTGATGATTTGTTTTTTATTTCGTTAATTGTACTTTGAAGTTCTGTAAATGATCCTGGCGTAAAAAAGAAATTGTGCAAATTTTCATTAGAAAGATATGACAGAGGATCATCAGAAGGTGTTATGGTGGCCATTAGATTTTTTGCGACGTTTACAAAGTAATTGTTTAGGTCCTCGAGTGATGTAGAGATAGTGCTAGTGGAGGTAGACTTATTTCTTAGTTCGTTAACAATAGACCATGTTTCTTTAGCTACATTGGCAGATTTTGCCAGCCTCCCACTGTAATAGATTTCTTTTTCAGCCTTAATTGTTTTAAGATAAGTTTTCCTATACTGCTTGACGTAATTATGAAAAGCAATAGATTCTGAGAACTTTATTAGGTAGGAAAGTGTCATCAGTATTTAACCAATGTTCAGTAATAGCAACTATTTCAAAAAAATTAGTTCTAGCAATAAAAATAGATTGTTAGTTTTGTGTCTTAAGGTCTGAATATTTGAAAGAAAAATACTAAGCTTACTATCAACCAATTTTAAAGAGGGTGCTTGATCCTCTGGTCGCGTCAGGTATTCTGTAATGTTCGAATAAAACATTAGAATACAACGTCTGCGTTACATTAATTGGAATATCAAAGTATTATATGGTACACAGAAAATACACTCTAATATATTAAATAATTAGGCTTTGATTGTTTGCTTTTTTATTTATCCAATAAAAATTAAAGTTTATTTAATTAATTATGTTTGACGCAATTCAGGAGAAATAATTGATGCTATTAGAAGTATTATATTCAGACCATATCAAACTAGTATTAAATAAATGTCTTGTTATTATGTAAATGATTCTATACCGGGTGGTGCGTCAATAATAATAACATCAATAATCAAAATATGAATGGTGATACTATTTTGGCTATTTGGAGGCTAGATTGACTGTACTACTACTCTGTTATTGCCTTCCTTCGTATATTGTATTTTACGTGTTACGCCGCTTTATATGTGCAGTTATTCGGTAGGACTTTTCGAGGCAACGCGCTCTTTTAACCATCTTCTCTCGCACCCCTGTTCACTGATGCTGTCGATTGGTGTTATAATAATTGATTTTTTATGGTTTATGAACAGCCGCTTATAACATCACGGAAAAAAAAGGAGATGGCGTCAAACTTTAGTTATAGCAATGAAGTTTAACGGCCTTAAAAATTACGAAGTTTGTTTTTACTCCCACTTTGACAAATGTACATTTTACAATATCCGTAATTCTACACACGAAAAATTACCTTGAATTACCTGTTATTATGTTTAAACCTAGTTTAACAACATTGAGACAAGAAATGTGTTCTTCATTGTGTTCAATGTGTTCATTCAAATGTGTGCTTGGATTAAAATTTAGTCTTATTTTAAATCAAAATAGTTCAAGAACGAGTTACATTTAAGATTAAGGAAAATATTGCAGTTGATCAATTTGAAGTTCCTGTTAATAAACTTACATACATATTTATTATACTTGAAAGAAAAAGTATAATATTTCAAGCGGAAATAATTACCTTTTTTTTTAAATGTATAACAGATTCATTAAATTATAACTTCATTTTCTGCAAGATGCCAAATTATTTCACTCAATATTTGCTATGCTTGGATCCAGATAAAGGAACCTCGACCAATTTTTTATCATATTAATTCAAAGAATCAATGCCGATGTCAAAAGGCACAATTTTTTGAAAATCCTGAAAATAACACAAAATCAATGATATAAAAAAACCCGAGACTTTTAGAACACAAGTTTATTAAAAAAAATATCTTCTATCTGAGCCTATCTATATGCCCACCAAGTTTGGCTAACCCTCCGCCAAATACCCTGTATATTTAAACACTGGCTAAAAAGTATTTTCAAAAAAGCAAATTTTGTGTCTGTATGATTTTACTGTGTCACATACTAATATAGTTTTTGTGGGTAATAGATATTTGGCCACCATTAAGAAAAATTGCCCTCAATGTATCAAAGAGAATTAATTTACAAAAAATACATCAAAATATACCACATAAAATTCGGACATTATTTAACATCCAACACCATTTACGGATTAAAATCAAGGCTGATAATGGAGATTTGAACCACATTTTGTTAGGATTCAATGCTAGTCACATGATCTTTGAAAATTACAGCAATTTGTGAAGAATTCCTGTAAGCCATTCAGAACTTCACAGATGAATCATTTCGCAATTCCCCAAAATGTATATGCCCAGGTAGAAAAAAAATCAGCATTAAGATTAACATATTTATATTACAAAAATTGAATAAATAAAAAGTAAATATCATAATTAAAATATGTATGCAAGTAAAACGAATTATTCTAAACATCAGTTATTATATATGCCTCAAATAAACCTAATAGAAAATATTTCAGAAACCAATTGAAAAAGGCGCACGAGCCCACATATTCGATTGATAATAAAGATCAATTTTATATAATTTGGTTAGGCACGATATGAAACTAACAATTTCTGATATATCACATCGATGTTTGCTTAAAACCTAACCAATAAAAACCGTGAATTGCTTATCCCCTTGTAAGTAATAATATGGAATTGTAAAATTATTTGTTTTTTTACTTAGAGACGCATCCTTGCCATAACAAACCGCCGCAAGCCATCGAAACTATAAAGTAAACCACCACAGCTATTACTACAGCGATGATGACGTACAATTTGATGTTTTTCCAGAACATGGAGCGTGCCAGGTTTCTACTCGTTTGTCTAAAAGAAACCGCCTAAAAACAAAAATATCAATTAATTTTATAGGGTATTCCAGGACTCACTGTACAGGGTGGGCAAATAAGCAGCTGTATCTCCAAGATAAACGGATACAGCCCCTTAACTCGCTTATTTTTTCACTCTGTATATATTTATATAGAGGTTAGTAAATTGCGGTTTATTATCTATGTGCAGGATGGTTCTGTTATGTATCGATACATTAAAAAACACTTGAAATTATTATCGACTTTTTTTCTCAAATTTTAGTCACAACAAACACGACTAAATCTTTGGGTACTAAAAGTTCAAATTTTTTAATTACATTAAATAAAAATGTATGCACTTACACCATTGTTCAAATTTTCAGTTTTGGTCAGTAACAGCTCCACTTTCTCTCCTCTCAGCGCAACACTATCTGCAATATCATATTAAATATTACCTATATATACTTTTATGTACAATGAAGAAGATCAAAATTAAGCACAAATAAAGTTAACTTTAATAAAGCAACCTGCAACAAAACATACAATTTCATATGGAATTTCTACGGATCAAAATAAAAAACATACCATTATCATGCCACTTTTAAGGCAATAGAAATTAAGACAAGGTTAAATTATAATAAACTTTGGGACAATATAATTTCTCAGGTAGAATATTCTACTAATACTCTACACTTTTAGGTTAGTAACTTTCCTTCAGAACATGATTCTCAACTCAAATTGATGTAGATAGCGGTGCGACTAATCAGTTAGTTACCACAAAATTGTTACCATCTTTACATAACAGTAAAGATGTTTTTCATAATATAAATATAGCAAAAGAAGGTGAAAACATTATTGCTAGAAAAGAAGGACATTTACTATTTCAAGAAAAAAGTAATGTGTATGACAACTTACTGCCAGTAAGAAAGTTAGAGGAAAACGGTTTACAAAAGGAAAATTTTTAGAAGGTAATTTAAATGGGAAATAATATACAATAACTTTTTGAAATAATATCCTATAGTTTGTGTCTTTGGTAGAGGCTTAGTTTGGTACTAAAATTGAGAAACTAGAGTGAATGTACTTCAATTGCTTTTAAAGAGTTTTGTAAAAATAAGGGGATAAGAATATAGTATACAGTTCCTTAAAATCTTGAGCAAAATAGGGTTTCGGAAAGGTTTAATCGAACAATACTGAAAAGTATGGTGTATATAATTTAGAGACACATAGTGGAAAACTGATTATGATTGGCTATTCGGATAATGGACAGAGAGTGAGAAGAAAGTTGTGCATTGCATTGAAGGAATGTTGTTTTTGATGAGCAGATGTAACAAGGATATAGATTTATGTCAGGAGCCGGTTAGAGACGAAGAAGAAAGAGAAAAACATAATTCCAAGGAATGTGTCAATGTAAATAGAAAGAGGACAGAGAATGTAGACCGAGATTTAGAACAAGAAAGTAACAGTATAATAATGAACATGAAGGACGAAGAAGTATATACAAGAAACAGCCAAATTATGACACAACTACCGATTTTGACACTGATGTACAATTTGCAGCTCTTTCTATGGGACATGTCTTATTAGAAGTTCCACAGTTCTATAAAGAGGCCGTACAACATGGAAATAAATAGCAAATGCTTTACAGGAAAACAAGACATGGGAATTAGTACCGTATCCTAGAAATAAAAAAGGGCTATAGGTTCAAAGTGCGTTTTTCGGGAAAACGAAGTAGATGGTAAATTAGAAAAGAAGACAAGACTAGTAGTTTGAGGGTATCAACAGGATTCCTTATTAGAAGGGGTTTATGGTCCAGTTGCAAGGATGGTAACCTTAATTACTATCTTTATACAGGGTGTCCCAAAATTAGTGGACGAAACGCGAACCCTGTATTCTTTGGTCAAAAATAACCTCACTTTTTCCTATAAACATATATCGGCAAACGCCCCCCAAGGGAGCTACGCCCCTTTTAAAGGGGGCACCTGAAGATGGTTTTTTCCACTTATTTTCGAAACGGCTAAATATAAAAATTTTAAATTTTGATATTCTCCCAATTTTCATATGCTAAATTTAGTTGTCATTTCATAATTTTCATTATTTAGTCAGGTGCGTATCATTTAGGGTGTGAGCCTAAAAAAATACCTAAAAAAAATTGTTTGCAAAGTTTTTTTTTTCTTTAAATTTTAAAAATTTAAAGCTTTTTAAGTAAAAAAGTACCTCTTGGTCAATAACGCTAGGAATTACCATTTTCGTGAAAAACGCATTTAAAAATAACGCTGCATAGAAATTCTAGTATTATTAATAACAATTTTTATTAAAACTCAATAGCACGCTTCAAAAGTAAATTGACAAATAAAATTGCAAACAGATAAAAATACTAATTTATTTGAGGCAAATGTTTAAACAAGTTTCCGTTTTCCTGAATGCATAACCTGGATCTTTTTTGAATGTTTTGGGTCGATCTAAGAATTTCAAATAGGTTTTCTCTTATTTGGCCTGCAGCTGCGAGAATTCGCCTCTGAAGCTCTTCTGGAGTATCAATTTCGGTGGCATAAATAATATTGCACATATTACCCCAAAGATAATAATCCAGAGGATTAAGGTCGGGCGATCGTGCAGGCCAGTTTATTGGACCACCTCGGCCTATCCATCTGCCTGTAAAATTATTGTCCAGCCAGTTTCTCACCTGTCGGCTGTAGTGAGCTGGTGCCCCATCGTGCTGAAAAATCATTTCCAGCCGAGTTTCTATGGGAACATCGTCCAGTAAATCTCTGAGATTGTTTTGAAGAAAATTTAAATAATGATGACCAGTTAACCTGTGTGGCAAAATAATTGGGCCTATCAATTTATCTCCTATCAAACCCGCCCATACGTTAAACTACTAAGTTCTCATAAAAATTGGTAATGAAAATAATACTACGCAGCGTTATTTTTAAATGCGTTTTTCTCGAAAATGGTAACTCATAGAGTTATTGACCAAGAGGTACTTTTTTAAGTAAAAAGCTTCAAATTTTTAAAATTTAAAGAAAAAAAAAACAAAAACTTTGCACACTATTTATTTTTAAGTATTTTTTTAGGCTCACCCCCTAAATGATACGCACCTGACTAAATAATGAAAATTATGAAATGACAACTAAATTCAGCATATCAAAATTGGGAGAATACCAAAATTTAACATTTTTGTAAATATAAAAATGTTTCGAAAAAAAGTGGAAAAAACCATCTTCAGGTGCCCCCTTTAAAAGGGGCGTAGCTCCCTTGGGGAGCGTTTGCCGATATATGTTTATAGGAAAAAGTGAGGTTATTTTTGACCAAAGAATACAGGGTTCGCGTTTCGTCCACTAATTTTGGGACACCTTGTATATTGAGTATGATTGGAATGAATTTCCACATCCATTTGAATTGTTTATTCAAATGGATGTAGAGTCAGCATTTTTCAATGGGAAATTAAATAGTCCTGTATACATAAAACAATCAGAGGGACTTAAAAGTAAACATCCAAATTTAGTATGTAGACTTTTAAAAGCATTGTATAGTTTGAGGGAAAGCCCTAAATGTTGGAATTCATTATTGAATGAAACTTTATTCAATTTTAGAATTCAGAGGTCAAGGAAGGATCCATGTCTTTATTTTTCTAACGGTTGTTTAAATAATAATCCACGTTAATGATTTAATAACATTTTCCAGTAAAATTGATCTATTAAATGTCTTGGAAACTAAATTATGTCTAATTATGATTTAAGTTTTGCAATATACTTTTTTATTCAATTTCAAAATAGTTTTACAGTTAACCATTGGAATTATTTAAAACATGTTTTAAGATATCTGAACTCAGCAGAAAACTATGATCTAAATCGTCTAATAAAATTACTTTATATGGTTTTGCTGATTTCAATTTGATGAAGACAGAAAAAGCATATCTGGTTTTGCAGTAAAAATTAATGGAACACAAAGAAACAAAGCATTGTGGCTGTATCGAGTGCAGAATCCGAGTATCTTGCTCTTTCATTTTGCGCTAGAGAATCTCTTTTCATAGCAATATTTAAAAAAGTGTTTATTTTATTAAACAATCTAAACTGATAAATTGATATCAAACGCCATTTTATATGAGACTGTGCTGGTCAAGGAAAAATTGTTTTAGAGTATGTAACAACAGACAAGCAACAGGCAGATATTTTTTTTTCAAAAGCTTTACCTAAGGCTTCGTTTAAGAATTTCAGAGATTATCTTAAAATCATTGATATGGTTTGATTTCGTATACTACTTATTAGTATAGTATGTGTAATTTGTGTTTTGTGTTTTAACTATAGGTATTTTTATTTTTGAGCAAACTATCTAATTCTGCAATGTAGGTTGAGTTGCAATATGAATATAATTATTTTAACTTATTATTATACTGTATTCTAGAAAAGAAAATAATTTTAAGGAATACATTGCCCAAAAATGGTGTGTTTTAAAACTTTTATTTATGCCTGTATAGTAACAATCGGCCTGTCTATTAGTTATCATATCTCATAATTGACACAACTATTATAACTCAATAGATTTTTAAAAATCAAAATATCTCACCAATATTTTTCACCATAATATTCTTCAGTTCGTCCAATTCGCTGTGTACTTTGGAAATTGTGTCTACATCGTGACTTTCAGAGTAATGCTTCATTTCATTTGCTAAAATGCGAGCGAATTCAGCATTGAGCGAGTATGCCAGAGCAGACTCGGCTGTCGGACCATAATTTGCTTGGAATCGCCTCTTGATTTCGTTCAGGAATAAAAATGCTCGACTTCGTTCAAATTCCTATAAAAGAAAATCTGTCATTATTTACTGTAATGTCTTGTGAAATTAATATATAATTTTTGATAAAGCTTCACATATTTAAAGAATAACAAACATTAAGAAATGTGTATAATGTTAAACCCAGATTTTTGATACTCTCTTTCAATTATTGTACTCATATCAATATTGTTGCTGACAAGCTCAGTTATTAAATTTAGTTATTTATGGGAAAACTTCGCTAATATAGGGTAGGGTGGGGCTAGTTGAGCCGGATTTGGAAAAATGAAGGGTCATTAGTTAGTCATTCAGTTATTATTTAATATAAATAATTAAACATTCTAGGGATTATTGATGTATATATTTGTTTTTAAAAAGCAATTAATAAGTTTGACGAAATATTGTTTTATTTAGGTAAAAATGACTGCAATATGGCTGGGTACAGTTGACTCAACTTACCCCAAATATGGGGCAACTTGAACCGACACATGGGGCCAGTTGAACCACACAAACTAAACTAGCATAATGGCTGGTTAAGTCAGTTTTCTAATGAAAAATAAAAATCTAATTCTAGAAATACTCAAAAAATTTATTACCAAAACTAAATTAAACATTTTGGAAATGAAACTAATCGCTGCCGCAGTTTATACACATATAATATATACTAGTACCCGGAGTGCACCTTAAATGAGCCCATTTTTTGTAATGAGAACACTGTATCCATTCTTCACCCGAAACACTATCTGTAAATGCTGCTAGGCACATCAGACATAAACATTCATCATCTTCAGACTCAGATGATGGCAATGGGGAAAAAGATTTCTTATTTATTTTATGCTGTTTTATGTTCTTGGAAAACTTGTTTTCTTTTTCTCGAACAACGGCTCCTATAGAGTCTTTCCATCGTCTGAATGTGAAGAAGTAATATTGGACCGTCGTTCTTTAGTTTTCGATAGTGTATTACCTGAGTAGGACACATCTGTTAAAATAGCTTTTTTAGCAGCTTCTTTTTGTCTACTTTATCAGAACTTTTCATTTTCCTTTTGCTTTGTTCTTCAGCAAGTGGTATGATGGTATGGCGTTGTCATCAAGTGTTTCTGAAGCTATGGTTTGGGAAGTGCTGGCAGAAATGCTGTTATTTTCTGTCGACGGCGGCTGAGATATAGATTCGGAAACTGGACGATCAGTTACATATGATGGCGCGAAATCTGTATCAGAAAATATATCACGATTATAAGGATATATACCCGTTTTTGAAAATCCATTTATTATATTGGAACTTGTAGCTCCTAATGGCAAAGCTGTGGCAACAATTTGTGGTATTTCGTATATGCTAATTGTCTGTCCGGGGTTGTTACGAAGCCATGCATCCTAGGCAGAAGCCAAATACTTCTTGAAAGGCCCGAAGACTGACACGTCCAGTGGCTGAAGTTTGTGGGTGCACTGTGGTGGGAATGAAAGCATTACCACTTCGTTGTTCTTTGCATATTCTACGGTCTCAATTGATAAATGTCATGAATGATTGTCCAGTAAAAGTAAAACAGGAGACTGTTTAGTAGGGATTGTATGTTTAACGAAATGCTTCATAAAATCATAAAATTCTAAATCAGTCACCCAACCACTTGCATTTCCTGCACCGATGCATTCTGGAGGACCGTTTGAAATAAAATAGGGTTTAAATTTTTTTCTGGGAAAGACAAACATGAGTGGTATTGTATTCCTTATTGCTGATACGGCGGTAATTAGGGTTACATTAGTTCCACGCTCTCCTGAAGTAACAGCACCTATGTTTCTTTTTCCCTTCGCTGCTACTATTTTTGAAGGTTTTGTTACTGTAGACACGCCCGTTTCCTCTGTGTTCCAAATTCTTGATGGCGAAAATTTATATTTGTCCATAACGTTGGCAAGTTTTTCGAAAAACATATTAACATTATGTTTATTGAACGAGGTTGCTCCACCTAAGCTTGTCGGTTCTGGTTTTCTTATTGAGAGCTGAGGGTTTCTCTTTAAGTAAGCCGTCAACCAGTCCTTTCCTGCCATTTTATTTATCTTCCAAGGTTGAGGAACGTTTAAGTTATATTTTGTTGCACTTTCGAAGGCTAGGCGTCTAACATCAATTGAGGAGTGTTATTTCAAAAAGGGACATGTCCACAAAAGTTAAAAATACGTTTTATACTGATTTTTCTATCTTTTCTATCATTCCTATCGACTAACCCCTTCAAATCGTTTCAAAAAAATACATGTCCCCGTTAAATTCCCATATGAAGGTGTTGTGTTCGATCAAAACTAGACATGTCCGCCTTACATGAAAGTTAAATCTGTTTTATTCAAAATCGGACAAGTCCACTATTATTTCTTATGGGCAAACACCGATTTTACCCAAAATCAGACATGTCCATTTTGTGCCCGCTTTCTGCTATTTCTGTTATGACGATTCAATTACACCAACTTTTAATCGTTGTTTGCTTTAGTTGTTTAATTGTTTCGCTGTAGTTTTAGCCGTGTGGCGTTTGTTTATCGGCGTTTTAAAAAATTTTAAGTTTGTTGTGGGCGTTTTGAAAAGTTTCGGTAGTTAATATGGAGGTCAGAGTGGGAAATATTAATGTTGGCAGTAGAAAAAGGAAGCCTAAAGTTCCAAAAGTGGATATTTTAAAACGACAGAGGTAATATTTTGTTTCTTAGTCGTACGTGCATTATAACGTAGATTGTGCTACCGCAACCTGATAAGACTTATTGTACCTATCTTTTTCTTTTGTTCTAGGTATTCTGATCCAAATCTTACGTTAAGAAATTTTGTAAGACCGTGTGAACATAACACCAATTCCTTGAAATGTGCCTTAGTGAAAAAATCTGATATTTTGAGAGCAAGACAAAAGTTTTTCCAGACACCAAATAAAATATTACAAGATCAGAAATTATGTCATCTTCTGTCTGTTTGTCCGCCGAAAAGGAAGAGACCTAGGGATGGTGTAAACGAAGGAAAAAGAAAGACCAAAAGTATGATTGTTTCTTATTTCTTTCGAATTCGACAAGGAGAGCAATTTTTGATGGTGCCCGTTTGTAGGCAGTTTTTTGCTTTAGCCTTCAGTGTTTCAAAGAACCGAATACAGACTTTAATAAAAACCGTACAAGACGGAAACGTTCCTAAAGAGAATCGCGGTGGTGACCGTTATGGCAAAAAAAATTTGGACAAGAAGCAAAAAATTCGTGATTTTTTAAATAATTTGCCAGCCACTAAAAGCCATTACAACCGCAGTAAGTCCTGTCGTGTTTACCTGTCTTGTGAACTAAACTTGAACGAGCTATGGAAAATGTTTAACGATAAACATACCAATTTCCGTGTGACAAAATCAATGTTTAAAATAATTTTCTATTTTGAATTTAACATTGGATTTTCGTCGCCGGCATCCGATGTCTGTGGGACTTGCCTAAATTTGAAAAATGCCATAAGACAAAAACCTGAAAACAAAGCAAAGTTAATGACAGATCTTAGAATCCATAAAATGAGAGCTAATGAATTCTACAAACTGCTAAATGAAACTCCCGAAAAGAGTGTAACATTTTGTTTTGATTTGCAACAGGTGCCTCCCCTTCCAAAGACCCCAATCCAGGATGCGTTCTACTTAAGGAAAATAAGTTTTTACGCCTTTTGATGCGTTGATGTAAAATCAAATCACCCTAAATTCTATACCTGGACAGAGAATCAAGCAGCACGCGGGTCAGTGGAAATTGGTTCAGCTTTACTTAATCATCTAAGGTCTATGAACCTGGAAGACATGGAAGTCGTGAGGTTGTTTTGTGATGGTTGCGGGAGCCAAAACAAAAATGCCCATGTTGTTCATATTTTGGCCTATTGGCTTCAGAATGAATCTCCTAATGAAGTGAAGGAATTGATTATGCATTTCCCCCTGAGAGGCCATTCTTACCTGCCGGCGGACCGAGTGCTTGGTCGCGTTGAAAGAAAATTTAAAAAACTTACCATCACTGCCAATCCCGATGAATACATATCAGTATATTCCGAGGTGGGTGAAGGGAAAAAAATAGGAGTTGACTCGAAGTTGTATGATATCAAGGAACTTCAGGGGACATACAACAAAGTGCCGGGGATAAAAGATTTTAAAAAGATTTCAATCAAGAAGTTTCCATTAAAAAACAACCAATTTACAATAAAATACAAAGGATCTTCATTTTTTAGATACGAGGACATGTCGAATTCTTACAGGACCTTGTTGAAAAAAACACAGACGGGAAGAATCACAAAACTAAAAGGAAAAAAAATTAGAAAATTTAGTTTCAAACGAAAAAAAACTTAATGTGAAGGCGCTTCTTGAAAAACAATTTAATAATGAAGAACTGAAGTGGCAAACTATACCCGAGTTAATTTTTTTTTTTTAAATTCTTGAAGAACGTGCAACCGAGGACGCAGCAGCTGAAGAAGGTGAAAATGAAGCAGAAGAGTGCGACTGCTTAGAACCTGACAATGACATACATATTTGAAAAAATATATTGTATTTTTCATTTAAATAAAAGTTTATGAATAAATACAGTGTCTAAAATTTATTTATACTTTGTAACACGTAAAAACCTAAATTAATAATTTAAAGTTCAAACAAAATGGGACATAAACATTTAGTTCATTCAAAACAACACATGTCCAAAATTATTTTTGATTTTTCTCTTAAAAAAAAAGAAGTATTCAAAACATCTTTTGGAAATATGCTTTTAGGGAATCAAAGAATTATAATTTATTGAATTTAATATTTTAGCTCTAAAGGTCTCATTCTGAAACGTTTTTTTCGTTTTTCTCAAAATTATAAAATGTGGACATGTCCTTTTTTGAATAAACACTCCTCAATTGGCGATAGACCATAAAAAATGGATGCCAATTTGAGCAAGTAATCTTTAAGAATTTCTTCTTGCTCTAAAGAAAAAACTTGACGAGATGCAACATATCCCATTGTTACTTCGTCTGGTCCATCTCCACTCTTTAATTTTTTCATATATCGGCCCCAGTGTCGTTCGATCAATTCCAAATTCAGTTGCTGCGGTTCTAATACTTTTTCCCTCATTTTCAACTGCTTTTGCTGCATTAAATAGCTGCTCTTTTGTCGCCTCTCCACGTGCGGTCGTCCTCTTATAAGTACGCATCTGAAAATAAAACAGGAATGCAGCAAAAATATTATTTTATACATAAAATAAAACAAATACATGAAAGGGGGTTAGTTGAGCCATGTCTCAACTTGCCCTGTTAATTTTGGCTCAACTAACCCCACACACGTTTTTGGAACAATTCAACACATAATGTATTTAGAACTGTTATTTTTTAACTAAATATTATTAAAATAACACGGTTATGAACAAATATTGTACTTACTTTGAAGTTCACAACTTTAAAATAACGAAATAGGACCAAAAACACATTCAATATCGATTTTTTACTTTCGCGTGCAAAAACAGAAAATTGACGATACCTCCGCTTTAACTGCTGGCGATCAACTAAATTCATGAGATAAACAAATACGGGCGGTCTACGTAGCTTCGTGTTCACTCGGTGAAAAAGTCTTAGGTTTTTGTCATATGGTGCGTGGATCAACTAGCCCCGCCCTACCCTAATACAATTATCAAAGTAATATTAAGCAGATTGAAAAATAATAATTAATAACTCTTACAATTACATCACATTTAAAAACTTAAATTTATCATAATGATATGAGGTTCAACTCGCACTATATTTCTATAGCCAATAAAGCATAAAAATCTCTGGGATACCTCAACATTGATATTTGTAACACAACCAAGAGTGACTTGATCAAGAATTTGAAGCAATTTGTATATTAGCTTAGGTTACCTTTAGTTTTAGTATTTTTTTATTTTTCTTTAACTGTTTTTATTAAGGTAGGTATCTTGTAAAATTTTATTACTCGTCTTTTATTTCATTAACTTGTGATTACACTAATTGGTGTTTGTAATGAGTACAATAAATAGTTTATTAAGCCTTACATAAGTTACCCGTAAATCTTTATTTAGTATTGTGATCAAGGCAGTTACTTTGCAGAAGGTTGAAGAATTTAATTTTTTATCAGTGTGATCAATATGTTCATTAAAAATTAAAATGTTGACTATATGTATCCCTAAAAGCTTCACAGATTTTGTATTGGAAAGTTCATTTGTAGTAGGTATTTCAATTGTTCTTAGACTAAATACAATTATTTCAGTTTTATTGTTGTTGTTATTAATAACATACCTGTATTGAACCAATTTTGCATTGAGATCAATGAACTATTTATTTCACTAACTAGAGACCCCAGATTTTTGTTTATTAAAAGAGCTGTGGTGTCATCAACAAAAAGCACAAGATAATTCTCAACAGATGATTATACATCATTTATATAAATTTGGAAGAGGATTAATCCCTGAGGAACTCTATGTTTAAGGCAGCAGACATTTTGCCACAAGAGAAAGTTTGTTGTATTCTACCTAATATCACATATTGTTCAAGTTTCAGTAGAAATATATCAAGGGATATGCAGTCAAAGGCTCTAGAGAGGTCACAGAGGATTGCACCTACAGTATTGTGCATAAATATAGCAACAAGCGATGTTTTCAAAAATATTATTTGCGCCTTTATTTATTCCATATTATTTCTTTACTTTTAAGTACACGCCTCTGTATTATCTATAAATATAGCGAGATATCATAAGAATGCCAATGCAGAGTAAGGAACTTCATGTTTGTTTATTTAGACAATGTGCATAAATATAGCAACATTCTTGTTTCGCATTTATTTTATCAGTTAAATATCGATTTACCTGCTGTTAAGTTGTTATTTTTGAATCTCAGAAGTAACTTAAAATGGGTCACTCAAAAACTGTCTCTGGTGATGTAAGAAAAATTATTGTGGAGCATTACGAAAATGGTGTTAGGCAGAGTGACATTGCAAGAAGCTTACGGCTTCACAGGTCAATCGTACCCAGAGTTTGCAAAAAATTTCGCCTTACTGGATCAGCTGTACCGGCGCCCATTCCTGGTAGACCCAGAAAAACAAATTAGAGGATGGATAGGCAGCTGCTCCGAATTTCCAAAGAAAATCCTTTTTTGTCTTCTTCTCAAATTTTGGCAAAATTAAAAGAGGGTGGAGGAGTAAACCTCAGTTCCAATACCGTAAGGAGAAGATTACTACTACTACTTTCTGATTCACATTGAGAGGCTTGAAAATATCCAGCACAAGTTTATCAGGTTTGCCAGATATACTCTTATGAAGTCAGGCCTGGATCTTACCTGTTCAGAGACCATGTCCTACCTGAGCATAAACTCCTTATCAAGTAGAAGGCAGTTCTTTGATGTTTGCTTTGCGTTTAAGGTTCTGAATGGTATTGTTAGAAGTCCGGAATGTCTGTGCCTTTTCTCTTTGCATGTATCTTTTTACACAACACGAGGTCAGGCGCTTCTCCATATTCCCTTTTGCAGAACATCCTATCTACTAAACAGTCCTATAAATAGAATAGCTTCTACAGTGAATAGATTTGCAAAAGATCTTGATTTTTTCAGTACATCTTTAAATAAATTTAAGTCGTCAGCTAGGGCAACTATCTTGGGATAGTGCCCTACTCCCACTCTTTGGATTAGGTTTAGCACAGTATTGTTTATTAGTATTATAGTTTTTACTTAAGACTACTGTTAATTATTAATAAGTACTTGAAATGTTATATACGTTGATAAATAAATAAATTACTTGATGCCAACTTACCTGCTCGTCGCCCCGCCAAAAAACCGTTACTCTCAAAGAAGAACGTCAAGGCTCGTTTTCACTTTGCCCAATCTCATATCCACTGGTCTGTAGCTGATGTGTGTGTCAGTGAACAAAGATTAAACAAAAAGTACAATTGCCCCATAGTTAAACATGGAGGGGGAAATATTCTTGTATGGGGATGTTTCTCGGCCCGTGGCATGGGAACCATAGTAAGAATAGTGGGAAAAATGGATTGTTTCATATACAAAGACATTCTGCAAACACATTTAGTGCCATATATGGATGAAGTCATGCCAGTAACAGCCATATTTCGGCATGACAAGGATCCAAAACATGCTTCTCAATTTGTTAAAAGGTGGCTATCTGATGAAAAAATAAATGTAATGGTCTGGCCATCTCAATCCCCAGACCTAAACCCTATAGAGAATTTATGGCATTACATTGACACCAAAATCAGGCACCTAACATGCTCTAATACAAATATCTTCTTTGAAATAGTGGAAAAGGCTTGGAAAGAAGTGAGCAATGACTATATTATGAAATTATTTGAGTCCATGCCAAGACGATGTGCTGATCTTATGAAGGAGAAGGGGTACTACACAAAATATTGAATTGATTTTAATTTAGTTGGGTTATATTTTTTTTAGAATCAAAACTATTTTTTGTTGCTATATTTTTGAATAATAAATTTGCATAAAACAATTTGGTGTTTTATTTATTATGATACAAAAAATATGATAATATGAAAATATAAACAGGCTCTAACTATTCTTGTAAATAATATATAAACCTTACTTATAAAATAGATACTAAAAGATATATAACAGGAAAGTTCAATGTTGCTATCTTTTTGCACAATACTGTATATGTTGACCCTCCTCAAAACTTCCGACCACATGATCAGACAAACAGCTCTGAATCAATTCTAAAGTATTAGTGCCAGGACCATGAAAAAGCTTATTAAGAAAAGTATGGTGATCTACCTGGTCAAACCTTCAAAAAAATTTGTTGCAGAACAATAAATTTGAATACTGGGCTGACTTATAGTCGTGTATATACTAAAGAATCTATGGTGGGTACAATGGCACAGATTGATTCCAGATTATCACCATTTGGTAAAATACTAACCATTGTACTGGTGATTAACTTAATATAAATAATAATCTTATTGTGAGAATATTTCTTAAGTACTTACCCTTTACCTCATTTACTTCAAAATAATCTTCATCTTATTTTTATATAGAAAGAATGTTCTATTTACATTCTAAGTAGATTCATGTAAATTACAGCAAACGCCACAGGAATCTTCCTATATTATTTTCTATATTCCTATCCACTCACTTACCAAAATGTGAACAATTATAAGTATAATAATGTGGTGACCTTATACTTACATTATCTGTGATGCACATGTAGATAATCCTATTTTCACAAATATAGTGAAACAAATAATTGCCATGTGTGTAGGTAAGTCGATCATTATAGTCTGGTATTTTTGCAATAACTTGTTCAGTGACTTCAGCAAAATTCCCAGCACAACTAGCATATTTAGCTAGAACTGTTGTGCCTCGGGAAACCACACTATATAGGATTGGCATCTAAAATTCATTACAATAACGATTGATTTTTTTAAAAACAAAGAGTGTTTAACTTACCCTTTTAGAAACAATGTAGCATTAGATAGAGTTAACTTCCTGTCTGTTTCCTGTGGACCTAAATAAGGCTTGCAAAGTATGGGAAACTAAGAGAATTTAGACTATTAAAAATTTTAACAAACGATAAGCAATCGGTATATCAGTTATTTATGTAAATTCGTGAACAATAACACAACTGGGCCTGATAAAGAAACTATTTTTCTTTATTTTATCAATTTATAATCAGATGAGTCAGATCAGCTGTTTCGTGTTTACTGGTGTTCACAAATGTCAAACCTCTAAGGCCGCTTCTCCAACCTAAAAACTGTTATTACAGCAAACGCAACACTATAAATATATAAAATTTAAAATATTATTTATTATAAATATACCCCATACTATAATACATTCCATAAATTAGCTATTTGCAAAAAAATAAAGATATAATATGGTTAAAATTCATTTAAAGCCTTCCGAACATACCCTAAGACAAAAATGACAGTGTCAACAGTTATTTGAGAGTTTCGTTGTCATAGCTGTCACTGTCAGCCTGACGAGTGACGATTTATTTTTAATGTAAATAAACAGAACAGATATTTATTTTTATTTTATTCCATTATACTTTTAAACCTAATTTAGAAAGAAAAATCACGATTACCCTCCCCTGTCATGATAGGAACATATTATTTCGTTATAGTGGGGCACAGGGACAAGCCCTTATTCGAAATGGAATTTACCAATACAAAAGACCCTAAGGTAACAACTTTTTAGGGCTTAAATACAAGAAAATATAGTGATATAACTAATAACTTTCAGAAAGAAGATTACAGACATCTCAACCAATTTATAGCCCATTCCGCGTTGGATCTTATAGATGAACACAAATGGAAAAGTCAAAATATGTATCTCAAATCGGTGGATAAGTTTAATCAGTGGTTTGTCTCCGCCTTTGTTACTGCGAGTCTCATAAGATTTGTTATAGTCCATGATAACAGGAATGATGATGGTATCAAGAACTTTTTTAATGAGATTTACGAAGCCTATATTAAACATTCCATGAACCCTTTTTATGAGGAGAATACACCAATAAAAAGTGTAGCCTTTGAAAAGAAGGTGCAGCAATATGGGAAGAAATATTTGGCAAACTAGGAGTACTTAGATGTTAATATTGTTAATATTTATTGTGAAATACAGTGTGCTTGTTCTAAACAATTAATTATACAGATACAGAAGACTGTAGAATTACAAGCAGCAGTTTACAGGAGATTTGCTTAACTACCAGGACTTTTTTTATAAATTATACAACACATTTTGTATTTTAGCCAGATTAATTTATGCATTTTTATGTTTAGTATTCCATCATTTATGTATCTTTTGGAACTATCTAGATTTCAAATTTTTATTGAGGAGTGATGAGATACTTTAAGGAAATGAATGTGAGTGAATAATTTCATACGAGAACTAACTCATTTTTACCTTTATGTTGTTATTTAAATACTTTATTTATATACATATTGTATATGTTGTAAATATAAGTTCTTGTTAAAATATGTATATTTATTTTTAAGTTATTATAATTTATTAATTAAGGATGTTTTTTAGATTCTAAAGTGTATGACTTCGGTATGTGTGTAGAGCATGCTGAAGTCAATATCAATAGTTAAAAGATATTTGTTCTGCATCTTTCTATTCATCCAGATCTTTTATACTTTCAACAGTTTTTCTTCATAAATAGCAAATATTGAAATTTATCAAATACACAAGTTTTAATCCATATTTTTCTTGAAAATCCACAACTAGGGTTGTAAGCTTCAATTTTTGTGCAATTAACAAAAAAACTGCACTTTTCCTTCATTTTGGAAGATTTTGTTTAGCTCCAGGGTATCAGACGCGTCGAAAATGACGTTGGTGTCGAATATTGTCAAAATGTCGAATATTATCGGCCCTTTATCTTTTTCGCATATTAGGGACCGCGGACCGCGTCGTCCGGTTGCCGGTGCTTATATTTGCCAGCCTCTCGATCGCTCGTAATGCCCTTGAAATCGTTTAAGATACGTTCTCTATTAGAACATATAGGCAACAGAGCACGAATTCAGGGGAATCCCCTCAACTTAAACCGGCAGACGCACGGTAATTTCCAATCGGTTTATTGGACTAATTTGGCTTCTAGTTTTATCAAACAACTTCTTTTTAGAAAAAGCTGATTTATTTTGTTTTATCTGTTATATTAGCTTAGTGTCGTGTGTACGTGTAGAGAGAGATAGATGACAAATTAGTGTACCGGAATTCTGCGCGGAATCCGTTCTGTTGATTGACGGTTAGAACAATTCTTCTAATAATACAAAGAATGTAGGTAGTTTGCCTTATTCACAATGTAGGTGGTGATATAGCTTTCCTAGAATCTTACGATCTTAGAGGCGAAAAGGAAACTGGGGGTAAGCTACAGGAAATTGTCAAGCAGTGCGTCACTTTAGCGAAAGAAATATATAATACTAATATTTATGCCATCTGCTCAGATAATGCTAGTAACATGAGAAAGATGGGTTCCCAAATCAATTTTTGGTACTCAAATTGCAATAGTCATACTGCAAATCTTTTGGCAAAGGAATTGGTATCAGATGCTATTGCAGGAAGAGTACAATCTGTATTAAGAGAATTTTCATCGCCTGATTTAGAAAAAAGTGTTGTAAAACATAATGGAAAAACAATAATATTAGCTGGGGAAATACGCTGGTGTTCATTTAGAGACTCTTTTATAAATTTTTTAGATAACTTAAAGGCTATGAGAAATGTGATTGCAGAAGATAATACAAAAATCAAACCTAATATAACTAAACTCGTTTTTGATGAAAATTTAAAGAAGCAAGTAGAGGATAGAAAAAACGACAAAAACAAGCATTAAATGTTTATTCTTTATCTGCCAATTTTTTACATCCACAGTATAGGGGTAAAATGTTATCTGAAGAACAAATTCGAGATGTGGAAAACTTTCTCATAGACAATTTAGGTGCTACTGCATTAAATGATTTCCATTTTTATAAAAATATTAAAAATTTCTCGGACTATTATTCAGATCCAGACTATTATTCAACTTATGGCTAAGTTAGCCATAAGTTGAATACAATACCAGCCTCTTCAGCACAGCTCGAGAGACTTTTCTCAAACTGGTCTTTCATTCATTCAAGGCTGAGAAATAGACTCAGCTCAAAAAATTCAAAAAAACTGACTTATATTTATTACCATCTAAAAATAAGGGATGAAAATAAAAGTGACGAATATTAATTTTATATTTTAAATGCCGTTTTTACAATCATTTGTGAATGTATTTTAAGTTTGAAATCCTGTTAAGTTGACTTGTTTTTAGTTGTATTTTTTTAAACAATATATTAATATTAATACACATTGAGGTAGAGTTATTTACTGTACTATAACTAACTTATTCTGTGGTTTTAGTCAGGCCTGGTTGTATAGTATAGTATTTAGTTCCAAATTCCAATTAAAATATCAAAATATATTTTCGACAGTCGAATATGTCAAAAATTAATGGTGTCAAAAAATAATTTTCGACGCGTCGAAAATATCGTCGAATATGACAAATTTTCGACGTACCCAACCCTGGCTCCAGAGCAGTGGAAGTGTATGACTTATTCCATCTACCTGGAATCAAAACAGGATTTTCCTCCTATGATCCTTCTTCCACTGATCTTCAGACAGAGAGAATCTTCAATTATCCTTTTTTGTCTTAGAGGATCTTGGGTATCTTGAAAAGTATACAACTGGAAGTAGAGCATGAGTCTATGAATATGGAGAAACACCAGTTAAAAAACTTTGTTAAACACTATCTACAGAATTTCTAAGTTAACAATACCTTTAATCAATATTTTTCTATTGCAGTTTATCCAATTACGTATGAATTATGACATATGTGCATCGTACAAAATATAGTAGGAATTTGCTAAAAAGTTATAATTAAAAGATTGATTTTCCTATGCTCTTTCTTCCACTGATAAATCCATCCATGATCTTCAATAATCCATCTTTGTCTTAGAATATCTTGCGTATCTCAAAAACAGTTAAAGTGACTTCCAGTTACCTGGAAGTAAAACATGAGTCTTTTGTGTTCCTTTTTCTATTGAAAGAAATTGCAATTTTCTATCTTCGTCTTGAAAAATCTTATTTATCTCTAAAGCAGTGGAAGTGTATATAAGTTGATATATTGAACCAATATTTATTGTCATTAACTTGCTTATTTAAATTTAGACATGTTTAACATCACAATGAAAACTTTGTATGTAGAAAATACTTAAAACTAGGTTAGAAATATGTTATTTGTATCAAGTCCTTATTAAACTGTATTAATGCGATTTGTTATTTTTACTATCTACATATGGAATTAAAGGTTATATCTTACACAAACACACTCAAAGAGAGTTATAATTTTATCCAGTATATATAGATAAGCATTTGTAAAAAAAAATGTTCGATATTTGTATTTAATAATTTATAGAAATGTAAACAAAACATGACTATAACAATAAAATAATTAATGTTGTCAAAGTGAACTGAACTAATTGAAGGAAAAACTGGACATTATTCCAAAATTTCCCAAAAACTTAAATTAAAGCTGTTTTATTTATAAACAATTGATTTAATACATGTATATGAAAAAATCTAATGGGTCTAAGTCTGGACTTCGTGCGGGCCAATCTTTTCGACTTCCACGTGTTAGAAAAAAAGAACGGAATAATCAAATTATATAAAATATACGCGAGTATAAGTCAAATATAGTTAAAATATTCCTTATAGGATTGTTAGTAATTGTGGTCCTACAAGACGACTTTCTACAATAAATATTGTTTGTATTCCGAATAAAGTTTCACAATAATTTTTTTTTATTTCCTAATTACCTACACTCAAATACTGTCATTTCAAGTTTAACCGAACAACTAAAAATTTAAAACAGACATTAAATTAATAACTAAGTCCCGCTCTGTACATCCTCCCTTATGGCTATGTATAAAAAAATATCACAGTCCATTATTATCTCCCTGGTTGCTCCCTGATAAAGGATCATCACTTCATTTCCAATGTGGCGTAATAGCTTCCCGATACAAGACCGAACATGGCCAGGATCATGATCAGGATGTCCTTGATTAACCTCCAATGGAACCTTCCCCAACCTTCGTCCCAGTCGACGATGATCTCGATTAATGCGGGCACGAAGAGTCCGAGGGTCGAGAAGAAAATTGCTCCTACAAAGTCGATTAGGGAACCTAAATGTTCACCACCTGCAGCAGCGATACCTGAAAGAAGATACACGTTTAATTAATGATAAAAAAATAGGCGGTTTTCCTAAATTGTCTCAAATGTCCTTGGTTGGAAAAAGAATTCCCAGATCATCAAAGTATTGTCTGGAAAACTTTATGGCAAGCAAGAACTTACATACATACAATAAACTTGTATGAAATTGAACTGGAGAAGCAACAAAAGCTTGTGACAGATCTTACGGAACAAATTATTAAACAAAGATGATCATGATGGTCATTAAACAAGTCTGGTGTTTCACCGAGATCAACTTTAGAGCGTGGGTTCAAATACTACACTAGTCACGTTTTTCTTTTTTATATTTTTTGTTGAATTTTTGTTCGATGTTATTGTTTTTTATTATAAAATATGTGGGTTAGCAGGTCATCTAGCTAAAGGGTAATTTTAACTAATTTTAAAATTTGATTCACCGTGACTGATAAAACAGGGCCTTAAAAGTTTGGGCGATTTGCGGAACACTGAAAAAGCATCTACTCCTCGACATATAGATGGCGCTAAGAAAGAGAAATTACCTCCTCGAGACTCGGACTAATAAGCATCGGATATTTCATATAAAATGCGGCCATTTTTCAAAGTTCTTTAGCTTGCAGGTGATCTCTTTTTACTTTTACGAAAAATCTTAACAAAATTGATCTGTTCTCATATATCCTTCTTTGAGGCCCTGCCTTTCCTACCTGATAATGGTCTAATAAAACGAGTCCTTCTAGAGAAAAGTAGGTTTTTACATTATCACCTCTTCATTTGAATCCGCGGTTTGTGCATTAAGGTATGTCGAGTCTGAGAGAGATGTCATCTCTTCAGAGAACGTTACTACTCCTACTCCTTTAACTTCATATTATCTTTGTCTCTATTATCGTCAAATGACAGGTCCACATTTATTTAATCTTCTTCCAACATAATCAAGTTGAACAAGCCTAGGATAATTGATTTCTGTTTCCTCAAACTTCATTTCATCCTATTCTTGAGCCAGAAGTAACTTCCTTATTAACATTCATGAACTTACCTATAGTCTGATTACTTGAGTGAGTAACTAATAGAACAACCATTTGAGACTGTGTCAAAGTTATTGATCTGATGATTTTGAACTTACCAGTAATAAACATGACGAGCCCGGTCCTGAGAAGAATCTGTGAAATGTTGTGACGGTTTTCGGGAATTCGGTCCTTAATCCGGTTCCAGGTGATCTCAAGTGGCACGTAGAACTGCAGCATGAACGTGAAGAATACCGCTATCGATATGCTCGCTTGGACTATCTGAGCTGGTCTAAAAACGAAGAAGGGTTTCAATTGTTTTAATTAAACATTAATAAGATCAGTAATTTGAATGAGGTGGTGGCAAAGAGAAATGATGGTCAATTGAACTTGGACTAAGTGTAACCAGTAAGCTCAAATTTCTTTAATAAGTCTGATGGTTTTTTTCTTGCAATACTTTCGAATTGACTTGCGTTCAATCAGAATAGCATTAGATCATCGTCAAATAAGATCAGAAATGGTAACCACATTATCATCATATTGTGGTTACAATTTGTGAATAAATTTTTCACAATAAATCAAAACAGAACAACCCTTTGGGCTGTGGTAGAGTTTTAATTGCAAGTTGAGCAACACTGGTCAAGATGGTGGTATCATCAGCAAATAATACATTTCTGGCTGAATACTTGAAGAGTTATTGACAAAAATTAAGAACAATACAGCAACTGGGCATGCAGTGAAATATCTTGATAATGCAATCGAAAGCCTTACTAAAGTCACAGAATATTGAAGAACAAAAGGATCCATCGTTGAAAGAATCAGAGATGTGTTGTTTTCCCTAAGAAAAACAAAAGACTAAGCATATGTTATAACAAAAATTTAATTTTTTGGTAGTAGTGTCTCAGGATAATGTCTGATCTTATTCAGGGCAACCACTGTCTTCGAGGTCCAGAATCTCAAAAACTACTGGGAATATTTTCATAAAACAAAAACCGTAATATTCAGAAGAATATTCTTAAAAATGCCAACTAGGAGCAAACTTTGTCGAAGTAGAAGTTTCAGTAATATTCACCTGTTTAAGCAGTGTCCAAGGACAATGTCTGACCCTCAAGGTAACCAATCACTTCAAAGTCCATTATCTCAAAAGCTACTGGAACCATTTTCATAAAACAAGACGCATAATCTGCAAATGTTCTTATTTTAATTGCAATATCCATAATCATGGACATAGAGGAACACCAGTAGATCCAACGATACAGAAAGCACCTTCAGATTGCCTTGCAGAAACAGATATCGGGAAGAACTTTAAAAAATTGGAGTCACCTACTCTCCAACTCTGAATACTGCAATTGCAAATACAACTCAGAATACCAACGACTGTGAAATGTTGAACTTCTGGAGCAAGAAAGTAAACAGGGAGTTCCAGTTCTCCAGGCAAGTACCTAAGCGCACTTATTGAATAATTGAATGGAAATGTTGACAAGGCAGGAGTTGGAGACTAATAAGAAAGAAATTGCAAGTATCCGAAGAAGGTTATGTATTGCATCGTATAATTAATGTTATAATTACTTCAGCATCTTGTAATCCACCTTTAAGAGGCCATGATTCTGATTCTGGAAATTTTATGTTTGCTATCTAATTATTATGCAACTTTAAAAGAACCGAATGGCAAAATCAATTATTTAAGTCCCACGATTCAAAATGAAAATATTAATTTGCTTGGTACCGCAGTTAGGAACAATATTATCTTAGAAATTAAAAAAGCTCCATTTTTGACAATAATTCTAGATAGAACACAGGACTCATATTGATTACAGAAAATGATGATAATGTGCTTAAAGAATTAAAAATTTGTGATTAAGAGCAGTATTCGATTACAATGCTAAAGAACTTAAAACTGAAAATTCATACTAAATGTAGAAGACAGGGTTACAATGGAGAAAATGTTATGTCGGATGTCTATGACAATGCTCCGAATGCGGATAATCTCCATATTTTGTTGTAGCTGTATCATTTGTTTAATTGACAAAAGCCACACCCACAATGTGTAAATAAATACCGAATCATCATTATATCTCTTAACAATTAATTGACGCTAATTATGTTGCATAAGATGATCATCTTTGGTACCGCTGATGCCAATAAACAAAGAGAAAACCGCTCATGTATCGCCATCAAATTAACAAGCAATACATTCACATAATTGTTTCCGAGAATCTGCAAAAAGGATAAATGATAGGTATACACCAAAAACCACGTGAGATAATAAATATGAAATGACTCGGTTTTTCTTTAATAACACTACTTACATCTCGTTCGACGGTAAGTTCTTTGTGATGGTGGCCTCGGTGAGATCACCAAACTTGTAGTAGCCAAAGAACCCAATGGCTGTGTACAGACAGACCACCACCGACATCGCTGAGTTTAGTACACCAGGACAACCGAGGAAAGTCGGTTTCGTCATGGAGTTCTCTACTGGCATTATGGTTCCGATACCTTCCATGGCGAATAGTACCGTGCTGAAGAACGATGGAATACCTGAAAAGGATTTGTGAGGGTTTATTACCATTGGAATCTTAGTAGATGTAACAGATACCGAACATAATCCGAACATAAACTCGATTTCGAATTAATACGTATGTAAAGAGGGCTATTAATTATTCTTTCAATAATGACTCTATATGACATAATTTTATATTTATTAATATAAATATTTAGTACAAAACGGTGTTATTACATGGAATGTAATGACATTACATTACTCTTGATAAAAACGGTTTTTTGCAGAAAATAATTGAAAAAAAAAAAGAAAGGAAACTACAGAAATTTTTCTGCAAAATCACTGTTTTTCAAAATAGTATGCTCGAACAATATAGATGATTTCGTCCATAATATCCCTTTTAATAACACTGTTTTTGTACTAAATATTTATATTAATAAATATAAAATTATGTCAAATTTAAATAAACAAACAGTGTTATTAGATTGGATATTATTGACGAAATTGTCTCTTGTTCATGCATGGTGTTTTAAAAAACAGTGATTTTTTAGAAGAGTTTTTTACTGGATAAATATGTGGGGTAGGTGGGGGGACAAGAGTAATGTTGATAAAAAACGAGTTTTTTGCAGATAATAATTGAAAAAAAAAGAAAGAAAAAAAATAAATTTATTAATTAATTCACCTTTTCAAGTTATGAAAAAATAAATTATAATTTGTTTATTTTTTAATAGTGTTCTGTAGACCACCAATTGATTTTTTATTTCTATAATTTCATACACAACAGGGAAATTTTTATTCTGTGCTATATACTTTTTATCAAATCAATCTTCTTGAATAGTATATTTTTTAATTTACTTAGTAAATTACTAACTTTCTCCTCTAACGCAATTATTTTCTGCAAAAAACAACGTTTTTCAATAGCACTACCTTTGTCCCCCCACCCACCCCACACAGTGTACCAATAAGAAATTTTTCTGCAAAATCACTATTTTTCAAAATAGTATGCATGAACAATAAATGATTTCATCGATAATATGCCATATAATAACACTGTTTTTGTACTAAATATTTAGATTGATATATATAAAATTATGTAAAATTTAAATAAACAAACAGTGTTATTAGATTGCATATTATCGACGAAATTATCTCTTGTTCATGCATGGTGTTTTAAAAAACAGTGATTTTTCATAACAATTTTTTACTGGATAAATGTGTGGGGTGGGTGGGGAAGCAAGGGTAGTTTTGATAAAAAACGTTTTTTTTGCAGAAAAAATTGAAAAAAAAAGAAAGGAAAAAGTAAATTTGTTAAATAATTAACTTTTTTCAAAAGCACTACCATTGTACCCCCCACCCACCCCACACAGTTTACCAGTAAGAAATTTTTCTGCAAAATCACTATTTTTTAAAATAGTATGCACGAACAATATAGATGATTTCATCCATAATATTCCATGTAATAACACCGTTTTGTACTAAATATTTATATTAATAAATATAAAATTATGTAAAATTTAAATAAACAAACAGTGTTATTAGATTGGATATTATCAACAAAATTGTCTCTTGTTCATGCACGGTGTTTTAAAAAACAGTGATTTTTCAGAGCAATTTTTTACTGTATACATGTGTGGGGTGGGTGGGGGGCCAAGGGCAGTTTTGATAAATAAACGGTTTTTTGCACAAAATAATTAAAAAAACAGAAAGGAAAGAATAAATTTAATAAATAATTCACTTTTTCAAATTACGGGAAATAAATTATAATTTGTTTATTTTTTAATACTGTTCTATAGAGCTGCTGGTTCTTTATTTCTATAGTTTCGTACACAGCAGGGAAATTTTTATTTTGTACTATATATGTACTTATCAAATCAATCTTCTTGAGTGGCATCTTTTTGAATTTACTTAGTAAATTGTTGTTGACAAATGTACAGCGCATGTCTCGTAGGGTATCCACGACTGATAAAAGAGGGCCTTGAAAGGTTGGGCAATTTACAGAGCACTAAAAAAGCTTCTTGTCCTCGACATATAGATGGCAGTAAGAGAGCGAAATTACTTGCATCTTCGAGACTACACGTCAAGCAATCTGATATGTTATATAAGATGTGGCCATTTTTTATAATTCTTTAGCTTGCAGAGGTTTTCTTTTTACGTTATGAGTTTTTATATTTTATTTAATGTTTTAACAAACCTGTATAACTGTTAATTTTTCTATAATTCTTATTCTGTGGTGTATACTTTTTATTAAATCAATCTTCTTAAATAGTATATTTTTTAATTTACTAAGTAAATTACTTTTTCCTCTAAGGCAATTATTTTCTGCAAAAAACAACGTTTTTCAATAGCACTACCCTTGTCCCCCCACCCACCCCACACAGTGTACCAGTAAGAAATTTTTCTGGAAAATCACTGTTTTTCAAAATAGAATACATGAACAATAAATGATTTCGTCCATAATATCACATCCAATAACAACATTACAACTATTTTTGTGCTAAATATTTATATTAATATATTATATAAAATTATGTAAAATTTAAATAAACAAACAGTGTTATTAGATTGCATATTATCGACAAAATTGTCTCTTGTTCATACATAATGTTTCAAAAAACAGTGATTTTTCAGATGAATTTTGTACTGGTTACATGTGTGGGGTGGGTGGGGGAGCAAGGATAGTTTTAATAAAAAATGAGTTTTTTGCAGAAAATAATTGAAAAAAAAGAAAGAAAAAAAATTAAATTATTGAATAATTCACTTTTTCAAGTTACGGGAAATAAATTATAATTTGTTTATTTTTTAATAGCGTTCTATAGAGCAGCTGATTCTTTATTTTTATAATTTCATACACAGCAGAGAAATTTTTATTTGGTGCTATACAGGGTGTTACTTAAAGTTATGTCATAATTCAAAAGGAACATTCCTGGACCGATTTTATATCAAAAAGTTCATATAAACATGGGTCCTAAAATGCTTAGTTTTTAAGATACAGGGTGTTAAAGTTTTATTTTTTTTTCGTTTTTAATAAATTTTTCAAATACGGTTTAAAATATTGAACTCAATTTTGGCACAGGATATTATGGCATAAAAACACATTTTTTAGATGTTCACCTACTTTTTTTTAGCAACTAGTGGCGTAGGTAGCTATGATGAATTTTTAATACAATTTTACAAAAAAAATACTACGCCATTGACTTACGAAAAAAATTATGATTTTATCTTAATTATCAATCAATTATAAACAAAAAATTCCTTTATGACTTTTGCCGTAAATCTTACTGTATGGGTGTAATCGCTAATTAAAAAAACGTCATTTATGCATAAAATGCATCTTTAAAAATTATGGAAATAAATCAAGTTAGCTTTGCTCGTTGCCAGCAACTGTTTTTTTGTTATTGTAAACATTATGCCACTGACATTAATGATTACTAACTTTTTCCTCTAAGGCAATTATTTTCTGCAAAAAACAACGTTTTTCATTAGCACTACCCTTGTCCCCCCACCCACCCCACATAGTGTACCAGTAAGACATTCTTCTGCAAAATCACTATTTTTCAAAATAGTATGCACGAACAATATAGATGATTTCGTCCATAATATTCCATCTAATAACACTGTTTTTGTACTAAATATTTATATCAATATATTATATAAAATTATGTCAAATTTAAATAAACAAACAGTGTTATTAGATTGGATATTATCGACGAAATTGTCTCTTGTTCATGCACGGTGTTTTAAAAAACAATGATTTTTCCGAACAATTTTTTACTGTATACATGTGTGGGGTGGGTGGGGGGCAAGGGTAGTTTTGATATAAAACGGTTTTTAGTAGAAAATAATTGAAAAAAAAAATAAGGAAAAAAACAAAATTTATTAAATAATTCACTTTTTCAAGTTACGGGAAATAAATTATAATTTGTTTATTTTTTAATAGTGTTCTATAGAGCAGCTGATTCTTTATTTCTATAATTTCATACACAGCAGAGAAATTTTTATTCTGGGTTTTTTTAATTTTTGTGTATTCTGTGTTGAGTAGTATCTTTTTGAATTTACTTAGTAAATTATTGTTGACAAATGTACAGCGCATGTCTCGTAGAGTATCCATGAGGGTCAAAAGAGGGCCTTGAAAGCTTGGGCAATTTACGAAGCACTGAAAAAGCTTCTTGTCCTCGACATATAGATGGCGGTAAATACGTCAAATTTCCTCATCGAGACTACATGGACTGTCAAGCAATTTGATATATCATATAAGATATGGCGATTTTGTTCTTTAGCCTGTAGAAGTTTTCTTTTTACGTTAAGAGTTTGTATATTTTATTAAATGTTTTAACAAACTTGTACAACTGTTAATTTTTCTATAATTCTTATTCTGTGGTGTATACTTTTTCTCAAATCAATCTTCTTGAATGGTATCTTTTTTAATTTACTTAATAAATTACTAACTTTATCCTCTAAGGCAATTATTTTCTGCAAAAAAATAACGTTTTTCAATAGCACTACCCTTGTCCCCCCACCCACCCCACACAGTGTACCAGTAAGAGATTTTTCTGGAAAATCACTGTTTTTCAAAATACAATACATGAACAATAGATGATTTCGTCCATAATATTCCATCTAATAACACTGTTTTTGTACTAAATATTTATATCAATATATTATATAAAATTATGTCAAATTTAAATAAACAAACAGTGTTATTAGATTGGATATTATTGACGAAATTGTCTTTTGTTCATACATAATGTTTCAAAAAACAGTGATTTTTCAGAAGAATTTTTTACTGGGTAAATGTGTGGGGTGGGTGGGGGGGGCAAGGGTAGTTTTAATAAAAAATGAGTTTTTTGCAGAAAATAATTGAAAAAAAAGGAAGGAAAAAAATTAATTTATTAAATAAATCACTTTTTCAAGTTACGGAAAATAAATTATAATTTGTTTATTTTTTAATAGTATTCTATAGAGCAACTCATTCTATATTTCTATAGTTTCATACACAGCAGGGAAATTTTTATTTGGTGCTATATACTTTTTATCAAATCAATCTTCTTAAATAGTATATTTTTTAATTTACTTAGTAAATGACTAACTTTCTCCTCTGAGGAAATTATTTTCTGCAAAAAACAACATTTTTCATTAGCACTATCCTTGTCCCCCAACCCACCCCACATAGTGTACCAGTAAGACATTCTGCTGCAAAATCACTATTTTTCAAAATGGTATGCGTGATCAATAAATGATTTCGTCCATAATATCACATCTAATAACACTGTTTTTGTATTAAATATTTATATTAATAAATATACAATTATGTCAAATTTAAATAAACAAACAGTGTTATTAGATTGGATATTATCGACAAAATTGTCTCTTGTTCATGCATGCTGTTTTAAAAAACAGTGATTTTTCAGAAGAATTTTTTACTGGGTATGTGTGGGGTGGGTTGGGGGGTCAAGGGTAGTTTTGATAAAAAACGTTTTTTTGCAGAAAATAATTGAGAAAAAAAGAAAGAAAAAAAGTAAATTTGTTAAATAATTAACTTTTTCAATAGCACTACCCTTGTCCCCCCACCCTCCCCACACAGTGTACCAGTAAGAAATTTTTCTGCAAAATCATTGTTTTTCAAAATAATATGCACGAACAATATAGATGATTTAATCCATAATAGCCTATCTAATAATGCTCTTTTTGTACTAAATATTTATATTAATATATATAGAATTATACAAATATAAATCAATAAACAGTGTTAATAGACTGGATACTATCGACGAAATCGTCTCTTGTTCACGTATACTATTTTGAAAAACAGTGATTTTGCAAAAGAATTTCTCACTTGACAAATGTGTGGGGTGGGTGGGGGGGCAAGGGTAGTGTTGTTAAAAAAAAAAACTGTTTTTTTAATAAAAAAATGATAATCGTTTTCCTCTAATATGCACACATTTTCTTTAAATATAACCTTTTCCTTATGTCTAATAATTTGGGTGCGAGCAATGGGTGGTTTTGCTAAATACTTGCCATGAACAATTTATTAATTAAGAATAACTTCCCAATATTTTTGATTATCATTAATACCAAAAAAGGATTGTGTGAAATCTGACATTTTTTATCTTAGGGTTGGTGATTTTAAAATCACACTTTAGTCCAGTCACAATAATCAGATTATACCAGTCGCATATATATGCGAGATATATTAGTCATGAATTTGTAGTCCGTCTGCACGTCTTACATTTAAATTTCCCGCCTTATAATGAATTCAAAAATCCCGCGTTTTTCTTGACATGTCTTAGTCAGTATTGTAACAACCTGCAATATCGGTTAAGCATAGTTATTTCCCAAATAGTTCTAAAGGGTGCACTTTAGTCGCATCGTAAATGTGTTGTTATGTGGTATACATGTGATTAAGCCCTGTATAACAGACCAAAATTTGATTAACGTTCCAGCAACATGTGATAATTGACATTTAAATGGGTCTGTCTACAATTGCACGGACGGTCAGTAGAATTTTATTTATTTGTACGTTAAATTCATTGTGTTTTCTATTTATCAAATTAGTGTCCTTTTTCAATTAACATTAATTTAATCGATTTTAATAAGAACAACATGAAAAGAAGAGCTATTAATTACACTTTTAACAATGACTCTCCTTTATTACTGAAATCTATCGTTTATATAATAATAATAATAATAATAATAATAATAATAATAATAATAATAATAATAATAATAATAATAATAATAATAATAATAATAATAATAATAAAAAAACGCCAAATACAGAGATCTAGAAATTCAAATCGGAAGGCAATGGAGAATGGATAATGTTCAGACCATCTCAATTGTTATATCAACGATCTCAATTGTTAACGGGTGTAATACCAAAGAGTCTACTGGAATACCTTAAACAACTAGGAACTGGCGAACATCTATATAAGCACATGCAAAAGGCAGTACTACTGGCAACTGCTCACAGCACCCGGAAATTTCTAGAAGATAACTCTACATTTCAGGTCACTTAAGGGCACCGAAAAGGCCCCCACAGACCACACAGCTTAATCCTTTTGATATCGGAGGTATCTGGGATAAGTAAATGATCCCCCCCCTCCTTAGAGGGAGTGCGAGCCTTAACTGGCTGTATATAATAATAATAATAATAATAATAATACACTTGACAATGGTTTTCAAAAGTTAGGTTTTTTCTCTAGTCTGGGTTTTTCTAGCATAACTCCGCCAACGTGAGTAAGACAACATCATTCTATTACCATTATTTAAGTTATGTGACTAAGATGGCTATATGTAACTCGGCTTGACCTCGATCACTAAAAGATTTTAGTGATTCTAGTCATACCAAAGAGCTCCAAGCCTGACTTACCCATCGCTTTAGTAGGAAACACTATTACCAGTCAAATTTCTTGAAGATTTGGATAAGCAATTTTTAAAGCAACGTCAAATAATACACTAATTAGTGTAAATGATTCAGGGCAAACCTTAAAATGACTTTCTGTAATCCAAATAGTAAAGCATCTATAGACTACTAAGTTAGACTACTTTTTGTCATTTGTGTGTTTAATACTGGAAAAAATTAGGCAACGCATTCATGGAACTCCATGCTCATCAAACCTCTTTTAATTGTGCCCCTAATTATTGGATATTCTTTTATTATAATTAAAAATTATATATTTGGATAAAGAATATAATTACGACATTTCCCTACTGTAGTTTCTGTGCCTTTTACTCAAATTTATACGCTCTGTATGAATATATAAGTTTAGTAGAATATACAAGACCTGGAATTTTAAAAGAATATCATATGTAAAGACAATAATTCACTGTGCTCCCAAAATTGGTCCTTGAGGGACTCTATTAATAAGAATCTCTTTATATAAAACACCTTATATAGATTATACTATGTTTATAAAGGATTTTCTTATACAATTATACCATATATTCATTTTTATATGTCTACACCAATCGAGGGATTTCAGATGCCATTAGTTAATTAGTGCATAACTTTAATGCATATGAGGCACGTTTTCGATTTTTTTTTAATTTTAAATTTCTTATTGGATAATAGTTAATAAATAAGCATTTAAGAAAATATTTTTTGTCACGGGTTTCGGATTATATTTGATCATCTTCAGAAAAAAAAATAATTCGCATATAATCTCAAATGCTTTTACTTAATTAGTGCATAACTTTAATGCATTTAATGCACATTTTATATTTTTTCTATTTTAAATTTTCTGTCACGTATTTCAATATATTTTGATCATTTTCGGGAAAAAAAATTAATTTGAATAAAATCCATAGTTCCTTGATAATCCTGGAATATCAAGTGCTTTTACTTAATTAGTGCATAACTTTAATGCATCTGATAAACATTTTCTATTTTAAATCGGCCATTAATCTTTGATGTTAATTATTAAATAAGTGTTTAAGAAATAATTTTTCCCACGCGTTTCGGTTTGTTTTGATCATCTCCAGAAAAAAATCATTTGAATAAGATCGATAGTTCACAGAAAACACATTGAAGAGTCATATATCGCACGTCTATCTATTAAAGAAAAAAACTTTGTTTAAACAGGAGTAAGAGATTCCTTGTAACAGCTTTATAATACCAACAGAACATCTTGCAGCACTTGGTGAACATAAATCGTGTTTGAGGTGGCTGTTCATAGGCAGTGTTCTATCAACCTTTGATGCCTAATTTTGCTTGCTCTTTTTATTAATGCAAGTTACTAATATGTTATGTTGATCATGAAGAATATCATTTGCTTGGTAAATTGGTGTTTTTGACTGAAAAAACCAAGACTTCCTACTAGAGGTAACATGAAAAAAACTAGTACAAGAAGTTCATCAATTAATAAATTGGTATTTGTAAAGGTTGGTTCCAGAACTCATTAATCTCTGAACAGTTGAAATCAGGGCAATCAGGTTAAAGCCAAGCTCTACTGAGAGGAATTCGAGATTCAATTCCTTTGTCTGCTGAAGCATTAACTCAACAGCAAAACCCCTATTTCAACATATACAGCTGTACATATACAAAGTAATCTCTTAGCATCTGGTGAACACAACTTGTGAAAGGACTAGATTGATAACAAATGAAACGCTGCTTCCTAGAGATAATAAAGCTCACTTATCCAGTAAAACAGTAAAATTCTTACACTAAAGCAATGCATACCTTCTAGTCCTGTAGTCAAACTTCTCTCTGAGAGTTTGACCTCGCTAATCCCGTTGAAGATGTAATAGAGGGTGATTCCGAATGCGATGACCATCATGCTGTTGGCGATAAATGAAAATGGCACCAAGTGCTTCAGTTCGCGTACTTGGCAGCAGATGATTAACGGTACGAGGATCATCAGTTTGAAGTATTGGTCCCAGGTTTCTGTTTCAGGGAAGTAGTACGAAAATAACTGAAAAAAAAAAGAAGAGAACAGTTCAAAAACTTATGTGGTATATGACTTGTGAATATTATGTTATTGTATATTAAAATTTGAATTTATATGAGATTAAGGAGCAAATAACTATGGTTGCTATGAAATTTGTCTTACAGTTGATTGTTTCAGGCAGTTGAGAACAAGAGTGTTGCCTGCCTGGAAAACCTGGCAGCAAAGGAGATGAATTCTTTCTTTTTCTTTCAAAGGAAGCTAAGATAATCGGTCGTTTCTTTTAGGTCAGTAGTTATTTGGTTCGTCCAGGCGGTTGAACACATGAAAAACTGCCTGGAAAAGTTAAAAATTTACTGCAAGCTACCGGTAGTTTACACTTTAAAAAAATCATCAATTTTCCAGGCAGATTCAGGCCATTTCAGATTCCAGGCAGGTGCATAGTCAATTGTTTCTTCCAGGCAGTTGAAACCAAGCAAAAAATAGTCAACTGCCTATATAAATTGAAAGATCCTTTCAAGCGCCTGGCAATTAACAACTTTTTAAATGCTAGAAAACAATTGAATATTGACACTAAAAAGTCGTAAAAATTTCAAAAAATCATCAATTTTTCTTGTGAATCGAGGCAAGTTGATTTTTTCTTTCAGACAGTTGAAATTAAGCAAAGAAGGTTTAACTGCCTGGAAAAATTGGAAAGCCCCTCAAGTGCCTGGAGGTTATCAACTTTTCAGATACTAGAAAACAGTTGAATATTGACACTAAAAAGTCGCAAAAATTTCAATTAATTATAATTTTTCTTGTGAATCCAGGTAGGTTGATAGTCAGTTGTTTCTTCCAGACAGTTGAAATCAAAGAAAAAATGTTTGACTGCCTGGAAAAATTAAAAATTTCTTCAAGTGCCTGGAAGTTATCAACTCTTCAGCTGCCAAAAAACAATTGACAAAATAATTCCAAAAAATGGCAAAATTTAAAAAAATCGTCAATTTTTCTTGTGAATCAAGGCAGGTTGATAGTCAATTGTTTCTTCCAGGCATTTGAAACCAAACAAAAAACGTTCAACTGCCTGGAAAAATTGAAATATTCTTTCAAGTGTCTGGAAGTTATCAACGTTTCAGCTCTTAGAAAACATTTCAAAAGGGACTTTAAAAAATGGCAAAAATTTCAAAAAATAGACAATTTTTCTTGTAAATCCAGGCAGTTGAAACCAAGAAAAAAAATATAGTCAACTGCCTAGAAAAATTGAAAAACTCCTTCTAGTGCCTGAAACTTTTCAACTACTAGAAAACAATTTAAAGAGACTCCAAAAACTGGCATGACTTTCAAAAAATCTCCAATTTCCTTGTGATTCCTGTAATTTAGTCAATGATATTTAACTAATCTCGCAATTTTAACGCATATATTTAATCAAATAAAAATTCGCATGATCTCGCATGTAGGCTGAAAAATATGAAATATTCGCATAGGTAATGTTGATCATGAATTATTCACTCACTTTTGTCATTGACACAGTAATAAACACTATGTAGACGGCATTCCCGCAATAGTAGGTTAAGACGAGGGCGATTTCCACGAAGTTCCTAAAAAATAAAAAATAGAATTTATAATATAAAAATTAAATAATATATATTTTTTTAAATCTTTTATATTCAGACAAGGTAGATACAAATTTTTTCTCTTTGATGATTTTACGTTGACAGTTCTTCTAATTTTATAGACAATTAGAAGAAATGATTTTATACGATAGGTATTTTAATACATTTATAGTATGTACCCTGGAAGCAAAATCCTAAATATAATATAGAAATTTAAAAAAAACAATATCGAAGATTTTAAGTCCAGACCTGTACGGCTGAACACCTGCAAATAAGCCGGAATTCGGCATATTAGTCCAGTAAGGATTTTTAAAATTGGGCAAATGAAAGAAACTAATTAAGATTTTGCTATTTTTTTGTAAGTTCGTGTGAGTTTTTTAATTATTTGAATAATATTTAGGACATCTGTAGGACAGGCAGTTGTTTATTATTAATATTTCCTTATTCCAGGCAGTTGAGTAAAAAAAATTAACTATGAATCATTATGGATATCCTAAAGTGTCTTAATTTAAGTATAAAGGGTAAAAATGGAGGAATTATGTGGTGGTGAAATTTACTGCAAATTGTCCAATAGGTTTTTTTAAAAATTTTAATTTTCTTTAAAAGACAATAGTTTCTAGAAACAATAATAAATTTTATAAAAAAAAAATAATAAAGATTTGTAATGAATTTTTCTTAATGATTTAGGTCTTTCTGAGACGTTTAAAGGCAGTACAGAGTAAAAAAAATGGAAAATTTTACATTTTACGTATTTTTAATTATTATACTTACGAAATATCAAGGGGATTTTTTTGTGTTATAAAGAATTATAACGAAATAATGTTTCTCATATTTTTCTATTAAAATATTATGATTATCACAATTAAATGCAATGGAAATGAATGAAATGGGGATAATTGTAAAGTTTCATTACTCTTAAGCCTGGTGTGGTTCATTCCAGTTTAAAATATCATGAAAATTCAGTATGAAGAGATTTTTTAAAATATTTACAAACTTTATTGATCATCTCTTTACAATAAACGTATTAAAAAAAATACCAACAAATCTTCTCCCCACTCGCCAATACTTTCTTGCAAATTTATCCATTTTCACTTAGTCTATTGACTTGTTTATTTACTTTCTCAATTTTATCAATAAACACGATGTTAAAAAAAATTCAAGTTGCGTAACTAATTCAGGTCCTCTACAAATAATAAAAACGGTATTTATTCTCTACAGGTGCCATATTGCGAAACATAATAAGACAAGCATGGACAGAATGCTAAATGACAACGATAATCGCTTTTTTCTGTGACCTTAAAGCAATATATATATATCCTTTTTGCAAAGCAATTATTTATTTATAAGACGGTTGCGAAACAATAATTGCAAAAATATTTTAATTTATTAAATTGTTAAAAAATTATCAAAATATTAAATGATCTAAGAGCTTTTGGCCCTGCTTTCAAAACAAGACGTTTTTACAACCATTTGTTGATAAATTAACTAATACATTAGTGTTTTACCCTCCTTTCACTCTTTTAATCTAACAGGCATAAGCATTCTGCCATAGAACTCAGCACTCATAAAAGACTACTGCTATGAAGACTAGTAATGACAAGAAAGTAGAAAGAAGTATTGATTTTTTAAGTAAACTTGTTAACCAAACATAAATTGGCAGCACATTTATAACATTATAACACCGTATATATTTAAAAGAAAAACACTCGAACAATAGTCGGTTTATTTAAAACAAAAACCTAATTACAAAGCTGAGGTAACTGGGACTATAAGGAAGTTATTGTTGCAATAGTTTTGCATCACCCTCTTTACCTTTCACTATCATTATACTTAATATTAGGTTACTAGTTTCATCGAAGGTTCAGCACATTATAACGATCTGGTCATTATTGCGACATTCATTGTCTACACATTCTTGATTTATGTAACTAAGTAAAAAAGTCGTAAAGATAATTATGTGATTAAGTAAATTTTATAAATTGCCATGTACAAGGTGTCCCAAATTTAAGAGGTTCACACCCTCAGACTGAGATAGACATAGACGAATAAAACAGAAACTTTCGTTCCTATAGTGTACCAACCTATAGGTTAGAATTGATATTTGATGATTTTTTTTTAAATTATTGTTTCTTTCTTATAGTATCGCCCATTTTAGGAGCTTCCTTTAAGTTGAAAAAACTCTGCCTGAACTACCTGGAATTTCAATGGAGTTCAAATTTTAGTGTTATTAATAAGTCAATTAATTATTCCAGGCAGTTGACTCATATTTTTAACAGTCAAACTACTGAACAAAATTGACAATTGATACTTGATGCCTTTTTTAAAATCATTGTTTCTTTCCTATACTATCGACAATTTTTAGACTTTGCTTTAAACTGAGAAATCTATGCCTGAACTGCCTGGAATTATCAAATAATTCAAATTTAAGTGTGATTAATAACTCAATGAATTATTCCAGGCAGTTGACCCATATTTCTTAATAATCCAACTACTGAATAAAAGTGAGAATTGATACTTGATGCCTTTTTTTTTTAAACCATTGTTTTTGCCCACCCATTTTTAGACCCTGCTTTAGACTGAAAAATCTATGCCTGTACTGCCTGGAATAGTCAAATAATTCAAATTTTAGTGTCATTAATAACTCAATGAATTAGTCCAGGCAGTTGACCCATATTTTTTAACAATCAAACTACTGAACAAATTTGAGAATTGATACTTGATGCCCTTTTTTAAAAATCATTGCTTCTTTCCTATACTATCACCCATTTCTAGACCTTGCGTTAGACTGAGAAAACTATGCCTGAATTGCCTGGAATTGTCAAATAATTCAAATTTAAGTGTCAGTAATAATTCAATAAATTATTCCAGGCAGTTGATCCATATTTCTTAATTATCCAACTGCTGAATAAAAGTGAGAATTGATACTTGATGCCTTTTTTTTTTAAACTCATTGTTTCTTTTCTATACTATCGCCAATTTTTAGATCTTGCTTTAGACTGAGAAATCTATGCCTGAATTGCCTGGAATTGTCAAATAATTCAAATGTTAGTATCATTAATAACTCAATGAATTATTCCAGGCAGTTGACCCATATTTCTTAATTATCCAACTGCTGAATAAAATTGAGAATTGATACTTGATGCCTTTTTTTTTTTAAACTCATTGTTTCTTTTCTATACTATCGCCAATTTTTAGATCTTGCTTTAGACTAAGAAATCTATGCCTGAATTGCCTGGAATTGTCAAATAATTCAAATTTAAGTGTCATTAATAACTCAATTAATTATTCCAGGCAGTTGACCCATATTTCTTAACAATCCAACTACTGAATAAAAACGAGAATTGATACTTGATGCCTTTTTTAAGATTATTGTTTCTTTCCTATACTATCGACAATTTTTAGATCTTGCTTTAGACTGAGAAATCTATGCCTGAATTGCCTGGAATTGTCAAATAATTCAAATTTTAGTGTTATTAATAACTCAATTAATTATTCCAGGCAGTTGACCCATATTTCTTAACAATCGAACTACTGAATAAAAGTGAGAATTGATGTCTGTTTTTAAAATCATTGTTTTTGCCTATCCTAACGCCCATTTTTAGACCTTACTTTAGACTAAGACTAGACACTATGCCTGGAATTGTTTAACAATTCCGATATCAAATTAATTATTTCAGGTAGTTTAGTTATTAATAAATGACAATTGGGCCTGACATCAATAAAAATGAAGCCTCAACTGCCAAGCTTCTTTAATTGTTATCTTAGCCTAAAGTATCTTAAAGATAAATTGCATAACAATGAACGCCTTTCGAATGATTTTAGAAGTAATTGAGAAAATAGGCGATAACAATATGTACACCTAGTATGACGTATCTTTGAAAATCTTATTAATAACCTTGAATCTAATGTGCTTGATATTACAAAATTTCACTAGAAACTTGACAAAACACAAATTAAATATCCAGACAATTCCAGAGTATAAATTATCGGATTCTCTATGGGGAAACATCTTCCCACTATGAAAAGAAAATGAATATGAACCTTCCTAAGAAACCCCAGGGCATAATGGAGGAAGTAGAATACAACTGGGGGTACAGATTCAATTAAAATGTTTAATTGGATTTTGTTTTAGAAAATATATAAACAAACTTGTAAACATCATCAATTTTTATTTAACACCGCTATAACGCAGATCAATAACAAATTCTTTATTCAGCAAACCATTCACGTTCTTTTTTAAGGTCAAACCAGCCCGACCGTGCAAACACAAGGTTTTTTTGCAAAGGTCTTCTTCGAATTTGTGTTTAATTTACGCTAACGCCATCACCAATTAATCGTTTTCCCATATATGAAGATCCGGAACGAACGGTTTCAGGTTTTTGTTGTTAAATTTGGCGATGACTTGAAAAGTTTAATTAAAATTCAAACAAAGCACCGTTTACGGTATCAGTGTGGTAAAATGTGATGTTTTGCATTTAACCTCCGGTAACGGACTAAATTGGTTATTTTACTAGTAGGAAGAACATATTTGAAATTTCAATGAGGGTGTTTACGGTTTTGGGTTTTTTTTTTGTGAATGATGATTATGTACGGGGTTACAGGTTGACGCACTTGTGAATGTGAGCAACAGTGAATACTAACTAATACATGGTGAATTACCAAAGTTGAAAGTCAAAGTCAATGAGGATGGTTCTTTCATCAGAAAACTTATAGAACCTAAAATCGGTATAATTTAATGACACGCTAGTATACTTATGTAATTTAGCAGCAAAACTAGACCGACTGGAAACAGTCTAAGATACACGTTAGTATTCTGCCATTCTGCCATTGAACTCGGCACTGATGAAAAATTTCTAATATGAAGCTTTGTAAAATAAGAAAGTATTTTTTTTTTAATTTTTCCTCATTTGCAGTGTATTTAATTTCTCTATTCTTGCTTAAATTGATTTTTTTTTTAATTTTAATTTAACTGCATATTATGTTGGGAGAATAATTAAGAAAAAAAAAACCAAGAGAGAAAAAAAAGGTGCAAAAGGTCTTGCAGGAGAAATGAAATATTGAAAAAAAATTCTCAAAATTTTTGTTCTTTGATATTGAAAACGATAAAATTTACTAAAAATTTATTAGCTTCGCTTTCTATAAAGTTGCAATTACTTTTTTCCTATTATAATTATTATTATTTTTATATTTGAGTTAAGGTAGCATTAATGAAGACAGTATTAAATTATTTATGCCTTTAAAACATAATTTTAAATTTCTTTCAAATTATAAAAACTCACTTTGCAAATCTTGCCCATGGTCGTAGCGGTTTCGGTCCATTTCGAAATACCTCCTCTGCAGTATCGGCAAATCCCAAGCTGGGAATCTTCGATTTTTTGCATACTTTGTGTGATGCTCGAACCTAAAATTACGTATGATTTTTTTTTACTACAATTCTCTGTTTTATTATTTTTTTTAATAATAAAAATTGTTAATAAATTTATACCTAAAATGCCCGAGTATTATTTGACTTACTATTAGTCTTCCCTTATGTTTATGTAGTAATAAACCTTCAGGTAAGTCTGTCAATGATTTAAAATTTCAATTTTAGAAATGAACCACATTTTGGAATAGCATAGAGCATTTTTAGATCTAAAATATTTTTTAAATTTATTATCTAAAAATGCTTTTTAGATAATAAATTAGACGTGATAGTTGGCTTTTTTGAAGCTTTCTTGCTAATTTTTTAAACAATTAGGCGATTACATTTTATTAAAAATGTATAAGATGTCTAGAAGAGAAAAAAATTTAATAAAATATAAATGATTTAAATAATATAAATATATTTGTTAAAAATTTTTAATTTCTTAGTATCTTATTTTATTGAGATTATCCGTGTATATAGGATTTTACAAATTTGTTAATTTTTCCATTATAGTGTAAAGTCTCTTGAATTTTTTTTTACCTAATTATCTTATTTTTACTGCACTTTTTCACATTTCTTAGGTCTAACGTGGTTAATTATATCTGAAAATAAGTTAAATGTATTTTTTTCTCAATTTACTTTTCAGGTCTATTTATATATAATTTGGCTTGAATTTTTGCCTAAATGTGGAATTTTCCGAATTAAATCAGAAACTATGATTAACTCTGCCATGTCTAAAAATTCACGAAATATACGTTACACGAAATATAGTCTTGAAACTATATTTCGTGTAACTATGATCACTACAACCAACATGTATTTCCTCTAATAAATTTTATTATAATATTAATTTTTTCGCTGCTTATATCTCAGTTAGGATAGCTCTACCTCAATAAGTACAAAATGGATATTTTATACATCTAATACACCCTTGGGATCCCCTCTCTAATTTCCTTAGAAAAAAAAAATTATCTTAAACAGCTTTTCAGTGGAACTCAAAAATAAGCCAGAAACCTATTATAAAATTTGCATTTTTTATTATCACAAAATGAGCTCTAACTCAAAAACTTATTAAGCTACAAAAATTGTTTGTATATTAAATTGTTCTCCAAGAAACTCCCTAACGTCCAATAAAAGTTTCATTAGGATGCCTGGAATAGTTTTTGAATTATCCAGTCTGAAAGTTGAAAATTATTTATGTGTTTATTCCTCAGCCTAAACTGATATAACTCATTAAAATCAAGGGGAAAAGGGTTATTTTATGCCGAAATGTATTGCTTAAATGTAATATTATATATTTTTTATGATTATTTGTTGGATCTGCAATTTTGTGGCTAATTATTTCAAAGAATAAATTGGACATATACTCATTGCGTTTCTACCATATTTTATTTTTCATGTATAGCTTCCATCTCTTTAAGTGTTGTCAATTCTATAACCTTATTTTATTGCAATATTTCAAATTCATACAATACTAAAAATGTTTTTTAGATAATAAATTAGACGTGTATCAAATGTCAATATACTCGGACTAAAATCAGTTTTTTGAGAGTTTTTTGAGTCCAGTGTGAATTTTTGAAACTATTAAATAGCTTATTTTGTAAACATTTTTATGGCATTATAGTAAAATAATATTATAAAAAAACAACTTAATATAAATAAAATATTCTATATTATCAAGAAACGTATGTCTGATCAACAAGACCCAAATCATCTTAATAAATAAGTAAGAATTTTCTTACTGGACTGCAAATGTATTATGAAGCAGAAGAGGGACCAAGCAGTACTTCTTTGAAACAAAAAAAAAGGTCACCTTGGAACCAGTTCAGTAATTCAGATCATACCTACAAGTAAAAACCAGACATTTACTTAACCCTTCTCATTATTTTCATTATAATGGTAGATTACCTGGTATTCATGCTTTCATCGTAATCACGCCACCTCTTGGTATTTTTTGGCAGAACAGTGGCGGTGATTTTTTTTTGTTGTTATAAAGAATTTTTTACCTAATTTTTTTTTGTAGCAGTGTCCTGAGGATGGCCTAATATAAACTGAAACGTAGGCAAAACAAATTCAATTTAGTGGTCATAAAATTGTCGTCTAACTTTTTCAACTCTATTGGATAGATAAAGCAAAAAAAAAACAAATACTGTAACGTTTGAGTGCCTTTCTCAAGAACATAATCAATACATGGTCATGCAATTAAACTAAATTACAAAATAGCAAATCGCTTAAAATTCACATTATGCGAAGGCAAATGACCTGTGAAAGCAATAATTTTATTATAATGCCAAGGGCGTTTGTTTAAAGTCAAAAATTTTAATAAAATGCGTTTTTAATGAAGACATTTTTGGATTGGAAAGCTTTTATGCTGGTTGTCCCCATTTAAAAGAAAAAATTTTAATTTCTTATAGTATAAAAATTATACATTTTTGTAATTAATTGATAATAGATTTATTTGCGTTATTCATTTAAAAAATTATTTATGCGAACTTTTTGAACTTGTGAAAATTTAAATAACTATCTTGAAACGGAAGATATTACTTAAAAATTTCAAATTAAGACGCTTTAGCTTGAAATTGAAAATCTTTGAAAATTAAATGCAGGTAAATCCCAAAATGTGGCAGCAATTCAACTAAACAAAATTAGGTTTTTGTTTAGGGTTTTGTTACTTTTAAATATTCAGTCCTTAAGACACAAAACTAACGATCTATTTTTATTGCTAGAAGAACTAAATTTCCCTGAAATAGTTGCTATTACTGAACATTGGTTAAATGCTGATGAACCCATATATGTTCAAAATTACAACATCATAGCTAGATACAATTAAACAAACATAACGCATGGAGGCACATTGATAATCTCTACTTATAACGACTTTTCAGTAGTGACAAACTTATTATCTGAAAAATTATTTGAATTTTCCATTGTTTATAATAATTCACACGATATCTACATTGTTTGTCTATATAGAACACCCGACTCTGATATACAAAGTTTTAGCCAGAAACTACTAAGCTTGCTAGAATCCATGCCCTTAAAAAGCAAACTAATTTTATGTGGCGATATATTGACTATTCCAGTGTTTGTGCTACCCAAGAATCACTCCAGTCTATATTCGAGTCAATGGGCTTGATAATGCACATAGATTCACCCACCAGAATAACTAAAAATAGCTCCACCACCATCGATTACGTAGTATCATCCTTTGCTCCAGAACTCTTAAAGGATCAAGGTCCAGGGGCAAGATAACGATTTTAATCCACTTAAACTATTTACATATTTCCTAAGGATGGATTTGTGGGTAAAAACTTGGGTTCAGATTTGGGTATTTTTTTTTGCAAACTATCGTGGAAAATGTCACTATTTTAAAAAAAAAATTGTAATTTATTAGTGGACGTAACACCTGACCAGCGATATTACTTCAAAATAATTATAAAACGCTTTCACTTTTTTCTTTAATAGACAAGTTATAAAATAATTAAAAACCATGTTGACTCGAATGAGATGTTAAGTAATTTAATTGCAGTAGTACTATTAGAGCCAAATATCCAAGCTAAATAAACATCTTCAGGAAATGATTAAAGTTGAAGATGTTCACATCGTTAGAGAAACACGTGTTAGGTGAAGTGGTAAAACCTGTTTTGTTTAAAGAATTATTAAAACCATGGTTCTCTCAGGCAATTATTTTTTGAAAAAAAAAACGTTTTTCATTAACTCAACCCTTACCCCCCCACCCACCCCACACAACTTACCAGTAAAAAATTGTTTTCAAAAATTAATGTTTTTCAAAATAATACGCATGAATAACAGCTAATTTCGTCACTAATGTCCAATCTAATAACAGTTTGTTTATTTAAATTTGATATAATTATATGTATGTATATTAATAAATGTTTAATATAAAAACAGTGCTATTAGATTGGGTATTATGGACGAAAAACAGTGATTTTTCAAAGGAATTTATTACTGGGAAAATGTTTGGGGTGGGTGGGGGGATAAGGGTTGTTCTGATGAAAAACAATGTTTCTGCAGAAAATATATATGCAATAATTAATTTAATAACACCGGTTAATTAAATTTAATATAATTTTATATATAAATATTAAGTATAAAAACAGCATCATTAGATTGGATAATATGAAGGCAAAACAGTGATTTTTCAGAAGAATTTCATCAAATATTTGAGGTTTAGTAATCGAATTTAAAAACTGGATTAAATGGCGTAATTTTAGCCTATTTGTAAACAGAATAGTATATTATATACGTGTATTCTCACCTATAATTTTCATAAAAACCATTTTTTCTCAGACAATTATTTGCTGAAAAAAAAAAACGTTTTTCATTAACCCAACCCTACGGTTTCGTCGTTAATATCAATCTATAATAACAGTTTATTTATTTACATTTGATATAATTATGTACAGGGTGGTGCGATTTCGACTGTTTTAAGAGAAAACTCGTATTTTTCGAACAGATAGAAAAATATTGTCTTAGATGTCATGAGCTCAAATTTTGTAAAAAAAATTTTAAGTTATCAAAATTTTACTATGTCAAACTGTTTGGCCGCTAGGAGGCGTTTCTTGAATTTGGTCGATTTCGGTAATAAGCCATAACTTTTTTGCTATTAAAGATAATTGACTTCTGAAAACGCCTTCTCAGAGTACTTTTTAATGATAAATATTTTTATGTTATATATTTTTATACAGGGTGTTTCATAAAGTTGATATTCCAAAAAAATTTTTTTTTCTTATGGAACAGATATTATTTTTTTATAAATTCTTAAAACCCCTGAAATTCTCTTTTCAAAAATATATAACACCATATATCTCATTTTAGCTGTTTCTGATATTTCCGATATTACATTGTCATTTTTCCATTTTCCAAGTCTTATAATTTTTATAGACGTAGGCTTTGATAAAAAACAGCACATGTCATATGTGACAGCCAGATAGAAAATTGTTTATTCCTCCTGTCAGTAACATATTTAAATTTGCTGTATTTAGAGCTATATAGTGCTCAAATATTTAGAGAATTAAAAAAAAAATTATGAAAATTACGAGAAAGTTGTCATGTTAAAGTGCTATTTTCTGTTTAATGAAAATTCCGAGGCAGCCAGTGGATCTGTTCGGAAAATACGAGTATTCTGTTAAAACAGTCGAAATCGAAGCAACCCTGTATATGTATGGTAATAAATGTTTAATACAAAACAGTTCTATTACATTGGGTATTATGGACGAAAAACAGTGATTTTTTAAAGGAATTTCTTACTGGGAAAGTGTTTGGGGTGGGTGGGGGGACAAGGGTTGCTTTTATGAAAAACAATGTTTCTGCAGAAAATATATATGCAATAATTAATTTAGTAACACTGCTTAATTAAATTTAATAAAATTTTATATATAAATATTTAGTATAAAAACAGCTTCATTAGATTGGATAATATGAAGGCAAAACAGTGATTTTTCAGAAGAGTTTCATCAAATGTTTGAGGTCTAGTAATCGATTTTGTACTGTATATGTAAATCATGTGTCAATTTTTTTAAGTGCTGAAATTTTCGTCCATTTGCATACAGAATAGTATATTATATACGTATATTCTCACCTATAATTTTCATAAAAACCATTTTTCTCTTAGGCAATTATTTGCTGAAAAACCCGTTTTTTATTAATCCTACCCTTGCCCCCCCACCCACCCTACACAACTTACCAGTAAGGAATTGGTTTTCAAAAATTATTGTTTTTCAAAATAATACGCATGAATAATAGCTGGTTTCGTCGTTAATATCCAATCTAAAATAACAGTTTGTTTATTTAAATTTGATATAATTATGTATATGTATGTTAATAAATGTTTAATACAAAAACAGTGCTATTAGATTGGATAATATGGAGGAAAAACAGTGATTTTTCAAAGGAATTTCTTACTAGGCAAATGTTTGGGGTGGGTGGGGGAATAAAGGTTGTTTTGATGAAAAACAATGTTTCTGCAGAAAATATATATGCAATAATTAATTTAATAACACTGTTTAATTAAATTTAATATAATTTTATGTATACATTTTTAGTATAAAAACAGCATCATTAGATTGGATAATATGGACGAAAAACGGTGCTTTTTCAAAAGAATTTCATCAAATATTTAAAGTCTAGTAATCGAATTTAAAAGTTAGATTAAATGGCGTAATTTTCGCCTATTTGTAACCAGGATAGTATATTATATACGTATTTTCTCACCTATAATTTTCCTAAAAACCATTTTTCTCTTAGGCAATTATTTGCTGAAAGAAAAAACGTTTTTCATTAACCCTACCTTTGCCCCCCCACCCACCCCACACCACTTACCAGTAAGAAATTGTTTTCAAAAATTATTGTTTTTTTAAATAATACGCATGAATAATAGCTGGTTTCGTCGTTAATATCCAATCTATAATAACAGTTTAGATTATTTAAATTTGATATAATTATGTATATGTATGGTAATAAATGTTTAATACAAAACAGTGCTATTAGATTGGGTATTATGGACGAAAAACAGTGATTTTTCATCAAATATTTGAGGTTTAAAAATCGAGTTTAAAAATTGGATATGTAAATCCCGTGTCAATATTTTTAAATGCCGAAATATTCTCACTTTTATAAACAGAAAAGTATATGATATACAAATCTTCTACAATATAATAAATTAATATACTTTGACCATATACGGCTGATAAATATACCAAAACCAAAAATTTACTAAAAACTCGTTGTATATAAATATATATTTAACGATAATAATAATATATAATGTGTTGCTGGGGATTGTCTTACCAAAATATGAATGGTATGAGTACATAAAAGTCCAATAATAATTGTCCCAAAAAGTCCCACCAATAGTCCGGCACTTTTAAATGCTCTCGGTATGGCCAAGATTCCTGTTCCCAATGAACTTTTTAAGAGATGTGTAAGGGCACCAGTAAATCTGCAAAAATAAATTAAAAAAAATATAAATATAACCTTAGGTGTAACATATAGGTAAACTGGTTTGACTTCACCATATCCCGTTCAAGACGTCCTTCAGTAAATTTAATTTAATACTAAAAAATAAACTTTACGAACTAAACCCCCATCGTTTCAATTTAATTTGAACGGGGTATTTTGGGGATCTTCCGTGCGACTAATGGCCTTATCGTTGTCATTTAACTTAATAAAATAATAAGCCTTATGGCCCCTCTATATGTCAAGAAAAAAAAATAAAATCGAGTATAACTGCGATTTACTTACGGCCGAATTTCGCGGGTCACGGTTAAATTTAGATGGTTCTAATAATGTTTCTGTTTTCCGACCTTAATGACAAAATTGTATCAATTATTAGGGATTAGGTTTTTTCCAGAAAATCAGCAAGTTACTAGAACGGACTCACTTTATATATGGGTATTTTTTTTTATATTAAAGTATACGAAATTTTAGATTAGTAAAGGAGCGTAGACGGGATAATAAATATCGGTAAAAATAATGGAAATTTGGATTTATAGATGGATATATTTTAATCATATACGATACGATTAAAGAGACTCCCTGCTTATATTAAATATCTTGGCACTATTCTTGATAAGAACTGAAAATGGCATCGGCATATTTTACAAAAAAGATTGAGAAAAGGCATTTTAAGCAAAGTACTTATAACATCGCATCTATTGAGCCTATAAATCAACCATAAAAACCCCTTAAGTAACAGAATTATGCGCTTTATCTTATTTTATTTATTTAAAAAAAACACATATTTTCTCAACGTAAATTAATATTTAAACAAAAACTATCTGCTTACGTGTTAGGATGATCAAGGTCCCTGTGCTCATAAGGGTCGTACTCTCCCCCGGGATCCTTTTCCGGTATACTATCCCCAATCGGAACTTTGATTTGATCATTATTCGCTAGTGTAGCGCTAAAAATTCACCAATTTAATAAACGAACTCCAATAGGGCCAATAATTTGCTACTTACGTCGAACTAAAATTGTCAATCGTGAACGTCGATGGAAACTTTTCTTTTTTTTCAGACGTCATCCTTTAAAAAAAAAAAAAAAAAAACAAGATACTGTAAATTTACTCAATGGCAACTGTTTACTAACTAGTTGATATTTTATTGCTAATTATGTCAAAAATTTATTTATTATAAAGACCATGGTGTATTTTTTTGTTATCACATTTAATTATATCATTTTTCAATTGACACTTAGTTAAAGTGCAATGACACTGTCAAATAAAGACTACGAGTAAAGTCAAGAATTTCTTTTGAATTTTATAGGTAAATATACATAATGCTGCAGTAAGTCACACAGTAAAATTTCAGCTTTATTAATCATTGCTCCTTTAATTACTTAATTTTACACTACGCAAAAGAATCTCTCGACTTCTTCCTGTTGACCATGGCCTTTAAACAGGGCCTTTCAAGGTCTCCGAAACCCATCTGATTTTATTGACTTGCACGATATACATACATCTTAACTGACAAAAAAACCCACTTGATGCTATATTAAATAGAGTGTTTATGTTATAATCTCACAAAAGCTTTAAAACTTAGTGATGCAATTTATATGTATGTACCTTGAAATAAATCTCAAGTTGCATTACATTTGGAAACGAGGAAATCAGTGTTTACATTGCACAAGTCCTCAAAGTATTTCGAATGAATCTAATAAAACTAGGGTCAAATAATTACCTGTTTCACATAATGTAAGAGCATTTTTTTTAAATATCTTAAAAAATGTAAAAATTACGTGCCGTTTTAAGATAACTCTACATTCATTAAACGTAATAAATTAAGATAATTGCCTTTATCATATAGTAACATGTCTGAATTTTGCATTTTAATTAGCAAAACTACACAATCGCCTACGTAAACTACACATTTCTCAAGGTTTAGAACAACGTTTGTAACAAACAAATTTTTTTATAATTTGTTTGTATAAATTGTTTATTGCAAATAAATAAATAAATTTAAATTCTACAACGGTTTTTATTTATAACATAACATAACTTTAATTTTTACATACAATAGTGGTAATTTAAAGTTCATTAAAGAACGTATTGTTCGTGATGATGATGCCACTGCGAAATTTTTAATGCTGGTTACTGTCTCTTGTGGCGAAATAAATAATAATTATTTAGGAATTACCTAATGTAGAATCCCTTTGTTTTTTAAAGATTGCAAATTTTGTAATAATTTAATTGTTAATTTTGTGGACATTTTGCTAAAATATGTCAATAAATTGGTATTTTTTACGTACTAAACTTACTTACTTTAAAGTACTAAATTTCTTATTTTTTAAGACAAAAAACACAATCGGCAACATGGTCATATAAGTGCGTTTAGTTGTTTTTTTTTATTAATCCCACTTCTGAAACATGTCAATTTTTCATATGTAGGCATGAAAAGTCTTTTTTAGTTACGTCTTGGAATTTGAAGCCACTTCCTTTAAAGCAGTTTAAACAGAAGTAAATTTGCGCATGACCAGGCGACCGAAGCCTATTTTAAGTTTCATACTGAAGTCATTTCAGATATTTGAAGTCATTGTTAGAGTTATTTTCTTGCCTTCTTTAAAGCGTTTGATTTTTTTGAAAGTCATTTTCAGATGCATACGTCCTGTTTAGACTTTTAGACTACATTTCAATTTTTTCTTCAGATCATCAAAGCCATTTTAATTATTTTCTGGCATTGAATTTCTTTAAAGCATTTAAAGCCATTCTAAATGCCTCCATTGATTTAAGTGCTACCCAGACATTACAAGGAATTTTTACCGATAATTCATCAAGGACATCTGATTCTTTTTTGATAATTTGGTTTCTGTATTAGTATTCATATTGTTTCTTATATTTTTATATATTCTATGAAGCTGGACTAATTTTTCATTTACCTACCACAACCCACCCCAAGATATTCACTAGTTAATAAGAGATAAATTATTTTGTTCCTTACAGGCACTCCTGGAATAAGACTTCCTACATCTTGACTTTAAGTGCATTGATTTAAGTGATTTCATCAAAAAACACTAAGGCCATCTTCAGACTAGTCCATAAATCAATAATCTCTAAATTTTTACTACTAGAACCCAAGATATTTACTTGCCAATAAGAGGTAAGTTATTTTGTTTCTTACAGGCACTTCTAAAATAAGAATTCCTATATCTTGACTTGTTGTGAAATGATTTTAGTAATTTTTTGAAAAAAAACCAAAACCATCTTCAGACTAGTCAACAAATCAATAATCTCTAAATTTTGAGTACTAGAACCCAAGATATTCACTTTTCATTAAGAGGTAAGTTATTTAGTTTCTAGTAGGCACTTCTGACATAAGAATTCCTATATCTTGACTTGTCGTGAAATGATTTTAGTAATTTTTTGAAAAAAGACTAAAACCATCTTCAGACTAGTCCACAAATTAATAATTTCTAAATTTTGACTACTAGAACCCAAGATATTCACTTGCCAATAAGAGGTATGTTTTTTTTGTTTCTTACAGGCAGTTCTGAAATAAGAATTCCTATATCTTGACTTCTTGTGAAATGATTTTGGTAATTTTCTGAAAAAAGACTAAAATCATCTTCAAACTAGTCCACAAATCAATAACCTCTAAATTTTTACTACTAGAACCCAAGATATTCACTTGTCAATAGGAGGTTAGTTTTTTTTTGTTTTTTACAGGCACTTCTGAAATAAGAATGCACAGATCTTGACTTAAAGTGCACTAATTTTAATGTTTTTTTTTCAAAAAGACTAAAAGAGTCTTTAGACTAGTCTATAAAATTCATAATTACAAAATTTTGACTACTAGAACCCAAGATATTTACTTGCCAATAAGAAATAAATTACCTTGTTCGTTATAGGTGGTACTCCTGGAATAAGAATTCCTATATCTTGACTTTAAGAGTTATGATTTTATTCTCATTTTCAAGAAAGACTAAAAGATGGACTCTTTTAGTCTATAAAATTAATATTTGCAAAATTTTGACCACTAGAACCCAAGATATTCACTTGCAAATAGGAGATAAATTATTTTGTTCCTTACAGGCACTCCTGGAATAAAAATTCCTATATCTTGATTTTAATTGCATTGATTTTGGTATTTTTTTAAAAAAAGTACAAGAGTCCTTAGACTAGTCTACTAAATCAATATTCACACAATTTTGACTACTTGAATCCAAGATATTTCCTTGCCAATAAGAGAAATTATTTTGTTATTTATAATCTATAAAGTCAATAATTTCAAAATTTTGACTAGTAGAACTCAAGATATTCATTTGGCAATAAGAGATAATTTATTTTGTTCCTTACAGGCACTCCTAGAATAAGAATTCCCATACCTTGACTTCTTGTAAATGGATTTTAGTCAATTCCTCAAAAAAGACTGAAAAAATCTTCAGACTGGTCCATAAATCAATAATTCCAACATTTTGACTACTAGAACCCAAGATAATCACTTGCCTTGTATGTTTGTATTTTTATTTTATATCTTAGAATATATAGATATATTTTATTAGGAATAAATAATTAAAGCTTTAAAACAGACAAGCCCAAAATCAGTGTCATTTTTTAAAATTTATAAAAGTATTTTTTTTATTAGCCTTTGTATAAGTAGTTTTTAACTTTCGTCACTTTCTTTTGGTTCTTGAAATATAAAAAAATTAAAGTAATATAAATTTTATGTAAAAAATTAGGTTTTATAAAAATTTAAGGAAAATATTGTAGGGTATATTTGAAATTTGATAAATATCAATATTTTAGTATTGATTTTTAATGATGGATAGATCAAATTAGAAAACAGCTTGTCAATACATATAGAATATAAAAAGAATAAAATATAGGTTTAAATAAAAAAAAGATATAATTAAATTAGAATATTAATTACATAAAAGAATTAATTTTTATTGTGTGTACCTATTCAAAATCAGAACTATAAATAAATGAAAAATTAAAAAATGCTAAGAGAGTGTTTAAAATATTTTATTGTCAATTATTGTTTTAAATATTTAAAAAAAAACTGAAATAAAAATACATACGGATCCAAAAATCATTTAATAGGAAATCACTAAGAAAAAACAATAACAGTATGATTTTTTTTATCTTAAGACTATGAACATTAAAAAGTCAGTAACAAAATAAATTCACTTGTTAATAATTACTAATTAAATTCAATATAAAGAAACATAAAAAAAAATTAAAGAAGTAGTCCATACTTGCAGTGGAGTTAATAAGTCAAAGGGTAACTAAAATTGTTTCGGTCATCCTCCACTAAATTTATTTGAAAAATCATCTATCCTACATGTTTCGGACATATTATAAGATGTTTATCATCAGGGATATACAATGAGGGTTTTTGTCACAGCATATACCAAGCTATCGTGCTACTGGCAAGGTCAAAAGTTAAAATCACCAACAATAAATAAAAGGGCGTATTAAGATGCATGAGAAGGGATCAAACAGGGTTTAGGATTCTAATGTTTGTATAGACCCTGTTTGGTCCCTTCTCATGCATCTTAATATGTTGCTTGTTATATGTTGTGACAAAAACCCTCATTGTATATCCTTGATGATGGACATCTTATATGTCCGAAACATGTAGGTAGGATAGATGATTTTTCAAATAAATTTAGTAGAGAATGACCGAAACAATGTTAGTTACCATTTGATAAAAAAAATTGTCAGATCTAAATAAAAATATAAATTTGAATATTTGGTTCATATAAAACTCTCAAAGCCAAAAAGTAGAAAAGTAGAAATAAAAGTAATAAAGTTATGAAGTAATTTGTATTTAGAATATTTTAATATTTATTTGAATTTTTTGTTATATTCGATAATGCTTAGAATAAATAGATACATTTATTTTAAAATTGAAAATTTTTTTCTTTAAATTATTCAAACAAAACAAAAATATTGTATTTAATTAATACTTTTAAAATTTACATGGAAAAAATAAATTTATTATAAAATAATTATAAATAATTAAAATTTGGAAGAAAAATATAATGAAGCGATATTTTTTTTAATTAAGCGAACTGGCAAATAGAAAAATGTAATTTAGAAAAGCATAAGCAGAATCCTTTTAAAATTTCATTAATGAATACATAACCTAGAAATTAACTGACTAAACTAACTAATGAAAAAAACTAACTTTAGAATGTCTTGATAAAAAAAAACAAGTTAATAGAATTGTTAAATTTAACAATTAATTTATTTAAAGAAAAAAGTTATAAGTGGAACAGACTTTAAGAAAACTTTAAACATTGAAATATTTCAGTTTTAATTTTGACTTCTTTCTTGGATAAAAAAAATTATAATAAAGATATAGACATTTTAAATGTCTAAAAAATTGAATAAAATTGTTTTGCATAAATGCATGAGTTAGTGCGATTGATGGGATATTTAAATAGGGCACTATAAGAATATCAACCCTAACGCTAGGTTTTCCTGGATTATCCCAGAAACGGGATCATAAACTAAGACACCTGGAAGGTATTTGTATTATATTATAAATAGAAAAACCTTCAAACTTAAAAAAAAAATGAAAACCAACCTGAATTAAGTCACTTTTTCTTTCAGCAGACGACCCGAAAACGCGCTTTTCAAACTGTCGTGAAGAAACGGCGGTAACGATGAATGACGGGAAAAATAGCGCGGTTTCATCCGCACTCGAGTGACTAATCGGACTCGGATCGTACCAGAGAGAGAAGCAAGAAAATGAAGAAAAACCCACTGACACCGTAGGACACATACATTTATAAACGCGTACCTAACCGTCCGTCAGTCAAATCGACCAGGCAGATTGGCAGTAAAAGTTTACGTATATATTTTATATGTTGAAAGGTCGCACCTCGCGCGCACACACACTCAACGATTTTCAGTACTGTACTGTACCCATATAATAACGCTAAAAGCAGTTTGGCGACTGGCAAACTTCTTATATGTATATATAAATCCGTTTAGGTACAACTACTGCCGAATTTGATTGGTTTTTAAACCGTCTCGCTTGATAATGATTGATGCGTGTGGATTTTCTTTTGTAAATGTTGTTTGACGACCACTTGGTGGGTATTAAATGGAAGATTACTTATATAATCACTCCTGATTGATTTTTGTTTGTATCATGTATATTTTTTAATTTTTGGTTTCCATGTTGCACACAATTTTGCTTTCAGGACCTATTTGGTATCTACTCGTGTCCAGAACTGTATGCCAAACAACCAAGCAAAAAATGGCTCTCTTAAGACCTATATGTTTAAAAATAAGCGAAGAATTTTTATAAAGTGAGTGTTTTTATACGTAACTGGATATACTGCAATAGAAAAACACAATTTTATAATGATACCGAGGATATTAAAGAACTGAGATAGGGATAAGTCTGAAAAATCCGCCAAAAAGTCGAGATTTTGACTCTACCGTGAACTATATCCTGGACGCAGTTTAAAAGTAAAAAATTATTATAAAATGAATATTTTCATACGTAATTGGATAAACTATTCCACATTAAGTTTTTATAAGTCTTTATTTTAGGGACAATACCCTCTATGGTTTTCTAAACACACAATCAATCTAAGATTTAAAAAAAGGCACATAAAATGTGGAAACTGTACCGAACGCAATCTGATTACGACAACTTTTCAAATTTGCTCAAAACAATAAAGATTATTATACGCAATGATTACAAAGATTATATTTATAAAACAGAAATAAACATTGTCAAAGACGTTAAATAATTATGATCATTTTTTTACAACAAAAAAACACTAAAAGCTTACCAATAAAAATAATATTTAATGATCAGGAAGCTTCGAATTGTGTTGACATTAGTGAACTTTTTTCTAAGTATTTTAGTGGAGTATTTAAACCTTCTGATACACAAACTTTAATTGAGCCTACTCAATGTCAAGAATGTTTGGTACTAAATCCGCACTTATTTGGATCCTAAAAAGGGACCTGGCCCAGACGGATTTCCTTCATTTTTTTTGAAGTCCTGTCCTAGCTTGTGCGAGCCATTGCATATTTTGTGTAATCAATGTTTATCCAGCGGCATTTCTCCCAATATTTTGAAAACAGCTCAAATTGTGCCAGTATTTAAGTCTGGAGAAAAAACTTCTGTACGAAATTACAAGCCTATTTCCCTACTTAGCCACTTTGGTAAACTATTTAAATCTTTGTTGTTAAAACAATTATTCTTTAAGGTCAAAGAAGCTATGGATGTTAACCAACATGGCTTTTTCCAAAAAAGATCGGTTTTAACCAATTTAATACCATTTATTCAGAGTATAAACGAAAGTATAGATAGGGGTCTGGAAACTTGTGCCATGTACACTGACTTTTCTAAAGCTTTTAATAAGGTACATCATCCTACACTTTTCGTAAAGTTGGATAATTTGGGTGCGAACTCATTAAAAGTTATCTAACGAATCGCTCTCAGTACGTTATCATAAATGAAGTAAAGTCTTCTTGTATAACCGTAACTTTAGGAGTACTGCCAGCGTTTTATATCTCGAATTACAAAGGGTTTTAGTAATCAATCATCATTAATATTATTATATAATGTATATTCGTTAAACCTACTATAGAATATGCGACAGTAGCTTGGAATCCGATGTATCACAAATATATTGACCAGATACTATATTTACAACGCAAGTTTGTAAATATAGTAAATTTCCGTTTTAATAGACAAAGTAATTTTTTCACTTACTATGATAACTTAAAGTTTTATGGTATTAAGCCCTTAGAGAGTCGTAGTAACAATTTTGATTTATAAAATTATTAATAATTTAATGGACTGCCCTTTCTGTCTGGAAAATTTACATATCAACCTTTAGGATCTCAAGATGAAGATATTCTTCAAACTACTTGTCTAACTCTCCATTGTTCAAATGTGCCCGTAGTTTTAATAATTTTCAGGAAACTAATTTGAATAATGATGTATTTTTTTCCAGTATGACTTCATTTAAGTGATACTTAACCTAATTTCCCAAGGAACGATAAATATTGTCCTATTTTTCCTATTGTCACTATTCATATGTACTTATACTTCTTTATTGTTTATAAGAGATACTATTAAATAATTTAGTTAGGTTTATATTACTTAGTATATTTGTTAGGTTTGATGAAAATGTAATGTTTGGCAAAGCGCTTACTTGTATTTAAATTCATAAGATATTTTGTGCTTTCCTGTTATTGGATTGCTTAGTCTATCTGTAGGAGAGCCTTGTACTTAAATAAATAAATAATTAAGATTCGGTTTGCAACTTACATGGAAATCTATCACGGTTCTAGTAGCAATTCACAATTATTCATTTTCAGCTGGTAAAAAATGAAATTGAAGATCAAATAATGTGCACAAGTTGTTAACCTGGAAATTCTGTAGATAGTGTTTAACAAGGTTTTTCAACTGATGTTGTACACTTTTTAAGATAGGCAAGATCCTTTAAGACAAAGATGGTTTATTGAGGATCATGGATGGATTTATCAGTGGAAGAAAGAGCATAGGAAAATCAGTCTTTTTTTCCTATAACTTTTTACTACCATATTTTGTACATATTGCACATGTCCTAATTCATACGTAATTGGATCAACTGCAATAGAAAAATATTGATAAAAGATGAGTATTATACGTACATTCATAAATTCCAAATGAAGTATTATGGTTCTGGTAGCAGTTCACAATTATTCATTTTCAGTTGGTAAAAAATGGAATTAAAGATCAAATAATGTGCACAAGTTGTTAACCTGGAAATTCTGTAGATAGTGTTTAACAAAGTTTTTCAACTGGTGTTTATGTTCAAAGACTCATGCTCTACTTCCAGTCATATACATTTTAAGATACACAAGATCCTCTAAGACAAAGAAGGACAATTGAAGATTCTATTAGTGGAAGAAGGATCATAGGAAAGTCCTGTTTTACTTCCAGGTAGATGCAATAAGTCATACACTTCCACTGCTTTAGAGATAAACAAGATCTTTCAAGACGAAGATAGAAAATTGCAATTTCTTTCAGTGGAAAAAAGGAGTACAGAAAACTCATGTTTTACTTCCAGGTAGTTGGAAGTCAGTTTAATTGTTTTTGAGATATGCAAGATCTTCGAAGACAAAGATGGATTATTGAAGATCATGGATGGATTTATCAGTGGAAGAAAGAGCATAGGAAAATCAATTTTTTAATTATAACTTTTTAGCAAATTACTACCGTATTCTGTACATTGCACATACGTCATAATTCATACGTAATTGGATAAACTGCAATAGAAAAAAATGGATAAAAGATTAGTATTATACATACATTCTTAAATTCCAAATTAAGTCTTTATAATTGAGATTCGGTTTTCAACTGAAAGAACTTATATGGAAATCTATCATGGTTCTAGTAGCAGTTCACAATTATTCATTTTCACCTGGTAAAGCATGGATATGAAGATCCATGGGCACAAGTTGTTAACCTGGAAGTTTTATAGATAGTGTTTAACAAAGTTTTTCAACTGATGTTTCTCCACATTCAAAGACTCATGCTCTACTTCCAGACAACTGGAAGTCGTACACTTTTAAGTGGTGGATTATAACTGGAAAATAAAATTTTTAAATTATGTCTGATACAAATAAGACATTTTTAAATAGTTAGAGTTAAATGAAGGCGATCTGAGCATTAGAAATTGAGTTATGATTAGATAACTTAAGACTGTCTTTATATTTAGATATGATTTCTAAAAACTTAGTTAAAAATGTCTTTAATGCATGGATTTTCATGGTTTTTTCAATAGAAGCTTAAGAACACTCCAAAGTACTTTTTAACATAAAAAATGAGCCAATGTGAGTACTAAAAGTAGGGTTTTGATCCAAGTTACTTGAGATTGTCTTTCCTTTTTTAAAACTTAAAATACTCCAGGGTACCTTTTAGTACAAGTATCTTTTTTATGCTAAATTTTTGGGTAAAATTTGAAAAATTAACATTAAGTTTATTACCCTGTATCTTTGTTACCTTGGACTTTCGAACTAGGTAATTTTTTCTTTAATTATTTACATTTTTTTTACTTAGCAATCAATTATCATTTTTCAATATAATTAAGAAACATTACTGGCAAGTCAAATTTTATTCACTCACTCATCTCGTTTAACCCATGTTTTCTATACATTCACAACTTTAAAAAAAATATATTTAGCTACAAATATCGAGAAAACACTTGGACTAATGGATAAAGTTGCAGAAATACTAGAATCATATTCTGCGTAGCACATTCTTAATTTAAAAAATTGGATTGCTGTAAGAATTAGTTGACACTCATACAAACAATGAACTTTAAGAATGAAAGAATCCCAACATCAAAATTGAGTCATTTATGAACACCACTTATTGCGGCGCCATCTATTTGTTACAATTAAACAATAATTTTCTTCCAATAAGCTACTGCCGTAATTGAGACGTCGATTACAGTCATAAATCGAGTCATACACCTTATAACTTTCAAATTAAGGAATCGTTACATGATGCCACCATTATCACTCTATTAGACATTAACGTTGACAAGTATGACAGGTGTCAATGGTAGTGACATTGACAGTTCAACCCAACCCAACCCAACCCAACCCAAACAGAAAAAACCCAAACTTTGAAGGCCGATATCTCGGCTTCTATGGGAGCTATTGGGATAATTCCAACGGTTTTGTCTTAGTTTCGTCATTCTGAATCCAACGAGACCATCCACAAGGTCGTAGCTTTTACGATGGCCGAGATATGGCATTTTTGATGCCCATTTTTTGCTTCAAAAACGAGGTCAAAAAGTGACAATTTCCGAATATTCAAAAAGCTCTCATTCCCTTATTTCTGATCGAATCCTGTCATAACCTGGTATTTTCGTGATCTACTTCATGAGAACAATCCGCCAGTATAGTTCGAATTCGAAAAAAAAAAAATTCTGAAAAAAATTTAAACGTGGGGGTATACCCGAAAAATGAAAAAACCCATACTTTGAAGGCCGATATCTCGGCTTCTATGGGAGCTATCCGGAAAATTTCAACGGTCTTGTCTTAGTTTCGCTCTTCTGAATCCAACGAGGCCATCCGCAAGATCGTAGCTTTTACGATAGCTGAGATATGGCATTTTTGATGCCCATTTTTGGCTTCAAAAACGTGGTCAAAAAGTGACAATTTCCGAATTTTCAAAGTGCTCTCGTTCCCTTATTTCTGATCGAATCCTGTTATAACCCGGTATTTTCGTGATCTACTTGATGAGAACAATCCGCCGGTATAGTTAGTTCGAATTCGAAAAAAAAAAATTTTCTGAAAAAAATCCAAACGGGGGGGTATACCCGAAAAATGAAAAAACCCAAACTTTGAAGCCCGATATCTCGGCTTCTATGGGAACTATCGGGATAATTCCAACGGTTTTGTCTTAGTTTCGTCCTTCTGAATCGAACGAGGCCATCCGCAAGGTCATAGCTTTTACGATAGCCGAGATATGGCACTTTTGATGCCCATTTTTGGCTTTAAAAACGAGGTCAAAAAGTGACAATTTCCGAATATTCAAAAAGCTCTCATTCCCTTATTTCTGATCGAATCCTGTTATAACCCGGTATTGTTATTGTTTGTATCATTATGAACAAATAAATAATCAATTGACACTCGAACAATCAATGAACTTTAAGAGAACCTTAAGACTTACTTGATCACTATATTAGACATTTACGTTGACAAGTATGACGGGTGTCGACGGTAGTGACGTTGACAGTTAACGGTTTTAAGTCATATTAATCCAGAATAACCAATCTGACTAGAAAGAATTGTCAGCTTTCAGTCATGAGACAAAATCACACATTTCTGACTTAGTTTTAAGTATTTTTTACATACAACGTTTTTATTGTGATGTTAAACATGTCTAAATTTATATAAGCCAATTGATGACAATAAATAATATGAGTTCCTTGGTTTTGGTTTGGTTTGTGGTTTTAATGGTAACTGCTACGAGGCAATCTGCCAGCACGATTTGGAGATTCGGGAAAACTGTCGGGTATGTACCCTGTTCCCCGAATCGATATTTTCACAATTTTTAATACTGAAATGCACGGTGACGCCTCCCCTACGATGCATCCGGCTTGGCTACCGGCGTGAATAGGTTCAGCTACCACTGGCAAAGGGCAAGGGCAGGGAAGGGTCTAGGAAGGGTACCAAAGGATAGGAAAGGAAAGAACGACCACGTGTTGACTGGGTGCAAGATGACGCGGAAGTGAGCTTGATACTTTCACTAAATTTACTTCTTAAAGGCACGTTATATCCAACGGCAAGGGGTAGGAAAGGGTTTAGGAAAGGAGTCCGAAGAATAGGAAAGAAATAGAACGACCACGTGTTGACTGGGTGAAGGATGACGCGGAAGTGATACGAGTTCCTTGTTTCATTGATAGTTATTTGAACTTTCCTAACCTAACATATTGTCACCACCTTATCAGGGAGTTGCTTAGTTCAATGTTCTGACGTCTGGCACTTTCGCCACGTTATCAGGGAGAGTAATGAAGTTATGAAGACCCAAATAACTAAATATTGTTTTTCCTCTTGGATATAATTTCTAAAAACTTGGATTAAAATATTTGTAATTCGTGGATTTTCATGGTTTTTTTAACAAAAGCTCAAGAACACTCCAAGGTATTTTTTAAAAGAAAAATTAAGCCGATATACGCAGTACAAGTGGAGTTATGAACTAGATAACTTGAGATTGTCTTTTTTCTTGGATATGATTTTTAAAAACATAATTAAAAATGTTTCTTATGAATGGATTTTTTTAATGAAAACTCAAGAACACTCCAAGGTATTTTTTAACAGAAAGATCAAGCTGATCTGCGCAGTAGAAGTGGAGTTATAAGCTAGATGACTTGAGATTGTCTTTTCTCTTGGATATGATTTTTAAAAACTTCTATTACACGGATTTTCGTGATTTTTTAAACGAAAGCTAAAGCGCACTCCAAAGCACCTTCTAATACAAAAATCCAGCTAATATAAGCATAAGAATTAGAGCTATAATCCAAAGAGTTTAAGACTGTCTTTCCTTCTTAGATATGATTTCTAGAAACTTGGATAAAAATGTTTCTAATACATGGATTTTCATGATTTTTTCAATAAAAGCTGAAAAACACCCCAAGGTATTTCGTGTGTTTACTGCTTCTTTATTAGATTCATTATATTTAAAAACAGATCATACTTTTAAGTTCTGAGTCATTTCATTAGCAAGTCGATAAATCGTTAAAGCAAAAAGGTAAAGTGTTAGACATTAATGACTACAAAGATTATTTTCAATCAATAAATAGTAGCAGGACAAATAATAATAAACAATAGGCAATAGACAACTTTTTAGATCTCTTTCTATTCAAAACAAAAAATTGACGAAGAGCCAACCAACAGTTTTAAGTACTTTTAACATACAAAGTTTTCATTTTGATGTTAACCATGTCTAAATTTAATTGAACAAGTTAATGATATAAAATATGAGTTTAATATATCAACTTTGTTTCATTGATAATCAATTTGAAGTTTCCTAACTTCACATATTGTCACCAACTTGTCAAGAAGTTAATTAGTTCCAATTTCTGCCGCATGGCACTTTCGCCAATGTATCAATGAATTTATAATTGAAAAATCCTAGAGAGATTTTGCCGTTGTATTTCAACATTAAAGAAATAATTTATTAAACAGCTATAAATAATTCCAAGAATATTTAAACATGGCTACTATAATCCTTATACGATTTGCTTTATCACAAATATTAACCAAATTAATTCACTGTATATAAATCGAGGTATATCACTTTTTCTCAAAGCTAATAATGTACCAATAAGCCGATCAATTAACCAAATTAGTAAAATATTTAATATAAGTAAATTTACAGTCAAATGTAATAGCATTCCGTATTTCATCATGAAACAACAATTGACCACAATGTCCCATCAATTTAGAAAAATTATAGCCATCATCGGTTAAGTCGTAATTTTTTTTCCAATATTAGTGGCGCACAATAGCCATTGTAGTTAACTAGCGATAACTTAACGAGAAAACGAATAACTTGTTGCCTATTAATAAAAATTTTGAAAAACCAGGTGTAACCGCGTTCCGCTTATGCACTTTATGGGTGATTTTATTTATTTGTGTTTAAATTTATCGCATTTTTTATTATTGGAAATATTTGAAGGTTCTTTAGAGTTCATTGTTAGTGCGTGAATATACATTTATATAATTAAATAATAACGTATAAACAAACGGTAAGTACGCAGGTATTTTAATAAATTTTTATTGTTAAACAGCAGCAATTTAAGCAAAACAAAAAAACACATACAAATCATTGCATAAATAAAGCTCCAATGTAAACCTGCTAAGTGATAATAATAATTTTTTCTATTGAATCGATTTTTTCTCAAGTGCTTACTTAAACAATCATTTTATTATGATAAACTGTTCAGATGAACCGTAATCGTAGTAGATCTGTAATGGTTTTGGATATTCATCGTTAAGATTCCGTTTGACATTGAATATCAGATAAGACAGTCATAATTACAGGTTAACACGTCTTGGATTGATAAAAGGTGGAACAATGGAATAGCAGTTCAGTATATAATTGAATGTTTTGAGTAAGACCTTGCTGATTGTGTTCATGTTTTTGAGGTATGCATATTGTCATTATTATCACGTTATAGTATATATGGTTGTTGCACAATAAAGAAAATGTAGATAAAGGCATTGTCAACCTATGAAATTATTTTTTTAGCTTACTGAAATGTTATCAAAAGCATTTAGGAGATCAAAATACACTCCTTCTATAAATTTGCCTTTAATAAGCGCCTTAGTGTTTTCCATTTATTTTTTAATACCCTGATTTCTGCTTTTCTCAACTACTTTATTCGATAATATTTAATATAGGAAACAAATAATTAAAATAAAAAAACAATCATGTTCAGAGAAGCGAATTTACGAAACGGTAATTTCCCTGAATAATTTATTTCCAATCGCGCTTTTTAAGTAGCTCCTAGAATTCATCAGTTGATTTCTATATAATAATTAAACATAAACATTGTTGCTTTTTGGGATAATACCCTAAAAGTCATAGAGAAATAGAAGAAAAATTATATTAATGGTGTTCAGTGACTTTTGATCGATATATGTGTTCTTTATATAAAAAAGATAAGTAGGGGTTTTATTTTAAAGAAATTATTAGAAAACACCAAAATGTAACAAATTATGAAAAAAAAAAGTCATAATCCATAGTGTGTATTTAAATGTATTAATAATTAAATAAACATTGATATTTAAATCTTTTCTTTTGTGCCTAATTAAGACATTTTTTGAATTGTATTTTTTAAATACGACCCTGATTATTTATTTGCATTGCTATAATTATTTTCAATTTAATTAAAGCTTTTAAGGTTATTAATAAGAATATTTAATTTGAATGTCATTACTTCAATAAAATTTAATTAAAAATACATCTAAGATTAAATTATTTGATTAAAAAGATATTTTTTCAATTGTATTTCTTAAAATACCACCCTGATTATTTATCAACATTTTTTAAATATAGAAATTACAAGTTTATTTATTTGCATTAATATTATTATTATTTTGAATTTAATTCAAGCTTATAGGGTTAAAAAGATTTTTTAAATAGAATATTTAATTTGAATGTGTTTGTTTCAATAAAATTTAATTAAAAATGAAGGTAAGATTAAATTATCTAAATCGAAAGATATAGATTTTTTATTTATAAAGAGTTTTTTGTTTTAATTTTTAAAAATTTATTTATTTCCATTGCTATTATTATTTTCGATTTAATTTAAGCTTTTAAAGGTAAAAAGGATATTTTTAATAGAATATTTAATTTGAAGGTGACTGTTTTTATTAAAACTCAACAAGAAATATAGTTAAGGTTAAATTATTTAAATAGAAGATAATCAAAAAATTTAAAGAAGTTCAAAACAAAATATTCATTTTAATCATTCGTTGGTAAAAAAATAAATAAAAATAATAAAAAGAGCTAGATTTCTGTAAACAAACACATTTTTTTTAATTAACATAACTATTTAAAAGGAAAAAGAAGAAAAATAATAAAAAATTTACACCTTCAAAAATTCGAATACTAAATTAAAATATCATATATATAATCTATATTGTACTAATTTTGTTTCTCTTAAAACAAAAAATAAATATGAAAAAAGAATAAGATAATCGCACATTAAATTCCTATGTGGTCCCTAAAATATTAGTTTCAAACAATTATTATACCCGAAAAATGAAAAAACCCAAACTTTGAAGCCCGATATGTCGGCTTCTATGGGAGCTATCGGGAAAATTCCAACGGTTTTGTCTTAGTTTCGTCCTTCTGAATCCAACGAGACCATCCGCAAGGTCGTAGCTTCCATATTAGCTGAGATCTCGCATTTTTGTGGCCCATTTTTGGGCTCAAAAACGGGGTAAAAAATTGACTTTTTTCCGAATTTTCAAAGAGCTATAATTCCACTTGTTCTGGTCGAATTCCGTTATAACCCGGTGTTTTCGTAATGTAGGTGATGGGAATAAGCCGCTGATAGGGTTTTCTAATGCAATTTTTGGGTTTAAAGAAAATCGATTTTTCGCATTTTCAAAGTGCTATAATTCCCTTAGTTTTTATCGAAACTCATTATAACCCGGTGTTTTCGTGTTGTAGGTGATGGGAACAAGCCGCTGGTATAGTTAATTCAAATTCGAAAAAAATCAATTTTTGGTGAAAAATTCGATACGGGGGGGTATACCCGAAAAATGAAGAAACCCAAACTTTGAAGGCCTATATCTTGGCTTCTATGGGAGCTATCGGGAAAATTCCAACGGTTTTGTCTTAGTTTCGTCCTTCTGAATCCAACGAGACCATCCGCAAGGTCGTAGCTTCCATATTAGCTGAGATCTCGCATTTTTGTGGCCCATTTTTGGGCTCAAAAACGGGGTAAAAAATTGACTTTTTTCCGAATTTTCAAAGAGCTATAATTCCACTTGTTCTGGTCGAATTCCGTTATAACCCGGTACAACATCTCGTGAGAGTATAAGCCGCTGATAGGGGTTTCTATAGCTATTTTTGGGGTTTAAAGAAAATCGATTTTTCGCATTTTCAAAGTGCTATAATTCCCTTAGTTTTTATCGAAACTCATTATAACCCGGTGGTTTTCGTGTTGTAGGTGATGGGAACAAGCCGCTGGTATAGTTAATTCAAATTCGAAAAAAATCAATTTTTGGTGAAAAATTCGATACGGGGGGGGTATACCCGAAAAAATGAAGAAACCCAAACTTTGAAGGCCTATATCTTGGCTTCTATGGGAGCTATCGGGAAAATTCCAACGGTTTTGTCTTAGTTTTGTCCTTCTGAATCCAACGAGACCATCCGCACGGGTCGTAGCTCCCATATTTGCTGAGATCTTGCATTTTTGTGGCCCATTTTTGGGCTCAAAAACGGGGGTAAAAAATTGACTTTTTTCCGAATTTTCAAAGAGCTATAATTCCACTTGTTCTGGTCGAATTCCGTTATAACCCGGTGTTTTCGTAATGTAGGTGATGGGAATAAGCCGCTGATAGGGTTTTCTAAAGCAATTTTTGGGTTTAAAGAAAATCGATTTTTCGCATTTTCAAAGTGCTATAATTCCCTTAGTTTTTATCGAAACTCATTATAACCCGGTGTTTTCGTGTTGTGGGTGATGGGAACAAGCCGCTGGTATAGTTAATTCAAATTCGAAAAAAATCAATTTTTGGTGAAAAATTCGATACGGGGGGGTATACCCGAAAAATGAAGAAACCCAAACTTTGAAGGCCTATATCTTGGATTCTATGGGAGCTATCGGGAAAATTCCAACGGTTTTGTCTTAGTTTCGTCCTTCTGAATCCAACGAGACCATCCGCAAGGTCGTAGCTTCCATATTAGCTGAGATCTCGCATTTTTGTGGCCCATTTTTGGGCTCAAAAACGGGGTAAAAAATTGACTTTTTTCCGAATTTTCAAAGAGCTATAATTCCACTTGTTCTGGTCGAATTCCGTTATAACCCGGTGTTTTCGTAATGTAGGTGATGGGAATAAGCCGCTGATAGGGTTTTCTAAAGCAATTTTTGGGTTTAAAGAAAATCGATTTTTCGCATTTTCAAAGTGCTATAATTCCCTTAGTTTTTATCGAAACTCATTATAACCCGGTGTTTTCGTGTTGTAGGTGATGGGAACAAGCCGCTGGTATAGTTAATTCAAATTCGAAAAAAATCAATTTTTGGTGAAAAATTCGATACGGGGGGGTATACCCGAAAAATGAAGAAACCCAAACTTTGAAGGCCTATATCTTGGCTTCTATGGGAGCTATCGGGAAAATTCCAACGGTTTTGTCTTAGTTTCGTCCTTCTGAATCCAACGAGACCATCTGCAGGGTCGTAGCTCCCATATTTGCTGAGATCTTGCATTTTTGTGGCCCATTTTTGGGCTCAAAAACGGGGTAAAAAATTGACTTTTTTCCGAATTTTCAAAGAGCTATAATTCCACTTGTTCTGGTCGAATTCCGTTATAACCCGGTGTTTTCGTAATGTAGGTGATGGGAATAAGCCGCTGATAGGGTTTTCTAAAGCAATTTTTGGGTTTAAAGAAAATCGATTTTTCGCATTTTCAAAGTGCTATAATTCCCTTAGTTTTTATCGAAACTCATTATAACCCGGTGTTTTCGTGTTGTAGGTGATGGGAACAAGCCGCTGGTATAGTTAATTCAAATTCGAAAAAAATCAATTTTTGGTGAAAAATTCGATACGGGGGGGTATACCCGAAAAATGAAGAAACCCAAACTTTGAAGGCCTATATCTTGGCTTCTATGGGAGCTATCGGGAAAATTCCAACGGTTTTGTCTTAGTTTTGTCCTTTTGAATCCAACGAGACCATCCGCAGGGTCGTAGCTCCCATATTTGCTGAGATCTTGCATTTTTGTGGCCCATTTTTGGGCTCAAAAACGGGGTAAAAAATTGACTTTTTTCCGAATTTTCAAAGAGCTATAATTCCACTTGTTCTGGTCGAATTCCGTTATAACCCGGTGTTTTCGTAATGTAGGTGATGGGAATAAGCCGCTGATAGGGGTTTCTATAGCTATTTTTGGGTTTAAAGAAAATCGATTTTTCGCATTTTCAAAGTGCTATAATTCCCTTAGTTTTTATCGAAACTCATTATAACCCGGTGTTTTTGTGTTGTAGGTGATGGGAACAAGCCGCTGGTATTGTTAATTCAAATTCGAAAAAAATCAATTTTTGGTGAAAAATTCGATACGGGGGGGTATACCCGAAAAATGAAGAAACCCAAACTTTGAAGGCCTATATCTTGGCTTCTATGGGAGCTATCGGGAAAATTCCAACGGTTTTGTCTTAGTTTCGTCCTTCTGAATCCAACGAGACCATCCGCAGGGTCGTAGCTCCCATATTTGCTGAGATCTTGCATTTTTGTGGCCCATTTTTGGGCTCAAAACCGGGGTAAAAAATTGACTTTTTTCCGAATTTTCAAAGAGCTATAATTCCACTTGTTCTGGTCGAGTTCCGTTATAACCCGGTGTTTTTGTAATGTAGGTGATGGGAATAAGCCGCTGATAGGGGTTTCTATAGCTATTTTTGGGTTTAAAGAAAATCGATTTTTCACATTTTCAAAGTGCTATAATTCCCTTAGTTTTTATCGAAACTCATTATAACCCGGTGTTTTCGTGTTGTAGGTGATGGGAACAAGCCGCTGGTATAGTTAATTCAAATTCGAAAAAAATCAATTTTTGGTGAAAAATTCGATACGGGGGGGTATACCCGAAAAATGAAGAAACCCAAACTTTGAAGGCCTATATCTTGGCTTCTATGGGAGCTATCGGGAAAATTCCAACGGTTTTGTCTTAGTTTCGTCCTTCTGAATCCAACGAGACCATCCGCAGGGTCGTAGCTCCCATATTTGCTGAGATCTTGCATTTTTGTGGCCCATTTTTGGGCTCAAAAACGGGGTAAAAAATTGACTTTTTTCCGAATTTTCAAAGAGCTATAATTCCACTTGTTCTGGTCGAATTGCGTTATAACCCAGTGTTTTCATAATGTAGGTGATGGGAATAAGCCGCTGATAGGGTTTTCTAAAGCAATTTTTGGGTTTAAAGAAAATCGATTTTTCGCATTTTCAAAGTGCTATAATTCCCTTAGTTTTTATCGAAACTCATTATAACCCGGTGTTTTCGTGTTGTAGGTGATGGGAACAAGCCGCTGGTATAGTTAATTCAAATTCGAAAAAAATCAATTTTTGGTGAAAAATTCGATACGGGGGGGTATACCCGAAAAATGAAGAAACCCAAACTTTGAAGGCCTATATCTTGGCTTCTATGGGAGCTATCGGGAAAATTCCAACGGTTTTGTCTTAGTTTCGTCCTTCTGAATCCAACGAGACCATCCGCAAGGTCGTAGCTTCCATATTAGCTGAGATCTCGCATTTTTGTGGCCCATTTTTGGGCTCAAAAACGGGGTAAAAAATTGACTTTTTTCCGAATTTTCAAAGAGCTATAATTCCACTTGTTCTGGTCGAATTTCGTTATAACCCGGTGTTTTTGTAATGTAGGTGATGGGAATAAGCCGCTGATAGGGTTTTCTAAAGCAATTTTTGGGTTTAAAGAAAATCGATTTTTCGCATTTTCAAAGTGCTATAATTCCCTTAGTTTTTATCGAAACTCATTATAACCCGGTGTTTTCGTGTTGTAGGTGATGGGAACAAGCCGCTGGTATAGTTAATTCAAATTCGAAAAAAATCAATTTTTGGTGAAAAATTCGATACGGGGGGGTATACCCGAAAAATGAAGAAACCCAAACTTTGAAGGCCTATATCTTGGCTTCTATGGGAGCTATCGGGAAAATTCCAACGGTTTTGTCTTAGTTTCGTCCTTCTGAATCCAACGAAACCATCCGCAGGGTCGTAGCTCCCATATTTGCTGAGATCTTGCATTTTTGTGGCCCATTTTTGGGCTCAAAAACGGGGTAAAAAATTGACTTTTTTCCGAATTTTCAAAGAGCTATAATTCCACTTGTTCTGGTCGAATTGCGTTATAACCCAGTGTTTTCATAATGTAGGTGATGGGAATAAGCCGCTGATAGGGTTTTCTAAAGCAATTTTTGGGTTTAAAGAAAATCGATTTTTCGCATTTTCAAAGTGCTATAATTCCCTTAGTTTTTATCGAAACTCATTATAACCCGGTGTTTTCGTGTTGTAGGTGATGGGAACAAGCCGCTGGTATAGTTAATTCAAATTCGAAAAAAATCAATTTTTGGTGAAAAATTCGATACGGGGGGGTATACCCGAAAAATGAAGAAACCCAAACTTTGAAGGCCTATATCTTGGCTTCTATGGGAGCTATCGGGAAAATTCCAACGGTTTTGTCTTAGTTTCGTCCTTCTGAATCCAACGAGACCATCCGCAGGGTCGTAGCTCCCATATTTGCTGAGATCTTGCATTTTGTGGCCCATTTTTGGGCTCAAAACCGGGGTAAAAAATTGACTTTTTTCCGAATTTTCAAAGAGCTATAATTCCACTTGTTCTGGTCGAATTCCGTTATAACCCGGTGTTTTTGTAATGTAGGTGATGGGAATAAGCCGCTGATAGGGGTTTCTATAGCTATTTTTGGGTTTAAAGAAAATCGATTTTTCGCATTTTCAAAGTGCTATAATTCCCTTAGTTTTTATCGAAACTCATTATAACCCGGTGTTTTCGTGTTGTAGGTGATGGGAACAAGCCGCTGGTATAGTTAATTCAAATTCGAAAAAAATCAATTTTTGGTGAAAAATTCGATACGGGGGGGTATACCCGAAAAATGAAGAAACCCAAACTTTGAAGGCCTATATCTTGGCTTCTATGGGAGCTATCGGGAAAATTCCAACGGTTTTGTCTTAGTTTCGTCCTTCTGAATCCAACGAGACCATCCGCAGGGTTGTAGCTCCCATATTTGCTGAGATCTTGCATTTTTGTGGCCCATTTTTGGGCTCAAAACCGGGGTAAAAAATTGACTTTTTTCCGAATTTTCAAAGAGCTATAATTCCACTTGTTCTGGTCGAATTCCGTTATAACCCGGTGTTTTCGTAATGTAGGTGATGGGAATAAGCCGCTGATAGGGGTTTCTATAGCTATTTTTGGGTTTAACGAAAATCGATTTTTCGCATTTTCAAAGTGCTATAATTCCCTTAGTTTTTATCGAAACTCATTATAACCCGGTGTTTTCGTGTTGTAGGTGATGGGAACAAGCCGCTGGTATAGTTAATTCAAATTCGAAAAAAATCAATTTTTGGTGAAAAATTCGATACGGGGGGGTATACCCGAAAAATGAAGAAACCCAAACTTTGAAGGCCTATATCTTGGCTTCTATGGGAGCTATCGGGAAAATTCCAACGGTTTTGTCTTAGTTTCGTCCTTCTGAATCCAACGAGACCATCCGCAGGGTCGTAGCTCCCATATTTGCTGAGATCTTGCATTTTTGTGGCCCATTTTTGGGCTCAAAAACGGGGTAAAAAATTGACTTTTTTCCGAATTTTCAAAGAGCTATAATTCCACTTGTTCTGGTCGAATTCCGTTATAACCCGGTGTTTTCGTAATGTAGGTGATGGGAATAAGCCGCTGATAGGGTTTTCTAAAGCAATTTTTGGGTTTAAAGAAAATCGATTTTTCGCATTTTCAAAGTGCTATAATTCCCTTAGTTTTTATCGAAACTCATTATAACCCGGTGTTTTCGTGTTGTAGGTGATGGGAACAAGCCGCTGGTATAGTTAATTCAAATTCGAAAAAAATCAATTTTTGGTGAAAAATTCGATACGGGGGGGTATACCCGAAAAATGAAGAAACCCAAACTTTGAAGGCCTATATCTTGGCTTCTATGGGAGCTATCGGGAAAATTCCAACGGTTTTGTCTTAGTTTCGTCCTTCTGAATCCAACGAGACCATCCGCAGGGTCGTAGCTCCCATATTTGCTGAGATCTTGCATTTTTGTGGCCCATTTTTGGGCTCAAAAGCGGGGTAAAAAATTGACTTTTTTCCGAATTTTCAAAGAGCTATAATTCCACTTGTTCTGGTCGAATTCCGTTATAACCCGGTGTTTTCGTGTTGTAGGTGATGGGAACAAGCCGCTGGTATTGTTAATTCAAATTCGAAAAAAATCAATTTTTGGTGAAAAATTCGATACGGGGGGGTATACCCGAAAAATGAAGAAACCCAAACTTTGAAGGCCTATATCTTGGCTTCTATGGGAGCTATCGGGAAAATTCCAACGGTTTTGTCTTAGTTTCGTCCTTCTGAATCCAACGAGACCATCCGCAGGGTCGTAGCTCCCATATTTGCTGAGATCTTGCATTTTTGTGGCCCATTTTTGGGCTCAAAACCGGGGTAAAAAATTGACTTTTTTCCGAATTTTCAAAGAGCTATAATTCCACTTGTTCTGGTCGAATTCCGTTATAACCCGGTGTTTTTGTAATGTAGGTGATGGGAATAAGCCGCTGATAGGGGTTTCTATAGCTATTTTTGGGTTTAAAGAAAATCGATTTTTCGCATTTTCAAAGTGCTATAATTCCCTTAGTTTTTATCGAAACTCATTATAACCCGGTGTTTTCGTGATCTACTTGATGAGAACAATCCGCTGTTATAGTAAGTTCGAATTCGAAAAAAAAAATTTTCTGAAAAAAATCCAAACGGGGGGGTATACCCAAAAAATGAAAAAACCCAAACTTTGAAGCCCGATATGTCTGCTTCTATGGGAGCTATCGGGAAAATTCCAACGGTTTTAGCTTAGTTTTGTCCCTCTGAATCCAACGAGGCCATCCGCAAGGATGGATCGTAGCTTTTATGATAGCCGAGATATGGCATTTTTGATGCTCATTTTTGGCTTCAAAAACGAGGTCAAAAAGTGACAATTTCCGAATATTCAAAAAGCTCTCATTCCCTTATTTCTGATCGAATCCTGTTATAACCCGGTATTTTTATGATCTACTTGTCGAAAACAATCCGCTAGTATAGTTAGTTCGAATTCGAAAAAAAAAATTCTGAAAAAATCCAAACGGGGGTTATACAAATTTTTTGTAGCCCATGTTTGCATAAATACATTACTATTATTTTATATTAAACATTTTAAACTGTATTTTATTTTGAAAAGTCTCTCTGTTTAAAATTAATAAGGGCAAAATTGTCTATTACTACTAACCTAATAATACCGAAAATAAAATTAAAACATTCATAATTAAATTTTTTTTTCCGTTTTTTTCTATTTAATTTATTTCAGCCCTTTAAAATTTATTTTTTAATATTTACTGTATAAAACTAAGTAAAAAAACTCATATAAAACCGAAAAACCCCTTTTTAACTATGACGAACATAATGGCGGCGATAAAGTTAAATACACCATATTATTAGTAATTAACTACGTCATACAGTTTTTTTTTAGATTTCCTTAAACAAACTGACTGATTAAAGCGGACTTAAGTATAATAATTGTATGATAACGCATTTTCAAATAATATTAATAATAATCATATATTGCAGGGTTTTGGCGGGAACTTAAAAAATTAATGAACTTAGTACGAGCCTAATGTAAATTTGTTAATGATAACCGCATTAATTTAAGGCCTGATAAAGAACGAAAATGCGTTTTTATGTCTGTTCAACCTATTTAGGTTGTAAGTGTTAATAAATATGATAATGGAAGGGATATTTTAATTAGGAAAATATTTTGCTTGTTTTATATAAAATTAATAACTAAGGTAGCAAGAGAACTAATTTCTTTGTTGATATTTATTGCACTTCTTGTTTGATTTAATGGGAAACTATGGAACTTTTATAATAATTATCCTATATTAATTTTTGCCTTAAACCTCTTTAATTAATTCAAATATATTAAGACATATATACAAGTCTCTCTAGCTCAAATTAAAAATTACATATATATTCAATATTTAAATTAAGTTATCTCAATAATTAGTTTTGGTTTGTGTAATTTATTCTTAATTTAAAAATGGTATTAAAATTATTATTTTACTAAACGAATGTTAATTTAGAATTTAATTTTATTAAAATTAAACGTTTTTTGAAGTAGGTAATTACTAAAAATATGGTGTATTTAACTTTATCGCCGCCATTATGTTTAACATAGTTAAAATTGGGTTTTTTGGTCTTATGAGCATTTTAGGTTGAGACTAGAGCGAATATGAAATTAAAATATGTTTATTAAAACGATGTATAATTTGGGTAAAATTAATTAATTAAGAGGTAAAAATTAATTAAAGCAAGTGAATTATATATAGATAAAGTGAGTTTGGAATTATAGTAATCTTATTATATTCTATATTGTAATTTTCTGAGTGTATTGGACTTTTTATTTTTCTTTTTTTTATTTTTAAAATTAAATTATTCGAAAAATCTCATAAAAATAAATAAATTCTTATATTTTATAAACTGTGTTTTCAACAAAAATATGTTTGTTTAAATAACATTTTAAAATTATTTACAATTAAGGTTGATTTAATTAAATGGAAGATATCTTAAAAAAATTATTAAAGAGAGTAAGTTGAAGTGAATTTTGAAAATATTAAAGTAGCCTTCAAAATAAAATTAAAATTAAATATTTTAAAACGATTTTTACTTACATTTAATAAACAACTAAAAAGGAATAATTAAAGAAAATCGGTTAAGCAAACATCAAACTGAAATATTTTAATAGCAATTTGAAATTAAACAAAAAAAATAATTTTTTTAAATTAATTTAAATAATTAGAATTTAATCTTTCCAAATCAAAAAAAAAATTTTATTCTTCTGAATTATTAAATTAAAAAATACATTTAAAGGAAATCAAGCAAAAAAGTTAAAAGTTTTAAGTATTTTAATAATTATAGTCAATATTTTAATTTAATTTGATATTAGGTTTATAAAAATTAAATAATATGACGCAAAATAATAAAAGTAATAAAAATGTAGTAATTTTTTTATTATAAGAAATTAAAATATTTAAAAAATTGCTAAAATTAAAAACATCATTAAGTTTTATAAACTGTGACCTAATTTAAAACATGTTTGCTAAAATAATTGTTTTTAATTAAGATTAAATAAAGTAAGGAAAGGTTAACTTAAAGAAATGGTAAATTCTGGAAATATTTAAATCATAGATATGAGATATTTTTATTTATTTACTACTTAATATTAAATTAAATAAAATGAAATTTAATAAAAGCTTTAATCTTTTCTAATTTTATTTAGAGAGAGTTTTCAAACTTAGATTAAAAATATTATTGAGATTAAAAAATAAATTAAAATCAACTAATTTGAAATGAATGATTTACGTAAATTTAATTTTAAAAAGATTTAACCTTAATAATAATTCTAAATTAAAAAGAACATGATTTAAAAAATATATTTGATAAAAATTAATTAAAGAAAATGTGAATCTTGAAATGTTTTAATCTTACGTTTTTAATTTTATTTGTTTTAAGTTTTTAAATAGATATTGGAAATTATTAAAAATAATAAAAAGTTTTTTTTTAATTTTGAAAGTGAACTATTTAAACAACACTTAAGATTAAAACATTAAATCAAAAAAATCATAAAATTTTATAAACTGCATTTTCAAATAAAATCGCAAATATGTGTGTTAAAATAATTTAATTAAATAGAAATTAAAATTAAATTTCGAAATATTTTAATTTTAATAATAAGTAATTTAATTAATTAATATAGTTAAAATTTAAAAAAATAATACGAAATTTAGCTCTTTTTGATAAAAAGTAAAGGGTCTTTTCAAAATTAAATTAAATTTAAAAAGTAAAATATTTAAATAAATCTGCTTTGAATTTAAAATTGAAGAATATTATTTTAAAATTAAAATATCATATATATATCATTAAATTAAAATAGTTTAATAATGAATTAAGTTTTTGTATAAAATACTAAAAATTTAACTTTTCTGCATTAAATAAAAATTAAATTTTTTATTTTAGCTAAATTTTTTATTGTTTGTGTATATATATTTGCCGTTTGAACCCTCAGAATTGTAACATATATTTTTAAATTAATAAAATAGCCTTCTCCAAAATATTTAATCGAATATTTATTCACTAAGTTAAAATAATTTAATTTATTAATGCACCGAATTGTTTTAAATATTTAATTAAAATAATAAAATCATATTTTTTTCCTCATTAACATTTTAACCCTTAGACAGCAAAATTTTTAAATGTCTAATTAATGAATATTTTAACTTAATTTTAATTTAAAAGAGACCTCATCCAAAGGATTAAACTCGACCCTTAAATCATTAAATTAAATTTAATCTAATGATGAATCATGTTTTTTGGAAGATTTAATTTAATTAAAATTATAAATATTTAATTCCTCTGAATCTTTTATATTTTATATTTTAACCCTTAAATAGAACAATTTTTAAATAATAAAACATTTTAATAATAAAAAAACGTTTACCAAAGTACGTCAACTTAGGATTAAAAATCGGATATTAAATCATTCAATTAAAGTAATTTAATTTAATGATAAAATATAACTAATTATCTTAGAAAATTTAATTTAAATGAGATAAATTAAATTTTTCTAAATCAAAAAAATTAAATTGTTAGTTTTGAAGATTCTGTATTTTATCAATAATTTACATTTTAACCTTTAAAGAGCAAAATTTTAAGATATATTTTTTAATATCTATTTATTGAACATTTTAATTTAATTTTAATTAAAAAAAGTCCTCCAAAGTAGATACGTACATTAAATGAAAAATAATTAAAATTAATAATGAACCAATTTTTTTAAGAAAATTTAATAAAAATTTAATTTGCCTGAATGAAAAAAAATAGTTAATTTTAACAAAATTAATTATAATTAATAAACTATATTATTCTACCACTAAATATGTTAAAAGAATTTTAATTTAAAAAAGAAAACGTATTTCAAAGTATGTAAATTAAGTTAAGACTTAAAAGTTGATCATTAAACCAATTAATGAAAATAGTGTCGCTAAATTACGAAGTAGTTAAATTAATCACAATTTAATCCCTCTGAATAAATTAATAAATATCAATACTTATTTTCAGAATAATCGGATACTTATACGTTCTTTTTTACGATGGCAGTCTTGGATAAGAAAGACACCAATAATTCAACGTAAGTAAAATCAATTTATAAAAAAACAAACAAGATATAAAACCGATTAATTTTGATAAGCTAAAACAGGCTTAAATATTAATCCAGATAAATCATAGTAGGAATTAATCGAAATGCATGGAATTTAAAAAGCCAATTTCTTTATTGATAATAAAATTTATTACAGTGACATAATCAGGATTTATCTGCGATTTGTTTGCATGATCGATTTTATTATCTAGTAGCTTTATTAGTCATACAAGGGACCTTTGATGGGATGTTAATTTTTTTCCCATTTATTTCAGGACGATCCTGATAAAGAGCAACGAAGTACTATCAACGTTCCGATCAAGTCTTGGAAAAAGCAAAAAAAAAGATCCGTCCGCTCCATATAATCCTTATGATCATCGAGAAGTGGAACATCCAAATGGGTACGACAAAATCACCTTATTTATAAACATCGTTTACAGATCCACCTTTTGGTGTACATTGGCTTGACTTGACTCACTTTTTCACCATTTTGTCCGGATCATATTACCATACTAATTTTCAGGTTTCTTGGGGCATTTATCCATATCGTAAAAACATCCCTTGGCACCGGAATCTTAGCCATACCGAGAGCCTTCAAGAGTGCAGGTTTACTAGTAGGTTTCATAGGAACAATATTGGTTGGACTAATGTGCACTCACGCCATACACATTCTGGTAAGAATTCCTGAACATTTCCAACAACAATATTTAGTAACTTTGGTGTCTTAAGGTTAAAGCGTCTCAAAAGGTCTGTAGGAAAACGAACACTCCCAGCTTAGGTTATGCAGAAACTGCCGAGGAGGTTGTTAAATTAGGACCGAGGTCTTTGAGAAGGTTTGCCAGATTTTCTAGGTAAGTTTTTACATAGATTTCAAAGAAACGGTAGGTCCTAAACACGTTAGATGCTATAGTTTTTTGTAAAAGATTCCAAAAACACCTTGAATTGAGAAGTTAGATTAAAGTCATGACAGTATCATCAACAAAAAGCACAAAATACTCATACATAGGTTGCAGAATTCACTTTCATGTGAAACATAGTCAAATGCCTTAATCTTCGAAATAGTAGAGCTTGGATATTGGAATATGTTCGTTTGAGGAAAAGATAGATGCTAGTGATTTTTCAAGTTCGGATATTTAAGAGTTTTTTTTTTTTTTAAGTTGATATTAAAGATTCCTTGATTCTAGAAGTTTTCTTTCTTCATTTAAGTAATTTATAGTGTCCTATACTTACAATAGTTGATTATTTATTTTATTTGTTTGGATGAAATTTAATAAACATACAAATTCTGGTGTTTATACTATACAAATTTTATTTTCATTATATCTGAGAATTTGCATCTTTGCCATTATTTCTTGGATATGCAAGAGTTTTACTTCTTAAACCTATAAAACTTTAAGTAAATTAGATTTTGATAGAACATGCTTGAAAGTTTTTGCAGATGATGCAACAAGACTTGACAGGGATCCTCAAAAGAATTTAGAAAATACCTAAAAAATATCTGTTTTTCGTCCATAATATCCAATCTAATAACACTGTTTTTGTATTAAATATTTATTAATATACATATATATATATAATTATATCAAATGTAAATGAACAAATTGTGTTATTATATTAGATATTAATGACGAAACCATTTGTTATTCATGCATATTATTTTAGAAAACAATGATTTCTGAAAATAATTTCTTACTGGTAAGTTGTGTGGGGTGGGTGGGGGGGGTAAGGGTAGGTTTAATGAAAAACAGTTTTTTTGGCCGAAAATAACTGCCTGAAAAAAAATGCCTTTTAAGAAAAATATAGGTGATAAAAATATCTATAGTATGCATTTTTTATCGCAAATAGATGGAAATTCAGTTTTTTTAAGATAAGTCATGTTTTTAAAAAATTTCAGTTTTTTTGGTTCCAGATAACTTTTTATTATATAGGTTCAAAAACACAGTTTTTAAATTAAAACTGTTAGTATATTTATTAACTGTATATGGTCAAGGTATACTTATTTAACTGTAGAATATAGGTATAGCATACATAGTACAGTGCTTTCTGTAGTCTGAGCGTTTAAGCGATGTAGGAATAAAGCCACAATCTCCCAATAACAATTATATTTACAAATATCCCAAACAATAACTTTGAATAAATAATAATTCTTAATTTATGCAAGTCTTATCACTTCGAGTCGAACCAATATATCTATTCCCTTTTGTTATCTCGCCCTGCGAAATATATTAAAGAATGTGACGATCGCCTGAGTTATTCCAAAAACATCCGATCAGGTGAGTCATGTCGTTGAATATTTTAAGTTTCAGAGGTGGGTTAGGAAGGGTAGTACGTCAATAATATCCAATCTAATAGCACTGTCTTTGTATGAAATATTTATTAATATACATATATATAATTATATAAAATTTAAATGAACAAACTGTGTTATTAGATTATATATTAATGACGAAACCATCTGTTATTCATGCGTATTATTTTGGAAAACAATGATTTTTGAAAACAATTTCTTACTGGTAAGTTGTGTGGGGTGGGTGGGGGGGGTAAGGGTAGGTTTAATGAAAAACAGTTTTTTCGCAGAAAATAATTGCCTGAGAAAAAAATGCTTTTTAAGAAAAATATATGTGATAAAAAACCTATAGTTTTTAAATCTATACTTTTACGATTTTTTTAAATTAAAACTATTGGTATATTCATCAAACGTACATTGTCAAGATATATTTATTAAACTGTAGAATATACGTAAGTATATCATATACGATTCTGTTACAAGCAAGAAAATTTCGGCATATTAAAAAATTCACAAGTAATGTACATAGCTACTCTTTACACTCGATCACTTCACGTGAACAACTATCACGCGGACATTTTAACCGATATTTATAGTTGCAGTACAAAAATAAATATTTAAACAGCGATATTACTCTTAATCTGGGCGGTTCTATTTCCTTAATTGGTAAATCTGGATGTCGAAGACATTGGTGTAGGTTTTGGTAAATTATTGACGTTGTAGCGAGGTCTAAAAACATTATATTTTGAGGATCTTTAAAGGATTTGCAATATCCATCTATAGGTCTTTTAGTAAAAAAAGAATTGACCTGAGGTACGGGAGGCTTTTAAATACTATACGCATTAGATTAGTATGATTACATTTAAATAATTAATTTGTACTTGAATATCATTGAATTCTCTAAAAAAAAATTTCGTAACGATCGAGGCTGATTGGATTTGGTTGTCTTACCTTTGTAAGAATAGAGCCATTTATCTTTAAGATAAATAAATAAATAAAGGCTTTGTCTATCATAATCATGATATTTTAATTAAAGAAAGGCTTCTTGATTAGAGTATCTTTTAATTTATTAAGTTTCTGAAAAACTAGCTGCTGGGCTTATGAGGAAATTTTCCTCGTTATTTGGATTCTTATATTTAATTAAGAATATTTGGGTCAATGTATTAAACCGTTGATTGAAAAGGGACTCGCCTCTTCATTCATCAGGTGAGTCATTCTCATTTAAAGTCGTCAAACCAATAGTGAAAATCGTTCATTACAAAATATTTAATATTATGCAAAAAAACAAACAAATCATTTTCTAATCATGTTTTATAACACAATTTGGCAAAAGCAGTGCAATTTTTTTTTTACTTTACCCATTTTTGAGTGATTCTGCTTACTGAACTTTGTCAGGTTCGTCACAATTTCTTAAAAGTCAGAAAATTAGCCTTAGACCCAGGTTAAGAATTCTTTTTAAAACATGAATTATTGCAAGAAGCCGATGGGTAATTTATTTTTTTTTAGTTTCTATTTTTCTATAAAAAGCAATACCATATTTTATGTGTTTTTCTAAATAGTGACGAACCTGACACTGATGTAACAAACCTGACAATGATGCTAAAAATTGATAGAAAACAAACACATTTAAATAATAATTGTTTTTTTTTTATTAAATGGCTCCAATTACAAAAACGTTTAACCAAAAATGTAAATTCTAAATTTAACCAAACATAACAAAATAAACTCTAAATTTTAAGTAACTCATAACAAATAATAAAATACTTAGGTTAAATTAGTTGATGCCTTCCCCATTTTCAAGCCAAAACGGCGTTTTAAACTGTAAAATTCGTTTAGTTGCATTAGTAGGTGCTTCAATAGAACCCACTATATCTTCAAATTTATACCAGATCTTGTCTTCCTTGATTGGCCAAATGTATTTATTGACTCCTACAGAATGCAGAACTTTAACTTCACAGAATTCATCGTTATTTGTATCAGTAACAACGCCCGGATATATCACATTGTTATATTTAACAAGCAGCCATTGATCAATTTTTACATTTTCAAAGGTCACAGGTAAAAATTGTTGTTGTTGAAGCTGTTGTTGAGGAGTGGTATCTTCTGGGTTATCGTCTGAATCTACAGTTTCACAGTCTTGATAATACATCCGTTGCAATGAATGACAATTACATGTTGTAGGCAATTTCTTGCAAAAACACGATAATTTGCGTCCATATAAATCGGACTCAGAATCTTTCAAAATAATTTGACCTACTTTCATAATGCCTTTAGTCATTTTGTAACGATTATTTATTTCTTTTTTGGAATCAAAGTTAATGACATCTTCTAAATCGATCCAATAAAGTTTCACATTTACTTTTCCTTGAAGAATCCTAAATAACGCTTCTGCATCTGGAATGTCATTCCCTTTACAGACAAGTCCATCAGCTACTCTTTTGACTGCAGCCCCAACACCATCCGGAGCACCCTTACCATGCGAAGCCTCTGAAAAGTTCCATGAAGCATTTGAAAATCCATAATCTCTAAAATATGTATTCAAATAAAAAAAATTGTCCTTGTTGCGGTATTGTGATGTTGGGCCATCACTAAAGAAGTTAACAGTTTGCACACCATTTTGTTTTAGTTCTTCTAAAACAGGACGTAAGTGGGCCCAAATAGCAGGAGGGTCATGCCGAGTACAGGAAGAAATGGTACATATACTTTCAGGAGGTTTATTGTCATAGTAAACTACAACGGTATGGAGACTGGCCTGGTTGTGTGAGGAACCGAAATGCATTGCCTGTATTTCTGAACTCATTTTGCATGAGTAATTTTCAGAAAAATCTATATGTACAGCAGCCTCTTCATAAGTTAGTTCAGAAATACATTTTTGCCTTTGACTGGCTTGATGATTTTTTTTAAAGACATGCCAACAGAACATTGTTTTTAGTTCTGCATTAAAATTTGTGCATAGGTTCTTTAGCATTCCAGATTCACGGATAAGCTTTGTTTTATTAACAAAAAATGTTTTGCCTGATTTGCTCCTTTCCTCTTTTTCAAGTTTCCAAAAGTTCCAATTAACTAATTTATTTGGATCTTTAATATCCGCGAGGATTATAGCGGCCTGATCTTGGCATTTTGGGCAGATATTTTTCATGCAATCTTTTGATTTTACATCACACGTAACCAGCTTACATACGTTTTCGATGTTGCGTTCTGTGCATATTTTTTCTTTTACTAAAGTATCCAGTTTATGCTGTATATTGGAATGTTTTTTGCACAAGCAAGAATCTCTATCGGAAAGTTTTGGTTTCACAACCCAACAAGGTCTATGCCTGCAAAATGTCGCAAAACTAATTTTACTACAAGGAAACTCTTTGCAAAACTTTTCATAAAGATTTTTAAGGGTTTCCTTTAGCAATCTTTTCTGATATTTGATCTTGCCTCGTGTTACTGTTTATTTTTTTCCCGGTGTTAACGTAGTTATGTCATCTCTATTAAAAAAGTCTCGTATTTTTTTATGAAGTGGATGTAAAGTAAGTCGACATCTTCCTTTCCCTTTTGACATTGTAGTTGAAGAATGACATTGGAGTACCTTTTTAGTTCTTGTTAAAAATTTATATTTTTTGACAATGGTTCCACTAGTGGCTCTAGAAATAATTTGCTTTTCTTTTTCGTTGTTTGTTTTTGAGTAATTGTCTTTTATTTGTGCAACTAGTGCATTATGAAAAACTAGAGTTTTTTTTACAGTTTCAGGAACATTATATCCTTTGGTATCTTGGATGGCTTTACTGTAAGGACTAGCTGTTTCACTTTTCTGACTCCCTGCCACAACATTCTTTTTCTGGTATCGCTGGCAACGTTTCTTATACTTCCGTAAAGACTGCTTTGTTTTTTCCAACGCCTTTTCCAAACGCTTGATTTTCCTGTATGCAGCAGTTCTGTCCTTGCGAAGTCTCTTTCTTCCGGAAGACCTGTTAGCCTCTAAGTAAGATTGATTTCTTGGAGGTTCATTTACTATTCCAACATCTTCCATAGGAATATGATCGGGCAGGGGTATCGGACTTCCCGGTGGAGTATTTTGCTGAAGAAATTGGTCCTGTTCACGTTCATGTTTTTTTATCTGCCGACTTTTCTGTTGGTACAATCTCCATTTTTTTCTTTAGTAACGCTGCTCCCTATCGGAAAGTTCTTCTATAGACTTTTTGGACTTCTTTGCCCTCTTTCGGCTTTTTTCCAAATATTCTTGTCTTTTTTCGGGGTTTTCTTTCAGTTTTTCTCTATAACGCCTTGCACGTTCAGCCGGTGTTAACGGCATTGCTGAAAATAATGTCTACTTTACTACTTTTAACGTCAGGTTCGTCACGAACTTGTCAGCTGCGTTACGAAAGAATAGTAACGCAGCTGACCGTGACGAACCTGACATTTTATTAAAAATAAGACTATTTGACTATGACCGGCGACCGGTATTTTATTGTAAACATAACCTAACTTTTAGTTTGCTTTGGTTAACAAAATACAATAATTAGTATTAAGAAAATATAAAGAAATTTAAAGTTATTTGCGTGACGTAACTGACAAGCAATAAACATACTCACCTTAAAGTCACAAGAAAACACTTTTTTAAACACAGTATTTAACTAAAAAAACACTTTCTTTACACTGCGTAGCGACACTATGGTTTCATTTAGCAAGCAGGTGGTTAACTGGAAATAGTAAATTGGTCCATATAAGAATTTTACGCTTTCTTAATAGTAGTGACGAACCTGACATATTTTTTAGAGACAATACTTTGAAAGAATTTAATAAATACGAAAAGCAAAGACGTGTTTCCTATAGGCGAAAAGTTAAAAATTAAATCAATATTTTTTAGTTATCTAAGTAAAGCCTAAGTAAAAAACAATTCCTTAACGAAAAATCATGATAGTATGAAAGCAACTAAGAAAGAGACCGTGACGAACCTTGACATTTTGTGACTTTAAAATGAAATAAAATTACATTGATAAAATCAAGATATATTATTTCCTAAACATGTGATTAATCCGTGTTTAGTTTTTATTTTAAAACATCTAATCGACACTAACAAACAAAACCTGAAGAAAAAAGTCTTGAAGACATCAAATATCAAAGTTAAATGAGAATGACCCAGGTTTAGATACTCATATCTAAACCTGATTATGTTAATAATGACATATATGTGCTGAAACATCTGAACTATTAACGGTTTTATATCTCTGATCAAGGAGCTTCAACGAATAAAATTTTTTTTCAGGATATTTGTTGAAGGAGGCTTATTTGCAATACATTTCCTGGCAGACTCCGTCTACGTGGTATTTATTTCAATAAGCTTAACCAAGGTATGTGGAGAATGGAGAACCTTTAATGGAATCCTGTGACTCACACATAACCTCACTTTACAGCTAATTTCCGCATCGTATCCAGATATAGAATCATGGCCTGACTACAGTCTGAAGCTAATCATTTTAATCCCTTTACTGATTTGTGGACAAGTCAGGGAGCTAAAGCATTTAGTACCGTTCTCATTTATAGCGAATCTGATGCTTCTCTTAACCTTTGGAATCACCGGGTACTACATGTTTATGGGCATTGGAGATGTGAAAATTGAGGAGAGAAGTTTGGCTGCTGGTATAGCAGGTAAATAGTCCCTTTTATTCTATTAAGCCCATGCGTAATTTCATATTTGTTTTAGGCATTCCATCCTTTTTTAGTACAGTACTATTTTCCATGGAAGGTATTGGAACCATTATGCCAGTGGAGAACTCCATGACAACATCCAACTTTATTGGATGTCCTGGAGTATTAAACTTTGCAATGGCAGTTATTATAACGCTTTATACTTCCATTGGGTTCTTGGGGTATTATAAGTTCGGTGAAGAGACTGCTGCTACAATTACATCTAATCTACCAACTAAAGATTTGTAAGTAAGGTTTGCAGAAGAGAGGACAAGATCCTTATGGCTCTTTTTTTTCATTATTAATTAATTTCCATTAATTGCGAAGTCAATATCCTTTTATTAGTATAGAAAGTATCTGTTGCTAAAGCCTGGAACAGATGCTGGATTGATACCTGGAGATTTGGAGAGCGAAATACCAATAGAAGCTTTTATCATTAATAATATGGTTTAATTGGCTTCCAATATTGGTCTTTTTTATCTTTTCTTCCATTTGTTCCAGTTCTATTCTTTAGTCACCTGTCCTGAAACAAATTTTAGGCAGAAAATCCTTAAGGTACCCTAGGATTATCCATAATTTTTACTGCTAGCAGATCCTAAGTCTATCACAGGTAAATTATCCATTGACTCTCTTCATCAACCACAAAAAAATATCTAGGTGTGGATTCATCTACAATTCACACTTCTCGACTATTTCGTGAACCTATGACTAAATATTAAAGGGAGTAGATCGATCTGCAGAAAATCCCGATCTTCTCTTCTTTTAATCATCAATCACTTAGATCTACAGCTTTCAGTTGACCCCAGTGGTTCAGCTATGGTCTTGTCATCTCAGAATTTAATGACTTAAAGTTTAATTGGAGAATTTTGCTTCAAATAATTTTTCTTTTTTGAAGATTGCTTTGCTAGAATGGACAATCCAGAGTAGTAAAATACCACTTAGTGGCACATTAATGTAATGATAAAACCACAAAATACTCTAACTCAGATGTTCGTTCAATTCTTCGTTGAATCGAGGCGACTATTAGGTACCAAAGCATCCCAAATACTACCAAGTCGTGCAAGAATATTCATTATCGTGACATAATTTTCTAGACGAATATTCAATTTAAATTAAAACAATTTTCACCGATCCATGCGGTTTGACTGCACTCTCTGCATCTAGTTTTTTGATATTTTCTAACATTTTATTCTTGTTGTGTTTCAGACCTGCTGAAATAGCTCAAGCTGCTGTGGCCATAGCGGTATTCTTCTCTTTCATGCTGGTCTTCTATGTTCCAGTGGACATTGTCTGGAGTAAAATTAAATACAGGATACCGGAGTCCCGATGGAATATTAGTCAAATTATTTTGAGGAGCACCATGATTATTATAGCAACTGGTAAGTAAGCAGTTTAAAGTTAATTCTTCTAATAATGATATAGAAACAGTTCCAATTCAGTGGTTTTACCAGGAGCTTTTGTCAGATATTTATAAGCTTTTGATGGTTGCTCATGAGCTTCAGTAAAATACCGTTTCGTCAGTTTAGTATTTACAATTTTAAGTGGTTCCCTAAATAACCAATAAACCTTGTAAAAGCGTTGACTTTAATTTGAAAATAAGTTAATGCAAGTCCTTCTGATGATCCAGCATCTTCAAGACAAAGAAGAAGAGTAATTATTAGAGATTTTTTAAAATTTAAATTAGATGAAGATGATAGACAAGTGGCAAAGATGAAAAAATAGTCTCTAACAAACAGCATTAATGAATTGTTGATTATTGAGCTAAGGAAGAGATCAGATATTTAATATTATTTTCTGATAAGATAATGCAGCTCAGAGCGATGCATCCTAGAGACTAATGATTAGTTGATCACTAGATATAAGCTTTCTAGTTTATGCAAATGTATCATTGATGATCTAAGTTCCTTAATACTCAATGATTCTCAATATCTATGTGTCTTACCTTTAAGTTATAATGAAGAGGAACATGTATTAAATGGGAATAAATTTTGACAATTAACTTGCATGGATGATCGTGTTTCTTTTGGTAATTCTGGCAAATTATTTACTGATTATTGATTGTCAGTGATTCATGAAATTAAGGTGCAGAAAACCATATAGAGTTCCGAGTTTTTTTTGAAGATACCTCCTGCTACATATTTCCATCTAGAAATAAAAGTTAACTTCTGAGTCATTGATGTTCTTATCAAGGCTAAAGTCGCTGTAGAGTCTGACCATGAAGAGGAACCTTCAAAGGTTACAGTCAGAGAATGTACAAAAGCAGAGTATAGCTCAAACCTTGGAATTGACTGTAAAGGTCCTAATCTTGTTTTTGAAGTAATTAATTGTACATGAGTTATACCGTCTTGAGTAACAGGTAACGCAAATAAATCGTACTTAAATTTTATATATAAATATTTAATACAAAAATAGCGTTATTAAATTGAACTTTATGTATGAAATGATTATTTATTGTACTATTTTGAAAAACATTGATTTTGCAGAAGAGTTTCTTACTGGGAAACGGTTTGGGGTGGGTGGGGGGGTAAGGGTTTTGCTAATAAAAAACGGGATTTGCAAAAAATGATTAAACAATTAACTTATAACCTTCTTGTATCGATTAGCAATAGATGTCTTTATAATCATAGAAAGTTTTAGGTAAATTGCTCTTGATTTGAAATTTTATAGTTGGATTAAAATAATGTTTGGACTTTTTTTTGCAAAAATCCCGTTTTTTAATAACGTCGCCCTTAGCCCCCCACCCACCCACTAAAAAAACTTTACTTACTAAAAATTTTTTCCAGTAAGAAATTCTTCTGCAAAAACAATAGAATTTTTTTTTTATTTAAAAATTTATAAGAATTGCAAATCAAGAGCAATTCGCTTGAAACTTCTTGTAATTAAAAAGAGATCTATTGCTAATCGACGGAAAAAGGTTATAAGTTAATTAGTCATTTATTTTTTATGTGATAAATTTTTTACCAAAAAGAGTCCAACAGAACTCATATAAACGCTAAAAAATGTATAACTTAATAAATAATAGACCAATTAACTTGCAGTTTCCTCGCATCGATTAGCAATAGATTTCTTTACAATCACACGAAGTTTCATGTAAATTGCTCTTGATTTGAATTTTTTATGAATTTTTAAAGTTGGATATAAATAATTTTTGGACTGTTTTTGGTCAAAAATTTATGATTAAAAAAATAGTTGACCAAATAACTTATAACCTTCTTGCGTCGATTAGCAATAGATCTGTTTATAACTACAAGAAGTTTCAAGTAAATTGCTCTTACTTTGAATTTCTTATGGATGTTTAAAGTTGGATGTAAAAAAAAATCAGACTGGTTTTGCAGAAGAATTTCTAACTGAAAAAACTATTTGGGGTGGGTGGGGGGCTAAGGGTGGCTTTATTGAAAAACGAGATATTTACAAAAACCGTCCAAGAAATTATCTTAATCCAACTTTAAAAATTCATAAGAAATTTATCGAGTAGCAATAGATCTCTTTATAAATACAAGAAGTTTCAGCTAAATTGCCCTTGATTTGAATTTCTTATGAATTTTTACATCTGGATTATAATAATTTTTGGACTTTTTTTGCAATAATCCCATTTTTCAATAACCTATACCATCCTTAGCCCCCCACCCACCCCAAAAAGTTTTTCTAGTAAGAAATTCTTCTGCAAAAACAAACGATTTTTTTTTTAATTAAAAATTCATAAGAAATGCAAATCAAGAGCAATTTACTTAAAACTTCTTGTAATTATAAAGAGATCTATTGCTAATCGATGCGAGAAGATGATAAGTTAATTGGTCAATTATTTTTAAGTGATAATTTTTTTACCAAAAACAATCGGAAAATTATCTTAATCGAACTTTAAAAATTCATAAGAAATTTAAATCAAGAGCAATTTACGTGAAACTTCATGTATTAATAAAGAGATCTATTGCTAATCGATGCAAAAAGGTAATATGTTAATTGGTGAATTATTTTTAAAGCTATAAATTTTTAAGCAAAAAATTATTTTAATCTAACTTTAAAAATTCATCAAAAATTTAAATCAAGAGCAATTTACTTGGAAATTCTTGTAATTATAAACAGATCTATTGGTAATCGATGCAAGGAGGTTTTAAATTAATTAGTCAATTATTTTTTAAGTGATAAATTTTTAACCAAAAACAGTCCAACAGAACTCATATTGCAACATCAGGTTTTTTGCATCAGTGTTTTTGCTAAAAAACTTATAACTTATTATATTAAGTCTTTTAGCAAAAACAATAAGTTGGACTAAAATAAGTTTTTGGACCGTTTTTGCAAAAATTTCGTTTTTTAGTAAAGCCACCCTTAGCCCCCCACCCACCCCAAATAGTTTTTTAGTAAGAAATTGTTCTGCAAAAACCGTCCAAATTTTTTTAAATCCAACTTTAAAAAATTATAGAAAGTTTAAATCAAGAGCAATTTACTTAAAACTTTTTGTATTTATAAAAAAATCTATTACAAATAGATGCGAAAAAGTCATAAGTTAATTGGTCAATTATTTTTTAAGCTATAGATTTTTACCAAAAAAACAGTCCGAAAATTATTTTATTCCAACTTTAAAAATTCATAAAAAATTCAAATCAAGAGCAATTTACATGAATTTTCTTGTAGTTATAAAAATATCTATTGCTAATCGACGCGAGAAGGTTATAAGTTAATTAGTCTTTAGTTAATTAGTTATTTTTTTAATGATAAATTTTTAACCAAAAATAGTCCAACAGAACTCACGTTTTTTATGCATCAGTGTTTTTGCTAAAAAAATTATAACTTAAAAAATTATAGACCAATTAACTTGCAATTTTCTCGCAACGATTAGCAGTTGATTTCTTTACAGCTACAAGAAGTTTCAAGTAAACTGCCCTTGATTTGAATTTCTTATAAATTTTTAAAGTGGGACTAAAATTAATTCCTAATCATTCTTACTGAACTAAAGTGATAATGACAAACTTAATTTGCATAAAGATGAACTTCTATCAGTCTGACTTACTTTTGTTGTTCTTGTAGAACTTATAAAAGTCTAGTAAAATTGATATTTACCGAATAATTCCTTTGAGCTGGGTTAGCTTCAATAGCTCAGTGGTCTTAGCAAGAGATGTCCTTTCTTGAGAAGTATGCTACAAAATTCATAATCTTTTAAGGTGATTTTAAGCTGTTATTAACAGCATTTTAAGGTGCAATCAATCGGCTAAATAATATTCTGGAAATTATTCCTGGGTTAATGTATTTTATAATAGATACGTCTAAGAGTACTGGAAAATTTATCCCAGGCACTCAAAGTGTCTCAGATTCCTGTAATAGGGCCAATGACTTGCCTGGAAGAGCTTTAAGAGTACATGAAAGATTATTCCAGGTACTTACACTGATTCACATTCCTGGAATAAGACCTATCAACGTATTCATCAAAATCAAGAAGGATGAGCACTTGGAAGAATATTCCAGGCACTTGAAGTAGGGTCTTGGTCCTGTTAAATTTGCTCTGTACAACCTTTATGCTACTTGTAACATCATTACTATTAACTATAATTCACGTAACGTTTGTCTTAATAGCAGTTAACGATCGACACAATCGAAGGCCTTGATCAACTCACAGAAAATAGCACCAGTATGCTGAACCGTTGATACTTATTTCTTGCTAAAACTGGATTCTTTTTTTTTCAGGTATTGCAATTGCTGGAGGTGAAAACCTGGGCTTACTAATCGATTTAATAGGAGCAATCTTTCTATCGACTTTAGGACTGTTTGTACCTGCCTTTTTGGAAATAATCGCAGATTGGGACGAAGGTTTTGGGGTACTACGGTGGAGACTAATAAAGAACATCATTTTTATGGTGTTGGCGTTCTTTGGAATGTGCTCCGGAGTTTATTATGCCATTCTTGACATTATGGGTTTAACGGAATAAATGTTTTTTTTTATATAATAAAAGTTGATGAATGAACAAAATAGTACGTTTGCATGCTCATGCGGTTTGTCTAAGCCGGAAATCGGGGTAGTTAGAGACAAATTGCATGGGCAACTAACTTGGGACAAATTGGGTTTATTTTGACCCTATAGAAACGTGGTCTTGTAGTGCCAATTAATTGTAAATAATTCGTTAAATATTTGTCTAAATTATGTAAAATCTGTGATATATTTATATGTGAAAAAATTATTTTGTTTTTTTTTTAAACGTTTTGGTCTTCAGGGAGTCATCAGTGCTAATTGAAGGTAAGAACGACGGTTAACTTTAACGAAAAATTAATTACGTAAAAAAATAAAAAAAGCGACGTGCAAAGGCCATAATCGATTGCCATCAATTAAAAAAAATACAATTAAATAATAAATGAATGAACATATTTTTTGATGTAATTAAATGTGGCCAGGGGTAGAGGGTTAAAATAACAGTTGAAATGACAAACAAATTCCTTATTTTTATAAGTGTTTTTAATTTATTTAATTAACACCTTGGGAATAATAATTGCGTTGAAGTGGGTACGTACTTGATTAAAAAATTTAATAACTAGGGTCTCTTTATCTTATTATCAATATTCGCTTGTTGTTTTTGACGTGAATAATTTTATTATTTTTTGTATATATACCTTTGAGAAAATTAGTTTTAATACTTTACTAATTTACTTACGGAAGAGAATTAAACTATGACGAATCTATGTAAAATCAATAAAACACCGCATAAATAGCTTAAAATCGTCTATAAATGCATATAACGTTTGAAGTAAACTATAATGCCCGATTTTCAGCTTGTCTTGAAAAAATCCGACGTGTTCAATATGCATTTTTTTCCAACTTAACGGTTTCACTTTTAATTCTCGTATTTATCATTTTCTAGATGCATTATAAGTGAAAGTACGCGAAGGTACATTTTTTCTTAAATGTTTCTATGAAAAATCAGCAGCACGTCAAAGATACGATATTCGTTCAGTCTGGTTTTTAACGGCTCAGTAATTTCCGATCTGTATCACATAATCAGATCCGTTATAACAGATTCTGCTTGAAAAGTAGGTAATTGTCGGCACGTAGGCGGTGTTTTAGATTTAAAGACTTAATTGGTTGATCTGATGAGGGTTTATCAATCGTGAAGAGTATAAGAGAAATACTGCTTTCAATTCGTAGTAAGCATCTTAGATAATAATAGTATTTGGTAAAGAGTGTTAGAAGGAAAGATTGAAATACCCAAATAAAACGTTGGTAGAGTAAGCGAAAAATTCCAAAGTTTAAAGGTCGATATCTCGGCTTCTATGGGTACTATCGGTAAAATTTTAACAGTTTTGTCCTAGTTTCATCTTTCTAAATCCAACGAGACCATCCGCAACATTGTAGCTTTCATATTAGCTGAGATCTCGCATTTTTAGCACCCATTTTTGGGCTCAAAAACGAGGTCGAAAAATGAGTTTTCTTCGAATGTTCAAAGTGCTCTCATTCCCTTAGTTCTGCTCGAATACCGTTATAACCTAGTGTTTTCGTAATCTATGGGATGGAAACAAGACTCTGGTATAGTTAGTTAAGATTAGTATAAGATAAAATAATTTTATATTAATTTTATTTTTTTACACTTTTAACACACGAGTTTGTAGTTTCTCGAATTTTCCTATTATTGGTATAGATGCTATTCTAGCGAAATGATGAATTCTATTCTTATTTATTCGCTTACTTTTATTTTTACTTTTTATATTTACTAGTTTTATCAAGATATTGTAAATTAAATAAATAATAATAAATAATATCTTTATTTAGCAAGAAGCTACATTCAATAAAAACATAGGTGAAAAATAGACTAAAAGTGTAAATTGGCTATAACTGTATCAGGACACTCCGGTTTGTCCATGGATGGTCTCGGTAATCCAGAAACAGCATCCCGGTTCCAGAAATATCCTGACAGAGGTAGACCATAAATTAAAACTAGACTTAACCTAAACATTATTTCCTTGCCCTACTTATTAAAAGCACAGTTAATTATTGTTTGCCTTATAGTAATAAAAATAATGTCGACTCAGGTTGATCGAGTCGGTTCGGTTGCAATCAGCCGATGACACACATTTGGAACTTGGTTGACCTTGCCGACTAGACACATTGGTCCCCCCGTGTAATACTTAGAAAGGCTTCGGTAGTTCCAAGAAGCTGTAACCAGTATCCCGGTTGGCCCAAAAATACCCAGTCAACAGATAAACCAACAATCAAGATGATGATTGGAGCGGAAACAATGCATACTATAGTAAAACTTAATAAACTACATAATTAAAATAAAATAATAAAATAACAAACACAATTTTACTTATTCATAATAAATTTTCTCAAGAGCCCTCTGAATTGATTTAAAGTAATACAATTTTTGATGTTAGCAGGCAAGTCGTTAAATAGTATTAAACCTTTGTATAGAACTGAATTATGCATTTGGGTTGTGTTACATCTGTCGACTAGTATGAAGTCTATACGATTTCTCGTATTATAGTTATGTATATCTCCAAAAACTCTTAATTTATTACAAATATAATCGGGGAGCATCTGATGTTTTAATTTAAAAATAAACAAATAAACGTTATACAAAATTCTTTGATGTACAGACAACATATCTAGGACACCCAACATAGAGATAACAGGCGTGTAACGGTTACAATTTAGAATCAGTCTCATAGCTCTATTTTGAATTCTTTCCAGTTGGTCAATTCTATACTGTGGCAAGTTAAACAATAATGTTGAACAGAACTGTAAATGAGGAAGAGCAATGGCGTTGTAAAGTTTTAATTTGATGTACATTGACAAATTTTTTCCAATTCTTGTGATAAATCCAACTTTTTTTGAAAATTTTCTCATTACATAATCTGCATGAGCATGGAAATTCAGATTGGCATCGAAAATTGTTCCCAAATATTTAATTTCTTTGTCGTACAAAATACTTTCCCCATTCACAGAAATCTGTACATTGCCCATGTCTATAGAACTTATTCTAGATCTCTTGACAAATATACAAAACTTGGATTTACTTGCATTTAAACTTAGTTTATTTCTACAGAGCCAGATGAATAAGTTATTGAGTTCAACGTTCATGACCTGTTGCAGTTGATGAATGTCTTTACCCACCACATATAACATTGTATCGTCCGCAAACAACACCACATTACACCCCGGCACTACCTCCACCATATCGTTAACATACAATAAAAATAGCAAGGGGCCCAAGACCGTTCCCTGCGGTACACCATGCTTTACATTAACACTTTCAGATGAACTATTTTTGTACATGACTCGCTGAACTCTACCACTTAGATAAGATTGAAACCACTTCAATACATTATTTTTAAGGCCTAACCGTTCTAATTTCCTAATTAATATTTCTCTACTCACGGTTTCAAACGCTCTCTTAAAATCCAAAAATACAGCAAGTACTAGATTATCAGAGTCAAGGGCCTTGAGAAAATTATCAACTATATTAATAATGACAGACTCACATGAATGATTCTCACGGAACCCCGATTGGTTAGGCACAACTATTTTATTTATATTACAATGTTCGAGTAGCTGTTCCTTAACACATACTTCAAGGAGCTTCTCATAAATAGGTACGGTGTTAATTGGCCGAAATTCATTACACAATTTAGTGTTTTGCACTTTTGGAACAGGAACAACAGTAGAAAGTTTCCAGGCTTGCGGAAAAATCCCAGTACTTAAGGATGTATTGATAATATCCAGAAGACGATCACCCACAACATAAGCAACATCGCAAAGAACCTGCTTGGAGATGCCACTCTCCCCACCACCAACGTTTTTTAGATTTTTAAGTATTTCCTTCATTTTAGTCATCGAAACTTTATTAAATTGTGTCAAGGTTTTCTGGACTGAAGGTGGTTCAATGAAATATGTTTGGCCATTTGCTGCTGGTGGAATATCTGCAAGAATAAGATCAATACTATTCACGAAATAATTATTAAATCTATGTGCAATATCATCCTCCTGTGTAATGATTTCATTTTCAAACTTTATTTCATTAGGCATGTTTTGGTTTTTTCCTGGCAAAAGCGTCTTCAGATTTTTCCAGAGTTCTTTTTGATTATTTTTATTTAGATCTATGGTATTCGCAAAAAATCTATCCTTTTCTACTCTTATCTTGCTTACTATGTTATTTCTTATAACTTTATATTCATTCCAAACGTTGTCGTTGTTTTCTATGGCAGCCCTTTTATATAATCGATCCCTTTCCTGCATTTGCTCCCTTATATCTTGAGTTATCCATTTTTTATCAGCATATTTCTGTTTTTGCACAATTTTAATCCTTGGGCACATACTGTCAAGAATTGTTCTAATATCTCTGACAAAAGTATTAGCTAGTAAGTCAACATCTGAACTATTTCTATTCCAATTGCATGTAAGCAGTTCTTCCTGAAGTTTATAGCATTTGTAGGTCTTAAAAGACCTAGTATAACTTACTACATCCATTGGCTGTTCCTTCGATTGATCCATAGAAATTGATATAATAGAATGGTCACTAATTTTAGGAGTTTGATGGACTTTATGCGAGAGAGATTTGTCATTTGAAATTAAATAATCGATCAGAGTCTGACTTCTTTGGACTATTCTAGTTGGAGTCTTAATTATTTGACTAAACCCATTGGTATAAATGATACTTAATAATTTGTTACTATAAAAATTGTTTTTTAATAAATCAAAATTAAAATCCCCAAGGATAATGTTGGTGCCATTAAATCCACTAACTTGCTCTAAATATCCCCCAAAAAACTCTATAAATTTGGCATCTTGTTTATGAGGCGAATGGTACAGAACAGAGCACAAATATTTACCTCCACCCATAGATAGCTCAAAAGACAACAGCCAGACATAATCATCAATAGACAATACAGACCCCACCTTATATCTAATATCGTTTCTAATAAGGGCCAAGACCCCACCTGTTCTACTGTTGTTACTAGTGCATTGCTCCAAATTGTACCCATCAATAATCAACTCACATGGCTCAATAACCGGGGTTACGTGAGTCTCACTCAAAAGTAAGATCTTAGGCCTCCAGTCATTTACTAGTAAAATAATGTTATCTTTGTTATTTAGATAACCTTGGCAATTAAAATAAACAATGTTGGTGTTAAGTGCAATATTTAGGTCTAATTGCTACTTAATATATTTATTCCTTTGTAACTCTTCAATTCGCTTATAGGAATCACAACTAGTTACATCCCAAGAAACGTGATTGACATTTAGCCTAAGACCATACTTTTCATTAGATACTACACAATTAATACACTTAACGCTACTTACATTACACTCTTTAACATCATGGGATCCACTACACTTTGCACACACTTTATTTTCTTTACACTCTTTCAGTAAATGACCATACCGACAGCACTTGAAACACCTTCGGATACCATATTCGTTAAAGACAGGACAACGGTTCCAACCAATGTTCATCTTCTCCTTTTCAATAAACACTGCATACGTGGTAGCATCAACTTCCAAGATCATATTGAACTTTTTGTTTACGATTTTAGTTTTTCTCACAATTTGAATTTTCCGGTTTGGAGATTCTGGAACATTATTTTGACTCTTTATTTTGGCCAAAATTTCATTATCTGATAGGTTGTACTCAGACTCGTTAATGCCCACCACCTTAATCCTGTGCTCTAAAAGTTTTCGTACCTCAACACTGTAGTTGTCACCCATGTTGTTCTGGATCTGCGACTGTATCGAAGTTAGCTCCTTCTCATTGCCACACTTAATGATAACGCCGCCACTTTTGGTTGCTTTTCCTAGAGATAAACCGGCTCCAATAACAGTAGGATTGACTTTCTTTCTCAAATCCTCCTTCACTTGCTTTACATCTTTCTCCGGACACTTTTGCTTTACAACCAAAACTTTGCTATCATTTTTGGTGCCTATTGCTGCAGCATATGACAACTTGGAGTTCACACTTGATGGGGCTGTTGACGGCTTACATTCCTTCAGGCTGGCAATTTCACGTTTCAAATTCTGGTTTTCGTTTAACAGGAGATCGACTTTTTGATTTAACTCGTTAGTTCTACTGACTAAGAGCTGCAAGGTGGCCATAATATCTCCTACATTATCTAACTCAATAACAATATCATCTGTGCGGCTTCTTTTCCTAGCGCGCTCTGTTTTGTATGCATTATCACTAGATGCAGAGGGATCACACGATTCACATTTCCATGTCGATTTTCTCAAATGAAAACCGCGCATGTCAACATTAACACACTTTCCATGAAAATACTTAGCACACCTGGTACATTGTATTATCGACTTAATGTCATCAAATACTAAATTACATTTAGCACAATTACTTTCTGGATCACCGTCATCCGTAGTACTTCCTCCAGCCATTATTTCATTAGTTAATCACAATTTCAAAATCACCCCGTATATGAATTAAATATAAGTTAATTTAGACAAATACTTATTAGACATAAACATTATTATTATTTTTACAAAAACCGGTAGCTCCTTTTGATTTTTACCCATTATCCAAGCACAACAACAAAATAAATCACATAATATTTTTTTTACAGTTTGTTATATAATAAATCACAATTAATAAAAAAAAACAATATATACAAAATTAACAGTATTTAAAAAAATTCAAGAAATTTGCTTATTTTTCGATCATATCCAGTATGGCATAGTAACTTCCAGACACCAAGGCAAATATCGCCAGACAAATGATCAGGACGTTCTTGATTAGTTTCCAGTGGTACCGTCCCCATCCGTCCTCGAAATCCACGATAATTTCCAAACCCGCTGGAATAAGAAAACCGAGGGAGGAGAAGAATATTGCACCTACAAGGTCGATTAAGGATCCCAAGTCTTCACCACCAGCAATTGCTATAGCTGAAACAGAAAAAAAGGAATTTCAAATACTTTATGGATATTTTATTCACGTTGGCAATGTCGCATTTGTTTCTTTATAAATTTTAAAGCACTAACTATGTTTGTTCCAGGGACATAGCATGGCATATTTACAAAATATTAACACCAACGTTTTCTCGAAACTTTTTTAAGTATCGACCTATTTTTTTAACTCAAGAATGAAATAAAATGCTACGCCACTGGTAGCTACATCAAAGGAAATACCGCTGGTAAAATGCGTTGTTGCCAAATAGAAAGTACGAACTTATTTTGATCTCTTTTTAAATGATATTCATGTAGAAAGAGATAATAAAAGAGGTAATAGCTTAACAAAATATTAATTACCTGTCACAATGGCTACCATAATGGTCCTCAAAGCAATCTGAGCCAAATTATGTTTCTCTCTCGGTATAATTCGCTTAAGCCTCTTCCACATTATATCTGTAGGTATGTAGAACTGCAACATGAACGAGAAAAATACTGAGATGGCTATTGCGGCTTGTACGATCTGAGCAAGTCTGTAATGAAGAGATATTGACGTAAGAAAAGTTATAGTAATTTTTTTATTGTCTGTCTTTGGTGGAGAAAAAGAAAGATGTAGAAAAGACTAAGAAGAAGAGAATTAAATAGGAAGGTTTTAATTAGTTTCTTCAGTTAAAAAAAAACTTGTTAAAGATGAGTAAATAGTCGTCCAAGAAAATAATTCCCAAATGTGTTTAATAACGCTATTGAAGCAAGACTTACTTTTTTCAATGAGACTTCCTGTGTATATAGACTATTTCCAAATGTAAAGGTTATCTATGACATTAGAGGCGACGTTGCCAAATTTATTAGATATAGTATTTGATTTTTGGTAAAAATTACATGGATTTTACTCGTATATATGTTACATCTTATTTATATTTGGAAATAATTTGAACAGAACTACATGTCGAAGTTTTGCAATTTTTTTTTTATAATATCCGAAAAAACAGTAATGTGGCAACCTTGCTATTTAAAGGGGTTTTTGGCAAGGAGTTTTCTTTTATGAATTTTCTGGAAAATTGACTTTTTTCGTTTAGGCAATTGAAATAGAAACATGAACTCATTGTTGCCATATTTTTAGATTAAACCTTAAGTGTAAACAGACATTTTGTTTTTATTCCTTAATCTTCGATTCCCTGAAAAAAAGTGAAATTATGGAATATGATATTTCTTCTATATATAAATTTATGGAAGAAATAAACTTCAAACAAGGAAAAACTCGTTTTTGGACATTGATTCCTTCTTTACCTAATAGGAAAGGAAAGAATGTCCAGAAAATTCAACTTTCGAGTGCCTGGAATAAATTAAATTAAGTAACATTTTTTTAGATTTAAAAAAAAGTTTTTGGATATTTATTCCTCCCTTGATCTTTATAGGAAAATAAGAAATTTCAGAGAAATTACCTTTGAAGTACCTGGAATAAATTAGATAAAAAATACACAAATTAGCATAACTCCAACGGCTTAGTCCAGGCTCTTAAGTTACTTAAAGAGTACTTCCAAACATTTTAAACTTATTTTTTAAGTAGTTTTTTATATTTCTTTGTTTTTGTCACATTGAATATTTAATTCAATTTTTTCGACGTGAAACTCTGAATAAATTTAATCCAGATTTTGAGAAAAAAAACGAAATTTCATTAAAAATTCATTGAAATAAGAAACCAAAAAAATATGTGTACAAAAATATTTAAATTTAAATAAACATAATGTCCATCTCTGTCTCGCACATTATTTTTGTAATAAGTTTATTATATATTTATATTTGTTATATTTTTGCTATTTTATTGTAGGCTTAAATTTTATTTATAAATTTTCTGTATGTGAGACTTTTTGGGTTTTTGTATATGTACGCCATTTCGTATAAGCACACGCTTTTTTTTTTAATTTTTAAGTTTTCTTAAATATGTATTATATTATCTATATATTTTGTAGCTCAAGCTAAATAAATACATTATTATTATTATTATTATTATTATTATTATTATTATTATTATTATTATTATTATTATTATTATTATTATTATTATTATTAATATTATTTATCTTTGTTTAGCACATTATACTTAGGAATACGCGAATGCTCGTCTTTTTTTTTGGGTTTTTCTATTATTTATTTAATTTTTTTCGGAGCATATCTCGGATTCAATCTATAAAAAAAAAACTATAAAAAAATACTTTACTAATTTTGTAAATATTTCGCTAGTTTATAAAAAAAAATTAATTAAATTAAATAAAATTTGAGGAAAAACCGTATTCCAGGCAAGTAAAATCCAGAAGAACAACCTTTAAAGCGCCTGGAATAAATTATATTATGACATTCTTATAAAAATACACGAATTAATATTTTAGGTTAGTTTAACGTTTGAAAAACTTAAGTGATTCATGCTTAAAAAAGGAACTTTTTTCATAATTCGTTGGGTGAATATTATATGGTTTTATCAGCATTTTTGGCGCGAAACATTATGTGAATGTATTTAAATATATATTTTTTTAATAATTGTTCTATCAGAATTCAAAACGTTAATCTGAATTGCTTACAACTGAAGTTAAAACCGATATTAAAATGTTCTATGTGCAAAATTTAAAAAATAATTAGTATTTATAATGTTCTAACAGATGAGCCAATCAGATTTCAAAGTCAACTGCTGATAGAACAATATAATATTATTTCGCACTAGTCAACATCGAGCTTTGTTTTGTAAAACCGTGTGCTGGTTTTTTACGGTTTAGTGCTGTTTTTTTAGCCACTTTAAAAAAAATGGAATTCGACATGGAGCCGTAAGTATAATAAATTGGTTTAATGAAATGGATTTTAGAAAAAATTGTATTTTAATTGGTTTAACTGTAAAAATTGGTTTTCTAACCTCAATTTTCCATGCGTTTTTTTCTGTCAGAACATTATAATAATATCTTTTTAAAATTTTGTGGTGTAACTGTGAACTTAGAACATTGTATTATTTTATTTAAGATCAACATCAGGAATGAATCCACGTGAAAGAATGGAGTATATAGAGAACAGTGATGATTCGCATCTTGATCCAGATTTTGTCCCATCTGACAAAAGCGTGGAAGGAATGAGAGGTTTTATGTCTACGTTACACAGGAAAATGGTAGGCAACCAAGGAGATATACATTATTTTTAAAACTAAATTTTTGCTTTTTAGTAAAAAGTAATAATTTTTTTATTTTCTTTATTGCAGATACACCTTTGCAAAGCAACTCTGAAGCACCCGAAGAAACCAATCAGCAAAATTTCGCTATTTCTGATGAAAATAAATCTACCAGAAAACGAAAACGAAAACCTGAGATGTGGAAAATGATTATTAATAAAGTTTTGTGCCAAAGAGGAAAGGAACATAGAAATGTAAAAGATAACATCCGCAAGGGAAAAAATTTAAAAACCTTAAAAAATTGTAAGAGCAATTGCAAATTTCTGTGTGGCAAGAAGATAAGTTTACCTGAATGAGAAACCATATTTCAAAAATGTTGGGAATTATCCAATGACGCTAAATGGCACTTTTACGAAAAAAATACCGAAAGAATAAACAAAATACAAAAGCAAACTTTACGAAAAGTATCACGTAGAAGTTATTCATTTAAATATTATTTTCACGTAGCAGATGAAAAATTCCGCGTATGCAAGACATTTTTTTTGACGACACTGGACATAAGTCAACAAAGAAACAACTATTTTCATGAGAAAAAAAAAAGAAAACCTTATAGGAATTCCTTTACCATCTCGTCAAGGTTGCCATCCCAAGAAAACTATCAGTAATACAAGCAAAGACTACGTTCGACTTCACATTAGTCAACTTCCGAGAGTAGAATCTCATTATTATCAAGCTGACACAAAAAAGGAATTTTTAGAAGGAAACCTAAGTATTAATAAGTTATATTCTTTTTACCCTGAACTTTGTAATGAAAAGCAAATTGAACCTGTTATAAAGGTTGTTTACAGAAATATTTTCAACTATGAATACAACATTGATTTTTTAAAGCCAAAAAAGGATCGTTGTGATGTGTGCGAGGAGTACCGCATAAAATAAAAATATGGTATGACTGATAAAAAAAACAAATATTTGAAAATTATGTACTAGGAAAAACCTTAGCGAAAATTGGACACGATTTGGATAGATCCAACCAAGATCAAACCACTGCTATCATATGTTTTGACCTAGAGAACGTTTTTGCACTACCGCGTTCTAATATATCAATCAGTTTTTTCTATAGCAGAAAACTCATCACCTACAACCTTACTGTACACTCTAATTTACGCAAACAAGCGTACTGTTGTATTTGGAGCGAAGGAACGCATGGGAGGAAGGGAAGTGATATTGCTTCGCGATTAATTAAAATTTTAGAACGCGTTGTAGCAGCTTACCCGCATATTTCAAAAATCGTTTTGTGGTCTGACTCCTGCGTACCTCAAAACAAAAACTCTATTATGAGTTTGGCTTTGATGAACTTCCTAGAAAAACATGCCTCTGTTAACGAAATAGCACAGAAATTTGGAGAACCGGGACATAGCAGTGTCCAGGAAGTCGATAATATGCATAGCCAAATCGAAAGAAAACTCTCTGGTACAGAAATATTTAGCCCTTTGGGATTACTTTGACTTCTTCCTTCAGTGAATCAGAAACGACCTTTTGTAGTATTTCATATGAAACCACAAGATTTTGGTGTATATAAAGAAGCTTCATAGGCGCTAAAAAAGTTCCTTATGCTTCAGTACGGCAATTAAAATATGTGGGACTCTATCCAAACAAAATTAGTTACAAGCTTAAGCACAGTGACAACTTTTTTACCGAAGTTCCTATTATATGTCAGACTAGTACTATAATTTTTTATAGGACCAAAACAAATACTTCATATAATCTGCCTGAAGTACGATGTGCATCAGAGCCAAAAAAGTGCCTCTTTTCGTTTGCCAAAATAGCTGATCTAACAAGATTATTTAAATTTATGCCCCCTATTGATGTAACGTTTATGAAATGTTTGTTTAAAGAATACAATAACCCGTCAGTTTTTAAAAATGAAAAAAAAGAAGTTAAATAAAAATGAATAAAAAGTTATGTATCTTGGTAGTGTTTCAAACATATACGGTACCTGTTTTTTCCTTTTTTAAAACCCTGTTTACGTTTTTCTAAACAAAATATAATTACCACTAATGAATCCTAGTTTTTTTTTTATGTTGTTACAACATTTATTTTATTTTTGTAAATTTTTAGATATAAATAAATTATTTTTGTTCTATCAGATAAATGTTTATTTTAATTTTTAACAATCCTAATAAATATTTATCGAAACTTTAAATGAAATCTTAAATTTAATGTGCTCCTTAAAACAACCAATAACATTCCTAGCCAAAAATTACAACAGCAACAAAAATTATTTAATCGATATTTTTAAATGCATAATTTTTCATTTTGCTTTTGGTACTATTAGAACAATATAATATTCACCCAACGAATTTGCCAGGAAACTGAAAATTTATTACATTTTTTAAAATCCCAATTTTTCGAATTTTTTTTTTTTTATTTTGATATTTGATTAGAAATTTTATATATCTTTTTAACTGCCTAAAAGACCGCAATTTTCAAATTTATCAACTGCTTGGAAACAAATAGGAACCTCCAGTGTTGTCATTTTTTATTTCTCTTATGAAATTTAAATCGACCGTTAACTGCCTGGAATGAATTACAGCTTATCACCTACCTGAAAAGAAACTCATTATCTAAACGAAAAATCAAAAATATGGTTTGCAAGTTGAGGTTGACCATGTGGTTTGGGATGTTAGGAGGTGTGCGACATATCAAAGGCTCGAAGATCTTCAAAGGGGTAAATATTTAAAGTAGCAATTAGAAAAAGATATTGATAAAAATTCAAATGTGGTTTATCTAAACTGTCAGGGGTATCTTAATAACAAGGGTAGTTTGGTTTTATTAATAAATTGTTGGAGACCAAGAATTTTGCTATTATCTGAAACTCATGTGTCTTCTGTAGAAGAAATGTGTGAATTGGAGGTGAATGGGTACTATTTAGAACGATGTACTACAAATAATAGACGAACAGGTGGTGTACTGATCTTAATAAGGAAATATATCAAATATAAGCGAGTAACATTAGAGTGTATGGAATGTTAGTGTAGAAATATTTCTTAATGGATCTAAATATTTTTGTAGTGTATTGTATCATCCCCCTAACAATAGAGATGCTAAGTTTGTTGAATAATTTTCAAACTATTTGGACCAAGTAAGTAGCACTGACGGCATTAATATTATAGCCGGTGACATTCATTTTGATTTAACAAAATACTCCTTTTATGGTGAAAAAATAATAAACAGCATATATGGTTCTGGATTCACTCAACTAGTCAATAGTCCTACAAGAATAACAAACAATAGCAGCACATTAATTGACTTTATTATATCAAACGATAAAAATCTATTAGTTCAGGTTCACCATACTCCAAAAATTAGTGATCACTCCATTGTGTCTGTATGCCTTCCAAAAGTAGATGATGATAAACAAAAAATTACATACTACCATCGGTCAATGAAACACTATAATTCTAAAACTTTACAAAATATCTTGTCTGACAGGTCATGGAACAATAATTTGACAGATGTAAATATATTGGTAAATTCTTTTATTTTAGATTTAGAAAATAGTTTAAATATAATGTGTCCAAAGTTAAAGATATCTGCAAAATATAAAAATAAAAAATGGATAACTTATGATATTTTACAGTTAATGGAAGATAGGGACAAGTTATATGTAAGGGCAATTTATGAGGGCACTCCAGATCTATGGGATACCTATAAAAGGCTTAGAAACCAAATAGTTAATAAAATAAGAATAGAAAAAGATAAATATTTTCGAGAAGTTAACTATCGATAACAATAGAAATAATTCAGCAGAGCTTTGGAAAAATCTTAAATCACTTCTACCTGTTAAAAATTCCATTTTACCAAATGAGGTTGTATTTGAGGGGCAGACATTTACTAATGAGTTTGAAATAGCAGATAAATTTAATAATTATTTTATTAATAGTATAGATCAAATTATAGATATTTTACCCAAATTTTCAGGCTTAAATAGTACAGTTCAAAATATAAGTATTAAGTTATAATGTATGGGATAATATGAAAAATTGTAAAGGAGGAGAAAGTGGTATCTCAAAAAAACGTGCTTCTAGATGTGTTTGAAGTTGTGGGTAACCGTGTGTTAGATATAATTAATACATCGCTTCAGTATGGTGAATTCCCAGAAAAGTGGAAGGTCTCAACAGTCTTACCGGTTCCTAATGTCTCAGGCACAAGGCTGGCGAGTGAGTTTAGGCTTATTAATACTGTACCAGTTTACGAAAAACTTCTAGCATTAACTGTAAAAACCCAACTTCAAACTTACTGCGATAAAAATAATATTTTAACAACAAATCAGTCAGGGTTTAGACCTCACCATTCTTGCGAAACTGTGATAGTTAACATCTGTGATAATTTTCAGTTTCGTGTTTGTGACCCAATATCTTCAATATTGCGGAGGCTTTAGGTAAACAGAAACCTGTTTATGAAAAGACATATAATATATATACATATGTAAGTGTTTTATATTTTAATTGTCTTTCTTTGTGTCTTTTATTTTTACACTTCTTGGTATCGTTTTAAATTATATCTGTGCATAAGTTTTATGTTTATTTTTTTCATATTTTAATTTTTTTTTGTCTAGTTTAACGTTATATTTTACTCTTTTATTATTGGTTTTTTATATTTTCTAGTTTTATCAAGATATTGTAAATATATTTTAAAAATTATAATATATATTATTGTACTTGTATGTAGCAATATGCTAAATAAATAAACATTATTATTATTATTATTATTAAAAAAAAAAAAAACGAGGTCAAGCCTTAAACTTTATGATACCTTGGATTTTGCAGGTATCTCAAAGCATACAACAAAGGCCTACTAAGCTAAAGGCTTGAACTTTTTTTTTATAAATTACCATAACTAATTGGAATAAAAACTGTTAAATGCCTAAAAGAGAGTAAATAGAATAATTTTATCAATTTTTATTTAACAGTTGAGATTTTAATATTTAACTGCCTGGAAAAAAGACAATTTTTTTTTTAAATTATCGAAAAATTGTAAGTTTTCCAAATATTTAAAAAAATGCACTACAAAAGTTTTTTCATATAAATAAATACATTTCATCATAAATTAAAGTTCAAAAGGTTAGAGGTTCACAAAAGGGTTTCTTGTAATCAATATTATGTAGATTTAACGTTGTTTTTTCCAGTTTGTTCGTCATAACGTAAACGTTAAATTGAACTATGGCTTCAGTTAACGTTATATTTTTTTCTTCATTTCATCCAAAAAAATCTAATAGAGACCATAAAAAGATTAAACATTACTTTAATTAATTAATTTTTTAATCAATTATTGGTTTTAATTAAACATTTCGTCTCTAATATGGTATAAACAAATTATAATCCATATCAAAATCACTCAATGCATATTATAATTACTACATTTTAGTAAAAAAAGTACATCGCGCGTACAAATTCTTACGCAGATGTTGTTACTTTCGAATAACTTAATACAACAAGAAATAGAATGGCTACCAGTCAGTCAGTGACCCAATGTTCCAACTTAATTTAATATGAGATCATATAAAAAAAAATCACTTTTACCGATCATTCATGTTTTTTTAATATTTAATCAGTAAGTTAAATTGAAAGGTATGGAAATTAAAACCGTAGATTTCATATAAATTATAAACCGAACAATATATACCATGTGGTTTTTGAGTATATATTTAATAAGTTGTAGAAAAATTAATAGACACAACTGACTTTGGCATTTACAACTCGCTGATTAAAAGTCATAAATTAAGTTATTAGATGATTTGGATTAGGTTGTCTACCTCAGAAATATCATATTCACTTTTGTTTCTACTATTACATGCTGTACTGAAAATAACTCAATCCAATCCAGCACATTTAAGTGCTTCCAACATTAGGGCAAACAACAACAAAATTTAATGGAGCTACTTATTATAGCAGTCTTGATGAACATGAGTATTAAACTATTTGTACATTTGGTAGTCGTTATTTACAAAGGTTATTGTATGAACTATATTCTGCTCCTGAAATTTTTCATAAAAGATTTAAATTTATTTTTAACATTGATAAGGTTGAATTGTATATTGATGTAGCAAATCGTAGTTAGTTTTTTTTCAGGAATTTCAGGACTTTTAATCGTGGTATTACTAGTCTTCGTAATCGACAGTCAAAAGGCTTGTTTGAATACTTTTATTAAATAGTTTCAATTTAAAATCTATATTTTTTAACCTAAATAATGAAAAGTTGTCTAGAACCAAAAAAAACTATTTTTTTTTCAAAACTTAATGACTTTTGTTAAAAAAAAAAAGAATTTTCACTTATTTGCGATAAAAAATGGCTGAACTACTGCAATTTTTATAACTATGATACGCCTTGATTTCGAGAAATAAAACAGGATTTTGCAACGTTGCACTAGAGAAGCTTGAGGGTATAATTTTCTTAAAAGGCATTTTTTTCGCAGGCAATTATTTTCTGCAAAAAACCGGTTTTCATTAACCCTACCCTTGGCCCCCCCACCCATCCCACACAACTTACCACTAAGAAATTGTTTTCAAAAATCATTGTTTTCCAAAATAATACGCATGAATAACACCTGATTTTGTCATTAATATCTAACATAATAACACAGTTTGTTTATTTAAATTTGATTTAATTATATATATGTATAATAATTAATATTTAATACAAAAACAGCGCTATTAGATTGGATATTATGGACAAAAAACGGTGATTTTTCAAAAGAATTTCTTACTGGGAAAATGTTTGGGGTGGGTGGGGGGGTACGGGTTTTGTTGATAAAAAACAATATTTTTGCATAAAATATACATTCAATATTTAATTTAATAAATGTTTATTTAAATTTGATATAATTTTATATATTAATATTTAGTATAAAAACAGCGTGATTAAATTGGATAATATGGACGTAAAACAGTGATTTTTCAGAAGAATTTTATCAAATATTTGAGGTATAGTAATCGAGTTTAAAACCCAAATATGTAAATCCCGTGTCAATTATTTTAATGCCAAAATTTTCTTCCCTTTGTAAGCAGGATCGTATATGATATACGTATATTGTACAGTTTAATAAATATACTTTGACCATACAGGACTTTTTTATCACCTACGAGCCCTAACAACTATATGTTGGAACATGCAGTTATTTTGAAATAAAATGCCCATTTAGCGAAAATATTTTATTATTATTTTTTTCTAATCATAAATATGAAATGAAGAAGCTTTTTTATAATGTTTAATATTGTTTTTATAATTTATTTATATATTTTAAGTTATTTAGTATTTAATTACTTAGTAAATAATTGAAAAATGCTGACAACTAAATATTGGAACAAGTGAGTTTTAGAAAAGGAAAATACAAATTAGTAAGGCGTAACGTCGCCCTTAGCTTGAATAACAGCCTTAACTCTATGAGGCATTGTACCAACTAGACCTTCACAAAATTCAGGGGTGAAACTATCCCATATATCCTATAGTTTAGCACGTAGTTGTGGTAAAGTACGCTGCGGACTATTTCTTAGGCGTTGCTTCATTTTGTGCCAAAGTGTTTCGATTGGATTGAGATCAGGGCTGCTAGAGGGGTGTGACAAAACTTTAATATTATGTTCCCCCATCCATTTTGGTAGATTTAGCAGTATGATATGAGGCACCGTCCTGTTGAAAGATAAAATCTCCAGATGCATATAAATTTGCTCCACTTGGTAAAAGCGAATTTCCAAGAATGTCTTGATATTTTTCTGCATTTACTATGCCATCAATAAAGTGTAACGTTCCCAACCCTTTAGCTGACATACAACCTCACACCATGATGACCTGTGAAAACTTTACAGTCCTTTTAAGACAATCCTTATGGAATGCTTCTGTTTTATCCCGAATCACACGCTTTCGATAATCTCCGACACAGACATCAAATTTGCTTTCGTTGCTATAAATAACTTTGCTCCAATTTTCTTTGGTCCACGAGAGTTTTGATTTGGCCCAAATGTAACGATTCCTTTTTTGAGTCTCCGTTAACAATGGTTTTTTTTTGGCCTAGGCGAAAAATGAGAAAAATAAAAATAATATAGCACAGAAAAGCCTATTAAACATACCTTTTAAAAACTAAGACCGCTCTTGTGGATATATTTGCGGCAACATTCTCTGGAAACATTTATCCCACTTTCTCAATTCCACCTTGCAGTTACTTCTCGTAGAGTATTTCTTCTTCCCGACTTACAAATTTTAATCAAGTTCCTTACATTTCTTTGAGAAACAGCTTTTGGACGTCCTGAACTTTTGTCGCGAGTTAAAGGACAACAACCGGCATTTGCTTTTTTAAAAAACAAATTTATTGAGAACAGGGACTAACTAACTTACAACTAACTTGATTGATAGATAATGACTACATCGATTACTATATTAATTGTTATTGCTCTTGTCTATTACATTATATTTATACGTTCTAAAAATGATGACAATACAAACTAAGCTATTTCTAAATAAAGTATGCAGGGTCGGCATAAGGTGGCGGGTTGGTACCCGTAACTCCTCCCCCCTAAGAAATGAGCCCAGGGGTGAATTATATGATAATATGGCTCGGATTCTGTAGGGTTTCTTCGTCGTCACTGGTCGTGGTGGTGGTTTGGTTGGGATGTTTTCTTTTGGTCTGGATTAATTTTCTTGTCTTTCTTAGCAACAGGAAGGCGGCTACAGTAGTCATCAGGATATACAAGATGATGGTCCATACGCTAACATTTGTTATATGGACAGGTTCTTGGCTGGTTTCTTCCATTTTCTTGGCTTGGATGTCCATCATGGTTTGAATGTTCTTAAGTTCATCGAAGTTTAAGCTATTGAGTTCAAAGGGCTGTAAATCAATAGCATTAGGGTGAACATTTAAGTCTAAGGTCAGCTTGGGTAATTTAATGTTGTGAAAATGGGTGTTTGTATCGTGGAAACTTCTAATCTGGAAGTCCTGAATTTGTATGGTGCAGCTAGGGTTTAACTCAAGGACAAGGGTGCCTTGGATTGGAATATTTTCTTTATTATGGCCACATTGTTGGACAGCTACGGTTTTTTGGGGTGAAACAATTATCCATTTTTCTTGTTCCAGCTTCTGGATTTTCAAAGACTTGACCTCGGTTTGAATGGCTCGACAATTTGAGGGATGTTTTGAATACAACATCATTTGTACTTCACATGGCGGATCCTCGGATACGCTCAGAGGGCTGTTTTCTTTGCAAAGGTAGATTTCTGTAGCTACCTCTTGACATTTGGCATTGAACAGTACATATGAGTGTTCATTTAGGATAAGGTATTGACTTTGAGGGATAATTATTTGGTAAATGGAATTTAAGGGTACGGGCAAAGGGTAGAGGTGATATAGTACATAATTTTTAAGTTCAACTATAGGTACCCCTATTATAAAGAATATTTTGTTTTTCTTTGTATAACCCTTAATTTCGACAATTTTTTCGAATAGTAAAATGTTCTCTAAAGTTGCCGCAAAGGGTAACTTAGTTTTACTTAAGTTAGGGCCAATTAATTTTATTTCATTTAGAAGTTCTTTTGGGTCGATTATAGAGCTGTGAAATATATTTAATTTCGAGAATGTTATCGCTATTTCGATGTTATCCAAGATATCGTATATATTTTGATACGCATTTATCACTTGAGAGACAAGTATTTCACTTAAAAAGAAAGAGTATGTATTTGTATTATTCAAATTCATTTGTTTAACCACCAATTCTAGTTTTTTTACACGATTTTCTAAAATACGTTGATTATGTGACAAATTTTTGCTTATGCTTTCGAAATGTTTGACAGATTTTTTAGATATGGTTATTTGCTCTTTTATAAACGTTTTTTGCGAATTTTGGTTATTAGAGATTTCCAAAATGGCTTTGTCATATTTTTCAGCATCTTCTTGTGCGAGATTACCAGTTATGGTTTTTATAATGGAACCTAAACCGTTAATAAGTCCACGTTTTTTTCGGTTGTTAAATAAGGGATTTAGTTGTTCAATTTGTAAGTTTACTTTAGCACTTAACGAATTGACTAGATTATAGGAGTTTAAAAAGGAGTTATTGTCAAAGAATTTATGAATTGATTCTTTTAGTTTTATAAAAGTCTGTTCTAGGTATTTGGTTTCTTGGATTATGTCACTTACGTCAAAAATTTGTACAAAAGACCAATAGTCTGCTGTGTTTTAGGCATTGCCGAGTTTAAGTGGTAGTAGTCCAGGGTTCTGGTTGAGGTTATGGAATTGGGGAAGGGCTAGTTCTCTTCCAACGAAGGTGAGGATTAGTAAGGTTCTTGCCAAAATTTCCATTTGTCTCTTAGCCTAATTTCCTAAAGGAATCGATTTTTGTATTCCCAGGACCTAAACTATAGCTGTTCTCAATCCGGTGTTGAACGGGTGGTTGCTTCAATTGGATCGCTGCAGGTACTTCCGACGATTCTTGTTCTTTGAAGGTTTCTGCAGGTCTTCTTTCAGCTTCCAAGGATTGTAGCGGTCTTCAAACCGTAGAAACGGACCAAATATGACGATTTTTGTCCAATATTGGAAAGACCGAACTACCGACTGCGCCAGTTAAAGGACAACAACCGGCATTTGCTTTTTTAAAAAACAAATTTATTGAGAACAGGGACTAACTAACTTACAACTAACTTGATTGATAGATAATGACTACATCGATTACTATATTAATTGTTATTGCTCTTGTCTATTACATTATATTTATACGTTCTAAAAATGATGACAATACAAACTAAGCTATTTCTAAATAAAGTATGCAGGGTCGGCATAAGGTGGCGGATTGGTACCCGTAACTCGCGAACACCAATACTGGCAGTTTCACCATATTTTTTAATTATATTAAATATAGTAGTTGTTGCAACATTTAATTCACTGGAGATTTCTCGGTACTGCCGGATAATAATTTCTCGCACTTTTAGATCAGTAGGTTTTCCACGAGCCATTATTGTATTTTACTCGTAATAAAAATGACAGTAATTGATTATTAATGGTCAAGTGACGCATCAAAATTTTTATTGTTGACAACGCACTACTTACTTTTGTTTATTCAAAGTCATCTTTGCGTCATGCTAATAAAATTGAGCAAAAGCAACCCATGTTCCAACATTTAGTTGTCAACATTTTTTGATTATCAAACAATTAAATAAATATTATTTAACATCAAAATTTTATTAAACCTTAAAAATAATTCTCTAAAACATAAAAAATGTTATTAATTTATTATTTTTAAATGAAAAAAAAAATAAATTAAAAGAATTACGGTAAACTAGAGTTTTATTCGTAAAATGACTACTTGTTCTAATATGTAGTTGTTAGAGCTCGTATAATTAAAAAAAAAATATCTCAGGCAATTATTTTCTGCAAAAAAAAACATTTTTCATTAACACAACCCTTGCCCCCCCACCCACCCCACACAACTTACCAGTAAGAAATTGTTTTCAAAAATCATTGTTTTCCAAAATAATACGCATGCATAACACCTGATTTTGTCATTAATATATAAGCCTAATAACACAGTTAAAAACAGCATAATTAGATTGAATAATATGGACGAAAAACAGTGATTTTTCGGAAGAAATTTATTAAATATTTGAGGTGTAGTAATCGAGTTTCAAACCTAGATATGTAAATCTCGTGTCAATTTTTTTTAATGCCGAAATTTTCTTCCCTTTGTAAGCAGGATCGTATATAATACACGTATATTCTACAGTTTAATAAATATGCCTTGACCATATAGGGCTGATAAATAAATAATTATAAAAAAAACAAAAATTTACTAAAAAATCGTTGACTAAATATGTGTTTAACGATTATAATATATGATGTGTTGCTTGGTCTCGTTTGCCGTCATATGTGTCATTTCTTCCTTTAAATTTAATTGTTTTATTAGCTGTCAGCCATGTTTGGTTTAACGTTATAATATTTTGGTTGCATTTAATAATTAATTATCTAGATTGGAAGATTTGAAGTGTACTTAAACCTAATCGAAAATATTTAGAAATTCTTCCTAATAAAATAAATATAACTTAAATATAAGCAGTTTTAAAAAGGTCTGTCTTAATGTTTCATCTCTTACATCGGATTTTGGTGAACTCAGTGTTAATAAACGGGAAAGTCTGTTTGTTAATTACAATGATAGCTTTGACGTTCATGTTTCAAATGTTCTAGTGGAAGAATTGTAAAAAAAAACCTCAACGATTAGAATATATTTAATTATTTACATAAATTACCTATCAACTTCTTACCACCCCTAAAGATACTAACCCCCTAAAGGAGGCATCATAGATATAAAAACTCTTCACTCATTACAACCAAATTCCGACTTAAACTAACCTAAGTTACACTTACATTTCATCATCAGGCAAGTTTTTCGTGATAGTAACTTCAGTGGCGTCCCCATATCGATAATACCCCAAAAATCCGATGGAAGTAAAAAAGAAAACTATCACCACCATTGCCGAGTTGAGTACGCCACATGGTCCCAAAAATTTCGGTTTTGGCATGGAGTTTTCCACTGGCATAATAGTACCGATACCTTCCATGGCAAATAGGACGGTGCTGAAGAACGATGGAATGCCTAAAATTGTACTTCATGAATATTTTATTTATTATTCATTATATGGGGTTGTTTACCAGAAAATCCGTTTGAAAAATGCACGGTTTCTTGCTTAACTTCATCAAGTCCCGAGAATATGTAGTATCCAGTGATTCCGAAGACTACCGCCAAAGCTACGTTGGCTATAAAGGAAAATGGTACCAGATGCTTAATTTCGCGAATTTGACAAAGAAACATTAGAAGAGACATAATGATTAGTTTCAGGAGGTATTTGTCCCATTCTTCCGCTTGTGGGTAGTACTCTTTTAGGAGCTGTAAAGTGTGAACTTAATTAATTTTGCCTTAAATGATTTTATTGTATTTTGTTACCTTAGTTAAAGAAACTGAGATGAAGACCATATAAACGGCCACGCCGAGGTAGTAGGTGGAAACCAATGCGATTTCCACAAAAAGCCTTCAAAGAAAAAATTTGTATGATTTAAATAAAAATATAGTTAATAATAGTTTTTATGCTTTTTTAAGCACTGAGACTTGACTAGGCACCATTTTAATTTTCTTAGTTTTTTAGAGTTTTTTTATTTTTAAAAATTGTTTAGATCGGAACTTTGATTAATAAATTTGGTTAAATAATGTTCGCGCTTTTTCAGTTTCTCAATTTCTTATTAATTTTTCCAATTTTTTTACCGAATCAGATTTTTAGTTATTGTTAAGTATCAGTTTTTTTTTAAATTCATAAATTTCCCTAAGAAAGTTGCTCTAAAATTTTTTGATTATTGGCCTTTTAAATTTCCCAGTATTTTCTTACTGTTCTTTTTTTATAGAATTTATTTTTTATTTAATTGTACAGTTTTCTCATTTTCAGTTTTTCGGATTTTTAACACTGTTTATAAGTAATTAAATGACGTTAAGAATTTTCCAGTTTTCCCATTTCTAAGTTAGTTATTTAATTTTTTAAAATTGCGAGATTTACATTTTTTTAATAATTTTTTCTTTGGAATAATAAAAATCTTGTAAAATAAATTTTTTTTTAATATCTAATTAATTTTATCAGTGTTTCAGAATTTTAGCTTTTATTTTTTTTTAATTTCCAGTTTTTCTAATTTGATAAATTTAATTTTCCAGTTTTTCTTGTTTACCTTTTTAAACGTAATTTCTTTCACTTTTTCTGTTTCCAAATCCTTTATTCGCACATTTTTTATTTATATATAGTTAAAATAATATTTAGAATCTTCCAATATCTCATTTATTTTTTTACTTATACACTGCTTTACATATTAAGCTCCTTAGTTTTCCATTTTCTCACTTTTACGGTATTAAGACTTTTTAAAATTAAAATTTTTCTTTTTATACTTGGGTTACTGAACAGATGGATTGGTCACGTGATCGTTCTGCGCCGGAGGTGTGGCCTAGAGCCTCGATCGTTCGAGTCGATCTAGTCGAGCGGCTTTAGATCGTTTCGGTTGAATTTTCTGCTATTCGAATATTTGAATCTTCACAATATTGAAAAGTTGAGATTGTATTTATTTTTTTGTTAATTTGTTTGTTAACAAATAATGGCTGACGCGCCACGTACACCCCCATTGTCACCCCCCAAGAAAAGAGTACGAAAACATTTGACCATTGCTGAAAAGGAAGTGATTATGAACATGTATATAAAACGTATGATAACGAGCATCTAGCATACAACAAAGTGCAAAAAAGCACCAGGTAATAAATATTTTTAATATACAGTGTGTCCCAGGATGAGCGAATTTATAGGTGAAAATGACAAAAAATGTTGTGGTTAAAATTTGACTGTTTGTCATCCAGCCCTGCTTGATTAAAAAATAAAATTTAGCATATTATTATTTTTTTAAAATAAAGCTTGCCTTGATACGAACATTTTTTTAATTTTATAAGTGGAGGGTAAAGTAGTAATTCTAGGCAAAATATAAAAAAAGTTTATGAGAAAAGGTTGTTTAGAATGCAAAATTATGCCCGAATACCGCATTTCATAACCATAGACCTACTTTGGATTTTACGTTTTGTGTACCAATGTATTTTTTTATTCATATTTAATTATTAGAGATTGAAATTTGTAAAAATCCAAGTAGGCCTATGGTTATAAAATTCCGTATTCGGGTATAATTTTGCATTCTAAACAACTTTTTCTTATAAACATTTTTTACATTATGCCTAGAAATACTACTTTACCTACTCATAAAATTTTAAAAATGCTCGTACCAAGGCTTGATTTAAAAAAAATAAAAATATGCTAAATTTCATTTTTTAATCAAGCAGGGCTAACGTAAAATAATTTAAAATAAGTAGGCATAATTCTCCTCGTCTAAATCTGCCAAGGTTGCATCGATGGGCGGGTCTATATTTCGCGCATCTATAGCATTTAAAGTTAATTTTTTTCTTAAATTTTGCCTATTTTTTAAATTATATTTATTTTTATTGTACAGTTTCACTTTTTTTAGATTTATAGCTTTTTAGGTCTTTTTTTTTTACTTTTTCATATTTTTTTAACACTCTTTAAGTTCATTGAATAAAACTTAGAATTTTCCATCGCAATCTGAGTTAGTATTTGTAGTTGTATGTGTATTTATTTTATTTTTGTTTTATTATCTTAACTCGTATTTTGTTTTATTTTAGGCCTCAATTTTATTTATATTTTTTCTGTATGTGAGACTTTTTGTATTTTTGTACATGTATGCCATAGTCGTTGTTACATTTTCTTGTTTATTACATTTTATCGAGCACCTACAAGCACACACTTTTATGTTATATTTTATTATGTATTATATTATCTATAATATGTATTACCTTTTTAGTTAAAGCTAAATAAATACGTTATTACTTGGTAAAATTTCTCTAATTTCTAATTAAATTTATCAGTTATCCAAATTTTTTCTTTCGTCCTGTTTTTTGAATTTTATTTTTTATTAGAAATTTTTAGTTTTTCTATATCTGGATTTTAATTTTTTTAATGTTTAATGTGTTCGATTTAATTTTCTGTCTACTTTTCCAGTATTCTTTAATTTTTCAAAGTGTTTATAAGTATATATATAGAATTTTTCAGATTCCATATTTCTCAGTTATTGTTTTAACTTTTATCAGTTTTTCATGTCTCAAATTTCTATTTATTTGAGTTTTTCAGGTTTTATTTTCAGATTTTTTTAAATATCAATTTCTAATTTTTTTAGAATTTTTTTAGCTTTTCAGGTTTATTTGATGTTTACTTTTGCAATCTTTTTTAATAATAATAATAATAATAATGTATTTATTTAGCATATAAGTGCTCCACATTAATTCAACAAAATCATAAAGGTAAGAAAAAAGTGTAAGATTGTAAATATAAAACGGTAATGATAAAATTGTAAATTTAAAATAAAATGTTTATGATAAAATGGTAAAGACAAAATATTACAAAAACACTAACAAAGGCAAGAATACAATAAATTATAATTTTTTTAATTCGAATTTTTAGCTTCTCAGGTTTTTTTTCTAGTTTCTTCCATTTTCTGAAACTAGGTAATCTCATACTCAAAGACTTCGTTAAATGAAATTCAAAGTTTTCCAATTTTCCATTGAATTTTCAAGTCGGTTTTTCCCTTTTTCAGAGAAATAAATTTTTTTTTTAATTATTTTATTACTGTTTTCATTGAAACATTAAAAATCTGATTAATTTCACATTTTTTTAATATATAATTAATTGCATTAGATTTCCAGATTTTTATATTTCATGCTTTATTATTGGAATTCCCTAGTTTTTAAATTTCTCAAATTTTAATTTTTTTAACTTCTTGAATTTTAATTTATTCGAGTTTTCAGGTCTAACTTTCTCTTCAGGTAACTTTTTGAATTTTCAAATATTTTACAATTTAAATTTCTTAATTTTTATTGCGTATTTTTAGCTTTTCAGGCTTAATTGTTCTCTATTTTTCCAGTTTCTTTAATTATATATTTTTATAGTGTTTAACTTTTCAGGATTTTTTCCTACTTTTTTAATTTTTTACACTTTCTCAGATTTTAAGAAATTGATTTTCTTAGACTTTTTTATGCAATTTTTATTTGAAGAATTAAAATCTAATTAAAAAAAAATAATAATTAAATAAAATTAATTGAACTGAAAAATTTGGTAAAAAAGTAATTTTTAATTAATTGTATCAGTTTTCCACATCTTTAGATTTTATTATTTATTATTAGAATTGTCCAATTTTTCCAAAATTTTAATTTTCTCTAAAATTTTCCAGTTATTACTAGTTTTTCATTTCTTGCACTTTAATTTATTTACTTATTACTTGAGTGTTTTTATTTTTTTAAATTAAAAAAAAAATCTCAAATTTTCTTTTTTTTTTGTAGATTTTTAGGTTTTCAGGTTTATTTGTTTTACTTTCCCAGATTTTTAAATTATTAAATTAAGTTTTTATGTTGTTCAGTTTAAGATGTTAATTTTTTTGAGTTTCTTTATATTACTTCTTTAGTTTATTTTAATTTTTTGAAACTTAAAAACATGAAATTTTTCAATTTTCCATTGTATTTCTAATTCAGTTTTTTCATATTTCGAGAGATTAATTTTTTAGATTAAGAATTAGATAAAACCAAATAATAATAATAACTAACTAAATTAGTTGAACATTTTTCCAAGTTCTTATAAAGTTTTTCAGTTTTTCAGATTTCCTCACAGTGTTTATGAGTAGTTGAAATATATTCAGCATTTTTTAGTTTTCTTATTTTTCATTTATTACCAGTCTTTCAATTTCTCAAATTTCAGCTTGTGTCAGTCTTTTCTCGACTTTTTAAAATTCAAATTGTTCTTTTAATTCTTGCTTTTCAGGTTTTATTTTTCCAGTTTTTTAAACTATAGCGTTTAGTTTTTCGCGTTTTGTCTTCTTCTATTCTCCAGATTTTTTTTACACTATCCAAAATCTAACTTAAAAACCTGATTAAAAAATTTTGGAAATTTCCAAGGCTCCCATTGTCCAAATTTCAATTTTTTCACTTTTTCCATTTCCAAAAACAAATCTCACCTGGCTGCTCCAGAATACCTCCTCAAAGGCTTCGGTCCCTGCTTAAAAACCTCCTCAGCAGTATCTGCGAATCCTAAGCTGGGAATCTTCCCTCTGGCACACACTTTTTCAGACGTTTTTACCTGGAAAATTAAAAAAAAAGTTTTTTCATATATTTTATTGAGATGACATCAAAAATTTCCAGAAAACATTAACACTAACACTTCTGAATGTCTTACAACCCTCTTTTTCCCAAAAATCTCATTAACTTATTTAGAGCATAATCTGAGTGCTAATGAGGACTTTCCCTATACGGGTCTGACCAACTTAGTATTTCAGCACGCAAGAAAGAACTTGACCAGTCGTGTATACCTGCTATTGATGGAGTATTTTCACTGAAAGGTGTATATGTTCTCTCTGGGTTGGATTTGTTGTTGATATTCTTTGTTCAGATCTACAGATAGGAACCTGTGAGTTTCAATAGTTTTAGGTCTACCAATTTCAATATTTGAGAATGAGTGTCCAGGTAAGTTTTCTTCTAAGGGTTTAATTTAATTAACCAAGAAGTTCTTCTTGTGAGAATCATTGATATATAGATAATATAGATATGTAAGTCTCTTCACCAAGGGACTTGTGAGATTTTTAGCACAATCCTGTGCACAAATGTTCACATTTAAATTCAAATTTTTGTTCACATAACCATGAATTTACTAAATTATATGAACGAACTTCTAAATATTTTGTATTTTCTTCAATAATCTTCTAATAATAAATAAATAAATATATTTTCAGTGGTACTTACTAAGATATAAACTGTATGGGTACATAGTATTCCGATCAAAATGTTGCCAATAAGACCTACTAGGAGACCGGCACTCTTAAAGGCTCTTGGTACTGCCAGTACCCCAGTGCCCAGTGATGATTTGACTAGATGTAGAAATGCTCCTAGAAAACTATAAAACTATAAGGAAATATGGTGTATTGAGTATTTATTAATAATAAAATTAGAGTATTGATAAATTATTAATGAAAACCTGTAGTAGTATTTGGATTTTATTATTTGCACTTTTTAGTATTTTTATATATAAGAACTTAAGTAGCTTAATAAATGACGATTTAAACTGAAACTCGAAAATAATTTTTTTTTAATTAATTCATATATTATAAAAGCTTATTTTTATTTCTACTTAGTTACTTTATATTCTATATAAAATAATTTAATGTATTGTGGTGTCATTTTTTATTTCAACCCTTTTAGTTGTGAACCGTAGAATTTAGATATAGAGGATACAAAGAGACGTGACGTCACTTGTTAGTTAATCAATATCACGACAGTTCACGTGTTTTAATTAAGTAATTGTTGAAAATTTATATGATTTTTTTTACATGTTTTGTCTATGAAGGCATCATCAGACCTATAAAAAATTCAATTTAGATTTTTTATAAGAACACTTTAAATAAAACAATTTTAAAATGGTTGGAAGAAATACAGCTAAAATATGTGGACAGTTTTAGGGTTATAAAATCCTATATATAATTATATTTTTATAACCTATATAAAAGTTTAATGCCATTTTTAATTTTTAACTCTTTTTCGATTAAAAATCGTAGAAATCAGAATATTTTCAGCCTCCAGAGCGCGTGACGTTACTTGTTAGTTAATATTGGTGATTTTACGTGTTTTATTTAAATTGTTAAAAATTTATATACATTTTTCTGTTATATGTTTTGTCTATAAGGGCATCATTAGATCTAAACTAATTCATAATGCATAATAAATAATTACTGTTGATTATTATTTATAGCATAATTTTTTATTTTTGTAAAGATCTTTGTTCATAGTTTCATAATTTCTTTTAATGAAAGTGTATTTTTTATAATTAAATTATTGCAACTAAATTTTAAAAAATATATATTATTTTTCTTATTAATATAAATCAAATTTTAATAACCAATATTTTGTTCTCTTTTTAATTTATTCATAGTTTGCTTTTGATTTCCCACTTTATTCTCTTTAATTTTCCATTTTCCACTTGATCTTCTTTATTTTTTTAATTTGTTATGATCCAATTATTTTCTTTGTATAAAATAATATATTTCTTTTTCTTATACTTCCTCATTCTTTTTTACATAACTGGTTTTGTACTATGATTTAGATTTAAATAAGTGAAATAAATAATTTTTAATTGCAACGATTTTATTGCATTTTATACCATATATTCCATACTCTGTATACAAATATATGTATAAAAATATAATTATGCATACATACAATTAAATTTCATAAAAATAAATATGAAAAATGGGCGTGGCATATATACCTAATCAATGTTTTGACTTGATTTTCAAAATGGCACCCATTAGACAGTTGGAAATAATTTTTATAATAAAAGGGAGAGTGACAAAACGAGTTATTAGAGTGAGACAATAATAAAAATTATATTTTTTTTAATTATATTTTTTGGACTTATATTAATTAATATTAAAACCTTATTTTTTATTTTTCTCATTCTTTTTTTATTGCTTTTTATGTTATATGATTATTTTTGCTTTATTATAAACTATAATAAAAATATATCTTAAAATTAAAATATTATGCAAATATTAATTCCTTAAGAAATTATATATTTTTTTTCAATTTTATTAATTTCATATAAATATTTTTTTAACGGTGAATATAAAGTACCTAAATAATATAAATGTAACGATATATACATGTATGTATACAAAATAATTTATATAGAAATTGAGGAAATTTGTCTTTAAAATCATATGCCCACTTTTGACAATGCATATAAAGCAATTAAATAAATAAAAAAAAATATATATTGAAATAATTAAAAATTAAAAAAAGTAAAAATTAAACTAAACTACACAAATCCTTTGCGTTAACTACTGACTTTAATTTAATATACATATTAAAAGGTCATTTATATACACGTTTATTTTTTATTTTTTATATAAATATTTTCGTAAAAGTATTTTTTCGTTTTTTGCGGCGTATATAAAGTATACAATTTAATAGAAATTTATTAAAAAATATATGTTATAAAAATAAATTCCACTTAATTTATTTAAAAAAAAACTACAAAATGTTAAATAAATTAAAATTTAACAGGAAGAGAAGAAATTTCATAAACCCTTTAATGGAACTGATAATAAAAAAATATAATTCCTAAATTTTGTAAACTTATTTTTAATTTATATGCCTACTTACTTTTATACTACGTATAAAGCAATACAATTTTAATGAAAAAATAAATAAAACAGATTAAGAGAAAAAAATTAAATTAAAAAAAACCATTTATTTTAAATATTTTTATTTTTGGCATATTACGTCAAAAACTTTAGAACAATTAAAATCGATAGTCTAAATAGAAATTTAATAATTAAAATGACAAATAAAAATTTAATTTTGGAAGTCATTCTAGTACATTTTGTCATCATTTTTAATTTTTAATAATTTTATATAAATATTTTCGTAAGCGTATAACAAAGTTTTTACGACGTATATAAGGTATATAATTAATATAAAGTAAGTAAAATATACATGCTTTTATTTTATTTATTAGATTTCAAAAAATAAACATATAATATTAAATAAATTAGGAGTTTAAAAAATCCTCTTACGAAATTAATAAAAAATATTATTTTCATAAAAATATATTTAATTTTTACAGTATATATAATGCATTAAAATACTTTGATAAATTAAATAAATGTACTAAAGTATGCACTTATATCTAATTAATATAAATATTTTTTTAATTAAATTTAATTTTATTTATACTTTTTATTTAGAGTCTGAGGTCTTTTTCTACAAAAAAAGTTGCTTTAGTGTTACTTTAAGTCTTCAATTTCGAAAAATAAAAATAAAAATAATTTAATATACAGTGAAAAAGTTCCATAAATTATTTAACAAATTTTTCCCTTTATTAAATGTTTTTCAAAAAATTATTTTTGAAATATTATTTTTATTTTTACAGTCTATATAAAGAATTAAAATACGTTGAAAAAATAAATAAATTTAATAGTATGTATATCTATAAAATTAAAATAAATATTTTTTAATTAATTTTTATTTAAATGTAGTGAATTTTTGTTTAAATGTAAAATGTAAGGAAATTAATTAATTTAGAGTTTAATGTACTTTTCTACAGAAAAAGTTGTTTTAGTTTCATTTTTCGTATTTAATATTGAAAAAAAATTTAAATGTAAATTAAGAATTTAAAGTGAAAATAAATCATAAATCATTTAACAATTTTTTCTTTAAATAATTGTTTTTTTTTTTAATTTTTTCGCAAAATTATATTACAAATATTATTTGTAATTTTTCCAGTCTATATAAAGCATAAAAATATATATAAAAAAATAAGTAAATTTAATAAAATATGCACCTACATAAAATTAAAATAGATATAATTTTAATTTTTTTTTTAATTTAAATTTAATTAATTTTTGTTTAAATGTAAAATGTTATAAAATTAATAAGTTTAGAGTTTATAGTATTTTTCTTTAAAAAAGGTGCTTTATTTATATTTTTATTATTTAATTTTGAAAAAAATATACAAATAAATTAGGAATTTAATATATTATAAGGTAAAAAAATTCCATAAATCACTTAACAATTTTTTCATTTATTAACTGTTTTTTAAAAAACTGTTTCGTAAAATTATTTTAAAATATTATTCTTAATTTTTACAGTCTATATAAAGCAATAAAATATAGTAAAAAAAATAAGTAAATACAAAATTAAAATAAATATATTTAATTTTGTTTAAATGTAATCAATTTTTGCTTAAATGTAAATTGTAAGGAAATTAATTAATTTAGAGTTTCAGGTACTTTTCTACAAAAAATATTGCTTTAATTTTATTTTCAATATTCAATTTTGAAAAAAAATACAAATGAATTAAAAATTTAATATAAAGTAAAAAAAAAAATATAAATCAGTTAACAATTATTTTTTAATTGTCTTTAAAAATCCTATTTAATTTTTGTTCCTAAAATTAAAAAAAAATATTATTCCTAATTTTTATATAAAGCATTAAAATATATTGAAAAAAATAAATAAATTTAGTAGAGTATGCACATATATAAAATTAAAATAAATATTTTTTAATTTAATTTAATTTGAATGTATTGAATTTTTGTTTAAATATATAATGTAAGGAAAATAATTAATTTAGAGTTTGAGGTACTTTTCTATAAAAAAGTTGCTATATTTAAATTAAAAAAAATACATATAAATTAAGAATTTAGTATATAGTAAAAAAAATCCATAAATCATTGGAAAATGTTTTTCTTTTATTAATTGTTTGTTAAAAACATATTACAATTATTATCAATATTCTATAATTTAGAAATTCAATAATCTGAACTAGTTTTCTAAATAAATATCGAGAATATACGAATTTTAATCCCCACTTAAACCTTATCACATGATAACAAAGAGACAAATAATAATTATTATAAACAACAATATAAATTACTTACTTATTTGGGTGGGTCAGCTGTCTATGCTCATGAGGACTATAAATCTTCTCTGGTACAGAAATACATGGAATCGGGTACAGAACAGGAACAGACAAACATTTTTCATTATTCACTAACTCTGTCCTAAAAACGCAATTATATCTAATTAATTAAAAAGCCAATCAAATTAAAAAATAACTTACTTGGAATCGTACGTCTCTAAACTCGGTATAGTCAATGTATGATGGTTATTCTCTTTAACAGTGACAGTCATTTTGCAGTTTTACTAAGAAAAAAATAAATAAATAAAAATATGCGCACAGATCTATCTTATCGAAAAATCTGCGGCAAACTAAACCTCAAGAATAAAAATTATTATCATTGATCCAATTGAACTTGGAAAATTTATCTTTTTAAGTGGCGCCTCTAACATTTCGCGTGAGTATTTTTATTAGTTAGTTCAGAACCCTTAGAGTGTCTAAATTATTGCTAAAAATGCGCAGTTTAAATTATTGCAGACGGCCAATTGATTAAATCTTATTGACCTAACGATGTTTGTAAATTTAGTACGCGTAAAAATAGTATTTGGTAGTAGTCGATTCCCCCATAAGTTATTTATTGCCTATACAAAATGTTTAGGATAGTTTTTTTATTGCCATCAATGATTAGGCTTAAATTAGACTCTGATTTCACGGTTATAATTTATTAGATAATTACATATCATAGATATATGCTAATATTTACTTGGTAAAGTACCATATTGACCGCATGCAATTAATTATCAGGGAAAAACCACAAATTACTTCATAGGTAGACATTGTTAAGTAAATAAATGCATTTTATACATAGCAATTAACAATATTATCCATATATTCCAAACAGGTTTATTACTCATTCCTGTTTTATGTCAAAACAAATAAATATTAATCTATCATTAAATCCTCCGAAAAAATTATACGTGCCAACATTTTTTTGGGATTTTTGTTCAAGTGCAAACAGCTTTTCTTTTCTATAATTAGTTTTCAAAAATTAGTTAGTGTGCAAGTTTACTAACTATAATAAAAAGGGAATTATTTCCATAATTTGTTCTAAAGGAAGGAATATCTAAAGGACGTGTTTTGGCAATGTAAAATATCATAAAAGAGTCCTACTAGTAGTATTCATACTAGAACTATCGAAAATTGATTGTTTCTCTGCAATATGAGACAAAAAGCGGATACTGGAATTGAAGACAATTCCTCACACTAGGTTCAACCTTAAAAGGACTATGATTAATAAAATAGATATAATTTATATGATCCGCATAGAGTGATAATTTTTCACTCCTTTTTAGACTTTCGGGATCATTTTGTGCGCCTTTCATAGATTCTAGCAGTGAAATTTGTCAACCAATTTCAATTTTTACGTTTTCCAGACTTTTGGTCTGTTTTTCAGCGGTTAGAAAACAAATTTCCCAATTTTCCATGCCCCTGGATTAATTTTTCATTTACCTTATCCAACCTAAGACAGGCCAATAAGAGACAAATTATTTTGTTCTTTACTGGCACTCCTGGAACAAGAATTCTCATATCTTGACTTTTTGTTAATGGAATTTAGTCATTTTTTAATAAAAGACTATAAGAGTCGTTAGACTACTGCATAAACTAACAATTTCTCAGTTTTGACTACTTGAATCCAAGATATTTACGTGCCAATAAGAGACAAATTATTTTGTTTCTTACAGGCACTCCTGGAATAAGAATACTCATATCTTGATTCTTAGTGTATTCATTTTAATTATTTATTCAATAAAAACTAAAAAGTTCTTTAGACTAGTATATGAATTAATAATTTTACAATTTTGATAAGAGGAACTTTAGATATTTACTTTCCAATAAGACACCAAATCTTTTGATCCTTACAGGCACTCCTGGAACAAAAATGCCATTATCTTGATTTTTCGAGAATTCATTTCAGTGATTTAAAAAAAAACTCAAAATAATCACAAACTAGTTCATATATCAATAATTTCTTAATGTTGATTACTAAAAGCCAAGATATTTACTTGCAAATAAGTCTTTTGTTCCCTACAGGAACTGCTTAAATAAGAATTTTATTATATTGACTATTTGTGAGTGGATTTTAGTAATTCCTTCAAAAAATACTAAAAAAGTCTTAAAAATTAGTTCATAAATCAATAAAAAACATTGTTTTTCATCAACACAACCCTTACACCCCCTCACCCACCCCAAACATTTGCCCAGTAAGAAATTCTTTTAAAAAATCACCCTTTTTCGTCCATAATAATATCCAACCTAATAGCACTGTTTTTGTATTAAATATTTATTAATATACACATATATAATTATATCAAATTTAAATAAACAAACTGTGTTATTAGATTATTAACGACAAAATTAGCTGTTAGTCATGCGTATTATTTTGGAATACAATCATTTTTGATAATAATTTCTTACTGGTAAGTTGTGTGGGGTGGGTGGGGGGGTAAGGGTAAGTTTAATAAGATCGTTTCTTTTTGCAGAAAATAATTTGCTGAGAAAGAAAATGCTTTTTAAGAAATTCATAAGTGATAAAAAAATCTATAGTTTTTGTATCTATACTTTTCTAACATAACCTAAGGTTTTCCTGGAACAAGAAATCCCATATCTTGAGTTTTAGTAAATGGATTTTAGTCACTTCAAAAAACACTAAAAAAGTCTTTAGACTAGTCCAAAAATCAATAATTTCTAAGTTTTGACAACTAGAACCTGAGATATTGACTTGGCAATAAGAGGCAAAGTCTTTTGTTCCTTACAGGCACTCCTGTATCGTAGCACCGATACAAGATATCCGAGATAATTTCTTTAATCAGGTTTCATAATTAACGCGGTCAAACGCTTTTGAAATATCATGTATCATTTTCAAGTAGCTGAATAGAAGCGTCATCAAAAGTGAGAGCACTCATTTCTTTGAACCTGTCTGACATATAGCCAAACTGTCTATGACTAATCATAGAACCAAGACAAGACATGAATAAATTTCTTCAAAAGTGTACTTCAGGGTACACAGCATATATTAATTTCGAATGACTGGATAGCAAAATCAACAAGAGTGAAAACATTCAATTCAGTAGACCTGCCTGACATAAAGCCAAACTGTGTATTAGTAATCGTAGAATCAAGATAAGATATCTGATAATTAAGCACCAATTTATCGAAACATACTTATAGGTGTATAATTTGTAACTGGCTTCTTATCTCCAGATTTAGTAAAGGGTGTGACAAAGATATAATTCCATAATTGTGAAAAATCGCTTGTTTTTAATGATAAGATAAATAAAACAAATAGAATTGAAATAACAAAGTTGCACTGCTTCAAGAAAACTGGAGCATCAGTGTACTTATCCCAAAGCATATTTTAGATATTCAAATGATATAGCAAGAGATATTTGCATCATCTAGAATCATAAAATTCCTATGGTATGATGTCGATGTACTATATGTTCCCATAGCATTGCATTGCTCCTTCTTTTCGAGCGTATAACTTTCAAAAATCCTTAAGATTATAATTAAGAGATTGTTCAATAAAAAGAACATCTCAATTGACAGAATTAAAATCCCTATAAAAACCACAACCGAGCAGATCATTTAAATTTTCTGTGTGAATGTTTACCTGGTTTCAGTAAGAGTTAATCTATCACTAGAAGGGTCTAATAATAGACAAAGTCTAGTACTAAACTGATAGCATTTAAAACCTGGAATAGGTTGCATAAGAAGGAAAAAGGAGACAATGACTAAATTGATTAGGCCTGAATAGTAGAACCAAGCTGCTTATCAAATCACTGAATGTGAGAAAGATTAAAATTCTCCATGGTCAATACTTTGCATTATGAGTATTCATGTAGCAACCTAGTACTTATTAAAAGGGCTTTATGGTGAAAAATATGTGGAGCGAATGTTGAGTTTTTGATCCAATGTAACCAAATAGTGCCTCAATCTGATTTCATTTTCTGATTTTATTGCAATCAGTACTCCTTCACCCCTAGAGTAGTCGCTAATTGCAGTTGATCGATCTTTTCTATAGACATTGTAGTCATATTGATGCAGTTCATTATCAAAGTATTGTTCAGTCAATCAGGTCTCGTTGAAAACCAATACGAGAGTCGTAGCAAACATTCTGCAGTAGCAAGTTAAGCTTTTTTCTTATATTCTGGATTTACACCAAGAGATCAGACCGAGTAAGTGGAAAAATTTGTTTTTTTACCATATTTTGAGGAATAGTCTTGGAAACTTCTTCCACATATTTAAAAAGCAAATCCTTTTCATTCATTCGTTTTATTGGTCTTCAATCTTTGTAGGTGTTTCGTCTTTTACCTTTTCTGTAAAATTGCTTTAATATGGATAGGTACATAAGAAAATGCATGCTTGGAGTTTCTTAAGCCTAGTTGTGAAAATTAAATTGTCAAAATAATAAGCTCCTTGCAGAATGGTTCAGGTGATACTTTTAGGCAATTTCCTGAATATCTTGTCAAACCACTTGCATTTTTAATAAATAAGTCATTTTCTTAAGGTTATTTTCGAATAGTTCTTCTATTTTAAAGAAGACGTGCTATCAGAAGATGGTTTGACAAATTTAATAGACTCATTATATTCTTTAGTAGATAAAGGTAAAAAAGTACTTTGTGTATTTTCGGATTTAGCTCGGGGATTTGACACTGTCGATTACGCCATACTTCTGGACATTTTGAAGAAGAAGAGAATAAGAGATTGCTAGAGACTTGTCTTAATGAGAGTCCGATAGGTCGTTAAATATTGAATAAAATAATAACTATGCTCCATATAGACCTAACCCATAAAGTAATCTTTTTGTTATTTCTAAGTAATCTGGCTTATTGACGGCAAGTAGCATAGGCTAACGAGAGAATTTTGTCTGGTTATTTTATGCAAGTATAGGGATTGTAAACAAAAATGCACAAAAAGTGCCAAATATTTCACGTGGATTCGTAAAAATCGACGTGACACGAGAATGTTATTGCGCCGTCTATATCATCCCCCGCTAAAAAAATTAGTGAATTTCTCGCGGTTTTCTAAATTTAAAATGCGAGTTTTACAGGAAATACTGCTGGGTAGCCAAGAGATTACTGGTAGTGTGTTTAATAGATTCTATGTGGGCTCTGGATCTATTAATAATAAACGGTGTAGAGACTACATAGTGTGTCTAGTGGGAAAAAAAATAAGATATGTAATAAAGTTGGCACTACTAATGTGTTTTACGACGAAATTTAAGGTATAAAAGCCGCTTACTGCTTGGTGTTTTAGTAATAAAATGTGGAAAAAATCATTTAGATATTGGACGCTGTATTTTGACTTTAAAAAGATATGAAATATATAAAAATAAAAAAGAATTTAATTATTTGGGTATTTTGAACTAGAACATTACACGGATTATTAAATTTATAAAGATTCAGATTTGTCTTTTTTTTAAATATTTTTTTGTTTAAATTATTTTCTTTAGTCAAAGTATTAAAGGTAAATCTAAGATTATTTAATTATTAAGAATTGTCTTTTCAACTTTTATTATAGTAAGTACCTATCCATGTGACTTAAAAAATTCAAGGCATTTTTTTTAACTATGGGCAAAGTCTACAGAATAGAATATTCTATTCTGTAAACTTTGCTATGGGACTTTTTAATTATTATATATAAATAATGAAATCATGGAATTACAAAGACATACATAAGTATGTATTAATAGAGTATGTGTTCCTCCTGTTGATGAAAGTAGGTTGTAATGTACTAAGGGTATGAAAATATTATATTTTCTTTGAATTTTGGAAAATGTATTTTATTTTATATGGAGCTTTTTTATGCTAAATAAAGATTATTTACTATTGTATTTTCATTATATATGAAAAATATTTTTTTAATAAAAAAATATGTATTTAAATACTTATACTATAATTAAAAATGAATATATTAAACATATATTTTAATATAGCTGAATTTTCTTAAAAGTTTTTTTAAAAAAATAATATTTAAAAAAAATAAAAAAAAAAAATATTCATTCATATCATCATGTAATTATATGTATAGTTTAGGAAAAAATTATTACTAAAAAATGTTGCATATAAAAACGAAACTCCTGTTTTTTTGTATATTTTTTAAAAAATTTGCTTTTTAAATTTTCTGCTTTGTTTATAATTACAAAAAAAATATTTTCTGCTTATATGGCTGTAAAATTTAAAAAAATAAGTTTACATCGTTTAATAAAATTTAAAAATGAATTTTAAATACAACGCATGTATATGTATGTAACTCTAATAAAAAATATGTTAAAGTTTTATTTTATGGGTTTTTTTATTTATTTATTAATTAATAAACTATTTTGTATATAGGATTACCGTAAGGATATATGTGATTTAAAAATATCGAATTATTATTATATTTAGTTTTCATCTTTATTTATTTAAACATTTAATTTTTATTAAAATTACAAAAAAAATTGATAATAATATAGTCTCATTATACACATTTTTATCATAAAATGTAATATTGTATTTAAATATTTAATAATGATAAATTAAATATTTTATAAAATATATATTTTAAAATAGCACAATTTTCCAACAAGAGTTTTTCTGCGAAAAAATTTTTAAGAAAAAAATATTTACTTTGCATTATTTAATTTATAATTTAAAGAACAATTATTATAAAAAACTTTTAATTATATTCTTATTCAAATTATATAATCCATTTATAATTAAAACAAATAATTTTGTGCCTATAAGAATAATTTTATTAAAAAAAAAGTTGTCGTTTAGTAAAATTTAAATGTACTTTTTAATAAAAACAAAAATTTAATTTTAAAATTTTATTTAAAATATTTAAGGAAATTATAAAATTATTTTCTTTTTAGAATTGTGTTTTAATTTTTTTTATTTTTTAAGGGTCCGTTTATTTTCATTATGTAGATTGAAATTTAAAATTACCTTAAAAAATTATTTTCTAGGTTTTTTTATGATTTTTTAATTAGTAGAATTATAGTTAGTAAATATGTGATTTGAAAAAATTAAGGCAGTAATAAATATGAGATTTTTTTAATTATGTAATTTAATTTATGTTTTTATTTTCTTTCTAACTTTTAATTACTTCTTTATTCCTTTATTCTTTTTTCCTATTTAGATTGTAAGTACAAATTATCTTGAAAATTTATATTGTGCATATTTCGGTGTTAAAAATATAAATTTGTTTCGATAATGTAAAAGTGCATTTAAAACTTAAATTATTTACATAATATTACAAAATTAAAAAAAAATCACTTTATAAAATCTCTTTTTCTTGTTTTAGTAATTTTTTATTTACAATTTCAAAAATTTATTAAAAATTAAATTTAAGAGTATTTATAATGTAAATATTCACACTTTACTTAAAAATTATCTTTGAAAAAAATTTTTTATTTATTTCGCAAAAATCTCCTCAATTAAAAATTAATTTTTTTAGATTTATGATTTTAAAATTAAATAAAGTTTTCTTCTTGTTATAAATTGAAACATTAATTTATATTTATTTAAATTTATATTTGTATATAATTATTTTCATATAAGATCAGATACATATTACTAGGACTTCCTGTATTAGAGAAATATATATATGTATTTTTTTATTTTAATTTCTCTCTTTAGTCTATTATTCTTTATTTTATATAAAAAAATGTCTTGAATTCAGATTAAAAAAAAATATTTTTTTATCTTTAGCAATTCTGCATTAAAATTGTTTTTTTATTTAATTTATACTTACTTATAATACAGTTTTAAAATTTTTTGAATAAAAAACAGAAAATTTGTATTTAAAAACAATACTTAATACCTATACCTTGTAATTTAAAAGTCATAAAAATGTTATATAAAAAATATAATATTTATATTATTATAAATATGGGTTTGCTGACTAAATAAATTTATCCTCAAAAAAGTCTCAATGTATTTAAATTGTTATATGAAAAAACAACAAATTTTCACTATTTACATTTAATTATTCTATTAGTTGCCTTTTATTTAAATTATAATTGTTTTAAAAAAAGTTAAGGGCTTCTTTAAATTTGAATTTACTGTTTATATTTTGCATAAAAAGGCTGCACAATCAAATTCTAAGAACATAAAGTTATATAGGTATATTTTTATTTAGTTGAGTCTTGAAAAGTGCGTTTTTCTTTACCAAAGAATATGTTATATAAGAAGCAACATTTCTATTTACTCGAAAATCTACCTTCATATTTAAAGAAATAATTAAAACTGCTTAGAAATTATGAACATCTCAGAACTGTACTATTTTACATTTGCAATAAGATTTCCTTAATATTTACAAAACTTGGGACATTTGTTTGTGTGAATTTCTCACTCATACATACCCAGAATAAAAATTTCCGTAACACGTGCACACAATTCACATGTTATTAGCAGGTATTAGCGAATTACAAGTATTTTTTTTTAAATTGCCTTGGCCTAGACATGTTGATGTCCCGCCACTAACTGGAGACTTTAACAATACGAGGTGCAACCAAAATTTTTGTTTATTTTTGACGGATTCGGGTGGTGGGAAACGCACTGAGGTTTATTTATTAATTTTTTTTTCTGGTTTTGTTTTTGACCCTGAAACTTTTATCCGCGATCATCATTGGAATTCGAGTGTTTTTATTTTAGAATTTTATTCAGAGGACGTATTGAATATATATAAGTCGATTTTTATTGATAATATTTGTAACTAAGCAAAATGCAAATATGGATTTAAATAATAGTTGTGTCAAAGAAAAAGCCTCTTTGTCCCTTTAAATAACTGGTTTAAAAGAATTAAAGAACTAAAGATTAATTATTTTCGCTTTTCTTTATTTTATTTGTAAAATACTATTGATTTGTTACTCTAAAAACCGAATTTTTGCTTATTTTAATGTACATTTTGATCTGATGGGAGAGTTGAAATGCACTGATAAATTGTTTTGTATTTCGCCTTTGACCCTGGAATTTGTATCATCGTTCGAGTGTTTTTGATATAGAAGTTTATTCGGAGGCATACTTTACAATCTCAGGTGTTGTTAAAGGATTAATAATTAGGATCAATATTAGGTATATAAGATGTCAAATTTTAATAAAAGTTATAATAACTAATAGCAAAATTATTAAATTTGCTTTAGATTTTTTAAAAATTGATAAATATAGCAAGAAATAGAAAAGCAAGTTTTTTAGACATATCCATTTTCTACTTATTTAATAACCCAAGTATTAATTTAAAATTGGGTGGTCACCCAATCACGTACGAAAACATTCATTTTATTAAGATTCTTTGCATATTCTTCGACTGCGTCCCGGATATATTTAATATTTAAATAAAAATATTATTTTATGCATGATAAATAATAAATAGTCGTCTGATAGCTGCCTTCTATACCAAATTTTTTTTGCAATTATTTGTTTTATAAATATTTAATCATAATAATTCTTTTAAACTCATTTTAAAAAAAAGAAAAACTGCAAGCTAGTAAATTATTCAAATTATTCAAATATAAGATAAAAACTTCCCAAAAGATATAAATTGTTTAAATAATTGATTTTAAAAATTTAAATTAAAACAAAATATATGTAAAGACATTTTCAAATCTTAAAATAAAATTTTTGATTCTGAAAGCATACATTTTTTAGTATTAGTTTTATTAAAATTAAGTACAAATTAAAATATAAAATTATTTCTTTTGAAGGTTAAATTACCTTATTTTTTTAATAAATCTTGCTTAAGATTTTTTTAACTTAATTATTTTTATTCTTCAAACATCCTATTTAAATTTTAAAAAATCAGGTAAACTTAATAATGTTATTTTAGACACATCCTAATTATTAGGAATTTAAAGAGCTATAATCTTTCTTCTTAGATTAATCGTTATAAAGGTTATTACCAAAAAAATAATAATTTTCTGGTATTTATTTAATAAAATCAAGATCCAAATAAATAAATCTTTTCAAGCCAAAATACTTATAAATAAATAACAAACAGAAAGTATTTTTTTAAATTTTCGCTTTATTTGGAACATTTGAATTTCTGAAAGAAATTTATTAAGTTTATGCCTTTTAAATAAAAAAACTACGCTTAAAAAATTGTTTATTTTGTTTTTTAATTTTATCTTATTAGATTTTTGCAAGAAGAAAAAAAAAAAAATATTTCATTTTTAAAAATTAGTAAAATTATAATAAAAAATATTCCAAAAGTTAAAATAAAATATGGGAAAATGTAACTTTTTCGACATATTTTAGCATTAGTAATGGATTATTTAATTTTTGCTTCAATTTGGAATAATTTAGTTATTCTTTATGAATAAGATAAACTTTTTAACAAATTAACGTTTTTTTAATAAAAAAATGCATCTTAAATTTTTTATTGAAAAAAACTGAAATGGTCTTTTGCAATAATTATTTTAAAAAAATATTATAAATGTCTTAAGGTTTTAAAAATACGTTGACGAAGAAAAATATAAGTAAAATAAATAAAATTCAAAAAAAAATTAAACAATATATAAAAAAGTAAATTAAAAAAAAACTATAAGTAAGTAAAATTTTTTAAACATATTTTAGTATTAGTAAAGAGTAAATAATTTTTTTTAATTTGGAGTAATTCAGTTTTTTTTATAATTTTTTTAATGAAATAAGAGCCTTGAACTAATTTATGTTTTCTGAATAAAAGATAATAATTTTTATTTAATATTTATTTTTAAAACTATTTATTTAATAGTATTGATTTAAAAAAAAATAAGTTACGCAGTATGTAAAAAAAAAATGATAAAAATCCTAAATTTTAATTTGTAACATCAAATATTTCTTTAATGTAATCACAAATTAGTTGGTAAATAAAATAAAAATATCCGCACAGTAAAGTAAAAGCTATTTTAATTAGAAAAAATTTATTACAAAAATAAGCAAATAAATAATTTAATAAAAAACAGACAATTCGTTGTTTTAAGTTCTAAATTCTTTTATAGTTAATTTAAGATATATTAGGCATATCAGATTTTTAAAATAAATTACTTATATTAAATATTAATGTAATAATAAAAAAAGAAAATAAAATGTAATAAACAATATTGTGGATTAAAAGCTTTAAAGATATTTTCATCTTAAATATACATTTATTTTTAATCACCCGGTAGTACAGATTCATAATGCACAAAAAAAATTTTTTAAATATGTAGTATATCATAATTAATTTTATATTTTTAGATAATTTTTGTTTATTATTAAAATAAATATTTAAAATTAAATTTTGTTTGAATGTTGAAAAGCCCCGGTAAGAAACAATAAATTTTCCAAATTTGTGGCACCGTATCAAAAAGTAGGTATTTAAGTTTTTTGTCAGTTTATTATTACGCGTTCTAAAAATAGCATTTTTAAAAATATTTAGAAACTTTTAGAACCGCCTACTCTTGTCCAGGTAATAGGTACATATCTATACAAACGTTAAGCAACATCGACATAACAATGATCCTGTCATGTTTAATTGGGTGATAGATACATTATTAATTTCTTATTAAAACAGAACATTATTTTCGGCTTATATTTAACAGTTATTTTTAACAGAACTAAATTAATTATTGACCATCAACCGAGAGAATTTCAAACAATGTGACTGTATAGTTGACTATTTCTCATTGTTATGTTTTCGCCTTTTGAAACTGAGATTTAAGTTTGTCAGTTTCAAAATCAATTTTTGGCCGATTTTTAATAAAATGAGACAAAAAACCTGAAATTCAAATTACAATCAACCCTCGTATTTTTTCAACATCGAGAATTCACATTTTTGGCGCCCAACAGTGTGGATCTGCATGGCTTAAAGTATTAATAAATATAGTAATAATAAATATAGTACTTTTAATTAATTATGTGATATTAATGTCAATTTTACTCATTAAAAAGAGCTACAAAACGTGATTATATACTGTATGATTTTCAAATTATTAAATTTTTCATTGACATGGGCAATAATCATTCGTAAATACACTCACATTTATTATTTTATTGGGAGCCATATAAGTCACTCAACCGTAATAAACAATGAACACCTTACATAATAGTGAGTATTCAAAATACGTGGTTTTTCTTAATTAAAAAGCAGTTTTTATGAGGAAACACCCGAAATGTTACTAGAAGCGTGACAAGCGACATTTGTTGCTTCAAACTCACTTTCATCGTGACAATTTTTTAATTAGTTTTTTACAGATATATCGTTTCACCTTATTTTGATTTGCCTTAGTTTTTATTTGATAGAGAAAGTTCGATATTTCATATGATTGAAGAATAAACTGATACATTTATTCGCAATATGGGTAATCGAAGAATATTACAATCGTCGGTAACGCAGTCATCGTAATAAATGTGGTTACGATGTGATATGAAATCATCTGAAGCAATTTCGCACTTCAGTAATTGACGATACGTTAATTTAATTCGATCTTGATCTTTATCGTATCTAACTTGGTCAATTTTGCATTGCAACAAAATGTTGTAAGTCGTAAATAATATCCTCAAAACTTTCCTTTAATCTAAAAGTAGCGTCATTTGCCTTTAAAATGGCATTGCTATATAATACACCTTGAGTGTACTAAATAAAAACTTAAAGAACACCGATAGTCCAATATATCCGGCTAGGATTTTATCAGCTATTTCTCATTCCCTATCTTTTGTTCACATAGATTGTGCTGCATTGTATACGCAATACCGCCAATAAAACTAACAAATACCCCACGTAAATCACAGTCATTTACAAGACAATAGACGATTGGCATGTTTGAATAAAACAATGTCGTTTATAAGGGTTTTTATCAGTCACGAGATACGATGATCCTTGAAAAGTTATTTATCTTGGGAAAATTACCGATTTCGCGGTTTTTATGTTTGTTTTGCCTAATTTTTTTAATGCCTTTAATTTTAATATTTATTAATTCTTTAAACAAATACAAATACCGGAAACGGCGAAATTTTGTATCTGTTTTAAAATTGTTTTCGTAAAACCAGTTTTATTCCTCCTAATATTGTTTGCTTAAGTTTTCTGCAGTTAATTAATATTATTTTCCGACTTATTTTCGTCTCATTGTTTTGGGTAATTTCTACATATAATACATCAAGTTAAAATCATCCCTGTCTTTAGCAAAGGATAAATAAAGCGCCAATAATAAACGAAATAAAAACAAAAATTTTCTATATCAATCTATAAATCAATCTTAAAACTCGAAATAAATAATTACTTTGATTTCAAAGGCAAATAGGACGAAGTTTTTCATTTTTAAAATACATGAATTTATTAACATTTAAGGCGCCCTCTATTTATTTATTTTAAAATTAATCACGTTTCCACATTTAACTTCTATAATCTTACGTCAACATTTAATTTTTAATTAGATTTTAAAGCGTGCAATTTGGCTCTTTTTAACATTAGTATAGTAACCAACTAATATATGTTATTTAACTGTTAAATTAAGAATAAACGGTTTTTAAGCCACTTAGATTACACACTGTTGGGCGCCAAAAATGTTTAATTCTCGGTGCGATTGACAGTAAGGAAAATAATACGAGTTTAAGTTGTTATTTCAGTTTTAGATTCTATTTGGCATATTTTACTATTGGAAATCACCTTGCAATTGATTTTTAATTTTTTTTAACTAATAATCTTGTAACGCTCCAACTGTCTGGAAAAACTGGATTTCTGGCAGAAATTTTGTGTTTGTTTTAAATTTTTTTTAATAAAACCACTTTTTTTCCCGATCGTCTTTCCTTTATTAAAAATGACCAATTGTCTAATTCCCATGAATGATTACATGAAAAAAACACTACAAATGATTTTTTTTTAATTATTATATTTCCTGTTAATTTTATAATAAATTTAATGAATACATATAAAAAACATTAATTTATTAAGAAAATGCTTAAAAAAAGAGACTCATGTTAAGACCAACTATGTATAAGACAATAATGGATACAAGCAATGAAGTTCTGGTCTATTTTATAGCAATTTTAAATTCGTATATATCGTTACCTTGGAAGATCCTTAAGGTTTGCAAGAAATTTAATAAAAACTACAGGACCGTATTGAAAAAGTGACATTGATGATGGGCTGTAAAATCGGAAACGTCGTATTCTAAATTTAATAAATTTTACTTTTTTCATTATTTATTTCGTTTTTTTTGTCTAATCTTTAAATCAGGTTAAATTTTTTTTACATGGTAGGTCTATGTTCTCAGCAAAAGACAAAATAAAGTGACAATATCAATAATTGTTATTAGAAAATAAATAATTAATATATATAGGTAATAAGATTGACATAATTATTATAAATTTCAGTTTAGATGGGAAAGGCACATTAACAACATAGCATTCAATTAATGACAATTAGGTAATTAATTTTCAGTAGAAAAAACTGCAGTTAAGAAAAATTTAAATTCACACTGTTGGGCGCCAAAAAATACGAAAGAAAGCACCATTATAAGCAGTTTATAATGTTTTGTAGCTCATTTTAATGAGTGAAAATTACGTTATCATCAAATATTTAATTAAAAAAATAATATTTCTCAATTTACAATATTATTCTATATAAAGTTATTAAATAATGTTCATATTAAAAATAAAACGTTTTTAAACCACTCAGATCACACAGTGTTGGGCGCCAAAAATGCTAAGTTTTAGGTGCAATTGACATTATTAGTTTTTTTTTATAAAAGGTAAAAAACACGAAATCTACAGCATCACAAATATTTGTGATAGATTTCGTGTTTTTTACCTTTTATAAAAGTGTATGACCAGCATCTTTGGGATAATGGATGAATTTTTCGAATTATTAGTTTTTTTGATTTTGATAGCTAACTACTGATTTTAATTGTTATCCTTTAATTTCATGTAGTTGAACCACAAAATTTTAATCTAAGTTACAGGTAGTCGAGAGTTTAGTTTTATTAATCATTATGATTAAGTAATTTCATTACATATTATAGTGCGTTTTTTCCTTCTAATAAGTTTAATTTTTATATTTATCTAGAAAATAATTTTTTTTTTAATTTCATCCTGTGAAATGGAATTATTTGCTAACTTCCCCTGAAATAATTAATTTTTTCCTTAATTAATTAATTTAAAATCAAATACATAAAGCTTTTATTACCACCTCAATACATATAAAATAATATTTTTTTTGTCTTACACAAGAATATTTATAAATATTAGGGGTAATGCGGACTGAACAGCGATTATATGAAACTGATAACAGAAACGAACTAGAAAGCGCGTATGTGCGTATATACTAAATAAATACTGAGCAGTTTTTTTTTATTTTGAAGTAATAAAAAATAGGTATATGAAGCCTATAATTAATTTACCCTCCAGTCCAAGGCTTTTCTAGAAAACATTTTTGTTATTTTTTCCTAACTGCTATATTAATTTATCGTTTCAAGATTTTAACTAAAACTTTTGCTATGAACAATTTAGCCTTTTCTCCTGACGATTAAATTATTTAATTTTATTAAGAACTGTAATAGGTCCAACATTTAGAATATTTTTTTAATTTCTTACTGGCAGTTGAATTAATTTATAATTTTCCCAGTTAACTAGGTTTTTTATTAATTAATTTATCTTTCCAGGCCAAGACGTTTTTAGAAAAATATGTTTACCCTTTTATTTGGCTACTGAATTACTCAATTTTTATCAATAAATTAGGGTAATTTTTTAATTTTTACAGAAAATTGGATTTTTTTATCTTGTCTTAGTTAATTTCTAATTTTTCCTCGATTAATTAATTTGTCCTTTCAGGTTTTTAATGGGAAGCCAAGGCTTTTCATCCTGTCTGTTAAATTAATTTCTAACATCTGCTGATTTCATTAAATTTTGCCATGATTATGTGATTTATCCTTTCATGGATTTAATGGAAAGTACAAGCTTTTCTAGCAAAAATTTTCTTTTATTCCTTTATTAAATTTATTAAGAATTTAGGATAATTTTCTTAGTTTGTCAAAACTTGTTGAACACTTTTTTGAATTTTTTCCTAGCAGTTGAATTAATGCCCAACTTTTCTGAATTAATCAAATTTTTTATTGATAACTTAATTTTCCTGTCTAGTCACCGAAAAATATTTGCTCTTTTTTCCTGATAATTTTCTTAAATTTTTCGAGAAAAACCAGAATATTTTCTTGAATTTCAACTTGATCGTTACCCTACTTTCTAAGTTTGTCTTAATTAATTTATTTTTTCAGGATTTGAATTAAAAAACCCTAATTAAAAAGGAGCCTCTTTTCCTTGCTGAGGATTAAACTAATTTTTAAAATAATTTAGGGTAATTTTTTAACTTTTACAGAAAATTGGATTTTTTTTTGTGTTACAGTTGAATTAATTTCTAATGTTTCCTAAGTAAATTACATTTTTCTTCGATTTCCTCTAGCAAAAATTATACTATATTTTTCCATTTAATTAGGGTAATTTTCTAATTTGTTTAGACAAGTGAGGTATTTTTGTTTAATTTCTTCCTGGCAATTGAACGAATTTCTAATTTTCCTAAATTAATTAAATATTTTCTTGACTAATTAATTTATTTTTCCAGAAAAATATTTGCATCTTTGCTTTTTTTTTCGATATAGTCGGAATTTTTTTTTATTCAAACCTAGCCGTTGAATTAATTTTTGAGTAAGTGTCGATTAATTAACTTTTCATAGATCTTTAATAGGAGGTGAACACTCTTTAAGGAAATATTTTCCCTTTCTTCCTGTCTACTAAATTTATTTAATTAAATTAAAATTATCAGGAACTTACCATAGGAATATTTTTTGAATTTTTTCTTGAGAGTTTATTTAATTTCTTGTTGTTTTCTACGTTATGTAAACTACGTTTTTCTTGTCCGAGCTTTTAATAGAAAGCTAATACATATAATTTTTTACTGCTAAATTTATTAATTTTTCCAATATTAATGAACATATTCCAGGCAGTTGAACCATCAGTTTTTCTTTAATTTCAAATAGCTAACTGTAAATTATTCCAGTGGTTAATTACTCAGTTGAATCCATTCAGTTTAAATTTTAATTCTATATAGTTGTGGAATAATGTTTATTATTGCAAGTAGTAGTAAACTCTAAATATTTCCAGTTAAACCACACATTCAGTTTTTAATTTCAGGTAGTCAAGTTAATTAATTGAATAATTCTAGGGAGTTGAGGTATTTTTACAGGTTTTTTGTCAAATTGCAAGCAATTACACCAGAAATATACAATATGCTATGTTTTCTGTGAAACCTTTGTATAAAGATTACCAAATAAGCAAATAAATAAATTAAATTCAAATTACTATACCAGGCAGTTAAGTTATTAGTGCTACTATTTTTTTATTGTTTCATTACTTTCAAGCATTGTATCGATATTTAGGTAAGGTATGGATCGATTGTGCCAAAAAGGGTCAAAGGTACATTAATTATATCATATTAATTTATTAATTACAAAAAGCTAATTAATTTTCAGTAGAAAAAATTGAAGTTTAAGTCCAAATTGTTGGGCACTAAGGAATACGAAAAAAAATATTTTTTACATCATTGTAACCAATTTACAATAATGTTTTGTAGCTTATTTTAAGGAATAAAAATGATGTTATTAATACATAATTAATTAAAAGTATAAAATTTAAATGAAATCGTCTATACTTTCAGAGAGACTTTGATATAACCATATCAAAAGGGAAAACAAATATTGAGAAACAGCATTTTTAGCGCCCAACAGTGTGGATGTAAATGGCAAAGAAGACTTTTTTTTGTAATAATTTTAATGTAAGAAAAAAGGCATTTGGACCCACACTGTTGGGCGCCAAAAATGCTGAATTCTCGACAATTTATTTAAATTTCAGTTTCTATTTCAGAACCATGAAATTAGGTATTAATTAAGGTAATTAAAAGCTTAATTTCATAAATGATGATAATTGAGTAGTTTCATTATTCCAGGCAGTTGAGCCATGATTTTTTTTTAATTCGATTAGTTAACTACAAATAATGTTTCTTTTCAAATATTATATTTGCTGTTAATTTTATAATAAATTTAATGAATAAATATAAAAAACATTAATTTATTAGGAAAATACTTAAAAAAGACCAACTCATGTTAAGACCAACTATGTATAAGATAAAAAAGGACACAAGCAATGAAGTTTTGGTCTATTTTATATGCAATTTTAAATTCGTATACATCGTTAAAGTTTGCAAGAAATTTAATAAAAACTACAGGACCGTATTGAAAAAGTGACATTGATGATGGGCTGTAAAATCGGAAACGTCGTATTCTAAATTTAATAAATTTTACTTTTTTCATTATTTATTTCGTTTTTTTTTGTCTAATCTTTAAATCAGGTTAAATTTTTTTTACATGGTAGGTCTATGTTCTCAGCAAAAGACAAAATAAAGTGACAATATCAATAATTGTTATTAAAAAATAAATAATTAATATATATAGGTAATAAGATTGACATAATTATTATAAATTTCAGTTTAGATGGGAAAGGCACATTAACAACATAGCATTCAATTAATGACAATTAGGTAATTCATTTTCAGTAGAAAAAAGTGAAGTAAAGAATTAATTTAAATTCACACTGTTGGGCACCAAAAAATACGACAGAAAGCATCATTATAAGCACTTATAATGGTTTGTAGCTCATTTTAATGAGTAAAAATGACGTTATCATCACATATTTAATAAAAAAAAAAATATTTCTCAATTTACAATATTAATCTATATAAAGTTATTAAATAATGTTCATATTAAAAAAAAAACGTTTTAAAACCACTTAATACACTGTTGGGCGCCAAAAATGTTAAATTGTCGGTGCGATTGACATTAATAGTTTTCTTTGATTTTAGATGTAGTTCAGCCACAAAATTTTAATCTTGGTTACAGGTAGTCGAGAGTTTAATTTTATTAATGATGATAATTAAGTAATTTCATTCTTCCAGGTAGTTAAACCATTAATTTTACTTTAACATCAAATAGTTAGCTATGAATTTCTTTAGTAGGTCGGTAACTTGAATCAGTTGAATCAATTCAATTTAAACTTTAATTCAAGGTAGTTGTGCGGTAATTTTTTTATTGCATGAGGTAAACTATAAATATTTATAGTTAAAGCACACATTTAGTTTTTAATTTTAGGTAGTCAAGTTAATTAATTATATAATTTCAGGTATTTTTATAGTTTTATTGTCAAATTTCAAGCAATTACACCAGAAATATACAATATGCTATGTTTTCTGTGAAACCTTTATATAAAGATTATCATATAGGCAAATTAATTAATTAAATTCAAATTACTATTCCAGGCAGTTGAGTTATTAGTGCTATTGATACTCAACTACTATTTTTTTAATGTTTCATTACTTTCAAGCATTGGATCGATTCGTAGGTAAGGTTTGGATCGATTGAGCCAAAAAGGGCAAAAGGTACATTAAACAATCATATTAGTTCAATAATTACAAAAACCTAAATAACTTTAAGTAAAAAAAATTGAAGTTTAAGTTTACACTGTTGGGCACCAAGAAATACGAAAAAAAGTAATTTTTGCATCATTATAACCAGTTTACAATAATGTTTTATAGCTCATTTTAAGGCAAAAAAATGACGTTAATAATAAATAATTAATTAAAAGTATAACATTGAAATAAAATCGTCCATACGTCAAAGAGACTTTGATATAACCGTATCATAATATTGAGAAGCAGCATTTTTGGCGCCCAACAGTGTGGATGTAAATGACAAAGAAAACTTGTTTCTTAAAACAACACACATTTAACCACACTCAAGTATGTGTGTATAATGTGAGCCAGTTAGTCATGTTTCAATATTGTTAAGGTCTGATGATACTCTTAGGAGCGAAACACGTATCATCATTTTAAGTATGGTTAATTATTAAAATTTTTAAGACCGAGACTTTAAGTTGTTCTGTTATATTGTTAAATTTAGGAAAAAAAAGGCATTTAGACCCACACTGTTGGGCGCCAAAAATGTTGTTTTTTTTAACCTAAATTGATTGTTTTCTGTGATTGTTTTGAGACCCTTTTTTGCCACCATATAACACATTTTTTTCTTAAAAAGCCACATAATTTTTTTTTGCTAATAACTCGTTTGATAATCACATAAAAACCATCAAGGCCGAACCACATAATATGACACAACCAACCTTCAAAGAAAGTTCTACTCCTTTCAGAACCACCTCTTTTGGCTCAATTTACATCAGGTAAACAATAAATTTTTACCGATTCTTAAGGACCTTTCTATGAACGTAAAAAATGAAGTGTACGTATATCGCTATAAATTATATGGGGATTTCCTGCTCGGCTGCACTCCGTTCTTTGCGGTGATAGTGTCCGGTTTTATCTTAACTTTCTTCAGGTTTCTTTGCTGCTGAACAATGAAAGGGATCGTGGTGCTGATCGTAAGTGCGTTTGTTTATAGTGCCATTAAGGATTAAGGATTTTTTTGGTTCAATATATTGGTAAGGAAGATGATTTTAAACCATTTTTGCCTTAAATAAATATCAAAAAATTACAATATAGTCAAATAAGTGGTAGATGGTAAAATGGTTTAGATAATCTTACTTGCCTAATTAAAAGTGATTTTTTTTATGTAAAATAGAACGTGATCTCAAAATTTCATAGTAGAAGAAACATTCCCTTATTGGTGAAACATAAATTCAAATAACATCAAGACAACTATATTCTATATGTGCAAGAAGATTTGTCTTTAAGGTATTCCAGGATAGTTCATTTTGTTTTATTCTAAAATTCCTTATTAATATACACTATAATATGACAAAAAATAATTATCCTAGAAAGAAAGAACATTCCTAGGACGTTTCTTAAGTGCCTTATTTTGGAAGTAATTCCTAGGATTATTTAAGGATAGTCACAGTATAGTCTTAACACGTCCCTGAAATATTTGGAATATTTTTCAAGGATTTAAGTGTTTAAGTAAGAAATTAAAATTTATAATTAAATTAAAAGGAAAAAATTATTAAATTTAAATATTGTTCAAGTTTATTAAGAAACCAATGAAAATTTAATAAGAATATAATACTTTAATTTAATATTGAGTATATTAGAGGCCAATGGCATATTAACGATAGTCAATGGTCAGTCAGAAAAATCAAACTAAAAAGTGCATAGAAGTCCAATAATTAATTTAGTCCAATTTAAAAAAATTGAAATTACGAGCAAGTTACTTTAAATTTCTTGTAATTATTATATAAAGATTTACAATTAACAGAAAAAAAGCATAAGTAAATTAGACCTCTCTTTAATTTTTATTCCAAAAGTGGTTCAAAAATTATTTTAGTTCAACTTTAAAAATTCATAAAAAAATCAAATTAAGAGAAATTTACTTGAAACTTCTTGTAGTTCTAGGAAGATCTGTTGTTAATCGACAGGAGAAAACGGTAAGTAAATTGGTTTTCAATTTTTGGAATTAATATTTTTTTTCCAAAAAGAGTCCAAAAAATATCTTAGTCCAGATTTAAAAATTCATCAAAAATTCAAATCACGAGTAATTTACCTAAAACTTCTTGGAAATATAAAACGATCTATTGGTAATCGACATTAGAAGGCTATAAGTAAATTGGCTTTTTGTTTTTCGAATTATTAATTTTTTTCCAAAAGTAGCTCAAAAAAAATTAATTTAATTTTAAAAATTCATAAGAAATACAAATCATGAGCAATTTACTTAAAATTTTTTGAAATTATAAATAAATTTCAACAACAAAATAAGTAATCAGCAGAAAAAGACCAAAAGTAAATTAGTCTTCTGTTCTTAGAGTGAAAAATATTTTTTTCTAAATATGATCTAAATATCATTTTAGCCCAATTTTAAAAATTCATAAAAAATCAAATCAAGAGCAATTTACTTGAAACTTCTTGTAATTATTAGGAGATCTACAAGCAAGCAACAGAAAATAACCATAAGTAAGTTGGCCTTCTCTTTATAGTGTTATTAATTTTTATTCCAAAAGTGGTTCAAAAATTATTTTAGTCCAACTTTAAAAATTCATAAAAAAATCAAATCAAGAGCAATTTACTTGGAACTTTTTGTAATTATTAAGAGATCTACAAGCAAGTAACAGAAAAAGACTATAAGTAAGTTGGTCTTCTCTTTATAGAGTTATTAATTTTTATTCCAAAAGTGGTTCAAAAATTATTTTAGTCCAACTTTAAAAATTCATAAAAAAATCAAATTAAGAGCAATTTACTTAGAACTTCTTATAGTTATTAAGAGATCTACAAACAAGCAACGGAAAAGGACCATAAGTAAGTTGGTCTTCTCTTTATAGAGTTATTCAGTTTTATTCCTAAAGTGGTTCAGAAATTATTTTAGTCCAACTTTAAAAATTCATAAAAAAATCAAATTAAGAGCAATTTACTTGGAACTTCTTATAATTATTAAGAGATCTACAAACAAGGAACGGAAAAGGACCATAAGTAAGTTGGTCTTCTCTTTATAGAGTTATTCATTTTTATTCCAAAAGTGGTTCAAAAATTATTTAAAAAAATTTAGAAATTCATACAAAATTCAAATCAAGAGCAGTTTACTTCAAACTTTTTGAAGATTTAAAAAACTTTATGGGCAATCGATAGGAGAAAATTGTAAGTAAACTGGTCGTCTACTTTTTGAGTTATTTTTTTTCGAAAAATAGTCCAAAATTATTTTAGTCTACCTTTAAAAAAAAATCGTAAAAAATTCATATCAAGAGAAATTGACTCGAAGCCTTTAAAGTTATAACAAGATCTATTAGCAATTCACAGAAAAAAATTATAAGTAAATTGGTCTTTTGCTTTTACTACTATTTTTTTTTTTTAAATAATATAAAATTTATTTTACTCCAACTTTAAAAATTCATAAAATATTTATATCAAGAGTAATTTACTTAAATTTTTTTCCATATATCACAAAATCTATTGCTAATAGGTAAAAGAAGATTATAAGTTAATTGGTTCATTATTTTTTAAGTTATGATTTTTTTTTCTAAAAAAAGTTCTAAAATTATGTTAGTTCAACTTTAAAAAATCATCAAAAATTGAAATCACGAGTAATTTACCTAAAACTTATTGGAAATATAAAACGGTCTATTGGTAATTGACAATAGAAGGTTATAAGTAAATTGGTTTCCTGTTTTTAGAGTTATTATTTTTTTTTCCAAAAGTAGCTCAAAAAAAATTAATTTAATTTTAGAAATTCATAAGAAATACAAATCATGAGCAATTTACTTAAAATTTTTTGTAATTATAAATAAATTTCAACAACAAGTTAAGTAATCAGCAGAAAAAGACCAAAAGTAAATTAGTCTTCTGTTTTTAGAGTGAAAAATATTTTTTTCTAAATATGATCCAAATATTATTTTAGCCCAATTTTAAAAAATCATAAAAAAATCAAATCAAGAGAAATTTACTTGAAACTTCTTGTAATTATTAAGAGATCTACAAGCAAGCAACGGAAAAGGACCATAAGTAAGTTGGTCTTCTCTTTACAGAGTTATTAATTTTTATTCCAAAAGTGGTTCAAAAATTATTTTAGTCCAACTTTAAAAATTCATAAAAAAATCAAATTAAGAGCAATTTACTTGAAACTTCTTATAATTATTAAGAGATCTACATACAAGCAACGGAAAAGGACCATAAGTAAGTTGGTCTTCTCTTTATAGAGTTATTAATTTTTATTCCAAAAGTGGTTCAAAAATTATTTAAAAAAATTTAGAAATTCATACAAAATTCAAATCAAGAGCAGTTTACTTCAAACTTTTTGGAGTTATAAAAAATCTATTGGCAATTGATAGGAGGAAACCGTAAGTAAATTGGTCGTTTGCTTTTTGAGTTTTTTTTTCAGAAATAGTCCAAAATTATTTTAGTCTACTTTTAAAAAATCATAAAAAATTCATATCAAGAGCAATTTACTCACAACTTTTTCTAGTTATAACAAGATCTATTGAAAATCGACAGGAGAAAGCCATTAGTAAATTGTCTTTTTGTTTAAGTTAGTAATTTTTTTCTAAAAAAAGTTCAAAAATGTTTGTAGGCCAACTTTAAAAAATCATAATAAAATTAAATCAAGAGCAATTCACTTAAAGCCTCTTGTAAGTATTAACAGATGTACCAGCAAACAACGGAAAAAGACTATAAGTTTGTTGATTTTCTCTTTGTCGAGTTATTAATTTTTTTCCAAAAATGGTCTAAAAATGATCTTAGTCCATATTTAAAAATTCATAAAAAATTTATATCAAGAGCAATTTACTTAAATTTTTTTCCATATATTACAGAATCTATTGCTAATAGATAAAAGAAGATTGTAAGTTAATTGGTTCATTATTTTTTAAGGTATGATTTTTTTTCTAAAAAAAGTTCTAATAATATTTTAGTCCAACTTTAAAAAATTCATAAAAAATTCAAATCAAGGGCAGTTTACTTAAAACTTCTTGTGATTATAAAAAGATATATAGTCAATCAACAAAAGAAGACCGTAAGTAAATTGGTTTTCTCTTTGTAGAGTTATTAATTTTTTTCCAAAAATGGTCCAAAAATTATTTTAGCCCAAATTAAAAAAAAAAATCATAAAAAATTCAAACCAAGAGCAATTAACTAAAAACTTATTGAAATTATAAAAATATTTATTGGTAATTGACTGGAGAAAACCATAAGTAAATTGGCTTTCTGTTTTTAGAGTTATGATTTTTTTTTCAAAAACAGTTCAAAAATGTGTTATGTTCTTCGATAACAAAAAAATGGTAAATTGTCATTTTTTTTTGACACTTCGGAAATTATTTGCATTCCGGCAACGCTGTATAACCTAAATCTTGTGGGTGCCAACTTAATTCTGCTCGCATCAAATAATCAACATCAGTGGTCATATTATCGACGTTGCCAATTGCACTCCAGGAATTTTTGCTCATATTTATATTAAAGCTAAACAATGTTGCTGCAAAACACGTCTTATTCTAAAAGTCTAATTTCTATACACTAAAATTTAGTAACTTCCCGCTTTTTGTGCGACCGATGGCAACGTCGCAATGGTTTAATCAATAATTTAGTCAAGAATCATTGTTTACTTAATGAGTGCAATGTTGTCAAACTGAACTAATTGGAATTGATTTAAGGAAAATGCGACTTTTGTAAACAAGATTTGAAAGGTCATGAGAGTTCAATTAAAGGCACTCAGTATGTGTTCTCTCCGATTTCGCTATACTTAAACGTAAAATTTACGATAATTTCCAGATAACGTTATCCATGCTCATTGGATTGGCAAACACCGAAGCGGGTTCTAAAGACGAACATCCGAAACCGACATACAACATGGCAAACTCCATAGGATCAACTCCCAAACCGGATTTATTGAGTTACCAACAAATCACTCAACAGTTCGGCAACAAGTATCAACCTCAACAATTATTGTTTCAACAATACCAAAATGATCCTAGGACGCAACAGCTCCAACAGTCTTTGCCCTACAATCATCATCAACATCAGGAGGTACATTTTTAGATTAAATATTAGATTAAATTAATTGAAATTAAATTGTTTGTCAATTTATAGCCAATGAAAAAGCCGTTTCATCAACAGCCAACCCCCGTAGCAATGGTTATCATCGCCCAACCAGCCTACATCCCGGCAAGCGTGCTTCAAAATGGCAACGTTGCTCAGCAGCTGATTCAGTACTTTCAAGGAGGAAACACTCAAGCAAGGTACGTTCAACTAGTTATTGCAAGTTAATACATTGAGCTTCGCACTCAAGACCTTTAGTTGTCCGGGGTGTATATTAAACATGCATGTAAATATTGATTTAGTATAAGTATCTTGATTCGCAAAAGATTCTGCGCATGCCTCTTTCATACCACGACGTCATAGGAGATTGTACAGTAAAAAAAGAGCATAAATATGGAAACTGCATGGTCCGAAAACCTATTTAGGGCCTTCAGATTTAAGTGTCTTACTGCCATCTGCATTACATCATCAGACATTGTGGTGTCATCAGCAAGGATCGTGATTTAATCTTATCAATTGGCTTATCAGCTGAAGACTTTCTGGATTTAATACCTATTTAGGGTTTGATGGTATGAGCTGTTTACTGATCTAGGAAATGTATAAACATTTATTTGCTTAGTAAGAGATTATGAGATACATAGTCAAAGGCCTTGACTAAATCACAAAACATGGTAGTATTGTGTTGAAGCAGAAGTCCGAGTGTCAAAGTTTTATCTTGGATAAATGTGGATTTTCGACTAATCAACTATTTCTTTCCCTCTCTCTATGGTTGTTTATTAGCTTCTTCTTTTTATATTTTTTCTGCTTGTATGTGTATAAAATTAATTAAAAAGCGACTTCGAATGCTCGGCAGAAATAAAATATTTAATGGCTTTAAGTGTCTAAAATTAATTTAAAAATTACGTGGAAGCCTGTGAAAAAAATAAAAATTGCTTCAATTGCTTAGATTTCAGATAAAATGACTTCAAATACCTGAAAGAAATGAAAATTGAATGGCCTTAGTGTGTCGGATTTTTATTCAGTTACTTTAACTGCTTAAAATTTAAATAAAATGACTTTGAATGCACCAGAAAATTGATAAATTTAATGGCTTTAGGTGTCTGCAATTATTTAAAAAACGACTTCAAATGCCTGTGAAAAAAATAAGAATTTTGTAGCTTTAAGTGTCTAGAATTATTTAAAGACGACGTGGAATGCCTGTGAAAAACTAAAAAATTGCTTAAACTGTTTAAAATTCAAAGAAGAGGACTTTAAATACCTGGTAAAAATGAAAAATTTAACATCCTTTTAAATTGCTTTAACCACTTAAAGTTCGGACAAAATGACTTCAAATGCTTAAGAGAAATGAAAAAATTAATAGCTTTAAGTGTTTGAATTTTTTTTTTCAATAGCTTCAACTGCCTAAAATTAAAAGAAAATCACATCAAATGCCTAAAAACCTGATAAATCTAATGACTTTAACTGTCTGAAATTAATTTAAAAAATACCCTGGAATGCCTGTGAGAAAATTAGAAAATTGCTTCAATTGCTTAGATTTAAGATGAACTGACTTTAAAATACCTGAAAGAAATAAAAATTGAGTGGCTTTAATATGTATGATTTTTAGTCAATTACTTTAACTGCTTAGAATTTAAAGAAAACGACTTTGAATGCATCAAAAACTAATAAATTTAATGGCTTTAAATGTCTAAAATTATTTAAAAAACGACGTCAAATGCCTGTAAAAAATGAAAAAATTGCTTTAACTATTTAAAATTCAAATAAAATGACTTCAAATGCTTAAAAGAAATAAAAGATCTAATGGCTTTAAGTGTCTGAAGTTAACTTAATTATAACTTGTAAGTCTGTGAGAAAAACAAGAAATTGCTTTAATTGCTTAGATTTCAGGTGAAATGACTTTAAAATACCTGAAAGAAATGAAAATTAAATGGCCTTAGTGTGTCTGACTTTAATTCAATTACTTTAATTGTTTAGAATTTAAAGTGACTTTAAATGCATGAAAAAACTGATAAATTTAATGGCTTTAAGTGTCTAAAATTATTTAAAAATCAACTTCAAATGCCTGTAAAAAAATAAGAATTTTGTAGCTTTAAGTGTCTAAAATTAATTAAAGACGTAAAATGCCTGTAAAAAACTAAGAAATTGCTTTAACTGTTTAAAATTCAAAGAAGATGACTTCAAGTGCCTAGTAAATATGAAAAATGTAACAGCTTTAGGTGCCTGAAATTTATTTTTAAATTGCTTTAACTATGTAGAATTAAAAGAAAATGACTTCAAATGTCTGAAAAAACTGATAAATCTAAAGGCTCTAAGGGCCTTAAATTAACAGAAATAAAGACTTGAAATGCCTGGAAAAAATGAGAAATTGCTTTAACCACTTAGAGTTAGGACAAAATTACTTTAAATGCTTGAAAGAAATAAAAAATTTAATGGCTTTAAGTGTCTGATTTTTTTTTCAATAGCTTTAATTGCCTAAAATTAAAAGAAAATGACTTCAAATGCTTGAAACATTGATAAATCTAATGGCTTTAAGTGTCTGAAGTTAATTCAATTATGACTTGGAATGCCTGTGAGAAAATAAGAAATTGCTTCAACTGCATAGAGTTTAGAGAAAACGTTTTCAAATGCTTGGAAGAAATGAAAAATTTAATGGCTTTAAGTGTCTAAAATTCATTAAAAAATCAATATTGGAGTGCCTGGGAAAAATAATAAATTGCTTTAACCACTCAGAATTAGGACAAAATTACTTCAAATGCTTGAAAGAAAGGAAAAATTTAATAGCTTTAGGTGTCTGATTTTTGTTTTCAATAGCTTCAACTGCCTAAAATTGAAAGAAAATTACTTCAAATGCCTGGAAAACTGATAAATATAATGACTTTAACTGTCTGAAATTAATAAGAAAATACCTTGAAATGCCTGTGAGAAAATAGGAAATTGCTTCAACTGCATAGAGTTAAGAAAAACAATTCGAATGCCTGGTTTTTTAATTACTCTAACCATGTAGAACTAAAAGAAAATGACTTCGAATGCCTGAAAAAACTGATGAATTTAAAGGCTTTTGAAATTGCATTAATGACTCAGAGTTCGGAGAAAATGACTTTAAATGCTTAAAAAAAAATTAAAAATTTAATTTTAGCCTAGAATTAAAAGAAATCAATTGCCTAGAATTAAAAGAAAATGACTTTATAAATTAAAAAAAAAATACATCGAATGCTTGAAAAAACTGATAAGTCTAATGGCCTTAAGTGTTTAAAATTAATTAGAAAACCGCCTAGAATGTTTGTCAAAGTAACCTAAATTCAACCGCCTGGAATTTTAGAAAAAATTAATGACTGTAAGTGTCCGTCTTTTTTTTAATTGCTTTAACTACTTAGAATTAAAAGAAAATAACTTCAAATACCTGAAAAAACTGATAAATCTAATGGCTTTAAGTGTCTGAAATTAAATTAAAATGCTTGTGAAAAAATGAGAAATTGCTTAGAGTCAAGACAAAACGACTTCGAATGCCTCAAAGAAATAAAAAAAATTAATGCCTTAAAGTGTTCGATTTTTTTTCTTAATTGGTTCAACTGCTTTGAATTAAAAGAAAATGACTTCGAATGCCTAAAAGAGCTGATAAATCTAATGGCTAGAAGTGTCTCAAATTAATTAAAAACCGGCCTGGAATGCCTTTAAAAAATAAGAAATTTCTTTGACTACTTAGAATTTAAAGAAAATAACTTCGAACGCCTGGAAGTAATTAAAAATTAAACGCCTTTAAATGTCTGGAAATACTGATATATCTAACAACTTTAAGATCTGAAATTATTTTAAAAAACCGACTTGGAATGCCTGTGAAAAACAAGAAATTGCTTTAACTACTTAGAGTTGAGAGAAAATGACTTCAAATATCTGGAAGAAATAAAAAACTAAATAGCTTTAAATGTCTGAATTTTCTTTCAATTGCTTGAAATTAATAGAAACTGACTTTAAATGCCTGAAAAAAACGATAAATCTAACGGCTTTAAAATCTGAAATTATTTTAATAAACGACTTGGAATGCTTGTGAAAAAAGCAAGAAATTGCTTTAACTGCTTAGAGTCGAGAGAAAATTACTTCAAATATCTGGAAGAAATAAAAAACTTAATAGCTTTAAATGTCTGAATTTCCTTTCAACTGCTTGGAATTGATTGAAACTGACTTTAAATGCCTAACAAAAACTGATGAATGTAAAGGCCTTAAGGATCTTAAATTAATAGAAATAAAGACTTGGAGTGCCTGGGAAAAATAAAAAATTGCTTTAACCACTCAGAGTTAGAACAAAATGACTTCAAATGCTTAAGAGAAATGAGAATTTTATTAGCTTTAAGTGTCTGAATTTTTTTTTGAACAGCTTCAACTGTCTAAAATTAAAATAAAATGACTTCAAATGTCTGGAAAACTGATAAATCTTATAGCTTTAAATGTCTAAAATTCATTGAAAATCGACTTGGAATGCTTGTGAAAAAAATGAGAAATTGCTTCAATTACTTATAGTTAAGAGAAAATGACTTGGAGTACTTGGAAGAAATTAAAAAATTAAATGGCTTTAAATGTCTAAAATTATTTTTAGCTACTTCAACTGCTTAGAAATTAGTGCTTGAAAAAACTGATAAATATAATGGCTTTAAGTATCTGAAATGAATTAAAAGCTGCCTGGAATGCCTGTAAAATAAAAAATGGTTTCAACCTATTCAGAGTTAGGAGAAAACGACGTCGAATGCATAGAAGAATATATTTATTGACTTTAAGTGTTTGAATGTTTTTTAAATTGCTTCAACTGCTTAAAATTAGGAAAAACGACCTAATTAAAACGACTTCGAATGCCTGAAATAAATTAAAAATCTAATGACTTTAAGGGTCTGAATTGTTTTGTCAACTGCTCAGAATTTTAAAAAAATGACTTCGAATGCATGAAGAAACTGATAAATCTAATTGCCTTAAGTATCTGAAATAAATTGAAAAACGACCTAGAATTCCTGTGAAAGATGAGAAATTGCTTCAACTTCTTAGAGTTTGGAGAAAATGACTTCGAATATCTGAAATAAAAATCTAAAGGCTTTAAGTGTCTAAAATTAGTTAAAAAACGACAGAAACACAACAAAGATGAATGTTATCAATATTTTTCAGTTGGTGTTCTTGATAGCAACAAGCTCGTTAGATTGATAATTATGATGATAGTAAATAAAGAGAACTAGCTACAAAGGACTGATTTAGATCGAATAGAGGGATATCTCAGGCTAACCTTCTAAGTCGAAACATTATGACCTCTGATGGTCGTTTTTTGGAAATCAATGACAGGATTTAGAGTCAGTAAAACAATACTTCCAAGACAATTATTGGCATTTCTTGATCAAGGAGAGTTTCTCGATAAGGAATTCTAAGCCAGAGTAAAATGCTAAAGATTTATGCTAAGATCCTTTGAATTGATTTTCAATCATCCCGAAAATCCACTAACTTTTATATTGTTAAGCTTAACTGCTATATACTGAGCTCTTAAGCTTACCTATGGAGTTTACCCTATTGCTTTAATACCACAGTGGGATGAAGTACCAGGATAACCCATATTTTATCAGTTTAAATACAGGAATCATCATTATTTAATTTTATTAGACAGGTGCGGTTATATTTCAATTAATTCGTATGCTATTTATCGCTTTATTCAATAATTAGTTTAAATTGACTGCCTATATCAATCAAACGAATTAGGCAAATAAGGTATGCTTGATACTTGACATCCATGCGGTTTAGCCAACCATTCGCTTCTGGTATTCTTATCGTTTTCGTCAATCTGTTCGGTGAATGTATTTTTTTTTATAAAAATACTAAATACTTAATTTAATAGCCATTATTTAAAATAATCGTTATTAAATGGGTTGTACGCATTTTTTAATAATGAACTATAATAATGTATCCGCATATAGAACTTTCTTCTTAAAGATCATTAATTTTCATTACGTTATGTCGGGTAATTTAGTTTCTCCAGATTTTGTTCTGGGTTTTGTTGTTCTAATGACTGGTCGTATTGATGGGCGATTTTTAATGGTTTCCGCCCAAAAATTTGGTATAAGTTTAGGGAATATTCGCGTATATGTAATTAGTGAATCATGGAAAACTGATAAATGTAAAAATGCTGAAAATTTTTTTTTAGTTAAATATAAATTACACTGGTGCACATTTGTTTTAGTGGTAGTTCTTGAGAAAATTGAATTGGAATACCAGTTAAAAGCTTCTAGAATTATTTCATTTCAAGTAGTTGACTCAGTATGAACGTTGATAACTCGAAAAAGGTTAATTTAAAAAGAATTTAATAATCTACAATATTTTTAGAGAAAACATTGCTAAATATAAAGCAATTTGTTTCATGGTGTTATCGTTGGTAGTTCTTGAGAAAATTGAATTGGAATGCTAGTGAGAAACTTCCAGGATTATTTCACTCAAAGTTTTTAGATATTACTAACCAAGGACAATTTCCGCCCAATTAAACTTTAAATTGCTGCATAATTTAACTGTGCATACCTAACATTGCATTATTTTTTTATTTAGAATATCAGTGTTAAAAAAATTATTTACCGCTTTTGTGTTTATTTTTTATTTAATTTTTTTTTTATTTTTTATTTAAGTACCGTCCACTATTTTCTTAAATATTTTTTATATTTAATTTGATAAAGTTTATAACAAAATTTTGAATTTATAGTTGTCATAAATCTATTTTACTAAGCATTTAATTCTTTTTAATTCCTAAAATATTTTATATAATTAATTTAATTTATTTTATACACATTTTATTTATTGTATATTTTTTATAATTTCTGCATCCTATTTATAAACATAAAACTAAAGATTTTTATTGTTTATATAAAGGTTTTTAAATTCTAGTTATTATCGGTTAAAATTAACTCAGACTTAATTTAACATAAAACTGGTGCATAATTTAATTGTACATGACCAGCATTTATTTACTTTTTGATTAAGCTTTTTATGGCATTAGCTAGGCAATTCATATTTTGTAGATTAATTGCCTAAAGTACTGTCTACTTTGTTTTATCCTTTTAGATTTAATCACTTAAAGCATATATAATATGGATCGAATCATTGAAATGATGCATAATTTAATTGGACATGAATGCTATTTATTTATTTTTTAAATTAATAATTACGTTAGCTACGCAGTTTAAATTTTGTGGAGTGACGTCCCAAAGTACTGTATTATTCCACTATAAAATTTTACTGTGGGTATATGAACGAAAGCAAAAGTAACATCTCTCGTTTGTTCCTAGTCATTGATACTTATAATTTCATTTCATAACCAGGTGAAAAAAACATTTTAGAATTTGAAATCATTCGAATATTCTTCAAAACAATGTTTCCAAAAATCCCAATCTTCTCATCATACAACTAACCTTCGATATATCCTTCATGGATCCTTTGGACAACTTTATTGATCCTCTTCAGCACTAAAATCCTTATATAAAAACGATTTTACTTATCCATCAATTTTTACCAGAAGAAAGGTACTGCTCCCATCACTTTCAATTAATCCCTCAAATAATCAATGCACATTTTTCAGAGCAAATCTCTAAAAAGGCTTCATATGAGTGTTCTTCTATACCCATTACACTCATTTTTTAAGACAGATGTTTATTGGATCATCGAGTATATTTATCTCTTTTGCTTTGTTTGTAAATAAGGAGGTAAATAATTTTTTCGCTATGCTTGTTCTTTTTCTTTTAGCAAGCTTAGACTTTGAAAATGTAAATTAATTAAGATGTTTCCTCATTGTAGGAACAACCCAATACCCTTTAACAGTTTCTATATTTCATTCCACCCACATTCAATAGTGAATTTTGTTCATCAGATTCAGGTCTACCTAGAGATTTTTTCTCATCTCTCCCCTGAAGATTTCGTGAAACATCAATGGACAAAAGGTATCATTGTAGTCTTATTATCGAAAATTAAGATTCAGTGTTAATTATTATTGTATGTGCCTCATAAGTCATGTCATTGAATCAAAATTCACTACTTACTAATAATGTTCAGTTTATTGCATTAGTGCACATTTTCATTATATTCAATTACAAATGCGCGGTTAATTAGCGAATTAATTACCCAGAACATTTAAGATGCATGGATTAGTTAAATGCCATCTGTTCTTTTGCATTTCTCCTTAATGATGAAAAATGTTATATATTATAGTTGACGAGGACAATTTGTAACAGCACTTTAATCTTAAATGACACGCGTTTTGATTTCGGAAGTAAAAGTTTGCTATTTAAGGAAATCGTTTAATTAGTTAATTGCTACTAGAACATAGTTGGTAAGAAACAATTTGTGCGTGCAATAATAATGACTCACGCAATTTTAAATTCGAGAGTAATCATTGTCGCACTTATGACCATCTAAGGGTCATTCTTTAAAGGCAAAATAATTGGAATCAAAATTGTAGCTCAGTAATATCGAACCTGAACTGGGTCGAGATTGTAATAATATTCAAGCCGAGTTATACTTTTCTTCTAATTATAATGCTATTAATGTTTATGATACTGATATTAATGAAGAAGATGATAATGAATGCCAATGAATTAAGAAAAAAATAAAAAATTAAAAATTAAAATTAAATTTTATGTTGTAAAGAAAATTGCTCTTTGTTTAACAATATTTTCGCTAAAAATTATATAAAATGTTAAAAATCCTTTAAATCAACCATTTCCGAATTATCAAAGTTCATAACCGAGTCAACTACTTGAAGTAAAATAATCCAAGGAGCATCTCACGTGCATTCCAAATCAATTTTCTCAAAAACTACCAATGATAACCTCTTGAAAAAAATTGCTCTTTATTTAGAAACATTTTCTCTAAAAATAATGTAAAATGTTAAAAATCTTTAAAATCAACCATTTTCGAGTTATTAAAGTTCATACCGAGTCAACTACTTGGAGTGAAATATTCCTGGGAGCATCTCACTTGCATTTCGAATCAATTTTCTCAAGAACTACTAGTGATAACGTCATGGAAAAAATTGCTCTTTATTCAGAAACATTTTCTCTAAAAATAATGTAAAATGTTAAAAATCTTTTAAATCAACCATTTCCGAGTTATAAAAGTTTATAACCGAGTCAACTACTTGGAGTGAAATATTCCTGGGAGCATCTCACTTGCATTTCAAATCAATTTTCCCAACTACTACCAATGATAACGCCATGGAAAATTCCGTTCAATGACGTCAAGGTTAATATAAAAGAGTTTCATGTAAACACTACTCATCATTAGTAGATTCTGATATAAATGTGGTTCAAAAGTTCCTGATTTCTTTAAAAAATGTAGGTTAGTAAAGGTAGATAATCAATTTAGCAAATGAAGGATGCACTCAATTCTTATAAAAATACAATGATTTTTTGCTGATACCTTAGAACAAAAATGGTCAAAGGTAATTTTCTTCTTCTTCCTCCTGTTTCTACTCTCTGTAGTCCTAACATTACGTTTTAAACTTGCAAAACAAATTTACAAATCAAAGTAATTTTTTAACTAAAAAATAAATAGTTGATAGTCGTATCCAATTAAATTATGCATCCATTTAATGCTAAGGTTCAATTTACTCTTGACTGTGAATATTTAAAAAGATGAAATGTCCATGTTATAGAGGTCTTAGTCTAATTTGCTCTCAACTGATAGACAGTAATTTAACGCATCATTGCATACAATTTTAATTATGTAGCTAACGTAACTAGAAATTTAAAAAATAAACAAAAAATATTCATGTCCAATTAAATTATGCAATAATTTAGTGCTTAAGTGTGTCTTACTTTTGACAAATGAGACGTAAAAATATGAATCTTTTAATATAAATAGGCCGTACTTTAGGCTATTGCTCCACAAAATATTAACTGTCGAGTCAATATAATTCCTGATTTTAAGAAGAAATAATAAATAGTGATAGGCATAGAAACAAATAATTCTCATAAGCTCATTAATTCACACTTGTTTATTTAACGTAAATATCAATTTAAAAATGAATAAATAATATGCATGGTCGATCAAATTATGCATCAATTCATCCTTAGGTCCTTAACTGGTAAGACCTAAAAAAAAGAAACTTTTGGGAGACATAGGCAGTAATTTAGGCAATTATTCCACAAAATATTAACTATTTAGCAAACATAGTTTTCCGATTAAAAATTAATAATTAATAGGCTTTTAGTCCAATTTACCGTTGACTTAAAGAGGTGAAACTTTATAGGATATAAGACAGTACTTTGGGTCATCACTCCACAACATTTTAACTGCGTAGCTAACGTAATTATTAATTTAAAAAATAAGTAAAAAACATTGATGTCCAATTAAATTATGCATAATTTCAATGATTTAATTCATATCACCCTTTAAGTGATTGAATCTAAAAGGGTAAAACTTTTAGGATAAATAGACAGTACTTTAGGCAATTAGTCTACAAAAAAATAATAATTGCCTAAAAGCTTAATCAGAAAATAACTAAATGATAGTAATGTACAATTAAATTATGCACAAGTTTCAATTTTAATTAAGTCTGAATTAATTTTACCCAATAATATCTAAAAATATAAAAGCTTCATATAAACAATAAAAATCTTCAGTTTTATGTTTATAAATAGGATGTTTATAAATAAACAAATTCTTATTAGATTAGATATTACCCATGAAACCAGCTGTTATTCATGCGTATTATTTTGGAAAGCAATGATATCTGAAAACAATTTCTTACTGGTAAGTTGTGTGGGGTGGGTGGGGGGGTAAGGGTAGGGTTATTAAAAAACGGTTTTTTATGCAGAAAATAATTGCCTTAAAAAAAAGCTTTTTAAGAAAATTATAGATGATAAAAAAATCTATAGTTTTACTGTTTTCTCACATAACCTTAAGGTTTTCTAAGGCTATTAGTATATTTACCACTTGTATAGGGTCAAGGTATATTTAATAGATTAAAGAATATACTTATATGATATACGATTCTGTTTACAAAAGAGAGAAAATTTAGGCATTTAAAAAAATTGACACGGGATTTACATATGTATCGATTATTACACTTCAAATATTTGATGAAATTCTTCTGAAAAATCACTGTTTTTCATCCATATTATTCATGCTAATAATGCTGTTTTTTTATTAAATATTTGTATATAAAATTATATCAAATTTAAATAAACCGTGTTGTTTTATTGAATTTTGAAAATATATTTTTTGCAAAAACATTGTTTTTTTATCAACACAACCCGTACCCCCCCACCCACCCCAACATTTGTCCAGTGAGAAATTCTTTGAAAAAATCACCATTTTTCATCCATAATATTCAATCTAATAGCACCGTTTTTATATTAAATATTTATTAATATACGTATATATAATTATATAAAATTTAAATAAACAAACTGAGTTATTAGATTAGATATTAACGACGAAAGCAGCTATTATTCATGAGTATTATTTCGGAAAACAATGATTCTTTAAAATAATTTCTTACTGGTAAGTTGTGTGGGGTGGGTGGGGGGCTAAGGGTGGCCTTAATGAAAAACGGGTTTTTTCAGTAAATAATTGAAAATCAGTCAAAAATCTACATCTAGTGTAAACTAAAAATAAACGTTTATATAACCATCGTGTGTTACTTGGGAATAACAAATACCAAGACATTATGCATGTACAATTGCATGGTTTTTGTGACACTTCACAATCTTCTTATGAAGCTTCTATTTTTATATATTGTATATTTTAATTCTGAAAATATAGATCTAAACTTGCCTTTGATAAAAGGCGAGTTGCACCATTGCAACAAATTTCCAGACTCTCTGGTGTATTGCTATTATCCGAACCTGCCTTTATTACTTTATTTACTTCAGATACTTCTGCAATTACACTTATAACGGTATAATTAATAAATACTTCTCTACATCTCCTGAAAACGTTTGTAGTAAGCAGATATTCACAAATACCGATACTTTCAAATTTTTGTAATTCTTTCTGACAACCCAGCAGACCTATTAACACAAGGAATAAATCCTCTAAATTTACCAGATTGTAATGTTTAGGTTTACAGATCTATCTGGTTAAGACTGTCAAAGATCTATTGGTCTTCTTACTCTATTGACCTAAAACATCCAAGCGTTGCAGAGTTTCTGGAAGTCTGTAATGGAAAGTCAATATTTTTTCTATCAATGAAGCCTTTTTAAAACACATAATCCTATATAATTTTTTTTATAAGTTTTGTAAGAAACCTTTAAAAGTCTCTAACCATACAATCCCGAAAACTTAAAAAAACACTCTAACAGTAATCATCTGCTTCATTTTCCAGATACCAGTACATCCCGGTGAACCACCAACCCTACTACAACCAACCACAGGCCCCAGTACCAACCCAACAGTTTCCCCACTACTCACCCTATCAACCACCAGCGGAATTCACCAAATACCAACCTCCAACCGCCTCAGCTCAACCCGAACTACCACCCCAAGCGAAATTCCAGCTACACGAAGCCCTTCCCTCCCCCCAAGCGTTGATATCCCAACAGCACCACATCGTGCCCCACCATTTACCTCAGCAACAGGAAAGTAGAGCCTTGAACTACCAAAGTACTCAGCAAGAAGTCGAGGTGCAGCCTCAGCAACTGCAAGAAATCGATCGGGAACAACCCCACACCCCCGAGATCACGAGGTTAGCTCAGGAGGCTGCTCAGCACTTTATATCGACGGGGGGGTTGAGTAGTGGATCCAGAACTGCTCCCGCGATTATTACTGGGTTGGAGCTGTTTTCTCCGGAGCAACAAGAGAAAATTAAGGCGCAGCTTAGTGAGCACTTTGGATCGCCGTTGAAGCCTTTGAATTTACAAGGGAAGAAGGTGCAAGAGAAACCTGTGGCTGGAAGGAATAATTTTTATCAAGAGTTTAAGCAGAGGATAAAGAAGGAGAGGTTCGTGCCCAGTATTGAGGTGAAAGATGGGGAGATTAAGCAGACTGGTTCTGGTGCTGGGGAGAAGATGTAGAGGATTAGTTAGGATTAGCAAAATGGAGTGATTTCTTTGATGAAGTCCTCTTGGATTTAGTTAAGTTGTTGTATAAATTACTACTGACTTGGAATGATTCTATTTTAGTCAATTAAATCTTTAGTGATGACTATTAAATAGATCGAAAACAACTTTTTGGTGGAAACTCTGATTCACTTTAAGGAACAATCATCTGAATGGTCTACTCCTCTTTAATCAAAGAATAGATCAGCTGTTTCTTTACATTTGAATATCAGTAATGAACCGAGGCTTGATTATGTCGATGTGGAATATCTAAGAGAGTAGATCCTGAATACTTTGAAGGTTAAGTGACCATTTAAATTTGTCTTCACGTCTCAGAGTTTCTGGTTGATAATTTTTGATCTACGTAAGTTAGAATTATTATTCAGTACACTTCACTTGATTTACATCAGTAATATCTAATATAGATTTTTTGGAATAACTGTACTATAAAAAGGCCTTTAATGAACTTATTAACGTACTGATTCTTATTTAACTGCCCATACTGTGATCTATTGTAAATAGTTTTTCTTGTATTTTAATTTATATTGTTTTTCTGTTTGTTAAATAAAAAATGTGTTTTTTTAATGGTGTTTTATTGATGTATTTTTGTGCCTCACTACATTTATTTATTTACAGGTTTATTTATTAGAAAATTTACATTTCTCCACATTTCTTACCTATTTTCAACTTGTAGCTTTATTTGCATACGAAATTATGATAATATAGTAATTTTCTAAATAAAAAAATTAAAAAAGTTCTTCTTTCCTGGGATTTGAACCCACGACCTTCGGATTAGACCCCTATATGAAATAAGCATAGCAGATTATGAGTTGGAGCATATAACCTCAGGTCGTGAGTTCGAATCACACAAAAGCGATTTCCTTTTTTATTTTTTTTTATTTGCTTTTGTCAATACATTTTTGTCTTTAGAATAAATTCAACAATTCAAATTAACCTAATAAAAATAAAAGGCAACTATTTGACTGCCACATATAGGACCTCACCACATTTATTATTATCATTTATATACAGACTTATTTATTAGAATATTTAAATTTTTTGCCATTTCTTACTTATTTGCATACGAAATTATGGTTCACATTATGATTATGTGGCAATTTTCTAAATTAAAAAAGTGTTTCCTTCCTGGGATTTGAACCCACGACCTTATACCCCTACATATAACTGTCATAGTTGAAGCGTAATATAACCTAAGGTCGTGAGTTCGAAACTCACACAAGCCATTTTAGTTTTTTTTTTATTTGCTTGTGTTACTATTAAAACATATTATATAATAAAAAATCAAGTTTGTATATTTATTTTTTTTTATGTATTTCTTATGTAGTTTATTATTTATTTTTAAAATGTTTATTTGAGATTCGATAAATTTAATGGGATAGAATTTAGGGAAGATTAAATCAGGTGTTCCTTGAAGTAATTTCAAAATAGTTCCAGAAATTTAAAAAATATGCCAACGGTGTTTATATCGTTAAAAAAGGAATTAAATGAGCCTTTATTTGGTGTATCAATGTTATAGGGTTCATATGGAAAATTATAGAGAAAATTCCGGTGGAACTTAGGGAAGGTTAAGATAGGTGTTCCTAGAAGGTATTTTAAAATATTTTCAAAAATTGTTAAAATATGCCAAGAATGTTTATATCGTTGAAAAGGGAATTAAATGAGCTTTAATTTGGTGTATAAATGTTATAGGGTACATAGAGGATATTGTAGAGAAAATTAGGATAGAACTTTATATTCAATAGTAAATATTGACCTTTAAACCCCATATTTCATTAAGCACCAAGGAGTTAATATTGAGATATTTGTACGAGAAATAACCAAAAGACATTGTCAGCAGACGTAGAATTTTATTGGCTAAAGTTTGACCAATCAGGAGTCAGTATTTCGATATTTATAATTAAAATAACAAAAACATTCATAAAAATTATGTTAAAAAAAAATATTGAAAATACAACAAAATTTGTTATTATTACTAGCCACTAAGTGCTATATAGATAAGGTAGATTGACAGTGACTTTGACATTGACAGACGTAAAATTTCTTCTTCTTCTTTTTTATCCACCTGGCTGTTTGTTGACAAATAATATTGACCTTGACAGTTGACGTCCAATATTTTATAGAGCAACAAGAAATGAGTATATTGATATTTATACTAGAAATAACAAAAGGAATGAAATTCCCGTACGTTAACTGTTGACAATGAAGACAAGTGACATTTGACATTTGGTCAATAGCAATGACATAGACGTTTATAGGCATTGATTATTGACTAATAAGCAGTCAATATTGTCATATTAATCCCGAAGATATAGAAGCAGGATTATCACAAATTTATTTTCAATGAAATCAAATGATAGCCCTTAGACAAATAAATATTAAGATAGATAGTTACTAACAATGACGTTAACGTTGATGCTTACTTAGCAATAAAGAAGAAGAAGAAGAAATTTGCGATGACATTGACAGTTACGTGACAGTGACTTTTAAATTTCCTCCTTTTCTTCTTCTTCTTTTTTTCTTCGTTCCATCTGCCTGGGTGACCAGATGAGACGTAGAATTTTAAATTATTGACATATTTGTAAAAATTATAAAAATTATTATAAAATAAAATTCCTATCGAGCCATTGGTAATAAAATTTGACAGGATGTCTATGAACATAACAATTTAATGTCAAAATTACGTCATTTACTGAACGTTGGTTATAGCCATTGACCACTATGAAATTAAATATAACATACAAAAAGAGAAACCAACGTCAGTGTAACGTAACAATTCATCTCAAAAATTACCTTCATTTGTAGTTGAAGTCGTTTTTAGCAACGGTAATTGGTTCATACCATCTGTCAATAAATTATACATAACCTATAAAATAAGAACGTTGTTTTTGACAACATTGTTTAATTATTGACGTCAAGGAAGTTACACATGACCCAAAAATTACCTTTTTCTTGGTAAAGGTAGTTTGTTATTAACGTTTTCCAGTAAATCACTATTTATCTAAAAAAAAAGATGCAGACTAACGTAATAATTTAAGGTAAAAACGACTTTATTTACCAAACGTTGATTATAGTCGTTGACATAAATAAAGAAATCAACCTCAGTTAAACGTTATTTTCGTTAACGGTAATTTATAGGTAAAGTCGTTTTTCGTAACGTTAGTTTATTTATAACGTCTGCCAGTAAATTATACATAACCTATAAAATGAGAAATAGTTTAGCAGATGAATTTAACGTCAAAATTACGTCGTTTTTGGCAACCCTGTTCAGTCTTAGATAAATTTATCCCAAAAATCATATTGTTCTCGACAACGTTGGTTTGCAATTAACGTTTACGTGAGCGTTTTAAAAAAGTGTAGCGGATAAACGTAAAAAATACGTCATTTTCGAAAGGTTGGTTACCGTCATTGATGTGTAGAAAATTAAATAAATCTATAAAGAGCGAAACCAATGAACCAATTTAACGTAACAATTTTTCCCGAAAATAACGTAATTTTCGTCGAAGTTTATTTGTAGTTGACGTGTTTTGGTTCATAGCATTATTAGGATAGAGAAATTGAACTTTAGTTAAACGTAATAATTTTTTTAAAAAATAACGTTAATTTTAACAATGTTGGTAACCACAAACCAACGTTTTTCTAGTTAGACATACTTAACATCTGTTAGAAGAGGAATAGTTTAACTTGATAATTACGATATTTACCGTAACGTTGGTTATACTCGTTGAAGTTTGTAATTAAATTGAACCTGTAAAGGAAGAAACCAACGTCAGCTTAAGGTAAAAATTCATTATAAAAATTATCAGTTTGTAGTTTTCTAGTAAGTTATATTTAACCTATGACAAAAAGGAAAAGTTTAACGTAAGAATTTAAGTTAAAAATTATAATGTTTTTGGCAACGTTACTTACAATCGTTGACGTCTGTGAAATTAAACGTATCCTACAGGTGAGAATCCAACGTCAAAATCTATAAAGAGAGAAACCAGTGGTAATTTAACGTAACAATTTATCCCAAAAATAACGTAATTTTCGTTGAACTTTATTTGTAGTTGACGTGTTTTAGTCCATAAAATTATCCCGTATATTATCCGCATAGTGAAATTAAATTTTGGTTAAACGTAATAATTTGTTTAAAAAATTACGTTAATTTTGACAACGTTAGTATGGCATATTATATACTATTTAAATATATGAGATATCGGAGTCATTTTATCACATATCACAGGTGTGGTGATCAAGCGTAAAGACTAGCTATGTAAATCCATTGTCAATTTTTTTAGATGCTAATATTTTCTTCCTTGTGTAAGCAGAGTCGTATATAATATACGTATATTCTATAGTTTAATAAATATACCTTGACCATACATGGTTGATAAATATACCAATAGTTTTAATTTAAGAACTGTATTTTTGAACGTAGATAATGAACAGTGGTCTAGAACAAAAAAAACACCTAAATTTTTTTTAAACTTAATGACTTTGACTCTAATTTTCACTTATTTGCAATAAAAAATGGCACAACTACTGCGATTTTCATAGCGCAACATTCAACCTTAAGGTAATGTGAGAAAATTATACATACAAAAGCTATAGATTTTTTATCACCTATAATTTTTTTAAAAATCACCCTTACCCCCCCACCCACCCCACAAAACTTACCAGTAAGAAATTGTTTTCAAAAATCATTGTTTTTCATATCTAATCTAATAACACAGTTTGTTTATTTAAATTTCATATAATTATATATATGTATATTAATAAATGATTAATAAAAAACAGTGCTGTTAGATTGGATGTAATGGAGGAAAAACGGTGATTTTTCAAAATAATTTCTTACTGGGAAAATGTTTGGGGTGGGTGGGGGGGTAAGGGTTTTTTTTAACAGAATTGTATATGATATACGTATATTCTACACTTAAATTAATCTTAGAAATAACGTTCTTGTACGCGGTTTTTGACCAAATAAACCAACTTTGGTCTTAGTTAAGTCGAAACACCGTTGTGCTGAAGTTGTATGTCAAAATTTGTGATAAAATTGCTATATTGACATATTTACAAAAATACCTAGAAAAATATCAGGACTGTTTTTTTTAATAAAAAATAAAGAAAATTTTATTAAAATTATTGTTTTTATTTTATTTAAATGCATAACTTAATGGGACACGACAAACGTTTACATATAGTTCATTCATTAACTTCTTCCAGGCAGTTGAGTCTGACTGACAAAATTGGAAATGTGAGTAAATTTAAGAAAACTGGTTTTTCCTCATTCAAAAGTAGATTTTTAGTTTGTTTTTTACATGCCATAGAAATTCTTAACCAAAAAAAATTTCTTTTAAACTAATTACGACTATACAATTGATCGTCACGATCTGTTATTAATTTTACTCAAAATATGACTTTAGTAGGAACTTGTGCATAGACTCATTAGACTACTAATTAATCAGTAACAATTAAAATTTAAAAAAAAAAACAGAAGCATAACTTTAAACAATTGAAGCCTACTACTAGTACTATTTTTATCTAATAAATCTGGGCCATAAAGTTAATATAATTTGGATTATCATGTTTTAACCTTTTCGGTCCTTTCACTCATAAAACTAGCCCAAATAAAATATATATTTAAATATTTGTTACTACCGACCAATTTAAAACCTCTTAAGTAAAAGTCCAAATTAACATCACTGAAATATTTCAAATGTGATGCGATGATCAATTAAGTCGTAGTTAATCCATCATTTACCGGATCACGCAATCCATTATACATAGAAGCGATGTAACCCTAATTGCAATGAACTTCATCTACGTATAACGAAAGTCCTTCGTATATATAAATAAATAGGTTTGGTCATTGTCGTACGGTGAAATAAGTAAATCAAAAGTACGCTCACTTTAATTTTTGTCCCTTTCACCACGTCGTCGATTCGTTAGACCGGTCAAGTGGACTTAAAGAAATGATATACAAAAAGACTGAAGTATACACTGTCTTTCACTTTGTTTTTTTTAAGATCATTTTAGACTTCGACTGGGTTATTAATTTGTTGCTTTCAACTGCGAAGGTATCGGAGAAATGACGTAGTAAATTTTAATTGGTTTTTCCTTTCGGTGTGGGTGGTAAGAGTCACGATTTGCTTATTAAAAATAGTACGCAAAAAAACCTTATAGAGATTTAAATTAAAAAAATATGCATACTAAAAAAAAAACATAAAAAACATTGTTTTAAAAGAAAATAAAAAAGTTAAATCGCTTTTGTGAGATTTGAACTCGCGACCTTTGGTTATATGCGTCAACTATAATATGTAGACGTATAATCAGGAGGTCGCGAGTTCAAATCCCAGGAAAGAATCACTTTTTTAATAATTTTATTGGCAAAATTGTTAAATGTTTGCTCCGTATTTTCATACGTTTAATGCAAATCAATTTTAGAAAACTATTATAGTTTTCAAGAACTAGCGTTTTTGAAGGTTAATTTATATTATTGGATATAAACATCGCTGGCATATTTTAAAAATTTCCGAAAATCTTAAAAAGAAAATTCAAAATTAGTCATTTTGGGAATTTTTGAATATGGCATATTTCGAAAATTAGACTCTGATCTCATTTTAACCCTATGGTTTTATGATCTGATGAGTATAAGGTATATAAAGTTCAGAGGATTTTAATATTAAAGTTATTAACTAAATAACAAAGAACCATAAAAGATTTGAATTTATTTATTTAATATTATTTTTGTGTGTTTTTTTTTTAATGAAATTTAATATAAACTCTTACAGCCGAAAGTATTTATGTAAAAATATAGTATAAGTGTATTTCTGTTATATATGTAAAGACAAATATTCATATATAAGTATTATCTTTATAATTAATGTCTGAATAAATTAATCCCACAAGCCTCAAATAAAAATTGTTTTTAATATCTAGGTAACCTAAATGAATGAAATTAAATGACAAATTACTTATAATTCCTGAAATACGTAAAAACTTACTTGTGCTTTTAATGTAGATTAATATATTTTTATTTTAATAAATTAATTCCAATTTCTGGAAGACTTAAACAATTTACTTCTACTAAAGCCTGTACAACACAAAGTATGACTTTAAATACAAAGAATAAAATTGAAGATTGGTCCAAACACACTACGGTTTACTTACACCAAAGTTTTATAATTAATTTTCCAGTAGTAATAAAAACGATAGCAAAATAAAATCTTTTGACAAACTTGTATTTAAAAAAGTAAAGCATAAATTTAATAAAAATAAAACCGGGATCTAAAATAAATTAAAAAAGTAGTTTTATGTGATATTTCATAGCTATTGTTTTATTATCATTTATAACAATTTTTTTATTATTTTGTTTTAATAGAATAATAATTTTCATGAAATTGGTCTTAAAGTGAGAGAGTCGAGTGCGATCATGACACTTAATTAAACAATTTTTTTAAGTTGCATGTTTATCCAAATTAATAAAAAATCTGTCCATGGACAACGATTACAAAAAACATTTTTTTTTTTAATTTACCCACATTTTCAACTTTTTAGCCAGGCTCAAGTGCCTGGAAGATATCAATGAATATTTTCTGCGAATTATTTATATACGTTTGTCGTGTCCGATTAAGTTATGCATTAAATTAAATTAAAAAAACTGTCTTAGTATAAAAAATAATAAATACAAAATAAAAGAGCTGGTACTTTTGCTCTGTCAGCATAAAAGCGATATTAGAAAAATTTTATAATATAAAATAAAAACAGCTCAGAAATTAAAAAAAAGCAAACATTTTTTATACATTTCCAAGACCTAAATAATTTCTTCCAGATATAAAAGGGGACTTTAAACACCAACACATTTTATTTCATTTAATTCCACATTACTTTCGCTTTTAATATTATTAATAAAAAACAAAAAAAAAAACAAGATCGCGTGCTCTCTTTCTTGCTCGCAACATTTATCATTTATTAGATGTTATAATAATAAAGGTGCAGCCTTATCCGATTGCTTTCATTTGAACCGCATTAAAAGTGAAAATTATACACGTATATACGTATGTATTAGATTTGTCTTACTTCCTGCTTACGAACCAGTTAATTTTATTTAGATCTTCAGGTGGGTATCTCGCATGTAGATCATAAATTATCATTTATCCTAATCGGGGTTTAACGGTTTTGAAATAACTGGTTGTTAGATGAAATAGATCCGTAGCTAATTATTGGTTGAGTTTTAGGTTTTTGTAGCGTTTAATCATTAATTTGTAGCATTCAAATGATAACATACAGAAAGGCATGGCATGAATACTAACAGACTTTACCCCCTTAGAATGTGATGCTATACTGAAGATGCGATTCAATTAGGGCAAAATCTAAATTAATTGCTTCTAGAACGTAATCCTTAATTTTAAAACAATCAATCAAATATCTATGGTTGAACCTAAAAATCTATTAAACTATTGGGTTGCAATAAAAACGGAGCCGATAAGAATATTATCGATGCCACATTTAAAATTGATAATATTAGTTTTAAAAATATTACAATTTGAGCTTTTTCTTCCTTTAAAATCGTGCTAGGAGTAAACCACCAGATAATTCATTATATATGTGAATGATGAATTTTTCTTTTATTATAGTTTTTAATTATTAATCTTATGTAAAAGGGTTAATATTTGAAGACCCCTATTACACCCTCAATGATTTAGTACGGGTCCAAACACTTGGATGTGAGATGTGAAATATCTTATTTATTTTCAAAACCAAGAATCAATTTAATATCTCCAGAATAAAGGGTTTCATATAATAATAATAATAATAATATTAATTAAGTTTCTAGAATCACCTATTTTTTTTTATTGAAATTATGGAAACACTTAATTGATAATTACATAAAATTATTTTTGATCCAAACAATTTGTTAATGAATTTAGTATTAAAAACCTTATATCCAAGCTTAAGATCTGGCAATTTTGGGCTTAAAAAGTCCTCTGATTAATTAAAATTTAAATTTATATATTTAAATTTGCCTATTTTTTATTAAAGATCAGCTTATATTAATTTTTTTGATAAATGCATTAAACATAGTTTTTTACAGGAAAGATCGTGCTTAATTTATTTTTTTTAAATGTTATCGATTATAATTTGATGCATAACTTAATGCGATACAACCAACGTATATATATGATTTCAAGAGATAATGATACCTGCCCATATAGCTAATCCTGGATCAGTAGGGAATATTTATTAATTGTTCCAAGCAGTTAAAAAAGACAATTTACCTAAAATAAATTAAAAATTAATCTGACCAATTTTTTTACTTTTGTTACACCCTATAGAAATATTTATTCAATATTTTAGCAATTTTCTTTACTATCTTTTAACTAACTATAAATTAGCCTAATAGCATATACAAGTACCTTGAAAATATGATACAAATTTTCAAAAAAATATTGCAGAAAGCTGTGATTTAGTTCATTTATTTGTAGAAGAAATTTTGCCCTATCATAGGCTTTGAATTAATTTAAAATTACCAAAAAAAAAAGATTTTACTTAAACAGGTCATCAAAGCTTTTTATTATGTTTAGTAAAATTTAATTTTTTAATTTTCGGATAATAAAAAAGAAAAAATCGGTAAAAAACAGTCACAATTCATTCGAACCGAATTTCTTCTCATACACAAAACAAGTGTACATAAAAATGCACAATGCTTTGCCAAAAAAAAAATAAATAATAATAAATAAAATGACATATTTAAATAAATCTAAAAATAAAAAATAATAATAAAATAAATAATTATAATATCCTGTAAAAAACATTTGATTCCATAACACACTTGCGTCATATTAAACAAATGTTTGTCCAAAAACATAAACAACTGATATTTTGAAAATTGCGAAATTAATTTGCGTAAATGAGAAAAAAAATATATTTATTTCTTTTTATAAGAAACCTTGTAAAAAGAAATTTTGTAATTTTTCTTTAATGCAATGCATAACTTAAAGTGATACGACAAACACATATATATGTACATAATAAACCGGCTAATTAAAAAAAAATTATTTATTTTTTTAAGACAGGGACTTCAACTGCCTGGAATAAATTAACAATTAGTCCTACCTGAAAATTTTTAACTGCGTAAAAAAATTTTTAATTTAAGTGACTAAGATGCATCATTGTGATTGGACTAACTGGAAAACAGCACATTGTCTTAACTGTTTTTGATTTAACTACTCGTATATGTATTTATTTAGCTTCAGCTACAAGGTAATACATAATATAGATAATATAATACATATTTAAAACTTAAAAATTTAAATCAATAAAAATAAAAAAATGCAAATAATTTAAAAAAAGTATGTGCTTGTAGGTGCTCGTAAAAAATATAATAAACCAGTAAATGTAACCACGAGTATAGTATACATATACAAAAATACAAAAAGTCTCACATACAGAAAAAATATAAATAAAATTTAAGCCTAAAATAAAATAAGTACAAACAACAACTACTAAGAATAAATAAAAAAAGAATCCTACTAAAAAATAATCAATTTTATGGTTCAAGTGCCTTAAAAGCCCCATTTATCGATCTGAAACTAATAAAAAAATATTTTATCTTTCTATTGACTTAAATATAACAAAAAAATTATTTGCTTTTTCCAGGCAGTTGAAAATAGGCAAAATTCTAATATTATCTTTACAAGACCAACAAAAATTTAGTCAATTAATTTATAGTACAATGCATAATTTAATTGAATACGGCAAACGTATTCATAGAATTCCAAAAAATGCTTTAATAGGAGAAGAATGGAAACTGCTCAAACTATTTTTGTTCTGGCTAATCCTGAGATAATAAAAAAAATTATAATTTTTTCCAGGTACTGGGAAATAGATATTCCAAGTGCCTGAAATGAATAAGAAAATTATCTTTTAACATAGATTTTTTTAACAAGAGAGGCCATATAAAGGCAAAATCATTTATTTCTTACTGATTTTCTGGCCTCTTAGTGGTAATTACAAATAAATTTAATTGATTTAAAAAATTGAAAAAAGAAGTAAATTTTTCCAGGCAATTGGGGCCTAGAATTAGTGAAAATTCATTGTTCAACTGCCTGTAATTAACATAAATAACTAATAAATTTGTCCAAGTTGTTGAGCACTAGAATTTGCTAATAAATTTAATATTATAAGCCTAGTTTTAGATTTTAATAATAGAATTTTATTACATGAAAGATCGTGCTAAATTACTTTTACAATTTTATCGATTATAAATCGGTGCATAACTTAATGCGATTTAACAAACGTATATATATGATTCAATACAAGAAATGTTTGTTATAAGGTAATCAGTAGGGAATATTATTTATTAATTTCGTCCAAGCAGTTAAAAAAAAGATAATTTAACTACTTGTAATAAATTGAAAATTATTATTTCAAATTATATCCGACCAATTTTTTTATTTTTTGTTACATCCTATATAAATATTTATTCAATGTTTTAGCAATTTTTTTATACTTTAAACCTAATAATATATAGAAATATAAAAAATACCTTAAAAAATATATAACATAGCTTACAGATACACAAAAAATTCCAGAAAGCTGTGATTTAGTTCATTTATTTGTAGAGGAAATTTTGCCTTATCATAGGCTTTGAATTAATCTAAAATTACCAAAAAAAAATATTTTACTTAAATAGGTGATCAAAGCTTTTTATTATGTTTATTAATTTTTTTTTAATAATAAAAACGCAAAAATCGGTAAAAAACAGTCACAATTCATTCGAACCGAATTTCTTCTCATACACAAAATGTGCACTTTTTGAGTTATGGAGGTTTTAGGAAATTTCTGGGAATCGTTTCTTTTTCAAATATTTTTTTTCAGACAGTTCAGATGTCTACATATTTTGGAAAACGCTGACATATGTATCCACTCAAGTTGTCCAGGAAACATATGTACAAATTTTTAAAACTGTATCTGGTCAACTTCCTGAAATATGAACGTACAAAACGTTAAAAATTAAAATTACTAAATTTTTTTTTCAAAATCTTGTCTGTATTTTGAAAAACCTTACAATAGGTGTCCAGTCAAATTATTCGGAGAGGACATGCATAAATTTTCAAATGTATCTGGTTCATTTTTAAGGTATGTTTGTTTTGTAAAACGTTGAGGAAAAAAATGATAATTCCAAAAAATTACAAACACATAATGTGTACATAAAAATTTATACAAAACAATACAAAAGACAAAAAAAAATAATTAATTTGACATATTTAAATAAATCTAAAGCTAAAAAATAATAATAAAATAAATAGATATAATACCCTGTACAAACATTACATTCCATAACTTTTCTATAACGTACTTGCGTCATATTAAACCGATGTTTGTCCAAAAACAAAAACAATTGATATTTTGAAAATTACGAAAATAATTTGCATAGACGAAAAATAATAATTATAAAAGAAAAAATTAATAAAAAAGTAATTTTTTGTTAAGGCAATGCATAACTTAATAGGGTATGACAAACACATATATATATTAAACTGGCTAATCCATAAAACAAAAAAAAATTTATTGTTTTCTTCTAGGCAGTTGAAGAAAGGGACTTCAACTGCCTGGAATAAATAAACAATTAGTCCTATCTTGAAATTATTAATTTCGTAAAAAAATCTTCATTTAAGTTACTAAGACTCATCATTGATTGCACTAACTGGAAATTTGCTCTAATGGAAACTGCACATTGTCTAAATCTGTAACCATTTAAGTTGTTTTGATTCTTTCGAATTGGCTGACAAATTTAGTATTGTGAACTTTTTATTTAAGTTTGAGGTCTAGCATTTTTCGAGTATGAAAATAATTAAAAATGCTTGTTTTTTATACTAACAATTTTAATTTTAGAAATTATATTTTTTTTGCGAAAATACTGGAAATAAAGACTATCGAGAGAACGAATCCTAGTGCTACGCTAATTTGAAAAATATCCTTTAGATAAAGAAGAGTTATTTTCAGGAATAGATAAAAAAAGAATACTACTAAAAGATATTCAACTTTATAATTCAAGTGCCTTAAAACTGCCCATTTATCGATTTTCAACTGATAAAAAAATCTTCTATTTTTCTATTGACTTAAATATAACAAAAAAATTATTTGCTTCTTCCAGGCAGTTGAAAATAGGAAAAATCCTAATAATACCTTTGCAGAACAAAAAAAAATTAATAAATTAGTTTTTAGTGTAATGCATAACTTAATTGGATACGATAAACTTATTCATATAATTCCAATAAATGCTTTATTAGGAAAAGAATGGAAACTGCTCAAACTATTTTTGTTCTGGCTAATCCTGAGATAATAAAAAAAAATTGAATTTTTTCCAGGTACTAGGAAATAGATATTCCAAGTACCTGGAATAAATAAAAAAATTATCCTTTAACATACATTTTTATAACAAGAGAGGCTATATGAAGCAAGATCATTTATTTCTTGTATACTACTGATTTTCTGGTGGAAATTACAAATAAACTTAATTGATCTAAAAAATTCCTCGATTGAAAAAAGAAGTAAATTTTTCCAGGCAATTGAGGCCTAGAATTAATGAAAATTCATTGTTTAACTGCCTGTAATTAACAAAAATAATGAATGTATTTATCCAGGTTGTTGAGCCCTAGAATTAAAAAAAAAAAATTGATTGTTCTGAAGTAAAAAATCAACTGCTTGGAAAAAATATGGAAAATCTTAAAATATCTTTATAACATCCTAATCAAAAATAATGATTTAAGTACCTAAGAAGCTTCATTATTCCAATGGAAACAGAAAATTGCCAAAATGGGAAAGTATTTATTAATTTATTCCTACTACTGATAGCTCCCTAAAAATTAAAAAAAAAAATATTCACCTTCCTGTAAAAATTGAAAAGTATGGTTTTGCCTAAAAGTAAGTATCTAAAAAGCCTTATTTATCACCACAAAACCAATCAGAATATCTGTAATAATCCAATTACCTGGTATATATTATATAAACATATTTATGCAGAAGTAATTATGTACTAAATTGAAAATAAAATATTCACTTATTTCTTCCAGGCAGCTGTATCAAAAAAAAAAAATACTTGAAACTAACTGGAAAAAAATTGAAAATTAATTCTATTGACTAAAAACGTCTTCAACTACCTGAAAAAAATACATATTCCATCTATAATTAATACCTCAATTTAAATGCAATGAACACAATCCTTTAATACCCTTTTCAAGTAATTATGCCTTGTCAACGTGAATTTCAGATTAAAGAGTCAATAAACACCATCGACTATTTTCCTTAAGTACCTTAAGGCTAACAAATGGGTTTTAAGACTTCCGAACCACTTGTTTAAAGTAGTCGCCCCAAGCAAATCATAACCAACCATTTTTATGATCATTAATATGTTCACGTGCTAAAGAAGGCTCGCTTAAGGGGCTAAGGAACGATATCTTCATAATTTACTCATTTAAGATGCCTAAAGATGATGATTCAATTTGACTAACTTAATTTAAGTTGCAAGTGAGTTTCAGAGATTTATGGAAAATGTCTCTGAAGCTTTAGTTATATATTTTCCAAAATTAAAATAAATATTACTTTTATAATATATTATGTGAACTATTTAAAAATATATATTGTGGAAAATTCATGTTCCCGATCACTCTGCTTAATAATTTGCAACTCCAGTTTATTATCAATCATTTACGGTTGGGAGTTAAAAGGCTAATTATAATTAGTTAAAACGATCGTGAAAGAGGTTTAACCTTAACTCCACATTGAATTTCACTCTAACATTACATTTCTTAGTCAAGAATCACAGTTAAAGTATTGTGGTTTCACTGTGTCCCTGAGAACCTAGACAAGTCATTGGTGGACACAAAAAATGCTTATATCTTTTTTCCTGATAGACCTAGAGGCAAGACTATCATACGCTAAATTAAAGTGTAAGTCAATATCTATCAATTTCCGTTTAAATCATAGTGATTGGACTAACTGTTCATGAGTTACGCCATATTCAATTTTGCTTCAGGTCAGCAGACCCTTGCTAGGTCAGCCTCGGAGTATTTGGTTGATAACTTTTGATCCACTCAAGCTAAACTCTTAAAGTAGAATTTGTATGATTGAGAATGACTTGTACTACCATATTGATAATAACTTATGAAGCTTTAAACTCGATTGCATTAAAGATATCTTAGGTGTTGGACAAGAGGTTCATTTCGAAGAAGTGATGACACAAAAATTTGTCATATCTTTTTTCGTAGTTAATAATTGTCCAAGTAGTATTACCAGAGTTAAAGAATAAATAATATGCAAAGGTATTTAACTGTTATTAACATAATTGGGTTAAGGTTTCATGAGTTATAGCCATTTGAATTTTGACTCACGTCAGCAGACTCTTAGTAAGTGGAGCTTGCGGTTTATGGTTGATAACTTTTGTTCACTATAAGCTAAAATCGTAAAATAAACTTCAGTTGATTAAGATCTTGAGACCCAAGATGTAGAGATCATACTATATTAATTCCTTAAAACAATTTTTATCGAAATAGCCCACTTTTTCCTTTTTGCATATTCGTGCACCTACTAATAAATTTTAGTTTGCACGAATTGAATTATAAATAAAATCGCTGAATATATCGTGAAAATCTTATTCAACGTGAAATTGCGTGATTTTAAATGTCTTCCTTTTCCTGTAATTTATTTTAAACCACTTTTCTAAGAGTTATTGGTAAAATGGATGTTTATATATGGCACTCCTTTTAAGTACATTATTAAATTATATGTACCTAATGGCAATGCCATTTCTATATTTAATCTATTGCAAGACATTTTATGCTGGTAGTTATTTTATGAAATTTATGGGTTCTTATGGTACTTTTAAATTGCATTTTAGTGGTTTTTATCATCCTCATTCTATACAAATTTGCTTTCTGATCACTATGCAACATAATATGCTTTTTTTAAGTGAGTGTATCATTGCTTCTTATTAAATTTAATACTTACTCATTACCTATCAACAAAAATTCTAATTCCGGCATTATACGATTAGAGTGGTCCCAAAGATCAGTAAAGTGTATTATATGACATCATAACTGTTTTTTTGTGATGATCACTACATACAGACTACATACGAAAATCGTAATGTAAGGTAGGGCAAATGATGACTCGATGCGAGCTCATACTTACACCTTCACCTTGTGAAAGCTTTTAAATTCGTTGTTGGGCCAGTACTGTTTACCAATACCTTCTTCGCATTCGTTACACTTGTTTCTCCGGGTGTATTTTGTTTTTAACTATTAAGGTAAGTTTGTGTGTTTATTTTTTTATTTAATTTTTAATTTAGAATAGAATGTGGGAAAAAATGTGGTTTTTGAGTATAATTTAAGGGTTATAAAAGAGAGAAAGTAGATGTTATTTAGGATTTTTTAAAATTATTACTACCCTTCTTAGTTTCTATCCTAATTGAGAAAAATTAATAAAGTATATAGATTAATTAATTAGATTAATGAAGTATATAATAGAACCTTAAAGTTTCTAAAGCAAGGAAACACCATGAACATGATCTAAAGTATTCCCACATGTTTTTTTTTATAATTAAGTTCTTTTTTATTAATTTATTGATGTTTTAATTAATAGTAACAAATATAGGGTTTTATTCTTCAAATAAAATATTAATTTAAATACCAAAAACTTTTTTCTGTTTTACTTAGAAAATCAACATTTCTTTTTTAAATAAAACTTTTTCGATATTTAATTTAATTTTCTTTATTTATTTATATCGAAAAAATTTGTTTCAACTAAATTTATTTATTTTTTGTGTTTTTTTTTATTAAACTGTACTGAAAAAAATAACTTGTATAAATTAAATTTATTTTATATTAATGGCCATAAAAGATGACAATAATTAAAAATTTAGATTTTCATAACAATAATAATAATAATAATAACAAAATACTATTTATTTCAAAATAATTTTACAAAGTAGTTATAAATTAATATAATTGCGAACATGAGGGAATATGAGGTGCAGGAAAATATTTTTCGATTAAATTTATTTATTTTCTTTCTTAATTTATAATTTATATTTTTATTTATTTATTTTACCGTTGGCAAAATTATCTATTAAAAATTTTAAATTATTAATAATAATAATATATTTATTCAGTAAACGTGCTTCAAACATAACAAATAATAAAAATGATTAAAATACACATAACACAGTAAAATTGTCAAACGTCGCGTTTTACTCCATATAAAAACAAACAAAATAAAAAATTTGTAATTAAAATTAAATAATATATTCATAATAATTTTGTGTTAGCAATTATAAAAGAAATAAAAGAATATAAATAAAAAAACTGACGAAAAGAGCAAGAAAGATTTTTTTATGCAAAGATCTAATTGCTCAGTTTAATTTTTAAATTAAAATATAGAAAATATAGGTACTTGATTTAAAATTAAAAAAAAGGTATTTAATTATGAAAAGTTAAAAATAATACTTTATAAAAATACTCTCTGTGGTAAGAATTTACGAGTATAGGAAAACTCTAACTGGAAAAACATGAATGTGAAATTTAGTTTAATTTTTTGTCATATATTGAGCTTTTTCTAATGCAAAGAAACACTATAATATATAATATTAAAAAAACTTCAAAGTTTTTATTGTTGTTTATTGAAAACCAAGAATTTTATATAAAAAAAAAGTTATACATAGGATTAAACGATTTAAATGTTTTTACCTAGGAAATTAAAAGACACATATAAGAATTAACAAATTTAAAAAAAATATATCAAAAAAATCGAAACTTTCATGTCATTTAAAAATATTAAAAAAGTAAAATTAAAAATATAAAAAATGTACATATAATATATAAATACAGTATTGGCCCTAGATTGGCCATAATAGTTAGAACTTTTAAAAATTCATTATATTTTGTGTGCCTTTTAATTAGTATTTTATTTTCTTTTATAAAGTTGTTGTACACGAAAAACTAGTATTAATTGTCTGTCAATGTGAGTCCAGGCTTCAACAAGCTTATGAAATAGTTCATCAGCATTTTTGACTGTTCCAGATGCCCGAATTTTGCGATCCAGCTGTTCCCATATCGGGTTTAAGTCCGGACTCTGGGCCGGCTACTTTAAAACTGTGATCTTTTCTTGATCCAACCATTCTTTTACCAATTTTGACGAATGTTTTGGATCGTTATCATGCTGGAATACAAAATTTACTGGCATAGACTCTAATGTGTAAGGCTCCATTATATTTCGCAAAATATCCCGATACATACATCGATCCATTTTCTCCACAATTTTATGTATTGGCCCAGTACCATACCAAGAAAAGCATCCCCATACTATGTATTCCATCACTGGAAAACAGATTGAACTTAGATACGTCACTGAATAGCGTAACTTGATATTTTTCTTTCGCAGCAAAGGTTTATTAGCAGGTCTGTAGCTGTTAAGTTCACCAGAGCACAATCGCCTTCTTACCGTTCTTGCAGAGATATTGGAAGGCTCACCTTCATTTAATTTTTGTAAAATTTTGAAGGATGACAAAAATGGGTCATTCTGGGAAATATTTAAAATTCGCCTAACTACAGGGGCAGTCGTGGCATTAGGTCTTTCAGTGCTTTTACCTGGTGCAACATTTCCAAATATACGATATTTCTTAATTATCCGTGACACGATGTTCTTTGGAACGTTTAGTCTTTGAGCAATATTACGCTGCCTAACACCCTGATTGTAAAAATCTAAAATTCTTTGGCGAATGTCGCTGGAATAGGCCTTGCCTTTTCCCATGGTAACACAAAATAAAATAAATAAAAAGAACCCACTTGCACACTGGTGTGTCAAAGAGGCAGTCTATAAAATACATCTTTTATAAAAAGTTCCAAGCATTTTGTCCAGCACAAAAATTTAAAGTATTTCTTATTGTCTGAAACAAATATCCCTACAATCCCATTTTTTTAATAATTCATTTTCCAATTGATGTTTTTATTTTTGTTTATACAAATATGAAAAGCTTTAAATAAAAAAAATATTGTTAAAATATGGACCAAAATTTTCTCCTTATTTAATTACTGTTTTAAAATAAAACTTTGTCTTTACTTTTCTTTAATTAATTAAATAGCACAAATTTTCTTTTAATTAAATTGTTATGTTTGTTTTTCTATTTTTTTAATTTTTCTATTTATTTAAGTTGGTTTATTAAAATTGTGTTAAAAAATATGATTTTTTAAATAGATCTATTTTATTTATACCCATTAAGGGTAACTAAAGTAATAGAAAATATATATGTTTTTATTTACAATGTTTTCTTTCCTTTATTTATTCATTTACCTATCATTTAATTTAAAATAGTATATTTTTTAAATTTTGGTCATCATCATCTATTACAAGTTTTGAACTAACAAAATAAAATATTTGGAATAAAAAAAACTTATTACAAATGTTCAAAGTTTTCAGTTCTACTTTTAAACTAAATGATCCACTTAGTTATATAACAAAATATAAGAAACAAATTATTTAAAAAAATTTTATACACGTTTTATAGTATTTTATTGTTTTTATTAATATAATTACTTATAACTATTTAATTAACATTTTAAATTTGTTGTTGGGCCAGTACTATTTACCAATACCTTCTTTGCATTCGTTACACTTATTTCTCCGGGTGTATTTTGTCTCTAATTATTAAGGTAAGTTTGTGTGTTTATTTTTTAATTTGAAAAAAAATGAGAGAAGAATGTCTTATGTAGAAAGTAATTTATATTATTTGCCTAATAATGTGATCTTTAGATATAATTTGGGGGTTATGGAAGACGCAAAATAAATGTTATTTAGGAAATAATTTCTTTATTATTATTTCTTTTCTTAGTTTCGCCCTTATATTTATAAAATATATAAAAACATTAATTAGGAAACACCATAAACATCTTAGAATTTTTCCAATCATCCCAATACGTTTATTTTTAATTTATTTCTTTATTCTTTAATTGATAGTCAAAAAATTGTTGAATACTTTTCAAATAGCATGTTTAGGTAAATACCGAAAAATCTAAACTTGAAAAAATTAACATTTTAAAAGTCAAGTTTTGATATAAATTAAATTTGTTTTTATTCAAAAAATCAACGTTTTCTGGTTTTGAAGTAAAACTTTTGCAGTGTTGAATTTAATGTGATATAATGTTTTTCAAATACATTAACATGTTTTTTTTTAATTATTCTTTTTTGATTATCTTGAAAAAACAACCTTTGGTAAACTCAATTAATTTTATAGTAATAACTATAGAAGATGATTACGATTAAAAAATATACATATATGCATAATTTTCTTTTATTTCAAAGGTTTTCGTATATTTATCCACTGGATAACATTATTTAATTATTTATTTGTTTAAAATAGCAGAAAATTTAGTTTTTATTTTTTTAAGCATGAAAAAGTCATCTGGTGATAAGTTTAAATTAAAAAAAAAGTATAAATAAATGAAATATTTGTTATAAAGATTAAATGATCTTTATTTATTTTTCTTTTTATAATAGAGATTTTACTAAGAAATTACAAAAGTTGTAGCGGTTATACAAAAGATGTAATATTTAGTTCTTATTTTTATATATTATTCTTATTCTATTCAAATATTCAGAATGTTTAATAAAAAAATTAATGTAAGAATTAGGATCATTAAAAGTAAAATTTTGACAAAAATTAAATACTCACTTTATTAATCAGAAAATTAATTTTAAAATGAATCCTTAGAATTTTGTGTTTAATTTTGCTTATTTAATTATATCGAAAAATTATTGTTTAACTAGATTTGCATGTTTTTTATTTATTTATTGTTTTAATTATATTAAAAATAGCAATTATTTGTAAACTTAATTCATTTGAAATTGATACCCATAAAAAATCATCAAAATAAAAAAAATTTATATTTTTTATTATCAAAATAAAAAAATGTATATTATTATTTTAAAAATTATATTTTTATTTATTTATTTGCTTAAAATAGCAAAAAGTAAAGTTTTTATGTTTTATTTTTTGTCTATTTTTTTATCTTATTTTTTTAGCCAAAATTAACTACTAATAGTTTAGAATTAGCGAAGAACATATTTGTGATGAAGGTTAAATGATCTCAATTCATTTTTCTTTTTTAATATGAAATTGTCCAAATAATTGTAAAATAAATAAAAGTGTAAAAATAATTAAAACGGTAACGTTTTTTTTTTAATGAAGAATATCATAACGTTCAGTTTATTTTTTATTATAAGAATATAATAAAAAATAAATATATTTAATTTAAATTGAAAAAAAATATGTATATTTGTCAAATTATAAAAAATTAAAATAGCACTTTAATAAATTATTTTTTTTTGTAAGTACAATATTAGATAATTCAAGTTTAAAATTTGACTTTTTGAAATTTTGACATTTTTTCTTCATGCAGGACTTTAAATTTTTTATATTACAAAAAAGCACTATGAATTAATAAAATTAAAAAACATTTTAGAAATATCCTTAAAAAAAACTTTTTAATTGATATAAATATATTTAGGTTTTTTTATAGTTTATTTAAATACCAAAATTAATTTATACAACAAAATAAGGATTTTAAAATTCAAAAGAAATTTTCCATTTTTATTCTTTTCAACTGTTTGAAATAATAAAAATTAAGAATTTCTTCCAGGCACTTGAAAGTTATAAAAAGAAATCACATTTACAGTACGTACCTTTTTGTTGAAAGTGCACTTTTTATATTCGTCTATAGTAAGGAATACGTCTGTTAAAGTCCTTTTTGGACTGTTTTTAGAATAATCCTGATTTCTTTTAATGACTTTCAGCTGTCTAAGAGATATTTTACATTTTTATTTTTGTCAACTGCTTGAAATAATAAAAATTGAAAATTTCTTCCAGGCACTTGCAAGTTTTAAAAAGAAATCACATTTACAATACCTACTTTTTTATTGAAAGTGCACTTTTTACATACGTAAGTAATACATCTGTTAAAGTCCTTTTTTGGACTGTTTTTAGAACAATCCAGAAGACAAATAGAAGAAATAAAAATTTCTTCCAGGCAGTTGAAAGTCATGAAAAATAATCAGGATTGTTCTAAAAACAGTCCAAAAAGGACTTTAACAGATATATTACTTACTATAGACGTAAGTAAAAAGTGCACTTTCAACAAAAAAGTACGTACTATAAATGTGACTTCTTTTTATGACTTTCAACTGCCTGGAAGAAATTTTCAATTTTTATTGTTTCAAGCAGATGAAAAGAATAAAAATGAAAAATTTCTTTTAGACAGTTGAAAGTCATAAAAAGAAATCAGGATTGTTCTGATTGTATGCCTAAAGACTATTATCAACTATTTATACTTAGGAAACAGTTGCATTCAGACTGTCCCTAGATTACTATTTCATCATCTTCAACTGCCTGTAAGAAGTTCTTTATGTTGATTTTTCCGAACTGTTGAAAATACTATAAATAGAGAATTTCTTCCAGGCAGTTGAAAGCCTTAAAACAAATCAGGAATGTTCTAAAAACAATCCAAAAAGGACTTTAACAGATATATTACATACTATAGACGTAAGTAAAAAGTGCACTTTCAACAAAAAAGTACGTACTATAAATGTGACTTCTTTTTATGACTTTCAACTGCCTGGAAGAAATTTACAATTTTTATTGTTTCAAGCAGTTGAAAAGAACAAAAATGGAAAATTTCTTTTAGACAGTTGAAAGCCATAAAAACAAATCAGGATTGTCCTGATTATATGCCTAAAGACTATTATTAACTACTTATACTTAGGAAACAGTTACGTTCAGACTGTCACTAGATTACTATTTCATCATCTTTAACTGCCTGTAAGAAGTTCTTTATGTTGATTTTTCCAAACAGTTGAAAAGACTATAAATGGAGAATTTCTTCCAGGCAGTTGAAAGCCTTAAAACAGATCAGGCATGTTTTAAAAACAGTCCAAAAGGATGCCATATTGATTTCTTAACTGCCTGGAATCAATCAATCAATTAATTAATTTTCCTATTCAACCAGTTCGATCAAAAAAGAATTCAACTTAAATCATTATCTTAACTAACTAGTAACCATCAAATATCCTTCATTTCCTTTACCCCAGGACAACGTAAAAGTAAAAGTGGTCTATACAAAACACACATAACAAGACGTAGGTATATTCACAAAACATTTATTCATAAGACGGAAGTTGATCAAATTAACAACCACAAAAAAAATGGAAACCAGAAGAAAGGTTCGTTCGAGCGAAACACACTTATCGCACATCGGTTTCCGTTGTCTTAACATAACAGTGCACTTTTGTTAATTGTTTATTGATAATGTAACAAGGTTTACTTTGATAGATTATAGAGAAAGTGTTTTTTGTTTTTTCATGTGTTGATAGTTTGTTAAATTATTAGTTCAATGGTGAAAATTTGAAAAATTGAATAAATGAGGTTCTTATAAACTCTTTCATTCTTTTCTAGGGGTCCATTTATTGGCAGTAACTGTGGTCTTATCTATTTAAATTAAAGACTTAATCTATCTCTTACCTTCAAAGTTAGTCAAGGATAGTCCTTTTTATAGATCTCATTAATCAAAATGTAGAAAAATTAAGCAATAACTCAAGATCCAGACTAAATCGTAAATAATTAGTAACGTTTTCTATGACCTGTGCAAGGCTTTTGACTGTGTCATTCATTAGATGTTCGAAATTCCGTCCTTTTTCCTATATACATCCAGATAAGAAAATCTATTTATAATACTTAAGACAAGAATTGGAGGAATGTTGGCTTCTTTCTACTGTATCTCTCTCTCTCATCAAAATCCGTTAATCTAAAGCGAAAGTAACTTAATAATTAAGGAGTAATAAAAGTGGTCGAGTCATCAGTGATCAATTTATAAAATGAAAAATGTAACAATCAGTTCGAATGACCAACCGTCAATTAAAATGGTCAAAGATGGGTGTAAGAGTGAATCCGTTTTGAAAGGCGGAATTATTAATGGAATTCATTAAGAAATAATTGTTGATCATTGACTTGTTTGATGGGTATGAATTGAAAAGTTGTTTTTTTTTTAATAAGGAATTTAATATTATGTAATTATTTGTATGTTTTTATTTATTATTAGTGTAATTTATTTAATGGGTTATCATTACTTGAGATGCAAAAAATATGTATTTTTTTTAACTAAAATAAAATAAAGTATAAAAGGATTTTCAATTTTTAAAATATCATGAAATATCAAAAAGGAAAATTTAAAATCGCGTATTTCGAGTCTTTAAAATATACATAATTTGCTATCTTTTGGGAATTAAATTATATATAATATATTATAATTTAATTTTTTGTCTTAAGAAATAAATCCAAATTTTTTTGTATATATTTATTATCTTGTATGCGTCATTTTTTTAAATCGTTATTGGTCAAATAACTTGAAAAAATAAAAATTCTAAATTTAAAAAAAAAAACATTTCAAGTACTGTTATAATTTAAAACTTATTTAATTAATAATAACTTAAGATAAAATTACTTAAATAGGTCATATATATTTTACTTTAAATTACCTTAGATTTTTTGGACCCTTATATTTTACTTTAATTTATCTATCAAAAATATTGGTAAAAAATTAATTAAAGAAAATAGCATCTAGGAAAAAATAAATAATTAAAAAATTTTATTTACAATTATTTAAAAAAAATCTAAATCTGTCACATCAAAATTAATAAAAGAGAATCTGTAACTAAATTTATTTATCTATATATAAAGTTTCTTTAATTTAGAACCATCAAACTTTTAATTATTTATTAGAATATTTTTAAGTTTTTAAAAATATATGAATTTTAATCTGAAGCTAAAATTAAAAAGTGAACTCAGCCATCAACAATTATTAATAAAAAAAAACGTATTTTGATATTTAAAAACTAAAAGCTTATAAAATTAAAATATTACAAATAACAATTAAATCACTGATAAATATAAACATTGTTAAATTTTTTAATTTTTTTAAATAAATTTTTGTTTTAAGGGCATCAGATTATTAAAAAAAAAACAAACACATATAACAATAATAATAAGTTTTATACACGTAATTCAATAACATATTTTCATCAGTAAGAGTACTAATAAACCTAAATAACAAACTTATCATAAATGTTTTTTAAAATATTAAAGAATGTCGAATATTTTTTTAACCTAAAACTAAATTTGGCTATTTTTAATTAATTTTAAAGGAAATTAATGAAATATCATAAAAAATTTAAATAAATAATTATTTTTAAGCCTCTATAGAGTTAATAATTTATGAAGTAGCAAAATTTAAAAAAATAAAAATTCAAATTTAACACATTTTAAATACTTTATTAATTTATTCTACATGTCAAAAAAGTTTAAATAATTATCATAAAAATACAAAAATTTTAATTAAAAAAATCGTTTAAAAGAGCTCAGAATGTGAGGAAAAAAATTCAAATATCAGAATATCAGAAACATAAATGAACATACATATTCAAAATTAATTAAAAATTTGAAACTCTAAACATTTTGAATACTTTAAATATTTATTCTATAAATCATAAATAGTTTAAATAATTATAATATATAATAATAGTACTGGAAATAAATTAATTACTGATTCCAAAAATAATAAAAAATATAAAAAAGTAAAAGATTAATATACACGCCGGCACAAAATTCCGCCACCCTAAAATATTGGCCAAGTTTGATGTTTTATAAATTTTTTATTTTTTATCAGATCCTCACGATTTTGCTATCAGTTTTTAGATATATTTGTTGTGATTTTTTAAAATCATTTTGTACAGGGTCTTTTGAAATTACGAGAAAAAACAACAGTTTGTTTTACTCCTGTATAATATAGCCTAATCGAAAAATGCTACTTTACAAAATGATTTCAAAAAATCACAACAAACGTATCTAAAAACTGATGGTAAAATCGTGAGGATCTGATAAAAAATTAAAAATTTATAAAACATCAAACTTGGCCAATATTTCAGGGTGGCGGAATTTTGTGCCGGCCAGTGTATATTCATTGGATAATTTAAAAATCAAAAACTCTAAGAAGAAGGATATTCATTATTATTATAATTATATAATAAATTATTTAATGAATAAATTTATAAAATTAAATTTATTCATTAAATTTTTTTTTTCAATTATTAGCCTCAAAGATCTCAATATATGAAAAAATAAATAAAATAAGACAAATTAGAAGATTAGATATTAAAGCTTAAAAACTGAAATCAATAATTATTTTATATAAATTAATTACTTATGCGAGAAATAAGGCATATTTAGGATAAAAGTTTAATATTTGCATATAGTAATTAATGAATATACTTAGGAAAAAAGTTTATTTATTTGGTATCATGGCCTTGATGTTAATTGGAAAAACAATGTAAATCAAATTATAAAAATATTAAAAAACATATTTTTATGCTGATATAAAAAAAAATAATTTCAATAAAATAATATAATGTATAATACATAGTGTTTATTGATTAATATAATTACTTTTTGGAACCATATAATATTAAAGAACTATAAACCTTAATTTAATTATAATTTATTATTAAAAGTCTTAGTTTTTAATTTTAAATTAAAGTAAAATCACGAGGAATTTTAAAATTCTTTAAAATATATTTATTTTTTTTTAATACAAATAAATAATATAAATTAACATTAGTTTTATTATTTTTATGTGATAAGAATTTTATATATTATTTAATTTTTTTTTAAATCAGCATAGTTTCTTAATTTTAATTATAAAAAAAATGTTAGATTTTAAAATATTTGTTTGATTTTCTAACATTTTATTTTTATTATATTCTCCCTGTTTGGTTTTTTACCTAAATAATCCTTTATTTTCATTTTAAATATAATGAATAATAATCTTTTCCCTAAATTCTTTAATTTTTAAATTACTATACAGAAATATTTAAATTTAATTTTTTATATTTGTTGAACAAGTAATTTATTTATTTTGAATATGTAATGATGCATTTATTCATAGCTTTTTTTAAATTATTCTCAGCTCTTTTGATTTCTTAATTCTTAAACTTTAATTCTATAGACGCCTCAAAATTATAGTTTGTTTATATGCTTTCATTTAAAATTAATTAAAAATGGCAAAATTTAATTTTTAATTAGAAAAATATTAAATTTTTGAAGCATATTTAAATACATTTAGGATTATACTTAAATCATGTTATTTTTAGGAAATTAAATTTTCACAAGTTGTTTGATTTTTATTCCTTTTACTGTTATCATTAAAAGTGTGAAAAAGTATTTTTTCATTCATCAAATATTTATTGATATTATTTGATAATCCAAACTTGTAGATATATTTTTATTATTAATTAATAATTTAATTTTATATGCAATACATTAATTTTATAAGCATTTAATTTTTTAATGTTAAAATTATGTGTTAACTTTAACAAACTATTTATGATTGATTTATATATATATTTTTAAAAACATTTTATAAATTATTAAACGTTTAATGTTTTAAAAATAAATAAACAGACAGTAGCATTTGAATACTAAGATTCAAAACCTTAAAACATTTTAAATGAATTAATTAGAGATTTTACAACAAAAAAAAAAGTTCAAATGTACCCAATTAATTAACAGATAAAAAAATAAACAAAAAATTTCTTATAATAATATTAAAAAAACAATAGATATTAAAGTCCTTAAAAATCACAGAAAGCGTTATAAATAATATAAAAAAAATTAAATCATATGAATTTTGTTTAATTTATTAATTTAATTAAGTTTTTTTTTGTATATCTACATTAAAAAAAAGAGAGCTCGGAATATGACAAAAAAAATCTTTAAAAATAAAAAATTTAGAAATTGTAATTTTTTAATATTAAAGCTTTAGAATATAAAATTCAAATAAAAATATTTATTTTATTTAAACTAAAAAAGGAGGAAATTTATGTAAAAAGATACATATGGAAAAAATAATGAAAATATTAATGATTTTAGATTTTGAATTAAATTTAGCAAACTAAAAAATTTAAATAATATATTTTTAATGTCAAGATCATTCATCAATAGCGTATAAATGGACATACATTTATTTATATATACAACGTTTACTATGTTATCATTCCATTACCACCAAAATTATTAATTCAATAATTTAAATAAAATTAACAAATTAATTAATCTCATTAAAATTAACAAAATCAATAAATTTCATAAACAATTTATAAATAAAACGCAAATTCTATAAAAATAAAAATTTGGCCAAAAAAACGATATTCAATTTTCTTATACACATTTTATACATTTATCTCAAAAAACCATCAGACCGACAATGAAACAATCATTCATTAAGCAAGAAAGTAAAAACCATTTAAACATTCAGGGTCCACCCATCGGTGGTAATAAAAGACCATGGACCATGACGTTTGTGCATGCGTTATTAAAATAATAAGACCACTTTCTCTAATGAGTTCATACGATAGAAAAAAAAAGTGAAAATTGATGACAATTGACTTTACATATGAATAATAATTATTTTACAGATGAAAGTATTGAGTGTACTTGGTTGCCTACTGGTAGCAGTACATGCGAACACTTACAAAGGGCAAAGAACTACTTTGGAGGACATTGAAAGGGACTTAAGTGGTATTAGTAAGTCTATTACGCACCCTCAAACAAAGAAGGTAAGTGTTGATTATGTTGAAGGGGTTTGAGTGAGCTGTAAAGGGAGAATCTGTAAATCATTTTAGGTTAAGTGTCTTAAATCTGAATGTCTGATGAAAAGTGCTATTAGATCAATAGGTCAGCAATAGAAAAGTTTGTTTTGCACTACGTCAGCTCAACCCTCTTCGTCAGTTTAACACTAGTACTGACTTATGATCTCTATCTTTATGCTTTATCTTTAATCATCATTGGAATCTATGTACGTTTGATTTGCTGTACTGGTTTCTTCATGCTTACACTAATCATGCTGGGTTTGTAGTTACTGATATCGTTTTGTCTCTCTTTATTTTATTTAACTTTAATTATTTTCTTCGTTATCGTTTTAGGGTGTTTTTGATACACGTCAACTCACCCTCCTTCACTATGCCTTGACGTCATTTTTAATAATTTTAAACAGCTTTTTCAACCTGTCACACTAATGGTTTCTGTCTTTCTCTACGTCAGCCAAATGTATTTTCTTTTTGCAGGGTATATATTTTTTGCCACACGTCAACGCATGACCCTCCTTCGACCTCGACATTTTTTTAATAAAATGTCTATTTTGACGTCATAGGAACTTTATTTGATTTCCTGCACGTCAACTGGCTTCTATTTGCATTTTAACAGAGGAGCATCTATTTGTATTTCTGTTTTTCTCTACGTACAAAAATACAAGGAATTTTTCTTTTTTTCTCAATAGTTCATTGATTTCCATCATTAGCATTTACAACATAGACGAAGTTAATAATGCTTAAGGACCAGGCATATTTGAAGATATATATACATTGCAAAATATCTCTCTTATTAATAAAATCCAATTTACAGGCTCCAAATGCGCAACTATCATCTCCAACAAAATTCGGATTTATTCCACACAGAACGGCTTCATCTTACGCAGCATCAAAACCAAAACTCCAATATACTCAAGGGAGTTATCAAGTGAAACCTAAAGTAAATCAACCTTCAACTTACCAGAAACCTCTATACCAAACAGCACCTGCTCTTCAATACGTTTCACCAGACCAAACCCAACAGTATTCACAAACCAGTCAGCAGTACCTAAATCAGCAACAAGCCCAAGAATACACGTATATCCAACCAGACACTGCTCAGCAGTACGTGCAGTATCAAGAACCCAGTCAGCAGTACTCACAATACGACAATATTCAGTATGTCACTGATAACTCTATTGGACAACAGGATGGAAAACAGTCCTACTACTCTCAGCAACCTCAGTATTATTATGTGCAATATCAGGCCCCCAGTACCGCTGTGGAATCAGTTGTTGAACCAAAAGGTGACGCTCGTTTACACAGTCAACATCTATTTTCACCACAAACATTTTTAGCTTCCACCTACTCCAACTACCTGCCATCAAACGCGATTCCAGTAGAGGAAAAGCAGCAGTACTTCACAGCTGTACAACAGCTACCACCAATCACCACCACGGTAGCCAAGTACACCACGGTGGTGCCAAAGAAGCCTAAACACACCAGTCAGCAGTACCGTTCACAACAAACGTCGTATTATCCGCAAGAAGAGGCGGTGCCCAAAAGGGAACCTAAAAGTTTACTCGACTCCTATGTTCCCTCAGTTTTACAATTGCAGTACTTGAGGCAGTACCAAGGAAAAGGGAGCCAGTCGAAATATTGAATAAGTAGCTTCAATGATGCGTTGTTGGCCAGTCCTCGCAATAAAGAGGATCTAAAGCTTTAATATTATTATTGTTATTAATTATTATAGGTTTAATCAATGTTTTTGTGCTTATATTTGTTTTATATAGGGGATAAGTCTTGTTAATATTTATACTAAATAAAAATGATTTTTTTAATTAATTTCGTGTGATTGTAAGTAGAGTAAGTCAGAATTCTTATTTATAAGTTGGAAGTGGCTTAGTTTTCTCATGCTTCTGCTACTAGTTCTTCTTCTTCATCTTCTTCTTCTTCTTCTTCTTCTTCTTCTTCTTCTTCTTCTTCTTCTTCTTCTTCTTCTTCTGTTTCTTTTTCCGTTTCTTCTTCTTCTTATTCTGCTTTCTTTTCACTTTTTTTGGTTTGTACTAACAACGTTTCCGTTAGTTTTGTACTAACGTACTAACGTACAAAACTAACGGAAGACAAAATGTGTGTAAGAATTTGTAAAGTTAATTAAACTTTGAAAGTATCAACGGCTTCTATTACCCTGGAATTAAAACTCAAATAATGACATTTTTTGTTCACTACTGCCTTGATCTCCATCTTCTTCTTTGTCTTCTTCTTCTTCTACTTCTTATTTTTCTAATTTATAAAAAAAATTGCACTCATCTTTTTCGGTGTTTCTCTTCACTTGCTCTCCTTATCTCTCTTGCATATTTGCATAGAAAGAGAGTAAAGGAGAAGCGTGAACACTGAAGGATAATGAACAGAGACATTTATCAGTGGCTCTGTTCAGTATTTTCCAACAGTTTGATACTGGCCACTGATGTATGTTTCCTTCCTTATTATATAAGGAAAGCGCAATTATGTTTGCCATTCTCTTTCCTTCTTCTTCGTCTTCCACTTCTTCTTCTGCGTTTCCTTATTTTTGTTTATTAATATCTTGAAAACTCATTTTAGTATCCTTAGAAAATAAAAAAGCACAAATTTTCTTAAGGGTTCAAACTAGTCCAATAAAAAATTCCAGAAATATCGCTCCTTTTGACCTTGACAGCCCTCACTCACTTCAAAGTCCAATATCTCGAAAACTTATTGCACTATTCTTATGAAATAAAAAGCAAAATACTCAGAAAACTATTCTTAATAAGCATCCTTAAAGGTTCAAGCTTTTTAGACAAAAACTTTACAATTATCGCCCATTTTTGTTAAGAGGGTCTAAAGACAATGACCTTGAAAGCCACTACTCACTTTGAAGTCCAATATCTCGAAAACCTCTTGGACTATTCTTATTATCCAAAAAGCAGAATATTCAGAAAGGTATTCCCTACAACATTTCTTAAAGGTTTGAAATAGTTTAGTAAAAAAATCGCCAAATATCTCGTCTTTTGACCTAAAAAGCTTTTTTCCACTTTAAAATTCAATATCTGGAAAACCCCTTGGACTATTCTTATTAAAAAAAAAGTGAAATACTCAGAACATTATTCTGAACAAATCTTATTAAGGGTTTAACCTTGTACAGGTAGAAACTACACGAATATCACCCTTTCTTTGTTAAGGGGGTCTAAAGGCAATAACCTTGAAAGTCACTACTCATTTTAAAGTCCAATATCTCGAAAACCTCTTGGTCTATTCTTATTATATAAAAAGCAGAATATTCAGAAAGGTATTCCCTACAACTTTTCTTAAAGGTTTAAAATAGTCCAGTAAAAAAATCGCGAAATATCTCGTCTTTTGACCTAAAAAGCTTTTATCCACTTCAAAATTCAATATCTGGAAAACCCCTTGGACTATTCTTATGAAACAAATAGTAAAATATTAAAAAAAGTATTCTTAACAAATATTCTTGAGGGTTCAAGTTTGTCCAGGTAAAAACCTTGCGACTATTACCCATTTTTGTTAAAGAAGCCTAAGTATAATGGCCTTGAAAGCCACTACTAACTTTGAAGTCCAATATCTCGAAAACCTGTTGCACTATTCTTATGAAACAAAAAGTAGAATACTTAAAAAAGTATTCTCAACAAATATTCTTAAGGGTTCAAGTTTGTCCGGGTTAAAACCTTGCGACTATTACCCATTTTTTTAAAGAAGTCTAAGTATAATGACCTTGAAAGCTACTACTAACTTTGAAGCCCAATATCTCGAAAACTTATTACCCTATTCTTATAAAACAAAAAGCAGAATACTTAAAAAAGTATTTTCAACAAATATTATTAAGGATTCAAGCTTGTATAGGTAAAAACATTGCGACTATTACCCATTTTTGTCAGAGAAGTCTAAGTATAATGACCGTGAAAGCCACTACTAACTTTGAAGTCCAATATTTTGAAAACTTCTTGGACTATTTTTATAAGGTAAGAAGCAAAATACTCAGAAAAGTATGCTCAATAAACTTCTTAAAAATCCAAGGCGATCCTATAAAAAAATTCTACAATATTGACCTTTTTTCATATTGACAACCTTTACCTACTTCAAAGTCCAATATCTCGAAAACTCCTTGGACTTTCTTTATAAAACAAAAATCAAAATATTCAGAAGAGTAATCTCAACAAATGCTTTTAAGAGCTCAAGCTTGTCTAGGCAAAAACCTTACGCTTATTTCCTCTTTTTGTTACGAAAGTCTAAGTACAATGACCTTTAAAGCCACTACTCAATTTATAGTCCAATATCTCGAAAAGCTCTTGAACTATTCTTATGAAACAAAAAGCAAAATGCTCAGAAGATTATCATCAACAAATGTTTTTCAGGGCTTAAGCCTGTATAGATAAAAATTTTACAGTTATCGCCCTTTCTTTATTACTGGGGTCTAAGGATAAAGACCTTGAAAGCCACTGCTCACTTTAAAGTCTAATATCTCGAAAACCTCTTGAACTATTCTTATTAAACAAAAAGCAAAATTTTCAATAAAGTATTTTAAACAAACTTTTTTAAAAATTTCAAGCCAGTTCACTAAGAAATTCTAGAAATATCGCCTCTTTTAACCTTGACAGCCCTTCCTTACTTTAAAATCCAATAACTCGAAAACCTTTTGGACTATTCTTATGAAGCAAAAAGCGAAAAACTCAAATAATTATTCTTATCAAATATTCTTAAAAGTGCAAGCCTGTATAGGTAAAAACTTGACGATTATCGCCCTTTTTTTGTTAAGGGGGTCTAAGGATAATGAACTTGAAAGCCATTACTCGCTTTAAAGTCCAATACCTTAAAAACCTCTTGAAATATTCTAATGAAACAAAAAGCAAAATACTCAGAAAATTATTTTCATCAAATGTTCTTAAGGGTGCAAGCCTGTACAGGTAAAAACTTGACGATTATCACCCTTTAATGTTAAGGGGCTCTCAGAACAATGACCTTGAAAGCCACTACTCACTTTGAAGTCCAATATCTCGAAAACCTCTTTGAGTATTTTTATAAAGTAAAAAACGAAATACTCAGAAAAGTATTCTCAACTAATATTTATAAAAGTTCAAGGCAGTTTAATAAAAGATTCTAGAAATATCGACTCTTTTAACCTTGATAAGCCTTTCTTACTTCAAAGTCCAATATCTCGAAGAGCTCTTGGACTATTCTTAAGAAACAAAAATCAAAATATTAAGAAGAGTATTCTTAACAAATATTTATAAGGGTTCAAGCCTGTCCAGGCAATACTTTTACAATGATTGCCCTTTATTTGTCAAGGGGTTGTAAGAACAATGACCCTAAAAGCCATTACTCACTTTAAAGTCTAATATCTTGAAAACCCATTTGAATATTCTCATGAAACAAAAAGCGAAATTTTCAGAAAATTTGTATAAATATTCTTAAAGACTCAAACTAGTTCAATTAAAAAAAATTCAGAAATATTCCGGCTTTTGACCTTGACAGCCTTTACTCACTTCAAAGTCCAATATCTCGAAAACCTCTTGCACCTTTTTCATGAAATAAAAAGCAAAATATTTAGAAAAGTATTCTCAACAAATGTTACTAAGAGTTTAGGTATGTCCAGGTAAAAACCTTACAATTATCACTCTTTTTGTCAAGGGGGTCTAAAGACAATGACCTTAAAAGCCACTACTCACTTTGAAGTCCAATATCTCGAAAACCCATTTGAATATTCCCATGAAACAAAAAGCGAAATGTTCAGAAAATTTATATAAATATTCTTAGAGGCTCCAACCAGTTCAATAAAAAAAAATTCAGAAATATTCCGGCTTTTGACCTTGACAGCCCTTACTCACTTCAAAGTCCAATATCTCGAAAACCTCTTGGACCTTTTTCATGAAACAAAAAGCAAAATATTCAAAAAAGTATTCTCAATAAATGTTACTAAGAGTTTAGGTGTCTCCAGGTAAAAACCTTACAATTATCACTCTTTTTGTTAAGAGGGTCTAAAGACACTGACCTTAAAAGCCACTACTCACTTTGAAGTCCAATATCTCGAAAACCTCTTGGACTATTCTTATGAAACAAAAAGCAAAATACTCAAAAAATTATTGCCAACAAATCCTTTTTGAAGCTTAAGCCTGTACAAATAAAACTTTTACAATTATCGCACTTTCTTTGTTAATGGGGTCTCGAAAACCTGCCTTGTCTCCTTTTACTTTACTTTTTCATTCTTAAAACATTTAAATTTTAACTTGGAATGATTCCAATATTCCAAATTACAAATCCAATTGTCACCATAGTTTCCATATATTATATCTTCCTCTAGTCTTCTTTCTATCACTGTTTCACCTTCGTTGACTCGTTATTCTTTGACATTGACACTTAAAATTTGAAATGCTTCACATAGTGCCTAGTTACTGAATCATGATCTAAAATTTTAAAAGGCAATTGCAAAAAAACCATAACATATTGAATAATAATTTTTTTTGTAATCTCGACATTTTGAATCAAATGAAACTACCCCCAAGGTCTTCAATCTAACAATTTCTGGGATATAGCAGTTCTTCTATGCCTGGACGTATCCATATACCATATTTATTATCTCCAGAATCATGGAACTGGAGGAGTTTCCTAATTATAATAGACTAAATATATGGGAATGTATATTGAATATTTGCAGATGATATGGCTATTTTTTGAATAAATGCCAATACACTTCACATATCTCCAAAAAAATCTTGGCAGGTTTCTTTTCTGACTACAATGATTGATTTTTACTACTCTACTAACTAAATTGACCCTTAGCTCCATCTTTGGTATATATTTGTTCAGTATGAAAATTGAATTGAAAAATTCTTCTTCTCGCTGCATTGCATTGATTTTCCTTTGCGTTTAAGGTTGCCTAAAATTTTCAGTTTTCCCGATAGATGTCTATCAACTACATTGTTTTAAAGTAAAACATTCTTAGTTTGGAAAAGGTTATTGCTTATTTAAAGTAATTAAAATACGGTGATTTTCCTAATGAATCTTTAACAATAATTTCTTGAATTTTAATGTTCCAGCAAGGAAATATTTATCTCAGTTATGATTTTTAAACTAAAAAGGGTCAAAAAAAAAATTGTGATTTTACTATAGCCGAAACTAAGCAACTTTGAACTAAGGTAAGTTTATTTAAATCGACTAATTTTGGCCTCAAGAACATCTGATAGAGACGCCTTTAATTTAACAAGAAAATATTTCTCTCATCTATTGATGTGTGATTTCAGTGTAGCCCAAACTAAGCAACTTTCTACTGAGGTAAGTTGACTTTAATCAACCAATTTTGGTCCGAAGAAGGTCTGAAAGAGACCCCTTGTATAATAATGCCACTTTATGTATATAAAAAAAAAACGAGTAAATAACAATATAAAGGGAAAATAAAAATTGAATTCGACCTCGTAAGCAGAACCCAATCGATGTCCATCCCTCGCGTCGATTTAAACATCGCTGACAAAGGAGGTTTCCCTCTCGCAGGCCGGAATCTGTAACCGTTTCCCTTTTACCTAAATTATATTCAGCCAGATTTGGGCATAATGCACCATTAGAAATCGATTTATTACAGTTCGAGTCTTACTGATTCGTAAAATAGGGTTTTCTGGTTAGAGGTACGCGTCGAAATGGGATTCGAGGCCGGTGAATTATTTACTCTCGGAATGTAATACGGTTACCTTGTCGGAGGAATGGGGAGTCCGGAACGTCTGGATGGAATATAAAAAATCCATTTTCTGGGGTCGTTTGCCACATTCTCGGATATTAATATGAGGGGGGACCGATAAAAAATATATTTGCTTCTTTAAATGGCGCTTTAGCATGCTTAAATACAACATTTCTCACACTTTAAATGAGAATGAAAAGGTGACTATTTTTTTAAATTTCTCTAATGATCTATTTTTTTGCAAATTTCTTATAAAATAACCATAATTAATATGGCAAAGTAATCGGTATTGTCAGGAGGTTATCCTGGTTTATCAGCTGTGTATTGTTACGATATTAACCGTCGACATTCGGGAATAATCACGATAAAACGAGTTGCATGCTTAACTAGCGACATCTCGGAGCGCACGGGGCAAAGTAGCGAACCTTCCGGAACAGCCGCTAGGAGGCGAGTTCAAATTCAAATAATGGCGCGACTTTTAAATAGTAGAAAATAAATTCCGCGTAAATAATTGTTTCTAGTGCTTTTAAGTCATTTTGTTTAGTGTGTACCTGTGTACTAAATTTTTGTTAACTAGTTTCTTGCATATCAAGTATTTCAATTCATTCCTAGATCAACCAGAAAATGTTACAATAATGTTACAATATTTTAGGATGTTACCAGATGCAATGCCTGGAAAATACACGAAATAATTCTTCAAAGTTCATTATTTAACTGCCTGGAAGTAAATCTTAATTTTTTCACGGCATATCATTTCTAATATTTCTAGGAAGTTGAATATCCATTTTTCGACTGCCTGGACAAAATTTTTCATTTTTTCCAGGTAGTTAAAGTAATATCTAGTGTTGAAATTCATTGCTCAACTGCCTGGAAGTAATTTCTTTTTTCTTTTAGGCAGTCAAAGTCATTTAAAAAAAAACAGAAGGAATAAAAGCTAAATAGAAATAGAAAACCCAAAAGTCTAAAAAAGAAACAATTTTTTATATTTCTAAGAGTTTAAAGTTCATTGTTTCATAACAACTGCCTGGAAGTGACTCTTTATTTCTTCGAAGTAAATAAACTCTTTTCAGGTATATCCAGAGAGTTAAAAAACATTCTCAGGTTACACGTGTTTTGTCCTTGTTAGCATCATCAGATCAAGAAGTCGATCTTTAAATTCAACATTTATCACACTATATTAAAACATTAATTCAAAGGGTGGTAAACCTTAGAGGATGAGGAGAAACTACTTTTTTTATCGGTATTGTCAAGAGGTATCCTGGTTTACTGTGAGTGTATTGTAACGTTCCTAATTAATTAGCTGTTCCTCGATATTCGGAAATAATCTCGATAAAACGAGTGTTATGCATAACTAGCGACATCTCGAGGCCCACGTGGGAAGTCAATGAATCTTTCGGAACAGCCGCTAGGAGGCGAACTCAAATCAGAATATTGGCGCGATTTTTAAATAGTAGGACATAAATTCAGCATAAATAAGAGTTTCTAATAGTTTTAAGTTGTTATGTTTATTGTTGAAGCAGTCTGTAGTGTGCCCGGAAATATCCGATTAAAGTCATTGCTTTACAGCCTGTAATGCACCTAAAATGCTTCGAAGAAACACGAAATTATTCTTCAAAGTTCACTGTTCATTTGCCTGGAAGTAATTCCTTCTTCTAGGCAAATAAACTCATGTCTAATATATCCAGAGAATTAAACACATCCACAGATTACACGTTTGTTGTCCTTGTAGACATCATCAGATCATAAAATTTAAAACTTAAATTAAAATGGTGGTAAATGGTATATTAATGATTGGATCCTTTAGATAATGATAAACAGGCGCCTATTTTTTTATCGGTATTGAGAGGTTCCTCCATTACCATGAGTGTATTGTACCAAGCTTAAGCGTCAGCTATTCTTTGAAATTCGGGAATAATCACGATAAAACGAGTGGCATGCATAACTAGCGACATCTCGAAATGCACGTGGAAAGTTAGTGAACATTTCGGAACAGCCGCTAGGAGGCGAGTTCAAATTCGAATATTGGCGCGACTTTTAAATAGTGGGATATAAATTCAACGGAAATAAGTGTCTTTAGTAGGTTTAAGTCCTTATGTTTAGTGTATACCTGTAATACATTTTTATTAACTATTTTTTTGCATATAAATTCCTATAAAAGCAATGCATATAAAATGCCTGGAAGAGATACGAAATTATTTTTCCAGGTTGTTGAAGAAGAGATCAACTGTTTAATTAATTCAGAGAAGGAAACTTATGTCAAGGACTTGTTTGAGTTTCTGGAGGAAATGTGAGGTCATTTCATTTCTTCCAGGCAGTAGGTACATGATAGAGAACCCAAAGAATTATTCAGGATTGGCCTGAGAATAGCCACAGAAAATCTTCGTTTATTTTTCAAGTGCCTAGAATAGAAAAAAATAAAGATTTCTTACAAGCAGTTAAAGAAAAGATTAACTATCTGAGTAATCCAGAAACGGCAACTTATTCCAAGGAGTGGTTTGAGTTTTTGGAGGAAATGTGACGTAATTTGATTTTTTTCAGGTAGCTCTTTGATTTTATAATACCAAAAAAATATATTTTTAAGATAAGCTTTTCAGTTGCAATCGAAATTAATATTTATAATATAAATAAATAAATTAAAGAACTTATTAAAGTGAACGTTACCTAACTCTTAATTAAAATAAACTGAACTAAAAGGAGAAAACCTTGTCCTAATTATATACTCGTTAGTTGTTCCTCTTACATGGATGTCGAAAGTTAGAGCCGTAATTGCGCCAAATTGGCTCCCGTCAGATTATCGGATTATTAGTTTTCCGCGTATTTTGTTATTGTTTAACAACCCAAAGATACGGCTTTAATTAAAAGTGAGGCATACAGACATTATTTATACATCATCTTCATCATATCTCAGCAGTAAATCCAGTAATAAAAATAACAAACAAAAATTGCTGTCAAGTTTTCAGCTATTTACGTCGATAAATTCACTATAATTTTACATGTTTTTTGTTTAACACGGTTTTCTAAAAAACGTCAAATTAGAGCAAGAGGAAAGGAGAAAAGTCTACTTGGCCTACCTGTATATAGACTGTAAAGACATGTGTCGTCATCTAGATGTCAGGACATGAATTAAACCGTGGCGCCATCTAACATTAGTGCTCTAAAATATGCATTTAAGGTATCTAGAACCAAAAAGGGTGAGCTGCTTAAGCAAATATGTATTGAAATAATACTTAGTGCGTACAAGAAGTATAGTTTATAACCTATTAAACCTTATAGCCCCTCCTGTAGAATATTGGCTTATTTTATTTTTGTAATATTTTGTTATCGAACCAAATTTGACGAAAGCCAGCCCATGTTCGGAATTAACAAAGTTATTCCGAGTTAAAAATCCAGGAAAACGCCAGAAAAGTTTTTACCTAAAAAACAGCGAAAAGTTCTTAAATCGGACGAGAAATCCAGCCGGGAGTGCCTCTAATCCGAGCGTTTTATTCAAATTACAGTAAATTTACTGCACCATTAGGTAAATGGTCGAAAAGTTACACAAACTGACCGCAATAAAGCCGAAAACGTCCACCTCGCTCAAAACAACTTTATCTCCGTTTGCTCGTGTCGCATTTTCAGCTTTTTTTTTCATTTTTCGGAAATATGGCTAAAAATTCACGGGTGTACGTACCTCCCGTGATTAAGCTGCAATGGAATATGACGGATTGTTTTGCTTGTTTTTGCCTATTGATTAATGATTGGAATTTGCTTTTTTTTTGGCCCCCAATATCCATTAGTAAAACAGCAAAGGGCAATAATTGAAACCATGGAAAACAGTTTATTCTAAAAGGCGTAATCATTTTTTTTAAATAAGTCACGGCTAAAATAAATATCCTTAACTTTTTAAAATATATTGGCATTATAAAATATTGTATCAAAATTAACTAGAAAACCTATTATAAATATATAAAAAAACATATATAACACAGGTATACACTAAACACAATGAGTAAAAATTACTACACACACTGAATTCATGTCTTTCTATTAATTTCGATTTAAAACTCGCGCCAATAATCAAGCTTGAACCCGCCACCTTGCGGCGAGAACTTCAAGTAAACCACTGTTCCGGAACATTCGCTAACTTTCCACGTGCGCCCCGAGATGTCAGCTCTGCACAAATCAACACCATAATTCGATTACAATCGTCTATGATTCTTGCAGCTGAGATGTTTAGTTTAATGTAAAAAAATTGTTTTTTTAACATTTTTACTTTTCTTACCCACACCTCTATGGTGATGTCTTTTTATTAGAGGTCGTTCTAGCAATGCCTAAGGAAAAAACTATTTAAAAAAATTATCTCTTCAATAAAGAGCTTCGAAAAAAACCAAGTAGAGTCTGTAGAATTGTTAGAGAAAATATGTTGTCCTGTCATAAGACCATAATGTTAGGAATAAATAGAAAATCTTGCGCTGTAAATAAAAGAAAAATTGATACACCCAATGAAAAATGGTGCAAGCGACTTCGAAGAGAAGGTTCATACTATAAAGCATTAGGAAGTACAAAAAAACTAAGCCTTAAACAGTTCTCACATACCAACATGAATTTAACATATTTATAATTTTTTTTAATTGGTTAGTTGATCAGAGTGACTATTATAATCAAAAACTTACTCTAATAGTAGATTTCGAGGCAATAATACTTTAAATTCTTCGTCATTTCACTGCTTTCACTCTAGTTAATATTAAAAAAAATTGCACAAATAAGAGGCAATAGAGTTTCAGTTTGATCTTGGTATGGAAGCGCTACAATTTATCCGCAAAATAATCATTCGGCTATTTAAATTTGCCAAGTCTGAAAAAAAGTTAAAGAACTAATTACAACATATATAGTAAGTATCTATAGATATTGTTTTATCTGTAAAAAAATCTTAATTTTTTACCCTTAGCAACGGGGTTTTCTTACCTTATAATTGTCTTTTATTATAGTAAAATAATTTTATTTTTTTAAAATGCATCGGCGTTTTCAAAAGACATATATAGTAAGAATCTACAGACATTGTAATATCATCTCTCAAAAAATCTTAATTTTTCGCCGACCTTTAAATGTGCCTCATTCGCACAGCCTTTGGATGTATTCTCACAAATGTTTGTCTATTTGTTTGACACGCTGTTGGGCGCCAAAAATATTTCGTGAACATTGGTTTTTTTTTATTACATGCTTACTTAAACTTTTTGAGGCTGCAGGAATGTTTAATATACTTCATTATAAACCAATAAATTTAACAGCTACCTTTTAAACTTGCAAGCATAATTCTAGGTATTACTTCAAGAGATACACTAATTGTTTTGTTTTTGTATAAGAATTTATATTTTTCTTAGTTTTATTGTGACATAAGGCATATTATGTGGTAATTGATGGTTAATGTAAGAATAACCCTAGGTTAAACTTCGCCATCTTTGCTGCATGACGTGCATCTTTTGTATGCAAATTTATTTTCTTAATAAAGACGTTTATTATTATTATTATTATTAAAATCTTTTTTGAGGAACATGATTTTTTTTCCATTGAAAAATCCAGAAAATAGCCATAACTCAAAAATTACTTAAAATACAGTTCTGAAAATTTGTACACATATTCTTTAATTAATTTCATTAGACACCTATTTTAGCGCTTTGCAAGAAAATTAAAAGATTTTGAGAAATTAAATATTTTTTGAAAAACGTGATTTTTTTTTATTGTAAAAAATCTAGAAAATGACCATAACTCAAAAACCTCTTAAAATTCAGTTTAGAAAATTGGTACACATATTCCCTAATTTATTTAATTGGATACTTATTTCAGCGTTTTTTAAAAAAATTAAAAGATTTTGAGAAATTAAATGTTTTTTGAGGAACATGATTTTTCCCATTGAAAAATCCAGAAAATGGTTATAACTCAAAAATCACTTAAAATACAGTTTTGAAAATTGGTACACATATTCTTTATTCAATTCTATTAAATACTTATTTTAGCGTTTTTCAAAAAAATTAAAAGATTTTAAAAAATTAAATGTTTTTTGAAAAACGTGATTTTTTTTTATTGAAAAATCCAGAAAATGGTCATAACTCCAAAATTACTCAAAAAATAGTTCTGAAATTTTGTACACATATTCTTTATTTAAATTCATAAAATACCTATTTTAGCTTTTTTTGAAAAAATAAAAAAAATTTGAAAAATTAAATGTTTCTTAGAAACATGATTTTTGTTTCATTGAAAAATGCAGAAAATGGCCATAACTCAAAAATTACTTAAAATACAGATAAGAAAATTGGTACACATATTCTTTAATTAATTCTATTAAATACTTATTTTAGTGTTTTTTAAAAAAATTAAAAGATTTTGAGAAATTAAATGTTTTTTGAGGAACACGATTTTTTCCCATTGAAAAATCCAGAAAATGGCCATAACTCAAAACCCACTGAAAATACAGTTTAGAAAATTGGTCAACATATTCTTTATTTAATTTCATTAGACACCTATTTTAGCGTTTTTCAAAAAAATTAAAAGATTTTGAGAAATTAAATGTTTTTTGAAAAACGTATAACTTTAAATTAAAGAATATAAAAAATTAGAAATGCTGATTCTCTTCTTGTCATTTGAAGCCTACTACTGCTTTGTTATGTATTTTAGTCCACTCATTAACCTCAAACAAATACTCGCAAGAATCTTTTAATTCGCTTTAAATAAAAAAAACTCAATAAAGCCGAAAACTAGAAAATCCTAAAACTAGAAGAGTATTCATTATTTGTCGTTGGGATGTTCACTTACAAGTTTGGGAAACCTTGTACATGTTCCAAAAACCTCGTTGTTTTTTTCAATTCATTTGGAAAAACAATACTGAAGACTCTTCTGCTCAATCTGCGTCTATAATGAATAATAACGTTGGTAATTGCAAACGATCATCATTTGCACAATATTTTTTCTATTATTGTCCCAAACATTAATTAACTATTTACTTCATATATTTATTGAATATCCCTTTAATATATAGAAAACAAGCTAGGCGAACTCTCCTTTCAATACCAATATAAGATATATTGCCATTTATTGTTCGAGTGCACCCCTGGTGATTCCAATATATATGCTGCAGATAATCAATTGTATATATTACAGTGGGATGAGAGCAATAGAGTGCAAGCGATCCTTATAATATCTATAGAATTGCTATAATAGTTACTGTAGTAATTTTTTGTATTTATTTAAATCCCTTTAATTTCGTTGCGACAAAATTGAATAAAATAAAATGAAAAAAAAAGACAAGCAATTCAGCATTATTTAAACCTTTTTCAACATTTCGAAATAAGATATGCAAAAAATTGGGATATATCTCTTTGAATTTAAAAACACTTGTTTATTAATTCAAAACACTTCTATTTGAAAAACTGTGATTTTTCTAGATGATTGTCGTATTATTCATTTTCTGGAAGAATCGGCTTGTTTTGATAGAACCTCAAAAGACATGAATTTCAGAAGCAAATCAAGGAATAAAATAAGTCATATAACTCCTTAATGTGTAGGTGTTATGGACGGTAATTTATAATGTAATATTTAGCATTCATTCGTTGAAATGGTAGACGAGTACGAATATTAAATCAGTACAAATATGACAAGAAGACTTTTGAGACATTAGAGACACTTAATTTTTCTTATGCTTTTATTATAGGCTAAGACGAATTTTAGCATGTCTTAATTCATTAAAGATATAGAGGGCTAATAGCAGATGCTATAAACATTGCAATATTTCTGTGAAACAAGAAGTTAAATGTGGTCAAGAATATTCTTTACAAATTGTAATATTGGTATTATTATTTGTATTAATTGTATATCAACAGTCAATTGTCATACAATTATAAACTGAATATTCTCTACAAAAATTGTTTTAACTCAAAATCAATTTAAACACAATAAATCAGACGCATTTGGGTTTTTTGAAAATATTACCATGTTTATTTCGTAAGTTTCTTACCCAGTTAGTTGTGTGCTTTTAGGAAAATTGAAAAAAAATATATTAATTTGATAAAAAATTAAATTAATTGTCATGTTTTAAGTATATATTTTTAAATTGTATAATATTCTATTAATATTTTGTACAAATTTCAATTGATATTTAATTCGTACTATCTCTTACTTACTTTTATAATAAAATTTACATAATAATAATAATTATCATTATTGTTATTAAAACCGAAATTAAATGCAAAGTTAGTTTTTCTTAGTACTAGTTAACCTTACATATAAACAAATAAACAAAAAACAATGTCACGGTCTCATAAGCAAATTTTTATTGGCTACACGTTTTGCCCTGTATAAGCAGGGCGTCATCAGGCTTTAGGACCTACACATACACCGTAAAACTAACAACAATAATTGTTTATTATTTATTTTTTATATTAAATTAAAAAAAAAAGCTCTTGCAGGGTAATAAAAATTAAAAGTAGAAAATCACATTATTTACATAGAAAAAAATAGAAAAATTCAAAAAAGCGTTTTTTTTATCTTTTGATCGTTATAATAGTCACTTCCAAATTTGGGAAACCTCGTTGTTTTTTTCGATTAATTTGGAAAAAACAATATTGAAAACTCGTCTGCTCAATCTGCTTCTATAATAAATAATAACGTTGTGAATTGCAGACGATCAGAATTTGCAAAATATTACTTATAAATGTTTTTTGTTTTATTCAATTTTGAAATGACACTTCATTTTTCTTATGCTTTTATTTTAGGCTAAAATGAATTTTCGCATATTTTAATTTATTAAAGGTATAGAGGGCTATAAAAATTATTATCTAATTTATAGTAAGAGAAGAATAAGGTGTGTTTTGAACTGGAACTCCTTATATATTACCAACAACCGTTGCTCGAATAATTAGCCTTATTCGCCTATAACTTTTGAAATTTTGGTTTCTGCTTTTGAACTTCTTAAAGTGCAACTTGCCCTATAAAAAACAAAAAACTTTAGACATTTTCTAAAACTCGTTTGCTCAATCTGCTTCTATAATAAACCATAACGTTGTTAATTGCAGACGATCATCATTTGCAAAATATTTCTTATAAATATTCCCCTAAAGATTGTAATTCTACCAATGATTTACCTTTTTAAATCCAGTTATCTTAATTATGATCTTTTAAAACATGGCTTTAGATGGCGACACATTAAAGGAATTAATTGAGTAAAAAAAATCTTCGCACTGATTTTAGAATGCTGCTATTCCTTTCTAGTAAGAAGGCATTAATAACTGTTACATTTACATGCATAAGTACTCGTAGATTCTAAGTTTTCCATGATCCTGAGTAAATCCCATAGATGTCATGCAGAACTAATAACTAACTCCACCTTCAATGCCTTATTTTCTGCACAACAGAAATAATTAGGTTAGACTGATCAGTTGTCCAACTGTTGTTAAGGAAACCTTTATTCGTTGAACTAGTTCTGGTTCTTCATTTTAAAAGTGCACGTGCAGGCGCCTAACTAAAAAAATAGGAAAATTTAAATGGAAACCGGTTCGAAAGCATAATCCGGCATAATCCCGGGGTAGTACGCCGACGGGTTGAGAGAAACAGCCCTAATCCAGGGCCGGGCTATTCAGATTGGCCGGCCAAAATTTATCTCGTCATTATAGGAACGCGTTTCGGAGAGTTTCAAGAACCACCAAAACAGAAAAGCTGATAATGTGCCGTCCGGGCCGTTCGCCAGCGGACATCACTTTATCCGACGGTCGGTTTCCATTAAATTTACGAAAAAAAAAAAAAAAAAAAAAAACGCGCGCCAAAAGCCTGCATATGCATAGGAATTGAAATGCAAATAGCAGTTTATTTTCTAAGCGACAACTCCGCGGGCTATATAGCGTAAAAAAGTCGTTGTTGGGGGTGGATTTTAATCGATTAAATTAGAGGGATCCCTGATGTTATGGCCGCACATTTTTTAATTCGATTCGGGGCTTTTAGAAAATTTAATTACATTTTGAGTTGCTTATTTGTTTTTTTTTTAATGGAACATGTTATAGTTGTCAGAATTTCAATTTGTATCACATATAAAATATATGTGATACTTAAATTAAAAATCTAGTTGCCTGGAAAATTAATTTCAATTATTTTCGACAAACCAATTTTTCAAAGTATAACTGCCTGAAGGAACTAACTATGTCTAAAATATGCCTGATTATGCCTGGAATAAAACTTTTAATTAGAGATGGAGGATTGTTTTTCTTACAGGCCTTTGTATTATTTTCCTGTTTATTATTCAAGTGCCTGGAATATATAGAATTATTAATTAAATTGCCTGGAAAATTAATTTTAATTTATTTCGACAAACCAATTTTTCAAAGTATAACTGCCTGGAAGAACCAACTATTTCTAAAATATAATAATAATAAAAATAATAATAAGACGTTTATTAGCCACCAATACAAAAAAAAAGCATAATTACAGAAGGTAATATGATTATATACATGGAATTGAATATTAGAATATTAAACAAAGAGAGCATATTAAAAACAATAGGTTATATAAAGAATTTAGTTAACACAAGTAAGGCAACTAAAAAGCCATGCATTCAGACTTCCAGAAAAGAAGGAAACAACTTCCTGGATTCTGTTAAGGCTTATATGCCTAATTATGCCTGAAAAAAATATTTTAATAAGAGATGGAGGATTGATTTTCTTACAGGCATTTGTATTATTTTCCTGTTTATTATTCAAGTGCCTGGAATATATAGAATTATTAATTAAATTGCCTGGAAAATTAATTTTAATTTTTTTCGACAAACCAATTTTTCTAAGTATAACTGCCTGGAAGAACCAACTATGTTTAAAATATGCCTAATTATACCTGAAAAAAATATTTTAATTAGAGATGGGGGATTATTTTTCTTACAGGCATTTGTATTATTTTCCGGCTAATTATTTAAGTGCCTGAAATATATAGAATTCTTAATTAAATTGCCTGGAAAATTTATTTTAATTTTTTTTGACAAACCAATTTTTTAAAGTATAACTGCTTGGAGGAACCAACTATGTCTAAAATATGCCTAATTATGCCTGGAATAAAACTTTTAATTAGAGAAGAAGAATTTGTTTTTCTTACAGGCATTTGTATTATTTTCCTGTTTATTATTCAAGTGCCTGGAATATATAGAATTATTAATTAAATTGTCTGGAAAATTAATTTTAATTTTTTTCGATAAACCAATTTTTCAAAGTATAACTGCCTGGAGGAACCAACTATGTCTAAAATATGCCTGATTATGCCTAAAAAAAATATTTTAATTAGAGATGGAGGATTCGTTTTCTTACAGGCATTTGTATTATTTTCCGGCTTATTATTCAAGTGCCTAGAATATATAGAATTATTAATTAAATTGCCTGGAAAATTAATTTCAATTTTTTTCGACAAACCAATTTTTCAAAGTATAACTGCCTGGAGGAACTAACTATGTCTAAAATATGCCTGATTATGCCTGAAAAAATATTTTAATTAGAAATGGAGAATTATTTTTCTTACAGGCATTTGTATTATTCAAGTGCCTGGAATATATATAATTATTAATTAAATTGCCTGGAAAATTAATTTTAATTTTTTTCGACAAACCAATTTTTCAAAGTGTGACTGCCTGGAGGAACTAACTATGTCTAAAATATGCCTGATTATGCCTGAAAAAATATTTTAATTAGAAATGGAGAATTATTTTTCTTACAGACATTTGTATTATTCAAGTGCCTGGAATATATAGAATTATTAATTAAATTGCCTGGAAAATTTATTTTAATTTTTTTCGACAAACCAATTTTTCAAAGTATAAGTGCCTGGAAGAACCAACTATGTCTAAAATGTGCCTAATTATGCCTGAAAAAAATATTTTAATTAGAGGTGGAGGATTGTTTTCCTTACAGGCATTTGTATTATTTTCCTGTTTATTATTCAAGTGCCTGGAATATATAGAATTATTAATTAAATTGCCTGGAAAATTAATTTTAATTTTTTTCGATAAACCAATTTTTCAAAGTATAACTGCCTGAAGGAACCAACTATGTCTAAAATATGCGTAATGATGCCTGAAAAAATATTTTAATTAGAGATGGAGGATTGATTTGCTTACAGGCATTTGTATTATTTTTCTGTTTATTATTCAAGTGCCTGAAATATATAGAATTATTAATTAAATTGCCTGGAAAATTAATTTTAATTTTTTTCGATAAACCAATTTTTCAAAGTATAACTGCCTGAAGGAACCAACTATGTCTAAAATATGCGTAATTATGCCTGAAAAAATATTTTAATTAGAGATGGAGGATTGATTTGCTTACAGGCATTTGTATTATTTTCCTGTTTATTATTCAAGTGCCTGAAATATATAGAATTATTAATTAAATTGCCTGGAAAATTAATTTTAATTTTTTTCGACAAACCAATTTTTCAAAGCATAACTGCCTGAAGGGACCAACTATGTCTAAAATATGCCTAATTATGCCTGGAAAAAATGTTTAAGTAAGGAATGCAAAAAATAGTTTCTTTTCGCTAGTTGGGATCTTCAGGGCTAGACTACTAATAAACAAAAAGAGAAAATGTGAATATTTTTAATAGAGCGTTTCGGTGCTCTGATTTCCTCAGGGCAAGAAAATCAAATTCTTTTTAAATTCAAAGACAAATATTAAATAGAGATTAAATAAAGTTCCTCTTGTAATTTAACTAACATTTAAAAGAAAAAGGTCTATACCAGTGTATTACCGAGTACCATAACAACTACGTTAGAGAAAAATATTAATAATAAATTTGCATAATAAGGGTGAACCTTACAAACCTCGAAAAGTGTTTTTTTTTTATATTAACAGCAAAACTGTAGCCATCCCATTAGTCAAAATACAGCCTCGTATAAAACGTCAAAACGGCATGAAATACGAACCGAAATTATAATCCAAGGTTTACACATTTGGCAAAGAATTACCGAGAAAAAGGGATTCTCTCCCTCTCTGGTCCTCTGGTGGCCGTGCACATGCACTAAATATTAATTAGCGAATCCTCGTTAACATGCAGCGGAAACCCACCAACCCGGTTGGCTGGTTAATCAGGCTCAGTTTTGGGTTTTCTTTTTTTTTTTAGTTTTTTTACGGTCATACGCTTAATGTACAGCAAACGTAGTGGCCTAAAATATACCTGAGTTAATTATATTTTTTTCACCGTCGTCAGCAGCATATTATTTGCTTTTACATTAAATTTGCTCTTTGTTTTGACCGTGTTAATTGCTAATCCAGCCGCGTACAGGGATCTATAGCGTAGTTATATTTAGGTGCAAAAAAAAAATATAGAAACTCTATACCACTGGATTCTGTGCATTTTCACTCTTGTACTTTGACTTAGTTTAAAAAATGTAGTAATTAAAATTAAAATCATGTCCCAAGATAGCAATTACAAGGGAGGCACGTGCAAACAACCCCCCTTACTAAACTACAAGTGTGTTAAAAGATTTATTATAAAAGTTAGCGGGAAGATTAAACCGTGAAATAAGTAATTTCATCGTCTAGAAGCAAGTTTGTATCTTGCGTGTGCCCCTGGGGGAGTAAAACAACTTACCGGCGCATTTCTATGATCCTCGTATTAATTAAACATTTTCGGTTTTTTTGCGATTAATTTTCGACTATCTTACTTACTTTTAGGAGGTGGTTTTAAGTATACGCCGCACCCTTGAGATGTAATGGCGCAGCTATAAAGGTCCAAGTTTCCCCAAGAATAATGGGATTCTTGTGTTACTTTTAGGAATGTTCCAGTGTTAATTTACCGAGAAACTTTTTAGCTGCTTAATAAATTGGTTTTTAAGTTTAAGTTACCGTTGGAAAAATCATGTAGCGTTAAATAAGGGTTTTTATAGCCCTTTTTTTTTAGTATAAGTTTGTTGCATTGAAACTTAATTATCATGCAACAAACAGTTCTTTGATAAGAGAAATATATCTATTTAAACGAAATTTTAAAATTATTGTTTAAATGAAATTAATTAAGTTGAAGGTACATAAGATAATTTAAATAATTTTTTTCGAGCTTTCGTTCATTTCGCATTTATTTAAATTATTGTAAAAGGTATTAATATATATAATAGAATCGTAGTTGTTACAAAATATTTGTTTTGAAAGTATGCATTTATTTAATTTTAATATCAAAATTTGAAAAAAAAATTAAAATACTAAATTTTAATAGAAAATATAAGACCGTCGAAAAAGATTGTTAAAATCAAACTCTTATTCATTATTTCCAATATTTTTTAAATTTATTATATTCTTGTTTAAATGTGTTTAAGTTAATCTTTTTTCAGTGATTATCAAATCTCTAATTAAAATATTTTTTTCAGGCATAACTAGGCATATTTTAGACATAGTTGGTTCCTCCAGGCAGTTATACTTTGAAAAATTGGTTTTTCGAAATAAATTAAAATTAATTTTCCAGGCAATTGAATTAATAATTCTATATATTCAAGGCACTTGAATAATAAACAGGAAAATAATACAAATGCCTGTAAGAAAAACAATCCTCCATCTCTAATTAAAATATTTTTTTCAGGCATAATTAGGCATATTTTAGACATAGTTGGTTCCTCCAGGCAGTTATACGTTGAAAAATTGGCTTGTCGAAAAAAATTAAAATTAATTTTCCAGGCAATTTGATTAATAATTCTATATATTCCAGGCACTTGAATAATAAACAGGAAAATAATACAAATGCCTGTAAAAAAAACAATCCTCCATCTCTGATTAAAATATTTTTTTCAGGCATAATTAGATAAGATTTTGTTTTTTTTATTGAGCTTTATCCAGTTACGTATAAAAACACTTAATTTATAATAATTACTTGTTTGTTTTTAAATTTTTTAATTGGCACTATAATTGAGCTTGAAAGAAAATAAGTAAATATGTCAACGGTGATTTTAAAAGTTCAATGAATTCAACTAAATTACGATAAAATTTGTCTGACAGTAATTTTAGAAGTTTTATTAAAAAACTACGATATTGTTTAATAGATTTAAAATTAGGCTTTATTACTTCTCTGCTTTATGCATTTTGCCGTATAATATTTTTTTAAAGTAGCCCAAAGAATCTCTCTCCTTTTATTGATTTTAATTATTTGAGCATAACTTAATTGGATATGACAGACATTTTATTATTTATCTGACAATACAGACCTGGAAAGGGAACACACTTAAGGATAAATGGTTTAATCTCATGATCTATGGATAGTCATGGTCCAACAGAAAATTCTGAAGAGGATAGAGCAATAGTAATGGGAGATTTTATTGCCAAGCTAGGCAAAAAAGAATACCTAAAAGCTCCTCTGTCTTTAAATTCTCCAGATTGTCCTGTAGAAACTGGATGGAAGAAAAAAAATCATTTTCTGCTTATAAAAATCCCTCTTAGGGTTATATATCTTTTGAAACCTGGAATAAAAATATTGCGTAGGTGCCCCTAGTTTATTTTTAATCAACATAAAATATTCTGGAAAATTAAATCATAAGACTTGCTCTCATCATAATAAAAAAGTAATTCTTTCTTTATTTATAGTAATTTACTAATAAGAAAAAGGAACGCAGAAAAATTCTTGGGCGCCAAAATAACGCATTTAAATCCAAAAAAACAGCCATTTGATGATTTATAAAAAAAGTGAAAAATCAGGTATTTTCTCCCTTTTTTGACCTAATGCAACTAAATATAACAAATTCAAAATTTTAATAATAAACTAAACTAAATAGATGCCTTTAATTTGCACTTTTTTTCATGCTAATTGTTTAATTAAAAAAATAACTCAGTATTATAATTTTATGTCCAGAGCATCCAGAACAGATTTTTTTTTAATATAGTTGGGCGCCAAAATGTTGCATTCTACTCATAATCCTACAAAAAACAAGAGTGATAAGGGTCAAAGTGAAAAGTCGACTATTTGCTCCCTATTTCCGCATAACTTAAAAAATTTAAAACTTCTTGCAGTTATAAAGAGATCTATTGCTAACAGGTGCGAGAAAACTGCAAGTTAATTGGTCTAATATTTTTTAAATTATAAATTTTTTATTGTTTATATGAATTTAAAAACGATTTGATTTTCTTGCCCTGAGAATAATCAGCACCGAAATGCTTGATTATAAATATTCACATTTTCTCTTTTTCTTTATTAGTATTCTAGCCCTGAAGATCCCAACCAGCTAAAAGCAACTATTTTTTTGCGTTCCTTACTTGTCAAGTAGCCCAAATAAACTCTCCCTTTAATAGATACAGTTATTTGAGCATAACTTAATTGGATATGACAGAAATTTTATTATTTACCTGACAATATAGACCTGGAATAGCAATACACTTAAGGGAAGGAGGAATTTTCATGAGTTATTAGAGCAATAGTAATGGGAGATGTTATTCCTAAGCTAGGCAAAGAGGAATACCTAAAAGTTCCTTTGTGTTTAAGTTCTCCAGATTTTTGACATTGTCCTGTAGAAACTGGATGAAAGTGGTCAAAACCCGTAAAAACTTGATTATTGGACCATTCAAACAAACAACAAAAAACCCTCGTAGGGTGATATATGTTTTAAATATTAATTATAACACCAAAACTTGTCTACCTAGTCTTTGTTTGCAGTAATTTGGTAATAAGAATGAAGGATGGAGAAAAATTGTTGGGTGCTAAATTGACCCATTTAAATCCGAAAAAACCAGCATTGATGATTTTAAAAAAGTGAAAAATTATGTATTTTTTCCTTTTTTTTTGACACAATGCATCTAAATTAGAAAAAAAAATGCAAAAAATAATTGTGAAATTTCAATAATAATTTATGTCGTCCCTTTTACTTTTTTTATGAATTTGTTTTAAACTTTGATCTTGGGTTTTTTCTTTCTTTTTTTAAATCTTTTTAATACGTATGTTATGTCCACTTATGTGATGCAAATGTATGTACCTCGTTGTCCATATTAAATTACATTTTTTAATAGTTTAAGGTTCCAGAAAAAAACTAATAATTTTAAAATTTAAATAGCCACCAATTACTTCCACTACAACAATTAAAGTAACATTAAAAATAAAACTCGGTAGTAGAATTTTATAATGGAAATTTATTTTGAAAATAGTTGGGCGCCAAAATGTTGCATCCCACTTCAACAATCCAACAAAAAAACAAGAATGATGGCATAAAAAGTGAAAAGTCTATGAAGTAGGTGCTCCTATAACCCATAATAATTTATAGTTTTATAGTTTTACTATTTAATTTAAAAAAAAAACAATTTAATTTAGATAATTAAATCGTTATTTTGTTTCTCTTTTCAGCATACCAAAACAACGTGTATTTTCGTCGTTTCTAATAATTTAATATTAAGTTATAATAGTAACAAAAAAACATGCGTTTTTCCCAATAAAACGAGTTTTTTTAAAGCTGTTGGGCGCCAAAATGATGTACTATATAAAATCGCATCTCTCATTATAAACAATCAAATAAATTAACCTTTATAAGCCCATAATAATAAAATAAATAAGTAATTAATTAACAAGGAATTGAAGATTTTATGCAAATTACGTATACAGACTGATGTTTTTTACTATTGTGTTTTAAAGTGTTTAATGGTTTTAATGATCCTTGCATGAAAAAAACCGATAGACGAAAAGGAATTACAGAAGATGTGTTATTTTAAGGATGATATGCAACTATTTCATTATAATTATTTATAGAATTTCATTCATATTTAGAGCCTCTTGCCTTTTTGTTGTTCTAGCTAAATAAATAATGTCTTATTATTATTTATGGAAAATTAACTAAATTAACTTGACCGATAAGCTAAAATCAACAATAATATACAAAATTCTATATTTAGTGTCCTTATCCAATAATGATTTTCTTTATATTTCAGATCGGGTGTGTAAGAAAGCAGACAGTCTCTATCTATGTATATCTTCAAAGTAGTATATAATGAATATACTATATAAGCATAACCATTTATTGCTGTCAAAAAATAAAACCGTAATGCCCTTGCTCACCGAATATCCCAAAGAATTCATCCTTTTATTAATGGTTGATATTTGAGCATAACTTAATTGGATCTGAAACGCATTTAAATATTCACGTTTAAGCGATGATCAATCCAATCTCTTGTCAATAGTTACTCTCAAGAAAGAGAGACATTCCATCAATTCAATTAAGTTATGATTTTAAGTAGTTATAGGATTTTGTAAACCAAATATCAACAATTTTGTTTGCACATGCTATGCAATAAATTATTCCTAATATTCCAAACCCAGGTAAAATGCCCAAAAAATCAAAATAAGTGTGATATTAATAAAAAAATTATATATTAATATTACGGTCAGTTATTAATAGCTCCTACTAAAACTGGCTGAGAGATTAATAGTAAAATTGCCGTAACTCATAGAAGAAAAGGTATTTACCCTTCAACGTTACTCAAACTGTAGATTACTTTTGTATCATCAGCAAACGTATTATAGATTTAAAATTTATTTAATCTAGTGCACTATAAAAATAAAATACAATAGAAAAACATTTTGTTTTGTTATTTACGTAGCCGCGAAACAAAGCCCCGAACGGCGTCATTAAATTAACATTACAACAGAAATATTAGCAAATATACAAAACTTCCTAATTAGTCCATTCTCGATTCTTTGATCTCGAAGGGGTTTTACTGGAAATTTAACCAATTTAAGTCCATAAAAGGACCCGATATTATAACGTTAAAAGTTTCTCCCGGTGGCGTGGCGGTGTGGAGCGGCTGTAATACAAGCTCGTTATTTTTGGCGACGCAAAACCGACCGCCGCGGCATCTTTCCTCCAGTAATTTTTCAATTATCCGCTTATTACGTCGTGTTTGTCTTCCAATTTTAATTAGTTGCCTTTAATTCTCTTTTTTAGACTCCCTCATTTTCGTGTAATTACTCGGCTAGGTCGTTACAGTTTCGGGCTATTTACTAAATTGCCGCCAGGACCAGTGGGTTTGCTTATGATGCCTGTTTATCATTTTATTTTGATACAAGATATTTTCATAATTATTTTTTATAAAAAACATTCGCTTTTGGACCTAAAACGTTGAATGTATAGCTCCATTATGTCTCATTTACTAGGGTTTAGAGACGCAAAGTAGTCAGCTTCATTAGTAATTCTAACTAAGGATTTTTACATTTATTATGTTGCTATCATTAGAAGAAATCCATTGAGAACATTTTAAATAACGAGCATTTATTATAAAGTTCTCCAATATTGACAATGCCCTATATAACTTTTTATTGAGGTCTCGACTTTTTATCTTATATTGAGAATGTCATTGTAAAGGTAGAAACGTCAACAGCTAAGAAAAGAGTTACTTGAAAAGTCTTTGAAACCAATAATGACGTAAGAGAACTCTTATATTATAGGTTGTATTCAAAAAAAAATGCGTATCACACCCAATTAAGTTATGCATAAATAATTTAAATTAATAAACGCATAGAATGCGTGAGCATTTTTTTCTATAGAGGTATCACACTACTTTTGTTTTATTGTATTCTGTTAATTAGTCGGATATAATAATAATTAAATAAGTAATAACTTAAAATTAGTCAGGTATTGGATATCAAATATGTGGATTAAAGGGTCATTTTCTCAGCATCATAATAAAGTTATAGAGTGTTGAGACCACAAGATTAAAGATAAATTAAAATTTTGTTACAAGAAGAAGTGAGATAGCGGGAAAAAAATCAGAGAGGGACTGATTTGCTTATTAGTAAAGTAACAAATCAAAGACTTTGTATTCGTTAATTAGCCGTTATGAGAAAACGAACGTTTAAAAATTTCTTTATTATATTTTAGAATGTCTATGTCTTATGTTTCCTGTATGTTCTGATGTTTATTATTTTATTTTTACTAACTTAGTGTTTTGTAAAACCTGAATAACGTATATTTAAAAACAACGTATAAGTCTTTAAAGGACAGATCTACATTAAAGTCAGCCCTTTTATTTCTATATAAATAATGATATATCTATCATGGCCAATTAAGTTATGCTCAGATAATTAAAATTATTAAAAAGGGTGATTTTGTCTTCAGTTTTTGCTGCATTCCAATATTATTCCGACTGTAGATTAATTTCGTATTATCATCAAACATTACTATTTTATTATAAATATGAATAAATTTATTACAGTGGACTACAAAAAATAAAATATAAAGAAACTTGAATAAAAAATTGATTATTTAAATAAAATTTTATGAAAGTATTAGAAAAAGTCCCATAATGTATTTAAGACCAAAAACAGGTAAGTCGGAGCATTAAAACGCAGGGTATAGGCCAGTCAACTTAAAACAGTTTTTTAAGTTTTACTATAGTGGGACGCTATCTACAAAAACTAGAATAAAAAAATTATTATTCAAGGGATTTGAACAAAATTTCATGAAAGTATTAAGAGAACTCCTAGTATTAATCTAAGACCAAAAACAAGTAAATAGTAATATTAAGACGCGTGTTGAACGCGAGTGAACCTAAAACAATTTTTCGAGTTTTGCTATACTGGGACACCATCTACAAAAGCCTGAATAAAAAAATTATTATTCAAGGGATTTGAACGAAATTTCATGGAAGTATTAGGAATACTCCTAGTATTAATTTCAGACCAAAAACAAGTAAATCGTAGCATTAAGACGCGTGTTATAAGGCTGTGAACCTAAACCGTTTTTGTGAGTTTTGCTATACTGAGACGCTAACTACAAAAACTTGAATAAAAAATTCATTAGTAAAGGGATTTCATTGAAATCTCGTACAAATGTTAACGAAAGTCCCTTTGTTAATTCAAGACCAAAACCAAATAAATTGGAGTATTAAAACGCGTGTAATAGGCCAGTGAATCTAAAACAATTTTTTTAAATTTGCTATACTGAGACGCTATCTACAAAAACTTGAATAAAAAATTCATTAGTAAAGGAATTTCATTGAAATCTCGTACAAATGTTAACGAAAGTCCCTTTGTTAATTCAAGACCAAAACCAAATAAATTGGAGTATTAAAACGCGTGTTATAGGCCAGTGAACCTAAAACAATTTTTTGAGGTTTGCTATACTGGGACGCCATCTACAAAAACTTAAATAAAAAAATTATTATTCAAGGGATTTGAACAAAATTTCATGGAAGTATTTAGAAAACTCCTAGTATTAATTTTAGATCAAAAACAAGTGAATTAACAATTTTTTTAAATTTTCTATACTGAGATGCTACCTACAAAAACTTGAATAAAAAATCCATTAGTAAAGGAATTTGATTGAAATCTCGTACAAATGTTAACGAAAGTCCCTTTGTTAATTCAAGACCAAAATCAAATAAATTAGAGTATTAAAACGCGTGTTATAGATCAGTGAACCTAAAACAATTTTTCGAGTTTTGATATACTGGGACGCCATCTACAAAAACTTGTATAAAAAAATTATTTTTTAAGGGTTTTGAATGAAATTTCATAGAATTGTTAAGAAAAGTCTCGCTATTAATTTAAGACGTAAAACAAGTAAATCGGACTAATAAAACGCGTGTTATAGGCCAGTGAACCTAAAACAATTTTTAGAGTTTTGCTAGGATTCCCACTATAAGAACTTAAATAAAAGAAATATTGTTAAAGGGATATTATCCATGGAACCTAATATTATTTACCTACCCGTGAAATGAACCCAAGCGACACATCATATATTATTCTCGTTAAATATATTATTAAACGATCAATTCGGAAAATGCATAGTTTGTTTTATTTAAAATAGGCAAGTTTGCTACTCATAAGTTAAAATAATTTAAAAAATTAAAAAGAAACTCAACTCCATACCTACTAAGTGACATAATAAATTTTTTCTTCGGTCGAATTTAATTTAATTTTTCATTATTTATAAGATTCTTCATTTATCTATAAGATTATATGATAATTTAGGTATATTTGGTCCGAAATTTTCACATGAATATTTGATTGAAAGTATGTAATTTTTTCTGTCGTTACGTCATGTAGTGCCTGTATTATTTGACGTTTTGAAATGGTTATTTAATTTATCAGGGTCCTATAAAAATAGTGATATATCATGATTTTTGGTCATTAATTTTTCATGTCATTTGATTTGTACTAGAACTGGTCTTTATGTTCTGTATTTTGGAATATCCAATTTACCAACAAAATGCCACATCTAATTTACAATATTTGATCAGCAATTTACAAAAATAAAAAATTTACATTAATATTATATTCTGTTGATGTTTCGGTTGTTTGACTTCTTTAGGATAAGGGAACCAAGGAAGTTAAAAATATGTGCATGTACAAGCCCTTAAATGGAAGGTATATACTGAATCCAGCATTTATTTATATACTAATAATAAAATGTGTGTCATAGCCAATTAAGTTATGCCTAAATAATCTGATTAATAATTGATTTTAATTAACGGATAAATTATTTGTGGTGTTTGGAGAGTAAAGGATCCAAAGTTAGAGCTTAAATACTAATTAAAAAAAATTATAATTTTGTTGAAAATACCTGGTAATGAGCGTTTTGGTTAACTGACGTCTCTTTTCGAGATATCTATATAACAAAATAAGTATTTAAAAATATATAAGTCCTAAAGCAAAAAATTAATTCTTATTATCTCTTCAGATCGAGTTTATGCTTGCAGAATTATACTTAAGATTCTCAAGATTTTTTACTGTTTTGAAATGGTTAATTCTAGACCGAAATATTTTTAGGTCTTACTCAGTACACTGATTGAATCAAAAATGTCCCTCCATTACTCATATCATAATAATATACTTTTATCATATTATAACCTGTAAAAATCACACTCTAAGTACAAGCAAAGTACCAAAATAAATGTTTAGATAAATAACATTAGCTCACATTAGCATGGTTATCTCTATGTTGTATGACTAAACCGGTACACAATGTGGCACTTTAAAACCCGAGGAAGCCACAAAAAGTGGCCTACGTCTCATTGAAGTATTCAAGAGTCAACCAACTGAAAAATGAGACGCAGCACGCGCCTTTGAAGAGGTAAAACAGAGAGCACAATAGTGAGTAGGTTTCTTACGTATTAAAGCTACTCAAGGGGTATTTTTTTAATTTTTATTTTATATTTCAATTAATATACTAGAGACCAAGATAAAGTACCCCAATTTAACACAGTCAAAAGCTTTACTAAGATCATAAACTGAATTGTAGCAAAAGCATCAATAATATAAGGCATAAAATTAAGGATACCCAAGGTGGTATTGGACTATTTTTCTTAACTATAGGAACCACCCGTGGCTTCATGCATTAGAGGGAAAATTTTTTCTCTAATACACGAATTTATCAGTTTTATAAAGGGCACTAGAATAAGAGACGCAAAGTAATCAGCTTCATTAGTAATTCTAACTGAGGATTTTTACATTTATTATGTTGCTATCATTAGAAGAAATCCATTGAGAACATTTTAAATAACGAGCATTTATTATAATGTTCTCCAATATTGACAATGCTCTATATGATGTTTCAAAAATTTAAGAAAATAAATATTTTTATCGAGGTCTCGACTTTTTATCTTATATTGAGGATGTCATTGTAAAGGTAGAAACGTCAACAGCTAAGAAAAGAGTTACTTGAAAAGTCTTTGAAACCAATAATGACGTAAGAGAACTCTTATATTATAGGTTGTATTCAAAAAAAAATGCGTATCACACCCAATTAAGTTATGCATAAATAATTAAAATTAATAAACGGATAGAATGCGTGAACATTTTTTTCCATAGAAGTATCACACTACTTTTGTTTTATTGTATTCTGTTAATTAGTCGGATATAATAATAATTAAATAAGTAATGACTTAAAATTAGTCAGGTATTGGCTACTGTATAAGCTAAAGAGAACTGAAAGGAAAAATATGTGGATTAAAGGGTCATTTTCTCAGCATTATAATAAAGTTATAGAGTGTTGAGACCACAAGAATAAAGATAAATTGAAATTTTGTTACAAGAAGAAGAGAGATAGCGGGAAAAAAATCCGAGAGGGACTGATTTGCTTATTAGGTATTACGTATAAACAGTTCTTTTTAGATCATACCCTTTAATGACCCCACAGATGGTAACGAATCAAAGACTTTGTATTCGTTAATCAGCCATTATGAGAAAACGAACGTTAAACATTTCTTTATTATATTTTAGAATGTCTATGTCTCTAAGTCTATAAGTCTTATAGGATGATTATCGGCTGCAGTCATGGTATCATGTACACAAGGTAAAAATAAATGCAGCAGATCTTATTTAGGTAATTAATGTTTTTTATAAATTTTAACGCGTCTTAGGGCCGTAGTGGCGTAGTGACGCATTTTCGGACATGGGTTCCTATACTCAAATGGATTATTCTGTTGCACTGAACAACCCCCAGAAGTTTGATCCCATAGTTCTGAAACACCCTGTATATATATATGTAGCAAATTTTCCCTTAAATAAATACACAATATCGATATTATTTCCACTGTTAGGGAATTTCTTAGAGAAGTTTATTATTTTTTTATAAAAAATTGAATCCTTATTGATATATATCTCAGTCTGAAAATTTGAAAAGAATGGGAATAAAGTGATATTTTTCTTATCTAATTAGACCAATTAAATCCGAAAAACACTATTTCCAAACGATTTAGTTACTATTAATAAAATGAAAAAAAATGATATATAAAATAGAGAGAAAAGTTGAATTCTTGTTTATATATCCTTATCTCAGTTTGAAAATTAGAAGAGGATGGGAATAAAGGGATACTTTTCTTGTCTAACTGGACCGATTAAACCTGAAAAACACTACTTCCAGAAAGTCCAGACACTATTAATAGAATAAAACCATCATATAGAAACTAAAGGATAAAATTGAATTTTTACTTATATATCCCTATCTCAGTCTTAAAATTAGAGTATCGAATATTAAATTTAGACAATTTTGTTTTTCTAAATCTAAAACATAGTTGACTTTCGTCTATTTTAAAATAAAAGCGTTTTTACTAATCATAATAATATAGTAGTACAATGTCCATATAGGCAAGTCAATAAACAAACAAAAAACAACATTAGCTATCTAAATATAACATGTAAATCGAAAACACATTAACCAAAAAAAAAAGTAAATCCCGTTACAAATACAAACATAATAATGATTTTTTCCTTGTCGGTTTTTTGCAATATCCATGTGCAAACACGTCATACAAATTAAAAAAAAAAACAGCCCTAATAATATCGTTTCTATTAAACCAAATTCGTCATCTGGTATACCACCGTTTCATGTTAAAAATTCAAAAGGGGTGGGTGATACTATCGAACGCGAAGGGTCACGGATATATGAGTAACGTCTGACTTTTTTTCGGTAGGAAAAAAAATTACCGTCGCATTTATTAGATGGGGTAAACGCGGGATTATTTGACCCCCCCCCGCTGTTTGATAAATTAATCGGGCCATTAAGGAATAAAATTGCTTGTATGGACACAATATTGGTTTATTGGATAATGGGGATTAATTGTCTAATGCGATTACGGCCATTTAGAGAAAATTTCTGGTCAATTTCGTGGATGATTCGATTTGAAATGATTAATTTAATAACTTAGGTGGGTACCATTTTTTTAATCGTAATAGTGGGTTAAAATAAATAACATTTTTAATATAATCACCTTCAAATAGATGAGGAATGCAGAATACGAAACTCTCATACGATAATGAATCTGAAATTAATTAAACAAACGTTGTATTTGTGTGCGTTTTTTTTATGTAAGATCTAACGATTTGTGAACTATTTGTTATTTTCTTTGGAATTTTTGAAGGTCAATATAAAAATCCACTTTTTCTGATAATACTTAAATTTTTTTTAATTATCTGCATTTTTTAAGAATCTTTTGAAAAAATCATTCATTGTTGATTTTTAAAATTTTTCACAGTTTTTTTGCACGAAAAAAATTATTTAATATTATTGAATAAAATCTTTTAATTTATTTTGTAAAGAAAAATAAATAAAGTAAAAGAAATATATTTAAAAAAATATTTCTATCTTGAATATGCCAAAATATTCTGCTAAAAATACATAAAAAATAGAATTAAAAAATACAAATTAAAATAAATAAAAACAGAAAAATGCCAAATATATATCTTGAATACAAAAACTTGATACCTACACTAAATTTTTCTGAGGTAGAATAATAAGTTTTAAAAGTATCGCAAAAATGCCAAAAGAAAAACGTAAAATTTGCAGATATTTTAATATTTTAAAAACTGTCACAAATTTATTAAAAAAAACTAAATTTTTGTGATTTTTTTCAAATTAATTGTTACATATTTTTTAGAAAAAGCTATTTCTATAGAATCAATTTTTGCGAAAATACATAAAAATTTAAAATTATTTGTATTTTTGAGAATTCGTTACAAAGGAAATTGTTATTATTATTATTGGTATTGCTGCTGTTTAAAATTAAGGAATAAATAAATTTTCTCATTCTTCATTTTTAAGGATATTTCCTAGAAAAAAAAATTGAACAAATTTTACGATTTTTGAATGTATCGAAAAATTATACCAAAAAACCCATACAATTTCCGAGCATTTTAGGGTTTTAAAAAAATACAAAAATTTTGCAAAAAGAAATGTTTGCGATTTTTAAAAAATATTATTATTATTTTTTTTTGTGAGATTTATTGAAATGATTTTTTTTGTATGTTAAAATTCTATTATATTTAAAATATAAATATTGTTGCAAAATATACAAAAACCAATGATAAAATTTTTATAGAAAATGTAATATTTTCAGAAATTATAATATTGATTTAAAATTTATCGTGATTATAAACGATTTTAGTACCAAAATATACATTTAATTTAAAGAAAACTTTGACAAATAACATATACGGAAAATATTTAAAAAATATTAATTAAAGCTTTTTTCTCTTTAATTAGACTTTTTTTAACTAGATTTAGGAATCATACAAATTTATTTTAAAATAGAAATCGCGTATTTCTAAAATTTATTGCTGAATATAGGAAATATAAACTTTAGGTAAACAAAAGGATCTTTAGTCAGCATTGAAATTCTTAACAGTTTTATCTAGTTTTTAATTTAAATGTAATTTTATATTAATAAAAATTAATAAATTATGACAATATATTTAGACAATATAAATTATACGTATATTAAATAAGACGTAATTTTAATTTAAACGCTCCTATATTTTTTTCTAAATTGATTAAACAAACGTTGTATTGGTGTGTTTTGTTTTATCCAAGATATAACGATTCATGTGCAATATATATAAGAACCTATTTGAATTTTTTATAAAAAATGTAATAGTTTTTAAAATGATTTATTTGTTATTTCCTTTGATATTTTTGAAGTTCTAATATAAAAATTAGAGAGAATTGAGTTTTTATCTTTTTTCTATGTTTAATGTTAAGGATATTTTATTTAATTTTTTAAGTTTTATTTTTACAATCTTTTATTTATTTAACTTTAGGTCTAAGGTTTATGTACTGTTTATACAAAACCTTTGTCGTATAACCTTTATTTTTATTTTGATATGTGCCAACGTTAACTATGCCTCCTTTTCGATTCGACATTTGTACATGCGTAGATTGATTTTTTAGTTATTAATTATTAATCAAACATCTTTGTATATTTTTTTTTGTATGTTGCACTCTTTGCTAAATAAAGAAAGGATATTATATAATATATTATAAAATTCCACTTTTTCTGATAATACTTAAAAATTTGTTAAGAATCTTTTGAAAAAATTATTGTTTTACATTTTATTTCTCAAATTTATTAAATTTTCCTATTTGATAAAACGCATTGTTGATTTTATAAGTTTTTCACAGTTTTTTGCACGAAAAAAATTATTTAACATTATTGGATTAAATCTTTCAATCTATTTCGTAAAGTCAAAAGAAATATTAATATTTAAAAAAATATTTTTATCTTGAATAAGCCAAAATATTCCGCTAAAAATAAATAGCACTAAAAAATACAAATTGAAATAAAAAAGCACAGAAAAATGAGTCTCAAAAACTCCGTAAAAATGCCAAAAGAAAAACGTAAAATTTGCAGATATTTTAATGTTTTAAAAACTGTCACAAATATATTAAAAAACGGGATTTTTGTGAATTTTTAAAATTAGTTGTTACACATTTTTTAGAAAATGCTTTTTTATAGAATTTTTTGCGAAAATACCTGAAAATTTAAAATTATTTGCATTTTTGGGGAATTTCTTGCAAAGCAAAGTGTTATTACTGCTTTTTAAAATTACGGAATAAATAAATTTTCTCATTCTTCGTTTTTGACTTTTATTTTGTAATTTTTATTTTTCAATGTAAACACAAAAATTATTTAACAATATAGGATTTTATTATTAAGGATATTTGCCAGAAAAAAAAATTAATAAAGAAAATTTTACGATTTTTAAATATATCGGAAAATTATATAAAAAACCCTTAAAATTTCCAAACATTTTATGGTTCTAAAAAAATACAACAATTTTGCAAAAACAAATACTTGTGATTTTTAAAAAAATTTTATTATTAATAAGATATTTTCTTGTGGGACTTATTGCAATAATTTTTTTGTATGTTAAAACTCTCTACATTTTTTTTGTAAATGAATTAAATAAAAATTTAATTATATTTAAAATATAAATATTGTTGCAAAATATATAAAGACCAATGAATGAAATTTTTATAGAAAATGTAATATTTTCAGAAATTATAATATTGATTTAAAATTTATCGTGATTATCAACGATTTTTTAGTACCAAAATATACATTTAATTTAAAGAAAACTTTTACTAACAACATATACGGAAAATATTTAAAAAATATTAATTAAAGGTTTTTTTTTCCTTTAATTAGATTTTTTTTTAACTAGATTTAGGAATCATACAAATTTATTTTAAAACTGAAATCGCGTATTTCTAAAATTTATTGCTGAATATAGGAAATATAGACTTTAGGTAAACAAAAGGATTTTTAGTCAGCATTGAAATTCTTAACAGTTTTATCTATTTTTTAATTTAAATGTAATTTTATATTAATAAAAATTAATAAATTATGACAATATAAATTGTACGTATATTAAATAAGACTTAATAAAAGTCAATTTATTATCATTTGTGACCATTTCAAAGTGAAGGAAAACTAAACTTTAACTAACTTAATAAATAATTTTATTTTAAACGCTCCTTGCCCAATATTAAATATAATAGTATTTACTGCTTTTAATTTAATGTACATTAATTAAATTGTATAGATGAAAAAATATCTAAACAATTTAAGTAGTTTTAAGCCTAATTTTTTTTTAAATATAATATTTGTGACTCAAAATAATTGAATAGAAATAAAAATAATAAATTTTAAATTAATAAAGGTAGGTATATTATAATTTGGAATATCTTTGTTTTTATTAAATTTCAAATAAAATATTTAATTAATAAAAATAAATCATTTAAAAATTGAAAAAAATTTACGAATATAAAACGTTAATTAGTTTGAATAAGAAACTTATCAGGTGTAAATAAAATGTGTCAATAGTAAGATTTTAAAATGAGAATAAAAAAACCGTTCTAAAAAATGTTGCCAAAAAAATGCAAATTTTGAGCTTAATTATAATTTTTCTAAATATGTAATTTTTTAGTGTCTTTAATAAAAATATCTTTTAAAATTAATTTTATGGCAAGTTGCCAATATTCATGCTTATGCCAAATCTTTTTTAATTCTGCTTTTACTTTACATAAATTTTATTATACCCTAAAAGTTACTTTACCATTGACGAGGTATTTAAAAAAAAAGGCATTTCTGTTAGATTTATATACTGAGAAAAAAAACGCTAAATAAAACTGTTAAATAAACCTTCTTTAACCAAATAATAACATTTAAAATTCATTAAATATAGCTTTTTTAAAGTTAAAGCAATCTGAATCCAAATCTAAAATATTGTATAAAACAAATTTAACGTTAAAACAACATTCCGAAGAGGTTAACATAAACGTTTTTAAATATTGGTACAATAGTTTAAAAGATCGAAATTCCTGACATTAAAACAACATTAAAAAAATGTTAAACATTTCTAACTGTTGAATGAAATAATATATTCAGGATATTAGGGAAATAATCTTAAACCCTTGCTTTAAGATCATTATTAACACAGTTATGATTTTAGTAATAAATACATTTAGAACTAAACCCTTTTGAACATGAACAAAAGGTTTTTCGTATCTATTTAAGTTATGCATGGCTTTAATTAATTTTGGAAATCTTGTTATATGGTGCAGAATTATCATTAATCTATTTTGCATATTTTACACTAAAATTGATTTAGTTTTAATTATATTTATAGAATTATAAGCAAAATTTTAGATTGAAATAAACTTTGTAAGTAAATGCTCTTCGTATCCGTTTAAGTTATGCATATTTTTATTATAACTTTAATTCTTGGATTGTATTTTTCATTATATCTTAGATAAAGGATTGAGACAAGCTCGTAATTACACTAAACTTTGCAAAGTTATTATTTGAACGCCCTGTAAATTAAATTAAAACTTATTTACAAATAAGCCGCGTAGCATAACCACAAATAATCATCTGCCCCTAATAATAAATTAAATATGCGCTTCTCCGAAGACCCGAACCATTTATTTTATAGGTGAGCAGATGGCAGACGTCTACTGATAAAAACAACCACTGACTGGGTTGATACCGCACGTGCTACTTAGAAGATATATATATATATATGTATACTGAGTTGGTTTATCACGTAGAACTAGGAAAAATTTTGCTTAATAAGAACGCATGATTTGAATTGCGCGCCATGTTTGACAGTCATAATGACACATAAATATGACGTGACAGATCGAAAGTTCACACACGGAGTTTAGTGCCAAAGTGTTCGGTCATAATAATGTTAATTTAATGAACATGTTTAAATATTAACTTATATATAAACTTTGTTAAATCAATATTTAAAGACTATTATTTTAGAAATACTATGAAATCAGTTCGGGATGTTATTTTCTTATTTAATAGACTGAAAATTGGGGTTTTTACATATTTGTCCCTCTATACTTCTACTAATAGTGTTTTTTTAAATATATTGCGTATTAAATAAATTATGATTTTCTATGAATATAACATACCACATTTCAATTATTAAATAGTAAGCATAACTCAAATAGATACGAAGAACTATTTATCTACGCTTTAAAGGACTAACAAGAAATATTTATTTGCTAAAAAAATGCACTTACCTTTATTTTTCTTTTTTTAGATTGTTCCAAATTTTACTGATTTATGATACTGAAAAATTTAGGGTTTAAAAAATTACTTTTTTTTTAAGTTAAAGGTTTTTTAAAGGAACATCCCAAAACTTAATTAAAGCTGTGCATAACTTAAATGGAGAAAAGGAATTGTGTTTACGAAAAATAAGTACAAATTAGAATAAAATTATTCATAACTTGAAGGAAGAAGTTATTGATTTCTTGGAGGCAGTTAAGTCAAAATTATTCGTCTTGTTTTTCTTTTTCTTCTTCAAAGTCATCAAATGCCTAGAAAAAATTATTGATTTCTTACAGGCAGTTTATTCAAAAGTTTTTTTCTTCTTCTTTTTAAAGACATCAAATGCCTAGAAGAATTATTGATTTTTTACAGGTAGTTGAGCCCAAAGTCTCATCTCTTATAGTTTTTCTTCTTCTTTTTCTTTTTCTTCCTGTTCACAGACGTCAAATGCATGAAGGTAATCGTTGATTTTTTAAAGGCTGTTGAATCAATTCTTTCTTTTCTTCTTCTTCTAATTATGCATAACTTAAATGGGTGCGGTGAGCATTTACTTACAGAAATTAATTATTATATCAAATTTTGCTTATTATTTAATTAGTTATAAATGAAAATAAATAAATTTTAGGGTAAAATACGCAAAATAGACTGGATATATGAAAGTTTTTCATTTTCGACGATTTTTTAAAAATGTTTTGTATTTTATATGTAGTTTTTTATACTAAATAAAGAATTTTATTATTATAATTGTTTAATTTTTTGGCAAAATCTAACAAAATCTATAACTTCCTTTTCTTTCTTATAAATATAATTCGTTTATTTCACACAATTTTTATGTAAGATATTTCCTTATAAGACTTACTTTTTCCGTAAAAAAATTGTGTTTATTTTATATCTTCTATTTTCTAGGTTTTTGTAGGGATTTTTGAAAATTCATTATTTTTATCAATGAAATACACTTAAAAAATTTATTTTTTTTATTATTTTCTTGCACCTAGAAATTTTGTAAAAAAAATATTTCTTTTTCGATAATTTATTTACAAATTTTTTAATATAATTTTTATTCAAATTTGGCAATTTTTGCCTAAACATTCTCAAAATTTTGAAAAATTATATAAATTTTCCCTTTTTACAAAAATCATTTAATAATTTGCTTATAATTCAATAAACATATGAAACGAAATTAATTTTAGTATAAAATATGCAAAATAGATTTATGATAATGTTGCACTATATAACACTTACAAATTATCTAAAGGCATGCCATAACTTATATAGATACGAAAAACCCTTTTATGTAAAAAAGGGTTTATTTGATGTATTTATTTTTAAAAAATATAAATAAATAAATTTTTGCAGTTTTCATCAGTTTTTCAACTTCTAATATAGATAAAGTCAATTATCTTTCACGTAAATATTCTCTCTTTTATTTTACTTAACTTTTATTTGAAATACTTCTCTATAAGAATTTTGCTAAAAAAATCAACGATTTTTGTGAGCATTGTCTATTTTCTCAATATGTAGCGACCTTTTTTTGATTACTCATTTAAAGACGTAGGGATGTACATGATTATTCTTTTTTATTCAACTGTCATTTTTGTTAAAAAAAAATCCTGACATAATTTAAAAATTATTCACTAAACCTTGTAAATATCTTGATATAAGTGTACATCAGTCTTAGTATCAATTGTAATGTTGAAAAATGTATAGAATACTCATGTAGTGTTTTAAACTATTTAAATATATATATTTTAGCAATGTATCGATCTTCCTTAGGCTATTTTGACACCTTTTTGTCTAATCTCGATTTTCTACTTACGAACTTGGTTTGTTGGTTACAATAGAATTGCTCTTGACAATGAAACTTGACAATGAAACATTGCAAATATAATGAATTGATGCGATCATGCTATATTTATTCTGGTGCCCCTTATCAAACTGATAAATTCGTTTATATGTAAAGAAATTTTCCCTCTAATGCATGCAGCCACTGGTGGTTCCTATAGTCAAGAAGGGTAGTCCAATACCCCCTTGGGTATCCTTAATTGTATGCCTGATAATATTGATGCTTTTGCTACAACTCAATTTATGATCTTAGTAAAGTTTTCGACTGTGTTAACCATAGAATTCTTCTGCGAAAGCTAATATATAACTTCAGCAGTAGGAGTGTTTTACTCTTGATACCTTACAGAGAGGTAACAGGATGAAGCTATGATATCGTTTAAGCAAAAGATAAAAAATGGGATACTTTATTTTGGGTTCCTAGTATAATAATTTAAATTACTAAAAAAACCCTCTTGGGTAGCTTTAATCCGTAAGAAACCTACTCGCTATTGTGCACTCTGTTTTACTTCTTCAAAGGCGCGTGCTGCGTCTCATTTTTTAGTTGGTTGACTCTTGGATTCTTAAATGAGACGTAGGCCACTTTTTGTGGCTTCCTTGAGTTTTAAAGTGCCATATTGTGTACCGGTTTAGTCATACAACATAAAGATAACCATGCTAATGTTATTTATCTAAACATTTATTTTGGTACTTTGCTTGCACTAAGAGTGTGATTCTTACAAGTTTTATGATAAAAGTTTATTAATATGGTATGCATAACTTAGAAGGACATTTTTGATCCGAGGTAATTAGTGTACTGAGTAGGACCTAAAAATATTTCGGTCTAGAATTAAATATTTAAATACAGTAAAAAATCTTGAGAGTCTTGAATACAATTCTGCAAGCGTAGAGTTAATCGTTTCTTTAGGAATTATATTTATTTAAATACTTACTTTGTCATATAGATATCTCGAGAGGAGACGTCAGTTAATCAAAACACTCATCACCAGTTATTATCAACAAGTTTATATTTAAGTTAGTATTTATGCTCTAAAGATGCTAATTAGCAAAAAATTCCATTTCTTTGAATATCCCAAAGAATTTCTCCATTAATTAATTCAAATTATTTAGGCATAACTTAATTGGATATGACACACATTTTATTATTTGTATGTAAATAAATACTGGTTAAGTATATACCTTTTATTCAAGGACTTATACATGCACGAATTTTTTAGGTTCTTTAGTTTACTTACCTTAAAGAAGTCAAACAACCGAAACACTCGTCAATAGATTGTATTATTATAAATTTGTTATTTTTCCTAATTATTTATTAATTGTTAACAAAGATTATAAATTAGAGATTTTTTTGTTGGTAAATTGGAAAAATGCCTAAAAAAATTCTAGTTGTCTCGCATTGACTTCCATAATACAGAGCAAATAAAGTACGAATCAAATGACGCAAAGAATTTATGTGAATAAACCCAAAAATCATGATATATAACTAGTTTTATAAGACCCTGATAAATCAAATACCTGTTTCATAACTTCAAATAATACAGGCTTTCAATCAGAAGTTTATGAAAATTTAGGGCTAAATATACCTAAATTATCATATAATCTTATAGATAAATGAACTGTCATAGAAGTCGATCGAAGAAAAAATGTTATTATGTCACTTAGTAGGTATAGAGTTGGGTTTCTTTAGCTTTTTAATTTTTTCAATTTATAAGTAGCAAACTTGCCTATTTTAAGTAAAACATACTATATATTTTCGTAATTGATCGTTTAATAATATATTTAACAAGAATAATATATTTTGTGTCGCTTGGGTTTGTTTCACGGGTAGGTAAATAATATTAAGTTCCATGGAATATCATTCAAATCTCTTTAAAAATATTTCTTTTATTTAAGTTTTTATAGTTGAAATCCTAGCATAGCAAAACTCTAAAAATTGTTTTAGGTTTACTGGCCTATAACATGCGTTTTACTAGTCCGATTTACTTGCTTTTGGTCTTGAATTAATAGCAAGACTTTTCTTAATATTTTCATGAAATTTTATTCAAAACCCTTTAATAATAATTTTTTTATTTAAGTTTTTCTAGATGGCGTCCCAGTATAGCAAAACTCAAAAAATCGTTTTAGGTTCACTGGCCTATAACACGCGTTTTAATCATCCAATTTATTTGATTTTGATCTTGAATTAATAACGGGACTTTCGATAACATTTGTACGAGACTTCAATAAAATCCCTTTACTAATGAATTTTTTATTTAAGTTTTTGTAGATGGCTTCTCATTATAGCAAAACTCAAAAAATCGTTTTAGGTTCACTGGCCTATAACACGCGTTTTAATCATCCAATTTATTTAATTTTGATCTTGAATTAATAACGGGACTTTCGACAACATTTGTACGAGACTTCAATAAAATCCCTTTACTAATGAATTTTTTATTCAAGTTTTTGTAGATGGCTTCTCATTATAGCAAAACTCGAAAAATTGTTTTAGGTTCACTGGCCTATAACACGCGTTTTAATCATCCAATTTATTTGATTTTGATCTTGAATTAATAACGGGACTTTCGAAAACATTTGTACGAGACTTCAATAAAATCCTTTTACTAATGAATTTTTTATTCAAGTTTTTGTAGATGGCTTCCCATTATAGCAAAACTCAAAAAATCGTTTTAGGTTCACTGGCCTATAACATGCGTTTTACTAGTCCGATTTATTTGATTTTGATCTTGAATTAATAACGGGACTTTCGACAACATTTGTACGAGACTTCAGTAAAATCCCTTTACTAATGAATTTTTTATTCAAGTTTTTGTAGATGGTTTCCCATTATAGCAAAACTCAAAAAATCGTTTTAGGTTCACTGGCCTATAACACGCGTCTTAATACTACTATTTACTTGTTTTTGATCATAAATTAATACTAAGAGTTCTCTTAATACTTCCATGAAATTTCGTTCAAATCCTTTGAATAGTAATTTTTTTATTCTAGTTTTTGTAGATGGCGTCCCACTATAGTAAAATTTAAAAAATTGTTTTAGGTTGACCGGCTTATACCCCGCGTTTTACTGCTCCGACTTACCTGTTTTTGGTCTGAAATACATTCTGGGACTTTTCCTAACATATTCATAAAATTTCATTCAAATCCTTTTAATAATAAATTTTTTATTCAAGTTTCTTTATATTTTATCTTTGTAATAAATTTATTCATATTTATAATAAAATAGTAATGTTTGATGATAATACGAAATTAATCTACAGTCCGAATAATATTGGAATGCAGCAAAAACTGAAGACAAAATCTCCCTTTTTGTTAATTTTAATTATTTGAGCATAACTTAATTGGACATGATAGATATTTCATTATTTATATAGTAATAAAAGGGTTGACTTTAATATAGATTTGTCCTTTAAAGACTTACACATTGTTTTTATATATATACATCATTCAGGTTTTACAAAACACTTGTTAGTAAATATAAAATAATAAACATCAGAACATACAGTAAACATTATAAACATTATAGAGTTCAATTTTGTCGATGGCTTCTGGATCACATCATTGCGCAACCAAAATTTTTTACGATATCCTTATGCAATTGTCCATGCAATTGTCCCAAGAAACCATCAGAATCGTTGGTCTGTCAACGTATGGGCAGGCATTGTTGATGGTTATTTAATTGGGCCATACCTTCTACCGGAACGGTTAACAGGACCTATTTATCTGCGTTTCTTGGAGGAAGTTCTCCCAGAACTCTTTAAAAATGTTCCACTAAACGTTAGACAGCAAATGTGGTTTCAGCATGATGGAGCGCCGGCTTACTTTGCTGTACAAGTACGCGAGTATTTGGCTCAGAGGTTTGGGCACCGTTGGATTGCTAGAGGTGGAGCATTTTTCTTGGCCTCCTAGGTCACCCGATTTAACGTCGCTCGATTTTTTCTTGTGGGGACATGTAAAGTCTTTAGTCTACGAAACTCCAGTAGAATCAGAGCTAGACTTAATTGGACGAATAACAGCAGCATTTGAAATCGTTCAAAACGAGGATCAAATTTTTAGTGTAGTCCGCCGAAATTATGTGCGGCGTTTAAATCGGTGTATTGAGGTTGGAGGAAGATTTTGAAGTCTTTTGTTTTTTTATATTTTAGAAAATATTCCTAAATATTAATTTCTATATTTTTTTAAACAAAACGAAGTAATAAAATGACAAAAAATCTAATTTTAACTATTTTAAGAAAAAAAAAATGTTATTTTATATTAGAGTTGCAAACATTTTTTCAATATACTGCTGTTCCACTTTACAAAGCAAAAATTTCTCTCTTCATTTTTGAGGAATATTTAGGACCGAATTTCTTAGCTATTGGCTCTTACGAGAATTCATGTAATTACCCAAATCCGTTTCGAAGGACCACGAAAACAAAATCAATAACAGTAGTTTCTTCCCTTACATTTTTACGAGGCTAGGTCTCATCAAAAAAAAAACAAAAACGGTGAGACATAACCTTAACACTTCACACAAAAAACCCTTACACCCCATAAAATGATCGTTTTCGCATCGGTCCTTCGAACCGGACCCAGCTGGCCGGCTGGTTACTCAATTCTAAAAAAAAAAGCAGAAAAATCGTCTGGACGTTCTCGAAACATGAGTCAGTCCCTAAGTCGGCTTTTGATTGTCTAATTAAAAGGCACAACGTTAAATTATTAATTGCGAAACATGCAGTGCATCAGGGTGCAGAGTGGTGTTGCGGCATTACACGAATTATCCCGAAAACGGACGAGGTGGCTCGGACGAACGTCGCGAGTGGGAGGGAAATTCTTCGACGACGCCGGCAGTTTGTGTGTTTCGTAACGTCGTGACGCCGGTGCGACGACGACGACGACGACATTTTTTGACGCACGCGAATCGAAAATTACGCGAGTTGACGCGTCTTTTTCTTTTGACTTTTTCGGGGTTTTTCATGAATGATAATGCATCGGAATTTTAACGATTATGTGACATTGGATTAAATAAATAACAAAAAAAAAACGTCATATCAAAAGAATTTATTTGTATTTGTTGCTTGAGATTTTTGTTGCATTTTTGTGGTCGGTTAACTATAGTGCGACATGGAAATTTCATAAAAGTGTCAGTGGTTTAAGTGTGTTGAATTATTTTGAATTGGGATTAAGTGATCAGTCAGAATTTTACGGCGTTATGGCGGGGAAGTCGGCGGTTTTGATTTTTGCATTTTTAATTCAAGGTAAACTTTTGAGCAATTTTATTTGTGAAATTTAAAAAAAAATTAAAAATCTGAAAAATATCAACAAACTATTTAAAATATTCGAAATAAATATTTTATTGAAAAAAGCTAAAAATAATTTTCCCCTGATCTAAAATTAGAATTTATTAACTTTGACAGAAATAACAATTGACATATGTAAGACAAATTTTTACAAAAACATCTTATCATTAATACGCATATCTGTTTTATCTTTATTTGTCTTAATTAACGTAAATATCACGAAAATATAATTAAATTCCTTACGAATATTCAGATATAAATTTTATTACTTATATTTAATATCATAGTACATTTTGTAGAACATTAGGATTTTTTTTTTAATATTTTTTCTAATATCATAAAAAAATGGCATTTATTATTGTTATTCCCTTGTAGAAAAAAAATAAAATTCCATTTTATTGTTAGTTCCAGTTTTTTGTTAATTTATTAATTTCCAATTTTATTTCAAAATGTCAAAAACTGACTTTAAAAAAAAATAATGTGAAAAATACTGTCAATCTAATCATATAATTTTTTTTTCTAAAAAAAAGCTAAATTATTATCTAGAAAAAAACTAATAACAAAAAAATTTATAAAAATAAATTGCTACTACTTGAATTTATAAATTTTCAAAAAAAAAAAACGAAAGTTCACACATTTAACGCCAAAAAGTAAATATTATATGTACAACAAACATTTAAATAATTTAGAATGAAAATCATAGGAAAAAAGTGTATTTTAAATATTCCTATGAACTTCGGATTTACAACAGAAAATTCCTATTATTTTTCAGATTAAAATGTAAAAAATAAAATGCTACTTTATTCATTTAGTTTATTATTTATAAAATTTTAGTTTTTTTCCCCAAGAACATTAAAAATATAGAGGAAATTATAATTAAAGTAATGTAGAGTTTCGACTATTCATATAACATACATACACACTATATACATAACATACTTTCAACAACGTTTTTTTGTAAATGTATGGGCTGGAATTCTGAACGGGATGCTCATCGGACCTTTTATTCTGGAAAATCGTTTGACTGGTGCTCGGTATTTAGAATTTTTGCGCAACAATTTACCAGTGCTCCTTGAAAATGTGAATCTCAACGTTAGGCAGAACATGTGGTTTCTTCATGATGGTGCTCCACCACATTTTTCACGACATTTAGATCGTGTGTTTCCCAGACGATGGATGGCCCCCTCGCTCGCCTTCCCTTAATCCATTAGACTTTTATTTGTGGGGTCATATGAAAACAATGGTGTATGTAAACCAAGTTGATACTGAGCAAGAGCTACGACATCGCATAAACGCTGCCAGTGACGCAATTCGCCTACAGCCTGGTTTGGCCCGTGCATGTACCTCTTCATGGATTCGACGAGCTCAAGTCTGTACCGAAAATAATGGAAACAACTTCGAATAGTTTCTTTAAATTAGTTTAAATTAAACACGTTAAAAAATACACGTTTTTCATTAAAAAAAATATGGATATCTCTTTCATTAGCTATCATTTCCCAAGTTTATGCGCATAGGTTTAAAATCACCCTGTTTAATACAATAAATAATAAATACTTATTAGCTAAATAAAATGAGATATTCCTGTAATTGAAAACGCTCAAGTAACAAGATAGTTCACACGTTAGATAAAACGTGAATGTTTTGCTTACAATAAAGTGTATTGGAAAATAAAATAATTAAGATTTTAAAATATATTGATTTTTTAAAGTAGTTATAGTTAATAGGAATATCAAAAAATTTACTAGGATACTAATTAGTCTAAAAAAACCGTGAAAAATATCAGAAAATTAATAAGATATTATGCAGCAAGATTATTTATAATATTTTACTTCCGATTATAAGTCTGTTTTTTCCAGAATAGTAAAAACAATAAGAGAAATTTTACTTCAAAAATAATATTTCTAAGAAAATCCAAAAAAAAACAAAAATTCCGATAAAATAGTAAAAAATCCCAATTATACAAGTGAGAATATTCTTTAAATTTTAATGTTAAAAAATTAAACCATGACTTCTACAGAAGAGCCTAGGAAATCCATAAGAATTCCGAAAAGTCATTCTATCTATAGACTGCCACGAATTATAAAAAAATTAAGACAAAAAAGGACTTTTCCGGTTTTTTTATGAATGATCATGCATCGGCATTCCAACGGTTATGCGACATTAGATTAACTTAATCAAAAGAAAAAAAAAACGTCATATCAATAACAGATTGTTTTGACTGTTAGTGACCCGATAAAGTATTGTTTTGATTTAAGTCAGTTTACTATAACCGATAAACTTATTTGTATGTTGATATTTTTGTTGCATTTTAGTGATCGGTTAACTATAGTGCGGCATGGAAATTTCATAAAAGTGTCAGTGGTTTAAGAATTGTTTTAAATAGGGATTAAGTGGTCAGAAGTTCTAGTCAGCATTATGACGGGGAAGTCAGCAGTATTGGTTTTCATTTTTATAATTCAAGGTAAAATTTCAAATGAGAAAAATATTTCATTATAAGGATTCATAGAAATTCCAGGATAATCGAAGAATAATAGCAAAGTGCCTAAAGATATTTCAAATAAATATTTTATTGCAAAAGAGGCAATTGACATGAGAAAATATTCCTTTAGTTAGAATCTGGCGAATAATAAGTTTTATTCAATAAACAAAGCACCTTTGACTGAAATTTTTCGTCGATATATGGTTTTAAATATTACAGAAATATTCCAAATAAATAATGCTTCCTTATTAATATAAATTAATTACTCTGCAATTATAGAGTTTTTAGCTTTGACAAAAATCACAATTGACATCCTTGACAAATAACAAATTTTGACAAGATTAACGTCAGATTTAATATGGAATATCTCGGAATATTTTTTATTAACTAAAGAAATGTTTTAAAGAATATTCTTTGATTTTTGGTAGATTTTTTTCTCTAATATTTTAAGAATATTCGTTTCTAATAATCAAATATGAACTTAATTATTTATATTTAGTATCGTAGTATCTACATTTTGTACAAGCATTAAATCTACATTATGTCTGCAATACATAAAATTTAAATATAACTAAACTTATCAAATTTTTGCAATAAGTAGAATTTTTGTTTTATTTGCATTGAAATGCAGAAATAAATAATTACAAAAAATTGTATAAAAATTTATATTAATAAATTTTTAAGAAATTATAAAAATCTCTTTCTCCAATAGTTTGATGGGATTTTTTAAAACCATAAAATGTTTGCAATATTAATTTTTTTTAAATTTTTGTGAAATTTTTTATTTGACTGTATTTGAAAAAATTTAGTTTAAATATAAAATAATAGTTTAAATACAACATTCTCTTAATCCCAATTTTTGCAAAATATCATAAAATAATTAATGGAATTATTTTTCAAATATTTTAAGTTTTTTCTAAAAAAATCTTAAAATGAAAATATATAATTTATATTTAAAAAAGTAAAAAAACGACTTTTTGAAAAAAATTTCGAGAAGTTTTTGAAAAATCTAAGGGTTCTACTAAACCTCAAAAAACGCTAAAATTTTCTTATAAGTTTTTATTTTAATTAATATCTTTACCTTAGTGTGAGTTCTTAACAAAAAATCGCAATAGTACCTACTTAAAATATTTTATAAGAAATTTAATATTATAAAAAATATATAAGAAGAAAATCTAAATACTAGAAAAATCAATCAATATAATATGATCTTAAGAACATTAAAAAAACCGCGTATTTTCTCTAAGAAAGAATTACATGAAATGAAATTTTAACATTTATTTTATCAAAATTAAGAAACCGGATGGAATAATCTTTTTACAAAGTCAAACGTTGACTTTTTTTAAGATATCCACAAAAATGCCATAAATTAAATAAGAATACCAATAGCTCTACATAATCCTGTAAAAAAATACCTAGAGTTAAAATGAGACTAAAAAAATAAAACATATCAATCACATAGAGAAAAATTATAATAATTTAAAAATTTATCGACAAAATATTTTACATAAACGTAATATAATAAGAAAAAAAATCTTAGTTTAAAATAAATACAATTTCCAATAAAAATCCAAAATTTTGTTTATAAAATCGAATAAAAAGTATTGGAAAATAAAGTACTCTAGATATTAAATTAGGAGTTTTTGTTGGATTTTAGTGATTGCTTGACTATAGTGCGACATGAGAATTTCATAAAAATGTCATCATAAAAGTGTGTTGAATTGGATTAAGTGGTTTAGAAGTTATCAACATCATGGGGAACTTAGCAGTTTTGGTTTTCGTCTTTATAATTCAAGGTAAACTAAAAAATAATATTTCCAAAAATATTCCACTTATCAAACACATAATATATTAAATATAAAATCTATTATTATCAAAAATATTCCTAAAATAAAATATTCCAAAACGCACAAGTGACAATTGGCATAAAAGAATATTCCTTAAATCAGAATTTGGTGAACGAATTTTATTTATTAAACAAAGAATTTTTCGTTGATATACAATTTTAAATATCCAAAAAATATTCCATATGAATAATTTTCTTTTTATCCTTGACATAAATAGAGTATTTTTGAATTTTTTTAGGTTTGGCAGAAATGACAATTGACATCCTTGACAAACTTTGACACGAAATTATTATCCTCGATAAGGATACCTATTTTATCCTTAACAGAAACTTTATTTATAAGATATGCTATTAATAGAAATATCTCTCACTAACTAAGAAAATTTTTAAAAGAATATTCCTTTCTAATATACATAATTAAATAAATGTTAATATTTCTATTTAATACAATAGTACATTTTGTTTACTTGATAATAAAATGCCCAAATAGCAGAAGCACATTGCATTCATATGCTCAATAAATTATTAAAAATATTACGAAAATCTTGCTTTACAGTATTTTTATGGGATTTTTAACAACCACAAAATATTTGCAAACTTTACGATATTCATTTAGCATTTTTCTGAAATTTTTGAGAATTAATATGTCACTCACTAAAACAGAAATATTTTCTTTGTTTTTAAGAGTTTTTTTGAGTTGTTTAAAAAATTTAATTTATATATTTAATTTCGCTTTTTAAGATGCTTGATATTTAGAATTTTTAGTGTATTTTTTTATGATTGTTTTTTGCGCAATATTTTTGCACAAAATTTTTTTAATGAATCCTAAATATTTAGTCCTATAATTTTTGTATACAAAATGAAAAATTAAATAATTTAAAAATGCGCTTTATAAACCCCGAAAGTTTATTAAATTTTTTATTTGAAAAACTAGACTAATGGTTTTTCTAAGAAGTTCACTATTGACAATTAATATCCTTGAAAAATGATAAATTTTAACACGAAATTAACATCCTTAATAAGGATACCTGTTTTATCCTTAATGGAAACTTAGTTTGTCCTATTTGATGTAAATATTCCAAAATTTTTAATTTGGAATATCTTGCAATATCTCCTATTATCTAAAGAAATCCTTAAAGAATATTCCTCGATTTTTGGTGGACCAGTTATACTCTCTAGTATCCAGATATAAACATTTAGTACATTTTGTTAACTTAATGTATTCAAATATTACTAGATCAAACGAACTTACCTGAAGTGAAGTTCGATCTTAATTATATGAGTCCTCGTCGAAGTAAATAAGAAGTCTCCCTGACATAGTGTTCTTATTTACGAGACGAGGACGAAATATAATTCTCAATGTAATATTCTAATATTCCTAATTTTTGTTAGAAGTTATGAAATAATTATTGGAATTCTTTATTAAACATATAATTTTTTTTGTTGATGTTTTTGTTTAGAAACGTGATTTTTTCAAAAAAAAATAACAAAATAAAAAAATTATATTAAAGGAAAAAATTAATAAGACGCAAACGCTAAAAATTGAGAAAAATCATATTTTTGACTCAATTTCGTGGGTTTTAAAAATAGATTATTTTTCCCAACAATAGGATTAAAACGAATTAAAAAAAAATAAAGTGAATTGTCAAGAATCTACTTTTTTATTGGAAATATTGACTATTAAATATCCACAAAAATGTACATTTTTCAATATTTTTGTAAAAACCACAAGTTAGTTTTTGAAACAAAAAAAAAGTAAAATTAAGCCCATTGGGAAAGGAAGAGATTATAACAAAAATAATTTACGGATGATATGGGACTTATAGGTAATAAAAAGATTTACAACTTTTATATTTACAAGTTTTTAAGATAACCTCAAAATGTATGTGAAAAATTGAAACAACCAAGTTTTTGCATTTTTTAATTTTATCGTTTACGAAAAAAACGAAATTTAACATTTTTTGTCGCAAATTCAGTGTAATTTTTTCTGTTTAAAATATTTAAAAAAATGTCGACGGGCTTTTTTTTTAATTAAAATCTGACGTTGCATAGTAATTAAAAAATAAATTCAAAAAATATTTCACCTAATTATAATGTAATAATTAATTCAACTTATTATAAATTAAATAAAATACTCAAGTGTGTTTTGCGACGGAGAATTTATTAAAAAAGAGAGAAAATTTTTGGATTAAAGTTTAATAAAACTAAAACTCTTTTATTTTGTATGTCGACGTTTATTAAGTCATCCTCAGGAGACTACAATGGAAAACGAATATTACCAGTTAATATTATAAACCACTTTTTGCCTTCGTTTTCTTTAATTTGGTAAATTAAATTTTTAGAGTGGTTTCTCACTTTTGTATTTTGTAATTGTTACATATTTAATGTCAGCTCATACGAAATCAAAAAAATGTGCTTATACAAATCCTGATTTCGATTTAAAGGTTTAGATCGAAAAATTCTTCTGTTTATTATGTATGTATATTTATAATATTGTTCTTGTGTGTTTAGTATTATTTTGAGAAAAAAGGCTGCAATTTTCATTTTTTTTCTAATATCGTTGCCATATTGGAATATATTTTAATACTTTTTGTTTTTTAATACATAATATATTAAAGTTGTTTCCTTTTTTATGCCCTACTCAAAATTAATTATGTTGTATGGTATTATTTTTGGAATTTCATTCATTAATATCATATTTATAAAAATATCAAAAAAAATCATTATATTTCAAATAAAAAAAATCCAACCTCGCCTTGTTCTCCCCTTTTTACATTAAATACTTCTGAAATTGAATTTTCAAAAAAAGGAGAAATCACACATTCGTCAAAAAGCGATTATTTTATTGCTATTAATTAACGAGTGTTCTGGGAAAAATACGCAAATAGTTTTGAATATGGAAAATAATGTGATTTAAATAATCCTAAAATATTTGTACTGTAATTTCACAACAGAATATTTCTATTATTTTTATATTAAAAATAAAATTTCAGTCTAAGTAGGTACCCAGTTTTTTATTTAAAAAAAATTTAAACCTAATTTTTAAGCCTCGTTTCTCAAGAACAATAAAAAAACAGAGAAAAATTTAATATAAAGAATATAAAATTTAATTTTATTTGAAAGAGTCGAAAAAAGACTTCATAAAAAACTAAAAATCTAAGGAATTTAATTTTTCAAAAATATCGTATGTACCATTATATTTAAAAAAAATAGTAGTGTAATTTTAATAACATAATCTTTTACAACATTTTAACCTAAATTCCATGGTATTATTATTATTATTAGAGTGTTCACTTCTAAAACCAGATTGCAAGATGCTCCGTAAATGTGAAGTGTTTTATATTTTCACTTTTTATTGCCATACTACACAAACACATTCAAATAACGTAGGATACGGTGTGTTTAAAATTAAGTAGGTCCTTTACGGCCCATAAAGTGTATTTAAAATGTTTTATTGCCATTTTATTAGCTTATGAGTCCAATGGGCTTATAAACAGATTTGTACACCACTAACGGCCATTAAAGTTAATTTTTTTTATTTGGAACATATTTTGTATAGGAGATATATGTTAATACTTCTATTAAAAACGCGAATATTCCTTGAATTTTTGAAGAATATGTTCTTGGCAAAGAATATCTATCTAAACATATAATATATTACAGGAATATTATTGGAATTTTTTTTTTGTGAATTATTCAAAGTGAGAGTGTGAGTTTTTAAAAAGTCTTGTTTTCTTAAACACACAACTTTAAGTTTGATTTCTTACTATTATTATATAAGGCATTTCAAGAATATGAACTTCTTAATTTTATTCACACATAAAAAAGAACAAACGTCTTTCCTTGCTAATGTTTCGATTTGTTTTTAATTCCAAAACCCGCCCGCAGTGTATTTATGCTTTAGGGAAAGACGAGGCCAAGGCTCCAATGACTTTGATAAATTATTTTTTAAATAAGGCTAATTGATCCGGCCTACTGCTTACTTAAAACCACATATATTTGGACTTGAAAGTTTAATTTATTATCTTCCAATTTTTTAAAATCCAATAGGATTAAGACCCGTTTTTATTCAGAGGAATTATTCATCAATTATTATCTAAGTTAGATTTAAGTGAAACTTTACTGGTAAATGAGGTAGACATTTAATGGAATAAAACCTTTGCATACTTCAGCATATTCAAGGAGATTTTTCCTTCCTGACACTTGCAGATGATAGCACTCTGAGCTTATAAATTGATAATTCTTTCCAGTTAAGTACATAACAAAATAGTTACATTTTGCGACTTGTATTTAATTAAATATTTTTTCTCAGTCAGTGACTGAGCTGCAATTATAAACGCATGAAATATGATGGTAATAGCCGTTACAAGCTAAATTTAGGGGAAATGATGCTACGAAATATCCGTTTCATAAAAGAACCATTGCAATTTTTATGTGACTTTGTTTTTCGATATTTAAATATGTGTTTATAAATAATTATTATTGTAACCAATATGTGTCCTAAGTGCATCATCAATTTATGTACTTGAAAACATAAATATGTTTTTTGTTTAAATTAATCATTTATAAAAATATGGTCACTATCGATTTTAAATCCGGACCTGTACAGGTGAAAGACGAGTGAATATTAGTCCGGTAAGGATTTTTATGATTGGAATTATATTTATTGAATATTTATTTTTTGACGTCATTGGTTATGTTGTTCAGAGAACTAATTTTTCACTTATTTACAGGCTTTTAGCAAAATTTTAAGTTTCTTCCAGGCATTTGCAGTTATTGTATTTTTTTAATTTATAGGTATTTTGTGATTTTTTATTATTTTCTAGGCATGTAAAATGACTCAGTTATTTATCTTATTTTTTTATGCCTCTTATAAATGTGAAATAATTTAATTTTACTATACATTTTGTTTTAAACACAAAAATACATAATCTTTTTATTTCATTTCATATAAGTTGCAAAAAAGTAATTGTTTATTATATAACTTTGTTTGAATTTTGATTATGAACGATTTTACTATACAATATGATTGCCAATCTAAATATCCCAGGAAAATATGAAATTTCTAAAGAAAAATACAAAATTAGCCTTGGTGACAAAATATAAGCTTTAAGTACCAAAAATATTTATTGTTTTAAAAATAAAAAATTGGTTCCAATACACGTTATGTATCAAAATTATTCAATAATTTATATTTAAATTTTGCGGTCTGATTATTCCAAGAAATTGAAAAAGTTGCACTTTTTTAATATTGTAGACACAATAAATTAAAATTGTATAAAAGTAGGTCTATCCTATTGTGGGGAAAAAACGCCGTTAATTTTTATAAAGTCCAATAAATTGATGTTTGCAAATCATTTCAGAGTCTTAATATAGTTTTTTTTTAACTTTAATTTAAATAATAATAATAATAATAAAATTAAAGCGCATTTCATCACAAAATTTAAAAAAAAAATATATTTTTTATTCATTTGATCATATTTAATATGCCTTGAAGGTAATTGTTTAGACAACTAAGTTTGAAAAATAATTCTTTATATGTTTCAGATTTTTTGAGTAATTTTAATTTTTATTCTGGTCATTTTTTGGGTTTGCTTAGGTTTAAAATTATTTGTTTTTTCAAAGCAATTAGTGGCGTAGATACATTTAAAAAAAATTAATGCCAAAGTGAAAGTTGTAAAAAGGTGCCTGGAAGATGAAAAAATTGCTGGAATTGCTTCATATATCTGGAAGTCTTGTAAAATAAAATAAAATTCTGAAATAAATTATATATCTAAAAGCTACAAATATTGAATCCAAAAATCTGAAACATAATAACAATTATTTTAATTGCCTAAAAAAAGCTGATAAGATCTTCAAATGCCTGGAATAAAAATTTTAGTTACTAGAAAATCTGGATCCTATAAGAAATTACGTTTTAAATTTAATTATCTAAATTATGCAAGGCATTAAAAACTATTAAATATTAATTTGACAAAAAAATTAAATTATTATTTATTTAATTAAAAATCATGAGTTTTAAATAATTATATTTACTTTTGCCATATATATTTTAAAAATTTTAAATCTCCCGCCAACTGTCGTGTGTATCACAGATGACGTGACTTGAAACAGACGATGTAAGTGAAAGATAAAGTAAAGGATCCAGTTGCTTTCAATAATTATTGACCCCTTATTAAATAAATCACGAGGCACCACTGGTTTCCAAAATAATTCAATAAATTTAATACTACTTGTAAACATCCTTACTGCACTAACACTCAGGCTTTCAACGTTTATTTGCCGCTATACAGGTCCGGCTTTAAAATTTTCGATCGTGATTTTTTTGGTATAAATATCTCAGATTTGTGCTTTATATTACAAATAAGTACATAAAAAATCTGTCTTTTTTTGAGTATATACTGTTGGCTTCTCTCTTTAAATAGAGCAAAAAAGCAAAAAATTTTTTTAAATATTAATTAATATATTAAATTGATAAATAATTAAAAACGCCCAGTAAATACAATTATAATTATTTAATTTATAATATTTGAATGAACCAATGAACTAAGCAAAAAAAAAAATTAATTTTTTTAAAGAAAATATACTAAAAACTGATTTTATAGTTACACAAAAAATTAGATATTTTTAAAAATTAATATATAAAATAAATCCTTAAACGCCTGGACTATATTCGGCTCAGATCAAAGCAAATAATTTGTCGTTACAGCAATTATTGCCATAACAGTTATATATACTCATATACAACAGACATTTCACCCAAAATTGCCTTAAAGTAAATTGTACTAGTCTTGGTCTTGGGAGATATTAATTAATTGATACATCACTAATTTGTAAGCCTCTCTTTACAAATTCTTTAAGGAGGGATCTGTGTTATACCAGAAGATCATAGGATCAGATTGGTTGAACTTCAACTATAAATATCGGATAAAATGTCCGCGTATATATCATGTTTATGTTTTATTTACGTTTAACAAGAAGGTTTATTACATGTTAATAATATACAATAAATATTTTATTAAAGTTTAACGTTTAAGTATATGGTATAACGTTTATACTATTTAAAGACGGTTATACAATGACATTTAATGGAACGAGATTTTTTTTTTAAATAACTCAACTATCAATGTACAAAGACGTCCAAAGAACAAAAAAAATTACCAAGGGCGTCCATGAGGGATTTATCGTAAATATTATTTAATAAAAAAAATTACGCCACTGCATTTTTCTAAGATAAATGTGCATTTCCTATTTTTTTCTAGATTTATTTGTGTATGATATTCTAGTATTACACTATTATATCTAAAAGACATATATGTGTAGTTCTTACAGATTACCTATTATTTGAACGAATATTATGTTTTATTATTAATGTTTAGCATACTGTTAAAAATGCCATTAATTAACGTATTTTTTAAAATTAAATAATGCTCGTAATTCCTGCTTTTTTTTAATTAAATTTTGACGTTGATTTTTTTCAAACGATTACTGACTTCGTTAAATAAAACCTTCGTATATCCCTTTAGGACAATCAGTCGAAACAAAAGCTGTTTACTATTTAAATACCATAGATTAGGGAATACTATTTTTCAAAAATCGTAATTTTATTGTCACTATTAAAAAAGTAATTTGAGAAAAAACATTAAAAAATTCACATCTTTGTAACAGTAACTTTTAGGACCTAAGATATTAGGGTAACAAGCTTTCAGATGACCCCAAGAATATGCCAAAAAATGTTGTCGCAAGAATTATGTGCCGAACACCCTGTATATTCTCATGTAATGGACTTATGCCTTAATCTTCGTTGCACCATTCTTGCTGGTTGTACTTATTCTCAAATAATTGTTTTTTAAAACGTGCTTTGTACAATAAGAAACATAACTTTTATGGAAACCATTTTTTATTTTCTTTTATAGTCCTAACAATGTAAAAAAAAACTTGAAGTAAATATTCACTTATTTACTTCTTGGCTTTCTTTTCTTTGCCAGCCTTGGTTACATAATAATAATAATAATAATAGTTTATTCAAAATAATAATTAACAATATTACAAAATGTCTATAATAACGATCAAGAGAATAGTGAATAAACAATGATCACAGAAGTAGCGAGATTACTACTTGTACGTGAATATGCATATACATCTTCTAGGTGTTCAGCTGCATCCTTTGCTCTCTTGGCACGAATACCAACTAACCTGGCATCAGCGCGGGCTTTCCTAAAACAGAAAAGAAAACATTAAAACCTTATATTTTCAAAACATTTTTTTTAATGTAGGGAAATAAATTGTCCATTAGATTTTTTTAAGGGGAAGAAAACAAGATGTCCCTTAAACGAAGGTGCTGAGAATTCATTATCAGTATTTTACAGGAACTAGACTTTTGAACAAGCTTCAATTACTAAATACCTAAAAAAAACAGTGGCAAACTAAAAAATTACCAAAAGCAACTTAAAAAATTAAAATTATGTTACAAAAACATGATTAAATACTTTTTATGTGAAATTTGTTACCTAAGGGTGACATAGGCATTAAAGTTCTTTTCTTCTTCTGTTGGTACACGAGCCTTGGTTTTCAGAGCAGGCTGTCTAATTGGCAGGACTTCACCAGTCAACTGAGTGGCGACTTTCCTTTCTTTGGCAGTGGCTTCACCAGCTCTCAACTTAGCCTTTTGATGTACAGGGAACAGAATTAATTTAGATCTGAAAAGTAAAGTAGTACATAATAGCTTATTTGGGACTACTCATCATTTTTTTTGAGTCTCATCTTATATGGAAAATTTCGGGTTATGCAGGTAAAAATCTTAAAAAAAGGTCTTTGATTACTGACCCTACAAAGATTTAGGTCTAAAATTATACAAATGTATGTAAATTCAATAAATATCCCAACAGTACGAATCACTCAAAATTCAATCGGGTCAAAAAAGTATATTTTTAAACTTGAGGCAGAAGTCGATGACTTATCAAATCTTGGATCCGAAATTAATGGATTAATTGGGGAAAATATATTGAAAGATGATCACATCAAACGGCTTCAGATGCGAACTAAAGCTTTGGACGATGAAGTTTTTTTGGTGGTTAAAGCACGGGACACCAACATTCAACAATTAAAGGATGAACTGATGACAATTAAGAAGGAATTTATTAGACAACAAACCAAAAACGCTGACTTATCGGAGATAAACCGGTGCTTAGTTGATAAGTTGGAATCACTCGATAGTGAGAATAAGGTTCCTAAACATAGTAGACTCTCTACTTTATGGCAAATCTCGGCTAACTGCAGGAAATGAAAACCATATTCAAACTGTTATAAACTTAAATAACTGTTTCTCAAAATCTCTGTTTTCGTTAGATAATAGCACACCAGAGTTAGATGCAGCTACCGGTGTACCAATATACAGGGTGGTCCAGTTTAAACGTCATTAATTTTAATACGTGATAGAGAATTTAAAAAGAAATAAGACTTTCATTATAAAACTTTTCGCAGAAATATTTAATAACAAAGATACAGAGTGCTAAAGTTAAGAATAATAAATTGTTTATTTATCATAATATTAAAATACCAGCTCAATGTTAATTAAATTTCGCATGCACGTTATTGTAGTAAATTATTGATGAAACCAATCTTAGAAAAAAATTGCCAGTGGCGTAACATACGGAGGGATTTGGTCCTTTTTTGTCTCAAATCTGCGAGGTGATAAAAAGTCAACTGTTACATTCTCCATTTAATTTGGAAAAAAAGTTACTCTTGCAAAACTATGATTTAAGGCACTGGTTTTAAAATATCTTAGTTTAATTGTACAAAAATGCCAGTTATAGCATATATTTCACACGATACATTTCTCTTGCGATAGTGGCGCCACTAGAGGGTGAGGCTAGTGGTGTCACTTGTCGGACCGCCCTCGTAACTTATATTTAAATCTTATCCCGAAATTCCAGTTTATTGTAAATAAATTAAAAATACTTATGCACACTAATGTTTTGGTTTTAAGCACATCAATATGTTCGTTGAACCCAAGTAAATGCTAAATAATGAGCTTGGTGATTTAGTTTTTATTTTTGACAAGTTTTCCTCCGGCCAAATTAATTTCATTAATAGTTGTAATATGCAAGGCAAAAGACAATCGAACCCTAGATTATCAGCACGGATGAATTCAGCTGCAACTGGAGCACATACACAAAATCTAGAACGAACATAGCGAGAGATGAAAGAAGAGATCCCGAACTACGGAAGAAAAGAAGAACATTTCCCGGGGAGACTTTAAAGACATATATGTGTAGAAAAAATATATCGTATCCTACTCAGTGGCAATAATGGTCAATTTATTACATATTTGAGGTGTAGTGATCAAGTGTAAAGACTAGACTAGGGATTTACATAATCCCTTGTCAATTTGTTAAAATGCCGATATGTTTTCCCATGTGTAAATACAATCGTATATTCTACAGTTTAATGAATATACCTTGACTATATACGGTTAATAAATCTAGCATATTTTGATAAAAAATGGCGCAACTACTGCAAGTTTATGTCAGAAAAGTATAGATACAAAAATTATAGATTTTTTTAACACTTATAATTTTTGTAAAAAGCATTTTTTTTCTCAGGCAAATATTTTCTGCAAAAAACACATTTTTCATTAACCCTACCCTTAACCCCCCACCCACCCCTCACAATTTACCAGTAAAAAATTGTCTTAAAAAATCATTTTTTTCTAAAATAATACGCATGAATAACATCTGGTTTTGTCGTTAATATCTAATCTAATAACACAGTTTGTTTATTTAAATTTGATATTATAAATATGAATATTAATAAATATTTAATTCAAAAACAGTGCTATTATATTGGATATTATGGACGAAGAACGGTGATTTTTCAAAAGAATTTCTTACTGGGCAAATTTTTGGGATGGGTGGGGGGGGGGGGGGGTACGGGTTGCGTTAATGACAAACAATGTTTTTGCAGAAAATATATATTCGATATTTAATTTATTAACACTGTTTATTTAAATTTCGTAAAATTTTATTTATAAATATTTATTATAAAAACAGCGTTATTAGTTTGAATATAATAAACGGAAAACAATGATTTTTTTAGAAAAATGTTGTCAAATATTTATAGTGTAGTGGTTAAGTTTCAAAACTAGATATGTAAATCCCGTGTCAATTTCTTTAAATACTGAAAATTTCTCCCTTTTGTAAACAGAATCGTATATGACGTATATTCTACAGTTTAATAAATATACCTTGACCATATACGGTTGTAAATATGCCATATTTTGATAAAAAAATAGCGCAACTACTGCAATTTTATGTGAGAACAGTATAGATACAAAAAATATAGATTTTTTCAACACTTATAGTTTTTTTAAAAAGCATTTTTTTCTCAGGCAATTAATTTCTGCAAAAAAACATTTTTTAATAACCCTACCCTTACCTCACCACCCACCCCACAGAATTTACCAATAAAAAATTGTCTTCAAAAATCATTGTTTTCTAAAATAATACGCATGAATAACGTCTGGTTTTGTCGTTAATATCTAATCTAATAACACAGTTTGTTTATTTAAATTTGATATTATAAATATGTACATTAATAAATATTTAATTCAAAAACAGTGCTATTAGATTGGATATTATGGACGAAAAACATTGATTTTTCAAAAGAATTTCTTACTGAGCAAATGTTTGGGGTGGGTGGGGGGGTAATAAGGGTTGTGTTAATGAAAAACAATGTTTTTGCAGAAAATACATATTCGATGTTTAATTTATTAACATTGTTTATTTAAATTTAATAAAATTTTATAAGTAAATATTTATTATAAAACAGCGTTATTAGTTTGGATATTATGGACGAAAAACCATAATTTTTTTTTTTAATAATTTAAATCCCATCGAGAACTTGTGGGAGCACCTAGACAAAAAAGTTCGACAAAAAAATCCGAATAAGTTCCGAAATAAAGACGAATTATTCCAAGTCCTAAAAGAAGCATGGAGTGAAATTTCCGGAGAATAACGGTTATGCCACAAAGTATTAGTGTGCTTTTATCCACATTTTGTATTATAACATAATTATGTCATAAAAATAAAAAGTTTCTCCATTTTTGTCCTTAATAGAGAAAATAAATCTTGTTTGCATATTTTGTAATAAATTATTTGTTTTCAATTTTTTTTTCTAATTATTTTCGTCACCACATAACATAAACATTATTTAAAATATTTCGAAATAGTTTTAATAAGAAAAAAATAAAAATATTAAAAGTTCTCCACTTTTGGCCGACACTGTATATTCTACAGTTTAATAATTAATATAGGGTCAATTGGGGTAAATGTAAACTGGGGTAATTATAGACACATCTAAAATAAGAAACACAACAGCATTTAGATTTCAAATTTGGCGCTCTTCTTGCATTAGTTGGCTGATGCAATTTGATGTGTTTGGTGGTTTTATGTTGAATTCCGGCACTGAAGTTTTCCAATGCAAATCATCGAGGTAAGTTAGATATTTCATTTGGACATTGTTTGTTATACTATTGTGTCTATTTTACGCCTAAATGTCTGTCGACAAATTTTATAATCACTAAAATAATTCAGTGTTTACATTTCCCCCTAATAAATTTGTTCTTGGGGGAAATGTATACACACTTTTGGGGTAATTGTAAACATAATAAAATTAGTGTCTCGCCGATAATTTATGTAAAATGAGTAATTTCTTTGTCTTGTTGCAGTGTAAAGATGCCTCGTACTTATGTAAAAAAAAGGGAAAAAAAGCACCTTCTTATACAACTGAAGATGTTGCGAATGCCGTTGCAGATGTCGAAAATAAAAATAAAACGTATCGTCAAGCAGAAACGTTTTATGGTGTTCCCAGATCAGTTATTTACCAAAGGATAGGAGGAAGAAAGACTCCATTAAATGTGACAAAGGGTGGACGTTCCCAAGTTTTACCCTCAGATATCGAAAATGAAATAGTGAAATGTTTATTGGCACGTACTGCGATGGGTCTACCATGTGACGAAGCAGAACTTAGACAACTGGTTGGAGAGTATGTTAATGCAAAAGGTTGAAGAACACCATTTAAAAATGGAGTACCGGGAGAAGACTGGTACTACTCATTCATGAGAAGACATACAGATTCCGGTTTCTTAAGAGGCAGTTGTGAAACCGCCGGAACATTTGCAAAAACTGCGGAAGGATGCTAGAAAACCTGAGATCGTCTACCATTTTTTTGATGACCTGAAAAGAATCATTAATGAAAATAATTTAGATGATAAAGGAAGTTTTATTTTTAATGCTGACGAGTCAGGTTTTAAAAATGATCCCTATCGTATTAGGGCAATTGGAGAGACAAGAAAGGCCCTGTGAAGGATATCAATTCAAGGGAGCTGGAGTTCAGGCTCATTGGACTTCCAATAGCGCCTATCCAGGAACTCTATATGCGGCCTCCACTAATGGATGGATGGAGGAGCCGCAATTTTTCCAGTGGTTTACGACAGGATTTATACCTCACATTAAAGATTTAAGAACTTCCCAAAACCTTCTAGATCAAGCAGATCTACTGTTGTATGATGGTCACAGCAGTCATATCAGCGTCAGAATTATTGAAGAGGCAATGCACAACAATATTATTTTGATAAAGTTTCCAAGCCATCTTACGGATAAGCTTTTGGACAAGTGTGTCTTCGGACCCTTAAAGGTGAACTGGAATAAACAACTGGTGAAGTTTGGTAAGGAACAAATGGGACGAGGGTGTGGACTGCTAACTAAGGAAAAATTTACCGAATTACTTGGCAAGAGTTTATGGTTTCTAGCAATATTATAACTGGATTTAAAAATACTGGCGTATACCCAGTTGATCGAAACAAATTCCCACAAAATGAATTTACACCAGAAGACTTGGCCAAATACGAAGCTGCCCTCAAAGCTCCGAAATTTGTAACATCCGATGCTATTATTATCCAACCAGTATCCTCTAAATCGACTGTTGTTGCAATTTCTGAACCAAACCCACTTCTACCCACGGTCGACGATCAAATGCCTTCAACTTCACCATGTTGTAGTCAACATCATTCAGTGTCATCAGTTGAAAGCCGACAGCAGACTTCTACATCGTCAACTGACTACCAAAAATTATTAGTGGCCCCATAGTCCACAACCATCGACGTCATCGTCTATCAGTAAATCGATAGAAATGACCAACATTTTCTTGCCATTCAGCCGCCGTGAAGATATTGTTGAAGAGAAAAAACAAGTCATACCGAGATTAAAGCAACAAAGATATGGAGAGGTATTAACAACCAACCAAGTCTTGGAAAGACTAAGAGAAGCAGAAGAGAAGAAGAAAAATAAAGGAAAAAAAAGGCTAATCCGAAAACGGATAACAAAAAGTTAGAGCCGAAATTTAAAAAAATGAGAAGTGAACCAGTTGCAGAGTCGGAAAGTTCTGATGAAGAAATAAGTCTAGGTGATACTGATGATGAAATAGATTGGGCAGAACCGGAAAAACAAGATATAGAGCTTAAAACAGTCAAGAGTTCAGACTTGTCCACAGGGAAATTTATTCTTGTGCAGTTCAAAGGTGGAAAGAGAAAGACTACTCTTTTTAAATATGTGTGTTTAATTGAAGCTGTGGATGAAAAATTAACGGAAATTAAAGTGACTGGTCTTAAATGCTGGGATGCATCAAAAATGCTTTTCAACATTGTTGAAACTGATGTCAGTTATATAACCTTGAATGAAATCATTGGTGTGCTTCCCGATCCTGGCATTCAAATGAAGAGAGAGAGAATACTATACAACTTTCCTGTTTATGAGCAAAACTAATTTTTTATACCTATAATATTATTATAATTACATACTTAGAATAAATTTCTTTTGTTACCGTTCTCAAAAATAGTTTAGTTTTAGTTAAAATGAACAGAATTGTTGGAAAATATTTACTCTTATCTCGATTTTTTATTTATATTGCAAGCAAAACCTTTAAGGTTACATTATTTTGGGGTAAATGTAAACACGACTTATATCAGAAAATATTTTGCTACACAGCGACTTTATATAGCTCGTACATTTGCCCCAGGTTTTTTCCTGGTAGTGTAAATGTGTCAAGAGATGCTTGTTTACAATTACCCCTAAAGAGTAGAGGCAAATGTAAACGGACAAGCATGTTTAATATATTTTTTTTATGTTAATGTGACTTGTAATTACAGAAAACCACTAGTAATTATCAAAGAAGATACTATGAGCTATGTGACTGCTACTTTACATATATAATATAATGCGTGATGTCCACAAAAATCGTTTAGCAAGTCAAAACATTAAATATCGTCCACAATTACCCCAATTGACCCTACCTTGACCATATACGGTCAATAAATCTACAATATTTTGATTAAAAATGGCGCAACTACTGGAGTTTTATGTGAGAAAAGTATAAATACAAAAAATATAGATTTTTTTAACACTTATAATTTTCTTAAAAAACATTTTTTTTTCTCAGGCAAATATTTTCTGCAAAAAACACATTTTTCATTAACCCTGCCCTACCCTTACCAGTAAAAAATTTTCTTCAAAAATCATTGTTTTCTAAAATAATACGCATGAATAACATCTGGTTTTGTCGTTAATATCTAATCTAATAACACAGTTTGTTTATTTAAATTTGATATTATAAATATGAATATTAATAAATATTTAATACAAAAACAGGGCTATTAGATTGGATATTATGAACGAAAAACATTGATTTTATAAACGAATTTCTTACTGGGCAAATATTTGGGGTGGGTGGGGGGCTAAGGGTTGTCCTAATAAAAAACAATGTTTTTGCAGAAAATATATGTTCGATATTTAATTTATTAACACTGTTTATTTAAATTTAATATAATTTCATTTATAAATATTTATTATAAAAGCAGCGTTATTAGTTTGAATATTATGAACGAAAAACAATGATTTTTTTAGTGGTCGAGTTTCAAAACTAGATATGTAAATCCCGTGTCAATTTCTTTAAATACCGAAAATTGCTCCCTTTTGTAAACAGAATCGTATATTCTACAGTTTAATAAATATTCCTTGACGACATATGTACATATAGGGTTGATAAATATACCAAAACCAACCATTTACTAAAAATCGTTGAATAAGTTTATATTTAACGATGATAATATATGATGTGTTGCTTGGGAAGTTGTCTTTAAAAATAATGACAGCAAGATGATCGAGTAACAAAACAGGATATATTCTTAAGGAATCCAGCAGACAAATTTTCTTCTTATACTGCAAAAAATTCATAGAAAATTGCATCATCAGTGTTGTGTATTAAAAACGAAAACAGCATTTAACATAACCCAATAAATTACGTTTGATATACTCGCGGCTATGTTTACGTTAGAAGTACTGCCGCGACGCTATAATTTAGTCTTGCTGATATACTTTATCGATATTTAATTGCTCGAAACACGATTTGTCTTTTAGGAGGGCCATTAACGCCACACGTTCGGCCATGTCGACGTGTTAAAAACCCAAGTTGGGTTTTAGGTTTGATTAAATGTTAAACTTTTACTGAAAGATGCCACTTTATACAAGCAAATTAGGAAGAACTATTACATTGTATGTTTACAACGCCACTAAACTATAATAACGTAGAAAACTCTGGATGTTATGGGTAAGGCGTGATTAGACCAAATCCTTGTGATTAGTTTCGGTCTGGTGGATTCGTTAGATGCTTGACAACCAAATCGGAACTAAATTTGTTTTTAACCGAAATGTAATATTGATCCCTTTAAAGTCTAAAAATAAAACACTCCGGTACCATTTACGCAATTAGTATACGGGTGGTCTATCAGGAAGATGTTTGGAGGTGTCATTAAAGGAAAAAGCGCATAAAAAACGTGATATGCTCCAACTTATCTATTTAATGTAAACAGTCATAAAAAATGAACTCAATAACTCAAAAATACCCCTTTAGTTTTAATCATTTAAAATAATGCATTGAAACATCGATTAAGTTGGGAAATAGTTTAACGAAATTTTCCACAGCGAAACCTAACTATCTACAGAGCTAATACTAATAGATAATAATCCTTTAATTAAGTCAGTTTTTTCGAAAATTGAGAAATGGCCCTTGAAACGTAAAAATTTTAAAAAAAGTAGGAGTTCGTAAAGGACGAAATGATTATATCTTAGACACTAATGGGGTTAGAGACCTAAAAATTGAAACACAGATGCCTCTAATAAGATCACTTGACACTTATTCGAGCGTTTTTTCCAATTTTTTCTTTAATTGAGAAATAGGCCTTGGAAGTTGAAAATTAGAAAAAAGTAGGAGGTCATAGGGACAAAATGATTATATCTTTAAAAGTGATAGGGTTAGAGAGCTGAAAATTGAAACACAGATTACTCCAATAAGAGTACTAGATACCTATTTCAGTGCTTTTTCCAAAAAAAAAATCAAAATTGAGAAATGGACCTTTGAATCTGAAGAATTAAAAAAAGTAGGGTCTTCTAAGGAATAAAATGATTATATCTTTAAAACTAATAGAGTTAGAGACCTGAAAATTGTATCATAGATGCCTCTAATAAAATCACTAGATTCCTATTACAGCGTTTTTCCAAATTCTATTTTAAAATTGGAAGATATGCCTTGGAAATTAAAAATCAAAAAAAGTGGGAGTTTTTAAAAGAGAAAATAATTTTATCTCTGAAACTAATAGGGTTAGAGACCTGAAAATTTTAATACAGATTCCTCTAATAAGATCACTAGACACCTATTCGAGCGTTTTTTCCAAATATTTTTTTTTAATTCAGAAAAAGGCCTTGGAAGTTGAAAATTAGAAAAAAGTAGGAGGTCATAGGGACAAAATGATTATATCTTTAAAAGTGACAGGGTTAGAGAGCTAAAAATTGAAACACAGATCTCCAATAAAAGTACTAGACATCTATTTCAGCGTTTTTTCCAAAAAACAATCAAAATTGAGAAATGGGCCTTTGAATCTGAAAAATTAAAAAAAGTAGGTGTTTCTAAGGAATAAAGTAATTATATCTTTGAAATGAATAAAGCTAGAGACCTGCAAATTGTAACACAAATGCCTCTAATAAAATTACTAGATTCCTATTGCAGAGTTTTTTCAAATTCTATTTTAAAATTGAAAGATATGCCTTGGAAATTGAAAATAAAAAAAATAGGGGTTTATAAAGGACAAAATTATTATATCTTTGAAACTAATAGGGTTAGAGACCTGAAAATTTTAATACAGATTCCTCTAATAAAATAATTGAACACCTATTCAAGCGTTTTTTCCAAATATCTTTTTAAAATTGAAAAATGGGTCTTGGAAGTTGAAAATTAGAAAAAAGTAGGAGGTCATAGGGACAAAATGATTATATCTTTAAAAGTGACGAGGTTAGAGAGCTAAAAATTGGAACACAAATAGCTCCAATAAAATCACCGGATATCTATTTCAGTGTTTTTTCCAAAAAAAATATCAAAATTAAGAAATGGGCCTTTGAATCTTAAAAATTAAAAAAAGTAGGGTCTTCTAAGGAATAAAATGATTATATCTTTGAAACTAATAGAGTAAGAGACCTGAAAATTGTATCATAGATGCCTCTTATAAAATCACCAGATTCCTATTGCAGCGTTTTTTCAAATTCTATTTTAAAATTGGAAGATATGCCTTGGAAATTAAAAATCAAAAAAAGTGGGAGTTTTTAAAGGAGAAAATAATTTTATCTCTGAAACTAATAGGGTTAGAGACCTAAAAATTTTAATACAGGTTCCTCTAATAAGATCACTAGACACCTATTCGAGCGTTTTTTCCAATTTTTTTTTAATTGAGAAATAGGCCTTGGAAGTTGAAAATTAGAAAAAAGTAGGAGGTCATAGGGACAAAATGATAATATCTTTAAATCTAATAGAGTTAGAGCCCTAAAAATTCAAACACAGATTACTCCAATAAAATGACTGCAGATCTCTTTCAGTGTTTTTTCCAAAAAAAAAATGAACAATAAGAAATGGGCCTTTAAATATGAAAATTTAAAAAAAGTAGGGGTTTCTAAGGAATAAAATAATTATATCTTTGAAACTAATAGAGTTACAGACCTGAAAATTGTATCATAGATGCCTCTAATAAAATCACTAGATTCCTATTGCAGCGTTTTTCCAAATTCTATTTTAAAATTGAAAGATATGCCTTGGAAATTGAAAATAAAAAAAATAGGGGTTTCTAAAGGACAAAATGATTATATCTCTGAAACTAATAGGGTTAGAGACCTGAAAATTTTAATACAGATTCCTATAATAAAATAATTAAACACCTATTCAAGCGTTTTTTCCAAATATCTTTTTAAAATTGAAAAATGGGTCTTGGAAGTTGAAAATTAGAAAAAAGTAGGAGGTCATAGGGACAAAATGATTATATATTTAAGAGTGACAGGGTTAAAGACCTGAAAATTGGAACACAGATAACTCCAATAAAAACACCGGACATCTATTTCAGTGTTTTTTCCAAAAAAAAAATCAAAATTAAGAAATGGGCCTTTAAATATGAAAATTTAAAAAAAGTAGGGGTTTCTAAGGAATAAAATAATTATATCTTTGAAACTAATAGAGTTAGAGACCTGAAAATTGTATCACAGATGCCTCTAATAAAATCACTAGATTCCTATTGCAGCGTTTTTCCAAATTCTATTTTAAAATTGGAAGATATGCCTTGGAAATTAAAAATAAAAAAAATAGGGGTTTCTAAAGGACAAAATGATCATATCTCTGAAACTAATAGGGTTAGAGACCTGAAAATTTTAATACAGATTCCTCTAATAAAATAATTGAACACCTATTCAAGCGTTTTTTCCAAATATCTTTTTAAAATTGAAAAATGGGTCTTGGAAGTTGAAAATTAGAAAAAAGTAGGAGGTCATCGGGACAAAATGATAATATCTTTAAATCTAATAGAGTTAGAGCCCTAAAAATTCAAACACAGATTACTCCAATAAAATTACTGGAGATCTCTTTCAGTGTTTTTTCCAAAAAAAAAATGAACATTAAGAAATGGGCCTTTAAATATGAAAATTTAAAAAAAGTAGGGTCTTCTAAGGAATAAAATGATTATATCTTTGAAACTAATAGAGTTAGAGACCTGAAAATTGTATCATAGATGCCTCTAATAAAATCACTAGATTCCTATCGCAGCGTTTTTCCAAATTCTATTTTAAAATTGGAAGATATGCCTTGGAAATTAAAAATAAAAAAAAATGGGGGTTTCTAAAGGACAAAATTATTATATCTCTGAAATTAATAGGGTTAGAGACCTGAAAATTTTAATACAGATTCCTCTAATAAAATAATTGAACACCTATTCAAGCGTTTTTTCCAAATATCTTTTTAAAATTGAGAAATGGGTCTTGGAAGTTGAAAATTAGAAAAAAGTAGGAGGTCATAGGGACAAAATGATTATATCTTTAAAACTGACAGGTCTAGAGAGCTGAAAATTGGAACACAGATTACTCCAATAAAATCACTGGACACCTATTTTAGTGTTTTTTAAAAAAAAAAGTTCACGATTAAGAAATTGGCTTTTGAATCTGAAAAATTAAAAAAAATGGGGGTTTCTAAGGTATAAAATGATTATATCTTTGAAACTAATAGAGTTAGAGAGCTGTTAACCTGAAAATTGGAATTTTCAGACAGATTTAGTTAGTAAAATGACTAGACACGTATTCTAGTTTTTTTCCAAAATTAAAAACTAAGCCTTTCGTTGTTTAATTAAACCGACTGCATAAACCTGCTCATATCTCAACAACTAACAATGTTTTTTTGAAAACTATCGATGTGTCTTGTTGAGGACACTTAAGCGCACGATACTGTTTAACTTTTAAGACTCTAGTATTGCTAGTTGCATTATAAAAGGGCTTCAAAGTTATCTCTAGTGATTAATTCAATAGTGGAAGCTCCAAGGGTCAAAAATTATTATAACTTCAAAACTAATAGGGTTGGAGACCTGAAAATTGGAACACAGTTTCCTCTAATTAAATAAATGGACACATATTTCAGCGTTTTAAAAAAAAATGTTAAATTAAGAAACGGGTTTAAGAAGCTAATAATTAAAAAAAAACTAGGGGTTTCTAAGAGACAAAATCATTATATCTTTGAAACTAATAGGGCTAGAGGCTTGAAAATTGGAACACAGATTCCTCTAATAAAACTATTCGCTACCTACTTTAGCGTTTTTTCCAAATAATTTTTAGAATTGAGAAATCGGTCTTGGAAGTTGTAAATTACAAAAAACTAGAGGTTTCTAAGGGACAAAATGATTATATCTCTAAAACTAATAGAGCTAGAGGATTGAAAACTGGAACACAGATTCCTCTAATTAAATTATTTGCTACCTACTTTAGCGTTTTTTCCAAATAACTTTTAGAATTGAGAAATCGGTTTTGGAAGTTGTAAACTACAAAAAAGTAGAGGTTTCTAAGGGACAAAATGATTATATCTCTCAAACTAATAGATCTAGGGATCTAAAAATTAGAACACAGATTCCTTCAATAAATTCACTCCATACTTATTTCGGCGTTTTTTCCAAAAATCAGTAAGAAGTTTTTAATTTATGCGAAAACTCTAACGAACGAATTCTCGTAAAACAAGTGCCTACTTATGCCGGCATTTTCTTGGGAAAACTTGAAAATAGAGCACCACACCGATGATGATGGTAAAATCGATACTGGAGAGAATTAAATTTCAGTGCACTAACCAAAACATTATTTTATACCTAGAGGCGAAACCTTAGAGAGACAATAAACCTAATGGAGTCATAATTTTTAAAGTTTATCCGAAAGTGCCGTAGTCGCGGGACTTAGGATAAATATTAAAGTAGGCGATCTATTAACTGATTGCCACCTATAAATATTGCATTACCATAGTTTCCGTTTTCTATTTAGGGAAGTAGTAGAAGCGAGCTTTTTGTTATAAGGTACAGAAGGTCATAAAAGGAATACAGTCAGCTCTAAATCCTCTGCAAAGCAGAAATTATTGCTATCAGCATCATTGAAGGCATCCCTCAAAAATTAAACTTGTTTGTTAAATTCAATGACAATTCAATGCTTTCTCCATTTAACACACGTGGTAATAACAATGTCATTTTTAAGGTTTTATATTTCCCCCCTATGAAACATTATAGATCTGCCCAGGTTGAAATATATGGATTTCAATCGTATTTTTTCTTTGTTTTTGATACCCTATTAAACCGAAAAAAACAAACCTATTTGTTGTAACTGATACCTGAGCCTAAAAGCTCACAACAAGACTTAAATTGATCTCTTGTATGTTTTTTTTTGTCTCTTTCTCTCTTTTGCTTATTTAAATAAGGCAAAGCAAATAGAGATAACAAGCGACACTTCGATATTTTTTCACCTGCTTTAGTCACACACGAACCCCAGCAGTATTTTCACTAAGATCCGGATTGTTGAGGTTATTATCGTAACAACAACTTGAATGACCGAGGCTTATGCAGCTGCCCTTTAGTGCATTACAAAGTTTTTCCATTACAATGCACGAGTTGTAAAATATATGAGATAAGCACATGAATGAATTATGATAGTCGGTAATCAAAGTGCGTTTAAGGAACTTCTGGGGTAATAAAATGGAGAGTTTTGCTTAGGTTGATGATTGGGTTTTTGTGCTGGTTTTACTTTATGGAAATAGCTCAGATAGAGTCGGTATTCTTGTAAAGTTGGAATCTGAATTAAGATTGGTTAAAAAATCAACCGTCCACTTTTTGAGTAGTTTTTCAACAATTTTAGTAAGTGAGGTTAGTAAGGATATTGACCAATAGTTCCCTTGTTTATAAATGTTCCAACCCTTGCATGATTGGGTTTTTTAATTATGGACACTTTTTTGTGTAAAACAATTCTCAAATAAAATTAATTTTTTTAGCAATTTTCCACAAATTGTGAAATACATATTTAATCAAATCAACTAGAGAATCTGCATACAAATTCTTAAATTCCTGCATTAGTTGATTTTTGAGTTATGGGCATTTTGTGAAAACTATTGGAATAACAAAAATCCATAAAGAAAATTAATTTTTTTTAACAATTTTCCATAATTCATTATTATTTTGAAAAATGCTGAAGTGGGTGTCTAATAAATATAACCAGAGAATCTGTATATAAATTTTCAAACGCTTCATTGGGTTTTTTAGTTATGGATATTTTATGACAATTTTTTGGGAAAAAAAAATCTCAAAGAAAATTAAATTTTTTAGCAATTTTTCACAAATTGTTTATATTCCAATAAATTGTTAAATGCGTATCTAATCAAATTAATCAGAGAATCTGTATATAAATTTTCAAATACTCGCATCATTGGGTTTTTGAGTTATAGGCATTTTATGAACATTTTTGGGGTAAAAAAAAACTCAAAGAAAACTAATTTTTTTAGCAATTTTTCACAAATTATTAATATTTCAAGAAATTGTTAAATATGTATTTAATCAAATCAACTGGAGAATCTGTATACAAATTTTCAAATCCCTGCATCGGTTAATTTTCCAATTATGGGCATTCAGAGGAAAAAATTTACAAAGAAAAATTAATTTTTTAACAAATTGTTAATGTTTTGACAAATGCTGAAATAGGTATACAAAAAATCGATTTCACCAGAAAATCTGTATATAAATTTTCAAACCTCTGCGTCATAAAGTTTTGTGAAATACGGACATTTTTTAAATGAAAATTCTCAATGGAAAATATTTTTTTTCACAATTTTTTACAAATTGTTAATATTTTAAGAAATTGTAAAATTCGTATCTAATCAAATCAACCAGAGAATCTGTGTATAAATTTTCAAACCTTTGCGTCATAGAGTTTTGGGTTAAAAAATTCTTAATAAAAATTCAATTTTTTTACAATTTTTCACAAATTGTTAATATTTCAAGAAATTGTTAAATACGCATTCATCAAATTAATCAGAGAATTTGTGTATAAATTTTCAAAGCATTGCGTCATTGGGCTTTTGAGTTATGGATATTTTATGACAATTTTTTGTGTAAAAAAAATCTCAAAGAAAATTTAATTATTTAACAATTTTTCAAAATTCATTAATATTTCGAAAAATCCTAAAGTAGGTATCTAATCAAATTATTCAGAGATTATGTATATACATTTTTAAACCTCTGCGTCATAGAGTTTTTGAAATATGGACATTTTTTGAATTAAAAAATTCCCAATGAAAATTAATTTTTTTAACAATTTTTTACAATTTGTTAATATTTCAAGAAATTGTTAAATACGTATCTAATCAAATCAACCAGAGAATCTGTGCATATATTTTCAAACCTTTGTGTTATTGGTTTTTTGAGTTATAGACTTTTTATGACAATTTTTTGGGTAAAAAAATTCTCAAAGAAAATCTAATTTTTTAACTATTTTTCACAAATTGTTAAAATTTCAAGAAATTGTGAAATACGCATCTAATCAAATTAACCAGAGAATCTGTATATAAATTTTCAAATACTTGCGTCATTAGGTTTTTGAGCTATAAATATTTTATGAAAGTTCTTTGGGTAAAAAAAATTATAGAAAATATTTTTTTTTAACAATTTTTCACAATTCATTAATATTTTGAGAAATTGTTCAATACGTATCTAATTAAATTAATTAGAGAATCTGTGTATAAATTTTCAAACCATTGCGTCATTGGGTTTTTGAGTTATACATGTTTTATGACAATTTTTTGGGAAAAAAAATCTCAAAGGAAATCAATTTTTTAGAAATTTTTCACAAATTGTTAATATTTTGAGAAATTGTGAAATACGTATTTGCTTAAATTAACCAGAGAATCTGTATATAAATTTTCAAATATTTGCTTCATTGGGTTTTTGAGTAATGGGCATTTTATTAAAGTTTTTTATGTAAAAAAAATCTCAGAAAATTAAATTTTTTAGCAATTTTTCACAAATTGTTAAAATTTCGAGAAATTGTGAAATACGTATCTAATCAAATTAACTAGAGAATCTGTATCTAAATTTTCAAATACTTGCGTCATTAGGTTTTTGAGTTATGGAAATTTTATGAAAGTTTTTTGGGTAAAAAAATTCTTAATAAAAATTAAATTTTTTAACAATTTTTCAGAAATTGTTAATATTTTAAGAAGTTGTAAAATACGTTTCTGCTCAAATTAACCAGAGAATCTGTAAATAAATTTTTAAACCCTTGCGTCATTGGGTTTTTGAGTTATGGACATTTTATGAACGTTTTTTGGGTTAAAAAAATCTTAGAAACTTTTTATAAATTTTTTCACTAATTATTATTATTTAGAAAAATTGTGAAATTCGTATTAAATCTAATCCATTCCAATAATTAATATTATTATTCTAATAATTATTTTATTCCAGGCATTCCATTTATTTTTTTAATATTTTCTGCTAATTTATAATAATTTCTCCGGATTTGTTTTAATCTTGTAGTATAACAAATCCAGGTCTGTCCATAAAAAATGGACGAGATAAGTTTTTTTTAATAAATAAAAAATGATCGAACGAGAAAAAAATGAATAAATAAGAAACCAATACCCTTCCTACGTTGTGTTTTGTAACAGAATCACTCTCTCTTTTACTTACCTCGGATGCGCTTAACAAGACAAAATTAGGGAAATTTGAATTATTAGGATGGTATTAAATAAAATGCAGTCTTGATAATACACCTACTTAGTTTATTTACGTAGAAAAATAATGCCGTACTCAGCCTGGAATTCACGAGGGGAAAGAGCACGGCAGAGAAACCCTCGATCTCAATTCCCTAAAAATTGAATCATGCTGAGTAATAAGTTCTGCCTTCGGTTACATAAAAAAATAGATAATTTATTTACTGTTCCTTTCTAATTCCTCAAACATACTATTCATTTAAAACTGAAGAGAGTTGGGTTAGTTATCCAGCCATCACTAGAAGGTATTGAGGTCCCATACGGGAGGCTACCCAGCTATGAGTTGAATAGTTGAGTCAATATTCTAGGTATTATCACAGATAGATGGACAAATTCTGGATGGACTCGGCGCATGAATAGGGCTGTCGTTATACAATCAAATAAATTAAAAAAATTTTCGACAAAAGACGACGCGACATGCTGAATCCCAGATCCAAACGATAATAACATACTACGCATATAATTTAAAAATAGGTGGTTTTCTTCAGTCTTGACATACGTAACTTTTCCTATCTTCCAAACATTGTAAATAATCTACTATTCTACAAGCATTTAAAAAAGGTCCTTTCATTCTGATTTAATTTCTTTTATATTCCAGGCATTCTATTTATTAAATAAACAAATAATTAAAAAAACAAATTGCAAAAGCTCTTCATACCCAATTATTCAAATGAACCGTCATCCCTCGCGAATTTTTAAAATAAAAACCATTAAAACAATTTTATTATCTATTTAAAATGCATTAGATTTTGGCGTACGCATTAAAATGCATTACGGATACGTCAAAATGGCAACGAAATTTCCCCTTTATTTTAATTTTAATTTCGGATTCAGGCTGACATTTTGAAACTGTTGTTGTATGTATGGAAGTTTAATAAATTCAATATTTATTAGTTAGGAGATCGTTCTAATGTTCTAGCATTCATCTCTTATTATAAAGGCTTCAAATGTTCATTCATAAACCATAAATAAATAAAGAATTGTTGACGTTCATTCTAATTATATTATATATCGGTAGTTCTTATTTACTTACAGATGAACCTCGATAGCGAATTTTTCAGTTCAAAAAACTGCCATTTAATAAATCCACGTTATTAATTACAGTTTTATTTTATTTATAAAGCAATAAAATATATCCACTGTTTAAGAGATCAAAGGGCAACCGAGGCCATATAAAATATTATGTTATGAGAAACTTTTTTAATTTGAGGTTTCCGGGAAAATGATAAAAGTGCGAAAGAAAAATTGGTTCCGTCACTTCGATAAAGTAAAAAGTTTTGAGGTTTAAATTACACCTTTGGGAGGGAGCGAAAGAAGAGAAGTAAGTGTTCCCAAAGAGAATCATCTCGTTTTATTTATTTAAAAGTAGTATTTGAAATATTGCCTTTTGCCATTAGGTTTAATAGAAAGTACATTTTTTCGCTCTTATTCGAGTAAATAAGTTCCGCTACTTTTTTTTCACTCAATTTAGTTTTGTTTAGATGATTTTATAAATACACTTGCTTTAAAGAGGCTTAAGTATATGATTTTTTAAATCATAATAAACAGGAATATATTTATCTAATTCCAGGTTGATGAACCTTGAAATCACCGGTTTAAATGAAATAATTTTTTTATCATAAAATTTCTTTAGTCTAATAGACTAGGTCAAAGGCAAACTTACGTTAGGCACTGTAAAGAAGTTTTTTAAAAAAATACCTTAATTTAAATAGGTCTAATAATCAGTCTAATAATCAGCACTTCCTTCTCCCTTTTCTGGACTTCACTGATGAGATAAATATTTGTTTCTCTATTAGGCTTATAAGAGACCAATAGTTTGTCTCTTTTCCGCAATGATAAAATCTAAAATTAGTAATAAAATTTATAATTTATATTTGTTACGCTCATAAGTAGCATAATTAATATTTGTATACAAACTCATTTATAATTCTGGAACTTCTGGACCGATTAAGCTCAAACAAAAAATGCCTGGAAGAGGAAATATTTTGCTTCCTAATCAGAGAAAACTTTGCTTTTCGGACAACTTAAAATAATGAAAATCGGTTAAGAAATAAGGAAGTTATAGTCGTTTTTGTATCCTGGACACATTGGCCTTTGCATAGTTGTTACTTGTATACAAAATGATATATAACTCTTGAAGTTTTGCACCGAAAATATTTTTCTTCTCAATAGGAGAAAACTCTGCTTTCCGCAAAACTTGAAATAATAAAAATTGGTTGAGAAACATAGAAGGTATAGTCGTTTTTGTGACCTGGACATAATGGCTTCTGCATAGTTAATATTTGTATTAAAAATCACTTATAACTCTGGAGTTTCTGGACCGATTGAGTTCAAACAAAAAACGCCTGGAAGAAAAAATTATTTTCCTTTTAACAAAAGAAAACTCTGCTTTCTGGAAAACTTTAAAAAATTAAAATCGGTTGAGAAATAAGGAAGTTATAATCGTTTTTGTCTTCTGGACACATTGGCCTTTGCATAGTTGGTATTTGTAGATATAATCATTTATAACTTTGGAATTTCTGAATTGATTGAGTTCAAACAAAAAACGCCTGAAAGAAAAAATATTTTTCCTTCTAATAGAAAAAGATTCCAATTTATAGAAAATTTTAAATAATGAAAATCGATTGAGAAATAAGAAAGTTATAGTAGTTTTTGTGTCCTGGACATATTTGCCTTTATATAGTTGAGATTTGCATATAAAATCATTTATAGCTCTGGGATTTCTGGACCGATTGAGCTCAAACAAAAAACGCCTGAAAGAAAAAATATTTTTCTTCTTAACACAAAAAACTCTGCTCTCCAGAAAACCTAAAATGATGAAAATTGGTTGAGAAACAAGGAAGGTATAGTCGTTTTTGTGTCCTGGACATGATGACCTTTGCATAGTTGATATTTGTATGCAAAATCATTTATTGCTCCCGAATTTTTGGACCGATTGAACTCAAATAAAAAACGCCTGGAAGAAAAAATATTTTTCTTCTTAATATAAGAAAACTCTGCTTTCCGGAAAACCTGAAATAATAAAAATTGGTTGAGAAACAAGAAAGGTATAGTCGTTTATGTGACCTGGACATATTAGCTTCTGCATAGTTGATATTTGTATACAAAATCATCTATAGGTCTGGAATTTCTGGACCGATTGAGCTCAAACAAAAAACGCCTGGAAGAGAATATATTTTTTCTTCTAATAGGAAAAAGTTTAATAATTTTTTGTACCTTAATTCAAAGTCGTCTGTGTGGCATATAAATTCAGTCAGACAGTAATTCAGTCATTCAACAGTCAACACGTTCAACAACCAATAATGCTCAAAAGTCAGTCGATGATTTGGAGAAAATGATGACAAAAATATGTACTAAATTAATTAAGCAACTATAAGAAAAAATTGCGTCAAAGCTTACTAAATTAGAAGCAACCATATCTCCATTTTGTGATCGCATCGAAAATTGAAAACACTCCATTGCCAAAGACTCAAAGTCAATAACTTTATTTGAAGAGCGATTGGAGCTGATGGAACAACATTCAAAAAACAATTGTGTCAGCATTCGTAGTATTGAGATTAGAGATAAGCAAAATATTCCTGCAGAGGTATGTTTGTTCATTAAGAAGAACCTCAATATCTTGTGCTTACCTCAGGATATGGAGTTCTGCTTTCTGAAAAATTAAAAAAAATTAAAATCGGTTGAGAAATAGGAAAGTTATAATCGTTTTTGTCTTCTGGACACATTGGCCTTTGCATAGTTTGTATTTATAGATATAATCATTTATAACTCTGGAATTTCTAAATTGATTAGGCTTAAACAAAAAACGCCTGGAAGAAAAATATTTTTCATCCTAACAGAAAAAGACTCTGCTTTTCAGGAAATTTAAAATAATGAAAATCGATTGAGAAATAAGGAAGTTATAGTCGTTTTTGTGTCCTGGACACATTGGCTTTTATATAGTTGAGATTTGCATATAAAATCATTTATAGCTCTGGAATTTCTGGACCGATTGAGCTCAAACAAAAAACGCCTGGAAGAAAAAATATTTTTCTTCTTAACACAGGAAAACTGTGCTCTCCAGAAAACCTAAAATGATGAAAATTGGTTGAGAAACAAGAAAGGTATAGTCATTTTTGTGTCCTGGACATGATGACCTTTGCATAGTTGATATTCTTATGCAAAATCATTTATTACTCTGGAATTTTTGGACCGATTGAACTCTAATAAAAAACGCCTGGAAGAAAAAATATTTTTCCTCTTAATATAAAAAGACTCTGCTTTCCGGAAAACCTGAAATAATGAAAATTGGTTGAGAAACAATAAAGCTATAATCGTTTTTATGTCTTGGACACATTGACTTCTGCATAGTTGATATTTGTATACAAAATCATCTATAGGTCTGGAATTTCTGGACCGATTGAGCTCAAACAAAAAACGCCTGGAAGAAAAAATTATTTTCCTTCTAAGAAAAGAAAACTCTGCTTTTTGGAAAACTTAATAAAATTAAAATCGGTTAAGCAACAAGAAAGTTATAATCGTTTTTATCTTCTGGACACATTGGCCTTTGCATAGTTGGTATTTTTAGATATAATCATTTATAACTTTGGAATTTCTGAATTGATTAAGCTCAAACAAAAAACGCCTGGAAGAGAAAATATTTTACCTCCTAATATGAAAAGACTCTGCTTTTCAAAAAATTTGAAATAATGAAAATCGGTTGAGAAACAAGGAAGCTATGCTCGTTTTTGTCTCCTAGATACATTGGCCTCTGCATAGTTGATATTTGTATACAAAATCATCTATTACTCTAGAATTACTGGACCGATTGAGTTCAAACAAAAAACGCCTGGAAGAAAAAATATTTTTCCTCCTAATAGGAAAAGACTCCACTTTTCAAAAAATTTAAAATAATAAAAATCGATTGGGAAATAAGGAAGTTATAGTCGTTTTTGTATCTTGGACACATTGACTTCTGCATAGTTAATATTTGTATATAAAATCATTTATTACTCTGGTATTTCTCGACCGATTGAGCTCAAACAAAAAACGCCTGTAAGAGAAAATATTTTTACTTCTAATGGGAGAAAAATTTGCTTTCAAGAAAACTTGCAATAATAAAAATTGGTTAAAAAACAAGGAAGTTATAGTCGTTTTTGTATCCTGGACACATTGGCTTCTGCATACTTGATATTTGTATACCAAATTATCTATAGCTTTGAAACTTCTGAACCGATTAAGCTCAAACAAAAAACGCCTGGAAGAGAAAATATTTTTCTTCCCGAAAAACTCAAAATAATTAAAATCAATTTAGAAACAAGGAAGTTATAGTCGTTTTTGTCTCCTGAACATACTGGCGTCTGGACAGTTTTGAATTTCAATTGATTTACCAGCCATGTCGAAATTAATAAAACACTATTGTTCACTCTTTTCAGGCCAATAGACCTTAAAATCACTGACGAGATAACTGACGTATTTTTAAAAAAATCACTGCTGTGATAATTTTTTTTCTATGGTGACGAGACATAGATATTTTAGTTGGACAAATATTTACTCATACTGTAAAAAAAAAAAATTGGTAACAGGGTTAATGCTACCATAGAAGTTAAACCTTGAAGAAATAAAAATTTTAATGTGTTTTTTCTGGACAATTTTTCGTGACGCACATATGGTACACGCGGCGCACTAACGTTTTTGTTTTTACTGAGCTTGTATGTAGAGTATTTTTAGCAGAGTAAATGCCACAATACAAATAGTACACTTTAAAAAAATAAAAAACTTAATGCTTTTTCTGCATTATTTTTCGTGACGCATATATGGTACACGCGACCCACAAATCTAACCTGATCTGTAGTTTTTGTGGTTTTTCTCACCCATCATCCACTAAAATACTAATCAATTTATCGGTGGATATATTTTTTTATTAGTAAAATTAAGAAGCTTAATATGATTTGTATTAGCACACCAGGCCATGCATTTTACCCTCCATAAGATTAAACAGTTGCGTGTGACACGTATGTGGGCCATGCGGTCCAATAAATTAATTTCTTTAATTTTGATTTGTTTTAAATAAACGTAGATGGAGTTCGCAGGTTTAGGACCAAGAAATCGATAACTCCTTTTTTTGAGAAGGTGCCGACGTTTTGACGTTTATGTTAGTGATGTAAAGTATAAAAAAAAAAGTTATTGTCTATTTATTATGTGTGACTTATGTTACGTTTGTTCAAAGTGCCCATCTACATATATTGTTCTATTGCCATTAGGACGCTACTTTTAGTCAGTATTTTAAATAAATCAATAATAAAATAACACCTGTGCTTATCAACCCCTCTTCCTTGGCGAAAAATCCCCTTTATTTATATTAAATTACCCGCTAAACTTTAGCTATTAATAAAGCTAATGAAAATGTGGGGGGGGGGGTTTAATCCCGATGGAAACCGCGTAATTTAAAAAGTTCCGAAGTACCGTCGAGATTATACTTTACTAAAGTTTTTAATGACGAAAATTTATTTTTAGGAATATCGGTGTTAAGAAGTTTCATTTTTCTTAGATTGATGAACTCCTTAGATGTTATCTTTAGGGCGTAATTATTAGGAGATAAAAGTCAGTTGTTTTCGAAGGAAAAAAAACAACGTATTTTCTCAAAAAGAGCTCCTTAAGCCTTCTATCTTCTACAAGATATACTAGCGGTAAAATAATACTCTTTCAACCTCCCGACAGGCTTTTCTATCAATAAAAACAATATCCCGCCGAAATCCCTTTGTCTCTTTTACGTGTTCGATCCAGTTTAAAATTGAAAACCAACAACTGGTAATACAACGTGTTAGCTTATCGGAAAACCGAGGGGTAGGAGCGCTTTATATTTGTAGGACCTCGGTTTCCGGGTTTCAGATTCATTCGGAAATCTGGAAATCAGCCGGTTCTCGTGTGCCGCTTTGAGGCCTCGATTTTCAATTTTATATGTATTTTGACGGGACCGGTGATATTGCGGTATTACACCTGCTATGCAGGCTTGTGAAATTTGTGCATCGAAGATGATACGGACGGTAGCAAGAAAAATTGTTTATTTATCCCTTTTTGTTTAGATTATGCTGAAAATAGTATAGAAAAATCGAGATAATCCTAATCCAAATATAATGAATTGTTGCGCTTGAGTATTTTAATAATAAGAATATAAAATTTTCTGTATCATAGAAGTTGAAAAATGTGATACAATTTAAAAATTTGCTATAGTTCCTCATTGCAAAGTTTCAATAGTTCCTCAATAGATTTTTTAAAATAGTTTTTTTGTCAACGAGTCATTAATACAAATGAAACGTTAATTAGCCTTAATTTATAATTTAGGTAATTTGGTTAATTATAATTTAATTTTACCCTATAATTTGGTCTCCGTATCCGTACATTAATATAATAACGTGTAGCTCAAGCTTCTTATTTTATTATGGAATAAAAGCATATAATAACGTAAGTGTAGGTATCAAAAACTCTCTCTCTATGTAATAATTAATAACAAAAAAATGTTATTTTATTTTAGGGTGTTGAGAATGAATTTGCATTAAAACATTTTAAGGTGACACCCCCCCATGAGGCATTAACATGCAGCAAAGAAAATTTTAAAATGAAATAAACAATTTTTTCTAATTAAGAAAGAATTTAAATTTCAAAACAAATAATTTTTTAAATTCCAGAACACCCGGTATTTTATCATTGTTAATTCAAATTCGAAAAAAATCAATTTGGAGTTCTTAACCATTTAATTAATTATAGAACTGAATAACTTGAGTAAAATGGCAAATAATTGAAATAATAATATCAAAGATTTTCTCAAAACACTCACCAGCGGCGCCGAACTTCGCGGAACCGAATTTAATGCAATTAAAAGTAAATTAGGCTAATTAATAGCAAGACAAAGTACAGCAGCCGAAGCACCACTGCTAGCTAGTTCCATGTTTAATTCGTTTTCCCATTAAAGATCGGCATTTACTTTGCCGGCAGGCAGTGTGCTCGCCTAAAATTATCGTAAAAGGAGGGCGGAATTAATTTCGAATTTCAGGTAATTAAAAAATACTTTCGAAAGACTTAATTAAAATACCAGAGAGGTATTGTAAAAAAAACACAGATTGGCACACATAAGTAAAATTAAAGTTTGAAATGGAGAAAAAAATAAAAAACACAAATGACCCTTAAACTGTAAAAGAAACGCCTCAAAAATCTTTATATTTAAAGCGAGTAACGAAAAACGAACTTATCAAACAAATATTTACATTGAAAAATAAACACAAAAATAAAAAAAAATTAAAAACATAAAAATAATGTTTCGGTAGTTATATCTACTACCGTTATCAAGGTAATTAAAGTCAAATTAAAAATTTACTTATCTTGTAAATCTTCAGTTACGTATTACCATCAAAACTTCTTTGTAATACAAAATATTTTCAATACTTTTCTTTATTATTATATGATTTGACGGTTTATTAATAGTTTGATAAACTATTTTAAAAGGTAGCAAAAAATTCAAAGGTTACTCCTTTAAATTTAAAGGGGTGTGATCTTAATGTAAATTAATTATTGAAAATATATGAATATCAAATATTTTAAATTATTAATTAATTTTGAGAATACCCTGATCTACCTCTCTTTTTAGCAAAGGAATCTATGTATTATTAAAATCAACCGAACAAGTGGCTAAGCATTTATCTTCATATAACATTATAAATGCACTTTCCTTTAGTTTACGTAATATTGAAATTGGTTCCTTTGCTAAAATTGAGGAAGCTTTCCAGTCTATTCTATAGTTATTGTCGAATGAATTTAGTATTTTCAACATATAAAATAGAGCTCGCCTAATGACTTAGTGGAACTCTGGGCAAACATGGACTATTTTTTAAGAAGTTATGGACTTTTATGTACTGAGGGTCCAAGAACATTAAAAAATCTTAATAATCATGTTTGACAGCCTATAAAAAATTTTTCCTATAAGAGATTAACTAAAAATATCTTGAAAAACATATTATAAATTTTTTGTAGTGATTTAGTGGAACTTTGGGTAAGTTTGGACCATTTTAAAGAGACTTACACATTTTTTTCCACTGAATATTAAAAAAAATTAGAACATTCTTGTCATAAAATTTAACGGCTTGTAAAAAATTTTCCAAGTAAACTATAAACTTGAAATATTTTCAAAACATAAAGTGCAGTTCGCCTAATGACATAGTGGAACTCTGAGTAAGCTTTGACTATTTTTAAGGAAGTTATCGACTTTTATGTACCGAAGGTCAACACATTATAAAGTTTTTATATCGATTTAGGATCTTTGTGTGAATTTGGTCCATTTTTAAGAGAATTGTAAATTTTTTTGTATTGAGTGTCAAAAAAAATGGGAACATTTATGTTATGAATTTTAATAACATGAAAAAATTACTCAAATAACTTTTCGACCCGAAATATCCCTAAAACCATAAAGTCAAGGTTTGCTAATGATCTAGTGGAAATTTGGGTAAATTTGGACTATTTTTAAGGGACCTACAACTTTTTTTCTACTGAAAATCAAAAAAAAAAATTAACATTTCTATCATCAACTTTAACGGCTTGTAAAAAATTTTCTAATTATATTATACTTAAAATATGTTCAAAACATATAATCGAGTTCGCCTTTGAACTTAGTGGAACTCTGGGCAACCTTGGACTATTTTTAAGAGAGTTATGGACTTTTATGTACTAAGAGTCCAAGAAAATTAAGATATCTTAATCATCATTTTACGAGTAGTAAATAAATGTCCAATTAAATTGTTAACTTGAAATATTTTAAGAGATATAAAATGAAGTTTTCCTAACGATTTAGTGGAACTTTGGGCAAACCTGGATCATTTTTAAGAGAGTTATGGACTTTTCTGTCCTAAGTGTAAAAAAAAATGGGAACATTTTTGTCATTAACTTTAACGACTTGTAAAAAATTACTTAATTAAAATATTAACTTGAAATATTTTTAAAAATATATAGTGAAGTTCTCCAAACGATTTAGTGGAACACTGAATAAGTTTGAATCATCTTTAAGAGAGTTATGGACTTTTTTGTACTGAGGATCCAAGAAAATTAAGAAGGTTTTTTCATCACTTTTGACAGCCTATAAAAAAATTTATTATAGCAGATCATCCTTAATTATTTACAAAAACATAAAATAAAGTTCTCACAATGATCAAATGAAACTTTGGGTAAATTTGGACCATTTTAAAGGCAGTTACAGATTTTTTGCTACTGTGTGTTAAAAAAAATATGCACATTTTTGTCATTAACTTTAACGGGTCGTAGACAAATGTCCAATTAAACTATTAACTTGAAATATTAAAAAAAATATTAAGTGAAGCTCTTCTAACGATTTAGTGGAACCTTAAGTAAATTTGAACCATTTCTAAGGAAGGTATGAATTTTTTTTTACTGAGTGTCAAAAAATATTTTTTTTTGTTTACTCCCTGAAAATTACGTTACCATATGCAATTTCTCAATAAAATTGAATGATTTTTATGTAAGATTTATGTTGGAAGCTGACCATCAGCCTCCTTTTCAAGAGTAAATTTTATAGTAGATTCTTTGTAATTAATGTAATTTAAAAAATTTTTAAGATCTATTTCGTTATGGTGATATATTGAAAAAATATCACCAATATATCGCGACCATATTATAGGTTTTTTATCAAATGTATAAGCAATTTCAGATTGAAAATTTTCCATAAATATATTACTTAAAATTGTTATATTTCTATTTATATTCATAAAAAAGAAACACTGAAAAAAATCGTAAATCATCATCATCAAACAAAAGCAAATGTTAATAGACACTTAATAATACCACCAAAGAAAAAAAAAATATTTAAAATTTGCAAATTATTTAGCACCAAAATTTTACAACATAATACCAAATAAAATTAAAACTATAAGTAGGAATAAGATTTTTAATGAAAGGTGTAGGGACTTTATTGTAAATAATTATGAAATCTTTTCTAAACTTATGACATAGGGTACAAAAATAGGATTTAATTCCACATTTGTAAATAAATAGGAAAATAAATGAATATATGATACATTTTTAGGAAATAGTATATATGTAATATTTCAGTGCACATACAGGGGTATCAACCTCTAGGTGCCAATTAAACAAAATTTTTAATAAAAAAAAACAATGTCATTGAAGAACTCAAATGTATTAAAATTTGATTTTTAAAAGTTACGCCAGTCTTAGATCCTCAATTTTTCACACATCAGATATGTCTCTCTGTAAACTTTCTCCATTATTCAACTCATATTCCATTTACTATATAAACAAACGGATCTGATCAAATCCTCTCAAACATCGCATCTGTATTATGCTTACAAAGTACCCCTCTGTGATAATAATTGTATCAATTATTTTAAAAGGATTATAGCCGATCGTTTAATTGAAACAATATAGCCTTAAAATGTAATTCCCCAAGTAGTACATCGGATGCGACACGTGATCGTCGCCCCAGGCATTTTACACCTAAGCGTAACTATAGACCTCCCTCAGGCAGATTGTATACGTGACTTAAAATAGAAGGGAAGCCCTAAATCTAAACTGTAATCTTAGGCCCTTAGGTGAAACCCCGTCGTGGAGTTGTATACGAAGAAGAAGAAAAAATGGGGAGAACGTTTTATTTTGTACTTAATTGGAGGCCTTTTGTGGCTGCTATAAAAAAGGCTTCCCTTTTTGTTTTTTTTTTGGAAAATGTAAAGTACAAGTGTTTTTTTAACTGTGTAAAGCGACAGGTTCTTTGTTGCTTTTAAATGGACTGAAAATTATTTTTTCACGGTTATTTTAAACAATTTCTCGATTCAACTATATAAAAACGAGGGATATTAAGCTTTTTATGTATATTTTGATATAGTTTATAACGAAATTTTGAATTTATATTTGTCATAAATCTATTTTATTTAATTTTTTTCTATGTATATAATTCTTGAAGCTGCATTTCTTTCAAAGTCGTTTAAAACTAAATTCTTATTGCTACTTTAAATCTTTGAATTAAATTTAATTTTAAGCATTTTTTGTGTTGCGTATCTTTTAATAAAAAATAAATTCTTTTTATAAATGTATAACTGGAAATATTATTTATATTCAGGTTTCACCTTTTCAGGTAATATCAGTCGGTAATTTAGAGTTAATTAAACCTAAAAGTGGTGCATAATTTAATTGTACATACCTGTTTTTTTTTAATTAAAAATATCTGTAATATTAAATTAATTTTATTAATTTATATTAAATAATTTTTGATTTTATTTCAGGCTTTTAGAGGAATCTTCCTAATATTTCAGACATTTGAAATTTAAATAAACTAAAGAATAAAAATTATTTCGAAAGCCTGGAAGTTTAAAAAAATTACCGCCAAAGCATAAAATAAAGTCAACGAATATTTGAAATATCGAGAATATTTCAATCTAAAAAATATATAGAATCTAAAATCGTAAAATAAAAATTAAAAAAATCTTCTTAATAATCACTGAATATTTTAAGATTTCATAGATGTCAAATAATATCAAATTATCAATATATAAAATATTAAAATAATGATTGATTAATATTAAGTACCTTTTAATTTTATTTGACGCTTTTAGAAAATTTGAAATTTTTAAAAACTGAAAAATTAAATTTATTTCAAATGCCTGGAATATTAAAGAAATTATCCCAAAAACGTGGAATTAAATTAACAATTTTCAGAAATTTTTGAAATATTAAAATAATTATGGATTAATATTAAATAATTTTTTTTTCCAAGCTCTTAGATGATAGATTTTCCTTATATTTCAGACATTTGAAATATAAATAAACCAAAGATTAAAAATTATTTTAAATACTTGGCATATTAAAACAATTACCTCAAAAGCATGGAATAAAATCAACGATTATTTTAAATTTCTGGAACATTAAAATAAACGTAGATTAATATTAAACAATTTTTGATTTTATTCCATTCTTTTAGACCCATTTTCATCAAATCAACACTTATTTAAAACGTTTGTAATAATTAAATAATCATTAATTAATATTAAATAACTTTTGATTTTATTTCATGCTTTTGGGGTAATTTCTTAATATTTTATTTCAGATATTTGAAATTTGAATAAACTGAAAAATGAAAAAAATATTTCAAATGCCTGTATTATCTAAAAAATATCTAAAGTCTAAAATCGTGAAATAAAATCTAAAAATACTTCTTATTGTCAAATAATATTAAATATTCAATATATAAAATAAATATTGATTATTATTAATTAGTTTTTAATTTTATTTCACACTTTTAGGGACATTTTCATCATATTTAGATATTTGAAATAAAAAAAAAATTAAAAATTATATTTATTTCAAATACCTAGAATATTAAAGAACTTACCCCAAAAACGTGGAATTAAATTAACAATTTTCTGAAATAGTAAAATAATCATTGATTAATATTAAATAACTTTTGATTTTATTTCACGTTTTTGGGGGTAATTTATTATTATTTCATTACAGATATTTGAAATTTGAATAAACTGAAAACCAAAAATTATTTCAAATGCCTGGATTATCCAAATAATATATAAAGTCTAAAATCGTGAAATAAAATTAAAAAGTACTTCTTATTATTCATTGATTATTATTAATTTTATTAATTATTTTATTTTTATAATTATCATTAATTATTTTAATATTACAGATATTTTAAATAAAAAAAAAACAGTTATGTACAATTAAATTATGCACCACTTTTAGGTTTAATTAACTCTAAATTACTCCCAAGTGATAATACCTGAAAAGGTGAAACCTGAAATTAAATAATATTTCCAGTTACACGTTTATAAAAAGAGTTTATTTTTTATTAAAAGATACGCAATATGCCTCTAGCATTTTCATAATATTTCAGACAACTGAAATTTTAAAAACCTAAAGTATAAAATTTATTTCAAATGCCTGGAATATTAAAGAAATTATCTCGAAAACGTGGAATTAAATTAACAATTTTCAGAAATTTCTGAAATATTAAAATAATCATGGATTATTATTAAATAATTTTACACTCTTAGAGGTATTTTCTATATATTTCAGATATCTGAAATTTGAAAAAACATGAAAAATAAAAATTAGTTTAAATGCCTGGAATATTAAAGACATTAACCCAAAAACGTGAAATTAAATTATCAATCTTTAGAAATTTCTGAAATATTAAAATAATCATTGATTAATATTAAATAACTTTTAAATACATTTTACGCTTTTAGGGGAAATTACTTAATAATTTATTTCAGATATTTGAAATTTAAATAAACTGAAAACTACAAATTATTTCAAATGTCTGGATTATCTAAAAAATGGCTAAAATCGTGAAATAAAATTAAAAATTACTTAATATTAATCAATAATTATATTATTATTTTATATATTGAATTTTTAATATTATTTGACATCTACGCTTTTAGAGGCATTTTTATAAAATTTCAGACATTTGAGATTTCATAAAACTAAAGTATAAAATTCATTTCAAATGCCTGGAATATTAAAGAAATTACTACAAAAACGTGGAATTAAATTAACAATTATTAGATATTTTTAAAATATTAAAATAATCATGGATTATTAGTAAATAATTTTCAATTTTATTCCACGCTCTTAGAGGCATTTTCTTTATATTTCAGACATCTGTAATTTGAAAAAACTGAAAACTAAAAATTATTTTAAATACCTGGAATATTAAAAAAATTACCCCAAAAGTATTGAATTAAATCAACAGTTATATTAAACGTTTTGGTAATTTTTTAATATTTCATTTCAGATATTTGAAATTTGAATAAACTAAAAACTACAAATTTAACAAATGCCTGGATTATCTAAAAAATATCTAAAGTCTAAAATCGAAAACAAAATTAAAAAATACTTCTTAATATTCCATAGATGTCGAATAATATTAAATAATAAATATATATAATAATTATTTATTATTATTAAGTAATTTTTAATTTTATTTTAGGCTTTTAGTGACATTTTCATAATATTTTAGATATTTAAAATTAAAAAAAAACTAAAAAATAACATTTACTTCAAATGCCTGGAATATTAAGGAGTTTATCTCAAAAACATGGAATTAAATTAAAAATTTTTGGAAATTTCTTAAATATTAAAATAATCATGAAATATTATTAAATAATTTTTAATTTTATTCCACGCTCAGAGGGATTTTCTTTATATTTCAGACATTTGAAATATAAATAAACCAAAGAATAAAAATTACAATTAAAAAATACTTCTTATCAATTATTGAATATTTTAATATATCATAGATGTCAAATTATATTAAATAATCAATATATAAAATATTAAAATAATTTATGATTATTACTAAGTAATTTTTAATTTTATGTCAGGCCTTTAGACGCATTTTCATAATATTTTGGATATCTGAAATTGAAGAATAAAAAAACTGAAGAATAAAAATTATTTCAAATGCCTGGAATATTTTAAAAAAATATTTTTTAAGGCGTGGAACGAAATTAAAAAACATTTCATAATAATCAATGATGATTTTAATATTCCACAGATGTCAAATAATAATTAATATTCAATATATAAAATAATCAATTAAAATAATCATTGATTAATATTACATAAATTTTGATTTTATTTTACGCTTTTAGACGCGTTTTCATAATATTTCGAACATTTGAAATTTAAATAAATTGAAGAATGAATATTATTTTAAATGCCTGGAATATTAAAGAAATTATCCCGAAAACATGGAATTAATTAAACAATTATCAGACATTTTTGAAATATTAAAATATTCATGGATTATCATTAAATGATTTTTAATTTTATTTCACGCTCTTAAAATATCTGAAATTTGAAAGAAATGAAGATTAAAAATTATTTTAAATGCCTGGAATATTAAAAAAATTATCCCAAAAGTATTAAATAAAATCAACGATTATTTGAAATTTCTGTAATATTCAAATAATTAGGGATTAATATTAAATAATTTTTTCCACGCTCTTAAAAGATAGATTTTTCTTATACTTCAGACATTTGAAATATGAATAAATCAAAGGCTAAAAATGATTCCAAAAGCTTGGCATATTAAAGAAATTACTCTAAAAGCCTGGAATAAAATCAACAATTATTAGAAATTTCTAAAACATTAAAATAATCATAGATTAATGCTAAAGAATTCTTGATTTTATTCCATTCTTTTAGAGGTATTTTCATAATATTTCGGACATTTGAAATTAAAAAAAAACTAAAAAATAAAAATTATTTTAAGAATATTAAAAAAAAAAGTCCCTTAAGTCCTGGAACGAAATTAAAAAACACTTAATATTAATCAATAGTGATTTTAATACGGTATAGATGTCAAATAATTTTTTATTTCATTTGGTGCTTTTGAAGGTTACATTTGAAATTAAAATAAACTGAAAAATGAATAATATTTCAAATGCCTGGAATATTAAAAAAATTACCCCAAAAGTATTGAATAAAATCAACGATTATTTAAAATTTCTATAATATTCAAATAATTACGGATTAATATTAAATTATTTTTTTGCACGTTTTAGAGGATAAATTTTCCTTATATTTCAGACATTTGAAATATAAATAAACCAAAGATTAAAAATTATTTCAAATGCTTGGCATATTAAAAAAATTACTCTAAAAGCCTGGAATAAAATCAACAATTATTTGAAATTTCTGGAACATTAAATTAATCGTATAATAATATTAAATAGTTCTTGATTTTCTTCCATTCCTTTAGAGGCATTTTTATAATATTTTGACAATTGAAATATTAAAAAATAAATAATAAAAATTATTTAAATGCATGAAATAGTAATAAAATACTTCCACAGACGTAGAATAAAATAAACAATAATTAAATATTCATGGAATATGAAAATAGTAAATATTTTTTTATTATTCTAGTTATTTGAAATAATTTTTTTATTTATTAAAATTTTCCGTGCCTGAAATATTTAAAAACTGACTCTTAGAACGTAGAACGAAATTCACGAATATTTAAAATAAGTCGTTTAAATTAAATTTTTTATGCAAATTACTCGCGACTAATGAGACCTAAACAGACGAATCTTTTTACATAAGCGGACAGTAGCTTGGGCCATCACACCACAAAATTTTAACTGTCTAGCTAGCATACATTTTTAATTTCTAAATTAAATAATTAATAGTGATAAATGTGCAATTAAATTATGCATACACTTGTGGTTTTAGTCTAGTTTACCCTTGACCGGTGAGACCTAAGAAAATATCTCTTTAAAGGTAAAGAGCCAGAACTTTGTTAAATTAAATTATAATTATTCATGTCCGATTACATTATGCATCAATTTAATGCTTAAGGCAATATTATTGCTGACTAATAAGACTTAAAAAGACGAGACTTTTAGGAAATATAAGTAGTACTTGAAGCACTTCCTAAAATATCATTTATTTATTAAAAAAATATAGTCATGCACAATTAAATTATGCATAAGTTTGAGGTTTAATTAAGTCCGAAGTGCTCTTGATCGGTAATACCTAAAATGGTAAAACTTTAATAGCAAATAGACCGAAATTTGCGTCATATTTGCACACAAGTTTCATAAGATCTGGCTGCAGTAAATTTTAATTTAAAAATGTTAGAAATCACATACAATCACTGCTACTGAATAGATTATCAATAAATCTACTTGAGAAAAAATATAAAAAAGGTTTTATAGTCGTTTCATAAATAATTTAGTAAATATTAATATAAACTGTATATTTGCTTAGTATATATAGGGATTTTTATATATAAATATATATTTTTTTTTACAATTTATTAATCTCTAAATTTATTACCCTTTTCAATGTATAATTAAGTTATGCTCCTATTTTTAGGTCAAATTGCTTCTGAACTGATGAGACCCAAAAGGATGAAACTTTTAAAGCAAATAGACTGTACTTTAAGCAATCATTCCATAAAATATCAACTGTCTAATTAATGTCATTTTATATTTATAAAATAATTAACTAACACTCATGTGCAATTAAATTATGCATCAAAACAGCTTAGTCTATAATAGAGCATGGCAGGCGATTTATTTTAGTTGATGTTTTAATAGTGAATTAAATATTTAGTGTAGAATCAATGGCGTATAAATTATCAAAGGAAAAACAAACTACTTCTTTCAAATTTTAATTTAAAAATCACATACAGATGGCAATCACGTACAATTAAATTATGCATTAATTTAAGTCTCTATGGAATATCTGCATTATCAAATAATCTACTTAAGTTAAAAATATAGAATAGGTTCTATAGTCGTTTCATAAATAATTTAATGAATATTAATATAAAATGTATATTTGCATAGTATAATAATAATAATTTATAAAGATTTTTATATATAAATACAAATTATTTCCATGATTTGTTAATTTCTAGGCCTATTTTCAATTTATAATGTTATGCATTAATGTTTAAGGCCAAATACCTCTGAACTGATAAGATATAAACCAATAAAAGATTTAAGGCAACTAGGCAATACATTGAGCTATTTAATTAATGCAATTTTTTTGTTACAAAATATATAAATAATAATCAGGTACCATTTAATTATGCATCAACAAACAATCGAGGATTTGGTGTAATACTTTCGTCATAGTTGCTTATTGTCATAAGGTTTAAATAGTCAAGATATCACAATTTTCTCAATAAAAAATAAATAAATGTTAATCACGTCCATTTAAATTATGCACTATGTTGATGCTCAAGTCCAAATATCTCTTGACTTGAATTTTTTTTATTAATACGTTAGCTATGAACAAGTTTCAATAAATCCTGTATGATACATAAATTCTAAGGAACATATTTCTAAATTGATGGTCAACTAAAATTAAATTATGCACAAATTTATTGTAAATTTAAATTACGTAGTTAAGTTAGTTAACTTCTCAAACTCCTCTTAAATGGTAACACCTTAAAAGAACACTTAGGACAAATAAACTGTACAAAATTTTAACTGTCTAGCTAAGCCTATGTATATTTGAACAAATAAATAAATGCCAGTCATGTCTAATTAAATTATGCACGGATTTCAGGCTCAACTATAAACTATTCTTAATCACTTGACAAGTACAATTCCTTTGTTAAAACATTTCTTCCCTCCGGATGTTTATTTATAAATAAATCAATTTTTCTCTCTCAGGATGTTTATTTATAAACAAAAATTCCGTTGGCCTACAGGCCCAGCGATAAAGTAACACCCTCTCGAAACTAATTTCCTGCATTACCGAAAATTATCACCCAATAACAATGCGTTTAGTTAAAATTGACGTTAATTCTTCTTGATGACACCACCGTTGTCATCAAATAGGCTCAGTGTCGACGACTGGGGCCAAATTAATGTCGCACCGAGACAAAAATTTATCGAACATAATATTTTGTCGAATAAATTAACCGTTTATGTTTGACTTAAATTGGATATTTTTAGGTTTTTAAGAATTGAAGTTTAGTATTCGTTCGGTTAAGATTAGAATGTGGTATTTATAGGTGAGATTAATTCTTCCATGACATACAGAAGACGACTTTGTATGCACATGTGTTGGAACCACTAGATATTTCTTTATAAACCCCTACATATTTTATTTTTGTGTCTGTTTTTAATGCGATATATTTTTTTTGAAATATTTGACGTTTTTTTTTTATATTTTACGCATTTAATGGTCAGAAATTAAATCTTAATAATTTCCAGAAAAAATTACTTAAGCTCCTACAGCAGAAAGAGTTACTGTATTTTATTTTAGACGATTGACGTAATTTTTAATGGTTTTCAGGAATTTAATCATTAAAAATCCATGGCTAATGTCTAAAGAATTTTCACTTATAAAATTTTAAAAAATTAATTATTCCAAGTATTTAAATTAATTTTTCAGGTTTTTTTAAATATTTGAATAATTTACACGCCATTGATTCTACACAAAAAAAAATTAATTTACTGTTAAAACATCAACTATAATGAATCGCCTGCCATGCTCTATTATAAACTAAGCTGTTTTGATGCATAATTTAATTGTACATGAGTGTTATTTGTTTATTTTATAAATATAAAATGATATTAATTAGATAGTTGATATTTTGTGGTATGATAGCTTAAAATACAGTCTATTGGCTTTAGGAGTTTCATCCGTTCGGGTCTTATCAGTTCAGAGGCACTTTGACTTATTTATACATTAAAAAGGGTTATAAATTTAGAGATTAATCAGTTGTAAAAAAAATATATATTTAAATATAAAAATCCTTATATATACAGCTTATATTATTATTTACTAAGTTATTTATGAAACGACTAAAAAATCTTTTTTATATTTTTTTCTTAAGTAGAATTATTGACAATCTATTCAGTAGCAGTTCATATTAACGCACAGTGTAATTGCATGTGACTTCTAACATTTTTAAATTAAAATTTACTGCAGCCAGATCTTATGAAACATAGTCAAAACATGACGCAAATTTCGGTCTATTTGCTATTAAAGTTTTACATTTTAGGTATTACCGATCAAGAGCACTTCGGACTTAATAAAACCTCAAACCTATGCATAATTTAATTGTGCATGACTATAATTTTTTAATAAATAAATGATATTTTAGGAAGTGCTTCAAGTACTGACTATATTTACTATAAGTCTGGTCTTTTTAAGTCTTATCAGTCAGCAATATTATTGTTTTAAGTATTAAATTGATGCATAATGTAATCGGACATGAATGATTATAATTTAATTTTTTAATAATAATTACGTTAGCTAGTCACTATTTACCTTTAAAGTGATATTTTCTTAGATATCACCGGTCAAGGGTAAACTAGACTAAAACCTCAAGTTTATGCATAATTTAATTGCACATTTATCAATATTAATAATTTAATTTAGAAATTAAAAATTTATGCTAGCAAGACAGTTAAAATTTTGTGGTGTGATGGCCCAAGCTACTGTTCGCTTATATAAAAAGTTTCATCCTTTTAGGTCTCATCAGTCACGAGTAATTTGCATAAAAATTTTAATTTAAACGACTTAAGAGATAACTTAAAGAGTAATTTTTAATTATTTCGGGCACGTAAAATGTTAATAAATAAAAAAATAATTTCAAATTACTAGAATATTAAAAAAAATATCTCTAAAAGCGTGGAAAGGGATAAAAAATTATTTAATATTTTCATATTCCGTGAATATCAAATTATTGTTTATTTTATTCCACGTCTGTGGAAGTATTTTATTACTATTCCATGCATTTAAATAATTTTTATTATTTACTTTTTTAAAATTTTAATTGTCAAAATATTATACAAATCCCTCTAGAGAAATGGAAAAAAATCAAGAATTATTTAATATTATTATACGATTATTTTAATTTTCCAGAAGCTTCAAATATTCGTTAAATTTATTTCATGCTTTTGGGGTAATTTATTTAATATTCCATGCATTTAAAATAATTTTTAATTTTCAGTTCAAAAAAAACAAATAAAAAAAATTCAAATACAGACTTTGGTAGGTTTCTTCTGTTTTTACGAATCGTTCCAACTAGATGAGTTGATCTATTTTGCAAGTTTTCCGCAAGAGAAATAGGGGTGTACCAATTCTCTGCAAAAAGGGTCCGGTCACTATCAAGCAATGGTTGCAAAATTTCCATAAAAATAGATTTCGCAACCGATTGTCCATTTATTTTCTTATTACCACAATATACTTTCAGGGTGTAAGTAAATCCTCCAACTAGACATACTTTATAAACTTTAATGCCGAACTTATGTCGTTTTCCTTTTATATACTGTCGAAAAGATAATTTACCTCGGAAAGGTATCATGGTTTCATCGATGCAAAGAGACTCTTCTGGAATAATGCAGAAAGAAGCATTCTTGTTCATCATATCAACAAGGCATTGAATTTTATAAAGCCGGTCATTGGGAGGACAATCTTCATTATTTGCCAAATGAAACATACGTAAAAGCAGCTCAAATCTATTCCGCGGGAAATATTTTGATATTTCGTTTTTATATAATGGATGTTTCCGCCAATAATCTTTTAGTGATGGTTTTTTATCCAATCTCATCCAAATTAAAATAGCAATAAATGTTCGTATTTCGTTATAATTAGTATCCACCCATGCATTTAGGCGAGAATAGAGGCCAATATTTTCATTCGTTATGGTAAGAATAATTTGCTGTTCCGCGTATCTATTTGTTTCGGCAACGATCTTATTAAATTAAGTTCTTCCTTACCGCGCATTTGAGTCTGCAAGGCTAGTGAAATTCCAATATTCATTGGTAGAGTGAATGTCGAAAAATTTCCTCCACTCCGGTCTTTCATCATTGCCTGAAGAATCTATGTCTATATCTAACTGAGCAATGTTGAAGGCTCGGAAGTATCTAAAAAAATGGAGGGTAATGTATAAGAAGATAATCATTATTAGGAAGAGAAAATATGAATTTTAGATGTTAAATTTGATATACATAAGTATTTCACTTAGTTTCGTACGCGAGTTAGTATATTGAAACTTTTTACAACACTGTTTTTTTTCTAATAACATTTTAGAAAATAAACTATGTATAAAAAATGGAATTGCCAAACCTCCTACGTACCTAACTAACGTACATACTTCATCTTTTTCTTTTTAGGGCGTTCTTCTTCACAGCTGCTTGAAGATATCTCGCCGGCCAAATATGTCGGATCCAAATCAGAATCTGAGATATTTGAAAACTCGTCCCTCATGTCGAGGTCTCTATAAATCTCTATTTCTTCTGCTGCAGCCTCCACTGCTTGTTGCATCTCAGTATCAGAAATAATTCTTTTCTTTGCCGCTATTGCTCCTCCAAATTATAGCCCACAAAACAACATGTTTTTACACCAATTTTTATAGAAAGAATGACTGAAGAAGGCAAAAAACATAAAATGTACGTGGTATTTGCGCTTCTAGTGAAAACCGTACAACTGCTGCCATCTCTCCAGGCGAATCAACATTGACCTTGTACGTGTCCAGATAAGGTACACATGGACACATTACACATAAGGTAATATACACATGTACACAAAAATTACATAAATTTTTACACATGCGTTCGTTTTGATGCACACAGACACTGTTTTTAATAACAAAGTTACGTGGACCGTAGGACCCGGTAATTTTTTTTGTAATTGGGACTGGCAGTTAACGTGTTAAAGGTATTGGAAGTCATTTTTAATATTTTTCAGAAATTTAATATTGTCTAAAGAGATTTCACTTATAAAATTAAAAAAAATTCAATTATTCCAAGTATTTAAATTAATTTTTAGTTTAAGTACTTAAAGTAATTTTTTGTTACTCCCAGGAAGTTGAATTAATTTTTTAGGTTTTTAAGGTTTTAAACTTTTTTAAAATATTTGAATTTTTTTTTTTATATTAGCCAAGAATTAATTTTCTTTATATTAAAATTATTATTAATTAATATGTTTTTATATTAAAGGTATTGGACGTCACTTTTAATATTTTGCAGAAATTTGATATTGTCTAAAAAATGTTCACTTATCAAATTAAAAAAAAAATTCAATTATACCAAGTAATTAAATTAATTTTTATTTCAGGCACCTAAAGTAATTTTTTATTACTACTGCCAGGAAGTTGAATTAATTTTTTTAATTTTTAAGATTTTAAACTTTTTTAAATATTTAAATTTTTTTAAATATTTGCCGGGAATTAATTATTTTTTATATTAAAGGTATTGAACATCATTTTTAATAATTTTCAAAAATTTGATAAGTGGAAATTTATGCCTCATGTCTGAAAATTGACACTAATTCTTAAAAAAAAAATCGATTATCTCAGATGTTTAAAATAATATATTTATTCAAACTTTATTTTTATTCCAGGCATTTTAATTCATTTTTTAATAATTTCCAGACCATTTAACGTCATTTTTACTATCTTCCAGAGATTTGGTAATTGGAAATCTACGTTTGACTTCTAAAAAATGTTCACTTATCCTTTAGAATTATTGATTATTCCAGGAATTTAAAAATCATTGTTATTTGAAAAATTTCTATACTATTCAAGGATTTTATCCTTAATATCTGGACTGGAATTTTTTCGACTATTTCAGGCACTTGACGGATTTTTTTATAATTGCTCTCTTCTGCATATTTCCTAAAAATTCATTTTTTATTTAATTTCAGGCATTTCACGTCAGGCATCTTTAACGTTTTTCGATTTTATGATTGAAAATACGTGCTTAATGTCTAAAAATGTTCATATATTCTTTAAAAAAGCAACATAAACATAGTCCAAATATTTATATTAATTTTTACCACAAGCTTTTACATTTATTCCTGGTACTTATCCTAATTTCTTTATAATTTCCAGATAAGTATAGATTTCCAATAAAATCCTTGAAAGACAGTAAAAATTACTATAAACATTTGTGATGGATTCGATTTAGGATTTCAATTAGGGTTTTTAAAAATGTCCACCTATACTATGGAATTTCACATTATTCCAGGTATTTTAAGTTATTTTTATTCCACGAAATTGACGTGATTTTTCAATAGTTATATTTCCAAGATTATAATTTCCAGGGAACTGCCTCTTACAATTTGAAATTTTTTTACTATTCCAGGCATTTGACGTGATTTTTTAATAATTTTCAGATCATTAAAAAAATGTTTATTTTATCTAAGGCTTCTACAGACTTTTTTTTTAAGTTCAGAAATTTGATATATTTTTTTAAATAATTTCCAAGGACATAAATAATTTCTTTCAAGCTAATTTTAGGTTTTCAAGGTTATTTTTTTAAATTTTAGGTATTTGCATATTTTTCTTACAACTTCCACACAATTTAATTCATTTTTTATTTATTTTTTAGGGCTTTTATACTGGGTAATTGATTTACAATATTTGGAAATTTCCACTTATTTTTGGCACAATATTAAGGAAATTTAAATAATTTTTCAGGCTTTCACGTCATTTTTTAAAATATGTATGTTGATTGACTAGAGAAATTGTGACATACATACACAGGAGACGATTTTATATATACATCGTTAGGAACCACTAGATATTTCGTTATGAACCCCTACATATTTTATTTTTGCATCTACTTTAATGCGAGTTCTGTGACTAGAGAAATTGTGAGCACGATTTTATGTGCATAAATGTAGAAACCCCTATATATTTCTTTAGACACTTCTACATATTTAATTTTTGCGTCTGTTTTAGTGCGAATTAAATGACTAGAAAAATTTGGACATCACACAAGACGATTTTATATGCACATGTATAGGAACCACTAGATATTTCCTTATGAACCCCTACATATTTTATTTTTGCCTCTGCTTTAATGAGTTGAATGACTAGAGAAATTGTAATGCAGTTAATTAGTATCATTGCATTAATTTACACCACTTTTATATAAGAAAAAGAATTTATTGCCACAATAAAATGCTCTCTAAGGGTCCTTATATCCGTCATAAATCTTCGGTTTTTCTCTCCCTTCCCCATCTATTCGGTGGCACCCTTTTGCATATACATATACCCGCGGGCAATTAAACAGTTTATTTCTCGTTAGCGCTGCATTTATTTAATTTAAAGCCTTTACGGAGCTCTAAACTCCTTAAAGTTTTTCACTGCGTTTCCGTGCACTTCAACGTGGAATAATAACTGTCACATTACTGTTTAAAAGTGTCGGCTTTTTACACATGCCATGTTCGAATAAAGGAATAGTAGGGAGCAGTACGTTCTTCGGCTTAGAAGTTTAGTTAATTTAAAAGTGGCGTTACGGTTTAATGTTGCCTTTATAAAAAGTTTTACGTAAGTGCTAGGAACGGCACTTTTATAATTAGACCGGGTGGAAGAGGCAATGGCGTGTTGGAAATTAACATTTTCAGGCGATGTACTGTGAGATACTTAAGCTTATGGACACATAAAAGTTTAATTTTCTTTAAGGTATTGAAAATAATGTTCTCACTTTCTTGATAGGTTTACCAGTATGAGTTGTTTAATGCGTTTTTTTTGCTTCTGGAATTTACACGTTTGCAGTATGATGGCCTAAAATACTGCATGTTTACTCTAAAAGACTCATATTTTTAGGTTTTAATAGTCAAGAGATATTTATAGTTAAAGAGCGACGTAGTGCATAATTTAATTGGACGTGACTGTCATTTATTTATTTTTCCAATTATAAATCGACTTAGGACAGTTGAAATTTCGATTTTTTTTTGCGAAATTTGTGCATTATTTAATTGTATTGATTTATTTTAAATTTTGACATAAATCTAATTTTTGAGCTATTTTTGATTTTAATCTTCTTAAATTAATTTTAGTTTTTTTTTTCAAAATAATTTTCATAAGAAAAATTTTTTTTTTGATTTTTCTCAATAGTCCCAGCGGTTTTCTATTTTCTATTAATTAAAATATTTATTTATTTCATACAGAAACTGTATTGGATTTTTACACATTTTTTTATTACATTTCAGGTTTTAAATTAATATGTCAATTTTTATTATATCCAACAAACTTAATTAAACCAAAAAACAACAAATAGGAATTTTTAATTTTTTATTTCAACTAAAAAACTGATATTTAAGAATACATTTGTTTATTTTTGTGTTATTTAAATTAAGATTTCTTTCGATTATTTTATTTTGAATTTTTTTTTAAATTATTTTATTGTTTTTTTTTTTTAATTTTAAATTGCTAAGACAATTTTTATATTATTCAAAAAATTAAGGAAAATTATATATTTTTTTTAAATTAAAAAACTAATATTCAGAGAATCTTGTTTGTTTTTTATCCTGTTTGAGATTTAATTTTTTTTTCTCGTAATTTTAACCATTTTTTATTTTTTTAAAATAATCAGTGATTTATATTTTCTATTTCATACAAATTTTGTTGAACTAGTTTTAAATAGTTAAAATATTTTTTATTTGTGTAATTCTTTTTTTTTATACGTTTTTTGAGTCGTAAATAATAATTTACATTTTGAAGTCTCTTTGTATTTTGTAAGTTGTAAATGTAAAGACCAGGGGTAACAAGAATAATATTTAAATCTTTTTTTAATTAGTAAATATATTTCCACTCTTCTAAAAAAAAAATTAAAAATTACGTGAATTATAAAGGTTTAAGAATTTACTTGCTTGGAACCTTCACCGATTTTTAAAAGCAGATTACTTGTAAAGATGCTCGAAATGTGCCTTAATTCTGCAAAAAAAGAATTTGTTAAATATTTTTAAAATTACCGAAGTTATAAGGCTTTTAAAATTTACTTACCCGGCACATTCGCCATTGATCACTAAATCTTTAAACTGTCATATCTACGAGACCAGTTGACTGATTTTCAAAATATTTTCACTAAAATATAGGGTAGTGAAGCACCATATTTTTAAGTATTTTACCTTTTCTAAAAAAATGTTTTTTTTAAATCTTTTTCACGACTGTAACGAGCCAGCGTAACTTAAGAAAAAAATACATTATAAATTATTATCACTAATTATATTCCCGCCTATCTTAAAAATAAAGTTATAAAAACTGCGTCAGTTATAAAGGTTTAAAAATTTACTTGCCTAGAACCTTCACCAATTAAAAAAAAAATCATTTATTGTTAGGATGCTCGAAATGTACCTTAATTATACAAAAAAAGAATTTTTTAAATACCTTTAAAATTACGGAAGTTATAAGGCTTTCAAAATTTACTTACTCGGCACTTTCGCCATTAATCACTAAATTTTTACACTGTCATATCTACGAGACCAATTGACCGATTTTCAAAATTTTTTCACTATATTATAGGGTAGTGCATCAGCATATTTTTAAGTATCTTCACTTTTTTAAACAATGTTTTTTTTTAACCTTTTTCACGACTGTAACGAGCCAGCGTACCTTAAGAAAAAAATACATTATAAATTATTATCACTAACTAAATTTAAGCTTATCTTGAAAATAAAGTTATAAAAACTGCGTCAGTTACAAAGGTTTAAAAATTTACTTGCCTAGAACCTTCACCAATTTTAAAAAAATTTATTGACTGTTAGGATGCTCGAAATGTACCTTAATTATACAAAAAAAGAATTTGTTAAATATCTTTAAAATTACGAAAGTTATAAGGCTTTCAAAATTTACATAACCGGAACTTTCGCCATTAATTATTAGGTCTTTAAATCCGTATATCTCTGAGTCTAATTAACCGATTCTAAAAATGTTTTCGCCATGATATAGGATATCGCACAGGCATAATGTGACGTCACTTTACTTTTTTTCAAAAAACGTTTTTTTTTAATCTTTTGCACAAGTGTAGCGAGCTAGCATAACTTAAGGAAAGAAAAAACATAATCAGCTGTTATTAACAATTAAATTTCCTCTTTTCCTAAAAAAAAAAGTTATAGAAACTGCGTCAGTTATAAAGGTTTAAAAACTTCCGTGCCTGGAACCTTCACCAATTTTTAAAAGTGTACTAATTGTTAAGATGCTCGAAATGTACCTTCATTATACAAAAAAAGAATTTTTTAAATACCTTTAAAATTACGGAAGTTATAAGGCTTTCAAAATTTACATAACCGGCACTTCCGCCATTTATCACTAAATCTTTAAGTCCTTATATCTCTGAGTCTAATTAACCGATTCTAAAATTTTTTTTGCCATGATATAGGATATCGCACAGGCATAATGTGACGTTTCTTTACTTTTTTTCAAAAAACGTTTTTTTAATCTTTTGCACGAGTGTAGCGAGCCAGCATAATTTAAGAAAAAAAACATATTCAGCTGTTATTAACATTTAAATTTCCTCTTTTCGTAAAAAAAAAGTTATAAAAACTGCGTCAGTTATAAAGGTTTAAAAACTTCAATGCCTGGAACCTTGACCAATTTTTAAAAGTGCATTACTTGTTAAGATGCTCAACATGTACCTTTATTATACAAAAAAAGAATTTGTTAAATATCTTTAAAACTACGAAAGTTATAAGGCTTTCAAAATTTACATAACCGGAACTTTCGCCATTAATTATTAGATCTTTAAATCCTTATATCTCTGAGTCTAATTAACCGATTTTAAAAATTTTTTCGACATGATATAGGATATCGCACAGGCATAATGTGACGTTTCTTTACTTTTTTTCAAAAAACGTTTTTTTAATCTTTTGCACGAGTGTAGCGAGCCAGCATAACTTAAGAAAAAAAAAACATAATCAGTTTTTATAATTTTTTAATTTCCTCTTATTTAAGACTGTCAATAGCCAATAACAATTTCGTAGGATTTAAGCATACAGTGATAGTGTGGGAAATTTTTAATAAGTATTCAGTATTAGATAAATACATAAAGCAGATATAAGATAAAAAACATACAAAACGAGGTTAATCTGCAGGAACGCATGTATTTTTTTATTGAATGTTAAGTGTGATACGGCCAGATCCTGCAGTTAACTAAATAAATCACTTAGTAGTTTGCTATAAGACTCATGAAGTACTAAGGTCTCTGGAGGGAACTAGAAGCAAATTGTTTTGCTCTTATTTTATAGTTTATTAGGTTTATTCATAGGTATGGTGTGCTATAATATTTTTAATTTTTCTAACGTAATTTTATGGTAATTTTCAGATTTTTTCTTGGGGTAACTTGGTACTAATAAACACCCTGTAGATTTACAGAAAACTATGTAATAAGGAAAAAGTTAGTCCAAGATCCAAAGAGTAACATATGAAAAGTTCAACCCTGTACAAAGATCCTAAATATTATAATTTGTAATTTTTGTAAAGCGGTTTTTTGGTCATTTTCACATTTTTCCTTGGGGTAATTTTGTCCCAATATCTTTAGACATCTTATGCATTTACAGCAAATTATGTAATAAGGAAAAAGTTAGTCCAAGGTCCAAAGAGTAACATATAAAGAGTTCAACCCTGTACAATGATCCTAAATATTATAATTTGTAATTTTTGTAAAGCGGTTTTTTGGAAATTTTCACATTTTTCCTTGGGGTAATTTTGTCCCAATATCTTTAGACATCTTATGCATTTACAGCAAATTATGTAATTAAGAAGAAGTTAGTTCAAGATCCAAAGAGTAACATATAAAGAGTTCAATCGTGTACAAAGATCCTAAATATTATAATTTGTAATTTTTGTAAAGTGGTTTTTTGGTAATTTTCACATTTTTCCTTGGGGTAATTTTGTCCCAATATCTTTAGACATCTTGTGCATTTACAGCAAATTATGTAATTAGGAAAAAGTTAGTTCAAGATCCAAAGAGTAACATATAAAGAGTTTAACCGTGTACAAAGGCCCTAAATATTATAATTTTTTATTTTTGTAAAGTGGTTTTATGGTAATTTTCACATTTTTCCTTGCGGTAATTTTGTCGCAATTTCTTTAGCCACCTTGTACATTTACAGAAAATTATGTGATAAGGAAAAAGTTAGTCCAAGGTCCAAAGAGTAACATATAAATAGTTCAACCCTGTACAAAGATCCTAAATATTATAATTTTTCATTTTTGTAAAGTGGTTTTATGGTAATTTTCACATTTTTCCTTGCGGTAATTTTGTCCTAATTTCTTTAGACATCCTATACGTTTACACAAAATTATGTAATAATAAAGAAGTTAGTCCGAAGTGTGAAGAGGAACATATCAAAAATTCAACCCTGTACAAGGATCCTAAATATTATAATTTTTAATTTTTGTAAAATGGTTTTATGGTCCTGACATGCCTCTTCTTGGTGACACTTTGTCCCAATTTTCTCGGACACCCTGTACATTTACGGAAAAGTTGGTAATAAGGAAAAAAATAGTGCAAGGTGTGAAGAATAACATATCAAAAATCCAACCCTGTACAGGGGTCCTAAATATGTTTATTTACCATTTTTCTAAAGTGGTTTTATAGCGATAATCATGTTTTTTTCTTAAAGAAACCTTATTCCAATTTCCTGGAATTTTTTTATATCCTTTTTCAATTCCAAAAATGAGTCTAGGATTACCATTGTCGCCTCTAGTTACTAATCTTTTGGCCCTAATAACCTTGATAAGCAATTTGAAAGTCTTATTCCAGGAATTTGAGACCCTTGAAGTGCCTGGAATAGTCTTTCAAGTACTCTAGCTTTTTGACTTTGATAAACAAGTTGATAGTATTATTCAAGGAATTTCAATCACTTTCAAGTGTCTGCAATTATCTTTCAAGTAGTTTAACACCACAATTGAAGCTAAATAACGACTCTAGGCATACAATTATTGTTTGGTCCTTGGAATTCTTATTCCAAGAATGTGAGACACTTAAAAAAACCCGGAATAATCTTCCAAGGTGAAATTGAGTATCAGGTTCTATTTGATTTTCAGGGAGGTTTTTTTGATATTGCAACAAGGGCTAGTTATATCCTAACGTTGAGTTTATCGTTCAATTTCTTCAAAATTCATGATGCAATAAATTGCTTCAGATTAAATGAAAATTTAAGCCATGATAGACGTAAAGACCTCGAATATAGTGAAAGTGAACACTCCTTAACCGAGAGTGGAATTTAATGAAAATTGACTCAATAATTTAAGGAGTAAAAGATTCTTTAAGTCGGTAACAGATTAGTTATGTTGTTTAGGCATTAAAACAGAATACAGTATTCTACAGAATACTATTGTCCTTGAACAACCTTGTTCCGGTTGATTTCTTCCAAGAACAAACCTGTTTCAGTTCTTTTAATTATAATAGAAAGCAGTTTTGACTCTTGAGGATCTTGACGTTTTATTTCAATAATTCCATGGGCAGATTCATTTTTACACAAAAAATTATAAAAATTGCGGTAGTTGTAAAGGTTTAAGAATTTACTAGCCTAGAGCCTTCATCAATTTAAAAAAAGGATTACTTGTTAAGATGCTCAAAATATACCTTCATTATACAAAAAAAGAATTTGTTAAATATCTTTAAAATTACGAAAGTTATAAGGCTTTCAAAATTTACATAACCGGCACTTTCGCCATTAATTATTAGATCTTTAAATCCTTATATCTCTGAGTCTAATTAACCGATTTTTAAAATTTTTTCATCATATTATAGGACATCGCACAGGCATAATTTAAAGTTTCTTTACTATTTTTTAAAACGTTTCTTAAATTTTTTGCACGAGTGTAGCAAGCCAGCATAACTTAAGAAAAAAAAAACATAATCAGTTTTTATTATTTTTTTAATTTCCTCCTATTTAAAAAAAAAGGTTATAAAAATTGCGGTAGTTGTAAAGGCTTAAGAACTTACTAGCCTAGAGCCTTCACCAATTTAAAAAAAGGATTACTTGTTAAGATGCTCAAAATATACCTTCATTATACAAAAAAAGAATTTGTTAAATATCTTTAAAATTACGAAAGTTATAAGGCTTTCAAAATTTACATAACCGGCACTTTCGCCATTAATTATTAGATCTTTAAATCCTTATATCTTAACCGATTCTAAAAATTTTTCGCCATGATATAGGATATCGCACAGGCATAATGCGACGTTTCTTTACTTTTTTCAAAAAACGTTTTTTAAATCTTTTGCACGAGTGTAGTGAGCCAGCATAACTTAAGAAAAAAAAAGCATAATCGCTTTTTATTATCTTTAAAACTTCCTCTTATTTAAAAAAAAAAGTTGTAAAAAATGCGTTAGTTATAAATGTTTAAAAAACTACTTGCCTGAAACCTTCACCAATTTTTAATAGCAGATTACTTGCTAAGATACCTGAAATGTACCTTAATTATACAAAAAAGGAATTTGTTAAATATTTTTAAAATCATGAAAGTTATAAAGCTTTCAAAATTTAAGTAACCGGCACTTCCGCCATTTATCACTAAATCTTTAAATCCTTATATCTCTGAGTCTAATTAACTCATTTTGAAAATTTTTGCGCCATGTTATAGGATATTGCACAAGCATAATGTGAAGTTTCTTCACTATTTTTCAAAACGTTTTTTTTAATCTTTTGCACGAGTGTAGCGAGCCAGCATAACTTAAGAAAAAAAAAACATAATCAGTTTTTATAATTTTTTAATTTCCTCTTATTTAAAAAAAAAGTTATAAAAATTGCGTCAGTTATAAGGGCTTAGAAATTTACGTGCCTGGAACCTTCACCAATTTTTAAAAGTGTACTAATTGTTAAGATGCTCGAAATGTACCCTAATTATATAAAAAAAGAATTTGTGAAATATCTTTAAAATCACGAAAGTTATAAAGCTTTCAAAATTTACATAACCGGCACTTCCGCCATTTATCACTAAATCTTTAAGTCCTTATATCTCTGAGTATAATTAACCGATTTTAAAAATTTTTTCACCATATTATAGGACATCACACGAGCATAATTTGAAATCTCTTCACTCTTCTTCAAAAGGTTTTTTTAATCTTTTGCACGAATGTAACGGACCGAGGTAATTTAAGAAAAAAATTAAGGCAAAAATTTTTTATTAACTAATTAATTTCCTTTCATTCTAAAAAAATTTTATTAAAATTTATTTATTATTACGCCAGTTATAAGGGTTTAAAAATTGGTTTAACCAGAGATATCACTACATGTTTAACTCTTTATATCTCAGAGTCTAATTGAAAAATTATTAATATATGTTTAGTCAGTTTTTAGGTGAACTCTAAATGGTTTTCGCTCAATAGATATATAAACTACTGCTGAGATAAATCCAGTAATATTTTCTCCAAACAATTAAAAAAAAAAAGAAACTTCTTCCAGGCAATTGAAGAGGTGAAGGAAAATAACAAAACCTAGGAGCAATTGACTAAAGACTTTTGATAGCATGGACGTAACAGAAAAACTTGTAATTTCATTTAAACTGATTAAAAATGTCTTCAGCAGGGCTAAAGAATTTTAAAAGTAACACCAAATAAAAAATAAACAAAAATAATTTCTCGTGAAAATAATTTAAATGATCAACTACTTAAGGTGCCTGAAAGAAACTCAGTTGAAAAACCTGGATATAATTGAATAACTGAATTTTCCTTAAAAGTACATTAAAGGCATTATAATATAATTTTTTATTAATATATTTTTTTATAGGAGAGCGGCAATCATTATAATTCTTTAATAAATATAATAAAAAGAAATATAATAAATAATATATTACCTGCCATAGAAAATCCGATACCGTAAGTAATACCATATAATTTCCCCATTTAAAGCGAAATTTAATTCTTAATAAAAAACAACGTAATAACGTCAATTCCCTAATAACCATATTTAAATAGCCATTTAAACTTAATATAGGATCCATCTATAACCAGCATTGCGTGACTGCCTAAAACACCCTTCCCCAAAAAAAAAATTACCCACAATCATCAACGAATAATAAATCAAAATCCCGTCAGGATCGTTTAAATTGTTCCCGATTTGACCGCGGACAATCTCCCACAAAATATCTACAACCGGGAACACGGTGTTCGACACACCAACATAAAAAAAAAACTATTTCCATATAAACTGCACATTTATCACAAGAAATTAAACACCAACCCTGGAGGTCATAGTCGAAACTACATTAATAAAACTAACGATAAATCACCGGGGATAAATTACCCGCGATTCAAATTAAGGAAATATTATGGCGTGTAAAGGAAACTGGGGAGTTGTTTTTTTTTAGGGCATGTTGGCAGAAAGTGACAAATCGTTGCCGAAGTAATGAATATAAGGGCTACGTGTTCTGGACAAGTCGTGTGCCGTGTACTTTTTATGTCGATGTAAATCTGAATTTTGTAGATTGGCTAATTACCTCGAGGGTATTTAGCACATAAAGACACGAGAGGTATCGCGTTTTATAAGGGGTGAAAATTGTTATTTTGTTACTAAAAATGTCTTAAACTGAAGGCTAGCTTAATAGGTCCAGAACTTCTATATACTGATCAAAAACAGACTGGAAAAATAAACTCCCAATTTAATTGCTTCCAGGTTCGCACCATATTTTCAGTTTTTTCCAGGGAATTTCCAAATTGTTCTTACTTGACTACCTCTTCAACTGCCTGGAAGAAGTTTCTTCACTTTTTAAATTACTTGAAGAAAATATGACTGGATTTATCTCAGAGCAAAATCAAATTAAAATCACCTAAAAAAATTTATAAGTAATCTGCCAATAAGACCCCGAGATATAGGGATTTGAAAATTTACTAATAAATCGCCAAAGTGGCGGTTAAATAAATGTGTAAACTTTTATAACTGTATAATAATTTTTATTTACATCAAGAGAAAAAAAAATGTCAATAAAAAATTATTGAATAATTTTTTTGCCTAAGTTAACTTGGTTCATTCCAATCACGCAAAAGAGTGAAAATATGTTTAAAAAAAAGTAAAAATATAAGGAAACATGCTATTGTCCATACCCTATAATCTGGTGAAAAAATTTTTAAAATCGGTTAATTAGACTTAGAGATATAGAGATTTGAAGATTTAGTGATAAATGGCGAAAGTGCCGGATATGTTAATTTTGAAAGCTTTATAACTTTTGTACACAGAGATATTTGAAAAAATCTTTTTTTGTTTAATTGAGGTACATTTCGAGCATCCTAACAATAAATGATTTTTTTTTTAATTGGTGAAGGTCCTAGGCAAGTAAATTCTTAAACCTTTATAAGTGACGCAGTTTTTATACCTTTTTTATTAAGATAAGTGGAAATTTAATAAGTAACAATAACTCTGTATGTATTTTTTTCTTTAGTTACGCTGGGTCGTTACACTCGTTAAAAAGATAGAAAAAATATTGTTTAAAAAAGTACAGATACATAAAAATATGCAATTGTGCCACTCTATAACGTGGTAAAAAAAATTTTAAAATCGGTTAATTAGACTCAGAGATATAAGGATTTAAAGATTTAGTGATAATTGGTGAATGTGCCGGCTAAGAAAATTTTGAAAGCCTCATAACTTTTTTTAGTAACCGCATTTTAAAAGATATCTAAAAAATTCTTTTTTTGTATAATTTAAATAAATTTCGAGCGTCTTAGTAGGTAAGCCACTTTCAAAAATTGATGAAGGTTTTAGGCAAGTAAATTCTTAAGCCCTTTTAACTGACTCAGTTTTTAATAACTTTTTTATTAAATGAAAGGAAATTTAAAAATTGATGAAAATTTTTTTTGTGGATTTTTTTTCAAGTTACCGCGCCTCGTTGCACTTGCGTAAATAATATAAAGACAATTTCTAAAAAAAGGAAAGATACTTAAAAAATGCTATTGCGCCACTCTATAATGTGGTGAAAAAAATTTCAAAATCGGTTAATTAGACTCAGAGATATAAGGATTTAAGAATTTAGTGATAAATGGTGAATGTGCCGGATAAGAAAATTTTGAAAGCCTTATAACTTCCGTATTTTAAGAGATATCTAAAAAATTCTTTTTTTGTATTATTTAAATAAATTTCGAGCTTCTTAACAGGTAAGCCACTTTCAAAAATTGGTGAAGGTTTTAGGCAAGTAAGTTTTTAAACCTTTTTAACTGACTCAGTTTTTAATAACTTTTTTATTAAATGAAAGGAAATTTAAAAATTAATGAAAATTTTTTGTGGATTTTTTTCAAGTTACCGCGCCTCGTTGCACTCGCGTAAATAATTTAAACACAATTTCTAAAAAAAGGAAAGATACTTAAAAATATGCTATTGAGCCACTCTATAATGTGGTGAAAAAATTTTCAAAATCGGTTAATTAGACTCAGATATATAAGGATTTAAAGATTTAGTGATAAATGGTGAATGTGCCGGCTAAGAAAATTTTGAAAGCTTTATAACTTCCGTATTTTAAAAGATATCTAACAAATTCTTTTTTTGTATAATTTAAATAAATTTCGAGCGTCTTAGTAGGTAAGCCACTTTCAAAAATTGATGAAGGTTTTAGGCAAGTAAATTCTTAAGCCCTTTTAACTGACTTAGTTTTTAATAGCTTTTTTATTAAATGAAAGGAAATTTAAAAATTGATGAAAATTTGTTGTGGATTTTTTTAAGTTACCGCGCCTCGTTGCACTCGCGTAAATAATTTAAACACAATTTCTAAAAAAAGGAAAGATACTTAAAAATATGCTATTGAGCCACTCTATAATGTAGTGAAAAAATGTTCAAAATCGGTTAATTAGACTCAGAGATATAAGGATTTAAAGATTCAGTGATAAATGGCGAAAGTGCCGGTTATGTAAATTTTAAAACCTTTATATCTGCTCTAATTTTAAAGATATTTGAAAAATTCTTTTTTTGTATGATAAAGATAAATTTAGAGCGTCTCGAAAAATTATTTGCTTGCAAAAATTGGTGAAAGTACTGAACAAGTAAATTTTTATGCCTTTATAACTAGCTCAATTTTTAATATTTTTTTTTTAGATGAGAGGAAGTTCAATCACTAATATAAAATTATAGAATTTTTTTTTCTTAAGTTAACCTGACCCATTACACTTGCGCAAAAAAAATTAAAAAAAACCTTTTTAAAAACAATGATGGGACTTTGAAATATGCTAATGCGCTACCCTACAAGCTGGTCAAAGAATTTTCAAAACTGATTACTTAGACACTGAGATATAGGGATTTAAAGATTTACGTGGTAAATGGTGGAGGCGCCAGTTAAGTAAAACTTTAAAGTCTTATAACTTTCTCAATTTTCAAGGCATTTAAAAAATTCTTTTTTGTATAATAACCTTTAATTTTGACCCTCTTAACAAGCAATGTGCTCTCAAAAATTGGTGAAGGTTCCAGACAAGTAAATTTTTAAATCTTTATAACTAGAGTAATTTTTAATAATTTTTTTTTAGATAAGAGAAAATTATACTATTGCCCAAAAGATTAACTGACTTAATTTGACTTTGAGGTATAGAGATTTAAAAATTTAGCGATTAATGGCGAAAGTGCCAGTTAAATAAATGTTGAACCTTGCATAACTTTTGTAATTTTGAATACCTGTTACATTTTTTTTTCCATTTATTTCAGGTAAATTCGAGGCGTTTTAACAAGTAGTGCGCTTTCAAAAATTGGTGAAGGTTCCAGGCAAGTAAATTTTTAAACCTTTTTATTGCAATTGTTAATAATTTTTTTTTAAGAGAATTTTATATGTAATAAAAAATTGTGTAATTTTTTGCTCTTGGCTTGTTACACTCGCACAAAATTTTCAAAAATTATTCTTTCTTTAAATTAAGAGGCTTCAAAATACAATAGTGTGCTTACCTATAAACTAGTGAAAAAATTTTGAAAATCGGTCAATTGGTCTCGTAGCTACAAAAATTTAAACATTTAACAATTAATGGCGAAGGTGCCGGTTATGTAAATTTTGAATGCCTTATAACTTCCGCAATTTTAAAGATATTTAACAAATTCTTTTTTGGTATAACTAAGATACATTTCAGGCGTCTTAACAAATAATGTGGTTTCAAAAATTGGTGAAGGTTCCAGGCAAGTAAATATTCAGGACTTTGTAACTGACGCAAATTTTAATATTTTTAAATAGACAAGAGGAAATTTAATTAATATAAAAAAATTTTTGATAATTTGTTTTTTGCAAGTTACCATTACTCGTTCCACTCACGCAAGAGGTTAAAAATAAACATTTAAAAAGCAATTAAGATACCAGAAAATATGACAGTTTGCCAGCCTATAATTTGGCGAAAAAATTTTCAAAATCGGATAATTAGACTCTGAGATATAGAGCAATAATTATTTAGTGATAAATGGCGAAAGTGCCGGTTACGGAAATTTTAAAAGCGTTATAACTTCCGTATTTTTAAAGATATTTCAAAAATTCTTTTTTTGTTCAATAAAGGTAAATATCGGACGTCTTATGCGCTTAAAAAAATTGGCGAAAGTGCCAGACAAGTAAATTTTTAAACCTTCATAACTTCTGTAATTTTAAATATATTTAAGTAATTTATTTTTGTGTAAATTAAATAAATTAAGAGCACCCTAATAAATATTGTGCAATTAAACATTGGCGAAGGTGCCAGGCAAGTACATTTTTAAACCCTCATAACTCCCGTCATTTTAAAGATATTCGAGAAATTCTTTTTTTGTTTGGATGATATATTTGTGTTCTTACCTGCTATTTAAGAAACAATTTTTTCTATTAACCTCCCGATCCAAAAAGTCTTCCCAAACCTTAAGGTATCAAGCATTTTTCCTTTTTTCCACTGTTTCTATAAGGAAATCAAAAAAACCGCACACCTTTCCACGGCATTTTAATTATATTTTTTTTTTAAACGCTGAATATATTTTTTTTTATAGCCGTATTTATAGCGAGGTTCAGGGCGTTGACAGATTTCAAATGGGAAATTGAATCTGGGTTAATTAGATCGGATTTAAAGCTTTTGCCGTCAATTTTCGCGCTACAAAACTGACTCGCTTTTCCTTTTTCTATGTCTCGTTTTTTACTAGTATTAATTATGCAAGCAAATTAAAACTGATAAGTTATTATTATGGCTTTGGCCTTTGGCCAATTATTTACTCTTCATATATCATTAAAATCGTTTTAATTCCACTTTATAATATGCACAATTTAAATTTGATCCCATAAAGGGATTTGAACTGAAAGCCCTTTTGAAAACATGCTAATTTATAATAAATAAAAATTAAACGTGCCCCCTAAAATTTAATTTAAATCCTCTTTAGGTTTTACGCCATTTTATGAATTCTGACACATTTAAAATTAATCCATTTAAAACATATATTTAAATAACACACATCATTGTCGATGGATAAATGCGAAACTGGACTATAGCCGATAAGTGAATATTTTCATGATGTATTTTAAATTATATTAAATTGTTTCGGTGCGAGTAAATTATATTTAATGTTTTTTTTTTGCATTCATTACGTCATATTGAGGCACCTAATTTAGGTAATTGGTACCATTGATCCAGAAAACTAATTACATATTCTATATAAGACACCCTATATCCACAATAGATTTAATAGCTGTTAAGGACCTAATACGCCGACTATATGTTAAACGTATCCAATAAAACATTTCTATAGTTTCCACTATGTGGATAAAGTCTTAGATGTTAATTGCTACGGATTCCATGCATTTTGCATAATCATAATCACGGAGTACGTCGGAATTTATTATTGTTTTGGTATATAGAAACGCAATCGCTTCGGTTATAAGCAATATTATCAGGGGGAAATTTCGACAACGTAATACCGACTTAGCGTCTTGATTAAAATCAGGTTTAATTAGTGCTGCTTTAAGATTAAATTGACATCCAGTGTTTGATTTATTGATCATTATTTTCTGAGGACTTTAAGGTGTGACTTCAATGGTACATATGACTTAAAGCCTAATCTTTGCTCTACTACTTATCATCTATGGAAGTAATCAATATTTTTGACATAAATTTAGTGTTCTGGGCTTATTTAAAAAAGGCAGTGTATATGACAAATCTTCATGGTTTAGTGTTATATTTTCTGGTCTAAAAATTAAAATAGTTACTTTTTCCCATTTAAGATTCATTTATTTTGTTTAAATAAAGTTTGAATTTCTATAAAGACACTCTAAAATTTTTCTGTTTATTTAATTTTTTCCTCATTAAAGGATGTAGAAAAAGAAGAACATTCCTAAAACTGAAGTCAGAAAAAAGATTTGATATGCTGGATTAAAAGAAGGAGACTAACAACATTGTAATAAATATAGTACCAGAAAAGAGTGAACTAATATTTACTTCTATGAATACTACTATTAAAATAATAATACCACTTATCATAAAAGAAATATTTACTTCTATGAGAGCTGTTATTGCATATGCTTATGTGAAAAAATTTGCTTTTAATAAAATACTTGAAATTTTCAAAAATCTAATTTATTTTGCTGTGGTTTGGGTTAAATTTAATGAAATAAAATACACTTCCAATAAGATTTTATCTATTGATAAGTCATAGAAGTTACGTTATACATTATACTTCAAGCAAATTAAACTTTAAATAAATAAATAGAAATAAAGTTTTAATTAGAAATTTTTAAAAAGTTCATTATTTGTTTTGTTTGCTAATTTTTAAAAGTTTATTGAAATATCCAAAAAATGCGATTTAGCTATGAATATAAATTTCAAATATCATAAGAAATTCATACTTTTAAGAAAACCTGGACTTAAATTTTAATTTAAAATATTTAAAAAATATTAATTATTTTTCGCCTCAAATAACCTGAAATTAAAAAAAAAAATTAAATTCCAATAATTTTTTTAAATTTTACTCAAATATCAAAAAATAGTAAAGATCGAATCAATTATATATGCGAAAAATTGATTAATTACAAAAAACCTAAATTTTGACTGAAATAAAAAATTAAAATTGCAATAACTTTTGAACATCTACTGAAATATTGCAAAAAATCTAAAATTTGAAAATTTTTGGAAATGTTGGAAATAGACATTCAAAAAATTCATTACTACAATTACAAGAAATTCATAATTTTAGGAAAACCTAGACTTAAATTTTAATCAAAATAATTATATTTATTAATAATTACAAATAATCTGAAATATAAAGAAAGTTCCATTGTTTTTAAAGTTCTACTGACATATCTAAAATATTGGATTAAGAATTTAATTTTAATTTAAAATATTTAAGTAATTCAATATTTGCAAAAATCCTTAAAAATTAAATAAAAAATAAATTACATACATTTTTTTAATTTAATTGAATTATCTAAAAATTTCAGTTAAAATGTAAATTTTAACTAAAAATATCCAAGAAATTCATAATTCTAGGAAAACCAGCACTTAAAGCTTAATTAAAATATTCCAAAAATATTTTTTAAATTTTAAATTGGAATATTTATTATTTTATAATATCTTTGTATTGGTAAAAAAAGATATTATTTATTATTTTTTATATTCATAAATTTCAATTTAAAATAAGCAAGAAAATCATAGTTATAGGAAAACATAGACCTCAATTTTAATTTAGAATATTTAAATAATTTATTATTTACAAAAAACATTAAAAAATAATATATATATTTCAAAAATTTTACTGAATAATCCAAAACTTAAATTAAAACAAATTTTAACTTAATACATATAAAAAATTCATAATTATAGGAAAATACAGATTTAAATTTTAATTTAAAATATGTAAATAATTTATTTATTACAAAAAAACCTTAAATATTCAAAAAATAAATTGCATCAATTTTAAAACTTCACTATAAATTATAAATGTTAATTTAACAATCCAAGATTTTCATATTTTTAGGAAAACCTGGACTTAAATTTAAATTTAAAATATTCGAAAAATTAATTAATTACAAATAACCTGAAATAAAAAAAATCCATTCTTTTTAAGACTTTAATGAAATATCAACAATATTGGAGCAAGAATGAAATTTCAATTTAAAATATCCAAGAAATTTATAATTCTAGGATAACCTGAAATTTTAATTTGAAGTATTGAAAACATTCAATAATCACAAATAAATTGAAATATTTTAAAAATAATATAATTTCAATATTTTTTAAAATTTTTCTTAAATATCCAAAGAAATCAGTAAAAATTAATTATTTTTTAAATTTCAATTTAAAACATTTATTAATTACAAACAAAATAAAATTCTACTTAATGTCCAAAAAGCAAGGAAAAATTAAATCAACTTGAAATATTCGTAATATTCATTAATAACAAAAAACTTAAATTTTAACTAAAATATTTAAAAATTAAATTGTATATACAATAAATTTAAAAATTTATAGAAATATTTAAAAAAAATCTAAAATTTGAATAGTTTTGGAAATGTTGGAAGAAGAAATTCAAAAAATTCATTAAATGCAAATAACCTGAAACCTTTTAAAAAAAAGGTAAAATTCCAATAATTTTTTTCTAAAATATGCAAGAAATTCATAATTCTAGGAAAACCGGGACTTAAGTTTTAATGTAAAATATTCAAAAAGTTTATTAATTATAAATAATCTGAAATATTTAAAAAATTCTATTGTTTTTAAAGTTCTACTGAAATATCTAAACTATTGGATTAAGAATTAAATTTTAATTTAAAATATTTAAATAATTTATTATTTGCAAAAAACCTTAAACATTAAATAAGAAATAAATTACATAAATTTTTTAAATTTGATTAAATTATCTAAAAATTTCAGTTAAAATATAAATTTTAACTAAAAATATCCAAGAAATTCATAATTCTAAGAAAACCAGCACTTAAAGCTTAATTAAAATATTCCAAAAAAATTATTTTAATTTTAAATTGAAATATTCAAAAATTTTATTAATCTCAAGTAACCTGAAAAATTAAACAAAAAATAAAATTTCAATAATTTTTTAAACTTTTATTTGGAATATTCGAAAAATGTATTAATTACAAAAAACCTTAATTTTGACTGAAATATTGAAAACAATTTTAAATTCTAATAATTATGAAATTGTTGTTTCTGAATTTCAATTTGATTTTTAAATTATTAAACTCGTATTTTCAAAAGAACTGGAATTAATCTTAAATATCCCAAACAAAGCTATAATTCAAATTGTTTTTTTAACTTTAATCAAATATTTAAAAAAAATTAAATATTCGAATAATTTTTTAATTCTAATTTAAAATCACAAAACACCTTAAATAATGAAAAAAAATAAAATTCCATAAATTTTGAAATTTTTACAGTAATATCCAAACAATTCAATTTTACTTTGAAATATGTAAGAAATTTATAATTCTAGGAATACCTAGACTTAGATTTTAATTTAGAATAATTAAATAATTTATTATTTAAAAACCACAAAAAAATTAAAATTACATATATTTCTAAAATTATATTGAATTATCCAAAAAAATAAATTAAAACAAATTTTAACTTAATATATCCAAAAAATTCATAATTATAGGAAAATACAGATTTAAATTTTAATTTAAAATATGTAAATAATTCATTTATTACAAAAAACCTTAAATATTTAAAAAAAAATTTCATAAATTTTGAAACTTTTGAAAATTTTTCAAAATAATCAAATAAATTATAAATCTCAATTTAAAATATATAAGAAATTTAAAAATCTAGGAAAACCTGGACTTAAAATTTTAATTTAAATAGTTCAGTATTTACAAAAAAAATCTAAAACTGATAAAATTATATAAATTATTAAAAAAAACAATAAAAATATAAATTTCAACCTAAAATATCCAATAAATTCATAATTCTAGGAAAACCTGGACTTAAATTTAAATTTAAAATATTCCAAAAATTAATTAATTACAAATAACCTGAAATAAAAAAAAATCATTATATTTATTAATAATTACAAATAATCTGAAATATAAAGAAAGTTCCATTGTTTTTAAAGTTCTACTGACATATCTAAAATATTGGATTAAGAATTTAATTTTAATTTAAAATATTTAAGTAATTCAATATTTGCAAAAATCCTTAAAAATTAAATAAAAAATAAATTACATACATTTTTTTAATTTAATTGAATTATCTAAAAATTTCAGTTAAAATGTAAATTTTAACTAAAAATATCCAAGAAATTCATAATTCTAGGAAAACCAGCACTTAAAGCTTAATTAAAATATTCCAAAAATATTTTTTAAATTTTAAATTGGAATATTTATTATTTTATAATATCTTTGTATTGGTAAAAAAAGATATTATTTATTATTTTTTATATTCATAAATTTCAATTTAAAATAAGCAAGAAAATCATAGTTATAGGAAAACATAGACCTCAATTTTAATTTAGAATATTTAAATAATTTATTATTTACAAAAAACATTAAAAAATAATATATATATTTCAAAAATTTTACTGAATAATCCAAAACTTAAATTAAAACAAATTTTAACTTAATACATATAAAAAATTCATAATTAAAATTAAAAAATTAAAATTCCAATAATTTTTTTCTAAAATATGCAAGAAATTCATAATTCTAGGAAAACCGGGACTTAAGTTTTAATGTAAAATATTCAAAAAGTTTATTAATTATAAATAATCTGAAATATTTAAAAAATTCTATTGTTTTTAAAGTTCTACTGAAATATCTAAACTATTGGATTAAGAATTAAATTTTAATTTAAAATATTTAAATAATTTATTATTTGCAAAAAACCTTAAACATTAAATAAGAAATAAATTACATAAATTTTTTAAATTTGATTAAATTATCTAAAAATTTCAGTTAAAATATAAATTTTAACTAAAAATATCCAAGAAATTCATAATTCTAAGAAAACCAGCACTTAAAGCTTAATTAAAATATTCCAAAAAAATTATTTTAATTTTAAATTGAAATATTCAAAAATTTTATTAATCTCAAGTAACCTGAAAAATTAAACAAAAAATAAAATTTCAATAATTTTTTAAACTTTTATTTGGAATATTCGAAAAATGTATTAATTACAAAAAACCTTAATTTTGACTGAAATATTGAAAACAATTTTAAATTCTAATAATTATGAAATTGTTGTTTCTGAATTTCAATTTGATTTTTAAATTATTAAACTCGTATTTTCAAAAGAACTGGAATTAATCTTAAATATCCCAAACAAAGCTATAATTCAAATTGTTTTTTTAACTTTAATCAAATATTTAAAAAAAATTAAATATTCGAATAATTTTTTAATTCTAATTTAAAATCACAAAACACCTTAAATAATGAAAAAAAATAAAATTCCATAAATTTTGAAATTTTTACAGTAATATCCAAACAATTCAATTTTACTTTGAAATATGTAAGAAATTTATAATTCTAGGAATACCTAGACTTAGATTTTAATTTAGAATAATTAAATAATTTATTATTTAAAAACCACAAAAAAATTAAAATTACATATATTTCTAAAATTATATTGAATTATCCAAAAAAATAAATTAAAACAAATTTTAACTTAATATATCCAAAAAATTCATAATTATAGGAAAATACAGATTTAAATTTTAATTTAAAATATGTAAATAATTCATTTATTACAAAAAACCTTAAATATTTAAAAAAAAATTTCATAAATTTTGAAACTTTTGAAAATTTTTCAAAATAATCAAATAAATTATAAATCTCAATTTAAAATATATAAGAAATTTAAAAATCTAGGAAAACCTGGACTTAAAATTTTAATTTAAATAGTTCAGTATTTACAAAAAAAATCTAAAACTGATAAAATTATATAAATTATTAAAAAAAACAATAAAAATATAAATTTCAACCTAAAATATCCAATAAATTCATAATTCTAGGAAAACCTGGACTTAAATTTAAATTTAAAATATTCCAAAAATTAATTAATTACAAATAACCTGAAATAAAAAAAAATCATTTGTTTTTAAAACTTTACTGAAATATTCAAAATATTGGAATAAGAATGAAATTTCAATTTAAAATATCCAAGAAATTTATAATTCTAGGATAACCTGGACTTGAATTTTAATTTCAAATATTGGAAAAATTCAATTATCGCAAATAACTTGAAATATTTTAAAAATAATATAATTTCAATATTTTTTAAAATATTTCTTAAATATCCAAAGAAATCAGTAAAAATTTATTATTTTTTAAATTTCAATTTAAAAAATTTATTAATTACAAATAAAATAAAATTCTGCTTAATGTCTAAAAAGCAAGGAAAAATTAAATCAACTTGAAATATTCTTAGAATTCATTAGTGACAAAAAACCTAAATTTTAACTAAAATATTTAAAAAATAAATTGGATATACAATAAATTTAAAAATTTATAGAAATATTTAAAAAAAATCTAAAATTTGAATAGTTTTGGAAATGTTGGAAGAAGAAATTCAAAAAATTCATTAAATGCAAATAACTTGAAACCTTTAAAAATAAAAGTTAAAAGTCCAATAATTTTTTTCTAAAATATGCAAGAAATTCATAATTCTAGGAAAATCTAGACTTAAATTTTATTGTAAAATATTTAAAAAGTTTATTAATTATAAATCATCTGAAATATTTAAAAAATTCTATTGTTTTTAAAGTTCTACTGAAATATCTAAACTATTGGATTAAGAATTAAATTTTAGTTTAAAACATTTAAATAATTCATTATTTGCAAAAAACCTTAAACAATAAATAAAAAATAAATTACATAAATTTTTTAAATTTAATTGAATTATCTAAAAATTTCAGTTAAAATATAAATTTTTACTAAAAATATCCAAGAAATTCATAATTCTAGGAAAACCATCACTTAAAGCTTAATTAAAATATTCCAAAAAAATTTTTTTAATTTTAAATTGAAATATTCAAAAATTTCCTTAATCTCAACAAAAAATAAAATTTCAATAATTTTTAAAATTCTTATTTGGAATATTCGAAAAATTTATTAATTACAAAAAACCTTAATTTTGACTGAAATATTGAAAACAATTTAATATTCTAATAATTATGAAATTGTTATTTCTGAATTTCAATTTGAAAAATGCATTAAACTCGTATTTTCAAAAGAACTGGAATTAATCATAAATATCCCAAACAAAGCTATAATTCAAGTTGTTTTTTAATTTTAATAAAATATTTAAAAAAAATTAAATATTCAAATAATTTTTTAATTCTAATTTAAAATCACAAAACACCTTAAATAATGAAAAAAAAATAAAATTCCATAAATTTTGAAATTTTTACAGTAATATCCAAAAAATTCAATTTTACTTTGAAATATGTAAGAAATTTATAATTTTAGGAATACCTAGACTTAGATTTTAATTTAGAATAATTAAATAATTTATTATTTAAAAACCACAAAAAAATTAAAATTACATATATTTTTAAAATTATATTGAATTATCCAAAAAAATAAATTAAAACAAATTTTAACTTAATATATCCAAAAAATTCATAATTATAGGAAAATACAGATTTAAATTTTAATTTAAAATATGTAAATAAATCATTTATTACAAAAACCTTAAATACTTTTTTAAACAAAATTCATAAATTTTGAAACTTAATTATAAATCCCAATTTAAAATATGCAAAAAATTTAAAATTCTAGGAAAACCTAGACTTGAATTTTAGTTTCAATATAATCACAAATAACTTGAAATATTTTCAAAAATATATAATTTTAATATTTTTTAAAATATTTCTTAAATATCCAAAGAAATCAGTAGGAATTGATTATTTTTTAAATTTAAATTTAGAACATTTAAATTATTCAATAATTACATAAAATGTAAAATTCTACTTAATGTCCAAAAAGTAATTAAAAATCAAATCAACTTGAAAATTTGTAAAATTCATTAATGACAAAAAACCTAAATTTTGACAAAAAAATATTTAAAAAATAAATTGAATACACAATAAATTTATTGAAATATTTTAAAAAAACTAAAATTTGAATAGTTTTGGGAATGTTTCATTACAAAAAAATTATTTTTGAATGTCCATTTGAAATATCCATTAAAAAATCTAAAATTTAAATTGCTTATAAATAATGAAAAAAAATTAATTATTTGAATAATTTTTCAATTTTAATTTAAAATCATAAAAAAACCTTAAATATTTCAAAAAAAATTCCATAAATTATTAAATTCAACTATAAATTTCAATTTAAAGAAATTCATAATTCCATGAAAACCTCGACTCAATTATTTAAATTTAAAAAATTTAAATAATTTATTAATGACAAATATCCTTGTTTCAAAAATTTTATTAAAATATCCAAGAAATTGGATTAAGTCTGTAAATTTCATTATAAGAAATTTATACTTCTACGAAAACCTGGACTAAAACCTGGACATCAATTACCAATATTGACTAAAAATTGAAATTTCGCTCAAATATTTAAAAAACTCAATAGTTTTGCAAATCTTAGTAATAAATCTAAAAAAAAAATTAAAATGCAAATAAATTTTGAATTTCAGAGTAAAACAAGCAGAAAATAAATTAATTTAACCTAAAACTAAAAAATTGGTCAAATAACTCAGAAAAAGTTAAAAAATTTGAATATTAATTAAAAAAAAAAGTGATACGTTTTACTGAAATTAAAAAAAAAATTAATTCGAACAAATTTTTCATTTTAACATAAATTACCTAAGAAATTCAATATAAAACGTGAATTTTTCTCGAATATCGAAAAAAAAATCTATACATTTTTATCCTCTCGTATTTTCTAGAAAAATAGTTAATAAGAAAAATATATAGATAAATAATATTGCACGCAGATTTTTAAAATTTATTATGTCCGTTTAATATTGTCATTATATATGTATGACTAGCGTATGAAAGGGTTGTAAAATGTATAATTTGTCATATTGTGTATTAATAAAAAATTTAATAGAATTTTCATATGGTTTGGACAAGTCAAAAATCCTAATTTTAACGTTTTTTTTGAGGATGATGATGAAAATCGGATCTTCCTAGACCCATATATTATCTTCAACAAAAAAATCTCTCCATTTCAAATACCTCAATTCATTTTAAACAGATGCAGGTATAATTTAAGTGAGGCGCAACATCTAAAAAAAATTCACCTTACAAACCTTTATTTACTCTTTAATTACCCTCATAAACATCAGTTTATATTGGTCTAAACACACCCCCCAGTTAACAAACTTTTCGGTTCCACTCAACTGCCATTGCCGTAGTAAAGTGCACTTGCGATAAAGTTGCAGGGCCCCCAAAACTTTTCATTTGAAACTGAATTTGTGGGCGGTCTGACGTGGCCCTAGTGTCAGTGCATTTAAATTAAATTACGCTCGACATTCATTTTGTAGTTAAACTATTAAACATAACCAAGAACGAGTCTTTCGAAACGTAAATGCCCTTATAAACGGGGCCGGAAGGGCTTAATTATGAGTTTTAGGTTTGAGTGATTAGAGCAGAACTAATTTTGTTACGTTTTATATAATATAATTTAACGCGGATTTTGCCTAATAGGTTAGCATCTTCAGGTGAAGATTATTGAAGCTATTGCATTGCTATGCAACATTTTTCATATTACAGAAAATTGCTGTTCTCGTCACGATATTTGCCATATAACTTAAGACATTTCCTATAACTTCAAATAAATGAAAAACACACCTCAAAATAATATCAAAGAAAAAATTTATGTCTCCATTGATCCTATAAGATTAAAAGGAATTTTGAAAAGGCAAAAGAAGGTCGAGGTTTATTACATTTTTATGGTTCCGGCATATGGTGTAAAGAAACGTTTTTTTTTTTTTTATAAAAGCCACGAACGGGAGCTTTCGTTTTATTTAATGTGACATTACAAGGGATATAACGGGATTAGTGTTAAACTCTTGACTGTTTTAATGCGGCGATACTTTAAAATTAAAGGGGATACAATGTGCGAGTTGAATGTTTGGAGTGGATTGGTTTTATTACGTTACTTACAACGTAAAATAATTAAATTTTATGTTCTTCTTGATCCGTTGTTGCTCGATTTATTTACTTAGGGTTTATTTTGATTTTTTAGTATTTTTGCTAGTATCAGATTGAAGTTGTAAGTATCCATCGTTCTAAAAATTCATTAATTGCAAAAAACCGAAATTTTGACTAAAATCTTGAAAACAATCGAAAATTCTAATAATTATGAAAAAACATTAAAAAAAAATTTTAATTTGAATTTGAAAAATGCATTAAATTCGTATTTCCAAAAGAAGTGGAATTATTCTCAAATATCCCTAAAAAAGCTAAAATTCGAATAGTTTTTAAATTTTTATCTAATATTAAAAAAAAATTAATATTTAATTAATTTTTCAATTCTAATTTGGAATTACAAAAGACCATAAATAATAAAAAAAAAATAAAACTCTTTAAAATTTTACTGTAATATCCAAAAAATTCAATTAGAATTTATATTTTTATAATATGCAAGAAATTTATAATTCTAGGAATACCTTGACTTAAATTTTAATTTAAAATATTTAAATAATTCATAATTTCTAAAAAATCTTAAATATTTGTGAAAAAATTATTATTCCGTTAATTTAAAAAAAAATTTACTGAATCATCCCAAAAACTAAATTAAAATATAAATTTCAATTTAAAATATGCAAGGAAATCATAGTTATAGGAAAACCTAGGCTCAAATTTTAATTTGGAATATTTAAATAATTTATTATTTACAAAAAACATAAAAAAAATTAAGTTACATAATTATGAGTATACTAAATGCAAACCTCGGTATTTGACAAAAAACGCGAAAGTGATTTTATTTTACATTTTGACAGACTACACTGATATCTATACTATAATATTAGCTGCAAAAGTGCCTATTTACGTATAAAAAAGACGTTTACTTATAGAGGATAATTGCAAAACTGTGTATTTTCAATCAACCAATAAGAGCGCTAGAAACACTTGTAACGGCCCCATACCATGTTTTTATTTTTAGTTTGTTACTGTACTTGATAGGATAAACATCGTCTCGCAGTTTTAAGCCGTTAAAATTTTAATTTGTTAATATTAGTTTCGAAAAAAGTGTCTACTACTGTAGGAATGGATACAGTACAACCATGTGAAAAAGCGAAATAAATAAGGAGAACTGGAAAAGAAGGAAGATGCAAATTGAAACATAAATGCAATGTAAACCTGCATAACAATAAGTATCCAGGAAAAATTAAATTTTACAAATTATTATAGTTTTTTTTTTTTTTTTAATTTCAGACATTAATATATATCATGTGGCTTATTAAGCCTATTGAAAATTTGGAATGCAAAATAAATCATTATCAAAGAAATCGAACTACTTGTGTGCTTTTGCCCTGTGAATTAAATGTTCGAAAATTATACAGAATGTTTTGTGAACAAAATCCTAATTTGGCCATAAAATTGTGTTTTTTTTTTAGAAGATGTGAATAAAAATTATAATCTAAGCTTTGGTACCCCCATGACTGATTTGTGTTCCACTTGTAGGGTAACGGGTACAGTTATTGGCCAGTTAAGCAATGTTCCTCTGTTGAATAGAAAAAATAATTAAAACAATTTAGAATAAACCTGTTATATTTAGTTTAAAGCATCGAGGACACATAAGGAAATAACTCAAATAAAAAATTATTAACTAAACATAACAAATAAAAAAAATATTTAAACATAAAAGAGATCCTGATAAAAACTACAGTCATTGGCCAGCCTTATATAGTTATCAGCCATGCGTTTTGACAGTAAATGGCCATTTATAACTAGAGATACAAACATAAGTAGAGGTTCTAGAAACAAAAATATTTAAATACCTACAAGTAGTATAAAATTATAAAAGATAAAAAAATAAAAATATCACTACAACTTTCGCACGTACTTTGGCATTATAGCAACGATATAGGTATAAAAAATATAGATAAGTAAGGATATAGGTTGTTATAACAACGAAAATGTTAACTTAAAAGCTTGTTATTTATAATTTACAAGATTTACATAAAAATGTATTGTTAAGTATTAAGTTATCACAATTTTTTTCTACACAAGTTTCATGAAACAGTCGAGTACAATTAATGTAACGAATTCCAGTTTTTCTTACGGTTATATTAAATAAACAATTATGACATAAGCCCGTTGATACTTTTATATTTTTCAGTAGCATGTTTAAACTATTTGGGGGTTTAATAGAAAAACTGGAAAGAACGTTAATTTTTTTTGCTTTCTCATTAGGTGTGAATAATTTTCTTTTTGTTGAATAAGGTAAGCTTAAATAATTTACAGGTGAAACGTCATTAATATCAACTGGTTCTATTGGTTTTAGTGGAGAAGACAGAAAATCAGAATTTTGATCTAAAGAGGTTTTATAAGAAGTCTCTGAAGATTTGGGAAAAATCAATTTGACCTTTTTAAAATCCAAGTTTAGTGTGTTAGAAGAGGAAGTAGTTTTTGGCAAATGTACTTTTACATTGCTTTTTAAAATAGTTATATTGTTATTAGAAAAATGTTCGTTAGTGTTATTCGTTAAATCTAAGTTAGCATCAGAATTTTCCTTCATATCAGCACTTTTTTCTGAACAATCGGATGGAATTTGTTTTTCCTGAAGGTTAATACTGTTAGTAATATGTTTTTCTAGTGATAAATTAGAAATTTTTTTATCTTCCTTATAATTAGAACTTTTTTTATTTGCTTTTCCTTTTACCATTTTCCCCCTACTCTTTATTTCTTGTTGCCTTAATTTCTTTTCCTCTAATTCATATTTTAGCTTTCTCTGCATTTTTTGTAACTGTAGATGTTAACACAAAGGCAAGTTTTTCGGTTTGTTTCTTACCTTTTCTTTCCGGTGTTACTGGCCATACAAAATACTCGCTCAAGGACTTATTTTGTTCAGATGAAAGAAGCAAGTCTTCTGAAGCTACATGATCATCGTTTTTAATACTTTTGGTATTACCACTAGAGAAACTACAGTTTGGATTTGCACTGTTAGCATCAGTTGAATTTAGTTTCTCATTTAGGTCTTCTTCTAATATTATAGGAATATCTTCTATCTCAAAATTTTCGAAGTTTTGTTGATCCTCGGGTTCATCTATATTAACGATATTAATTTCTTCCATGTTTTTATTTAAAAACATTTTATATAATTTAAACGACATTTGAAGATCTTCACCGGCACTATTAACTTTATCAAAATTTTTAAAAAGGGTAATTTTTTCTAAACCAACAACTGAGGAGAATTCGTCGAAAGTTATTGATCCGGATGCAATAGAATTACTATTACCAACCAATGTATTAAAAGGATCCAAGTTATTATTTCTAGCCTTTACTTTGCCCGTACATTTGGAAAAATCTATGGCCGAGACATTCCATGGAAAAAGACCACATGCTCGAAAACCGTTTTGAATAACTTCAGGTCTTAATTCGTTCAAAGCAGTTGAAAGTATAGGGACAAAATTTTCTTTGGTTATAACACTCTTTGGGTACTCTCTTCGAAATTTTAGTACTACTTTATTCCAATATAGTTTTAGGGGCTTAAATGCAGATACATCGGCCGGCTGTAAAATTCTTGTTGCATTTGGATATAGTGCTACAAGAATAATATCTAATTTGGAACATAGTTCACTTGTTTGATATGTGAGATGAGTGACGTGACCGTCAACAAATAAAATTATAGGAAATTCAGTTCCTTTATTAAGCAAATATTTATAAAGAACATTTCCAACATATTCGTAAAAGTTATTGTTTTTCATCCAGCCATTATCACTACACCCCACCCCCCAATCATCAAGAACTGAATTGGTTACCTGCATAGGTGGTAGCCTCTTATAAGGGTAAATAATCATAGGTGGTGTAATTACACCCGCCACAGAAAAAGTAAACATAACAGTAAGATTAAATTTAGAATTGTGTTCTATTTCGTATACATTTTTTGAACCTTTGGCAGCTAAAACACGCTTATTTTTTGGGCAAAGCAGAAAACAGGTTTCGTCACCATTAAACTTATATTTATTAAAATTAAGATTATATCCCCTTTCAACCAAATAGTTTTCAATATCTGTAAACCATTTACGTAAATCACCTTCTGAAATAGCAGAGCTAGCTGTTGTTATAGCTTCAGGTGTTCTAAAAGTAAAGTGTCTAGTGTTCTAAACCAACCTCTTCCAGGTCTATTTTCCTTAAAAAGTACATTAGGGCGTGTGATATTGTCCAAAAACTGCTTGACGCTATCTTGTATGTCCTCTACATGCAGTGGAAAGCCTTTGGATTGACTGGTTTTAATCCAATCTTTTATTTGATTTTCCTCTTCATCAGATAATATTGGAGCATGGGTCGTTTTATTTTTGAATTTTTCGCTGCAGGGGAACTCCAGAGTTGAGGAACATGAAATTCTAGTGATGCTCTTCTCTCACTTAATCCCTCTGCAATGGCTTGCAAAGCCTTCGAAATATCATCTTCGTCATACTTTTTTTGATAATGTTCGGACTTCACAACTTTTGGCATGGCTGAAAAAAAACATTTACTTTAGGTAAACATGGTTATTTTTTAAACTTTAAGAGCAACTTGCCCAGCACATTAGAGAACCATGTTAAGTTTGACTAAAGTTAAAAAACCGATGTTAAAATTTAACTCAAGTCAAACTTAAGTTAGGCTAATGAGTGTTACCCTATTCAGTTTGAAGAGAAGTTGAAAGTGAACACTAATGACGAAGCTCAGATAATTTGCGAACAACGTGTCCATAAGTTGAAAAGCAAAGCACTTTAAAGGTGTTTAAAATTAGAGAGAGAAGATGTACAGCTTTTTTCTTTTGATTGCCAAAAAAATTCGGCTTTGCCTAAATTGCCAGATCAAAGGGCATCCTTTTCTCAACAAATAAACTTTTATAATTTTACTGTGGTTTGTGGCAGCTCTTCAACAAAACTTTCTCAAAATACAGTGTTATCCTTTGTCTTTGGCTAGAAACTGAATATTGTAAAAATTCCAATGCTATTGCCTCAGCTATACATGCTACGCTGAAAAATTTTGATTTTAGAGAAACTACAAATAAAATTTTACCTTTTGCCGATGGATGTGGGGGGCAAAATAAAAATAGCACCGTCATGGGGATGCTAGCATACTGGCTCTGTTATGAGGCACCAAAAACCATTGAAATTATCGAATTTACAATAGTGGGCCATTCATTCATTCCCCCAGATAGGGTTTTTGGGTGGTTCGAACGCGAAATTTAAAAAAAAAAGTGTGATAATCAATCGCCATGAATATGAGCCGATTATTCAAGGGTTCATAGGCTAAGTCAAGACTGGACAATTCTTGATTGGAAGTAATAAAAAAGCCTGCCCAATGGCATTTTAAATTTAATGAAAGTAAACGTTTCGTGTTTACACGAGAAGGTAATAGCACTCTATTAAGAGGAGAAGTGCTCTATAAATCTGATTTGAGTGTGTTTAAGTCAGTTGTAAAGAGAGGAAAAACCCTTTCTCGTTTAAAGCCTGAACAAGTTCCTACTGGAGTGCATTGCTTAAAAGGAGATAAGTCCCTTATTTTTAATTTACTAAAGAATCATTTTGGATTGGACTGGGCTAGCAATCCAGAATTGTAATTTTACAAGGATCTTCAGAACGCAGTTCATAATTACCCACAGAGAGGAGCTGAAGAAGACCAACAAAATGAAGAAAATGAAAATCATAATAATGTGGTCATTGAAGAATATGAAGGACTTAGGATTTAACCTGTTTAAGGACTTTTGGTAGTTTTTTGCATTTTTATAAAAAATAAGAATTTAGAGAAATAAATTTGGTTCTTAAAAATTATTTAGAATTTGTGTTGTTTTCTTTAATAAACTTTTTCACAAAACATAGTTTTTGGTATTATTATGCTTTACTTTCAATGCAAAACTTGGTATTTGCAAAAAATAAATGCAAAACTGTGTATTTTCAAACATTATTTCCTTTTTCCTTATTTATAAATAACTAATGATTTAAAAAGTAAACACAAATCGAAAGAATTTAGATAGACTCATCTATCAAACATTTTCCCAACTACATAACACTATAAAATATATATATTATATAACTTTATAATTAGTTTTTGATGCCCATTTTTGGCCTCAAAAACGAGGTCGAAAAAATACTCGATTTCTTAGTTCTGCTCGGATTCCCTTATAACCCGGTGTTTTCGTGATCTACTTAATGAAAACAATCCGCTGGTATAGTTAGTTTGAATTCGAAAAAAAAAATTTTCTGAAAAAAATCCAAACGGGGGGGTATACCCGAAAAATGAAGAAACCCAAACTTTGAAGGCCTATACCTTGGCTTCTATGGGAGCTATCGGGAAAATTCCAACGGTTTTGTCTTAGTTTCGTCCTTCTGAATCCAACGAGACCATCCGCAAGGTCATAGCTTCCATATTAGCTGAGATCTCACATTTTTGTGGCCCATTTTTTGGCTCAAAAACGGGGTAAAAAATTGACTTTCTTCCGAATTTTTAAAGAGCTATAATTCCACTTGTTTTGGTCGAATTCCGTTATAACCCGGTGTTTTCGTAATGTAGGTGATGGGAATAAGCCACTGATATGGGTTTCTATAGCTATTTTTGGGTTTAAAGAAAATCCATTTTTCGCATTTTCAAAGTGCTATAATTCCCTTAGTTTTTATCGAAACTCATTATAACCCGATGTTTTCGTGTTGTACGTGATGGGAACAAGCCGCTGGTATAGTTAATTCAAATTCGAAAAAAATCAATTTTTGGTGAAAAATTCGATACGGGGGGGTATACCCGAAAAATGAAAAAACCCAAACTTTGAAGGCCTATATCTTGGCTTCTATAGGAGCTATCGGGAAAATTCCAACGGTTTTGTCTTAGTTTCGTCCTTCTGACCATCCGCAAATGTACCTATCCGCAAAGTGGAATGAGAGCACTTTGAAAATTGGGAAAAAGTCGTTTTTCGACCTCGTTTTTGAGGCCAAAAATGGGCATCAAAAATGCGAGATCTCAGCTATTATGAGAGCTACGACCTTGCCGAAGATCTCGTTGGATTCAGAATAACAAAACTAAGAGAAAACCGTTAACATTTTTCAGATAGTCCCAATAGAAGCTGAGATATCGACCTCCAAAGTTTGAATTAAAAAATAATAAACTGTTTAAATTAAAATTTAAGTCCAGATTCTCCTAGAATTTTAAATTGACATTTATAATTTATTTATATTTTATAGTAAAGCTTTAAAATTCATGCTTTTTCAATTTTTTTTTGAATATTTAAGGTTTTTTGTAATAAATGAATTACTTACATATTTTAAATTAAAATTTAGTTCCAGGTTCTCCTAGAATTTTAAATTTCTTGCATATTTTAAATTGAAATTTATAATTTATAGTAAAGCTTCAAAATTCATGCAATTTTTTTTTTTTTTAATATTTAAGGTAAATGAATTACTTACATATTTTAAATTAAGATTTAAGTCCAGGTTCTCCTAGAATTTTAAATTTCTTGCATATTTTAAATTGAAATTTATAATTTATAGTAAAGCTTTAAAATTCATGCAATTTTTTTTTGAATATTTAAGGTAAATGAATTACTTACATATTTTAAATTAAAACTTAATGCCAGGTTCTCCTGGAATTTTAAATTTCTTGCATATTTTAAAATGAAATTCATAATTTATTTATAGTTCATAGTAAAGCTTTAAAATTTATACAATTTTTTTTTTAATATTTAGGGTTTTTTGTAATAAATGTATTACTTACATATTTAAAATTAAAATTTAAATCTGTATTTTCCTATAATTATGATTTTTTTAGATTATTCAGTAAAATTTTAGAACTATGCAATTTGAGTACACTAAATGCAAAACTCGACATTTGCAATAGAAGCAATTTTTCAGGAAGCGCAAAAATCTGTAAAAAAATAATTTTTATAAATTATAATTCTGTTTTAAATTATAATTATAATATTATAATTCAAATTCGAAAAAAATCAATTTTTGGTGAAAAATTCGATACGGGGGGGTATACCCGAAAAATGAAGAAACCCAAACTTTGAAGGCCTATATCTTGGCTTCTATGGGAGCTATCGGGAAAATTCCAACGGTTTTGTCTTAGTTTCGTCCTTTTGAATCCAACGAGACCATCCGCAAGGTCGTAGCTTTAATATTAGCTGAGATCTCGCATTTTTGTGGCCCATTTTTTGGCTCAAAAACGGGGTAAAAAATGGACTTTTTTCCGAATTTTCAAAGAGCTATAATTCCACTTGTTCTGGTCGAATTCCGTTATAATCTGGTGTTTTCGTAATGTAGGTGATGGGAATAAGCCGCTGATACGGTTTCTATAGCTATTTTTGGGTTTAAAGAAAATCGATTTTTCGCATTTTCAAAGTGCTATAATTCCCTTAGTTTTTATCGAAACTCATTATAACCCGGTGTTTTCGTGTTGTACGTGATGGGAACAAGCCACTATACATAGTTATAGTTGGTTTTTATGTGTTTTTATCAACACTCCAAATGATGAGCTTTCACCTACAAGATTTAAAATTAATAAGTGCTGAAATTTTAATTATTTTTCTAATTTTATATTCTCTGCAGCAATGATTAATCGTTTAATTTAACTTTTTGTCATTGTTAATAATTGCATAATTTCCCTGTTAAATAAAACGAATACAATATAGTCAAAGGGAATAGACACTATTCAGACATAGTGGCGCTCCCTCACAGCGTATAGGCGTAACATCTTCAGTCAGTTGTGTTATGAATGCTCAACTTATGCTACGTTCTCGATTTTAGTTAAACGATTTTTTATTTGGAATTGAATGCTACTTCAAATGCCTGGAATTAAAATATAATAAAAGTGTATGATACCATTTTTCAATTTCATATCCAAAGAAAATTGGCGCCCAACATGTGGGACAATTAATTGGTTTTCTATAGGTTTTTATCGATACTCCAAATGTTGAGCTTTACTTTATCATTTATTTTTGTCATAGTGTTCTTAAATTCTTATCAATAATTTTTACTACCGCAATTAAGGTAATTAAAAGATAAAATATAAGGAAAATTATTATTTCTATATAGGGGTAATTAAAATATTTATTTAACGTTAAATTAGTTAATTGATTTGTTTGTGTTGAATTTCTAATTGAACTAAGTTTCTACTGAAGAAACAAGGTAGGAATAGAAATTATCTGTAAATATATTATTTTATGAAAACGCCTGGACTAATATTATATTTTACTATATTCCTTTAAAGAATATTGAGAGACTAAATGTGTTAGAGCGAGAAGTTGTATTAGAGTGGCCTTGTAAACGAGCATTACACAGAACACTGTTAAGTAACAGTGCATTAGTAAAGGAGGGAGAATATTATTGTACAGTATCGTTTTATAGTCCAGGCACTAATGGTATAATGTTTTTTAAGGGTTTGAAGACTTACACAACTCTCACTAACTCTCTCTAATGTAGGAGTTTTCGTATTTTTTTAAATGTTGCTTATATAATAAATATGTATGTATGTTTTGCCTTATTTTGGAATATAAAAGATACAATTTAGAAACAAAATGAAATAAGGAAGTCGTACTATTGGCGTCAAAATTGAGGCGTTTGATAGAAAGAGAGAAGCCCTAAGTTGAAACAAGATAAAATGACTCACCTCTCACAATTCTTGTAAACAAAGACACCATGCAATAAGTCAATGAAATAAATAAAGAACAAGCGAGTTGAGGCAATAAATTCAAACCGTATAAAGACGAACGGAGCATACATAGAGCAACTCGTGATAGAGCATACTAGATAAGCGCCGGTGTTGGCGGTATAAAAACGTTAAAATAATAAAACTACAAGAACAGAGTATATAGAGGTAAGGTCTGGTCTCGCAAACCGATATTTCATGCTCAAAATTGCCTCGTAAAAACCCCTTATAGCCATACAGGGTCAGAAGCTTAACCGTATGTTTTGAATAAGTTAGAAGATATGAGGCGCATGTGAACTCAATGTGTATGCCCGGTACGTAGCGGCTCTTATTCTCTTGCAACGTTGCATGAAGAGGGTCTAAAACTGAAATTAAGTATTTAAATGGCGGGTCCATCTTCCTAATGGCCCTCCCTTTTTCGTACGGCTTTATTACGTTGTCGCTAGTCGAATTTAATGTCGGGGGAGAAAAAATTGAAAAGTGGAAAATTCCCTTTTAATGTCGCATGTAAATTTTGCATTTGCATTTTTATTATTTTTTTTTAATGGTTTGTAGTTTGGATAAGAGATAGAAGAAGAGGAACGAGACAGGATCAAAAAAGGAGAACTAGGAAAGTGTGGAGTTGATTAAGAGATGACTTGAAGAGAAAAAATTAAGGTTCTTGTTAATGCCTTTCATATTCTCTTTTTTATTAGAAATTTTCAATTATTCCAGGAATTTAAGAGAAAGAGAAAGAAAGATATTCCCTGAATAATGCCAGGTATTTGAAAATTAGGCTTTTGATCTCCATATTCAATATCTCTTTCTATTTCAACTATATAGAAGAGATGGAAATATTTTGACAATTCCAGGAAGCAAATTTTGTTTTCTATCTTGAATGAATCTGTTTTTAAATACCTCAGAGAGTGAAAGAAAGAGAAAAAAGATATTACATGATTAATACCAGGCATTTGAAATCTATTCAATATCTCTTTCTATTTCAACTATCTGGAAGAGATGGAAATATTTTACTAATTCCAGGCAGTAGATTTTTATTCTCCATTAGTCATGGCTCCATTCTCGTGGCTTCTGCATTAGGTCCTGGACTAAAAAAGTAGTACGTCCAATATTATTTTCTTTCTTTAACGCAAGGTCGCTTGTTAGCATTGTCTTTTTCTTAAGATAGTTTACAAGGCCGCGTTGAACAAAATTGCCTTCTCGCTCTAACACATTGTTTATCTTGTTTTATATTTCGGTACTTAGTTTAATTTTATATTTTCATTGTTTTTTATATCCTTTAATTTCTTTTTTTTTATAATTTAGTCATCTAATCTATAAAGTAGTTTTTTGATCTACCTGATTATAATTGGATTTGTTGCCTGCACGGTGGTTTGTTGTAAATAAATAAATAAATAAATAAATACATAAATAAACACATACAGTCTCTCATTATTATTCAAATATAAAAATATAAATATGATAGTCCAGGCGTTTTTATAAAATAAATGTTTATATTAAGTTAATGAAAACCAATGCAAAATGATTTTATTAATGCTTGGACTATATAATAAGACCATGCAATAATGTCTTCTCGCTCTAACACATTCAGTTTCTCCATATTGTTTAAAGGCAGAATTAAATAGTCCAGGCGATTTTGTAAAATAATTGCTTATATTAAATTAACATAAAATAATGCAAAAAGATATCATTAGTTCCTGGACTAAAAAAGAAGAATGTTCAATAATATCTTCTTTCTTTCTCTAACGCACGGTCACCTGATAACATTGTCTTTGTCTAAGGGCACTTTACAAGGCCGCTTTGAACAATATTGCCTTCTCGCTCTAACACATAGTCTCTCACTATTGTTTAAAGTCAGAATTTAGTAGTCCAGGAATTTTTGTAAAACTAATGCCTATATTAAGTTAATGAAAACCAATGCAAAATGATTTTATTAATGTCTGGACTATATAATAAGACCATGCAATAATATTTTCTCTCTTTTTTTAACGCAGGCATTTGACAGTGTTGTCTTTATGCACTATCTTGCACAATAATGTCTTCTCGCTCTAACATATTCAGTTTCTCAATATTGTTTAAAGTCAGAGTATATTAGTCCAGGAGTTTGTACAAAATAATTGCTTAAATGAAATTAATGAAAACCAATGCAACATTATATGATTAGTGGACTATAAAAACAAGACCGTTTAATAATTATTTCTCTCTTTCTCTGATGCACTGTCACTTGATAGTGTTGCATTATCTAACGCTCGTTTGTAAGGCGACGGCTTACACAATATTGTTTTTTCGCTCTAACACTCAATATTATTTAAAGACAGAAAATAATAGTCCAGGCGTTTTAGCAAATAAACTGCTTATATTAAATTAATGAAAACCAATACAAAATTATGTCAGTGGTGCCTGGACTATAAAACAAGACTGTCCAATAATTATTTCTCTAACGCACTGTCACTTGACAGTGTTGTCTTTGTCTAACGCTCGTTTACAAGGCGACGGCTTGCACAATATTGTTTTTTCGCTCTAATACTCAATATTGTTTAAAGAGAGAAAATAATAGTCCAGGCGTTTTAGCAAATAAACTGCTTATATTAAATTAATGAAAACCAATACAAAATTATATCAGTGGTGCCTGGACTATAAAACAAGACTGTCCAATAATTATTTCTCTAACGCACTGTCACTTGACAAAGTGTTGTCTTTTTCTAACGCTCGTTTACAAGGCGACGGCTTGCACAATATTGTTTTTTCGCTCTAACACTCAATATTGTTTAAAGAGAGAAAATAATAGTCCAGGCGTTTTAGCAAATTAACTGCTTATATTAAATTAATGAAAACCAATACAAAATTATATCAGTGGTGCCTGGACTATAAAACAAGACTGTCCAATAATTATTTCTCTAACGCACTGTCACTTGACAGTGTTGTCTTTGTCTAACGCTCGTTTGTAAGGCGACGGCTTGCACAATATTGTTTTTTCGCTCTAACACTCAATATTGTTTAAAGAGAGAAAATAATAGTCCAGGCGTTTTAGCAAATTAACTGCTTATATTAAATTAATGAAAACCAATACAAAATTATATCAGTGGTGCCTGGACTATAAAACAAGACTGTCCAATAATTATTTCTCTAACGCACTGTCACTTGACAGTGTTGTCTTTGTCTAACGCTCGTTTGTAAGGCGACGGCTTGCACAATATTGTTTTTTCGCTCTAACACTCAATATTGTTTAAAGAGAGAAAATAATAGTCCAGGCGTTTTAGCAAATTAACTGCTTATATTAAATTAATGAAAACCAATACAAAATTATATCAGTGGTGCCTGGACTATAAAACAAGACTGTCCAATAATTATTTCTCTAACGCACTGTCACTTGACAGTGTTGTCTTTGTCTAACGCTCGTTTGTAAGGCGACGGCTTGCACAATATTGTTTTTTCGCTCTAACACTCAATATTGTTTAAAGAGAGAAAATAATAGTCCAGGCGTTTTAGCAAATTAACTGCTTATATTAAATTAATGAAAACCAATACAAAATTATATCAGTAGTGCCTGGACTATAAAAACAAGACTGTCCAATAATTATTTCTCTCTTTCTCTGACGCACTGTCACTTGATAGTGTTATGTTTATCTAACGCTCGTTTGTAAGGCCACACTTTGCACAATATTGTTTTCTCGCTCTAACATATTCAGTCACTCAATATTGTTTAAAGACAGAAAATAATAGTCCAGGCGTTTTAGCAAATTAACTGCTTATATTAAATCAATGAAAACCAATACAAAATTATACCAGTAGTGCCTGGACTATAAAACAAGACTGTTCAATAATTATTTCTCTCTTTCTCTGACGCACTGTCACTTGATAGTGTTATCTTTGTCTAACGCTCGTTTGTAAGGCGACGCCTTACACAATATTGTTTTTTCGCTCTAACACTCAATATTATTTAAAGACAGAAAATAATAGTCCAGGCGTTTTAGCAAATAAACTGCTTATATTAAATTAATGAAAACCAATACAAAATTATGTCAGTGGTGCCTGGACTATAAAACAAGACTGTCCAATAATTATTTCTCTAACGCACTGTCACTTGACAGTGTTGTCTTTGTCTAACGCTCGTTTACAAGGCGACGGCTTGCACAATATTGTTTTTTCGCTCTAATACTCAATATTGTTTAAAGAGAGAAAATAATAGTCCAGGCGTTTTAGCAAATAAACTGCTTATATTAAATTAATGAAAACCAATACAAAATTATATCAGTGGTGCCTGGACTATAAAACAAGACTGTCCAATAATTATTTCTCTAACGCACTGTCACTTGACAAAGTGTTGTCTTTTTCTAACGCTCGTTTACAAGGCGACGGCTTGCACAATATTGTTTTTTCGCTCTAACACTCAATATTGTTTAAAGAGAGAAAATAATAGTCCAGGCGTTTTAGCAAATTAACTGCTTATATTAAATTAATGAAAACCAATACAAAATTATATCAGTGGTGCCTGGACTATAAAACAAGACTGTCCAATAATTATTTCTCTAACGCACTGTCACTTGACAGTGTTGTCTTTGTCTAACGCTCGTTTGTAAGGCGACGGCTTGCACAATATTGTTTTTTCGCTCTAACACTCAATATTGTTTAAAGAGAGAAAATAATAGTCCAGGCGTTTTAGCAAATTAACTGCTTATATTAAATTAATGAAAACCAATACAAAATTATATCAGTGGTGCCTGGACTATAAAACAAGACTGTCCAATAATTATTTCTCTAACGCACTGTCACTTGACAGTGTTGTCTTTGTCTAACGCTCGTTTGTAAGGCGACGGCTTGCACAATATTGGTTTTTCGCTCTAACACTCAATATTGTTTAAAGAGAGAAAATAATAGTCCAGGCGTTTTAGCAAATTAACTGCTTATATTAAATTAATGAAAACCAATACAAAATTATATCAGTGGTGCCTGGACTATAAAACAAGACTGTCCAATAATTATTTCTCTAACGCACTGTCACTTGACAGTGTTGTCTTTGTCTAACGCTCGTTTGTAAGGCGACGGCTTGCACAATATTGTTTTTTCGCTCTAACACTCAATATTGTTTAAAGAGAGAAAATAATAGTCCAGGCGTTTTAGCAAATTAACTGCTTATATTAAATTAATGAAAACCAATACAAAATTATATCAGTAGTGCCTGGACTATAAAAACAAGACTGTCCAATAATTATTTCTCTCTTTCTCTGACGCACTGTCACTTGATAGTGTTATGTTTATCTAACGCTCGTTTGTAAGGCCACGCTTTGCACAATATTGTTTTCTCGCTCTAACATATTCAGTCACTCAATATTGTTTAAAGACAGAAAATAATAGTCCAGGCGTTTTAGCAAATTAACTGCTTATATTAAATCAATGAAAACCAATACAAAATTATACCAGTAGTGCCTGGACTATAAAACAAGACTGTCCAATAATTATTTCTGTCTTTCTCTGACGCACTGTCACTTGATAGTGTTGTCTTTGTCTAACGCTCGTTTACAAGGCCACGGCTTGCACAATATTGTTTTCTCGCTCTAACACTCAATATTGTTTAAAGACAGAAAATAATAGTCCAGGCATTTTAGCAAATTAACTGCTTATATTAAATCAATGAAAACCAATACAAAATTATATCAATAATGCCTGGACTATAAAACAAGACTGTCCAATAATTATTTCTGTCTTTCTCTGACGCACTGTCACTTGATAGTGTTGTCTTTGTCTAACGCTCGTTTACAGGGCGACGGCTTGCACAATATTGTTTTTTCGCTCTAACACTCAATATTGTTTAAAGAGAGAAAATAATAGTCCAGGCGTTTTAGCAAATTAACTGCTTATATTAAATTAATGAAAACCAATACAAAATTATACCAGTAGTGCCTGGACTATAAAACAAGACTGTCCAATAATTATTTCTGTCTTTCTCTGACGCACTGTCACTTGATAGTGTTGTCTTTGTCTTACGCTCGTTTACAAGGCCACGGCTTACACAATATTGTTTTTCGCTCTAACACTCAAAATTGTTTAAAGACAGAAAATAATAGTCCAGGCGTTTTAGCAAATTAACTGCTTATATTAAATTAATGAAAACCAATACAAAATTATATCAGTGGTGCCTGGACTATAAAACAAGACTGTCCAATAATTATTTGTCTAACGCACTGTCACTTGACAGTGTTGTCTTTGTCTAACGCTCGTTTACAAGGCGACGGCTTGCACAATATTGTTTTTTCGCTCTAACACTCAATATTGTTTAAAGACAGAAAATAATAGTCCAGGCAATTTAGCAAATTAACTGCTTATATTAAATTAATGAAAACCAATACAAAATTATACCAGTAGTGCCTGGACTATAAAACAAGACTGTCCAATAATTATTTCTGTCTTTCTCTGACGCACTGTCACTTGATAGTGTTGTCTTTGTCTTACGCTCGTTTACAAGGCCACGCCTTTCACAAGGTTGCCTTCTCGCTCTAACACGTATACTTACTCAGCATTATTTAAAGACAGAATTAATAGTCCAAGCGTTTTTGCTAAAAATTTTCTTTTATTAAATTAATGCAAAATTATATCATTTGTCTATTCCAGGCAGTCGAAGACTAAAACTTTCTAGAAAAGAAATATTTATTTGTTCAAGTTACATCAACGTTTTGACCAACTCCATTGCCATCATCAGGATAATAAGATGTCTTTTTCCTATATTTCAATTCTGGGCCATAAATCGGCTATCATCTGCAAACACTCCATGACTGCTTATTCAAAATTAGTCAAAGATCCATTAGGTCCCAAAAGCAATTTTATTCATTGCAGCGTCATATTCATCATAGCGTTTCGATAAATTCTATTGACATCTTCAGGGTAATACGACAATTTTTCCCAGTACCTCATACTTTCGTTGACCACAAATTGCCTATCGTCTGCAAACGACTCATAGCTGTTCACCCACAACCATCCGTTGAGTTTTAAAAGTAAATTTGAAAATTAATTTTATTGGATTATAGTTACATAAACGTTTCGACCTATTTCATTGCCATCATCAAGGCAATAGAACAATTTTCAACATATTACCAAAACTAAGAAATATTACTATTAATTATTCCAGGCAGTTGAGAATAAAATGTAGTAGATGCAATTTTATCTAAATCTGCCCAAATGTAATTTTAATACTAATTAGTGAATACCGAATATCCAAAGTAGTCAAATAAATCATTGAATTATTACTTGTTCTCTAGTTAGATAGGTCTTGGTATTAAATCAGATTGTGCTTTCCAGATTTCTAAGTCACACATGTATCATCGACATATCGAATCCTTACCAAGAGTTATAGAACGTAGACACCAAGAACACTGCTTGCTCTTCTAATTTATTCATAGGCCTCATTTACTTAATTGACATTTTACTAATAATTCAGAGAAATGTCAGGCAAGCAGGAGGAACATAAACACTCCCTATTTTCTAAATTACTTTACAAGACCCTCAATCTTAACTTATAAATACGTTGCGAATTTCCGTTGGTTTACATCGTCTACAAACCCCACTCAAATTCGCGTCCTATTTCCGACTATATCAGCCGGTTAAAGATTTTAATTTAATTTCGGAAAATCATAGCGCACTCACATATTATATCCAGAGCCGGTTATTTCGAAGGAAAATCGTTCTAGCCCACCTGACTATGGTATTTCCATAACTGCGGCCGTATATGATGTTCCTCAGGGAATTCAATTAACAGCAGATTTAGAAAATGGTAATGAGTTTTACTTGGGTGAGGTATAAGTGGCGAGAACGAGGTAACAAAAATATGAATTATTACTCGAACTCGTGTAATTGGAGGAACAATGTTAAAGGCGCTGTAATATTTTAGTTCTGTTGTTAGAACAATTAATTATTGAACTAGTTTGTTTCATTTACTATCAATGAATCAAATTTCGTAACTCAGGTTCTGAATATAAAACAAGGAGATCTACGCTTAGTGCCTAAAAAATTTCTTTTATTTAAAAAAAAATATTTCAGGTATTTAAATGTTCTTTTACACACTGAATTATTATTTCAGGCATTTGGCGTATTTTCCTAATTAATTTTAAGTCATTTTTGACACGAATTTCTGCTGTATCAATTTTCTAATTATCAAGTAGTGAAAAACCGACGATAGGTCGACAACAAAAGGTTAATTACTCGGAAAAACCACGTTCAGTATCCACCGATATTCGCTTTAAAAATCCCGATAATTTGAGCGCAACAACGAGAAACGGCCGTAACGTGAAGTGTTTTCCGTGCTGCCCCTATTTTCCCGAAACAACATTTTCTGTGACAGCGGTGTAGCCCTTAGTTGGACGAACGTAATTTTTATCGGTTTCGGTTTCCAATTTCGGCAAACTGTACAGATATCGCACATACGTCAAGGGAAATGTAAACAGCCGCAAAATCAACCAAAGTGAAGGGAGAAATAATCGGTTTTGGATGCCAGAGCAAACGATCGCTGCCGGTTAGTTCGAATGGAATTGTCCCGATTCGGTTTTCCTAATATGAGCATACCCCATTTTAATTAAGTTTAATTTAGTTTAAATATTGATTGATAAACAATCGAGGAGTGTAAATTTAATTAGTGTGAAAGGATAAGAGCATAAAGAAACCAGTCAGGAATAATCTGATCAAACAAACAGAGTTATAGTTCAAATACACTTGCTGCATCTAGCTTCAAGTTTTTAACGAATAACTTCTGATCTGCTGAAGCTAGAATCATATAATAAACTTCATTTGATTAAGAATGATTTTCAGTATAATAAAGATAATAAATGTCATAGCTCAAAACCTATTAGAACTCGAGATTTTTCACTTGTTACAGCAAATGGCCCATGCAAAGATGCAAGTTGCAAGTAAATGACTCATATCTTCTTTAGAAATTGATTTAGGGTCAATAATATTATAAACAAAGTTAAAGAACCATTGATTGTCTATCAAAAACTGACATTTTCATTTTTATTAAATAAACAGTTTATGTGATATCTCTATTTGAATTTTGGTCTACGTCAGCAGACCCTTGCTGTATCTAGCTCCAAGTTATTGATAAATAACTTCTGATCCTCTAAAGCTAGAATCATAAATTAAACTTCATTTGATTAAGAATAATCAACAATATAATAATGGTAATTAACGTTATAGCTTTAAGTCTAATACAACTAGTAATTAAAATATATTGCAGGTATTTTTGGTTTATTTCAGGCACTTGTCATGATTTGCATTGCCATTTATTTTTCAGGCATTTAAAATTCGCAGATTTTTTAGCACTTTTGACCATTATTTCAGGCACTTGATAGAACTGCTAATATTTTAGCTATTTAAAATAATTTCTCACGTTATTCAGGCATTTTAAATTATTTTTGTTATTTCAGCTGTATGACATTTTAAGGCATTACCATAATTTTCTATTGTCTTTGAGGCAATTTCAAGTATTTTTTGCCTTATTTCAGGCATTTGATGCATATTTTCCTATAAAATAATGTCCAGGCTTTAAAAAAAATTGAATTATTCAGGCTTGTTCAGGAAATTTTAAATTGGCTTTTTTTTCTTATATATTCCAAGAGTTTGACGTAATTGTTTAAAATTTTCATGTAAAATAAATTTCTACATATTTTAGGCATTTTACGTCATTCTTCAGGCGCTTTTAATAATTTTTTATTTCAAACTCCTCATTCTCAACAAATGCTTGGAATATTTCAATACCTGGATAAAACCAGAAACAAAATATTTAAAATACCTCTTAAACCCAAATGAAAGAATTTTGAATTATCGGCATGAAGAAGTAATTGAAAAAACAATCCTAGATGCCTAGAATATATAATTTTTTTAATGCCTTAAAAATGCTTAAAAAAATCCATCATAATATACTTGAAATATATTAGAATAAAAATATTTTAAAATATACTAAAGATTAAAAGAAATTATTAAATATGCCTGAAAAAATTAATTTTTTTTTAATGCCTGGACATTATTTTATAGGAAAATATGGATCAAATGCCTGAAATAACGCAGAAAATACTTAAAATTGCCTCAAAGACAATAGAAAATTATGGTTATGCCTCAAAATGTCATACAACTGTAATACCTAAAATTATAACAAATCTATTAAGTGCCTGAAATAATGGTCAAAAATGCTTTAAGTACTAACAAATCTGCGAATGTCAAATGCCTGAAATATAATTGGCAATACCTTAAATAATGTGAAAAATTACTTTGAATTCCCTGTGAAATTGAAACATCTAAAAAACATGGAAAGCATGTGTTCTTTTCAAGGTGACAGCTCATTTCAAAGCGCAATATCTTAAAAAGGAGTTAGAATGTTCTTATCAGATAAAAAGCATAATATTAAGAAGAATATTTTATATAAATAATGCTTAAGGTTTATATTGATTGTAGTTTATGTTTAAAAAATATTGAATGATTAAATTAGTGGTGACTGATATACGTGTTTGCTTTTCAAGGTGACCGTTCACTTCAAAGTGCAATATCTCAAAGACTACATGGAATATTTTTATGAAATAAAAAACGTGATATTCAGATAAATATTCTGTACAAATATTGCTTAAGGCTTTAATATATTGCAGTCAAAATCTTAAGAGGATTGAATGATTAAGTTAGTGATGACCGATAAACGTGTTTGCTTTTCAAGGTGACCGCTCACTTCAAAATGCAATATCTCAAAGACTACATGGAATATTTTTATGAAATAAAAAACGTGATATTCGGATAAATATACTATAGATAAATATCAAATATTCCAGATACATCAATCGGGATAATAAGCAAATTTATTCTTAAAAGATAGTATTAGAATAAATTTTAACATAAATCCGCCTGCGGCGGATGAGGAAAACCCGGCAACATCTGAATTACAGCCTCCATTCCAGTTTTAGATAGATATACGAGGTATTCGGTTTCCGTAATGAGTCGTCAATTCAGTTACTTTATGAGGGATGTCTTCTGGAAAATTAATGGCTCCAGGGATACTTCGGTACATTGTAAGCTCCCGAGCACGTTATTACTACGATATTCGCATGTCTTTTCTTCCATTATGGATATACAGGAGCTGTAATTTCATTTTTTTCATGTTTATATTAATAGCCTATTTGAAAATGCTCAATATACAAGGCGTTCGAAAAATAGACGGAGATATTTCAATGGGTGATTTCTTGTAAAAAAAAAAGAGAAAAAGTTTCTATAAACATGGGTCCGGAAAGATACATAAGAGATACATAAAGAAACTACATTCACAATTTTTTTGATGGTCCATTATCATCTCACATCCTTATCATCATTATTCAGTTGTAACTGGATATTCTATCATCTTCATTATCATCATCATCATTAAAAACAAATACGGCAAAGCAAGTTTTCTTGCTAAATTCTCTACTTTAACCCAATTTTTTTTACCATTTTCTAAGCTGAAACGTAAAGTTTCCCAAAAAGTCATAAATCTAACAAGTTACTAGTCATTTTTACTCGGCTTACTTTCGCGTAGTAAAAATACGTTGCCCGCATTTCACGTAGACTGTGGAAAAGCCGACGTACATATTTCGTGCGACTTTCTCACCTCGTAAACAAGGTTCCCCTCGGGAAAACTAATTTTTAAACCGAGACTTTTTACATGTCGAACGGAAATCCAATATTTCCCGGTGCTGTTTACGATTTTCTTATGCCGCCGTGAAAACCCGTCGGAAAAAGGCTAATTGCAACGGAATATTCCGGGGGTTAAAATATTGACTCGGATCGCTTTTTTGGTACGCGTTTTGCATCGGTTTTATACAAAAACCCTCTCAAACAGGTAGCACTGCAGTTAGTTTTGAAAATAAATTGTTGTAAAAAAACCACCCGGAAAGGTGCAAAGAGGGAGCTTTTTATCGCTTTTCTCGTTTAAATCAAAATTAAGGGCGACAAAAAATCAAGTCTCACTTAATAACTTAATTGAATGAAAGGTATATAAATACGTAATATATTAAAGTATTAAAAAAAATTGCATAATATTCTTGAAAGATTTTTATGCATAACTTAATTGGACCCGATTCCCATTTTCACACAAATTGTATTTAGTTAAACATATAGGGCAGTTTATGTAATTATTTAATTAAATAGCTCTAATAGGCTAATCATGCATATAAATAGAGACTTACTAAATGTTAATTTTTTATGTATATATTTTTAAATTAGATAAACGTTTAGAAATTAGATACTTTCGAAATAAAAGCAACGTGTCGGTAAAAAACGGCGATTTTCGACCTCGTTTTTGAGCCCTGAAATGGGTATTAAAAATGCCAGATCTCAACTAATATAAAAGTTACGACCTTGCGGATGGTCTCGTTGGATTCAGAATGACAAAACTAAGAGAAAACCGTTGAAATTTTCCCAATAGGACCCATAGAAGCCGAGATATCGACCTCCAAAGCTTGGGATTTTTCGTTTTTCGAATATCGAATTTTTTCACCAAAAATTTTTTTTTTCATATACCCGAAAAATGAAAAAACCCAAACTTTGAAGGCCTATATCTTGGCTTCTATGGGAGCTATCGGGAAAATTCCAACGGTTTTGTCTTAGTCTCGTCCTTCTGAATCCAACGAGACCATCCGCAAGGTCGTAGCTTCCATATTAGCTGAGATCTCGCATTTTTGTGGCCCATTTTTGGGCTCAAAAACGGGGTCGAAAATTGACTTTTTTCCGAATTTTCAAAGAGCTATAATTCCACTTGTTCTGGTCGAATTCCGTTATAACCCGGTGTTTTCGTAATGTAGGTGATGGGAATAAGCCGCTGATACGGATTTCTATAGCTATTTTTGGGTTTAAAGAAAATCGATTTTTCGCATTTTCAAAGTGCTATAATTCCCTTAGTTTTTATCGAAACTCATTATAACCCGGTGTTTTCGTGTTGTAGGTGATGGGAACAAGCCACTGGTATAGTTAATTCAAATTCGAAAAAAATCAATTTTTGGTGAAAAATTCGATACGGGGGGGTATACCCGAAAAATGAAAAAACCCAAACTTTGAAGGCCTATATCTTGGCTTCTATGGGAGCTATCGGGAAAATTCCAACGGTTTTGTCTTAGTTTCGTCCTTCTGAATCCAACGAGACCATCCACAAGGTCGTAGCTCCCATATTAGCTGAGATCTCGCATTTCTGTGGCCCATTTTTGGGCTCAAAAACGGGGTCGAAAATTGACTTTTTTCCGAATTTTCAAAGAGCTATAATTCCACTTGTTCTGGTCGAATTCCGTTATAACCCGGTGTTTTCGTAATGTAGGTGATGGGAATAAGCCGCTGATACGGATTTCTATAGCTATTTTTGGGTTTAAAGAAAATCGATTTTTCGCATTTTCAAAGTGCTATAATTCCCTTAGTTTTTATCGAAACTCATTATAACCCGGTGTTTTCGTGTTGTAGGTGATGGGAACAAGCCACTGGTATAGTTAATTCAAATTCGAAAAAAATCAATTTTTGGTGAAAAATTCGATACGGGGGGGTATACCCGAAAAATGAAAAAACCCAAACTTTGAAGGCCTATATCTTGGCTTCTATGGGAGCTATCGGGAAAATTCCAACGGTTTTGTCTTAGTTTCGTCCTTCTGAATCCAACGAGACCATCCACAAGGTCGTAGCTCCCATATTAGCTGAGATCTCGCATTTCTGTGGCCCATTTTTGGGCTCAAAAACGGGGTCGAAAATTGACTTTTTTCCGAATTTTCAAAGAGCTATAATTCCACTTGTTCTGGTCGAATTCCGTTATAACCCGGTGTTTTCGTAATGTAGGTGATGGGAATAAGCCGCTGATACGGGTTTCTATAGCTGTTTTTGGGTTTAAAGAAAATCGATTTTTCGCATTTTCAAAGTGCTATAATTCCCTTAGTTTTTATCGAAACTCATTATAACCCGGTGTTTTCGTGTTGTAGGTGATGGGAACAAGCCACTGGCATAGTTAATTCAAATTCGAAAAAAATCAATTTTTGGTGAAAAATTCGATACGGGGGGGTATACCCGAAAAATGAAAAAACCCAAACTTTGAAGGCCTATATCTTGGCTTCTATGGGAGCTATCGGGAAAATTCCAACGGTTTTGTCTTAGTTTCGTCCTTCTGAATCCAACGAGACCATCCGCAAGGTCGTAGCTTCCATATTAGCTGAGATCTCGCATTTTTGTGGCCCATTTTTGGGCTCAAAAACGGGGTCGAAAATTGACTTTTTTCCGAATTTTCAAAGAGCTATAATTCCACTTGTTCTGGTCGAATTCCGTTATAACCCGGTGTTTTCGTAATGTAGGTGATGGGAATAAGCCGCTGATACGGATTTCTATAGCTATTTTTGGGTTTAAAGAAAATCGATTTTTCGCATTTTCAAAGTGCTATAATTCCCTTAGTTTTTATCGAAACTCATTATAACCCGGTGTTTTCGTGTTGTAGGTGATGGGAACAAGCCACTGGTATAGTTAATTCAAATTCGAAAAAAATCAATTTTTGGTGAAAAATTCGATACGGGGGGGTATACCCGAAAAATGAAAAAACCCAAACTTTGAAGGCCTATATCTTGGCTTCTATGGGAGCTATCGGGAAAATTCCAACGGTTTTATCTTAGTTTCGTCCTTCTGAATCCAACGAGACCATCCGCAAGGTCGTAGCTTCCATATTAGCTGAGATCTCGCATTTTTGTGGCCCATTTTTGGGCTCAAAAACGGGGTCGAAAATTGACTTTTTTCCGAATTTTCAAAGAGCTATAATTCCACTTGTTCTGGTCGAATTCCGTTATAACCCGGTGTTTTCGTAATGTAGGTGATGGGAATAAGCCGCTGATACGGATTTCTATAGCTATTTTTGGGTTTAAAGAAAATCGATTTTTCGCATTTTCAAAGTGCTATAATTCCCTTAGTTTTTATCGAAACTCATTATAACCCGGTGTTTTCGTGTTGTAGGTGATGGGAACAAGCCACTGGTATAGTTAATTCAAATTCGAAAAAAATCAATTTTTGGTGAAAAATTCGATACGGGGGGGTATACCCGAAAAATGAAAAAACCCAAACTTTGAAGGCCTATATCTTGGCTTCTATGGGAGCTATCGGGAAAATTCCAACGGTTTTGTCTTAGTTTCGTCCTTCTGAATCCAACGAGACCATCCGCAAGGTCGTAGCTTCCATATTAGCTGAGATCTCGCATTTTTGTGGCCCATTTTTGGGCTCAAAAACGGGGTAAAAAATTGACTTTTTTCCCAATTTTCAAAGAGCTATAATTCCACTTGTTCTGGTCGAATTCTGTTATATCCCGGTGTTTTCGTAATGTAGGTGATGGAAATAAGCCGCTGATACGGGTTTCTATAGCTATTTATGGGTTTAAAGAAAATCGATTTTTCGCATTTTCAAAGTGCTATAATTCCCTTAGTTTTTATCGAAACTCATTATAACCCGGTGTTTTCGTGTTGTAGGTGATGGGAACAAGCCACTGGTATAGTTAATTCAAATTCGAAAAAAATCAATTTTTGGTGAAAAATTCGATACGGGGGGGTATACCCGAAAAATGAAAAAACCCAAACTTTGAAGGCCTATATCTTGGCTTCTATGGGAGCTATCGGGAAAATTCCAACGGTTTTGTCTTAGTTTCGTCCTTCTGAATCCAACGAGACCATCCGCAAGGTCGTAGCTTCCATATTAGCTGAGATCTCGCATTTTTGTGGCCCATTTTTGGGCTCAAAAACGGGGTCGAAAATTGACTTTTTTCCGAATTTTCAAAGAGCTATAATTCCACTTGTTCTGGTCGAATTCCGTTATAACCCGGTGTTTTCGTAATGTAGGTGATGGGAATAAGCCGCTGATACGGATTTCTATAGCTATTTTTGGGTTTAAAGAAAATCGATTTTTCGCATTTTCAAAGTGCTATAATTCCCTTAGTTTTTATCGAAACTCATTATAACCCGGTGTTTTCGTGTTGTAGGTGATGGGAACAAGCCACTGGTATAGTTAATTCAAATTCGAAAAAAATCAATTTTTGGTGAAAAATTCGATACGGGGGGGGTATACCCGAAAAATGAAAAAACCCAAACTTTGAAGGCCTATATCTTGGCTTCTATGGGAGCTATCGGGAAAATTCCAACGGTTTTATCTTAGTTTCGTCCTTCTGAATCCAACGAGACCATCCGCAAGGTCGTAGCTTCCATATTAGCTGAGATCTCGCATTTTTGTAGCCCATTTTTGGGCTCAAAAACGGGGTCGAAAATTGACTTTTTTCCGAATTTTCAAAGAGCTATAATTCCACTTGTTCTGGTCGAATTCCGTTATAACCCGGTGTTTTCGTAATGTAGGTGATGGGAATAAGCCGCTGATACGGGTTTCTATAGCTATTTTTGGGTTTAAAGAAAATCGATTTTTCGCATTTTCAAAGTGCTATAATTCCCTTAGTTTTTATCGAAACTCATTATAACCCGGTGTTTTCGTGTTGTAGGTGATGGGAACAAGCCACTGGTATAGTTAATTCAAATTCGAAAAAAATCAATTTTTGGTGAAAAATTCGATACGGGGGGTATACCCGAAAAATGAAAAAACCCAAACTTTGAAGGCCTATATCTTGGCTTCTATGGGAGCTATCGGGAAAATTCCAACGGTTTTGTCTTAGTTTCGTCCTTCTGAATCCAACAAGACCATCCGCAAGGTCGTAGCTTCCATATTAGCTGAGATCTCGCATTTTTGTGGCCCATTTTTGGGCTCAAAAACGGGGTAAAAAATTGACTTTTTTCCCAATTTTCAAAGAGCTATAATTCCACTTGTTCTGGTCGAATTCTGTTATATCCCGGTGTTTTCGTAATGTAGGTGATGGAAATAAGCCGCTGATACGGGTTTCTATAGCTATTTTTAAGTTTAAAGAAAATCGATTTTTCGCATTTTCAAAGTGCTATAATTCCCTTAGTTTTTATCGAAACTCATTATAACCCGGTGTTTTCGTGTTGTAGGTGATGGGAACAAGCCACTGGTATAGTTAATTCAAATTCGAAAAAAATCAATTTTTGGTGAAAAATTCGATACGGGGGGGTATACCCGAAAAATGAAAAAACCCAAACTTTGAAGGCCTATATCTTGGCATCTATGGAAGCTATCGGGAAAATTCCAACGGTTTTGTCTTAGTTTCGTCCTTCTGAATCCAACGAGACCATCCACAAGGTCGTAGCTTCCATATTAGCTGAGATCTCGCATTTTTGTAGCCCATTTTTGGGCTCAAAAACGGGGTCGAAAATTGACTTTTTTCCGAATTTTCAAAGAGCTATAATTCCACTTGTTCTGGTCGAATTCCGTTATAACCCGGTGTTTTCGTAATGTAGGTGATGGGAATAAGCCGCTGATATGGGTTTCTATAGCTATTTTTGGGTTTAAAGAAAATCGATTTTTCGCATTTTCAAAGTGCTATAATTCCCTTAGTTTTTATCGAAACTCATTATAACCCGGTGTTTTCGTGTTGTAGGTGATGGGAACAAGCCACTGGTATAGTTAATTCAAATTCGAAAAAAATCAATTTTTGGTGAAAAATTCGATACGGGGGGGTATACCCGAAAAATGAAAAAACCCAAACTTTGAAGGCCTATATCTTGGCTTCTATGGGAGCTATCGGGAAAATTCCAACGGTTTTGTCTTAGTTTCGTCCTTCTGAATCCAACGAGACCATCCACAAGGTCGTAGCTTCCATATTAGCTGAGATCTCGCATTTTTGTAGCCCATTTTTGGGCTCAAAAACGGGGTCGAAAATTGACTTTTTTCCGAATTTTCAAAGAGCTATAATTCCACTTGTTCTGGTCGAATTCTGTTATAACCCGGTGTTTTCGTAATGTAGGTGATGGGAATAAGCCGCTGATACGGGTTTCTATAGCTATTTTTAAGTTTAAAGAAAATCGATTTTTCGCATTTTCAAAGTGCTATAATTCCCTTAGTTTTTATCGAAACTCATTATAACCCGGTGTTTTCGTGTTGTAGGTGATGGGAACAAGCCACTGGTATAGTTAATTCAAATTCGAAAAAAATCAATTTTTGGTGAAAAATTCGATACGGGGGGGTATACCCGAAAAATGAAAAAACCCAAACTTTGAAGGCCTATATCTTGGCTTCTATGGGAGCTATCGGGAAAATTCCAACGGTTTTGTCTTAGTTTCGTCCTTCTGAATCCAACGAGACCATCCGCAAGGTCGTAGCTTCCATATTAGCTGAGATCTCGCATTTTTGTAGCCCATTTTTGGGCTCAAAAACGGGGTCGAAAATTGACTTTTTTCCGAATTTTCAAAGAGCTATAATTCCACTTGTTCTGGTCGAATTCCGTTATAACCCGGTGTTTTCGTAATGTAGGTGATGGGAATAAGCCGCTGATATGGGTTTCTATAGCTATTTTTGGGTTTAAAGAAAATCGATTTTTCGCATTTTCAAAGTGCTATAATTCCCTTAGTTTTTATCTAAACTCATTATAACCCGGTGTTTTCGTGTTGTAGGTGATGGGAACAAGCCACTGGTATAGTTAATTCAAATTCGAAAAAAATCAATTTTTGGTGAAAAATTCGATACGGGGGGGTATACCCGAAAAATGAAAAAACCCAAACTTTGAAGGCCTATATCTTGGCATCTATGGGAGCTATCGGGAAAATTCCAACGGTTTTGTCTTAGTTTCGTCCTTCTGAATCCAACGAGACCATCCGCAAGGTCGTAGCTTCCATATTAGCTGAGATCTCGCATTTTTGTAGCCCATTTTTGGGCTCAAAAACGGGGTCGAAAATTGACTTTTTTCCGAATTTTCAAAGAGCTATAATTCCACTTGTTCTGGTCGAATTCCGTTATAACCCGGTGTTTTCGTAATGTAGGTGATGGGAATAAGCCGCTGATATGGGTTTCTATAGCTATTTTTGGGTTTAAAGAAAATCGATTTTTCGCATTTTCAAAGTGCTATAATTCCCTTAGTTTTTATCGAAACTCATTATAACCCGGTGTTTTCGTGTTGTAGGTGATGGGAACAAGCCACTGGTATAGTTAATTCAAATTCGAAAAAAATCAATTTTTGGTGAAAAATTCGATACGGGGGGGTATACCCGAAAAATGAAAAAACCCAAACTTTGAAGGCCTATATCTTGGCTTCTATGGGAGCTATCGGGAAAATTCCAACGGTTTTGTCTTAGTTTCGTCCTTCTGAATTCAACGAGACCATCCACAAGGTCGTAGCTCCCATATTAGCTGAGATCTCGCATTTCTGTGGCCCATTTTTGGGCTCAAAAACGGGGTCGAAAATTGACTTTTTTCCGAATTTTCAAAGAGCTATAATTCCATTTGTTCTGGTCGAATTCTGTTATAACCCGGTGTTTTCGTAATGTAGGTGATGGGAATAAGCCGCTGATACGGGTTTCTATAGCTATTTTTGGGTTTAAAGAAAATCGATTTTTCGCATTTTCAAAGTGCTATAATTCCCTTAGTTTTTATCGAAACTCATTATAACCCGGTGTTTTCGTGTTGTAGGTGATGGGAACAAGCCACTGGTATAGTTAATTCAAATTCGAAAAAAATCAATTTTTGGTGAAAAATTCGATACGGGGGGGTATACCCGAAAAATGAAAAAACCCAAACTTTGAAGTCCTATATCTTGGCTTCTCTGGGAGCTATCGGAAAAATTCCAACGGTTTTGTCTTAGTTTCGTCCTTCTGAATCCAACGAGACCATCCGCAAGGTCGTAGCTTTTACGATAGCCGAGATATGGCATTTTTGATACCCATTTTTGGCCTCAAAAACGAGGTCGAAAAAATACTCGATTTCTTAGTTCTGCTCGGATTCCCTTATAACCCGGTATTTTCGAAATCTAGTTGATGAGATCGAAAAATCCTGCGGTATATAAATTTTAAAATCGGCATTTCAAATTAGACATGGCATATGCACTTTTATTGTATTTTAAGAATTTCGGGAATTATTATTTTAAATTCTGCAATAAAAGACAATTTTTATTTTTTTTCCAGGTATATGAAGTAATATCAAATTTCTTCTGGATCAAACTTTTGGGTTATGTGAATAAGATCCTTTCTGGCATAACACTGAATTCTACTTTAAGTTTCTTATAGAACGAACTCCTTATGAACTAATGATGATCCTATGCCCTGTTTATTTATTTTCATGAGTTTTTTAATAAAAAAATTACCCACACGTTGGGCGCCAATTTTTCTATATTCTGATTGCTGCTACTTTTTGTATTTTAGATGTGAAACTAAAAAGGAAAATTGCGCTAAAAGCTCACCAATCATTTTCAAGCCGTGAAACCCAATTCGTTTCTACAAAAGACTATTAAAAATGTAAACCAAACCAGTTACCAAAATTGCGAACGCAGCATATGTCGTTTAATTGTAGACCCCATTTCTCATGTTAAAAATTCATATTTAACATATTAAAGGGTTGAGTTTCCTTAGAGATAAACCCCCGAAGATGGTGCGGTATAAAGGAGCGAAACAATAAAGTCAGTGAACCGCAAGTAAGCGAGGAAGGTTAGAAAATCAATTTTTCGAAAGAGGCTCGTCGCTGCGTAACAAGTATGTCATCGAAACTGCTAGACAATGCTGGTGGCCTTAAGGGTAGTTTCATCTTTTTGCGACATAAGAACGCGTTTTACAAGAGCTTTTGCGAGAAACCTTTCAATATGTCCGTCGCCCTTCGTGTAGCCGCTTTTGTCAGTTTTTTTGTTGCGAGAGCTGTACCCCCTCTCGAACATTTATGAGTAGCTTTTCGTCACGTTTTTCCTATGTATAAGTTATAAGACTCGTGAAAATCACGTCGTGTGTAAAATGCTTTAGGACTTTTACGATATGAGATAAGAGCTGATTTCTTCAGACATGTTTTTTGCCGCGTACGTTGTTTTGAATACGAGAGTGCAAAAGCCATGAATATATATTTTCTTTTTTTTTTTTTTGGTTGGTTGGTTGATTTTTTGTATAGAGTGTTTTGTTGTCAATATTGAAAAAATCTCGTTACTGTCAAAGGCTTTACAAAAATCTAATTATAAATAAAAAAGTCATTTTATATTTTTAATTAAATGGGGCATAGAGAACAAATCAAACGTTCCAGGTAATTTTTTAATGAAATTCAATTAAAGCCTCTCCCTTACTGGAAGAATGAACTTTTCCGAATTGCATACAAAGTTTAAAGACTCACAAAATTAAATTTGCCGTCCACTCGACAATTAATTGGTTTTCTATGTGTTTTTATCGATACTCCGAATGTTGAGCTTATACCTACAAGATTTAAAGCTAATAAGTTTTGGAATTTTAATTGTTTTTCTAATTTGTAAAATTAATCGTTTAATTTAATTTTTTTGTCATTGTTAATAATTGCATAATTTCCCTGTTAAATAAACCGAATACAATAAAGTCAAAAGGAATAGACACTATACATGCACAGCTAGTCAGTTGTATTGTAGGTGCTCAACATATGCTGCGTTCTCAGTTTTAATTTAATGATTCTTCATTTAGAATTGAATTTGGATTTGATGCTACTTCAAATGCCTGGAAAAAAATTGTTTTTATTTGCAGAATTTAAAATAATAATTCCCGAAATTCTTCAAATACAATAAAAGTGTATAATGCCATGTCCAATTTTAAATTTCATATACAAAGAAGATTTGCGCCCAACATGTGGGACATTTAATTGGTTTTCTATGTGTTTTTGTCAATACTCCCGAATATTGAGCTTTTACCTATAAGATTTAAAACTAATAAGTGCTGGAATTTTAATTGTTTTGCTAATTTGATATTCTCTGCAGCAATTAATCGTTTACTTTAATTTTCTGTCATTGTTAATAATTGCATAATTTTCCTGTTAAATAAACCGAATACGATAAAGTCAAAAGGAATAGACACTATTCATGCACAGCTACTCAGTTGTGTTGTAAGTGCTCAACATGTGCTGCGTTCTCAGTATTAATTTAATGATTCTTCATTTAGAATTGAATTTGGATTTGATGCTACTTTAAATGCCTGGAAAAAAATTGTTTTTTATTGCAGAATTTAAAATAATAATTCCCGAAATTCTTCAAATACAATAAAAGTGCATAATGCCATGTCCGATTTGAAATGCCAGATTTTAAATTTCATATATAAAGAAAGTTGGCGCCCAACATGTGGGAAATTTTTTTTTAATATTTTTTGCAGTATTTGGAAGTTTTACTACTTTTTAGTTCTAAAAGTTGCTCCAAAAGCTCAATCCAGAAGAAGTTTGATGCTACTGCAAATGCCTGGAATAAAATTTAAATTTGTCTTTTATTGTAGAATTTAAAATAATAAATCCCGAAATTCTTAAATACAATAAAAGTGTATAATCCCATGTCCAATTTAAAATGCCAGATTATAGAAGTTGGCGCCCAACATGTGGGTAATTTTTTTGTTTTACAACTTTTACAGTGTTTGGAAGTTTTACAAATTGAATAATTATTGCTGTACCATCTTCAAACAAGTGACTCTTCCCTTTTGACTTTTTAGTGAAAAAAATGATAAAAAATAATAAAGAAGGCATATGATTTCAGTGTTAGAAATCTTATTTAAATGACTTCAAAACTTTGGTCCAGAAGAAATTTGATATTACTTCAAATGCCTGGAATGAAATTAAAATTTATCTTTTATTGCAGAATTTAAAATAATAATTTTCAAAATTCTTAAAATACAATTAAAGTGTTTTTTGAGAATTTCGGGAAAATTCTTAATATAAAAAATGTCATATATAAAGAAAGTTGGTGCCCAACATGTGGGTTTTTCTTTTTGTATACCTTTTACAAGTCCTACTACTTTTTAGTTCTTTAACCCATTTGGACCTTTTAAAAGAACGAACAACATTGTTTACGTTTTTGATAGGTAGGCGCGTTTTAGCTTCTAATACATAGGTGGCAGTAGTAGTACTCAAAACAGAACACCTGTTTATCCATTATTGCACGTTTTGAGGTTATATTTTGTGTATTTTGTCAGTTGCAGCAAAATTGAAATTATACGTACTACGTCTACATTGATCAACCTAAGCCAATAAAAGATTACAACGAAAATATGGGGGGTGTCGAAAATATTGGGCAATACCGCATATCAATAAGAGGGAAAAAATGGTATTTTCCATTGATTAGTCAGTGTATTGACATGACCACTCAGAATGCATGGTATTTGCACAGATTTGATGGGGGCAAACTCGATCAATTAGCATTTAGAACAGCCGTAGCCGTTGAACTATTAGAAAGACACAAGGTCTTGAATAGACGTGGGGCCTCAAGAAGATTAGGGAGTTACAAAGAACATTCTGGATATGATCGAATTGATCATCTACCAAACCAACCAAAGAGAGTGTGGAGTTTGCCGCAAGAAGGCTAATTTTCAATGTGAAAAATGCGATATTGGACTGCACCCCAAGGACTGTTCCCATCAATTTTACACTATTTGTAATAATATTGTTTAAGTCAATAAATTTTTTTTTCAACGTTGTTTTACTCTTTTAGACATGTATATACCTACGGTCCTTTTAAAAGGACCCCCTTTATTTAAGAAACTGTTATTTGATTTTTTTTTTAAACATTTTGCCTTAGCTATTTGCACCATTGTAAACTCACATAATGGGTTTTAACGTGATTTTTCAGAAAAAAATAATTCAGGGTTATATGGGTTAAGTTGCTATAAAAGCTCAATCCCGAAGAAGTTTGATGCTACCTCAAATAATGCTTGGAATAAAATTAAAATTTGTCTTTAATTGCAGAATTTAAAATAAAAATGCCTCAAATTCTTAGGATCTAATAAAAATTCATTCTAAAAGTCCAATGGTATTAATAGGAAAATTTTTAAATTTAATTACAAATATTACCTACCGTGGAAATCTATATGGAAAAATGCGAAATGCCATGTTTTGTCTTCGACTTCTTAATTAGCAAAGAAAAATTTGCGCCCAACGTGTGGGTAAATTTATTTGTTTTTTGGAAGTTTTACATTTTACTCAATTAGTTGTTTCGCTCCTTTATGCCTCACCATCTTCCGGGTATATATCTAAGGGAACTCATTCCTTTAATATGTTAAATATGAATTTTTAACATGATAATTGGGGTCTACAATTATCAGTGTGACCAATAGTCTGACTTGCTTGATTTTTAGAACTGTTGACCTTTAAGTTAAGTTATATAAATTTTATGTTAAAAATATTTTGGCAGCTGTAACTTTTCAAGCATCCACATTTTGTTTGTCTATATAGTTATTTAGTACATTATACCAATTAATATTAAGCGGGTGGTAATAAAATAAATGAGTCAAACACGCATATTTATTTATAATATTGGTTATGATCTACGTTACATAACAGTAATAGGTAATTTTAAACACCATAGCTGCTAATATTTATTTTTAAATTAGGTTACCGCAGATTACAGTTTTCTCTCCATCATGACCTCAACTGCCTGTAAAATATTATTAATTTAAAAAAATTAAGTACTTGAAAAAACTCATCTTTTACAGACAGCTCATTGATTTTATCCTGCATTTTTTCTTCTGGTTCTTCCTCTTTTTTAAACACATGAAAGATACTAATGAACTTTTTATAGGCAGTTGAGTTACTAGGGACCTCGGCTCTTCTTGTATGTTTCCTTCAGGATCTCAACCGCTTGGAAGAAATTATTGATGTTTCTTTTACAGACGGTTTATTAATTTTATCTTGCATATTTTCTCTTGTTTTTTCGCTAACAATTTTTTAACAAACAGTTAAGTTATTACGGACCCTTAACCTTTTAAGGTTAAATGTGAATTTACAATGGACTTTACAATTACTCGGCATATGCTGCGTTCTCAGTTTTGGTAAGTGACCATCCTTAAAATTTTTAATCTCCTGTAAAATCGAATTGGGTTTCACGGCTTGAAAGTGCTTGTTGAGCTTTTAAGGTGTTTTTCCTTTTTAGTTTCATAAAAAAAAAAAAAAGTAGCAGCAATTTGTGACTGCAGGACGTGTTGTGTCTTATAGCTACGCCACTGGTCATGCTTTAATAGGATATGAATGAATGAACGTATATCATTCAAAGCCACTTTAAATACACTGAAAAAAAAGAGGGAAGGTTAATAATAAGTAAAGAAGAGAAGGAAGGACATTTAAAATTGAAACAAAATATGATATGCCAATCAAAGCTCTGTTAAAATTAAATTATTACCTAAGATGTTTTGCTCCTTATTGTGGTAAAATGTGTAGAATACAAAAAAAATGTACGTATTAAATTAAAGGGTTTTCAATATTTCACACCTTATATGGACAAAATTCTTTTTTATATTCTGGGAATAATATATAAACATAATTAAAGAACCTGGGGATGAGCCCTCGTGATTCGGAACGTTGTTAAAGATATATTTGCACGCTAACAAAAAGTTTGATAACTTTCAATAAGCAACAAATTATTTTAATTTTTTTACTGTTTTAGGGGTTATTTATCTCGACAATGATTTTCAAGTTTTCGGATTTTATTTGCTAAATTATCTGTTTTTAATAAGAAATTGATAAAATATGAATTTAATTAATTGAAAGCTTTAGGTGGAATATTAAGAAAAGTTTTTAAATTTTATACAGTAAAATAGATATCTCAGCAGTGATTTATTTTTATCTAAAATTATTTGCTTAAACATTTTTTTTTAATTCCAAATTTTAACTGAAAATAATCTAAATATGAAATAAATTAATGAAAAAGATCTGATCAAAAAATTATAAATGAATTTATATAAGGAACAGTAAGAAGAAGATGAAAATATACTACATATAAGAATATACGATAGGAGATAAGTTGGCGCCCAATGTGTGGGTAAATTTTTTTTATATGGTTTTCAGTATTAAGGCAGGTTAAATGGGGCATAGAGGACAAATCAAACGTTCCAGGTAATTTTTTAACGAAATTCAATTAAAGCCTCTCCCTTACTGGAAGAATGAACTTTTCCGAATTGCATACAAAGTTTAAAGACTCACAAAATTAAATTTGCCGGCCACTCGACAATTAATTGGTTTTCTATGTGTTTTTGTCCGAATGTTGAGCTTTTACCTACAATATTTAAAACTAATAAGTTCTGGAATTTTAATTGTTTTTCTAATTTGTAAAATTAATCGTTTAATTTAATTTTTTTGTCATTGTTAATAATTGCATAATTTCCCTGTTAAATAAACCGAATACAATAAAGTCAAAAGGAATAGACACTATACATGCACAGCTAGTCAGTTGTATTGTAGGTGCTCAACGTATGCTGCGTTCTCAGTTTTAATTTAATGATTCTTCATTTAGAATTGAATTTGGATTTAATGCTACTATAAATGCCTGGAAAAAAATTGCCTTTTATTGCAGAATTTAAAATAATAATTCCCGAAATTCTTCAAATACAATAAAAGTGTATAATGCCATGTCCGATTTGAAATACCAGATTTTAAATTTCATATATAAAGAAAGTTGGCGCCCAACATGTGGGAATTTTTTTTTTTAATATTTTTTGCAGTATTTGGAAGTTTTACTACTTTTTAGTTCTAAAAGTTGCTCCAAAAGCTCAATCCAGAAGAAGTTTGATGCTACTGCAAATGCCTGGAATAAAATTTAAATTTGTCTTTTATTGCAGAATTTAAAATAATAAATCCCGAAATTCTTAAAATACAATAAAAGTGTATAATGCCATGTCCAATTTTAAATTTCATATACAAAGAAGATTTGCGCCCAACATGTGGGACATTTAATTGGTTTTCTATGTGTTTTTGTCAATACTCCCGAATGTTGAGCTTTTACCTACAAGATTTAAAACTAATAAGTGCTGATGATCAAATTGAGCAATTTAATAAAATTATACTTATTTATTTAATTGACATATGGACAAAATAAGATTTTTGAAGCGATTATATAACCGAGAGCAACAGATCTACCTAAATGGAAGACTTATTATTAAAATTGATTAATATTGACAAAAATAAATAACGACAGAGACTAAGAAACAGAAAGAAAGAGCAAGGAAACATGCAGAATTGTTAACGTATTCAGTAGTATTAATGTGAACTTGTGGAAATATCTACAAAATTTGTTATTTAATAATGCTTTTAACTAAATATTTTTTTTTAATCACACATATAGACCCTCTAAGAAACTCTGTCCTTTTTTAATTATTGGAATTAATAAACCATTACGCAAAAGTGAGAATAAAGAAGTAACATCCAATTATATTGCAGTATTTTCTTTCACTGAGGTAACAGTCAAGTTGGTCGTCAAAAGTAAAAATTAAGAACGCAGCACATGTCGACCATTAACGACGTAAATGACTGAAGATGTTGCGCCTCGACGTCTATTGCTACTAAGTCTTATTTGACAAAGTCCTTAAGAGAAATCAGATTTTTATTATGCAAAAAATAAGTACAATAATACTTCTTCTAAATACAAATAGTATGTCTATTTTCTTCTTCTTTCTAACAACAGATCGTATAAGATAGTATGTTCCGAGTTGATAGGTAATATCCAACAAAATATATATAACTAATTACAAATTTGTCACAACAATATAGATTTCACTTGAAATAGTTTATCATATTACTTCTGCAAAAGATGACTCTTATTAAATACGAAAAAAAGCGTAAATCTGAAACAAACGTACCCTCAAAAGTAATATTTAAGACTTTCAGTATTAGACCCTTAAGTTCTTATTTCGGGCAAAGGGAATTGTATATTTCACAGTGCGAAAGAAAAAGGGTCTTTTGTCAAATTAATGCCCTTTAATTTTTTCGCTTAATTGAGAAAAAGAAGGTGCGCCATTCTTTTGGTTCCCTAAACATTCTTTTATAAGAGCGAACGGTTTTTTCGTAAATAATATAAATCAGCATCCTGTTTCTGTTCCGTTTCCAGCTATTGTTCCCTTACGGAAAGTAGGTTACGAGGACTAAACGGGAGCAGCATGTTGTGTTCAACTTTTGTTTTGCACTATTTGATCGTAAATTTTACGTAGGGGATGTTTACTCTGTTATATTTTATTAAATTTTACTCATTAGAAATTAACCCTTTATAAACTAACAACTTTATCCCCTATAAATTCAATATTTTAGGGGATGTACAGACTTTATTCATATTTAATATACTTACAAAGTTTCTGGTGCATAATAAACCTTTGCAGTTATAAAAATCACTTTGGAAAATGACGTAAATATTCAACGAAGGATTAATGGGTACGAGGAGGAATAATTCATCAGAAAAGCGTTGCAAAGTTCGTATATACCACGAATATTAAGGCTGCGCTGGTGTTAAGCGGATTTATTTAAGGAGGATTTAAATAAAAATTAAAAAAAAAACGCTTTTTAGCTTAATGAAAAAGATGTATCGGGTAGATCAGCCTAGTAAAACATTGTGATTAATTCAGAAACTAAGTTGTAACTTGATAAAGCCAGTAAGTAGAAAGTGGGTCTCAGAGCGATGGTTTAATAAACGTTTATTTTTGGTTTACACAAAATTTTTTTCACGTAGAACTAATTTTCTTAATATGCATTTTTTTTCAAGAATTATTTGCTGTAAAAATCTGTTTTTCGTTAACCCTACCCTTACCCCCCCACCCACCCCACACCACTTACCAGTAAGAAATTCTTTTCAAAAATAATTGTTTTCCAAAATAATACGTATGAGTAGCACTCGTTAATATCTAATATTTTAGTTATACAGAGTTCGTTTATTTGATATAATTGAATATATATATATTATTAAATATTTAATACAAAAACAGTGGTATTAGGATGGATGTAATGGACCAAAAATGGTGATTTTTCTAAAGAATTTCTTACTGGTAAGTTGTGTGGGGTGGGTGGGGGGGTAAGGGTAGGGTTAATGAAAAACGTGTTTTTGCAACAAATAATTGCCTAAGAAAAAATGCCTATAACAAAATTATAAGTGATAAAAAATCTATAGTTTTTCTATCTATACTTTTTTCAAATATACATTATTATTACGCTGAAATAAACGGTTCTGAAATTGAATTAACAATACACTCCAAAGGAACATACTCTATTTAAGCGTCGCGAGTGGCGCGCCCTCACGGCGCAACATCTTCAGTCATTTACGTCGTTAATGGTCGACATACGCTGCGTTCTCAATTTTATCGAACTTCACACACATTTTTCCATAAACTTCTTCGATACCAGTCGATTTGCAAATGCAACTTGTCGTTTTCTACGTAAAATAATACTGCCAAAATCTTCATTAAAATCCATTTTAATTTTTAATTTTAAAAACGAATGCCCTTTTACACCTGATCCGCTTATTATGGTGGCAATTTAATTCGTTTTTCCTCCAATCCAACGTTGTCATGTTGATCCTTGTTTCTGTTTATTACATATATGCCAGGCAATCAGCATGGAAATAATAACTTTGACATATTCGAACAAAGATAGATTCAATACAATTTCAAATGTTTTTAAAAAATTGCAGAATGCAGGGAGTAATAAATCCATGGACATATATATGAAGGCCTTAAATCAACACACTATTTAATTTAAAATTGATTATAAAAAAAGCGATGTATCTTTAGCAATAAAGCACACAGTAAACCTTCCGTAGGTCTGAATGGCATTCCGTACATTGTTTGGGCACTTGCATTTTTTGCACATTTCTTTGACTGAAAATGCATTGCTAAATGAAATATAATTTCTCTAGTAAACGTTCTTTGACATTTCATACATTGTTTAAGCCCTTGCTTCTGTCTGTATCAACTAAGATCATTTTAAGAAGATTTCTTTTATGTGTATTTTTTACTTGTAGAGGCTTAGGCATCTAAATAATAATTAGTACATTTATATTTTTGGCTGATTTATTTGTGAATTCATGTTTATTGGCTTGTACTTTTATTTTTTGGTTATTGTGCTTTTTTAGAAATTTAGACCAAATATACAGGTCAATTTGTAATGATCCTAGCTTAATACGTTAGGCTCAGAGTTTTTGGTCGATTTCTCGTGATCCAGACATTCGAGGACCCTGAATTAAAGTTTATCAGGAAGATAATTTATTATGCTAAAATATTTCATTAATATGTTTAATCTCTAATCCTCATAACAAGCGAGATATTTGACACTGTAACTCAGAGGCTTCATTAAGATAGGTTAAAAGCCAAAAATCTTCCATAACTTTATTAATATTAGTTGTAGCTCAATCAATATATTATAAAAAATGGTTGTCTGATTCGTTGCCAATCAAAGGAGGTATAAAAAATGTTGCTAGGACTTTTTGTTCTTGAGTTATGGCTGCTTGATTTTCGACAGACGTCAATACTAGCCTAAAACGTTAGGCTCAGAGTCTTTGGTCGATTTCTCGTGACCCAGACATTCGAGGACCCTGAAATAAACTTTATCAGGAAGATAATTTGTCATACTAAAATATTTATTAAATATGTTTAATCTCTAAATGCCATATCAAGCGAGATATTTGACATTGAAACTCAGAGGCTTCATTAAGATAGGTTAAAAGCCAAAAATCTTCCATAACTTTATTAATATTAGTTGTAGCTCAATCAATACATTATAAAAAATGGTTCTCTGATTCGTTACCAATTCAAGGAGGTATAAAAAATGTTGATAGGACTTTTTGTTTTTCAGTTATGGCTGCTTGGTTTTCGACAGACGTCAATACTAGCCTAAAACGTTAGGCCCAGAGTTTTTGGTCGATTTCTCGTGACCCAGACATTCGAGGACCCTGAAATAGGCTTTATCAGGAAGATAATTTATTATCCTAAGATATTTATTTAATATATTTAATCTCTAAACCCCATATCAAGCGAGATATTTGAGATTGAAACTCAGAGGCTTCATTAAAATAGGATAAAAAGGAAAAATCTTTCATAACTTTATAAATATCAGTTGTAGCTAAATTAATATATTATGAAAAATGGTTGTCTGATTCATTGCCAATCCAAAGAAGCATAAAAAATTTTGATAGGAATTTTTGTTCTTGACTTATGGCTGCTTGATTTTTGACAGACGTCAATGCTAGCCTAAAACGTTAGGCTCAGAGTTTTTGGTCGATTTCTCGAGATTCAAACATTCGAGGACCCTGAAATAAACTTTATCAGGAAGATAATTTATCATACTAAAATATTCATTTAATATGTTTAATCTCTAAATGCCATATCAAGCGAGATATTTGACATTGAATCTCAGAGGCTTCATTAAGATAGGATAAAAGCCAAAAATCTTCCATAACTTTATTAATATGTTATATATTTATTTGGCAACCTTCCATATATTTAAAATTTTCTTTGTAAATAGGATTATTGTGTGTAGAAAGTTAGCAGAAGTCAAGAAATGTTCGATACTAGTAGACGTTTTAAAAGTGTTGCCAAAGAATTATGCAAATGCAGAAGTAGGCAACCTTATTATACCAAGTATCCTAGAGCATCTTTTTCTATTATCAAGGGAGACAGGGAACAAAAATATATATCTAAGGTAGCTTTGACTGGCATTCATTACATTATTTGGGCATATTAATTTGACTGATGAAGCATTGCTAAATGAAATATAATTTACCTAGTAAACGTTCCTGCTGGAAGAATGTTATTCGTGTTATCAGTGTCTTTGAAGCATTTAACTCTAAATTATGTTTAATTTTATTGGATTTTTCTATCTTTGTCATAATTTCGAAATTCATCTTATTTCCACGTAAAATGGCAAAGATGTATAGTTTTCAAAGAGATTAAATCTTAGGCCTCTCAAGATGAATTGATCTGAGACACATAACATCTGCCCAAAATTTATCTAATATTTAGGTGTTAAAAAAATACTGTAGAACTTAATGAAGCATATAATCAAGCAAATCTATTACATATTATAATAAGAACAAAAAAAAAGCGACCTACATAATTTCACACCGACCCAGTCAAACCGATTCGATAGAGAAAGCGGGCGTGTGATGTAAGGATGAAATTAAAACTAACCGCAAGCAAAAATATGCAATTCAAACAAAAAATCCTATTGCATTTGTTAAAACCGAGACAAAAAGCCTATTGTCTGGGCACCCATGTAGAAAATACACTGTAACAAAACCAAGCGATATAAATAGAAAAATTTGATTGATGATTGACACAGTACAATCTCGGCACTCAAGATGAGGGTTCTCCTTGGTGTCTGTCTGCTAGCAACAGCCGCTCTATCCGCAGTCCTTAAAGAAGATGACGCTAAAAAGGCAGCAACTAGTGCTGCCTTGGTGCAAGCGGCACCTAGCAACGATTCCCCCCTAGTGGTAGCTGCCGCATCTGATCTTGTGTCAGCAGCAACAGGTCACGGAGGTCATGGTCACAAACATTCAGAACATCACGAAGAGGGTGGAGGCAAGAAACACGAAGCCCACCATCACGCAGAACACGGTGAAAAGGGTGAAAAAGGTTACAAATCCGACCATCATCACGACAAAGGTCATCACGGGCATCACGGTAAGCATCACGAGGCACACCATCACGGTGAAAAGGGTGGACATCACAAACATCACCACGACGAAGGGGGTCATCACGGCGAACACCACGAAGCCGGTAAGCACCATAAGGAGGGTAAGTTCGGAGAGAAGAAGGGTCACAAAAAGGGACAGAAAACGAGCGGGTTCCACCATAAGTCGCACAAAGACGAGTACCATAAGGAGCATAAGTTTTATGATGACTATCATAAAGGGGGTCATCACAGTAAGCACGGGGAACACCACGGACACCATGGAGGTAAAGAGGGACATCACAAGAAGGGAGGCTCGCACAAGAGCGGACACCAAGCCGAGCATCATGGCAAAAAGGGCCATTCGGAGAAGGGACATCATGACGAACACCATAAGGGTCATAAGGGACATGGTGGACACGAGAGTCATCACTCCCATCACTCCGATTATGGAAAGAAGGGCGGACACGCTGGTGGAAAGGAGTATGGCTACGCCCATGGAAAGAAACATTAAGGAATTGACTTTTAGGACCAAAGAACTTATTGTTGTAGGTTATTTATTGATGGCTATTGGTAAAGCCAAACTGTTTTTTTAGGTTATTTGTTTTCGTTTGTTTGTTTGTGATTTGTTTTTAATTAAAAAAAAATAAAAATACTTAAACGGTTTTGTTATTTCATTCATAAGATTCGCGATATCTCAAGAACGAAAATAGTCAACAGGTTGAGTTTTTTAAGGATAAAAGACATTAGGACAATAAGTGTCTGAAAAACTTTTGGGTACCATCTAGGTATTGGAAGTATTTTTTTAAAGCCCCTGAAAGTTCGTGTTGGTCATATTTTGGGAACCGCTGAGGCTAAACTTAAAAAGCCCCTTTCAGCAAAACAAGGGTGAAAATATAACTTATATACAACCATAGAGGCGTAATGGATAATCAATGCAAGTTTTCAGACTCCAAAGTGTGCAGACGATGCAGTTTGTCCAAACAGTTGGATACAAAGCAACCAGTTGACTTATTAAAATTTTGAAATTTGAAGGAAACTCTTCCAGACAGTTGAGGTAATTTAAACAGTCTAATAGCTACTACCTGGAATGAAAAGTCGTTTGAAAGTTAAGTAATTTACTTCTTACTTATATTTTTAGATTCAGAAATATCGAGAAATTTAACGTTCAAAATGATACTTAAAGTGTTTGTTTTTTCGGCATTTTAATAATTTCTAAACTATTCCAGGCATTTTTGAAGGTTTTTACTCAAAGTGGACTTAAATTCACGAGAGCTAAAAATAAGATTTCAGGTTTAAGATTTAACAATTCATTCAGAGGCACTTTTGATGATAACTCAAGAAGTTATTGAAGGATTTTCATATTTCTTTTAGGGAATTATCGGTAGTTCTCTAGGGATAAATTTCCTGCTTATAGTTTTTTTTTAGGTTCACTCAGCTATAGCCGTTTTAGTTGCGCTATGTCTGATACTATTTCTATCCATTCAAATTTCATTTCTAGCCATGATAATTTAAAAATCATTTTAGGCATTTTAATAAGGTTTCTACTCAAAGTTGAGGAGATTTCCAAGGAACATTTTCATATACAAAAAATTTTTTTAGCTAAAGAACTTTTTGAGTTAATTCAGGACGAAATTATGAATGAAAAGCAGTTACGTTGCAGCATCTGATGTCAAAGGGAGATTTCTGAGGATGGATTTAAAGGTAGAAACGTGGTTTGAGGTTGGAGATTTGAGCAACTAGAGCCATTTCTGTTGAGTTTTTTTTATTTTAATTATTTCCCTTATTTGACATTCAAACTTAGAGGTTCAGTTAGAGTAGGATAAAAACTAAAAATCTTCCATAACTTTTTAAATATTAGTTGTAGCCCAATCAATATATTATGAAAAATGTTTGGCTGATTCATTTCCAACTCAAAGAGGTATAAAGAATTTTGATAGGACTTTTTGTTCTTGAGTTATGGCTGCTTGATTTTTGGCAGACGTCAATGCTAGCTTAAGACGTTAGGCTCAGAGTTTTTGGTTGATTTCTCGTGATCCAGACATTCGAGGATCCTGAAATAAACTTTATCGGAAACATAATTTGTTGCACTAAATTATTTATTAAATATGTTTAATCCCTAAACCACATAACAAGCGAGATATTTGACATTAAAACTCAGAGGCTCCATTAAGATAAGATAAAAGCCAAAAATCTTCCATAACTTTTTAAATATTAGTTGTAGCCCAATCAATATATTATGAAAAATGGTTGGCTAATTCATTTTCAACCCAAGGAGGTATAAAGAATTTTGATAGGACTTTTTGTTCTTGAGTTATGGCTGCTTGATTTTTGGCAGACGTCAATGCTAGCATAAGATGTTAGGCTCAGAGTTCTTGGTTAATTTCTCGTGATCCAGATATTCGAGGATCCTGAAATAAACTTTATCGGGAAGATAATTTGTTATACTAAAATATTTATTTAATATATTTAATCCCTAAACCACATATCAAGCGAGATATTTGACATTGAAACTCAGAGGCTTCATGAAGATAGGATAAAAGCCAAAAATCTTCCATAACTTTTTAAATATTAGTTATAGCCCAATCAGTATATTATAAAAAATGGTTGGCTGATTCATTGCCAATCCAAGGAGGTATAAAGAACTTTGATAGGACTTTTTGTTCTTGAGTTATGGCTGCTTGATTTTTGGTAGATGTCAATGCTAGCTTAAGACGTTAGGCTCAGAATTTTTGGTTGATTTCTCATGATTCAGACATTCGAGGATGCTGAAATAAACTTTATTGGGAAGATAATTTATTATACTAAATTATTTATCAAATATGTTAAAGTTTTTAACCCTATATTTAATAAGATATTTGACATTCAAACTCAGAGGCTCCATTAAAATAGGATAAAAGCCAAAAATCTGCCATAACTTTTTAAATATTAGTTGTAGCCCAATCAATATATTATGAAAAATGGTTGGCTGATTCATTGCCAACCCAAAGAGGTGTTAAAAACTTTGATAGGACTTTTTGTTCTGGAGTTATGGCTGCTTGATTTTTGGCAGACGTCAATGCTAGCTTAAGACGTTAGGCTCAGAGTTTTTGGTTGATTTCTCCTGATCCAGACATTCGAGGGTCTTGAAATAAACTTTATCGGGAAGATAATTTGTTATACTAAATTATTTATTGAACATATTTAATCCCTAAACCACATATCAAGTGAGATATTTGACATTGAAACTCAGAGGCTCCATTAAGATAGGATAAAAGCCAAAAATCTGCCATAACTTTTTAAATATTAGCTGTAGCCCAATCAATATATTATGAAAAATAGTTGGCTGATTCATTGCCAACCCAAGGAGGTACAAAGAATTTTGATAGGACTTTTAGTTCTTGAGTTATAGCTCCTGGATTTTTGGTAGACGTCAATGCTAGCTTAAGACGTTAGGGTCAGAGTTTTTGGTTGATTTCTCGTGATCCAGACATTCCAGAATCCTGAAATAAACTTTATCGGGAAGATAATTTGTTATACTAAATTATTTATTAAACATGTTTGATCCCTAAACCACATATCAAGAGATATTTGACATTCAAACTCAGAGGCTCCATTAAAAAAGGATAATAGCCATAGTCGTATTAATATTAATTTTACTCGTAGGAAGATTTATAAAAAATAAGTAAACTATGCTTTTAAGGGTTTTGCTGCAATTATTCAATTCATGTATGAACAAAACTTTTTGAGTTTAAGAGCGTTTTACCAGCTAAGGACCAAAAGTTCTCGAGTCTTAAGTTATGAATTGCATCATCAGATTTTTATTTATTATCAAACATTTTTGGGCATAACTTAAGAACCGCTTGGAATATTTTCATAATTTTTTCATGCTAGTAAAGGGGGATTACTGAGGATAGATTTGAGTGTAGCAATATGGTTTTAAGTTCAGAATTTGGAAAGCAAAAGCCATACATAGCTAGAGTGTTTTTTTTTAATTCCAGGCACTTGGAATATTTTTTAAATTAATTCCAGAGATTTTCTATCAATTTTTTGTGTTTTCCTTAAGTTCTAATTAAATTGCGTGCTTTTCACTCATTCATTCACGTATATTAGTCATTTTAAACAATTTTTCTCTAGGCATTTGACGTATTTTTGAAGTCTATTTTTCAATCGTTTAAAGTAAGTTAATTGCAAGCATTTTTATGATTAGAGTAAAAAATTGATTTATAATCCGTGGAACACGAAAAAAATTACTGTAAAAGTAAAAATTATTCAAATAAATTATTTTTAATTTTCATGTATTTTTTTTTTTAATTTTGTTACTTTGGAACTGCAAATTAATTTATAAAAAAATGGTTCGTAATTTTCATGTAGAATAATGAGTGGATCGTACTGACATAGTTATAAAGGAGTAAAATAGTTCCTTTAATATTAAAATATATATATATATATCTAAAAAATAAATATTATTAAATAGGTAAACAATAATATTTAGTCTAATTTATGCCCATACATAAAATGAAGCCATGTAACAATTAAAGTATTAATAAAAGTGACATGTTTAAAGCACTTAAAATATGCTTTTACTACCTGGAATTAATAAAATATTTTGGATTTTAATTCTATTGAAATAAAATATTTATAATTGTAGGAATAAAATGATTATTTAGTTTTATTGATTCTAGGTAGATTAATTTATTTTTTTTTATTTGTGATAGTCTGAATTAGTTTATTTTACATAGGAATGAATAACATTATTTTATATTTACTTGTAATAATGAAATTAAACTTTAAAAATGAAGGATTTTTTTAAAATTTATAAAGTTTGTTATTTTGACTTTTTTTTCTGTTCCCAATTTAATTTTTGTAAAGGTAACATTTCATATTTTTTTGTGTAGAATTTTCAGTTGCAACGAATTTGACCTTCACGAGACCTTGAAAAATAAATGTTTTTTCCGTAAAATTTAGCTAAATTCAAAAAATTCCAGCAAAACCATCACCTTGAACTACACAGATTTATATCTCCTAATTAAGACCTTACTTATAACGTAAAAATAAAATACAAAGTATTAATCAATAACAAAATAAAAAAAGACTAATTTAAAAAACAAAATAACGTTATTTAATTCAAAATAAAAGAAAACCCGAAATTATTTAATTTTTTAATCCAGAGTGGCCCTTAATTAGAATCAGCGTAGATTTTCAGCCGTTCCCTTTTAAAAATTTTAATTAAAATAAATGGACATAATCCTTTTATATTACGATTTTCCCTTCGTGTCTGAAAAGTGAGATATAAAATGTCGCACGGCTCATGGGGGCTTAAAAACAGTTTCCTAGTGTGACACGACGAGGAAAAAACCTGTTACTGTATTAAAAATTAAAGATTTGAGATAGCACATACTGTTAAAAAATTAAAGGTAAATATCAACGTTTTTTCCACCGTATCGATCCTTATTTCAAGAATTTCAGGTGTAATTAAATATTTTTTTATTTTTTTTTATATAGTAAACTCTTGTTAATTCGGTTTATTGACTCGTGCCGAACTTTTGACCCGCTATGTACTGGATAAAATGTAGCAAATTGGCCATTAGCTCACTACAGACAAAAAAATTTCAGTAAATTCACTTCAAGAAAATAAAATTATTGGTCAAGCATTTTCCTTTATATACGACATACAATAATATATAGTAAACTGTTATACTTTTCATGGCTTAAGATGTCTCCATAATGCGCCTGTAATGGCAAAATCAGCAAATATTCAGCTGTGAAATTTTATTTTTATTAATTTTTTTATGTTAAACTAGGTGGCGCAATCAAAGTAAAGAAATAATTAGGCTTTAGTACTTTAAAGTTATTTTCACCATCTTGTATAACTTTTTTCGTATTTAAACTTATAGAGAAAAAAACCCAGTTTTATAGACGCTTTAAGTCATTCGACCGGTAAAATCACTTGCATGATAAATATTTAGTTTCATCACAAAAAAAATTAATTTATTACCATTTTCGGTTCAAATAAATGAACCTGTTTTATTAGTGTCAGGATTAGAGCACTGCTATTATTAGATTACATCAGTACTTTTAAGCTTAGAGCTTCAGATATGGAGGCAATGATCGACTTACTCACATTTAAGCTTAGTTTCACTTTTCGTAATTTAAACACCAAAAATATTAAAAATTTATAAAAAAAAAAAGATATAGTTTTCTCTCACTAAGGCTCTACTTTTACTTATTTATTGATTTTTTTCATATCATATTTATTTCAAATTTATTCGTTATATCATATTTTAGTATTATAATTTTTTTTGGTAATAATTCTAAATTTTATAAAATTTTTCAATCATCAATTTAACTCGTGTAAAAGACTTTTGGGATTTTTCTCTAAATTTTATTGTTTATTTATCACAAGTCATGTTGCTGCAGTAAATTTGAAGTTTTAAATTTTTTTTATTTATTTTGCTTTATATTTTATAAAATAATTATTCCTTAAACTGTCAATTCAAATAGAGATTTTTTTCTGATTGGTCACAATAATAATATTAATAACAAAAATTTTTAAAATAAAAGAAATTTATTTGTTTAACATTCAGAGTTTTGGTTTTTTCTTTCAGTTAATTCGTTTATAAAATGAATTAAATATTTTGCAGTTTCTATAATTTAAAGTACACAATATATTATCCTAAATATAAAATTTAAATTAATTCTTAAGTCATTTATAGGCTCAGAATTTTTTTCCTTGATTTATATTTTCTAAGTTTAAAATTATTGTTATAAATATATTTTCTTAATTCATGTTGTGACCAAAAAAATCTCTACTTGAATAGACAGTAAAGCATAATTATAAAATACGGCGAAAATTAAATAAAAAATTAAATAACCTAAAACTTACTAAAGCAAAACATAATATTAACGGATTAATTACAGAATTAAAAAAAAATCCCAGAAATTTATGCACTTACTAAATTTCTTAAAAAATTTCTATTTTTTAAGAAATTATGCATATCAGATTAAATTTAAATTATATCATTAAATAAATAAAAATGCTACTTACGTGCCTGTGAGTGTTTTCATTTATTTTGTTTGTTATGTGTAAATTTGTTATAGTTCTCTCTTTCAAAGACTTTACTTATATTTTATTTCAAATCTGTTTATTATATCCTCTTTTTTTTGATAATTTTTTTGGTAATAATTTAAAATTCATATATTACAATAATCATATATTATTATTGTTAAATATATATTTATTAAACCATTTTATAGTAAATTTTTGGTTTTGGTACATTTATCAACCATATATAGTCAAATGTTTATTAAACTGTAAGTAGTATATACGTATATCATATACGATTCTGTTTACAAAAGGAAGAAAATTTCGGCATATACAAAATTTGACACAGGATTTACATATCTTTTTTTTAAACTACACCTTAAATATTTGATAAAAATCACTGTTTTTCATCTATATTATACAGTCTAATAACACGGTTTTTATACTAAATATTTATATATAAAATTATATTAAATTTAAATAAACAGTGCTAATAAATTAAATATTGAATATATATTTTCTGCAAAAACATTGTTTTTCATTATCAAAACCCTTACCCCCCACCCACCCCAAACATTTGCCCAGTAAGAAATTGCTTTGAAAAATCACTGTTTTTCGTCTATAATATCCAATCTATGATTGCTGTTTTTGTATTAAATATTTATTAATATACATATATATAATTATATAAAATTTAAATAAAAAAACTGTGTTATTAGTTTAGATAATAATGATGAAACCCGCTGTTATTCATGCGTATTATTTTGAAAAACAATGATTTTTTAAAACAATTTGCTACTACTAATAAGCTGTGTGGGGTGGGTGGTGGGGTAAGGGTGGATTTAATGAAAAACGTTTTTTTTTGCAAAAAATAATTACTTGAGAAAAACATATTTTTTAAGAAAATTACAGGTGATAAAAAATCTATAGTTTTCAGATAATCGGAAATTTAGTTTTTTTAAGATAAGTCATTTCATTTTTTTTTTATTAACTAGGTTCAAAAACACAGTTTTCAAATTAAAACTATTGCTATATTTATCAACCGTATATGGTCAACATATATTTATTAAACTGTAAAATATACGTATATCATATACGATTCGGTTTACACAAGGGCGAAAATGTCGGCATTTAAGAAAATAATTAGATTTACAAATAAAAAAAATTAAAAATACAAATTTGTTTAAAACTTAACAAGGATTTAAAAAATAAAATATATTTTAAAAAATGCAGTGGTATACTTTTTTTTATTAAATAATATTTATGATAAGTCCATTATGGACGCCATTGGTAAATCGAAAAATACCCTCTGATCCATAAAACAAATCGGAAAATTAAAAAAAAAATCCACATTATTATACTTGCTTGAAACTAAAAAAATATATCAGCTGCTAAAGCTCAAACTAGGACTCAAATTGCAACAAAAGCATTTTTTTTTTAAACATTTATTTATAACCGTCAAAATCAACAAAAACAAAGAAACAACAAATAAAACAACAAAAACAACAACAGTCTTCAATCATTCCTCGTTGTCCAAAACTAGTGCTTGTGGCTAAATCCCCAGTGTTTCCCGTCGTGGTGATCTCCCTTCTTACCATGCTCGGAATGATGATGGTGGTGACTCTCGTGACCCCCATGACCCTTGTGTCCCTTATGGTGATGCTCGTGGTGTCCTTTACCTCCGTGTCCTTTCTTACCATGATGGTCATGATGGTATCCGCTATGGTGATGACCTCCCTTCTTGTGATGACCCTCGTGGGATCCGTGGTGTCCGTGGTGATGTCCGTGTTTGCTATGGTGCCCATCCTTGTGGTGTTCATCGTAGAACTTGTGCTTCTTATGGTGTTCGTCGTGGTGTTTCTTCACGTGATGTCCATGGGTCTTTTGTCCTTTCTTGTGTCCGTGCTTCTCACCGTGTTTGCCTCCCTTATGGTGATGTCCGTGCTCGTGATGGGAGGCATGATGGCCGCCACCCTCGTGGTGTTCGTGATGGTGTCCTCCCTTTTCTCCGTGGTGGCCTTCGTGGTGGTGTTTACCGTGTTTCCCGTGGTGTCCTTTGTGGTGGTGATGGTCGGTATGGTAGCCCTTGTCTCCCTTACCCCCGTGACTGGAATGGTGATGTCCGTGGTGCTCGTGGCCTCCACCTTCTTCGTGAGAACTGTGGTGACCGTGGTGCGACGCGGCGACCTCCAAGTCGGAAAAAGCGGTCTCGAGATCTTTGATCTCTCCTTCTTCTTCTTCTTTGAAGGATTTAGCGCTGACATACGCACTTACGAAGAGCACTGCCAAGCAAAGAGTGAAGCACCTCATCTTGCTTGTTTTTTTTTTACCTACCACAAATACACAAGAGACAAACAACCGGATTTGTTGTTGTTGTTGTGTCTAGGAGGACATAACTGAATTTGATGCTTTTTGATTTAAGACGAGGGCTATTTATACCGAATGAATTTCATAAAAAGCGATTTGCCATTACAGCCGTTGCAGTTTTTGTCCATAAGATTCTTTGACCACAACACCGATTTCGATTGTTCTGAAATCTGCTTGGGTAATTGCTCGATAGTTTTGTTTAATATAATAAAGCGTCAAGTGGTGTTGTAAATTATGTTACCGTTTAGGTTTTGGGTGCAGCGTAGCATATAGACGAGCAAAAAATGTAATTAGATGGATAATTTAACGGGATTTTTTTTTGGCGATCGTTATTCTTTTGGTTTTTTTGATTCTGGTTTAATGAAATTTCTTGACACATTTAGTTCTTGAAATATTTCTCCCTGGGAATTTTTGACTCATAATTAACTGGTCCAGGGTTTTTCTGTGGAAACCTTTAACTAATATATATCTATAACCTAACCATTAAGCAACAAGTATATAAAAGATATAAGAAATCATCAACAAATTGAATCAAGGCTATACAAGCCCAGATATTAGTAAAAGTATTGAAAAAACAACAGAAAATTCCTTTTTTTGCACGGTACTATTTTTTTCCTAAAATTGGTTATTAGAAAATGTTAATATAAGCCCTAAGCTGACAATCTCCAATGAAAAAAGCCCGAAAAAAAAAATTTTTTTTTGGTCCAGGATCGAAGCCACGAGAAATTTCGAAAAAAACGGTTTTTATTTTTTTTTAAGTAAAATATAAGTCTGACAACTTTTTGTCTCAAATAAAGGTTATGAGGAATATTACCGGGTATCCATAGGTGAAAACGAGTCAATTTTATCTATAATAGAATCGGAGAAAATTGAAAAATACTATAAAACATAAATATCGAATTATCAAGGACTTTATGGAAAAAATTCAATTTTTTATTCCTTTATTGTGTAAAACTTATAATTCCTTTTAAAAAAGGTTATTACTAGTTTGACCCTAAAATGAACGCAAAACCTATTTTTTTGAATTTTTTTGTTTCGGACCAAAATCCTGGACCAAAATAAGCATTTTTTCATAATATGCTCCGAATTCAAATTTTCTTTTTGGTGCTTAAAGACCATTAAAAAATTATTAAAAAAGCTTAATGACAAAATTTTACATGATCATTACAAGTGCCACAATACATAGGAAATAGATCCCATAAGAGTCTATGTTCGAAAAAACGGTTTTTATTTTTTTTAAAGAAAACTATGAGTCTGACAACTTTTTGTCTTAAATAAAAGCTATGAGGAATATTACCAGGTATTCATAGGTTGAAATGAATTGATTCTATCTATAATAGAATCGGAGAAAATTGAAAAAAACCATAAAACATAAATATCGAATTATCAAGGACCCTATGGAAAAAACTTATTTTTTTATTCTTTTATTGTGTAAAACTTATAATTCCCTATAAAAAAGGTAATTACTAATTTGATCCTAAAATGAACGCAAAACCAATTTTTTTAATTTTTTTGTTTCGGACCAAAATCCTGGACCAAAATAAGCATTTTTTCATAATATGCTCCGAATTCAAATTTTCTTTTTGCTGCTTAAAGACCATTAAAAGACTATTAAAAAAGCTTAATGACAAAATTTAATATGATCATTACAAGTGCCACAATACATAGGAAATAGATCCCATAAGAGTCTCTGTATCAGGATTTCGAAAAAACGGTTTTTATTTTTTTTTAAGCAAACTATAAGTCTGATAACTTTTTGTTTCAAATAAAAGTTATTGGGATTATTACCGGGTATCCATGGGTGAAAACGAGTCAATTCTAGCTTTAGTAGAATCGGAGAAAATTGAAAAAAACCATAAAACATAAATATCGAATTATCAAGGACTTTATGGAAAAAATTCAATTTTTTATTCTTTTATTGTGTAAAACTTAAAATTCCCTATAAAAAAGGTAATTACTAATTTGACCCTAAAATGAACGCAAAACCTATTTTTTTAAATTTTTTTGTTTCGGACCAAAATCCTGGACCAAAATAAGCATTTTTTCATAATATGCTCCGAATTCAAATTTTCTTTTTGCTACTTAAAGACCATTAAAAAATTATTAAAAAAGCTTAATGACAAAATTTTACATGATCATTACAAGTGCCACAATACATAGGAAATAGATCCCATAAGAGTCTATGTTCGGAAAAACGGTTTTTATTTTTTTTAAAGAAAACTATGAGTCTGACAACTTTTTGTCTTAAATAAAAGCTATGAGGAATATTACCGGGTATCCATAGGTGAAAACGAATCAATTTTATCTATAATAGAATCGGAGAAAATTGAAAAATACTATAAAACATAAATATCGAATTATCAAGGACCTTATGGAAAAAATTTAATTTTTTATTTTTTTATTGTGTAAAACTTAAAATTCCTTTTAATAAAGGTTATTACTGATTTAACCCTAAAATGAACATAAACCCTATTTTTTTCAATTTTTTTGTTTCGGACCAAAATCCTGGACTAAAATAAGCATTTTTTCATAATATACTCCGAATTCAAATTTTCTTTTTGCTACTTAAAGACCATTAAAAAATTATTAAAAAAGCTTAATGACAAAATTTTACATGATCATTACAAATGTCACAATATTTAGGGTAATGATTAGGTCTTATAAGAGTCATGTATTAGAATTTCATAAAAACAGTTTTTATTTTTTTTAAGTAAACTATAAGTCTGACAACATTTTGTTTTAAATAAAAGTTATTGGGAATATTACCGGGTATCCATAGGTGAAAACGAGTCAATTCTAGCTATAATAGCATCGGAGAAAATTGAAAAAACCCATAAAACATAAATATCGAATTATCAAGGACCCCATGGAAAAAACTTAATTTTTTATTCTTTTATTGTGTAAAACTTAAAATTCTATTTAAAAAAGGTTATTACTAATTTGACCCTAAAACGAACGCAAGACCAATTTTTTTGAATTTTTTTGTTTCGGACCAAAATCCTGGTCCGAAATAAGCATTTTTTCATAATATGCTCCGAATTCAAATTTTCTTTTTGCTGCTTAAAGACCATTAAAAGACTATTAAAAAAGCTTAATGACAAAATTTAATATGATCATTACAAGTGCCACAATACATAGGAAATAGATCCCATAAGAGTCTCTGTATCAGGATTTCGAAAAAACGGTTTTTATTTTTTTTTAAGCAAACTATAAGTCTGATAACTTTTTGTTTCAAATAAAAGTTATTGGGATTATTACCGGGTATCCATGGGTGAAAACGAGTCAATTCTAGCTTTAGTAGAATCGGAGAAAATTGAAAAAAACCATAAAACATAAATATCGAATTATCAAGGACCTTATGGAAAAAATTCAATTTTTTATTCTTTTATTGTGTAAAACTTAAAATTCCCTATAAAAAAGGTAATTACTAATTTGACCCTAAAATGAACGCAAAACCAATTTTTTTGAATTTTTTTGTTTCGGACCAAAATCCTGGTCCGAAATAAGCATTTTTTCATAATATGCTCCGAATTCAAATTTTCTTTTTGCTACTTAAAGACCATTAAAAAATTATTAAAAAAGCTTAATGACAAAATTTTACATGATCATTACAAGTTCCACAATACATAGGAAATAGATCCCATAAGAGTCCCATTAGGATTTCGAAAAAACGGTTTTTATTTTTTTTTTAAGAAAAATAAAAGTCTAACAACTTTTTGTCCCAAATAAAAGTTATGAGGAATATTACTGGGTATCCATAGGTTGAAACGAATTGATTCTAGCTATAATAGAATCGGAGAAAATTGAAAAAACCCATAAAACATAAATATTGAATTATCAAGGATCCTATGAAAAAAATTAATTTTTTATTCTTTTGTTGTGTAAAACTTAAAATTCCCTATAAAAAGGTAATTACTAATTTGACCCTAAAATGAACGCAAAACCAATTTTTTTGAATTTTTTGTTTCGGACCAAAATCCTGGACCAAAATAAGCATTTTTTCATAATATGCTCCGAATTCAAATTTTCTTTTTGCTGCTTAAAGACCATTAAAAGACTATTAAAAAAGCTTAATGACAAAATTTAATATGATCATTACAAGTGCCACAATACATAGAAAATAGATCCCATAAGAGTCTGTATTGGGATTTCGAAAAACGGTTTTTATTTTTTTTTAAGAAAAATAAAAGTCTAACAACTTTTTGTCTCAAATAAAAGTTATGGGGAATATTACCAGGTATCCATAGGTTAAAACCAATTGCTCCTAGCTATAATAGAATCGAAGAAAATTGAAAAACACTATGAAACAAAAATGTCGAATTATCAAGGACCCTATAAAGAAATTTCAATTTTTTATTCCTCTATTTTGTACAACTTAAAATTCCGTTTAAAAAAGGTTATTACTAATTTGACCCTAAAATGAACGCAAAACCAATTTTTTTGAATTTTTTTGTTTTGGACCAAAATCCTGGTTCAAAATAAGCATTTTTTCATAATATGCTCCGAATTCAAATTTTCTTTTTGCTACTTGAAGACCATAAAAAAACTACTAAAAAAGCTTAATGACAAAATTTTGTATAATCATTACAAGTGTCACAATTTATAGGGAAATTATTAGGTCCCATAAGAGTTTTTGTAATAAGATAGGACAAACGAGGTTTTACGTGTTTTTTTATTATTATTTTGAAAAATATATGCAGTAAAATATGAAAAAAAATAAAACTAAGGAATAATAATATAAGAAACCATTATCGAATTGAATAGAAGCTATAAAAGCCAAGATATCAGTAAAAGTGTAAGAAAACAATAAAAATAACACGTTTTTTAAACAGCATTAATGTTTTTTTATATATCAACCTAAATACATCAAATACCAAATTTAAATAAAATCGGACCAATAGCAAACAAGTTTTGATAGTCACGTGGCATTAAACCAGACCTTCACAACCCACTGTATGTAACAAATATACATTTATTAATATTTATATTTTTTTTATTAATCTTAATAATTTGTTAAAAACCGTATAAAATTATTGTCATAATATTAATAAATAATTAATTAAACAGCCCGTATCAGTGACGTCAGGAGTTCAGGTTCAGCCATTAACTTATTGTTTGGCGTGTTGACGGTATGACTGGTCGATTGTAATCGGTAGTTTTTCGTACAAGATGGCGTTTTTATGGAAAACTGTAACATTTAAATAAAAACGGCTTTTAGTCGATTATAGCCAGATAAATTCCGGGTATCTGAAAGAAAAAATGGTTTTCATAGTTATCATAGGTAGGCCAGTATTAAGCCTTAAAGTCAGAAAAGTGTAGAGCAAAAACTGCTCCATAAAAAACTGCAAACTGCAAATTTCCATAGTTTTTCGTTAAGGAATGTTTAATCAGAGACGAGGTGCTGAATTCAATGGTCGAATTGCAAGTGGTACTCAAATCTTTTTCCTTTCAGAACCTCAACTGCCTGGAAGAAATTATTGATTTTACTATAACAGGCAGTTGAATACTACAGACCTCAGTTATTCTTGTAAATTCCTGGACTAGTGAAAACATTACTTTAAATTCCAGGAAAAACACATCCAGTCAAGGTATATTCCTGGAAAATTGTTGTACCTTTACGAAACAATTATTCTGAAAACTGACATAAGAGAATTTCGGGTAATTAAAAATAGAACAGTTACAGGTAGGACAAGCAATGAGGCATTCTGCACGCAAGACCTGTGCTGGCCAGACGTGTATATAATTCATCAACTTAAAGAGTAAGTTTCTTTTCTCACCAATCAGTTCATAGTTTTTTTTGTGTTCAACAAAAACATCATAATCTATTTCTCATTTATTTACAAATGCAAAAATCTTTAACAATACGTAACAAAAACATAACAAATCACCCAACAGATGCTCAATGCTTATGCGCAAAACCCCACTCTTTTCCCTCCTTGTGACCGCCCTTTTTACCATGATCACTGTGGTGATGATGATGACTCTCGTGTCCGCCATGACCCTTATGGCCTTTGTGGTGATGGTCGTGATGCCCTTTGGACCCGTGCCCTTTCTTGCCATGATGGTCATGGTGATGGCCACTCTTATGGGATCCTCCCTTCTTGTGATGACCCTCGTGAGAGCCATGGTACCCGTGGTGGTGTCCGTGCTTGCTGTGGTGTCCCTCTTTATGAGCACCATCATAGAACTTATGATGTTTATAAAGTTCATCTTTGTGCTTTTTCAGGTGGTGCCCTTTGGTCTTTTGTCCCTTTTTGTGACCCTTCTTTTCACCGAACTTGCCCCCTTTATGGTGATGTCCGTGTTCGTGGTGCGAGGCATGATGACCACCTTCATCGTGATGGGATTTGTGATGTCCACCCTTTTCGGCGTGGTGTCCCGAGTGGTGGTGCTTGCCGTGTTTACCGTGGTGTTCTTTGTGATGGTGATGATCGTGTTTGTAGCCTTTGTCACCCTTTTCGCCGTGACTGGAGTGATGGTCGGCGTGGTGTTCTTTGCCTCCGCCTTCTTCGTGGGAACTGGCATGTCCATGTCCTGAGGCAGCAACTTCTAAGTCAGCAGTGATGTCATCTTCTTTTGCTGACCTAGCGGTTGCATAAGCAACGATCAGCAGGAGTCCTAAAGAGAGGGTGAGCAGCCTCATTGTGTTGCTGAAAAGAACACCAACCGATGGATTGACGATTTACGAGGTGATAAATCTATTTATATTCTAATTGTTTCTTAAGAGTTTTGGGTTTGCATCATTAAAGTTTATTCTGCAATTTTATCGTTATACTAACCCATATTGGTTTGGTGACGAAAACCGTTTGGTTTATAGTTTGCCGGCGTGGGTCAAGTTGGTTTATTGTTCTCTGCTTGAAATTGCGAAAGTTTGTAGTTAAGCGTGACGTTCAGTTGATAACGTAAGAGGGGTCTAGAAATTGATAATTTATGATGATTCTTTATGATATTATGAGTTTTTAAGATTAACTTTAGGCTAGCAATTGCTAGGGCAACTCTATTAGGGAAGGGGTTCTTGATCTGATCCTTATTGCTAAAACATCTTATATGATACATATGATCAGTGATTAAGGGTTTCTGAACACATCGTTTTTGAAGTAAGGGGATCGACAAAGAGTCATTAGCTCTACACATATTATTATAACAAACAAATGGCAATAACAGACCATAGCTGCGTTGCGTTGGTAATACTGCAATTGACAAATGACATATTTGACGTTTTACATGAATGTGTAATTGAGTCATATTGTTGCCATCTAATTAATAATTATTGACACATGAGTTTTTTAGTAGTTGGCAACATCGTGGCTTGGAAATATGTTTGATCAAGTAGCCATTAGCCATTGGACAATTATACTTTACATTGTTTTAATGGCAAAGACTTTCCAAAACAATTGTTTTCCATCCTGAGATTGTTGACACTTAAAATTGCGATCATATTCGCAGACGCAGTCTATAGTGGAAATTCAAAGTGTGCTACAACGGAAGGATGATATAAGAGTGATGACAGTTAATTGATAAGGTTTGTTATGTTGGTCTATACGAGTGAGTGGGCTTGTGTCGAATATTCAAGAAAAACAGCCATATTTTACGTTTGGCAACAATGCTATTGTCCAACATACCTGGTGGTCTTACTTTGTCAAAATGTAATTACCTGGAAGAGTGAGAGACATAATGACAATTAAAAGGCAAACGTCCAGACAGTTGAGGTCATTTTTGTCTCTTTCTAACTAATGTTAATTGAGTGAAAGACGTAATGGCCATTTGTCCAGGCATTTTAGGAAATATTTTTGTCTCTTTTTGACTCATGTCAACTACTTGTAAGAGTGATAGACATAATGGCAATTGTCCAGGCAGTTGAGCTAATTTTTATCTGTTTTTAATCAATGTCAATTGCCTGAAAGAGTGAGAGGCATAATGGCAATTTGTCCAGGCATCTGAGGATATTTTGGGCTCTTTTTAACAAATTTTAACTGCCTGGAAGAGTGAGAGACATAATGGTAATTTAAAAGCAATTGTCCCGGCAGTAGAAGTTATTTTTGTCTCCTTCTAACCAATGTCAATTGCCTGAAAAAGTGAAAGAGATAATGGCAATTTGTTCAGGCATCTAAGGTTATTTTGGTCTCTTTTTAACTAATGTCAATTGCCTGAAAAAGTGAAAGACATAATGGCAATTTGTTTAGGCATCTGACGATATTTTTGTCTGTTTTTAACTAATTTCAACTATCTGAAAGAGTGAGAGGTATAATGGAAATTTGTCAAGGTATTTGAGGACGTTTTGGGCTCTTTTTAAAAAATTTCAACTGCCTGGAAGAGTGGCAAACATAATGGCAATTGTCCAGGCAGTTGAGATAATTTTTATCTCTTTTTAATCAATGTCAATTGCCTGAAAGAGTGAGAGGCATAATAGCAATTTGTCAAGACATTTGAGGACATTTTGGGCTCTTTTTAAAAAATGTCAACTGCCTGGAAGAGTGAGAGACAAAATGGCAATTTAAAAGCAATTGTCCCGGCAGTTGAGGTTATCTTTGTCTCTTTCTAACTAATGTCAATTGCCTGAAAAAGTCAAAGACATAATGGCAATTTGTTTAGGCATCTGACGATATTTTTGTCTGTTTTTAACTAATTTCAACTATCTGAAAGAGTGAGAGGTATAATGGCAATTTGTCCAAGCATTTGAGGACGGTTTGGGCTCTTTTTAAAAAATGTCAACTGCCTGGAAGAGTGAGAGACAAAATGGCAATTTAAAAGCAATTGTCCCGGCAGTTGAGGTTATTTTTGTCTCTTTCTAACTAAAGTTAATTGCCTGAAAGAGTGAAAGACATAGTGGGAATTTGCTTAGGCATCTGACGATATTTTTGTCTGTTTTTAACTAATTTCAACTGCCTGGAAGAGTGAGAGACATAATAGCAATTTAAAAGCAATTGTCCCGGCAGTTAAGGTTATTTTTGTCTCTTTCTAACTAAAGTCAATTGCCTGAAAAAATGAAAGACATAATGGCAATTTGTTTAGGCATCTGACGATATTTTTGTCTGTTTTTAACTAATTTCAACTATCTGAAAGAGTGAGAGGTATAATGGCAATTTGTCCAGGCATTTAAGGACGTTTTGGGCTTTTTTTTAACAAATTTCAACTGCCTGGAAGAGTGAGAGACATAATGGCAATTGTCCCAGCAGTTGAGGTTATTTTTGTCTCTTTTTAATCAATGTCAATTGCCTGAAAGAGTGAGAGGCATAATGGCAATTTGTCAAAGCATTTGAGGACATTTTGGGCTCTTTTTAAAAAATGTCAACTGCCTGGAAGAGTGACAAACATAATGGCAATTGTCCAGGCAGTTGAGATAATTTTTATCTCTTTTTAATCAATGTCAATTGCCTGAAAGAGTGAGAGGCATAATGGCAATTTGTCAAGGCATTTGAGGACATTTTGGGCTCTTTTTTAAAAATTTCAACTGCCTGGAAGAGTGAGAGACATAATGGTAATTTAAGAGCAATTGTCCCGGCAGTTGAGGTTATCTTTGTCTCTTTCTAACTAATGTCAATTGCCTGAAAAAGTGAAAAACATATTGGCAATTTGCTTAGGCATCTGACGATATTTTTGTCTGTTTTTAACTAATTTCAACTATCTGAAAGAGTGAGAGGTATAATGGCAATTTGTCCAGGCATTTAAGGACGTTTTGGGCTTTTTTTTAACAAATTTCAACTGCCTGGAAGAGTGAGAGACATAATGGCAATTGTCCCAGCAGTTGAGGTTATTTTTGTCTCTTTTTAATCAATGTCAATTGCCTGAAAGAGTGAGAGGCATAATGGCAATTTGTCAAAGCATTTGAGGACATTTTGGGCTCTTTTTAAAAAATGTCAACTGCCTGGAAGAGTGACAAACATAATGGCAATTGTCCAGGCAGTTGAGATAATTTTTATCTCTTTTTAATCAATGTCAATTGCCTGAAAGAGTGAGAGGCATAATGGCAATTTGTCAAGGCATTTGAGGACATTTTGGGCTCTTTTTTAAAAATTTCAACTGCCTGGAAGAGTGAGAGACATAATGGTAATTTAAGAGCAATTGTCCCGGCAGTTGAGGTTATCTTTGTCTCTTTCTAACTAATGTCAATTGCCTGAAAAAGTGAAAAACATATTGGCAATTTGCTTAGGCATCTGACGATATTTTTGTCTGTTTTTAACTAATTTCAACTATCTGAAAGAGTGAGAGACATAATGGCAATTTGTCCAGGCATTTGAGGACGTTTTGGGCTCTTTTTAAAAAATTTCAACTGCCTGGAAGAGTGACAAACATAATGGCATTTGTCCAGGCAGTTGAGATAATTTTTATCTCTTTTTAATTAATGTTAATTGCCTGAAAGAGTGAGAGGCATAATGGCAATTTGTCCAAGCATTTGAGGACGGTTTGGGCTCTTTTTAAAAAATGTCAACTGCCTGGAAGAGTGAGAGACAAAATGGCAATTTAAAAGCAATTGTCTCGGCAGTTGAGGTTATCTTTGTCTCTTTCTAACTAATGTCAATTGCGTGAAAAAGTGAAAGACATATTGGCAATTTGCTTAGGCATCTGACGATATTTTTGTCTCTTTTAAACTAATTTCAACTATCTGAAAGAGTGAGAGGCATAATGGCAATTTGTCCAGGCATTTGAGGACATTTTGGGCTCTTTTTAACAAATATCAACTGCCTGGAAGAGTGAGAGACATAATGGTAATTTAAAAGCAATTGTCCCGGCAGTTGAGGTTATCTTTGTCTCTTTCTAACTAATGTCAATTGCCTGAAAAAGTGAAAGAGATAATGGCAATTTGTTCAGGCATCTAAGGTTATTTTGGTCTCTTTCTAACTAATGTCAATTGCCTGAAAAAGTGAAAGACATAATGGCAATTTCTTTAGGTATCTGACGATATTTTTGTCTGTTTTTAACTAATTTCAACTATCTGAAAGAGTGAGAGGTATAATGGCAATTTGTCCAAGCATTTGAGGACGGTTTGGGCTCTTTTTAAAAAATGTCAACTGCCTGGAAGAGTGAGAGACAAAATGGCAATTTAAAAGCAATTGTCCCGGCAGTTGAGGTTATCTTTGTCTCTTTCTAACTAATGTCAATTGCGTGAAAAAGTGAAAGACATATTGGCAATTTGCTTAGGCATCTGACGATATTTTTGTCTCTTTTAAACTAATTTCAACTATCTGAAAGAGTGAGAGGCATAATGGCAATTTGTCCAGGCATTTGAGGACATTTTGGGCTCTTTTTAACAAATATCAACTGCCTGGAAGAGTGAGAGACATAATGGTAATTTAAAAGCAATTGTCCCGGCAGTTGAGGTTATCTTTGTCTCTTTCTAACTAATGTCAATTGCCTGAAAAAGTGAAAGACATAATGGCAATTTGTTTAGGCATCTGACGATATTTTTGTCTGTTTTTAACTAATTTCAACTATATGAAAGAGTGAGAGGTATAATGGCAATTTGTCCAGGCATTTGAGAACATTTTGGGCTCTTTTTATAAAATTTTAACTACCTCAAAGAGTGAGAGACAAAATGGCAATTTAAAAGCAATTGTCCCGGCAGTTGAGGTTATTTTTGTCTCTTTCTAACTAAAGTCAATTGCCTGAAAAAATGAAAGACATAATGGCAATTTGTTTAGGCATCTGACGATATTTTTGTCTGTTTTTAACTAATTTCAACTATCTGAAAGAGTGAGAGGTATAATGGCAATTTGTCCAGGCATTTGAGGACATTTTGGGCTCTTTTTAAAAAATGTCAACTGCCTGGAAGAGTGAGAGACAAAATGGCAATTTAAAAGCAATTGTCCCGACAGTTGAGGTTATCTTTGTCTCTTTTTAACTAAAGTCAATTGACTGAAAAAGTGAAAGACATAATGGCAATTTCTTTAGGTATCTGACGATATTTTTGTCTGTTTTTAACTAATTTCAACTATCTGAAAGAGTGAGAGGTATAATGGCAATTTGTCCAGGCATCTGAGGATATTTTGGGCTCTTTTTAACAAATATCAACTGCCTGGAAGAGTGAGAGACATAATGGTAATTTAAAAGCAATTGTCCCGGCAGTTGAGGTTATTTTTGTCTCTTTCTAACTAATGTTAATTGCCTGAAAGAGTGAAAGACATAGTGGGAATTTGTTTAGGCATCTGACTATAGTTTTGTCTGTTTTTAACTAATTTCAACTATCTGAAAGAGTGAGAGGTATAATGGCAATTGTTCAGGCAGTTGAGATAATTTTTATCTCTTTTTAATCAATGTCGATTTCCTGAAAGAGTGAGAGGCATAATGGCAATTTGTCAAAGCATTTGAGGACATTTTGGGCTCTTTTTAATAAATTTCAACTGCCTGGAAGAGTGGGAGACATAATGGCAAATTAAAAGCAATTGTCCCGGCAGTTGAGGTTATTTTTGTACTCTTTCTAACTAATGTCAATTGCCTGAAAAAGTGAAAGACATATTGGCAATTTGTTTAGGCATCTGACTATATTTTTGTCTGTTTTTAACAAATTTCAACTGCCTGAAAGAGTGAGAGACATAATGGCAATTGTTCCAGCAGTTGAGATAATTTTTATCTCTTTCTGACTAATGTCAATTGCCTGGAAGAGTGAATGACATAAAGGTAATTATCTAGGCATTTGAGGCATTGCAAAAAAATACTCTTTTATCTTCATTCAAATAATAAGCGAGTGGGGGCAAAAGAAAAAGTAGGTGCCCTAAAAAGCCCATTCAGGACACCGGGGGTTTTAGACTGAAATGTCACATAAAAGGCAAAGCGGCATTTTATATGAAAATAATGTAATGAAACGCTTCATTAAAATAGTAAATAGCACCGCAACGAGCGCGACAGCAGCGTCGGGATAAATTTAAACGTTATACCTCTTTGTTGTTTTACATTACCTTTATATATACCAAAATACATAATGGATCATTATTATTTGCTATATAAAGAGATTTTTTTTAATTTAATAAATTTTAGAAAACTAAAGAAAAAAAAATATTTTAAAAATTAAATAATTAAAAAGTACTCAGTTTCTACACAATTCTTTACAGACCATTTTTCACTATTATTTCTATAACAATTTTCCTTTGATATCTTCTCATGTTTCACTGATTTATTTATTAATAAATATTACAGTATACCCTGAGGGACTCCCTATATTGCTTCTATAGATCCACTTACTTTAATAATTATTGTAAAAACCTTTCACACAAAATCATTTTATGACTCACCACGTCAGATGCTTTAGCAAAATCAATGGTTACACCTGGGCCTATTTATTTATATAATATGACATAGGCAGGCTGTATAAATATACAAATGATTACAAGAATAAGTAATTTTGTATCATTAATGAATTTTCTTTATAGAAAGATTATAAAAGCTCCCTATAATCTGGTGTCTAAATTATCATAATTGCAAAAGGATTATTTGTACCATTGCATTTGCTCTGCTTGTAAAAATAGAGACTTACGTTTAGAGCACTCAAAAAATATAGCTGTGTTGGCTCTATGACTTATAATATTTAAATTATTCCTGAAAAAAGAGACTCAATCAATGATTCTTTATAAAATAATGGAAAAAATCTAATTTGGGTCAAAATTACATATTTTTTGCTCCCTTTTTGAATGGGTTGGCTTGATTAAAAACTCGATGTTTCCCCCCAAAAAAAAAAAAAGGAAAACATGCCTTTATTAAGGCATAAATCCAGAAACAGATGGTATGCAAGACCATAAAATGTAAATCTAAACGACCGTTCAGAAATTAATTTTTGATTGCGCCCCGTTTTAACTAAGTGGATTAATAAAACCCGGGACTTTCGAACAGTAATTTAGGTTTATTTTTCGTTCACTTTTGTTTGTTGAAATTGTTTGAAAATAGTCCATTATAATTGCCTTAAAGCGTACGTGGAATAAACGAATAGCGAAACCCACGTATTTCATTACCGAATACGTTATGAAACATTTCCGAAATGAGTAGATTTTTAAGTTCTTAGCGGTTTGCCAGGTAAGAGTCGCTCGAAAAGATCCTTTGTTAATTTAATTTTTCACTTTGCCATTTTTAACGAGTTTTAGAAAGTTTAATTTACTTTTTTTCCTTTGTATTGAAATAAAATTCTATTGACTTTAATCACTCTTAAATGGAATATTATCAAACCTTAAGTAACCGTTTACCTCTTAGAAGGTTTAAAAGTCTGGAATAAAATCAAAAATTATTTTAATCACCTTGAATATTTTATAGAATTACTTTGAAAGCCTTAAATATATTTAACGAGTATTCCAAATACCAGAAATATTTAATAAATTTACTGCCTGGAATAATGTTTGAATGATCTTTTCTTAAAATCTGAAAACCTTGATAAAATTTAACAATTATTCCAAATTCCAGGAATATTAAAAAAAGTACTTGAAATACCTGAAATAATTTAAAAAAATGATTCTAAATTGCCTGGAGTATATTAAAAAATCAATTTTAAATGCCTGGAATAATTTCTTAAAATATTCTAAAATTCCAAAATAAAATCAAGAGTATCCACATTTAAAAGAACGATGTCCAATTCCAAGGAAATTAAAAAAAATTAATAATTGTACTCTGGAGAAACACACAGAATTGCCATGAATAAAGAAAAATTATTAAAATAATCATTGATTAATATGAGATAATTCTTGATTTTATTCCACGCTTTTAGAGGCTTTTTTTTAAATTTCCCAGACATTTTAAATATTGTTTATTCTTTAGTACATTCAAATTTCAAATGCCTAGAATTAAAAAAAGATATTTCAAAAGTTTGGAATAAATTCAAAAATTATTTCAATTACCATGAATTTGTTCAATAAATACTTTAAAAACCTTAAATAAAATTAACGAATATTCCAAATGCCTAGAACAATTAAAAAATTTATTGCACGGAAAATTTTTTTTTGTTATTCTAAGCCTGGATATTATGCCTAATAATGTCTGAAACATTTTTTCTTGATATCTGAAAACTTTGAATAAAATTAACAAATATTCCAAATTTTAGGAATATTAAAAAAACGTACTTCAAATACTTGAAATAATTTTAGAAAAATTTTTAGTTTATTTAAATTTCAAATGCCTGGATTAAAAAAAAATCGAAAGTCTGGAATGAATTCAAAAATTATTCCAATTCCAAGAACATAAAAGAAAATCAATAATTGCACTCGAGACAAACATACAAAATTGCTATGAAAGCCTGAATAAATAAAATCAAAATATTAAATTATTTATTGATGAATATGAGATCATTCTTGAATTTATTCCATGTCTTTAAAGGCATTTTTGTAATTTTCCAGGCATCTAAAATACGATTTATTTTCTCATTAATTCAAATTTTAGATGCCTAGAATTTAAAAAAATTAAATTGAAAAGCCTGAAATAAAATCAAAAATTATTAAATTTAAAATTACCTTGAATATTTTAGTTAAAAACTGAAATAAAGCCGCAAATAAAATTAACATTAAATTCCAAACGCCAGAAATATTTTAAAAATGTTTCAAAATTTTGAAATAAATTATTATATATATATTACATCAAGATTTAAAATAAGAATGCCCGATGCCAATGACATCAAATTAATTAATAAAGAAGCTTTGGTGAAACATACAAAATTACTATGAGAGCCTGAATAAATAAAATTATTTGCAATACATGGAATATTAAAATAATCATTGATTAATACAATTTTTTTTTTAATTTTTATTATAGCTCGCTTTTGAAAGAATTTTTTAAATATGTTTACCCTTCAGTCTAATAAAATTTTAGGAATAATAAAAAAGTATTCCAAAAGTATGAAATAAAATCAACTAATTAAATCAGATCATTTTTTATTTTATTCTTCGTTTTTCGAGGGATTTTTAAAAATTCCAGGCATTTGAAATATTGTTTATGCTTTGGTTTATTTAAATTTTAAATGCCTGTAATTAAAAAAAAATATTTCAAAAGTCTGTAATAAAATCAAAAATTATTTCAATTAACTTGAATTTGTTAAATAAATACTTTGAAAGCCTTAAATAAAATTAACGAATATTCCAAATTCCAGGAATATTTTAAAAAAGTACTTCAAATGCCTGGAATTAAAAAAAGATATTTCAAAAGTCTAGAATAAAATAAAAAATTGTTTCAATTACCTTGAATTTGTTCAATAAATACTTTGAAAACCTTAAATAAAATTAATGAATATTCCAAATGCCAGGAATATTTAAAAAATTTACTGCGTGGAATATTTTTTTTTAAATTGTTAAAAGTCTGGAAATTATGCCTGATTTTTTTTTTGAAAACCTTGATTAAAATTAATTATTATTCCAAATTTAATGAATATTAAAAAAAGGTACTTTAAACACCTGGAATAATTTTAAAGTATATTTTTTAGAGTATAATAAAACATAATTTTAAATGCCTGGAAGATTTAAAAAAATTAAAAGCTCTTGAAGCTTTAATGAATTTTAATGAATAATAACCAATATTTCAAATGCCCGAAATATTTTTTAAAATATTTTAAAATTCCAGAATAAAATTAGAAGTATCCAGATTTAGAAGAACGATGTTCAATTCCAAGAACATAAAAAAAAATCAATAATTGTATTCTGGAGAAACATACAAAATTGCTATGAAAGCCTGAATAAATGAAATTAAATTATTTGGAATGTATGGAATATTTAAAAAAATATTTGAAATAATCATTGATCAAGAAATATTTAAAATTATTATGACAGCCTGAATAAAATTAAATCAAACTAATAAAATAATCATTGATTAATATGACATAATTTTTAATTTTATGAGGGAGTTTTTCAATTTTCCAGGCATTTGGAATATTGTTTATTCTTTGGTTAAATAAAATAAAAAAATATTTCAAATACCATGAGTATTTTGAACAGTGACTTTAAAAGTCTTAAATAAAATTAACGAATATTTCAAATGCCACGAATATTAAAAAAATTATTTACTTCAGGTGCCTGCAATAATTTTAATAAATTATTTCGAAAAATTTGGAGAATAGTCAAAAATTATTTCAATTACCTTGAATATGTTAAATAAATACTTAAGTAAAATTAACGAATCTTACAAATACCAAAAATATTTTTAAAATTGACTGCCTGGAATATTTTTTTGATTATTCTCTTAAAGTCCGCAAATTATGACTGAAAGATTTTTTCTTGAAATCTGAAGACCTTGATTAAATTTAACAATTATTCCAAATTCCAGGAATATTAAAAAAAAAGTACTTCAGATACCCGAAATAATTTAAAAAAATCAATTTCAAATGCCTGAAATAATTTCTTAAAATATTCTAAAATTCCAAAATAAAATCAAGAGTATCCAGATTTAGAAGAACGATGTCCAATTCCAAGGACATAAAAAAAATCAATAATTGTACTCTGGAGAAACACACAGATTTGCCATGAATAAAGAAAAATTATTAAAATAATCATTGATTAATATGAGATAATTCTTGATTTTATTCCATGTCTTTAAAGGCATTTTTGTAATTTTCCAGACATCTAAAATATGATTTATTCTCTCGTTAATTTAAATTTCAAATGCCAAGAATTAAAAAAAAAAATTGAAAAGTCTGAAATAAAATCGTTAAATTACCTTGAATATCCTTAATAATTACTTTATAAGCCTTATATAAAATTAACGAATATTCCAAAAATTTAAGGCCTGAAATATTTTTTTTTTAAATCTGAGAAGGTTGAATAAAATAAACAAATATTCCAAATGCCAGGAGCATTTAAAAAAAATATTCCAAGTTTAATGGAGTATAATCAAAAACAGTGTCAAATGCCCGAAGGATTTTAAAAAACTACCGTAAAAAGCTTAGCAAATTATAACAAATATTCCAAATGCCAGCAATATTTTAAATTGTACTGCCTGGAATATATTTTTTAAATTATTCTTAAAGTCTGAAAATTAAGCCTCATAATGCCTGAAAGATTGTTTCTTGAAATTTGAAAACCATGATTGAAATTAACAAATACTTAAAATTTCAGGAATATTTAAAAAAAGTACCTCAAATACCTGGAGTAATTTAAAAAAAGTCTTTAGTTCATTTATATTTAAAATGCCTGGAATTAAAAAAAGATATTATAAAAGTCTAGAATAAAATCAAAAAAATGTTTCAATTACCTTGAATTTGTTCAATAAATACTTTGAAAACCTTAAATAAAATTAACGAATATTCCAAATGCCAGGAATATTTAAAACATTTACTGGAATAATTTTAGAGTATATTTTTTAGAGTATAATAAAAAATAATTTTAAATGCCTGGAAGATTTAAAAAATTAAAAGCTCTAGAAGCTTTAATGAATTTTAACGAATATTAACCAATATTTCAAATGCCTGGAATATTTTTTTAAATATTTTAAAATTCCAGAATAAAATTAGGAGTATCCAGATTTAGAAGAACGATGTTCAATTCCAAGGACATGAAAAAGCAATAATAGTACTCTGGAGAAATGTACAAAATTGCTATAAAAGCCTGAATAAATGAAATCAAACTAATAAAATAATTATTGATTAATATTACATAATTTTTCATTTTATGAGGCAGTTTTTCAATTTTCCAGGCATTTGAAATATTGTTTATTCTATGGTTAAATAAAATGAAAAAATATTTCAAATGCCTGAAAATTTTTTTAAACAAATCCTTAATAAAACCTTGAATAAAGTTAACAGATATTTCAAATGCCACATATATTAAGCAAATTATTTACTTCAAGTGCCTGCAATAATTTTAACAAATTATTTCGAAAAATTTGGAGAATAGTCAAAAATTATTTCAATTACCTTGAATATGTTAAATAAATACTTAGGTAAAATTAACGAATTTTACAAATACCAAAAATACTTTTAAAATTGACTGCCTGGAATATTTTTTTGATTATTCTTAAAGTCCGCAAATTATGCCTGAAAGATTTTTTCTTGAAATCTGAAGACCTTGATTAAATTTAACAATTATTCCAAATTCCAGGAATAATAAAAAAAAAGTACTTCAGATACCCGAAATAATTTAAAAAAATCAATTTCAAATGCCTGAAATAATTTCTTAAAATATTCTAAAATTCCAAAATAAAATCAAGAGTATCCAAATTTAGAAGAACGATGTCCAATTCCAAGGACATAAAAAAAATCAATAATTATACTCTGGAGAAACACACAGATTTGCCATGAATAAAGAAAAATTATTAAAATAATCATTGATTAATATGAGATAATTCTTGATTTTATTCCATGTCTTTAAAGGCATTTTTGTAATTTTCCAGACATCTAAAATATGATTTATTCTCTCGTTAATTTAAATTTCAAATGCCAAGAATTTTAAAAAAAATTGAAAAGTCTGAAATAAAATCGTTAAATTACCTTGAATATCCTTAATAATTACTTTATAAGCCTTATATAAAATTAACGAATATTCCAAAAATTTAAGGCCTGAAATATTTTTTTTTTAAATCTGAGAAGACTGAATAAAATAAACAAATATTCCAAATGCCAGGAGCATTTAAAAAAAATATTCCAAGTTTAATGGAGTATAATCAAAAACAGTGTCAAATGCCCGAAGGATTTTAAAAAACTACCGTAAAAAGCTTAGCAAATTATAACAAATATTCCAAATGCCAGCAATATTTTAAATTGTACTGCCTGGAATATATTTTTTAAATTATTCTTAAAGTCTGAAAATTATGCCTCATAATGCCTGAAAGATTGTTTCTTGAAATTTGAAAACCATGATTGAAATTAACAAATACTTAAAATTCCAGGAATATTTAAAAAAAGTACCTCAAATGCCTCAATGCCTGGAACCAAAAAAAAAAGATATTTCAAAAGTCTGGAATAAAATTAAAAAAATTTTTCAATTACCTTGAATTTGTTCAATAAATATTTTGAAAACCTTAAGTAAAATTAACGAATATTCCAAATGTCAGAAATATTTAAAAAATTTACTGCCTGGAATATATTTATTTTAATTGTTCTAAAAGTCTGGAAATTATGCCTGATTTTTTTTTTTTTGAAAACCTTGATTAAAATTAATAATTATTCCAAATTTGATGAATATTAAAAAAAAGGTATTTTAGACACCTGGAATAATTTTAAAAAATTAAATGCCTGGAAGATTTTAAAAAATTAAAAGCTCTAGAAGCTTTAATGAATTTTAACGAATATTAACCAATATTCCAAATGCTTGGAATAATTTTTTTAATAATTTAAAATTCCAGAATAAAATTAGGAGTATCCAGATTTAGAAGAACGATGTTCAATTCCAAGGACATAAAAAAAAATCAATAATTGTATTCTGGAGAAACATACAAAATTGCTATGTAATCCTTATTGAATGATAACGATTTCTTAATATTTCAAATGCCTGAAATATTTTTATTTTAAAAACATTTTAAATATCTGGATCAAGAATATTAAGATTTAGAAAAACGATCTCCGATGTCAACGACATCAAATTAATCAGTGAATTACTATGAAAGCCTGTATAAATAAAATCAAAATATTTTAAAAGCACGAAATATTAAAAAAAAAATTTGAAATATTTACTAATCAAAAAATTTACAAAATTATTATGAAAGCCTTAATAAATAAAATGAAACTAATAAAATAATCATTGATTAATATGGGATAAATTTTTAATTTTATTCCGCGCTTTTAGAGGCATTTTTAAAATTTTTCAGGCATTTGGAATATTGTTTATTAATTGGCTCATTCAAATTTCAAATGCCTAGAATTTAAAAAACTAAAATTGAAAAGTCTGAAATAAAATCAAAAATTATTTCAATTACCTTAAATATTTTAAATAAAAACTTTGAAAGCCGTAAATAAAATTAACAATAAATTCCAAAGGCCAGGAGTCTTTTAAGAATTTACTGCCTGGCATATTTCCTTTAATTATTCTAAAAGTCTGAAATATTTTTTCTTAAAATCTGCAAACCCTAATTAAAATTTACAAATATTTCAAATTTCAGAAATAGTACAAAAATTACAGGTAATTAAAACCTGGAATATTTTAAAAAAAAACTTATGCCGATATGTTGAAGAATAATTCAGGATAATTTCAAATATGTACTAAGTACTCTTAAAGCCATATTGAATTTTAACGAATATTTAAAATGCCAGGAACAGTCTTTAAATGCGTGGAATATTTTCAAAAATGTTTCAATTCTGAAATAAACTATAAAACATCGAGATTTAAAATAGGGATGTCCTTGGATGTATTTTATTATAGCGCGCTTTTGCAGGCATTTTTTAACTATTTTAGGAATTTGAAATCATGTTTACCCTTCAGTCCATTCAAATTTTAGGAATAATAAAAAAACTATTCCAAAAGCATAGAAATAAAATTAAATATTTAAATCATTTTTTATTTTATTCCTCGTTTTTGGATTTATTTTCTAAATTTCCAGGCATTTGAAATATTTTTTATGCTTTGGTTTATTCAAATTTTAAATGCCTGCAATTAAAACAAATATTTCAAAAGTCTGTAATAAAATCAAAAATTATTTTAATCAACTTGAATTTGCTTAATAAATACTTTGAAAACCTTAAAAAAAAATTAACGAATATTCCAAATGCCAGGAATATTTTAAAAATGTACTGCCTGGAATATATATTTTTTTAATTGTTCTAAAAGTCTGGAAATTATGCCTGATTTTTTTTTTGAAAACCTTGATTAAAATTAATAATTATTCCAAATTTGATGAATATTAAAAAAAAGGTACTTTAGACACCTGGAATAATTTTAAAAAATTATTGTAAAATGCCTGGAGTATAATAAAAAATAATTTAAAATGCCTGGAAGATTAAAAAAATTAAAAGCTCTAGAAGCTTGAATGAATTTTAACATATATTAACCAATATTTCAAATGCCTGGAATATTTTTTTAAATATTTTAAAATTCCAGAATAAAATTAGTAGTATCCAGATTTAGAAGAACGATGTTCAATTCCGGAGAAACATACAAAATTGCTATAAAAGCCTGAATAAATGAAATAAAATTATTTAGAATAAATGGAACAAAAAAAAAATATTTGAAATAATCACTGATGAATAAATATTTAAAATTACTATGACAGCCTGAAATTTATTCATAAATCAGACTAATAAAATAATTATTGAATAATATGACATAATTTTTTATTTTATGAGGGAGTTTTTCAATTTTCCAGGCATTTGGAATATTGTTTATTCTTTGGTTAAATAAATTGAAAAATAATTTCAAATACCATGAGTATTTTAAACAGTTACTTACTAAAAGTCTTAAATAAAATTAACAAATATTTCAAATGCCACGAATATTAAAAAAAAATTATTTACTTCAAGTGCCTGCAATAATTTTAAAAAATTATTTCGAAAAGTTTGGAATATATTCAAAAATTATATCAAATAACTTGAATATGTTAAATAAATACTTTAAAAGCCTTAAGTAAAATTAACGAATATTACAAATACAAGAAATATTTTTAAAATTTACTGCCTGAAAGATTTTTTTTTTGAAATCTGAAAAACTTGTTTAAATTTTACAATTATTCCAAATTCCAGGAATATTAAAAAAAAAGTACTTCAGATACCTGAAATAATTTAAAAAAATTATTCAAAAATGCCTGGAGTATATTAAAAAATCAATTTCAAATGCCTGGAATAATTTCTTAAAATATTCTAAAATTCCAAAATATTTAAAAAAATTACTGCCTGGAATAATGTTTGAATGATCTTTTCTTAAAATCTGAAAACCTTGATTAAATTTTACAATTATTCCAAATTCCAGAAATATTTAAAAAAAAGTACTTCAGATACCTGAAATAATTTAAAAAAATTATTCAAAAATGCCTGGAGTATATTAAAAAATCAATTTCAAATGCATGGAATAATTTCTTAAAATATTCTAAAATTCCAAAATATTAAAAAAAATTACTGCCTGGAATAATGTTTGAATGATCTTTTCTTAAAATCTGAAAACCTTGATCAAATTTTACAATTATTCCAAATTCCAGAAATATTTAAAAAAAAGTACTTCAGATTCCTGAAATAATTTAAAAAAATGATTCTTAAATGCCTGAAGTATATTAAAAAATCAATTTCAAATGCCTGGAATAATTTCTTAAAATATTCTAAAATTCCAAAATAAAATTAAGAGTATGCAGATTTAGAAAAACGATGTCCAATTCCAAGGAAATTAAAAAAAATTAATAATTGTACTCTGGAGAAACACAGAATTGCCATGAATAAAGAAAAATTATTAAAATAATCATTGATGAATATGAGGTAATTCTTGATTTTATTCCATGCCTTTAAAGGCATTTTTGTAATTTGCCAATTATTCTCTCGTTAATTCAAATTTCAAATGTCTAGAATTTAAGAAAATTAAATTGAAAAGCCTGAAATAAAATCAAAAATTATTAAATTACCTTGAATATCTTAAATAATTATTTTATAAGCCTTATATAAAATTACCGAATATTCCAAATGTCAGGGATATTTTAAAGATTCACGACCCGGAATATTTTTTTTTAATTTAAAAATGTTGAATAAAATTAATAAATATTTTAAAAGCCAGGAATATTTGAAAAATTATTCCAAATATAATGGACAATAATCAAAAATAATGTCATATGCCTGGAAGACTTTAAAAAACTACCGTGAAAACCACAAGACTTTTTGGCAAATATTCCAAATGCCAGGAATAGTAGAAAAATGGCTGGAATATTTTTAAAAATTATTCTAAAATTCTGAAATAAAATCGAGTATCGAGATTTAGAAAAGGATGTCCAATGGCAACGATATAATGCCATTTTTGTCAGTAATACTTCTTCAGCTTATGGAGCTTCATATGAGCTTTCTCTTTCTCTACAGCTCTATGACAAAGCAACTAGACAGAAGTCCAAAAATCCAGTACGTTTCCAAAACTTCATCTCTCCTAATGTCTGCTTCATTTGCCTCTAAAAAATAGTCAGCAATCACTTCCAGAATATCGCCATTCTTCTCTATACTATGTCTATACTAAACTGGCTTTAGTATAGGAATTACTAGTGAACATAAGGGATTCCCATCACTTATTGCAGACCATTTTGCCAGGAAATGTACTAGGAAAATGAAGTGTGGGTAGAAGACGTAACTTATGGTTAAAAAACCTTAGAATCTGTTTTGGTATGAGTAGAAGTGAGTTGTTTTGAGCTGCAGTGAACAGTGATGATAGCCAATACCTAGAAATAAGTGAACCATCAGATTCTTTCATAGAACTTCGTGTTGTTCTGCTCACATCTTTGCTAAGAGTCGACTTACAAGAATTCTGGATCCAAAACTTCCCTAAGAATTCACTGAGGTGAAAATCTTCATTTACATCAACACAGTTAAAGTTATACAATTGAATTTACTTAGGTCATAAATAATAGACCAACAAAAGTTCATTTATTAAGGCTTTTCTTCTTATTTCGCCACGTTGGCTAAAAGTTGATTAATTTTTCTACAGGATCTAAACAAGTGAAGGAAACGTCTCCTGGAGCCGGTCGTTTTCTCCCCAAGGGCGAGTTTCTTGTCATTAATTAATGAAGGGAGGAAAAGGGGGACGGCGAGGGAGGAATTTCCGTTTTGTCTTGGAGTATCGTCCCTTAAATGTCAAGCGGTTATGTCAACAAGCGTTGTTTCCTCGGAAAATAATATAATATTAGGCCGATGTGAGATTATTAGTTTATCCAGGTCATCGGTATGATGTTACCATTAATATTGACGTTAGGTTTGGTAATAATTATATCTTGTCATGGCTGTGAATTACATATTGCTATAGCGGGGGGTAATTTAATAGGGTTTGTTTAGGGTAAAGTGGTGTTTGCGATAGGAAAAGTGCTTTTACATTTTTTTCCTAGGTTAAATTATATGGAAAAATCCAGGGTAATAGGGCCCTGATTTTTTTTGTTTGTTTTCTATTGTGTAAATAAAAGCCTTGATATGTGTATTTCCATCTCTGTCTAACACATTTTTTGTCATACATTAAACTCTGCTTTTTTATAATAAAAAAAAATATTTTTTCATTGGTGTCTAAGCAAGGATAAACTTATGGAGGAACGATGTGTGAGACAAAGATGGGTATAGTATGTTATTTTGTTTAGTGAAAAAAAGTACAGGGGTGAACTTAAGGAAAGTCGATGATGATTTCTTAAACACGAAACATCGATATTTCCCTCTCTGTCCGATAAATTATTTTTATCCTATTAATATTTAAAAAATATTAATTTAATGATTTTTTTTTTATAATAACACAACGGCTTTCCCTTGCATAGGGACTTAGACAAGGATAAACTGGTAGATATATGTTGTGGAAGACAAAGATGGATTTTTTCTACATATGTATTTAATTCGACTTGCATAAAAAATATTATTATTATTATTATTATTATTATGTCTCTAAAAGTCCTAAAAATAGAAATAAAAAACAAGGTTAAATTTAAAAAAAATAATATTGCTTTCTCTGTCTGATATATGATTTTGTCGATATTTCCATCTCTGTCAATATAATATTTTTGCTTTATCATCACGTATGCTTATTCACGCAAGGACTTTATTATTATTATTATTATTATTATTATTATTATTATTATTATTATTATTATTAAAAACGGAATTAAAGAAAAAATCCAGAGCTAAATAAAAAAAAGTAGATATTTCTATCTCTGTCTGACATATTATATTATTCTAAACGCTTTGATTCAAACGTGATGCATGAGCAAGACAGAGATAAACCCATGAAGCAAATACTGCGTAAGACAAAGATAGGTATATCCTAGGGCTGAGAATTTGAAAAAATATTGATGATATCTGGATATTTTTGTCTTTGTTATAACTCATTATATTTATGTAGAAAATAATGTGTAAGACAAAGACGGATATATATTTATCCCCATTATGTTTTTTCTAAAAGCTTTTTCCTTGACGCCTTCTTTCGTTTGATAAGTAAGACAGAGGCAACCATATAAAGAAAGTAGTGCGTATGATAAAGATAGACATATACCAAGGTTGAGAAAGTGAATGAACTCACGATTTAAGGCTAAATTTAAAATAGACGTTCAATAATGCCATCTTTGTCTAACACATTTAATTTTTTTTTAAGTTATTAATAAACCATGCTCTGCACTCTCAACCCTTTTGTCTGTTTCCTGTAATGAGTTAGATAAAGACGAACCTATGCAGGATATAAAGTGTAGAACAGAGATGGGTATAGTAATTAATGTTTATAAGTATATATTTGTTTAGTGCGATTCAATATTTAATGAATTTAAAAATAGAATAAAATAAATTATTTTTTTAATGAATATATTCACTTGATATAAAGAAATAATGTGTAAGACAAGGATGGGTCTAGATTTTATTCCTAATTAGTAGAAAAAGAAGGGCTACATTTTTGGAACACGAACATTGATTTTCCGTCTCTGTCTTATACACTACTTTGGCCATAACCTTACTTTGTAAAAATGTAGGTGCTTCGTACTTCAAGAATCTTAAAAATCAACTTCAAACAAGGCTTCGATTTTCTATCCTCGTCTAGTGCATTATTTTTGCCATTAACGCATCTTGCATCTAAATTTTTTAATTAATATAATAAACGTGGTGTTCACTGGTAAACTTATGGAGAAATATTGTGTAAGACAAGGATGGGTACAGATCTTATTTGCAATTAGAAGAAAAGACTTTGGTTTCTGGAATACAAACACTGATTTTTCCATCTCTCTCTAATACGCTATTTTTGCCATAACCTCATTTTGTAAAAATCAAGCCACATTGTAATTTAAAGGTCATTTAAAAAATCTTTGATTTCCTATCCTTGTCTACTACATTATTTTTGTCATTAACGCGTCTTGTGTCTACATTTTTTAATCAATATAATAAACGTGGTATTCAAAGGTAAATTTATGGAGAAATACTGTGTAAGACAAGGATGGGTACAGATCTCATTTGCAATTAGAAGAAAAGACTTTGGTTTCTGGAATACAAACACTAATTTTTCTATCTCTCTCTCTCTAACACGCTATTTTTGCCATAACCTCATTTTGTAAAAATGAAGCCACGTCGTACTTTTTATTTTGATTTAAAAAAAAGGCTTCGATATCCTATCCTTGTCTAGTCTATTATTTTTGCCATTAACGCATCTCGTGTTTAAGCTTTTTAATGAACATGCTTACGTAGTGTTCAAAGGTGAAATTATGAAAAAATAATGTGTAAGACAAAGATGGGTACAGATTCACTGTGTTTTCCACAGAATTATTCAAAAATTGCTTGTATCTTCTTTAATAATTAATTTACAGTTTTGAGTGTAGGAATCAAAGTTATAGTGTGAGTGATGTTTAAGAAGAGGCTTTTTATTTTTTTCAAATAGGATTATTCCTTTAGAAGTTATGGCTATTTGAAATTTGCTTCACGTCAGCAAACCTTTACTGGGTCAAGCTCTGAGTTTTTGGTTGATAACTTCTGATCTACTAAAGCTAGAGTCATCAAATAAATTTTATTTAATTAACAATGATATATTCTAAAATATTGATAATACTAATTAAAGCTCTTAATTCAATACTATTGGAGATATTTCAGATGTTACAGAGAATGTTCCTTTCAAGGAAGTCTTGAGTGGAAAATTCCGTATATCTTCTTTGGTATTTGATCTACAGTCATGAGTTTCATAACCAGAGTTGAATAATAGGTGATTTTCAAAAAGTATCTCTTTAATTTGTTCCAATAAAATCAATAGTTCAAAAGTTGTGGTCATTTGAAATTTGCTTCACGTCGGTAAGCCCTTACTAGATGAAGCCCGGAGTTTTTGCTTGATAACTTTTGGTCTACTCAAGTTAGACTCACAAAATTGACTTTATTTGATTAAAAATGATGTACTGCAAAATATTGATAATAAATAGTAAAGCTCTAAATCCAATACTATTGAAGATATTTAAGATATTACACAGAATGTCCCTCTCAAAGAAGCCACGACTCGAAATTTGCTTATATCTTTTTTGGTAGCTAATCTACTGTCATGAGTGTAATAATCAAAGTTAAAGAATAAGTGATTGCCTATAAGAATCTTCTTAATTTTTTTCAATAAAATTAATAGTTCAGAAGTTGTGGTCATTTGAAATTTGCTTTATGTCAGTAAGCCCTTACTAGGTGAAGCGCCGAGTTTTTGGTTGATAACTTTTGGGCTACTGAAGCTAGACTCGCAAAATTAACTTTATTTGGTTGTAAATGATATACTACAAAATATTAGTAATAAGTAATAAAGCTCTAAATCCAATACTATTGAAGATATTTTAGATATTAGACGGAAAGTTCCTCTCAAAGAAGCCACGACTCGAAATTTGCTTATATCTTCTTTGGTAGTTAATTTACTGTCATGAGTGTAATAATCAAAGTTAAAGAATAAGTGATTGCCTATAAGAATCTTCTTAATTTTTTTCAATAAAATTAATAGTTCAGAAGTTGTGGCCATTTGAAATTTGCTTCACGTCAGTAAACCCTTACTAGGTGAAGCTCCGAGTTTTTGGTTGATAACTTTTGGTCTACTCAAGTTAGACTCACAAAATTGACTTTATTTGATTGAAAATGATATACTGCAAAATATTGATAATAAGTAGTAAAGCTCTAAATCCAATACTATTGAAGATATTTAAGATATTACACAGAATGTTCCTCTCAAAGAAGCCACGACTCAAAATTTGCTTATATCTTCTTTGGTAGCTAATCTACTGTCATGAGTTTAATAACAAAAGTTAAAGAATGGGTAATTGCCTGTAAGAATCTTCTAAATTTTTTCCAATAAAATGAATAGTTCAGAAGTTGTGACTGTTTGAATTTTGCTTCACGTCAGTAAGCCCTTACTAGGTGAAGCTCCGAGTTTTTGGTTGATAACTTTTGGTCTACTCAAGCTAGAGTCACAAAATTAACTTTATTTGGTTGAAAATGAGGTACTGCAGAATATTGATAATAAGTAATAAAGCTCTAAATCCAATACTATTGAAGATATTTTAGATATTAGACGGAAAGTTCCTCTCAAAGAAGCCACTACTCAAAATTTGCTCATATCTTCTTTAGTAGTTGACCTATAGTTACGACTATAATAACCAAAGTTGAATATTCCAAATTTTCTTAATTTTTTCTAGATGGTGTCCAAATATTCTTGTACACCATGTATAGTGAATAATTTGTAAAAATTATTAAAAAAATCATTAACATTCAATTTTTTTCCAGGTAAGAGCAAAAATTGCAAACATCCTGTCATCTATCGTGAATTTACCCAACAATGGTAAGTAACAAAATGATCATTATTGGAGAATTAAAGTCATTTGTTCTGTATAGATAATTTATATAGAATTTCCAGGCATTTCAAATAATTTATAACTTTGATTCAAATACAACTTCTTAGTTCAAAGTAGTCCAAAGGATTTAAATATGGAGATCGAGGTGTCCAAAGATGTAAATTATTTGCACCTATTTTATGCATCTTCTAGTTTGCAAGGCTGAATATTCTCGTCTTGATATTCATTAGTAGAAGAAGAGGCAAAAGAAGAAGAGGACCAAGAAGAGGAGGAAGAAGAATAAGCTTTGGTATTCACTCATTATAATAGAAGATTCAGTAGACAGAAAATTCATTTTTGTACTTTTTAAAGCAGACTTTTTAAACAACTCAACTGCCTGGAAGAAATAATTTTATTTCTTCCAGGCTGCCTTATTTAATTTTTTTTCAGGCAATTAAAGCTCCAGTTACGGTCAATTATTCTGGAAATGTTAAGTCACTTTTAAACCCATCAAAGCACAAGGAATTTTCCATTACTTACGTTACTGATTCTTGCTTGCCTCACTTGGTCTACTCAACTGCCTGGACAAAACTACTTTCTATTTTAATATGACGAGCTCTGGATAATATTGGATATTACATGGAAAGAATAGAGAAGGAAACATTACCTAGAAAACTGAGACAAATAATAACCATAAACGGTTGAACCAGTAGTAAAAGCTGATTATGCACTTTCAAGTGGAAACAATGCAACAGATGACACTCAAGTAATTAGAGCTCTTAGGTAATAAACTGAAATCAATGGATGAAATAAAACAGGGGCTGGTCGACCTTAAAAGGAACTTCTTACATAATTCAAACGCCCAACAAATTTACGACTGTATCCGTGAAAACGTCAGAAACAAATCCGGATTAGCTTCACACGTCATTTTCCGAAACGTTGTTGGGAAATAATTAATTAGACACGCTATCGAGGTGATACTAATTCATCGACACATTTAACTGTATTAGCGGAACAAAGGTGGCAGTGTTTACAACGGTATGCAGGCGACAGAGGACGCTCAACTTCCGTAATTAATTGTTGAAATTTGCGATAAAGTAGCAAAGGCCACGGGTAGCTCGTAGCTTTTGTTCCTGTTGATTCAAGTATTGTATTTACTAATCCGGGGAAAGCTTACTATGTTTGTTCGGTATTTGTATCTATTTAAACAAGTTTATTTGCATTACCGAGCTGGATCTCATATTTGGCTTAATTTGTAACGTTGCTTTCGCTTAATGAGAGATATTAGCGTTAATATTAATAATGAAACAGTTTACTAGCTTTATCAGAGAATTGGAGTTTTATTAGTTAGGATATTTATTACTGGTGTTTTTAATTTTGATATTTTTATTTAGGTATGGTCTGATTTATTCTCATCAGTTGTAGGAGAAAAAAGGAAGTAAATGGGTAAGAAACAGGGTCCTATCATTGCATAAACGTTTGCAAAGAGACGTTTGCAATAATCATAATTTTTTACTTATTATTGTTAAGTAAATTCTTGATAATTATCGTTTCCTACACAGTGGCATATATGTGATATCGGAGTCATTTTATCACATATTTGAGGTGTAGTGTCACATTTTTCTTTCTCTCTTACGCTCATAATCAAAGTATGAAATAAAGAAGTTTTACTTCAGTCGTCTGGTCTCGAGCGCACTAAGGGTTTTATTGATGAAAAACAATATTTTTGCAGAAAATATACATACACAATCTTCATAAATATCTTCCAGACAGTTACACAACAATCTTCCAGACAGTTGAGTACTTGATATTCTTGATCCTGTTTGTATCATATGTAATCCTGTACTAATGCTTTCAGTTTTGATTTCCAGAGATCTATGTCATGTAGAAAATGATTTAGTTCCTCTCCTTTTCCTCCTTCTTTTATTCATTTTTCTTTTCTTGCTCATTCTCCTTTTTCTTCTTCTTTTACCAAGAAAATCGTAGAAAACAATCAAAGTGATAACTGGTATCAACTGCCTGGAAGAAATAAGAAATTCTATATGGTTTATCCACACAGAACAAATGATCTTAATTACAGCTTGTATGTAGTTAAAAAAGAAGAATCTTTGACACCCATTCGTGATATTATTTAAATAAAAAAAATACCACTTATTCAAAGGTAATAGAAGTCATTCTTGAAGCAGATCTTTTTTTAATTGGACTGCCTGGAAGAAATTTTTAATTTCCATACAGTTAAGCTTAATTGACTCCATTGATTAAAATTCTTTGGACTACTGTTAAGGCATAGCTAATTTGAACCCGAATTTGAAGGACATTCTATATGCTTTGATGGCTTTCAAGGTTGGATCAATTGCTCAACAGGCATTGATGAGAAATTCCTAATAATGCAAGTATATAAAGTCGCTTTTAGAGGAAATCCTTTAGAGTTCATATATAGGTGTTTGGTTGTAAGTAGGGTATAATTTATTCAACAGTAGTACCAGAAAAGCTAGTCCTTTAGCTACCTCGAACTCCAGATTTAAATCCCTTGGACTACGGTGAAGGGATTTCCAATTTGTTAATGATGCCATTAAGGGATAAAACACTTTTATATATGTAATATAAATAAAATAATATATAAATCTAAATAATTTAACTCAGAATTATGGTGGAACAAATACAATATTATCCACAATAAATGTGCCAATTATTTTGCCCTTAGTATACTTTTATTTGAGTTCGCTGAAGTTTTACCAGAGCAAGTCTTGAATACCTTTAATATAAATAAATCAGAGTCTACTGGGTCCGATATATGCTGTAAAATATGAGTCAGTAACAAAAGCTGGTGATGTTACTTCCAATGTCAGCACTAGTGGAATCGATTATATATATAAAATTCCAAAACACATTTTAGGGAAATTACAAAGCGATAAGTCAATTTGTGCTTACGTCACCATATAACTAAAATTACTAAACATCGTGTGCTCGTCTTTTAAATGCATATTCTAGTTCCTATCGGACGCAATAACTCAATTTCAGAACCTCACAACGATTTCAAATTTTCAGGACTAAAAGCTCTTAGGGCATAAATGAGCTGTGCAATTTTTGAAGACAGTCAACATATAGGATGGGTTATTACGAGTAAACCAATATGAGACAATTTTTTTTTTACATTTTTAAGAAAAAATTGACTAAAAAATCTACACTCTAACGAGTGCAATAAGTCAATTTGTGCTTATGACACCATATAACTAAAAATACTAAACATCGTGTGCTCGCATTTTGAGCAATAAAATAGGGTATTTTCATATTTTCCTCGAAAACCTTAATCATCGAAAACCTAATATAATTATAATTTTCCTCAAAAGCACTTTTTTCTTAGGCAATTATTTTCTGCAAAAAAAACATTTTTCATTAACTCTACCCTTACCCCCCCACCCACCCCACGCAACTTACCAGTGAAAAATCGTTTTCAAAAATCATTGTTTTTCAAAATAATACGTATGAGTAACAGCTAATTTCATCGTTAATATCTAATCTAACAACACAGTTTGGTCATTTAAATTTGATATAATTATATGTATGTATATTAATAAATATTTAATACAAAAACGGTGATTTTTCAAAAGAATTTCTTACTGGTCAAATGATTGGGGTGGGTGGGGGGGGTAAGGGTTTTATTGATAAAAAACAATATTTTTGCAGAAAATATATATTTAATATGTAATTTAATAACACATCTTCCGGACAGTTGAGTACTTGATATTCTTGATCCTGTTTGTATCATATGTAAACCTGTACTAATGCTTTCAGTTCTGATTTCCAGAGACCTATATCATGTAGAAAATGATTTAGTTCCTCTTCTTTTATTTCTTTTTCTTTTCTTGCTCATTCTCCTTTTTCCCTTTGATCGTAAGAAACAATCAAAGTGATAACTGGTTTCAACTGCCTGGAAGAAATAAGAAATTCTATCTGGTTTATCTACACAGAACAAATGATCTTAATTAGAGCTTGTATGTAGTTAAAAAAAAAGAAAAAGAAGAATCTTTGACACTCATTCGTGATACTATTTAAATAAAAAAATAGCACTACTCACAGGTAATAGAAGTCATTCTTGAAGCAGATTTAAAAAAAAAATTCAACTGCCTGGAAGAAATCTTTAATTTCCAGACAGTTAAGCTTTATTGACTCCACACGAAGCAACTTCACCAACTTCTATTACTAATTTAACTCTCACGAAGTAGGAAAGCAGGAAATTCTTATACTTTAGTGGGTTTCAAAGTATGATTCATATTCTTTTTCTACTTCTTCTTATTTTACCAACAACTGACTGTCTCAAAAAAATAATTTCTTCCATGCAGTTGAGTTCTTTCATAAGTCTACTTCAAGGAATACAACAATGACTTCTAAATGCAATTGAGTGAGTCTTTTGATATAAATTGATACCATAGTAGGTCTCAAATAATAAACATTGTTATATATTCGCTCTCTGATAAATGATAATATTTCGTTGTTTTTAGTTTAATTAATAACAATTTTTTTAAGTAACAAGTGTTCCTAGTGTACTTGGATCATTTTGTGCCAAAAACTGTAAGTGTTGGATACTTCTTATGTACGTAAATTGCAATAAAACAAATTTTGCTCGCACCATTATTCAAAAGTCCCGGAGCGTGTCCTTTACTAATACAGCAAGGTCGTTGATAACAGTCGCAGAGAGGCCTACTATATCAGGGCTTGAATATTATTTCACTTACGCGAAGATGTCTATTAGCAATCAGCACATTTTTGATTTATTGTTAGAAGTAAAATAACAAAATACTGACATTAAGGCCGATATTCATGGGATAAAGAGGGACCTGGGGGAATACTGTGTAAGACTACAGGAGTCGGAAGGTAAAATTGCTGAAAATTTGAATTGCAAGGCAAGGTTGAGACGTTGTGAAGAAGCAGGAAAGATAAATCAGATTGTAATATTTGGACTTAAGGAGAAGGCAGGGAGCTCATTGGAAAAGCTTGTTTTGGAAACATTTAAAAAGGTCTTACTTGTGAACATCAGCTCACAAGACATAGATAATATATACAGAATTGGAACCATAACTGAGGGACGAACCCGTCCTGTAATTGTAAGATTCCTTAGATTTTCTGTAAAGAAACAAATTTTTTAAAACCTTAGCAAACTAAAGGGTACCGTTGTTACTATATCTAACGATCTTACAGTTGAGCAGCAGCAAGATCAAAAAATCCTCTATAAATACTTCAAAATAGCCAAAAGTAAGAACTTCGAGGCAAAAATATTGGAAAATAAATTACTAGTGAACGAAAACACTTTTAGTATAACTGAACTGAAAGAAGCTACCGGGGAAACGTTCACTGACTTCTTTATAAATAAAAAACAGTTATTTCCTAACAACAGTGCTCCTGCAACACCTGAAAGGCAGACGAAAACCTCTTCTACAATTTCTGTAAGTGACGTAGCATCACTGAAGATAATACCTTAACAAACCTCTAGAAAGGAGGTAAATTCAAAAGAGGTAGTAAACGAGAGGCACAAAGAAAGGAACAGGGGACTTGAAATTAAGAGTAAAACATTATCATTTCCCGTGACGGTAGTTTCAAGAAATACTAGGCAGTCCTGAAGAACAAACTCTACGTCTTGTCAAGGAAAGGCTTAGATAGGTAGTCCTAAATTATTTTATTAGTATTTTTGTGTAAGTAGTTTTATTTTGAACACTGTTTGTTATATGTCAATTCATTTTTGTTTATTTTACTATTAATGACTTTTTTTAATTAATGGCATTTAATATTTGTCATTTAAATATTGGATCCCTAGTGGCAAATTTTACTGATTTTAAAGATTTTATTCAAAACACGGAATTTCATATAGTTGGTTTGACTGAAACGTGGCTTGCACAAAATTTTGATAAAAACATCATAGGTATTGGCAAGTTTACTTTTATCTCACATGATCGAACGGATAATCGTAGTGGTGGTGGCGTTGCCCTGTATGTTGGAGAACTCATAAAATATAAAATTCTGAATTCCGGCGATTTTGTGTTTGTTGAATTTAACAGTAGAACATAGTGTATCTACTTGGAATAATATACAGACCTCCAAATGGTAACATTGGTGATTTCTTGGACTTTTTTGAATACAGCATGTCAAACCTCTATTCTCAATACGAAAATATTATATGTTTTGGAGACTTTAATATTAATTTGCTTCAGGCTTCTAATAATACAAAAAAGCTAGAAAATATTGCAGAAGTGTTTGAATTAACGCAAGTTATAAACGAACCTACTAGAATTACTAACCGCTCTGCATCTCTAATTGATCTTATATTTTGTAATTCAAAAATTGTTAAATCTTCTGGCGTTAGTACAGTTCAGATTGCTGATCACTTTGCCACCTATTTAGAAATAAATACTCCAAAAGAAGCATGTCGAGAACTATTAAGTATAGACCTTTAATGAATATTAATTTAAATGATTTTACTCGTGATTTGTCTATATGTCCTTGGGATGAAACTTTATATATGCCAAACGTGGATGATAAGTTAGAATATCTGAATTCTCTTATTTTAAACCTTTTTGATATTCATGCTCCCATAAAAACCTTTAAAACTAGCAATAAACAAAATTATGCGCCATAGATAACTGAAAATATTAAACTCCTACAGAACCTACGTAACACTGCCTTAAGACGTTATAAAAAATCAAAATTACCAGCACATTTTTCTTATTACAAAGAATTGAGAAATTATACAACATGGACTATAAGAGCTGAGAAGAGGGCTTATTTGAGGGATAAATTTTTCATTTCAACTGTGAAGGAAAAATGGGCAGAGCTGCAGAAACTTAATTTAACAAGATCAAAGAATAATAATAAAATTCCTAAACATTTAACTGAAAACCTAAACAATATAAATTCGTTTTTTGCTAATCCAACACAGGTTACTCATCCGTTAAATAATGATCTAATTCACTTTTATAGTACTCACATTAAGGAAGGTATAACAAATATATTATTATGAAAATGTAAACACGTTAATTATTCTGCTAGTTTTTGTACAATTTTATTAGTATTCTGTAGTTAAAGTTGATTCGTAGGGTTTCTTTAGAGTTCTACTTACGTTTGGTTTATTATTTTCATCTATAGTGTTTAGTTTTTAGGTAGTTCATCTTGTTTGAGAGCCCTATTTTGGCCCCAATTTAGGTTATATTATTGTAAATCCCTGTAGTTCTAATTTTCTAGAATTTGTATACTTGCTTGCTTTGACTGTCAGTATTCTCATAAAATTATTGGTCTCTTTGGGCAAAAACAATGAAGATAATTCTAAATATTTCGAAACTGTTCCATCGGGTTTTAAAAAGGACGCGCTTCGTGACAAATCATTCAGTTTTAATTGTTTAGTCAGTTTTTACCTTGGAAACAATTAAACGACAGTCAAAGCGAGTTAGGTTAGTGTTTTTGACGTTGACAATAAAAGTGTGTTCCCGAATTTCGTTACAATATTAACTTTTGAACCGGTAGTAGAGGCAGAAGTCACTAAAATTATATTTGACATTAAAAGCAAAGCTTTTGGGTCTGATCAAATAAATGCCCACCTAATTCAACTTTGTTGCCCTCGTATTATTCCTTACATTACGCATATTATTAATGTCTGCATTGAAATTGGCTATTTTCCACAGCGTTGGAAGCATGCATATGTAATTCCCTTACCTAAAGTTACTGAACCAACTGAATTTAATCATTTGCGTTCTATAAGCATTCTTCCGGCCCTGTCGAAGATCTTCGAAAAGGTACTTGAAGGTCAAGTGAGAGCATTTATTGGTGAGTTTAATATCATTCCTTCAAAGCAATCTGGTTTTCGCCCAGGATTTGGCTGCTCCTCCGCAATGGCAGCTGTTACAGATGATCCGATTAAGTCGGTTGATGACGGGAAAACAAGTGCTTTAATCCTATTGGACTATAGTAAGGCTTTTGATATGGTAAATCATCATATTCTCATATCAATTTTGCATTACATTGGTTTTAGTATGTCATCTGCACGGCTTATTAGATCATACCTTGCAAATAGATCACAGCAGGTTCTGTATCGGGACAGGCTTTCTGACTGTCTTCAAGTTATTGCTGGGGTACCACAAGGAAGCATATTGGATCCTCTCCTTTATACAATTTATACTTGTAATTTTATTGACAGTCTTCAGTTTTGCAATTACCATCTTTACGCTGATGATACTCAGCTCTACTATTCTTTTAATATAAGTGAAGTCGACATTGCTAACGAGAATATAAACCTTGACCTTCAGAGAGTTTGTCAAACTTCCGCTGATCATAATTTAAAAATTAATCCTGCCAAATCAAATTTTATTATTTTTGGCAATGAAGTGTCAAAATACGTTGCCCGGGAGCGCCTAAGTCTTAAAATTGACAATGTGAATATACCTTGTGTAAAACATGCCAAGAGTTTGGGATTGGAAATAGATAGTGATTTGCGGTTTCGGGAACATATAACTTCAAAATTGAAAAAAGCTTATTCAACTCTCCGTCTTATTTATTCTAGTCGTCATTTTTTACAAAAAGATATTAAATTATTGCTATGTGATTCGTTAGTGCTAAGCCATTTCAATCACTGTGTTGTTATTTATGGGCCTTGTCTTGATAGTTTTGAATCTAGAAGGATTCAAAAAGTACGAAATTCATGTTTACGTTTAATTTATGGCGTCCGTAGACACGAACACATTTCACCGTTTTTACGTAAATCAAAATGGCTTAACATGTACAATCGTAGAAAACTATAAGGTACTGTTGGGTAATAAGGCCGGGCAGGTAATAAAGCCAAAGTTATCCCAACGGATACCTTAATATTCTGTGGTCCTAGTGGCACCATCTAGGTGTAGACAGATCTAACACAAAACAGTTGGCGTTTTGCGAGCTAGTATACATTCCTCCATTTACCTACATGCACGTGTTTAAAAATTTGGAAGTGTTTTCGTGCCCGTGTTGTAAAAAATACCTGCAAAAGGTGAGTAACATTTTTTGGTAGTTTGATTAGAGTATTGTTTGCATTATATTTTCCAAATTGTGTTGGTATATAGATTAACTTAACATAGTTGTTTCGTTTTATTTACTCTTTTTTTGTTACATCTAACCTCAAAAAGAAAATGGATGCCAGACTTGTAACAAGGCCGCGGCCTTATTACCTGCCTTACCATTAAATTTGTTTGCAGATAATAAAGCCGGCTACAAAATAATGCGTAATTTTTTGTAAATTTATCTTAATTGTTTACGCTGGCAAAAGTCTTAAAAAAATAATCCCATTACTTATATATTTTTTACTTACTTATATATTTTTTTAAAGAAATTTCCCACCTTATCTCAATGCAATGAGCTCCCGGCCTTATTGCCTGCCGAAATGGTTTCTAGCCAGGTAATAAGGCCTATTACAAGATGGTCTAAAAGTTGTTTTTCCATGTAGGATTCCTGCGGAAGTCTTAGAAAATAGTTTTTTATACCAACGTGTCAGCAACAGTTACAGCGCGGAGCAGTTTTCTAGCTTAGGTAAGTATTATAGCTGTAGCTATAATGTTCCGGCCATATTATCTGTTTCCTACATACGCAGTAGAAAATACTTTTTTATTTTTCAGTTATGGGGAAAAAAAATCGAGGAATACGAGCAAATTGGACCGAAGAAATGATGGAAGAGGCCCTTCAGCTATTAAGGAGTGGTCGGTCTCAAGAATGGGTGGAACAGCAATCTGGGATTCCGCGTCGTACCTTAAGGAATCACCTTAAATCCGGTTCCTCAAACAGGTCATTGGGAGCAAAACCAGTATTAAATATGGAACAGGAAACGGACTTAGAAAGGAAAATATTGAGATTTTCTAGCAGAGGCTTTCCGTTAACTTCGAAAGTTTTACGCCGAAGTGTTTTCAATTATTGTGAGAAAATGAGCGTTAAACATAAATTTAACCGGGAAAAAAAATTGGCGGGTAAAGAATGGTACCGTGCCTTTCTAAGACGTCATCCACAAATAGCTCAACGCAAAGCACAGCAATTAAATCCTGCCCGAGCTCAGAAATTGAATCATTTCATTGTAAATGATTATTTTGATAAATTGGATGCTCTGCTGTGTAGAACCGGATTAAAACATAGCCCCGAAAAAATTTACAACATAGATGAGAAGGGTTGCAGATTAACCCTTCATCACCAGCAGCTAGTACTAGCCCAAAAAGGTGCCAAAAGAGTGCACTTAGTGGCGCCTGAACATGCGGAAAACGTCACAGTAGTCGCTTGTGCAAATGCCCTAGGCCATGTCATACCACCTATGATTTTATTCAAAGGGCAACGTGGAAAACCTTGCTATTCTGATGGTTTACCAGCAGGCTCAGCTGTACACATGACCGCAAAGGACAGCATGACGACTGAGATATTTATCAAATGGCTGGAGCACTTCTCACAATTTATGTCTTCCCCTCCAACAATTTTAATTTTTGATGGAGCGTCAAGTCACCTAGATGAGTCCATTGCTGAAAAGGCAGAAACTTTAGGAATTGAGCTTTTATGCCTACCCAGTAATACGACTCACGAGCTCCAGCCAATGGACAAATCCGTTTTCCGGTCTTTTGAATCCCACTGGGATCAACAGCTTCTTGAATATTGGAGTCAACATCCTGATAGAAGGGTGAGTAAAGAGAGATTTTCTGATGTATTCACGCCAGTCTGGGGAAAGTGCATGACTATTAATAACATCTGCAATGGTTTTAGATCAACTGGTATCTACCCGTTCAGTAGAAACGCCATTCCTGAACATGCATTCGCCCCAAGTCTTCCAACTCATCGTGGTCAAAATATTGCAGCTGAAAATAGTGAGGAAAGTGCCATAGTAAGGGAAGAACTTTGGGATTCGGAAGATGATATTCCATTAGCAACATTATTTAAGACAACTAAGGATAATTCAACAGTACATTCCAGTACCAGCCCTGCAGATCAGTCTCAGTCTCAATCAACTCAGTCAGAAGATTTAGCTGAAAAAGGAGAAACTTCACATCAAAACTCTTTCTCTGAAGTTTTAGTTACACCTGATATGGCACCAATAAAAACCTCCAATCGAAGAAAGGCTTTGAATTATCGTGCTCAAGAGGTCAAAAGGCACATATTTAAGGATCGTAGTTCTGGTAAAAAGGTTACCAATATCTCAAAAAAGGGTTCTGTTGTGAAGAGGAAGTCCGCCAATACGCCAACTACGAGCCTTTCAGCTGTATGGATGTGTTCTGTTTGCCTGCTTGACTTTGTAGCCGATATGAGAGCATGTTCATCTTGTGGTACTTGGGTTCACGAAGAATGTGTTGGACTAACAGTTGAAGATAAAGAAGCATTTATTTGCCCTGAATGCATGCCCTGAGGAAATTTTAAAAATCGGCCTTATTACCTGCTACAAATTTTACTCCGTGGCCATATTACCTGCCTATGCTGGTAATAAGGCCAAAAGAGTTGTTTTTATTTTTTTGCATTATGAATGTTTAAAAATTCTTGTTTTCATTTTTTAGTTATGTTTTTTAAAAGAATACATGTTGATTTATCTTTTGTATCTTACTTTGTAATAAAAATATTTTTTATTTGGTTATAACAAAAATATTTTTCTTAACCCGGCCTTATTACCCAACAGTACCTTACATGAATACATTTTGCTTTAAAATTCTTAAAACAAAAAAACCAGGATATCTTTTTGAGAAACTTGAATTTAGAGTTGATGCTTGTAATCGACCTTTGCGTTTTAATGATAAAGTGTCCATACCTAGACATCGAAAAGAAATATTTAAAAGATCATTTTCATATTGTGCGGCTAAAACTATAAACCTATTTTCACCGTCATTTTCAAACACTTCGCTGTTGAACTTTAAAAAACGACTTAAACAAATTCTGATTGTTGAACAAATAGGCTCTAACTGAATTATAGGGGTAAGCTTGTCTAACTGGATCTCTTAAATAGCTGTGATTTCTTGAAAAATGGTTTTTAAATTACGTGTTAAGTTATTGTATTTTTTTTAATTTATTTCTTGTGTTTTTGTTTGCTGTCTTTGCTTTGTGTTTCTATTTATATTTCTGTATTTCTGTTTTACATTTTAAATTTATTCCAAGTATTTTATGGTTCTATGATTTTAAATTATGTGTTTGCTTTGGCCATTATGTATTTTTGTATTTTGCATTTATTTTTAATTATGTTTATTTCAATTTTGTTACTCTACCTTATTTTGTAATGATTACCTTAGATTCTAAATATTTAAAAATGTAAAAGTTTTAATTTATTTGTGTTTGGGCTTAAGCAGTGCCTTACAACACTTCTATTGTAAGGTGTCTGAGGAGCCTTTTAGGACATATTGCATTGAAATTTCTGTATTTTTGGTTAATATTGTTGGTCCTAATAAACAAATTATTATTATTATTATTATTATGACGAGTTTGTGTCGAGTGTTTTTCTTATGCCTCTTCATTTATTAGCCTGAAAAGCTAGAATATGAATGTCAAAGATGTTGGTTGATCTCCAGACCTAAATTCTTTCACCACCTCGATCTCCAGTTTTAAATCCTGTAGACTACTGTAAAAGCATAGCTAATTTGAACTCGAATTTAAAGGAAATTCTATATGCTTTGGTGGCTTTCAAGGTTGAATTTATTGCTCAACAGGCAGGTTTTATTGATGAGAAATCCTTAATAATGCAAGTATATAAAGTCGCTTTTAGAGGAAATCCTTTAGGATTAATATATGGATGTTTGGTTGTTAGTAGGGTATAATTTATTCAATAGTAGTACCAGAGAGTACAATTCATAATAAGTGCTCATATTTGTTTGCTCATAATAACTAACCACTCTCCAAAATTTATGCAGCTCATATATACCTTCAGAGCTTTTAGTCCTAAAAATTTCAAGTCGTTGGGAGGTTTTAACGTGGAGTTATCGTGCCCCAAAGGAACTTAGTCCTGCTTAAGAGAGAACGAACAATACTATTTATGTATTGTATGCCTATAGTTTCCGGAAAATATCAATTACTTTTACGTTATTAATGAAAATGGAAGGAAATGCTAAGGGTTATTTTATGCCGGTATTTTGGCTCTTGTGGCACACGCTCCCGTACCAAATTAGGGTTATTACCGGCGTCCTAACAACCCTCCCCCTTTTTTAACGCAAGTTTTCATAACATATTCATTTTATGTCGGCGCTTATTTACATATGCAAATTACTTGGACAATGTGCAAGCTTAGTTTGGCCAATTTTGTACACGGCGTAATCCGCGGAATTCTAGTTTGCGACGCATACATATTTTGGGCCCCGCGTGTCCCCGCTGTTAATTTCGTAATGCTTTAATTTAAACTTTTTCGAATGAACAGCGGAACAATAATTGTTTCGCTTTGCATGTTTATTGCTCAAAATGCGAGCACACGATGTTTAGCATTTTTAGTTATATGGTGACGTAAGCGCAAATTGACTTACCGCACCGGTAAGAGTGTACTTTTCTTAGTCGATTTTTTCTTGGAAATGTAAAAAAAAAAAATTGTTCCTATGGGACGCGATAACTCAAGTTCAGAACCTCCCAACGACTTGAAATTTTCAGGACTAAGACCTCTTAGGGCATATATGAGCTGTATAAATTTTGGAGAAGATCAGTATACAGGGTGGGTTATTATGTCCACACAAATAGCGTTAATAACTTGAACTAAATCAACTGTACTTTGCCAACCACACAGAGATAATACGGAAAATGTACCTGACGTGTTTGCTTAACATTTTTCTAGTGTACACCCAAGAGTAAGTTGACGTAAGGCAAACAAACTATGTTAGGCTAATGTAAAGAGAGACGGAAATACTTTAAGATACTCATCTGTTGAAACAAAATAAACAAGAAAAGATCGATTAACTAATAAGTAGTAAGAAGAAATTTGGTACGTCTCTGGAATTAGTAATTTTAAAATTGTTAGCTGACGTAGACGTAGAAAAATTTAATTATGCCTCCAATAAAGTTAAATTCGCCATTGTGTGAGAACGCGAAGGCGAGTGAGTTGACGTGTAGCAAAAAAGAACGTGTACATTACAAACAGATTGATCTAATAATAATTTTCTTACTTAATTCTTTAATTAGAGTGAATTATCATGCTAACATATCAATTCGGTAAAGAAAGAGAGAGAGAGAGAGAGAGTAGTTTTTCTAAAGTTTCTCAATAAAATGACCAAGAGTGAGTTGACGTGTAGCAAAAAAAGTAGTATTTTGGCTGATGTACTGTAGAAAAAGAGTACTTTTAATAAAACGAAATAGATATCAGATATGACGTAGAGAAACTGACTAATTGACTACTAAGTTACGTACTCATATGAGAGAACAAAAATATAATCCGTATGCTCCTTACACAGGAATTATATTTGCTTTACGTCAGGTAACTACTTTAAATTATAATTTATTTATTTTAAAGTTATAATTTATAACTTTAAAGTAGTTAGCTGACGTAAAGCAATTCTAGCATTACTCTAATTAAGTTAAAATAGTTACTACATAAAAAAGAGCTGACGTAAAGAAAAACAGAACAGCAAATAGATGCTCTTCTGTTAAAATGCAAAGAGAAACCAGCTGACGTGCAGGAAATCAAATATAGTTCCTATGACGTCAAAACAGACATTTCATTAAAAAAATGTAAAGGTCGAAGGAGGGTCAGGCGTTGACGTGAGGCAAAAAATATACACCCTGCAAAAAGAAAATACATTTGGCTGATGTAGAGAAAGACAGAAACCATTAGTGTGACAGGTTGGAAAAGCTGCATAAAATTATTGAAAATGACGTCAAGGCATAGTGAAGGGAGATGAGTTGACGCGTATCAAAATCAAAGAAAATAATTATAATTAAACAAAATAAAGAGAGACAAAACGATATCAGTATCTACAAACCCAGCATAATTAGTGTAAGCATGAAGAAACCAGTGCTAACGTACAGCAAATCAATCATTCATACATAGATTCCAATAATGATGAAAAAAAGCATAGAAGAGTGGGCTGACGTAAAGCAAAAAAAAATTGTACATTATCAACTATGTTAGGCTAATGTGAAGAGAGACGGAATTACTGTGGGATACTCATCTGTTAAAATAGAATAAATGACAAAAGATCAATAAACTCCGTACGCCTCTTGAATGAGTAATTTGTTGTTAGCTGACGTAGAAAAATTCACATTTAGTTCCAATAATGTTAAATTCTTCATTGTGTGAGAACGCGAAAGAGGGTGAGTTGACGTGAAGCAAAAAAAACTTTTACATTACAAACACCTCGATTTAATAATTAACACTTTTGGCAAATGTAGAGAAGGAGTACTTTTGTTAAAATGAAATAAGTAGGAGAAAATAATCCGCTTACGTGAAGCAATTAAAACATGACTTCAATGACGTTAAAATAAACATTTCATTAAAAAAATGTAAAGGTCGAAGGAGGGTCAGGCGTTGACGTGTGGCAAAAAATATATATACTGCAAAAAAAAACATTTGCCATACATTGTAGAGAAAGACAGAAACCATTAGTGACACAGGTTGAAAAAGCTGTACAAAATTATTAAAAATTACATCAAGGCATAGTGAAGAGAGGTGAGTTGACGTGTATCAAAAACACCCTAAAACGATGAAGAAAATAATTAAAATTAAACACAATAAAGAGAAACAAAACGTTGTCAGTAACTACAAACCCAGCATAATTAGTGTAAGCATGAAGAAACCGATGCTGACGTAAAGCAAATCAAACGTACATTGATTCCAATTATGATCAAATAATCAAAAAAATCACAGATAAGTAAGCGGACGTAGAGCAAGCACCAACTTAAACATTACCAACTATATTAGGCTGATGTGAAGAGAGACAGAAATACTTTAAGATGTTCATCTGTTGAAATAAACTGCTTAATTAATTAATAAGTAAGAAGAAAATAATTCGTACGTCTCTGAAATAAGTCATTTTTAAGTTATTAGCTGACGTAGAGAAATTTAGATATGCTTTTAATGACGTAAAATTTGCTATTGTGTGAGAACGAGTAGGAGAGTGAGTTGACGTGTAGCAAAAAAACTAATACATTACAAACAGATTTGAACGAATTGAAATTAATCATACAGTTAAAATGAAATAGAAATTAGAAGCTCCTAGAATTTGTAATTTTAATGTTATTAGTTGACGTAAAGCAATTTAAGCATGGCTCCAATGAGGCTTTCATTCAATAGTTATTACATAAAAAAGAGTAGGAAGGTGAGTTGACGTGTAGCAAAAAAAATATACATTAGCAACATACTAATTTGATAATACTTTAGGCTGTTGCTGACATACGGAAAATCAAACGTACATTGATTCTAATAATGATCAAAAAAAAAGCACCAGAAGAGTGAGCTGGCGTAGAGCAAAAAAAATTGTACATTTTCAACTATGTTATGCTAATGTGAAGAGAGACGGAATTACTGTAGAATGCTCATCTGTTAAAATAGAAAAAATGACAAAAGATCAATAAACTCCGTACGCCTCTTGAATGAGTAATTTGTTATTAGCTGACGTAGAGAAATTCATATTTAGTTCCAATAATGTTAAATTCTCCACTTTGTGAGAACGCGAAAGAGGGTGAGTTGACGTGAAGCAAAAAAAACTTTTACTTTACAAACAGCTCGATTTAATAATTAACACTTTTGGCAAATGTAGAGAAGGAGTACTTTTGTTAAAATGAAATAAGTAGGTGAAAATAATCCGCTGACGTGAAGCAATTAAAACATGACTTCAATGACGTTAAAATAGACATTTCATTAAAAAAATGTAAAGGTCGAAGGAGGGTCAGGCGTTGACGTGTGGCAAAAAATATATATACTGCAAAAAAAAATACATTTGCCATACATTGTAGAGAAAGACAGAAACCATTAGTGACACAGGTTGAAAAAGCTGTACAAAATTATTAAAAATTACATCAAGGCATAGTGAAGAGAGGTGAGTTGACGTGTATCAAAAACACCCTAAAACGATGAAGAAAATAATTAAAATTAAACACAATAAAGAGAAACAAAACGTTGTCAGTAACTACAAACCCAGCATAATTAGTGTAAGCATGAAAAAACCGATGCTGACGTAAAGCAAATCAAACGTACATTGATTCCCATTATGATCAAATAATCAAAAAAATCACAAATAAGTAAGCGGACGTAGGGCAAGCACCAACTTAAACATTACCAACTATATTAGGCTGATGTGAAGAGAGACAGAAATACTTTAAGATGTTCATCTGTTGAAATAAACTGCTTAAATAACTAATAAGTAAGAAGAAAAGAATTTGTACGTCTCTGGAATAAGTCATTTTTAAATTATTAGCTGACGTAGAGAAATTTAGATATGCTTTTAATGACGTAAAATTTGCTATTGTGTGAGAACGAGTAGGAGAGTGAGTTGACGTGTAGCAAAAAAACTAATACATTACAAACAGATTTGAACGAATTGCAATTAATCATACAGTTAAAATGAAATAGAAATTAGAAGCTCCTAGAATTTGTAATTTTAATGTTATTAGTTGACGTAAAGCAATTCAAGCATGGCTCCAATGAGGCTTTCATTCAATAGTTATTACATAAAAAAGAGTAGGAAGGTGAGTTGACGTGTAGCAAAAAAAATATACATTAGCAACATACTAATTTGATAACACTTTAGGCTGTTGCTGACGTACGGAAAATCAAACGTACATTGATTCTAATAATGATCAAAAAAAAAGCACCAGAAGAGTGAGCTGACGTAGAGCAAAAAAAAATGTACATTTTCAACTATGTTATGCTAATGTGAAGAGAGACGGAATTACTATAGGATGCTCATCTGTTAAAATAGAAAAAATGACAAAAGATCAATAAACTCCGTACGCCTCTTGAATTAGTAATTTTTTGTTAGCTGACGTAGAGAAATTCATATTTAGTTCCAATAATGTTAAATTCTCCATTGTGTGAGAACGCGAAAGAGGGTGAGTTGACGTGAAGCAAAAAACCATTTACATTACAAACAGCTCGATTTAATAACACTCTTGGCAAATATAGAGAAGCAGTTATTTTGTTAAAATGAAAAAGTAGGAGAAAATAATCCGCTGACGTGAAGCAATTAAAACATGACTCCAATGACGTTAAAATAGTTATTACATAAAAAAGCGAAGGTGAGTTAAATGACGTATAGCAAAAAAAATTGTACATTGCCGTTATATTGAACTGTTAACACTTGTGGCTGACGTAGAGAAAAACAGAAATACAAGTGAATGCTCGTGTGTTAAATGAAATATAAATCAGTTGACGTGTAGCAAAAAAAAATTTACATTACAAACAGCTCGATTTAATAATTAACACTTTTGGCAAATGTAGAGAAGGACTATTTTTGTTAAAACGAAATAAATAGGAGAAAATCAAAAAATAATCCGTACGCCCCTGCAATGTCTAATTTTAAAGTTGTTAGCTGACGTAAAGCAATTAAAACACGACTCCAATGACGTTAAAACAGTTATTACATAAAAAAGCGAAGGTGAGTTAATTGACGTGTAGCAAAAAAATTGTACATTGCAATTATATTGAACTCTTAACACCTGTGGCTGACGTAGGGAAAAACAGAAATACAAATGAATGCTCCTCTATTAAATGAAAATATAAATCAGCTGACGTAAAGTAATTTAAATGTGGTTCCGATGACGTTAAGATCGCCATTGTATAAAAAAGCGAAGGAAGAAGAGTTGACGTGTAGCAAAAAAAAATTTTTACATTACAAACACCTCGATTTAATAACACTTTTGGCAAATGTGGAGAAGGAGTACTTTTGTTAAATTGAAAAAGTAGGAGAAAATAATCCGCTTACGTGAAGCAATTAAAAGATGACTCCAATGACGTTAAAATAGTAGTTATTACCAAAAAAAGCGAAAGTAAGTTAATTGACGTGTAGCAAAAAAAATTGTACATTGCCATTAAATTGAACTGCTAACACTTTTGGCTGATTTAGAGAAAAACAGAAATACAAATGAATGCTTGTCTGTTAAATGAAACATAAATCGGCTGACGTAGAGTAATATAAATATGATTCCAATGACGTTAAAATCGCTATTGTATAAAAAAGCAAGCGAAGGAGGGGTAGTTGACGTGAAGCAAAAAAGCTTTTACATTACAAACAACTTTTTATTAAATGTAGTATATATAAATATATATAACAGTATATAAATTTATATATATCAATTATATAAATAAAAGTGCGGTATCCTATAAACAGTCTCGAAAACATACTTAGAATGAGTATAGGTTACACGTATTTCGCCCCGTAAGAGCATCATCAGGCCTGATCAATAGCATCTAAAAATTACATTATTAAAAAATAGACGTCTCGCTTTTATAGCTTTTTTTTTGGGAGGATTAATACAATTTTAAAAGCCGTAAAGGCATATATAACTTTCTTGTAAATGGGGTTCAAATTGGCTATCCCTTAATAGTAGTCCAAAGGATTTAAATCTGGGAACAGCGTCTTTTAAACGCATATTCCTATTCCTGTGGGACGCGATAACTCAATTTCAAAACCTCCCAATGACTTCAAATTTTCAGGACTAAAAGGTCTTAGGGCATGTATGCGCTGTATATATTTTGATGAGGGTCAGTATACAGGGTGGGTTATTATGTGCAAATAACACCCAAATAAACTTTATATACTCGCTTTATTAATGATTCTCATCAATACCCCATACAATTAAAACACGCCGGAACTAAAAAGTATCATTTTTCAATTGAGGATCATTATCATTATCATGAGCACTCTCGCTCCCCTTGGGGCAACGGCAGCCGTTCGTTTAGAGCGAACAATAAATTTTGAGCGTTAATAAAGATAGAGCATCTCTGAGCAAGTGCGGAAGTATTTCCGTTAATAATTCAGACTTTATGGCAGAATTTAATTGTTATTACTCCATACAACTTTTAACATTTACTGATACGTGGTAGGTATTAAAATATTGCGTCAATAAATGCCTTGTTGCTGTAAACGTAACGACCGAATAAACTTGAAATAAATGAAAAACACCCCCCGTTTTCACCCCGATGTCAGTTGTCTCATATAAATTGTACCCACCTCAACGTGAATTTGTCACCATTAATTTTTTTCGGTTGATCGGAGCGGGAATATGCGAGGAAAACGGTTCAGGGAAAGAATCGCTCCGGTACATTTGAGTTGGGGGTTTTTCGTACGTACGACTTGCGGTTTTGAATACGTAACAAGCTCCAATAAGCCGTTGGATTCTTATCCCACCGCCCGATTTACTATTCCCGGATTTGTTAGGGGGTAAATGTGCCACGAAATATCCCCTAGACCATTTTTGTTGCATGCATGCACGACTTTCGAAAAAGAAGGAATTACTGCATTGGAGCTTGGATCTCGTTCGTGTCAGTAACGTAGGAGTTACCTTAAGTTGTTGTGCAATTTTATGCAAATATTGCCATTGTAAAACTACACTTTTTGTGGGTTTTTAATCTACTTAAACTCGGATTTTTACTGGAAAATTGGCCTCAAGAGCTACGACCTTGCGAATATCTTCATTAAATTCACAAGGGGGAGATTAAAAAGAAACCATTATTTATATTATGCTGAAATGGCTCACAATCGTCTTTCAAAGTTAAATAATATGTCAGCAATCTCCAAGTTGGTTTTGCACTACGTCAGCTCAACCCTCTTCGTCAGTTTAACACTAGTACTCACTCACGATCTCAATCTTTGTTTACTTCGTACTTTACGAAGTATCTATATTTTTTGGCTACACGTCAACTCCTAGTCCTTCGCTTTTTTATACACTAGCGATTTTAACGTCATCGGATCCATATTTAAATTACTTTACATCAGCCAAAAGTGTTAGCAGTTTAATATAATGGCAATGTACAATTTTTTTTGCTACACGTCAATTAACTCACCTTCGCTTTTTTATGTAATAACTATTTTAACGTCATTGGAGTCATGTTTGAATTGCTTCACGTCAGCTAACAACTTTAAAATTAGACATTGCAGGGGCGTACGGATTGTTTATTGATTTTCTGCTTTTTATTTCATTTTAGCAAAAATACTCCTGCCAAAAGTGTTATTAAATCGAGCTGTTTGTAATGTAAAAATTTTTTTTTACTACACGTCAACTCCCTTCCTTCGCTCTTTTATACACTGGCGATTTTAACGTCATCGGAACCATATTTGAATTACTTTACGTCAACTGATTTATATTTCATTTAACAGACGAGCATTCACTTGTATTTCTGTTTTTCTCTACATCAGCCAAAAGTGTTAGCAGTTTAATATAATTGCAATAGAAAATTTTTTTTGCTACACGTCATTTAACTCACCTTCATTTTTTTTATATAATAACTATTTTAACGTCATTGGAGTCATGTTTTAATTGCTTCACGTCAGCGGATTATTTTCTCCTACTTATTTCATTTTAACAAAAGTACTCCTTCTCTACATTTGCCAAAAGTGTTATTAAATCGAGCTGTTTGTAATGTAAAAGCTTTTTTTGCTTCACGTCAATTCACCCTCTTTCGCGTTCTCACATAATGGAGAATTTAACATTATTGGAACTAAATATGAGCTTCTCAACGTCAGCTAATAAAAAATTACTAATTCAAGCGGCGTACGGAGTTTATTGATTTTTTGTCATTTATTCTTTTTTAACAGATGAGCATCCTAAAGTATTTCCCTCTCTCTTCAAATTAGGATAACATAGTTGATAATGTACAATTTTTTTGCTACACGTCAACTCACCTTCCTACTCTTTTTTATGTAATAACTATTGAATGAAAACCTCATTGGGAGCCATGCTTGAATTGCTTCACGTCAACTAATAACTTTAAAATTAGAAATTCCAGGAGCTTCTAATTTCTATTTCATTTTAACTGTATGATTAATTTAAATTCGTTCAAATCAATCTGTTTGTAATGTATTAGTTTTTTTGCTACACGTCAACTCACCCTCTTACTCGTTCTCACACAATGACGAATTTTACGTCATTAAAAGCATATTAAAATTTCTCCACGTCAGCTAATAATTTAAAAATGATTTATTCCAGAGACGTACGAATTCTTTTCTTAATGCTTATTAGTTTATTAAGCAGTTCATTTCAACAGATGAGCATCTTATTTCTATCTCTCTTCACATCAGTCTAACATAATTGGTAATGTTTAAGTTGGTGCTTGTTCTACCTCCGCTTACTCTTCTGTGCTTTTTTTTTGATCATTATTGGAATCAATGTACGTTTGATTTGCTTTACGTCAGCATCGGTTTCTTCATGCTTGCACTAAGTATGCTGGGTTTGTAGTTACTGATATCGTTTTGTCTCTCTTTATTTTGTTTAATTTTAATTATTTTCTTCGTTATCGTTTTAGGGTATTTTTGATACACGTCAACTCACCTCCCTTCACTATGCCTTGACGTCATTTTCAATAATTTTAAGCAGCTTTTCCAACCTGTCACACTAATGGTTTCTGTCTTTCTCTACAATGTATGGCAAATGTATTTTTTTGCAGTATATATATTTTTTGGCACACGTCAACGCCTGACCCTCCTTCGGCCTTTACATTTTTTAAATGAAATGTCTATTTGAACGTCATTGAAGTCTTGTTTTAATTGCTTCACGTCAGCCGATTATTTTCTCCTACCTATTTTGTTTTAACAAAAGTACTCCTTCTCTACATTTGTCAAAAGTATTATAAAATAGAGCTGTTTGTAATGTACAAGTTTTTCTTGCTTCACGTCAACTCACCCTCTTTCACGTTTTCACACAATGGAGAATTTAATATTATTGGAACCAAATATGAATTTTTCTACGTCAGCTAACAAAACATTACTAATTCAAGAGGCGTACGGAGTTTATTGATCTTTTTTCATTTATTAAATTTTAAGAGATGAGGATCCTACAGTATTCCCGTCTCTCTTCACATTATCCTAACATAGTTAATAATGTACAATTTTTTTTGCTTTACGTCAGCCCACTCTTCTGTGCTTTTTTTGATCATTATTAGAATCAATGTAGGTACGTTTGATTTGCTGTACGTCAGCATTGGTTTCTTCATGCTTACACTAAGTATGCTGGGTTTGTAGTTACTGATATCGTTTTGTCTCTTTTTATTGTGTTTAATTTTAATTTTTTTTTATATCGTTTTAGGGTGTTTTTGATACACGTCAACTCACCTCCCTTCACTAAGACTTGACGTCATTTTTAATAATTTTAAACAGCTTTTCCAACCTGTCACACTAATGGTTTCTGTCTTTCTCTACAATGTATGGCAAATGTATTTTTTTGCAGTATATATATTTTTTGCCACACGTCAACGCCTAACCCTCCTTCGACCTTTACATTTTTTTAATAAAATGTCTATTTTTACGTCATAGGAACTATATTAATTTAATTTCCTGTACGTCAGCTGGTTTCTATTTGCATTTTAACAGAGCAGCATCTATTTGTATTTCTGTTTTTCTTTACGTCAGCGCTTTGTACATGTTGGTAATGTACATTTTTTTTGCTACACGTCAACTCACCTTCATATTATTTTTTATGTAATAACTATTGAATGAAAACCTCATTGGAGCCATGCTTGAATTGCTTTACGTCAACTAGTAACTTTAAAATTAGAAATTTCAGGAGCATCTAATATTTGTTTCATTTTAACAGTATGATCAATTTAAATTCGTTCAAATCAATCTGTTTATAAGGTATTAGTTTTTTTGCTACACGTCAACTGACCCTCCTACTCGTTCTCACACAATGGTGAATTTTACGTCATTGAAAGCATATCAAAATTTCTCCACGTCAGCTACTAATTTAAAAATGACTTATTCCAGAGACGTACGAATTCTTTTCTTAATGCTTATTAGTTTATTAAGCAGTTCATTTCAACAGATGAGCATCTTATTTCTATTTCTCTTCACATCAGTCTAACATAGTTGGTGATGTTTAAGTTGGTGCTTGCTCTACGTCCGCTTACTCTTCTGTGACTTTTTCGATTATTTGATCATTGTCATCATTGACATTGACATCAATTGGATGTACGTTTTCAATACGTTTGATTTGCTTTACGTCAGCATCGGTTTCTTCATGCTTGCACAAGTATGCTGGGTTTATAGTTACTGATATCGTTTTGTCTCTCTTTATTGTGTTTAATTTTAATTATTTTCTTCTTCGTTTTAGGGTGTTTTTGATACATGTCAACTCACCTCCCTTCGCTATGCCTTGGCGTCATTTTTAATAATTTTAAACAGGTTTTTCAACCTGTCACACTAATGGTTTCTGTGTTTCTCTACAATGTATGGCAAATGTATTTTTTTGCAGTATATATATTTTTTGGCACACGTCAACGCCTAACCCTCCTTCGACCTTTACATTTTTTTAATAAAATGTCTATTTTTACGTCATAGGAACTATATTAATTTGATTTCCTGTACGTCAGCTGGTTTCTATTTGCATTTTAACAGAGCAGCATCTATTTGTATTTCTGTTTTTCTTTACGTCAGCGCTTTGTACATGTTGGTAATGTACATTTTTTTTGCTACACGGCAAATTTTACGTCATTAAAAGCATATTTAAATTTCTCTCTACGTCAGCTAATAATTTAAAAATTACTTATTGCAGAGACGTACGAATTTTTTTCTTAATACTTATTAGTTTATTAAGCAGTTCTCTATTTTATTTCTGTCTCTCTTCACATCAGTCTAATATAGTTAATAATGTTTAAGTTGGTGCTTGCCCTACGTCCGCTTACTCTTCTGTGCTTTTTTTGATTATTCGATTATTATTACAATAATTGTACGTTTGATTTCCTGTACGTCAGCGCTTTTTTATGTAGTAACTGTCTTAACGTCATTAGAGTAATGCTAGAATTGCTTTACGTCAGCTAACCATTTTAAAGTTATACATTAAAGCTTTAAAATAAATAAATTATAATTTAAAGTAGTTAGCTGACGTAAAGCAAATATAACTGCTGTATAAAGAGCATACGGATCATATTTTTGTTCTCTTCTATGAATACATAACTTACTAGTCTATTAGTCAGTTTCTTTACGTCATATCTGATATCTTATTCATTTTATTAAAAGTACTCTTTTTCTATAGTACATCAGCCAAAAAACAAAATAATAAATACAGATGAGTATCTTAAGGTATTTTCATCTCTCTTTACATTAGCCTAACATAGTTGGTAATATACAATTTTGTTTGCCCTACGTCAACTTACTCTTAGGTGTACACTAGAAAAATTTTAAGCAAACACGTCAGCTACATTTTTCGTATTATCTGCGTTTGGTTGGCAAAGAACATTTAATTTAGTTCAAGTTATTTATGCTCGTTCTCTTTTTAACTTGTGACTTTGACTTTTTATTGCAACTTAATATACAAATTTTCGCACTCAGGACATTTCTTGGTCTAGCTGGTATATTATGTCTCAATTGAAATTCAATAGAAGCTGTATACAGGGCTGAAAAAAATAATAAATGTAATATGAAACATAGGCAAAGACTAAGTTGTTATTATTATTGATCTTTGCACTCAATATCTTCATTTGGCCACCCGGTATATTAATCAAAACTCGTCACTAGTAACTAAACTTAAATTTCTTTAATTTTCAATATCACCTCCTTCGTTCTCTCTTAAGCAGGATAAGAGGCATATCCTACCATTATCTATGTTCCTATGGGACGCGATAACTCAATTTCAGAACCTCCCAACGACCTCAAATTTTCAGGACTAAAAGCTCTTAAGGCATAAATGAGCTGTATAATTTTTGAAGAAAGTCAGTTTATAGAGTGGGTTATTATGAGTAAATAAATATAAGCAAAAAACAGATTTTCTTAAAGCACGACAGCAGTCGTGTGCCTAAATCTATCACTTAATATAAAACAAACAAATACAGTAAATAAACTATTTATACTATTAATCCTTTAAGTTGCAAATGTCAATTGATACGTATTAGTTTTCCAGACGAGACTCGTAATCAAACACTAAAAGTAGCCCTAAAAGTGACTGGGGCGGCATGACGGGTAATTATTACATGAACCCGATACTATGCAACAAAACCGATTTAAATTGCATTATGTATTAAGTTACTTTTCGAAGCAATTAAAGAGTTCCGAGGGAAAATTGGCAATGGACCAAGTATTCCCCATATTGATGGCTCCAGATGACAGCAATCTAATGCAACATTAACCTTGAGAGTATTTATTAACTTAGAATCAGTCCATCTTAGTTCTTACATTTCTCTTTTTTAGCTTTTGTCATTGGTGCAAACGATATTATCGATCTGACGTGCATCTTTTTTCCACCAATATCAGCCTGTAAAGTTGCTGTCTTTATCTCCGAAGAGTTGCTGAAAAAGTAAATTGCTCCTAATCTTTTGCACACAATTTTGATCATAAAAGACTCAAAGTCACTCCATGTTTGAACAAGACCTTGTGTTCATAGAGAACTTTGAGGTTATGCTAAGTTAGTTCCAAGTACTCAAGTTTTTCAAAAGTCTTTCTACAGATTGACCAAGAGAGTCACTGATGATCTATGGTGTCAAAAGCCTTTGAGAGATTCTCAGATCTAGTTGTTAAAATTTAGGTAGATTTCAATGGTCTATACTCAGACCTGTCCTACTTTCCTGACATTCTCTGGAATTTTTGGTCCTAGAACTTATACTAGATGTAGTACTACATGAGCGAAAGCGAATAAATTACAAATGAGTATTTTGGCAACGTCGGTTTTGTTTGAATTTTAGACACTCATGTCATTTATTTTAGTTTTGGCAACATCGCTCTTCTTTAATTGTCAGACACTGAACGGATTAATTTCCCAACTTCAATGACTTTGACTCTAACCAAAGAAAATAATAGTAAACTATAGAAAACCATCCCGTGTAAATTTTTTGACCACCTAAAAGGATCCCCGCTTTTCGAGCGAGGATCCATCGGTGAAATTACGCGTTGAAATCTGGCCGATCGCTTGGCTATGTTGCAAAATTTAATTTGACGGCTAATTTGCGGCAAAGCTTTCCGTCGATTTTTGACAAAACTTATTTTCAAATAATTCTGTTATTTTTTTAAAATTTTGTCACTGGTTCTGTAATACATGTCGGGCAATGTATGCCAATATTATGACTGTAGACGAACTAGAAGAGAGAATCCTACGTTAAAGATGTTTAAATTTCCTTATAAAAATCCAAGTATTTGCGAACGTTGGATTTTAAATTAAGTCCTAGAGTACTATAAACATACTCAACCTTAACAGTGCACTAGTAAGTAAGTACAGGGTGTTCCATTTATAAGAGGAAAAACGGCATATTTTTTTACTTTCCCGGTATATTAAAAAAAATTGAAGATAGCCAATCGACGTATTTTAACTCGGAGAATTTGAAAATCGTAATAAGAAAACTATTCCATAAAAAACAAAAAAGACTGATGACATTGTTTTCTTATAACGATTTTCAAATTCTCCGAGTTAAAATACGTCGATTGGCTATCTTCAATTTTGTAAATATACGGAAAAAGTAAAAAATATGCCGTTTTTCCTCTTAAATGGAACACCTTGTACCTAAAGTTTATTTCATGGGTCTTTAACTGGGGCTCCTAGAAGAGCCAGGTATAAATACGTGTATTTTTACACAAAGTTACAGCTAAATACCTGTGAAATGAACATCAATCAATATCTACAATCTACAAGTTTTAATTGGGAACTATTCGGCAATGAAAATTACACTTAACCAAAAACTATAATTTTCTGACTTTTAGGTACATGAAAAATGTCTAAGGTGGTAAAACTATAAGGAGATTATTAAAGTTAATTTTTGAATACTAAAAATTAAATTTAAAGAATAAAAATATATAATACCGGTTTAAATAGTCAAATTCCAAAACAATAATTACTTTGAGATAAAACCCTAAAAATAGTACCATAACAAATAATAATAGTTATTTATTAGAGTAAAATAGGCGTTTTAAAATTACTGCCTTCGCTAAAGCTTGTGTAGTAAACTTCATCATTTTACTCCCTATTAATAATTTTACTGCCTCATCTGTAAAAGTCAATAAAGTGAACTTTTTGAGTGAAGGCGAAAAATGTATTATTTTATTTTATTATACTGAATCTTCTAATCTTGACCAACTTTAAAGTATACAAACTCAAAAATTAGAAAGATAAATTGTAACCTAAAATTGTAAAGTGAATCGTCATCAGGTTGACAAAAAATTTTCAAGCCAATGTGTTAAAAGCGAGAAACTTTCAGATTTAATTAAACATAATTTGAAAAGTATTATGGATATAGGATTTATTCCGAAGGCAATGGTTTGTGACCAAGGATCCAATAACGGGGCGGCACTTACTCTTTTGGGCGTTATTAAAAGTAAACCACTTTTTTATACAAATAATAATAAAATATTTGCCTTATACGATGTACCTCATTTATTTAAAAGTGTGAGGAATAATCTCTTAACAGGCATGTTTAAAATTCCTGACAAAATTATTAGCTTTAATATTATTAGGAAAACTTATCTAATTGACAAATCGTCATCAACAGCAAGAGCCCTTCCAATGATTTCGGATAAACATTTAAATCCCAATAATTTTGAAAAGATGTCCTGCAAGTTAGCTCTTCAGGTATTTTCAAAAAGCATGGCGGCGGCGATAAATACTTGTGCACAAAACAAACAAATCAATGAAAAGGAAGAAACTGACACCGCAGAATTTATTTTATTTATGAATGATCTTTTTGATGCTCTAAATAGTGAACGTCTATATGATAAAAATCCGTTTAGTTGTGGCCTTAGCGATAAACATATAAAAGTTATTGAAATCTTAAATAAGGGTAGACACATATTTAGTAATTTAATCAAACTTTCTAAGGCTCGTAAAAAAAAGAAAATCTGAAACAAAATTCTGAAACTTTAATTGAGTCAGTGCCGCCATGCTTTAATGGTATAATCCAAACAATAAATTGTATTATTGGATTGTTTGAGGACGAAAAGAAAGATGGAAATAAATTTATTTTAACGAAAAGGTTAAATCAAGATTTTATTGAAAATCTCTTCTTAATTTTACGTCAGCGAGGTAGATGGAATTTAAATCCGTCAGCCAAAGCATTCCGTTTGGCTTTTCGTATTCAAAGTATCACTAGCCTTTTAAATCCGTCAAAATCTGCAAACTGTCAAGAAGATTCAGATCAATCAATCTTGATAGGATCTGAAAATAACTTAGAAAGTAGTTGATATCAAGCTCGTTGAATCTGGTGACGTTGAAGATAATGGGAAAGAAATAAAAGTGAAATAAAGAATATTTAAATCAAAAGTTTCCAGTAATATAAACTTAGATTTATTTAGAAATGATCAACACTTGTCCACGTTGGAAGAAGGCGCAACTAAATATTATACAGGATATTTACTAAAAAAACTTCAAGATAAATTCCACTGTTCAGAGTGTAGTTATAATTCCAGAATAAAGATCTAATTACCCACCAATCGGATCCCAAAAAAAACTTTTTATTGAACAAAAATTATGGAGAGGAAAGACTTTGTCTAATTGTGCCATCCGAAGAAATTTCGGGCTTAGTCCAAAAAATATTTTAATTAATATAAAGCGCAAGATTGTTTGAGTCTCAAAATAAAGAACAAAATTATTGCTCAAAAAGAGATTTCTACTTGGCTAGGAAGTAAGGACGATTCTTATTACTCACACAAACTTTTTTCAGTGCATCATTTGGTTATCACTAATATATTTAAATTTTGCAAATGGGACGAGACTTTAAAAAAAAGAACACAAACAAAAACTAAAAAATTCAAAAAATAAGTAGTTTTTCGTACTATTTGTTATTATCAAGCTTTCTTCATTATACCCAACGAACTGACGCGATCGATATTATCGAAAACAATTTTTTCATGATAAGGCTAATGGAGACATATGACTAAAATATGTTCATGTTCATTCATTTTTTTTTTGATTCTACGTTAAATTTGATCTACGAAAAACATGTTTTTTACTATTGAAGGATATTTCCAAACTTTGTGTTCTCAAGACGCATGCCAATTAGCCAAAAAATATTCGTATTTGATTAAGAATGTTATTACGCCTGTTAAAAATTTGACTCCAATTTATTTATTTCAACAACCTGTACCAAATTTGGTACATTTATGTTTTAGGTGGTCCTGAACAATAATCCAGTACTTCTCGATTTTTCGCACTTCAAACTTGAATACAGTAGGCCATGACCTGCTTTCTCTAAATATCGAACATGGCTCATAAGTGCCTACTCATAAGACTACGTTCATCCAGGGACACGCTATATTAAAAATGTGCATATTTTATTTGCAATTTTTTGTCAACCGCTCATTTTTTTAACTAGTTTGTGGATTTTTTAGGGAGAAAATTAAGAAAACAATACCCATTAATTGCATCAAAATTTATGTTTTTTTTTTAATCTGAGACACCCTGTATTCTCATATTTATGAAAAATGAGAAGTTTAAACACTTAACTGTATCAATTATATAGCTGTAAATTAAAATAATTCGTATTTCTATTGTATTAGATTATATATACAGGGTGTACAGGTATATTAGATTATATATACATATGTGATGTACATATAAGTATAAGTATTAAAATAATTTTCTTTTTTTTCGTCTAAAAGTGTTAATTATTTGCGGATCCAAGATTTTAGTAATAAATGTTATAAAAATGTGAATATGTACTACCTACATGTATATAAAAATCCAATTTTAGAATAACTTAAGCAGGAAGTATATTATACATATACTTAGTACATATATATGTAAATACATACCTATATTATTAAATTTTTTTTTTTTAATTTTTGTTATAAAAGATAGGCAATTATGCACCAAAATTCAACCCGGCATTTTGTCCTGTTTAATTAGCTTTAAACCAGAACTTTAAGTTTTTTCATAAAAATAATATAGGTACTAGTAATGTTTCTTTGTTTTAAACATTATTTTTAAACATATTACTTTCAGCAATTGATATTGAATTTCAGCGATGATACCCGAAGAGCTACTCAAGAAATCTTTGCAAAAATCTTTTGCACCTGCAAAGGTAATTGCAGTACAAATGGATGTGGGTGTAGGAAGTATGGGCTATCGTGCACATCATTGTGCACTAATTGCCAAGATACAGGCAACTGCTCCAATATCGATGAAATAGAGGAAGATTGCAGTGATTCGGAAGAGATTTTAAATAAGTTTGAACTTCCAAGAATCTCATTAGACGCCGAAAATGAAGAAGAATGTGAAGACTCTGATATCAGCGATTATGAAGATGCGGAAAACGCTGAAGAACCAGATTGTACTGGAGAGTCCGACCATGAACAAGTTTCACAGCATGTAAATAAAAAAAAAGACCAATAAATCAATAAGACAATACGTCGTATTATATAAACTGTACATAATGTAAAAAATTTTCTTGTATCATAAAATATTGTATTATATTTTCTTGTATAATAAAATCATAAAATGTATAATGTATTCATAAAATCAAATACTGCAATACATTTTCAGCAAATTTTGTACAATTATTTCATACTTCATTAAATATTTTTTATGGAAATATGTAAAAACCGCTGATTTCGATCAAAAAGTAGCCAAATTTTGTTTAATAAAATCGATTTGGAATTGGTAAGTTCGAAAAATCGATTCTACCCTTCGAAAATTATAAAGCGACATCGATTTCTCTAGCTGACTTAGTGTAATATACAGAATACGCGTCGAGGCACGTGATATATACTGGGGGGTAAGCTTGAATTGTTTCCTGCATAAAACAATCTATTGAACTTTACATGACGAAATATATATTTTCTTATGTACTTTTTTTCGTGGAATCTAGTGGTGCTATTACTTTTTTGACATTTTAAACATTGTTAGTAAATTATTAATAATTATTAAAAAGTTCATTGTTACAAAAAAAAATTTTCAGTTTTTTGCATTTTTTGGCTTATTTTCAAATGGGAAGTATAACCTTTCTTTATTTTATTAAAAAGTGGAAATAAAAACAAAAAAAATGAGTCTCATATGAACTTCCTGGAACAATTCTCTGAAGGACAAATTTAGTTTAAAAAAAAAGTAATTTTTTTGAAAAACTTGAATTTCTTGAAAAATTGTTATTGTATAGTACTGAAAAAAATAGAGATTATTTAGGATACTAAAGGGTATATGTATACCAAGTTTTATAAAAAGTGCATAATTTTTGGATAAATGAAAAATAAAAAACGAAAAAAAAAATTTTTCGCAATTTTTGCATTTCTCTTGAACATTTTGAGGTTATGTTCAAAAGTGCCTTCTGCAAAAATTATAGATTTTTACATTGTCTACAACTTTGCCATTAAGCACTATTCATTTGGGCGTCAACTTTCGCCAGAAATGGCGATAGAAAAATGCTCCAGCTGTTTTTTTCAGTTTTCACCCCCTCAAAACCACCCCGCAACTACCCCAGGTATGAATTTATTTTTTTTATGCTTCTTATGCACCCCTTTACCACATCCAGTCGTTCGTTTGCGGGTTGCAATTTTTTTGTTAAAAAGTACAGATTCCCCGGACTATAATGGCAAGGTCGCTTCGATTCTTACACGGTTAGCGCATAAAATATTCTTATTTAAGGCATTGATGTCTCCTTGTCGGTTCACAGCTTGCCATTTACGTAGGTTATCTATTCGTTAGTATAATTATCTTTGCTCTAACATAGGAAGACGAAGAAGAAAAAAACGCACTAGAAGAAGAGTCCAAAGATTAAATTACAAAAGTGTATCGTGCCAACATCGGCTTTGTATCATTTTAAGACACTCATGAAATTAATTTCCCAATTTCAATGACATTGACTATAGCCAACAAGAATTTTAAAATACTCAAAAAATTAATATTACTCCAAAAAAATTTAGTTCTCTGTCTCTCTAGTAGAAAAGACCAATGTATTCAGTAATAATACTCTCTTTTCACTGTAATTCAAAGTATAACAGTGAAAAGAGAGAGTATCTATTTGCTGTTTGGTAACATTGTATATCTAGAAAAGTTCAAGGAAATTATGCAATTATTTCTTGATTTCAGTCTTGGCAACGTCGGTTTTCTTCAATTGTTAGACACTCGTGGGATTTATTTCACAACTTCAACGAAAATAACTGGAGAAGAAGACAGAGACGAAGACCAAAAGGCTTTGTGTGATTCTTTAGTGCTCTCATCTCTTTAAATGCGAATAAGCATTTGGGCATCATCAGTTTTGTATGAATTTTAGACACTTTGGCAACGTCGGTGTTGCATGATTAATATCCCAATTTCTATGACTCTCTAAGTAGAGAAAACGTTTTATTCGTAACGGCGAAAATGAGAGAGTATTTGTTGGTTGAATATTATTCGTACGTTGAGTATGGTTAGTTGATTTTATTATTCAAGCCCATAACCATGGAAGAAGTCCTCAAATTCAATAAGAAATAATCAAGAAAAAGTAAAGAAGAAGATAAAGGAGAAGAAATAGACCTTTGTCTCCAGGTCGGGAGCGTAAGATAAAGCCGAAGACCAAAACGCAATGTCAATATCAGGCACTCAAGGGATTATTTTTTAAATGACATTGCAGCGTAGTGCCGCTATCGCTTTGAACGCAAATGAGCATTTTGGCAACAGTGGTTTTGTATCAATTTTAGACACTCATGGCATTCATTTCTCAATTTCAGTCCTGGCAACGTCGAGTTTCTTTAATATTGTAGAAGAGATGTCCACTGTATGCTCCACTGTGGAAAAACCATCCTGCAATCTTCTCTGTAGCTCAAAAACGCAGGTCGAATGTCTAAATATTAGTCTAAAATAGCATAGGTCATTTAACTGTGGAAAATAGCAAAATTTGTAGTTCTCAAGATTTTCTGACATACTGTCCCACTAGATTCCTTAAGGCAAAGACTGCTGCACTAGGTAAACCATACAAGCCCACAATCTAGAACTTCTTCTACTTAGATCAACAAATACATATGTGCTCCCTTTTAATAGAATGTCTCCAAACCCTTACTTACTTACTTACTTGTTATTAATCCTTACTCTTTTATGAAAAATAGAGTTAACTGGTTATAATAAATTAATAGGGTCTAAACGGGAGTTGCGTTCCATGTTCCAAAATGGCCCTGAAACTGAAAAACCCGTAATGCAGCTAAAAATAAACGAGAAAATTGCAGCTGAACTCCGTTCCCCATTATGAGATGCCTTTGTTCACTTGAAGAAAGTTTACGAGTATAAGATAAATACTAACTTTAGCAGAGCGGGTATTTTAAAAATGTAAAAGGGATAAACTTCGTAACTCAACAGACAAGACGGTTGCATCAAGGTTGTTAAAGAAAGATAAAAGTATGTCACTTATCATGGTCATATGTTCTTGCTTATATGTATCATTTAATTTTTAAGGAGTCTTTATTGATCTCCAGGAAGCTTTTGACACGGTTAATTGAATTTGAAAGTTCAGTGCAATAAATGACTAATGGTTTCATGAAATAAAGGAAAGAATCTCCCAGCCAATCACATTCATGAATTATTCACTACTCGGCAACACAGCTTGACATCACAAATCCCAAATAAATCTGATAATCTCTCTCTTACACTCACATACATGTTTAGTAACGCAAGTCTCAGGTTTTGAGCAACCAATCATATTTGACTGCCACGTATCTTAGAAAAATTATTTTCTACTTGGCAGCATCACATGTACATCTTGCTTTAAAATATATCGCTCTCTTTTACTCACGTAGGTCTTATGCAAATCGACTTATTGAATCACGCTTACTGCTTGTCTTCAGATCATTTGCTGCCATATGAAAATTCCAAAAAACTTGTTTTCAATTATAGTATTTGAGAGCATGTCAAAGGATCCAGAAGCCTAAAAATTGATTTATAATGCCTGAAATGTATATAAAATGATGGCAAGTGCCTGGAAGTTCTCCCAAAATTATAAACATTATTTCGGGCATTTGAAGTTGACGGCCTGGAATAAAATAACAAATTTTCTGGAATGTGTGAATGATGTGAATGAATGAAAAAGTGGTTCCAGTACTGGGGGGTATATTAAAGGACCAAGAAGCCTAAAAATTAATTTTTGATACCTGGAAGACATAAAAAATGATAAAAAATGCCTGGAAATTAACAAAATGAGTAGAGAAACCTGGAAACACGATCAATTTTCTCAAATATGGCTCAAATTCCTGGAACACATAAAAAGTGATGGTATTTGAGTGGAAAACATAAGAAAAGTATCTCAAATTTTGCCGAATCTTTGGAAGGTATAAACAAATATTCCAGGCATTTGAGGCTTAAAGATTTTAACCATAATATGCGAATATTAAAGGTCAACCTCTTTAGAGTATTTTGACTTAGTCCGTTACCTTATCTGCAATTTTTCCTAGACAATTTCACTTCCCTATGCAACCCTTTAGGACTGTACAAAATATTATTTAAAAATTTCAATCCTAACAAGCAAATATTGGAGGTGAACTTCTTCGTCTAAGAAATTGAGACTCAATCAAAAAGACGCTATTAAGGATTCTTTTTAAATAAATTCATTTAGAGACGTAAATTTTGGACTAAGGCTTCCCTATAGAACCCTTTAGGACTGTGCAAAATATTATTTAAAAATTCCAATCCTAACAAGCAAATATTGGGGGTGAACGTCGTCGTCTAGGGAATTGAGACTCAACCAAACACCCTGTTGGGGATTTTTACTAAATAAATTAACTTTGAGACCTGAATTTTCGACTAAGGCTTCTCTATAGAACCTTTTAGGACTGTGCAAAATATTATTTCAAAATTCCAGTCCTAACAAGCAAATATTGGAGGTGAATGTCTTCATCTAAGGAATTGAGACTCATTCAAACACCCTATTGAGGATTCTTACTAAATAAATTAACTTAGAGACATGAGTTTTGGACTAAGGCTTCCTTATAAAATTCTTTAGGACTGTGCAAAATATTATTTAAAAATTCCAATCCTAACATGCAAATATTGGAGGTGAACTTCTTCGTCTAGGGAATTGAAGTTCAACCAAACACGCTATTGAGGATTTTTACTGAAAAAATTAACTTAGAGGAATGATTTTTGGACTAAGGCTTCTCTATAGGACGCTTTAGGACTGTGCGAAATAATATTTTAAAATTATAATCCTAACAAGGAAATATTGGAGGTGAACGTCTTCGTCTAGGGAATTGAGACTCAACCAAATACGCTATTGAGGATTTTTACTAAATAAATTAAGTTAGAGACGTGAATTTTGGACCAGATATTCCCTGTAGAACCCTTTAGGACTGTGCAAAATATTATTTAAAAATTCTAATCCTAACAAGGAATTATTGGAGGTGAACGTCTTCGTCTAGGGAATTGAGACTCAATCAAAGACGCTATTAATGATTCTTACTAAATAAATTAACTTAAAAACGTGAATTTTAGACTAAGGCTTCTCTATAAAACCCTTTAGAACTGTGCAAAATATTATTTCAAAATTCCAATCCTAACAAGCAAATATTGGGGGTGAACGTCTTCGTCTAGGGAATTGAGACTCAACCAAATATGCTATTGAGGATTTTTACTAAATAAATTAACTTAGAGACGTAAATTTTGGACTAAGGCTTCTCTATAAAACCCTTTAGAACTGTGCGAAATATTATTTTAAAATTCCAATCCTAACAAGAAGATATTGGGGGTGAACGTCTTCGTCTAGGGAATTGAGACTCAACCAAATACGCTATTGAGGAATTGAGGATTTTTACTAAATAAATTAACTTAGAGACGTGAATTTTGGACTAGGGATTCCCTGTAGAACCCTTTAGGACTGTGCAAAATATTATTTAAAAATTCTAATCCTAACAAGGAATTATTGGAGGTGAACGTCTTCGTCTAGGGAATTGAGACTCAACCAAACACGCTATTGAGGATTCTTTCTAAATAATTTAACTTAGGGACGTGAATTTTAGACTAAGACTTCCCTGTAGAACCCTTTAGGACTGTACAAAATATTATTTCAAAATTCCAATCCTAACAAGCAAATATTGGGGGTGAACGTCTTCGTCTAGGGAATTGAGACTCAACCAAATATGCTATTGAGGATTTTTACTAAATAAATTAACTTAGAAACGTGAATTTTGAACTAGAGCTTCCCTGTAGAACCCTTTAGGACTGTGCAAAATATTAATTCAAATATCCAATTCTAACAAGGAATTATTGGATGTGAACGTCTTCGCCTAGGGAATTGAGACTCAACCAAACACGCTATTGAGGATTCTTTCTAAATAATTTAACTTAGGGACGTGAATTTTGGACTAGGACTTCCCTGTAGAACCCTTTAGGACTGTACAAAATATTATTTAAAAATTCCAATCCTAACAAGGAAATATTGGAGGTGAATATCTTCGTCTAAGAAACCGAGACTCAACCAAACACGCTATTAAGGATTTTTATTTAATAAATTAACTTAGAGACGTGAGTTTTGGACTTAGGCTTCCCTATAAAATCCGTCAGGACTGTGCAAAATATTATTTCAAAATTCTAATCCTAACAAGCAAATATTGGGGGTGAACGTCTTCGTCTAAGGAATTGAGACTCAACCAAACACGCTATTGAGGATTCTTACGAAATAAATTAACTTAGAAACGTGAATTTTAGACTAAGGCTTCCCTTTAGAACCCTTTAAGATTGTGCAAAATATTATTTAAAAATTTCAATCTTAACAAGCAAATATTGGAGGTAAACCTCTTCTTCTAGGGTATTGAGACTCAACCAAACACCCTATTGGGGATTTTTACTAAATAAATTAACTTAGAGACGTGAATTTTGGACCAGGGCTTCACTGTAGAACCCTTTAGGACTGTACAAAATATTATTTAAAAATTCCAATCCTAACAAGGAAATATTGGAGGTGAATATCTTCGTCTAAGAAACCGAGACTCAACCAAACACGCTATTAAGGATTTTTATTTAATAAATTAACTTAGAGACGTGAGTTTTGGACTTAGGCTTCCCTATAAAATCCGTCAGGACTGTGCAAAATATTATTTCAAAATTCTAATCCTAACAAGCAAATATTGGGGGTGAACGTCTTCGTCTAAGGAATTGAGACTCAACCAAACACGCTATTGAGGATTCTTACGAAATAAATTAACTTAGAAACGTGAATTTTAGACTAAGGCTTCCCTTTAGAACCCTTTAAGATTGTGCAAAATATTATTTAAAAATTTCAATCTTAACAAGCAAATATTGGAGGTAAACCTCTTCTTCTAGGGTATTGAGACTCAACCAAACACCCTATTGGGGATTTTTACTAAATAAATTAACTTAGAGACGTGAATTTTGGACCAGGGCTTCCCTGTAGAACCCTTTAGGACTGTGCAAAATATTATTTAAAAATTCTAATCCTCACAAGAAAATATTGGAGGTGAATGTCTTCGTCTAAGGAATTGAGACTCATTCAAACACCCTATTGAGGATTCTTACTAAATAAACTAACTTAGAGACGTGAGTTTTGGACTTAGGCTTCCCTATAAAACCCGTTAGAACTGTGCAAAATATTATTTTAAAATTCCAATCCTAACAAGGAAATATTGGAGGTGAACGTCTTCGTCTAGGGAATTGAGACTCAACCAAATACGCTATTGAGGATTTTTACTAAATAAATTAAGTTAGAGACGTGAATTTTGGACCAGATATTCCCTGTAGAACCCTTTAGGACTGTGCAAAATATTATTTAAAAATTCTAATCCTAACAAGGAATTATTGGAGGTGAACGTCTTCGTCTAGGGAATTGAGACTCAATCAAAGACGCTATTAATGATTCTTACTAAATAAATTAACTTAGAAACGTGAATTTTAGACTAAGGCTTCTCTATAAAACCCTTTAGAACTGTGCAAAATATTATTTCAAAATTCCAATCCTAACAAGCAAATATTGGGGGTGAACGTCTTCGTCTAGGGAATTGAGACTCAACCAAATATGCTATTGAGGATTTTTACTAAATAAATTAACTTAGAAACGTGAATTTTAGACTAAGGCTTCTCTATAAAACCCTTTAGAACTGTGCAAAATATTATTTTAAAATTCCAATCCTAAAAAGGAGATATTGGAGGTGAACGTCTTCGTCTAGGGAACTGAGACTCAACCAAACACGCTATTGAGGATTATTACTGAATAAACTAACTTAGAAACGTGAATTTTAGACTAAGGCTTCCCTATAGAACCGTTTAAGACTGTGCAAATTATTATTTCAAAATTTCAATCCTAACAAGGAAATATTGGAGGTGAACGTCTTCGTCTAGGGAATTGAGACTCAACCAAACACGCTATTGAGGATTCATACTAAATAAATTAACAAAAAAATCAGTTTAATTTGGCTTAAAATTTCAAATTTCAATTTTCTTTTAAAGAATTGTTTATTTTTTATAATATAACAAAAAACAATTTATATCTATAATTAGGATGTTTTAAAATTAATATTCAATTATGTGCTTAATAAAAAAAAAATATTTTATTAATATACAGCCTTGAAAAAGGGGTAGCAAAAATAGTAGTAAAAACATTGACGTGAATATAAACCACTAATTTAATTAATTTCCAATTACATTTTGCTATAGTGATTATCCCTTACTCGTACTTATTTTACAGCTTCAATAAATCACTTTTATTTTTTTTTTGGCAGGCATAATGTAAAATATAATTCCTAACTGAATATGCCACAGATTTACACGATAACCGCTAAAATTCCATTTAAAAATAAAAAAAAGCCAACGCAATTCCGACAAATTACCTTCAATAAATCATAAAATATAATTAACTACAACTACTGCGGAGATGTCATGTGCATTTGTGATTCTAGAATGGATCGTCGAATGAATAATAGTTTATCATTTAGGGACCATCAACGACTTGAAATATGGTTTATCTACGGTTCGTGGGATTTTTTTTGTATCGATTTTACTAATAAAACCCCCTAAAAAAAAATAAAAGCATGGTCAGTTTAAGGAGTAAAAAGGTGCTGGAATTCATATCAGAATGTTAAATAGAGCTAAATAGTGAGTAAAAATTGGTTTGCTCGGTGCCGAATTCAATGGCAGAATGCTGCCACCGCAATTTTAAATTTTCTTTTTAAGCTTTGTTTAAATTACTAAGAAAATTAAAATGAAAAAAATATTTTTCAAAATGATTAAAACAGATATTTTTTTAGAATTGCCTAATTAATATTAAAGAAAGGGCTTTTTGAAAATATTTGAAAAACAAGAGTTTTTTATTGTATTTTTTAATTAGTCTAATTAATCTGAATTTGATAAAATTAATGAAGAATTCGTATTTAGAATTAAATTTTAAATATTTTATTTTAACTGTCTTTAATTATATTAATTTGATTTAAGAAAAACAAATGTTTTTTTTTATGATGAAAAAATTCTAAAATATCTGGTTTTAAAATAATTTTTAATAAAAATCATTTAAATTCACTTTTTAATTAATAAAAAATAAATAAAAAAGGTTTGTAATTAATTTTTTTTAAAAATTCTATAATGTAAAATTTTTTATTTTTTTTCAATTAAGCCTAATAAATATCTTTATTTATAAATATAGATTTAAGAAAAAAAGGCTATTTTTTAAATTCTTTTATAATTTCTTAAAAACAATACTTTTTAATTCAAATTAACAAAATACACAAAACATATAAATCCATGTTCCTTAAGGGCTTAAAATGTAAAGAAAAATTCAAAAAAAATAAATAAATTTAAGAAAACTAAAGAAACTTTGGAACAAAATTTCAAATTAGGAAAAAAAGAGTCAAATTGTTTTGAGGTGCTTAAAAGAATGTCAGAATGTCACAAGTTAAATGTATTTAAACAGATAGAGGGTTTCAACCAATTAAATACCTCGGACGGAATACTCAAAAGCCTTTAACATCCCAAGGAGTTAAAATTTTACTTCTAAATGTTGTTTTTAATGTAAAATTAGGTGTGCAAAGGTTTCCAAAGTGTTATACTTATTTGGGCAAGAACATGCTTAATTCATGCATGTTTACTTAGTATTAAGATTATTATTAAATTAAGAACTAAATTAATCATTAATGAGAATAATAAAATTAATAATTTAATTTAGTTAATCCTAGTGATTTTAAGGTGCTGCCACCACAATTTAATTTTTGTATCGATTTTCCTGATTGACACTATGCTAGAATCAAAAAAAAGTTTCCATAGAATGAATAATCATGGACCATGGAAAATTAACGTATTTAAAAGGGAAGCGCTGCGTGGAAAATTGCGGGGGCATTTTGCTCACTAGGTGCGTAATTTATATTATTTAACCCGGATAATGTAAGCTGACGATTTGCACATTGGGATTAACGTGACATCAACATTTATCCGGTTTATGCATAATTTTAATTTGGGTGGAACATTGTGTACAATAGGATCACTAATTTAAATTTTTCAGGTCTATATATGGGTTCATTCTCACTATTTTATTCAGTAAAAAAATTACTTTCGATTTTACCCTTAGGAAAAAAAAAATAAAAGAAAAACTCTATTTTCGTTACATAATGACCCATACATAAAGTATTCATAAAATAATAGCTAATGATGATAGTAATAATGGCCGTGAAATATAATAGACGTAAGAGGCAATTTGACTAAAATATCATTATTTATTTATGTGCTAAGTGTTTTATAGCTTTACCTTGATTTTATTGACGAATATTAGGTACAAAAGATATTATTTAAATAAATTAGACAGTTATTTGAGGAAATCGTACCCTTATGTGAATTAATTGATGCGGATTTTTTTTAATTAGGGTGTCTTTGTTTAATTCATTTTGCTCTTAATCAGAGCCATTAAGAAAAAATAATTTATTGGAGAGTAAATTTCATGTTACACAATAAACATGGACTTCTTCAACGCGTTCGATCATGTCCATAATTTAATAAAAATAATTCTGGCAACATTGAACCAATTAGAAATACGTATTTATTCACTTAAAGGGTATATATCAATCATAACACCGACCTTTAAAAATATAATGCCAATTTCACATTTAATTAAAATTGTTATATTAACAAGGTTATTGAATATTGAATTTGAAATACGAATTAAAGGGCACTTTGGATCCATAATTATTATTAAATATTCGGAAATAATAAAATATTGAATATAAATAATATGGACGTTTGAACTCCGTGTTTAAATAATTCCGGTTAATGAGGATTCCGTTTAAAGTATTGAGGTATATTTAAAATCTCTAGGATTAACGAAACTAAATTAAATACCTAATTTTACTATTCTCAGTAATGATTAATTTAATTCTTAATTCAATAATAGTCTTAATACTAAATAAACATGCCTGAATTTAGCATATAAAATAAAAACAACCTTTAGAAGTAAAATTTTATCTCCTTAGGATTCCGTCATTGAATTCGGCATCCAACAGAGGTATTTATTTATTACAGTAGTTTGTTTATTTTTTCCTATTTTTCTTTCTATTTTAAGCACTTAGGTTAAAACAAAAGTGAAAATAACCAAAAATACGTAATACAATTTCCTCTCCTTTAAAAAAAAACTCCTTTTAATTACATAGAACTTCTATAAATATCCTAATTTTTTATTTATTAATAAAAGAGAAAAACTCTCACTGTAACATTAAATACAAAAACCATTTTCTTCTACTCCAAATAGACCAGTAACTTAAATTAAAGTGCCCATCAGTCTTATAAGACCCTCGTTTAATTGATTTTTTAATAATTAAATAGCTAAAATGGTTGGAAACCACTATTCAAATAATCCCACTTAACAATTCCATTAATAAATGCAATTTACAATCATAAAATCAAGTTCACATTTTGCTGCACATTTATTATTAAATTAACATTAAGAGTTTAACAATAATTTTTTATAAGAAAACCTCATCTATTACATGCTTTTGATTTACATTAAATAGTTACTATTTAAAATGATAAAAAAACTCTATTAATAACTCATTGGCGCCTAAAGTTCATTAAAATGAGTGATACATTGGTTAACGTCGACATAGGTAATTAAACAAGACATTTTCAGTATTACGCACTCTCCTTTGATATAAATCTGTCTCTGGTTTTCGTTTATTAGACAGAAATTAGTGTTTTATTTAAAGAAGTTTATAAGTCGTAAAGTTTAAGTGACCAAACTGGAACACTTGAGTTGCCATAATAGATCCTTCCTGCCTTTTTAAATACGAACGTGATTATGAAAACATTCTGTGCATATCTGTCAGAGTATATAAAGATTTTAGAAATTGTAAAAGTGTTTCCGATACATCCGATACACACAGTACTGAACATCCGAAACTGGAACTTTTACTCTATTATTCCTTACTCCAATGAATTAGCGCTAGATTATGGATTCTTGAGTTACCATACAACCGCCATATAAAACCCTATTCTGCTCCATTACCTAAAACAAAATAAACAATTTTAATTGTTAATCACGTAACACTCCCCATAAATAATTATAGTAATTAACAATAAAATAGCAATTAAACTAAAACAAGCCCTTTAACGCGATCAGAAAATTTATTATATACAATTATTCTTCACGAAATAATCCTCGTTCCATTTAAACGGTGACAGTTAAAAACCATTTGCACAATTAAAAGTCGCTTTCCGTCCGTTTGTATCCTAACGGTTAACGTAAGGGGGAAAACGTAAAACGTCTAATTTTATTTTAGGGGCCTCGATTGAATAATGCCCCTTTAATATATTTAAGGCTCAGTTAATTGCAATTTATGGTTTCACCCTGGGAAACCTTTTTTTCAGGGGTATTTCCTTTAATACTTTAGACGCTATTTATGGGGTTGAATTTTGTCTGCAAAATAAATTGATAATAAATAAAATAAAATAACCTCTTCCGAAAGTGTGAGGTGCATATAAGTGCTGAAACCCATATCAGAATGGCATCAGATAAGATGCTTAAAGGAGCTGAATCTTGAGTATAAAAAGGCAAATTAGTTTAGTGGGTGTAAAACAGAAAAGTAATTTTACTGTTAAATTATAATACGAATTTTTGGCGCCCAACATACGGAATTCTTAACTAAAGCGTGCTTTACCAAATAAAATATCGTGAACCGTATTTACTTATCTCTTACAAAATCCGAACCGGGTATTATCAGAAATCCCTACCAAAGTGTAACTGAGAAAAAGGGAGGAAAACATACAGCTCCAAAATAAAGTCCTATTTATGTCGACTTTAGGCCGAAACGGTTATGGCCCTCCCTATAAGGGAAAAAAAGTCTTTCTCTCAGCGATTTATGTTTTATTCATACAAAAAGAAAACTACTGCCGTAAAGTTTCCGTTGAAAATAAACACCGGAGAGTGTACAAGGGCGTCCGTAATATAAATTTAAGAAACAATAAGACGCTATTATACGACGTGTTTCGCTCTCGCCTACAGTCAGCTTTATATCGGTTCATGGCTGAGTGAAACATAAATGAATCGCAAAAGCGACGAGTGAGGTATTAAAAAACTAAGAAGTGGGTCGTCGAAATGGAGGAGTTGTAAGTTGTGAGTGCTCCTTTCAAGCAGTAAGAATAATGTTTTATTAAGATTTAGGATGTTCTTTTATAAAGGCATTAAAGTTACTGGTTTTATTAAATTTTGTTTACTTTTTGTCAAACAGTTTGCCAAATGTCACGGCGAGCAACTATCACTACGTTTGCATTCAGAGACGCAATTCAGACAAAATTTCACGTAGGATTTCTCATAATGTGACATATTTTAAGAGCATTTTTTCTCTTTGAATTTCAATTTTTTCGAAAAAAAAATGTGTAATTTATTGAGAGCATTTTGCCATTGAATTCGGCACCGAAGAAACCAGTGTAATTTGGCTTAAAATTTCAAATTCCAATTTTTCTAAAGAAAATTATTTCTCAAATTCCAAGAATGATTTTTAATTTTTATTTTATTTTTATAATAAAATGTACTATGCTCAAATTTTCATGTTTCTAACTTTCTTAATAGCAGAGATATGAGCATTTCCACACCTATGTACTCTTCACTATTCCCTTAACAAATTTGACAAACATTAACATTTTGCAATACTCAGAAGCCCTCCTCACTATTGTTTCCTTGTGCAATTAATGTCATCTTCTTCAAACAAATAAGGAGTATCTTAGCACGGATTGAATAGAGTTTGAGTACTTCTGTAGGTTTTACTGGCTGATTTTAAGGCAAATTCTGACATTCTGACCTTTATTTGGGCACCTCTCAAAACTCCGTCAACAAGTTTGAAAGCAATCACATAACAATAAAAGCTCAAGTTTTTGATGATGAGATAAAACCGCTCAAGAGATATGACCATTTTCTCCCTTTAAATTTCAGATTTATTTCGATGAAATTTTTCACTTATTAAGAGCATTCCGCCATTGAATTCAGCACCTATCAACCCAATCTAGTTTGGCTGACAACTTCAATCGTTTTAGCCAATACTCGCTCTACAACTGTCTTTAGCATTTTGGCCTGTGACATTCTGATATGCATTTCAGCACCTTTTAGCCTTTTAATTCTCTAGCATCTATTTATTCCACTAATAAGCTCCCTAGTGTTAACAGTGTCAGAAAATCGAGCATTTTTTTCCTTCAAAATTAATTTTTTTTTTAGAGAAAACAATGTCAACTTCCAAGCCTATTTTATTGATATTACATTTTTTTTTCTGCAAAAAACTAACTTTCTTAATTCTAGAAATATGAGCATTTGCTCCGTTCAAATTTAAATTATTTTGTAAGAACCTTTTTTTCAACTTGCTAAGAGCATTCCGCCATTGAGTTCGGCACCTAAGCATCTTTCATAACTTCGTCAACGAGTTCGGAAGGACGGTTCTCTTCATATCTGAACCATTTAAGTTGTCTCTATAATAAAACCAAACTAAATTTTTTAAGTGAGCCTGGGTGCCAAATCCAATGGCAGAATGCTCAATGTAATAAGACCCTTACAAAACATCTTTTTATAAATATAAAAACCGTTGCATACACACCCAAGTGGACCTGCGGTCAACTGGCCATAATTTACCCTCATAAAATCTAACAAGAATCACATTAAACGTCTCCATTAACGATTACGGGTAATCGTAATAATATAAAGTATTTTGACGCGGTGGAAACGGAAAAGGAAACGTGTCAACTCGACTGTTTACCGGCAAAGTTCCAGTGAGGAAGATAATTTAATACACTCCCCCTCAATTAGAGTTCCCAAAGTGGGTATTAGGTGAGTCTAGCGTCTTATCGTGGAATATTAGGTGGAGGAGTTGCTCTAAGTGGTGTTTTAACGACGAATGAAGTTGCTAAGTCTCGGTGCCGCTACGTTTTTGATTTGGTAAGTGGAGGGACCTTTTTTTCTGAAGTAGACTTAAGTGTAAATACACGAAGAGCTTTCAGGTTAATTTGAGTTATTTAAGAAATGTTTTTATTTTATTTGAGTGGGTCAAGCAAGGCTGATGTATTGGTTTTAGCTGAGAAACTATGTGTGACATTCTGACTCTCATTTGAGCACTTTTTGCAGTTGAATGAGTGAATTTATCACTCTTCGAAATTGAGATTTAGGTCTCTAGCATGTTTCAGTATCACTCTTTTTGTGAAGTTTGTGTGAACCATTTAATGGTTAATCTGGAATCGAAAGATTCTACGTCATATGCACATACTTTTATGACACTTTTTTACGTCATCTATTGTTCGTCTAGGAATCCCAGACTCGTTTTTGAAAAACTGATTGACCTGGAGAAGTGAAATTCAGTGAAGAGGTTCTTTATTAAACGTCTTAGCAGTATGCAAGAGTATTTAAAAGAATTCTCACTCTAACCAAGTTAAAATTTGGGAAAACCTCTTCGTCTAGGGATCTGAGATCCTACAAGAGGTAAAAATTGGTATTTTACATCTACTGGTTGACCTAGAAACATGAAATTTGACAGATAGGTTCTCTATGTAACCACTCAGTACTCTGCAAAAGAATTTAAAAAAATTCCCACTCTAACTAAGTTAAAATTTAGGAAAACCTCTTCGTCTAGGGATCTGAGACCCAACAAGAGGTAAAAGTTGCTATTTTACATTCACTGGTCGATCTAGAAACACAAAATTTGACAGAGAGATTCTCTATGTAACAGCCCAGCACTCTGCAGAAGAATTTTAGAAAATTCCCACTTTAACCAGGTTAAAATTAAGGAAAACCTCTTCGTCTAGGGTTCTGAGACTAAGCAGGAGGTAAAAGTTGATATTTTACATCTACTGGTTGACCTAGAAACATCAAATTTGCTAGAAAGGTTCTCTACATAACCGTCCAGCATTCTGCACAAGAATTTTGAAAAATTCCCACTCTAACTAGGTTAAAATTTGGGAAAATCTCTTTGTCTAGGGATCTGAGACCCTACAAGAGGTAAAAGTTGCTATTTTACGATCACTGGTCGACCTAGAAACACAAAATTTGACAGAGAGATTCTCTATGTAACAGCCCAGCACTCTGCAGAAGAATTTTAGAAAATTCCCACTTTAACCAGGTTAAAATTAAGGAAAACCTCTTCGTCTAGGGATCTGAGACTAAGCAGGAGGTAAAAGTTGGTATTCTACATCTACTGGTTGACTTAGAAACATGAAATTTAATAAAGAGTTTCTATATGTAACCACTCAGTACTCTGCAAAAGAATTTTAAAAAATTCCCACTCTAACTAAGTTAAAATTTAGGAAAACCTCTTCGTTTAGGGATCTGAGACCCAACAAGAGGTAAAAGTTGGTATTTTACGATCACTGGTCGACCTAGAAACACAAAATTTGATAAAGAGATTCTCTATGTAACAGCCCAGCACTCTGCAGAAGAATTTTAGAAAATTCCCAGTTTAACCAGGTTAAAATTAAAGAAATCCTCTTCGTCTAGGGATCTAAGACTAAGCAGGAGGTAAAAGTTGGTATTTTACATCTACTGGTTGATCTAGAATCATGAAATTTGATAGAGAGGTTCTCTATGTAACCACTCAGTACTCTGCAAACGAAATTTTTAAAAATTCCCACTCTAACTAAGTTAAAATTAAGGAAAACCTCTTCGTCTAGGGATCTGAGACCCAACAAGAGGTAAAAGTTGCTATTTTACGATCACTGGTCGACCTAGAAACACAAAATTTGATAGAGAGATTCTCTATGCAACAGCCCAGCATCTGCAGAAGAATTTTAGAAAATTTCCACTTTAACCAGGTTAAAATTAAGGAAAACCACTTTGTCTAGGGATCTGAGACTAAACAGGAGGTAAAAGTTAGTATTTTACATCTACTGGTTGACCTAGAAACATGAAATTTGATAGAAAGGTTCTCTATATAACCACTCAGTACTCTGCAAAAGAATTTAAAAAAATGTTTACTTTAACCAGGTTAAAATTTGGGAATACCTCTTCGTCTAGGGATCTGAGACTAAGCAGGAGGTAAAAGTTGGTATTCTACATCTACTGGTTGATCTAGAAACATGAAATTTGATAGAGAGGTTCTCTATGTAACCACTCAGTACTCTGCAAACGAAATTTTTAAAAATTCCCACTCTAACTAAGTTAAAATTTAGGAAAACCTCTTCGTTTAGGGATCTGAGACCCAACAAGAGGTAAAAGTTGCTATTTTACGATTACTGGTCGACCTAGAAACACAAAATTTGATAGAGAGATTCTCTATGCAACAGCCCAGCATCTGCAGAAGAATTTTAGAAAATTTCCACTTTAACCAGGTTAAAATTAATGAAAACCTCTTCGTCTAGGGATCTAAGACTAAGCAGGAGGTAAAAGTTGGTATTCTACATCTACTGGTTGACCTAGAAACATGAAATTTGATAGAGAGGTTCTCTATGTAACCACTCAGTACTCTGCAAAAGAATTTAAAAAAATTCTTACTCTAACTAAGTTAAAATTTAGGAAAACCTCTTCGTTTAGGGATCTGAGACCCAATAAGAGGTAAAAGTTGCTATTTTACGATCACTGGTCGACCTAGAAACAAAAAATTTGATAGAAAGATTCTCTATGTAACAGCCCAGCACTCTGCAGAAGAATTTTAGAAAATTTTTACTTTAACTAGGTTAAAATTAAGGAAAACCTCTTCGTCTAGGGATCTGAGACTAAGCAGGAGGTAAAAGTTGGTATTCTTTATCTACTGGTTGACCTAGAAACATGAAATTTGATGGATAGGTTCTCTATGTAACCACTTAGTACTCTGCAAAAGAATTTAAAAAAAATCCCACTCTAACTAAGTTAAAATTTAGGAAAACCTCTTCGTTTAGGGATCTGAGACTAAGCAGGAGGTAAAAGTTGGTATTTTACGATCACTGGTCGACCTAGAAACACAAAATTTGATAGAGAGATTCTCTATGTAACAGCCCAGCACTCTGCAGAAGAATTTTAGAAAATTTTTACTTTAACTAGGTTAAAATTAAGGAAAACCTCTTCGTCTAGGGATCTGAGACTAAGCAGGAGGTAAAAGTTGGTATTTTACATCTACTGGTTGACCTAGAAACATGAAATTTGATGGATAGGTTCTCTATGTAACCACTCAGTACTCTGCAAAAGATTTTAAAAAAATTCCCACTCTAACTAAGTTAAAATTTAGGAAAACCTCTTCGTTTAGGGATCTGAGACCCAACAAGAGGTAAAAGTTGGTATTTTACATCGACTGGTCGACCTAGAAACATAAAATTTGACAGAGAGGTTCTCTATGTAACTGCCCAGCACTCTGCAAAAGAATTTAAAAAAATTTTGACTTTAACCAGGTTAAAATTTGAGAAAACCTCTTCGTCTAGGGATCTGAGACTAAGCAGGAGGTAAGAGTTGGTATTCTTTATCTACTGGTTGACCTAGAAACATGAAATTTGATGGATAGGTTCTCTATGTAACCACTTAGTACTCTGCAAAAGAATATAAAAAAATTCCCACTCTAACTAAGTTAAAATTTAGGAAAACCTCTTCGTCTAGGGATCTGAGACTAAGCAGGAGGTAAAAGTTAGTATTCTACATCTACTGGTTGACCTAGAAACATGAAATTTGATAGAGAGGTTCTCTATGTAACCACTCAGTACTCTGCAAAAGAATTTAAAAAAATTCTTACTCTAACTAAGTTAAAATTTAGGAAAACCTCTTCGTTTAGGGATCTGAGACCCAACAAGAGGTAAAAGTTGGTATTTTACGATCACTGGTCGACCTAGAAATATGAAATTTAATAGAAAGGTTCTCTATGTAACCACTCAGTACTCTGCAAAAGAATTTAAAAAAATTCCCACTCTAACTAAGTTAAAATTTAGGAAAACCTCTTCGTTTAGGGATCTGAGACCCAACAAGAGGTAAATGTTGGTATTTTACGATCACTGGTCGACCTAGAAACACAAAATTTGATGGGGAGATTCTCTATGTAACAGCCCAGCACTCTGCAGAAGAATTTTAGAAAATTCCCACTTTAACCAGGTTAAAATTAAGGAAAACCTCTTCGTTTAGGGATCTGAGACCCAACAAGAGGTAAAAGTTGGTATTCTTTATCTACTGGTTGACCTAGAAACATGAAATTTGATGGATAGGTTCTCTATGTAACCACTTAGTACTCTGCAAAAGAATATAAAAAAATTCCCACTCTAACTAAGTTAAAATTTAGGAAAACCTCTTCGTCTAGGGATCTGAGACTAAGCAGGAGGTAAAAGTTAGTATTCTACATCTACTGGTTGACCTAGAAACATGAAATTTGATAAAAAGGTTCTCTATGTAACCACTTAGTAGTCTGCAAAATAATTTTAAAAAATTCCTACTCTAACTAAGTTAAAATTTAGGAAAACCTCTTCGTTTAGGGATCTGAGACCCAACAAGAGGTAAAAGTTGGTATTTTACGATTACTGGTCGACCTAGAAACACAAAATTTGATACAAAGATTCTCTATGTAACAGCCCAGCACTCTGCAGCAGAATTTTAGAAAATTCCCACTTTAACCAGGTTAAAATTAAAGAAAACCTCTTCGTCTAGGGATCTAAGACTAAGCAGGAGGTAAAAGTTGGTATTCTACATCTACTGGTCGACCTAGAACCATGAAGTTTGATAGAGAGGTTCTCTATTTAACCACTCAGTACTCTGCAAAAGAATTTTAAAAAATTCCCACTCTAACTAAGTTAAAATTTAGGAAAACCTCTTCGTTTAGGGATCTGAGACCCAACAAGAGGTAAAAGTTGGTATTCTTTATCTACTGGTTGACCTAGAAACATGAAATTTAATAGAGACGTTCTCTATGTAACCACTCAGTACGCTGCAAAAGAATTTTAAAAAATTCCCACTCTAACTAAGTTAAAATTTAGGAAAACCTCTTCGTTTAGGGATCTGAGACTCAACTAGAGGTACCAATTGGTATTTTACATCCACTGGTCGACCTAGAAACATCAAAGTTGATAGAAAGATTCTTTATATAACCATTCAGCACCATGCAAAAGGATTTTTTTTAATTCCAACCCTTTCTGGAAGAAAATGTGGAAAAACTTGTTCGTCTAGGGATTTCAGACTCACCCAATGATGATAAATATTATTTTTCGTAAACTGATTGCCCTAAAAAAGTGAAATTTGGTGAAGAGGTTCGTCATTAAACTGCTTAGCACCATGCAAAAGTATTTGAAAAAATACCCACCCTAACTACGTTAAAATGTGGGAATACCTCTTCGTCTAGTGATCTTAGACTCAACTAGTAATATTCAAAGTAAAAAAATTATTTTCTGGCATATAGTCTTGTGTACACAAAAAATATGTAAACACAAATTTACATATTTTTTAAAAATTCTCATATAATTCATAGTATCTAATGTACGTACTAACTACGTATCCAAAAATATGTCTTTAATACATAAATTTAATCACAATGGACGTATGGACATAAATATGACATAAAAGTTACGTACCCAGGACGTATGATGCTATTTGGAAGTGAACGATTCAAGTTTGCTTGGGTGTCGAATTCAATGGCAGAATACTTGACCATTATATTGGATCTTATTAAGGTCCTAAATAGCCTAAATTATTAATATTTTTCATCTCGACTTAAACTATGAATTTATTACAATTTTACGGTCCGAGCAAGAGCTAATATAGTCGAGGAAAACTAATTTTACGGAAATCATGTTATTTCTTCATTATATCCGAACCTATGTTACATACATACGAGTTCTGTGTAACCATTGTGTAAAACACCTTCAGTAATAACTCACTTTAATATATATCCTTCCGTCTGAGGTCTTAATCCTCGGAAAATCCATGTTTATTGTTTCGGTATAGTAATTGCGAGGCGAGACATTAATACCCTTGGTTCTCAAGCCCTTAAAGTAATATAATTTTATTTATTATCAGTAAAATAGGGTACAATGGTTTTCGAAGTTGTTATAAGTAACATAATTTGTTTCCCGGCTTTAGACGTTAACGAGCCCAAGTTTTAGAGGGTTTTCATGCCACATTTAAGGTGAAATGAGTTTTGTGAGGGGTAATATGGAGGGTATTTGTTTCTTGTTTTTTTTTTTCAACGTATGTACGTCTAGACTTGCTGTATTTGTTTTATAACCTAAATTAGGCCTTTAAACCGATGATCTTAAGTTACCAAAAAACTGACAAGGTGCCGAGTTAAATTGTACATCCTCCAATGAATTTCAAATTACTTGCTTCTGTCTATATATAGCGTCTAATTCCTAAAGCCAGTTATACGTAAACGTTAATACCACTTTGATAACATTGTTGGGCTCAGACAGAGCATATGAATTATTACCCCTACGCATAAATGGGGTGAGTATTGTTGCTTTTGTGGATGATGGAAATCGATACTGTCTCAAGGTAGGATTAGGGTCAATTATTGATTTTTTAGCTATTCATTATAAGGGATGTTTTATCTCTATTATCATCAAAAGTTGTTTTCAAAATATTTACATTTAGGGGTGTTATTCTTGTAAGGGTTTTGTATTTATTTTCATTTGCCTCTTGATGACAAGGTCAGTCACTCCTATAAAACCACCAATATCCTGATTGGTTATAGTAGAGAAAACTATATATTAAAAATTTATTTACTGGGACTTTCTTTGGTCCAGACAAGTTTGCCAATGGGCTGAAATCAATAACAGAATGCTAAATTCATTCAGAAAAACTATAGTGTTTTGTAAAGAAATATTTTCTAGAAACATCTTAAACTTGCCTGGGTGCCCAAGTCAATGGCAGAATGTCAGATGCATCTACTACTATAATATCTTACATATAAAACCTACTGCTTTGTAGAAATTTGTTTTTGCTTCGCACGTTCACTTTTTTTTTAACGATTCTTGCCTTAGGTGGATCTATTTAATTTTCCACGTGATGTAGCAATAGTAATACCAGGTTTTATTAATTGACATTTTTTGACAAGGTGCCGAATTCAATGGCAGAATGTCAAATCACTGTAATTTGTTTTATATAAAAGCTTTTAAACCACAAGACGTATCGATCATAAGATCTCCTTTAACAGGAGGGAAAGAGACACTTATTTTAATATTGTCATGAACTTGAGGTAAACGAAGACTCAATGATAAATTTATGATTGATTTCAATACAAAATGTTTAACAGTGTTGACAGGTTCTGCGTAAGTCCCTTACAACATCGATCATGCGACAAGGCATTTTAAGTGTCTCTTGGACTTAAATCGGTTGATGGACGAGGGGTAGGAATAGTTCAATTTGGAAGTAAAAGATTTTCACTGTTTGCTGGTATTTGAAGGATTTTTTATTAAATGAAAGACATCTTTACAATTTTTATGCATTCAAGTTTGTCGTTGCTTCATTTCAAATTCTTTAGAGCATCCTACTGACTGCTCCAACAAACATATACAAACTCCTTAGAATTTAATTCTTTTTTACTTTAGACTACTTGGAAGAATAATTTCTTGTCTCTTTCAGGCATTTTAGGACATTTTATATGTATTGCAGGCGGTCAGTGCTTTAATCGCATATTGCCAAGGCATATCGTACCGACTGCTCCAAAAAAACTTAAGTCAAATCTTCCGGATTTAATTATTTCCTCAGTTTTGCTATTGTTTTTTTATGAGAATTGGATCATGGGAGAATGCTAACTGGACAATTTTAAAAGTAAAGGGAAATGTTAAAAGATGTATTCTAATTTTTGTAACAACCAGGATAACTTAAGTAATTTTCATAAAGATTAGTTCACAGGAAGTTTTAAGATCATTTTCCATTAATTTCAGACAGCGACTTCAAATGCCTGGAAGAGACAAATTTTATTAAACAAATTATAACGATTTGACATTCTGCCATTGAATTCGGCACCTTGGACAGAATGTCAATTTCTAAAACCGGGTATTACCGTCGCTACATCAAGAACACCATCCTGACTAAAAAATTAAATAAATCCACTTAAGACTTACAAATTGTCATAAAAGAGTGTTGAGTTATTTAAAAAACTTGCTTCAGGGTGTACAAAAATTAATTCTGATGCTATTAATTAACTTTTTTTATTTAAATGATGTGATGAGTTAAGAATTATTCTCTTTATTTAAAAGTTTTTAAAGAGATTTTGACACGGATTTGTCAATACTGAAACATGTAAATTCTTAAATGCTGTACTTAAATGTTAGGAAACTAGGGGTTTGTAAAAAAATTACTAGTGGATTATCAGTGTACTTGGAACGACATTATGGGTTTCTTTAGATATGACTGAGAGGATTTCATACTTAATTTTAGTCTATGAATAAACAAACTAGAAATTTGTAAAACAGTTTTTTAGATTAGTTAGATCAGCATAAATAGAAGAAAATTCAAAGTATATGAAGAAAGAAACTAGGGATTGCTAAAAAAATTCTAGTAATCTGACCTCTGTAATTAAATATACAGTTTCACGATAGCGATATATACATGAGAATTCAATTTTTTCCTCTATTTTCTATATCATGGTCTCGTTTTATTATTAGTGTCTGTAACTGGTATTTTTCGGATTTAGTTCATCTAATTAAATCAGAAAAATGTCACGTTATTCTCATTTGCCTCTAATTGTCAGACTTAGATACGGATATATACATAAATGAGAATTAATATACGTAAAACAAACTACGGGTTTCTAAAAAAATAACTAGTGGGTCATCATAAATAAACATTCTTCAAGATGTATTATGGAAGACACTAGCAGGGTCTGAAAAAAATACAAGAGGGTTATTTTAGTAGTTGAAATAGAACAGTGTATTATGACACAAACTAGGGGTTTGTAAAAGAATTACCACTGGGTTAAGTTAAAAAATTAGTCGATACTGGACTTTTCATATTTACGAATTTATTTAGGTTGTTCCATCAAGTACACCCTCAGGTATTTTGGATTTACTTTGGGTACTTTTGATTAAAAAAAGTCCAAATTGACCAACTGCTCCAAAAAAACTTAAGTAAATTCTTCAGGATTTAATTATTTCCTTTTAAGTTATGCTATTGATTTTTATAAGAATTGGATCAGGGGACAATGCTAACTGGACAATTTTAAAAGTAAAGGGAAACGTTAAAAGATTTAGTCAAATTATTGTAACAACCAGGATAACTTAAGTAATTTTCATAAAGATTAATTCACAGGAAGCTTTTCATGTGTAAGATCGTAAATTATGACCTTTATCGCTTGCAAAAGATCATTTTCCATTAATTTGAAATAGTGACTTCAAATGCCTGGAAGAGACAAATTTTATTAAACAAATTATAACGATTTGACATTCTGCCATTGAATTCGGCACCTTGGACAAAAGGACAATTTCTAAAATCGGATATTACCGTCGCTACATCAAGAACACCATCCTGACTAAAAAATTAAATAAATCCACTTAAGACTTACAAACTGTAATGAAAGAGTGTTGAGTTATTTATAAAACTTGCTTCAGGGTGTACAAAAATGAATTCTAATGCTATTCATTAATTTTTTTTATTTAAATGATATGATGAGTCAAGAATTTTTTTTTATTGAAAAGTCCAATATATAAATCTAATAATAAAAATGATCTGTCTAATTATCACCCTAAACCGATCTAATCGTCTATTTCTAAATTTTTTGAGCAATGTGTCAAGGATATTATGAAAAGGGTTTTTAAAGAGATTTTGACACGGATTTATCAATACTAAAACATGTGAGGTTCATAATTCTTAAATGCTGTACTTAAATGTAAAGAAACTAGGGGTTTGTAAAAAAATAACTAGTGGATTATCAGTGCAATTATAAACGCATTAGGGGTTTCTTTAGATATGACTGGAAAGATTTTATACTTTAATTTTTAGTCTATGAATAAGCAAACTAGAAGTTTGTGAAAAAGTTTTTTTAGATTAGTTAGATCAGCATAAATAAATGAAAATTCAAAATATATGAAGCAAGAAACTAGGGGTTGCTAAATAAAATTCTAGTAATCTGACCTTTGTAATTAAATATACAGTTTCACGATAGCGATATATACATGAGAATTCAATTTTCTCTATTTTCTATATAATGGTCTCGTTTTATTATTAGTGTCTCGAACTAGTATTTTTCGGGCTTAGTTCATCTAACTAAACCAGAACAATTTCACGTTATTCTCATTGGCCTCTAATTTTTGGACTGAGATATGGATATATACATAAATGAGAATTAATATACATAAAACAAACTAGAGGTTTCTAAAAAAATAACTAGTGGGTCATCATAAATTAAATATACTTCAATACTACGTGTCTAAAAAAAATACAAAAGGATTATTTTAGTAGTTAAAATAAGATAGTGTATCATGACACAAACTAGGGGTTTCTAAAAGAATTACCACTGGGTTAAGTTAAAAAATTAGTCGATACTGAACATTTCATATTTACGAACTTATTTAGGTTGTTCTATCAAGTACACCCTCAAGTATCTTGGATTTACTTTGGGTACTTTTGATTAAAAAATTTAAAAAAATTCCAAATTGACCGACTGCTTCAAAAAAACTTAAGTAAATTCTTCCGGATTTAATTATTTCCTTTTAAGTTTTGGTATTGATTTTTATAAGAATTGGATCAGGGGACAATGCTAACTGAACAATTTTAAAAGTAAAGGGAAACGTTAAAAGATTTATTCTAATTGTTGTAACAACAAGGATAATTAAAAATAATTTCATAAAGATGTGTAAGATTATAAATTATGACCTTAACGCCTGCAAAAGATCATATTCCATTAATTTCAGACAGTGACTTCAAATGCCTGGAAGAGACAAATTTTATTAAACAACTTATAACGATTTGACATTCTGCCATTGAATTCGGCACCTTGGACAAAATGTCAATTTCTAAAACCGAGTATTACCGTTGCTACATCAACAACACCATCCTGACTAAAAAATTAACTAAATCCACCTGAGACTTAAAAATTGTAATGAATCGCAATGAAAAAGTCAATCAAAAAAATTTTACCTTATTCTCAATCCCCTTTAATTTTCAGACTGAGATATGGATATATACATAAATCAGAATTAATATACATCAAAAGAACTAGGGGTTTCTAAAAAAATACTAGTGGACTATTTTAGTGGTAGAAATATAAAGGTGTATCATAAAACAAACTAAAGTTTTCTAAAAAATTACTAGTAGGTAATGTTCAAAAATTAGTGAATAAAGTCGAGTTCAGAGATCTATTAGTATCTTTGATGTGCCGCGAATAGTCCGTGTGCCGGTGTTGCTTGTATTGTCACATGGCATGCATGTTTAAATCGCAAAATTTTATGTGGAAAGAGTCATACAGTAATTTTCTAAGCGATATTTAATCATTCCAACAAATAAATAAATATTTGAGACATTTTTTTTAAATTTATACATTTGATTTGTAAGATTTGACTACAGATACCCACGTACTATTTTGTTAGACGTTTGACCTCAGTCGCAGTTACTGAAGCGTGAAAAGTTGCACAGGTCCGGCGTTAAATTTTTTTTTTGGTTTGGTTTTATAAAGTTAGAAATTCAGGATAGTTGTTAGCAATATAATATTTAATTAAAAGATAAGATTTAAGTACGTAAAATCAGTTTAACCCAAAATTTTAATTTAATAAGTTTAGTTTTTAGATCAGTGGGGTGTTTATAATAAGTGATGCGAGAATAGGTGGTACAAAGTACTTAGGACTATTTATTCTCTGGATTAAGGCATTAAACATTTACTTTTTGACACAAAAGGGTAAAATGTTTTGATTTGTCTTCAAATTATATAAATTTCCTTTTTTTGAGATTTATTTATTTTCCCAGGGTCGAAACATTTTAAGGTCTTTAGGTATAATACCAAAACAAATCCAGGGTAAGAATTGATAATTAAATCATATTCTTTTGAGTATTGACTTATTAAAGGTAGTTATGGTTATAGCTTAGGTGTCATCAGCATATTCAGAATTCCTAGTAGGTAAGGTTCAAAAAAATATTAGGAGAAGTAAAGGATCTAGGATTGACTCTTGTGGCACATCCGAATCAATACGTTTAGCGTCAGAGAAAATATTATTAAATGACAAACACAACATTATTAAAAACATACAGTAATAATTTTACAATGAACAATTCATACCATCAAATCCTTTTGAATAATTGAGATTAATATTTTATTTTATTATTTTATTACTGTTTTTGGCAGGTTAAATGATTTCCTTACTTTGTGATTTTACTGTTACAATTTGTTAAATTTCAGGCAGTAGAATGAAACCACAACTAAAATCAAAAATGTACGTTTTTATGTTATAATTGTTATTTGTTAGTCTAATTTTAATAACACAGCTTTAATAACTAAGACTTTTTGATATAATGAACTTTTGACTCTACATTTGTGATATAAACAGTGAGAGTGATGAGTTAAAAAAATAAACAATTTAATTTATTGAACATTCTAACTTGAAATAAAAATAGCTCTTTTAAATTTAAAAACCAAATACTATGCCTATAATTTTGACATTTTTTTATAAATCTTTCATTATTTGTCAATAGAAAAATTTAGTTTGTTTGTTTTGGCAGTGTATAGTATTTCCATAATATTTTATTTTCAATAACAGGCGATTGAATAGATTCCACGCATGTTTTTGTCAATTTTGGGCAGTAAAATCATCATGGGTCTATTTTAAATTTAATTAATTAACATATTGTAGTATAAAACTTTGATTATTTTCTAAAAGTTTTTTTTTAAATTTAGTAGATTGAGTTATTTTTATATTTTATTTTTTTTTCTGAACTCCAGATTTTAGGCAATTTATATATCTATTTTTTGTGAGAAAATCCAGCCTCGAATTAAATTTGAATTATTTCAAGCAAGTAAATTAATAATAAATATATAAATAAAAATAAATTGTAATATATTTCAAACAGATAGGACACCCAATTATACGAGATACAAAAAAATTTCACAAATAGTTTAATAAAACAAATAAAAAAAACACACTCCCAACTATTAAAGGCTCTTTAAAAACACGTCGAAAGTAATACAAAAACAGCCCAAAAATTTATTTGGTAAACCTGAAAATCAGTGGGATAGAGAGAGATACACAATCACTTGCACAGCCTAAAGTAGGAATCGCCAGAACGCAGGTGTTTTATCTTTGTTTAATAGACTGACTAAAAAGAGGTGAGAAGTCTGTGAGTGCTGGGAGTGCTTAAAATGTTTTGTAAGATATTTGAATTTTAGTCCGTGGTCAGTTTTTTCATATTATTTTCTTGTGATATTATTTTTTTTATAAAAATGGACATTTTCAAATGAAAAATAAAAAATAATGTAAAACATGGGGTTTTACGTATATTTAAAATGATTTCATAGATAAATTATATAAAATTTTGCTATTTAAGCATGTATATCATGTGACAATAAATGCGACATAGGCGCACGGACTATTTAGTGTGGCATCTTCGACACATCAAAGATTCTAATAGATCTCTGAACTGGACTTTACCAATCATTTCATATTTACTAACTTTGAACATATTCGTTAATTTCAGTAAAACCTTTGACAAAGTTAACCATTTGTCTTTACTGGTACCGTGTTATATTGAATTAAATAATTTTTAAGCAGTGGGGAGCAGCAAGTTAAAATTTGTTGTTGCTTGTTTTGATGACTTAAAGCTTCTTCAGGAGTAGGATAGGATTTAAAATTATATAGGCAAGTGCTCTCCTCTAGATATTGAAACTCTGCAAAATGATATTAATATAATGTTTTTAATAGCAAGTAATAACAAGAGGTAAAAATAAATTTTCTATTCGTGTTATTTAATTCTACAAAGCTAATAGAAGAGAAACCTATTGATTTTGTCAACAAAATTAGATTTTTAGATTCCGCTCAAAAAATTTAAAAAAAAATACTTAACTTGCTTTTTAATACGTGATTCTACGACGTTCTTATTATAAGCAAAACTAACCGATTTCCTCAACAAACTCAATTTTGACAAAATATAGAAAATTGTTTCCTCAAAAGGCCTTTGTCTATAACGTGGGCCGCAACAAAAGATCCCGACGTTCCCTCCTGATACCCCGGGGTATTTAAAATTTATTCCAGGCCCACTATATACCACTATACTACTACCGCTAGCTTCTGAACTTTTTCAAATAAAAATTTAAATTTCAAAGAAACCGTACCAAATCGTTCTTACGAGAACATAACTGAATCTTGAGAAAGTTAAAAATATGTATATTTTATTTATAAAAAAAAAGTATATAAGTTGCATTATTTATAGCCATAGAGTTAAATAAGAGTTAATAATGTGTTCGTATTACGGTCCTGTTTCATCAGAATCCATGCCAATCAAATCAAGGTTTATCACGTGGGGTCAGGCACACTTCTATTATATCAAGAAACAGGACCGTAGTAGAAATTTAGCCACTCTCATCTTTAACTTATTCAGGTACTTCCAATAAACCCTTTTCCCTATTCCATCGACACTATGTACTGCTGTGCAAAGAAACAATCGATTCGGTAAATTATTCAGTGGCTCTGCGGTATATCTGAGGCGGATATCGCCTAAATTGGATATTGTATATTGGAAGGATTTGAGTAGCTGCTGTAGCTATATAGCTGTCCAGCTTTTGCCCAATATCGTTTTTTTTTTTTTTAAATCTGCTTCGGGTTTGTTTCGTAAATGTACTGAAATATGAATGGCGTCGCCTCGGATTTGAAATCAATTTCCAGAAGTCGTCTGAGTGTATATATGTATATGTACGTCAATTTTCTGTAAATCGAGTTTTGATGTAAATATTTTATTAATTAAATGACCCAGTAATCATTCATAAATCATTATTCCAAATTGAAAAACTATTGTTGGTGATGACGTCGTTGATAAGTCACAAATTTCGTTTGTTTGTGTCAAAAAAAAAAAATAATTAAGATAATGAGTGCTTAATCAAATTAAAACAAGGAAAATAATTATTAGTCCTTTTTTGTTCTTTAGGTTGTAAGCAGATAATTTTTTAATTAATTTATATGAGGCTAAAAAAATGTATTTATTTAGATGATTAAATTAGATGTTTCCAGTTATTTAAATATTTATCACAGCAGTGACTTAAAAAAAATCGACTTGTACTTATTGACTTTTTTATATAAACCTAATATTAACTGTTTATCACTAGAGTTACCTAATAATTTTATTTTAACAGTGATTAAAACTATGCAAAAATTACCTAAAAATCAATAAAATTGGTGCTAAAAAATGAGACCAACCAACCAGGTATTTGAATAAGACCTGAAATAAACAATAATGATATTCTGCAGAAAGTTATATTGGAGCAGTCAGTAAGATCAGTCAGATTAAAGCACTGACAACTTGCAATAATGCTGAAATGTCTGAAAGAAATAATAAATTATTCTTCCAGGTAGTTGAGTAAGAACTGGATTAAAAAAGAACGAAATTCTAAGGGAATTATATACGTTTATTTTATTATTAGTATTTAGTAATTTTTTTTTTAGATTTCAGTCAATTCAGTGTGTGGGTGTTCATCTAAAGTGGATGAATAATTTACTTCAAAATGAAACGTGGTCCTTGGATCTCCTCCAGGGTTCTCTTGGTTAGAGATCTGAACTATCTGAAGTGCTTGGAATAATCTTCTTAGTACTCTGAGAGCTCTTACAGGCAACTGAGCAAAGTCTGAGTCAATCTTCGCCTATTTCTTTTTGGATCTTGCAATTCTAGATAAGCTGAGAGTCTTATGGCAGGGATCTGAGCCACTTGAACTGCTTGGAATAATCTTCGCAGTGCTCCAAGAGCTTTTTTAGCGAATTGAGGTTAAAATTTGAGTCACTTGTAGAGTCTGGAATAATCTTCTTAATATTATGAGAATTTTTCCAGGCTATTGAGGAGAATCTGAGTCAATTTACCTTTCTTTCTTTAAGATCCTGCCCTTCTATATAATTTGATGGTCTTATTCTAAAGATCTGAGCCACTTGGAGAGCCTGAAATAATTTTCAAAGTACTCTGAGGGCTCTTCTAAGAAATTTAGGGTAATCTTAATTAATCTGTGCTTCTCTCCTATGAGTTTTGCAATTATAGAGCATTCGATAGTCTTATTCCAGGCGCCTGAGTCACTTGGAGAGCCTGGAATAGTCTTCCTAATATTCTGGGAACTCTCCCAGGCAATTAAAGAGAATCTGAATCAATTTATGATTCCCTCTTTTGAGTCGTGCCCTTCTAGATAATTTGATAGTCTTATTTCAAGTATCTGAGCCACTTAGAGAGCCTGAAATAATCTTCAAAGTACTCTGAGGACTCTTCTAAGAAATTGAGGGTAATCTCAATCAATCTGTGCCTCTCTCCTATAAATTTTGCAATTCTAGAGCATTTGATAGTTTTATTCCAGGCGTCTGAGTCACTTGGAGAGCCTGGAATAGTCTTTTTAATATTCTGAGAACTCCCGTAGGCTATTGAGAAGAATCTAAGTCAATTTACGAATCTTTCTTTTAGATTCTCCCTTTCTCAATTTCAAATTATATTGATGATCTTATTCCAAGGATCTGAGCTACTTGGAGAGCCTGGAATAATCTTCCAAGTAATTGAGGGTAACCTGAGAATCTTATTTTAAGGATTTGAGTCACTTGAAGAAATTTCTAATTAATGAACTGAATTATATATAAAAAATCGCCTTACCAAACTATATTACACTAAAATATACAGTTCTTCCAAGGATCTATGATAGTGACAGCTGCAGGGTAGAAGCATTATTGCTTATTATGTAAAAATTATTTAAGATTAAAAAACATCCGACTCGAAGGACCAAACGGTTTGGTCAGAGAATTTTTTTTCTCGTCATGTATGCCTCAAAGTATTAGCGTAAATTAAATTAGAAAATATTGACACAACCTTTTGGTCCTTAGAGCCAGATATAAACCTGTTCATTTACTTTAATTGCTCTTTTAATCGAATTTAACAACAAAAATTCGATTTTAATTATAAGTAATCAATTTAAGGTAAGACAAATAGTTTTTCTGGCTTCTAAAAATAGCAGTGAATAATTTGAAAAATGACATTTGGTCCTTCGAGCCGGACGTAATCCGGTTGTACTTCTTTTATCGATTAAAATCCATCTAAGAAAAATTGGAATTACATTTGGCTCGAAGGACCAAATATCGATTTAAGCTTATCTACTGAGCATCATATAGGAGTTTTTTCACGTTTTTAATCGAACTAATAGTATATAATTAAATTTAACCACCAAATTCGGCTTAGTCAATTAATAACAAAGATATATCCGGCTCGAAGGAACAAATCGCTAAAATCTCTATTTCTTTTCCAGCATATGGACCTTATTAAACATTCAGAATTGATTAAAGGAAGTTGTTTTTGACTAAACCATTTAGTTCTTCAAACTTTGTGTAGTCTAGGTTATTTTTTCTAATCCAGATCAAAAAAGAGAGTCCTTCAAACCAGCTACAATCCTGTTCATCTTCTTAAGTTTGACCAACATTCCACTTTAAACTAAAGGTACAAAACGTCTTCCTAAGCTAGGAATTCCTGGACTCATCTTATGTCATCTAAACAAACCTCCAAGAACCCTTATGTTTCCTAACTGGCATGGTCAGACATTTTGGCTTATAATTCCAAAAGTTCTTAAGATATTTTTTAATGGTGTTTAGCCTTCGCTGGACTAATGTATTACCTTTATTTTAAGGTCCAAATGTTTTCCTAAGTTAGGAATTTCTGGACTTATCCCAAGTCATCGACCTGAATATCTCTTGACTCGCATGGATAAACATTTTACCCTACAAATCCAAAATTCCTTAAGATATTTGAAAATACTCTTCAGCACACGCTGGACCAGTGTTTTACCTTAATTCTAGTGTACAAAACTTCTTCGTAGCTTAGGAATTCCTGAAATTATCGTAAGTTGTCGAGACACACCTCCATGAATCCTTATGTCTTTTAACTGATGTGAGCAGACATTTTGCATTATAATTCCAAAAGTTCTTAAGACATTTAAAAATGGTCTTCAGCATTCCGTGGATCAATGTGGCGCCTCCTACGAGTATAGACGTCTACTCTGTACAATAAACCGATACAGGAATACACTAGATATTTTAAATTGGTTATTGGGAATATTAAACCGGATAAACACTGAAGGTTTAAAGACAAATGATTGGTATACATTTGTAAGTTTTTACAAATTATTATCTTGTAATATATTTAAACCGAAAATTAATTGTTAAGATAGAAGTTTCCCATGTAACTGTCCGTCTATTTCTGATAGTTTTCGAAATTTGGTTTATCTTAATGATTAAATTTTATCTTTAATAGCTCATTTTCAATTTTTTTTGAAATTTCTTAACACTTTTGATTAAAATTTCAATTTTTTTTCTTCTATTTTTTTGACACGAAAATTTGGCATCATTTTTAATTTTTGCCTCTTCGAGCATTTAATTTCGCATATCAATTTCTTCTAGTTTATCTCTAGCACCAAAAATTTTTTTAAATTTTAATAAATTTATTGCCTTTCCAGGCACAATTAAATAAGAAAAACAAGATAATAAAAACAATAAATTTCGATAAATTTTTTTATCGAAATTTAAATTTTTTTCTCGTACTTTCCAGGCACAATTTTTAGATTTTTAATTTTTTATTTTTAGTACGAAATTATTCCAAAATTTTTAATTTCTTGCTTTTCTGGGCATAAAAAAATTTCAATTTTTTCTTTGTTTTTGCCCAAAATTATGAATTTCTCGTTTTTCCAAAATACATTTTAAATTTTTCTATTATTTTATATACACAAAAATTATGCTTAATAATTTCTTCCTTTCTTGGACATGAAATTTTTAAGTGAATTTTTGATTTTTAATTTTTTTCTTTTCCAGACACGACCTTTTTTTCAATTTTTCATAATTCAACATTTTTAATACTTTAAATATAATGATAATTATTTAAAAATTATGGATGTTATTTTTTGTTACTCAGTAAAAATTTCGCCATTTTGTAAAAACGTAAAAAGCATATAAGAAATATTGATAAAATATATTAAAGACCTGCGTAATAAGAAAAGTCATAAAATAATAATAATATCTGAAAAAACTGGTATCAAATAAAGTATACAAAATGCATAAGGCTGCAAGGAGAAAAAATTACAAAAACCTTGAGAAGCACAAAAAACTAAACTAAATAAAAAAGTTTAAAATTGTAAATACAATTCCAAGATTAAAATTAAAATTAATTGCTAATATAAAATAGTAAAGATAAAATTGGGAGCTTAAAATAAAAATTAAAATCTTACATATAAAAAAAATTAATGAAAATAACACCCGCATATAAAATGATAAATTCACCTAAAAAGGAAAACGCAATACTTGCAAAAGTCTTAAATCATACAATACACAATAGGGATGAGTCCTATAATACGTATGATTCGTACCAATGATACAAATCTCATTGAATTCCCAATATTTCAGAGTTGATGCATTATTGCTTGATGCCATTCTATTCCTTATATATCAAAGACGTAAGTGTAAGATTAAAGACTAGAATTGAGTGTCAACGCATTACACGCTAGAAGTTAAGAAAAAATATTGTCATCGATGTTGTAAGAATTTCAATAAAAGAGGTATTATTGCTTATTTTGCATGTAAATCTATTTACCTACCGTAAACCTTTCAAACCGATTAAAATCATAAATTTTAATTAACAGTTGAAAATAGAGGTGAGTTAATTAAACTTTATATTATAATATTATGTATGTATATATACCGGTCCAATTAAGTGAGTGTAGGTTTAACTATTCGGTATCGAAACGCACCTAGTTCTACACCAATAGAGCATAAATTGTGTCAGCGGCGGAGCGTGAACCTGTCACCCCGGGGGCTTTTAACCCCCCCCGTCACCACCCCCATTTTAATTGATTTATTTTAAATAATTCAAAGGTGTTGTTTCCGCTTTAGAGCCAGGATATATGGTAGTTTACGTGGCGTATCAATTGTGAACGATGGCTTTTATGTCAGAAAGGATTTGATGATGCAGCAGGAAATGGAGAAATAAACATGGCAATTTTACTTATAAAGGTGTAATAACAATGCAGTTGTTGAAATTATCATTCATATTCGAGGAAATTTATATTGGGGTCTCGCAAGACTTAAAGAACTCGAACGCCGCGGCACAGTTTTTACGTTCTTTTCTGTAAACAACAAAAATGTAAATTTAATTTTAACTTGTTTGCTACTACGTTTCTTGCATACGCCCGGCCATTGTTTTCAGTTGTCGGAACAAAGTTGTTTCTTTCTCTGCCGAACAACGGGGATGCAAATTGTTTTAAGGAAATCTGCCACGGTAGCGAAAATGAAAATAGTTTTTCTATTAGTTCGATAGGAAAAACAAAAGGCGAAAGTTAGTCCTATAGAAAAGCGATATTTGACCAAATTATTTAGGTCCTCCGAACCGGATGTAAGTCTAAATTTTTTTTGAAATATTTTATTTAAACTAAAGAAGTAGATCAGGATTAAGGCCGACTCGAAGGGCCTTTTTCTTGGCTTACTTTAAAATGGATTGACTCAAAGGACCAGATTGTTGTGTCAAATAAAATGTTTCTTTAAATCACGCTGTTTAATGCTGAAAAAAAAGTTCGACTAAAAGTGTAATTAAAGTAGATGACCAGGACTTGCGGCTCGAAGGACCAAATGTTTATGTCAAATAACTGTCTTCAAATGTCGTGACTAGTAGATGGCGTCACAGGTAGTCATCCTTTATAAGTGCGAGATTCATTCTTATCGCACTGATCTTAAAATGAACCTGTACAAAAATGAATATAACGATAAAGTCGTTAAAAACAGATTTTTTTTATCTAACTGTTAATAAAAAAAAATAATTTTCTTATTCCAGGCAGTTGAGAACCTTACTCGAGTTTTCATTATTGGAAATAAATCAGAATGTGAAAGTAAACGTTGTTTACCTCTTCTTCTTCTTATTCTTCTTCCTCTTCTTTTTCTTTATTCTTTGCACCTTAATATAAAGACACAACATTGGTGCCGTGAATGCTGTAGACTGTTTTGAAATTTTGGACTTCATTTGGAGTTCATGTCAGTCAAAAGACATTCAGGTCAATGGATTCTTAAGAACTTTTGGAATTATAAGCCAAAATGTCTGTCCATGCCAGTTAGGAGACGTAAGGGTCCATGGAGGTTCATCTGGATGACTTAAGATGAGTCCAGGAGTTCCTAATTTAGGAAAACATTTTATGCCTTAGAATAAATGTCAAACATTGATCCACGGAATGCTGAAGACCATTTTTAAATGTCTTAAGAACTTTTGGAATTATAATGCAAAACGTCTGCTCACATCAGTTAAGAGACATAAGGATTCATGGAGGTGTGTCTCGACAACTTACGATAATTTCAGGAATTCCTAAGCTACGAAGAAGTTTTGTACATTAGAATTAAGATAAAACACTGGCCCAGCGTGTGCTAAAGCGTATTTTAAAATATCTTAAGGAATTTTGGATTTGTAGGGTAAAATGTCTATCCATGCGAGTCAAGAGACATTCAGGTCGATGACTTAAGGGATAAGTCTAGAAATTCCTAACTTAGGAAAACATTTGGAACTTAAAATGAAGGTAATACATTAGTCCAGCGAAGGCTAAGCACCATTAAAAAATATCTTAAGAACTATTCGAATTTTAACCCAAAATGTCTACCCATGCCAGTTAAGAAACATAAGGGTTCTTGGAGGTTTGTTTGGATGACTTAAGATGAGTCCAGGAATTCCTAGCTTAGGAAGATGTTTTGTACCTTTAGTTTGAAGTGGAATATTGGTCAAACTTAAGAAGATGAACAGGATTGTAGCTGGTTTGAATGACTCCCTTTTTTTATCTGCATTAGAAAAAATAACCTAGACTACACAAAGTTTGAAGAACTAAATCGTTTAGTCAAGAACAATTTACTTCAATCAATTTTGAATTTTTAATAAGGTCCATATGCTGGAAAAGAAATAGAGATTTTAGCGATTTGGTCCTTCGAGCCGGATATATCCTTGTTATTAATTGACTAAGCCAAATTTGGTGGTTAAATTTAATTATATACTATTAGTTCGATTAAAAACGTGAAAAAACTCCAATATGATGCTCAGTAGATAAGCTTAAATAGACAATCGATACTTGGTCCTTCGAGCCAAATGTAATTCCAATTTTTCATAGATGGATTTTAATCGATAAAAGAAGTACAACCGGATTACGTCTGGCTCGAAGGACCAAATGTCATTGTTCAAATTATTCACTGCTATAGAAGCCAGAAAAACTATTTGTCTTACCTTAAATGGATTACATATAATTAAAATCGAATTTTCGTTCTTAAATTCAATTAAAAGAGCAATTAAAGTAAATGAACAGGTTTATATCTGGCTCGAAGGACCAAAAGGTTGTGTCAATATTTTCTAATTTAATTTACGCTAATACTTTGAGGCATAAATGACGAGAAAAAAAATTCTTCGACTAAACCGTTTGGTCCTTCGAGTCGGATTTATTTTTTTTCTTAAATAATTTTTACATAATAAGCAATAATGCATCTACCCTGCAGCTGTCACTATCATAGATCCTTGGAAGAACTGTATATCTTAGTGTAATATAGTAAGTTTGGTAAAGCGATTTTTTATATATAATTCAGTTCATTAATTAGAAATTTCTTCAAGTGACTCAGATGCTTAGAATAAGATTCTCAGGTTACCCTCAATTACTTGGAAGAGCTCTTAGATTACTTGGAAGATTGTTCCAGGCTCTCCAAGTGGCTCAGATCCTTGGAATAAGACTATCAAATTATATAGAAGGGCAGGATCTAAAAGAAAGATTCGTAAATTGACTCAGATTCTTCTTAATAGCCTAGGGGAATTCTCAGAATATTAAAAAGACTATTCCAGGCTCTCCAAGTGACTCAGACGCATGGAATAAGACTATCAAATGCTCTATAATTGTAAAATTTATAGGAGAGAGGCACAAATTGACTGAGATTATCCTCTATTTTTTAGAAGAGCTCTCAGAGTACTTTGAAGATTATTTCAGGCTCTCCAAGTGGCTCAGATCCTTGGAATAAGACTATCAAATTATATAGAAGGGCAAAATTTAAAAGAAAGATTCGTAAAATGACTGAGATTCTCCTTAATAGCCTGGAAGAATTCTCAGAATATTAATACAATAAACGTATACAATTCTTTTAGAAATTATTTTTTTTATTCCAGATATTACTCAACCGCCTGGAAAAAAATTCTTATTTCTTCCAGGCATTTCAGGACGTCACTATAGACAAACAGCAAAACAAGTAATAATGTTGCACAATGAACTGTGATTGGCATTCCTGCAACGTCGATGCACATTTTCTATACCGGTCTGGCAAATATCCTTCTAGAGTGCAATGGGTCAACATGCAACAGAAATTCGTGAGAAAAGTGTTAAGCTAAAAAGAGAACGATAATGATCAGACACTACAGGACTTTCGTTGGGCTTGCCTATATAAATAAGACTTTCATCAATCCTTGAAAGAACTTTAATGTAATGTAGTAAGGTGATTAGTTTGTATCATTTTAAAGAAATAATAGTTAAGTGTTTAATAATTATTATTATACTAACTTTGCGTGTCAAATTATTTATAAATATCTTGACATTCTTGCAACGTCAATACATATTTTGTATACCGACCTGGCAACTGCCATGCGTTAACATGGAAGGGATTTAATTCATAGGCAAAGCGTTAAGTTTCAAAAATCAATGTTGTCGAATTTTAAACTTCTACGGAATATTTCTTTTCTAACTTACCTACTGCTTACCCACAAATAAAAGAAAATCAATAGATTGTAGTAAAAGATGCACTTTTAACTTATAGATATAGGGACTAAAAGTTAAATCGAAGTAGGAATAATACATGCGACTCGAAGGACCAATTGGTTTAGTTTTCCTTTTTCTTTAATATTCGCTGATATAATAATAATAATAATAATAATAACGTGTGTTAATCTACATATACATATGTTTACAAAGCTGTAAAACAAAAAATAATTGTAACAAAAAATGACAGACAAATTCAGCTTCTCAACGCAGTTAAGGACTGTTGTAGCCTATAAAGTAGAATCATTTATCCAAAAAAAGTATCTAATAGTAAGTACCCAAAGAAAAATAAATAAATAGTGCACAAAAATCGAGGAAACACATTTAAAATATTTTTACATAAATAAGATGAAAAAGAGAATATACAAAAATAAAAACTTAAAACAAATCCAAAATTCATATTTTTAAATGCATTGCTCTGTTTTTAAATAATATTCTGGAGCTTAGGTTTCATGCATTTTCGGAAGCCGTTTGTCGTTAGCGGAAGATCAGTAATATATTTATTTACTACAGATGCAATATTATAAGAAAACGATCGTTTAAAAATGTCTTTACGATGTCGTGGAATATCTAAACGCCGTCTATTTCCAACATTAGCCTGATGGTAAATATCAGAATGAGTATTTTATTACATCTCGTTTTTGCGAAAAAAAAACTATTTATTATCTTAAATGAATCGGATTTTAGTGTTTAAGTTGAGTTAAGAGTGTATAAAAAGTAGAGGACCAGAATGACATCCGGCTCAAAGGACCAAATAGTTGTGTTAAATAAAGTTTTCCTTTAAATCACTTCGTTACTTTATTAATACCTAAATGCTGAGAAAAATTAATTATTCACTGACTCAACCATTTGGTCCTTCGAGCCCGATTTTAGTGGTTAAATTCGGTTAAAAGTGTAATAAAACTAAAAGTCAAATACAATTTTTTCAAGAATGTGTGAATTTTTATTAAGGTCTAGATGCTGAGAAAAAACAACTTAATCATGTAATCCATTAACCTGGTTATATTTTGTTGTAAATTGACTTTAAATCGGATTTTGGTATAAAAAATAAATTTGATTAAAAGTGAGTTTATAAAGGATGATTTTTAAAATCACATTTACTATTTATTATTTACACTAAATTAGGCATAACTTAAATGGCTACGACATCCGTTTTTTTGCAACTCTTTTAAAACATGAAATAAAAGTCTTTAAGTCATTTTATAATAAAAGTGTTTATGTATGAATTCCTAAAAAGATACAGAGCCCTTTAAAACTTTAATACAAACACAATAATCGCCCCAAAACTATTGATTCGCGCTCTGTCCACATGGGAGACATATTAAACCCGTTTGTTACTGTCATGATATTATAATACAAATGGGCAATTAATTTCCAACCGTAACCCATAATTCAAGACACCGTACCGACACATTCAAACCATATTTTACAGGAGCATTATTTACATTAAAATTATTATTAGTGCTTTTTGCATAGACTTATATTTGACAATATAATGGTATATAATAACGAGTCATGAAACTTCTGGGCCGATCTGATAAGCGCGTAATTTTCCTTTGGGGAAACCGGACCGAACATGCAATACCGTATACTGGTGTGGGCCATTATGAACCACTAATTTCATACGTATGCCGTAAAACTTTAAAATGGTCAATTGCTGCTTTTTAAAGTGAAATTTCTCTTATATTGCTCCATTATCTGTTTGTAATATCGACCCTATTTAAAGTCTTAAGACAGTATTAAATGTAAAGGCTAAAATAACAGTTTTACCAACAAATACCAACTCCTCACGTGAACTTTACCATCGAATTTTGCGCTCAGAATGGTAATTTCAGACGCTTCCTCTCAATTAGCAATTCCGAGTCGCTATTATTAGAGAAAATTACATCTCCCAACCATTATACTTATTGTGCATAACTATCTAATAGAATTGCCAATTGGGTAGGAGTTTCAAAATAATTTTACGGGTAAAGGATAATTATACTTTCATATAACGACAAAAAACTACCGTACTTGCGGGTTATGATAAATTTTGGTATAAATTTATTCGGCTCATCTCCGTTTAATCCCTACTTTAACTATTTGTTTGTCTCTTAAGGGGTTCTCAAACCTTGAAGACCGTAAAATGATTGATCTTAAATTGGGAGATTTTCATGGCATTGTATGTATGTACTACCCTTAATCTTCTTTGAATCTTGGTACGTTATATTTAAATAAACTGAGTTACCTATTTTGTTGGGTGTTTTGTCACTATTTCAGTAAATAATAATAAAGAATATCCTATTTCATAGGCTCAACTATTAAAAAAAAAGACACATATATATATATTTATTAAGCAACATGTGCTACAAACATAATCGGAACATAAATTATTAAAAATATACGTAACACACTTAAATTATTAAACGTTGCATTCCGCCTTATTTGAGAACTATCGGCAATCGATGATACTGCTCGGGTTGATATTTCGTGCATTTTACTACACACTTTTTTTTTATGACGTCGGTCTAAGGTAAACAAGGCATCTCGGTCCTGGAAGACACTATTTGGAATTCCATGGACAATCTCAGCCTTCCGGTTTCTCCAGAAATACCCCGTTAAGGAGTCACAACCCAGATGTGGTACAAGTCGAATAACAAATAGAATTTAACAAATAACAATTTTTTAATAAAACAGAAAACAAACAAAAATTAAAATTAAAAATGTTACTTCCTAAGTTATAAACTAAATTTCTCTCAATTTTCTCCATCACAACAAGTGTTCTCTCACTAGTTTTTTAAAAGCATAATTAAATAATTTAACACTATAACATATTAAAATCGGATAAGCCTCTATAAAGTACAGAATTAATCATTTGACTAGAATTACACCTATTTAATAAAATAAAGTTACAAGAATCACGTGTGTTATAATTATGTACATCTCTAAAAATTCAGATTTTATCGTAGACATACGATGGCAACATTTTATTTTTTTGCTTTTGCTATAATGTGGCCTCTTTTCATCTTTCTTTTTGCAAGATATCTATAATTGCATGTATTGAATTTATAAAGTAATTATTCAACCAATACTCAGAGACATTTAGATTGCCTTCCTTTCAAACTGGTTAAAAATTATAAGATTAAACGAACTTACCTAAGTGAAGTTCAATCTTAATTATGTTCACGCCTTGCTTGAGTGATCACACTGTAGTACATCATACGCTGGAACAGCGCACGAACCGGTATCAAAGCCAAAAATCGATAACCCCCCGCTAATAACCCACACACTACGCCGGCAACCCTCAGTTTTTATTTGAGGTTTTATCTCAAATCGGTGATCACAAGGGTTGCGAGGATATCACGAGCGTAATATAATTTGGGTGAGGCGGGATGTGATCACTCAAGCAAGGCGTGAACATAATTAAGATTGAACTTCACTTAGGTAAGTTCGTTTAATCTTATAATTATATTCACGCCTTGCTCTCATGATCACACTGTAGATGTTTAGAGCGATTTGAGATCTCTCTTTTTTATTATCTATATACTTACACTGCCATACATAGTTCTATACACAAGAGTTGAAAACATATTATATTACTTTCTCAAAAATATCGAAACAGATTAACAAAATATAAGTAAATAGCTTATAAATTAGGAAAAAAAAGACAAGGGTCTCTAACCTATAATAAGAGTATATAAATATTATACTATTTTACTTAGGAATCCAATCCTAAGTAATTATTATACAAAATCGAACTAAGTATGTAAATATACTAGGATACAAGCAGCCTAGCGATCATTGCTTTCTAGGACTGAAGGGAAAAAATCCTCTTTATTTACAACAGGTAAGTTGTAAAAGTTAGCAAAAGAATTTGATTTCGAAGTCCAACCTGCAGTATTTTTAATTAAGTCTAAACTCAACCCTTTACTTTTCGCTAGCGACATAGCAGAATGTCTAGTACTATGTGCCGACAATATTTCGGTGTTAGTTCCGCTTTTTGTAAGAGTGACCTTAATCCAACAACTGATAGACTTACTTTTGGCCGCTCTGTACGGTCTTTTAAAGGTTATAAATAGTTTTCACACATTCCATCTTAGAACAGAAGTTTTTTCTAAATAATCATCCAAGGTGGTAGCGGCGCATATATTTAAATCTTTTAAATAATATGAAATACGTAAAACTGGTTGTAACTTATTCCTACGGCTAGTTTTAATTCGGTCTTTAATTAAAATTTGAAAACCTGATTGATTTCTATAAATATTTTCCAGTTCAATCAAGGAAATAAGTACGTTAGCACAACAGATGGATTCCAAGTCCAGTTATATCTTGGTTTGCCTGGTCTCAAATTTTTAACACCCTTAAAGAACCTCTTAATCTCAGGGTCTGAGCCTATTTCTGATGATATAATTAAGGATAAAGCGGACCTGGCACAATTTTGAGAGCCGTGTGATGCTCCTTCTTGGAACATTTCAGATAAGAACCTTAAGATAAGTTTTGTACAGTTAGAATATACACTGGTGTTATTAGTAAAGCAGAATTTCCACCAAAGCTTCAAACTACTGCTATACTGTGCCATGGTTGCTCGGGAGATTGATGGCATCATAATCTGTATGGTTTCCTTTGTCAATCCTCTCCTTCTAAGGGCGCACCCGATAATATGGCTGCCACCAGGAAAAGCTTCCTCCATAGGGGGTGCGATTTCCTATCAATAGAAATTAATAAGTGCCTATCAGGATTAAGGTATAGTGGTTTCCCTTTAATCAACTTAGTGAAAAGCGGAAACCAAGGTTGAGTCGGCCAAAAAGGTACGACTATGATAGCTGTCGCCCTACCACATATTAATTTTTCTAATACTTTCGGAATTAACGCAAATGGAGGAAACGCATAACAACCAGACTGATTGTCCCAAGAAAGGGTAAACGCGTCATATATTAAAGGATCGGGATCCCAATGCCAAGAGATGAATGAATTACATTTTGCATTAAGTCCACTAGCGAAAAGATCAAGAGACGGAATTCCTAAGTTTTTACAAATTAGATTAAAGGCTGGTGAAGATAGTTCATATTCTATGTCCGTATTATCTTTTCTTGATTCAGAATCTGCCTCTTTATTAAGTTTTGATTGTATATAGGTTGCTACTACAAAATTATTTGATTGTTCACACCACATCCAAATTTTTTGTGCAACTTCATTAAGCCTTGGAAATCTAATGCTCCCCATACGATTAACACATGATAAAGCTGTTTTATTATCAATATGTAATAAAATATTGCTATTTTTAACTTCACGCGCAAAACAATTCAAGCTGTAGAAGGCTGCTAACAGTTCTAAACTGTTAATATGCCAATGTTTCTCCACAGTACTCCACTGGCCATTGGCTCTTTTACCTTCACAATATGACCCCACCCTTTTTGAGAAGCATCTGAATATATTTCCATTACATAATTTTGGACAGGTTTAATAGAGTTGCTAGCAGAAAGAACATGAGAGTTCCACCACATCAGGTCATTTAGAAGGAACTTAGGAATTTGCATTATACTTTTATATGACTCTTCGGATCTTTTTAAGGCTAAATACTTTACACGCTCAACATTTGTGTAGTACATTTTCCCATATTTAAGTGCTGGAGAGGCTGCAACCATTTTGCCTACAAATCTAGAAAAGTATTAAATAGAACAACTTTTAATATCCAAAATTTTATTGATCCAATTAAGCAATTCTTGGCGTTTATCTAAAGGAAGTTCAATGGTCATTTTAGAGGTATTATATACAAAATCCAAAATCTACATGATTTACTAGGTGTAAAACTAGACTTTTCGATATTGACTATAAACCCCAATTTTTCCAATACTTGTCGAGACGTTTTAACATTATATAAACAGTCATCGTATGAATCACCAATTAATAAAAAATCATCTAAATAGACTTGTTACAGGTTTAATCTCCAACAGATATATTAATTGATTTATTAATTTTTTTTTACCAAGATAAAGTAAATCTCAACCATAGTTTCATAAAATAATTTATTTAAAAATCATACATAAATATACATACTACACAGATATGATACACCGTTAAGATGGTCCCTCCTAACATACCCGATCTGAAACGCAAGGAAAACCATTATTGGATGAGAAAAGCAAATAATAATATGGGATATTGTTTCATTGTTTTGTTGATTGAATAGAATTAGGAACTGCCATTGATTTTGCATTGATTTTACCTTGCAGGTCAATTTAGCATATTTTAGATTTTAATGAATACTGAGCACATATTAACTATTTGTTTATTTTGTTCAAATCATAAGAATCAATAGTGATAAGAATGTTAATGTCAATCTGGTCTGTCAGTTTTTTTTTTGTAAATTATTGTTGCTAAACCATGGCTTCAAGTTATAGATTGCTCCATAGTTGCAAATTACTTAAACCAATGTTGGTACCAGATAGTACCCAGTAGTTAAACCCAGCATGTCAACACCTAGGTACTTGACAGATAACTGCATTCATTAAAATCTGGGGGAAACTGACAATCCTATTTTTAATAGATTCATTCTTTATCTGGTTCTAGAGTATGACAGATAGTTTCGCTTAATGCGGATGTGAAAAGGTAGACCCTATCTTAGCCTAATTTTTTTTTGTAGTTACTAGTATGTGCTAGGATAGCTTAATTGCTGATTTTCTAAGTAGGCCTAAGAGTTTATAGGGCTCCTTGTTTTTGTTGTGTTAAATAAACCCCAGAAAAGGCCACATTCCATCTTCGGTAAGTTAGCACATGTAACATGCCTAAGTCATTTTCCTATTTTTTTCATCTAATTAATTTCTTATTTGCATGCTTTTCGGTTTAACTCAAAAGAACATCAATGCATCCAACTTTTCAGAGAGCAATTTTATAAAATTTAACTTACTTACCCACACAAAAATGCCATAAAATTGACAGCCATGTCGAACCTCATGTGTGGTCCCCATTTGTAGGCCTTCCTGTACCTTCTGCTTATCCTCTGCTTCTGCTTTTGCTGCATTTTTATTGTTACTGCTTCCACCTCACTTGCTACGCCACATGTTACCACATCAAGTCGCTTGGACCATCACCTCCGGAACCTGCATTCCTCCCAATCGGCTACACCTAATACCGATTGCCTTCCACTACCTGCTAGACATTCTGGAAGCATCCTAACTGGTCGATCTGCTGCTGCCTCTTTTGACCCAAACGTATAGCTGCCAACAAAGGAGCCCCATTCAGATCAGGTGGGCCCTGCTACCAGTCGGAGAGACTCAGAATTTCAGGTAGCCCCTTTTTCTTTTTGGCTCGGTTTCTTCAGGTATTGATTTATCGGTTCGTCGCAATTTATAGATTTTTTTTTTTTGGAATTAATATGTAGAAATGATCACAAATTTTAAATTCAATTTAGCAAAATTGTTTATATAGCCACCATCACTGATTTGATTTGAAATTGGGAACTGAGTATATACGTATATGCGAGGTATTATCAGATGTACAATTGAATAAGGTTAAGTGCTAAATTTTACTTTATTTTCTTTCTCATAAATTTTAAATTTCATAATTATAACTTAAGTATTAGAGCATTACTGTCTTTGTATTTTTTTTTTTTGAATTGAGGTTATAGATTAAATTAGTTGTCAATTATGACATTGATTTATGACATTGATATAAAGCTGCATTTTCTTTGCGTGCCCTAATAAAGGCTAATAATCATAACCCTGGAACCCACATTTAGGCATTGTGCGAGAAACAGTGCAATAGACTACTGATAGTAGATTTTTTGATCTTAATAAACGGAATACGGGTTTTAACAGCTTTGTAAAAGCCATAGGGGCACTATAAAGACCAAAAGGTAAACATGTATACTCATAATTATGATTTTCAAATTTAAACCTTAAATACTTTCTATGGCATTTCGCTACCTTTATGAGATGATATGCGTCTTTTAAATCTATAGATGCCATATATGAATTGGAATACAAAAATTTTTGCACACATCTGCGATTTTCCATTTTAAAATGCTGAGTCATCACAAAGCTATTTAAATTTTTTAAATTTAAAATTAAACGTTTTTTACCATTGTGTTTAGAGTTTAGAAAAATTCTGTATAGAAACTGGCCTTTACAAGGCTTACGCTTTCTAAAAACTCCGATTTTTAGCAGCCTAAATAATTCTAGTCGAATATGTTGTCTATCTGAAGCAGACCAGCTTTTATTCGAACAATAAGACATCTTTCCTTTGTGGTTGCTCCGAGGGGTCTGATAATATACTCCCAGAGTTGTGTGCCTTCTGGGAGGCTGCGTCAAGTTTTTTGTATCCATTCTAATAGGCCTTTTAAATGAAGATGACTTCGCCTTTAATTCCTGTCCGGATTTTTCAATCTGTTTCGAGTTCGGTCACTTATATTAGCACCAAACAACCATCCATCTAGGTCAACATCTTCAAAAACTACTTTCAAATATTTGTCTAAAAATGTACAGATTACATTCTGCCTAGAAACAGACTGGTCATGGTGAATATCAGCTGAAAGTTAAGCCCCATCACAAATTGCCTCTATGGCCTCTACATTCATTCACCTTCCACTGACATGAGAGAAGCAATAGCCTTGGAAAGAGCAGCTAAGCCAAATCCCATCTGGGATTGAACCTTTTCCAACCTAAGGTCACGTTTTAACGCCGTGTCATTCACAGCTGCTTTAACTTCCGGGTTTAATTTAGGAGGAATGGCAGCAGTACAGTTCCAAGGAATTTTCAGGTCAACTTCATTAAGACCTTTTCTTAACAAAAGCTCCCATTGCTGTGCTACGTCTGCTTGCAGGAGAATCTGAAAAACCAAAATAAGGTGAATAATACAGCATTTTAGCAGTAATCATGGTCATGATTGTGCAGTATCATATTCATGGTCCTCTAGTCAATTTTAATCAAAATTGCTAGGGATATAAAAAATGCCTCCCTTATTCAAGAGTACCCATTTACGTTCATCCTCTGATGAAGTGTCAGATGGTTATGATTGTGCAGTATCATATTCATGATCTTCTAGTCAATTTTAATCAAAATTGCTAGGGTTATAAGAAATGCCTCCCTTATTAAAGAGTAGCCATTTACGTTCATCCTCTGATGAAGTGTCAGTTGGTCATGATTGTGCAGTATCATATTCATGATCTTCTAGTCAATTTTATTGAAAATTGCTAGAGATATAAGAAGTTGCCTTCCTTATTTAAGATTTACGTTCATCCTCTGATGAAGTGTCAGATATCACTTTTTTCAAGCGTCGAAATTTCTTTACCGATTCCTTCACCAATTCGTTGGGCGAGCTGGGTTTTTCCGCTTCGGAATCGGAGCAAGATTGTGATAAAGACACCTAGTCACGAAACCGACCTCGTCCTCGATCCTTTCTATTTTTAGAATTTCCTTGCCTCGAGCAGGTAGAAGAAGGGGTCGAACTCGAGGGTGAGCGGCGGCCACGACGTTTACTGTGTTTTATGGCGCTCGGAGATATATTTTCCTTTTCCAGTTCATGTATTTTCCTTTTTAATCTTCTAATTCTGCGTTTCTTACGAAAGCTGTCGGAGGACTCACTGCCTGAAGATGATGAAGAATTATGACGATGGCGTCGATTAGGCATTTTCACTTATTACGAACAAATAGAACCGGGAACCGGACGATACGACCGTATTCAAGCGCACGAAAATAAAAACTGAGGGTTATTAGCGGGGGGTTATCGATTTTTGGCTTTGATACCGGTTCGTGCGCCGTTCCAGCGTATGATGTACTACAGTGTGATCATGAGTGCAAGCCGTGAATATAATTAAATAAACTTCGACACAAATGAAATATCAGTCATCATTTAAAATTTGTGATTTTTTTTGCTCAACTATTTATAGCACAAAAAAGGCGAATCCTAGGAGTTAAAAAAAACCTTATTTAGAGGTGATATAATGATAAAGGCCTAAAGCATTTAATTACATATTGAAAAACCTTGATTAGTCGACTATATCCAATATAAACCCCCTGATATAAATCACATTAATATCGCTAAGGCGATTGAGCACGTCAAATGTCCGTTCGAATGTAAATAATCGATATCTAACCCCGTCGATCGGCTGCTGCGTAATAATTGATACTTCAACCTGCATGGCTTCTTCCCTGGGATATTATTGGAAGTGAATTAAAGGCTATAGGGCGACTATTTGTGACGTCATCAATTACACGGCTTCGTAGATTATGTTCCGAGTTGAATATTTTCCGTATATACCTTATAGGATTCATGTTGCATTTTCTATTAAACGTAGACAACGCGGACATAGTTTTTTTTACATTTAACTTTAATAGTAAACAATAAGGATAAAAATGAAAGTGGAATACATATATTTATGCGATTGGTTTGCTTAGAACTCGACCCTTAAGGGAGTAAAAATGATTTAAGGTAAACTGGCTTAAATTTTAACACTGGAAATTTTATACGGGTTTTATGGTAAATAGAAAATTTAATTTTACCGTTTAGTTTATGACTTTGAAAAGGGAAGTAATAAAATTAAACCTTAGATTTTATAGGTTATGAATTCATGTTTAGGAAGTAGCTATTAAGTTTATTCAAGTAAAATCTATCTTATTATAACAAATACATAATTACTTACCTATTTTGTTAGGTAATACGTCACTATTTCAGTAAATATCAATATGGACAACACTAGCTCAATTATTGAAAAGAAGAAGACAATAGACTTATTCACGTCTGTAGAAAAAATCCAATAATTCTGAAATACGAAAATTTCCTTAAGGTATAATTTTTTTGAATTTTTCAAATTAAAGAAAGTTTAAAAAAGCTAAAAAGGAAATTGTGATATTTTTTAAGAATTATTGATTTCTTTAAATGTTTTATTGATGTGATTCTTTTAGTGTGATTTTTCTCAATTACTATGGAATCCTCAAAATGTTTTATTGATGCAAAAAAAAAAACATTTATTGATTGAGGCACCTGTCAGTCTTGGAATCACGTCTCTATCAAATGATGTGGAAAATCACCTGGAGTGACAAAAACTTATAAGAAAATTGTGATTTGTCTAAAAAATTATTGATGTCTCTGATTTAGTCAATTATTATTGATTCCTGAATTTTTATATTGATTCAAAAAAAATACTTTATTATTTGAGGCGCTTGCTCTTTAAATCACGTCTCCATTTTTAAAATGATGTTTCAAAAAGATATATATATATTTCTCAAAAATTCTTGATTTTTTAAATTATGTTATTGATAAATAAGAATTCTATATAATTTGAGGCACTTGGTAGTATTTAAATCACTTTTCTATCTTTAACAGCAAAGAAATTAAGCAGTGTTTCGAAAATATCTTGAAATATAAAAAAGAAAATTGTCTTGATTTGTCTTAAAAATTATTGATTAGTTTATTACTATGATTTTTTTAGTCAAATATTATTGATTCCTGAAAAAATACTTTATTATTTGAGGAGCTTGACCTTTAAATCACGTTTCTAATATTAGAATCAAAAAAATATTGAAATTTGAAAAAGTTAAAAAAAAAATCAGGAAATTTCTAAAAAATAATTGATTATTTTATTGATGCATAAAAATTCTATATAAATTAAGGCATTTGGTAGTATTGAACGCATTTCCTTATCTTTACCAGCAAGGAAATTATGAAGATTTAATGTATAATATGCAAATTATTTCTTTTTAAATGTAATTTTTCTCAAAAACCGTCAATTTTTTATTAATGCAAAAAAATTTTAGGGTTTTTGAAAAATGTCAGAAATAAAGGAACATATTAATTTTTCCTAAAAACGGTTGATTTTAAAAAACGTTTATTGATGCATTAAAATTATGTTATTTATTGAGAGAGAAAATTACGAGTCTTTAAGTCACTTCTCTACCTCTAAAAGCAAAGAAATTATGTTTAAAAAATCACTTTAAATATAAAAATGGCATCTTATATAAAAAAATTTTTTTCAGGAACTATTAGTTTTTCAAAATTTTTTATTGATGCACATTTTTTTTTCGTCCAAATCCTGATAATACTTTGAGGCTTATTCCAGGTAGTGGGGACTATTTTTTAATATATTTTTTGTTAAACTGCCTAAAAGGAAATAAATTATCATTTCAACTTACTGAAAACAAAAATCATTTTTATTCCAGGCAGTTGAGACTATTTTTTTAATTAAACGTATGAATAATATGAAATTCCAAATTTTCTAAAAATATGCTACTTAAAATTGATAAAAGACTAGCCATTGATATACCAGTAAAAATTTATTAATATATTAAAAATTAAGTAGTTTTTCCATAATACAAAGATTAAAAGTCAATTGGGGTAATACATACAATACCATAAGAAATATACCAATTTAAGATCAATCGTGTGAAACAAATCGCGGTTTAAAATTACAAAATGTTAAAGAGTAGTAAATCGAGATTTATGGTCAGGCTAAACAAATTTCTATACCCGGTTTTAGAGTTCCACATGTGTCTGGAAAGTCGACTTGTAATATTAGACCGTAGTGGGACCACACATAGTACCGCGGTAACGTAGATTACCGTACCAAATTTACAATAGAAATAGTAAAACAGGCATATTAAAAGAATGACAAAGAACCAGAGTAGGAATTAAAGAGAGAGGAACACAATAAAATGATTATAAAATTAATTATAATCTGCAAGTACTCCACTGTTTTCAAGACTGGTACAGAAAAAAATGCTCATTTCTTTAGAACTCATTAAAAGTGGTCCCTTTTGTTTTTTCCTCTTTGTTTCTTTTGCAATACTTATCAGTTCCAAGACCTCATTGCATTTCTGCTTATCGGTCTTTCCATTTTTTGGTCTCTTTTTATCTTTTCTAATCTCTTCCCGTTCCTTTTTCTCATATTTTACCATCAAAAGAGGAACCTCACAAGCACATGAAAATTAATAGGATTAAATATATATAAATTTATAGAAGCTACACGTGTTTTGCTCCTATCGGAGCATCATCAGGCCTTTATCTATACAGATGGACGTTACTACTAATACGAGAGCTTAAGGTAGCAATCATTTAGGATACATTGAAAATAGTGAGGAATCCCTCAGAAGAGATACAGAGTATATAAGTGGAAGGTCTTCAATTAAAAAAATTAGTAAAATTTTAAAGTGATAGGACAAAAAAAAGCAAAAAAATAATAAGAGCAATAAACAATAAAATCGAGAAAACTAACAAAAAAATTGAAAATGACTGATAAAACTCAAAATAATTCTCGTAAAGGAAAAACTTTAGTTGCTATACCTTGGATTTCTCATATAGACTCTCTTAGACTTAAAGGCTAACGCCCTACTAATAAATTCAAAATTAAATGTCATTGTAACCTACAAAATCTAATTTTATATCAGAATTTGTATTCTACTATTCTGATTTGCAATTAATTATCATTTGCCATTTCACCATTAAATTTGGGGTTTTTTTATTATGAAAGTTAGTAAGGTGCTGAATTCAATGACGGAATGCCTATCAGTAAATGCAAAGGAATTATAGAGATTTTTCATAGTTTTGCTCGTATTTTGTAATTTTAGTTGATAAGTTTATTTGGGATTCTACTTAAGGTGTGTATTCCTCAATCACATTACAATTTTTCAGCAAATTATGATCAAATTAAAAGACTTAAATGAGAAAGTTTCATTTGAATTTCCCGCCACGTTATTCATAATGACAGCAATGAAAAAAGACGTTAACATGTACTTGGACACAGTCGTTCGTTGAACAAAATTGACAGATTCAATAAGAACGTCAATCAGAAGTCGCTTAATTAATTTGAGATAAAGTTATTTATTTGTCACATTGATTTAATATATTTTGGCAAGAGTAAATTCAATCAGCATTTTTGAATGGATCATTAGGAATCCAATAAAGTTTGTTTCATGATTCTAACTTTAGTAGATCAAGAATTATCGACTTAGAACTCTGAGCATGACGTTTCAAGCCTCTACTGACATGCAGAAAAATTCAAATGGTCATAACTCTTATAATGTTAAGTCTATTGAAGAAATTTAAAAAGGCTCTTGTAGACAAGCAGACATTCTTTAACTTTGTTTGTAATGATGATTACTGTAGATCAACTTCCAACGAAGATATACGTGATTTTTGTCTCGTAACTGCTTTAAAGAAGACATCTCGTTTTATAGCTGAAATATCTTTAAAAGTATTGGGTTTAGAGCTTTAATAGGTATTACCGACATTTTAGACTGGATCATTGACAATCCAATAAAGTTTGTTTCATGATTCTAGCTTCAGCAGATCAAGAATTATCGACTTAGAACTCTGAGCAGGACCTTTCAAGACTCTACTGACATGCAGAAAAATTCAAATGATCATAACTCTTATAATGTTAAGTCTATTGAAGAAATTTTAAAAGGCTTTTGTAGACAAGCAGCCATTCTTTAACTTTGCTTAAAATGATGATTACTGTAGATCAACGTCCAGAGAAGATATACGAGATTTTTGTCTCGTAACTGCTTTAAAGAAGACATCTCGTTTTACAGCTGAAATATCTTTAAAAGTATTGGGTTTAGAGCTTTAATAGGTATTACCGACATTTTAGACTGGATCATTGGCAATCCAATAAAGTTTGTTTCATGATTCTGGGTTCAGCAGATCAAGAATTATCGACTTAGAACTCTGAGCAGGACGTTTCAAGACTCTACTGACATGCAAAAAAATTCAAATGGTCATAACTCCTATACTGTTAATCCTATTGAAGAAATTTAAAAAGGCTCTTGTAGATAAGCAGCCATTCTTTAACTTTGCTTAAAGTGATGATTACTGTAGATCAACGTCCAGAGAAGATATACGTGATTTTTGTCTCGTAACTGCTTTAAAGAAGACATCTTGCTTTACAGCTGAAATATCTTCAAAAGTATTGGGTTTAGAGCTTTAATAGATATTACTGACATTTTAGACTGGATCATTAATAATCCAATAAAGTTTGTTTTATGATTCTAACTTCAGTAGATCAAAAATTATGGACTTAGAACTCTGAGCATGACGTTTCAAGACTCTACTGACATGCAGAAAAATTCAAATGGTCATAACTCTTATAATGTTAAGTCTATTGAAGAAATTTTAAAAGGCTTTGGTAGACAAGCAGCCATTCTTTAACTTTGTTTATGAAGATGATTACTGTAGATCAACGTCCAGAGAAGATATACGAGATTTTTGTCTCGTAACTGCTTTAAAGGAGACATCTCGTTTTACAGCTGAAATATCTTTAAAAGTATTGGGTTTAGAGCTTTAATAGGTATTACCGACATTTTAGACTGGATCATTGGCAATCCAATAAAGTTTGTTTCATGATTCTGGGTTCAGCAGATCAAGAATTATCGACTTAGAACTCTGAGCAGGACGTTTCAAGACTCTACTGACATGCAAAAAAATTCAAATGGTCATAACTCCTATACTGTTAATCCTATTGAAGAAATTTAAAAAGGCTCTTGTAGATAAGCAGCCATTCTTTAACTTTGCTTAAAGTGATGATTACTGTAGATCAACGTCCAGAGAAGATATACGTGATTTTTGTCTCGTAACTGCTTTAAAGAAGACATCTTGCTTTACAGCTGAAATATCTTCAAAAGTATTGGGTTTAGAGCTTTAATAGATATTACTGACATTTTAGACTGGATCATTAATAATCCAATAAAGTTTGTTTTATGATTCTAACTTCAGTAGATCAAAAATTATGGACTTAGAACTCTGAGCATGACGTTTCAAGACTCTACTGACATGCAGAAAAATTCAAATGGTCATAACTCTTATAATGTTAAGTCTATTGAAGAAATTTTAAAAGGCTTTGGTAGACAAGCAGCCATTCTTTAACTTTGTTTATGAAGATGATTACTGTAGATCAACTTCCAAAGAAGATATACGTGATTTTTGTCTCGTAACTGCTTTAAAGGAGACATCTCGTTTTACAGCTAAAATATCTTTAAAAGTATTGGGTTTAGAGCTTTAATAGGTATTACTGACATTTTAGACTGGATCATTGGCAATCCAATAAAGTTTATTTTATGATTCTAACTTCAGTAGATCAAGAATTATCGACTTAGAATTCTGAGCATGACGTTTCAAGACTCTACTGACATGCAGCAAAATTCAAATAGTCATAACTCCTATAATGTTAAGTCTATTGAAGAAATTTTAAAAGGCTTTGGTAGACAAGCAGCCATTTATTAACTTTCTTTACGATGGTGATTACTGTAGATCAACTTCCAAAGAAGATATACGTGATTTTTGTCTCGTAACTGCTTTAAAGAAGACATCTCGTTTTACAGCTGAAATATCTTTAAAAGTATTGGGTTTAGAGCTTTAATAGGTATTACCGACATTTTAGACTGGATCATTGGCAATCCAATAAAGTTTGTTTCATGATTCTGGGTTCAGCAGATCAAGAATTATCGACTTAGAACTCTGAGCAGGACGTTTCAAGACTCTACTGACATGCAAAAAAATTCAAATGGTCATAACTCCTATACTGTTAATCCTATTGAAGAAATTTAAAAAGGCTCTTGTAGATAAGCAACCATTCTTTAACTTTGCTTAAAGTGATGATTACTGTAGATCAACGTCCAGAGAAGATATACGTGATTTTTGTCTCGTAACTGCTTTAAAGAAGACATCTTGCTTTACAGCTGAAATATCTTCAAAAGTATTGGGTTTAGAGCTTTAATAGATATTACTGACATTTTAGACTGGATCATTAATAATCCAATAAAGTTTGTTTTATGATTCTAACTTTAGTAGATCAAAAATTATGGACTTAGAACTCTGAGCATGACGTTTCAAGACTCTACTGACATGCAGAAAAATTCAAATGGTCATAACTCTTATAATGTTAAGTCTATTGAAGAAATTTTAAAAGGCTTTGGTAGACAAGCAGCCATTCTTTAACTTTGTTTATGAAGATGATTACTGTAGATCAACTTCCAAAGAAGATATACGTGATTTTTGTCTCGTAACTGCTTTAAAGGAGACATCTCGTTTTACAGCTAAAATATCTTTAAAAGTATTGGGTTTAGAGCTTTAATAGGTATTACTGACATTTTAGACTGGATCATTGGCAATCCAATAAAGGTTGTTTCATGATTCTAGCTTTAGTGGATCAAAAGTTATTAAACAAGAACTGTGAGTATGACGTTTTAAGGTTCTACTGGCATTTCAAGAAACATTAAAGATAGTAAGGAATCCCTTAGAAGAAACACAGAATATAAAGGCGTATATAAGTGGAAGCTTCTCAATAAAGAAAATCACTAAAATTTTAAAGTGGAGGACAAAAAAAGCAAAAAAACAATAAGAACAATAAACAATAAAATCGAGAAAACTAACAAAAAATTGAAAATTACTGATAAAACTCGAAATAATTCTCGTAAAGAAAAACTTTAGTGGCTGCGCCTTGAATTTCTTGCAAAAACTCTTGTGGACTCAAATTAATGAAGGTAGGAGCCTTTGAGTAGACTATAATTTAAAACACTAAAATTATTGTAGGTTTCTTTTGAAGTAGACCCATTAGAGGACCTCAAACTTTACCGATCTACTTGCATCTCACTTCAGCTCCTCAGGTTCTGATAGAAGATCCTTTTGTTCTCACCAAACTGGGTATATTATGATAGTTTATCCAGAACTCTTTTCTGTTGAGACCCTTGGGCACTAAAATCATATGAAGTGTTTATTGAAAAAAATTAAGAAGATTCTTATAGGCAATTACTCATCCTTCAACTCTGGTTATGACACTCATGACTGTAGTTCAAATACCAAAGAAGATATAAAGAATTTTGCACTCGTGACTTCCTTGAAAGGAACATTCTGTGTAACATCTGAAATATCTCCAATAGTATTGAATTAGGAGCCTTAATTATTATGATCATTATTTTAGAATATATCATTGTCAATTAAATAAAATTTACTTGATGACTCTAGCTTTAGTAGATCAGAAGTTTTTAACCAAAAACTCACAGCTTGACCCAGTAAATGTTTACTGACGTGAAGCAAATTTCAAATAGCCATAACTTCTAAACGAACAAGCCTATTTGAAAAAAATAAAAAGCCTCTTCTTAAATATCGTTCACCCTATAACTTTGATTTTAATACTCAAAACAGTAAATTAATTATTAAAGAAGATACAAGCAATTTTTGAACCGTTCTATGGAAAACACGGAAAATCTGTACCCGTCCTTGTCTTACACATTATTTCTCCATAAGTTTACCATTGAATACCACGTTTATTATATTAATTAAAAAAATTAGATGCAAGATGCGTTAATAGCAAAAATAATGCATTAGACGAGGATAGAAAATCGATCGAAGATCCTTGAAGTACGAAGTAGCTATATTTTTACAAAATAAGGTTATGTTTAAAGTAGTGTATAAGACAGAGACGGAAAATCATTATTTTTTGTTTGTTTATTTTATAGTGCTTATTGTCCCTCTTTCTCTATTTGCTTGTGATTGTGTTTAAGTGTCTTATTCTATCATTGCTGCTCCAAACAATAACTAAGTGACTTATCCTCATTAGGCATCAAAATTCTTTATGTTACATTCAATGTAAACTAGAAAAATCCCACAAATTGGTCCTAAAAACATATGTGGGATTCTCTGTTCTTGTTTGTCCAGATTTATTGGCTCATTTTTTGCGGACAACCTTCCCCCCAAATCTGACCAAAAAAACGAAAAAGGTTCATCAGACATTGTACAGGTTACGTCCACAATCCATCAACTGCGAGGCGGTGGTCACGTCTTTTTCCAGAAAATAAATATATCAGCCCCTTTCAATAAGGGGATTTTCATATAAATATTTATATAATAAAAGGCCTCGGGACTCTTCACATTCATAATTTCGATTTCCATTTAACGAGAATCCAGTTAAAGCGGAAAATAAAAAAACGGGCATCGTGTCCATTTAAGTTATGCCTTATTATGCGAACCAGTTAAAGCCTTAAGGCGTGTTTTATTATCCAAAAAGACGATGAAAATCCCGGAGATTCTAAGGTTGTAGCGTAAGATCTATTCTCTTGAGCCCCCGCGGGCATATTACTGTGTAGAGAAGAGCTATGGGCCCCTCGAGAGGGAAACTATAGAGGGACGTCTTGAAAGGAATATCATACGGCTTACCGACGACTCTATGTGCGGATATTGTGGATGGCTTTTGTATCGGGTTATCCGTACCGAACGGAATAATACGGGCTCTGGGAAACACTCCCGCAGTTGTTCAGTGTTATAGTCCTCCGAATGTTTAAGTTATTGTATTTAAGGCTTTTCACTCAGTTATGCGTGTATCTATGTTGAATTAATATTAAACAGAGAAAATTGAATTAAGACTTATATAAAATATAGCAACTTGTTAACAAGGTTAAATGTCGATCTTTCGTACGTAATATGCTCGCTACAGATGATAAGTTTGCATTCATGGCAATTCAGCACTTAGTCAAGGTTTATGGGAAAAAATGCTTAATTTATTACCGGAATGGCAAACAGATTAGGGTGGTAGGGTATATATTCTTCTATCAGGACTCACTTTCCAATTAAATTCTCTGAAAATATTCAGATTAGTACAAAAATTCATGTTGTACATCTAATTCTAAATCAATTAGCAAGGAGTTACCAAAGACAGGCTTCACTAAAAATCTAAGGCACAGCAAACAAAAATGTCACTTTACGAGACTTATTTCCAGTTTTATTACTCTTTTTCAAGTTTTCTGTTAGTTTTCTCGATTTTATTGCTTATTGCTTTTATTGTTTTTTTGCATTTTTTGTCCTCCTTTTTTAGAATTTTCTGATAAACTCACTAATAATCTGTATTTCTTTTGTGAAATCACCTGAAAATAAAAAGTTGTCGCCTTTTACTTCCCCCCTTCTCGCTTTGACTATGGACTTATCTTCTCTCTGAAATCACTGTTAGACATTCCATCATTGAATTCATTCAGCACTCAGGCAAGTTTCATTTAAAAAGGTTTCTAAATTCAATGGTGGAACGGTATATAATATTCAAATTCAGATCACGTTTGTCGGATGAGTATTCTTAAATTAGGACTCAATTTCCAATCTAGGAATATCAGTTTCTATTAAATTATGCAGTGTAAGTGCCTTAAAAACAATCAGACCAGATTTTAAATTGATGTGTTACATCTAATTTTGGATTATTTGAGATCAAAGAGTTGATTATTTAATCCAAGACAGTAGTCGCCAAACAAAATTTCACTCTACGACAATTATTTCCAGTTTTATTAATCATTTTCAATTTCTTGTTAGTTTTCTCGATTTTATTGTTTATTGCTCTTATTGTTTTTTTGCTTTTTTTGTCCTCTTGTTTTAAAATTTTACTGGTTTTCTTCGTTTGAAAGCTCTCACTTATACACTCATTCTTGTGAGGGCTTTTTCAGAGTTTTGAATAAATAGCTTGAAGAAGGAACAAATTTTTAAAAATGCAGAATTTAATTAGCTTTTTTTTTTACTCTAGCTGCCTTCCCATATAGAGGCATAACGTCATTGAAGTCAGCACCTATACAAGTTTCATAAGATGTGATTGCTAAATTCAGTTTGGGAGAGTTCTCAGAAAATTAAGAGGATTATTCCAGGCTTTCCAAGTGACTCAGACGCCTGGAATAAGTCTATCAAATGCTCTAGAATTGCAAAATTTATAGGAAAGAGGCACAAATTGACTCAGGTTACCCTCAATTTCTTAGGAGAGCTCTCAGAGTACTTTGAAGATTGTTTCAGGCTCTCCAAGTGGCTCAGATCTTTAAATAAGACTATCAAATTATATAGAAGGGCAGGATTTAAAAGAAGGAGTCATAAATTGACTCAGATTCTCTTGAATTGCCTGGGAGAGTTCTCAGAATATTAAGAAGATTATTCCAGGCTCTCCAAGTGACTCAGACGCCTGGAATAAGTCTATCAAATGCCCTAGAATTACAAAATTTATAGAAGAGAGGCACAGATTGACTCAGATTACCCTCAATTTCTTAGGAGAGCTCTCAGAGTACTTTGAAGATTATTTCAGGCTTTCCAAGTGGCTCAGATCCTTGAAATAAGACTATCAATTTATATAGAAGGACTAGATCTAAAAGAAAGATTCGTAAATTGACTCAGATTCTCCTCAATAGCCTGCGAGAGCTCTCAGAATATTAAGAAGATTATTCCAGGCTCTCCAAGTGACTTAGACGCCTGGAATAAGTCTATCAAATGCTCTAGAATTGCAAAATTCATAGAAGAGACGCACAGATAAACTCAGATTACCCTGAATTTCTTGGGAGAGCTCTCAGAGTACTTTGAAGATTATTTCAGGCTCTCCAAGTGGCTCAGATCCTTGGAATAAGACTATCAAAGTATCTAGAAGGGCAGGATCTAAAAGAAGGAGTCTTAAATTGACTCAGATTCTCTTGAATTGCCTGGGAGAGTTCTCAGAATATTAAGAAAATTATTCCAGGCTCTCCAAGTGACTCAGACGCCTGGAATAGGACTATCAAATGCTCTAGAATTGCAGAATTCATAGGAGAGAGGCACAGATTGACTCAGATTACCCTTAATTTCTTAGGAGAGCTCTCAGAGTACTTTGAAGATTATTTTAGGCTCTTCAAGTGGCTCAGATCCTTGGAATAAAACTCAACTTATATAGAAGACTCAGATTCTTTTCAATAGGCTGGGAGGGTTCTCTGAAAATTAGGAAGATTATTCCAGGCTCTCCAAGTGACTCAGACGCCTGGAATAAGTCTATCAAATGCTCTAGAATTGCAAAATTCATAGGAGAGAGGCACAGATTGACTCAGATTACCCTCAATTTCTTAGGAGAGCTCTCAGAGTACTTTGAAGATTATTTCACACTCTGCAAGTGGCTCAGATCCTTGGAATAAACTATCAAATTATATAGAAGGGCAGGATCTAAAGGAAAGATTCGTAAATTGACTCAGATTCTCCTCAATAGCCTGGGAGTATTCTCAGAATATTAAGAAAATTATTCGAGGCTCTCTAAGTGACTCAGACGCCTGGAATAAGACTATCAAATGCTCTAGAATTGCAAAATTTATAGGAGAGAGGCACAGATTACCTGAGATTACCCTCAATTTCTTAAAAGTGCTCTCCGAGTACTTTAAAAATTATTTCAGGCTCTCCAAGTGGCTCAGATCCTTGGAATAAGGCTATCAAATTATCTAGAAGAGCAGGATCTTAAAGAAGGAGTCATAAATTGACTCAGATTCTCTTGAATTGCCTGGCAGAGTTCTCAGAATATTAGGATGATTATTCCAGGCTTTCCAAGTGACTCAGACGCCTGGAATAAGTCTATCAAATGCTCTAGAATTCCAAAATTCATAGGAGAGAGGCACAAATTGACTCAGATTACCCTCAATTTCTTAGAAGAGCTCTCAGAGTACTTTGAAGATTATTTCAGGCTCTCCAAGTGGCTCAGATCCTTGGAATAAGACTATCATAGTATCTAGAAGGGCAGGATCTAAAAGAAGGAGTCTTAAATTGACTCAGATTCTCTTGAATTGCCTGGGAGAGTTCTCAGAATATTAAGAAAATTATTCCAGGCTCTCCAAGTGACTCAGACGCCTGGAATAGGACTATCAAATGCTCTAGAATTGCAGAATTCATAGGAGAGAGGCACAGATTGACTCAGATTACCCTTAATTTCTTAGGAGAGCTCTCAGAGTACTTTGAAGATTATTTTAGGCTCTTCAAGTGGCTCAGATCCTTGGAATAAAACTCAACTTATATAGAAGACTCAGATTCTTTTCAATAGGCTGGGAGGGTTCTCTGAAAATTAGGAAGATTATTCCAGGCTCTCCAAGTGACTCAGACGCCTGGAATAAGTCTATCAAATGCTCTAGAATTGCAAAATTCATAGGAGAGAGGCACAGATTGACTCAGATTACCCTCAATTTCTTAGGAGAGCTCTCAGAGTACTTTGAAGATTATTTCACACTCTGCAAGTGGCTCAGATCCTTGGAATAAACTATCAAATTATATAGAAGGGCAGGATCTAAAGGAAAGATTCGTAAATTGACTCAGATTCTCCTCAATAGCCTGGGAGTATTCTCAGAATATTAAGAAAATTATTCGAGGCTCTCTAAGTGACTCAGACGCCTGGAATAAGACTATCAAATGCTCTAGAATTGCAAAATTTATAGGAGAGAGGCACAGATTACCTGAGATTACCCTCAATTTCTTAAAAGTGCTCTCCGAGTACTTTAAAAATTATTTCAGGCTCTCCAAGTGGCTCAGATCCTTGGAATAAGGCTATCAAATTATCTAGAAGAGCAGGATCTTAAAGAAGGAGTCATAAATTGACTCAGATTCTCTTGAATTGCCTGGCAGAGTTCTCAGAATATTAGGATGATTATTCCAGGCTTTCCAAGTGACTCAGACGCCTGGAATAAGTCTATCAAATGCTCTAGAATTCCAAAATTCATAGGAGAGAGGCACAAATTGACTCAGATTACCCTCAATTTCTTAGAAGAGCTCTCAGAGTACTTTGAAGATTATTTCAGGCTCTCCAAGTGACTCAGATCCTTGGAATAAGACTATCAAAGTATCTAGAAGGGCAGGATCTAAAAGAAGGAGTCTTAAATTGACTCAGATTCTCTTGAATTGCCTGGGAGAGTTCTCAGAATATTAAGAAGATTATTCCAGGCTTTCCAAGTGACTCAGACGCCTGGAATAAGTCTATCAAATGCTCTAAAATTGCAAAATTCATAGGAGCGAGGCACAAATTGACTCAGGTTACCCTCAATTTCTTAGGAGAGCTCTCGGAGTACTCTGAGATTATTCCAGGCTCTCCAAGTGGCTCAGATCCTTGAAATAAGACTATCAAATTATATAGAGGGGCAGGATTTAAAAGAAAAATTCGTAAATTGACTCAGATTCTCCTCAATAATTTGGGAGAGTTCTCAGAATATTAAGAGGATTATTCCAGGCTCTCCAAGTGACTCAGACGCCTGGAATAAGTCTATCAAATGCTCTAGAATTACAAAATTCATAGGAGAGAGGCACAGATTGACTGAGATTACCCTCAATTTCTTAAGAGAGCTCTCAGAGTACTTTAAAGATTATTCCAGGCTCTCCAAGTGACTCAGATGCCTGGAATAAGACTATCAAATGCTCTAGAATTTCAAAATTTATAGGAGAGAGGCACAGATTGACTCAGATTACCCTCAATTTCTTAGGAGAGGTCTCAGAGTACTTTGTAGATTATTCCAGGCTCTCCAAGTGGCTCAGACGCCTGAAATAGGACTATCAAATGCTCTAGAATTGCAAAATTCAAAGAAAAGAGGCACAAATTGACTCAGATTACCCTCAATTTCTTAGGAGAGCTCTCAGAGTACTTTGAAGATTATTTTAGGCTCTCCAAGTGGCTCAGATCCTTGAAAAAAGACTATCAAATTATATAGAAGGGCAGAATTTAAAAGAAAGATTCGTAAATTGACTCAGATTCTCCTCAATAGCCTGGAAGTGTTCTCAGAATATTAAGAAAATTATTCCAGACTCTCCAAGTGACTCAGACGCCTGGAATAAGACTATCAAATGCTCGAGAACTGCAAAATTCATAGAAGAGAGAGATCATTTCTAGCTCCTGTTAATTTAATTAATTTAACAAGAGAATTTAAAAAAAATTAAAAATTACAAATTTTTTTTCTTCGCAATCACTGTTTAGCATTCCGTAATTGATTTCAGCAAATGACAAGGCCATTGACCCAGGCAAATTTTACATTACCACATCTTAATTTATTAAAAAACCATTTAACTATTTTAGTACTTGGAATCGAAACGGTTTTACACCATCCACAGGTGCAACTTATGTACATACATAAAGAATTTGATGGATTTTTGGTAATTTACAAATAAACAAATACATGAAAAATTAATTGTTTTGAAATTAGTAGTGTGACGCCATCTGACAGCCATGCTAGCAAGTATGAACTAAGGTACCTAGAGCTTAGAAGGAAGCCTAGTAACACATTCTTTATCTTCGTCGCAATATAATTTACGAAATCAAGAATATAAATAAATTTAATTAATTAAAATTAATTGAAAGATCAAGGGTATAATTTAATTAACGTATATTACGTTAATTAAATTAGTGCCACTTTAAATTGTAAAATATATTAATTAACGAATAAATTACGAATAACGAATAAAAAAATTTTTAACGAATTTAGTTGGACCTTTGAGTGGAATTTAAATTACTCGAAAAAAAAACTCATCTTTCCTTTATTAAGATTATTAACCTTTACGCTTCCTTTATATATTTATAAAGGAGGATAAAATAACTTCATCCTGAAAATACTCCATAAAACTTGCGAAATCATTTTAGATTTACCTTATCCACCTTTAGGGATGAAATATGGAGGCGTGTATCTTCTTAAAGGCATTTCTCATACCTCGGCTACCAACTTAAATTTATTTACCTCTTCGCCGGGAGTTGTTTCCTCTGTTTTTATAAATTGCGAACTTTTGATTGCGTGACAGCCGCATTACGTGATCCGCTAAGAAGTTTTCAACTTTACGAAATAACTTTCGAAAATTATACCGCAAATAAAAATCGCGTAAGTATATCCGTGGCAATCTACCTCATGGCGGTTTCTGCTTTTCAGATTTAAAAATTACTTCAGTAGTTTATTGAGTGGGTGCGACGCCATCTAACAAACGTGCTTGAAAACGTGAACTAAGGTCACTGGAATTTAACGGATAAATCTTGGCGCCATCTTAACCTCAACCAATAAGTGATTGAGTCATATAGGACTGCTGCATAGTTTGCAAGTGAAAATGTATGGTTGCTAAGAAAGAGAAAACTGTCATGTCTGTTCTTTACCTTAATTCCAACTTCTGAGATCCATTGAATTCCGCCTTCTACAAGCTCCATCCAAAGAGCTATATGATAGATAATTAATTCAACTTCAAATTCTTCAAAGGCTCTTCAAGATTTCGTAAGAATAGTTTATCAAACTCTTCTGAAACTGTTGTCCTACCTCAAGACCACGTTAAATGATTATGTTGCCAACACAACTCTAGACGGAATGCCTAACATGAATATAAAGAAAAATATTAAATGGATAGTTGAAGCAACAAAAAAAAGTATCTAGGTATCCCTGGAATCTACAAAGTCCAATTTTAAATCTGGTCAGACTAATTCTGAAGAAGTTATACAGTATAATGTAGTAGCTACTAATGGACAATCTCTGGATTGAAAAGTGTATTTTAATCCAAATTTAGGCATCCTATTGTTATTGGATTGAAATATCCTTTACCATTCTGCCCTTGAATTTATCAAATTTTTTCCATGAAACTTGCCTGGGTGCTGAATTCGATGACGGAATGCCAAACAGTGAATGCGATCATAATTTTTCGTTAACGCTCTTTGATAAAAGAGTTCCTACTAAGTGACTTAGAACTAGTTTTTATACACTGTTAAACTAGTTTTTTTTAATATGATTCAAGGCATGCGTGGACTATGAAATGCGGTAGAACCTGACAAAAGGCACTTTTTACTTAGTTTTTGATCTTTAAACTCATCTGAGGCCCATCAATCTTTCACGATCATTATGAAATTATGGTTTACGTCTCTAGTGGGTTTAATTACTTAAGAAAAGTAAAATTTCAAAATGTTTCAAGGCGTGCCTGGACCATGAAATGCGGTAGAAACCGGCAAAATACACTTTTTACCCACTTTTTGGCCTTTAAACCCACCTCAGACCCATCAATCTTTGACGATCATAATGAAGTGATACTTGACGTCTCTAGTGGGTGTAATTACTTAAAAAAAGTAAAATTTTAAAATGATTCAAGGCATGTGTCGACCATGAAATGCGACAGAAACCGACAAAATGCACTTCTTACCCACTTTTTGACCTTTAACCCTATCTCAGATCCATCAATCTTTGACGATTGTTATGAAATATTGCTTTACGTCTCTAGTGAGTTTAATTGCTTAAGAAAAGTAAAATTTTAAAATCATTCAACGCGTGCGTGGACCATGAAATGCGGTAGAAGCCGACAAAATGCAATTTTACCCACTTTATGACATTTGAACCCACCCCAGACTCATCAATCTTTGACGATCGTTATAAAATGATGCTTCACGTCTCTAGTGAGTTTAATTGCTTAAGAAAAGTAAAATTTTAAAATCATTTAAGGCGTGCGTGGACCATGAAATGCGGTAGAAACCGATAAAATGCACTTTATACCCACTTTATGACCTTAAAATCCATCTCAGACCCATAAGTCATTGACGATCTCTATCAAATGATGCTTCACGTCTCTAGTGGGTTTAATTATTTAAGAAAAGTGAAATTTCCAAATGATTCAAGGCGTGTCTGGACCATGAAATGCGGTAGAAACCGACAAAATGCAATTTTACCCACTTTATGACATTTGAACCCACCCCAGACTCATCAATCTTTGACGATCATTATAAGATGATGCTTTACGTCTCTAGTGGGTTTTATTGCTTAAGAAAAGTTAAATTTTAAAATGATTCAAGGCGTGTCTGGACCATGAAATGCGGTAGAAACCGACAAAATGCACTTTTTATTCACTTTATGACCTTTAAAGCCATCTCAGACCCATTAGTCATTGACGATCTCTATCAAATGATGCTTTACCTCTCTAGTGGTTTTAATTATTTAAGAAAAATAAAATTTTAAAATGATTCAAGGCGTGCCTGGACCATGAAATGCTGTAGAAACCGACAAAATGCACTTTTTACCTACTTTATGGCCTTAAAATCCATCTCAGACCCATTAGTCATTGACGATATCTATCAAATGATGCTTCGACGATCGTTATGAAAGACTGCTTTACGTCTCTAGTGGGTTTAATTATTTAAAAAAAGTGAAATTTAAAAATGATTCAAGGCGTGCCTGGACCATGAAATGTGGTAGAAACCGAAAAAAACACTCTTTACCCACTTTTTGACCTTAAAATCAATCTCAGACTCATCAATCTTTGACGATCATTATGAAATGATGCTCCACGTCTCTAGTAGGCTTAATTACTTAAGAAAAGTGAATTTTCAAAATCATTCAAGGCGTGCCTGGACCATGAAATGTGGTAGAAACCAAAAAAATTCACTTTTTATCCACTTTATGGCCTTTAAACCCACCCCAGACTCATCAATCTTTGACGATCGTTATGAAATGATGCTCCACGTCTATAGTGGGCTCAATTACTTAAGAAAAGTGAATTTTCAAAATGATTCAAGGCGTGCCTGGACCATGAAATGCGCTAGAAACCGACAAAATACATTATTTACCCACTGGTGCTTTATGTCTCTAGTGGGTTTAATTATTTAATAAAAGTAAAATTTCAAGTTAATTTAAGGCGTGCGTAGACCATGAAATGCGGTAGAAACCGACAAAATGTACTTTTTACCCACTTTATGACATTTGAACCCACCCCAGACTCATCAATCTTTGAAGATCGTTATGAAATGATGCTCCACGTCTTTAGTGGGCTTAATTACTTAAGAAAAGTAAAATTTTAAAATGATTCAAGGCGTGCCTGGACCATGTAGTGCGGTAGAAACCGACAAAATGCACTTTTTATTCACTTTATGGCCTTTAAACCCACCTCAGACCCATCAATCTTTGAGGATCGTAATTAAGTGATGCTTCACGTCTCTAGTGGGTTTAACTGCTTAAGAAAAGTAAAATTTTAAAATGATTCAAGGCGTGCCTGGACCATGAAATGCGTTAGAAACTGACAAAATACACTTTTTACCCAGTTTTTTACTTTTAAACCGATCTCAGATTCATCAGTCTTTGACGATCATTATGAGATGATGATTTACGTCTCTAGTTGGTTTAATTATTAAAGAAAAGTGAAATTTCAAAATAATTCAAGGCGTGCCTGGACCATGAAATGCGGTAGAAACTGACAAAATACACTTTTTACCCAGTTTTTTACTTTTAAACCGATCTCAGATTCATCTGTCTTGGACGATCGTTATGAGATGATGCTTTACATCTCTAGTGGGCTTAATTACTTGTGAAAAGTAAATTTTCGAAATGATTCAAGGCATGCCTGGACCATGAAATGCGGTAGAAACCCACAAAATACACTTTTTACTCAGCTTTTTATTTTAAAACCGATCTCAGATTCATCTGTCTTTGACGATCGTTATGAGATAATGCTTTACGTCTCTAGTGGGCTTAATTACTTAAGAAAAGTGAATTTTCATAATGATTCAAGACATGCCTGGACCATGAAATGCGGTAGAAACCGAAAAAATGCACTTTTTAACCACTTTATCACCTTTAAACCCATCTTAAACTCACCAACCTTTGTTGATCGCTATGAAATGATGCTTCGCGTCTCTAGTGGGTTTCATTATTTTAGAAAAGTGAAATTTCAAAATGATTCAAGGCGTGCGTGGACCATGAAATGCGGTAGAAACCGAAAAAATGCACTTTTTACCAACTTTTTGACCTTAAAATCCATCTCAGACTCATTAGTCATTAACAATCTCTATCAAATGATGCTTTACGTCTCTAGTGGGTTTAATTATTTAAGAAAAGTGAAATTTCAAAACAATTCAAGGTGTGCCTGGACCATGAAATGCGGTAGAAACCGATAAAATGCACTTTATATCCACTTTTTGACCTTAAAATCCGTCTCAGACCCATTAGTCATTGACGATCTCTATCAAATTATGCTTCACGTCTTAAGTGGGTATAATTATTTAAGAAAAGTAAAATTTGAAGATAATTAAAGGCGTGCCTGGACCATGAAATGCGGTAGTAACCGACAAAATGCACTTTTTACCCACTTTTTGACCATTAAACCCACCTTAGACCAATCAATCTTTGAGGATCGTTACAAAATTATGTTTTACGTCTCTAGTGGGTTAAACTACTCAAGAAAAGTGAAATTTTAAGATGATCCAAGGTCTGGACCTAGCCACTATAAAAATTTGTTTGGGTGCTGAATTCAATGACGGAATGCCTGACAGTATATACAAAATTATTTCCCTTTTTCAGAAAATATATTTAAAACTGAGTAATAGGTGGCGCCGTCTAATTGCCATGCTTAAAAAATATGAATTAAGGCCATTGGATTTGAAAAGGTACACACTATCGAAAATATGATTACAAGAACTTTTTATAATAAAACGAAAATTTCAGTGCCTTCGATATAGAATTTGGCGTGTAACATAGGAAGTGAATAATAAAGTAGCCAATATAAGCAAGGGGTTACCTACCCTCTATCTCGCCAAAACTTCCCCGTCAAGTTTCTATTAGATTTTTGGAACTTTCGGGTCGGAAACAGGAAAGTAGGGTTTCATTTTCACCGAAAATATGCAGGATTCGTGGGTGGGAAACCCTTAAAAATTTCGTTTATTTTTGAATAAATTTTACCACAAATTTACAAAGGCACTTGAAGAGAATTCAAACTTCTAGCAAAAATTGTAAAAAAATCACCAAGTGCAACCACTAAATGATATTTAACATATATGCAGGATATAAACCAAAAACAAAATATTTCCACGGGTAATAAGTGGTTTTCTAATGATTTATAGTGCATAAATACTGCTTTGTCATGGAAGTTTTAACACCCACTAGAACAAACATGCAATCATGTATCGCTTGTTTGGTCGATTTACAACGCATTTATAACAATGTGGCAATATTGGTTTTATAATGGGCATTTTCTTTAGAAAGGTAAATAAAACCGGTTATTTGCTTTTGACAAACTTGAAGAATGCCTTCATAGTTAAGTAGATAAGGAAATCCGGTGATATGATCGTAATTTTTTTAAAAGTTGTCCTTCTCGACTTTCACTATTCAATTTAGCAATATTTTTTCATAAAACTTGCCTGGGTGCTCAATTCAATGACGGAATGCTCAACAGTGAATTCAAATGGAAAATTAAACAGACAGTTTTTAAAGAAGCAAATAAAGAAAGTTAATGGAAATTTTTGACATTCAGTCATTTACCATCAATTTAAAATTATAATGCTCAGTAAGGTTTTTTGATGATTATGTAATTTTTTTGAAAAACTGTTTTTTTGTTAACAGTAAAGTAAATAAGAATAATTTCTTTTATTATTTTTCCTTTTTCTTGATTTAGCAATCTTTTTCAATGAAACTTTCCTGAGTGCTGAATTCAATGACGGAATGCTTAACACGGAATATAAACAAGAAAAGCAAATAAGGGTAACATGATTTTAATATTTCAGGCAGTTGAGACTTGATTTTTTAAATTATAGGCAGAAAATGTATGCGTTTCTAAGGTTAGGTGATTTTTAAAATAGTTTTTTTATTATAAGAAACTTCCTAATTAACCATTTTGAATAATATATAATTGATACATAAGTTTTAAATATATCATTGGGTTTTTTGGGGAAAATTCCTTAAAAATGTGTACCAAGTCAATGGCTTTATGGAGATTTTTTTAGAATTTTTGCTAATTATAAACATCTGGCTTGTCTTAAAGATTTCAGCTAAAAAAGAATATTGAGCTGATGGGTTGATACCTTTTCATTAATAAAATTTTATTGAAGTGCCATTGATTACAAAAAAATTTGAAAAATCAAGAGAAAACTGCTATAACCCCATCAGAATTCTTAATGTTTATATAAGTTTAAAACAAATTCATCGGCATATAATTTTTGTGTAAATATTGAGGGGGTATAGAGTAGTTATCCCATTAATTGCTAATTTTTTAAACTAGTTTTAATTATTTCAATAAATGCCCCAAAAACCAAGCGCCTTTTTCCACATAATTTTTTTCGGTTAAAATACCTGCTTGTCGTGTTCTTATACATAACGCCACAGGGTGTAGCGATTCATAATTCCCAATTTGTTAAATAAACTGCTGCATTTGTCGTAATAAATTATTAAAATTCCCGACATAAAAAGCTGACATCGAAAGCGATAGCTAGTTATCGTGCAACCGTTCCGTGCCAACGGAACATTTAACATTCGGATCGATTTTCTTAACGCCATTAACTTAATTTCTACAACAAATCTTATACGAGTTTAGCCTGTTTTTACCAACTTTCCAACATTATTACGTATTTCAGGCTATTTTTCAATAAAATTTTATGTAAATTCGGTCATTTATTAATGGCAGCAGCGCTATTATAATGTGTTGTCCTTATTATTTGAACTAGCTTTTTCAAAATAGTATATATAATCGAAAGGAAAGTATTAGTTTAACTTTTTTTTGTACCTATTATAATAATTTATTAAGAAAACTGATAAGGCAGAAGGAGTATTGATAAAATGAAAATCCTGGTCGGAATGCACTTAATCGGATAACTCTGAGGTGCAGTTCCAGAGAATTCGGAATACAAAATACTCTGGAAAGTTAACTAATGATTATTGGTGAAACATGATTAATTGAGTGAGGAAACTTCCAAGCACTCCAAGTTATCTTGGATCAATTAGAAGGTTCTAACAAGACTTCAAAAGACTGAAGATTTTTTTGCGTATTTCAATTTAATAATTTTTTTTAAAATACTTTAAGCATTTGAACAAAAATTGAAGCAGATATTTTAGCAGTTAATAATAAAGTTGCAGATTTTAAGGATATGTTTAAACTCGATTGTCGTGGAAAGTAATGAACCTAATTGTAATGGATTCACCATAAAATTCTCTCTTAAAACACCAAAATATTGTAAGATCTACATTGATTTAAAAGAAATTCCTTTACCTGAAATTAATTCCGGAAAACTCAATTAAACGGAAAAGACGAGTGCCATTTTGATAAATGTCCGCATTATGGTAATGTGGCCTTTCGGGATACCTAACCGTATCGTTCGGTTATTAAGTCATTAAGTGATTGATTGTTTAGGTAAAGTTAAGATCCGAAAGAGTGATAACATTTTTTTCCCACGCAGGTTCGCGTGATGAAAGCACATTTAGGCACGAATAGATATTCTCCAGACAATCGGGTTAATTATTTAAAGATGGTTTATTTTCATATTTATAACAGTAATAGGTGACCTTAATTACCTTTTCTCTTTGTTACACCGAGAAAATAGGATCCTTTGAATTATGGGCATTTTTAGGTTTGTCGTTTTGAAAATGGTTAATTAGCTAAAAAAGAACTTTTGAAAGATCCGGTTTCAAGTTTCATTATATATTATTATCGTTAAATTTATATTTATTTAATGATTTTTTAGTAAATTTTTGGATTTGGTATATTTATTAAACTGTAGAAATTACGTTTACAAAAGGGAGAAAATTTCGGCATTTAAAAAAATTAACACGGGATTTGATGAAATTTTTCTGAAAAATCACTGTTTTTCGTCCATATTACCCAATCTAATAACGCTGTTTTTATACTAAATATTTATATATAAAATTATATTAAAAGTTAAATAAACAGTGTTATTAAATTAAATATTGAATAAATATTTTTTGCAAAAACATTGTTTTTTATTAACACAACCCTTACCCCCCCACCCACCCCAACATTTGCCCAGTAAGAAATTCTTTTGAAAAATCACCGTTTTTCAATCGTTAATATTCAATCTAATAACACTGTTTTTGTATTAGTATACATACATATAATTATATCAAATTTTAATAAACAAACTGTATTATTAGATTAAATATAAATGACGAAACCAGGTGTTATTCATGCGTATTATTTTGGAAAACAATGATTTTTGAAAATAATTTCTTACTGATAAGTTGTCTGGGGTGGGTGGGGGGGTAAGGGTAAGGTTAAAGAAAAACGTTTTTTTTGCAGAAAACAGTTGCCTGAGAAAAAAATTCTTTTTAATAAAATTATAGATGATAAAACAATCTATAGTTTTTGTATCTACACTTTTCTCACATAACCTTCAGGTTTTCAAGTAAAACGTGAAAAACCCTATTTTATTTTTTGAAAGCAAGGTGTATCGCTATGGAAATTGCTGTAATTGTGCCATTTTTTATCGCAAATAAGTCAAAATTTAGTTTTTTAAGATAAGTCAATAAGTGTTAAATAAAGAAAAACTGAACCAATACGTACTCCTAGTTCTTTTGCATAAAAATAATATTAGCCTTGTTTCTAGTTGTAATGCATATCAAATTATTGGGCATTAAATTCTCTTTAAAAAAGTCCAATGAGTTTCTCTTGGAAATTGTATATTTTTTGAGAAAACTAGAGCCAATAGGTATCCCCAAACTCTTTGCATAAAAATGTCATTTGCCTTGTCTCTTGAGTATAACAAACTATTGAGGGTTGTAAAGTATATCAAATGAAAGGAAATTGAATTTCCTTTAAAAAGTGTCTTGTGAGTTTTTATCTGAAAATGCATAGTTTTTTAGTAAATAAAGAAAAACTGAACCAATACGTACCCCTAGTTTTTTTGCATCAAAACAATATTTGCCTCGTTTCTAGTTGTAATGCATATCAATTTACAGGGCATAAAATTCTCTTTAAAAAACCCCTGTATCAAACAACTTAGGCATTGTGATTAGTTAAGAACTTAGAGTTTTGTTTAAAACAAAAAAGAATTTTAAATTATTAATAGAGTTGATTGATAGTGTAGATCAAGCTAGTTTTAAAATGTAGAGAAAGGACTTAAAAAAAAAGTCTTTAATTTTTAAAATTTTACGATATTATAGTAGTAGAAAGAGACAAAGTTGATGGAATGTTTAGGCACGCCAAACTCGTTGGTTATGAAAGGTGCTAAAATCAGTTACAATTAACGTCACAGGCTGTAACTTTCTCATTTTTAAATATACAAATTTTTAATAAAATATATTTTTAATAGTTATAGGACCACTATTCAAAATTACCTAAAAAAACAACCTTCCACAAATTTATCTCCTAAAAAGCACCTCAATTTTTTTTCAAATGACACCACTATTATTTCTTCCAAAGTTTGGAATGCTTGTAAAATTATTAACTCAATTTCATAAAAAATACATGCGTTATTCAATGTAAGGCACAAAAAATATGTTATTGATTTTCTTATTAGTTGACTTAATTTGTTGTATTTTATTTAAGTAATTCAAACAAGCTAGAAAGAACAATAGAGTATTTGCCAATAATGCTTCAAACACTATTGACACTAGTTAAAAATTATCAGCGGCATAGCGTATTTTTGAATCATATATATTTTAGTGCTATAAAAAAAAATTAATTATATTTAAACTAGCAATACCAGTTTTGGTATTCTGTTATTTTTAATATTCAGTTTTTAGTTCCATGGTTTCTGCTGTTTAGTTTTACTACTGCCTTGCATAATGCCTCAACTTTTTTACTCCAAATAAATACATCAATATGGTTCTTATTTATAGAAAAAACTTTCGTAAATCAGAAATGGAATATCGAGAATGTTTTCCTAACCATCCTACACCCTCATATAAGTAGTTTTCGAGAGTGGCGGAAAAATGGCAGCAAGAATCGAAGAAAATATATCTGTTTTCGCTTATGTTGCAGTAAATCCACATGTTTCTATTCGCACTGTCCCAAGAGAATGTAGAGGAGAAGGTCCGAATATGGGCCCCATTTTGTTTTTTGAAATTATTTAATGGTGTCATTGAACGAATTAACCTGTAATTTGGAAAGCTAATTACTGGTTAAAGTTATAAACACTGCTTTAAAAAAATACTTAATAAGAATGGTGTGATTTTCAAAAATCAAAAAGTAAAAATTTTCACCCTATTAAAATAACAAAAAGTCGTATTTAATCGTAAGAAAATATGTATATTCAAAAAACAAGACATAAAAATACTCATTTTCAAAAATCGCAAATATATTCGCCGCGTTCTGTATCCGCACAAGCCTCATGTGACCACATATTACACATCAAACAGCGCACCCACGACTCCCCCTTGACATCTTCAGAGAAAAGTCCTTCACAATAAATACACGTTGCATCTTCGTTTTCAGGAGGAGTTTCGAATTCTTCAATGGCATTATCTTCATCATCAGGAATGAATATTTCGCCACCTTCACTCTCAGAGTCAGACGATCCAACAATCTTTTTTCGTTTTGGATGTTTTGGCTGGGACTTCGATTTACCCTTGGAGAAAGTTTTGGCAAACAAATTCTGTTTTCCTTTTCCACTAACATTTTTAATTTTTTCATGAACATGGCGGGTCAGTAGATTAAGCATTTTTGGTAATTTGAGTTGCTGGACTGGACACGGGAGAGGAACTTTGATCTTGGGAAGTATTGCTGTTGGTGGAGTTTTCTTTAAAATCGCTGCTTCAGCTTCCTCAGTAATAAAATCAGCATCACAAAAAATGTGTCTGTTAAAGGGATAAATGCCTGTCACTCGTAAACCGTTGATTGCTATTTGTGCAGTCTGTGACTTTAGGGATGCCTTTCCCAATAGCTCGTCTATTTCATAAACAGAAACAGGACGCTGATTAAGACGTATCCAATTTCTTATTTCTTCGCTATAGTAGAGCTTAATTGCACCCATAAAACTTTTATCTAAGGGCTATAATTTATGCGTAGAATGAGGGAGTAGTGACAATATTGAAATATGATTCTCCCTGGCTAAGCTAATAACTTCCAAATTGCGTATAGCTGTAATGTCCATCCAATATTAACAAAACAGGGTCATCGTGAGATGGTTTAACAAATTGTATAAAATGACGAAACCACTTCGTAAAGAGATTTTTGTTGAATCCACCCACTGGGATGTACGTCAAAAATTGTCCCCGGGGGGAGCTCCACGAATTAACCGGTCATTTTTATTTTTCCTGGGAAACATTAACATTGGCGGTACGAATTGTCCACCAGCACTCATACACGCAACGAATGTCATAAGTGATCTTCGTTCTGCTGAAGTGATGGCAGCTATCTGCCGTTTACCTTTTCGACCAATTACAGTAGGGATCTTACTTTGCACTATTGATAGGCCTGTCTCATCGACATTAAATATTCTGAGCGTGGTGAGTTTTTTGCATTAAAACCAAGAGCTCTTGCAAAAGACGTTCCAGTTGGCTTTCTTAGGGAAAGTATTTCCTTATGGCGACGTAAAAATCCATCAAGCCAGCTTCTTCCTGCTATTTCATTCCTAAAGGGGCTATTCTTACCATTTTTTTCAACTAAATTGTACGCCATAATTCGAATGTCTCGTCTAGTGAGACCATAAAGTTTTGCCTCCATTGTGAGAATGTAATCAACCAGCTCGTTCTCCAGTTGACTACCTAAAACTGTTTTTCTTCCAACGGTAGTTGCGGTTATGCGGTCAGGATCTCCATCGACTTTAGAAAGCCTTTGTAAAGTAGATCTTGGTACACAAAATGTTTTTGCTGCCTGCCTACAAGTTAATAAATTTTCTTTAACAGCAGTTATAGCGTTCGTCATATCACCGGTATTCCACAGCTTTCTCATTTTTTTTGAAACGTATTTTTCTTTTGTTCGGGGCATTTTTACCTAAAAAATAACAATCGTGCCATTTTTTACAAGTCTATACTAAATATGGGCCTGGCTCATATTTCAGACAGTTAAGTGGCCCATATTCCAAACATAACAACAAAAATGTTCACATTTAAATGAAGTATTTTAATACAGTTTTGGGCAAAACTCTGTAGTACGTCTTAAACAATAACATTTCAAGACCACACTTACCAATTTTTAATTTTAAAATACCATTCAGCGAATTCTTCATCACCAACACCAACATCGCCCTTTTAAAATCCACTTAGTACAAGGACTTCGCCCTGCTGATTACCCATGAAAGTTAAGAATTTATTGCATCCCTTCGGGTTTTAATTTATGACAATCCTGAAGTTTTTTCTGATAAATCTGTTTGTCTGATGAAAGTAGATTCCATTCAGATTTTAGAATAATAGCATTGCTTAGGCTTATGCCATTTTTCTCTCAAAGTAGGAGTATTGAGTTATATCGTAGATGGAGTAGTTCGCAGGTTTAGGACCAACAAATCAAAAACTTTCTTTCGTGCCACGTTTATTTTTGTCTTTTTAAAGGCTGTTTTTTTACTTTACATCACTAACACATCACTTTTACGATATACATATATATTTACAAAAAACGCAGATGAGCTAGTCATTAGTTCATCATCACTGCATTAGTTCATCAGTGTTGTGAAGTAAGAAAAAAAAACAGTCTTTAAAAACACATAAATAAACGTCGAAACGTACCATCCAACTGTAGCCACATCTGATGCCTTACAAAGTCGGGAAGATCTTAGGTCAAGCGTGAAAAATCCTCTGTTAAGAAATTTAGAAAAACTTTTCCTGTTTCACGATTTTCAAAAAAGTATGGACCAATAATAAAATCATGTACTATTCCATTCCAAACATTGATGCTCCATCGGTATTGAAAATTATTGACAAAACTTGGATGCGGATTTTCTGTATCGTAAAAGTGAAAGTTATGCCGTTAATTTAAAAAAATTCTCGTTTTCTGCTGCTTGATTTTGTGCCCATTGACAAAAAGTTCTTCTTTTTTAAAAATAATTTTCGCCAAGTTCTTGATGTATCTGAGCTATGATAGGGATGTTATTTGTTTTTCTTCAGACATTTTCCCACGGAGGACTTCGATATTTCTTATTTATTTGTCTTACACTAATTTCCGGTGTTTCTACAACCGACATGGTGATTGCCAATTGGTATTTTTCATTTAAAACTGTTTTCGTTCTAGTTTGCTGCTTCCAGTATGCTCGAATCGTTCGTTTAATTTCTTCAACACTCTATCATCAGGATGTCGGTTATTGGGAAATTTTTCCGCATAAACTCTTGAAGCCAAAAGACAGTTCCCAAGGCATTCACCGATAACGTAAATCATATTTACTAATTCTCGCTGAGAGTAATAATTCATTTGGATACAAAAATACTTAACATGAATGATAAGTAAACATTAAAATTAACATACGTCACACAACAAAGAATCAATGAATCATGGCAATCTTTTTAGCTGTGAAAAAAATTGCCTTACTTTTAAAATATGAGGTAAGCATCATGGTTTTATATTACTTGTTTTTACTACTATAATTTCATTATGGTTACTACAACTATTGATTTTTTTTCTTACTAAAAAGTATTTGAAATAGAATTGAACAGAGTGACAAAGTGCTTGTCCCTCTGATTCCACAGATATTTATTAATTGTTGTCCGTCGTAAATGTCGTAGTGTCTATAAAAAAATAAATTACGAAAGATAAAATGAACTAAGCCAAGGCCTCTACATAGATTTTTCAAAAGGATAGAAAAGGTCCCTGGTAAATATTACGATATAAATGATGTGAATTTCCTTAAATTGTTAATAAATAGGCAACGTCGCATTTTAGGGCAAAACAGTCTTAGAGTTAAAGAGAGCGTCAAATAAGACTCCCATTACGGAAAAAAAATATCGGTGATTGCATTTAAAAAAACTGTTGCTCCACGCTTTTTTGGAACACCCTGTATCAACCAAACTAATTTGAAAAAATACATTAACATTCCCTCTATAAAATGTTTCAAGATTCAGCCGCAATCGAGCACCGCAATATTAACTGGACACCCTGTATATATGAGATAATAAATTTATATCGTAAATATAAACTCCGTTCATTTTATCCCAGTGGCAATATCATAATGTTTCGTAATGTTTAGAGGGACAAAAGGACAAGGACGGCAACGATCCGTGGAAATAACGGCATAGAGCAGAGTCCCTTGGGCCACTTATTGAAAGACCCTTTAACCGAACCGGTCGGGCGGAAGGACTAAGTCAATAGTTCCGTTATCGGGACTTTTCACCAACTGGGAAATAAATGAAAACTTTACGATCACAATTGAGTGACGGCTTGTCTTTTCGCTGCGACATATCCTAAAGTTCATTTTCTTTTGTTATACTACTGGTACAATATCCAATATTACGAGAAAACGGTATAGATTTTGTGGCTCGGTTTCTATATTGATTTTTTATTTTTAGGTTTTATTGTAGAAAAATGGTTTTATTGATAGAGCATTGATTGTCTGAACAGTTTGAAGCGAGGAGACTTTTCAGAAGTTTATATATTAATGTTATTGTTAACTTATCAATAATTATTATTAATATTACGCTTAAGAACATTTCTCCTAATAATATTTTCGAAAATCGGCAATTAACAGGGCATTAAATAAAAATCGAAATAAAGGTAAAATAATTGTGGTGCAGTAGTGGCATAAAGTGATTAGGGATCAAATTAAACAAATAAATCTACAGCTGCTTACAAATAAATCTTAACAATTGATTTATCAATATTCAAGCTTGCCTTCCTTAGTAATTTAATTGGAAAAACTTTTACAGGCAACTGACAATCTTAACCACTGAAGATTCTGCATTTATAGTTGAAGCAACTAAGACTATTAGTCCAGAAGTCTTGGTAATATTGAATTTTTATTTATCTTTAACATCATTAAAAAAAACTTTTATACATATTAAGAAGTAATGGTTGTCTGAAGTTTACAGAGGTTAATAGAATAAATTTTAATGTAATTTTATGTATATATTAAACATCTCGAGCTTAAATTTCTTCAATATCCTAAAAGTTTCAATAATTATGACCACAAAATTTTAATTATGGATTTTAAATGAAACTGTGTAACTAAAACTGCTGGACACAATAAATTAGATACACGCTACAATATTTCAAAATTCATGTATTATTAAACCGTTTTTCCAAAATCCCATAATGAGAAAACTTTATAAAATTGACATTAACTCACCGATATGACACTCTGGTACAGGCGATTTTCCGAAATTATTTAATGGCAGTTTTAAAATTTACATACCATTAACCGTTAGAATAATATCGGCAATTTAATCATTGTTAAATAAAATAATATAAGACATAGACTTATGGATATAGTACTCATTTTCAGACAATTTTTCAGGTACTCCTAAAATAAGAAATCAATTATCTTGACTTTTGGTGCATTGATTTTAGTCATTTCTTCTAAAAAGATGAACAGAGTCTTTATAGTGGTCGATGGGTCATAAATTTCAAAATATTAAATACAAGAAATTAAGATATTTACTTGCCAATAAAAGACAAATTAATTTATTTCTTACAGGCACTCCTGGAATAGAAATTCGATTATCTTGACTTTAAGTGCATCCATTTTAATCATTTAAAAAAAAAAACTAAAACACTCCTTAGAGTAGTCAACAAATTAATAATTTAAAAATTCTGACTACAAAAATCCAAAATATTCACTTGTAAATAAGAGACAAATTAATTTGTTTTTTACAGGCACTCCTGGAATAGAAATTCGATTATCTTGACTTTTAGTGCATCGATTTTAGTAATTTTTTTAAAAAAGACTAAAACAATTCTTAGAGTAGTCAACAAATTGATAATTTAAAAATGTTGACCACAACAACCCAAAATATTCACTTGTAAATAAGTTACAAATTAATTTGTTTCTAACAGGACTTCCTAAAATAGAAATTCGATTATCTTGACTTTAAGTGCATCGAGTTTAGTAATTTTTTTAAAAAAGACTAAAACAGTCCTTATAGTAGTAAACAAATTGATAATTTAAAAATGTTGACTACAAAAACCCAAAATAATCACTTGCAAATAAGAGACATACAAATTTGTTTCTTACAGGCACTCCTGGAATAGAAATTCGATTATCTTGACTTTAAGTGCATCGAGTTTAGTTATTTTTTTTAAAAAAGACTAAAACAGTCTTCAGACTATCCCACAAATTATTAATTTAAGAACGATGACTACAAAAACCCAAAATATTCACTTGTAAATAAGTGACAAATTAATTTGTTTCTTACATGCACTCCTGGAATAAAAATTCGATTATCTTGACTTTTAGTCCATCGATTTTAGTCATTTTTTTTTAAAGACTAAAACAGTCTTCAGACTATCCCATAAATTAATAATTTAAAAACATTGACTACAAAAACTCAAAATATTCACTTGTAAATAAATGACAAATTAATTTGTTTCTTACAGGCACTCCTGGAATAGAAATTTGATTATCTTGACTTTAAGTGCATCGATTTTAGTAATTTTTTTAAAAAAGACTAAAACAGTCCTTATAGTAGTAAAAAAATTGATAATTTAAAAATGTTGACTACAAAAACCCAAAATAATCACTTGCAAATAAGAGACATACAAATTTGTTTCTTACAGGCACTCCTGGAATAGAAATTCGATTATCTTGATTTTAAGTGCATCTATTTTAGTATTTTTTTTTAAAAAGACTAAAACAGTCCTTAGAGTAGTCAACAAATTAATAATTTAAAAATGTTGACTACAAGAACCCGAAATAATCGCTTGTAAATAAGTAACAAATTAATTTGTTTCTTACAGGCACTCCTGGAATATAAATTCAATTATATTGACTTTAAGTGCATCGATTTTAGTCATTTATTTAAAAAAGACTAAAACAGTCCTTAGAGTAGTCAACAAATTACTAATTTAAAAATGTTGACTACAAAAACCCAAAATATTCACTTGTAAATAAGAGACAAATTAATTTGTTTCTTACAGGCACCCCTGAAATAAAAATTCGATTATCTTGACTTTAAGTGCATCGATTTTAGTAATTTTTAAAAAAAAGAATAAAAAAGTCCTTAGAGTAGTCAACATATTAATAATGTAAAAATATTGACTACAAGAACCCGAAATAATCACTTGCAAATAAGAGACAAATTAATTTGTTTCTTACAGGCACTCCTGGAATATAAATTCAATTATATTGACTTTAAGTGCATCGATTTTAGTCATTTATTTAAAAAAGACTAAAACAGTCCTTAGAGTAGTCAACAAATTAATAATTTAAAAATGTTGACTACAAAAACCCAAAATATTCACTTGTAAATAAGTGACAAATTAATTTGTTTCCTACAGGCACTCCTGGAATAAAAATTCGATTATCTTGAATTTTAGTGCATGAATTTTAGTCATTTTTTTAAAAAAGACCAAAACAGTCCTTATAGTAGTAAACAAATTAATAATTTAAAAATGTTGACTAGAAGAACCCGAAATAATCACTTGCAAATAAGAGACAAATTAATTTGTTTCTTACAGGCACTCCTGGAATATAAATTCAATTATATTGACTTTAAGTGCATCGATTTTAGTCATTTATTTAAAAAAGACTAAAACAGTCCTTAGAGTAGTCAACAAATTAATAATTTAAAAATGTTGACTACAAAAACCCAAAATATTCACTTGTAAATAAGTGACAAATTAATTTGTTTCCTACAGGCACTCCTGGAATAAAAATTCGATTATCTTGAATTTTAGTGCATGAATTTTAGTCATTTTTTTAAAAAAGACTAAAACAGTCCTTAGAGTAGTCAACAAATTAATAATTTAAAAATGTTGACTAGAAGAACCCGAAATAATCGCTTGTAAATAAGTGACAAATTAATTTGTTTCTTACAGGGACTCCTGGAATAAAAATTCGAATATCTTGACTTTAAGTGCATCGATTTTAGTATTTTTTTTAAAAAAGACTAAAACAGTCCTTAGAGTAGTCAACAAATTAATAATTTAAAAATTCTGACTACAAAAACCCAAAATATTCAGTAGTAAATAAGTAACAAATTAATTTATTTCTTACAGGCACTCCTGGAATAAAAACTCGATTATCTTGACTTTTAGTGCATCGATTTTAGTCATTTTTTTAAAGACTAAAACAATCTTCAGACTATCCAATAAATTAATAATTTAAAAAGTTTTTTAAACTTTCAGGCATTTTAAATAAATAAATAAATTTCTATTCCCGATTTTTCAGGAATTTAAAATATTCTCTGCCACCTCAGACTTCAGGAGGCCATTTTTTCCATCCTTCTAGAGACGTTTTTCCTTTTTACCATTTAAAGTGTTTATAATTTATTTGTAAATTTATTTTTATAAATATTTAATTTTTAAATGTTACTATAAAACCAAACAAATATCTAACGAATTCCTATTCCCAATATCGACCATTGAAACCGCCAAGAGATCCGATTGTTACACGGTAAAATTTATTAAACTCTTGCGGCCACTATCGGCAATTTGAAATAAGCGATAAAAGGCCAAAGTTTCCGATAATATTACGTTTTCCCCGAAAAAAAAAGAAAACCTTAATATTTATTTAAATGTTCCACAAAATACATAAGAAACCCTTAAAAGAAAATCGGAAACTCTGGTAATGGCCTGTTTGTGTTTTTTTTTATGTTGTTTTCGATTAACTCGACGGTTATTTAAACATTCATGAAAGCGTTTTGATAAATTGATGTTTTTCGTGAAGTTTTCACGAAACTTCTCTTCGATATTGTATGATTAATCGAAAACCGTAAGTAGGCATTTCAGTTCAGAGTTTAAATAAGAGAGGCAAACGTTTACTTAAAAACTTGATTTTATTTTAACAAGTTATTTCCACTTTAGAGATTATTTATTATAGGACTATGACCCGGTTTTATATTGTAGCAAATCGCTTTATAATTGGCCATAATCAAGCGACAAAGCGATAATAGTTGCGTCGCAATATTTTATACATAAACAAGGGATATTTATCTTCATATTGGCCTTGTCGGGTCGTAAAGAGGAAAACAGCGGCAGCTGTTTAAAATTCGCCGCCGGTTTCGGCTTGTTTGTCTGAATTTTCTTGGGTTCGCTGAAATAAATTCCCGCCATCGCCTACGGCATTGACAAATAGCCGCCAAGTTACAATCAGAGAACAAATAGTCCAAGGAAAATATAAATCTTAACAATTTTGGTCCGCAGTAGGGTTTTTCGCAGCGAAACTAGCATTTAAGTATTCGTTGAAAGGCCAAGTTTTTTTTGCTGAAAACGATCCTGTTTTACGTAAGGTGTTAGCCCAGTTAACAGTTGATCTTCAGGACTAAGATCATGGTCAAAAGTCCTTGAGAAATCTGCGTTTTACTTCTTCGAAATTACTTATAAAGAATTTAATCGTTTGTTTACACATCGATGTGGATGAAGAGTTTTCAATTTTTTAATTAAATATGAGAGGTTCAGAGGACGTTGATTGGTTGATTCCTACTGAAACCAGTAGAATGCATCAATCAATTCCATTGTCTTATTTTATAATCAAGTATACCTAAAAAAACCTTCAGTAGTCTACTTTTTTGATGAAACATAATGGTCTAGATGAATATAAAAAATAATTTACCCATTGATGTTGGTATGAACGCACCTGTACTATTTCAATTTTTTTGCAGGGCAATTTGAAAGTTCTTATAGATTTTAAAATATTAATTTAAGAACTATTAAAAAATAAATTATTAATTAAAGTTTTTAACGATTTTTATATTATTTTTACCAAAAAAAAACTGCAACTATAAAACCGTGCTAAATACAATTTTCAATGCAGATCAGACCTAATACTTCGGTTAAAAACTGTACGAAATACTTTTTTTTTTAATTAAAATTCAGTTCATATTTTTTTGAGTAATAAATTAACTCGACTCTAACTAACAAAATACAAGGTAGCATTCACACAATAAATAATTATTGAAAAATAAATTATTTTAGTATATATGACTAAAGTGGATATTTTCTGCTTTATTATATTATCTGGAATAAATATTAATTTAATGTGTTACGATTTTTTAAGATGCATAACCTTATTGAATATGAATGCTACTTTTTTATATAAGCTATTTAATTTAAAAAATTATTTTTATGATATTGGGGTAATTTTATCGCATATTTGAAGTGTAGTGGTCAAGTTTAAATACTAGATATGCAAATCCTAGTTTTGGATTGGATATTAACGATGAAACCAGCTATTTTTCATGCGTATTATTATGAAAAACAATGATTTTTGAAGACAATTTTTTACTGGTAAATAGTGTGGGGTGGGTGGGGGGGGGGTAAAGGTAGAATTAATAAAAAACGGTTTTTTTTTCAGAAAATAATTGCCTGAAAAAAATTGTTTTTTAAGAAAATTATAAGTGAAAATATACGTATATAATATACGATTCTGTTTAAAAATCGGAGAAAATTTCAGCATTTAAAAAAATTAAGAGGGGAGTCTCTTAAGAACTCTTAATTTTTTTAAATGCTGAAATTTTTTCCGATTTATAAACAGAATCGTATATTATATACGTATATTTTCACTTATAAATTTCTTAAAAAGCAATTTTTTTCAGGCAATTATTTTCTGAAAAAAAAACCGTTTTTTATTAATCCTACCTTTACCCCCCACCCACCCCACACTATTTACCAGTAAAAAATTGTTTTCAAAAATCATTGTTTTTCATAATAATACGCATGAAAAATAGCTGGTTTCATCGTTAATATCCAATATAATAACACAGTTTGTTTATTTAAAATTGATATAATTATATATATGTATAATAATAACTATTTGATGCAAAAACAGTGATTTTTCAAAAGAAATATTTACTGGGCAAATGTTTGGGGTGGGTGGGGGGGTTAATGGTTTTTTTATGAAAAACATTATTTTTACAGAAAATATATATGCAATATTTAATTTAATAGCGCTGTTTATTTAAATTTAATATAAAATTATATATAAGTATTTAGTATAAAAACAGTGTTATTATATTGGATAATATGAACGAAAAACAGTGATTTTTCAAAGGGATTCATTACTGGGCAAATTTGGGGTGGGTGGGGGGGTTAAGGATTGTTTTAATAAAAAACAATGTTTCTGCAGAAAATATATATGCAATATTCAATTTATTAGCGCTGTTCATTTAAATTTAATATATTATTATATACAGTGCTTTTCTTTGAAGTCCCCCCCCCTCCATTTATTCTTTAAACGGGTCAAAAAAAATTTTTGAAACTTGGCATAAGTAAATTGGTCTATAGATACTATTTTTCACTGTAAACTAGGTAGTTGTAAATTCCAAGATGGCGGCTGGGCGACATCTTGAGAAAAAATTTTAAATAGAAAGGGGGGTCGTGTGGTACCTCATTTTAAAGGTCTCAATGAGTACTTTATAACCCTGAAATATTAGACCCATATCTTAACTCGTTTCAAAATGGCGGCCTAATAAAAAAGTATTTTTTTTTATTTTAACGTTTTATATTTTTATGATTTTTGAATAGGTAAAAATCAGTGTACGAAAATAAATGCGTCACTATTATATTTTGACATAAGAACGACAGTTCTAAATGTCAAAATAACACATAAGCGCCATCTTGAATAAATGCATTAAATAGAAATCTTGTGTTACCTCATTTAAAAGGTTTTATTGAGTACTTTTAATATTTATTACATGGACTCGGTGGACTCCGTTTTGACTTGTCTAAAAGTAACAGCCAAAAAAATACACTGTTGCGATTTTATTAACGTTTTTAATAATAATATACAAATAATTTATAATTTTTGAATTTTGGATTTAAAGATTAACCTTTTGGTTTCTAAAGACTTACTGAACCGCCCTCGTATGTCACATTTCACGTTAAAGATTATTGAACAATATTTAGACATTCCAAAAACCAAATAGCTATTAAAAAAACTCGAAAAAAAATTTTAAGATATTTTTCCTTAACCGGTAAATTACTCTTGTATCGGTCATTGTTAGATATTGTTTAGTGTGTTTGGCAGTTTGAATTTATTGTTTTTTTCAAAATGGTTAATTCTCGTCCATTGGAGGAAAAAGTAGAAGCAATTTTTATTTATGGAGCAACGCGTAATTTTCATGAGACTGAAAGGGTTTTCAACGAACGTTTTCCTGATCGTCCTATTTGCCGTAAATATTTAAGGGAACTTGTAAATAAATTTACAACTACTGGTACTGTCCAGAATAAAAAACGCCTAAGCCATATGTCTATTTCAGAAGAAAAGCAAGTCCAAATATTTGGCGAAATAATAGAAAATCCCCAACATTCTATTCCAACTGTTGCTGATATCTGTGAAGTTTCAACTTCGACGGCATGGAGAGTTTAAAAAAAAATAAGTTTCACTCATACAAAATCCAAATGGTCCATCAACTGACTGAAGATGATCCTGACCGAAGAGTGCAATTCTGTGAAATTATGGCAGAGAGAGTAGAAAGGCAACCTACGTACGTGCGCAACATTTGTTTTAGCGACGAATGTACTTTTTTTTTAAATGGTAATGTCCACAGACAAAATTGTCGATATTGGAGTGATACCAATCCACACATTTTTCGTGAAACCTGATCTCAGTATCCGCAAAAAATCAATGTATGGGCAAGAATATTAGGGAATCATATCGTAGGGCCGCTATTTTTAGAAGAAAATTTAACAGGTGAATTGTACTTAAATATGCTGGAAAATGCTGTCGATCCTCTCATAACAGAAATTGTTGAGGCTAATGTACATCAATTTGACATGGAAATTATATTTCAACAAGATGGTGCTCCTCCGCATTTTGCCAGGAATGTGAGAAATTATTTAAATGATAATTATTTTGGTCGTTGGATAGGTCGTCGGGGTCCTATTGGATGGCCAGCTCGGTCACCAGATTTAACGCCGCTAGACTTTTTTTTGTGGGGATACCTAAAGCAAAAGGTATACGAAACAGAACCTGCCTCAATTTTTGAGCTACGACAAAGAATCACTAACATTTGTCAAAATATTGAGGCAGATGTATTTGAAAATGTTCGACGTGAATTCTCAGATAGGTTATTTATGTGTCAAGAGGTACAAGGAAATCATTTCCAGCATCTTTTAAATTAAATATTGTTTTTCTTTTGATAAATTGTTTATTTGCTAATGGTAAATTAGTATTTCATTGTATTCTATTAAAAACGTTAATAAAATCGCAACAGTGTATTTTTTTGGCTGCTACTTTTAGACAGGTCATTGAGACCTTTAAAATGAGGTACCACACGACCCCCCTTTCTATTTAAATTTTTTTCTCAAGATGTCGCCCAGCCGCCATCTTGGAATTTACAACTACCTAGTTTACAGTGAAAAATAGTATCTATAGACTAATATACTTATGCCAAGTTTCAAAAATTTTTTTTGACCCGTTCAAAAAATAAATGGAGGGGGGCACTTCAAAGAAAAGCACTGTATATGACTAAAGTGGATATTTTCTGCTTTATTATATTATCTGGAATAAATATTAATTTAATGTGTTACGATTTTTTAAGATGCATAACCTTATTGAATATGAATGCTACTTTTTTATATAAGCTATTTAATTTAAAAAATTATTTTTATGATATTGCGGTAATTTTATCGCATATTTGAAGTGTAGTGGTCAAGTTTAAATACTAGATATGCAAATCCTAGTTTTGGATTGGATATTAACGATGAAACCAGCTATTTTTCATGCGTATTATTATGAAAAACAATGATTTTTAAAGACAATTTTTTACTGGTAAATAGTGTGGGGTGGGTGGGGGGGTAAAGGTAGGATTAATAAAAAACGGTTTTTTTTTTCAGAAAATAATTGCCTGAAAAAAATTGCTTTTTAAGAAAATTATAAGTGAAAATATACGTATATAATATACGATTCTGTTTATAAATCGGAGAAAATTTCAGCATTTAAAAAAATTAAGAGGGGAGTCTCTTAAGAACTCTTAATTTTTTTAAATGCTGAAATTTTTTGTAATATTTAATGTAATATTTTATGTAAAAAATTTTGTAATAAAATTGCTTCTACTTTTTCTTCCAATGGACGAGAATTAACCATTTTGAAAAAAACAATAAATTCAAACTGTCAAACACACTAAACAATATCTAACAATGACCGATACAAGAGTAATTTACCGGTTAAGGAAAAATATCTTAAAATTTTTAGAGTTTTTTTAATAGCTATTTGGTTTTTGGAATGTCTAAATAATGTTCAATAACCTTTAACGTGAAATGTGACATACGAGGGCGGTTCAGTAAGTCTTTAGAAACCAAAAAGTTAATCTTTAAATCCAAAATTCAAAAATTATAAATTATTTGTATATTATTATTAAAAACGTTAATAAAATCACAACAGTGTATTTTTTTGGCTGTTACTTTTAGACAGGTCAAAACGGAGTCCACCGAGTCCATGTAATAAATATTAAAAGTACTCAATAAAACCTTTTAAATGAGGTAACACAAGATTTCTATTTAATGCATTTATTCAAGATGGCGCTTATGTGTTATTTTAACATTTAGAACTGTCGTTTTTATGTCAAAATAAAATAGTGACGCATTTATTTTCGTACACTGATTTTTACCTATTCAAAAATCATAAAAATGTAAAACGTTAAAATAAAAAAAAATACTTTTTTATTGGGCCGCCATTTTGAAACGAGTTAAGATATGGGTCTAATATTTTAGGGTTATAAAGTACTCATTGAGAGCTTTAAAATGAGGTACCACACGACCCCCCTTTCTATTTAAAATTTTTTCTCAAGATGTCGCCCAGCCGCCATCTTGGAATTTACAACTACCTAGTTTACAGTGAAAAATAGTATCTATAGACCAATTTACTTATGCCAAGTTTAAAAAATTTTTTTTGACCCGTTCAAAAAATAAATGGAGGGGGGGGGACTTCAAAGAAAAGCACTGTATAAATATTTAGTATAAAAACAGCATTATTAGATTGGATAATATGAACAAAAAACAGTGATTTTTTAAAAGAATTTCATCAAATATTTGAGATGTAGTGATCGACTTTATAAACTAGTTAAGTAAATACCGTGTCAATTTTTTTATATGCCGAAATTTCTCCCTTTTTTCAACAGAATAGTATTTTTAGTATAATTAATAAATATATTTTGACCATATACAATTGATAAATATACCAAAATCAAAAATATATATTTACCGATAATAATATATGACGTGTTGCTTGGGACATGGAAGTTCTTAAAAATTTAACAATCATTTTACGTATTGATGCGGGCAAGGAGTTTTTAAATTAGAAACGCACCTATACTACAGGGTGTCCCAAAAAAGAGTGTCAAGCGAGCGCCCAGAGATAGAGCAACCCTAGGGAATCCGAATCATCCCCATGTATATGATCCGATTTTTTTTAATTTAGGAGTTATTACATTTTTTGTGATTTTTTAGTATTATTCGACTTTTATGCTTATTTCTGCTATATTCATAGTAAATTGGTAAGGCTTCTTATTTTTTTTAAATGCCGAAGTTTTCTCCGATTTGTAAACAGAATCGTATATTATATACGTATATTCTCACTTATAATTTTCTTAAAAAGCATTTTTCTTTCAGGCAATTATTTTCTGGAAAAAAAATACGTTTTTTATTAATCCTACCTTTAACCCCCCACCCACCCCACACTATTTACCAATAAAAAATTGTTTTCAAAAATCATTGTTTTTCAAAATAATACGCATGAAAAATAGCTGGTTTCATCGTTAATATCCAATATAATAATACAGTTTTTTTATTTAAAATTGATATAATTATATATATGTATAATAATAAATATTTGATACAAAAACAGTGTTATTAGGTTGGATATTATGAACGAAGAACAGTGAATTGTCAAAGGGATTCATTACTGGACAAATTTGGGGTGGGTGGGGGGGGTTAAGGGTTGTTTTAATAAAAAACAATGTTTCTGCAGAAAATATATATGCTATATTTAATTTAGTAGCGCTGTTTATTTAAATTTAATATATTCTTATATATATATACTTAGTATAAAAACAGCGTTATTAGATTGGATAATATGAACAAAAAACAGTGATACTTCAGAAGAATTTCATCAAATATTTGAGGTGTAGTATTCGAGTTTATAAACAGTTTATGTAAATACGATGTTAATTTTTTATATGCCAAAATTTCTCCCTTTTGTAAACAGAATAGTATAATTAATAAATATACTTTCACTATATACTACGGTTGATAAATATACCAAAATCAAAAATATATAATTAACGATAATAATATATAATAACACACTAACTCACAAAATTTTATGTTATGTGAGTTAGTGTGTGGTTTTTGTATTTCGATAGGTCTTTTCTGTTAATTAGCGTTCTGTTCCGTATCATTTAATTTTGATAATTTAATTTAGCTCTAATGATGCCCTAACGCGGCAAAACGCGTAACCTTTAATAGACGCTGATTTATAAGACTTGTACTTTGAGTTTACTTTTTCCCTCCTTTGGTTATTAGAAAATAAATTATACTTAATAATAAAATGTGGATATCCTTAAATTTTCAACTATTTTTATTATTTTTGCCAAAAAAGAACTGCAACTATAGAACCGTACTATATAAAATTTTCAATACAGATCAAACAGTAGGTTTATATTATTATTAGTAAGTACTGCGATTAAAAATTGTACTAAATAATTTTTTTTTAAATTAAAATTCAGTTAAAATTTTTTGGAGTAATATAATTTATTACTGAAAAAAATTTAATTTTGCCGACTCTTCAATTTTGCTTTTTAACAAATTACAAGGTAGCTTACAAGCGTTAATGGTTTACACAATAATTAATAATTGTTGAAAAATAAACTATTTTAGTATATATCTACTAACTTTAGTGGATATTCTCTGCTTTATTATATTATATAGAATAAATATTTAATTTGTTCCGATTTTTTAAGATGCATAACCTTATTGAATATGAATGCTACTTTTTTATATAAGCTATTTAATTTAAAAAATTATTTATTTATGATATCAGGGTCATTTTATCGCATATTTGAAGTATAGTGGTCGAGTTTAAATACTAGATATGTAAATAGCTTCTTCATTTTTTGAAATGCCGATTTTTCTAAAAACACGCATAATTTAATTAATTTAAAAAAACACAATGTGTTATTACAGCGAGAATTTTTATGAGGTGGAATAATTCGACCTATTCGTAATTCAGTAAATAATTAGCTTTTTATCAAAAATATATTGTAGACAAAAAATGCTGTAAATGTTAGTATAATAAAATAAAATAAACTAAAATATCACAAATTTAGTTTATAGTTTTTGTACAAATAATTTATGAAGAGGTTTACTGCATACAATGCTCTCTCTATGTAGACTATGTATTTCTTACAACGCCTATACTTAATTTTTTTTAATAAATATTTTTGATAAAATTGAATCTTCCGTTTGCCAAAACCAAGCAAACAAAAAAAAATAATTAAACTTACTTTCGACTTTTCCGCGCGAAATTTTATCTCCCAAACTTTTTAACTCGTAAAATTTTAATTTATTAATTAGACAGTTAAAAGCGTTTCTTTTAAAAAAGTTCTTAAGATGAAATTCTTCTGTAATTAATTAGTAAATACTTGGCGGCAGTCTACTTTAGTTCGCTGTTTTTTTTAAAGTTAACTTGGAATACTTTAAAGTTGGGAATTGAATAATGGCGGTAATTTTTGTATCAACATTTTACTTGAACAAATTCTGAGATGACTTTTATAATTTACGTTGAAAGCATTGACATTATTATAAAGGAATTTTTTAAATGGGTGATTTTTATGTTCAACATTTTGTCCATTGAATTATTCAATAAAAATTACATAGAAAAATACTGTTTTTTTACAGAGGTTTGACGTAATTAATGCAAATCATATTTATATAGTTTTTAGGATTTTAAACAGTAGCATTTAAGTCCAATAAGATAACAATGTTTATTAGGAATTAAATAATTAATTTATTACTGTTAAATAATATAATTATTAAAATGCCAGGGTATTGAGAACAATATCCATTTAAGTCATGCATGAAAGAATGGGTTCTTTTAAATAAGAAAAAAATAATAAACGCATAATTATAGAATTGAATAACACAGAACACAGAAGATATTTTTAGTACAATTTTGATATAAAACTGAAAAGCAATCTGTACAAAAATACTAATAGTACTATTTGAAAATTTGTACTAGAATCACCTTATTATTAAATTAAATTTTGAATAATTTTTTTCTGCAAAAACATTGTTTTTTATCAACACAACCCTTACCCCCCCACCCACCCCAAACATTTACCCAGTAAGAAATTCTTTTGAAAAATCACCGTTTTTCGTCTATAATCTCCATTCTAATAGCACTCTTTTTGTATTAAATAATTATTAATACACATATATATAATAATATCAAATTTAAGTAAACAAACTGTGTTATTAGATTAGATGTTTATGAGAAAATCAACTGTTATTCATGCGTATTATTTTGGAAAACAATGATTTTTGAAATTAATTTCTTACTGGTAAGTTGTGTGGGGTGGGTGGGGGGGTAAGGGTAGGGTTAATAAAAAACGTTTCTTTTTTCAGAACATAATTGCCTGAAAAAAAATGCTTTTAAATTATACTTTTCTTAAATAACCCTAAGGTTTTCTACTAAAAAATTCTGTGAAAAAACCCTTTTTTATTTCTCGAATTCTCAAAAGCAAAACGTATCGCTATAATTTATGTTTTTTATTAATAGAGTTGTAAACCTTAGAAATATTATAAGAAATATTTTACAGGTGAAAAACAATGACGTTAACTGCCTGGACAAAATGAGAAATGGGTTGAAAAAATGAGAAATTACCTGAAAATTTAGACCTAACTGCCTGAAAAAAAAAAAAACAGGTAATTTTCACTAAGGTTTCAAATTAATAAAATAAATAAATAAATCTGACCTTTAATTGAAAAACTATACAAGTTGATGGCGAAGTCTAGGAACACTGCTATTCTACTTAACCGCAAAAATTGAGAAGAATAGAAACAATCTTAGAAAAAACTTATTATTAGATAAAATACACACATTCAAAAAAAGAACAGAAAAATACAGGTACCCTTACACTAGCTAACCTAATAACATTTTAAAATACATTTTATCATTGTAAAAAGGAAAAAATAATAATCATCACAATTTTTAAATTTTTTTATTTTCACTTTTTTTACCTTCCTTTTTCTTTTATTTTGATGGTAACAGAAACATAATTATCGAATCGTATTATCCAAATAATGTCAGTCAAAGCTTTGAGAAGTTAATATTGATGGAAAAAATATTGAAATTTTGGTCAACTCTACAGGGTGTTTTAGAACTAGGGGATCAAACTTCTAGGGGGTTGTTCAGTGCAACAGTAGAATCCATTTGAGTCCAACCCAACCCATGTCCGAAAATGTGTCACTACGCCACTACGGCCCTAAGACGCGTTAAAATTTATAAAAAACATTAATTACCTAAATAGGATCTGCTGCATTTATTTTTACCTTTTGAAGTTTGAACCCATAGTTCTGAAACACCCTGTATTATAAATATATTGACCTTATTAAATCTCTTTTAATAGAAGCGCCTAGAAATTAAAGAAAATACTTTTTTCTCTAAGCTTCTCTAAAAAACAACAGAATAAATTCAGATTTTTTTGTTTGATTTTACATATTTCTTGTAATTTCTTTAGGTATGTCTTCCAGAAATTTCCAGTAATTATTTTTCAGCACTTCCAGGCTCTAGGGAGTAGCTTTTTTTATATCTTCCAGGCACTTAATGCAGCTTTTTTTTAATAATTGTTTTTTTAAATACATGTTTTTATGATATCTGGACTGTTTTGAGACGAACCGTTAAAATGATAAAGATTTCCTTTTTACCAATGGATTTTTAGGCAAAATTACCAAGAAATAGGGTGTTACTTGACTAGTATATCTCAAAAATTAAGAATACTAGTTTTTTTAGGAGAACCATTTTTTTTTAGAAAATTAAAAAAAAAATTAAAGGCATTTGCAGAAAAATTCAATAAATAAACGGTTTTTTAAAAATTGTAGACAAAAATCAAGGTGTGAACAAAAAAAAAATGTAACCTAAAATTCTAAACTGCTTCAAGAGACTGAAAAATCTCTTACAGATAGATTAAAGTGTTTTATTGGAAAATTCATGACCCTAATCCGTTTGCACAATATTTATTAATATAGAAATACTTTAGTTCCAAAGATTGGTTCATGTAAAAGATACCAAATTTGGATCATATCTGTGAGAAAATGCTCATTGCACTTTACGTTTGTGCTATTAAACTCTATAAAAAATATCCTAATGTGTCTTATCATTTTTGTCTTCCCCATTAAAAGTTCATAGAAACCGTAAAGAATTGCAATAACAACTATTATGGGATACAGTATACAACCACTATCAGTTTTAGAAACAATCATTCTCCATCAACAACATGCTTAAATTGTCACAGAGATATGCAAAATCGCTCATTTATGAGGCAGGTCGCCGAAACGAACCATCTGTTTGCACGGGGGTGAAGTGTCGTATGTATGTGTTTCCACCATCTGACCAAAGGGATGATTGCCCTACTGTGCTCTATCCCACTCGATGGATTCAGCTAATTAATTCCCCATTGGATCGAGATGAAAGGTTTTGCCTGATTAATTTTTGATTAGCGGTAGCTGAGTGTATATTAATGCTAATATCACGAAACGAATCTTGAAGAGAAATAAACATACTGGTTGCAGATGTTTATTTATATATCAGTTGTTTATATATGTTATTTATTTCTTATATATTAAAATAGTTAAAGTCTTTTAATTTATCAGAATCTGACTGGTATTTCTAATTCCATAGATGTATCTTAAGCAACATTTTTTTACCTGTTGATTTTTTCCTGCTGCAATGAAATCTAGACGCACCACACAATAGTTAAAATGGCTCAAAGCTAAAGTGCCAGTCAGCTTAATTTTTAAAGATTCCGATAATAAATGCAAATAAGGATAAAGTAATTTCAGTGCAGTATTTGCTTTTCGTGGACAGGTTTTAATATGGAATTTAAAGCGCAACTCGATCTCCAGATGGCATATTGATGTACCTTGCAGAATTTTGAGCAAAGGGCCTAAGATTAAGCCTCTATGGAACACCATAACTGATTTCTGATTTTGTATCTAATGTTTCAAAAAACTGAAATCTGTTGAAGAGATAGTTCAAGAAAATTTGTGGAAAATGTCATGCTCAAAAACCTAACAAAATTTAAGGTTAAAAATGGTTCGTGGTTTATGGTGTCAGATGCCTTAGAGAAGTCTAATAGCATTATACATGTGCATTTGGTCTCATTTGCTGCTTTAATAGTGTATTTCCAAAGCCAGAGTGATATGAAGAAAGGAATTTCAGATAAATTTATCATATATTTTTATCGTTAAATATATATTTATTCAACGATTTTTTAGTAAATTTTTGGTTTTGGTATATTTATCAATCGTATATCGCCAAGGTATATTTGCTAAACTGTCGAATATACGTATATCATATATTATTCTGTTTACAAAAAGGAGAAAATTTCGGCATTTAAAAAATTTGACACGGGGTTTATATATTATTTAGTTTTTTAATAACTTAAGTTGATTTTTTTCACTGATATTTCGATATTATGCTTCATAATTAATTTTCTAATATTCGCCTTTTTTCGTTCAGAAATTTGTTGTTTTTCTTATTATTTAGGGTTAATTATTATCCAGAGATTTCATATTATTTCTTACACCTTGAAGATATTAAATAATATTTACTTAGATCCAGTAATAATGTTTTATATTTTTGTTCACATACTAACAAAAATATATAGTGCAGTCGGTAGGATACATTTATATTATATATTTAATTAAAAAATATGATCTATCAAATTCCGATAAAATAACTAGTTATTAAACATAAAAATTATATAGGAAATGTACGTCGTGTCAAATTAAGTTATGCATCAGTCTTTCTCAAACTTACTTAGATTTGTATTACTTTTTTGTTATATTTTCTACTCTAAGAGAATATTTTATTAATTAAAATTAGGTTAAAAAAAATTAAATAAAAATTGTATAAAAAATTTACGTCATGTCCAATTAAGTTATGTTACATAACTTCACTTTAAATATTTAATAAAATTCTTCTGACAAATCACTGTTTTTCGTCCATATTATTCAATCTAATAACGCTGTTTTTATACTAAATATCTATAAATAACATTATATCAAAATTTAAAATAAACAATGTTATTAAATTAAATATTGAATATATATTTTCTGCAAAAACATTGTTTTTCATTAACTCAACCCGTAGCCCCCCACCCACCCCAAACATTTGCCCAGTAAGAAATTCTTTTGAAAAATCACCGTTTTTCGTCCATAATATCCACTCTAATAGCACTGTTTTTGTATTAAAATTTTTTAATATAAATATATATAATTATATTAAATTTAAATAAACAAACTGTGTTTCTTAGATTATATATCTACAAGGAAACCAGCTATTATGCATGCGTATTATTTTGGAAAACAATGATTTTTGAAAGAAATTTTTTACTGGTAAGTTGTGTGGGGTGGGTGGGGGGGTTAAGGGTAGGATTAATAAAAAACGTTTTTTTTGCAAAACATAATTGCCTGAAAAAAAAATGGTTTTTAAAAAAATTATAGGCAATAAAGAAAATCTATATGTTTTGTTTTTTTTTTTTTTTTTTTTTTTTTTTTTAATGGAGTTGTAAACCTGAAATATTATTAAAAATTTTTTACAAGTAAAAAACAATGACGTTAAATGCCTGGACAAAATGAGAAATTACCTAAAAATTTAAACCTAACTGCCTGGAAACAAAAGCTAATTTTCAAAACTAATTTCGATGGAAAAAATATTGAGATTTTGAGCAAATCTATTATAAATGTATTGACCCTATTAAATCTCTTTAAATAGAAACGGCTAGAAATTAAAAAAAATACTTTTTTCTCTAAATTTCTTTAACTGCTTCAAAAGACTGAAAATTCCCTTACAGGTTAAAGGGTTTTATTTGAAAATTCGTGGCCCTAATCCGTTTGAATACACATATACATAATTGCCTGAGAAAAAATGCTTTTTAAGAAAATAATGGGTGATAGTAGAATCTTAAAGGTAAATTAATATCCTTGCTACATATGTTTATTTATAGATCAAATTGTTATTCAAATAATGTGGTTTGTGTCTTTTCAGATTGTCTAGCCAGTCTATCATATATAAATTTTTTTGGCCTCCTACTGTCTAATTATATAGATGTATTTAAAGCAACATTTTTGTACCTGTTGAATTTTGTGTAAATTTTATATTTCAGTGAAATCTAGACACATATACATGACAATAGATAAAATAGCTCGAAAACTAAAGTGTCAATCAGCTTAATCCTGATAATAAATGCCTGTGATGACAAAATTAATTTTTTTTAATAATAATCCAAATATGGTTTCTAACATTTTCATGTCGCTATAATAAATAAAATTGATTTTTAAAATTTTAGTACAATCAACGTTAAACAAACACTTTTAATACAAACGAGAAAAAAAACAAATATTACAACAATGAGAAAAGAAATACTTACTTTGTTTTTTTTTGACTTAAATCCAAAATTTTTAAATGTTTATTAGATCTTTGATATTTTGTAAAGGGTATCGGTCTTTTTAGCTTTCTTTAATTAATGGAAATTCTACAATGTCCATTTGGTTTTTTTAGTAAGATTGCAGGACTTGACTATGAGGAATATGAGTTTTGTAATTCACTTACTTGTTCCCACGTTATTTTTTTTCTATTTCTTTCATACAGTTTATAATAGGCACTTTTTTGAATTTAGAAATATAAAAAAAATCTTTTTTTTATTAATATTTTCTAAAATTGTGCAAAGCATGATTGGTACTTGAAAAAAATTAAATAATTTGTCTCTTATTGGCAACTGAATATCTTAATTTCTAATGAATAAAATATTGTAATTATTGATGTTTAGGATACTCCAAGGGCTTCTTAAGCAACTACTAAAAAAATTATTGAAATCCGTACACTTAAAATCAAGATAATCAATATCTTTTCTTTTATCAAAATTTAATAATCTCCGGTGAGAAAATTAATATTTTCTCACCGGAGTGCCTGGAAGAAAAAAAATAATTTGACTCTACTATTGGTAACTGAATATCTTGATTTGTAGTACCTAAAATGTTACAATTATTGATTTCTAGAATACTCCAAAGGCTTTTCAAGTAACTACTAAAAAACTTCTTGAAATTCATACATTAAAAATCAAGATATTGACATTTTTCTCACTGAAGTGTATTGAAAAAATTAAATAATTTGTCTCTTATTTATAACTGAATATCTTGATTTCTAGTCGCTAAAATATTGCAATTATTGACTTCTGGGATACTTAAATGGCTTTTCAGCTTTAAAATTGCGATATGGCCAATATACTGTAAATACATATTCCAGTGAACAGCCTAAATATATAATAAAAAAATTATTGTTTTACGTAAGAGAGAAAAATCACGCGAAAGCCACAAAAATATTTTTTACAATTTTTATAAATAAATTTACTGGGTATTTCAAGAATTTAAATATTTAAATAATTCTATGTTATGTACTGTTTTTCGTTCATATCAAAATATATTTACTTTATCGGGTTTGATTTTTAACATAATTTTTGGTTGATTTATTAAAATTTAACACCTTTAGGAATAACTAAAACGTTCACTAACCGTGTTAGAAACTTTGTTTTTAAATGCTTTTTAACCAATTTGACAATTACGTATAATCAAAACAAATAGCTCTTTATGTCCCACTTCTGAATTATCACGAGATTTTATTAAATAATAGATTTTTGTCCACCAAATTACGAGTTTTATTTATAGAATTAAATACAAAGACGATGCATAATGCTTGTAATTCGAATGAATATTCAAACAATAATATTCTAAAAAAATATCAGAATACCAAGAAAGTAGTACTATATATAAAGTTTCATATGTGTACAAAGGTCGAAAATCTTTAAAAAATGTAAACATATTATTCTTTTACATTTATCATTAATAACGAAGATAATCTACGATATATTTTTTATATTATCTGTTATAACCTTTAAAAAACATAAAAATTGTGTTAAATGATTTAAACAAATTTTTTTAGGGTATTTGAATATTAAGAAAAATATCACAAAATTGTATGCATTCAAATTGAAACACATATAAATTAAAATCGAAGATAAATATACACGTTCTAACCTCCTTAATAAAATGTTTAAATATTGTATTTTGCCGTATTAAAAGCGTTAAAACAAGATATTTTTTAAATATATATTTTTTTAATTGACGTATGTACGTGTTGCTCGTATATCTTACTTTACCTTGAGAATATTTTACTACATATATGTGTATAGCGTTTTATAATTCATCCCTCCTTATTTGCTTTATAATGTGAATAAATGTCTAGTTTATAGTCGATTAGTTTATAGTGGTATATCTCAAATAAGGAAATTAATTAGTCGCGCCGTGTAAACGCCGCCTTAGGCATTATTTGACGCAGTCATGTTAAATTATAATATCAATATCTTAGCAACCGCTAAATGCATAAAATGACACAGCGTTGCCACGTTTTTAAATTTCGTAACAAAAAAATATTTATTTAATATCAAAGGTTAAAGTGTCCCATGAAGAATTTAGAATGGGGCAACGTTACCTAATTAGCCAATATAAAATTGACAAAAAATGCCTATTTGACAAATATTATTCAGTCGCTCCGGCAAGACTGCGTTAATCTTTACATCTACACGTTCCTACCGTCTGTCACTTTGACACACAAACGTCAAAAATGTGCGCGCGCATTTCAAATTTATGGAACACGTGCGGTTTGTTTATCCACAAAACCCCCCCGTATAAAACCCTCGTTAAAATTAGGAAAATTTCAAAATAGCATCGCAGCAATGTCCACTATAGAGGACGCTAAAAAACTCGCTGCATACCAAGCCATAGACGACCACATCAAAAACGATTACATCATCGGAATCGGAAGTGGTTCCTCTGTTGTTTATGCCGTGGGACGTTTGGCCCAAAAGGTACAAAAGGAGAAACTGAGCGTTTTATGTGTCCCCACGTCCTTCCAAGCGAGACAGTTAGTTGTAAAGCATCAGCTACCACTCACGGACTTAGATGTGAGCCCCAAGTTGGACGTTTGCATCGATGGTGCCGATGAGGTCGACTCACATCTCACCCTCATTTTCTTAATGTTAGTTTTACATAAAATTTCATTAAAATATCTGGAAAATCACACTAAATCGGATTTCCATACGTATAAAGTCAACATTAAAAAAAATATATGCGTGTTCTAACGTCCTTAATAAAAAAAATAAATAATGAATTTGGCCCTATTAAGAGCGTTCAATCACAGTATTGATTTTTTTAAATATTTTCTGATTTGTTTTTTAATATTAGTTTTACATTAAATTTTTTTTTGGGGTTGATGGACAATAAAAAAATTATAAAAAATAAATAAATTGGAATTTTCAAATACGTAAAGTAAATACTTCAAATAAACATATGTGTTCCAACCTCCTTAATAAAATTTAATAACATTGACTATATTACGGGCGTTCGAACCCGGTAATATATTTTTTTTTTAATTAAGTTGTTTTGAAATGATTGAATTTGAGCAATAAAAAAAATATTAAAATTGTATATAATCAAATTAAAATGCATATAAATTAAAATTGAGCAAAAATATGCACATTCTAACCTCCTTAATAAAACGTAATAATAGTAAATTTGGCCTTATTAAGGCTGTTCAAACGTAGTAATTTTTTAAATCAATTTTTTTTTAATTGTTTTAATATCAGTTTTACACAGAATTTCATTAAAACAACTGGAAAATAAAAAACACTCAAAAAATCACACTAAATCGGATTTCCGTATATATAAAGTCAAGATTAAAAAATATATTTACGTGTTCTAACGTCCTTATTAAAACTGAATTTTAAGGTATTCAGAGCGTTCGAACGTGGTAATAATTTTTTATATTTTTTATATTGGTTTTGCTTACAATTTTCTATGGTTTTTGTATGATAAGTAAAAAATTATAAATTCATATGCAATTTTCAGACACATTAAGCGGTTTTAAAAAATCGACCAATAAACATTGACATATTTTTAATATTTACGTTGTTTATTTTAAAATTTGGTAACAAACGAAGAACTAAATATCTGATAAATATTTATACATATTATTCTTTTACAATTATTTAAATACAAAAAGCATAGATATAGTGTTAAATGCTTGCCTATTTTTATTTAATTTTACTGGTGCTTGATTGTAATCAATTTTTCAAAATAATTAATTTTATACAAAACACTTACGTTAGACTAAAGAAAACTTGCTCTTACTTAAGGATCAATTAATACTGATTTTATTTGTGTTTTTGTGTATTATGTAATGTGTACCTGAAAATAATCTTATAAAACGTTGATCGTCTAAAGCAGTTTTTTTTCACCCTGTAATGAAATACTATAAAAATAATTACTCAATCAAATTCTTTATTTTATCGGTCATAAAATAGGTAGCAATAAAACAAACCCAAGGAATTTATTTACTATAAACGTAATATAAAAGCACAAGCTCTCCATTACAATAAATAATCCTATGCTGAGAGTCAAATTGCCCTGGCGTCGTGCCATCTGAACTGCGCTATATTCCGTAACATTTTAAGATCGTTTTAATGCCCAAGTATTAGTTCTGTTCCGCAGTATTTTAAGCATACAAAGGCTCGGAGACATAAATAGTGGTTATACTTAATGAACTACTCGACATTATTACGAAAGATGCAAGATAAAGTAATTAGCTGACGGTCGTAGGAGTCTCTTTCGTGACATACTGACATTTATAAGGGTTATCGATCGCGCTTTTTTACATTTAATGAGTCGTTATTCAACATTAAATGTGTGATGTTTATTTAATTTTATTTTGAAGCCCTCAGTTGTATCAAATGTACGGTAATAAGAAACTTCGTTGGTATAACTCGTTATAATACGTAAGTGCCCATTTCGTATGCGAATTTCTAAATATTTTTTTCCAGTTCCATATCGATTTATAAATTACGTAATTTTTTACTTGATAGGCAATTTATCTATGTGTATCCAACATTATTTATAAGCCACACCCTAATAAGGGCCCATATACCTTGACAAATTTAATATACAGGCCATAAAAGTTGCCTAATATTTAATTTGGCTATAAACATGATATCATGGAATTTTTATTAAATCGATATGAGCCGGGATCATTTTTCCAGTCTGGACTAAAAAAAGGGATTTCGGTTGTTCACATTTTTTTTGTACCGGTAGATTATAGTTAAAAAGCTCTTTTAAAAATTGAAAACGCTAACATTTATTGATTAATACATGCTAAATAAGCATAACAAAGTACTTTTAAGCTCCTTAACGCATGTTCGCATATCGTTATCATAACTGCACCCAGAAAAACACTCCGACCTCGGCAATTGGTTCAATACATAATCGCGCGTGAGTGCACTTAACATTTTGCATCGATATTACAAATTGAAAATCCCCATATACCGAACGATATCGGTTCAACTCGCATACGAAATGGGCACTTACGTATTATAACGAGTTATACCAACGAAGTTTCTTATTACCGTACATTTGTATTCGTTCAAAAGAGGGAAAAATCAATGATCGCTGTGGCTCGAATATAATGGGCAATCGAGCTCGCCTCGGAAATATTAACTTCAAAGGGCGTTCGTACGGTTGCCAATAATAAAAGTGATACACAAATTCGAATCCCCTTATAACGTCACTTTTATTTATTTGTCCCTGTTATATAAATTTAATGGGGCTTTTATGAAATGCATCTCGTTTTAAATTTGTTTTTTTTTTAATTTGATGTTATGAAGCCATTAGGACGGTTGGACTGATTTAATAAATTACCTATTTGATTTAAAACTAGTAAAAGTTATATAAAAGCATACAAAAAAACACATAAATCTTTACATAAGTCATTTTTTTCTGCATTTCAAGTATTAATTTAATCACAACTTTTGTACAGCTTACTAAAGCACTTTGATCTACTTGTAAATTAAGTACATAAGATATTTTTTGTTTTTTGCCATAAAGCAGACCTGAATTTAGAACGAATTTTCAGATGTTATTGTCCTAGAATAATGAAAAATTTATTATTTATTATGGGAGTTAATAAAAGTGCTAGATAAAAAAAATTGATGGATTTATATAAAAGAAAAATAGTGATATAAAAAAATAAATAGTTAAACTACAACTTGGCCCTGTACATAACATGTATTTATTTTATTTTAATTATTAATTGATTTTATTTGACAATGATTTTTTTTATTAAAAAAATGATTATTCCATTCTCAAATTTAGTAAAATTATAAATAAATTTTTTATTTTATATTAGGAAGAACATGACTTTGGAATTAATTGAATTTGCAGAGAACTAATTAATAGGAACTTTAATGAATTCAGTGAATGTATCAATATTTTTTTTATTTCGAAATTTTTGGAAAAATTGGATATTTGTTACCATTTAATTATATGTAGGATTATTTAATTAACATTAACATTAACATTTATTTCTTAAATTAACTTTTTTTCTTTAAATTGATTTAAACTGTTCCAGATTTTTTAAGTAGATCTCAATTTTATTCCGGGTAATATTATATTAACTTATTCCAGACATCTAATATTATTTTTTACGTCTTCCAGATAGTGAGAAATTAAATATAATTATATACAATATTTAATATTTCCTTAAACTCGAGATTCCCTTTATAAACTATATATATTTTATAGGTATTTAAAGCCGTTTCTTATTTACTCCAGACTTTTAGATTAATTTTATAATTAATTGCAGATTAATTTAAACACATTTTTTAGAGTAATTTGTTTTTTCTTTTTTATTCCAAGCTTTTTATTTATATATTTCTTTATTGACATAATTTTATATATTTATTCTAAGAGTTTAGCGTCTTTTATAAAACGAAAACTTAAAAAATAATTTTTCTTAAACTTAAATTTTTTTTGTAATTTTGTTATTTACTCGACACTTTTGAATTAAATTTAAATTTTATTCCACGCTTTTGAAATTATTATCTATTTTATTTTCTCGCATTTAATATAATTTTTACGTCATCCAGGAAGTGAATTAATATTGATTTTGCATCAATTTTTTTGGGGGGTGTTTAAACAATAAGAAGAATATATACAAAAAATATTCAAACACATAAAGTGAAATTTAAAAAAAATGCTCCTGTTCTAACCTCCTGAATAAAAAATAATAATTAATTTTACCATATTAAGAGCGTTCAAACGCATTTTTTAAATATTTTCCTAATTTTTTTTTAATATATTAGTTTTACATACAATTTTTTTTAAGGTTATTGGACAATAAAAAATTTAATAAAAAATAAATAAATTGGAATTTCCATATACATAAAGTAAATACTAAAAAAAATATGTGTTCCAATCTCCTTAATAAAATTTAATAACATTGACGTTTGCCTATATTAAGGGCGTTCGAACGCGGTAATATATTTTATTATGATTGGTTTTGCACACATTTTTTTAGGTTGTTTCAATATTAAGAACAATGTTACAAAACTGTATGCATTCAAATTGAAACACATATAAATTAAAATTGAAGAAAAATATGCACGTTCTAACCTCCTTAATAAAATTTATTAATATTGTATTTTACCGTATTAAGAGCGTTAAAACAAGATATTTTTTTAAATAATTTTTTTAAAATTTTCTTAATATTAGTTTTACATAGAATTTCATTAAAATATTTGGAAAATAAAAAAACATCGAAAAATCACACTAAATCGGATTTCCATACGTATAAAGTCAACGTCATTAAAAAATATATTTGCGTGTTCTATCGTCCTTAATAAAATATAAATAATGAATTTGTTCATATTAAGAGCGTTCAAACGCAGTAGTCATTTTTTTAAATATTTTCTTAATTTTTTTTTTAGTATTAGTTTTACATACAATTTTTTTTCAAGGTTACTGGACAATAAAAAATTTAATAAAAAATTAATAAATTTGAATTTCTATACATATAAAATTAATACTAACAAAACAATATATGCGTTCCAACCTCCTCAATAAAATTTAATAACATTGACGTTTGCCCATATTAAAGGCGTTCGAACGTGGTGATTTTTTTTAATTAATTTGTTTAATATTTGCTATGATTAATTTTTTTTAGGGTGTTTGAATATTAAGAAAAACATAAAAAATAGTATATAATCAAATTAAAATGCATATAAATTAAACTGAAAGAAAAATATGCACGCTCTAACCTCCTTAATAAAATTTAATAATGTTGAATTTAGCTGTCTTCAGGGCGTTTAAACGTAGTATTTTTCAAAATAATTTGTTTAAATTGATGATAATGAATGACATTAGTTTTATACAGAATTTGATTAAAATTATTGAAAAATTTTTAAAAAAATCAAAAAATCACACTAAATCAGATTTCCATACGTATAAAGTCAACATTATAAAATATATATATGCGTGTTCTAACATCCTTAATAAAAGATAAATAATGAATTTGACCATATTAAGAGCGTTCGAACGCGGTAATATATTTTTAAATTTAATTTGTTTAATATTTTCTATGATTGGTATTGCATACATTTTTTTAGAGTTTTTGAGCAATAAAAAAAATATTAAAATTATATACAATCAAATTGAAATACATATAAATTAAAATTAAATAAAAATATGCACGTTCTAACCTCCTTAATAAAACTTAATAATATTGAATTTAGCCATATTAAGGCTGTTTAAACGTAGTACTTTTTTAAATTATTTTTTTTTTTAATATAAGTTTTACACAGAATTTCATTAAAATAACTGGAAAATAAAAAAATATCACAAAATCACACTAAATCGGATTTTCACACATATAAAGTCAACATTAAAACAAATATATAAGCGTGTTCTAACGTCCCTAATAACACTAAATTTTAAGATATTCAACGCGTTCGAACGCGGTAATATATATATATTTTTTAATTATTTTAAATTTACTATTATTGGCTTTGCTCTCAATTTTATATGGTTTTTGTATGTATGAAGTAAAAAATTACAAATTTATATGCAATTTTCCTACACATTAAGCGGTTTAAAAAAAAATCGACCATTAAACATTGATATAACGTGTCCATAATTTTCAGCTTAATAAAAACTTATCTCATTCTTTTAATTTTAGAAAGGCCAACTTCCATCTCCTTTATGACTCGATCCTTGAAGCTGACTGGTCTACTGTCTATTTATCCTCTAACGTTAATGATGCATGTGTAGCCCTATATGTGATATATTGAATGGCATATTTGCCGCACACAAAGAAGATTTCCATATTATTATTCTCGAGAATTGATTAAGAACATTTATACGAAAGAAAAGGCTTTTAAGGACTTTAAAATGTACAATTCTCCATTCTTTCAAAATAAATTCCATTCTCTTAGACGCCGTATCAAACTACAAAATACGCAATGAATATAAGTTGTATATATCAAACACCGAAAGGAATATTTCTTTGGACCCATCTAGCTTTCGGATTTTTATTGGTCCTAAGTTCTCCTGGTATGATGAGGCTACCCGATGACGTGATAATTAAAGACCCACAAGACATAGTTGATGCTTTTGCACTGTTCTTTAGTGAGGCATTTATACAATCAAATTTCATTAACGATTCAGTCTTGAGAAGGAAGTAACTTTTTTCATTCAGCTAAAACCACCCCATATATACACAACAATGAAAGTCAAAATACACCCGAACACGCTATAATTAAGGGCGAACTTTTTCACCTTCTCGCCCTATTTCAAAATTGCCCTACATCCCCTTAAACCAATTTCTTTCTCTGGAAGGTTTTTTATCGCGCAAACAATAAAACCAACGTAAAAATTTATTGTCCGAACCGAAAACCTGTATCGGCGCTAAAAGCACTAAACCTTTCACAAGGCCTCTAATAATTTCTGGCGTATTGTAATCGAATAAGTCCTGAGCTATTTAAAAGCGGCCATTCGTATCCTTTAAAAGGATAAAGCGCCCATTTTCCCGTTTTATTCTAATCCTCTCAGGGCCAAAGGCAAACGTTTTATTTCAATTTCTAATTGTATCAACATTCCGGCGGACTCTTTTATTGTTATCAATGACTTTGTTTGGACAATAGGATCGATCGAGATATTTTAATTGCACAAACTCTTTAGAGGTGCCATTTTAGACATTTTCAATCGTAACGGGACTCCTAAGCATCCGAAATTCATAACGTAAAAGCTTGTCGTTTATGCCTTATCCCCGGTACATATTTATATTAATCTACCTAAAGTTGACAAATCACCGAAAAGCCCCTAAAAGCGGTTGTCTTTAGTAAATAAAGTGGATGTCTCCATTAGCTTGCGACAAAATGTCAACCGCTTTCAAACCCAACCCGGAGATTTTTGATTGATCGTGGGAATGCGTGCCGTATACAATAATTCCAAAGAGAATGGATGAACGGCCTAATATAACGTTTAAGGAACCCTTATAAAACAGTTGTTTAATCGATAAACCACTTAAATTATGCCAAATTGCATCGTCTTGAAATTACAATCGAATTACTTGATAGCGATCGCGGTTCTAAAATTGTTCTTATTAAGTACGTCAATGGGATTCATTTGCTTCAACATCTAATAAAATTTAATTCGTTTTTAGAACCTTTTCGAGTTACAGGATCAGAGGTTCTTCTGAAATCCAGAAAAACAGCAGCACTGGTCAATCACACAAGAAATTAATGATTCATCAAGTGGCGCATCAATATTTGCAAAACTTTTGCTTGGACTGTTTTCGGATTGAAGAATCGTTCATATAACTTCTCACTAGCATCAAATTTTTATTGTTAAAATTTCCACTAGTGTCCTCTCGTTCTATCAAACCCTATTACTTATAATAAAATATATTTTTTCTTTCTATATTCCACTCTGTACTTCAAGCAAAAAACCAAAAAGTTAAAACTCTAAGCCTGCATCTAAATCCTAAAACTACGCGTCTTTTTATTGCGGACTAATTCAAAAACATTTCGAAAGTTGAGGGCGATTTAAATAATAAAAAGTTCGAGTCAATTTTTCCTCTCAACCTCCACCCTCCCGTGATGTCTTAAACTTTCTGATTGTGGAAACTTTGTAGATGTAAAGAATTTATTCAAAGTACCTTCGAGGAATTTTAAAAGAAATTTCTTTAGAGGAAGAGGAGTAGCGTCGCGGTGTATTTTGGCTTTTATGTAATGCTTTTAAGGTCTTATATATACATTAATTTATTTTGTTATATAATGTTTTTTATATAAATTAGATTAAGGTTTAATTAATATGGTAGGCTCCAACAATAATTATCAAAGACAAGGGTTTAGAAATAACTAATTTTATAAAAAAGTGCATAATTTTTATTGTATGCGAATTTGTGCCTGGAGCAACAAAGCATCCATGTTTATTTATATAAAATTCTATACAATATTTGAGAGAAAATGGAAATAGTCTGGATAAAAATTGAGAACTATTCAAAAAGTGTGGACTTAACCAAGAAATTGTACTTTAAAAGTAATTTAAGGGTTTTTAAACCCTGAATAATGTCTATTTGATTTGACTATAGTCTATTTGATTTATTGCGCGATGCAGCGTGGAATTTTCTCCTTGCCTGTAAAAATAGGATCTTAAGTTAGTGATTTGTTTTTCAAGTTGTTTACCCAGATCTATTAATCCTCTTCCTCCAAGGTGGCGGGGAAGCATTGTTCTTTCAGTGGCACTATGAGGGTGGTGGTTGTGCGTTTTAGTAAGTAGGGTCCTCACTTTTCTTTGTAGCCTTTCTCAGAAGAATACCCCAAAAGAATAACTAAGAGCTGAACACGCGTAGGAGTTAAGTGCCTTAAACATATTTTTGCTGTTGAGATTGGTTCTCAAAACTTATCTTACCCTTTTCACAAACTCGTTAGTCAGTTCGCATTTCATTGTTTGTTGTTCAATCGTTTGTGATTGTTTCATCCCCAAGTATTTGTAAATTTCGTGTTCGCCCATGGCCTCGATGGTCTGGAAATTCTGCATCTGATATTCTCCTGGCTGAATTTTTCCTCGCATTATATTGAGAGTACGGCATTTATCTAGTCCAAATTGCATGCCGATGTCGTTGGAGAACTCTTCTACTATATGCAGCATTTGGTTTAGCTGTAACTTCCTAGTTGCAGCCATTATTCTTAAATCATCCATATACAGTAAGTGATTTAACTTTGCAATCTCGGTGTTATCTCGGATGCTAAACCCATAGTTGGTAGAGTTAAGACGGTTCGAAAGAGGGTTCATAGCAAGGCAGAACCATAATGGGCTTAGTGAGTCCCCTTGGAAGATTCCTGTTCGAATTGGAATGTTGTTTGTACTTACTGCGCTTTTACCCTGTACTTCGAGCTGGATCGTTGTTCTCCAACTTGTCATAGCGCTCTCTAGAAAAGACAAAGTATGACCATCAACTTTATACACTTTTAAAATGTTTATAAGCCATGTGGTATGAGTCGAAGGCTTTCTTATAGTCGACGTAGGCAGTTAAAATATTTCTCTTGTTGTGATATGCCTGGTTGTTGATGACAGAGTCGATAATAAGTTGTTCTTTACAGCCCATAGAACCTTTAGCGCATCCTTTTTGTTGTGCGGCTATGATGTTGTTTTCCTCACAGTGTTGATAAATGCGCTATGTTAAACATGAAGTGATAATTTTATACAAAGTAGGTTGGCACGTTACCGGTCGGTACTTAGACGGATCTTGTGTGTTGTTCTGGTCTTTAGGCAGTAGATAGGTTACTCCTTGCGTTAGGAACGCTGGAATTTCCTCTGGGTTAAGAATAACGTGGTTAATTAATTCTGAGAGTTTAGGATGCATACTCCGTAGTTTCTTTAGCCAAAAGTTATGAACTCCATCTGGGCCAGGTGATTTCCAATTATGCAGTTTTTGGATAATCTGGTTGACTTCCTCGATAGTGAATGGTCGATGTTCCATCTGGCTATATTTATTACTGTTTTGTTTCTCTTCAGTAACCCAGCTTGCGTTGATATTGAATGTTGTTTGAGTTGCAAGTTGTTTGGCCCAAAAATCTTGAATTTGTTCTTTCGTGGAATATTGCTTATCTGGGTTTTCAAAACAAAGATTGTCACGTTTTCGGTTATTACTGGTCTTGTATCTTCGTAGGCGCCTTGAAAATAAGGAAAGTTTCTGTTTTAGAGTATCCAGGCATTGTTGAGCTGTATTATTTTCCGAGTGTGGATGTTGTTTCTCTGCAAAATTTCATCAACTTTCTGTTTTAGTCTGTTTGTACGTGTTGATATCTTTTCGAAACCTCTGAATTTTTCGTTGAAGTCTGGTCTCCCATGGCGGTATCGGGAGCTCGGTTCTTGCAGACTCATTGTGGGTCCTTATCTTAAACTTCATGGTTTTAGCAACGGCAGTTGCTGCTATTGCGCTATATATTAAAAGGTGAAGAGATTGCATGTTATTAATATTTAAAAGATAAGCTGGAAGAATTTTGGCGTTTAAAAGTTCCATAATTTGACCTAGTTTTTTAGAAGAGTTTACTTCTGGAAGTTTGGGTCTTATCAGTGGGTTGGTTCCCTCAAATTCTAGGATCGCACTTGCCATTTCTGCAGATAGTTCGTGATATAGCTCAGAATTGTCCTCTTAGGTGTTTTCGGTAGTGTTAGGTTCCTGTGTGTTATTTAATACGTTTTCTATTACAGGTTGCTCCTCAGCTGGTTCATTGTTAGCGGGGTCTTGTTCGTTGTTAATTTGCGCTTGTATTGGTTCTTTAATGGAGTGTTGTCTCTGGAATTAGGTGATTACGCATTATTACCCGATACTGGTCTGCTACTCTCTGTTCGGTGAAATTATAATTTATATTATTATTATTATTATTATTATTATTATTATTATTATTATTATTATTATTTAAAAGAATATATTAGCGCGTTCGAACGCCCTGAATACAGTAAAATTTAGTTGTATCAAAGACGTTAGAAGAGTTACATATATATTTTTTAGTTTTGACTTTATATGTATCAAAATTCGATTTTGTATAATTTTGTGATAATTTACTTTCCAGTTATTTTAATAAAACTGTATGGAATAGTAATAATAAGAATATTTAAGCAAATTATTTTTAAAAAATTACTTTGTTTGAACGCCTTTAATATGAACGCCTTTAAACTTTATTAAGGAGGTTGGAACGGACATATATTTTTTAGCATTAAATTTATAAGTATGAAAATTCCATTGTATTTATTTTATAATTTATTTTTTCTTGTCCAATAGTCCCAACAAAATTGTATGTAAAACTAATACTAAGAAAATAAAAAAATATATATAAATAATATATATTAATGCGTTTGAACGCTCTTAATACAATAAAATTATTTCCTAAATTATTTTTATTAAGGTGGTTAGAACAGGAGTATTTTTTTTTATTTTTTATTTTTTTATTTTTTATAGATGTAATATTCTTGCTTGCTCAACATCCTGCATTTATTTTTTTTTTGATAAAAATAACTCAATATTCAACAATTTCCCAGGGCATAATGCGTTGCAATATTACTAACTGTTAAATATATGAACAAAAATTATTACCACGTTCGAACGCCCTGAATATAGTAAAATTTAGTTCCATTACGAACGTTAGAACAGGCTTATATTTTTTTTTTAATTTTGACTTTATGTGTATCAAAATTTTATTGTATTTATTTAGTAATATATTTTTGTTGCTCAATAATCCCAACAAAATTGTATGTTAAATTAATACTAAAAAGAACAAAATATATAAATAAGAAATATTACTGCGGTTGAACGCTCTTAATACGGTAAAATTATTTGATAAATTATTTTTATTAAGGAGGTTAGAACATGAGTAATTTTTTTATTTTTTTATTTTTTGATATATATTTAATTTTTTTTTTTTTATAGATGTAATATCCTTCTAATCTTTTAACATTTTTTTGTTTAAATAATATAAGTGTTTTTTTTTTTAAGATATTGTCAATAAAAAATTAAATTATTAATTTATTATTTATTTGGTTCAGGTTTTTATTTATTTTTTTGTAATTAAATATGTGTACAGGCATAGATAAAGCATTTATCTAGGAAAAAAAAATAACTCAATATTCAACAATTTTCCAGGGCATATTGCTTGTATTGCAACATTAGTAACTGTTAAATAATATGAACAAAAATTATTACCACGTTGGAACGCCTTGAATACAGTAAAATTTACTTACATTAAGAACGTTAGAACAGGCTTGTTTTTTTTTTTTTGTAGTTTTGACTTTATGTGTATACAAATCCGACTTTGTATATATTTATGATAATTTATTCTCCAGTTATTCTAATACAATTGTATGGAATAGTAAAAATAAGAATATTTAAATAAATTATTTAAAAACTATTTACTATGTTTGAACGCCCTTAATGTGGCCAAATTATTAAGGAGGTTGGAACGGACATATATTTTTTAGCATTAAATTTATGTGTATGAAAATTTTATTGTAATTATTTTATAATATATTTTTTATTGTACAATAATCTCAACAAAAACGTATGTCAAAATAATAATAAGAAAATTTCAAAAAATATAAATAAGAAATATTAATGCCTTTGAACGCTCTTAATACGGTAAATTTATTTTAATTAAGGAGGTTAGAACATGAGTAATTTTTTTATATTTTTTATTTTTTATAGATGTAATATCCTCCTAATATTTTTACATTTTTTTGTTTAAATAATTATAGTGTTTGTTTTAGTATATTATCAATAAAAAATTAAATTAATAATTTAATATTCATTTGGTTCAGGTTTTTTGATATTTTAATTCATATCAGATGGATTCGATATTTTAAAATGTATGTATTTTATTATTTTTGTTTTTTAATTTATAAAAGATATATACGTCTAAATTATATAATTTAAATATGTGTACAGGCATTTTTTTTATATAATAAAAATAACTCAATATTCAACAATTTTCCAGGGCTTATTGCTTTGTAATAAATTTTTAAATATATGAACGAAAAATTTTACCCGGTTCGAACGCCCTGAATACAATAAAATTTCCTAATATTAAGGACGTTAGAACAGGTATATATATATTTTTAATTTTGACTTTATGTATATGTAAATCCGACTTTGTATAATTTTATGATAATTTCTTTTTCAGTTATTCTAATTAAATTGTATGCAATAGTAATAATAAGAATATTTAAACAAATTATTTTAAAAAATGTACCTCGTTTGAACGCCCTTAATGATACAAAATTTTATTAAGGAGGTTAGAACGGACATATATTTTTGATTTATTATATTATAATTTATTTTTCCTTGTCCAATAATCCCAACAAAATTGTATGTTAAACTAATACTAAAAAAAAAATATAAATAGAAAATATTAATGCATTTAAACGGTCTTAAAACGGTAAAATAAATTCATTAATTATTTTTGTTAAGGAGGTTAGAACAGGTGCATTTTTGTTTAATTTGTCTTAGTGTATGAAATTTTTTTTATATATTTTTGTAATATTCTTCTTATTGTTTGAAAACCTGAAGAAAATATTGATGAAAAATCACTTTATATACCTGGAAAATGTACTTGATTAAAGGGTTGGGTTGGGTTTCCCACTTTCTGGAAGACATAAAAATGATACTAAATGCCTGGAATAAAATAACAAATTAGTTCAAGAGCCTGAAATAAAACTACAAATTACTCAAAAAATGTGGAACAAATAAGAAATTACTTCGAAAAAATGTACTCTAAGGGTAATGTAAGAAAGAATAAATAAAGCACTGAATATTGCGGAAAAATAATTCCAAATGTAAAAAATTAGGTCATTATACTGGAAGACCATGAACAACTTATTTAATAAAAATCATTTCAAGGGCCTGGAATAATAATAAAAATTAATTAAAAAGTCCCAAACGAGTGTTATACTGCATCAAATGCCTGGAATAAAATAGCAATTTATGTCAAAACCTTGAATTCAATATTTCAGGCATCTGGAATAAAATGGATATGAAAGATGTAAGAAATGTAAATGCCTGAAATATTAATTTCATAATTAATCTATTTAGCCTAAAGCAAATAAATAACAAATAGAAATACCTGGAATTTATGCCAGTAAAAAGGGAAAATTAAATTAAAGAGCTTATTTTGGGTAATTTTCAACTGGCACCTATATATTCCTTATTTAAAAAACAACAAATACAGAAAATTAGGACCCAAAAAAATAATTTGTAATAAAGAAGTCCCAAAGCAAATTCTCATTCCAAGCTAAATATTGCGCTATAAGCAACTTATCTTAAGAAAAGCTAAATTTAGACGTTTCACTAGTGTCTTTTATCTTAATAGTTATAGTACTTTTGCCTTTAAAATAAATAAATTTTGACGTAATATAAACAATTTTCATTACTCCTTAAAATAAATGTAAGTTAATTAGTCATGTTTTTTACAGGTAAGACGACCATTGTCATGCAAAATTCAAAAAGAAATTAAATCTTCTAGAGGCACATTAGGTAAGTAAACATTAAAAATTAAACTAAAACATTTATTTTTATCACAAACTGTGCTAAATAAATCAGATTATAAGTTAATGTGTATAATTACTGTCAATTTGTTTCGATTTGATTTTTTGCAAATATTTATTCTATAATGAAAGAATTATATAAAATGTCTAATTAAAATTTAAAAAAAAATATTGTACTACGTCAGTGACATTTAGACAACTATGAATGATTATGAATCAGAATAAATAGTTTAATACCTTCCAATTTTTTTCAAACTTTTTATACTTTTCAGACATCAGTATTTTTTAAAACCTTCTGCTTAGTCTATTGGTATAACATGCCTGGCAATTAACTTATTAATTAGTTCCTATAGCTCGAAAAAAAAAATGAGTAAAAATTAAATTTTATTCGTGCACCAATACGAAAATACAAGCGATCCAAAACAAACATAAATTCCCCCGGAATAAGTTCGGAAGTTTATATAAAACGTAAAACCCCTGGCGGCTTTAATTATTCAGAAAGTTCGCCCGGGTTTATATTTTGAACTTTATTCCTATACAAGCAATATATCACGCAGTCACAATTTGCGGTTGCCCCGGGCCGGTCTGTTTCCCGAAAGTATCGGAGAAAAATGTGAAAAAGTCGAAAATCGGCCACATGTGCTAAATCAAAACTTTCTCGCTACTAAAACTTGCGACTTTTTGCCATGAAATAAATTTAATTAATTTTTTAGTATGGAATATTAAATGACTCATTTATTGCATGCCAAAGGACGGTATTTTTGCTTTAACTGTTTATGAAATATAAGCCGGGAAGTTTTTTTATGATTAGACTTTTTGGCGCCCAACAGAAATGCATTTCTCTGAAGTTTTTCCTAATTATTGAGTAAGAATGTTATCATTGTAAAGTTTCAACTTTTGGATGCTCTTAGGTTTGCTTTCTAGTGATGGTTGATAAAAGAAATCAAAGAAACATCACTGCCTCGATTTGCTGGTATAACGAGGCATTTTTCAACTTTTTTTTAAGACAATTTGTGCAGATTGCAGACGAAAAGATGGTATATCTGCGTTATTTATTAGCGAATCGTATGTGAAATATCAGCTTCAGTAAACATTTTGGTGCCCAACAGAAATGCAAATTGCTGAATTAAACAAAGATCTCTTGAAATTGGTGTTTTTTTCTTGTTTGTTGATTTTCTTAGATCTGCAATTATACACCATACACACGTTTCTTAATAATCGAAAATTAATTTTAGAGATTATGGTTCTAGAATTATTAATGAATTAATTCAGGACAATCTGAAAGATATGGGGCATGTTGGTTTTTTATTCGTATATCACTTTTTTAATTTTTTTCTTTAAATTATCATTGAATAAATTATTGAAGAGAAGTACAGTTTTAAAAAGATTTTAATTAAGTATGTAAGTAGGTAGAATAAATTTATGAAATGGAGAAATCAATGAGTTTATTTTGGTTGTTCGTAGCCTGTAACTTGACGTAACATGACTCTGGAGTCTGGAAAAACTGGAAATCCTGTCAAATGACTCAGAAGCCTAAAAATTAAGTTCCCAGATCTGGAGACTAAATAAATCACTAGAGCTAACCTAAACCTGGAAAATACGAAATATTAATTTTTTTTTAAATAACATTCAAATGCATGGAATAAACATATAAAAAATTAATTTAATTAAAAAATTTTTAGAAGACCTAAGAAAATTACGTCAATTCCTTGAAAATTTTCTTTTTTATTTAAATTCCTGAAAAAAAAATACTGCGGCGAATTTAAGAACAAAATTTAAAATTATTAAAAATTCTGGAAGGAAAATACAAAATTATTGAAAATTCCCGAAAGATACTAAAACTGACGTCACACTTTTGGAAAATTGACACAGAACAATTTTTCGGAACATTCCTGGTTAAAGATTAAAATAAAATATACGATTACGTCATATTTTTGGAAGAAACTAAATAGATTCTTTAAAATTTCAAAAAGACACAAAAAAATATAGTTAAAAAGTTAATCGGAATTCCTAAAAGGCCCAAGCAATTACGTCAAATTCTAAGAAGAAAAATTCATTAAAATTCCTAAAAAATCTATAAAAAATTCAAAAATTCTTGTAAAAAAAAATATATTTTTTTAAAAATTTGAAAAATATTTTACATCAGATTCCTGAAACGAATTAATGGAAAATTAGTCAAAATTCCTTAAAGATACTAAAAAATAAGAAATTAATTGAAATTCCTAAAAGGCAAAGGTTCATTCCTATGTGCTCTAACTTACCCAACAATATATCTCTATCAGCAATTTCAAGCGCCCTCTTAAAATCCAAAAACACAGCCAACACATAATTACCTGAGTCAATTGCCTTTAAAAAATTATCACAGATATTCAGAAGTACAGATTCACATGAATGACGTTCACGAAAGCCAGACTGGTTAGGAACTATAATTTGGTTGTTATCACAGAACTGTAGTGATTGCTCTTTTACACATACTTCTAAGACCTTTTCATATATAGGAACAGTATTGATAGGACGAAACTCATTAGACAACTTGGTATTTGGCACCTTTGGGACAGGAATAACTGTTGATATCTTCCAGTATAAGTACCATAAAAATAATAAAAAATATATTTACTAGTAATCTAGTGTTGTTGATTTAAAAAAAATTGTATTATAACTGTAGAGTTGAACGTTTGTTGTTTAATTTTTAATATTGATGTTTTTTTTTTGTTGTATAAACCTTTATTTTGTTACCCATTTTGGTCATTTATATTTTTTGAATAAATCAAATGTTTATTTATTTTGTTTTTTTTTTTAACTCATTTTGTTTAATAATATTTTAAAAAAATACTTACTTGACAGTATAGTTCTTTTTATCACTAACTATTGCAAAATTTCTTGCTTTTTTACTTAAGTAAATTTTGTCTTGTCTTGCTTCTTGCTCTAGTACTTCTTGTACTTCTTTCTTCTTCCGGTATCTACTTCTTTTTTATTGGGCTAAGTTAAAAAATTAAGTCTTGGCTGCCAGGAATAATAGAATTACTAAAAAATTCATATATATCTTGCCTAAAATTAAAAAAAAATAAATGTAAACTGCCCGGAATTTGCATTCACTCTTAGCCATTCCGCCATTGATTTCCGCACCCATACAAATGTGAGAAAAACTTTCGATTTTTAATATAAAAGATGCATAGAAATTAAAAAAGTCAAGTTTCAGCTGCCTGGAATAATAGAATTATTTAATCCTAAAAACTCATACATTTTTTACCTAGAATTTAAAAAATCGTGTCTCAACTGTCTGGAATTTACATTCGCTCTTGAGCATTCCGTCATTGATTTCAGCACCCAGGCAAGTCATGTCTCACTCTCGTTATTCCAAACAATTTTTGTATGAAACACTTTTTTTTGCAATTTTAGTTAAAAATAATATTAAAAGTGCCAATAACTTCTTTTCTAACAGTTTTGTAAAATACATTTATTTTTATATATAAAAAAACAATCAACTACAAAAATAAAAAAAATTAAATTTTTCATAGATTTTAAGAAAATTGCTATTTCTGTTAAGACATTTGCACAAGTTTTTCCTTATTTTATGAAAAATTAAATGTAAAGGTCTTTTTCTATTGATAACTGTTATTGTTTAAAGCCATTTTTGTATGAACCACTTAATTTATAAATCTAAAGATTTTTTTTAAATGCTAAAAACACTTTGAGAGTTTTTAAGCAGTTTTTGAAAAAAACAATGTGTGAGAAATGTGTATTTAATATAAAAAATACATCGAAATTTAAAAACTCAAGTGTCAACTGCCTGGAATTTGCATTCACTCTCAAGCATTCCGTCATTGATTTCAGCACCCAGGCAAGTTTTTATTGTCGCATCTCAATTTATGGAAAAATGTTGAAAAATTCAGTGATAGAGTGGTAAATGATATTCACAAGAAAATCTGGAAAATCCTGCCTTACCCTCATTATTCCAAACAATTTTTGTATGAATCAATTTTTATTGCAATTTTAGTTAAAAAAAAAGTGCCAATAACTCATTTTTTAATAGTTTTTGAATCTATAGATTTTTTATAAATGATAAATAATAATAATAATAATCTTCATTTAGCATAAATAGCTACATACAAAAACAACAAATTTTTAAAAAAATTAATTAAAATAAAAATACATATATCAATAATAATGTTCATAAAGCTAATTCAACAACATATTTAGTCAGCAAGAGTACATACATAAATAAGCAATAAATATCAAATGCTGGGTATCCCGATCCCCGACACTTGCAACGCCCCGGTTTTACCAGGAACAGCAGGATCCCGGTTAATCCAAGGAATACTGCAATATTCCGGTCCGTCTAAACATTGCCATGTCGGCGACCTAAGCACCCCGCCACCAAAACTGGTTCAGAAATTTTTAAAAATTACCACACACAGCGCTCTTACTAACTTTACAATAATATTATTAATTAATAAATTATTAATATACCCTTATAAATTAATCAATATACGCTTATTGTGTAAAAAATATAATATACATATGCACTTGAGGTTACTATTAACATGTGGATCTAAACAAAACAATTGATGTAATCAAAATTTGCAGTGCTCGCAAATAACCATAAAATGTTACGCCAATAGGTGAATCTCGGTCATGAGATTAATTACCTATGGGTTGGTGAAATAGATCGAATACAGGGTGTCCTGGTTTTTTTGGTCCCAAATAAACAAAATTTAGATTTTGATGTATTTAAACAAAGACTATTACTGCAAAGCCATTTACATAAATTAGATAAATCATTATTAAGAATTATTTGCATTTCATTTAGATCCCTCCCGATAAAAACACTTTGGAAAAAAGTTTTCAAATTTTCACATCCGCTTAAAGTACCTCACTGCATTTTTTAAAATAAATTTTATTTTTTAAATCCTCGTTTAGTTTTGAGCAAATTTGGGTTCTTGAGTTTTCTTTATTTGTATATCTCATTTGGTATAATTATTTTTCCATATACGTTTCCTGTTTTTTTTTTAAGATTTCCTTATGTATGATATTCTATTATTATACCATGAGATATATAGTTGTTTGAAAAGTATATCGTATCCTACACAGTGGTATATATGTGATATCGGGATCATTTTGTCGCATATTTGAGGTGTAGTGATCGAGTGTAAAGACTTACATTGCATTTTTTTCTCAGACAATTATTTTCTGGAAAAAAACCGTTTTTCATTAACCCTACCCTTACCCCCCCACCCACCCCACACAACTTACCAGTAAGAAATTGGTTTCAAAAATCATTGTTTTACAAAATAATACGCATGAATAACAGCTGGTTTCGTCATTAATATATAATCTAATAACGCAGTTTGCTTATTTAAATTTGATATAATTGAATAATATGTATATGAATAAATATTTAATACAAAAACAGTGCTATTAGATTGGATATTTTGAACGAAAAACGGTGATTTTTCAAAAGAATTTTTTAATAGGAAAATGTTTGGGGTGGGTGGAGGGGTAAGGGTTGTGTTGATGAAAAACAATGTTTTTGCGGAAAGTATATATTCAATATTTAATTAATTAACACTGTTTGTTTAAATTTGATATAATTTTATATATAAATATTTTTAATATAAAAACAGCGTTATTAGATTGGATAATATGGACGAAAAACAGTGATTTTCCAGAAGAATTTCATGAAATATTTGAGCTGTAGTAATGTAAGTAAACATGAGTAGGTGCCACAATTTAGATTAAAGGTTTTTCTATATTATAAGAAAAATCAGATCAAAATTTCACCTTCTTATGATAGCTCTCATTATGCTAAACATTTGCAAAAACTACAAATAAAATTACCAATTTAAATATTGTATTAAAAACAAGAATTGTCCTCTTTATTAACAAAACATAGAAGTATCCGCTTATACATTATTTAATTTTCCCATGGATAGAATATATTTTCATTCTGCTATAAGCCTTTTTCGGATTAGACGTTTTTATGATACAGGGCCGGATTATCTAATTAAAATTTTATAATCTCTCGGCGGCTTCGCCTCCGTTGCGGTTTTCCTGCCTTCTAATTCTTGTTGAACTTATGCATTATTCATTTTTAATATCTTTATGGGCCTACTTTCCTGCTTGTATCCTCACATATTTTGCCCTTTAAATTGTTTGCGGGAAAACATAAATTTCCTGACGACATTTTAGGACTAGTTGCTTAATATTCGGTATAAATACTTGTTATAAAGCACATACAACTTACGTAAAATCACTCTCAAAATTAAAATCCTTGGTTTACAATCCTTGGCCAAGTTGGTATATTATTTGGTTTGCATGCAAATGGTCCCAAATTCAAAGCTGTTTAATGATATAAATATTTTTATTTTCTTTTTAACAACGTTAGTGCATATTTAATATTCATGTCTTTAGTATTATTAATTTATATTTTTATTTAAAAATTAAAATGGACTTCGCAGAGGAATAACTTTATCAACTGCCTGGAAATAGTAAAATATCTCTATTGTATCCAGACACTTGAAACAGAGAGAGAGAGAGAACAAAAATATGATTGTCTTGGAATTGGTATAAAAACTGTATCTCTTACAGGCACTTGAAATAGACAGAGATCCAAGCACAACCAAATTTTCCTGGGACAAATTCCAGAGGATCAGAACGTTATTTTGGTAAGCCTTGAACTGCCTGAAATAAAAGAATTACATATTTCCATCCAGAATGAGGTAAATTTTTCTAATAGATGGACTTGTGGATAGCATAACGAACCGCGAGATTGCCAATTGATCACTTTAAAATTGGTAACATTAATTTTCCATGGCGGACTATTAATCATTGGCGTGGTATTGCCAAATGATGAAGCTCGTAATTTGACCTCTGAAAATTAAGTACAAAAGTCTTAAAAACAGCATAATGTACCGCGATTTTGCCAGTTAAGTAGCGAATTATTCACATAGTTGACACTCTTGTAAATTTGGCAGTGCGGACGTTCTATGGCTGACATACTTGTATGGAGCGTAATGAACCATGATTTTGCCACCTGATTAACATTTTGATCTCTTTAAATTTGTCAACCTGATGTTCCTTGAATAATAGGCATGTAGACAACATAATGAACCGTGGTATTACCATAAGTTTTTGAATCTCTTAAAATTTGCCAATGCGGATACTTGTACAGCATAATAAACCGCGCTGCGGCAAAATAATATATTTCGTACCTCTTAAGATAAGCGGATTGACCGTTTTAAATTTCATAACCTAGATGTTCAGGCTTAAGTTTTCCAAATTGGCTTTTCTTCCAAGCAGTTGAAGGTTTATTATGCCCCAATTTCCTGGAATAAGAGAATTACCTTTTTCCATCCTGGATGAGGGACAAATTTCTGGTAGACGGGCTTGTAGATAGCATAACGAACTGTGGAATTGCCAATTGAAAACTTGGGCATGTAGCCAACATAATGAATCGTGGTATTGCCAAATGATTAAGCTCGTAATTTGACTTATTGATATTTAGTACAGTAGTCTTAAAAACAACACGAACGACGATTTTGCCATTTAAATAGCGGATTATTCACGTAGTTGACACTGTTGTAAATTTGCCAATGCGAACGTTCTGTGGCAGACAGAATTATATGGAGCATAATGAACCGTACTGTTGTTAAATAATGAAACTCGTATCATTCTTGACGTTCCGTACCGAATAGGCTTGAAAACAGCATAATGATCCGCGGCTTTGCCGATTTAGTAACATTTTGATCTCCTTAAAATTCGTCAAAGAGAACGTTCTATAACAGACAAACTTGTAAACAGCATAATGAACCGCGTTACTACCAAATGATAAGTTTTGTAGTTTCACCTCTCAAAATACGTCTTGTAAGAAATTTGGCAATGCGAACGTTCTATAGCAGATAAACTTGTGTAGAGCATAATGGACCATACTGTTGCCAAAAAACGAATCGCGTAAACGAACCTCTTAAAATTTGATAATCATGATGTTCCATGCCGAATAGGCTTAAAAACAGCATAATGAACCACGGTTTTGCCAATTGAGTAAGATTTTTATCTTTTTTAATTTGGCGACCTGATGTTCCTTCGAGAATAAGCATGTAGAGAGCATAATGAACCATAGTATTGTCAAAAGTTGTTGAACCGCGATTTTGCCAACTGAGTAGCTTAGCCATTAGCATTCATATTGTTGACATTCCTACAAATTTTTAATTGCAGAGAATTGTAGAGAGCATATCAAACCGTTATAATGGCACTTGTCCAAATTAGGTTTTCTCCCAGGCAGTTGAAGGTTTCTTATGCTCCAACTGCCTGGAATAAAAAAAATATGTTTTTCCATCCTGGATGAGGTACAAATATCTAAAAGACGGGCTTGTAAACAGCATAACGAACCGCGGAATTACTAATTGACCTCCGTAAAACTGACAATCACGGTATTGCCAAATGATAAACCGCTTGAAATTTGGTAATCTTAATGTTCAAAGCTGAGTTGTCTTAAAAAACAGCATATCGAACCACGATTTTGCCACGTAAGTAGCGGATTATTGCGTAGTTGATACTTTAAGAAATTTGCCAATGCAGAATAGGCTTAAAAACAGCATAATGAACTGCGGTTTTGCCAATTGAGTAACATTTGGATCTCTTTAAATTTGGCAACCTGACGCTCCTTCGAGAATAGGCATGTAGAGAGCATAATGAACCAGAGTATTGTCAAAAGTTGTCGAATCTCTTAAAATTTGCCTTAGCAGATGTTCTATAGCAGACAAACTTGTAGACAGCTTAATGAACCGCGCTGTTGTCAAATAATGAATCTCGTAATGTGACCTCTTTTCCGCGATTTTGCCAAGCATTTTTGAGTGGCTTCCATTACCATTGTTAAAAATTTGGCAACTTTTCATTGCAGAGAATTGTAGACAGCATATCAAACCGAAATAATGGCACCAAATTAAGTTTTCTCCCAGGCAGTTGAAGGTTTCCTATGCTCCAACTGCCTGGAATAAAGAAATTACGTTTTTCCATCCTGGATGGGGTACAAATATCTAATAGACGGGCTTTTTAGACAGCATAACGAACCGCAGAATTACCAATTGACCTCTTTAAATTTCGTACATACACGACAGTGAACATAGTGAACCACGCTGCTGCCAAATTATGCATTTTGTAGTTGACCTCTTAAAAAATTTGTTAATCTTTACGTTCTATGGAGAGTTTTGTGAAATGTTGTCGAAATTTGGCAATGCAGACAGCCCTGTTGCCAAATAATGTATCAAGTAGTTTTTTTTATTGCAGAGGATTGTATACAGCATATTGAACCGCCAATTGATTAGCGGTTTAACTACTTTTGGTAACCTTAATTATCCATGGCGGACGTAAAGACAGCATAATCAACCAAGAAACTGCTAAAAGTTGTTGAATCTCTTGAAATTTGGCAATATTACGTTTTTTATTAACCTTAAATAATTTCATAATGAACCGCGCTACTGCCAAATAATACATTACGTAGTTTGACCTTTTAAAGTTTGGGAATTTTGATGTTCCTTGGCTAGTAGGCTTAAAAACAGCATAAAGAACCACTTTAAATTTCATAACCTAGATGTTTCAGCTTAAGTTTTCCAAATTAGGTTTTCTCCCGGCAGTTGAAGGTTTCTTATGCTTCAACTGCCTGGAATAAGAAAATTATGTTTTTTTGATCTTGGATGAGGTACAAATATCTGATGACAGCATAACGAACCGCAATAATGCCAATTGATTAGCGGTTGGACCACGTTAGATTTGGTAACTTTAATGATCCATAGCGGACAGGCGTATAGACAGCATAATCAACCAAAAAACTGCTAAATGTTGATGAATCTCTTGAAATTTGGTAATACTGACGTTCTTTAACAGACATCCTTATAGACAGCATAATGAACAGCATTAATGCATTACGTAGTTTGACCTTAAATTTGGCAATTTGCTAGTGGGCTTAAAAAGAGCATCATGAACCGCGGTTTCGCCACTTAAGTCGCGAATTATCCACATAGTTGACACTCAATTTTGAAGCCTTTCATATGACCCAACTGCCTGGAATAAGAAAATTATATTTTTCCAGTCTGGATTAAAAAACAATAATCATAACCACATACAGACTCCTGCAATAAAAAGTGCATTAATTTGTCCATAATCTAGTCGTGTCGTAATAAATAAGGACCATTGCGAAGAGAATTACTACGTTGGTAAATTGGCCCAGGCAAGAAATATGACCTAGAAATATTGCAACCGTAAATAAAACACCATTTATCTTTATTCAGTTCGGAGAATTTAGTTGTCGAGATGGTTTATTGTTTTTGCAATGTTACCAGGAAACTAGGAAATTCGATGGAATAACAAAAAACAATTTATGCGGAATATTTTATTGTTTTTGCATGAATAAGTAAGAAACTACTTTCGTATTTATTTGTTTCGCATTGATCTTCACTGGTAAAACCTAATATATCTCAACCCCATTCATAATTTCTCCCTAAACTAATAAACAAAAAACATAATTTTTAACAAACAAATAAAAAATGAACAACAACGTCAAAACTAAATTACAACAGACATATAGACGAGTCGTATAATATACGCACCCCCCCAATCAAAATTTTATGAAAATAATTACTATCGATTTAAACCGGCGATATTCCAATAAAATTTAAAATTTAAAATGATTGATTGTTTGTAGCGTATTTCATTAGCGGCCAAATGGCCGAAACCGTGTTAAATAATTACACCGATATTGACGTTGTTCGTATGTGATAAAAAAAGGGTGATTTACCGACGTACGTGTCATTTTAAATTTATTTATAACGGCCCATTCTAATTTGATCCCATATATAAAATTGAAAACGTCGAGTAAAAATTAAATGTATTTATTTGTTAGTACGGTCCTGACATACTTTAGAAAAAAAGTATATGTTACAAGTATAAGAATTATCTGCACATAAGAAGAATTTTAAATCAAAATTTTTCTATGTAATCTCTGCACGCCTATGCTTCATAAAAGAAATGCCGCTTAGTACAGTCTTAGTGAAGACCTTGGCAACTCTGTACACACAGGACCGTAGTAGCATTTTCATTCACTTATAAAGAAAATAATAAACAAACCTCTAAAAGTAATACTTTATCCAGATTCTGGCATTCTCTCTATGCACCTCTAAACTAAAATATATGAGACAAACCCTATGTGTAGTGTTTAGGGAATTTCTCTAGCTTGATTTAGTGGGTTCATTTCTTGGCTAGGTGGTGAATTTTTCACGCCATTACAAATTGCAGACCTTATTAGGTCTTTGCCGCAGTCAGGCCGGTATATATGTAGATCCTAATTGGATCGGCCACACAACCCTAACTGGGATTTATTTCCCTTAACGGTTTACTTTATTTCCGTGCCGTATATATCGTATTTTTGGCTCCGTTTGACTGTGGAAACTTAATTTTTAAATATTAAATACTACAACTCGGACTATTCTCATAAAAATCCACATTAAAAATACTTCTGAAATTCAGGTATATTTGAACGCAATCGATAGCACCATAAACTTAAGAATTCGCCTGTAATGGAGGTGCAACACGACTTATATGTTAAACCAGAATTTGATGTTTATCTCAAACAGTTGCACTTACCTCAGCCATTTTTCTTTGCTATGTAAATCAGGCAATTAAGTTTCTATTCCTATTCGACGGGTTTATATTGTAAATTACCAATCCGTTAGTCTCCCGAAATAAATTACTTGAACGCACGTATGTTGCCGATTTAATCGGACCTTAACACTCGTAATATGAGCGCGGCTTAACGCCTGAATGTCGTACTTGCTAGTGGAGATGCCCCTTAATGGCTAAAATATTAATTGTCATTGCTGTTCCTCATAGATCTTAAGGCGCGTTTATGTTGGCTTAGAAAAGGATATGTACACCTATGTACACCCGACGTTGCCAGACAGTACTAACTAAAGCCAAAATTTTTATTTATAAAATCAAACGATATTAAACAATGTTGCCAGAGGTCACAAATCAAAGCTATTTTTGTCAATTAAATAATAAACATTTTTTGTTGTAAGGTTTGTCCTTCCCTTATTCCCTTGACTAAAGATATCATAGAAATGAGGGCGTTCGTATAAACGGGCCTTAACGCTTAAAAGCTCACTATCATTCTTGTCACTTGTCATACTCAATAACATAAGTAGTTTTTAAAAGTTAAGGCGGGTTTACGTTGGCTTACGCCTATTTCTAAAGACGTCAAAAATAATATTAAGTTTTTTTAAATAAATATAAACAAAATTTTACAATGGTGCCAAAGGTTCTAAATAATTAAAGGTATCCTTGTAAATATATAATAAATAATTATTAATTAAAGTTTTGTCTATGTAAAACTTAGAAAATAATTTAATATCATGAACGCCACTTAACGCTTAAATGTCAACTGCCAGCAAAGTTGCGCCTTAACGGTCAATTGTCATTGACGTTTTTATATTAAGGCTTATGTACGTCGAGCTGCAAATTATTTACGACCTATAGACCTGACCAGTAAACTAATAAACAATTTATTTTGTTATATTTGCCTTTTATTTATTTTATTTCATATTTTTTTATGTCTGGGTATATCATGTATTATTGATAATCTTGACTAAAGATATTATAAAAATAATACTCATATGAACGCGCCTTAACAGTTAAAACGCAACTGTCATTCTTGTCAATTGTCATGCTCGAAGACATGCGATTTTACGAGTAAAATATTAAGGTCCGTTTATGTTGGTTACGTTTTACGTGAAAAACGTTTTATTTAAATTTGTAGTTAAATCAGCAAAGTAATGTTTAGGCATCTAAATACATGAGCAGCCCCTTCTAAAGGCACTTTATGAATGACTGCTTATGTATACGCGTCGTTGCCACACAGTAATTATAAAATGTAAGATTTTAATTTATAGTATTAAGCGATATTTGCCAATATTACCAAAGGTTCCAATACATCAAAGATATCTTTATAAATAAATTATAAATAATTAGTCTTAAAGTTGCCCTGGAAAATAACCCTTATCCTTTGACTAAAAATAGTTAAAAAATCACAGCACTCATATGAACGTGCCTTAATGGTTAAGTGACAAATGGCATGCTTGGCAGTAGAGTTGCACCTTAACACCTAAAATCTAACTGTCATTCTTGTCACTTGTTATTAAGCATGCCAAGAGTTAAGACGTATTTATTTTGGCTTAGTAATTTAATGTAATTTAATAATGTATTTTTAAAATAATCAGGTTTTAACGGACTTTAACACTCCTATCATAAATACACTTTAACAGTTACATGTCAAATGCCAGTCATGTCAGTAGAAATGGGTCTTAACGTTTACAGAATCAGATGTCATTTTTGTCATTTGGAGATATTAAGGTGTGTCTGTTCTGGCTTAGGTGAGACGCTAATTATTTTATAAACTATTTCTAAAAAAATGATTTAATTTCGATATTTTTACATATTGTCTTATCAAATATTTTTTACGGTAATGTAATTTAATTATCATTTAAGTTAAAATAATTTTACAATACCAGGCCAGGTTAAATTGTGGATTTTTTAAATTTCAGGCACCTTAATTAAAATAATGTATCATCAAGTGCCTGGAATAACTAATTAATTAATATTTAAATATTGTTTAGGTTAAAATTATTATACAATACCAGGCAGTTAAATTGTGGATTTTTCAATATTAGAGCTTTTTCATTAAAATCACGTATCAACTGCCTGGAATAATTAATTAAATAATTTTTAATTATCGTTTCAGTTAAAAGTATTTTACCAGGCAGTTAATTGTAGATTTTTTTAATTTCAGGTAGTTTAATTAAAATCATGTATCGACAGCCTGGAATTTTTAAATATAGTTTTAGTTAAAATTATTTTACCTTACCACGCAAAAAATCTAATTTTTTTTAAATTTCAGGTAACTTAATTAAAATCATGTATTAAGTGCCTGAAATAATAATTTAATTAATATTTACATATTGTTTAGGTTAAAATTATTTTACATTGCCAGGCAGTTAAACTGTGGATTGTCCAATATTAGAGCTTTTTCATTAAAATCACGTATCAACTGTCTGAAATAATTAATTAAATAATTTTTAATTAGCAAATTAGTCAATAGTATTTTACAATACCGGGCAGTGAATTATAGATTTTTTAAATTTCAGGGAGTTTAATTAAAATCATGTATCGACAACCTGGAATTTTTAAATATAGTTTTAGTTAAAATTATTTTACCTTACCACGCAAAAAAACTTATTTTTTAAAATTTCAGGCAACTTAATTAAAATCATGTATTTAATGCCTGAAATAATTAATTAATTAATATTTATATACTGTTTAGGTTAAAATTATTTTACAATACCGGGCAGTTAATTGTAGATTTTTCAATATTAAGGCTTTTTCATTAAAATCAGGTATCAACTGTTTGGCATAATTAATAAAATAATTTTTAATTATCGTTTCAGTCAAAAGTATTTTACAATACCGGGCAGTTAATTGTAGATTTTTTAAATTTCAGGCAGTTTAATTAAAATCATGTATCGACAGCCTGGAATTTTTAAATATAGTTTTAGCTAAAATTATTTTACCTTACCACGCAAAAAAACTAATTTTTCTAAATTTCAGGCAACTTAATTAAAATCATGTATGCAGTGCCTGAAATAATTAATTAATTAATTATTATTTAAATGTTGTTTAGGTTAAAATTATTATACAATACCAGGCAGTTAAATTGTGGATTTTTCAATATTAGAGCTTTTTCATTAAAATCACGTATCAACTGCCTGGAATAATTAATTAAATAATTTTTAATTATCGTTTCAGTCAAAAGTATTTTACCATACCGGGCAGTGAATTAGAGATTTTTTAAATTTCAGGCAGTTTAATTAAAATCATGTATCAACTGCTTGGAATAATTAATTTTTAATAATAGTTTCAGTTAAAATTATCTTACACTACCAGGCAAATAAACTGTAAATTTTTTAAATTTCAGGCACTTTAATTAAAATTATTTATCAACTGCCTAAAATAAATAATTAATTTACGACCACTTACGTTATACTACTTAAGTTGTCAGACATTAATAATAAAATTTAACATTTTTGTTTATAAATGTAAGCAATAGTTGCCATATGTCCTAAAATATTAATAGATATTTTTGTAAGTAATTAAAAAATATATATTTTCAAGGTTTGTCTATCTAAATTCTAAAAAATAGCCTTATTCCCTCGTCTAAAAATCACAGCACTCATATAAACGCACCTTAACGTTTAAACGTCATCTGTCAATCTTGCCAGTAGAGATGAGCTTACAATTTAACTGTCTTCCTTGTCACTTAAATATAATTATTATATATTAGGGCGGGCTTATGTTGGCTTACGTAGAACTAATTTTCAATAACAACTTTCAATATACGCGACGTTGCCAGACAGTAATAATTTTCTAAATACATTTGACAATGTTGCCAAACGTTCTAAATAGTACCAAATCAGGCAGTTGCGTTTATATGATGCATGTTTCCAATTCATGGTGTTAATATTGTAACTTTCCAAATAAGATTGCCTTGAGTGTTTTTGAAACCAAAAAGTTTAAATGGAACCTAACCTATCAAGTGTCTTATAAGTCATTACTATAACGCTTAAAAAATCAACTGTCAAACTTATCATTTAAAAATATTAAGGCTCGTTTTTAATGGTTTACGGCTAATAATTTAATCGGGTTATTGTCAAAAACGAGTTTTGATCTCCTTGATTTAAAACAATTAAATCCGAACAAGGCATTTTTTCATGCTGCATATTTATTAAAATAATGCTGAAGCTTAACGAATCCCTTAACACCGTTACGAGTTTTATACAACTAACAAGCATTAGCACCGTAAATGTTTTATCTGCATAAAAGGGAGGGTCGGAGCGAGTATGGGGCAGAGAAATTTTTCATTTTGGCGCAAACTTTCCCTCGGAAGAATGGAATAGCTTTGAAATTAGGTTATGGCACCGCTATTAAAAGTTTTTTTTTATTACTTACGTTAACATTTTATTAATACCGGGGACCTAATAACTGCATAGACGTAAAAGGAGCGCATCTTCGAGCTACCTGTATACTCCTGGAATATCCAAAGATTTACAATAGCATTTCCATGTTTACCTACGCATAAGAAAATGTCAATAAAATGTTTTTTTTTTAGGTTGACATGCAGCCAATATCTGCCCAGAAAGCTTTCCAATAAAAGCCGATGCCTAAAAGGCGTCTGATGCGTCAATAGTGCCGTCAAATATGGCAAATGGAGGTTGCATTAACGCAAAACGAAAACCATTTCGCAAACCCCTGACAGATTTTTAGCGTGTTTGTATTCCTTATTTGCCCTTTTTTTGGCAGGGATATTCGTCTCTTTTTTTTTTAATGTTTATTGAATATTTGATTTGTATTAATGAATTTTTAATAAAAAATCACACCTTTATTTAATCCAATGGAATCCGAGGGAGATTTAAAAAAAAAATTACAAAATTGAACTCGCTAAGTTGTAATTTTATTACGAATATTTTTATTTCTTCTTGTATTTTAAATTATTTGCTTGATATTGATGATTTTATACTGAAAAGAGTATTCTATGATTTATCCATAATGTTGCCTTTATGGCATTTACTGCTTGGCATTGTAAAATAAATTGACCTTAACTAAACGTTAATTATAAACTAATTAATTAAATATTCCAGGCAGTTGATACATCATTTTAATTAAACTGTCTAAAAATTGCAAAGTGTTGTAAAATAATTTTAACTTAAACGTCAATTATAAATTAAATAAATTAATATTCTAGGTAGTTGACATACGATTTTAATTAAAGTGCCTGAAATTTTATAAATCCTCAGTTTGTCTGCCTATTGTTCTAAAAAACTTTAATTTAAACGTTAACTAAAACATAATTAATTCAGATAGTTGATACATGATTTTAATTAAAGTGACTGAGATTTGAAAAATCTACAGTTGAACTGTCTGGTATTGTAAAATAATTGTATTTTAAACGTTAACTATAAATTAATTAATTGAATATTTCAGGCAGTTGATGCATGTTTTTAATCAAACTGCCTGAAATTTAAAGAATGTATTCGCCTGGTACTCTAAACTAATTTAACCTTAAACGTTCATCATAAATTAATTAAATTAATATTTCAGACAGTTGATACATCATTTTAATTACACTGCCTGAAATTAAAAAAAAATTACAGTTTCTTTGCCTGGTAATGTAAAATAATTTTAACTGAAACTATAATTAAAAATTAATTATTCCAGGCAGTTAATACATGGTTTTAATTAAACTGCCTGAAATTAAAAAAAAAATTCAAGTCTTGTAAAATAACTTTAACTTAACCGTCAATTACAAATTAATTAATTAAATATTCTAGGCAGTTGACATACGATTTTAATTAAAGTGCCTAAAATTTTATAAATCCCCAGTTTGTCTGCCTATTGTTTTAAAAAAATTCAATTTAAACGTTAACTAAAACTTAATTAATTCAGATAGTTGATATATGATTTTAATTAAAGTGACTGAGATTTAAAAAATCCACAGTTTAACTGTCTGCTATTGTAAAATCATTTTATTTTAAACGTTAACTTTAAATTAATTAATTGAATATTCCAGGCAGTTGATGCATGATTTTAATGTAATTGCCTGGAATTTAAAGAATGTATTTTACTCTAAACTAATTTAACCTTAAACGTTTATCATAAATTAATTAAATTAATATATCAGGCAGTTGATGCATGATTTGAATTACACTACCTGAAATTTTAAAAATTTACGGTTTATTTGTCTGGTAATGTAAGATAATTTTAACTTAAACTATAACTAAAAATTAATTAATCCAGGTAGTTAATACGTGGTTTTAATTAAACTGCCTGAAATTAAAAAAAAATATTTAAGTCTTGTAAAATACCTTAACTTATTAATTACTTAAATATTCTAGGCAGTTGACATACGATTTTAATTAAAGTGCCTGAAATTTTATAAATCCCCAGTCTGTCTGCCTATTGTTCTAAAAAACTTTAATTTAAACGTTAACGAAAACTTAATTAATTCAAATAGTTGATATATGATTTTAATTAAAGTGACTGAGATTTAAAAAATCCACAGTTTAACTGTCTGCTATTGTAAAATCATTTTATTTTAAACGTTAACTTTAAATTAATTAATTGAATATTCCAGGCAGTTGATGCATGATTTTAATGTAATTGCCTGGAATTAAAAGAATGTATTTGCCTGGTACTCTAAACTGATTTAACCTTAAACGTTTATCATAAATTAATTAAATTAATATTTCAGACAGTTGATACATCATTTTAATTACACTGCCTGAAATTAAAAAAAAATTACAGTTTCTTTGCCTGGTAATGTAAGATAATTTTAACTGAAACTATAATTAAAAATTAATTATTCCAGGCAGTTAATACATGGTTTTAATTAAACTGCCCGAAATTTAAAAAAAAAATCAAATCTTGTAAAATAGCTTTAACTTAAACGTCAATTACAAATTAATTAATTAAATATTCTAGGCAGTTGACACATGATTTTAATTAAAGTGCCTGAAATTTTATAAATCCCCAGTTTGTCTGCCTATTGTTGTAAAAAAATTTAATTTGATCTTTAACTAAAAATTAATTCATTCAGACAGTTGATGCATGATTTTAATCAAACTGCCTGAAATTTAAAGAATACATTTGCCTGATACTCTAAACTGATTTAACCTTAAACGTTTATCATAGATTAATTAAATTAATATTTCAGACAGTTAATACATGATTTTAATTGAAGTGTCTGCAATTTGAAAAATTTACTGCCTGGTACTGTAAACTAATTTTAACTTAATCGGTAATTATGAATTAAGTAAATTAATATTCAAGGCAGTTTATATATAATTATAAATAAAGTGCCTGAAATTAAAAAAAAAACACATTTTAATTGCCATAGGTAAAATTATTTTAAGTTAAACGTCAATTATAATTTAATTAATTAAATATTTTAGGCCTGAAATTTACAGAATATATAACATTTTTATTTTATTTAACATTTAGCTTTAATATTATCTATAAATTCATTAATTAAATATTCCAGGCAGTTGATGCATGATTTTAATTAAACTATCTGGAATTTAAAGAATACACAGTTTTACTACCTGATACTGTAAACTATTTTACTCTTAAACGTTTACCTTAAACTAATTGATTAAATATTTCAGGTTGTTGATACACGATTTTAATTAAATTGCATATATCATTTTAAACAAATTTAAAAAAGTTCATAGTTTAAAATGCCTGGAATTTAAGGAATACACAGTCTTACTACCTGGTACTGTAAACTATTTTAATCTTAAACATTTATCTTAAATGAATTAAATGAATATTTCAGACAGATGATACATAATTAACTGTATGGTACTGTAAAATAATTTTAACCTAAACATCATCTATAAATTAATTAATTAAATATTCCAGGCAGTTGATGCATGATTTTAATTAAATTATTTGGAATTTAAAGAATACAGTTTTACTACCTGGTATTGTAAAATATTTTAATCTTAAACGTGTACCTTGACTTAATTAAATAAATATTTTAGAAAAATAAGAGATGATTTTAATTAAAGTGTCTGCTTACTTAATTTAATGCTTAATACTGTAAACTATTTTAATCTTAAACGTTTACCTTAAACTAATTAATTAAATATTTCAGGTTGTTGATACACGATTTTAAAACAAATTGCATACATGATTTTAAAGAAATTTAAAAAGTTCATAGTTTAGTTGTTTACTAATGAAAGTTTGTTTTAACTTAAACGCTAATCATAAATAAATTAATTAAATATTTCAGGCACATTATGTACTAAGTGCAATAATTACAGTTCTTGAAATTTTTTAACTGCCTTGAATTACAAAATAATTTTAATTAAAATGGTAATAAAAAATCAATTAATGAGTTATTTCAAGCAGTTGATATATGGTTTTAATAAACGTGTCTGAAATTTGTAAATTATGCAGTTTAACTGCCTGATACTGTAAACTAATTGTATTTTAAACGTTAACTATAAATTAATTAATTGATTATTTCAGGAGGTTGATACGTGATTTTAAGTGTCTGCAATTTTAAAGATTTACTGCTTGGTACTGTTAACATCTTTGAAGTTAATCGATAATTATGAATTAGGTAATTAAATATTCAAGGCAGTTTAATTAATTAAAGTACCTGAAATTTAAAAGAAAAACATTTTAATTGCCAGAGGAAAAATTATTTTAAGTCAAACGTTAATTATAATTTAATTAATTATATATTCCAGGCAGTTGATCTATGATTTTAATAAAACTGCCTGGAATTTAAAAAACACATAGTTTAACTTTCTGGTACTGTGTTATAACCTCAAACGTTTACCTTAAATTAATTAAATAAATATTTCAGGCAGTTGATACAAGATATTAATTAATGTATTTAGAAAATACAGATAGTTGATAATATTATAATTTTAATTAAAATGGCTGAGATTTGAAAAATCCACAGTTTAATTGTCCGGTACTGTAAACTAATTTTAACCTAAACATTATCTATAAATTAATTAATTAAATATAGAAATTTAAAGAATACACAGTTTTACGATCTGGTATCGTAAACTATTTTAATCTTAAACGTTTACCTTCAATTAATTAAATGAATATTTCCGACAAATGATACATAATTTTAATTAAAGTGTCTGCAATTTGAAAAATATACAGTCTCGATACTGGTAATTTTAATTAAGGTGCTTGAAATTTAAAAAACACTCACAATTTAACGGCTTGATAATGCAACTAATTATAACTTAAACGTTAACTATAAATAAATTAATTAAATATTCCAGGCACTTGGTATATGATAATAATTACAGTTGTTGAAATTTTTTAACTGCCTCGAATTACAAAATAATTTTAATTAAAACGGTAACAAAAAATTAATTAATTAGTTATTTTAAGCAGTTGATATATGGTTTTAATTAAAGTGCCTGAAATTTGTAAAATATGCAGTTTAACTGCCTGATAGATAAACTGTAAACTAATTCGTTAACTATAAATTAAATATTTAAATATTAAAAAGAGTTAATACGTGATTTTAATTAAAGTGATTGAAATGTGAATAATTCACAATTGAACTGCTTAATATTGTAAACTAATTTAAAATTAAACGTTAAATGAAAGTTAATCAATTAATTATTCCGGGCAGTTAAAACGATATTATTAATTAAAATGTCTGAAATTTGAAAAATGTCTGAAGTTTTAGTTTAAACGTTAACCATAAATAAATTAACTAATATTGCAGGCACTTGATACATGATATTAATTAAAGTTTCTGGAATCTTAAAAATCTTAATTTAACTGCCTGGAATTACAAAATCATTTTTAACTTAAACGATAGCCAAAAATTATTACAATTGATTACCTGAAATTTCAAAACAATCACAGTTTAACTGTCTTCTATTGTAAAATAATTTTAATTTAAACGTTAAATATAAATAAATTAATTAATTAATTATTATATCCTACTTATTAAAGGATCTATTAAAGAATGTAATGAAGTCTTTACTGGTTTTATCGAAGGTGTGGCTATAGTTTGCAGATGATACAACCATACTGTTGCATTATCAATCCAAAAACTTAATCAGATCAGAGAGTAGTAAGGTTCCAACCAACTGGTTTTGACTGTTAATTTATGATTTCTTAGTGTTATTCAATAATCAAACATGTGTATCACACCCATTTAAGTTATCCATAATAATATTTTTATTTTATTGTTTTACCTGCAGATGGTTCGAGGAAATGCCTAGACTACATTGAAAAATCACTACAAAATTCTGGAAAATGGTTTCAAGTATCTGGAAGAATTAAGTTATTATTACAAATGCCTGATCTAAATGGCTTTATATAACTGGAATTAAATATCTGGAAGATTTTCCTATTTTTACTTTTTATTTTCATCTAGAAATAATTCAATATAACCGACTTACTTCAAATGCATTGGATAAATTTTCACTTTTTGCTGGAGAAAGTATTCTGTGATCTATCCGAGGCATTTGATAATGTTTAAATCTTGCAAGACGGATACTAATTTTTTTGTCTGTTACATTTAAATTATACATCACCCACACCTCGTCTAAATCTAATTACGTTAAAATCGTACACAAGAAACATATTCTCTCAGCACGCCGAAATTAAACTTTAGACCTACACGTATAGTAACGTAACTTAATGGGAAATTAGAAACTTTCGCGAAAAGGAAACTCGCGATTACGAAGAGCAACAATCAGCAACAGCAAGTTATAAGGAGTTTATGCCTCTTGTTTATGGTGTATTACCCGAAACGTTGCATAAACTTTGCTCAGCTGGAGGAGCACGCACCGATGCAGCAGCGAGAACTTAATTTTCGAAAATTATAATTTTACCCATTTTGACAAGGGTTTGATTATAGTGTAGTTGTATGTTTTTAAAAAAAATATAGAAAAATAAATAACTTATCAAATAAACATTCAATCACTTGTCCAAATATGTTAAATATAATCATATATATTGAAAAATATTAGGCATAACTTAAATGTCCATGATTCACCATTTTATATTTATTTTAATATTAAAGGTATAAACCATGGTAAAGATTTTAAATGTTTAAATTGTTGTAGAAAATATTTTTTTACTGACAATGAAAATGCTGTTTCAGGTATTAGCACTTACTGTTTAATTTTTTTGGGTCTTAAGATCCTGGCATTTTTTCCATATTTAATTAATAAAATATTCTTTTACCGGATATCTCCTGAAAGAAAAATTGTCTCATAAAACTTTAATTAGAAATAACTTCACCAGCAATTTCAATTAAAACTTTAACCCCATCAACGTTTTTTACTTTACGAGCTTATCGTCAGGGCACATACTTCATCAAAGGCGTTATTGCTCCAAAGCCTCCTGCAGGTTTTTTGACAAAACTTATATAGAAGCAAGTAAAAAAAAAAAAAAACAGAAAACCGGAACTTAGTAAAATTAAATTTTTATGAGCCGCTGCGACAGAACGCTACTCATTAAAAATTTATGTAGCGACCCCCTTACATGCCTAGTTTATGGACGATCCTATTGCGTTTATTTCATCTCCTGGGAAAACGTTTTTTTTTATGGTAATTCTGTTTTATTTGTACAGTTGATAATGTTGAAATTTAAACACGCAAAATGTATATTATGAAAGAGGAAATCGGTTATTAAAAAATGTGTGAATCACTGCAGAGCTCTTCAATTGAATCTAGGTAAACTTTTTGATGCTAATATGCGTTTGCATATAACTTGACCTTGGACCCTGAGACCCTAATCAATAGTTTTGCATAGAGTATTAATAAAGAACTGGATGCTAGCAAGGATGATATCCCAAAAATTACTAAAAAATACTTTACTGGTTCTTATATATTTTTCTTCTTAATTTAGTCTCCATCTAACGACTCTCTGTTGCAACAAGAGCGAAACATTTAAAACGTAGCCAGAAAAGTTGTTGTTTCCGCCATTTGTCAACGCCCACTACAAATTTATCACTCCGGCATTTCGAGGAAAAATTAGAGCAAACCACAAAGGCTTTACAGCGGCAACAAAGAATTTTCTTTTCAAACTCTATATATACAACGTCAGTTAGTGAAACTGTATCAGCAACAATTTAATCAGAACAAGACGCGTTATGTAATTATAATAGCCGCAGCATTGCATGTTGTATGTTAATTAATATGTTGTCAGGGATTTTTTTATGTGTACTAATAAATCTCTTTATAATATTTATTATATTATTACATTTTTTCCTTCATTGAATATTAATCAGAATAGTTCTATTAGTGTCAGTCCCACTTGTATAAGATAAAATTATTAGGCATAACTTAAATGTCTACGATACACGTTTTTATATTTTTATAAATTAAGACAATAAACGCTAGTTAAAAGGAGGAAAATTACATTTTTATTTAATGCCTTTGCTTTCTAATACTAGAATCAAATCAATCAGATCAAAATCAACAGAAAGTTATTTTAAAATACATTTTAATCGGATGAAATTGCTTTTTTTACGCTTCAAAGTTAAAACATTAAAGTATGAAAGCTTACACTTAGTTCTAATAGCCACACATACTTCTGTCCCCTCTTTTTTAACGGTTATATTACTATTAAAACTTAGCTGCATAACAGTTAGTAGTAATTCTAGCTTTAAAAGCTTTTATGGCCTCATTAAGCTTTGCATAAAGCGAAACATGTGTGACTGTGGTTTTTCCTCAATAAAACACAAATGTCTTATTTAATAATGTTTTTCTTGTTCCTATTAACGAATTTTTCAATATTTTACTTATTTAAATATGTACCTCGCGTTAGATTTTATTACATCAACTTTGATCCGTCATCATTATTATTATTGTTTAATTAAATATAAAATATCAAATTTTACACTAATCATTCTCATTAAAAGCATATTATTAAGCGAACGTATTTTGAGACTGCTATATTTAATTTTAAAGTTTAATGAGCGATTTTTGAATAAAAATTTAAAAAATTATATATTGGGATTTGACGGAAAATAGATATAGACGAGTTTGGCACTGGTACACACTAAAAATAGAAATAAATTGATTGATTGAATTAATTGATAAATAATTAATAAATTGATTATGGATAAATAGAAGGTAATAAAGCAAGTTATAAAAATCCAATATGGAGTCGATGATGGTGGTTTTATTAAGCCGAAGCGTTGTAAATGAAGTTGTAGAACCAAATCAAAGTTTTGTATCTTTTAGGAATTTAGAATGTTCTTTCTGGATTTTGATCTAATTCTTTTAAATTTTGGGAACGTTTTAATTTAATTGCAAATATTATTGTATTTTTTTGTGTTTTTAATAAATCTTAACAATTTAATATTTTTTTTTTGGAATTTTGGATTTTTTTTTTTTGGGTTTATGTCAATAATTTGACGTTATTTTTTATATTCTCTAAGAATTTCAAGTAATTTTAAAACTTGTTTAAAAATTTATTATTTTTTCCAAGAATTTTAAAAACCTCTCTATTTTGAATTTTTTTTGGGTTTTTTTGTGAATTTCAAATATTTGTTTAAAATTTTAATTTCAAATAATTTTCATACATTTTTCCAAGAATATGACGTAATTTTTAGTACCTAATAAGAATTTCAACTAATTTCCATAAATTCCTTCCAAAAATCTGACGTAATTTATGTTTTTTAGATTATTAAAAATATAATTTTTTTTACAAGAATTTTTAAATTTTTCATAAATTCCTTCCAGGAATCTGACGTAATTTATTTATTTTTTTTTATTTTTAAAAAATATAATTTTTTTTCAAGAATTTTTGAATTTTTTATGGAATTTTAATGAAATTTTCGTCCTAGAATTTGACGTAATTGCTTGTGCTTGTTAGGAATTTCAATTAATTTTTTTAAGTTTAATTTTCAGTATCTTTAAGGAATTCCAACTAATTTTCCATAAATTCCTCCCAGGAATCTGACGTAATTTATGTTTTTCGGGTTTTTAAAAAATATAATTTTTTTTACAAGAATTTTTAAATTTTTCATAATTTTCTTCCAGGAATTTGACGTAATTTGAACGTGTAAACTGCCAGGACTGGAGTAGGATAATTTTAATTTTCAAAACTCTGATGTGTTTTTGTGTGTATAATGGCAAGTAATAGTACAAATGTGTTTGATGGAGATCCTGATAGTTGTTTTAAATGTAAAGCCGTGTTTGACGATTTTAAAGCAATAATTCAGTGCACAGCATGCAAACAGTATCTTCATGGAAATGTAGATATGCGAGGCTTCCACATGAGGAAGTCAACCTGGAAGTGCGATGGGTGCGAGGGTTCAATAGTTGATGTACCGAAAACCAGAAAGCGTAGCAGTGTCGATGATTTCATTGACAAGGACTGTGTTATTGAAATCAGTAACACCTTACAGTTTCTGGTGGCGAAGACGAAGGAACTGGCAGATAAGGTCGATATGTTGCTAGACGAAAATCGAAGTTTAAAAGAAGAGGTCGCTAGCCTTAAGGGGATCAAAGTTAGGCGGGGGTGAAGGTGGCATCTCCAAACAGATTCATTGTGATGCCTTTCATGTTGCTGGAAATAGGCTGTTGGACGTCGTAAACACCTCATTTCAAATGGCGTCTTCCCGGAGTCCTGGAAGACAAGAAATCTTGCTTTTTACATCACTACCTAAAACATAAAAAATTACTCATATATGGCCAAAACGCATAAACTCATTCCACTTTGACTTGTATTCCGTTTCAAAATTGAATTTTAATCTAAATATTTTATGGGACATTTCATTAATAAATTAAATTATATAAAACACAAATGACCTAGTAGTAAAAAACTAAAAATAACACCCGGATCGAACAAACAGGAACAAGTCAAATAGGGTCCAGCATAACCCGAAAGCATTAAACGTCACAGCTTAGGGTAGACTTTGAAGTAGATAATGTCTCCAGTTTAGTGGTTATTAATAAAATGGACTTTCCGAGGGATGGCCGAAGGGCCTCCATAGAATCTTCGAGTAAATGTAATCCGGCTAAAATGTTTGCCCCGTCCATTACGGACTGTTTAATGGAATTATGCAAATATGGCGACTAAGTAAAGTTGGATGCTACATTTGTTTTATTAAATTTGGGATTCCTATTGCCCGGCTTATATTAGATGGGTGAGGTTTATTAAGCTCCCTTTCATGTAGTAGCCCTTTTGTTATGTATAGTCCCTTATGGCTATACAGTATTGGTATGTTTGATATTCAAATAAGTGTTGGACCTCAAGCTTTATATCGTTCATTTTTACTAAAAGTAATAAATTAGTATTTAGTACCCCTTTTTATTACACTTTATTTATTTTATTAATGATGTCACTCTCTAATAATTCGATAAATATAAAAATCCTTACCGGACTAATATTCCACGTTCAACGTGTATTTATGCTGTACAGGTCCGGATTTAAGATCATTAATGTCAATTTTTATTAAGTCTTTTGTTTTATATTTGGAATTTTGTTAAAACAAGAATATTTTTTTTTTTTTTTATATGGATTTAGAATTAATGTCATGTACCCTGATTTCTTTAAAGCATTCGATAAGGTAATTATTGGGTTAAATGGAAATTTATAATTTTTTTTAGAGATTTTTTAGAGTAGTATTTTAAGGATATACTCTAGTTTAAGTTTATTTTCTTTGATGTGACCGGCATAGTCCAGTCGTTTAAGGATTTTAATGCGCTTATATTTAACATGTAACAATATTTAAATAATGACCAATATTTTATATAGAATATAACCCAATTAATTTGGAGGATCAAAAGTTACAATATTTTTTAAAATTTTTTTTACAATAATTCGATAAAATATTATAATATGCTATAGTACAGATCTGGAATTGAACAACACCTTCACCATTTTAATTCCTAATAAAGTTCATACAGTCCAAGCTCATATGCCATAAATGAAGAAAAAGAAAAGACCGCATTTAAGTTTAGGTAGGTAAATAGGTAGTATAGTCCAGGCTCTTTACCTCAAATTCCTCTATAAAAAATAATTATTAATACAGCATTGTCTATGCTATGTTTTTAAGTTCGTAACTTTTCCGAGACCTCCACCATTTTCAATCCTAATAAAGTTCATTTAGTCCAAGCTCGTATGCCCTAAATAAGGAAAAATTAAAGACCAATTTCTAGTATAGTGTAAGTAGGTAAGGAGGTAGTGTAGTCCAAGCTCATTGCCCCAAACTACTAAACAAAAAACGTACATGAGTGCAACATTGCATATTTAATATTTCTAAATTCGTAACTTTTCCGACACCTCCACCATTTTTAATTCTAATATAAATGATTTAGTCCAAGCTCGTATGGCTTAAATTAGGAAAAATTAAAGGCCAAAATCCAGTATAGTATAGGTAGGTAGGAAAAAATAGGTAGTATAGTCCAGGCTCTCTGCCTCAAATTCCTTAATAAAAAAATTTCAAGAATGCAGCATTACATCTCTTATATTTTTTAAATTGCTAACGTTCCCGGTACCTACATCATTTTTAATCCCCAATAAAATTGATTTAGTCCAAGCTCATATGCCTTATATTTGCTAAAATTAAAGAACAAATTCCAGTATAGGTAGATCGGTAAGTAGTATAGTCCAGGCTCTTTGCCTCAATTCCCGTAGTAAAAAAACATACATGAATACAGCATTGCATCTTTCATATTTTTGACTTCGTAATTTTCCCGGCACCTCCACCATTTTCAATACTAATAAAGTTCATTTAGTCCAAGCGCATATGCCTTATATTTGCAAAAATGAATTAACAAATTCCAGTATAGGTAGATGGGTAATTAGTATAGTCCAGGCTCTTTGCCTCAATTCCCGTAGTAAAAAAACATACATGAATACAGCATTGTATCTTTTATATTTTTGAGTTCATAACTTTCCCGACACTTCCACCATTTTCAATCCTAATAAAGTTCATTTAGTCCAAGCGCATATGCCTTATATTTGCAAAAATTAATTAACAAATTCCAGTATAGGTAGATGGGTAATTAGTATAGTCCAGGCTCTTTGCCTCAATTCCCGTAGTTAAAAACATACATGAATACAGCATTGCATCTTTTATATTTTCGACTTCGTAACTTTCCCGACACTTCCACCATTTTCAATCCTAATAAAGTTCATTTAATCCGAGCTCGTATGCCCTAAATAAGGAAACATTAAAGACCAAATTCCAGTATAGTATAAATAGGTAACGAGGTAGTGTAGTCCAAGCTCATTGCCTCAAACTACTAAATAAAAAACGTACAGGAATGCAACATTGCATATTTAATATTTCTAAATTCGTAATTTTTCCGACACCTCCACCATTTTTAATTCTAATATAAATGATTTAGTCCAAGCTCGTATGGCTTAAATTAGGAAAAATTAAAGGCCAAAATCCAGTATAGTATAGGTAGGTAGGAAAAAATAGGTAGTATAGTCCAGGCTCTCTGCCTGAAATTCCTTAATAAAAAAATTTCAAGAATGCAGCATTACATCTCTTATATTTTTTAAATTGCTAACGTTCCCGGCACCTCCACCATTTTTAATCCCTAATAAAATTGATTTAGTCCAAGCTCATATGCCTTATATTTGCAAAAATTAAAGAACAAATTCCAGTATAGGTAGATCGGTAAGTTGTATAGTCCAGGCTCTTTGCCTCAATTCACGTAATAAAAAAACATACATGAATACAGCATTGCATCTTTTATCTTTTTGACTTCGTAAATTTCCCGACACTTCCACCATTTTCAATCGTAATAAAGTTCATTTAGTCCAAGCGCATATGCCTTATATTTGCAAAAATGAATTAACAAATTCCAGTATAGGTAGATGGGTAATTAGTATAGTCCAGTCTCTTTGCCTCAATTCCCGTAGTTAAAAAACATACATGAATACAGCATTACATGTTTTATATTTTTGACTTCGTAAATTTCCCGACACTTCCACCATTTTCAATCGTAATAAAGTTCATTTAGTCCAAGCGCATATGCCTTATATTTGCAAAAATTAATTAACAAATTCCAGTATAGGTAGATGGGTAATTAGTATAGTCCAGGCTCTTTGCCTCAATTCCCGTAGTTAAAAAACATACATGAATACAGCATTGCATCTTTTATATTTTCGACTTCGTAACTTTCCCGACACTTCCACCATTTTTAATCCTAATAATGTTCATTTAGTCCGAGCTCGTATGCCTTATATTTGCAAAAATTAATTAACAAATTCCAGTATAGGTAGATGGGTAATTAGTATAGTCCAGGCTCTTTGCCTCAATTCCCGTAGTTAAAAAACATACATGAATACAGCATTGCATCTTTTATATTTTCGACTTCGTAACTTTCCCGACACTTCCACCATTTTTAATCCTAATAATGTTCATTTAGTCCGAGCTCGTATGCCTTATATTTGCAAAAATTAATTAACAAATTCCAGTATAGGTAGATGGGTAATTAGTATAGTCCAGGCTCTTTGCCTCAATTCCCGTAGTTAAAAAACATACATGAATACAGCATTGCATCTTTTATATTTTCGACTTCGTAACTTTCCCGACACTTTCACCATTTTCAATCCTAATAAAGTTCATTTAGTCCGAGCTCGTATGCCCTAAATAAGGAAACATTAAAGACCAAATTCCAGTATAGTATAAATAGGTAACGAGGTAGTGTAGTCCAAGCTCATTGCCTCAAACTACTAAATAAAAAACGTACATGATTGGAACATCGCATATTTAATGTTTCTAAATTCGTAACTTTTCCGACACCTCCACCATTTTTAATTCTAATAAAAATGGTTTAGTCCAAGCTCGTATGCCTTAAAATAAAAAAAATAAAAGTTCAAATTCCGGTATAGTCTAGGTAAGTAAGTAGGTATTAATTTTATTTTTTTTAAATTAAGATTTTCATTTTAAAAACGAAAAATGAAATAAATATATTGAAAAAAACAGAATTTTTTACTCTTATTATTTCCTTGCTTTGTGTATAAATTATTAATAAAAAACAATCAAAATTAAGGTAATTCTAACCAATTGTTCATCAGTGGTGAATTGAAAATTTATGGTAAGCATAAGCAATTGATTTTATTGGAAAATCTTAAAAAAAAATATATTTTTTTAAACTTTATTTACTATAGAACAAGAAATAATAGAACAATTACTTTAAGTGTTTAAAATACCTAAAAAATAACTGTAAAAACCTGGAAATTAAAGAACAACTTGGATACCTATGCCTGGAATAAAATGAAACATATCCTGGACAAAAATTACGTTTACCTATATAAAATAACAAATACCTGATATAAACAACAAAAAATGATTTAATAGTCTGGAAAATACGATAAGCAAAAATATTTCCCTCCTTCATATAAAACTATTATAATAAAAAAATATATTTAAATACAATTAATATTTTTTTTTAATAGTGAAGAAATAGTGCATACTTGCAGTAGAGTCGTAGATTATAGCCACTTATTTGTTAAATTTTCCCATACTTAAGCTAAATAAAATAATGTGTTTATATTATATTTATGATTTAAATTTTATATATTTGTTTGATTAAAAGCAACGCACTATTTGTTGCAAGGAACTAAAAAATATATATTTCTATATACACCTTTAAACGTAAGGTATAATGGAAAGCCAACCCTTCTTTGCATATAAATAATAAAATGCTTATCATATCCAGTTAAGTTATGTCTAAATAATTTACATTATTAAAAGAAAAAGAGACTTTACATTACAAGATCATATGCATCCCAAGTAGCTTTAAATCATAGAAAATAGATAATCATTTGTAAAACGTAGACTAGACAGAAACGTACTCTCATTTGTCTAGAATTTAATTATTTCGTGAGAATGGTAAAAAGCAAATTGGATAGGAAAAAAGCGCGTCTTCCCTTATAAAAAGAAAGATATAAATTTCTATTAGGTGCCGGTATCCGATCCAATTAGGATCTACATAGGACCAGTGTGGAGCAAACTGCGGCAAATTCCTAATAAGCTCTGCAATTTGTAGCGGTAGCAGCCTGAAAAATTTGCCTCGGGAAATGAAAGCGGTAAATCAAGCTGGAGAAATCTCAACTGTTCTATGCCACACGTATGGGAAGATGTATTCATTGCTTTTCCTGGTTATCCGAACGAATAGACTGCAGTATTGAATTTAAACACATTTGGAAAAATTGAGGTTGTTCGGGAAATGAACTCAAGAGGGTCGATGTTTAATGTTCCTATTTTATAAACGGGATTTCTCGGGTAAGGAAAATTAAAACCCAATTGAAAATTGTGGAGTGAAACACAAAAATTTCAAAGGAATTTGCTAAAATTTATGAATAAAAATAAATGCTACCCAGAGATATATGATAGTCCAGAAGTCCAGCTTCCAATGCCTAAAATACGCAATAAAACAGTTAAAAAATATTCACAATTGTTGAAAATTATAATGAATCAAGAAAAATGCCTAAGAACTTATTGTTTCTAGTAATTCCGGTTCCAAAAGTCTAAAAATGGAAAAAAAAATTAATTTCCATTAAAAAGTAACGTCAAATGTCAGTGTAATTAGAATTGTGATAATTGGTATAAATCACAATATAATTGGTATATACATAATTGGTCCCTCGAACCGGAATTTTGTAAGACAAATTTTAGAAATACCCATAAACGAAACGTCGGATTTTAAGCTTGATAAAACTAATTTTATGAAAAGAATTATTAGAAATTAAATTTTCCTTCCAGGAAGGTTTTTTTTTAATTTATTTTTTCCAAATTTGCTTTGCTGATACGCCCCTGGATTTTGTTAAAATTTATACACAGAGTCGTATTAAAAAAAAATTGATGATGATTACTCTATAAACGAAACGTCGAGTTTTAGGTCTAGATAAACTGACGCTATAATAGAAAAAACCCTTGAAAATCATTTTTTTCTAGGAAGAATAAAATACAATTTTTTCCAAATTTGCACTGAGTACGCCCCTGGATTTTGTTAAAATCTAGACACAGTGTCGTATTAAAAAAAAATTGATGATGATTACTCCATAAACGAAACGTCGGATTTCAAGCTTGATAAAACTAATTTTATGAAAAGAATTATTAGAAATTAAATTTTCCTTCCAGGAAGGTTTTTTTTTAATTTATTTTTTCCAAATTTGCTTTGCTGATACGCCCCTGGATTTTGTTAAAATTTATACACAGAGTCGTATTAAAAAAAATTGATGATGATTGCTCTATAAACGAAACGTCAAGTTTTAGGTCTAGATAAACTGACGCTATAATAGAAAAAACCCTTGAAATTAATTTTTTTGTAGGAAGAATAAAATACAATTTTTTTCAAATTTGCACTAAGTACGCCCCTGGATATTTTTAAAAGCAGAATCGTATTAAAAAAAATAAAATTGATGATGGTCATTTCATAAATGAAACGTCGGATTTTAAGCTTGATGAAACTAATTTTATTAAAAGAAATATTTGGAATTCAATTTTTCTTCCAGGAAAGTTTTTTTTTATTTATTTTCTTCCAAATTTGCTTTGCTGGTACGCCCCTGGATTTTGTTAAAATTTGTACACAGAGTCGTAATTCAAAAAAAATAGATGATGATTACACCATAAACGAAACGTCGAGTTTTAGGTCTAAATAAACTGACGCTATAATAAAAAGACCCTTGGAATTAATTTTTTTCTAGAAAGAATAAAATACAATTTTTTCCAAATTTACACTGAGTACGCCCCTGGATGTTTTCAAAAGCAAAATCGTATTAAAAAAAATTAAATTGATGATGGTCACTCCATAAACGAAACGTCGAATTTTTAGTCTAAATAAACTGACGCTATAATAGAAAAAACCCTTGAAATTAATTTTTTTCCTAAGAAGAATAAAATACAATTTTTTTGCAAATATGCACTGAGTAGTGAGTACGCCCCTGAATATTTTTTAAAATTTAGAAGCAAAATCGTTGAACTCTAACTAAAAAAATAAAGATTTTAATAATTTAAACTTACCGACCCTTTTTAATGCCAAATTGACCGTACTATATATTTTTGATCTGTGCGGCATAGTCCGGTCGAACAAAAAGTTTAAATTCAAATATCTAAGAAACTAATTGGAGTATTCACTTGCAGTAAAAAGCATATTGTTCAAAAAAATGTGGACTAATATTTCTGTCTAGACTCAGCTAGAATTGGAATGAATTGAACATTATCAACCTATTTAGCAGTGCTGTCCATAAACATCCTTTATCTTCTAGGTGATTGCATATTTAAAATTAATTATCACAACAATAAATATAGGTAGATATAATTATCACGATAGGCTTCATTTTAATGCTAAAATTCTGAAGTTCTTTTTTTTTAATTGAAGGAAATTTGCTTTAAAAGAAAAAATAACACTGTGATGGAACCTTAAAAAATACGTCACTTCTGTCTCTTGCAATTTTTAAAATTTCCGATACTTACTGAGTTATTTACGAAGAACTTTGTGCACATTATTGGTCCTTCGAGCCGGATTTCTAACATCAAAAATCGAGTATCTCTGCAATTAAAGGAGATAGGGGGACTTATTATGTTTAAGCGTATTTTAATCATCGTAGAATCCTCTATTTAATTTTTAACAGAGAATTAAAACCATGTGATAGACCTTTAAAAAGTACGCTAATAAATTATTCATCTCAAGTGCCTGGAATAAGAAAATTGTTTTTAAAAATATCACTTCTAATGCCTAGAAGAACTTTTAGATGCCTGGAATAAAATAAAGAATTACTAGTAACATAATGTTTCAAGAGTCTGGAAAATGCAAAAAAAATATTCCAATCCCTGGAAAATATAAAAAATTATACCGAAAAATTGACAGTTTTTCTGAAGGGTGAAAATTAAAAATAAATTATAAAAAATTATTAGAGAGGGAGAATTGAGAACAATTATTTACCTTAAGTGCCTGGAATAAGTAAATGGTCTTAAATCACTTAAAAGGCACCAAACGTATTCAAAAAAATATATTAATTTTTAGAGGTACAAATGTAATAATTTAATATCCAAAGCAGGGATATCATATACTGCAGCTTGGTGCAACCTTGAGGAAAAAATCTCCTTTCCAGTAAATCTTAAATAAACAAAATCAGTTGAACAATAAGGAAGTTATAGTAATATTTGTTTTCTGGACACTTTGGTGTTTGCATAGTCGACATTTGCTTAAAAAAGTGTCTATAACTCTGGCACAAAAAACACACTTTAATAAGACACTTTAATAAGGAAAAAAATTCCTTTTAAGTGAAGTTTGAATTTTCAAAATCGGTTAAAAAACAAAGGAGTTGTAGTAATTTTTGTCTTGAGGACAATTTGGTTATTACACAGTTTACATTTGTATACAAAATTATTTATAACTCTGGCATTTCTGGACCGATTAAGCTGAAACAAAAAATATCTGAAAAAGAAAATATTGATCATCTTAAAGGAGGAAAAATTCTCTTTTTAGAAAATTTTAAATAGTCAAAAACGGTTGAGAAACAAAAAAGTTATGGTAATTTTTGTTTTGTGGACACTTTGGATTGGTTTTGCATAGTTGATATTTGCATGCAAAATTACTTGTAATTTTAGTACTTCTCGAGCAAATATGATAAAATAAAAAACGTCTGGAAGGAACGTTATTGATCCGCTTAATTTCCACAAAATCTCCTCGTCTGTAAACTTTAAATTATTAAAATCGGTTAAAAAACAAGAGAGTTATAGTAATTTTTGTCTTCTGGACACTTTAGTTTTTACATAGTTTAAATTTGTATGTAAAATTATTTATAGCTCTGGCATTTCTGGACCAATTAGAGTCAAATAGAAAGCGCCTGGAAAAAAATATTTATTTTTTTAGGGGACAAGAGTCCTCTTTCCATGGAACTTTAAATAATTAAAATCGGTTAAAAAACAAGAGAGTTATAGTAACTTTTGTCTCCTGGACACTTGGTGCTTGCATAGTTGACTTGTTTATACAGATAACTTTGATATTTCTGGAGCGATTAAACTCAAACCAATAATACCTGGAAGAGAAAATATTGATACTTTAATAAGGAAACAAATTCCTTTTCAATGAAGTTTGAATTTACAAAATCGATTGAAAAATAAGGGAAGTATAGTCTTTTTTGTCTCCTGGACACTTTGGTTTTTATATATTTTACATTTGTATACAAAAATATTTATAACTTGGGCATTTCTGGACCAATTGAGATCAAACAAAGAATCCCGGAAAAAAAAATTTTGATCCATAAAATTAGGGAAAAATCTCCTTTCCGGTAAATTTTAAATAACTTAAATCGTTTAAAAAATAATGAACTTATGGTAATATTTGTTTTCTGGACACTTTGGGGTTTGCAAAGTTGACATTTGTATACAAAATTATCGATAATTCTGGCATTTCTGGACCGATTAGACTCAAATGAAAAACGCCTGGAAGAGAAAATATTAGTTCGCTTAACTAAGAAAAATTAATTAAATCGGGTAGATATTAGGGGAGTTATACTTATTTTTGTCTCCTGGACACTTTGGTTTTTATATATTTTACATTTATATACAAAAATATTTATAACTTGGGCATTTCTGGACCAATTGAGGTCAAACAAAGAATACCTGGGAAAAAAAAATTTGATTCATAAAATTAGGGAAAAATCTCCTTTCCAGGAAATTTTAAATAACTAGAATTGGTTAACAAACAATGAACTTATGATAATATTTGTTTTCTGGACACTTTGGGGTTTGCAAAGTTGATATTTGTATACAAAATTATCCATAATTCTGGCATTTCTGGACCGATTAGACTCAAATAAAAAACGCCTGGAAGAGAAAATATTAGTTCGCTTAATTAAGAAAAATTAATTAAATCGGGTAGATATTAGGGGAGTTATACTTATTTTTGTCTCCTGGACACTTTGGTTTTTATGTGTTTTACATTTGTACACAAAAATATTTATAACTTGGGCATTTCTGAACCGATTGGGGTGAAATAAAGAAAACCTGGAAGAAATAATGTTGGTCCATATAACTAGGCAAAAATCTCCTTTCCACTAAATTTTAAATAACTAAAATCGGTTAAAAAACAATGCATTTATGGTAATATTTATTTTCTGTACACTTTGGGGTTTGCAAAATTGACATTTGTATACAAAATTATTGATAATTCTGGCATTTCTGGATCGATTAGACTCAAACAAAAAATGCCTGGAAGAGAAAATATTGATTCGCTTAATTAAGAAAAATTAATCAAATCGGGTAGAAATTAGGGGAAATATACTTACTTTTGTCTTCTGGACACTTTAGTTTTTATGTATTTTACATTTGTATACAAAAATATTTATAACTTGGGCATTTCTGGACCAATTGAGGTCGAACAAAAATACTTGAAAAAAAAAATGTTGATCCATAAAATTAGGAAAAAATATCCTTTCCAGTAAATTTTAAATAACTAAAATCGGTTACAAAACAATGAACTTATGGTAATAATTGTTTTCTGGACACTTTGAGGTTTGCAAAGTTGAGATTTGTATACGAAATAATTGATAATTCTGGCATTTCTGGACCGATTAGATTCAAACAAAAAACGCCTGGAAGAGAAAATATTGATTCGCTTAACCAAGAAAAATTAATAAAATTTGGTAAAAATTAGGGGAGTTATACTTATTTTTGTCTCCTGGACACTTTGGTTTTTATATATTTTACATTTGTATAGAAAAATATTTATAACTTGGGCATTTTTGAACCGATTGGGGTGAAACAAAGAAAACCTGGAAGAAATAATGTTGGTCCATATAAATAGGCAAAAATCTCCTTTCCATTCAATTTTAAATAACTAAAATCGGTTAAAAAACAATCCATTTATGGTAATATTTATTTTCTGTACACTTTGGGGTTTGCAAAATTGATATTTGTATACAAAATTATCGATAATTCTGGCATTTCTGGATCGATTAGACTCAAACAAAAAATGCCTGGAAGAGAAAATATTGATTCGCTTAACCAAGAAAAATTAATCAAATCGGGTAGAAATTAGGGGAAATATACTTACTTTTGTCTCCTGAACACTTTGGTTTTTATATATTTTACATTTGTATACAAAACTATTTAGAACTTGGGCATTTCTGGACCAATTGAAGTTAAACAAAGAATACCTAGGAAAAAAATTTTGATCCATAAAATTAGGGAAAAATCTTCTTTCCAGTAAATTTTAAATAACTAAAATCGATTAAAAAATAATGAACTTATGGTAATATTGGTTTTCTGGACACTTTAGGGTTTGCAAAGTTGACATTTGTATACAACATTATCGATAATTCTGGCATTTCTGGACCGATTAGACTCAAACAAAAAAAGCCTGGAAGAGAAAATATTGATTTACTTAATCAAGAAAAATTATTAAAATCGGGTAAAAATTAGGAGAGTTACACTTATTTTTGTCTCCTGGACACTTTGGTTTTTATGTGTTTTACATTTGTACACAAAAATATTTATAACTTGGGCATTTCTGAACTGATTGGGATGAAACAAAGAAAACCTGGAAGAAATAATGTTGGTCCATGTAACTAGGCAAAAATCTCCTTTCCATTAAATTTTAAATAACTAAAATCGGTTAAAAAACAATGCATTTATGGTAATATTTATTTTCTGTACACTTTGGGGTTTGCAAAATTGACATTTGTATACAAAATTATCGATAATTCTGGCATTTCTGGACCGATTAGACTCAAACAAAAAATACCTGGAAGAGAAAATATTGATTCGCTTAACCAAGAAAAATTAATCAAATCGGGTAGAAATTAGGGGAAATATACTTACTTTTGTCTCCTGGACACTTTGGTTTTTATGTATTTTACATTTGTATACAAAAATATTTATAACTTGGGCATTTCTGGACCAATTGAGGTCGAACAAAAAATACTTGAAAAAAAAAATGTTGATCCATAAAATTAGGAAAAAATATCCTTTCCAGTAAATTTTAAATAACTAAAATCGGTTAAAAAACAATGAACTTATGGTAATTTTTGTTTTCTGGATACTTTGGGGTTTGCAAAGTTGACATTTGTATACAAAATAATCGATAATTCTGGCATTTCTGGACCGATTAGACTCAAACAAAAAAAGCCTGGAAGAGAAAATATTCATTCACTTAACCAAGAAAAGTTAATCAAATAGGGTAAAAATTGGGGGAGTTATAGTCATTTTTGTCTCCTGGACACTTTGGCTTTTGCATAGTTAGCTTCCTTATACAAATATAGTTGTAACTTTGGTACCTCTGAACCGATTGAGTTCAAACAAACGCCTGAAGGACAATATATTTTTCCTTTTAAAAAATCTCTTTCCAGGGAAAAAACGCAACACATAATCAAACACTAATACAAACCTATTCAAAAAACAACTTCAGTGGTACAAACAAACCGAAGGAAAAGAAAACAAGAAAATAAACACTCAGAATAAAACCAGATTACAAAAGAAACTCTATATATAGATATATTTTGAAAATTTTAACTGCCAATTTCCCACGGACCGCAATTATCTGCTGCAGGCTTAAAATAAAAGAGTTATCTCGGCTGCAATGGTCCAGCTACACTGTCCGGGTATAAAATCGGTTTCGGCTTCATATATTTATCTTTTAATACTGAAGCCACAGATGGGAAATGCGGCACAAAGCAATTAACAGTTTACAGCTATAATGCCGCATATGTATGATGGCTTTTTATTTTCTTCTTTAGCTGTTGTTGAGTTTTTTTTTATTTTTAAGTGCCTTATTGGTGCGATATTAAAGCAAAAATTTGAAGTAAAAAGCCATGGAACTCATATATGCATTTAAGTTTGTAAATCTCTAGCAAAAGTGTAGCGTTTAATAGATCTCAGTAATTACTAATTAAAAATTCTTGATTTTAGTGAAGAGTGACCCCTATTTTTTTTGCCTTGTGTTTGTAGATTTAGCTAGAATTTGAATTAAAAATAAGGTTAATTAACTGTTTGTTAAATGACAGATTTCTTCAGTTTAAGGAGTTTTTAAGTAATTTTCTGAAATTTGTTGAAGTGAGAAAGGATTTGTGAGTGAGGATTTTGTTCCGCTAAAGGAGACTGTGAAAATAAAAATACGAATTTTGAAAATTTCAATGTAATAATTACAATTTACAAAGCACAGGAAGAAGAACTGAACAAGTCTATATAAAAATTGTTTGATGCTGTAAAGGTGTTAATACAAGAAAGTGATGTGACAAAATCTTGATAAATATAAAAAAGGAAAACCAGTATATGCATTGAATTGCATAATAATATTTTATTAAATCCTTCCTACATTTCTTGTTTTCATTTTATTGACCTAATATTCCTATTTTTGTCGATTTGTTTAATTTTTTTTTTTAGATACATTTTATGTTTGAAATTGAAAAACATCGTTTCTTACGACCCAATTTTCATGGAAATTAATAGACACATTAAAGGAAAAACGCGTAACTTAGACACTATTAATTTAATAAATTCTTTTATAAATTCATTTTTTGTTTGGAATTTAAAATGCTTTTTTTACGATTTAATTTTCATGAAAACCAGTGGAAAATTGAGGAAATTATGACTAAAACACTTTGGCCCTAAAACTATTGGACTAATAAAAATTTGTACCGATACGTTTTTTGTTTGGAGTTAAAAGTCCTTTCTTAAGCTGCAATTTTCATGTGATTTTGTCTTGATTTTGCAGGCATTTGTGTTTTTACAAATTTCACTTTTTATGAAGTTTTTATTTTTTTCCATGTTTTTTTTTAAATTTATATCGTTCCACTGTATCGATTTATTTAATGTTCCTATTTAAAATAAAGCTTTTTTAAAAAAGTACTTAAGTTTTCCTGAATATATTTGTTTTCCAAAAGTGTGTTGTGTTTTATATCAACCTTTTCAATGCTAAATAAGGATTATTATTTTATTATAAAAATTTTAAGATCTTCAAAAAAAGATGATCTGTTGAAGCTTTTCCTTTTTTACATTGGAGTTTTTGCATTCTTAGAGTATTTTTGTTGTATTCCAAAAATCAAATTGTTTATTTTGTGTTGTAATTTTTTAACTTTTCTAAAATTTTGTCCACTTTTCATGGCATCCTTTTTTGTTTTTTTAAGTATTAAATAGATTTTGAATTTAAAAATAACAACTGTATTTTTATTAATTTTTTAGGTTTTCCTATTTTTTCATACCTTTTCAGGAGTACCTTCAATATTTTGATTTTTTTTAGTACTAAGGAAGTTAAAAATGTTGACATTTTCAGAAGAAAGATGCGTTTTTTTTTAAATTTTCCCCTTTTTATAAATTTTTTTGAGTTTTTCTATATTTCTAAAATAAATTTGTCCAAAAACTAATTTTTTTAAAACAAATTTGCGTTTTTTTCTTATTTTGCAGTTTTTGGATTTTTCCAGGCATTTTATACAAATTTCGAATTACAACAAAAAAATGCATTGTTATAGATTTTTTGGGTCTAGCGTTTTTTTTTTAAATTTTCCTTTTTTATAAAATTTTATGAAATTATATTAAAAATAAAAATTTTTTTTTGTTCAAAAATGTTTTGTTTTGTTTAATTTTTTTTTTGATATTTTTTTGAATCAAAAATATTTCATTTTTTTGTGGTATGCAGAAACTAATAAATTAAAAACTTTCATAGTTTCATTAATTAAACAGAAAAAATGATTTTTTTTAAACTGAATGAAGAAAATCCAGGAAAGTGTCTAAAAAGATGGAATAATATAGCATTTATTGTAGGAAGGTATAACGAAACAGTCAATTATGAAATTTCTGAAAAGTTCCTCTACAAAAAAAAATCCAGGAAATTTAGGTTTTTTTATTGACCGAATTTATGAGATATTTTTAAGGTTTCCTGATGATTTTTTGCTTTTGTATTATTTCTTAAATTTCTTTCCCTATATATTTAAGTTCCAAAAACTTGCATAATTAATATATTTAAAAAAAAAACTTAAAAATTTAAGAAATCATATACTACTTGTAACATATTAGTTTCAGGAACAGATTCCAGGAACGTTCGCAGATTTAAATTTGCATAAATTATTCGTACAAGCAAAGAAAATATTTATGTTAATGGACATTTCATAAATATCCAGGAGAAATTAAATGGAAATTAATTTCTGGAAAATTTATAAAAAATTGTTTATATTTGATACAGTTGATATATTTATTGCTTACTCATATACTCTTGCTGACTAAATATGTTGTTGAATTAGGTTTATGAACATTATTATTAATATTATATGTATTTTTATTTTAATTAATATTTGGGGAAATTTTTTATTTTTGTATGTTTGCTACTTATGCTAAATAAAGATTATTATTATTTTTATGTAAAGCTCTTTATGCCTAAAATTTTAAACAATTTTGCTACTAGACATTATTTTAATATACTTCAAATAAACCGTCATCAAAAAAAAATAATGTAATGAAAGGACATTGGATTTTTCCAATAAGTTATAATAATTAAATTACTATTTATAATAATAACCTCATTTGTAATGGCACCCTTTCAGTTTTTTATTGAACATAAATTAAATACAACAATATTGTTTTATATATAATTGTGCATTTAAATGGACAAGTGTATACAGACTTTTTTAGGATTCTATTGCCTCGATTACTAAGCCAGAACATAAATCCTGATAATATTTAAATGAAATTCTTGAAAACACTTGGATTGGACAAGGTGGTCCCGTTAACTGGCCTGCTCGTTCGCCAGATTTGACCGCCATTGATTTTTTTTTCAGAGGGATTTAAAATGGAATAAATAAGTACACCTACGATATGCAAAACAGAATTCGTTCTGCTTGTTTATTAGTGACATATTGGAATTGCCAATTTGCACTTTCACATGAGTTGTTTACCTAGAAACCCTTCAAGAGATTTTTTTTAAAACCTGACTTACACTTAACCTCTTTTTTTACTGAAAGTTTCCGAAAAACTCCAGACAGGTGAGCAGTTCAAATAAAATTCACCTAAAGCGGCCGTCCCTTAATTAACACCGTAAACAAAGGACTTAATCAGCAACCGCCGACTAAGTACGCCCCTGTAAATTAAAACTTAAAAGAACAAAAAAAAAAGCAAAGTGCTAAATCTGAGAGGGAAGTTTCCCTCCTTCCCCAAGGTAATGAGCTTAAGTGTTGTTAGGATGGTCAAGTAATCTCCCGGCAGTCTCGAGCGACGTGAAAAGTGTAATAAAACTTCTTTTAATTAAACTCTGTAGTCGTGTTTAGAGAAGAATCAATAGCTTTACCGCATGATCAACAGAATAACCCTCCTCGGGAAGCAGGGAGGGAAGAGGGTGGAATAAGGAAGGTATAAAACTTAAGGGAGAAACTGGGGCGAAATGGAAGTAACTGTTCTGTAGCTATTGTGTTCTATTTCAGTGAAGGGTAATTAAAATTGTGACCACCGCCTTTATTTGGTTTTGTTGCTAGGAGGTCTTTAATAAGGGTAGAAAGAGTCCGGTGGGATTAATATGTGAAATTTAAGGAATTTAATCGTAATCAGAAGATATTTTTCTTTTTTTGGGGAAAGGTCGAAACTTTGCGTTAGTTTTTTTTCTATAATTGAGCTTGATTTTAGTGCTGTAATTGGATTTTTATTGCTATTAGGAGTACAGTTTTATTCTCAATAAAAATTTTGTATTTTGTATATCTCTTGTCTTAAAAATAGGGATTTTTGAAATAAAAATTTGTAAAAGAGGTTGTACCGATGAAAATGTGATTTTTTTTTTTCTATTTTTTAATTTTTTTGAGGATTTTTTTTGAACCTCAATATAAAAAGATATATATATTAAAAGTATATTTTAATATTCCAGGCAGTTTTTTTTTTTGATTACTGTATTTTACTGCAGACATGACAAAAAATGGATTAGGTTGGTAGGAGTAAAAAATTACTTTTTTCTTTTATTAAAATAATTTTGATTTGTCTCGATTTTTTCTTTATAAAACCTATTAAAAAATTAAATTAAAAAGGTTAAGATAAACTTTCACTTTTATGCGAAATAAACATATATTTCTATTTTTTGACATCATTAAAATAAAATGTATTGTCAATAAATTTTTTTTGAATTTTGTAGTTATTGTTATTATTAAATAAGAAAAAAAAAACATAAAAAAATAAACAAAATACGCCATACAGAATACACATGAAATATAATAAAATTAAAAAATATAATTGCAGTATGTATAACATTTAGTAAATATAACACAATTAATACCACCGATTATTGTTCTTTGGAAATCGTGCTTCACGATTAATAATTGTCATATAATGTATTAATTTTTTTTTTGTACTATTTTTATCTATGTAGCTTTTTATAAAAAAAGATTATTATTATTATTATAAGTACTAAAGTTTAAAAATAAAATAATATTTATAACTAATAAAATATTGAAATTGTTAATTTATATTCCAGGCAGTTCTTTTAATATTTGCATTTTACTGTTATCAAAGCCGATTTTTCCTTAAAAAAAAATCTGAAATAAAATACATTTATCAAAAATGCCTGGAAATGTATTTCTGTTAATTTTTCAAAAGTTATTCATAATAATAATAATACAAGAAAAATGAAAATTTAAAAACAGGAAAAACTAAAGTAAAAAAACTACTAACAAGTGCATCAAAAAAAAAAAAACAATTTTAACTGCCTGGAAATTGAAAATGGAAATAAATATTTAAATATTACAAAATTTTTTTAAACAATTTGATAGTCAATTTCATTGTACTAAAAAAGCTTTATGGATGGGCCGCTATGGGGAAAGGCCTAGATAGGGGCCGAGACGGTGTTTGCGGACCGGAATAAAGCGGCATCCATTTATTACCGGGATGCTGTGGTTCCTGGAAAAACCGGGGCACCGCGGGTTCTCGCCGGGTTGACCCCCATTGAACCCAATTCAACTAGGGCACAACTTGACCCAGATACAGGTGTCGTCTATAGTTTACAATAACTTGTTTTGTCAAATCATCGGTTTGCAGTGACCCACGTATGTATTAATTCGATATTTGTTATTCCTGCTTACGAAAGTAGGTTACAAAAATATTATAATTTCATTGAACTTTGTAAAAATGTATTGTATTTTATATGTAGCTTTTTTTTCTGCTAAATAAAGACTATTATTATTATTATTTATCGATTTTATTTTTTTTTCATTTTTCAATAGTTTAACGCAAAACTTTGTGCAAAATCAAAAAAAAAAATCTACGGATTCCGTTTTTTAGCAACGTTCATTACAGACTTTTCAAATTATCATTTATGACAAAATATGTAAATTTAAATTATCATTTCTTTGCTTGATATTTCGAACATTCCAAGCCAAGTTTGTGGTATACAAAAAAACCTCTTTTTATATATATATATTTTTTTTAAATTTTCATATGAGTTCATTCAATTGGAACGTACAATTTTAAATAAAAAATTTTAAAATTTGTCCTCATCATACCTTTGTATGAGAAATTGTTCAATTTAACAATTTTTTCAAAAACAAAAAAAAAATTAATTTAACATGCAAATATTGCAAGAATTTTGTGACCCGTTGATATTCAATTTTATATTTTTCCAGGGACTTATTTTGCTTTTTTTCTAGCCTTTACTTACAATAAATTACAGCAGTTTTATCTATTTTTCAACTGCCTGGAATAAATAAAATGATAATTTTTTGTCTGTACTTAATAAAATCATTCATCACTTGTAAATCAGCCAATATCTAAGCACTTAATGGTCAAAATGGCGTGATTCTTCAATCATGGGATTCCTCGAATGCTTCTTTAACTACTATTTAAGAAATCATTGAAATTCTTGAAGTAGATAATGAGATATTGAAAGACTTATTATAGGAGTGCCATTATTTAATAAAATCATTCATCTCTTATACATAAGCCAATATTTCACCACTTTATGATCAAGATGGTATGATTCTTAAATCATGAGACTGCTAATGTGAGACACTCTATGTTATGATCTTCAGATACTGTTGACCCATTAAATTTTATAGTTAACCCAATCTTCCAATTTTTTTTTTCTGTTTCCCACTTATATAACGGAAATAATAAGTATAATGCAAATGATCAAAATAAAAGTTCTTCTAGATGAGATGTGATTTCCATTAACATTCTGCAAGCACTTCCTGATACTGCTTTGACTGTTTTTTCAGAAACCGTAAATTAAAGTTTTAATCTGTACACATTGTAGGCACAGGCTAGTCTGTTTATTAATGTGATTAATGGCTTTCCCTATAACAAAGTGATTATTGCTTGGATTGTTTGTGAACCATTAACATAGTTATAGTCGCGATAAGTACTACTTCAAATCATATATCCGATGGAGAGGATCAGGAATCTGAGCCTCTATATTCAATTCAACGGCCAGTGTTATTTGAATATTTAGTCTCACCTCTACTACAAGATAGATTCTATCGGGAAGAGGGTAGGTGATTAGACGCATTCCTGAGGATATCATTTAAAACCTTTGCGCGAGGTGTGTGCAACCTGGATGCCAACCAATTCTTCAACTACTAATTAAGAAATCATTAAAATTCTTGCAATAGATAATGAGATATTGAAAGATTTATTATAGGAGTGCCTTTAATTAATAAAATCATTTATCTCTTATACATAAGCCAATATTTCAGCACCTAATGATTAAGATGGTATGATTCTTAAATCATGAGACTCCTTGAATGATTCTTCAACTATTATTTAAGAAATTATTGAAATTCTTGCAATAGATAATGAGATATTGAAAGATTTATTATAGGAGTGCCATTACTTAATAAAATCATTCATCCCTTGTATATAAGCCAATATTTCAGCACCTTATGATCAAGATGGTATGATTTTTAAATCATGACACTCCTTGAATGATTCTTCAACTATTATTTAAGAAATCATTGAAATTCTTGCAGTAGACAATGAGATGTTGAAAGATTTATTATAGGAGTGCCATTAATTAATAAAATCATTCATCCCTTATACATAAGCCAATATTTCAACACCTTATGATCAAGATGGTATGATTCTTAAATCATGAGACTCCTTGAATGATTTTTCAACTATTATTTAAGAAATCATTGAAATTCTTGCAGTAGATAATGAAATATTGAAAGATTTACTATACTAGTGCCTGTAGTCAATAAAAACACTCTTAAAAAATGTTGATAATTACAGAGGAGTAGATTTATGCACTTAAAAAAATAGTAAAACAACAATTAACAAAACAAAGGTAAGAACACAAAGTCACGGTCTTATCAAATCCATATAATTTTTTAAAAGCTACACGTGTTTCGCTCCTATCGGAGCATCATCAGGCCTAAAAAATACATTAAGAAATTTTTTTTTAAATTTTTTTGTGAAAAATATTTTTAATTTATTAAAAATTTTTTTGTGTTTTCGTTTGGTCTCTTAGAGAAAAATGGATGATACGTTTCTATCTAAACAACAATTAATTTAGGAAAATTATTAAAAGAGCTTTTATTAAAATTAGACGTGGAATAAGGTTCTAAGTAAATTCGAACAAATAAAAAGTAATACAAAAATAAAATTATAGGAAAATAGGTAATTACAGTAATTGGTTCCAAATATTCCGTTGAAAAAATAGCATCCGAAACGCCTTGAATAATTTAATAAATACATGTGGTAGCAGGATTTTTTTTCTCAGGCATTTGAATTATTTGTCAATTTTTCAAGCAGTGAAAATATTTTTAAAATTTTCCAGCCTCCTTAAACTAAGTTTTCTTATAAAATAATAAAATATTAAAAAAATATATAAACATCGAGTAACAAAATTTTCTGATTAATTTAATGAATAAATTAAATTACTTAATCACAAAATTACTAAAAAGGCACTTTTTTCATTTCATACATATACAATTGAAAAAACGAGCAACCTCTAGCTATTTTTTCAGAAACCGCTACTTTTTCTTATACACCTTAAATTATATGACGACCCTCTAGTAATTATTTTAGAAACCCCTAGTTTCTTTAATCATAAGTATCTAAACTATTAAGATGATCCGGTAGTGTTTTTTTTAAAAAACCGCTATTTTTTATAATTACTACTAATTAACTAAATGAATAAATTATTATTTGTAGGAATTTAAATTATTTGTCAATTTTCGAAGCTTTTAAAATATATTTTTTTTAATTACCAAAATCGCACTTCAATGGCATCGGATTTGCGTGCCCGTGTGTTTCCAAATTTAGTTTTTTAAACGGTAGATTCACCAATAATAAAACTCCCTTTAGGACATGTTACAGGGTCGTATTTAAGCCATATTTGAATTATTATCGTTGAAACATTTTTTTTTTGTTATATGTATATTAGTACGTATTCTAGTAAAATGTGTTGGTAAAATTGGGCTTTCCTTTTTTTTTTTTTAAGTCTTTTTAAACTGTCTTAAATAGAAACACACAGGTACGCAAATCCAATGCCGTTGAAGTTACAGTAGTGTACAGTAGTTACAAGTACGTGCGATTTTTGTAATTAAAAAAAATATATTAAAAGCTTGGAATATTGAGAAATAACTTAAATTACTCCAAATAATTTATTCATTAAATTAATTAGTAGTAATTATAAAAAGTAGCGGTTTTTGAAAAAAACACTACCGGATCATCTTAGTAGTTTAATTAAAAAAAGGTCTATCATTGAACAAATTAGGAGTTTCTAAAATAATGACTAGAGGGTCATCATAAATTGCACATAATTTAAGGCGTATAACACGAAAAAAAAACTGTTTTTCAAAAATATATGCCTGTTTTATCTTAGTAATAATAACAAAAAAAGTCTATCAGTAAACAAACTAGGGGTTTCTAAAATAATTACTTAAGAGTCATCATATAATTTAAGGTGTATGAGAAGAAAAAGTAGCAGTTTCTGAAAAAATAGCTAGAGGTTGCTCGTTTTTTCAATTGTATATGTATGAAATGAAAAAAGTGCCTTTTTAGTAATTTTGTGATTAAGTAATTTAATTTATTCATTAAATTAATCAGAAAATTTTGTTACTCGATGTTTATATATTTTTTTAATATTTTATTATTTTATAAGAAAACTTAGTTTAAAGAGGCTGGAAAATTTAAAAATATTTTCACTGCTTGAAAAATTGATAAATAATTTAAATGCCTGAGAAGAAACTCCTGGTACCATTTATTTATTAAATTATTTAAGGACTTTCGGATGCTATTTTTTCAACGGAATATTTGGAAACAAATACTGTAGTTACTTTTTTCATAATTTTTTTTTTTTGATAATTTTTTTATTGTTTGAATTTACAATCAATAGCCTGGAACAATATTTTTTTAGAATTTTCAAAAAAACATTATTCTTCATCTAATTTATTTAGAAGCTCTTTTCATAATTTTCCTAAATTAATTGTCATTTTACTATTTTTATTTAAGTACATAATTCTGCTCCTCTGTGAGGGATAAATGATTAATAAGTGATGAATGATTTTATTAAGTAATGGCACTCCCGTAATAAATGTTTCAATATCTCATTATCAACTGCAAGAATTTCAATGATTTCTTAAATAATAGTTGAAGAATCATTCGAGGAATGCCATGATTGAAGAATCACACCGTTTTGACCATCAAGTGCTTAGATATTGGCTGATTTACAAGAGATGAATGGTTTTATCAAGTCAAGGCAGTTGAAAAATTGCTAAAATTGCTGTAGTTTATTCTAAATAAAGACTAGAAGAAAAAAGCAAAATAAGTCCCTGGAAAAATATAAAATTGATTATCAGCGGGTTCATAAAATCCTTGCAATATTTGCATTTTATTTTTAATTTTTTTTTGTTTTCAAAAAAAATAACAAAATAAACGATTTCACATACAGAGGGCAAAAAAGCTGCCCAAATTGGACAAAATTTAAAATTTTTGGTTTAAGATTGTACGTTCCGATGAGCCTTATTGAATGATGAAAATAAAAAAAGTATATATATATATATAAAGAGGTTTTTTTTGTATATCATATTTGGCTTGAAAGGTTCGAAATAACAAGCAAGGAAATGATAATTTAAATTTATATTTTTTAATAATAACATTTTTGCCATTAATGATAATTTGAAAACTGTAACTTTTCTAAAAAACGAAATCGGAGTTTTTTTTTTATTTTTTCACAAAATTTTGCGTTAAAGTATTAAAACAGTTTTGTATGATTTAAAATTTTTTTTTCATTTTCAATTTTTTTTTCCTGTTTTTAAATTTTAATTTTTCTTGTATTTTTATTATTATTATGGATAGATTTAGAAAAAAATTAAAGGAAGATATTTCCAGGCATTTTTGATAAAGGTATTATTTGTAATTTTTTTATGTACAAATCGGCTCTGATAACAGTAAAATGCAAATATCAAAAAAACTGCCTGGAATATAAATTAATATTTTTTTAAATCTTATAAACTTTATTTTATTGCTAAATTTTAGTACTATAATTTAATTTTTTATTTAATTATATTTCATATGTATTATATATTTTGTTTGCTTTTTTTTATTTAATAATAACAATAAGTACGAAATTCTTATGACATATTTTTTCCGCTGGATTCCGCTCATCTATTGAGCTTTAAACACAAAGTTAGTTTTTATACGGTAGATTCACCAATAATAAAGCTCCATTTAGGACATGTTACAGGGTCGTATTAAAGGCATATTTGAATTATTATCGTTGAAATATTTTTATATTTTTTTTTTGTTGTATGTATATTAGTACGTATTCTATCTGTTGATAAAATTAGGCTTTCTTTTTTTTTAAAAGGCCTTTTTAAACTGTCTTAAATAAAAAAAAAATTTTGAAAAGCGGCTAATAAATTAAATATATTAAAAAAAAAACATTTATATTAAAAAGTATAATAGGTTTCAAAATTCGTATAGAACACATAAAAAAAAATAAGAAAAAATAAAGAACATATCGGATCTTCTCCGTGAATAGGGCTTCCTCAATGCTCGGCGACATTTTATGAGATATGTAAATACGAAAAATATCGCCGAATATGAAAACCTCAGTGGAAACCTGCTTTTCCTGAAATATGAATTTATAGTGGTTTTGATGTATGCGTCGAAAAAAAATTTTACCACGTAATCTTATATTATGTTATTGAAAATACACGTTTTTTAAAGTTCAAAAAGGTATTTTACATAGAAAAATTACACTTAATATTTGCATATTTTGGGTTTTTATCACCAGAAGTCGCCTTGTTAAGACCGATTTAAATATTTTTAAATTTGGCCATTATTAAAAAAAAATATTTATCAAATAAATCTAAAGAAAGAACAAACAAAACTGACAATTTCATATTCATAATATATCCATTCGGGAAATAATACTGTGTTGAAACAACAATGAACTCGAATTTTTCAACTGTAAAACATGTTATGGTAAAAGTTATATTCAGAACATTAAATAAACTAATTTCCTTTTAAAGCTGTAGTAGTGGTAGTTTCATAGGAAATACAGACAAGACATCATTAAATGTAAAATTGAAATAATGGGGTCACTTTAAAATACGTTCTCGGTTGAGCATTTAATTTTCTGATGCATTTACAACGTATTAGACAAGGTTGAGAAGACTACTGTCAAAAAGAAACATAAAATAAAAAAATATATATTATTTTATATTTTGTTTATTGAAATTTAAAGTCATTATTATGTGGCCTCACTTACACTTTTGGACCCAATTCTTTATCTCAGTCTTGCAAATCATTGATCGTCACTATAAAATGACATTCCTCGTCTGTAAAGGGGATCACAACATAAGAAAAATATCTTTTTCAGACGATTGAGAGTGTTAGTGAGGAGTAAAATACGGTAAAAGCGTTTTGCTCCCATTACTTATTGTTCCATAAGCAGAATATTAATAAAACATAACAGATATCTTATTATTATGAACAAGATGAAAACATACTTTAATTTCCATTCTTAGATCGCTATCTCAGTCAAATTTTAATAAGATAAGTGTGACTTTTATATTCGATAAATAATCATTACTGCCTGGAATAAGAAAAATAAATTCATTTAATTAACGGTTAATGATTAAGATAGAGTCAAGTTGATAATGTCAATAATGTAAACATAATTACACAAATTGACATCAATTAAATAAAAATAAAATTACATAGAAATTGAGGGATAGGCATACATACCTCATACAGACATACATACCGGTCGAAGAGTTGCTCCATAAAATTCATTATATTTTGGTATTTTAAATACAAATTAAAGATTAAAAACCAGTGTATTATAAAGCAAGTGTCTGTGCGGTAATGTACGTTTTTTTTCTCATAAAAGCGCCACAATTTGCCTAAATCTGCATTGTTTACATTAAGCTGCCTCGTGTTCTGTGTTTATATACTCATGTGTTGCGTTCCAATACGCAGGTAGAAAAATATTAAACACCAAAAGCTTTAAATATGAGTGAAAGTGATCAAGAGGATGCAGAGTGCAAAAGGGAAGTTATAGGACCAGGGGCTTTTCTGCGAAAGTAAATGTCAATCGTGGTATCATGTCTCCTGCCTAGACATAAGCTCTCAACTGTATAAAAAAATCAAAGGCGATGTTGGCAAAATCCTATTATGGATGTGCGACTGCCGTAAAAAGGAACTTAAAGTGTTGATGACAAAAACAAAATATGAAGACAGCAAAAAGAAAATGTTTGGAATGCTGGAAAATCTATAGGGTAAAATTGCACATATAGAAAATAAAATGCAAAAAAACTGCGCTATGGTTCTGGAAAATGCCGATTATAGGTGTAAAACTACAAATAAGGATGAAGATCTCGGTAGAAAAAAATCTTACTGAAAAATATGATAAAGTAGAGACTAGTTTGAAAAACCCCAGAATCAAAATACCAGGTCTTGTAAACAAGTACACAGATAGGGAAATTGAAGATATGATTAAAAAGCAAAATAATTTTATATCTGAGAATGATTACCTTAAAGTCACATTTATTAAAACGATTCGAAATAAAAACACTATGACCATCTATGCAGAGTGTGCACCTAAAGTTTTCCATCATTTTATGTGCACCAAGAAGATTTATATAGGATGGGAGAGACTTAGTGTGTACGAAGATATTGGTGTGTTAAAGTGTTCATCATAAGGGAAATTTATGTACCCACAGACAAGCTTGTACCAGGTGTTGTGGGGAGCATAATGTCAATGACTGTCAAAGTCGTATAGTAAAGTGTGAAAACTGTGAACTGAGTAATAATAAGTACAAAACTACACATAAAATGAATCATAAGGCTAATGATCCACAATGTCCGAGTTACCAGTACCATTTGGCACGTGCAAAATCTAAAGTAAATTATGGATAACTTTGATCCTAGAAATTTTGACATTGACAATATTAAAGAAAACACACCCGAATGTATGCTGGTGACTCTGAGTGATCTGTCTGGTCATATAAGTTGTGATAAAAAACTGTTAAATATAATGCATTTAAGTCAAATTTAGACAATTTATTAGTATTTATTACTTCGTATAATCTCATTTCCTATTGTGATATAATAGTTCTCTCAGAATGTCATAATTTAGATCCACAGATGCTGTCAATATTCCTGGATATAGTATATATTATAATGAGGCACATTACAATTCATTTGCTGGAGTAGTAATTTACTACAAAAATCATCTAAATCCTGCATTTTCAAATAACAAACTTCATCATCAGGTAGTACTGTCACTACTATGAAAATTCGCATAGATCATCTAGATTATAATATATTCTCTACCTACCGATCCCCGTCAACCAATGTACTTCAATTTTTGGATGACCTTGATTTATTTTTTTTAAATTGTCAAAAATCTAACATAGATCTGTTTTTGGGCGACATAAATAAGTTTTGAAATGAATAAAAGAATGTTTCCTTTTTTTTCAATAAAAAATTTAATATGTTAAAAATATAAAAACTGTTTTAAAAAAATATGAATACAAAATTGAGTCGATCTTGCGACTTAGGCGGTACAGTCAAATCTGATTATTTAAAAGTTCACACACAGGCACAAAAACGTTTTTCTTTAGTTCTTCGTCAGCTAAAATTTGGGAACGGTCGAATGGATGAACCAGTGGCGTAACGTAACACCTCCCCTCTGAAGAAGACGACCATGGGGATGGTCCATTGGTCATAGAGTCTGCAATCTGCATGGCATCTCTTTTATACTCGATACTTGATGTCGTTATGTCATCATGTCGATGGGTTCCATACAGATCAGCAGCCAAGTCCATGCAATAAAACAAAATACTTGCATAAGTAAAGGCCAAGTCATTTTTAAATGAAGAGTTTGCATTTCTCTTTGCGAGCCAAACTGCAAGATTTTATTTATAATTATTTTTTTTTTATTTAATAAACTCACAAAAAAAAATCAAACTCAATTTAACTTGTAAGTTGTAACATCAAATTAATTAATCCAGACAAACAGAAACAAAAAATAAAAAATGTTTAACAATAATGTCGATATTGGGGAGATATTTTATTAATTTATTGCATGTTTATTAAAAAAAATTAATTATTATTCATAGTAAAGTTTGACATTATTAAAATGAAACTTGCGAATTACATTATTATCAAGACATATTTCAAGCGTTTTATTTTCTTTATTAACACTTAAAATTTCGTAAGGTCCTGTACAAAGAATAGTTTTAGGTGTATTTGGGTTTTTGGGTCGTTTTAAGAGAATTTTTTGTCCAACATCAAACGTTTCATTTTTTTTTTTGCTGCTTTCGTTTCATCAAAATATGCCTTTTGTTTAGTTTTAATTGACATTTGCTTATGTTTCACGTTTTGAAAAGTATTTAAGATCATTTGTCGTTGGTGTTGCAGATCAATATTTTCTTTATAAGGAAAAACTAAAGAATTTGGCGTCAATTCAGTAGAACTATGTTGACTTGAATTATAAGAATTAATTGCAATTAATAAGGCATCCTTTATATCACAGGTATTATGTTCGATTAGGTAACACCGCAAAGTGTCAGCTAAAGTAGCGTGAAAGCGCTCTACAATACCGTTTGAGCTATGATATTCTGATGACGTATAATGCCATTTTATTTTAAGAGTCTCGGTAAATTCCTTTATTAGCTTATTATTAAATTCACCACCATTATCAGAGATAATGGTTTTTGGTATTCCAAAAATACTAAAATATGCACGTAAAGACTCAATAACACTTTTTGGTTTTTTATTAGAAATTAAATACACTTGTGCAAACTTTGTTAAATTGTCTATAATTGTTAGTAAGATTTCATTGTCAAAAAAAAAAGATCTGTTGAAAGCGATTGAAAAGGTTTATTTGGGGCTTCATCAGTTATATTTAAAGGCTGGATACGATTTACACGGTCAATTTTTGAAATTTGACATGTGGGACACAAAGTTATAAATTCTGCAATATCATTATGGATATTTTTCCATTTATATAATTGGCGAATTTTATTCGTAGTTTCTTTTATACCTTTGTGGTAATTACTGGGATCATTAAGATAATTAAAAATAAGTTGTTGTCGCTCTTCAATTGAGGGTACAGTAATAATATTTTTACAGATAATAAACTTAGTTTGAGGGTATAAAAACTGTATCATTTTATAAAAATTATATTTTTCGAAATATGTCACATAATAAACTTTTTTCTTTTAATTTGAGAGCCGACAATATTTTAAAATTGTTTTCATTACAGTGCGGCTTGATCTTAGCTAAGATTAAATTACGTGTTTTTGTTTCGTTCGTTAATTCGATAACTGAGTCGAAATCGGAGTCTTTTATGACTGGAAATTTGTCACATAATATTTTGTTTTGAATTAAGAAAAGCTGAATAATCTTTAACGGTGATTTCATTTATTTGGATTCGTGATAATGCATCAGCAACTTTATTTGATTTACCAGAAATGTCTTTTATATTAAAATTATTTATATAAAATTTTTGAGTTTTTGCAAACATAGAAAAATTAACGCTATGCTTAATTTTAATGGGGATATTATTTATTCCATAAACTTCTAAATTTTCGGAATTAAGCTTATAATTTGTAAGAAAATTTAGGGGTTTTAAAATAGAAATTGCTGCACTAGAATCTATCAATAATTTTAGGTTTAATGTTTTTATGTGTATGTATAATAATGACTGATTATTTATTTGATAAATTCCAAGGTCGTTATAGGTGGGTTTTCTAGTAATATAGGATTTTGGCATAAAAAATCGGCGTCAACTTCCAATTCGATTTCATCGTCTTTTTCACACTCGATATTTATAGCAGAATCAGAATAAAAATTATTTACGGGGACTTGCGATTCCAAATTTTTAAAGCATTTTTCGGCTTTATGTCCAAATTTATTGCATATTCTACATTTGGGAAATGTTAATTTTATTGCGGGTTTTTGTTGAAATGCATTTGTTTCTGAAAAACTACCTGATGGTTTAAAAGATGCATTACTGTTTTGATTTTGAATATTCATTTTCGAAATCTGAATATTGGTTTGTTTAAAAAATTGTTGATTTTTATAGTTAATACTGTTGTAGTAATACTGTTAATGTTTTACTTCTGTTAATGGCTCAGGTTTTAACGATCTTAAGCACTGCGACAAGGGATCTTTTAAACCTGTGACTGTTGTCACTAAGGCAGATTTATTGTGAAATGTGGTCAAGCAATTTTTTTCAATAGTGTTAAGCTTAATGTCATATTTAATAACTTTATGAATTCTAATTAATTGACTTTCAATGCGTTCTACAAACTTTATAGGTTTTTCATTAAGTTGCTGTTTAAAGTGGCAGAGTTCAAAATTTTAACAGTGAATATCTAGTATTTCACCATATTGTTCTAGAAGTGCAATTTTTATGTCATCCCAAGAATTAAATTCTCTTGAGCCAATAAATTCTAAAGCTTTGCCTTCTAGTCGGTTTTTTACGATAAAAGGAAAAACATCTAATTCGTTTTGATTAAATTTTGAATAGACAAAATCAACAGAATCAATAAAATTATGCAATTTAGAGCGAGCACCATCAAAAAGGTTAATTAATTTTATTGCTTTATCGGAAGTTATAGTGTAAGTTGTTGAAGTATTTGAATTTGAATTTTTAGTTGTATCAGGCATTGTGCAAGGTGGTAAATTGAGTACAAGTGATACAACCTACAAGAAAAAAAAACAACGAAAAATAAAATAAATTTGATAAAATTAAATAATCGTGCAGTAAGACTCACCCTGCAACTCTTGTACTCCGTGAGAATGACTGTAGCCTGTGGTGTTTGTGTTGGTTCGTCGATCTGCTTCTACTCAGTCAGCATTGCGGTGGCATTACACCTTGACTTGTGTTGATTTTTTTTCATCCAAATTCCAGTGAACTTCGGGCTAGGGAACGTCTTGAAGGTTCTGTCTTCCAGAAATCCCAAATTCCTTCGTTAGGCTAGGGGAGAGCTGAGAGGACCTTTTCTTGATAGTTCCAAATTCCACTTGGTAAACGGCTAGGGACGACAGACAGCGAACAACGTGCAATCTCGAACGCGTTTTTGTAAAATTTTTTGATTTCCCGGTAAATTGAAATTATGATCTCTCCGGAATTATCTTACCGACTGCGCCAGTTTTGAAATGAATAAAAGAATGTTTCCTTTTTTTTCAATAAAAAATTTAATATGTTAAAAATATAATAACTGTTTTAAAAAAATATGAATACAAAATTGAGTCGATCTTGCGACTTAGGCGGTACAGTCAAATCTGATTATTTAAAAGTTCACACACAGGCACAAAAACGTTTTTCTTATAGTTCTTCGTCAGCTAAAATTTGGGAACGGTCGAATGGATGAACCAGTGGCGTAACGTAACAAATATAGATTTGTTGAAAAGTATGAATACTTGTATAGACCATATATTCATGAGAAATAAAATGAAAGCCAAGGTAAAAAAAAGGCACAACATTTATTATTAACCACGACATTACTGACCACCTGCCTATTATGATACATATCTCAAGTCACGACAAAAAAAATATAGACAGCACTGACATAAATACACTAACAAAAACTGATTACACACGACTAAGACATGAAGCTGAGTTAGTTGATTGGAATGCTATTTTAGCCATTAGAGATCCAGAAGAAGCATGCAAATATTTAATAAACAACCTCACTGACATAATGAAAAAATCTGAAATAAAACTAAAATAAAAAAAAAGAGCAAAACCGTGGATTTCAACTGGGTTTATTGTTTCTATTAAAAAAAGAGATAAAATGAAAAGAAATTTGAGATTAAATCCCACTGACGAAAATAAATTAGAATATACTAATTACAGAAATAAATTAAAAAGGTTAATTACGGTCACCATAAATGAATACTATAAAAATCAAGTTTTTGAGCATGAACATGACATTAGAAAATTATACAAATTAATTAATGAGGCCACAAATCAAAATGACAAAAAACCACAGATATTACAAATTAAAAAGCAAAATATGATTCTGACTAAAAACAATGAAATTGCTGATTATGCTAATGATTATTTTGTTAATATTGGTGCTCAAATTTTTGGTGCCCTTAATATGCCAGAAACAATTCCTAAATAAAAGAACCAATTCCTAACTCTATGTATTTAAGACCTACAAATTCAACAGAAATAGTAAAACATATAAATTCCCTTAAAAATAATTGTTCCCCTGGTATCGATCAAATTACTTCTATTTAAATTTTAAGGATCCAATTACACATATAATAAACGAAATTTTCAAAACAGGCATTATACCATCTTACTTTAAGGTTTCTATCGTTACGCCAATTCATAAATCAGGAGATAAACTCGATATAGGAAATTATAGGCCAATAAGCGTTATTTCAAATTTTGCTAAAATTTACGAGAAATGATGCAATGTATGAATTGGAAAAAAATTTTACTGGTAATTTAAAAGTAGGCAAAAAAAAACGATAGCTCTATTCCTCGACTTGCAAAAAGCGTTTGATAGCGTATCCCATTCCCTCCTCCTGTATTAATGTCCTTGAAAGAAATGGTGTGCGGGGACCGGTTTTGAGCATCTTTGAGAATTATCTCACAAATCGTACTCAATTTGTCAAAATAAATAATATATTAAGCTCTCCCAAAAAAATTAAACATGGCGTGCCTCAAGGTACCGTTCTCGGACCAATTTTATTTATTCTTTACATAAACATGCTTTGTAATCTTAATGTGGGTGGGAAAAATGACACGGTAATAATTTTTTCAGATAAAACTTGAGAAGGGGTGAGAGAAAAACTTAAGGTTGGTGTCAAAAAAATTAAAAATTTTCTGGATACATTCAAACTAAGTTTAAATATTTCTAAAACATATTATGTAGCCTTTTCACTTAGAGCAGCAAAAAGACCGAATTTTAGCAACATTAAAATAAATGATAACAATTTAATAAAAGAGCAAAACAAAATAAAATACTTAGGAATTATTTTAGATAACAATTTAAAATGGAACCAACATGTTATATATATTACTAAAAAAATCCGATTTATTTGCTTAGACAGTTCTTAAACAAAAAAAAAATATTGTAGTGTATAAGGCACTTGTTGAACCGTTGTTGCTTAGGTATGGAATGTTGGTGTGGGGTGGTATGTACAGTATGAATATGGAACAGTACAAAATTACATAATTAAAATCATTTTTAAAAAACCAAAACTCTACCCTACTTACATGTTATACTCAAAAGAAATATCTAATATTAGAACATTATATGTAATAGAAGTTTGTAATTATGTCCATTTAAATAATAAATTTAGTTGCAACATCATATCACATAACTATCCTACAAGAGGTAAATCAAACCAACTACATAACTCTATCTTATGTAAAAATACTATGGAACAACATTTTGTAGATTATTTAGGGCCGAAACTTTACAATTTGTTACCTCACAATATACGAACTATAGAAGTTTATCTTGTGTATTATAAATTTATTAAGCGCGTTAGAAGTAACTAGAGCGTTTAGAAAATGAAGCAATTGTTGTAGTTTTTAGAGTATTTGTTGTATTTTTCAAGCACATACAGGTACTGCGTACCTAGGTGCTAATATTTATATAGCTTTACTATTTTGTTAAAATTCGATGTAAATTACTTTATGTTTCTGTTTAAATATTAAATAAATAAATAAATTTGCAGGAACGGCATTGATGTGCCAATATCGCAACGTTAAAAAGACATTTTAACGGAAACTGTCATTTTATGGCAGATTTATACAATAAATAGTGTTTTTTTTTTCGGCCGTTTTGTATAATTTACCCGTTAAATTTGTCGAACCAGAGAAAAATTATAAATAGCACTTCCATTCCCGTTAAAAAACAATGCGATGAAAACGCAATATAGACAATTAATGGGTGGCGAACGTTTAAACGCATGCGACATCCCTTGTAATAAAGGTTTTTTTTTATAGGAGGGAGTGAGAACGGGGAGGAATACGTTTTTAGGTGCAATCGCTTTTTTGAATTTTCGATTAATAATTTACTAATAGCAGCTGTAATGGTATATATGCCAAACGAGTTATAAATGCTTTTAAGCATTAGGTGCGTTTTTCGTTTTTATTTCGGCATTTTAAGGGAAAATACCGAAGCGGCTTAAAATAGATGTGAAAAAACGATGTTTGATCATCCTCTGTTCAATATATCATAAAAAAACCAAATAAAGTGTTTTTTTTTATGTAGATGGGTGAACTACAGGAGGAACGTGCAATTTTCAGAAAGTCTAGGTAGTAATTTAAGAATAACATCGAAAAAATAGGTAAAAATAATTTTTTGTTGTCCAAATTTATTTTCATTTATTTCATCTATTATTTTGTTCCTTTTTATTTAATTATTTTTTTTATTCGTTAATTATTAGCAATTAAAATAATTAATTAAAGGCATATAAAAACGCATGTTAGGATACGCTTATGGGCAAAAATGAAAAACAATGAGAGAATTATTCAAAAACAAAAAAAAAACAACCTCTTCCCGCCGCCATAAATTGTACAATTTAGGTGGAAAATTGCATTTTGTCCGATAAATGTTTAAGAGGATTATTCACCCATAAATTTCTGTTTCCTGGATAACTTTTTTATTTTACAATATTTTTTAATGCGGTTTTCACTAATGAAATGTACATATTTTTGTCAAGAGTTGATAGGTGCCAGTTTTTCAAATTTCTAAAATTTTGATTTTTTATTTAAAAACCAAAAATATAAATAAAAAAAACTTTCCATACGTCTCTAGATACATCGATTTTAGAAACATTATATTAAAAAACCATTTCAAAAAAAATAATAATAAACCTTTGAGAATGGAAATACAAAATTCAGGCATTTTTCTTATAATTTCTTGAACCGCCGATAAGTTTAGTATCATATGACAACAACGCACGGCCGGGCTACCGTGAATCAAATCAAGAAACGCGCGACGCTTATTCGGCCCGATCTGTGCAAGCGACGGTATCGGCTACTGTTCAACAGCAATAATTCAATATTATGCAAAATTGAAATGTTGATTGGCATTTCACTTAGAAGTATTTTATTGCGAAAGTGTTCCAATTTTCTGCACGTTGTTCTTTATACTATTAGGTTTTTTATGTTTATTTTTAAGAAATGGGAAAAAGAAAAGAAGGAAAGTCAAAAGTTTATTATTCTAAACGAAAAAGTAGGAAGCCAAAAAAGGATCAGTTTAGGCCTAGAATGGCTGCAAATATGGAATAAGAATGCCACATTGCTTTTACTATTTATATATAAATGAAAATAAATGATTAATTTTGGAAAGAAAAAATGATTTAAATAAGAAGAAAAATAAAGATTTTTTATTTTAAATGTCTACTGCCTGTCGAATCATTGTAGAATCATAGATCCTAGGTATAATAGAGGCATGGAAATTCGAAACCCATCTAGAACTTGAGCTGTAAATGACAATTTTTGTATTACATTTGTTTGGTTTTTCTATTTTCATTAGAATATACCACTTCGTTGTATTATAATTTTCATTTTTGTATACTTACTTATATAACTGTTTAATATTGTCTTATATTTTATACAGCTTGTTCTAAAACATGTACCTACGTCGTTATGAGTACACACAACATCCATAAACACAAAAAAAAGTGTAATCTAATGTAACGAGTTCAAAACTGAGACACATTTTTTTAAAATTAATTGAACTTGGGGTTTATTTTATGGCCCTTTGATGAAGCTCACGCGTATGTCATAATTTATTTTTTGTATTCAGATTGCTAAGAACTGTTTAAGAAGGCATATTTAAAGGTGATTAACATTAAAAGAAATTAATATTTATTTATTTTTTTATTTCTCTTTGACGAGAGCTGTATATACAGGGTGGGTAAACGTAAACGAAACGGCTATGTCCGGCTCGTAAAGATTTTAAAAAGAAAACGCTCGGACCCGTCAATTTAGATTACCACGAGGAAACATTTTCAGAGTATAATACCACCCCTATCTGTCATCCCTTAGCCAGGGTGGAACTAACCTCAACAATTTTAAATGGAATAGTGGCTCGAGTTATACCTTGTTTGAGAGGTCTTTTGATTTTCTTTACGGCTACACCTAATTTAAAGGATTTTACTTCAGCGGTTCTCAAACTATTGACTATTTTAACATTTAATATAGTTTTCTGGAAAACTTGTATTAAGTGTTGGGTGTTTGGAAAAACTATTAAATCGCAATTCTTTATCGACCTATTAATTTATAACAATCATACATAAACACTAGTCCAACAAATACTGAAAATGACCATCGTTATAAGCCATGCAATAATACAGATTTATATATACCGGGTGGTGCGTCGCCGAGCGGAACATAGGAAAACCCATGTAAATTTTAAGGGAGTCAATTATTGTCTTCCCTGTACATTATATAGAAAAAATTTAAAATAACTTTTTGAAGAGACCAATCTGGCAAAGCCTTGTGCAAAGTTTCAAAAAATTTTAATAAGCTAATCTTGAATTATTCAATGTAATGTAATTGCAAAATTAGCAAATTTTCAGTTCAGGTAAAACCATACGGGCACCAGTAAAGTGAATATTGTCACTGATGTGAGGAAAAGTGTCGATAAATCAGTCACAGTCGATATTTGAAAACAAGCGTCCATTTCAACTATTAAACGTGTTGTCAATGAGTCCAAAGGTACCGTAATAAATAATTGTAAATGTTCAACTCAGGATATCGAAAATAGAGCCGAAGAAAGAGAGAACAGAGATCGTAATATTCTACTGAGTGTGGAGGAAAGCAAGATGGTTAGTACGAGGGTTCTTGGGCAAGAGTTAAATAAACAACATACAACGGTATTGGGCACTTAAAAAAAATACAAATATTATTCGTATAAATTCGAAAAACATCAAGAGTTGCAGGAAGGAGATGAAGAGCGCAGAATGGCATTTTGTTTTGAAATGATGGAAAGAGCAAATAATGATAGGAATTTTTTTTTAAATATTTGTTTTACCGATGAATGTACATTTACCCTCCACAATGAACCAAATGTTCAGAATTGCCGGTATTGGAGCCAAGAAAATGAACATCGCTTTGTTCATACTCGGACACAATATCCCCAAAAAACAAATGTATTCGTGGGAATTATCGGACACCATATCATTGGACCCTTTTTTATGGACTATAACCTAACAGCTGAAACCTATTTGAACTTATTTCAAAATCAAATTGGACCCACCTTGGAAGAAGTTGTTCAGGAAGATCAAATGATCTGGTACCAAATGGATGGTTGCCCGGCCCATAATACCCATATGGTTAGAGAGTGTTTGGAAAATGCTTTTAACGGCAATATTATTGGTCCACGGTACCGGATACTTTAGCCAGGTCACCTGATCTTTCACCGAATGACTTCTTTTTGTGGGGTCATTTAAAACGTGTAATTTATAAAAGTGTAAAATTTGAGAATCTAAACCAGTTACAAAACGCTATTTCGTTAGAATGTAATAAAATTTCCCAATATCAACTTAGTAATGTTAGAAATTAATTTTATGATCGGTTAGGATATTGTTTAGCTGTTAACGGGGGGTTGTTTAAACATTTGATGTTTTTATGTAATTTTCTATTATTTTTGCACTCCCTCAATAGGTAATAGCTGTCCGCAATTATTTAAATGAGTACTATCCTGGTCGCTGGATTGGACTGAGAGGCTCTGTTTAATGGGCCGTGCGGTTGCCTGACCTCTGGTTTTTTTTCTGTGGGGTCACCTAAAGAGTAAAATCTATGCTACCCAACCAGCTTCAATAGAAGAATTGCGCGAAAGGATTACATTTGAATGCCAACAGATAACTCCTGATATGCTACGAAATGTGCGACGTCGATTTGAATCTGTATTATTGCATAGAAGTTAACGGTGGCCATTTTCAGCATTTGTTGGACTAGTGTTTATGTATGATTGTTATTAATTAATTGTTTGACAAAGAGTTGCCATTATTTTCTAAAAAACTGCATTAAATGTTAAAATAGTCAATAGTTTGAGAACCGCTAAAGTAAAGTCCTTTAAACTAGGTATAGCCGTAAAGAGAATCAAAAGACCTTTCAAAGGAAGCTATAACTCGACCCACTATTCCATTTATAACAAATTTAAAGGATAGTAATACATTTTTGAGGATAGTTCCACCCTAGCTAAGGAATGACAGATGGGGGTGGTATTATACTCTGAAAATGTTTCCTCCTGGTAATCTAAATTGACGTGTCCGAGCGTTTGTTGAGCTCGACATGGCCGCCGTTTCGGTTAGCCCCCCTGTAATATATACAGTGTATCCCAAAATTTATGTCTAAATTCATTTAAAATTCAGGGGTGTGTTCGAAAACGCTCGGACCCGTCGATTTTTATTTCAAGTTGCGCATTTTTGTACGTGAAGTTTGTATATACAGGGTTGCTCAAAAATAAATTACGACCATCAACTTAATTTTTTCAAATGAAAACACCTTTTTTTATTTAATTTTTAAATTTCGCGTGGAATTTTACATATGTTTCATGCATCATGTCCTATACCTAAAGTCAACAGTTATCGAAAAAAAAACGACCAAACATTATTATTGAAGTTCACCTTACGAGTCACCTTATCTCTGAGATTTTTTATACAGAGCAAAATTCTATTCATTCGTGTTTTTTTATTGTTGGCTGGGTCCCTTTTTCTTTGAACAAACTTTAACGGGACAAGTGTATCTCGATTTTCTCAAATTTGAATTAGTTCCAGCATTACTAGCTTTATTTCCAAATCCATTGAACCCAGACTATCCTGACAAAGAACTAATTTTCCAGCAAGATGGCGCTCCTCCGCACTATGCTGCCACTGTGCGTACATTTTTGGATGAAACCTTTCCCAATCGGTGGATAGGAAGGAGAGGACCCATCGAATGGCCTGCTAGGTCGCCTGACCTAACATCAATGAACTTTTTTTTGTGGGGATATCTCAAGTCGAAGGTATTTTTTAATAGGCTAAATAATCTAGACGATTTGAAAGAGAGAATTCGCAGAGAAGTGGGTGCTATAACTCCGGAAATGATTGAAAATGTGCAACGAGACTTTATGGATCGCCTTGTATATTGTCAAGCCGTGAATGGCAACCATTTTGAACATTTAACTTAATTTTTGTTCTTTTTTTATTTGTTACAGGAATCGTCTTTTTTTTTGATAACGGTTGACTTTAGGTATAGGACACCATGCATGAAACATACGTAGAATTCCACGCGAAATTCACAGATGAAATTAAAAAAAAGGTGCTTTCATTTAAAAAAATGAAGTTGATGGTCGTAATTTATTTTTGAGCAACCCTATATATACAAACTTCACGTACAAAAATGCGCAGCTTAAAATAAAAATCGACGGGTCACACCCCTGAATTTTAAATGAATTTAGACATAACTTTTGGGATGCACTGTATATATATAATAGTGTTAGGCATATTTGGAAATGAGATAATTTCTTTTTTCGATCTATAGGGTTGCTTCTACCCTTTTTTGACGAAAGTCACTCACATGTCTCTAATTTATTATTTATATCTTAATTACTAAAAACTGTTTTAGGTACATATATTTGAAAGTGAGACAAAATTATAAACATTTTATATCATTCCTTCTCTCCCTAAATTTGTGATACTAATACCCTCCTATATAAAAGCATTTTTTATGAATAAATTAAATCCGTTAATTTGAATAGTGAATAAACTGTATTACCAGAGGAACATGAGGATATTTTGATTGAACTTATACAAAAATGTTATTTTCTTTACTGAGACAAACGTCTTGAAATACCAAAATACGCGTGCGACTTATTTGTTAGTAAACGCAAAAGTCCAACCGCATGCAAACTAAAAAATGCACGAATCGGTTCCTCCCGATGAACCTCTCTGGTAACATTGACCCGTCTGCTGCGAGACGAACAGTGTTCTGCTTTGCTTTAGCGATGCGTTGTTGCCAAATGCTCACCTTCCCGATAAAGCGCGTTAAATCCATTTCAGGCAAAGTCACGTGCTGATGATCGCTCTTAATTACTTAAAACTAGTGATAGATGACACGTTTTCCCTGATTTCGGCCGTCAAATGCGCATTTGTATAGTTCAAAAAATATATATTTTCTGACCCGTGTGTTGCAAATGTGTTTTTCCTGTTTTTTGCCAAATCCGTATTTATATACGCAAGACTGAATTGCCGGGCTCAAAAAAATAACGTTACTGTTGCTGTGCGAATTTCAGTTTATCCCTTGTTAATTTTAATTAAATTAGCAGGATTCAGGTTGATTTCTTTTTTGTTTAGGGTCTCGCTAACAGCCTCAGTCGCCTGGAAAAGTGATTCTTCTTACGTGGTTCTCCCCCTTACAGACAAGGAATAACATTTTATAGCGATCGTCAATGATTCGTGAGAATGAGATAGAGAGTCAGGTCAAAAAGTGAATAATTAAGAAGTCAATAATTTTTTTAGGTTCTACCGCATTTTACTCTTTACTAACAGCCTCAATCGCCTGGAGAAGTTATTTTTCTTACATAGTAATCCCCTTTATAGACAAGAAATATCATTTTATAGCGATCGTCAATGATTCGTGAGAATGAGATAGAGAATCAGGTCAAAAAGTGAATAATTAAGAAGTTAATAATTTTTTAGGTTCTACCGCATTTTACTCCTCACTAACACCCACAATCGCCTGGGAAAGTTATTTTTCTTACATAGTAATCCCCTTTACAGACGAGGAATATCATTTTATAGCGATCGTCAATAATTCGTGGAACTGAGATAGAGAATCAGGTCGAAAAGTGGATAATTAAGAAGTCAATAATTCTTTAGGTTGATGAAAATGCGGTAGATTTTACTTCTCACTAACACCCTCAGTCATCTGGAAAAGTTATTTTTCTTACGTGGTATTCCCCTTTATAGACAAAGTATATCATTTTATAGCGATCGTCAATGATTCGTGAGAATGAGATAGAGAATCAAGTCGAAAAGTGTATAATTAAAAAGTCAATATTTATTTAAGTCCTACTTCATTTTACTCCTTACTAACAGCCTCAATCGCCTGGAAAAAAAAACATTTATTTTACGTTAAAAAAAAGGTAATAATTCATTTTTCATTTATGTACTTACTAAATAAATTCCAACCAAACCCCAATGATAATAACACCAGACAGTGCATCAAAACCCTCATATTCGATAAAACAATGGGCGCAAATTCATAATAACTACAAAATATTCACGTTACATATTTCGTATTTTAACGCGTATTTTCGCACTCAATATATTTAAATTTCAACTTCAAAAGTTTATTAATACTTTCCAGGTATAACGGGCCCTTCGATAATCGCCCGAAAATAAACATGCGGTTAAATTTTATTTATTCAAACCTAATTGGATGGGTTTGACAATGTGCACACAAAACGTTCGATAAATATTCATGCGTTATATTTGTATAATATTTGAATTTGATTTGTCTCATTACACGGCTATTTAATAAAATTGGTTTTTTGCTACACGTGTATTTACATAAATCTCGTTTAATCCTTAATATGATACTAAAATATCACTAATGGTGGTCAAATAGCTATTTAATACTTGGTAATTATTGCACAGTTTTTTTGGTGCATTAATAAATATTAATTAATTTATGTTTATAAACATTAAAGAATTAAATGAGAACAAAATCAGTAAAAAAAACACTTGCGAGTACTTTAGGTCTCATTTTTTTAAAAATATATGAGCATAACTCAATTGTATATGAACAGCCTTTTATTATTAAGATGTAAACGGAAGGTCAGTCTTCAAGTTATTAGTTCTATGAACTGAAGATTCCAATAAGCGGAAATATGCAGCATTAATTATTACTAAGCTTCCCTCCTCTTCCGCACTACTATCATATTTTCCGAGTATCCTTAAATATTTGAGCATAACTTTATTGGGTATAATTGGCATTTTATTAAGATTTGTGTTCATTCTTATAAAATTAATAGTCTATATTTTCTTTGTTTTTATTTTTGTTACCCTGAAGAAGCCAAAAGATTGAAACGTTCGTTTGTAGCCAGAATTTTATTCTTTTATATGTCAAATAATAAAAGAAAAATTTTTTCAAGCATAACTTAATTGGGTATGAGATTATTAATTTTTTTGTTAGTTCGATGGTTTCCTTGCCCTGAAGAAGTCCACAAGTAGAAACACATCAGCAAGTATTATTTATTTAACTCTTCTTTACTTCCTTTACTTACCAAAGAATCTTACTTGCTATTCATTTATTTAAGTTGTGTGAGCATAACTTAATTGGATATGGCAGGTAATTATATAATATATGTTAGTTTTGCAACTAAATAAACATTTTTAAAGTCGTATATGCTACTTTAAAATGTTTATTTAAAGTAGTGTACTACTACTAGTACTAACTACTTGTACCCAAGCTACTTTAGATATTTTCATAATTGTTTTAGAGTATTATATGAGGCACTCCACAGATAAATCCTGTGTAAAAATTATTAACTTAAATTATAAATTGTCTGAGCAAGAGCAATTTTGGTTCCAGGGTGATGCATTTTTAGGTTTTTTCAAGGATTATTAAAAAACTATTTGAGGCACTTAGGTAATGTTTAGACACAAAGAAAGGGTGTTTCTTAGAGAACAATTTCATGTATTAAGCATCTTTGTGAATCAAATACTTCTTGAGCTAGGGCCTGTTTTGTCTGCTAATGTCAATATTTACTAGATTGGATTTTTGGAAGTTTTTGAATTTTTTTATAATTTTTGGTATTTTTATATATATCTCCCAAGCTATTTTAGATATCTTTAAGACTCTTTTACTGTATTATATGAGGCACTTCATATATAAATTGTATGTAAAAAATAATCTAGGTTAAAAATTTGCTAAGCTTTGGTTCCGGAGTGATTTTTTTTACTACACTTTTTAGTTGTTTATAAATAACTTAGAAACTATTTAAGCTACTTAAATAAAATTTACATTTAAAGAAAGAATTTTTTTTGAGGAATAACTTAATATGTAATTCATTTTGTTAGGTTAAATACTTCTTGAGCTAGAGCTTTTTTTGTGTGTCAGTACCAGTACTCACCAGATTCGAGGTTTTAGAGCATTTTTTTACAAAATTGACTAACATATACCTAAAATATAATGAAAATTTAGAAATTATTAATTTATAGTCTACTCTGAAGATCATTTTAGTCTTTTTTGAAAAAATTTCTTAAATCCATTAACTAAAAGTCAAAATATTGATTTTCTAATTCCTGGAGTGCCTGTAAGAAATAAAATTTTTGTCTCTCATTGAAAAGTGAATATCTTGAGTTCTGATTGTAAAAATTTAAGAATTATTGATTTGTGGACTACTCTAAAGACTATTTTAGTATTTTTTGAAAAAATTACCTAAATCCATTTACTAAAAGTCAAGATATTGATTTTCTTATTCCAGGAGTGCCTGTAAGAAACAAAATTATTTTTCTCTCATTGAAAAGTGAATATCTTCAGTTCTGGTTGTAAAAATTTAAGAACTATTGATTTGTGGACTACTCCAAAGACTATTTTAGTATTTTTTGAAAAAATGACTTAAATCCATTAACTAAAAGTCAAGATATTATTGATTTTCTTATTCCAGGAGTGCCTGTAAGGAACAAAATTATTCGTCTCTCATTAAAAAGTGAATATCTTGAGTTCTGGTTGTAAAAATTTAAGAGTTATTGATCTGTGGACTACTCTAAAAACTATTTTAGTATTTTTTGAAAAAATTACTTAAATCCATTTACTAAAAGTCAAGATATTGATTTTCTTATTCCAGGAGTGCCTGTAAGAAGCAAAATTATTTGTCTCTCATTGAAAAGTGAATATCTTGAGTTCTGGTTGTAAACATTTAAGAGTTATTTATCTGTGGACTACTCTGAAGACTATTTTAGTATTTTTTGAAAAAATTACCTAAATCCATTTACTAAAAGTCAAGATATTGATTTTCTTATTCCAGGAGTGCCTGTAAGAAACAAAATTATTTTTCTCTCATTGAAAAGTGAATATCTTCAGTTCTGGTTGTAAAAATTTAAGAACTATTGATTTGTGGACTACTCCAAAGACTATTTTAGTATTTTTTGAAAAAATGACTTAAATCCATTAACTAAAAGTCAAGATATTATTGATTTTCTTATTCCAGGAGTGCCTGTAAGGAACAAAATTATTCGTCTCTCATTAAAAAGTGAATATCTTGAGTTCTGGTTGTAAAAATTTAAGAGTTATTGATCTGTGGACTACTCTAAAAACTATTTTAGTATTTTTTGAAAAAATTACTTAAATCCATTTACTAAAAGTCAAGATATTGATTTTCTTATTCCAGGAGTGCCTGTAAGAAGCAAAATTATTTGTCTCTCATTGAAAAGTGAATATCTTGAGTTCTGGTTGTAAACATTTAAGAGTTATTTATCTGTGGACTACTCTGAAGACTATTTTAGTATTTTTTGAAAAAAATACTTAAACCCATTAACTAAAAGTCAAGATATTGATTTTCTTATTCCAGGAGTGCCTGTAAGAAACAAAATTATTCGTCTCTCATTAAAAAGTAAATATCTTGAGTTCTGGTTGTAAAAATTTAAGAATTATTGATTTGTGGACTACTCTAAAGACTATTTTAGTATTTTTTGAAAAAATTACCTAAATCCATTTACTAAAAGTCAAGATACTGATTTTCTTATTCCAGGAGTGCCTGTAAGAAACAAAATGTTTGTCTCTCATTAAAAAGTGAATATCTTGAGTTCTGGTTGTAAAAATTTAAGAGTTATTGATCTGTGGACTACTCTAAAGACTATTTTAGTATTTTTTGAAAAAATTACTTAAATCCATTTACTAAAAGTCAAGATATTGATTTTCTTATTCCAGGAGTGCCTGTAAGAAACAAAATTTTTGTCTCTCATTGAAAAGTGAATATCTTGAGTTCTGGTTGTAAAAATTTAAAAATAATTAATTTGTGGACTACTCTGAAGACTATTTTAGTATTTTTTGAAAAAATTACTTAAATCCATTTACTAAAAGTCAAGATATTGATTTTCTTATTCCAGGAGTGCCTGTAAGAAACAAAATTATTCGTCTCTTATTAAAAAGTGAATATCTTGAGTTCTAGTTGTAAAAATTTAAAAATAATTAATTTGTGGACTACTCTGAAGACTATTTTAATCTTTCTTGAAGAAATGACTAAAATCCATTCACTGCAAGTCAAAAAATTGGAATTTTCAGTTCAGGAGTGCCTGTAAGAAACAAAATAATTCGTCTCTTATTGGCCGTTTTTTGACAACATCATTGAGGTTTTATAATTTATTTCTCTCTTTCTCTCTCTCTCTTTCAATCTTCGTCTGCCTCTTACTCTTTCTCACTGCTGTCATATATCGCTAAGAGTCCTCCTATTTAACCCGATAAACATGACAAAAAAGATCACTTAACTTACCGAATATACCAAAGAATCTCACCTTATATTTATTTAAGCATAACTTAATTGGATACGACAAGCATTTTATTATTTATATAAATTTCGCTTAAACGCTTACCCATGAATAAATATTTTTTAAGTTTCTTCGTTAACTTGCCCTGAGGAAGTCAATGAACCGAAACACTTGTGAACAGGTACTATTTTCAACAGATTATGAATATGTATATTGTTTTTTGTTCTTCTCCTGTTTTTTTAGCCCAATATCTTTCTATTTATTTAAATTATTTATGCATAACTTAATTGGATATAAGAGGCATTTTATTATTTGTTTTAAAAAAGTGGTTAAAAGCCTATATATGTATATATTTTATTAAGTTCCATGGTTTGCTTGCTCTGAAGACGCTTATCGGCAGAAACACACGTCATCGAGTCTTATAATTGATGATTCTTACTTTTTTTTTGCACTCTTGTTTACCGAAGATCCCAAAGCGTCTCTCTTAGAGCATAACTTGCCTGCGTATAATATACAACTTGAAATTGTAATTTATACTTGCAAAAACCCATATATTATTCCGATTTTCATGAAAAGGCGCCCCCGGTCCGCCCTTACACTGTGATTTTAATAAATTCCTTAAAAGTCTCGCGCATAGGAAATTAACTCGATAAATTCCAGAAATAAATTAATTCCCATGTTCAGAAAATGTAAATAGTATGCAAATGTGGGCCCTTCCCTTCCTGTTGACTTTTATTTAAGACGAAACTCTCGAGGAAAACTTCCCCTCGGCTTATACTTTTAGACACAGACACCAAAATACTATTTTAGATCCAATTTGGTACAGAATATTAAATCTCGACGGTCCTGGCCTTGTTTCGCTAAATTGCGGCGAAGTTTTAAAATGGGAATATATTCTTAGGTAACGGTTTAAATTGTGGAAAAGTTTCCGCAAAAAAAAAACAAGTTTAACCTTGTTTTGCTCGGTATAGGGTTAAGAATACCCAACGAAAATTGCTTGGAAAAGTGTTGAAAATTTATAAGGAATTAGTAAGCTTTTTACTTTATTGAGTACAGTCCAGATTAAGTCAATGTCGAATAAAGATTTATTGTTTTCAAATGCGAAATACGCATAAGACCTGGGTTACATTAATTAAATTCTTAAATAACAATTACTCGTATAGGCCTTATTTAACTAAGAATAGTAGCTTTTTACAAGAAACCTCTTTCCTAAATAACTTTGAAGAAACAGTCTTACAAAGAGTCCATGGAAAGTAGTTAAATGTTTTTTTACTCTCATAAAGTAGTAGTAATTGGTAAATTTACATAACATGAGTACCGAGTATTACTCACATTTTTTGAATAGTACAAAAAGTGAAATATTTTTTTATATTGGAACTATATTTAGTAGCAGACTCTGCACACCACTGCACATATTGTTGGAGTTCACTTTAACCCTATTTAGGTATATAACTTAAAAAAATTATTATTTATATTTATCAAAGTATTCCAAAAGATTTTGCTTTAGATACAATTTCTTATTGAGCCAAAAGAAGCATTGTTATTGGACATTCATCTGTAATATTAATTTAATATAAACTCAGCGTTTAGAAAATGTTTGTCATACCCATTTAAGTTATGCTCGAGAAATCTTTTTGTTTTTTTATAATTTAATTTTTTTTCGATCTATTGGCTTCTTCAGAGCGGGAAACAAAGAGGTAAAACAATTGGAAGAAAATATGCATTTTGAATAATTCATTTTTTATAAGGTTTAATGCAAAAATGCCTGTCGTATCCAATAATGTTATGCTCCAGGAGTAATTATTGAACAATGTGATTCTTGTGCATATTCGGAAAGTAGGAAATTAGTAATCGATATTTTTTAAGATACTTTTGGTAGGAGTTTTGCAAATTAGCGATCTTTTGTCTATCATACTTTAATTACTATAAAATGTGTAATTATTTTTACTTCTAAAAAATACAGGTAAATTTAAGGCTATTTGTAAAGTAAGAACAAGATTTCCTACAACCTGAAATTCAAATAACGAAGCGTCGTGTTATTTTCCTTATTATTGTCAATTGCACGTTAGCACTTTTGGCGCCCAACAGTGTGAATTTAAGTTAGTTAAATTCAATTTTTTTGTCAAATTTATTGTAATTTATTGCATAATATGATTGATTAATGCTCTTTTTGGCACAATCTATCTAAACCCAATTTTTAATGTTAAAAATAGGCAAATTGTACGTAAATTATTTGGGAAAATTTAATTTAAATATGAACAAATTGAAAATGTATTTCGCAAATAAAAGTTTTTGCCTCTGAAAGCACCCAAATTAAATAATTATTGCATATAGTATTAATTTTTTTGGATTTTAAGAGTAATTTATATAGAAAAAACGTGGTTTATATGCAATTTAATATTTTGAAAAAATTGAGTTTAACTTGATTTTTAATGTAAAAAAGAGCCGAAAATAATACAAAAATATAGAAAAAAAACCAATTTAACCAACAAAAATATCGATTTCTTTTAAAATTTGTTAAATGAAAAAATCAAAAATGTTATTATCAATGTAAGTTTTTCCAATAAAGCCCTGTACTTCTTATTACATTTTTTACAAATGTTTAGGATCTTCTAAAGTAAAAATAAACACAATATTAAAATGACAAAAACATTAGTTGTATTTGCCTTATAATTCAATATTTAAATTAAATTAAATAAAAATAAAAGATATAGATTAAAGAAGGATTAAGCACAAATTAATTAAAAAAAAAATGGTTTTATAAAAAAAAATATAACGAAAAAACAACTGCCTGGAATAATTAAATTATTTATTTATTTACTTATTTAATAATCACAGTATTAATAGGCAAAAGTCAGTTACAGTTATCAACATAAAATAAAGAGGCAAAACACACTAAGCTAATAGGGATAAAAACACTAATAAAAATTAAAGTAAAATGTAATTTTTATTAAAATACAGTTAAAATTATTATCAAATAAAGGTAATTTCCAATATCAGCGTGAGTCAAGAAGAACCTGAAATTCAAATATCGCACCAAAAGTTCAGCATTTTTGGCGCCCAACAGTGTGGGACTGAAAGGTTTTAATTTTTTTTTTTTTAAACATTACTTACCAAATTCACTTATATTATCAAATATTATATTTTTAATTAATTATGTGATAATAGCGTAATTTTTACTGATTAAAATGAGATACAAAACGCAATTTTAAACTGAATTATATTAATGCAAAAAATTCTTTCTTCCTTATTCTTGGTGCCCAACAATGTGGATTTAAATTAATTAATTTCGATGTTTTTTCTAGGTTATTGTAATTTAATAGATGATATGATTAATTATAGATTTTAAATGTAAAAAAATTAAAAATTCCTTTATTCTTTACTAATCATTTCAACAAATTGGGGAATTCGGAAAAGTGTAAGAAAGAAATAACTAACTAACAAAAATTGAATTCCTTTAAAAATGTTTGTCAACATGAACATTTTTCATACATTTCTCTTCTAAAAAATTTAGTAAAACTATACTAATTTCATTTAAATTATTAATAAATTAGTGGTTTTTTTATGTGATTATTCATTTATTTAATACAAGCTACCAGAAAATTGATTGTTTTTAAAAAAAGAGAGAGATTAAAAACATATAAATAGAAGGAACTTAAGAACAAATTATTTAAAAAAAAAATAAAAATAACTGCCTGGAATAGTAAAATTATTAATAACTACTTTACGTTTAAAAATCTAAAAGATATATAAATTAATTTTTAGGTAATTTTCAATATGAAAATGACCCAAATGTGTACTAATAAATTATGACTTTCTTTAGGTCTATCCAAGTTTTGTTCATATCTTAAAATCACTGTTGAAATTATTTTATTGGCAAATTCAACGCAATAATGGAATTTCTGCTACTGGTCGAATTTACTTCTTATAGTTGCCAATAAACAAAAAAAATATTTGTATTCATCGGCAGTTAATGAAAAAAAAATTACTGGTAAGATAATTTGGTACAATTTTGCATATTGAAATTATTACAAAAACGCGTTTTTTTGTTGTTTAACAAAAAAATTATTGTCGTTGGTCGATGAATTTTTGATAAAATCAGTATTGAGATTATTATTTTATCATATTTAAGGCTATAACAAGATTCAAGCATAAATTTTAGGTCTATAAAGCTATTTAATCACTGCGGGGATAAATATTTTGTGCACTAAAATCAGTGTTTATATTTTTCAAGTAAATTTTTGATTTGGAATATTTTTTTAAATTCCAGGCATTTGAATTCTTTTTTAGTTCCAGGCGGTTTAAAAATTTTAATATTTTGAGTAATTTTTTTAAAATTCTAGGCAGTAGTAAAAAAGTAATTTGCTCAACTGCCTGGAATAATAAATTTATTTGCCTGGAATCTTAGGTAGTTGAGTAGAGTCGTAAGTTTTCAAATTTTAGGATTTTGAGTATTTTTTTCTCAATCCTAGGCAATTAAATCTTTTTTTCTTTTCAAATTTCAGGAAGACCAGTTTTTTTATTTTATATGCAGTAACACCAGATGTTTTTCTTAACTGCCTAGAATTTCAGGTATTTTAATGTCAAGTTTTTCCAATTCCAGGCAGTAGTAAGGAAATAAATTTTGCTTAACTGTCTGAATTAATAATATCACTCAAATGCCTGGAATTTTGAGCATTAACGTGTTTTTTTTAAATTTTAGGCTTAAGAGTTATATGTTTTTAATTTCAGGCATTAGAAAATAAAAATTGGTTGGTCAACTACCTAGAATATCATATTTTAAGTCGATTTTTTTCAAATTTGAGGTATTTGAAATTGTAAGAAAGATTGTTTGCTCAAATAACTGAAATTATAGGCGTTAAAGTAAATTTTTTCCAAATTTCAGGCACTTGAGTTACTTATTTTAGGTCCGGGCCTTTAAGTCAATTTTTTTTTAATTCCAGCCATATTTTTTCAAATTCTAGGCACTAGTAGGAAACAATTTTTTGCTAAACTGTCTAGAATAATGATTTCACTTAATTGCTTGGATTTGTAGGCATTAGAATTTTTTTCACATTCCAGTCATTTGAATTTTTTTTCTAATTTCAGGCAGTAGTAAAAAAAGTGATTTGCTTAATTGCCTGGAATAATAAATTTATTTGCCTGGAATTTTAGGTATTTAAGACTATTTTTTTCAAATTTAATGCAGTAGAGTCGAAAGTTTTTAAATTTTAGGATTTTGAATAATTTTTTTTAAATTCTAGGCTGTTAAGTCTTTTTTTCTTGTCAAATTTCAGGAAAGTGAGTTTTTTAATTTTGACGCAGTAAAATCAGATTATTTTCTTAACTGTTCTTAACAATTCCAGGCAGTAGTAAGAAAATAAATTTTGCTCAACTCTTTGAATTAATAATATCACTTAACTGTCTGGAATTTCGAGCATTTGCATATTTTTTCTTAATTTTAGGTTTAGGGGTTATGTGTTTTTAATATCAGGCACTAGTAACAAAAAATTATTCGCTCAACTGCCTGGAATAATAAAATCACTAAACTGCCTAGAATTTCATATTTCAATTAAATTTTTTCCAAATTAAAGGTATTTGGAAACATTTTTATTTATTTCAGATAATTATAAGAAAAATTTTCAGTTTCGTGTTGACCCAATATCTTCAATATTGCGGAGGGTTATTGACCCTGATTGAAAGGTTGTTCTGACCCCACCCAACAATCCTCCGAAATATAAGAAAAATTGTGTGCTCAACTATCTGGAATTATAAGCGTTAAAGTTAATTTGTCCAAATTCCAGGCATTTAAGTTATTTGTTTTAGGTTCGCGCATTTAAGTCAATTTTTTTTAATTCCAGCGATTTTTTTTCAAATACTAGGCAGTAGTAGAAAAAATTATTTGCTCAATTTTCTGAAATAATAAATTTATTTCCCCGGAATTTTAGGTACTTGAGATAATTTTTTTCAAACTTAATGCAGTAGAGTCGTAAGTTTTTAAATTTTAAGATTTTAAGTATTTGTTATTTAATTCTAGGCAGTTAAATTTTTTTTCTTTTTAAATTTCAGGTACATGAGATTTTTTGTTTTTTACGCAGTAAAATCAGATTTTTTTTAATTGCCTAGAATTTCAGGTATTTTAATGTCAAAATTTTCTAATTTCAGGCACTAGTAAAAAAATTGGTTGCTCAACTGCCTGGAATAATAAAATCACTCAACTGTCTTGAATTTCAGGTATTTAAAACCATTATTGAGATTTCATGCAGTTGAGTAGTAATTTTTCAATTTTTAGAAAAATTGAATATTTTCTTTAAATTTTAGGTAGTTAAACCTTTCCTTCTTTTTAAACTTCAGACAGATCGGTTTTTTAATATTTCACGTAGTAGAATCAGAATTTTTCTTAATTGCCGGGAATATCAGGCATTATTGTCAATTTTTTTTAAAATTCCAGGCAGTTTTTTTTAAATTCTAGGCAGTAGTAAGTAACTATTCTTAACTTAACTGTCTTGAATAATAATTTCACTTAATTGCTTGGAATTGTAGGCATAAGAATTTTTTTCAAATTTCAGACAGTTAGGTTATTTGGCTTAATTCCAGGCAGTAGTAAGAAATAATTGTATATTCATTTGCCTGGAATAATAAAATCACCTAATTGCTTAGAATTTCACCCAATAAATTCATTGCATTTAGGTTTTTTTTTAATTCCAGGTAGTTGTAAAAGAAAACGGTTTGCTCAACTGCTTAGAATTTCAGGTATTTGGGATTGGATATTTTTTTTAAATTCCATGCAGTCAAGTCATATTTTTCCAATTATTAGGAATTTGAGTATTTTATTTTTAATTCTAGTAACTGCCTAGAATCTTTTTTTTTTAATTCTAGGCAGTAATATAAAAAAATGGTTTGTTTAACTGCCTGGAATAATATAATCAGTCAACTGCCTTGGATTTTAGAGTTTATTTTTCTAAAATTCCAAAAAGTCCAAAAGTAATCAAATCAGGTAATAGTAAAAAAATGTTTGCTCAACTACCTGGAATTGCAGGCATTAAAGTTAATCTTTTTTAATTCCAGGCATTTGAATTCATTTTAAAATTCCAGGCAGTAGTAAAAAAAATTATTTACTCAATTGCCTGGAATAATAAATTTATTTGCCTGGAATTTCAGGTACATGAGACTATCTTTTTTAAATTTAATGCAATAGAGTCGTAAGTTTTTAAATTTTAAAATTTTAAGTATTTGTTATTTAATTCTAGGCAGTTAAATTTTTTTCTTTTTAAATTTCAGGTACATGAGATTTTTTGTTTTTTACGCAGTAAAATCAGATTTTTTTTAATTGCCTAGAATTTCAGGTATTTTAATGTCAAAATTTTCTAATTTCAGACACTAGTAAAAAAAATTGGTTGCTCAACTGCCTGGAATAATAAAATCACTAAACTGCCTAGAATTTCATATTTCAAGTCGATTTTTTCTAAATTTCAGGTATTCGGAATCATTTTTATTTATTCCAAGTAATTGTAAGAAAAATTGTTTGCTTAACTGCCTAAAATAATAAACTCACTCAACTGGCTCGAATTTCAGGTATTTAAAACCATTGTTGAGATTCCATGCAGTTGAATAGTAATTTTTCAATTTTTAGAAAAATTGAGTATTTTCTTTAAATTTTAGGTAGTTAAACCTTTCCTTCTTTTTAAACTTATACAGATCGGTTTTTTTATTTTTCACGTAGTAGAATCGGAATTTTTCTTAATTGCCGGGAATTTCAGGCATTAAAGTCATTTTTTTTTAATTCTAGGCAGTAGTAAGTAACAATTCTATGTTCAACTGTCTAGAATAATAATTTCACCTAATTGCTTGGAATTGTAGGCATTAGATTTTTTTTCAAATTCCAGATAGTTAAGTTATTTGGCTTTATGCCAGGCAGTAGTAAGAAATAGTTGTGTATTCATTTGCCTGGAATAATAAAATCACTTAATTGCTTAGAATTTCACCCAATAAATTCATTGCATTTAGGTTTTTTTTTTAATTCCAGGTAGTTGTAAAAGAAAACGGTTTGCTCAACTGCTTAGAATTTCTGGTATTTGGGATTGGATATTTTTTTCAAATTCCATGCAGTCAAGTCATATTTTTCCAATTATTAGGAATTTGAGTATTTTATTTTTAATTTTAGTAACTGCCTAGAATCTTTTTTTTCAATTCCAGGCAGTAATATAAAAAAATGGTTTGTTTAACTGCCTGGAATAATATAATCAGTCAACTGCCTAGAATTTTAGAGTTTATTTTTCTAAAATTCCAAAAAGTCCAAAAGTAATTACCTGGAATTGCAGGCATTAAAGTTAATTTTTTTAATTCCAGGCATTTGAATTTATTTTTAAATTCCAGGCAGTAGTAAAAAAAATTATTTGTTTAATTCCCTGGAATAATAAATTTATTTGCCTGGAATTTCAGGTACATGAAATAGGAGCAATTTCAGGCATTAAAGTCAATTTTTTTTAAATTCTAGGCAGTAGTAAGTAACAATTCTTTGCTCAACCGTCTAGAGTAATAATTTCACTTAATTGCTTGGAATTGTAGACATTAGAATTTTTTTCAAATTTTAGACAGTTGGGTTATTTGGCTTAATTCCAGGCAGTAGTAAGAAATAGTTATGTTTTCATTTTTCTGGAATAATAAAATTATCCAATTGCTTACAATTTTAGGCATAAAAGTTCATTTTTGTCAAATTCCAGGCAGTAGTAAAAAAAATTATTGCTCAACTGCCTGGAATAATAAAATAACTAAACTGCCTAGAATTTCATATTTATTAATACTATTATCAAAAAAAAACTATTACATTTCAAAAAAATAAAAATAAACAAACATTCTTAAGAATATTCCTAAACCGTAGTATACTACTCTACCTCTAGAGTAATGGTAGAGGTTGTAATTTAAACCTCCTTTACAGGTGCAATATTACAGAATTCATTGGCTTCCAGTTCATTAATTGTGATGTTCATAGACAAATTTCATTGCTATAAAAGTTGTTTTCAATAGCGTTAAGATCATTTTAATCATTGGACTGTTGATCTTTATATTCCTAAGAATTTTGTCACATTCAATGCATAATCAAAATGGGTGTGCGGATCACTTTCATAATTCCAATTAAACCGACTACGTAGCAAGAAAAACCAAGAGAGAAGCAACGAGGTCATGCAATAAAAACCTCCTTCTCTCAGCTAACCCGTTGTTGCAAAACTGTAATGTAATTAAACCTAAAGCTGAAACTAACCTGCTAAGTTATTTATCGGACGGACATGGTTTTCGCACCACGACGGCCGACTAGCTAAAGCGACAAATTAAATTTATCATTAAAACGCCTCACATCTACGTAGTAATAAAAAGTTTTTAATGGAGGGCTACACGCGCCCTAATCTCATTTTAGGGCCATTCTACGGTTTTGACAAAGTTGCATGAAAATCATAATGGCCCGAATGAAAATTTCATCCACCGCTACCGTCTGTCGTCTGGCTAAGGGGTATGTGTATGTGTATGTATATATATTCATGGTTGACAAAGTTTATATAGCCCCGCCTGTAATACCATATAAACAACCGGGGTAAACTATGCTAAACTTGCCGCCGTTGTTTCTAATTGTTATTTGGGATATTCTGAAGTTTTTACCGTAAATAATTTGGACTTTTAAGATTAGGAAAGTTTCCAGGTACGGTATTTCGTGAATAAAAATACCCTTTTATTTATATTTTCAGATAGAATAAGGTGTATAGAAGTATTTAAGTTAGAAACTAGTACAAGCTTCACTAGGAACAAGTAATCATTTATTTTTAAACTAAATGGAGTAATTTCTAAAAAATAGTAAATTAATAATAAATTTAATAGTTTAATTACTAAATTATTAAAATAAATTAGTAAATTTTATGCATAACCAAAATGGATACGAGGCACACTTTTTTCTAATGTCCTTCTAATTGTAATCTAGTAAGTTTTTTTTTAATTGTAATTGACTTTGGCTTTAAATTAATTGTTTAAACTTTTTACGCATTCGGAACCATGTCAATATTTATATTATATTATTATTTAAGTAGGAAAATTAAAATAGTTCAAACGCTGTTGTTTTTTTCCAGGTATTTAGCAGAGTTTTTTAATTATTTCTAATTGAATCCAGGTAATTCAATTTAATTAATTATTTATGCCTTCCAGGCATTCGAAGGCTTCTTAACTCTATTTTTATCGTGTTCTAGTTGAGAAATTTGAATTATTTCAGACGCTGGTTCTTCCTGATATTGAAGATAGTTTGTTGGTTTATTCGAGAGTCGTTTTTTTTTAAATTTAATTTAGATATTCCAAGTTCTATGCCATTTTTCTTTATATTATTTTACAATATTGATGGTCAAGTCCCTCTACTAGAAAAAAAAGTCCATCTATTGTGTTATATTTGTAAATTATTTAGTGATAACAATTACTTCAAAATATTGTAGTTATTCAGATAATGTTACGTTACCGACAATAATTAACTTTGTTTTTAAGCATTATAATTACTGTGATTATATAATAAGTAGTTCATTACCCAAAATAGAAATTTCCTTTAATTTTACATAATTTAAATTGAAAAGAATATTGTATCATATTTTCTGTTTAAAATCAATTAAATATTTAATTAAATTTACTGCTAAAGATTTATAATCACTTTTTACCTCTAGGCTAGTTGCTGTGTACCAAACCAATTTATGTACATGTATGCTTAGTAAGTTAATTTATGTTATTATGTTAATATTAATTTATTTCACACGAATTTTTAAAATATTTTCCAGGTATTTTAATTTAATTTTTATTCGAATCCATCTTAACTATTTTACAGTTTGTACTAGAGAAATTTAAAAAACTCATTAAAATACTTGATTAAGAAAATACGTATCATCTCCATTTTAATTATGCTTACTTAAGACAGTTGTTTTTAAGTATTCATAATATTTCCAATTTTATACATATAAAATATAAAATTATATATTAATTTTTATATTTTATAAATAAAAATTGTTTAGTGTTCTCAATAAGTTTAATATTCTAAGTCAATTTAATGAAAAATATTGCTTACTGCTTTTAGATAAAAAATCTATTAAAGACCTAAAACTAGATGCGTGTCATATCGATTTAAGTTATGCATACATAGGCTCATTATTTAAAATAAGTTGAAATTTTCGCATTATTTTGTATAAAGCTTTAAATTCATAAATATTCATTTTGCTATTTTAAAATCAATAATTACAAAAATATTTAGTTTACTGATCATCAGTCTACTTAAGAAAAAATAAGATTTACTACTTTTGAATGAAAAATTAAAAAACAAAAAATATGCATATCGTATCCATTTTAATTATGCACACATAGAGTCATTATTTATAATAATTTGTAATTGTCATATTATTTTGTGTAAACCTTTAATTAAAAAAAAATTATTTTGACTATCTTAAAATCAATAATTAAAAAAATATTTTAGTTACTAATCCTTAGACATTTTAATAATAATATTTACTACATTCAGAGGAAACATTCATTAAAATTTTTGATAGTTCAAAATTCAAAAAAGCCAAATAATAATAATATTATTAATAAACAAAATTTATAATTTCGCATAACAGATTTACAAAAATATCTATGAAAATTAATACTATAAGTTAAGAGAATAGGAAGAATAAAAAATGGGAAAGGAAATGCGCATCGTGCGCATTTTAATTATGCATTCATAGAACAATGATTTAAAAAATATGAAATGAAAGAAAAATACTGAAATTTGAACGTATTTTTAATTTAATTTGTGCCAATTTTTTGCAGTTGTACTACGAAGGATATTAATAATAGTAGTATGAGTAAGACGTAAAAAAAATCCTTAGGCACAAATTAATTTTTAATAAAGGAACTTATAATTGAAAATTCAATGTCTTGAAATTAAAAGAAAATATTGCAGGTGCTTTAAAACAATACAAAGAGTAAGAAAACCACGTGTAAATTTATTATCGAGACATTCAGTTTTATTATATTTTCTGCTAGTTAATTTTTTTTTGCAAAAATTGTTTTTTATCTATACATTTTACCAAAACCCCAAATCATCAGTTTTTTTCCAATTAAATAAATTTTTTTATTAATTTATAACGAAAAAAAATTAAAAGTGAAAAAAATATGGAAAATACATTACCTAGTAAACTATTTTTCTCTTACATCTAGTATATCTAAGTTCGATTAATGTTATTTAAATTAAAGAGCCTAGGATAAAAAAAAATATGTATTTTTCATTTTTTTAAAATCAAACATAGATATTAAATTTTGATTTTCGCATTTATTTTAGCCTTAACTTTGGTAAAATTATTATTTTAGAATGAATTCTTTATTTAATCCAAAGCCAATTAATCAGGAAATAAACAGCATTTTTCTAAATTAAAAAAAAATAGCATTATAAGAAAGTGGGCGTCGTATCCATTTATGTTATGCCTTTACGAGCAAACTCGTTATTTAATTAAAAAATGAGTTTTATTGGATAAAATTAAGCGGAGATAAGCTTTTATTAATTATGTCTTTTAAGCACTTAAAATACTGCAGATATAAATATTTTTTCTACATATAAGAAAATTAAAAAAAAATATCTATAATTAAAAAAACTTACTTAAAACATGGCAGTTTCTAGAGTTGATTCTATTAATATAAAATTTCTATTAACTAAATTAAATGAAGTATTCAAGGCTCTATCAATACCATATAACTTAATTTATCAAGAAAAACTGCCAAAGTAAAAAGAAGACGTTCCTAAAGACGTCATCAGAGAACCCAATATAAAATCCAGAGTTTTCCCATAAATTCCGGGCAGGTTGCCTCAAAAGCGGATTTTATTCCTCTCGCAATCGGCAATGATAAATGTTAAGTCACCTAAAGACACTTTTTCATTTTGCCATATTAAACATGCATACAGGTGAACACAAATCATACAGTTTGAACCCCCTGAAAGAAAAGTAATATTCAAGCCCTAAGTTCGTAAGAAAAAAAAATGATTTAGGCCATTCATTACTTCGATTTTTAGCGTAAAAATGTTAAATTCTGCTTAGAAATTCTACTTAGGCCTCTATACACAAAAATTCGTATATTCTTGAAAGTTTTGTTCGGACTAATATAGGCTCAAAAGAACATCTTTTGGGAATATATTGTAGAATATTTTGCTTTTTATTTCATTCGAATATTCTTATTGGTTTTAAAGATATCGCACCTCAAAGTGAGCAGTCATTTTTAGGTTAGATTTTTTCACTACAAAAAAATGAAAATATTTTCAAAAATATTGTTCAGGCCAACTTGGATTTAAAAAAACAATTATAGGAATATTATGCCTTTCAAACCCTAAGAATATTCCTGTTAATTTTACAGATTTTGAACCTAACTGAAATAAATGTTCAACTTCACATTAAATATTGGCCTTAGACATCAGCACCTAAAAAAGCAAATATTTCCGAGAATGTTATTCGGACTACTGTGTACTCAAAGGGGCATATTTAGAGAATATTCCGCAGAATATAATGCTTTTTATTGCATAGGAATATTCCAATATGTTTTCGAGATTTGGGACCTCAAAGTGAGCAGTGACTTTCAGTTCGGACATTTTTTTATATTCTTATTGGTTTTAAAGATATTGCACCTTAAAGTGAGCAGTCATTTTTAGGTTAGATATTTTCCACTACAAAAAAAATGCAAATATTTTCGAAAATCTTGTTTAGGCTAACTTGGACTACCTAAGAATAGTCCTGTTAATTTTACAGATTTTGTACCTAACTGAAATAAATGGTTAACTTCATATTAAATATTGTCCTTAGACATCAGCACCTAAAAAAGCAAATATTTCCGAGAATGTTATTCGGACTACTGTGTACTCAAAGGGGCATATTTAGAGAATATTCCGCAGAATATAATGCTTTTTATTGCATAGGAATATTCCAATATGTTTTCGAGATTTGGGACCTCAAAGTGAGCAGTGACTTTCAGTTCGGACATTTTTTTATAGACCAGTTTATTCCTTCAAAGGCCTGGATTAGCTAAAAGATTTGATTTTTGTTGTAAATTATTAATGCCTTGAAGGAATATGATAGTTCTTATGTTTTTAATAATTTACTGAAATGCTTGGTAGGAATTTCAATATTTTGACTTAATTGTAGTAAAAATTTTGATTTTTTCCAGGCATTTTTAGCCTAAAAATGACCTATACACAAAAATTCAGATATCCTCGAAAATTTTTTTCGGACTAATATAGACTCAAAAGAACAGCTTTTGGGAATATGTCGTAGAATAATTTGCTTTTTATTTCATTCGAATATTCCTATTAGTTTTAAGATATCGCATTTTAAAGTGAACAGTCATTTTCAGTTCAGACATTTTCCATACAAAAAAATGCAAATATTTCAAAAATATTGTTCAGGCTAACATGGATTCAAAAGAACAATTTTAGGAATAATATGCCCTTTAAACCCTAAGAATATTCCTGTTAATTTTACAGATTTTGAACCTAACTGAAATAAATGTTCAACTTCACATTAAATATTGTCCTTAAACATCAGCACCTAAAAAAGCAAATATCTCCGAGAATGTTATTCGGACTACTGTGTACTCAAAGGCGCATATTTAGGGAATATTCTGCAGAATATAATGCTTTTTATTACATAGGAATATTCCAATATGTTTTCGAGATTTGGGACCTCAAAGTGAGCAGTGACCTTCAGTTCGGACATTTTTATAGACCAGTTTATTCCTTCAAAGGCCTGGATTAGCTAAAAGGTTTGATTTTTTTTTGTAAATTATAATTGCCTTGAAGAAATTCGATACTTCTTATCTTTAAAATAATATACTCAAATGTAATTTTGACTTAAATGTAATAAAATTTTTGATTTTTCCAGGCATTTCTAGCCTAAAAATATGCCCTATACACAAAAATTCGGATATTCTCGAAAATTTTGTTCGGACTAATATAGACTCAAAACAACAGTTTCTGAGAATATTTCGTAAAATATTTTGCTTAGGTTTGTATTAAAAGTGTCATAGAAGAAAGAATTGAATTCTCACCTAACCTAAACGGACTCTACTTATTTCAGAGTTTGGAGGAAAACAAAACGCAGACAATCAAAGTTGATAAAGCACCCTTAACTCCCGATCTAAGCCTAATTGTCGGCAATAGCGGTGCCTGCCTAATCGGCAAACTTCCCAAGATCAGAATTGACCGAAAACTAATCCAGTTTAATTGAAAACGGATTAGAGTGACCGTCAAGAGGGGTGTGCACTCTTGAAAAGCAACTGGAGCACTTTCGAGAAGGATTAAATTTACCCTTTTTTTTCTATTACGTCACTTGTTGATTTGCCTAGGGGAATTCATAATTGAATCTCTGGATTTTTTGGCAAAAAGTAAGAGGGAGCTTGTTGTTATGCAAAAATAGTTGTACAACAAAAACTTACAAAAAAATTGATAATCTACTAACCTGAGTTATAAATCTTAGAATCCCTGAAAAAGTCAACACTTTCTTTAAAAAATTTAAAATCGTAATTCCTTAAAGTGACCCATCAGTTTGGCCAAAGTAGGAAAATCTCCCCAAACGAAAATCCCAAAGAGGGAAAAACCAGACGTTGGAACAATTTCGTGAGGAAATCTGTCGCCTTTGACATTTAAATGGAAAATTTCGTTTGAAAACTATCGGGGACTATATTGGCGTCACTTTTTACTTATTCGCGGAAAATTGACGACAAATCTCCCGACAAAAGGTTTACGCCAACCGTAACGGAAGTTAAACCGGCTTCGATATGTGACGGTGACGTTATAAAATGGGAATAAATATGTGCAGAGAATTCGTTAAAAATCTGCGTTTTTTTATTTAGTTTTCTTGTTTTAATTTATAAAAAAATTAAATGCTTATGAGAGTTTTTTTGTCTAATTTTTCCTCCATTTAATTTGACACTTTAAGAAATTTACCATTAAAATATTCTAATATACCAAATTTTAGGGAATAATTCCTAGGATCTTACATAGAAAATGCTGCCAAAAAAATATTTTTTAAACATAATGAGTCCTGTTTGCAAGTGTATCAAATGTAATAATAATTTTCAGGCAGTTGATTAATAATAAAAGAGCAAAATGTTAAAATATAAAAATGTAAAAATATTCCATTACTGTCCAATTTACAAAAGAAAGTGAAACAAGTTGTTTATGGATCTATTATTTTCTAAGTCTGAAAAATGGCATAAAAGGTCCTTTTTTAGGCATATTTATTAACACTAATAATGAAAAATGGTATTCCCATGAAAAATTTGCTTTTAAATAATTTCAATCACCTGAAATAAATTATTACACCTAAAATGGAATAATGTTATTTGGGTTGAAGACCATAGGACAACAACAAAATTTTTTTAATACCTGTTAAGCCCAAACACGTATATTGAGTTTATATTTCCGCATTAATTGGGTAAAGCTTAAGTTCTAAAATTGACACATTTAAATGACATTTCTCATCTAATTTAAAGCCAATTAACACAACAAAATAATTACAATTTTTCTAGATTAAAAAAGAATGGCATTATAAGAAAGTGAGTATCGTATCCATTTATGTTATGCATTTATGGAGAAAATATTTGCGAACTCGTAGTTATAAAAAAGGAGCCTTTTCTGGAAAAAAAATTAGTGCAAACAAGCTTTGATAGATTTTGACTCTATAAAAAATAGAAATTTTACAGGGCTTTAAAGTTAATCAAACTTGGATGCTTTCTGTCAAAAGTGACCTTATAAAAATATTCATATTTAGCCACAAATCCCAGATACTTTCCATCTGTTTACTTTATAATATTAGGAGAATATTGAGCTACGTTACTGTTAGAATTGAACATTGTAGTTTTATTACAAGAAATTTTACAAGGCCTTAAATTTAACCAAACTTGAACATTTTTATTTAAAAAGTGGCTTTAGAAAAAAATTAATATTTAGCCACCTACTTAAGATATTTTCGATCTGTTTATTTTTTATAATTAGGAGAACATTGAGCTACGTTACTGTAAAAATTGAACACTGTAATTTAATTACAAGAAATTTTACAAGGTGTTAAAGTTAAACAAATTTTGGAAATTTTTCCTTCAAAAGTGGTTTAGAAAAATATTTATATTTAGTCACCAACTAAAAATATTTTGGATCTGTTTACTTTGTAATACAGTCGCCGGCACAAAATTCCGCCACCCTAAAATATTGGCCAAGTTTGATGTTTTATAAATTTTTTATTTTTTATCAGATTCTCACGATTTTGCCATCAGTTTTTAGATACATTTGTTGTGATTTTTGAAAATCATTTTGTAAAGTAGCATTTTTCGATTAGGCTATATTATACAGGAGTAAAACAATCTGTTGTTTTTTCTCGTAATTTCAAAAGACCCTGTAGGAAAATTAAGGTGGATAATTCTGTTTACATACTGTTCTTTGTAATCTTTGATGTATTCTAAACATTTCGATTTTTGATTCATTCCATTATCTCATTTCTGCTGCGAGCTGCAATTTTTTTATTAAAACGCTGATTTGCTTACATTATACATCAGTTTAATTACTAAAATTCAGGGCTTTAAATTTAACCAAATTTGGACACTTCATTGTCACAAGGGGCTTTAGAGAAATATTCATATTTAGCCACTAACTAAAGATATTTTGAACTTGTTTCCTTTATAATAAGTACTTGTTTCCTTTTATTATTAAGAGGGCTACTATATTAAAAAAAAATTGAAGCCAACATTTATTTATTAAATTTTTTAAATTTTTCCAGGCAGTTGAGACCAGTTTGACATTCTGAATTTTTTTATTTTGAATAATTTACACATCTAATTTTTTCAATTCTTCTGAGCAATTAAAGCCTTCATGAAAAAATAAATTGATAAAACACTTATTGGGCAATTAAACCCAATAGCATTAAAAAAATGGGAAAATTATTAACATTCTTAATGGATTTCTTGCTGAGAAAAAAAAAATCTTTTATTAAGGATTTATTAAGAAAACTCTAGTTTTTTTGAAAAACGACTTCTTCAGTCTTCGACACGTGAAGTTTTATTAATAATAATAATAATAATAATAATAATAATAATGCAAAAAAACTCGTTTTTACTGCCTGTAATATGATACCTTCTTTCAAAATTATCTTAGGCAAGGAACTTTTGAAAAAGCTTTTCAACAAAAAGGACAAAAAAACGTCAATAATATAACGAAAAAACAACGTGCTGTTAAACGATTCTTACTTGAAATATTTACGATATTTTTTTCTTAGTAAATATATTTAAGGGTCATAATAAAACGAGGTCTTAAGGGGGAGATCCTTTCGAGTTATGAGATGGGAAAACCGCAACCGCGTATGCCCATACATTGTTAACACGCTATTGCGCACGTGACCCAATCCGTTTTTTTTCCATAAAAAACATGCCATAAAATCCAAGAGATTGCCGCTTTATCCCTTTTGGAGTATGCCGGATCCTCATTGGTGAGGTTATAAAACGAGAGACTCTTGAAGGAAAAAAAATAACCCTAATTTAAGGGAACAATTAATAAATTATTAATGATGATATTTGAAACGTTGATTTCGTACTCTTTTTCCCTCTGATTTTCCTACCTTGAGGCCATATTCCTTTAAATACTTTATATTCATGGAATATATTACCGGTGGAGCACACGAAATACATTGCGTAAGCATTTTATCAAGCCAATCAAACCGATCTGCCCTTATCGAGGTAGAGGATCTTCTTCGATTTTGAAGTCTGTAACCTGAAAGAGGATAATGGGGATAGTCAATAGGGTTGACATGGGGGCGTACTTTATCTCTGGAGGGTATATTATGTGGTTTTTTCCATCTTTTTTCTGTACTTTATAGTAATTGCTTCGAGTTTAATCTCGTCTCTATCAATCGAATTATTTTTTTATGTATTAAAGATATGTCGTCAACCCAAATTTGATCTTTTGCTAAGATCTGATTGAGGAAATGTCCCATATTTATGCATAACTTAAATGGATATGACGATAGATTTGATTTTTACGCTGAATAGGGTTTACATGGCGCCTACGTCATCCTCTAAGGAATATTTTATAGATCCTTCTTTTTTTTTATGGGCAAATCCTATTTATACTTCGATACCCTTATCAGATTGAGTCTTCAATCAAGACAAAAACTGACGTTACCACAAATTTCATTACAAAAATGTCCGATAAATAAGTTCCGAAAAGTGAAGTCTCAAAATAACCATTAGTGTTGTGTTACTAATGCATAACTTAATTGGATATGATGCTAAATTTGCTTTTTATTAAGTAATAATTAAAAGTGATTAAAGCGGATGATGGGGTTGTTAAAGGGTACGCTTTGATTTTTTATTTTGAAGTCTTTTTGATTTTCTTTGCATCCCTTACTTGCCGAAGAGACCAAAGAACCTCTTTTGAGCATAACTTTATTGTATATGATACATATTTTAAAATTAAAGTACAATACATTGGTATATAAGATAATGGTCGTTGTCTACTCTCAGGTAGATAAATATTTTTTTTTATTTCTCTAAGCATTTAAAGTTTTATTCCAGGAATTTGTTTATCCTGCAAAGAACCAGAAAAAACATAATATTGATTCATCTTGAGCTGATTATCAAAATTTTTTTTTTAAATTACTTCTGGTTTTATCGAAAAAAAATTATCCAAGCCTTCGTTATTTATTTCTTAAATTTAAACAAATTATATTATTTTCCTCATACCATTCCTCAGTTCTTCCAAGCAATTGCATACATTTTATTCCAAAAATTCCAGAAACGTGAGGTAAATCCTGGATGTAGGTTGAACTGTTCCTGAACGTGCGTTTTATTGCATTAAATTTTATTCCAGGCACTTGTGGTAATTTGATTAAAAAAAAAGGAATTAAAACTGTATAGTCTCTATAATTCCAGGATATTTTCAAAAATTCCAGGCAGTTGAGGTAATTCCTAAACATATGTTCGACTGTCTGGAATTCTTGATCTACGATTTTATTTAATTTGTAATTCCAGGCAGTCAAATAGCACAATCTAAATTGCCTGGGATAGAAAAAAAAAATTTGCGATTGTAAAGGCTCCATAATTCTAGAATATTTTCAAGAATTCTAGGCACTTGTAGTAATTCCTGACCGTGCATTTAATTGCATTAAATTTTATTCCAGGCACTTGAGCTAATTTCCGGATGAAGGTTTAACTGCTTAAAGTTCTTGATCTATAGTTTTATTTTATTTATAATTCCACGCAGTCAAACAGCTCAATCTCAATTGCCTGAGATTGAAGAAAAAAGGAATTACAACTGTATAGTCTCTAAAATTCCAGGATATTTAAAAAAATTCTAGGCAGTAGAGGTAATTCCTGAACATATGTTCGACTGCCTGGAATTCTTGATCCACGATTTTATTTTATTTGTAATTCCAGGCAGCAAAACAGCTTAGTCTAAATTGCCTGGGATTGAAAGAAAGAGGATTTACGACTGTATATGCCCTATAATTCCAGGACATTTTAAAGAATTCTAGGCACTTGGGGTAATTTCTGAACGTGCGTTTTATTGCATTTAATTTTATTCCAGGCACTAAGGGTAATTCCTGGATGCAGGTTTAACTGCTTGAAATTCTTGATCCATTATTTTATTTTATTTGTAGTTCCATGCAGTCAAACAACTCAGTCTTAATTGCCTGAGATTGAAAAAAAAAGTTTTTTTGACAGTATAGTATTTATAATTCCAGGATATTTTAGGAAATTTCAGGCGGTTGAGGTAATTTCCCAATATGCATTTAGCTATAATTCTTGATTTATGACTTTATTTTATCTGTAATTCCAGGCAGACAAACAGCTCAGTCTTAAGTGCCTGGGATTAAAAAAAGCCCTCTAATTCCAGGATATTTTAAAGAATTCTATGCACTTAAGGTAATTCCTAGTAGTGCGTTTAATTTCATTACATTTTATTTCAGGCACTTGAGGTAATTTCTGGATGTAGGTTTAACTGCTTAAAATTCTTGATCCATAGTTTTATTTTATTTATAATTCCACGCAGTTAAACAGCTCAATTTCAACTGCCTGGGATTGAAGAAAAAAGTAATTACAACCCTATAGTCCCAGGATATTTTAAATAACCCCAGGCAGTTGAGGTAATTCCTAAAAATTTGCTTAACTGCCTGGAATTCTTAAATCATGATTTCATTTTATTTATAATTCCAGGCAGTCAAACAGCTTTGTTTTAATTGACTGCGACTGAGAAAAAAGGATTTACAATTGTATAGTCCCTATAATTCCAGAATATTTTTAATATTTCCTGGCAGTTAAGTTAATTCTTAAACGTGCGTGCAACTGCCTGAAATTCTTGATCCATTATTTTATTTTTTTTGTAGTTCCATTCAAGTCAAACAACTCAGTCTTAATTGCCTTAGATTGAAAAAAAAAGTTTTTTTTGACAGTATAGTATTTATAATTCCAGGATATTTTAGGAAATTTCAGGCGGTTGAGGTAATTTCCCAATATGCATTTAGCTATAATTCTTGATTTATGACTTTATTTTATCTGTAATTCCAGGCAGACAAACAGCTCAGTCTTAAGTGCCTGGGATTAAAAAAAGCCCTGTAATTCCAGGATATTTTAAAGAATTCTATGCACTTAAGGTAATTCCTAGTAGTGCGTTTAATTTCATTACATTTTATTTCAGGCACTTGAGGTAATTCTTGGATGTAGGTTTAACTGCCTGAAATTCTTTATCCACGATTTTATCTTATTTGTAATTCCTTAGCTGTAGTTCCTGGGATAGAAAAAAAGAGGATTTACGACTGTATAGGCCCTATAATTCTAGCCTATTTTCAAGAATTCTAGGCACTTGAGGTAATTTCTGGATGTAGGTTTAACTGCTTAAAATTCTTGATCTATAGTTTTATTTTATTTATAATTCCACGCAGTTAAACAGCTCAATTTCAATTGCCTGGGATTGAAGAAAAAAGGAATTACAACTGTATAGTCCCTATAGTCCCAGGATATTTTAAATAATCCCAGGCAGTTGAGGTAATTCCTAAAAATTTGCTTAACTGCCTGGAATTCTTAAATCATGATTTCATTTTATTTATAATTCCAGGCAGTCAAACAGCTTTGTTTTAATTGACTGCGACTGAGAAAAAAGGATTTACAATTGTATAGTCCCTATAATTCCAGAATATTTTTAATATTTCCTGGCAGTTAAGTTAATTCTTAAACGTGCGTGCAACTGCCTGGAATTCTTGATCTATAATTTAATTTTATTTATAATTCCAGATAGTCAAACAGCTCAGTCTTAACTGCCTGGATTAAAAAAAAAAACTTACGACTGGATAGTTTCTATAATTCCAGGATAATTTGAAAAATAATTCCAGGCAATTGAGATAATTCCTGAACATACGTTTTATTGCCTGGAATTGTTGATCCATGACTTTATTTTCATTATAATTCCAGGCAGTCAAACAGCTCAGTCTCAATTGCCTGGGTTTGAGAAAAAAAACTTACTATCATTCCAAAATAATTAAAGGAGTTCCAGGTAGTTTGGATTATTCCTCACCGTGCGTTCTACTGCCTGGAATTCTTGATTGATCCATGATTTTATTTTATTTGTAATTCCATGCAGTAGCTCAATCTCAATTGCCTGGGATTAAAGAAAAAAGCTATTACAATTGTATAGTCCGTTTCATTCCAGGATATTTTAAATAATTCCAGGCAGTTGAGATAATTCCTGAACATACGTTCAACTGCCTGGAATTCTTGATCCACGATTTTATTTTATTTTTAATTCCAGGCAATCAAACAACTTAGTCTTAATTAACTGCGATTAAGAAAAAAGGATTTAAAAATCTATACTATCTATAATTCCGGGATATTTAAGGCAGTTGAAGGAATTTACGGACGTAGGTTCAACGGCCTGCAATTGTTGATCCACGATTTTATTGACAAAAAAAAGGATTTTCGACGGTATAGTATTTATAGTTCCAGGATATTTTAAGCAATTTGAGGCAATTGAGGTAATTCCTCAATATGCATTTAGCTGCTTATAATTCTTAATTTATGTCTTTATTTTATTTGTAATTCCAGGCAGTCACACAGCTTAGTCTTAACTGCCTGGGATTGAAAAAAAGAGGATTTACGACTGTATAGGCCCTCTAATAATTCCAGAACATTTTTCAAAATTCTAGGCACTTGAGGTAATTCCTAGACGTGCGTTTATTGGCATTTAATTTCATTCCAGGCACTTGAGGTAATTCCTGAATGTAGGTTTAACTGCCTAAAATTCTTGATCTATTGTTTTATTTTATTTGTAATTCCAGGCAGTCAAACAGCTCAATCTCAATTGCCTGGATTTGAGAAAAAAACTTACGACTGTATAGTTCCTATAATTCCAAAATATTTAAAGGAATTTCAGGCATTTAAGGTAATTCCTTACCGTGCGTTCAACTGCTAGGAATTCTTGATCCATGACTTTATTTTACTTATAATTCCAGGCAGTCAAATAGCTTAGTCTTAATTGACTGCGATTGAGAAAAGAGAATTTACGGTCGTATAGTCCCTTTAATTCTAGGATATTTTAAATAGTTCCAGGCAATTAAGGTAATTCCTAAACATGCTTTTAACTACCTGGAATTCTTGATCTATAATTTAATTTTATTTATAATTCCAAATAGTCAAACAGCTCAGTCTTAACTGCCTGGATTTGAAAAAATAAAAAAAAATACTACTGTATAGTCCCTATAATTCCAGGATATTTTAAATAAATCCAGGCACTTGAGGTATATCCTGAACATGCGTTTAAGTGCCTGGAATTCTTGATCGACGATTTTACTTTATTTGTAATTCCATGCAGTCAAACCGCTCGGTCTCAATTGCCTAGGATTAAAAAAGAGAGGATTTACGACTGTTTAGGCCCTATAATTCTAGGATATTTTTAAGAATTCTAGGTAGTTGAGGTTATTCCTGAACGTGCGTTTAATTGCATTAAATTTTATTTCAGGCACTTGGGGTAATTCCTGGATGTAGGTTTACCTGTCTAAAATTCTTAATCCATAGTTTTATTTTATTTATAATTCCGTACAGTCAAACAGCTCAATCTCAATTGTCTGGGATTAAAGAAAAAAAGAAATACAACTGTATAGTCCCTATAATTCCAGGACATTTTTAACAATTCTAGGCACTTGGGGTAATTCCTAAACGTGCGTTTTATTGCATTAAATTTTATTCCAGGCACTTGAAGTAATTCCTGGATGTAGGTTTAACTGCCTAAAATTCTTGATCCATGACTTTATTTTCATTATAATTCCAACTAGTTAAATAGCTCAGTCTCAATTGCCTGGGATTGAAGAAAAAAGAAATTACAACTGTATAGTCCATATAATTCCAGGATATTTTAAATAATCCCAGGCTGTTGAGGTTATTCCTAAAAATTCGCTTAACTGCCTGGATTTCCTAAATCATAATTTTATTTTATTTATAATTCCAGATAGTCAAACAGCTCAGTCTCAAGTGCTTGGATTTAAAAAAAAATACGACTGTATAGTCCCTATAATTCCAATATATTTTAAAGAGTTCCAGGCAGTTGAGGTAATTCCTGAATATACGTTCGACTGCCTGGAATTCTTAATCCACGATTTTATTTTATTTGTAATTCCATGCAGTCAAACAGCTCAGTCTAAATTGCCTGAGATTAAAAAAAAAAAGATTTACAACTGTATATGCCCTATAATGCTATAAAAATTTAAAGAATTCTAGGCACTTGAGGTAACTCCTGGACGTTCATTTATTTGCATTGCATTTTATTCCAGGCACTTGAAGTAATTTTTGGATGTAGGTTTACCTGCTTAAAATTCTTGATCCATTGTTTTATTTTATTTATAATTCCAGACAGTCAAACAGCTCAGTCTCAAGTGCATGGATTTAAAAAAAAAAATTACGGTTGTATAGTTCCTATAATTTTAGGATATTTTAAAGAATTCCAGGCAGTTAAGGTAATTCCTGAACATACGTTCGACTGCCTGGAATTCTTAATTCATGATTTTATTTTATTTGTAATTCCATGCAGTCAAACAGCTCAGTCTAAATTGCCTGGGATTGAATAAAAAAGGATTTACGACTGTATAGGCCCTATAATTCCAGGACATTTTTCAAAATTCTAGGCACTTGGGGTAAATCCTGAACGTGCGTTTTATTGCAATAAATTTTATTCCAGGCACTTGAGGTAATTCCTGGATGTAGGTTTAACTGCCTAAAATTCTTGATTCATAGTTTTATTTTATTTGTAATTCCATGCAGTCAAACAGTTCAATCTCAATTGCCTGGGATTGAAGAAAAACGTTATTACAACTGTATAGTCCCTATAATTCCAGGATATTTTAAATAATTCTAGGCAGTTGAGGTAATTCCTGAACATACGTCCAACTACCTGGAATTCTTAAATCATGATTTTATTTTATTTATAATTCTAGACAGTCAAAGAGTTTAGCCTCAATTGCTTGGATTTGAGAAAAAAAACTTACGACTGTTTAGTTCCTAAAATTCCTAGATATTTTAAAGAATTCCAGGCAGTTGAGATAATTCCTGAACAATCGTTCGACTGCCTGGAATTCTTGATCGACTATTTTATTTTATTCATAATTCCAGGCAGTCAAACGAAAAAAGGATTAAAAACGATTAAGTTAAAAAGGATTTACGGCTAAATTTTTGAATTTTAACGTGAATATTTTATAGTTTATCTGAATTATTTTATAAAGTACGGCAGTTTTGATGCATTATCTGGCGGTATTATTATTATCGTACTTTTTTTTATTGGCTTTTATTAAATTAACATGTCAACGAGAAATGACTGAATCAATACGTCAAAAAAAATCGAATAAGTTTTCCAGGCAATTGATGCTGTTAGTGAGGAGTATTACGCGGTAAAAACTCAAAAAATCGACGTTTGATTTATTCATTATTTTAATTCAATTATCTGGAAGAAACAAGAACCCAAGCGAAATAAAAAATTAATTTTAAATTATTATTATATACCTAAGAGGGCATAAATATTAATATAAAAATAAATGGACCTTAATAGATCGAATCAAAAGAAATCGTTCATTTATTATGCCATGCCCTAGATGCATAACTTAAATGGACGTGATAATAAATTATAGCAGTTTCAAATAAATTAATAAAGCACAAAAACGAAATTAAGCCTAAAACAAAACGAAAATTCGAATCGAAGTACTTTTTCGTTTTTATTTTATGACACAAAAACAAATGAACAAAAAACAATATTGATGCAATAAGCGAATGTTTACGAGTTATTTAACATGTCATTAATATTATAAAACATATTAAATACCGTAATTATTGGGATAGGCAATACCAATATTACCAAATTGATTTTTTTTTTAATTTTTAATGTGAATTTAATGGTAAAAGCTCCATATTCTATAAACCAAATAACTGAAGGTTAAAGTCGTTATTCAAATCAATTTTCCTTTGGTAAGGTAGTTGGAGTTTCATTATTCTTGATTATTTTCTTCCATATTCTTAGGTCAACTATTCTTATCACTGTTTAAATAAATTATTTATTTTTAGACCCATTAATTTCATACAAAACTGCTTTCGCTGTTTATGATTGTTACGCCATTCAAATTAATTGCTTATTCATTTATTATGGTACCAAACAAAATGTCTGACAATCGATTCCCATTGCACAATTGAACGTAAATAATTTAATATCCTACAGGATAAACAAACGTCTAAATAGCCCCGTGACAAAGTTCCTGTATAATATATTTAATATATGCATAGGGCGATATGATTTATATCCGCAAATATGTTTTAATTAATCCTAATTTAATTTATTTGGGTTTAACATGATGTGTTATTGCTTTATTTGGTTATTTATTAATTAATTTGTAATCGTTTATTATACTACTGATTTCTGATGAATGTTCTTAATTAAAAATGGACATATTAACCTAAAACCGTTTTTTAATAATTGAAAAACGATTTTAGGTTAATAATATAGGATAACATTAATAATTAATAAAAAAAATCAATTTGGTAATATTGGTATTCCCTATCCCAATAATTACGGTATTTAATATATTTTATAATATTAATGACACGTTTAATAACTCGTAAACATTCGCTTATCGCATCAAAATTGTTTTTTATTCATTTGTTTTCGTGTCATAAAACAAAACGAAAAAGTACTTCGATTCGAATTTTCGTTTTCTTTTAGGCTTAATTTCGTTTATTAATTAAGTTGAAATTAATTTATTTGAAACTGCTATAATTTATTATCACGTCCATTTAAGTTATGCATCTAGAGCATGGCAAAATAAATTAACAATTTTTTATGATTCGATCTTTTAAGGTCCATTTATTTTTATATTAATATTTATGCCCTCTTAGTTATATAATAATAATTTAAAATTAATGTTTTATTTTACTTGAGTTTCTGTTTCTTCCAGGTAATTGAATTAAACTAATGAATAAATCAAACGTCAATTTTTTGAGTTTCTACCTCGTAATACTCCGCACTAACACCATCAATTGCCTGGAAAACCTATTTAACTTATTCGATTTTTTTTGACGTACTGATTCAGTCATTTCTCGTTGACATGTTAATTTAATAAAAGCCAATAAAAAAAGGTACAACAATAATATTACCGCTAGATAGTGCATCAAAACTGCCGTAGGTTATAAAATAATTCAAAATAACTATAAAATATTCACGTTAAAATTCCAAAAATTAGTCGTAAATCCTTTTTTCGTTTGACTACATGGAATTAAAAATAAAATAAAATCATAAATCAATCAAAAATTGCAGGCAGTAGAACGCACGGTGAGGAATAATCTTAACTACCTGGAATTCCTTTAAATGTTTTGGAATTATAGGAAGTATACAGTCGTAAGTTTTTTTTCTCAAATCCAGGCAATTGAGACTGAGCTGTTTGACTGTCTGGAATTATTAATAAAATAAAATCATGATTTAAGAATTCCAGGCCATTAAAAGTATGTTCAGGAATTACCTCAACTGCCTGGATTTTTTAAAAATATCCTGGAATTATAGGGACTATACAGTTGCAATTCCTTTTTTCTTCAATCCCAGGCAATTAAGATTGAGCTGTTTGACTACACGGAATTATAAATAAAATAAAATTATGGATCAAGAATTTTAGGCAGTTAAACCTACATCCAGGAATTACCTCAAATGCCTGGAATAAAACGTAATGCAGATAAATGTACCTCCGTGCCTAGAATTCTTTAAATTGTTATAGCATTATAGGGCATTTACAGTTGTAAGTCCTCTTTTTTTAAACTCAGGCAATTTAGACTGAGCTGTTTGACTGTCTGTAATTAAAAATAAAATAAAATAAATGTGCGTCCAGGAATTACCTCAAATGCCTAGAGTTCTTAAAATTATTTTAGAATTATAAGGCATATACACTCGTAAATTCTCTTTTCTTTAATCTCAGGAAATCTAGACTAAGCTATTTGACTGCATGGAATTAGAAATAAAATAAAATCGTGGATTAAGAAATTCCAGGCAGTTGAACGTATGTTTAGGAATTACCTCAACTGCCTGGAATTCTTTAAAATATCCATGAATTTTAGGAACTATACAGTCGTAAGTTTTTTTTCTCAAATCCAGGCAATTGAGACTGAGCTGTTTGACTGCCTGGAATTATAAATAAAATAAAATTATGATTTAAGAATGCCAGGCAGTTTAGCAAATTTTTAGGAATTACCTCAACTGCCTGAAATTATTTAAGATATTCTGGAATTATAAGGACTCTACAGTTGTAATTCCTTTTTTCTTTAATCCCAGGCAATTGAGATTGAGCTGTTTGACTGCATGGAATTACAAATAAAATAAAATCATAAATCAATCAAGAATTTCAGGCAGTAGAACGCACGGTGAGGAATAATCTTAACTACCTGGATTCCCTTTAAATATTTTGGAATTATAGGAACTATATAGTTATAAGTTTTTTTTCTTGAATTGAGGCAATTGAAATTGAGCTGTTTGACTGCCTGGAATTATAAATAAAACAAAATTATGAATTAAGAATTCCAGGCAGTGAAGCAAATTTTTCGGAATTACCTCAACTGCCTGAAATTCTTTAAAATATCCTGGAATTAGAGGGCTTACATAGTCGTACATTTTTTTTTACAGTCTCAGTCAGTTAAGACTGAGCTGTTTGACTGCCTGGAATTATAAATAAAATAAAGTCATAAATCAAGAATTATAGGTAGCTAAATGCATATTGGGGAATTACTTCAACTGCCTGAAATTCGCTAAAATATCCAGGAATTATAAATACTATACCGTCGAAAATCCTTTTTTTTATCAATAAAATCGTGAATCAATAATTGCAGGCAGTGGAACCTACGTCCAAAAATTACATCAACTGCCTTAAATATCCTGGAATTATAGATAGTATAGAGTCTTAAATCCTTTTTTCTCAATCGCAGTTAATTAAGACTCAGTTGTTTGACTGCCTGGAATTATACAGAAAAACCATGGATCAAGAATTCCAGGCAGTTGATTGCATGTTCAGAATTGTCTCAACTGTCTGGAGTTATTTAAAATATCCTGGAATTATAGGGACTATACCATCGTGAATCCTTTTTTTTTCAGTTATATTATCGATCAAGAACTCCAGGCACTTAAACGCATGTACAGGAATTACCTTAAGTGCCTGGAATTATTTAAAATATCCTGGAATTATAGGGACTATACAGTCGTAAGTTTTTTTATTTTTTTAAGTCCAGGCAGTTGAACGCACGTTTAAGAATTACCTTAACTTCTAGGAAATATACAAAATATTCTGGAATTATAGGGACTATACAATTGTAAATCCTTTTTTCTCAATCGCAGTCAATAAAAACAAAGCTGTTTGACTGCCTGGAATTATAAATAAAATAAAATCATGATTTAAGAATTTCAGGCAGATAAGCTAATTTTTAGGAATTACCTCAATTGCCTGAAATTATTTAAAATATCCCGGAATTTTAGGGACTATACAGTTGTAATTCCTTTTTTCTTCAATCCCAGGCAATTGAGATTGAGCTGTGTTTGACTGCACGGAATTACAAATAAAATAAAGTCATAAATCAAGAATTCCAGGAAGCTAAATGCGTATTGGGGAATTACCTCAACTGCCTGAAATTCGCTAAAATATCCTGGATTTATAGGGACTATACCGTCGTGAATCCTTTTTTTTTCAGTTATATTATCGATCAAGAACTCCAGGCACTTAAACGCATGTACAGGAATTACCTTAAGTGCCTGGAATTATTTAAAATATCCTGGAATTATAGGGACTATACAGTCGTAAGTTTTTTTATTTTTTCAAATCCAGGCAGTTAAGACTGAGCTGTTTGACTATCTGGAATTATAAATAAAATTAAATTATAGATCAAGAATTCCAGGCAGTTGAATGCACGTTTAAGAATAACCTTAACTGCCTGGAAATATTGAGAATTATAGATGTAAAGGTTTAACATGATGTGTTATTGCTTTATTTGGTTATTTATTAATTAATTTGTAATCGTTTATTATACTACTGATTTCTGATGAATGTTCTTAATTAAAAATGGACATATTAAAGTCAAATCGTTTTTCAATTATTAAAAAACGGGTTGTAGAAAATAAACCGAAATATACCCGACGTAAATTTAAACGGGTCAAAGTAGTAAATATTTAGCTTTTCCGTGGGAAACAAAAAACAAACAGTTCCCCGTTTGTTTGTTTGCTTTTTATAAATGGATTTCATTTATTTGGCATATAAATATCTGGGTTAATAGAAAAATGGGTGAAATACTCCGTATCGAAATTATTTGTATATAATGGCTTGGAAAAATATTTGTTTAAAATACAATAAATTAAAAAGTTTTTAAGGCAAACGACAAACCGGCACACTAAATTACAAGCAATTATCAATTAATAATGCTATCAATTAACTAAATTAATCCTATTAGATGTTGACTCTTCATTAAGGCTCTGATGACGGCAGCAAAGTGGCTGAAACGTCGTCATTTATTTAGAAATTAAACTAATTATCTAGAAACAGTTGTGAAAAAATATAATATTTTTAAAAGTTTGAATTTGTTACCACATCCATTTAAGTTATGCATCCATGGCAAAACATAAATGAACGTTTGTGTTAAATCGGATTTTTTTCGTGTTACTGCCCTGATGATGATGCTCACCAGTGGAGAAACTTTGGCATCATGGTTTTAAAATGTTTACGCTCTTTATTATATATTAATTTAATTTTTTGTTTCTTCTAGGCAATTAAGAATATTTCTTATAATTTTTAGAGACTTGAAGTAATGACTCGTTTTTTCCAGGTATCAATTATGACCAAGATCTTTGTTCATATTTTCCAGGTATTTGAAGCCATTTATCTCCTCTATCAGACAGATAATTTCTTCTTTTTTCTACGCAATTAAATGCCTGGAAAATTGGAAAATTAATTCTAACGTCTAAAAGATTTTAAAAATTAAGTAAGTCCAGAAGTCTAGAAAAAACGAAATATTCTTTAAGATCCTTGGAAGGTAGCGGAGGCAGAAATTACTTAAAATACTTAAAAGTTGCAGAAACTAAAGAAATTAATTATTAAAAAAAAAATAAAAAATTTATCAAAAAACTGCAATCCTAAGCATTTGTAAAATCTCCTTCAGTTTTCTGGAAAATCCAGAAAATCCAGAAAAACCTAAAAAATGTATTTAACTTATTTTAGAAAAAATTTGAAATCCCTCTCAGCTTCCCAGAAAAGAAAAAATATTTCAAATTTCAGGATCATCCAATAAATTTGATCTAATGTTGTTTTTCCAGAGTTTCAAAGATGTTATGAACTTCTCTTTATTCTTTTAAAATTTAATTCTGTTATTATGAGTCTCTATAGTCCAGACTAAAAAATCTAATCCAGATATTCCGGCGTCACGATAATTTTAAATATTTTTCATCCTTTTAAAGACGCATTAAAAATTAAATGAATGTCCATTTATAATACAGCATCCAGGATAAATTTATAACACTTAACTCTCATTAATCTTTTTTTATTTTTATGTATTTTGTGGGTAAAAAATACTGAAGTGCATAACTTAAATCGACACGATACACCTTTATCTAATCATAAAAGACACTTTGAAGCTTATATTTCGCGAATATTCTGTAATAGTCAAATCAGAAATACCATTTTTTTGTATTGATTTAATTATTTCAGGCAGTTGAAACATTGATCAATTTTTTCAAGAATATTGCCAAATTTTAGGTAGTGCGATCCATTAAATTCCAGGTTAAATCATTAATTAATTTCATTATTCAGGCAATTGAACCAAGGATCAATTGTTTAAGAATTTTGTCAAATTTCAGGTAGCTCGATACATTCTTCATTAAATTCCAGGTTAAATCATTAATTAATTTTATTATTCCAGGCAATTGAACCCACGAATAATTTTTGAAGAATTTTGTCAAATTTCAGGTAGTTTACCTAATTTTTTATTAAATTTCAATTTGAGTTATAATTAATTTCATTATTTCAAGCAATTAAACCAAGGATCTTTAATTAAACGAGTATTTTTTTTTAATTTCCTTATAAAGAAATTTCTCTTTATATATTTTCATACCCTGAATAATTTAAATAATCATATTCTAAAGACTTAAATAAAAAAAGTTTCAAATGCACTGGTTTGCACGATAATGATCACTTTAATACAAGCTAAAGCGAGACAGAACAAGGAAAATTCCAGTGACCATCAAATGTTTTTTTTAATTTTGATATTAAAAAACTGTATTTTTTTATATTATTTTTGTCAACAGATTTATGATTTTTTCTTTAAAATAAGGCATTTTTAGCATTAATATTACTATTAATAATTGGATCAGGCAGGAAGTTTGAGGTCGTCCCAATTAACTACAATTTGCTAAATCAACAACTATAACATATTACATTATTAAATTTAGTTAAACTGTATTTGCCTATTAATAAAATCGGGTTTAAACAAACGTTCTATAAATAAATATTTTGCCAAAGTACATGATTAGAGAGAACATTTATTGTAATTATTTATATTAAGGTCAATATTTTATAATATAGTTGATCCCACCAAATTATATCAAATATTAATTAAAAAAAAAGTTTTACATGCACTGGTTTGCACCTTCATGATCACTTGAATATAAGCCAAAAAGTGACAGAACATAACGAATTTTAGTGACCCTCAAAAGTTTTAACGAACTTATGTTTATTATTTTTTTTATATTAAAATGTCAATGCTTTTTTTACTGTAGCTTATTTAGTCCAGGCGCTCCTGTAATAAAAACTATAAAATCTTCTACTGTATGAACTTTAATAATGAATTTATCGACAACCTTCATAAAATCCCAGTTTGATAAATTTATTCTTTTTTCTGTATATTTGTTTCCTCGTTTTTCAATCTATCAACTTTTTTTGAAAATAATTGATTTTTATTGTTAAAAGTTAACATGCAAATTAAAAATTATTGTTTAAATGCATTTTAAATATTAATATTCCATAAATAAAAAAAAAGTTTGACATGCACTAGTATGCACCTTAACGATTAATACGAGATCAGTTTGATACAAGCTAAAGGGAGACAGAGAATGGCGAATTCCAGTAACTATCAAAAGTTGCGTCGAACTTGTCTTGATGTTTGATGAGTCTTGATGTTTTGATGTTTTTTCTTTTTTTTTTCTTCTACTTGCATTGCAAATAAAACACAATTGGAATTATTTAAAAATTAATTTATCGCCTAGATATCAATAAATAGATTAATTATCTAAACAGTTAGGTAAGAACCGTAAACCATTTTTCCAGTAAACCAGATTTTAACCATTTGAAATGTTATTTTCAATGGGTTTAGAATACACAATATATAAAAATAATATGACTAAATTAATTAATAATCTCAACAATGGTTTTATAGGTTCGTTGGCTTAAACAAATTAATAATTGTAGCTTTTTATACAGAGTAATTTAAATTATCAATTTTGATTTATTAAAGACGCATAAAAAATTAAATAAATGTCCATTTATACTCTAGGATCCAGGATAAATTTTTAACAATTAACTCTCATTAATCTTTTTTTATTTTCATGTATTTTATGGGTAAAAAGTACTGAAGTGCATAACTTAAATCGACACGATGCACCATTGTCTAATCATAAAAGACACTTTAAAACTTATATTTCACGAATATTCTGTATTAGTTAAACCAGAAATACCATTTTTTGTATTGATTTCATTATTCCAGGCAGTTGAACCAAAGATCAATTTTTTCAAGAATATTGCCAAATATCAGGTAGTGCGATCCATTCTTCATTAAATTCCAGGTTAAATAATTAATTAATTTCATTATTTCAGGCAGTTGAACCCAGGATTAATTTTTCAAGAATATTATCAAGTTTCAAATAGTTTAATTCATTTTTCATTAAATTCCAGGTTGAATCATTAATTAATTACATTATTTCAGGAAAATAAACCAAGGATCAATTTTTTAAGGAATGTTGTCAAATTTCAGGTAGTTTAATCCATTCTTCATTAAATTTCAGGTTAAATCATTAATTAATTTCATTATTCCAGGCAGTTCAACCCAGGATCAATTTTTCAAGAATATTGGCAAATTTCAGGTAGTTTACCTAACTTTTCATTAAATTTCAGGTTGAATCATTGATTAATTTTATTATTTCAGGCAGTTGAACCAAGGATCAATTATTTAAGAATTTTGTGAAATTTTAGGTAGTTTGATTCATTCTTCATTAAATTCCAGGTTAAATCATTAATTAATTTCATTATTCCAGGCAGTTGAACCCAAGATCAATTGTTCAAGAATTTTGTCAAATTTTAGGTAGTTCAATTCATTCTTCATTAAATTCCAGGTTAAATAATTAATTAATTTTATTATTCCAGGCAAATAAACCCAGGATCAATGTTTCAAGAATTTTGTCAAATTTCAGATAGTTTAGTTTTTTCTTATTAAATTCCAAATTAAATCTTTAATTAATTTCATTATTTCAGGCAGTTCAACCCAGGATCAATTTTTCAAGAATATTGTCAAATTTCAGGTAGTACGATTCATTCTTCATTAAATTCCAGGTTAAATAATTAATTAATTTCATTATTTCAGGCAGTTGATCCCAGAATTAATTTTTCAAGAATATTGTGAAATTTCGGATAGTTTAGTTCATTTTTTATTAAATTCCAAGTTAAATCTTTAATTAATTTCATTATTTTAGACAATTAAACCAAGTCGAAAAATTCATCCATTATCCCAAAGATGCTGATCATACACTTTATAAAGGGTAAAAACACAAAATCTACAGCATCACAAATATTGTTCAAGAATTTTGTCAAATTTCTGGTAGTTCAATTCATTCTTAATTAAACTCCAGGTTAAATTATTAATTAATTTCATTATTCCAGGCAGTTGAACCCAAGATCAATTGTTCAAGAATTTTGTCAAATTTTAGGTAGTTCAATTCATTCTTCATTAAACTCCAGGTTAAATAATTAATTAATTTTATTATTCCAAGCAGTCGAACCCAGGATCAATTTTTCAAGAATTTCGGATAGTTTAATTTATTTTTAATTAAATTCCAAATTAAATCTTTAATTAATTTCATTATTTTAGGCAGTTGAACTAAGGATCAATTATTTAAGAATTTTGTAAAATTTTAGGTAGTTCGATTCATTCTTCATTAAATTCCAGGTTAAATCATTAATTAGTTTCCTTATTTCAGGCATTTGCACCCAGGATCAATTTTTTAAGAATTTTTTGAATATTTTAACACAATTAATAATTTTTTATATAATAATTACTTTTTAATTAAATGAAATATGTAGCGCAATGATACTATATGAATAAATTGCATAACAAAACTGGATATGATACTCCATTTACCTATGAGTTCTAATATTAATAAGAACCAAATTTCAATATTTCTTATTATAATTGGCAAAAAAAATTATCATAAGTTTTTTATTGAAATTAGGTCTTAAAAATCCAAATACACTAGGCAAAGGCTTTATGGACTTCCCGTTAATATGATTTCTTTTCAATAATTTTTAACTACTATTGACCAATAGCTACATCTACAAATAAATTATGACCAAATGCCACTCTACCCCAATAATGCTATTTAACTTTTAAATAATATTAAGCAAAACGGTCAATTCAGTCGATCATTATACCATCATATCGCCGTTTTCCAAAATCCACAGAGTGGATTTCACCAGTGGAAACCGAACAGTTTAATCCACTTTGGCAGCTTAACAAATTCGATTATAAGTCCGCCACTCTCAAAACTCTCCTACCGTCTACAGATCCGGATTTAACACATAAGAGCTTATTGGAAATTTAAATCTGATGGATGAACAGATCCTGTTTTAGTTCGTTCGAACGGACTTGCTTGAGATACTTAATGCATTTCGAGAAGAAAGAATGATTTAAGCTTTTATGGAGCTTAGAGCTTTATGTACTCTAGTATTATTTTAATAAATTTTATAGGAAAAATTAATGAAACACTACTGAATTCCACCTCCTAAAGTAAAATACGGTTTTTTTGCCACACGTAGTACAATCTTATCCATTCTCTCTCTGTCCCATTTTACCCTTTAAGATAATTAAATTTATGTAAGAAACAGCAAGCGAAGTACATCTCCAGTAGAGCGTGTATATACAGTCGTCGTGCAATTCGGGTTAAATTTTCACCCGAAACTTTAGGAGGACGTTGTCTAAGTAATATATTCGTTTAAGGAATACGATTGCCTCTTTTATGTATTTTAGAAGCTTGTAAGAATAAAATGGTTAATTCTTGTATGGGAAATTAGACGTGCTTTAATGGTAAGGATAGTTATTTAAAAAGGTTCATTATTTGTCTTGCAAATGCCCCAAATACTCAATTTTAGGACTATTAGGATGAGTACAGTTGCTTCAGATTTATACTTACATTTAAAAGTCTCCTTTTTGTCGTAACTTGGAGTTTTAAAAAACAAATCATTATTTTAACAAAATACAGTCAAATTTACGAGAAACAAATCGAATAGATTTCAGTTCCCATTAAGGGCACGCTATTAAAATTTTATTACTTCCAATCTTTACTGCCAACTTTCCTAATAAAAGTTCTCACTATCCGGCTAATTACCGTCGAAGTTTCTTCTGCAAAAAGTTCTCCCTAGTGTCATGGAATTTATTATTGGGGAATTTTAATTTGACAATTTTCAGTCGACAGTAGTAGGAGAAATTTGAGAAAAATATAATCGATGGTTCAAATTTAATGCATAACTTAATTGGACATGGTTGCCATATTTTTATGAATTGACTTTAAATAGAGTGTTTGGTTAATTGAAGTTATTGAATAGGTTCTTGGTTCCTATTATATGAAAAGTGAAGCTTAAAAATCTATTTTAATTATCAAAAAAAAGTGTGCTAAAAATAATTCGGTCCTTACAACTTTTAGTGCCCCATAAGTTTTTTATTACTCGAGTTTTAATTTTGACGAAAAGCTAGTAAAAGGGTCAAAAGCTCTAACTAAAAATAAAACCTTTGGACCCGATTATGTTTCTGGTGCATGTCCAGGGTTGGAGTTAAACAGAAAAAAATTTTCTTTTATTTAGTGAGTATGGTGTACTATATCTTCTTGCTCTTTTCTTTATATTTAAAATGAATTTTTAAATCAACTTTCTTATTTAAATAGCTGTTTAAAAAAAATAAAATTATTACGAGATAAACAGAAATAAAACTGACTAAAATTCCTTTTGCGATCTTTGTAGTTCGTAAATGTATTTTTTTAGATAATTTAATAAACAGCAAAATTCCAGGCGAAATATCTTAAAATCGGTTAATTCGAGTTATTTTAAATAAACAAGAATTTGAATTATATTAATTTTTTTTTTAATGGTGCTATAAGAATCTCTGTTTCCACTTTCTAGATTAATAATTTCAGGAGTCAAGGCATTCTCTTTGTTAATTTTCTGAATCACTTTCTACTTATCACAAATATTTTATAATAAATAATAAATAATTAATTCCTAAGGATGTTTATTGGAGGGTAAAAACATGGTTCTAGATTATTAATTTTAGGAGTCACACAAGTTTTTGTCGAGGCATTTTTTGTCAGTATTGATCATGCCGGTAAGTACTGATGAATTTTTGTATAAAATAATAATTATTTAATTACACAATCTAAAATTTGATATCTATAACTATTTTATCAATTTTCAAGGCGGATTTTTCAGTTAAAAAAAATGTACAAAAAAACGCTAAAACGCTTGTCTAATGATTTTATTAGAAGAATATAATATGTGTTTCAAGTTTCGTAAATTAGAAAGAAAAAAAAATATTTATCAACTTCCACGACTGATTTTTTTTTTAAATTTCCATTTCAGGAATATTTGAAAAAATGTTTAATTCTCATTAACTAGGAGATGTTAGATGGTTAAATATAAATAATAAATTAATTTTTTGAAGCAAATGCTTTTATTTTAAAAGCAAAATCAGCCGAAATGCATTTCTGTTGAGCACCAAAATGTCTAATCCTAAAAGACACTTTGAAGCTTATATTTCGCGAATATTCTGTAATAGTTAAATCAGAAATACCATTTTTTTGTATTGATTTCATTATTCCAGGCTATTGAACTCAGGATCAATTTTTCAAGAATATTGTCAAATTTCAGGTAGTTTAGTTAATTTTTTATTAAATTCCAGGTTGAATCATTAATTAATTTAATTATTTCAGGCATTTGCACCCAGAAACAATTTTTCAAAAATTCTGTCAAATTTCAGGTAGCTCAATTTATTCTTTATTAAATTCCAGGTTAAATCGTTAATTAATTTCATTATTCCAGGCAGTTGAACCCAGGATTAATTTTTCAAGAATTTTGTCAAATTTCAGGTAGTTCAATTTATTCTTCAATAAATTCCAGGTTAAATTATTAATTAATTTTATTATTCCAGGCAGTTGAACCCAGGATTAATTTTCCAAAAATTCTGTCAAATTTCAGGTAGTTCAATTTATTCTTTATTAAATTCCAGGTTAAGTTATTAATTAATTTAATTATTCCAGGCAGTTGAACCAAAGGTCATTTTTTAAAATTTTTTGTCAAATTTCAAGTAGTTCAATTTATTCTTCATTAAATTCCAGGTTAAATCGTTAATCAATTTCATTATTCCAGGCAGTTGAACCCAGGATCAATTTTTCAAAAATTCTGTCAAATTTCAGGTAGCTCAATTTATTCTTCATTAAATTCCAGGTTAAATTATTAATTAATTTTATTATTCCAGGCAGTTGAACCCAGGATTAATTTTTCAAAAATTCTGTCAAATTTCAGGTAGTTCAATTTATTCTTTATTAAATTCCAGGTTAAATTATTAATTAATTTAATTATTCCAGGCAGTTGAACCAAAGATCATTTTTTAAAATTTTTTGTCAAATTTCAAGAAGTTCAATTTATTCTTCATTAAATTCCAGGTTAAATCGTTAATTAATTTCATTATTCCAGGCAGTTGAACCAAGGATCAATTTTTCAATAATTTTGTCAAATTTCAGGTAGCTCAATTCATTGTTCATTAAGTTTCAGGTTAAATCATTAATAAATTTCATTATTCCAGGCAGTTGAACCCAGAATCAATTTTTTAAGAAGATTGTCAAATTTCGGGGAGTTTAGTAAATTTTTTATTAAATTCCAGGTTAAACCAATATATAATTTTATTATTTCAGGCAGTTGAACCTAGAATTAATTTTCTAAGAATATTGTCAAATTTCAGGTAGTTTAGTTCATTTTTGAATTAATTCCAGGTTAAATTGTTAATTAATTTCATTATTCCAGGCAGTTGAACCCAGGATCAATTTTTCAAGAATTCTGTCAAATTTCAGGTAGTTCAATTCATTCTTCATTAAATTTCAGGTTAAATCATTAATTAATTTCATTATTCCAGGCAGTTGAACCAAAGATCATTTTTTCAAATTTTTTGTCAAATTTCAGGTAGTTCAATTCATTCTTCATTAAATTCCAGGTTAAATCATCAATTAATTTCATTATTCCAGGCAGTTGAACCAAATATCATTTTTTTAAATTTTTTGTCAAATTTCAGGTAGTTCAATTCATTCTTTATTAAATTCCAGGTTAAATCATTAATTAATTTCATTATTCCTGGCAGTTGAACCCAGGATTAATTTTTCAAGAATTTTGTCAAATTTCAGGTAGTTCAACTTATTCTTCAATAAATTCCAGGTTAAATAATTAATTAATTTCAATATTTCAGGCAGTTGAACCATGAATCAATTTTCTTAAAATTTTGTCAAATTCCAGGTAGTTTAGTTCATTTTTTAATAAATTCCAGGTTAAATCGTTAATCAATTTTATTATTCCAGGCAGTTGAACCCAGAATCAATTTTTTAAGAATATTGTCAAATTTCAGGTAGCTCAATTTATTCTTCATTAAATTCCAGGTTAAATTATTAATTAATTTCATTATTCCAGGCAGTTGAACCAAGGATTAATTTTTCAATAATTTTGTCAAATTTTAGGTAGTTTAATTAATTTTTTATTAACTTCCAGGTTGAATCATTAAATAATTTCATTATTCCAGGCATTTGCACCCAGGATCAATTTTTCAAAAATATTGTCAAATTTCAGGTAGTTTAGTTCATTTTTCATTAAATTCCAGGTTAAACCAATAAATAATTTTATTATTTCAGGCAGTTGAACCAAGGATCAATTTTTTAAGAATTTTATCAAATTTCAGGTAGTTTAGTTCATTTTTTAATAAATTCCAAGTTAAATCATTAATTAATTTTATTATTAAGGCAGTTGAATGCAGGATCAATTTTTCAAGAATTTTATCAAATTTCAGGGCTCAACTGCCTGGAATAACGAAATTAATAGCATGATTTAAGTACTTGGCATTTAATGAATAATGAACGGAATTTTCTAAAATTTGACAAAACTGAAAAATTGTAATTTTAACTCAACTGCCTATTTTTGTTAATTAAATTTAATTTGCAAAAAAATCAAATAATATTTTAATAAAACTATAAAGAGGCCAAAACAATAATATGTGGTAAAGTCATATCGTTTTACATACGTAAAATGTCATTTCCTAGGGCAGCAATATAAATAATAAGTTGACTTTTCTATATTTAACTTACTGAAAAAAACTTATTCTTAATTAGTACAATATAAATTAAAACAGGATTTCTACAAAATCCCATTTTTTATTTCAACCACTTACGTTAAGATGCGCCCTTTATTCAAGACCCGGATTTATTTAAAGGGGAGTGGAAAAGCTAAAAAAGTAAAAAGCAAAGGAAAATCTGATAAAATAAGAGAGCAAAAAAAAACAGAAGACGATATAAAGGTATCTTCAAGTCCTGTGTGGAAAATTCTCCTTTCGGGGCGAAATTTCGCATCAAAGGTGGAGAACGTCGAGGGCAAACTGGGAAAACATGGTGAATTTTTAATCCGAAGAAATATAACCGGGCATCCGCAAATTAAATTTTAACTTCCTGAAATATTGAAAGGACCAATTCGGGCCTTAGGTTCGTTCCCGAAGTCGATATCAGAGCACTAAAATCGAAACGGTTATGTTTAGATTAAATTTGCAAATGCACCCGCAAGAGTTATTTTAAAGTTTTCGATAGTTTTCAGAGGGAAACTCTTGGGAGTTTGCTTGATTGAACTTTTATCGTTTTTTAATTAAAAGTGTTTCTAGCAGTGGAGTAGCACAGTTTTTCAGGGCGAAAGACCATCTTAAGAGCAGAAAAAATAGTAATCAATTTATTATAGGAGTAACTTGGATACAAAAGTCAATTGAATTATTTCTTACATATTTTAATAATTAAGTTAATGGACCTTAATGATGACTTTCTAATATGGCACACGCATAACTTAAATGTATATGATACACACATTCTTAATTTGCTAAATTCAAAGGTAGTTTTTAGGGCAAAAACTACCTTTCAACTGCCTGAAATATTAAAATAAATAATAATTTAACCTGGAATTTATTGAAGAATAAATTTAACTACCTAAAATTTGACAAAATTCTTGAAAAATTAATCCGGGGTTCAACTGCCTGGAATAATGAAATTAATTAATAATTTAACCTGGAATATAATGAAGAATAAATTGAACTACCTAAAATTTGAAAAAATTCTTGAAAAATTGATCCTGGGTTTAACTGCCTGGAATAATGAAATTGATTAACGATTTAACCTGGAATTTAATGAATAATGGACCTTAATGATGACTCTAATATGGCACATGCATAACTTAAATGTATATGATACACACATTCTTAATTTGCTAAATTCAAAGGTAGTTTTTAGGGCAAAAACGTCCAACTTAAAATACTAAAAACTTAGCCATTATTAATAATGCATAACTTAAATGGACATGATTGACATTTTTTAATTAAATTTTTTTCTTGGTTATTTTTAACAATTATATTTTTAATGTAAGACCCTCTGTAATTAGAACAATTTAGGAAAGGAAAAAATAAAAAAATTAAAGGTAAAAAATAAAAATAAAATAATTAAAGGTAAAAAAACAAGAAAATTAAAGAGTTTTGATATTTTTTCGATAATATTAAATGAGAACTTGAGATTAAAAAATTAATGTTTATATTTCAAAAACCCATTTTCCAGGGAAAACGGTTAAATTTCCAAAAATGTCGAGGTTTAATTTTAAATAATTTGTGAACGTACTGCGTTTGCTACTTTAAATTAGGATATATTTACACTTTTATACCTAGTCATAATGCATAATTTAAATGGACATGATTGACATTTATTAATTTAATTTTTTGTTTGGTTATTTTTAACAATTATTAATTTTTTTAAATTAAATTGGTTATTGCTAATTTATATAAAAAAGTTTTGGCAGTTGTTCATGACTAGTATAATTTTTTTGCTACTTCTATTCAAGTATTAACTTTAAATTTTTTATTCAATTTATTTATGATAAGAATTTTATTTCAAGTTTTTTTTTTGTAAGGCTATTTATAATTAAAAAAATTTCATAAATTTATAATATACTTTTTAATTAGTTATAAAATATTCTTATACATATAAAAAAAATATTACTTTCTAAAAAACTGACATTTTGCACATTTGATACTGACTAAAATTGATTTTTTTGAAATATCTCAACATCTGTTTGATTTATGAGGAAAACTGTCTTAAGGGCAGTTATAGCCAAGAAAATTCTGCATAAAATAGTATTTTTATGCTTTTTATGTCAAAACAACTGTTCACAAGATATAGGGCTTCAAACTTGAAAATTAATTTTTTTCAAAAGCACTTGTTTTGGACTAGTTTTTTTTTTTCAAATATCTCAAAACCTGTTGGATTTATCATGAAAAGTGTAACTATGTTAAATATAGTCAAGGAAATTCTGCATTAAATAGTTTCTAATGATTTTTTTTTGTAAAGGTAGCTGTTCATGAAATATAGAGCTTCAAAGTTGAAAATTCTATTTTTTTAAAGCATTCGTTCTATAAAGAAAAGTCTTCTCAGGATAATTGTAGCCAAGGAAATTCTGCATGAAATTGTTTCTTAATATTTTTATGTCAAAGCAACCGTTCCTGAGATATGGAGCTTCAAATTTGAAAATTGATTTTTTAAAGGCATTTGTTTTGGCCTATTTTTGATTCTTGCCAAATATCTCAAAATCTGTTGGATTTATGAAAAAAACTGTTACTATCTTAAATATAGTCAAGCAAATTCTGCATAAAATTGTTTCTTGAGATTTTCATGTCAAAGCAACCGTTCACGAGATATGGAGCTTCAAATTTGAAAATTCTATTTTTTTAAAGCATTCGTTCTGGACGCTCTTTGGTTTTTTGAAAATATCTTTCTTTAAAGAAAAGTCTTCCCAGGATAATTGTAGCCAAGAAAATTCTGCATGAAATTGTTTCTTAATATTTTTATGTCAAAGCAACCGTTCATGAGATATGGAGCTTCAAATTTAAAAATTGATTTTTTTAAAGGCATTTGTTTTGGCCTATTTTTGATTCTTGCCAAATATCTCAAAATCTGTTGGATTTATGAAAAAAACTGTTACTATCTTAAATATAGTCAAGCAAATTCTGCATAAAATTGTACCTTAAGATTTTCATGTCAAAGCAACCGTTCATGAGATATGGAGCTTCAAAGTTGAAAATTGATTTTTTTTAAGGCATTTCTTTTGGCCTATTTTTGATGCTTGCCAAATATCTCAAAATCTGTTGGATTTATAAAAAAAACTGTAACTATCTTAAATATAGTCAAGGAAATTCTGCATGAAATTGTTTCTTGAGATTTTCATGTCAAAGCAACCGTTCATGAGATATGGAGCTTCAAATTTGAAAATTCTATTTTTTTAAAGCATTCGTTCTGGACGCTCTTTGGTTTTTTGAAAATATCTTTCTTTAAAGAAAAGTCTTCTCAGGATAATTATAGCCAAGGAAATTCTGCATGAAATTGTTTCTTAACATTTTTATGTCAAAGCAACCGTTCATGAGATATGGAGCTTCAAAATCGAAAATTCATTTTTTTAAAGGCATTTGTTTTGGCCTATTTTTGATGCTTGCCAAATATCTCAAAATCTGTTGGATTTATGAAAAAAACTGCTACTATCTTAAATATAGTCAAGGAAATTCTGCATGAAATTGTTTCTTGAGATTTTCATGTCAAAGCAACCGTTCATGAGATATGGAGCTTCAAATTTGAAAATTCTATTTTTTTAAAGCATTCGTTCTGGACGCTCTTTGGTTTTTTGAAAATATCTTTCTTTAAAGAAAAGTCTTCTCAGAATAATTATAGCCAAGGAAATTCTGCATGAAATTGTTTCTTAACATTTTTATGTCAAAGCAACCGTTCATGAGATATGGAGCTTCAAAGTTGAAAATTGATTTTTTTTAAGGCATTTGTTTTGGCCTATTTTTGATGCTTGCCAAATATCTCAAAATCTGTTGGATTTATAAAAAAAACTGTAACTATCTTAAATATAGTCAAGGAAATTCTGCATGAAATTGTTTCTTGAGATTTTCATGTCAAAGCAACCGTTCATGAGATATGGAGCTTCAAATTTGAAAATTCTATTTTTTTAAAGCATTCGTTCTGGACGCTCTTTGGTTTTTTGAAAATATCTTTCTTTAAAGAAAAGTCTTCTCAGGATAATTATAGCCAAGGAAATTCTGCATGAAATTGTTTCTTAACATTTTTATGTCAAAGCAACCGTTCATGAGATATGGAGCTTCAAAATCGAAAATTCATTTTTTTAAAGGCATTTGTTTTGGCCTATTTTTGATGCTTGCCAAATATCTCAAAATCTGTTGGATTTATGAAAAAAACTGCTACTATCTTAAATATAGTCAAGGAAATTCTGCATGAAATTGTTTCTTGAGATTTTCATGTCAAAGCAACCGTTCATGAGATATGGAGCTTCAAATTTGAAAATTCTATTTTTTTAAAGCATTCGTTCTGGACGCTCTTTGGTTTTTTGCAAATATCTTTCTATAAAGGAAAGTCTTCTCAGGATAATTGTAGCCAAGGAAACTCTGCATGAAATTGTTTCTTAAGACTTTCATGTCAAAGCAACCGTTCATGAGATATGGAGCTTCAAAATCGAAAATTCATTTTTTTAAAGGCATTTGTTTTGGCCTATTTTTGATGCTTGCCAAATATCTCAAAATCTGTTGGATTTATAAAAAAAACTGTAACTATCTTAAATATAGTCAAGGAAATTCTGCATGAAATTGTTTCTTGAGATTTTCATGTCAAAGCAACCGTTCATGAGATATGGAGCTTCAAATTTGAAAATTCTATTTTTTTAAAGCATTCGTTCTGGACGCTCTTTGGTTTTTTGAAAATATCTTTCTTTAAAGAAAAGTCTTCTCAGGATAATTATAGCCAAGGAAATTCTGCATGAAATTGTTTCTTAACATTTTTATGTCAAAGCAACCGTTCATGAGATATGGAGCTTCAAAATCGAAAATTCATTTTTTTAAAGGCATTTGTTTTGGCCTATTTTTGATGCTTGCCAAATATCTCAAAATCTGTTGGATTTATGAAAAAAACTGCTACTATCTTAAATATAGTCAAGGAAATTCTGCATGAAATTGTTTCTTGAGATTTTCATGTCAAAGCAACCGTTCATGAGATATGGAGCTTCAAATTTGAAAATTCTATTTTTTTAAAGCATTCGTTCTGGACGCTCTTTGGTTTTTTGCAAATATCTTTCTATAAAGGAAAGTCTTCTCAGGATAATTGTAGCCAAGGAAACTCTGCATGAAATTGTTTCTTAAGACTTTCATGTCAAAGCAACCGTTCATGAGATATGGAGCTTCAAAATCGAAAATTCATTTTTTTAAAGGCATTTGTTTTGGCCTATTTTTGATGCTTGCCAAATATCTCAAAATCTGTTGGATTTATGAAAAAAACTGTTACTGTCTTAAATATAGTCAAGGAAATTCTGCATGAAATTGTTTCTTGAGATTTTCATGTTAAAGCAACCGTTCATGAGATATGGAGCTTCAAAGTTGAAAATTCTATTTTTTTAAAACATTCGTTCTGAACACTCTTTGGTTTTTTGCAAATATCTTTCTATAAAGAAAAGTCTTCTCAGGATAATTGTAGCCAAGGAAATTCTGCATGAAATTGTTTCTTAATATTTTTATGTCAAAGCAACCGTTCATGAGATATGGAGCTTCAAATTTAAAAATTGATTTTTTTAAAGGCATTTGTTTTGGCCTATTTTTGATTCTTGCCAAATATCTCAAAATCTGTTGGATTTATGAAAAAAACTGTTACTATCTTAAATATAGTCAAGCAAATTCTGCATAAAATTGTACCTTAAGATTTTCATGTCAAAGCAACCGTTCATGAGATATGGAGCTTCAAAGTTGAAAATTGATTTTTTTTTAAAGGCATTTCTTTTGGCCTATTTTTGATTCTTGCCAAATATCTTAAAATCTGTTGGATTTATAAAAAAAACTGTTACTATCTTAAATATAGCCAAGGAAATTCTGCATGAAATTGTTTCTTAAGACTTTCATGTCAAAGCAACCGTTCATGAGATATGGAGCTTCAAAGTTGAAAATTGATTTTTTTTAAAGCATTTCTTTTGGCCTATTTTTAATTCTTGCCAAATATCTCAAAATCTGTTGGATTTATAAAAAAAACTGTTACTATCTTAAATATAGTCAAGGAAATTCTGCATGAAATTGTTTCTTAACATTTTTATGTCAAAGCAACCGTTCATGAGATATGGAGCTTAAAAGTGAAAAATTGATTTTTTTAAAGGCATTTGTTTTGGCCTATTTTTGATTCTTGCCAAATATCTCAAAATCTGTTGGATTAATGAAAAAAACTGTAACTATCTTAAATATAGTCAAGGAAATTCTGCATGAAATTGTTTCTTGAGATTTTCATGTCAAAGCAACCGTTCATGAGATATGGAGCTTCAAAGTTGAAAATTGATTTTTTAAAGGCATTTCTTTTGGCCTATTTTTAATTCTTGCCAAATATCTCAAAATCTGTTGGATTTATGAAAAAAAATGTTACTATCTTAAATATAGTCAAGGAAATTCTGCATATAATTGTTTTTTGAGATTTTTATGTCAAAGCAACCGTTCATGAGATATGGAGCTTCAAAGTCGAAAATTGATTTTTTTAAAGGCATTTCTTTTGGCCTATTTTTGAATCTTGCCAAATAACTTAAAATCTGTTGGATTTATAAAAAAAACTGTTACTATCTTAAATATAGTCGACGAAATTCTCCATGAAATTGCTTATAAAGATTTTCACGTCAGAGTAACGGTTCATGAGATATGGAGCTTTAAAGTTGAAAATTAATTTTTTTAGAGGCATTCCGATTGGACCCTTTGTGGTTTGTTCCAAATATCTTAAAATCTGTTGAATTTATGAGAAAAAATACTCATATCTTAATTATACCCAAGGAAATTCTGCATAAAATTGTTCATAATAATTTTCATATCAGAGCAACTGTTCACGAGATATAGAGCTTCAAAGTTGAAAATTGAATTTTTTTATAGGCATCTCCTTCGGACCCTTTTTGGTTTTTTCGAAATATCTCAAAATCTGGTCAATTTATGAAGAAAAATATTCTTAGGACAATTGTTGCTAAAGAAATTCTCTATGTAATTATTCTTAATGATTTTCGTGTCAAAGCAATTGTTCACGAGATAAGGAGCTTCGAAGTTGAAAATTATAATCTTCCAAAGGGACTTTCTAAGTCTTCGAAAAAGTCTGGAAAATTACCTAGAAAACTTAAAAAATTTCTCAAACATGCATTATAATTTTCAACAAAACATGTCAACAAAATACGTCAAATGCCAGGTAGTTATGAAAAATACCTGGATACCTAGACTTAAATAGCCTGAAATAAGATGAAAATAGTTATTAAATTTCTGGAAAAAAATACCTTCTAGGAATCGAGACATCCATCTTAGTCTAACACACGGTTTTCGCCATATATATATCTTTGTCAGACCCATTCTGGTAATTTAGGAACTGTTCTGTATCCTTAAATTTTAGTATCGTGTCCTCTCTATCTTTAGATAAACTTAAAGTGTATTAAAAAGGGATAAAAAATTACACTACATCTCATATTATAGTAAAATTTAAAAACATAAATTTGATATACTAATCGGAGACAAGTTGTTATCATACGAACGTTATAAATTTTCTATATGACACTGCATTATTAAACGAACCCCCAATTGTGGCTTTATACCCTTGCATAAAATAGATAAGGGTCATGTTGCCTTAGGGTAGATAAATAAGACAATGCATTTTTATTATGGGGTGGGGATCAATGGACATATTTATCATTACAGCAATGTAAATTGCTTGTTATAGAATGGTAGAATTATGTATCTCTGAGACGTTTGTGATTTATTGAAGGGGTTGGGGTAATTGACGATGAGTTGTATTACAATAGGTTTTATATGGGGATGAATAATTAATATATTAGATAATATTTTTTAGAATTGGAAAAATGTATGTAGCATTTCACTTAGGGGTTAATTTTTAAAGCATATTTGAAAATGTGTTATATGTGAACTATACGTTCAATTAAGTAATTATGATAAGTTAGCAATTTTAAGCAAGCAGAACATTTGACCAACTTCAGGTTAGAAACTGAAGAGCAAATTCACTTTTGTAATTTTGACTAAACTGAATTCACAACCTTTATACTTGTGTCGTGATAACTCACAACTAACATATACTATAACGAATTTAAAATGCTGCGTGTTTACCTTGTCAATTACTTTTTTCTTTTACAATTTCTTCCCTTCTAAGCTTGATATTACTTATCTCAGCAGTGATCCTTAAGGTTGTAGAGGAAAAAACTACGTGGTCCTCTTTTTATCATATTCCAAGAGTGATTTTAATACGACTCTAAAGTTATACGCGTGCAACTACATTAGGAATACTCCTATAAGACGAAAACTGTTCGTCTGGCACATTATAAATACAATTACTCAGACAGTCATAAATGCAAAATCACAATCAAGTTTGGCGGCGACAAAGTTCCCGGTTTAATCACATTCCCGCGCCACTCGACGGAGGGTAGAAATGGGACCCTTAAAATCTTAAGTTTTATTGGGCAGTAAAAAGTTAAACTTTTTCCAGTCCCTGTGTGTGGATTTTTTTTTTTTTAATTGCAGCCGAGATTGAGTACTTTTGCTGAATCAACTTCTTCTTTAATCGGTTCGACTGATTATAGATGGTGAGAGGAGATTTAAATTAAATACTTTTTACGATGTCCTGTCTGAAAATTAACGATAACAGTTTGCACAATAAATTATTTCGTTGTATTTAAAATTCTTCCCATTCAATCGTTAGACTTTGGCAAAATCGATAAAAAAGTAAAACTATAAAAAATCACTAAAATTGTCTCGTTACATCCCTTATCTGAACTTTTGTTAATGTGTTCTTAAACATTTTTCAGCTTTCTCAGTTTTCCTATTTAATTTCCTTATTCTTTTTTTTTTAATATTAACTTTTTCTAACTTAAAACTTAATTTTCTGTCATTTCTTAGTGAAAGTCTTTTAATTAATTATAATGAATTTATCATATAACATCACAGAGCTTTGTTTCTGGGCATGAAACGATCATAAATGTGAAATAAAATATTAAAAAATTAAAAGGTGATAGGAACCTCAATTGCGTTGAACAAATTTAAAAAAAGTTTTTGCTATAGCAAAATATTCCTAATTACTTAGAAATTTTTGGCAACATTTATCGAAAAAGTGAAACTATCAGAAATCAGTAAAATTGTCTCGTTACGTCCTTTATCTTCACTTTTATTAGTGTTTTCTTAAATACTTTTTAGCTTTTTCAGTTTTCTTATTTAATTTCTTTATTCTTTTTTTTTATTATTGCCTTTTTCTGTCTTAAAACTTAATTTTCATACATTTTCTAGTAAGACTCTTTTAATTGATTATAATTAATTATTTAAAAAAGGGCTTTTTACATTGTTTATATACATAAAACGATAATAAATATCAAAGTAAATGAATGAAATTTCAATGAAAGAAATCATTTATTTACATGAACATGAAGTTAAATTAAAAACTTTAAAAATATTCCTTCAATGGGTGCAATATTCTCAGGCTAATATAAGGAAAGGATTTTTTCTTGTACCAGTTTCTACTCGATAAAACCGGTTTTATTCTTCCCTTTCCACTCATTTAAGGAACACAATTAAACAAATAACCGCCGCAATTTCCCTCGTTCGAAATTATGCATCGAGTTAAATATATTTTTGCTTACACAAGAAGGCAACAAACTGCACCCCCGTATTCCGCTTCTCCTTGGAAATAACTTCTTAAGCCTCGTAAGCGTGCCTGCATGTGCTGCATAATATAGAGTTTTGTTACTAAAAGCTGGTATTCGAGCTGCTTCTCGCATACTTCCGCAGCGCATCCCCTAGGGAATATAATCCATTTAGGTCCTTTTCCTAGGTGCAAATAACTGCTGCCGCTGCTCTATTTGTTGCAATAATCTATTATTGTGTGTCTGGAGATATTTTCCATTTTACATATGGCGGCGATTATTAGGGAAATGGCTTAGTTCGGGCTCTGGATAATGTTATACAATACAAAGGTAAAAAAGATACGCTTTCTATTTGTATTTGAACTGTAAAGAACATAATATAAATTCGTTGTTTCGATCTTTTCCAGTTTGTTTCATTAAGCTTCATTGAGCAGTTTTTGAGATATTGAACGTTCTAGAGCAGCTCTTTTGATCTTCGTACCTTGTGTACTCACTATTAAAAAAAAAAATGAAGTCATACAAAAACCTACATGTTTTTTACAAGAGTTACTTTCAAAATCAAAGCTTTTTACTCTTACTCCTACATAACTTAAAATGTATTGTTGGAACTAAGTAACAGTTCAAAGAAAGTTTGTAGAAAAATGTTTACTTAATCTTCTACTGTTTGTTTCATGAAGCTACATTAAGTAGTTATTGAGATATTGGACGTTCTAGACCAGCTCTTTTGATCTTTATAAAATACCGTGTGTACTCACTATAAAGAAAAAAAAAACTTGAACGTACATGATGTACATCATAGTCATGTCCAAGAGAAAAGACAGTAACAGATAACATAATTTATAACTCAATTTCCAGTGCTCGGATTGACTTGATTCTTGTTTTAAAAGTTTCTTTGGAATGTTTCTCAAGTTCTATTGAAAAAGTCATTAAAATCCATGCATTGGGAATTTTTTTATTTAACTTTTTGAAAATCATGTCCAAGAATAAAGATAGTTTCAGGTAACTTAAGTCATAATTCAATTTTCAGTGCTCGGATTGACTTGATTCTTGTTTTAAAAGTTTCTTTGGAATGTTCCTCAAGTCGTATTGAAATAATCATCAAAATCCATGCATTGGGAATTTTTTTATTTAACTTTTTGAAAATCATGTCCAAGAATAAAGATAGTTTCAGGTAACTTAAGTCATAACTCAATTTCCAGTGCTCGGATTGACTTGATTCTTGTTTTAAAAATTTTTTTGGAATGTTCCTCAAGTTCTATTGAAAAAATCATTAAAATCCATGCATTGGGAATTTTTTTATTTAACTTTTTGAAAATCATGTTAAAGAATAAAGATAGTTTCAGGTAACTTAAGTCATAAATCAATTTCCAGTGCTCGGATTGACTTGATTCTTGTTTTAAAAGTTTCTTTGGAATGTTCCTCAAGTTCTGTTGAAAAAATCATTAAAATCCATGTATTGGGAATTTTTTTATTTAACTTTTTGAAAATCATGTCCAAGAATAAAGATAGTTTCAGGTAACTTAAGTCATAACTCAATTTCCAGTTCTCGGATCGATTTGATTTTTGCTTTAAAAGTTTCTTTGGAATGTTCTTCAAGTTCTATTGAAAAAATCATTAAAATCCATGCGTTGGGAATTTTTTTATTTAACTTTGAAAATCATGTCCAAGAATAAAGATAGTTTCAGGTAACTTAAGTCATAACTCAATTTCTGGTGCTCGGATTGACTTGATTCTTATTTTAAAAGTTTCTTTGGAATATTCCTCAAGTTGTATTGAAAAAATCATTAAAATCCATGCATTGGGAATTTTTTTATTTAACTTTTTGAAAATCATGTCCAAGAATAAAGATAGTTTCAGGTAACTTAAGTCATAACTTAATTTCCGATGCTCGGATTGACTTGATTCTTGTTTTAAAAGTTTCTTTGGAATGTTCCTCAAGTCGTATTGAAATAATCATCAAAATCCATGCATTGGGAATTTTTTTATTTAACTTTTTGAAAATCATGTTCAAGAATAAAGATAGTTTCAGGTAACTTAAGTCATAATTCAATTTTCAGTGCTCGGATTGACTTGATTCTTGTTTTAAAAGTTTCTTTGGAATGTTCCTCAAGTCGTATTGAAATAATCATCAAAATCCATGCATTGGGAATTTTTTTATTTAACTTTTTGAAAATCATGTCCAAGAATAAAGATAGTTTCAGGTAACTTAAGTCATAACTCAATTTCCAGTGCTCGGATTGACTTGATTCTTGTTTTAAAAATTTTTTTGGAATGTTCCTCAAGTTCTATTGAAAAAATCATTAAAATCCATGCATTGGGAATTTTTTTATTTAACTTTTTGAAAATCATGTTAAAGAATAAAGATAGTTTCAGGTAACTTAAGTCATAAATCAATTTCCAGTGCTCGGATTGACTTGATTCTTGTTTTAAAAGTTTCTTTGGAATGTTCCTCAAGTTCTGTTGAAAAAATCATTAAAATCCATGTATTGGGAATTTTTTTATTTAACTTTTTGAAAATCATGTCCAAGAATAAAGATAGTTTCAGGTAACTTAAGTCATAACTCAATTTCCAGTTCTCGGATCGATTTGATTTTTGCTTTAAAAGTTTCTTTGGAATGTTCTTCAAGTTCTATTGAAAAAATCATTAAAATCCATGCGTTGGGAATTTTTTTATTTAACTTTGAAAATCATGTCCAAGAATAAAGATAGTTTCAGGTAACTTAAGTCATAACTCAATTTCTGGTGCTCGGATTGACTTGATTCTTATTTTAAAAGTTTCTTTGGAATGTTCCTCAAGTTGTATTGAAAAAATCATCAAAATCCATGAATTGGGAATATTTTTATTTAACTTTTTGAAAATCATGTCCAAGAATAAAGATAGTTTCAGGTAATTTAAGTCATAACTCAATTTCTGGTGCTCGGATTGACTTGATTCTTGTTTTAGAAGTTTTTTTGGAATGTTCCTCAAGCTGTATTGAAAAAATCATTAAAATCCATGCATTGGGAATTTTTTTATTTAACTTTTTGAAAATCATGTCCAAGAATAAAGATAGTTTCAGGTAACTTAAGTCATAACTCAATTTCCAGTTCTCGGATTGACTTGATTCGTGTTTTAAAAGTTTCTTTGGAATGTTCCTCAAGTTCTATTGAAAAAATCATTAAAATCCATGCATTAGAAATTTTATAACCATACAAAAATAAACCTCATACAAAACCCAATCCGACCGTCAAAAACCTAAACTATCACCAAAAACACCGTAAAGGACCGATTACGTTCACACCTCCGCCCGACCTTTTCTCGCTAGCTAAAAGTTCCGCAATCTGAGGGGGGTGGTCTGTTCACAGGCCCGAGACACCCAGACCTTATAAATACATGCAACCAAACCTATCCCGACCAGTCAGTCGGTTCCTATCCTCCGAGCAAGTCAAAAGTCCAAGCACCTAGATGCGACCCAGAATCATAAAAAGATGGCGCCTATTCTCGACGAAAGGATCAATCAAAAGACCGGCAAGAGCCGTCGTTGCTAGACCGGATATAATCAGTGCAAAGATGATGATGACAAGTTAATAACTGCTTATTGCTTTGAAAGTATCTATTTCGTTGTTATTTTTAGGAGGTATTTATCTATTTCACAAGAATAGGTACTAGTGGCCATAAGGTACAAGTTAATAGATATAAAATGTGTTTTTTTTTACTTCTATCTTTCAGTAAATGCAACGCAATGGCGTCCAGTTCTAGGGCATTGTCAGAAGATGCGTTAAGAAATATTTTAAATTTATGGAAGACTCAAACCAAATGGGCTCGAGCAAGAGAAGTGTATCCGTTGGTATTCCAAACAGAGAAGCTGTGTTAGAGGAACTAGAAAGATTGCCTAAAGAGGACAATGAAATACTGAGCGACCACAATTCCGAAACAGAGCAAGAAAACTCCGATTCGGAAGAAGAAGAGTTGCCCATCAGGAACAGTTGGTATAGGAAAGACAATACCAAATGGTCAAAAACAGCAGGTATTAGAGGTAGGACCCCTGCTCATAATTTGGTTACTATATTGCCTGGCCTTATTGGCCCTGCTCTTAATAATCCTCCACGTGAGTCTGCAGATGCTTGGAGTCTACTAATTTCTAATGAGATGATACAAAAGTTCGTTTACTGAAAATACCAACATATGTGAAATCAAGGCGTTTTTTGGGTTGTTGTATCTTCAGTCCATCTTTAAATCTAATCCTGAAGGCGTCCGTTCTATGTAGGCAACAGATGGGACAGGAAGACCTATTTTTCGTGCTACTATGAGTCTGGCCAGATTTTCGTTTTTATTGAGCTGTCTCAGATTTGATAATGTAGAAACCCGACAAGAAAAAGTAAAAACTGATAAGTTGGCCGCTGTGTCGGAATTATTTGATGAGTTTGTAGCTAGATCAAAGTCATGCTATTCACCGGGAATTTACCAAACTGTAGACGAAATGCTTGTACCGTTTCGAGGAAGATTCGAACAAACCTGCCAAATATGGAATTAAAGCGCAGGTTTTGGCTGACGCTAAAACGCATTATCTCGTAGATGCAGAGATTTATGCCGGTTTCGAAATAAAAGTTAATGATGCAAAAAAGCCTACATTATCAAATCCAACGTAAGTGGTTCTTAGGCTTGTGGAGTGTATTAAAGGCACCAACAGGAACATCACTGGGGACAACTGGTACAGTTCAGTGGAACTCGTCGACGAACTTAAGAAAATCAGTTTGACGTACGTAGGAACCTTGATGAAAAATCTGTACCACCTGAATTTTTACCGAACCGAAAACGTGAAATTCATTCATCAACGTTTGGATTTACTTCTTCAACCACTATAGTGAGCTATGTGCCAAAAAAAAGTAAAAGCGTTATATTACTTTCTAGCATGCATCATGACAATTCTGTCAACGAAACAACCAAAAAGCCGGAGATAATTTATTTTTATAATGAAACAAAATCAGGAGTTGACGCATTAGATGCGAAATGTGCGTTGTATTCAGTATCCAGAAGAACTACCCGTTGGCCACTGGCAATTTTTTTTGCTATATTGAACATTGCAGGTGTAAATTCTCGAGTATTGTACCAATTTGCATCAAAAGGTTAAGAAATAAAACGATACTCATTTATCAAAACTCTTGGGAAGCAATTAATAAATGAACATTTGCGACTCAGAATGGCCAACAAGAAGGTGCACTCAAATGTACGAATTCTCATTGCGGAACTTTTGGGGGTTGCGAATCCAGTTTCTGAGCAGCCACAAGTACCCCCTGAAAAAAGTAAAAGAAAAAGGTGCTATCCAGTGTGACATATGTAAGGTGCCCATTTGCAATCAATGCTGCAAGAAATTGTGCCCTAAGTGTTCTGAAAAATAATTTTAGGTTTTTTTCGGTTTAATTAGCCAAGTAATTTTAAATTTTTGAATAAAAGTTTTTTTTATTGATTTTATGGCAATTTTATTATTAATGGGTCCTAAGGACCCATCAGTAGTACATATGTAATAAAAATGTCTCGGTAGTAGTTCAGGGTTAATCAGTAACACCCTTACTGATTATATGATCCTTTTTTAAAATATTAATGTAAAATATGGTCTAAATTACCTTAGAGGTGACCGCGTAATTAAAAAAAAAAAAGACAGGGATAAAGTTATAGGAGAAATCATGTGTCTGGCAAAGATGGGTAAACCAATATTTTAATTGAGCCTTAAAAGAACTTTTTTTTTAAATTTTCGGGATTTTTCCAGAAAATTATTACAAGAAAAATATTTTTTTAGTAATTTGATGACCATAAAAATTAGTACATTGATATTTTAAATTTTGGATTTTGCAGATATGGATATTACATAAAAACATGGCAATTTGAGATTCACGGGTAAATTCCAAAATTATTAGTATTTTGAAATTTACCTAACTTAAAAACCGTATTTTTCGCATTATTATCGATGTATGTAGCTATAAGCAAAAGGTCCCTATCATAGCGGATTTTTATATTCTTAAATAATTGTCTTAATAGGTTTATAATCAAATTTAGAGTTTTGTATTTATGTTAATATAATGTATGTAAGGAATATAATAAGGCAACATATCCTAAAAATGCAGTTTCTTGCTTTTCGTTTCTTTTTGTTGCCCTTTAGTTAAAATTTGAATAAAAAAGTAAAAAGCTCCTAAATCTTTATCAAAAATGTTATAGATATTACAGCAATTAGGGTAATTAATTAATAAAATATAAGGAAATATATTACATGTATATATTGATGTACAAGAATTTTTGATGTTCTAGGAAATAAATAGATTTGTTAAGTGTAATTTTCATCTATTTTATAATTATATAAATTAAGTAAACTTATAGGGGGATGGATGGTGTCAAAGCAGCTTAAATTTTAAAGCCTAGTATGGTTTAAATACCATAAATATATTTTAAAAACTTCTTTGAACTTCTCTTTAGCTTCTATAGAAAAAATTATGAAAATCCATGCATTGGAACTATTTTAATTCAAGTCAGGTCCAGAAGGAACGACGGGCTTAAATAACATGGGCCATTACTTCACTTCTAGTAATAAGATCGACTTGATTTTTGTACTGAAAAGTACCTTTGGATGCTTTTTAGCTTTTACTGAAAAATTCATGAAAACTGATGCATCAGAACAATTTTTTTTAAATTCCAAAAAGAAAGACAGTTTGAAGTAACTTCGGTAATAAGTCCACTTCTAGCAATCAGATTAAAAAAACAACAATGGGCATACGATCTATAAACGATCAATATTATTAGCCTCTTTAATCCAAGGAAGGTATAATAATTAAAATACCAATTAATCTATGCCTCAAAACCCTTGACTCTTAAGCTATAGCGTGCAAAAAACAAATACCGTATATTCAATCCAGATTTTCAAAGGTGTTTGAGGATCTTTATCTACGTTTCAAGTGTGATTTAAGCAAGGAGGTCCTGAGGGTGATTTAGTAATAAACAAAAACGTCGCCGAATAAGCCAGTTTGGAACATCCCAAAAATGAAACTTCTAATATCTTTTCCTCTAAAAATCTCAATTTTCAAGCAAAATAATTAAAAATATCATCAAAAGCCAATAAATATAAAACGAGGTCTCCCTGAAGAAAAAAAAATTCGTTGTCAGAGGTCCGCCTTCTGCGCTCTATTTCGAAGATTAGTTAACGGTGAAAAGGGGTGAGAAGAGAGAGGGAGCGAAAGAGAGAGAGATTGTACATGAAAGAAACATGACTGTTTTTGTTCGACTCTTTTATTGGGTTTGATTAATGGCGCACCGAAATCAGGAGTGAGATTTCTGTTTTTAAACCCCGTTGACGGATCCGATGAAATGACGTGGAAAATCGCACAAAAAATTAACGTGATATACGTATCGAACACACTTTATTAAAAAAAAATCAAAGAAAAAGGGATCACGTTTTATGATTATAATAGATCTTCATTAACAAGAGAAAGGATTATAATAATATAATCTTTGCTTTAAAATTCGTAAAATAAAAGAGATAGACGGTAATCCTCGCGCTAAGCTCCCCGATAGTGGGGCGGTTGTTGGCCCTTGAAAAATAAGGGCGGTTGCAACCACCACAACACCGAAGCCGCCCGATTTCGAGCCAAGCTAATTTGCCCTCCCATAAATTGCGGGCCGGCCACACTTTTAAGGGAAATTACCCTAAAAGCTTTCGAAAACTCCCGGCGAGCGATGTATCTCTATCATATAATAAGCGGGATATCCGCCGTAATGTGAGCCTTTTTCAGTTTAATTCTTGAAAACTTCTTTTCTGGAGGTCCAAAGTGGAATTAATAAGTGTTCATGTACATAATGTTTTACTAATATTAGACGTTTATTTCATCATAAATTTTCTAAGAAAATCAGCGAATTCATCACCTCATGAAGATCCTCAAAATAATTCTGGAAAGAAAATGTACGCATTAAATGCTCTGGAATTTTTTTTTTTTGGTAATGGTTTAATGACATTGATTGATTAAAGGTTTCTTTCTTAAAATCACCTTGTTAAGTTTTTAGAAGTTTCATAGAGTCAACCTGTATTTGACAGAGGTTCCATAATTAGGAGCTTAAGAATCAAGAGAAATGCTGTTTTAATTATTATGTATCCTTAATTGTACAAAAAAGGTTAATAATATTGATCCACTACTGTATATCGCATGAGAAGATAATAAATTTGGTTAGTCTTTTCGAAAAATTTAATAGAAAAATTAATCTTTTTGCAGGTGTGTAAACAAATTTAAGCTGAATATCGCGAGAGGTTTTAGTCCTAGACTAAAATTAACTTTTTTTGTGTAAAAAATAAATTCCTACAAGTTTTCTTGCCAGAAAATCTGAAATTTCATAATAAAAAAAACCTCACGGTGGTGTGAGGTACGTTTACACCGCAATGGGTACTTTTTAGGGCATTTTGTTGGAAGAAAATCATGACTTTAGGTAGGGTAAGGTTATTAAATGAGCTTTATAAATTTAAAAAAAAATTAATTTTAATTATATTATAGATGCTGAATTTTTAGGGAATTTTTTTATAAAATTTCAAGGATGAAAAAATGCACCAGTAATGCAAAGTTTAAATATATGATTAAGAGAAAAATATTTGTTGTAATTAAAATTGTCATATTTAAAAAAAAATAATTTAATTTTTATTACCTTTATTAGTCAAGACATTCTAATATTATTTTGCGGATCTACTTTCTCACTTTTTAGTATTTTACTTATTTTTTCAGATTTATTAATATTTAGTTCGTTGTTGTTTTTGTCAATTTGAACATAAATTGTACGATAGTGATTGCCTTCATCCAGACAAATGACAAATGAATGTTTATTAATAATAACATAGCGTCAATTTTATACTTAATTTTCCTATATAGATTAATAAACTAAATCTGTTATAATTAATTAAAATTAGTTTAAAAATGAGACACAATACATTAATTTAAAAATCGGATTTATTTGCGGTCTTTTTTTTTCTCACACTAATTCCATGTATTATAAGTGAAAACAATGAAAATTCAATTTTTTTTTATATCAATTTTTGTATGCTCAATGTGCTATTTAATTTCAAAAATGTTTGTTTAAAGTATAACATAAAAAAATTATTTGCAAATTTTTCTCATAGTATAACCAAAAGTAGTCTGTGAAAAAATACCGAAACTTTTGAACAACCTTGACAAGGTCAAATCAAGGGCAAAAGTTCTTCAGAGCACGCTAATTTAAATTTAACAGATATTTTAAATTAAGCAATTGCTGTACTGGTGAATTCAATAAATTGCAAGAGTGTCTGAAACCTAGTACATATTGACCTTGCAGTCAAATTTCAAGGTCAAAATAATATTTTATTTAGTACTCTTGTTTTTTTATATTAATATCAAAGTGTAAAGTTTTACGTTCGAAGTGATATTTTTTTATCGTAACCTTGACAAGGTCAAATGTTTAAAAGCTTTTAAATATTCGTTTTATAGAGCTGTCTCAATAAAGTAATGGTTTATCAATTAAATGAAATTTTGAAATTTCAGCGTTCGTGCTTATGAATTTTATTATACGTTATTCGATAACTTTTCGATTTTTGATAATTTTTTTAAAATTTCTAAAAATGAAGGATTCAAAAATCGTCCTTCTCGAAAAATTGTTTTTTTGTCAAATTTTTTTAATGCATTTAAAAAACGTCGAAATATGTGTCCAATGAATGTAATTCAAGAAACTTTATACAAACTTTCAAATTTGTGCGATGGCTAATTTTTGAATTATCGGCATTTTTTAATATATTTTTATTATCAAAAAATCATTCTTTCTAAAAAAAAAGTATTTTCAAAATTTTTCAACTCCAAGAAATTGCATCCAAACTTTCAAATCTGTGCAATGTCTAATTTCTGAATTATAGACATTTTGTTTAATTATCGATTCATAAAATCGTCCTCAAGAAATCTTTTCTGAATAAATTTGCACTCAATTTTCAAAGTACTTTGATACAATTCCATCATTCTATCCTCACTTTTTACCTTACCCAGGAACTTCAGGACATATTGTGTTGCTTTGACATGATCACCTTTTATTGTCGTTTTATTCTTCAAAGAACTGTTTCTCAAAAAGCATCATCCTCCTAGGAATAGTAACTCTACTAACTTCAACTAATTTTGTAGACCTCATTCAAAGCTACAACTTTGATAATTAACCTTAACGTCATAAGATCAGTATTAACCAAGATATTAAGAGACAAAGGTGAGTCAGCAGTTCTAAGCCAAATTTGCAGGTACTGTATTTCGTAAAGTATAATTTTTACAAGAAAAATCATAATTACTAGACTTGTAGATTTTTAAAAACTACAATATTTATAATAAAGTTTAACACCGTAAGATCAGCATTCATCGATATTTTAAAAAAACAGGAGCAACATTACAGGAGCTGTATTTCGAAAAGTATCATCCTCATAATAAACGTTATTATCAATAATTTTTAAGAAAAATGAGGCTTCTTAAATGCTACTAAGGTAAATGGGACCAAGGGATCCAGTTAAATAGCTTTCTTGCTCACCAGACCTTGCATCAACAGATTTTTTTTATAGGGACATTTGAAATATATTGACTTCTTTGTGAAAAATTCTTTTGACTTTTAAATCTCCTTGAAATTTCCGTAAGAGGTTCCAGACACTTTTTTAATTAACCGAATTGATCGAGAAACCTGCTGACAAGGATTTTGTTAAATCTAAATTTATGGGCTCCGGGCACTTATGACTCTGATTTGACCTTTACAAGGATTCATAAAACCCTTCATATCACTTATAAAAAAAAAACTAGATCTTCAAATGACCTTCAGAATAGGTTAAATCCAATAGCATCAAAAGTTGACCCCCAATCTATATGAGAAAGATTTTTGTTCTCAACTTTAGTTTTTTAATTGGTGAACCTCATTGAAATATAAAACAATTTAATTTGAGACCCTAGTTTGTTCTTGTTCTTGGACTTATCGTTTATCGAATCCACTCACTATAAAATATAAATTTAAATAAAAATCTATTATATTCAGGTAAATACTTGAAATGCAGGGTATAAAGATATAAACTACCCTAATGTATAAACCGGTTGAACGAATGTACTAGGTGGACTGACGGGGGATTACCCTGAAAGCACTTCAGACCCGAAGATAAACATTAATGTCGTGCTGGCCGTTTGGGTGACACTCGCTCCTGGAATTGGTCGCTTTCCAGGTGTAAATATCGCACATCTAGAGTGGTTTAACTCGATTTTCCTGTAATTATTTAAAGGAACCTATTTTATTAACTAGATTTCCATCAATATATGATATATAGTTCACACAATCCCTTTTTAATTTAACGTTAAATCGAAAAACAATACACGGATAAAATTATCATTAAGGATAGCGCAGCGATCAGCAACAACCGTCCAGTCAATCGGGGGTTTAATTGATATAAACGGGGATTTGCCGCTTTGCTGATTATTACGACGCAGCTTCGTTCGACAGCTTTCTATAACCGGAGAATATGCTGACTTGGGCATAAATTTGCAATCCCCTGCAGAACGTGAGTGGGGGCTGACTCTAACCCGGTTTGACTTAAATCTCCGCTTGATACTAAAAACCGCTTTTATGGAACCGATAAAATTTCGTCGAGGTATTATGCTGAACAGTGTAATAATAATGTTTATGCATTTTTAAATGTGACGATTTAAAGTTTTAGAGGTTATCGAGACGTTGTAGTTGACACTCATGAAGATATTGAATGAAGTTAAAAAATCATTTAGTTTAAAAATTGAACAGATTGGGACATAGAAATTAAGGGATAAAATAGGAAAAGGTTTAAAGAAGTCGAATTTTGATTGCTATGTTTCTATCTTTTTCTAAGGTATGATAACGAGTGAGAATAAAATAATGTGTTTTCAATATAAATAGGTAAATTAGGTCATTAAAACTCAAATTCTAGAAGATCCAGGCAGTAATATAGAAATGAGGCGGTGTGATGTCTCTGTTCAGGTATCACATAGAAAAAAAAACGCTTTCGATGAAATTTTGTATTCAATTTTCCCGATTTTTCAATCATGAGTATATCATAATTTTAAAAACAAATAAATAATTAAACCGTAGAGATTTTGTTTTTTTACACACTAAAAATTAATATTCCATTTTTAAAAAAAAGTTTGGCACGCACTGGTTTGTACTCTGATGGTCAGTTTAATACAAGTTAAAAAGAGATGGAACATGACGAATTCCAGTGACTATCAAAAGTTTAATCGACCTTACGGTTAGTATTTTTTGATATTAACATTTTTTTTCCAATCTTTCTTTACTTGTTTATATAACATATAGTTTATAATTCCCAACATGTTTCGGAACCAGCGGTGTCCATCATCAGGGGATAAAATGTTGAACACACCAGGGTTTGAGTTCATAAACTAATCTACTACAGGTATACACTATTTAATCACTATAAATTTATTTGTTTAGTCCAGGTGCTCCTGTAATAAAAACTATTATTTCATGTTCTACTATATGGATTTAAGTGATTTTTTAAATTTTGGTATTAAAAATATCAATCATCCTGTTCTAAACTCGAAGATCGTCACTTTCATATGAAAAAATATACTTTTTTAGTATAGGTACACGTATATTGAGTTTTTTTTAAATTCACTTATAAAGCAATTTTTCTTTCTATAATATAGGACACTGTATATTAATTTTAATATTCAATAAAAAATAAAAAGTTGACATGCACTTGTTTGCACCATGACGACAAGTCAATTTAATTCAAGCTAAAGAGAGACAAAATATGGCTAATTCCAGTGTCAATAATTTAATTGAACTTATGTTATTTTTTTATGAACAATGATTCTTCTCTTCTGTTTTTTTCATGTAACAATTAAAAGAATATTAATAATGTTTTAATTTTTATTAAGATTAATAATAATAATGGTATTAATTAACTTAAATGAACCCGATTTCGTTTTTATCGAAATTTTTATTGTTGTTAAATTGTGTTAAATGAACAAGATTTCTTCACCTTTTTGTATAAAATAATTATTTTGTTCGAGTAGTTTCTAAAAAAATCAATACAAAAATTCACCTATTTTGATATTTTGCTTATATATATTTTTTTTATTTTACAAAATTCTCAAGAGATTTTTATAATATATATTGTGAAAGAGCTTAATTTTCATTTTGTATTTCTATCTCTCTCAAACGTATGACACAGAGTGAGTATGAAATAATGTATTTCCATTGGCATTGGGTAAACTACGTCATAAAAACGAAATAAAACGGCGATTTTCATATCCCAACTCTGTTTAAAGTATCAGAGAAAAAACAAACTTTGACAAACCTTTATGCGTATTTTTCCGAATTTATTGTCATGAGTATATTAATAGTTTAAAAACAAATAAATAATTAAACCGTAAAAATTTTATTTTTTTACACCCGGTATATTTAAAATATTAATATTCCATAAATTAGAAAAAAAGTTTGGCACGCACTGGTTTGTACTCTAATGATCAGTTTAATACAAGCTAAAAAGAGACAAAACATAGCCATTTCCAGCGACCGTCAAAAGTTCGGCTCAACTTATGTGTATAATTTCATAGAATTTATAAGTTACCTTATTTAGTCCAGGTGCTCCGGTAAGAAAAACCATCTTCTATTGTATGGATTTTGTTGATTTTCGCTAGTACAGGTGCTCGTATCCATTTTCTTTAAACTCAAAAAAGTCAAATACATAATTTGTATTTAATTTTTTTTTTTTAATTATATATTTTTTTTGTTTTACATATTTTGGCCTAGTGCCAGTTTGTTGACAAACTATTTTTGGATCATAAATTACCCTTAATAAAATGTATATAATGAAAAATATTAGTCAAGTTCTTATAAGACTGTGATTCAACTTGTACGCTCAATATTGCACATGTTTGGCCTCTATATTATATTAAATAGGTAAATTTCAGGTAAAGCTAATGTGAGGAAGAAAGAGAGAAAAATCTTTAAATATATTACTACTCTTAAAAACTGAAATGTTATCATGGAAACATTAAAGAAGCTATTCATTAAATGCGTCATCCTTCTTCCACCTTTGACCAGAAAACTCGTTCTTTTTGAGAAATAAAAATTCATATATTGGGCTGTCCATTGAAATTTGGCACATTTATTTTAAATACATGTGGCATATTGAATTAATAAACATTTCTGGGTCTAAGACCCTATAAAAGTGCAGGTACGACCTCAAAATTAATTAAAATCAGTCAAACCTAAAAGCTGTATACAATTTCGGAAAAAATCGGTGTTTAGAATGGTCAACAAAATCAAAATTCATATCCTATTTAGTAATCAAAATTGAATTAATAATAAAAATTATAAAACGTATTAGGTCTAAAGTAATTGGTTAAACAACCTAACCGATATGGCCCGAAGCTTAGTAGACAGGTAAATGACACAAAGTTATTAAGGTCTGTTTAACGTAGTTTGAGGCATTGGAAGATAATGGGAAATTGTTCGGTAGTACGGTTTGCCAACTGGGTGCAATCTATAATTACTTATCGGATGTGTATAACTCTGAAATTTGTCTTCGGCTATACTAAGTGATATTGTCACTTTGTTGATAAATTGATTAAAAAATTATACTTGAAGGGATGTCATTAAGAGGTTTAATTAACCTTAAATGTTTCGTCAATCTAAGCACAATTAAATTCGAAATAAAAATTCTTTAATTTTCGAAGAGATATTATATTCACATAAGAAAGAACCCTTAAGTTCTAGTACATAGTACATTTCATTGTCTGGATCCTTGCATGTAATTTAAAATACTATTGAAATAAAATACTCCGAAGTCCAGAAACCCGAAAAATTGCTTGATTTTAGTGCGACCCTTTTATTTTGTAGTCGATAAACGGCAAGTTAATAAAAGGGGATTGTTTGCCGATCGATGAAGGTGGCGGTGCAGTCTATTAGGGATATCGGTGGGAAGAAGCGATATTCTGTACACGAAAGAAATTGCTCGCGTTTTCGTTTTTATTGTTTGCACTTTTAAGGATTCCATTAATTATTTCTTACTCGTAACGGCTCATCCTTTTTCAAACCGATCCGTTGGATTTTATCGCTGAGATTAATTAGTTTTGAAAAAAAAAATGGCCACTTGGGTAGAAATGTTTATTTTTTTATAACAGACAAGATCAAGAACCAGAAACACGTTTAGTATATATAGTTGTCGCATAATTAACTAAATAACCTTAAAATATATCTTTAATTTTCATCTAAAACAAAGAAAAGTCGATTCTGTTTATTCTCGTTTTAAAGTTTGTCATATACACACGGCCCGGAATAAGATTTAGAGACTGTAAGTAATTCGGGGTGCGCCGTTTGGCTTTTTAGTGCCACACCAGTTGACAATGTTCAAGTTAAACGTCGTTAGTTTTACTTCTTTATCTCTACTGAGTAAAATTTTCATTTTAATTTTGATGGTGATACTGGAACGCTTCTTGTTCCCTTTAAATTAAGGTATGATTTGGATATTTACTCGGACATTTTTCCATAGAAATATTTACCTATTTATAATCTAGTAAGATGAAAATCTACGATTGAATTATTATAAAAAGAGTATTTTCATCCGTAATGAACTAAACCTCGATAAAAAAACACAATTTTCGAATAATACCGAGAATACTAAACAGACCTTAAAAACTTTGTGTCATTTGCCTCTCTACTAAGCTACGGGCCATATCGGTTTAGTTGTTTAACTAATTACTTTAGGTCTAATACGTGATAATTTTTATTAATTGTTCGCTCATAATAACCAACCCCGTATCTTGTGAGGTCTTAGTTCCAAAAAGAATTCACGTATTTTTTTAATAGGATTTTAAAATTTAAGGTCGTACCTTGACAGACAACTTTTTTTTGATGATTTATCCATGGTAAATGTATAGGATGCTTCAAATTCAAAGGGATTTTAAAAATTATAAGAGGTTAAGCAATTTGGTACTTATTAAACGCTTTTTTGAATTAATTTAATTTATTTTTATCTTTTTATTGTCACTCGATTTGAATAGATATACCAAAATAAATATCACGGTCTTAATGCTATTTTCTTTGTTTTATAAAATGGTGTTGTCAGATGTTTGTTGTCTCTCTCAAATATGTTTGTTAGTGTAGAATAATCCAATAACCTAATTTTTTTTAACTATGTTTATATTATTGTTATTAAAATTTAGCATGCAAACATACCGACATATTTTTATAAAATTTGTAGTACAGACGCTCATGTAAGATTTTTTCTTTTAAATCCATTATTTTTCCAATTAAAAGAATTAAATGCGATTTTTTTCAAATTTCCTTAAAAGATATTTTTCTTTAAATTTTTTCATAGCCTGAATATTAAAAATCTATTAATAAAAAAAAAGTTTCACATGCACTGTTTTGCACCTTAATGATCACTTTAATACAAGCTAAAAAAAGATAGAACAAGGAAAATTCCAGTGACCATGAAAAGTTTAATCGAACTTGTGTTTTTTTAATTTTGATATTAATGAACTATATTTTTTTTGTATAGAAAATATATGTTAGTTAATATTTTTATTTTTTTTGTTAACAAATTTATGATTAAAAAAAAAATAAAGCATTTTTAGCATTACTATTATCATTAATATTTGGATCAGGAAGAATTTATGTTTATTATTTTTTTTATATTAAAATGTCACAGTTTTCTTTAATTTAGCTTATTTAGTCCAGGCGCTCCTGTAATAAAAACTATAAAACCTTCTACTGTATGAACTTTAATGAATTTATTTATCGAGAACCTTTAATAAAATCCCAGTTTGATAAATTTATTGTTTTTTGTGTATTGTCAGTTGTTTCTTTATTATTCAATTTATCATTTTTTTTTTAAATAATTGATTTTTTTATTATCATTAATAATAAAAGTTGGCATGGAAATTATACTGTAAAATGCATTTTAAATATCGATGTTCTATAAGTAAAAAAAAAGTTTGACATGCACTAGTTTGAACTTTAAGGATTAACACGAGACCAGTATAATACAAGCTAAAGAGAGATAGAGCATGGCGAATTCCAGTAACTATCAACAGTTGCGTCGAACTTGTGTTGATGTTTTGCTGTTTTTTATTTTTTTTTCTATTTTTCCTTTGAGTTGCATTGCAAGTAAAACACAATTGGAATTATTTAAAAATTAATTTTTCGCCTATATATCAATAAATAGATTAATTATCTAAGTAGCTAGGTAAGAACAGTAAACCAATTTTCCAGTAAACCAGATTTTAACCATTTGAAATGTTATTTTCTATGGGTTTAGACTACATAATATATAATATCAATATTTATTTTAGCACTGATATAAAAGGACTGTCTATATCAACAGTGATTTTTAAAATACTCAGCAATTCCTAACTGATCAATAAACATGTTGCTCAGGATAAAATATCATTTGTTTAAATAGTGAATTTGAAATATTTGACAGTTGCATAAAAAGATTAACTTGGATTATCAATGATTGATTAGGGTCATTGACTTGACTAAATTAATTAATTATTTCAACAATGGTTTTATAGGTTATCGTTGGTTTGATTAAATAAATAATTTTGAAGAAACATTGCAATTAAATGATTTTGTGGCTTTGATCCATTAAAATATATATCTGAGTATTCATTTGTATTAAGAGAAAAAAAAATATAAAAAAAGTAAACTAAATGATAAAAAATGGTAAGAAAAGAGAAGAAATCAAGTTGCTAAAAGTGAGAACATTTCCCACCATCTATTCCTAAATGTGATGAAACAAAAATCCTTATATCAGTACATAATTTATTACATAAAAAAATATGAATTTGTATTTGGTTATTGAATATAAATAACGTCAAGACGTCTTTCAGACTAAGATATATGCTTTTTCTCACACAAAACGACGCGTTCGGCCTGTTATATTCCGACACATCCATCTAATATAGTAAATAGAGCATATGAAATGGAAAATTCGCAAAAGGAAAATTCTTATTCGCGTCATGGAAAATACCGTCGAATATATCTATATATATATGACTCAATTTATCCGAATATCCACGCCAAAGTATTACTTTTAGTTGCGAAGATCGTCTGGTTAATTCCGGGGTTTACCACCGATATTTTCGCCAAATCTGAAATTTCTAGTTACGTGACTGAACTTATATATAAACTATAGTTTATTAATTCATAATAGTTCACAATAAAATCGGCTTAACATGGTTAATGTGAGGTAAAATGTATTGTCGGACTATTAATGGGCAAACCAGCCATTACATCAAAATCAAAACCGCAGATATTATCTATTAACCACAGTACATTGCGCACTGATTTTATCCGATCCGATTAGTTGTATCCGCAAATAATGGGAATTAATAGGTCATATTTCCCAATATGTGTGTTAACGGCGACAAAATTTCGGTAATGCAAATTTTATTGCTTCCATTTTGCTTTTGAATTTCGGGTTTAGTGAATTTATATTGCATATAATTAAATTTGGTGGGATTAACTACATTATGAACTATTGACCTTAATGTAAATAATTGCACTGAATGCCCTCTCTAGTCGTGTACTATGGCAAAATATTTATTTATAGCATGTTTGTTCGAACCGGATTTTATTAATAAGCAAATACAATTTAACCGAATCTAATATTATAATATGGACTGCGTAATTTTCAATGCGATATTAATGAATGTTTTGGTAAATTGTAATTAATTGGAACGACCTCCAACTTCCTTCTAATTTGTCTAAAACAAGTCAAAATAATACAATAATAATTAACAAATTCTTAATAAATTCATTAAAATCAATACAGTAAAATTATGTTTTTTATTACAGGAACGCCTGGACTAAACAGACTGATTTATATCTTCTATTAAAAAAAAACTATGATTTTTTTTATGATATGAACTTTTGATGGTCACTGAAATTCGCCATGTCCCGTCTCTTTTTAGCTTTTATTAAACTGAGCATCAAGGTGCAAACCAGTGCGGGTCAATTTGTTTTTTATTTATGGAATATTATTAATTAAAATACATAGAGTGTAAATGAATATATTGGAAAATTCCTTTTTTAATAATTCCAATTTTTAATAAGTAGAAAATTTATGCGTATAAGATAAAGAAACTGACAGAAGCTCTTGTACTAATGAGGTTTTTTTTTTAAATATTCCGGGTGTTACAAAAGTTGGCATATCAACTTTTAATAATAATAATAATAATAATAAATCATTTAAATATATGCAATGGAATATAGTTTTTATTACAGGAGCGCCTGGACTAAACAAACTAACTCATATTTTCTATTTAAAAATATGATTTCTCTGTATAAAAAAATAATATGCTTAATTTCAACGAACTTTTAATGGTCACTGGAATTGACCATGTTGTGTCTCTCTTTAGCTTGTATTAAACTGATTATCAAAGTGCCAACCAGTGCATGTCAAACGATTTTTTTTTATTTATGGAATATTAATATTTCAAATGCATTTTAAATATTCAGTTTTCGTTTGCATGTCGACTTATGCTATGCTTTATTCTCAAATTAAAAAGGAAATTATAAATATTTATATATGAAAATATAAATGTCATAAAAAATTAAATATTTTAAAATAAGAGTCAATTTGTAGACAAAGCAAGTAATAATAATACAAAACATACAAAAGCATAATAAAGGAATAAATATATACATATTATTATTATTATGGTTTTCATGACAGGAGCGCCTGGACTAAACCAACTAACTAATATTTTTTATTAAAGGAAAAATGATTTTTTTAATATAAATAATAATAAACATAAGATTGACGAAACTTTTGATAGTGGCTGGAATGCGCCATTCTCTGTCTCTTTTTAGCTTGTACTAAATTAATCCCTTGGTAATCGTCAATGTGTAAATCAGCCCAAACGACATACTAAATTGTAGAATATAGGTGTATCATATACAATTTTGTTTACAAAGGAGAGAAAACTTTGACATTAAAAAAATTGACACGGGATTTACATATCTAGTGTTTAAACTCGGTTGCTACATGTCAAATATTTAATGATAAGAAAAATTATTGTTTTTCGTTCATATTATCCAATCTAATAGCACTGTTTTTTTATTAAATATTTATTAATATACATATATATAATAATATCAAATTTAAATAAACAAACTGTGTTATTAGATTACGCATTAACGACGTACGCATTACGCATGCGTATAATTTTCAGAAAATAATGATTTTTAAAAACAATTTTTTACTGGTAAGATGTGTGGGGTGGGTGGGGGGGACAAGGGTAGGATTAATGAAAAACAGTTTTTTTTGCAAAAAATAATTGCCTGAGAAAATTGCAATAGTTGTGCTATTTTTTATCGCAAATAAGTTGAAATTGATTTTAATTTAAAAAATTCCGGGTAAAATCATTTAAATACATGCGGTAGAAGGTAAGATATTATGGATTTTATTACAGAAGCGCCTGGACTAAATAAACTAATTTATATTTCTTATAAGAAAAAAATATAATTTTTTAATATTAAAAAAAAAATAAACATAAGTTAGACGAAGTTTTGATGGTCACTGGAATTTGCCATGTTCTGTCTCTCTTTAGCTTGTATTAAACTTGTTCATCAAGGTGCGAATCGGTGCATGTCAAACTTTTTTTTGCTTATTTATCTAAAATATGCCGGGTTTAAAGAAATATAAAGAAAAATTTCTTTATAAGTGAATTTAAAAGAAAAATACAATCAAATTATTTTTAATGTAAAATTTCATGGAAGAAATCATTAAAAAATGCTCTTGTAACCAGGTACGTTAGAGTAAAGGAAAGTTCATTGCGTTCCCAGGTTAAAACCATTTCACATAACAGCAAAATTAAATATTTTGTTATTTAAATTTATTTTTATTTATTTATTATTATTAAAATTTAAATATTTTATTATATAAACCTAACTGGTTTTAAAATTGAGGTAAATAGTGCAAAAACAAACAATTCAAATAGATTTATATATATAGCTTAAATTTCCTAAAAGATTATAAGGCATGATGTATTTGTAATTTCTGAAAAATGTAATTACATATAATTACGTTAAATGCCTGTTGTAACTAAATTTTCTGTAATTCTCTTATTTATCTATAAAGTGAGTGAGCTAAGCAAGTGTCAAAAAAACTTTAAGGAAATTTGATCAATTTTTAAGGGAGTTATGGACTTTTTTTACAGAGGATCCAAGAAACTGAGAAAATTCTTACTTGATCATCTTTGACATCCTGTAAAAAAAATTCTTATTAAATTATTAACTTGAAATATCTCTTAAAACATACAGTGAAGTTCTCCTAATAATTAAATGAAATTTTGGGCCAATTTTGACGATTTTTAAGCGAGTTATGAATTTTTTTATACTGAGTGTCAAAAAAAATGGAAACATTTTTGTCATCAACTTTAAAGGCCTGTAACAAATTGCACAATTAAATTATCAACTCGAAATACTTAAAAAAAATAAAGTGAAGGTTTTCTAGTGATTTAGTAGAACTTTGGGTAAATTTGTACCATTTCTAAAGGAGTTACAAATTTTTTCCTACTGAGTGTGAAAAAAAATTAGAACATGTTTCTCATCAACTTTAACGGCTTGTAAAAAATTTCTTATTTAAATTATCAATTTTAAATATCTTTATCTATATAAAATGAAGTTTTTCTAATGGTTTAGTAGAACTTTGGGTAAATTTGGACCATTTTTAAGGGAGCTATGAATTTTTTTCTACTGAGTGTCATAAAAAATTGAAACATTTTTGTCATCAACTTTAACGACTTGTAAGAAATTACCCAATTAAATTAATAATTTTAAATATCTTCAACAATATATAGAGAAGTTTTTCTAATGATTTAGATGAACTTACGGTAAATTTGGACCATTTTTGAAGGAGCTATGAATTTTTTTTACTGAGTGTCATAAAAAATTGAAACATTTTTGTCATCAACTTTAACGACTTGTAAGAAATTACCCAATTAAATTAACAATTTTAAATATCTTCAACAATATATAGAGAAGTTTTTCTAATGATTTAGATGAACTTTGGGTAAATTTGGACCATTTTTAAAGGAGCTATGAATTTTTTTTTACTGAGTGTCATAAAAAATTGAAACATTTTTTTTATCAACTTTAACGACTTGTAAGAAATTACCCAAATAAACTAACAATTTTAAATATCTTCAGCTATATAACGTGAACTTTTTCTAATGATTTAGTAGAACTTTGTGAAAATTTGGACCATTTTTAAGAGAGCTATGAATTTTTTTCTACTGAGTGTCATAAAAAATTGAAACATTTTTGTCATCAACTTTACCGGCTTGTAAGAAATTACCCAAGTAAATTAATAATTTTAAATATCTTCAACAATATATAGAAAAGTTTTTCTAATGATTTAGTAGAACTTTGGACAAATTTGGACCATTTTTAAGGGAGCTATGAATTTTTTTCTACTGAGTGTCATAAAAAATTGAAACATTTTTGTCATCAACTTTAACGACTTGTAAGAAATTACCCAAATAAACTAACAATTTTGAATATCTTCAGCTATATAACGTGAACTTTTTCTAATGATTTAGTAGAACTTTGTGAAAATTTGGACCATTTTTAAGAGAGCTATGAATTTTTTTCTACTGAGTGTCATAAAAAATTGAAACATTTTTGTCATCAACTTTACCGGCTTGTAAGAAATTACCCAAGTAAATTAATAATTTTAAATATCTTCAACAATATATAGAAAAGTTTTTCTAATGATTTAGTAGAACTTTGGACAAATTTGGACCATTTTTAAGGGAGCTATGAATTTTTTTCTACTGAGTGTCATAAAAAATTGAAACATTTTTGTCATCAACTTTAACGACTTGTAAGAAATTACCCAAATAAATTAATAATTTTAAATATCTTCAACAATATATAGAGAAGTTTTTCTAATGATTTAGTAGAACTTTGGACAAATTTGGACCATTTTTAAGGGAGCTATGAATTTTTTCCTACTGAGTGTCATAAAAAATTGAAACATTTTTGTCATCAACTTTACCGGCTTGTAAGAAATTACCCAATTAAATTAACAATTTTAAATATCTTCAACAATATATAGAGAAGTTTTTCTAATGATTTAGTAGAACTTTGGACAAATTTGGACCATTTTTAAAGGAGCTATGAATTTTTTTTTACTGAGTGTCATAAAAAATTGAAACATTTTTGTCATCAACTTTAATGGCTTGTAAGAAATTACTCAATTAAATTAACAAATTTAAGTATCTTCAACAATATATAGAAAAGTTTTTCTAATGATTTAGTGTCCAGCACTTCTGGTACCGTAGACCTGCTAAGAAAACGATTGACTACTTTCATGAAATCTGGGAAAACTACTCCAGATCCGAACCATCAGGCTTTTATACCGACCAGTTTACCCGATTTACACACCGACCCTGTCACTTTCATAAAAAGGCTACAAGAAATATGTGTATCTCAAGGGATCTTGATTGACCGGTTGCTTCCACATATGCCAGAGTTATTTAAGGGTGAAGCTTCTTTATGGTACCGAAAAAACTAATAAATGGAAAATTAATTCAAGCGTCTAAAAGGCGTGAAAAATCAGGTTCAACACTTCAAAAGGGTAAAAAATTCAAGTGATTTTAAATCCTGGAAAAAAAGAAAAAATCGTTTGTTACTTTTGAAAGGTAATAGAGTGGTAGATTGCTTCACATACATAAAAGTTCCAGAGACCTAAAAAAAGTGAAGATAAAAATTAATTCCTGGAAAACATACAAAATTAACCAAAGAACTGAAAAACAAAAAAGCAAAAAATGTCAAAAAGGCACAAAAATTCTAGTCAAAAATTAAAGATATTTTTTATATTTTCCAGAGAGTAGAAGTAATGTTCGAACTTTTCCAGGGAATTGACGTAATTTCTCATTTCTTTTTAATTTTTTTCAAACGGTAAAATTTTTATTGTCTTAGTTTTTCCATGTGGTTCTTTCAATTGAAAGCACATTTTTCTTATTTTCAAAGCAGTTGGGAACATCTTTAACCATATATTTTATACTCTATGGCCTTCAGGCTATAATACTTCAATTTTGAGTTAAAAATTAAAAGTCCTACATTTTTTTGGCTTTTATTTAGCACAAAAATCGAGTGATTAAATTCGTGTAAATATTAAAAGCTTTACAAAAATCACTGCAGATTACAACAATCACTTCAAAGCCAAAAATAATAAATATTAGAATGTAGTAATTTAACAAATTGATTCCTAAATAATAAAAACGTCGAAATCCCATTAATTCAAAGACCTTTTTAAGCCTTAATATATCTCTCCTGGAGCAATAAATGTGTCTTTTCAAATAGCAAAGATTCCTCCCTCGGGTCCCTCTATATAGAAAACGTATGGAAATGGATTAAAGGTTAAATTTTTTGACCGGTTCAAATATATTTTTTGTGCGTCTGACAGTTTAATACGTAATAAAACCAACGGGTTTCGCCCCGTCAGCCTTACCGACTTAATAAATCAATAAATGAACTTCGTGTTTTTTTTTTCATTTCACTTCTTTCTTGGGATTTATTTGTTTGCGTAGTAACGTGAATCGATCGTTCAGAGTATTTTCTAAATTTAATATTTAATAGTTCGGTCTATATTTACATGAAAAATACCCGGTATCCAGGTCAGGCTAATTTTCCCTAGGCGATAAATTGTAGCTGGTGCAGTAGCGTTACTTTTTACCTTTAAAAACCCCCTTAAAATTTCGAGCGAGGGCGCCATCTATCTCCATCATAAAATAAGCGAAATCACGCGGGGCATATGGAGCGTTTTCCATGTTAAAATAGTAGTAGTAGCGAAGGCGTCAAGTTTCCTTTTTGTTTTGTTTTGTAAATATTCGGGAATTGCTCCTTAGACAGACATTTACGTCCTGTCAGAAATTTATATTACGTTTTATATATACAACAACGAAGGTCCGCCCTAGAAAAGGATTTTTCAGTGACGAAATAATGAAACGATAACTCAATAGTGTAATTTTCAAAATTCGTTTTTCGGTTGTGTTGGGCGCCAAAGTTTCTATCGTGGTTTTTTTTTTTGGTTCTTCGTTGGAACGTTGCAAAAATTGTCATGTTTTTAAAAGTTGCATTTTTGGGATTAAAAAGGTTTATGTCAGGTCTGAAAATAAAAAAAAAAATGATTTTTTTTAACTCGCTTTTTTTCTGCAGTTAATTTTAAAAAAAATCATTTTTTCCCATAATTTAATGTCCTGCAATCAAAAACCATAATTTCATTATAACTTGATTGATTTGGAATCTATTAATTGTCCTATGACGGACACTTGTTTTTTACATTAAATTTTTCCAAAGATGTAGTGGAACTTTGAACAAATTTGAACCATTTTTAAAGGAGTTATGGACTTTTTTGTACTGAGAGTCCAAGAAAATTAGGATTTTTTTAATTATTTTTGATAGCCTTTAAAAACAATTTCGAATTGGAAATCACCTTAAATTATTTAGAAGAGCATAAAATAAAGGATTTCCAATGATTTAGTGGAACTTTGGGTAAATTTGGACCATTTTTAAGGGACCTATAATTTTTTTTCTACTTAATATAAAAAAAATTAAATCATTTTCATCATTAACTTTAACGGGTAGTATATAAATGTCTATATAAACTGTTAACTTGAAATATTTTTAGAGATATAAAATAAAGTTTTCCTAATGATTTAGTGGAACTTTGGGTAAATTTGGACCATTTTAAAGCGACATACAAATTTTTTTCTACTGGATAAAAAAAAATAGGAACATTTTTGTCATCAACTTTAATGATATATAAAAAATTGCCCAAATAAGTTGTCGATCCGAAATATCTTTAAAACTATAAAATCAAGGTTTCCTAATGACCTAGTGGAAATTTGGCTAAATTTGGACCAGTTTTATGGGACCTATAATTTTTTTTCTACTTAATATAAAAAAACTTAAATCATTTTTGTCATTAACTTTAACGGGTAGTAAATAAATGTCTAATTAAGCTGTTAACTTCAAATATTTTTAGAGATATAAAATAAAGTTTTCCTAATGATTTAGTGGAACTTTGGGTAAATTTGGACCATTTTAAAGCGACATACAAATTTTTTTCTACTGGATATAAGAAAAAATAGGAACATTTTTGTCATCAGCTTTAAGAGCTTGTAAAAAATGTTTCAATTAAATTATGAACTTAAAATATCTTTAAGACATAAAGTGGAGTTTGCCTAATGACATAGTGGAACTGTGGGTAAACTTGAAGTATTTTTAAGGGAGTTATCGACTTTTATGTACTGAAGGTCCAAGCAAATTAAGAAATCTTGACCATCATCTTTGACAGAATATAAAAAAAGTTCCCATTAGAGATCCACTTACAATACTTTAAAAAATATCTTATAAAGTTTTCGTAACAATTTAGTGGAACTTTGGGTGACTTTGGACCATTTTTAAGGAAATTGAAATTTCTTTTTTTACTGAGTGTCAAAAAAATAGGAACATTTTTGTCATCAAATTTAATAATATATAATAAATTGCCCAAATAAGTTGTCGATCCGAAATATCTTTAAAACCATAAAATCAAGGTTTCCTAATGACCTAGTGGAAATTTGGCTAAATTTGGACCATTTTTAAGGGACCTATAATTTTTTTTCTACTTAATATAAATAAAATTAAATCATTTTTGTCATTAACTTTAACGGGTAGTATATAAATGTCTAATTAAACTGTTAACTTTAAATATTCTTGGAGATATAAAATAAAGTTTTCCTAATGATTTAGTGGAACTTTGGGTAAATTTGGACCATTTTAAAGCGACATACAAATTTTTTTCTACTGGATATAAAAAAAAAATAGGAACATTTTTGTCATCAACTTTAAAAGCTTGTAAAAAATGTTTTAATTAAATTATGAACTTAAAATATTTTTGAGACATAAAGTGGAGTTCGCCTAATGACCTAGTGGAACTCTGGGCAAACTTGGACTATTTTTAAGGGAGTTATGGTATTTTTTGTACTGAAGGTCCAAGAAAATTAGGAAATTTTAATCGTCATCTTTGACAGCCTATAAAAAATTTCCTATTAAAGATCCACTTAACATACTTTAAAAAATATATTATAAAGTTTTCGTTACGATTTAGTGGAACTTTGGATGAATTTGGACCATTTTTAGGGAAATTGAAAAATGTTTTCCTACTGAGTGTCAAAAAAAAATGGAAACATTTATGTTATGAATTTTAATGACATGAAAAAATTGCCCAAATAACTTTTCGACCCGAAATATCCTTAAAGCCATAAAGTCAAGGTTTGCTAATGACCTTGTGAAAATTTGGGTAAATTTGGACCATTTTTAAGGGACCTACAATTTTTTTTCTACTGAATATCAAAAAAAAATTTAAACATTTTCGTCATCAACTTTAACGGCTTGTAAAAAAATTTCTAATTATACTATGAACATGAAATATTATAAGAGATATAAAATGAAGTCTTCCTAACGATTTAGTGGAATATTGGGCAAATGTGGATCATTTTTAAGGGAGTTATGGCCTTTTTTATACTGAAAGTCCAAGAAAATTAAGACATTTTTATTATCACTTTGACAGCCTATAAAGAAATTTTTCAATTGGAGATCATCTTTAATTATTTACAAAAACATAAGATAAAGTTTTCACAACAATTAAGTGAAACTTTGGGTAAATTTGGACCATTTTAAAGGCAGGTACAGATTTTTTGCTACTGAGTGTTAAAAAAAATATGCAAATTTTTGTCATCAACTTTAACGGGTCGTAGACAAATGTCCAATTAAACTATTGACTTGAAATATTTTTAAAAACATAAAGTGAAGCTCTTTTAATGATTTAGTGGAACATCGAGTAAATTTGAACCATTTTTAAGGAAGTTATCATTTTTTTTTTACTGTTCACTCCCTGATACTAACTCAAATTGTAAAATGTAATCAAATATAACCCTTTTATTTGAGTATAAATAATTAATAATACCATTTTATTTCAGTTTTTTATTTTATTTTTTTTCAATCATTTCTTTGTTATACTTTAACAAAAAAATGGCGTTAATAGATGCCAAAATTCATTTTTTTTAAAACTAAAAGTGAAATCATGTAAAACATCCATTAGGGAAAATTACGTTACCATACGCAATTTCTCAATAAAATTGACCGGAAAATTACCATCGACCCACTGCATAAATCCGTAATTTTAATGAATGAATCCTACTCGTTCAGGAATAAATTACCCCTGACTATATTTTAAAAAATTCCCTTTTTTTTATATTTTAAAGTAAGGAATCCTGCTCGCCGATTGAATATTCAATTTAATATAAACTCGACACACAATTTTCAATATCGAAGCGAAATAGCTTAAGTGATATTTTAGCATAAAATTTTCACTCGCGAATATTGTCTCTCGAGGTAAAAATATTTTAATGAATTTTAGATCCGGCTCACGTTAAACGAAAATCGATAATTTTATACTTCGTCGTAAACGTAAATTTAACGGGGATTTTCAATCATAAAAGAAATTATGATTTTTTTTTTTAATTTTTCTTTGTTCCAGCGATATTTTATGCAGTAATTTATCTAGTAATAAAAATTAATATTGCATAACTTAAATGGATACGATACTCGTTTTATATTTAAAGCAGATCTAATCCTTGACATTCGATGAGTTCATCGGGTTATTCAGGTTAATCTGAACGATTTCTTTTAACAGTTATTTTAAATTTTTATATTTTTTCTTTAATTGTTAATTTTTTTGGCGCTAGTAGGTTGTGTTGGGTTGAGAATTTATTGATCTGATCAAGTACTAAAATATCAGAGGCAAAAGAAAAAATAAAAATAAAGATTTAATCAAAATTAATTTATTTCTGTGCTTTTTAAGTAAAAATGGCTTCAACTCATTGAAATCAAAAAGTAATTTCTTCCAGGCAGTTCAATCTAGTTTAAAACAAAACTTAGACATTGACCAATAAAAACTAGGTAATAATTTCACCTTTCCAGACAGTTAAATTCTGTCGGAATAGGAAAAACTCTTACAAGTTAAGTTTTTTGAAGTAAAAAACTGTGAAAGACAGAAGCATTGACACCGCTTTAAAATTAATTACTTACAAGCATTTAAACTAAGCAAAAGTAACAGAAGCGATAGTTTACGAAGCTTATTCATTGATTTATTTGCGTTTTACTCAACTATTGTTACTGTTAAACATTTTCTTGCTCCTTCAGTTTCTCTTTTAGTTTCCTTATTATTTTTTTTAATTTTTCTTTTTAACTGCTTTTTTTTCGTGACAGTAGACATTTTTGAAATATTTTGTCAATGTCCATGAAGCTTTTTGGATTGTATGTAATATAACATCAATAATATAATTACTGATATTATATGGCAAATTTATTTTTTTTAATGTAATTTAATTTTATACGATGAATCTTAGTGACAGCTCGGAAAATCAGTTATAAGTCAGAAAATCTATGAATTATTATGTAAAATTCGATTCTTTTCTAGTTTTATTTTTCTTTTTCCTTTTATATTTTTTTTTTGTTTTTTCTTTTTTGTTCTCTTTCTCGTTTTCTTTCTCTTTCTCTTTGTTTTTGTTTTTTTCTTCGATATAGATGCCTGGAATCATTTAGTTTGTTTTTATTTTTCAGGCATTTAAAATAATATTTAAAATATCTAGATTAAAATTGAAAGCATGATTTTAAAAGCTCGTAATCTCTTGGAGTCGTATTTTATTTCAGGCATTTGAAAAAATGTGTAAATAGATACCTATAATAAAAGTAAATATCAATACAAAAGCCTGGAATTATTTGGATTATTTTTTTTCATGCATTTAAAATAATATTTCATTTCTTCCAAGCATTTTCAGTAATTTTCTTATACTTCAGGCATTTGAAATAACACTTGAAATACCTGGAATAAAATTGAAAGCATGATTTTAAAAGCTCGTAATCTCTTGGAGTCGTATTTTATTTTAGGCATTTGAAATATTTTTTTTTTTAATTTCAGTTATTTGAAATAACTTGTCTGGGTTTCAGGCATTTGAAAAAATGTGTAAATAGATACCTATAATAAAAGTAAATAAAAGCCTGGAATTATTTGGATTATTTTTTTTTATGCATTTAAAATAATTTTCCATTTCTTCCAAGCCTTTTTGCATTTTATTCCAGGCATTTTCAGTGATTTTCTTATGTTTCGGACATTTGAAATAACACTTGAAATACCTGGAATAACACTGAAAGCATGATATTAAAATATCGTAATCTCTTGGAGTGGTTTCTTAATTTTATTTCAGGCATTTGAAATTAATTTTTTTTATTTAGTCTGATTTTCAGGCATTTGAAAAAATGTGTAAATAGATACCTATAATAAAAGTAAATATCAATATAATAGCCTGGAATTATTTAGATTATTTTTTTTAGGCATTTAAAATAATTTTTCATTTCTTCCAAGCATTTTTCCATTTTATTCCAGGCATTTTCGGTAATTTTCTTATGCTTCAGGCATTTGAAATAACACTTGAAATACCTGGAATAAAACTGAAAGCATGATTTTAAAAGCTCACAATCTCTTGGAATCGAATTTTATTTCAGGCATTTGATTTTTTTTTTTTAATTTCAGTTATTTGGAACACCTTGTCTGTGTTTCAGGCATTTGAAAAAAATATGTAAATTGATACCTAGATAATAAAATTTTTAGATTCTTATTTTTCAGGCATTTAAAATAAGTTTTATGTCCTCCAGGCTTTTTTTACATTTTATTCCAGGCATTTTCAGTCATTTTCTAGTACTTCAGATATTTGAAATATTAATAAAAATAGATGCCATATTAATTTATATTATGCCTAGAATCAACAAATGCCTGGAATATAAGAAAAGATTATTATAAGAGTCTGGAATTATTTACGGTCGTTTATTCCAGACATTTAAAATAGTAGTTTCGATTTTTTAAGGAATTTTACGTGTATTTTAGGCTTATGACAGCAAAATATTTTATTTCAGATGTATGATAAATTATTTCAAATATACAAAAGATGAATTTTTTTAAATGTTATTTCAGGATTTTCGCTATATTTGCATGTAAATCCAGGCATTTGAAATAATTATTTTTTTTTATTTATTTATTTATAATTTTTTTTTATTTTTAAATTAATTTTAATATGACTTGATATAAGCTAAAAAATTTGAAAGAAAACAGTTCAAAAAGTCCAATAACTTGGAATAAAACAAAAAATCATTTCAAATGTGCCAAGGGCCTGAACTAAGGCGAAAAATTATTCCAAAAGCCTGGAATAAGAAAAAAATATTTCAGATGACTCATTTTTATTCCCAGATGCCTGAAATAATTTTAAATGCCTCTTAAAAAAATTAAACGATTGCTGCAAAAACCTGAAATTAAACATTTTAATGATTAAAAGTCAGGAATAAAATAAAGAATGATTTCAAAAAATGCCTGAATTGAAATAAAAAATTACTCTTAAATTCTCTAAGTAATTGGAAAAAATTAAAAATTACCGTCATATCCTGATTTTTTTTTAAATTATTGAAATTGCCTGAGAATTTCAAAAAATAGCTTCTTTTGACCTTGCAATTGCCTGAAATCCCTAAAAATTTCATTTATTTACTTGATAACTTGATAAATGGGTCAAACTGTTTCTAAATAAAAAATACCTCAATTGCCTGTAAAAAATATACAATGACCTTAACTGCTTGGATTTCTTTTTAATTACTAAAGAGGAAACTTTAAAAAATAGCTCCAATTGCCTGTAAATTGAATTTTATTAAAAATGCCTTCAAATACCTAAAGAAGGACTTAGTTTACCTCTAAAAAATGGGTAAAACTGCTTGTAAATAAAAAATACTTTAATTGCCTGGAAAAATAAAATTAACCTCAACTGCCTGGATTTATTTTGAAATATGCTATTGCCTTTAAAAAAAAGTACCTAATTTAGTATAGAAAATATAAAAGTTCATCCAATTCCCTGAATTTTATTATTTAATACTGAAGTTCTTTTTCTGCTACACAACAGCCTAAAAAATAATATTAAAATTTTAAAAAATGCGCTATTAAATCGCATATTTATTTTAGCATCAAAATTTAAAAAAAAATGTACTGTATTAAACTTGTTTTATGTTTGTATCAGTTGAGGCTGATTCTACAATTGCACCTTAATAATATATATTTTTTTTATTTATTGAAAATTGCCTTTGGTCCCACACTGTTGGGCGCCAAAAATCCCCACTGGTCCTAATCGAAGAACAATTTATAAGTCATTATTGATTATTTTGCTATAGTGATTAATTGCAGCATTATAAAGGCTTAATAAATAATGAACCATCATATCCGTTTAAGTTATGCCTTATAATAAATAGACTCTTACTATAATTAACAGGATTTTATACCGTTAATTGAGAAACATTCAGTAACAAAACGAGATGCTGCTAGGAACGTTTATAGGTTAAATAATTTAGCAGGATTGAGTGGAAATGGGCAGAGCTTTGACACGTGGGAAGAATTCGAAATGTTTATCGCGTCTCTCTCCCATATACACCCGAAGGGGGAATCTATGGGGAATCGTAGATAACAATCAGGGAAAATCAGGGCGAGATTAAGAGCTTTTGCGGTTAATGGAAATGATGTTTCGGCTTTTTGGGGCTCATTTATATTTCGAGACGACCAATGCTTTGTCGTGTATTTTGTAAACTACATCGAACGATGTTAAAATAAATATATTACAAAAAATATTATAAAAGGAAAATGTTTTCCCAGGGGGGAGGGGTGGAAGGGAGAATATTATGCGCATAAAAATTCATCATCGGAGACGGGTAATTCATCCCTAAGTCCCCCGTGATCTGTACGAAATGTTTAATAATGATGTAAAAACGAGATAAGGGCGGCATTAGGGAAATTATGTTTTTGTATACGCTTCACTTGGGCCGAGAAATAATTAAATTCGGCGGGGAAAAAAATGGGATTTATTCAGTGAAAAAAAAAAGGCAAATTTAATTATCGTGAGGCAATAATATGGTGGGACTAAGAAAAGGCTATTTTCTCTTTTTTTTTAAATTTATAGCCAAGTTGGGGTTATTTAAGGTAATAAAGATGCGCTGAAGAATTTAAACAGGAAATTAAAATGTTTGAAGAATTTTTTGTAATTTTTTAAGCTGCCACTGTATTCATTGAATATAGAGAATTAATTCCTTAAAAAGTAAAAAATTAGTAGGGCATTTAAATTATGCACACAAGATACTGCAATAAGTTTTTTGTCTGAAATTTTGAATATAATTTTAAATTGTTAATGAGAATATATGACAAAAAAATATATATATTATATATAAATGAAACCTGTATAAATTTAAAAAAAAAAAATGATTGACTAGAAAAAGGAAAACCTTTAACAAACTTAACTAAATAATTGTCAAACCGATGAAGCTCAAGAATTTTCAAACAAAACTCATGCATCTAAACGTGTTCACTGGCAAACTAATATTGTTCCGATTTTATTGTAGTGGATCAAGGACACTGGAAGGTACAATTGAGGCATTTCAAAAATATCATTGAATTTCAAACATTCAAATAACGTAAGTAAAGTGAAGCATTCTGACCTGGATTTGTGCACCTCATGACACTTCGACACCGAATTTTCTTGCTATGAAAAATCTGGTAAAATAAATTTCGTCTTTTTCTTATAAGCAAAATTGATTCAGTTGCCGAATTCAATGGCAGAATGTCAAAGTTGCATAGATTGGGAATTTTGCAACCAATAGAACTTGACAAATTTGTTTGTTAATCTTTTCATACAGTAACTTGAAGGAGTTCGGGATCAGTTAGTGTAAGACGGTTTTTTTGCTACTACGAAGCTGAAATATGCCCTGGGCCATTATTAGTTTACACCTATAATGGAAACTTTCTTTTTAGATTATGGAATTTAGGACTTCATACAACCAAGTTTGTTTGGGCGCCAAATTCAATTGCAGAATGTCAAAAAGGCATACATGAAGATTTTGTTGAATAGGTTCAAAATGTAAGCTCAAGAATGCATTCTTATATGAATTTGGGCATCAATAGATGCTCTTTTTGACAAAATGCACTTTAAATCTTAAGTTAAAATTTCGTAGGGTAGTTGTACTTCCTCTAAAGATGATCGATGATTGACTGGAAAAAATATATTTAATAAATATTTTTCAAACAGATGGAGGTCAAGAGTTTTCAAGCAAAATCCCAGTACATAAACTTGTTCACTGCTAAGTAAAAGCTGTTCCGACTTTATTCTACTGTCCACTAGTGATCTACAAATACTATAAGGCATAGTTAAATAAACATACTAAAACACTCACCATAGTAAAGACATTATTTTAAATATAATTAATTTTTATTTTTTAAACGGATGAGGGTCAATAATTTTTAAACAAAATCATCAGTATTCACTGCTAATTAAAAATTGTTCCGATTTTATTCTAGTCTCCACTGGTGGCTCGACAACACAGAAATTTTACCAAATTTGTTAATTTTGTTGAATAGGCAATTTCTTGTTGAATTGCACTTCCTCTGTAGATGATCGATGCTCGACTGAAAAAAAAATTATATTTAAGAAAAAAAATTGTGGTAAATAGAAGAATTTTCGGTGGAACAATTGACGTTCCCTCTACTCCTTCCAAGTGAAGCCACAAAAGATAAAACCTTAAGTTCCTTTTATCATTGTTGTCGCGCAAAAGAAAAGGAGACTCGACCCGACGTAAACCGGATGGACGGCTCCTCCTCTCCGAGGATATTTATATTTTTGTAACGTTCAAAATTAAATTTATCCATTAAAGTTGTTATGCCGTTCAAGTCACGTGAAACGTCGCTCGAGATTTGAAGCAGACGAAAAGAGTTTGAAATATTTATACGTAGCAGCAGTAGCAGCAGCAGCAGCAACGTCGTCGCGGGAGTTTAAATTTACTCCCTCGGCTGTCTTCAATGCAGACTTTTACTAAAATTTATTTTGCTACAGATATTCCGGTAAATTGAATGCCGTATTTTTCAATGGACGTTCATGACTAAAATGGTAAATTTTCGAGGAATATTTCGCATATTGTGCACGGGTATTTAGTTAGATAACAAATTTGTACATTTTAAACGTGACTTCAATTCATTTGAGAAGAGGTGCATCGTACTCATTTAAGTTATGTAAGAAAAAAATGTTTTGTCGATATACAGTTTAATAGTCTGTGAAGTAAATTTTTCTATTGCTTTAAAACTCTATCTAATGATGCATATAATAATTAGGACATGCCATTTTATAACCCTTTAATTACTCTGAAATTATTAGGCAAATCAGTTGTATATAAATAATGAAAGGTGCGTCATACCGACTTAGGTTATGCATTTTTTTAAGAAAAAAAATAGTTTTGCTATCTTTAAATTGAGTTTTACTCTCTTGGTTTTAGGTGGTAATACAAAACTCCTAGAAGAGCAAACTTTTGAGCAAATTTGCATTTTTAGTACTCTCCTTGTATGCTTTATTATGTACATAAGTGTGAAACAGAATGCATAACTTAAATGGATATGATGTACGAATCTTGACTTTTAAAAAATTGAACATGTTAAAATTGCAATTTATTTATTATAATCAATAAGAAGAAGTGCGTCGTACTCATTTAAGTTATGCACTTCTTTTAACAAAAAAAAAGTGAATGTTCGATTATACCTTTATTAATTATTACAATAGAGCTTAATTTGCAAAAAACATTTAAGCGTATTCAAGGTGCTTAACGTACTAAATATAAAATACAAAAATTAATAAAATTGTAAGCATAGCAAACTGTTTTAAAAAAATTCAAGGTACAACGTTCAGCATTGGTCCTAATTGCTGAACCTAACAAACTATTTACAAATGGAGTGTTAATTAAATTTGTTTGCACCTACAGTAGTTAGAGGTATTAAAAATATATTAACTAATATGTTTGATAAATTTAAACAAGATTCTTTAAAAATTTAATATTTTCCTTAGTGTAACAGAAGGGTTGAAAAGTCTCCATGGAAATACAAGAGGTGAAGTTATATCTTAATACTCAATTTATTTGATTTGATGAGTCCGTATAAAGACTATTGAGGGTTGTACAGCATATCATAAAAGGAAATTAAATTCCCTTTAAAAATGGTCTTGTGAGTTTTTATCTGAAATTGCATAGTTTTTTAGTAAATAAGGAAAAACTGAATCATTACGTACTCCTAGATCTTTTGTCTTGTTTCTAGTTGTAATGCATATGAAATTACAGGCCATTAAATTCTCTTTAAAAAAGTCTTATGAGTTTTCATTAAAAATTGCATAGTTTTTTAGAAAACTGGGAAAAACTAGAACTAATAGCTACCCCTAGACTTTTGCATAAAGGCGGTATTTCCTTTGTTTTTTGAGTATAACAAACTGTTGAGGGTAATAAAGTTTATCAAATGAAAGGAAATTGAATTCCCTTCAAAAAGTGTCTTATGAGTTTTCATCCTTAAATGCATAGTTTTTCAATAAATAAAAAAAACCAATACGTACCTCTAGTTCTTTTGCGTAAAAATAATATTTATTTTGTTTCTAGTTGAAAATCATATCAAATGAAAGGAAATTAAATTCCCTTCAAAAAGTTTCCTATATATTTTTACCTGAAAATGCACAGTTTTTCAGTAAATAAAGAAAAACTGAACCAATACATACCCCTAGTTTTTCTGCATAAAAATCATATTTGTCTTGTTTCTAGGTGTAAGGCATATCAAATTACAGGGCATTAAATTCTCTTTAAAAAACTCGGATGAGTTTTTCTTGGAAATTGCATAGTTTTTGAGAAAACTGGAAAAAACTAGGGCCAATAGGTATCCCTAGACTTTTTGCATAAAAATGTCATTTGCTCTGTTGCTTGAGTATAACAAAGTATTGACGCTTAAAATGCATATCAAATGAAAGAAAATTTAACTACCGTTAAAAAATCTCCTATGAGTTTTCATCTGAAAATGCATAGTTCTTTAGTAAATAAGGAAAAACTGAACCAATAGGTACCCCTAGTTCTTTTGCATAAAAATATTATTTACTTTGTTTCTAGCTATAATGTAAATCAAATAACAGGGCATTAAATTCTCTTTAAAAAAGTCCAATGAGTTTTTCTTGAAAAGCGCCTAGTTTCATGAGAAAACTAGAGCCAATAGACTTCTTTTATAAAGCCATGCTTTGCCTTGTTTCTCGAGCATAACAAACCATCGAAAGTTGTAAAGCATATCAAATGAAAGGAAATTAAATTGCCTTCAAAAAGTTTCCAATAACTTTTTATCCGAAAATGCATAGTTCTTCAGTAAACAAACATTGTATTAAAAAAATTATGTTTTTTTGCCGACATAATAAAAATTGACACGCCATTATCTAAACAAGTATATAGCTGCGGTGCCTTTGGCGGCCAAACAAAACAGCTACTTCAAAGCGACGATGTTTGCCGGCAAGACCCGCCTTATTTGAATATCGGTTATATGCGGCTTTGCATATTATACACACGCGTACGGCTCCATTGCCAAAGCAAACAATCTCGTCCTCTGTCACCTTTATGCGAGACGAATTAATATTCATACGGTGAGCACTCAACGTCGCGAAAAAGTCGAGTCATGAATTTTCATTTATTATCATCATCATCATCCCTCCATTTGAAATTTTAATTTCTATATAGGCCCGGCCATTTTATGGGGCTAATTTTAGGTTATGGGATTAGTGGAACGAATGCCTCCTCAATGCCAGTACGACCAAAAGTAATGCGTAACTTATATCCATTTAAGTTATGCATTAATTTTGGTTTATATGTATCTTGAGTCCCGCGAGACGAGTCGACAAAATATATACTAAAACGTCTGCAGTAGGTACTGTTTTCTTGACCTATATCCAGCAAAAATAATAATTAGGCAAAATTAGTAGAAACGTCTATTGGAGCGCTAATTGAAGAGTACGATCTACTAGTAATTTTATTAAGATCTATTATAAATTATATATTTTTTCTATTATTATTATTAATTAGTGCAATTATGCAGTTATTTTTTATTAATGTAATAAATCTTTAGCATAGTAAAGAAATACAACGATTTCCATTAAAAAAAAATTAATTAATATTTTAACACCCACACTGTTGGGCGCCAACTTATACCATCCTAATTTCCATTACATAATTTTGTCCAGAACATCACAGGAACAATTTTTCTGATAGAAAATGGAAATTTGATATTAGAAGCATATGGTTCAATCATGGAATATTGAAAACACCTTAAACAAACCACATAACAAATATCGAGGTTCTACATATAATTCATATAAAAATGCCTTTTTGAGCTTACATTTTGAACCTATTCTTTATGCTTTTTTGACATTCTGTTATTGAACTCGGCACCCAAACAATTCGATAATCTGAAAAGAAACTTTTCGTTATTCAAGGTGTAAACTAATGTAATAGCCCAGAGCATATTTTAGGTTCGTTGTAGCATAAAAATCGTCCTACACTAACTGATCCCGAACTTCTTCGATTTACTGTATGAAAAGATTAACGAACAAATTTGTCAAGTTCTATTGGTTGCAAAATTCCTGATCTATGCAACTCTGACATTCTGCCATTGAATTCGGCAACTGAATCAATTTTGCATATAAGAAAAAGACGACATTTATTTTACTTGATTTTCCGTAGCAAGAAGATTCGGTGTCGAAGTGTCATGGGGTGCTCAAATCCAGGTCAGAATGCTTCACTTTACTTCCGTTACTTGAATGTTTGAAATTCAATGATATTTATGAAATGCCTCCTAAACCCTTAGGTTAAACAGCTTTGCGTTAAAAAAAATTAGTGTCTCCTTTGGTAACACTTAAAAAAAGTACTTTTATTATAGTATGTGTCTTGGTGTGTTTACTTAATGATACAATATCGTGTCCTTAAGTCATTAGTGCTCACTAGAAGTAAATCGAAGCAATTTTCACTTGGCAGTTAACACGTTTATTTTTAAGGGGGTTGTTTGAAAATTCATGATCCTCATCCGTTTGAAAAGTAATTAATAATTATTTAAATATATTTAAAAATAAATTACTAAAGTTAGTGTCTTGGGGTGTTTGTTTAATTGTACCTTACAGTGTCCTTGATCCACTAGGAAACACTAAAATAAAATCGGAACACTATTAGTTTACCAGTGAACACGTTTAGATACATGAGCTTTGTTTGAAGATTCTTGAGCTTTATCTTATTATAGAAAATATTTTTCAATTATTTAGTTAAAATAGGGTTGTGTATAACTTTAATTAAAATTTCAAGTGAAACTAGGTTAAAATTTAACTATTAGTCATAAATTGTTAAAGGTTTTCCTTTTTCTAGTCAATCATTTTTTTTTTTAATTTATTCAGGTTTCCTGTATATAAAATATTTTATTTTCCTTTCATATGAGTTCATTAACAATTTAAAATCATATTCAAAATTTAAGACACAAAAATAATTGCAGTAACTTGTGTGCATAATTTAAATGCATATGATGCTCTACTAATTTTTTACTTTTCATGGAAATAATTCTCTGTATTCAATAAATACAGTGGCAAATGTCAAATATCGCTTTATTGTTTTACAACACATAAATTGTTATTAACAAAGCAAATAGAAATAAAATGTTACGCAGAAGACAACAACAGTCCCAAAAGCATTTAGAACAGATAAAATATGTATTTAAATTCTAATCTGCTAATAGGTAAATATACATTGTAAAAAATAAATTAAATTTAATAAAACAACAGGCTACACAGGTAGATTATGGAATTTAGCACTTCATGCAAAATTTATATGGATGCATTCGCCTGAAGAAAAAATTGTAATAGAAAAATAAATTAATAAATATTTTCCAAACGGATGAGGGTCAAGAGTTTTCAAACAAAACCACTGTAAATAGATGTGTTCATAGATAAATAAAGATTGTTTAAATTTTATTCTAGTGTCCAGCATTTGCTCAAGGATACTGTAAGGTGTAATAAGGTAAACACTAAGACACTAGCTCTAGTAAAAGTAGTTCTTAAGTGTGTCATAAAAAATTTATCTGAAAAAGTGTTGATTTAACACTCATTTAAATTCGAAGCATATAATTTGAATGAAAAATAAAGTAGTACACATAATAGAATAATAACAATTATAACATAGAACGCTTATTTAAATTTATACTTTCCTTACAAGTTCCTACTACAGCAAAATCTCTTTAAAGAAATATTTTTTTTTCAATATATGCCAAAAATATATAGGAGTTCATAGTAAAATATATAGGGGTTCCTAGGAACATTTCTAAATTTATTATTCTATAGTGGTGCAAAGCAGTTATAGTTTTTTAGGAAAATGTATCCACATTATTTTGTAGGTAAATTAAACTTCATTAGACAAGGTTATTTTGAAGTCCATTGGATGTCCATGGATATTTCTACGTTAAAAGTATGGACCAATACTGGACATCCATGGGCAAATATGTTTTTTCTGATATATAAAGTGTGTCAGAAAAACACGGAAGATCCAGAGGGTAACCTCGAAATTAAATATGATACTGAAATATAGTTTTTATTCATGAATGTATAACATAAAATGAAATTAAAATTGCTCGTATCTGTTTAGAGATACCATAAAGTAAATAACGAGGTTCCATTTAAATTGACAAAGAGAAAGAAAAAAAAAGCAGATAAAAAGTGATTCCTTTAAAATACAAAAGGCACCCCCGAAAGAAATCTTCCTTTCGACGTGAGTCATTTAAATATTGTAATATAAAGACATCATACGCGGGACGCAGAACAAAACCGAAAAGAAAATCCTTTTGTGAAAATGTCGTGCCGTTTTCCTCGACTTTATTATTTTTTCTTTATTTAATCTTTATCTCGTTTACGCTCCGTCGAACAATTACCACGGTGTTACAGTTTATTTGGCCAAAAAAAAAAAAATTATGGCCATTACACTTCTACTTATCGTTTCGATTTTTGTATTCTCGACAATATTGCGGTGGTTTGATAGGGAATACTGACCTAGAATAAGCTCAGTTTACTATTAAAAAAAATTATATACAAAAATATCCGAATTTGGGATTATTAACAGCCGGTAAAAAAAAACATTCTTATTTTTAAAAAGATGCCTTGTAAAACACTTTAAATTTACTTGTTATTTATAATTTGTGCATAACTTAATTGAATATGACTCTCAGCTTCATATATATTACGTAGTATGAACATAAGAGTACAGAATGAAATTTGTTGAATTATTGTATTAAAAATAAATTGTTCCTAGGGGAGAAATAGTAAACAATTACATAATTTGAAATTGATATTTATTATTATTTTTTATAATTAATTTTAAACATTCAAAACCAAATGCAGATGGTTATGATTATGACAGGCAGCATATGATTGTGACTCGAAGTATAAGAAAATTTGGTTTGGTGTCATGATTTTTATATTATAGGAAGTTGAGTAATTAAACATTGCTACAGTTGTTGAAAGTTTGATAGTAAGGTCCTTGAGTCATAACTGAACTGCCTGGAATATTTGCTAAATTTTTTAGGGATTTTATAACTGGAAATGTTTCGCGTTTATATATATAGATAGTTTTAACTCAGCCTTTTGACCTAATTTATTATTCCAGATAATTATATTTTATTTCAGGAATTCGGGGTCATATTTAACATCGCCCAGGGATTTATATGTGAGAAGGAACAAAAGATTAATGCTGTTCGGTTTTTTTGAGTATACATATATCTCTCTCATTTTTTTAAGTAAATTTAAATAAGGATAACAAATAGTATGAAAAGTACCTAAAGAATCTAGGGAAACTCTAGAAAATTAAAAAAAAAATAAAGATATGGAATTTTGAATTTTTTGGAAAGTCGTGAATTATAAAAGGAATTTTAAAAAATCTTAAAGTTTTTATCAGAAACTATAGTCGAGGTCATATTATTTGTAAAAAGTAATTTTAAAAAAAGCATTAAGTGACAATCAAGTAAAAAACTTCTGGAAATCTCTGGAAGGCATTACAATTAATGAGTTTAATTGTTTGGAAAATGCGTTAAAAAAAATACCTCAAATATTTTACAAATTAACTCCAAACCCTGGAAAATATGGCACATAAAAATCACGTAATATACCTGAAATAAGGGATTCGGAAATTTTAAGTCAAAATTTTAAGACGTATTTTATTAACAATTTTTGAGCAATAAATCCCTGGAAAATATAAATTATTTAGAAAATAATGCCGAAATCTGGAAAATTTCAAAAATGACGTCACATAATATCTAAAGTTTATAAAAAAATACCACATTGAACAAAAATGAATTTAAAAGTCTGGAATAATTAAAAATATTCAGAATATAAATAAAATTTGGAAAACTTAAAAAATTGGCTAAAAATACAAAAAAAAATAAGTGTTAATATGTAATAATTAAACATGTCCAGGTAATAAGTGGAAAAATTTTAGATGTGAAAATCCCTGAAAAATATTAAAAATTACTCCAGTTTTTTTGTAAAATGTATTAAAAAAATACGTCAAATATTTTGAAAATTAACTGAAAAACTTCAAAAATTACGTCAAATACAACGAATTTAAAAAGAAAAGTTGACCCTTAACAACATGTTAATCATATCCATTTAAGTTATGCATTTATATTTAATTAAAATTGATTTTTTGTTAAATGTATTTTATGGCTTAAAAACGCGCCTTTTGATGTTTATGAAGTTAATAGATTATATCTGGAAATGTTTAAATTTTAATTTAAATTTTAAATCGAGGATTAGTTAGGCTAATAAAGGTGCCTTAGAAATATTTGAAAATTAATTTCATATTAGTAAACAATTGCAAAATCACTTTAAAATTATTCATTTTTCACTTCTAAGTTATAATTTGTGCATAACTTAAATTAACATGACTATCACCTTCATCTATTTTATATAGCACGAACTTAATTCGCATTAAATCGCTTTTTTTTCTAAACCAATTGCATTATCAGCATTAATAAATAACATTTATCTATGTATATCGTCAATATTGATAAAATTCCTTTGTGCATTTCATGTAATTTTTCATTTATTAGTTTGTGCGGTTATTAACATAACATACAACATATTAACATCGTTGCGATGTTTTTTGAATTTTTTTTTTCTTGTGTTGTTAATATTTAGTTTGCCTGTTAACAATCTCATATCTAGTATAATTTCTATTGTTCAGTGTATTATATATGAATTATCTAATACATTATTTAATGTGTCTGCTTTTAAATTAGATTCAATATAAATTCTATCTATACCAATAGATTTATCCTTTCTATAAAACTCATAGCCATTAATCGCATTTAAATTAATTAAAATATTCAGTCATACACTAATGTTGAAATCATTCTTCTACATTTAATCTAAATTCTCCTAAAACCCTGTGAAAATAGATTTAAATTCAAATGAGACAGAAAGAGAGCACCAGTCTCGCTATAAAGTTTACAAAAAATATATAGCGTCTTTATATAGAATCTGGTAAATAATTGTTTTTTTTTTAATGCTGTTATTATAATTAAATTAACTTAAAAAGGATATCTGCGAATGAAACAGTGTAATTTTGATCATTTGTCCCCACTAATAAAATAATGTAAATTATATTTAATCAAGTTATGTATTTGTGCATAATTTAAGTGGATTTCTATACAATTAGCGTCAAATTACGCACATTTGTCGTAACTTAACTAACCATGGGACCTTTTTAATGTCGAGCGATCTACAAACTGTAAAAACATACATTTATTAATAATTTTTTTAATTATCAATAAAATTTAATAATCCACCAAACGCGCAGTCTCTTAAACCCCTAAAAGTCACATACTTAGAAACACATTAAAAACAAACTTTACCTCCCCCAAAAGCGACCACATATACTCACCTCGCTCGGTTTATTACCGGCCCGAAACGAAGAAACTTTCGCAATTAATTTGTCGGGCGAAAGAACATCGTTAACGTTGACAAAAACCAGAAGAAAAGGGCCGTGTAAAGTCACCCTGCGCCCTTCTGACGCGTAAATACAAATGTTAACCCCCAACCCCTTGGTGTCGTCGGGTTTTGCCTAATGCAGCTTTTCCATTAGCCCCGGCAGTTTGTCATAATCAGTGTTATCGTTACCGGAAGTCGGCACTTGTTTGTCAGCACAGGATTTTTCAGGGTTATATATTATAACCAACAATGTAAAAAGTTTTACTATTTTCTGAATTATTATTGTTTTTTTTTTTTAAATAGTTAATGCTCGACTGTTTGCTTAGGAAATTTACTAGTGATAAGACAGATTAAGAAGGATATAAGGTTGCAATCGATTATGGTGAAATAATTCGATTTTTTTTGGTCCAGTGATGAAAGAATTAAAAAAATAAAACAATATATAATTTTTTTTATAAAATTAAATCTCTTAATAAAAAAAATAATTTTTTTAATTGAAGGTAACTTGGAATCCACGTAAAAGAGGAATAATGTCTGATAGTGTAGGAATATTAGTTAATTCGTTTGAGGGTTGTAAAACCTTAACACAATCTTCAAGTGAAACAAACCTTGGTTGATAGTTTTTAAATATCATTTTAATTAACTTGTGATTAATGCCTGAAATTCTACTTTCTATTAGCTCATGGATGCACCCTTAATAAATAGTTCAATCATTTACTATTAAAATAAAACCCTCACAAATTTTCAATGATTTAAAATGAAAAATTCCTAAAATTTAAAATATATTTTTCATTACAAAATTAATTATTTGTCATGAACTGATCAATTGATAAAAGCTGTTTGCAATGTTGTAAATATACGCTCTACAATTATTATAAATATGAGTGATTTTTAATTCGAATTATAATTAATGATACGATTTTTCCCCTACCTAGAAAAACTCCTCTAAATTTAAATTGCCCCTTTAAATCTCTCTTGATAAAAGTGATTACATGTTACTTACATGACTTTTTTAAAGCCTTTTCGGCAATTTATTAATTTGCAAAAAAAGTATTATTTTTTTCAAATTTTTTCTCACAAAATGTATCTAATTTTTTGAAAACCTTTCATAACTCTTTAATTTTTTGATTTACAGATTAATATTATTCTTTATTATTTATTTTATTTTTACTAAGGATTCCAATGCTAAAAAAAAATCCATTTTCGTTATAGTTTTCGAGAAAATGAAGAAAAACTGTGAAGAGGTTTTTTCTAATTTTCTGGAAAACCATTGAACTTAAAAATTATTTTTCTATTGCATCTGATGCGCATTGATATTCCAAACAGCTTTTGTTTTAACAATTTTTTTCCTTATCCAATGGTTTTCCAGGAAAAAAAATTAAAACTTAAATTATGACCATTTTCCTATGGGTATCCCTTTAGATTTTTTGAGGACAACTCTTTTTTAGAAAATCAGGTATAACTTTTTTCTGGTACATTTTCCAAAAAAGTTTTATAAGACTTTCTTAAAGCATTTTAGGCAGTTTATTGATTTCCAAAAAAAAAAATTCAATTTCTTAAAAAAAATTTTTTTTTTTCAATTTTCCAGTCAAAATTTTTTTAATTTTGCAAAAATTTACCATAACTCCTTTAATTTTAGGTTTACGGCTAAATGTTATTTCTTATAATTTGTTCTATTTTTGATGTGGATTTCAATGCTTAAAGAAAGATTTCCATATTATCAGCTGCTCTCGAGATAATAAAGAGAAACTGTAAAGCGGTTTTTTCCATTTTTCTGGAAAACAATTGGACATAAAAAATATTTTTTTATTGCATCTGATGCGCACTAATATTCTAAGCAACTTTTATTTTAATAATTTTTTTCTTTATCCAATAGTTTTCTAGTAAAAAAATAAAAATCAAAAGTATGAACTTTATCCCAAAGATACCCTCTGGATTTTATAAGGAAGACTTTTTTGGGACAATTAGGTGTAACTTTCTTCTGGTACATTTTACAAAAAAGTTTTATTAGACTTTCTTAAAGCTTTTTAGGCAATTTATTATTTTCCAAAAAAAAAAGTTCAATTTCTTAAAAAAAATTTTTTTTTTCAATTTTTCAGTCAAAATTTTTGTAATTTTGCAAAAATTCTCCATAACTTTTTTATTTTCAGGTCTACGGCTTAATGTTATTCTCTATAAATTGTTCTATTTTTGATGTGGATTCCAATGCTTAAAGTAACTTTTCTATATTATCAACTGTTTTTGAGATAATAAAAAAAAACTATTAAGCGGTTTTTCCAATTTTTCCGAAAAACTATTGGACATAAAAAATATTTTTTTATTGCATCTGATGCGCATTAATATTCTCAACAACTCTTATTTGAATATTTTTTTTTCAACAAATAGTTTTCCAGTAAAAAAAATAAAAATCAAATTTATGAACTTTATCCCAAAGAAACCCTCTGAATATTAAAAGGATTATCTAGTCTAATAACGCTGTTTTTATATTAAATATTTATATGTAAAATTTTATTAAATTTAAACAAACAGTGCTATTAAATTAAATATTGAATATATATTTTCTGCAAAACATTTTTTTTATTAACACAACCCGTAGCCCCCCACCCACCCCAAACATTTATTCAGTAAGAGATTCTTTTGAAAAATCATCGTTTTTCGTCCATAATATCCAATCTAGTATTACTGTTTTTGTATTTAATATTTATTTATATACATATATATAATTATATAAAATTGAAATAAACAAACTCTGTTATTAGATTAAATATAAACGACGAAACCAGCTGTTATTCATGCGTATTATTTTGGAAAACGATGATTTTTGAATACAATTCCTTACTGGTAAGTTTTTTGGGGTGGGTGGGGGGCTAAGGGTAGAATAATTAAAAAAGGGTTTTTTTGCAGAAAATAGTTGCCTGAGAAAAATTTGGTTTTTAAGAAAATTATAGTGTATATATTATATATATTAATTTTTTTCGAAATAATCAAGAAAAACTTTGAAGAGGTTTTTTCCATTTTTCTGGAAAACCATTGAATTTAAAAATTATTTTTCTCTTGCATCTGATGCGCATTTATATTCCAAACAACTTTTATTTTAACAATTTTTTTTTCTTATTTAATTGTTTTCCAGGAAAAAAATAAAAACCAAAATTATGAACTTTATCCCAAACATACCCTCTGGATTTTATAACGTAGACTTTTTTGGGACAATTAGGTCTAACTTTTTTCTGGTACATTTTTCAAAAAAGTTTTATAAGACTTTCTTAAAGCATTTTAGGCAGTTTATTGATTTCCAAAAAAAAAAACTTTAATTTCTTAAAAATTTTTTTTTTCAATTTTCCAGTCAAATTTTTTTTTAATTTTGCATAAATCCTTCATAACTTCTTTATTTTGAGGTCTACGGCTAAATGTTATTCTTTATAATTTGTTCTATTTTTAATGTGGATTCCGATGCTTTAAGAAAATTTTCCATATTATCAACTGCTTTCGAGATAATGAAGAAAACCTTTGAAGCGCTTTTTCCTATTTTTCTGAAAAACTATTGGACATAAAAAATATTTTTTTATTGCATCTGATGCGCATTAATATTCTAAATAATTCTTGTTTAAATAATTTTTTTTTCCAATTAATAGATTTCTAGTAAAAAAATAAAAATCAAAATTATGAACTTTATCCCAAACATACCCTCTGGATTTTATAAAGTAGACTTTTTTGGGACAATTAGGTTTAACTTTTTTCTGGTACATTTTTCAAAAAAGTTTTATTAGACTTTCTTAAAGATTTTTAGGCAATTTACTGACTTCCAAAAAAAAAGGATCAATTTCTAAAAAAAAAATTTTTTTCAATTTTCCAGTCAATTTTTTTTTTAATTTTGCATAAATCCTTCATAACTTCTTTATTTTGAGGTCTACGGCTAAATGTTATTCTTTATAATTTCTTCTATTTTTAATGTAGATTCCAATGCTTAAAGAAAGATTTCCATATTATGAACTGTTTTTGAGATAATGAAGAAAACTTTGAAGCGGTTTTTTCTATTTTTCTTGAAAACAACTGGACATAAAAAGTAGTTTTTTATTGCATCTGATGCGCATTAATATTCTAAACAACTCTTGTTTAAATATTTTTTTTTCCAACTAATAGTTTTCTAGTAAAAAAATAAAAATCAAAATTATGAACTTTATCCCAAAGATACCCTCTGGATTTTATAAAGAAGACTTTTTTGGGACAATTAGGTACAACTTATTTCTGGTACAATTTTCAAAAAAGTTTTATAAGACTTTCTTAAATCCCTTTGGACAATTTATTAATTTCCAAATAAATTACTTCAGTATAATAAAAAATTTAAATTTTTTTACTCAAGAATTTTTATAGTTTTTTAAAAATCTTTTATAACTTCTTTAGTTTTCATTTTTCGACTAAATATTATTCTTTATTATTTGTCCTATTTTTTAATCAGGATTCCAGTGCCAAAGTAAAATATGACTTTAACTACTTACTAAACAAAATAAAAAATAAATAAAATAGTCCAAGAGCAAAAGCGTCAATAACCCAAAGAAAAATGAAAAATGGCTGCAAATATTGAAAATAAAATTCAAATAACTTAGGCACCTATAAGAAATGCCTGGAATAAAATAAAAATTAATTTATTTAATAAAAATAAAATAAGAAATTACTATACATGAAGACAAAAAATAGAAGAAATGTCCTGAAAATTGATACGTCAAATCACTGGAATAAAATTATAAATAACTAGGGAACATGAAAAAATGGCCTTCAGATAACTGAAATAAATTGAAAAATAACTTTAAATAATTAACATAAATAATTCGGAACAGAAAACAAGAAAAACACTAAAAATCACCTAAATATTTAAAGTCAAACCAGCAATATATAATAAATATCTTCAAATGCCTGGAATATGTAAAGAAATATACGACTTGAATAATTTACAAAATAGAGAAAAAAATTAAAATAGCTTTAAACGCCTGAAATTACTTTAAATATTTAAAGTACCTCGACAAATTACTATAAATGTGCAGAACAAAAAAGGATACTCGTAACTTATAATACGTAAAAAATTATTTCAAATAACCTGCAAAAATTGATAAATTACTTAGTTTTGAAAAAAAAAAAATAGAAAAACTAGGGGTTTATTCTTTAAAGCATATAGATCCTCTAGTTGACTATGTGTGGCACTTTTAACCTATAAACTTACTTTAAAAAACACTTTTTCACCAACCTTCCTCGATAGTTGATTATTGTCCCACTCAACACTAGAAGTGCATTTACCTAAGGAGTGCATTAGCATCCCTTTATACGAAAACCCTTCCAATCCTACACCTAATTTGGTAATCAAATTACACCGACAACAAGGGGTTTCAGGACAAACACACCTGACCACTGTACCAACTAAAGCAAAATTTAATTTATTTTAAAATGCGCGTTTTTGTTTCAGGTGTCATCTCTTTGCAACTGGAGAAACTATTGATACCGAGCCATGCAATAAGGAACACGAGCGTCATAATGGAGTGTCATTATAAACTAGAGGGTGAAACTTTATATTCTGTAAAGTGGTATAAGGATGGATACGAGTTTTATCGGTTTGTACCAAGAAATCAACCTCCTGCACAAGTGTTTCCTTTACCTGGAGTGTCTGTAGATGTAAGTACTATTTATGAATTAGATCTACTTATAGCTGTAAAAATCTAGGGGCATGTACTTATCTTACAGACTGATGTACAACACGAATTCTCCTCAAAAATTTGATTTAATTAAGATTCCTATTTTTTTCGCCCATAACAAAACTTAGGTATTAAATTTTCGTCATAAATTCCTCCCATTCATTCCAACTATTTCTCATGGCGTCTACTTAAATTACAAACTCTAGGTTTTCTTGCGCCGTTTAAGTTGAGGGCCCCTTTTTCTTAATTAGAACTTTTGTCTGAAGCTACATTCGGATAAATTCACGTTTTCCCCTAAATTAAACGGTTAATTAGATCAAATTCTTACCGTTTTATTATTGCGCCTTATCGCCTGCGGAGTAAGGAGCGAAAGAATTTTGATCTCTCGCTGGTGCATTAGGGAAATAATTATCGTTTATTTTTTCTTAGTAATTCGGGAAACTTATCACCTAAAATCATCTTTAAAAGTGTCACACCTAAGCAACTCTACATCATTCTATCGGAATTATAGCACATTGAGCGTGCTCACCGGTGGGCATTTCGAGTTTGCTTTCTGGGACCACTTACATGGAACGTGCCCAAAATACCTTCAAATCTGTTTCTACTCATAATTGTGGGTATGCGATTTTGGTACCACGATTTGGTTGACCAATAATCCCGTTACTGAGGCATTGGAAAAAGGCCAATCCCTAATATAATGCCAAAAAATTTTCGCGTTTCCACGGGATTGGTATCCACCCATTTCGCCACCTTGGCCTTCCGGTTTGGCAGCAATTCGCTATGAAGCAAACCTATTGGTTTCAGTCACAAATAGATTAATCATCTCATCGTTGATAAAATAGTTAAAGAATTCAGTTGGTTCTTTCCCTGCAAAGTCTGCACTAACAGCTGGAACAACACTAACATTCTGAGGGCTTTCACTGAAAGACAGTCGGTCTCCTTGAACGTGATCCCATTTATGCTTAGTAGTTAAAGTCGCTAGAGGTACGTTATCGTCTAAATCTTCGTCTTCGGATAATAATATAGCAGAATTATCTGAATTATTACCGGATGGATCACTTTCAACAGGAATAAAATCTTTATCTACGAGCGAATCATCTGAAAATCCGGTAATTTCCTCTTCTATTATATCTCTTGACTCGTCGTCGGACAGATTCTCCAGCTCCTTTGCCAACTCCTGATCCGATAGATATTTCTTAGCCATATTTGCTTAACTTTGAAACAAAAAAACACATTAAAGCTACGGGTGGGCATTCGGTCCCAAAATGTAAAATAGCATTCTGGAACCACGTGCCCACCCGTGGGTCACCGCAAAAAAATTACAAAAACAGCCAACAGTCAAACAACATAAAATGCAAAAAAATAACTATTAACAAAAAATATTCAGAATGAAAATTTGGTCCCTGGAAGTAAAATCCAAATGCCCAGGCACGCGGGGCTCAACGTGATAGAGGTAAACTCCTAGTTCAAGAAGTTTTCTTCACCTGCTTGGAAGAAAACGTGAAAAACTATCACAAAAGATCTACAGTGGAACACTATTTTAAGAAAAAGTGTTTTTTGAAGTATTTTCCAACATAATTATTTATCAATATTATGTACATTGATGAGGGTCGCGAATTTTCAAACAAAACTATCCACGCAAAATTGTTCATTGCTCAGTTAAAATTGGTCCGATTTCACTTTAGTTTCCACTTTTAGCTAGTGAATACTATGAAGTATCCTAAGTGCCTCAAATGTATTAGAATTTGGAAAAAGAGTAATTAAAATAATTTATAGTTTTTCCAAGCTTTTGAGGTTTCAGATATTATAGACTTTACTTAGGAAAATTGCTAAATGAACAGTATTATGCGGTACGCAATGCAAGTTTTAATTAAAAATTTTAGATCGAACCTATTTCATATATTCCTGGGATTTTTAGACATTTTTAATAATAATACAGTTACAGGAGAATCAATTAAATATATAAATGTACAAGTACGAATGCATGAACTGTATTAGATTCATGCAACTAAACTATAAAAGGATTGTTATATAATAAAAAAAAGTAGTGAGTTTGAGAAAATAAATAATAAAAAATCAACACTAAATTAGGATAAGAATCAAGAATTAATTTAAATCTAAAGATCAGAAAAAAAAATTAGTAAATCAATGTATTTAAACTAAATAACCTAGCCTCCCCCACCGACCATACGCAGGTGACTCAAAATAAGTGCCAAATTGTCATGGTGAATGTCACAGGAATCAGCAATAGTGTTAAAGTTTTGACACCTAAAGTGAATAGGACTCTGATACAGAATGTTGGACCTGGCTGTGTCCAAGTTAAAAGCTGGACACTGTCTAGATCCTGGGCGTGGTCTATAAAAGCAAATCCTTTGCAAAAGGGATGGGCATTTAATTTTATGGTTAAGTAAATTAAACAAGAATTTCACCGAATGCATTTCTCCCCTCTTCGCAAGTGACCGTTCAGTATATCTAGAGAGCAGCAGGTTATGGTCAAAACCCCTTGGAGGATAGACTCCATCATCCTTAAATGCCAAACATTGCCGTTGGACTGATTCTAATAGGTGATGTGCTGGTTGTAAATGGGAGACCAAATGAGAGAGCTGAAGTCCAGCCTGGATCTAACAAATGCATAGTAGAGAGTTTTGGCAGTTGCAGTGTTCGAAAAAAGTTTGCAATTTCTAATAATAAAGCCCAGCATGCGAGTAGCTCTAGAAACAGTATCTTCGATGTGAGGGATAAAAGAAAATTTTTGGTCAAAGGTGACTCCAAGATCCTTAAAACAGGTAGACCTTACCAGAGACTCATCATTAACTGAGTAATTAAAGACAATTGGACTTTTGATTCGAAAGTAGCTGGCCACATTACACTTGGAAACATTAAGGTTAATCCGGTTCAAAGTGCACCAATGGTGTTCAGTATTGATGTTCTCTTGCAGTTGACCACAATCTGCTATAGAGTCAATCCTATGGAAAAGCTTTAGGTCATCAGCATATGCTAACCGAGAGCAATTGAGGGTGGAGATCAAGTCATTAGCGAAAACATTAAAGAGAAGAGTGCTCAAGTTAGAGCCCTGAGGAACTCCAGAGGTGGGTAAAAAACAAGCAGATCTAAAGCCTTCGACCACCAAAAAATGAGAGCGGCCAACTAAATAGGAGTTATGGAGCTTTATCAAGCGATCGGAGAATCCAAACTGGCGTTCAAGCTTATTTAATAGAATGAAGTGGTCAATCTGGTCAAAAGCCTTTTGAAAGTCTGTGTAGATAACATCGATTTGACCTCTATCATTAAGTGCTTCGCACACAAACTGAGAGAAGAATGCTAGGTTTGTAGAACATGAGCGGCCAGAAACAAAGCCATGTTGATCGTTGGCCAGCATTGACTTAACCTTGGGAAAAATTAATTTATAAAGAGCCAACTCGAATAACTTTGAGAAATTGCACTGAATGGATATAGGGCGGTAATTCTCTATTGTTTCAGCATCGCCCTTTTTAAAGATAGGGCAAACTTTGGCTTGCTTCCAGATATTGGGAAAAATACCTGTGTTAAGGATCAGATTAAAAATGTGGAGCAGAGGGTCTGTAAGTGCAACAGAGCAGTCCTTAGCTAAAAAACTAGGAATTAGATCTGGGCCAGAGGTCATTTTGCTTTTGAGACACTTGCTCTAAATATCTCTAGATGATGATTAGACTTGGAAATCTGAAAATCACGAAATGCTCTTTCCTTTTTATGTATATTACGAATGATGTCCCCCGAAAACCAGGAAGGGAAACGTCTTTTACGTTTTACCTTGAAGGTTACCGCTCTAGCGAAAGTGTTGTTCAGTATATCATAAAAAACATCACAGGCAGAGTTGACGTCCTGCTGCACCATGACAGGCGACCAATCAGTATCTAGCAGCAGCTGATACAAAAGCGGAAAGTTAGCCTTTCTAAAATTAAATTCCTTTATTTCAGCTTTATTAAGGGGTAGGCTATTGAGAGAGATAGAGCCTGCATGGAATTCAAATGACAGTGAAGGATGGTAGGTATCCTCCTGGACAAGAGATGCACCGCTGTTAAGTACAGAGATATTAAAACTTGCAAAGATTAAATCCAAACAGCGAAGATTGTTATTTACCACGTTATTGAATTGCTTATAGTTTAGCAAATCAAAAAAATGACTAAGAAGTTGACATTTACTATTGGGAGATACAGAGTGTTCAATATAAGTGGGGACATTAAAGTCTCCCAGGATAATCACATGTTCAGAATAGATTACATTAACCATGGTAAAGGCTTCGAAAAAGCGTTCTAATTGCACGGAGTCGATGGAAGAAGGAACGTACAATACAAAAATATACAGTATGAAATGATTAAATTTGACTCTACATCCTACCAGGTCGATTTCCGGTATTTCTTGGCTAATCGCAGAGAGGTCGAGGGCTTCCGAGGAGAGGTGGTTCAGAATCCCCAGTAGAACACCACCATCCCTTGAAGCAGCAACAAGGTCAGTTCTTCTGTCAGAACGGTACATTACGTATGAATTGGGAAGGATTTCACCATCAAGTATATCATTTTGGAGTCAATATCTTAGCCAGAAGTAGACGCAGCACTAAAAAAGGTATTGGTCTTGGAGCGCAGGCCGCGGGTATTCTGGTAAAAGCAAGAAACTAGATTTTTTAAGGAGTGGGAGGAGGGAAAGCCAATGGCATCTTAGATGAGGTAACCTTCACCTGTAATGCATCCAACTTTGTCCTGACCCTTTCAAGTTCATCCAGTACAACAGGCAGTTTAGATATTTCAGTCTTCAGCACTCCAACATCCCTTTTAAGTACTCCTACACGATCGATCAGTGCCAGCAGCTGCTTGACGCTGCCTAAGCACTCTTTAGAGTAGAAGGGCATAGGTCTCTTGCTTAACACCACTAGTTGTTGGTTTTTCTGTGGTGATCTTTTGGTTTAATCAACTTCTTTGTATTATTTTTCTTTTTGGAATAATTTATTTAAAATAATAAATTCCAGGCAACTGAAGAAGTTTCCCATGTTTTCTCGACATTTGTAATAATTATTTATGTATAACAGGCAAATTTTTGGTATATTCCAGGCATTTGGAGAAATCTATTCCATTTTCCAGGCATGTAATGCCTAGAAGACTTTTGAGGTTATTTTACATTTATATGTAGCAGAAAAAGTTAAAAAAGACTTTAGTTAGATTTAGATGCAGAAGACTTTTAGATATTTAGACTTTTGTGGGGCATTTGACATTGTCAAGTTTTGTGCAAAAACTCCACAACGAATTATTTTACAAGGAAACTTATTAGGATAGAGAAACTTATCGGCTCTAATTAAAGGCTAAAATCAGTACAAACTTGTCAAATTATTCAGATTTTTGCAAAGTCTTTGTAGGAAATGAGGTCTTAGTAGCATTAAAAACTGCAACATTGTTCCGTATTTTTGCTCAAATTACAGAAAGCTTTTAAGTGAAATTTCGATTTATTTAAAAAATACACCTATACACACAAGGAAATTAATATTACTACTGCTCTAGTTTTACTCCAGTTTCCATTATTTTATAGAAAACATCCAAAACTATCACAAAAGTTGTACACTATTTAAAGCAAAACTATTTTCCCACATGAGTATTTAATAATATTGTGTAAATTGATGAGGGTCGCGAATCTTCAAACAAAACTCCTCGTAAAAGTGTTCATTGCTCAGTTAAAATTGATCCGATTTTACTTCATTGGAATAATATAAGCTAGAATACTTCCAAATATTCCAATTAATATAAGAAATTAGATTTAGAAAAAAATTAGAAACAATTAGAATAAGTTTTTTATAAATTACTGTAAGTACCCTAAATTTCTCTGAACTCTTTAATTTCTAATTTTTCAGGATTTTGAGGTCGCTTCAAATTTTTTCACTTAATTACCAGTGTTATGCAATACAATTTTTTGGAAATTTTAGATCGGGTTTATTTCATGTATTCTTGGGACTTTTAGGCATTTTTGAAGATTTTCAAAGTTTTTGAAGTATTTTTTAATTTATTCCAGGCATTTGAACAAATATCTTATAATTTCCAGGTGTTTGTTTTATCGTGGTAAATTTCATATCAATTATAGGATTCTTTATCTGCAGTAACTGTAAAACGATGAAGGCATTCTGTAAATCAAATTCTGCATTTTAATTTTTACTTAAATCACAGAAAACTTTGATAATTATAAAATAATTATAAAAAATAATAAATATTATATATTTCATTAAAAAAATACACTAAAACACTCACCATAGTAAAAATATTTTTTAGGTGCTACTGAAGACACTAATTTTTTAAATTAATATTTAAATTGATAAGGGTTGCACATTTTCAAACAAAGACATACTTATCCAACAATATTATTTAAACCGATGAGGGTCACGAATTTTCAAACAAAAGCTATTGTAGCACGTTGAGCCCCGCGTGCCCACCGGTGGGCATTTGGATTTTACTTCCAGGGACCGAATTTTCATTCTGGATATTTTTTGTTAATAGTTATTTTTTTGCAGTTTATGTTGTTTGTGGATCAGTACTCTGTCGACTTTTGGCTGTTTTTGTAATTTTTTTGCAGTGCATGTTTAAGCAAATATGGCTAAGAAATATCTAGCGGATCAGGAGTTGGCAAAGGAGCTGGAGAATCTGTCCGACGACGAGTCAAGACATATAATAGAAGACGAAATTACCAGATTTTCAGATGATTCGCTCGTAGATAAAGATTTTATTCCTGTTGAAAGTGATCTATCATCCGATAACGATTCATCCGGTAATAATTCAGATAATTCTGCCATATTATTATCCGGAGACGATAACGTACCTCTAGCGACTTTAACTACTAAGCAAAAATGGGATCACGTTCAAGGAGACCGACTGTCTTTCAGTGAAAGCCCTCAGAATGTTGGTGCTGTTCCAGCTGTTAGTGCAGGGAAAGAACCAACTGAATTCTTTAACTATTTTATCGACGATGAGATGATTAATCTATTTATGGCTGAAACCTATAGGTTTGCTTCACAGCGAATTGCTGCGGCAATATCAGATCCAAATCGGAAGGCCAAGGTGCCGAAATGGATGGATACCAATCCCGTGGAAATGCGAACATTTTTTGGCATTATATTAGGGATAAGCCTTCTTCCAATGCCCTAGTAACGGGATTATTGGTCAACCAAATCGTTGCACCAAAATCGCATACCCACAATTATGAGTAGAAACAGATTTGAAGGTATTTTGGGCATGTTCCATGTAAGTGATAATAAGAAGGACAGGACCCCTCTTAGTACAGTCAATCTGTAATTAAAAAAGGCCAGAACTTTAAAAAACTATCCAAGTCGCTAATTTTTTGGTCGATTGTATTCCCGAAGAAAAGGTTAAGTCCTCGGAATTGAGAGTCAACTCCGCCCCCCTTTTTTGGGAAACTCAAACAGTTTTTCAAATCGATTTTGCGGGTAAACAGTGAGTCATGCAGAAAAACTTATTGAACATAAAATGTAGAGCTTTTTGTGCTCTACAATTCATCTCATGGGCCCAAAGCTGTAGAACCAAAATTCGAAAAGTTAGAGGGCGCCAAAGTCACCAAAAATTACTTTTTTCATTTTTTCACTGAGAAACAATTTTTTTTTTACTATCGCGAGGATTGCAAAAATGTAGAGGACAAAAATACCTACAAAATGCATATCTTACTTTTTTTTTCGATTTACCGTTTTCAAGATACAAGGATTAAAATGTCGTGTAGTGCTTCGCGAGGATGAAAAAAAAGCAGCTGCTCGCTGGACCGCTGTCCCCCTTTCCACTCCCACTCTCCCCGTATCTACTCTCCGTACAGTTTTGACGTAAACACGTACATTTCGCTCATAGAGTAATTAAAAGTAAGAGAGGGTTCAATCCCATAGTGACAAGTGGGCACCATCTTTACCCTAAACTCGATTGCAGCGTACGGTTGCGGTCTAACCGAACTAAAATAATTGACATTTGTCACAGTCGGTAAAGCTTTTCAAGTTGTGTATATCTGGAGGATACACCTGGGATTTCAAAGTATATACCGGCAGTGAAAAATCAAGTGAATTTGCAGTTTCTGAAAAGGTAGTCATGAAATTGATGGAAGGTCTTTTGGACAGTGGCCGCACACTTTACACTGACTACTGGTACGCGAGCGTATCATTAGCCAAAAGACTGATTGACCGAAAAACGCATTTAGTTGGTACAATTAGAGCAAACCGCAAAGGTAATCCTCAGGAAGTAATAAAGGAAAAGTTGAATCGAGGTGGAATTGTAGCTCGGCAAGATAATGACAAAACTGTAGTCCTGAAGTGGAAGGATAAGAGAGACATCAGCATGCTAAGCACCAAACACGATGATTCTACCGTTACTTTAGCAAAGAAAGGAAAGGAAGTCATTAAACCGAAAGTAATTGTTGACTATATTCCGGGCAAGGCCTTTATCGACTTATCGGATCAAATATCACCAAACGCGCCTTTTCTAAGGCGAACTTCAAAATGGTACAAACGCCTAGTGTTTCATCTCACTACTGCTACAACAATAGTAAACACATTACATCTTTACAATAAAATAAATAAGAAAAAAATCAGCTTCACCACTTTCAAAGAAGAGGTAGTTTTAGGTCTCACTGAAAACGACGAAAAACTTAATACTGTTTCTCGTCCTTCCACGTCAAGAACGCAACGCTGCACGTTGAAGGAAGTGGAAGGCCAAAGACGAGTTACTCGAAAGAGATCAATAATTTTTTCTAGGCACTTAACGTCTTTAAAAAAAAAAGGAGAAGAAGGAGAAGAAGAAGAAGAAGAGAAAGAGAAGAAGCGTTGAGTTCAACTGCTTGTAAGAAGTCAAAAATTTCTTCCAGGCATTTAACTTCACAAGAAGAAGAAGAAGAAAAGGGGAAAGAGAAAAAACGTTTGGCTCAACTGCCTGTAAAAAATCAATAATTTTCTCTAGGCATTTAACGTCTTTAAAAAGAAGAAGGAGCAAAGAAGAAGAAGAAGAAGAAGAAGAAGAAGAAGAAGAAGAAGAAGAATAAGAAGAAGAAGAAGAAGAAAAAGAAGAAGAAAAAGAAGAAGAAGAAGAAGAAGAAGAAGAAGAGAAAGAGAAGAACCGCTGAGTTCAACTGCCGGTAAGAAATCAATAATTTCTTCCAGGCATTTGACATCTTTAAAAAAAAGAAAAAGAAAAGAAGAAAAGTAGAAGAGAAAGAGATGAACCGTTGAGTTCAACTGCCTGTAAGAAATCAATAATTTCTTCCAGGCATTTAACGTCTTTAAAAAGAAGAAGAAGAAAAAGAGAAGAAAAGTAGAAGAAGAAGAAGAAGAGAAAGAGAAGAGCCGTTGAGATCAACTGCCTGTAAGAAATCAATAATTTCTTCCAGACATTTAACTTGAAAAGAAGAAGAAGAAGAAGAAGAAAACGAGAAGAAGAATTTGACGTCGTTGAACGTTAAATGCTTAGGCATTTGACGTCTTTAAAAAGAAGAAGAAGAGAAAGAGAAGAACCGTTGACTTCAACTGCCTGTAAAAAATCAATAATTTCTTCCAGGCATTTAACGTCTTTAAAAAGAAGAAGGAGCAAAGAATAAGAAGTAGAAGAAGAGAAAGAGAAAAACCGTTGAGTTCAACTGCCTGTAAGAAATCAATAACTTTTTCTAGGCATTTGACGTCTTTAAAAAGAAGAAGAAGAAAAAGAGAAGAAAAGTAGAAGAAGAAGAAGAAGAGAAAGAGAAGAACCGTTGACTTCAACTGCCTGTAAAAAATCAATAATTTCTTCCAGGCATTTAACGTCTTTAAAACGAAGAAGAAGAAGAGAAAGAGAAGAACCGTTGAATTCAACTGCCTGTAAGAAATCAATAATTTCTTCCAGGCTCATATAGTTAGTATAAAAATAGCGTTACTAGAATGGGATAATATCGACGTAAAACAGTGATTTTTCAGAAGAAAGCATTTTTTCTTGGGCAACTATTTCCTGCAAAAAACCGTTTTTTAAATATTCTACCCTATAGCCCCCCACCCACCCCACACAACTTACCAGTAAGAAATTGTTTTAAAAAATCATTGTTTTTCAAAATAATTCGCATGAATAACAGCTTGTTTCATCGTTAATATCTAATGTAATAACACAGTTTGTTTATTTAAATTTTATATAATTATATATTTGTATATTAATAAATATTTAATACAAAAACAGTGCTACATCATTGGATAATGTGGACGGAAAACGGTGATTTTTCAAAAAAAAATTCATCATTATGTTTGAAGTGTAGTAATCGAGTATATACCTTGACGTTATACGGTTGATAACTGTACTGTAATTGTATTGTTATTGTATAACTGTACTATACTTATAATAGGATTTTTTCACATTCTACTCGAAACCCTTAAGGTTATGTGAGAAAAGTATAGAAACAAAAACTGTAGATTTTTTTAAAACTTATAAGTTTCTTAAAAACCAATTTTTCTTTGGCAACTATTTTCTGCAAAAAAACCGTTTTTTAATTATTATACCCTTAGCCCCCTACCCACCCTACACAACTTACCAGTAAGGAATTGTATTCAAAAATCATCGTTTTCCAAAATAATTCGCATGAATAAAAGCTGGTTTCATCGTTTATATCCAATCTAATAACACAGTTTGTTTATTTAAATTTTATATAATTATATATTTGTATAATAATAAATATTGAATGCAAAAACAGTGCTACTAGATTGAATATTATGGACAAAAAACGATGATTTTTCAAAAGAATCTCTTACTGGACAAATGTTTGGGGCGGGTAGGGGGGTAATGGTTAAGTTGATTTAAAACAATGTTTTGCAGAAAATATATATTCAATATTTAATTTATTAGCACTATTTATTTAAATTTGGTAAAATTATTACGACACTAACTATTTTGTAATATTATTTAAACCGATGAGGGTCACGAATTCTCAAACAAAACTTACCCTCTTCAAAAGTGTTTACTGCTCAGCATAGATTTGTCCGAATTTACTCTAGTTTCCACTTCCAGTAAAAGAACGAAACAAAATACAATAAAGCACCACTTATTAAAAGCACATATTTTATAAACACTTTTATTCAAATTCAGGAGGGTCACGAATTTTCAAACAAAAACTAATTTTTTCTAGGTTCGATTTTACTCCAGCTTTCACTCCATATAATTCCTATGTTGGAAATAAATTACTTTGATTTCTATAAAACAACAACAGCAGGGATATAGACTTTTTTGTAATCACTTGACAGAGCTAAGTAAGGCCTTGATTAAGTCAAAGAATGTTCCAAGTAAACAATTTCTCTTTCAAACGTTAGTAAGAGAAGTTTAAACCAAACAAAGTTTCTTAATTTCCCAATCTCTTAATCACTCATTAAGTCGTTTAGGGAAAACATTGGCAACATTGTGGTGCAACAGTAAAACAACATTCTCCAGCAGGATATAAAATAAGATGCCAGGGAAAAGCGAACGAAGGGGGTCGGTTGTCCATCTGAGGTTTTAGTAAAGGCCATAATCTCGCAAGATAGGACCGCAATTCGGTCGGACAAAACCTTAAAAGCACATCCGAAGTTATACGATCAAAGTTGGGACTGGGGGGCGGGTTTTTCAAAGTCAATTGTCTGCATGGCGAGCCGCTATCTTTATTTAGGCGAATCGAATTAACTCGAAAACAACCGAAACTATCCAACAGTTTTGTGATTTCTCCCGGAAACCGGGGATCCTCCGAAGTGCACTTGTGTTCGGCGTTAATTTATTTTAACCGAATCAAGTGCGGTATTAGAGAGCAAATATCTAAAAGTTATTTAATTGAACTTTGAAACTTGCCGCATATATATTTCGGACAACCGAACGATAATTTTATAATGGGGGCGAAATTCAATTCGCACGTGTACTTTGCGTTAATGCTCTTACAGGCGAAAATTCACTTTAAAGTTTTCTGTAATTCAATCAAAAATTTATGTATAAAATAATGTTGCAGCCTCTGCTTATGATGGACCTGCTATAATTCCAAAGATTTTTTATATTTTAGACCTTAATCTAATGATATTTTGAAATACAAAAAAACTCGTTTTACTACCGACAATGTTTTTATAAAAATCTTAGTATTTTGACAACTCGTTTAAAGATTTTTTTGATTTTAGATCTAAATGAAAGCTAATGAGTTTCTCTATTAAACGATCCTTTGTGAAGTTATTGAGGGGCTTTGCAACGGATTGAAAAAAACTTTACAATGTCAGATGCATCACGAAATTCTATATAGGTAGAAAACTCACATATCAATTTCAGTGCTTTTGGTCTCACACGAAAGGTGATAAGCTGATCTTTCTATAGGTCATCAAGGAATTAAAAAAATATTTATTTATTTCAGACAATTAAAGTCTTTTCTCATTCCTTCCAGTTGTTTTTCGAAGATAGATTTTGTTTGAAAATTCGCGACCGTTATCGATTTAAATAATAAAGTTAATTAAAAAAATACTTTTCGTTAAAGATGATTTTTTTCATCAGTTTTTTTTTTTTAAATACAATTTGATTAAGATTTATCTTAAAGACATTAAAAGATATCTGATAATAAAAATCGCTTAAGAGAAATTACAATATAGTAATTTACTTGGTCAAAGGCTTCACTGAAGTCTAAAAAGATTCCATGTGTTCCATTAAGCTTGTGTCCTAAAATTACTTATAGGACATATACAATGACTGATGTCTTGTTTGAGAATTCGTTACCTTCATCGATTTAAGTAACATCGTTTACTAATTATGTTTAATAATTTAAAAAAAATATCCTTTACTTAAACTAGTGTTCTACTGTAGACCCTTTTGTTGTAGCTATTAATTATTTCTGTAAAACAGAGTAACGAATTTTGTTAGAAAAATTTATTACAATAAAAGAGAAGAAAAGAGGAAAGAAGGGAAGTAACATTTGACTTAATTGCATGTAAGAAATCAATAATTTCTTACAGGCATTTGACGTCTCTAAAAAGAAGAAGAAGAAGAAAAAGGGAAAGAGGAGAAACATTTGGCTCAACTGCCTGTAAGAAATCAATATTTTTTTTCAAGAATTTGGCGTCCTTAAAAAGAAGGAGAAGATCAATAAGGAAAAAAAGAAGAAAAAGAAGAGCAGAATGTTTGAAAGAAATTAAAAATGAGAAGAAATCGATATTAAGCATATATCAGCATTTGACGTCTATAAAAACAAGAAGACGAAGAAAAAGGAGTGAAGGAATGTTGAGCTCAACTGCCTGTAAGAAATCAATAATTTTTTAAAACTGATGGTACAACACTCACAATAGTGGCGCTTAAAAATTATCTGGCGAATTAAAAGGATCAAAAAATAATCCAGATTTAATTGTTCTTTTATATCAGTTAAAAAAAGTTGTTATGAACTTTGGACATCTCTCTTACTTTACATAAATAACTTGTAGCAATCAATAGAAAAATTTGCCAGGCACGTATACATAAAATCTGCTTGCATTTAGCAACTATAAAGTCACTAAAATATATTATGCGCTAGTTAAACAGAGAAATATGAAAAATATTATAAAGTATATGATCTTCTAAAATCACTGCCAACAATGATATTATTTCATTGGTTTACGACTATGATAAACAAAATGCCATTCTCTCATCATAAACTGTAAACTAAATACTTTGTGCAACTAAGGATAAAATATGACCCCTATTAACATAATATCCAGTAAGTAGTGAGTTGTTTAGCCCACGTTAACGTTGACACAAAAATCAATTTTTATTGTAAATTCAACACCGAAAAGGTAAATTACTTCGGGACTGCATAAGGGGCGTGCTTCCGACAGCAATATTGCCTGCACATCAGATATTACATCTATAAAACCCGTTAAGACACTCACTTGTGTTATTTTCCCCGGAAAACATCCGGGCTTTTATCAAACTATTATGCACTTGTCCGTCCTCTGGAAACTGAAGATTACTTTCAAATCGGGTTTTAGTTTGATACGATGAGTCTGCGCTGAGTTGCGAGATTTGCTTTATTGGATTCAGATCAATTCAGTCAGATTGGAATTTTATTTTAATGAATGGAAGTTAGCGGTTATAGCCTTGTTTTTGAGGAATATAATGGGGTGTTTTCAGGTTTTAATCGAAAACCTTAAGGTTATGTGAGAAAATTAAAGATACGTGAGCTGTAGATTTTTTTATTAGCTATAATTTTCTTAAGAAGCATTTTTTTTAGGCAATTATTCTCTGCAAAAAAGCAGTTTTTTAATTATTCTACCCTTAGCCCCCCACCCACCCCACACAACTTACCAGTAAAGAATTGTATTCAAAAATCATCGTTTTCTAAAATAATACGCATGAAAAAAAGCTGGTTTCGTCATTTATATCTAATCTAATAAAACAATTTGTTTATTTAAATTTTATATAATTATATATTTGTTTATTAATAAATATTTAATACAAAAACAGTGCTACTAGATTGGATATTATGGACGAAAAACGATGATTTTTCAAAAGAATCTCTTACTGGATAAAAATTTGGGGTGGGTGGGGGGGGTAAGGGTTATGTTGATGAAAAAAAAAGGTTTTGCAAAAAATATATATTCAATATTTAATTTAATAGCACTGTTTAAATTTAATAAAATTTTATATATAAATATTTAGTATAAAAACAGCGTTTTTAGATTGGATAATATAGACGAAAAACAGTGATATTTTAGAAGAAAGCATTTTTTCTTAGGCAAATATTTTCTGCAAAAAAAACGTTTTTTTATTAACCCTACCCTTACACCCCCCACCCACCCCACACATCTTACCAGTAAGGAATTGCTTTCAAAAATCATTGTTTTCCAAAATAATTCGCAGGAATACCAGTTGGTTTCGTCGTTTATATCTAATCTAATAACACAGTTTGTTTATTTAAATTTTATATAATTATATATTTGTATAATAATAAATATTTAATACAAAAACAGTGCTACTAGATTGGATATTATGGACAAAAAACGATGATTTTTCAAAAGAATCTCTTACTGGGCAAATGTTTGGGGTGGGTGGGGGGGTAAGGGTTATGTTGATGAAAAAAAAAGTTTTTGCAAAAAATATATATTCAATATTTAATTTAATAGCACTGTTTATTTAAATTTAATAAAATTTTATATATAAATATTTATTATAAAAACAGCGTTATTAGATTGGATAATATGGACGAAAAACAGTGATTTTTCAGAAAAATTTTATCAAATATTTATGACGTAGTAATGGAGTTTAAAAACTAGATATGTAAATCCCGTATCAACTTTTTTAAATGCCGAAACTTTCTCCCTTGTGTAAACAGAATTGTATATGATATACGTATATTCTATAGCTTAACAAATATAAATTGACAATATACAGATGATAAATATATCAATATTTTTAATTTAAGAACTGTATTTTGAAACTAGATAATAAAAAGTTAGCCTAGAACCAAGAAAAACGTAAATTTGTTTAAAATTAATTGACTTATCTTAAAAAAGTAAATTTCCACTTATGGACAAAAAACGGTGATTTTTCAAAAGAATCGTTTACTGCCCAAAAGTTTGGGGTGGGTGGAGGGTAATAAGGGTTGTGTTGTTAAAAACAATATTTTTGCAAAAAATATATATTTAATTTAATAGAACCGTTTACTTAAATTTGATATAATTTTATATATAATATTAATAATATCTTTATAATAATTTACAGAGTAAATTACAAATGGTGAAATTGCAGCATGCTTCCTATCTTAACCATATAACTAACAAAATAACTATAAATACTATATACGTTTAAATAGTCCCATAAAAAAAAGTCTAGAGGTGTCAAATCTGGCGAACGAGCTGGCCATTCCACCCTTGACGGCTATTAGAAGCAAAAGGTGTACGAAACTGAACCTGCTTCAGTATTGGATTTACGACAAACAATAACGAATATTTGTAGAAATTATTTAAGTAAAGAAGTTCAAGGCAACCATTTCCAGCATCTTCTCAGTTGAACTTAATGTATTTATTCGATATATCAAGTTAAATATTAATGTATTCAAGTAATTATTAAATATACCACCATTTTGTAGTAGGTCAAGATATTGAATTCTAGGGTTATAAAGTACTCGTCAGGACCACCATTTTCATTTAATTTTTTTTTCAAGATGGCGCCCAGCAACCATCTTGATCTATATTTTGAATTGATCCGTTCAAAAAATAAATAGGGGGGGGGGGGGCGTTAAAGAAAAGCACTGTATATACACATATAATAACCAAAAAATTATATAGTTTATTACAAGATTTTCTAAGTAATATATCTATAATTGTAAATTCTATGAGTTAATCAGAAACGGAATATAGTAAAAAAGGAGAGAAAAAAATTATAATTTGTTGCAAATACTAAGTACAGGTTTAAATTGATTTTATAAAGAATTTCTTAATTCTAAGTTTAAACAGGGCAGGCAGCTAAGATCGGAAGGTATCGCATTATATTGTGCATATATACAGTAACTGAAAGTTCTTTTAATAAACATGTTTTGTGCTGAAATAAGTGTTTAGTCAAATATGTAAAGACATTTTCAAAATTTAATTTCTACTGGTTTTTCAGATATGGGCGGTTTTTGAAATTTTGAAAAAAAATAGGTAGTATGAAAACAGCGTTACTAGATGAGATAATATGGACGAAAAACAGTAATTTTTAAGAAGAAAGCATTTTTTCTTGGGCAACTATTTCCAAAAAAAACGTTTTTTAAATATTCTACCCTTAGCCCCCCACCCACCCCACACAACTTACCAGTAAGAAATTGTTTTCGAAAATCATTGTTTTTCAAAATAATTCGCATGAATAACAGCTTGTTTCATCGTTAATATCTAATGTAATAAAACAGTTTGTTTATTTAAATTTTATATAATTATATATTTGTATATTAATAAATATTTAATACAAAAACAGTGCTACATCATTGGATAATGGGGACGGAAAACGGTGATTTTTCAAAAAAATTTCATCATTATGTTTGAAGTGTAGTAATCGAGTATATACCTTGACGTTATACGGTTGATAACCGTACTGTAATTGTATTGTTATTGTATAACTGTACTAATAATAGGATTTTTTCATATTCTACTCGAAACCCTTAAGGTTATGTGAGAAAAGTATAGAAGCAAAAACTGTAGATTTTTTTAAAACTTATAAGTTTCTTAAAAACCAATTTTTCTTTGGCAACTATTTTCTGCAAAAAAACCCTTTTTTAATTATTCTACCCTTAGCCCCCCACCCACCCCACACAACTTACCAGTAAAGAATTGTATTCAAAAATCATCGTTTTCCAAAATAATACGCATGAATAAAAGCTGGTTTTGTCGTTTATATCCAATCTAATAACACAGTTTGTTTATTTAAATTTTGTATAATTATATATTTGTATATTAATAAATATTGAATAAAAAAACAGTGCTACTAGATTGGATATTATGGATGAAAAGCGATGATTTTTCAAAGGAATTTCCTACTAAATAAATGGTTGGGGTGGGTGGGGGGGTAAGGGTTGTGTTGATAAAAAAGCAATGTTTTGCAGAAAATATATATTCAATATTTAATTTATTAGCACTGTTTATTTAAATTTAATATAATTTTATATATAAATATTTAGTGTAAAAACAGCGTTATTAGAGTGGATAATATGAACGAAAAACAGTGATTTTTCAGAAACATTGCATGAAATATCTGAAATGTAGTGATCGAGTATATACCTTGACCTTATACGGTTGATAACTGTACTAATAGGATTTTTTCACGTTCTACTCGAAAACCTTAAGGTTATGTGAGAAAAGTATAGATACAAAAATTGTAGATTTTTTTATATCCTATAATTTTCTTAATAACCAAATTTTTCTCAGGCAACTATTTTCTGCAAAAAAACCCTTTTTTAATTATTCTACCCTTAGCCCCCCACCCACCCCACACAACTTACCAGTAAAGAATTGTATTCAAAAATCATCGTTTTCCAAAATAATACGCATGAATAAAAGCTGGTTTTGTCGTTAATATCTAATCTAATAACACAGTTTGTTTATTTAAATTTTATATAATTATATATTTGTATAATAATGAATATTTAATATAAAAAACAGTGCTACTAGATTGGATATTATGGACGAAAAACGATGATTTTTCAAAAGAATCTCTGACTGAACAAATGTTTGGGGTGGGTGGGGGGGTAGGGGTTCTGTTGATAAAAAACAATGTTTTGCAGAAAATATAAATATATTCAATATTTAATTTATTAGCACTATTTATTTAAATTTGATAAAATTTTACATATAAATATTTAGTATAAAAACAGCGTTATTAGATTGGATAATATGGTCAAAAAACCGTGATTTTTCAGACGAATTTCATCAAATATTTGGATCTTCTTTGACAAACTACGTTGGATTCCTTGTATCTAGATGAAAAACTCCTTTTCCAGGTGAATTTAAATAAAAAATACAATTGTATTGCCTTAAGGATGCTTAATACCCATACAAACGTAAAAAATCTAATCTCACATCCAATTACCCTTTAATCAGAAAATGGACAGCGAAACACGGAACCGAGTGAGCTCTTTGTCTAGCACGGAAATCTATTTAAACAATAACACCTCGTGAACGCTTTGTCCGTCGGCAGTCATATGGCGAGATTTGCCCAACGCATTGTCTTAAGTTTTGGGTCACCGGGAACATTAACTCCACCTTAATAGAACTTCTCTTGGCTTTACCCAACTATACGAAGTGACGAAGTAGAAATCCCCCTTTGTCGAATTCGCCAAGTTATGCCGACCGTTAACTGAAGGGTTTAAGTGAAGAACTACACGGATTCCTTTAAAGAAGGTTAGAGGGGTGTTCCTGGATTATTTTAAAGGACGTTATTTTAGGGTAAAAGCAAATTTTTTCTTATTAGATGGCATTGTTTGAAAATTCGCTTTCTACATCAGTGTGAATAATAACTAATTAACTTGGGGCAACTCAGGTTAGAGTGAATGAGTCAATTAAATGTAGCCGATTCTCAGTAGTCATCAGTAAGTTCTGTTGCATGTTAATGCATAAATATTTCGGTATATAACTTTTGTTCTTTTTCCTGTTTTCCGACTTAAATACTTCCCAATACTTTAAATATTTCCCAATATAAATAATATTTGTAAATCCAAATTCAATTTTTCGTTTGTTATCCGATTGCGCCGATTAAGCGGAATCCAATATAAATTTCAAACAATATTAGCATACTTAATTGAATGGAAGCTAACTGATTTAATATTCAAGCTTTACCGGCGAGCACAAAATGCTTGTGCACATGTTAAAAAGCCAATTGTATAGGAATTTACAACAATTGTTAACAATAATTTATTTGAATTATAATGCAAAAAAACCCGAATACTTCCCCACAAAAGCAAACAGAAAGTTCATCGGTAATCTCTCGCAATAACAGCGAACGGATGCTACGAAATAAACACGTATTCATTTCAGTCTGGAATGCCGTAGTCACGATTTCGGAAATGTACCTAGCGACATTAACGTTAGTTCTTAATGGCGATGGGAATATCAATGGAACGAGGTCGTTATCCAGAGTTTGCTGCCTGTTACTACATGCCTGTTGTTAGGATCGTGATGAGTTATTATCTTTGTTTTGTTATTAAAATTTTGGGTTTTCTTAATTTACTGGATATACCTTACTTGAGAAAGCACGAAATAAAAATTCTGAAGCTTTTAATTTATTTCTAAAGTATCATTACTTTTAAAAATACGTTAAAAGCCTTGTTACTTGTTTTCATTATATACTAAAATTCTATTATAATTAGAAGCACTTAAATATATTTTTAATTGATTAATAAACAGTATTATTTAGATTGATGAGGGTCGCGAATTTTAAAACAAACCTAACCATAAAAACCCGTTCGTGGATACCGTAAAAATTGCATAATGTTGGTATAATGTCCACTTCTAAAGAACTAAAATTACTTAAACTATTACCTTAAATTAATAATATGGACGGAAGAAGGTTATAGGTTAATTTGCTTAAAATTCTTCAAGTTATGTTTTTTTTTGCAAGAGAAGCCTTAAAAGTTATTTTTGTTCCATTTTAAATATTTATATCAAGAGCAATTTACAAAAACGAACTTCTTGTAATTATAAAGAGATGTATCAAGGTCAGTCAATGGAAGAAGAAGATTTTAAGTAAATTGGCCCTCTCTTTGTAGAGTGATTTTTTTTCCCGAAAATGGTCCAAAAATTATTATAGTCCAATTTTCAAAATTCCTAAGAAATTTAAATCAAGAGAAATTTACTTGAAACTTCTTAGAATTATAAAAAGGTCTATTGACAATCGATGAGAGAAAACTGTAGGTAAATTAGTTTTCTGTTTTTAGAGTTATGATTTTTTTTTCAAAAAAGCCCAGAAAATATTTAAGTCCAAATTAAAAAAAATCATAAGAAATTCATATCAGGAGCAATTTACTTATAACTTCTTGGAATTAAAAGCAGAGCTATAGGCAGTTAATGGAAGAAAACTATAAGTAAATTGGTCTTTTGTTTCTAGAGTTATTAATTTTTTTTCCAAGAATGGTTCAAAAATTATTATAGTCCAAATTTAAAAATTCCTAAAAAATTTAAATCAAGAGCAATTTACTTAAAATTTCTTAAAATTTTAAAAAGATTTATTGGCAATCGTTAATAGAAAACTATAAGTAAAATTAGTCGTCTGTTTTTGGAATTATAATTTTTTTCTTCAATAAAAGTCCAAAAATTATTTTAGTCCACCTTTAAAAAATCATAAAAAATTCATATCAGAAGCAATTTACTTGATACCTTCTTGGACTTATAAGGAGAACTATTGTTAATTGACGAGAGAAAACTATAAGTAAATTGGTTTTTTGTTTTTTGAGTTATTAATTTTTTTTCAAAAAAGGTTCAAAAATTATTTTAGTCCAACTTTAAAAAATCATAAAAAATTCATATCAGGAGCAATTTACTTATAACTTGTTGGAATTATAAGGAGAGCTATTGGCAATTAATGGAAGAAAATAGAAGTAAATTGGTCCTTTATTTTTCGAGTTATTAATTTTTTTTCAAAAAAGGTTCAAAAATTGTTATAGTACAAATTTAAAAATTCTTAAGAAATTTAAATCAAGAGCAATTTACTTGAAATTTCTCGAAATTATAAAGAAATTCATTGGCAAGCGATAAAAAAAACCATAGGTAAATTAGTCGTCTATTTTTGGAATTATAATTTTTTTCTTCAATAAAAGTCCAAAAATTATTTTAGTCCACATTTAAAAAATCATAAAAAATTCATATCAGAAGCAATTTACTTATAGCTTCTTGGAATTATAAGGAGAACTATTGACAATTTATTGGAGAAAATTATAAGTAAATTGGTCTTTTGTTTTTCGAGTTATTAATTTTTTTTCCAAAAATGGTTCAAAAATTATTATAGTCCAAATTCTAAAAAATTCAAATCAAGAGCAATTTACTTGAAATTTTTTAGAGTTATAAATAAATTATTTTAGTCCAACATAAAAAAAATCATTAAACATTCATATCAGGAGCAATTTACCTATAACTTCTTGGAATTATAAGAAGAACTGCAGAAAATTATAAGTAAATTGGTCTTTTATTTTTTGAGTTACTAATTTATTTTCAAAAAAGGTTCAAAAATTGTTATAGTACAAATTTAAAAATTCCTTAGAAATTAAAATCAAGAGCAATTTACTTAAGACTTCTTGGAATTATGAAATTTTTAGTGGCAATCAATAAGCGAAAACCATAAGTAAATTAGTCGTCTGTTTTTGGAATTATAATTTTTTTCATCAAAAAAAGTCCAAAAATTATTTTCGTCAGACTTTAAAAAATCATAAAAAATTCATATCAGGAGCAATTTACTTATAACTTCTTGGAATTATAAGGAGAACTATTGGCAATTCATTGGAGAAAATCATAAGTAAATTGGTTTTTTATTTTTTGAGTTATTAATTTTTTTTCCAAAAATGGTTCAAAAATTATTATAGTTTAAATTTAAAAATTCTTAAGAAATTCAAATCAGGAGCAATTTACTTGAAATTTCCTGGAATTATAAAAACATTTATTGGCAATCGATAAAAAAAACCATAAGTAAATTAGTCGTTTGTTTTTGGAATTATATTTTTTTTTCAAAACAAGTCCAAAAATTATTTTAGTCCAACTTTAAAAAATCATAAAAAATTCATATCAAGAGCATTTTACTTATAGCTTCTTGGAATGAAAAGGAGAGCTATAGGTAATTAACGGGAGAAAACTATAAGTAAATTGGTCTTTTATTTCTAAAATTATTAATTTTTTTCCAAAAATGGTTCAAAAATTGTTATAGTTCAAATTTCAAAATTCCTAAGAAATTCAAATCAAGAGCAATTTACTTGACAATTCTTGAAATTTTAAAAAGATTTATTGGCAATCTATAAGAGAAAACTACAAATAAATTAGTTGTCCGTTTTTGGAATTACGATTTTTTTTTTAAAGTCCAAATATTATTTTAGTCTTATTTTAAAAAATGATAAAAAATTCATATCAGGAGCAATTTACTTATAACGTCTTGGAATTAAAAGCAGAGCTATAGGCAGTTGATGGAAGAAAACTATAAGTAAATTGGTCTTTTGTTTCTAGAGTTATTAATTTTTTTTCCAAAAATGGTTAAAAATTATTACAGTCTAAATTTAAAAATTCTTAAGAAATTTAAATCAGGAGCAATTTACTTGAAATTTCTCGAAATTATAAAAAAATTCATTGGCAATCGATAAAAAGAAACCATAAGTAAATTAGTCGTCTGTTTTTGGAATTATAATTTTTTTCTTTAAAAAAAGTCCAAAAATTATTTTAGTCCAACTTTCAAAAAAATCATAAAAAATTCATATCAGGAGCAATTTACTTATAACTTCTTGGCATTATAAAGAGAACTATTGACAATTTATTGGAGAAAATTATAAGTAAATTGGTCTTTTATTTTTCGAGTTATTAATTTTTTTTCCCAAAAAAGGTTCAAAAATTACTATAGTCCAAATTTAAAAAATCCTAAGAAATTCAAAGTAAGAGCAATTTACTTGAGACTTCTTGGAATTATAAAATTTTTATTGGCAATCAATAAGCGAAAACCATAAGTAAATTAGTCGTTTGTTTTTGGAATTATAATTTTTTTCTTCAAAAAAAGTCCAAAAATTATTTTAGTCCAACATAAAAAAAATCATAAAAAATTCATATCAGGAGCAATTTACTTGATACCTTTTTGGACTTATAAGGAGAACTATTATCAATTGGCGAGAGAAAACTATAAGTAAATTGGTCTTTTGTTTTTCGAGTTATTAATTTTTTTTCAAAAAAGGTTCAAAAATTATTTTAGTCCAATTTTAAAAAATCATAAAAAATTCATATCAGGAGCAATTTACTTATAACTTCTTGGAATTATAAGGAGAGCTATTGGCAATTAATGGAAGAAAACTAGAAGTAAATTGGTCCTTTATTTTTCGAGTTATTAATTTTTTTTCAAAAAAGGTTCAAAAATTGTTATAGTACAAATTTAAAAATTCTTAAGAAATTTAAATCAAGAGCAATTTACTTGAAATTTCTCAAAATTATAAAAAAATTCATTGGCAAGCGACAAAAAAACCATAGGTAAATTAGTCGTCTATTTTTGGAATTTTAATTTTTTTCTTCAATAAAAGTCCAAAAATTATTTTAGTCCAACTTTAAAAAACCATAAAAAATTCATATCAAGAGCAATTTACTTATAGCTTCTTGGAATTATAAAGAGAACTATTGACAATTGACAGGAGAAAACTATAAGTAAATTGGTCTTTTATTTTTTGAGTTATTAATTTTTTTTCGAAAAATGGTCCAAAAATTATTTTAGTCCAATTTTAAAAAATCATAACAAATTCATATCAGGAGCAATTTACTTATAGCTTCTTGGAATTATAAGGAGAGGTATTGATAATTCATCGGAGAAAACTATAAGTAAATTGGTCTTTTATTTTTTGAGTTATTAAGTTTTTTTCCAAAAATGGTTTAAAAATTATTATAGTCCAAATTCTAAGAAATTTAAATCAAGAGCAATTTACTTGAGACTTATAACATTTTATAAAATTTTTATGGAATTATAAAAAAATTTTATTGGCAACCGATAAACGAAAACCATAAGTAAATTATTTGTCTGTTTTTGGAATTATAATTTTTTTCTTAAAAAAAAATCCAAAAGTTATTTTAGTCCAACATAAAAAAAATCATAAAAAATTCATATCAGGAGCAATTTACTTATAACTTCTTGGAATTATAATGAGAACTATTGACAATTTATTGGAGACAATTATAAGTAAATTGGTCTTTTATTTTTAGAGTTATGATTTTTTATTCAAAAAATGGTTCAAAAATTATTATAGTCCAAATTTAAAAAATCCTAAAAAATTTAAATCAAGAGCAATTTACCTGAAACTTTTTGGAATTATAAATTTTTATTGGCAATTGATGAGCGAAAACCATAAGTAAATTAGTTTTTTGTTCTTAGAATTATAATAATTTTTTTTTTAAGAAAAAGTCCAAAAATGATTTTAGACCAACTTTTAAAAAAATCATAAAAAATTCATATCAGGAGCAATTTACTTATAACTTCTTGGAATTATAATGAGAACTATTGACAATTTATTGGAGACAATTATAAGTAAATTGGTCTTTTATTTTTAGAGTTATGATTTTTTATTCAAAAAATGGTTCAAAAATTATTATAGTCCAAATTTAAAAAATCCTAAGAAATTTAAATCAAGAGCAATTTACCTGAAACTTCTTGGAATTATAAATTTTTATTGGCAATTGATGAGCGAAAACCATAAGTAAATTAGTTTTTTGTTCTTAGAATTATAATAATTTTTTTTTTAAGAAAAAGTACAAAAATGATTTTAGACCAACTTTTAAAAAAATCATAAAAAATTCATATCAGGAGCAATTTACTAATAACTTCTTAGCATTATAAGGAGAACTATTGGTTCAAAAATATTATAGTCCAAATTCTAAGAAATTCAAATCAAGAGCAATTAACTTGAGACTTCTCGGTATTATAAAATTTTTATTGGCAATCGATAAGCAAAAACCATAAGTAAATTAGTTTTCTGTTTTTAGAATTATAATTTTTTTCTTCAAAAAAAGTCCAAAAATTATGTTAGTCCAACTTTAAAAAATCATAAAAAATTCATATCAGGAGCAATTTACTTATAACTTCTTGAAATTATAAGGAGAACTCTTGAGAATCCACTGGAGAAAATTATAAGTAAATTGGTGTTTTATTTTTCGAGTTATTAATTTTTTTTCCAAGAATGGTCCAAAAATTATTATAATTTAAATTTAAAATTTTTTAAGAAATGCAAATCAAAAGCAATTTACTTGAAACTTTTCGTATCAGGAGCAATTAACTGATATCTTCTTGGAACTATAAGGAGAGCTATAGGCAATTTATTGGAGAATATTATAAGTAAATTGGTCTTTTATTTCTAGAGTTATTAATTTTTTTTCCAAAAATGATTCAAAAATTATTATAGTCCAAATTCTAAGAAATTCAAATCAAGAGCAATTTACTTGAGACTTTTTGGAATTATAAAATTTTTATTGGCAATATATAGTTAATATATTGCTAGATACATAGTTAATAAAAATATGCAGCTGTATTAGAAATGTATACCCTGAGGGAAATGTCTTTCGCTCTTTTATCTTCTTTTCTTTTCTTCTTCTTCTTCTTCTTGTCTTGTAAGGATATCAAGTGCTTGGAAGAAATTATTGATTTCTTACAGGCACTTGAGTCAAACTTTTTTTCTTCTTCTTCTTTTTTTCCTTTTTTTAAGGCCAACAGTCTGGGATAGAATCTTCTTTTTCTTTTTTTTTTGATTTGTTGATCAGCAATCTTATCTCGTGTCAAAGACTACGGGTCATCATACCTACGAATATTGCAAACGTTTCTTTTCTTCTTCTTCTTCAAGGATGTCAAATACTTGGAATAAATTATGCCTTAAGTTATCCAAACATGCATCCTTATACGTTTTTATGCAAATTGATGTAGAAAGTGAATTTTCAAACAAAAGTCGTCCCTTGAAAGTGACCTTTTCAAAATCGAATTTTGCTAAAATGGTTAAAGTTTTATATCAAGAGATTGAATATTTAAATAATAAACGTAGCATTTTGGAGTTAGAAGTATACACACTTCTTAAAAAGCTCACTTTTAGACAAACTGTCTCTCAATTTTTGGTGTTTTTCCTCCTCTCAGCTGCGATTGATAGTTTTGCACATTATATGCATACGTACTTTTAAATTATTAAATACACCATATGCTCTATAATAAATAAGCCTAAATTATTAAAACTTTTTAATTTTTTCATTTGCATACCGAAAAAATATCGACCATATAGCAATGCCCTGCTACCCAAAAGTTTTTTCATTAAATTGCAGTCCAGGCTTAATAATTCGCATTTTAGTCAAGCAAATAAATAACCGAAACAATTTCAGGGGGGTTTTATGAAAAGTTTTTCCTATTTAATTATTCGTTTTTAATTCAGGTCCGAATGGGATTTATCGTTTTTTCTTCTACAAGATAATTTAATTGTTGCAGTTTTACTCGGTTTTAAAGTTGTGTACCAATGGTGGGTCACGGCAACTATATAGTCTTACCAGAAACCGCAACCAAGTGGCCTGGCGAACTAGAAATTCTATTTATAGTGTTGTTTTATTTTAAAAAAAATTACATTCTATGTTCCTCAATCAAAAATCAACTAATTAAAAGACTTTAGGTAATTAACGAATTTTTCCAGGCAGTTGAGGTCAATTTTCCAGACATCTCAGACTTCTACAGACAAGCTGATTATTGTATTCAAATTAACCAAATGTCCCAATATCCGCGTTAATTTCTAGAGTAAATAAGATATAAGAACTAATAAAATTGCCCAGATTAAAAGTGAGTTTACACTTTGCTTCTATAAAAAAAAAAACTGTTGACAAAATCCATTAAATCATCATCGACCTTAAGGGCGAAGGTTGTCCCTACGTCGCCGTTACTCAAATATTATTCTGTTTGCCCTGACTTGATAGAGTACAAACAAATCTTACTTACGAAGATTAGATGGGATTTAGTGGAAAAATTGATGGAATTATCGGTCTTATATGTGGAAAAAGTGTAGTGATAAAAGTGTATTTATGAATGAAGTTCAGGAAAATTGTTAAGGGTCTTTTCTTGATGCTTGATTTAATGGGATTTATAATAGGGACATGGTTCAGGTATTTTTTTATGTAAGAAACTTTATGTAGCACGTTTTATATTAGAATAAACGAAACGTTTTTGAACGAAATTAAATTTAACATGTTTTCGGTGTCTTAAAAGTTTCTTCCACTGTGTCAATGAAACTAGCTGAGTTAGAGTTTTCAAACTGGGACAGTGACGTGCGCTTAAGTTTCTTCTATAAGACACGCCAAAAATTTTCAAAAAAATTTTGATTAATTTTGGAGATATGGAGAGTTATATCCAAGGGGTCTGGTTAAAATAATTACCAAAACATTGTTCTCTTCGTCTCTTTCTTTTCCATGGAAATTATAAAGGTTATTAAAGGAACTCCTCAACTTATTTTGAGGCTTAAATCAGGCAGTTTGTGAATGTTTCGGATTTTAGTAAAGACTTTAACAGTATCAAGTTTTTTTTTAATAATTTCAAATTTTTTTCAGTAGCATTTTTTTCCAAGGCAAATATCTTCTTTTGTTGGAAAAAACGCTAAAATAGGTGTCCAAAGATTTTATTAGAGGAAGTGCTGTTTCAATTTTCAACTCTCTAACTTTATTACTTTCAGAGATATGAGCATTTTGTGCCTAAAATCTTTAATTTTTTTGGAAATAAATTTTTTTATAACTTCCAAGGCAAATATCTTCATTGCAAAATTTTGTTGAAAAAAACGCTAAAATAGGTGTCCAATGATTTTATTAGAGGAAGTACTGTTCCAATTTTCAACTCTCTAACTTTATTACTTTCAGAGATATGAGCATTTTGTGCCTAAAATCTTCAATTTTTTTGGAAATAAATTTTTTCCAACTTCCAAGGCAAATATCTTCATTGCAAAATTTTTGTTGGAAAAAACGCTGAAATAGGTGTCCAATGATTTTATTAGAGGAAGTGCTGTTCCAATTTTCAACTCTCTAACTTTATTACTTTCAGAGATATGAGCATTTTGTGCCTAAAATCTTCAATTTTTTTGGAAATAAATGTTTTCCAACTTTCAAGGCAAATATCTTCATTGCAAAATTTTGTTGGAAAAAACGCTGAAATAGGTGTCCAATGATTTTATTAGAGGAAGTACTGTTCCAAATTTCAACTCTCTAACTTTATTACTTTTAGAGATATGAGCATTTTGTGCCTAAAATCTTCAATTTTTTTGGAAATAAATTTTTTCCAACTTCCAAGGCAAATATATTCATTGCAAAATTTTGTTGGAAAAAACGCTGAAATAGGTGTACAATGATTTTATTAGAGGAAGTGCTGTTCCAATTTTCAACTCTCTAACTTTATTACTTTCAGAGATATGAGCATTTTGTGCCTAAAATCTTCAATTTTTTTGGAAATAAATTTTTTTCAACTTCCAAGGCAAATATCTTCATTGCAAAATTTTGTTGGAAAAAACGCTGAAATAGGTGTCCAATGATTTTATTAGAGGAAGTGCTGTTCTAATTTTCAACTCTAACTTTATTACTTTCAGAGATATGAGCATTTTGTTCCTAAAACCTTCAATTTTTTTGGAAATAAATTTTTTTCTAACTTCCAAGGCAAATATCTTCATTGCAAAATTTTGTTGAAAAAAACGCTGAAATAGGTGTCCAATGATTTTATTAGAGGAAGTGCTGTTCCAATTTTCAACTCTCTAACTTTATTACTTTCAGAGATATGAGCATTTTGTTCCTAAAACCTTCAATTTTTTTGGAAAGAAATTTTTTCAACTTCCAAGGCAAATATCCTCATTGCAAAATTTTGTTGGAAAAAGCGTTGAAATAAGTGTTCAATGAGTTTATTAGAGGAAGTGCTGTTCCAATTTATAACTATCTAGCTTTATATTACTTTTTAGAGATATGAGCATTTTGTGCCTAAAATCTTCAATTTTTTTGAAAATAAATTTTTTCCAACTTCCAAAGCAAATATCTTCATTGCAAAATTTTGTTGGAAAAAACGCTGAAATAGGTGTCCAATGATTTTATTAGAGGAAGTGCTGTTCCAATTTTCAACTCTCTAACTTTATTACTTTCAGAGATATGAGCATTTTGTGCCTAAAATCTTCAATTTTTTTGGAAATAAATTTTTCCAACTTCCAAGGCAAATATCTTCATTGCAAAATTTTGTTGGAAAAAACGCTGAAATAGGTGTCCAATGATTTTATTAGAGGAAGTACTGTTCCAATTTTCAACTCTCTAACTTTATTACTTTCAGAGATATGAGCATTTTGTGCCTAAAATCTTCAATTTTTTTGGAAATAAATTTTTTCCAACTTCCAAGGCAAATATCTTCATTGCAAAATTTTTGTTGGAAAAAACGCTGAAATAGGTGTCCAATGATTTTATTAGAGGAAGTGCTGTTCCAATTTTCAACTCTCTAACTTTATTACTTTTAGAGATATGAGCATTTTGTACCTAAAATCTTCAATTTTTTGGAAATAAATTTTTCCAACTTCCAAGGCAAATATCTTCATTGAAAAATTTTGTTGGAAAAAACGCTGAAATAGGTGTCCAATGATTTTATTAGAGGAAGTGCTGTTCCAATTTTCAACTCTCTAACTTTATTACTTTTAGAGATATGAGCATTTTGTGCCTAAAATCTTCAATTTTTTTGGAAATAAAAGTTTTCCAACTTCCAAGGCAAATATCTTCATTGCAAAATTTTGTTGGAAAAAACGCTGAAATAGGTGTCCAAAGATTTTATTAGAGAAAGTACTGTTCCAATTTTCAACTCTCTAACTTTATTACTTTCAGAGAAATGAGCATTTTGTGCCTAAAATCTTCATTTTTTTTGGAAATAAATTTTTTTCTAAATTCCAAGACAAATATCTTTATTGCAAAATTTTGTTGGAAAAAACGCTGAAATAGATGTCCAATGATTTTATTAGAGGAAGTGCTGTTCCAATTTTCAACTCTCTAACTTTATTACTTTTAGAGATATGAGCATTTTGTACCTAAAATCTTCAATTTTTTGGAAATAAATTTTTCCAACTTCCAAGGCAAATATCTTCATTGAAAAATTTTGTTGGAAAAAACGCTGAAATAGGTGTCTAATGATTTTATTAGAGGAAGTGCTATTCCAATTTTCAACTCTCTAACTTTATTACTTTTAGAGATATGAGCATTTTGTGCCTAAAATAATTTTTTTGGAAATAAATTTTTCCCAACTTCCAAGGCAAATATCTTCATTGCAAATTTTTTTTGGAAAAAACGCTGAAATAGGTGTCCAATTATTTTATTAGAGGAAGTTCTGTTCCAATTTTCAACTCTCTAACTTTATTACTTTCAGAGAAATGAGCATTTTGTGCCTAAAATCTTCAATTTTTTTGGAAATAAATTTTTTCCAATTTCCAAGGCAAATATCTTCATTGCAAAATTTTGTTGGAAAAAACGCTGAAATAGGTGTCCAATGATTTTATTAGAGGAAGTGCTGTTTCAAATTTCAACTCTCTAACTTTATTACTTTCAGAGATATGAGCATTTTGTGCCTAAAATCTTCAATTTTTTTGGAAAGAAATTTTTCCAACTTCCAAGGCAAATATCTTCATTGCAAAATTTTTTTGGAAAAAACGCTGAAATAGGTGTCCAATAATTTTATTAGAGGAAGTGCTGTTCCAATTTTCAACTCTCTAACTTTATTACTTTAAGAGATATGAGCATTTTGTGCCTAAAATCTTCAATTTTTTTGGAAATAAATTTTTTCCAAATTCCAAAGCAAATATCTTCATTGCAAAATTTTGTTGGAAAAAACGCTGAAATAGGTGTCCAATGATTTTATTAGAGGAAGTGCTGTTCCAATTTTCAACTCTCTAACTTTATTACTTTCAGAGATATGAGCATTTTGTGCCTAAAATCTTCAATTTTTTTGGAAATAAATTTTTCCAACTTCCAAGGCAAATATCTTCATTGCAAAATTTTGTTGGAAAAAACGCTGAAATAGGTGTCCAATGATTTTATTAGAGGAAGTGCTGTTCCAATTTTCAACTCTCTAACTTTATTACTTTTAGAGATATGAGCATTTTGTGCCTAAAATCTTCAATTTTTTTGGAAATAAATTTTTCCAACTTCCAAGGCAAATATCTTCATTGCAAAATTTTGTTGGAAAAAACGCTGAAATAGGTGTCCAATGATTTTATTAGAGGAAGTGCTGTTCTAATTTTCAACTCTAACTTTATTACTTTCAGAGATATGAGCATTTTGTTCCTAAAACCTTCAATTTTTTTGGAAATAAATTTTTTTCTAACTTCCAAGGCAAATATCTTCATTGCAAAATTTTGTTGAAAAAAACGCTGAAATAGGTGTCCAATGATTTTATTAGAGGAAGTGCTGTTCCAATTTTCAACTCTCTAACTTTATTACTTTCAGAGATATGAGCATTTTGTTCCTAAAACCTTCAATTTTTTTGGAAAGAAATTTTTTCAACTTCCAAGGCAAATATCCTCATTGCAAAATTTTGTTGGAAAAAGCGTTGAAATAAGTGTTCAATGAGTTTATTAGAGGAAGTGCTGTTCCAATTTATAACTATCTAGCTTTATATTACTTTTTAGAGATATGAGCATTTTGTGCCTAAAATCTTCAATTTTTTTGAAAATAAATTTTTTCCAACTTCCAAAGCAAATATCTTCATTGCAAAATTTTGTTGGAAAAAACGCTGAAATAGGTGTCCAATGATTTTATTAGAGGAAGTGCTGTTCCAATTTTCAACTCTCTAACTTTATTACTTTCAGAGATATGAGCATTTTGTGCCTAAAATCTTCAATTTTTTTGGAAATAAATTTTTCCAACTTCCAAGGCAAATATCTTCATTGCAAAATTTTGTTGGAAAAAACGCTGAAATAGGTGTCCAATGATTTTATTAGAGGAAGTACTGTTCCAATTTTCAACTCTCTAACTTTATTACTTTCAGAGATATGAGCATTTTGTGCCTAAAATCTTCAATTTTTTTGGAAATAAATTTTTTCCAACTTCCAAGGCAAATATCTTCATTGCAAAATTTTTGTTGGAAAAAACGCTGAAATAGGTGTCCAATGATTTTATTAGAGGAAGTGCTGTTCCAATTTTCAACTCTCTAACTTTATTACTTTTAGAGATATGAGCATTTTGTACCTAAAATCTTCAATTTTTTGGAAATAAATTTTTCCAACTTCCAAGGCAAATATCTTCATTGAAAAATTTTGTTGGAAAAAACGCTGAAATAGGTGTCCAATGATTTTATTAGAGGAAGTGCTGTTCCAATTTTCAACTCTCTAACTTTATTACTTTTAGAGATATGAGCATTTTGTGCCTAAAATCTTCAATTTTTTTGGAAATAAAAGTTTTCCAACTTCCAAGGCAAATATCTTCATTGCAAAATTTTGTTGGAAAAAACGCTGAAATAGGTGTCCAAAGATTTTATTAGAGAAAGTACTGTTCCAATTTTCAACTCTCTAACTTTATTACTTTCAGAGAAATGAGCATTTTGTGCCTAAAATCTTCATTTTTTTTGGAAATAAATTTTTTTCTAAATTCCAAGACAAATATCTTTATTGCAAAATTTTGTTGGAAAAAACGCTGAAATAGATGTCCAATGATTTTATTAGAGGAAGTGCTGTTCCAATTTTCAACTCTCTAACTTTATTACTTTTAGAGATATGAGCATTTTGTACCTAAAATCTTCAATTTTTTGGAAATAAATTTTTCCAACTTCCAAGGCAAATATCTTCATTGAAAAATTTTGTTGGAAAAAACGCTGAAATAGGTGTCTAATGATTTTATTAGAGGAAGTGCTATTCCAATTTTCAACTCTCTAACTTTATTACTTTTAGAGATATGAGCATTTTGTGCCTAAAATAATTTTTTTGGAAATAAATTTTTCCCAACTTCCAAGGCAAATATCTTCATTGCAAATTTTTTTTGGAAAAAACGCTGAAATAGGTGTCCAATTATTTTATTAGAGGAAGTTCTGTTCCAATTTTCAACTCTCTAACTTTATTACTTTCAGAGAAATGAGCATTTTGTGCCTAAAATCTTCAATTTTTTTGGAAATAAATTTTTTCCAATTTCCAAGGCAAATATCTTCATTGCAAAATTTTGTTGGAAAAAACGCTGAAATAGGTGTCCAATGATTTTATTAGAGGAAGTGCTGTTTCAAATTTCAACTCTCTAACTTTATTACTTTCAGAGATATGAGCATTTTGTGCCTAAAATCTTCAATTTTTTTGGAAAGAAATTTTTCCAACTTCCAAGGCAAATATCTTCATTGCAAAATTTTTTTGGAAAAAACGCTGAAATAGGTGTCCAATAATTTTATTAGAGGAAGTGCTGTTCCAATTTTCAACTCTCTAACTTTATTACTTTAAGAGATATGAGCATTTTGTGCCTAAAATCTTCAATTTTTTTGGAAATAAATTTTTTCCAAATTCCAAAGCAAATATCTTCATTGCAAAATTTTGTTGGAAAAAACGGTGAAATAGGTGTCCAATGATTTTACTAGAGGAAGTGCTGTTCCAATTTTCAACTCTCTAACTTTATTACTTTTAGAGATATGAGCATTTTGTGCCTAAAATCTTCAATTTTTTTGGAAATAAATTTTTCCAACTTTCAAGGCAAATATCTTCATTGCAAAATTTTGTTGGAAAAAACGCTGAAATAGGTATCCAATGGTTTTATTAGGGGAAGTGCTGTTTCAAATTTCCACTCTGTAACTTTATTACTTTCAGAGATATGAGCATTTTGTGCCTAAAATCTTAATTTTTTTTTGAAAAGAAATTTTTCCAACTTCCAAGGCAAATATCTTTACTGAAAAATTTTGTTGGAAAAAACGCTAAAATAGGTGTCCAATGATTTTATTAGAGGAAGTGCTGTTCCAATTTTCATTTCTCTAACTTTATTACTTTCAGAGAAATGAGCATTTTGTGCCTAAAATCTTCAATTTTTTTGGAAATAAATTTTTCCAACTTCCAAGGCAAATATCTTTATTGCAAAATTTTGTTGGAAAAAACGCTAAAATAGGTGTTCAATGATTTTATTAGAGGAAGTTCTGTTCCAATTTTCAACTCTCTAACTTTATTACTTTCAGAGAAATGAGCATTTTGTGCCTAAAATCTTCAATTTTTTTGGAAATAAATTTTTTCCAATTTCCAAGGCAAATATCTTCATTGCAAAATTTTGTTGGAAAAAACGCTGAAATAGGTGTCCAATGATTTTATTAGAGGAAGTGCTGTTTCAAATTTCAACTCTCTAACTTTATTACTTTCAGAGATATGAGCATTTTGTCCCTAAAATCTTCAATTTTTTTGGAAATAAATTTTTTCCAAATTCCAAGGCAAATATCTTCATTGCAAAATTTTGTTGGAAAAAACGCTGAAATAAGTGTCCAATGATTTTATTAGGGGAAGTGCTGTTCCAATTTTCAACTCTCTAACTTTATTACTTTCAGTTCTTTTCCATTTAAATTACATTAATTAGTCAAGAAACAGTCAAGACAGAAACAAAATATACAACACGGAATGTCAAGACACAGCTTTGACGTATCAAAATTTAAATTAATTTATAAATAATTGCTTTAATCCAAATTTAAAATTTCTCAATTTTTGGAATTATTTGAAGCTTTTTCTCATTTTTCCTGAAGCGATTTTAAAAAGCCTCCCAAACAGAGTGAAAATAATTGAATCTTTATTCTAGGAATGCATTATTATTATTTAATATTACCTAATCATAGATTAGGTAATATTTATAGTTTTAGTAATCAAAACTCATCACTTATTAATGGTAAAATCACGGCATACTTCCACTGAATGAGAAATTTACATTCATTAATCATTTGTATTGAATATATGAGTTATAATAAGAATGATAATATGATCTGATCTCAATGCGTTTGAATCATGAACTAAATTCACCTCAAATGCACTTTGAAAAACTGAATTTTTTTAATAAAATGTTACTGTATCTGGAACAATCTTGAAATATATTTGCTGAACATATAGTTATGTACATTTTAATTATTGACTGATAAAATCGTACCTGTACGGGTCAATAAAATAATTAAAATATATGGAAAAATTGCCTCAATTGCCTGGAGAAATTTATTTATTATTCAAAATTTTTCGAAAGCTTCTTTAAAAATTATTTTTCTAGATATTTTATGGACCTTTCCCAGTAGATGAGGTAATTTTTTCAAAACATGACCTAAGGACATTTTTTTGTTATTTTTTATCTTTTAATTTGTAAAACAACATAAATACAATTTAATTTTTTTAGTTTACAATACCCACTTGTAATTTAAACGAAGATGTGACACGTCTATGGGTCATGCCTGTTAAAAAAGGAAACCTCTGTCGAAAATTCCTGCATTTTATATATTATTAATTTTTTGGATACTCTAGTGGCTCTTTTAGCACTTTTTTAAGACATTACTAAAATCCATACACTAAAAATCCAAGATATTGACATTCTTTCAAAAGGAGTGCCTGGAAACAATAAATTAATTTATTGGCTTTTGAATATCTTGATTTCTAGTGTCTAAATTGTAATAATTATTGATTTTTTTAAATACTCTTATGTCTAGCAGCTAGGTAAACTAAAAGTCATTGAATATTTGATAAAATTACGAATTATTTTAATTCTCTCTTTTTTGCGCCAAAATTGTTATATTATCAGATCATAAAGTGAAAATAATTTGAAAATAAATCAACCTTTGCCAAAGCAAGTTTAATGTTTTTTTAGATATCCATTATTGAACGATAATAGGCATATAAATGGATGGATTTCAGTGGGTTTTACTGTTTTATTTATGTCTGTACATACATTTAGTATTAGGAGACATTATGAATGGTTACCATAAGTCTTATTTTGAAAATAAATAAATTTTGAATATCCGTTTGTTCAAACTTGCAGGTTCAATGAAAATTCATTTTTTGTACTTAAACATACTAGATAATAATTGGACTATTTAGTTATCTGGGATCACACTGTGTATATAAATAAATCTTCAAATTTGAAACACACATTATTCAATTTAATTTTCAAACAATTATGGGACAAACGTACCTTATTAAAGTTTCCACAATGGCAGTATAATATTACACGAAACAATGATATTTACCTAAAAATTGGTTTTATATAATATTAACAAAAAAATTCCAATAGCGTCAACGTGATATCTGGCCTTATCCCATCCCGTGTGATCCTTTATTGACATCGTCCTCGTCGCCCGTCGAATTCGAAAAGTAAAGAAGAAATACGAAAACCGAATGCAAAACGTTTTACTACGGCATCTCCAGGGCGCAAAAGAGATATCGTCACATTGATGGAAAGTTTAACTCCATGTTGCTGCATTTTGGGACGCGAGTAAATTGAAAAATGCATTCCTAAAAGCCGATAGTAAATATATTGTCGTCGGTGCAAATAAAGCGAGAGAAAGAGAGAGAGAGAGACGCCTTTATAATCGGCCATTTTATCTAAGCTTTTAGTAATAAATAGTGAAAATGTATGTATATGGCGTGCTAGAGCAAGATGTAGAAGTTAATATCGGGCATTTAAAAAATTTGAATTGAAAAAATTGAAACTCGATTATTACACCTCCAATATTTGATGAAAAATCACTGTTTTTTGTCCATAATATCCAATCTAATAGTACTATTTTTCATTCATCATTAAAAACATATGTAACATGTTTTTTTTGTAAATAAATTAATTATGATTTCTTTATAACAGAGATTTTTTTTTTATAAAAATTCTCTTTCTGATATGACCCTAATTATTAGGCAAAATAATTAGCCAAAAATTACTGATCCAAGGTCCAACTGACAACAGTCCAGATTTAAGTGACAATAACTTTCAAGGTGGTAATTTGGTGTAATTTTAGAATATTATAGCAATTTTGGATAAGTAATACATTGGGCTTGCTTCTATTAAAAAATAATTAACATAGATTTACTGGCAAGGAAGATACATGAGATACTCCCAAGAATTCCAGTCTACACCCTCAAGTCAGTGAAAAATATATTTTCTATTTTCTTCCAGTTATCCTTTGGGAAATAGAGGCTTTTCTTGTACAAAACTGTTTTGTTTTTTAATCCTCTATTTGCTACTTATTATTAATTTTAAGATTTGGACACTTTTTATTCACTAATTTAAGTGCTGAATGTTGTATTTAGTAAGACTTTTTATACTTAAAGATACCAAAGGAAGTTTAGTTGTATTTTATTAAAATAAACGACAAGACACGTGCACAATAATAAAATCCAATAAAAGTGTATCCACGTCTCTTGCTGATTACACAACCTTACTCTTATTTATAGATAGCGAGGGTAAAAGTGTCAATATCGTGTCATTTGTTACAGTTACACAACTCGACCGAGTATTCGGTGGTCCTGTCGTCCGTTCAGCTGTCGACGAGCGGACTTTATCGATGCGAGGTCTCGGGGGAGGCTCCTTATTTCGATACTGTCACCGATCACGCTTATATGACCGTCGTTGGTAAGTTATAACTGTACTTTTAGGGGGTTATAAATACGGTTCCTATTATTTAGAAAAAGTTGCTTTAAAATATTAGTAGAGTGCCTGCAATTAGAAGTGAATTTCTGGTTTTAGGTTAATCAATTTTTTTTATAGACTAGGGAATATCTCAGGTTCCTGTAGTCCAAATTTGAAATTTTTAAATTTGTGGGATTAATTGAAGATTTTTCTCGCTTTTCCTAAAGAAATTTAAAAAATCCTTCGAAAGAAAATATTTAAATTTTTATGCGAGGAGTTCCTGTAAGGAAAAAAACAATTTCTCTTTTATAGACTAAGGAACATCTCAAGTTTCTGTAGTACAAATTTGGAAATATTTAATATTTGGGATTATTTAAGGTTTTTTTGGCTTTTTTCAAAGAAATTTCAAAAATCCTCCCAAACAAAGTGAAAATATTTGAATTTTTAATAGAGAGATTCAATTTTTATTTTTTATAAAACAATTATTTGTACTTGATGATGTAACAAGAAATACAAAAAAAAATTGAAATATATAAATCACAATTCCCTATTTGGTCAATAAGTTACTTTAAACACCCTTTATAAATGTAAATGTATATGTGTGTTTTTATTTCGTCTGCTAGTTCATTCCATAACTTAATAGTTTTATGTTGCGGAATTAAGAAATTATTTATATGCTTTGTATCAATCAGTACTTCTATAGTTGTTACTGATATTTAGATACTAGCAAAAAGCACTCGTATATTTGACTAATATACTCAACTCCTAATAGAGTTAGAAAAGTGTAAACAAATATATGTGTCAGATAGAAACATAGAATTTTCATGATGACGATATAAAACTTATGAATGAATATACTGACGTATATAGAACTTTAAGAAGTAGAAAAAAAATGCGAAAAGAGCAGATTTATCCTTTCAACTGTGACCGATTAGGCAATTATGACATATTGTTAATTAGAAAATATCGATCTTTGATGGTCTGGATATTGCGATTTTTCCGAAAAAAGGCAGATTTTAACGATTTTAATAAAGTCAGAGTATTTCACTCTGTATGTGCTTGGAGTTCGGTACGTCATTAACACATGGCACTGATTGCGTTATTTTAGTTTTATAACCATCGCATATTATTGTCAATTATTTCCGTGGTACTGCAATACTCAAGTAATGAATGAATATATCCTAATTGATCTTGGGACATATTATTCATAATAATTGTAATAAGAATCAGTAGTTGACTATGACTCATATGACTTCGATCTTGATGTAATAATACCTTAGATATAATATCGTTTATGAATATTATAATGAAAAAACATTGTTTTGGTAAATTTTTGGTTTTGGTATATTTTTCAACCATATAAAATATGGTCAAGTTATGTTTTTTAAATTGTAGAATATACGTATATCATATACGATTCTGTTTATAAAAGGAAACGTTTAACGTTTAAACTCGCGTAGAATTACTCGCGTCAAATATTTGATAAAATTTGAAAATGAAATCACTGTTTTTTTGTCCTTATCCAGCCTCATAACGCTGTTTTTATACTAAATATTTATATATAAAATTATATCAAATTTGAATTACCAGTGTTATTAAATTAAATATTAAATAAAAATTTTCTGCAAAAACGTTGTTTTTCATCAAAACAACCCTTACCCCCCCCACCCACCCAAACATTTGCCCAGTTATAAATTCTTATGAAAAATTACCGTTTTTCATCCATATTATCAAATCTAATAGCACTGTTTTTGTTATTATTAACAAACTGTGTTATTAAATATTAACGACGAAAGCAGCTTTTATTCATGCGTATTAATTTGGAAAACAATAATTCTTGAAAACAATTTCTTACTGGTAAGCTGTGTGGGGTGGGTGGGGGGCTAAGGGTAGGCCTAATAAAAAACGCTTTTCTTGCAGAAAATAATACCCTGAAAAAAAATTATTTTTTAGAAAATTGTAGGTGATAAAAAAATCTATAGTTTTTGTATCTATACTCTTCTTACATAACCTTAAGGTTTTCGAGTAAAACGTGGAAAAACCCTATTTTATTTCATGAAAGCAAAGTGTGTCGCTATGCAAATTACATAAATTATTTTTTTTATGATAATTTATTCAGTTTTCAGAAAAAAATACTTTTTTTGGTTTTAGAGAACTTTTCATTATCTAGGTTCAAAAATACAATTTTTAAATTAAAACTATTGGTATATTTATCAATCATATACAGATCGTGTTTTCGTTCGTTACTTATAGGAAACCGCATAGAGGCGAAATTTTGCAACGTCGCGCGTATACGAGTGCTTGCGACACAGCACCGCCCCGACCGGCCCAGGACGGGATTAGTAAACACATAGATAAATTAATATTAAATATACTTTTAATTACTCTATGAGCAGAGACAACCAAAGACAACTGTGCGCTAATAAAATATCCGATTATTTTCCATCTTTGTCTCTCTTCGTGAAAGGTAAACGTAGATGGCGCAGATAGCGTTTGGCGCCATAATTCAAACCTCGGCTATTAAGCATTTAATGATTTATTTTAATTAAAATCAGCCGTTATGTCTCAGAAGTCAGAACATAATAATTATGTCCTGAGACAGAACGGCTGATTTTAATTAAAACAAATAAAAAGTTATTGATATGTTTTTAATTGCTCAGAACGATGGCAGACTTTAATTAAAACAATGCAATTTAATAACATTTAAATTGGGGAACTAAATAAACTAAATATAATTCTGAAACGTTTTGTATTGTATTTTCAGTATATGGTATAACTATAATATGTGCATGCATTTTCTTAATTATTTTTATAATTTATAATTTAAGACGGTAACAGTAAAATGCCTATACATAAATGCAATTAAAATATAAAAAGATTTTAATAATTACAGTACTATAATAATATTCCAAAAAATATATCCTTTAGCGTAACACTTAAAATAAAAAAAGTTTAATGTTTTGCTGAAGGTGCTAATATCTTTAGCGAAACAGGTATCCAGAATAAATGAAATTGATTTGGTAAAGTGGTAAAACTGTTTTTCTACTAATTAGTAAAGAATAGATAAGTCTGTTCTATTCTATAATAATGAATATACTGTTAAATTTGTATGTGTATGAAATACATATACTATTATTATACATATAACATATAAAATTAATTAAAAGAATAAAATAGATTACAGCTAAATTTAAAATAGCAGCAAATAGTCAGCTCAGATAGACCGAACAAATGTTATTATCGTAATTATTTTAAGTTATATTATAAAAGTTAAATTCATTTGACTATTTATGTTAGTTTTTTAATTTTTTTAAAAAGTTTTTTTTTGCAAATCTCTTAATTTTTCCTTTTAAACCTCCATGGAATACCTATTTTAACTGCAACTTTAATAATTACCTAATAAAAATATTTCTGTTCCTCCTAACATAAGTCAAAACACTAAAATATGATCCTACAAAAAACTACAACTACTAACTACTGTAACCAAGTTCACCTAAATCCAGTAGGTAATAAAATACGTAAAATTTAAGCACTCGTCCAAAATCTCAATTAATGATGTAAAACAAAACAAAATTAAATAGCAACAACAACTATTCAGCCATATTGAAATTCACGTGTTCATGTTGATCAAGGATTTCACTGTTGACGTGCTTAATTATAATTTTAGAAATACTAGAGAATTGGACACAAGCTATCCCATATTTATGCATTCATTTAGACGGAGATGGAAGAATGTTTTCTCTTGACTGCTCTGATAGTTAAATACATTTAGCATTGCGAAAGATTAGTATTGTGGCGCCACCTTAGCTCACCTTTTATAAGGGAAGAGAGAGTCAACGAAATACAATATATACAGATTAAAGAGAGCAACAACAACAGGATAAAAATGTATATCTAGTGGCACGTCTCTTTGGTTGTTTTTGCTATGAGTGAACATCTGCCTTTCATGGGAGCTTCGTCGTTTGGCGACATCAACAGGTGGTTCTTGACGTTTTGTGTGGCATTTTTTACAATCTTGAAGACAAAAAGATGTCTCAAAATTTGTAACCACATTTAAAACCGTTTTTGCACAAGGAATCGGTCTATTCTCAAATGTCACTGAAAACAAATCTCTACATTGTACTGCCGAATTGCCTCCATAAAACCATTTAATTAGTTGTACTATTTCGGAAGGGGTATAAACAGCCATAGTGAAAAAAACACCAAAATAACGCTCAAAAATTATTAATGCAACGTGTAGTAACACAGCAAACTGAGGTCTGCTGACTCCCGGTTCAAAAAATAAAAACGCCGCCTGCAAGCCGCAACCAAGAGGTGTTGCCATTATTTTGGGTAATACGTAGCTCACGATAACACGATCTGTATATGGTCAAGGTATTTTATTAATCTGTAGAATATCTGTATATCATACACGATTCTGTTCACATAAGGGAGAAAATTATGGCATTTAAAAAAATGGACACAGGATTTATATATTTAGTATTTAAACTTGATTACTACACCTCAAATATTTATTGAAGTTCTTCTGAAAAATCACTGTTTTTTGTCCATATTATCCAACCTCATAACGCTGTTTTTATACTAAATATTTATATATAAAATTATATCAAATTCAAATAAACAGCGTTATTAAATTAAATATTGAATATACATTTTCTGCAAAAAGGTTGTTTTTCATTAAAACAACCCTTACCCCCCACCCACCCCAAACATTTGCCCAGTAAGAGATTCTTATGAAAAATCACCATTTTTCGTCCATAATATCCAATCAAATAGCACAGTTTTTGTATTAAATATTTATTAATATACATAAATATAATTATATTAAATTTAAATAAACAAACTGTGTTATTAAATATTAAGGACGTAAGCAGCTATTATTCATGCATATTATTTTGAAAAACAATAATTTTTCAAAACAATTTCTTACTGGTAAGCTATGTGGGGTGGGTGGGGGGCTAAGGGTAGGCTTGATAAAAAACGCTTTTTTTGCACAAAATAATTGCCTGAAAAAAAATTCTTTTTAAGAAAATTGTAGGTGTTAAAAAATCTATAGTTTTTGTATCCATACCTTTCTCACATAACCTTAAGGTTTTCAAGTAAAACGTGGAAAAACCCTATTTTGTTTCTGAAAAGCAAGGGGTATCGCTAAGAAAATTGCAGTAAAAACTACATAGATAAATTAAATATAAAATAATATAATACATAATATAGATAAATTATTAATCGTGCTTCTATTGCATTTCCAAATAGTGTTGCATATTTTATACACATAAGTAGAAATTGTTTGAAAAATATTTTTTTGTCATATATTTCTTAATATATTTTTTATTAATTTAATTTCATCTTTTATTATTAAATAAATTTTTGTTCTTTTTAATTTTTTGAATTTAGTATTTAATCATTTTTGTTTATTTATAACTGAGTTAATTCTTTTTTTCTTTTACTGCAATGGTTATTTAATATTTTCCTTCATATAAAATGTAAAAAAGAAATTGTTTGAAAAATTACCACCCTGTATATTTTTTTTCTTTTTTGAATTTATTTTTTCGTAAATAGAATTTAAAAAATATAAAAAAATAAATCTACAATTAATTTTTTTCTCGTATAGTTAAGAACTTTTTACAACCATTTTGTATCTTACATATCTTTTTTTATACTGCTGTAAAATTATTTAAATATTTTTTTTTGCTTTGATTCTCATTAAGTTTTTTTTCTTTTATATTGCAATTATCATTGAATACTGATTATGAATTTAGTATTTAAAAACAAAAAAGTAGGAACTATGATTATTACTGCTTTTTACTGTAATAGAATTGAATATTTTTCTTCACATTAAGTTAAGGATCTCTTAGACTCAGAGCAACTATATTAATTTCTTATTAATATTCAAGAAAATTAATTTAGTAAAAAACATACGCCCTGATTATTTTTCAATATAACTTGTTTTTTCTTGATAAATTTTCCGCTCAAAAAACTTTATTATCATTTAAATAACAAAATTAATATATTATAAATATTAGACAATATTTAAAGGAAAAATTCATTTTCTCGATCAAAGATTTTAAATCTCACTCAAAAAACAAATATCCCAATAGAGGAAAAAATCAACAATTTCCAGGGCCTTTTCAACTTTAACCCCTTACCAAACAAATTACCATCAATCACCCTTCACTTGGAAAATAATTCCCTCCTTAAAATTTATCGTGAAATTCGGGTTTTTCCCTGAAAAGCCCAACTTACTCCAGGGAGAAGGGGGTACAAATTTGCAAATCCGATACAACGCCAAGGCAACGACATTGTTTCTCTAATCTACTTAATCTCGTTGCAGAGTAACCAACCCCCTTTTGGAAGTTTTCTTGTCAACTTCCAAGATCAATTATTCGAACGTTTTAAGGGTCTGTTTTGTGTGTGTTTTTTTTTGTCTTGTTAACGATGAGAGTCTTGGCTGTTTTTTGTTGAAAGAATTTTTGGGCGTAAAGAAGTCTTGTTTATTTTAGGCAAAAGTGTAGTAAAGGGGAAAAGAAATAAAATTATATAGTGGTGTAGACTAACTTTTGGTGCCCAACGAGAGATTTTTAGTGTTAATAAAAATAGTAATAAGTCTCGTAAAGGCATACGTCGTAATTTTTTATTCACACAAAAGATCCCTTCAGTTGCCTAGAAAGTGTTTATTGAATTTCCTGAACTACTGATCCCAGAATAAACAAGGAATTTTATTTTCATTATTTTTCAAGAAACTGGAAATTTTATTCCAGGAGCATGAAATAATTTTCTTGGTTTCCAGGGCAAATTTTCTATTCCAGGCGGTCTCTCATCAAGCAAGCTTTAATTAGTGTCAAAGGAAACGCCCGTTTTAAGTTCATAAAAATCATATCATGATAATGCACTATTGCAACATTAAACATTTCCAAAATTAATTAAACCCCTGCATAATTTTAATGGACACGAAAAACCCTTTGCTTATGTGTAAAAGGGCTTAACTATAGAATTATCTCTTTAATTAATTTTAATTAAGAATATTTTAAGGATTAAAGTTAGAGCAAACATTATTTTATTTATTCCCTTATAGGTATATCTTTATGAGAATATTAACGCTAAAAATCCCTTGTATTGTTGAATACCAAAAGTTGATTTTTACCATCATAATTTTGCCTAAAATACATAAGAATTATTTACGTCCAAACATTCTTCAAACAAAAAACTAGGCATAACTTAAATGGATCTGACGCACATGTTCTTATAAAGAATATGAAAAAGGAAGTAATTCTTGGGATTGATTTAAAAAATGGAAAAGCCTGTAGATCATCAGGAATAATAACAGTAAGGCAGCTGAGAGTACTACAGTTAAACCCCATTAAAAAACTAGGCATAACTTAAATGGATCTGACGCACATATTCTTAGAAGGAATATAAAAAAAGAAATATTTCTTGGGATTGATTTAAAAAATGGAATAGCCTGTAGATCATCAGAAATAATAACAGTAAAGTAGCTAAGAGTACTACAGTTACACCTCATTAAAAAACTAGGCATAACTTAAATGGATCTGATGCACATGTTCTTATAAAGAATATAAAAAGAAAATAGCTCCTGGGATAGGTTTAAAAAATAAAATATCCTGTAGATCATCAGGAATAATAATAGTAAAGCAGCTGAGAGTACTACAGGTTAACCTCATTAAAAAACTAGGCATAACTTAAATGGATGTTACTAAAAAGATGTTGAATTTTAGTAGACTTTAGGAATATTTAAAATATCATTGGCTTATAGGGAACCGACAGTACCAGAAATGCGGGTTGTCTATAGTGAACCGGATACGATTCTATGTGACAGATATGGCGACTCCTACCGTGAAAGAGAAAAGAAATTTCGACTCAATTGATTGAAAGCATTTTTTTTTAATTCCAGGCAGTTGACCACATGACAGAGAGAGAAAAAAGAGAGTAAAAAACTCCAACATAACTGCCTGGAATTTTTAAAAAATGTATTCCAGGCATTTGATGCCATTTAACCATCTGAGAGAGAAAGAGTGAGAGAAAAAAAGAGTTCAGTTCAATTGCCGTGTTTTACTTCAGTGAGTTGACAGAGAGAGAGAGAAAAAAATAAGAATCTATAAATCAATTGCCCAGAATTTATTTTTTATATTTCATGCCCATTAAACCCTCTAAGAGAGGAAGTGAGAGAGAAAGAGACTTCAACTTAATTTCCTGAAAATTTGCCTATATTCATTCCAGGCACTTAAGTGCATTTAACAGTCTGAGAGGGAAAGAGAAAAGAAATTTCGACTCAATTGATTAAAAGCATTTTTTTTAATTCCAGGCAGTTGACCACGTGACAGAGAGAGAAAAAAGAGAGTAAAAAACTCCAACTTAACTGCCTGGAATTTTTTTAAAATGCCATTTAACCATCTGAGAGAGAAAGAGTGAGAGAAAAAAAGAGTTCAATTCAATTGCCGTGTTTTACTTCAGTGAGATGACAAAGAGAGAGAGAGAGAAAAAGTAAGAATCTATAAATCATTGCCCGGAATTTATTTTTTATATTTCAGGCCCATTTAACTCTCTAAGAGAGGAAGTGAGAGAGAAAGAGACTTCAACTTAATTTCCTGAAAATTTGCATGTATTCATTCCACGCACTTAAGTGCATTTAATAGTTTGAGAGAGAAAGAGAAAAGAAATTTCGACTCAATTGATTGAAAGCATTTTTTTTTAATTCCAGGCAGTTGACCACATGACAGAGAGAGAAAAAAGAGAGTAAAAAACTCCAACTTAACTGCCTGGAATTTTTTAAAAATGTATTCCAGGCATTTGATGCCACTTAACCATCTGAGAGAGAAAGAGTGAAAGAAAAAAAAAGTTCAATTTAATTGCCGTGTTTTACTTCAGTGAGATGACAGAGAGAGAGTGAGAGAAAAAATTAGAATCTATAAATCAATTGCCCAGAATTTATTTTTTATATTTCAGGCCCATTAAACCCTCTAAGAGAGGAAGTGAGAGAGAAAGAGACTTCAACTTAATTTCCTGAAAATTTGCCTATATTCATTCCAAGCACTTAAATGCATTTAACAGTCTGAGAGGGAAAGAGAAAAGAAATTTCGACTCAATTGATTAAAAGCATTTTTTTTTAATTCCAGGCAGTTGATCACGTGACAGAGAGAGAAAAAAGAGAGTAAAAAACTCCAACTTAACTGCCTGGAATTTTTAAAAAATGTACCATCTGAGAGAGAAAGAGAGAGAAAAAAAGAGTTCAATTCATGATGTGAGATGACGTCACAAGTGAAAAATGACATTAAATGCTTAAAAAAATTTCGTTTTTATTTTAAATCTTTAAATGTTTTATTTAACAAAGACTTTAATTAAATTAATACTTAAACATATGCAATAAATTAGCAAGTTTAATATTTTGTATCAAAGAAAATAAAATAATAAACGAACATTTAAAATGCCGAACCAATGTTTGTTAAGTCAAACTTTTTATGGTCACTGGAATTCGTCATACTTTATCTTTTTTTAGCTTGTAGTAAACTGACCTCTTGTTATTCGTCATGGTGCAAACCAGTGCGTGTCAAACTTTTTTTTTTTAATTTATGCAGTAATTTATCTAAAATATGTAGGAAGAATTGCTTAATATTTTTTTTGTTTTTATCTTTTATTAATAAATAAATTATCAAAGAAAAAAAATAATAAAATATTTTTTTTTAATAAATAACCTAAAAAAGACATCTTGAATAAACAACGGCTTTTTCGGACCCATTTAAGTTATGCATGGTTTTACTTCATTTTGGACGTATTATATGGGGTATAATTATCAATACTCTATTTTCCGTATTATTATTCACTAAGGTTGAATACATTTAATTTATGTTAAATAAATTATAAGCAAACTAAAAAAAAAATTCTGTAAGTAAATGCTCTTCATATTCATTTAAGTTATGCATAATTTTTGTTATTTACATCCTGAGTTGCAAGTGATTTAATAAATTTTAAGTAATTTTTTTAATTGTTAACTAATTTATATAAAGCCTTATATTAATTTATATAAGACTTTTATCCTAATTCCGTTTGTTTTTGTCTATTTTTCATTTTATAAAAAAAATGTTGGTCTGCACATATTTTTAAGCCCAAAATGTTCCTCGTGTGCATTTAAGTTATGCATCATTTTTATTATTTAACTTCAAAACTTCTAGTTAGAAATTATTAATTAGGTCTTAGGTAATTTTTTTAACATTAATTAATTTATTAGTTAAATTTCATTTATTAATTTAAAAAAAGCGACCATTTTTGTTCTAAAAAAATTAATTAGAACAATAGATTTGTCCATTTTCTTTTAATTAAAGAATTTTGGTTTGCAGATCTTTTTAAAGTTAAAATTGCCTGGTGTCAATGTATGTTCTGCATAACTTTAATTAATTTTTGGTAAAATACCTTAGAAATTCCATTTAAAATTCCTTTACTATGTTTTAAAATAGAGCAAAATTATGAAAAGCATTTTTTTTTTAATTTACAATTTTAATAAGTTTTTAGTACAATTTGACATAATATAGAAAGACATATATTAAAGGAATATAGGTGCAAGCAAATAAATAATATCACTTACTTATTAATATATAATAAATATTTTTAACATTAAAAATATTATATACATTATTTGAACTGAGACACTAAAACTAAACGTATAAAAAGCAAAAAATTGCTCGTTGACGTAAAAGAAGTGTAATTTATTTATTAATTTCATCACTGGTATAGTTTACGTTGATTAAATTATTACACAAACACATATAATATACTTTTCTGCTAAATTCATAAATAAATATCTTTTGAGACAAATACAAATTTAAAATGCAAAATAAATTTGATAATTTATTTTCACAAGTAAGAAAATTTACTTACTCACCTTGGGCTGCTAATTGACCATTTTTAATGAAACTTTATCAGCAAAAATGATATTCCGGTACGTAATTAATACACAGCTCATTTAAAATTCAAAATAGTATCCTATAGTAAAGGAAAACACATTAAAAAATTAAAACGTTAAAGCCGGACCATTTACAAGGGAAACAGAGAGCTTAAACTTGATACTCTTATCAATTTAAATAAGAAATGAAGGGCTTAAAATGGGTGGTGTTCGAAAACAGAGCGGGGGTGTAAAAGGGGCGAAAAAAGGCGAGAAAATTATCGCAGGCGGACGGCAAGAAGGCAGGGGACATTTAAATAGATCAAACGCCGGGATAAACCCCTTTAATCTTGAACACTTAAAATAAACGACGTCGACAAAGATTTCCGATTTAAAAAATCCGACGGACGTGAAAACGAAAAAGCACGCTGGAAAGAGGTGTAGGGGGGGCAGTAAGGGTAATTAGTCAATGCCAGGGCAACGTTAAGCCGCGCTGTGTCTTATGTTAATCCCGGCATAATCCTGTCGGGCGAATCCTGCTTTCCTGCTGCCGAAATCTCGGCCATTATTCACACGTCCCGGACGTGGTGCCGCCGTAAACGCTATTGGAACATTAAACCCTCTCGGCTGCTTTACTGTTATTATTCCTGATGATCTACAGGCTATTCCAGTTTTTTTTAAACCTATCCCGAGAATTATTTCCTTTTTTTATATTCTTTATAAGAACATGTGTGACACATCCATTTAAGTTATGCCTAGTTTTTTAAAGAGGTTTTACTGTAGTACTCTTAGCTACTTTACTATTATTATTCCTAATGATCTACAGGCTATTCCATTTTTTTTAAACCTATCGCAAGAATTATTTCTTTTTTTATATTCCTTATAAGAACATGTGCGTCAGATCCATTTAAGTTATGCCTAGTTTTTTAGTGAGGTTTTACTATAATACTTTCAGCTACTTTACTATGATTATTCACGCTGATCCACAGGCTATTTCAATTTTTTAAACCCATCCAATGAATTATTTATTTTTTTATATTATTTATAAGAACATGTGCGTCAGATCCATTTAAGTTATGCCTAGTTTTTTAATAAGGTGTTACTGTAGTACTATGAGGTTTATTATTCAAATTTAGACAGTGGCAGTTTTGAGTAATTTCAAGTTTGTTAGAAAGGACTTAGGATCACCATAGAAAGAGGTTTGGGCATGTACATGTATAAAAAATGGTTTTAATTTAAAATTCTTTAAATATTTTTTTAAATGTCAATGATCTTACCCAAGCAACTTATTATATATTATTAACAATAAATATGTATTTATTCGACGATTTTTTTTATCAACGGCATATGCTATATCTATTAAACGGCTCACTACAGCTCAAACATTTAATGATTTTTTTTTGAAAAATCACTGTTTTTCGATCATATTTTCCAATCTACTAATGCGGTTTTTATATTAAATATATAAAATTATATCAAATTTAAAATTATAATAACGTTATCCATTTAAATGTTTTTTTGTATAAAGTGCGGTTGTTTTCTGAAGCTATTATCGATATTCATAAAAGCTTAGGATTGGACCAATCTGGCCTAGGTAACAGTCCTTTAAATATTTTTAGATTTTAGGAATATATGATCTAAGTTCGAATCGGTATCAGACCTAACTATCTTATTTATATAAGACTGATAACCCAATTGAGAGAATGCTCTTGTATATTAATTAACACTAGTATCTGATGAATTTAATAGATTCATGATTACATTTCCAGTGAATATTTTGATCTTTCACTGTTGTGTTAAAATTTAAATTATTTTTAGTAACAAGGGAATATATCTTCAGAGTTTGATAACTTCATCGCATTTAGATCAAGGTTCATGAATGAGTTTCAATGAAAGTACTGCATTAAATACTAATGGAATTTCACACAGGCAAAAACACAAACGCGTTCAATATAATTTCGATATTAGTTCAGCGAATACCGATCTCAACACAGATTGTCAAGCAAGGAAAGTAATAGCCTAACTTAATGCATAAGAGAATGGTTCTGTGGTGGAATAAAACCGTTCTAAAAATTTCAGGGAATACCCAAAAGCCATAATTAAAAGGATTCACAAGAATTATTCGTTTGCTTAAAAAATTCACTTACATTCCCTTTATATTTCTCCCTTTACATTATTTCAGATTGTACTGAATATTCTAAAAATGTCCTACTTCTTGTAATTTTTTTACTAACAATTTGAGGAATTCAAACTTAATTTTATTAAGTTTAGCATATTTTACTGTTACACCTCAACAATTAGTTAAAACTATGCATAACTTAAATAGACACGAAGGACTTTTTTTGGTTTAAAAAGATCTACAGACCAGAATTGACTTGATTTTAATGATTTTGATAGTAAAAACTTTCAGAAAATCCAGTGACAAATAAAGAATCTAAACACAAAAATCTTCACTTTTATATGAGAAAAATATTTTTTTTGTCAGTAACTCTCAAAATGACTTTTTTTTTCATTTTCTTATAAATTAGTTTTACTTTATATGTTTTATAGTCCTGTATATTTAAAGTGAATATTCTATAAACAAAAAAAAAAGTTTGACATGCACTGGTTTGCACCTTGAAGAATATTAAGAGATCAGCTTAGTACAAACTAAAAAGAAACAGAGCATGGCGAATTCCAGTGACCATTGAAAGTTTGATGGAACCCTGGAATGTTTATTATTTTTATATTAAAATTGTTTGTTTGGTCCAGGCACTACTGTAATAAAAATTGTATTATCTCGTCGTCTATTGTATGGATTTTTTGTATTGAAAACCTTCAATCAAGAATCACTATTTAATAGGCTCAAAAAATGTCACTTTTTTTTTGTAATTTTTTTTTTCTTAAACCCATCTATTTTCCATAATAAAATTTGTTTGAATTTACTTATAAAGCAATTTTTCCTTATATTTTTTTACCCCCTCATATTTGCATTAATATTTCATAAGTAAAATAAAGTTTGACATTCACTGGTTTACACCTTGATGACTCTCGAGAGATCAGTTTACTACAAGGTAAAAAGAGACAAAACATAGCGAATTCCAGTGACCATGAAAAGTTCGTTCGAACTCTTTTAATTATTTTTTAATAATAGCATGATTTTTAGGTAAATATGAATTAGTTTTACTTAGTCCAGGCACTCCTGTAATTTCTCATGTTCAGATGATTTTTCAGATTTTACTATTGAAAACTTTTAGAAATCAAGAATTACGCCATTCTAAGCTCTAAAGCTTGAGCAAAATTTATTCAGCATTTTAAATATTAGCTAACCATCTTATTTTTTTAGCACAAAATATTAAATATGTTAATTGAATTTACATGATAAAATAAATATTCACTTAATTATAGGCTTGATTAAATGAACATTTAAGGGCCATTACATTAGCTTTTGTAAAACAGCGAAATTTTCTTATTTAATAGAATGTGAAAATAAAGAGTTTGACATATTCGTATTACCATAACGTCCTTTTCTACTTTTCCTCTAACTTAGAATTTAAAAAATTTAATAAAATAAAATCTTTCAAGTTAAAGATATGAAGCAGTTACACCCCAAGAATTAATTGAAGCTAAGCATAACTTAAATGGACTCTGGGCACTTTTTGGGGTTTATAGAAGACCAGTATTTTTCAATTAAAAAAATAGGTAAAGTTGGCCTTTTCTGCTAAAAAAAATCATCCTGATATATGGCCAAAGGTTATCGGTGCCCACGGAATCGGAAAAGCAAATTCAAACGGAGAGTTGCTATTGGAACTGTGCACAGAACATGACTTATCCATAACAAATACCTTCTTTCAAATAGATGATAAATTCAAAGGTAATTGGTGTCACCCTCGATCGGGACACTGGCATATGCTGGACTACATAATAGTACGCCAGAAAAATCTGAACGAAGTGCAAGTTACTAAAGCCAGAGTTGACGTAGAGTGCTGGACGGACCATCGCATGGTCCTGACTAACTTAAAACCAAGTTTCTATAAAACTACTAGAGTAAATTTCCCATTAATACTTAAACGCTTTCGAATTTAACATAGATTTTCTATAACTGCCAAGGAGAGCAATAGCCTAACTTAATGTATAAGAGAATGCTTCTGTGCTGGTATAAAACTCTTCTAAAAATTTCAGGGAATACCCAAAAGCCATAATCCGAATATTAAAATGTAACTAAGCGTAAAAACAGGACGGGCACAGACGGCAGCGGGCTAAACAATAATACGAAACAAAACAGAAAGGAAACAAACCCAGTCAGCGAACGGACGGCCTCAAATCCGAAAGTGCAAATTGAGAAAATGCAGTGTGTAATATAACGGCGAGGGAGGAAAAGCCGGAAAATGTGCTTTTTTTGCATTTTAATGCGAAAATAACGTAATTTTTCCCGGGGATGCTTTTAGGAAAAATCATCGTATTAATTAAGCGACATCAGTGGAAGGTTGCATGTGTGCGCGCCCCACTATAAAGCAAATTGGGGTTTTTCTGTTTTTTTTTTGTTGGAATTTTTATTATTTTTTTATATTAAAATAATTGCTTTATGTAGAATTTGAATTTATGAAGGTATGAAATTTGACAAGGGGCTCTGCTTTGGTTGGGAAAATTTAATGATGGTCACCGAAGGACGAAACGTCATGTGGGGTAAAAGAGTCTGACAATTTTTTTTATATATAATAAAAATAATAAGCGTTTTTCTTTTAAAATAGGGTCTTGATTTTACCTTGTCAAGGTCGCTACAAAAAACGTAATTATTTGAAATATGGAAGAGCTTCATTAAAAAAAAAATAAACCTTGACTTTTAAGTGATCTTGAAAATGATCTTCAAGGTCGAATTCACTTGTCCTTGTTTTTTTTTTTTTTTTTAATTATTGGAGTGATGTGCAGTTTTTTAACGTTTGTCCTTGACTTGACCTTGCACAAAAATTTCAAAAAAATTTACGTAAAAAATAGAAAAATTAACACAAGCCTTACAACAAGAAAACGTTTTTTTTTTTGAGTAAAGTCTAATTTTAAAAATCTAAGGAAATAAATGCAATTTTGTAAAAAACTTAACAGGAACATGTTTAAAATAAAGGTTGTGTGAAAAGTGTGACTTTTTCCTTATAAACCTTAAATATTTACATCCTTACAAAAAAAATTAACTTGACTTTCAAGTGATCTTGAAAAAGATCCCCAAGGTCAAATTCACTTGTACTTGTTTTTATTTTTTTAAAGTATTCTGCAATAAAAAGCTAATTTAAAAAAATAATATAAAATATTTGAAAAACCCAACCGGGAAGAAGTTATTTAAATTATTTTACCAACAATTTTCAAAAAAAAAAAACAAAAAATTGTCAAAATGAAAAGAAAAATCTTCAGTTTCATAAAACATTAATCAACATTAAAGAAGGCAACATCAAGAAAATGAATTAGGAAAATTGAATTTTTTTGAAAATTTAACCTTGATTTGACCTTGTCAAGGTAGCCACAAAAATTTAAAAAAAAAACATGTAATTTAATAATAATAATAATAATAATAATAATAATAATAATAATAATAATAATAATAGTAATACAATTCTTTAATGTGACGAATTTGCATTAAATAACCAACTGAAAAAAAATTAAATTAGTCAATTATTCCACGAAAGTGTGACATACCCGGAATTTATATGTATAAATATGCTTTTTCCCTATAAATCTTTACATTCTTACGAAAAAAAATTAAATTGACTTTCAAATAACCTTGAAAATAAACTTGAAGGTCAAATTCACTCGCATTTTTTTTTTTGAAAGAATTAACGGGTTTTAATAAGCACCTCTTCAAAATTTCTCAAGGTCATCACAAAACTTGAAAAAACAATTATTCAATGCAAACATTTAAAAAATCAATTAAAAATAGCGCAAGGTCCATAAAAAAAATATTATTGACTTCCAAGTGGCCTTGAAATTGAACCTTAAGAGCAAATTTACCTCTACTGGTTTTTCTCTAAAGATTTATTGAGCTTATGAACACTTTTTTCAAAATTTGACCTCGAATTGACCTTGTTAAGGTCACCACTAAAATTGGAAAAAAAAAAAATTTTACATAAAAATTTGAAAAATCAATTAAAAATAGGGGGTTAAAGTTCTATTTAAAAAAAAAAACCTTGACTTGACCTTGAAAATTTACTCTAAAGTCAAAATCACTTGTACATGTTTATTTATTAACAATTAATGAGCTGTGATGAACACTTTTTCAAAATTTGAAAAAAAATAGACCTCGACTTTCAAATGTCCTTGAAAAATAACTTCAAAGTCAAATTCACTTGCACTTGTTTGTTTTTTTTAAGAATTAACGAGTTCTGATAAACATTTAAAAAATCAATTAAAAAACGCGCAAGTTACATAAAAAAAACCTTGACTTCCAAATGACCTTGAAATTGAACTTTAAGGGCAAATTCACCGCTACTGGTTTTTTTCTAAAGGGTTAATAAGCCTATAAACACTTTTTTCAAAATTTGACCTCGACTTGACCTTGTTGAGGTTACGACAAAAATTGAAAAAAAAATTATTTTACGTAAAAATTTGAAAACTCTATTAAAAATATTGGGGAAGTTCAATTAAAAAAAAAAACCTTGACTTGACCTTAAAAATTTACTCTAGGGGCAAAATCACTTGTACATGTTTATTTTTTAACAATTAGTGAGCTGTGAAGAGAATTTTTTCAAAATTTGAAAAAAAATAGACCTCGACTTTCAAATGTCCTTGAAAAATAACTTCAAGGTCAAAGTCACTTGCATTTTTTTTTAAGAATTACCGGGGTCTGATGAGCACTTTTTGAAAATTTAAAATTGATTTGACCTTGTCAAGGTCGCCGCAAAAATTAAAAAAGAAACCGCAATAATAATAATCAATTTTTTAATGTGACGAATTTGCATAAAATAAGTTTCTGACTGCTGTCTAACAAAATTTGTTGTAACTTTTTTGCTATTATAGCTAGAAAGGTGATTTAAATGGTGTTCGCTATGGAAAAGTAAATAGTTTATTTTATGCTTCAAAGAATTTTTTGATAAACTGGTACTTTTTGAGATATTTTCAAAAGTTGGACTCGACGAATGAGTTTCTGACTGCTGTCTAACAAAAACTGTTGTAACTTTATTGCTATTATAGCCAGAAAGGTAATTTAAACGGTGTTCGTTCACAAAAAGTTAATAGCTTATTTTGTGTTCCTATGGATTTTTTGTTAAAGTAGTACTTTTTGAGATATTTTCAAAAGTTGGACTCGACCAATGAGTTTCTGACTGCTGTCCAACAAAAACTGTTGTAACTTTATTGCTATTATAGCCAGAAAGTTGATTTAAATGGTGTTCGCTAACAAAAAGTAAAAAGTTTATTTTATGTTTAAATGAATTTATTGAAAAACTAGTACTTCCTGAGATATTTTCAAAAGTTAGACTCGACCAATGAGTTTCTGACTGCTGTCCAACAAAAACTGTTGTAACTTTATTGCTATTATAGCCAGAAAGTTGATTTAAATGATGTTCGCTAACTATAAGTAAATAGTTTATTTTATATAAAAATTAATTCATTGAAAAACTAGTACTTCCTGAGATATTTTCAAAAGTTGGACTCGACCAATGAGTTTCTGACTGCTGCCTAACAAAATTTGTTGTAACTTTGTTGATATTATAGCTAGAAAGGTGATTTAAAATGTGTTCGCTAAGGAAAAGTAAATAGTTTATTTGATGTTTCAAAGAATTTTTTGATAAACTGGTACTTTTTGAGATATTTTCAAAAGTTGGACTCGACGAATGAGTTTCTGACTGCTGTCTAACAAAAACTGTTGTAACTTTATTGCTATTATAGCCAGAAAGGTGATTTAAATGGTGTTCGCTAACGAAAAGTAAATAGTTTATTTTATGTTTTTATGAATTTTTTGATAAACTGGTACTTTTTGAGATATTTTCAAAAGTTGGACTCGACGAATGAGTTTCTGACTGCTGTCTAACAAAAACTGTTGTAACTTTATTGCTATTATAGTCAGAAAGTTGATTTAAATGGTGTTCGCTAACAAAAAGTAAATAGTTTATTTTATGTTTAAATGAATTTATTAAAAAACCAGTACTTCCTGAGATATTTTCAAAAGTTGGACTCGACCAATGAGTTTCTGACTGTTGCCTAACAAAATTTGTTGTAACTTTTTTGATATTATAGCTAGAAAGGTGATTTAAAATGTGTTCGCTAACAAAAAGTAAATAGTTTATTTTATGTTTTTATAAATTTTTTGATAAACTGGTACTTTTTGAGATATTTTTAAAAATTGGACTCGATGAATGATTTTGTAACTGCTGTGTAACCAAATTTGTTGTAACTTTATTGCTATTATAGCTAGAAGGATGACTTAAATGGCGTTCGCTAAAGAAAAGTAAATGGTTTATTTTATGTTTAAATGAATTTTTTTTTAAAACTAGTACTTTTTGAGATATCTTCAAAAGTTGGACACGACGAATGAGTTCGTGACTGCTACCCAAAAAAATTTGCCGTGATTATAAAAAATGTTCACCTAAGAGAGTATTTTTCTTTGAATTTTAAATAAAAGACGAAAATGGTAAAAGTACTTTTCGTATAGCAAAAAACCCCGACGACAGCGGCAACTTTGAAACAACGCGGCACGGGAATATTAAATTTCACTGGGGAAACAATACCGCCGAAACTTTCCCGGTTTTCGTTTTGTTTACCAACTTGGGCGTCAAGAATTTTTATCATTGTTACCGAATTTATTTCGCAGGGTTTCCGTTAAATGTTCGCGGTCTTAGGAAGCATCTATAGTAATGCAAATTTACCACGCTAACCGGTATTTTCAAAAACGATTTTCTGCTAGGAATTGAATATTTTTCGTTTATTTCAGGTTGAATATTAAATTAATTAAAAAAAAAATTGAGATTATTCAGATTTATTTTTAATTAAAATAAATCCGATATTATTCTAAATAATTTAACCATATAAGAAAATTAAAAAAAACTTAATGCTTAAAACTTATTAAACGTATGTCCTGTATTGGTTCAAACTAGGTTGAAATGTCCCTGAATGGACATCTATGCTAAAAAAGCCCCTGAACAAAAAAAGGCAAATTTCTCGAAATATGTGAATAAAAAAGCCCTTACCGCCATTTAATTCACTTCCTAGCCACGTAAACCCCTCCTCACCTTTTCGCTTCTTTGTTTCCACGTGTAGTAAATTGAAACTGCTAAAACATTGAGGTCCATATGACCGACAGACATTCCCCGTTCAATCATTTTAAAAGCAAAAGCTCATCAAAATTCTAATTCATTTACTTTAGGGTTTACCTTTTTGCATCCCGGGGGTTTAGAGTTCAACAACTGTCCCTCTATATATATCCGAAGAAATTGATATTGGAAATAGCAATATGGTAACAAAAGGATACGGGTTCGTTTTTCTTTTAAATAATATTGACAAGAAAGACGAACTTTTCAAAGCCATTTAATCATTTCGATTGAAAAAAAGGGCGGTCGACTTGAGCAAGTTTAGCGGCAGTTTCCTGAATAGTTTCCGTTAGCGCACTTATATACGAAAAGATCGTTGGAGCTTATGCGGTAAAAGTTGTGCACCCACGCGCTAAATGAGATAAAGGAAAACGATAAAAGTGGCTCGTTTTCATGGACTTTTACCCTTTAAAATAATTCAATAAGAATTTTATTTTTAGTCATTAAGTTTATTTTTAGCATGTTGAACTTTATAAGAAATTTCTTGAGGACAGTCTTTGAGGCAAAAACTCCACTTGGTCGATTTTAGAAAGGGCTCTTTCAGATCATCCCTGTATTAGAAGGATTAATGCCTGTAAGTTTCAAAAAATTTGGTAGCTTCATTACTCCAGAAACGACTCCCATAAGAATGCATGTGACTCCCAAATGAAAGTCGGTTGTTCAAAAGAATATGATAACGTTTTTTGTAAAAATTGTAGTTTTTGGATTACCATAAGAAAAAATCAATTTTAGTACGATATCTGCCATTTTTTGACTAAGATGGCGGTATGTAAGAAAGGAAGGAAAAAATTTAATTTTTCACGGTTTTTTATTTATTAAATTTTCCTTTATTATGTAGTTTATTTGGTAAATGTTTAATATAATAAAAAATTCCAAAAAAACTTATCTGTGTTTCAATATCAGCACTTTTAATAAATTAAGGGGTTGAAAAACCCATTTGCCCAGGGTGGATTTCGAAAAGTGCCCTTTCAGACTTTCACTGTATTAAGGGGATTAATGCCTGTAAGTTTTAAAAAATTTGGTAGCACCATAACTCCAGAGTTGAAAACAAGTGCTAGTAATTTTTTTTTAGAACCCCTGTTTTTGATTAATTTTTCAAATTTGTATGTTAATATATTTGTTTAATATTGAAAAAAAAATGCTCATCTCAGCCTATTAATTCTTTAAAAAATAAAAGATATGCAAGCGAATTTATCCTTAAAGTTCATTTTTAAGGTCACTTGAAAGTCAAGTCCCACCTATAAATTGTGTTGAAGTTTTTTTTTATAAATTTTTATGCAGGCCTTAAAGTTAGTGTTAATTCAAGTCTAAGTCAAGGTCAACTTAAGGTCAGATTGAGTAAAAGTCAACCTAAGGCCGTGTCAAAGTGAAGGTAAGTCAAGGTCTTTTTTTTGTATTTTTGATTAATTTTTTAGGTTTTCACGTCGAAATATTTTTTTTTCAATGAAACCTTGACAAGGTTAAATCAAGTTCAAACTTTCATACTGTGCCTATCAGACCCCGGTAATTCTTTAAAAAAAAAGTGCGAGTGAATTTGACCTTGAAGTAATTTTTCAAGAACATTTGAAAGTCAAGGTCCATTTTTTTCACATTTTAAAAAAGTGCTCATCACAGCTCATTAATTGTTAAAAAATAAACGTGTACAAATGATTTTGACCTTAGAGTTAACTTTCAAGGTCAAGTTAAGGTTTATTTTAAATAGAACTTCAAAGAGATTAGTTAACACTGAAATGGATTTGTCAAAGTTTTAGAGAAAATAATTTTTTTTCAATTTTTGTGGGGACCTTAACAAGGTCAAGTCGAGGTCAAATTTTGAAAACAGTATTCATTAGCTCATTAAATCTTTAGGAAAAAAACCAGTAGAGGTAAGTCTGCCCTTAAGGTTCAATTTCAAGGTCACTTGAAAGTCAAGGTATATTTTTTTAATAGAACTTAATTTCTGATTATAGGAAAAGGTCACACTTCCGGTTTTTCCGGAAGTAGCTTTTTTCATAGACTAATTTTTTTTCAGTTGGTTATTTTATGCAAATTTGCCACATTAAAAAATTTATTATAATTATTATTACGGTTTCTTTTTTAATTTTTGCGGCGACCTTGACAAGGTCAAATCAAGTTCAAATTTTCGAAAAGTGCTCATTAGACCCTGCAAATTCTTTAAAGAATTCTTTATTTAATTTTTAGAAACATAAAATAAGCTATTAAGTTTTTGTAAACGAACACTGTTTAAATCACCCTTCTGGCTATAATAGCAATAAAGTTACAACAAATTTTGTTAGACAGCAGTCAGAAACTCATTGGTCGAGTCCAACTTTTGTAGATATCTCAAAAAGTATTAGTTTATCAAAAAATCCATAAAAACATAAAATAAGCTATTAACTTTTTGTGAACGAACACCGTTTAAATCACCTTTTTTGCTATAATAGCAATAAAGTTACAACAGTTTTTGTTAGGTAGCAGTCAGAAGCTCATTCGTCGAGTCCAACTTTTGAAGATATCTCAAGAAGTACTAGTTTATCAAAAAATCCATAAAAACATAAAATAAGCTATTAACTTTTTGTCAACGAACACCATTTAAATCACCTTTCTGGCTATAATAGCAAAAAAGTTACAGCAAATTTTGTTGGGTAGCAGTCAGAAACTCATTCGTCGAGTCCAACTTTTGAAGATATCTCAAAAAGTACCAGTTTATCAAAAAATTCATTAAAACATAAAATAAATTATTTACTTTTCTTTAACCAATGCCATTTAAATCACCTTTCTGACTATAATATCAATAAAGTTATAACAAATTTGGTTAGGTAGCAGTCACAAACTCATTCGTCGAGTCCAACTTTTGAAAATATCTCATAAAGTACCAGTTTCTCAAAAAATTACTAGATACATAAAATTAACTATTTACTTTTTGTTAGCGAACGCCATTTAAATCACCTTTTTGGTTTTAATAGCAAAAAAGTTACAACAAATTTTATTAGGCTGCAGTCACAAACTCATTCGTCGAGTCCAATTTTTGAAGATATCTCAAGAAGTACCATTTTATCAAAAAATTCTTAAAAACATAAAATAAACTATATACTTTTCGTTAGCGAACGCCATTTAAATTACCTTCCTGGCTACAATAGCAATAAAGTTACAACAGATTTTGTTAGGCAGCAGTCAGAAACTCATTCGTCGAGTCCAACTTTTGAAAATATCTCATAAAGTACTAGTTTCTCAAAAAATTCATAAGGACATAAAATTAATAATTTACTTTTCGTTAGCGAACGTCATTTAAATGACCTTTCTAGGTATAATATCAAAAAAGTTACAACAAATTTTGTTAGACAGCAGTCAGAAACTCATTCGTCGAGCTCAACTTTTGAAGATATCTCAAAAAGTACCAATTTATCAAAAAATGCATAGGAACATAAAATAAACTATTTACTTTTTGTTAGCGAACGCCATTTAAATCACCTTTCTGGCTATAATAGAAATAAAGTTACAATAAATTTTGTTAGGCAGCAGTCAAAAAATCATTCGTCGAGTCCAACTTTTGAAAATATCTCAATAAGTAGAAGTTCCTCAAAAATTTTATAAAAACACAAATTAGACTTATGATATTTCGTTAGCAAATGCCATTCAAATCACCTTTTTAACTATAATAGCAAAAAAGTTACAGCAAATTTTGTTAGTCACCAGTCACAAACTCAATCGTGCGGCCTAACTTTCATATGACATGAATTACATGGTTATGTAAATGAAAAATTACAAAAAATTACATTTTTATTTGATTTCTCTGATACTACTTTGTCTAAATGCTAAAAAAAAAAAAAAATTGCCTGGAAATTAGGAAAAAATTATTTTAAGTCAAGAAAAAATAAAAACTAGCTTAAACTGCTTGAAAACTTGCAAAAAATGGCTTAAGTGCATGTAAATAATTAAAAAATACTTGTGCAAGGTACTACAATTTAGATAAAGCGTAAATATTAATTATTAATCAATTTTTCCTGATTACATCTAGATTTCTTATTTGATTTTTTTCTTGGGCAATATAAAATATTTTTAATAAATCCTAATTTTTTTCACAGACATTATATATGTCTGGCCAAGTCAGCTCTTGCGTGTATTTGTCTGTATGAGTATAATAATTAAATATTTAGTCCAGTAATTAATTTAGTTCAAATAGACAATCGTTCGACGTAATCTCAGATTTTATTCAATTTAATTTATATACATTTCCTTAATAATAATAATGAGAGATAAATAAGCTTAAAAATGCCTCGATTGAATAACCAAAAATCGACTCAATTTTACAACCAAAACTCAAATTCGAACGAGAAAATATAAATAAAAAAACACAATGTTGGGCGCCAAAATTCCAACTTATAACCTCAAAAAAAAAAAAAAATTGTTAGCAATTTCACACAAAAATATCTTAATTAAGCTCCAACATAATTAAAAGATTGCCATTTTATTACAACCTAATAAATCTATAACTTGCAAGGACTTGAAGTAATTTTTATATTTCTTTCAGGCATTTATCATATTTAATTTTAGGCATTTAAAGTATCTTAACTAAGTTACTGATTTTATTTTTAATATGCGCTAATAAAAATTTTATGGTTTTCTCATTTGTTACTGATTTATATTTAGAATAATTAAAAATTTGGATTGGCGGTCGAATAAGCAGCAACACTTCGGTTCTATTACAAACTCCTAGTTATTTTTTTATTTTTTGAACAACCGCAGTAATAGGCAGCAACAAATTAATTATATTATACACTCCCATTAATTCCTTTAATTTTTAAAGGAAATCCATCAAATTTGAATGTAATTTTTTAAGGTATCTTAGACCTACAAAGACGGTTTTTCTATTAAAGTATAATTTTTTCTAGTGTTTTATTTTTTGTTGAACAATTAGAGTCATATTTCAATTTAGTATGCCAATCACGTTAAAGGTACATTTTTATTGCAGCCCTTCCGAAATCCGGTCCAGAAATCACCGGGGGTCAACTCAGGTACCACGTCGGCGACTTCGTGAACGTAAATTGCACCACCAGGGAGTCCAAACCGGCTGCTCAGCTCAGCTGGATGATCAATGGCGAACCGGCCGATCCCCGTTACATCAAAGGACCCTATAAACAATACGTAGGAAGAGAAGGACTTGAATCAACTAGCTTAGGTAAGAGTTAATGAACAGCACTTTGTTCTATCTCATCATTATTTTTTTTAGTTCTTCAGTTCACAGCGAAAGCGAAACACTTCAAACGTGGCAATATGAAGTTGAAGTGCTTGGCCACTATCGCCACAGTCTACACGACGAATAACGAGAAAAGTTTTGAGGGTGAAAGGGCTCAGAAGGGAATAGTTTTGGAAAGTAGAGGAACGGTGGCTCCTTCTGGGTCTAGAGCTGATAGAGTCCATACGTCAGGTAAGATAGTTAGATAGTATCTACTGAAATAGCTTTGCACATATTCCCTCAGGTTGCTTACAGTACCATATCTCAGCAATGAATAACACGGAGTATTTAGAAGAAGTGAATTGAACTTTTTGACTACTAACGAAACTCGATATCTTGAAAAATAATGATGATGAGGCCTTATAGTCTTAACAGGCTTGCAAGAAATGCTGGATCTAGTGTCGTTAAAATTATTTCATGATAATAGCTTAATTGGTTTATGAGATACAGGACCTAGTGAGAAGCTATCACGATTTCTATATAAAGACTGCCATTGGAACACGATATCTTAAAACCTAATGACGATAGAGTCTTATGTCATAAAAGAATTGGTAAAGAATGTTACTACTAAGATCCTAAAGTGTAATTCATGGTAATATCTTGGGTGGTTCTTGAGATATGGTCCAAAAAGTGGAGGCATTACTTTAAAGTAAACTGAATTTGTTGCTGAAGACCACCAATGAATAAAGCATTTTTTTTTAATTTTCAAAAATGTTAAATTTTTAGTTAAGAAAAATTTCAAAATACCAAAGAGTATTAAATCCGATAAAATAAGAAATACGATCAAAAGATTTCGTGAGTGGCGCTACTTCTTGCAACAATTGGCAACACTGTCAGCCCCGAATTAAGATGAGTCTACTCGACTACAGGGGCATAATTACATGTTAACAGTGTTGTCACGTCATTCTCGTTTCCCAGTTTTTCTTACTCCACTTTTAAGCAAATTTAACCCTTATCGAGTCCACCTTCGTTATTAGGCTAATTTATGGGGAAAAAATTAATTAATTATTTGTTTATTATAGAAAGGGGTTGAAGTTAATTTTATTTTTTTTTCAGACATTTGAAGGTTTTTTTTTTAAATTTTTTCAGGCAGTTTGTTAATGGGTTCTGTTCGTGTTTCAATTTCCCATTAATTTTTTGGGTATTTGAATAATTATTAATTTTCTTCTCAAGCATTTAAAGGCTTTTTTCAATAATTCCAGGCATTTTTATAAATAATTTTTAGGCATGTTTGCAATATAAGTCACCTTTATTTACTTCCATATATTTTAGTGTGATATCCCAGGCATTTTAGGTAGACCTTTTTTTTCAAATATTTGTTGTAATTTTCCTACTTTTCAAAAGTCAATCTGGCATTTAAAAAAAATATAAGGCATTAGAAATATTTCTTATTGTCCCTCGTGCATCTGTAATAATTTTCCATGTTTCCAGGTGATTTCTACTTTTATTCCAGGCATTTCTCCATTGTATATCATCCAGGCATGGCAATTAAGTTTTTTAAAGTCTTCACAATTTCCAGTTATTTATTTGAAGTAATTTTTTAGGTTATTTCAGGCACTTGACAAACTTGTTTGTCCTTTTAGGCATTTCATTTCACGGTTCAATTACTAGTTACAGGCAGTCAAGTTGTTCATTTATATCAATTAATTAATTTTCAGTTGAAGTTAATTGTTTCGAATTCACACTGTTGGGCGCCAAAAATGCTAAAGAAATTTTTTTGTTGCATTACAATTACGTTTTATGACTCATTCTGATAAGTAATAATGACCTTATTATTAATAATTAATTAAAATTTTTCATAACAACATTACATAATTTTTTATAAAAGATATACGTTAATTATGTTCAAATAATTGGGAAACTGAGATCCATACTGTTGGGCGCCAAAAGTACTAGATATCGCAATTAAGGTTTTTGAGGTTTTCAGACCTTATTTCCAGTTATTTATTTACAGTAATTTTTTAAATTATTTCAGGCACTATTTTGTTTATCATTAGGCATTTAAAATTTCAAATGTTAATTCCACTTCAGAGTCAAGTCCGGGGAGTTAAGGGGTTTTATTATTCGAGGCAGTTTTTCATTTAAAATTCAAGCAGTTAGGCCATAAATTCAAATTTGTATTCCAGGCAGTTGAGTTATTATTACTATTAAAAATCAACTGCTGATTTTTTATGAATTACAAGCGGTTCAATTACTAGATGCAGGCAGTCAAGTCAAGTTGTTCATTGCATTATTTCAGCCAATACAGCTGTGACATTGCAAGGATATAGTATAGATGAAATAATAGAGATACATAGAAGTTATACTCCTATAATACAAAAAAAATATGACTTAACTGCTTGAAATTGTAAAAAAAATAACCTGAACTGCCTATGCACAAATACTTCGATGGTGTTTAATTTTCACGTTTTTTCTAGTGTAAAATCCGTAAAGAGTTGTTTTTAAATTAAATTGATAAACACACAATTTGGTTCTTTTTAATACTAGGAATTGATTTTAGGTGAATTGTGCCTCAATTAATTAATTTTCAGTTGAAAAAATTGAAGTTAATTATTTCGAATCCACACTGTTGGGCGCCAAAAATGTTAGAGAAATTTTTTTGTTGCATTTCAACTACGTTCTGTGACTCGCTTTAATAAGTAATAATGACGTTATTATTACATAATTAATTAAAAATTTAATATTTATCACTACCTAATTTTGCATAAACGATATTTGTAAAATATGTTTAAATAAAAAAATGTTTTTTGGGAAATCCTGCAGTGTTGGGTGCCAAAAGTACTAAAGAATTTTTTTTTTTTACATCACCAGTGTTTAAGAATTACGTTTCATTGCTTATATTGATGAGTAAATATTAGGCTATTATTACATGAATAAATAAAAACGTAACATTTATCAATACATACCTTTACGTAAAATATGTTTGATACATTATGTTTGAATAGAAAAAAAAAATTTTTTGGAAAACTCAGACCCACACTGTTGGGCGCCAAAATTGCATAATGGGCGATTGACATAAAAAAAAGGTAAATAATACGACGTTTCGTTATTATTTGAATTTTAGTCTCTTTTTGCCTATTTTGATACTGAAAATCCTAAAGTGATGCCTGGAACGTATTTTAGGTATTGCCGACATTTTTTATGTTCTTCAAACACTTAAAATATTTTTTTTTTATTTAAGGCCCTAATTTTCAACGTCTTTCAGGCAATTTTAAATATATTCTTACCTAATACAGGCATTAGAACATTTCTCCATATATTCAAGGAATTTAATGTAGGTGGTCAGCAATTTATTTTCTGATTAGAAATTACGTAGTAAAATTCCTGGATAATATAAAAAGCGATGTCAATAAAGCCTGGAACTAATTAAAAATTAACTCTAAACGTTTGGAAAACATGAATAATTATTTTGAATATCTGGAAGAAACTAAATAAAAATTCTCGTCAAGAAAATTAAATTTCAGTATTTTTAAATGTAGATTTTTGTAAAAATGATTTTATTATAGTATACGAGTTGTTTATTGCAATATTCCAGGCAGTAAAGATTTAATATTATAGCTAAAATTATAGGAATAAATAGAAGTTAAATTCCTATAATACAAAAACAATTTTGACCTAACTGCTTCAAATTTTAAGCTCAGGTCCACACGGTTGGGCGCCAAAAATGCTAAATTGAATTAAAAAAAAAGGAAAATAATACTTTTTGTTCTTATTTGAATTTTATAGTCACTTTTTGCTTATTTTAAAATTGAAAATCTTAAAGTGATGTCTGGAGAATCTGAATTTTTATTATGAGGACTTTCAGGAACGTGGAAAAATTTTTCAATCAATTTTTGTTCATTATTTAATCGTACACAAAACTCAAGAAAATTTAAAAAAGTTAAACTTATTTATTTTTAAATGTTTTTTTTTTTTTTATAATATTATTTAATTTCTACATGGTTTGAAATTTGGGTTTTTAAAGCAGTTTATACATATACATAAAAAACATATTTTTTTCAACATTGTTCTTTATGCACCTCCTACATTACATTTTTTGTCCTTTTTTTCACATAATCATATTTTACACCAAAATATTGAAAAAAAAATCTGAAAATTTAAGAATTGATTTTTTTTTTTAATTTTTGAAAAATCTAAGTATATTTTTTTGACAATTTGAGAGATATTTAAACCGAGTTATTAATTAATAAAAATTACTTAGAAGATTGAAATAATTAAAATAGTTAAAAATTAAAGTTAATTATTTCAAATCCACACTGTTGGGCGCCAAAAATGCTAAACTGAATTTAAAAAAAAAGAAAATAATACTTTTTGTTGTTATTTGAATTTTACAGTTTCTTTTTGCTTATTTTAAAATTGAAAATCCTAAAGTATGAGGACTTCCAAGAACGTGGAAACATTTTTTAATCAATTTTTGTTCATCATAATTTACTAAAAAAATCCGTTTGAAAATTATTAGTAGTGAAAAGTTACAAAATTGATAGTTAAAGTAGTGAACTAAAATCGGTGTATTGTTATCAAAGTGAATAGAATCAAATTGTTAATGTGCGATAAGGCAGCGCATATTTAGTATTTATTAAAACCCGAATAAAATTTGGTTCGGTGAACGTGTTAACTGCCAGGACTGGAGTAGGATAATTTTAATTTTCAAAACTCTGATGTGTTTTTGTGTGTATAATGGCAAGTAATAGTACAAATGTGTCTGATGGAGATCCTGATAGTTGTCTTAAATGTAAAGTCGTGTTTGACGATTTTAAAGCAATAATTCAGTGCACAGCATGCAAACAGTATCTTCATGGAAAGTGTGGAAATGTAGATATGCGGGGCTTCCACATGAGGAAGTCAACCTGGAAGGGCGATGGGTGCGAGGGATCAATAGTTGATTTACCGAAAACCAGAAAGCGTAGCAGGGTCGATGATTTCATTGACCAGGACTGTGTTGCTGAAATCAGTAACATTTTACAGTTTCTAATGGCAAAGATGAAGGAACTGTGAAATAAGGTCGATATGTTGCTATACGAAAATCGAAGTTTAAAAGAAGCAGTCGCTAGCCTTAAAGGGATCAAAGTTACACTAGCTGCAGCAGCTGCTATATGTCCAAATATACATCCGATTTCCTATGCGAGAGCAGTACAAAATGACAATAACATTTTGGTGGTGAGCAGGTGAAGCAGGTTAAGGAGGACATAAGAAGAAAAGTAGACCCAACTGATATCGGCGCTGGCTTATCATTGGGTGGGCCTACAAAAAGGAGAGGAATTGTTTTGAGGTGTGGTAACGAGAAGGATCTAAAAGTTATACAAACTCAAATTCAAACAAAAATGGGGGATAAGTACGTAGTAGATGTTCCTAAATCATTGGAAAGAAGATTAAAGGTAGTCGGAATTAATGAGTGTGAACATTCCCTGACTGATGGGGAAATTGTGGGCAAAATTGAGAGGCAAAACAACATACAGAGGAATTCAGAAACCAAAATTAATGTAATTAGGAAAACAAAGATTATTAACAAAAGATTTAATTTGGTTATTGAAGTTGACAGTTGAACAGATGCTGGATATTTAATGATTACAATTTTCGTCGTTGCTTTAAATATTGCCGTTATGGACATATTGCCAATGATTGTGAAGGAAGTAAGGTGTACGGTAAATGTACTGGCGAACATGATGACAAAGAATGTAATGTGGATGTACCTAAATGTGTAAATTGTGCAAGCAATTAAATTGAAATATTGTCTACAACTCAAGCATTGACTATTTGAACTCTTAAGGCTTTTTGAACAAAAAGGATGAAATAATTGTTTTATTAAAGGACTGGCAACCTAAGATCTTGTTTCTCAGTGAAACTCATGTATCAGAGGATATTGAACCCTGTGAACTTAATGTTGAGGGGTACAAACTAAAAAAGTGTGCGACAGACAATAATAGAACTGGAGAAGTAATTGCTTTAGTAAGAAATGATCTTCGATTGAAATTTTTGATTGATTGAGTGTTGAAAATTTTGTTTGGTTGTTGTCCTTGGAACTGTCCTCATCTGGTGTAAAGTATTTCTGTTCTGTATTGTACTATGCTCCACAAAGACAGGATGATGCATTTATTGAGTTTTTTGAAAACTACCTAGACGAGGTAAGCGATTTTAATGGCACTATTATTATTTTGGGAGATTTTAATCTGGATTTACTTAAAAACTCATTTTATGCTGACAAAATAAAGGATGTAATATTTTATTTTCCAGTGGATTTACACAAATTGTAAAATCGCCTACAAGAATAGTACCTACGAGCCAGACGCTTATTGATTATGTAGTAACTAACGATAAAAATTTACCTCTTGAAGTTCATTTAACACGCCACTGGACCTGTGCCCACTGACATGCCACTGGACCTAATAATTTCAATCTAGTTACAGCTAAATAAGCGTCTTATAACTTCAAATAACTGCAGCAAATTTCAACCAAATCGGTTTAAGGATAGTTATAGTATTTTTAAAAAACCGTTATTTTTTTAAACCTTCATCGCCCTGTATCTCAGAAACAAAACAACTCCCGACATACGTTCTTAGGAACTTTTTTTCATAAAACGACCTAACGATTGACCCTGTATAGTTTCGTACCGTAGTTAGGAAACACCCTGTATAGATATAGTTATTTTTCTGTAACCCAAGAGAGTAAATTATTTAGTAAGTTAATATTTTTCTTTTAAAGCATTTATTTTATGCAAGAAAAACGTTTTTCTTCAACACTACCCTTACACCCCCCACCCACCCCAAACAACTCACCAGTAACAAATTCTTCTGCAAAATCCCTGCTTTTCAACATGATACGCATGGACCAAAGAAGTTCTTGTTTTATCTTATACAGTATATCTGTTTCATATTATAAATTTTAATGTAATTTTGACTGAACGTTTTTAATTTTAATTGGTAGATAACCTCCTTAAAATAAGGCTATAAAAATATTTTGACAGCCTGTATATTAAAAAAAAAAACTAGATTAGTCCAAAGTTTTTCTTGAAGAACCGACTTAAATCCATTCGCAAAAAGTCAAAATAATAGAATTCTTAGTCCAAGAGTGCCTGTAAGAAACAAGATAATTTGTCTTTCATTTCTAAAAACGCCTCATATATTATTATCATTAAATATAGGTTTATTCAATGATTTTTTAGTACATTTTTGGTCTTGGTATATTTATCAACCGTATATGGTCAAAGTGTATTCATTAAACAGTAGAATATACGGTTCTATTTACACAAAAAAGAAAATTTCGGCATTTAAAAGAATTAGCTAGTCTTTACACTTGATCAGTACACCTTAAATATATGATAAAATTACTCCAATATCACATATATAGAATACCATACACAAAGAAATCTAGAGAATAGTAGGAAATACATTAACGTGTATGAAACAATAATCATAAAAAAATTCAAGAATATCAATTTGCTCAAAACTAAACAAGGTTTTATTAAATAATATTTAGGATAAATCCCTTATGGACGCCAATGGTAATTTTTTTTTTCTTTTTATGTCGAAAAATGCCCCCTGATGCATAACACACATCTGCAAGTTTAAAAAAAAAAATCGGATTCCATTAAATGCATTTTCTAAACATCTTTAGATATTATACAAAATCTATAGTTTATGAAATAATAATTTGATTCTATTAATATGTAATAATAAATCCATATATATTTTTAACAATTTGGTAAATATTTAAATCGAGTTATTAATTAATAAAAATCATAAAAATTACTTAGAAGATTGAAATAATTAAAATAGTTAAAAATTGAAGTTAAATGTTTCAAATCCACACTGTTGGGCGCCAAAAATGCTAAATTGAACTTACAAAAAATACTTTTTGTTGTTATTTAAATTTTACAGTTTCTTTTTGCTTATTTTAAAATTGAAAATCTTAAAGTGATGTAAAGTATAAGGACTTCCACGAACGTCGAAAAATTAATTTTTATTCATCATTTAATCGTACACAAAATTCAAGAAAAATTTGAAAAAATTAAACTTATTTATTTTTAAATGTAAATTTTTTTATAATATTATTTGATGTCTTTATTAATTTCTACACGCATTGGAAATCGGGTTTTTTTAGAGCAGTTTGTGCATACACATAAGAAACATATTTTTTTCAACATCGTTCTTTATGCACGTCCTACATTACATTTTTCATCCTTTTTTTTACATAATCGTATTTCACACCAAAATATTTTTTAAAAAAATTCAAAATTTAAGAATTAAATTTTTTATTTAATTTTTTTAATAATTTGAGAAATATTTAACTCGAGTTATTAATTAATAAAAATCATAAATCATAATTAAATAAAAGAATATCAAAATGATACCCGATTACAATATTGCCACGTCATCCCCTCTATCTCTAGGTTATTGCATATTAATTTAATTTTTTCCGAATTTTTATTTTAAGGCAAATTCAACCCTCGGCGACTCCGGTTTTCATACTACCCTTAAAAAATTTAATTATTCTCTATCAGGGGTTGATTTTTCATCAAATAGCATACTTAATTTTCACACCATATGGCAACAACATAACCCATAAGCCTCGACGAGCAAAGCTCAGTTGCCATCTCTTTTAAAATCCCTATAAGAATCCTGGATTGTGAATTATTCAACTACTGTTTCCTGAATAAAATCCCATTAAAATTGATAATATTTCAACAACAAGGAAACCTTTTTAATAAATTTGTTTTTAAAAAAACAAAGCAAAAAAGTTGTATCCCAGTTTTCTGTTGCCCTATATTCGTCTGGAGAGAGAGGGAGATCATGCAGACCGTAAATTTTTTAGTAGGACGGATGGTGCAATGCAGAAAATTTATTTATGTATATATATATATATACTTCTGGTCTTATTTCAGACGCATATCCTCTGGTAAATATTTAATGCCCAGACTGGCATATAAAATTGACTTACGATGCCCCCGTTGCGTCTTACGAAGCTGCAAATAGAATTTTCGGTTCTTGTAAGGCAATACGTCCGAACACGGTGAAAAGGTCAATTTGTCTAAAGCTGGATATTTTCCAGCAGGAATTACATATTCAGTATTTTTTTAAAAAAATAGGCAAAACTATGATAAAACTCTTCACTTAAGTCGCTCTAATAACGAAAATTTGAAAAGAATATGAGAAACGCTCCTCATATTTTCAATACTGACATGGTTTACTCCTAAACTATTTATTCCAATAAAAAATTAACGTTACCTTTGATTTCCTTCGAGTCGCCTCCGCGTGCTACTAAATAATTCATCGTTCGACGGCACTTTTATTTATTCCCGGGATTTGAGTGAATCCACACACAACACGGCGTAAATATAAAATTCATATTTATTACACGAATTTTTATTAAGCAAAAGGTAATTTCACAGCGACATGCATCAAAGTACAGTTGCACGCAATTCTAGCATTTTATGGCCTCTAACAAAATATTTTATTTGTTTTTTTTTTTTTTTTTTTTTTTGGTATTGTTCCAGAATAAAACAGCACTGGACGGCAAACCAGTGTATTAAGCAAAAATGGCATTTTTAATTTTTGTATATTAAGTATTTCTAGTATGTTCTTATGTAATATAAATAAAGCCATCATAGTTTTTATAGTCCAACGCAAGAATCCTTGACTTTCGATAAATTGATGAAATTGTTGCATAATATGCATAACTTAAATGGATACGATTAACGTTTATACATTGATACATCCCTTATAATAAAAATATTAAAAATGGCAAAAATTGGTACAATAAAAAAGTAAGAATCACCCGCTAAGATAAATATTAAATAACATTTAACATTTGAAATATTAAATTAATAATGCTAATAGTCAAATATTTAATTGACATATTTTAAATTCAGAAACCTTATTTATAGTTAATGCATACGATTTATATAAATGTCTTTGGAAGATATTTTTATTTACTATCTGCGATTTACTACTATTAAACATCGCTAAATGGAATTTTTGATGCATAACTTAAATGGATACGACTTGCATTTATTTATAATTTAATAATTTCTTTGCTAAAAACCTATGTTTATTTTTTTATTATGTTTGCCATATTGAAATTTAAATAACCCTTTTTTTAATTTAAGTTTTATCAACCCTCTCGCTTGCATAATTATTAAAAACATTTTGAGGGTAAACGTTAATTTATATGTAAAACTTATTGACCCATCTCTCTGTTACTCGAGTTATATAAAGGGATCGGCACAACTTTTTTTTAAAAACAATTTTATTCAAGAAAAATTACAGATACAGATTTACGTTACTATTGACAGAACAAGTAAGAATGAGGTAAAACACAAAAGTACATATATTTATAATCTGCGATATTCATGGTCGTGGGTCAATGCTGACATCGGCAATTCCATGGGTTCGCTGGAAGTGACCATGGAAGATGTTCACATAACTCTCGTGAACGTTTAATACAAAGTACAGGAAATATTTGTACAGGTAATAATATAAATGTTAAGGAATTTAAATGATGATGGTTGTTAAAAGACGAAACACCATGTTATAAATTTTAGTTTAAGAGGATGAAAAGAGTGACCAGAAAAAGTATCATACTTGGATGATTTTATTGAAATAAAAAGGTCAAAAAAATCAAAATTTTCTCCAAAAATTGGCCACTGACTTGAAACTTCTAATCTGGTTTAAAATTTTGCAATACTTCGAATTATTGAATTATTTATTCGGTATACTTACCCTTTTATTGGATTCAGACAGTCGAGAATATTAACATTTTTTTGCCAAAAAATTCGCCTTTCTAGACTTTAATTTACTTTTAACACGCTTTAATTTAATTTTTCAGACAATTGAAGTAATTTTTGAATTTTTTTTTGGTCCTTCCTCGATTTTCCAGGCAATTGATGTAATTTTTTAAACCTTTTTTAGGCATTTTAATAAAATTTTTCGGGCGATAGAAGTCACGTTGATTTTTTCCAGGCATTTAAAGCCTTCTTTGTCGACTTCTTAAGGTGTCTTAATAATATTTTCCTGGCAGGTTTTAATTCTTTTACATCTAATGTAATTTTCCGCTTAATTAGAGAGGAGCTTTTCAATTTTTTTTCCAGTGATTTGAGGTCAGTTTTTCCAGGATATTGACGAGTAAATTTCTTTTTAGTCATTTTTATGTTACGTTCTACTTAGTTGGCAGGCACGTTTAATTTTTTCCAGAGATTTAAAGCAATTTTTTCAAGAATTTTAATAGTATTTTCCAGGCATGTTTCAATTTTTCCAGGCACTATAATGTAATTTCACCGGTCAATAAAAGTCCCCTTTAATTTTATCTAGGCATTTAGGCGTTATTTTCCAAACAATATAAATAACTTCTCATTTTTTTCTAGGCTATTTAAGATTTCTATCAATAGTTCTTGGTTGTCATTTTCTAGGCTATTTTCCAGCTATTTTTTAAATAATTAAGCAATTATCATTCTTTTCCAGACATTTGACATCATTTTTAATTTCTGGAGGTATTTTAATAAGCATGTAATGTAATAATTTTTTTTGGGTAATTTTTTATTATTTCCAGGCAATTTTATTAATATTTTCGAGTATTAATTTCTCCATTCATTAAAATATAATTCTCCGACAAATAAGTCACTTTTAATTTTTCCAGGCATTTTATTGCAATTTGCCAGGCAATTTATATAATTTTTAGTTTTGGTCTAGACAGTAATTGTCCTCGTTTTTTGACATTTTCCAATATTATCAAGTATTTTAATCTAATTTTTTAGGCAACTGGAGTCAACTATAAAGTCCAGACATTTGAAGTAATTTTGCAATTTCTTTAATAAGATTTTCCAGGCATGCCTTAATTTTATCATCATTTTCCATGCAATCAATGTAATTTTTTCAACCCTTTTTAGGCATTTTAATGAAATGTTTCAGGCAAGTTTTATTTTAATTTTTCGTTTAATTAAGAGATTTTTTTATTTTTTTTCTTAAGTCATTTGAAGTCAGCTTTCCCAGGATATTGAAGTTAATTTTCAATTTTTTCCAGGCGTATTATTTGTAATTTTTCAGTCAATTGAAATAATTTTTTTTAGGAATTTTAATGTAAATTCCATGTCAATTAATGGAATTTTTAAACCTAGTCAATTTAACATTATTTTTCTACTTAGTTGAAGTGATTTGTAGTTCTTTTCAGGCATTTGAAATCATCTTTTAATTTTTTCATGTATTTTTTCAGGCTCGTTTAATTTTTTCCAGGTATTTGAAGCCATTTTTTTCCAATTTTTCCAAGCGTTTTAATAATATTTTCCCGGCGTGATTCAATTTTTCCAGGCATTTTAATGTAATTTCACCGGTCAATAAAAGTCCCTCTTAATTTTATCGAGGCATTTAAACATCATTTTTCAAACAAAATAAAACATTTTTTATTTTTTTCCAGGCATATTTAGATTTCTTTCAATTTGTTTATACATTTGTCATTTTCCAGACATATTCAGATATTTAACTTAATTTTTAATTTCTGGAGGTATTTTAATAAGTATTTAATGTAATAAAATATTGTTGGGTAATTGACTAATTTTTTCCAGGCATTTCAACGTCATTTTCCAAACAATACAAAACACTTTTCATTTTTTTTCCATTCATTTTAAAATTTCTTTCAATTTTTTCATGTATGTTTCAGGCATTTTAATGCAATTTTTTAGGCAAATGAGCGATTATAATTTTTTTTGCAGACATTTGACATCATTTTTAATTTCTGGAGGTATTTTAATAAGTATGTAATGTAATAATTTTTTTTGGGTTATTGTGTAATTTTTAATTTTTTCCAGGCATTTTAAGGAATTTTTTATATTTTCGAGAAATGTATCAATTTCTCCATCCATTAAAATATAGTTTTTCGACAAATAAGTCACTTTTTATTTTTCTAGGCATTTTAAAGCTTTTTCAGTTTTTTCGGGCATATTATTGCAATTTTCCAGGGAATTTAAATAATTTTCAGTTTTGTTCGAGACAATTTTTTTATTGACATTTTTAGTAATTTTCCAATTTTATCAGGTATTTTAATGTAATTTTTTCAGGCAATTGAAGTCAATTATAAAGTCCAGGCATTTAAAGTCATTTTGCAATTTCTTTAAACACATTAATAAGATTTTCCAGAATATTGAAGTTAATTTTCAATTTTTTCCAGGCATATTATTTGTAATTTATCAGTCAATTGAAATAATGTTTTCAGGAAATTTAATGTATTCCAGGCATTTCCATTTCCATCTTTCAATTTTTTCATGTAATTTTTTAGGCACTTTTAATTTTTTCAAGGTATTTGAATCCATTTTTTTCAATTTTTCCAAGCGTTTTTATCATACTTTTCAGGCATGTTTTAATTTTTCCAGGCATTTGAAGATTTCTTTCAATTTTTCCATGCATTTGATTGTCATTTTCTGGGCATATTTCAGGAATTTTAATGCAATTCTTTAGGCAAATGAGCGATTATCATTTGACATCATTTTTCATTTTTGAAGGTATTTTAATAACTATGTAATGTAATAATTTTTTTTTAGGGTCATTAAGTAATTTTTAATTTTTCCAGGCGTTTTAAGGAATTCTTTATTAAATAATTTTCAGTTTTCTTCTACTAACATTTAAGTCATTTTTTAATCTTATCAGGTATTTTGGTGTAACTTTTCAGGCAATTAAAGTCAACTATAAAATTTTCCAGGCATCTGAAATAATTTTGCAATTTTTTTAGGCACTTTAATAAGAATTTGCAGGCATGCTTTAATTTTATTGTAATTTTACAGGCAATTCAAGTTGTATTTATCAATTTTTTCCTGGCACTTCCTCGATTTTCCAGGCATTTGATGCAATTTTTTCAACCTTGTTTAAGCATTTTAATGAAATTTTTCAGGAAAGTTTTAATTTTTTTGGATCTTATATAATTTTTAGCTTAATTAAGAGATTTTTTAAATTTCTTCACCCATTAAAATATAATTTTCACACAAATAAGTAATTTTTAATTTTTCTAGGCCTTTTGAAGCTTTTTTGTTTTTTTCATGCAATTTTCAGGCATTTTAAAATTTTTGTAGGCATTTTATTGCAATTTTCCAGGCAATTTAAATAATTTTCAGCTTCGTTCTAAACAATATAAATTTTGTTTTTTGACATTTTAAGTCATTTTCCAATTTTATCAAATATTTTAATGTAATTTTTCAGGCAATTTAAATCCATCGGCATTGAATTTGAAGTAATTTTGCAATTTCTTTAAGCACTTTATTGAAATTTTCTTGGCTTGCTTTAATTTTACAGGCAATTTAAGTAATTTTCAATTTATTGCATTGCAATTAAAAATTTTTTTTGAATGATTTGATGTCATTTTAAAAATTTTAATATGTTTTCGACATTTTTCAATTTCCAGGCATTTGAAATTACCTTTAAATTTTTTCATGTCATTTTTCAGGCACGTTTAATTTTTTCAGGTATTTAAAGCCATTTTTTTCCAATTTTTCAAGCGTTTTAATAATATTTTACACTCATGTTTTAATTCTTCCAGGCATTTGAACGTCATTTTCCAAACAATACAAATCACTTTTGATTTTTTTTCCAGGTATTTTAAGATTTCTTTCAATTTCTTCGTACATTTGATTGTCATTTTCCAGGCATATTCAGATATTTAACATTATTTTTAATTTCTGGAGGTATTTTAATAAGTATTTAATGTAATAAAATATTGTTGGGTAATTGACTAATTTTTTCCAGACATTTCAACGTCATTTTCCAAACCATATAAATCACTTTAAATTTTTTTTTCCAGGCATTTTAAGATTTCTTTCAATTTTTCCATGCATTTGAGCGTCATTTTCCAGGCATATTTCAGGCATTTTAATGCAATTTTTTAGGCAATTGAGCGATTTTTTTTCAGATATTTGACATTATTTTTAATTTCTGGAGGTATTTTAATAAACATGTAATGTAATAAAATTTTGTTGGGTAATTAAGTGATTTTTTTCCAGGCATTTAGAGGATTTTTTCAATATTTCCAGGCATATTACTTTTCAATCAATTCAATTGAAATTTTCAGGAATTTGAATGTAAATTTCCTGCCAATTGATGTAATTTTGAATTCAAGTTATTTTTATATTATTCCAGGCATTTGAAATCATGTTTCAATTTTTTCATGTAATTTTTCAGGCAAGTTTAATTTTTATCAGGTATCTGAAACACACTAACGTTAGTTAAAAGTTAAAAGTTATTACTAAAACACTTTTTTCAAGCCTTTTAATAATATGTTCCAGGCATGTTTCAATTTTTCCAGGCACTATAATCTAATTTCTTTCAATTTTTCCATGCATTTGATTGTCATTTTACAGGCATGTTTCAGGCATTTTAATGCAATTTTTTAGGCAAATTGAGCGATTTTTTTCAGATATTTGACATCTTTTTTAATTTCTGAAGGTATTTTAATAAGTATATTATTTTGTTGGGTTATTAAGTAATTTCTTCCAGGTATTTAAACATCATTTTCCAAACAATACAAATCATTTTTAATTTTTTTTTCAGGCATTTTAAAATTTTTTTCAATTTTTTCATGCATTTGATTGTCATTTTCCAGGCATGTTTCAGGCATTTTAATGCAATTTTTAAGGCAATTGAGCGATTTAATAAGTATGTAATGTAATAAGATTTTGTTAAGTAATTGAGTAGTTTTTAATTTTTTCCAGGCATTTTAAGGAATTCTTTATTATTTCCAGGCAATTTTATTAATATTTTCGAGAAATATATCAATTTCTGCACTCATTAAAATTTAATTTTCCGACAAATAAGTCACTTTTAATTTTTCTAGGTATTTTAAGGCTTTGTCAGGTTTTCTTAGCATTTTAGTGTCAATTTTCAGGGATCTTTCAATTTTTGTAGGCATTTTAAGATAATTTTCCAGGAAATTCAAGTAAATTTTAAAGTTTTTCCAGGCATTTTATTGCGATTTTCCAGGCAATTGAAAAAATTTTCAGTTTTGTTCTACTAACATTAAAAATTTTGTTTTTTGACATTTTAAGTCATTTTCCAATTTTATCAGGTATTTTAGTGTAATTTTTCAGGCAATTGAAGTCAATTATAAAATTTTCCAGGCATCTGAAGTAATTTTGGAATTTCTTTTTAAACACTTTAATAAGATTTTGCAGACATGCTTTAATTTTATTGTAATTTTATAGGCAATTCAAGTTGTAATTATAAATTTTTTTCTGGTACTTCCTCGATTTTCCAGCCAATTGATGTAATTTTTTCAACCTCTTTTAAGCATTTTAATGAAATTTTTCAGGAAAGTTTTAATTTTTTTTTGGATCTAATATAATTTTTACACAAATAAGTCATTTTTAATTTTTCTACGCTTTTTAAAGCTTTTTTGTTTTTTTTAATGCAATTTTCAGGCATCTTTTAATTTTTCCGGGCATTTTATTGCAATTTTCCAGGCAATTTAAATTATTTTCAGTTTTGTTCTGGACAATTTTTTTTCTTTGACATTTTTGGTAATTTTCCAATTTTATCAGGTATTTTAATGTAATTTTTCAGGCAACTGAAGTCAATTATAAAGTGCAGGCATTTGAAGTAATTTTGCCATTTTTTTAAGTTCTTTATTAAAATTTTCCAGGCATTCTTTAATTTTATTGTAATTTTACAAGCAACTCAAGTAATTTTCAATTTATTTCATTTTAATTAAAATTTTTTTTTGAGTAATTTGAAGTGATTTTTTTAAGCACATTATTAACATTTTTTAAACATTTTTTAATTTCCAGGCATTTGAAATCATTTTTTGATTTTTCGTTACATTTGAACGTAATTTTCCAGGCATATTTTAATTTTTTAATGGTTCCAAACATTTCAGTGTATTTTTCCAAGCATTTGACGTCACTTTTTATTTTGTTGTTCAATTGCCTGGAAATCAAACATTATTCTAATTATTTCAGGCAATTGAGAGTAAAAATGTCTCACGATCTGGATATAAAACCAACACTTTAATTGTTTAAATATTTATGTTGAAAAACTGCTGTAATTTTTGTACTGTCTGGATAAATAGTAAAAAAGACTCTCTGAAAAAATGATCATCTCGCTTAATTTGTTTGTTGTATATAGGTAAAAAAGATCGGTATATATTATATAGGATCAAGATATAGGATCGACGTTTCGACCACTATAAGATCATCCTCAGAAAAGATATACAAAAGTACAAAGTGCACAAATTAAAATTATTATGTTAGACTGAGACAGTCGAGAAAAAATATAACATAACCAATATATACATAACTTTTCCTGAATATTGCTTAACTAGGCATAACTTAAATGGATATGATTCGCATACTTTATTAGGCGATTAGTGTAATAAATAATAAATTTACGATTTTCATTTAAAAAAGAAGAATTCAGTTAATCGAATTTTGCATTATTTGGACCCGCTGTATAATTTTTTCTCTCTTGAATATGTATTTTTAAACATACTATATGTATAGAAGGTAACCTAAATATGAATGTAAAGTCTTGACTACTTTTAAAATTCCACTATTTTTAACTACAGAGGAGATTTTACCATGCCTATAATAAGCCAAAAATGAACATTCCGCATCACAAATAAAACCGACTTTTCCAATCACATTAACGCCATATTTAATACATTAAGCTAAGAAATAAAAAATGTCCCCTATCTAGCTCGAAATTTCCGCAAAAAAAAACCTCGACGAGAGACAGCAAAAGGTAAAACAAATGACACCAATAAAACCCCCCCCGATTTGTCCTTTTTTCCCCCCCGTTATCACGTGATTGATTGTCGTTTCACTTTTTCTACTTTGATAGCAAAAATGTCAGATTAAAAATTCCCCCTAATAATTCTTCTTTAATTTTATTTTTCAGGTTCGATGGTCGAGGCATCGGCAGTATCAACGTCAATATCGAAGATCATCGTCATCTCGTGGCTGTACCTGAAAATCTTCGTTTAAATCCCCGATGAATTAATTCATGAATAAAAGCCAAAGACTTTTACGTGTAACTATTTGCTGTATATTAAGAATAGTTAGCTTATAAATTAACTTGAAACTATTTATTATTAAGTGTACATTCCTCGCTCATTTGTTTATAAGCGGTTATTATTAGTTTCGATCTTATTCTACACCACACACAATGGGGTTAGTTACTCCAGTTGCTCCAGGTCCAACCCCCCCTTATAATATATTGAAATAAGATTCCCAGGCGCCAGGTAATTTCTGTTTATCTACAAACTAAAACGACTGCGAAGTTGGTTGGGGTGTAACTGGGATGGGAATATACTCGAACCCTGGTGGACTATAGAATATTTAATTTATCGGTGCAGCAGTTTCCGAACAGCGGTGAATCATGACCGATCGGGGGTAAATTCAACTTCGGGATTAATTGTTATTAATAGAGAAATGCTTAATTAATTCTTCCGTTCGATTATTATCTTTATAGCCCTCGGGTGTGTTTATATAAATGCTACGATGATTATTAAAGTTTTCATTATATATAATAATTCAATAAAACCTTTTCAATGCATAACTTTAATGCATGTGACCGATGTTTATTTATCATGTATGAACAAGGAGGAAATTGTTCCTTAAGGCATGTAATGCAAACGACTTTTTATTATGTCAGAAAGTCACTCACTGGAAATTGGGATAAATTACTTCTAATTCCTGGATCTCTGGAACGAAATTTAAAAAGCCTGGAACGACAATGAAGAAACATAAAATGTTCCTAAAAAGTTGCATGGAATAGTAGATATTTATTGGGCAACGTTTTGTCATTTTATTGAGCCTGCTTCAGGTTAAGAAAGAAAGTAAGATGCTACAGGTGTAAAGGCGGAATAATAGCCTTAAATGCCTGGAATAAATCACTTGTTTTATTGTTTGAATAATGCCCAATTGTGTTTAATTTTTTGGAATACACTTAAAGGCTGGAATAAAATAAGAATCTATTATCGGCTTATCTAAACAATTTATTTGTTAATTTTTTTAAATATTGACTGCATTAGTGACTTTAAGTTAAATTTTTCTAATGATTTTTAATTCGGGGATTTTTTTTTTTTCAGTATTACCAGTTATGGGACTAGTATTTAATTTTACAAAGAATTATTTAATTCGGTTTATAAATTATTGCCTGGGGACTATAAATACTCAAACAAAAAAAGGCGTGTTCCGCCTAGGCACTTGACATACTTTCTGCCTAAAATCTAAATTAAAAAAATTAAATGAAGTTAATTACTGGCACTTAAATTCTCGGTTTAATCGTCTTTCCGCCTAGAATTTTATTAATATTTTTTTTACAATAAATATAAAATATTCAAAAAAAAATTAATGCTTGTTGCCTAAAATTGAAAAAAGACACTTTTTCACAGGAAACTCACTTCTTTCCGCCTTTTTTTAAAACTAAAACCCGTTCTTTCCGCCTAGGTTCTTTAATAACGTATTTTTTTGCCTTGCATCTTAAAGTACAAATTTTAAAATTTTAAGCACTTAATTGTTGCAGTTAATCTAATAAAAATTATTTCTTAAACTAAATTTGATTTTTCCGCCTAGGCTGTCATTTATGTATTTTTTTGCCTAGAATCTAAAATTTTAAAAGAATTTAATTTAGTCTTTAACTTGTCGAGAAATTATAAATAATTTTTTTTTAATCCTAAAGTCTTTTTTCCGCCTAGGCTCGTAACATAACAATTTCCTGCCTTACATCTTAAATTATAACGTTTTAAATTTTAGGCCGTTAATTATTGCCTATACCCAAAAAAAAATCGTAACCTGAACTTGATTTTTCCGCCTAGAGTTTCTTCCCACTCTGCTTTTTTTTTGCCTAAACCTATAAATCACGTATTTTTTTCCTAAAATTTTAAACTAATTTTTATTCGTTCAGACCCATAATTGTTGCCTAGGACTTACAAAAAACGGTTTTTTTTTTAACTAGAACTTGTTTTTTCCGCCTAGGTTTTTAAATTGCATATTTTTTTGCCTAGAATTTTAGAATAATTTTTTTTGTTTAGGCCCTTAATTGTTGCCTACGACTTATAAAAAGCATTTTTATCTTTAACTTATTTTTTCCGCCTAGGCTTTTAAAATAATAATTTTTTTTAAACCCGCTATTTTCCGCCTAGGTTTTTAAATTACCAGTTTTTTTCCTAGCCATTTTAAATTAAATTTATTTTGGTTTAGACCCTTCAATGTTGCCTAAGATTTACCAAAAAATATATTTTTAACTGCCTAGGCTCTTAAAGTACAATTTTTTTAGGTTAAGGCATTCAATTGTTACAGATAACCTAGGAAAAATAATTTTTTAAAGTCAAATTCGATTTTTCTGCCTAGACTCATTTTCTATGTATTTTTTTACCTTAAGGTTCAAAATAGTCTTCAAATTAGTTAGTTTTTAAGTTGATGCTTAGAACGTATAAATAATTTTTTTTTTACCTAAAAGTTGTTATTTCCGCCTAGGCTCTTAAAATATTTTTTTTAATAATTAGCATTTAACGTTATTATTTTTTTTTAAATTAGGGCCTAAATTGTTGCCTATAACCTAAAAAAAAATTCCTAACTTGAACTCGATTTTTCCGCCTAGAGTCTTTTATGTATTTTTTGCCTAGTACTAAAATTTTCATAAAAAAATAATTTCAAAAAATTGTCGCCTATAAATGGAAAAAAAAAGTTTTTCTCACAATCTGGTTTTTTTCGCCTAAACTTTTAAACTTTTTAGGTTCAGGCATTTCTTAAGTTGAATTCGATTTTTCCGCCTAGGCTTTTAAATTACACATTTGTTTTGCCTTTAAGAAAATTCATATTTTTTTTAATTTCTAGGTTCTTAGTTATTGCCTAGAACCTAAATTTTTTTTTTTTTTTAAACTCAATTTTTTTGCCTAGGGTAGTATATATGTAGTTTTTTTGCCTATAAATAAAATATTCATAGAAAATTAATTGAGTTTCAAAATTGTTGCCTAGAACAGAAAAAAGAACAATTTTTTTCATTAACTCGGTTTTTTCGCCTAGACATTTAAACTCCCTATTTTTTTGCCTAGAAGTTCATTTATGTATTTTTTGCATAGTATTCACAATTTTTTAAAAAAATGGTTTAATTTGAAAATTGTTGCCTAGAACATAAAAAAAAATAATTTCCTAATATAAACTCAATTTTTTCGTCTAGGGTCTTATTTATGATTTTTTTTGCCTATAACTAATACATTCATAGAAAAATATTTGAGTTTCAAAAGTGTTGCCTAGAACAGAAAAAAGAACAATTATCTCGACTTTTCCGCCTAGACTTTTAAACTATCCATTTTTTTGCCTAGAATTTCATTTATGTATTTTTTTGCATAGTACTAATATTTTCTTAAAAAAATAGTTTAATTTAAAAATTGTTGCCTAGAACCTAAAAAAAAATCGTTTTCTAATTTAAACTCAATTTTTTCGCCTAGGCTCTTATTTATGATTTTTTTTGCCTATAACTAATACATTCATAGAAAAATAATTGAGTTTCAAATATGTTGCCTTGAACAGAAAAAAGAACATTTTTTTTCAATTATCGGTTTTTTCCGCCTAGGCTTTTAAAGTACGTATTTTTTTGCCTAGAATTTATTTTTTTTATTTTTTTGCATACTACTAACATTTTCTTAAAAAAATGGTTTAATTTGAAAATTGTTGCCTAGAACAGATTTTGTTTTCTCGTTATCTTCGTTTTTTCCGCCTAGGCTTTTAAAGTATATATTTTTTACCTAGAATTTTAGGTTTCATTTTTTTTGTTCAGACCTTGATTTTTGTCTACACTTTTTAAAAAACCATTTATTTATTAAATTTTTCTGGAAATGCTTTTTAATTTTTTTAAATTTTCTAAAAAAAAATGGTTCTCCCAAAACAAAGGTGTATTCTTAATTTTTGAGATATATAAGGCAAGTAACCCCTTATTTCTTGGTAGTTTTGCCTAAAAATTTGTCGGTAAAAAGGAAATTTTTATCATATTAACGGTTCGTCTAAAAACGGTCTAGATATCATAAAAACATGTGAAAATATTTGGAAAAACAATTTTAAGGAAAAGCTGCATTAAATGCCTGGAAAATTAACAAAAAAATACTCCCTAGAGCCTGGACGTAATAAAAAAATGATTACTGGAAATTTCTGGAAGACATACCTAAAGAAATTACAAAAAATATGTAAAATCAAACAAAAACTCTGAATGAGAATAAAAAATGTGTAAACAACTCAACAAGAAATTAATTTTTTTATGAGAAGGAGAGATAGTTATTCTAACAAGAAGAAAAAGGAAAACCAGAAAGTGGTCCAATGCTATAAAAGACGGTTCGAAGGACCAGAGGCTTACTTGCACTCCATGTCACAAAAAATGGATGGTCCAGTTCGTATTCATCCTTTTCTTTCTTCCTTAACATTTCATCCCTCTTTTTTGATTGCTATTTGGGAAATTCACTAATAAATTGGCCTAATGTTTTTGTACATTTAATTTTTGGCACTTTTCAACTGTTTGCTTAAGTGTTCTAGTTTTAAGAAAAAAAATTGGGTTTTTGTAATTTAGTCAAAATTATGTAGTCGATGGAGGCTGTGTATAGTAAAAATATCTCCTTAAAAAAACCCCACAAGGATGTCGTTTGTTTGAGAAAAAAATAGCGGTAGTAATCTAGTCAAAATTTGTTTAAAACGTTGATTTTTCTAAAGTATGCCCCCCTTAAATTAAAATAATTGTAAATATAATTTAACAGATTTTATTAATAATAAATAAAAAAATATACATATATTATAGTTCCGTAAGACTTTATTTTTTTTGAACCATTTAAAGTCAATTAGTAAATAGTTTAAAGCATGCATAATTAAAAAAAATTATAATTTTCATTATAGGTACATAAAGTTTTTTTGTGAAAATAGAAAAATTCCCTGTGATCGAGTTATATACTTTAGTAAAAATTACATAAGGACTTTGTTGAAATTTCATATAATATAATTTATTGGGATGATTTATACATAAGGATATGTCATTACAATAGTTCGCTATAGGCGAGTTGATATGTAAAAGAGCCTTATTTAGTCAAATTAGGAAAGTCAATATGTTTATGATATACAAGGTGTTTTATAATTAAATGCAATTCCTAGCTACTTATAATTATTTGATTTTTAATATTTTTGGGTTAAACACATTAAAAAAAACACATTTTTTTATACATGTAAGATTTTAATTTTTTTTTATTTTTTTTTTAATTTTCACCCAGAAAAACACACTATTTTCAATAAACTGGTATATTAATTAACAAATTTAACAAAATATGTTGGCGTCAAACTGATCGCGGTCCGACTGACTATACATTTTATAAAACAACCGAATTTGCAGCGTCGGCATACCGACATGCCAGGAAATCGTAGATATTCCCATCTCTGTCTCACGCATGAATATGGCATAAGTTTTCTTTTGTCTCGCTCATTAATCATGTTTTTTTTACATAATATTTTATGTTAAATTATTTGTTTTTTTTTTTTATTTATTACGCTTTATAATTCCTATATAACAAAAAAAAATCTTAATTTTTAAATTTGAATTTACGTCAACAACGGGTTTGACAGAGTTAAAGTTATGACTTAAATAATACATCAGACAGAGATAGATCGATAGAACCCTGGAATTTCTTTTTTATTTTTTGTTTTATTTTTTGTTCTTTTTTTTTTGGTGTATAATAAAAAAAATTAAATTTTGAAAATTGAATTTACGTCAACGGATTTGACAGAGATAAACTTATGATTAAAATAATGTACCGGAGAGAGATAGATAGATAAAAACCTGGAATTTTTTTTTATAATTTTACTCTTTTTTTCGACTTATAACTTCTATAAATCAAAAAAAAATAAAATTAGAATTTACTTAAACGAGTTTAATAGAGATAAACTTATGACTAAGTTAATGTATCTAACAGAGATAGAGAGATAGAAACCTGGAATTTGTTGTTTTTTTAACTTTATAATTTGATAATACATCAGACAGAAATAGATAGAAACCTAGAATTTTTTGTTTTATTTTTTTTTAATAATTTTATTTTTTTTTGGTTTATAATATCTACGTATCAAAAAAAAAATCTAAATTTTAAATTTTGAATTTTAACGGCTTCGACAGCGATGAACGTAACAGACAGAGATGCATAATTATTCAAAAAAAAAACTCGAATATTTTTTTTTCTTTATAAATTTTTGTATTATAGAATAAAATTGTTTATTTATTTTTCCACACTTTGACATTTAAATTTATTTTAACGAGTTTGAAAGAGATAAACTTATGACTTAAATATAACATCAGATAGAGATAGATCGATAGAGCCTTTTTTTTTTTTTTTTTTTTAGATGTTTTCTTTATAATTTGATTCTTTGCTTTTTCGGTTTAAAAATGCCTATTTATTAAAAAAAAAACTAAATTTTGAAATTTTAATTTACTTAAACGGGTTTAACAGAGATACACTTATGGCTAAAATAATGTACCTGAGAGAGGTAGATAGAAACCTGGAATTTTTTTTTTTAATTTTACTCCCTTTTTTTCGTTAAAATTTCATATTTAAAAAAAAATAAATATTGAAATTTTAATTTGTTTAAGCGGGTTTAACAGAGATATACTTATGGCTAAAATAATGAACTAGAGAGAGATAGATAAAAACCTAGAATTTTTTTTCGTTATAATTTTTTTATTATTTTTTCGGTTTATAATTTTTATGTACCAAAAAAAAAACTAAATTTTGTACCTGAGAGAGGTACATAGATAAAAACCTGGAATTTTTTTTTTTTTATTTTACTTTCTTTTTTTCGTTAAAATTTCTTATTTAAAAAAAAATAAATATTGAAATTTTAATTTGTTTAAGCGGGTTTAACAGAGATACACTTATGGCTAAAATAATGTACCTGAGAGAGGTACATAGATAAAAACCTGGAATTTTTTTTTTTTTAATTTTACTCTCTTTTTTTCGTTAAAATTTCCTATTTAAAAAAAATAAATATTGAAATTTTAATTTGTTTAAGCGGGTTTAACAGAGATACACTTATGGCTAAAATAATGTACCTGAGAGAGGTACATAGATAGAAACCTGGAATTTTTTTTTTTTAATTTTACTCTCTTTTTTTCGTTAAAATTTCCTATTTAAAAAAAAAATAAATATTGAAATTTTAATTTGTTTAAGCGGGTTTAACAGAGATACACTTATGGCTAAAATAATGTACCTGAGAGAGGTACATAGATAAAAACCTGGAATTTTTTTTTTAATTTTACTCTCTTTTTTTCGTTAAAATTTCCTATTTAAAAAAAATAAATATTGAAATTTTAATTTGTTTAAGCGGGTTTAACAGAGATACACTTATTGCTAAAATAATGTACCTGAGAGAGGTACATAGATAGAAACCAGGATTTTTTTTTTTTTAATTTTACTCTCTTTTTTTCGTTAAAATTTCCTATTTAAAAAAAAATTAATATTGAAATTTTAATTTGTTTAAGCAGGTTTAACAGAGATACAATTATGGCTAAAATAATGTACTAGAGAGAGATAGAGAGATAGAAACCTGAATATTTTTAATTTTTTTTCATTATAATTTGATTCTTTACTTAATTTTTTTTCCGCTTTAAAATTTCCTATTTAAAAAAAAAATTAATTTTGAAATTTTAATTTACTTAAGCGGGTTTAACAGAGATACACTTATGGCTAAAATAATGTACTAGAGACAGATAGATAAAAACCTAGAATTTTTTTTTCGTTATAATTTTTTTATTATTTTTTCGGTTTATAATTTTTATGTACCAAAAAAACTAAATTTTGTAATTTTAATTTACTTAAACGGGTTTAACAGAGATTCACTTATTGCTAAAATAATGTACCTGAGAGAGATAGATAGATAGAAACCTGAAATTTTTCTTTATAATTTTACTCTTTTTTTCGACTCATAATTTCTATAAATCAAAAAAAAATGAAAAATGAATTTACTTAAACGAGTTTAATAGAGATAAACTTATGACTAAGTTAATGTATCTAACAGAGATAGAGAGATAGAAACCTGGAATTTGTTGTTTTTTTTAAGGTTCTTTCTTTATAATTTGATAATACATCAGACAGAGATAGATAGAAACCTAGAAATTTTTGATTTATTTTTTTTTATTTTATTTTTTTTGGATCGTAATTTTTATGTATTAAAAAAAAATCTAAATTTTAAATTTTGAATTTTAACGGCTTCGACAGCGATGAACTTTTGGCTAAAATAACGTATCAGACAGAGATAGATGCATAAGTATTTTTAAAAAAACCCGAATTTAATTTAACGGGCTTATCAGAGATACACTTATGGCTAAAATAATGTACCAGAGAGAGATAGATAGAAACCTAGAATTTGTTTGTTTTTTTTTTTTAACTTTATAATTTTATTAATATTTTTTTGGTTCATAATATCTACGTATCAAAAAAAAATCTAAATTTTAAATTTTGAATTTTAACGGCTTTGACAGCGATGAACTTATGGCTAAAATAACGTATCAGACAGAGATAGATAGAAACCTATATTTTTTTGTTTTATTTTTTTTTATAGTTTTATTTTTATTTTTTTGGTTCATAGTTTTTATGTATCAAAAAAAATTCTAAATTTTGAATTTTAACGGATTTGACAAAGATGAACTTATGGCTAAAATAACGTTACAGACAGAGATAGATGCATAATTATTAAAAAAAAAAAAACGAATATTTTTTAAAATTATTTTTTCTTTATAATTTTTTGAATATTAGAATAAAATTATTTATTAATTTTTCCACACTTTGAAATTTGAATTTATTTTAACGAGTTTGAATGAGATAAACTTATGACTTAAATAATATATCAGACAGAGATAGATCGATAGAACCTGTAATTTTTTATTTTTTTTTTATAATTTGATTCTTTACTCTATTTTCTTTTTCGGTTTAAAATTGCCTATTTATTGAAAAAAAATTAATTTTTGAGGCTAAAATAATGTACCAGAGAGAGATAGATAGAAACCTAGAATTTGTTTGTTTTTTTTTTAACTTTATAATTTTATTAATATTTTTTTGGTTCATAATATCTACGTATCAAAAAAAAATCTAAATTTTAAATTTTGAATTTTAACGGCGATGAACTTATGGCTAAAATAACGTATCAGACAGAGATAGATAGAAACCTAGAATTTTTTGTTTTATTTTTTTTTTATAGTTTTATTTTTATTTTTTTGGTAAATATTATGTATGTATCAAAAAATTTAATTTTGAGTTTAATTTTAACGGCTTCGACAGAGATGAACTTATGGCTAAAATAACGTAACAGACAGAGATAAATGCATAATTATTTTAAAAAAAAAAACCGAATATTTTTTTAAATTATTTTTTTTTTAATATTTTTTTGTATATTAGAATAAAATTGTTTAATAATTTCGCCACAATTTGAATTTATTTTAACGAATTTGACAGAGATAAACTTATGACTTAAATAATGTATCAGACCGAGATAGATCGATAAAAACCTGGAATTTTTTGTTTTTTCTTTATAATTTGATTCTTTACTTTATTTTCTTTTTCGGTTTAAAATTGCGCCTATTTATTAAAAAAAAATTAAATTTTAAAATTTTAATTTACTTAAACGGGTTTAACAGAGATACACTTATGGCTAAAATAATGTACCAGAGAGAGATAGAGAGATAGAAACCTGGAATCTTTCTATATAATTTTATTCTTTTTTTTTCGACTTATAATTTCTATATAATTAAAAAAAAATTGAAATTGGATTGGAATTTACTCAAACGAGTTTAATAGAGATAAACTTATGACTAAAATAATGTATCAGCCAAAGATAGATTGAAAGAAACCTGAATATTTTTAATTTTTTTTTAAGTTTTTTCTTTATAATTTGATTTTTTACCTAATTTTTTTTCGGTTTAAAATTTCCTATTTAAAAAAAAAATTAATTTAAAATTTTAATTTACTTAAACGGGTTTAACAGAGATACACTTATGGCCTAAACAATGTATCAGACAGAGACAGATCGATAAAAACCTGGAATTTTTTGTTTTTTTTTTAATTTGATTCTTTATTTCATTTTCTTTTTCAATTTAAAATTGCGCCTATTTATTAAAAAAAAAAATTAAATTTTAAAATTTTAATTTACTTAAACGGGTTTAACAGAGATACACTTATGGCTAAAATAATGTACCAGAGAGAGATAGAGAGATAGAAACCTGGAATCTTTCTATATAATTTTATTCTTTTTTTCGACTTATAATTTCTATATAATTAAAAAAAAATTGAAATTGGAATTTACTCAAACGAGTTTAATAGAGATAAACTTATGACTAAAATAATGTATCAGACAAAGATAGATTGAAAGAAACCTGAATATTTTTAATTTTTTTTTAAGTTTTTTCTTTATAATTATATTTTTTACCTAATTTTTTTCGGTTTAAAATTTCCTATTTAAAAAAAAAATTAATTTAAAATTTTAATTTACTTAAACGGGTTTAACAGAGATACACTTATGGCCTAAACAATGTATCAGACAGAGACAGATCGATAAAAACCTGGATTTTTTTTTTTTTTTTATTTGATTCTTTATTTCATTTTCTTTTTCAATTTAAAATTGCGCCTATTTATTAAAAAAAATTAAATTTTGAAATTTTAATTTACTTAAACGGGTTTAACAGAGATACACTTATGGCTAAAATAATGTACCAGAGAGAGATAGAGAGATAGAAACCTGGAATCTTTCTATATAATTTTATTCTTTTTTTTCGACTTATAATTTCTATATAATTAAAAAAAAATTGAAATTGGAATTTTTTCAAACAAGTTTAATAAAGATAAACTTATGACTAAAATAATGTATCAGACAAAGATAGATTGAAAGAAACCTGAATATTTTAAATTTTTTCGAAATTCTTTTCTTTAGAATTTGATTCTTCACTAAATGTTTATTTTGGTTTAAAATTTCCCATTTAAAAAAAAAATTAAATTTTGAAATTTTAATTTACTTAAACGGGTTTAACAGAGATACACTTATGGCCTAAACAATGTATCAGACAGAGATAGATAGAAACTTTTTGTTTTTTTTTTATATTTTTTCTTTATATTTTATTATTATTTTTTTGGTTTATAATTCATATGTATTAAAAAAAATATAAATTTTGAATTTTGAATGTTAACGGCTTTGACAGAGATGAACTTATGGCTAAAATAACGTATCAGATAAAGATGCATAATTATTAAAAAAAAATAATTTTTTTATTTTATTATTTTTTTTTATATATCTCTTGTATATTAGAAAAAAATCGTTTAATAATTTTGCCACACTTTTTGCAAAGTACATTAAATATGTTCTTTTATATGTTTTTATACAGTGGTTTAATGACAACAACAAAAAAAGATTATGTTAACAAAAAAATATAATTAGATTAAAAAATATTTTTTTTGTTGTTCATCTTTGCTAATAATTTATTTATTAAATTTTACACTCCTTGACATATATTTAAAATTATAAAATTAGGTTTATTGTTTGTTCCATTATACACCCCTTGCACAATAGAAAAACACGTCTAAATAAAAATATTATTATTCAAATTTGGTAAAAATATAATAAATAATTATAAACAAATATAATTTAGTATAGAGCTTTTATGTCATTTTTAACATAATATAATTTTAATTATTAAAACAAATAAAATTGCATTTATTATAAACACCCTGTCCTTAAAATCCAAACATTGCAGAAACTCACGTATTTTTCACGTAACATAGTATTTATGTATGTATATATAAAAACTTCTTAATGTCGATTATAAAATTAGCAAAAAAATAAATAAATAAATACACAGAAATATATAAGCTAGAACATCATACATAATAAACATCTGTGTATTTTTGTCTGTTTCATATTTCATCTAGGTGTAAATTCGTACATATATTATAATGTAAATGTTGCTATATCGGTCATAATAAATAAATGTTAATTATTATTATTATTATTATTAAACTGATCCCCTAAAAATTCAAATTTTTAAGATTATTTAATACTACTAAATGTACTTTATTTAATAAATAAATAAATAAAGATGTTTTAAAGAAAATCACAGACTTTTAGTTCGAAAACCTCGTTTATGATAAAGCACCTTCAAGATTAACGGTTCTTAATTTCAAAACTTCTCTCTATTATCAGTTTTTGACGCAAGAAACTTTCCTATATATTCAATTACGTAATTAACGAAGTTTTAACCAGTTTTAAAGCTTTTTGATAGGAGAGTGCCTTTAGTGCGAAGATCCATTAATTATAACCAAACCGGACGAAGTGATTTTAAATTTTTCCTCGTTAAAACTCATCAAGATATTCGGGTTTAACATGCGGTTTTTCCAGAAATAAACAACTGGATACTACTGTAAAAAGTCTCTATTTATTATCGTTTTGCCGAAATGTTTGGAAATCACTGAAATCCGACAAACAGAAAATGAGTTTGCCCTTCTGGATAGCAGACACTATTCCCAAAACGACTCAGAACTTCGGAAACAACGCTTTTTGGATTATGTCTGCTTTCGGTAAAGGTTTAACCTTTATAGTTGATAAAATCACTTGGGAATATTAAGAATGAATGAGAGAGATACTAAGGAGTATGTGTTTTATTTAATTTTTTATAGTATCGACTAAATCTAAAAATTAATTTTTATAAAGAATAATTGGGTTATTTCGCTTATTTGTCGTCATATGATAATGAGCAATCTTCAATGTCTATTGTCTTTGTTTAAATTGTGGTACTTTGGCATACTGCAAATGAGGATGATCATGCTGGTACCATCAACAATTTTTAGTCCAAAAAGAAAGTGGAAAATAATGGAATTGAATTGGGTTACGACACTTTCTCTCTCTAAACAGCTTTCTCTGCATATATCTTTGAACGATCGAGTCAACTAGTGGTGTGAGTCAAGGTATTGTTTGTTAATAGAGGTGTTCCATGATGTGTGTGAGGCTCTTGATTGTGTGATTGTTCGGAGCTGGAATTTTAAGAATTTGCTCTTTTTTGGTTTAGGGCTTACTTTGAGGATCTGCAGCAATGCATGGTGGACTCTGGAGCAAGGTATTCTGCTTAAAAGATTTACCTAAAAATTTACCTTTCTTGGCAATGATTATGGGTTATTACAAATTTTTGATCTGATTTCTTCAGAAAAAGGAAAAATAACTCCGACTGTCTAGACGAAATTTCTTTTTATTCCAGGCAGTTGATGACGTCATTCATCAGATTTCCTCAGGAATCTCAAAAGAAAGATGACTCTGAATGCCTGGAAGAATTTTCTCTTTAATCCAGGCACTTGATGACGTCAATCATTTGATTTCTTCAGAAATTTTAAAAGAAAAATAACTCCGACTGACTAGACGAAATATCTCCTTATTCCAGGCAGTCGATGACGTCATTAATCTGACTTCCTCAGCAATTTCAAACGAAAGATGACTCTGAATGCCTGGACGAATTTTCTCTTTAATCCAGGCACTGAATGACGTCAATCATCTGATATTCTTCAGAAAATTTAAAGGAAAAATAACTCCGACTGTCTAGACGAAATTTCTCCTTATTCCAGGCAGTTGATGACGTCATTTATCTGACTTCCTCAGGAATTTTAAAGAAAAAATAACTCCGACTGCCTTGACGAATTTTCTCCTTATTCCAGGCAGTTGATGACGTCAATCATTTGATTTCCTCAAAAATTTCAAAGGAAATATAACTCTGAATGCCTGAACGAATTTTCTCTTTAATCCAGGCACTGAATGACGTCAATCATCTGAAATTTTTCATAAAATTTAAAGGAAAAATATCTCCGACTGCTTAGACGAAATTTCTCCTTATTCCAGGCAATTGATGACGTCAATCATCTGATTTTCTCAAAAATTTCAAAGGAAATATGACTCTGAATGCCTAGACGAAATTTCTCCTTATTCCAGGCAGTTGATGACGTCAATCATCAGATTTCCTCAAAAATTTCAAAGGAAATATGACTCTGAATGCCTGGACAAATTTTTTCATTAATCCAGGCACTTGATGACGTCAACCATTTGATTTCTTCAGAAAATTTAAAGGAAAAATAACTCCGACTGCCTAGACGAAATTTCTCCTTATTCCAGGCAGTCGATGACGTCATTCATCTGACTTCGTCAGGAATTTCAAAGGAAGGATGACTCTAAATACCTGGACGAATTTTCTCTTTAATCCAAGCACTTGATGACGTCAATCATTTGATTTGTTCAGAAACTTTAAAGGAAAAATAACTTTGACTGCCTAGACGAAATTTTCCCTTATTCCAGGCAGTTAATGACGTCAATCATCTGACTTCTTCAGGAATTTCAAAGGAAAGATGACTCTGAATGCCTGGACGAATTTACTCTTTAATTCAGGCACTTGATGACGTCAATCATCTGATTTTGTTCACAAACTTTAAGGGAAAAATAACTACAACTGCCTAGACGAATTTTTTCCTTATTCCAGGCAGTTGATGACGTCAATCATCTGACTTCTTCAGGAATTTCAAAGGAAATATGACTCTGAATGCCTAGACGAAATTTCTCCTTATTCCAGGCAGTCGATGACGTCATTCATCAGATTTCCTCAGGAATTTCAAAGGAAAGATGACTCTGAATGCCTGGACGAATTTTCTCTTTAATTCAGGCACTTGATGACGTCAATCATCTGATTTTGTTCACAAACTTTAAAGGAAAAATAACTACAACTGCCTAGACGAAATTTCTCCTTATTCCAGGCAGTTGATGACGTCAATCATCTGACTTCCTCAGGAATCTCAAAAGAAAGATGACTCTGAATGCCTGGACAAATTTTCTCTTTAATCCAGGCAGTTGATGACGTCAATCATCTGATTTTGTTCAGAAGCTGTAAAGGAAAAATAACTCCGACTGCCAAGACGAAATTTCTCCTTATTCCAGGCAGGTGATGACGTCATTCACCTGACTTCCTCAGGAATTTCAAAGGAAAGATGACTCTGAATGCCTGGACGAATTTTCTCTTTAATCCAGGCACTTGATGACGTCAATCATTTGATTTCTTTAGAAGCTTTAAAGGAAAAATAACTCCGACTGCCTAGACGAAATTTCTCCTTATTCCAGGCAGTTAATGACGTCAATCATCAGATTTCCTCAAAAATGTCAAAGGAAATATGACTCTGAATGCCTGGACAAATTTTCTCTTTATTCCAGGCACTTGATGACGTCAATCATCTGATGTTGTTCACAAACTTTAAAGGAAAAATAACTACAACTGCCTAGATGAAATTTCTCCTTATTCCAGGCAGTTGATGACGTCAATCATCTGACTTCCTCAGGAATTTCAAAGGAAATATGATTCTGAATACCTGGACGAATTTTGTCTTTAATCCATGCACTTGATGACGTCAATCATTTGATTTCTTCAGAAACTTTAAAGGAAAGATAACTGCGACTGCCAAGACTGCAAGAATTTCAGATTAATTTTTTTTGTTTAGGCCCTTAATTAATGCCTACGACTTATAAAAAGCATTTTTTACCTTAAACTTATTTTTTTCCGCCTAGGCCTTAAAAAAAAATATTTTTTTGCGTGACATCTTTAATAACAATATTTTTACTTTCTAATTTTAAGTTGTTAATTGCTGCCTATAACCTGAAAAAAAATCCCAACTTAACCTTGATTTTTCCGCCTAGAGTTGGATTTATGTGTTTTTTTGCCTAATTCTAAAATAATTTAATAATTTAAAAATTGTTGCCTAGAACTGATAAAAAATACAATTTTTCTCACCCTCTGGTTTTTGTCCGCCTAGGCTTCTAAATTGAAATTTTTTTTTTGCCTAGAACGTAATTTTACAAAAATTATTGAACCTATAAATTACTACCTAGAGACTTTAAATACTCAGCCAAAAATATTGTTTTGCCTATTAATAACTGCCTAGGGACTACCTACAAATTCTCAGTTAAATCGTTTTTCCGCCTAGATTTTCTAAAACTGAAAAAGAAACAATTCTCTAAACCAAACCCGCTCTTTTCCGCCTAGGTTTTTAAATTACCAATTTTTTTTGCCTAGCATCTTATATTAATTTTTTTTTATTTAGACTACAAAATACAATTCTTTTGTAACTATACTTCTTTTTCCGCCTAGGCGCTTAAAGTAACTGTTTTTTGCCTAGTATTTTAAATAAAATTCTGTTTTGGTTTAGACCCTTCAATGTTGCCTAGGATTTACCAAAAAATATATTTTTAACTGCCTAGGCTCTTAAAGTACAATTTTTTTAGGTTAAGGCATTCAATTGTTGCAGATAACCTAGGAAAAATAATTTTTTAAAGTCAAATTCGATTTTTCCGCCTAGACTCATCTTCTATGTATTTTGTTGCCTAAAGTTTAAAAATAGTCTTCAAATTAGTTAGTTTTTAAGTTGGTGCCTAGAACGTATAAATATTTTTTAACCTAAAAGTCGTTATTTCCGCCTAGGCTCTTAAAATGATGTTTTTTAATTAGCATTTAACATTACTATTTTTTTTTTTTAGTTTTAGGTCCTAAATTGTTGCCTATTATATATTCCAGGCAGTCGATGACGTCATTCATCTAACTTCCTCAGGAATTTCAAAAGAAAGATGACTCTGAATGCCTGGACGAATTTTGTCTTTAATCCAGGCACTTAATGACGTCAATCATCTGATTTTGTTCACAAGCTTTAAGGGAAAAATAACTACAACTGCCTATACGAAATTTCTCCTTATTCCAGGCAGTCGATGACGACATTCATCTGATTTCCTCAAAAATTTCAAAGGAAATATGACTCTGAATGCCTGGACAAATTTTCTCTTTATTCCAGGCACTTGATGACGTCAATCATCTGATGTTGTTCACAAACTTTAAAGGAAAAATAACTACAACTGCCTAGATGAAATTTCTCCTTATTCCAGGCAGTTGATGACGTCAATCATCTGACTTCCTCAGGAATTTCAAAGGAAATATGACTCTGAATACCTGGACGAATTTTGTCTTTAATCCAGGCACTTGATGACGTCAATCATTTGATTTCTTCAGAAACTTTAAAGAAAAGATAACTGCGACTGCCAAGACTGCAAGAATTTTAGATTAATTTTTTTTGCTTAGGCCCTTAATTAATGCCTACGACTTATAAAAAGCATTTTTCACCTTAAACTTATTTTTTTCCGCCTAGGCCTTAAAAAAAAAATATTTTTTTGCGTGACATCTTTAATAACAATATTTTTACTTTCTAATTTTAAGTTGTTAATTGCTGCCTATAACCTGAAAAAAAATCCCAACTTAACCTTGATTTTTCCGCCTAGAGTTGGATTTATGTGTTTTTTTGCCTAATTCTAAAATAATTTAATAATTTAAAAATTGTTGCCTAGAACTGATAAAAAATACAATTTTTCTCACCCTCTGGTTTTTGTCCGCCTAGGCTTCTAAATTGAAATTTTTTTTTGCCTAGAACGTAATTTTACAAAAATTATTGAACCTATAAATTACTACCTAGAGACTTTAAATACTCAGCCAAAAATATTGTTTTGCCTATTAATAACTGCCTAGGGACTACCTACAAATTCTCAGTTAAATCGTTTTTCCGCCTAGATTTTCTAAAACTGAAAAAGAAACAATTCTCTAAACCAAACCCGCTCTTTTCCGCCTAGGTTTTTAAATTACCAATTTTTTTTGCCTAGCATCTTATATTAATTTTTTTTTATTTAGACTACAAAATACAATTCTTTTGTAACTATACTTCTTTTTCCGCCTAGGCGCTCAAAGTAACTGTTTTTTTGCCTAGTATTTTAAATAAAATTCTGTTTTGGTTTAGACCCTTCAATGTTGCCTAGGATTTACCAAAAAATATATTTTTAACTGCCTAGGCTCTTAAAGTACAATTTTTTTAGGTTAAGGCATTCAATTGTTGCAGATAACCTAGGAAAAATAATTTTTTAAAGTCAAATTCGATTTTTCCGCCTAGACTCATCTTCTATGTATTTTGTTGCCTAAAGTTTAAAAATAGTCTTCAAATTAGTTAGTTTTTAAGTTGGTGCCTAGAACGTATAAATATTTTTTAACCTAAAAGTCGTTATTTCCGCCTAGGCTCTTAAAATGATGTTTTTTAATTAGCATTTAACATTACTATTTTTTTTTTTTAGTTTTAGGTCCTAAATTGTTGCCTATTATATATTCCAGGCAGTCGATGACGTCATTCATCTAACTTCCTCAGGAATTTCAAAAGAAAGATGACTCTGAATGCCTGGACGAATTTTCTCTTTAATCCAGGCACTTGATAACGTCAATCATCTGATTTTGTTCACAAACTTTAAAGGAAAAATAACTACAACTGCCTAGACGAAATTTCGCCTTATTCCAGGCAGTCGATGACGTCAATCATCTGATTTCCTCAAAAATTTCAAAGGAAATATGACTCTAAATGCCTGGACAAATTTTCTCTTTAATCCAGGCACTTGATGACGTCAATCATTGGATTTCTTCAGAAATTTTAAAGGAAAAATAACTCCGACTGCCTAGACGAAATTTCTCCTTATTCCAGGCAGTCGATGACGTCATTCATCTGACTTCCTCAGGAATTTCAAAGGAAATATGACTCTGAATACCTGGACGAATTTTGTCTTTAATCCATGCACTTGATGACGTCAATCGTTTGATTTCTTCAGAAATTTTTAAGGAAAAATAACTCCGACTGCCTAGATGAAATTTCCCTTATTCTAGGCAGTCGATGACGTCATTCATCTGACTTCGTCAGGAATTTCAAAGGAAAGATGACTCTAAATGCCTGGACGAATTTTCTCTTTAATCCGGGCACTTGATGACGTCAATCATTTGATTTCTTCAGAAGCTTCAAAGGAAAAATAACTCAGACTGCCTAGACGAAATTTCTCCTTATTCCAGGCAGTCGATGACGTCAATCGTCAGATTTCTTCAGGAATTTCAAAGGAAAGATGACTCTGAATGCCTGGACAAATTTTTTCTTTAATCCAGGCACTTGATGATGTCAATCATTTGATTTCTTCAGAAAATTTAAAGGAAAAATAACTCCGACTATCTAGGCGAAATTTCTCCTTATTCCAGACAGTCGATGACGTCAATCATCTGATTTTGTTCACAAACTTTAAAGGAAAAATAACTACAACTGCCTAGACGAAATTTCTCCTTATTCCAGGCAGTTAATGACGTCAATCATCAGATTTCCTCAAAAATGTCAAAGGAAATATGACTCTGAATGCCTGGACAAATTTTCTCTTTATTCCAGGCACTTGATGACGTCAATCATCTGATGTTGTTCACAAACTTTAAAGGAAAAATAACTACAACTGCCTAGATGAAATTTCTCCTTATTCCAGGCAGTCGATGACGTCATTCATCTGACTTCCTCAGGAATTTCAAAGGAAATATGATTCTGAATACCTGGACGAATTTTGTCTTTAATCCATGCACTTGATGACGTCAATCATTTGATTTCTTCAGAAACTTTAAAGGAAAGATAACTGCGACTGCCCAGACTGCAAGAATTTCAGATTAATTTTTTTTGTTTAGGCCCTTAATTAATGCCTACGACTTATAAAAAGCATTTTTTACCTTAAACTTATTTTTTTCCGCCTAGGCCTTAAAAAAAAATATTTTTTTGCGTGACATCTTTAATAACAATATTTTTACTTTCTAATTTTAAGTTGTTAATTGCTGCCTATAACCTGAAAAAAAATCCCAACTTAACCTTGATTTTTCCGCCTAGAGTTGGATTTATGTTTTTTTTTGCCTAATTCTAAAATAATTTAATAATTTAAAAATTGTTGCCTGGAACTGATAAAAAATACAATTTTTCTCACCCTCTGGTTTTTGTCCGCCTAGGCTTCTAAATTGAAATTTTTTTTTTGCCTAGAACGTAATTTTACAAAAATTATTGAACCTATAAATTACTACCTAGAGACTTTAAATACTCAGCCAAAAATATTGTTTTGCCTATTAATAACTGCCTAGGGACTACCTACAAATTCTCAGTTAAATCGTTTTTCCGCCTAGATTTTCTAAAACTGAAAAAGAAACAATTCTCTAAACCAAACCCGCTCTTTTCCGCCTAGGTTTTTAAATTACCAATTTTTTTTGCCTAGCATCTTATATTAATTTTTTTTTATTTAGACTACAAAATACAATTCTTTTGTAACTATAATTCTTTTTCCGCCTAAGCGCTTAAAGTAACTGTTTTTTTGCCTAGTATTTTAAATAAAATTCTGTTTTGGTTTAGACCCTTCAATGTTGCCTAGGATTTACCAAAAAATATATTTTTAACTGCCTAGGCTCTTAAAGTACAATTTTTTTAGGTTAAGGCATTCAATTGTTGCAGATAACCTAGGAAAAATAATTTTTTAAAGTCAAATTCGATTTTTCCGCCTAGACTCATCTTCTATGTATTTTGTTGCCTAAAGTTTAAAAATAGTCTTCAAATTAGTTAGTTTTTAAGTTGGTGCCTAGAACGTATAAATATTTTTTAACCTAAAAGTCGTTATTTCCGCCTAGGCTCTTAAAATTATGTTTTTTAATTAGCATTTAACATTACTATTTTTTTTTTAGTTTTAGGTCCTAAATTGTTGCCTATTATATATTCCAGGCAGTCGATGACGTCATTCATCTAACTTCCTCAGGAATTTCAAAAGAAAGATGACTCTGAATGCCTGGACGAATTTTGTCTTTAATCCAGGCACTTAATGACGTCAATCATCTGATTTTGTTCACAAGCTTTAAGGGAAAAATAACTACAACTGCCTAGACGAAATTTCTCCTTATTCCAGGCAGTCGATGACGACATTCATCTGATTTCCTCAAAAATTTCAAAGGAAATATGACTTTGAATGCCTGGACAAATTTTCTCTTTATTCCAGGCACTTGATGACGTCAATCATTTGATTTCTTCAGAAACTTTAAAGAAAAGATAACTGCGACTGCCAAGACTGCAAGAATTTTAGATTATTTTTTTTTGTTTAGGCCCTTAATTAATGCCTACGACTTATAAAAAGCATTTTTCACCTTAAACTTATTTTTTTCCGCCTAGGCCTTAAAAAAAAATATTTTTTTGCGTGACATCTTTAATAACAATATTTTTACTTTCTAATTTTAAGTTGTTAATTGCTGCCTATAACCTGAAAAAAAATCCCAACTTAACCTTGATTTTTCCGCCTAGAGTTGGATTTATGTGTTTTTTTGCCTAATTCTAAAATAATTTAATAATTTAAAAATTGTTGCCTAGAACTGATAAAAAATACAATTTTTCTCACCCTCTGGTTTTTGTCCGCCTAGGCTTCTAAATTGAAATTTTTTTTTTTGCCTAGAACGTAATTTTACAAAAATTATTGAACCTATAAATTACTACCTAGAGACTTTAAATACTCAGCCAAAAATATTGTTTTGCCTATTAATAACTGCCTAGGGACTACCTACAAATTCTCAGTTAAATCGTTTTTCCGCCTAGATTTTCTAAAACTGAAAAAGAAACAATTCTCTAAACCAAACCCGCTCTTTTCCGCCTAGGTTTTTAAATTACCAATTTTTTTTGCCTAGCATCTTATATTAATTTTTTTTTATTTAGACTACAAAATACAATTCTTTTGTAACTATACTTCTTTTTCCGCCTAGGCGCTTAAAGTAACTGTTTTTTGCCTAGTATTTTAAATAAAATTCTGTTTTGGTTTAGACCCTTCAATGTTGCCTAGGATTTACCAAAAAATATATTTTTAACTGCCTAGGCTCTTAAAGTACAATTTTTTTTAGGTTAAGGCATTCAATTGTTGCAGATAACCTAGGAAAAATAATTTTTTAAAGTCAAATTCGATTTTTCCGCCTAGACTCATCTTCTATGTATTTTGTTGCCTAAAGTTTAAAAATAGTCTTCAAATTAGTTAGTTTTTAAGTTGGTGCCTAGAACGTATAAATATTTTTTAACCTAAAAGTCGTTATTTCCGCCTAGGCTCTTAAAATTATGTTTTTTAATTAGCATTTAACATTACTATTTTTTTTTTAGTTTTAGGTCCTAAATTGTTGCCTATTATATATTCCAGGCAGTCGATGACGTCATTCATCTATCTTCCTCAGGAATTTCAAAAGAAAGATGACTCTGAATGCCTGGACGAATTTTGTCTTTAATCCAGGCACTTAATGACGTCAATCATCTGATTTTGTTCACAAGCTTTAAGGGAAAAATAACTACAACTGCCTAGACGAAATTTCTCCTTATTCCAGGCAGTCGATGACGACATTCATCTGATTTCCTCAAAAATTTCAAAGGAAATATGACTCTGAATGCCTGGACAAATTTTCTCTTTATTCCAGGCACTTGATGACGTCAATCATCTGATGTTGTTCACAAACTTTAAAGGAAAAATAACTACAACTGCCTAGATGAAATTTCTCCTTATTCCAGGCAGTTGATGACGTCAATCATCTGACTTCCTCAGGAATTTCAAAGGAAATATGACTCTGAATACCTGGACGAATTTTGTCTTTAATCCATGCACTTGATGACGTCAATCATTTGATTTCTTCAGAAACTTTAAAGGAAAGATAACTGCGACTGCCAAGACTGCAAGAATTTCAGATTAATTTTTTTTGTTTAGGCCCTTAATTAATGCCTACGACTTATAAAAAGCATTTTTTTACCTTAAACTTATTTTTTTCCGCCTAGGCCTTAAAAAAAAAATATTTTTTTGCGTGCCATCTTTAATAACAATATTTTTACTTTCTAATTTTAAGTTGTTAATTGCTGCCTATAACCTGAAAAAAAATCCCAACTTAACCTTGATTTTTCCGCCTAGAGTTGGATTTATGTTTTTTTTTGCCTAATTCTAAAATAATTTAATAATTTAAAAATTGTTGCCTGGAACTGATAAAAAATACAATTTTTCTCACCCTCTGGTTTTTGTCCGCCTAGGCTTCTAAATTGAAAATTTTTTTTTGCCTAGAACGTAATTTTACAAAAATTATTGAACCTATAAATTACTACCTAGAGACTTTAAATACTCAGCCAAAAATATTGTTTTGCCTATTAATAACTGCCTAGGGACTACCTACAAATTCTCAGTTAAATCGTTTTTCCGCCTAGATTTTCTAAAACTGAAAAAGAAACAATTCTCTAAACCAAACCCGCTCTTTTCCGCCTATATATTCTAAATTAATATCTTATATTAATTTTTTTTTATTTAGACTACAAAATACAATTCTTTTGTAACTATACTTCTTTTTCCGACCAGGCGCTTAAAGTAACTGTTTTTTTGCCTAGTATTTTAAATAAAATTCTGTTTTGGTTTAGACCCTTCAATGTTGCCTAGGATTTACCAAAAAATATATTTTTAACTGCCTAGGCTCTTAAAGTACAATTTTTTTAGGTTAAGGCATTCAATTGTTGCAGATAACCTAGGAAAAATAATTTTTTAAAGTCAAATTCGATTTTTCCGCCTAGACTCATCTTCTATGTATTTTGTTGCCTAAAGTTTAAAAATAGTCTTCAAATTAGTTAGTTTTCAAGTTGGTGCCTAGAACGTATAAATATTTTTTAACCTAAAAGTCGTTATTTTCCGCCTAGGCTCTTAAAATGATGTTTTTTAATTAGCATTTAACATTACTATTTTTTTTTTTTAGTTTTAGGTCCTAAATTGTTGCCTATTATATATTCCAGGCAGTCGATGACGTCATTCATCTAACTTCCTCAGGAATTTCAAAAGAAAGATGACTCTGAATGCCTGGACGAATTTTGTCTTTAATCCAGGCACTTGATGACGTCAATCATTTGATTTCTTCAGAAACTTTAAGGGAAAAATAACTCCGACTGCCTAGACGAAATTTCTTCTTATTCCAGGCAGTTGATGACGTCAATCATCAGTTTTCCTCAGGAATTTCAAAGGAAATATAACTCTGAATGCCTGGACGAAAACTTTTGATGGTCACTCGAATTTGCGGTGTTCTATCTCTTCTTAGCTTGTAGTAAACTGACCTCTTGTTAGTCGTCAAGGTGCAAACCAGTGCTTGTCATATCAAACTTCTTTATTTATGAAATATGAATAATTCAAATAGAGAGACAGGGTATAAAAAATATTTAAAAAAACTGGCTAAGTGAAATAAAAAAAAATTAATGAAAAATATATGGGCTTAAGAGAAAAAAATGTACATGAGCGCCTGTACTAAAAAAATATATTTTCTCATATGCAAGTGAATATTTTGGAGACCAGAATTGCGTGAGAACAAGATGAGATGTTACCGGAGTCCCTGAAATAAATAAACTAATAATATTTGCTTTAATAAAAATTTTGTTACACCTTCAAAATCGGTGTGTTAATAGAACCCTGAAAAAACTTGTGTCTCTGAAATATAATATGGCCTATTTTACATTCTTTTATTTACACACTGAGTTTCAAAGAGTAACAATTTTTTTATTAATTACTACGATTTATTATGTTTTATGTTTGCAAAAAAATTAAATCTGCATTTTTTTTACAAATTGTAATTCTTTGCGAGCAATTTTTTAGAGAATGCTTATTACTTATAATTTAAGTAAATATTTTAATTCGGCACGTCATGGAGGTTAACAACGGAATCACCAACGAAAATCAAATTTTTACAGTCGCCCAGATAAGTTCTGCCTACAATATATAATTTTCTTATATTTAAGGATTAAATTTGATTTTAAACTTTAAAATACAGTTGTATAATCTATAATTACATCTACAACATAGAGGTGCAGATTTGATTTTTTACATAAATGTTTGTAAAAAATAATAAATAATTAGTAATTATTAATAAAAAATTTGTTACACCTTCAAACTCGAAATAGAACCCTAAAAGAACCTAGAATCTTTTATTTATACACTGAGTTTAAAAGAATAACTTTTTTTTATTAATTACTGCGATTTTTTTATGTTTTATGTTTGCAAAAAAATCAAATCTACACTCTTTTACTTACACTCTTTTTTTAATCGTTAAATGTGAAAAAAAATATATCACGGGCAGAACTTATCTGGGTGACTGTAAAAATTTGATTTTGCTTTGCGATTCCGTTGCTTACTTCTATAACATTAGTTCGCCTAAATAAATCAGTGAAATTTTAAAAGGATGTCAGGGAAGAAATTATAATTTTTCCTATACCTCTCCTAACTTTAGTTTAATGATAGAATGTACAGCGGCCTTCCGGTAGAACGTATGAGGCACATTTGAGTACGTAAGAAATCGCTAAATATTAGGACTCTAGGTCCTACCAGCACGACAAATGTGCATATATTCTGATTTGTAAAAGATTGTCCTACAAGCGCATTTTTGAATGACGTCAATATCTGTATTGAGTCCGTTTTTATAAGAGTTTGATGATAGAGTGTACAGAGGCTTGTTCTGCCAGAAGCGCTTCTGGAAGTTCTTTTGTACAGAGACACATGTCCTGCCGACAGGAGTTCTTTCCGCTCATAAGATTAGCCTGCAAGCAGAACAAAACGTCCTTCTGGCAGTACAAGTGCAAAATAAAAAAATAAATAAAACATGCAGCCTTATCGTCTTAATCAGTGCATGTCCTGCTGGCAGCACTCATATTTAGGCATATTTATACTTCCAGAAGTTCAATGTTTAAAAACGATTATTTTTATTAACTTTATCTTGATATGTAAGTACAAAATAAAAACTAAAACATTTTAAATGAAACGGTAATATTTTAATCAACTTAACATATAAGGATTTTATAAAAAAAAGGAAATAAATTTATGTTGATAGAAAATTAGGCTGGTATACCATACTGAATGTGATATGTGAAACAATTTCTTCCAGTAGTTGGAGAACACATTACTGCTCGGATTCCACAAGTGCTACATCTGTAACTACAGCACCTGTCCATTGGTCTTTTTTTAAATATTTATACGCTAGAAAGGCATTTGTCTCTATAATTCCAAAACATGCTAGCAAACATTCTATGCTGCCATCTCTAAGTATTCCATGTAGTTTCTAGAGCTAAGCCGTTTTGACGAATATAGTAATGAATATCGACTGCGGGGGCTCCATCAAAATAATCCTCCACTAGCTTGATTCGCTCCACTTCTTTGATAATGGTTTTCCCGTTGGCATCTGTCCTTTTTTTCTCGCAGGTTCATCTGGCAGAGTTGTACTGCAAGAACCTATGAATGTGTGAACCTTCTTGTCACGCCAAGCAACACATGTTAGTTCGATGTATGGATCTGCGATCACACAGGTGGCAGCAATAGACTCGCCTTTTTCTTCTGGGCAACGTATTTTTGCCTCCTGTATTGGATAATTTCGGGTTGCTGTTTTTACGATTCCTAAAAAATACAGGCCCCTTTTATTGAGTCTCAGAGTTGTCTCAGTTTCTGCGCCCTAGTTCTCGTTGCCATTCCTTTTTCTGCATTGCTTCTTTTCCTTCGTTTACTTCAAGCCCTGTCATGATTCCAGACTGAATATCAGCAATGGGTTTGCATTCGCAACTGACACCTTTTGGCTTTCTTTGTTTTTCTTATTACAGCTGGCATACCATCGCGTTCATTATGAAGTCCTTTTCCGTACCACGCAAACATCGATTCGTCGACGTATACCTTATAGCCCGGGCTGAAAATATCATTCCATTTAGATGTTGTCATATCGAAGAACGCTCTGACTTGGCACCAGTTATCCATATTTTCTTCATTGTTAAGTTCTTCAGCAGTAGGCATTGCAAAGCAATTGATGATTTCTTCGAATCTATGTAATCCCATCCCAAACCTTTGACCAAAAGCAGAAGCCGGAAACAAACCAGATTCGGTACTCCAATACTCTCGCTTTGTATGCAGTGAATTCAGAGCCATCGCAAACATAATTCCTAAAGCCTTGTACAGGTCGCCCTTGGTTACAGCTCTTCGGCGCTCCCTCAATCTTGCATTGGTACTTTGGATAATAAGATCTATTTCTTCAGACGGAAAAAATGCTAGCCAAAAATCTAACTCAGTCATGTTTGGTATGTTATTAACATGTAATTGTGGCTTATATTGCGCATCTTTGAAAGCATTGATGGTCACGGTTTCTCCAAAAGTCCAGGTACAGTCATGAACTGTTACTTGATTACTGTGAATAACTGGCATATACCTCTCAGATTCTGTCTCCATGGTGGATAGTGCATCGTCGTCAGCTGAATCTGAATCAGATGATGCAGAGAAAGACGAAGATGACGTTTGGTGAGGCTCATCATTACAGCTGGATATCATGGCATCAGTAATTTTGCGTTTTAGTGAAGGGGCTTTTGTCTCTAATACGCCCTGAAAGAAAAATAAAATTAAAAAGAATGGCAATTACGGGCAGTTAGCTTTTTTAGAAAACGCTCGGATGCGTTGATTCTATTTACGAGTGGGACACCTAATATTTACAAGATCACCTTCATACCAACCAACAAAGTTTTTTCAACACTAAAATCTTAGGCATTCCCAAAAATTAAATTTGTATTTCATAAAAAGAGTATTTTAGCCTTCATTAAATTTTCCTAATTTTTAAAAAACATGTATCTGTAATGCTTACCAAAATAATTTTGGCTAGCTCCCTGAATGAATAAAAAATGGGAATGTAAAAATACGCCGAGATAAAATACAAATAAAATCCTGTACTTTTATTTGCTCTAAATTACAAACATATGCCACTAAAAACTTACCAGTATTAGCAAGTCGCAGATGTTTGCAACTAATTTTTGTTTGGTTTCCATCTAATTCCCATCTAACACCATAACACACTGAAGTTTGCCGTTTATCCCCAAACTGTGATTTACTCCACGAATTATCATTTTTTGAATCAAAAGCCGTAGCGGGTGTAAAAATACGACTGCCGACTTCCATTTTTCACGCGTAACTAATTGACAAGTTTTTAAAAGTTTAAAATCATATTTAATTTTTGAATATGGAAAAAATATATCACAGGCAGAACTTATCTGGGCAACTGTAAAAATTTCATTTTCGTTTCTGATTTCGTTGCTACATACGTCATAGAAGTATGACAGGACACCTTTGTCAATATTGTACTAGTGGTGCGCCCTCACAGCGTTATCGTGCAACATCTTCAGTCACTATGGAATTATTGTTGCTTGTTCCTAAGTAGTCAAAAAATTCTTTCAGGCACTAGAATATAATTGTTCCAGTAGTTTGAGTCAATTTGACTGCCTGTAAGTGTTTCCTAATTAATCACAAACTTATTCCAGGCACGTGAAAGTTTTTTAAAGACAGTATGCTATAAATACCCTTTCCCGAATTTAATGTTTATTTACAAATCATAATTCTTTGCGAGCAATTTTTTATAGAATACTGATTACTTATAATTGAAGTAAATATTTTAATGCGCCACGTTATGGAAGTTAGCGGCGCAATGACAAACGAAAATCAAATTTTTACAGTTGCCCAGATAAGTTTTGCCCGCAATATAATTTTTTTTTATATTTAAGGATTAAATTTGATTTTAAACTTTTAAAATACAGTTGTATAATCTATAATTACATATAGAAAATAGGGTGTAAATTTGATTTCTTACAATAATACATAAATGTTTGTAAAAAATAATAAATAATTAGTAATTAATAAAAAATTTGTTACACCTTTAAACTCGCTGTGTAAATAGAACCCTCCATGTCCTGAAAAAAACTGTGTCTCTGAAATATAGTATGGCGTATTTTATATTCTTTCATTGAGACAAATTAAGGAGAATTTTACTAGACACTGAATTTCAAAGAGTAACAAATTTTTTTATTAATTGCTGTGATTTTTTTATGTTTGCAAAAAAATCAAATCTGACCCTTTTTTTCTATATGTAGTTAAAATTTTTCCTACACCTCTCTTAACTTTAGTTTAAAATCATATTTAATCGTTAAATGTGAAAAAAAAATATCGCGGGCAGAACTTATCTGGGCGACTGTAAAAATTTGATTTTCGTTTGTGATTCTGTTGCTTACTTCTATAACGTTAGTTCGCCTAAATAAATCAGTGAAATTTTAAAAGGATGTCAGGGAAATATAAAAAAGATGTAGAAATGTCGTGATTCTTATAAAGTATTGTATTTTGCCATATAGAATCCTTTTTTAAAAGTTCATTCACTGGTTCAGATCGAGCTGTAAAATATTGATGTTGGCGAAATCTAAAACTTGCTGAATATCTTACAATATATTGGTTTAAATAAGTCTTTAATGGTTATGTTCGCCCCGGTTAAACTAATTTCATAAAAATTCCCTGGACCAAAAAAACACATCTCGTGAGAGTAATTCGCTCCACTCTCTCCACACACAAATCACGAGAATAACAAGTTTTAAAAGCTTAACCTAAAAAAAAAGGGGGTCGTCTAGGCAGCCAAGGGCTGATGTTGCCGCCTGGCAGTCTTCCAAAACATCCCCATAGACAACAAACCTATTTTGAATATGATACTGCCGCCCCCGGGACCATTTTCATATTCTTTATTGGAATTTTATTTGAGATTCGTGCCAAGCCATAATAAATCCCCGGATTTTCCACCCTAATGCTCTTGTCTCAATCGTTGTTTGCCCTATATCGCAATGACATACGAGCAAATCGTTCTCTTGTTTAAATGCATTTTATTAGTATTAAGTTTGAAATTACATCAAGTTCCAAGATACCGTAAGTTTTTATTAGAAGAAACGAATAAGCGACGTGTTAAAGACAATAAACGTGTCTAAAACGTCCTTGTGTTATTTGAAATAGACACTTGTAAAATACTTAACAATATTGCTGGAATATTAGGGAGAAAAAAGTAATAAAACGTGACTTTACCCGACAGTAGCTGATATTTTTGAGGGAATATTCTTTATAACTTACTTATTCAAGGCCTTCAGCTACGTTAGAGCTAAAATAGAGTTCCCGCAGGACCTCAAATTTTTCATTCTCTTATATCGTTGATACATATTGCCCCCTTTTCTTATCTGTGACTCTCTCCATGGGGAATATTATGTATCACCGTTTTCCTTAATAATTTACGTGAATACGTCCGCGTTACTACAGTCGTATAGGAAGATTTATTTATATTCTTTTCAGAGGTACTTTTAGGCCTTTTATAAAAAATTTTATGCATAAGCGTGTTAACGTTAGATGTTTGCTGAGGAATAACAGATCTTTAATTCAAAGTTACTAAATGACTAAAATTAATAATTATTAATAAAGAAAATCACTTGAAGCATTTTTATGTTTTTAAGAGCATGATTTTTCAAATTATGCGTGGCTTTTAACTTGAGTTCGATTGGGAGACGATTAAATAAAACAATTATTTCAGCTCAGTTGCTTTTCGGCTTATACCGGTTCAAAACTTCATTATTTTAAACAGATCACCCTAAATATTTTTGCATTTTTAGATTCTATGTCAAATTCTTTAAAACTTGATCGGTCACATGCCATACTTTTTAACATAGCGATAATTGGTTTTTACTTTTCTGTCTTAAATCATGAAAACTGTATTAAAATGTTGATATTTATCAATGAGCCATTCGTTCGAAGAACACCTCATGTTTTGATAATAGAGCGTATGCTGCAAGGCACCTTTAAAGTCATTCAATGTAGATATGAATTAAGATAAGAGGAGCTATTAAATATATGGAAGTACTTGTATATACTAAATATCCTGCCTCTAAACGAGGAGTTATTTCATTAACCGATGCAGTTTAAGCTCAAGCCATTCGTAGAATTAATGGCTAAACGCTCGCTTCCTAAACGGAGTTTAATTGACTATCTTACGGATCCTTTGAAATTCTAAGTCGACCACCTTGTATACAAGAGAGACAGCGAAAGATATGAAAAGAGAATTGCGACATAAAAGGAAACAAAGGCGAGTGAAGCCGAGCCGAGTCCCTGGAGAGCAGGACGTGAACCTACAAATAATGCATTAGATGGCAAAGAGTGAGAGAGAGAGAGAAGGCGAGCGGGCTTTTGTAAAGAAATGTTGAACAAAAGATTTAATAATACTTAAATTTTAGCGGCAAATATGTTGCCGACCGTCCATTTTATTACCCCCGTTGCCTGCACGTAATGAAACTCATTAAATTACTTTTATATTTTTATTTTGTCAGCGCATGAAAGCCTCAGCATTTAGTTGCACAATCCTTTATTTCGTATTCGTTTAATTGTGGCTTATTAAATGTAACAGGATTTTTCATTTATTATAGAAACGGGGCATCTTTTTCATGTATTCATTGCTAAAATTATTCACTCTATTCTTATAATGTTTAATAGTAATGGTTTCTACTAGTCAACCAAACTGTCTTGGGCTCTGAGCAACGCTAACGAAGAAGCGAAAAAGTCCGTGAATGACAAAGATTTAAAAATCAATAAATCGGGGTACATGTACTGCGTTTATATTCGGCGTAGGGTAACAGGCACAGTTGTTGGCACTCTAATAGTTATTAGCATCCATTTCCCAAATAGTGTTTTATTAAGATTATAAATAAAAATCTTTAAATCCTTTGAATCTTAATATAATCTGGCAACATTGTTTATTTCCCAAGGAGGGCTTAAATGTAGGAATCTGTACCGCGATTCGGCACACACTCGGGTTTTTCGTCGGCTCGGTTCGGTACGGAACAAGCGCCTGCGCAAATCGATTTAGAATAAATAATAATAATAATAATAATGTTTCTTTATTTAGCATCATGCTACAAAAAATTACAAAGAAAGAAAATTTTTAGAATATAACTAAAAATAAAAAGGAAAATTTAAATGGCATATAGTAAACTAACAAATAGGTATTATAGGTATAAGTATAAATTATACCAACAAATGACAACAGATAATTTAAAAAATATATATATAAAACTTAAAACTATCATAAATTTGAAACAATAAAATTTAAGACCTTAACTAAAATAAAAAAAAAAAAAATATGTAAATATAAAAAAAATTTAAAATTTAAAAATATAAAACCTTAAACTATATTAAAAGAGTAAAGATAAAATAATAAAACACAAAGCAATACAACCAAAATAAAACATTTATACCTTATACCTATACAATACAATATAATTTAATTTCTTGGGATGGAATATATATATCTTTTTAATGTTTTTCTAAATGTGACTAGGCTTTCACTGTTCTTTAAATGTATTGGCAATTCGTTAAAATATTTGAGGCCTTTATGGAGAATGGTATTTGTCATTCTGTCTGAAGTATGTCTTCCCATTAGTACAAAATCCCCTCGCTGTCTGGTAGCATAGTTATGCAAATCACTAAATATTGTGATTTTTTCGCAAATATATTCTGGTAGCAATATATTTTTTAATTTAAAAACAAACATACATGTATTAAACAATATTTTTTGTTTTACTGCCAAAATATTTAGGACATTTAGCATATTATCCACCGGTGTATATCTATTACATTTTAGTATGACCCTCATGGCTCTGTTTTGTATGATTTGAAGTCTATTGATCCTGTAATCCGGAACACCAAACAGGAGTGCAGAACAAAAATCTAAATGCGGCACAATAATACTATTATAGATTAATAATTTTGTTTGTATAGATAGGTTTTTGCCAATTCTCGATAAAAAATTAATTTTTTTTGACATTTTGCGTGTTATGCTGTCTATATGCGAATAAAAATTCAAATGTGGATCCAAAATAACACCCAGATATTTAATTTCTCTTTGGTAGGAAATTGCTTCATTATTAATTTTGATATTTATTGTATTTAAATTAACTTCATTTAATCTAATTTTATTTCCAAATAAACAAAATTTTGTTTTAGCCGCATTAATGCTCAAGTTATTATCACACAACCATCTATATATATTATTTAAATCAAAATTTAGATTAGATTACATTATTTTATATTATTTTAGATAGATTTACAATATTTTAGAAATAATGAAGGATAAAAATTGATAAATAGCATATTTAAATTTTTTATTATTACTTTAATACGGACTTATTAGGGACTTTTCCGTGGAGAAGAATGAAAATGTAACTAAATGTGCGTTAGGTATGTATAAGATAATTATTAAAAGTTAAAAAATAAAAAAAAAATTAAATTAAATTAAAGATTGTTCCGATATAACTCGACAACATGAAGGTACCTAGCATTCAATAACAATAATTATATGGTTTAAAAACGAAATAGAACCATTTTTATTCTTTAAACTAACCAAGTATAAAATTAGCTACGGAATAAGTTTTTCTTTCCTGTAATAATAATATAATGAAATAATTTTATTGTATTATTTTATTTTGCTTAATTTTATATTAATAGGTAGGTACATTATTATATCTACTTAAATTTATTAACGAGATTATTTATTTATTTTCATTTATATTGCGTTTAAAATTATAATAAGGAGAAGATATTCAATTAGAAGATGGAAATTTATAATTAGAAGATAGCTAGATAGCTATACATGCATCAACAATTTTGGACAGACTGTATATTAGAACCCAAAAACTATATAGAGATACTGTGTATAATTGTGTATAGGTAATTTTATTGCTTTCATTATAATATTAGGTATATCAACACAATATTATTAAATATACATAATTGTCAATATAAATGTAAAAGGTAAAATACGTAAAAAGAATAAACATGATAAGATTATTATAATCTAACCACTAACCACACTTTTTGGTGAACGAACGGGCGAAAAACCAAAAACACCACGGAACTAGCCGAACTCACATACCGAACCAAAGTTTACTGAATAAAATATATTGTATTTTATTCAGTAAACTTTGCTGGTACTTATGCGGGTAAAAACGAAGTCACTTCGGAGAGAATTAAAATGTGTGGAATGTTGGTATTTACAAGTTCTCAAAAACATAGGCGTGACAGATTACCAAGATTCTTTTAAAGGATATTTCTAATATGATTCTTTTTAGAATTTAGTTCGACGGTAATTTTACTCGAAAACAGTCGCGCAGCAGTGCCCACTTGTTTTCGCGTAACTATTCTCTAGTGTTGTGGTTAGTGCGTTTATTGAACTATCAAACCTGTCCAATTACAAAGGTGAGAGTTTTCACTGAGCAATATTTTTAGTATAAAAAAAGTAATACTTAAATGCGCATCCTTCCGTACTAAGTGTAGTGCCCTGACACCTTGGTACGTAAAACAACGCTAGCCAGTGACGCCAGGTCTCAAGTTTTTGCATGAGATCTCATGTCTTTTAAACAAATCTGGTGTTTTCAATATTTTGCCTAAAAATCCCATGCTTTTTAGCTTTTTTTTGCTATACCAAAAAAACTCTTTTAAATTTTATATTTTTGCTTATGGTTTTCTTTCTTGCTATTAAAAATATAGCAAGAAACCTATAAACAGAAAAAAATCATTAACAAACAAAAATGTATCCCAATATTTGTCAATTTGGCATCGTTGGATCAAGCAAAGGCATGGTTGAGTGCGGCCGAACGGGGATTCCCCGAATGCAGCTAAACCGCAGATGTAAATAGCTCCGCACAGCGGAATAAAGTTGATTATTAAGTTGATTAAAGTTGATTAGTGCGGAGCTATTTACATCTGTGCCTAAACATCTTTGTGTGATTTACTTCGCCGTTTATACGTAGACTGGATTTTAGTTTTGACTGGTTTATTGAAATAAGCTTAAAAAAATGGTTGTAAGTGATAGTGACACTTCTTAAAGCTTACCTGGCCCTAGTGCCGCTAAGAAAAAAAAGATTTACAAACAACAGTTTAAAAAAGAATGGGCCCAGTCACCTGGGTTTTACTTTTTACTTCTTATACAAAATATATCTATGAATCCAAAAATAATTTTGTTTTAGGTGTAAAATATGTAGATGCGACATAAATATTATAGCCGCACGATAAGATATGCGAGATAAATCTTAAACCAAAAACACTCGCTGCTTGAACCAATTTCACCAGAAGTCCAGTCATGAATAGATCCTTTTTTTATGTTTTAAGACTTCCAAATAATACAACACAATACAAAATACTATTTAAGGACTTATTCTAAGCTTCTGAATTTCTCGTAATTTTTATCCAAGGTTTTTAACTTATTTCCAAGTACCAGAGTAACTGAGCGTTTATTTATTGGCACTGATTAATACTGGGGTCAAAAAGACCTTTAGTCCAGACCCTTGAAATCATCAGTAGCTTAGTCCAGTTGTCTAGGTTCCTAAAAATAACTTGATTAATGAAGGTTCATTTATTCTAGGCACTTGAATGAAAAATGCACTTATTCCATTACTAGAATAAGACAATATGTGTTTTTTATTGATAAAATAGAATTGCAATTATTTTTTTTATTAATTTATCCCTTTTTGGCCCCTTCGAGAAATGACACATATAGATATATAATAACCAATACAACAAATATCGAAAAAAATTAACTCAATTTATAAAACTAACCAAAAATAATTAATTTTGGTACAATTTTTCAACTAAATTTTTAATTCATTAAAACATAAATTTATTGACAAACTTTGTACTATAAACGACCTGAGTGTGGCCAAAGGCACAACTACACAATTTTATTACATACATATTAATTAATAAATCTTCAATAGTTAAGACCGAAAAGTAAAAAAGGTTTTATGTAAAACAAAATTAATTATAGTTATAAGGAGTTTACACGGAGACATCTTGAATAGATTTGGTTGCATAACCTCTCTTAATAAACTAATTAAAAATTGCCTATGAACTTAAGGTTTGCCGATGATGCGACTGTGATAGCTGCCTCCTTTATTAGATTTCAATCATCAGCATATTTTACTATATTTTGACGGGATGAATTCATTAACAGGCCTAATTCATTAACCTTTCGCAATTTTTACATCATTAGACAATATTTACTATTAACCGAGTTTCCCTTCTTTTGTAACTGTGACTATTTGTCTCTAAATGACATTTAATTTTTGGATTAGCAAATATCTACCAAAGCAGTCATATGTTATGTATATGATAAAAAGAAAGTTCGCCATTTTCCAGGTGTTTAATAATTTGATCAATAAATGCAAAATCAGACAATTGGGTTGATTTACCTTTGGAGAAACCATGTTCATGCTGATTGACGATAACAACAATTAAAAAAAATATATTTTCACAATTTGAGTTAATTTTATTCTATGATAATCATTATAAAACAATTATAGTAGCAAAATATGCACTGTTGCTATATGGACTAATGAAGCAACTGCACATATTGTTTCTTATTCTTAATTTAATTAAAGTTTTATTAACATTCGTAGGTCACTAAACGCAATTACATAGCATCCGCATTAAATTGAATTAAAAAACTTCTAATTAGTTTGGTTGCTACTGGACCAAGACTATATCAAAAAATGATCAGTCCAGCAGCAACAAAGAGGACATTTATTAATTTTTCAGTTTAATAAATGAATACTACTGAATCAGGTTCGTTTTGATCAAATATTCAATTTCGAATAAATTTTGTAACAAATTATTCAACTAATAATTGCCACTATACTGTTACTACTCGACTAATGAATCATAATAATACTTTTTTTTAATTATTTTAATACTAAACCCAAGTGGATAAGTAGCTGGCTTGGTTGCTACTGGACCAATTTAAGAAATATTATTAGTCCAGTAGCAACAAAAAGACAACTGGCTATATTTTCAATTTATTAAATGAATACTAAAAAGTCAGGTTTATCTTCGCATGATAATAAAACATTTTGTTAACGTAAAATTCCCTACATGTTTCGGACACAGTGTTGTCCATCATCAGGGGGTAAAAGGTTTAAAATTGGTAACAGGCACTCGCCCCAGGGTTTGATTACATATCAAAAACCCTCTATTTATTATTGTTGTTTTTAATTTTAATTTTTTTTTCATTAACAGAATGTAAACAAATAAAAATAAAAAATTAGGATAAAAAACAATAATAATAAATGGAGGGTTTTTGATATGTAATCAAACCCTGGGGCGCGTGCCTGTTAACCAATTTTAAACCTTTTACCCCCTGATGATGGACACCACTGTGTCCGAAACAAGTAGGAAATTTTAAGTTAATAAAATGTTTAATAAATAAGTGGAGGGAGACTGAAGGTTTTTCATTTTACCTTAATATTAAAAGTTTATTAATCCAGTAATTAAGAAATTATTAACGCTCATAGGTGTCATTAACCCAAGTGAATAGCATGCGTATTAAATTAAATTGAAAATTGCTTGGTTGCTACTGGACTGAATAACTTTTCATTGTACTTCACTCAATCATTTCTAGATGTCGCTAATCTATACAATTGCCACACGTTAAGTAAAGGGAAAAATTGCTCAACAGAAAGAGACACCAAACATGTAAGTGGGAAAAAATAAGACATAAGTCTCATTTAAGTTGATTTCTCCAGATGTTAGTCTATAGTCCAAGTGTAGAAAGTGATAGAATCTCTTATTACAGCGCCCTGTCAGTCTGACAACTGACCGATAATTATTTCATGAAGGCGACGCCAAAATTAAGGCGGTAAATTCAAATTTTAATGGAAAATTTGCTTTAGATGTTACGAAATCCCATTTATCTGGTTTCCAATCTTTTTTTATTATAATAAAATTGAATATGCAGTAAATTTAAAAGGTCTGTACAAGGAAGAAATGGTGAACGTACTAGGCATGTATCAGGTTCAACAGCTGTTTAACTAAAAATTATTATTCTTTTTTAATTCAAAATGTCCACATATGTTCGGATTCAATTTATAACTAACTATACCAGCGTCTTGTTCTACTCTATACCTTGAAATAATCAAAGAACAAAAAGCCATTTTGGCGAGGAGAACAAAATTTAACTTAAAATTAGATTATCACCTCGACTTCCATCCACCCTTACCGCGCGAAATTCGAGCCGTCCAATTTATTTTTAATTTTCGACCCCATAAAAAATCCCCGTTAAAATGGCCAACTCGCCGCAGCGAAAGTAACGAAATTATAAACTAATCCCATTTCTATTATCAAGAAAAAAAAAGCGAAAAAAAAAGAAAGGGTTGTTCGTTATCCTTTGTGTAGATCGTGCGGGGTGGGTCTCGTCTCTTGTCGCTTCTAATGAGTAAGGTCTACGGGACCCCACGAGAATACCGAAACGCTACTTGAAAATCCACAAACACACGAATTTCCAGATTAAATTCACCCTCTGAAGTTTTGTGTCGATTCGTCTTTTAGTTTTCCTCTGGAGCACTCGAAACCTAGTTATCTTCGCACTAAGTTGCCAGCGCCGCCTGAATGACTGAGAAACCTGCTGTCGATATCTATATCTATTTACCTCTTCGGGTCTTGCGAGCTGTGTAAAACTCGAAACCTTTTCGCCATTTATTTATTTTTCAATTTTATTTTTAACATTGTTCTATAAGGCCGTATTTGGTTTGAATGTCGATTTTATTCAGGTTCTTATAAGGGTGTTTTTTAAATTGAACTAAAAACACTATTACTAAAAAATATTCTCGACTGCCTTCATTTAAATACCAATATTTATGATAATATAATATACCAACAAGATGTTGGTAAAACAAGGTATAGTTAGTTCGAATTCGAAAAAAATCAATTTTTGGTGAAAAACTCGATACGGGGGGGTATACCCGAAGAATGAAAAAACCCAAATTTTGAAGGCCTATATATTGGCTTTTACGGGAACTATCGGGAAAATTCCAACGGTTTTGTCTTAGTTTCGCCGTTCTGAATCCAACGAGACCATCCGCAAGGTCGTAGCTTTTACGATAGCCGAGATATGACATTTTTGATGCCCATTTTTGGCCTCAAAAACGGGGTAAAAAATTGACTTTTTTTCCGAATTTCCACTTGTTCTGGTCGAATTCCGTTATAACCCGGTGTTTTCGTGTTCTAGGTGATGGGAACAAGCCGCTGGTATAGTTAATTCAAATTCGAAAAAAATCAATTTTTGGTGAAAAATTCGATACGGGGGGGTATACCCGAAAAATGAAAAAACCCAAACTTTGAAGGCCTATATCTTGGCTTCTAAAGGAGCTATCGGGAAAATTCGAACGGTTTTGTCTTAGTTTCGTCCTTCTGAATTTAACGAGATCATCCGCAAGGTCGTAGCTTCCATATTAGCTAAGATCTCGCATTTTTGTGGCCCGTTTTTGGGCTCAAAAACGGGGTAAAAAATTGACTTTTTTCCGAATTTTCAAAGAGCTATAATTCCACTTGTTCTGGTCGAATTCCGTTATAACCCGGTGTTTTCGTAATGTAGGTGATGGGAATTAGCCGCTGATAGGGATTTCTAAAGCAATTTTTGGGTTTAAAGAAAATCGTTTTTTCGCATTTTCAAAGTGCTATAATTCCCTTAGTTTTTATCGAAACTCATTATAACCCGGTGTTTTCGTGTTGTAGGTGATGGGAACAAGCCGCTGGTATAGTTAATTCAAATTCGAAAAAAATCAATTTTTGGTGAAAAATTCGATACGGGGGGGTATACCCGAAAAATGAAAAAACCCAAACTTTGAAGGCCTATATCTCGGCTTCTATGGGAGCTATCGGGAAAATTCCAACGGTTTTGTCTTAGTTTCGCCGTTCTGAATCCAACGAGACCATCCGCAAGGTCGTAGCTTTTACGATAGCCGAGATATGGCATTTTTGATGCCCATTTTTGGCCTCAAAAACGGGGGTAAAAAATTGACTTTTTTCCGAATTTTCAAAGAGCTATAATTCCACTTGTTCTCGTCAAATTCCGTTATAACCCGGTGTTTTCGTAATGTAGGTGATGGGAATAAGCCGCTAATAGGTGTTTCTGTAGCTATTTTGGGGTTTAAAGAAAATCGATTTTTCGCATTTTCAAAGTGCTATAATTCCCTTAGTTTTTATCGAAACTCATTATAACCCGGTGTTTTCGTGTTGTAGGTGATGGGAACAAGCCGCTGATATAGTTAATTCAAATTCGAAAAAAATCAATTTTTGGTGAAAAATTCGATACGGGGGGGTATACCCGAAAAATGAAAAAACCCAAACTTTGAAGGCCTATATCTCGGCTTCTATGGGAGCTATCGGGAAAATTCCAACGGTTTTGTCTTAGTTTTGCCGTTCTAAATCCAACGAGACCATCCGCAAGGTCGTAGCCTTTACGATAGCCGAGATATGGCATTTTTGATGCCCATTTTTGGCCTCAAAAACGGGGGTAAAAAATTGACTTTTTTCCGAATTTTCAAAGAGCTATAATTCCACTTGTTCTCGTCAAATTCCGTTATAACCCGGTGTTTTCGTAATGTAGGTGATGGGAATAAGCCGCTGATAGGGATTTCTAAAGCAATTTTTGGGTTTAAAGAAAATCGATTTTTCGCATTTTCAAAGTGCTATAATTCCCTTAGTTTTTATCGAAACTCATTATAACCCGGTGTTTTCGTGTTGTAGGTGATGGAAACAAGCCGCTGGTATAGTTAATTCAAATTCGAAAAAAATCAATTTTTGGTGAAAAATTTGATACGGGGGGGTATACCCGAAAAATGAAAAAACCCAAACTTTGAAGGCCTATATCTAGGCTTCTATGGGAGCTATCGGGAAAATTCCAACGGTTTTGTCTTAGTTTCGCCGTTCTGAATCCAACGAGACCATCCGCAAGGTCGTAGCTTTTACGATAGCCGAGATATGGCATTTTTGATGCCCATTTTTGGCCTCAAAAACGGGGTAAAAAATTGACTTTTTTCCGAATTTTCAAAGAGCTATAATTCCACTTGTTCTCGTCAAATTCCGTTATAACCCGGTGTTTTTGTAATGTAGGTGATGGGAATAAGCCGCTGATAGGGATTTGTAAAGCAATTTTTGGGTTTAAAGAAAATCGATTTTTCGCATTTTCAAAGTGCTATAATTCCCTTAGTTTTTATCGAAACTCATTATAACCCGGTGTTTTCGTGTTGTAGGTGATGGGAACAAGCCGCTGGTATAGTTAATTCAAATTCGAAAAAAATCAATTTTTGGTGAAAAATTCGATACGGGGGGGTATACCCGAAAAATGAAAAAACCCAAACTTTGAAGGCCTATATCTCGGCTTCTATGGGAGCTATCGGGAAAATTCCAACGGTTTTGTCTTAGTTTTGCCGTTCTAAATCCAACGAGACCATCCGCAAGGTCGTAGCCTTTACGATAGCCGAGATATGGCATTTTTGATGCCCATTTTTGGCCTCAAAAACGGGGTAAAAAATTGACTTTTTTCCGAATTTTCAAAGAGCTATAATTCCACTTGTTCTGGTTAAATTCCGTTATAACCCGGTGTTTTCGTAATGTAGGTGATAGGAATATGCCGCTGATAGGGATTTGTAAAGCAATTTTTGGGTTTAAAGAAAATCGATTTTTCGCATTTTCAAAGTGCTATAATTCCCTTAGTTTTTATCGAAACTCATTATAACCCGGTGTTTTCGTGTTGTAGGTGATGGGTACAAGCCGCTGGTACAGTTAATTCAAATTCGAAAAAAATCAATTTTTGGTGAAAAATTCGATACGGGGGGGTATACCCGAAAAATGAAAAAACCCAAACTTTGAAGGCCTATATCTAGGCTTCTATGGGAGCTATCGGGAAAATTCCAACGGTTTTGTCTTAGTTTCGCCGTTCTAAATCCAACGAGACCATCCGCAAGGTCGTAGCTTTTACGATAGCCGAGATATGGCATTTTTGATGCCCATTTTTGGCCTCAAAAACGGGGTAAAAAATTGACTTTTTTCCGAATTTTCAAAGAGCTATAATTCCACTTGTTCTCGTCAAATTCCGTTATAACCCGGTGTTTTCGTAATGTAGGTGATGGGAATAAGCCGCTGATAGGGATTTCTAAAGCAATTTTTGGGTTTAAAGAAAATCGATTTTTCGCAATTTCAAAGTGCTATAATTCCCTTAGTTTTTATCGAAACTCATTATAACCCGGTGTTTTCGTGTTGTAGGTGATGGGTACAAGCCGCTGGTATAGTTAATTCAAATTCGAAAAAAAAAATTTTTGGTGAAAAATTCGATACGGGGGGGTATACCCGAAAAATGAAAAAAACCAAACTTTGAAGGCCTATATCTCGGCTTCTATGGGAGCTATCGGGAAAATTCCAACGGTTTTGTCTTAGTTTTGCCGTTCTAAATCCAACGAGACCATCCGCAAGGTCGTAGCCTTTACGATAGCCGAGATATGGCATTTTTGATGCCCATTTTTGGCCTCAAAAACGGGGTAAAAAATTGACTTTTTTCCGAATTTTCAAAGAGCTATAATTCCACTTGTTCTGGTTAAATTCCGTTATAACCCGGTGTTTTCGTAATGTAGGTGATAGGAATATGCCGCTGATAGGGATTTGTAAAGCAATTTTTGGGTTTAAAGAAAATCGATTTTTCGCATTTTCAAAGTGCTATAATTCCCTTAGTTTTTATCGAAACTCATTATAACCCGGTGTTTTCGTGTTGTAGGTGATGGGTACAAGCCGCTGGTACAGTTAATTCAAATTCGAAAAAAATCAATTTTTGGTGAAAAATTCGATACGGGGGGGGTATACCCGAAAAATGAAAAAACCCAAACTTTGAAGGCCTATATCTAGGCTTCTATGGGAGCTATCGGGAAAATTCCAACGGTTTTGTCTTAGTTTCGCCGTTCTAAATCCAACGAGACCATCCGCAAGGTCGTAGCTTTTACGATAGCCGAGATATGGCATTTTTGATGCCCATTTTTGGCCTCAAAAACGGGGTAAAAAATTGACTTTTTTCCGAATTTTCAAAGAGCTATAATTCCACTTGTTCTCGTCAAATTCCGTTATAACCCGGTGTTTTCGTAATGTAGGTGATGGGAATAAGCCGCTAATAGGGGTTTCTGTAGCTATTTTGGGGTTTAAAGAAAATCGATTTTTCGCATTTTCAAAGTGCTATAATTCCCTTAGTTTTTATCGAAACTCATTATAACCCGGTGTTTTCGTGTTGTAGGTGATGGGAACAAGCCGCTGGTATAGTTAATTCAAATTCGAAAAAAATCAATTTTTGGTGAAAAATTCGATACGGGGGGGTATACCCGAAAAATGAAAAAACCCAAACTTTGAAGGCCTATATCTCGGCTTCTATGGGAGCTATCGGGAAAATTCCAACGGTTTTGTCTTAGTTTCGCCGTTCTGAATCCAACGAGACCATCCGCAAGGTCGTAGCTTTTACGATAGCCGAGATATGGCATTTTTGATACCCATTTTTGGCCTCAAAAACGGGGTAAAAAATTGACTTTTTTCCGAATTTTCAAAGAGCTATAATTCCACTTGTTCTCGTCAAATTCCGTTATAACCCGGTGTTTTCGTAATGTAGGTGATGGGAATAAGCCGCTAATAGGGGTTTCTGTAGCTGTTTTGGGGTTTAAAGAAAATCGATTTTTCGCATTTTCAAAGTGCTATAATTCCCTTAGTTTTTATCGAAACTCATTATAACCCGGTGTTTTCGTGTTGTAGGTGATGGGAACAAGCCGCTGGTATAGTTAATTCAAATTCGAAAAAAAATCAATTTTTGGTGAAAAATTCGATACGGGGGGGTATACCCGAAAAATGAAAAAACCCAAACTTTGAAGGCCTATATCTCGGCTTCTATGGGAGCTATCGGGAAAATTCCAACGGTTTTGTCTTAGTTTCGCCGTTCTAAATCCAACGAGACCATCTGCAAGGTCGTAGCTTTTACGATAGCCGAGATATGGCATTTTTGATGCCCATTTTTGGCCTCAAAAACGGGGTAAAAAATTGACTTTTTTCCGAATTTTCAAAGAGCTATAATTCCACTTGTTCTCGTCAAATTCCGTTATAACCCGGTGTTTTCGTAATGTAGGTGATGGGAATAAGCCGCTGATAGGGATTTCTAAAGCAATTTTTGGGTTTAAAGAAAATCGATTTTTCGCATATTCAAAGTGCTATAATTCCCTTAGTTTTTATCGAAACTCATTATAACCCGGTGTTTTCGTGTTGTAGGTGATGGGAACAAGCCGCTGGTATAATTAATTTAAATTCGAAAAAAAAAAATTTTTGGTGAAAAATTCGATACGGGGGGGTATACCCGAAAAATGAAAAAACCCAAACTTTGAAGGCCTATATCTCGGCTTCTATGGGAGCTATCGGGAAAATTCCAACGGTTTTGTCTTAGTTTCGCCGTTCTAAATCCAACGAGACCATCTGCAAGGTCGTAGCTTTTACGATAGCCGAGATATGGCATTTTTGATGCCCATTTTTGGCCTCAAAAACGGGGTAAAAAATTGACTTTTTTCCGAATTTTCAAAGAGCTATAATTCCACTTGTTCTCGTCAAATTCCGTTATAACCCGGTGTTTTCGTAATGTAGGTGATGGGAATAAGCCGCTGATAGGGATTTCTAAAGCAATTTTTGGGTTTAAAGAAAATCGATTTTTCGCATTTTCAAAGTGCTATAATTCCCTTAGTTTTTATCGAAACTCATTATAACCCGGTGTTTTCGTGTTGTAGGTGATGGGAACAAGCCGCTGGTGTAGTTAATTCAAATTCGAAAAAAATCAATTTTTGGTGAAAAATTCGATACGGGGGGATATACCCGAAAAATGAAAAAACCCAAACTTTGAAGGCCTATATCTCGGCTTCTATGGGAGCTATCGGGAAAATTCCAACGGTTTTGTCTTAGTTTCGCCGTTCTAAATCCAACGAGACCATCCGCAAGGTCGTAGCTTTTACGATAGCCGAGATATGGCATTTTTGATGCCCATTTTTGGCCTCAAAAACGGGGTAAAAAATTGACTTTTTTCCGAATTTTCAAAGAGCTATAATTCCACTTGTTCTGGTCGAATTCCGTTATAACCCGGTGTTTTCGTAATGTAGGTGATGGGAATAAGCCGCTGATAGGGATTTCTAAAGCAATTTTTGGGTTTAAAGAAAATCGATTTTTCGCATTTTCAAAGTGCTATAATTCCCTTAGTTTTTATCGAAACTCATTATAACCCGGTGTTTTCGTGTTGTAGGTGATGGGAACAAGCCGCTGGTATAATTAATTTAAATTCGAAAAAAAAAAATTTTTGGTGAAAAATTCGATACGGGGGGGTATACTCGAAAAATGAAAAAACCCAAACTTTGAAGGCCTATATCTCGGCTTCTATGGGAGCTATCGGGAAAATTCCAACGGTTTTGTCTTAGTTTCGCCGTTCTAAATCCAACGAGACCATCCGCAAGGTCGTAGCTTTTACGATAGCCGAGATATGGCATTTTTGATGCCCATTTTTGGCCTTAAAAACGAGGTAAAAAATTGACTTGTTTCCGAATTTTCAAAGAGCTACAATTTCACTTGTTCTCGTCAAATTCCGTTATAACCCGGTGTTTTCGTAATGTAGGTGATGGGAATAAGCCGCTAATAGGGGTTTCTGTAGCTATTTTGGGGTTTAAAGAAAATCGATTTTTCGCATTTTCAAAGTGCTATAATTCCCTTAGTTTTTATCGAAACTCATTATAACCCGGTGTTTTCGTGTTGTAGGTGAACTCTCACGAGATGTGT